>NC_091400.1:7462500-12277500 GCF_032191515.1 Phaenicophaeus curvirostris | reverse complement strand
AAGGTCACAGCTGCAGCTTCTGCGTTTAACCCCATCTGGGTAATGGATTTTGAGAGTAGAAAGGATATTCTTCAGGGCACTGCACCGTGAGATAAAATTCCTGGCATAGGAACCCTTGATTGCGATGCTGACCTTCACAAATAAACCAAACACACCGAGGGGCTGACACTGTGCCTTTCCCTCTGCTCGGTTCTACTCACCCATTCTGTTCACATGTTTACCAGGGCAGTGGCAGCACCCAGCAAATCTTCAGTCCTTAGGTGCAGTCACAATTTCAGAGGAGTGGTCCTAAAACATCCCAAGCATCTTAAATGGAACCGAAGATGCTGCAAGAGAGAGATGCAAAAGCATCTTTCCGTGCCCACCCCCCCACCATTATAGTTCCTCCAGGTTTGCTGAACATAGTCCTAGCATCAAAACAGCACAACCTGAAACCCCAGGGATGGTTAAGTCATGTCCTGATTTGTTCTCTGCTGCCAGAAACGGAGCTCACCTTCCCCTGGCTGGCAGCAGGTTTGGAGGCTTGCTGCCTACAGAGCCTCTCTGGCTCCTGGGCCGTAAGCTTCCCTCTGCTCCCTCTAAGCAGAAGGAGCTGTGCTGGTGGCCTGGGGAGCCCACGGGGTACAGAGACCGCATCACAGTTACAGCCAGCTCAGGGCTGGGCTGGATAGGAGGCTGATGGGAGGATCTCTGCCTCCACTCCAACCTGCCATTCAGATCTGCTCAACAACAGGCCGAAAGCCATTATTCCCCTAACTGTTGCTTATTTTTAAGTAATACAGCTGCTCTGCACAATCCTAACCACCTTTTTGATTGTTCATTAGGGACCTGCAATACTCCTGGTTTATTCCATTTAAACCTGGGTTTAACTAACGGTGGTTATGTGCCCCACCACCTCTTCGTTATTAGACTGAATTGCTTCCTAAGGACCAAATCAAGCAGAGTCTTGCAGTTTCTGCGCAGCGCTGGGCACCTTCTCTTCTCATCCATTTCACTTAGGCAGCCACTTCCACTGGGAATTGATGGCAGGCTTGGGCTGGACGAGTCCTGAGCCCATGGTCAGATTCTGCAATTCAAAATCTTCATTTGCAGCAAACAACGACACACGTGACTCTGCTTAATGTGAGCTAATGTCTGCACGGCCATCAAGGAACGCAGGCATAATAAAGGATCAATAATCGCAATGATCTAAGTAATGGGTTTGAAATATTTAACCAGAGGCAACAATTAAGGTTCTTCTGATGTTGCAAACTTAAAGCCTATAGTCTTGAATCCAAGTCAAGCGTTTACCCTTAATGATGGTACAAGTTGCCTTAAACGACGCCTCCTCCTGCTCAAGCTCAGTGACCTATGGAGCCAGCTCAAAACCAAAAATTATGTGAAACTGAGAACAACTTTTCTCCTTTGCTACCTTTTCATCAGTTTTAAACAACACTAAGCTAAGGATTACATTTATAATTTAACTTATATGACCGCAAGCCATAAAAAGTTTCCCGAAGAAATCGAGTGGACTTGAGTCTGACAAAGCATAAAGACCTTCAGCACCCCTCAGCTGGTGGGGGCTGAAATCCTACTGGACTTTTTGATTCTATATTTCTGCATGCTATTCAAATTTTGGAAGGAAAGAGGAATATTCTCTTGCTGCTAGCCGGAATTCCACTAGAGGTGCAGATCCTTGTCTCTTTGAGAATGACAAAAGAAGTCAGGCAAGGTATTGTACACCATTTTGCATTAAGAGAAACTCAGAGGTGTAAGGCCATCTGTATTTAAATCCAAGGACAGATGAGACATTTAAATTTTAGTAGCACTCAGTTATACGCCTGACATAGAGGAATGGCTGCAATCCTTTTTATCAGGCTGGAGAACAGGCATTAAATGACAAAATATTAGTCAGGCCATAGATCCACGAAACCTGTAAGTCCTGCAGCAGCTTCATTAAATCTGTTTTTTATCAGAGGGGAGAGAAGGGTCTGGTTTAACATTGCCAGCACGTGAGGCGTTGGGCTTTTAGAAGATGGCTGCTAGATCCTTCATCCATCTGTCTATTTTCATATTTATTGTTTTACCAATCACTTTATTCATCCATCTGTTCATCTGTGTAAACCCATTTTTTTAAATTTTAATTTTTATTTATAGACTGACCTTAATAAACTCCCCTCAAGTACCGTGTGTTTGTCACTGTCACTGATGAGAACGTTATTAATGACAGGCAGGCTGCACGGGGAAGACGACTGCCCTTTAAATTCCTTTTCAGCTGGCTGGGCCGCAGCAGCTCCGCTGGGTGGAGGTGGCTGGATCAATAAGGTCAGAGTTCAGGTGCTGGCCCCATCTCCTCTATCATCCCCATCACCCCCAGCTAACGATGCCTGCAGGTGGAGCCGGGGCACCGGGCTGCCTTTATGAATTGCCTTGCTCCCTACCAGAGGCTTTTCCGCCTTGTCGGAAAGGCTGGGGGTAGCTCAGGATATTTGTTTCAAGCCGTATCCAAGGGAAGACATGGGAGTCAATAGGAGAGGAGCAGCTCGCTATGTCGATCTCCCTGGCTCACGGCGCAGCGCCGGCACTGGGGATTCCAGCTCTTCCAGGGATATTTGGAGTTGACATAAATAAGGGATGTGCCTGTCATTAAACGCTTTCCACATCACCTGAAGGAATGAGACGTGAGTTAGTTTTCAGCACATTGTGACTAGCACTGTACTTCCAATCCAGCTACTTAACCTGCCCTGATTCTGCAGGATCCGGGGCTGACGGGCAACCTCCCCATTCCATGTGCTCTGAACCTGCTGCTGCAGCCAGGGCTTTGGCACCCGCACCAGCTCTGCGCACCAAGAGAGGCAGGGCTTTTCACAGGTGCGCAACTCCTAACACAGCCCACAACATGCCATTTATTGCTGCTAATCATGTCCTTTAATTGCCAACATCAACATGGATATCGGTTACTGAAAATAGAAGGTGGTGAGTAACCCCAAGTACCTCAAACTCACACACCTATGGATTAAGAAGGTTTCAAGCTGATGACAGATAACAGTCATGAGATGGCTGTCAACGCACTAGGGTTCTCCTAGTTGACATAAGGTACAACTTTGCTGCTAAACCACATTTTTATTCCACTGACTTAAGGCTGATTTGACGAACACCCTTCAGGACTGCTCAGCCCTCCCAGTTTCTAATGTTTGGACTCAATGATCCAGTGGGTCTCTTCCAACCTGGTGATTCTATGATTCTATGATTCTCTCTGCTTGGCCTCGGCCCCGTTTGCACAGAGCTTTGCTGTGAGAGATGCAGCTGTGAGTCTGGGGATGCTCCCCTCACAGCTTCATCCGCCTCCAGGCTCATTAGAAGCCTCGGGTTCTGGTGTGGCATTTTATTTTGACATCAGGGGCGTAAATCATGTCATAAACATATTTAAACTAATGTTGTTGAAAATCCGTAATCCTGACAGTGGAATGAGCAACAAAAAGTGCATATAATGTGGATGACATGTAATTTCAACTTCATCCAGTCCCTTTGCTTTTGAGGCATTGTTACCTGCAGGATAAGGCGATAAAATAAGGATGTACAAGAATGTGTCAAATGTAGGGCTACCCTAAATTACACTCTGAGGCACAGATTAATACATTTAATACATTCCAGTCATGAGTGAAGTACTTATAGCAGAACAACTGCTCCTCCAGTGATATCATTCACTGGAATGAACTACAGCTAACAGTGACAAGCTGGAAAAATGCCCCCACTTTTCAAACTGTACAAATGGCATTTGGACACAGTAACTCAAAACTGGACACTTCATTTCAAGTTTAAAGCTAGTGGTCCAGTCAAAAGCTATTACTCCATCTTCTTTATTTGTAGTCCATGCTTTTGTGCTCTTTAAGAATCAAATAAATACTGGTGTAATGGTTAGCAACTGCCAGTTCAACGAAAAATACTGCTAAATTCCCCAATAAGTCTTTTTTCTACACACACAAATTTATGACACAAGAACTGAACCCATTCCTGTTACAATGTCTGGAGAGTTTTTTAATGTAGAGGAAGACTCACTTTAGTGATAAGAGTTTAAACCTCAACTACTTTTTCCTTCTCCCTGGATCATACATCTAGATAGGGAAGAGGGTGAAACAAATGCCTGGCGTGTGTAAAGCGGGGTGCACCGAACTGGCCCATTCTCAGCTCCATTGGTCCAACAGAGGCAAGTGATCTCCATAGCCCCGCGGCCTCTTGCACCTCCTTCCCGTTTGCATCAGAACCGAGTTTATTTAAAAGCAAAGAGATGATTTGCACCGAGTTAATTTAAAAGCAAATGCAAGATCTGCCCCCTCCTCTATCTTAAGAACTGGACGGAGAAGGGACAGAGGCTGAGGTAGATACAAGCTCGCTGGATGCCTCCTCCTTGTCACTTTGGAACAATCCTTTTTGGCCCACTGTTTGCAAGTCCCTCTCCTTCAAAGGGGCACTCTGAGCCTCCTACCCTGCCCCATCATCGGCTGTGCAATCGTTCGACCCTGTTTGTGAACACCACACGTGTACCCGTGCGAAGGGAGGGAGCAGCACTGACCCGTGACCCAGGAGGACTTGGTACAGAAACCAGAGGTTGCTCAAGGGGCAGGGCTGATTGCTTTCCAGCCACTGAAGCCCCACGTGCAGGCTGTGGGACTGGGCGTTTCAAGTTCCTCCTTTGATCTGCCTCTACAAAATAACTGGTGCTAACAGGTACGAGGCTCAACTGCCTCCGTAGCAATCAGCGTGGGCATTGTACCCCAAGGGAAACTGTCCCTGTCCCTACCCACCCGCCACACCAGGGGCTCTGAAGGCATCTGTGAATTAATACTTATTTCAGACAACATCTACACAAAACCAATGCATTATTAGGTACCACATCACCACTGGAGGAACGCTTACAGGTCTGGGGGTTACCCCAGTAATTGCGCTAAGGTTCTGAAATCAGCTGATGAGAGATCAGCAGGGAAAGTGTGACGGAGGGATAAATATCCATGCTGTCCCAGTGCCACAGTTTCTCTCCAGCCTTTTCACAGTGTGCAGCATTAAATACAACAGCGAAACAAAAACCTCACAGCCAGTGCAGGGAACAACAGTTCCATTTCTAAGAGGAGAACTCATAGCCTAACGCTTCTTCAGGAAAGCACACAAACATGTCTCCACAGGCTCATAAGGTTGCTTTTGACTTGTTTCAAGGAAGACAAGGAACTAAGCCACAAGTAATTATGGATTTTCTAACTGTATTTGGTTTGCTCTCCGACTTCCCCGGGCACCAATTATAATCTGCACCTTTTTGTCACTGATATTTGCAGCCAGGAGGCTTACAAAATCTCAGGTTCCCTTCCCACCTGCAGACGCTGCGGCACTTCCACTAGCAGACCCATGGGATCTGGGACACTCCAGAAACAATGTTTGGAAACCCAAACAATTTTCATTTCCACAGACAGAACTTACATTTTCTTTTATCCACTATCTTGAAGGTCAGGATGTGGAGATGAACTAGGATTTTACGATGTTCTTAACAAATTTCATTTGGTGTCATAATGACATCTTGGTTAATTCTATCCACGCAGAAAATCATGAGTTGGGTTTTTCTTATCAGAAGGGTACGTTTTAAAGGTTTTGTGTTAACTGCAAGTAATGTGAGTTGGGAGGAGCTGTGAGAGTCTGTGGACAAAGTCTCTTTAGTAACTGAGATGGGATAAACGACAGGTATAACAGGGTCGGGACTGTTCCCCTGACCTCTGCAGTGACTTTGGGAGGATACAAAGACCCTGGAAGCCATTGTGTAGGAAACAGCAGGCTGCTAACACACAGACCTCTGCCACCTCACCTCTTCCTGTGCAGGCAGCAAGCACCAAGTGTCTGTGACCATCTTTCCTTCTCAGAGGGAAGCTCCTTACGATTAGCTGCATGTTGAGTGAGACATTGGAGCTCGGCAGTGCCAGCCCTGCCGCCTCCATGGTATTGGCCCCATGTGGTGTAACTCGCTTTTGAGATGACAGGCTGGAGGACTGCGACTCTTGGAAGGTTACTGAAAGAATGCCAGATTATTTACACCTTTGCCCTTGCCAAACTGACACCAGTTTGACATTTAGCAGATATTCTAAAGAAGTAAGATTTAAATTTCCTTCCTAGGCATACAGACTCGTCAGTGTTCTCCTGAGTTCGAAGCCACAACAAGAAGTATGTAAGCACCCATGCAGGTCTGCAGGAGGCAGCGTCTACCTGCCCATGTGAGCTTGCTGCAATGCAGCTCCACCAGCGCTGAATTCCCTGGCACTGGCAGAGCCTGCCCTTCCAGAAAGCACTCACAGCTTGTATTGGGAAGGTTCCACATGGCCTTCATCCCCTAGCGATGTGAGAACAGGACCTTGCAGGGTGAGTCCCAAAGGAAGAGGAAAGGCAGTAGATCCTCAGAAAAATCCTCACAACTAGTATTCCTTTGAAAAAATCTCTCTTTTTCTTTCTCTTCCTGCCATTTCCTCTTGCAAAACAGCTTCACAGTGAGTATTCTATTATTGGCCATTGCACATCATTAATTTTAGAATCATTTCTCTCCTGCTGTATTTTATGGTCCTGCATCACACTGCATAATAATGTCACCCCAGCAAAAGGAGCATCACCTGCTTCAGTCAGAACATGACAGACCAGAATCAGTCTGAGACCTGAACGAGACATCAGAAAGCAGCACAGGGCTGGGAACTGACATGTAGACATGCAACCATGAAAATACATCATGGGTGAAGAGACACTGCTTTACATGAAGGCATTGGGAGTGCAGGTGATAATTGTGAAGCCTGGGAGATTTCTCAGCAGTGTCTTGCTTAGAATGCAAATTTCAATAGTATCATAGAATGGTTTGGGTTGGAAGAGACCTCAAAGCCCATCCAGTCCCACTCCCTGCCATGGGCAGGGGCACCTCCCACTGTTCAGGTTGCTCCAAGCCCCATCCAGCCTGGCCTTGAACACCTCCAGGGACGGGAATAATCACCCAAGCTGGTTAAGATATTGTTCACTGTATTTTAAAACTGACTCAACACCTTCTCTCTTTGACAGGTGTACGATGGAGAACACGTGGTTTTACCTGTTTCAGCACCACTGAGCCCACAGACTGTGCTGTGCATTGACTGCAGTGAAGGCTTTGCCCACTGGAAGCTGTCACTGATGGCAGTGCCTGTGGCCTAGCTGGGCAGAGATCATCGTGGCAGAGAGGATGCTGTTCAAAATACCTTTCCCCAGAAATGCAAAGCCCAGACTGACTGAACCACAGACCTGCAGGGTGTTTTATACACAAAGGGGCTCTGGATCCAGCCTGGCAGAGAGCAGTGCCAAGCAGGCTCCACATTCCCTATTGCTGCAGGACCAGTTCTGATGTGACTAATCTGACTTTACTGGCACGGACAAAGCTTTTGCACTTGAGCAAGTGAGAGGACGAAGGGCTAGGGACAATTTCTTACCAGTACACTGCTGCTGCTGCTGCTCACCAATTGTTTTCAAAAACAACATAGACACAGATTTACCTTAGTCCACATTCAGTCCTAATCCAGCTGGTAAATACTTGGAAACAGAACTCACTTCTTTTTTGCTTTTATTCAGACAACTGGGGTTTATTTGCACCTTGTACAATGGGCCACAGCTCAGGATCCTAGATCAATAGAGGTAAGAATGACAAAGGACACCACATTCAAAATCGTTGTGACTAAGTCCTTGTACTAGCAATACAAAAAACCAATCCAATCCATACTCACAGGATTTGATCAGTGACCAAGGACTAATGCAAAACATCACCAGTGTCTGCCTGCTTTTCCAGGGAATAGGAGCAAAATGCATTTCCAATTCTGATTTTGACTCATTAAATGTTGTTGACAAAACCATTTATTGTAAGAATGAAACCAAACCCTTTCCAGAAGAAGGTGGGGACAAGGGAAGCAGGTCTTAAACAGCCATTCCTGGAAAAGCCAACACGATGTCAGCAGCCCTGGCACCTCTGTTGCAGCGCCTGTGCAGAGCATGGAGCCCAGAGTACTGACAAAATAATTGGATTATAGATGCACAATTCAGACTTGCAGTTACCGGGTGCTTTCTTGCTCCTGGTTTCTACAAAAAAGTCAGGTTTTTGTCCCTTAAGTCCTTGTACTGCTTATTTACATATGAAAAGGGAAGTTTATAAAAGAGCTTTCCTATTTCACTCTAATAGTTAATAATTTAAATCTGCGGCCATTATCACCCTATAGATTGACACAAACGGCATATGGATCATTCTGGGGATGAGAGTTGGTTTCTTTTAAGAGAGAATTGTTTTAGTTTTTGCAGGAAATTAATCAGGGGAATAGGCTTTGTGGAGCATGGAGCAAATCTAATCTGTTCTTTGTTCCAATTTGCCTTGCTCCAATTCCTAGCAATCGTAGACAACATGCTCTTTTGTTCAGGAGCCACTTGTTACATGCGTAATTAGAGACTGCAGGAGCTGTGTTTAAAGAAAAACTGTTTTCCAATGTAATGTGTGATCTTGATAATAGTATTTTCATCAAAGGTAGCAATTACATTCATTAAGCTGGGACTGGCAAGGCAGCAAGGAAATTAAGTGGAAGGTGAATAAAAAGCTCCCCATTCCTTTTTCAGAGCCCGGTCCCTTTATAAGGTGAAATGCACCATGTTGAGCTGCAAACTGGAAAATACACACTGGATACAGAAAAAAGAAAGAACGGAGAAAAATAAAATCCTCCTTAACCTTTGAATAATGATACCAAAGATATCCTAGGGACACCCACTATAGATGCACTTTTCAAATTAAAGGGCTTTATTCTACATTAATTTCTTATGCAAGTTTTAAACGAGCTCAACATATGATTCAGGTCTTTAAAGGCTCCGGGGCTCTCTAGGATTAATTCCCTGTTCTTTTCACACATAAATTAATTGTTTTGTGTTCTCAAAAACAGCAAACAGCCCATAAATCAACACGTTTAGGAGAGAAATAAGGCTGGTACCTTTTGCAAATCACTGAAGTTCATTACTTCCACTTCATTATTGTAAGATGTAACTTTTAAGGGAGAAGCTGGAAAAGCAGGACATCTGTTGTTAACTCAAAGTGGATTTCTTGAACGCAGAACTCATTTTAGAAATGTGATTCCTTGAAAGACAGAAGGTGTGGAGCCATGCAAAGCCTTTCTTCCAGCACTCCAGTTATATTTTCCCCAGTTAATAATTCAATTACCCATCACTAATGTATTTGCAAACATTCCCATGTAAAATTAGATACAGTTCCCCCTGCCCTTTATTTTTTGCCTTAAGCCTTGCAAGAGTGAGATTTGCAGATGGAGAAATGGGAAAACCTGCAGATGTGAGCCTTGGGAGGGCTATGCCCTGCCCGCAGGCTCCCCAGGCACACACAGGAATCTCATTTTTGACTACCAAGTGAAATCCTCCTTTTTTTCCAGGCAGCGTACAGCAAGCTGAGAAGCAGGGGAAGCGGATCCGTCCCCTTGTGCCCTCATGCTCTGCGGGCAGCCAGGGCAGCACACACTGCAGAGACATCGCTGCTTCATGCATCAGTCAAAGCAGGGGACACTCGCAGCAAGTGGGGCAAGTTTAATTTACAGGCGCTTGCAGCAGGATAGGGATTGAGAAGCAAGGGATGGCGGGTACCATGCTCCCTCCTCATCAGGGATGAGCACTCCTATATTGAGGCATTAGGGAAAAATGAAGTCAGAATCTGGTCATCTCTAACCAAAAATAGCTATTTCTCCCTCTGCCCTTCCCAGAAATAGAATATGTACCCACAGTATCTTGGCCAAATTGGAATTTGCATAGTTCTGCAAAGCATTTCCTTCAGTTAGGAATGATTTAATTATTCTTCACTTCTCGCAGTCATTCCTGGGTAATGAGGTTAGCACAGAGCAGATATGTTTCAGTCAAGAAATAGATGTAATTCAGTGCCAGAAGTCTTTTACAGTCTAAACCAAAAGATTTTGGGGCAGTTCTATAGGGAAGCAGCAGTGCAGAGAAGGGTGACTATGAAATCACAGCGGTCTGGGACATCCGACCATCACTCTAACCCAGTGCAGTGTCCGCACTCTGGAGAATCAGAGGACAATCACAACTCTCGTGCGGCCCAGGTCCTCACACAAGGGTAACAAGGCACATTTTAAATAGTTATTAAATAACAAGGAGGTCTCTTACCTCCAGAGAAGTGTTTACCTCTGCAAATGGAGTCACTGCAGTCAAAGAACAGTAGACCTAAAATATTTCCAGTGCAAAATGGAAGCCTTGCTACTGCACCTTTCCGGGCCATGGAAACTGGGGATCCTGTACAACAGCCACATCTAGTTTATGATAAAGAGCTTGCTGAATCTAGCTTTTATTTTTCAAGCAGCAATCAAATTAGCCTGCCATGTCCATCAAATGTAGACTTTGCCAGAATAAAACTGAGCAAGTGATTTCCTCTTTAAAGCCTGGCTGCATAGGCATGGAGAAGGCCAGAATAACTTGGCGTTGAAGAAGGGAGCACCACTGCTTGTGTTTGGTTAAAATCCTACAGTGGAACAGGAGTTTTCCTCTGAGCATGGGGAAAACAAGACTAGGTACGTAAATACAGCCTTCATATCATCTAACCATCCTGTGGCACATCATAGGGAGTCATAAAACATTTTCAAAGTTCAAAAAGTACCTGAGTTGAGAAAAAATGCTTTGCCTCAATTCTCGGGGGAACAATTGGAGCAAATGCTATGTTTGGTGTGTAAACATCTTCATCTCTGGAACAGAATGTCTAACATTTTCCTTCCTGAAACAAACAGCACCACATTCTGCACTGAAACACATTTGCTCCGTACCAACTGTACCTTCTACAGCTGCATTAATGAAACCAGTCCCACAAAGCTTTCCAGTCTGTAACTCAATTTCCAGAAGCTTAACTTTAATGTCTGAGTTATTCCTCAATTTGTTTTAGGTCAGTTTAGCGGGGCTGACACAAAGCTGTTCTGTAAGAGATATAATGCAAAGAAGGATAAACCACTGTGCCTACAGCTCAGTGCCACCTCAAAGCTGGCTGCTTTGCTTCAGCTGGTCCTTCAGCTGGTGCTGGGGGACTCCATAAACAAAGTTAGATCAGTGAATATTTTACAGCATAAAGAACATTTGCAGCTTCTGGCACTTGCAATGTTTCCTACTCTCTGCTTTTTCTACCCCTACAGATAAAAAAAATACCTAGAGAAGCCAGTGTCTCTCTAAAATGTAATTATCCTGTCTTTAGGTACCATCTAAACCAAGGCAGAAAATTGCAGTGACACAACATTAAATTAAAACTGGGTGACTGCTCTGGTGATATTGAAAAATTTGCATTTAATTTGCATATTCAGGACGCAAATCAGTGAATAACCAATTTTGCAGTGTGCCCTAGAAAATCATTCAGGCCAAAACCATCCAAGAAACTCACAGCAAACTTGACTGGATAGAAATGATGATCAGAAAACTGATAGTTGTGTCATCATTTAAAAGCCTTGGCTGACTGGCCAGGAGAGAAGGCAGGAAACCACCCATCAGCCAGGAGAACAACAAGTCTGCATGTGTCAGAGCTGCTTGTCTCCTAGAAAGTGCAGATCCACTCAGGGTCCTTCTGCAGGTTGCAAGATGGAGCTTCTTAAAACTGGAACAATCCAACTTTGGGGACCCAATGAGGCAGGGGACACAAAATCAACAGGACCCCCTTACATTGCAGCTCCGCTCTTCCCTTTGCTTTATCTGCACTAGATAAGACAATCGTCTTATACCTGGCAAACATTAAGGTATTTCTTGCTCTGCCAACCCACATTTGGCCCCAAACCAACCAAGCAGTACTGCTCTGTTCTTCTCACTGACAGGCGCTTTCCCAACATGGCCCTCCAGCCACCGGTAGGTGAAGCAAAGCTCATTTTAAGTTCTCCTGTTGGCAGCAGACTTCTCAGTTAAACACGCCCACAGCAGTCCAGTCCTGCTGGGGATTCACAACAGATGTTTTTAAAGCTGTCCCAAGCTGAGGCAATGATTTCTGCAGCACGTCACACAGGGTGTAGGACCTCCAGGTATGACTGGATAGAGCAGGATTTACTCTTTAGTCCATATGTGCTCATTTCCTGGATAGACAGCCTACAAATAACACAAGCTCGCCATGCAGACATTGGGAATGTCTTTCTGTATTGTTGTTTTCCCTTGTGCTATTTGAATGTTTTTTTGGTAAGTGAGTGGTTACAGCATGCAACAGCTTTCCTTCCTTCCGAGATCCCTGCAAAACGGTTGATGAACATCTTCAGAAGTCCTCACCATGTATATTAAATAAAACCAGTTCTGAAAGTGCTTGTTACTTGGCTACTGAGACACAGCTTTCTGTCACGTGGGGAATACTTATTCTTTAGGATCTTTTCTGCAGTCCTCAGGCACCTCTCCTGTTCTCCATGAGCTTTCAAAGATGATGGAGATTGGCCAAGCAATAACATCTGCCAGCTCCCCTAGCTGGGGTGCAACCCATCAGGGACCATGGATTTGCTAGTGTCCAGTGTGCCCAGATGGTCTCTAAACTGATCCTCCTCAACCAAGGGAAAGTCTTTCTTTCTCCACTCTCTTTCCTCCAGGGCTCAGGACTCCTGAGGGCCAGCCTTATCAGTAAAGACTGAAGCAAAGGTGGCACTCGGCAACTCTGCCTTCTCTGTCTCCTCTGTCACGAGGGCACCTACCTCATTCAGCAGCAAATAAACATTTTCCTGTCTTCCTTTTGCTGCTGATGCACTTGAAGAAGTCCTTCTTGTTGCCCTTGATTTAATTCTTGTGGGCCAGATTTAATTCTAAGTGGGCCCTTAGCCTTTCTCATGGCATCCCTGCATGCTCTGACACCATTGCCATATTGCTCCCAGGTGTCCAGTCTTTTTTTCCACATTCCGTAAACTTCCTTCTTCCAGCTGAGTTTCTCCAGAAGCTCCTTACTCATCCATGCTCATCCCCTGCCTCCTTTGCTCCATTTCCCACTTCTAGGGATATTTATGAAGTATTTGTAGTAACCACTTCCATGTAATTCACTTTGGAGAGCATCAATCACCTTGGCACATTGAATAGGTTCTGGGGTTAAGGAAAAAACGCTCCTTCAGCTTTCGTGTCTCCAATACGCAAGCTCAGGAATGTCAGACAGCTGCGTTCAAAGGAGTCTGTGTGTCAAATCAAGCTTAGCTTGGTAGGAAGAAGTTGAAATCTGTCTCTCACCACAAGATTTCCAAATGGAAAGGCAATAACATGTTCATTACAAAATTCTTTACACAGCAAAAGGCTCCCCATGAACAATTACTGTGCGTTACACACAAGCTTTTAGTAACACAATCTTTATATGAGGAAAATAAACATGGAAGAAAGAAAAACAGCACAGAAAACATCACATAAAATGTTGTATTTGAGTATTTCCCAAGTAGCAATTAAACCTTTCTGTGGAAATCTGCCTCAGACCTTTACCATAAATCAGAACCAAACGAAAGAAACCTTACTGGTGATACAGGAATTCCCTCCCAGTATAAAAACTGCAAGATCTGGAAGCAATTTATTAGAAAGCCAACACCTGATAGACAAGATTAGCATCATAATGAGTCAAACAGCAAATGCAGGCACTTTTGAACCCATTCTCAGCACAGATCTTTTCCTCTAACTTGTGAAGCCCCAAGGCAACATCTGATGCTGAAGATGCCATTCCAGAACAACAGATTGGATGCAGTGGACCAATCAAGGCCTATAAAAACTCACTAATATAAACAATTTGTGCGTAAAGCAGCTTTGAGCCCTGCCGTTAGCACAGAAAGCTGGCCATGACCAGCTGCCCTGTGCCCACAGTACTAGATGCAGAAATGAAGTTTACGACAACCCATAAACGCCTGTCCCAAACTGAACAGGAGGACGGACAGTGATCCACAGCCCCTGCACAAGGGCACAGCTCACTGCTAAGCCACTGTCTGCATTAGGGAAGCAGTGGAGTCACACCTAAGGGGATGAAACATGTTAACTCTCCTTGCAGTCAGGGACCGGGACAGGTAATGCTCTCCACACCAGCACGTGCCCTTTGAGAAAGAAACTCAGGGGTTATAATTAATTTGGGCATGTGTCCCTCTGCAGCATCTGGTAAACAACAATCACAGACAATACATACACTTCTTTCAAAACTTACTGTGTGTTGAATGCAGCATATAGAACCAAGACGCGTGAAGTATTTGCAGCTGTAGCATTAAAGGCTTGACCTTGCTTTTCTGACCAGACCCATTGAGCAGCTGATAGGGCTGTTCCTTGGCTATGGCAGCTGGGCTCAAACTGTAGCAAATCACATAATTTTGATTATTTTCCCCCCCGATTATGTTTTCAGATGGATACGTGGCTCAGCCCTACACAGAGAGAGCCCTTTACATAACCCTGATATCCATCCCTTAATAGTCCTTCACAGAGCTCGGCTCTCTCCTCCATAGAGGGTTTGCTTTTAGCACCATCTGAAGTCTGTTAAATATTGCCATTTACTTCCTAGCCCCACAGAACTGCAGAAACCAAGCTATGACCTATTAAATAGTGTGAATCCAAACCCGATCTCTGCTGACATTCATGTTAGCAAAGCAGGTTGAACTGCAGCAGCTAAAGACTGCCTCACATTGGCACAACTCATCACATTAATAAATGCTAACTCAAGTATTTTGTAGCATGGTTATGATAATTTTAGACTCACAGACTACGTCGAGCAGAATAACTGCAGTTAACTGATGCGATGTCTGCAGTCTTAATTCTAGTCTAGCCATTTCCCCAGCCATTTCAATTCTGCTGAAAGAAAGCCTACAAACAATTTGAAATGCATTAATAATAATAATAATGATAATGATAATGCTAGAAAAAAACTTGAAGAACCATCTAGTCTACCCTCCTATCCTTGTATTTTTAAACTATTCGAGCTGTTGATGAAACTGAGAAGAGAGGGGGGTGTTTTGGCACAGGGATAATTACCACATGAACTCTTCGCCTATTGCCAGGCAAAGAGTGTGTGGAGGGCAGCAACTCACTGAAGTAGTTACTTCCCTTCGAAGCAGACAGGGAGTCACACTAGTGTTTTCCCTCCTTGTTGTTTCTTTGTGTAAGGCACTGCAGTCTGCTGGTTTTATAAAATCATGCCCTTAAAGTGTCACTTACCCTGATTCTGCCAGAAAATCCTTTGGGACTCTCAGCCTGCAACGTTCCAAGCTTACTCAAAGTGAATCATCAGTGACAAACCAGCTTTAAAATGAGATTCTTCTAAGGCAGCCAAATCCAGAAATCAGATCCTTCCCTTCCAAACCCACCTGAAACAAACTGCCAATTACAATTATGACCATTTTCCATGTGTTAAGCTTTCTGTCTCTTGATTCTTAGCAAATGAGTTCTCCAGCACTGAAAAGGGTTCTGCTGGAAATAAAACGTCTAATTTTAAAGTAGAGAGACTGATAAAAAAAGCAAATACTTTTCAATTCCCCTTCTCTTTCTCTCAGAAGGAGAAAAACTAGAAGAACCACTACCTTCCAAGAAGGGAGTTCCCCAGGCTGCAAATTAATGCTCCCTCCCTAACTTCTAGGAAGGTTCTGAGGATTGAAGTTTGTAAAATGCACTGAACACGGAAAGGCCACTGTGAGTCTCACAGCATTCCTATTACCTAGCTTATCTCTCTGTCTTTTTGCAGAACTATGAGAGCTTTTTAAACCCCATTTCACAAAGATTTCAACTCAACCTTTTATGAAAGGAGAACTATAAATAGCCTCTTAGATTAAAACCCTTAACAGCTGAGAAAGCTGGAAAGGGAGGTGGATATTATCCACCTTTCAGTGCCACAAATTGGGGTTGGAAGGGCTTAATTACCAAGATATACTTAAGAACACACTAAGGGCTGCTATAAAAATTACTCCAATTACAGCACCTCCACAGACACAGCTCCACCGGGGAGAAAGCAAATCCTCACTTCCATCTCTTCCTACACGCCCCTCCTATGCCCCACGCTAATAAAGGGTGCTGGGGCAAACAGCAGCTCCGTGCCACACAATGGTTCTGCTGCATGCGTGAAGTCCTTCCTCCTAGGGGGCCCAACAGAACCTCCACACCAAGAGAACAAGGGTTTGGCTGCTTTTGTTTTCCCTTTGAAATCTCGCAGCGGAGGCCACTACTTGCAGAACCTGAAGTGACAGTTCCAGCCAACGTGCTAGCTCAGAGGTGTCCCAGACAAAGATCCTTGTAACCTGTGGTTTGGATTTGGATGTGGAATTCATGATTTCACATGAATCACATGTTCATTCAGTGGGGAATTCATGGTTTTCCTTATGATTTTGTCTGTCGCAATGTACCCTTAATTATTATTTCTATGATTACAATTATATGTGTGATGTACAATAAACATCCAGTGAAGCAACTTCTGTTGGCAATTGTGAAGTCCCTGTGGTCTCAGTACTCTTGTGCCAAGCTTTTTGCAATGGTGCTCAGCTGGATGTTTGAAGTGCCTTCATAGATTGTACCTGAAATCAGAAGAAAACAAATCAGAAGACTATAAAACCACAGTGAGTATGTGAGGAGAGACCAGGAAGTTGTTCTAAGAGGTAAGGTAGAACATTTACAATTATGAAGTGAAGCTTTACTGAGCAAGTTCTAGAAATAGAACTGTTATTTACTTAAATGGTCATATTTTACTATATGCAACAATTAAAACACTCTTCTGCCGGCAGAATATAATGACAAGTCAATTTCCTGAAAAGCAGCTCCTAAGTAACCAACAAAACTAAGTATTTGCAAATGCTCTCAGCAACAAGAACCAAAGGGTAATGCTGCTCAAAATGCCAAGGATTACACTGGTAAACAAGGAAGTCTTGAAAG
The DNA here is from genome assembly GCF_032191515.1 of Phaenicophaeus curvirostris. Taxonomy (NCBI): domain Eukaryota; kingdom Metazoa; phylum Chordata; class Aves; order Cuculiformes; family Cuculidae; genus Phaenicophaeus; species Phaenicophaeus curvirostris. The sequence continues at coordinate 12,260,634 of NC_091400.1, read as the reverse complement.
TAAAACTCACAGACATCGAGATCTTCAAGCCAAAAGAAGTATTTTCAATCTTTTTTGAACCGGAATTTTCTTTAATAGAATGCGACACAATGTATGTCTCTGCATTCTACTGGTATCTAACCAAACATTTTAACTAGTCTTACATTCATATGCATCTATACCTGAAGTTTTACCTTCCTACAGCTGAGCCTTTGGATCAGCATTAATTACAGCTTCAGCGGAAAAATATCTTAAAAAACATAGCCAGTCCTTCATTCCCAACCTTTAATACAGCTGATGCTACAAACACACCTTTTCACAAACTCTTGCTCACCTATCTTGCAGTCGCGGTAGTACTTTTCAATGGGGTAGTTTTTTGTGAACCCCACGCCGCCCATCCACTCAATGCATTTACTGGTGGTCAGTGTTGCAACCTACGGAAAGAGATTCAGTTACAACTTCAGGATCTACCTTCATGGAAGCATAGTGTATTTTATTCTTCATAGCTACTTAAAGCAAAACCAAACCAGTAATTATAGCAGCAACTCAAACAGGCGGGAAGAGGAAAGACTGATCTTTTGGTATCCATCATATTTATGCAAGTTATTTTAGAATAAAAACTACATTCTCCTAAATCAGAGGACATCAAGGATTCATTAACTGTTATTGCAGTAATTCCTGTGCTGTGCTATAAAAAGAAACAGCAGTGTGCCAGGCAGCTGTCACAAAGAGGCAGGAGCAATCTGGTTTTGGATGGTATCAAGGCTTGCAGTTGTGACTAGCGGAGTTGAAATGGTCACAAATGAAGTCTCACCGTGCCACTTCTCCAGCCACAAAAGAGGGTTCTGTGAAAATGAAAACTCTCTAGATGAGCGAAAGCACTAATTAACTTTCCCTTTTAATGTAGTTGCTTGTTTTTCAGGGGTTTATTCAGGGATGTGAGCAGTAGGTGGCCTGCTTCACATTGCATACACAGATAGAGAACAAGAAATGAGAAAAGGATAATAGAGCCACAGATTCACAGCAACGCCTAAAATAAAAGGTATACATGCAGTAACAGAAAAATGTTTAAACAGCAGTGAAATAAATCCACTGAGTAAAGAAGTCCTGTGTTACCTCAGCAGTGTAGTATTTGGCCATGCTGGCCTCCTTTATGAACGGCCTTCCTGTTTCTGCGAGCCGGGCTGCGTTGTAGGTCAGCAACCGCGCTGCCTCCAGCTGTGTGGCCACCTGGGCTATCTGGTGCTGCATCCCCTGCAAGAATCACAGCAGAGTCAGGCAGAACCAGCACCGAGCTCTGATCCTGAGTTCCAAGGAAGAGCCATTCTTTTCAGCACGGAACACACCTACGCTCTAAACCAAACCCATATCTAAATGGACTCTAATTCAGCACAGCTCTGGATCTAGGACATCCACACTGGAAAACCTTGGAGCTGCTGAGCTCCCTTTAGAAACTGCACTCCTGTTTCCTCCTTCCCTCTTCTTGTATTCAGTAGTACTGGGGGACTCCTTACCTGGCTGTCTGGACAGGAGGGTTCAACAAGAACCCATTTGCACCCATGAATATCAAGAAAAACTTCAGCCACACCCTGACACCCTCCTCAGCACCCCAGAGCCAGAGCCACGGGTGGGTCAAAGCTGTGTGTTAAAGGTGCAGTTGCCTGTTGAGAACATCCCTGCATGAACAGGTCTCATTCCCTGAGGAGCTTCACTGAGAAAGTCTCGAAAAAGGTACCTCCTAAAGAGGAGAACTAGGAAGTGACAACTCCTGCTTCTTTCCATGTCCCACAGCCACAAGACAAGAGCTGGGAGCAGCATGGAAGTGTAGAGGACGTGACTGATGAGTGGATTGAAGGGGAAGGCCAAAGGTGTTGCAGCTCACCTCTAAACGGTAGGTACTACAGAACAGGGTTATTCAAGGAGACCCATGACGATGGTTGAAACTGAACATTCAGCTGTCTAACTCGTTCCTAAAACACAACACAATCTTTCATCTTGTTAAAACATTAACAACACTCCCTAAAACCTGCAACCACCCTTATGCAGGTCAGAAAAACAAGATGCTTCGGCAACTGTAAATTCCATTTCCCATTCCAAAGACGTGGTTCCAATAATTTCCCTAATACCCGTGGGTGCTTCCTAAAATGCATATAAATTATGAGTAGCACCAATGTTCCTCCCCTTCATATCAGATGTCGGTTTCTTTGAACAAGAGAATTATAGCGTAATTACAATTTTATATCTTCCTTATTGAACTATACATCTATCTTTGCAACAAAGAGTCCATTTTCTTTTGAGATACAGATATTATCATGAAAACTAAATGTCTTTGTACAACACAGGAAATCTAATAACTTAGTTTTCCTTGTCTTTTAAGAATTCCTAGTGTCTCCAGTAAAATGCCTTCCTCTCCACCTCATGAGAGGGTATAGAACTGTGACACACTCAGCACACTGTGATACTAAAATCGGAAAAGAAAGGAGCTCCCTGTGTATTATTTCCAAAGACAGTGAATATCCTACCATGGACAAGGAGAATGGAGCTCCCTGTGTATTATTTCCAAAGACAGTGAATATCCTACCATGAACAAGGAGTTACGTGAATCATGTTCTGAAGTTTTAAACGATACAGCACTTGTGATGGTGCACAGCACAGAATGGATATATTTTATGTGGCTCATCTGAAACGCTTTTGAAGAATGCTCTTCAGTATCAAGAAGCAGAGATATGACACGAGGCACAGCATGGATTGTCCAGCTTAGATCACTCACTGTCTTGACCTCCTTGACTGCAAGTGACTCCTCCTCTCTAGGAGGAAGTTTCCCACTTGTCTGCTGACATGTACCTGGAAATCGAAGACGCTTTTCCCAAACTGGACTCTCTCCTTCGTGTAGGGAATGGTGTGGTCAAAGCAGCCCTGTGCCAGCCCCAGCATCTGTAGAAAAGGAGACAAGTGGAGAGGAGTTAGGACACAAAAATGCCCACACTTTGAGGAGCGTGCCTGCTCCACACTCCTGAAAGAAACGTTCTTACTGAATACAAAATACTTGTGAGAACAGTATCACTAATTGTTGAGCAAAAGTTATGGGTCCAACACAACTGCACAAACATTAAGTGTTTCCAGCAAAAGTCCTAATTACCTGGGAAAATCACTGTAAACTACAGAGCTGCAGCTCCACATGGCACTGGTAGAGGAAAAGTAATTCCAATGAGTATTCACAGTTATTTTCATACTAAAAATGATTTCTCATTTTATAGAAGATACCTGTCACAATTAGCTACTTCTTTCAGAAGTTAGAAAATTAGCACAGAGGAAGGAGAGAGATCATTCATTCCAGCATTTTCTAGAAAAAACAATGCAAGAGAACAATTTTGGAACAGCCATTGTGCTTTCACAGACTCTCTTTCCCTAGCAGCAAGGACAGCAAACCACAACTCATGTATCTCAGAATATACACCTGCTAGTAAGGACAGTAAATACCTCCCCCTCCTAAGACGCCACAAGGTACAATTTTCAAACATAACAATGAACTGCGACATTTCTGTTACTGTAAAAAATCATATTTGTTTATGCAACCACAGCTGGAAGCATTGCTACTGTACATTCCGAGGTGTTATATTTTCCAAAGCAAGTTTTCTTTGTGAAATAAATGTGCATAATGGAAGAGAAAACGTTGATATATTTCAGCAGCAGTCAGTTAACCATGAAAACCAAACTAATTGCCAGGTAAGGATTCCTAAATCTGTTGCTTATGTCACTTGCAGTTGTATTTACTGAGTCTTAGGTACAGGGAGGGTGACATCTAGTGGCAATTTAGTTTTTAACCAAGTACTTTCTATAATTAATAGTTAATTCTTATTAGATTTAGATATGTTGTAAATGTCAGCCTAAACTCAAAGTTATAGACTGGTCAGTATTAAAGCAAATTCCCCACCTGTGCAGCAATTCCTATTCTGCCAGTATTCAGCATTCCAATCGCATACTTATAGCCTTGCCCGACCTGTCCCAGGATATTTGTAGCAGGAACCTAAAGAATAAAACCAATCAGTTATTTCTCTTTGGAACTGTTGGTACGGTTCACAGGTGAATCAGGATACAGGTTCTGTTTAATGTTCCTCATAAGTGAAGGCATAAGCCATAAACCAGACACCAGATTCCTACAAGATCTGTTTAGAACATTACCTGACACATGATGACAAAGAGATAATTGAGAAAAACTGGATCAAGATTTAAGAAACCCAACCTCTCTCAATATTTCCGTGAAGGAATAGGAAGGAAAAAGTTAAAATATGCCAAGCAACCAGAGTGCCTAAGGAGAAAAAACACTGAGGATTTAGCTAAGATTCTTCCCTCCCGGCAGAGACAGTTGGGGTTGTTCAGCCTGGAGAAAAGAAGGCTTTGGGTAGACCTTAGAGCAGCCTTCAGTGCTGAAAGGGGCCACAGGAAAGCTGGGGAGGGGTTCCTGATCAGGGTGTGCAGGGACAGGACAAGGGGGAATGGTTTGAAGCTAAAGACTAAAGATCTGGATTAGACATTAAGAAGAAATTCTTCATGATGAGGGTGGAGAGGCCCTGGCCCAGGTTGCCCAGTCCAGTGGTGGCTGCCCCATCCCTGCAGGCGTTAGGCCAGGTTGGATGGGGCTTTGAACAACCTGATCCAGTGGGAGGTGTCCCTGCACATGGCAGGGGGTGGGACTGGATGGGCTTTTAGGTCCTCTCCAACCCAAACCATTCTAAGATTCTATGATTCTCACATGTGGTCAAGTTCCAGTGATGTACAGATTGAACTTCAACAGCTGAACCTCTCATGGTACCTTAACATTATCAAATGTTACTGGGCAGGTGGAAGACGCTCTGATTCCCAGCTTGTCTTCCTTCTTCCCTACATGCAGTCCCTCTGTGTCACGATCCACTATGAAGCACGTAATTCCTCGGTATCCCTAGGATGAATCAAAAATTAATCAAGAAGTGTTTTCCATACCAGTATCACCAAATGCTGGTCTAAATACCTCATTCCAGTATAGAAATGATATCACTGTATTATTAAAGAAAACTCTGCCATCAGCATCTGTCCCATCGTTGGCTGCTAATTATAGTTTAATAAAGGCCAGAAACACCTTTCTTTTAAAATATTCCAGCTGGAAAACAGAACAACTTTAGAAGTTCTTTTGACAGGAGAGGGGACTAGTGTTACACAAATGGAACAGAGAGGATGTTTGCTACTGTGCCGTGAGGCCTTGCCTGCTGCCAGACACACCTCACAGCCAGATAAGGGACTGCAGGAAGACACAGGGTATCTTTAGCCTAAACCAGTCAAATGAATAACAAACCCGTATCAGAAGGTTCTATAGGATGAAAGTTTTTACCCAAGTTCTCAGTTTTTGTCAGGACATATTTGTAAAGGCTTGCTGTCAGGTAGGAAAAGGCTCAAAGATTCTTAATCTTTCACATCAGGTTATAAACATAAAATTCACGGTTTCATACATAACCAGTTGTCATGGAAATTCAACTATTCTGCAGCAACTTACTGAGGATGGATCCGTATTTGCCATCACAAAGAAAACTCCTGCGTGCTCTGCTAAGCTAATCCACATCTTTGAGCCATTGATAACATAGTAGTCTCCTTTCTTCTCAGCCCGAGTCTTCAAAGAGAAAGCATCGCTGCCAGATCCGGCCTCCGAGAGACAAAAACTGCCTATCTGCAGTTGAAGTGAAAAAGCAGTTGTGTTTTTTACTGAACATGTAACACATTCTGCAACAAGAATAGTTATCAACAAGCACAAACTTTAACTCAAACATTTCAAACTATTAAAATGAAGTAACTAAGTTTCCGGTACAGAGATGAAGAACAGAAACACTATATATTTACAGGTCTCAAAGCCAATGGCTTTCAAGTTCTTTTCCACAGTAAATTAAATAGCAATGAAACTAATTTGCACCTTTCTATTTCTTCCTCTCAGCTGCTGATGACAGGAGGTACTTACACCACCACAGGTCTCAGCTCTGACCCATGTTTCAAAGTTCACTCGGATTTTCCAATGTTGTAGTCACCCACTCAGTTACTGAAAAAGCCACCCTGCCATTACCTAACTACTAAAAATCATATTACAGTTTACTAAAGTGAGACCCTGACTCACGGTATCTTTAGCGACTCTGGGCAAGTAAGTTCTCTTCTGTTCCTCCGTTCCATATGTGGTAAACAACCTGTTTGTTAGTGTGTTCTGGAGTTCACACAGCAGAGCTACAGCTGGGTCAACTTTGGCCAATTCTTCCACCACCAATATGACTGAAAACAACGAAGCTCCTGTTCCTCCGTACTCTTCCCCAAGCTCAATACTCATCAGCTGAAACAGAAAAGATGCCAATACACCAATCCGTTAGCTCTTGTCAACAACTCGTTAGTCCAAGCCAATACTTAAGAGATTAAAACAAGAACCACAGAATGCAAGTATCTGCAGATCCTTGCCGAAAGACCTGTGTTCCTGCAATACCCTTAGCAGGGTGACAGTCCTTCACAGAACCTGACAGCCATTTCTTGCAGGAAATAACAAACGTGCAGCTTACAGGCCAGTCACCCCTCTAACCTGACCACATTTTCCAGAACAACTGCAGTCTCAACACAGTCTAATATTTATGAGTTGCTGTTGTACAAAAGCACATTCTAAACCCAGACAAGCTTTAGGTTTGACAGCAAGGTAGGCCAGCATTGAGCTCTGGAGCAATCCACAGGCTATCTGCAACACAAGTCCTTGTGACTACCCAGTAAGGACACAGAGGACTCCTGATACCCTTTTCTAGCACCACTTATCAGCATCACAGAGTTTTGAGAATTCTGTGTGATTATGCCTATCTGATTGAAAAAACATGGGGGGAGGAAATAAGGACCTCAAAGATAAGACAAAGAACATGGTGCGGGAGAGATGGAAAGTACTCTACAAGAAAAGATAAGGAGTGATGATGAATCCAAAATTCATGATTCATTGGTTCATCTGAATTACAACCCTCAGTCTTGTAACCTAAAAACCTCCAAAGTGCACAGCCAGAGATTCATAAGTGACATCACTATCTGAACAAACGATTAAGTAAGAGTGTGCAGACCCCTTGCTCAAACAGTCCCTGTATTATGGAGTCTTCCATTTTTGAATTCTCATCCATTTTCTGTACCAGAGGTGCAACTCGTTCCTGCGCGAACTTTGTCACTGCAATGAAGAGGAGAAAGCAAGAGTGTAAGTGTTCCAGCACCCCACTGGAGATCAGGGTAACAGCGACATGGTGCCCCGACAGATTACGCATGCTCTCCCTGACTCGCCAAGGCAAGTGAATAAAAGGACAAACAGCTACCCAAGGGAAGCAAGGGAATGCACCACAAGGTTCTGTTATCACATCTGCCACTGTTCTGGGAATGCCTGGAACCTCTGGAAACCAGCTCAAGCAGTGAACTGTGGCTGAAGTGAGCACTCTGGAAAGAGCACGAGCCAAAGCCAGGCAACTGGTCTTCTGTGACAGCAGCAGTTTTAAACAGGTATTTATATATGTGGAGTGAACTGCACTGTGGAACTGTGCAACACGGAAAAAGAACATTACATTTTTCTCTGGTGAACTAAAGCAGTTTTAACAGTAACTATAATGAAACAACAACTATCATTAAGCAGTGAATTTTCTAAGCTAAAATGTCCCTTCTGGTTAGACATTCTGCCTTTTAACCACACAGACAATAGGTACCCATGTTTTTCAGCATCGTCTCCTCCTCAGTGAACGTCTGCAGCGGAGCACAGATGACCCCATCGCTGGCTAGGCTGGGCACAGGTTGTGATGTGGAGGATCTGAAGGCAGACGGAGAAGCCCGCCAAGGCACCTGGTACGCTGGCAAATTTCTTTTCAGCTGTTGACAGTAAATACAGAACAGAAACAGTAACAGCACTGGTATTTGTGTACAGACAGCAATACATTTTACCCATTTTCAGCATTACATTTTCAGCAAATGAACAGGAAATAGAACTTACATTCAGTGTCTGGTTTAAAGGGTTTTGAGAAGACATAACCCCCCCAGTATCCTAAAGGGAAATATCCTTCAATTACTCTTCTCTTAACACCAAACAACTTTCTTTCTTGAAGTTTGCTACCACAATGTTATTTTACATAGTATTAAGAAACATGAATTTTAGTCAATTTTAGTGTCTAAAGCAAACAAACTCTGTTGATAGCATTTATTTTTATAAATGATTTCACAAGCCTGCTGCAATATTCATAGTAGCATGTGTGTATTTTGATAGAATTAATGTCTTCCCTAACATATACGAGAAGAGTAAATGTGAAGTAGGCACATGAATGTTTTTCACAGAAAACCTGCCAATTTCAAGAACAGACTTTGCTTTTTCCCTGGCTTTCTAGGGACCAGTGACTCTGTTTCTAAAGCAATTGGATGGCACTTCCTTGGGATTATTCATATTGTGCTGTGGAAAGGCACAACTTTTAGCACCACTGTGGATTTCTGTATTCACGTTGTGTTCTTACCCACCACTCCATGGTTTTCAGAATGAGCAAAGGCCCCGGCATTTAATACCTCTGTGTAGTTATTTCTTATATAGTTAGTTCAAATCCCATAGTCAGTCTTATTTGGTTGACTTGTTAAAAAAAACTAAACTGAGTAATTTATGATTAACCTCTCTCCATTTGCCCACGACATACAACAATCTCAAACAGTATCAAGCATTGGTTGTCCAACCAGGAGGGCATTTTATGGTAGGTCACTGGCGCTGAGCACGTTTGACAAGTCAAAAGGGTGAATAGAGCAGAGAGCAGTTTTTTGGAGCAAGCTGTGCACTGGGACTGTTCGGTAGGTGGGCAGACACTGGGACAGGTCATTGGGTTTGCACCTTGGGGAACTATAAACTGCTCCCTCAAGTAGACAACAGCAGGCTCTAGAAAGAAACACATTTGCTTTGGAAGTCCATGTACTTTCTGACCACAGAATCATCTCTTAGGGCTTTAAAAGAACACAGCATGTACTGAACATGATCTGGCTTGGAATATGGCAAGCTAACAGTAGTCCAGTCACTGCAGAATGCGCTCCTGAAAGCTAGCATTCCAAAAAGCAGCACAGTTCACCTGACTGATTTCCAAAGATCCAAGACAGAAAAACAGCTCTGCTCTCACAGGTCCCAAACCCCAACTCATGCTGTGGCTAAAGCCTGCAGATCAGATCCCTGCTACAGATACCTGCCATTGTTGCTGTGTTGGTCTAAAATATGGAGATATTAATGTCTCACCAAGGCAACTGCTGACAGAAGCCCCTGTAGAGAGCCAGCTGTGCCACACAAACAACACACATACATGTGTGCACTTGCCAAAAGACATTCCTGCCTTCATGCCCTTCGAACTCCACAGTGAGCAGGCTGGCTGTGCCGTAACCAGTCTGCTGCTGAGGGCAGAACACAGGGCAGGTCTGCAAAGCACACTGGGACAGCAGCATTCCTCAAAAAACAGCAGAAACTTCAGGGTCAGGAAGTAAAAATGCCTTTGATCCTTCTAATAATTCACTCTCTTTCATGTTGGCTTTCAGCATCTGTCATCTCCCTGGCTGAAGAACTGATGTAGAGAGACCTACGGACACGTTCTGCCTTAGAGATAAGATGCATCAGTCCATTATAGTAAGGAAAGCCCAACCTTAGCACTGCCAGTCACGTATGGCACAAAAAAAAATAGTATAAAGTGGTAACATAGAAGTCAAATATGCTATGAACATTCACTATTCCTTCACATTCCGCACCCCTGGTCACATAAAACAAATACTGACCAGTGGGGCTGATCCACGAATACAAAGTCTGGGTGATCAGCAACACTTTCAAGTGAAGACTCTGTACAGAAAACCAAAATAAGAGTTGCTTTAATAGAGAAAAAAAATCCATGTTCTGGAAGGTGTCAGTCAGGAATGGATTATTGGCAGACTATTCAGCTACGGAGGGTTGCTTAACACCAGATATGAGAGACTTGAACATCCACCCGAGTAAGTCCATGTCCTTACCAAAGTGTTCTCAATTGAGCTTAAACTCAGGCACAGGTCTAAGAAAGAAAAGCCCAAAGATCCCTCCTTGGTATATTTAACATGGAACGCTTCCTGAGTAGTTTTAGGGTTGCAAAACACAGGCTTCCTGCTCCCTCTGCTACTCTGTTTCCAAGTACAAAGGAAAAAGCATTTTTCTTCCAAGGTGGCATAACCAGAGATGAACCACTGAGGATATTTCACCAGTGTTGACCAAGAGCTGTCAGGAACAATGCACAGGGTCTTTTTAAGAAGACAAAACACAAGCAGGTATGCTCAGCGGGCAATAAACCAGCACTGTTGGAACAGTAACTGGTGATACTCTGGGATTACCTCTGCTTCCATCTGATGGCTCCTGACACGTGGAATTATTGACCACATAGGTGAACCCATCACTAAGCGCATGCAGAGAATTCACCCATTCAAAGTGGGAAGTATAGGTTTTGTAGACTAAAATACAAATTTTTCTCTCATGTGCTTTCATGAAAATGGGAAGCTGGACAAATTTGATGAGAAGTAGCTCAGCAAGGTGAGGCACAAATGCGCAGGACTGCACTGGCTGAGGTGACCTGTGCCCAGCCCAGCCAGCAAGTAGAAGCTCTGAAACACAGTGACCAGCTCAGTGTTTGTCCCAGGTTACAGCAGAACTACTTTTGGCAACAACGCCAAAGAAATCCAGCATTCCTGGGAATGGTTGCTCTGCCCACAGACCCTCCCTCCTTCGCGGACACCATCCCAAGGCTTCCTCCTTCCCCAGAGCTTCCCTGTGGAGGCTTTTCCACTGGAACCAACTCCCTGGGGCAGCAAAAGAAGGCATCCTGCTGCGGCTAGGGGAACATGGCAGCCCTTGGCCTATGTACACAGACACCATTTGATAAACCTTGTTTGACACCCGATCGAGCTGGCGCTACAGGACAAAAGAGACATTCACAACAAGGTTACCTTGAAAAGTCTAAACCCAGTAGGACGGCCCCCAGAGACAGCACCTACACGGACAACACCCACACGCAGAGCAGCAGCCTACAGGCATTACGTGTTTCACTCTAGAGTAACACCACAGTGTGGAAGGGATTTGGCTTTGACATACATTGATTACAAAAAATCAAGTGACTACATTACTGTTTACATTTTCATTCTCAGGAGTCATGCACTCATACAGCATTGTTAACCTTCTGATGCTTATTTAAAGAGCACACACATTGCTCAAATGCTGTGAGACTGCCTCCCTGCTCTTTCCCTCCTCTTTTTTTGTAGGTGAGGTGATGATTTATACTGCTATGAGATCAGTATCCGGCCCTACTAAACGCGTGTTTGAAAACTGGTTTCTGGGTTGCTGATAACATTGATTTTCCTGTTTATCTCAATTCTTACCTCCACTTCAGCTTTTTAAAGATTAATTCTTTCAGTTTCTTTCTGTTTGTTTTCCAATCTACAACAAGATTTTAATGCTGGCTGACCTGGCTGCATCATCAAAATATAAATAAATGAAGGCCACGGCTTGCTTTGCATTCCTTGAGGACTTCCATCCTGTATGCATCGTGGCTGGTTCCCAGCCAGCTTCCACTTCTCCACAGAGAAGCTCCATTATAGAAGCTCGATTGCCCTCACTTATAAGACTGCTTTTCTTTATTTCAGGTGTCACAACACACCCACAGAAGGTCTCAGCCCAGCATGTCTTCTCGCTCTGCGCATTAAAAGCATGTGCAGCACAAACCCAGGTTTGCTGCTTGTTTGCTTGTCTTTTGATGCCGTACAACACCACAAGCCTGTTCGGATCAGTAAAGATGACAGCACAACTTCTCTGCTGCCAGAGCCAGGCTGCTGGCTCACACCAGCCTTGGGCCGCTCTGAACCCAACCTGTTTCACAAGAACCTTATTACCCCAAAAGTTGCCCCATACCACCCCTGCACCCCAAAACACTCCAGGCAGAAGGACAGAGCTTTCCCAAGCTGCCCTCACCCTGGCAGCGCAGCACCCACTCTGGCTGAGCAGATTCGTGCTTTCTGGCCCCTGACACCCCTACAGCTGCCCACGTTGCCCCCCGCCAGGACTGGAGAGCACGGAGAGCCCAGAGAGCTGTGCACTGGGGGCACGGGGCCACCTGTGTGAACATCATGAGGTCCAGCAGGGTCAAGTGCAAGATCCTGCACCTGCAATCCCAAGCACAATTACAGGCTGGGGGAGCAGAATGGATTGGGAGCAGCGCTGAGGAGAAGGACTTGGGGGTGCTGGGGATGAGAAGCTTGACATGAGCCAGCAATGGGTGCTCGCAGGCCAGAAACCAACCATGTCCTGGGCTGCATCCAAAGGGACCAGCAGGGCGAGGGAGGGGATTCTGCTCCTCTGCTCCACCTTGTGAGACCCCACCTGGTGTCCAGTTCTGGAGTCCTCAGCACAGGAAGGATGGCTGCCCCATCCCTGGAGGTGTTCAAGGCCAGGTTGGATGGGGCTGGAGCCCCTGATCCAGTGGGAGGTGTCCCTGCCCATGGCAGGGGGTGGGACTGCATGGGCTTTGAGGTCCCTTCTGCCCCAAACCATTCTGTGAGTCTGATACCGAAAATACCAGCATATAAATTCTCTAAGACTCATTTTGAGGTTTTAGAAAGCAAGCACCCTTTATCAGGCCTGGGCACACGAAGCAGTGATCTCCATCAATCGCACGCAGCCAGACAAGAGCTGGGACAGGATGTATTTCCCACTTACACGCACGTGTATAAAAGTTTCCAGAAATATCATGCACACTCTATTCCTTTCCAAGGAGTCATTTTAATATTAATACTAACTTCACAACAGCTAAATCTCTGCTAATTCGGACCTGGCTCCAGCTCTGCCTGACCCTGCATTTGAGATGGGGAAGGCTGCAGATGGAGGTGGTTCTAGAACAGCCCTCTCTACTCAGCACAGATCTCAGGAACTCAGGTGCTGTCATCTTCACGGAATGGACAGAGCCTGGAAAACACTGCCTGAACAGAGAAGCACAGAATGTTGGAGCAGAAGGGACCTCAGGGATCATCAGGTCCAGCCTCTGAGGCGATCTACAGTTTAAATGAGATGGCAATCTTGATTAGAAAAAAGAAGGTTTAGAAATGAGATTTAGATGATCTAGGATTTTTTTTTAAAGCAAAACAGAAACGTATCGCCTTGTCGAAACGCAACACAAACTAAATAATCCTGCGTTTCACAAACCGATGGCTGAACGCCAGCATCCAGCCGCCTGGAATTCTAAATCGCAGACAGGCAACCCGACCACAAACCGAAACCGCGAATTTTACCATTACGAACAAAAAAGAAGAAAAAGAAACCCTCCTCTGCTGCTGCGCCCAGTAACCTTTTCAGACACTCGGGGGTTACACACCGGCCACCTTTTTAATCAGAAAATGCTGGGCGTGCGCGGACACAAGCGAAGGGAAGGTGCTCCTCGCAGGAGGCTGAGCAGCAGGAGCCAGCCCCGCTTTAAAACCAAACGTTCCGCGCTCTGTAGCAGCCCCGGCTCCGCGCGTCAGCTCCTTGTGTCTTTTTTTTTCCGCAATAATCATTTCCACAACCTGGGGACAGCGATGCCCCGCGCTCACCTGGGCGCTGCTCAGCCTCAGCCCCCGCAGCCCCAGAGCTGCCGCCACCGCCATCTTGGCCCCGCCCCGCCGCCATCGTGGCCCCGCCCCACCCCGGCGCCATCGTGGCCCCGCCCCGGCGCGCTCTCGCGAGGCGTGGCTGAGGGGGGTGGCACAACAAACATGGCGGTGGCGGGGAGGGAGCGGTGAGTGGGGGTCAGCAGGGGGAGCTGGGGGCAGCGTCGAGGGAGCGGGGGTCAGTGGGGAGCGGGAGGGCTGTGTATGTGGGGAAGTGAGGAGCGGGGCTTAACGCGTGGGGGGCAGTGGGGGTGTGTGTGTGGGGGGGCGGTGTGTGTGGGGAAATGAGGAGCGGGGGGCATTGTGGGGGGGCAGTGTGTGGGTGCAGTGGGGAGCGATGGGGCAGTATGTGGGGGGCAGCGTGTGTGGGACAATGGGGAGCGGCGGGGCAGTGGGGAGCGAGGGGTAGTGTGTGAGGGGCGGGGGGGCAGTGTGTATGGAGCAGTGTGGGGGGGCAACGGGGGCAGTGGGGAGTGGGGGCAGTGGGGAGCAGAGGAGCAGTGGGGAGCTGGGGAGCAGTGAGGGGGGCAATGCTGAGCAGGGGACACAGTGGGGGCAGCATTAGGGGAGGGGGGCATTGGGGAACAGGGAGGGGTGCAGTGGGGGGTGGGAGCAGGTAGGACAGTGGCAGTGGGAAGTAGGTGGCGAGGAGGAGGGGGCAGCATTAGGGGAGCTGGGGGGCAGTTGGGAGCTGGGGGTGCGGCAGGCAGGTGGAGTAGCGCACCCCCTGGCTTCTCCCCTGTTTGGGAGAATGGGGAGCAGTGGGGGGTCACATGCCCAGGTGGGAGTGCAGCCCTGTGTCTTCTCCTGGGTTTGGAAGACTGAGAGGGGGACATCCATGCGTTGTCACATCCCACCCAAGCCTGGGGGATGTGGGGAACTTGAATTCTGTGTCCACTGAACATGGGCCAGCAGTGGCCCAGGTGGGCAAGGAGGCCAGCAGCTTCCCAGCTTGTGTCAGCCGTGGTGTGCCCAGAGGGAGCAGAGCAGGGATTTGCACTGGGACTCGGTGCTGGTGAGGCTGCACCTCAATTCATGGGTTCAGTTTTGGGCCGCTCACTACAAGAAGGACTTTGAGAGGCTGGAGTGCATCTGGAGAAAGGAACGGAGCTGGGGAAGGGTCTAGAGAACAAGGGTTATCTGAAGTGGCTGAGAGACCTGGGGTTGTTTAGCCTGGAGACTCAAGGGAGACCTCGTCGCTGTCTAGAACTGCCTGAAAGGAGCTTGCAGAGAGGTGGATGCTGGGAACTGCTCCCAAGTAACAAGTGATAGGACGAGAGGAAATAGCCTCAGACTGCGCTGGGGAGGTTCAGATTGGATATCAGGAAAAATTCCTTCATCCAAAGGGTTCTCGTGCCCTGACAGAGGCTGCCCAGGGAGGTGGTGGAGTCCCCAGCCCCATAGGGGTTCAAAGTCCAGGTACATGTAGGTGAGGTGCTCGGGGCTGGTTTAGTAGTAGATGGGTACAGTTGGACTCATTTGCACTCTCCATATTCTTTCCTTAATTCCTCAGAGGAAAACAGGATGCATATATGTACTTGTAGTTAATTTATTCTATTACAGAATCATGGAATGGCTTGGGTGGGAAGGGACCTCAAAGCCCATCCAGTTCCAAGCACTGGATCAGGTTGCCCCAAGAACCCATCCAGCCTGGCCTTGAACACCTCCAGGGACGGGGCAGCCACTACTGCTCTGGGCATATAAATACTGCAGTGCGAGCTCTCTACATGAAACTGCTAGGAATAATATTTATAATGCCATTAATTTTGGCTTATCCTGGCACTTCTCAGCTGGTATACTCTGCACACTTCGGCACTGTGACTGATGTTGAACCCCGTGGTTGTGCCCGTGTAGGGAGAGAATAACCAGTAGAGAGTGAGTAACCAGGGTTCTACCCATCCGCACGCAACGCCAGGGAAGGTGTCATGGTCTGTGCACAGTGTGCGAGTAGGGCATGAGGCACTCTGGTGTGGCCAGCCCATTCCAGCACATGGAACACGAGCTGCTCAGGTTCTCGTGATTCAAATTGCATTTACTAGTTGGCAGCAGTGACATAGCAAGCATCTGATCTGTGTCCTCCTCCAAAAAAAGGGAGATGCTGGTTATACAGCTGTAAAAAATACCACCTTAAGTATCATAAGGTTCTCTTGTGGGTACAAACGCAGAGGAGTGAAGCAGTTGTTGTGTTGTGGCAATTTACCTACAAGGACATAAAAAAAAAAGAAAGTGAAAGGTTCTCGGAATAAATCAGTGAGGTCAAAAAAGGAAATTTTATGCAGTTAATACCCAAAATGATGTCTTTTCCCTAAGCAGGTATTTAAAATTCTGTGTAATTTTCTTTTAAAAGTAAACATAATTATAAATGTAATCAATCAAATAAGTTTCTGTGCCTTACACAGAGAATTATTCTGTGGAAAATGATCTTTTAACATTGTTTTATGTTGAACCATTCAACATTTAGAGTGGTTTGATTTTAAATTATTGTTATAATATGGTGAAAGTTGGCCTGGTGAGGACTCCACTGTGTCTTGTTTTTCTCTTCCATGTCTTTAACTCATATCCCAGTATCTTTATTTCATTACAGGAGATGCCAATGCATGGAACACAAATTAACTTAAGCCAACACGAGGCTGTTGACGCCTGAAAAAGGGTAGGCAGAGCTGATATGTAAAGAAGTGTTCAAAACTAGCTTAATGGTGATAATAATGATAGTAATTGAGCACACTTAGCTGCAATATGAGAGAATACAGTCATCTGGATGCCAACAATGAGCTAATGCTTGTAAATGACTTTGAAAATGCAGAATACTTTGTCTGAGTGTGGTCTGGAAGACAGAACTTGAGTCTTTGTAGGTCACTTAGTGTTTTGCGTGGTAGCAGCTAGAAAACAGAATTCTGTCCTTATTAAGAATGTAGTATTATAAATTATTCCTGGTTATAATCTAAAAGAATAATGATGTCACTGACTCAGTGCCATCTTCCTGATTGAACCCCAGATTCTGCATTCACAAATTCATTGCATATTGAGACTCTGGAGGAGGTTTTTCATTTGCAGTCCCAGAAAAGAGCACAACCAGAGGTTTCTAGTGAATGTCTTTATTATTTCAGTGTAAAATAACGAAATGGTTCAAGGCTTTTATGCAGCACAGGAAACTAAAATTTTGAGAGAACTATGAAATACTTCTTTCTGAGGGTTCTTCCTGTCTTTGCTCATCAGTGACATTCAGTTGGTTTCCCAGCATTACACTTGCTGTAATGACTGACCCAGCTCTGGGATGTTTTGGAGGCACGTGTTCACCAGAGAAGCCATTGGAATGATCAGACAGAAGTGTCTTTCGCTGAGATACGTGAAGGAATAGATGCAGTCTTTGCAAAGCTTTTGCTGAAGTGCAGTTGTTTTATTAAAACTTATAGCAGCAGAGAAACTGTCCTCCAAAACATATCAGTTTTTTAGGTTTCTTTCTAACAGTTCATGGGGTTGAAGAATACTGAGCTTACATTTCTTGTATATATGTTCCAGGGAAAGAGGAGAAGCTGTGCTCTGTGCTTTCTAGCTGACCTGTCGCGAGTACGTTTTGGAGCATGCTTGCTACCTAGCAAGGAACTTAAGTTCAGGTACAATCCGTTCAAAAGAGAAGACAAGCTGATTTTGATTATTATGTAATTTTATCCAGTTTGATACTGACCTTACGTTGCTGTAGCTGATGATGGTTTCCCCAGTAAAGCGTATTTGCTGATCTTTAGTGAGTTAAAAACTCTAAAACCGGTATTGTGATGTTTGTCAGTTTGTGCATTTAGTTGTGCTGTGTGATAACAGCAGTTCTGTTACTTAAAAACAAAAAAAACCCTGAACTTGTTTTTATGAAGGGAGTCAAATCCAGTGATGATTGTGTGTTGGAAATACTTTTCCTTCTAGGCCCAAGAGGTTGTAAACGTAAAGACTGTAAATATGGGTGAAAAGAAACCAGAGCCTCTGGACTTTGTAAAAGATTTCCAGGAATACCTTACGCAGCAGACTCACCATGTGAACATGATTTCGGGATCCGTTAGTGGAGACAAGGAAGCAGAGACTCTTCAGGGAGGTAAAGCTCATTTCACTACTGTCACATTTTATTTGTTTGAGAATGGTCGTGCTGTTTAAACTCCAGATAATTTCACAGACTGCTACATTCTGTGGAAGCATTTCTGATAAGTCATTGTCACATCAAAGTGACAGGGATAGGAAAAGAAGAAATGGCCTCAAGCTGCGCCAGGGCAGGTTCAGATTTGACATAAGGAAAAATTTCATCACCAGAAGGCTTCTCAGGCCCTGGCAGAAGCTGCTCAGGGTGGTGGTGGAGACCCCATCCCTGGAGGGGTTTAAAAGCCACGTAGATGAGGTGCTCGGGGATCTGGTTTAGTAGTGGACAGGGACGGTTGGACTCAATGATCTCGAAGGTCTTTTCCAACCAAATGATTCTACGATCACCAAAGACGTGTGTGTACCTTTGCTTCAGTCAGGTTTCCTTGTGGTTCTGTATATTTAAAGACCAAGGGTATACAGAAGCAGAAGGCATTTGTCATGCTCTCAGCACAAAGGAACGATCTCACCAATTCTTAATTGAAACCTTTTTTCACAGCTGGAACTGAAGGGGATCAGAATGGCCTGGATCATCCTTCTGTTGAAGTCTCACTGGATGAAAACTCAGGAATGTTGGTGGATGGGTTTGAAAGGACCTTTGATGGGAAGTTGAAGTGTCGGTACTGCAACTACGCCAGCAAAGGAACAGCGCGGCTCATAGAGCACATTAGGATTCACACAGGTATGGAATGTTCTGCAGTGCTTTGCTGTGATGCGCTGTGGTTCAACTCAATGATTTCCATGTTAGGAGTTGGCATCTTCAAGCAGCGGGGTAGCTCTGAGAGTTCCTCAACGATTAGAACTTGCGTTTTGTTTTAATAGACTATTTAAAAGTATGCCATTTACCTATTTAAATTATGCAAATTCCTGCTTACATTTATAATTGCAGACTGCTGAATTTGACGGAACTCTGTGAGAGAGAGCAGTTCAGTATGAGGGCATCAGTGTAAATTAAGGGGCTCTAAACATATTTGTAGTTTTTCCTTGCTAATCAGAAAAGTGAAAACTTTTCTGCCACCAGGTGGAGATTTATGGCGGCTTTTCTTCCTCTACTGTTTAGCTGTGAACATATTCTTCTACAACACTTCAGATGTGGAAGTACAAAACATGCTAATAAGAATAAAGTTTTCTTATTGGTAGAGTATTCAAATGTGAGGCCATATCATCAAATAAGTACTTACTGTGGTGTACCTAAGAGTGTTTGCCACTGCTGGGTTTATAAAACTGGAAAGCAAAACTCACAGTAAAGGTTAGAATATCCTGAAATGCTTGTGAAGTCAGCTCCAACTCCTTCACAAATGAGAGAAACCAGTCAACAGGTCCTTGTGAAGCCTCTGGTGCCTGCCAGATATGCAACACTGCTATGGAAAGCTTGATGGCTGTTAGCAGGCATAACAGTGAAAAAAAATGGTTTCTGCAAAACCCAGTTTTACAGGTTTCCAGTTTGGTGTGGACTGTGCCAACGCTTTAAGTTCATCATTTCCGTGTTGATGGGTAGGCAGCATGCCAGGACTCGCTGTGAAGAACATGCTGCCATCATGTGGATGTAATTGTCACACTTTGGGCATGGTTGTTCCTAGTCAGACCATGGCTGTGAACTGTGATTTCTGTGCAGCAGCTCCCAGGGTGTGTTTTGCGGGAGTCTGTGCTCCTTGCACCAGCCCTGCAGTGTTGGCTTTTGTCAGCGAGGCATAATGGGGATAGAAAACAGCAATTGGCTAGAAATGATAGAGTTCAGACTCTGAAGATGTTGTGAATCACTGTGCGATACCGTGAGTGGCCGCTGTGCGTAGCTGTTGCTGTTTGCAGGCTCCCAGTGGAAATGCTGTGTATCCAATAGGAGATGGAACCCCATGGCTTGCGTACCTGCATCTGACCCAGCGTTGATGCTGTTCTTACCAGGCATCTGCAGAGTGGCAGCATGTATTGGAGCAGGGTTTTTGTCTTGTTTTTCATAGAGCAGATACAGCTTCCCCTGCCGTTGGCCTCACGTGGTGTGGACAATAAGAGATGTCTTTTTTTTAATAGCTTTACTCTCTGCAGTGCTTTTCTGAGCTTCTGAAACAAGGGACATGCAGTGGGAGAAGGATAGTGGAGAAGCGTGGCAGAGGGCCAAGAGATGGATTACATGGACTGTGCCGGCCCTACCTCAGTGCGTGAACACAGTTCTCATTAAGAGTCATTACGTTTTAGTGGTGCAGACCTTCCTGTAGCTGGCTGCGCACGTGGTTTACAGGTGAGGTGGAGTTCAGATCCAGCTCAGAGCACCACACAGACATGTCTGTGCTCAGTCCTTGGCACCACAGCTGTGCTTCCTCATCAGGTTGTCTGTTACACTGATTCTGGTCCCGTTTTCCCTGGTGCTCACTGTCACATGGGTGAGGCAGAGAGTCCAAGCTCTGCTCTTCCACCAAACACCTAGCTGAGCTCCAGACTGGCAGTGACTGAAGTGAAGCTTTGTGATCAGCAGCTCCTGGTTAGCTGCTACCTGTTCGACGCAAAGCCTTCCTCTGACACTCTGAGATTCTATAGCATTATTTGTTTTGATTTTCCAGGTGAGAAGCCACACAGATGCCATTTGTGTCCCTTTGCCTCAGCTTACGAGCGTCACCTGGAAGCTCACATGCGGTCGCACACTGGTGAGAAACCATACAAGTGTGAGTTGTGCTCCTTTCGCTGCAGTGACCGAAGCAACTTATCTCACCACCGCAGGCGCAAACACAAGATGGTGCCCATCAAGGGGACGAGGTCTTCCCTCAGCAGCAAGAAGATGTGGGGGGTTTTGCAGAAGAAGACTGGCAATCTAGGGTACAGCAGAAGAGCATTAATTAATCTGAGTCCGCCTTCCATGGTAGTTCAGAAACCAGATTACCTTAACGATTTCACTCATGAAATCCCCAATATCCAGACTGAGGCGTATGAGAGCATGGCAAAACCATCCCAGAGCAGTGGGTTGCCGAGAGATCCACAAGACCTTATGGTAGATAATCCTTTAAACCAGCTCTCTACGCTGGCCGGACAGTTATCCAGCTTGCCGCCTGAAACTCAAAACCCAGCCTCTCCTGATGTTGTTTCCTGCCAAGACGAAAAGCCGTTCATGATGCAGCAGCCTGCGGCCCCTGCGGGAGCTTCCAATGTGTCAGCAAGCGTTCCTCAGAGCTCCTCTCCCACCAGCCCGGATCCGCGGCCCAGCCACAACCCCAGGAACTACAGCCCGGTGGCGGGTCCTAGCAGCGACCGCAGCGCCCACACCAGTACTCCCAGCATCAGCAACAGCCAGCCCAGTACCCCAGCTCCGACCCTCCCGGTGCAGGACCCCCAGCTCCTGCACCACTGCCAGCACTGTGACATGTACTTTGCGGACAATATCCTTTATACCATTCATATGGGATGTCACGGGTTCGAAAACCCTTTTCAGTGCAACATCTGTGGGTGTAAGTGTAAAAACAAGTATGACTTTGCTTGCCACTTCGCCCGAGGCCAGCACAGCCAGCACTGACTGCGAACGTACTCCCATTTAATTTTTTTTTAACATATTACAGTATATTTTTCATACTTGCTGAAGGAAAGCTTGCACATTTCCCGTAAGGAGTCTTCGTGTTAATCAGTTCGACAGAGGAGGTGAATTTATTTCTGTGTGGTTGAAAAACTTGCCAGGGAAGTTCTCTGTGAGATGCGGGTGTTGCTTTGTGTGTAGCCTTTCAAATAAGTGTTATAGGAGTCAGAATCATAGGATCACAGAATGGTTTGGGCTGGAAGGGACCTCAAAGCCCACCCAGTTCTACCTCCTGCCATGGGCAGAGGCACGTCCCACTGGATCACGTTGCTCCGAGCCCCATCCAACCTGGCCTTGAACACCTCCAGGGATGGGCCAACCACAACTTCTCTGGGCAACCTGGGCCAGGGCCTTCCCACCCTTATTGTGAAGAATTTCTTCCTAATGTCCAATCTAAATCTTCCCCTTTCCAATTTAAAGCCACTCCTGCTCAAGCTATCGCTCCAGGCCCTTGTAAAAAGTCCCTTCTCAACTTCCCTGTCACCCCTTTCTGTACTGGAAGCTGCTCTAAGGTATCCCCGGAGCCTTCTCTTCTCCAGGCTGAACAACCCTAACTCTTTCAGCCTGTCGTCGTAGCAGAGATGCTCCAGCCCTTGGATCATCTCCGTGGCCTCCTCTGGACCTGTTCCAACAGTTCCATCTCCTTATATTGAGGATTCCAAAACTGGACACGGGGCTCCAGGTGGGGTCTTGCAAGAGCAGAGTAGAGGGGGAGAATCACCTCTTTCACCCTGCTGCATTGATATAGCCATGGTTGCTAAATTTAAGTTGCTTTCGCTTAATGCCAATAAACATTCTGCAGCTTTGGAAGCAGAGCGTGTCCTGAAACACAGGATGTAATTATCAGGCTGTTCACTAGGCAAGTTAACTATAAAACCTTAACCATAAAACACAAGCTTGGCGCAGTGACATGGGGTTACTTTGGAGATGTAGTTACCATTAAAAAACTAATCACCTCTAAGCGGGAAATCAAACAGAAGCAACTTTCATGTTCAAATTCAGTGTGATTTAAAACTTGCCTTGATCTGTTGAAGGCTAATAAGTTTTTGCTTAATATATTGGTTTTGCTTAGTGTAGCCTAAACCTCATGCGAGGGCGCAAACACTAATTGTTTTCTAACGGGTTGTTGTGAATGAAACTCCTATAGGAAAAAAGGAGGAGTTAAAGCCTTGTCATTTTCTGGTTACGCAAAGGAAAGTTTAATCATGATGCCTTGTTTGAAACACTTGCCAAGCTGTACACGTCATTCTTTTGAGTAGGAAGTGAATTTTAGGTGGTCAGAGTGAAGAGCTTGTAGAGGTAATATATATACATGTAATTTTTTAACTGCCTTAAACTAATCTGTACAGATACTTAAGATTTGCACAGTTAGAGATGGAAGCTCTAACAGAAACAGAGAGGAGGTTTACAAACTAAAACTCATCTGTTCGGTTCTCTCGGGCCAGCTACGCCTGTATGTTTGGAAGTTGTGTAACCAGGCCTACGGCAAACTTCAGCTCACTCAGAGTCGGTTTGTTGTGTCCCCTCCCCGGATTTGTTTTCCTTTAGGTGTGCTGGGAATATGGGGAAGGGCACTGGGGTTCTCAGAGCTGTTCGTGGTGGGCACAGGAACACCAGCTGGTTGCATTCACCATTGTTGTGAGCAATGAGTGGTGGCTGGGATGTATGGGCATCCCGTTGCACGTGTCCGCAGTTTTTATGCTGTACATCTGGCTGTAGAGGTGTCCGGGCTGAGGGACAGGCACTTTAGCACAAACCTGAATAAAACATCCTCACAAAATCAACGAAAACTCTCAGTGTGCTTAACAGGGATTCATAACATTGCAGGACAGTGAGGAGCTGTTGCTTTTCCCATGTTTAGATATGCACTTTGGCCTGAGTTTGTTGTACCTGAGGCAAATCGAAGCTTTCCTTGTATATTCCCCTTTTCCTATCGGCAAAACATGGCAGCAAATGGTTTTTATTAAAAGCAGGAAGGCTTGGCTCATGTTCTGCGAGCCAGAGGCTGGAATCAGAATAGCAGATGTCGGGCTTATTCAGATTTCTGCTGTCATGGGAGCGACAGCTTCCTGAGGCCAATGGAAAGAGCTTACGGTGGCCTCATTGTGAGACCCACACAGGGAAACTCCTCTGCTCACAGCTTCAGCTCTAGATGCAGTGTTGACTTTTTAATGAATTAGAAGTCTGGGAACCAAATATGCTTCTCTTCCCTCACTCACCTGCTTTCTTTGCTGGAATAAGCATAACTGGTGGAAGGAATTGGGTCCTTGGCTACACGTAGTCTTGTAGCAATGGGGTTAGTAGTAATGCTGTGGAAGTGTTTCCAGTGTGGTGGAGGATAATGCATTGTCGCTCCTGCAAAGGTGTTTGGTTGGATCCATGTCTGTGGATCTGTAAAACAGGATGCAGTTTCCATTTTTCTTGATGGCGCTCTTTGTAATTCCACAACATGTCTTTGTTGCTTTAAGCTTTATTGCAAACAAAGCTGCCGCTCTGCATGCGTAGTCACCCAGGGCCCTTTATGTGAAGGGCTGCAAGGTGACTGACCTGGAATCCAGCTGGAAGTTACTGTTCCGTCACAGATGTTGTGACGCAAAGCTTCTGGTCATGGTGTAGGAGTGGCAGTGCTCTTGGTCACGTGTTGGCACAGCCTGGAATCTAAATGTGGCTGAAATACAGCACTGGAGCCTCAGGCATTACTGTTTGAGACTGGTACAATTAGGGTTTTATAGAAGTGGTTCTCCACGCCTTTAGGTGATGCAAGCGTCTGCTCAATATTAGAGCTTGGTTCAGAAAAACCTGACCGCAGACCTTGCCAGTTGCTGTGTGGAAGCATTTTAACACCGCTGGCTTCACAGCGTTGTTTCTGCGTTGAGATACTCAAGGAAAGGAAAACCAGCTTGGACATCTCTGAATTGTTGAACAGTGATGAAAACAGTTTCCCTTTTCGCTTGCGTGTGCTCCTGTTTGCAAGGGAGTTCTTAGGCAGCGGCAGGTGCCGGTGTCCATTCCTCGATCCCCCAGCCAGCTCTGTGGGGTGCGTCCCTGCCAGCTTTCCGGTCCTTCCAGAGGCACCCTCTGAGCTGCCAGCACGATACCAGCTGCTGGGCTGTGCCTGGTGGTATCTGCTCCCTTGTGCCAGCCGGGCAGCTCTGACAGGTGCATTTGCACATTCCTTCTTCATAATTCTGCACATGCTATTTACTGTGATTTAAAGACCAGAGTTAGTACTGGAATGTTGGTTTAGGGTTGCAATTCCGATGATTCCCTTGAACATGGAGTTAGCAAGGCAGACCTGTTAGGAGCTGGAGGATCCAGCCCTCAGTTAGGACATCCCACATGGATTTCTTAGAGTGCTACCTTGCATACACTTGTAATTAAAAACCCTGGATCCTTGTGTTCCACAGTGGTGAGGGGCTGAACTGGTATTGGCAGGGGAGCTCAGGAATGAGCTGCAATCCTTCCATAGCCTGACTGTGTGAAATTTGATGGTTGCAACACGTTCACTTTGTGGGGGTTTTGGGTTTATGATAATGGATTATCTTCTAACATGCACTATTTATACTGCTGACATGGACTTCTGATTTTGAGACAGAATATTGCCATGAGCATGCAGATACCAGTCTGAAGGTCGTGGTAGATTATCTCGCTCAACACTTAAACCAGCTGGGAAGAAGCCAGTAGGAAAAAAAGTTGGTTTTGCCCAGATGAAGAGGATTTTGACCTAAAATGGTAATTGGCGTTGGAACATAAAGCTCGGTGCAGGGAGACACGTTCTAAGTCTTCCCTAGCAAAATGGTGTGTTGTTGTTAGTTCTCTTCCAGAACGTTTTGGAGTTTGCTTGTCTGGTTTTTATTTCTTTATTTTGACGAAGGGAATGTAATTTTGACAGCTTTGCTGGCAAGTTTTCTGTTCTTAAGGTTCTTGGAAACTCTACAGCCGATGGATGTTCTGCTGCAGGGCCCCTGTCCCTGTGGAGCACCTTTCATCGCACAGTACCCATGTGTGTGCTTCTATGCTCTGTTAATTAATAACCTGTATTTTGGTCAAAAGAGCACATTTTGTATGCAGAACCGAAGCCCGTTCAAGCTGTAAAATACATTTTATTGTGTAGTGACTTTTTTCAGCTGGCCAGATTAACTCAGCTGTGTCTGGCGCAGTTCATGTTGTGAAGTTCTGCTTTTGTAAAATAGGAATAAAATAACACTTTCTAATTAAGTCTCTCATTAATTCTTAATTGCATGTGTTCAGCAGGGGCACAGGCGAACTGCCTGTGACCAGCTGGGGTTGAGTGTAGGAGGAAGGGGAGCTCAACTTGTTGGGTGAGCAGGGATGAGGTGTTCCTGTTCCACTCTGCGTAGCTGGGAAAAGGTTGATTTTAGTGCTAAGCCAGGACAAGCTTTGCTTCCTTCCTGCTGTTACTCTTGCACATTTGGTCACCTCCCAAATGCTGTTTCCTCATATTTCCTTATCAAACCTGCTTGTATGTCTGAAATTTGAGTGTTTGCCATGGCAAGGTGGCTGTCACTGCGTCTAGAATGTCTATGTGTGTTGGTGGCAGCTCTGGAGGCAGCATCCAGCACTGCGTCCCTTTGGACATGGGAGCGACTCCTACGTGCACGCATATATGCGTGCAAGGCAAGAACCTCAGTTTAACCGCATCCCAGTTTCCTTGCTATTTGCAGTTTCTGTCAGGGGAAAAAGCAGAGGAGCCAATGGGTCTTAGGAAACTGAAGCAGAACTTGGATTAAATTTGGGTGCAGACTGTGAATACTCTGGACCTGTAAAACACACCAACATCATCTGTATTATTTTAAAATATATTTATTAACTAGAGTGGTTGCCTCATGTTGGAATGAGGGAATGATGCTGGCAGCAGCGTCTGAGTACTCATCCTCTGTGCAAGTTTGGTTTTTCAGATTATCTCCTTGCCGCAAGTCTTCCAAAAATTCTGCCTTGAGTCTGTTCAGTTCTTCTGCCAGGCTCTTCATCACGCTCGGGAGGGCATTGTGATCTAAAAGAAAATTACAGCTGGGCTTTAACTTGATGGACTCATGGAATGGTTTGGGTGTGAAGGCACCTGAAAGCCCATCCGGTTCCAGGCCCTGACATGGGCAGGGACACTTCCCATGGATGAGGTTGCTCCAAGCCCCATCCAACCTGGCCTTGAACACCTCCAGGGATGGGGCAGCTACCACTGCTCTGGACAACCAGACCAGGGCCTCCCCACCCTTATTGTGAAGAATTTCTTCCTCATGTCCTGTCTAAGTCTTCCCTCTTCCAATTTAAAGCCATTTGCCCTCATCACTCCAAGCCCTTGTAAAAAGTCCCTCCCCAGCTTTCCTGGAGCCCCTTTCAGCACTGGAAGCTGCTTTAAGGTCTCCCCAGTGCCTTCTCTTCTCCAGCCGGAACAACCCCAGCTCTCTCAGCCTGTCCTCATAGCAGAGGTGCACCAGCCTTTGGATCATCTCTGTGGCCCTCATGCTTAAAGACAAAATGTACAGGCTTTAACTGACATCCTACAAGCTCTGAGCAGACCCTGCAGGCTCAGTCCCACCCTCAGGGCTGGGATTCCCAAACAGTTTACCCCAAGGGGATTCCATCGGTTCAGCCCCACTTTGCAGGCCACGAGTACCTTTTGCGTCCTTCATCGCCTGGGAGATGATGCGCCTGCAGGCCTGATCCGCCTGATGGACAGCGCTGGCTGCACAGGCTGCTTGATCCGCCTCCTGGCCAGAGCAAAACACAGGGAGGAAGAACATAGGCACACTTGTTACATTTGAATCAGAGAATTCCTTGGTGGGAAAAGACCTTTGAGATCATCTAGTCCAACCATACCTGTCCACTACTGAGCCATCCCTGAGCACCTCATCTACCCAGCTTTTGAACGAATCCAGGGATAGGGACGCTACCACTGCCCAAGAACCCTTTCCATGAAGAAATTTTTCCTGATTTCCAATCTAACCTCCCTGGTGCAACTTGAGGCCATTTCCTTTCATTCTATCCCTTGTTACCTGGGAGAAGAGACCAACACCCATCTCACCACAACCTCTGCAAAGCACAGAATCATAGAATAACCAGGTTGGAAGAGACCCACCGGATCATCGAGTCCAACCATTCCTATCAAACACTAAACCATTCCCCTTAGCACCTCATCTACCCGTGCCTTAAACACCTCCAGGGAAGGAGACTCAACCACCTCCCCGGGCAGCCTCTTCCAGTGCCCAATGACCCTTTCTGTGAAGAATTTTTTCCTAATGTCCAGCCTAAATCTCCCCTGGTGGAGCTTGAGGCCATTGCCTCTTGTCCTGTCCCCTGTCACTTGGGAGAAGGGGCCAGCACCCTCCTCTCCACAACCTCCTTTCAGGTAGTTGTAGAGAGCAATAAGGTCTCTCCTCAGCCTCCTCTTCTCCAGGCTAAACAGCCCCAGGTCCCTCAGCCGCCCCCAGAGCCCCTGTTCTCCAGCCCCTTCCCCAGATCTGTTCCCTTCTCTGGATATGCTCCAGCCCCTCAATATCTTTCTTGTTCTGAGGGGCCCAGAACTGGACCCAGCGTTCAAGGTGCAGCCTCAGCAGCACCAAGTCTAGGCGGGCGATCCCTGTCCTGCTCCTGTGGGCCATGCTGTTTCTGATTCGGGGCAGAGTGCATTAGAAAGCTCAGTAGTTTAACTTGGTGACAGAAGGACATGTTTCAAACAGGGTTAACTCCTCTGCGTGGTTTTGCACTTGAGAAATGCAGCAGCTGTTTCCCAGTGTCCTGATTCCAGCTTCCCCTGACCCTCTGGGAGAGCCGTGGCTCTGAAGGCAACACACTAACCTTCTGCTCAGTGTTCTCCTCGTTTGGCTTCACAGGGTTTTCTAGCGCGGAGGCCAGCAAGCCAATGATCTGCTTGCTGAGAAAACAGAGTTAATACAGACATTTCTTGCCTTTGTGATGACACCTCATCACAGAAAAAACACAAGTATTCACTTAAATTTGTGAGGCAGTCAATGGAATAAAGAAATCAATGAAGTAATCATAGTGTAGCTGCTGTGGTTGAAAACAATTACAACCAAAGCTACAACCAACTATTGCCAGTCTTCAAGTTTCAGCCAGTTGACAGAAATTCTCAACAGCAGCTGAGCAAAGCAGTGATGGTTGGTGTAAACTCTCCTAAGAACACCAGCTGCAAATTCCCAACCACTGCCACCCGTCGTGTGTAATGGCCTGGCTCCCAAACATCGCCACGCAGAGTATTCTTCACATACTCTTTAGATCACTGCAGGGAAAAAGCTTCTCCCAATGCGTTTATGAATCAATCAGTGAGAGCCCTGGCATCAACCCCACCACGTACTCATCCTCCAGAGTGCTGTTAGAGCTTCTCAGGATGAGGCTGTTCCGTTCCCACGCATTTTTCCTGACATCTGGCATTTCTATCTTTCTTGCCATTAAACGTATCGTCTCGTCAGGTACTGGGTTGCTTCTTAGACGGTTTCTCTGCAAGCAACACTCGAGCGGACAATCCAAGAATATCTGGCAGTAGCTCAAAGAATCTGAAAGACCGTAAAGAAGTGATTTTACCCTTAAAATGTTCAAGTGAAACTATATGAAAGTAACTTGCAGGAGAAAGGTGTCACGTGAATGAGAACTTTAACACTAGTTCTGAGCCTGCAAAGAACACAAACCTAACAAGAATAATACCAACAGTTTGACCTTCGGGGCTGCTCAAGCAGTGATTTATGAGATCATAGAATCACTGAGGTTTGAAAAGGCCTCTAAGCTCATCCAGTGCAACTGTCAGCCCACCACCACCATGCCTGATAAACCATGTCCTGAAGTGCCACAGCCACACGATTTTTGAATCCCTCCAGGGATGGGGACTTCACCATTGCCCTGGGCACCACTCTTTCAGTGAAGAAATGTTTCCTAATATCCAATCTAAACCTGCCCTGGCACAACTCGAGGCCCGGAATGACTGTTAAGTGACCTGGCAATTTCTACTAATACAGTAATGAGGTTGATGCTCCCTATCTGGCAGGAATCCAGCAACTGGGACTGATGAGATCCCTCACAAAAAGCAGTTGAAGCACGTGGAGCTGCTTGTGAAGCTGAGCCCATCCTCACACCCAGGACCAGTGAGGACTCACATTTGCGAGCTAGCTGGTACACCTCGTATCTCATGCTTCGGTAATAGAAGTTGTCATCCAGGATGAGGTAGAACGGCCTGGTGGTGGCCGCGGGTGTTGGGACGCAGCCATCCCCGGTGTCGCTGTCGGTGAGGAGCCCCTGCTCATGGCAAGCGGCCAGGACGCGCTCCCATATGGGCTGGGGGCCAGGACTGGGCAGTGGGTCCCAGCCGAGCAGCACCCGCAGGACACGCTCCACGCACTGCAGCAGCTCCTGCCGGCTCTGCTTCCAGTGGGATGGCTGTGGAGGGAGCAGAGCAGGGGTCAGGGCCCCCGTCCTCATCCCCTGTGCCCTGTCCCCCATTGCTGTCCTTTATCCCTGTGCTCATCCTCATCGCTGCCCCCTTTTGCTGTTTCTTATCCCTGTGCCCCATTCCCATCCCCAATACCCATTCCTATCCCATCTTATCCCATCCCATCCCATTCCCAATACCCACTCCCATCACATCCTATCCCATCCCTGTCCCCAGTACCCTAGCCCTAACCCATCCCAGTCCCCAATACCCATTCCCATCTGATGCTATCCCAGTCCCCAACTTCAATTCCCATGCCATCCCAGTCCCCAATACCCATTCTGATCCCATCTTATCCCATTCCATCCCCAATACCCATTCCCATCCCATCCCATCCCTGTCCTCAATATCCTAACCCTAACCCATCTCATCCCAGTCCCCAAGACCCATTTCCATCCCATCCCATCCCATCCCAGTCCCTAGCACCCATTCTGATCCCATCCCAGTCCCGAATACCCACCCCGATCCCATCCCATCCTACCGCATTCCATCCCAGTCCCCAACACCCATTCCCATCCCATCCCTCATCCCTTATTCCCCATCCCTTCCCAGTCCCTTTTCCACCCGCTATCCCGGTTCCCACCGCCAATCCCCGTCCCACCGCGATCCCCTCCCCCTGACCGGCTGCCGGGGCCGCTCGGGTCCGGCCCCCAGGAGGCAGTCGTAGTTCAGGACGGCGCCGCCCCAGCGCAGCCGCGGCCGCAGCGCGCGGCCCAGCGAGCTCTTGCCCGCGGCCGGCAGCCCGCCCAGCGCGCACAGCCCGCCCCGCGCCGCCAGCCCCGACACCGGCCCCGGCTCCACCACCGGCCCCAGCCCCGGCCCTGCGCCTGCGCCGCGGCCCCGGGACGGGGCGGGGCGGGAGCAGCCGGCTCCGCATCGGGAAAAGGGGCTGGAGCGCCTCCCGGGGAGCCGCGGCGCGGCGCTCTGAGCTGTGGCGGCGGAACCGGCACCGATCGGTTATTGCCAACGGCACCGCTGTGGCCCCTCACCACCAGAAGGATGTTGAGGCTCTGGAGCGAGTCCAGAGAAGAGCAACAAAGCTGGTGAAGGGGCTGGAGAACAGGCCTTATGAGGAGCGGCTGAGAGAGCTGGGGTTGTTTAGCCTGGAGAAGAGGAGGCTGAGGGGTGACCTCATTGCTCTCTACAACTACCTGAAAGGAGGTTGTAGAAAGGAGGGTGCTGGCCTCTTCTCCCAAGTGACAGGGGACAGGACAAGAGGGAATGGCCTCAAGCTCCACCAGGGGAGGTTCAGGCTGAACATTAGGAAAAAAAATTTCACAGAAAGGGTCATTGGGCACTGGAACAGGCTGCCCAGGGAGGTGGTTGATTCACCTTCCCTGAAGGTGTTTAAGGCACGGGTGGATGAGGTGGTAAGGGGCATGGTTTAGTGATTGATAGGAATGGTTGGACTCGATGATCCGGTGGGTCTCTTCCAACCTGGGGATTCTATGATTCTATGAAACTGCTGAAAGAAACCATAAACCCATCCAATGATAAACCCGAAAAAAGGCCCTGAAGTCGAAATGCTTTTATAAGGAGCTGGAAGTCAGATTGGAGGTGGGTTTATCACCAAACTTGTTATGAAAAA
The DNA here is from genome assembly GCF_032191515.1 of Phaenicophaeus curvirostris. Classification (NCBI taxonomy): domain Eukaryota; kingdom Metazoa; phylum Chordata; class Aves; order Cuculiformes; family Cuculidae; genus Phaenicophaeus; species Phaenicophaeus curvirostris. Next base: position 12,229,263 of record NC_091400.1, on the reverse strand, counting down.
GGAGACTTTCCCCAATTTGTTATGGAAAAAAGATGTAAAAAGCAGGCTATTCAGCACACGCCCAGCGCTGTATACCTTGCTTTGCTCTTTATTCCACAATAAAAGAGATATTTTAAACTCTCAGAATTTCAGTTTCCAGAGTGTGTTTATAACAAGGAGATGCTTGATTAAATTTGCTATCTTTTCAGCAAAACTCACCTTGAACAGGCACCGTGGGACAAGTTTAAGACCAGAAAGAGCCTGGTAAACAAACTGAGGCTGTGAGAACTATGAGACGTAAACACTGAAGGTTGAACTTTAATGCCAGAAGGAATCCATCGGCAGCTCCTCCGTGCGGGGCTGTGGAGCCCCCTGAGGCTGCCTAAAGATTGTGGAAGACTGCAGTCAGGATTTTGGGGCGCACACGCGGTAAAAGATCAAGACAGTGTGATGGGTTAGGAATACACATGGTTTTTGATATGGATCTGTCTGTGGTGTATAAAATTGTGGGGTTTGTGCCAGGGCCTCACGCCTGCGTTGGGAGGCTCCGTCCCCCCCAGGGTCCAGACTTGGTGCAGGCTCTGAACAAACGTGGTTGCTCGGTGCTGTAGAGATCAGCCACCGTGCACCAGGCAGCGCCGCTTGTTAATAGGGACGTTTAATAATGACCATTTGAAGTTCTGAGGAATCAAGGCCAATGATGCTTTTGGAAGATACTCTGTGCCTGTGGTGTGTTTTGGGTCCTCCCACCGAGCCCTGCTGTGAAATGACCACTGAAGGTGTCAGGAATATCACCTCAGCAAGGCAGTTCCATAATCGTGTCACTCTTTGCTAGTTTGTATTCCCAGAGCTTGTGGGTGAACATGTTTGGTGTGGGATTTCCTCTCCAGTGTATGGATGGATCATAATTTACAGCTCTGTCCCTGCTGGTTGGTTTTGCTCTTTCCTTGTTCAATGCCATTTTGACAAGCTGTGTAACTGATCCGTGTTCTTCCAAACCAGCTCCGCTCCGTAAGTGTCACATTCAGACTGATGAAGGTTCTGTCGCTCCTGTAGCAGAGTCCGTTCCTAGCAGAAACCTCCAGCTGCAATAACCGGCAGACAAGGCAGGGCTGTTGCACTATGCGATGCTCTTTCCTGACACCCCATATTTCCTCTAACAGCAGCGACAGCTCCTGTCTGTTAGATTCCAGGACATTATCCACACAGCCCTTTCCAGTGCTCGTCTCCCGGTACGAGGGTCTTGTTATAAACACCCTGAACTGATGTGGCTGGTCAGTAATGACAAGTGGGACCGGGATCCTAGCTTTGGAACGGCTACTCCGGAGGCAGGGGTTGGAGCAAAGCCTGGGAACTGCCCCAAGGTGTGTGATACAGGGGAACGGTTGCATCCCACGGCCCCAAGCAGGGCCCAGCTGCGCACAGCTGAGGGGAGCAGGCCGGCTCTGCTCCCCAAGAGCTCAACCTGTGCTGTCGTTTGCACAGCAGTGTCCGGCTGGAGGGGAATAAATTGTGTCAGAATAATGGAGTTCCCTTCTCTGTGGCCTGTGAGTGTGGCTGCGCTCCCGGAGAGCCCTGTTCTCTGATTCACTCCAGGAGCTGAGCTTCGGGCTTCTCATTTAAACAAACTTAGAGGTGAGGTAGAAGAGGCACAAACGCAGCAAGCAGCAAAATTGTGGGATGTTACAAAGCCTGTGTTTCGTGCCACTTAGCATCAAGTCTTTCCCACAGGTCAATGCTCTCAGAGGGAGCTTTGACTGCATGAGGAGAGGACTGGAGGACTGCAATCTTTGGGTTTTTTTCAGACCGGTTGCTCTTTGGAGCTGGTTGCAGGTTCCCAGGAAGCTTTTCAGACAGCTGGTTGAGGTGGGACTGTGGGTTGTGCGGGTCCTGGAGAAGCTGCAGGAAACTGGGTCTGTACTGGCTGCCTGAGGTGTGGGGAAACACGATTTGGAAAGGATTTAATGGATTGAGACAACTAGGGTTTCTTAACTAGTTCTGTATCATTGCTACACCTTTGCTAGCATGGATACATGTATGTAACTCCCTGTGCTCCTCCCTCTCTCCCTCTTTCCCTCCTCTTCCCCACCACTTCCTCTCCTTTTCCCTTCCTCCTCCCCTCCTCTTTCCCTCCTTCCTTTTCCCTTCCTCCTCCCCTCCTCTTTCCCTCCTCTTCCCCACCACTTCCTCTCCTTTTCCCTTCCTCCTCCCCTCCTCTTTCCCTCCTTCCTTTTCCCTTCCTCCTCCCCTCCTCTTTCCCTCCTCTTCCCCACCACTTCCTCTCCTTTTCCCTTCCTCCTCCCCTCCTCTTTCCCTCCTTCCTTTTCCCTTCCTCCTCCCCTCCTCTTTCCCTCCTCTTCCCCACCACTTCCTCTCCTTTTCCCTTCCTCCTCCCCTCCTCTTTCCCTCCTTCCTTTTCCCTTCCTCCTCCCCTCCTCTTTCCCTCCTTCCCTCTCCCACATAGCGTGTCCCATTATGCTGTTTTCTATAAAAGCACTAAAACAGCATTTTTCCTTCAAGCATTTCACCTATTTTATCTCATTCAACATTGCATGAAAAGTCCTCCCAGGCAGGGCATGAGACACAAGGAACTTCACTTACAACACCACAGCAATGCAAAGGCAGCAAACGTGGGGTAAGGATGGCTTAGGATACTACAGACCTTGGAGCAGGGAAATGTGAGATGGTAAAAAAATCAGGCCTCGATGCAGCAGGCTGGAAAAGAAGTTACAGAAAATCCAGTTACCAAACCCCACAGGTCTCAAAGCATGCTGATTAGTCAGTATCAGCAGAGTGGTATTAGAAGTAATTTGCATTTCCTGTGACATCCTTCCTGCTCCCTTGCACTGCTTTGCTCTCAGAATTGTCACTGTGTTTACCCAGCTAAGCCCCTTCCACGGCGCTTGGCACAGAGCTCAGAGTCCAGTCCTTGGCTGCTCTGCCAATCCTGTTCTGTCCCATCCCACTCACAGCCTATGTGGACTGGGAGGGACTAAAGCTCATGCTCACCCGAAAAGAAATCCTGCCTGACGCATTATGGATTGTTTTAAATACATGGATCCAGATGGTTTCAATGTATGAAAGGGACACAAAACTAGAGAAAAGGCACTGTACAATCTGGGTTACTCAACGTGAAATAACTCATCCCTCTTACCTGATCATTCCTGGTGTGATGACTTGTTCCGTTACTTTGCTTTGGTTGCTGCACATTGTTTTCCCTGCAATAAAACCCATCTCATCAGGCAGATCCCCTGTGGTTTAACTGCTGTCGGGGGTGCAGCAGTGCTCAAGGGACTAGGCTATAGCTCAGAGACCTGGATCCTGACTGCCGCCCTTGCCAGCCTGGGCAAACAGTTCCCCTGTGCCGCACCCCTGTGTCTACACTGTGCAATTATCATCAGCAATCAGGAGAGTGCATCGTACTTGGGGGAAAAATGCAGGAGAACTGGCAACTGGAGTATCTGGATTAAACTACAGAATAGCAGGGTACAGCTATTAAACTGCCTGCTGCTGCTAACAGCAGGGAGGTCTCTTTGAGGACGCAGGGAATTGTTTGTGTAGGAAGAGTGTCTAACTGGCTGCTAGATCAATCTGGAGCATGCTCTCTAGTGCTGACATATGCTTTGCTGTAAGTGAATACCTGTGTTGTCTTCTACTTTTCCTGCAAAACTTTCTTTTTATTGCATCCCGCTTGATCACTGCCAAGACAGCGACAACTGCTACTGGCAACACAAGGAGGAACAAAATGAGCAGACCATCCCGAAGTGAGGTGTCTATAAAGAAAAGGAATTGAAATTGTGTAAGAAAGTAATCTTGCCTGACCTTGTATTAAATCATTTTATCTGCCTAAACCCACCTCCCTCTTGTAAGAACTATAGTCTTTGAATTATTACTGATGAAAGCCAGGAATTCCACTGAGATTTATAAAAAGCTGTGATTGGAAAGGCAGGATTTGGCCCTGTGTTATTGCTGTGTTATCAACAAATTTTTGCCTTACCCATCCCATATGAGATGCTGTACAAAATCCGCTCCATTTACCTGTTGTGGAATTCCGTGACTCTTGCATGACCCAATTGCTGCCTGCTGTCTCCTCCTCCCTAACCTCTCTCATTTCTGAGACCCTTCCCATACACAAATGCTGCGGGTTTCCTTCTCAGCCTATACTCTTCCTCTATGATACTTACTGCATCAGAACTCTGGTTTAAATACCTCCCTAAACATGTAACAGTAATTCTAAGCAATCAATGCATTACTTTTTTTTCTCAGACCAAGTGGAGGTCAAATTCTCCCCTGGACCAATTTCCTTGATGCCTACAAACCTAAGCATCAGACAACAGCATTTGTTCTCAGCCCATGATTAAGCGTCCCATGCAGCTGACAAACCCAGCTGGAAAGAGACTGGAAACCCCCTGTTGGCAGCAGCTTGTTTGATGTGGCAGTGGAAGCGGAACGAGGCCAGTGGTGCTGTCCTACCGATGTGTGCGGGGCCACTGTCCACGCTGCCGCCGTAGCCTGACCGGTCGCAGAACGGAGGCGCCCACCCCGCGTTGCAGTGGCAGTTGTCATTGTTGTTACACACCTGTGGGTGGCACGATGGGATTTAGTCACACCAACAATGCCTTTTGGGAAGTGTCCACATTCAGCCTGGTGTTTGGGGTTACACCGAGAACAGCATATGGAAAAAAGAGATATTGCACAGTCTTGCTTGGGAATGAGTTCAGCCCCCCATAACAGCCCAAACTACAGCGGTACAGGTGACAGATGCTAATCCTCTGCAAAAGTTAACCTTTGCCTTGTTACTTGCTCATTTACAGTGCAAAGACCTTCCCAGTTTTACAGCCTTTGCTCTCTATTGTTATTTTCCACAGAGATGTACATAAATCAGGAATCACTGGACTGTCCTCCTCAAAGGAGTATTTTTCTTTCACAGTTCCACAGCCCGATGATATTAGAAATTCCCCAGGGGAATTCAGCATTAATGTTTTTCACAGTTAGTGCCGAGAGGTCCACAGCATGCCAGCGACATGGATTGCAGATAAAAACGACTTGGCTTCTAATGCAGCTCAGAACTGAACGGAGCCGCCTGGCTGGGGATTGCTTTTACTCATGGATTTTGTGCCTATGCCTTCATCTTCTTGAAACAGGGCACAAAAGTGGCCTCCACTCACCCCGTTGTCGTTGCACTTCTGCTTTTCGTCACAGTTGTAGCTCAGATGACTTGCGTTAACACATTCAAAATCTATACAGGCCTGGAAAAAGCATTTATACTGGCTTTCAGATGCAGAACTTAAATATCCCACCCTTGTACACATAAGCTATACACGTGTATGTGTTCACAAGTCTACAGCTTTTGCTTAAACGTCAAACAAAAGGGCAAACAGAACATTCAGAATGTCACAATTTTAAATCTGTATTTCTCTCAGATTTTAAGCCTATGGATGCATTTTGATGGAATAATGTGAATAACTGATAACGTACTTCACCGATTTACGGCATCACAGTTTTTCAAGAGCTAATCAATTGGATTTGTGTGCATATCTGAAAAAGCTGAGGTTTTGAGATATTCTGGCACACAAAGCAAGAACGCTGTAATGCTTCTGAAAACTCAGAACTTGCCCGCTGGCAGGATACATTCTGCAGTGTCGCTGTGATGCACCTCACCTTGTTTTCTCCACAGGCTGTTCCATCGTGAACTTGAGCAGGATCAGGGACATCGGATCCCAAGTCAAAGTCAGAAGACCAGCATAACACCCCTGAGGTGTTATGGACGACGCTCCAGGCAGGGAGGTTTTGCAGATTCACGGATGTGCACTGCAGTTTGCCACACAGACTGTGCCTGTGAGGGACAAACAGCACCCAGAGGCAAGTTGAGGAGAAAAAAACCCCAAAAACTATTGGGTCAAATGTTTTAGCTTGCATTTCAGGGAAAGATTCTTTTAGATCTCACGCTCTGAGACTCTGTAGCAGAATGCATTTTTCACATTGAAGGTTTTAGGGTGAGCTTGTGTTTGCTGGTGACTTACTGAACAGGGCACTTCTTGTACGCTCCGCCTCTCATTCCACAGTTGCCAAATCTATCTCCTTTGATATTTGCTTTCTCAAAGCACACATCGGGTGCTTTCCGTGCCCCTGTATGACGGCAGTGAATGTTAGTAAGCCACACCGCCGCCTTGAAAATATGAGAGAGGAAAAGAAAGAGCTGAGATATCTCTGAGGAGACTAGGAGTCTTTTTACATCCAATTACAGACGTACCTTTTCCATATATGGATTCACATTGGGAATCAAAACTCCGGCATACCCCATAGTAGCAATACGCCTTCCTGTTGTCACATGGGTAACCGTTCATGATGTACATGTCGTCGGGGCAGTAGGCAGTGCTGCCGTTGCAGTACTCGGGGAGATCGCAGGAATCCATTTTCGGCCTGCACTCTGCTCCCGCCACTTTAAACTGGAACCAGAGAGGAACACCACTCTACTTTTATGTTGCAACAGTGGAAGTTCCATCAGGAAACAATGACAACCGAGAACCTTTTGTGGTTTTCAGGAAGAGAAATAGTTTTTCGGATCAATATCTAACGAATACCCAAAACTGCCCTCAGTTTCACATGCTGCAGCTCTAAGGTTTATACGCTGGGTGTGCCGAGGACGGGGGTAGATGTACAAATGCACACACACATTGAAAAGCAGCCAGCTGTCAGAGACACTGGAGAAGTTTGCTGCTGCATCATGGGGATCACTGCTGCCAAGGCCTCTGATCGCTCCTGCTCCTATGAGGAATAACAGTTGACATTCCATTTCTAAGTCATCAGACACAGACATGCTCTGTATGGTGAATGCAGTTTGATAACGTGAAAATATTGCGAGTGCTCTGACAGCTCTTTTCAAACATCATAAAGTCCTAGTAATTAGTATCAATCAAGCTTAATAAACATAACCTACCTTGCAGTTTTCACAGCACAGTCCTTGTGCGCACTGCGATCCCGGCTTGAGTTTGCAGGTTGCAGCGTCACAACAAGGGTTGGTGCATTCCTGAAGAACACAATGGTTTTACCTCGCTACAGAGCTAGGGGAGGACTTTGCCAAACCAAGTGCACAGACAAACCCGACTGTAAATACACTGCCTCTCTCACACGTTTTGTGGTTGACAGCCCTTGCTGTAACAGAAGCCAGCAGTGGCGGTAGTTTTTTACTGCAGGTCATCAGAAAAACATCTGTATTGATGTGCTGTGGGGTATAGGGCAGGTTTACACTTTAAATGGACAATAATGCAGCAGAATACTTTGGTTTTTAAACACTTCTTATCACCCCTTCCCCCATATTATTGTTCCACTCCACCCGCAGTTTGATACAGAGAATTGTTGGTATCTTTTCATGACTCGGAAGAAGGCCAATACAGTTGAACCAGGGTTTGCTGTCAGCCTTTCAGTTTGTTGGTGTCTTTGTTTGAGGCACTTTTATATCCTAAAGAACGAGCCAATACATCCCATTCTTTAAGGGACATTTTGACAATGTAAATCTGACTCACAAAAGTAATTTAGCTGTGGGCAAGGGACAGGGGTTATGATTAGGAAATCTGTGCGGTCTTTTTAGTGTCTCTTTTGTAACAGAAATATCCGTGGTGCCGAAACCAGCACAGAAACGAACAGCACTTCCACAAACTCTCCACTGCAATGCACTGCTTGCTTAAGCATTGGCTCAAAGCTCTTTGAGTTCAGTAGCCCTTAACCAAGTTCATGCCAAAAGCAAAGTATGATTTTAGCCTTTTTCTAAAGTTTATGTTTATAATGCTTGCAAAAATGTAAATTTACAAGGAAAACCCCTCAGATGTTAATGCAAATCAAGCATACCAAAAGGCCAGTATATACAACAAATACGACATGACACGGCACGACACGACACGGCACGACACGACACGACACGACACGACACGACACGATACGATACGATACGATACGATATGATACGATACGATAGACAAGTACCAGTTGAATTCAGTTCATTACCTGCGGTTTGCCACAGTCGCATTCTTCATTGTGATCGACCACATTATTCCCACAGACGGGTTCTTTGTAAACACTGCTTGCCTGGGGAGGATTTCTAAGGCAGATTCCTCCTCCACTTAGAATAAGGTTCTCAAAATCATCAGCACTGCAGGTGCTGAAATTCCTGGATCCACTGGAAAGCATAATAATATTTTTCTTTATTATAAATATTTTGCCTACAGGAAAAAATACAACTCAGGCCCTTAAAGTACCATCAATCTATAGTAAATATCATATTTCATAATGTTAGGAGATCAGGAGCTGCTTAATTTTTACTTTATTTTGCATTAAAGTACCACACTAGGAGTTAAAGATGCTATGTATAACATAAATACAAGTACTTTCAGAAGCCTAAGGGACCAGCAGATTATCCATTGTTATCATAGAATCATAGAATAACCAGGTTGGAAGAGACCCACCGGATCATCAAGTCCAACCATTCCTATCAAACACTAAACCATGCCCCTCAGCACCTCATTCACCTGTGCCTTAAACACCTCCAGGGAAGGTGACTCAACCAGCTCCCTGCACAGCCTGTTCCAGTGCCCAATGACCCTTTCTGTGAAGAATTTTTTCCTAATGTCCAGCCTAAATCTCCCCTGGCGGAGCTTGAGGCCATTCCCTCTTGTCCTGTCCCCCGTCACTTGGGAGAAGAGGCCAGCACCCTCCTTTCTACAACCTCCTTTCAGGTAGTTGTAGAGAGCAATGAGGTCTCCCCTCAGCCTCCTCTTCTCCAGGCTAAACAACCCCAGCTGTCTCAGCCGCTCCTCATAAGGCCTGTTCTCCAGCCCCCTCACCAGCTTTGTTGCTCTTCTCTGGACTCGCTCCAGAGCCTCAACATCCTTCTTGTGGTGAGGGACCCAGAACTGAACACAGTATTCAAGGAGCGGTCTCACCAGTGCCGAGTACAGAGGGAGAATAACCTCCCTGGACCTGCTTTGTCCTATGCAAAACATGCCTTAGAAATTCTTTGCCTGTATGAGTCTAAAAATACTTGATTAAAAAATCCTTTCCAAAAGGACCATCGCCATGACTTGGAGTGCTGTGATTAAACTTTTCAAACACCTCCCCATTGACAGAAGTTCCTCCGGGTTCACGGCAGTTTCACAGTGCACAAGGCAAAGTCACTGCAGATAAATAGCAGTTAGTGACATAAAGTAAATGAAAATCGTACTTATCCGTGCTGTACATAATGTAGGATGCAGGACACCTCTTATCGTCATGTTTCATTCCGAGGTTGTGCCCCAGTTCATGTGCCACTACTGTTGCGTGACGTAACATATTGTTATGACTCACCTAATAAAGAGAACTGGTATTAAAAAAAACCTGTGAAACTGAGGCAAACCCTGTGTTTCTACTGATTCATTCCAGCTACAAAGCTACAAGGCCAGAATCCTGTTTACAGCCTTATTTGGGGGGATTCTGGACACTTGAGCACGTGATGTTCTCTGTGCATTCATGGAAAGAGCAGGAATATACATGGCATTGTGTAGCTGCATTTGCATCCCAAACCACTGTGGTTATAAATGTTAATGGTATGAGGATGGGCTTTTCCTATGCAACCTTGAGTCAGATGAATTACAAAGGTGATCGGAAAACGAGTTCAGGAACCAACCAGCCAAGGACCAAGGACGGGAAGTGAGGAGGAGAGAAATTGGGAAAAGCGTTTTTTTTTTTCTATATTTAAGTATAAAAACATGCCAAAGTCTTTACATAAGAAACCTCATCAAAAAGACTACACAACTCCAAGTCTGGTGTCCGAGACTGGAAGGGCTTGGCCACTGAGGTGAATGGAATGCACATCATTTATGAGGGTGTTCAGAAGGCACCTCTGTGGAAGCAGAATCTGGCAGCAGCAGTGTCTACAGCTCTGGCTTTGTGAACGCACAGAGAAAAGCCCTCAGTTTTGTCCCTCTAGCAGTGTGTCTGTAATAGTTCAGCAGCTTCTGGGCTACTTATTTCCATTCACACAATGTGACGTACTCACAGTGCTGATTGACCCTCCCCGGACTTGTGAGCAGACGGAACCCACAAAAGCCATCCCAATGGATCCACCGTAAGAGCTTCTCCCTCTGCAACAAGAGCAGATGGAAGGTGGCATTGAGAGAGGGGCTGTGTCAGAGCTTCCGAGTTCACAGAACGGCTGAGGCTGGAAGGGACCTCTGGAGGTCACCTGATCCAACCCCCTGCTCCAGCAAAGCCACCCAGCACTGATTAACTATAAAGGGTTAATTACAGTTTCCCGTCATTTTTCCAGGTTAAAACAGTTCGGAAGTTGAATGATTTTTGCTCCAGTTACCTTTCCATTCATACACAATCCCCAAAGCAAATGCATTAACAACACTGAGAGCATGGCTAGTTTTTCCACTGAGGGAAAACTTACATTAGGAGATGGCTGACATCGTTTCTTGATCGTTTAAGTAGAACTTTCTGTCTCCAAGACACGAATCTACTAAGTACATCTCCAGCTGAGCCATTCATTACAGAGATGTGGTCTCTGTCTGTCCAGATCTCTAATCCAACCAAAACAATCTGGATGTTTAATGCTCTGTACATCTGAAAGAACACAACAATAATTACTGTCCATCGGTCTGATTCAACTGAATTATGAGAGATCACTTCACTGCTACTGAGTAAGCAACAACCTGAGCATAGTGAGTGACACAACTTCAGTTTCTTTGAAACTAAGTAGAAAATATTCATATTTATAAACTAGAGTATAGAATAAAATATAAACTAAATATAAAATAACTATAATGCAAAACTAAATAAGGAAAGAATGTATGACTGAAGGAAATCTGCTTCATGACATTACCTAAACATATGTTTCAGCTGGAGAAGTTGGAAAGACCATGTTAATTTATCTAATTGTCTTGAGGAGAAACTGGGAACAGATTATCAGTGAGCTTATGGAATTGTCCACAGCCCTGACAGTTTGCTAAATGAAAAATTGCAAACATGAGGAATACTCGTCCTGGAAACAGAAAACATACTGGAGACCTCACTCCACACTGGAGCAGTCAAAGTCTGGGAGCACACAAGAGAGGTTTAAAAACATCTCACACCTCTTCAAGACTTGTGCATCAATTGATGCATCAATTCATAACGTGCCTGAAATGTGTTACAAATCAGCATACAGCTTCCAAACAGAGTTTCAGAACTCCATTAGCTGTTCATTTGAACCCTGTGATAAAGGAGAAACCACTGAATTTAGGCAGCTTATCTGACCTACCCCATCCACATAATTAATCAGCTCCACTGTTTCCTTTTGCACCGCAGCAGGATCAGATTCCTTCAGCAAAAACTGTAAAACACCATATGAGATTGTCAGAGGGAACAACTAATGAATTAATAGAGTGTATTTAGCATTGGATAAAATCATTACCCTGTGGTTGTCCACGACCATAAATAACTCCACATAGCTTCTCTGGGGCAAGACAGCTCGCTTCTTCTGCAAATTAGAAAGCATAATAAGTTAATGCAATACCTAATGAGTTCAAGGGGTTTGTGTATGTTTCTCATGATGTTGATTTAATGTTTTTATAAAGCAGTGATGCATGTTTTTAATGTGGCCTCAAAGGTCAATTTGCCTTAGATTTCCACATAAATATTTATCTGTCAGTCATCACATCTTGTCAGACACTGGGATGGCTGAGGTTAATGGCAGCTTCATGCCTCTTGTGCTGTACCTACAGCTGTCTCGGGCAAGCTCTGCTCTTGTGCTGAAGGACTGACTCAAGCTGTGTTAAACTGTGATTGTGCTGCTCTCCTGTCTCAGGATTGCCTCAGCACAACTGTCACCAGTTTGGAGTCCATGAAAATGAAGGCAACAAGAAGCATCCTGTCTGGCCAACTCCCTACAATGTTACCACGCCAAAGCCAGAGCTCTGGAGGCCGTTGGCTGCTGGAACAGACTGGGGAGATAGCTCGGACTGTGGTGCTCAAGAGAGAAACAGAAAGGTATTTACCCTCAAAAGCTGTTCCCTGCTAGAGGTACTGTTTGATGAAAATGTGTATTTCACAGAGTGCTTCACAAACATCTCATGATGGAGGCTGCCGCTCAGCACACCACACTGGAATGGGATATCCTGTGTATCTTCTAACCGGTAAAATGTGTGTTCAAATGTGCTGGATGTGTTGAGCGGCTCCATTCCATACCATGTGCCACTGATGTAGAGAAGTCCTCTAAAAACCATAAAAGAATGAAAAGTTATTCCACAGTTTTTCCCTAGTGGTTATGACCAGATGAGTGACTGATAGCTGAATATTTAGAAGATAGCAACTGGGTTTTTGCTGTTTGACTTTGGTACTGCACAATTAGTTACCCTGAAGCAAAGAGCAAGAGGCAATACCTGAGGCCACCACACGTGCTAAGTGCAAGCATTGAGTCAGCAATTCCTTCAACAAAGCCATGGTAATAACAGTGTGTCTGAAATGCAACAAAACCACGTAATTAATGACAAAACAAGGTTGTTGCTTTCAAATGCAAAAATATTTTCTAACCAACCTTTCCATTTGCATGACACGAAGGCTGGCTATTACAGATGTACAGATTTCTCTGTTTTGAAAGTAACCCCACCCTTCCTGGAATAAAATGTTACTAGATATGAGTAACTACAACAATGTTTGCTCCTTTTGTTCCAGCTTTTTAGTTTAACCTATCACCAGCTTTTTTGCCAGTCCTTTCATCCACGTCATTCATCTGGTTCTTACAGAGACTCCTCTTGAAGGCTGATCTCCCTCCCAGGCACAAAGCACCACACTGAGTCTCTCTGAGTTCACACACAGTTGAAAGTTGAAATTAAATGCAAAAGCTTTGATAAGGCTTGCTTGATCCAGGACCTCAAAACTATAGAGCTTTGCTGCTGCCGTTGTACCCTTAATTGCATATTATGCAAAGGTGACCCAGTCAGGTAGCTCAGATTCAGTCTTGGCACCATCTCCTGGCATCTCCTTTCACACCTTGGAAAAGAGCGATGCTGTGTGACTACAAACAGTCCACAGCCACAGAACCTTAGCGTTTGTGTCAGTGGTAACTGTAAAACAGAAACGCTACATGATGATAATTCACAAATGCCTCTTTCCCAGCAAACGCATTTTCTCTGTGGATATGATCTGTGCACCACTCGCATGTTCCCCTCCACTGCCAAAAATGTGACCAGTTCACACTCTCCTATTACAGAGGTACAAATACGCTCAGAATTAACAGTTGTGCCTTCATTTTTGCTTTGAAAATGTATTTAGAGGCACACACATCCTTGTTGTCATCCCCAGTTCTATCAAATAGTTAGCATGGCTTCTATTGATAGAGCTTGGCTTCCCTGGCTTGAGGAAACTCTTACACACAAGGGGAATTTTATCCTGTACAATACCTTGGGTTTTGATTGCGTTGCCTCCAGTTTCCCATTGTCCCCATACGTGTACAGCACAAAGTCTTCACTAACAAGCTTTCTGGAAACAAAAAGAAACAGTTGCTCTTTTAATGGTCTTGAAAGCAAGAAATAAGTCAAGAACCCTAGCAGGTACTGCATTCCGTTAGCAGCACACTTGTGCTAAGTTATTATTAAAATCCAAGGACGTGAAACAGAGTATCTCAAAAATGAGCTGCATGATTTGCAAAATAAGTTATTTTGGAAAATAATCTGTTTTGAAATATTGTAACTAAAATATCTGTACCTGGTCAGTAGGGCCTGACCAGACTATGTTATATCAGGGCCTGGACTATTACGGGCTCAGGAACGAGGAACAACCGTTACAGGTACATTTCTTCACAGACAATACCACTGACAATCCTCCCAACTCTGCTAATAAAGAACTGATTTTGAACGAAATCTAATTTTCCATAAGGTTTTCCTGATATCTGCTGTCTTGTGATGCTAATAAAAAATAATCAAAATAACTTTCTGGACAAGTAGAAAAAGTGTGATTCCCTTCTATTTGCAGGCAAGTACCAAAGCACAGACACTATTTAACAGTCATTTTGTAATTATGACAATTTGCTATTTCAATGGTTTCTTCTGTTTTTTTTTTTGATATATAAACAGTTGTCTGTATTTTTATACTCCGCTACTATACAAAGCTGAATCCCGAGACAGAATAATTTCTTAGAACACTCTATCACATACTTGTTTTTCTTCAGTTTTAGAAGATATGTTCCATTTCTCGTTTGGATTGAGTAAGAAAGACTGTCATCTGAATGCTCCTGAGAACAGAACAAAAGATATCACTTCATTAGGGGATTTGCTACTTGGTTGTGTCTGTTCGTTTGCTTTGATAAGAAAAGTCCAACTGCTATGGATGTCTGAAGGATTTACCAGATTTACCAAACACACTTTCCTACCCCCCATCTCTCAGCATTCTTTTATAGAAAGATTCAGTTCTACTAAGCTATAAATCTTCATGTGGAAGGCAGAATGAAAAAGCACACAAGCTGCACAAGAAATTAAGTGTCTGCCGTTGAAGATGGGTACATTGAAGATGGGGACAAAACAAAAAATAGAGAGTCTACAGAAAAGAGAAAATTTAGAGCTTGTGCTACTGGAAGAACCAGAAAAGGGTGTCAGCACAGCTGAACCTGGACTGATGCTGTAGTTCTCCAGGTCCTCAGACACTAGCAGAGGGGAGGCAGATACAGCTTGGATGAAGGTGGTGAGGCCCCATTCACCAGGAAGGGCACAGCCCATGCCTGCACTCTGCCCCACACTTCATTGTGTCTCATGACACTGCTTATCTGGACCATCAGCAGCCAGACAAACGACTCACGGGTCCTGCCTTCCTTAATCGGTTTGCACAAGGATGACTAATGCTATTTCACTAACTGTTACTTCAACAATGGAACTCGGTTTCTGGAACACAGCTAAGTTATGTCAGAACTGGAGAATTAAAGCTTAGATTTTTCTCTTTTAACTCGTTTATTGAACCTGTGTGACTCTGTGGGACCATTTCCACAAAGGGAGCACCAGCCTTTTAGATGCTATACAGTTGAAATCCTCTGGTTATCCAAAGACCAGGTACAATGAGCAAAAGACCTTATAAAACAAGGACTTCGGTTCAAGTTTGACATCTAGTCTGACTTGGAGGAAACTGAAATACTCTTCATGTTCCTTCCCAGTTCTGTCTTACAAGGCTTCTAACAGGAGTAGAATTTTAAAATGCCTTAACACAGAGTGAAATCACAGACCTTGTGGCAACAAATTACTCAAAACTAGTTGAAAACACTAAGAATCTGAAGAGATAGCACGTTGCTTCACAGAAATAATCTATATATACAATATATTGTGTATATGTGTGTGTAATATACGACAGTATTGTGAAAACCAGCAGTGTCAGAAGAAAAATCAGAATAAAAAACCTGGTGAAAAAGTGGGTGATATTTCTCTCTGCCTGTCAGACTCCGAGGAATAATTATTTCTAGTGTAGAGAGCCCGGATGTCTTTTCAGAGGAGACACCTAAAAACAAAATTTGAAACTTGTAAAGAATCAGAAGGGAAAAGTCACACCTCTTAGTCTTGGTTACTGACATTATAACTGGGATAATAAATGTAGGTCGTTCCTTCACACAGACATTGTCAAAACAAATTAACTACTGTTTGCAAGATAAAGTAAAAAAAAGACAGTAACATCACAGAAAATTTCAAGAATAAGAAAAATTGGAACTCCCTCCCAACCCTCCTGTGTTCAGTGCATATTTTGATAGTGATGAAGAAATAGTTTAGGAATGGTTAAATTGATTTAAAATAAAAAGGTCACTTCAGATCAAAGCTGGGGTCTTCTGGATTTAAAGACCATCTTAGCTCTCACATGTTCTAACCTGGATATTAACATAGTAACTTTGCTTATAATTTCTGAAACACTTGTTTTTCCATGCCCTACACTTTTAACCTGATGCAGCACAGAAAGTTTATGCAGCTGCCTTCTCTGTCTGCCCACCTCTCCCTTTACAGTCATTTTTGAAGTAGCTGGCCAGTTAAAATTAACTGTGCAAGAGATGTTAGTATCTTGGATAGAATTCAGTTCCTTCAAGCCTTATGAAACCCCCTCACGGTTGCCAGGCAGACAGTGCTGATCTACAGATCTCCAGCAGGGCTTTCCAGGAGCGGCCGATGGACATAGAGCACAATCATTTTGAATGGTGGATCCAACTTTGCGAGGATGTTTCAGACCTTGCTAGACAGAAAACTGGAGAATGTTTTGTCTCCAGAAGAATAGATCCAGAACCTAAATACTCACGGGAATGTTTTTTAGTTGTTACAGAGCTGTTTGCTGTGGTCTCGCCTTCTAGCTGCTGTTAGGTCCTGCATTTACTCATCTTTCCCCTTTTGCTCATGTCTCTACTTCCTTCTGTCCTTTCCTCGATTAAACCAACTTCTCCTTCAGCCCTCTCCCTCCACTTTACCCCCTTTACTCTCGTTCCTTCCCCACTGCCCTGAATGAGGAATACTGATAGTTGTCCTGTGGATACGACCCTGCGCCTGCTGCGCGCATAATCTCGGTTCACCTCGCTGCCTCCTGCTGTTGCCTAGTGCTGCAGTGTTTGTTCTAATGACAAGCAAACCTTTGCTAAGAGATTTGTAGCCTTCTATAACACATCAGAATTGCCGCAACACCATGCTAAAGCAGGAAGCTGAAGATAAGAAGTCTTCTGAGCATCTGGTTTCAGGTAAACGGTTTTATAAAGAAAAACCAGTCTCCAGTGGCATTGTAAAACACAGTCTGAACATGAATTTGTCTTCCTTTGCCTGGTCTGCACATCACTCTGATTTAAGTATTCACTTGGGTCAACAGAGACACAAACATTGCCAGGGGGTTAATAACAAAAGTGTTAATTTTTCTTTTATAAGGGAACAAAGAGATTTCTTCTCATTTACAGATGCACCAGGTCACCCTCAGCCTCCCACATTTCCGTGAAAGGAATTCATAATTGCACAGAAACCACAGGATCCCCCATTCAAAGCAAGGAGGAGGATTCTTTGGTGTAACGATGATCTCTAACTATCAGATAACATCAGGATTTTTAAAAGCTCAGTGCAGGCAGCATGTGTTTAACGTTACAGCCCCCCACTTCAATCAACATGTGGAAGCTGCTATTAGAAACAGGGCTGCAAAGAGTATCAGCAGTCAACATTTACTACTGACTTTGCTCTTAATCTTCAATAATTCTGTTATCACAGATGAAAAAATCCATTCCATTTCATAAGTTAAGTGTAGGTTAACAACCTAATGGTGAACTAACAGTGGAAATGCAGTTCTGACAATTTGAATTTTAACAGTTGAGAGCAGGAAACCATCGTTAATGCACACCATAAAAATAGCACTTTCTAAGAAAGGGAAACAGGTGTAACATCTAAACCTAAAATCTGCAGCCAAATTGTAACTGGAAGAGTGTCAATGAAGAATGAAAACAAACCTGTAGGAATTTCCCCTCACATTCCTGACGATCAAAACCTTTTTGTCTGGGCTTTATCGCTGGTGAGGGGCACGATGACTGCAGTGTTCACAACTAGTGTCCTACAAGGGAGATGACTTTACATACCTACTACATCCCAGAGGAAAGAAACCACAAGGAACTCAAATATAAAAAGCTTCTACCAGTAATCTTCTCCAGGCACAGGTCAGCTAGCAGCTGGATACCTTGGGCAAGCTGTGGCTCAATGTGAAAGGTGGGCATCATTTTGATCAGGAGCAGAGTGGAAGGAGACTTGGAGAAACTTTCTGAATATGCAACAAAACTAGAGAGCTTACCTTTTATCCAAAAAGGTTTTCCTGTTAAAGTTAGTCCAAAAGTGAACAAAATCAGGCTGTGTCTTAACATGACTGGGTTTCCCGCATCTGAGCGGATGCTGGGTCTCTGGCTGCTAGAGGAACGGGAGCTGTCTGCTCCGGTGGTGGGCAGAAAAAGCACTCCGATACTTCATCTCTGCTAAGGAAATGGGAAGTAAAATATAATCCATTAGGGTTGCAATAAAACAGGTTAGGCAGCTTAAGGCAAATAAAAAGCAGCACATTCTTCAATGCTGATTGGAGCAAGAACACCAGCCCACGCCAGGATCTAACTGGTTTGTTCCAAAGGACCAGAGTGAGATCACACCAGATTAGAGACATGAAATGCTGCTGCCTAGGGATATGGTGTCCAGGACGTTTACACTGGCTGCTCTCAGCTCAGTAAAAAACTCCTGTATAAATCGACTCTTTGAAATTTCAGCTTGTTCTTTATTTTTCAATTTTTTTGTCTTTAAAAATATCAAAACCACAGCGCACATGAACACATGGGAATCCCACAAACACACTGGAATCCCCCAAACAGGCATTTTACCCAGTCCCGTCTATGTTAAAGACAATCCTCCTCACCACAAGTCTGGAATTTTGTGCAGCTCGTCGCCCTTCTGGGATCAGCATAATCTTCCAAGGCACCATGCAACCACATTGCCACCAGAAGCAGAAAATAAGCCTTTCTAAAACTGGAGGAATTTGCAATGCGTTTCAGAAGTATCAAGCACATTTAGAGACTCAAAAAGGAAACAGAGACAACATAGTCTTCACGCCACAAGATTTACATACATAAATTAATCAATTAAAAACAGAGCAAATCCATTTTTTCCATTGCTAGTAAATCACACAAAACAATGGCTTAAGTGAAAAAAAGCAGAGATGCCAACTGTCTTTGCAGTATTTACATGTACAAAGCCTGTTCCAGTCCATCTTCCTACTTTCAGAGACCTAATTAATGCTCCTCAGCCAGACTCCAAATGGGAGAATCTGATATCCTTGTGCCCTAGGTTTATGTCTGCACTGCAGCATCCGGAGCAGCTTCCCCTGACTCGGGATGCCACTGAAAATTGAATGAACCCAATCTTTTATTTATTGTCTTTCTCCTGCGTGGCACACAGGTAGCCTGCAACTGGGAAGGGAGAATTCCTTTGCTCTGAATGTTGCTATTTTATTGATTCCGCAGCACTGAGATGCTTTTAAGGCTTTTCCGTCTCTCCAAGTGGGCTTTACTTTATTAGAAGGACTAACGGTGGCATTTACCCACGCCCTGGGTGGTGGTGAGGCCAGCAGGAGTGGGACAGGTCTCCTTTTCTATAACAAATTGGGAAAGTGTCTCCTTTTTTGATAACAAACTGGGGAAAGTCTCCTTTATAAATTAGGGAAAGCCTCCTTTTTTGTCCCTTCTTCACACCACACATGGGGGAAAGTGTCTCCTTTTAACATAACAAATAGGGGAAAGTCCTTCTGTTGTAACAAATAGGAGAAAGCATGTCCTTTTCTTACAAGAAATTGAAAGAATCATCTCTGTTTTGGTAACAAATTGGGAAAAACATCTTATTTTTTATAAGACATTGGGAAAGCTGTCTCCTTTTTTACAACAAATTGAAGGGAGTCTCCTTTTTTATTAGAAATGGGGGAATCATCTCTTTTTTAATAACAATATGGTGAAAATGCCTCCTTCTTTTAGTAACAAATTGGAGAATGCTTTTTTTTTTTATAAATTCGGGAAAGCATATATTTTTAGTAACATTGGGGAAAGAGCCTCCTTTTTTTGTAACAAACTGGGAAAAGCACCTCTTTCCATAACAAATAGGGAACGTGTCTCCTTTTTGATAAGAAATTGGAGAAAGCGCCTCCTTTTTCATAACAAATTGAGAGCATCGTTTCTTTTTTTATGACGAATCGAGGAAAGTCTGCTTTTTTTCATAACAAACTGGGGAAAGTCTCCTTTTTTCGGTAACAAGCTCAGGAAAACACACCTCCTTTTTTCACTCCCTGTTAGGGAAACCGCCTACTGCCCCGACTCTCTCCTGCCAGGCGCTTTCCCGCCTTTTCCGGCTCCCACCCTTCCGGTCTCTCGCCATTTCCGGTTCCTACCGTTTCCGGTTCCCGCTATGGCCGCCCTCGCCCCGCGGGAGCCGTGGCGGGTGTTGTCGCGGAGCTCGTGGCCCTGCGAGGCACCGGGCGGGTTGGGGAGGGCGGTGTGCGTGGGGCAGGGGGAGGATGGCGGTGAGGAGAGGTGAGGAGGGAGAAGGAGAAGGGGAAGGGGAATGAGGGAGAGGGGAGGGAGTGGGAAAAGAGAATGAAATGAGAGGGAAGGGGGACGGCTTAGCACCTACCATATGAGGACAGGCTGAGAGAGCCGGGGTTGTTTAGCCTGGAGAAGAGAGGGCTCCAGGGAGATCTCATAGCAACCTTCTGGTACCTGAAGATGCTGCAAGAAAGCTGTGGAGGGACTGTTTACAAAGCCTTGTAGTGGTAGGACGAGGGGAAATAGGTATGAACTGAAGAACGGCAGGTTTAGACTAGATACTAGGAATAATCTCTTCACCATGAGAATGGTGAGGCGCTGGCCTAGGTTGCCCAGGGAAGCTGTGGCTGCCCCATCCCTGGAGGTGTTCAAGGGCAGGTTGGATGGGGCGTGGACAGCCTGATCTAGTGGGAGGTGTCCCTGCCCATGGCAAAGAGGGTGGCACTGGATGATCTTTAAGGCCCCTTCCAACGCAAACTAGTCTATGAGTCTATGAAATGAAGGAGAGAGTGGAGTGAGAGGGAACGAAGGGGAATGAGGGGAGAGGGAAATTTGGGAGGAGTGGGGGTAAGGGTCTGGGGTTTCAGTAACAGAGAGCTTCTTTTTTTTTTTGTCCCCTTTTCTCCCCCTCACCCCATCACTGTTTTGTGTTTATGTTACTTAGATGAGACTAAGCTGAAGTTAGAAAACTGATTCTACTTTAGCTGAAACCAGAACTTTTCACCCCTTATTCCATACCATTTATGTTATGCTCAGGTAATTACTATTTATATATCCCCTGCCCACAGCACTGAGGCTGTCGTGTTGGAGAGGCAGGCGGGTAGCGGGAGCGAAGTGCCCTGCGTGCTGCACCTGGAATGCCAGCCTGCTGGGGAGATGGTGTCCGTCAATGTCCTGAGCCAGGCCCGCACCATGGAGGTGTACGTAGGCGAGGAATACTGTGGGACCGGCCGTGGCGAGAGCCTGGGTGCCAGCTGCGCCCTGGGGTGAGTGGGTTCTGCCGGGGGGGAGCAGGGAGGCTGTTCTGGGGCCCCAGAGCACTGGCACTGCAGCTGCCTGGGATGACCCTGGTGTGCTCATAAAACAGTCATAGAGTCATTGGGTTAGGAAAAGACCTTTTGGCTCATCCAGCCCAACCATGAGCCCAACACCACTGTGCCTACTAAACTATGGCCCAAAGTGCCACGTCTGCATCCCTCCAGGGATGGAGGCTCCACCGCTGCCCTGGGCCAATTACTCCTCATGGTTACTAGTGCCTGGCACAAATGCTGCCCCTTTGGTGAAGGTATAAGGCTGCAGTTATGCTGGTTACCTTTTAATTCTGTTGTAGTTAGTGAAACATTTAATTCAGTAAGCTATAAAGTGCTGCTCTCAAATTCTGCAAAACTGCAGGACTTGTGACAGGTACAGCTTTTCCACGTTGTTGAATCTTTCTGGACAACGGATCTGCTTGTCTCTTCAGCATATCTTCCTGAGCTGATCTCTACCATGAGATCCCTTGTCATCTCTTGTCATTTTTTTCTGGACATCAGAAAAAAAATTTTCACAGAAAGGGTTAATGGGCACTGGAACAAGCTGTGCAGGGAGGTGGTTGAGTCACCATCCCTGGAGATGTTTAAGAGACAAGTGGATGAGGCGCTGAGGGGCATGGTTTAATGATTGATGAGAATGGCTGGACTCGATGATCCAATGGGTCTTTTCCAACCTAGTGATTCTGTGATCTCACACTTTAAGAACAGGACAGAAAATAAAACCAGATGGATTTGGTTTCCCCTTCAAGAGTCCCTTCCAGGCTTTGCCAGGGGAATTAAAGCAATGTCTTATGATTTGTTTTTAAGTCATTACATGGCAGAGCTGCTGCTTAATTAGGTAAATAAAAAAACCCTGACTTGGAGCCTTAGAGATGTGTGAATAATGTACTGACCCCCAAAAGCCTCTCTAGCAGATCACATAGGTACCCAAACAAATCTGTTCCTACTTAAGTATCCAACAAGATTTGGTGCAAGTTCCATGCAAGCATTAAAACTGCTGTATCACATTAAACCTGTGCTCCAGTCAGGCTTGTTTCTTATCTGAATATTTACTGACTGAGTGTGTTTCTGCTAAATTAAAAAGTACTTTGAGTGATGTCACAGCTTGTTTATTTTATTTTTTAGCGAAGCTGAAAAGGTTACTTTGTACAAAAAGTACCTTAAATTCGAATGCCCTGCAGCCTCCTGTAGAATTAAGGTAGGGAGTTGAACAGAATTGATTTTTTTTTTGTCTTGTTAACCACTTAACTGAACTGCACAGCTTTTAGCCAAACTATTGGTTTTATGCACTTCAGCCCTTCGTATAATCACTTAAATCTGTGAGGGTGCTCTGTCTTGACAGCAGAGTTCTCCCTTTACATTTGTATCAGTTTTCTGTTTATGAAGACTTAAATATTTTATGTGAGAAAGTTGATAAACTCTTGGGGGAAAACCCCTTCACAAAGCAGGTAAACTGCAGCTAATCAACAGTCCCTGTGTCGTTAGAACCATTAGCTCTGGTGCAGTTCAGTAACCTTATGAAAGTCTGTGTGGCTGCTGCTGCCAAGTGCTGAGCAGATCCAAGCCTGATTTAACTTTGGGCCCTGCAGGCACCTCTGCTTCAGTCAGAATTTCCCAAGGAGTAATAGGAAGGTGAAATCTGCTTCATATCCGTGAAAAAGAGTTTAGTGTTGTTTTTCCCAGCACTCAAAGAATAGCGCATTGTCCTTTATGTCCAATGAAAACTCGAAACTGTTTTTTTCCCTAACGACAATGTCTTTTTGTCCTCCTTGCAACAGCTGCTCTCCATTGGTGAGAAACAGAGAGTGCTCATCAGGAAAATAGTTGTACAGGTGCAAACAGTGCCTGCCAAGCCAGTGACGGATCTTCCTCCACTAGGCTCGGGCATAGACCTGGACAGAGTGCAAACGATAATGGAATCCATGGGATCTAAGCTGTCTCCAGGGGCTCAGCAGCTCATGGACATGGTTCGGTGTCAGCAGAAAGTAAGTCACTGTGCTTCTCCCTAGGCGTAAACAGTGCTGAGCTGCGACCTTACCTTCTGTAGCAGTTAAGCCTGTTCTATGCTGAGTTGGTGAAAAAGCTTCTTGATTGTTATTCTTTTTTAACCCAGGTGTTCTGCCATTTTAAATCCTAGTTTGGCTGTGCCGCCTGTAGATGAGTAGCGCAGTGAATAATGATTGTGTACTCAAGGAATCGCTGCACATACCCCAAATCCAGAGTTAAAAACTCTGTATCATCGTTGTTTTAAGCTTCGCTGCCGTGCTACTCTCCTTTGTTTGTTTCTGTGGTCACTGCTCATTCATGGTGGGCACTTCCCTGTGGTGTTTGGGGTGCAAGCGGATGGGCTGATTTGTCCCCTTTGTTGTTAGTAAAAGCGTGTCACCTTCAGCGAAATGGGACATGCTCTTTCAGAGCATTGATTTGATTTAGATCCTGCTCCTGCAAAGTGGGCTGTTTGAACAGAATCCCGAATCGAGCTGAGGTTAATAACATTCAGTTTTGGAGAAAACTGTCAGTGAAACTTTGTTACTTAGAGAATGACGAGATAATTAACATTAAAATCTTTTCCTAAGAATGTAACTCATGACTGCTTTATAAATCTCTACATTGCCCTAGCAGAGTGCTGTAATTATTGAGTTGTAAAGTACCTATTCTTCTTATTGTCTAGTTTCCAATGTATTTTAATACTTACATATTAATCATGCTGTTTTTCTTGCCACCAGAACAGTTTACCTCTTGGGGACAGACTTAATTGGATCTTTGGGAAAACTACAGACTTTGGAGGTGGCCATGCAATAGACGGATTGTGTGGGGCAGCTGTTCGGACACCACTAGATCGATTGGCTGGTGAGCCTTTCCCTGTCAAAAATCATGTAACGAGTGAAACAGAAAATAAGGACGTACAAAAAAGTCATCATCAGAATATGTGCGTACCTGAGAGAGGGAGTGCTTCTGCTGCGGAGAGACTTACTGCCCAGCAAAACACACCTGGCCTCAGAGATTCTGTTAAAGTGATGGGATATTTGAACATGCAGGAGCAAGTGAGCGCCACCCTGGCTGTACCTGATCCACAGGTGCTGCTTCCATTTCTTCAAAGCTTGTGCAGTCAGGTGACTCATCTGAGGCTGAGAGGTGGTGATAGACCTTCTGAGAAAAGCACAGCAACCAAAGAGGAAGGCATTCAGTGTGATGGGTAAGTTGAGTTTGCTGCGCTTACTAAACTAGTCATTTGGCTGTGTTTATTGACAAGTTTAAAGACTAAACAAAATGCATAGTGTGAGCATTTTTTTCTCATTAACAACAATCTCTTAAAATGTGTGGTTTTGAAGGCTGTGTGGCGATGAACATGGTTATAGTTAATTTTTCAGATGAGCTGCTTGAATACAGAAGTGTTATTAGAAGAAATCACATAATTTGTTGTCACTAAACTGTGTGTCTCTTACCTCCACCTTTGATGGTTTTAAAAATAGCATAGTATTTCTACAGTTTCTGTACATTTAGTTTGTCTGTCTTGTCTGTTACATTTTCATTTTGGCTATTTGTACCTCCTAAATTCTTCTGTCTTCCCTTTTTCACACTGCATGCCATGGTCTTTCCTGTCCCTTGGCATTTGTTGGCATATACTGTGCAGACTTGGTGGCAGCGCATTCAGTTTGGTACCTGAGGAACAATGGTGAAGGTGGTTCAGTGCAGGAATGTGGTGTAGGAACTGGGTCTCCAATCAAGCCTGAGCATTTCCAGCTCCTGGTAGAGCACAGTGTGTGTAAAGAAAGCAGATAAAAAAATGGAGTTGCGTGGTTTGTGTGACTGTTGAAACACTTTAGCTGTGAAGAATAAAGCCTGCCATACTGACTGGATTTGAGCTCTGTGTGCACTGTGGAGCTGTGTGGGTTTTGTTACACGTAACCAAGCTGTCTCATACATAACTGAGCCTTTGGAAAGCTGGCTGTGTGTCCTAGTGTGCTTGCAAACATTTCTAACATTTACAATGTAGCAGGCAAGGTCTTTCACTTGTCAACCTGAGTTTGTTGTTTGATAAATGGGAGTTTACATGTGAAAGAAGTCCAGGTGCCTGGATCTCTGTCATGCTCCATGTCTTTGGGAAACAGATAATACTTACTGTTATCTTTGCTCTTTTCACAGGATAGAACAACAGCCTATTTGCTCCTATTTGGAAAAGATTATTTCAAAAAATATGGATCTGATGGAGAAGAAACTAATGGACTATATCGATTGCCAGCTCCAGGCTCTGCAGGCACACATTGATGATAAAATGGTTCTTCTGATGGACTTGGTTCAAAACTCAAAGCCCAGCAGAATTTCACAGTCACACTATGGCTCTAACGAGGCGCTCTCTAATGGAGAGAGGTAGATGTGGGTAGGTGGAGGACTTCAGCCTAAGTCCTCTAAGGGCAGTTGTACTTTACAAAGCTCAGTATTTATGGAGTTAGAAGTGTAAAGAACTTCGGTGTTGCTGACTTGCATTTTGTTACTGTAATTCTATCCACTGTTGTACACAGTTGCTAGTTTTCTGAGAGATCTCAAAGTGCGTTTTTTCCTAAATATAAGAATTTTCTATGCCCTTCAGGGCTTATTTATTTAAAGAAAGTCACTAAAAGCCATATGAAACAGTTTCCCAGTTCGGTTTGAACAATGGAGAAGTACTCTAATAAACTGAGTTACTGCTTATCTTTTTATCTATGTGTAATCAGTTCCCTTTTTTATTGTCTTGGTTTCTGATGTGTAACCTGTTACTGGTAGAACAGGATGTGGCTGCTTTGTGTTCATGGTGCTCCTGTTGCAGGTGTTTGTTACTCCATCTCTAAGACGACGAGCAGTGCTGGCATTGCCCAACTGACTGTTTAGAGAGGGGCTGACTGGAACCTCAGCCTGAGTTCTTTACAGCCTTGTGGGCAGTACAGGCACCCAAGTTAGGCATCTAGGTGATAAATCAGACTGCCATTATGCTTTTTCCTTCCTGAATTAATTGATCCATGAGGAACAACTGAAATGTGATGTGTGTACTTAGCAGACTTGTGTTTGTCCATGTTTCATTATCCTAAGAAATGTGAGTATTTCTGTTGTGGTTCCTCTTGAGGGGATCTCGCTGCTGGGTAAAAGGCACTGGGGTCAAATCTTCTGCGTTTCACCAGCCTTATGCCAGAGAAGCAGCCTTCCTGCATAATGGCTACTTTAACTTGCTGGGGTCAGTTCTGATGTCATTTGGGGAGGCAGAAATGTGGCTTGAAGTCCCTCTCTTGTGGAAGGTCAAGCTTCATATTTTGTTCTGTTGCTCTTTGAACTCTGGGGTGCACAACTTAACTTGGAACTTTATGGCAACCCCCTGGGCTCGAGGGGCAGACATTGGTTGTGTTTGGTGTCTTAAAATGCATTGAGCAAAAGCTGTTGGTGGGGAAATAGGTGTTGACACAACAAGCAGTGTTGGCACATACACTCTGGTGTCTTTATCTGGTTACCTAGTGTTTACTTCTCCAGGGAATCCGATGTCTTGTGAGGAGCAGGAGCAGACTTTGAAGAGAGAACAGTTTGCTTTGAAGAGGCATTCTGCAGTTGTCCCTCAGGTTAACTCATGAGAGGGGCACTTGCAAAGTGGTTCAAAAAGATAGAAGGATAATTTCTAGATAATTTTTAGATCAATGGTGCTGTGGTAGACACTTGTGTGCTTTTCCAACTCAGTGATTTCAGATATAATGCTAGGTTGAGGTTGTTTTTATTTAATTACAAACAAAGTAGAAATGTGTTTTCAAGTGGTGTATTCCAAGGCCGTTTATTGATTTTTGTTTGGTTTGGTTTTTTCCCTCTTCTTTCTTTGGGTGGCAGATCTGAATAGGAGTTGACACAAACTCAGAATATCCTGAAGCAGTTAACGCTAGCTCTGAAGTTTGTGGTACCCGTATCCTGGTTGGCGTTTGTGATATTTTAGGATCACAGCTACCACAATGACAATATTTGAAAGTAAAACCAAAAATGAAAGCCCATAGAAGCTGTATTGGTGCAGGTTTGGAGTTTCTTCAGCATCTGCTTTAGTGAGGGATTCTGTATAGAGAGAAAAAGAAAGTGGGATGTTTAACATTTTGAATGCCCTGTTGTTTCAATGAGAATTAAATAAGCATTTTTTCAGGTATTTTGTTTCTGAGGCGCTGATCCACACTGATTGCAAATTCTGAATCTGTAGTGCTGGGGAGTTGTGAAAATCTGTAATAAGAACTCATGCAGAAGAGCATTGAACATTAACAAATCCTTTGGTGTTGCTGAAGCTGAATCTCTGCCTAGCAGTGCTGCTGTTATTGGTGGAGCTGGACAGGTGGGAAACGTCGCTGAAGCAGAGCTGGGTGAGAAGCAAACTTGTCATTCTGACCCTGTGCCCTCTAATGGGTCACTGGGCGGCCCTTGGTAATGCTCTGTTGTGAGAGATGTTGTGGCCAGCAGCACAAGGTGCTTTTCTTAGGTGAAGCTTTGGGCTTCACCAAAGTTATATCAGTGAGCACAGTGGGAGGAACAGCACAAGCCCTTAAAAAGAACTTTTCTGTGTTCTGTAGTCTGTGTTGGTTCTCAGCACTCATCCAGACTGCTGCAGGGCAGACTGCAAATGGTGCTAAGGAGCATGTCAGCCTGGGGCACTGAAATGTGGTTGTCTTACAAACAGCTCTTCAGCTCTGATTTAAAGCATGGTGCTTTTGATTCCTGCTCTGGTGGCTGTCCTCCTCGTATTCTGTTTCTATTAGGCAGTATGTACAGTGTCAAGATGTAGCCTAGCTTGGAATAAGTCGTCTGTGTTTTTATCAGCTGGCATAGCTTTTGTGCAGTGCCAACAAAGAAAGCTGGGTGAGATTGAGTGGGCTGAGGAGATATGCAGGTTGGAACAAAGCTGGGCTCTGGTTTGGAATGTGCTTTTTCAGTAGTGTGTGGCTTGAGAACTGAGCCCTGGTCCCTGCATGCGCTTCATCAGAAGGGTCATGTTTGAAGATCAGGCATCTCTTGCCATTCCCAACTCTCTCTGAATCCATAGTCAGATCCCACGTGCACTGCTTTGTGACTAGAAATGAGTGCTGCTTTCTGTACTTCAGAGAGCACATCTTAACCCAAAAGTCTGTTAGATTGAGAAGTCCCTCTGAGCTCTCACAGAACACAGACTGAACGCACTGTTCTGCTGCTGTGTTAGTTTTGAACTAGTGAACCTCACTCACTTTGTTGGTGGGACGAAGGTGGTAGATTTACACCATGGCAGGGTTTAATTGGGTTTTTAATGTTTGTGTTCTTACCTGAGTGATCAGCAGACCTGAGATCCCTTTTCAGGCGGATGGGACCCATTATGGTGCTGGTTTTCCACCTGTATGAGGAAACTGTTCTCTTTTGCCGAGAGATGCAGCCTTGGGTGCAGCGGGAGTTCGTGGTGTTGCTGTCACAAATTAAAACCTCGCACTGGAGGTAAACAGATGGAAAGCTCCGCAGGAACCTGAAGGCGTTGAATTTGAACCTTCCGTAGTGTTCGAGGGGTGGGTAGCTTACCACGGTATCATCTTTACTGCAGCTGCAACAGAAGATACACATACAATAGTCATCCTGGCTAAGTGCTGTTACCTGTAGCTGCGGCATTTAGGGCGTGGTTTGTACAGGCAGATTGTCATGGGCTGGTTTCCTTTCCCCAGTGCTGCGTGGTGCTTGTTCCTTGCTCTGCGTGTGCAGTGCCTTCAAATTCCTATGAGATTTGGCTTTCAACCAGTCTACTAAAGAAGATAAGCTGAAGAGGGACAAACGAAAGAACTACGGTTGACATCTAGATTAGGAGACAATAACAAATTAACTTAGCCTTACCCGCTTCTGATTAAATCGTATGTTAGCGATCCAAAATCAGCCTGAGGCGATGCTATACAGGTATCGACAAAAACCAAGAGATTGGGGTCAGCGGAGTCCAGACTGACTTGAGCAAAGAGAGTTTGGTTCAAGTCTACATAGTACGGGGACTGCTGTACAGTCCTGGAGAACGAATCCGATTCATAGAATGACATGTTGACGTTGTACTGGCCTGCAGCAGTTATGTCCTGGATTACATTATTTTTCGTTATGTACATGACTTCCAAGGTTGAGTTGTTTTCCATTTTGCATTTGGCAATGATCTGTACACTGTTCTGACGGGTGATAATGCCGCCGCTTGCAGAGAGAGATACAATGTTGGTATAAGTGATACTCGAGCCTTCATCCTGTGGAAGGAATTGCGTGAAATGCTCAGCTGTGATACTGTGAGCAGATTGGTTGAAAGCGATTGTACTGAAGTTAGAGCTGCCCAGCTGTGTTATCAGAAGCTCAAGATCCCTCTGAAATGTGAAACAAGGTGCAACCAAAAACTATCATCAACCCTCCTCCCGTCTTGGAAAAACACTGAACCAACGTGTGTGTAAGAAAGGTTAAGGAATGTTGCATGGAGTGTGGGAAGTGCCAGAGGAACACTTCGGTACCCTTATCAGAACAGTGCTGCCAAATAGCTCTGGGATCTTCTCATCCTGGGGTTTGTCCCCTTCCCTTGGGACTCCCAGGTAAGCATCAGCTGTATCACCTGCAGAGAATGTTTATGTTGCATACCTAACCTTGTGCTGCTCCGATAACCTGGGTCTGAAGGGGTGAAGCATTCTGGGTTAGTTTGTGTGGATTCTTTTAGCTTCCTTTGAAAGGCTCCTTGAACATCAGGCTCTTAAAAAGGAAAAACACTCTTTCTGCTTCCAGACTGGCCACATGTGAGTGGATGAGTGAAGTGAAAGTAAATGTGCTCATTCATGAGCTATTCCTAAACTGCTCTCACGAGCTCTCGTTATTCAGGAGCCATTGTTACCTTATTCGTGGAACTTTTCCCCCTCTTTACCTTTTTAATTGTTCCGCAGCTGCCTAATGGGAAGGAGAAGATGACTGAATCAGTTATGACTGGGCTGCAGGATGGATCGTTCAGCTGGGGGTGAGTTTCGTTGTAGCCAAGGGAGGCCAGGTAAGCCTTGCTGAGAACAATCCTCATAGTGTCTGAAGAGCACGTCAGGAATGCTGCCAGTGAAGAGAAATTAAAAATACAGAACAGAAGATGTTACCACACACTGTGCTCATTCATCAGTCATTCTGTATTCTTGAACCTCTTGCACAGTTCTTGTTTGTTAGTCTGAAACAGGTTGTGCATGTTTGAAACTGTGCGGAAGTTGGAACAAAATTTCATGCTCGGCTTCAAAGAAGTGAGATAACCAAATTCATGCAAACTCAGGCTGAAAGTTTAGTTTTAATCTGAGTAACAGAATTAACAGCAGCCTTTATGAGAGGGAAAAGGACTGAAAGCAGTAGTGCAGAATGGCAGGGTGAGGAGATCGCTTTGTGGCAGACACTGAGGCTTTAGAGGCTCCCTTGCCACTGTGGTTAATGGGAAGGTGGACACACAGGCATAGGAACCAATGAGGAAATTGGTGCAGCTCTGGAAGGCAATCACAGTGCACCCAAAACCTTTGTGTCTAACAGGTGCAGACCTGTTTCCTGAGTGTCTTGGGGAACAAAAGCATTTCACCAGTTTATTGTTATTTCTCTAGGATAGTAACAGTGCCTGCTTTATCCAAAAGAAGGGAAAACTCATCTTTTCACTGGTGCCAGTCAGAAAACAGTGGAAGAACAGGCTTTCTTTGACAGATGGGTCAGGTAAGAACTTATCCTCTATAGGTGAATCTGAGTGGGACTTGGGGTTGTAAAGGGAATTAATGGCTCCCTATAAAAAGGCTTAAATCCTTAGTGTCAACCATCAGTTCTTTTTGATAGTTATGAGGGAATGGAAGGACCATATGTGAGAACAAGAAAGAGCTTCCTATTCATGCTGCAAGCGTACTTACCATCAGGCTCCACATGCCCTGGCAGCGCAGAACTGGTGTACTGAGCAGCAAACCCTCGGTAGGAGTTGGCGTAGTCTGTAGACAGCGCAACTGTCATGGCATTTGAAGAGGATTCAAATGTGGGCTGAGCACGACCACAGATTTTTCCTATCAAGCCAGTGTTAGTGGTGAGGCCGTCATAGACTGCTGTGAAGTCAAACTGGCAGTTCTGGTCCAGTTCCAGGCTGCAGAGGGAGTAAAAATCATCACAGGGGAGTCTGAGTGTAGAGAACATTGCTCGTACGGGATAGAGGACCCAGGGCAGGTAAAATGCCTGAATTCCAGTCAATTGAAATGAAAGAACGGAGAATAAAGCCACAGAAATAGATGTTATTAAAACCAAAGAAAACACGAAAAGCCTTCAAAGGCAAGCAGTACTTGGGAGCATGGTTCTGCTCCCATTGAGATAACAAACATTGTGCTATTGCTCTCGACAGAAGCTGGGTCAGCTGTGTTGTTACAGCTCTGATAATGTATAGGTATTGACTACTAGTCATTTACTAAAAAGGACCACACATACAAATTTTATATATATTTATATCTTAAAGAGCTTTTAAAGTGTAGGATTGGCTTATGCAGGTCTCTGACACCTCGTGTGTGTGTCGCTAGAGGAAGGCTCTTGCTGTTTTAACACTCTGCATGAGCTTATCTCTGTGCTTGCTGCCCTTGGTGAAAGCACTGGCTGTGCTGGGGTTTGTGTTATCTCCAGCTGTCTCCATCACTGTTCCTGAGGCAGCAGATGGACCCTGGCCAGGACTGGTGAGAACACACACCACTGCAGCATTCCTTGTCTCAAAGGGCAGTTGCGAAGGTAATGATTTCCTATAGAATACATTCCGTGCTGAATTCTTACACAGCATTCTGCAGCCGGAATATTTCAGGAAAGGTTAGATACTGCCCTTTTAATTCCCTTCATCTTGAGACTCTCTGTGCACAGCACCAGCTGATAAAGGGAAAGGGCTACCAGCCCGCTTGCCACATCTGGGAAAGCAGCCCTGATAAAGAGGGATATGGGTCAGAAAAGCCCATGGCAGTGTGGTTTCCTTATGCCAGTGCACCCTTTGGCATTTAGACTAGGACATATTTCATCCAGGGCTCTGCTATGTCCTTTGCCCAACAGCGTTACTAGTGCGTGGAAGGCATATTGTGGCCAATATTCGCTTTATTCTTCTTTTGAGTCTCGGTTCTAGACTGCAGTTTCAGTGCCCGTGTTGTTTTTAAGCATGTTAAAGTTGTATTTACACTGTTGGATTTAAACTCGGATCATTCAGGCTGGCTTAAAGTGGATCTCCACCTCATGGCCAGTTATCCGAGGTGCCTTCTGCATTTCACCGACAGGCTACAGTGTAACGTACAGCATGTGAAACACACTGCAATGTCTGTAAGAGTAATCAAGGCATATTTGTTTTAAAAGTGCAGAGATGTTATAAAGTTGGGAAGCAGTTCTGCCTGTGTTAGAAGTAATGCCTGTAAACGGAACAAAGGTGTACTAGAGTGTTAGGGTATTTACTCACAAGAAATCCTTAAACTCTAAGTTTATCTTTGTGTTTTTTGGTGTTTGTATGTGCCAGACACAGTATGTGAATGCAGGGTACGCCGCTGGGTAGCTGGGGCTGGTAAATGTCCCATTGGGACCGGTTAATTGTCCCCCACAGTTTTCAATATCTGAAAAGAAAAGTAGAGACATTGTTAACACAGCAGTGTATGTAATGAAACATAAAACCACATTAAAAATCAAATGTTATAGAACTAGCAGGGCTGTTTCTTTAGGATTCCATTCCTTTGGAAATGTTGAATGGCACTAAAGATAGAACTTGTATAGAGAACTTCAGGTCTGGTGGGTGTTACAAAGTGAAGCCTGTGATCCCTACAAACAGTCTATGAGGCACAGTGTGATGGCACCTGAGACGGAAGAGTTTGCTTTGGTACATGAGCGATATAGTGATATCTAAATTTTGAATTAATTAAGTACTGTCTTGAAAAACTGGATGCTAGAGCAACCAAAAGAGCCCATGAAATAGAGGAACCATGGGAACATTGGTCGTGATCCATGTAAGTGTAAAACGTTCAGGTTTGAGAGAGATTTTGCCTGATGGACAATGGCAAAATAAAGTCAGGGCAGTGGAAACCTCAGAGGCAAATGTAGGCTAGAAACAGGGCACCATTTTCAGCAGCAAAATCGAATGCTGGAGTAGCATAAACTGGGATGTGATAACTACTCTGTAAAATTGAAGCTTTTCAGAGCTTAACACTGTTCGACTCAGATCAGCAGAAGTTGAGGTCACAAGCTAAGGCTGGTTTTGTCCAAGCCATTCCTATCTCTTAAGGAGGAAACAGTAAGGAGCGTGTTGAATCAGTGACCCATACTCAGCAGGACTGGATGGATTTGTTCTCTGTCAGGGTAAATACTGTCGTATTTGCAAACGGAGCACATTCAGCAGAAGCTTGTAAGTAACAGCAGAATCCCACAATGCCGCATTTGCAGTCATTTTTTTGAATAAAATGGCACTTTCTCAGCTCTCGAGCAAGCACGCTATCGTTTTGCTTCCTTCCACTGTCCCCCCTGTCTCTAAGGGCTGAAGAACTTTCCCTCAATGGGAAAGTTTCTTTTAATGAGAGAATTCAAATGGTATTTGATGGCTGCCTTGAGTTCTGACTTACTTGTTTCTGGTGAAAAGTAGTAGTAGAAGACAAAGAAGTTCCGTGTGAAAGGCACGGAGTTTGTTGTGATGAGGAAAGTTAAACTGTTCGAGGATGACTGAAGTACTGGGACCGCATCGGTGTCATTACAGACTTGGCCAAGAAGGGATGCGTTAGTTGAGGGCCCATCATATATTTTGATGCTTTCTGCTTCACAGCTTGAAGAAGGAGCAAATCTATTGGAGAAGCACAGTGAGAACAGGCAGATACCCAGGCTATCTAGAGTCCTCAACATGGATTCTGTACAGGGAAATATTGGGAGACAATGCTTGTCTGTGCTGTACTTTAATGGAACAAAACAGTACAGAAGTATCTGAAAGAAATACTCACTTAAAATAGGAGAAAATGAGCCTAATTGTTTGATTTGTGTCCCTCTGGATTTGCCAGACACAGTTGGCATTTGCGTTAAGTTCGATCTTCAGGGATTTGTTGAGATCATGAAGCGATGCACCGCAGCGAGGGGCACCTACTGAAGAACAGCAACAACACAACTAGGTCGCAAGGGGCTCTCTCAAGGTTTCTCTTGCAGCAGTGTTTACCCTCCCCTGTGCAAAGACTCTGGGACAGTTTGTCAATGAACAGACATGCAAAATGTTGCACTATTTATTTGTTTTCAATTATACTACTGCAGTTTATGAAACCTGAAAAGTCAAAAGAACATCCAAAAATAGTTTTCATCCTCATTTTCTCGGTAGCAGAGAAAAGCGGAGTTACTGGAACACACGTCACAGATTAAACCAGTGGCGGAACTGTAAATGCAGATTGGTGTAGAACACCTCAGCAACTCTCTTCAGCAAGGTTTGTTGCCACAAGCACTTCAAGCCCTCTGAGCTTCCCCCTACCCTCATAATTGAATCCAGTTCTAAGGTTCAACCGTTTACTTCAAAACTGTTTGGGAATCAAATAAGCTTTTCAGATTTTAGCTTCCAAAGGGTACGATTCTGCTCCTCCATCTCTGAGCGCTGCTGAACAGGGAAAGCTTTAGAGATGGCAACAGAAGTCACTGAAAGTTTAGGAGAGCTTCCAGGCTCCAGAGAGCTTCCAGCCTCCAGACTGAATAAATGAATAGATTGAAGCATTTCAGGTCAGAAAGGGGAGGACTAGAAGGAAAAGGAGGTGCTAGAGGTCTGCAAATTCATGGAGAGGGTTAACAGATGTTCCCTTCCAATAGTGCAATGTGGTGGCCTTGACAAAACCAGTAAGTGGTAGGTTTGAAACAAGAGGAACTGGCTTTCTGCATGTGGATCTTTGCTGTGGAGGGATGTGGGTGGTGAAAATAAAAAATAGAACAGGTCAAATCCATGAAAGAAAATGCCTTAGGTGGCTTTTAAATACAGAGACAACACTTCCCTTCTTTCAGAAGCCCTGACCCTCAGGAGGGCCTGAGGCAGGGGCATGCAGACCTATATCCATGTTTTTGCCAGAGCATCCGCTCTTGGCTGTGTGGGGACTTGTGGGGCTGCAGCCCAACTCTCTTAGAAAAGAACCATAGACCAACCAGGGTTGACATCACTGACATCAGCAATTAAGTAACATTAATAAGTTACAAAGCAGTTGAGTAGTAGCCATTGTATAGGAAGCTTTAGTTTATCATCCATTTTGAGCAGATCTCCTTTCTATATCAATGTTGATCCAAAAATAATGGCCTAAACCAGCAGGAAGGATTTCCCATGCAGCGTACGCCATCCTGGTTAGAAAGGTTGCACATTCTGATGAACTCCAGGTGGAAAGAAAGGGTTAGAAGAGACCTTTTCATCACACCTGTAACCTCCCAGTTGTAAGAGCTTACAGGGCCAACCCTGCCCTCCCTCCTCACCCCTCTGGGCTGTCCCTGGTACCTCAGGAACACCTCTGCAGCGCTGCTTGTTGCCCTACAGTGCTTCTGCACCGTTCCTCAGGTGGATGATCTGAGTGCAGGGCGGGGAGCCCAAATCGAGCAAGAGTCAACTCCTTATTGCTTCTGATTGAACAGTGGGAACAGGAATGCATCTCTCAAAAAGCAGCTATGTCCCATTTAAGTCAGTTTTTTCCTGTCTCTCCAATATAGTGTTAATTTATAAATTCAGATTTCCATTCCAGAGTAAAATCTCTTCAAAATCAAGTTCTTAAGGTAAGAATTTGTGGTAGGAACCATGTATTGATATTT
The DNA here is from genome assembly GCF_032191515.1 of Phaenicophaeus curvirostris. NCBI lineage: Eukaryota > Metazoa > Chordata > Aves > Cuculiformes > Cuculidae > Phaenicophaeus > Phaenicophaeus curvirostris. Next base: position 12,193,431 of record NC_091400.1, on the reverse strand, counting down.
TTTTTATTGTCTGCCATTGTTAACCCTTGCTGACCTGTTTGGGTGTCAGTGCTGTGCAGCAGGACATTAAATAAGATGCATTTTTAGAGGCATATCTAACGTTTCCCTCCTCAGTTGCCTATAAAACCCCTATTGTCCCAGTAAATAACATTTCACAGATGAAAGAAGACTGGGTTTCCGTACCTTTGGAATCTGTCAAGTTGTCTTCAGCGAGAGCCAGAACAGCTACAAGAGGCAGCAGGAGGAGCTGTTGGAGCACCTGCATGTTGGTGGCAGCTGTGGGGGTTCGGCTTTTCTCCCTTTTATATCTCCTGCTCTTTCATAATCGGCTTGTGTTGCATAGTATCACAGAGGGAGGCCCTAACCTCTCTGTTTCTGTTTCTTTTTAACAGATAGAAGTGAGAAGGCACCAGCTGTGCCCAAGTTTCTGATGTGTACCGCGTGGTGTCAGTTTAACTGCGCCCTTCACAGGTTCAAAGCATGTTGTTCAATGGATTTCTCTAAACGTCTGTTCAGGGGTGTTGACATGAGCAGGAATGTTCTGGAAGGATTGACAGACTACTCTGGGAGACTCATTCAACAGTTTGCTCTTAGCGCTGGTCACTGGGAGCTTGGTCTTCCCCTCCTCATTGTGATGCCCATCCCTTTAGGTTACTCTGGGGTAACCATTCACTGCCCTTGCTGGGGATTCCTCAGGATGTAAAGTGTGACTGTCATCAGAGAGGTGTCGTGCGTAATAATTTTCCTGTTGCTGAAACATTAATGAGTGAACAACGCCAGATTCACGCTAGTCACAGATTCAGAAGATGATCACACTGCAACCACTTTGCAGATAAAGCCTTCTTAGTCCCGCAGTAGGAGCTATGAAACCAAGGAATTGGCCTTTCTTTCTTCAGGGAAGGGAACAAGCACAGTCCAGAGAGCCTCAGGTCCTCCTGGAATGAGTTGAATGAGTATCTGCTCCGATATATCTATGCTACTTTGTCTTTCCATAAGGACCAAAACTCTTGAACTCCAGAACATTTCTTGCTGCAGCAGCAGATTCCCAGGCTTTCAAGCTTCCAGAAGCTGTGCTGGTGCCACAGCTGTGCCGTTACCCTGACCTTGGTCCGGAGCAGAACCTCCTGGGGTATGAGCAGGTAAGGTTCACCCTGGAACTGGTGACTCCGATATGGAGAGCAGGCTCCCACACCTGTGCAAACAGGCTCTCTTCCCAGCTGTCTGGTAGAGTCATGTTGCACACTGACCTCCTTGGAATGCTCCCAGGTGCTTTTCCTTTGTGAAAACTGGGAGTTTTGTGCAAAACTGGTTAGTTTTTTTTTTTTCTAAACAAACTGAAATACAATGGATCTGTAATGATTAAATATTTTTGATCTCAGACCGATACCTTCTTAAAACAGCTCTCTGATTTCTAACCCACTCTAGGGATTTTGAATGCAACTCCCTCTGCATCACTAGAATGTCATTACTAAACACTGAGGCACTGAGTAGGTACATACAGAGGTTGCTTAGCATTTGAACTCCCTTTGGCTTTTGGAAATGCTAAATTTGCATTTGGGCTGTGCAGCATTTTGTTCTTAGTCCCTCCCCTGCCCCCCAACTTGCAAGGAAGTTTCCAATGCTAACATCCATTTTATATGCATTCATCATGTGTGCTGGTGTGTGGAGCCCTGCCAGTCCATGCTGTGTCCATTCAGAGCCAAGAAAAAAAACACCTATGGCTCTGATAGCCTGGTCATGAGTGCACTCACAGCCCAGAAAGCCAACCATGTCCTGGGCTGCATCAAAAGAAGCGTGGCCAGAAGGTCAAGGGGGGGCGATTTTGCCCCTCTATTCCTCTCTTGTGAGACACCAGTGGAGCCATGTGTCCAGTCCTGAAATCCTCAACATAAGAAGAACATGGAACTATTGGAGCAGGTCCAGAGGAGGCCATGAAGATGATCTGAGGGCCGGAGCATCTCTGCTATGAGGACAGGCTGAGAGAGGTGGGCTTGTTCAGTCTGGAGAAGAGAAGACTCTGAGGAGACACTAGAATGACCTTCCAGCACCTAAAAAGGATGTAAATGAAAGCTGTGGAGGAACATTTTGCTTGTGCTGCAGAGCTGAGAGTCCAAAGTGTTGTCAAACCCCATGTGCTAAGCACCTGTTCAGATCGTGTGACGTGTTCATCTATCAGGGATGCTGAAATATTAACAGCCCACTTGGAGTTCCTTTTTCTGCCTTAGAAGAGGATGGCTAGCGAGCCTTCACAGGAGGTGAGAAGGGTTCAGAAAGTGTCTTAAGATTGCAGATCTTCAGACGAAGCCAGTGCGCATTTTAGCACCAAGGAACATGGGTTCAGCTATGAGGTGCTGGTATTTACAGGCACTTTCTATCACTGCCTGCAGCTGGGAGTGCAATAGCAGGGAAATGGGATTTCAAGCACTCCTTGGGAGGAGCAGAGCAGCAGGGTTATGAGTGTGATGGAGTTTTGTGTGACCTAAGGATGGTTAGTAAATACTTAGGCTCAGGATGCGCAGGATGAGGGCTCTGGCTGTGAGCCTACTCGGCTGATTCCAGAGCTTAACCTGCAGGCAGGAGTTCAGAGCTGGAGCCTGTGTGGGAGGTTTGGGGGATTCTGGAGTTTGAGAGCTAAGCTGTCTGTGGAGAAGTTGGGCTTCAGAGTGACTGAAGTCCCTTTTCTGAAGGGATGGGCATGAAAGAAAAAGCTGCTGGAAGAAGTGGATGTTTTTTGCCTTGTGTGGCATGGCCTCTGGACACTTGGCATACTCACTTGATACAGAGCAGGTCACTATGAGTCTGAGTCTCCTGCATGTCCTCGCAGTATGGAGTCCTGGCCTTTGAGAAGCTTTTCACATGCAGGCCGGGTTCTCTGGGTTATCCAAAGTTAACCCAGCTCTTTCCCTGGCATGACTGCTGTTCTCCTGTACAGTTCCCCAATCCACAAGATTTTTATGAACTGAAAATTACTAATTTCCATTTTTTTCACTACATCATTCCAAGTGGGACAACTTAACATTAAAGTGCAGAAGCACTTTCTTGCCCTAGAATGTTATCGTTTGAACAGGTGTCGAATGAAAAAAAGGATGAAACAAATGCTGATAATGAAGTAAATTTAGATGTACAATTTTATATAGTTCTAATCTCCAGTAATAAAACCTGATGTATAGAAAGACTATAATAGTTTTTGTATTACAGAGATTTTAGCTCAGTACATGCATAATATTTTTTCCCAATACTTTGGAGTTGCTGTTTAAGGTAATTGCTCAGACTGGTTACAAGGGATGCTTCTCCTTTGATTTGTATCTCTCCGTGAGCTCAGAAAGCCACCCTGTGGTGTGTGAAGGTTAGTCATCCTTAAATGCTCGGTGTTTGAGCTGTTTGGTACAATAGGGGGGAACTGGAAGAGCAGTGAGAGTGAAACAAAGACTCGATGAGAAATAACAGCCAACAGATCTGAGCATTCTTTGTCACCCAGAGCATTTACTAAGGTTCAGGGGTTTACAAGTCTGCAATGTAGATCCTAAAGTTCCAAAATTAAGGAACACAAGTAGAGTTAAGATTATAGTACCTTTAGATTTACAACCATAATATATTTTTAGAAATTAGTGGATGTGCAACGCGCTGATCACATACATAAACAATCAACACAATGTTGTGGTTAGAAGCAGCATTATTTGGGCTGTTGTTATTGGGGGTCGATAATAATAGTGATGCTGTCATTTGTGCTTCTTTTGCCTCTCCTCAGGTAGCCCTGGTAGTGATGGAAGGAGTAGCTGTATCTGTAGCATGCTGATATTCTGCACTGCAGGCAAACTCTTTGGTAGATGGGACCTCTGACCCTGAACCAGAACATCCTGCTGCCTGGTGAGTAGTAATTCCCACAGGTTGGGTCCCTGAAACACCTGAGAGAAGGAAAAAAGGAAAAAACCCACATCTAATTCTCATATAAAAATCACAGCATGGTCACTGAGCCTGTTTGCTTCATTAGTTACAAGAACCTTTCCTTCAGAGATTTCTACCTGTGCAGTTCATGCCAATTCACAGCGCAGAAGTCCTGGATATGGATGTAGCCTCATGGAATTCAGTTGTGCGTGTTGGTATCATACGTAACACAACATAAATAGGTATCACATGCGTGTGTGTGTGCAGAAATGCAAACACCCAACGAAATTTTAAATATCGGAGGAAGGATTACTGTCTAGGCATGTTGGTTTTCGTTTACAACCTTAGAAAGAGCTGTGAAGAAAGAATTCCATATCCCAAACCATCCAAACCCCTCTAGTCATGTGCTTCATCTTTCTCTAAATTCTTTATATGACCTGGAAATACCAATTCTTCCTCCCTAGCAGCATGAATGAATTCATCTAGTAGGTGAATGAAATGTGAAAAGCCGACTAACAAAGCTGTGTGGTTTTTTTCTGATAGCTCGTTCCTTTAAAATCCTGCTGCTCCTTGCAAGCTGGTCACTCAAATATCTCTCAGGACTATGTATCTTCAGTGTCTGTGGCTGTTCTTGTCCATGTGAAGTCAGTCACCTGTAAGGAATTACTATGAAATTGTTGTTGAGATATTTTCCTTACTATTCTGACTAAATCAGATGCCCATGCTGTAAAATCCTGAGGATGTGGAGAGACTGCACCCATATCTGTCAGCAGGATCAGATGTGGCTCTGTGCTGTAGAGGACAGCACGAAAAAACAGACCCTGGTTTGGCTGAACAGAGTATGATGAAGCCTTCGCTAAATTTGAAAAAGATGGTGAATCGAAAAAGGCAAACTTGACAATAAATCAGCTTGAGAGAGTTTCCTGGTATGGAGACTCTAATGCCAAGAGAATTTGAATGTCCATGTAGAAGGTACCAGAAATGGGTCTTCCCACTGTGTTGGAATGGGTTCCGGCTGGATGGGTTACAAGCTTAGAGCTGCAAAGCATGGCTGAAGCCTGTTCCTGGATGTCTCCAGAAAGTCGGGAGCACTAAGGGGTATAAATGGAGCTCACTGTCCATGCTGGGAGGACCTTGGGCCACCTGAGGTGGCCCAGCCACAGGTCCCAGCTGAGGACTTGGCTGGGTTGTGAGAAAGTGCACAGAGCTATGTAAGATAAGAGAGGTGAAATCACTGGCAAATCAGTTACTGCTGATTGGGGTTCAGTCAGTAGCTCAAGGACTGAACAGAGAAAACACCAGCGTGGAAAGGCAGAAAGTCTTCAAGGGAACAAACTGATGGAGATCAGCAGCTGAGCACATTGGAGGGTCTGTGTGGAAGGGCCGTGGGGGAAGACTGACCCTGCCCTGGCTGACTGCTGTGTGGCCAGCAGAGGCGTGTTGGGAGTCTCTGTTGTGTGGTGAGCATGCTGACACCCAGCTCATTACATCTGCTCTATGTTGTAGGTTGGAGTGGATACACCATCGCTTTGTACATCGCAGCTGTATCCCACTCGCGAAGCCTCTTTGTTTTGGGCATGTTTAACAGTGCACAAAGTGACCTGCCGAGGGAGGATTACAAAAGGGAAGTGGGGCTGGGAGGTGTGTGCAATGGGGAAGGCTGACAATATAGTATAATTTAGAATAATGAGCTTTTAGAAGCTTAATTGTGTTGTGGTGTTAATGTAACATGTCTGTGCTGTGGATGTTCCATGTCGGCTTCCTGAGTCTTGGCACTCATAAAGCCACGGGGAGGCATCATCTCATATCAAGCTTTCAAAATATGCTTGACTTTTTTTTAATAATTTTGATGTCTTTGCATGGGATAATTTCAAGCCCATCTGTTCCTACAAGCTGCCTCGTGCCCCAGCCTCTGTGAAAGGCGGCACAGGAGTTGATCCCCAGCTGGCACTGGGGTTTCTCCTGTGTCTGTTCACTGCCTGGTGGCCTCTGGCACTGGTGTAGAGTCTGGTGGTAACTGTTATACAGTTCCTTTCCCTAACTCTTCTATCACTCAGTATTTAGAGAATGGAAGTGTATCAACATTGTTAATATATATTAGCTCACTGTAATATAACGAGGTAGTGGAATTTCACTGGAGATTCTGGTATTGTTCCTACTTCTTTAAAATAAACTAGAAGTCATCCCAGCCCTGGAAAGGGTGGCTTTGCTTCACGGAAGCTTAGACCTGTCTGTGAAGGATTCCCCAGGACAGCTGAGGTGACGCCAGCATCCCTGCCCCTCTGAGACATCTCTGAAAGACTCTCAGCATCACTTAGTGTCATAGACCAGCAGCTCCAGCAAGTCTGACCCCAGGAACATCTACATCCCTAGACAGGCAGCAATAATGCTGCTCAAAGAGTTGTTTTTCAGAGTTTTACTGTGATTAGTAATCGGTAGAGTGGGTGCAAGTGATTAGTGAAATCATGTTGTACCTGAGCGTTTGAGGGGTGTAAGAACCTGGTGTAAAACCGCATTCAAGATACCCCGGTTTGGCTGGGACATCTCGTGTGGTGAATAAATATTTACCCTTGTAGTGTCACGCTTGGCATCCCAGGCCTCCTCGGCCCGCACAGCCCAGCTAGGTATCTCAGCAGCATCAGCCGTGTGTAGGTGGGCAGGTTTGGGAAGTTTACTGAGGAAGGAGAAGTTTAATGTTAATAAACCATATGTGAGCAAGGAGTAAAACGCAGCGCGTAATAAGTAGGGGTATGTTTGCAAATAGAAATGTGGTCCTTGCTGCTGAGTGGGGAGGAGATGAATTGCCCTCTCTTTGATGGGATCCCGGTAAAAGCTCCTTACCCCCTCCTACAACTCACCCCGAGGTCACAGAGTTCACACTGCCATTCATTCTCATGGGAAGAGGATGAGCTGGCTGTGATGATGAGCTGTTCCTTCGCCTGCGAGCCCTCTGGGGTGCGTGCACACTTGCCAGGGCAGGCGTTTAAAATGCGGGTTTTCCATCAATGCTGCAGGCACAGACCAGCTCATCCCCTTGCCACTGACCACTGGGGAGGGGTCACAGCATCCCTGGGTGAGCTACAGCATCCCCACTCCCTCCACCCACTCCCAGCCTCTCCTGCTTTCCTCTTTCCTCTGCACTCCAATACCTTCTGCCACCAAACTGCCAGGCTCTCCCAGCTCACATCACTTACCCCACACTCAGGAAAAGAAGTCACTAAAAAGAGGAAAAACTGAGGATGCCTTACCTGGGTCTGTAGGGGCTGGGGTTGTTTTCAGATGGGCTTTTAATGAAGAAAAAAAAAGATAATAACTGAGACCGGATAAGGAAAATGTGTGCTTTTCTGTCATCAATTAATATAAACTGTTATCAGCGGTGTGCGTTCAGACTAGGAAATGTTAGTAGGAACAGCTCAGAGGAACAGAGTTGGCCTGGACAAAGCGCTCGTAGTAAGAAAAGAGTATGGGTTTGAGTACTAAAGATGAACCCTTTCCAGCATTAATAGGGTCAAGACTGAATTGTTTATTCCTTTGTGTAAGCAGAGTCGGTGCTGAAACGCATGCTTTGCCTCTGCATCTTGTGTACGCAAGCATGTGTTTCACTGGGGCAGCCATGTGCCTTGTGCTGGTGCACAGCTCACAGGGCCAGGCTTTAACAGAGGATTTCAGTCACTATTGAAGCCTCTGAAGCAGAATATTTCCTGTGAATGAGCAGAAACTGCAATTTAAATTTCTCCATAAATCCCCCTGTAGGAGACCTTGGTTTTCTACAATGACTATGTCAGATGGATTCTCACGGACTCGGCTTCCAGTGAGGATGGGGTGTGAAAGAGCAGGAACGCTGACTTTCTAGGAGTGAGATGATCTAGAGCCAATCTGCATTTATACTGGTGTTGCGTCTGCCCCACAGGTTTCCCCTTCCCTCGTGCTTTCAGCAGTGCAGGGTTTCTCTCGTATTGATACCAATAGCATTTTCCATCCCTTGGTTTTTATGGGAGGCAAAGGAACTCCCCCTGAACCTCCATGAGGTTCTGGACACAGCAGAGATAGGGAACCATACCAGCAAGTCATTGGATCATGACTGCGATAGATAATGAAGGCTGGAAAGCAGAGGGATGCTGTGTTACTCACTGGTGGTGATGGCTGCTGCAGGAGTTGGAGAGGCCGGCAGAGTGCGTGAGTTTGTTACTGTGAGAACAACGAGCAAGAAATTAAACATTTTCCACATTTTAAATATGTTGATGGCTCATATGAAAAGTAGTGACCTGCTCACCACGCTTCAGTAAATGACCAGCAATAAATACCTGGTTTGGCAGCCGTCGTGGGCTTGTTTGGGACTGTCAAAGAGAAAGGAAAAGCCAGGCTTCAGTAACTGTTCTGTTATTGTGTGAGCAGAGTAGGGACTGTTGATGGGGTAGAATCGGTTTACTCCCAGGATCAAGTGTTAGACCAGTTCTCTAGAAGCTGTGCTCACACATACCTGCTGCTGCAGGTGGTGTGTTTTCTGCAGAGGCTTCTTTGAGACACGAGAGAAAACAAAACTGCAGCTTAACCATTGTCCCAGCCCTGGGGAGGTGCCAGGCAACCAAACCAAAGGAGACCTGTGGGTCTCGCTGTAGTGATGGTTAGCCACAACCCCTGGAAGCTGCTGCCCAGGGCAAGTACTGGCAGAGTCTGCCCAGAGTGGGAGCATCTTCAATGGGAAGAAAACACATCCCCCTACGTAGGATGGCCCTGCCGTGACCTCCAGCAAGCTCCTGTCCTGCACGAAGGGCCCTGGGAACCCAGAGGACATTTGCTAACAACGGTTTGGAAGCCAAGGGATGATGGGATAAAGAAAGGTCCAGTTTGTGGTGTGTAGTGTCCACAGTGGCATGTGCTGCACTGGTGGTGGTGGAGAGGCAACTGGGCTTATCCTGAAAGCTAATGGCTAAATCCCTAAGATTATACACAGCGGAGACAGGGAGGCAATCACTACGTGATCACAACTTGGGCAGACGTGTAAGTGTGTAAATCAGAGTAATATGGTATTACTTACAAGTGGTAGTGCCTGCTGGTTCAGGAGTAGGTGGGACTGTTACTGTAAGAGAAAAAAGATGCAATTCAATATTGTCTGCATTCTGAATGTATTTTTTTACCCTGAGCCCCAGAGCAGCAGCCTCAGACACTTGCAGGTATCTGGGAAAGCTTGGCTGCAGTGTTTGCCTCTGAACAGAGATGCTGCGGTGCCGCAGCTAGCGCAATGTGTGCAGCGCCTGTGGGAAACCTCCCAGTGACAGCCTGGGCTGGGCAGGGGCATAAATTGCACGTCTGGATGGGACATGGCTCTGGCAGCCAGCATCGCCTTGCCAGGAAGGCAGGGAGTGTGCTGAATCCTGAATTGAGACTGAAAATGGAAGTGCCTGAGCAGACACTGGAGCTCCCTCCTGCTGCTGGCAATTAACTGACTCCTCAACTCAGTCCAGGGTGGCCGTGTGAGCCAGGGATCCTGCTGTCCCTCACAGTCACCCTGCTCCCCAGGGTTCAGCGAGAAGCTGGCCATAAATACCTGGTGTTTCAGCCTCTGTGTGCTTGGCTGCGGCTGTCAAAGAGAAAGCCAAAGCCACGCTTCAGTCATTGTCCAACCTTGAGCAAACAAAGCACAGACTGACAAAGCAAAGCCATGTTGTCATCTAGGGGTAATTAGGCATAGCATAATGAGATCCCCAATCCAAATCCATTGTAGCGGTTTGCCCCATCGTTTGGCATTTGTGCAGAACAGCTCATGGTGTTTCCACCGCCCCCGAGGGGGGATAGAAGCTGTGCGTACAGCTGTGTGTGTCTCCACAAAGGCAAAGGGCTCAGCACAGCTGGACACCTCTGGCCACAGATGCCACCAGGGGCTCGTGTTCGCCCGAGGGCCCCAGTTTCTTTGGGTCTAGCGATGAGGTGAGGGCTCTCTCACCTCTGACAGGGCGTGAGTTTTGGCTCAGCACTGCTAGAGCCCAGGGGAGTTGGCACTCTGCTGTAGGAGAAGTTGTATTTGACTAAGCCTGCCTGGGGCAAACAAATGGACATTGAAGTGCTCCATACCTGTTGCTGCAGGAGTGGTGAGCTCCAGAGGGACTGTTGAGAGAGAAAAGAACATCAAAAAGAGGAAAGCGGGATCAGCATTTCAGTTATAACGTGAGACACTCAGCAGCACAGTCAGGGCTCTCTCCAGCTCCATATCTGAGGTGATGCTTTCTGAAGCCCTGGAGAAGGCTGGGAGTGTTTCTGCCAAGCCATTTTCACTGCCTCCTGTGCAGTGAGCACCTCTGTTGGCTGCAGGGCAGAGAAGCAGACCTGGTGGGGACAGGTAGGATTTCTGTTCTGCCTCCTCACCCAGGCTGAACCTCAGCCTGAATGGCTGCTTGCAGTGAAGGAGCTTCACCACCGCAAGATCTGCCAGAGCCTGGAAGGTGAGCTGTCCAGAGCTCCTTTCAAATTCAGTGCATTATGTGCAGCTTGGATGGTGAGTTGGGGCACAAACGTTCTGTTCTGTAAGTTATTAAGACCGTTTAAGGAAGTGTGGCTCCTTTTAACTGCAAAACTCTTAGATAAGCCCCAAATATCTCAGAAACTCATCCAACACACATTTACTTGCTTTGGAGTTTTTAACTATAATTTTTTTGCCTTCTTACGAGTTACTCTATAAAATCTCTCAGCTGTGAAAGCCCGGCAAGACCATCCCATCCAAGACCCATCCAGGGAGAACTCACCAGCTGGAACAGGTCCCGTTGTGACTGGGGTAGTAACTGGCTCTGGGAAAGGAAACAGAAAATGCATTTCTAGTTTTATTACAGAGGATAATGTCTAATAATGTTCTGTTACTCTGTGAAACTAAGGAAAGCAGTTGGGATATGAAGCAGTGCATTCATCTCTGGAAGCCTCATCACTGAAAGGGAGATGGCTGCAAACCCTTTTGTAGGTGTCAGGTGTTTGTGGTTGCAGTTACTCAGGGTAAACTTCCATTCTTTTAGATGTGGGACATTCCCATCAAAGAGACACCTCTGCTTGGGTCAGCATTTAACTTTACTTGATATCTTTACCAAAAAACTCTTACTGTATTAAAAATTTGCTTTGTTTTTTTCAACAGGGAAAGGTATCCCAGGATGAGCTGTACGCACTCAGTCTTCGTGCCAGGTCTCAGCCACAACCCCTTTCGGGCAGTTGTGTTTCACCTCGGTTGTCTCAGGCCCGTAGAGTCCTGGGCTTTGCCCATGGGCCACCCCTGGTCATGGTCACAGAGCGACTTGGGCTCTCGTGCTGCGTGGGTGCCTCCAGTCAGAATACAGAACTGCTGGAAAACTGGGAATCAGTTTGGGAAAATCCTGAAGCAAGTTACTAAAAATGGATTTGTACTAAATGCAAGAGGATGAAATTTGATTTAGTGGTCACAGTTCATAATTTACGGGAAATCAGGACCAGGAGGACTGAAATGTGATAGTGATGGTGTAAAACCATGATTCAAGTGGTAACACATAAAGCAGTTGGGTTATAGAGTAGGAAATGGCATCAGGTGAGATTGACACTGATAATCCAGGTACCAAAGGCTCCAAGAACTGAAATAAAACATCAAATCACAAACATGCAAGTTACAAAGTAAAAATGTAGCACAGCACAGCAGCTCTCTCAGATCTTGGTTTCACACCTGAAACTATTCCACTTAGGGAAACAAGCTGTGCATTAGAATCGTAGCTGCAGGCAAGCTCCCATTGCTCATGGAGCAATAGTTCCAGGAGCTGTGCCCGCATACCTGCGCAAATGACACCAGCATCCTCTTTGTGTTGGCAGTTGTGGACAGAGATCCCTCCATGGGAGCACTCCCACAGGTTATCTTCATCCCCTCTGCACTGCACGTCATCCAGGAGAATGTTCCCAGAGCCTTCCCCAAAGAAGGCTTCGGAAGCAGCCAGCAGAGCTTCCCCGCAGCCCAGGCTCCGGCACACCACCTCGGCATTTGCCAGCACCCACGCATCGTCACACACCGTGCCCCAGCTGCCATTGTGGTACAGCTCCACGCGGCCAGAGCATCTGCTGTCCCCGTCGGCCAGGCGCAGGGACAGGGCAGAGGTGTCTGCTGTGGAGACAGAGCCCACACTGTGTCAGTGGTGTTATCATAGAATCCGTAGGTTGGAAAAGACCTCTGAGATTATCAACTCCAACCGCACCCGTCCTCTACTAAACCATATTCCTAAGCACCTCATCTACTCATCTTTTAAAAGTCTCCAGGGATAGTGACCCTACCACCTCCCTGCGCAGCCTCTGCCAGGGCCTGAGAACCCTTTCTGTCAAGAAGTTTTTCCCAATGTCCAATCTGAACCTGCCCCGGTGCGACTTGAACACATTCCCTCTTGCTCTATCACCTATAACTTGAGAGAAGAGACCAACACCCACCTCTCTACAACCTCCTTTCAGACAGTTGTAGGCAGCGATGAGGTCTCCCCTTGGCCTTCTTTTCTCCAGGCTAAACAGCCCCAAGTCCCTCAACTGCTCCTCGTAGGACTTGTTCTCCAGCCCCTTCACCATCTGTGGGGGTGGCACAGGTGGTGGCCAAGTACCCACCCTGGGAAGATGGGAGCAGGTATCCTGTAGCGCAGTCTGCTCTGGCAAAGGGTCCTCCCCTGAACTCCAGTGCTGGTGTGGGATAGATATTGGAAATGCTCAAGCCTATCTTCCTACATGCACTACCCAGTGGGCACAGACAGACTCCTCTTCTACAAAGAGCTGATCTCTGGGGCAAATGACCCTCACCCATGTGGCTGGCTGCCACCTCCCACTTCGTGCAACAGAGGGAAGGGTTTCTACATTTTTTTTACCACCGTTCTCAGCTGTAGAATCATAGAATGATTTGGGTTGGAAGGGACCTTAAGAGATGCATGGGCATGGGCAGGGACACCCCCCACTGGATCAGGGTGCTCAAAGCCGCATCTGATCCCTCCATACTGTAGTGCTGTCTAAAGAATGGACACAGACACCCAAAGCCAACTTCTACCTGTGATACTTTGCAATCTGAGGGATATAGTCTGGGGGTTTTTACCCTTTCTTTAAACAACACCTGATTCCCCTTCATTTCCCATCCTTGCTCACCCTCTGGCCTGGCAGATGGTTGGCACAGCATCATTTCCCTGGAACAGAAGCAGAGCTATTTCTGCAGAGCAGGCTCATTTCTGAGCGCTGGGTACTCACGGACCACTCCACACATTTATCTCCCTTTCAGAGATCTGAAGTTCCAAATGAGTTTTGTGGGCCTGGAGTGTATTTCTCTTTCAGAGAAAGAAATCAGGCACACCACCGACAATGTAATCGACGTCCTCCTAGTTTGTGGCCATCACAAACCGTTCCAAGTACACACACCTGCCTTATGCCTTGGTGGGTCCGTCTTTACGAGGTTTTCGTTTGGGGACATTTTGCTGTCACCTGCCAGCCATTTGTTACCAAGTAACACACATCCATGCAGAACGGGGACTTTCTTTCTCCTTAATTCCCTCCTGCTGGCCATGATCAAAGCTCCTTCCATCCGAGTTCCACGCTGATCATCTGCCTTGGCAAATCTGCCTTTAGAGCAGTGCCAGCAGCAGTGGGCTTGGCTCAATCCCGAAGACCTAGGTCTGAACTTCTAAAGACTGCCAGATATCGCAGGGGGAAAACATGTAATTGAGACAAAAGTTAATGAACCTGTTGATCCTGGCACTGAGTATTCACTAGTGACAGTGAAAAGTCTTCATTAAAAAGTTTAAGGACTGCTTTAGCTCCTAAATCCAGATGGGAATAGTGAGAGGTACAGTAAAATCTCTGTATCCAGATTGTGACTTACATTACAGGCAGAAATAAGTTTGTTGTGGTTCAGCTGATACTAAAAATGACTTTACTGGGAGGGAGAGGTCTGGCCTTTTAAAGTTTTTAAGATTTAAGATAATGAAGTATTTCCTTAATCAGAAATACGAACATCAAACTGAAATTATTTTTTTTTGGGGGGGGGCACTTTCAGAGAGAAACAAACTAAATAATCTCTAACGTGTTCTTGCAGGGTGCTTGCAGGCAGCTGAAAAGAAACGTTTTACTTTCAGCAGATTAATAAAAGGAATTAATTGATATTTGTATCTCTTCAAAGTCAGCATTTTGTGCTTAGTAAGATGAAGAATATAGTGAAAGGAATCGGAGAGCACTGAGTTTTCCTGAGACTTCAGCACAAGCCACGGTGCCTGCAGCAAGTACAGATGGAATATTGAGATTGTTGGAGCAAGGGAGGAGCCTTTTTCTTGCATTAACCTTTGAACAACAGCCCTGCACACACAGTCTGCGTGAATAAGATTCAACGGTTTGCTCAGATACTTAGTTGAGTAGACACAGGCAGAGCACTTGACAGCCACAAGCATGTAGCAGTTCCTAGGACACCACGCACACACCAGGCACTGGGTTCCTCAAGCCTGCACAGGAGCTAAGAGGGCACTTGCCTGAGAAATTCAAGTTCAACTTCTGAACACCGAGCAAATAGAAGTAAATTTCTCAGTTCCACTGGCATGGGTAAAGCAGTGCAAACGACTCTTATTCAGCTGGAGCACAGCCCAGTCGGAGTAAGGAAGGCAAGAAGCAAAGTCTGCTCAGGGCTCTATAAAATGTTCTTCAAAGTAGGAGAACTTTCACTTCTGCCCTTTTGCAAGTGAGATGAACGGCAGGAAAAAGGTAGGAAAACACTGACTGAGATTTCTTCCTGGCTGTGCTGAAGGTTTTTTGAGAAGGACAATGAAACCGGTTAAAGGGCTGGAGAAGAAGTCTTGTGAGGAGCTGCTGAGGGACCTGGAGCTGTTTAGCCTGGAGAAGAGGAGGCTGAGGGGAGACCTCATTGCTCTCTACAACTACCTGAAAGGAGGTTGTGGAGAGGTGGGTGCTGGGCTCTTCTCCCAAGTAACAAGTGATGGGATGAGAGGGAATGGCCTCAAGCTGCACCAGGGGAGGTTCAGGTTGGACATCAGGAAAAAATCACAGAAAGTGTTCTCAGACCCTGGCAGAGGCTGCCCAGGGAGGTGGTGGAGTCCCCATCCCTGCTGGGATTTAAAAGCTGGGTGGGCGAGGTGCTCAGGGATATGATTTAGTAGTGGACTGAGATGGCTGGCGTTGGTGATCTCAAAGGTCTTTTCCAACCTAGGGATTCTATGATTCTGCATTCATTTCTGAGACAATGTTGAAGAAACGAGGGTGGATCAGTCCTAGATCTTGAACATGAAACACTGTTCAAACTGAGGCTGATGGGCAGTGCAGAAAGCAAATCTGTGTTACGCTTCCCAGTGCTGCTGCCACTGGCCCTGACTCACAGCTCTGAACCTCTGACAGGGCAGGTAAGGCTGAAGAAGACAACCTGTGTTCAAAAAAAGTTGTAAAGAGAGGAATTATTAGTTGCCTTGCTAATTGTTTATCATGTTCTGCAGCACCTAGGGCCAACAGATGGTGTGGGTGTTCACCAGCCACAGCCTCCGTCCTGTAATGAGACCCTGAGCTGCGGCCACTGAACCTGAACCGTGCAGACAGTGGCAGAAGGCGAGGTAAGAGCTATATGCTCTGGGAGTTCAAAGTGATCTTTGTAAACTGAATAAATGTCAGAAATCAGCAAGCTGAAATTGAATAAAGACAGGTGGAATGGGCTGTTCATTGGAAAGGGAAAAACAATGCACAAAGGAAAAATCATCCTTTCAGCTGGCACAGAAGGATCGTTGAAAAATGGAATATTAGTAATGCTAACGCTTCAGGGAGCCCATCCGATCTTGCTCTCAGTGATTCACGAAAGCTGGTTATTCTTCTTGGCACTGAAGATACTTCAGCTCCTCAGTGCATGATTGCGCATTTAAGAAAGATGGAGATGATGGGGAGAGCTGAATGAAATGGAATAGGCTTGAAAATTGTGAGGTCTAAGGCAAGTTTGAGAGAGCTGAATGGAGTTTATGTGGGAAGCACCTTTCACTGTCCTAAGGTGGATGTCCATCTGTTCTGCTGCTCTGTGGAGGATGCAGAGAGCTAAAAGAGCCACTATAGGCACTACAGAAAATGATCACTGATACAAGAACTTTGAGTATGGATCTCAATGCAATTTTTTTGTGGATCTTGAAAGTATCTGTCAAGTTCAGAAGCAAAGTACATCTGCCTGGGAGAGATTTGCAGGGGAGTTTAAAGCCTACTGGAGCCATCAGTTCCTGCTCTAATAGCAGAGGAGGGGGGACAGCATGTAGTGCATAAGGATGGCCCAGCTCAGCTGATGCAAAATGACCCTGTCTTGTGAAATCCTGGCTTTAAGACTTCTTAATACCTAATCATATCTTCTTAATACTTAATCATATCATAGAGAGGTGCTGAGGGGTGTAGGAATGGGACATGCATGCGAGATGTGCCCAGGATTGTCTCGTAGGAACCTGACTGCAGCTTTCGGAGCCCCAAACAGTGCCTTGTGATGCAGCACAAGGACAGGTTAGCCCCTAAACCATGCAGAGCTCATGGGTTTGTTACCTTCACTCCGCATGGACAGTGACACTGCAGCTGTGAGCGGCTCCGTCCTGGCCGGGGCAGACGTGACCCAGTCACCTTCTGTCAGAGAACGTCCCGTTGAAGCTTTGGGAGGAAAAAAAGTAGGAACAATGAGCAGTAAGGACCCAGCATCAGTGGGAACCAGAATTAAATTTTTGGTTAAAATCACCTGGATTTATCATTTTGCTAGAAAAGTGTGGAAATAGGGGAAGATTTTTGCAGAGAACAAATATGGACCTATCCCTCGCACTTCTGCCTGACTCCCTCTAACCACATCGTGGTGAGATAAAGAAACATTTTAAATTTTTAAACTTATTTATTGGAAAATGAAGCAATGTGTTCACAGCCCTCTTTATTGAAACTTCATTGCATCCATTTTCCACACAGCATGGCTTTCCCTGAGCTCACTCAGTTTCTAGTTTTGCAGCTGTAACTTTGTCTTTCTAGGCTGTGCTCGGGATTTCTGGTGTGGAGACTGCTCAGTCTCTTCACCCGCTGAAGTGGCTGCAAAGCAGGAAATCAGGAGAGGAGAAGGGACTGTGAAAGAGTTGAGGAAACCTATTACTGCAGAGCAACATCCATCTCCTTGGAGGGAGAGTTCAACAGGGGTGAGTGGGAAAGTCTAAAGAACTGGCTTCTGTACCATGTCAGGTGCTGCTTTCTCCTTCTTCAGGACTGGGAAAGAGCAAGGATTGTTAATCTTTCAGGTGAAGATGTCACAATCTGATTTACTTATTGGTGCTCTCCATGGTAAAGTACCGACTTTTGACTAGACAAAAGCACTGGTATTTGGGCACTTGTGTTGATGCTTAAATGATACAAAAAGTATGAGCAGCTTAAAGCCCCAAATAGTTTGTAATTCTACGTCTCTCAAGCTTTGACAGCCCAATATTTTAGAAATGAAGGTTTTAGAAGCTGAATTCTTTCTTCACTGAGATGATTAATTAGCAGCTGACTGATCTTAGACATTGCACAGTTAGTGTAATCCTACCAGCATAATTTTAAACAAACGTAAACACTATTACTATTATATTTTATGGTTTTATTGTCTCTTCTTACCTTCCGCAGCTGTAGAAGGGATTGCTGGAGCTGAGGTACCTTCACCTTCTGTGAGTGGAGTGGGCGAAATGGATGAGATTCCTGGAGCTGAGGTGTCATCACCTTCTGTGGGTGAAATGGATAAGACTCCTGGACCTGAGGTACCATCCCCTTCTGTGAGCAAGGTGGGTGAAATGGATGATTTTGCAGTGTTTTCAGTGGCTGTGAGAAGGAAGAACCATGGAAATGAGAAGAAGAATGCATTCAGGTGAGGCTGACTGACTGAAATCAGCTCCTGATGAATTTAATTGCCTTCAGGCTTTGTGGATAAAGGGAGTCTGCCCACATCCACTGACATGGCACAAAGATGGGTTTTCATGTTCATGCTTTGCATTACAAGCATCAAAAAAGTTTCAGACTTCTCTCACCAAGAGTGAGAAAAGCTGAAGGAATGTGAGAAACAAGAATAGAAATGAATGTTGGAATTTGGCAGCAACATCATTTGTATCTGGTTTCCCAACGCTGCAGTAGGGTGTGCTTTATCAACTTTATTAATGAGTTAAAAAAGTGAAATAACAAAGAGTATTCTGGCTGTATAGAGCTGTTCATTGCAGCTATTCCTGGCTTATCTGACTGCAAGTCTTTCTCCCACAGGTACTGGAGTCATTTGAGAAGGGAGAGAGAGGCCGTCAGGACTGACGCTGAAATACAGCACCTGCTTTTCCCACAGTTCTGTGCTGGATCTCCTTGCCTGGTGAGCATCACCACTGGGGGTGGGAGCTGTGCCAGAGAGCAGGGGACCCTGCAGCATCCTGAGCCAGATTTGCCAGAGGGCAAATCTGAGCTGAGGGATCCTCAATAGGGAGTATAGGATCTGCTACTCATCCCAAACTGTCTGAATAAGAAAACCCAAGCGTGGAGGTTTATAACTTGTTTAGAAACCTGACAGGTACTGTTACAGATGGAGAAAAACAGACTGGGTGGCTTTTCCCTCAGCCACGCTTCTTAAAAAAAAAAAAAAGAAAGAAAGATAACTGTTTCCTTCAGACCCTGTGGCTCAGATCCTGCACCATCCAGCTTCCCCTGCGGCAGGCTTTGCTCATAGCATTTGCTGTTCCTGAAGGCAGCAGCGGCAGCAGTGGTGCTTTCAGCAGCCAGAAAGCCAGTGGGCTGGAACTGAGCAGCTGAAATTCATCAGCTGCACTGAGAGATGGTGGGTTTGCAGCATATCTTGGCATCTGCACTGATGTCCCCTCCTAACCAAAACCTATAATCGTGTTTTTCTAACATGCTGCATGTTGTGCAAATGCCCATTACCTGTCTGCAGCATAGCTGGGATTTCTGATGTCCTGCTTTCTTTGGTGACTGTGGTGGAGGCACGGGAGGCACCTGTGCTACAAAAGGAGGCTGTAAGGATGAGAAATTAAATTGTTGCAAGGAGCAAATACAAGCACAAGTGTGATTTGAGGAGCTAGTTACTTGCGTTGGGTCTCAGGCTTGGTAAAAAGCTGTGTTATCAGCCTGACAATTAACTGGGGGGCAGAGGTCTGACCCAGGGAGAGAAGTGTGAGCATCTGATTGGGCTCCCCAATGCTTCTGTTTTTTTTCTGAATCTCAGACACACAAAATCCTAATAATCTGGACCCTTGCTTTACAAAATTTTAAGCATTGTATTTGAAGCTAAAATCTCAGGTATATTAATCGTTAAATGTATACAGTCCTGACATGTCCTGGCAGCCTGGTATTTTTAAAGTTCTGATGCTGTAAAAGGGGGGAGTTCCTTCACAGGGGAGTTTCATTTGTAGCTGTCTGCTGAGCATATGTTACAGTTTTATGTGGTCACACCTTAGTCTGGCTGAAAAATCTAGATTAATAGAATATTTATTTTAAGCAGCACTTAGAGAATAGCTGTTCTTACCTTTATAAGCTGTGGTTTTGGGAGCTGACGTGGCATTTTCTTCTGTGGCCATAGTGGGTGCAGGAGACGTGACTGAGCCCAGGAGAGAGTTGAGGAAATAAAAAGAAGAGATTGGCAGCAATTAGGAGTGAACTGAAATCTTGATGGAGGAAAGTAGATTTGGACTTTGCAGGACAGTGAGTCAATGCATAGACTTTTTTTTTTTTTTCCTGGAAAAGGGGACTTTCACCTTCATTTAATAATAACGACAGTAGATACTTCTGACTGCATTCTTTTACTCATGGAGATGCAGTGGTCATTTGGAAAGGTGCAAAGTGGCCGTTGTTGGGGGGATAAAGAACGAGATTTGCCTTGTGCTTTGGGGGTGACTTTCTGTGTGCAAGAATGCCTCACCTTCCTCTAGGATTGCTGAGGTCCCTGGAGCAGATGGCTTCTCGGTCTCTAGGATTGCTGGGGTCCCTGGAGCAGACAGTGTCTTGGTCTCTAGGATTGCTGGGGTCCCTGGAGCAGATGGCTTCTCGGTCTCTAGGATTGCTGAGGTCCCTGGAGCAGACGGCTTCTCAGTCTCTAGGATTGCTGAGGTCCCTGGAGCAGGCAGCGTCTCGGTCTCTAGGATTGCTGAGGTCCCTGGAGGAGACGGCTTCTCGGTCTCTAGAATTGCTGAGGTCCCTGGAGCAGACAGTGTCTTGGTCTCTAGGATTGCTGGGGTCCCTGGAGCAGACGGCTTCTCAGTCTCTAGGATTGCTGAGGTCCCTGGAGCAGACGGCGTCTCGGTCTCTAGGATTGCTGAGGTCCCTGGAGCAGATGGCTTCTCGGTCTCTAGGATTGCTGGGGTCCCTGGAGCAGACAGTGTCTTGGTCTCTAGGATTGCTGGGGTCCCTGGAGCAGACGGCTTCTCAGTCTCTAGGATTGCTGAGGTCCCTGGAGCAGATGGCTTCTCGGTCTCTAGGATTGCTGAGGTCCCTGGAGGAGACGGCGTCTCGGTCTCTAGGATTGCTGAGGTCCCTGGAGGAGACAGTGTCTTGGTCTCTAGGATTGCTGAGGTCCCTGGAGCAGACGGTGTCTCGGTCTGTAGGATTGCTGAGGTCCCTGGAGCAGACAGTGTCTTGGTCTCTAGGATTGCTGAGGTCCCTGGAGCAGACGGTGTCTCGGTCTGTAGGATTGCTGAGGTCCCTGGAGCAGACGGTGTCTCGGTCTGTAGGATTGCTGAGGTCCCTGGAGCAGACGGTGTCTCGGTCTGTAGGATTGCTGAGGTCCCTGGAGCAGACGGCTTCTCAGTCTCTAGGATTGCTGAGGTCCCTGGAGGAGACGGCTTCTCGGTCTCTAGGATTGCTGAGGTCCCTGGAGCAGGCGGCGTCTCGGTCTCTAGGATTGCTGAGGTCCCTGGAGCAGACGGCGTCTCGGTCTGTAGGATTGCTGAGGTCCCTGGAGGAGACGGTGTCTCGGTCTCTGCTGGGCTTGAGCTGGGTGCAGAGGTGGAGCCTGCAGAGGTGGCTGGAGGGTGAGGCAATTCATTACTCAACAGAAACACCACCGTGTAAAAGAAAACATATTTCAAGGACCTGTGAAATCATGAATACTTCAGGCAAGTCAGTCCCTTGGACTTGAACTTTTGGTAATGCGGCTCAGAAGAATGTATTCCCATTAGTGGTTATCAGTGAATCTGGGAGGGGAGGTGATGCAACCAGTGCCCCTCTTCGCAGGGTATAACACAACTTATCACCATCCCACCTCTGCACCAGCTTAAGGACCAGGAAAAATTAAGCAAGATTATTAGCAGGTGAAGAAAATATCCAGGTAGGAGCACCTCAGATGAACCAATAGTAAAGATCTCATCACACATACATGCAGCCTTAATAACTGTATGTGCAGGTAAACTTAATCACATGCCCCTTTTACTTCCAACCACATCTTCCTATGGAAATGAAGATGATGTTGGCCATTGGCTCTTCCAAGGCTAATTACAAGCAGAGCTATTAAATATTTTCACTGAATTCCCACTGTTCCACCTGTCTGCTCTACACAAATAGCATGTATTACTCAGAATATCCGCACATGACATTAGCAGTTTGGTTTTTCCCTTGCCTTTGCCAGCCGACGTCTGGGGTTCTGTGGTAGGTGTTATAACAGTGCTGGCTGTGGAAAAGGTTGATGCAGAAGTGGACGTTTGGGGTTCCCTGGTGGTTGCTGGAACTTAGAGCAAATGAATTATTAGTGAACTGCAGCAATGGTCATGAGAACTGAGACACTGGTGAACTAATTTAAACATCAGGTGGGTGCTGGTCTCTTCTCCCAAGTAACCTGGGATAGGATGAGAGGAAGTGGCCTCAAGTTGCACCAGGGGAGGTTTAGATTGGATATTAGGAAAACTTTCTTTACTGAAAGAGTAGTGAAGCCCTGGCAGAGGCTGCCCAGGGCAGTGGTGGAGTCTCCATCCTTCGAGGACTTCGAAAAGCATGTGGCAATGGCGCTTCAGGACAGGGCTTAGCTGGCAGAGTGGGGCTGAGCTGATGGTTGGACTGGATGATCTTAGAGGACTTTTCTGACCTCAGTGAGTTTACGGTTAGGTTTCAAACAGTTCTATGTTAATGTACCAGACTGTAACCTTTGATAGTGTCAGTTAATGGCAGTTCTAAATGCACTCCAGAGATATTTGCTAGTGGTGCCTTCCATGCAGGAAAGATGTGCAGGGTGTGCAGCCACGGTTCAGGACTACTGCAGCAGGAGCTTGCAGGTTCAAGTCTTGAGAAGAAATGATTTTGGAAACCACTCTTTCACTTCTGGGCTACACATGATCAAAACCTGCGTTTTAGCACCCGATCCTCTGTGGCTGCATGTTGTGAAGAGCATTAGTAATTAACTCAACACTTAAAAAACACAGGAAAGATAAGTCATGTCCATACTTTAATGGTTCTGGGGTGCTGTGATTTTTTTAGGAATGGTAAAGGGGGAGTCAGGAGCATAGAACTGGAGTGTTCTGGCTCGCCTGATATTTCCCCTAATTGGTAACAGAATAGTGGCCAATACGGTTCCTACCAGCGATCCAAAGAGCAGAGATAATGTTACAGGGGATGAATAACTGTTAACTTAGAGCAATAACTAGTAATTTGGAGCATGCACCTAACTAGAATGCTGTCTGCCAAAGCTGTAACTGTGTCATTTTTCACTTGCCAATTATTCTCTGAGAGACTGTGAAGAGCAGATGGACTCGTGTCTGGAGAGCCCTGCCTTACCTGTCGGTGTAGCTGTGGAACGTGCTGCATCTGTGAACATGGGAGAAAGCAAGAATTTACTTTTATTGTGCAGTTATTTATATTACTTCAAAAACAAGCTACTTCTAGCTATGCAGCCTTTGATTTCAACTGTTTATGACAAGAGGATTAGTTTCTATTTTTGTTTCAGACCTGCCTGGTGCACACCTGGATGTGCCTTTATCTCCTTTTAACTGGTTGCCTTTCCTGTTTGGGGAATGCCTGTAGTCAGAACTGACTAAAGTGGTTCTGAACTGCGTTTTTTTCCCCATTTTCATTCTCAGTGCTTGCTGCTACTGCTTTTGCTATTGCATCCAGGACATCCTTTTTTTCCTTGACCAAACAGACCAGCCTAAATGCAGGGAGTGTCCACATGCACACAGTTCTCCTCTAGTCTGATTTCCAAGCTCTACTCTGATGTTTTATGCATTTGTGGTCAACAGGAAAACCCAAAGAGAATTTTTAAGAATGCATAACCAATTTTTTTACCTGAACAGATGACGCTGACGTCCTCATTGTGCCCACAGTCATGTGTGTCCCATCCACTGTGCTGACAGTCCCAAAGGTGAGATTCGGTTCCCCTACACTGCACATCATCCAGGTGGATGTCGTCACTGCCAGAGCCGAAGTAAGACCACCGCAAGACAGAAACAACTTCACCACAGTCAAGTTGTCTGCATACGACGCTGCCGCTGCTCATATTGAAGTGATCATCACAGACTGTCCCCCATTTGCCGTTGTAGTACACTTCAACCCTCCCGGCACATCGGTCCCCTCCAGACACCAGACGCAGCTGTGGCTCTTCTGAAACTAAACCCAGAACTGACAGGTAAGCATCTCGATTTGTTCATTCCCAGGATATGCAAACTTCTTCCATCTAAGATCACATCTCCACCTCTGCAGGGGTGGGCTGCCCAGTGTTGCTGTGTCCACAGTACCCAGGGGTTACTGGGGAAGGTCTGCAGTGTACAGAAAGTACAGGGCAGGGAGCTGAGCAGTAGAGCCCAGAGCAGTGTGGTTCACACATTTCTGCTGCATACAGGACCTCATCTGTCACAGCAGATTACTGCTGTAATTACTGTTGTGCTGGAGAGATAACCAGCTCACTCAGAGACAGCTCATCTATCTCTACAGTACTGCTAGGTATGTTCACACCCAGGAACATCTCTTGCCCTCTTACCTGCGCGTCCAAATTTCTCTTTTATCCATTTTGAAAATCTGTCCCATATGGTTTGACCTCCAGATGAGTTCCACCAGTTACCACTCGCTGTGGCAGATAAGAAAACACATTAACATTGCTGTAGCACATCACAATTCCAGGTATATTTGACGTTTTGCTGCAAGATGGTACCCAGTATGTGTTAACAGAGTGAGATACAGTAAGAGCTGGCGCATGGTGTTTTCAAAGCAGTCCTGCGGTTCCTCCCTGTGTCTGGAAGGATGTGCTCATTTCCTCATGGTTCGGTAGATCATAGAATCATAGATGACTGTAGAGGACCTATTTCATGGCAGCACAGAAAATAAAGGTTGAGGATTCCCAGAACAGCTGGGGACTGGGGACCATTTGCCTGTGCAGACCATGAAGGCTGTTTTGTTTGACAGCCCGACATGTCAGCTCACACAGCTCTCTGCAAACACCCGCTCGGGTCTGCATGGGAAGCCCAGCTTTGTCTGACTCCGCGGTGAAGGTATTAGGAGGAAATACTTTACAGAGGGTGGGGAGGCCCTGGCCCAGGCTGAAGTAGTGGCTGCTCCATGCCTGGAGGTGTTCAAGGCCAGGTTGGATGGGGCTTGGAGCAGCCTGGTCCAGTGGGAGGTGTCCCTGCCCCTGCCAGGGGATTTGGAATTAGGTGATCTTTAAGGTCCCTTCCAACCCAAACCATTCCATGTTGCTGTGAAGAATGAACTATGCACTGCTAAAAGTATTTAAAACTTGGTGTTTGATTAAACGAGACCATGGCATGACGGTTCAGACCCCAGGGGATGAAAAGCCCTCCCCAAATAGAATACAAACATAGAGCGAGGGCTTGATGATCTCTACTTTTAGTCACATAAAAACCTTCGCAAATCTACATATAGGCACCAAAAGGAAAACTATTTTAGGCTGCCAGGAGTCAAGGTGGTGCTTTTAAATGGCAGCTTTTAACAAGAATATCCTCACTCTGCCAGAATTAGCATGCTCTGAAAAGCTGTGCCTCATTTACTCACTAAAATCAGGAGAGATTTCAGTTTGGCATTTTTTTCTTTTCCTTCAAATTAGCTCTGCTCTTCAGGCTCTTCACTGTCACAGACTTTTACCTGTGAGAATGCAGCAGGGAAACTAAATCTTGAGTTTGCAAGACAGCATCCTAAGTGATTTTTCAAGTCAAAGTTAATCCAGCCCACACCAGGTCAAATCAAAGATAAAAGTGAATGTATTGCATAGGCACAAAGATTACACGGCTGGGATTTGACCACCTTCTTGAAATGCAGCTCAGTCCTCTCTGATGCTGAACTTCCCTCTGGGCTACCTTTGCTATCGCCTTATAAATGATTCAACGTAGCCAACCCTTTAATCTACACTTCGTGAAATGAATCTTTTTTTGTAAGGGATTGACAAGACTTTATTCGAGGTGCCCATGCTGACAATTAAAGATTAATGTACCTCATTCAAATTGGCAAGATGATAAGGAAGGTTTGGGGTTATATTTCTTTGACATTTGAAGGAGAGTGGCACTGCAGTAATGGATATTCCCAGCTGGGTCTGACAGGCTCTTTGTGTTTCTTTTTCTCTCTCTACATTTTTAAATGTACAGCATAGAGAATTTAAACTCAAAACTAGGATGTTAGAAGAAGAACTTTTGGAGAACAACTTTCCCAAGCTATTCCCCTCGAGGAAGGGAAACAGAGAAAACATTCCTTAGCTTTCTTAGCCCATAACCTCCATGGGTTGTGTTTTGGAATACAACCTACGGCTTTGATCTGAATCTTTGAATGAGAAGACAAAGGAAACCATCAGTTTGATGGTACAGATCTTGCCAGCAATATTCTAAGAGACCCTTTGCTGCCACTTCCCGGTAAGCCAGGCTGTCTTAGTAACTAATGCTGTCTGTAACACCTCCCCGCAAGCATGGAAACACATCAGACATGGTACCTGGTTCAGATAGAAGAGCAGCACTCAACAGAAGTGTCCAGATGAGACTCACATGAAAGTCCATTTTCATTGTGGTTGTCTGTTCTAACCCAATGTGATTCCAGAATTTATAGGAGATGAGTTCTGGTTGACACCAAAGGGGTGTGCTGTGAAATTTGATCTTCCTTCCTGAACTTCCAGATCAATGCCAAGGAAGTGATTTACTGTGTATTTTCATTTTGCAGTGTACATTCAGACACCCGGATAAGTAGATCCCGATGGTGCTGTTCTGGACTGGCTCTTGGGATCTTCCCAAACACTCCCCAGGCACCTTTGTGGCCATGAGTTGATGATGTTATTGTTCCAGGAAGCAGTGGTTTAGTTTCGAAGGTTAGGCTGTTTGGTAAGAATTTTTGTACCTCCAGTTAAGTCAGTTTCTAACTTGCAACCATACTAAACCAGATTAAATTGGTGTGAGAACTGTGCCAAAAGAAGATTAGCATCCTAAAAACATGAAGAAAGTCTCTACCGAAGGTCAGATATTCCTGTAAGATGAGGTTTCTACACCTTTCTGTATTTCTCTGATTCCTCTTTAATGTGGGACGAGGCTTCTCCAGTGTGTTTCAGATCCTCAATTCTCTCTCTCTCACACTCACATCCTACAGAGCCATGAAAGCTGTTGGCCAAGGCATGATTTGGACGTAAAGAAGGACAATTCCTGAACTACAGCAACCAAAGAAACAGAGCAAGGTAAGGCCAAGGGGCTAAATCAAGCTAAAACCATGCAAGTCAAGGAATCTGTGTGTAAAAACAGAAGGGCACGGCCAACTGCCATGCCCTGTTCTGTACAGACTGAAGTAAAGGGGCACTGTGCAGGGAACTACACTGATCTGCTGTGGTCCTCAAGAAAATGGTGAACAATGATGGGGCACAGTGGGGAAAATCTCAATGATTCTTTCTAGCCATGAAGTTGCCAAAGGAAGTTTGATGACTTCGTTACTCCATGAATGCTTTTCTTATTTTCTTAACTCAGTATGGTGTGCGATACCTATCAAGACACCCATGTACTTACCATCACCATTCCTTCTTGAACAAAGCCCGTCATGTCAAGTACCTAAGCTCCTAGATCCGTGTGCGGATTACATTAATTCAGTGTCATTTCCTGAAGTGAATACGTGGCTTTATGGTAGATCCTTATCAATACATTTCTATCCAAATAGCTCCAAGCGGGGTCTGAACAGGACAAGATGTACCAGGTGTCTTTCCCGACAGCAATTAAGCTATTTATTCAAACATTTTTGAAGGGCAAAGAAACCTCATGAAGAATTTATTCTCAAAAAAAGACAAACAAATTCTTTATATCTTGTGATTTGACCCAAGTCTAAGTGCTCTAGGTTTAAAGATTTGGATCTGAATGACGTCACGTGGAAGATCCAGAAGTCTGATGTGCTTGTGCCATTTCATTGCGCTTCGTGTCCAGCTTACAATGAACCTGCCAGCTGCTGGGCTTCCAACAACATTGTCTCTCAAGGTGCAGAGTCCTGTAGAAGTAGCTAAGGTGTTGGTCTTGTGGCTCAGCCAAACAGAGGGCTCAGCAGTGTAGGTGGTTGCCCAAGAAATCCCATGCAG
Source organism: Phaenicophaeus curvirostris (assembly GCF_032191515.1). Lineage (NCBI taxonomy): Eukaryota > Metazoa > Chordata > Aves > Cuculiformes > Cuculidae > Phaenicophaeus > Phaenicophaeus curvirostris. Next base: position 12,166,061 of record NC_091400.1, on the reverse strand, counting down.
CTGGAGCATGGGTGCTCATGGAAAGCAAGAACATAGATCTCATTATTGGGTTGTTGGCACATCTTCTGTTTATAAGCTAAACTCTTAATCAGTGGCATTTCATGGCCCCTCTGTTTGGGGCCTGGGCATTGGGGCAGGAAAACATGGGGAACATGGCTGAATGCCAGTTGCTCGAATACAAAGAAGCGTTGCGGTTTGCTTTTTCAGCATCCCTCAGTCTCTTCTGTAAGACAGGACCCAAAGAAGCTGTTAGACCCAGCGAACACATGAAGGACTGACAATTCTGTTCCCCAGCTCTTGCCTAGTGAAGCTGAGCTCACCTTAGGCTGTTTTACACCACATCAAAGAAGTAACGGTTGCAGGCACGAATGTGAGCAAGGGCAGAAGGTTTGTGCAGCTAATGGGTAATGGTAGGTGGCAAAGAACACCCGGGCTCCACATTAAACACTGCAGCTCCTGTCATGGATATTGAAGGTGTCGTCAAAAAGGAGGCGATAAATCCTCAATCCAAAGCTAAGCAAGCAGAGTAATCCTGTGTGGCAGGAACAGCGGTGATGACAGCAGGGCTGACCTTTGTGGTCTGTTTCCCAGAACATCTCCTGAGAGAAATCTGTCCAAATCCACTCACGGAGAACAAGTGCTGTTTGTCTCTCCTGTAACAGTTTTACCCTGCAGGCTGGGGGTTCAGCTTTGTGAAGTTTTGCTGCACTGACAAAGCCACCCCTCCCTGGAAACAGCATTTTCCAGATTTTTCAGACTGGATATGAATATTGATGTGTATTTTGCATTGTGAAATACAGACACAGAGGTCCTCACACAAATATATGTGTATGTGTCTTATTCACTACAGGACACCTGACAACAAGGACGAGTTCTCTGTGCTGCTCTGCAGTCCTGGTTGGGCAACTTCACCACCATCAAATAAAAGGAGCTCACAAAAGGCATTTAAACACCTAATTTTTGTAGAAACCTGTAGTGGTGCGATTGCCATGAGGATTTGGGTCTAACATCGTTGAAGGGGCCACAAGAAATGGGAAAGTGTGAAGCTGGTCCAAGGGCTCCTGCCACTGGAGGGCAGCCAGGCACTGTCCTTGGGAAGCGAGCGCCTCTGGGTGAGGTGGTGCTTTTGTAGGGTCCATAAAGAGGACACACACGCATACCTGGATGCCTGGGGTCATGAGGGGACTGGGTGCAAAGTGTGTGCACCAAAGGATGGTGAGTAGCGGTTGTACAGGTTTGTGGTATGGTTTGGGTCTGGAAGTGCAATATTCTGCTGAGGTTTGGAGACCCAGGGTATGTGCCTGGCTACTTGCTCCTGTTAAGACCTGTGACGCTGTGTATTCAGTGCTGATGTTACCCGTGTAGCTGTGTAGCATCCTAATCTTTGTTGCTTACCTGCCCAGACATATTCTCAATTGTAATTAATATGCATATTCCTTCAATACGTTCTTTTTCCATGTTTTCTCTCTGCCAGTCATTGCACTAACTTCAATCTTGGAAAGTTCTGAAGTCAAAGGTATTTTTGCATGCTGGGGAATGTATGGAGAAAAGGGCAAAGCCCAGGTGAAGTAAATCGCATCCCAGATTACCTAATGTTCAAACAGAGGTGAATTTATTGGTAATTAAATTGGAAACCTCACAGGTGAACCACCTTCTAGGGACAAAACTGAGTATTGGGTGCTGGGTCTGGGCACCTGTCCCAGAGGAGAATTGTCCTGAGATAAAGGTGTCACCATCCAGCCCCTGGAAGATTCAGTCCACCTCTGTGAACCCTGTGAGGGAAAATCTTCGTCAGAGATGAAGGCTCTGCCAGTGTCAATGGGTACCGGTGACCTTGGCTCTGCTCACATTTCAGTGGGTTATTTCATCCTGGTGTCCAGCCAAGGCTTTGTGTCAACCCAGGGTGAACACAGGTTGCTTATCTTGGCATGTGCTGCATTCTTGAAGTTTTCCTGCTTTTCATGTTCATGTGGGCAATAATACAGTCTCAATAAGGAGATTTTTCTCAGCTTCTAGGAGATCCCTTCATTTTCAGCAGACATCATGGGTAGGGGTCACACTAGGTACCACCAGTGCAAGTGATGGCCTCCAGCACCCTTCAAGCATTTGTTATCATGAAGAAGGGAGTGGCTTTCTGGGGCATTGGGGCTGCTGGGGAGTGAGGTTGACTAATAGTGCTTTTAAATGACTTTTATTTAGATTTTAATAGTAATATCAATGCAGTAGTAAACAGAGATGAATGATTGAAACCCACAGTCTGACTGAATGTTTTGTCAGTTTTGTTCACTGAAGAAATAAGACCCATCTGTGAAAGCTACATTTCTATTTAAAGCATGGGGAGACAGTGAAAATTTCTGAGGATTTTGATTCTGAGTCATCTCTGAATGTGCATAATCAATAAATTTCTGATTAAAAAATTGCACAGACACAAACCCCAGCACATAAATGGCCAAACCCCAACCCAATCAGTACCCAAATTAAAAGAAGAGAAGAGGAGAGAAGAAACAGAACACCCTGAGCTGCTGTTTCCATGGATTTCAATGTATTCACTCCTTCAGATATTCCTAATGAGTAGCATTCAATTTTAAAAAAAGAGAAATTCACAACTGCTTCTCTGTAGAATACACTGGGACTTGTGCCTGCATAAACTCAAGGACTTTTTATCCCATTTTAGAAGGATTTCAGCAGGGCCCTTGCATGGTTCCTCTGAAGAAGCAAAGAGACTGGGCCTGGCACTTTGCTTTTCCTTGAGGAATTCCTGTAGCAAAGCTCTGGCTTTTGATTTCTGAGATTGCTGCTGCTGGCTGTACCAGATTTTGGTGCAAATCCGCATCATGTCTTGGTACATATTTACGGGAAATAATACAGGAAATAGAAGTGATGCTGAGCAAGCTTGTTTTATGAGTTACTTATGAAAGATGATGAATGAGTTATTAACAACATAGGGAAGATGAATAGGTAGAAAAAATAAATCACAAGAAACAATCAGGTTAACTACATCAATTAATTAGGAAACTTTCCTCCCTGCATGAGTCCTCAGTGGCTTGGATGTAGGAGGACCAAAGTGCACATAAGAGAGAGACATGGGCTGTTGTCTGCACAGTGGTGTTGCTCGCAGTGTGGGTTTGCACATGTAAGGCAGTGCAAACACACGGCCTTTTGAGCCTTCTTAGAAAGTGGAAAAAAGTAGAATTCAAATTGCAGTGCCAGGAACCCCTCAAGACAGTAGGAATTCCAGGCTGCATCTCAAAGAGTTAATTTTCAGCTTGATCTGGAAGTGTCACCCCAGCTGCCAGACTGTACAGCTTTCGGGAAGCATCTCATGTGATGCTTGGATCAATGCTTGCAGTGTTGGCCGAGAGCAGCCCACTTGTCTCCCTAAACAATAAGTTCCTTAGAGAATCCAGTGAGCTTCTGTGAAACAAAGATGACTTGTTCTGCACTGGCAAGGCTCAAGTCAAGTGTTTATTCTACCTGTACAGTGCACAGCTTTCAAATGCACATTGCCCAGGAGCTCTAGAAGAAACTGAAGTGACAGATTTTGGCCACCCTTTTGCAGCTGGGGCTTCCCAGCTGCCTTCCCGAGCCTGTGACTAGGAGCCAGCACTTTGGGAAGGAGGCCTGGCTTTCACAGAAGGATTTGGATTGGAGGGGACCTTAAAGCCCATCCAGTTCCAACCCCCCTGCCACTGGAATCATTACAAATGGAACTAAATTCTTCCTTCTTGAAAGGAGACTTGAAATGTTCTTCAGCATTTAAATGATGTTCTGGTGAGACCTGAAAAGTCTCCTGACTGAGATTTAATCTCTTGGATGAGGTTTGCCTGGTTTAGATTGTATATCAATAGGAAACCTTCAAATGACTCAACAAGGCTTTAGATCAGATTGTGTGATTCAGCCTTAAATATTGCAAACAAAACACATTTAACAGTTCAGTATCTCTTGAATTTGGATTTGTTTAATCTAGAGAAGTGAAAAATTAATGGAAAAAAACACCAAACAGGTAAAATACACCTGTAGAGAAGGGGAGAAAAATGATTACTGATGGCCAAGAGGACAGGAAAGGAACTAATGGCCATGAATGGCAGCAGTGAGAACTGAGGGTGGGCATTATGAAAATCCTTTTCAACAGTGATGCGAACCCCAACAGTGAGTCTCACTGAGCAAGAGAAGGGATTGCCTGGGCAAGTTAGGGAACCTTCTGTTGGGGAGAAGCTGGGCTGAGATGGTGGTGCTGAGCAAATTCCAGCTTGTGTGTTTGGTGCTCTGGGTGAGGAGAAGTGCCTGTGGCTGAGGTACGGGGGTGGCTGGCACAGAGGATGGTGGCAGAAGCCCAGACCTAACAGCTTGATGGGAAACAGGCTGAAGTGTTCTTGAGGACAACAGCCACAATGTGGAATGAGGAGGAGACCAGTGCTGTAAGTAGGGATCTCAGGAGCAGATGAGTGTCATAAGGAGATAATAGGAATGACAAGAGTGAAAAAAGCAATGGTAATTACTCTTAAAATGTTGGGGACCTTTTTCAAGATCCCTCAGGGCATGATGGTTTCTGTGCTTTTATGTTCCTGATCTTTGCAAATCTGTCATCAATGAGGACCCAAGGAGTCTTTCAAGGACTTCCCTTTCAGCTTTGGACATTGGTTTTCCTTTCGCTACTGGATTTTCCTTTGTTTACCAGCCCTTTACAGCTTGACTCCGTGAAAATGATGAGCCTAGCCACACACCCAGAGGTGTGCCCAGCACTCACACAAACCAGAGATGCCTCACACCTCCTCACAGCAGATTGCAGAAGTGTTTCAAAGTACAACCAAGGGGCAGAAGGTCCAAAACTGGGCGGGGGGGGGAAGATCTCTCTCCAACAACATGGGGAAACAGCCTGGCTGTAAGGGACAGTTATCCTTTGCTGGCACACAGGGGAAACTCTTGTCACTAACTGTGAGGTCTTCACCTTTGGCAGTGTTGTGGGAGCAGCAGTGGATGTGGGGCCTGTTTGGGTGGGAGGTGATGCTCGAGGACTCAGCCACCCACTTTGGAGGGAACACAGAGATGGGGGATGCAGAAAGACAGGAGACCCCTGGACAACGTGGGTTATTTTGCTTGTGTGTGTGACACGTCAGGAGGACGTAATGGAAGCCAAAAGAAATGGCATTTCTGACCCAAGTGTCAGCAGTCCGGCTTCCCTGGGCCAAGTATCTCTGTAAATTTGCATGTGCAGAAGGAAAACAAATGAGTTTCTTCCTTTTGAAGCTTACATTGAGATATTGAGACATTCCTGATGTATTTCAGAAGTGGGGCTCAGTCCGTCTCCTGGTGAACTTTTAATCCAATAGACCACACTCTTCAAGACAGTAAAAAATCATTTGTATTTTAATTACAGAGATGTTAGTTTGAAAGACAGACTAGAATTACTTCTTTGTAAACATTCGTTCCTTTGATTTTAAACTACGCTCCTCACACAACAGATTGCTTCAGCTTGGAAATCTATGCATAGATCCATCAATGTTTCACTGAGAGATCTGATATTAAGAACAATGCTCAGAAAAACTAGAATATTGTAGAGCTAGAATTCCAGGTGCCACGATAAGATCAATTTTTACACTTCCTTTCCAGACATGACCTATTGCTTCTCCCCAAATTAGATCTTCCTTTCTTCTAATAAACCTTGAAATATTTATCGATGCCTCATTCATAGTTTTTCTCCAACTCACAGAATTTCGAGGCATTGGATAAGTGGTCCTGAAAGGGTGTGAGAAGGGGAATAAAGAGGAGGGAAAGGAGATAATGATTGCACCAAACACTTCGTGACATGGATGTTGGCATTGTGATGCCCATGGGTAGGGGAAGGTGTCCCTGCCCATGGCAGGAAGGTTGGAACTAGATGAAATTTAAGGTCCCTTCCAACTCAAACCATTCTATGATTCTATGATTCTATGATTATTTTCTAATCATTTAAGGGGTGTTAGGACTACAAAGGCATTTTAAAGCTTTGTGACAGGCTAGGATTCATTGTAGATAAAGATATCAGAGCTCCTCACAAATGGCACTCGTGGCTGTTGTCAATGAAGCATTGTGGTGGCTGGTAATATGTGATGTTTGCCCGGCAGTCACAGAGTGAATGACGCTGGCCTTCGATCTCATATTACCCCGTGTGACAGTGGGTTCTTCAGTGCGGGCCTCACCAGCAAACCAGCAAGAACGAAAACGACAGTTGCCAGGACGGCGAGAGCAGCAACGACCGGGGTGAGGGTTTTATCAGCGGGAACTGCCTGGGAAGGAGGCAGAGGAGAGTCCAGCCCTGCGAGTGAAGGCAGAGGGATCTGATCTCAGTGTATGAAAGACTGGGGCACCAAGAACTGCTGCGTTCCACGAGGTGATTCCCAGAGCAGTCAGAAATACAATGACTTCTTACAGAGTCACTGCTTTAAACTATTTCAACAGGATTTCTATCAGCAGGAATGGCAACTTAACCAAGCAAACTTCATAAGCAGAAGACAACTGAGGGAGTGGGATGTTTCTCAAGAAGGCTGTGAGTTTGCATTCAGCTTGGTCATCATGTTACACAAGCAGAGCGGAGCTAATTGGTGCAGTGGAAGTACAGCACTGAGATGGGTCGCACACTGCCTCTATTTTGAGACAGCCAAGGCTGTTGCGCTATTGGTACATTCAGGTGAAAACAGGGGAGTTACAAGGTGTTGAAAGAAAGAGAGGTTTATAGGCATTTGGGCCAGCCAAGCAATCCCGTTCTATGATGAAGTTAGTAAAAGCAGAATTCAGTGCAAAGTGTCAGAATGCAGAGCTACAGCTTTTCATGAAGCCCTAAGCAGTCTTAGGAGCAAATACGAGAGACACCGATTTGACCTTACCCGTGCTCCTGCTCTGAGCAGCCCCCTCCCGAAGCTGGAGCGGTCCAACCACCACGTTCACTCTGTCCTCGGCAGAACTTGTGTCTCTCTTGGCCCTGCTGACGCAGCCCCGGTAGCAGCGGGAGGAGTAGTCCCGCAGCCGGCACACCACCAGCTCGCACCGCATGAACACTGATGGGTGCCGGCTGAGGAACTCGAAGGCACTGAACGCAAACCGGGCACAGTGGCTGTTGGGGGAGTAGTACGTGGCATAGGAGGAATCTCTAGCACATCTAGAACAAAACGGCATTGAGAATTGGCATTCATGGATTCGCACATGCACTTTGCTGCAAAAATACATATAAATAAATATAATAGAATAAATTACTATCAGAGGCAGGTGCTAAGAACACAACAGGATAAAAGTGCAACTTTCATAGCACAGTGTAGACTTTTAAATAGAGACTTTTTTGAGTCCTATGAAACAGCTAGAGAATTGGCAACTCTTTTTTTTCCCTAGACAAAGAGACTGCAGGAGTTGAAGAGGCGAGAACAGACTCTTACTAATGTCCATGCTATACAAAAAAAATGCTCGACCTGGTTTTATTAAAATATTTAACACCTAGGATGCTAGATTCCTGCTGCCAGTTTTCACTGTCTCAGCTCATCTACCTCACTCCCACTACTCTGAACTTTGCATATAGGACAAGGATGAAGGAAGTGAAATGAAATGTTAGTAAGGTCTAAATGCAATTGCTTATTTCCAGGCTCATCCTCTAAAAATAAAGACCCAAAGACACTTTTAAAAGCCTGTTGATGGTGAGATCCAAACCAGTTCAGATTGGCTCTGTTCTTTTTAATAAATGCAGAAAGGGGGTTACAGCTATGCTTCCTGTGACTTGAGAAAGCTCTTACCCATTCTCAATTATATTATAGGCCAGAGTGTTAAAATCGTGAGGATCAGGTGATGCCACGCACGTATCCACAAACACGGTCAGATTTGGGTCGGAGCTGTGAAGATAAGCTTGAAGATACAGATTTTGGTTCAAGTCAATGTAGTAAGGGAAGTCGTGCACTTGCCGCAAGAATGATGAGGAATCATAAAATGTGATATTCATGTCGTATCTTCCAAACTGATTTTCATTCATGTCTATGATATCCTCAGCAACATACATTACTTGTACCCATGTGTTCTCGAGCATTTTGCAGCTGATATGGAAGTGAATATCCTTTTTCCTCTTGATTATGTACCCAGAAGATGCAACCTTGATCACGTTGGAATAGTTGATTGTATCATCATTCTCCTTCCGAACACATAATTTAAAATGAGGAAATGAATTTTAGTTATGTTTCATGTTCTAAGCTTTGACAGAGTAACATGTTCTTTAAAAATTAGTCTCCTCTTAATGTAGACTCATCTTAAACTCTTACAACCAAGAAGCCTTACGTTGGTCTTTTCTGCTCACACCTTGTAAATAAAATTGATGTAGTACTACAAGGGCATGTGGTGCTAGGATCGGGGGAGTGGCTTTAAAATAGAAGGGGTAAGATTGAGATTAGACATTGGGAAAAAAGTCATCATGATGAGGACAGGGAGGCCCTGTCCCAGGTTGCCCAGAGCAGTGGTGGCTGCTGGAGGTGTTCAAGGCCAGGTTGGATGGGATTTGTAGCAACCTGATCCAGTGAGAGGTGTACCTGCCCATGGCAGGGGGGTTGGAATTAGATTATCTTTAAGGTGCCTTCTAACTCAAACCATTCTATGATTCTATGATTCCACAATTCTATGTAATTAAACAGAAATCAGTGGAGAAAAACCTCTTTGTTAAAGGTAGAGCAAACTCATTGAAGATCTGTACAAAGTGCTGATCATGTAACACACAGTCCTGAACCTGCACAGCACTTCAAACACTGCCTCTCCTTTAAATCACAGAAGGTTCATGTAACTCTTTCCCGTGCATTCCTCCCTGGACGCTCATTTCTATTAAGCAGGGGGATCCCCTAAAGCATGGCAGGTTAAAATCCTCTGGGTCTCCCCATTTCAGTTCTTAGCACTGTGGCTCACAACATTCCTTCCATGGCTTCGCATGGTGGGTCCTGAGTTGCGGTGCAAACAGAGGCAGGCGTACCTCACGTAACGTCCCACAGCCATTGTAGGGGATGTTGAATATCACCTCATGGGATGTGACCGTGGGGCTGCAGTGACCATTGTTCAGGGTGACCATCTGCTCTGAGTAGCCCAGAGACTGAAGGTAGTCTCTGCTAACCACTGCACGCATGTAGTCTGGCAGGCACAGCAGGGCTGGGAGAAGGAGAAGATAGAATATAGTAGTGAATTCAGGAATTCATTGATGATTAAAGGTTGTAATTGAACCAAATGCTGGTTTTTTCCTTTAATTTAGAAGGCAGGCAGTTCACACACTAATCCATCATATTTCATGCATACTATTTCACTCCCCTAAACATCTTTAAGTGTACACAAATATTTATTTTGCAAACAGAACCAACAAACAGGCTTGTCACATGGACCAGGAACTTACTAGTGTTGTGATCTGCTGGAATGGAGGAGTAGTGAGCCTGAAACCCTCGGAAGCTGTATCTCGAATCGCTGTGAAAGCGAACGGTCATCATGTTTGAAGAGGACGTGTATGTGTGGAAGGAACCAGAACAAAGTCTCCCGAGCAGTGGGGAAGAATGCACGGGCCCGTCGTAGACTTCAACATAGTCAAACTGGCATCCGTCGCTTTGCATCCTGGTGAGCAAATGTCAAAACCTTGTCAAACGCGCTTCAGAAACTCTGATTTAACTGCCTGACACATGATAAAACCATTCAGCACTTTAAGTTTTCACAGAAGGGGTTTCATTTGTAGATGTAGCAGAAAACCATGAGGAGAGAATACCACAATAATCCAGATTTTGTTCTGGTCTTCCAGCTGCTGGACATTATAGAATGTACCTTTAGAACTAGGAAGGTTGCCTGTTCCAAGGAAGTTTTCAGATTTCTCAGGTAAGTTTTGAGTTTGTTATTTGCCCAGTGAATCAATGTCTTACTTACATGATATCTCTAAATGTGAGCATGATGCGGAAATTGTTCTCTACTTGTATTTCCCAGATGCAGTCAGTGTTGTTTGGGTAACTTCCAGGGTAGAAGGGGCTCTGCAGTGTCCCAGAGGAATTTGAAATCAGGCCGCCGCAAGAATAAGACGCTGCAGAAAGAAATGGAAGAGAATTTACTTACAGTGACCCTGACAAACCTGTAGTTGACTTGTATGTCTGTCATCAGCAGCTGCTGAAAAGCAGGTCTCCTGCTGGCTGCAAGTGATGTTCTGTGTGACCCACAGCAAAACAAATAGTGGACTTTGCCTTCAGTTTACTTTCATGTCAGATTTGGGAGTCCCTGTCACATCCATGGTGTCACACCTCCCTCTTCAGGCTGGGCTGGTAACACCTGGATGCCTTCTGCTCTCGTCTCTGACTCTGGGACAGTCACTACAGTCCAAGTGGAAGGACCTCTCTGAACAGACAGCATCTCCTCAGCTACTTTCCTGCTTCTCTTAGTTCCCCTAAGGACTTTGGAGGATAAATAAATTGCAAGTATTCTATGCAACTGTCATTCTATGGTCTCAGACTGAAACACGTTCTCCAGGCTTCTAAGCCAAGTCTTAAATAACTCTTATTTCCCCCTAGGTGTAGCTACAAAAAGCTGTCATATCCCTCCCAGCGTGAATGACATGGAACTCTTAGGTTAAACACACATAAGATTCTGGAAGTTTCCTTATGGGAAGGTGAGCACAAGCTCTGAATGGAATTCCTATAAGCTGTGACAGGTAAAGGCAACAAGCCCCTGTTTATATCCCTGCACAGAGACAGTGCCCAGGGCAGCACGCAGTTCCACGCCTCAGGAATTAGGGATTTCCTGGCTATTCCAAGCTTGGAAGCATCAGCTCTGCCCAGACACCAGCCCTCCCTCTGATCAAACTGAACAGACTCTCACGCACCTTCACTTCTGTGCTGATTTCTACTGTAAGTGGTCAAGCTCTACATCTAAAATCTGCTTTCTAAGCCAGGCGTAGCAGGCTGAAAAGCATGGTAGCTCTATTAAGTAGAGGAACTAATAATTATACATTGCAATACTTGAACATCACCCTGCCAATACTGATGTACGTGATTTGAAGTCAGAGATTAGGAAAATCCTTCCTAAGCCTTGAAGCAGACGAGGAGCCCAGTGAGGAGATAGCTGCCCACAGCAACCACACCTGCAGAGTGAACATCACCGAAATGCAAGAGGAAATCACAGCCTGCCTAAGAGTTGTCACACAGATTTAAAGTCTGTTGACATAGAAACAAAAATAAAATTAAACAAAAGCCCTATAAGGAGAGAGCTCATAAATAAAAACAGTGATACAAAATATAGAAGAGCCGTACCTGATGGAGGAGTTGAGGTTGCCACACCAGCTGTGGGTGAGGAGGAAGAGCCACAAGTGAGAGGTTGATCAGGAGAAAGCTGGGGGCACAGGCTGCCATGGCTGGGATGGCAGTGAGAAGGGAACAGGGATATGGTGGCAGGGCACAGAGAACCAGGAGCTCCACAGGAGATCCGGTGTCATCTGCTGCCCTCGCACCTGCACAGATGACGCTGGCATCCTCAAAGTGCATGCAGTTGTGCACGCCCCAGCCCCTGTGCTGGCACATCTGGAGGGAGGGCTCGTCCCCGCGGCACCGCACATCGTCCAGGAAGATGCTCCCAGTGCCGGGGCCGAAGTGTGCGCTGTCCGGGGCGGCCGTGGGCTGGCCACAGCCCAGCTGCCTGCACACCACCCGCGCGTTGCTCAGGTCCCAGAAGTCGTCGCACACCGTTCCCCAGCTGCTGCCGTCGTACAGCTCCACGCGGCCCTCGCAGCCGTTCCTCCCGCCCGAGAGCCGCAGGCGGGTGCCTGGGGGAGATGGGCACTCGGTCAGGGGACCCCCAGCCCCACACCCGCGGTCCTCACCTCCCCATCCAGGTTGGGATTTCTCCCCAGTGCCCTCGAGCTGGGGCGCTGCTGCCCTCGAGGGACCAGGGCTTGGCCACGAGATCGGGGCCCGGCTGGGGATGGATTGAGGGAAACAATTACCAGTTGGGATGGGCCGTTGAGCAGGAAGGTTTGGCTCTGGATCTACAAGCAACGAGAGAGAAAGAGAGGTAGTGAACAGAGAGAGCACATGCAGCAACTTCTTTGGATGGATAGACATGGGTAGGGACAGGGAGAGAAACTTGGAAAGGACACAGACATGGACATGGGAATGGAAATCAAAATAGCTGTGGATGTGGAAAGTCAAGGCTGGAGCACTGATAGAGGAAGAGGGAGTGGAGCTCTAACCTGCCTTGCCCCATCCAACATGGACATGGGCAGGGACAGGGACACAGACAGAGACACATAGAGGGACTTGGACAGGAAGGAAGACACGGACAAGGGCATCAGCACAGACAGGGACATTGGCACAGACATGGCCATGTGAATGAAAGTCAAAGCAGATGTGGACATGGAAAAGCAAGACCGGAGCACCAATGTGGGCAGAAAGTGCAACGCTCATTGCTGCCATCCCCCATCGAACACCAGCATCAAGCGTGGGACTGTGTGAGGGGAAGGAATTACCGGTTGAGATGGGCCATTCATCAGGGCGGGTTGGCTCTGGAGCTGCAAGGAACAAGAGAGAGAGAGTGAACAGAGAGCACATGCAGCACCTCGTGGGGATGGATGGATGTTGGGTGGACAGGGACATGGACATAGACAGGGACACGTCAACAGAAATCAAAATGGAAGTGACAGGGGCACGTTAACGGAAATCCAAACGGATGTGGACACGGAAAAACAAGCCTGGATCACAAATGGGGATGAGTGATAGCTCCTACATTCCCCATCCAACACCAGCCTCAAGTGGGCCCACCACTGCTCATACTCTGCAAGCTGAGATGCCCTAATCCTGCCCTTTTCCCCACACCTAGATCCTTTTCCAGGGGGCTTTTCCAGGCCAAATCCCAGAGCATATCCAGGAGATACAGACCCACAGTCCCCACTTCCCCAGCCAGGTCATGATTTGGCCGTGGTGCCAAAGCGCTGGGGCACCCTGGTCATTGCTACCATCCCCCACCCAACACTAAAATCTAGTGTGGGATGGTGTGGGGGGAGAGAATTACCGTTGGAGATGGGCCGTTCGTCAGGAAGGGTCGTCTCTGGAGCTGCAAAGAACGAGAGAGAGAGAGTGAACAGAGAACACATGCAGCAGCTCGTGGGCATGGATGGATGTGGGTGAGGACAGGGACACGTGAATGGAAATCAAAATGGATGTGGACATGGAAAAACAAGCCTGGAGCACAAATAGGGAAGAGTGCTTGTTCCTGCCATCCCCCATCCAACACTAGCCTCAAGTGTCCCCAGCACTGGCCATCCTCTTCAAGATGAGATGCTCCAATCCTTCCCTTTTCCACACACCCAGCCCCTAACCTGGGAGCGTCGACAGCCCGCTTGGGCCTCACGGAGCTCAAGGGGGCTTTGGCATGAGCCGAGCTACCACCACCGCGCAGCAAAAGACCCAGAATGGCACCTCCAGCCTGGCTGTGCTGAGGGAGGACACCAAACCCAGCCCGGTGGTACCTGCAGGAGATCCGGTGTCCTCTGCTGCCCTCGTGCCTGCACAGATGACGCTGGCATCCTCAAAGTGCATGCAGTTGTGCACGCCCCAGCCCCTGTGCTGGCACATCTGGAGGGAGGGCTCGTCCCCGCGGCACCGCACATCGTCCAGGAAGATGCTCCCAGTGCCGGGGCCGAAGTGTGCGCTGTCCGGGGCGGCCGTGGGCTGGCCACAGCCCAGCTGCCTGCACACCACCCACGCGTTGCTCAGGTCCCAGAAGTCGTCGCACACCGTTCCCCAGCTGCTGCCGTCGTACAGCTCCACGCGGCCCTCGCAGCCGTTCCTCCCGCCCGAGAGCCGCAGGCGGGTGCCTGGGGGAGATGGGCACTCGGTCAGGGGACCCCCAGCCCCACACCCGCGGTCCTCACCTCCCCATCCAGGTTGGGATTTCTCCCCAGTGCCCTCGAGCTGGGGCGCTGCTGCCCTCGAGGGACCAGGGCTTGGCCACGAGATCGGGGCCCGGCTGGGGATGGATTGAGGGAAACAATTACCAGTTGGGATGGGCCGTTGAGCAGGAAGGTTTGGCTCTGGATCTACAAGCAACGAGAGAGAAAGAGAGGTAGTGAACAGAGAGAGCACATGCAGCAACTTCTTTGGATGGATAGACATGGGTAGGGACAGGGAGAGAAACTTGGAAAGGACACAGACATGGACATGGGAATGGAAATCAAAATAGCTGTGGATGTGGAAAGTCAAGGCTGGAGCACTGATAGAGGAAGAGGGAGTGGAGCTCTAACCTGCCTTGCCCCATCCAACATGGACATGGGCAGGGACAGGGACACAGACAGAGACACATAGAGGGACTTGGACAGGAAGGAAGACACGGACAAGGGCATCAGCACAGACAGGGACATTGGCACAGACATGGCCATGTGAATGAAAGTCAAAGCAGATGTGGACATGGAAAAGCAAGACCGGAGCACCAATGTGGGCAGAAAATGCAACGCTCATTGCTGCCATCCCCCATCGAACACCAGCATCAAGCGTGGGACTGTGTGAGGGGAAGGAATTACCGGTTGAGATGGGCCATTCATCAGGACGGGTTGGCTCTGGAGCTGCAAGGAACAAGAGAGAGAGAGTGAACAGAGAGCACATGCAGCACCTCGTGGGGATGGATGGATGTTGGGTGGACAGGGACATGGACATAGACAGGGACACGTCAACAGAAATCAAAATGGAAGTGACAGGGGCACGTTAACGGAAATCCAAACGGATGTGGACACGGAAAAACAAGCCTGGATCACAAATGGGGATGAGTGATAGCTCCTACATTCCCCATCCAACACCAGCCTCAAGTGGACCCACCACTGCTCATACTCTGCAAGCTGAGATGCCCTAATCCTGCCCTTTTCCCCACACCTAGATCCTTTTCCAGGGGGCTTTTCCAGGCCAAATCCCAGAGCATATCCAGGAGATACAGACCCACAGTCCCCACTTCCCCAGCCAGGTCATGATTTGGCCGTGGTGCCAAAGCGCTGGGGCACCCTGGTCATTGCTACCATCCCCCACCCAACACTAAAATCTAGCGTGGGATGGTGTGGGGGGAGAGAATTACCGTTGGAGATGGGCCGTTCGTCAGGAAGGGTCGTCTCTGGAGCTGCAAAGAACGAGAGAGAGAGAGTGAACAGAGAACACATGCAGCAGCTCGTGGGCATGGATGGATGTGGGTGAGGACAGGGACACGTGAATGGAAATCAAAATGGATGTGGACATGGAAAAACAAGCCTGGAGCACAAATAGGGAAGAGTGCTTGTTCCTGCCATCCCCCATCCAACACTAGCCTCAAGTGTCCCCAGCACTGGCCATCCTCTTCAAGATGAGATGCTCCAATCCTTCCCTTTTCCACACACCCAGCCCCTAACCTGGGAGCGTCGACAGCCCGCTTGGGCCTCACGGAGCTCAAGGGGGCTTTGGCATGAGCCGAGCTACCACCACCGCGCAGCAAAAGACCCAGAATGGCACCTCCAGCCTGGCTGTGCTGAGGGAGGACACCAAACCCAGCCCGGTGGTACCTGCAGGAGATCCGGTGTCCTCTGCTGCCCTCGTGCCTGCACAGATGACGCTGGCATCCTCAAAGTGCATGCAGTTGTGCACGCCCCAGCCCCTGTGCTGGCACATCTGGAGGGAGGGCTCGTCCCCGCGGCACCGCACATCGTCCAGGAAGATGCTCCCAGTGCCGGGGCCGAAGTGTGCGCTGTCCGGGGCGGCCGTGGGCTGGCCACAGCCCAGCTGCCTGCACACCACCCGCGCGTTGCTCAGGTCCCAGAAGTCGTCGCACACCGTTCCCCAGCTGCTGCCGTCGTACAGCTCCACGCGGCCCTCGCAGCCGTTCCTCCCGCCCGAGAGCCGCAGGCGGGTGCCTGGGGGAGATGGGCACTCGGTCAGGGGACCCCCAGCCCCACACCCGCGGTCCTCACCTCCCTATCCAGGTTGGGATTTCTCCCCAGTGCCCTCGAGCTGGGGCGCTGCTGCCCTCGAGGGACCAGGGCTTGGCCACGAGATCGGGGCCCGGCTGGGGATGGATTGAGGGAAACAATTACCAGTTGGGATGGGCCGTTGAGCAGGAAGGTTTGGCTCTGGATCTACAAGCAACGAGAGAGAAAGAGAGGTAGTGAACAGAGAGAGCACATGCAGCAACTTCTTTGGATGGATAGACATGGGTAGGGACAGGGAGAGAAACTTGGAAAGGACACAGACATGGACATGGGAATGGAAATCAAAATAGCTGTGGATGTGGAAAGTCAAGGCTGGAGCACTGATAGAGGAAGAGGGAGTGGAGCTCTAACCTGCCTTGCCCCATCCAACATGGACATGGGCAGGGACAGGGACACAGACAGAGACACATAGAGGGACTTGGACAGGAAGGAAGACACGGACAAGGGCATCAGCACAGACAGGGACATTGGCACAGACATGGCCATGTGAATGAAAGTCAAAGCAGATGTGGACATGGAAAAGCAAGACCGGAGCACCAATGTGGGCAGAAAGTGCAACGCTCATTGCTGCCATCCCCCATCGAACACCAGCATCAAGCGTGGGACTGTGTGAGGGGAAGGAATTACCGGTTGAGATGGGCCATTCATCAGGACGGGTTGGCTCTGGAGCTGCAAGGAACAAGAGAGAGAGAGTGAACAGAGAGCACATGCAGCACCTCGTGGGGATGGATGGATGTTGGGTGGACAGGGACATGGACATAGACAGGGACACGTCAACAGAAATCAAAATGGAAGTGACAGGGGCACGTTAATGGAAATCCAAACGGATGTGGACACGGAAAAACAAGCCTGGATCACAAATGGGGATGAGTGATAGTTCCTACATTCCCCATCCAACACCAGCCTCAAGTGGACCCACCACTGCTCATACTCTGCAAGCTGAGATGCCCTAATCCTGCCCTTTTCCCCACACCTAGATCCTTTTCCAGGGGGCTTTTCCAGGCCAAATCCCAGAGCATATCCAGGAGATACAGACCCACAGTCCCCACTTCCCCAGCCAGGTCATGATTTGGCCGTGGTGCCAAAGCGCTGGGGCACCCTGGTCATTGCTACCATCCCCCACCCAACACTAAAATCTAGTGTGGGATGGTGTGGGGGGAGAGAATTACCGTTGGAGATGGGCCGTTCGTCAGGAAGGGTCGTCTCTGGAGCTGCAAAGAACGAGAGAGAGAGAGTGAACAGAGAACACATGCAGCAGCTCGTGGGCATGGATGGATGTGGGTGAGGACAGGGACACGTGAATGGAAATCAAAATGGATGTGGACATGGAAAAACAAGCCTGGAGCACAAATAGGGAAGAGTGCTTGTTCCTGCCATCCCCCATCCAACACTAGCCTCAAGTGTCCCCAGCACTGGCCATCCTCTTCAAGATGAGATGCTCCAATCCTTCCCTTTTCCACACACCCAGCCCCTAACCTGGGAGCGTCGACAGCCCGCTTGGGCCTCACGGAGCTCAAGGGGGCTTTGGCATGAGCCGAGCTACCACCACCGCGCAGCAAAAGACCCAGAATGGCACCTCCAGCCTGGCTGTGCTGAGGGAGGACACCAAACCCAGCCCGGTGGTACCTGCAGGAGATCCGGTGTCCTCTGCTGCCCTCGTGCCTGCACAGATGACGCTGGCATCCTCAAAGTGCATGCAGTTGTGCACGCCCCAGCCCCTGTGCTGGCACATCTGGAGGGAGGGCTCGTCCCCGCGGCACCGCACATCGTCCAGGAAGATGCTCCCAGTGCCGGGGCCGAAGTGTGCGCTGTCCGGGGCGGCCGTGGGCTGGCCACAGCCCAGCTGCCTGCACACCACCCGCGCGTTGCTCAGGTCCCAGAAGTCGTCGCACACCGTTCCCCAGCTGCTGCCGTCGTACAGCTCCACGCGGCCCTCGCAGCCGTTCCTCCCGCCCGAGAGCCGCAGGCGGGTGCCTGGGGGAGATGGGCACTCGGTCAGGGGACCCCCAGCCCCACACCCGTGGTCCTCACCTCCCCATCCAGGTTGGGATTTCTCCCCAGTGCCCTCGAGCTGGGGCGCTGCTGCCCTCGAGGGACCAGGGCTTGGCCACGAGATCGGGGCCCGGCTGGGGATGGATTGAGGGAAACAATTACCAGTTGGGATGGGCCGATGAGCAGGAAGGTTTGGCTCTGGATCTACAAGCAACGAGAGAGAAAGAGAGGTAGTGAACAGAGAGAGCACATGCAGCAACTTCTTTGGATGGATAGACATGGGTAGGGACAGGGAGAGAAACTTGGAAAGGACACAGACATGGACATGGGAATGGAAATCAAAATAGCTGTGGATGTGGAAAGTCAAGGCTGGAGCACTGATAGAGGAAGAGGGAGTGGGGCTCTAACCTGCCTTGCCCCATCCAACATGGACATGGGCAGGGACAGGGACACAGACAGAGACACATAGAGGGACTTGGACAGGAAGGAAGACACGGACAAGGGCATCAGCACAGACAGGGACATTGGCACAGACATGGCCATGTGAATGAAAGTCAAAGCAGATGTGGACATGGAAAAGCAAGACCGGAGCACCAATGTGGGCAGAAAGTGCAACGCTCATTGCTGCCATCCCCCATCGAACACCAGCATCAAGCGTGGGACTGTGTGAGGGGAAGGAATTACCGGTTGAGATGGGCCATTCATCAGGGCGGGTTGGCTCTGGAGCTGCAAGGAACAAGAGAGAGAGAGTGAACAGAGAGCACATGCAGCACCTCGTGGGGATGGATGGATGTTGGGTGGACAGGGACATGGACATAGACAGGGACACGTCAACAGAAATCAAAATGGAAGTGACAGGGGCACGTTAACGGAAATCCAAACGGATGTGGACACGGAAAAACAAGCCTGGATCACAAATGGGGATGAGTGATAGTTCCTACATTCCCCATCCAACACCAGCCTCAAGTGGGCCCACCACTGCTCATACTCTGCAAGCTGAGATGCCCTAATCCTGCCCTTTTCCCCACACCTAGATCCTTTTCCAGGGGGCTTTTCCAGGCCAAATCCCAGAGCATATCCAGGAGATACAGACCCACAGTCCCCACTTCCCCAGCCAGGTCATGATTTGGCCGTGGTGCCAAAGCGCTGGGGCACCCTGGTCATTGCTACCATCCCCCACCCAACACTAAAATCTAGTGTGGGATGGTGTGGGGGGAGAGAATTACCGTTGGAGATGGGCCGTTCGTCAGGAAGGGTCGTCTCTGGAGCTGCAAAGAACGAGAGAGAGAGAGTGAACAGAGAACACATGCAGCAGCTCGTGGGCATGGATGGATGTGGGTGAGGACAGGGACACGTGAATGGAAATCAAAATGGATGTGGACATGGAAAAACAAGCCTGGAGCACAAATAGGGAAGAGTGCTTGTTCCTGCCATCCCCCATCCAACACTAGCCTCAAGTGTCCCCAGCACTGGCCATCCTCTTCAAGATGAGATGCTCCAATCCTTCCCTTTTCCACACACCCAGCCCCTAACCTGGGAGCGTCGACAGCCCGCTTGGGCCTCACGGAGCTCAAGGGGGCTTTGGCATGAGCCGAGCTACCACCACCGCGCAGCAAAAGACCCAGAATGGCACCTCCAGCCCGGCTGTGCTGAGGGAGGACACCAAACCCAGCCCGGTGGTACCTGCAGGAGATCCGGTGTCCTCTGCTGCCCTCGTGCCTGCACAGATGACGCTGGCATCCTCAAAGTGCATGCAGTTGTGCACGCCCCAGCCCCTGTGCTGGCACATCTGGAGGGAGGGCTCGTCCCCGCGGCACCGCACATCGTCCAGGAAGATGCTCCCAGTGCCGGGGCCGAAGTGTGCGCTGTCCGGGGCGGCCGTGGGCTGGCCACAGCCCAGCTGCCTGCACACCACCCGCGCGTTGCTCAGGTCCCAGAAGTCGTCGCACACCGTTCCCCAGCTGCTGCCGTCGTACAGCTCCACGCGGCCCTCGCAGCCGTTCCTCCCGCCCGAGAGCCGCAGGCGGGTGCCTGGGGGAGATGGGCACTCGGTCAGGGGACCCCCAGCCCCACACCCGCGGTCCTCACCTCCCCATCCAGGTTGGGATTTCTCCCCAGTGCCCTCGAGCTGGGGCGCTGCTGCCCTCGAGGGACCAGGGCTTGGCCACGAGATCGGGGCCCGGCTGGGGATGGATTGAGGGAAACAATTACCAGTTGGGATGGGCCGTTGAGCAGGAAGGTTTGGCTCTGGATCTACAAGCAACGAGAGAGAAAGAGAGGTAGTGAACAGAGAGAGCACATGCAGCAACTTCTTTGGATGGATAGACATGGGTAGGGACAGGGAGAGAAACTTGGAAAGGACACAGACATGGACATGGGAATGGAAATCAAAATAGCTGTGGATGTGGAAAGTCAAGGCTGGAGCACTGATAGAGGAAGAGGGAGTGGAGCTCTAACCTGCCTTGCCCCATCCAACATGGACATGGGCAGGGACAGGGACACAGACAGAGACACATAGAGGGACTTGGACAGGAAGGAAGACACGGACAAGGGCATCAGCACAGACAGGGACATTGGCACAGACATGGCCATGTGAATGAAAGTCAAAGCAGATGTGGACATGGAAAAGCAAGACCGGAGCACCAATGTGGGCAGAAAGTGCAACGCTCATTGCTGCCATCCCCCATCGAACACCAGCATCAAGCGTGGGACTGTGTGAGGGGAAGGAATTACCGGTTGAGATGGGCCATTCATCAGGACGGGTTGGCTCTGGAGCTGCAAGGAACAAGAGAGAGAGAGTGAACAGAGAGCACATGCAGCACCTCGTGGGGATGGATGGATGTTGGGTGGACAGGGACATGGACATAGACAGGGACACGTCAACAGAAATCAAAATGGATGTGACAGGGGCACGTTAACGGAAATCCAAACGGATGTGGACACGGAAAAACAAGCCTGGATCACAAATGGGGATGAGTGATAGCTCCTACATTCCCCATCCAACACCAGCCTCAAGTGGGCCCACCACTGCTCATACTCTGCAAGCTGAGATGCCCTAATCCTGCCCTTTTCCCCACACCTAGATCCTTTTCCAGGGGGCTTTTCCAGGCCAAATCCCAGAGCATATCCAGGAGATACAGACCCACAGTCCCCACTTCCCCAGCCA
The DNA here is from genome assembly GCF_032191515.1 of Phaenicophaeus curvirostris. Classification (NCBI taxonomy): domain Eukaryota; kingdom Metazoa; phylum Chordata; class Aves; order Cuculiformes; family Cuculidae; genus Phaenicophaeus; species Phaenicophaeus curvirostris. The sequence goes on along the minus strand of NC_091400.1, from coordinate 12,144,957 downwards.
GGTCATGATTTGGCCGTGGTGCCAAAGCGCTGGGGCACCCTGGTCATTGCTACCATCCCCCACCCAACACTAAAATCTAGTGTGGGATGGTGTGGGGGGAGAGAATTACCGTTGGAGATGGGCCGTTCGTCAGGAAGGGTCGTCTCTGGAGCTGCAAAGAACGAGAGAGAGAGAGTGAACAGAGAACACATGCAGCAGCTCGTGGGCATGGATGGATGTGGGTGAGGACAGGGACACGTGAATGGAAATCAAAATGGATGTGGACATGGAAAAACAAGCCTGGAGCACAAATAGGGAAGAGTGCTTGTTCCTGCCATCCCCCATTCAACACTAGCCTCAAGTGTCCCCAGCACTGGCCATCCTCTTCAAGATGAGATGCTCCAATCCTTCCCTTTTCCACACACCCAGCCCCTAACCTGGGAGCGTCGACAGCCCGCTTGGGCCTCACGGAGCTCAAGGGGGCTTTGGCATGAGCCGAGCTACCACCACCGCGCAGCAAAAGACCCAGAATGGCACCTCCAGCCTGGCTGTGCTGAGGGAGGACACCAAACCCAGCCCGGTGGTACCTGCAGGAGATCCGGTGTCCTCTGCTGCCCTCGTGCCTGCACAGATGACGCTGGCATCCTCAAAGTGCATGCAGTTGTGCACGCCCCAGCCCCTGTGCTGGCACGTCTGGAGGGAGGGCTCGTCCCCGCGGCACCGCACATCGTCCAGGAAGATGCTCCCAGTGCCGGGGCCGAAGTGTGCGCTGTCCGGGGCGGCCGTGGGCTGGCCACAGCCCAGCTGCCTGCACACCACCCGCGCGTTGCTCAGGTCCCAGAAGTCGTCGCACACCGTTCCCCAGCTGCTGCCGTCGTACAGCTCCACGCGGCCCTCGCAGCCGTTCCTCCCGCCCGAGAGCCGCAGGCGGGTGCCTGGGGGAGATGGGCACTCGGTCAGGGGACCCCCAGCCCCACACCCGCGGTCCTCACCTCCCCATCCAGGTTGGGATTTCTCCCCAGTGCCCTCGAGCTGGGGCGCTGCTGCCCTCGAGGGACCAGGGCTTGGCCACGAGATCGGGGCCCGGCTGGGGATGGATTGAGGGAAACAATTACCAGTTGGGATGGGCCGTTGAGCAGGAAGGTTTGGCTCTGGATCTACAAGCAACGAGAGAGAAAGAGAGGTAGTGAACAGAGAGAGCACATGCAGCAACTTCTTTGGATGGATAGACATGGGTAGGGACAGGGAGAGAAACTTGGAAAGGACACAGACATGGACATGGGAATGGAAATCAAAATAGCTGTGGATGTGGAAAGTCAAGGCTGGAGCACTGATAGAGGAAGAGGGAGTGGGGCTCTAACCTGCCTTGCCCCATCCAACATGGACATGGGCAGGGACAGGGACACAGACAGAGACACATAGAGGGACTTGGACAGGAAGGAAGACACGGACAAGGGCATCAGCACAGACAGGGACATTGGCACAGACATGGCCATGTGAATGAAAGTCAAAGCAGATGTGGACATGGAAAAGCAAGACCGGAGCACCAATGTGGGCAGAAAGTGCAACGCTCATTGCTGCCATCCCCCATCGAACACCAGCATCAAGCGTGGGACTGTGTGAGGGGAAGGAATTACCGGTTGAGATGGGCCATTCATCAGGGCGGGTTGGCTCTGGAGCTGCAAGGAACAAGAGAGAGAGAGTGAACAGAGAGCACATGCAGCACCTCGTGGGGATGGATGGATGTTGGGTGGACAGGGACATGGACATAGACAGGGACACGTCAACAGAAATCAAAATGGATGTGACAGGGGCACGTTAACGGAAATCCAAACGGATGTGGACACGGAAAAACAAGCCTGGATCACAAATGGGGATGAGTGATAGTTCCTACATTCCCCATCCAACACCAGCCTCAAGTGGGCCCACCACTGCTCATACTCTGCAAGCTGAGATGCCCTAATCCTGCCCTTTTCCCCACACCTAGATCCTTTTCCAGGGGGCTTTTCCAGGCCAAATCCCAGAGCATATCCAGGAGATACAGACCCACAGTCCCCACTTCCCCAGCCAGGTCATGATTTGGCCGTGGTGCCAAAGCGCTGGGGCACCCTGGTCATTGCTACCATCCCCCACCCAACACTAAAATCTAGTGTGGGATGGTGTGGGGGGAGAGAATTACCGTTGGAGATGGGCCGTTCGTCAGGAAGGGTCGTCTCTGGAGCTGCAAAGAACGAGAGAGAGAGAGAGTGAACAGAGAACACATGCAGCAGCTCGTGGGCATGGATGGATGTGGGTGAGGACAGGGACACGTGAATGGAAATCAAAATGGATGTGGACATGGAAAAACAAGCCTGGAGCACAAATAGGGAAGAGTGCTTGTTCCTGCCATCCCCCATCCAACACTAGCCTCATGTGTCCCCAGCACTGGCCATCCTCTTCAAGATGAGATGCTCCAATCCTTCCCTTTTCCACACACCCAGCCCCTAACCTGGGAGCGTCGACAGCCCGCTTGGGCCTCACGGAGCTCAAGGGGGCTTTGGCATGAGCCGAGCTACCACCACCGCGCAGCAAAAGACCCAGAATGGCACCTCCAGCCTGGCTGTGCTGAGGGAGGACACCAAACCCAGCCCGGTGGTACCTGCAGGAGATCCGGTGTCCTCTGCTGCCCTCGTGCCTGCACAGATGACGCTGGCATCCTCAAAGTGCATGCAGTTGTGCACGCCCCAGCCCCTGTGCTGGCACATCTGGAGGGAGGGCTCGTCCCCGCGGCACCGCACATCGTCCAGGAAGATGCTCCCAGTGCCGGGGCCGAAGTGTGCGCTGTCCGGGGCGGCCGTGGGCTGGCCACAGCCCAGCTGCCTGCACACCACCCGCGCGTTGCTCAGGTCCCAGAAGTCGTCGCACACCGTTCCCCAGCTGCTGCCGTCGTACAGCTCCACGCGGCCCTCGCAGCCGTTCCTCCCGCCCGAGAGCCGCAGGCGGGTGCCTGGGGGAGATGGGCACTCGGTCAGGGGACCCCCAGCCCCACACCCGCGGTCCTCACCTCCCCATCCAGGTTGGGATTTCTCCCCAGTGCCCTCGAGCTGGGGCGCTGCTGCCCTCGAGGGACCAGGGCTTGGCCACGAGATCGGGGCCCGGCTGGGGATGGATTGAGGGAAACAATTACCAGTTGGGATGGGCCGATGAGCAGGAAGGTTTGGCTCTGGATCTACAAGCAACGAGAGAGAAAGAGAGGTAGTGAACAGAGAGAGCACATGCAGCAACTTCTTTGGATGGATAGACATGGGTAGGGACAGGGAGAGAAACTTGGAAAGGACACAGACATGGACATGGGAATGGAAATCAAAATAGCTGTGGATGTGGAAAGTCAAGGCTGGAGCACTGATAGAGGAAGAGGGAGTGGAGCTCTAACCTGCCTTGCCCCATCCAACATGGACATGGGCAGGGACAGGGACACAGACAGAGACACATAGAGGGACTTGGACAGGAAGGAAGACACGGACAAGGGCATCAGCACAGACAGGGACATTGGCACAGACATGGCCATGTGAATGAAAGTCAAAGCAGATGTGGACATGGAAAAGCAAGACCGGAGCACCAATGTGGGCAGAAAATGCAACGCTCATTGCTGCCATCCCCCATCGAACACCAGCATCAAGCGTGGGACTGTGTGAGGGGAAGGAATTACCGGTTGAGATGGGCCATTCATCAGGACGGGTTGGCTCTGGAGCTGCAAGGAACAAGAGAGAGAGAGTGAACAGAGAGCACATGCAGCACCTCGTGGGGATGGATGGATGTTGGGTGGACAGGGACATGGACATAGACAGGGACACGTCAACAGAAATCAAAATGGAAGTGACAGGGGCACGTTAACGGAAATCCAAACGGATGTGGACACGGAAAAACAAGCCTGGATCACAAATGGGGATGAGTGATAGCTCCTACATTCCCCATCCAACACCAGCCTCAAGTGGGCCCACCACTGCTCATACTCTGCAAGCTGAGATGCCCTAATCCTGCCCTTTTCCCCACACCTAGATCCTTTTCCAGGGGGCTTTTCCAGGCCAAATCCCAGAGCATATCCAGGAGATACAGACCCACAGTCCCCACTTCCCCAGCCAGGTCATGATTTGGCCGTGGTGCCAAAGCGCTGGGGCACCCTGGTCATTGCTACCATCCCCCACCCAACACTAAAATCTAGTGTGGGATGGTGTGGGGGGAGAGAATTACCGTTGGAGATGGGCCGTTCGTCAGGAAGGGTCGTCTCTGGAGCTGCAAAGAACGAGAGAGAGAGAGTGAACAGAGAACACATGCAGCAGCTCGTGGGCATGGATGGATGTGGGTGAGGACAGGGACACGTGAATGGAAATCAAAATGGATGTGGACATGGAAAAACAAGCCTGGAGCACAAATAGGGAAGAGTGCTTGTTCCTGCCATCCCCCATCCAACACTAGCCTCATGTGTCCCCAGCACTGGCCATCCTCTTCAAGATGAGATGCTCCAATCCTTCCCTTTTCCACACACCCAGCCCCTAACCTGGGAGCGTCGACAGCCCGCTTGGGCCTCACGGAGCTCAAGGGGGCTTTGGCATGAGCCGAGCTACCACCACCGCGCAGCAAAAGACCCAGAATGGCACCTCCAGCCTGGCTGTGCTGAGGGAGGACACCAAACCCAGCCCGGTGGTACCTGCAGGAGATCCGGTGTCCTCTGCTGCCCTCGTGCCTGCACAGATGACGCTGGCATCCTCAAAGTGCATGCAGTTGTGCACGCCCCAGCCCCTGTGCTGGCACATCTGGAGGGAGGGCTCGTCCCCGCGGCACCGCACATCGTCCAGGAAGATGCTCCCAGTGCCGGGGCCGAAGTGTGCGCTGTCCGGGGCGGCCGTGGGCTGGCCACAGCCCAGCTGCCTGCACACCACCCGCGCGTTGCTCAGGTCCCAGAAGTCGTCGCACACCGTTCCCCAGCTGCTGCCGTCGTACAGCTCCACGCGGCCCTCGCAGCCGTTCCTCCCGCCCGAGAGCCGCAGGCGGGTGCCTGGGGGAGATGGGCACTCGGTCAGGGGACCCCCAGCCCCACACCCGCGGTCCTCACCTCCCCATCCAGGTTGGGATTTCTCCCCAGTGCCCTCGAGCTGGGGCGCTGCTGCCCTCGAGGGACCAGGGCTTGGCCACGAGATCGGGGCCCGGCTGGGGATGGATTGAGGGAAACAATTACCAGTTGGGATGGGCCGATGAGCAGGAAGGTTTGGCTCTGGATCTACAAGCAACGAGAGAGAAAGAGAGGTAGTGAACAGAGAGAGCACATGCAGCAACTTCTTTGGATGGATAGACATGGGTAGGGACAGGGAGAGAAACTTGGAAAGGACACAGACATGGACATGGGAATGGAAATCAAAATAGCTGTGGATGTGGAAAGTCAAGGCTGGAGCACTGATAGAGGAAGAGGGAGTGGAGCTCTAACCTGCCTTGCCCCATCCAACATGGACATGGGCAGGGACAGGGACACAGACAGAGACACATAGAGGGACTTGGACAGGAAGGAAGACACGGACAAGGGCATCAGCACAGACAGGGACATTGGCACAGACATGGCCATGTGAATGAAAGTCAAAGCAGATGTGGACATGGAAAAGCAAGACCGGAGCACCAATGTGGGCAGAAAATGCAACGCTCATTGCTGCCATCCCCCATCGAACACCAGCATCAAGCGTGGGACTGTGTGAGGGGAAGGAATTACCGGTTGAGATGGGCCATTCATCAGGACGGGTTGGCTCTGGAGCTGCAAGGAACAAGAGAGAGAGAGTGAACAGAGAGCACATGCAGCACCTCGTGGGGATGGATGGATGTTGGGTGGACAGGGACATGGACATAGACAGGGACACGTCAACAGAAATCAAAATGGAAGTGACAGGGGCACGTTAACGGAAATCCAAACGGATGTGGACACGGAAAAACAAGCCTGGATCACAAATGGGGATGAGTGATAGCTCCTACATTCCCCATCCAACACCAGCCTCAAGTGGACCCACCACTGCTCATACTCTGCAAGCTGAGATGCCCTAATCCTGCCCTTTTCCCCACACCTAGATCCTTTTCCAGGGGGCTTTTCCAGGCCAAATCCCAGAGCATATCCAGGAGATACAGACCCACAGTCCCCACTTCCCCAGCCAGGTCATGATTTGGCCGTGGTGCCAAAGCGCTGGGGCACCCTGGTCATTGCTACCATCCCCCACCCAACACTAAAATCTAGTGTGGGATGGTGTGGGGGGAGAGAATTACCGTTGGAGATGGGCCGTTCGTCAGGAAGGGTCGTCTCTGGAGCTGCAAAGAACGAGAGAGAGAGAGTGAACAGAGAACACATGCAGCAGCTCGTGGGCATGGATGGATGTGGGTGAGGACAGGGACACGTGAATGGAAATCAAAATGGATGTGGACATGGAAAAACAAGCCTGGAGCACAAATAGGGAAGAGTGCTTGTTCCTGCCATCCCCCATCCAACACTAGCCTCAAGTGTCCCCAGCACTGGCCATCCTCTTCAAGATGAGATGCTCCAATCCTTCCCTTTTCCACACACCCAGCCCCTAACCTGGGAGCGTCGACAGCCCGCTTGGGCCTCACGGAGCTCAAGGGGGCTTTGGCATGAGCCGAGCTACCACCACCGCGCAGCAAAAGACCCAGAATGGCACCTCCAGCCTGGCTGTGCTGAGGGAGGACACCAAACCCAGCCCGGTGGTACCTGCAGGAGATCCGGTGTCCTCTGCTGCCCTCGTGCCTGCACAGATGACGCTGGCATCCTCAAAGTGCATGCAGTTGTGCACGCCCCAGCCCCTGTGCTGGCACATCTGGAGGGAGGGCTCGTCCCCGCGGCACCGCACATCGTCCAGGAAGATGCTCCCAGTGCCGGGGCCGAAGTGTGCGCTGTCCGGGGCGGCCGTGGGCTGGCCACAGCCCAGCTGCCTGCACACCACCCGCGCGTTGCTCAGGTCCCAGAAGTCGTCGCACACCGTTCCCCAGCTGCTGCCGTCGTACAGCTCCACGCGGCCCTCGCAGCCGTTCCTCCCGCCCGAGAGCCGCAGGCGGGTGCCTGGGGGAGATGGGCACTCGGTCAGGGGACCCCCAGCCCCACACCCGCGGTCCTCACCTCCCCATCCAGGTTGGGATTTCTCCCCAGTGCCCTCGAGCTGGGGCGCTGCTGCCCTCGAGGGACCAGGGCTTGGCCACGAGATCGGGGCCCGGCTGGGGATGGATTGAGGGAAACAATTACCAGTTGGGATGGGCCGTTGAGCAGGAAGGTTTGGCTCTGGATCTACAAGCAACGAGAGAGAAAGAGAGGTAGTGAACAGAGAGAGCACATGCAGCAACTTCTTTGGATGGATAGACATGGGTAGGGACAGGGAGAGAAACTTGGAAAGGACACAGACATGGACATGGGAATGGAAATCAAAATAGCTGTGGATGTGGAAAGTCAAGGCTGGAGCACTGATAGAGGAAGAGGGAGTGGAGCTCTAACCTGCCTTGCCCCATCCAACATGGACATGGGCAGGGACAGGGACACAGACAGAGACACATAGAGGGACTTGGACAGGAAGGAAGACACGGACAAGGGCATCAGCACAGACAGGGACATTGGCACAGACATGGCCATGTGAATGAAAGTCAAAGCAGATGTGGACATGGAAAAGCAAGACCGGAGCACCAATGTGGGCAGAAAGTGCAACGCTCATTGCTGCCATCCCCCATCGAACACCAGCATCAAGCGTGGGACTGTGTGAGGGGAAGGAATTACCGGTTGAGATGGGCCATTCATCAGGACGGGTTGGCTCTGGAGCTGCAAGGAACAAGAGAGAGAGAGTGAACAGAGAGCACATGCAGCACCTCGTGGGGATGGATGGATGTTGGGTGGACAGGGACATGGACATAGACAGGGACACGTCAACAGAAATCAAAATGGATGTGACAGGGGCACGTTAACGGAAATCCAAACGGATGTGGACACGGAAAAACAAGCCTGGATCACAAATGGGGATGAGTGATAGCTCCTACATTCCCCATCCAACACCAGCCTCAAGTGGGCCCACCACTGCTCATACTCTGCAAGCTGAGATGCCCTAATCCTGCCCTTTTCCCCACACCTAGATCCTTTTCCAGGGGGCTTTTCCAGGCCAAATCCCAGAGCATATCCAGGAGATACAGACCCACAGTCCCCACTTCCCCAGCCAGGTCATGATTTGGCCGTGGTGCCAAAGCGCTGGGGCACCCTGGTCATTGCTACCATCCCCCACCCAACACTAAAATCTAGTGTGGGATGGTGTGGGGGGAGAGAATTACCGTTGGAGATGGGCTGTTCGTCAGGAAGGGTCGTCTCTGGAGCTGCAAAGAACGAGAGAGAGAGAGTGAACAGAGAACACATGCAGCAGCTCGTGGGCATGGATGGATGTGGGTGAGGACAGGGACACGTGAATGGAAATCAAAATGGATGTGGACATGGAAAAACAAGCCTGGAGCACAAATAGGGAAGAGTGCTTGTTCCTGCCATCCCCCATCCAACACTAGCCTCAAGTGTCCCCAGCACTGGCCATCCTCTTCAAGATGAGATGCTCCAATCCTTCCCTTTTCCACACACCCAGCCCCTAACCTGGGAGCGTCGACAGCCCGCTTGGGCCTCACGGAGCTCAAGGGGGCTTTGGCATGAGCCGAGCTACCACCACCGCGCAGCAAAAGACCCAGAATGGCACCTCCAGCCCGGCTGTGCTGAGGGAGGACACCAAACCCAGCCCGGTGGTACCTGCAGGAGATCCGGTGTCCTCTGCTGCCCTCGTGCCTGCACAGATGACGCTGGCATCCTCAAAGTGCATGCAGTTGTGCACGCCCCAGCCCCTGTGCTGGCACATCTGGAGGGAGGGCTCGTCCCCGCGGCACCGCACATCGTCCAGGAAGATGCTCCCAGTGCCGGGGCCGAAGTGTGCGCTGTCCGGGGCGGCCGTGGGCTGGCCACAGCCCAGCTGCCTGCACACCACCCGCGCGTTGCTCAGGTCCCAGAAGTCGTCGCACACCGTTCCCCAGCTGCTGCCGTCGTACAGCTCCACGCGGCCCTCGCAGCCGTTCCTCCCGCCCGAGAGCCGCAGGCGGGTGCCTGGGGGAGATGGGCACTCGGTCAGGGGACCCCCAGCCCCACACCCGCGGTCCTCACCTCCCCATCCAGGTTGGGATTTCTCCCCAGTGCCCTCGAGCTGGGGCGCTGCTGCCCTCGAGGGACCAGGGCTTGGCCACGAGATCGGGGCCCGGCTGGGGATGGATTGAGGGAAACAATTACCAGTTGGGATGGGCCGTTGAGCAGGAAGGTTTGGCTCTGGATCTACAAGCAACGAGAGAGAAAGAGAGGTAGTGAACAGAGAGAGCACATGCAGCAACTTCTTTGGATGGATAGACATGGGTAGGGACAGGGAGAGAAACTTGGAAAGGACACAGACATGGACATGGGAATGGAAATCAAAATAGCTGTGGATGTGGAAAGTCAAGGCTGGAGCACTGATAGAGGAAGAGGGAGTGGAGCTCTAACCTGCCTTGCCCCATCCAACATGGACATGGGCAGGGACAGGGACACAGACAGAGACACATAGAGGGACTTGGACAGGAAGGAAGACACGGACAAGGGCATCAGCACAGACAGGGACATTGGCACAGACATGGCCATGTGAATGAAAGTCAAAGCAGATGTGGACATGGAAAAGCAAGACCGGAGCACCAATGTGGGCAGAAAGTGCAACGCTCATTGCTGCCATCCCCCATCGAACACCAGCATCAAGCGTGGGACTGTGTGAGGGGAAGGAATTACCGGTTGAGATGGGCCATTCATCAGGACGGGTTGGCTCTGGAGCTGCAAGGAACAAGAGAGAGAGAGTGAACAGAGAGCACATGCAGCACCTCGTGGGGATGGATGGATGTTGGGTGGACAGGGACATGGACATAGACAGGGACACGTCAACAGAAATCAAAATGGAAGTGACAGGGGCACGTTAATGGAAATCCAAACGGATGTGGACACGGAAAAACAAGCCTGGATCACAAATGGGGATGAGTGATAGTTCCTACATTCCCCATCCAACACCAGCCTCAAGTGGACCCACCACTGCTCATACTCTGCAAGCTGAGATGCCCTAATCCTGCCCTTTTCCCCACACCTAGATCCTTTTCCAGGGGGCTTTTCCAGGCCAAATCCCAGAGCATATCCAGGAGATACAGACCCACAGTCCCCACTTCCCCAGCCAGGTCATGATTTGGCCGTGGTGCCAAAGCGCTGGGGCACCCTGGTCATTGCTACCATCCCCCACCCAACACTAAAATCTAGTGTGGGATGGTGTGGGGGGAGAGAATTACCGTTGGAGATGGGCCGTTCGTCAGGAAGGGTCGTCTCTGGAGCTGCAAAGAACGAGAGAGAGAGAGTGAACAGAGAACACATGCAGCAGCTCGTGGGCATGGATGGATGTGGGTGAGGACAGGGACACGTGAATGGAAATCAAAATGGATGTGGACATGGAAAAACAAGCCTGGAGCACAAATAGGGAAGAGTGCTTGTTCCTGCCATCCCCCATCCAACACTAGCCTCAAGTGTCCCCAGCACTGGCCATCCTCTTCAAGATGAGATGCTCCAATCCTTCCCTTTTCCACACACCCAGCCCCTAACCTGGGAGCGTCGACAGCCCGCTTGGGCCTCACGGAGCTCAAGGGGGCTTTGGCATGAGCCGAGCTACCACCACCGCGCAGCAAAAGACCCAGAATGGCACCTCCAGCCTGGCTGTGCTGAGGGAGGACACCAAACCCAGCCCGGTGGTACCTGCAGGAGATCCGGTGTCCTCTGCTGCCCTCGTGCCTGCACAGATGACGCTGGCATCCTCAAAGTGCATGCAGTTGTGCACGCCCCAGCCCCTGTGCTGGCACATCTGGAGGGAGGGCTCGTCCCCGCGGCACCGCACATCGTCCAGGAAGATGCTCCCAGTGCCGGGGCCGAAGTGTGCGCTGTCCGGGGCGGCCGTGGGCTGGCCACAGCCCAGCTGCCTGCACACCACCCGCGCGTTGCTCAGGTCCCAGAAGTCGTCGCACACCGTTCCCCAGCTGCTGCCGTCGTACAGCTCCACGCGGCCCTCGCAGCCGTTCCTCCCGCCCGAGAGCCGCAGGCGGGTGCCTGGGGGAGATGGGCACTCGGTCAGGGGACCCCCAGCCCCACACCCGCGGTCCTCACCTCCCCATCCAGGTTGGGATTTCTCCCCAGTGCCCTCGAGCTGGGGCGCTGCTGCCCTCGAGGGACCAGGGCTTGGCCACGAGATCGGGGCCCGGCTGGGGATGGATTGAGGGAAACAATTACCAGTTGGGATGGGCCGTTGAGCAGGAAGGTTTGGCTCTGGATCTACAAGCAACGAGAGAGAAAGAGAGGTAGTGAACAGAGAGAGCACATGCAGCAACTTCTTTGGATGGATAGACATGGGTAGGGACAGGGAGAGAAACTTGGAAAGGACACAGACATGGACATGGGAATGGAAATCAAAATAGCTGTGGATGTGGAAAGTCAAGGCTGGAGCACTGATAGAGGAAGAGGGAGTGGAGCTCTAACCTGCCTTGCCCCATCCAACATGGACATGGGCAGGGACAGGGACACAGACAGAGACACATAGAGGGACTTGGACAGGAAGGAAGACACGGACAAGGGCATCAGCACAGACAGGGACATTGGCACAGACATGGCCATGTGAATGAAAGTCAAAGCAGATGTGGACATGGAAAAGCAAGACCGGAGCACCAATGTGGGCAGAAAGTGCAACGCTCATTGCTGCCATCCCCCATCGAACACCAGCATCAAGCGTGGGACTGTGTGAGGGGAAGGAATTACCGGTTGAGATGGGCCATTCATCAGGACGGGTTGGCTCTGGAGCTGCAAGGAACAAGAGAGAGAGAGTGAACAGAGAGCACATGCAGCACCTCGTGGGGATGGATGGATGTTGGGTGGACAGGGACATGGACATAGACAGGGACACGTCAACAGAAATCAAAATGGATGTGACAGGGGCACGTTAACGGAAATCCAAACGGATGTGGACACGGAAAAACAAGCCTGGATCACAAATGGGGATGAGTGATAGTTCCTACATTCCCCATCCAACACCAGCCTCAAGTGGGCCCACCACCGCTCATACTCTGCAAGCTGAGATGCCCTAATCCTGCCCTTTTCCCCACACCTAGATCCTTTTCCAGGGGGCTTTTCCAGGCCAAATCCCAGAGCATATCCAGGAGATACAGACCCACAGTCCCCACTTCCCCAGCCAGGTCATGATTTGGCCGTGGTGCCAAAGCGCTGGGGCACCCTGGTCATTGCTACCATCCCCCACCCAACACTAAAATCTAGTGTGGGATGGTGTGGGGGGAGAGAATTACCGTTGGAGATGGGCCGTTCGTCAGGAAGGGTCGTCTCTGGAGCTGCAAAGAACGAGAGAGAGAGAGTGAACAGAGAACACATGCAGCAGCTCGTGGGCATGGATGGATGTGGGTGAGGACAGGGACACGTGAATGGAAATCAAAATGGATGTGGACATGGAAAAACAAGCCTGGAGCACAAATAGGGAAGAGTGCTTGTTCCTGCCATCCCCCATCCAACACTAGCCTCAAGTGTCCCCAGCACTGGCCATCCTCTTCAAGATGAGATGCTCCAATCCTTCCCTTTTCCACACACCCAGCCCCTAACCTGGGAGCGTCGACAGCCCGCTTGGGCCTCACGGAGCTCAAGGGGGCTTTGGCATGAGCCGAGCTACCACCACCGCGCAGCAAAAGACCCAGAATGGCACCTCCAGCCTGGCTGTGCTGAGGGAGGACACCAAACCCAGCCCGGTGGTACCTGCAGGAGATCCGGTGTCCTCTGCTGCCCTCGTGCCTGCACAGATGACGCTGGCATCCTCAAAGTGCATGCAGTTGTGCACGCCCCAGCCCCTGTGCTGGCACATCTGGAGGGAGGGCTCGTCCCCGCGGCACCGCACATCGTCCAGGAAGATGCTCCCAGTGCCGGGGCCGAAGTGTGCGCTGTCCGGGGCGGCCGTGGGCTGGCCACAGCCCAGCTGCCTGCACACCACCCGCGCGTTGCTCAGGTCCCAGAAGTCGTCGCACACCGTTCCCCAGCTGCTGCCGTCGTACAGCTCCACGCGGCCCTCGCAGCCGTTCCTCCCGCCCGAGAGCCGCAGGCGGGTGCCTGGGGGAGATGGGCACTCGGTCAGGGGACCCCCAGCCCCACACCCGCGGTCCTCACCTCCCCATCCAGGTTGGGATTTCTCCCCAGTGCCCTCGAGCTGGGGCGCTGCTGCCCTCGAGGGACCAGGGCTTGGCCACGAGATCGGGGCCCGGCTGGGGATGGATTGAGGGAAACAATTACCAGTTGGGATGGGCCGTTGAGCAGGAAGGTTTGGCTCTGGATCTACAAGCAACGAGAGAGAAAGAGAGGTAGTGAACAGAGAGAGCACATGCAGCAACTTCTTTGGATGGATAGACATGGGTAGGGACAGGGAGAGAAACTTGGAAAGGACACAGACATGGACATGGGAATGGAAATCAAAATAGCTGTGGATGTGGAAAGTCAAGGCTGGAGCACTGATAGAGGAAGAGGGAGTGGAGCTCTAACCTGCCTTGCCCCATCCAACATGGACATGGGCAGGGACAGGGACACAGACAGAGACACATAGAGGGACTTGGACAGGAAGGAAGACACGGACAAGGGCATCAGCACAGACAGGGACATTGGCACAGACATGGCCATGTGAATGAAAGTCAAAGCAGATGTGGACATGGAAAAGCAAGACCGGAGCACCAATGTGGGCAGAAAGTGCAACGCTCATTGCTGCCATCCCCCATCGAACACCAGCATCAAGCGTGGGACTGTGTGAGGGGAAGGAATTACCGGTTGAGATGGGCCATTCATCAGGACGGGTTGGCTCTGGAGCTGCAAGGAACAAGAGAGAGAGAGTGAACAGAGAGCACATGCAGCACCTCGTGGGGATGGATGGATGTTGGGTGGACAGGGACATGGACATAGACAGGGACACGTCAACAGAAATCAAAATGGATGTGACAGGGGCACGTTAACGGAAATCCAAACGGATGTGGACACGGAAAAACAAGCCTGGATCACAAATGGGGATGAGTGATAGCTCCTACATTCCCCATCCAACACCAGCCTCAAGTGGGCCCACCACTGCTCATACTCTGCAAGCTGAGATGCCCTAATCCTGCCCTTTTCCCCACACCTAGATCCTTTTCCAGGGGGCTTTTCCAGGCCAAATCCCAGAGCATATCCAGGAGATACAGACCCACAGTCCCCACTTCCCCAGCCAGGTCATGATTTGGCCGTGGTGCCAAAGCGCTGGGGCACCCTGGTCATTGCTACCATCCCCCACCCAACACTAAAATCTAGTGTGGGATGGTGTGGGGGGAGAGAATTACCGTTGGAGATGGGCCGTTCGTCAGGAAGGGTCGTCTCTGGAGCTGCAAAGAACGAGAGAGAGAGAGTGAACAGAGAACACATGCAGCAGCTCGTGGGCATGGATGGATGTGGGTGAGGACAGGGACACGTGAATGGAAATCAAAATGGATGTGGACATGGAAAAACAAGCCTGGAGCACAAATAGGGAAGAGTGCTTGTTCCTGCCATCCCCCATCCAACACTAGCCTCAAGTGTCCCCAGCACTGGCCATCCTCTTCAAGATGAGATGCTCCAATCCTTCCCTTTTCCACACACCCAGCCCCTAACCTGGGAGCGTCGACAGCCCGCTTGGGCCTCACGGAGCTCAAGGGGGCTTTGGCATGAGCCGAGCTACCACCACCGCGCAGCAAAAGACCCAGAATGGCACCTCCAGCCTGGCTGTGCTGAGGGAGGACACCAAACCCAGCCCGGTGGTACCTGCAGGAGATCCGGTGTCCTCTGCTGCCCTCGTGCCTGCACAGATGACGCTGGCATCCTCAAAGTGCATGCAGTTGTGCACGCCCCAGCCCCTGTGCTGGCACGTCTGGAGGGAGGGCTCGTCCCCGCGGCACCGCACATCGTCCAGGAAGATGCTCCCAGTGCCGGGGCCGAAGTGTGCGCTGTCCGGGGCGGCCGTGGGCTGGCCACAGCCCAGCTGCCTGCACACCACCCGCGCGTTGCTCAGGTCCCAGAAGTCGTCGCACACCGTTCCCCAGCTGCTGCCGTCGTACAGCTCCACGCGGCCCTCGCAGCCGTTCCTCCCGCCCGAGAGCCGCAGGCGGGTGCCTGGGGGAGATGGGCACTCGGTCAGGGGACCCCCAGCCCCACACCCGCGGTCCTCACCTCCCCATCCAGGTTGGGATTTCTCCCCAGTGCCCTCGAGCTGGGGCGCTGCTGCCCTCGAGGGACCAGGGCTTGGCCACGAGATCGGGGCCCGGCTGGGGATGGATTGAGGGAAACAATTACCAGTTGGGATGGGCCGTTGAGCAGGAAGGTTTGGCTCTGGATCTACAAGCAACGAGAGAGAAAGAGAGGTAGTGAACAGAGAGAGCACATGCAGCAACTTCTTTGGATGGATAGACATGGGTAGGGACAGGGAGAGAAACTTGGAAAGGACACAGACATGGACATGGGAATGGAAATCAAAATAGCTGTGGATGTGGAAAGTCAAGGCTGGAGCACTGATAGAGGAAGAGGGAGTGGAGCTCTAACCTGCCTTGCCCCATCCAACATGGACATGGGCAGGGACAGGGACACAGACAGAGACACATAGAGGGACTTGGACAGGAAGGAAGACACGGACAAGGGCATCAGCACAGACAGGGACATTGGCACAGACATGGCCATGTGAATGAAAGTCAAAGCAGATGTGGACATGGAAAAGCAAGACCGGAGCACCAATGTGGGCAGAAAGTGCAACGCTCATTGCTGCCATCCCCCATCGAACACCAGCATCAAGCGTGGGACTGTGTGAGGGGAAGGAATTACCGGTTGAGATGGGCCATTCATCAGGACGGGTTGGCTCTGGAGCTGCAAGGAACAAGAGAGAGAGAGTGAACAGAGAGCACATGCAGCACCTCGTGGGGATGGATGGATGTTGGGTGGACAGGGACATGGACATAGACAGGGACACGTCAACAGAAATCAAAATGGATGTGACAGGGGCACGTTAACGGAAATCCAAACGGATGTGGACACGGAAAAACAAGCCTGGATCACAAATGGGGATGAGTGATAGTTCCTACATTCCCCATCCAACACCAGCCTCAAGTGGGCCCACCACCGCTCATACTCTGCAAGCTGAGATGCCCTAATCCTGCCCTTTTCCCCACACCTAGATCCTTTTCCAGGGGGCTTTTCCAGGCCAAATCCCAGAGCATATCCAGGAGATACAGACCCACAGTCCCCACTTCCCCAGCCAGGTCATGATTTGGCCGTGGTGCCAAAGCGCTGGGGCACCCTGGTCATTGCTACCATCCCCCACCCAACACTAAAATCTAGTGTGGGATGGTGTGGGGGGAGAGAATTACCGTTGGAGATGGGCCGTTCGTCAGGAAGGGTCGTCTCTGGAGCTGCAAAGAACGAGAGAGAGAGAGTGAACAGAGAACACATGCAGCAGCTCGTGGGCATGGATGGATGTGGGTGAGGACAGGGACACGTGAATGGAAATCAAAATGGATGTGGACATGGAAAAACAAGCCTGGAGCACAAATAGGGAAGAGTGCTTGTTCCTGCCATCCCCCATCCAACACTAGCCTCAAGTGTCCCCAGCACTGGCCATCCTCTTCAAGATGAGATGCTCCAATCCTTCCCTTTTCCACACACCCAGCCCCTAACCTGGGAGCGTCGACAGCCCGCTTGGGCCTCACGGAGCTCAAGGGGGCTTTGGCATGAGCCGAGCTACCACCACCGCGCAGCAAAAGACCCAGAATGGCACCTCCAGCCTGGCTGTGCTGAGGGAGGACACCAAACCCAGCCCGGTGGTACCTGCAGGAGATCCGGTGTCCTCTGCTGCCCTCGTGCCTGCACAGATGACGCTGGCATCCTCAAAGTGCATGCAGTTGTGCACGCCCCAGCCCCTGTGCTGGCACATCTGGAGGGAGGGCTCGTCCCCGCGGCACCGCACATCGTCCAGGAAGATGCTCCCAGTGCCGGGGCCGAAGTGTGCGCTGTCCGGGGCGGCCGTGGGCTGGCCACAGCCCAGCTGCCTGCACACCACCCGCGCGTTGCTCAGGTCCCAGAAGTCGTCGCACACCGTTCCCCAGCTGCTGCCGTCGTACAGCTCCACGCGGCCCTCGCAGCCGTTCCTCCCGCCCGAGAGCCGCAGGCGGGTGCCTGGGGGAGATGGGCACTCGGTCAGGGGACCCCCAGCCCCACACCCGCGGTCCTCACCTCCCCATCCAGGTTGGGATTTCTCCCCAGTGCCCTCGAGCTGGGGCGCTGCTGCCCTCGAGGGACCAGGGCTTGGCCACGAGATCGGGGCCCGGCTGGGGATGGATTGAGGGAAACAATTACCAGTTGGGATGGGCCGTTGAGCAGGAAGGTTTGGCTCTGGATCTACAAGCAACGAGAGAGAAAGAGAGGTAGTGAACAGAGAGAGCACATGCAGCAACTTCTTTGGATGGATAGACATGGGTAGGGACAGGGAGAGAAACTTGGAAAGGACACAGACATGGACATGGGAATGGAAATCAAAATAGCTGTGGATGTGGAAAGTCAAGGCTGGAGCACTGATAGAGGAAGAGGGAGTGGAGCTCTAACCTGCCTTGCCCCATCCAACATGGACATGGGCAGGGACAGGGACACAGACAGAGACACATAGAGGGACTTGGACAGGAAGGAAGACACGGACAAGGGCATCAGCACAGACAGGGACATTGGCACAGACATGGCCATGTGAATGAAAGTCAAAGCAGATGTGGACATGGAAAAGCAAGACCGGAGCACCAATGTGGGCAGAAAATGCAACGCTCATTTCTGCCATCCCCCATCGAACACCAGCATCAAGCGTGGGACTGTGTGAGGGGAAGGAATTACCGGTTGAGATGGGCCATTCATCAGGACGGGTTGGCTCTGGAGCTGCAAGGAACAAGAGAGAGAGAGTGAACAGAGAGCACATGCAGCACCTCGTGGGGATGGATGGATGTTGGGTGGACAGGGACATGGACATAGACAGGGACACGTCAACAGAAATCAAAATGGAAGTGACAGGGGCACGTTAACGGAAATCCAAACGGATGTGGACACGGAAAAACAAGCCTGGATCACAAATGGGGATGAGTGATAGCTCCTACATTCCCCATCCAACACCAGCCTCAAGTGGACCCACCACTGCTCATACTCTGCAAGCTGAGATGCCCTAATCCTGCCCTTTTCCCCACACCTAGATCCTTTTCCAGGGGGCTTTTCCAGGCCAAATCCCAGAGCATATCCAGGAGATACAGACCCACAGTCCCCACTTCCCCAGCCAGGTCATGATTTGGCCGTGGTGCCAAAGCGCTGGGGCACCCTGGTCATTGCTACCATCCCCCACCCAACACTAAAATCTAGTGTGGGATGGTGTGGGGGGAGAGAATTACCGTTGGAGATGGGCCGTTCGTCAGGAAGGGTCGTCTCTGGAGCTGCAAAGAACGAGAGAGAGAGAGTGAACAGAGAACACATGCAGCAGCTCGTGGGCATGGATGGATGTGGGTGAGGACAGGGACACGTGAATGGAAATCAAAATGGATGTGGACATGGAAAAACAAGCCTGGAGCACAAATAGGGAAGAGTGCTTGTTCCTGCCATCCCCCATCCAACACTAGCCTCAAGTGTCCCCAGCACTGGCCATCCTCTTCAAGATGAGATGCTCCAATCCTTCCCTTTTCCACACACCCAGCCCCTAACCTGGGAGCGTCGACAGCCCGCTTGGGCCTCACGGAGCTCAAGGGGGCTTTGGCATGAGCCGAGCTACCACCACCGCGCAGCAAAAGACCCAGAATGGCACCTCCAGCCTGGCTGTGCTGAGGGAGGACACCAAACCCAGCCCGGTGGTACCTGCAGGAGATCCGGTGTCCTCTGCTGCCCTCGTGCCTGCACAGATGACGCTGGCATCCTCAAAGTGCATGCAGTTGTGCACGCCCCAGCCCCTGTGCTGGCACATCTGGAGGGAGGGCTCGTCCCCGCGGCACCGCACATCGTCCAGGAAGATGCTCCCAGTGCCGGGGCCGAAGTGTGCGCTGTCCGGGGCGGCCGTGGGCTGGCCACAGCCCAGCTGCCTGCACACCACCCGCGCGTTGCTCAGGTCCCAGAAGTCGTCGCACACCGTTCCCCAGCTGCTGCCGTCGTACAGCTCCACGCGGCCCTCGCAGCCGTTCCTCCCGCCCGAGAGCCGCAGGCGGGTGCCTGGGGGAGATGGGCACTCGGTCAGGGGACCCCCAGCCCCACACCCGCGGTCCTCACCTCCCCATCCAGGTTGGGATTTCTCCCCAGTGCCCTCGAGCTGGGGCGCTGCTGCCCTCGAGGGACCAGGGCTTGGCCACGAGATCGGGGCCCGGCTGGGGATGGATTGAGGGAAACAATTACCAGTTGGGATGGGCCGTTGAGCAGGAAGGTTTGGCTCTGGATCTACAAGCAACGAGAGAGAAAGAGAGGTAGTGAACAGAGAGAGCACATGCAGCAACTTCTTTGGATGGATAGACATGGGTAGGGACAGGGAGAGAAACTTGGAAAGGACACAGACATGGACATGGGAATGGAAATCAAAATAGCTGTGGATGTGGAAAGTCAAGGCTGGAGCACTGATAGAGGAAGAGGGAGTGGAGCTCTAACCTGCCTTGCCCCATCCAACATGGACATGGGCAGGGACAGGGACACAGACAGAGACACATAGAGGGACTTGGACAGGAAGGAAGACACGGACAAGGGCATCAGCACAGACAGGGACATTGGCACAGACATGGCCATGTGAATGAAAGTCAAAGCAGATGTGGACATGGAAAAGCAAGACCGGAGCACCAATGTGGGCAGAAAGTGCAACGCTCATTGCTGCCATCCCCCATCGAACACCAGCATCAAGCGTGGGACTGTGTGAGGGGAAGGAATTACCGGTTGAGATGGGCCATTCATCAGGACGGGTTGGCTCTGGAGCTGCAAGGAACAAGAGAGAGAGAGTGAACAGAGAGCACATGCAGCACCTCGTGGGGATGGATGGATGTTGGGTGGACAGGGACATGGACATAGACAGGGACACGTCAACAGAAATCAAAATGGATGTGACAGGGGCACGTTAACGGAAATCCAAACGGATGTGGACACGGAAAAACAAGCCTGGATCACAAATGGGGATGAGTGATAGTTCCTACATTCCCCATCCAACACCAGCCTCAAGTGGGCCCACCACCGCTCATACTCTGCAAGCTGAGATGCCCTAATCCTGCCCTTTTCCCCACACCTAGATCCTTTTCCAGGGGGCTTTTCCAGGCCAAATCCCAGAGCATATCCAGGAGATACAGACCCACAGTCCCCACTTCCCCAGCCAGGTCATGATTTGGCCGTGGTGCCAAAGCGCTGGGGCACCCTGGTCATTGCTACCATCCCCCACCCAACACTAAAATCTAGTGTGGGATGGTGTGGGGGGAGAGAATTACCGTTGGAGATGGGCCGTTCGTCAGGAAGGGTCGTCTCTGGAGCTGCAAAGAACGAGAGAGAGAGAGTGAACAGAGAACACATGCAGCAGCTCGTGGGCATGGATGGATGTGGGTGAGGACAGGGACACGTGAATGGAAATCAAAATGGATGTGGACATGGAAAAACAAGCCTGGAGCACAAATAGGGAAGAGTGCTTGTTCCTGCCATCCCCCATCCAACACTAGCCTCAAGTGTCCCCAGCACTGGCCATCCTCTTCAAGATGAGATGCTCCAATCCTTCCCTTTTCCACACACCCAGCCCCTAACCTGGGAGCGTCGACAGCCCGCTTGGGCCTCACGGAGCTCAAGGGGGCTTTGGCATGAGCCGAGCTACCACCACCGCGCAGCAAAAGACCCAGAATGGCACCTCCAGCCTGGCTGTGCTGAGGGAGGACACCAAACCCAGCCCGGTGGTACCTGCAGGAGATCCGGTGTCCTCTGCTGCCCTCGTGCCTGCACAGATGACGCTGGCATCCTCAAAGTGCATGCAGTTGTGCACGCCCCAGCCCCTGTGCTGGCACATCTGGAGGGAGGGCTCGTCCCCGCGGCACCGCACATCGTCCAGGAAGATGCTCCCAGTGCCGGGGCCGAAGTGTGCGCTGTCCGGGGCGGCCGTGGGCTGGCCACAGCCCAGCTGCCTGCACACCACCCGCGCGTTGCTCAGGTCCCAGAAGTCGTCGCACACCGTTCCCCAGCTGCTGCCGTCGTACAGCTCCACGCGGCCCTCGCAGCCGTTCCTCCCGCCCGAGAGCCGCAGGCGGGTGCCTGGGGGAGATGGGCACTCGGTCAGGGGACCCCCAGCCCCACACCCGCGGTCCTCACCTCCCCATCCAGGTTGGGATTTCTCCCCAGTGCCCTCGAGCTGGGGCGCTGCTGCCCTCGAGGGACCAGGGCTTGGCCACGAGATCGGGGCCCGGCTGGGGATGGATTGAGGGAAACAATTACCAGTTGGGATGGGCCGTTGAGCAGGAAGGTTTG
The DNA here is from genome assembly GCF_032191515.1 of Phaenicophaeus curvirostris. Classification (NCBI taxonomy): domain Eukaryota; kingdom Metazoa; phylum Chordata; class Aves; order Cuculiformes; family Cuculidae; genus Phaenicophaeus; species Phaenicophaeus curvirostris. Next base: position 12,123,338 of record NC_091400.1, on the reverse strand, counting down.
GCTCTGGATCTACAAGCAACGAGAGAGAAAGAGAGGTAGTGAACAGAGAGAGCACATGCAGCAACTTCTTTGGATGGATAGACATGGGTAGGGACAGGGAGAGAAACTTGGAAAGGACACAGACATGGACATGGGAATGGAAATCAAAATAGCTGTGGATGTGGAAAGTCAAGGCTGGAGCACTGATAGAGGAAGAGGGAGTGGAGCTCTAACCTGCCTTGCCCCATCCAACATGGACATGGGCAGGGACAGGGACACAGACAGAGACACATAGAGGGACTTGGACAGGAAGGAAGACACGGACAAGGGCATCAGCACAGACAGGGACATTGGCACAGACATGGCCATGTGAATGAAAGTCAAAGCAGATGTGGACATGGAAAAGCAAGACCGGAGCACCAATGTGGGCAGAAAGTGCAACGCTCATTGCTGCCATCCCCCATCGAACACCAGCATCAAGCGTGGGACTGTGTGAGGGGAAGGAATTACCGGTTGAGATGGGCCATTCATCAGGACGGGTTGGCTCTGGAGCTGCAAGGAACAAGAGAGAGAGAGTGAACAGAGAGCACATGCAGCACCTCGTGGGGATGGATGGATGTTGGGTGGACAGGGACATGGACATAGACAGGGACACATCAACGGAAATGAAAATGCATGTTGACATAGAAAAGGAAGGCTGGAGCACCAATATGGGCAGAAAGCGCAATTCCCATTGCTGCCATTCCCCATCAAAACACCAGCATCAAACGTGGGAAAGTGCGAGGGGCAAGGATTACCATTTGAGGTGGGCCATTCGTCAGGAAGGGTTTTCTCTGGAGCTGAAAGGAAAGAGAAAGAGAGAGTGAACAGAGAGTACGTGAAGCAGCTCGTGGGGATCGATGGGTATGGATTGGGACAGGGACATGGACACAGACAGGATTAGGGATATGTGAATGGAAATCAAAATCGATGTGGGCATGGTAAATCACGCCTGGAGCACCAATAGTGGAGAGTGTGTCGTGCTTGTTGCTGCCATGCCCGGTTCAACACCAGCCTCAAGTGTCCCCAGCCCTGCTCATCCTCTGCAAGCCGAGATGCCCCAATCCTGCTCTTTTCCCCACACCCAGCTCATTTTCCAGGGAGGGTTTCCAGGCCAAATCCCAAATCCCAGACCACATCCAGGAGATCCAGACCCACAGTCCCCATCTCCCCAGCCGGGTCATGATATGGCCACAGTGCCCACGAGCTGGGGCGCCATGGCCATTGCTTCCATCCCCCATCCAACATCAGCATCAAGTGTGGGATTGTGTGTGGGGAAGCCCACAGGCAGGTGCCTGGGGGAGACGGGCACTGGGTCAGGGATCCCCAGACCCGCAGCCATGGTCCCCAAGTGTGTCCCTGCAGCACAGAGCTGCGTGGCTGCTGCAAGGCCAAGGCTGGTCAGGTGTGCATCAATTACCTTTTGAAGATGGCCAGTCAGTGGTGCGTTCTGTAGCTGTGGATGCAAGGAATAATTTGGTGTCAACAAGAAAGGTTCCAAACAGAGTGAGATCATACCATGCACTCGAAGCAGCTCGTCTTGAAAGAGCCCATATCCTGTGGCCCTTACATCATGTGGAGGTCTTCCACTCAATGGAAATGACCTCGTGACATCTCTGTGCCCTCTGCTCCCTGGGCAGCAACCACATGCCCATGGAGGCCTAACTTGCATTACAAACCATTTGATGCATCAGCTCTCTCTTTTCCAGCCAAATTCCAAATCCCAGAACACATCCAGGTGGTAGCTACAGTCCTACCTGTGCAGGAGCTGGAAGGTCAAAAGTAGAATATTCCCCTTTCACAGTGCACTCCAGCTGCAGTGATAGGAAAGCCCACCCCCAAGAGTGTCTTTTACCAGCACACAGAGGTTTTGACCTCAGACCTTACCCCCCAGATTACCACCTCTTCTTTATGCTCTGCTTGCATCCTTGCTGTGAACTTTGATGCCAGGAATAGCCCTGCTGGATTGTCCCAGGAATGGGAGACTCCCTCCAGTGCAGTCCAGTCTGGGAAGGGAGATCAGGGGCACTGAGGAGTTCAGTGAGTGGCCGTGGTCAGAGTTACCTGGTGTGCTCTCCTCTGCTGTGTCAACCATGCGTGCTTTTGTGGTCATCTCCACTAGGAAAATGGGAGTTGTTTGCACTGTAGCTGTTGACTCCGCCATGGTGGACGTCTCTGCTGTGGAGGTCGTTGGTTCTGGGGAAATTGTCTCTGCTAGCACGATTGTTGGTGGTGTGGAGAACATCTCTGCTTGGGGGGTCATTCGTGGTGTGAAGAACATTGCTTGGGAGGTTGTTAGTGGTGTGGAGAACATCTCTGTTTGGAAGGTCATTGGTGGTGCGGAGGTTGTTTCTGCTAGAGAGGTTGTTGGTACTGCGGCAGCTGTCTCCTCTGTGGAGGCAGCGTCCACTAAAGAGGTTGTCTCCAGTGTTGAGGTTGGTGGAACTGTGGAGGTCATCGGTGTTTCAAAGGTACTTCCTGTAAACATGGAAGAAAAACATCACCCGCATGAGGGCTATGCTTGTGCAGAGAGTACTACTCTAATTTAGCTACAAGTCCAGTTCTTCAAGAATAAAGTGAAATCATGATGAATTATTGTCAAAACATACTCTATCTTGACTGGAGCCAGCAGATAGAATGGAGTTATGGTGACAGCCAATTGCAAGTTTTTCTTTAAAGTGGTATTTCCAGATGGTGACAGCAGGGAAAGGCCCGGACATGGCACCTGCTCCCAGCCACAGGACACCACGGCACAGGCTCTTGCCGTGCAGCTAGAACGATAGGGTTGTTGCCAGCCACAAGGCAGCATTGCCACCACAGTCACCCTTCTGCAGAGGCTCAGGTGATCCCCAGGAGCAGCCCTGGCAGGGTTTGGGGTGGTGCTTGGTACAAGGTGAGGAGTGGATCAGGCCAGCATGAATTACCTGTTAGATACGGCCATTCTGTCGCAGCCACTGTGTCTGCAAAAGCAAGAAATAAATGACGTTTAAATAAGGCGCTGAGCACTTCACACATATAGTAACAGAGGTATTGCAGTGAGCTTTGCTGTTCTCTTCTAAACGCAAACACTGAAGTCGCTGGCATTTCCTTCCAGCATGAATTCAGCTGTCTGGGCGCTTCCCCTTTGAGGAAATGTGGAGACTGCCGTATGCATAAAACACCTCAACAATGGGTTACCAGCCACGTTGCAGCTCGTGCTGCTTTGCTGTTGGTGCAGGTGAAAACAAATGCACTGCCTTTTCTTGAAAAATAAGAGGAATAAAAAAACTGCAGGGTGGCAGAGTACTAAAAAATGTATGCATATTGGTAAAGGAAAAGAGAATGAAGGGCCCTAAGTATGAAAAACACATGAGCAATGCAAAGTGAGTTGTCAGCTATGGCAGTTTGGGTTGTGATGGTGGAATTATTACTGATTTAATGGACACATTAAGGTTTATGGTGAGTTTCACCTAACCCCATTCCTCCCTGATGAACTCTGCCTGTCAGACACATCTTTGCCTCTAACTCTGACTTGTTTCCCCTTTGTGACTGCTGGGTGATTAGACAGAATATCAGTTCTGCGTATTGCAATGCACATCTGATACTTGGGGTTTTTAATTGCTTTGCATGGAATGAGCAAGCACATTTTGTGTGCTGCCCAGGGAGAGAAACCTGAGTCTGTACTGGCTCTGCAGGATCAGCAGAGAGAAAAGACAATATTATAGGAAGATCAGACTCTGCTCTCTGAGAACAGGTCTTTTCAGAGGAGGTGTGATCTTCCATAGAGAAAGGATTCTTCACAATAAAGCAGAAAGATTAGACATATATCTGATATATGATAGAAGATATATATATATCTGATATCTGATAGAAGGATGTTGAGGCTCTGGGGTGAGTCCAGAGAAGAGCAACAAAGCTGGTGAACAGGCTTTATGAGGAGCGGCTGAGAGAGCTGGGGTTGTTTAGCCTGGAGAAGAGGAGGCTGAGGGGAGACCTCATTGCTCTCTATAACTACCTGAAAGGAGGTTGTAGAGAGGAGGGTGCTGGCCTCTTCTCCCAAGTGACAGGGGACAGGACAAGAGGCAATGGCCTCAAGCTCCGCCAGGGGAGATTTAGGCTGAACATTAGGAAAAAATTTTTCACAGAAAGGGTCATTGGGCACTGGAAGAGGCTGCCCGGGGAGGTGGTTGAGTCACCTTCCCTGGAGGTGTTTAAGGCATGGGTGGACGAGGTGCTAAGGGGCATGGTTTAGTGTTTGATAGGAATGGTTGGACTCGATGATCCGGTGGGTCTCTTCCAACCTGGTGATTCTATGATTCTATGATTCTATACATGGTAAACCTTCTATCACACGTCTTGAAATAATGAAATGTTCTCTCAGAAGGAGAATGTCTGCATGTCCCCATGCTGGCACACACATACAGAGTGCAATTTATGGCAAAAGTATTTGTCATAGAATCACAGAATATTCTGGGTTGGAAGGGACTGTGAAAGTCATCTAGTTCAACTCTCAACCTTAAGAAAAGAAAAATGTGACGGCACCTGAGCAGACAACACCAGCATCTTCGTAGTGGTAACAGTTGTGTATATTCCACCCAGCATGATTACAATGCAACAAGGAAAGCTCATCTCCGGTGCACTTCACGTTGTCCAGCAGGATGTCACCTGAGCCTTGGCCAAAGTAAGCGCTTCCCGGAGCTGCAACGGCCTCGCCACAGCCCAGCTGCCTGCACACAACCTGGGCATCATCAATGTCCCAGAAGTCATCGCACACCGTCCCCGGCTGTCCTCTATAATAGAGCTCAACGCGACCTTCGCATCTGTGCCTTCCGTTCACCAGCTGGAGAAAGATACCTTTGGGAGAGAGGGGATTGAGCACTAACACCGTCAGACAGTTAAGCTGGAAGTGACCTGAAGAAGTCATCTATTCTCCACTCTTGCCCCACCGTTCCCAGTAGGTGCTTGTGTAGCCCAGTATTAAAAGGCTGTGAGGACAGAGGTGGTATACACTTGCTTTCTTCCCCTCTCTCAGAACTCAGTATCAGCTGCACATATTTTTTGCAGGATTTCTATAGTATTTTAGAGGAAACAATAACTGTTCTTTATTTTTCTCTCTGATTTATGCAATTTAACTAGAATTTCTCTTCTTCCTCTAACATTTTTAAAAGAATTTTCAGGACCCAGAGTCCACAGCTCACAACCAAACCCTGTAGTTTTTAAGACCAATTTCAATGGAAGAATTCTGCTAAGTTTCCAACAGAATGGATGATGCTCTCAACAGGTTTATGGAAATTCCGATAGGAATCCAACAGCTTTATTTATAAGCCTGTAAAATTCTACCAGAGTCTGAAATAAAGAATATTTAATAACCTATCATACATACATCTGATATGCTAGAGTGCATTCACTGAGGTAAAACCTATCTGCTTTCCTGCTTGAGTGAGCTTGTCCATAATTTGGACATTCTGCAGTGAACAGTATAAAAATACTGATTTTAGAGGTGCACGTTCGGAGAAGAAATTTATTAAAGACTTTACCACAAAGTGCAAGTGAGCAAATAAATGTTGTAACTTAAGACCTGCAATATTTACACTTTGGAAAGCAAAACATGCACGCTGCTTTTGTTAGAGTGTGCTTTTCTGCCAAATATGCATTCAGCTTCTTAGTGACCGAACAAGTCATCCAAAGCAAAATACATCTAAGCAGTTAACAGTTCCAGGATTTCTTCACTGCATCTCTTTCTTTTCTGTTGGACTAGAACAGCCAAGGCAGTGTCCAAGCTAAATGTGACCCTCCTTGCATGCCCCAAACTCCCAATTCAGGGGAGAGGCTGCAGGAGTACCCCTGACTTTTATCTGCTCTGATTCTTCCAGGATCAGTTTGGACCTTTTTGAACCACTCATAGGGTTTGGGAGAGGTGGAACAGCAAACCTGGCAAAAGGTCAGAGCAGGATTAGGAAATTAAAGCTGATCTAAAGCAATTTTATTTGCTTTCATTCAAGGTCTGTCATCACTGTGAGAGCATAACCACCAGTGGGGCATGTAATTAGAGAGGTTGCACCCTGCCTCCCACTTTAAAGGTGTCAAAAATACAAAAGCTTATGGTTGTACAATTACAGCACTTTCTGTGGCCCAGGAGACAGAGGCAGGGGCTGGGGAATGAAGCCAAGAGCAGAGAGAAGGACTGGAGCAGCAAGAGTATCACCAGGCAAGCAGAGGATAGATGAAGAAAGCTGGATGAGGCAGATGATGGCAATATAAATTATCGTAATTATGCTTAAATAACTAATTAGAAACAAAATCTGCAATTATTATAGGGTATAGGCTGAACTGGTTACCTCGAAGTCACCGGAGCAACTGAGCAGGCAGAAAGCAATGGGGTAAGGAAGAAGCCAATGACGAAAATGTTGAACAAAAATCATTTCATGCCTTTCTTTACTTTCAGATGCCCCTCATTTATCTGCAGTGCTAGATTATGAAAGCTAAATTCTTGTTACATATCATTAAATTGCACTTAAGATTGAGCAGAATCAAATAATACAAGCAATGTTAAATACAGAGCGTATCTACATGTGCACATCCTCTGGAACAAATATACTTTTTTTTAATAAAAAATAAATTCTTCCAGAATTCTTAGCTCAAATTTCTGTAACTGGAAGAACAACTCATTCCCGCCACGGTCGCAGACACAAGCATCAAAACAGTACTAGGTGCTACGACAAGCATTACCCTGTGTCAGCAAAATGAGCTTCGATGAACCTTTTAAATCATTCTTATTCACTATGATGATTAGTCCATAATTTGAGCAAAACAAAACCAGGCTACCTCTTTCATCAAACTTCCCTTTAATAGTTAGCCCCAAACACATACCAACATCAATGTGATTTCTATTCATGGAACCAACAGAGAGGACCCCAGCCAGTCTTTATAATTTTTTTAAGTGTCCTGGAGCAAGTCTAAGCTTTTTACCTGTTTTGGCCTCCAGAACTGCCGGACCTAGCAAGAACAGCCATGTCAGAATTGTAACAGTACCCATCTCTCCATCCTGCTGATAGGAAGGACCATCAGATTATATAGTCTCTTTTTCTGAAGGGGAGTGGCTCTATAGGTTTCTCATTCTTCAGAACAACAAAACCTTCATGGTCCTATGATCTGAAATAAAAATATTTTTTATTTGCTGTTCAAGATTTTTGCAACTTCCTTGGTTTTGCAGAAAGATAATATCTCAAGAGCAACATTGTCCACTGCCGGAAGGAAATATTTATGCTGCTATAAGTTTCACAATCCTCTCATTGTACAAAGCAAATGAGCTCCTATCCAAAGATACCTTTCAATTCTTGCTGAGGAATCTCGGTATTTTTCTTTTATGGGGAGATTCCTTGGCAAGTCTGGGGAAGGCAGTGGGATCTTGAAACAAATTGGGTTGTCTCCAGCAAAATAAGAAAAGAGCTTCATGATTTGGTTCCAACTATTGAGGCAAGCCTCCTTGAGGAGCCACGAATTTCTTACAAGTTTGGCGTACTCCAATAAAACAAAACAAGACCTGGTAGCCCTGTTCAAATATGACTTGGTGGGAATCTCTCTGAACATAACGCACCAGAACTGTGGCCGTTGCTGAATGCAACGTGAAGGTAACTGAGAGACACTCAATTGAGACAGTTGCTTTCTATCAAAATTGCTGGCTCCACTGCACCATCCATCCCTCTGCCATTGGCAATAGTGCCAGCAACAAGAAGGTTAAGGTAGGAGGTGGCTGTGGCCTCCTAGTGGATGTAGGAGCCACTGGAGAGGCAACGTGGTGGATATGTGAGGAAGAAGAGCAGGCAGTCAGTGGTCCGGGGTGAGCTTCCAGTCCAGGACCTGGGGAAAGAGAGCTGGAGTGGCAGCAAGAGGAGATGACTTGAGAAAGGCGTGAAATACTGCTTGCTGGTTTCCTTCCTTGAAAGTCACAGCCATAAGTGTAGGGGAGCTCCCACCAATGTATGTGCGTGATGTCTTTGCCTCAACATATGGGTAACTTGCTCCAGATAATTAAGAGAGAGTCTGAGCTAAGCCTTGAAGGAAAACACTATGAAGAACCTTGCAGATGAAGTCAGCACCCCTAGCCCCAACAGGAACCCAATCCTTTTTGGCAATTTTAAGCTCAAGTCAAAACTCTACATACTGAGAGACCATTAGATAGCAAGAAGGGGTCAAGAACATCAAGGTCAGTTGAAAACCTTTTGTGAGAACTGTGCAGAAAAAACAGTGGATTTTATGCACTTTTAAGTCAGTTACATGGATTGCAGCTTAACTTTCTTCTAAAACTTCCTTTGATCCTTTGAACCACAAAATGGGGGGAAGAAAGGTTCAGATTTCTATTAAGAATCTCTCTTAGTAAGTTCCTTATTTAATTTTGCAGCATGACTGTTAGAGGTGTATTGTTTTGATTCATTTGAACAATTAATCCAAAGCTGCCCACAATGTGAAATAATGGTCATTTTTCATTCACTGTTCTTTGCCACTTTCCTATGTTTCAAACATTTAATGAGAAAAGCCTGATGACCATCCTGACACTGAAGAGCCAGAATGCTGTTGTTCATCTCACTCCTATCTCCACAGCCTTCACGGCTTGGATGATGATACCAGGAGTGAAAATTTGTGGCACAGTTGTTGCCATATAAAGATTTGTTGCCTTCAGGGGGAGTCACCAAGGATGAAGACTGAAGTCCAGGAGTCCAAGAAAAAATGACATGGAAGGTCTTTCCACAAAGGCCAGCATTATTGGAATGGAAGAAGGAAGTGCAAAACACAAAATGCCAAAGATGATGTTGGAAGCCTTGAAAGTCAACATTGAGAAGGGTAAATATGATTCTTCTTTATACAAACAACCGCATTAACACATGGATGAGGAAATGTACACAAGACTTGGTATTTACTATTCATATTCTTCTGTTTTTGACACTTTGGCAACAAGCAGAAAAAATCCAGTGTATTTCACTGGCCAATCAAACACTGCAGTCAGTGAAGCGTAAGTAAGTGATGGACAGCAGTTCTGCAAACTCTTGTAATAACTGGAAAGGATGGCGAGGCAGGGGAACATGAAAATAATTCGAACAATTCCCAGATGGTTCAAGTAAAAAAAAAACATGTTGAGTTATCCAGGTAAATGGACACAAGCAACTGATTAATCCTTCTCCATATTCTTCACTAACCCATTCTTTTACTACAGACCTAAAAGGTGTAGATATTTCTAGTGATTATCAGACAATCTCTGCAGAGTAGGAATAGAGAAATATTATGTTCTAGTTAATTTGAGTTAATTAATTCATTCAGATACCATACCACACACATTTTCACCCTTCCCACTGGCAAGGTATGTCTTTTTGCAGTAACACATTTTTGCTCTCTAGGACTTCCAGCAGCTTGAATTGCTTCTCTGAAAGTTACTCTGCGAGAGAAGCTCCACCGAGCTTTGAAAACATTTCCCTTTCTACCAGCGCTAGGAGACTTCTGCAGACACACTAGCTTTAGTGAGGTCCAAATGAAAACTGTTGAAAGGACATAGAAGATGAGTCAGCTGTCAATTGTGACTTTAGAAACTACGTAGAATGGAATGAGCGTATCCATAGACTTCCGCACAAAGAAATGATCATTTGATTCCAAGCATTAAGATGAGGCACCTTAGTCTGATTTATCAGGTTCCCAGATGGCCTTTGGGGCTCTGTTGTGTGTCATGTGAAGCGTATCATTACAAATCAATCTGCATTTGCTTGATAATGAGGATATGAGTCAATCAGAACTGTCTGCCACTGAGAGTCAGCTCCACCAGGTTTACTGGTAGCAGCTCTCTTGAACGTGGTTGGGCAGGAGATGGGAAGGAAGGTTCCTGGCAGAGACACCAACCACCAATCTATGCACTTTAGAGCATTACTCTTTCCTCATCACCAAATCCAGCTTTCTTCAGTCCTGCATTTCTATAAGAACTGTGGGTCAAGGAATGTGGCAGGAAAACCAGGAGGATGAGTCTAAGACACCAACTACGACAGTTTAGTGGCATTTTTTACAGCAACATTTGATATGGAGACTGCTGAACTTGGTACCTCTACTTTGTGTTCTGATACAATCTTGATGGACCCCTGGATAATACTGGAAGACTCAGCTCTGGAGAGTACAAGCATAATGCAGGTTGGAGGCACCAACATCCTAGGTCTAGGATCTCTCTGCTTTTCTGATCACAATGACATTTGAAAAAAAGAAGAAGTAAAAAAAAGTGCCTTTTTTCAATCTATGCCCTTAAAAATGCTGGGGTAGCACAATCACAGTGGCAGAGGCAGGAGAGAAAACAGCAGATCTGGGAAGAACAGAAGGGTAGGTTCTATTCTAGAGAGCTAGGAAAGCCCAGATACAGGAAAGTCTTCACTGTGCTGAGCAGGTTGCTGGATTCCTCCAAGCCTGGACAATCGTTGGACCACACAACAGGGCTAGCTGAAAGCCTCCTGGGTTGCTCTGCCTTTCAAAGCTGGCTGTAGGCAGGAAGGAGGGGAGGACTCTCCTCTATTCTTGTTCCTCCGTTGTGGACAACAAAATTCTCTTCCCCTCTCTGGGCAATGCCAGTCCTTGCTGGTATGGTCCCTTCTCCACAGCATGGAGAGAGGACGAGAGGCCTGCCTGGGTCATCAGGAAAACACACCTTGTAGGATAAAACAGTACAGGCTGTGATGATTGTTCCATCCGAGCTGCCCACATCCTCCTCGTCAGGTCAGGATGTTACCATAGAGTACAGCTCATCCTCCTTATGTCTCCCTGTTCCTCTGGCTCACCGCACATTATGCTGCTCCCAGTGAACTTCCCTCTGTCATAGCTGGCTAGAAAACAGGAAAGTTGAAAGAGCATCTCTCAAACAAATACCAGTGACCTTTCCACTCATAGGAAGCAGCCTCTTCCAAGTAGATTCTTCCTTTATTGTTATTTTTTATTGTGCTTTCACACGGGGATAGGGGCCAGGTCACATTTCCTTCTGGCAGCTTACATACATTCTCTCTCCTCTCCCCATTACAGGTGCAGAAACACGTAAGAACAAGAGCAGAAAGCATTGCTTGGCAAAGTCATTTCGTCAGAGGAACGTTTTCCAAGCTGATAAAGCATTATCTGGGAGTTCGGACAAGTAGATGGTGTTGGCAAGTACACAAAAAGAAGCTGTGCTCAAAGCCTGTTTTCTTTCCTGCTTTTTCTAAATTACACATTTATGTAACAGATCTGGTTATTTGTGTCCTCTATACAAAAATTGTGTAAGTGGCCTACATTTGCCCAGAGAAACTTGTCACTGTGACGAACCACCCATCCATCCCCCCCCACCCCAAATAGGGAACAATTCCTCATGTGAAATCCCTGTTCATTTTCTCTCCTGGATCATTATTGAGATATTTTTTACTGCGAAGAAATATTTCTCTTGGACTGCTTTCCAGTGTATCTCATGGTGCTGCACGGTGTTTTGTCTGCTCATCAGTATGGCAAGTCAATTCTTCTTTCTCAAGTCACCTAAATCAGTCTTCTCTGACAGACAGACAATTGACTGAGATGCTCTAAATATCTAGCACTGAAGCTGGATTCCCTGGTAACTGATTTGGATGCTGGGATGGAAGAATTAACCTTTCTTCTGACCTCAGGTGTATGTATGTGGAGGTGAGGGTTTTAAAGCCCAGCTCCTTTAGAAGTTCAGTTCACGACAACACAAGGTTTTACCTCAGGACAGTGCGTTCTTCAAACAAGACATGCATGGTGGAGCAGTCAAGCAAGAGTCACCTTCTACACAGACTGAAAAACCAAATCATGAAGTGGATGACTGGTGAAAAATATCAGCACCCTCCACCTGCAAGCCTTGGTTGCCTCTCCCACTATCTGGTACGAGATGGGTTCCTGCAGCTTCTGCTTCAGAAGGGCACCCCCTTCAGCAAGAAGGGCAGCTGCCAGCACCATGGCAGCCACAGCCAGAGGGGCAGGGCAGCTGGCTCCCTTTCACTTGCATGTCAGAGGCCAGCTCTGTGCCAAGCAATGTCAAAGGTAAATAGGCAAAGGGAATTCGAATTTAAATGTTACAATGTGGATCTGGTCAGAAACCAACTTGCTTTATTGCACGTCGTTTCATAAATGATCCTGTGGCCATGCCAAACAAGTAAAGATTAGGGCAAGAAATGGAAGAACAACTAAGAATTTACAGTGTTCACACACTGAGACTGTAAGATGCTGTTTCCTGGTACTGGAAAACAGGAGTTGGACTCGATGATCCTTGTGGGTCCCTTCCAACTCAGACATTCTGTGATTCTATGAAACAGCAGCTATATGATAGCTTGAAACAACATTTCCGAGGGAACCTACTGACTGGTTGCTAATAAATAAAAGACACACCAGTCAGGCACAGACAGTTCTGAAAAAGTCATGTACATCCTGCAGGGGGATGAGGCACATCTCGTCTCTGTTCCCACAGAGCTGAACCAATTGCCATTTGACAGAACAAAGAGTGGATCTAAACTGTGATAGAAAGGAAATAGCCTGGAAACAGTAAAAACAATTTAATAAAAATTATTTTTAAAATCCCTATGAGAATTACAGCAGAGTTATGAGTCATAGAACAACTAGGTTGGAAAAGTCCTTTGAGGTCATCTAGTCCAACTATCCCTGTCCAGTACTAAACCATCCCTGAGCACTTCATCTCACAGAATCACTAGGCTGGAAAAGACCCACTGGATCATCGAGTCCAACCATTCTTATCAAACACTAAACCACACCCCTCAGTACCTCATCCACCCATCCTTTAAACACCTCCAGGGAAGGTGACTCAACCACCTCCCTGGGCAGCCTGTTCCTGTGCCCAATGACCCTTTACGTGAATTTTTTTTTCCTGATGTCAATCCTGAACCTCCCCTGATGGAGCTTGAGGCCATTCCCCCTTTTCCCTCCTCTCCACAACCTCCTTTCAGGTAGTTGTAGAGAGCAATAAGATCTCCCCAGCTCTCTCAGCCGCTCCTCATAAAGCCTGTTCTCCAGCCCCCATCACCAGCTTCGTTGCTCTTCTCTGGACATGCTCTAAAGCCTCAACACCCTTCTTGTGGTGAGGGGCCCAGAACTGAACCCAGGATTTTAGGTGTGGTCTCACCAGTGCTGAGTACAGAGGGAAAAAGATCTCCCCACCTTTTAAACCTCTCCAGAGATGGGGACTCCACCACCTCCCTGGCCAGCCTCTGCCAGTGCCCGAGAACCATTTTGGTGAAGAAATTTTTCCTAATGTCCAATCTGAGCCTGCCTGGGCACAGCTTGAGGCCATTCCATCTCATCACCTATCATTTGGGAGAAGAGACCAACATGTACTTCTCTATAACCTCCTTTCAGGTAGTTGCAGAGAGCAATGAGGTCTCCCCTCAATCTACCCTTCTCCAGGCTGAACAGCCCCAGGTCCTTCAGCCGCTTCTCCTAAGACTCGTTGTTCTCCAGCCCCTTCCCCAGCTCCATTCCCTCCTCTGGATGTGCTCCTGACTCTCAATGTCTTTCTTGTAGTTAGGGGCCCAAAACTGAACCCAAGATTCAAGGTGCAGCCTCACCAGTGCCAAGTGCAGGGTCACAATCCCTTCGCTGGGCCTGCTGGACGCACTGTTTCTGATACAGGCCAAGATGCCATTGGCCTTGTCCACCTGGGCCGCTGCTGGCTTGCGTTCAGTCGGCTACAAAGGCACATTCCAGAGCTGAGGTTCCCTGAGCTGACAGGCAGACAGGCAGTGATACCCAGACTCTTAGGTTATTTAAGTTACTTCAGCTATAGGAAAGATAAGGAACTGCAGAATGCCAACTTCACATTTTATCTGCCATACTGGGTTTTGCTGACATTAATGATGGCAGTAGCAAGGTATGCTACTTGCAGTGAGGTGTTCTGGAGTATTTTGCAGTTCATGTGCAAGTGGAGGTCCTTTTACCTCTTGATGAGGTCACCATAAGCTGGCACTTTTATCACATTGGAGTCAGCAATCATTTCACCGTTGCCCTTTTAGACACATTAGATTATGAAATTACTGCAAGAAATCACATTCCCAGTGTGTATAAAGTTCTGTACCAGGTCCTAGTATAGTCAGAAAGAAGATGTAATACTCAAAAATCCTGAGCATTCTGGATGGAATTGTTCCCTTAACTCTCTCCTACACTTTGTTCTCTAGAACATTATTCTGAATATCCTAGATACAGACATTACCTAAACCCTTGAAAGAACAAATAGGAATGTTTATCAAACTCACACGAGGACCCGTCTCTCCAGCTTTGATAACAGGCACCTTTGACTTGCAGCCACTACAAAGCCAGCATCCCCTGTACCAGATAAGCCTTAGATTGCATCTGCTTCCTACCACACACACTGACAGCTGAGCAGCTGATATCAGTATTCCTGTTTGCTGCAACGTGCCATAAAACCTAGTATATACTGGACAGCAGATCAGCAAGCCCTTGCTGTTCCCACACCAGTAACAAACAGAAACCATTGCCTGGGGGCTTCACCACGTATCGCTGAGACAGAATACATAGGATGGAATTTGTTACTGTAATGCCGGAGACGTCAGGCACAAAGCACCTGGAGAAGTTCAGCATCTCCCTCGGTCAATCATTTTCAGTTTGAGAAAGAAAACATACAACATCTTCCTTACCGTAACACTGGGTTGTGGATCCATGGACTGGTTTTGTGCAGGGGTGTGCTTCTTGCAGGAGTGAGCTTGAACACATCAGTCTTCATGCTGCTCTTTCATATCTCACGGGGATGAAGTTCTTGGGTATGGTCGCAGTCATCTCCTGTTGTACCCAGATGGGTCACGCTCCCAGAATCAGCAAAGCACTTCAGGATGGAAAATGTAAGAGAAAATGTTAGCTATTAAGAACTATAGCTTGTACTTACTGACAGCACTTGAATGACGACATCATTTGACCTAAAACTTGAGATTTGATGTGCAGATGGAAGAGGCTCACTGTACACAACCAAGGAATTCTGAGGAAAACTTTAGACCTCAGCACAAACATGACAGCATAAACATCACTATGGGGATGCCCATATTGGTTCTATTCATTCACTAGTATTTCACAAAGGGGGAAATTATGGAAACATTTGGGTTTTACTGCATTTATGCAGGTTGCAGATTCACATTAACAGAAATTTTTTAGAGTCCCTCAGATATTCCACATACTTTGGTCTTAAATGTGAAGTACTTGTGGATCATAAAACTTTCATCCAGTTCAGCCCTCAAACTGCTGTCTTTCAGCCCTCTTCTTCAGAAACCTCCCACAGCAGAACTTCCTCCAGCTGTGTGCAGTTAGATCATCACAGCGGTGATGTGGTAAGTCCGAAGCTGTTGAAGTCCGATCTAGGTTTTTGCCCCTGTGAAGGTCTGAACATGTTCCAAAACAAGAGGCTATGGCAATAACTCGGTTTGTTCATTCACAGCTCCAGCTACGCCTAAGGTTAGTCTTGCTTTCTCCAGGACTCCAAGCTTTTATTGATACCAGCAAAGGTACCAAAGGTCTGTTGACTCAGGTGGAGCTGACCTGTGAGCAGCCATTGAAGCCCATTTCCACCTGCCTTGTCCTCAGCCCAGGGCCAGCTTGGATCACACAGATTGCACTTGCCAGACATGTCAAAGCAAAGCTGCTCTGCGTGAACCACGCCAGGAGAACTCAGGGATGTTGCAGCCTGGAGCACAAGGGTTGCATCCAGGCATTCTTGGAGTAGCATAATCGAAAATAGCTCTAAGAGCTCATTTTCTCAACAATAAGGACCTCCTTGAAGACCAACTCACAAAATATTCGGATATTTTGTATGGGGACCCATAGGCAGGAATAACTTTCCCCTTTCAGCCGTGTGTGATGGTCCAGGTATTCTTAGCTGCATACAGCCTCCATCTGAAACACTTCACCAGGCCATGCAGGCTTTTATGCCACGTTTAATTGCCATCTTAGAAAACTGGAACTGGTAAAAAACTGGACTGGGAAGAAGGCTCACAGAGTACAATGGCAGCACTTGCATTCACATATTTTGCCTGCTGGTACTGACTGCAATGGAAACAGGAAAGATAAGAGGGTGATTACAACAAAGCTGAGCTTGTATGAAGGGTAAATTGAAATATAGACACTGAGATTTATTGAAATGCCTCTCAGAAGTATGTGAATGGGCCTTGTTATTGGCTATCAACGCAGCACACAGCGTGGAACGCACTCACTGCTGCTCTATGGGGGAGACTCTTGGTCTTAATTTACCCCTGAGGAAGCAGGAAACAAACTCCTGTTTGGTGTGGAGTAAGAAATGGCTGTGTGGGTTCCCCATAACCCAGGGTGCATTATTCACCAGCAAAGTTAAGATATCCCAAGAGGAGGAGACTGATGATTCACCCTCTGTATTAACATTTGAGAGCCTAATATTGCAGGTGGCAAGTAATGTGAGGGTCATTACTGGGCTGCAGACTTTCCCTGGGTTCCTTCAGAGCTGAGTTGACAAGCTGACAGAGCTGACAAGCCCATCTCTTCTCATGAGGTGAGCCATCACCACTGAAAGCCTTTCTTGCTTGATTTTTCATCCAATGGAATTACTCGATAAAGGAAATTACTCAGTCCATCAAACTACTCCACGAATATGATCAGCAGCAGGTGTTTACCAAGGCTTGCACAATTGGGTAGGGAAATGTTTTCTTTGCTATAGGTTGCAAAATAAACCCAACAAGATTGAAAAAAGTGGCTATCAGGGGCCTGACAGCAACAAAAAATGTTGCCTGAGAAACATCTGGAACAGGAGCTGAATTTGTGTTCTCCTGGATGACAATAGTGTCCCACTCTGGGAAGGAGAAGACCTGGTCACATTTGATCCCTCATCCTGTTGTTTCCAAAGCATTCAAAAAGGAAAAACTGGCTTTCTAGGTCAGGTTTAAACATCAATCACTGTCTTGCACCCTAATACACCCAGGCTACTCCAAATGCACCTCAAACAAGGATTGTATTGATACAGCTGTTTTGTGGAACTTAAACTGCAACTTGAGCATTTTGGTTTTACCATTAAAAAACCAAACAACAGAATCACAGAATCACTAGGTTGGAAAAGACCTCCAGGATCATTGAGTCCAAACATTCCTATCAACCACTAAACTATGTCCCTGAGAACCTTATCCACCTGTCTTTTTAATATCTCCAGGGATAGCGACTCAATCACCACCCTGGGCAGCCTCTGCCAGTGTCCAATAACCCTTTCTGTGAAATTTTTTTTTCTGATGTCCAGCTTGACCGTTCCTTGGTGCAGCTTGAAGCCATTTCCCTTTGTCCTGTCCCCTGTCACTTGAGAGAAGAGGCCAGCTCCCTCCTCTCTAGAAGAAATTAGGGACTGCAGATTCATGTGTGATTTTTCTGGGATTTTCCTGACTGGTTTTTTGGACACAGCAGCTGCAAGCAGCAAGCAGTTTGGGAAGAGGGGAGTTCCACAGAGCTGCCAGTGCCCTTTCTCATCAGCCTCCCCGCAAGCAGCTGAATTGGAATCATTGTGATGTGTAAAGATAAGTGATGTGAGGTGGGATTGATAGGCAAGAGTCAGTGAGCATGTTCCTGAGGTTTATTGAAGACCTGCTGGTAATCGAGCAGTAGACACATAGTTTCATTCAGAATTAAGCTGGCACTTAAAGATGCTCCTGCTAAAGGAGACACAGTTTTATTTAAAATCTCATACATTCCTATTCCCAGCATCGTCTTCCTTAAGCTCTACTGGGCCAGCAACAACAGTCACCCGTTCTTGGCCAGAGCTTGCCCCTCTCTTGGACCGAGTAATGCAGCCTTGGAAGCATCTGGAAGAGTAGTCATAGGTTCTGCACACCACTAGTTCACACTGCAGGTAAACAGACGGATTGCTACGAATGAACTGGAAGGCATTGAATTTAAACCGGACGATGTGTCTGTAGGGTGAATAGTAAGTATTGTAGGTAGAATCTCGAACACATCTATAAAGAAACAAGAAAGCTCTCATGAGTACACCCTCTGCCCAGTCATTCACATGCAGTGTAACACAGAACATGATAGTGATTGTTAAACATGATGAAAATAGTTCAGAAAGCTGAAATTAGGGAAAGCAAGATGCTCTCCTTTGGCGGCATTGAGCCATGTTACCTCCCCTCAGCCCGTTGTGTGTCTGGGTTGGGTTTGTGTGTATGTTTTTCTGGAGGTGCATTAACCTCACTTGAGATGGGTCATTGGTACCATGATGAGCTGGCCACATCCATCGAGTTGTCATCTTAAGGTGGAGTCAATCCATCTCCCTTCCCCCAGTAAACCCCAAATGCCTCTGTTCGTTAATAAGTCAGAAGCTGACATTAACATATGCTGTATTCACGCTATTCCATTAAAAAATAAAAGAGAAAAGAGCTAGAGGAGTTTAAAGGCAGTTCTGTCTGTAATTGTAATGCATAAGAACTTACCCATTCCTGATTATATCATAGGTCACTGTCGTAAGATTGCGGAGAGTGGGAGATGCTACACAGGTGTCCACAAATAACATCAGGTTGGGATCAGAGCTGTGCAGGTAAGCTTCAAGGAACAAGTTCTGGTTGATGTCAACATAGTAGGGTGAGTCATAGACTGGCCATGAGAAGGACCCAGAATGATAGAATGTGAGGTTTACATCGTATCGGGCGTACTGAGTTTCAGTGACTTCAAGATTGTTGTCCACCACGTACATTATCTGAGCCCAGGTGTTCTGGAGCATTTTGCAGTTGACATGCAAGTGAAGATTTTTATTTCTTGTGATTGCATTATCTGAGCTGTGATGAGTGATGAGGTTGGAATAAATTATTGTGTTGCTGTTCCCCTGTTTGGCACAGAAAATAAAATGCAGAATTAATTCCCACACTCAGGCTTCCTCCTGTGCATCTTAAACTGTGCTGTATCCTTATACAACGTGTACAGTAAATACATTATTCCCCACAAAGTCTGCAGTGGAGAAGCCTGAATCCAGGCATTTCTGTTCTCAAGGTAAGAAGCCAGAATTGATGTGTAATTTTCAGTGCCTACACAGTGGGCCCAGAAATTTGCTCACATGAAATGTGGAAATTGGCCACAACCTGTAGAATGCTTTGAACACTGAATGTCTGCGGGTTTGGGTCCAGGAGAGTACTGAAGCTGAAACCTCGCTTAGAACATGATAAGTTGTATACAGTAAAGCTCTGAGACCCTTTTAAACACCACTCTCACCCTGGGACCTTGAAAATGCCAAATGTTTACTTCCTTCCCCACTGTAATTCTTCCAAGTTCAATACAGGCCGTAAGTGGATACTCTGGCAGCAGAGGCAGAAAATATTAGTGTTAGCAAACGTCATCCCTCAGGAGAGGGAGCAGCACCTGCAACCCCCAGGACACCTCCAGTCCCTGCAGACCCCAGCCCAGCTCTCGCTTTGTGCCGGTTTTCACAGCGAACACTCTGGTCTGAATTCTTACGCACTCACAATATTTGCACCCTTTGCTGACCTGCATCAGCCCCTACCTCAGTCACCGTGCCGCAGGAGCTGTACGGTATGTCAAATATGACGTACTGCGAGGTGATGTTGGGTTTGCAAGAGGGGTCGTTCAAGCTGAGCTTCCAAGCAGAGTAGCCTTGCGACTGAAGGTAGTACCTGCTCACAACTGCACGCATGTAGTCTGGCAAACACTGCAGAGCTAGCAGATGGCAAAGAAAACATGTTAAAAGTTCACTGGAGGGACCAGAATTGGTTCGAAGTGGCAACTTAAATAAAGAGTCTCTTTTGCAGAAGGACCTGATAATGCAGGAAGACTTCAGAACCCAGGCTGAAAACTTGCATCTCTATGAAATGCTATAGATCGAGTTGAAACAACAAGATTATAGAAGGCTACAAGATTAACAACCAGGGAATCAGCAAATACTTGAGGAGCAGGTTTCTGCTTTAAGCATGAACTTACTAGTGCTCTGATCTGCTGGAGTGGAGTAGTACTCAGCCCAAAACCCTCTGTACGTGTAGCGAGAGTTACTGTAGAACCGGACCGTCAGCAGGTTGGAGGAAGACGTGTATGTGCGATAGAAACCAGAACAAAATTTCCCAAGGAGAGGAGAAGTGTAGGGTGGCCCATCATAGACCTCCACGTGGTCAGACAGGCATCTGCCACCCTCCATCCTGCAGAGGAAACAGGAATCTTTAGTTAAACACTGCATTTGCTGTTGCTACAGCTTGTTCCTTTTGTTGTGTTTTGTTTTTAATAAAAGCTCAGATTAACTGTTCCCAGCAGAAAAGCACATTTTACTGACAGCCCTGTCAGACCTTTGGAACAGGCATTACAGCCTCCAACCTCCATCTCAGTAGATGCCAACCACATCACTGACTAAATATACAAAAATGGGCACATTTTTCACCTCAGATGTACTAAAAAACACCCTTGAAATCAAGCAGCTATCAAGTTAGTGAGTCTGAGATGTCAATCCCATGCATCAACTTCCCAAGTCATAAATTTTTACTTACTGAATGTCTCTAAATATGAGCGTGACAAGAAAATTGCTCTTTACTTGTATTTCCCACACACAGTTGGCATTGTTTGGATAATTTCTGGGGTAAAATGGACTCTGTAGTGTCCCAGATGGAGAGGAAAGCAAGCCACCGCAGAAATAATCCTCTGCAGAGAAAAATACAAGCAGAAAAACAGACATATAAACCATTTAAGGTTGTGTTTGGAATATGTCTATGTAGAAATTACAAGTCTAAAATTTGGACACACTGACTTTGGTGAGCTTCAACGCTCTTTCTATTAGGTTCCTGTATTATCTGAATGCAAATTAGGAGGTGCAAAATGCACTTAAGAGCTTTTATACTGCTTGTCTTCCGTGTCAGGACCAGCAGGGTACAAGTCTTTGTCCTAGAAGTGCAGTGATGGGAGTTGGATCTCCGGAGCTCAGCTGCCCCTTGACAGAGAAGAAGTCAGAGCTGAGCCTGGTTGACCTCTGCCACAACTGCCAGTGGCCAAAGCGAAGGAAAGAAGGACAAAAATGATTTTGTTTCTGTGTAAGAACATTGGCAAACACCCAATTCATAGACATGAATACCTTCTGTCACAGTCAACAAACACAGATTATTTGTAGATCAGTTGCAGTCCAATAACAGAGGAATCCAGATCAGAGAAGGCAAAGAGAGCCATGGATTCCTAAGATAATTTTCAGTCCAAATTCAAACTGCTCCAAGAAAAGAGAAACGTGTAAACGGACACCGCCTTTTGGATTACATCCCTAACTAGACAACTCACACTTTTATCCTTGAACCCACAGAAAGAACAAGGTACCTGCACAGAGAGATCTGCTGAGGAACATTCAGTTTCTTTTTCAGCTACAAGCAAACATGAACAAGCCCCTCTCTCATTTGGAGCTAACATCAACCATATAAACAAATGAACTTTTCATGACCCATATATGTTCTGCCTGAGGAGCAGGAAACGCTTTTTGACTGTGAAAGTGATTGAGAAGTGGCACAGGTTGCCAACCGAGGCAGTGGACTATCCATCCATGGAGATGGTCAAGAACCACCTGGATGTGGGCTTGTACAGTCAGGTCTAGGTGATCCTGTTTTAGTAGGAGGTAGGACTTCAACTCCTCTGGACCTACCTGCAGTCGTTGACACAGTGGCCGCCAAGCTGGAGATGTCTTGTGCTGTGGGGAGGGAGCAGCACATGAATGAGCAGCATTTTGCATAAGAGAAACAACTCACTGGGAGTCACCACCAATGGAGGACCGTCTGTCTTAACCAAGAGTGTGATGGAAACACTTTTCCCTGAGAAGCTGACTGAGAACTGGCACAGATTGCTTACACAGGTGGTGGGCTCTCCATCCTTGGAGACAGCCAAGAGCCACACGGACATGGTCTTGGTCAGCCAGCTCAAGGTGACCCCACTTTAGCTGTGGATGCAGGCTGCCAGTGGACCTGAACAGTCCCTTACACGGCACACGCTCATCATGAAGCAAACCCAGGAACCTTTGTGTCTGGCCACCTCCACCTTTAGATGTTGCATTGATGTCAGAGGATTCATTACACTGCACGCTCTCTGTTAGTCACCACGGACAGCCAGCAATACCTTTACACTACGAAGGCTTCTCCAGTAACTCATAGAATCCACAGTTATCAAACACATGGCTCATGCTCCGAATGTCAACATGCAAATACATCTCAAGAGGATTATGCAAGGGACATGGCAACAGCAGGAGCATGGTGAGGTTCAATAGCCTTGTCTCCTGCCTGCATTAGGCACAGCGTGTAAAGGAGGGGGAAACCAATACTAAATCCAACTTACAGGCCGTGTCTGTTGTCGCTGCCAGGCTTTCAGTTGTGTCAGTTACAGGAAAATAAACGTCCCCTGTAAAACTCCACTTTAGGAAAAGGAATGCAATTCCAAAGGAACATCCCTGAATTCCCAGCTCCCAGATAATTCTGCTTCCACACACACTCCCAGCCTCAGTTTAAAGTCAACACGTGATTTCTCTCCAAAGAAGTGGCTGGGCAGATCCTTGCCTCTGGAACCAAATCAGGTCTAGCAAGGGCTGGACTAGATGACCTCCAGAGGTCCCTTTCAGCCTCAGCCACCCAGAGATTCTGAGATCCTGAGCAAGGCAGGAGCTCATCAGACTTCTCAACCCCTCTGGACCTACCTGCAGTCGTTGACACAGTGGCCGCCAAGGTGAAGGTGTCTTGTGCTGTGGGGAGAGAACAACATGTGAATGAGCAGCATTCTGAGATCCTGAGCAAGGACAAGGGATAACCTTCTGCCCCTTCAAACCTACCTGTCATCGATGGCAGAGAGGGAGTCCAGATGGAGTCACCTGGTGCTCAGGGAGAGAGCAGCAGCTGAGCCAGCAGCCTTTTATTTCAGACAAAGAGCCCGCTGGGAGGGTGTTACCCAAAGGTAACCCTCGTATGCATAAAGGCAAACCACAGAGTGCATTTCATCCTGGTGGGATTGGTCTTACCTGTGGTGCTGCTGGAGGTAGGATATGAGGTGTAGTACGCTTGGAAACCTCTCTGGGTGACACTACCATCGCTGCGAAACAAGATGGTCATCTGGTGACCGGATGACTCAAAGAGGCGGTGGTCGTTCCAGCAAACAGTCCCAAGGAACGAGCCCCTGGGGAATGCACCATCGTACACCTTGATGGCATCGAACCTGCAGCTGTTGTCTTCCAGGCTGCAGAGGAGAGGAGGGTCTGTCTGCCCCACTCCGAGCACAAGGGCCAGAAGGATCTGTGGGGCCCAAGCAACTCGACCCTGTTCCTGGCTGGCTGCGGTGCTCAGGCAGAGGCTTCCAAGGTGCCACGATGGGCACAGAGCCACCCCTGAGCCCGCAGCCAGCACCAGGCACCCTGCCTGCACCCCAGCTACCACCCCACTGCACTCACTCGACATCCAGAAAGTGGAGCTGGATCCTGCGATGCCGCTCCCACAGCCGGATGCGCCACACGCAGTGGGCGTAGTTGGGGTAAGAGTTGGGGTAGCCCGGGCTCTGCAGGTAGCCAGACAAACTCTGATGCAAGCCACCGCAGGTGATGACACCTGTGGAAAGGACCAGAACCTGGGCATGAGTGGAAAGCTCTTGCAATCCCATCTCCAGGAGCCCTCAGAGTTGCACTTGCCACAGGCAGCGACCCCCATGGGCAACACCAGGACACCCCGTGGGACACCTGGGCAGGAGTTATCCAGACCTCATGGCCCCTCCAGAACTGAACACAGCCACAACCCAGAGGGAGTCGAGCTGAATGATCACATCAGCTTGCTCACCGTACAAATTTCTTCACAAGAAGAAATGGGATGGTTAAAATACAAAGCCATCCCTGTCACATAAAGAAGAAAGCTGATGGATTTTACTTACAATCAGTGGTCCCAGGTACTGTTGTGGGAGCTGTACTTGGTGGTGTTTCTAGAGAAGGGAAAAAGATTCTTGATAGCAAATGGGGGAAGATCAACAAGGGAAATATAATTTGAAGCTTCCTCTTGTAGCAATGTGTGGCTGACCAACTTCGGATCCAGGAGGTTTCTTTCTCTTTTAGTAGCTCTCACCATTTTTTTCCTCCATTCATCATCAAATCTCTTCCTGAACCCACCCTGACCTCCAAGTGGCCCAGAGGCTGCCAGGTGCCCTTGAGGTGAGAAAAGGATCTAATGAGGGGTGTCAGGCTGGTTAAAGCTGATTTCAAAACATAAACCAAGTTGTTTCAGTGTTTGACTGAGCTTAACTGCTTCCCAAAACAAAGCTGGTTTCAATATCACCTTCATCACGATTGCCTTGGGCACAACCAAAGCACAGGAGGTTCTCTGTGAACATCACATAGAGGGTGATGAGAACTTGCTCCAGTTGCTTACACTGGTGGTGGGGTCTCCATCCATTTTACCCTTTTTGATGCATCCTCCCTCCCATCAGACCCACTGACATCGGTATCGGTCCCCAGGCTGGGCAAATCACTGCCTATGCAATCAATGTAATTACACTCATAACAAGCATTAGCCTTTGGGAAAACTGGAACAACGTAAAATAGTGGTAATTCCTTTTATATTCTTATCATTACAATAAAAAGAAGAACGGGGACTTGTGCCATACTTGTTCTATGTAGGGCACCTCAAATTAGTCATCAATGTATTATTCATGTCAATACACTCAATCAAATACAAAACATGTGATTCAAAGAGCACCTCAAGCTCCAAAATAAACATGCATTTCATAGAATCATAGAATAGGTTAGGGTTGGAAGGGACCTCAAAGATCATCTAGTTCCATACCCCTGCCATGGGCAGGGACAACTCACTGGACCAGGTTAACCAAGGCCCTACCCAACCTGGCCTTAAACACCTCCAGGGATGGGGATTTTTTTCATCTAGAAAACAGAGATTAGTTTTCAAATGTATTGCTCTGACATGATTCATAAAATTATATCTTTGGCTTTACAGACTATTTGTTTCATTTACTGGCCTCCTTACAGGAAACGGGTGGGAGTAATGCAGAATATTTGTGGTATCTCCAGGAGTTTCAGGCCACCAGGTCTGCCACCATCAGCTACACTGAGCTGTGTGTTTCCCTGGCATTGTCCTGCATAGACAAGACCAACCCCTATCCTGTGAGCCACCACCGGGTACTGCCAAAAGTGATGGCCAGGAAAGCCATGACAAAATCAGACCCACCTGGAGAAACAGATCCCCCAGAGCTGGATGTGGTCATTGTTGTGGCATCTGTTTAGAGGAGGAAGAGAAAGACACGAGTGAGGACCCTGTGGATGAAGGAGCACAGCCAGGCTTTCTCGCAGCGCTGAGGATGTTGGTGCCATCCTGTCAGCAGGCACTGGAGAGCTTGGGCATCTCAGCGGGATGCTCTACCAAATTGTGAGCAATGAAAAACACACTCTTTGAACACCTCCCCAACACATACCTAACTGGGGCCAACAAGGGCCACTTCTACAAAGGGTCTCGTTCTTTAGGAGGGAAAAGCAATGGTACCTGAGCAGACAACACCAGCATCTTCATGGTGGCCACAGTTGTGGATGCCCCAGCCACGGTGTCTGCACTGGAAGAGGGAGGACTCACTCCCAGTGCACTGCACATCATCCAGGTAGATATTGCCAGTGCCTTGGCCAAAGTAGGCATCTGTTTTTGCAGAAACAGCAAAGCCACAACCCAGCTGCCTGCACACGACGTTGGCATCATTCAGGTCCCAGTAGTCATCACAGACAGTGCCACGGTCCCCATTGTAGTAGATCTCTACACGCCCTTCACACCGGTTCCTGCCATTCACCAGGCTCAGGGAGGCACCTTGGAAAGGAGAAAACAGGGGAAACATGGGAAACTCTCCAGCACGCAGGCACCTTTTCTCATCAGGTCATTGGCAACGCTCTATAGGTTTCAGGCCACCCGGTCTGCCACCATCAGCTACACTGAGCTGTGTGTTTCCCTGGCTCTGCCCTGCATAGAGAAGACCAACCCCTGTCCTGTGAGCCACCACCAGGTACTGCCAAAAGTGATGGCCAGGAAAGCCATGACAAAATCAGACCCACCTGGAGAAACAGATCCCCCAGAGCTGGATGTGGTCATTGTGATAAACAAATCCAGACAAGGATCCCTAGCAAGGTGCATCTTTTCAGATGTGGTGCAATCCACCTTGGAGAGAACAAAGCTCCAAAGCTCCAGGTTTAGATGCCATGCACCCAACAGCCGCAAGGGCATGACTAGCAGACTGGGGCATGTGGTTCATCACAGCACCATGCTCGTATCTGTCCCACTTGCAACCAGGCAGCTTCAAACTCCTGAGACAAAAGGTAATATAGGTTTTTCCAATCATTCCACACCTGAATAACACTCTGCAATTCATTGTGGATGGAAGCCAGTGGGACAAAAGATAAAACACACTCTATATCCTTCCTGTCCTTGGGATTACAGTGGGTGTAATTTTTCTTATTTCTGCCCACAGAGCACAGTGAATGGAGAAGTGTCCTGGTCAGAAGAAACTCCTAGCCAGAGCAGAACACTTCAGCTCTCTTCTCTGCCACAGGAGGGATGGTCACACCTTGGTTTTTGTCTTGCTTTTACAAGTGCTTGTGCCTGAGGTAAAGCAGGGAAGTCCCCTCGCCAAGGCAAAGCAAGAGGTTGGCAGGTGTGACACAGCTCAAGAGGTGTCCAATGGGAATAGGAAACTGAAGAATTCACCTCTGTAAAGCAGCAATCGTATTCAGAAACCCCTCACCAATCCTAAATATTGGTGCTGGGGAGCGCTAGTGCTGTTCCCATTTGCCTGTGCAGACTAGATCGATGATGTCCCCAAGTTTTCATTCCACGTGCATGAAAGTCTCGGGGGTGAAAAACACTTACCTCTGGGACTTTGTGACACTGTACAGGACAGCACCTGGCTCTCACTGGTGTGCTTTATGAAATTATATAAAGTCGAATAAGTACTGGGTGGTTCCATCTGCATCTGCAAGGCTGACTTTCAAGTCTTTCAAATCAAACATGCATTGCAGCCAAAGAAACTTTTTTATCTCTTAACTCCACACCAAAACCCGCAGGCTGATAGGAACGCAGTCTTTCAGTAGCATTGTCATGGTAATATATACTTTTTAATATGATTTAAACTCTGCTACACGACACCACTGCAAACCACAGCACTAACAACCTCATTGCACATCCTTAACGTGAATAACAGTTAGTCACAACCTCAGTGGGTTTGTATATTCAGTAAGACAACACAATGCTATCCAACTGCAGTCTGCCTTACTTCTCATCTTCACACAAAGCTGATTATTCTCACATGTGAATTGTATGGATGGAAACAGCACAGCGGAGTGAGACAATCCCTCTCTCCTACCTTTTTCTGGAAGAAAATTCTGCAAAGATTTTAAGCGCTTTACCTGAGGCAGCATCCAGGAGTGCTGTACTTAAGAGGAATAACCACAGCAAGTTCTTGGTGGTACCCATCTTGTTCAGAGATGCCAATAAAGCAGAGCATCAGCATTTATACCCACACCTGGAGAGGCTGAGGCTCCCAAGGTCAGTGTGGCTCACGTTATGTCTGACTTCTTATGCAATATTTTTATGACTTTCTGATTTCTACAGAATGGTCCTATACCAATTCCCAAGTTTCCATTTCCTGGATAATCTGGGCTACTGCCATATTACAAATTATCTTAACTGCAGGTGCAGGCCCAGCAGTACCTTTGGAACCAGGTTGGTGAATTTACACGTTACTTTGCCCCTAACGACCAACGGCTGCATTAAGCAGACTGTAACGCATTGCAAGGAAACACATTCCTTACAGGCTTTCTGATAAATCCTTCAGCAGAGAGCCCTTGTCCCATAATGTTTATCTTTCTGATGGTTTCCAGTTGAAATTGCAGGCTCATTCCTCTGCTGCCCATATCCAAACAGCACATCATAAATGGGATTATGTCCAGTATCCAAAGTAAATTAAGGTCAGCTCTTGGGAGCACAACCTAAGTGAACCTCACACCTATCAGCCTCTGGGTTGTTAATGCCTTCTCACAATCTACGGCTGTGCTCCTTAGCCAAATTTGCCAACAAGACTTCCTTCAATCCTTGAAATCACAAAATTTATAGAAAGGGAAAGAAACATGGGTTGAAGTAAAATCAAAAGTCCTGTTGAAATGGCTTCATCAGTTGGTCTACACGAAATCTTACTGGAGATCTAGATCGTTTAGTGCACAACAGCCCCCAAGTCCTGTCCTGCCGGAGTCATTTTACTGCCAATCCCACATCCAGTGAGGAGAAATACAAGCCAGTTGTTGATCTAATGTTTTCTCCATTGCACTTCATCCAGGCTGTGCCTCAGTTCATTTTGGCTATGATAAAAGTGGCAACCAAACTGTGGTAGTGCACATAACTCACGATTCCTGCTGGTATACTCCAGCTTTCCTCCTGCACAAAGCACAGCTTTGGTCTAAGGATGAAGGGAAAAGAGTGTCTTCTTTCTGCAGAGGTTCCCAGTACTAGAATAGAGGAAAGGAAGACAAAAGGCCAGAGTCCAGAGACAGAGTCAGAAGCTGTCAAAGCAGTCATTGAGAAGAGCAAACAAACTGGAGGACAATGGTAAATACAACTGAGTGAACTCACACGTTAATAATGAAATGTAAGCCTGAACGCTGTTATTCACAGTTGTACTGTTCCTGTCTTCCTGACAAAAGCAAAAGCAATTCCATGTACTTAGTGGGGTGATCACACCCCGTCACTGGGAAGGGGCTGTGGGGTCATAGTCCTACCTCTAAACTCTTCAACAATCAGCCCTTTGCACAGACTCAA
Source organism: Phaenicophaeus curvirostris (assembly GCF_032191515.1). Lineage (NCBI taxonomy): Eukaryota > Metazoa > Chordata > Aves > Cuculiformes > Cuculidae > Phaenicophaeus > Phaenicophaeus curvirostris. Next base: position 12,094,536 of record NC_091400.1, on the reverse strand, counting down.
GAACTCTTTGCACAGGAGCTCAGGCAGCTAGAAAGCAGTTTTTCAGAACAGGACCTGGGTTCCTGGTGAAATGTAATGATCGTGAGCCAGCAACGTGCCCTGCAGCAAAGGTGGGCAGTGGCATAATAGTGCTGTGTTCTGAAGAACATTGCCAGCAAGTCAAGGAAGGTGATCTTCCCCCTCTACTTGGCACTGGTGAGACACACTTGGGTACTAGTGTCAGTTCTGGGCTCCACAGTATGAGAGACATGGACATATTGGAGCAAACCTAGCCAAAGGCCACCGAGATGATTGAGAGACTGGACCATGTCTCATCCAAGGAGAGGCCCAGAGAAGAGAAGGTTCAGAGGGATCTCATCACTGTGTACAAATACTTGATGGGATAGAGACAGAGCCAGACTCTTCTCAGTGGTGCCTGATGGCAGGATGAGAAGCAATGTCCATGAACTGAAGTACAGTAAATTCCACGTAAGCATAAGATAAAAGTATTTCACTGTGAAGGTGCTCTAGCAGTGGAATAGGTTGCCCAAAGAGGCTATGGGTTCCTCCATTCTTCAAAATATTCAAACTCAAGCAAAAGACACCTGCTTTCTCAGACCTTGCTTCGAGTAAGGGGATGGACAAGGTGGTCTCCACATCATCCAGCCTCAGCTGGGCTGTGACATCATGAAGAGAAAATGTATGAAATACGTCAAGGAGGTTCAAGAGCAAAGGAGAGCTAAATGCACTGTGGTTAAATCTACCCACAACCATTCAAACTGCCAGGATGGTTCTTTAACACAAACTTGGCTGTCAGAGGTCTTGCCAGGTCTCACCAGTTCCAGCTTCCAGGTGCATTTTGTGTCAATGTTTACCAAAATCAGACGAGGACCCGTCCCTGCAGCTTTGATAAGAGGCAACTTTGATTTGCAGCCTCTACAGTGCCAGTATCCCCTGTACCAGATAAGCCTTAGATTGCATCTGCTTCCTACCACACACACTGACAGCTGATATCAGTATTCCCATTTGCTGTAAAGTGCCATAAAACCCAGTAAATATTGGACAGCAGATCAGCAAGCCCTTGCTGTTCTCACACAGGCAACAAACAGAAACCATTGCCTGGGGGCTTCACCACGTATCACTGAGACAGAATGCGTAGGATGGAATTTGTGTTACTGTAATGCAGGAGATGTCAGGCACAAAGCACCTGGACAAGTTTGGCATCTCCCTTGGTCAATCATTTTCTTCCTGTTTGAGAAATAAAATATACAACATTTTCCTTACCATAACACTGGGTTCTGGACCCATGGGCTGGTTTTGTGCAGGAATGAGCTTGAACACCTATGTTTTCACACTGCTCCTTTGTATCTCATGGGAACACTCTGCAGGACTTCAGTTCTTAGATATGGTTCCACTCACCTCCTGTTGTACCCAGATGGGCCAGGCTCCATCGAGAGAGCACCCAGTACTTCTCAGAGCTTTACTCTTCGCCTTCTTTGCTTTGTCGCTGCAACAGGAGAAAAGCTCAGCTGTACATGGTCTGAGAAAGTGGCAATAATAAACATCAGAAATGGTATGCAGAGCTTCTCATGGGGCATATCTGCTCCTGTCTTACCCTCCCCTGCAGCTGCATTCTTTCCTACTGTTTTAAATGATAGAGTCACTAGGTTGGAAAAGGCCTTTGAGATCAAGTTCAATTATACATGTCCACTACTAAAGCAGGCTCCCGAGCAATATACCTGACCCTCAAGCCTGGCTTTTGCCTTCCAGCCTTCTTTTATACCTCTCTATGCAGGTTTCCTTTCTAAGCTGTCTAAGGTAAAAGATTCCAGATGGGTATCTTGCCTGAGGCAGCTGAAAGAGGAGGGTTGAACCGAGAAGGCAGCTTGGCTCCATGACTTCCAGCTCTCCTCAGTGTTACCATCTGTCCACCTTCATACCTCGACTTTGCCTTCAAACCAGGAGAAGAATCAGCTGGAAGGCAATGCTGTTGCTCGTTGGCAAAGGGAATTTCCCTCTCTTATTCCTCTTCCTCCTCCACAGGGCAGGAAGAGAAAATAAGATGAAAAAGGTCAAGGTAAGGACGGGGAAATCACCAGTTATGGTCACAGGGTAAACAGACTCAATCTGGGGAAAAATTACTCAATTTATTGCTAATTTAAATAGACTAAGACAGCGAGAAACACAAACAGATGAAAATAACACCTCCCCCTTTTCCCAGGCTCAGCTTCATTCCCAATCCCTCCACCTCCCCTCTCCCGCAGTGGCACAGTGAGGATAAGGGGGTGGGGGGCTGTGGTCAGTCCATAGCTGTTTTGTTTCTGCTGCACCGTCTGTCCTCACTCTTTTCACCTGCTCCACTGTGGGTCCTTCCCATGGGCTGCAGTCGTTCAGGATCAGCCTGCTCCAGCGAGGGCTCTCCATGGCCACAGCTCCTTCAGGAAACTTGCTCCAGCCCAGGGCCCTCCATGGGCTGTGGGGCAACCTCAGCTCTGGCACCTGGACCACCTCCTCCCCTTCCATCTTCTCTGGTCTTGGTGCAGGGCTGTTCCTCACACTTTTCCCTCTCCAAGTCCTCATTCCCTACGTGGCATTTTGCTCTTTCCTTAGCATGCTTTCTCAGACGTGCCACCACTGTGGCTCAGCTATGCCCCGAGGTGGCCCTGCTGCAGCTGGAAATGCCGAAGTGCCAGAGGCACTGGGTCAGAGATTAAGACATGACCTGGCACAGGATGGAAACATTCTTTCTGTTTACTGTACTGGATTGCACTTGCTTCACCTGCAGTGGTCACCACAAGGTCCCCAATATTGCTGAAAAAACAATCCCAAGAGCCAGAGGCAAAAACCAGTCCTTTGGTATTGACCTGCCTTTTGCACAAAAAGACCTCTCTTCCCACCAGGTAGGATACAGCATTTTTTGTTGGCTCTTGGTTCCTTTCACCAGGACTGCAACTTGGTGAGGGGGGGTTGTACAAACATTAGCTTCCATTTGAATCCAAACTTGTTTTAAAAGTCAACTATGCGATGAAATATTTGTCTTTCGGGTGGGAGAAAGGATGCAAGTTGTTCACATGTCATCATTGGTTGTGATTATCTATTGGGTTCCCACTTACCCCTTTAGATTCCATCTATAAGGTCATTTCTTTTGCAGCATTAAATGGTGCTTCGCTGACATGGGATACAGCAGGGGGCAGAAAGTACCTACCAATCACCCAGCCCAAGATGAGACAGCATCCATGGCACCTTCCTCTGGACCCCCATCCTCAGTCCCCAGGTTTTTGGCTCTCCTTGCACCTCTGCCCAAAGCTTTGTTTACACAAGCATTACCAGAGCAAACTGCAAAGCCAGAATGGTTTTGTTGCGTAATGAAATCAAGTTTTGTGATTAGTCATAAAATCCTAGAATACCAGGTTGGAAGGGACCTCAAGGATCATCTGGGCCAACCTCTCCTGGCAAAAGTACGGTCTAGACAAGATGGCCCAAGCACCCTTTCCAGCTGAATCTTAGAAGTGTCCAGTGCTGGGAAATCACCACCTCTCTGTGGAGATGATTTCAGTGGCTGATTGTTCTCACCATGCAACACTTTCCTTCTGTGTCCAACTGGAATCTCCCCAGGTGTAACTTGTACCCGCTGCCCCTCATCTTTTCCATGCGACTCCTTGTAAAAAGGGAGTCTTCATCTTCTTCGTAGCCACCCTTTAAATACTGGAACATGGTGAGAAGATCTCCCCCAAGCTTTCTTTTCTCAAGGCTGAATAGACTCAGTTCTCTCAGCCTTTCCTCATATGGCAGGATTCCCAGTCCTTTCATCATCTTTGTGGCCCTTCTCTGGACCCTCTCCAAGCTGTCCACATCTCTTTTGCTAGCACTAAGCTAATTTTGCTTGGAACAATGAAGGCTGATTAACTAATTCAGTCAGTAACTGGGGCCAGCCATGCAGCTTGGCCATGGGAACATCAGCTTCTCTCTTTGTACAGAGGCCTCCTACCACCCCTCTGCTGCTTTTGCTTCCAGAAATGGTCATCTCTCAGTAGACAATAAAGAATAAATGCATACACGGAAGGTGGTGCAGATGAAGAGAATATTCATTTCTTGTAGAAGACTTGCTTGCACCCCTTGGCTGCATTGTTCAGCCATCCAGTCCTTCAGCTCATACCCCACTGCTTCCCTCAGCACCACCCTGCAAGCTTGTTCAAAAGGTGAATGGTTTCACTAAGTGCAAATGTTTGGCAGGTTGCTGGAACTGTATTTCTGTAATGAGTGCAAATTTCAAGTTTTAGTCATAATAGCATAGTTCACCTCACAGAACAGGCATCTGCAATTTTGACCAAAGGGCAACGATCATATTTGAATGTAATTGTTCCTGGTTGATTCTGAAGAGCAGGATTTACAATCACATAAAATAAGCAGTTAATGTTGTCATTATTTGATGGCTATATGATAAAGTTACGTAGCAAATTCCCTACAGTAATATCTGGATATAGAATCATAAAATTGCAGAATCAACAAGGTTGGAAAGGACATCTCAGCTCATCCAGTCCAACCATCAGCCCAACCCCACCGTACCTGCTAAACCATGACCCAAAGTGCCACGGCCACATTTTTTTAACCCTTCCAGGAATGGAGATTCCACCACTGCCCTGGGCAGCCTCTGCCAGGGCTTCACCATTCTTGCAGTAAAGAAATTTTCCCTGATATTCAATCTAACTCCTCCTAGTGCAACTTGAGGCCATTTCTTCTTGTCCTATCACTTTTTTCTTCAGAGGAGAGACCAGTCCCCACCTCGCTACAACCTCATTTCAGGATTTGCAGAGAGCGATAAGGTCTCCCCTCTGCCTCCTCTTCTCCAGGCTAAACATTCCCAGGTCCCTTAGTTACTCCTCATAATAAGAGTTGTTCTCCAGATCCTTCCCCAGCCTTGTTGCCCTCCTCTGGACATGAAATCACAACATCTGGATCAAGAGATATAAAATAAAACACTCTTTCCATTCTAGCAATAAAGCTTCTACGACCTGATTTCTGTTTATATCACCTTGTTCAGTCTCCAGTTAATCTGATGACCAGCGACTGTGTGGTAGGGCTGCAGCTGCAGGTGAAATCTTGTTACATATAAAGACTTTCTGATAAGGGAGATAGTGTGTGATGGCCTGATCGGTGAGGGAAACGGCTGAGGAAAAGGAGTCAGAGCTACATGAGGCCAGATCAGTCAGCACAGACAGCCTGCAGGAGTGCCTGTGAGCAGAAAGACAGAAAAGATAAAACAGTCCCACCAGAAAACATGGTATTTGCAGTAATATGGAGAGCATATTTATATATCTTAGTACACTATGTGCAATTTAATATGGAATCTTTTTAGAACTGAGCTGTAAATGTAAGATTCTTTCATAATACTTTACATCTAAGAGGACGTTAACAATGACAAATGAGACACAAAGGCTCCCAAGGACCACGATGGTGAAATGCAGAATTCTTTCACCAGCTCATCTTCAAAAGGAAACCTTCCTTTCAAGATCCCAGACTTGAATTCAAACAAGACATGCACTTCTCAGCCCCAGATGATGATAACCTTGCTGCTTACCTTCGCAAGCCCCATCTCACGAGCGAGAGGAACAATGCTGCGATGGTGCTGCCACAACCATGTCCAGCAATTCAAATTGCACTTGGGCTCCCAGTCTCCCCTTGCCTCACTGGTGCTCTTTTTTTTTTTTTAAGCAAGATACAGTCTGACCATGCTTATCAGTCCAGCTCTGAGGAAATGTGCTCTTACTCTCCAGTTAGTTACATTTGTGTCTCATCACAGTTTGGGTTTGCTCCAGTGACAGCCAGAGCTGCTTCTTTGTTGTATTTGCCTTTTACTGGTTGACTCGCAGGTTTGACGTTTTCTCCTGTAAAAGCAAAGCTGTACAGGATTCCAAACACGACACAGCATCCTGAAACATTCTGGTTTCCCATCCAGCCTGTCAGCTCTTCCTTGCAAGACGCACAGATGTACCCAAGGTGCAGCCAAAACCTACTCTTTCCTTGCCTTTCTTTTCCCCAGAAAGTTGATATCAGCTGTTACAAGTACAACTTGCAGCACTTTGTTCTGAACAGATGATCAGTTCAGGCTTCCATGTGCATCTCTCTTCCCCCCACACCACTGCATGAACACTAGTGGAAAGGGTTCGACCATCACAGTGCAACCACCAGACGCAGCCTGTGGAGCTTCCATGGATGATGGGGTGCAGGTTTTAGCCTCAGTTCGCCCCCCTCGTGGATTTACTACCTGAGATTCTTGTAAGAATCATGGAATCAATAAGGTTGGAAAAGACCTCCAAGCTCATCCAGACCAACCGTCAGCCCAATCCCACTACGCAAACCAAACCATGTCCCGAAATGCCACATCTGCACGGCTTTTTGAACACTTTTAAGGACTGAGAAGCCACCACTGTCCTGGGCAGCCTCTGCCGGTGCTTCACCAATCTGACAGGAAGAAATTTTTCCTTTTGTCCAATCTAAGCCTCCCCTGGCACATCCTGGAGGTCAGCCCAGGGTGAAATTTCAGGTTCCTTCTGCTGGCAGCCACCAGGAGCACTAATGGGGAGGGGGAAACTGAGTCAAGGATGCCAGGGCACTTTTCTAGGGGAAGAGTAAACAGTGGGAAATAATATAAGAATTTAGGAACAGCAGATATAATCACAAATGCAATTCAATCAAGAAGATCCCTGGAGCCTCAGATGACCTTTTCTTTATCTTCACTCTAAGGATGAAAGGCAATCCTCCAGTGACCCACCATTGCATACAAATAACCATGTGGAGGCACTCATCATCCACTGCTTTGGACTGGTGACAGTTACAACTTCATCACCACTAATTCTCTTGGATATTTTCAGCTGCTGTTTTAATCACCTCTATAGTATTTTTCAGGCATACAGTAAGGACGTGCATGCAATCCAATGCCCTACTAGATGTCTCTCACGCTAATTTGGAAAAACATTGTTTTAAAAATATCCTCAGTTTTCTTAAAATAAACACAAAATAGTGATGGGGAGAGAAAGGGTAGGGGGAAAAAAGCCCTCTCTTACTGAAACCCTAGGCCCTTACTGCCTGGCATACAAGCCCCAGAAACCAGACAACCATTAGTCATGACCATTTCTTTCACAGCTCAAGACATTTCCGTCATGGAATAAGTGAATTATCTTCTCAGAATCATCTCTGAGCACAGCCACACTGAGCCATCCGCACAGCACCACAGAGGCCGCAACTCCAGTTTCCATTGCAGACATTCCAAAATGCTGAAAATCAAGCCAGAATGTCCAATTCCCCTGATTTACCTCCAACACTTGCTGAAGTGTCCAGGAAACTGATAGTTATACAAACTGTGCCAAAGCTATTCCGCACAAAGTCTTTTCAGTTGCACTTGGAAAAAACTGTGTGGAAACAAGGAATAAAATCCATTCCAAACTATAACCCAACAATACATCAAAAGTTGCCTTCCAGTACCAAAAGGGGATGATAGGGAAGCTGGAGAGACTGTTTGAAAGGGTGTGGAGTGACTGGACAAGGGGAAGTAGCTTTAAATTGAAAAGGGGAGATTTAAATGAGATCTTGGGAAGAAATATTTCCCTGTGACAGTGGAGAGGCCCTGGCCCAGGTTGCCCAGAGCAGTGGGGGCTGCCCCATCCCTGGAGGTGTTCAAGGCCAGGTTGGATGGGGCTTGGAGCCCCTGATCCAGTGGGAGGTGTCCCTGCCCATAGCAGGAGGTGGAACTGAATGGGCTTTAAGGTCCCTCCCAACCCAAACCATTCCACGATTCCACGAAAAATACGTGCCAATTAATTGTAATAAAGACAAACTTTGCCTCTGTGTCTCTGCTTAGGCAACTTTGATTAGAAGAAACAATCAGCGAACATGGTTGCACACTAGGAGAGTAAATATTTTTCAGGACGTGCATGTAGTTCTGGATATCTGATGCAAAGAAATTAATTATAAATGAAGAAAACACCAATCAGAAAACCACTTTCAAACACGTGATGGAAAATGATTGACTGCAGTTAGAGCCCATCTCACATCCCACTAGATGGAGCCATGGGCCTGATCTACACAGCCTAGAAATCCAGTCAAGTGTCTCCTTAATGCCAGTGGAAGGAAAACCATTCACAGAAGTCAAGTACATTTGCATCTTCCCTATCGCACAGGCACACCCGAGCGGTTGTCTTGCAGCATCTGTGCCTCACAGGCATATCTACATCTAGCAGAGTCAGAAGGTTGTGCTGTGGTGGCTGTCACTGCAGGGACCTCAGCAGTACTGAAGCAGCCGGATAGAAACCGAGCCAAAAACCAAATGGGTTTGCATTTTAAGAGACCACATCAACAAACAGCAGGAACAAAGAGCATCAACCAGCTCTGAAAACCACGCTACCACTTGCTCTGAAATAAAAAGGTAGACGAAAAATCACTTCTGTTTTAAACACAATCTCCTGGCTTTGGGGCTTAGCTTAATTTTTGTGAGCTGGGCTAGTGCAGTAGCAGAGAAGGCAGGAGATCTTTTAACTCATTTTTGCCAAGAGCTGGATGTCATCACACTGTGCACTGCATAGGGCATGGATGGTCTGCAGAATAAAACTCCACTCTCACAGGAGATAAAACATTCATCATCGTCAGTAAGATGAACTTGCAGTGCAAATATACAACAAAGCAACTCTGCAGGATTGTTCTCCTTTGCATCTTCCATTCCAGAAGGCATTGCAGACCTCCAGCACTTGGCACCACAATACCTTGGCAGATTTTCAGACTTGTGTGATTTACCACAGTGATGGAGGAGTCAATCAGTACTGAGGTGTCCAGTCGTGTCCAGTGCCAACACCCTGTCTGACTGTAAATTTATAGTGGTCCGGGCGAGTGCCAGTGCTCACAGATACAGGAGCTCCCCAAACTGGGAGAAGCTGGCTGAAAGAGAACTGAAATACAGCTAGTGGGAGAAGGGGCACTGTCAGATACCTGGATCTAGAGGAGTTCTTGCTGCAACTGCATGGAACACAGCCCTTTCTTTCAAAATCACAAACTGCCAGCTACCCATCTACTAAGACAGTTTCCAACAGAAGAGCATGTTCAGGAATGCCAGTCACCAATGTCTGCAGCCCTTGGACTTATTCTCAGAGACAGATTTCAGCAGAGGAAAGGAAGAGCTGCTTAGCCTATCATTAACCCGTGAGTGATTACATTGTAATTGGATTCAGTTAATTGTTCTCCTTCACAGAAAGACCATCTCATTCACTACCCAAGCTTCAAGGGCATCCACAAATACACGTATAAAGTTTAATCTCTATGTTAATGGAATGCCCAATATCCTAGTCAAACCCAGGTCCTATCACACACACCCCAGCACTCGCATTTTGAATAAACCAGCCTGTTGGAGAGAGCTCCAAGCCAGATCTACCATGGTTGCGAATATCCCAGCAGCTGAACCAGAACGGTATAGAACCTGTGATCCACAACATGACCATTTCTGTAGTGGGGAAAGAGATTTCAGGCACCGGTGAAGCTGCAATTAAAACAACACAAATGTATTCACATCTGGAGGACAGGCAACCTGCAATACCCAGTAAAGCAAATTCAAGCCAGCTGTGCTAAGAAAAGCAGATGCACGAGAGCACAAATACAAACACACACTAACAAGTGGTTTGGGTTATGAGGATAAAAAGGACACCATCCAGATGTCCTCACAGGCAGATGTGCTGCTCAAAAGAAAACACTTCATAAGGGGAAGCAAAATGACTCACTCACACGAGCCAATACTGTTGAATTCTTTTAATAACATTAGGAAAATATCATAGTATTAAAACCCTGCACGGGATCCTCAGAGGATTATTTCAGTTGGGATTTCTTTGTGTTTATAAACCAAACTTGTTTTCCCCAATTGTGTTTTCATTTAAACCAACTACTCCTTTACAGCGGCATTTCCAGTTAAAACACAGCTAACCTATACATACCTGAATACCACAACACACATTGTGTGTGTGGGTTTTGTTTAGATCTGAGCGGAAATAATGGTAAAATCTATTCAACACAGGGAAGCAAACGTCAAGTTGTTAAGCGGGGAATGTAACAGCCAGTAAAGAATACATTGCATAGATAATACAGAAGGAAAACATTATCGTCTGGAGTATGTGAAATTACACGGGTTTTGCACCTTAAACCTATTAGAAGTTACTCCGTCGGCCAATGCTAATCCACTGAACAAGCAGAACGTCGGTCAGAAGTCTAACGGTTCCTGTACCAGCACAGAGAGAACAGAAGCAGTCCAATGCTGTTAAAAGAAAACATGAAATCCAGCTCATGTTTCTGGTCAGGGATCGATTTCTTCAGGAATTACTGTTAACATAACATCTTCATTGCCCCTGCGTACGACCATGTTCAACGTACTGTCCCTTTTAATGATGTCACTGACATCACTGGCTGAACTGATCGACTGTCCATTGATGCTGATAATCACATCGTTGTCCTTCAGGCCACCGCTGCAAACACAAAGCAGCAATGTGTTAGTAGGTTTGCCGCTTTATTGTCTTGTTTAAATAAAAAGACTGCTGGATTTTTCTCCTTTCCCACCCAAGTGGGCACAGAGACCCCACATGCATGCAAAAAGCAGTAAGAATTTATGTAGCAGTGAAGACTAAAACACAACACAGAAACCTCAGAAATAGATGAAGGTACGAGTTTGAGGGACCCCACACTTCACTGTCTTCAAAGGGACTGAATATTGTAAAGAATGGAACGCTTTTGCAGCACGGATCCCAGATGCTGATGCAGCAGAAAAGAGAAATATTTTCCTTTTAAAGTAATTGCAGTGAGGCACTCGTTTTAGAGAAGAAAGTTTCTAATCTTTTATTCATCTATACGTAGCAAAGCAATTTCAGCGGCACTGTGTGTTAACACATGAGGAATTCTGGTCCTGGATCCATGCTGCTCTCCACACACAGCTTATCAGCAGCGGCTTCACCTCACCTTTGTGTATTAAACCCCAGCAGAATGACACACGCACCGGTCACCAAAAATGCACGCGTGTCTTCCCCCTGACTGCAGCCCCCAGAACCCCTTCTCCTGACCTCAGCACCATCTCCAAACCAAAAACAACCACTTCCCCACTCAAAGCAAGACAGGGCAGAATCAGAGCTGACACTGCAAGGCTCCCCTGTCAGGATCAAGAAACAGGGTGGTAAGGGCTACCATCGACCACGCTGACTTGCCTGGTCTTGCACAATGATCTGGCTCCAAGTTATGGAAATATTCACCAAGTAACCAGATCAGACATGATTCAGCCCTTCAGCATAAACCTTCCTAGAAAAACCACAGAGCAGTCATTGTCCGCTTCCGCCCGTGGAAAATGCCTTACACGAGTGCCTCCTGCAAGCAGGATGCCTTGGCCAAAGCTTGCAGCACATCCAGTTGCTCATTGAAGACATGACATGAAACTTCTCCTTGGGAGAAATCATTTTGGTTATCTTGGTCCTTCACGCAGCCTCTCCTCTCAACTCACACCCAGGACAGGTCACTACTGAACTGCTCCAATCACCCAAGCACATTGGAGAGGAAACCAGAGAATGGAGAAACCCACAAGCAAGGGCACCAGGAGCAGTGGGAGGACAAGGCAAATGTGGGCTGCATTTTAATTGCCAGGCCAGCCTTTGGATGCAGTGTCCCGATTTCAGTTTGCCTTCAAGTTATGAGGCTGTATTGCCTCACATTTCTTCTCTCTCTCCAATATCCTTCTCCCGCTCTCTCCTATTACCCGTAATCCTATGATGATTTTTCTGCACCTTCAGATGGGACCTGCACGTCAAGGCAGTCAGTTCAGCCCCACAGGGGAATGGCCACATTATTCCTACACTCACTGCAGTTTCATTTCACATTAGAGCTAGAAAAATATTCCGCATGAATATTTCTCACAAGAAGTCCACACGAATTATCTGCACAAAGCAGCAATAATTTAGAAAGCAAGGCAGACAGCTGACACTCTTGGCTTAGAGTGGCATCCTAACTGCAACGAAAAGACATCATCCAATCATCCTTGCAGTCTCCCTAAGAGATAACTCATCTGCTCCACACAGCTCTCTGCCTACATGCCCTTGATGCTCCACACGTCTCTTCTGCGGCACAAAGATTCACTCTTCTCTAAAATGATCTCTACTTCCAGAAAATGAATAAAGCTTCCTCTTTCCTACCCTGGATTACCAAGTGATTTTGTATTAACCAAACTCTGAAGGTAAAACGTCTCCTGACCAGTGCCGGTGACCACGGACCAGATGATGCACTTCAGCCAGGCATCTCATGCAGTGAGACCAACCAGTATGTGAGATTCTGGGCAGATATGAAGGAAAAGATCAGTTGGTCAAACCCAAAAGCTCCTCCCAGTAACATGACCCCAACAAAGCTCTTGCATAGAAGGGTATCTCATGCTGAGAGAGGACATCACCCCAGAAAGAGACACGCCAGGAGAGCTGGTGGGTTTGCCCAGTGCTTGGGCTGACATGGACACATCTTCATGAGGTGGAAGCAAAGTTTTCCCCCCCGGCTCTCTTACAGGAGGGACCAGCAGGGCTGTGGGGAGCACACACAAGCAAATGGCTTTATTAAGCACTGGCATTGGTACAAGAGAAGTCTTGGAAGCAGTCGCTAGGAAAAAGGAAAACAGAGTTTTCCCGCCCACTGAATCCTTGCCCTTTGAGCTGGGAACGCTGACGGGGCTTCGCTGCAATGCCCTGATACGTTCGCAATATTGCCCACCAGGGACCCAACTGAAACCACAATCTGATTGCCAGCAGACAACTTAATAGCTATCAGATGGTAGTAATTTTGTTAATTTAGCTTAACCAAGCCAGCCAGCGAAGTAGGGAACATTCTCCATCACTCCCCTCTTCAGTCAATGGCAGCGGTTTTGAGAGCAAAGTAGTTCAACTTACGCTTCAGCTGGTGTTTCTGGAATGACTTCAATAACATAGGCCCCAGAGACAACATCAGGGAAGTCTTTATGGTGATCCTTCAGCTCTCTAGCTTTGCTGAAAAACGAAAAAAACAGCAACAAAAAAACATTTGGACAAGATGGAGGGGGGTGGAAATCATGCATATGTTTTGCTAAGTTAACTCAACATTCTCCAGCTGAAGTATCTGACACATGTTGCTGTGACAAAACACAATTAATTTTGAATAAGGTCCCTTCCAACTCAAACGAAAGATCATAATTTTAACCCATAAAAGCCTTTCAAAGAATTATAGCACTCCTTGCATGCACGCAGCTTGTTAGTGCCAGTTTCTGGTAAAGGCAATCATTTCAATACATGCAGATGCTTAGAGTTAAAACATTTCAAATCTTTGTTATTCCCTTAGAACTAGCAGATCCCGAACACCTCAAAAACCCCTTCAGTTTTCAATGCTTCATTCTACCTCTGGTCCTGCACATGGGAAAATGCTAGTTATTCCTCTGGGATGTAGAATCCCCTGCTCACAGGTCTGTTCTGGTGTGAGTATGAATACCCAGGCCCACAGAAAAGATACATTTTACATTAAGTGAATGATTTAATGAAAAGAATTTTATAGAAATTGAGATACGCATGGAGCTGCTGGAATTCCTGACAATTCACTGTCCTGTTTCCTCCTTGACCCACAGGATAGCACGGGACAGATGGTGACAACACTAAGAGAGCCCTGGGACAAATTAATGATCTCTAGCTCTTCCCTTCAGAAGCTTTAAGGAAAAGAAAAAGCCAGGGAGTTTTTAAAAAACAGCTCACACAGGTGTCTACACGAGACTTCAACCATGCATGGAGCAGAACTGGAGAAAAAGGCAGCAAAAATGGGCTGGAAGCTGTCACCAGCACCTACAGAGGCAGGTGCTGCTTACACATCCTCCTGGCTGTTTCTGCAGATCAGAAGCTTCATGCAACCATACACAGTGAACACGCTTGGGGAAGGTGAAGAACCACAGGTTTTACTTACCTAGGAGTTAGAGACATCATTCGAATGCCAATGTATTTCTTTTTGGTTATAGCTTTTCCTACAAAAGAAAAACGGGTCTTGATTACTTGTTTGTACCAAAACCACCTCCAAAACTGTTGACTTTCTGGTTTATTACTCTTTTCACGTATTTCTCTTTCAAAGCAGGGAGGTACAGTACCTTTAGCTTGTCTGTCACGGGATTCAGTTAGGAACTTCTTGATTTTATCCGACGGGATAGCAAATGAGATGCCTGCTGTAACTTTTAATGTGTTGATTCCTATGACTTCACCGTCCTGCAGAAATAAGAAATTGTTATTAGCAAATGTGAAACACCTTGGAGAGAAGTAGATGGTTCCTTCCAAGCAACCACAAAGATGAATCCATACAGTGTATTTCACAGCTGATTTTCAATTTTCTAAATGGTTTCTTTAACTGCAATTCCTCTGAATCTATTGATAAAAAAAACCTAGTTTTTGGAGAGCTGATGTGGATATTCATATTGCCACTGCCAGAATTGAGATTGGAATTGGGCAGCTCGCCTGCTTCCAGCAGACAAGCAGCATATTCTACAGCTGATTTCAGTCTGTTTATCTCAGCAGGCACCTCACAAAGCATGGCATCAACTGGTTCTGAGCAAACAGTGCAGAATAATAGAAAGGAAAATGGATTTCTGCAAAATCTAAAGTTTGTCCCAGTAATGCGACTCCAAGAGAGTTTAAGATAAAAACACCTGTGCAGTCTCAGTAGCTCCCTTATCTATCCCAGATAAAACCACCCAGCTACCAGCTTTCCACTAGTAATTGCTGAAATTGTTCTGTGAAAGATAATTACCAACTCCCAAGGCAGGAGCTCTGCCCAGCTCTTTCCCCCAGCCTGCACCGTACCTCGCTGAGGAGCACTGACTCTCCTGTCCGACCCCACATGCCCCCGCCTGAGCTCTCACCCTGCAGCTGGGTTTCACAACTGCTTCGTCCCTCCCTCTTATCCACAGCTGCAAGGTCAGCTCTGACCGCACGGTGCAACATCAGCAAATAAGCCCTAGTATCTTACCAACTGCGGGTTTTTCTACCCCCTCAGTGTGATTCAAAATAAAGAGACGCATGTGATTGTGAAGCATTAAACTGAGTTTCAGTATGCAAAAAACTCTCACTGTCTGCACAATATGCAGTGAGTGCAATGCCACAGCTTCAAAATGGGCTTTTTACTTCTTAAAAGGCATGGGCAAAAAAGATTTTGAGTATTGCACTTGCCCCAAACTAGGCAAACTGTAAACACTTTAAATACTGAAATCCAAGTGCATATTGTGATTCTCCAGCACAAACGCAGGCAAATGATTAGTACTAACCATAGGAATTTTGTGTAGTCAGCCAGATAGCAAGAGCTCTGAATCACAGCTCTAGCATGGGACTTTGTTGGTTGATTTGGGTGGGGGTTTGTGTTGTGTTTTTAAAGGAAAAAGTAATACGCTTGATGCTAAGCAAACTTAAAGAAACTCTTACCAGATTTACTAGGGGTCCTCCAGAGTTTCCATACTGAAAAGAAACACATGGCAAAAACGTGCTTTAATATCTACCTCTTCATTCATGGCAAGTAAAACATCAAAGACACTTTGAGAGATTTCTGTAATGATTTTTTCATTGTCTGTTAAATAAGCGCAATAGGACAGTTTGAGCATTCAAAACATTAACTCACTTAACATCCCCCCTTTAGGCTTAGCTTTGCAAACGCTTAGTCCTTCTTCTTTTGCCAGAGCATGTTAAGGAAGCCAAAGTTTTTCTTTTGCTTTAACAGAAGGTTTTAGGACAGCTCAGGGAGCTGTTAGTGAGGATTTCTTACAGGGGCATAGAAATACAAAACCTATTGTTTAGCCTTACTGCAGAAACAAACTCGAATCATTAAACTAAGCTTGGCTGCTTTCTGGAAAATATGCTGGTTTTTGAAAAGATGCTTATTCGCCAGAGAATATTGCCTCCTCCCTCGTAATGTGTAAGGACTTTGAAGTGAAGGCAGATATTGTACTTGGTGCGGCTCCTTGTGGGGGTGTTAAATAACAGCCGAGTGCTGCTGCGCCACAGATGTCCGTATTTACAAGGATAAAAGAAGAGCCAGCTACGCTCGCTGCAACACTAGGACATTTTCAAAGCAACTATTCAAGAAATCGAAGAAGGGGCTCTGGGACCTACATTGATGATGGCATCTGTTTGGATGTAGTCCATATCAGAGTTGCGGAGCCCCAGCTCCTTGCCCCCACGCTGAGTGGTACTAACGATCCCTGTCGTCACTGTGTTTTGCAGGGAAAACGGACTCCCAATCGCCACCACGAATTCTCCTGGCCTTAAGTCTGCAGACTGACCCAGCAGAAGAACTGGCAATTTACCCTGCAAAGGAAAAGAGAAGAAGAATGAAGCACAATTCAGATGTTGTTGAGACACTAATACACGGGTAGAACAAATTCTAGAGAAACATGAATACATTAATGGAGCAGAGGGGAAAAAGAGAGTTTTATCCCTTGGGGATTTTGCCTGCTCTGTTTTCTTTGAATTTTCCGTGTGGCTCAGTACGGAAACATCTCAAATGAGCTTCTGCTCTGAAGGGTGGGCTCTTTGTACTTGTAGGATTGCTTTTTCCACAACAGGTATCCATTAAATACAAAACAATTAAAAGACCACAGGAATATTTATGCAAAGTACAAAGGAAACATCTGATGATACCAGGAATAAGCTGTTTCCAACAGCTTCTTGAAATAATTAGCCAACAGCTGCTGGAGGAAAAAATACCTATATTGTTTAAGAGTGAACCCTGAAGATCATGAAAGCAACAGTCAAAGTGTAGCACACGTACATAGGTGGAGTTAAAAACATTTTATATGCTCAGAAGACACCAGCTAATGTTTCATCTTATTGTTTTTTCAACGGATAACCTCTTCTCAATAATTATCTTGCCTCCTACATACATTCACTGATGTCTTCTGGAGATTTAGGATTTAAGACTTTATGGGATGCTTCTGTTATGACAGTCAGGGATATATCACTGTATTTTCCTTCCAAGATCTTATCTCTAAAAACATTACCTATCATGCTATTGAAGACATGCCCACCAAGACACAAATCCAGATCACTGCAATTTACAGCGATTAAAAGCAAAACAGGAGGGAATGTTGGATCAAGGGAACTGACATAATTTCTCCAGGACATGTTGTATTTGCACAGGAACCAAACTGTCTGGGTAATGGATGATTCAAACTGGACCAATAACCATCCCCCAGCAATCAGAACAGAGCTGGGACATTCTTATGGCCTCCTACTCCCCAAGTCACTAAAGAAGGTGTTCTGAAACAGAGCAGATTTCCAATAAATACTTTGCCTTTATTTCTCCCCTGCCTGGAAAATACACACTGCGCTCCCTTGCTTCACATTTTTAAAAATCAGCCTCTACCTTTCCAGTGATGTTAAATGTTTTTTCCTCCTTTTATGTTTAATCTCTTGTCCAAATGACCCTGACTCACACATATTTAACCACAGCACTGAACTATTTCTGTGAGCATCAATGCACCTGGACTTGAACCAATTTTGGCTTAAGGATTTGGAGGATTAGAAAGTTATTGAACCCTACATCAAACCAGAAGTCTTAAGGGAAGCATTTTTGTTCGGCAAATCTAACTTTGAAACAGCTTTCCTCCAAACTCGACCCACTTTACAAGTCTTTCTTTTGCTCAACAAACCTGGCTCCATGAGGAAAAAGGCATCAAACTTTAAACACAGGCCAATAATTCTAGAAGCGGAGATTAATGTAAACCATCTTCCAAGGAGCAGGAAACAGTCACTTAATTAACAAACGAGGTACCTTCAAGGTCTTCTTAAACTGTGTACCTAAAACTGAGGTAAAAACTGGCTTGATGCCCTTTCTTGTAATGCATCCCTTCAGGAAAACTTGCAAAGGTGCCTTTTCCATTCTGTAGGAGTTCCAAAGCACACAGATATATGTGACTGTTCTCGATGGGATCAGTTACGCATCATGGGCTCACATAGCAAAACCAACAATATTTAGTATGCCCTGATCATTTGTACAGACTCCAAACTCAGTGATCATTTGGTTCCAGAAGTTAACGGAAGCTGAATCCTTACTAAATTTAGGCAAAAGGAAAAATGTTTTGTGTTTAAATTGGAAATCAAGGGATAGCTCTGTAGAGGTCTTATCACCAACAGCGGGAAAGCCTGTACTGATAATCCACCCTTAGAGACAAAATTCCTAATATAAACTAACCCAAATGCCCATCACTTTCTCACCCACAGTTTTATTTCAAATGTCCCAGGAGATGCACAGTGCCTGTACAGCAGCAAATAAGAGACGAAGCACATCAGTCACCACTATGTGCTGCTACAAATATAGAAGTTATGGTTTGAATATTTAACAAGCCTGGTCCTGCGTATCCTTTGTAACGATTCCACCAGTGAAATTTCACTCAGATGAACAGATTGTTTCAATAAAACTCACTGCCAAATCCCAGACAGGAGAAGATTCTCTACAGAAACTTCTCCTTTAGTCTCCAGACAGTATGAAAACAATTAACCAACAGCTTGTTAAACAGAATCAGTTGGAAAAGCAATGGAACAGCAAGGATCAAACCTTTCCCTTTCTAATTATCTTGGAAAGGAAAGTTTTCAGAGCCAGCAATGCCCTGCTACTAAATAATAATTATCTGTGGTCCCTCCGGTGCCACAGCCACAAACACAACCACGGCTGTGGTTTAGCTCCAAGAAGGAGGCAGCGGTGACGCTCAGCAGCAACATCCCAAGGCGCCAGTGCTGAGCAGCTCAGGATCCCATCCCGCAGCCCCGGCTCCAGTGAGCTGTGCTGGGAAGCACGCAGGCTGCACAGCACAAACAGCCCCAGCTGGCTATTGTTTGGACAGAGGGAGCGCCCTGGCCCTTCCTCCTCTCACCAGATGCCTTACGCTTACAGAGCATGCATTTTCAAGATGTCACTGGTCAAGAGGAGCATCTCTTTTTGGCACTGCTCTTCCTTATTTTGAAACAAAACAACACAAGAAGTGGCTTTTGCCTGTGTCCTAGTGCACTGAAAACAGGTACTTTCTAGAGAAAGAGGACATTTATCAGCAAATGAAACACAGCCAAGCGAAAGAAATGAGAAATATTTTTTTCATTAATATGAAAAAAAAAAAAAAGAAAGGCCTGGTCATGTACAAAATTAAACATGTAGACAGCGTTCCTGAGCTATAAAAACAGTCACAAAGCCAAAAATTGCATTTGGCAGCAGACAGAAAAAACATGAACAATCTCTGACTAACACAATTACTTTTGATTGTGCTGAGTTTTCAAGCCTGTGCCTATACCAGCTAGGCTTCAGTTCAAAGTCCAGCGCTGTCTGGGGTGGCTGTGTGATCCAACATGCCTTCCGGAAAGAGTTTGGCTAACCTTCCATGTGCTAGGAACACAAAATTTTACAATCGTAAAAATCGCCTTGCTCTGCACATATTATGAAACAGAGCTTTGGAAACTGTGTTCTTTAAGCATCATGTTTCTCGAAGAGATGCAGCCTTGTGCAAAAATACACTATCCTGAGATAACTACAGACATAACCAATGCATTTGACTTGTCATATTCTGTAAAGCAATAGGATTAATTGTTACCCATTACATAGTCCCATGCATAGTCCCATAGTTCCCATACAGGGAAGGACTGACCACACTGGTACCTATCACACTGAAAGAACAAGGAGGATGCTGAGCACACTGGATAAGAGCTCCCAGGTCTGGAAGAGTACACGGTAAATGAAAGACAGCGGGGTTTGCATACTACTTGAAATGCTGCTCCTTACAATTTAGCAGTGTTGTGCAGTGCGCACTGACAGCTCTGCATGCAAACAGTCACTGGTGCCTCTGCAAATAAATACCATGAAGAATTGGTTGTGATGAGCACATGCACTACAGTTGTTTTAAATTTCAGGTCCTCTCTCTAAAAAGCTTGAAAAATGGCCACATTCAGAACTAAACCTTCTTCTATCAAAACAACCCAAGTATGTATTTAAATTGCAGAGGTGGTTTTGCAATGAAGCCAGTATAAACCTGATCAAATACTGAGGCACCCAGTGACCGTGTGGAGGTGTTCAAGGCCAGGTTGGACGGGGCTTTGAGCCTCTTGATCCAGGGGGAGGTGTCCCTGCCCATGGCAGGGGGTGGAACTGGATGGGCTTTAAGGTCCCTTCCAACCCAAACCATTCTGTGATTCGATGTTCTTGTGCTGTCCACAAGAGGAGCACAGGGCAGGCACTTCCAGCAGTGGTTGTGACCAGAATCCTATCAGAATCCCCTGCCTTTGCCCTCACACCTCACAAGCTCGCACCTAGGACGTTAATGCAGTCCCTGCAAACCAGGTTTAAGTGCTCAGGTCTAGGACTCTCAATTGCTACACTTAATAAGGGGACACTCTTCAATTTTTACGTAACGCTTGATGGTCATCAGGATGATGTAACTACTGCTACAAGAAGTGATTCTTTCTCCTCAGTTACCTATAGATTTGCCACCACAGTTAATTAAAACCAGAGGCAAAGGAGCGTGCCTGGCAGCACAATGAACAGGGAGCAGAAACACCCAGCTTTCCCAGTGACTCACTGCATGACCCTGGGCAATGCACAACAGCCTTTCCTCCCCCTCCTCCTTCCATTTCTCATTCGAAGGAGCCTCGAGGCTCTGCTAGGATCTGTGTTTACTCAATAAAACAAATCTGCAAGCAGGCATTCTGCAAGTACACAGAAATAGGACTAAACATGCAAAACCATAAGTAGCACATGACTCACTGTTTACAGGCAGATGGAGAAGGAGCCGTTAATTAGCGTTAATATTTTAAGCCTTTCTCATCCCCGAGGGCTTCAGACATTTTTATGCGTGGATTTGACTCAAACCCTGGATAAACATGACTCCCACGAGATGGAGAGCTGCACACCATCACAACCAACGGCATCACCCAGCAATCCGGTGAGGCTGTCCTGGGGACAGGAGGCAGCAGCTCAGCACCAGGAACAAGAATAGGGGAACATCAGCAGCAGCCATGAGCCAGAACTTCTCCTAATGTCCTTAGCAAGGTAACTTGAGTCAGGTACAGTAAGCAGAGCCTTGTCTAATCAGCTCTGAGACTAAAAGAGGTGGCAGCACGCAACCCCTCACCAGGCACAGCTGGTGCCCTGGGCAAACAGAAGCCAAGAGACCGATGGCCACAGACAGCAGAGGCTTGGGCTGAAATTCCTTCACACTCATGAAATAAGCCAACCCTTTCTCTGCTCTGCAATCCCCTTCATTCAAGAAGATCAGGAATTTGCAGGAGGTAGTTCAATAAACTGATAGAGACAAACATTCGATTGGTTTTAAAACACAACAGACTTCCTTCTTGCTTTTTATTTTTTAGGGGGAAAAGAAGCAGATGCTCATACGGAATGCTAATTCTGCTGTAACTGGCAAAACATGTAACTTCCCTGGGAACTGCATTGCTGTTCTCATTAATGAAACTATTTTAACTCCTAGAATATGTTATGGCAAAATAAAAACACAGGCCATGAGCATATAAAAATGTCGAGTGTCATCTACAATCCAGAAACTGCTTGACAAAATGCCAAAGAAAATGAAAAGCCCAAGCTGAATGCATTACGAGCCTCCAAAAGTATTTCATCTATAGCTAGAAAAACAAAACTGGGGCTCCTTATCCAAATACAGAGCCTGGGAAGCTTGCAGAAATAAAAAAGTAGAAGCGACTACATGTTGGTTTGCTGTGTCACCAGGATTTCAGTTACCTGGCAAGATGTTGCTGTTCCCCCTTAAAATAAAATAACCTGGAGCTGGCAGGGCTGTGCTGGAGATGCAGGAGCAGTCACTGTGTGGGAGCCAGATCACGCACCGTCCCCGCAGGGAGGGCTGCGAGGAGCTGAAGGTGGCAGGAAACTGGCCGCTGCCTCAACTGATGGGCAAACATGAGCCACCAAGCAAGCTTTTTACAAGCTTGTTTCATCACTATGGGTCCCGAGGACTTCTGGAACCAATCTGCGGGCTTCCTGGGGCACTCAAGAGGAAGACAGATATCAAAGTATGAAATAGCATTTTAGGAAAGCCACGTACATCTGGTATGCAAATAGCTTGGTTTGCCAAAATGCAGCCTATTAAAATATTGATACATAAACAGGAAAGTTTGCTTTAGTGCTTCCTCCAGTTTGTACACACAGGGGAAAAAAAAAAGCAAATCCCCTCTGACCACAAGGACACAGAGGCTGCATTGCCTCCTGAAACCACCAGAGAAAGGAGGGCAGCAGCCTTGTTGATTTAAACTTGTAAACCTTAAGTGGGCATTAGTAGAATGCAGGAAAAACCTTAAACGAATGGGCTGAACTATCACCGCAAATTAGAGATTGGTCACAACCCCATAACTGCTATATTGCTCAGACGCCAAGTCCTGCTGGGATGCAGATGCCAGTAACTGGCCACATCGAGGAACCAAGACCTGCAGCCCCTGGCACGTTTTCCATGACATAGGTGCTATTCCAGAGTCAGTGGCTGGTTTGTAAGGGTGTAGGAAGAAAATACACCTCAACGTAAAGCCATTCGCCACTCTTGCCCCTTCTACACTCACTGCCAAACCATAGGCACCTGCCACTGAGATCATTCTTTGGGGGCAGAGTCAGATTCCCAGGGGCGAAAGCACCTCTGCCTTCCAGTGCTTTGGGTTTCAGGCACAGGGGTCTCTTGCAGTTAACCTCATCATTGCCCATTAAACAACCCTACAATGCTCCTTCCCCCTCCTGGCGTTTTGCAGTGTCAGTAGCTGTATCGCACATTCACAGTTATTTGTCTTGAGAGGACTTTAATAACCCAGCTCTGCCAGCTCCAAAGCACCTGCTGTCTTTGGGTGTTGTGCCATATATGTGATGGGTTTCAGGCTCGCCACAGCATCCCATGTGCACATGGGATGGATTTGCTTATCTGCCCAGGCTGCCGAAGCCCCAACGGTTCTGGGGAGGTTTTAGAAGTTTTGCATGTTCCTATCAAAACTGTCTGAAACTCCACTGTTTCGCTCTAGTTCTGCTGCCTTCTCCAGCCCCTCTGCATGAGGAAGGACAGTTACACTGTACTCACGTTTACCACGCTCAGCTCACTTTGTCAGGGTGGAGAGGCCATGGCCCAGGTTGCCCAGAGCAGTGGTGGCTGCCCCATCCCTGGAGGTGTTCAAGGCCAGGTTGGATGGGGCTTGGAGCCCCTGATCCAGTGGGAGGTGTCCCTGCCCATGGCTGGGGGTGGGACTGCAGGGGCTTTGAGGTCCCTTCCCACCCAAACCACATTACGATTCTACTATTCCAATCTCTCTCCCTACTTTCAACACCTGAGCAAATTGCTGTGTCTCACTACGGGCACCAGAAATTCAGTTTCTTTTATAGACTTTAAAAATAAGCATATTTTAATATCGGAAGAATTCAGAGATTTCTTTTCCTTATTGACTGCAATATGTTTTTGCCTGGAGAAGAATTTAAATCCGGAAAGTGCTTCATCCTTCAAGGTGCACAGATTTTACCACCCTCTTTCATTTCCTATTGCACTCAGTTCTGGTGATGTCCTTGGCTACTGTTTACACCTTGAAGAAAAACAGCATGCAAGCAGCTGCAGAGTCTGAACAGTTTCAGGGCTCCCAGCTGACAGCCTAACCTCATCCTTCAAGCCCAGCTCTGCCCTGACCAGAGAGCATTTTTCCCCCTCAGTCCCTGACTGAACACATCATGGAAAAACATAAGGGAAAAAAAATGTCTGCATCTTTATTGACCTTCAAATAATTTATTCAAAAGAAAGAACTTCATCCCTTACTTCATCTAAATTCTCAAGGATTTGCAGGGATCTTTCCCCTTGCTTTGTTACTGCACAACTGCTTTTGCTTATTCCAACATAAAAATGAGAAAATAAAGGATTAGTTTACCTGCAAATAGGTTGCTTCAGGAAAACAGAGGGAACAACAACATGGCAAACCCCATTCCTGGTACTGGAAAGGTTTTTTGCTATGCTGCCATTAAGAAGCTTTTAAATGAGAAAGGAAAAAAAAAATTTTAAAAAGAGTTTCACAAGCCAAAGGTGGCGAGGGAGCAGCAGGAGCACTTCACTTCTTGGGTCATCCAAGAGTTTTGCATCAGACGTCAGATTTAGTCATGAACTCTGGCACATTCCCCCTGAACCCACTGGGGAATGGGCCTGACCTCAAACAACACTGCAAGTTCTACACGTTTTTGAGTCATGTGTTTCAAATGAAACGTTCTCGCTGTTAAATTTGGAGGTCATTAATTAACAGTTCAAACAAGGGAAACAGCACTCCAAGCAGTCACATGCAGCCAAATGCACCTAGATTTTGACACAACATTCTACCTGCGCTATGCTGCCAATACATGCAGAACTGCATGACGGCTTTTCTGCAATTGCAGGGGCAGAAAGACGTTGACAGCCTCATTTGAGATGGAAAGAGTATGGATGGGAAGTTGCGCTCCCATTTGTTCCGAAAACCACTCGCAGTGCAAGAGCATCCTTTCAAGTTGGCTTTGACTTGCACATTTAAGATGCTTCCTAAGTTATTTTCCATTTTGGTATCTACATCAGTGTAGCACAGCCCTTGAGGGTTCTAAAAGCAATTTGTGGCTTCAACATAAACACACGAGAAAGACTAATGCGTCCCTCTACCAACCACAGGAGAACAACTCCCATTTCTTCTCCGAGAGGGCAAATGTGTGTGTAAACCATCCAGTAAATGACATCGGGTTTTATTTTGAGGGTGCATACAAAAGTACTCAGTACTTGCTTATCCTGTGCTAAGCAGCGATAAAATCAACCGCTACCAACCTCAAACTTGGCTTTTAAAAGTGTGGATCTACCTCGCTCGAAGACTGTGCAACTCACACACCACTACAATACCAGCTTTTCCTCCAAACACGGAAACGAGCTATAACTTTTGGACAGAAGGATACTAAATTAAGAGGAATAAAATGTCTTGCTTTCAATGACTCACCTGAGAATCTATTTTAATTAGTGCAATGTCAGCTTTTTCATCAACATCTTTAATTTTAGCTTCATAAGTTTCCCCATTCTTCAGCTCCACCTTCACCCGGTTTTTGTTGGTGACAACGTGGGCGTTTGTCACTATCAGCCCATCTTCCGAGACGATGAACCCTGACCCGCTGGCAACAGGGATCTCTCTCTTTGAATAAGGAAGTCTAAAAGACACAGGAAACAAACATTTATTGCTGCAAAAGGTTGAAACATCCCAAATTATTCCAAATAACATACAAAGAGAGCCTCGTGGGTTTTAAATGCTGTAGGAGATCTGCTGTTATACTTAGTATCATTAGCAGATAATGCATGCGAATTAGTTTAACTCCTTTCTTTTCTGCCAGAACTCTTAAATTATCTTTAATTCTCAAGCATGACAAATATTTATCATCTCAAAACCCTCTCTGCTATTACACAGCACCAATCACCATGCCTGGCACACTGGTAGCTGTTTTCAAGAACAAAAAAAGTCACAACTGGGCATGTTGTTTACTTGCGAAACAATTCGATGTGAACCACGGCAGGAGCGATCTTCTCCACCACGTCTGCAATAAAGTTGTATTTGTGCCGCAGGCTGTTAGGAAGTTCCTGGCCTGAAATAGAAACAGAAAACATGTCATGAGTTCTTCAAGTGACAGCAGACGGGGCATTGCAAAACACCTGAATTAAAAAAAGCTCCAAGTGGATATAGTTCTCCTCTTTAAAAGCCATCTGCAGCACAACCCTTGCCCCTAGACCTCCCTCTTTGCTCAGAATAGGCTGCATGCTTTATCATTGGGACAAAAGGAGACGCAAAACCTTCTTGTTTCAAGTGGAGGTGATGAGGCCATGGGGCAGCAGCGTGGCTGTGACTGCAGACCCTGCATGCGGGCAGCCCCCGGTTCAGCACATTCCACTCAGTGGCTCCTGGGGCTGAGCCACTGGAGAATCGTGAGGTTCAGTCCACATTTGTGCTGCCCTGCTCTTCCCTTCATGAAAGGCATCTTGTGTTTAGATGCCTCCACTACTGCTCTCACCTCTTATTTTCTGGATGGTCTATTTAGCTTGCATGGTCTTCTCAGATAAAACAAATGAGCTCTGTTCCTCTGCCAAAAAACGCCTGCTTAGTGATTCTTGAAGTCTCATGCTGCTGCACGGTCCTACCCCCAGCTGAAGTCTACAGCAGGAAGTTCAACCCCGGTACAAGGTTTGCTCTGCTGCTCCCACCGGTGTCCCCACACAACTCGACCCACCAGCCTCTGCCTGGCACCTCCGCGTGGATGCGCATCACATATGTTCTGCATGGCTATCCTGGGGGCGTCCTTCCCACTGCAACTGCCTGTGGTCCACCAGCTCCATGTGCTCTGGAGTTATTGAACCACCCTCAAGGCGATAAAATAGATAGGAACATGCAAACAATGACACTGCAAAGCTCTGCATTCCTGGGCAGTGCTGTAACACAAAAGCTCATGGTCACTGAGGATTCAAGAGAGGGCAGTGGGATTTTCAAGTGCAAATTGCGGCCACTGGGAAAGTTGTCTGCACTATCAGATGTCTAAACATCTCTGGAAAAAACCCTCACAACACTGACACAGCTTCCCCTTCTCTAGCAGCTCAGGGGCAAAACTGAAACTGAGAGCAATTAAGCAACTAGAATACCCCAAATAGTTCCTTTGTACTTCTCCAGAAGCAAGTAACACTCTTTGTTTTCACCAGCCTTCCCATTTTATCTGATGCATCCATCTTGCTCTATAAAGGCACAAGCCAGATCTGTAGTTGGCTTTCAGATGAGCGTTAATGCGCTGTGCTGCTCCCATTCCTCCTGGCCATTTGGCTTCTAAATCTGCCAGAGATTAAAGCAGTAAGCAGCTTGTGGGTGCTGCAACAGGAAAGTTTATTTGCAGAACTCTAGGAGACACAGGACTGTCCGATAAAATCATCTTAATGCTCATACCCAAATGACCTTAATCAGCTGAACACAGACCAGAAAACTATGCACACTTCTAAGTACATACCGGAGGCAAACCCCCATGGCAGGAGAGAGACGTGAACAACTTGGGAGCAAAACATCGCTGCTTTTAATACTAACCAGACATTGGTTTGAGGCAGGAGCAAACAACTGATTTCAGGTGACTTACCAAAGCCAACCAGCACATACTGCCCTAGTGAGCTGGGTGGATGTGCAACTCAAACACTACTCGATCACTCAAGAACAAGCTTGTTCCCATTTGTTCCAGTACCTGAAGGGGCTACAAGAAAGCTGGGGAGAGACTGTTTACAAAGGCTTGTAGTGATAGGACTGGGAGCAATGGGTATAAACTGCGGAGGGGCAGATTTAGATTAGACAGGAGGAGGAATTTCTTCACGATGAGGGTGGCGAGGCCCTGGCCCAGGCTGCCCAGAGCAGTGGTGGCTGCCCCATCCCTGGAGGTGTTCAAGGCCAAGTTGGATGGAGCTTGGAGCACTCTAGTCCACTGGGAGATATCCCTGCCCACCACATGGGGGTTGGAACTAGATGATCTTTAAAGTCCCTTCCAACCCAAACTGTTCTAAGATTCTATGATTTACACTTCCCTGTGAAGCACCTCAAGGGCTTTTAAATGCAATCATGAGCAGCAGCCGTCGCAGTAACCACAAAATCCGCTATGCAGTTTCAGATCACAGCTCCAAGGTCTTAATCTTCTTTATGGAGCAGGAACGTTGATCAGGAAACCCGTGTCCTCAACCTACTGCTTTCCTCAAAAGCATTCCATGCTTTTTGTGATTCATGTATATGCTATTTTCCTTGCACTTTAACATCAGAAAGGCATAAGGGCTAACTGACAAACATTGATTTACCTAAAGATTTATGTTTCCCTCATTAGAAACATCCAGTATCAAATGAACCACATCTTTGCTATAAAGCTGACAACTATGAGAGCGGTTCAGTAAATGGGCAGGAGAATGAGCGCTGTACTTTGGAAGCGCTCACTCACATCACAATTTGACAGATTATCAGCTTCGATTAAGGCGATGTTGGGATAAAACACCACAGGGCACTACTGTGTCCAATCTGCTTTTTGATCACTGCTTATAAAATGATTCACTTTGGCTACAGCGCTGTCAACATCCAAAGGTCACATCCTGCTCTTGAAAAAGAGCACTCCCACGGATGAGGGGACTGCACAGAAAACACACAGCTTTTTCATGCCTTCAATCTTTTTTCGCATTTAGCTATTCAGGAGGAGAAAGGATGCCTGAGCAGTACATGGCCAGACTACTAATGTTTCAGCTCAGAGCTGCTTTTGCTTTGGCTACAAATGCCCGGAATTCAAGAGCTGGCTGTATTTTGCGTACAATTTGCCTCTTTGCGCAGTCCCAAACAGAGCCGCACAGTGAAAAGGTCAAAATTTCAAGCTCTGAAAAAGTTAGATAATAAATACTGATTCATGGCATACTGACCTAAAAAGCTCGCAGCAGCTCACCACGCCTGCCCCTTGCTTATGCATCAGGAATTCGTGCATTGTGTAACAGGGTTTTGCAACAGCTCTTGAACAACTGCCCACTTAAATGGAAAACATACCTTTGTAAAGCAAGTAAACAGAAACAAGGTACCGCTCAGATGGATTCATTGATGAATGCTAACTAAAACACCCCCACCAACTAGGCTTTACTACTGAGTGATGACAGAAAATCTGAAGACTAGAGTAAAAGAATTACTACATGAAAAACTTCTATCACTGAGAAAAAGCATCCTGGGAGAAAAAACAGGACAACAAACTGAACACGTGCATGCACATCGTTTGTCCATTATGGACATACTTGATGCTCACCAGAGCTAATCACAAATTTGGATTACTGAGAGCATGTGAGAGCCGAGATGTGCACTTCTGTTTCCTCTAAGGAACAACAGCCACGTAAAAGGTCACAGAATCATAAAGTGGTCCAGGTTGAAAGGGATCTCAAAGCCCAGCCCCACCCCCTGCCATAAGCAGGGACATCTCCCACTGGATCAGGGGCTCCAAACCCCATTCAACTTGGCCTTGAACACCTCCAGGGATGGGACAGACACCACTGCTCTGGGCAACATGGGCCAGGCCCTCCTCACCCTCAGCGTGAAGAATTTCTTCCTAATGTGCAATCCAAATCTTCCTCCAATTTAAAGCCATTCCCCCTCATCCCATCACTCCATCGCCCTGTAAAAAGCCCCTCTCCAGCTTTCCTGGAGCCCCTTTCAGCACTGGAAGCTGCTACAAGGTCTCCCTAGAGGCTTCACTTCTCCAGGCTGGATAACCCTAACTCCCAGCCTGTCCTCATAGCAGAGGGGCTCCAGTCCTCAGATCATCTCCTTGGCCTCCTCTGGACCCATTCCAACAGTTCCCTTATCTTAGCTCAGATTGAATCACCAGTGGGTGCAGGTAACTATGTGGAAGGCTAAATTGCCATAAAAACACCAATAACACAAACCTAATCTGAGTATACGCTCATTCCTCAACCACCGCATGGCAGTTTCCAGCAATAACCAGAGACAGCAGGGAAATCCATAACTTCTCAGGGGATACTTTCCTCTTCACTCTCTCACACACACATTTTTCCAGCTGTACTGACAATTCAGGGTTTTAGCAGAAAACACAGTTTTATGAGTGGAATGGGTATCATGCAACATCCTCCAAGTTTTCAGGTTTACAGAGCCGAAGACTCCTGTAGTGGTTTAGTAAACCACAGACTATTAAGCAACAAAAAAATAAAAGCAATTAAAAAAGCAATACCTTTATGTTTTGATTAATGACATGGGGTTTGGGGTTGGGTTTTTGTTTTAAACATTGAAAGGTGTGTTTGAATAAAGCTCTAATTCCTACTTACCTTCAGGCTTCAATGTTCAGACCTTTCCAGACTGTCCCTCTTTCTGTTTACATGCTGCGATTATTTGTGTTTTGTAATGTTTTTCCTGAACTATTGCACAACCTCCTAAGTGCCCAAGAGCATGGTTAAGAAACCTTTATTAATGGCATTATGAAGATGATTGTGGTGAAGTCAGTTAATGATCAAAAACTTTAAAAAGGCCATATGTTACAGCATGAAAACTTCCCAAGGCAACTAATTCTTCAAGGACTTCAAAGGTACTGCTCTCAGCCCTCAAGTGAAAAGGAGAATCTCTGCCAACTGGCATTAACAGGGCCAGTATCAGTAAACAAACTGCTGGGAGACAAGACAGAATACACCAAGCCATGGAAAAAAGTACACCCAGCTGTAAACAACTGAAATAATTTGGTTTCATAAAAATGAGCCAAAAAGCATATTAAGATCTAGGTTCTGATTAGGTCATTACTCAAAGTGGCATCGATGCTTACAACTCAGACATGCTGCTTTGGGTAATAATTTGAGCCAAACCGAAAGGATGCTTTCTTTGGAGATAGAAATCTCTGGAAGTAACCTCTTTTCTTCAGCCATGAGAGCTTCATCTGCTGTTCCAGCAGGTCTTCTCCCAGCGTAGGTCCACCGCTCATGAGAACTCTTCACACAAAGCTTTAGGCACATGTCCCAAGGCATCCCCAACACTCACACATCTCCTTTACACCATCCGGAGTCAGAACCAATACAATTATCTCATTCCACAGGACTTGTTATCCCAGATGCATAGCGAGGAGATATAGGCACATTCCAGCGAACACCAGCAAGCCTCTCCCTCCTAGCCTCACCTGATGTGACCACAGCAGATGTCTTCATCATAAGTCAAAAAGCTCAGATTCAGTCTAGAATCCAGCCTTCATCTTCCTTTAAAACAAGAAACTTTCCTTCCCATTAAGATCAAAAAAACCTTTCCCATGAAACTGTAACCACCTAGACAGCTGAAACCATGTATTGTAACCGCTAAAGAGGATGCTCATATGCAAATCACAGGGAGGGTGGAGCACGTCTCCAGGTTCATCAGGAAAGATGCTTTGTACTGGCAAAGTGCAGCAGCCCTGTCCTTCCAGAGGAACCCAATTAAAATCTCCTTTGTGTTTGCTCCACGCTTGCACACGAGCAGCAGCAGGTTAAGCCAGGAGGGCTGTTTCACCCTAGCTCCACTCACCAGACCCACCATCGTCATCTCAGCTGGGTGGGTCCATGGTCTACTAACATCATCCTGGTGTCAGTGGAAGAAAACGGGACTGGGATCCAGGGATCTTTCCCCATTACCTTCATAATGGTCACAAAGGATGCTATGCACTCCTTGCCCAGTAACACGGAGTGTGAGCAGAGCCACCACAACCTGCTGGAGTTTGTGGCTGACTAAACGCATTGAGCTACCCAGGTTGCTGAAAACAGATGATCCCTTCCCCATCCTCGCTGCTTGCTTGAAGTTCTGCCCAGACACACAATCCCGGGTGCGTGTGCACAACCAGGGTCTGACAGGACAGCTTAGGTTACTTTGCAGAACCAAACCAGCAGGGCCTTAAGCACTGATAAAACCTCTGGGCTACACAGACTGCAGGACTGTAACCTCCCAAACAAAACTCTGACTGCTGGCGTTTGTACAAACTCCCATTCACGACATATAGGAAAACCTTAACCCCCTGATGCTGCTATGGAAAGAGAAACCCAAGCAAACATGCTCAGCTCATGCTGAAAACGGTGGCATCGGCAGGCTGGAGAGGCACTGGGAAAAAGTGATGTATGGGATCTGCTGCCGCTTCTCTTTTAGAAATGACAGAAAACTGCAAGCCTAAATATTCCACTTCCTATTCAAGGATAAATTGTGTAATGCACCAAAAAAAGGACATTATGCAATGAAAACACTAAGAAAATAAGAAACAACATTCTATGTATTGCAGACAAGTCACTTAAGAACAGCTTTCAGGTCCATGGAGGGAGGTTTGAGAGGTCTGAACCACAGGACCGTGCTAATAAAGCCACTATTGCATCAGTTATTTTTCCCCCTGTATAATCCAAGGAGAAACCAGAGACACATCATAGGTTTCTGAGAAGAAAATCTGTATTACTGTGACATCCCAAAAAGCAAAAATATTTACATAGTGCTAAATAACGGAGAGACTTCAAGCATTTTATTCCACCAAATAGTAAACTGCACAGATCTGTTATTCACTTGAAATATTTCCCACAGTGAGGGCTGCTGCAAGATTAAAGTGAGGATTTAAAGTAAAACTGCTTTTTGGCATGAGTGCAAACTTGCAAAGGGAAAATAAATTCCTTTTTCATCCACATAATATTTAGATGCTCAGTTCTTTCTTGGCAGCCTCTAACAAGGACTCTGCCACAAGTATCACAGATCTTGCAAGGAACAGCTTTTGAAATTTCTGTTTTCCCTGCTAAACCAAGAGCCTGAAACCATTCACTTTAATCACTGATTTTAAACAAACAATACAAAAGCTGCCAAGCTAATCAAAATCAGGAATCTATACACAGCTTGTAGAACTAACCAACTCTGAAATTAATGATAACACAACAGTTATCAGCCCCACATGTGGGCGCTCACAGAACACAGCACTTTGGAGTACAAAGATGCAGGTGAATAAATTGGACGACAAAAGCTGACTTCATTGATTTTCATGGAAATGGGTGTGAAAAAGAGTAGTCGCACCCACCCATGCATCAGGATGCTCCTGCTGGAGGCACAGAAGCTGCTGCAATGCTCTGGATAGCTCAGTATCTGTGTGCATCCTACCGGCCACAAATTAATGCTGTCCCTAATCAGGGTTTAAGAGAACAAATTACTGAAAATACAAATGTGCAAATAATGAAAAGCAGCTACTGCCAACACACGAATGGCCAGGCTGCATGAAGAGAACAGCACACCCAGAACTCTTCTGCAGTCAGAAAACAAGAAAATAATAACAAAAAAAATATTTGATGATAGGTACATAGTAAAGCCCAGAGTTTTCAGGGAATTTTGGTCCAAGCTCTTTGGTCCAGCTTCTTTCTTAGTAAGAAACGGATCTGTGTGGCATCCGGTCCCAATGTAACTCAGGATTTTCTTGCCACTGAACCTGGTTGGTGGGCAACGTCCCTGGGAAGGTACCTACAGCTTCCTTGGTGGAAGCTCCCATACAACTTCAGATACCAACGGTTTAGCTTAACAGGACTGTTCCTGCCACTTGTCCAAATCAGACACACAGCACTTGGTGTTGCAACTCACCTACTGAATTGCTAGGTAGATGTCAAAGGACATCTACCAGCACACACACAGCAGTGTGCAGGAGAAGCAACACCCAGGATGTGCGCGTCTTGCTCTAAGCTGTGTCACTCATCTCTATGCAACTTGTGGAAAGTAATTTGAATGCTCAGTGTTTTAGTTTTATCTTTAACATAGGCATCACTTCTGTTTTATCTCACAGGAATAACACCTGCAGAACCTCAGAAGGAGAAATCAGGTATATAAAACAGCTCAGAAATGCCAGAAACTCTTCTATAGACCAAGCGCCCTGGCTGCCCCTGCAAAAAGCCAGGCTCACAATTAGAGCAGCAACGAGCAAAACCGATCAAGACTTTCAGGCTGAGGAGGCTGAGAAGGAGCTCAGCATAAGCAGGGAGGGCAGGCATCCAGAGCAGAGCAGCAGCTCCATCTCACTTCCCAGGAAACTGCAATTCCTTTTGTAAACACCAGCAGTGAGGTGGGAGGAAACCAAACTTCTGCATAAACAGCCAGGCTGGAGTCCCAGGCCCACGGAACGCAGCCCTGTGAGGAGGAACATGCTGTTCCTGCAGCGGCATTGCCATATTAATACAACGCTGAGCTTGAGCTCATTGGAAGAGCTGACAAATGAATCGCAAGCCAGCAGCCCTCCAACGATGCGTGGCCCTGGTGGCCACCCAGCAGCGTTCCCCGCGCTTGTGGAGCCTTGCGCAGGCGAACTGGTCTGTCCGGGCAATGAGGAGGGAAGGGAGGGTGTAGGGAAACGCTCAGACACAGGAGAAAAGGGTGAAGAGCAATTCAGGACAAGGGCAAAGAGTGCTGAGCTCCAAAACATCGCTAACGGCAGCCCTGTCTGAACTAGAGACATTAAGAAAAGGAAGTCAGGCAGTTATGGAAAAGAGTCTGCCTGGTTTCCTGCAAACAGATGAGAAGAATATTTCAGTCAACAGGTTAAAGCAGACGTGGTATTCTCTTCCCTGCAAAGGCTGCAAATATAACTGATGAGTCAGGAATAATTTCTCCTCTCCTTTTTCCAGCCCTGCTCAGTTTACGTCCCTTCCAGCCCAGGTCATTACCCTGCTCTGCCTCCCAGCTCTGCGCGTGGCAGGCAGAGAACCAGCAAAACAACCCCAAAACGCCTGTTAGGCAACAACAGCGTGGTAAATCCCATCTCCAATCCCATCTCCTTTACGTAACCAACAGCTGTCTGACCCTGACAATTCCTCTTAACACCATAAAACCATTAAAGTCTCATTTCAAGTAAGTGAGAAACTTTCACACTTCATCTTTATAAGAAACCCCTGCTTAAGAGACACTTGGTTTCAACTACCAGGAACCCTGGTATTAAGACACCAGGGAATAGAAGCAAGTTCTTGTTTTCATGCTTCTTAATTAATTTATTTTTTTTTCTAATGAGAAACCTAAAAAAAAAGCCTCTTAAGATG
Source organism: Phaenicophaeus curvirostris (assembly GCF_032191515.1). Taxonomy (NCBI): domain Eukaryota; kingdom Metazoa; phylum Chordata; class Aves; order Cuculiformes; family Cuculidae; genus Phaenicophaeus; species Phaenicophaeus curvirostris. The sequence goes on along the minus strand of NC_091400.1, from coordinate 12,059,966 downwards.
CAAGCCTAAAAGAAAGAGTCATGGATTTCACTGCAGGGAGGTGGCAGTGCCCCTGGCGAGACAGCCAGGGTCACACAGTGCCCTGCCCTGCTGCACCTACAGCCTCTCCCTACAGGTAAGGAGAGTAGGCTTCTGTTTCACTCTCCAATACACACACTTCTACAATATTTAGAGTTCTAATTATTAGAATGCTGATGGGAAGCAAGGAGTAACTGTCTACCTAGTGGCATTTCTACTCACACATCTATTCTGCCTTATTGCATGGACCTTCTGAAGGTTTTTCATACTTGATTTATAAGTGGGGTCTCTGCTTTTGACCCTTTTACTTTTGTCTAAAACCAAGGGTTAGTCAAGCTTTACCTTTATAGGTAGAGGTCTACACACACAACTCTGATAGAGACTGGCCGGACACACCAAACAGTACATATGCTCTCCTGGAAAAAGGAGTGAATCATCCCTTCACCACCACAAACTGTGAAGTATGAAATTCCTGGGGGGTTGTGTTTATTTTGGGGGTGGGATGGTGGGAGGAGAGAGAGTTGTTTGGGTTTCTCTTCATTACTGCTGCTCAGCCCATCTACTTCTTCCCTTCTCCAAACCCACTTTCTGCAGATGCGGATTGACGGATCATCGATGCTGTTTGCAAACGGAGCCAAAACTGCACTGGCGAGTTTAAGAAATAGAGTAATGGAAAAAAAAAAAGTCATGGAAAATGCATCAGCAATGCTGGCAAGGGGCAGAAAAATTAGCAGGGGCTCACAAAACCTCACTTTGCTCTCAGCTCTGCTACTGGCTGCCCTTGAGCAAAGCTCTTTATCCTTCCCTGCCCTGGATCTGCTATCTGGGAAATGGTGAAAAAAAAGAAAAACAAAACCAAAAAAAAAAACCAAAGAGTTGTGAGCATCTCCTCATGCTCTGCTGTATGAACTATTCTAAATTTGAGGCCATTGGATAACTTCCATGTGCGTTTCCTAGGTTTAATATGCATTATTTTATCCATCATTTCTTTGTAAGGAAAAATACGTGCAAATTCAATTGCTATCAGAAACGGGAAGCGTTTTTTTTAATTTGATGAGCTCCACCTCATCAAAATTTCTGGTAACCATCCTGTAAAACCAGATGCAGGAACCATTTGCTGCATATCCCTCCCTCCCGCCGCAGCCAAAAGGCGAGCAGGGAAATGGAGAGACTGCAAAACACCTCCTAGAACTTGATGGGAAGAAGCGATGGACACAAGAACAAGGTTTGGTTACCTAGGAGCACAGGAAAAGTGAGGGGTAGCAATAGCAGCTGCACCGTGACAGTCCATTAATGCTGCTGCTTGCACCAACAGCACCAGCTACCGTCCCGGTGAGCCCGCAGAGTTCACATGCGCTGACAGAAGAGGCTGAGGGATCTCCTCACGCGTTACATACACGTCTATATTTTTTGCAGTGTGTTTACCTACACACACAAACACACACGTTTTTGTCCCCAGAAATGAGCTCCTGGCGAAGCACTCCCAAGGAATTGCATAACCCGTCTGGCTTACAGCCTTGGGCTCCATCTTATCTGTGCATCAGAGTATCTGATATTAACCCAAAAAGTCAAAAGCTACTCCGGCCGGCTGCCTAAAGCGCCTCCAGCCACTGAAATATGGTAGCCAAGATCTTCTCAATTCACTAAACTTGAAAATAAAATCACTAGCCACTTGTGTCCTGTCTTAAAAGCTCATCATGTGCCCTGTTCCCTACAGATACGAGGGTGACACCATCAGTTAACGAAGGATCAATGGTTATTTTATAGCCCTTCAATACAGCAGAGTTGGGAGTCCTTTTTTAACTACATTCTTCTCTCTGAGGCAGGCAAAACAGTTTGGGAATCACAATGACCTGTATCCAGAAGACAAAATAAAGTTGTTCTTTTTTTACATATCCTGAGCACAGCCTCCAAAATAACACCAGATATTCACTGGGGCCCGGTTACAGACGCTGCTGGACTCGATGCCAAGCCCAGCCAGCGATCCTAGGGGCCCCAGCACTTTATGGGAGCGAGGAATGGCTTTATTTACAACAAAAGTTCAGTTCCACAGCACCCCAGTTTCTATTACTAATGCTGCTTTCTTTCACTACCAGCACACAAACTCATATTTGAAAAATATTTTCCAGCTTCTCCTATTTCTTGGATGGCAGCATCTTCCCTTTAACTGCTGAGGACACACTGCCTCCAGCACATCCAGACTCTGCTTAGCGAGATTCCTGCTGCTTACTCATGGCTTTAGGAATTCCTGTCCAGTCCACAGGTACCTTTAAGTTTCAAAGCCCAGAAGATGAAAGGATTGAACCTTCCCTTGCCCCACATCTGTATTTACCGAGCTGCCTGTTTGATGTCTAGAGCCTATGGAACGACTGCTGGCTCCCCGGGAAGGAAACCTCGATGTGGTGAGGGAAAAAGGTGAGCTGCTCCAGACAAACCACTTCTTACAGCGCTTTCCTCTCAGAGCTGAATGCTTGGCTTTGGAAAAGCTCTTTAATCCCACACTTGGGAATTGCTTCTCTTCTGGAAATATGTTGCTATTTATTTCCACTGCTTTCAGCTGCCTCTTCCCTCCCTCCTCCTCCTGCTGCTGCAAAAGAGAATGAGGAAAGCCAGAAGATAACGACCTTCAGACCACCCAAACGCAGCAACCAAGGGAGATGAAGGGGGCTGCAAGAATTAATGTCCCTGCAGGGCTCATTAGAACATCCAGTTCCTCAACACCCAGCCCTCCCAGGTCATTTTTAACAGACTCAACACGTGGCAGGTCACCTGGGAAGCTCTCCCAGCATTTCTCCAGTGCTCTAACCATCACAAGCACACTGTTATCTTGCGGGAAACAGCTGAAATCCAAATTCATGACAACAACATTAACTTCCCTCTTGATAAATACCTGGCTTGGTTCCTGGCCTTCCCAGATTTCTCAGCTGAGTTTCTCTTCCTGCCCCAATTTTTCATTCCTGCTGCGTTGAGCGCTGCCAGCTACTCAGCCCTGTCTGCACTCTGAGCAAAGGAACTTGGGCAGGTCCATCTACTGCTCTCTCCCATCCTCTGCCGCATGGATTTCATTCTTGCGTTGCTTTTAAAGGACACAGAATTAATGACAAATGGTTTATTGACCACAAAGGTCATTTTCTCCTGCCAGATAATTACACACAGGCACTCAGGCAGTTTCACCTGGTGTGCTTCAAAACACAGTCAGCCACTTTGCAAGAAATGGAGTTTGGGTAATGGATTTTTTTCTCCCCACCTCTCCCCAGTCTCTGGAGCTACAGAATGATAACACGACCAAAAGAAAGAGCAAAGCCTGTACCTATCACTGAAAAAAACCCTTCGAGAACTGAGTTACCCCTAACCACACCTCCACCTTCCCCCAAAGCAAGCAGTAATGACCCTCTTCATCCAAAGCAGAGGAGCTCACATCAAACTCCAGATGTGACATCATGGTGAGAGCACACCTGTGACAGAGACACATGAACCGCCTGTGACAGACGCTCTCGCTGAGGGCTGCTGAAGTGACTGAAACATCCCACTAGACAGAGCACATCTAATAAAAACACAAACCCCTTAAAATCCAATTCAAAACTGGGGCAGAGTAAAGTTAGGAAGTGATAGCATCCACAAGGAGCTTTCTTCTTCTCACTCTGGTTAAAGGTGAGAAGATAAATCCAGGTCAGTTTGTGTTTTACAGCATGAGGAGCACAGTGTGGTGAGAAGGGCACTGTCCTAAATTACCTGCCAGCCTACCAGGAGCAGTGAGAGTGGAAGAAAGACTGGTTTTGGTTGGGTGTCGAACACCCCGAGCTTCTTCCCTGGCTCAGCAGGAGGGATTTAAGGGCACCAAAACATATTTGCAGAAGAAAAAGAAAACATCCCGCTAGTAGGATGAACGTCATAACGTAGAACTTTGAGGTCTCACTGCACTGCCCTCGCTCCTGATGTGGGACGGTCTTTAGTCACTGTTTCTGCTCAGAGAACACTCACTTTCCTACTGCGCCTTTGTGTTTTCACAGGTACCAGACCCATGTCACGCTGCCCCATGCGCACCAAGCATCTACCAAGCACACACTTTGCAGGACTGGACACCCTCTACCAACATAAGCAACCTGATGGAGCTAAAGATGCCCCTGTTTCTGCAGGGGGGCTGGACTGCATGACTTGTAAAGGAATCTTCCAAACCAAATCATTCTATGATTCCATGAACATTTCTCATGCGCTTCATGGGAAGTGAAGGTTTCATTTGTGAGTGCTGCAGCTCCGCAGCCCTGCCCAGGCTGGTGCAGAAACACATTTCCGCTCCCACAAGTGTTTGTCTACCAGTGGTCTGGATATGAAAAGTGGGGCTCCATCACCTGCCAAAGGCAGAGGGAAGACCTGCCCAAGGCAGGTGGGGAAGAGGGAGCAAAGAAAGGGCGCTGAGACCCAGAGAACAGCACAGCCCTGATGAAAGAATTCAAGCTCACCCTGCCCAAGGAGCAGCCCTGCTCCCACCCTGTGCACTCGCCGTTCTAGCTTACCCAGTGTCTTCCCTAACAGCCACAGCTGGTCTTTTGGCTTGCCCCTCTCCGCTCGCTGCTCCTGGGGTTTCTCCAGACGGGCTCTTTGCCCTCCGCACGTGTCAGGCTCACACCCAGGGCACATAACCATGGTGCAGGAGACCTGCTCAGCACCACAGTCCCCAGCAGCTGCCCCCTGCCACCACTCATCCCCACAGCAGAGTTTTGCCTAGAGTGAGCTCCCAGGCCTGTGATTTTTTTTTCTGCAGTTTTAGACTCCTGATTCCCACTTTGCATAGGAAAACACTTGCCTTATGCAGGCAGACCCAGCACAGCCTCCTCCTGCCGCTCTCACATCCCATCAGAAACACGCCAGGATGTGAAGGGATGCTCTGAGAATCCCTGAAGCACCAGGAGTGAGCTGTAGTACATAAAAATCTTAAAAACCAAGCAGTTTTATGTTCTTTTATGCAATATACACAATGCTGTATTTGACCAGCTACTGAAACAACGTGAAATTTAAAAACAACCAAAACCAGCACTCTCCAAACACTTTTGTCTGCATCCCTGTTCCCTCCTTTCCCCAGGCCATCTTGCTGTATTTACAGCATTATTTTTATAGAGATGTTATTGTAAAAGCATAGAAGTATTTTACCACCAATAACTCCATCTCTCGGAAGTGAAAACACTCCAAAAAGCAAACTCAAAATACAATTAAAGATTAATGACTCTGAGGAGTCACACATGAGGCAACAGTTTTCCAAAGCTGGGACCAGTGCTTTACAGCCTGCTCTCCATTCTTTTTTATTTGAGGTTCTTTACATCAGGGAAAAAAAAAAAAGCTTCGCTTGCAGCTGCTTGCTCCAAACTAGGGATAAACACGTGCTAGCACTCAGCTTCTCCAGCACCTTCCTTTTGTCTCTAGCAACACAGAAAATACACATCACTCCAGCCAGAGATGCAACAGGGCAAAACGATTGTCTGGCCACATGCATCCCGCAGCGGGTTTCCCCACACCAGGTCTAGATGCAGGCTGTGCATTTTCTGTAGAGCCCACAGGGGCACAGACTGCCCTCCAGCTCCATCACTGCCCCAGTTCTGCAAAAGCACAGCACAAAAGGCTGAGACAAACAATATTGGTGTCAGGAATTGAGGACAAAAATCACAAGGCATTAATGTTATGCCAGGGATCAGGAAACTGTAGCGTGAAAGCTTTAATTGTCTCCCACGTCAGTCAATGCCAGCTGTGTTCCGCGAGGACAACGCAGCTTTGAATCCCAGGGGAAAATCAGCCATACAAAAAAATTGATTGTACGGGCACCAGTGTTCCAAGTTCGATCTGTAACGCGGGACCGGAATTTTGCCCCTGCCGAGCATGCAGTCACATCACAACACTCTCCTGTGGGAGAGACGATGGCTAAACATGGGCAATGATGCATTTTAAAGAAATGAGTGCACAAGGGGCATGAGCTCTACCAAAAGAATTAAGCCTCAGTGGAACGGCACTGCCTTACCAAAGTGAGGCTCCTACTTCAGAAATTCATACTGAATTTCACATACTAACACCCTAAACGTGCTGAACGGCTTGGCAGGAATAGGCAGCCTGGGCTTACAAGGTTTAAGCCAGCTGGAATTCAGGGTCGCATCTCAAAGCTGACCGTGTTTATCCCCCAGCCTTGCCCTGTCACATCCTGCACTCGTCACTCCGACAGGACTAAACGCTTCACCGGGCTGCTCAGCCCGCGACTCCTCCCGCAGAGCCGCTGTTTCATAACCCAGCAACGCATTTTATGTGGATTATGAATAATGAGCATCCCTCCCACAACTCAGAGTACTCAAGTTACATCCGATTCAACTAAAATAACAACTAAGCAATGGTGATGCTGTGAGAAGAACACTCCGGTTCTGTTGGTTCTTGTTGACAGTGATGGTTCCTGTTGATAGTGACATCCCCTCGTTCAGCGCTGAGCGCATCCAGGATTAATAACAGGATTAATAACGTGAGTGCGTATGCTGGCAGGGGCAAAGGCAGCCAGATGGGGCTCTGCTGCACGGATACCCACATCCATTCCCTGTGACCGGATTTTAACAGCTTCTGCATTCTTGGCTTCAATTCCCAGGGCATTTTTTTGTGCCAAAGCGCCTGGCTGAGAGCCTTTCTCTAAACTTTCATGGAGCCACACAGTCGGATTTAGCTCATCTGCACAAGCTTCTGGAGTTTTGTAACCTGGTTCCCCCAGCTGTGAGCCCAGCATCGCTCCTCTGGGGATGGAGGAGGTCACAGAACCATCATGGAACGGTTTGGGTGGCATGTGAGCTCGAAGCCCATCCAGTCTCACCCACTGGATCCACTTGCTCCAAGCCCCATCCAGCCTGGCCTTGAACACCTCCAGGGATGGGGCAGCCACCACTGCTCTGAGCAACCTGTTCCAGGGCCTCCCCACCCTCCCAGCACAACATTTCTTCCCAAGATCTCACGTCGATCTCCCCTCTTTCAGCTGAAAACCTTTCCCCCTCCTCCTATCCCCGCACTCCCTGACACGATGCCTAGTTTTAAAGTCGGATACGAGCTCCTTTTCCCCCCGGCCGTTTGGCAGACAGGGACAAACACCACATTCTTGCTCCAGTTTCTCGCTGAACTCAAATAGCGAGCTCGAGCCAAGGCCAGCCCCCTCCTTTGGTCCAGCCGGGGCGGGCCGGGCCGGGATGGGATGGGATGGATGCCTTTGTCTGCACCCGGGACACGGGGGGACAAAGGGGGACCGAGGGAGAACAGAGCACAGCGGAGAGGGGGGATGGAGCAGGGGGAGGATGAAATCGATAGATATACCGGGACAAAGAAGGGAGGGGAGCGGGGACCAGGGGAAATGGGGGGCACAAAACGAGGGAGAAGAGAGGACGCAGAAAGAGGGGAATGAGGAAGGGAAGAGGACGAGGGAGGACAGAGCACGACGAAGAGGGAGAGAAGGAGAAGGAGAAGGAGAAGGAGAAGGAGAAGGAGAAGGAGAAGGAGAAGGAGAAGGAGAAGGAGAAGGAGAAGGAGAAGGAGAAGGAGAAGGAGAAGGAGAAGGAGGGAGGACACGGGACACCGGGGACAGGAGGAGATGGGGAAGGAGGAGTAAGAGGGAGGACGAGAGGCACGAGGGGGCAGGACGGGGGACGATGAAGGACGACGCGGGGCACGAGGACGGGGGGACACGGGGCAGAGGGGCGAGGGGCCGCGGGGCTCACCCTGCCCGCAGGCTCCGCGCTGGATGGCGATGACGGGCGGCTGCCGCAGGCTCTCGGCGCGGCGGCTGGCGGCTCGCAGGCGGCAGGCGCTGCCGTAGGTGTTGCCGTCGCTGCCGCAGACGGGGCCCTCGCCGAGGCAGACGCAGCGCCCCGGGGCCGCCCGGCGCCGCACGGTGCCCGAGGCCGGCGGGGAGCCGGAGCAGCGCAGCCCCTCGCCGCAGGGCGCCCCGTCGCCGCAGGGCTCGCCCTCGGCCGCCCCGCACACCGGGCAGCAGCCGCAGGGGTCGGGCACGGCCCCCCCCGGGCAGGGCACGGGCAGCGCGGGGCAGCGCGACCGCTCGCAGCGCTCGGGGCACGGGGAGCCCGGGGAGCCCCGCGCCACGGCCAGCAGCGCCCACAGCAGCAGCGCCCGCAGCGCCAGCATCGCGGGCTGCACCGGGCTCCGAGCGCGGACACCGCGCCGCCCGAGAGCTGCCGCTTATAGCGACGCGACGGGGCGGGGCGCGGCGGGGGGGGGGGCGGACCCGGGCACCGGCACCGCCGGCGGACACCCAGCGCCCACCCCCGGCTCCCCCCGGGCACCGACGGGCAGCGCCAGTTCACCAGCACCCACCACCAGCTCCCCCCCGGGTGCAGGCAGGCAGCGCGGGCACCGGCACCCACCAGCATCCAACTCCCCACTTCCCCCTAAAGATGAGGCCCCGGGTCATAAAATCCAACCCCTGGCTCATAGCATCCCCCCCACCCCAGGCATTAACACACACGGGCAGTAACTACACACCCACCCCCTAGATCATGACCCACCCCCCAGACCAAAAAATAGAATCATAGAATAGTTTGGGTTGGAAGGGACCTTAAAGCCCCATCCAGTCCCACCCCCAGCCATGGGCAGGGACACCTCCCACTGGATCAGGGGCTCCAAGCCCCATCCAACCTGGCCTTGAACACCTCCAGGGATGGGGCAGCCACCACTGCTCTGGGCAACCGAGGCCAGGGCCTCCCCACCCTCATCGTGAAGAAATTCTTCCTTATGTCTAGCCTAAATCTGCCCCTCTCTAGTTTATACCCACTGACCCTGGTTCTATCACTACAAGCCTTTGTAAACAGTCCCTCCCCAGCTTTCTTGTAGCCCCTTCAGGTACTGGAACAACCCCAACTCTCTCAGCCTGTCCTCCTATAGGAGCTGCTCCAGCCCTCAGATCATCCTTGCAGCCTCCGCTGGACCCGTTCCAACAGCTCCATCTCCTTCTTATGTTGAGGATTCCAGAACTGGACACAACACTCCAGGTGGGGTCCCACCAGAGAGGAATAGAGGGGCAGAGTCCCCTCCCTTGCCCTGCTGGCCACGCTGCTTTGGATGCAGCCCAGGGCACGGCTGGTTTCTGGGCTGCGAGTGCACATTACCGGCTCATGTCGAGCACCCAAGTCCTTCTCTGCAGGGCTGCTCACCCCCATCATGCTGAGGGTGCCCTCGATCTTGCTGTCAATATAATTGATGACGATATTACAGAGCACCGGTCCCAGTGCGGATCCCTGAGGGACACCGCTTGTCTCCGCCGCCCCCCCCCCCCCCCCCCCCGGGACCTTAACACCTCCCTCACACCTCGGACCATAACACCTCCCTTGGGGAATTCCAGGAAGCCGCCCCGAGCCACGACGGCATCTCCATCTGATAAGGGATGCTCAGAGAGCCATGAAAATGTAAGCAAATGTGTGCAAATGTACCCCCCAGGGCACCAGGCTGGAGGGAGGCGCTCCGGCATCCTCACCCAACCCCCCCCCCCACCCCCTTCTCCCGGGATGGTCGGAGCCGGGCGGGCTCCGGCAATTAGCAGAAAGTTAATCAACCCAAAGAAGACAAAACGCTTAAAAAGCAGCATTCCTCCATCCCGCCTCGGGCTGATCCGGTTTGTCTCTGTACAGGGCGGGGAGGGGAGGGGGATTGTGTTTGAGGATTTGAATTGGTGGGGGCAAGATTGAGATGAGATTTTAGGAAGAAATTCTTGTAGATGACGGCGGGGAGGCCCTGGCCCAGGTTTCCCAGAGCAGTGGTGTCTGCCCCATCCCTGGAGGTGTTCAAGGCCAGGTTGGATGGGGCTTGGAGCCCCTGATCCAGTGGGATATGTCCCTGCCCATGCATGGGCTTTGAGGTCCCTTCCAACCCAAACTATTCTATGATTATAAAATCTTATCAAATGTGACCACGAAGTTTCCTTAACCACTTGCTTAGTACCTGAAGGTAGGAAACCACGTAGACTCCAGCATTCCCAATTGTAGTTACAACACGAGCACCTTCCATCTGCTCTTTCCCAATTCCTTCTGCGCAGCGAAAGAAAAGAGACTTCAGAAGAAATATTTGACAGATCTATTTGTTCATCACTCACCTAATCTGTATAGAAGTGCTTTACACCTGAAAGATGTCACAACCCCAGGAATTCCTTCTTCCCCCCAACAGAACGACTCTGGCGGACAGCGGGCATTTATCACTACCCAGAGAGGCCAAAAATGGGGTCTGAAAATACAGTTGAAAGACTTCATAGTAAAATATTTCATCTCCTTCTTTTCAAATGGAACTCGGTGGTAGAAGGCTGCATTCAGAGATCAAACACTAGGAACTCTTCCAAAGGACTGGAAGTTTAGATGCTGTGATTGGGGACCTCAGATTCACCCCCACGTTCAGCCCCAGCCCCACTCTCAGACCAGGCCAGGGCAGGAGAGGTCAGCTCCTGCAAAGTGATGGATCACCTATCGTAAAAGGATGTTTTGCTGGGTGCCCATGAAGATGTTCCCACCTTACCTGAGATGTGTCATTCACTGCCTTTGGAATATCCATTTTGGAAAGCACCAAAATGTCTGTGGCAAGAGCTGTCACCTCCAGTGGCTTCCTGGGCAAAGGAGGGAGCAAGGGAAGCCAGGATCCTTGTGTTGCTTCTGCACATGGGCCCAAGGAGGTGGCTTTGGAGTGAGCGTCTGGGCACACAGGGAAAGGGAGAGAAGCAAGGAGCAAGTGAAGGATGGAAAAAAAAAAAACCCCAAGAGTGCACTTGGCAGAAGAGGGTTAGCACAGGGACAGAAGGGGTTAACATTATACTGCAGGGACAGAAGGATCAAGGATCAGGCCAGAGAAAAGGGTGGGGGCAGTCTGAGATGCCCAGAATGCCTTCATGCCTTCATTCCAAGCCAAGTCTGGGAGCCTGGACTGCACTGAAACCTTTTCTAGGTTCATTGTGGCAGTGTTACTATTTTGCTTCATTCATGAATGGCTTCTCCTAGATTTTCTAGGGGGAGGAAAGTTTGCTGTCCTGCACACTTTTTGACAGGATGGAGCACCCCTATCCCTGTCTCCTCAAGCCCCAGGGCCTCTCTGTTTTGTAGGACTTCCCTGTTTTGTTAAATAAATATTTATTTTGGGGAGAAAAAAAAAGGGGGAAAAAAGTTTCTTAAAAACCTGTGCTGGGTTCATTGCTACACACAGAAAAACGGCTGTTACTTTGGACAGGAACAGCTGCCAACCAAGGGACTCAAAGCTACATGTTCTCTTCCAGATGTGAATCCAGCCCTGGTGCCTGACAAATGTCACTGCTGGCACAGTTTACAAGGCAAATAAACGATAAGGCTGTCTTTTAGTTAAAAACCCTGGAAACCAAGCAACCCGCTCCAAGAAAAAGCTGCCGACCTGAACACGCTGTGTGTCTGTGCGCAGGTGGAGTTTCCTTCGGTGTCGGAGAGCAACACTCCTAGGAGTGCAAGCATCACGCCACAGAGACTGCAAAGCAAGCCAAAGCTTCACAGACTCATAGAATCCCTAGGCTGGAGAAGGCTTTTGAGACCACTCATAAATTACTTAATCCTCGCTTCCAGCTGCCCTGCAGCCCCGCAGCAAGCTGGCATCTCTGGGGCGTGCTCACAGCTCGCTCTCAGGAGATGGGGCAGGAGGGTCGCAGCCCAGCAGATGGTTTGAATTCTTGGACGCTGTGTGCAGCACGTGCACATTAAGATACAAAATTACAGTGCTGATGGTGGGTTTAGATGTAAATAAGTAATAACAGCATGAAGACAGCATTTTGAAGGGCGATACTCACCCAGCACTACACCACCACACGGTGACTGTACAAACCAGCACCAGGTTCTTCTTCCCAGAGAGGCTGCACAGAAAACCTGAGGTGAAAAGCCAAGACGGATGTCTGGGATGGGATTCAGGTACGGAGCAAGATCCACACTTCACTTTCCCAGAGTGACCTTCATTACATCCAGGGAAGATGACAGAAGTGGTTTAGCAGCTTCCTGGCTTGGAAACATTGAGTAGTGATAGAAACTGTGGTCCAAACCAGCAGCCAACAGTAAGGCATTAAATAAAACCGATAAAAGGGAAACTACCCACAGCACAGAGTGCTTCAAATTCTTATTTTTATTTCATTTTAACTTTTAGATTAAAATATCCTTCTTCCCAACTCCCCCTTCTTCTATTTCTTCCCTCTCTTCCACCTCAAATAAAAAATAGGGGATCTAGCTAAGAACAGTGATATTTCCATGCTCCACCTTCACAGTGCACCTCTTCGATGTGCTCACTGATTTCTGCTCATTTTAATACAGACTTCCCAAAAAGAATATCTTTTAATATCAACATTTTCTACTAACACAGCCGTTTTCTATAACAGGAGAGGCTCTGGGATGTCAGATCTACTTCTAACTCATTTCTGTATAGGAGTTTGGCTTCTGAACCTGGCTTAATATAGGATAGCAAAGCCCCAAAGCCTGTAAAGCAGACTCGATTAACATGGCAGCCCTGAGTAAGAAGACACAATGGAGTGTCAGACTGGTGACATCTCCCCCTTCAATCCGTTGCCCTGCTTACTCTGTTCTACCTCCAGACTCATGTTTTCACTCTCCATTTCTCTGCCCACCCAAAGCCATGGAAACACTTGCCTTCCAGTCCAGCAGGGGAGAGGCTGAGGTGTTTTAAAGGTCCTCCTCCCCAGCTGCCTCACTCTCCATAACCTGTTTCCCAGGTGCATTCTGGAGTTTTCAGACTGCAGTAATGGAAAGTCAACCAGCTTCTCTCCAGACCTCTCAACACAGAACATTCCTGCCTTACGCTGCTGGACACATGTCTTTCCATCATTAATTATTGTTTTGAGCACACACAAGTTACACCATCACCTAACACACACATACCTGCTATCTGTTCACAAAAGGCTGCTGACTCAGACTGAATTCCTACCTAGCTGTTAGCAAGGGCTTTCTCTGGCACTAGTTTATCATAGGAGAATATCAGTTCTTAGACACGAGTACATTTCATAGAATCACAGAATCCCTAGGTTGGAAAAGACCTTTGAGATCGAGTCCAGTCGTCCCTGTTCACTACTGAACGAGAGCCCTGAGCACCTCGTCTGCCCAGCTGTTAAGCACCTCCAGGGATGGAGACTCCACCACCTCCCTGGGCAGCCTCTGCCAGGGCACGAGAACCCCTTTAGTGAAGAAGTTTTTCCTAATATCCAATCTAAACCTCCCCTGGTGCAGTTTGAGGCCATTCCCTCTTGTTCTATCACTTGGGTGAAGAGCCCAGCACCCACCTCTCTACAACCTCCTTTCAGGCAGCTGTAGACAGTGATAAGGTCTCCCCTGAGCCTCCTCTCCTCCAGGTTAAACAGCCCCAGGTCCCTCAGCCGCCTCTCCTAGTCACAGAATCACAGAATAACCAGGTTGGAAGAGACCCACCGGATCATCGAGTCCAACCGTTCCCATCAAACACTAAACCATATCCCTCAGCACCTCGTCCACCCGTGCCTTAAACACCTCCAGGGAAGGTGACTCAGCCACCTCCCTGGGCAGCCTGTTCCAGTGCCCAATGACCCTTTCTGTAAAGAATTTTTTCCTAACGTCTAGCCTAAACCTCCCCTGGCGGAGCTTGAGGCCATTGCCTCTTGTCCTGTCCCCTGTCACTTGGAAGAAGAGGCCAGCACCCTCCTCTCTACAACCTCCTTTCAGGTAGTTGTAGAGAGCAATGAGGTCTCCCCTCAGCCTCCTCTTCTCCAGGCTAAACAACCCCAGCTCTCTCAGCCGCTCCTCATAAGGCCTGTTCTCCAGCCCCTTCACCAGCTTTGTTGCTCTTCTCTGTAGTCCTTGCTCTCTAGACCCTTCCCCAGCTTTGTTGCTCTTCTCTGTAGTCCTTGCTCTCTAGACCCTTCCCCAGCTCTGCTCCCTTCTCCAGACACACTCCAGCCCCTCAGTGTCCCTCTTGTAGTGAGGGACCCAAACCTGAACCCAGGATCCGAGGTGCGGCCTCACCAGCACCGAGTGCAGGGGCACGATCCCTTGCCCAGTTCATTAGTGCCCTGGTTTGGAGTTCCATTCAACAAAGCACCAGCTCCCCAGCATCTCCCTCAGCCGTTTTACTCCTTGCTGACCGCCCGTCCCTGCTTCCCACAGGCAGCAGCACCACGAGGAGCTCACACCTTCACTACCCACCGAAACGTCCAGGAGGTTGATCACTTTTCTCCTGTAACATCAGGGCTTCCCCAAGAGCAAACTAGTCTTCTCAATAGGATCAACAAGGAAGGGGGGAGGTTTTACCTTCAACCCTTGTGCTGCTATTGCTGTTTAACGCTGACAAGGCATAAGAGTTAAAGCCCCCTTTTGAGCAGCCCAGTGACTTCAAAAACTGGAGCTTCAGAATGATGATTTTAAGTTTCAGAGAGAGACTGACAATCTAAATGCCCGATGCAGATCGTTTTATAGCCAGGACACAACCTCTAGGTGGTGCTGACACCCTGGTATCCCAGGAGGTGAAGGCGGTGCCACCTTATTGAATTTCTATGCAATAAAGGCGTAATGTCAGTTTATTAAACTCTATCCTGGACCATTATCCTCCAGGCACACGGATTGCAGATTCAGGAGTTAGTCCTGTAGGTTTCTTGTTGCAATGTGTTGGGTTAAACCCCACCAACCACAACAAATAATGTGATTCCCTTGTCGGGAAAGGGGCAACAGCAAACATGTGGCAAATGAAAACGTGCAACACAAGAAGCAGAAAGGCAGAGCATCCACACCATCCCAGGGGCCAACAGGCTGGGAAAAACACCTTCAGGTATCTATGAAAGTAATTGGAGGGGTTGAAAACTAACTGGCAGAGATGCATGCAGCAAGATAGATGAACTAGAAATGATTGTTTCAGCTCCTCTGAGTTGCAGCCAGCACACTGCCTGCAACACCACACTGCTGTCTCTTATGAGGCAGAACGAGCTGCCCTGCTGTGCTGGGGTGAGTGTCTGACCTGGCATGCTCAGGATTACCGAGACATCGGCTCCACACCACAGAAATCTAGCTGCTTTTGGAACCTGGTGACACTGTGATAAAGCTGAAAGCGTCTGTTTAAACAGACACAGGCTGACTCAAGGTAAGATTCTATATGCACCTCACACCAACTCTGGTCTGCGATGCAACTGTTAAAATGGAAGCTTTGAGACACTTGGTGCAGTGACTCCTCTAAAGGAGTAAAACGTTGTGGGCAACAGCTAGTGGATTTTGATATCAGTGAAACTGCAGATGTGTACGTACCTGGAATGATGTACAGCCAGGAGAGGTCGCAGTCATACTGGGATGGGGGGGACCTGTCGCCAGCCTGTATAAAATGCCTCACTCAATCACCATTCCGCACCAGCAGGAGCTCCCATGCTGCTCAGACAGACAGACCACCCGTGCTGCTTCACAAGAGGGAAACGTGAACTGGAAAGATGTGGTCACTGGGTGATGACACCGTACCACCCTACTGCACTGATAGTGATGCGCTTCTGAGCATCACACAGGGCTGGCATCTCAGGAAAGCATTTCTAAGAGACAACATCTGTTCTGCAACAGTGGAGAGCCAGAAACAATACATGGTACATTTTCTTCCCTTTCCAATGATACCCAAGTGTTCCCAAAAGGTTAACTTGACATCACCACACATCACATATTTGCTCTTCCAGGGATTAAAAAGAAACTGGATTGACTTTCCTTGCATAAAATGCAAAAATCCCACAGAACAAACCAAGAACAACAGCTCATCCCGTTCAACTTCTTTCCTAGGTGACACAACCTGATCAGACTTAAAGCATCACGAAGCCATTACAGCTGGATAAGAGATGATCTGACCTAAGACGCTAAAAAGGAACACATGGTTCTGATAAAATACTTACCACGGTGCAATGAAACACAGCCAGAGGTTATTTTAAGTTACCCAAACTGATTTATTGACAATTTCAACGTGACTTATTTACAGCACAGTTTCTAAAATAATTTAACAATTTTCATAGATTTATAAAAGAACTGATAAATAGGAGACCCTGACAGTTACCAACCACAAACATTTCCCTATGCTACTGAACTACAACAGTAGTTCTTCTTTTTTCCATTTTTTAACGCTCCTCTTTTAGGAGTCCCATAATGGAGCTGCTTTACCTCCACCCAAGGTATAAAACTGCCAATAACAAAACCAAATATAATGACCATGCAGTGTGAAAGCGGTACCAGGGCAAGTGATTTCAGCTGTTAGACTATATTAAAAAATATGTCAATGTGAAGTGTCTTCCACACAGAATGTACTCGTGAAAAAATAAGCTTTTAAAGAGCTATTGTTTTATCTTTACAGAAGTTAAAACCTACAATGCTAGTTCAGACATTTAGAGTCACTCCCAATCCTGTGCTAGTTTTCACCTACGTCTAAAGAGTCAAAACCAGTCATTTACAGACACCACTGCCTTCCAACAGCAGTTTGTAGCTTATGGATATAAAAGAACATGAAGGTGCTGATAGAAGGTAAGGGTTTGAAATCAAGTTCCGTTTCATTCTTGTGTGAGACCCATTATTCTACCCTTGGATCAACAAGTTACCATGGTAAAGCCATCCACATCTCTCAAGCAGGACGTCAGTTTGGAAGTTGTAGAGAAGATGGACTTGTCCGATATGTATCTTGGGTTCCAGTAGACAAAAGTATGGCAAAGCTGGGCAATGGAAATCATGGTAACAGTAGCATGAGACGTTTGTGGGGTCTGATTAAAGCCAACACTTCCCAAAACCGATGAACAGTACACAACCTAATCCAGTATTTGAAATGTGAGGGTTCTTTCTGTTTGCATCACTGAAGCCCTGTAACACAGTGCACACAAACACCACAAGCGCAGTGTTCCAGACACGTATTGCACAGCCAGAAGGTGCAGGACCAGAACTCTGGCAGTCCTCGTGCAAGGTTTTCGGTTCAAACAGCTGTGTTGAGCTATGCTATCCAGGACAACTCCAACGTTCAAAATCATTAAGGATAGTTTGTGTACAACCTAATCCAAAAGTGTTTCCACAACATGAGAGAAACCACAGGCACTTCAGATTATTAGTGCACCAAGAGTTATAGGCCACGACCACATGACCACGAACAGTTCAGTACCAACAATGACAACTCATTGAGGAGGTCAAATATAGAGACAGGAACTGTTCACAAAGCACTGATAAGGAAACCGTTCTCAAAACAGTAATCAAACAATATGCTCAGATGTTGAAGAACAATAATTGCTGCAAAGCCTAATGTAACACAATATAAACCCTACTTGGTTCAAAAGTGTCCAAATTCAAAAGTCCAATTTCTCTTCTCCTGCCTCCAAAACATTCCATGCAGTCCATTAAACCCCAAATGTGCAAAACGTTAAGACCCGCCTTTAGGAGTGCATCAAAACCAGGCTGCCTGCTCAAACTATTACTTATGTGGGAATTTTACAGCACCACAATTAGAATCCCCAGGGAGCTCAGAATTTGTGTTCTGATAACAAATTGGCTGATGCTGTCCATCCTAAAGAACAGCAGAAACATTTTGTGCATTTCCTGGTATCTGAAAATCATGGCAAGAAACAATTCCCAGCCATGCCTAGAACCTTACTGTGGTTCAAACTGAAATCAGGTGATTACATTTGTTGGCAGCGAGCTCTCCCCAACACAGTGTTAGCTGTGAATTTAGTGAGTTTGCCAGATTAGGAATGAAAAGTTGCTGGTACTTGCTCACTTGCAGAAGTACATTTTTTGGGTTGTCTTTTGCTTTTTAATTCTTAATTGTGTAGTTTTGGCCCCTCCCTAGTAAGTGATTTACTATCAGGCTTTGAGAAATTGCATGAGGTCCGTTTCTGGCCCTCAGCTGAAAGGCAAATACAAACATGTTATATATACACATGTGTGCACAGAAACACACACACACACACATATATATATAAAAAACAGTGTTCTCGTGTTTTTTTTCTTCTCATTTCCTATAATTTTCTTTGGTTAGAAGTCCAAGTAAGGAAATTAGAGGACCGAACAAATGGATCATTCTTCAAACACTTCCATCACTACACATCACTAACTGGAAGGCTTGCATCATCCAGATCCACAAGGCCAGGATCCTGTTCCTGAGTGCCATTTTTACTTTGGGGTTCCGAGAGGGCCCCTTCAGTCACTTTGGAAGCTGACTCTCTTGGAGCGACAGCCTGGATCTTGTAGCTCCCTGACCTGGCCTTGGTATAAGATTCGTGAAATCCTCGCTTCTCCAAGGCAGGGTATTTGGCGTGAGGGTTTGGGACCAGAGGGCTGCTGTGAGCGGCTGTGGAATGTGAGGAGGCTGGGGCTGGGACGGCAGAACGGAGAGCATGGTTGGGTTCGGCAGAAGACTCGGTATGTTCCTGGAAAAGAAAAGCACGTGTCAGATGAAATCATTGATGTTATGTTGGAAAGACACAGTTTCAGACTTCACTCTCAGAAACAAATCAAGGTAGAAAATGGACAAAGTGCAGCATCAGCCACAGCAGCAGGAGGCAGGTGCTTTGGCACGGCAGTGCGCTATTACATGTGAGCTTACAGCGGGATGTGACAGCAACAGCGGTTTCCTCATCAGAAGGAATTAAATCTCTCAACTTAACCTCAGCAGCAGTTTGGACTTTATAACATAGTCCAGCAAACTGAGGCTTCTCATTCTCCTGTGGCGTTCAGTGACCTTTTGAGGATACACACCATAAAGGCCATCAAAGTGACACTCTCCATGATAAAGATGCATTCAAACTAATTCATATCCATCAGGTATTTGTATCCTAAATCCCAAGGGAATGCACCTTCACTGTTCCCTCTTTCTGGGGTATCAATCTCCCTAACTCGTTCCAGGGACAAAAAAAGCCCCTATTTTATGCTACCTAGGCTGTGTAACAATGCCCAAAGTTAATGGGCCTAGAAAAGAAGCTCACGTTTAAGCTGTTCCTTGTAATTGTCAGGTTTATTACTGTTAACTGCCGTAACGCTGACCTTCACATTGATACTGGGAAAATAGTTCTTCACCATTAACTCATTGATAGAAACGAGTTCCCAGACTGCCTAGGGTTAAGGGATTTACCTACTATTCTTCTGTATTAATAACAATCTTAGTTCAACAGATAGGTCAGAAATAAGGATTATTTGGACAAGATCTCTCTAACAAGCTTTTTGCCAAGCTGAATTGCAGGACACTCAGATTCTCCTGCCCACACCAACTGCAATGTCACAGTTCGGAGGTGATACTGCTGCATTACCCCTAATGTGTGCTGCTTTGAACAGTGGCAATCACACACCATAACACTTCTACATTTGAACTAACAATTTCATGCAGACACTCAGAAGCCATGCAAATCAGGCTACAATCTTATCTTTCCAATTACAGGAGTTACAACGTGCATTTGTTGTGTGCACGCATCTGGATTAGTCTGTGGGGAGCTTAAATTCAATTTTGCTTTTGCGCAGTTTCAAAAAAATGTAACTTAAAATGGAAATATGAACTCTCATGCAAATTAGTTTTGATACTTTCCTACTAAAATCAGGTAACTTACATTTATTTACACAGTATGCTTTGAAGTACAAATACACCGTTTTGCCATTTTAATTTCCAATTAGTTTAAAAGTAAGAAAAAAAACAGAGCAAACCTGTGAATGAATGATAATTTACGAGTTAGTTTTCAGTAATGGCAATGCCAACAGGTAGCGTTATGTTTAGTTTATTGCAGTGCACATTAGTCTCTAGCCCTAGCCCTCTGTTAAGAAGGCAAGTTTCCATGAGAGCCCACATACGTGCTGCATTCACCAGTTCTTGATGTATACCTCTGTATACAAGGATTCGACAGCCTTCTGGCCTGCCGCATCTGGAACACAGGGCAAAGCTAAGATTAGAGTAACCTACACTCGGGGAAAGGAGAGAAGAGAGGGAAAGAGAAAGAACCGATCCAGACAGTCACAGCTAGATTGCTCAGTTAGCCCCACAAAACCAAAGCGTAAACAAAGAAAAGTTGTCAGCTTATTTTCATTCCCCCCAGCAGAAACATAATTTATAATAGGAAGTTTCATTTAAAGGCACAAAGCAGCTCCCAGCTGCAAAAAATAAAATTGAGAGCTTAGATTGATTTAGCAGAAACACAATATCAATGCAAACGTGTGGTCAAAAGGCAGAGTTAAACAATTAGAGTTTGGATCGTGGGGGCAATGATATACTTGGGTAATTACACAACATCCCATAGCCAGACAGTGGAAACCATAGCTTGCAGCATCTGAACTGCCCAGTATCCCGTTTGTTAGATCTGGACACACTCGGAGGCACTGTGACACTGCAGAAACCTTTGCTATTCATCAGTCAATGTGCTTTGTGCTGAACACCCAGCAGCAGCTTAGATCCAAGCACGTATGCAATGCTGCCACCCATGTGGCTTTACAAATACAAGATGTGTCAGACTGCCTCGGTTCAGCAGCACTAGATGGTGTCCACACCACGTTTCCAACCGCAAAAACCAATTCATGCGAGCAGAGATCGCTTAGAAAGTTACTTTACGTTTGAATCTGTATCCACACATACACTAAACCATCAGCAATAGAGAATGACAATTGAGCACTGAGAGTTGTTAAAACCAAGACATTGCCATCTGATTGTACAATTCGGCAGTCAGCCAAAACACCTCGCAGGAATTCGGAAGTCTCAGTTTTCCTCCCCAACTCGTGGCAGCACAGTGACAGAGAACACCTCCAGCTTGGCAGTATTTCTCTAGGTTAGCACTAGCATTATCTACACATTCAGGACAACACAGTGCACCTCAAGTCACACGCTTGTCAGACTAAGGTAAAAGCTCCGTTAAAACACACAATGTTTTATGCCAGTCTATAAGAAAGTTCATGCAAAAGACACCGCGTTACCACAGGACAGGAGAGAGGGCAGGCAAGGAAAACATAACTACAACTTCATGTGCACAGGTGAGCACCAAGTCATCACTGCATCTCTGAGGGTCAGAATAACATACGGAAGCTGCTGATCTTCCGGGTCCCCGCTGTGCTACAATGGCCCCAGAAATTGCTTTTATCCAACTGTGCATGTCTTCTGGACTATCCGCCTGGATCAAACAACATGCGTTACATTCAACACAATCAACACTCAGCCTCCCCAGCCCCCTGACCACGTGCATCAAAATGATGCCTTTGTCCTGCTTTAGTGGTCTGTTATCTAAAGCCACTTCCATTTCTTAACCCAGATATTTCTTAACGTCTTACTCAGAATCTACTGTTATCTGCATACAGATAGAGATAATAATAAAAAAGAAATAAGTATTTTATACTATTTGCATACTCAACACACATTTTTCCTTTTGGCAAACAAAACCATTAAACTGCCCCCAGAAATCCTTACAGGGGATCTGCTGACCCCTCTCATGGCCAATGACATCACTTCTGTGCCTTTTGGTCACTGTTGTGCTTCACTTCTAGGAGGTACTGACCGAAGAGTTACATTAAATCACAACTCAGCCTCTTGGGAGGCAGCTCTGCATTTACTTGGAACAAAATCCAACAGAAGTGCAGCAGATTGACAGCAAATACCAAGGCTGCACATACTGGGGATAAAAGTCAGATTAAAAAGCTAAAGCCACCTCCTAATTATGTTGTAACTATAATAATGAACACATCCACCAAGAAGAAATATCTGCACCATGTTGCTTCATTCTGTTCAGCTGTAGTACAGAGGGACTTAAAAGTCAGACAGATGAGATGCTCGGAGGTGGTTTACTGGTGGACAGGTATGGTCGGACTCAACCTCAAAGGTATTTTCCAACCTAATGATTCTATTTAGCTCAGAACTCAGCACCACTGCAGTTACTGGGCTTATCCACGTCTTTCTGATCCTATGTAAGGAACTCCAAAATGATTTCTGGTACCATAAGCACCACATTCCCCCAGAGCTAGGAAAAGCAAGTCTTTGTAATTTGCATTGTATATGAACATGTAAAAGGTGACAGGGTGAGGATGCAGTGAGTGACGTTGATATGTGTGGAAATCTAAGTGGTGCTGTGCTTTAGTAGGCATTTTAATGTGGCAACTAACTTGGAACTGAAACCTCAATTACTAAACATAAAAATTCAGCACTTCTGAATCTGAAGATCTGAATGCCCACAAACTCACATTAGGAGTTGTTTATTATTTTCATATGCTACCAACACAATACTTGCTGTTGTGCGGAATATTTCTTATACGCATCTTTCTGAAATACAATGAAGATCACATTTGCTCTGAAAATGATAGCATAGTTAAATACAGCTTTAAAGGCAAAAAGTAGCGCTTCTTTGCTGTGACTATGGCAGTCTCTCGGGTTTGCCCAACATTTAAAAGAAGAAATTACCTGTACATAGAAGGTTCGAGAAGTTGTTACAATTTCAAAGAGATTGTCTCTCATCATTATATCGCTGTAAATGAAACAGAAACACCTCAGCAGCCAAGTAACACTGAACCACTTTATTTTAAGAAGACTTTAGTGTGTGCAGAGTCAGAGCATTTCTTGTCTGAATTTCTTTATTGCACCACTGTTGGTGTTTTTGGTAAATATCAAGTAAAAGCAAAAATCAGCATCTTACTCATTTTAGCCTTAATACTCTTTATCAGTGGTGCATGTGCTCCTATTTATATATTTAAGTGGAACATTGTAAACCACATCACCTTAAGTTTAAAAATATTTATTGTTTCAGCCAATTTTCTGTACAATTTCATATGCAAATGTTGTGATGTCTTTGCAAAGTAAGAGTTCTGGCACCAGCCTGATAAAAAAAATAAAATCAACATCCCTCATAACTACTACCAAGGCAATTAATTCCTTTGGAATTGCTGCTTGAGGGGAGGGAGGCAGCAGGAGGGTTCTCATCTCAATTTGGATATTTAACATAAGGTCATGTCCTCTGAAGGCTTAGAGATTACCTAAGCAGAACAGAGACTCCTAAAATTGCTGCCTCACATCAGACAGCACCCGTGCATCTCTAACTCGTGACTGTATGATTTCCTTTGTTCCACCCTTGTCCAACACATTTGCATTCTACCGAGTGATGAGTTTGAAACACATGGAGCTCTCAAAATCAGTTCTACGGGCAGAAATACCCGCTGTCCTATAGAGTCTCACACATGCACACATTGACCACAGCTATTAAAGAGTTCTCTGCCATTCCTGAGCTGTCAAGCCATGCCAAAGCCACATCCTGCACTCCATGGAACAGCGTCAGTGCTTCGTTCCTCACCTTTGTTTGCATTCCTGAACTTTATGGACCTCCTTCAAAGGTATCACTCTGAGAGGCTCCTTCTCCTGAAAAGAAAGGCATAACTATGTTAGTAGACTGTATCTAATAACTGGAATCCCATCAGAAAGCCAGTGGTCAGAGCAGTTGACAGCAGCAGATGTATATAAATATGACTTTGAAGGCAGTTGCTTTAGCAAACTTTGGTTGGCACCACCTTTTAATTCTCTTTCTTAAGTATTAAATGGCATGTGCAACAAAAAGGAGGCCAAATTAAGAAAATTAAACACCCAGAAGCATCAACTCCCCTCACCGTAATGGAGACGGCCACCCCTGTTCCCTTCCTCTAACCGGATCAGAGCACTGAACCTGGCCTCAAGCAGCTTACTGCAGTTAAACCGCGATTGCATTCATTCATATGAAACACTTCAACACCAGATGCTTTGTTAATTGTACTGTATAACACTGCTTTAAAACAGATTAACTGTATCCCACCCCCAACACAATGAAAAATAATACAAAGAGATCAATCATACCAGAACCTGTAAAAGAGCAAGTATTCTTAAAGCACAAGAAAATCCTGGTACCATAACAAAAGTGTTACGGTTCCTGTAGAGGCTTTGTACAACAGGAAAAAAGTGAGAGCATTCCAAGAGAAATACTTTCACTTCTGCCATGCCAAAGTCAAGTCACACACACAATTATTTTCCTGTCCTTGTTGCAGCCTGAAATTTGGGTTCTTGACATCTTACATCTCACAGCTGGCCTGTAAACTCAACTTTCCTTAATTTACGATACTCTACCACACAGACTCCACTCCTTAGGCACAGAATTTCTCCTGTTCAGTAAGTGTGGGACTCCTTTTTGGGACAAACAAACCATCCCCACTACCAGCCACTTCTTATTTAAATGAAGCCTGAAGGCACTTAACATTCAGACAAAACTGGTAAAAAGGTTGAATGGTGGGGAGTTGGGAAGGAAGATCAGGAAACAGAAGCAAATGCTGTAAGCACTGCTTCTGAGCAGCAGAGCTCTGCCATCTTGGCTGCCCTCATGAAACAAGTGCATGGAAAAGGATCTCATTGCTCATACTATAAACACCCTGTAATTCTGACTTTAAATTCAGAATTGTGAGATTACAGTTTTGCCTCTGCACAGAATCATCAGCTCTTTCAAGAGCACAATTAATTACATGCAAGTGCGAAGTGACACAAGCCACTAAGATGTATCCTATTTCTGCTTTTCCGTGCCTACAGACGGTCTCCCAAACAGCAGACTGAAGTCAGAGTTTGTGTCCAGTTCTGGAATCCTCAAAATAAGAAGGATATGCAGCTGTTGGAACAGGTCTAGAGGATGCTACAAAGATGATCATGCAGCTGGACCACCTCCCGTAAGAGGACAGGCTGAGAGAGTTGGGGTTGTTCAGCCTGGAAAAAAGAAGGCTGCGGAGAGATCATGTAGCTACCTTCCCGTACCTGAAGGGGGTGTTCAAGAAAGCTGGGGAAGGGCTGTTAACAAAGGTTTGGAGCGATAGAATGAGGGGCAATGGCTATAAATTGGAGAGGGGAAGATTTAGATTAGACATAAGGAGGAAATTCTTCAAGATGAGGGTGGGGAGGCTCTGGCCCAGGTTGTCCAGGGAAGTGGTGGCTGCCCCATCCCTGGAGGTGTTCAAGGCCAGGCTGGATGGGGCTTTGAGCAACCTGATACAGTGGGAGGTGTCCCTGCCCACAGCAGGGGGTGGAACTGATGGGCTTTGAGGTCCCTTCTAACCCAAATCATTCCATGATTCTATGAGTTAACAGCTACCCTGTTAACTTTTTGTTCTTCCCAACCATGAAAAGCTATCATAGCACAGAGACCAGATTTTAGGAGCAGCACGGCACATTTTTCAAGGACACATGTATTTCTTTAGATTTTCTTGCAACCAATCACTGGAAAGTAGCACCATTTGGAAACTCACCAGTTCCGACTTGAAATAGCCTATCGTGTTCTCATCTAACTGGAAGTATCTTCTCTTCCAGTTCTTCATCTGGTAAAGGAAAATAAACAGATTCATAGATTTTACATATAAAATACAAATACACTTACACGGCACATATTATCCACATATTTGCATATTTAATTGTTTTCATGATTCTAGATTATTTTAATAATATATTCTGTATCATTCTTATTTCTAATTACTGATCTATAACTTTATGTATTACACATACACGTGTGCTGTGTATATATAAAACATCCCTAAAATAGTTCTGCAAGGCTCTGCCCAGTTAATTTATTTTTTAAAATGACAAAAAATTAAAAATCCTTGAAGCTAGTATGTTCTATAAGACCATCTACAGTGAAACTGTTGCAACTCAGCAGCACAAATACCCAATAAGAAATGTTAAAAGACAGTACATTAAAAATTTCTAGTTTATTTTTGACTAAAAAAGGAAAATTACAAAAAACAGCTTCATAATCCAAGATAAAACAAGGCTGAGGACTCACGATGCACACGTATCTTGGTTAATCCAAACTGTGCCTGCTTTCAGCAAGGCATGGTGTGAGCAGTCCCACTTGTATTCATCATTGAGAAGTCGTACAACTCTTCTGAACTGAAAAAATTGCCTTTGCTAAACATTGTAATGATTTAAAAAGCCTGTAGACATTGAACTTCTGCCTCAATTTCAACGCTTCTAATAAGTGAGCTAAGGGTCTCTACATATGGAGCAGCAGAATCCCTAGTTGCAAGCACCGAGCGCCACGTGAAAGTCTTTGTACACAACTGTTCCTCTCCAAAATATTTCCAACATCACACTGTAGAAAGTCATGAAAAGAAGGAACACATACATAAGTTACGTGCTGCAGGAGGATGAGTTTTATCTTCAGTTATCTTTAACATTGACAGCAGTGCTGAAATTACTGATAATTACATCTCTCTTTAAACTGTCCACTTGCCAAGTGCAACCACTGCCCTAGGATCTGTGCTCTTGATTGATGAGACACAGTCTCAAACACTTACCACTGCTCCTTGCTTCACGCAGTAGCCAGCTTTGATGACAGCATTATCCGGGGGGTGCTTGGCAGTGAAATAAGGTAGGTGACTCTGTGACCGTTTCAGGTAGCCCCGATCCCCTCCGTCACTGCACTCGCTGACTTCTTTCTAGAGAAAAGCAGGAAAGTTCAGAACACTCAGTTGTTTCCAAAGGTCAAAGAACAAGCGTACTAGTTACAACAGGAAATAATCGTGTCCTCCCATGTTCACAAATCCCATTTTCCTCTGCTGCTACTGAACACTAGGAAGATGTTTTCATGGTGTGACAGTAACTCTCCTCTCTCCCTTCAGTAGAAACTGTTACTTCTCAAAAACTAGCATTTTCTGTAAGAACCAGGACTGCTTTTCCCAGAATCCTTACATCACTTTTATTGTCATTGAATTTCACTTGCTGTCTCATTTGTCCACACATGCCATTTCACAAAGCCCTTCTGCAACGGTTTAATCTACTGCTGTCCTTACCACCTCTATTAACATCGTCTATATAATCAACCAACTTAATCACGTCTTTAACCGCCAGGAAAAGTGGGCAGAAGACAGAATTTTGGCAATGCTAACACTACCAACGGATTTCACACACACAGAGTCAGATGTTTGCAGCACGCTCTCTGGTATCTGTGAGCAAAAAATCAATACTTGAGCAATTCTTTATAGTTTAATCTAATTTTCTATGATCTTGTATAAAGTGAATAAGATCCTCCCCGCCCAAGTATCACTGAAAGGTGCACACCAAACTATAAGTCTTCTGAGCGAGGTGAGAAGCTGACACCCATACTGAGATACACAACGTGTACTCATGTGCCAAAGAAAGCTTCCTCTATCAAACAACAGTCCCTTGTCTCAGGGGCATTACCTGCGTGGGTGTGATGATAGGAACACCGCCAACAATTTCTGTCCTGTAGGAGACCTGCTTCTTTCCCCCGGGGCTTTCAGCCTGGCGGTTTGAATTATCCATCGGACAGAGAGGATCAGACTGCTTTGGTACCTGAGAGTGGAACAGGACCGTTAATGTAAAAAAAAGTGAAATAAACTCCAATTTAGGGGGAGTTCTGCACAGTTTCTCCAAGTCTTGCAAAGCCAGCCAAGCCTTGTTTGCAGAGTTAAAAGGACTACTCTAGCACAGCAACTGGAAGCAAAGTTCCTTTTAAGCATCTCGAGACAGCCCCCATTTGAAAGCGTTGCTAAGAATCTGAAAGGGGCCTACAAGAAAGCTGGAGGGCGACTATTCATAAGGGCTTGTGGTGATAGGATGAGGGGGAACGGGGCTAAACTGGAGAGGAGCACCATGAGGGTGGTGAGGCACAGGTTGCCCAGGGAAGTTGTGGCTGCCCCATCCCTGGAGGTGTTCAAGGCCAAGTTGGATGGGGCCTTGGACAGCCTGATCTAGCAGGAGGTGCCCCTGCCTGTGGCAGGGGTGTGGAACTAGATGATCTTTAAGGTCCCTTCCGACTCAAACTATTCTATTCTATGAATCAACTAAAGCACTTACTGTGATTTTGGTAGCTTTGTTCAGAACGTTCACCCATTCCACTAGGTCCTGCTGGTCGTTGGCTTGTAGGAAGTATTTCCTCATCCCTGCGTTCATAACTGTTAAAAAACATTGTGAGAAGTTAACAACACTGACATTTATGATCAAATTAACACCATCATAAAGAGATTTGATTTCAGACAGAGAATGCAGCTGAAGCATTCAAGTTCCCTGCTTTTTAGAAATCCATCTTACGACACCCACATCCACTCGATGGGCTTGGTTTGTTCTAAAAAACCCTAATTTCCCCCTCTCTCTCTTTTTTTTAAGCTGTCCATTTACATAGACTCATACAGAATTTGTTAAAGGATTTTTATCACATAGAAACAAAACCATGAATCTTCCTTTTCTCCATCTCCCTCAGAAATGAAGTTTTATACTTAGGACTTCTACAGTTTCTCCCTTTAATCCTCTGACCAGCCCCTGTGATCCTTTGCAACAAACTCAGTAATGGGACTGTGATCACTGACTTTTATTTTTAATTTGCATAAATATCAGCATTGGTTGCTAAGAACATGACACTCAGGATCAAACAACTTTAAAACAGCCAGAACACAAATCTATATTTTACTTCAATGATTTGGCAGAGAAAGTGTATTTTTACCAAGTTCCTATATCGACCTGACAACACCCAGCACACCTGCATCCAAACAGGACAAATGCATTGCTAAGGAACAGTAAAAAAACAATATCACAGCTGGTTTTCTCACAAATTCTAAGAGCTTATCCTGAAACTGCTTTTCAGATGAACAGTGACTAAAACCTTCCCAGCACCCTGAAGCATGACAAGATTTTGCTGCTCTGCCTATAACCCAACTGTTCTTCAGGTCCTTGCTAGCAACAAACACAGGTGATAAATACACACTTTTTACTCTATCCTCTCTCTCCTCAAATTGAACAGCTTGAGGTAAACATTTTTAGATGCAAATATAAATCCAAACCACAGAACTGTATAATAAATTGGCTGGAAGAGCAACTCTGTATTTAAAAAAAAAATAATAAAAAAAATTAAGTTTTCCCTCTAAAAAGCATCAAATATGCTTTGATAAATTGCAAATATTGAAAGGTTTTAGCCAGCACCTTGGGTCATTTTTAAACAACAAATTGTCAGCTGTATTGGGAATGGCAGAACGTCATCTCTGTTTCCGATTTCTGAAGAACGTACTTGATGTGTGTGCCGCACATGAGAACTTACCAAAACAGAACTCTGCCTTTGGCCTCAGCTTCGTTGCGTCACTAACCTAGGAGGGAAACAAGGATCATAAACATTGCTGTGCATACAAAATATACATCGGATATCATAAGGGTTTTTCTCTTTCAAGTGGTTAAATTTGCAGATTAGCAGCACAGCAGGCTTGTTGTGTATAAAGATGTTCAGATACAACAGAAGTACTATACAAGATTCGGCTCAAGATGTGCAACCTATGGTAAGAAGACAGCTTCAGCCATATGCTCCTGTTCCTTAATTTTAAGGATTAATTACCAGACTAAGATTGCAAACTGAAAACACAAGACTTCCACTTGCATTTTGAGGTCCTATTTCTCAACTGAACTAAAAACGCAAGGACATTCCATGCTTTCAAGGACACTGGTTCTATTTTGGTTCATTAATATAAGAAGAACAATAGCCACTTTGCTTCTGGAGTCTCCACACTGGGGGAGTAAGAGGGAAGGGGGTGTCCTGTTTTGAGAGAGGCATTGCCATTTTCACATCACAGAGCACTTTTATCAAGGGAGGAAGAAGACAAAGCAGTCTCTCACGTTAAACCCTCTTTTTCTGCCAGAAACAGAACACATGTACCACGTAAATAGGAGAACTATGGAGAGTCAGGCAGGTCTCCACACAGGAGGCACACACAAGCTGCCTCCAAAGGTAAAGATGACCAAAGGAAGGAGGAGAAATGAGCAGAAAGACAAGAGAAGGTCAACTGTTTTTTTCCACTTATTTGTTAATGCAGTCTCTGCTACAAATTTACCCACAGAGACTTTTAGTTCACAGTTTTCTTTCAGATGTATTCGGAAGTGAGCATATGCAGAGTGCAATGAACCAAGTATTTTCTAAAAGATTTTCTGTCCTACCCATTAAAGATCATTCTTACTTGCAAAACATCACACCCAGCGACTTCACTTCACCAACTGCCTGTCTCTTCTCCAGACTAACTGGAATTCAATCACTCAACAAGAACTGAAACATACAGTTCTGAAATATTAACTGTACACAGCACAAAGAGCACCTAGACAACATGGCAACTGGTCTGTCTTATTTTAACCTGGTTCTGTTGGAAGTGTTTGTATTCTTCTCTGAAATTCAGGAATAGCACAAAAGTGAAAATCTTCCCATGTGCTATGTGAGAGGTATTTACAACTGAAGTTCAGGCCTTCAAAAGCAGCCCTGGGTAGTCATCACGAAATTTAGCAACTAGTGTCTTGCATATTCTCTCACCTTCGAAATATACGTAAGCTTGATGACTCCAACAGGCGGGGATCCAGAGGGAAGATTCTGAAACAAATTGCAAAGTGAAACTAATTTATCCTCGTATCGCAGCATTTAAACATAAAAAGTAACTGAATTCCACATACAGAAAGAAAACCCTACATGTTTTTATGGACAATACACAATGCATGCTCAAAACAGGATCGGAAGTGCATGTTTACTGTACACACATCTGTTAATCACCTAAAAACACAATGACTGCTAGAAACAATACAAACAGTGACTGTTTCAGAGGTCTATGTGTTTTACTAGAGGAAAAAGGGTTCTTTCAGGTCTGCATCCAGGAAATCCGGAAAGAATACTTTTTCCTTAACAGATGTTGGCACTTCATGTATTCTGACCAAGACAGGCGGAAGGGACAAGAAGCAACATTCGTCTGTTAGGGCAGACACTTCAAAAGCAGAGTCTCACGCCCTCCAAAAGGAATTGACAAATCATAGCCTGAACATTTAATATTTGCAGGGAAGGCTGGGATGATTTCAAACACTGCAGACAAGCCTCAGGATATCTACGCTCCAAAGAAGAGCTGTCCCTTGTTTTCACATCCTCCTAGCACACTAGTGTAACATTCACAGTACTGTTCATAACCAGCTAGAAGAACTGAGCAGCAGCATCTTTTCTAAGGAAACAGCCTTCCCAGTTTTATTCCTCTCACTAGAGTATTGTTTTCCATATACTTTTTCCCATTACAGTTTTCACTTTCTCAACAGCCCTTTACGTCTCAGTACCGTTCCTCCCATTCCCGGCCTCCCTGGAGGCCATGAGAATAGTGCTGTGTGTCTGCTCGCTGCTCCCTTCCCCAGCTAAAGGGCCCTGTGTTATTCCATAGTGCCTTAAGAGCTTTGGCATCGCAGAGAAGTGCCTAACACTGCCCACAGAGTCAGAAAACGAAAAATAAATGATTTCTTGTCCGCTCGTATTTCAAAGCTAAGAAATAGGTTAGGTTTACTGTAGGCTAGTAACACTGATGTTTAATTAAAAACGTTTTCCCATTCTGCCCAAATATATAGTTTTACTTGATCAGAATGATTCTGATCCCAGCACACACCAGTTTTATAATCTTTATGTGGATAATAATGCGTGTTAATGGTGGAGTTAAAAAGAATATTGCTCTGAACAGCTGAATTGATTTCACACGTACAAACAGAGCACTTCTAGTAGCAAAGGGCCCAATGAAGCTCTGCACAAATCACAGACCCATCCTGTATGAAGTTTCATCACTTCAAGGATTAGGAATTGTCTCCACTTGGTGAATCTGTCAAAAGTCTGTCGTTCTTCAAAACTACAGCAGCAGAAGAAAATCAAGAAGGTTCAACTTCCCGCTCGCAAGGCACCCTAGTGACCAGTTGGTAAGCGTGATCAAACTCAGATTCCAGTCTGATCCCTACATCTCCTGTCAATGCTTAGATTTCATGTTGGCAAGTCACTGACATTCAAGTTGGCTTTAATGTTCTACTATTAACTGCAATTGGTAATGTTTTCAATAGAAACAAGAACACTGTTTTCATTAACAGACTGCATGTATTAGCAAAGCGATTTACAATCATTTCACTTAGTTAACTATGCTTTTCCCCTAGCTTTCAGGACAATACGTTAAAATTAAACCAAATTTTTAAGTATATCTGTTACAAAATCCACAGAAGTGGAAATCAATGGAAGCCAGGAAGCAACTGCCGGGAACCCCTCACCTGTGGGTTATCCATGTACCACACCAGACTGTTCTCTCGCGTGTCCAGAATGAAGTACCGCCGCAGAAACTTCCCGCTGTTCTCATTTTCTTCGATATCTAGGAAACCACAGATGCGATTCTGACGATCCACATAAGGCATTTCTGACCCTGACCATCACACTGCAGAACAGAAAGCACGGAGGTTAAGCCAGGTTCCTCATTACTGATTCTCGGGCTGCTCTGCACCCACCCATGACATTTTCAGCAGTTTTGACTAACAGCGAAAAGAAGTTTCTACAGGAGAACAAGTGTGGCTGTTTGCTCCCACTCCCACCAAATTTTTAGATAGGGCTTTCTCACTTGTTTAAAGAGATTAGGATCTCTAATACCCCAGGTGCAGAGATACAAGTGGTAAACAGGCAGAGATACGAGTGGTAAACAGCAAATGAGCATCCAGACTGGCCTTAGTGAGATCCCTACAGAATCCCCAAAGGTTCTCCCTCACAACCTGCACAAAGCAGAGACAACGCAAGGTTCAGGCTTCCACCTTGACACCATCTTTCACCATCAGGAAAAGATCTTTGTCAGTGGCTCTATTGTTCAATGTGATTGTCTACACTTTGCTTGAGCAAATTGAACAGAAGGCTTTCAGAAATATTGGTCACATTTTGATTATCTCCTACAAGGAGCGCTTCACATCTCAGAGCAGACATCCTTCCATCCTTATACATTAAACAGTTCAAATGAATATGCAAACACCTTGTCAGTCGTCAAATCCTCAATATACACGTGGCACTAAGTTTGAGGGCAGTAGGCTTTTTTTTTTGGGGGGGGGAGGGGGGTGGTGGGGTGTTCCCTATTTTTGTGCTTTAAAAAAAAGAAAGAAAGAAAAATCTGTACCACTGACCACCTATTCCCTTTTTGCCTGCTTCACCTTTTATGGTTCTGTCTCACTGCAGGCTCTTGCATCATTTTCTTTGCTTCCTTTTATTTGATGGCACAGTACTTTACCTTATGAGCCAGCCCCGTGCAACCAAAGAGAAATTTGCATACTCATCTAAAACCAGGAAAGAAAAGATTCAGTCTTCTCTACATCATTACAGACCTCAGAGACAGCACGCATCTGAAGATATTAACAGGAGACATAGCAGGTTTAAGCACCCTCCACTTCTCATAACACCCTGCAGCTTTTGCGGCGCAACATCAAAATTTCCTTTAAATATTTCTTGAAGTTGTTTACCTTTACTATTTCCTTGCTTAAAGTTATTTGATTTATAATTACACACACATCCCCCTGCTAACTCTGCAGGTTGCTACTGATATCACAGCAAAGCACAACATGTGGTTGGACACATTTGAAAGCGTCTGGGATCAGACATACAAACATGTGGATTCGTGCTTGGATTTAGCGGCCCTTTTAGATGGCTAATGAGAATACTGGTCACATTTTGCTTCAACCACTATGAGAAATAATTCTTAAATAATCCATTATCCTCATTTCAACACCACAGGAGAAGCATTTCTAGAGAGCAGTTTTAAGTCACGTAACTCAATCTGTAACCAACTTCTCACCAACAAACCAACCCTCAGGTGGAATTCAGGTCTGGTACACTGAGCCAGGCAGCAGGGACCAGATCGACACTGGTGCAGTGGAACAGCCTCCCCAGGGAAGTGGCGGACCTCTCAACACTGGACACTTTCAAGGCTCAGCTCGACAGGGTGCTAGGACATCTGATTTAAACTACAGATGACCTAAAGGTTGGACCAGACGATCTCTGTGGTCCCTTCCAACCTGGTGTTCTGTGGCATGCATCTCAGTTCATCAGGATGTGCCAAAAGCTGAAGACACATAATACAATAGTGATGACAGACCATTAGAAATGTTAATGCTTTAAATTTATTATATATAAAGCTATTAAATTCTGAAGATAAATGCATTTTGGTACATAACAAAGTTAACATTTTGGTTTGAGATGCAGAAAATTTTCTGCACAGCCCCAAGGCCATTACACGTGTACAAGCTTCCCACTGAGCGCTCAACTGGTTTCTTCTTTCTGCCTCTAAAAGGTAAAGGAGTTGCCATAGTTTAGGTATGCAATGATGGTTTAAATCCTCAACAGTGCAGGCTTGTTCTTCACTAAAGTCAGAACATTCATTAAGATAATCTCGATTTTACTGTATGTCCCTCACAATTTAAACATGACTGATCTATGATGAGTGCTGTCACCCAGTTACAAGTGACAGCAAACCCAAACACTTGAGTGCTCTTAAGACAATGTTCTAATGGTAACAAACATTCAGCAGTAATTCACACAGAAGCATCATCTCCCTACAAACACATATGGAGCTGGGTTAAGCCTGAGGGCAGTGATCTTCTCAATCAAACCTCCCAGGAGGCAGCGCATATCGCTTGTGTTTGAATGAATTAAAGGATTTGTCCTTTCCAGGCCCCACCTCGGCCAGGTGGTCCCTCAACAAAAGCAACAGCGCTCCTGGGGCACAATCCAGTGCAGCACCAACAGCTCACAGAGCCTAGCAAAGCCCGTGCCTGTAAGATGGGGGTGGCTGGGTTCTTGGCAGAGCAGGCTCGGGCTGCCTCCTGTGCAGATGTGGAGGAATGAAACATTGAAACTGTGCTTGTGAAACATGGTACAAATCGATTAAAAAACCTTGTATAAAACTAACCCAATGTTAAAAGAAAGCCTTGTTGAAAAGTGGAAGAGGGACACTCACAAAGCTCCGTTAGAAGCGCTCAATCAGCTACAGCCCAGCTACTCCCTGACTGGAATTCTTTTGTCCAGGGCAAAAGACAAAATCCAGATTTCTTGTATTTTCAATAAAACAATCTTCACAGAACAACACTCTTGAATTCATACAGATCAGCTATTTCAAAGTGGTACTACCTAGTTTCTAGCCTACAAAACAACATTATTTGCAGTTCCTTTGTTCTGTCATGGAAACACAGGTTAGACTATCAATAGCTGCTGTTTCCCCTGGATTAGTTTGCAGGTCCTCACAGGATTACTGACACGTACCAGATAGAAGCACTTAAAGAATAAGAGACTTGCAAACAATCCTCTAAGTAGATCATAAAATTGGAATCAAACATGCAATTGCTCTCCAGCTTTAAAAGCCCGCTTCCATCACATTACAGCTTGGCAAGATTCCACTGTAAATTAATACCCATTGTATTCAGCCTCACTAACAAACCACAATTTCTAGCGCACAAAAAAATCCATTTGTGCTTTTCTCCCAGTTACTGCAGCAACTGAGCCCCCATGACAAACCCACCAGCCCAACACCTTCCTGGCCACTCCAGACTGACTGAGAGAGCAATGTAGATGGAGCCACCACATTACTTCTGAAGAGTCATGAAAGGAGTTCTGTGCTATCAGCCTAAAAACTGACCTGAATCTCAACTTACAGGCATCTTCAGAACACAGATCCTACCTTACGTGGATAGGATTTATTATTCACAAAATTATAATTTCAGGAAATTATAAAACAAAAGCCTCCAAGCCTGTGTACTTTATCCAGCCTTTACTACATGGGAGCTCTTATTTTCTGCTGTACAACACAGTGTAATAACTTTTCTGCCCACTTTTAGAATCAAACATTATAAAACAATCAGGAGTTCTGAGAGAGAAAAGCAGAAAGCATCAAACCTGTAATGGATCACACACATTATCACTGCACTATAACCTCTCTCTCTGGAACAGCGGAACCAGGAAGGGAGGAGGCAGGGGTCAGTGAAGCAGTGCTACCTCAGAAAACATCCCTGGGGCCCATTTCATCTTGGCTCTCGCAGTCATCCACCAGAAGCTGCAATATCTTTGTGCAAGCCCACTTCGTAGTGTGCACTGACACTCAGAGATAAGAACTCAGAAAACCCTCAGCTCCTCAAAATCCCTTCTTGGAGGGCTGTATTATATCCTAAACAGGAGCATTCACTTGTTTTTGAGGCTTATGCCCCTCTTTCTGGTGGCAGTGCACCAATTTAAGTAGGTACTTACCTCACAGACCAGCTTGCCTCAGATTCCCCCTCAATATTTACATCAAAACTGAAGGCTGCCTGGCCTCCTGGGCTCCACGATAAATACAAATCACAGATTGCCTTCTTGCAGTCTATCACTGCGACTGCAGGACTGCTCAGCTGGTATGTGCAGGGGCATATATGCAGCTCCTTTGAAACATTCAGAATAGACAAGGGAGAACAGTTTTCAGCTGAAAGAGGGGAGACTGAGATAAGATCTTTTAAAGAAATGTTTTCCTGTGAGGGTGGGGTGAGGCCCTGGTCCAGGTTGCCTGGAGGTGTTTGAGGCCAGGTTGGATGGGGCTTGGAGCAAGCAGATCCAGTAGGAGTTGTCCTGGATGGACTTTGAGGTCCCTTCCCACCCAAACCATTCCATGATTCTATGAAAGCTTGTTTAAGAAATGTAGCAAGATGAGCATTTCTCCACGCTACCTTTTAGATTTATTTTACATGTGTCTATTTTACGTGTATTTCACCAAGCTTTCTGTAAAATTTTAATATTGTTTTAACTTCTTTAAATTAAAGTAACATTTCTACTTGGTGCTCTGTCAGCCTACGGACATTTTGAACTTTGGGTTTAACTTACAGCAGGAGGTGACTTTGGGATTCCTTTTCTATTAGCTGTGACGAAGCTGTGTACATTACCTACTTACTCACCTCTATGAAATGATGAACAACATTCATAAACTGACACTTGATAAATATAAAATGATGCTGTAAGTCATGCCCACCCCGCCTCCCCACCCCTCTTTTTAAGCCCTACTGTTTACACCGTCACTGCAAAGGGCATTCCCAGCAATCTCCAGCCTTCCCTGCAGTTCCAGGGACTGATTAATTATTGAGCAGTCTTGGTTTTTGCCTTGACAATTACTATCAGCTTCCTGCTGTAAATCAGCTCCGCTTCAGTTGGTCACCTCTGTTACTGCCCATTTACTCCACTTACGGGCTCCCGAGGGGAAGGGGTGAGTTCACTGTCCTCCTTATTCCCTGAAGAGCACAGTAATGAAAGCTTTCCTTCCTGCACACATTCAGGCCAACAAAGAGGAGGGGGCAAAAAAAACCCCAACCCTGACACAACCAGCTCAGAGCAGCCTCTGAAAACAAGTCCCATAAATCTTCCAGGCCAGTTGTTCACACTTCTTTAGTAAACCTTCTAGGAGAGGGACAACACCGTGGATAATTTACATCAAGAGATAACATCATTGCTCATCTTTAACAACCCCTTTAACTACCCAAAGTACAGCTTCCTAAGTACCCAAACCATGACAGAAAACACTAATCCAGGAGCTGAAGGTATCACCAGTGTACAATTCTGATGACAATTAAAGATAATTTAGGATTGAGTATTTTAAAATGACATACTGAGCTTCTCTGTTTCCCAAAGATACCTCACTGATTTGTTTTGTTCTGGAGGGCACAACAGAAATCGTATGCTTCTGTTACAGAGACCACACTACTTGACTTGCTAGAAGCGTGTGAAACTATCAGCAGTATCTTAACTCTATCTAGAGATGAGAATGGGAAATCTCTAAGATGTGCAGCCCCCTAAACTTAGATTCCTTCTCTAAAACGGCCAAGGAGGAGGGAAAAAGCAGCTGCAGAAGGCCCCTATTCACCTGCAAGAGAATTCCTAAGCATAAGACCTTGATCTTTAAAAAATTCTGAAATAAGTACCAGGAGCACTGGCTTCACCCATCCCTAATCAAACCATGAGGCAACCAACACACCCCTATCCCAGTCCCTAATCCAGCTTCCAGCCAGGCCACAGCGGGTAAGAATCATCACTTGCGCTGATGAATCACCTAACACACACAGCTGTCTTATCTTGCCTGTCAGTCTTACTTGGCTATCATTCTGTCTTTAAAACACATCTGATCTGCTGTTTTCCAGGAAGACTTGTTAAATCAGGGTAAGCCAACTATTCCCATCTTTTCCACTGTAACACAGCAAGTCAAATGGCTGTATTTTTTTATTCCATATTATCTACCACTAAAATGCCACAGCATTAACCCCACCTGCTCTCAATGTCCACATATAAACAGCGTTTCTTAAAATATTTTCTGTGTGCGTATTTATTCAATGTATATGTGTTAAATGTATATTTATTAAAATACACATTTTTGCAACAGAAATGCATCAAAATATGCAGCCTGATGCACCTTCTTTCAGTACAGACTGGATCCAGTAAACCCTGCAGCTTTCCAAGACACCTGGTATAAAAAAACGCTAATGGGAAACAGTTGGCTCAAACCAAAGCAAGTAACAACTGCAATGAAATCAACTGAAATGAAGTTAACCCCAAAAGACACATGCAGTCCATGAACACAAATCCCACCGCATCCTTCCTGACTACGCTGGAAGGGATGGCTTTTCACAGCCTTTTTGGGCTGCCCCAACTCCAGACAGGATGGCCAGAAAGCCACAGACATTCTCCATGGACAACGTCATCCATCCACGTGCAAGCCCTTCATCTTCAGGCTGAACTGCAGCAACATCACCTTTGTCCAGGTAAAAATTCCATTACATTTCAGGGGAACACTGGACTTCTAAGGAGAACGTTCTGAAGTTACTTGAATCCTATCTGAATGGAGGTTGTGATGAAGTGGATGCTGGTCTCTTCTCCCAAGAAGTGATAAGACAAGAAGAAATGGCTTCAAGCTGGGGCAGGGGAGGTTTAGGCTGGATATTAGGAAACATTCCTTCACAGAAAGGGCTGTCAAACACTGGAACAGGTCGCCCAAGGCAGTAGTGGAGTCTCCATCCCTGGAGGGATTCAAAAGATGTGGAGGTGTGGTGCTTAGGGACATAGTTCAGTGGTGACTTGGCAGTGTGAGGTTTATGGCTGAACTTAAAGGTCTTTCCCACCCTAAATGATTCTGTGATTCTGCAATCATCCACTGGCCTATTTTGCATAATGATATACAAGTTCCATGATGGAACAGAACTTTTGCAGGGATTTCTGTAAGCGATGTTTCATGTTCTTAATTTAACCTTTTTTTTTCCATCTTAAGGTATGTGCAACAGCAGCCGCAGGCTCTGGGATATGATGAAACGAGGAAATGCCCGGCACAGGATGTGGAATTCCTCCCTGTCTCTGATCCCTTAAGACAGCCAAAACAAAAAAAACCTTGCCTATGAATAGGTTTTGCCCAGGTCAAACAAGTGCTTTAATAGCCCCTCTGAATGCCCTGAGCTGACACAAACAAAAGGAAGCACTTGGAAATTATCTATTAATAACTGATGAGTGATGCCCAGCCTAGAGAGCAATAAAGACAAATAACAAAGTTGAATGACAATGGAAAAATATGTTAAATAAAGTAGTTTTTACAGCCATCAGAAATCCAGTTTCCATTACCTCCTATGAAGCCGAGGTAACACAAAGTCACTCAAAATGAGATCTAGCCAGGGATGAGCACCACATTGCTAATTCACTTCAGCTTAGGTCATGCAATCCTCAAAACACGTTTTTAATACCTTATTAATTTCAGTTTCACACTAGTTAAAATGCTTCATAATGCACATTTGGAACTCATTATTATTTACAATTACCTTAACATTTTACAAGCCTTTTCAAAATCTTCAGCAAGTGCTGTATGTGAAAGTCCAGACACAACAAATCAGGCCCTTGCTCCTGAAAACACTTATACGCACTGGTCCGAATTAGAAATTAAGCGGGGACTAAGCATATTACTTATTAGGATTACTTATTATGAACAGCCTAGTCATTAGTAAAAAAACCCGTTTCATCCAGGCCAATTGCTCCAACAACTCCAATTCCACACGCTGCCAGCAACCACAAACTCAACCCAAACTCATCTTCAAACAGCAAGAGTCTCAAAGAGCTCAGTCGACAGAGCACAAGACTCAGTCTCCGGGTTGCGGCAGCACAATTGCTCAGTTCTAGTTGTCAAGATTGGCCAGGATGGGGCTAAACTGAGACAGCACTCTGAGGACTTGAAGCCCAGTGACTGTCTCCACCAAACTACAAATCCTTATGAAACTTGGTGGATTTGGGGAACTCTGATACAAAAGGAAGGAAAGCGAGGCTGGCTAAAACCCCATACAGATTCAAAGGTAAGTTCATTTCAAGTGCTAAACAACGAAAAGGACACTGAGATGAGCATTTGGTTTGACCCTTTTTGAAAAGGTACAAGGATTTAATGAAATCAAAGCACACAAAGCAAGTAACTGATGATCAGATTGGATTTGATAGATCTAATTTAGCATATTTAATGCAGAATAAAATAATGCAGTTTCATCTACTTTCCTATTTTAGGAAGGAACAATTGCTGCCATTAAGATTTCCCCTCACACTGTGGGACCACTCACTACAGACCACGTTCAGTTCGTTGCAGAACCCACTCTTGGGGCCAAAACTCCCACTACTGCGAGACTGGACATGGCCTCCAGGATCTAGAGGGAGTATCAATGATACTGGTACTACACAAGGGTTCACAGCAATTAGGACTAATCTCAGAGCTCAGCAGTAAGCGTAAGTTCAGTGAGAGTTCTTTAGGAAGAATAAGGCTTGGTCTGTCTCACACAAGTAATCCAACACACATTTACAGGACATACACTAGCTCCCATTTACTGAGGTAGCTCCCATCAAACAGCAAGGTTTTCAGGTCATTATCTTCCTGTCTTGCTTTTTTATACTTCTTAAATTATGAAAATGAAATCCCACTCTCATATATATGATAAAGGTCTCGCCTGACACAGAAAAAAGCCCTATAAAATAAAAATGTCTCTGCAATAACATGTTTTGTAGCACAGTGCCAGCACAGCTCACTTGAAGCACATACTTTGCTTTAAGTTCTTACACCATACATTTCCAGCAGCCTTCCTCCTTGCAAACAAGCTGTGAAGCTACAGCAGAGTCCTCACATCAGGTACAGCCCATGCCTGGCTGCAGATCTTCCTTCCCCCTCTCCCTAGTTGTGCAACGCCACAGACCCCAGCTGCTGGCCTGCACTGACACAGGGCTTCCCAAATTCCAGCATCTATGGAGAATAATGATGCTCCACCCAGAGTCACCCCAACACTACCAGGAAGTCATTGGGCTCCTGGCACCTTGCAGAAGCGCTGCCTGACCTGTACACTGCGAGACAGAAACAATCCAGAGGAGTTGCAGGTCCTGTACGTGCAAAAATATGCTTAGACATCCTGACCTTACTGTGTGTACACACGGGACTGGTTTGCAACACGATCGCAGGAGGGGACTGAATAGACCACTCTGAGAAACCCTGCTCCTCCACCAAGAACCAGGGCACTGACACAACCAGCAAGACAGCATAAAAGAATTACAGCACCTGCAGTGAACTTGGTTTAAGGGGAAAAAGAAGGGTTAGGACATAACCAAAGCCTGAAGTCCTGAAGGAGCAAGAACCCTTTGGAAGCCAGGCCAACCTGTAAGCACTGCTACCTCACTTTACAGCACCAGTGCGTGCACACACAGAAAGGCTACCAGCTACAGAAATAATTCGCCAGGTGATTGGTTAGTACAGCCTAAGCTTCCACTCATTATAAGCCCCCCTAAAGAGCTAACTAATAGATTTAACAACACCTTTTCAAATGCAGTTTTAAGAAGCCTGCTTGCTCTCAGAACAAAGCTGACATGTAACTGTTTCAGCCTGAACAGAACACTTAATTAAGTCACTAGTCTGGACAAGTACAAACACATTTTCTTGGACATGGGATGTAAATGTGGTGGGTACCAAAGCATCTGTGGAGAACATAAACATCAAAACAATTCCATGTTAAAGTAATGAATTTTATCACCTACCGTCGGGATAGAGACTGCTCTTGGGAGCACTGACTCTCAGCAAATCAAAACACATTTGCAAAGCTTGGTAATTGCTGTCTGGTCTACATTTTCAGTTCACAGCCATGGCAATACCATCTTGTATTTCCCTAAAAGGCTTTAAAATCCAAAATACTTTTAGCTCTATAAAGTTACTAAAGACATTGCTCCTTAGAGGGAGTTGCAAAAAGAGTGGGGAGGCAGAGAAGCATGGCAGCAGAGAAGCTCTCATTTCTCAACCTCTTTCACACAAAAAGTCAATAAATTAAACAATTTAAGAAATTCTGCCTATTGTGCCAGAAGAACCAATGGACAAAACTGACAGCTACACCTCTGGGATGATAACAGTTAGCGAACATGAAAAGTGCTTTCCAAAGAGAGGAATCGATAGCTTTGCTGTTGTTCCCTGTGTGGCATAATAGGTAATATTTGCCTGGTTCATTCAGGTATTTTAAGCATTGTTTTTTATACTTTGTTAAACAAACTAAGCCATGCAGTGCTCCTTAATCTTTTAAGAACTTGCTTTCTTTGTTTTTAACTGATCCAAGAGAATTCCAGTCCAAACTTTTTTTCCCTTCCCTTATTTTTCTGATTTTACCCCCTTCTGTCTGGGGCTTTCTCCTAACTTTTAACTCAGCAGCCTTTCCAACCTCTCCTTCCCAGCACGGTGGAGCTACAAGCCCCACACCACCACTGCACATCAAACCCTGACCAACAGCCCTTTGCAGCACTTGGGTGATGCAGAATCTGCTTGGCAGTTTCACTATGAGAGTGGAGGGACAGAGAAGCAGCAAGTCCCGGGCCACACAGGAAGCTCTAGGCAATGCAGTGAGCTGAACCTGTTTCCCAAGTCCCAGAGCAGCAGCCTCACCATCGAACCACCACTCTTCTACATAAAACACCTGAAACTATTCAGATTTTCAAGGCAAAGGCATATGTTCCAACCTGAAAACTGTTTAAACTGTTGAATGCCACAAATGTCTACCAGACCTGCAACTCCCTGCTCGTGCAGATAACATCTGTTAAAAGTGGCTCAGAGTTCTGCACCAGAAAGCTTAATAAGTTCCTTCTCCAAGATTAAAGAAACACCTACACATTCTCGATGCTTCTGCAAGTCCCTGGAGGGAGAAAATGCTGCTCAGGGCTGAGACAATGAACTAAGCTTCCTTCCTCAACAGCAACAAACCCTGCTGCTGTACCTAGCACGAACAGGAAAGTGTTATTTATAAAACCCAGCCATACAAGAATATGTATCTAAATGTTTCTCAGTTAGGCTGCAGCACGAGGTCAGATCTTCACAGTCCTAACCTAAGAGATCAGTGTAAGAGCTGAAGAAATTTTGCAGCAGCTCAGACGTATCCCCCATTCCAATTCGTTGCCATCCTTCTGTGCATTCAAGTGTCACTTCACAACCAGAAGTGGAACCACACTTCTGACCTCTTCAACAGGTGCTTTTTTTAAAGCAACTACATTATTTCTACTTGTCAGATCTGCTCACTAGGATTTGATATTTGATTCTTATATAATTTTATAAAGCACCAAGATCAACGCTTCTGGTTACGTCTTGTTGCATTTACACTCAAACCGAAAAGAATACACATATGTACTGCTGTATTTCTTGTAAGGTTAGTTTCCTGGTGAAACCCGCAGCACTTGCTCCACTTTTACAAAGTTTATGCTGAATCCAGTTACCTAAATTGCCATGTTTTGGCATTGCCATAAGTCACTATCCTGTATTTGCACACAACTGTACAACTGCACAAAGGTTCCTTTGGCTCCAAACCCAACTAAAAATGTTTTAAGAATGTTCCTATTGTTCATAGTTACACACACGCCATCTTGCGAGAACAGTACCCGATCCTGCACCACAAGCCATTGTTCAGACCAGCACTGATGCACAAGGAAGTGCACAACCATGGCATGCAAGGGAACTTCTCACTTTTAATGTGCACTCACCTCCCAGTGCCGCTGCTTTGCTGCAGTCTGAGGGAACCACACTTGCTGTGATAACTGTCAGCTTAAATAAACAGGCACATTCTGTAATAAAGACACTGATGGAATTCTAAGTGACTAAAATAGACTGAGGATTCTGCAGGCCTGGCAGGCTGGGCACCGTCCAACACTCACTGGAGGCGGCATTACAAGTCTTGATCTGTTCACATTTCAGTGATGTCCGAGCTCTTTCTAATCTGCTACAGTCAATACATACTGACTTCTGCGCTTCCCCTCTTCCACACCAACTCCCTGACATACAGTTAAGCTCTATTATTTCTGCTGGTATAGCTCCCTGGTCTCCTGAAACAAGCCACAGCCACCTGGAAACACCAAGACCTTCTGCATTCAGGGCTTTCCCTCATATACGCGCCCTCCTTATTCCCCACGTGTGTGACTGTCTCCTGTCACTCAGGTGCCACTGCAAATACAATAGGGAAGGAGGAAAATTATTAAGATGCTTCCTATTTTCTTCATACACTGGCTTTTCTTTGTCTATTCTCCAGTTTATATGAAAGCCCCTGCTCCTCTGGAACGTTTGAACACTGCGATCTAACTGTCACAGTGACCACTGTGCATCTTTCTCTGTGTTTCTGTCCTTGAAATACACAGCTATACAGCACAATGTAAGGCCAGACGCAGTTACAGAACACAGAAAGAGCTTAAGAAAATAGAGTACTCTAATTTTTACAGTTTAC
Organism: Phaenicophaeus curvirostris; assembly: GCF_032191515.1. Classification (NCBI taxonomy): domain Eukaryota; kingdom Metazoa; phylum Chordata; class Aves; order Cuculiformes; family Cuculidae; genus Phaenicophaeus; species Phaenicophaeus curvirostris. Next base: position 12,015,422 of record NC_091400.1, on the reverse strand, counting down.
TAACTCAGAATTAATGTTTCTACACTAACAAAATAAAATTGCAACAATTAATAACTGTAAAAAGAACATAAGAGAGTCGGAGTTTTACCTTTTATGCAAAGCTGTCCCAGCAGTCTGGTACTCTGTGATCTCTAGGATACACAAACCCCCCATGTATTGTCTGGAATCATTCTCTACAGCATCAGTGCTTGTTCATTCCTGTATTAAGAGGCTCTCCTCCAAATACCAACAAGGCCAAGAATCTCTCTCTACCATGAGAGATTGCAGCCCACTTTTAACACTTACTTGTGTGATAAACAGGAAAATAGCACTTCTGCACCCCTTTGCTTTACATACCTGACAGCTTTATGCATTGCTACTTGGGTGACTCTTGCAAACAAAATAACAACCAGCAGTAGGACATGAGACTGCAAGGACCTAAAAGGCAAGTCCACTGTTTCAAACCCACTGTTAAGACCAGAATGCAGCAAGTGACCTGTGAATTTATCAAATGTGGAGCCTCACAAGAGCAACTTATAAAACTTAAGTCTTCCAATATGTAATTGAATTTATAGGCAGTCTCAAGGACTGCTGAATTAGCTGAGCCTGTTAACTCAGTTGTGAAATAAACCGATACAAGACATAAGCATAACTGCTTTCAAGTTAAAAGCATTAAACCCCCATCATCCTTAAGAGTGCAGTAAATTCATTAAGACAGAATAACTCATTATAGCATGACCAGCCACAGCTGCCATGCCCAGCTCCATCCCAGTAAAGACTGGATTTGTGCCGCATCTCAATGAACACAGCCTGAGCGCAACAAGGAAGTTGACAAATCAAAGAAAAGAAAAGAAGCAAATCCTGCTGGATTCAACCATAAGAAGCTATTCCTGGCACCTCACAGGCCCAAACGGCGTGACCACGTACAGCTCTGTCTTTCACTGTCACACATGGGATCAGGTAACGGGAAGAGAGCAGAAGTATCTTTACAGATATTATGGCCCCTCTTAGTAAAGCAAGGGACTTATCAGAAGACAGTGAAAAAGCTGATGCCATTCAGCTTGCTACATGCATGGATGCTGAGTGGTCTATCCAAACACGCTATGCTTTTCTAAGAGGGTGAGGCACAGAGAGATCTGGCTGTTAAGGATCTACCAAAAAAAAAAAAAATAAAAAATCCCTCTTCCTCTCAGCTTTCCTCAAGTAACCAACACCACTTTGCTCATGTCTAATTCATAATGTTCAGCCTAATAAAGAATGGCTGCCCGACTTGAAGATAAACTCTTCTTTTTGCTTGCCTATGAACTAACACAGTACATTGAAGTTAGATGCTTACTTTAAAAAAAAAGGCCTCAAAACAGAAGCCTTCATCCCAAAGATAAATTGCTGTCCTCTTAAAGCCGTTTTGCAAACATTTTATGCAATAACAAAGCTTTTTATGAAGGTTATGTGATAGTTACACCTAAGGGAGCTGCACAACACAAGGCAGCAGCATATCAATCGCCTGTCTGAAATTCTACATGTGCTCAGACTGCAAATATGACAATATTAGCTAAACGTTCATTTCTAGTCAAGTTATCCATCCACTCTGCTGCAGTAAGTAACCAGCCCCAGTTACAGCAAAGCCAGAACACAGCTCAGAGGCGCAGGCTTGCATCAGCAGCACAGGCAATGGTTTTCCCAAACAGAACTAGACTAGAACTAGCGCCTTCGAGAGCCAGAAGAGGCGTTAGCTGTCCCACTCACGTTTACCAAAGCTGCAGCTCGACATGTCAATACTGAAAGGGAGCAGAACCGAGCAGGCAGGGAGCCCACACCCACCCAGGCACCAGCACCGCAGGGCTCTGCCGGGATAAGATCACTCCTTCCCATCATGCTCAAAGACCGAAGTTAAGAAGAAGAGTAGGAAGCAACAATATTAGGGGTCCTGACATCAGCTTCTCACCTCTGGGGATCAGACAGAGCCCTGGCTGCCTCGCCAAGACCATTCTGCCTCTGCGCCCGGGGTGAAGCGTGGGCAGAGCCCCCACGCCACTGTTGAGGCTTCGAGGGAGAACGAAAAGGAAGAAAAAAAGAGTGGGAGGAAGGAAGGGAAAGGCACGATCGAGGAGCTGCACAAAGGCGGAGGCGTGGCGGGCACAGGACAGTGCCCGGCACAGGACAGTGCCCTGCCCGGGCCAGCACCGAGCGGGCGGGGAGGGAGGGAAGAGCATCAGCCCAGCGCCTGCCCCACAGGGCAGGGCTGCCCCCCCGACCCGCCCTCCAGAGCCTGGCCAACTCACAGGCCCCTGCCACCCCACAGGGGCCCGGCTGCCCCACGGAGCTGCCCCACAGGGGCCCGGCCTCCGCATACAGCGGGGCTGCCCCACAGGCCCGGCCGCCCCCCTGAGCTCCAGGCTGCCCCCTAGAGCCAGAAGCTGCGCCCCCCGAGCTGCCCCCTCGGGCGCGGCCCCCCCAGCACTTACAGGAGCGCAGGGCAGTCCCGGAGCCCCGCGGGGAGCAGCTCGGCCCGCCGGGCGGCCCTGCCCCTTCTCCCCCGCCGCCGACCGCGCCGACGCCCCGCCCCACTCTGCGCATGCGCTGCGGGGCCGCCTGGGAGATGTAGTCCGGGAGTGGAGAGAACGGCGGAGCGCGGCGCTGGGGCGGAAGGCACGACGGGAGTTGTAGTCCGAGAGGGAGGTGCCGGCGGGGGCGCGGCACTGGGGCGCAGTGCATGATGGGAGTTGTAGTCCAGGCTGTTCCCAGGCCACGCGTATGGAAAAGAGGGATTTTCTTTTTTTCCTCGCTCAAAGCAGATGTATCCCTTAAATCAGAAAGTATTTGAACTCAGAGCTTGTCTGTAAATACGTCTTTGTTTCACCTATGCTTTGCAGTGAAACAAAGGCTGCAGCCGGAGAGCCACAATGAATCCCAGGATGGTTTGAGTGGGAAGGCACCTGAAAGCCCATCCAGTCCCACCCCCTGCCATGGGCAGGGTCACCTCCCACTGGATCAGGAGCTCCAAGCCCCATCCAACCTGGCCTTGAACACCTCCAGGGATGGGGCAGCCACCACTGCTCTGGGCAGCCTGGGCCAGGGCCTCCCCACCCTAAGCATGAAGAATTTCCTTCTTATGTCTAAGACGACTAAATCTTCCCCTCTCCAATTTATAGCCACTATAGGAACATAAAGATAGCTGCCTTTAATGCCTCAATTTAAAGCAAAATTTACTTTCAGTAGAACACTGCTTGTAATCCTGGTGTTATGATATCCTATTGGTGCACAGGCTACCTAAGCTCAGCTGAGCTCAATGACATCAAATCATTTCAATATTTTCACTATTCCTTTCTGTGCAGTCTGCAAATGAAACAACAAAAGTAAATTGTGGTGACAAACAGGTCTTCTGCCATAGGTAATATTCATTACCTACTTAAATTATCTCCCATAATGCAGAGGCAGACAGAACTTCTCCCAGGTTCCTTCTCCACCTGGGAGGCACACCCTGCTCACCTGCACTTACAAACTTCTGAAGCTTGATCCCTGAGCTATCCCCAGCTAACGGGCAGGGAAGGAAAAATCACCCTTAGACAGCAGCAGGCACTGAGGGGTTCCCTGCAGTCATTGCCTTACAGCAGAACTTGGGCACCGGGAGGGGGGCACAGACCGGCCTCATCCGTTAATGCCCCCCGGGGTGGAGCAGCAGCATTAAAATCCCTGCAGGTGTGAGCAGAGAGGTTAATGCAGAACCTCCTTTAAAGTGTATTTACAAGGTGAATTTTAAAGCCTCTGAGAGCCAAAACTTCATTTCTTCTGATAAAATTATGTTGACAGAACGTCGAAATTTAATGTCATGTTGAAGTTGAGTTTATTCAGCTCCAGCTTCCATTCTCCGATCTTGTTATTAATTTAATACTGAGGTAGAAAAGCCCCTGGAGGTAACGGCTGTGTATGTGTACTGATACACAGGGATAAAGGATAATAATTCCTTGGTCTGTTGAACTAAGTAGTCTATTTCCCTGAATGTCATATTTAAACACTTTCAGCTCAGTAGCACTAGCAGTTTAATATTCTTATGTTGCAGTTTTCTTCATTCCTATGTGCATAGTATTATACTAAAATACATGATGATTTCTCAGTTTCTATCAAACACTGCCTTACTAATTTTCTTCCATTTTATATATAAGATTTATTACTAAGAACAAAACATCCTTTTATTCTCCTCATTCTATTTTAGACCAGAGCCCTTCCATTTAAAAATAAAGTGAATTACCTTTAAAGTAGAGTGTCTCTGTAATAAGGTTTGAAATGTTTTATCCAGCTAGGGTCTCTCTCTTCATTCCAAAGCTTAAAAGACAAGAGCTTAATCTTCAGAAAAGGGTGTGTTCCACACTGAAATGTATGGAAACCGCCTGGAGGGCTCTCAGCTTACACTGTGTTGCAGTCATTCAGGATGGTGCTTTGCCTCTCACTGTCACTGGGCTTGGAGGCACCGTACCCTGGAGAAAGCTAGCGCGCACTGCTGTAATGGCCTTAGGAGGATGGTAGAAGGTCCAGATACGTGAGCTGGCTTTCTGGCAGTGTCACAGATGTGATGGTGGGCTGCTTGCAGCCTCCCTGTGCCTTTCACTCAGCAGGTAACCTTCACCAGATGCTGGTTCACAATGTATGCCTTCTCTTGTGAAGGGTTGGAAGTCCACATGTGAAAGTCTAAGACAGTGTAAACATGATTTGGTACCAGGAAAAGTGATGCTCTGTTGGAGCATGCAGAATGTGAGATGGAAGTAATGAGGTACACTGGTTTGTTTATTTATTTAATTTTTTTCTATGTGCTGTATTCCAGAGATAATTTACATTTATACTAGGTAGTAAAGTATGGGGCAAACCAGATGGCTGAAGCTGTTCTCACTTGTACTTTTACCTGGAACCATAACATTATACTTCGCCGTAACAACTCAGAGACCTGGAGTGACAGTCTTAATCGTAGTCCCCGATGGGTAGAAGTAAGAAACCTTTCGTTCAGCTACAGCAAGATCCCACAGTAGGTTGCAATGCCCTGCCCCTGGCACACCCTTCTGACTTAGCTGTGGCTGATATTTCCCATGCTGTGGAATCCCTTGGTGGTGGCAGTCTGGATTTCTCCTCCGAGGAGTTGTGCCAGGCAGCAAGAGTCCCACTGCTGGTGCCACCAGCCCTTGACCCCTCTCATTGGTACCCACTTATGGATGTGCTCCTCTAGCATGGAAGCCCCCACTGGGAAGCCCAAAGGAGTGGGCCAAGGTTTTTAATATGAAGAGCAGATCTGCAGGTGGAGATCCATACATCAGCATTTAAAAATGTACTGTTTAATCTCAGAGAATTGGCTACAAGGGCCCTGGGTACAAGGTCAAAAGTGTCTCAGCCCCATAACAAACCAGCACCCCCAGCACCAGCAAAAACTCATTTCATAATTTCAGATGGGGTCAATATTTTTCCCAGCTTAATTTTGCCATGGTGGGTGCTGTGCCAGATCAGGTGTCACCCAGCACTTTGCAGCATTAAAGCTGAGAGCTTGTGTGAGCTCCAGAACACACAGCATGGCTTATTCAGCTGCAATGCAGTTTTTTGCCCTCTTTCTTGGCCCCCATGGATGCTTTAGAAGATAACAGTATTTCATACAATCACAGAATGGTTTGATTTGGAAGGGACCTCAAAGCCCACCCAGTTTCAACCCCCTGCCATGGATCAGGTTGCTCCAAGCCCCATCCAACCTGGCCTTGAACACCTCCAGGGATGGGGCAGCCACCACTGCTCTGGGCAACCTGCGCCAGGGCCTCTTCACCCTCACAGGAAAATGTTTCTTCCTAAGATCTCATCTCAATCTTCCCTCTTGCAGTTTCTCTGGAGCCCTTTTTTCTAACCCCTATTGCCATCAACAAGTTCACCCACGGCTGAACATGGATGAAATTAAGACAAAGCTGAAAATTATTTAACTGACAATGGACCCAGCACCACTCCAGGTATTTCTCCAGCTTGTCTGGCTCTTCAGCATTTCCTTTCTCTCCACACATTTTTCACTTTTGCTAAAACCTGCTCCACTGGTTGTGGCAATAGCTTGAAGGGGTTGTGTAAACAGCAGCACTGCCAGGTCATCTGCATCTCTGCTCAGCTGGTGGCAATGCTGGCGCCTCTGGTCCCTGCAATCTGTCATCCACAGGCAGACAGATGTTGACAGTTGTTCTCCTGCCGACTGCTCCCTTAGCCATCGAGTTACTGTGCTCATCCAGCCATGATTCATCTAAGTTAACCAGGTGGCATTATATTTTAAAGGTAGAGACCCAATTTCCATGGTAAATGTCCCGGATTTTTATTTCCCCTGGTATCTGGAAAGGAACATTTCCAGAAGGCACGTACAGGGCTGTACTGGGACAGTTTAGGATTTGTATTACTGAATGCAATTCTGATATTAATGATGAAAAAATGACTGATTCTGTCAATCCTGTGTTGTCTCAGGGAAAAGAAACCAGAACTGATTTATCCTTTGTGCCATTTGTTAGTTCCATCACACTCTCAGTAAGTTCTAAACACAATTGTAATGGCATGGGCTGTGTGCCTGACTGGGAATGACCTCAGGAGGATGAAAATACTTCTGTAGGTGTTAAATAACGTCTTATGCATCATCAACACAAGGATGCATTAAGGTTAGAAAGGAGTACGGCAGAGCTGAGGCAGCGCAAAAAGAGAAAACATTTGATGGCAATTAAGATGCGTATCTTTCTTCTCAAAAAGATTAATTGAATTACAGCTTTGTTAAAAGCATCTTTCAGTTTTGTTAAAAGCAATAAGAACCCAAAAGAATTGTCTTATGGTTCAGTCATAAATTAATTATTAACCAGCAAGAGTAATCAACATCATTGAGCAAACGTGGTGCTCTCTGTTAAAAGCATTGCAGCATGGATTGTCATGGCAGGCATAGCCAGATCTGACACTATGAAGTGAAAAAAAAGATGGGGATGATAGAGGAGCTGGTTTTGGGGCACATGCTGGGATGGAGAAGAGGTGAAGCTGTGCTGGAGGGAAGCCCTGAGCTGCGCTGGGGCACAAACCTGCCCTGTAGGGCACAGCTCCACAAGGTTGCCTTAGGTAGCTGCAAGTCATGGGACTTACCTACCAACCTCCAAGTCCATGAATTGCTTTACAGTTTAAGGTTAGCAGATAAAAAAGTGTTGCATTTGCTTAATGGCAAAGATTTCCCTTGTTTGAAGATAGTAATACAGAAATTTGTTCCATCTGTGCACCTTTCATTTAAGATATCAGCAGTCATTGCTGCTGGAGACTGGGGAATTCCAGCGTTGCTTCTCCTTGGAGTGGCATGGAGCTGACTCTTTGGTCTGAGGGAGCAGCGATACCCACAGTGAAGGGCACCAGCCTGGCCCAGTGCCTGCGTGCCGGGCATCCTCCTCCTTTGAGGTCAGGGAGCCACCTGAGCGCCCACCGCCCCTGCCTCCCATGTCCTTAATTCGAGCTGTTCCCATTCAGTGACTCTTGTGAATGCTATAAAACTGCAGTTTACTGAGACACCAAGGGCCGAGGGTGTGATAGGGCGCCAGTTTAGTCCACAAAATGCAAGAGCTATGATAAGCAAGAACAAAGGACAAAAGGAAAAAAGGCAGAAATTGTGGCTAACAATTACATGACTAACCCACTCGCTCCTCTGCAATGATTAAACATTAAACTCCCACAAGCTTAATAAACAAAAAGAAAAGCCCTCCGAATTCCCCCAAGGCTTTGTCTTCACAGCAAGGTCTGAACTTGAGGAAGGAGTGTAGACACAGCCTCCACTGAGCTCCTTCCGCCCTGATGGGTGTCTGTTGGGGGAGTCTGTAACAGGGGTGTCTCTGGCCAGGCTGGCCTCAGCATGGGATGCTGCCGCACTGTGAGGGTAGCTCCCATCCTGTCCCACCCCATGCCGTCCCATGCAGCAGGGGGCCAGAGGCTCTGTCCCTCTGCAGAGCCAGGGGCTCCACCTTCTCTGCGCAGGTTCCAGACCAAAGAGGCAAAATGGAACCTCTTTTTTTCTCCTACAAAGAAATGATTTGGGTTTACCTCTCCTTAGCTGTTATAACCCCACTGGCTTGTCCTCCTTTGGCTTCATTTTATTCATCAGGTGGATCCCAGGCAGAACTGCCTGTAGCCTGAAATTTGGCTTTTGCTACTCATCGCCTCCCCTGTTTGCCAGCACCAGTTTAATTATTCTGACTGACTTCAAAAAGCAGGGAGAGATTTAAAAGCAGCCCAGGTTGCAAAGCGAGGAACTGAACTTGCTTTCACAGAGCAGCCTTACCAAACCAAAGGCCGCAGAAGTGGTTCTCTCATTGGTGGAACCAACCACTGCTTTATCAAAGTGAAGAGTGGAGCAGCTGGCTTCCCATGCAGTTCCTGACTTGGCTACAGCTCCCAGCTGTGCAGAATCCCATCTTCCCTTGGGAATGCAGCACAAGCACACATAGGCACGCTGAAGCAAGCAGCACGAAAACAGACCTTCTTTTCCAGGGTCCCACAATGTGCTTGCTTCACAAAGACCTCAGCTTTCCACCTCTTTGCTCTGCTGCCCATGTTTGTGTTGCAGGCTGTGAATAGCATCACAGAAGCTGCTGAGGCTGTGATTCAGTATTTTCTTGTGGGCAACAGTGGGTCACTGTGAGGAGGGGAGGGGATGGATTGCCAGCAGAGAATGCTCTGAGGGGGTGTTATCCCAGAGGCTGGTGTCTCAGGACAGCTGGAGAAAGGTGATGGAAAGGCCCCAGGTGCTGGCAATGAAGGCTCTCCCATTGGAGCACCTCCAGGACTGTCTGAGCAGCTGTGCTGCAGTCGGGCACCTGGGAAGGTCCAAGGTCACGGTGAGGCTGTGAGGGAGCTATGAGACAATTCCAAATCACCACTTTTAGCTGTGTACAGCAGGTAAAGAGAGATGCCCTGGCTGCATGCTGGTTCACAAATACAGCAACGTTGTTCAGTCATCCCGATTGCAAAATACGAAAATATCCCACTGCTGAAGCTCATCTCTGAACTGCATCACTGTGGAGGGAAAGAGACACCTGAAATCAGAATTGTTTTATCATAATTGCTTATTGCTGTGTGCAAGCCCACTGACAGTCTCTGCCTAGCTGGTATAAACGGGGCTGTAGCATAATGGGACGGTTCCTTAACAGAGCTGAAGGTGAGGTTAGGCAGCTGCAACCAGTCAGGTTATCACATCCAATAAGTTAATTAAGCCACATGAAAGGTTAGCTTAGAAGATTTACCTTTTTTATGTTTGCAATGGGCTGTGGGGCTGTTTCCAGCTGGGGAATGTGGTTCAGTGAATGAGAGATGGCGTATTAAGCTCAACTGCTTGAACAAATCTGTGTGCAAATAAGAGCTGCGGATTAAGGACTTAGTTGTAAGGAGTGAAAATGTAGAGCTTTAAGGGACTTAGAGAGCTGGGCAGGGGAGAAGTAAAATCGGAGAGGAAAGGAAGAGAACAGGGAGAAGTGAAAAGAAAACAGAGAAAGGAAATTATGGAGCAGACATGAAACAGATTACCAGGAGGAAAACAAAACTATATGGAGACTGGGTTGTCCTCTTTCAGGTGGTGATGGTGAAATAAAAACACCTCAGTGGCCACTTCAGTTCAGCTCCCCTGGAAAGCCTTGTAAAACCAGCAGGACATGACCAAAGATATGGCAAAGGGCAAGTGTTGCTGCCATGTAATCTGTTTTCTTTCATTGGAGGGAGGTCATGGCTCTGATATTTTCCTCCTGACTGGCCTGACTTGAGTACCAGGCTGTTTGTTTGTTTGTTAGTGCAAGGTTTCCAACATCTGTCTGTATTTTCCTAGCAGCGACCTCATGGTTCCTGCAATTTCCCACCCTTGCCCACAGACCTTTCTTGGAAGGCGAGTTCAGTTTGTGTTTGTTAAGTACCCTTCAGCTGAACTCACTCAACACAACAACACAGTGACTAAATTGCAACGGATGGGAACTATCTCAGCCTTTCTGTAATGCTTTGCTAATAGTAACGAGCAGGTCGAGCGGTGGAACCAGTGGGGATGCTGAAGAGCCATGGAGGGATTACATAGTCAGGTATTTCTGGAACCATCTAGATTTCTAAACATACAGATGAAATCATGAGGAGCTCAGAGTGCGGCTGAGCAAAGCAGAGGCAACTCATTCTTCACCTCCACCGCCAGGCCAAAATTGGTCCAACACCAGTTGGATCAGTGATGTGGTCACCTGGCTTTACAGCAGCTGGAGCTGGAACCTGTGAAATGGCCACCAGCCAGGGCTGGCTTCTGACAAGTCCCTTGAGCCTTTGGAGTAGCTCCTGGCTCACCCGTGCGTGCCTCCTGCAGCAGGTTCAGCCTGCAGCTCACCTCCTGGGGCATCTCTTGGGGTTACCTGCAGGAAACAGAATTCCTTGGGGCAATAGAGGGAAACCACAAAGTCAAAGCCTGGAGTGGAAATTTTGCCAAGAAACAAGCTGTTCTCTGAGCAGCCAAGTCATGACCTTATGGATTTGTGCCTGACACTTATCCCCACGCTGTGAGGCTCCCTGCTCCTTCCCATGTCCTCCTGGCTGTCCCCTGGGGGGGACTGGGCTGTAGACTGCTGCCCAGCGGGCAGAACCGCAGCTGAGGACCACATTGCTGCTCCACCAGCACTCCAGCACGTCTTTCCTCCCACTGATTCTTACCATATGGACAGGGGTGCTGTTATCTTTGGGATTCGTTAGGCTCTTGCAAATCTGATTTTAATTAGCCGGTGCATTCTGAATTCCAACAAAAATGTATTTTCAGCTTTAATTCTGCTTTAAAATTGGCTTCTGCGTAAGAATATATGAAAAAATGATGTGTGTGGACTTGGGAGCTTGCTACCTGAATGATTTATCTGCTAATGGATATCCCTAAATGTTTGACATTTCCTGCAATATGTCAGTGTTATAATTTGGCAGCTAATTGAACACTAGCTTTATTGAACCGTCTCTAGGAACAGTTTACACTTAAATACACAGCCAACTGTTCACTGCTAAAGCTTTTACAGAAATGGTTGCCTTAAGTTTCCTTTCACGATCGTGATTTACTGCAAGCACATTGCCTTTTTCTTTTTTAGCAAGCAAAAGAATGAAGTTTATGTTGTAGAAATGTGAACATGGGCTTTGGCAGGCTGTTTTTCTGACCTCAGAATCACTATGAAACATGTATTTTAAATACTGTGAATCCTGAGAGTAAATGTATTTACAGGAATGGAAGCCTGACCAGAATGATAAATGTATCGGGCTTAATCAGAAATAAACAGTGACTTATTCATAGCTGTTTCAGAAAGGCAGGAATTCTGCTGATGCTGTTACATAAAAAGGCAGTTTATAGCAAGCAGAATGTGTGTGCCGAAGTCAAGGGAAGTCTTCACAGACACATGTTTTTCCCATAGCTACGTGACTTCATTCCCCAGTGGCGTGGCTTCATTTTGACAGACTCTCCTTTTCATCTCTGGCCGTTGCGCCATCCCCACGGTGGTGGGATCGCTGGAGAGCACAGTGGGAACTTGATGAGACACAGGAAACTGAAGTTGAGGCTTAAATCCCTTAAGACATCCCAATCTGTATTCACAGGAGGGATGCCCAGTGCTAGTCATGACCTGCCCCAGGAACCTGTGCGACAGGGGCGTTTGCTGCACTGCCTGGATTTTAGTCCAGGTCAGATGTTATTCTGGAGTATCCACCACTGCCCCCGCCGTGCCCCCTCCCTGCTTGTGGGAAATGCTGGCTCGGAAGGCAGCTCAGGATCCCACAGGCAAGGCTGCACCTGTCTGGAAATGCAGTTTTGAGAGCCCTGCGTCTGGAGTCCAGCAGGAGTAAAGAGCTCGCCTAGAGCTGGAGCCTCATCTGCCCCATCTCAGTCAATGGGATAGTCAGGCCAAAGGCTGCAATCCAACCAGCAGTGGGGCTGGAGCAGAGCCACGATGAGCTTTTAAATTGCTCTTGAATTGACCCTGATTTTCATTTGAAAACTGTGATTGTAGAGCATCTACGCTGAAGCCCAGAACACCAGAACCTGCTCACTGGCTTTGAGCCCAACACATGCTCCATTAAACCACAATTCATTTATTCTAAATAAATAATCGTCATCCTTTATGACACCATAGAATACCTTGAGTAGCGTTTCTGCTGATATTAAAGTAGAAGAAGAGGAGCAAGAGATTGATAGCCAATGTTTTGTGTGCTGAAAGGCAGAATTAATCACAACTCCAGTCCAGGATGGCACCACTGCATGAGCTCTGGCCTCAGCCGGCCTTTCACCATATCAGTGTTGCTCAACATTTCAGCCACAACACAGGTCTGGGATAGAGTCACCCTGGAAAGAACAATTTATAATGAAGGTGTGGATCTAATGGCATTAAACAAGAGGCCTTTCTCTGAACCAGGCTGTGTTTTGTCCCCTCTGGCAGCAGTGGGGTTGCTTGCGTGGCTGCAGTACAAGTCAGACCTGCAGGGCCCGGAGGCTGCCAAGAGTCGTGCACTAAAATTCCAAGTGTAGAAGAGGAGCAGGAGGAAGGGACATAGGCTGGAGGGTCAGTAAGGGCACAGAGCAGTATGTGAACTCACACAGAGTTACCAAGTCAGTTGCACAAGTGATCTAAATTGGGGTCATTCACGGGTTTTGTAAAGCTAGAGCCCACTTAGAAAATATTATTCAGTCAGAAAGAAATTAGAAAATGTGTGCAACAGTGGGAAAGCTGAGACGTGAACATCCCCAAACTGTTTCTTCCTATAATCTAGAGCTGGGTTTTGTCATCCAAGCCCAGGCCTTAATACAGAGGAACTTGCCATTTTTCAGCAAGAACCTGTGGGTAATGGGAACAGGCTGTTGCTTGAATTTACCCTTCAAAGGAGCCTGACACAAGGAGAGGCTGCAGCTGCTTACTTTCAGTCTGTGACAGACATGATTAGTAGGTTAAACTCATTGCTCTCTCTCATTGCTCTCTCTCATCAGGTGCTCAAATCACTTCTTTGAGAGGGGAACCATGAGAACTGACTGATGCCAGGAGGTGGAAGAAGGTAAGTGTGTGCCACATGGCTTGGAATGGTAGCCTTGCTTCAGCACAAACCGAGCCCATGTTGGAAGAATTGATATAATTTATCAGTAACTTAGAATTCTAAGCTGACTTCTGGCTGAGTATTTGGCAAAACAGCTGCAATCCCATTTTGAACTTGTAGCAGAAAGACTGTTTCTTTTTAAATGAGGAAGGGGCAGCTCTAGGCACCTCATTTTCTGGAGGTGTTTTGCAGGCAAGGGGAAAAGAAACACTTCTGGTTTCTGAGTAACTATTCAAAAGTCCACACAGAGGAACCACAGGCGCTGTCTCATCGGTAACTTTTCACACAGGCGAGTTAAGCGATGCACAGCTCTTCACAGGAACTTGCTGTTTTGCTGGGGAGCAAGTTCGTTTCTAGTATTGTTAATTTTAATAAGCCCTCTCTTGTCTGGTGGTTAGACCAGGTCTACAAGTTGGAACACCGGGGTACCGCCCCTGCTCTTTGTCAGCCTTGTGTCTCTGCTCAGGCAAGACACCTAAATCATTCAATTTTCCTGAATCTTCAGCTCTAGCGCTGCCCATCTCCACTGCTGAACTGGAATAGCCTTTGCAGAGCTCTTCAGGTTTTCTGAGGGGAGACATTATTAGTGTCATTTCTGATTTAGGTTACACCCACGCAACCTGCTTGTTCGTGTGGAACAGTGTCATTTCTCAGACTTCCTTACTCTGCAAAGGCTTGGTGTTATCTGCATTAGGAAGTGTGATTAAGGAAAGAAGTATGCTTCTTTTTCATGTTTTTAAATTATTTTTTTTTAACAGATGTCTTCTGAGGGTGTGCTTTTTCCACAGAAGTCATTCTACCATTTTCTAAGCTGAAATCTTTGCTCCAGTGAGTTCTGCTCCCAAGAGAACCCATTGGCATCGTCCATGAGGGCTGGAGTCCACGCACTGCTGACATTTTCTTTGAAGTTCTAAGCATCTATTTTTGACACAAATTTCAGTCAAAATAAGGGATATCAAATACTCCAGAACTCAGCCTTGGGTGAGGCAATCCTTGTGGAGGCTGTAGGTGCTTGGGCATCCCTTATAGAAAGCACTGGCATTGATGTACACAGGGTTTTATTTACAGAACCTCTGCTGCTCAGTCCTCTAGCTGTGACCCTCGAAGCCCTCTGCAGTTTCTAGAAAGAGCCAAGTTAGTTGCTGGTCATAGGTAGACATGAGGATCAATGTACGAAGGCTGAAGAAGCATGTCTAGCAAAGACATGCATCAGCAGGCTGTTGAATCAGCTCTTTGAACAAACTGGTGGGTGTTGGAGTCGGGCTGTAGAGCCGTATGTGCTGACAGGCCCATCTGAACACCAGCTAATGGCAAAGGCATGACATGTGTCATCAACTGAACAACGAGAACTGGAGACAGCATTTCTGTCATTGACTCAATAGTGTTGCAACAAGCGTGGTGTTTCTCCGGTGCTCCGTGTCTGCTGCCACATTTTGAAGTTCATGGCTATGCCTGTTTTTCCTTATTTTTTGTATTTCATATTAGGGTCTCAGCAACTTTACGTGCAGTAAGCATTTACTTGCCACAAATACCACACTGATGTTCAGGCATAGCAAGCATAACTGTGGTAGAGTTCATCCTTTTCCAAACCTTTTGCAAGAGGACCGTGTCACTCCGGCTTTTGGGTGAGCTGATCATTACTAGCCCGTGGCTGCCTCTCTGAAGAGGCAAGGAAGAAACTTCAGGCAAAAATCTGCAATATTCATGGGAAAAACAACTGCTAAATATTGGTTGTGTTAACTGGGAATTGCAGTTGAGGTTGGGAGGCTGTAGTCCTTGCTTACATGCGGCTTTTTTGAAGTATAAGCAGAGATAAAGCTCTCCGAGGTGTTTTCAGCTGGAGTAAAAATACTGAATCTCATGCCAAGGTTTGCACAACATGTGATTTCCTCCCCTTTTTTGCTAATAGTTCAAACTTATAGAATTTTTAAGGTTGGAAAAGACCTCTAAGCTCATCCAGTCCAACTGCCAGCCCAACCCCACTGTGCCTGCTAAATCTACTAAGCCCTGTTCATGGGATGCTGTAGAGTCTTTATCCAGAACTATGGGGTTCTGCAAAATTGCTACACACAGGTTGAACAAGACTGTGATTCTGTGAAAAGTATGATGATTCCCTGGTAAGGACGAGCATCCCTGTCATCAACACTGGGAATATGTTGGAGAGGACCAGGCAAACACTTCTCTGCTGTCCAGAATAAGAGATGCATGTTCCAAACACAGACACCTCGACGGTGCTTCCAGGTCTTATTCCATACCCAGACACAGTCCAGCAAAGGGCAGGGATTGTGCCCCTGTACTCAGTACTGGGGAGGCCACACCTCAAATCCTGGGTTCAGTTTCACAACCCTCACTCCAAGAAACACATTGAGGGGCTGGAGCACATCCAGAGAAGGGAAGGGAGCTGGGAAAGGGAATGGAGAACAAGTTTTACAAGGAGTGGCTGAAGGACCTGGGGTTGTTCAGCCTGGAGAAGAGGAGGCTGAGGGGAGACATCATCGCTGACTACAACATCCTGAAAGGAGGTTGTAGAGAGGTGGGTGTTGGTCTCTTCTCCCAGGTAATAGGTGATAGGATGAGAGCAATGGCCTCAAGCTGCACCAAGAGAGGTTTAGATAGGATATTAGGAAAAACTTCTTCACTGAAAGGGTTCTCTAGCACTGGCAGAGGCTGCCCAGGGAGATGGTGGAGTCACCATCCCTGCAGGTGTCTGAAGGATGGGCAGATGAAGTGATTAGGGGTATGGTTTAGTAGTAGACAGGTATGGTTGGACTTGATGATCTCAAAGGTCTTTTCCAACCTAGAGATTCTATGATTCTATGATTCTATGAAATGCAGATTATTAAAGGTTTGGGTGAGAAGCAAGATCAATTTTGATTGAAAATGTCATCTCCTCCACACTGCTTTGGTGTTCAGTTCTGAACGCACCTTTTGAGCTTCTCCTGGGCCAGCCCAGCCCTGTAAGCGCAACGTTTGTCTCGGTGAGAGGTGAGAATGAGCCCGGTACACACCAGCATCTCCGGAAACCCCCGAGCAGCAGCAAGCTGGCAGCACAATCTGAGTGCTGCAAAAAAACCCTATTCACCATCATCTCCGATATTATTAATCAGCCCACGGTTTGCCCAGACAGGAAATTGTTACTGACCACTTTAATTTTGCTAAACAAATGAAACCACCCTATTACTCATTCAAATCTAATAAACCGCAGAACACAGAGGAGGAAGTGAGCACTTTAAAATGGCTTGGAGAAAAGTTCTCACTTTGTTTTGCCATTTAATTAAAGCCATGCTCTTTACAGGAAAAAGAATAATTAAATAGCAACAATGGGTGTACTATGATAACCTTCTCCAACATGGAACTGTCTACCAAAGGCAAAGGGACTTCTCATGCTCCAATTTGTATTCCCAGAGCAGTACCTGCTCCTCAGGGATAAAAGAATGAGAAAATACATTGAGTCCCAGGACAGATCTCTTCTGTCAATGAGCTGTTGGGAATTACAGAGCTTCATTAAAGAGACCAGTTAAATAAATTTCCTGATGCTTAAGGCCTGCAGATACTCAAAAAGCAAATTGCTGAAGATGGGCCCTGCAAAGCACCTGACATCCAGCTGTTCCATCCATGCCTTGGCAATTCCTGACCATCAATAGTTTAAAATATCCACAAAATCTCACCTCATGTTTTGTATTTGCAGTTCTAACACTATTTCAAGACGTGATGTGATTTGTATGCTTGTGTAAATATTATCTTCGCAGTCAGAAGGCTGAACAAGCATGAATGTACTTGTACTGCAGCAGAGAGCGATGCTGTAATTGTTTGCCTTTCTTCTCTACGTCAAATTATGAATTTAAATGAAGGCAATTTCACAAACAGGCATAAATGAGAATTCTTACTCCAGCATAAAAGCTGTATAATATTTCGTAAAAACATAGAATGGTTTGGGTGGGAAGGAACCTCAAAGCCCATCCAGTTGCAACCCCTGCCATGGGCAGGGACACCTCCCTCTGGATCAGGGGCTCCAAGCCCCATCCAACCTGGTCTTGAACACCTCCAGGGATGGGGCAGCCACCACTGCTCTGGGCAACCTGGGCCAGGGCCTCCTCACCCTGCTTGTGAAGAATTTCTTCTTAAGAAGCCTCATGTTTTACTCCTTCTACCTGAAAGAAGAATTCATAAATGACAATTATTCCTTTGTAATGTTTGGCATCTAAAAGATGGTTAAAGAACTAAAACACTGGTACCAGATAATGTCAATAGTAAGGGCAAATATCACAGAGAATCTAACACACAACATGTTTTCTGAGCACAGCAAAGGCCATTAAGGCTTTTTCAAGTACATAGGAGTTTGTCCCTGTCTGTACAACACGTGTTCCTTGGAACTGCTGGCGATTGGCATCCTGAAGCATTTGATGGAAGGACCTTGCCAATATGGAGCTGGATGGAACAAATCTCTCACCTGATTTGATGTAGGCAATCTAGTGCAGCCTTAATCAGATGCAAGAGGAGGAAGGTCAACAACCAGATGTATTAATTATATTGTATATTAAAGAAGCTCTTAGCATATTTACTAAAATTCCCTTTTAGGCACCACCAGAACAAACTGTTGTCTGGTGAGGGAAATCATTTTTGTGGCCATGCATCAGGTCCGTGCAGGGACCATGTTATCCTCACCGTGCTGACGTGGAGCCGGCCCCTGTCCCCTTCCCCATCACAGGTGCGCTGCAAAGTGGGATGTGATCTGCTCTGCTTCCCATTCATCAGAGTATTCTCCCTACCAGTTCAGTTGTTCTTACTTCATTTGTTTTGTTATTTGGAAAGACTCACAGATTCAACATCCTAGAAAACAGCTGTCGTTTTTACAGGAAAAAGTATGTGATTCATAATTTTCCAGAAATTCGCACATTACCCATGGGACATACTGGCACCTTCTGGAAAACAGGCTACATCTTGAGCCTTGCACCATATTGTTTCTCTCTCTCTACTTGATGTACATTACAAAGAAAATGATTCAGTGGTGTCTCTGCAATGGCGTTTTGCACTGGCACAGAGGACCATGCTAGATCCAAGGAGATGGAGGATAAGGAGCTATAGGGCAGACTTTATTGCTAAGCCAGATCATGCAAAAGAAATCCATAATGCAATTATGATTCGGTGTTTAATTTCAGTAGCCACGTTCTGCTCGGTTTCTTTTCTTTCCTGTCTAAAAGCAGTGTCCTCCAATTGCCTCATTGGATCCATAGGGGTGTGATGGAACCAGACTGTGTGGCAAGGGTCCTGAGCAAAAGGCGTCATGGCCAAGAAGACCCTCAGCTCCATCTTTCTTCCTTGTAATTTTGAGGGGTCTACTTCCAAGCGATGCACAGAGTGGAAAAACCTCACAGATACTTGAAAAAATATTAATAATTAAATAGACTGAGCATTGCATAAGCTGCCGGTGAGCACACTTGGTCTCAGAAGGAATAGCTGGATGTTTTGAATAATGCACTCTTAAGAAACCTCCAGAAAGGCAAAAAATTATTCATGAAGTGCATGTAAGGATAACAGTAGCCTGTCCACTAAGCTGAAAATATCTTTCTGTCCTCCTCCACTTTTCATCCCCATTCATAGGGTACCCAGCGTCCCAAGGCGTATCACCAAAGCTACTCCATATACGCAATAGGAGAGTAAAAGCTTTGCTGTTCAGAGGTCCTTACTGACACCACATGTGGCCAACATCTGGCCAGGACTTGAAGGCACTTGGTAAGGATGCAATACAAAAAGCAATAATCCGAGTTTCAAGGAGTAGCCTCCAAGATTCTCTGTTTCTGTTCTGCAAATGATTCCTCCATGTCAGGGCACCACAACGCTCAACAGAACCCACCGTCCTTGGCCAGGACCCCACCTGCCAAGGCCCTGGGAAGAGGTCCCTCTCCTGCCATCCCTCCAACTGCCTGAATGAGTTTGGTTCTCCAGCCGCCTGTCCAGCTCGAGGCCACCCCAATGCCCTGGATTCTGACACTCACGTTAAGACAGTGGTATTTCCTACTCTCAAACTGCGTCTTCCTATCTCTTCCTCTGAAAGAAGAACTCTGGTGGAAGCGAACAGCAGCCTTCAAAGGGAGGCTTCCCTGCAGAGCTGTTGGACCTGGCTTATGGCTCTGGAAGCCCCCGAGCCCTCACCCGAGCAGTTCCTCCCCAGTTTTTCCCTGCAGATCCCCTCCCAGCCATGCTCCCAGCAGAGAGGACTGGGACAACCCTGGCCAGGGCTGGTTTTCCCCGTGCACTCTGGGTTGCAGGAGTCTTTAGGAGTACAGGTTCCCTGCATGGGATCCCCAGCAGTGCAGGGAACATGCTTACCACCACAAACCCCACGTTATACAAGCGCCAAGGGTCCTTTTGCTTGCCCATCACCTCCCAGCACTTACAAGAAGTGATGGTATAGGCCTGTTAAACACAAAAAAAACAGCCTAGCCCCCAGCTTGCGGAGCACTTCTACCCTCCTTTCCAGCATACCTCATCCTTCATGTTTGCTCCAACAATTGTTTAAACAGTTTGTGTTTGCTTAAGCAACCAGATTTATATCCTGGATCAGTAAATAAACCTGTAAGTGTGTGCTTTCCTACAGTAACTTCTACTCTGATTACTGCAAAAGACAACAAGTAGGAACAAATTACACATGTGCAAAGGAAACCGGTGTCTTTAATGACAAAGATCAGAAACTAAAGGCCTGGTTTGATGTATGCAAGCAGACATACAGCCAGTTGTGGTTGCCTGGCTCCAGGATTCAGGCTTCTCTAAGCAAAATGATGGCCAAGTAAAGATGTTAGGGAAAATGATAAAATGTGAATCCTGAAAGTCTGTGGGTTAGGTTTGACTGAGCTTTGGCCAGAGCTGCTGGATTGAGGAGCTCTGTCTCCTCTGGCTTAGACATTACATAGCAGAGCTCGTAATGTTTCATCTATTCTGGAATGTAATTTTGCAATAAATACCAATCCAAACTGTTAGGTGCAAAGGAATTCTTTCAAGCAACCTTTTACATTGCCCACCTGTGTTCAAGTCAGTGAGAGTTTGGGAGGAAGGTGTCCCCTGCCCCGGAGAGAGGAACCGCAAGGAGCTGGGCTGCACCAGATCAGGCACTGGCACTTCAAACCTTGCCATCTTAAGACAGGAGCTGGTCAGGTTTAAATCACAAACACACAGTAAAATGTACTTGAACCGAGGCCACATAAACGAAGGGATTGAAAAACAGCTCTGTATCTCAGTCCTATTTCCCTTTCCAGGAAGGAACATCTCTTGGGTAATCTAAAAACAAAACAAAGTAGCAGAAAACTTTACTTAACCTCGAGCTAATTTCCTCTCCAGACTAAATTTAGCCGGTTAGCTGTTGTTTGGTGGATGTGCCTCCCGGCACAGGGACTGGCAGAGGGGGGTTTGCCATTTGCCCTATGCAACTGGTGTAGCACCCTCGCTCCAGCCAGCTGCTTGGACTTCACATCCTACCATTAATTTTTAACCTGAAATGCCGCTTCACCTTTGGAGACAGCAGTGCTGGAGTGGCAGCAGGAGCCTGGTGGCTGGATTTGGCTCCCTGGAAAAGCCCAACCGCCCAAACGGCTGCTAGGAACCGACATCCAGTGCCTTCTGCCGCTCACAGGACAGGGGGGAGGAGAGCAGGAGGATACAAACATTATCATAAAGGCTTCTCCATGCTTATTTGGAAACAGACAGGCATTAATTCAAGGAAGATCAAGTCAGGGACCAGCCCAAAGCACTTAGATTATTTTTCCATGAGTCAAGAGTTGTACTCAAAACAGAAATTAGCCTACAAATACCAAGGCCATGCTGGTGCACGGAGCATTTCCCAGCACAGGTCCCTGCTGCCAGCCTCCTGCTGCCGAAAAAAAATGAGCTGACAAATGGCTTGGAAAGTTTTTGAAACTTTATTCATTCCATCTGTCTCTGACTTTCTTAAATCTTCTAATTTTAAGGCCAGAAGTTATCTGTACTACTGTCAGCTGAAGGTGTATCAGTCCTCGAAGGAGCATAAAAGAGTTATGAGTACATTTAGAAATGCTCTAAAACTGAGAGCAAGTTCTTCTGGAGGCAAGGATTGAGGGAAGCTGGAGACCACAAGAAAGTGCCACCTTCCCATACCTACGCTCTCATAAGTAGTCTAACAATAGGAAGAAGGGGAATGGCTTTCAGCTGAAAGAGGGGAGATTGAGATGAGATCTTGGGAAAAAATGTTTTGCTGTGAGGGTGGGGAGGCCCTGGGATGGAAATGAAAAGAAAGCTCTACTACAGATAATGCTTGTACTTGAACCTCCTGTCCTCATCAACACTCTTTCCTAAGCCCGTGGCGGATTCGCTTGGATTTGTTGGTGGAGAATGTATGGGTTTACAGACCCACAGAGCCTCTGTTAGGTGAAGGACGCTGTGCCAGATGCAAACCAGGACGGAAGGGGATTTAAAATTGTTTCCACTCTTACAGCAGGAGCCTCTCTTTCTGTCTCTGGCATTAACAAATAAATGCAATTACAGGCAGGGCAAGAATGAGCAGCTGGTTTCTCGTAGGAAACAAAGTGGTGAATAATTAAAACAATTGGCTCTAGGAAGGAAAAAATTGTTTTTCAGTAATATTTCTATTTTTCATCTGGTGACACCAAATCTGGACGAGATCTGTGGAAGCTTCTTCAGGACTTGTTTGCAGAGATAAGTGCAGGTGGTGTCACGGACTTCACAAAAAGCTATGGATTATACATAGCTGGTACTTTCAGGGAATGATTATTAACAGGAGACACCTCTACCTCTATTTATGGGTTGCCTGAGCACTGCCACATCTTCTGAAAGAAATGAAGGGAAAGATTAATCATTTATGCTTCCCTGACAGGTGGCAGGGGGCTTGGAACTGGATGATCTTTAAGGTCCCTTCCAACCCAAACTATTCTATGATTGTCTTCTCTGAGCAGCTGTGCATGTGCAGGTCCTAGAAACACAGGTACTGTTTTGCAGAGGGATCATTATGAGTGAGAAATAAACTGAAACTCCTTTGTATCTCCTCCCCCACACTGTGAAAAGTCATGGCTGGCTGGGCCCCATCGGAGCTCAGCTCAGAAAGCAGTAAAGGCACTCAGAAGTTGTTTTTCCCACCAGAAAAAGAAAAAGAACAATTGTATA
The DNA here is from genome assembly GCF_032191515.1 of Phaenicophaeus curvirostris. Classification (NCBI taxonomy): domain Eukaryota; kingdom Metazoa; phylum Chordata; class Aves; order Cuculiformes; family Cuculidae; genus Phaenicophaeus; species Phaenicophaeus curvirostris. Next base: position 11,993,204 of record NC_091400.1, on the reverse strand, counting down.
CCACTTCCATTTTCTGAAGAGGAAACGGTGATTTGTCTCAGCCACGCTGCTGCCTGGGAATTCAGCAGCCTTTGGTCACAAAGGAGTTAAACAGCAATTCCATCCCAACTCTGGAAGAAAACAGGTTATCTGGATTGCTCCTTTCCAGAGAAAATAAGCATTGATGCTCTCTAGGACCTTTTCTCCTTGGAGGTCCGTGGTGGCTCTGCCTTGGCTGGTGTTTATTGAATCCCACCTCAGTGTAACACAAACATGGTGCCACACCTGAAAGCTGCTGGAAAATCTCAGCGAAGCAAAACAAGAAATGCACTGAAATGGTCTGAAATTCAGCCTCCTGAGCGGTCAACAATTCCAAGGCACGAATTAATTACATTATGCAGGCCAGCTCACCCAGCAAGTCCTGGTGGAAACCCAGAGGAGTATCCAGCAAATGAGGGTGGGGAGACACTAGCCCAGGTTGCCCAGAGGAGTGGTGGCTGCCCCATCCCTGGAGGTGTTCAAGGCCAGGTTGGATGGGGCTTGGAGCCCCTGATCCAGTGGGAGGTGTCCCTCCCCATGGCAGAGGGTGGAATTAGATGATCTTTAAGGTCCCTTCCAACTCAAACCATCCTATGAAGTTTTCATTATGACCTTTTAAAATATTGCAACAGCATCGCTGGAAAAGCCCCAGATCCTCTTTTTCTTCTGTTCTGAACCAGCCCCTCCAAACCACGCTGCTAAATCTCACTCCAGGTCTTATGTCCAAACACAAACCCATCTTGTCTCCTCAGCATGAAATCCTATAGAATAGCTCTGCTTTTGAGGAGCCTGTCACATATTTCTGATTTTTAGCCCAGAACACGCACTCTTGTACATGTGACAGACACGTGCTAGAGTCCCTCTGGAGAGCATCACCTCTCCTCGTGGGGTTGTCCCCACTAGACATAAGGGAAGTGATACACAAAAGCACAGTAAAACATTTGACAATGAGTTAACAATTGCCCAAAGGGCGCTTGTTCAGCTTTAGATCAGCCTCACACAAATCAGCCCAATAAACAGCAGTTCCACAATACAACTCCTTCCTCTCCCTGTATGACACCTGCTGGTTTCCCTGCGGATGATGGACCTGTTTTGGGTGTGAATCGGGCTTGTTTAGGAAAAGCAGCTGAGTCACTGGTAACATCCGGTGCTGTAATCAATTCCCCACATGGTCACCAGTTATTCCTGGTTTATTTTCTGGAGACCTCTGATTTGCTTCTCCAGAGCTGTCATTATCTCGTTGTGACTGGGGTCAGCTAAAGTCACATGTCAAATAAGCAAACGTTACATACCTCTCAGTGCTCTGAAAGAACTCCAAGTCCAGGGCAGCAGCTAAGCAGAGGAAGTGGTGGAACGATTCTGATGTTCGTTTTCTTCCATCCTCATCTGTGAAGTGGGTAATTCAGAGGAACAGAACTATCATACCTCACATTGGTACGAAAGTACATTCTTAATAAACATCTGCAATATTAACTGAGCAAGATTGAGATGAGAACTGTCATAAATCTTATGGTGACATTAAACATCAAAATTTCAAAAAAGTCTTTAAACAACACATTGCAAGGTGCAGCGGGGCAACCAGGAGACAGAACATGTGGACATCCCGTCTTTGAACACTTTTCCACTCTGCAACAGGGATGTGATAACAAAAACTTATTCAATTATTTCTTACAATGCTTTATCATAATGCCTATGCCAGAACATCCCAGATTGAGATTGCGTAGGAAGTTTTCATCATGTCATGTCATCGTTTTCGTGGAGCTGACTTTACCAGTCCAGTAGCATTCTTCCCTGTAGAGTACATCCTGTGCTTACGCAGCATTTACTTGTAGCTAGTTGTTGGGTTTACAAACAAAACTGTGTGAAAAATCTGTATTTCTCATTGCATTAACAATGAGTAAACCCAGCAGTAACGTAGATACTGTTCTACACGTTGTTTGTATTCTGAAAAGGAAGAGGAATGAGGCCAGGCTCCTTCAGAAATGAGACAGAAATGCCATTGAGATCTCGTTTCCTGTGCAGGAGCTTGTGAGAACTTCAGTTGCTGCAGCCCTACACTGGTTTTGAGCGGTGTCATGGTTTGGAAGATCTGCTACATCCTCCCAAAATCACTCATTTGAGATGAAGAAAGCTAAAAATGGGCCTGCTTTTTAGGTAAAGAACTCTAATAACTTGAATAAATTGAGCTGAGGAGAGCATTGGCCTCTTCTCCCAAGAAACGTGTGGCAGGACAAGAGGACACAGCCTCAAGTTTCACCAGGGGAGGCTTGGATTGGGTATGAGTTAAAATTCATTCACTGAAAGAGTGATGAAGCCCTGGCAGAGGCTGCCCAGGGCAGTGGGGGAGTCTCCATCCCTGGAGGGGTTCAAAAAACCTGTAGGCACGGCACTTCAGGACATGGTTTAGCAGGCACCGTGGGGCTGACGGTTGGATTGGATGAGCTGAGAGGTCTTTTCCAACCTCAATGATTCTATGGTTCTATGATCTTATGACAGTCCCTTTGAATGGAAGCAGAGACCTCTTCACGTCTACTGCTGATGAAGAGTGGGAGGGAAGCCTCAGGACATGTTTACGGCTAGAACAGCCTCACCATATCTGGTAATTAAGAGATCATCCCTGACGTGTCCAGCGAAGGACAACAGGCCGCTGGCCTCCTCACCACACATGGCACAGCATATGCCTGCTTGGACGTCAAATCCTTCTGAAGTAATTGTTTAAATTAGTGGCAGCCAAGCACAAGTAGGAAAATGTTAGATGCTGTTTGTGTGCTGGTTGTACACACTGCCATTCAGAGTCCTTAATCAGACTCCAGAAATGGTGGGATGGCTTGAAATGCTGGGTTTTTTTTGTCAGTTATAGTTTAGGGTTTCTGCTTGTTTAACTCTGCCTTTCTGTGATTCAGGATATTTTAGGGTGGTACCTGTCAACTTTTCTGCTTCCAGGGTGTGGGGCTTCTAAACCCACTCTCCCTTCCAAACATTATAGGATTTGTGAAAAGTTGCAAGGTGGCAACACTATGCATGTATTGGTTGACTTTTTTGGGAGAAGAGGTCAATGACAGCTTCTACTTTGCTCCTTGCGAGCAGATGGAGGAGAGAAAGGCAATCTCTGCCATGCAGTCTTGTCACTACATGGTTGCAATGGTCAAACCAGGCATATCAGCTGCACTGTGAAAAGTAGTCTTCAAGCCAAGGTTGGATGGGACTTTGAGCACCCTGATCCAGTGGGAGGTGGCCCTGCCCGTGACAGGGGGTGGAACTGGATGGGCTTTGAGGCCCCTTCCAACCCAAACTGTTCCATGATTCCATAATCTTCAAATCCAGAATCTGAACTGGGAGAACAAGATGGACAATGTTCACTTCAGCCAAGAGAAATAATTCTGGACAGTATTCTGGTTTATACATTTTTTAAAACATATTGTGGCCTTTTCTGGGAAATTAATTTCCTCGTCTCCTCTTCCTCCTTCTCCCCTCCCACCTGAAATGGTGGCCACCAGAAAAGAAACTTCTTGATCCCAGATTTGTTCCATTTCCTGCAGTAAAAATTAAAATCACTGCCTTTTTCGTAAATATCTGCCAAGGACGGAGATGCGCTACTCAAGAACTTTCTGCAACTGCTTCAGTTTGAAATGAATAAATCAGTGGGATCTGAGGCTCTAGCCAGCATTTTCTAATTTGTTTCTACTGGCAAAAATGCCGCAGTGAGTTACATCCAAACAAATTTGGTGGCAGCATCTGCTTCATAATGACCTAAATGTCTAAAGCTAATTTTAGACAGTGACTTGCAAAGGGTTCAAGCAAGGCCTTCAGAGCCTGGATTTCATTTTTCACTCCTTTAAGCGAAAAGCTGATCTATGGCATTTATGTGGTTACTGTTAATTTAGGGATCCATGGTGGGGTCCTCAGCCAAGCAGAGCTGTAACCCATACCTGTGCACAGGGCAAGACCTCCACATGTTCAGAGAAGCGCATCAGCATTGTTTGTTGTGGAGTTGGAGGAGGATCAACCCTCAAGGCCACAAGTGGTTTGACATACTGAGAGGCGAGTCTGTAGGGAGAGAGAATGTGTTCTGACACCCCACCTGACAACGCTGAGGAAAATTGGGCAAACCTTGGTGTTCAACAAACCTTCAGCAGTTGTATGGTTCGAGAAATCCTGTCTCTGGGCAGTCTGTGATGCCTTCAATCCCTGGACTGACATTTCCAGCTGCGTTGCAAACATCCCTGGCACAGGTGGCAGTGGTGAAGTTCCACCTTCTTGGCTTCCAGAAGGATTTAGGCGGCTTGTGTTGGGCTGCGTTTAGGATCTGCCCTTTGGGATGGAGCTCAAGCAAGTAGCACTGCTGGAGTTGTCTGGAATTTAGAAAAGGTTACAATCCTCCTGCGGTTAGTACTAAAGTACCCGTACAAGTCCTGCTAACAGAAGGGCTCCACGCTGGCAGTGGCTGCTGGGGCTCTGTCTCAGGCTATGGCCTCGGGTTTGGGTCTGATGTGCTCTTTTATCCTCTGGAATTTCTGTTTTATTCCAAATTTGGGGTTCTGAGCTTAGATGGGCTTTAGCGCCCAGGACTGCTCTGTTTGATGGTTGGACTGGATGATCTTAGAGGTCTTTTCCAGCCTTAACAATTCTATGATTCTCCGATATTCTATCTATATGACTTTTACATCCAGGCTATGTCAGTGTTTCAAAAATGCCCTATAATACTGCATCATACAGACACTAAAGAATCTAGAGGCATAAACAACACCACGTTTCTGAACCACATGAGCAAATGTGCTCTTGAAGGGCATTTTAAAGAACCATTCTGTAATAAAATTAATCACACTAATGATAATACATAAAAACAACTTGAAAATATACAAGGGATTATTACTATATATGTTGTAAAAAGACCATTAAAAACATATTTAGCACTTGAGTTGTATGTAGATTCGGCCTTGTGTTTTAGGGATTTTATGGTATGATTTTCTTTTCTTTTAAAGCTAGTGGTAAAAACACAGCTCAGGTCAAAATAGTAAATAATGAATCACACACAAATTCAGCCCATTTCCTATCTCTCCCTGAAAAAATGTTGATTCCAGGCATGGGAGCAGAACTTGGAGCCAAGCAGTGATTTCTTTATGAAAATCATGACTCATAGGAAAGAATGCCTCAGGGGACAGCAGGAGAAAGACTGAATTCAAACAAAACCATAAGTAAATTTGCTTTAAAGCAACAGGCCATCAAAGACAGGGCAAAAGGTCAGTAAAGGCCCTCAGCCATTTCCGTGTTGTTTCTGTTATCCTCACAGCATCCCCCAGCTCCTCCACCTGGAAACGCTGTGGTGCTTCCCCGGATGCTCCTCGACAGTGTGGGTGTTGGAGGGGCAGCACCAGGGGGAAAGGTGTGGGACACCTGGGGACAGCGCAGGGACCGGCCTGAGCCCATCATAGAATTAAAGAATTGTTTGGCTGGAAGACACCTTTGAGATCATCTAGTCCAACCGTCCCTGTCCACTACTAAGCCAGATCCCCAAGCAACTCACCTACCTGTCTTTTAAATCTCTCCAGTGATGGGGACTCCATCACCTCCCTGAGCAGCCTCTGACAGTGCTCAACAATGCTTTCAGTGAAGATTTTTTATTGTGATATCCAAACTAAACCTCCCCTGGCACAAACAGAGGCCATTTCCCCCTGTCTTATCACTTGTTACTTGGGAGAAAAGACCAGAACCCACCTGATCACAATGTCCTTTCAGGAGCTGCAGAGAGTGATGAGGTCTCCCCTGAGCCTGCTCTTCTCCAGGCTGAACAGTCCCAGGTCCTTCAGCCTTTTCCAGCCCCTTCCCCAGCTCCATTCCCTTCTCTGGACACACTCCAGCCCCTCAAGCTCCTTCTTGTACTGAGGGGCCCAAACCTGAACCCAGGATTTGAGGTGCACCCTCCCCAGTGCCAAGTCCAGGGGCGTGATCCCTTCCCTGCTCCCTCTGGCCACACCACGGCTGATTCAAGCCAGGATGCTCTTGGCCTTTTGGCTGCCCCAGGCCACAGCTGACTCGTGGCCAGTAACTTAAGTTGTTAAACTCATGTTTAGTAACTTACGTGCCTCTTTTGCCTTGCTCTTTCCCTATTCACAAATATGAACAAAAGCAGTTTCTCCACCTCCATAAGTTGCTTTGCAACCTCTTGATGAGCCTTTAATTTTTACAAATATTCCTTGCCCTCCCCGGGAAGTGTCTCCTCCCTCGGGCAGATTCATTCAGTGGGGCAAATTGATATTCCTCAAACACATTTCACAAATGCTGATTGTGAAATCAAAACAGAATTTCAGCTCAGCTTTCAACAGCAATCTCTCATCTGATTCCCATTTCTTTTTTTTCTCCCAGAGTGCTGATGGATGATTGATTCCAATAAGCATTGCTGTGTACATTTACTTAATTATTTATGAGTAATTAAAATACCATGCCTCCTGTTCCACAGCCGATATCACACAGCCAGGAGCACAAAACGAGGCAGTGATGCAACATAAAAATGTAGGGTAGCTTCTTCCTGTAGGGCAACTGTGTGCTGCTTTAATGTTGTGTCGTTAAAGCTCTGCTCAGGACCAATTAATTTCAGTCTGTGAAGACTAAGAATATTATTTGTGTTATCTCAGTACAGATCATTACTCTCTCCCACGCATTTTAGGAGCTTTCAGAAAAAATGCAATTCAGGTTCCAGCAAGATAATGTGGGGCCTCGGGGTAATTCCCCATTCAGTGCCTTTCCTTTGTTGGGATCAGAGTGCTTTGAGCTGGCAGGGGCTTTTACAGGATGCTACAGCAAAGGAACTATATATTTATAAACCATGATTGCTATAGAAAACAAATTTCTTTCATTCTCCATGAACACTTAAAAGATGAAATAAAGACAGTTTCCTATTTCAGAGTTAATTCCTGATGACGAAGGAAAATGCATTACAAAGTTAAAATTTGTGTTTCAAAAAACATTGAACTGGAATGGATTTGATTTCTTTCCACTCAGACTCACTTCTTTACCTGCTAAGATATAGAAGAACTGTTTCATGAGCTGGAGTTATGTGGACAGTTGGGTTTATCCCTAGGAAGGGCCACCAGAAAGTTGTTTTGAGTGGTTCAAATTCATGGAGCGTAACTAACCTGCAGGAAGAAAAGATCTGTTAGCAACCAATCTGTATAAATGTTTTATTCCATATCACCATGTCAGGGAGTGATTGGCCCTGAGCCACCATTTCCAGCCATAATACCCTCAGAAGCACTGGGAGGGCAGTGACAGAGTGGACTTCTACAAATACTTGGGAAAGCCTAAGACCATCTGCCCAGAGAGACTTTACCCTGGAAGATGTAACACAGATTAAAGTATCTCTTATTGTGTGTCTGATGGTCCTTTACCCTAGAGGTTCCTGGGTAAGGTCTAAACCATCTAAAATCCCTTTGCTGTTGGACACAAAGCTCTTCAGCCCCGGAGGAGCTTCTCGCAGACCACAGATGAGAGCCATGTGTTTTCCTAGTTTGTTTGGGTTGGTTTGGTCTTACTTGGCTTCAGGGGTGAAAATTGTCTTGTAGTAGACACTGAAAAAAGCCAAGAGAACGAATCTTTCCTTGCAGAAATTGCTGTGGCAGCGTCACCCATACCATCCCTTGGTGTCCATGGTAGCATGGATAACTCACTGACCGTTCTCCTGCATGAGAACTTATGGAAGGGTAAAACACTGGAGTCTTGTGTCCAGAAGACTATTTCATCAAACGTCCTTGTCAAAATGATAAATACAATCCATTTCTACTGTAGCTTTGTAACTCCTAGAGATGTGCTGGCCTTCCTAGCTCATTAACTTGTGTTTCTTTCAATGTAAGAAATAATTCCTGTTTATATAACGGCTGCCTGATTAGCAAGGAGAAGAGTGGCAGAAGATTTAAATGTTAGAAAACAAAGGAAACCAGCTGGAGTGAGAGCTATCTTATGACCTGCTATAGGGCATGAGGAATTTGGATGGGCTGGGGAGTACCAGCAGCCAGAAGGAAGAGTGTAGGGCGATGGGTGATGCGTTTTGGTACCAGAGAGAAATAAGGAACTGCAGGCTTCTGAAACAAGCTCAGGCTGCAGGAGATGAAACACTAGGAGCCCCTGTGGTCCACATCTGGCACTAACAGGAGAGGCAGAAACTGGGAATTCACCTGAGCTGAAGGGAGAAGATTTTCTGAGTGGGCAGTTTCAAGCCAGAAGAAGACAGAAAGTATTCCTGGCTGTTCACAAGGAAACTGAGCCTCGCCAGAGAAAATGTACGTGTCAAGGATACAGCTTGAAAGGTGAGGGCATGTGTGAGGAATCCTGCGGCCACGGGTGTTTGTGGTGACAGCTGGGGTAAAGGAAAAAGTACTGGGTTTCCAGTGGAAAAGGCGGCATCAGGACAGCTTACATCAGAAGTGGGAAAAGCTCGCTTCGTAGTGGAGGAGCCTGACAGGAACAGCCACGTATTTCTGTTTTTGCTTAACACTTCGTATTAAAATTGCAATAGTTTGTTTGGGCAGGAAAAGCCAATTAGTGTAACTGGTAACTAACACCTTCCCAGTCTGAAAGAGATGGGAACCGCTGCAAAGGAAGGGTCAGGTGGTGCTCAGCAAGTTAGAGGGAACAATACAGGCATTGGGTCCTCCTGAATTAAAAAACTGCACAGTATTTGCCAGAGATTACAGTGACACACGCTTGTTCTTTAGGTGTTATACAGGACTGCAAGAGACCCAGAGCCCTAACTACAGAGAAGGAACAACAATCAGGAAAGAGTCAAGGAGCTACCTTTGCTTTATTGTCAGCCTCCCCTCCAGTATCACCAAGAGATCAGTGAGGATGCTGCATTACAGTTGTGATCCAGTTTCACAGCCTACTCTTTCATTTCAAGTTAATTAACATGAATGAGGATTTAACATGGATTGGGGGGTGGTTCTTGTTTACCAGAGTGTCAGCTCTGCTTACCTATCAAGATTATTCTCATTTTCCTGACTTTCAGATCCACAAAGTGACTCGGCTGCTGGATGAGGGAAAGGCTGTGGATGTGGTCTTCCTGGACTTCAGTAAAGCCTTTGACACAGTTTCTCACAGCATTCTGCTTCGGAAACTGTCAGTCTCTGGCCTGGACAGGCGCACACTCTCCTGGGTGGAAAACTGGTTGGATGGCCGGGCCCAGAGAGTGGTGGGAAATGGTGTTAAATCCAGCTGGAGGCCAGCGACAAGTGGCGTTCCCTAGGGCTCAGTGCTGGGTCCAACCCTGTTCAACGTCTTTATCAATGACGTGGATGAAAGCATTGAGTGCACCCTTAGCAAGTTTGCAGATGACACTAAGCTGGGTGGAAGTGTTGATCTGCTGGAAGGTAGGGAGGCTCTGCAAAGGAATCTGAACAGGCTGGACCACTGGGCAGAGTCCAATGGCATGAGGTTTAACAAGGCCAAATGCCGGGTCCTGCACTTGGGGCACAACAAGCCTATGCAGCGCTACAGACTAGGAGAAGTCTGTCTAGAAAGCTGCCTGGAGGAGAGGGACCTGGGGGTGCTGGTTGACAGCGACTGAACATGAGCCAGCAGGGTGCCCAGGTGGCCAAGAAGGCCAATGGCATCTTGGCTTGTATCAGAAACGGCATGACCAGTAGGTCCAGGGAGGTTATTCTCCCTCTGTACTCGGCACTGGTGAGACCGCTCCTCGAATCCTGTGTTCAGTTCTGGGCCCCTCACCACAAGAAGGATGTTGAGGCTCTGGAGAGAGTCCAGAGAAGAGCAACAAAGCTGGTGAAGGGGCTGGAGAACAGGCCTTATGAGGAGCGGCTGAGAGAGCTGGGGTTGTTTAGCCTGGAGAAGAGGAGGCTGAGGGGAGACCTCATTGCTCTCTACAACTACCTGAAAGGAGGTTGTAGAGAGGAGGGTGCTGGCCTCTTCTCCCAAGTGACAGGGGACAGGACAAGAGGGAATGGCCTCAAGCTCCACCAGGGGAGGTTTAGGCTGGACATTAGGAAAATATTTTTCACAGAAAGGGTCATTGGGCACTGGAACAGGCTGCCCAGGGAGGTGGTTGAGTCACCTTCCCTGGAGGTGTTTAAGTCACAGGTGGACGAGGTGCTAAGGGGCATGGTTTAGTGTCTGATAGGAATGGTTGGACGTGATGATCCGGTGGGTCTCTTCCAACCTGGTTATTCTATGATTCTATGATTAGATACTAAAACCAGGAACCTGGAGGGAAAAAGCCGTTTATCACAGTTAGCCTAAGTCAGTGTTTGTGATGAGTAGGTTATGGCACTCTCTAACCATAAATGTGAGTTGCTTTCTCATTAAAACAATTAACCAGATAGGGGTTTGTTAGAGAGAAACTACACTTAACACCAAAACATCGCTCTGCAGTTGAAGTTGGACGAGCTTGGAAACAAAAGCTGGGGAGGCCAGACTGTCAATATTTTGAAGCTTCTTACAAATCAAAGCCTGGTTCATTGTAAAAGGGCAGCAACAACAAATATCCCAGAAACTTTGCTTTCATGTTTTCCTGCCCATCGTCACTGCTTTGCTGTTTGTTTGTTTTAAAGTGCTCCCCTCCACTGGTGCTGTTACAACACACTGTTTCCAGACATGGATGGATGTTTATAAATCCGTGGGGAAAGATTTAGCTATCTTTTAAAAACAGGCTATTTCTGTATCTGGGTGTAAAGGACTGATGTTCAGTGGAGAGTCTCATCCCATCAGCCTTCTCTCTGCTCTGGGTCGCTGCGGTCATGTTTACAGGACAGACATGGAATGACTTTTTTTATGGTTGTCCCAGTAGCTGGAAGACGTGACCATGGATTTCAGAGCCTTCAGAACAAGTAAACCCTCAAGGATGCCAAGATCCCATAGAACAGTTGCAGGAGTCTGAAACAGCTAAACAGAAAGAGGGTTTTAAGATACTTTTAAGTTAAGATGTTATGATCAGTGCAGCATTAGCATTTGTACTTGAGTCCAACCCATCACACCTGTATCACATATTGATTTTTTGGGCTGTTCAGCAGTTTATATATCATAGAATCATGGAATGGTTTGGGTTGGAAGGGACCTCAAAGCCCATCCAGTTGCACCCCCTGCCATGGGCAGGGACACCTCCCACTGGATCAGGTTGCTCCAAGCCCCATCCAGCCTGGCCTTGAACACCTCCAGGGAGGGGGGAATTTTTGCCCAGTTCCACTTTACTGCACCAGCAAAAAGAAATAATTTTGTGCCAGTGAAAAACTAGAGCGGAACTGATCCAGTCGCCAGACTGGGGTTTCTGCAGAAAGCAGGAATTCTGAACAGGCGCTGGACAAAGCTTACAAGCTGGTACTTGCCTTGTGGGGAGAGGCCGGTGTGTGTTGGCAGCTCTGCTCCAGCACTCCCAGCTGCGTCCTCTGACAAATGTCATCCTTTCCGTCCCAGGGGTGAGGAGATGAAGTGGGAACGAACATCTAGTGGATCCAGTATTTGCACACAAGGAGATCTGGCAAGAGACATGTAAAAATAACACTGAACCTACAGGCACTTGGTTTGGGAAATGGGTGTTCTTTGGGTTTAACTTTTGTGAGAGGTCACCCAAGGACAGAGAGAAATAGGTCAGTTTGTGATGTAGCATGTTATTATCGTCCTCCTAAAAAGGCAGGGGCACCTACATTTTTTAGCATTTTAGTGTAGAAATGGAACTTGTGGGGAACTGGATCCCAAGTTCAGCCCACATCCGTCCTAGAGACTCAGCCCCATCCTTTGCATTTGTGCAGTGCCAAGCACAACGAGACTTAGAATCACAGAATCGTTAAGGTTGGAAATGACCTCTGAGCTCATCCAGTCCAACTGTCACCCCAACACCACCTTGGCTGTGGCTCATGTCAGGCTGGCGATGCTGCCAGGGTCATCGCAGGGGCTGGAGGCATTGCTTTTGCAGGATGCTGTAGGAGCAGCCCCTGCACAATGAAGAAAACGTTGCTTTTGAAGACAGTAAAATAAAGTCACTTCTATAGCAGGGGTACCTGGAGCCAGTGTGACCTGGGGGATGGACCTTCAAGGCACTGAGAGCCAGGCCGGGGAGCTGAGGCTCACTTCAAGCTGTCCTGTGCAGGATGTGTGGGTGCCGGGTACCACCTGCCGGTGGGCTCGGGCAGTGCCTGCATCCTGCACCCAGCCCCTCGGCTGTCAGCTCATGGGCAAGGCGATTCCATCACATCGTTCATGCTCAGCAACTTCAAACTCCGCAGAAGAGAAAAGCGGAGACCGAAAAGATCTCAGCCCAGACAGACATTAATCGATGGGGGAGCGATTCAGCACCTTGAATTTGGGTAAATGCCTTAGTTTAAAGGTGTCGATCCTTATTTCCGTCAATAACACAAACGCAAAGAGTGATGATATAGTGATAACGGTGGGACTGGATGATCTTAGAGGTCCTTTCCCACCATAATGATTTTGTGATGTTCCACGCAAGCCAATGAATCATAGAATCACCAGGTTGGAAGAGACCCACCGGATCATCACGTCCAACCATTCTAAACCATGTCCCTCAGCACCTCGTCCACCCGTGCCTTAAACACCTCCAGGGAAGGGGACTCAACCACCTCCCTGGGCAGCCTGTTCCAGTGCCCAATGACCCTTTCTGTGAAAAATTTTTTCCTAATGTTCAGCCTAAACCTCTCCTGGTGGAGCTTGAGGCCATTCCCTCTTGTCCTGTCCCCTGTCACTTGGGAGAAGAGGCCAGCACCCTCCTCTCTACAACCTCCTTTCAGGTAGTTGTAGAGAGCAATGAGGTCTCCCCTCAGCCTCCTCTTCTCCAGGCTAAACAACCCCAGCTCTCTCAGCCGTTCCTCATAAGGCCTGTTCTCCAGCCCCTTCACCAGCTTTGTTGCTCTTCTCTGGACTTGCTCCAGAGCCTCAATGTACACAGAAGGATTTCCCCAAGAGCTTCAAGGTGTCGAACAGCAGTTAGAGGGTTCCTAAGCTGCTCAACAGTTTTCTCCCCTTGAGACCGCCCACCCAAAGGAGCGTTGCTTACCTCAACGATGGCTCTGCCTCACCTGGCCAGCAGCTACAGTTGTGGTTGAGCTAATGCCGGGCTTCTTGATGGACCAACAGCTGTGATATAGAGGAAACAAATATTTTTAAAGAGTTATATGAAAAGGAATGTTTATATTTATGTAGTGACCTTCCAGAGTACTGAAAAGAGGCCTGCCGGAAGCTGGGGACAGGCTTTTTAGCAGGGCCTGCTGCAACAGGACAAGGATTAATGGATTTAAACTAAGAAAGGGTAGATTTACACAGGATGTATGGAAGAAAGCTCTTAGAATGAGGGTGGGGAGGCCCTAGCCCAGGTTGCCCAGAGCAGTCATAGCTGCCCCATCCCTGGAGGTGTTCAAGGCCAGGTTGGATGGGGCTTGGAGCAACCTGATCCAGTGGGAAGTGTCCCTGCCCATGGCAGGGGGGTGGAAGTGGGTGACCCATGAAGATCCCTTCCAACCCAAAGCATTCTATGATCCTATTTTGTGATCAGAAGTCAAGACATCTGAGTTAAAGAGATAATTTCAATAGCTAAATTGGAACCGGGTGAGGACTCTGGTTGCTAACAGCTGTTTGCCAATAAAACATTCCTTGGCATTTTCTTTGAGGAAACCTCAAAAGATCTTTTCACATTAACAGCCTCCAGAATGGGTGTTCAGTTTCCTATAATTGTCAGCAAAGCATGGGAAGGTTGATATCCTGCGTGGGAGCGTGATGCCCGGCCAAGCACGGGTGGCAGCCAAGGAACAGCTGAGAAGTGCCCGAGCACTGCCGCCAGCTGGGAAAAGAAGGCATTCCTGAGAAAAATGAGTTGACAGAAGGAACTGGAAGATCAGCTGGGGTGACAGGAGAATGAATAAGTGTTGGCTCCATTGCTTTAGTGTCTGCGGGAAAAAGAAAAGGGGAAAAATATTTTAGTGATCTTGAAGAGATCAGAGCAACTGGGGTAACAAGAGAGAGCTGAGGAGAGGGGAGATGCACAGTGATCTGGAACAAAACAACAGCTAAAGCCCCCTGTAAGTCTAGGGAGAACAGAGGAAGAGTGAAAAGAGGGTGTTTGAGAAGGTCTGATATGGAAACCGGGTGCTTGTCCGAAAGGTTTCCTAATCTTCAGATGAAACCGCTTTAACTGCTCTATAACCTTGTTCCTGAAAATAACATTACATTCCCAGGACCAAATACATGACCTCTGGTAAAAAATCTGTTTGGTTTTGATATCATCAGAATTTATTTAATCGATTTAATTTTCATTAGGAAGGAAAGGTAGCACGAATACTTCAGTTCTTCACCCTGCTGGGTGGTATTGGTGGGTATCAAGATTCATACATACATTCTTTGCCATTTGCATATGTTTCTCCAGAAATACTAATTTCTTTTTACTTTTCTGGAACATGAAAGCTCCTCCCATGCTGATCCTGTTTGGAGAACCTCAGGCAGCTGTTAAGTGTTTAATCAGCTGAAAATAAGTGATTGCTGATGATCCTAATCAGCCAGACCTCAATTGCTGCTTGATATCTCACTCCATCAAAGGAACAAATTGTGAATGCACAAATTAAGTGTGATTTAAGGACACTTAAATACTAACAGAATGGGGCTGTGGATGAAATTGTAGTGGCTCTGGTTCTTAATTTTCACAATTCCTGTCAGCTGTTGTCATTGCTGCCATTATTTGGGATGTGCAAAACTTGGGTTTCTGAGCCAGCCAGCCAAATAGATCAAACAAGGCAAATGCAGATATGTGAATGAGTGACACTAACAAACCCTGTCTCTAAAAGAAGTTTATCCGGTTGCTGCTTGGTATTTGTACTCTGACAATTCAACAAAAATACTAAAATTTTAAATATTTATTCCTTCTAGTTTAAATACCAAACTAAGAGGGTGTGTTTTGTGCCTGTGATCAATATTTGTTTTCATGTGCTGCAGCGAGGTCATAGAAACAATAATTCAGCAGGACAAGGGAGGGTGTTCTTTCTAGTGTGATAAATGACTACAGCTTGAGAGAGCTTGGCAATACACAATTTTTCCTGCTTCTGGTTTTTTTTTTTCGTTCAAAAAAACCACTCTCACTGGTCAGGAGGATCCTCAGCTTTCATATACAAGAAGTTACATCCCTACTATGCAAGGCATGAGATGCTGAGAGGAGCACACACTGAGGCTGGAATTACTTTTCCTGCCTGGGATAGAGTTTTGTAGGCTGCTTTCATTCCTGGGCCAGGTTTACTGATGTAAGAGAGCTGTAGTGTTATGTAGCATCACCCATGTAAAATTATATGCTTCAGCTACCTTGAGAGAACAGCTTGGCTGCAGAACCAGAGCTATTGCTAGCGAACCCATCCAGCAAAAAACATTTCACGGATGCTGAGTGGCAAATGAAGGGCTAGCACGGCTCCTGCCGCCCGTCAGCCCCACTGCAGTGATGGGGAAGCAAAAACCAGTTATTGCTGCCATAAACATCACTCGATGGCATTTTTTTGTGCCTGCGTGTGCTGTTCTCTTGCCATCAGTGAGACCCTTTGAGTTTCCATGGGTTAACACATTACTTTGTGTACCCTGTTATTTTTAAAAGCAATTAAAAAGCTGAGTGATATCACCTCGCACACTCCCGTGAGTCTCTGCTAGTCAAGGTGGTTGCCTTTAGCTTGCTGTAGTGGTTTTGGTTCCACTGAGATATGTAATTCTAGTTCTAGCAGGGATATTTGAACTATATTTTACAGCAAAAAAAAAAAAATGCTACAAATCAAATAGCTATTCCTGAGAACTCCCTTGATTCACCAGAGCCAGTGTAGCTGGAAGTTGTTTGCATTTTCTCCTGCCTTGAAGCCCTGATCGTGGTCTGTAAGGGCTGCAGCTTCTGTACCGCCCCCTTCTTCCTAGCCTTGTTTCTCCTGGGTTTTATCCCAGCCCAGTGCGGAGGATCAGCAAATCAAACGTGCAGCCAACACCTCTGGGTGGTCTTCAATGTCTCTGTTATTTCTATTGGAGTGAGAAGGAGGGCTCCTCCCATTCCACTTGAACCCTTCCTGGGTTGAAAGGGACCTCAAAGCCCATCCAGTCCCACTCCTGCCATGGGCAGGGACACCTCCCACTGGATCAGGGGCTCCAACCCCCATCCAGCCCGGCCTTGAACACCTGCAGGGATGGGTAATCCTCACCTTCTATGGGCACAATGCACATGGATAATGCAGTACGGTGGCAGCAGTGGGTCTTTGGAATCACTTGCAGTCACTATTCCAGAATAAGACTCATCACAACCCACCGCAGCCAAAATTGCGCTCGAAAGGGCCATCCCAGACCATGATGAGCTTTGTTAGACCAAATACATGGCGATCCCTTTGTACGGACACCTGTGCTCATAGAGCAAATAAAACAGTGTAGAAAAGCCTACGGAGGTCTGGCATTTATGGGTTGGCAGAGAAAGGTTGGCAGCAGGCAGCCTTTACATCACTTGGTCTGTGTGTGAGCAGTGTCCCAGGCTCTCCACCCACTCCCACCGCTGCCCTCAGTACCTGAGACTGAGATCAAGCTTTCAGGAGCAACTCTCTGAGCAATGCAAAAAAGCCCCAACTGCTTCTGGATTTAAATGGATGGATCCAGTGAGAACCCCACAGGAAGTCCGGCACTTCAAGAACACTTATAAAGAAAAAGGAAAAACTTACATTGAAGCCCTGCTGCCCGGATTAGAGCAAATAAAGTGCAGTTTCCAACGAACATCTCTCGGAAGTTACTGTCTCAGACTCGAACCAGCATCTTCTGCAATGTTCTGCATGCGGGCAAAAGAGTTCCTTCGGATAGGGTTTCTGGGTACATAACCTTAAAGAAGAAAAAAAGAGGAGGGAAAGTGAGATATTAAGAGTTTTCAGATCCACAGGACATTTGTGTCTGTTTCTTTTCCCAGTTTTCTTTCTTCCAGCTACTCAGTAAAGATTCCCACCAAACCTCCCCTCCTCTCTGCTGTTAGTCTGTCGCTCTGCAAGAGTGTTATCCAAAGCTAAACATATTTGTAGCATTTCTCTAGATGGTAAATTTCTCTTGTTTCTATGCAATTTGTCTATTTTTACACAAATAGCAAACCCATAAGATGTGTTTGTGTTACCTGTCCAGCATGTCATGGTGGGACGTAAACCTGAGGACCTTGTCCTGTACATCCCAGACATGGAGACATCAGGGTGCCACAGCTAAGGGGTCTAAGGCATGTTTTCTGCTGACTAGGTGGAAGCACATTGATTAGGTGACACCCTGAGGAGTTACTCTTCTTAACGAAGCAGCAAAGTGATGAAGATGATTTTACGGCAGGAAGAATAAAGAATGAGTGCTTTGATGCTCAACAAAAACTCCATAAATGAGCCCCTATTTTGGCACTGTAGCATCTTTAGACCTTTCACGCAGAACTAGGAGAGTCTAATCTGATTTAAAATGCATCCAAATTCTCAGCAGCAACCGGCAGGAAAGCAGGATAGCCCTGACATCCAGACGGCCAGCTCGGAGAGGGGATCTGGAGCTGAGACAGGGTTGCGACACCTGAGGGTCGGTGTCTGTCTGCAGGCACCTCGCTGCAACCAGGGCAAACTTCCAATGGCAGCAACAGCGCTAAAGCCTGTCCCAGTGCCAGCCATCGGTTCCAGTGCTGTTGCCTCTGCCTGACGGGGGCTTGAGCCACCCTGACCCCAGTTTCCCAGTTATGACAATTACAGGAATAAGTAGACTTCTGTAGCTGCTGGGAAAACTGAGAGCGAGATTGTTTAAGTCAAAAATAGAGACCTATTTTAAGTGCTGGGGCTGACTCTCTTTCTCCAGACCGAAGCAGCCCGCAGGCCATCTGTCTCCTGGAGAACAGCTCTCCAAGACTGGGCACGAAAAGATCCTCAAGCACACCATGACTTAGGAACCAGCTCCAAGACAGGGAGGACAGTTTTATTTGCTGGCTCGGGACACCCCATCCATGGGCCAATAATCCTCGCTTCATCCTCGTGAGGAGAACAAGCTGCGAGAAAGGTCACCAGGATTTGCCCCAAATAGCTCGGGTTCACAGTGTGGTCTCGAGCCAAAGTTTAGATAAGCATGAAGAGCTCGAGATAAGCCATGTTAAAGTAAAGGTCAGATGAGATCACGCCAATGCCTGATCATTCATGAGCAAAGTATTATTATCAGTTTCCACAAGGGATCCTGATTTGTGAACAGGCTGAGGTGACTTTGTCAGGTACTGCTGCTCTCTGATGTTCTTCATAATGAGGGTGGGGAGGCTCTGGCCCAGGTTGCCCCATCCCTAGAGGTGGTCAGGGCCAGGTTGGATGGGGCTTGGAGCCCCTGATCCAGTGGGAAGTGTCCCTGCCCATGGCAGGGGCTAGAATTAGATAATCTTTAAGGTCCCTTCCAACTCAAACCATTCCAAGATTCTAAGATTACCTCAGTACCAGCCGTGCTATTTAATGACAGAAGATTTAAGTACATCTTGGTGTCCCAGACCGCAGTTTCTTCTTTAACCTTTCATTGTGTGTGAAATACTTGTCATGTCTCTGTTCACCAGGGATTAAAACAAAGAACAGCCCTGTAGCTCGTGCTGCCACATCTTGGTGTGCAACACAAGCCCAGGTGAGACAGATGGCATTGGGAGCATCACCCCAAAGGGGCTCAGCGTTTCTGGATCCTAGAGATGTTTAGGATGTAGCCTGGAGCTGGTGGCCGGTGGCTGCCCATATCCCTTCCAACCCAAACCATTCTATGATTCTGTGACATAAGAGGTGTCAAATCAAAGTTTTCATCCTCCCCCATACCTGTCACTATCTTTAAACAAGTGTCATCTAGACCACCTCTGAAAACCTTGCTGGCTTGCAGAGTTCCCACGCTATCACAGCTGCAATTGCCAGGAGTCAATGAAACCAGCTCAACTGCAAGCCACCTGCATTTTGAGAGCAACGCATCCTAAACACAGGTGGATTTGGTTTATGCACACACCCATCTCGAGGCCTGCAGCTGTGTTGGGATTCAGCAGCAAGATCTACTAAATCCAGAAAAAATGGAGTGGAGCTGTGTTGGGAAGATGGTTTGGTAGAAGCTCCTCCCTGTTCTAAACCTTGGGGAGAGCTTGCTGAAGCAGTCCAGGCACAAACCCTGCATCTTCCTCTGCTGCACACACATCCCCTCGTGCCAAGCAGCCTGGTATCTCTCTCCTCTCCACAAGCTCCTCCCGTGCTTGATGGCAGCAACACTAACACGTTGATGCCAATGCCCTGTGCGCACAGCCCAGCTTCCATGACTTCCCATCAACATTTTTCCTGGTTCTGTTAACTCCCCCACTCATGGATTTGCTTCATCTTGGCAACTAATTTACTCTTTCCAGAGCCATATTCGTTGAAACCGAACATTTCACAGACATTTTTATCCAACCTGAGGAGTCATAGCTGGCAGGGAGAACGTGGAACTGAAGGCTGCCAAATACTCATAAGTGCTGCTAACGGCGCAGGGCTAAAGGGATGTCCAAAAAAGAACCCAGCTCCCCAAAGTAAAGCTTAACCCATAGAAAGACTTAACAAGGGGAGAGATGTAGATGGGTTGTTACAAACTGCTCTTACCTGACCAGGTGCTGCAGTGAAACACAGAGGTGAAGCTGAAGTAGTGCTAAGACTGTTTGATACCACATGGGTCCTTATTTCTCTTCTGTGACAGTGGATTGCTTTAAAAGTTTGTCTTAACCCCAGATCTACAGCCCCAGCAAGTCTTGATGCCCACAGCTGATTGAGATTTAAATGGGTCCTGCTTCAAACACACCTTCAGGGTTTCTGGCACGCCTGTCGGTGGGGCAGCAGCTTTTCTCCAGAGCTGATCTCAGCCATTGTGTCTTCATATGCTCAGCATAAAGTAAAGTAGAGCAAAACCTGTCATGCTAACAGGCTTTGAGCCCCTTGATCCAGTGGGAGGTGTCCCTGCCCGTGGTAGGGGTTGGAAATGGATGGGCTTTGAAGTCCCTTCTACCCCAAACCATTCCGTGATTCTATGCTGATAAAGACTGAAATTAGTAATCATCACAGAGCTGGGAGGCACAATTTAGAGACTATTATTCTATTAGAAATTTAACTCCATTGCCACATACTTACTGCAACCTGAAATTAATAAATGCACACTTTGGGATATTTTCTTTCCATTTGATGAAATCACTCCAAAAGCTTCAAGGGGGAGAAGACCAAGTTGCTAAGGGAGACTGAATCATAGAATCATAAAATAACCAGGTTGGAAGAGACCCACTGGATCATCGAGTCCAACCATTCCTATCAAACACTAAACCATGCCCCTCAGCACCTCATCCACCTGTGCCTTAAACACCTCCAGGGAAGGTGACTCAACCACCTCCCTGGGCAGCCTGTTCCAGGGCCCAATGACCCTTTCTGTGAAAATTTTTTTCCTGAGAACATCCTCAAAATTGCAAAAGCTCTGTGAAGGCTGGGAGAGCATAAGAGCAAAACCACACATCAAAAAAAATTGTCTTTGAGCACAATCAGGCTCTGACCTGCCTGAAGAGACACCAGCCACCTCATCTGAGCTCCAGGCCAGTTCTCCAGACACTGGCCTTTGTGCAAAGAAAACCAGAAACAGAGGGTGACTGGCATGGCTTAAAATGAGATAACAGATGTCTCAAATGAAGGTGGGAGGAATTGGTGCCCTGAATGTTTTGGCCCAGTCTCTGACAGTGCTCAAACACCTCCCCCCCTTCTGTGTTTAAAGCAAAACATGAAGAACATTCTGGTGAGGATGCAGGGCAGGAAGCCTTCAGAAAAGGGAAGCGACTTCAACTGAGAAATTCCCCTTCACCTTTCAACCATTATCTCATACTTCCCAGTCTTCTGAGTTAGCAGCTAACAGGGTAGGTTTTGAAAGAAGTATTGCTTGTGGGGCTAAGTTGAATTGCTGGAAAAGGTGTAAGGAATTTTGGTAACAGCGTACTTCACAGCTTTCTGGTACTGAGCGGAGAGCAGAGGGGGGATGGCAGGCTCCAAACACTCAGCCCCAGCCTTCCACTTGCATTCCTTTGCTCTAGTTTTATTGCAGAGAAGCACATTACCTGTCTGCCCTCAAACATGTCCCTGTGGCAACAAACAGGGCTCTCTTGGGGCTGATTTCCCAGTACTGCGTCAGCACCTTCTTCTGGTGATGCTTCTTATGGTAACAGGCCCCGAGACTGTCAGAAAGAAGATGGGAGACTGATGGTGTCCAAGATTCCTTTTGGATGATCCTCCAACTGAGAACTTGTTCTTGCAGTCTTTCACTCTTGACCTCAATCTGTACATCATGACTGCAATTTTATCTGAAATGTGTTGCAAAATCCACATATTTGCCTTTATCAGCAGAAATCCACAACCTCAAATGAGATGTTTTTGACAAGCCTCACTTTCCACAAAGCTGTGCTGCCAGGAGCCACATGCTGCTTCTGTGGTTCTTTCTGAACTGAATCCCATACTGGCTTTTCCCTTGTGTCATTCAGCTGCTAAGAAAGCCAGCACAATGGATTTCCAGCTCCGGTCTCCATACACACTGTTATTTGGCTTTACGATTATCACTTTCCCCCACTTTGTTGTGAGTAAACACGCTTCATCTAAGCCTGTCATAAATTTACCTGTTAAAAACACTCCGTGGACTGCTGGCTCTGGACAATGAGGGAGTACGCATGTATGCATGTACGCAGGGAGATAAGCTTGAGCTCCACAAATTCCAGTTAGGGTTTTGGATTTCAAAAGTATTAAACTCCCCATGGGCAGCCACCAGCTACAGGCTACATCCTAGGCATCTCATGGAAATCATGGAAATTATTCTTTAGAGCTCTAAGTCCTATAAATTGTATCTGTAATTGAGAGTTCTCTCAGCTGTAAATCAGAAATTATTGATCTCTTGCTTTGGAGATTCTTCCTTGAAGGTGAGAGGGTAGAATCAGACTCACATCCAGTACAAACCTTACAGATCCACTACATAGATCCAACTAACAGAGCAGGCGATAAAGAAATCCTATCTTTTTTCGCTGCAGCAGAAGGCATTTCAGTATCTGTTTCTGCTCCTTTTGCCCCAGCTGCCTGTCAACATTAAGGAAAACACAAAGAGAACACCAGGAATGATTACACTTCCAAACAACTAAATTAAAGACAATTCTTTTCTATTTGATGTGTGATTAGGAATAGCTGTGCACAGCCGTGGCAGTGGAAACCTTAAAATATCTTCTGTATTTTTAATAAGGTTTAAAAAACATTCCTTCTCTTCTGCTCTATTTTTTCTGTGCTTGTCTTCCTGTTAACATTTACGCCAAGAACCATTGTGAAACCCCTTTGCTAGCATCAATCCACAAACATGGTTTCTCATTTCTAGGTAAGGACATACACACACACTTCAGGTTCACCATTTAGCAGGAAAAATGTCAGACCCATAAAAAGCAAAATGCAGCCCCGTTACGCCCTGGGTGGCGGAATCAGCCGGAGACGGTGGGAGGCTGTGGGCTGCCCGAAGATCCAAGTCCTGGCTGCAGTCAGGAGCAACAGATGGTGTTTGTCGAGAGGATGAAGCCTTACCTTCTTATTTTATCATGGAAACATCTATCAACAGTCACTATTTCACTCAACAGATTTAAGACATACATCCTGTGAGGAAAAAGCCAGAATTCCTGCTGGAAACCAAAGCACCAGATGCAACTGGAAATCCCAGTTTTGATTATGAAAAGACATCACCAGCTTTTGCATATATTTTATTTTCTCTTTAAGGAAACGCCCTGAGCACAGAGATTACATCCAACAGAGACTTATCTTTACAGAACAATCAGGAAATAAAGATCATCCACACACCTTTCCCGCAGCAGCACAGATCGAAAGGACTGATTTGAGCTCCGAATGAAATGAACAATACTTAAACCAACTTCAGAAATCCTTGCACAGATGAGATAATTAAGCCTAAATTACCATCCTTGACCAAGATGTGCCACATTGGTGCAAACTTTATCACTAACAGCTTCATCAGTTGTGCCTAGTGACTAAGCACTGAGTAGAACCACCTTGTTTCAGAGCCTGTTGGATCAAACCTCCAGCAGAACAGCCTCAGTCTGAAGCCACCATCCACAAGGGATGACAAAGGGTCCAGACAGAGCTAAGAGTACAACAAAACAAGGAGATGGTTTGGTGTATGTGACAGGCAACAGCTACAAGGCAGGTTGGGGTTATACGCTACGTGAGCTTGCAGTGAGTATTTCACCAGAGGAAGCTCTCTAGAGTCTGCAGCCTTAGTAAAAGCTTTGTGAATGTGCGGAATTCTATGACACCGCCTGGAGCTGATTTTTCAGAGAATTATACTGAAAAAAAGTCACAAAACAAAGCTAGCAGAAAAACTACTTTGCCACGTATTTTGTGAGTTCCATAAACTTGACGACCAAATCTTTTTCCAAATGGGTAACTAAAACTAGAACTGGAAAGACCACCTCTACTTCAATACCATCAGCGGGGCTTGAAGCCAGTCATACGCCCACTGCGTGCCAGAGATTAGACCAGATCCTTACAGCTGGGCATGCAAACCTACAAATATCAGTCAGCTGCCTCTCAGTCCGGGTTTTGAATCAAAGGAGGCACCACCATGCTCCACAGTGGACCCCAAAACCTGCTTAGTGCTATCACATCAGGTGTCACATCACTTCTCGTTTCAACAAAACCACTTCAAAGGAACGCCTGCCCACCAGCTAGGGATGCACGAAGCCTTCTGTGATGCGGCCCATTCTCTATCACCTACCTGGTGAGACTGCAATGAATGGGGTTACAAGTCTAATGACCTCCAAGCAACTTCATTCACTTTGCAAAATGAGAGGGATACATAAATATCCATGGAGCAACTCAATCATGTCATGGAAGAAGACACATGCTCCTACACTTAAAGAATGAAGTTTAGGACAGTGATAAATTAACTACACAGTTGAAATCACGAGAAGAATTTGGATAAACAAAAATTTTATAATTGCTGACGAGACAGGGATTAACCACTTATTCTCAAAAACAGCAGCAGAAAGAGAACAAGATGATTTTTGGAGGGAGTTCACCAGTTCAAAACAACTTCCAAGTTCTTGTTTTTTTCTTCTTCTTCTGATGTTGTGATAAGATTCTCAAAGGATCGGAAAAAAAAAAAAAGGTCTTTTTCCAGGAAATACACATAATATAACCTACCTCCTCCATGCATTGTTCTCTTAATGACACCTCTTATCAGTTTATATTAATATTAAATCATCTTTATTTTAGATATTCTTTGTCCAGTTTGCTAATGTTCTCTGAAAGACTAATTTGCTTGCTAGAATTTTCAGTCACTTTGTGCCTGAAAATTTTAGCTTGCTTTTGAATGTCTGCCAACAGCAAACAACATTTGAAAGGTATTGGCCCTCTGCCCTACTAGAAGGCTACTTGCAGCCAAGACTTCTCCTCCTCTTTATAAGTACTACCTAAACTGTAGGAAAATGCTACACGTTCGAACAATACCCCCTGCCTTGTGATAAACAAGAGGGCAGCGTTTCTCACATTTAGGTCAGGACACTTTTTTATCAGAACATCTGTCAGGTCTGCCTACTGCTTTTTGCCTAGCAAGAAACACGGTACATGGAGCAATGCGGTTAGGAAATACAATCATCCCTTTCTAAGAAGGCAGACTTGTTTCTTCAGGATGCCCATTTTCCCCGTTCATGTCAGCCTGAGCAAATGGTGCCACAGCAATGCAAAGATGAGGAGGGAGAAGTAGCTCACGGAGGTAGTGACTCTGGAAGCCAGGCTCTTTGCATTGCAGTTGTTGGAGTAGCAGCACTGAACACTCACTCCAGGTGCTCTGGATCCGTCCCTCCTCGCCCGGTCGCAGAAGGACCTGAACGAACAGGACTTCATGATGCCACCTGCAACAGAGCCACAGTGAGACCAAATCAGCACATTCATGGTCCTGTCTGCACCCCCTCACCATCAGCCTGACCACCCAAACACTGAGCACATCATCGGGTCTGGCTGTTCCTTACAAGTGAATGAATACAATTACACCAGATTACAGCACACTAACAAGCTCCCACTTCATTTAAATAATTACAGTTTATCTTAGATGCAACCTCTCCATCTTAAATTTCTCTGAATGTGCTTGAACGCAGTGCCTCATTAGTTTCTTTTCTTTCCCAGTTTCTGGGTATATCATCTAACTTACAAATGCAGATTAAGGTAAGAGGTGGGCAATACATAAAATGTTTTTGTACAGCTTTCATGCAGTACGGATACAGCTCATCATGGCATACTGACACACCAGACTTGGTGGGATTCAGCTTCAGACTGCTGCTAAATCAATAAAATTGGGGATTGAGATTTATTATTAGGATTTCTTTTCATACAATGGTTTGAGTTGGAAGGGAAGATGAAGGTCATCCAGTTCCACCCCTTGCAGTGAGCTGGGACACCTCCCATGGGATCAGGGTGCTCCAAGCTCCATCCAACTTGGTCTTGAACACCTGCAGGGATGGGGGAGCCACCACTGCTCTGGGCAACCAGCATCTCCCCACCCTCATTGTAGAAAATTTCTTCTTATATCAAGTCTAAATTTCCTATTTTGAGAGGAAACATTTACCTTTGTTTTCCTCATTAGCTCACTGTATACTCTTTCTCCTTCCAACACTAAATATCTATTTCTTGTATTAAAAATTCATTGAGTCTGAACTGTTTGTGAGCCTTACTTCCTTGTCCTCTGATGACCGCACACGCATCTGAATGCCCTGGGCACTGCTGAGTCCCTTGTCTGTTGCAGTCTTCATCACTAGAACCTACGCAGGTGTAACACTGCAGCGCTTCACCTGCCAGGGAGGGAAAAGAGACCACTTACAGCAGGAGTGTGCAGAGTTTAGAAAAACTGCTTGAAAATATCCATTGCACATGCAAAAAATTGCAAAAAAGTTTAAAAAAACCTCTAAGGATTCTGCAAATCCTATCTATTTTTCTCATCCACACATTGATTTTAAAGACAAAACCCCAGACATACATTATTTAGTTGTTATAACTTGTATTTAACATAATCCAAGAACATTTGATGTTCTGTAATTGCATCCACACCTTCTGGTAACATTTTCAGAGCAGAGTCTACTGTAACAAGTTGTTTTTTTCCCACTCTATCATCATCTTCAGTCCATAATGCCACAAAAAAGTACATTGCAAACACATGAGATCTTAATGTGATCTGTATTTCCTTTTCTCCTTAAGCACCAATTCTGCTGGAGGTGCATCTTAGGTGGTTTGCTTTTGTTTAAATATCACAGCAGTAACTCGACCCTCTTTCTGCTACTTGGCTCAGACTACCTGGTATTTTCAAAGGCAAGCATGAACTTGAAATACATATAAACTATCTTATTTTAAACTCGCAGAGCAGAAAGTGCACTTGCTACCCGCAGGGACAGGTGCATTCAAATTTATAAGCATACATATTTCCATTTCCATTACATAGAACAGGTGAAATGTGTCGCTAGTAACCACATACCCCAAATAATCTGAACTCAGGAAAGAAGCCCAGACCAGCCAAGAGGCTCAGCCACAGCCAAAGTAGGCCACGAGAAGGAAAGAAAAAAGAAGAGAAAAGGGAGTTGACTTACTTTTGAGTACAAAAAGGGAGCTGACAAGGACCAGGCTGAACACTGTCCACATCGTGGAGATACAGATGTCCCATTAGCCAAGGAAAGCAGTTTGTTTGCTATGAAAGCCTTAACGCTTATCTTCCCTACCTAATCCTCTGCAGAGGATAACTTAGAGGATAAAGAGGTGTGCGAGAATGCGACTTATCGAGCTTATTCTGGTCGTGCTTCTAATCACACATTCTTCATCTCCACAAACCCTGCAGGCAAAGTCTTCCAGTGGCAGGAAGAAGAAAATATATTCACCTTTCAGTGACAGATAGGCTTCAAAACCATCACCGTGTGTCACAGCCTCCAACTCAGACAAACGGCCCCATTGCATTTTCGATGGGATTTGCTGGATCAGGGTCAGAGTAGTAAACATTTTGGAGGATTAAGCCAATGCGTGAGACCCAAGTGGCTCAAACCTAGTGTGTGTATATAGATATTTATAGAGAGAGCAAGATTACGCATGATGTGTGCACACGAGTAGTACATTCTGTGACCCACAAGTGCTCCAAGCAGTGACCCCCATGGGGTTTGGTTCCAAGAGCTACCGTGTCCGGCGCTGTGGATGAAGTAATCAAGTGAACTACGTAAAACAGACCCATACTTATCTTCAACTTTAACGAAAAAATTTATTTACAATAGAGAATTTCATTTCAGTGACATGCATTTTCCTTTTTTTTTCCTTTTAAATCTTATTTTACAAATCAGCAAACGCAGATAAAGTTTACACTCCTTAAGGCAAGAGTCCCCATGCAAGTAATATGTGTTTATATTAAATCCAAAAGACATCCAACATGGGAACTCATGTACAAAGGGAAGGCTAGGATCAGCAATTTGTAATTTCTTCGAGAACTTGACAATCTCCCTGATACAGGAACTTTGAGATCAACTTGCTATGAATTATACTATGAAAATGCAAACAATAGCAAGAAATTCTGATAGTCATCTTTGTACTGCATACAATTAAATCAACTTTATTTAGAAAGAAAATACAGTAGTGCATACGAAAAAGTGAAAATATAACCTGTCCACATAAACGTATGGACATCAGTGTGCCAACGGTCATATTGCACTCGGTAGCCAAGTCCAGAGATTTGGTTAGAAGTTAGCTTTTCCCCATTTTGGCAATCAGTTCATCACAAATCTTTGTTAACTCTTCTATCTCTTTATTCTGGAAAATAAAAGGCAACGTTAAGGATTATGAAAAATATTGCTGCATTAAGCTGAGCATTTTATTCTAAATTATCCAGCCTTTGGGAGAAGCGTGGGACAATGAAGTTTTCTCCAGTGCTGAACACAGAATATCTAAACTTATACATATAAACATAAACAGCACAGCTAGGTACGGTGCTTTCAAATGCTCTGCTTGCTTATTTCCACATACAGCTCCTCCAAATTCAAGAAATACAATCTAGCACTAAGGCAGACAGCTCTACAGCAGTTGTTCCTCGCACACAATAATAACACACAGTGTACGTTTGTTCCTAGGCTGCACTTGGATAGTGTTATTGTCAGCCTGATTTCCAGGGGCTTTAAGGAAAGAGGAGCTGTAGCTGGAAGCGTGTGTCTCTGCTGAGCCACAGAATAGAGGATATAAGTAGGGATTTCCTGCAGTCCCTTTGCCCTAAGCCGTGCAGATCTGTATCCAACCCTTTTGTCTGTGCTAACAGTGGGTGCACATCAGCTGGAATTGGAATTGCAGCTTAAACTGAGAACAGAAACAAGAAATGAAAATGAACCAAACCAAGAATGACCTTAAACCCAAGAACCAAAGCAAACCCAGGCCCCTGCTTGGTACAGAGCTGCACACTGAGCTTTGTCTGAGTTGGAACCAGCCGTGGTGGGATCAAAACCTGGAAGAGGGGTCCATGTGCCTACATGGCACGTTGCACACAGCTGATTCTGCTCTAAGGATTTGGACAACACTGTTCTCCCTGGGGCTGGGGAGGTGCTGGGCCAGCTGGATGTGAGGAGCAAGACTGGTTCTTGGGCAGACCCTGGCTGTGGTCTGAGCTCGAGGAGAGCTGGATGCAGCCGCTCTGGGGAGAAGGTGTCACTCAACTGGTCATCCCATTGAGTTCTGCATTAAAGGAGCTGAACTGCCATTTACCTTTTGTTCCAGTGTTCTTTCCAAGGCATCCACTTTCAGCTGCTCTTTGCGAAGGCTGGCCTGGTACGCCGCTTGCTCCTGCTGAGCCTTGCTTCTCACTTGTGCAATTTCAGCATTGGCTCTAGAAAAACACAGGCTTTTGTCATGTTGGGTTCCCTACAAGGAAGGCCAGTGGGCACTGGAGGATGGACTGCATGTTCACAGATGGATGGTGAGAGGGATAGTGACTGCACATCTCTGAAAGCAGCCCGAGACAGACTTCTTGTGCTCCCTCGCTTGCTCAGTAGAGGCTGCAAAGGCTTTTCTTAATGTCTGTGCCATTCTCTTCCCTGATTCTCTTAGACATCTGTGCCAGCATCATAAATACCACTTAGATCCTCTTGCAGGACCTTTTAAATGTGAAAATAATTCTTTGTTTCTTTAGTCATGGTCAAGAGATGGAAGAAACACCAGCACATGACAGAAATTCCCATTATGGGCTACCACCCCCCTGACCAGAGCAGCCCATGCTCTGCCTCCTGAAGGAGCAGGTTTGGGATGCAGAGTCCAGCCCCAGAAACCTTCCAGCAGCATGAACTGAAGAGAGATGTCTACAATCAATTACCTGTCCAGTTTTTCCTCGGCGTGAATTTTGAGTGCTTGGTATCTCTGTTCTTCCTTCTTTACTCGTGATAAGTACTCCTGCGCACATTTCTTTAACACTTCTTCATTCTTAAATGCAAAGATTACATCACATTTAATTCAGGAGACTGAGTGTTCAACAGGCACCCACGGGTGGGACTCACATCTGGGTATTTTAAGGGCTGCAGTCTGACCCTGACACTCCCCACAGGAGCCATCTGAAGCAATACTACACAACACATGATACCTCACAACGCTTCTGTTTGCACCTGATACCTGGCCTCAATGCTTTGTCTGAGGATCCCATCCTATCACATGCTTCAGACACAGCCTCTAAACAGAGGAATTCACACCCTTGATTGTAACAGAACACTCAGTCCAGAGCCAGCCCTGACATGTGCTCAAGTCCCACAGTTATGTGACATCTACTTATATCGTGGTGTCACAGATGTGAGCATGTTGCTCTGCTACAAGATCTTCATCTTTTTTTAAGCCAAAAAGCAAGCACAAATGAGCACTTGCATCCTCCCTCCCCTCGGCACACTAACAATACACAGGATCCAACTGGACACTGAGCCATGCCTGCTGGTGAGCAGCACTGGGACATGTGACAGCTCAGCTCTGCTCTTTAAAGGAGAGAACTTGAACAGGACTCACCTTCCGAAACCCCTCCAATACTTCTTTCATTTTTTCATATCTCCTGAAAAGATCTGCCAGTGATTTCTCCACCGAGTTCAGATCTGCCAAAGCTTGTTCCTTCTCCACTATCAGCTGCTGAACAGTGTGATGGGAGACAGATTTCTCTCTCTGTTCATCCTCTGGTGGAAAGAAGAGAGGGGGAGGAAAAAATTGACTTTCAAATGGGTAACAGCAATAAGAACACCAATCCCACTAACTTCTATAGTTTCTATTAGACTGTGCTCTACATTACTAAGTTCGCAGGATCCAGAATAGTCACTTTTATACAAAGACACAACCCTGTTCCGGAAAAAGGCTGCTAAATACACTGATATTTAAATATTTTGATGTTGGGGAGATCTGTGAATACCTCTCTGACCTCATGATTTGTTTCACTCTGAACTCAGCTGTCCCCATGAAAAAGGCATGCGTTGGATTTCCCTGGTTTGCCTGAGCTGAAGAGAAGGACGTTTATGCACATCACTAGCACCAGCAATACATTATTTGCCGTTGCTGCTATATGCTTGTCATCTCCTGGCATCTCTTCCAGCCCTGTACAAACAAGGCACTTTATTTAATGGAATTAAACTCAAGTTCTTCCCTTGGAAACACACCATTTTGCAAACTCTTGTCCTCAGGATTACTGTAGGCAAGTGCCAGAAAAGAAATCTAACATTAGACGGACTAAATGCTGATTGGCAGAAAGCAGCTTCCAAGCTTCGCCTGTGTATAATTAAATTTGAGGCAGCAGTGGTGGGAAGAACAGAGCAGGAATCCAAATCCATATGGAAGAGAAATGTTATGGGGAACTGACCTAGTAATAAAATGGAACACCCACATAACACTGGAGGAGAAGGTCTGGCATTGTCTTCCTAAATGCTTCATCTTCACACCCTAAAACATGATTTTTGTGTCCATGTGTTAAGGGCTACTTTGAATGATGCTGAAATGAAAACCAATCGGCAAAACACATAGGTTTTGTACTACTGTTTTCCTTTGTCCGTGATGGAAACTAAAATGAGATAAGAAGTCCTCCCATGTAAAAAGCATGGGGCATTTCAGAATCTACAACTTCTCACTCAAGCCTTTATATTTTGAAATATAAAGAACTAAACAAAGAGTTTACTTTTTTCTTTGAATAGAAGTCCTCATCTGAATTAAATATTTCACAATGCTGGCCAGCTCTGAAATGTCAAAACTGATACTGTCAACTCCTGAACTGAGATTAATCTTTTCTTTGGCACATCCAACCCTTTTATCCACTTTTTGCAATCCTAACTCAGCCCAGAGCAGTGATGATGCCACACTGTGTTCCTGCTTACGTTGGCCATGTTCTGTGTTCCTCTGCCACCCCTGACAGCATCTTGCAGGGCAGAGCCTGACCTAAGGCTCTTTCACTCTATGAGATGTAGAAGACTGAAAAAAACAGAGCAGCTCTCAGGACCTGCACTGAGTTTGCAGTACTGGAAGCTGCAACACCTTTATTTTACAGGTGAACAAACACCTTTGAGATGGTAGAGCTGAGAATACAGAGCCCTGTACTGCCACATTAGTTTGGTAATGTTTAACTCTTCATAAAAAAATCAATATTCTTTTCTATTTCATCTTCTTAAAGATGCTCTGATCACCTGCAATGTCTAAATAAAGGTATTAAGGAAAATGGGAAAACGATTTGCCATCCTATGTTTATTTCTCTAAACCTGAGATGCTGTCCCCTCATTTCCCAGCCCAAGCTTTGTTTAATCACACCGGAGATTATGCTCTGCCTTGCTTAATGCCAAAACACTTGCTGGTAGGATCCCGCTCTTTGACAAAACCCCTGTTGTCTCAGCTTCGTACAGGGAAAGGGATCAGCTGACATGACCGTGTCCCACACTTGCATGTATTTCATGTCACAACTTGACTTCTTCTGCTGTCTGCGCTATTTTAGCAACTTCCTTCTGCTTTGTTTTTAGGGCAATCTAGGAAGTTATTAATTGGTGATTCACTCCCTCACTAAGAGTGACCCAGCTCTTCCCGTCCCTCCCAGAGCATCAGAGGACCCTCCTCCTGCCTCCACTGGACCCGCTCCCCAAACACTCAGCCCCAGCCCAGGGGAATCAGGGGCCAGTGATACCCGATACTCCCTTTGTCCTCTCCCTTCCACTATGGCCATGGAGTGAGCTGAGACCTCATTAGACTCCAAGGAGAGAACAAGAATTTATACTGGGGAAGGGAGCAACACATACAGTGAAAAGAGGGAGAGTTTCCCCTGAGCTTTAGGATCCGACGATCTCAGAGAACAGCCAAGGTACATTTAAGCAACTAAACACTACAGAAAACAGAGTGGCATCTGGCTGGAGGGGGACTGAAAGATCTAGGTGATATTTTCTAAAACTAGGACTTGGCTTCAATGAAAAAGTTGCTCAGCTGCACCATGCTGATATCAGTGCCAGTCAAACCTTAGTTAAGCAGCTACAGATACTCACTTTTAAAGATATTTATGCGGTTATGTGATTAAAATAGTCTAATTAAATGGCTTCCATGTCTGCAACACACATTGCCCACCAAGAATAACAGCCTGCGCAGGACCAACACTACCCACACGGACAGAACCAGAGCACCACCACAGCAGATTTGTGGTCAGGCTCAGTTCAGCATCACCTCCACCACTCAATGGGAATGCAGCAAATCGAGAACAAAAGCAAAAGGAACTTAAAAGTGCAAAATGCCAGTGTAAAAGTTGGTGAAAAGCTTTACTTACCAGGCTTGCCTGTTTTGTTTTTTGCAAGCAAATAGCAAGAAGCAACAAAAATGGAAGCAAAATAGAAAATCAGGAATTGTTAGGAAAGCAGAACATAAGTAATGCAACAACCTGTAACACACAGAGCATAACATCTGTTTGCTTTTCTTAATGAGAATTTAACCATCTATTTAAAAGTACAAGAATAAAATACATGTTAAACAGAAAAAAACCAACATTTGAACTCCATCACTAAAAAGGCAAACCCACAGCAGGGATTCTGGAGGGAGCTGTGGATGGCTGTGACCAGGTGTGTGTAGGGTGGGTGCAGTGAACTTTGGGGGATGCAGGCTCTGATCCCTATGGCTCAGTGCCATGAGCTGCACAACTTGGGCACCTGCCAGCAAAGCAGGAGCATGTGCAGCCTGGAAAGTTCTTTCTTCAACTCCCTCCTCAACAGAAACAACAGTGTTCTAGGGGCTGAGGCAAGAGTAAGAAAAAAAGAAAAAAAAGGTAAAGCATCAGTAAAAAAATATGGAAGAGGCACCAACAGGGATCTTTACGCTGACAGCTTGCGAGCTCTGGCTGTACAGAGCCTGGCACGGCACTGATTGCATAAGACAAGTTGGGTTCTATATGAATGTGACAGCAGAACTTGACCTGCCACAGCCCGTGAAATCAAAGGCAATTACTGCTTGCAATGCATATTTTCAGTGCCTTTATAGGCAAACGTTTAGAATTATATATTGTTAGGATGGAATATGTTCGATATTCATTATACAGACAAATGAAAACCTACAAAAAGCTGAGCAGAAGCCATCAACCACACTGAATATTCATGAAAGGGGCCCGGGAAATTGGTTCTCTCATAATGCCTTCCTAACGGGGCTGTATAAATAGCTCAAAGGGGTTAAATCACAAACAGGACCAGCAGAGGCATTTCTTCTGTTCAAAGGCATGTTTTGCTTTAGCAGCAAGGCACTAATGGGTAACAGTGAAGTAGATGCAAACAGCACGCAGTGGCATTTGGATGAGTGAATTCCTTTATCAAAAGGGACAGTAATTTATGACAAATGACACAACAAAGCGGGACAATTAGATCAAAAACCTACATTAAATGCAGGGAGAGGAAGCCTTGCATTTAACATATTAGCATGCTGTAGGATTTGCATACTGCTCTAATTAACACATGCTTTCTGTGGTTTCAGGTCCTTTGCAAATGGACAGTAAATTACATTATTTATAGTCACAGCTCTTAAAAGCTTGCCGTAGATCATGGAAAGATTCTGACTGACACTCTATATTTGAAGAGTAAAGATCTTTCTGTTCCCTCAGCGGTCAATGCCCCCACGCTCTCATTATCCTCAACTGCTTTGTAACAAAAGGAGACAGCAATTGCAGAATTCACCATGTAAGCCAAGCCGGGACTGTGCCTTTGCCTCAGGACCCTGGTTCTGTACCTCCTTTCTGCTCTGCCCTCTCACAATGTGGTTTGTTTATAAAGAAAAAAATCTTGTTTCTCAAAAATATAATCTGAATTTGTTATCAAAAAGAAACTCCTGCTGCAAATTCTACATGTATGCTTGGGGAAAGGACAGCTCCTGTGCTTGTTCACATGGATGGCCGGGTTTGAATCCACACCAGGGTGTGTTTAGTGGAAAGCAAAACAATTCAGTTCTTTCAACACTCCCGTTTTAACACTTTCACAATGAACATGACAGATGTTACATCAGAACGCAGGCAAACTCACTCAGCTGTACATAGAAAAGGCCACGGAGGCATCATGGAGAGTGAAGCCAGGTATATTAGCATTATACATTATTAATTACTGTATAATTTATTATTTAATTGTCATAACATTTGTTTAATTGTTTACTTATAGGCCCATTTTCCCCTTCACTTGAAAGGGGGCTGGGGCGTCTCCCAGTGGCTGAGTAATGCAGGAGTAATGCAGGAGCAAATGCACCAGAGATTGAACTCCTTCCTCCTGTTCTCTTTGGGAAAAGATGTAAATTGGCTACAAAGGGATGTAAAAACAACTTGAGCATTAATCAATAAAACAACACCCCTCCCAGCAATTTAGAAGAACCCAAATCTTTGGGGGTCACCCCATACGGACTGTCTATGAAGGGAGTGCCAGGTTTAAGAGGGGCAGAAGAACGTGACTATTGACAGCTGTAGGAGAAGCCCTTCCTTGGTACAAACCCGTTAGAATGATGCAGGTGTGCCTGCTGTGTTCCCAGAACACTGCTCTGTGACGGTTCTCCCAGAGGGAGTAAAAGAAATAATGTCTGTCTTTCTATTTGCAATAAAGACCGTGTAAGCAGGCGGGGTTCCTAACACCCCCTGCTCACAGACATCATCAGCTAGGCTAGCCCTCCTTCTGCACCTCCTCCAGATTTAACTCCAAGGTCTCTCCTAATGGCTTTTAACTGTGTTTCACAGCTCTCTGCTGCTATACTCTAGCGTGCCCAGAGAACCTTGGTCCTGCTTTCTCAGCAGCCACTGCTGCTTCTCCTGCTCTTCCCAGCACTTTTGGCCATGAAGAACCCACGACCCTGCTCAGCTGAGACAGCTCAGGCTGAAGCCGTGCAAACAGCACAAGCCACCGGCACTTTCTATAGCCAGACTGAGAAAAAGAGCTTTGGAGCTTATGTGATGCTTTAAAATCACATCCCAGGGGCCAGACCTGTGCCAACAAGTCCTGCAACTGCTGGTTTTGAAATGGCACCGCCTGTAGCATTTTTTATTTATAGGCCATGCTGTTAACAAAGGTGTTTTTTAATTACTGAAAGGCAAAATGAGACCCTTGTGACAGTAAATAATGGGGGGAGGTGGATTGGCTGCTCGCAATCTCTCAGCTGGGATTGGAGTTAATCCAGGTTTTGATCTGCCCAATGCACTTAGTCCAGATAATCCCTGTTGTTGTAGAGAGCTAAGTTTGGTATCTCCTGTTAAACAGCTGGGAGCAGATGACTAAAGAGTTTTTAGGTCACTGAGATACCCGGAGATCTCCTGGAGATACCTGTGGACTCTGGGCAAAGCATTTGAACATGTTTCCTGTGGGACCGTTTGATGCAGAAGAACAAGCCCTGACCTTGCTGTGTCACCTGGGCTGCCTTGGGGGCTGCTTTCTGTGCCATGAAGCCCTTGATTTTCATCACAGCCTGGCAGCACGCATGGTGCCCTCAGATGCATTCGCAACTCCCAGCAGCACCAGCAGACATAGTGAAGCCCACAGCCTTAAACTAGGCTTCAGAAACTCAGGAGTGGAGGGTAGCATCTTTCAGAGTAGAGACACCTACCTATCATCTGAGCAATCGTCTTCTCGTATTCTGAAACTATTTTCCTATAAGAGGGAAAGAAAAAGAAAAGCATTTGGCAAACATCATAATTACTAACGCTTACTTAAACAATGATGCTATTCAGTAACTGAACTATGACATTTTAAAAGAGATACAGAACCCCTTCAGCTTTTACATGCTCCTTATTACCCGAGTGAGACATAAAACTGACAGAGTAAACATTGCACCTGATCTTTAATTCTCCATGTAAATCAGTAGAGGGGAGGGGAGGGAAAAGGGAATGCTGTGAAGCAACTTCTGTTGCTTGAAACACACCCAAAGTACAGCACCAATCATGATTTAAGTATAAATGAAACCACACTGGTCCAATTCTAGAGTTACAAAGAGTTTGATTTTTCCATCACTTTCTCCCCTCTTCTCCATGTTTGTGTTTGCTTATTTTTAATGTCAGTGTTAAATAAAGTTATAACTGGTAGCGAGCAAACCTAACTGGAGTACAGTTGGCCCTCACCCAAAATATGTCTGATCTTCCTCTCTCTAAATGTGACAAAATGATCCATTCTCACTTAAGAGAACAAGACTCAAATATTCAATAATGTAGCACAAAGTCTATCCTGTCCTGCTTCCCAAATCTTTTTTTGAATAAGAGGTGGTAAAATATTGCTTTTTAAGACTCTTATTTCATACACTCGCGGTAGGCTTTGAATTTCCTTCTCAAAAAGAGGTTAGCCAAAATAAGCAGATTAAATGTGATTTAGAAAGATGATCCCTCCCTTTCCAGAGCCAAATAAAGCTAATGAAATGAGACTAGCTTGATCTGTGCTTCGATTCATGAGCCACGTAGGACTGTCTATGAGAAACAGAATTACCCTGCACTTCATCTGAAGTGGATATTCAGAATTGGTGTTTGAATAGATCTCTCTTGAAGTCTGAGCTCATTTTCACTTGCTCCCTTTTCGAGGTCTACTAGTCAGTGAGGTTACAGAAAAAATGTGAGAAAATCTGAAGACAAAAGTCAGTAAGGAAAGGAGAAATGTGTAGAGCTCCCGAAAAGCTAAAGCAGTAACTCCAGCACCAGCTGTCTCAAATCTGAATCACAAACGGAGCCCAGGACTTGAATAATGGAGCCTTGCTTCTCCTCCTTGGGGGAAGCGATGCTTTTGTGCTTGCAGCTCCAGATAATCCCTTCACTCCTTGCTTATCATGTCATATCTAATTGCCGCATCCCTCATTTACCATGCAGGGACTGTTTCAACATTTAATCTTCCAAGAGAAATCTTTTTTTCATGCACACATGCATATTTTATTACTTCGTGTGTCATATTGGGTTTTTTCACCCCTGTGTCCTGAGGATGCCTCTGTGGAAAATTCAGCTTTAGATAATATGGTTCTTTCAAACCAAATTTTATTGAAGTTGTAGACACACAATAAATGATTGCAAGGAAGATGAAGGCATAGACGTACAGCATGCCTGTCACTCTGGGTCACCCTCTGCTCTCCTCTCGTTAAGGAATAAGCAGCTTCTGCCAGTGCCCGTTTGCTGCCGGCAGGCACGCGCAGCCAGGCATTTTCCAGGGAACAGACTGTGTTAGGCACTTGAGCGCGTGCTGCGTGCTGAGCCAACCCTTACACAATCCCTAGTGCTGTCCATGCCTTGCTTTGCTCCCTAGGTTGGACTTTTTGCAGCAGCTCCTCTGCACTTTGCCTCATTACGCATCTGTGGGCTACGCCAGGTTTTGTTTCCTTCCCAAAGCCGAGTGCAAGTGAGGCGAGAGGAACTCAGCTGGGCACTGGGAGATGGTTTTCTGCAAGAAATAAAGCGGCTGCCCTTGCCTTCTGCAGACTCCGCTCTCAAGATTCTTTGGCTCAGTGCCCTGCGCTGCCGCTATTCAAATCTGCCATGTGTGACTCCTGGCATCCATGGCAGCGTTTGCAGAGCTCTGCAACGCAGTTCCCTTCTACCCTTGCTCTCCCAGTATGCTTTTCCTGGATTTAAACAGGAATTGCATATGCAGGTCATCACTTAACACAGCTCATTGGCTTTAGCTTTAAATCACTGAGACATTTAATTCTGGGAAGAAGCTGGTGCTGGAACAGAAGCGATTGTGAAGAAAATGCAGTCTCATTTAAAAGAAAGATGCTAAAATAATCTGACAGTTCCCTTTCATTTATCAGTTAAGGAAGAGTTCTGTATGTTTGAAGGTTAAAAATAACAGGCTTTAAAAGCACCATGAAATATTCTTAATACAGCCTGGTTTGCAGTTGATGACTTTCTCAGATTCAGAGCAATGTGCAGCTGAGGTGGGGCATTCTCACCCAAGTCAAACCAGTTATCTCCCAGCACACAGACATTGAATGTAATAGAGGCAGTTTGCAAGGAGAAACAGAACAGAACAGCTACAACTAGAATGAAGTGCAGAGCTCAGGGTCCCTCTGTCAGCTCTCAAATGGAACAGCAAAATCCAAGATAACTATTGCTTAACTGACATCAAGCTCTGGTTGCAGCAACAACCAAATCAGCTCAGTTCAAAGAAAAGGGAGTAGAACCTCCTTGAAGGTCAGCACTCTGAAGTCACAGTGGTTCCTGGTTTTCTACTGGCGACTGGGATTTTGTTTTCTACTGCTAAGAAACGTTCTGCAACAAAAGGAGGGAGCCTGTACTTCTCACACCTACCTGCAAACCTTCATACACTGTGTTCTGCAGGCAAAACTATTTGTGGATAGTGAATTTTCAATTAGCACACGCATGCCCCTGCCAGTTCCACAGACTCAGTCACTCAGGCAACAGGCACAGTGCTATACAAACCACTGAGAATCCACAGCATGAAGTGAAGGCAACGCTTCCTTTACATTAACTTAGATTAAGACCTCTCTTATCTCAGTTTTTTGAGGATGTAAATGAGATTAGCACCATAGAAGTCTTCAATGATGACCCCTTCTTCAAAGGGTGCCCATCATGACAAGTGAAGATAAAGGATCAGTTTAGGATGCATCCAAAGCCTGCAGTTAAAAATAACACCCCAAACTCAGCTAACCAGAACAGTTGTACAAACACGGTACTGTGTACTGCCCCCAGCCTGAAAAAAGACTCTGTCAGTGTGGTTAGAGACAAGTGAATAACCCACCTCATCTCCATCACTTCCCTTCTGCTTTCTTCATATTTCTCTTTCCACTCAGACACTTCTCTTTCCTTGGCCACAATCTGAAGCAAAGAAAGCAAATGACCCGTTAAAGACGAAATTAAATAACTGTACAATAATGGATTTATTATAAAATCCTAATTAACAGAGGCATTGTTTTCAAGGGCACAATGGGTTCAAATGCAAGCATCCCCAGTAATTTGTTTTTTCTTTTTCAGACTGCAATTTGAAAAGTTCAGATGTGAAACTATACTCAAAATCTGAAAAAAAACCCCTGACTTCAGAAAGTGGATGCAATGTTCTTGTTTCATGTTTCATTCCTGATCACAACATGGACACTTCTCAAACAATAGAACAGGACACCACCCTGTATCTGCTCTGTCCTGGTGCCAAATCTGAAACACTTCTGTGCGTGGGTTTGGAACCCAGTCCATCCTCAAAGCAGGTTCCACCGCTGCTGCATGCATATTTAGGGCTGGCTGTCCACAAAATTCTATACACAAAAGACCATGTTCTTTGTGCGCCTTTCACTCAATCCATCATAAAGTTTGGAACACTCACACTAGATTGTACCCATTTTTAATGGTTATTTGCCAGACCAATATTACACACAGCTTTGTAAAACACATAATTTTATTCCTATTTCTGTCATCTTGCAATTTTTTATATAATTACATCGCAATGCCAAGATGCCCAGAGAACACCTGAGGTTAAAAATAATAAAGCTTTATTTTCTATAACGTCTGCTTTTCACTTGGGTCAAAACAAGTAAAACTTAGAGTGCAGCATGTTTTATTTTGGCAGCCACTGGTGGGGTTTTAGTGTGGCTGAGGATGGTTTTGAGAACAGAACAAGTATTCATAATATGAATCATTTGGCAGAAAACAGC
Source organism: Phaenicophaeus curvirostris (assembly GCF_032191515.1). NCBI lineage: Eukaryota > Metazoa > Chordata > Aves > Cuculiformes > Cuculidae > Phaenicophaeus > Phaenicophaeus curvirostris. The sequence continues at coordinate 11,953,074 of NC_091400.1, read as the reverse complement.
AAAGCAATAAACCACAAGGTGCACACATTTCCTTTCCTGAATTCTAAAGAAAATTACCTCTGCTCTGGCGAGCCGCAGGGCAGAGTCCAAGTCCTGTTGAGGGTAGAGAAGAGCTGTGGTGCCTTCTGCATCTGAGGTGCCAATCCGGGAGTACAGTGCACTTTTAGAGATGGAAACATCTGCTGGGATAGCAGGTTCTCTCTGTGTGTTTGTTTTTTTAAATACAAAGAAATGAACCATTAAATACGTGTTTAACTCACATGGTTTCTGGGTGCAGTGCTAGGCACCAGGGTCCTGAGCTAGGGCTGGAGGCACTACTAAATCGTAACAGTGGTAACTGATAAGAAACTTGGAATTTAGCAATCATAAAATGTGCATTTAAGATCCATAGTAAGCATCAAGAGAGCCACAATACTCTTACAGAGAGAAAATAAAGAGCACTTTGTGATGTAGAAATTTCACCAAAACATCCACAAGGAATACATATCAGTGAAGGAAATTCAGATTGGAGACAGAGGGCTTGTTAAGGGGAATTCTGCTTCCACAAGAGCAGATCAAAAAGCCAGGAGCAAGAGGACACCTTGCTTTCTCAGGTCTGACCTCCCAGTATGCTGTGTCCGTCATAAACAGTGTTCTATAACAGCTGTGAATGTCATATAGAATCATAGCATTGTAGAATATCCAGGGGACGCTGCTGCCCCACAGGTATTTAGCATGCGATTAGTGAGTTAAATGAGGTTTTATTTGCAGCTGCCAGTTTTGTTCATGTCACCGGCCCAGGTTCACTTGGGAGGAGAGCAGTGCGTGAAACACAGCAGAGCAGAGAAGTGGCTGTGACGCCGAGATGCCGTGGCTCACAAACACCACTCTAGGTGTGCACAATTCCAGTTACAGCACATTAAAATCAAGGAGATCATAAAAGACAGTTAGGAAAATGCCAAACAAAACACGTGTAGCAGAACTCTGGTCTGGATTTCTATGCTGCCATTCCTGAGCTGCTCTACCACAGCTCCTCCCCCTGCGCTGGTTCTCCAGCAGTAGATCCATCTTCCTAGAGCTATTAGATCGTAAGATCTAAGAAAGGCTGTTCTGAAGGTCAAATCCATTGAACTGTGTGTATCGTATTTTGAAAGCCTCCTGCAGCATCATTTGCTGGATCTCATGAAGAGGTCGCTGGAAAATGTTAGTTGGGGCAAAAGAAACAAATTTCTGCAAGCTCATACAAAAACAAGTGCCAAACTAAATGCCAAGGTGAGGAAAATTGTTAGGAAAAAACCCAATTAAAGCGTTTAATGCATACTTATGCATTTTTTTATATAGTGCTCACCGCATCACTGATATAATTATGTTTTCTCTAGTGCTGTCTTCAATGTTGCCAAGTTGTACAAAAGAATAGTAATAATTACAAGCAAAACAACTTACATTTTCAAAAAACCTAAAATAAAATCTCTTGGAATTCAGCCATTGAGCAGAATTGCTTGAGGTAGTGGTCTGACATGTACAGCCCTAACTCTGGAAACCCCTCACACGAGTTACAACCAGGCTGCTGTGTTCTCTCTTTGGCAGGAACCATTGGCCCAAGCCTTCGTGGCTTTATTTCAGTTTTACACAGCTCCATAGTGATGTGCAGTCCAGTACCTGTTACCCGCTGCCCCCACACTTTCCTCACCTGAGCACATAATACAACCTGACCAATAGGATGACGGCATTACCCAAAATAATTGTCAGTGCTTGAAGTTCAGCACCAAACTGTGGAGAAGGTAAGCAGTTAATTGCAGTAATAATAAGCAGAGGGATTTGTAAGTCAGTGAACCTCACGCAGAAAGATTAGAGTCTGCAGGGGAATCACTACTAAATGTAGGTCAACGCAATCTCAGTGTAAATGTTTGAGAGCCCAACACTCATTTGCTGCTCTTCCCAGCATCTTCTGCAGGAACCAGATCTCTGACCAGAATGGGAATCCGTGCCCATGGATTAACCAGCTGCAGCTACTGTGCTGCAAGAGGGTGAGAAAGAAGGGAGAGGGGAAGGGAGAGGAGAGAAGGTGGTGCTAAAATGAAAATGAAAACTAGTTTTTATTGTACCATTTAAAGGGATTTGTATTTCACCCTGCTGAAAATGAGCTTGTCCTTTATAAGCATCCCCAATACTGCCTGGGTGATTATCGAATGACCTGTGCTTTTAACAAGTCGATGAGTGTGCGGACAGGTCAATGGAGGCAGAGCAAGACGTCCTTGTGCTTGCAAATATAGTGAAAAGCAAGCGAAAACCAAGCATAAAGTCTCAGCTTGTAAAGTTTTACAAGAACAGTGTCCCCATTGAAGGCCATATCCCTCCTCACTCTCACGTGAGTCCCCTCAAGCTGACATCAACCCCGTTTGTGCCAATGCCTTTCCTTTCTGTTTCTCTCTTTTCCTTGGAAAAAAAAATCACTCAACTCTCCACCACCTCAGCATCTGCAGTGTGGCCGACACAAACCTGTCAGCTTTCTGTTCATGTTGTGCCTATAAAACCATTGTCACAGGCCACCCTAACATAGCCTGTTTAATAGAGAAGCACTAATTCATCTCAATGCTGGAAGACAGAAACCTTTGGTGATGTAAAACCAGAAGACCGGTCCTGCTGTTGTTGGAGTTTGAGAGTGGCCAAATCACTTCCCTCTGCCTGAGAACAACAAACTGCATGCCCTTATTCTCAGCCCCAGTGGTAAAAGATTAAATACAAGCATCTCCTGCATTTTAGGTGACCTAAGCTGCCATAACAAGTGCTTGTATCTGTATTTAGCACCCTACTCTCATTACCCATCCTGTAATGGTGTAGCAAATGTTAAATGTAATTATACAACATTAAGAAAAGCACTCAGACCAGCCAACCAGAATGGAACTCCGCCAGCTAGCACCCAAATTTAAGTCACAGCAGTTGCCTAGTGGATCCTATTATACCTAATCCAGGTCATCAGTCATTGGAGGTCACATGGGTTGTCATCACAGGCTAATTTAACATCAGCAACCTCCCACTGAGATAGTAAAGTTACGCAAGGACAAAGGTCCTTCCCGGCCTAACATGACACCCACAGTACACAGCTAGAAGTGTTCCTATGCCTGGAGCAGCGTCGGGCTTTGTGAGCACCAAAACGCTAGCGATTCTCTGCCAGAGGGTGGAGTTTTGCTTATTTTTCTCTCTTGACCCCTGCTTATTGCTTTTGCCATCTCTGTTAAACAGATGAATGGCATTTTCTAAACAATCACATGAAATCCATTCCCCATTTCTAAGGCATTCATAACTCGTTTGAGACAAAGGAAAATGCTGCAATGACGTTTAAAAGCATCTTAAAATATAGCTCCACATAATCAAATGCACACCATGCACCTCAGAATCTTCCCTTGGTAACACACAAGAATTCAAAGACACACAAATCTCTTTTCAGTCTATACCAGCCCAATTACTGAGTTTTTGAACCGCTCGCTGGCAGCAGAAATGCTGGTGTCTAACAGCAGGGTTAGCATAACCTGCGAAGAGCATCTAGGTACAACTACATGTTTCATCTTGAGGGTTTCCTGGTGCTGGAGAGCCCAACTACCACCTCTCACAGCAAACTGTTGGGAGGAGATGGAGGCAGAGAGAGAATAAGGAGGCAAAGAGGATCTAGAGAGGTTCCCACTCCTGACAACTGCCACTGAGGGCAACGGCACCAGAGGATAGAGTCACACACACGTGAGCACTCAAACAGGAAGGGTTAACCTTGGTTTCTACTGAAACCAGCACATTTTTCTTGATTAGATAAAAGATTGTAGCCACATACTTTGAAACACTCCTAAATTGGCAAGGAATGAGTTTACTTCAATAACTCTATGTGCACCATGGAAACAGCTAGTTCGTGGGCTATTTAAAGTAAGTAAAATAAATCAAACATAACCATTATTTTTCCATAGAAGTACAGTTAATCTAGGAAAAAAACCTTACTTTTATGAACCAGCTACTTTATGACTGATCTTTAAAGCACTGAGAAATTTTACCCTATAATCAGCCCAAATGTTGTTATGATAGAAAGGCCTCAAGATGATACAGGGCCAGGCAAAATACTTCCCACTGCCTTATTAACGGGCAGTATAAGAAGAGAAAGGGCATTGGAACATCACAGGTCAGAAGCACATTCTCCTCATTTGGAAGAAAGTGCCTCCCTGCCTCAGGACCCTGCCATCCTGTCAGCATCCCATCCAACTGACACCCCACCTCCCAAGAAAGCAGCTGACCTTTCTGGCTTGATTTTTTTTGTTAAAAGCACCGTGAAGGGCATCATGAACAGACTGTACAGCTGGGGAATCATCAAACTCAGCACATCAGAGTCAGCTCTGCTGTCCCATTCCAAACACAGTGAGGACCACATGCATCCCCAAAGCGATACAAAGCATCACCCTAAGGCAGAACTACCCAGCAAAACATAGAAGTGACAATAAAAAAAAGGTTTAGATCTTCAAGAATAAAGACAAATTGTGTTGGGAGGTCTTTTTTCCTCAGGAGCTCCGCAGCCCTTCACAGCCTGCTGCAGTCCCTTTCTTCAGATGCCTGAAGGCAGGGCTGATCAAATTTCTCACCTCTGAACTCTGAGGGTCAAGATGTCTGATTTCAAGCTGAAACTACCAACAAAAGGCAAAATGCTCCTACAGTCCATACCTATAGTATCTTTATAAGAGCTCTAGCATTGTTTTGCCATCAAATATTTGTGACAAATCTTGCTGTAGACAAACAGCCACCTGGATTATAGAATCTGCCTCACGTGGAAGGTACGTGTCTGCTCAGAATCACGGAATAGTTTGGGTTGGAAAGGACCGTAAGGCCTATCCAGTCCTAACTCCCCTGTCATAGACAACTCACACTGGATCAGGCTCCTCAAAGCCTCAGGTTGCTCGAATTTGAAGCCTTCTTGGCCTTCATATTTGGCTTTTGTTAATCGGGATATAGCAGAACATTGCAAGTGGAGCGGGTGACAGCGTTTGTGCGAGGCACTGCTTTCAGCATGCTCATCGGTGTCACACCAAGGTGCATACAGCTCTGCACTGCACTCAGAGCCTCAGTTACCTTGTTAAAGAACAAGCAGCACTCGGGTTCTTAGTCTGCCCACACTCTCACACACAGCAGGCACAAACCAGATACCTCGGAGCAGAAAGAAGACAGGGTAATCTGCCTGGCTAGCTTCAGCGCTTCTATCCTCATGGCAGCAAACTCTAACTCCTCCTGTCAAGTGTGTGGTCATGAGCAATCCAGAGACAAAAGTGAATTAAGAACATCACCAAAATGTTTAACGCATTAAAAAATGGAAGGTTATATTTAATGTATATAGTTCCGTCAATTCCTGGATGACAAACACATCCCATGTACATTTCATGACTAGAACATTGATATTAAACGCCAGGTTTTGGTCAGTTTTGAGGTAGCTGTACAGACAATTTTATAGGGGTAAGTATGGATGGTGCTTTGTGTAAAATGGATGTTTTCTAAAGTCAAAGCTGGTTTTCACAGACTCCTCTCCTTTTACTTTCATTGTCCATGAATTTATGCCAGCTACCGCTCTCAATTCCACCTTTGCTGGTTTAAAATTTCACTATAAATATTCTAGAAGATACATCCTAACACACCAAACCAGTCTGCAGAGCAATTTGATTTTCCTAGAAGAAGCTGTGCCAAATTCTGCATTAGATAGATTACCAGAAAACACAAAGCCTAATCTTCATTGCAACAGAATTGGGGCCCAAATCTCTGAAAATTAATCTACGCACACAGACTTGCTAAGGCCAGGTGTTAAAACAACTCTCCACACACGATGTCCTGTGCTCCAGCTTAAAAGTTTTTCTTGATAAAGACTTCTGCAAAATCTACAGAACAGTGGTACAGGACAGCTGAAAGTGCTGATGAAATTTAAGCTTATGTATTGTATGAACTGACTTAAAATAGCTCTGTTCCTTAAGCTCCTGAAAGGCCAAATTGAAAAAGAACCAAATCATTATTTTGCTTCTTCTCCCCCTCCCCTCCTCCATCCACCTGTTCAGCTGAGGCGAAGTTTGCCTCTACCTGTACCCGGACATAAAGAAAAGTGACATTCATATTGATGCTACAAACCTGAAGTTTCTGAGCAAATACAGGGGGGTTCTTTTCGGCTAGGTCAGGATCTAGGTACTCAGGCTGATCACACAGGGAGGTTTTCTTAGATATCCTATTGAGCAGAGCATCAGCAGAGACAAAGGAGTCTTCAGGAGATGTCTAAAGGGTAAGGAGGATAGAGAGTGAGCAACGGAGGTTTTTGCCCAAGTATTTCAGGCCAAAAGCAACACACGCGTGTCTGTACTTCCTTGATTCCTAGCAATTTCACGCCCTACTGAAGATTATGTTGAAATTTGCAATTAATAGGTGCGGCAGATACTAGAGAAGGGCAGATTTAGACTAGACATTAGGAAGAATTCCTTCTCCATAAGAGTGGTGAGACATTGGAACAGGTTACCAAGGGAGGTTGTGGCTGCCCCATCCCTGGAGGTGTTGAAGGTCAGGTTGGATGGGGCCTTGGATAACCTGATCCAGTGGGAGGTGTCCCTGCCCATGGCAGAGAGGTTGGAGCTAGATGATCTTTAAGGTCCCTTACAACCCTAACTCTTCTATGATTCTATGATAAACGTCAAGAAGTCTTCCTAACTGATTAAACTCCCCTAGACTACCAAAAAGTAAGGAATATCAGGATCTCTAAAGCACTGGCTCTCAATCCACAGACCACAGCTCACTCTTGATACTTCTGCAAGAGTTGTCTAACAGTTATCACCAGTTTTATTGATATAATAGCTTAAGTTCAGTTCAGGCATCTCCAAGTCAGACCAAAAGCCTTGAAGACCGCCAAAACAGAGGGGAATCTCAGTAAGATTCTCCTTGCAGTCTTTACAAAGCCTTCTGCTACTTACTGGGGATACACAGAGTTATGCTCACAATTACAATGTGATAAGAGCAACTACACAACACAAGGGTGGACAGAATTAGACTGACAAAGCCGAGACCACTGGGATTTGAGTACCCAAGACTCCCTGCAGCGAGAAAAGTATTTGATCTCATTAAAAATGTTTTGTGAGATGGCATAAACAGCATCATTAACACAAATTAGGCCCAGTATTAGAGTGAGCTGCTTCTTGTTCTGATGCTTCAGTAAATATATTGTCATACAGCTTAGCATGCCTCGTGCTGTAGGCTTTTGTGAAACAAGTTTGCCTGGAAAAGTGGAGGTGTTGAGGGAACCTTCATGAATATGAGAACCAACGCTCTAAAGTCTGGAGGCAGTGCAAGCTGGGATCAAGGAAAGGCTTCCCACTCATTCAAATCCAACCTAGAGGAGCCACTGATTTAACTGGAAGCAGGAATGAAAAAAAAATGTTCTAACGACAAAAAAAAAAGTTAATTTTACATTATCAGATGGCAACAAGAGTTCACAGTTCATATGAAAATGTGAATGTGCACCTGTTCTTTACCAATAAAATTATGGGATTTCAACAGAGGTTACAACAGAAGAAACCATGCCTCTCTGCCCTTACCTCATATAAAAAATATTTCTTCAAATATTGGGTTAAAGCACAGTGCAAAAAGGCCTATGTGAGAAAAGCAGCACTTCAAAGTATCAACTTAGAATAAGCTATCACAAGAACATGTTAAGCTACAGTAAGAATTCAGAAAACTATTCTGAATTCCATAAGTGTCATCAACCTCCCTCTCTCCTTTGGGTCCTACTAGATGCTACGACCAAAACCTTTAAGTTCTAGGTTGACTTTCACTCTACTTTTGAGGTTCACCTTTGCTACCTCTTACAGGACATGAGAAATTTCTGTGAGAAAATTTCCAAACACTTATCACAAATCACTTACTATTTCAATAGCCTCTGGAGTTGTTCCGAGGGTCATCGGTTCCAGGTCCTTCTGCTTTGACTTGTCAGGCGACTGTAAGTGCGCCTCCTGGCTAGCAGCTAGGACTCGGGAAGCTGGATGTTGTACCTTCATTCCAGAGGACTGCTGGGCCTCAGGGTCTTCAAAACTTGACCTGGAAAAGGATTGTATACACGCTTTCAGGGTGGAGCAGGAGGTCCTTATAGTTTTGCTTCTGGTAAAAACTAAGCAATTACTTTTATGTGCTTGCATCTACATACACATACACTGTTTCAACTCAACTTTAATCTTTCTACCTCCTAACAGTTTGCAATATCCTTCCAAAGCAACGCACCAATCATCTAAACACAGCCAGCTCCATCAGAAAGGTTCTGCACATCTCATAGATATCCCTCACTTGCCTTTCCCCCTCCTGCTCTCACTCTGACCTACATCTCTCCCAACAAACAACTCTTAACAACAAGAACAGATGTCCTTAACAAGCAACATTTTGAGAAGTAAACACAACCCCCACATCCTGTTCTTATGAACAAGGCTCCTTGTTCAGAAAATATATCTAGGAAATGCCAAGGGAAAGTTGCAGTCAGGAGATTTCTAGATTGACATGAAAGTGACCTCAGGATATGAGGAAAAAACATAAGTAGAAAGGCATTGCCTAGTGAAACCGTTGCCACCGTGACTGTATTTAATAAGAATATGAAGGAGAAATACATGTCCTTATTCCTTGCCATTCTAAACCTTCTCTGCCTTTGCCCTCTATTCTTTATCATATGTGTACACAGATGGGAATCTATTTTTAAACAAATAACTCGGCAACTCAGAGGCAGCGCGAGGAGGAACTGCCTGTGTACGTGCCATGATGGCAACCCAGTTCCCTGCCATCCTTTCCCACCACTGAATCTGCTTGTGGTGACCTACCCTGAGCATGGCGTGGTGGAATCTGACAGCCTGACGGGAGGCGATTTGACGGGGCTCTCCTGCTGTGCATCAAACATTAGGTACAAAGATTGTTTCTTCAGGGTGCTATCATCCTGCTGGCGACAGGAGAAGAAAGGCTCATTAAGCAACTCAACCGCTTTCCATTAAAGCTAATTCAGGTCACTGAAGTGCCCAAATGACTTGACAGACAACTCATAACTCAGGGCTGTAGTAGAGTCTATGCTAACTGACACGGAGATGAGCCCTTTAAGGAACAGCTAGAGGAGAAAACCTAAACAGTTCACTCTTTGTAATGGCTCTTCTTCTCCCCCTCTGGGGTTCATCAGATTGCTGGTCCTGCCAAGCTTCTCACCAGTGTAAGCACCTGACTTACATGCTTTATTTTCCTCCCTTCCCTTGCGGATAAAGCCCATTGGATCTAGTCAAGCCATCAGTTCTACGTATTACTTAGAAGTAGAGCAAAACAACTGATAGCACACAGTACTGCACTCCCTATATCTCATTTATTTGCTGATGATTCCTCCCATCTTTAAAGTTTTACTCTCAGTTCCTCAGAATTAGTCAATAGCTGCTGTAGACAGCTCTGTACTCAGCTGCAAACACTGATCTGCTTTTAATTCCAGAAAGAGCTACTATGATGTTAGTTGAAAACTCAAATAAGAAAATGAAACAAGCTCTGCAGGACACAGGAGAACAAAGCACATGCAATTTACCCCAGTTATGCCAATTTAAAGGAACTGGTTTGCAAATCTGCTACACGCCCATTATAATTAATTTAAGGGGTAGTGAGGCTGGTGGCATTATCACGATCGTATATTATGACAAAGGAATGCAAATGAATGGAAATGGGAGTGAGAACTTACAGGCACAGAGGAGCCTATTTTCTCCATATATTCTATTTCGTATGAGTTGCCATATTCCAGTTCTGCAACAGAAACAAAAAAAGACATTAAATACATGCCAGGAAATTATTTCTGCAGAAGTAAATGAGATCTCATTTACAAGGGCTGTTCCCCTTCTGCTCAAAATTTTCTGAGGTATCAGAAAGAGAATATGCAGAGAGAAAGCAGAAGGTGTGCTGATTGTCCTCAATGAACCTATGAAACACTTCAACCAAATTCATTTGCCTGAAAAATTTCAGTGTTATCAATTTGCTGAGGATTCTGCCCCAGGGGCCAGAACATTAGGACAGTTTCAGAGGGCTTTCAGTGCACAGATGACTTGCCTCTGTAATATTCTCTTATCACAGAAAACACATTTTTCAGCAATTGGTAATGCTGATATAAGTTTCCTTTAACGTATGCAAAAAGATTTCAAAAGCTGTTGAGAAATGAGGTTATTTCTGTTTCTTAATGTTTAGCACACAGTCCTTAATTAAGGATGACTGATGCAGTATCACTGAAGACAAAAAGAATCATAAAATACCTGTATGCTCATTGAAGAAGGGGCGAGACAGCCCAGCTTACTGGGCTGTTATCATGGAATGGTTTGGGATGGAAGGGACCTCAAAGCCCATCCAGTTCCACCCCCTGCCATGGGGAGGAGCACCTACCACTGGATCAGGTTGCTCCAAGCCCCATCCAACCTGGCCTTGAACACCTCCAGGGATGGGGCAGCCACCACTTCTCCAGGTTCTGGGAATCCCCTGTCCTGCTCTTCCTGGGACTTCCCTTGCTCCAGCGACCTCTTGTCTGACTTGATCTAGCGCTTGGCTGCAGAACTTACCGCCCCCACTAAAGATCTGCACCAACTGTATCTCATTTTAGTTTCAGAGGAAAAGCCTAAGGCAGGAAGATTTATAAAGAACCCTAAATCTAAACCCTAATAAAAATGTAAATCTTTATTACTTGTCTACTGATAATCTCTGAATTACACTAGAGGGAACAACCAGCATCGCTTCCCAATCCATGGTCACCCAGTAGCTGATTCAGAGGCAGGCAGACAAAACACATCACAACGGAAAAGAGCGCATAACTTCCTTCACTGAAATAAAAGCAAACTCTACCTTCAATGACACCTTAATTTGAAAATTAAAAACATAATTAATTTGCCCTAATGCTGTATTTTACAGGTTCCATGAGTTAATTCAACAAACCATGCATACAATTTTAGTTGCATTAGAGAATTCTAATGAATTCTAATTAATTCTAATGGATGGCACACTAGCATTTACATTGCAATCACATCCCATGTTAAAATTCTTCTGGATTTGGGCAGCTTTTGAAAAGTAGGGCTTGTGTTCGGAAGATGATGACCATCATTAAAATGCCTGCTCTTTAAAAGGAAAAAACAACTCTAGAGATAATCTCTTACCTGTTCTGTTAAAAATAAAAATTTGAAGGGTGCAATGGGAGTTTAGAAAGTTCAAATTGTTTTTATAAAGCAAAGCACCATGGAGTACAAGCCCTGTGATGCCACAAGTCTACGTATCTTGTCAACCAACCACTGAATGGGAACAGTCACAACCACTCGCTACCAGACGTTGGAAGATATTAATGGTAAAACATCTCAGTGATGAGAACGCCATCGTGCAGGTTCCACACGTTTAAATTCCTGGCACTGTATGTTCTCAGTGGTAACAGGAAGCCAGGTAAGATGGACGACCTCCTGATATCAGAAAAAAGCTTCTTCCCAGAAAGAACAAATCCAAAACTGACACGATGAGTTTCAGGCCACCTACTCAATGCCAAATTGACAGAGAAAGAATGGGAAGCCAGATAACGACATCTAATGTTTAGTAGATGCCTCTCTGTATTTCCTTTACCTATAAACAGCCCAGTGACGTGCACCAGGAGTGTTTCTGGGGCAGCTTTATGACTCCAAAGAGCCATCGGGGAGTGAGCAAACAAGCACACTTGTGAGCAGGAGATGTACTGGCACTGTCCTCTGCTGGCACGGCCGGCAAGGGATCTTCAAGCTGCCTGCAGGGCTGGTTGAGGCTTTGCAATCGCAATCCAAACTGACTTTTGGGACAACACGTATTTAACCTCACTGATTTAAAAAAAGGCAGGACACAGATGGAACTACTTAAACTAGAAACAAAAGGAATAACATGGCTTGCTAAACATGGTTTGTTTTGTCTCATTGCTCTCATCAGTTCCCCGCATAATTAGATGCTATCTCCTCTCCTAGGTAGCTCCTCTAAGACATTGCCTCCCCTCCAAAACCATAGGCTCCACCTACACCTACCTCTATCCATTCAAAAGTACAAATGCCCAGAATACCTCATGGAATAAGAGAATTATCTTTAATAAATACATACAACAGACTTACTAAGTGACGTCCTCCAACTCCTCCTACAAATAGCTGTGCGTTTATGTCAGAGTTTCCTGCTAATCTTTACTGCTCATTTCAGGTCTATGCAGCACAAAAATGGTTACAGGCATTGCCTGCAACAGATGAGAGCTGGATGTATCAGCTGACTCGGGAGTTGGACTGTATCGGTACAAAAGCCGTGTTAGGTTACAGGGTAACACTCACCCCAGTATCTGGGAGGGGTAAAAATATTCCCATTGAGAAACAGCCCTGGAATGACTCAAAGATTTCTCACTGCCACAAAAGCAAGGCTGTCAAGGGAAAAAAAAATATTATTTTTAAGAGATCTGAAGGGCAGAAGCGTTGTTGATTACAATTAGCATGTAATCTGAAACTCTGACTGTACCGTGGCGCACAGACAAGACAATTAGCATTTAATTAGGAGCTTTGCTCACTTTCTTCTACCCAATCTGATAGCTAAAATGATCACCTTGGAGTACTTCTCACTACTCTTTTGTTCCATTTCCTTCCATGTAGTTTCCATTTTCCCAGGTTTGGGGGGCTTATTTTCTAAAAAGTGTTGCTTTAAGTTATTTTTTTAATACAAATTATATGAACCCACAGTCTAAAATTTATAATTTGACAATAAAGCCAAATAGATTTATCCAGTCTGAAACACTTATCTGTACAGCAGACTCAACAGATTCCCCAGGCCACGTAAGCATAAGCATGTGTGCATCAGCGTGTGCAACCCCCTTAAAAACACTGTCATTATTTGCACCTTTTAATGTCAAACACATTTGACCTAATAGCTTAGCAGTTCTGAATTGGGCAAAACCTCCTCAAGTCCAGTCTACAATGGCCTAAAGTAGCTTTACCAGCAGATCAGGAACGAGGTTGAAAGGTCAGGGGAAAAAATTAAGTTCTGATCAAGAAGTAGTTGTTTAAGCCAAGTTCAAATCACACATTCTTCCCACCCACAAAGCTGAAAATCTGCTCTTGGAGCAGACATTGCAAAGCTGTATTGTTTCTGTAAACCTCAAGGAAGGGCACACACCAATTCCCTAAATCCTGTCTCCTCCACATTCCATAGACCTGGAATGACAGCTCTTCTAATAGAAACTTCCAGCTTCAGCTAACAAATGCTTATAGGAAGGAATGACAGGAGAAATCTTAATAAGCTGGTCTAGAAGGAAATTTTGTCTGGTACGTGAATGGCTAACTATCTTTTGCATGGGGTATCCTGGACATTTTTACCATAGAATCATGGAATGGTCTGGGTTGGAAGAGACCTCAAAGCCCATTGAGTTCCAATCCCCCTACCATGGGCAGGGACACCTCCCACTGGATCCAGTTTCTCCAAGCACCCTCCAGCCTGGCTGGCCTTGGTTGGCCTTTTTATGCAGAAAGGTATCTGGAAGCTCAGAATCTGGAGGAGGGGTGGCATGTTAGGGGTCTTAATGCAATACACAAACTTCAAGCAGGACTTTAGCCTGAGACATTCTCCCGTTCTAGAGGAAGAGGCTTGGGCAAAACCAGTAGCTCAGTGACTCTGGATTCAAGAGCTCTGACTAAAAGCAGCATCAGACCCTGGTGTCCTGTGAAGGCACAGAGAGAACAGGTAGCATGCCCAGAACAGAGCATGGCTATAATTAACTGTACAAAACAAGTAAAAGCCTTTCTGTGGAAGGTCCTTTACTTTTCCTCTAAGCTTCCTCTCTACTCTTTCTTGAAAACACCAGGTCAGGCAATAGGGGGTCTCACATTCAGCTCCCTGTGACTGCCAAGTTCCCCAGAATGGTCCAAAGAACATAATTTTTAGTCTGCTTTCAGGAAAGTACATGCTGACATCCTTGAACAAACCAAACCCCTCTCTCAATAAATACATGGCTAGCCGGATGCCGACAGCCCTTTGAAGCCTACCCTCTGTAGGAGAGTTGAACTTCGTCTCATTGACAAACGTAGACAGATCTGATGGCTGCGGGTAATCCTGCTTATCCGTGTTCAGGTCCACAGTCATGCAGGTCCATTTCTGACCGGTCACGGATGATGCCAGCTTCTCCTCATCTGTTGCGTGAACCACCGTGGATATGACAGGAGGTGTTTCTGGTGTTGGCAGTGGAGTGGGATCCTGCAGAAAACAAGGGTGAATTAATTCCATTATCATTCGTTAACACATGGAATCGTTAACTTTCTGAAATCCTTTGCATAATCACGGTATCCTTTTAATTCCATACTCCTTGCTGCAGCTCCGTATAAAATACTTTAATATTGAAGTACTTCATTTAGAACTCTACTAGCAGCAAGTTCTCCCCATATACCTAAACTCTTTGAGGATAAATACCCACATTGCAAAGCTGCCTTGATAATAAGGAAGAAAGAAAACCCAGAGCTGTTTAAACGTTAGGCACTTGACATAAGTGGCACACATCACCAATGACTGAAGGCTCTTGACTACCAAAACCAACGTTTTAGGCTTCCCTCATGGGAGCTTTCATGGGTCCATGAGGTCATGAACCCGTTTCTTCGCTTCCAGGCTGTCAGGCAGCACGAATGAAAGGGTAGGATGGATAAGAGGAAGATGAGCAGCAGCATGGAAGGAGCTGTGCCACATCAAAGCATTCAAGGCTTTGTAGGCAGAACAGTCTTTTTTTAACTCCTCTTCCAAGAAAACTACCTGCTGGCAGTTTAGAATGAGGAATAAAACCATCTGAGCACATGTGCCTGGGAGATCAGCCCACTTGTTTTATTTCTATTTCCGTTCCAGCCCACCAGTTTGATGCACTTCGTTTCTGACGTTCTAATCTAAAAAATCCAGGCTGAATAGTTCCAACTAGTTTGCCTGAAGATATTTATTCATATTTTCAGTCCATTGTAACAGGGCTTTCCTAAGTGCACACACGAACCGTCTAACTGGAACTCCCAGAGCAAAGACTAGATCTAACATATTTGTTGCACATACACTTCTAGAAATGAAAAGTTTCATACCTTATGATTAAAACTCAGTGTGCTATACTTGAACACCAACATGCTTATCTTCTTTACAAAAGCCGTTTCTATTATTAATGTATGATTACACAATTAAATACACAACATTTCCCTTTTTTGCCCCTATAATTACACAAACCACATGCATCAAAACAAGGCAGTTCTTTACCTGAGAAGGAGGATCAGATAGTGGGGATCTTTTTGGTGATTTTTTCACCCTAAATGTATCACTGAAAAAAAAGTTTGAACAGTTAATATGGTGATACCAGCAAAAATTGG
Source organism: Phaenicophaeus curvirostris (assembly GCF_032191515.1). Lineage (NCBI taxonomy): Eukaryota > Metazoa > Chordata > Aves > Cuculiformes > Cuculidae > Phaenicophaeus > Phaenicophaeus curvirostris. The sequence continues at coordinate 11,937,703 of NC_091400.1, read as the reverse complement.
GTCATTTCACACTTAGCAAGAGACAGCCAGACAATGCAACCTCTGTAAGCCCTTCTGCTTGAAAATCCCACCCGCCAGGCAGCAGCACCACAGGGAAACATGCCGTTAGTACATATTCTCATCATGCACTTGGAACAGGCCTCGATTCCCCAAAAGCTGAGAAAAGCAGGATTGCCATATTTTTCATGCCAGCTCCTGACACATTTGCAGGAGGGAGGTGCTGCTTGGTTGCCATTCAAATCCCTGCAGCACTGCAGACAACCTCAGGCACATTATTAACTTCTGTCTGCTTTCTCCTCTGAAAATTAGGTCTCTTTCAATGAGAATTAAAACTGTGATAAACTCGTAAGCTCCAATGACCCCATAAATCATTAAGAAAAAGCACGGCGTGCTTTGGATGAACTGCATCAAAACAGACACAGTTCCCAAGGTGTCAGAACGTTACAGATGTGCACAAGGAACTTCTCCCTCTTTAAGACAAACACAACAACAAACATGGCAATCCTACTTCCAGTTCCCCGGAGAGCTCACAGTGCAGAGTGGGCACATGGACACTGCAGCCCTTCAGAACCCCACAGGTTTCAATCAAAAGGAATGAAGAACAAGCATTGTGCCTTGGCATCTCATTACTAATGTTGCCTTTACGTTTATTCACAATCAATCAAAAATATTTCCGTGCAAAGAAATAAACCACTGACCCCCTGTTCTCTGGATGCACATTGCCAGAGTTATTCCAAGAGGGAGAAAAATATCACAACAAACTCATTGTGAAAGACCTCAGGTTTGAACTGAGATGCACGGACAAAAATTAACAGCTCTGCCTGCTCATCCCTGATCAATGCATGGCAAGATCGACAATAGGAATTATAACAGTGGGGTTCAATTGGCAGAGGGTAAATCAATACCACAGCTACAGGGGAAAATAAACTGGACAGCTGAGTATCAGCGTGCTCAAAGCTACTGATTATCTGGTCACAATGCTGGAAGTGATTAGGATAACTTGTTCCTTTAAGAAGGACAAACACTGTGTGGTATTTATGAAAACATGGTTGTACAATGTTATTGAACAGTGGTAGAAATAAAACTTCTGTGCTTTAGCTCAAGGATACAAAATCTATATAATTTTGAAAAGAGGATCTCTTCCGATAGGCAAAGAGAATGAGGCAATAGATTCCTCAAACTCATTCTCGGCCAGGCATTTTACTTAAAATAGCTTTCAGACATGCCAGGAAAGTGAAATAGTTAACATAAAAGATTCATGCTGAATAATAACTGATCATGCTGCAAAATAAATGAGTAAAATTAAAAAGCCCATAAATCAAAGAGGAATGTTAGCTGAGAATTACTTACAACAGAGAACACACAGACATCACATCTTCTACCATCCTAAGACAAATAAGACAAAGAAAAGAGAGACAGACAGAAGGAACTGACAAAAAAGATAAACCTACAAACACTGTTAATGTTAATAGGTTAATGCAATCGGATCATGCATATTTTCTACCTATATAATCTTAACATCTACTTTTTATTATGAAATACAAGCAGAGAAAAAATATTCAGCAAGTCCTTTAATGCTTTCAAATTCAACGTCATATTTTTGACACGCTTTCATCTTAAAAGAACATGTTTTTCCAAGCTGAGGCCTCTGAGTTAAGTTCCTATAATGTACAAACCATCCCTTCCCTGCTGGCAGCCACCTGCTTTCTGCTCAAAACACACAAGTTGTTACTCTATGGGATGTAAAACTGTTCTGTAATGGCAGCTGAGATTAAGGGAAGAGCGCAGTTACGCAGGGTTTTGTCATGTCTGTTGAGTTGTTATTACAGAAACAGCGACTTGACCCTTCCATACCATTTACCCAAGTCAAGAGAGAAAATGACATTTCTTTACATTGCATCTCCCTTGGCTCTGACTGAAATCTAGCTTTGTGTTCCGACAGCACTAACTGACTGCCCCAAACACAGGAACAAATCCTGCCACACAACCAAGGCAAAGAAAAGTCTTCATCCCCTTACAAGGCTGGCGGCTGCTGCTCAGCTCCTCTCACATGCAATGCTCTCCAAAGCCTGGTCCTTCGGCTTCCAAACACTGCCTCCAGTCACCCAACGGCTTCGAGACCATGCCTACACAAGCCACCTATTTTTATTCCTCACTATACACAGGCACTGGGGAAGCATCAACTGCCTCTTGTTCAGAATCATCTGAGCAAGATGATCTGTCTCAAAACAGCTCAGCACCATTGATGTGATTTGCATTGAGCTGCCATCTCTTCTAAAGATCTCATCTTTCCACTTCGAGGTCAATGCTCAGACTGCTGAGCATTTTATTCAAGAACAAAACCTGATTATTTGTATTGATTTAACACAGGTAAGATCTGGCAACTGGCACAGATTCAGAGCAGTACAAGCTTAGCAATGGTTTAAACTCATGCCTGGCTTCTTCACCACTCATAAGGATAACTTAAAAATCGCTCTCTGTTCACGAGGAACACATTTTCAAACCCACTGCTTCCCCAAGAAGCCTTAAGTGGATTGTCTTCTAGGACGCATTATGGCTGCAGGCTGCACTGGGTGTTTCTCTTCTTTGTTAGAAACCACTTGCAAAAGTAGGTTACAGCGCTGCTGCATTGAGCAGACACCACACAATGCAGTGAATGCAGTCCCAGCAAGGGCTGGGAATTCCTGAAAACCTCCAGACCCAAGAACCCATAAGCTCTAGGATAGTTCCACTTCTGCCACCACAACAAAGAGCAGCAGTGAACTTTGTAACTGTAGGACAGGGTCTTCCTGCAATGGATTTTCCCAAGGAGACGTGATTTAGCAGACTCTTTGTAAACTCATGTTGGCCCTGAATTAACAGCTTTGGGATTGGTTCTAATATTTGGAGCAGGAATCAGTCAACTCCACAGCTGCTACTAGAAGACACGGGGGGCTCTGGCTGGCTGCAAGTATCAGACTTCCCTTCTCTTCTTCTGCATTTCCACAGCAAGATTCCAACTGTTCCTCTCTTGCACCCAGACTTTTAAGTCTTCTTGGTTTTGATTGCAGGCTTGGAAAATGAGTCAGTGTAGCATGTACATTAATTTCTGCTAAATTTCAAATATGCCTCAAAAAGAAGAAACATGGGAAAAACAGGCCCCTCCCTCAAAAAAATACCTCAAATGTACAGCTGTCTATACCTTCCATAAATCAAGAATGACCCTAATAAGCAAAAAATGGCACAAGCTTCCTTAAATCTGTCAAGGGAGGTGAATTAGAAGGCTGGAGGGCAGCAGGCTGCTCGGAAAAAGCTGAATCATCTCTATCTCACTCCATAAGGGAGATCATCTTTTGTACTGTTTTACATTAACCACGTTATCTTCAAATTGCCAGGCTTTATAAATTTTTTAATCACATTTTTCTTAGCTAGCTGAAACATCTAAACCATAAAGGGACGTGCACCAAGATACTTATAGACAGACAGGATATCTATTTCATACAAATGGGATCTCAACTTACTGATTACTAACTCCAAATAAACCACGTCTCAGCAGATAAGGCACCGTGCACGCTACCCAGTTAACCACAGAGCCAATGGAAATAGACACTGAGGTTTTTAACCAAATATCTAAATATAACACACTAGAACACTCCTCCTGCAATGTGCCCACTGAGTCTAAAAGCTGGATATTTTTCTAACACGCAGCACTCTGAATTTTAACCCTTCACAGCATTGTAAGCTCTTTCACAGAAAGGAATTTTTTTTTACATTTTTTTCTCCTGTATTTAAAAATTATATTTCAATGCTGCACTCTCCTCTTTCAGGTTATTTTCTTTTAAATACCTGGATAAAACCACCTTCCTGTTGTGTGCAATAGATCTGTCATTGCCTTACTATTTCACATCCCACTCTCAAAACCTACTTTGACCATCTTAAACAGTACCAAATTCCCAAGATGAGGTCACAGGAAACTTGGCACGACACTGATGAAATTTGGCTTTCATCAGATTCAAAGCTACTCTGAGCCCCATAACTTCAAAAATCCGGCTGCCAGACCAGCGACCCAATCTGACTTGAAACAGCCCTGGTTCCCCTCTTCAGTCTGGAAACACCAAGAGAGGTTGGAGGAGAGCACGTACAGTCTCCTGACATGAGTCCAGTTCTGTGGTGACCACGTTCAACAGTATCTCTCTTTCTCTACTCAAATATAATATAAACCAGGTATAACTGTGCTCAGGGGTAGGAATGTGCCTCTGTGCCATTTAACTTACGTTTTTAGTGGCGTCTTCTTCTTTTTTGCAGGTTTATTCAAGTTGTCTCCTTCAGTTCCGTTTGTTTCATTGGCACTGGCTGGTATCTCAAAGGAAGCTGGAGATTTAGAGGGTGAGCTGGCTATCTTGGAAGAAGACTTGAAAGGGTCAACAGAGTCCTCGCACATGTCTGGCTCAAAAGTGTACGTTTGCTGAGGCAGTTTGGGCGATTCTTGCATTTTTGTACTAGAAGAGAATGGGTTAAAATTGGGGTCATCCCACTTGTCGATATCAAAAGTGTAAGAGCCTTTTGTGATAGGGATTTCATTTGGATCCACAGGTGACTTGGTCGGTGTGGTGGGAGCATTGTCAAGCTTTTCCACTGACTTCTTAGTCTTTGGCCTCCGTAGTGGCATTTTAGCACCAGGCTTTTTACCTGCTTTTTTGGGAGGAGGAGTACTCTCCTGCTGGTCTTCACTCCCCCCTTTCTCTTCAGAATAATCGAACTCCAGCCTCACGGCGACACCTTTGACCGGAGGGTCCTCCTGCCCTCCCGTGTCAGGTGGAGTCACCTCCACAGCCTCCGGTGCCGTTGTAAGAGGTAGCGTTTTCTTATTGGCAGGGGGAGAATTCTGTACTTTGCTGCCTCCAGTGCCAAATGCGCTGATCCCTTCAAAACTGTCTGGATCCAACGGGTTGGATCCTTCGGGCACAGGCGGGGCCTCCTGTTTCTCAGCAGAGATTTTAGAAGGATCAGTACATTCGGGCTTTACTGAATCAGCCTTTGCCTCAGGTATGGGTTTATCCTCACCTGAGGCACAAGTTGCTTGTCCAAGGTCAGACAGTTCTTGTGGTGTTTCCTTCACTGGTGGAGCCTCCAGAGGTTTCTTTGCTGGCTGCTTCTTTTTTACGGAAGCTGGTCTGGATTTTTTTGTTCTCTTAAGGGTGCTAGAAGCACTGCTTGAACCAGTACCATACACATCTGCTGCCGGTGCTAACGTCTCACTGTTGCCAAGATAAGATGCTCCATCAAAATCACTTGCCTGCAAGCTAAGAGAGCGAGACAATGTAGATTTGGAAATTGGAACAGAATCAGTGGATTTTCTTCGAACATTCGCTTTGGGATCTCGGTTCTTCGATTCTGGAGAGCTCGGTCCTAAGGCATGGAGAGAATCCACCAACTCAATATTATCGAAGTCCAAGTTGTAAGTTCCACTGCTGGCTATTGGCTTGTCCTCATCGAAGACAGTGGAAAAGGAATGGGAAGGGGGACGGAAAGGGCTTTCTTCAACTGATTCGCTGTGAGAGACATCAGTTACAGTTACAGTTTCTGAACATAACCCTGTGGGAACAAACAAAAGATTGAATTTTAAACACATTTTTAAAACTGGAGCTTAATAAATTTTACTATAATCTAATATTACTCCAAGTAAAAAAAAATTAAAGGGTCAAAAATCATACAAGTGGACTAAGCAATGATTAAAGTTACGTTTCCAATATAAGAACTAGATTTGGGGAAAAAACGGTTCTGTTCTCCCAGGAAAAGAATTCAAGGCAAGTTTCATGAAAACACAGAATATGTATTTGCAATAGCTTCTAGAGCATGTCTTCTAACATAATTATCACTTAGTTAACAAGATCTAAACTAGTTACTGCTTAGTTAGAGAGACTGATACTTCCATAACATGCTAACTATGCCAAATACCAGAAAAAAACAAACACCATCATTTTAATACTCCTGTTTTTTTACTGTTATCAGGAGTTCCCAGAACTGTGGCAGAGCTCCCACACAGTGAATTCCCTGTGAGCTGACTGGTGCTTCAGCAGCGACACTTAAGTTCTGTTTCCCATGTGCTATTTTTACCAGTTTCCCAGAGGAACATGGCTTTCTCTCACAACCCATCAACACTGCTCCTCTTTCTGTCCCGAGTAATCAATATATGCCTCTTTGACCTCGTAATTCCAAGTTTATAACGAGATATGAATCAGTGAGAACTTCATATGAAATAATTATGGTAAAGGTAAGAAAAGCAGTCAATTACAGCACTGTACAAACATCCTCAAGTTGAAAATCTTCCTTGAAGAAGACCAGTAGAAGCTCCATAAGAATGACTTTAAAGGGATTTTTCAAAGCGTAGTTCTAATTCAGTGATGAAAAGAAATTTTACGGAGAAAATTACATGCTAAAAGTGTGAACAAGCAGCTTTTAACCATAATTAAAAATTTGCTTATTGAATGGAGTCCTAAAAAGAGTTCCAGAAGTCTCTAGACTGGGGATATAACAATAGGATTGGACAAAGCAGAAAAATATACAGCATGTATCAAGAGAAGTGGAAAAAATATAGGTAGGAAAGGACTAAGATGATCGTCCTTTCTGCCCTCCCATTCACACTGAAATGTCCCTGGAGGTGTTCAAGGCCAGGCTGGATGGGGCTTGGAGCCCCTGATCCAGTGGGAGGTGTCCCTGCCCATGGCACGGGGTGGAACTGGATGGGCTTTGAGGTCCCTTTGAACCCAAACCATTCCATAATTCTGTGTTTTACACTTTTTGCATATGGCTTGTTCCTGCTGTCATTGTGCTGTTCTCTATCCGAACGTCCCATTCCCCTCTGCCCATGTGTGCGTGACCCAGTCAGGGATTCAGAGACCCAGGAAACCTCTTCTCCAGCTCCCAGCCCAAGCAAGGGTAAACCAGCTCCAAGCTCTCACTAACCCGTCCAGGAGCAAAGAGCCCCAGTGTTGCCTGTTGAAGCTGTGCTGAATTCTTCATCTCGTCAATTGTTTTAATTACACAATTATGAGGAAAAATAGTCAAGCAAAAATGAATGCTTATCTAATCCTTAAATGATTCCAGAGACATTTCTACACATCTTTTCCATTCCAACCTTGACATGTTTTGTGAAGTACTTCCCACTTTGCTCAGCTATATTCATTAACGTTGTTCATAAAAGTGATACCGACAACCAATAATTACATTTAGTCAGGAGCTATAAAAGGATTAAGAACAGGAAAAAAAAATTCCTTTGTTTGAGGGGAAATTATATGTCTACAAAGAGATTACAAGAGTTATCATTTATGGATGTAGAGGACAGAAAGGGTTCAAGGCAACTGGACATGTTTCCCAAAGTAGCACCTAAGAGTGGCACCACGGATTTCCAGAGGTTGGCAAAGCAATGACAGCTGCACAGTCTCTCTTTTAAGACTGTGGAGGTTTAATGCAGTACATCAATTAAAGTAGTATTTGAATGTGTTTTTTCTGCTAAACAAATGCTGATAACGTGGCAGTACTGCAGGACAGTTTATTTTCTCCTTATTCTCTGCCAGGTTGGTTTCAGCCTGGCTGAGTGGTCACAGAATCACAGAATAACCAGGTTGGAAGAGACCCACCGGATCACCGAGTCCAACCGTTCCTACCAAACACTAAACCATATCCCTCAGCACCTCGTCCACCCGTGCCTTAAACACCTCCAGGGAAGGTGAATCAACCACCTCCCTGGGCAGCCTGTTCCAGTGCCCAATGACCCTTTCTGTAAAGAATTTTTTCCTAACGTCTAGCCTAAACCTCCCCTGGCGGAGCTTGAGGCCATTCCCTCTTGTCCTGTCCCCTGCCACTTGGGAGAAGAGGCCAGCACCCTCCTCTCTACAACGTCCTTTCAGGTAGTTGTAGAGAGCAATGAGGTCACCCCTCAGCCTCCTCTTCTCCAGGCTAAACAACCCCAGCTCTCTCAGCCGCTCCTCATAAGGCCTGTTCTCCAGCCCTTTCACCAGCTTGGTTGCTCTTCTCTGGACTCGCTCCAGAGCCTCAACATCCTTCTTGTGGTGAGGGGCCCAGAACTGAACACAGTATTCGAGGAGCAGTCTCACCAGTGCCGAGTACAGAGGGAGAATAACCTCCCTGGACCTGCTGGTCACGCCGTTTCTGATACAAGCCAAGATGCCATTGGCCTTCTTGGCCACCTGGGCACACTGCTGGCTCATATTCAGTCGGCTGTCAACCAACACCCCCAGGTCCCTCTCCTCCAGGCAGCTTTCTAGACAGACTTCTCCTAGTCTGTAGCACTGCATAGGGTTGTTGTGCCCCAAGTGCAGGACCCGGCATTTGGCCTTGTTAAACCTCATGCCATTGGACTCAGCCCAGCGGTCCAGCCTGTTCAGATCCCTTTGCAGAGCCTCCCTGCCCTCCAGCAGATCGACACTTCCACCCAGCTTAGTGTCGTCCGCAAACTTGCTAAGGGTGCACTCAATGCCTTCATCCAGGTCATTGATAAAGACATTGAACAGGGCTGGACCCAGCACCGAGCCCTGGGGAACCCCACTTGTCACTGGCCTCCAGCTGGATTTAACACCATTTCCCACCACTCTCTGGGCCCGGCCATCCAACCAGTTTTCCACCCAGGAGAGTGTGCGCCTGTCCAGGCCAGAGGCTGACAGTTTCTCAAGCAGAACGCTTTGAGAAACTGTGTCAAAGGCTTTGCTGAAGTCCAGGAAGACCACATCCACAGCCTTTCCCTCATCCAGCAGCCGAGTCACTTGGTCATAGAAGGCGATCAGGTTAGTCTGGCAAGACCTGCCTTTTGTGAACCCATGTTGACTGGGCCTGATCACCCGGTTCTCTTGCATGTGCTTCATGATAGCACTCAAGATCACCTGTTCCATGACTTTCCCTGGCACTGAGGTCAGACTGACAGGCCTGTAGTTTCCTGGGTCCTCCCTGCGGCCCTTTTTGTAGATGGGCACAACATCAGCCAGCCTCCAGTCCAGTGGGACTTCCCCAGTCTTCCAGGACTGTTGGAAGATGATGGAAAGGGGTTTGGCCAGCACATCCGCCAGCTCCTTCAGTACCCTAGGGTGAATCCCATCCGGCCCCATAGACTTGTGACTGTCCAGTCGGGCTAGCAAGGCACTGACCACCTCCTCTTGGATCATGGGAGCCTCATTCTGCTCCTCTAGCTCCTGGGTTTGTACACAGACGGAACGACCCTCCTTACGACTAAAGACTGAGGCAAAGAAGGCATTAAGTACCTCAGCCTTTTCCTCATCCCCTGTTACTGTTGTCCCTTCTGTGTCCAATAGGGACTGTATGGTCTCCCTAGTCCGCCTTTTATTATTTATATATTTGTAGAAAGATTTTTTGTTATCTTTCACTGACTTGGCCAATCCAATTTCTAGCTGAGCCTTAGCCCTTCTGATTTTTTCCCTACACAATCTCACTTCCCTCCTGTAGTCCACCCAAGAGGTTTGTCCCTTCTTCCAGAGGCCATAAACATTTCTTTTCTTCTTGATATCCCTCAAGATCTCTCTATTCAACCAAGCTGGCTTTCTCCCCTGCCGGCTTTTTTTCCGGACCACGGGGACGGCTTTCTACTGAGCTGCTAGGACCACCCCTTTGAAGAGCTCATTAATAGGAGTGGATTTGCCAGCTGAGCTGCTGCTCACTGCACTGGGACATCTGTGGCGGGGAGTCGGAGTGTGCCGTGGAACCCTGGAATTAGAGTGATCCATGCACTGAACACTGGGATGGGAACGGGAAAGGCTGAATGGGAATACATTACAATAAACACCGGCACAGCTCTAGTACGTCAGCGAGTACAAATGTAGGTCAGCACAGAATAAACAGCATCCGAACAAGAAATCGGCTGCAATTATGCTCTGTTTTCATTCTAGCATGTGCCAAAGGCCTCGATAGGATTGAGGCTCCTTGTTCAAAGTCAGCACAAACACGCATTTAAATAAACTAAACGAAACCAGTGCCCTGCAGGACTGGGCTGTAAATCACAGGCATGGTGGAGCAGAGAGCAGGGACGCATTGCAGCCACAAAGAGAATGTCCAAGGCTTTCCAGCTGCTCCAAGCACAACAGCATTCACATTTGGTGTGCTCCACACAGCGTAGAGCTTTAATCTTCTCTAATTGCTCATTTTACAACTTCCTGCTAATCAAATTCTTCACTTAGAGTATAGATTTCTGCAGAACAGTGCTTGATGCACTACTGTAATTTATCATTTCCTTATGAAGCAGTATGTGAAGCTGTCTCAGAAAACATGGCTTTTGGTGGGACTGGAATGCTGCTACTGGACTCCTCTGGCATTACAACCAAAATGGCTCTGTACAAGTAATGAAGAAATGCTGGAGAGGCAGATATAACCAGTACTCGCTATCCAAAAACCAACAGGGCATCATTACTACAAGGAGATAGGAAATGCATTGTTTCCTGACATTAACAGCCTGTTCAGAGACCAGGGTCATTTGTCCTTTTACACCACAGAATGAAGCAAATTGGTATCACCAACTACAGTATTTCATTAAAATGCAGTTTGATCGCACAGGGACACAGTACTACACGAGGCAGGAAACTTAAGGCAGGACTCGCCTTAAAGGGAAGCCAGCACAAGATTTTAAATCAGGTTGAAGCCGTTCATTTGTGCTGATGGTCACAAAAGCATTCCAAGAACACTAGCAATAGCAGAGAAACCTAAGTTGCCACAACAAACAGGCAATTCCCTCTCATTTCATTAATCAAAAAAGAAAGTCCCGGTTCTGCTCCTTCCAGAATTCCACAATATCTGATTTCAGAACTCTTTGCCCAGATCAGGTATGAAAACCAAACCCAAACCAAAAAACAACAACAAAAGGTCTAAGACTTCTGGTATCTGGATGATGAGACTTCTCAACGGGAGCCGCATGATGTATGTAGTGCTTGGCATTTTCCCCTGCTTCCTATTATGGCAGAATTAAAAGTTGCTAGAACGATATGATGACTGTTTGCATTAATAAATAAATTTCTGTTGTTAGTATCAACAAAAAGGAAACACAAAAAATCTTTTCTAGTCAACTAGAGGAATCCTTTTTATGTGCATTATAAAATACTCAGATTTTGGTAGAACCTCAGACGCCAGTAAAGCATTTTGTTATGAATAACGAAAATGTATTAAGAAGCTAAAAGGAAAAATATTTTAAGACAGCTAGAAGTACTTTGTATGTTTTAAATTCCAACTAATTCCTCCAATGGTGGAGCTGTGCTGTATGATAGGGTGGCTGAGTGCTTTGCTCTTTGTCAAAGTATCTCTAAAAGAGTGGGAAGCCCATAGCCTCGATGCTGCTGAGCTGGAAGCAAACTGGAACACAATTTTGAAAGGCTTAGAAACAAAATTTAACCAGATCTAAGATAGCAAACACAGAAGAAATTAAATTCTAGTTGTTTTCTAGAAAAAAGTAAAGAGAAACCCTTGGAAAATGCATCCAATGTGCACTCATGTCCTCCCCTTCCGTGCAGTAACACCGTGGACCAGCCCACATTGCACATGGGAATGGCAATATGGAACACTAGAAACCCTGAAATAGCTTATTTCAAGTTCCTGCTTGTTATGGGATGCCTTTGAACCTATAAAATCAATTAGTGGTGCTTTTATAACTGTAAAAACACTTCTGCCAATTATTCTGAGAGAAAAGTTGAGATGCGAAGTTTATTTTCGGTTTTCCTGTGTCAGGCTTCAAGATGAAAAAAACGGAAAAAGAACATTTTCCTACCAAACACTTTATTTTTCGTCTGGGCCAGTATTTCTCTAGAGGAAAGCTTGGCCTCAATTTCCCTGGCACAAGACAGACCTGAATGCGGGTCTCCCATATCTTGAGCAGTGAGTGGTAACGCACAGAGGGGACCCCAGCACTCACATCTCCCCTGTGTGCATCATCCAAATTCAGTAATTAACTGGGAGAGGTGGCAGAAGAAATGCTCCTGTCTGGCAGGAATCCCTGGACAGAAACAGGAGGTGTTTGAGAAGAAGGGCTTGGGACACTTTCTGGTGCTCAGATGGCTGGAACAAGGGACAGGAGAACATTGCTATGAGGAGCTGATAAGACAGGCAATAATAATTAAAAATACTACCGATATAATAATAAAATTTTAAAAAAACACCCTGAAATTCTTTTTCCTTGAGAATATAACCTATGTTCCTCACCACAAAAAGCATTTACAGAGGAACAGAAGGGTTCATTACTGACATTTGTGGAGTTCAGAGGTAGCTTCCATATAGGCTCCGTTACTCTTCTTCCCCTCCAGACTCCCCTCTTCTGCTCTGCTGATGATGAACTGGAGCCACACAGCAGGTTTTACCCCACCAGGAGCTGGCACAAACCCAGGGTGAGGCCTGCTCGGTTTCACTTTCATCGTATTTATTGAGTTAGCATTGAAGTCAACCTAATTAAAAACTCTCCTGTTGGCTTTCCAGCAGTGGGGTCCAGCTGCTGCACTAATGATATCATGCAGCATAACTACAACCATCTGCATATGTAATTATTGTCAGATAGAGATGAAATAATCCTTTCAAAAGCTTCATATCCCTCCTCCTTCCACCCAAGCACATGCACCATCACCAACCTCTCGCAGAAGACAAAGCTGTGCAGCTGGTGAACCAGAAACCCATCTGGACATTGCTGCCTCTCCCTGTGTGTGTGCCAGGCTCTCCGGCTGCCCATATTCCTTATTCCTCTTTATCGAAACCTATTTATTTAGTTGTATGGTACCAACAAGGAGCTCCGCTTCAACTGCCCATAAACCCCGAGTAAGGGACTCATTCTCTCTGCATGCAACTACGTGCATAACCTATGAGGTCAGCAAACTACCAGATAACTGCTGCTCACATGCTTTATGAAGTACAAGACGTCTAATTGTTCATGTTTCTGAAGAGGTGTGCAAACACCTCAGCCATAGCCTCAGTACTGTTAATTTCATAGAATCCTAGGATGGTTGGGTTGGAAGGGACCTCAAAGCCCATCCAGTCCCACCCCCTGCCATGGGCAGGGACACCTCCCACTGGATCAGGGGCTCCAAGCCCCATCCAACCTGGCCTTGAACAGCTCCAGGGATGGGGCAGCCACCACTGCTCTGGGCAACCTGGGCCAGGGCCTCCCCACCCTCACAGGAGGACATTTCTCTTAAGGTCTCATCTCAATCTCCCCTCTTTCAGCTGAAAACCATTTCCCCCTCGTCCTATCCCTGTACTTCCAGATAAAGAGCCCCTCCCCAGCTTCCCTTCTTCTAGAGATGTCCAAAACAAATGAATGCTTTGTGTTGCCCTCCTACAGTTGGATTTTTTCTGCATTACACATCTTCCTTCCCTCACATAAATTACCCTGTTTTATAATCCTTGCATCGTTTTGGGCTGCTGAATACAGCTCTCTCAATTTGTGGGAACTTGCTTCCCATGGCCAAATCATATCTGCAAATTAAATGTTTTCATCTCTGCCATCCGATGGCCTCCAATCTAGCCCACACTGGCGATGAACAGATCTATTCCACTCCTTGTTCTCCTTCAGTAACATCTGAAAGAAAGGAGGGGGAGATCTGGGATGTAGGGAGACAGGGATCACATGTGCCAGGGAAGCACGTGTGTAATCAAGGGTTTGAAGATAATCTACTGCTGTAATTAAAACCACACTCCAATCCTGTTCAGCATATGTCCCCTTTTGTTCTCTCAGCACTTATTTTGTAACCATTAGATTACAAAAGATCAGCAAAAGGAAAGAAGACAGAGGATGAGTGATGTCGTTTGCTACAACAAAGAAAGAACTGTAACAGCAGAAAAGAAAAAGCATCAGGATGTCTCACTATTTTATTTTTATCTGGTGGAATTGCTTTGTTGAACATCCTTCTAGCTTCTCAAAAACTGATTAAATAAATGAGGATCTTAAGCAGTATTCCTTAATAACTCCCAGAAATGTATTAGGCAGCTCAAGACATTTGCAAGACTTATTTGTCACTGTCCTAAAGGCTTAAATCACAGTTGGGCAGCCTTTATAATGCACACACCAGCCACTGCTTTGCCCATTGCTACATACAGCTGCTTCTACAGTGGACACAGGAGCTTCAAACCACTGCCCAGCAATCACAGACTCATGGGATAGTTTGAACTAGAAGGGATCTTAAAGCCCATCCAATTTCAACCCCCCCGCCATGTGCAGGGACACCTCCCACTGGATCAGGGGCTCCAAGCCCCATCCAACCTGGCCTTGAACACCTCCACGGATGGGGCAGCCACCACTGCTCTGGGCAACCTGTTCCAGGGCCTCCCACCCTCACAGGAAAACATTTCTTCTTAAGATCTCATCTCAATCTCCCCTCTTTCAGCTGAAATCCATTTCCCCTTGTCCTATCCCTGCACTCCCTGATCCAGAGCCCCTCCCCAGCTTTCCTGGAGTCCCTTTCAGTATTGAAAGCTGCTCTAAGGTCCCGCCACAGCCTTCTCTTCTCCAGGCTGAAGAAACTTCCAAGAAATATTTTATGAGCATAATTTCCTTGCCTATGCCAATACAGACACCTCCCTGCAGCTTCCCCTTCCCCAGGCACTTGTCCCACTCATCGCGTGCTTGTTACCTGTGTCTTCCACGGGCAGCTGGGGTTTTATTTCTTGTTCTGCTCCGTCTGCTACAACTGCTGCTGCTGCTTCGGGGGGTGGCTGTGGGGGCGAAGGTGGTGCCTTTACCGGTGTAGTGGACTCTGGGGTCTCAAATGCTTCTTCAGAGTCAGAGCTCCTAGTGAAAACCAAATGAGAGACTGATGAGCACAGTGAAGGTTCACGTTGGCAGGTCATACTGGGAAACGCAGGGCTTGCTGAGCTGATGGCACAGACCTCAGTTATCAGGCTATCTCTGCACTTCCCAAAGGAGATTTTACATCACAGTATGGTTTCCAGAGCAAAATATGGCTATGGTCTTCTTCATATGTCAGTATTTACGTCACTTAAGACTTCTTTGTGTTACGAAAGTGAACACATACTAGGAAATAAATCCTACAAAGCCTGCTTTCCAGTGTGAAGGAGGCTGAACCTCACAGCCAGCAGCACTGACACCCTGGTGTTAGCTTCCAAAACTCTCCTTAGCACAAGAGTTCCTACAGCAACTATAATAAATTAAAAGAATCTCCGGAAGACATTTCATCACTCCATGAAAAACCCTAGATGAAACAGCACCAAATTCCTGTGTGTGCTCCTACAGGTGAGAAAACAGACATGGAGATACCAGAGGTGCAGCAAATCTTTGGGCACCCCCTGCTCCCACAGAAACGCTGCGTTCTGGTTTTAGCAGAATTTTACCATAAACCTTGTCAAACGGTGAGTGTATGGCAGTGTAACACAAAATACGTGGAGTCCTGGTAGCATCAGTAATTCTTTTCTAGCACCTTACACTCACACAGGCACAAAAACCCAGGAAGATGACAGCAGCACTCAACATGGAGCCAAGAAAACGGAACACAAGCATGAAAGTCAGCAACTGTACGAAATTATCGGTAACTGAAGTATTAAGTGAAGATCTAAACCACAGAAGGACGCACAATTTGCTCTTACAACTGAAAGCCTTCAGAAACTGTCCCGCTCGATCTGAAAACTATAGATCTTATTAGTTTTTAAACCAAATGGAGACCATGCTTTTAAATACCTCTTCTTGAAGCCCTTTTTGTGAAACAAGGGATGCAGTGGCAATGGTGTCACATTTAATATACACTGAATACACATACAATGAACATTCAGTAAGCATTTCTGTTGGTCAGATGCAGGTTTTCACTGCTAGTCTGTAATAAAGTGAATTGAACATGACAGTCTCCTGAAGGACAGGACTGACATGCCTATTCCCAGTGACTCCGCACGGCTGTGGTCTCCACAGCTCCTCACAGCTGTCTGCACTCCACATGCCAGTGCAACAGGGTCAAATTTTGCCATTGACTGAAAAGCCATTTCATGCCCCAGAAGCACTCCACAAGCCATCCTGAATTGAGGACCCTCCTCATTTTGTTCGAATTAACAGATAACTCAGAGCTGCCAGATTCTGTCTAGTTCCTCAAAGCTCATCATTATTTTAAGCAGCTCGATGTCAGGAGAAGGGCAAGTGCAGGATTTGCATTCCATTACATTTGCCTAAATCCATCACAGCATGAAGTCTTTGGTGAGATTGGGAAGAAAAGACCCCGATGTCACCCCTGATAGCTTGAGGAGCACAGCAGACCTGATTCTCCCCAGCTGCCTCCGTGGAATCCTGATGAGAGCCCCCACCTCTTTACACACCATTGGGATACCCACCACAGCCCAGAGCCAACCCCTGCCTCATCACCTCTAGCCCCATGCAAAGCAAAAATCTGCCAGCCGGCTATTAACTTTGGATGTTTGCCTTACTTGGGGATTGTTGGAGATGGCTTTTTTCTCCCCCAACTTATGTCACTGCCTGGGGAAGTGTTCAAAAATAGCATGCCTGGCTTTTGATGACATCTATGGCTGTGGCTTCTCCTTAGTGTCATTGCTTGAACCATAGCCATTGATCAGCCCACAGAACAGTTAAACTAGGAGAGGTAGGCTGCAGCATTTTAAATCACATCTCTTCAAAGCTGCACCATGTTTGTATGTTCAAAATATTTCAAGCTTAAGAACGGCTGCAAACAAAGAGGTCCTGTAAATAAAGCTGCACAATGTGTATGCAATTAAATAATGCTTTCTCCTCCTTCCATAGAGCCGCTCCAGGCAACTTTTAAGTTGAAGAATCAAGGAGATAGAAAGTCGTGTCATATTTTCCGAGAACAGAGGTATTTCTTGTGTCATGAAAATAAACCTAGAAAGTTATCATCTAACCCAGCAGACTGAAAGGCAATTCGTATCCCTCATGCTTTCACGTAATTGTGCTGTACTTAATTCATGTTTTACTCTTCATTTCTAACTGAAAGTGTTGCTCTGTAATGCTGAAACAATAACATCTGGACTCCAAACTGTCTGTATAGCACACGTAACATATACAGTAAATATATAGGTATAAGTAATAGAACTGAAACTGGAAAAACCCTCTGTTTTCACGTCCTACTCATATTTGTCACTGCTTTGTTCAACTGGCTCAATGTGTCCTCTGTGTCCTCCTTTATCCAAATGACGGGAAGGCTGTGCACATTTATTTCCCTTTTAAACAAGCTGCTTTGCTTTACTTGCTGACTTCCCTGGATGAGGTGGGCCTAAGCGTTTCATAGAATCATAGAATAACCAGGTTGGAAGAGACCAACCGGATCATCGAGTCCAATCTGTTCTTTGCTGCTTACTCTAAGAGCCTCCACACTGGAGAACCTCCCCCACCTGTGGAAAGCAGTTATGGTGCCAGAGCTCCAGCACAAAGCTTTCTTTGCTAATATTTAATAATTCCCAAAAGATTCCAAGGCAAGGCTTCTAATTTTCATCTGCCCCTCTCCACAACCAGCAGGAGAATCAAGTAAGAACTGCCTTAACTGTAACCCAAGTGCTGTGGAGTTTGTGATGAGAAACAATTGAGCTGGTATTTGATTAAGAAATATGATGGGAAGATCAACACCAGAAAAACATTCCTTGTCACAGCCTGGGCTGTGGGAGAGAGCACAATGCCTGGAAGCACACGCTAGGACCACGCTCCAAGGTCTGCATTACATACATCCTGGAAAAATTACACCATGATCAGTTTATCTTAGTGAAAATACAGATGGTCCCTCTACTTACGATATGTTTTTAAGACTACAAAACTGCAAGAAAAGCTTTTCCCAGAACAACACGATTTCCCATGGAAAGGAAATTACATACTTCAGCCAGTTCTGTTCATAATGTCTTTTCTCTGAGAAACACAGGGGATACGCAGAACAACACAAATGACACTGCTGTGAAGTCCATGATGTAAAACCGATTGCAAGTGGTGATTTCCATGAGAATCAGCACCGATTCAGAGCTGCACAGACAGCATCCACTGCGGACCCAGCTGTGGGCAGGCTCTCACAAAAGGAAGAGCCCCTGTACCATCAACAATGTCATTTCCTGAAGCTCCAGCCAAGGATGAAGCAGGAAGAGATGGGACACTTGGGTTTGGAGATGGAGAACCAATCTGCTGGCCCAGCTCATAGCATTGTGGAGACTCAGAGTCTGAGTCTGCAGGACTGGTCTGTGGGGCAGGGATGAAGTAAAAGTTAGAGGAAGGAACACATATTCATGCATTCATTTTGTCAGCTCAGGTTATTAATGGGAGTTCACCTTTATAGCATGTCATATCTTTCTGTCTGTATCCTTTGGGGTTTGTACATAACAGGCAAAAAATGTATAAATTGTAGAAGCTACAAAATGATTAGGTGATAGTAATGGAGTACAGAATGTTCTTTCAGTCCACTTCTTTCATCTCCCTTCCCTAATGACAGCCAGTGAATAGTAAATACAACATGTACAGATGGGATTAAGAAGCAGGGGAGAAGCAAGAAATGCAAGAACCATACTGGACCAACACAGATCTGGCAACTGCACATCAATCTGCGGAGCTGGAACACTCCCATTCTCAGCTGGACACCCAGAGGTCTTGGCCAGCCTGTTACATGAATCTCCAGAGGAAACACTGAAAGGAGTCACCATGGCTGACTTCTCCTCCTTTGGCCTTGTGGAAATCCAGCCTCAGAAGTCACATTACTGTTCTTTGTAAACCTCAGGTGCTTATAATGTTAAGTCCTCCCTGGTTTCAGTATGAAAACTTGCCTTTTTATCACTGCTGCTGGAAACTGTTCAGTAAGTGAGAACAAGATTTCTTCGTTCCGATGCCTCTCCTCACTGTTTGCCCTCTTCAGGCACAACAGTCTCTGAGGTCATCCCTGTTGGCACTTGGAAATCTGATCCATTAAAAAAGCAGTTCGCAACAGAGCTGTGGCCTCCAGCCATATCGGATGATACTGAAAATGCCTCATTACGACTGGCTAGAGCTGCGGTTCAAGGGGAAAAGAGCTGCCCAATTACATACATCACAAATCCACACCGGAGTTACCTGCAGAGCTGTTTCCTTAGGCCTGAAGAATCAAATGACAAACAAGAGCACACAGAGCACATGCGTCTGTTACCAGGATATCACACAATGCCCAGTTCTCATAGTGAGGGTTCTGTGTCCCAGAGGGACTCGTAGGACTCACCCAGATGGGGTGTCTAAAGCCGTGTGCTGGGAGGACCCAGCAAACACCACCGTGCTGGTCACAAGCACTACCTGTGGCAACACCTGAAGTCAATGCACAGGTTCCATCAGACCTGGCTTTCCAAAGCAATGGTGACTGCCACATCATACACTTAAGGTATAAATTTCACATCAGCACTTACTGAACATTTTTTGAACCATGAAAAAAATCTAAATCAGAAAAGGAGAAAAAAGGCAACCTCTTACAATGTTCAATTTAGTGCTGAAGATGAATTTCGGTTTTCATTCCTCTAAATCCCATTGGGAGATAAGCTGGAAATAAAAGGGAGGGATGAGCTCTGCACTCTCACCTCCATCAATCATTTCCAGGGATGATCCTCATAAAACCCACATGAATAATTCAGGTCTGGTTTACTGCCGAGATCGGAACCGAGGATGCAGGGCTGCCTGTGTACTTCTGAGGTCAATTTTATTTCAGGGTCCCTAAGGAGGCACAGACACTGCACTGGTGAGAGCCACACAGACCAAGCTAAGGAGACACTCAGTAACTTCAGGCTCTAGAGTTTCTAAAGCCACAGAAGGAAGGAGCTCAGAGACGCACATTAATTTCACTTAAAGGTCTTCCACTGTAAACAGGCTGATAAAACCCTTTAAAAGGCGGGGGGGTAGAACTACATGATCTTTAAAGTTCCTTCCAAGCTAAACCATTCTCCGAATCTATGAAATTTTCCTGGTGCCATTTTCAGTGGTTAAGCTGATCTTTCAGGATAGATATTTAAAAAAAAAAAATCCACCAAGATCAGAACCACTCAAAAAGAACAACTCTGAGGCGGGATGTTTCAGCAATAGATCTCTCCAGCTCTGCCACTGAACTGCTGCAGGCAAACAGCCTTGGCCACTTCACTCCTGCATTCACTTCACGTCTGCCTCACCCACTCAGGCTGAGGTCTCTCAATGGCACGAGCAGCATCTTGCTGTGGATATACACATAGTCCAAGATGGGGAAAAGGAGTGGTCAGCACACATTGTATTTGAGGTTTTTTTTCCTTCTGTCATATAAAATACAGTAACAAACAATCTCCTAGAATGCATCTCATGGTATCACTCCTATTGCAGTTAGGCGGCTTTGTAATACAGACAATCTGTTGGTTTGTTTGGGTTTTTTTTCCCACCTTTTTCTTTTTTTTTAAATTTTTTTTAATTTTTTTTCCCTCAGACTCGTACAATTGCCATTCTGGATCATAATTCAAAATCACCAAGGAGTCCACATGGGAATTATTCTCCTGAAATTAGCACTTCAGGCCAGCAGCCGTTAGCTGACCCGAGGGCCTACTCACAAGGACCACGAATATTCTATTATCATTACAACAAAAGGTCATTTTTCCATCCCAGCACTAGGTTAGGATAAGAGCAAAGTGTTGTCAGCTTTGTATGCTATCATTTTTGTACGGTATTTGCCTACTCAGTGACTTCTAGCTAACCTGACATCCCACGTTAATGAGCTTCTTTTAGCATGACAGTCGTTTGTTATGTCATTGTTCACCAACGTGTTTTGAATATGAAACATCATTACAGATTTTAGATTCCTGTTTTCAACGGTATGCATTTGCAACACATAGAAAACAGATAAAATGGCAGATTCATCTGGTTATCTTAGTTACCAGATATTAATATTTGGTATCAAATTTGATTTGCTATCAAACCTAGCATCCAAGGATCTGTTAAACGCATTGTATTGAAAAACAACCCAAATATAAAGGGTGACAGACATCAACCTAACAATGTTTCCTCTTCTCTGTAATAAAATATACCATTAAAATGATAGAACTCTTCAAAAGGATTCACCAGCACAGAACTTTGCCCAGAGCAAAAAGCCAGTGACCTTCGCCTCACAGAGCTAAAGGGTCGGTGACATCTCTGGGACTGCTGAAAGCCATCTGCCCTGCTCCCTCTGAACCCGTGGGGAACGTCCTCAGCGCTGGATTTGCAGCTTACACCGAGCCAGGAGCTGGGGGAGGACGGTCATGTCACTTACATGTCACCAGACTCCATTTACAAGGCAGTTCCTTTAGGGACCCATTTCGGACCATTAACTATTACTGGACTTCTCTCCCACTGCTGTAACAGGATCACCTACCCTATGATTAAATAAATTCACAACAAGCCTGTATCATGAGGAGACAAAAAAGAAGAAAGGCATGCTGAGAGGGAAACAGATCACCAACCTTGCCCTCGGCTCCCATCCTGCTCCTGCTGGCCAGACACCTCTGTCCTGCCAGAATGCTGCTACTGGTTTGCGCACAAGATGAGAATTAAGCCTTGCAAATAGAATAAAATAATGTTTGGTACCCGCAAGGTGGCCAAGGAAAACCAGAGGGTGTTGGGCTCCGAGGGTCTGCTCCAGGGAAATGCAAAATGCCCCAGACTACACCAGAAGTGGGAATTCACAGCTTGCCTCCACTGACTCCATTCTAAGCAAGCCCAGCACCTCATAGGGCAGCACTTTGGTCTGCTCTCTGATGTGCACCATGCATGTACACAATATGTAGAATACACGTACCAAAAAAAGGTGATTACACTACCTGCACTGTTATATTGGTGCCATGGTTTATAGGTTTCCAGTTTGCAAAGCCTGACCATCAAAATCAAAGCCGGGATTATGTCATCTTAAATCATAACACTGGAAAATAACGTAGCGTGACTTCACAACACTCCTCACCACTGACCTAGTGATCTTCTCTCTCCAGTTTTACTTTAAAACTGGGTATGGCTCAATCAGAAACAGGTATAACTACCGCTTCTGTAATCACAGCAAATTAAAATGATTTTATAGAAGCAATCCATGAACCGGGATGAAGTTAATTTCCTATGTATCTTCATTCTTTACCCTGCTATCTTTCTGACACATTAAAATCCTAACAAAAATAACATTGTAGGACAGAAAACCAGAAAGCTATGTTTTTTAAAAGGGTTTTTTTGCAAAAGTACACATCCAGTAAAAGTGCAGAGGCTTAAATAGGAATTATGTTTTGCCTTCATGGGTTTCTGCAGCAAAAGGAATATTCCACACAACAGTCCACAGTTTCAGCCTCAGCGTGGGTATCCTGCCTGACATCAGAGCAGGAGAAATGTCACATGTTCATTTTATGACCTGAGCTGCGCTGCAGCACACCAGCATCCTTTGCAGCTCTCACTTAAGAATAAAGCTTTTAACAAATAAATCCCATTCTGCTGAAATGACAAAGACCTACTTTAGTGCAGCATAGTCCCACAAGAACTCATCTTGGCACAGATGTATGCAGAAAGCAGAGCAGGCACTCCTCTCCAGAACAGGATTTTAATATTATTTCAGCCTAAATATTCCTACAAGAACCATGGAAAATGTGGCTTTCCAGAAAAATAATCACTATTCCATCAAAGGTGATACCTCCTGGCCCATAAGTGATGTGCCCTGAGAAGCACAAGGTTTAACATAGAGACAAGAGGAGGAAGACCATTCTGCACCATGCTCAGAAGCAGCTAGAGTCACTTCCCTACTGGGTGCAATTTCTGTGCATCCAGTCCTGCCCCAGCACATCTCTTGCAGTTCATAGAATCACAGAATGGATTGGGCTGGAAGGGACCTCAAAGCCCATCCAGTCCCACCCCCTGCCATGGGCAGGGACACCTCCCATGGATTTGGTTGCTCCAAGCCTCATCCAACCTCACCTTCAACACCTCCAGGGATGGGGCAGCCACCACTTCCCTGGGCAACCTGGGCCAGGGCCTCCCCACCCTCACAGGAGAACATTTCTTCCTAAAATCTACTCTAAATCTGCCCTCTTTCTGATTTACACAAGAGTAAAATGATGCGAGAGGCTAAGTGTGGCTCAGTTAAACACTGCTGCTGGTGGAACTCTGCTGAAAGATGTCACTGTTCTTTTGATAACATTCAACCTCCAAAGTCAAGTCCTTGTGCAACTCACTGCCTACAACACAACAATCTGACCAACAATATCTAAAATAAAATGCCACAGTTTCTGCTTACAAACAATTATGTGGGACTTGAGCAACGGAAAATAATACTTGGCATATTATCCAAACCACACAGGTCAGTTTGGAAATGTCTTCTAGAATAGATTGAGTAAAGAAAACCCATAAGAATACCTTAAAACATTAATAACTTACTATAAAAAGGCCAATTTCTCCTCACAGGATGATTACATTTAGCGAACAGGATTAGAGCTGCAACGGAGGAGAATCAAAAGGGCATAATCATTTTAAAAATAATGTTGATCTTTGAGTTTTAACCTATTGTAGTTGCATTCTTTCTCCAACAACTGATACGGGAAGGAGGAATTATTTTTTTCCGGCTTTTTCTGCCTATTTACTCAGTGTTTTTGAGAGCATCTTGTGCACAAGCCAAATTCATACTCCCACAACAGAAGTAATTTCCTGCTTTTACACAGCAACCAGAGAGGAACATCTCAAGTTGTGGGGAGCCACATCTGAAGGAATAAACACCGAGGGATAGAACATGGCATACTTACAGAAGCACTTCAAGCTACTTAGAACATATTTATACCGGAATAAGCAAGAAGTTCCTCGTACTGCTTTAAATCACGCTAAATTTCTCCTTTTTAGCACTTTTCCTGTTATCTAAAATGTTTGGTTTTCAACACCAGTGATATAAATGGAAAACAAAATGAACTCAATCGTTTCTGACCAGCTTGCCTTCCCTTTTCCTGGCTCCAGCCTTAATAATGAAAATATCTCTGTTACAGAACCAGGACTCAGAACTGAAGCATTTCTTAATTCCTCTGCTCTTTTCACACAAATGCTTTATTCTCAGAGGAGCAACAGGAAAATACCATTTAATTAAAGGCACTCATCTTCAGACATCACAACGGCAAATAAACCAATGTGTTCCTAAATCACCAGAGGCTGTTAAATACTCAAACACATAAAGCTCTTCAGAGATGAAACAGTACAGATGGGGGATACTCTCATATCCAAGGCAGAAACCCAAAAATATAATCAGTTAATAAAATAATAATCCCAGTCAGTGCGGCATTTTGTTCACCCTTCTAGGATAGGGACTGGTGTTCGGGTCAGGAGTTGACATTTAAGTATTTAACACCCATGGCAAATACCTTTCCTCTGCCTTTGGTAAGAAAAATCTAAAGCTCTAATCCAAAGAACAACACCCTGTTGCCCATCTCCTCCGAAAGGTTCCATGTGCTTGTGGTCTCTGCCGTCAGCATCATGGCTTCAAGGGAAAAAGGATCAATAATTCATTGGGAGCCAGAGCCATAGGTCTGAAACGGCTTTGTTTATTGGAGCTATCTTTTCAATGCAGCAAGGCTTTCCTGAGCTGCATCTCTGCTCAAAAGCAGGACCCAGGGACAGAAAAGCAACTGTGAAGTGCAAAGATGAATACCTGACACCTGCGATCCCTGGAGGACCATCCTGAAAGGCACGGAGATCCGTGAAAATACTGAGATGTGGAAATCAGACTGTGCTGCTGTAGTGCTTATGGTCCTTCTTTCAGAAAGGAAATAAGGACTGCATGAAGGGTGGAGAAGGGAGGCAGGGAACCCCTTTGCTGAAAGGGAGAGAGGGGAGAAGAGTCCCTCTGCACCCATCCTGCTCCACGTTCTGCCTATGTCACCCTGCACAGCCTCTGTAGAGCTAGGCAGAGCTTTGTGCAGACCCTCACTAATCCTTATTCCTCCACTTCAGCCCATGGAGCAGCTACACAGAGAGAAACACGGGCAGGAAGCAATGGGAGCAGCAGACAAAAAAAAAAAATCTCAGCCTCCTAACAACATCTCTCAAAAGGCTACAACAGCATCAACTCCCGACTCCAGGGAGAGTGCGATCCTTCTGCTGCCATCCCAGCCCCATGCAGCTCTGGGAAGGTTCTCATTGACTTGAGCAGAGCTGTAGTTCTTCCTCTCCTGTGGTCACACTCCGTGCTGCTCCAGCTCTCACACAATGAAAGTGTCCCTTGAGGTCTCTGCTGCATGAACGCCCAGCTGAGGAAATTGCTGACTCAACACAGCAGCAGGCCAGAAAAGCCATCCCCGATTCACAGTGGCACCTCAGCAGCTGGCACCCAGCTGTCCTGTCCACAGCCTTGTAAGGTGAGGAGCAACGCAGGTAAACCTTCCCTTCCAGGCTCCTTCTTTGGATGGGAGCAGTCCTGCGCTCGAGAAATTAAACAAAGGCATTCAAGTCCCTTGCTCATCCTCTCCCTCCTTTAGCACCAAACCCTTTTCCCAGCACAACAACGGACTCTTTCCTAATGATAGCAATGAATGGTTATTAACAAGACCAAAACACGTGGGGTTCTGTGCTGAAGGAAAGTCAAAAGCAGCGGCTTCTTTGATTCTAACTCTTATTAGGAGGCAGGGACAATCTGGTCCATACTTGCCTCTAGAAACGAGCTGCTTTTGTTTAGGAAAAAAAAAATCTTCTTAATTTGAACATAATTCTGCTTAATCAAAATAAAAGAAATTGAAAGGCCTGTATTTTCCCAAAGTTTGCTTTTCATCCCAACAATACAAATGGCCCCAGTTCTTCATATGGGAAGCAAGAGGCTTCCCGAGCACCCATTCATCTCGGCAGCAGAGGGAGAGGAGCTGTAGCAAACAGGACTGTGGGGACACAACACACAAAATCAAGAGAGATCTACAATTGTCCTCAGATATCTACAACTGCTTAAACCAAATTCAGTTCTCGTGCTCTATGTATGGACAGCGTACATTGCCAACTTCACTTTGGGTTCTGGAGCTGATGAAGTATCTCACTATCTTGTCTGGTATCACCATCAATGAAGGCTCTCTGGCCAAAGCATGCCTTAGGGGACATTTAAAAGCTCAGACTATGGAGGAAAAAGGTAACTAATTTAATTATTTGCCACATTAAACTGGCTTTCTGATGCTAATGGGAGTGCAAGATACGACAGCCACAGCCTGCTCCTCCATTTGGAGGGTTTCTTCAGAGCATTCAAGGATCTGAAGGAAAAGGACAGCTTTTTTTTCTTAGACATTTTTCTACAGTAAAAAATATGTTTGTTTGTTTCTTACAGCAAACATGCCCAGTTTTTCAACAAAAATGCAAGATGCATTGACATTCTAGTTATAATTAAAACCCTGCCTTTTGCAACGGAAAAGCCCGCTTACCTGGACTAAACAAGGCACTGGTTACACAGCTCAATCCTTACAAAGCATCAGAGGTGGGTAAGGAAACAATAAGACATGAGTAAATACAAAAGCTCTCCATATGTCTAAGGTCTGAAAACAAAGGAAGTGTGTTTATAATAGAAAGAACCACTTCTTCACGTACTATTATCACATTGTAGAAACATTAAAATCCCCCAGATCATTACCTTTTCAAACACACGGGACCAAAGAACATCTTTGATTCAAATTTAACAAGCAGTTCCTTTGGCTGCTGGGTCAAGGAAATCAAAAAGCAAAAGCAGAGAGGGGAACGGCTCTGACTGTAAGCAACAGCCACAAGGCATGTGCAGGAATGCCTTTTCATTCATGTTTTCACTACCTCGCATCAGTTTGTACTCTCCAATTTGCCCGTATGTCTTAATACATAATAGATGACAGGAGTTCCATTATGCATGGCAGAGGGCACACTATTCACTGTAGAGAGCTTTATAATATACACGTATTTGCCAGATGTGTGGTGTGCCTCACTAATAGAAAAGCGAGTGATTCTGGGGTCTTTTTACTCTGTTTTCAAGTCTAAACGTGACCTGCCTACTTCTGGTGACATATGTAGCAGTTGATATAACAGCCTCTCAAAGGAAGCGCTGTCACTGACTTCAGAGCTGAGATCCTTTGGACTCAAATAAGGGAGGCTGGAATAAAAGACAGGGGAGCCTGACAGAAGAATGTGCTTGTTACTTCTGGTCCATTTTCTCTTAAGTAAAAACGTCCCCACGCCTTCCAGCAATTCATCCTATTTAGTAGACAAATCTGGCAGACAGAGCGTGCACTCCTCATTGATGGGGATGCTCACTGATGGCTGTCGGTAAGAGGCAGAAGAAAACAAATCTATGTAGAATGCTGACAACAGGCAGAACTATCTGTCAGGGGATGACCTCAGACGAAATACCAACTCTAGAAAAGAAGTCTTCCACCCTCAAGACCCAAAGTCTTTTAAAGACAATATACATCTATCTCCCACTCTTCCATGTGTACATTCATTAAAATGATTTTCCTATTATGAGCATATAAGACTGTGCAAATATTTCATCAGACTAATTTCTTTCAGATTTTTAACAACTATGCAGTGGCTTCTTTTAAGCTTGGGTCATAAATGAACAAAAAATGTTCCAGCAAGCAAGGGCTGTGTTTCTGCTGGTAAGCAGGGGTAACTTTTCTATCTACACGTGCACATCCACACGTACATGCAGAGCAGCTGCTCCCATCTATGATGCACAAGACTGAGTCAACCCAGTTTAAATTCTTCTGAGCCTTCCAGCCACCACCAAACAAATGAAGGGACCACACAGAACAAGAAATACTGAAGAACAACCCACAGGGGCACTAAGATCTTGGCCTGCTACGAAGGATCAGTAACATTCAATTTCTTTCTTGGAGCCTGACCCAGCTCCCACTGGAGTCAGTGGGCATTTCACCATCAGCTTCAGTGGGAGCTGGCTCGCTCTTCAGTCATTTTCCTCTTGGACTGGCGAGGAATGAAAATGTTAGAGACACAGCATGGGGAGCTCCTGATGGGAGGAAATAACACATCATCATCCCTTTGGCAGATCAAGCAATGAGTACTGAACGTAAATCCTGTCCAGTTGCTGCAAGGACAGCAACCACAAAGCTCCACAAAAGGAAGGTGTGGTTCATACTCAGAGAAAGGAACCCGTTCCATTGGAGAAAACACAGTTACTCAGATGACGACTGGCTAAAAGCTACCAACATGCAAAAACCTGCCACCATTCCCAGTTTTATAATGCTTATAAGGTACTGCCAAGAGATAGAAATATATTGCTATTAAGAAAATCACCGATGTATAGGAGAAAGCAAGCTGAATCCTGTTCACATCCCCAGCAGGACCCAACTGGCCTCTAAATATAGCACAAACAATACTCGCAGGAGACCCTCACGAGCACACTAATGTAGGCACACACACATCTGAACAAAGTCACACACAATAAACAACATCATTCTATCATTTGTCCTTATTTCAACTGAGTCCACTCCTGTTATATGATGGAAACGTGCCCTTGATTTGCTCAATCTGTGCCCACCAGGGTGCCTGCTGCGATTTGCTCAGCACATGACAGTGCTTATCATGTCAATAGTGAGGTCTGAACAACAACATTTTTATCTGCAGTTAACTTTCATTGTCACGGGCTTCCCTTGGGCTTTCCCTTTCTCATCATTCAAAACTGACTTTTTTTTGTTTTAAATAAAAGGACAATTGTCTCCTGACAGTGACTGGGTCACTGACAGCCCCCAGCGAACAACAGAATACCTCAGGCTGTCACTATCGATACTGGGTTTATTACGAATACTTTTATCCTGGCTGGAATGAATGTACGTTAAAATTGGGAACTTGGCATATGCATACAAAGAGCGTGTTTCATCATGGATACACCCTAAAATCTTAACCTAGACCCCTTTCCAGCATCAATTCTACCATCAATTTCTTTCTACGATTTTCCCTACTGTTTAGCAAAGAAGTCCATCATAGGATGCTTTGAAGGGCCTCCCAAATCAGCATCTGTTTAAGGAACTTGTTTGTCCCTGTATTTTGATGTTAACATAAACCTGTTCCACTAATGATTTCTGATTTACATCCCACTAATCTAACAAACTCGGGGCAGCCAGCTCCAAGCCTGCTTCCCCTCCTTTAAGAAGCTCTCTCCATTAGGTCGCTGCTGATGGCTCAACCGAAGACTTCAGGGATCCTGTAACAGCATGGGCAGTTGCCCAACTTGCCTGGGACATGCCAGATGTCTTGCCTCTGAACTATCACTGCCATTAAGGAATTTGCTTGTGTGCGCAAAGTAAGTTAAATGTAACCTCATTTAAAAGGTGTTGGTACAAATTATAACATTTAAAGTGAAAACCTCAGACCAGAACTGATTACCATCACATGCTATGAGGATGCTCTTGTCTTCAGAAAACAGGTGTGTGCTTTCTCAAGGATAAAGAAACATATCCATTCTTATCTCATTTTAAAGAGCGTTTAGTTGGAGTGGGGAAAATGGCACTATTTTCTAGTGATTCATACGATATATGATTAGTAATAACTTTCCCAAGCTCTTCCCAAGGACGTCAACAGTTATCAAATGACACCTGTGCTAAAAGTGCATCTGTTGATTACCTTAGGCCTTAAAACTTAATCTCGAAAGCCCTCAGGAATGATGAACCGCAAAGAGGAGCATATTTATATATAAAAGGAGTCACTAAAAGTGATGACAACATAATTTACTGATATGCCCCCAAAACATATACATATATATATGTATACTTTGATCAACATGTTCCTCCGCAGAATGGATTCTTACAGGGCTGGGAAAATCATCAATAAAACCCACTGAACCCAGCTTTAGGTACCTGTCTCTGACTGCCTAGTCCTTGGATCACTGTGAAAAATCAACCTCAGTTTCTGTAGATGAAAATGTAATTTACAGCACTTTAAAGATAACAAGACATCGGTTTATTCCAGCATATCGTTGAAACAGATGCTGTATGAGGAACGTCAGTACTGTATGAGATGGAACTGTACAGAAAAACAGCTTAGTTGGTGAAGCTCCACAGCAAAGGAACAAAGGATGCAGAAGTGCTCGTAGGCCTGAACCTCACAAATATAAGACAGTGTCAAGCAGATCTATCTGCTGATGCACTGGAACATGACAATAGGGAGCATGTGCCTGCTCATAAGGCCTGTTACAGACACAAAACTATCAGTGACTGTTCTGTTATTCCCCAGTGACTCTGAAGCCTTTATCTCAAACACACAAATGATGCTTCAATGATAATCAGATCTACCTCAGTAAGCAGGCATTACAATAAAAACAATTTAAGAGACCTATATGAGACCAGTTTATAGACCAGCCCTGATGGGCAAATACCTAAACCTTCCTAAAGTACATGATTAGAAACAAAATCAGTGCTCAGACACATTAGAGAAATGTGATTTATGTAACTGAAACAACAATAAGAGACAAGGCAATTCTTCCAACATCCATTGAGAGGGAAGGTCCACGCTCCAGCACACCAGCTGAGTCGTGTGGGGTGGAGGGTTAGGGAGAAAAGGCCGTTGGCTAAGGAAACCAATAAATCCTCAATCAATAAATGACAAAATCCCATTTACAAATGGGAAATGACTCTGCTATTTCTGCATGCACATAGATATGTGTGCACTCCCATATATGATTCAGCCATCTGAAAAAGTGATATCTTGTCCTGAATAACCATTAATTGTTTGCTTTTTCCTCCTTCCTCCCAATGGATCTTTCAGAGCTGGCCTTCAGCAAGATCAGATCTAAGGACCCCTTGCTTAGGATTCATCAGAGGACATAATGCAATGGCAGGGGTGGATGCTGGCAAGGGTGATGTGACCTGAAAAACGGTATCTATCCAGAGAAAAGCAAAAAGCAGCTCTGAAAAACCAGTGCAATGCAACTCCATGCTGTGCATTTGAAACAGCAAACATGGAGGTGGTGGGTTTGGGAGGGGGGAAGGGGTGATTTTTTGTTCACGAGAAACGGTCATTGTGTTTGATTGATTATGCATCCAAAGCATAAAAAGACAAAACATATGGAACGCAGCTATTGCTCGGCACAAATGAACCGAGGTGGTCGGCCTGAGCGAGGTTCATTCATACCAGGAAAGCGTTATAAAATACAACTCCCAATATTCAGCAAAACCTTAACTGCAGCTGAATGCAATTAGAATGAAACAAAGGCCCCAGACACAAAAGTCAGCGCCTTCACGCATTGTACAGGTTAAGTGAGGAAAGGCTGCGGTACAGAGGAGAGAGCAAAGGGAACGCATACTTACATGGCCTCTGACGGCTCCCGGTGCAGGCTACCTGTCTGCGCCTGCTGCAGGGACTGCGAGCCTCCCATCCTCGGCACTCCCTTGGGTTGAGGGTAGATGAGCGAGGTGGGTGAGCAAGGCCAGCTCCCTCCGTAATCCCTCCAGCAAGGAGCCGCGGCCGCGCTGGCTGTGCAGAGCCTGCGATGCTGCAGTGCAGATGGAAACAGCTGCTTGCATCAGTGGCGGCACGGGCAGCAACGCTCCAGCAGCAGCTCCTCTTCTCTGAAATGGTGCCAGCTATTTTTTTTTTTTTTATCCAGAGGAACACTATTTATAAAATAAAATCAAACCCCAGCCACTGTGACAGGCTAATCATCTGCTGAACATCAGTGGTCCACGCAGCTCCAGTGCAAGCGCCTCTGAGACCAGACTATTGGCTATTGGAAACAGCTTCAAAAAAAAACAAAAAGGGGGGAAAGAAAGGAGAAGAAGAAAAGCAGACCCTCCCTTTAAGCACACATTGTCAGCTACTGTGGCTCCCTAAGGACCTACAGGCAGGACCACTACATTGTGTTGACTCAGCTGATTTGAAATGCAAATGCACGTGTGCACTGCATGCCCTGCATACATTTCCTTCTTGTAACAGGCAAGTTGTGCTCACTGGGATGACTGCAGAAAGGATTAATAAGCAGAAAGCCTGCTTTTCTTTTTTTCACTTAAACAAATGAGCTCATCCCTCTTGCAAAAATGGAATCTTCCATGAGGAACATAGGGAGAATATCATGAACAGCCAAGGTAAACAAGCCAATGTGGGAGCGGACCCTGCCCAGCACAGCTCCATCCATCGGTGCACTTAACCATTTTGCTTGTGCCTATATGGCCCCCCATGATGCACGAAGAGGTGGAGAGCCATGGGGATGCTCCTCATCTAACGCTGACATGATTAGCAGCGAGGATCTGTGAGCCTAGAAAGCACAAGCCCAAGCAAACGGACCCAACAACTACATTTATCCTTTTGCCACTGCTGAGGTACCAGGGTACTGGGCGTTCACATGCATCACGAGGGGAAGGGGCTGGGCACCAGTACTCTCTGCATCAGTGTCTTCAGCAAAATAACAGATGCTCCACATAGAAGTTGTTTTGCATTACTAAAGGAGCAAAAAGGAAAACCAGTTCATTACCATCTGCACTAGGAGCTAAACTCCAGGGACACAAATGGCTTGAAGCTATGTAACAGTTCCGGATACACGGCAGAGCAGAGAGGTCAGATCAGATAAATTTAACA
This sequence comes from Phaenicophaeus curvirostris, assembly GCF_032191515.1. Taxonomy (NCBI): domain Eukaryota; kingdom Metazoa; phylum Chordata; class Aves; order Cuculiformes; family Cuculidae; genus Phaenicophaeus; species Phaenicophaeus curvirostris. Next base: position 11,905,248 of record NC_091400.1, on the reverse strand, counting down.
GGAATATTAAAACAAATTGACTTTCAAGCATGGCTTTCATATTTCAGAGGAGACCTCACTAGGCTCATACCTTAAGCAGCTTCTGAGGATTTTTTTCCTGCTTTTGAAAGGGAAAACTAGTCGGGTTTGCCTACTTTACAAAAGCAGGAGTTGCTGTACACACGTGCAAAGTTCTGCCTCTCTGGGTGCATCAAGAATAAATTGTTCTTAGGATAACGAGAAACAAAGGTGCTCAGTGAACACCAAGCACGTTTCATTTCCAGAGACTGCCTAAAATTGAATTCTGTTTCATGAACAGCATCAAAATAAACATGCCTTTTTCTCCATTTTTTACACAAAGGGGGAAAGCCAGTGAGCCAGGACTTTGGCCACAAACTTCCAAAAAAGTTACAATTTTTGGGCTGTTTCATCTCTTGTAAAAGCCAGACTCTCATTTCTAGTGTCTCATAGCTCAAAGCTCCTCTAAAGTCCCCCAGAGAAGCAGTGGCACCGCCTCAGTCAGAGGCAGAGCTCAGGACTCCTGGCACCCGGCTGGGTGCCTGGTGAACCCCCAGGCTCCACAACGGAGCCTAGCCCTGAGGCTTCCTTGTCGAGGCAGTGGCAACTCATTACACCTTCTGGATTTCCAGGATAAGGCTCTCACTACTGGGGCAGTCTGACCTGCCCAAGCCACCATTTCCAGCCATCATTGGATAAGAGATGAGGAATCAGACCAGTCCTGGGCACCATCACAACTCCACAGGTCCCAGAACAAGTGCTGAAAATACACGACAGTGTCACATCACAGGTTTGCACCTCTTCTGTGCCGGAGAATACAAGCTGCCTTGGGCAATTACTCTTGCAGCAGTTATTACTTCACTGGTCATTTAGCAGGACAGCATAAAACGCCATGAATTGGACAACTTCGTTAATGACAGCAAATCAGCAGAGCCAAATAAAAGCACAAGTTAGCGTGCAAAACTTTAACATAATGTCACAGACTCACAAAATCACCAAGGTTGGAAAAGACCTTTAAGATTATCAAGTCCAACCATAAGCTTAACAACTGCAAATCCCACTGCTAAGTCAGGTCCCTAAGCACCACATCTTCACATCTCTTAAACACCTCTGGGGATGGGGACTCTACCACCACACCAGGCAGCCTCTGCCAGTGCTCAGCAGCCCTTTCAGTGAAGGAATACTTCCTAACATCCAATCTAACCTCCCCTCATGCAACTTGAGGCCATTTCCTCTTGTCCCATCACTTGTCACTTAGAAGAAGAGCCCAGCATCCACCCCACCACAACCTCCTTTCATGAGGTCTCCCCTCAGCCTCCTCTTCTCCAGAGGGCCCTCAGCCACTCCCGGAATCCCTGTTCTCCAGCCCCTTCTCCAGCTCCGTATGCATTTTTCAGGGGCATTCCCAAGTAAAACACAGGATGTGAACAAAGAGTACAAAACAAAAGCCTGTGTATACTCTGGCAGTGCATTTGCAATGGTTACTAACTCCAGTATTTCCATCCAATGCGGGAAGTGAATGGTTCCAGCCAGCAGACTAAAATTACACGGCTGCATTCAGAGACCCCATTAGGTTGAGGTTACAGCTCAGCTTCAGTTTTGGATGTGGTAGCTACAGTGAACTATAGAGGACTCGTCTTCTGAATGTTGCAAGAGCTCCCTACAGGATTTCATTTGTTAAAGAGAAAAGGAAAGCACTGAGAAAAAAAAAATCCCTTTGAAAGGTAAATGTCATATTGAGAGAAGGAAAACCCCAGCAGGTACCTGGAAAGCAAGGCGGAGAACCCAGGCACTGTTTGTCCTGTCAATGGGAAAAACAGGAATATCAGGGCATCTTCCTAATAAATGTAAAGAATTCACTTAAAATGATTGTGTCAACTCCTTCAAGCTTCATGTGTACATCTATTAAATAAACAAAGGCTCAATAAAAAAAGGCTCGGATTGAATGGTGTTCTGAAGCACCATAGTCCTTTAAGGAGTTGCATAGTGCCTGAAAGTTTTTATGCTGTTCCCCAACACTTCTATCATCAGACACTCGAGTTCAGCTAGAAATCGTGGGTCTTGGCTGATGCATTCACTGACAGCCTGCAGGATCAAGGGCTTCAGCTCAGCTTAGCAGAGGCTCTGGTCTATCACGATGGGTGACATAGGCAAGGTATTGCCTCCTTTTTCCCTCCCTTTCATCCCTGTTTGTGTGCCCGGCTCAGAGATTCACTGTGAGGAAAGCTCACCACCTCTAAGCCGTTCCTGCATTTTAAGGGGACAGGATTTAACTCCTCTCCAAGGAGAAGAAATGGGAACTGGAGCGCTGCTGAAACAAGAACATGGGCTGCAATGCTAGTGAGATCCTGATGTATGTGCTCCTACTACTGTCAATACCTCATTGACTGGCCAGGAGAGAGCTGCATGGAGCCTTAGGGAAATGTTTCACACTGAAAATACAGAATTTCAGCCCATTACACCCAATGATGGTTGCCCAGAGAGACATTACATGCTCAAAAGCTGTGGTGGCTCTGATCCAGTACTACACCAACAATACCCCACAAGAGAAACTAAGACAAAATCAGATTTGATTTAGGTGCAAACTTCTAACAGTGAGTACAGCTAGCACATGGGTAGGCAACACACAGAGGAACAGGTATAAACTGGAGAGGAGCAGATCTAGATTAGACATTAGGAAGAATTTCTTCACCATGAGAGTGGTGAAGAGCCCACATAATCCTTGAACTGCTCTAGATGTTCAGAGGACCACACCACTCATTTTGCTTCTTGCGCTTCAGAGAGAGGGGACATGGAAATGAGCATCACACAGCTGCAGCAGTGAGCTTGCAAAGCTGGCTCTGGCCTTTGATTTCTCCGGGAAGCAGAAGCACAGACCCTGTTCCCAAGCTTCCCCTGCAGCCACCCCACTGCCTGGCATGAAAGCCCTGGGATGACAAGGGAGCTCTCCCTCTCCTGCCTGGCCCCAATCCACACTCTGGGCCTCTAAGAAGCATCAACTTAGCACTCCATTAAATGCTGGCTTTTAAAAAGATAAAAATTGTGTTGACACTTTAAGTATATTTTGTAAGAACTTCTCTGGAACCTGAAAAATACACAGATGTAGCTCAAAACAACAGCAACAAAAAAATTTAAACAACCCCCAGTGTGGCTTCAAAGGACTTAAAAATGCCCCAGGCACTTCAGCCTAGGGATGAACAGCCACATAACAACATAATGAGATCCCACTGCTGAAAAGGACTGGTTAAGTATTCAGTACCATCTTCTAAGATGCATCATTTTGTCCTCTTGCACCTTTCATCCATTTACGCAAAAGCCATAATTTGGCCTATACTAAAGCAATGTTTTATTGAAACTTGATGTCTGTTGCTCAGTTGTTTAAAACACTGTCCAAGGCTCCTAAATATTTGGTCTCGCTACATTTCATGTTTATATATAAATTCAGCCTCGGGTCACTTGCACCCAGTTTGAGATTCTTGGCTTCCATCAAAAAGCAGTGCTGGGCAGGGCTGGGAGAGGGTTTATGATAGACTGGAATTTATGGGCTGCTCCTACACTCTTGGCTTCGCCGCCTGTCATGCCAGGCATTTATGCTGGTTATAAACACGACTACACAGACACACAGAAACACCAGAGCCCACTGGAAGAAACCCCTCCCTTGCACATCATCGATCCCTCTCCTAGATGTGCAGAAATGAGCACCATATAAAGCAAACTGCATCGTTAGAGCAGAGCCAAACATCCCAGTTACAGAAAGGGGTCTCGCTGGTATCCTGAAGGCTACTGCCACAGCTCTGAGGAACAGCACTGTCTAAAAAAAAACAATGTACACACAGGAGATGGTAGAGAAAAAGGATAGATTATGGTTTAAAAATACTTCCCCTCCGATATAACACTTAGAGCACGTTGCCTTTGGACCCCAAAGCCTTGAATGCAGCCTGGGAAGAGGTTTGCACCCCAAGGACTCCCTTTATTTGTAGGATATCTGGTATCAAAGGGCTCACGGCTAGGGTATTAAAAACATCAGACTAATAAGAAACACAGCAATATCATTCCTAAAGCACTAGAAGGACCAAACTGCTCAAAAAATTCAACACTTCTGTATGGACAGAGTTGCAGCAAAACCAGTGCCTCTGGGAGGCTGGTTGCTGTTTGGAGAACACATTAGCACATAAAAGCACTGACATGCTTTGAGGTGCAGTGGTGACAGCCTTGTTAGGACACCCAAGGCTGGAGAGCCCTCTCCTCCAAAACCCTTGGAGGAGCACCAGCCCCCCTTGGCCTTGGCTGGTGTGCACAGGCTCCAGCTGCCAAGTCCTTCCCAGAAATCCAGGTCTCCCAGGACCAGTGTTGATCTTTGGGTTACAGAGAAGGTCAAGCAGACCGTTTCAAACCATGTGGGCACCCAAGGTTTGGAGTTTGTATTTCTGAAGACTGTACAGACCTCTAAGGAATCCAAGTATTGTCCATTATAGATTGCACAAAAATACACAGCTCTAGATATGCTATTCATACCCCTGAGCTCACCAGGTTCTTGCCACACATTTCTTTTCAGTCCTGGGACACTCAGGATCTCTCTCTCTTTTTTTTTTCTTTATTCTCCAAATTGGTCTCTCTCACCCCTGCAGACAGTTTTTTTCATTCCTTAGCCTTACCTCCCTCTCCAAAGTGGCCAAGAGAGGATCTGTCTTACAATTCCCACTTGCCTTGAGGAGAGTTCAGCTAACAGACCTCTTCAAGCACTGAGCTGCTGAAGCGGCCAGTGAAAGCTGCAAGGCATTTGCTGCCTTTCCCTTCTGTTCTTCATTCAGTTAACTCTACTCTTACCTTGTGCCCAGTGATGTGCCAGCAGGAATCTTTGTGAGACCATGCTGAACTCCTATTTGTTTTTCCAGCCAGGTCATTCCATGATCCAGCTCACCACCTGCACTCCGGTGGGACAGGGACATTAGCAAAACCTAGCGCCACCTGAAACCTTTCCATCTCCCTCTCTCCAGAGGTGTGATTCTAATTCTGCTTTGCTTCAACAAACAGCCCCACCCTTGCCTGTCAACACACCATTTGGCACTAAAAATCTTCATTATTTTCTTAGAATTATAGAATGGTTTGAGTTAGAAGGGACCTTAAAGATCATCTAACTCCAACCCCCCTGCCATGGAGTGGGACATGTCCCACTGGATCAGGCTGGTTTATTTTGAAAGATACTGTCCCAGAGAGAACCTCAGCAAACACCACCTCCCGAAGAGCCAAGCCAGTTGTTAAAGAGGAACAACTTCTTCCTTTTGGATGGAAGAAAACCAGATTGATTTTTTTCTCTTCCCTTGGGCTTATGGGCCAACTTCTTGCTACAAATGAAAGAGTAAGGATGAAAAGGTACCTGAAACATGCAATAAATGGATTCTATTTTGGTTTAATGGCAAAAACCAGTAAAGCGTAACAACTGTAACCCCTACGCTGTAGTAGTGCCTAATAAATAGGGATTTAGTGCAGTTCATGTCCACAGTGTAATTATGATATGATTACAGTCTATAATTAGCAATTTAAAGGCACATTCCCCACCATCCTTCAAAGATCCAGTTATCCCTAATCTATTCCCACCTCAGAACAGATAAATAAGAAATTCAGCCTTGAAGTAAGAATGACAGACCTGCAGATTGAAACCGCAGACTTGGTGGGTTTGGTTTTGTTGTAGCTGTTTCTTTACTTTTCTTTTTTGATGGGTTTAGAGTGGGGAGCTGGTTCATGACTGGAGAGTGCAAATGAAATCTCAGCAGAAAATAATCAGAGTGTGTCAAATCAGTGGGGTGTTTTTCAATTTTTTCTTCAAGAAAAATAAAAGCAATTAATTCCATTGCCCCTGTACAATCCCTGGCACAAGACAGCCCTATCTGTGTTACCGTGATATCAAATAACACACCGTAAAATAACACGAGGAGATAGGAGGTGCAAGGCTTCAGAGATTTAACTCACTCCTACAGATTAAATACTTTCATAAACACATTGTCTGCTCCACCACTTATCTAGATTAACACGGTGCGAGTGCTTTATTTGCATCAATACATCGTCAGTTCATGAAAACTCCTACTGTCCAGAATTTGAAGGCTGAGTACACTGACAGAGTATTTCCATCTGACAAGGCTAAGCAAAACAGAGAGTGATGATGCACCCAGGCTGGGCACTGCACCTCATGGGAAACAAATGCTAGGGTGGGTTGCTTAAAAAAAAATAAAAATAATTCAAATAAAACCAAAAATCAGTTCCCCCACCCCCTCGATCACTGTCTGGTTGCCAAGGTCACTGCCTAATCTAAATTGCAAGTGCGATTAATGGCATTAAAAGTTATGAATAAGCAAGATGCGGGCTTAGTTATTGAAATCTCCCGCATGGGAAACCCACTGCAGAGATAACAAAAGGGGCCTCTGCACAGTGCTATTCAGGATGCCAGGGGCTGCAGCCTTTGAGAGCTCAGCAGTGAATTAGGAACGTGAGAACTCAACGCCCCAGAAGATTCCACGTACAAAAGCATTTTATGAAACTGAGCAGTCACACAAACAAGGAGGAGAGATTTCCAGGAGCCGAGCACACCCAGCACGGTGGCTGTGCAGGGACTCCTCCGGGGGACAGGTTTTGGACATCTGCTCATCTACAGAGGAGATCTACGTCGCAGCTCAAAGGCAGCCAAACCCCTATGGAACACCCTTCATTCCACACCATCTAATGCAGCTTCTGGCCCATCATATCCTCCTTTGCTTCCTCCTCCTGCCGACGTACAAACACTTCAGTTTTGTATGAACCAGGCCTGAATTCACTGGGTCAGCAAACAAAACTTCAAACCCGTTTCTCCCAATCTTTCGGACCAGCCTTTGACCTGGGACCATCAGCATAAGCACAGCCAAGGATGGCGTTTGTTCTACTGCCGAATGCGCCTCTGTATATCACATCCACAAGCTAAATGCACAAGGCTCTGCTGACATTTCGATTCACCAGAGTTGCAAAACCACCACCACCAACTATGGGATCTTGTCTTGCTTCCATGGCTTTAAACATCCCGAGGTGGAAGATCCCCAAGACAGCTGGAGAGAGGCCTTTTAGGAAAGGAACCACATAATGCCAAGAGAGAAATGATGTTTCTAAGGGCTTTTATGCTCCTGTTCTCAGCTGACAAGATCCACGGGGTACCTGCCCATGGCAGGGGGGTGGAATTAGATTGATCTTTAAGTTCTCGTCTAACTCAAAACATTCTATGATTCTATGAAGTAGGTTGCCCAGAGCAGGGGTGGCTGCTCCACCCCTGGAGGTGTTCAAGGCCAGGTTGGATGGGACTTTGAGCAACCTGATCCAGTGAGAGGTGTCCCTCCCCATGACAGGGGTAGAACAGAATGGGCTTTGATGTCCCTTCCTACCCAAATCATTCCACGATTCTATTTTTGGTATATTTCAGGGTTTTCTTTTTGCTTTTATTTTAAAAAGATTTCCTATTAGGGGCAGAGTCCCCCAAAAGCACAGGCTGTATTTAGTCATAACTTTGACTACTGACAAATACAAAATACACCTCACTCAACAGTTTTAACTCCTGCATTGCCTGCTTTAGGACAGGAGGTGATCCCCTGCAAGTCCTCCTCTCCCCTGGTAGTGCCAGGTTCCTCCGGTGCCCGTGTGTGCCAAAGCGCAACCAGAGCCACGTGCACCACCTCCACCTTAGTTCTCTACTGCCACAGCTTTCCAGGGTTGACGCAAGATGATTAATGCCATTCTGAAATTCATTGTGGATAAATCAATTAGCGTACTGACATACTCATTTTCATGCTGCTGAACCTGCTTTAGCAGTAAGGAAATTACCATAAATTGCCTGGGGGAACCTGTAAAATGCACAGAAATAACAAGCAAACAGAGGGCTACCCTCGCCCTTTTGTCCATTGCTGCACACAGAGCACAGCTCTACAACACACAAATAATTGCTCTCTTTGAGCGTAGCCATGCTGACAGAACATGCCCCAGGGGCCCAAATTCTGAACCAAGATACAGTTACAAAACTGGTGAAATTCCCCACTTCTGTCAAGCATCCATTAATACCCCATACTTGGCCTTTTAAAAATACAGTTACTGGAAACCGTTTGTTGAATTGCTGCTGTTTTATGGAAGCTGTCCCCTACCAGCACACAACACAGGGGTCTCGAGGTACCCTGCCCACCACACGCAGGCGCCCCTCAGTCATGGGTTCATCCAGAGAGGGCTGCAGGATCCTGTCATTCCTCTAGAGACCCCACCGTACCAGCCCCAGCACCAGCTACAAGAAAATACACTCGAGTCCACAACATTTTTGGCTTGAAACACAGCAGAGATCCCAGGATTTGATGCTATTACTTAGTAACAAGCTGAAGAGATCGACATTGAGCAACACAAAGCATTTCCCTGCCTGGGGCTGAGCAGTTCTGAACACATCCCTTGGGAGACACAATCTCTTTCAAAAGCCTGGCAAGGAGGAAGCAAATAAAGTGCAGGGCTGTGGCTCATTCCTGCCCGTTCGTTACAGACTGGCTCATTGCATGGAAGGGATCTATTTTTTATGCCGTGCTTCAGAAGATGAGGAATACTCTTCGGGATGTCAGCCACAAAGCCTCCAGAAAAATCCTTGGGTTTTAGTTTCCAAGACTGAAGCAACTTGATCGCAATACCTTCATTGTGGTGCTGTTACAGAAAAATACCACTTCGCTTGTGCACCAGGCAGTTCAGAGACACACTGGGGTGTGCCACAGTCTAGTTCATAAAACACACCTCAAAAAACCCAACCCAACACAACCCCCCTAAACCAGCAGCCACCAAAAAATCCTCAAACCTCAAGGTTTAGAAACAAGAAGGTCTTGACATTGCATTCGCATCCCTCACTTCATGTCCAATCTCTTTCACACTCAGTGTATTTGTAAACTGAGTGGAATGACACATCCCTTTCAAAAGGGTTACATTCACTCAAGGGAAAAAGAAGTCACGGAGCTTTCCTGTTTTCCTCTGTGGCACCAATAACTCAGCTTGCTTCCTCCCATGGAAGCATTGCAAAACCACCTTCTGGAAACCAACACCACAGAAAGTTGAGCTTTCTGTGAAGACTGCTGAGACTTGGATTTCAGATAGAGAGATTTGTTGCTGTGCTTCCAATTGGCTCTGGGCTCCTTTCAGGAAAATCGTGTAAGAGAGAGATACCTTTTAATTCCAGAGGTTCAGAGACTAGCACAAGTTCTCCATCCACCTAGCGCCTCTCAAAATGATCTAACTCCAGCATGTTCTAGCACGTGAAAGAAAACCAACCCAATATCTGACAACATGGATAAGCCATCTCTCTGGTCATCCCAGCCACATTTAACATCAGAGGGTAGCTTGCAAAGCAGACAGTGAGGCTGCAGGTGAGGACATGCACAAAGACAGCATTTGCTTTTTGCTCTACCAAATGGATTCTATCCATCTCTCTTCCTCACAGGACAATCACAGGAATGGATCAGCTCTTCAGAGCCTTTCCAGCTCTACCCTTAGGCCTTCCACAAAGGACAAGTTACACTCACTAGCAACATTTCAGCTCTTCTCTCAGATTATGAAGTATCTGTGACACAGTTCACAACGTGACTGTCATAATCTCAGAGGAGGCTAAAATGCCTCAATAATGTGTTTTGCAGAACATGGTGCAGTGGCAATGCATTTGCAGAAGTGTAGCACCTTGCCATCCAAGCATAAGTGTGACAAAGTGAAACATATACCAGTTTGCACGCTATTCTTTTCCATAGCTAATTTGACTTGATAGACGTGAATCACATAAAAATGCAAGACGGTCAAAGAAGTATTTACATAAGGGGCTCATTATAACAGCCAGCAACTATTTGTATATTAATAGATTTGCTTTTCAGGAGGATGCAAGAATTATCTTGTGTCCCACAAATGTCTAATCCTCACCTCTCTATGCATCTTAATTTCCAATGAGACCTGTGAAAGTCTGCCTTCATGTTACAAAAAGAACAAACAGGCGGGTTCAACTGTCGAGAAGGGCGGCTGCGGGTGATAAGGCTGCTATTCTCAAGGTAGAACAAGGATGAATTTTGGTTCCCGACATCCTAGGCTAGTTTTTGATTCTGCATTAAGCAGTTCTACTAATATCAATTAATTACTCCCTTGTTAACCCCATCCAAGAGATTCTTATGCACACACAGATGTTTACATTATTAAACACACTGCATCATTATCAAGACCAAACAGAAACTTCAGAGCCACAAGCCAATCGAAATCTGTGAGCACAGCAGCCCTGCCTGTTTGTGGAGCTCTAGAACTATTTCTCCTCTCTTTGATTCTGAACTCTGGTGAAAAGATAAAAAAAAACAAAAACAAACCCACCATGTGTTTTGGTGGTTTCAATCTGGATTTGTAAACAGCCCTGTGTGACTATGCTGAAGCACTCAGCATGTAAAATTCAGCCCAGGGTATCCATCAAGGTCAAACAATTTTGGATGATTCTGATCATGAGAAGCTCGACACGAGCCAGCAATGTGCACTCGCAGCCCAGAAGGCCAACCATGTCCTGGGATGCATCAAAGGCAGCATAGCCAGCACATCAAAGGAGGAGATTCTGCCCCTCTGCTCCTCTCTTGTGAGACCTCACCTGGAGTATTGTGTCCAATTCTGGAATCCTCAAAATAATGAGATGGAGCTGTTGGAATGGGTCCAGAGGAGGCTACAAAGACGATCAGAGGGTTAAAGCACCTCCCATATGAGGACAGGCTGAGAGAATTAGGGTTGTTCAGCCTGGAGAAGAAAAGGCTCCAAGGAGATCCTATAGTGACCTTCCAGTACCTGAAGGGGCTACAAGAAAGCTAAGGAGGGACTGTTTACGAAGGCTTGGAGTGATAGGACAAGGGGCAATAGGTATAAACCAGAGAGGGGCAGATTTAGGCTAGACATAAGAAGGAATTTCTTCACCATGAGAGAGGTGAGGCCCTGGCCCAGGTTGCCCAGGGAAGCTGTGGCTGCCCCATTCCTGGAGGTGTTCAAGGGCAGGTTGGATGGGGCTTGGGCAGTCTGATCTAGTGGGATGATCCTACCTATGGCAAGGGGGTTGGAACTAGATAATCTTTACAGAATCACAGAATAACCAGGTTGGAAGAGACCCACCGGATCATCGAGTCCAACCGTTCCTATCAAACACTAAACCATATCCCTCAGCACCTCGTCCACCCGTGCCTTAAACACCTCCAGGGAAGGTGACTCAACCACCTCCCTGGGCAGCCTGTTCCAGGGCCCAATGACCCCTTCTGTAAAGAATTTTTTCCTAACATCTAGCCTAAACCTCCCCTGGCGGAGCTTGAGGCCATTCCCTCTTGTCCTGTCCCCTGCCACTTGGGAGAAGAGGCCAGCACCCTCCTCTCTACAACGTCCTTTCAGGTAGTTGTAGAGAGCAATGAGGTCACCCCTCAGCCTCCTCTTCTCCAGGCTAAACAACCCCAGCTCTCTCAGCCGCTCCTCATAAGGCCTGTTCTCCAGCCCCTTCACCAGCTTTGTTGCTCTTCTCTGGACTCACTCCAGAGCCTCAACATCCTTCTTATGGTGAGGGGCCCAGAACTGAACACAGTATTTGAGGAGCAGTCTCACCAGTGCCGAGTACAGAGGGAGAATAACCTCCCTGGACCTGCTGGTCACACCGTTTCTGATACAAGCCAAGATGCCATTGGCCTTCTTGGCCACCTGGGCACGCTGCTGGCTCATATTCAGTCGGCTGTCAACCAACACACCCAGGTCCCTCTCCTCCAGGCAGCTTTCTAGACAGACTTCTCCCAGTCTGTAGCACTGCATAGGGTTGTTGTGCCCCAAGTGCAGGACCCGGCATTTGGCATTTGGCCTTGTTAAACCTCATGCCATTGGACTCTGCCCAGCGGTCCAGCCTGTTCAGATCCCTTTGCAGAGCCTCCCTGCCCTCCAGCAGATTGACACTTCCACCCAGCTTAGTGTCGTCCGCAAACTTGCTAAGGGTGCACTCGATGCCTTCATCCAGATCATTGATGAAGACATTGAACAGGGCTGGACCCAGCACTGAGCCCTGGGGAACCCCACTTGTCACTGGCCTCCAGCTGGATTTAACACCATTTACCACCACTCTCTGGGCCCGGCCATCCAACCAGTTTTCCACCCAGGAGAGTGTGCGCCTGTCCAGGCCAGAGGCTGACAGTTTCTCAAGCAGAACGCTTTGAGAAACTGTGTCAAAGGCTTTACTGAAGTCCAGGAAGACCACATCCACAGCCTTTCCCTCATCCAGCAGCCGAGTCACTTTGTCATAGAAGGCGATCAGGTTAGTCTGGCAAGACCTGCCTTTTGTGAACCCATGTTGACTGGGCCTGATCACCCGGTTCTCTTGCATGTGCTTCGTGATAGCACTCAAGATCACCTGTTCCATGACTTTCCCTGGCACTGAGGTCAGACTGACTGGCCTGTAGTTTCCTGGGTCCTCCCTGCGGCCCTTTTTGTAGATGGGCACAACATCAGCCAGCCTCCAGTCCAGTGGGACTTCCCCAGTCTTCCAGGACTGTTGGAAGATGATGGAAAGGGGTTTGGCCAGCACATCCGCCAGCTCCTTCAGTACCCTAGGGTGAATCCCGTCCGGCCCCATAGACTTGTGGCTGTCCAGTCGGGCTAGCAAGGCACTGACCACCTCCTCTTGGATCACGGGAGCCTCATTCTGCTCCTCTAGCTCCTGGGTATGTACACAGACGGAACGACCCTCCTTACGACTAAAGACTGAGGCAAAGAAGGCATTAAGTACCTCAGCCTTTTCCTCATCCCCTGTTACTGTTGTTCCTTCTGTGTCCAATAGGGACTGTATGGTCTCCCTAGTCCGCCTTTTATTATTTATATATTTGTAGAAAGATTTTTTGTTATCTTTCACTGACTTGGCCAATCCAATTTCTAGCTGAGCCTTAGCCCTTCTGATTTTTTCCCTACACAATCTCACTTCCCTCCTGTAGTCCACCCAAGAGGTTTGTCCCTTCTTCCAGAGGCCATAAACATTTCTCTTCTTCTTGATATCCCTCAAGATCTCTCTATTCAACCAAGCTGGCTTTCTCCCCTGCCGGCTTTTTTTCTGGACCACGGGGATGGCTTTCTCCTGAGCTGCTAGGACCACCCTTTTGAAGAGCTCCCAGCCCTCCTGGGCTCCCTTGCCCTTGAGTACTGTCTCCCATGAGACTTCACCAACCAGCCTGCTGAAGAGATCAAAGTCTGCCCTCTGGAAATTTAATGTTACCGTCTTGCTAACCACCCTCTTCACTTCACCTAGAACAGAAAATTTTATAATCTCATGGTCGCTTAGTCCTAGGCGTCCACCTACCGCCACATCCCCTACAAGGCCTTCTCTGTTCACCAACAGGAGGTCCAGGAGGGCACCTTCCCTGGTTGGTTCATTCACCAACTGTGCAAGGAAGTTGTCTCCCACGCACTCCAGGAACCTCCTAGACTGCTTCCTTTCTGCTGTGTTGTACACCCAGCAGATATCAGGCAGATTGAAGTCTCCCACCAGAACGAGAGGCATCGATCTAGAGATTGACCGCAGCTGTTTATAGAAGAGCTCATCTGCTGCTTCTCCTTGGTTGGGAGGTCTGTAACAGACTCCCATCACAAAATCTACCTTCTGGTGGGCTCCTCTGATTTTGACCCACAGGCACTCAACCTCCTGATCGCCACAATCCATCTCAGTGATGTCCAAGTCCTCCCTTACAAAGAGGGCTACCCCACCTCCTCTCCTACCCTTCCTGTCCCGCCTGAAAAGCTTATACCCCACCATAGCCGTACTCCAGTTATATGAGTCATCCCACCACATTTCCGTGATGGCAACGACATCATAGACCCCTTGCCCTACGACAGCTTCCAGTTCTTCCTTCTTATTTCCCATGCTGCGTGCATTGGTGTAAATGCACTTCAGCTGAGCTGCTGAGCCTTCAGCCCTCCTAGAGGGAACAGGGTTCGTTCCCAACTGCCTGGTAACTGGAGTAGTTAACACCAGAGTGCCTGCATCTCCCTTAGCACCCCGAGGTGTGTTCTCCCCCACTTTTTGTGCGGTGAGGTACTGGTGGTCCTCGCCCGCGCACCCTGTCCCAATCACCAATTCCCCACATCCAGGCTCGTTCCTGTCTAGCCTGGGCTCAACCCCCTCCCCCTTCACATCTAGTTTAAAGCTCGATTTATGAGCTTGGCTAGGTTTCTGGCAAGGGCTTTAGCCCCCCTAGGAGACCCATGTGCCCCGCCCTTAGCGAGAAAGCCTGGGGGTGCGTGAGCCCCCCCATGATCAAAAAAGCCAAAGCCCCTCTCCTCGCACCAGGCTCGGAGCCAGGTATTAATCGAATTCTTCCTCCTGGCTTCCCCCTCCTCTCTATTTAGCATTGGGATGGAGCAGAATACTACTTGTGCCCCAGAGCCCTCAGGTAGTATTCTATTTAAAGTCCCTTCCAACCCAAACTATTCTATGATTCTGGAAAGAGCCAACATCTTGTTGTGAATATCTTCTAACCCCCGACCTCACCTGGTTCCTCTCTGTTTTTAGAGAATGACCACAGTATCTACCCTGCATTCAGAAAGTTCTCTCGAGATGACAGAACTCGCGTGCTGGTGTAAAACAGACCTTTGAGCACCTCTGTTACCCACCAACTACACATGGGTTAAAAACTGGGGGTCCAGTACAGCGTTATGGAGGAACATTACACAGAGTACAGGGCTAACTGTGCAACAGCAAGCACATATGCTAGAGGTGAGGACACCAGTTGCTGATGAAAATAATCAGAACTTTAGGACAAATAATTAAACAACAAGTTTCCTAGATATTACCCTGTGGATAGCTTTTTGAATAGCACAGGTATTAATTCACCATTCCACAGCAGAATACATCCATTGTGTAGGTTTCCATTAGCGATTCAGAGTATCCTCCTGCTGACAGCGGCATCTTTTGACATTTCTGAGCAGAGCTTTAGCAGAACAGCTTTATTTCCCGTGGTGCCCCCTGCCTCATAGCATACTTGTCCCAAGCTGATGGCCTCTATCTGCTGGGTGGAAAGCACAGTTCTCCAGGGACTGCCCGTTTCATATTCTCAGCTGTGCCTTGACCTTTTCCATTAATAGATGTCACAACAAAATGCCTTTATTGCTGAGCCACAACAGCACCCTGGTTAATCGCCCACAGGACAGGCATCAGCAGCAGCTCCGACATGAATATCCAAGCTTCATCTTGATTATATCTGAGATGGGAGGGCTCAGTCTGGGGATTTTCCAAGCAAAAATTCCCTAGGCCATCTATCAAACACCACGGCACCAGTCAGTGCAAGTTTGAAGGCAAGAAACTTTTAACTTATAAACTGAGATAATTAATTTCTTTAGCAAGAGCAATGCCAAGCTGAAATTCTCCCTTCAGTACTGAAAACTCTAATGCAAATCAGTAGTGTGGGGTGGGGAAGACACTGGCAGCATCTGAAGGGGAACAAATAGGACAATCTTCCTGAATGACACCTGATCTTGCAGAGTTTCATGAAAAACACAACCCAACCCTGAATTTCAAGAGGGGAAAATATTTGGAAAAGCCCTAAAAACTTATTAATTTAAAAATAGCAGGAAAGATCAGCACAGCAATAACCAGTGTAGTCCAAGCTCCCTCTTCTGGTCTTGTGCAGTAAATATAGTGGAGTAAGCAGGTCTTGATAGTCCCAACATTTGGCTTCAAACTCGAGTAGCAAAGCGTTCACAGAACTTAGACGAAACAGTTGTTATTCAGCCTCTTTCACACTATTACGTTTTCTCAAGTAAAGGATGGGCAGACACTGAAATTTACTGCGACATGTAAAATAACATTGCACAGTACCGCTTTTCGTCCCTTGTGAATCCTTCTGTTTCTGGAGCAGGCAGTTCTACACCATCACCAGGGCCCACAGCCAAAGGCAAATCCCCAGAACAGAGGTTATCAGATTCTTTGCCACTATCAGTCTGGGAAGTTCTGCAAAACAATTATTAAAAACATGCTTTCAGATCTCAGAAGGCCCAGGAAGCTTCAGTGAAGCCTCCTTACAAGATGAACTTTGACTCGATCTGAACTAAGAAGCACACCATCCCCTCCCCGATACTGTCTCTCACACTTCCCACAAATTACTACTTTGTACAAAACCTATTTCACTGCATTTCTCAGATGACCATACATGCAGTAACGTTGAAAAGCTTTGACAGCTCTTACAGACCAAAACATTACCTGCCAGAAAAATTTAACTATATATATATATAGGAGATTAGTAAAATAAATAGAACACTTCTGACTGCTTCACAGCTCTCACACAGCCCTTTTTCCTCACATACATTACAAACATTCAATTACGTGACTTGAGTGACTTGTCTTATAGAAAGAACTAAAATCCAAGATAAAAACTCTCTTACTTTAGAAGCTCTCTTTATACTGTAATGCTAAACCCACAATAATCCCTGAGCTCATGACATGAGTGTTAAGGGCTGTAACGCTGTTGTATTTGTTAGTTCCTACATGCCCCTCTGCTCTGTGGAGCCCCACAGGACCCAGAAGCATGACAGCTATGTAATGATTTCCCAAGCATGGCAATTTGGCTTAGTAGTGGGCAGGTACAGCTAGACTCGATAATCTTCAAGGTCTTTTCCAACCAAATGATTCTATGATTCCATGAAGCATGGACTAGAGAGTCCAAGGCTCTGTTCAAGTAATAGTGCTGTGGGTTGCTCTGAGGAGGTGTGGAAGGAGCTCTCACACTCAGCCACTGTGCAGGGGAGAGGAGGAACAGCCACCTGACTGAATCTGTGGCACATAAGTGAGGGAACTCTGGCTGGTCCTGGTCCTAAAGGCAAACTAGAGCGGAAGGCACCCTTATGGCTCCGTGAACTTTCAGGTTTCTTAAGCAAAACCCAAATTAGAAAAAGCCCTCAACAGCAACACAAACGAAACACTTCTCTCATAAGCCTTCTTTAATGCTCTTTAAATGGCCTCAAGTTGCACCAGGGGAAGTTTAGATTGGAAATTAGAAAAAATTTCTTTACCAAAAGAGTGGTGAAGCGGCTGCCCAGGGCAGTGGTGGAGTCTCTATCCCTGGAGAGGTTCAAAAACCATGTAGATGTGGCACTTCGGGACATAGTTTAGCAGGCACGGTGGGGTTGGGCTGATGGTTGGAGTGGATGATCTTGGGGGTCTTTTCCAACCTTAGTGACTCTGTGATTCTAAGGTACATTACCTCTGCACCCAAAAACCACCCCACAAGAAGCCGCATTGCATTAACATACTCTGATCTTGGCCACACTCATTAAACTAATGACGGAAAAGAAACTACATAACCAATGACTTTGTGTTTCACAAGCAGGAGCAGTATAGGTCTTGTCACACCACTCTGTCCTTCCCAGGGCACCTCCAATGCAGCAGAGCGGCAGAGATGTCCTGGGGTAGCAGCCTCCCTCCCTGCCAGCTCCTGCTTCCAGATACCCAGATGCAAATGCCGAAGGAAACCTTGGTGGAACCAGGCCTTGGCTGCTAAATTTCTTTCAGGTTTCCTGAACTAAATAGAAGCAGTTATCTCAGCCGTTCCTTTTCATATTTCCTCTCTCCTCCCCCAAGTAACTACACTGTAATTGTAGACAGCAGATTAAGCCATGTTACTGAACAAGAGTGAGTGAAGTTCAGGGACAGATTGTGCCTTTCTTTAGAAACACGTATACAAACAGCAGATAAACATAAATCACATCCCCAAATTTAGTTACAATACATACCACAGTAAGAGCAGTTATTCCTCAAAGCATTTATCCACTAAGATCACGACAGCTCTTTCTAGCAGGGGGTTAACCTTGACTAGCTCATATCCATGAAGCTGCTTTGTGCTACATGGGACAGCTACTCAGTGATTTCTTCTAAGAATTATCCCTGCTTTCCACACTCCTCTTTTCCTCTCCTTTCTTCCTCACTGCCTCCCTTCCTTCCTCCTTCCCTCTGTTCCTTTCTTCTTTCCTTCCTCCTTACCCTCCTCCTGTTTTTCTCTCCTTCCTTCCTCCCTCCCTCTCTCCTTTCCTTCCTTCCTCCCCTTCTTTCTTCTTCCCATCCTCCTTCCCTTTCTTTTCTCCTTCCTCCCTCCCTTCTTTTCTTTCCCCATTTGCCCACACCAGTCAGACACTGATACAGACTTCCTAAATTTTCAGTCACATCGAATTAAAACAAACAAACTAGTAAATAATAATTAAAAAGCAAGTGTTTCCTTTTCACCGAGAGGTCTTTTCCCTCTGCTCAAAATGCCCTTGTCCTAACACAGTCACAGCACCAAACTCATACGAAGGCACTGTGACTAAATAGGGTGGCACGAATTGAGAGTCAGATTTTAAAGCAAAAAAGTAAACTGCTAAAAATAAGCGAACACCGCACATGTGTTTGGAGAGTAAACAAAGCATTGCAACTCCCAGACAATTCAGCAGAGGGCCCGGCCAGGCAGACACACCAAGCGCACCCAGAGCTCTGGCCCCACGATGCACACACAAAGCACCCCAGTTGGCGGCTCCAGCAGCGCCCGTTCCTCCCAATGCCCCGTTGCCCGTCCGGCTGAGCCCTTCCACCTAAAGGGAAAAAGTATTCTGAGATACCCTTTGAGCAACATCATTCCTAATGATCTTCAAAAAGCAAAACTTGCCGTTGAAACACAGGCATGTTGAGAAGAGCTCTGCACACAGCACAGGGCTCACCCTCAAGTGTGTTCTGCTTCGACCTAAAGCAGATTCACCTTCTGACTTCAGCTCAGTCTCATCTAAGCGACTTCATTTTCTGACAGTGAACTGCATGTGTTTCGGGCAATGTTTCTTTCTGGAACTGACAACACAGGGCACTGGGATGCAGAAAGGCCACTGCTTACACTTATTCCTACAGAAACCCAGGCCATTCTCGAGCTGGAGGAGCTGTAAGGGAAAGAGGCGGAAAAGGTCGCACCTGCAGGGAGGGGCAGACAGGAGGGGTAACCCCAACCTGACCACAGAGGATTCCATCCCATGCATGTCATAACTCGGGATGAACTTGAGAGATCATGAGGGTCTCTTTCTCTTCTTCAATGACCAATGCCAAGTGAGGATCTCATCTGTCTGCTTGCCCTTGATCCTGGATCCATGTGTTCCTGAATCCAGCTCCTGAGCCCAGCTTCCTCCTGCCACTCACCTTTTTCCCGTACGTAGAGCATCAGTGATGACAAAGTCATTGAGGGGGGCGCAATTTCATATGTATATTTTTTTTTTCATGAAGGCTGTTTCAGTTTTATTTTCCAACCTGCAAGTCTTTTACTCTCATTCTGCCTTCCCAGCGGATGGGAAGGGAATTGGGAGCCCATCTGCTCAGTTTTAGCTGCCAAAGCAGGACAGGCTGGGACTAAACCATGACACAGACTTATAGTATCTGTACATATTAAAATCCACAAATAATACCCCTTCGTGTCTCCAAGCTTCAGCTAAACCATCAGTCACTGGATTCCCATTAAGAACATGCCTTGTGCAAGTGAGCTTGTAAAGATACACAGCAGGGATGCAGTCGGCACTTGCATTTTCTCCGACATCTTGCATCAACCTAAGCACTGGAAGGCACCCATCATCCATGTGCCGTGGGCAGAAGGACTGTCAGACAGGGCACCACAGGCAGCCCCCACTCCTTTTCCCCAATGCTGTCATTCTGACAAGGGGTCCACAGCACAAAAGGGTGTTGAGCAAGGCCAGGAAAAGTAGGTTGCAAGACTAAGCACACCAGGTCCAGGGCTGATATTGCCACGTAAGAATCTTGGCACTGTTCAGAGCGGTTTGGATATCAAATTGCCACAGCATAGTGCTACTGATCATCGCCCATCACCAAATGGACATCACCTGCAGATGAGTACTGCCCACCAGTGGCATCATCAGCTCACAAGGGGCAAGACATAGAGGTTTTTTCCAATCTCAGTGATTCTAAGTTCATCCAGTCCAACCATCAGCGCAACACTGCTGTGCCTACCAAAACATGTCCCAAGTGCCACATCTACATGATTTTTGAACCCCTCTAGGGACTCCACCACTGCCCTGGGCAGCCTCTGCCACTGTTTCATCACTCTTCCAGTGAAGAAATCTTTCCTAATATTGAATCTAAGCCTCCCCTGAAGCAACTTGCAGCCATTTCCTCTCATCCTTGTTACTTGGGAGAAGAGACCAATACCCACCCCTCTGCAACCTCCTTCTAGGTAGTTGCAGAGAGCGATGAGGTCTCCCCTCAGCCTCCTCTTCTCCAGGCTAAACAGCCCCAGGGCCCTCTGCTGCTTCTCATGAGGCTTGTGCTCCAGATCCTTCACAAACAAGCTGGTGAGTTTGGAGTAGACACAAAGTCTGCACCAAGTCTGGTGCACTTATCAAGCCACAGTACTTGCATCAGCTCAGATGTCAAGTGGCTATCTTTAAATCCCTGCTTCTCCACAGCTCTTACTAAAACAAGACTTGCCATTATTTTCCAGTGAGTAACATTCTAATAGCTGTAGCAAGGACACCACCAAAAGGGACAGGTCTTCCCGGCACACAATAAATCACACGCTGGCCAGTCTGCTCCCTGTAGAGCCAAACTAACTAGAAAACAAGCATCTTTCAAGCTCTGTCTCTGTTTATTTTTAAGTCATTCTCAACAGTCACTTTCTGCCCCGCTGTGCATGCAGATGCCCCTGGTCCCCCTGCCTGTGTTCAGCCGGAGGAGCACACCCCGAGGGCATCACCTTCCCCAGGCTGTGCACTCTGCGACCAGGAAAGGTCCATCTGCAGATAAAGCAACACGGCTTTCGGTGCATCACTTCTCATCAACTCCCTTCTGACCACTTAACGTGTCCTCTGCGTAACAGGAGCTGGAAGAGAGCCTGAGGGAGGGGAAAACAGCGTTTTCTACTGCCAACTCAGGTTTAGAACAATTTTGATTCCTGTGTGTTCATCCCAGAGCTGCACCAGCTCTGCCTGCTCTGGACTAGATGCCTTGCTACAGCTCTGCAACCTCAGGGGGAGCTTAAATACAAGAGCATAAGCTTTCCTTAGCCTGTGGGAGGGACCAGAGTTGGGGTTGTCTTGCCTGTTACCTATGGCCTGATCCTAATGACAACTCACACAGCAAGCACTTTCCAGGCTTGCATCTTTCCCAGTGCACCTGCAAGTTTTTTTGCTAGCGAGACAGGCAGCAAGTCGGAGGGAACTCATGTTTAACACCCCTAAGCAGAGAGCCCAGCTGAACCGTGCTCTCCCAACAGCCAGGGCACTTCTCTGCCTTCCCAATCCGAGGTTCCTCATACAGAACAGAAGCTGTATCACAGAGCACGGCACCTAGAGCACCGCACCTGCAGCACCAACAGAAAGATGTGTCTGGCCAGAATTTCTCCTAGTGCAATGTGTCCTGGCAAACCAGAGTGAACTTGGCCTTTCACTTCCATTGCTAAACAAAAAAAAACCAAAAACTTGGCAGAACAGCCAGTGAACTCTTTACCCAGTTCTTTTCAGGACAGTCCTCTGCAGAGACAGTAAACAAACCCCACTGACCCCAGCAGATGATGCCACGCTGTCCCTGATCAATACGGAATCAGCCAGGAGGAGAGAGGCAGACAGGCAGCCTCAGGGAGCAAAAAAGGGATACAGTTTCTTGCCTGGACAGATGGGGGGACAACCTGATCTTTTAATGTGTGCTGCCATCTGGAAGACATTTAGCACAAACTGACCCCTCTGCCTTACACACACCATTATTTTTCCTTGTTGAAATGCACACCCTATGCACTATGTGACACCCCTTACACGGAAATGCATGGAAACAAAAGGAACTTACCAGTAAATAACTAAATATATTGAGGGAAAAACCCCCACTTCATAATTGTACTTTGCTGCAGACAGACTGGAAATACATTGTGCCATCTAGCAGCCCTTGTGACATTTCAGAAACGTAGTGGAGTGGTACAACCAGAAAGCATCAACACGTATGTGTGCAATACAGAATTGTTTGCAGCCCTAATAAAAAGTAGTGGCACAGTATTTCTACACAAAATGCCAAAAAACTGTTGCCTATAGAATCATAAAACGGTTTTAAGGGATTTTAAAATCACCTAATTCCAGCCCTTCTGCCATGGGCAGGGACACCTCCTACTGGATCAGGTTGCTCAAGGCCCCATCCAGCCTGGCCTTATTGAAGTAAGATGACCACATTTATAAAGCCACTACCTGCTCCACATCACAGGTGAAGAGAAGATGAGGGAGAAGGCAATGACATGGAACAACAAACACCACTGAAACTCTTCCCGTGGACAGGAAAAGCCCAGTCCTGCTCTGACTGCTCCTCAGTTTGAGCACAATCCCAGGCATTTAAGAGTCCTACTTTTATCTGCTATCAGAATTATGTTGTTATCAGGTTAGGGCTGACCAAATCACAGAAGCTGGCAGGGTTTGTCACTGCCAGAAGATAGCTGCAACCATGCCTGGTTCAGACAGGAGCCAGCTGCACCAACATTAACCCCTCTTCTTCCAACTGGCTATATCTGCAGGTGAGCACACCTGGAAGCTGCTGCAGATCCTCTGACGGGACACCAGAGAACGAGGGTCACAGAGAAGCTGGCAAGTAGCAGCAGCTCAGACAGGAAAGATGGGTGGAAAGAGAAGAGGAAGGTTTTTGAATCAAAGCTGAACAAGGATACAAAATAAGGGAGTATAGAAAAACACTACTCACAAGAGTTAACTCGTGTGACTTTAAAAAAAAAAAATCAGAAAAATTTAAACTAACAACCACAGAGAGCTACCTGCAGCCAAATCCATTCCAGTGGACCACATTGTATTTCTCTCTCGTCTTCCTCTGCTTCAGGAACTGAAAACCTACCTATTTCCATGCTGAATACCCCTGGCTTGCAATTTTTCAGCCCTGAACCCTCGCAAAAACCCTTGGCCCTTCCCTCAAGGTCAGGATATGGAAACAAGAGCCAGATGCTGTGGCTGCTGCAGAGTCTTTGCACCCTCACCCCTACTGGGCTCAGTCACCCCATACGGGTGTACGACAGCTCAGCCCCAGCACTCCCAGCCTGCCCGACTCAGATCACGGAAGAACCTTGAGATGAACTTACAGACATTAAAGGTAAAAATGTTTTTAAAGACAGCAGTTAAGTAGATCAACAGAAAAATTATACTATAATTAACTTTAAATTCCAGATCAGAATGTGAACAGTGAAATTAAGAGGCTCACAAGAAGCAGTAAATTAAGACAGTGTAAGATTGCTCTTCCTAAATGTTTCCTAAGGTCACACTGAATCACAGACAGCTCGTGTGCCTTTTTCCCTATGAAGACCTAACTATTGCCCCAAGGGCAACAAAGACTATTTCAAGACCGTTTTCCAGAAACTATATATAAATATTCCCGGCACTTCTGGTGTTCATCTGTTTTCATTCCTTTGCACTCAGAGTAGCTCAGAGCTCCACATCAATTAGCGCTCGCTCTTTTCTAACCACCTTGCTACCCCAGCCCACAGTCCATTAGCAAGAAAAAACATCAACAGAATCCACAAAACCCCATCAGTAACACAATTACCCTTGTTAGAAACAAAGAAACACAACTCTCTGAGTGAAAACTTACAAGAACTGGAGCAAATCCACATCATTAGCTTCCCACTGCAAGCTTCTCTAGGTCACTTTACTCTGACTGCAAGGAAAAGTTTGTTTCTCAGACTCACTCACCAGTGTTTGCTAAGAGCCAGCCTGGGGACTGATGGAAGACCAGTCTGGGCTAGATAGCAAAGTCACCCAGATTTTAAGGTGGATTGAGCAAACCATGCAAGCTCCTTTCAGCCTTTAGATAGCACGTTATTGCTACTTCAGCTAACCAATTTAATACTAGCTTAAATATATGATGTATGTTTACACTCCACTGAATTGAACAGCAAACACGCCCTGCAAGGCTTCCTTCACTCTTGGCAGTTAAGACAAATTCACATGCCCGAAGATCCTGACAACTCAACTGCCACCAGTACAAATAAAGCAACAGTCCCCTTCACAGCGCAAATAATGGGAGACCAAAACCCCAGCATCCAACAGAGATGAGATACCTGAATGCTTTATAAGCAGCATTATACTGGTGAGGAACTTCTCAAAATTAAAGAAAACATCCAAAGGATCAGTTATTTTGTAGCAATTCAAAAAGTATAAGCACCTAAAACCCATAAGGCACATACTACACCTTCACGTGGCATGACCTTCTTCTATGCCACAGCAATTCCATCTCAAGGAAAGGTAAACAGCTTCCTTTGAAGGTTTTGATAAAGGGAGATTTAAATTCTGGTAAAGATTTCCACTGACAGATGCTCCACTGCCTACAGACTCAGCAATTCCACCAGCAACTGGCCATTCCAGACATACATCCAGCTGAGAAGAGCGACAACAATTCCTCAGCTAGCGCTGCCCCTGGTGGTCCTCAACCCACCCACATCAGTGAGTGGTTTGAGCCACTTCTCACAGCTCCAGCTGCAACATCTCCATACAGTACCTTGCTGCAGTCAGCTCAGCACCATCCACGAGGCCAACATTTCCACACTCTGCAGAAACAGCTAAGGGTTGCTCAGAAGGGTCAAGGGGAGAAGCCAACTGTATGTCATCACCGGGACCACGAGGGCTGTGAAGATAAAAGACATGGGAAAAGGCAGCCTTAGAGATCAGAGTTATCGCAGAACTAGGGCTGTTTGGCTGATCAAATGGACTTTAGCACATGTATGCTAAGGTGTGTGTTAGGGAACAGTGAAAGTTGGTGCTTTTAACAGAAGTCAGTTTTGTGCACAGCTCTAGTTCCCACCAGCCTGAAGCCTCAGGATTTTTGTCTGTGTTACCACTGCAGGACCAGCGAGACAGTACAATCTAACAGCAAATTCAGCCCCTTTGGATGATATGAGCTACTATTTGAACAAAAGAAATGGCAAGACTTCCTTGCTCAGAAACCTGGTAACACACAGGGAGCTTGAGTCCAGATTTCACCTGCTCCAAAGCTGTGTGAGGGCTCTGCACAGGGAGCACAGAGTCAGACAAAGGTGTCCTGGATTCCACAGGGAGACTCCTCACCTCGCCTTTTACCCAGCGAAAGCAGGGTGCTGCCCGGTACTGAGCGGCTCAAAGAAAATAACTTGGAAACACACCCTTGAGTCAATAAGGAAAGGGCCTGCTCAAGAAGTGGGTTTTGTTTGGTTTTAATAAAGACACCAAACTATGGGAACCCCCTGAACATAATGGTTGTGTTGTCTACTTCAACCCAACTTTCCTATGTGGCCACCCAGGGACCAGGGTCCTAGAAGCAGCAGTTGTCCCTGAAATTTCTAAAATCCTCAGATATCCGTAGAAGATAAAATGTGACCTTTAACTAGGATTTTAATTTCACATCTGTGGATTGACCCAACCGGCTCCATTATGGGGTGCCACTTTCCTAAACCCCCTTTGTCCACGTTGTTTCCAGCACCAGCAAGTGAATACAACCCTGTGCACAGAGGGATGGTGCCTTACACAAGCAGACTTGAGCAGAGCTGTACAGACCTCAACCTGTCACTCGGCATTTGGAATTACAGCCTAAACCAAAAAATTCCTCAACTGGGGCCTTCAGCTTTAACACCAGACAGTTACCACCTTGCCTAACCGCGAATCCAGTGGACCAGTAGGATCCTCTACTACAGTCTAATTTTGGTCGAAAGAATGTAACAAGGAGTTAAACTGCACTGTAAAAACGTGAATGCTATTCCAGTAACTTCACGCTTAGAATAGAATCACAGAATCATTAAAGTTGGAAAAGACCTCACCCAGTCCAACCATCAGCCCAACCCCACTGTGCCAAATAAACCATGTCCGAAGCACCATGGCCACATGCTTTTTGAACCCCTTCAGGCATGGAGACTCCACCACTGCCCTGGGCAGCGTCTGCCAGGGCTTCACCACTCTTCCAGTAAAGAAATCTTTCCTAATATCCGATCTAAACATCCTCTGTGGAAACTTGAGGCCATTTCCTCTTATCCTGTCACTTGTTCCTTGGGAGAAGTTATCTAAAGGATTCTGTAAAGCAACACGTTCCTATGGGAATAATGCTTTGTCAAGCTTGCTTCCTGTTCTTTTTATTTGATTTTTAATTAATTACCCCTGTGATCCTTTGTAAATCAGTGCTGCTGCTTTTCACCCAGAATCACAAGGTTGGAAAAGACCTACAGGATCATCAAGTCAAACCACTCCTATCGACCATTAACCATGCCCCTCAGCACCTCATTTCCAGTGTTTTCATTCTACACCCATCCCAGTTTGTCCATGGCATCCCTGACCGACCACGTGGCACCCTCCTCTCCATTACACCCGCACTAAGAGGAGGAGGGCTAAGCCGCCGCACAAGGTGCAGCTCTCAGGTGACACCCTAGAATATCTAATTATTTTTAATATTTACAATTTTATTTTTATCCAATTACAACAGTAAACATTTAGCTGTCCACACCTTCACAAGTCCAGCTCCACCAGAGGGCTGAACCTGTGGGAAGCTTTGAGCACTACAACTTTTGGTTTTCACTCATCACTAGGAGTTGCGTGTACTTCTGTCACAACTCAGGGTGTCCCTCTGCTGTGCCTTAAAAAGAGCATTTAAAAGCAGCCCTTGACAATGGGATGCTGCGACATGAGGTGATGGACAGGTCTTGTTCTGGCTTCTGAGAGAGCACTGACAGTCTTTCTGAGAACATACAGAAGTCATGGCACAAGCCAAGGCTGTGACTGAAGTGATTTTCATACCAGCAACAGACAACGTAACTGGAAACTGGGGCTCGGGGAGGTGATGGGGAAGCCGCTCATTGCCAAACCACTCTGCGCTGCACGGCACAAAGAACCAAGCTATCCAAGAGCTACTCAAACGAGTTCCACAACTGACGTTCCCAGGCCTCGCAGGCGCCCGCCGCCAGGTTCCTGCTGCAAGTCCTCTGCGGCAACCTGGCTTTTAGGCCAATTTGTTTCTAGAACAGAGCTCTGTAAAAAGGCCACAGGCTTTTTCCATTCCATTGCTTAAGTCTTGAAGAGGATCTACTTCAAATTACTTCAAATTCTACTTATGACAAGCATGACTGAAATACTCCTCAAAGGAAAATACCTCACAGTTTAACAAGCAGTTGCTTACCAACAGCTGCAGTGAGCACACTAAATTCAGCCCAAAGACCAAGGGTTCGGTCTGTTATTAGTGCCACAAATGAAAGACATTGCCCATCCAGTGTCCTTAGGCTCTTGAGTTTCATAATTTCCCTTACAAGGCCTCTCTTTACCCTTGAAAACAGATTTTCCAAGGCACTATCAGAAGGCAGGAATGCAAAGAGCAAGCTTCAGTCATTAAATATCAATGAATGAATGAAAACCTGAAGAAATCAATGCAATTTCTTCTGTTTAAACACAGAAGCTCTGACCTCTATGCAAGACGCTCTCAAACCGAGGCAGGGAACGTATTTAAAATATGTAAGAAAGCACATCTTCACACATGTGGATACAGAGGCAGCAGCGTTGGCTCCTTGGCACCAACCCCGCAGCCATCTCAAGGATGAGGAGCTCTGGTGGGTCCATCTGTTGCTCTCCTACTGATATCAGCGAGATGCAAACCTTAAAGCCTCCGCTTCATACTCAAGGTTTCAAATGTTTTGACGCTGGTGCTGGAGACAGAAGGCAGCTACAGGTCTTGGCATTTTCCCCCTGTCCATGTTTTTCTAATCAGGAGAGCTTGATGTGGCTCTCTGAACAGTCAGCAACAGCTCCGAGTTTGCTCCAAGGAAAACCAATAAGCATTTTAAGCCTTACTGTCTCCTAGCCCCAAACATTTGGCTGCTTTTGATGAGATAATGGCAAGATTTGTACGTCCTGCTCTTACTCCAGAAATCTCTGGAAAATAGCACCAACAACCGCAAGGCAGGACTCGGCTCTTGGCCCTCCCATCACCCACTAGTGCATTTTCTTCTAGAAATGAGGTGTTGGTCCCTGGCCACAGCAAGGCTGAGACATAAAATCCTCTAACGTTCATACTTGGCTTTTTATTAATTTAGGCCAAAAAGTCCAATTTTTAAGCCTCAGTTTACACATGTACAACAAAAAATATTAATTTATCACACAAAAATACTGTATTTGCTGTTTCTGATAAGTTCTTGCCCTGCAATTCTTTGCAAGGGAAAGAAATCTAGCAGAACCAGTTCAAATCCATTTATTCAAGCACACTGGACCAAACAAAATTTCAATCATTGTATTAATTCCTTCATACTATTCACTTTTACCTTCTAATGCTTAATTTTGCAGCTTATCTTGTACATCAGCCACATTCATTTAGAAAACCCAACAATAAGCTACTACGGTAACTCTATGCACTTTTGGGATTTCTGTATGTTAGAAGTATTTTCACAATTATTGTGACTCCTGTCAATATAAGTTAGCAGAGTAGAAGATAAGAAGCTATTTCTCAGATTAGAAATCAACATCACCGTACCAGAAACAAAAACTACTCTTGTTCAGGAAACTACTCAGGACTGCTGCATAAACTACCACCACAGGATTAAAAACAAACAAAATCCTCTTACCCCCCTGTACCTGGTGAGGTAATTTAAGATCAATTTAAGCAACAGACTTTTAGGAAAAATATGAGATGCTGAGATGGAAATGTCAAGTGTGGCTTCACTCCCCAGTGAACTAAGGGGACATCCACACAACGATCAAATGATGTCCCCACAGGGCAGGTCCATATGCCAGCAGCAGCTTTTAAAGCTCCAACACAGCACAGATCAGGGCTCACCAGTTACTTTTGCTGCTCACTAAGCGGAGATGACATGCTCATATTCACAAGTTCAATTTTTGGGAAACACACTGCCTTTTGTAAACCCAAAGACTTAAATCTGCATTTGTGATTTTGGAAACACGTCTCAAATTCCTTTTGCATTCTGAAGGAGGAACTATGCCCAAAGTGCCTCACATCAGTGCTCTGTATTTATAGCTCGGTCCCTCCTGCGTGCCTGAGCCCAGCCGAGCTGGGTGCTGTGCAAACACTGTAATGAAGGTGTCCAAGAGATGAACCGGCATGCGTTAATTAAACAAAATTATTGTTGCGCAGGGGACACACAAGTTTGATGTACAACACTGTGCACTGCAGAGAAAAGACGTTGCCACTGAGATACAATGCCAGAGCTGGCTCCTGGGGGAATTATCCCAGTATCTGAGATTTACGTGCTCTGCCTCTAAACCAGAGTTGGGCCGTCAGCGGAACAGGTCTGGATGCTAAGTGACCACTCTCAAAGTGCCCAGGGAGAGCCAGCCCAGCACTCACGCCTGTCCCCAAGTAAGGGAACCACCACCATCCCAGCAGAGCAGCAGGAACCAACCGCTTCTCCTGCGGGCTGCAGACTGTCCAGCTGAGCCTCCAGCCACAAGGGAGTCCCTTCCCGTACTGCAAAGACCCATACTAAGAGAATAAGAAAGGAAAATAGGCACAGAAACTGCATCCTGGAGAAACAAAGGCATCTTTTAAAAGGCTACCTGAGGGCAACACCCCATCTATTAAACCCAACCCCAGACCCTACAGGGAACTCCACACCATCCAGCCAAGTGGGATGGTAGCACTGTCGCTGTCGGAAAGCTGCACGCTTGATGATGGAGAGCAATTGTGGGAAAGGACACTCTTCTGGCAGCGCTAGTGGAAATCCTGACAAGACAGAGGAGTTATCTTGGCAGGAGATGGTGTTTATTCACATGTTACCTGAGGGCCTGGACTTCCTCGCTCACCCAACCCTTCTTGCTGAGATGTCCCTGAAGTTCTGTACCGCATGTTCAAGATTGATCATCGCTGTGATTAGTCACAACCATAAAGCAGAAACAAATTACTTCTTTTCCCGGAGTAGCCTACATTACTGTGGTCACATTAAATCCTAAAAGTTACGCTGGTTTATTACATTAGACAAACACACACAACTACTTTGGATTAAAAGACTTCAGGGAACTGAAGCACGCGTTGTGGCATTACATCCTCCACAAGCTAAAAGAGGGACAACAGGAAGCCACACAGAAGTCTTAACGGGATAAATCACGCCTGCACGGGATGAATAAGCGTATTTGCCATAATAACTGTCAACCAGCATAAAAAGTCCATAACGTCACACGAGCAGCTTCTGGAGCCTCGGGAGGGCTCAGTCGCGTCCTGATGCCGAAACTCTCCACATTCCAGCCGGTAAACCTGATCCAGAAGCTGCTGGGTGTGACCAGAACCCCCCATCCCAGAGCCTCCTCACCCGGCCCAGTAGAACCCTAACCCCACGGCAGGAGCTGCAAAACCATCACCTTTCCAGGCTTCTTCTTGGAGGCGAGGAAAGCCAATCCCCCCAAGCCCAGAGCTGGAAACTCTTGGAAAAGTTGTTCAAAGGAAAAAAAAAAAAAAAAGAGGAAAAACAAACCCTTTAGAGCACGACAAGCAACAGCTAACATCTCATTTCTGATACTCTAACTACGCGTTGCTTTTTGTTCCTTCCTTGGCTAACTTTTTACTCACCAACGCCAGGAAACAATCACCAGCTCCACAATCCCCAGGCATCCTCGCTTCCGAAACAACCCGCAAGAGGCTTTTTCACCCCGACTCCTTCCACTTCTTCCACCATCCCGGGTCTTTTTTTTTTTTTCTTTTTTTTTTTTTTTTCAGTTCTTTTTCCCACCCCTCCCGCACGCCAAGCCCTGCCCCGCAGTACAAAAGGCTGGGGATGAGTAGGAGCTTGGAGCTCTGAGGCTCCTCCCCATGAGGCTCCCTAAGGAAAGGACAAGCCAGACGAGCCCCGCGTCCTTCCCCGGTTGCTGGAGCCGGAGCGCTTTTCGCACGCAGAGAGCAGGGACCCCCACCCAAAGGAACGAAACCGCAGCTCCCACGTGCGTTTTGTTCTTTATTCCTGCCGGTTTGGTGGTGGAATTGCTTCCAGGGCTTGGGTTTTCTAGTCACAAGCCGAGGCTGCTCCGGGTTTCCCACCCGCTGCGCGGGGTTGAGGAGGATGCGGGCAGATTAAATTGCAAATGCCTTCCAAAAAAAAAAAAAAAGTCACTTCAGCAGAGATTTGAGCAATTGATGGGGTTTTTAAAGTTTCAGGATGCAGAAAGAGTGTTTAAAGGTAACTTTTTAGAAGTTACAGAGAGCAGGAAAAGTTTTTAACAGCTTCCACTGAAACTTCTGGTTTGCATTTAGAGCTATAAGCAACTAACTTCTGTATTCTTAGTCTAATTCTTCCGTTAAGTCCCACATCTTAAATTTGCACAGGTTTTCTTACAGGTTTCTTTAAAATCATGCTGGTTTTCTTACAGGTTTCTTTACTTATAAGAAGAGGGAACAGTTCTCATTAGTTGCATGCCCTTATTAATTCAGCACAAAGCAGACGTGGGTCTGTTAGAGCAAGGCCACAGGAGGACACGAAGATGATGCGAGGGCTGGAGCATCTCGCATACAAGGATAACCTGGGACAGTTGGGGTTGTTCAGCCTGGAGAAGAGAGGGCTCTGAGGAGACCCGAGAGCAGTTTCCAGTACTGAAGGGGGCTGCAGGAAAGCGGGGGAGGGGCTCTTGATCAGGGAGTGCAGGAATAGGAAAAGGGAGAATGGTTTTCAGTTGAAAGAGGGGAGATTGAGAGGACATCTTTGGAAGAAATGTTTTCCAGTGAGGAGGAGGAGGCCCTGGCCCAGGTTGCCCAGAGAAGCTGTGGCTGCCCCATCCCTGGAGGTGTTCAAGGCCAGGTTGGATGGGGCTTGGAGACCCTGATCCAGTGGGAGGTGTCCCTGCCCATGGCAGGGGGTGGGACTGGATGGGCTTTGAGGTCCCTTCCGACACAAACCATTCCATGATTCTATAACTAATCTCTTAGGTTTCCCACAACACAAGAGAGTAGCTTCAAATACCTCTTTGCATCGAGATACACCAAACTGCATAGACAAGCTGCCAGCACCCAACAAATTAATTGAGTCTCTACGCAGGGAGACCATTATCATGTTCACAACATGTCATACAACAACTACAGACTAAATATCTACAATAGCTATCCCACAGCAACTTAGTGCTTACCAAGATTCATTGCTTACCAAATTCTCGACCGAGATATTTCAGGTAAAACACTGGCGCTACAGGGACGCAATTTAGCCCAGTTAGAGTTTTCCAGCTCACTTTGCCCAAACATTCGATCATGTTGCCAGCTCTGCTTGCTTGGGTGATAAAATTAATTAATTAATTAATCTTCAGAACTCTGTATAGATCATCTTAGCAGGACCACGCATCTTCATTTAATATTAGGGTACAGTAATTATACCAGTTGGACCTCTCAAAGCACCAATTCAGAACGGAGCCTCAAGTGGAAAAAGGTATTAATCAGTTTGGATTTGACCCTTGAACTGTTTCTCTCTCCAGCTCTTGTTCAATTTTCTATGAGCAAAGGAAGGGAGCAGATTTTTGTTCAGGTAAGTTTTGTGTTACAGGAGAACTTCCACGTTCCTGAATCTGAAAGCAGATGAAAGGGATTTCCCATGGATGTGCTCATTGCTGCTTTCAACAATTCAGATGCGTAGAGGAAACAGAAGAATAAACCAAATGACTCCTAGAGACGAGGTCAGATAAGGAAATGGGGGAAGATGATGAAAAACACATAGCCTGCCAGCATCACCTGGGCTGCAAGGCATGGCTCACTGTGGGGAAACACCACACCCTGTCCAATATGCTGTGGGGAGTTGACTTAGCTGCCAGGTCCAGAGCCAACAGTATCCACTCTGACAGCAAGGAATAGGACCAAGCAGAGTAAAAATTTCTGGGAAGAGCAGCTCTCGTTTCCTGCCTCCCAAAAGCAGCAGGAAATGAGGCACAGAAGTTACCATGATTTCTGATGCAGCTACAGGCATCCAGCCACCCTCTCTATGGGGGGCGGGAGCAGAATTAAACTCTTCTTTTCATCTGGAAACCATTTCACAAATAGCTTCTGCAGGTAAAACAGCCAGAGGAGGAGCGAGACCCCAGGAAGCAGAAGACTCGTTAAAATAAATGTTGATGTTCCTTGCAAGCATGGCTTCTGTCTGGCACAAAGCCACAGCCACAGGCTAGCTATGTGCTTTCTAACAACCCCAAATTTAGCATTTTTGGAATAAAATGGTCATTTTGCTCAAATAACACACCTCTCCCTATTTGTTCATTGGCCCCTTGCTACACCAACCCTCTTTCACCTCCTGCTGAGCAATCTCAACTCCCCTTTGCCATAAAAACATTCCCACCTCCCTCCCAGCACCCTCTGCTACCTAAATACCAGAAAACTGATGTGCAGGACTCCAGGAACACTGTGCTGTGGTATGCATGGTTATCCGATTTCCCTGTGCAAATGAATTAATCTGCATTAGTAGAAGGCTTGTGGGTGGAAAGAGGAAACAAGCAGGGAAGCAACAGGAAAATAGGAGGTAAGCACCCTCCCAGCAAGCCTGGGAGACAATTACAGGACAGGAGCTGCCTTGCAGGCTGCAGCCTGCAGTGACTCTCTGTCTGGCTGAGCCTGGGAGAGACCTCAGATCAAAGGGCCCTGGAAGAAAGTCTTGCAAAAGCTTTCTCCGGAGGGCCAGGGCTGGACAGGAGTGGTGAACTGATGATGAGAGGGACTCGGAGCTGGAGACGTTGCTCCAAGCCTCATCCAGCGTGGCCCTGAACACCTCGAGGGATGGAGCAGCCACCACTTCTCAGGGCAACCTGGATGGTCCCACTGGAGCCCAGTCCTTCCCCAGCTCGCAGTGAACAGGTAGCCTCAAGGAAAGGCCAGAAAGCATCAGGATGGTGTATACTAGGAGAACAGCTGGTTTTGTTAAGGTAGAGCCCAAACATTTTCACCCACCACCACTATTCTGCATTTGGATGATGGATTTTATTTTTGCTAGATCCCTACCTTTTGCTTTTCTACAAATGCATGAAAATACCATTTACCGAGTTATCTGGGAGAAGGTAGATTGCAATCTTCAGAGTGGAGGAGACCCTAAAAGTAATAATTGTCTTTTCAGGCTAGCAATAGTAACAGGTACAACTAGGTTCCTGTGATGAGCATGTAGTTACCTGACGTTACAGAGGCACAGGGCGCTGGAAGGCAGAGCACATACACACCTGCACCTCACCCCAGCTCCTATGCCCCATACTGCTCCTGACTGTAGGACCTACACAGGACTATTCTCCTCAGGTGCACAACATTTTTACCCTACACTCAGGAAGATGTGAAGTTTAATTACAGGAAAACTAAAGGTACTCAAGTTCCATACCTTCAGAAGTGCTGGATTCTAAACTATGACTTGAGAAATGTCATCAGACCTCACCATTCCAGCTCTGCTCTACAAGGTGCTCTTAGACCATGAGTGGAACCTGTCAAGAGCTCCTGGTGGGCACCACACAGCTAGTGGCAACCCACCCTGCCCAGCTCCTGCTAATTCCATCCAAGGACTTTTCCCAGAAATCAGGTTGCTCCGGTCAAACCAAAAGACTTGGGGTGGAAGTGAGTCAGCCCTCAAAAAACCTGTGAAAAACTCACGAAACTGGCTTGGAAAGATGGTTACATTAAATAAACGTGGAAAACCCCAAACCAAATCAAATGAAGCCCCGACTCCACACAGCTTTTCTTTTTTTTCTATTCTGGTTTTTGAGAATGCAGGATGAACTCTGATTGAATCAACATGGTTTTCCCTGTAAGCATAAAGAGGAATCTCACACTTCTCCAGCTCTTCAACCTGAGGTTATCACTGGTCTATAAAGCAAAGACAAATACTACAGTATTTGTGTTAAACTTATGAAAAAAGAACAGCCACACCTGTGCTTGTTCTGATCAATAGGCTGCATCACAGACTGATCTTTAAGAAAACGTGTGTGCGTGACCTTGATTTGTTCTTTGTGAAGAACTAGTGCCCAGTTTTAAGGCCATTTGCAACAAAACAGTCCATATAAATAAACTGTAGTTTAACATTAAAGAGGAGTTTGGTTTGCATCTCCTAATCTCGCAGTCATGCACTCAGCCAAACCACAGCTGCAATCAGCATCAGAGCAGCTTCACTGAGAGATCCAAGCCACTTCTATAACAAACACCTGAACTCTTCCCCTCTGCTCAGACCCCACCTGAAGTCCTGTGTCCAGTTCTGGAATGCCCAACAGAAGGAGAAGATGGAACTGTTGGAGCAGACCCAGAGGAGGCCACAGAGATGATCTGAGGGCTGGAGCATCTCTGCTATGAGGCCAGGCTGAGAGAGTTGGGGTTGTTCAGCCTGGAGAAGAGAGGGCTCGGAGGAGACCTTAGAGCAGCTTCCAGTACAGAAAGGGGCTCTGGGGGAATCTCAGAAGGGATTACAAGGGCTTGGAGTGATAGGACGAGGGGAAATGGCTGTAAATTTGAAGGAAGATTTAGATTAGACATTAGGAAGAAATTCTTCACAATGAGGGTGGGGAGGCCCTGGCCCAGATTGTCCAGGGAAGTTGTGGCTGCCCCATCCCTGGAGGTGTTCAAGGCCAAGTTGGATGGGGCTTGGAGCCCCTGATCCAGTGCGAGGTGTCCCTGTCTATGGCAAGGACGTGGAACTGGATGGGCTTTGAGGTCACTTCCAACTTAAATCATAGAATGGTTTATCTTTCTACAAACAAATTGCCCACAACCATCATTTGTGGGGGCTGAAGTTGCATGATCCCCAGCAATTTTTATTGGCGAGGCTTTGGAATGGCCACCTCTTTAAATTCCTAGACTTTTACCTTACCCTTCTGCTTTGAAAAAAAGACTGTTTAATGTTAAAGCATTATATTTTTGGAGGATCAAAGGGATGGGAAACTGCAATTCTGCAGATTTGAAAAGAAGCAAGATGGATTTTTAGAAAAGCCTAGGATAGATTCAAAGCCTCACAAATTCCAGGGATAATTTCTCCAGGAAACCAAAGCTTATTTGGTGTTTCTACCAGAAGAACGAGATTTGAAGAACGCTATGTGCAAGAGAATTTCTATGTACCACACAGCATGGAAAAAAAGAAAAGATATGGAAAATCTCAGAGACTTTCAGATATTCAGCACAAACCGACTGTATTTTGATTCATTTAATGGCACTGTT
Organism: Phaenicophaeus curvirostris; assembly: GCF_032191515.1. Lineage (NCBI taxonomy): Eukaryota > Metazoa > Chordata > Aves > Cuculiformes > Cuculidae > Phaenicophaeus > Phaenicophaeus curvirostris. Next base: position 11,869,121 of record NC_091400.1, on the reverse strand, counting down.
AGGAAAGAGAGATGGGAGTTTTAAGGGCTCATTTATTTTCATGCCAGCTAGAACTTTTTCCTTAGTTGTTAGGGGCTCAGCAATGCACACATGCTTTTTGCTTTCATTCCTGGAAACAAATGCAATCTCTCTGGCTGCTGCAGGGTTATTCTTAGCTGGCTTTGATATTTCTATCAGCCAGGAGAGCATAACAATGTTATCATCATCACAAATTCCAAAGATTTTACATAAGCTCGAGTGACTTAAAAAAAAGAAACAAGCCTTTATTGATTACACAGTTTGTGCTTTGTTTGCTAAAGGAGCTGGGAGAAACAGGCTGGAAATTAACGAAGAAAGCAGTTTGCTGAGTTTTGGTGTCATGAAGCAAGTGCTCAGTGATTTTCAGAGCATCATTTACAAAGGGAAGCTAAACTTTACAGGTTTGGAGTTGGTAAACGCCAAGCAGTTCAGGACAAGGAATCATTTAAACCCATTGCCTACACACAGCCTGTGTTCCTAACTTGATTTTTGATCAGTTGAAACAAGATACCTTCCTTATGACAGCAAAGCAAGATAATGGGTAGCATAGGGCCAGTAGGACCTGTAGGAAGGTCTAGGTGAAAAAGGACCGCAGGACTGTACAGCATCCCCCTGGCTGAGCTGTTAGAGGCTTATGGCCAGATTCTTTGCCGATATCGCTCCACAGGAGCAGGGAGTTTGGCCCAGGATTCACTGCCTTCAAGGGCAGGTTGCAGCCGCAGCCTTTGCTCACTGTTTTCTCTTGGATGGAATGTACCAAGGGGTGAGGAAAGTGAATTAGTGGAATTATAGAATAGTTTGGGTTGGAAGGGACCTTAAAGATCATCTAGCTCCAACCCCCCTGCCATAGGCAGGGACACCTCTCACTGGGTCAGGCTGCCCAAAGCCCATCCAACCTGGCCTTCAACACCTCCAGGGATGGGGCAGCCACCACTGCTCTGCGCAACCTGGGCCAGGGCCTCCCCACCCTTGTCATGAAGAAATTCTTCCTTATGTCTAGGCTAAATCTGCCCCTCTCCAGTTTATACCCATTGCCCCCCATCTTATCACTCCAAGCCTTTGTAAACAGTCCTTCCCCAGCTTTCTCGTAGCCTCTTCAGGTACTGGAATTAGATAGGAAACAACCTTGCAGTCTTGGAGCACTTTCAGACCTCTGGTTGTTGTGTACAGAGGACCACAAAGGAATGGGGCAGGTACAGCACAGGGAGAGCAGGGAAGAGGCAGGATTGAGGTGAATAAAGAGGAAATGCTTTTTATCAGGAAATGCTTAGTCTGGGAAGAGATGCCCAGCACGTAGCAGGGAGGAGAACAGCATTAACATAACATACTAGGGCTGGATCATGACAATAACACAGAATGGTGGTGCTCAGCATTTCACAGGGACCTTAGAATCCAGGATAATTCAGCCTTAGACTGGAGCAATTAAAAATTCTGCAGTTTGAGATGCATTGATTCTTAAAGGCCAAAGAGACTCTTCTGTAAGAATTAACCTGTCAGGAGCTGGTCAAAGCGACTATAGATGAGCAGAGATCCATAACAGATAGATCCATAACAGAGTTTTTTTACTTTCCCAGAGTATCCAAATGTCAAGGAACAGTAGTCTCTAAGTAAGCCCCACCTGCTATTAGCAATGCTCTTCTGAGCTTCCGCATACCTGGAGCAATGTTGATAAGACAGGCTCCAACGTCATCAACATAAAAGACTGCAGGAAGCAAAACAAAGCAAAGGACCAGTGCTATGGAGTCCTGGCTCTCTAGACCTGTTTCTGCAAAGGACTCATGCAGTGCTGAGATGCAGAAGAAGTGAAAGGAAGCCACATGCCAGTCATGGAGAACACAGCCCAGGTCTGTAGCTGCTGTTCTTAGAGCTGCCCTGGTGGGGTTCAGAGCTGGGGCTGACTATACTTTGAGTATTCTGTTGGAAATGGGGACAGCGGAACTTGCTCCATGGGATTCAGCTTTGCAAGAAGCCAGACAACACAGTTAGGACAGAGAAAATAAGGGGGTCTGTGGGGTGTGTAAAACCAGTTCTGAGAGAGCAGGCAGCTTAGTCGGAAGAAGCATGATTGAAAAAAAAAAAAAACATTTGTGGAAAGCTAATTGGGGGAAAAAAACATAATTGAAAAGTGATTTTTAGCTTAATGGGTAAAGATGACAAATACTGATGCAAAACTCCCTGCTCAGACATGGGCCAAAGTATCAGCATCCTTGCTTGGATTTGTTTAGCAAACGCCTGTATTTGATTGAATGGAATTTCTTAAGGAACATAAAAGGCTGTGTGAAACAAGCAGCCCACATACCATCCCTCCGTGTTGGTACCTACCTAAAAAATATGTGGCTAGGGTTCTCGAGAGCATCACAGGACGTGTTCAGTACTTCAAGAAGCACCAGCAGTTTGGCAGGACCAGAGAGGATTTACTCAGTGTCGTTGGGAATAGAAGACAGATATAAATAAAATGAACACCCAGCATGGTATCACAGACCTTGTTTTCTGCCGCAACATGCTTTGAGTACAGCAGGGCACGCTGTCAAATCAGCATTCTATAGAAGCTTTACATTGACTTAGATGCTGCCTGAACCAGCAGCCAGCTTGGTCAATGGTATCCATTAGAGAAGATGGCAAAACTCCCTTTCACTTCTTAAAAAGCGGTGTGAGATGTGCTTTGGGTAAGAGTGAAGTTATCTTCATTTTATTCTTCCATGAACAGAAAAATCCCCAAACTAAACACTGCATAATTTGCAGAAAGGAAATTCCACAGAACTGCCCGTGCAGTTAATTCAGTGCAGGACTGCATCCCCCACAGCACAGTGGCACAGAGAGGTGCACCTACTGAGGATAACAAAGGGAGCAAGATGAGGGGTGGGGAGTAAAGAGAAACAATTCAGATGCAAAGAGAGAAGGACAGGAGAGACACAGCCTGATTAATTTCATGCATATCATTTATGTGCAAATCACCTTCAGCTGTTTCTCCCTTTGTTTTGTGATCCCGAGGTGCTGCACACCTGAGCTAGTTCTGAAATTAAATAAATAGGGAACTAAGAAAGCTGCATAATCACCATTTTGATAATTTCCTTTTGACTCCAAACTCTTCTTTCGCTCCAAACCCGCTTGACTGATCTGGAAAGCAGTTCTGCATTCCATACCTCATCCAGCAAGACTGTTAAAATATTTAATACTGTATTTTTATGCATACAAAAAAAGACCAAGTCAGTATTTACTAATGACTGAACACTTGCCTGACTGATTGAACTTGCCAATTTTTGATGGCAAGAACAAAGCACGAAGCAAATCCAAAGTATGTCTAGACCAGCTTTAGAGATCTTGTCTGACCTATGCATAAAGAATGTTTCTCAAGTAGTTTTGCTGATGCCAGCTGCTGCAACGCACTTCCCTCATAAGAGTATTGTTTAAGTTTATAAGTGATGTGAGTCACTGTGACAGACCTCCCCATTCTCTAACCTAGACGAGTGCTCGGTAGCTGGCAAAGGGCCCTCCTGGCCGAGTTCCTTCCTGTGCCATAACTGCTAGGAAATTCTTGTCCCCAAAGCAGCAGAACACCCCAGCCTCCTCGCCCTTTCCAGACAGTTTTATGTGCCACTCAGGGAGGAGCAGGGCAAGGGGCAGCCAGCAAGGAGCCCACAAGCACCACAGAGAAAGGAGGTTGTAGGGAGGTGGGTGTTGATCTCTTCTCCCAAGTGACAGGTGATGAGAGTAAATGGCCTCAAGTTGTGCCAAGGGAGATTTAGATTGAACATCAGGACAAAATTACTTCACTGAAAGGGTTCTCATGCACTGGCAGAAGCTGCTTGAGCAAAGTGGTAGAGTCCTGATCCCTGGAGGGGTTTAAAAGCCAGGCAGATGAGATGCTCAGGCATATGGTTTAGTAGTGGACAGGTACTGTTGGACTCTTATCTCAATGGTCTTTTCCAACCCAATGATTCTGTGATTCTAAGCGTTGCTTCTGCATCATCAGCTCCAGAAAAATTCAACACTATCTGCAGAAGCACCAGAAGCTCTGGGAATGCCAGCCCCACACAGAGACCTCCTACATTTGAGGCAAGTGAAGGCTCTGGGTGTCTTGCTTGGCACTGTGGTGAGCACAGCCTGTTCTGCTCCAAATAATAAACCAGTTCCTCTGCAAGGTGCAGAGAACATCACCTCACTGCAAGACAGCCATCATTGCTTGCAGCATGCTCAAAGCTCTTTGTGCCCATCGCTCACTAGCACAGCCCCAAGCCAAGTCCATGAGTACCTCCACAGCCCTGGAACACTCAAAAGCCCATTGACAAGCCAAGTGTTTTGCCAGATCAATACATCAGCGCATGATGCGATCTGTTCTTCCTACCCAACAGATGTGCAGCTGGGAATGACTTCAAAAAGCTCCCTCAGCACTTTTTTCCAGGAGCCGATTTTCAAAAATTCCAGTTTGCACGTATCAGCCAGCTGGGTTACAGAAAGGTATCAAGAAATTCCACTCCACCTCTAAGCATGCCTAGAATTTTGCCATCATTTCTGGTTTTTTCCAGTGCTCTGCTCAGCACCTGCCACAGCCCATGACGCAAACAGGAGCATTGTAAGGACTCCCTGTACATACACAAATGGTGGGGAGGCCCTGGGCCAGGTTGCCCAGAGCAGTGGTGGCTGCCCCATGCCTGGAGGTGTTCAAGGCCACATTGGATGGGGCTTAGAGCAACCTGATCCAGTGGGAGGTGTCCTTGCCCGTGGTAGGGAGGTGGGATTGGGTGGGCTTTGGGGTCCCCTTCAGACCCAAACCATTCTATGATTCTATGAGCTGTATGGGTGTAAATACTAGAAGAGAACACCCCCTTTGGGTCATGATTTTCCTTTCCAAGCAAAATTCAGGCAGCAAAACAGGGTGGCTGGGTGCCCAATAGTGAGCAGGAAAGATGACATTTTGATGCCCAGATGTGACCACCATGAACACAGGTTTTCAGTCAGACTCAGCAGAGAGACAGAGAAGTCAAAACCACCAAGGAAAGGGTTATCTTTCACTCCTTTTTGTGCTGACAGACAGGTTTGCCAAAATCCAGCCCCTCCCTGCATCTGCTAAGAGCACAGCTGTACTTCCATAAGAAAGCGGGGCTAATGCTTTAGCTACAACCTCCATTCCAAAAATATTTGTCCTTTTTACTGTAGATTTGAAAGGAAGTTAGTGGTGCTGTTTTATTGCCTTAAGACACAAAGGGTCTTAAGGAGGTGGGGGCAGGAGTTGCTGCAGTTCTTGGATCTACTGTTCACCACCAGACCACCCTCTTTCCCAGTGCCACAGCCAGGGAGGAAAGAAATTCCTCTATAGGAAGAAATCCTAAAAAAAGGATTTAAGAGTCAGATCACAATTTTGCCCATCTACCCACAGCTCTAAGAATTCTTGTAAGAGATGGACCTATACAGAAGCAGCGGAATGGGGAGGAAACATTGAAATAATCTAGAGCACGTGACTTTCCTCTCATAAATATAATATAGTTCTTGGTGCCATTTATTTTGAGAGCTGGGAAGGATTCCTTCTCCCTAGAGTTCTTTCCATAACGTCCAAGCACCCACAGTCAGCTCTTAGAAATATGGACTGTTTTTGCACAGCTATAGCATTTATGCTCCATAAGGCTTGTAGGGCAATAAAAAGCCAGAAACCCCTCTGCAGCAACAATCGCTGTCACCAGAGCACACGGGGCATGGAACACAGCTTCAAATTCAATTATACAAACCCAGTTTTAAGCTCAGAGGACTGGTCAGCATGGCAGATCCACTGAAGACAGAAAACATTAGCTGAGTTGACTGCTCTGTTTCATATTAGAGATGCATGTTCCACTAGGAAATGAGCCTGATCACAGCAGAGAGCCCTCTCTACCTCTGAGACTCCCCGATGTTTAAGCCTACCCCGCTGTGACCCACCCGCAGCGTCTCCTGCGAGTGCATGCACACGCGGTATGCGTGACACTGCTTACAGCTGCGGTCCAAGAGGAGCAGCTGCCTGCTGGTGCAAACCCTCCCACTGCAGAAACAGGTGATAATGCATTCTTAAAGCACATGCAAGGATGAAGCAACTACTCCATGAATTGCCAGCAGCTGTTCCAGGAGCCCTGCCCTGCTTGCCACAGGTATTTATTTAAAGTAGGACACCCACCCTGCTGTAAAACATGCACGGAGAGAAGTGTGCACTGCCCTTCAGGCTTTGCCACCAGGCTATGCCAGCAATTTGTTTGGTGATACCAAAGCCACTCACTGCAAAGCTTCCCAACATATAAAGGGACACAAACCGAAAGGAGCTAGAGAGAAATAACAGGCTCTAATTTTCTTGTCATTTCACAGACAAATCCTTAAAGAGAAAGTCGTAAAAGTTCAGATTTCCAGTGCTGCTGGTATTCTGCTAACGCACATCTTGCTCACACAAGTAGGTCCTATTCACTCTCTGTCCCAGACTTACATACAACAGCAAGAACTCCCCCACATTTTCACAACAACAGAAACACCTCAGGTATTTTCACTTCCAATCTGTTTTTTATCATTTTAACCTTTAAGGAACATAGCACTGGAATATTTTCCCTCCTTATTCAGTTAGTATCATCTCTGTTTTTTTGGTAAGAGTTATAATCACAGAATGGTTTGGGTCTGAAGGGACCTCACAGCCCATCCAGTCCCACCCCCTGCCATGGGCAGGGACACCTCCCACTGGATCAGGGCCTCCAAGCCCCATCCAACCTGGCCTTGAACACCTCCAGGGATGGGGCAGCCACCACTGCTCTGGGCAACCTGAGCATGTTGTGATCAGATAAAGGGAAAACACTTGTTCCACGGCCTCAAATTCTTTTGAATTAACAGCTCAAACTTGATAATTCAGGCAGCAAAGTAGTAACTCACAAAAAGAAGTCTTAACTTCAATAAAGCAGTCACTGCCAGGTGTGGAAACTATAAAACATAACAACTCAGACTCCACAAACTCCAGCCAAGGAGAATTCACACCTGAAACAGCTCTGAGTCATTAGAAACACTGAATAATGCAGAGACCAAAGGTGCTGTCAATACCATCCTATTACATGGGAGGATAACAGGGAGGCCTAGACAACTCACAGGGTGAGTAATTGGGTTACACTTGTTTTTACAAGTGTAAAAACCTGCGATCTGCCAGGTAGGCACTGCCCATCTAATTTATCTGGGTCACCAAAACTCAAGCAAAGGCCTGCTGACTTAAGGCTAGGAAGTGCTATTTGCTTGCCTAACTTTAGGCTATGAGAGGTGAACGCTGGGAAGCATAAGCAAATCCACACAGGTAAGGGCAGGAATCCAGACTGGTAGGTGGAACAGGTAGGAATTGAGCTCCTCGGGTTTTAGGACCTCTCTGCCCTTACTAATTATTTCAAATTTCATCTGCATTTAAAGGCAACAGAAATTTAATAGACATTTAAGAATCGAGTAAGTGCTGTGCCCTCCCAAACTGCCCAGACAGTGGATATCTGCCCTGAAAACTGTATCCATCATGCCCCGAGGCCTTGGCTACAGCTTCATATAGCGATTTAAAGTAAATACCTTTCCGGAGGTAATCCTGCCACAGCCACATCCTGGAGTTCAGCGAGGTCAGGGTTCTCAGGCTCAGTGAATGCACACAGTGGCAGCTTGCTTTTGGCATCCCCAAGTGAGCTTTCAAGTTCAAAATTCATCTTGTTTGGCCAATTTTCAGCAACAGCCAGATCTGTGCATGCAGAATTCTCCCCCTGCTCCACCACAGCTGGAGAGGGATTTGTGTATAGGTCCGTCTCCTGCTCTTCAGTGCTGGTGTTTAAAGCTGAGGCACCTTCCCCAGTGACTAACATCCTCACAGTACCTGTTCCAGGCATGTCTCCAGTTTGTTCCTTACCCGTGTTTGCTGTGCCTAATGCCATGTCACTGTTTTCTTTTACATCTCCCTCACTCACGTTGCTAGAGTCTAGTTTAGAGTCAGCTTCCAAGCAATCAGCATCCTGGTTTAGTTCGGCTTCTAAGTAATCTATTAACCCATGCACATTTGCTTTCTTTTCTTCCTGCACATCTTGTGATTTTTCCAGTGTTTCCAAGCATTTCCTATTCCCTGGATCATCCTGGATCATCTGTGTTTCATTCTGAGACTTAATATAAATAAACTCGCTGCAGATGGGTCTCTCCTGATTTTCCTCAAGTGACACATTAAAATTCTCTACCAGTTTTCCATGATTGTAAGATCCTCCTGGGACAAGTGCTGAAGCTGCCATGTCAGCGATGCTCTTGGCAGTGTCTGAATCACCGTACTCGCTTTTCTCCTGCTCATTTGCTTTAGGATCCCGGCACTGTTCAGCAGGAAGACTTACATCCTCCCCCGATGAGGCTGATTCTGCATTGCACTCCGTAATTAAGTTATTTCCCTTCTCAGTGGCAGCATCTCCTAAGCCACTCTCCTGTACACCGCCTGTGGAGATAACAGCTCCAGTGGGTTGTTGCTTTCTGTCGGAACACACAGGGAAGTTCTCAGCTGCTGCCCCATCAAACGAAGCCAGTCCTTTCTTCTTTATCTCTAAGCTCATTAGCGGTTCAGGATCAACGCCACCAACACACACGCTTGCCTTTCTCTCCATCCCACTGCTCTCTGGATGCTCAGGGGTTCTATCTGGCTTTGGCAGCTTTTCCAGAGCGTCTTCAGCAGGTGTAGCCCCATCCAGCCTAGGGACCACTTCTAAACAGCTACCGGACTGCCTGTTTTTCTCAGTGGCCTGGAGATCTGCTGGTGGCAGCTCTGACGTTGTGTTTTCTTGTTGCAGACGTTTGCCTTTGGCAGCTTTGCAGGAAGCCTCAGTAGCTAAAGACAACTCTTGTCCCTCTGCTTCCGAGGTGCGCTCAGGAGCTCCTCTGCCCATCTTGTTTGACTCTGGAAAGCTCTCAGGGCCACACAACTCCGCTGTATCCTTGGCCATCGGGCTCTGCTTGAAGTCTGCATGGTTTTCAGACAAAAGCTGGGGTAATTCGGCACTCAGAGTGCTGTGGACAGACTTTTTAAATATCTGGCTGATGTGCTCCCTGAAGTCTGGGAGGCTGGAGCCAATATCCAGAGAGCCACAACTCAGAGCCTCATGCTCCCGTCCAGAGTTCTCGGCAGGCTGCTCGGCAATACCGATCTTTGCCCTGGTTATGTTGTTTTCCTCTTTTGAAAGCTCTCCCATTTTCTCTGAATTCCCAGGTTTCTCTAAGATCTCACCGCCCCCATCATCCACACAGATATTGGTTGCAATTTCCTCATTACAGCCCTCTTGTTTACCAGCAGATGAAAGGCTCAGCAGCTCCCCTTCTAGAGTAGGGAGAGCGAGCGGAGTCTCTGCTGAACTGTCACTCTGCTGTTCTTTGAAGTTTACCTCACTTCGTGTTTCTTTGGATTTAATTACAGATATCTCTTTCTCCAGCTCCTCAGAATGGGACTGCGATGAGTTTCCACTACTCTGCCCCACATTTAGAGTCTCTGCCAGGACTGAACTCCTGTCTCCATCACCCTGAACACTATGGTCTGGAGCACCTTTATCATTCACACACACGCTCCCTACAGAGGTGTTTTGTGAGTTTGCTGGTTGACCTGTGCTTGCCCTGGGGAAAGAATCTAAGTGCTCAGACACTTGAGAACTTGCAGCAATCGGCAAATCGGAGGTACTTTCCAATGTGTTTTGGTATGCCACAGCTTCTAGCTCATTATTTGGCAATTGCCCACCAGTACCACTGTCTGCATTGTTCCCAGATTGTTGGCTGGGAGCAGAGGTCCCGGTAGCGAGGGCTGGGAAGTTCGCTTGGTCTTCACCAGCCTCCTCTGATGTCAGAACACAGCTGGATTTACACAGCTCTGTGGGAATTACTTCTCCTTGTGCCTGTAATGGTGAGGGGGATCCTTGTGCCCCTGGGCTTCTATAAGCCTCCAAACCGCCTGTTTCTGCAGCAGAAGCTGTGTCCCCACAACTTATCTTCCCATTTCCATCTTTCTGTACAATTCCTTCAGTAGCAGCCAGACCTTCTATCTCATCAGAGGTTTTTGCCATTAATGGCATTTTCCCTGGAGTTTCTGGAGGAGATGTTTGGGGATCGTTTTTCTCGGGATTATCACAAGTATGTGCTATTTCTGTATTGCTTGGCACGGCCTGCAATGTGTTAGTGGCACTTGCAGAGTTCTCTGTCCCCAGATGACTGTTTATAGCCACAGCACAGCTTTCACCAGCATTATCCTTTATCCTGCATACACTGCCTGGCTGCTCGTTCTTGTCAGATTCTTCAGAACACATATTGCTCTGACACGCTGCTTCATGCTGACTAGCTGAGATCAAAGAATTATTATCCTGCTCGGGCATGTTTGAGTTTTGCTTACTGCAGCAGTTTTCTTCTGCCTTGAGATCAGTGTTGTTTTGCTTTTTGGAATCCTGTAAATGAAGCATGGTCACACCAGCAATGTTTTGCCCCTGTTGGCCACTACACACATCCTCCAACACCAGGGCACGGCTTTTATCCTCATCCTTTTCTCTCACTGCATCAGAGCCACATTGGGTCATTGCTGGACCCTGCACAGAAGATTCTTTACTGAGGTTGTTTGAAACATTTAGAGGCATTCCTGGTATGTCGCTGTGATTATTTAGGTCCAATGGCTGTTCAAGTTTTAGAGCCCTTTCTTTGTGCTCCTGATCATCTGCTCCAGTGACAGTTGTCAGACAGCTTTGCTGCTGCTGCTGTTCAAGGTCTGGCTTTGAAATCCAGCCACTGTCACCAGCAGCAGACATAGATTTCTCCATTTGCTGTGCTTGGGGAAGAGTGGCTGAAACATCTGCATCTTCTTGCAGGTCTCTGATGCTGCACTCTGGGGTCTCAAAAAAGCTGTACGTGGCACTCTCAGAGGGGCAATTGTTTTCACCGACATGGCTGTCACCCCCATCCTCCACAAGAACTTGCTGATGAGTGAGTCCCAAAGTCCTGACTACAGCTGGGGAGGTTTCCAAATAAGCCATCTGCATATGTCTGTGACTTTCTGCAATCCCTTGCTCCAGCTGAGCTTGCTCCAGCACAGCTGATCTGCATTCACTCTTCAGTACCAAATCCTTGTCCTCCACAAAGCTTTCCATCATGGTTTGGTGCTCCCCTTGTTGGAAACCTTCATCTTCCTTCCCATCCACAGCACCGCTTTGTGCAGCTGCAGGTTCTTGCTCTGGATCACTGCAAGGCCCTTCTGTGATGGGACCGTTCAGTTCTTCGATTTCCACACCCCGCAAGGCCTCCGCAGTTTGTACAGCCACACAATCCCCAGTCCCTGCCAACTCGTTTAAGCCCTGGAGCTCAAATTCTGATTTGGACGTTTTCGTACTTTCTTCTGACGTGCCACAGCTCTCTGTCTTTTCTTGACTCACAGTTTTGCTTTCAGATTCTAGCACAGTTTCTCCAGCAAAAGCCTTTTCCCAGGACTCGCCCTGCTTACTCTGCTCAATATTATTGTTCTTGGAGTGGAGGAGCGATGAACTGTGTGCACCAGCTAAACAAACCTTTTCAGTCCCATCACAGCCTGGCTGGCCTGAAGTTTTGTCTTCTGCTTCAGTGTTAAAGCAATCGGAACTCAGTGGGCGTTCTTCCCTCAGAAACAGTGGCAAAGCCAGGTCATCTGTGGCAGTGCTTTTCTCTTCACTCATTTGTTGTTCTGGTTTACAACCAAGAGTGTGTGAATTATCTTTGGGTGATTTAAAGTCACTGTCTAAATTCATTACCCCAGCTGCTTCCTTCAGGTCACCTGTTGAAGTCTTTTCACAAAGACTGAGTTTTTCAGGATTGTGTCCCATGTGGGTATTTTCCCCATCTTGGTGGTGGCTAACAGAGTCCAATAATTGTCTCTCAGCCCTCCTTGACTCCTCAGGCAATTCACTGGTTTTGGTCACTTGTGCCTCCTCTGTTCCAAGTTTGGTTTTCTCTCCCACTTCATTCGCCTCTGTTTCTTTTTGATTCGACTCTGTGGATCCTCTCACAGAAGTACTTAATGCATATTCTTCCAGTAATAACCTTTTATCTGCCAGGGAACTTTCCTTGGTGGGATTGATGATGCTTTCTGTTTCAGAATGCCTGGTGCTTTCTCCAGGCACATCACCTGCTTTTATCAGTTCATCACTATCAGCTTCATCTTTTGGGCTCTCAGTTGTGACAGCTGATTTTTGTTCTTGCTCTTGCTTAACTGATAAAGGCACACTGAAATGCTCAGCACTAATAAGCTCATCTTCTTTTTGAAGCTCTCTTTGAAAACTGGGTTCTTTTTTTTCAGAGGCTGTTTTCATCACTTCATTCCTTACTGGATCTTGAGAGTTATTTCCAGGCGTATATTCCCTCGAAGGCTCTTCAGGCTTTGGTACTGGGGAGAGATTTGAAGGGTTGGAAGGCAACTCTGACATTAAATTACAGGGTTCTGAGCGTTCCCCTTCATTTCCACACAGAGCTGGTTTTGCCTCACTCCCTTTAGCTGTTGTTACAGCCCCCGTCTGTGGATTACAGACCTCACTGGTCTCAGGGAAGCCCTGAGCACTTACAGTTGCTCCAAATTTTTCACTGTCTGAGCCTCCTGTTGCTGGGCAGTTTATGATTAAGGTTTCTTTTCTCATTAGGAGACCCTCCCTACCATCTGGGCTCTGTCTACCTTGCTGTGTTACAGCCTGTGGCTGACCTACTTCCAAATCTCCTTGCTCCTGCTTGGCCCCCTGAGCAGTAAAATAATCTCCTGTTTCTTTGCCCTGGGGGAATGCGTTGACATGTGGTTCCCTCATGCCACCCAGCTGTTCGCCCTGCCAGACCAATCCTAATTCGCTCAAACTCATTTGTGCAACTCCTTGCTTTCCTCTAATTGCTGAGGGAGTGCTAGGCTCTGGGCTTGAGTTTCTGGGATCATTGTCCCCAGTTTTCACAGAACTGCCAGCAGCATTGTCACATTCTGGGCCTCTGTCCACAGATCCAGCATGTGCTCTTCCCTCTGTGTCGTTCACTGGACCTGCTGATGGCACAACTTCCTCGCAGACTGAAGCTGGCAACTTGTCATTGCTGCTTGCAAGATCTGCTGAGAGATGTTCTTCAGCACAGCCTGCTAAATGCATCGGAGCAGGCAGACTTCTGTCTCCAGCTTCTGCAGCCTGCATTAATAAATTAGAGTCTGTTTGTCCTCCTTGCTCTTGTGAGATCACGTTCTGTCCTGTCACCTCTGAAGACATCGTGCTTGAATTGAGATTTGATAAATCTTCAGCACCGGAGCTACTGACGCTGCCAACAATGGAAATGTTTATTTGTTTCACGTCAATAAAAGAACGAAATATGAAGCAAAGGAAGCAAAGAGTGAAACCAAGTCGTGCCATTGATGTTTCAAAGCCATGCAGTACATGCACTGGGAAATTGATCATCTGCTTTCAGGAGCAAAATCATCATACGCAGTGATTTAAATGCTCATAACATAAATAGATCTCCAGTTCCACCTGAGAGCCACCACACTCATAGCATGCATTTTACCCCTTCCAAAATCCATGTTAGTTCAGTGTTGGAAGAGGTGACACAAATCTAGCAGATTACAAGAGCAACACTGAAGGGTGACAAAAAGGCTGGGAAAATCATCAGTATCTCAAAGAAAAGTTTCTCATTTCTGCTTCTATGAGACTGCTTTGCTCAAAGCTACAGGCTATACAATCCAGGTTAGCTGCTGTTATCTGGCTATGCTTTTATTGTGCTGCAGAAGATTAAAAGGACCCATCTGTTGAATATTCTCTCCAACTAATCAGGAGAGTTGATTCTTACCAAAAGGTTAAAGGTCTCACCTTGCAGAAAGACTTTGCCACATGATACACACCTCATGAGGTCATTTTATTGTAGTACATATACAAGCATTTGCAAGACCTCTCTCCCTACCCATTAAAGATAAGATAGAAAAGAATGGAATTAGAGATTACATGGGTGCATGAACTCCATAGAGGAAGCTATCTTTTATGTTTTTTCGCATGCACTATGTGGACCTCATTTTCCATATCTAGGTTTGTAGGTGATGGAATAACCTTGTTGTCTCCCTCACCTCCCCTGGGGAGACTGGGCACATTGTCATTGCCTTAGGAAACACTGTGTCAAAGACCAACTCGAAACTGAGCCCAGAGTAGTACCTAGGAGCAAGGGGCATCATTTGCTTGACATGAAATAACGAATCTCCCACCCATCCCTATTCAAAACAAGATACACAGACTTGCTGTCAAATTCCCAGAGGTCAGTGGAACAGCAGCTTACTCCAGTTCCCTAGTCACACAGAAAGATCTCATTCATGGTGAGCCCATCACTGGGGCTTTGCCACAGCTCAGCAGTGACAGCCTATATTTCAGAAATGCAGTGTGCTCTACAGACCCGAGTAAAGATGCTTAAAACATCTTCCATAAGGTACACAATAGATTGTATTTTAAGTAATCTCCAGAGAAATGAGGATCATTAAGGTTGGAAAAGACTTCTAAGATCATCCAGTCCAGCTGTCAGCCCAGCGCCACTGTGCCCACTAAACAATATCACAAAGTGCCACTTCTTCACATCTTTTAAACACCTCCGACAACGGAGATTGCCATCTCCCTGGGCAGCCTCTGCCAGCGCCCAAGAACCATTTTGGTGAAGTAATATTTCCCAATATTCAATCTAAACCTCCCCTGGCACAACTTGAGGCCATTCCTTCTCATGCCATCACTTGTTACTTGGGAGAAGAGCCCAGCACCCACCTTGCCACAACCTCCTTTACAGGAGCTGCAGAGAGTGAGGAGGTCTCCCCTCAACCTCCTCTTCTCCAGGCTGAACAGCCCCAGGGCCCTCAGCCACCTCCAGAGTCCCTGGGCTCCAGTCCCTTATTGAAATGATAATAAACCAATTGAACATTTAGGGTAAGACTCACATCTAAAGTAAAACATCTCTACCATACAACTCATTAAATTTCAGCAATGTTTGCCAATGGTTTGTACATTTAATTTATAACATCAATACACTTAATTTAAACTTAGAAATTTGTTTTGCCCAAAGGGATTTTTCTTTTCTTAGTGCACTGAAACCCCCTATCCATATAGAGATTACTGACATTGAGAACAACAGAGGGCACGGTGCAGTATCTGGTATCTGGTGGATAACTACCAACATGGGGCACAAGGGGACTTGTACGAACAACAAGACGATGCCAGGAGGCTCTCTAAAGAAGGAATAGACTTGATCATTTGACATTAATTTTGCACTCAGGGAAGCTTAATTAGAAGATGAGGGACAGAAACCACAACACTGACTCAGAGAGGGGATGGCAAAGCAGGAGTCAATTGCCATTCCAGCTTTTTGTTCATTTTGCAAGTCTATCTTCTTACTGCTGAAATTGCTCATTAGCAGCTGTGTGCCCTGGGTTCTCCATCCTGGAGGCATGCGCCTGTCAGAGATGCAGTGGTCAGGGGAAGGACAAATGCAGGTGGAGGTTGAGGGATAGAAAACCTCTAACCTGTATGAAATCAAGCATCAGACAAAGCAGAAAACACCACATACAGTTACAGTTTATCCTGTATCTTTAACCTCTAGTTCTTAGCTTGTTGTTAATTCCATCTGTCAACGGAGTTGGGAAAAGAACAACAATAAACCCAGAACTGAGACATCGGTGATGTTCAAACCAAACATACATCATTGTGTATTTGCATTTTACAGATCTTTGTTGACGAAAATTTCTCTAAGATGTTTCCAGACATGACTTCTTTGTTGCATTAGACTTACATTTGCAAATACCAAATATGAAACAGTTGCAAATATGCCTGAAGTGGTCAGGTTTCCTTGAAAACAACTGCTAAACCCGTGAACTCTACTGCCACACTGGTGTCAACTCTGTAAAGAGTCGTCGTAGTAAATCTGCGACTCACTTCGCAGGGTCCAGGGCAGGTGACAGTCCTATTCACTAAGCTATTCAGCCATATGAATTGACTAAAACAATATTTCTGGTGTTGTATAATGCTGAAGATTTGTTCATTTTGCTCAGGAGAAGATGAAGGAATTGGGACAACTTTGTAATAAACATACACTGAACAGCATCAAAGCAACAGTGCTGGAACATGGTGTGACAGCACCTTCCACTGCTCTAATGACGTACCTACTCATCACCTGCTCTGCTTCAGCTTGCTGCTGCTTTATTCACAACATCACAGAACCAGAAGGTTAGAGTTTCCAATCATAAGATCTGTCCAGACTAACCTGTTTCGATATCTTCATTTGTGGTTCTCCTGATGGAGGTAACAGACCTAAACAGGGAACATAACCTACATCTTCCTTTTCATTGTTTACAATTGTGCTTTTCTGTCTGCAAGATGCTACTGGTTAGAGAAACATCTGCTGGGAATGACTTAAGCCCAGCTGATCCTGCTTTAGGGCAGAAGGACGGACTGACTGATCTCTTAAGGTCACACCCAGTCCCATTATCTTCCACTCTTTTTTAAAGAGAACAGCACTACAGGGAAATGACACCACATGCTGGAGATAATTACCCTGGGTAAAACCCAGTCTAAATGAATATGTACTAGAGATCAATAATTACCTGCAGAGAGAGAATGTATTTTCAGTCAACCTATTCAATAGGATCAACGGAAAGCCGTGACTCTAGAAGTTGGGTGTCTTTTTTTAACTATAGGAAAATAAAATACATTGTCTTTTGCGGTATCTTGTTTGTAATCTGAACTAGCTCAATATTACTGAAGAGAAAGAATCATTCATATTTAAAACAAAGCACACAAATGACAAAGCATGAAAGAACATCAAAGTTCCTCATGGTTCAGGTAGAGCTTAGGGGAGGAAAAGTCATTTTGCCACGAATAATCACTGCACGTAACTGATGAGATGTTCAAAAAAAGAAAAATGCAGCCGTGCAAAGCCCCAGGTGTGTAAGTAACTTGAAATGTGTCCCACTGCACTCAAGAGTTATCATAGAGGACCTTTTCCTTGTCTTGGAAATTAAGCAAACAATTAAGGATTTGCAAGTTCAAGGCCTTAACGATCCTCCCAGCTGCAACATGAAACAGCAATGAGTCAAACCTGTGGGTGTCTAAAGTGTTTGTTTTGCAGAAATAATTACCAAGAAATTGTTTGTTTGGAAGCATATGGAAAATTTATCAATTAATTTAATACCTGTAGTGAACCTCTTCCACCTTCAAAGCATATCATGGCAAGTTCCAGTTATCCCAGAACAAATGAAGAGCACTGCCCAGTTAATGAGACGTTTATTAGGATAGCACTGCCTGGTTTGTTTAGGGTGGGGAGCTACAAAGGACATTAAGAAACTGATGATTTATGGTGCATCTCCCATAAATCTCTGGGGATTACAAGCCCTTCCCAGTCTCCCAGCCATTAACAGTTGGAGTCACAACTCCCATGATTCTGTTTTGCCATCTACAGCAGAGGCAAGGGGACAAAAGATAAGACCAGGAGCAGCAAGAGAAAAGCTCTCTGGCATTTACTGAGGGGAAGGTAGAGATGCCCAATGTGTGAAGCCAACCTGATAATCAACAAGAAAACAACAACAGATGATGATTCAGCAACAGGAAATCATAAAGAGTTTAAATTTTCCCCTTTCTTATTCTTTTGCTTTCCTTTTAAAACACAGTGGTGACTTAAAAGAAAAGGCAGCCTTTCCAACCCAGTCATGGTTGTGAGGGGAAACACGGAGCGCTGAAGCCTCTAGAACACAGAGGTCACCTACAGCTGCTCTCCATACCCCAGTAACTCAGAACCTGAGTGACTGTATTCCCAGGATGATAAAGGCCTGAAATCTGAGGATGAACCGAGAAAGCAATGAAGGGATCAAATGCCCAGCCAGCTCTGCAACCACAGCACCGGCATAGCTGCTTCTTAAGTGTTTCTGTTCTGTTTCCCCTGACACAGGAGAGATCGGTCAGTGTCTGCAGTCTGAGTATAGGCATTTGCACACACTGGGCTGGAGGACTAGAGTTAAAGAATCCTGCACTACAATCTGTCTGAGGTATCGAAAGTTCATTAGGAACATGGAAATCATGCCCACGTTCCCTTTAAAGAACCAAAAAGGCAGAGAAAGTCACTGTTTGACCTTTTCAGTGTACACACACACATGAGAAATCCATCAGGGCTAAAGGGCTGCCGACAGCTGCCAGCCAACCCTCCCCACCCTGTGGAGCTAAGCTTGTAGGAAAAAGCTAAGCAGGAATAACGATCTCTGGGATCCTCCTGGGAACTGCCCTCCCTTTCTCCCCCCGCCCCGAATCGCTCTGCATCTCCTTGTTACATACACAGGACAAAATGCAGAGCCCGCAATAGTTTGCCTGAACTCAGTTATTCTACCATTTACAAAGTGAGCTCAACTACTGCTGCAGTGAGCAAGCAAGACTTCCTGCTCCAGTTCCACATCCAGCTCCTGGTCCCCATCCAAGATATCCAGAGAGGTGACAGGAAGCATGGCACCGAATGGATGGGCCCACAGGATGCAGGGAAGCTTTGGTTTGTCATTCCTGTGGGTCCCACAGGATCTGCATGCAGCGCTCCAGGTGGGAAAGCAGCCAAGTTCATCCACAATTCTCCTGCACTGCTTCTGGGTTCATGCCTTTTAAATTGCTGCATCTGCTTCATCCTAAACCTGCTGGGAAAAACACTTCCCGGGGTAGAGTTGTCCAGCTAAGGATTCCACAGGCTTTGTCCAGGAGAAAGGCAGGGTTCCACCAAAGCAAAGCCTGAGGCTTGTAAACTCTTCTAGTTCTTCCACATTTTTATTTTGCGTGGAAAGTTTACAGATCAATTCCAGACGGTGTTGCTTTTCAGCATGCAGGAGTGAGAAATAGGTACAAGAATCTTGGACCAAAGCAGAGTGTTTTAAAGTCAAAGTCACAGACTGTATGAATTCCAAAACATAAGAATTTTAAAGTGACCAAAATGATTTCTGAGGATTTGAGGAAGATGGGAGAAATCCACCCAGAAGGCTGGAGAGCAGCAGCCAAGGCATTTTTCCACACAGAGCTAGTCCATCCCATGACAGCCGGTCACTCGCAAGAGACTGCAAGAGTTCATTTGAGGGTGGAAAAGATGTGTTCAAAGCAGCACACAAGAGCGAGTTAAAAATAAACAGCTAGGAATCTGAAGCTTCACAGATTTTCCGTGTATTGTCTTTGTTGCTATTTTGGCAGGATAGAACTTAGATAGAACACCCAAACCAGGGCTGTGCCAGCAGGTTTTGGAGTAACAATAAGCAAAGTGATTGCAGAGTTCCTGCCCATCCAGTAGGATTCCTGAAACATGAACCTGATGTGTCTCTTCAAGCAGATTCATCTCAAGAGTCATAACTTGGCATGCTGAAGAGTAAAGCTGGTTTGGCCAGATAGGATATAAAGTCTGAGTTCTTGGTACTCATGTTTTTGAAAGGAACCCCTAAAGAACCCTCAGCTAGGCCATTTGTGAGCAGCACAGCTGCAGAAATGCAAACTGGACACAGAACAGGATAGTAGCACCTCTGCTAATGCTAAAGGAATAACAGCAAGGCAGCATCTGCTGCAGCCGAACCACAAATAATCAAACCCAGAGATAAGAGACCCCACCTTACAGACTCCATCACTCCCCCTGGCCCATTCTGACACCACTTTGGACAGCTTCACATGCTTGATGGGCAACAGTGCAGCCCTGTGTTAACTACTTGTACACAGCCCATTGCTTCCAACCACATCAGCGTGTGCCTGCTTGCTTCTTCTGTTACCACAGCCTTCCCAAGGCCACATGCAAAAGGCGCTGACGCTAATGCAAACCATTGCCTCACCTCAGCTCCCCTGTCTGTTATTTCATGCTTAGGGCTCCTCTACCTGCTCACAGCTGGAGCCTCAACTCGTGCTTCCAGTAAAACCCAAAACCACAGGGAAAATCATCTGCCCTGCTTCCTTATCAGATGACTTAAGGTTTTAGATCAGAACCTGTTAACCTGTTATTTCTGCCCCTAGTAGAGCAGGAAAGAGAAAACTTGTTACTTTGAGATCAGAAAATAAATATTTTGCAAAGGCGCTGTTGAGCCCTACAGTGTGCTAGAGCATCTTTTTTGTTTACTTCTTCCAAAGACAGAGGCAGTGAGAAACGGTAACCAGGGTTGATGCAGACAGAAAAAGGCCCAAATCATACACACCCCACTTGAAAAAGACGCGGCAAATCTTTCTGCAGCAAATTCCCCAAACTTAAAGTAAAATCATAGAAATGCTTCAAATTGCCCAATGCCGAAGAGTCTTACACGTTTATCAGCAATCTCCTGATACTCCTTCTAAGCTGCATTTATCATTCTATGCCAGGTACATGATCTGGCAAGCATTCAGCTCTATGTTAAAATCAGGCCAGCATCATCTAATTCCTTCCTTGCAGCAGCTGAAAACTCTAGCAGCGTGGGAAGAATTGAAGTATTAGAGTAAAAAAGTATTGTATTTATGCTTCAAGCAAAACATTCCCTTCAGGATATTAAATAAATACAGATTACATCAACTTTTGCCATCATTACTAGCACTGAAGAATGTCTTCACTCTGAAAGTAGCTCTATTTACTGAATCAGGTGAATTTTAAGACCTTTAGGAGAACACAGTGCTCAAATATTGGCTGGATTGATACTTTGCAGTAGGATTGTTCCACCGAGATGAGCATAGCACTCTGCAATTGTTTACACTTACGTCCTGCCTCACAGTCACACGTGACTACAAAAGACATGTTGATGTTTCTCTTTCTTAGAGGAGAGTTTATTAGTGTGAGCAAAAAAGCAGAGGAAGCTTGGTTGAGTGTTATTACAGCAGCCAGAGCCTTGTTTATAGCTGCACAGCAAGGCGAGAAGGTCAGAGTGGCAGACAGCAAGTAGCCTTGCTTTGTCAGGTTGCTTTGAAGACCAACACCATTATCATCCATCAGGATGATAGAGTTTGAAAATCAATTACACCAGAACAAAAAAATTAATGAACAGCACCTAACTATCAACAGCAGCAGGGCTTTAATTCTGTTCACATAAAGAAACATCACTTCTTACCTTGCAGGTCCTGGAATCAATGGTGGGGATGAGCTCTCAGCCAGATGCACAGCAGCAGGGAGAAGATCCGAGATGTCCTGACCTCCAGATCTTCCTGTGCTGTTTTCCTGAGGGCTCTTCAAACTGTGCCCATTACCAGGAGGTTGGCTCAGTTCCGAATCTTGTGGAGTGCTCTAGAAGGAATTAAAAAAAACCAAAATCAATTTAAATAGCTACTGGTACTTTGGAGTGCATGACGTTTTGGAGAACACACAAGCTTAGGGAGTTTTGTTCTGTCCACTGACAGACAACTCTGTGGTAGGCTTCTCTGTGTTGATGGAACTTGCAGGTTCCAAAGCCAAGGCGCTTTTTTCGTAACAGAAAAACAGAAGGAAGTGGCTGAGCCAAAAAAAAAAAAAAACCTAGGAAAAGAACAGGGAGAGAAGAATGCAACAATTGTTCAAAAGCAGCCAGGGCCTTTACCGACCCAAGGAAGGTATCATCTTCTCTTTTTCCAAGCCTGGCAAAGGCTTCCTTGTTACCACGTTTAAAGTGACAAAGGATGGAAACAAGCTATAGACTTGAATGCCAAAATATTAATGATATCTTCGGAGTTAAGATAGAGATAAAGCCAATGGCAGCCAAGTTAGAGAAGCCAACATCCGTCAAGGCCCAGCAGCTGAATCCAAGTCCAGATTCTTTCCCTCCCACTTCAACAAAGCTCAGATTGCCTCTGAACTGAAACAGAGTGGCTGATTCTTCACCACGCTATCTTTCTGTTACAACAGTTGCAGGAAACACTGCAGTTTCTGCAGTGACAGCTACAGAGATGCTACTCCACAAATACAGTAATGCTGCATCGCCTCCTCCCAAAGGGGAATATTTACCCAGGACCTTCCTACATTGAAAGGTGCACGTGGTCTTTGTTTTGATTTATTTTGTTTCTACTACAAAGTTTTCTGCACCAGACAGGAGGAGAGTCCTGGGCAAGTGGCAGGGCTGTGACCCTTGGCCTGTCCGCAGCCCTGGACATCTGACAGGACCACTGACAACAGGCAGTGGCACCTTCCTGCTGGATTTGTTTTGGCAAAAGTATTTTTAGAAGGCAAAGAGGGGGTGGCAAGAGCTGTTCTGAACAGGTTATATCCTCAGGTAGTAAGAACTACAGAGAAACAATTAAATCTAAAACAAATATGATGTCTGAATTAAGAGGTTCCATTTCAAATCCGCTTGTACATCAAACAATAGTGAAAGAGCAGGAAAACTGCACAATCAGATCACCCTCAACATACAATTAAGAATTAAAACAGCAGTGACTCTAATTGTACAAAGCCTAAGGCACACTTAATGCAAACACACATAACCGACAACAGCAGTGTCCTAGACAAAAAGCACAGTACGCAATCCCAACTAATCTCCTGGGGCTTTTTACTTTCAATTTTGAGGTTTGTTTTGTTCTAGAATTAGTCAATACATGGCAGAAAGCTACTGTTTACAAAACTACTCTGTGTGAGCACGGTTTGCTCTCACACATCCTGAAGCTTCTTGTGATCAGAGCCAGGAATGAGACACCCAGT
Source organism: Phaenicophaeus curvirostris (assembly GCF_032191515.1). Taxonomy (NCBI): domain Eukaryota; kingdom Metazoa; phylum Chordata; class Aves; order Cuculiformes; family Cuculidae; genus Phaenicophaeus; species Phaenicophaeus curvirostris. The sequence continues at coordinate 11,846,510 of NC_091400.1, read as the reverse complement.
GGACAAGAGAAGCCCTCGTAATGAGCAATTGAGAAGGTCAGGGCATCCTGAGAATATAAAGGGACTTCCCTTAGACTTAAGGCAAATTTGATTAACTCTTACATCCTCTACCTCTCCCTGAAGGAGCCTCTTCAATTCAGATTTGTTTGTTGAAGTCTCCTTCATCCCCCTGCTTTCCATTGAGATGGACCAAGGGCTCTTGGTTTCATGGTTATTAAGCACTTACCCAGCATGTGCTGACATCTGGCATTTGGAATATTTATCCAAATATGTACATTGGCCCCAAACCCACAGCGTATGGCAAAAAAAAAATACTACAATGTCAGGATTTATACAAGGAAATTTGTTTCTTCCAGCCAGAAAAAAAAAAAATAAATAGAGCTTAGTGTACAGGGCTCCGCTTTGCAGTTGGTGCTGGGTTTTGGGCAGCCTTGCTAGTGAGAAAGTGAGCGTGAAAAAGTTTATGCTGAGAATTTATTTCAGCACACACACACATAAGTGGTGAGAGAGAACTATGATAAAAGGCATTATTAAATTAATTATCAAGAAGAAGCCCCAATGAACCAAACCTGTGACTTGTGGGGCCATAAGTGATCACACTGGAGCAAGCCCATAGCCCAGTAACCACTCACAGACCACCACACCTCAGAGCTGACCCCACCTGAGAACATTCAGGAAACAGCAAGCCCAGGTGGGGAGATTCACTTCTTGGCAGAAGAGGAGGTCCTTCAGCTTCTCAGATAGAACCTCAGAGAGCCAGCCCCCAGAACAGGCACTGGTATTGATCCAGCAAGGAAGCAGCAGGTTGGTAGACTCGCAACAAACCCCATGAAGCAGCCACAGTGCCTTGTTCTTACTTAGCCAACATATTATGTCTTACTGTAAGGGGTACAGTTGGGCCATCCTGGGAGGTGGGCCACTAATGAGAGCCTCACAGTAGCAGCCAAACAAAGAATAACTTCCAGGCCACTCACAGACAAAAATTACCTCCTTTCCTTTCCCAGCAGGATAGGGAGAACCACACAAACAAACCCAAGATATTAGTCCAATTTACAAGTTTGTCCAGATGCCACCAGCAGCTGGAAAGAGCAGCAAGAACCAACTCCTTGTTTTACCTGCTTTCTTCTACCAGCATCTCAAATGTTATTCAGCTGATTTGGGTGATAGGCAGGAGGAACTTCTCACAGCTCTCTTCAGAAGATGAAGAGCAGCAAAATGAACACAGAGAAGAACTAAGTCATTTCACTGCAGTCTTAGTACCCACACATTTCTTCTAATTCATCTCTCTTTCACATGTATTCATTTAATAACCAGAAAACCTCCATGCTCTGTGAATCCACAGCAGCAAAAATAATTCAAATGCTCTATGATGTTTTCCAAATTTAAGCTAATTTCACAAAACAGGCCCTGGAGCAGCTTTGCAGAGCATGCTTTTTATTTTTAATTAACATCTGTGAAAACAATTAGAAAGACTATGTTTTGTTCAGAAGTACCATCAGAAAGCTGCTGTTCAATAAATGACTTTTGAGGTTTCAACACATACAGGCTCTGGAGTGATTTACTACAGCAGCTTATAGCTAAATGTGCTCTAGATTCATTTCAAATGCAACATACTCCTTTTGGAACAGGATTCTGAGATTATAAAAAGTTACTTAATTGAAAGACTTAAAGAAATAATTGTATTAAAAATCAGAATACAGAGGTTCTCTGCTGTTTTTCCTTTAAGCCTAGGATAATTAAAAGTCCCAACACCAAACAAACTGAGTTTGTCACAGGAAGTATACAAACAACAGATGGAAAACTAAACAGCCTGTGCCTTTGTTCCCCTAAAGTCAGCACACAATTTAAATGAATAAAACCAATTCTCTTAAATATGTGTAAGGTAATTTGCATTAAACTTTTCCATAATCCATTGGAGTTTGCAAGAATGCAAACTGAATTTCCAGGATGGCTTCATTTTCTTGATGACTTTGAACAGGAGCTTGAAAGTTAAAAAAAAGGGAGCTCCACTAATGCTGCAGCCAGAAGGATCTTGTGTACTGCTGCTCTGGCTGCAGTTACCGTAGCGGGGAGAAATTCCTTTAGTGCTGCATGGGACCCTGCTGGAAGCCTGGCTCCCAAGACACTGACTCTCTCCTCCCAGCTCAAAGCTGGAGCAACAGCATCAGGCACAGCCCCAGCTCTGTTCCAACGATGGAAGCAGCCCCGTGTTTCTCCATGAGCCACATGAGGTTTCTGCTTGCAGTGTGCAGAACGGGGCCAATGTTAAAACCTGGCATTCTCACTCAAAACCCTCCAAATCAAGGAACTGCCTTGGTCTCCCAATCCTCCTTCCTTGTACATCTGCTCTCTACAGCATTCCTCCATCACACACCCCTCCTTTTATAGCAGCACTGGAACATGCCAGAGCTCTGATGAGCTATGAGTAATCTTCAAGGAGTTACGCTAAGTTTCCATTCCCACTGACTCCCTCTGATTACTGTGAGGGAGCTGGAACAAGCCTTTACGAGTCCCAGTCAATGAACCAGAACTTACCTTCTATTTTTCTCCATGCCTTCCATTACAAGCTGGGGTTTTTTTTCTTAATATCTGCCTACAGAAGTGGTGTTCTTTCACCACCAGCCAACGCCTCCTCCACGGGACAGGAGCAGGCAGCAGTAGCACAGAAGAACACCAAGACACAGAACAAAGCTCAGCCCTAGGGCACCCAAGTTACCACTTCAGGATGAACTGCCAAGCTGACCACAGAGGGAGGAGGGATTCATGGTTCTCGTTAGGGACAATGGGTCACACATGTCCTCAACCAAACACCTCCCACATGTTCTCAACCAAGCACCTCGCCCACGTCATCAGCCAAATGCCTTCCACATGTGCAGGTGGGCAGACAGCACCAGGCACACGGAGATCTCAGAAAGGTTTCCCTGCAGTGCTTGGTGGGAATTTTGCTGCAAAGAAACAGAGTGAACAGTTGGTCATGCACAGCCTTAATCATTAGGCTGCTCCTTCTTCTTATTGTACTTCAGCGTTATATCCATGGAACTGAGATGCCAAAAAATGGCTCGCTGCAATCCTTAAAACAATCAAGCTAACATAACAGCTCAGGAGTGAACCGATACCCTGACACTGACTAGAAACCAATACCATGAAATAGGAAAAACCCAGTCTATTCAGAAAAGCTAAAACTATGATTTCCCAACCATGTGCAAATCTGTTTTCAGAAAAATGTGACTTTTAAAATTTTCATGCTACTTCTAAATAGAGACTTGTAGTAAATAATTCTAGGGGTTCTTCCCAAATACTTTTCTTTTTCATCTGTACCCACAGAAATATGTTTCCCATCAGGAATGGCGGTGGCTTTACAGACGCAAAGGAAGATTAAACCATTAATTCAGGAGAGAAGGAATAGCTTTCCAACCTCCTTTTCACTATGCTTTCAAATTAAGAACCCTGTCACAATTCTGAATCTTTATTCTCCTTTCATCCCCTCTCCTTTATCCACCAGGAAGATGAGAACAAGTGTAATAATTATTCATCACAGTGAGAAGTGCCCCAGAATTTGCTGTATTTGCATAGACGTCTGTATAGTTCTCTGAAAACAGATAGTGTGCTTTTTTGTGCAAACTCAAACAAATACTCAGCATCATTCACCACGGAATATTGGACCAGTAGCAATTACCATTGGCAGTAAGCACTGATTAATGGGGGGCTGGAGGAGAATCATAGAACCATAGAATCATGGGATCACAGAATGGTTTGGGTCGGAAGGGACCTCAAAGCCCATCCAGTCCCACCCCCTGCCGTGGGCAGGGACACCTCCCACTGGATCAGGTGCTCCAAGCCCCATCCAACCTGGCTTTGAACACTTCCAGGGATGGGGCAGCCACAACTTCCCTGGGCAACCTGAGCCAGTGCCTCACCACTCTCGTGGTGAAGAAATTCCTCCTTATGTCTAGTTTAAATCTACTCCCCTCCAGTTTACAGTTTGAGTAGTGCTCAAACAACAGAAGCATCAGCAGGAGGCGTGCTGGCTGGTAACCAACTGCCATCAAAACCTTGTTGGGGGCATGTGGTGACTGGGTGGGTGTGGAAGGGTTCTGCTGTCCTGTGCAATCCTGAGGTGTGACGGGTGAGTTGGAAGAAAACAATAATTCAGAGAGTAGAAGTGTTAGATCATGGTGGATACGACAAACTCAGAGAAAAGCCCGTGTAGGGTAACAGTGTGCCCTGTTAAAATGCTGTAGGCAAAACGGGAATGTGTTTTTGTTCCCAGTTGAATATAAGCAGTGGAATGTATACAGAGGTTATTGCAGTATTCAGAAAGTATGTAAACACACAGTGTGAGCACCAGGGCTTGAAGGGATTTGCCCAGTTAGCATCTGAGGAAATGGAAGCTGAAGACTGGAAAGCTGTTGATGTGCCCAGCATGCTCTGCTGATGCCCACAATCCTTGGACCTCTGAAAGAAGAACCATTAACTACATCCATCCAATTAACTACATCCATCATTTCTCATGGGCATGAGGAAGCTGGTATGTGGGAAAAGTCATAGTGCAGAATATTAGCTTCAGAATGTGCAATCAGATTTGTTCTTAAGAATTAAAAGGAGGAATCCTGGCAGGAACACAGCACGATGACTCGGACAAACAAATGGACCCTTTATAAGTGATGGTACCTCTGGCAAGTATGTAAGTATTGCCTATCAACTCACGCAATTCACAGGAGAAAACAAACCAGGACAAAAAAGGATAACCACACTTTAGATTTATGTTTAAAGAGAAATGGACAATAACAGCGATGTGGAGCAACCAGCTTTGTTTGGCTGTTTACTTATTTAGCAAACAAAGAAGAAGAAAGGATAAAGCAAAATATATAGAAATAACTTATGTGGTGACCGACTTTGAAATTCCTTCTTCAACTGTGAAGCAAAATACGTGCTGCTAGGAGTTCAATGCAGCAGCAGTTTTCACCTTCAAAGAGCTTTACAATTACTTGGTAGCTTTGACTTTTCTGTAATCATGAGAAAAGCTGTGAGAGATGACAACTCTCCTTTTCAGAACTTGAGAGTGGCAAGAATTAAAAAACTGAGCTAAAATCATTACCCATGAGAAAATCAGAAGATCCAGCATCTTCCAGCTTGAGAAAATGTTGTGCTCATGTTTCCTAACATAGACAACTCCTTCCATTTTTTACTTCCTAAGATCATAGAATAAGCAGGTTGGAAGACACCCACTGGATCATTGAGTCCAACCATTCCTATCAAACACTAAACCATGCCCCTCAGCACCTCATCCACCTGTGCCTTAAACACCTCCAGGGAAGGTGACTCAACCACCTCCCTAGGCAGCCTGTTCCAGTGCCCAATGACCCTTTCTGTGAAAATTTTTTCCTAATGTCCAGCCTAAACCTCCCCTGGCAGAGCTTGAGGCCATTCCTTCTCGTCCTGTCCCCTGTCACTTGGAAGAAGAGGCCAGCACCCTTCTGGTAAGATGACCTGGTAAGGGGCATAATTCTAGTAGATGGTGGACCCTGAGACAAAAACAGTCATGGAAGTCAATACTAATCCTGTAATGTGCAGTTCTTTTGGGAGCTGGTCCAAGAGTTAAGTGCAAAGCCCCCATGGAGCAGCACCAATCACGTGCCTCACTCTGCCAAACTTCTTAGAGAGCAGAAGAGAGCACGGTGGGGTTGGGCTGATGGTGGGACTAGATGATCTTAGAGGTCTTTTCCAACCATGATTCTATGATTCTGTGATAGTTCTGGTGGTCCTGGTCAGCTTGGGTTTGCTTATAAGTGAGGGTTTACTAGCCAGTCTCTGAGCCCAGGCCATCAAGATTATCAAGGGCTGAGGAAGCACACAGGCAAGTCAGTCTCTATGAAATGATGAGCCTTTTCTCTTTATTTCAGCAATGTAGATGATTTTTGAACATTTGACTGTCTAGAAAAGTCAGGGAAAAGCCTAAGGACAGACCTTGCCATTCCTGCCATTGTACTACCCAGTGCATTTGGATGGATGAAGATGGTTGTAGCGAGGTCAGTGCTGGTCTCTTCTCCCAAGTAACAAGTAACAGGATTAGAGGGAATGGCTTCAAGTTGCACCAGGGGAGGCTTAGATTGGATATCAGGAAAATTTCCTTCACTGACAGAGTGGTGAAGCCCTAGCAGAGGCTGCCCAGGGCAGTGGTGGAATCTCCATCCCTGGAAGTGTTCAAAAATGTGTGGATGTAGCACAGAAGCTTTGCCATTCCAGTAGGGCAGGGTACAAACCTGATATCTCTCAGCAGCTTGGACTTTGTGCACTGTTAGAGTGAAACAACCATAGAATGGTTTGGGTTGGAAGATACCTTAAACCTCATCCAGTTCCAATATCACTGCCATGGGCAGGCACACATTCCACTAGGCACCTTCTCAAAGCCCCATCCAACCTGGCCTTGAACACCTCCAGGGATGGGGCAGCCACCACTGCTCTGGGCAACCTGGGCCAGGGCCTCCCCACCCTCATAAGAAAATATTTCTCCCTAAGATCCCACCTCAATCTCCCCTCTTTCAGCTGAAAACCATTCCCCTCATCCTATCCCTGCACTCCCTGATCAAGAGCCCCTCCCTGGCTTTCCTAGAGCCCCTTCCAGTACTAGAAGCTGCTCTAAGGTCTCGCCGCAGGTTTCTCTTCTCCAGGCTGAACAACCCCAACTCTCTCAGTCTGTCCTTGTATGGGAGGTGCTCCAGCCCTTGCATCACGCTCGTGGCCCTTCCCTCTTATTAAACGAGTTCTAAACTTAGCACAGACTCTCCCATCTTTAACGCAAACCACGTGTAGAGCTCCCAGATGACTCAGCCGAGCGGTAGAACTGGGCTGTGGTGCTCTCTGATAAACACAACCACAAAAACAACAACTCATGTCAACTGGTACTGAGTTATGAGAACAACATCAGTGTAGGAGCTGAGAGGAAAGGCAGCATGCGAAGAGGGTCAGACACAGGCAGCTTCTCTAAAGCAGAGATCACCACCAAAGAAAACAGTTAAAATAAACCAGATTATTTTTTACAACTTGCTGAAAACTTAAATGGAGCTGCCTTGCAAGTTTGCAGGCAGCGTCAAAAACATAAACCCCAGCACAGCCAAGCCTGATGCTCACACTTTGAAACGCAAACCATGCGAACCAGCTTCATCACGCACTACCTGCTGGGCTCCTTGGCTGGGGGGGAGAAGGATGACTTGGTTTGCACTGGGAACTTCTGACTAAAAATAAACATATTTAAACATTTCAATGACTGTATGAATTTTGACTCTTCATCATGCACTACTTCCTCAATAGCCATTCAGCAGACTAAGTGGGGTTTAAGACTTTATTTCTACTTCTCCATGTCTTCCATCACCATTAATGACATTTAAATATGAGTGTAACTGGGAGCAGAAGATCAGTGCAGGGTAAGCTGCCTGTGAAACCAATTTCTGTGAGGTTTGCTCAGGGAAACGCAGCCACACCATCACACTCACCTGGTTTTCTGCACTGCTGTTCTCATTGCCCATTGCAATGCTGGCATCCAATAGCACACAGAGATTAGAAAATGATCACTGGAAGAAAAGAAAAAGCTCTAAGTCGTCTGTAAAAAAACCCAACAAACAGCCCTGGATATGCTGGAGGAGTGCCACCTCGGTCACTATACCAGCTGCCATTCCTGACACTCAGTCTGACAAGGATTTCAAGTCATAAAACTTTTTATTCCAATGCTTTTATTCCACTGTGTCCCTACTGGCTTCCTTACACTGGTTCAGTTTAACACTAGAAGACACTCCCTGAAACTCCACTTTGTTACCCCCTCTCGGGATCACCCCATGCCATTTGAGCAGAAAGGCATTTTCCTTGCCAAAGGTGCTTGGACAGACAGCCCACAGGAAAAATCCTTCATGTTTTAACCGTGTCCAAATCACCTGTGTGTCTGGGAGACCCTGGGCTCAGCTGCAAGCTCACAGCCTCAACCACAAAGCTAAATTTGACCATTGCTGTAACAGAAACAATTTTCTGTTTATGCACTCAGCTTTCAGAAAGAAGACATTGATTTTTTACCTTTATCACTGGACCTGGACCCTGCCACCTCCCTGGGCAACCTGTTCCAGTGTCTCACCACTCTCATGGTGAAGAAATTCCTCTTTATGCTTAGCCTAAATCTGCCACCCTCCAGTTTATACCCGTTCCCCCTCATCCTATCACTACAAGCCTTTGCAAACAGTCACTCCCCAGCTTTCTTGTAGCCCCCTTCTATTCCTTGTAGCCCCCTTCTATTCCTTGTATTACTAGACAGGTGAAAACTACACACTTTCTTCAATTGTTTTTTTTTTCCAAAGAACATGAGATGCACCTGTGGCGTATGGCAAGAAAAGACTCTGTCAAAGCCAGGCTGTAAAAGCGAGGTTGCACTTTGTCAGCCAAGGAAACCATATAAGCTTGTAAGGAATGTTATTGCAGTACACTTTTTTTAAACTTGGGAGATTATTTTTCTTCACAGGAGGCTTGGAGAGAACGAGAAACTCAGTGTTGTGCTTTTAAGCCATGCTGTGTTTGAACTTGAGTGTCTCCAGGGGATGAATCGGTGCTGGAACTTGCTCCCGGTGAAACCACTGAGGCCAGGGCTGCACTTTTAGTGATTAAACAGCAAGGCAAGGTTTTATGTGCTGAGATTGCTTCCAAATCCTCTGCTGTTTTAAAATAGTACACAACTAAATTAAAGAGTACATGCAATATTTTCAAAATCGCTGTTCCCAAAGTCTGAAGTGCTTCATCAGGAAGCAGCAAACACACATCTTTCCAGGCTCAGCTCAGTGAAATGTTCCAGGACAACAGGTTGAGATTAAAATAGTTTAAGTATGTATTGATATAACAAAATATTCTCACTGTTAGAGCAGCTAATTAAGGTTTCAGTGCACAGGAGAGAAATAACAGCTTCATTACAGCAATGTTTCCCCCACAGCTCCCTAGGAGCAAATATACCAACATCTCTGTGTAAGCTTCTCTCTTCCCAGCTCTCTTTCTGTTCCCACGGACAACACGTGAAAACACCTGAATATTTAAAGCCCTTAGAACTGTCCCATAGAAGCACTCCCAGCAATAACATCAGCTGGGGAATGAGTTGTTTGGTTAATAGGGGTGAGTTCTTGTTGATCAGTTGTGGATAAGGTGAATTCTGCTTATCAAGTTCTTAAACAGATCAGGCAGTGTATGGCACAGCATTCCTCTGTTTATTTAGAGTAAATTCACTCACTGTCACTGCTCCTGTGCCAACTCAGCAATACTGACTGCTACAAAGAGCAACTGCCTGTAGAGGCCACATTTGTAAGAGTCAGTTGAAAGAAAAAGTACTTTAGTTACAGGTTTTTATTAAAATGTACAAGAATCAAAGTAGAAAATTAGAAAAGTGCCTCACAAGTGATAGCTCTCACAAATCTCCTAGGATAGGACTAACACGTCCTATCACACTGCCTGGCTACTCTTGTCTGTCCCTAGAGTGTGAAATTTCACAATTACCACACAATTTCCAACTTACCAACTGCTTAATAGTGATGATAAACATAATAAATAGGGGATGAAGTCATTATAGACTCTGCAGTAATGCAACAAGTGATAAAAACAACACACGAATTACACTGTAGAGTAACTGAGACAATTTCCCAATTACAATGCCATTGTAATCCTTCTTATATACATGATTTCTAATGCATTTTCTCCATGCACAAGCACCACTTAGGTTGCAAACCACAAGCGCTTTATCATATGTATGGAATTTCAAATAAACATTAAAAACATGCTGAAAAGTCATTCATTAAATAAACATAGGTTAAGCAAAAGATAATCGTTCTCATCTTTCTATACTATCTTTTACAATTTGCATGTCATTATTACAATTATTTTAGGAGTACATATCTTAGACAACGCTCCCTGGTACCAAACTGCTCTGATCAGCTCAGAGAGTCCTTTGTACACATACAGTAAAACAACGGCTTTCCTGCAAGGGAGCGAGTGAGCAAACATTTAACTTCACACTTACATTCCGAGATTAATCTAGCAGCTTTAGGTTCCCCGACACTTTCACAGCAAGTCTTCAAACCATTCCTTCCATCTTCACCTCCCAAGTGTTCACCTTATTTTCCTCCTGCCTCTCCTCAGCCTGACACAAAGCCTAGGCTCAGGGACCCACCTCTATAACCTGCTGAGCAACCCGCTCGCCTCCACCCCGGGCGAAAAGAAAACAAGTTGTGCTTCCTCCACCAGGGCCTCCCCTGCTCCTGGGACACTGCTGGGCTCTGCATGCCATAAATTGAGTACTAACGCCTTTCACAAAAGCAACCCTAGGGAACATGGATTTCAGTTAAAATGTATTTCACTCTTAGTGTTTCTTGGCTCCTGGTGTAAGCTATGCTTCTTGCCCTACAACAATGTCCAAGGAAAGAGTAGAATCCTAGAATCATGGAATGGTTTGGGTTAGAAGGGACCTCAAAGTCCATCCAGTCCTACCCCCTGCCACAGGCAGGGACACCTTCCACCAAATCAGGGGCTCCAAGTCCCATCCAACCTGGCCTTGAACACCTCCAGGGATGGGGCAGCCACCACTGCTCTGGGCAACCTGGGCCAGGGCCTCCCCACCCTCACAACATTTCTTCCTAATATCCCATCTCAATCTCCCCTCTTTCAACTGAAAACCATTCCCCCTCATCCTGTCCCTGCACTCCCTGATGAAGAGCCACCCCTCAGCTTCCCTGTGCCCCCCTCGGCACTGGAAGGCTGATGTATCAACAACACTGTGAAGCACTTGTTTTCCATGGGAAGTGGGTACTGAGGGGGGTATCTATCCACCATCTGCGTTTCAAGTATGTTTATGTGTTTTACCTTTCAGTTTCCATATTAGTCCTAAAAGCCCTCAGAAATATACACTAGCAAATGTTGATGTTCCCGTTCAGCTTATGCTGAAATCATTTCTCATTTAATCATCCTGAAGGGTGGAGACGTGACAAAAACCTTTTGAAATGTGCTGTTGCAAGAAGTACTGGTTTATGGGTGAGCAGATTATTATTATTAATGATCATTGTCTGTTCCAGCAATGTTTCCACAAAGGGGTGGACAGCTGATAACAAAACACAGGTATTCATCACTAGTGTCCACTCCAAGGGCTTAACAAGTTTCTGTAAGCACTTCTGTAAGTGGTGCTTGGTGGTGCCACACAGCAAAGGAATTGCCCATGGTCCATGTAGAGCTGCTAGGCAGTGTTTCTGACTCCAGTATGGAAAATTCATATCCGACATGAATAAGAGGCAGGTTTTCCCAGGGAATCTTCTGTGCTGGCATTCTTGTGCCTTTTCTCTTTTACACAAAGTCTTGGTTACAAACATCTGGCTTGAAATCGTGAAGCATTTGGAGCTCTGGTCTGAACAGTTGTGAGGTCAGGGACTGTGAGCAGCCTTGCCACTGGAACCTTTCTTTATTCATGAAGCTGGTGATCCAGCAACCCAAGCCTTCAGCATTATTATACCATCTTATGCCACTGTTACTGATCAAAGCAGCATTCCACAGATCAGGAATAAATTACTTCTATTCCCTGAGCTTTTCCACATTATAAAGTAAAGTGGGTGTGGTATGAGTGGGTGTGGTGGTATGTGGGACATACAGTAGGTCAAATAAATCTGTGCTACACCTTGAAGAGCTCAGATGGAAAAGTGAAAGATCAACAGCGAAGCTCAAAGACTAAAAGGTGTGAATGTGGCTGTCATATTCCCTTGTCTCCCCAGCCTGCTTCAGAACCCAGAAAATCTAAAATCATCAAATCAAAGTGTTAGTCTGCTCTTCCTTACGAAACAGTATAGAATTTGTTGTAAAATTCGTTGCCTATAGACAAAAAATTATGCATTGTTTTTCCTTAGGCTCTGTGCCATGAATTTAAGAGCAGGGATCCTGTGGTAGCTCAGGAAAACACAAGCTTGATAATATATCCTCAATTCTTCACTTTATTTCCTCATAAACAGCAACCAAACTCATATTTGGTTTGATTCCATCTGTAGAGCTAAGGCCAGAAAATGCTACAAGTGAAAGGGAAGGAGCTGCCTTGCAAAATGGTTGCCTGCACAGACTCAGGGGACAATTACCTGCTGGCAGCTGATGGTGATTTCTGGCCATGTATTTTTATCAGCCAAACTTGTGTAAGGTTTGCAGAGCCACACAGAAAACTTTACTGCTTCCAGAACCGTGAGTCATGGGAAATAAGGGAAGCAACATCCATGAGGACAGGCAGCAGCCACACTCCCTGATCTCTGGACCTAGAACAAGTCTGTCTGACAACACTGATGTTACAGCTTTGGGACAGTTTTCTGACTTGCTGTCATGTCCAAATTACGATCCACTCAGATTCCTTTCCCAGCTATCCCAAGCAACGCCTATTCACCGCAAGTTGCTTGCACCTGTGTAGATGCTGCTCTTCTGCTCTGTTTCAGTGTGAAGTCACATCAATCTGCGTGAACCATTAACCATGAGAGCATTCCTCATCCTCTGATGTCTCAATTTATCCTCTTTGATTCTATGACAGAACTGGTGGGAGAAAATGCACTCACATCAGGCTGCTTTACTCTACTTGCTGGAATTCCCATGTGGTTCCTCATCCACGCTTCACAGGAGAATGCCTTTTCTTGATCAAAAGAGGATCAAACCCAGGAGGATTGGCAGAGTCAGACTAGGGGAGAACACAGCTCAGACTTAAAGGTAAGCTATGCAGCAGTTAATGAGTTCAGCATTTCAGTAAGATCCAAGTGATTTGTCATGAGTGACCCAACTTAATCCCACTGTATACAGTGTTTGGTCTGCTTCCCGACCACACACTGCTCAGAGGCATGAGCTGCTTGTATATTGAATACATTCTACATTAAGTATTTATTTAAGACCATTTCTTTTGTCAGTTTATTTTATGGTAAAAATAGTGCAAAAATAAGACAAAATGTGTTCATGTTCCTTAGTTTCACATGATAGATACCACACATAAAGCATTGCAAAGCTCTGCCACACCGTTATGCACCAACTGTTCTCGTAGGTAAGAGAAGAAAAGGGACTGTTTAGTATTTTGCTCCTGTCCCATCTTGATGTAAATAATGCCAAACCATTCTTAGTTTCTGCATATTAGTACAATATTGTGGAGATCTGCAAGGGTGCCCTGCAATAGCCCGTCAGCCCATGTTTTCATACAAGTTCTAAAAGAGCAACTATCAGGATCTGGGAGGTAAAACATAATCCTATAATGAGGATTAATAAACATGGAATGACTTAAATGTGCACAACTTGATGGGAAAGATGTTGCTTGGCAACACCAGCGGCTGGATCTGCTGCGAAATCATGATGTTGCTTGGCAACAAAAAGCTGAGCTGGCCTTTTGTGAGAGCTGTGAGATGGTGTTTTGCTGCCTTTCCCCAGAGAACAACAGGGACCGCCTGTGGTGAGCAAACCGCTGGATGCAGGGCAGGGCTGAGGAACCAGGGCACATAAAGCACGGGAAGAACGTATCACAAGTGGAATTATTTCTTGCCTCTTTTCAGGTTCTTTTTCCTTGCAACTGTTTTCTTCGCTGTCCCCTCTGTAGTGTTTAGCTGTCTCTTCTGTCCTTTTTTTCTCCTCCCTTCGGCCAAGTTTCTCAGTGGAAATAAAAGGGAGAGTGAAGAGCTGCCTTAAGGTCCGCTTTTCTGAGGGCAGAGGAGAGTGGCAGAGGAGACGCAGTGCGTAAAGCTGCTCAGAAGGCAAGATTCCTTCCTTCTTGTTCTCCTGAAGCTGTGGACCCTGAGCCAAGCTGCCAGCCACGGTCTCTCACCACCTGCCTTCTCAGCTGAGGCGTGTTGACACGCCAGAGCTGGCAGGTTGGGCTTCACGCTAACACAGCCTGCATCCCCTGACCAAGATCACAGGAGAGGGGGACTCATTCTCCAATGCTCAGGGATTTTCCTTGGGCCGACAGGAGGCTGCTGATGGATTTTTCATGCTGGCCCAACACAGGTAGACAATAGTGTGTACACACAATCACACACGTACATACAGCTGCATTTAGTACCTAGTATGCATAGATAAATGCATTCTATGATATCATCACTTGGGTAGGATTGCTTACGCAAGTTCTGCACTGGTTCATGGAGCAGAATAAGACTGCTGACATCTAGAGAAGCAGCAATTGCAGCACAGAGGGGCCGAGTGGTGGCCACTAATGTGTAATCCTGCACTAAGCAGGACTCCAGGGCTAGTGTTCAGCCCTCAGGAGCAGTACAGAATGAACACAACTCCTGCCTTGATTTGGCATTGCTGCTCTAAGAGAATAGGTTACATTTCACATGGAATCTGTACTGGATTAGGGACTTCTTTCAAGGGTGTAACACTGATTTAGCTCTGTACAACAAGACCCCACTACATTTCAAGGCCAAAATTCTTCCCTAGGCTTATTGGTGAAAGACAGCCAGGAATGCGTTTGTGTGCAGTAACATCAGAGAGTTATCACTGAAGACATCAGAAGGAAAAAAAAAACAGTGGAGCTAACATAATTTTTACATGCTTTTTTTTCAAATGATAATAATTGCATAGTAACAAGCATGCTTCCTTACTGTCATTACCATTATTTACCATTAAAACTAATGTAGTGGATGAATGTTTAAAACAAATATGAATGTAAATTCTAAGCCTATTTCCCCCTCGACTCCTTTGATTCAGCTAAGCAGACATGAAAAACAAGACTGAGAGGTCACTTGGAGACAGTTCCCAAAGGTTTTTTTGATGGTCTGGTGACAATGACTGCTGCCCAGACTACACTCCCTGCTCTGAATCTGAGGTGCTGATGTTTGCCTCTGTGGCAGAGGCTTTTTAGAAAGATGATCTCATGCTGTGTTGGCGGGAAGGGGTCCTAGCAACCCGTGGGGGTTGGTGGAGGTAAAGTTAACTAAGCCACTCGTTGTTGTTACAGATGGCACAAGTCTTCATCCTTGTGACAGATGTAAACCTAATCAGATTCTCCTAATGACAGATTTAAACTCGTATAACATATTGCCTTGCCCAGCCAGGTCTGCGCTATTTATATCCATGTTATCATTTTCCACTAATACAAACAATATCCAGTTTCAGAAGTCCACTCTCACTTTACAGGTGTATTTTTCCATCGGCATTTCTTCATGGTTAGTGAACGTGTTAGATACAGGCTCTGTGGTTCTGGAATTCAGTCTCAGAAGGTTTGCTGGAAACCAGGCTCACAAAATAATTGTTGCTATATATCATTATGCACCGCATGTATATTTTTAAAGCAGGGATTGTAATATTGAATGAAAATACGGGGAAAATAACTTCTGGGATCATCTGCAAATGTCTGCACTATTGGCTTCCTGAGTCTGCAGACAGCCTGGCTATTAATGATGTAAGTGTCCCCTTCCTTGTCGGTAAGATTTTAACATTAAAATCTCATTATGTTTTTGGAATATTAAGTGTTACTTTGGTTTGAATCATTACAACAGACAGAACTTGACAGATAAACAGAAGAAATTTTATTTTGCAGCTGGCTTCTATTTATCAGCTATTGACCTTTCTAGTGTCACAAAGCACTTCTTTTCATGCCTACAAAAATAACAAAATAAAAGGTAATAAAGTGAATGGAAATAAGCAACATCACCCTTATTCTCCTCCAGCTGCACCTGTGATGTCTACAACCTTAGGACACGGTGTTATCCCTGTAATCCTGTGGCTGGCAACATATGTGCATGTGGACTCCTAAGTAAAACTGGTAACTCGTTGGGGTGTGAAGTCCCAAGAGTCAGCACTGACCTCTTCAATGATGGCAGAAGACCAGTGCAATGGGAAAAGTGGCACATGAGTTTTTTAGCTTGATTTTTTTCTGAGATTTCATCACTCAGACAGAATTATCACATGTTTGTGCAAGCCTTACACAGCCTTTGTGCAAGCTGTCTCTCTGGATGTTAAAGATGCACGTGCCTTTTGGTACTGCATGTCCTTGGCTTGCTGGCAGAAAACACCTTTTTCAGCTGGAACAGGGCAGGATATTAAAAAGAACGACTAGGCTGATGCTGTGTGGAATTCACAGATGGCACTTCTGTCTCCCTGTTGCATCAATTTTTTTTAATCACAAAGCACTCTGAAATATTAGCAAACAGAAAAATATAAAACTTCTGCTGTCAACAAGAATCCATGACAGAATGCAGGGAACTGAATATCAGTCATTAGCACCCAGAAAGTGGACACCAACCATACTTCAAGTTAATGGAATGAGTACAAAATAAGCCCTACAATTGTTTGTTGAGTTTAAGGTTCATATATGACTGGAATCCGTACAGCACCACCTTCTGCAGTTAAAGGGCTAAGGAGAATCAAGATTTGTATCTTCCTGCTTCCGGATGGGATTCTTGTTTTGTTGCACAAGCAAACTCTTAAAGGTTACTTAGTGAAGTCCTGCACATGTAGAAAGGAGTAATATTCTCTGAAAAGTGTAATGGCCTGTGGAGTTGAATCAAAACTCTTCAAACTTCAGATATAAGAACAGAACTTACCATACAAAGATACGACGAGGCTCTAGGATCTGTTAATGCAAAAGGCTTCAGTGCAATTGCGAGAAGTCTTGAACTCTTTTCACCAACAAAAATGGTTTAATAGTGCCATGGTTCAAATACTGGGTTTGGGCTGGCAGGTCTTCATGCCGAGACTATTGCACGTATAACAGTTAAGAAATGTTAAGGCTAGTTTATAAGAATGCAAGGCTATCTCCATGCTCAGTGCTCCTGATACACATCACCTTTTGGTGTGAGCAGTGCAATGAGTTAAGAGTCCACCACAGAAACTGGAAAAATAGAGTGTTTTATGTAGACCCTGAATTTAAACCTCCTGGCCCCTTGCATCATGCAGAGATTTTCATATGGGTTCAATAAAATTGTGCAGAGCTCCAAATTTGTGGGTAAAAGCAGCTATTTCTCATAAAGAAAGTGGTTAAGTGCAATTTTCAGTTTACATTTGGAAGAGGCATGGAAACTGTGAGTAACAGGCAATGCAACAAGTAGACATGCAACTTATTCCAGCAGTTAGTTGCTGCGGTTTAAACAGTATCAATATGCTGAATATATAATGCGCAGACACATACAGAAATATAAACCCAACTTCTTTATAGTCTAATCAAAAGCTTTTTCATGACGATGGAAAATAGGTCAACAGCTCACATCATACAGAGCTAACAGTAACAAAAGTGAAAGGCACATCACACATGTATCCCTTGGAAGTGTCGGAGAATTCACAGTCTTTATTGTGCCAGAAACAAAATGGAGCACATTAAAATCAAATCTAAGGTCCAAACCTGCAGATTTACTAAGTTGTGCTATAAAAAATAGGATTTTGGTACTCGTGATGCTTTTATCTGCTTTTCTATACTTTACTCCTCCTTCCCTTACTGCAGCGATCTTTGTGTTTCTGGCTTCAGCAAGGAGCTGCTCATGATGTCGGACTGTGTTAACATCAAAAAGTGCTTTTGTTCCAGAAGATCTAGACACATCCTCTTGCCCCTTCTGGAGGATGAGTGAATACCGACATTGAATCCTAAGTGCATGGAAACAGGGGAGTTTGGCTGACGCTTCACAGAATCACAGAAAAACTGGGCTCATGGATATCTCTCTCCTCTATTTTAGTGTGTATCTTCCCAAAATAGCTGCATTTTTTACAGGTCTGCAGGAGGAATCACGTTTGGGGAATGGAAGAGGATGTTCTGAAATCACATTACCCAAAGAACCCTTTGAATACATATGCCATTTGTTCTGATTTGATCCATTCATTAGTCAGATCTGTTCTGCAGAAACAGCTACAGGGTTGGTTCACCAATAAAGTTTCCTGTTCTCTTTCATTGCCTCTAGGGACATTATCTCATGGTCCTGTTTTCTCATAATTATACCAATCCTGTTTCCTTCTAAAATATTTATGTTGCAAATATGGCAACCGTTCACACATGAGAAAATTATTAGTATGATATCCATCACATTCTGTTTCAATAGCAAGAAAAAGTGTTTACACCCAGTCAGCTTGCCATGAATCAGCGAGTGTTTTCTGGTTACTTACATTCAGAAAAACACATTTCATCCAGGTAACAAAACAAATCATTCTTACCTTTTAGCTACGTATAGTCCTATCACCATCCTATACAATTCTGCGCATCGCAACGCTGTTCACACATGAAGCAAACAAACATACCCTGACCCACCTGCAAGGGCTCAGAGCTGGCTGAGCCTTGGCTTTGACCAAGAACCCAGAGTGCGAGCTGGATTGTATGCTTGCTGTGAAACAGAGAAGTAAATGAGTCCGTCAAGTCCTAACTAGCGTTTTATGACAAACTTAATTTGGCAGGAATATATAGTTCAATGTTTTCTCAGACTTGCTGAGCCTTGTATATTCTGTAGATCTGTCTTGATCAGCTGAGGTATTTCCATAATATCCTGCATTCAGGAGCTTCTAACGAAAACATACACAAGTTAAACTGAACTTTGTTTCACCATGTGATTTTTAGAAGCCAGTGCTTAAAAAGGATTATGTCAAGGAAAATAAGAACTATGATGTGTGATGGCTCTCCTCTGGCTCTGGCTGTCAGCAATGCAGCTCTTCAAAGCATGAGCTGCTGCAACTGAATATAGAATCAACTGAATTTTAGCTATTTCTTTAGCTTCAAGTTTAGATCACAGATGTAAGGTAAAATTTAGCCTTTTTCAGTCTTGGTATGGACTTAAGGGGCTTCTTAGAGACTGCCATTCTCTAATACTGCCACAGAAGTTGTTAGATATCTGAGAATTTTAAAGAAAGCTTCAAGTGATGAGAAAGGAATATTCTCAATAGTCTTCAAAAACACCCTCCTCCCACCCAGCAAAATGTAAGTTGTCCGTGAAGACAGGGAACTCACCACCGCCTGCTGGAGGTTTCACAGCCTGAACCTTCACAGTGATGCTTCCCCTCCACCCCCTTGTGCTGCCTATGCTGGAAGGTCTCCAAACTATTGCTTTGATTTCTATTTCTATTTCTATCCCGCATGCTTTGTACTCAGATTTGCAATGTGAATTATGTTTTGTATGAGGTGGAAGATGTCTGCAGGCTTACCTGTGGGTGTGAAGTGTCAGGCTGGACCTGAGGCATTGGTTTTATTTCCCATTTGCTGCTGGAGTGGCTTTGAATAGGTCTTCTTTCTAAACAGCCCCACAAACCAGTGCTTCTGTGACAATCCAAGTACATCCAGGCACTGACAACTTACTTTACTGGTAAAATCACCGAGCTATAATAAAACTTAGACCAGCTTAGATCAGCTCTTTCCTAGAGTAGGTTGCTTTCCACAGCCTCGATTATTGAACTGCTTGATGAAAAATACTGACTAGGTAATCCTGAGCACATGCAAAATGATAACCTGTCTCCCTCAGCCGGGGTATCTGAGACTATCATTGCACAGAGCTCTGTTTCAGAGACAGAAGAATGCGTGGATGTGGATGTAGATGCAGATGGCAGGATACTGAAAACGAAGCCAATGAAGATTAGATGTTCCATCCATAGGTCCATCTGACTTTTCTGGCCAACTACTGGCCCTTCTACCTTTCTGCTTTCCAAAATCCCTTTAAACTAAGATTTATGGATATATGTATTAGCATCTACTTAATTAATCTCCATATCTATAACTAAACAGGTATGACATGAAGGGATGGAGATTTTTTTCTCAGCTCCTACATCTATAGCAGGTTTCTAACTCATCTCTTGGGCTGTGTAAAGGGGAAAAGGTCTGCTCCTAGGTAATTTACAGCTTGATCCAGAGTAGCTGAATCATGAGAAACAAATTCAAGCTACAAGCACTCTATTTTTTATAAGATCAGATTTTGTAGGAAACACCAACTTCACAATACAGACAGAAGGGTACCTGCCATTGTCACCTTGTTCCCAATTGTTTGTTTCTGCCCAAAGATAAACCAGCCTTTTTAAAGGCAGATTACTTGAGAAATAGATTCCCAAACTTACAAGACATACCAAAACATTGTGGTAACACAAACCCTGCTCATTAAAAAAATAAAGAAGTAACAAAAGTGGCCACAGTCTCACATGTTGACAACACGTTTCAATATAATGACAACAGTGTTCAAAATAATAACCTTATCAAATCCTTGTTCATCATTATTTTCATCTGATTAGCTCTCCCAGTGGGTAGATAGAAAGTGACTTCAACATGAAGATCTATAGAAGGTTTGGGTCACCAGAGGAGATACTGTCTTTTACAGCCTGAAGCAAACCTCATTGTACATGACAGTAAGAATCATCGAGTCAGTTCTCACCAAAGAACAGCTCAAACATCTGAGTAATCTTTCTAGCAACCAGTCAGCTAATTTTACCTCTGAAATCCTGCATGAGAAACGCGCATTCTTGTTGTTACATGGCAACTTCAAACCAACAAGCAACTATTTCTGCAAATAGGGCAACGGTGGAAGAGCCACGTTCAAAACTCCAGCACTTGCACATGGCTATTACAGTCTGTCATGCTCTAACATGTTTTCAAAACATCTATTTTAGGACGTGCAGACTTAATGATCTGTCCCTCGGCCAAAGATACTGGCTAAACAGACATCACCCTGTAGATTACTTTAGATTATGAGTACTGCAAAACAAGTTATACAAGAGATCATGAAACTATAGAACCTCAAAGGAGCCACTTTCTTTTTTTATAAGGAAAAAAGTTTCTTTCACTTATAAGCCACTCCCTTTGCCTTTTTGTAACGTCTCAAACATGATTAGTAAGCTGGTTTGAGTCTAGACATTTTTTAAGTTTAAAGAACTAATAAAGTGTTACTTACCTGAGTTTCCTCTAGACTAAAAATGAAACTGTCCCACTCTGCCCCTGATTTTCATAACCTTCAGCACTCCTTCTCTCCTAGCTGGTGTATGGATCCCCTTTCTCCCTCAATCACATGAAAGTGTTCTATTAATGTGAATTGGCTGATGTTTGAGAACACTATGCCGGCCAGCTATGAGGTGGAAGGAATCTGACCCAGGGAGCTGCAGGGCTGTGACACATCATTTCTTCGCAGGAATTCTCCATTGCTGGATGAGAATAACATGAGATCGGTCCCGTACACGGGGCGCAGCCTGCTGTCACTGTTGTTTCTATACCACTTGCTTTAAGGCAATGAGAAAAGTTCTACAATACACCAATGTAACTGGGATTTTACCCTCTGGCTTATTGCCCCAGGACTATAACCACTAAGTAGCAGGCTGCCTCTCTAACCTGATTCACTTGGTAAGCTATGTTTGGGCAAATGAATCAGTTTAGCATGTGGCAAATGCATATAAGCACAGCGTGGCTAGAAGTGATAGCTGCCCTAAGAAAACCATTGTGAGTCAGCACCGCTCCGCGTATTTTTAAAGGAATGCTTTGCCAGAGTTCAGAATAAACAAGGTCTGGGAATGCTGGCAGATTACCTGGCAGGAGGGAGAGAAGGAAAATGTCGCCTCCTGCCTCCATTCCACTCTTCATCCCCTTGCCTGCTTTCAGCCTTCTCTTGCCCACAAAGTCAGGAAAGAGGGAAAGCAGCTTGTTTCTTCTCACAATGGGCAAGACAGAGCTTCCAGTCCACTTGTTTGAAAGTAGTGGCTGAAGATAGAACATTACATCCGTGAGCCTTGCAGGAAAAGCACATGCCACTGCAGTACAGGGTTGTCTTGGCTAGAAAGCCCCAAAGCATGTGTCTCTGGAATGGGAAACCCACACTGATCATAGGAACAGCTTTTAAGTAGAGCGTGTTTTCAGTTAGATGGTACTTTTGGTAAATCCTCCCTTGGAATACATTACTTTAGAGAGGAAAAAATTATTTCTTTCATAACCTGCTGTGAGTGACAGGCCGTTAAACACACATAATAAAAATACATTCACATCAGCACCAGATGTGCAGGAGCGATTGCTGCGACGGGACTAAATCTGTCACAGAGATGCTTAGGTTTAAGTCAGCTGTTTGTATGATCTTGGCAATGTTCAACAGGCGATAACTCCTAGAGATGGCTATAAAGAAAAGTGAATCCCTATGAATTTTCTGGGAATACAGAAATAATTGTCATCTTAAAATTGCAATGTCCAAAAACATCACACAGTTATGCAAAACATGGGCACAACTCTCCTGGGCACAAATTGGCCCTTTCTTTCTGACATTTTTCTGTATTTGCTTGTAATCCCTTTGTTCTTCCTTTAGAAATGCACTGGATGGACCACCAAGGCAGCAGCCATCAGGCTGTTCTCCACTCTGAGGTGTCACCTGTGTCACCCTCCAGCCAGGAGACAGCGCACTGAGGGGTGTGCTGGCTGACGCTTCCCCTCTGAAGTCCTATCCTCCTGCAAGAACATGCAGTTCCCCATTGTGCCCAGTGCTCACAGATTCAGTTTCTCCAGGTGATACAAGATGACTTCATGCTTATTTATGCTGTCTGAAACCACCAATCCGTCCTTGCAACAAGAAGATCGAGTAGGGATTAGGAGTCTTGATGTCTGACCCATAGCTGCACGGTGTGTGCTGTGACAGGCTGCTCCATGTGAAGAGCAGCACTAGGCTTCTCCTCTCATTCCTACCACTCCCAAGTGATGTGTAGCTTCAGAGAAAGAGCTTTTTGTGATGGAACTGAAAGCTGAATTCAGATTAAACTCCGCTGGTCTCTGTGGGATGGTCTTCTTTCACATATAAATACAAGCTACTGTACGAATGCGACAGTGATTGTTGAAATCCTTTTATGGTCTATGAAATTCTTGCTAAATGTGAATTTAAATTCATTGCACGTTTTAGTGTTTCAGTTTTGGTCCACATGGGTTGCCTCTTTAAGAATTTTGTTTGCTACTTTCCTGTGTATTTAAGACAAAGAGTGTTCTGTGGGGTATTTTGCTTTTGTACCCAACAAATAAAAGGCCCTGCTTCTCTAAGCACCAAGAAAGGTCATTCACAGATTGCAGGAACGGAAGAATCATTTCCAGAAACACAAGATTAGTGCTTCTACAAGTCTGGATGCAACAGGATTTCTTCAGCAAGGTGTCAAAACATTCCCCTCATATTGAACCTTTTACTCCTTTGCCTCCCACCCAGCTCAGCATTTTGTATTTTGTACAAAGCCTTTGGAATAGGGAATATTTCCTACTATGTGTTTGCGTGCTGCAATATACAATGAGCACCAGTCTTGCTTGGATCCTCTCTTGAAACCTTCTGTGTCAGGACCCAAAAGTGTATTACTCATAGAGAATTTGCAATGCAAATTTGACAGCACTCTGCTAGTCACACTAAGTATAAGAATAGAAAATTGTCCCAGACACCAAATTCTAATTCAATCATTTTATTCTGGGAAATGCAATATTTTAAACATATCTTTTGAAAGACAGCTGCAGCCTGTAGTGCAGCAGAAGTGCTGATTTAGGGAAGGTGAGGTAGATCCATGACTGTACATTCAACCAGTCTGATCTATGAAGATGCTTTCATAGAATCATAGAATCGTTTGGTTGGAAAAACCAACAATCTCAGTTGGTGACCGAGATCATCAACTCCAGCTGTACCTGTCCACTACTAAATCATATTCCTAAGCACTTCATCTACCCGCCTTTTAAACCCCTCTAGGGATGCAGACTCCACCACCTCCCTGGGCAGCCTCTGCCAGGGCCTGAGAATCCTTTTTGCGAAGACATTTTTCCTGATGCCCAGTATAAACCTGCCCTGGTGCAGCTTGAGGCCATTCCCTCTTGTCCCAATACCTGTCACTTGGGAGACAATATCAACACCCACCTCTCTACAACCTCCTTTAAGGCAGTCGTAGACAGTGATGAGGTCTCCCCTCAGCCTCCTCTTCTCCAGGCTAAACAATACCAGGTCCCTCAGCTGCTCCTCAAAGACTTGTTCTCCAGCCCCTTCACCAGCTTCGTTGCCCTTTTTCTTCTTTAGAACGCCTGCTCAAAATACTCCAATGAAACACCACAATAATTAGAGGAACTCAACAGTATTATTCACATAATGAAGCACTATATATTATATCTTTACATTTTGCAATCTAAATTTGAAAAATAAGCAGAGAAAGCTACAAATCCATCCCTAAAGTCCTTGCAATGAAAAGCTATCATTTAAAAAAAGTAATCAGGAAAGTTTCTAGAAATCAACTTTTCATCTACTACATTGTTATTTTAATCATGACTTAAAATAATCCCTTATATCCTTCCAGTATCTGAAGGGGCTACAAGAAAGCTGGGGAGGGACTGTTTGCAAAGACTTGGAGTGATAGGATGAGGGGCAATGGGTATAAACTGGAGAGGGGCAGATTTAGGCTAGACATAAAGAAGAATTTCTTCATGCTGAGAGTGGTGAGGCCCTGGCCCAGGTTGCCCAGGGAAGCTGTGGCTGCCCCATCCCTGGAGGTGTTCAAGGCCAGGTTGGATGAGGCTTGGAGCCCCTGATCCCATGGGAGGTATCCCTGCCCCTGGCAGGGGGTGGGACGGGATGGGCTTTGAGGTCCCTTCTGACCCAAAGTACTCTATGATCCATAGAATCATAGAATCTTTGGTGGCAAAAGACCTTAGAGATCATTGAGTCCAGCTCTACTAAACTATAGAATCACAGGAGATGGTATATGAGGAGAGCCAGAAAATATTGGGTTTGTCAGGACATCCCTTTGGTTTTAGGGAGCTCAAAAACTTTCATCAGCCCAGAGTGGTAGTGGAGGAATGGCAGAAGGAGGGCTTAGCCTTGCTAGATGCTATACAGCCGCTAATTTCATAGAATCATAGAATGCCCTTGGTTGGAAGGGACCCATAAGGATCAAGTCCAACTCCTGTCCTTGCACAGGACAATTTAACAAGAGGCAGAAGAGACGCTGCAGACAAATGTCAAAATTCAGGCTGTAACGGAGTTCCTCGGGGTGCTTCTGACACCTTGTGCCCCACGGGGTGCCCAGAGTGATTGAGGGATGCGGCGAAGCTGTCCTGCTCTGGAGCTTGAAATGGAGTTGGAGCACACGCAGCACTCCCATGACAAAAGGGCTAATTCTAGAAGGAATAGAGCGGTTTAAAGGTATTTTGGGAAACAAGGAATATAGGAGTCTTCAAACAAGGCACAAGGAGCAATTTAATAGAAGCGTGAGATGGGTTGGGAGGGCTCTCAAGGCTCACACATACCCACCCCGTCTCCACAGAACCAAAACTCCACAGAGCCTAGACCCAGCCGCCCACTTCTTATAGGGCAGGGCTGCCTCTGATTGGCAGCCAGGCCCCTCAGGCCCCGCCTACTCCCGCTTCGCAGGCTCTCATTGGGTGGAAGTGCTGCCTCTGATTGGCGGCCCGGCCCCTCGGACCCCGCCCCCTCTGGCTCCTTTTGGGTAGTCATTGGCTGCTCATCCCGAAGGCCCCGCCCCTCTGCCCCGCCCACTCTATTTGGGTGGTGATGCTGCCTGCGATTGGCGGCCGGACAACGCAGGCCACGCCCCCTCCCGCCCCCGTCCTTATTGGGCGGAGACGTTGCCGCTGATTGGCAGCTGGACTCATCAGGCCCCGCCCCCTCCCACCCCACTTTCATTGGTCGATGCCGCTGCCTGTCAAGGCGCCTTGGCTCCGCCCCCTCCCGCCTCGCCCGCTCTCATTGGGCGGCGGCGCGGCCTGTCTCGGCCTTGCCCCGCACCGCCCATTCCGCGCGCTCTCGGGCCGGTTTGAGCCTCAGCGGGCGCCGTAGCCGCCGCCCCGGGCAGCGATGTCGGAGGCGAACGGCAGCGGCCCGTCCTCCTCCTCGCCCTGCTCCCCCCTGAGCCCCGGGCCCCGCCGGCCGCCGCTCTCCGCCCCGCGGAACGGCGCGGGGCCCCGGCACAGGCGGCGGCTGCCGGGCCGCCCGCCGGCCGAGCAGGGCGACGAGGAGGAAGAAGAGGAGGAGGAGGAGGAAGAGGAGGAGGAGGAGGAGGAGGGGGGGGAGGAGGAGCAGGAGCGGCGGTCCGGGAGCGCGCAGGGCGATGAGCGCAGCAGGAGGACGATCCGCAACCAGTACCGCGAGCTCATCTACAGCGTCCAGCGTGAGCGGGGCCGGGGAGCGGGGGGAACCGGGGTTAAAGCCGGGGGATTAGGGGTTAAAGGAGTCCCCGGCCCGAAGGGGTTAAAGCTGGTGGATGAGGGATTAAAGGAGAGTCCCTAGCCCCGCAGGGGTTAAAGCTGGTGGATAAGGAGCTTGGAGTTAAGGGAGAGTCCCAGTCCTTTTAGCTGTTAAAGCAGGTGGATTAGATACTCTGGGATGAAAGACAGTCCCTGACCTGCAGGGGTTAAAGCTGGTGGATGAGGTACTCGAGGGAAAAGGTAAAAATCCCTATCCCCGGAGAGACTAAAGCCGATGCCTGAGGAGCTCCGGGATAAGGGAGAGTCCCTGTCCCTGCAGAGTTTGAAAGTCTGTGTATGAGGGGGTAGGGTGTAAGGGAAAGTCTGTGTCCCTGGAGAGGTTAAAACCTGTGCATGAGGAACTCAGAGATTAGGCAGAGTCCCCGTCCACTGAGGGGTTACAAGGCTGTGGATGACGGGCT
Source organism: Phaenicophaeus curvirostris (assembly GCF_032191515.1). Classification (NCBI taxonomy): domain Eukaryota; kingdom Metazoa; phylum Chordata; class Aves; order Cuculiformes; family Cuculidae; genus Phaenicophaeus; species Phaenicophaeus curvirostris. The sequence goes on along the minus strand of NC_091400.1, from coordinate 11,819,945 downwards.
AAGGAGTAAAGGAAAAGGGAAATTATCTGTCCCTGGAAGGGTTAGAAGCAGTGGATGAGGAGCTCAAAGGTAAGGGAGAGTCCCTGTCCCTACAGGGGTTAAAAGACTGTGGATGAGGTGATAAGGGGAAAGAGAGGCTCCCTGTCCTTGGAGGGGTTAAAAGCTGGTATATGAGGGGATGACAGATAAGGGGTGGCCTGCAGAGGGACCTGGATAGGCTGGAGAGGTTGTCATTGAGGTTCAGCAGGTTTGAGGTTCTGCACCTGGGTCGGGATGATCCCAAGCACTGTCTTGGCTGGGTGGAGAATGGATTGGGAGCAGTGCTGAGGAGAAGGGCTTGGGGTGCTGGGGCTGAGAAGCTCAGTGTGAAGCATAACAGGACAATCCTCTCCCTCTCCCGGCTGGTGATGCTGTGCATTAATAAGCATTAATATAATTGGAGCCTGCAAACTCTTGCAATTAAGGTACTCTATATTTCTGCATGTATGATGGGCCACGAACCAGCTGGTTTTGATTTAAGGTGTACGTATTTCTTGTTGCTTCTGTAAGTAATTTTGGATTTCATTTCTCTCTTCTTCCCAGAAAATCGTGAGGATATGCTGAGTTCCAAAAGCAACAGACTGACAGAAGCTTTGCAAGAGGCCAATAAACTGTTTAGTGGAGGTAAACCAAATGCTGTGGTCCTTATTAGAGGTGGTTCCTTGGCCAGGTGTGAGGGGATGATGCCTTGTAAACAAGGAATGGTGAGAGAATGAGGTTGAGGTGGTAGTACTTTATCAGAATTATTAAAATATAATTTGAAATAGATATGTTCAGTTTAAGGGGAATTGTTTGAATAAGCTGATTTCAGAAAATAAATATTACTTTAGTGTTTGCTTGTAGAAATATTCCTTGCTTTGTCTTGACTCTGTAGAACAATACATGTAAGTAGTATAAAAGGTATCAGTTTAGATGGGTCCATTTCACTTGGAGAGGTGGGAAACATCGATGAAAAATGCGTTTTAGTCTTTAAGATAATATGTTATTTTTCTGTGCTTGCTTTTGTCAGTGTCATCCTCTCCTCTTCTCTCTCTCTCTCTTTTTTTAATGCAAATATTATTACAAGTATTATGCGAGTAAGTTTGTTAGAGGGCATTGCAATACAGTGATTTATAGAGCTTAGCGCCTGGGATAGTCTGGGTGCTAAGTTTGATTGTTGTATTTTTGACAATTTCCTGTTATTAACACAAAACAATCCCTATAACAGTTTCCTGTGCGCGAGAGGCTGCGCTGGATGCCCAGTTTCTTGTCTTAGCATCAAATCTAGGGAAAGAGAAGGCCAACGAGCTGCACTCTGAGATGGCAGCGTTTGATTCACTGGCCTTTGCAGAAGACTTGGTGAGTTCCGTACTCTGGGTTTGCCAACAGTTTTGCTGGAGGTTTGCCCCATTTGATACAGAACTGTGAAATAAAAGCCTTGGGTTGTCAGGCAGTATGCAACAGTTCTGATGGAATTTAATATGCTTTCTATGAATGTCTTTGATTAGCTTTCTGGTTAGCATTGTTAATTGTTTTAAGCTATGTATTAAACATTGCCAGTGTGCATAGGGCAAATCCAACTTAAAATACAGACTCTCCCCCTCCCTTCCAATGCTTTATCCCAGTTCAGTCAGTTCATGCTGTTCTTGTGCACTTTATTTACACTCAGTATTTTGTTGTTTCCCAGTAGCAATGCAGTTTTTTTAATCCTTTCCACTTCTTTATATGTTTTTGGATGGAGTTCTCAAGACCTTTTGTCACTGACATGAAATGGGACTTATGGATATGAGTGTGCTCTTAGACCTGACGCATTAATCTCTCTGTACGGTGTCTGGGTAGAAAACTCAGCTCAGACCGACTTTGAAGCAGGCATTTTTTTCTTCTACCTGAAATTCTTCTTTTATGTTAATGCAGATTAATGAGTGGGAGTCTTGGGTCAAGTCTAGAGCTCTGCAACATAAAACTCCATCAAGTTAATTGCTTTATTGAAGTTTTTCCCTAGGGAGGTCTGGATGCAGGGTTGAGCCAAATAAATTATTTTATGGTTTTTGAGGAGCTGGGCTTCCTGGAAGTGTGTAGTGTTCAGAGACTGTGAGGCACCTTAGCTTTACAGTGCAATTCAAGTAATGCCTTACTACCTTGAACATCACGAAGGCAAATTGTATGGGCTTCAACAAGGCTCAGTGCTGGGTCCTGCACTTGGGTCACAACAACCCCATGCAGTGCTCCAGGCTTGGGGAAGAGCAGCTGGAAAGCTGCCCGGAGGAGAAGGACTTGAGGGTGTTGGTTGACAGTGGCTGAATATGAGCCACCAGTGGCCCAGATGGCCAAAAGGGCCAACAGCATCCTGGCTTGGACCCGCCATGGTATGGCCAGAGGGAGCAGGGAAGGCACTGGCACCTGGACTCAGCACTGGTGAAGGTTCACCTCCAATCCTGGGTTCAGTTTTGGGCCCCTCACTCTAAGACAGATGTTGAGGGGCTGGAGCTCATCTAGAGGTGGATGAAGCTGGGAAATGGTCTAGAGCCCAGGAGTTCTGGGGAGCTGCTGAGGGCCCTGGGGCTGTTCAGTCTGGAGAAGAGGAGGCTGAGGGGAGACCTCATTGCGTTCTGCAGCTCTTGAAAGGAGATTGTGGTCAGGTGGGTGCTGAGCTCTTCTCCCAAGTAACAAGTGATAGGACAAGAGGAAACGGCCTTGAGTTGCTCCAGGGGAGGTTTAGACTGGGTATTAGGAAACCTTTCTTCATGAGAAGGGCTGTCGAGCCTTGACAGAGGCTGCCCAGGGCAGTGGTGGAGTCTTCATCCTTGGAGGGGTTTAAAAGCTGTGTGGATATGGAGCTTAGGGACAGGGTTTAGTGTCGGAGTTAGCAGTGTGATGTTTATGGTGGGACTCGATGATCTTGGAGGCCTTTTGCAACCTAAATGATTCTGTGATTCTTTCGTTGAAATCCTATTGAAATACAGGTTGTTTTGTTTTCCCACAGCTCTTTTGTCATTGGCTGCTGGTCACAAGAAGTCTGTATGGGAGTGCAGTAAGGTTTTTGCAGTACATCAAGGAAATCAAATATACAGGGATAGGAAATATTACTCTGGCAGCACAAGCACCATAACGCCGCTAGTGCATCCCCTGATCTTTCACTAAATGAATTTTCATTACAGCTCTTTTTCTTTTGCAGCTAACATTCATGGGAATAAACCGCATAGAAGTAGAAGAAAATGATAGCGATTCTGAGGGCATTTCAGGTGGCTACTTACCTAGTAATGCCTGGCATAAGCTGGGAGAAGAAACAGAGAAGTACTTCAGAAGAGCACCTTCTTTTCACTATATGTAAGTGTATTTAAGGAAGGAGTTTATTTTGCAGCAGAAGCTCATAGCCTTAATTGACCCCAATATCGCGGGTGTGAGCAGAGTGCAATCTCCGGTCGCAGAGCATCAACAAGAGGTCTCGACTCACACCCTCTCTTTTAGGCTTCTAACTTGGTGGGGACTACAGGCAACCAAAGTCAGGAGCCTAAGTTCCTTTTGTAGTCAATGGAGAGAGGTAAGCACTTCAGGAAAGTGCCTCAGTCTAGCACGCGTGTGCCGTCATATTTTTTAATGAGAAGCTTTGGACTGAAGGATGTGAACTGCACACTCCATTTCTTAACTGGTTTTAAGAAAAGGCTTAAAGTTTTCAGTTTAAAAACCAGGGTGGGATAATTGCATCAAATTTTAGTCATCTGTTGATAAATTACAGTATGGACCTGACAACATCCACTGGGAGCAGCTTTTGGGGATGGTTGTTTACAGAAATCTGTACACATGATGAGGCTTTGTTTTTAGACACCAATCACTACTACACATTTCTACCAGGGCATCAATGCTCAGTATATAGAGTTCTTGGCGTCTGGTGTAAAACACTTCCATGTGTATGTTCTCTTTATTTTTGTTAGGTTGGGATCTTTCAAGTCTGATCCTCCTGTACCAAGGCAACGGATTGAGAGGCAGAGAAAGGCCGCAGGGGGAGAAGCAAAACGGGCAATGCCTGCTCAGGTTTGTGAAGCGTTATCTTTATTAACAATTTGTTACGGCTTAGTTATTGCAAGGGACTTTTAAACCATTCTGTTCGGGTTTGGATTTTGTAGTTAAGTACTAAAAGATTCAGACAATGCTATTAGGCTTCTTGCTTTTTTTTGTGTGGACTGCAGTATTTCACTGCGTGGGAGGAAATAGGATTCACAGACTGATTGCAGGTTCAGAAATAGGATTCACAGACTGATTGCAGGTTCAGAAATAGGATTCACAGACTGATTGCAGGTTCAGAAATAGGATTCACAGACTGATTGCAGGTTCAGAAATAGGATTCACAGACTGATTTTTCAAGTTCCGATTATCTTATCTGCTCTGATACTTGTTGCTTTGAAAGGAAACAAAAAAGAAACTTCTTTACATTAGCATGTTTTCAACTTTATTTAAGGAGTGTCCAGAGGCGTGCGACACTTGAACAGAAATGTGGTTAACAGTAGCAAACCCGTTAGCTCACGCAACTGCTGTTTTCACTGTTTTCCCTGTTCTTTTGGTCTTATGCTGGCAGAGAGGCAGGCGTTTGGGAATACTCAGAGAGGCTTATGTTTGGAACTTGGCAAAATAAACTGTATTGTTAAGGTGAGCCTCTGCCTGATAACAGCAACACATGGGGGCAAAATGTTGAGTGTGTCTGTAAATACAGCTTATTTCATAGTAACTCAAACAGCGATAGGAATTGTTGTGATCCTGCTTTTGTGCTAGGAAGAAGAGGAGCAGGAGGGTTTGAGAGAATCCCTTCCAGAGCGACTGCTTTTTGGGTAAACACTGGTGATCAGCATGCACGTTAATCTGTGTTAGCGATGTGAGAGAGCTTCTGGACCTTGATCTGTTGCAGGGTGGTCAAAGGGAGAGTTTTAGCTGACAGGAGCAGCACGCATGTTGCTGAAAGCTGTTCTGAAGAAGGGAATTTGGTGTGTTACAGTACATGAAGGAAGAGTTAGAGTAGGCTGCTTGACAAACAATGAGGAAATCTGTAATATTACAGTAGTTAAGTCCTTTGACCATGTCACACTTCATGCTGTTTCATATGTGTAAACATAGGTGCCTTGTCAGAAAAAAGGATCTTAACTGCCCCTTTATACTATAAATGAACCTCACTAAACTCCCAGGCCGTTGCACCATGAGGGGTCACCCAGTGCCACAACTGTGGGGAAGCAAGCACAGACTTGGAATGGGGCTTAAAATGTACAAACTGTGCCCTTTTGGTTTGATGCTGTGAGCTGGGGATGAATTTCTGAAGCACTTTGTAAGATGTCTGATGTTTGTATAAGGGTGTCTGTAACTCTGTGGTGTAAAGAGAAAAATTTGCCTTTTGCGTGTTCATAAAAGGCCCTTTTCATATCCTTGTCCTGCAACAGTGGTTGTTTGAGGTGAAACTCTGTTTCTTTTTTCCAGTTGAAAAAAATGGAGGAGTCTCATCAGGAAGCTACAGAAAAAGAAGTAGAGAGGATCTTGGGGTTATTGCAGACTCATTTTAAAAATGATTGTAAGTGTGGTTCAATTAAAGCTATTACAGCATTAACTCAAGAGAATTAATACTCTTGATCTGCTACAGTTCAGGGTGGTTGAACTGTAGAAACAAAGTAAGATGGGGTTTGCAAGTGGAAATGTTTGTGTTGCAGGTTGAATACCAACTGGCTGTGTATTTGTTATCAGCACTAATCAGCTGTTGTTTGATTGCAAGGGAAATCTAAATCCTACCATCACCCTCTTACTAGAGCGCCCCATTTCTAGAAGGCAATCAAATCATGGAATAGTTGAGGTCAGAAGGGACCATCCAGTCCCACTCTCCTGCCACAGATCAGGGGCTCCAAGCCCCATCCAACCTGGCCTTGAACACCTCCAGGCATGGGGCAACTGTTCTGAGCAACCTGTTCCAGGGCCTCCCTGCCCTCAGTGTAAAAAATTTCCTAATGTCCAATCTAAATCTTCCCCCTTCCAATTTAAAGCCATTCCCCCTCGTCCTGTCACTCCAGACCCTTGTAAAACCCCCTCCCCAGCTTTCCTGCAGCCCCTTTCAGTGCTAGAAGCTGCTCTGAGGTCACCCTGCAGCCTTCTCTTCTCCAGGCCGAACAAACCCAACTCTCTGCCTGTCCTCGTAGCAGAGGGGCTCCAGCCCTCGGTTCATCTCTGTGGCCTCCTCTAGACCTGTTCCAACAGTTCCATCTCCTTCTGATGTTGAGGATTTCAGAGCTGGGGCACAGGACTTCACGTGGGTTCTCACCAGAATGGAGAAGTGGGGCAGAATCCCCTTCCTCTCGCTGCTGGCCACATTTCTTTGGACGCAGCCCAGGACATGGTTGGTTTCTGGGCTGTGGGCAGGTGTTGCTGGCCCATGTTGAGCTTCTCATCCCCCGACAACTGAAGCCCTTCTCCTTGGGGCTGCTCTCAATCACGTCATCCCCCAGCCTGTACTGAAACTGTGGTTGCCCTGTCCCAGCTGTCCATGTGTGTGTTTGTTCTGTGGCAAAAGATGGAAAAAAATTCTCTAGACACTTCTTTTCTGCAGGAATTCACCCTTGTAGCTGAATTGATGTAAATACCCAGTCAGTATTTCAAAGGCATGCTGGCTTTAAGCGTGTGTTTATATGTCTGAGCTCCAGATATGCTGCCTGTGTGCTGGGGTTTGTAACAAACCCATTTTTATATCTCCAGCTAACACACCTATTTCCTTCTTTGACCTCGTGATTGATCCCAACTCCTTCGCACGCACTGTGGAAAACATCTTTCACGTATCCTTCATTATAAGGGTAAGGCACGAAATGTTCTTTAAATCCTATCTTGGAGTTTGGAATTCTCTAGAACTATTGATCTATGTCCTAGAAAACTATGTTTTTATGGTTTTATTATTGACATATTGGGAATCCTAATCCTACAAACAGTCTGTGACATTTTGGTAATTGAATAAAAAAGAAAACAGAGTTGGCAGACTCATTTTTTTAAACTGATTTTTCTACTACAGTCAATTTACCAACAAAACAATAGTAATATTTTTGCTGTCAATGCCTTTTTTGAAAAGGGATTCCAGTTCACATGATTTTGGATTATAAAAGAGCAGCCAGAGAGTACTGAAGAGTCACTGAGACTGTGGGAAAGCACGGCAGTGCAGTGGTTTATGCTCTCTTCAGATCTGTAGGTCTGCACTTCAAACTAATAAATGAAGTTAATAGAGGGAAAGGGAAAGACTTGCAAATGTATTTTGACTAAATTCAGGTTTAGAGAATCATTTGGTTGGAAAAGACCTTTGTGATCATCAAGTCCGATCATACCTATAGTGAATAGTGATGTGATTATAAAGGGTTAAGTCAAGTGTATTTAATGAAAAGTAATGATTTTTAATAAATCCGTTTGTTTATAATCCAGCAGTTGCCGACTGCGCTTTTGTCAAGAAGTGCTGTACATAAATAACTGTTCTTATTTGGAGTGCCAGTGAAGACTGATTTTTAATAGATGTACTATTTATAATGATGTACTAGAGTGATTAAAAATGAAATCTTAGTGCATTATCCTAATTAGATATTCCAGTTTCTGAAACTTTAAATCCACTGTCTCTTAGGATGGCTTAGCAAGATTAAAGCTGGATGATGATAAATTACCAATAATAGGTAAAGTCTCACTTTATTTGTTTATTTCTTGTTACAACATTGGAAAGTAGTTGCATTTTATGTGTTTATGAAGTTCTAGGTGCATTTTTAGCTGCAAGAGCAGAGATTTGGGGAAACATGTTGACTGTAACTGAAGGCATGAAGAGATTGAGGAGTAGCTGAAGGCATTGAGTCTCTTCAAACATTAAAATATGGGAAAAGGCCGTTACACTAGTCTCTGCAAATTAATTTTTAATAGAAGTAAAATATCACTACCCTTCCTTTCAATTGCAATTTTAGCTCATAAGTATTCAAATGCTGTTACACTTTACTGAGAAAAGGTATTTTTGTTTGTGAACTCTCCTATGTCTGAGTTGGGAAGGGCTGCAGCTTCAAAACAGCTGGAAAGTAAATGCCATCCTGCATACAAGGTCTCTGGCTTTTGTTCCCACAGGACATCAATGGGACTAAGATTTTGGAGGGATTTTTGTAAAGGATTCAATACTTGGGTCTTCTAGGGACTGTGAGAAATTGTTAGTTTCTAGATTTTTGGGAGGCAAAACTGAAGAAATGCATTAAGCAGCGTCTGGTGCAGGCTTAGAGACTGGCTTAGTGACTGGCTTAGTGGAGTTTGTGTAACCGATTGGCTTGTTGAGAAGCTATTCCTGGAGGAAACTGCCTTTATGAGTGTTATAAAATACTGTGTTTTGAACAGAGCCTTCAAAAGATGATGAGGGGAAGAAGGATGACTACAGTGATGGAGCACGGAGCCAGGTTGTGTTATCTCTGAGCCATCAGGAATGGAAGGTATAACAGCGCTTGGTGCTTCGGATGAATGTTTGCTTTTATGAAGTGTAAGGATGCATCTGAGATGCGTGCGGTGACCTACTCTGAGGACAGGGGTTGTTATTTATATTATCACTACATTTAATTGTGTGGATTCCAGAATAATCGCTGACCTAATGAATGCTTTTCACTGCAAGAAAAGTGAGAGAGCAATTGCATCCTTGATCCTTGAAATGTGGTCAGATTCAGTGCTTTTAAGCTACGCAATGTCTTGTCTTGCCTTTACTGTTTTTACTGTGATTGCATCAGTATGGAATCTGTTTCTTCCCTTCTATGTGATCCTTGCTTCCAGAGGGGAAGCTTTCCATACGATTTAGCAAACGCTGTTTGTCATAAACCTTAGGCAGAATAGGTTGGAGTATGTACAACTCTTCTCTTTGTCCCTCACTGAGTGCACAGAAGAAACTTGAGTAATTAGTATGAGAAACTTGATTAAATGCAGGTGGTAACTGCAATTAAATTGAAACAATTAAGCTCTTGTAACTTACGTAATCATGTCATCCCTGAGCAGGAGATCGTAGAAACATATGAAATAACAGAGCCCATGATCAGCCCTCCCTGTCCTAGAAATGAAGATGAAATGGAGATGGCGTAATTCTCCAAGTAAGTGCTTTTCATACATCAAACTAAGTAAAGAGCACAGCGCATGCATTCCTTAGGCACGTGGGAGAACTGCAGGGAAACCACCTGCAACTTAGAAATGTGGAAAAGCTGTAAGCACGGCTACTGTATGACATCTGGAGCAGTTCTTTATCTCTTCATGGAAGAAAACGTCATCTCTGTCATCTCTGCAGTAATTAACTTAAAAAAACCCTTTATTTTTACATTTGCTGGTCAGTTAAATTATACTTTTTTGATTTTATACTTGTACTTGGAGTGCAGTTAGGTTTTGTACACTCTCTTTGTAACCTACTGACAGCTGTGAATTAATAGGGTAGCATAAGGAAGGACTTAGGGAAGCAGGGGAAGGCTAGACAGTCTGGTTCCCTCTAAAATCCTTTAAGGGATAAGATTGAATTATTTTATTGTCACAGTTGCTTGGTAAGTTCCAAATCTTAATGCATATTGTTTTATTGTCTTCTCTTTTTCTCTCCCCTCCAGGTGCCTTAATGAAAATATTTTAAAATTTTTCCTCCAGAAGATATTTTATATGTATATATTGTAAAATTAAATCTATTTTTATTGAAACATCTCGACACTTAATATAAGCAGTTTTGTTTATACATGTCAGAGGGCTATTACCTAATATTTTCTATTTATTGCGGCTATGTTTACTACTTCATATGAAGTTTATTAACACTTACAAGCTTTCAGAAACAGGAGATGCTATCCCCCTTCTTTCTTCCCTTGTCTCTTGCCAACAGCAGCCTGCAAGCAGGATTTACATGGTTAACAACTCCATTATCACAGTAGAGGTGATTGAGAAGGTCTCAGGTGCGCAGGAGAAATTTGATATATATTTCTGTTCTTACTCTTCTTGAAATCAAGGTTTGACTTCAGAACTTTGGTCTCAATTACAGACAAAAATTCCCCCTCCCTTTTCTCCGAAGTCCATTGTATGTATTTTGTTTTGCGCCTTAGGTGGGACAGCTGGCTTAGGCCAGGGAAATATTTTCTTCAAAATAAATAAAGTCTAGATTCTTCTCCAAGTCGCTCTTGTGAGGGCTGCCAGCGCTGCAGCCCGAGCGCACGTCTGGGGGGCAGCAGAATCACGGAATGGGTTAGGTTCTCAGGCCCTGGCAGAGGCTGCCCAGGAAGGTGGTAGGGTCCCTATCCCTGGAGGGGTTTAAAAGGCGGGTAAAAGAGGTGTGTGGAGCCATGATTTCGTAGTAGACAGGTACGATTGGAGCTGATGACCTCAAAGGTCTTTTTCAACCAAATGATTCTGTGAGCTGCCAACATGTGCTGGCAGCCCAGAACCAACCGTGTCCTGGTCTGCATCCAGAGCGGTGCAGCCAGTGGAGCGAGGGAGGGGATTCTGCCCCTCTGTTCCTCTCTTGTGAGACCAAACCTGGAGTCCTGTGTCCAGTTCTGGATCCCTCAGCATAGGAAGGACATGGAGTTGTTGGAACGAGTCCAGAGGAGCCCCTCTAGACAGCCTAAACACCACGTTTGACTTCTCTTTCAGACTGTAACTGCTTACTGTGCACTATAAAAGGGAGCATTGCTTTCTACAGTTCTGTCTGCAACTTTTACCCCCAGTGCTTTATGAGGTCTGTCAGCCCCTTGGGATGGATGAATGGCTTCACTGCCTGTTGCAGGAGGTGGGAACTGGATGATCTTTCTTGGGCTTACAAGAAAGCTGGGGAGGGACTGTTTATAGAGGCTCGTGCTGATGAGGGGCAGATTTAGACTAGACCTAAGGAGGAAATTCTTCACAATGAGAGCAGGGAGGCTCTGGCCCAGGTTGCCCAGAGCAGTGGTGGCTGCCCCATCCCTGGAGGTATTCAAGGCCAGGTTGGATGGGGCTTGGAGCCCCTGATCCAGTGGGAGGTGGCCCTGCCCATGGCAGGGGGTGGAACTGGATGGGCTTTGGGATGTCTTCTGACCCAAACCATTCCGTGATCACAGGCCAAGGAGATGATGTGACCGCTGCAGCCCCTCTGCTTATGAGGCCAGGCCGAGAGAGTTGGGCTTGTTCAGCTGGGGAAGTCTCTGGGGAGACCTCAGAGCAACTTCCAGTGCTGAAAGGGGCTCCAGGAGAGCTGGGGTGGAGCTCTGGATGAGACAGTGCAGGGACGGGACGAGGGGGACGGTTTTCAGCTGAAAGAGGGGAGATTGAGATGAGACTTTAGGAAGGAACGTTTCGCCGTGCGGCTGGGAGGCGGGGCCGAGGGGGCAGCGGTGCCCCGGCCCCGCAGGTGCTCCAGCCCAGCCTGGGTGGGGCTGCGGCCGCGTCCCCGGGGCGGAGGGCGGGCCTGGACGGCTCCGAGGCGCCGCAGGGGCCGACGGAGAGCCGGGGTGGAATGATGGAGGGGGCCGCCGCGCTGCCGGGGGCGCTGCGGTTCCGGGGCTGCGGCCGCGGCTCCCCCTGCGGCTACTGCGGCGCGCGGCAAGGCAAGGCCAACGCCGGTAAGCGGGCAGCGGGCTCCACCGGGCGGAGCGGAGCCGCCTGAGAGGGTATTGCCCGCACTAAAGATGGCGGACCGTGCCCTCATTAAACATGGCAGCAAAGAGCGCGTTAAAGGTGGGGGGGACGCCGCTTCCGGTGGGCGTTGCCTGCAGTGAAGATGGCGGGCCCCGGAGCGGCTGCTTCCTGTAGGCGCTGCCCTCATTGAACATGGCGAAACAGAGACCGTGTTAGAGCTGGGGAGGACGCCGCTTCCGGTGGGCGCCGCCCTCACTAAACAAGGCTGGGCTCTATGTATATTAAAGCTAACGATGGGGCTGCTTCTCGCGTTCGCTGCCCGCACTCAAGAGGAAAGGGACCCGCCTGCCGCGGGCGCTGCCCTCACCGAACATGGCGGTGCCGCCGCTTCCCGTGTGCGCTGCCCGCAGACAAGATGGCGGCGGCCGGCGCTTCCGGCGGGGCGGGGTCGCGGGTGGCGATGGCGGCGGGCGGCGCCTCGCCCAGCGTCGTGGAGTTCTTCGGCGGGGAGGACGGCTACCGCTGCGGCTACTGCAGGAGCGACACGGGCAACGTGTCCCACGGTGCGGGGCGGAGGGCGGGGCGGGAGCCGCTCCTTCCCCAGAGCTCGCTTAACGCTGCGAGGGGCTGACCGGGCGTGACAGCGGGTCAGAGAGCGGTTTGGGTCGGAGGGAACCCCACAGCCTATCCCGTCCCATCCCCTGTGGGCAGGGACACCTCCCGCTGTGTCAGGGGCTCCAGCCCCATCCAACCTGGCCTTGAGTGCCTCCGGGCACGGGGCAATCACCGCTGCTCTGGGAACCCGGCCCAGGGCCTCCCCGCCCTCAGCAGGCAGAAATTCCTCCTTATATCTAGTGTAAATCTGCCCCTCTCCAGTCTATACCCGTTGGCCCCAGTCCTGTCACTCCAGGCCTTCGTAAAAAATCCCTCCCCAGCTTTCCCACAGACCCTTTAACCTTCGGAAGCTGCTCTAATGTCTCCTCGCAGCCTTCTCTTCTCCAGGCTGAACAACCCCAACTCCCTCAGCCTGGCCTCACAGCAGAGATGCTCCAGTCCTCAGATCATCCTTGTAGTCTCCTCAGGACCCACTCCAATGCTTCCATCTCCTTCTTACGCTGAAGATTCCAGAACTGGACACGGTATTCCAGATGAGGTCTCACAAGAGAGGAATAGAGGGGCAGAATCATTTGAGATGGGGAAGGCTGCAGGTGGAGGTGGTTCCAGAACAGTCCCCTCTGCTCAGCACATATCTCACGGACTCGGGTGCTGTTGTCTCCATGGAACGGACAGGGTCTGGAAAACACTGCTTGAAAGAACATGCGATAAAAACCTATGCAGTCTTAAGGACATTCTGTTTACCTTTCAAAAGGAACAGTTACTTGGATGAAAGTAATTCTTAACTCTACTTTAGTTTAAATCAAAATATTCCACTTTTTTAACTGTAGCTGTGTCTCATATCACTGGCCCAGGCTTCTGGCTGTTTAACAAAATTAAGGAGCCTTTTTATATCATTTTGTTGTATTTTTGGGAAAGAGAGCAGTGGAGAGGTCAACTTTTTCACTTAGAATCACAGAATGGTTTACGTCAGAAGGGACCTCAAAGCCCATCCAGTTCCACCCCTGGCCATGGACAGGGACACCTCCCACTGGATCAGGGGCTCCAAGCCCCATCCAACCTGGCCTTGAACACTTCCAGGGATGGGGCAGCCACCACTGCTCTGGGCCAGAGCCTCCCACCCTCACAGGAAAACGTTTCTTCCTAAGATCTCATCTCAATCTCCCCTCTTTCAGCTGAAAACCATTCCCCTCATACTATCCCTGCACTCCTTGATCAAGAGCCCCTCCCCAGCTCTCCTGGAGTCCCTTTTGTACCAGAAGCTGCTCTAAGGTTTCCCCAGAGCCTTCTCTTCTCTAGGCTGGACAAGCCTAGAGAAGCCAACTTGTATAGTCAGAGCACTAGAGTTGATTGCTTGTCAAGGTTGATGTTGGTTTTGGTCTTTTTTCACTGTTAACATGGGTGTTGAAATCACTAATCTATGAGATTTATGAATATGCTAAATACTCGAGAAACATTCACTCGGTTGTCACCAGTCAGATTTGCAGTGCTGTTTCTGTTGAACGTGCTCGTATTTTCATGTTTTAAAGCATAACTGTGGTCAGTCAAGTGTATTCCTGTATTGTGTGTTTCAGGTATGTGGGCACATTCGATGACAGTTCAAGATTACCAGGATCTCATAGACAGAGGATGGCGAAGGTAAATGAAAAATGAAAATACAAAGTCATGCTATTAGCTTATTTTCAACATAGAATCCAAATTTAAAGTTTAGATATGTGAAAACAGTTAACAAGGTTTCCTGAGTTATTGAAATAGAAGTGTTTTCCCAGTGCTCTGCAGCTTTTTGTAATGTCAAACTGTTGAACATAATTGGTTATTTTAGAAGGGTAATATTTTAGTATAGCAGCAAAAACCTGAAGAACTTTTTTCTCTACTTTTGTTACTCTTTGTGTAAGAGTTTGATATTATTTTAGCAGAAAAGGTTGATCTATCGTTTATTTTGGGGTATGAGAGACAAAAAATCAATATATGTTCATTGTTATTTTTAGAAGTGGAAAATATGTCTACAAACCCATCATGAATCAAACGTGTTGTCCTCAATACACAATAAGGTAAGACGCTCAAAATATACCACTGTCAGTGATTTGACTGCTTTTGGGTGTGTTCAACCATTTGTTTTTACTGCTTTAAATACAGAATGCTTGAAAAGTTTGTCAGTATTTTATGATGCTTTGAATACCATACGTGTCGCTAGGTTTATGTGCAGGCATATCAGCAGGTGGGTGATGTTGTCCTGTGAGCGGCTGGCAAAGTGTGTGCCCTCACCTTTTTGCTTCTGGGTTGTGATCTGAAGCGAGAGTCATAGAATCATGGAATAGTTTGGTGCATAAGGGACCTCAAAGCCCATCCAATCCCAACCCCTGCCATGGTCAGGGACACCTCCCATGGATCAGTTTGCTCCAAACCCCATCCAACCTGGCCTTGAACACCTCCAGGGATGGGGCAACCACGACTGCTCTGGGCAACCTGGGCCAAGGCCTCCCCGCCCTCACAGGAAAACATTTCTTCCTAAGATCTCATCTCAATCTTCCTTCTTCCAGCTGAAAACCATTCCCCTCGTGCTATTCCTTCCCTCCCTCATCAAGAGTCCCTCTCCAGCTTTCCTGCAGGCTCCCTTCTGTGGTTGCTCTCAGGCTCAGTGATTGCAGGAGCCAGTGTGTCCATGTCCCACAAACGGCTTTAGTTGCCCGGATAAGAGAGACTGTTGGTTAAATAGGTAGGAATAATTGTAGATACGCTTTCCTGCTCTTAGCATCAATGCTGTATCTATGAGATGGATAAGTGAAAAAATTCAGTATATTCATCTCCTAGGAAAGCTTTTTTATGCAGTGCTTGAGACATCTTGTTATATTTTAGTAATCATAGTGATATACACACAAAACACAACATAAAGAATGATATTGTGCAGTACAAGGCAATAACATTTTATTAACTTGAAAGCGTTGGTAAAATATTTCATCATTTAACATAGGGAAATTTAAGAAGTCATTAAAAACACGTACGCATATAACTTTTTAAAGTGATTCCTCTAACATTTTTTTCTGAAATAATCTTTTAGAAAATAAATTATCGTATTTTTATCTTTTTAAGGTGCCAAGCTTTGCAATTCCAGGCCTCCAAATCTCACAAGAAAGTTCTGAAGAAAATGTTGAAATTCATTTCCAAAGGAGATGTTTCAAAAGGAGCAAATGAAGGTAAGGAGTTCTTGGCATTTGAAAGCTGATGCTGATGTTTAAGAGGGGGATCAAATACCTGCTTGAGCGATCGAGTGCCTAATATGCTTTGTTTTTATAACAGTCTGGCCAGGCTGTGTCTTTGCAGTTGGTATTGAATCAAGAGCTTGGAGATCAAACTCTGTGGCTGACTTGCTCTGCTGAAGAATATTTTGCCTTACTTTTTGCATAGACCGGCTTATTTCCTTTTTAATCTCTGGGCATGTGCTTACTTTCTGGCTGGCTGCTGTAGAGGATTAGACCCCATTTTTGCCTCTATCGTAAAAGTGATGATCTGGAGAGGACAAAGTAGGATGGCGTCTGGCAGAGAAAAGGAGGAACAGTCAGGGAAAGGAGGGCTCTTCTTCCAGGTGATTGAACAATCACAGAATCCCTACATGGAGGTCTTTAGAGGGGCCCTCTGGAGCTCATCCAGTCCAGCCCCCTACTGGACCAGGGTCACCCCCAGCAGGGCACATTGGAGCGTTTCCAGGTGGGGTTGGATCTCTCTGGAGAAGGAGACTTCTCATGTCCCTGGGCAGCTGGTTCCAGTGCTCCACCACCCTTGTGAGAAAGAAGATTTTTACCATGTTCAGCTGGAGCTTCCTGTGCTCCAGTTTGTGCCCAGAGCCCCTTGTCCTGTTGCTGAACACCACTGAACAGAGTCTGCTCGCCTCCTCCTGACCTCTGCCTGTCAGATATTGATCAGCATCGATGGAATCCCCTCTCAGTCTGCTCTTCTCCGGGCTGACCAGACCCGGGTCTCTCAGCCTCTCCTCTTCAGAGAGATGCTTCAATTCTCTCCGCTGGACTCCAGTCATTCCTCATCTTCCCTGAACTGGGGAGCCCACAACTGAACACAGGACTCCAGATGGAGCAGAGCAGTCACACTCTATTTATCCAACAGCAAAACCAGCCCTGTTTGGTTGGGGTGAAACTCTCTTGTGTTGGTTCGGTATCTGTGTGATTTCCCTTTTTTTGTGTGTGTGTTGCTATTTTTGTGTCTTTATTTGGAGTTAGGGCATGAGGTGAGTTGGCTGACCTGTTTTAGTGCAGAAAATAAAAGGTGAATGAGTTGGTGCTGGTAATTCAGGGTCGCACAGGAAGCTTTCTGTTCTCAGACTATTGCAAACAGTCAGTTTATCTGTGGAAAAACAGTTGTACAATTGGAAAGAAATTAATTTAATGTTAATTATGCAAGGTGTGAGCTGCAGTTATATAGAGAGAAATTAACTTGTGCGGTTTTTAATTGTTCCTAGAAGAGCCTATGGAATCCCACGTAGAAGGTGCCGTCGCATGTGATTTTGCATACAGAAGTGAATTTCATGTCTCTCAGTCCGAAGTGACTCCCTTGAGCGCTGATCACATAGAGAGGGTGGAAAATGAAGATAAGGACACAGGAGAAACAAAAGAAGAGGTGAATGAGCAGAAGGAGGAATCAAGGTCTCTTCAGATAAGCGCAGATAAAGACACGCCAGTCCCTGGGGGACCATCACGTTCAGCTACAATCGTTCACGCACCACCTAAGCCAGGTAGTCAAGTTTTTGTCAGTAATTGGAATTATTATTGGAATTCTGTTGTTAATTGGAATATACTGTCACGATTTCACAACTTGTTGAAAACTAACTTCTTGTCTTGCCTAGTGATTCAATAATCATTTCTCCTTGTTCCCTGTACTCTTGCTGATTTGTGGAATTATAGTGGATAAATTGAGAGGTGCTGTGGGTTACTTGGTTTCTTAGTTTTTCAGGGAAATTGTGTTGATTTTGGTTATATTCATTTTTTTGTTTAGTTATTGATAAGACATATCTACAGCACAGAGTTTTCTGTAAGCTCTTTGGATGGCAGTCAGATAGGTCAGGGTGGTCAAATCTCATCAGGCATCGGGACCAGTTTCCAGCTAGGGCTACTTTTGTGTGTGGAATGAGCTGTACATCAAGTTTCCCTTTCTCCAGTAAGATGCAGTGACTCTGGCTTTGCATACCTGAGGTGTGGTTGTTTCAGACAAAGCTGGACAGAGCTTCGGCTGATGCTGCAGGAGTGCAAGTTAATGAGCAAGGTTAAGGCGTGGCCATTAGTGTTTGTAAAAATCCAGACAAAGGCTGGATTCTTCACAGATATTCTGCACATGTTGGGATGTCACAGTGATTCCCAACTGCCCTCACGTGCTACACGTTGTGCCACTATGAGGACTTCAAAGTACTTTTTCCTTCACAAAGATTTCTTTAGCTTGGCTAATTTCAAGTGAAATGATGTTATTTTGTCTGTAATGAACATTCTTTCCAATAGGTTCAGGTTCCCACCAGCTTAACAAGGAATTTTGCATCTAAACAAAAGGAAAGTTCAGACTGGGAAGGACAGAATCAGAGCTGTTAATGCATTCCTGGAAAACGCGTCCAGGATGTTTAGTAGTGTATTTTATAAAATGCAGTCAAAACTCTTACAGCTCTCAGGTAGTTTATATATAGTCTCTATAACTTTTATTTCTTGTGTAGTTTTTCAAAACCGCTTTGTTTTTTAAATAACTGGTGAAAAACTTCATTTTGGGAGCAAATGGAGAGGGCATTGACAGCAGGTGGCAGGCTTGGGTAATGAGTGTGAGTGTAAATCTGCTGCTGGTCTGGAAAGGTGAGGGTGGGTCCTCAGTTGTGTGAGGAACAATATGGGGTAAAGTTGTAAACATGGAAATGCACATAAAGAAAGCTTGAAATATTGTGCTCTGTTTCAGGAAAAGAGGGTTTACTTTAGAGGAAACACTCATTAGTGCTTTCTTTCTGGAGGATTTACATGAAATTTAAAAGAAGAATAAATATATCAAAGCTGATTTAATTAATCTTTAATTTTTTTTTTTTTAGGGTAGATGGTGTCACAGGTCAAATTTAGTTTAAAACTTTCCAGATAGGAAGATGTTTAGTTTTCATTTTGGAAAATGTAGGCTTACTCTGTAATACAATTGCTTAATTGCATGTTTATTCCTTTGTAAACAAAGCAGGACATTGTCCTGTAGGAATAATGGGCTGTTTCTGCACAGTTTCAATAGAAAAGAAGGGTTGTTTATGTCTGTGTGCACATTCATTGTTCTAAGACGTTTTTCTTGCTAACTTACAACTTGTAGAAGCTATAAGACATGAAACAGATCCTGATACAGATGAAGTACTCATTCTTCAAATGTGTTGGAAAGGGGAAGATTTAGATTAGACATTAAGAAGAAATTCTTCATGCTGAGGGTGGGGAGGCCCTGGCCCAGGTTGCCCAGAGCAGCGTTGGTTGCTGCATCCCTGGAGGTGTTCAAGGCCAGGTTGGATGGGGCTTGGAGCCCCTGATCCAGTGGGAGGTGTCCCTGCCCCAGGCAGGGGTTGGAACTGGATGGGCTTTGAGGTCCCTTCCAGTCCAAACCATGATTTTCATAAAAGCACAAGAATAAGTGGTATAATTTGTTAAGTTGCAAGCCAGTTCTGCACTGTATTGTATGAATACAAGTATTTTAAATAAACCCTGCCTCTGGCTGTTTTGCCCATGGAACAGTCACACAGGATTTGTCCTTTCCTGGTCAATCGTTTTAGCTGTGTGGATGAAACGAATACTGAAAAACTTTAGTGGAGAGGTAAGAATGCTCGATCATGAAGTCTGCTGGTGCAGTTGTAGGATGTTGGAAGGGTGCCTCCCCACCCTCACAGGAAAGCATTTCTTTCCAAGATCTCGTCTCAATCTCTTCTCTTTCAGCTTAAAACCATTCCCTTCATCCTGTCGCTGCACTCTCTGATAGTTTGGTGTGCAGCCACCTGGGTTTCTACGGCAGTCAAACAATTGTCTATGAATTCAGTTTTGCGGTTTTGATGGTTCATCCCTCTCAATATTTCAAGCCAATCTCGTAGCTGTCTGGATATGATACATCATCAAACCATATATTAAACGACCTTTCCTTGGTTTCTGAGAGAGGATGTGGTGCAAGGATTCATGGACTGATTTTTCAGTCTTTTTACAGACAGGAAATCTTTTCACTGTAAGTTTTAAACAGAACCTTGGCTCTGGGATGGAGTAGTGGCCAAGGTGTTTCTGTATTAAAGTGCTGCAGAGGAACAATCACTGCAGTTTGGCTTGGCATCACGTGTTGTTGCTAGCTGTAAATGTGAAAGATCATGGTATGTTCAGAGCACAGCTTGCAGTTAAGAGTGATTTTAACCATTTATTTTCAGTGATTATGCGACAACCACTTGTTTGTTGCAAAATGTGATGTGAAATGTTTTCCCGTGCCTGTCTAGGGAAAGGGGCTGATCTGAGCAAGCCCCCGTGTCGCAAAGCAAAGGACATCCGGAAGGAAAGGAAGCTGCAGAAACTCCTTCAGAACCAGGCACACACATTGGAAGGCTCTCAGCATCAAGCAGGAGATCAGAAAGTCCTCTCACAGAACTCCAAACCTAAATCAAACCAACCTAAAGCCCTTGAAGACTTTGTTTTTGCCTCTTTACCTGATGATGCCCCACACAAATTAGAGGTAATGTCTCATTCACTTGCGTTGAAGGTCAGTGAAGGAAAATTCTATGGAAAAGGTGTTTGATAAAAGCTTGGGTGTTTAGTGTCTGTGGCTTTATGGAATGGTTATTGTTTAAATCTTGGAATAGATACGTTACTGCTTGTAAGGTAGGTATGGTGGAGCTGAGCTCTGTGTAACCACAAGAGGGTACTCGAGCATTTGCAGTCAGAGATGGCAGGACCAGAAACCAAAACAACTGGTAAATTGATTTCATGCAGCATGACCTGGAAATGAGAGATGCTGAATGAGAGAAAGGCAATAGTTAGTTCTGCTGTATAGAAATACTTAAACTGTCTGTGCTAATGAATCTTGGTAAGAAAGCAGTAACTGTTCATAAAATCAAACAGGTAAGAAGATAGCTGCTCTTTATCAATGTCATTGATCTGTGTTGATGTCTCTGGGAGCCCTAAAAGTAATGGTAGAAAATTTTGCTTAGTGTACCAGTTGTCATTAAGTCTATCAGTAATGCGGAAACACTCATCTGGAAGGAAGGCTTTTGGACTTTGTAACCCATAAACCCATTTTTTTTTCCTGGTAGCTGGAAAACCACCTGTATATCAGAGTTTTCCTGGAGTTACTGGTATCAACGATGGTTTTGGGAGTTAAATTTTTAATATTCTTTTGTTAATTACTGAAAGAGGTAGCGATGATGACTTGACAAATTTGCCCTGAATAACTGCCAAGAAGCCATGAAATTGCTTTGTTTCACTGGCTCCTCCAGGTTTTCAGCCGAGTTTTGTGACAAGCACGATGGCTTTGTCTGGTCATTTTCATTTAGGAGAGGAAGAGAAGGAGTATGGTCCAGCAGCGTTTTCCCAGATGGGCTTTGCTGCTTACTGTGGTGCCAAGTGGCATGCTTTGTTTTGGGTTTTTTGTTTTTGTAGGTCTGAACTGATGTTATTTGTGAAAACAGAACCATACTGAAAATTAAGTGATTTGGGAAATGAAAGTGTTTGTAAAGAAAAGAAGTGCAGTGTTGCTTCTGTGAGAGCGTTGGGGAGCAATCATTTTTACTAAGAAAATTCTTAATTTATAGATTTTTTACAAATAATGTATTTGTGTGTGTGTAAGGGCAATGGTGGGAGAGATGGATAACTTCCTATTGCAATTAACTCCTTATTGAATGTGGAAATTGTGTTTCTCCTTCCTCTTTACGTTTGAAAATTATAATGAAATTCCCTTGGGATTATTGCAAAAAACACCACAGTCTTTATTTAAAGAGCGTAGCTGTGAGTCTTCCAAATGCATGGGTCCCTCAAGTATTTTTCAGTATAGCATGAAACTACAAAAAGAGGTTTTTAGAAGTACAGAAAACCTCTTTATGATGTCGATCTGCACACCATTTTTTGGGGTCATTTCCTGAAAACTGTTTGTGTAGTTCTTCTGTGGGCACTTTAGTCCATCTTCATTTGCAGTTTGAAAACCTTGTATGTTATTCAGTGTAAACATAGAAGCCTTCAATGCCTAAATTGAGCTGAAGAATTTGAAGGCTACTGTCTGATATGTATTAAATTGTTTGGGCCTTGGTGCAGAAATTCCAACTTTCTCTCTGTTGTGATGTTTGTACGTGCATGAATATGTAGTTATTTCATGGTATTGTAATAATAAATATGCTTGACTTCTTCTGAAGGTGAGGGTGGTGAGATCATCTCCACCGAGTTCCCAGTTCAAAGCCACGTTTCAGGAGTCGTACCAGGTCTATAAGCGTTACCAGATGGTTATTCACAAGGACCCGCCTGATAAACCAACTATACATCAGGTCAGAAGGGTTTTATGCAGAGCACAGCTTCCCCTCCACTTCATGTGTCTTGCTTCTAGGAGAATGGATTTTATATCCATTGTGTACTCAGGAGCATGTAAAGTATTGTGGCAAATAAAATCAACGTCCTGAAAGTGCAAGCTCTTTTCACAGCTCTTTGCGAGCACCACTAATATTTGGTCTTAATTGCAGAGAGAAAAGTTTAAGCAAGTTACATGGGGATGCTCTTGGGTGAGAGGTGGAGGATGAGACTTTTAGAGCTTGATACTGTGGGCCTTACAAATGCAAATCTCATCAGAACTAAAACCAGCTGGACACTCACCCACTCTCATTGGCTTTGGTTTGAATGCTTCCCTAAGGAGGAGCAAGCATGGTCAGGGCTAACGTGTGAGTGAAGAGTTTATCACACACATGGATTGTTGATGTAAGGTTCACAGAAGTTGTACAAATCTCTTTGTTTTCAACTGGAGCCCTTCAAGAAGCAATCAGTGCAGTCCATCTAAATTACACGTTGCTGTTGCTTCTCTTAATGGTGTGTAATAGTTCGCTGTCAGACCTATTACTGCTCAAATACTGTCAAGAAAACAATTCTGGACTCTGGAGAAACAGTACATGTAGCAGAATGTGGAATGGCTAAGCTGTGTTAGAGGGTGAGTGCCATTAAAAATAATGCATTTTAAAAGTCCTTGAGACCGTGCAATGAAAATAACATTTGGTCTTAAGAATAGGTCAAATAAACTGACTCTTTGAAGTGTTCCAGTGCTATACATTTTTTATTCTTTACTGACATTATCAACTGTCAGTTTAAGCTTAGCACTAGTTGTCAGCATTTCCCTGTAGGAGGCTTTCCTTGTTACTGTGTTTAACGCAGAGAACTGACTTCTGAGGCTTTGAAGTGGATAGGAGGAGATCTTCTACTAGCCTTGCCTTCAGAAGCTCGTTATCTGGTTATGTGCAGTTCGAATAGTTACGCCTGTGTTTCCCTTGCTCTGAAGGTGAGGTTAGTCCCAGTCTCCTTTGAGGAGCCCCAGTTCAAATCATCCTTCAAGCAGTCAGCCACTCTATTTGCCAGGTATCAGATGGCTGTACACAAGGATGCTCCTTCTGACTGTGGCGAAACGGAGGTATGGTTCACTGCATGCGGCTTCATGGAAACATTTACAGTGAAATGATGGGGAACGGTGTCTCTTAAAGTGATTCGAAGGATTAAAATATTGGAGTTTACATTCGGGAGGGAAAGCATTGTGGTTTTTAGCAAGCTTCAGCCTAGGGGAAGCTGAGCTGGAGAGACAGGGATTCTGCATCATCATAACTGAAAAATGCATGTTAGTTATGAGTTAAGTAGTGCTGCTGTTTGTACGTGGTTGGTGAAAAGGTTGGGACTGAGGTTTACACTGGAAATGGGAAGATGGCATGCAAGTGCTTTTTTTCATGACGAGAGCATCTGCTTTAAAGCTCTTTGGAATCTTTCCCACATTTCTCTGCAGTTTTTTCTTGTCTTGGTTAATTTAACAGGTGACGGCTTGAAAAAGCTCAGGTTTATTCACATTTGATTGCTAAGTGTCCCTTTCAACAGGAGCTCACCTTTACAGCAGAAACTGTGCAAAAATCGTAGAATCACCAGGTTGGAAAAGATCTCTTGGACCGCTGAGTCCAACCATTCCTATTTGCCACTAAACCATGTCCCTACCAGCTGGTGGACTGAGATCCAATGACAGTATATTGTGTGTGAATGCAGCCTGCTACAGAACAGCGCTTGAAGCGCTGTGAATCCTGAATCAGTGAATCCTGATCTAATCAGTAAAAACAAAAGCTCCTGTAGGATTCTAACCAAGCAGCAATTCTCCATCTCTGTGGAGGCAACACGACCTTCTCATTAGCAGAATTAATAAAGCTGCTACGTCAGGTCTGTCATTTCTACCTATTGCAGATGTAAGACTTCAGTATTGATCAGCTGTCTGGTCAGGCCTCTCTCTCTTTTCTTGAGAGCAGTACGCACAGAAGCAATACCTAGCAAGCTGCTTTCTGCTTCCAGGTAGAACAATAAACCCGCATAACCATTTTTGGCTTTAATTCAAAAGAGTGTAAGGAGAGCTTTTTTGTGAGATCTCTGTAATGCTGCTGTGGAAAGCCATCAAAATGATTCCGCTTTGCTTAGGTAAAATAGTAGGACTCATAAGTAGTAGCCTCTGCTCTTTTTGCAATTACTAATATATATTTGGTTAATTATAGTTAGGTAAAAACTGGAAACATGCCAAGGAAGATCGAGCTATTTACTAGATTTGTACCAGGTGTTCTGTGATTCATCTGCCATGATGAACTTATTTCAGCCCTAATGCTTAGATATAGCCAATGTTCCACTGTGCTTCTGCCCTAGAAATCCTTTTGCCGCAGAGAGGGTGGCAAGAATTTAATGTACTTTAATCTTTGTTCAAAATGATGAGATTCTTTTAATACAGTCAATGCATCATGAAGAATCAAGAGCAAAATCACACTGGCAGCTTGCAGGTCAGCTCTGAGTAGCTCAATTCACCTAATCTGTTTGAGTCAGAGTGTGTGGTTTGGGGTAGATCTGGGTGTGATGGCCCAAATCAACCACAGGACTCTCTTGTGAGTCTCGAGGAGGAGAGCTTATAAAGATACATTAAGGGCAGTTGCCATTTTCACTGTCTTACAGTGTGAAGTCTGTCATGGGCATCACTGTTGAACAGGAAGGAGATGGGTTTCTGTTCACACTGCTCTAGCTTAATGGGTTTGTATCCTCCTCTTTTTTCCTTTTTTTGTTTTGGTCATAGCTGTTTCCCTGCTCTGCTTTTATCTTCTCTCTCTTGCATCGTGTTTGTTTGTACTCAATGTCATATTCCAGTGGAGTCATAGGATCTTCTCTGAAGCTTCCAGTAGATGTACAACTTGGTCTGATGCTGCTGGCTTTAGTTTCGGTCCTTCTTTGGCATTCATACATTATCCGTGTGTTCATGGAGCTCTCTGCCCAAGAAGGTCTTTCTGTTGACAACCGTTGGGCGCTAAAGCTCTGTCACTTCAGCCAAAAGCATTTTGTATATGATCCCTGCGGGAAGTAAACTGAGGAATACTTTACACAAAACGTGTTTTGATCTAGATTAGAAGTCTTATCTTTTTTTTATAAATACTGAATTTGTGTGAGAGGAGAATTATGAGTCACTTTTAAGACTAGAAGTGACCGAGCAGATCACTGATCCAGGTTGTTCAGAGAAGGGGTGGATAGTGCTGTTTGACAGACCTCAGTGTTTTTTTCTTCTTCCTCCTTTTCGGACTTGTTAAAATACTGTACAGACATTATGGAGCCAAGCAGTTCTTGAAGTAAAGGTAGAATGAAATCCTGTCCTGTGCACAGGACATTTTATCAGGGCAGTAACAAGCCTGCTTTGGGCTTGAAACTGGCAAACACCCAGGAATTTTGTTGCTCTAAAAAAGAAATTTTGCTTTTAATCTGTGCAATCAAATGTATCTGCGTAGGGTAGGTGAACCCCTTCTCAGGGAGGGTCCTGCACACTTTTGTGTTTGGAAATTTTCTAGTTTAGGAAAAGTATTTAATTTTATATTTGGCTGAACACTTTGTAGTCAGAAACTTGCCTGTGTTTAAATTCAGAATCCAACAAAAATTGTTATGGGATATATTAACAACTTCTTTTTGGAATGTTGTCCTTAGGTTGTTGGCATTACAATGTACTGCCTGCCTATATGAGCTGCTTGACTGCTTTAATATTGACCTAATTACATTAAAAGGCAATTTTAGGAATGGATATAGAGTTTGGGTGATTATTTGAAAATGACACTAGTGCAGAAACCTATGAAACAATTCTCAATATCAACTAAAGGTGTGAGCCATGAAGCCAGTTATTACTCAGAGAGTGTGAACTAAGTCTTTAGTTCTATACCTGTGCAATGTCTACACAATGTCTATCCTGGTAATAGGTAATTTCCAGGATAGGGAGTCTATTGAGTGCTTGACACTAAGGATTGGTCTGAGCTCCTGGGCCCTCCCTGGTCAGTGCCACTTTGAGTCCAGTGATAA
Organism: Phaenicophaeus curvirostris; assembly: GCF_032191515.1. Lineage (NCBI taxonomy): Eukaryota > Metazoa > Chordata > Aves > Cuculiformes > Cuculidae > Phaenicophaeus > Phaenicophaeus curvirostris. The sequence continues at coordinate 11,794,170 of NC_091400.1, read as the reverse complement.
ATTGTGTTTCAGTGCCCTTCAAGACCATAGGTTGTCTTGAATATTGCAGTTTCCTCCTTCCTTTCTCCTCTCCTCCTGCATCTCTGATGGAGATGGCAGCAGCACCAGTCATTGTGTATGTTTGCATTGACAAGAATAGAGTTTGCAGTTCTGCTGGGGAGTCCTGTGATGGATTTGGGTGATCTAGTGCTGATTCCTCGCTGGTGCAGTGGCTTCCGTTTGTTCTTATAAAAAGCAGGGTAGAGATTTCAGGTGGAATATGTTTTTCCTAAGTCCCAGGGTTGGTGTTGCCTTTTCTGTGGGAACATCATCACGTTCTTCAGTGCTGCTTTTGCTGGAGAGTAGAGACTATGGTGAAGTAGAAGTAGTTTTGCCATCTGCTGAATAAGTTAACACTCTAGGAACAGATTTGAGGATCTCTCTGCTCCTGGAATCAAAGGTAATTTACCTTGTGAGTGGAATTTTTTCAAATCTCTGGTTTTAGCTTGACATAAAAGCTTACAACTGCTGTCTGCATAGGCTTTTAAACTATTGGTTGTCCCCTTTTCTCTCAGTTTGTCTGTATAAATCAAACTTCCCTTGGAAATCTCAAATTCCTTTTGTTAGCGGCTACAGGATTTCAGCTTCACAACTGACCAGGCTTTCTCTGGGCTGTGGAGCTCAGTTAAGTCCTGGCATTATGCAAAGTTGTTGGCATCTAAGAGTATTCATGTCAGCGTGTTCTTATTGAGTTGAATTGGTATCCTGAGAGAAAACATAGCAAACGATTTTCTAATTGAAGGTTGCTTCATAGTACTTGCTTTTAAATAGCCCTTTGGAAGAACTGCTTATCCAGTTCTTCTCTGTGGGAAAATCAAACCTTGTTATGTTGCCATGTAGATGCATGGTCATCCGCTTTTCTAGTAAAATACGTACTCTTAAAAAAGGTTTGTTGGAAAAGATCAGAAGAGTTAGGGGGAACCTCAACAGATTGTTAAGCAGTAAAGTTGAAAGGGCTTCTGGATGAGGTGAGATGCAAGCATGGAAAATGGGTGTATCGCTGCCTGTTGGGACAGGTTTAGCCAAGGCTGCTGCTGAGTTGTTTAAGTTCTTGAGCTGCTTGGTTTTTTGGAAGCTGTGGAAATGTGCAAGGGAAGAACCTGCCCTGGTGTTTGTCACACTGTGTATTTCTTCTGGCCCTTTTGGAGGCACTGTACACAGCCCTTTTCCCCAAGTCCAAGACTGGTTCCCTGGACTGTTCCCGATATTTTCTTCTGGTAAAGCAGTGGAAGGCTGTAGTCCTGGTGAGTGTGTGGATCTGTGTCTGTAACACACAAAAAGCCACTAATGGGATCGATTGGCAGAATCCAAGTCCAGCAGAAATACCTGAGTTTCTGTCTGAGAACTGCAGGGAGGACTTTGTAGAACCCAGCTCAACTGGAGATGCTGTGATCCAGCACTACTCCAGCTTCAGGAGGATTAAAGAGAAGGTGGAAGTAGATATGTAGATGCTTCAGAATATTTTGCCACCTGTATCGAGTGTCCAGAGTGTATTTCTCCCTATTTAAATGATGGATACAGACATGGAGGCAGAGATTTTAAATGAAATGAATACAAGGAAAATGTTTCTTCTTGGTCCTTTCGTCTCAAGAAAGAAATTGTTTGATCCCAATGATATAACCAAAGGCTAATTTGGATGGAATAAGGGTTACCTCTAGCAGCTTTCCTTATTGAAGTATCATCTCTCCAGAGGAATTGCATTTCTGACCCAATGTTGTCCTTTAAGATGCTTCTTGAAGTCTGTTACAGAAGCTGTCAGCACATATTATAGATGCACACACTTCCATATCTAGAAGCTAATTTAGTTCTTTAGCTGCATTCAGTTCTTGTGCTACAAAAATCAGTGCCTATCATTCCAAACTGAGCTTTACATTGTCATGTAAAAATTCTCCAGTGAACTTGATGGATCTGAATGGTTTAACACACCAATACAGCACATATAGTCCATTAATGTGATTTTTTTGCTTGAAGTCTTTTTTGAGGTGTCTGTCTTAAAGCACAGGGCTGCAGTGTAACTGAAACACACTCTGTGGCAGCTGTAGCAGCTGAAAACACTTCCAGGAAAGATCATTCTACAGTATTTTCCAGAAAGACTGAGAGCGAACGATTCTCTGCTGTTTGGTCCTCCTGAAGCAAACATTTTCTTTAATTTCTTGCCAGTGTTTTATAACGACAAACTTGTAGAAAAACAGCATGTCTCTCCATTCCCTCTGCAACGCTGGCTGGACGCTCTCTCTGCTTTGTGCTTAAATAAATATTTGTCTTGGAAGAGAAGAATTTCAGCACACACAAAAGATAGGCTGTTTGGAAAGGTGCAAAAAATTACTGAAATGGGGGTAGTTGGGAGGGTTTCTTTCCCTTTTTTTTTTTTTTAATTGCCTCCCAGGAATCCACTTGGACATAGAATACTGAGCGAATAGCTTGCGAAACACCAGGGAGCACGTTCGGATCAATCTGAAACTGATTGAGTTGCACAGTGTTAGGTTGTTGTGGCCCAGTCTGGACCCTGTGTCCCCTCTGTAAATTTAGGGACTCCCCGTGGCTGATTAACGTAAAAAAATAACACCAACGACTGACCTATAAGATATTTATTCTCACAGCCAAAAATCTTGGGAATAGGAAAAGTGCTGGCTTAGCAAACCCTTGGTAGGAACAACAAGGAAGAGGAAAAAAGAAGGAATGGAGACAAATAAAGAGGAAATAAAAGAAGAATAGCAAAGATTCATAACCCCAAGTCTCCAGTGCTGAAAGGATCCTTCCAGGATGGTGGACACACAAATGGACTCTCCAGAGGATTATTTATAATTTTTGGTGGGCCTGCACAGTGCTGCTTGGGTAAAGTCCTGGACCTGAGCTTGGGGGGCTGCTTCTTCCAAGGAGGCTCTTGGGGCAGCAGGCACAGCTGGGCTGCTTGCAAGGGTGCGATGCGGTGTTGGAGGACACTGCCTCTGCTACAGTCTCAACCATGACTTAAGGCAGCCCAAAAGGTCTCTTACATAGGTCTCTCTAACCCAGTTTTCCCTTTCTTTTCTTATTTTCTCTTGAAAGAACACTTAAAAATCCACAGCCTTCTATAGCTTGCCTGGGAGCTGTACGCTTGTACAATGGTTCTGAATTGATTCTTTGATCATTTTGGTAGATGGCAGTACCGAGCGGATAGTTGGCTTGTGGTGGCCAGGCTGCTGCTGCGGCACAGCATCCACTGTGATGGGTTTGTTTCAGATCTTGGTATTGCTGCCTTAAAAACCTACAGCTGATACTTCTGTGTCAGCACAGTTCCTTCTGTTCACTTGGGTGGCCCTCATGACACTAGTGCTGTGGTTTCATGGGTTTTATTCTTGAAATGCCTGTGAGAAGCAAAGAATTTGGGCACCCAGACAGCTGAATAACTTGTCCATAGTCATATCAGTTCAGATTCTTTTTGCATCACTGTTTACGTTGTTCTTAATGACAGAGTTTTCTATGTAAATCCATAGAATGAAAAGAGAATTCACTGAAAGACCTGCAAATCTCCATTATTTTGAGAGAAATACTTCTTCACTGGGAGAGGCTGCCCAGGGCAGTGGGGGCGTCTCCATCCCTAGAGGGGTTCAAAAAGCATGTGGCCGAGGTGCTTCGGGACATGGTTCAGTAAGCAAGGTGGGATTGGGTTGGGCTGAATGAACTTGGAGGGCTTTTCCAACCTTTATGGTTCTGTGTGGTTGTGTGATATCAGGAACGCTCGCTTCAGAAGGTTGCAGAGCTGCTGGGTGAAGCCCACGCTCGTTTTGCATCCAAAGTGTGTAAATATCTTCCCACCCTTGTAAAAGGAGGCAGGTGTTAACACTCTGGTTTTATTACGGCTGTTTAAAGCTGTGCATGTGCTTTCACTCCAGCAAGAAGCATTGGATTGAACCAAACGTACCTTTTATATTCCTGCCTTTTCCCCACTTTGATTTGTTTCTCGGTGATGTATTCCTCTCTGTTTTACTGATTATGTTTAAATTTCTTTCCTGTTGTTCTGCACCAAAGCAAAAATGTTGCAGATTTCATATATATTGCAAAGCTTTTAAAGTACTGAAGTTTAAGTAATTCAGCTTGAAATTAAAATTAGAAAGGCATGACTTTGTGAAAGGAATTTTAATCATGCTTATGTGACAGGTTGATTTATTTTAGATGCAGCATCACCTTCTAACTGTTTTTCTTTCATGGTTTATTGAATCAATTCTGAATTGTGCTCATCATAAACTTGCAGTATTAAAATGAGTTTGTTAGCTTAGAAACCAACTCTTACATTTACTTCAGTTTAAATAAATGCGTAGACAAGATACAAGCCTGGATGGTGATGGAAGTGATCTGAATTTGGGATTGGGAGAGGAGAGTAGGGCTTGAGAAGGTAACAGCAGAGGTTGATCTATTTATTAATTCAGAATTTATTCAATTAAATAATTATTTTTTTATTTTGAGAATTTACTAAATTAATTTATTAATTCAGTTAAGAATTTATTAAATTTATTGATTGATTGATTGAACTCAGAATTTATTGGATTCTCGAGCTCTACTTGCCAATTAAACTCTTCCTTAAAAAAGCCCCAACAAACCCAAACCAGAAACTGAGTTCTGGGGTGTTTGTTTCTTAATTGACTTCTAGGGAAGATTCACTGTCCTGTGAAGTTCTCTGGGACTTCATTAAGATTATTGTCTACCCAGATAACTTAGCAACTGTCTGCAGATGAAACAATGCATAACAAGACTTGCGATCCTTTTTTTTGCATACGATTGTGATACAAATCTGAGGGTAGGATGTTGTCCTGCTCACTGGTGCAGATATCACAGAAGCCTGTGCTCCCCAGCAAGGAGAAATTTTGCTCAAGTACACTTAGAAATTCCTCCCCCCTCAAAGGCAAGGGATTGCAGAGCAGGGCCTGGAGAAGGGATAAAACTGTTTGAACAGCAGTGTTGGCTCAATTTTCTCACCCGTGGGACTTGACTTGCACTATAAAGCTGAAGTTACTGATTAAGAACTATTGGGGGTCTTCTGACAGGAAAATTAATAACACATGGTTTATTTTTTCTGAAGCCTGCACAGTCCAAAACCACTGTTGGTAAAGAGTGATGCGCTCGCAATGGAGGAATTTGTAACTCTGTTCTTTTTTTATGGGAACATAACTCAATAATTCAATTTTGAATGACATTTTTTTTAAAGTATGATCTGTTTGGGGTTTTTCTTTTTCTTTCTTCATTCCCACCAAACTGAAAAAACTGTAGAATTTAATTAAGATATCATTTCTTTTTCCAGAATCTGAGTCATTTAGAGTGGTGATGACTAGATCTGAAATGGGTCATTATAGGAAATACACCATCCCCTGATTTCGGTACCACCTTGTAGAAATGCAGTATCCTCCTGTAAAGGCTGTGCCCTAAGGTTTGCCATTCATCACCAGACCAGCTGCTGCTCTGTTTTGGGGGAGAAAGGTCCGAGAGAGAACTCCTGCAGAGGCTTGATTCTTTTAGCAGCTGCAGGACACGCTTTCCCAGAGATGCAGCCTTAGAGAAGGTGAAGGTTCCGTGTTTGCTTTGAGCTGCAGTGGGAATGATGCAGTCAATACTTGCAGATGGGTCTATATATCTAGCAAAGGCTGCCTTTTTCTTTGTGAAAATCTGCTTTGCAGCACCTTTTGTAGGAAATAGAAAGCTTTGATTCCTTAGATGGTGTACATGGAGCTTGATCCAAAGTCAGTAATTCACAATATTGGTACTTTTTGTTGTTGCTTGCTTTTCTTTCCCCTCCTTCCCTGGGGAGAATGGGATGGCTGACAAGGAATCACCCCAATCTTTTTATTCCCCTTTAAATAGAGTAATCTTCTTTAATTAATCTCAGAAACTCTTAGAATTCTTAAATCTTGACAACAATCAGGCTTTTGTAGGTGTCCATATATGTTATTTTAATCAAATTCCTAACTAAAAGTTCCTATTTACTGTTCCTTCGCAGTTTGAGAACTGGAGTGTTTGGGGGTTAAATACTGACCAGAACCGTGTAGCATGTTTAATGTGGAGTCCACCAGTAGGGAAGTATTTATATTAAATGGGTAAATGATGGTAAATAAATAGCTATTATACTTTATTAGTATTTGACTCCTGAACAAGCACCAGATCATTAAAACCTTGCCGTTTAGATTGATTGCCTGCAGCACATCATCTTGTATTGAGTCAAGAGCTGAGATTTGAACCTGCTTGCACTTTCAGGAAGTTGATCTTATTTTTTTTTTCTTCTTCTTTAGACTTAAACCAAGCTTGCTTATGATTTTGAATATGACATAATCAGTTCTGAGCCCCCTGCCTTAGGGATGGGGCTTTGGTTCCACCAGTGGAACGGTGGGAGAAGCCTCCATGTTGCAGCCAGTCACAGAGAAGGAAAATATGCATATGTTGGATTAAAGACTCCAAGACCAGACCTGTGTGACAGGGGGATAATGCTCTCACATCACATTTAAAAAAGATCTTCTGTTTTATTGAAAGGGGGTACTTGGGTGGTTAATTATTGCAGCAATTTGTGCTTCTAAAACAGATAGAAAGTGGGTTATGGAGACTTGGTTTTAACTCTCAAAATCTGATGGTGTTTTTCAAACATGTTTTTGAAGGAGTGTGTGTGTCTGTGTGGGGATGTATCCTGCAGTATTGCTCATATTTCCCTTGTTTTTCTGCTCCGCATGTCTGGACTGTGTTCTTGGGCCCGTGTCTCTGGTGAATCTCCCTCGCTGCAGTTCACGCGGTTCCTCTGTGACTCTCCTCTGGAGGTACGTACTCCTTCGAGATGCAGGGTTTGAAATGAAGGTCTTCTTTCCTATTTGCTCTCTGTAGCAGCAAACCATTCCAGCATAAGTGGTGTACCTGACTGGATAATAGCTGGATAATGAGCTGCCACTGAATTTCACATCATGTCATTAAGAGACAGTAGCGGAAAGCACTGTGTCCTCTCTGCTCGTGATTTATCTCTCTTAAGAAGTGAATATATTGCTAAACGACTTGCTGAACTTGTATTTGACTCAGTCTCAGTTAAAAGACCAGGAGAAATGCTGTCACTTCATTTTAGGTAAGCAAACTGCTGTGAATTTCTTGCGCTGTCTTTTAGTCCTAAAGAGTTAAGCACTGTGTGACGGTAATGAAATTGTCAGGTTATAGTAATTACGCTGGTAATTTGATCTGTGGCAGCTTGAATGAATCCATGTGTGGAGGGTTTGTTGCTTTTCTCTGCTGAGTCCGCTGCCCTCTACATTCCTGAGAGCTGAAGAGTAATAGAGCTCATTAGACTTTATAGGAAAGGGGCTTTTATCACCTCGTCAACCCGGGCAGCAGACTGCCATTATAGTCTTAATTTTTTGCGGCTACGTAGATGTTGATGCTCGCTTCCCTGCCAGGTTTATACTGGTATTGTTTCTTACAGACACTTTTTATTGATGTTTCGAAGCTTGAATTAAATTTTGTGTGGCACCACTGCAGATGTCTTCAATTATAGGAAGTTAAATAAAAGGGGTTGTGTATCAGGGGCCAAGGGATTATTGAAATTCTTCATTCTGGATCAGTTGCCACAAGCGAATCCAGTAGCGTGCAGTCTGTTTGCTCTTTTGAACAAAAATAACTTAAAATCAAATTTAAACCTTACACATTTTCAATTTGTAATTTTGTGAATTTTTAATGCTGTTATTAGCTGTGAAATAGAGTGAACACCCAAACTCTTCCTAGATTTTTATTTCCTCAGTTTATTATTCTGTTTAGCTTTGGTTTTGGCTCTGGGCTCTGGCATAAAAAATGTATAGTTTAAAAAACGATGCAGTCTGTAGTAGCAGAAAATGAGACAATTTTCTAGCAGTAAACAATATGTAAAGAGAACTGTTTGGGTTTTTTTAGTTCATCCTTTTGTCTTGGAGGCTACATCCAAGCATTTGTGAGTTCACGCTTGACATATGCAGATACTGCCCTCTTTGGAAAGATGTAGTGGTAACGATTCCTTAGAGGAAAATGGCTTTGCAGGAGTCTTAATCACAAACGAGGGTGGCCTGGTCACATCTTTCTGCCAAAGTGGACTTGTTTATGGAAGAGGGCACAGGGAAGTTCTGAACTGCTCCAGGTGGGTCCCTGTGCTCAGTGAGATAGGGGTCTTCTGGGGCAGTGTCTGTATCGATGTGGCTAATGGTCACCTCTGTGCTTGTCTTTCCCAAGCTGTTCCATCTTGTGTTGGTACAACACTTGTAATGAGCCTCAGCATTTGGATGTACTACGGCATTACGCAGCCTAGCAATGGATTTGTTTTTGTTTTGTTTTCACATCCTTCTTTAATTGCTCTTTAGTCTTTCTCTGTTTTGACTGATGCTAAGAATTAAATTCATCAAGTTATTAGTGTGCTATTACAAATTATGCTCCTTCGCAGCTTCACCAATCTTTGTGATAGTTCAAGCTGACAATGACTGTCCTGATTAAAGAACTGGTGATACAGCTCTGGTGATATGCTTCTCCTGTAAGGTACAGAGTCGACTCAGTAGGCAGTGCCTTATGTTTTCATGCTGTGAGTTTATTTACTTGGTTTTGATATGGGATCACAGGATTGTTCAAGTTGGAGGAGACCTCTTGGGATCAGCTGGTTCAGCCCCCTGCTCGAGGAGGGTCAGCTAGAGCAGACTGTCCAGGACTGTGGGGTTTGAGTATCTCCAAGGATGGTGACTCTGTAGGCTGAGTGGGCAGCTTGTGCCATTGTCTGACCATGCTCTCACCAGCTTGTTTCCTTCTGTTGAGATCGAACTTCATGTGGTTTAATTTGCACTCATTGCATCTTGTCCTGTCAGTGATAACGACTGAAAATAATCTGGCTCCCTTATCTCTGTTCCTGCCATCAGGTATTTTTCCATCCTGATGAAAACTCCTCTTGCTTCATGTGCTTATGAGGCTGAAGAGTCCCAGCTTTCTCAAGCTCTCCTCAGATGCTTGAGCAGTCTAACCATCTTTATGGTTCTTATGGACTTGCCTCAGTAAGTCCATGTTTTCCTTGTGTTGAGGAACCCAGTCCTGGACCCAGCAGTGCTGATGCAGCCTCCATGATGCTGAGCAGGGCATCCCTTGACCTGCTGGTAGCGTTATGCCCAGTGCATCCCAGGATGCTACCTGCCTTCCTTGCTGGCTTTCTCTGACACAAACACGCAGTGCTGCCTCTCTGCTGACACAGCCTATAGTCGTAGGCAGCTTTCACAGCATCTCCACTAATCCCTAATGAAAGGAGGATGTGGTAGTGAAAAGGAAGTACGTTGCTAACCAAAAGATAGAAATCTATCCTATGGTAGGTTGCGTGTGTGCCTTTGGGAAAGAAACTGCTGGGATTAATCACTTCTTTGCCGAATAACTTCCACTGGAGTGCAGAAGTCAGGGGTTTCCCAGCTTTTTTTTTCTTCTTTGTATAAGGAATAGCATGGATTTCACAGCTTCTTCCCTCTGTCAACAGCAGAGGGTGAAGTGGAAAAGTTCAAAGTAGGTGATTTCATTAAACATTTCAAAGGGAATTAAGGGTGTAGTTGTTATGGTCAGGACCTTCTGCTGGTAGGAGAGCATTGGTGCCTTCTGCAGGGCACATTGGTCTGGCACGCCGGCTAATAAGTCCAATTCCCATCATCGTCATAGTAATGATGATGTTGTAGGAAAATATCTCTTAAAAGTAAAGAGAAAGACCAGTGTGCTTTGAAGAAAATTAGGTGCTGTCACCATCACTGCAGGTCAATTATAGGCAGTCATTACACTGAATTGTACTAATTGGGGCAATCTGTAATACCAGTTGCTATTAAAAATTTAAATTTTAATAATGTGTTATAAAATATGAGCAATCAAATGGGTTCATGGCATCATTAGCAGAGTATGAAGACAGGTAGAATTAGCATGTGATGGAATATGCTGTGATTTTCCCTGTGTTAGTGTCTAAACATTAGGGAGAAAATGATCTGTTTTAGTTTTTGTCCTGGATTTAGTTCTTATTTTGTTGATTGTCTCAATATGACCAGGTTATAATAATTTGTTGTACTGAAGCTTGAGTATAAATTATTAAATTAAAATATGTTGCTCACTCTGGATTGAGTCCAGAGCTAGGGTAGAGTTTCGGGTAGATAAGCCCAGCCTTTACCAGTGGGATTTGCTCCCCTGCTGTCCTTGTTGTATTTTCCATCACCTTCGACAAACATGGTCCCAGGTGGACATGTCAGGAGTGTGAAACGTTGCAACCTGCTGCAGGGAAACGTTTCGTATTCCAGACCTGCTTCATGTCAGATTGCCTGAATAGCACACACGGGGAATCCAGGTAAAGGAGTCAACTGTTCATGGAGAAATCGGAGAGAACCTAATCCTTACAAGCGTTACAAAGGATTACATTGTATGAAAAGCTTTCAAAGGAGGAGGAAGATGTTAGTTTTCTAAATGTTATTTACTCAAGGTAATGGAGATCCCAGAATGTTTTGCGTGAGATCAGTGCTGAGCTTGTTCTGTTTGTTACAGAACATTGCCTCTTTGTGTGCAGGACCCTGTGTTGTAATGGCATCAGTGAAACAACTGCAGTTCATGCTTTATGAGACATTCTGACCTGATGGCAGTACTGCAGTGTGCAGAGCTCTGGTGACCAAAGTCATGCGATGCCGTTTGGAGGTCTGGGGTCGCACACGGGCACAGCGTTCCTTTAGCTGCACAGTACAGTGCAGGGGCAGCATGAGGGGGAATGGTTTTCAGGTGAAAGAGAGGAGATTGAGATGAGATCTCAGGACGATCCTGTGAGGATGGCGATGCCCTGGCCCAGGTTGCCCAGAGAAGCGGTAGCTGCCCCATCCCTGGAGGTGTTCAAGCCCAGGTTGGATGGGGCTTGGAGCAACCTGATCCCATGGGAGGTGTCCCTGCCCATGGCAGGGGGTGGAACTGGATGGACTTTTCCAACCCAGACCATTCTGTGATTCTGTGATTTTGCTTTGAGTGAAAATCCTTTCCATGTTGGCTTAGACTGCCTTTTTAAAAAACTTGCTAAAGCCTACGTGATGAGTTTTTGATGAAGAAAGAAAACCTATTTTAATCGAACCTTACTTCAGCCGGTCTGTGTCCTGTTCCTAATCGTGTTTCTCCTTGGCTTGCAGGAGGTGCATCATTTTTTCTGTTTCCCTGGTAGCTGAGGGGAGAGCCCAACCTGTGCTGGGACATACTCAGAGACAATCTGTTACTTGAGTGTGTCCCTGCTTAGAAGTTTTACTACTGACTGTGTGATTTCATTTGGCTCAAATAAAAAGCTGAGGATATTGTGTGAAACTGTAGCTGTTGAAGAAGTAGCGCTGTACTTGAATGAGAAGAAATGCAGTTTAAAATGCTGCTATCCAAGTCCAATATCCTCGTATACCGCAGACTGAGCTCTCAAATGTTCAATTGTTTCACTTTTACAGTCTCTGCAGCTCCATATCTAGTTTTACGTTGTATAACTATATGAAAATGCAAATGTTTTATTAGATGGCCTTTAGCTTGGGAGTTACTGGTTGAGTAAGTCAGTTGAAATGGGGTTTGTTCATGTGATTGCTTTCTTTTGATACATATGGTATCAATTAGGGTAATTCCTACTGCCCATCATCTCTCCAGTTAGCGCTACTGTATCGACAGACGTGGTTAAACCCGCCTTCTGTCCTTGTAATGCAGAACAGTCGGCAATAGCAGGTGATACTGTCAGTTTTACTGAGAGAGAAGCAGCTTTCTCAAGGTCTGGCAAGGCAGTGAAAAACATGACTAGATGGATAATTACGTTGAGCACAGTGGAATTCAGGATTAAAGTAAACTTGACATGGGAGAAAATAGCACGCCAGAGCTGGTTGTGTAATACAGCGTAAATTAGATCATGTTTTTCTTCATGGGAAGCATCAGTTTCTGGCTGTAGGTGTTTTTCCTCATCCAGAAACGTTCTTCATTGCGCATCCAAAACTGCCACATACAAGGACAGTGAATTCCTTTGTGTTTATGCAAAAGGTTCCATGATGTGGGCTGACGAAGAAGCAGCTCCACAGATTCTGTTGCAACGGAGAGTTTTGGGTTCTTAGATAAAGGTTGTTTTGTTGGTGGTAAAGGGTAAACCTTCTGAAGAGTAACCGTCACATAGAGTAAGGTGTGCAGTGCATTCTGTAAATGCGCGTCTTAAACAGCTTTAATGGCCAGTGAGAAACTGAGTTTCTGAGGCCAAAGCACTTCCAGTACCTGGGGAGAGAAACAGTGGCATCCCTGCTGTGGCAGAACATGATGGAGGGCCTGGGCAGTCATAGCTGGCTTTGGGAAGCACCAGGACACTGAATGTCAGCGTAGCACCTTCCTGCCTTTGGGCTTTGCCTCTCGTGGAAGAGCAAGTGTGTCGAAGTAAAGGCCAAACTGTGAGGGGAAAAAAGAATACCTGCAGAAGTTGTAATGACACGCTAATAATTGATGAATCCCATTGTTGTGCTCGATGGCAGCAGCTGTTTGCAGGTTCATGCTTGGCAGAGCTGACAGGTAGGGGTTACTAATCATGGGTAAACGATGATCAGGAACGATGCAGTGAACCAGCAGTGTTTTCCCTACTTGTCCAATATCTTTTTTCCTTTTCCTAAACATGGAGAGCAGGAGTAATTTCTCACAGTATTTGCTTTTGTCTTAACATACTTTCTAAAATTGTTTTCGTGCTGCCAGTCTGCCCATTGCATCCCCCTGTTGTTTTTGCTTAGGCAGAGGATGTGCCAAACGGACCAGACTGCGGCTACGGTTCCTTCCACCAACAATACTGGCTGGACGGGAAGATAATCGCCGTCGGTGTGATTGATATCCTGCCCTACTGCGTGTCCTCTGTCTATTTGTATTACGATCCAGACTACTCGTTCTTATCTTTGGGAGTCTACTCTGCACTGCGGTAAGAGGAAATCTTTGTTATCTGCTTAGACATCATAGTACGAATTGGTACTTGTTTCTAAACTTGAGCTTTTGTATTTCCAGTCTAAACGTGCACTGGTAACGTGATCTCCAGCAAAGTGCTTATAGGTTTGTTTTTTTCCTTAATTCTAATTTAATTTTTAATTGATTGCATTCCAAATAACTTTTTAGTCATCATCCTTGAACAGTGTTATATCTTTCTGTTTAGCTAAATACAGCAGTTTTGAAGATTAGAAAAACACTTAGAAATGAAATACCTTATTTTTATTGCCTATGAAAATAATTTAGTATTGCCTGGTTTCAGCAAGAAAAGCCTCTTTTTTGTGTTTGAATAGAAATAATTTTTCCTTTGACCTTTTCCTTAGCCCAGTCATTCATGAAATGAATCACTTTTATAGTTTTATGCACATTGAGACCATAAAAACAGAGTACCTAAAACTCGTTGTCTTCTGAATTAGTATCTCCTGCTGTACTAGCACTAAGTCTATTTTTCAGGTATGTTAACCTCATTACCTTTGTCTTTAGAAAGTCTGATGCAGGGATTAATCTTGTGAGTTTTAAACCCTTAAATTAACAATCAACCTGGTGTTGCAAAACAGTAGGAACAGTGAGTAAAGCTTTTAGCTGTGAGTACAACTTGTATGTTAAGTTGGAGGTTACTCTTTTTCTTCCTTGAGCAATTTTATGGTTCCAATATTATTATAAGGAGGGGAAAAACCCTAAATGAGTGGAAATATTTACGCATCTCAATTTTTTTCTGAGCTTTTTTGCTCCATTGCTTACCTGAAGTAAGTTGGTCACAGGTGCGTGGTATGGCCAGTGATGTTCTCATGGGTTTGTTCCTCGAACCAGACCCGCTGATGTTCAAGTTTCCTTAAGTCTGAGAAGTTCTAGCAGAGAACTTTACCTGTTCAGATTTGCACTATACTCCCTCGCCTATGAAAGAAGCACTGGAATTGTCAGATCCAGCTTTCTTCTTTCTGCAGGGAATCCTGTTGGAGTGCAGCTTCTCTACAGGTGGAGCTTCTGAGCTATTGTTTATTTTTACCCACCGGAATGGATAAATACGACATGGTTTTCAAAATGTGTAAAGCACAAACATTGTTTTTAGGAAACTGATTCATATGATTTTGCAAATTAATGTCTCACAAGTCTGATCACTCATAATTTGTTTAGATTTTCATTATGATCCTTTCATAGAATCACAAATGGTTAATGTTGGAAAAGACCTCTAAGCTCATCCAGTCCAACTGTCAGCCCAACCTTGCTGTGCCTACTAAACCTTGTCTCCAAAATGCCACATATGCATGGTTCTTGAACCCCTCCAGGGATGCAGACTCTACCACTTCCCTGAACAGCCTCTGCCAGGGCTTCACCACTCTTTGTTTTGATTTCCAAGTCTTTCTTTAAATAGACCTTTTGGGTGTATTCCACCACTCTCTGGTGAATTTTGTGATTCTAAGTAATCTTTACATGAATTGTTCAAATGCATATGCCAAAGGGATTTTCCCACCAAGTTCACCGTTGAGTTGCTACCATCAGTCTGATGGTTTACTGCTGCTGACATGAAGTGTTGCAGTCCCTCCTCTCCATCTCTGCTGTACGCTAGGCTTCTAGCAATGATATATTTAGACAATTTACTGAGCCGAAGACTGTTTGGCTTAGCAAGCTGGTTAGTGAGCTGAGCTGGTCCAGTGATGAACCTGTTAGCACCAGAGCTGGTGCAAGAGGTGTGATACTTGAAATTATCCTGATTATTTTTGCTTTCATATGAGCACAGAATCATGCGATAGTTTGGATGGGAAAGGATGTCAAAGCCCATCCAGTTCCACCCCCGGCCATGGGCAGGGACACCTCCCACTGGATCAGGGGCCTCCAAGCATATAACATAACAGACTAAGTCCTCTTAGGAAATGTTTTTCAGTATTAGTACATATGACATTACTTTCTGTAATATTAAAAAATATAATCCATGCTTACAAATTCTTACAATGAATTTCAATGTTCTACATAATAAATTTAAAGCTTTGTTGCTGCAGCATGCGTGGGTCTCTCAACTGGTGAAACAGCAGCTTATAAATTCTGCACCATTCAGGCAATAAAAATGGGTTTCCAGCAGTCTCGGAAGGAGCCAACCTTGTTCTTCTTTCAAAAAGAAAAAAAAGAAACCTGGAGAGTTTGGTAGGATTTAGGAAGTTGCAAAGTAATCTGATACCATCAAAGCTGTTGCCAATTTTCCTCCGAGGAGGTTAAACCACGTAGCAGCACTGTCACTTCCACTTCATGCTACTCGGAGAATTCTTGCTGCTGAGTCGAAGAAAGGGTGGGATTTGAAGATCAGTTGAAATATGAAGGCATGTGAGTGAAGAATGAGGGGAGAAGCAGCCACTTTTGAAACACCCGTCTTGCCAAAGGGAGACAAAACAGCAAGAAATACAGAGTGATTCCTCTTCGTGGGAAGAAGTTAAGCCTGCCCCCTGCTACCTAAAAGCATGAATAGCAGACAAGGGCAGTGCTCATGATCTCTGTTTTGTGAGAGGGCAAGTACTTCAACTTCTTTTGGGATTGGGTTCTGTAGAACTGAAGTAGCAAGTTGGAATCTTGTATTGATGAAATGAATATGTGTTTTCCTCACTACTGGCTACTCTTGCCAAGAAAAAACAACCATTACTGCTCTTTACATATGTGCCAGAGCTGAAAGCTTCACAGAAAGGTAACTGCAAGACTGTAGTCCCTTTTCCATAGGGATTTAGGCCAAATGAATGCAAGTAGATGTGAGTTATGCATTACAATGACACCTGATTGCTATTCCTGGTTTAAACTGATGGGATTGGAGGACTCAGTGATGTTAGATCCCAGCACACGCTCCTGGATAGAGGAGAGAGGAAGATGCTTCAGCACCCCGTGTGTTTGGCTGAATAGATAAATGAAAGATGGAACACAAACATGAGTTAAGGGTCCTTCCTGAGGATGTTTTGCTGGAGGCTGTGGTTCACACAAAGGCACTGGCAGCAGTTCTAAGCAAGTCAGCTTTGCATCACGGGCACTGATTTCTGTGGACAGAGCGTAGTTGGCAATGGTGAGACTCCTGATGCAGCCTGATTTTTACATCATTATCTTCTGCTCTGTTTAGAATCATAGAACAGAATCATGGGATTGTTTGGGCTGGAAGGGACCTTAAAACGCATCCAATTCCACCCCCTGCCATGGGCAGGGACACCTTCCACTGGATCAGGGGGCTCAAAGCTGCATCCAAGCTGGCCTTCAGCACCTCCAGGGATGGGGCAGCCACCACTTCACTTTCTGTTCTGTCTTTGTGCTTTATTAAGTGAAACAGTGTAGCCCGACTGGGAAGAGTGTCTAAGGGGCTTTGATATGCAAAGATAGTGTTTTTTCCTTATAGTGTTCCAGATTTTTGAATTGCAGAAAGAGATTTGTATAATTCAGTCCATGATAAATTTGCATGAAGCAGTAACGTGGTTTAACTTTGTGCAATGTCTCAAAGGTTGTATCTATTTGTAGGCTTTTGGGAATACAGAAATCCCACTTCTGGAATCTTTTGTATATACCTGGCTTTTCACTTATGGGGTAACTTATTTCTAGACCTTCTTTTGGAACTGATGTCTATCAATACAGAGTTATCATGGACCTACAATGGTCTCTGTGAATTACATGCAACTGAAATGTTAGGTTTTCAGTATGTTTTCAACATCTTCATTACTAACTGAAGTGATAAAACCCTCAGTATTTGTATGTGCTCCCTGTCTGCATGTGCTTGTTTATTATCCCTTGGACATTGAAGGTAAGAACCAACGTCCATATTTTAAAAAATTTGATACAAATGTGGACTGCAAAGTTAGAGGTGCTGTAAAAATTAGGATTACAATGGAAACACTGGCAGAATCATTATCATAATGTGATTTTCCTTGTGGCAGTAAAATAAAAAGCAAAGTTACTTTGGACTCTATTTTGACACTTCTCTTTCAGAATAAATGAGAGAATTGTACAAACACATGCGGCAGGTGAAAAATACCTTTTGTTGTGTAAAGATGAATGGTTTCACATGTGAATTGTTAGAGTGGAAATAAGTGAGCAGACAAGAGGCTCATCCTTGAATCTTGTTTGTTAAAAATACTGATGTTTTTCTGAGCTGTGTCAGCCAGTCAGCTAGGCCAAACGTCTTCAGAATTCCAGCATGCAGGAATATTAACAAGAAACCAATCAAATAGGGACTATTCTAGTCACTTTATTTGAATTTCAAGTCAGTCAGTTGGCAGGATGAAACACAAAAGCAAAAGCATTTTGAAGCCTGACATGGTCCTTTGCATTTTGATGATTTGGTATTTTGGTTTTTTTAAGCATTAATTTTTAATTTATCATCTTTGGGGGTTTTTAAGAACTAATTTTGAGTTTATTATCTTCATTTTTTATTTGGTAGCAGTTTAGTGCTTTTAAACAGACCAAGAGCCAGGTAGCTGTAAAATATTTCAATATGAAGGGGTAAAATGAATGTAAGAATTGTATTCAGAAGTAATTAGACTCTTCTTTCCTTTCACAGGGAAATTGCGTTTACTAGGCAACTTCACGAAAAAGCTCCTGATCTCTGTTTTTATTACATGGGTTTCTACATCCATTCCTGCCCCAAAATGAGATACAAGGTAATGTTTGTTTTCACTTATTTCCTTAGCGTGCTGCAAGTCAAAGCCTTCAACAGTGTTCATCGTCATATAATGTTTTGTTATTGTCACTTTGGATGCTAAGTAGACTGTATGTGGTTAAATCTGAACATTGGTTGCTGTTTAACTTGACTTAAGTGTTTTCTTTTTCGATGTAGGTGCATGTGGTATTTATTACAAGCTGGCTTATAAGCAGTTCTGCTGGGGAAGTTTTCAAGGCTGTCAGATAACAGTTTGTCGTTCAGCTACCTGGCTATCTTGTGCTTACAGTAGATCGTCTAGCAGACTGGAATTCTCCTTCTTTAAGGTTTGCGTGTGTGTGGAGCTGTTGCTTAGTGACACTGATAAATTGCCTTCATGGTCCTGGTTGCGCTTGGGTTTCCCTCTTTTGTTTTTGCTAGAGATAAGTGACTCGCTCTGTGATGAATCATAGAATCATAGAATAACCAGGTTGGAAGAGACCCACCGGATCATCGAGTCCAACCATTCCTATCAAACACTAAACCATGCCCCTTAGCACCTCGTCCACCCATGCCTTAAACACCTCCAGGGAAGGTGACTCAACCACCTCCCTGGGCAGCCTGTTCCAGTGCCCAATGACCCATTCTGTGAAGAATTTTTTCCTAATGTCCAGCCTAAATCTCCCCTGGCAGAGCTTGAGGCCGTTTCCTCTTGTCCTGTCCCCTGTCACTTGGGAGAAGAGGCCAGCACCCTCCTCTCTACAACCTCCTTTCAGGTAGTTGTAGAGAGCAATGAGGTCTCCCCTCAGCCTCCTCTTCTCCAGGCTAAACAACCCCAGCTCTCTCAGCCGCTCCTCATATGGCCTGTTCTCCAGCCCCCTCACCAGCTTTGTTGCTCACAGTGAGCAGTGAGATTAGCAGCAGCTTTGAGCCAGGCAGCAGAGTTTTGAGGAGAGGGTCAAGAGCATCCATAACCGATCTGTCACCAAAACTTCTTTATAACCCCTGTTACCTTCAGCTTTGTTCAGACCTCAGTGCATAAGGGCGTCTCTCTGCTTTGGTTTTAGACCTGGTGAATGTGGTATCTTTTCTTTGTTCATATATTGTTGCTTTTTGAACTTCATGATGCAATTTCAGAGACCTGAATGTTGATACAAATTTGCTGAGCATTGACGCGTAACCAAATGTATCTGTTAATAATGTGGAAAGCTCGAAAGCTCCTGAAATCTGGAGTAAGAAGTACAGTCTTCTCTTTTCTTTTTTTCCTTCAAAGTGTGCTAAGAATCTGAAATGTTTCCAGCTCATTTTCAAAGAGCCAAAAAGTTGTGAAGGTCATTGAAGTGATGGCTGTGAAAGAAAAACCATTTCAGCCTTACAGTGGCCAGCTCTACAGGTGACCGTGACGGTTCAGTCTTCTGAAAAAGTGAATATGAAATTTGAGGGAAGCAAGTGGATGAGTTGGAGGACACTTCCACTGCAATCACAGAATCATAGAGTGGCTAGGGTTGGAAGGGACCTTAAAGCCCGTCTAGTTCTGAGTACCAGTTTAAGACCATTTGGTGATGTGAGGCAGTGTTTTGACTGAAGTCTTTATCCAGACTTGTATGCAGGCCAAAGTAAAAGGAATTATTTCCAACAGTCTCCTTCGGTATCGGGGCATGGCCAAACTTCAGATAGATGGAACACTAGAAAGGGCTCTGAAATGTCAGAAAAGAAACAAAAGGCTGATTCATCTGTGATTAATCTTTCCTAAACTGAATACCTCAGACTGACTGTGGTTGTAAGTGGTGCCCCTCAAATTTTATGGCACTTCAGAGCCAATTTCTTTGGCTGCTTTCGGGAATTTCAGCATCACTCCTGTCACAGCAGTGGAATGCACCCGGGGTAGCCTGGAATTCCACGTTCATGACATTCACAAAAGTCTGGCTCATCCTCGCTTCTCATGGCTCTCTTGCCATTTCTGACCATGGAATTTAGGTAAACTACAAGAAAGCTGGGAAGGGACTTTTTACAAGGCCATGGAGTGATAGGATGAGGGGGAATGGCTTTAAATTTGAAGCGGGAAGATTTAGATTGACATTAGGAAGAAATTCTTCACAAAGAGGGTAGGGAGGCCCTGGCCCAGGTTGCCCAGAAAAGCTGTGGCTGCCCCATCCCTGGAGGTGTTCAAGGCCAGGTTGGATGGGGCTTGGAGCCCCTGATCCAGTGGGAGGTGTCCCTGCCCCTCGCAGGGGTTGGACCTGAGTGGGCCTTGAGATCCCTTCCAACCCAAACCATTCTATGATTTTCATAAAAACACAAAAGTAAGCAATATTATTTGTCACATTGCAAGCCAGTTCTGCACTGGTGGTTGTGTTCAGAGTTATTAGAGGTAACTTGCTTGTCTCTGTCAAAAGGAGCTGCCGAAAAGATTTATTCAGGATCATATTAATAAACCAGAGGCAAACTATCTTCTGAATGAAGTAGCTGGTAGAAATTCCTTGTGTCTAATTCCCAACTCTGCGTAGTCATAAATTCACTGCTGATGGCTGAATTGTACTCAGTCTCACTTGCAGCTGATTTAGGGACTTGCAGCAACCATTAGCAACTCGAATGAGGACTTTGAAATGTTTAGACAGAAGAGGTGTGGGGTTTGTTTGATTGGGTTTTTTTTTGGAGGGGGAACAATAAACTTCACAATTCCCATGTCTTTCATTTTTCTCCTCTATCCAAGGAATGAAGTCACAACTCGCATTTCAGAATTGTCCTGTTAGATTTCTGTAAATCCATTGGTCTGTGCCAATAAGTGTGAGAATGCATCAAATTGAGTGTATTTTTAAAGTTTCTATCTAGCAGATGGATGGATATAGTGCTGCTTTGTCACTTTCACTGCATTTTTTGTCTATTTAATCCATTTTTACTTCTAAATTTTGTCTGTCTGCCTGTCCGTCTCTGTGTATTCCCAAAAGTGAGTACATTTGAATATGCAGAGATGCAGAGCTGTGATGCAAAAGCTTAAAACATATTTATGAAGATAATGCTCTTCGCTTTTCCTAACATAGTCTCTGTGTGGAGTTGTTCATAGCAGTGCCAGATTTCAAGTGTTAGGCAAAATATCAAAGTTCTTGTGTCCTGGGGAAAAACAGCCCTTTAAATCCATTGCTGCAGTGCAAGGCATTGACACCTGTGTGAGTTTTATCTTTTCACCACACTTATTGAATCTGGCAACACCTGGAGTATTGTATCTCTCGTTTAACTGCCAATCCAGTTGTTCTCATTGTATTCTTTCTTATTTTTGCTGGTTTACTGATTATATTAGCTCTAATTAGGTAGTGCTGTCAAGCAGAATTCATTCAGTCTGAAAGCCAGGAACTCTGCTCTTCCTGGCTGTGCCATATTTCACCTGTGGTCTGTACAGGAGGACCTGGCTGACAGGTCAGTTGATCCTCACAAAAGATGTTTTTTTCTCCACTTCTCCAGGAAAGATTTAATAGTAAATACTTTAATGAGTTCTGGTTTTGCTGTGACCTCATTAGTTTCACCGAGGTACTGTAGTACCCTACTCTGAAGTGTTGCGTTTAATCTAGATGGCAATTCCTTATTTTGAGTGATTATTTGCTTTGTCTGAGTTTGTTTGGCTGGTGACTGCATCGAGTCTCCAAGTGAATAGTTATTAATGAGGTTCCATTATTTATCCTCCATTCTGATGTTAAACACAATGCTTGTAACAGTCTGGTTTGCACAAAGTTCAACGTTGGTGTTTGGGAGCCCGAGTCCCAGACTCCTGTAGGGAGGAATGGGCTAGGAGCCAGGAGGGAATGATGCCGTCATGGAAAAGCAGGCTTGGTCATCCATCCCCTCACTCCAAGGCAGTGCCAGCTATATCTGTGTCGTCTTCAATAAACGTGCACACGTCTCCATGTGTTGGGGTTTATATCCATATCTCTTCTTGTGCCTATCTATTCTAGGTTTCTCACTGGATTTTTTCTTCATGTCTGACCTGAAATTTTCTTCCTAAAATCTCTTACCTTGTCCTACCTATCGTGCCCATAAAAAAAACCCAACATTATTTGCAACACCCTTTTCTCTAAACCTGATGACTGCTGTCATGTTTTCACAACTAACCCTGAGCTAGAATGACCAAAAAGGGTGTGAAAATGACCCTATTGTCAACTAATTGAAGAATGGGTTTGTAGAACACAGGAACAAAATGCTCTGTTTGCCCCAACACAAACAGGCTGTTGTTTGTGAATGGACAGAAGGAGAGATGCGCCTTTTGTTGCACTGATCTATGGATTTTATTTTTTTATTAAGGCTTCATTGTATATGTTGGTTTTGTTTGGTTTTTTTCACATTCTTTTAATTTCAGTCTTTTCCAGTTGGCATTGTGTGGCTTGCCATTAATTGTTTTTTATTATCTTCCATTCAGGGGAAAGGGGAAGAAGACAGATTTTGCAGTGTGTTTTGAGTAGTGCTTGCTGCTCTGTGCATCCTCCATGAGTGTTGTACAGCAGGAGAGCAGGACACTGAATCAAAAGAGCCAGCAGAGAGCTGGTCCCAAGTGCTGCCCCTGCTTCTCAGTCAGGGCAATCCGAGAATGCTGTGCGGGGAGATCAGGTGGGAAGGTCTCCACAGGGAGAAGCTTTGAGGCTGCTCCACCACAGTTCCTGCTGGGTGAGGTGCAGCACTGAGGAAGGATCCAAAGGACAGCACCTGGGCAGCCTGGTGGATTGCAATGGGGTGTTTTATGTGTTTCTAATCAGAGCTCAATCCATAAGCCCTGGCTGAAGCTTTGCTGTTGAAGATTTGGCATCTTTCTCAGAACTGTGTCTCTCACTGTTGCTGATGATGGATTAATGGGTTTATAAGCACAAAATGTGTCTCTATCAGTGGGTGCATTAAATGTCTTCTTGATCCCATTCATGGCTGAATTGTTTGTCTCTAAATACTTGTGATCACAGCCCCACCTTCTGATGAAGCTTTATATGAGACTATATTTACCTCCTTTGTTTCTGTTGTGGGAAGAAGTTAGTGCGATGATCCCAGAAGAAAGATCATATGCCTAAAGCCAATACTCATTAAATGGAAAATTACCTAAAAATCTCTAGTAAGCTACAAGGTAAATTCTGTGTGAACTGAGCTTTTTTGACTTGTCTTGACTCTGTGGTGGCTGCATGTTGTGCAGCAACAACAAAGAAGAATGAGTGTGAAGTTTCTCCTGAGAGACTCTTAAATCATAGAATCACAAAATGGTTTGGTTTGGAAGGGACCTTATAGCCCATCCAATTCCAACCCCCTGCCACGAGCAGGGAAACCTGCAGAATTTGTTCCTTCCTTGAGTTTTTTGAACTTTTTCTGGGTTTGTGGCCAAATCTTTGGCTCCTCGCTGTGTTAGGTTGCTTGGACTGTGCAACACCAACAAAAAACATCCCCTAAAGGGGTAGCTTTAAATCTTTGGCAGGGGCAGGTGGAGGCAGAACAGTTTAGACACAGATTTGGCCACTGTCCTTTAGATGGGTAGATCTATTTAGATGTGTAGAGCTATTGTGCCAGTGCCTGCTGGCACATGATGGTAAGCAATCAAGTATTTATCATTAGGCCACACCTCAAATCCTGGGTTCAGGTTTGGGCCCCTCACTGCAACAAAGACTTTGAGAAGCTGGAGTGTGTCTGGTGAAGGGAACAGAGCTGTAGAAGGGGCTGGAGAACAAGATTTGTGAAAGGCAGATGAGGGACCTGGGGTTGTTTAGCCTGGAGAAAAGAAGGCTGAGGAGAGACCTTATCACTGTCTACAACTGCCTGAAAGGAGGTTTTAGCAAGGTGGGTTCTGATTTCTTCTCACAAGTGCCAGATGATAGGATGAGAGAAAATGGCCTCAAGTTGTGCCATGGGAGGTTTAGGTTAGGCATCAGAAAACATTTCTTCATTGAAAGGGCTGTTGAGCTCTGCAGAGGCTGCCCAGGGCAGTGGTGGAGTCCCCATCCCTGGAGGTGTTTAAAAGCTGGGTAGATGAGATGCTCAGGGATGATTCAGTAGTGGACAGGTATGGTTGGACTTGATGATCTCAAAAGTCTTTTCCAACCAAGTGATCTATGATTCTTTGCTGGTGATGATTTGGGGTTACTTTGTTTACATAGTCCAAGAGCTTCTTTTTAAGCAGCTGGCTGGGAATTGAGATTCAGGCCATCTTAATTCACTTTTAATAAAAAATCAATGGGTTTATTGTGAAAAAAAATACAGATGTAAAACAGTACCTGATAAAAGAATTAGCTGTGTGTTTAACCTTACTGTTTTGTTTTTTCAGTGCTACTGGTGCTTGACCTTCTTCAGTGCTGAGACTATTCTCTTTCATGGTAGTTTTACATTCTAATTTCACTTGGACTACAAAAACAAACTCTGCCAATGTTTTTCATCTCAAGTGCTTACCAAATCCCTCCGATTTTAGAAAATATTTAACAAGTAATCTCCAGACTAAACCCTCATTAAAACCTTTGCCCTTCATGTGGGACAAAAGTTCAGAGAAGTTCTGGTCGGTTCTGATTTGGAAACTGTAAATCAAAAAAATATCATAGTGTGAAGCATTAATTTAGGCTTGGCAGCCTCACTGGAGAACTCATTCCCAGAAGTTTCCAATTAAAATTTGACACGTCTAATAGCATAAAGGGAAACACCTTAAGGACTCTTTCTTTTATTTTATAAAGGAGGAAAAATGCCCCAAATAAGTGAAAATAAGAAGTCTTGGAGGCATTTTTTATTAGTCACATTTATGTTATTCAGAGAAACCACATATTCAGGATCTTCTTAGCTAGAATAGTTTTCAGTATTGCTCTTTAAACAAACTATTCGATAGCTTGGTCAGATACATAATAAGATGCAATTTTTCTTTCAGTTTTCTTTTTCCTTAATATCTTGTGTTCTCCTGCTGCTTGAACAAAGGCCTTGGGTTGCCCCAAGTTATACAGATTGGACATCAGGAAAAATTTCTTCACCCAGAGGAAGGCCCTGGCAGAGGCTGCCCAGGGAAGTGGTGGAGTCCTCATCCCTGGAGGGGTTTAAAAGCCAGATAGATGAGGTGCTCAGGGATCTGGTTTAGCAGTGCACAGGTATGATTGGACTCGATCTCAAAGGTCTTTTCCAACCACATGATTCTATGAACAGCACAGTTTGGCTGTTTCCCTGCCTGTGGCTTTTCCCCTCTGTTTCAAAAGAGAGAAAGCCAAATCAGAAGCAGGACAAATTGATGAGGGTGGCTAAAGCTGTGGAGTAGACCAGGTAGGAGGAACCAGTAAAGGAATCAAGTCCCTTCTGGCTGATGGAAATACCACATTTATCTGTAAAATCTTAGTTTTAACGCAACAACTGTTTATTGCATGTCTGCAATAGAGGCAGGAATGGTCCTCAAGTAGGACTCCTGTTTGTGGCTTGAAGTAGATGCTGATACTGTTCTTTTAGTCTTCATCAAGTTTGGCTGCATTCTGGATATCTGGCATAACCTCCAGTGGCTGCTCTCATGTCATAACAGCTCCAAAAAGGTTTGTGTTCTGTCTCAAAGAGTCTGGATCTCCGTGAAGATTTTAAACAGAACCAAAACAAGGTTATTTTAGATAAATATTTTTTTTATTCCAAAACCATTTAAAAATAGCAGATTTTACGTCTTGTTGGATGTTTCTGAATGAAAAAGCAGCTGCAGAGACAGAGCAACGCACAGCTGTGTGTTGACAGACTGCATTTCACCAGCAGGTGATACTGGATTTGAGAAGCTGAAACCTAAGAGAAGTGCTTTGGGATGGTCTGTAAGGTGATGTTTCTCATTCAAAGCCTTGTAGTTCATATTCCCCAGAAGGTCTGGGCAGTACGAACAGTGCTGCTGTGCCAGTGCTTTTATATTGTGAGGTGAGGAAAACAAAATAGTTTCAGGTGTGGAATTTTACCATAGACAGAATTACTTCTGAAATATGCACAAATTCATTCTGAAACCAAAGAGAGATGATTTTTAAACCAAATTTTGCCAATCTGAAGTTTTTCTACAGTGGTAAACATCAGCAGTTCCCTTCAGAACGTCCCCTTTCCATTTGTGTTTGTGTGGGGTGTATGTTAAAAATTAGCGATATTAAGAAGGGATATAAATAGTATGCTTAGAGGTAATTTTTTTAGATGATTTAATAGTTTTAGAGTGACTAATGAAACATGAACATAGCAGTGCCCATGTACCCAAGGCAGGATCTGGCAGGAATATGGAGTGAGGTGCAGGGGGAAGTGAAGTGAATACGTTGCTTAGTTTCATGTTGAGTTGTTAACACTTTTAAGAAAGTAAATAGAGAGTAACTGCTTAGAGAAGAAAAGAAAAGGGACAAAAAGTCCTTAGAAATTACTGCATTTGATTTAAGAGATTCTGTGGATTCCCCTTCAATTCTATAAATACAAAAACGGTGCCGATGCTCTTCATCGGGAAACTCTGTACCCACCTCCTCCACGGAGTGAGTCATGGGATGTGGGTTTAACCAATAGTGTAAATAAAATGCCTTCGTGGGAGAAATAGCTTCTAGTATGTTTGGAGATACTTTTAAAAGGGAGGATACTGAGGAGGATCAATGGCTTGTTTAATGTTCACCTCTAATTACAGTTTCAGTCACTGGCAGTGGTTCCTGCTTCCTCTGGGTCACCACCTCAGCCTCTCACATCTTCAGGGGGCTTGTTAACATGGTGCTAAATTCTGATGGATGAAAACATCTTAAGGAAGTTACCTCAGAACTAGTTCTTCCTATTTTGACAGCAAAAATAAATACTGACCCTCCAGTGACGGACTGGATAATCACACTTCCCCTGACTGTTTCGCTCAGTACTAAATAAGCTCTTTTTTCTTGTAACCAAACTAGTAATGCTGCAGTGCAGTTAACTTTAGATATCCCATTCTGTGACAGAACATGACATTATAAAAGCAGTTGGGACATTCAGAGTAGAACTGTGTAGTGGTGTGATTTTTATATGCAAGAATCATAAACGTGCTCTGTTTCAAGCTGAAGGTGCAGGGCTTTCTAGGAAAACTGCGACTGGGCGATCTTTCCTTACACCCCTGAGTGTATCTGTGCTACCAGAAGGGCTCAACTGTCACCCTGTGCTTTCTGTGCTTAAGCAGCAGCTCTGAGAGATGGGGACTTGCCTGTTTGTGCCTTCTGGCCCAGATGAGACAAGGTCTTTAAATACACAAGTAATTATGTTCTGAAGTTCTTTAAAATCTGACTGAAAAGGCATCTTTTTTCCCAAGTTCTTGAATTCTTCCATCTGAGTTACGGTGTTTGAAAGTGCTCTTTAAGCATTACCTCCAGATACCTTTCTGTTTCTGTTTGGATAGCATAACGTTTCAAAGCGGTTTATTTAATAATGTCATTTCCATTCACTAGCTTGAGAGGATTTTCTAAGGCCTTGAGCTTTAAGCTTCTGCGTGGAATTGGAGAAATATTGTTTTAACTTCATATAGAAATTTGCGTTTAATTTAAAAAAATCTCAGAAACTGAACAGTGTTTTTTATGAGTCAATGCTGAATGTTTTTGAAATGAGAAAATTGTAGTCAGACTGTCCACATTTTGGAAAGATACGTCAAATATCTGACAAGGTTAGCATGAAGGGGCTTTTTGTCCATGTGTGCAGTTATGACAGTTTATGAGAGATTATTTTTGTATTTCTCACTCAATAATTTCAAGGTGGTGGGAAATATAGCAGGGGCTGGAGCCCCTCTGCTCTGAGGCCAGGCTGAGAGAGTTGGGGTTGTTCAGCCTGGAGAAAAGAAGGCTGCGGGGAGACCTTAGAGCAGCTTCCAGTGCTGAAAGGGGCTCCAGGAAAGCTGGGGAGGGGCTTTTTACAGGAGCCCTGGAGTGATAGGACGAGGGGGAATGGCTTTAAATTGGAAGGGGAAAGATTTAGATTGGACATTAGGAAGAGATTCTTCACGATAATGTAAGGGTGGGGAGGCCCTGGCAGTGGATCCCCAGAGAAGCTGTGGCTGCCCCATCCCTGGAGATGTTCAAGGCCAGGTTGGATGGGGCTTGGAGCAGCCTGATGCAGTGAGAGGTGTCCCTGCCCATGGCAGAGGCGATGGAACTGGATGGGCTTTGAGGTAATTTCCAACTCAAACCATTCTATGATTCTATCAGTCTATATTTTTATGATTCTACGAAATTATGACAAAAGTTAATTCTGCTATAAACACTGGGAAGAGTTGAACGGTGAGAAAAGGAACTGGGAAAGTGGGCAAACATTCAAAAAATGGTTCTGATTCTTCAAAACTGAGTGTTGCAGGGTAGGGCTGTGTCTGAAAGAAGAGCAGAGGTTGTGACTGCAACTTTTTATGGTCCTTCTTTATCACCAGGCTGTCACAGTGATTTTCTGTCTTTCTTCCCAAACATCAGTCACCTTCATAGTGTTTTCATAGTCAGGGTTGGAAAAAATTAACTTCATATCAAGATGATCACCTTCATTACCTATTGAATATTATTGATGTGAAGAATTCTTAATTGCATCGACTGCAGGGCGATTTCTGATAACACTTGGTCTTTTAACTGCTACCTCAAAACCAAAATAACCGAGATCCTTAAACTTTTCCGTTCCATCTATTGTATGTCTGGTTTTAAGCTAAAGTGTGTAGTGAATTTTCAGTTTAAGAATTACTTTGATATTGCCGCCCTACAGCTCTGAATGTTGCGAGGCTGTGGATTAAACAAATAATGGCTCAAAGGTAGATTTCCGACTTAAGTTATAGGCTGATGACTAATCTTGTTTTAAATGAAATGAAGATCTGATTAGAGGAGTTGGTTGTTGCTGAGGTGGTGATTTGCTGTGGAGCTGGAGGGAAAATAATTATGGCTGTTTAGTTTCTGGGAATGTCTGCAAAGAATCTCTTTTTAATAAATCAACAAGCGACGGTGGAATTTAACTAACCATTGCCTGTGAGCTATTCCAGGAAAAAGTCCATGGATTAAAAAGCAAATGTTACTATTGAAGGAGCAATGAACAAAATGCTCTGTCACTACTGCAATGCAAATAGTGTCCTGCTTACTGCTGAGTGGGCTCTTCTATGAGGTTTTTTGGTCTCTGTTGTTTGCTTAAATGACCAGTGCTTGGGACAAGCTGCTCTGAGGTGCTGAGGTTGTTACTGTCAGCAGAAGCTCAGCCAAGCTATAGAGGATAACTGAAACACAGAGCTTCAGTTAGCAAAGCCAACGCTTTTCCAGTTCATCTCAGATACTGTAAACATGTGTTCTGTTGATTTTACGTTCTCTTCCAGTGCCAGAGTTAAATTTGTGTTCCTGAGGTGGTGCTGACGTTACTAAAGAAGTAAGCCTGGAATTTCAGTGGACCTGTTTGACTCCTTTGTTGTAGATAAGACTAAAATGATTTCTTGTCCATAGGAAAATCTGGAAACCTGTAGCCAGAGTGTTCTTGCGCAACTGATATGACTTCTATATTTTCATTTTTCTGTCTCCTACTCTCCTTTCCAGGGTCAGTACAGGCCATCGGACTTGTTGTGTCCAGAGACGTACGTCTGGACACCCATTGAGCGATGTCTGCCCCTGCTCGAGCATTCAAAATACTGCCGGTTGAACCCGGACACAGAAGCAGGTATGTTTACAGTCACGATAGGTCTGTAAAGTGTCCAGATTTTGTTCTATAATGTATTGGTATCATCTGCTGCTGAAGCATTACTAAAGGGGGCCTACAGGAAAGCTGGGAAGGAAGTTACAGGAAGTTTGGGTCTGAAAGGACCTCAGAGCCCATCGAGTTCCAACCCTCTGCCATGGGCAGGGACACCTCCCACTGGATCATGGGCTCCAAGCCCCATCCAACCTGGCCTTGAACACCTCCAGGGATGGGGCAGCCACAGCTTTTCTGGGCAACCTGGGCCAGGGCCTTCTTTCAGCTTAAAGTCGTTCCCTCTTGTCCTATCCCTGCACTCCCTGCTCAAGAGCCCCTCCCCAGCTTTCCTGGAGCCCCTTTCAGCACTGGAAGCTGCTCTAAGGTCTTGCTAGAGCCTTGTCTTTTCCAGGCTGAACAACCCCAAATCTCTCAGCCTGGCAAAACTAGAAAATCTGCTTGGGTTCCTTGTCTTTCCCCATGCTATGCATGTTACAATTTATGCTGTGACTGGGTTGCTCTGCTGGAATGCTAAGATAATGATTATAATGACTGCAGAAATGAGGTTCAGATACATTCTTAGGTGTAGATAATGATTTAAAAGTTACAGCAGCATGATTACATTAAATGTCCTGTGCAGACCGAATGTTCTGTGAGGTAGCTGTGTGATGCAGGGGGAAACGGACTGGGGAGTGCGCTTGGATGCTCTTTGGAAAGAGTATCTGTCACCGCAGGAAAAGCTCACTGCATAAGAGATTTAACGAGGCAGCGCCTTATGTTTTGATCAACTCAAATCATCATTAGATTGGTGAGAGGGAATTCTAGACAAATTACAAAGGTAAGCAGAAGAGGAGAAATGGTTTTGGAGGTCAGCAGTGTTCCAGATACACTTGTTACTGAGAAAAAGTGCATTAATTTATGCACAAAAATGGCAAATAAACTGCCTTTGAAGATGTCAACTTTGTACAAAGGGGCATCATCTTCTTGGTTCTGTGAAATTCTTGAGGAATACCAGGTGCTTGGAAAACTGCAGGATATAAATCTGTGCATCATTATCAGCACAGAATATCTCATTCCAGCACTGGAACTGTCTCTTAAATCCTGTGGTTTAAGGAAGTTAGAACATTGCTCCACAATAAAATGCACTAGACCTGCTGTGAGCTTATAGACGTTCAAGGTTTAAATAATTGCTAGCTCTAAGGAAGCCATTTCTCAACAGTAAAATCCATTTTCTTCTTACTTCCTTACTCTCTGCCGTAATCAGCAGTAGGAGTTTAATGAAGTTACAATGAATGTTAAAAAGCAATAGGAATGATGGTGGGCTTTATTCCTCATGAATCAGTTTCCTGTACCACAGCCTATAATTATGTCCATTTAATAGGCCATGATTTATCAGGAGAGGGACTTCTGATGTAGAGACTGAGGGCAATAACCTGATCCTGTGAAGAACTGGGAGAGACACTTGCAGGGGCTTGCTGTGCTGCCTGGGACGATAAAGCAGTCGCTGGAAGTGCCCATCTTTTCCTGTTGTCTGTAAGGTTAGAAGACTCCTGAAACATGACCTCACATGGGTTTGTGCATCGTGTTTGGCAATTTCCTAATTCCTTTTCCCTCCCTTAAAAAAAATAAAACGATTGCCCTGTAAATTTACTGGTTATAGGTTATGAAAATGCATTGTAGAACAGCAGCAAGTGCTGCTTCAGGAGAGGTGCTCTGACCTTCCGAGTTGCTGTAATATGGAGAGGATTTCTGAGCATTCACACATACTGCCTTGCTTTCACTCAAGTGACAAAGCCGTGCTTGGTCTGAATTGTTAGGCACGGCCTGCGGCAGTCTCAGTGGTAGAAGCTGTTTCCTACCTCTCTGTGTCCCCCTGTTTGAGCAGAAGCTTTGAGAAGTGCAGATCAAAAAGGATTTAATGCTGTTGTTTTTTTTTTTCTGGACTGATTTGTTTGCTGAAGTTGATAAATTGTCTGAGCTGATACCCATGTGTTCAACTTCCTGTGTATCTAATAATAGAGTGGGCTAAAAATGGAATCAAATGGAATATATTAATTAAAATGAAAGTACTTTCTCCAGTGTTGAAAACCACATGTGACAAAGGCATGCGTGGACTCCTCTGTGCTGGCTTGCTGTGTTCTTGCAGACAGGACACTGATCCAGAGAGCATCATCTGACACAAACCACAATGGATGCAAGTGGATGGTGTACAGAAACAGAAGCACATCTGATTTGTCTGGGCAATTACAGTAATAGATAAATTATCTCTATTAGTAGGCTAAATAGGAATAGCCTTAACTGACTAAACCATGAATATTTTGGTAAACATCACAGTAAAAGTGACTTTTGAAC
Organism: Phaenicophaeus curvirostris; assembly: GCF_032191515.1. Taxonomy (NCBI): domain Eukaryota; kingdom Metazoa; phylum Chordata; class Aves; order Cuculiformes; family Cuculidae; genus Phaenicophaeus; species Phaenicophaeus curvirostris. The sequence continues at coordinate 11,762,609 of NC_091400.1, read as the reverse complement.
AGGGATCTGAGAAAATACTTTAGTTGTCTTTTAGAGTTTAAGGAGAACTCTTTCAGAGCATGAGGGGTGTAGGAGAAGTAAAGAATATGTGGACACACAAAGGAGGTTCCTTCAGGAACAGCTGTAGAAGTCTGGAATAACAGATCCCATGGTCAGTCAGGGGCAGAACCTGCATTGCTGGTGCTAGGGATGAAGGTGGGGTTGAAAAGACTGGAAAGCATTAGAAATGAGGTTGGACTGATGTGAACAGGGTGTGGGAAGCTGGTAGGGACACACATGGAAAGACAAGGAAGTGAATTTCTCAGTAGGTCATATAGGTGGAACAATGAGAAGAAGGACTTGGCAGGAAAGAAGAAAACTGTGGAAATAAGTAATAGATTAAAACTTGAGAATGTAGGTGAATATTTGTAGTGATGAGTAAGAGAGGCTGGTTTTTAGATACACTGTGGAGGGGGAAACTAGGTCTTGAAAGACTGAAGAGATTACAAAGCTAAGGTCATGTGCCAGCAGAAATTTGCCAGTGGGAACAAGTCGGCGCCCAACTTCTTCATTATTCTGGATGCGGAGAGGGCTTTGCTCGGCCATCTCCACAGAGCAACACAGACCCTGCTTCTTCCAGCACGGGAGTGGAGAACTCCTTAGAAGAATTTAGGCTTTAGACCATTTCCAGGTGCTCTGAGCCAAAATGCTGATAGGCGTTGGAGTCAAGAGAAGATAATTTGTCTGTCTTGTGCTTTTTAGTGATCTCTCTGTAGCCGCCCAGGAGCTGTTGGGGCTGTGTCTGCACAAAAGAGATGGTGAAATCCAGAGAGGTTTATAAATTGCCTCATGATCCCATACAGGTCTTAATCATCTGGAAAAAACCTAACTGATACTAAAATCTGCACCTGAGCCCTCCTTTCCAAGGAGGATCAGTCCAGTGGTTGGTGCCAGAGCTCTGGGACACAGTAGGGATCTTGGAAGTTGCAACTTGATGTGAGAGGCCTCACTTCAGGCTCACACAAGTCCCTCTGTAAACCCCGCCTTCGCTGTATTCTTCTACAGAGATACCAGATCACTACTGATTTTGAGTTACTGAACTAAACAAAATTACTTGATTTCCAGTCTTTTTCTGTAGTCTTGTCACTTTTATTGCAAGTTTTAACCAGAGTTTTAAAACTTCTAGGAATACAAGCTGAAAAAAAATGTGTTTTTTTCCCCTCAGAAATAGGTCTTTCTTACATATCACAGAACTAACTGTTGTGTGCTGTGTGCAGAATGGAAAAGTTCACAGTTCGGCAGTAGTTGTTCTGCTGTGCACAGTAAGTTGGGGTTGTAAAAGGCAAACGATATTCCCAGGAGCCGATAACTTCTGGCTACTGTTATTAGTGACTTGATTCTGCTTCTTAATGGTCTTGCAAGAAACTGAGGGTTACAAGTTCTAGTAAGGAAAACTTAGAATCCATACCCGAAAATCTGCAGACCTGGGCAGTTACGCAGAACTGAATTTAGTTTAAAAACATATTTGTGTGCGTAATGCTTTCACAAGAAAATAACCCGTCACAGCTATTTCAATAGCCTCGATGTCTAACGCTGTGGTTTTTAACACATTTAATGTAGTGCATTATTTAGATACTATTATTTTCTAATAGAATGGGTGTATTTCAAACACGTTTTACATTTGTTGTGTATGTGAATGCAAGGATTTTGTCTTTTTCTTCCCCGTCAAGTACAAAGGCTGCTTTGTTTTAAGATATATTTTAAAAGCATAGGGAATTAGCACAATTCTGAGCTTATTCTTCCTCTCTTTCCTAATGGAAAAGGTACAATTGCATATTTGTGTCCATGGAGTGAACTGTGGTGGCTGTTTAGATATGCCTGGTAGTTTGGATCCCTGGCAAAGCGAAATGTACATGTGGTGGTCCCTCTTTGGGTCTCAGCAGATGGACTAATGAGAAGGACAGCGCGTGTTAATGTTTGTTAGGGGAGTATGATGCAGATTAATGTTTGTCGGGGTAAATGCACCGAAGTTCTTGAGACGATGAAAATGTGGTCAAAAAACTATCACAGATGGAAAACATTAAACAAATTGTTTATAACTTTGCAATCATCTGATTAGGGAGAAATTGCCGCTCTGCTTTCAACCAAATGTTGTTTATAATTTTTAATGATACAGCGTTGTGTGCTTTGGAGAGCTGGGAAACGTTTAAATAAATCCTGACAGATTAGGAACCAAATTCCTCTAGAGAACCAGCTTTCCACTATCTTATCAGGGCTGTAGGCAATAAATCTGAGTTCTACCACCAAGAAAAAAACAGACATATTGATTATTTCTAGAAGCTTACATGTTTGTATCTGTTTCTAATTAAGTATATAAACACTTGGAATCATCAGAATGTGTATTTCTAAATGCAGTGTGATATTTAAACAATGAAGATGTAGCCAATAAGGTGGAGCCAGGCAAATTTTTCCCTCACTTTTTAGCATGTTTGGATTGAATAGAAGTGGCTGGCATGGGATTTTAGCGCTGTATGTAAAAATATGCTCAAACGTTCCAGTGCTTCTGCAATAAAAGGTAGTATTATTAATTTGTGGGTCCTAAACAGCTGGCACTGCATAAATGGGCTTGTGGGTTAGAAATTACACTGAATTGTCAGCTCTGAACTGACTCTCCCAATCAATTGCAAAGGCAGGAAGGTCTTCACCATGGGGTTTGAAGTATGGTTGTAATATGAACTCCATTTTGTATTGGTTTAGTGAATTTCAAACTTATTTGTGATTTTAAAGTTTGTATTTATTGATATTCTGAATAGATCTGTTTCTGCCATCTGTGTGGCACAGTAAGCAATGCCGCTCAAGAAACAGCGTTGTCTGACTTCTGGTATGGTTTGTGAAATGCTTACATTGGACTCCAAAGGATGGTTTAATCCCAAATGACTGTCACAGGGATTATGTAACCAACAGATGCATTTTGGAGTTACATAATTTTTTGAGGATTTTGCTAAAAAATAGCGATATCCCAGTCTATTTCTCCTCCTATTGAATCATACAACCATAGAATCACTTGGTTGGAAAAGACCTTTGATATCATTGAGTACAATTATACCTGACCACTACTAAACTAGATACCTGAGCACGTCATCTACCTGTCTTTTAAACACCACCAGGGTTGGGGACTCCGCCCCCTCCCTGGGCAGCCTCTGCCAGGGCCTGAGAACCCTTTTGGTGAAGGAATTTTTCCTGATGTCTAATCTGAACCTCCCCAGCACAACTTGAGGCCATTTCCTCTCATCCTATCCCTTGTTACTTGGGAGAAGAGACCAGCACCCACCTCACTACAACCTCCTCTCAGTCAGTTATAGGCAGTGGTGAGATGAAGAGATGAATGGTTATGTGCTCAAGGTGCTCCTTCACTGTTTGATTCTCTAGCCAAGTAATTCTGTTTTTTTTCTGTGGCCGGGCTGGACCAGAAGTGAACTCATGGGTTGGTGGAGATTCAGAGGAATGTGGGGAAGAACAAGGGCTCCCCGGGATCATTTTCCATAGTCAGAAGGTATTGAAAGCACAAGAAGAGAAATTAAAAGTTAAATAATGTGGGATAAGTAGGGCAATCCTGCAGATTCATTTCACGCTGAGGATAACCAGCATATGGGGTTAGTTTCAAGATGTGATAGAAGTTCAAAGCCCTAATTAGGTGCAGCCCCAGAGCAGCTGTGGCCGCAGCACCACAGGCATGTGCTGAGTCCCCACACAGCCACACACTCCGTGTCACCACGCAAGCTTTTCCAGGGTCAGACCTTTTGCAACCATCCCCGGTGCCTTGGAACATGTTTACTCTGCTCCGGTGACATCATCCCAGCTTTTCACATGCGACATAATTGATTCCATGTTTTAATTAATTTAGCCAGTAAATTGATTGCTGTAATCTGATTTATTTAGCTGATAAGCTACTGCCAATTGCTTCAGTTTTGCCTGTTCCATGGAAATGCTTGCATTTATAATTCTCAGCTTGATTCTTGTATTTGTTTTTTTCCTCCTTCTCACAGATGACCTTGACAAGAGTTTGGCTTTGCCTTTCAGGAAAGCTGGGGAGGGGCTTTTGATCAGGGAGTGCAGGGATAGGACAAGGGGAGCGGTTTGAAGCTGGAAGGAGGGAGATTGAGATGAGATCTTAGGACGAAATTATTTCCTGTGAGGCTGGAGAGGTCCTGGCAGTGGATGCCCAGAGAAGCTGTGGCTGCCTCCTCCTTGGAGGTGTTTGAAGGCCAGGTTGGATGCAGCTTGGAGCAACCTGATCCAGGATGGTTTGGGTTTGAAGGGGCCTCATAGCCCATCCAGTTTCACACCCTGTCATGGGCAGGGACACCTCCCACTGAATCAGGCTGTCTCAGCCTGTCCTCTGAGCAGAGGTGCTCCAGCCCTTGGATCATCTCTGTGGCCTCCTCTGGGCCAGGTTGTAGGCTACAATAATTGTATTATGTGACAACTCCTCATAAATAGACCTGGAATTTTATATTTCTTGTTTTATCTCTTTCAAATGTGTCCAAAGCAGTGGGATGGACATGGATTTTAGCATTGGGCAGTGAAGTCAAAGGGCTGTGTTTGCTGGTCAGCCCGAAGCCTTGCAGGTCACTGTGAATTCCAGCCGAGAATGAGAACTGCTCTGAAGTGCCGTCTTTACAGGAAGTGTTTTCTGTTGGCCCCGATTCATGTTTACTACTGGAATAATAAGAGTCAAAACACAATGAGTTATTGTTTCCGCACAGCACAGCAGGGTTCATGGAGTTTGAATGCATTTCATGTGGAGATCAATCTGCTCGCTTCTCCAGAGTGAACTGCAAATCTTAAAGCAGTTGTGTGATCCCAGGCACAGAGCCCGAAAGTTCTATTCATATGATGTCTTTAGGATTTGCCCCCACTTCAGCTTCCTGTCTTTACCTATCTTAAGGTTCCCTAGAAGTTATACTTTTCAAATGGTAATTATTCTTTGTTCATGTTTGAAGGATCATGGATAATATTTTGATAAGGTGCATTTTATCATCTCTTTTTGAAGAATGATTTCAGAAGTTCCTCTTTTTTCCTTGTTAGTGACTGCAGAGTTGGCTGATGGAGAACATCCTGAGCATTTCACTGTACTTCTTTGTAATTTGTACCTTTTGGCTTTAATTAAGAATTCTTTTCATTGGATGTTGTTGTTGTTTATGCTTCATTTTAACTGCATTCTTATTTTGGTTCGAGTTAGGATTTTTATACCCCAAGGCATATTGGTCTTTAATATTTCTGGATGTCTGAGCCTAGGATCATAGACTTGGGATCACAGACTGGTTTGAGTTGGAAGAGACATCAAAGCTCATCCAGTTCCAACCCATCTGCCATGGATGGGCAGGAACACCTCCCACTGGATCAGAGTGCTCCAAGCCCCATCCAACCTGGCCTTGAACACCTCCAGAGATGGGGCAGCCACCACTGCTCTGGGCAGCCTGGGCCAGGGCCTCATCATCCTCACAGTAAAGTATTTCTTCCTAATATCTATCCTAAATCTCCCCTCTTTCAGCTTAAAACCATTTGCCACTGGAAAAAAAAAACAGCAAACCTCCCACTGGATCAGATGCCCCATCCCTGGAGGTGTTCAAGGCCAGGTTGGATGGGGCTTTGAGCAGCCAGATCCAGTCAGAGGGGTCCAGGGTTAGAACTGAATGAGCTTTAAGGTCCTTTCGAATCCAAACCGTTCAATGAGTCTATGATTAAATGAACATGAATTTTAAAATGCAGCAGTAGTGGTATTTTCAGAAAACCTATATATCACTACCAGAAATGTCTTACTCATGATTTATTTTGTCACACACTGCTGTTCCTTTGCAAGCTAGGTTTTTTTTCAGCCATGATTCAGGAAGACTGCTCTGTAGATCAGCTCTGCTTTCATCTGTGCTTCATGCAGATCAGTTTTATAACTCCATGCAGTTTCCATTATGCATATTGAAGTGAATTTCATAAATTAACATCATAAGGACAATATCCATAACTAACATTTATGCTCTTCAATTCTCTGCAGTGGATGAAGGTCGTGTTAAGGAACTGGGCAGATTGAGGGTGCTGCACAAGAGGACCGTGATGCCTTACAGCGTTTACAAGAGAAGAAGAAATGGGCCAAGCGACGAAGCTAGTGTTCAGCTGTACGCAAGCTTGGTTGGACAGATCTGTGCAGAAAGAATGTTGTTGTTTAGAAGTTGAAAAATGATTAAATGGCATTTCAGTGGCGCTACACTTGATTGCACTGCCAGGCGATGATGTGTACTATAGTTATGTGAGGGTATGCCTACTCAATAGCACTCTGGGGCACAGGTATGTATGTATCCAGGCTTGTGTGGACACATGGTACTGTGTTTGAAGGCCAACTCCAATAAAACTTACAATGCAGCAAGGCTTTAGCAACATAAGTTCAGAAAAACATGCTTGCAATATATTTTCATTAAGTAGTTCTGGCCTTTCTGTGCATTTTGAATAATTTTAAGTATCTAAGCAAAATGGAAAGCAGGTGTCTTTTTGGTAGAGACGAAGGTTGACTGAATCTACATTAACAATAATTCAGTTACAAATGTTTTCAGGTAGCACCTTGGGTATCTGTAGTTTAAAATTGCCATGAAATTTATGCTTGCATTTGTACGCTCCTAAACTCTTGTGAGAGAATTGAAACATGCTGTTACTTTCTAACGTGAAATCTGGCATGGTTTAATTTTATTTCAATAGCAGATTTAAAACCAGGAAGAAATTCCTTTCACCTCCTGTTCTCCATTTGTTTAAAGCAGTAGGTGAGTGCCTGACGTCCTGGTGAAGGTAGGAGTTCATCGTGGCAGGGGATGCAGTCAGTGCTGTGGGAAGCTTCCCCCTTTGGAGGTGGAACAGGATCGTGGCACTACAAATCTACCAAAGATATGTAGCCAGGCGGCACCGTGGGTTTTGGTATCAGCCTTATCCTTTGTCTAGAAAGTGTGGAAATGTAATGCGCATCGCTAATGTGAAACAGAGCTTGGGAGGGTTATCCTACAGCTCATCAGCGCACATGTCATTTTTACTGACTTCTGTTTATGGGGCAGCAGCTCATGAGTTAACGTCTTTAATAACAGTTACTGAATATTTCTGTTGGAAACACAGGAAGTCACAATGCTTTATCAAAGCACTTTATTATCTGATCTACGAACTTTGCTATTAATCATCTGTGTCCCTGTCAGGTTGTACAAGTTACGAGAATTATTTGGGGAAATAACCCTGTTTGTTGTGTAATTCAGTGATGTATGGAACATCATACGTAACCAGTGCGTCTGTGTTTCTGGTCATTGGGCATAAGAGGAGCTGCTGTTTATCAGGTTGGGGCAAAAATAATTGCTGTTTCTACCCATCAACTTTATCTCAGCTTAGAATAAAAGTTATTAATTGAAATAAGGACCATTAGATTCTATGCATTTTTGCCCCCAAGAAGCAAGTCTGCTTATTCCCTTAGTGTAGAACTCTGGAGTCCTGGAACTGATGGATCCCTCAAAGGTGTTTTGAGCTGCTGCTGCTTGGTCGTGGAGAACCTTCTCTTGCAAGAAGTCGTGGAGATGCTTGAAAATGTGGGATTCATTGGGAGAGAGGGCTGGGAGCAAGCTGGGTGAGGGAGAGTTTGGTAGCCCAGGCCTCTCCCAGAGGAGACATCCCCTTCTGAACTCACACAACAAAATTGCTCAAAGTTTCTTTGTTCCCATATTTAATTTGACAGTGTAATATAAAAAAGAATAAACAGGGAAAACAAAACCATTAGCATAAATAGAGTGAATTTTGTGCTTTAAAATGTTACACTACATGAACACAGTTAAATATAAGTTTAATCTAAACTAAGCATCACAATTTACAGTGATTGAATGGCAATTTTTTTTGCCCCAACTTAATACCTTGAATCACCTGTTATCCTTTGAAGAGAGGCTCTTACTTAGTAGGTGTTTGTCCTCAGAAAGAAATCAAATTCACTTTCACTCTGAGGCTTACATCACATCTCCTGTCATTCACGGGCTTGATTTGATCTTAAACATTTGGCCAATATTATTAATTGATGATTTTTATGTGGAACAAACATAAGAATTTTGGGATTCGAGTGCATTGCAGGTTTAACTTTTTTCCCCCTATCTGTTTGATCATTACAATATTAATTACTGATGCAGAGTACGGTTTCAACGGTCATTTTAAGAAGTAATTTTATGCTTTATTAATAGGGGTGTGTTGTATTGATCTACTCCCAGTCTGCAACAACACTGATTGTTTCTGTCATTTGTTTTATCTGTCGCCTGGTACTGAGCAGTTTCTGTATCTGTGATCTACTTTGGCCATGTCTTATCTAACCCTACCACCATGAGAGAACCACTAAATGCCATTTTATTATGAAGAGTTCCTTTCTGTGGGAAAAATACACCTGGCACTCACTGAAATGTCACAGCAGAACACTCTCTGCCTGTGCAGTGTGTGATACCCATATGGCTTAAAACTGAAACAGGTAAGAAAACCTTTTTCTATGATATAAAATGAGTTAATGGGCACAGAAGAATTCCAGTGTGACTTTCAACATCTTAGAGATTATTAACAGCATTTAATGGTGGCCTTGCTATGCTCCTTGAGAAGTTAAAGTCTCTGTTAAATTGCGAGGGAGCAGACAGTGTCGGCACGGAGAGTTCTGGCAGAGCTCCATCTTGAATCACAGAATGGTTTGGGTTGGAAGGGACCTCAAAACCCATCCAGTTCCAACCCCCAGCCATGGGCAGGGACACCTCCCAGTGGACCAGCTGCCTGCTGTTTGGTACTGAGATGTCTACTTCATAGGTTTTAGACATCCACCTGATGCGCTGTTTCCCTTGGGGAGCTTTTAATGGCTGCAGTTAGAGTGAGGTAAGTATAAAACTGCAAACTGAATACAGCTTTAAGTTGTTGTGACCACTAAAAGTGAACGACCATGTCATTTGCATTCAGAAAGGCTGCTTTCACCATCTGACCTCCCCTGGAGCCCGCTGGGCTTCTGGCTCTCACTGAACTCAGATAGAGAGACATAAAAAGTCAACACTGAGATTAACTCAGAAATTGAGTTCATCCGTAGTAGGCTGAGGTCCGACTGGCTTCTCTAGTGGTGTTTTAGAAGGAATCGGTGCAGTATTTTCCAGACAGATACATCTGTCCCCGTTCCAGAAGTGGATTAGAGCCTGAGGCTGAAGTTCTGTGCATTTTGCCACTGACTTCGGTGGAGCTGAAAATTCACCACTGTTCCAATGTTATTTAATAAGATGTTATTATTGGGAATTATTGAATTTAGAGAGATTTAATTTAGTACAAACTATTTTATAAAAGCTTTTGTAACATAGTCAGTTTGTGAGAGCTTATCCCTACAGAAAGGCTGCCTTGCTCTATTATCTGCTGATAAATGAGGATTAAATGGTGGCAAGAAAATGCAGAGCTGTGCCCAGTGCTAAAAACTACTTTTCTTTATTTGAATTGGAAATAAATGGGGAACTTAGTCATTTCCAGCATCAACACATTTCAGTAAACGCAAATGAACCGCGTGTTCAGTTTGTAACTGCCTCTCAGCAGGGCTGTTTGACTTGTAAGTAGAGAAAATAAAGTTATTTCTAGTCTCTGTGAGCTGCTGTAAGTAAATAATAGCTCTGAGTGTGGCTGCTGTCTTGCTTTGTAGGAATTTCATGATCTTGGAAGTTGTCTGAATGTTCAGCAAACAGCAGAGTCTGGGGAGTCAGAGGGCAGCAGTGATTAGAAGGGATGTTGGTCAGTTCAAAACATACGTCCATGTTTTACAAATGAATTTTGGTTCTAGGTGTACAGATTAGTGAACGTTTTGTGCTTCAAAACAGCACTTATAGTTCATTTGTGAATAGAATTGAATAAAGAGGTGGGATTTTCACCAAGGGAGAGCAGGCGGGACTAGGTATTTATTTTTGTTGGGCCAGCTGGTTGGAGAGAAACTTTCTCTGCAGAAAGTAGCCAACCATGCAGCAAGGAAATGTGGATTGTATTCAGGAAGACAAACAAACACAGATTCATTTTCCTGCTTAATGGGGCAGAATTCGAGGTCATTCTGGGTTCCTGAAGGAGACTTTGTTGAAGCCCGGTGCCACCATGGCTTGGAATTCTGGTGTGCCAAGGCTGGCGGTGGTGCAGTGCACAAGGATTTGTCCTTCACTTTATAATTATTGGAACATTTGTTTTTCTGCTTCATTGTTCCTTCAGAGAGCCCACATCCATCACTCTTTTTGAAGTTCTGGTAGTATCTTTTCCAGATGATTGTTCTGAAGCTACCAGCCTGTTGCCGAGTTCCTTCTCTCTCTCATCATCCCAGATTATCCTTCAGATGTGTGTTACATGCTCGCCTCACCCTTTGGAAGGGTGTAGGCAATGTTTAAGGCAGGAACCATCACTAGTGTTTCCAAAAGCACCGTAGCCACACAGCGTACCCAGTGTGTTTATGGAATTGTACTTCCACAGCCTTTGGCTTATGATCTCACATACTGAGCACTAAAAATGCCAGATTACGTTTCCACGTGCCAAATGGTTTGTTTTCTTGGGTGAATGGAAGTACTGGAGAGTTTCCCAGCCCTGGCTCTGTGGCTGTCCCTTGGAGGCCAGGGTGGTGAACTGTGTCAGGCTCGAGCATCGGCTGCAGAAGGTGCTGAGGAGAAGAAGATGCCTCAGAAGGGCTGGCGATGGCCCGGTGTGACGGAGCGAGGAGCTGATGGTGCCCGCTGGCCAGAGGAGCGTTAGCAGGTGAGCAGTGTGTGTGATTTGGCTGCAGTTATGGGACAGAGGTTAGACTTGCTGGGGAAATAAAAAGGAACTGTGGGAAACAAGTAGTACCAATGACAGCTTTTAATGTCAGTGGTAGCTGCTAACCAAGGGAGTACAGCCAGCAGGTCGGTTATAATCTCATTTTATATGAGGTTGTTTTTGAACAGCACAATGCCTAAGCAGCCAAGTATACAAGCACTTAGTAAACAGAATATTTTGTGAATTAAACTGCTTAAATACAGAGAGAATGCACAGGTATTAGGTGAGCGTTAAAACACAAAATGCTCTTACAAGATATAGATGCATGATAGCATCTCATATCATCAATAAACTGGATCCAAGGACTGACTGGGGTCAGCGGATGCCTAAATAAAATAGTATTCTATAAATTATTCTGCTACGTGCATTTTATAGTGCATTTAAAACTCATCCTGTGAGAGGTTTGTTTTCTAACAGCATTAAAATCAATAGGAACATCAGTACCTGAACATAGAAACCCAAGTACAGCACATGTTAATGCTATTTATTAATATGAAACAACCTTAACACTGAAAACAGTGGCTTTTACTGACCTCTGACCAATCAAGTAGCAGCTCAGAGCTTTCCAGCTATGTTTTACTTTATGTTTATTCATTTCCTTATTATAATGATTCCCATCAGATTCTTGTGCTTCCCATCAGTTACTTCCACTTGGGGTTTGACACATAATACATGTGTCTGCCAAAAGCCCTGCTGAGCAATTGCTCTCTGGACAAAAGAAAGTGTTAGGAAGTCTGTTAAGGAGCGAGGGTAGCCGAGGGACAGTCAGTCTGCAACCTTTGTGCAGCAGAAAGAGCGGCGTTTATTTACAATGTCGTCTGCTGCAGGCTTTAAAATAAATGTGTGGGATTTCATCCGTTTCCCCTTGTTGGTGACATCTGATCGTCATTGTCCGGCAAGAATCAATGGAGCATTGGAGAATATTGAGAGAAAAAAACAGTTAAGGTCAGTGTTTTGCTTTTATGGCAAAAAAAAAATGGAGTTAAGGAATGAAATTGTATGAATTCCTTTCAAATTCTCTGGGGGCACGGGGCAAAAAAGTGCGGGTTGATAGGACTTGTAGAAATCATTTGCAGCTTCTCCTCTGTCTTCTCCGGGCTGAAGCAGGGGAAGGAGACACCTGTGGTCCCTTGCATGGCGAACCTCCCTGTTGGTAATGATCTCTGATGAAGGCAGCTCAGTGAGGGCCTTGGAGTGATTTTCTGCAGGGAAGAAAACCTTGTTACTGAAAGGTTTTATATCTGGTTTTTATTTTTCAGACTTCTTGTTACAAGTGCACCTGGTTTGGTTTGTCCTCCCTGACTATGAAGAGCAATCACTGAGGTTCCTCCTTGCGGCAGCTCTAGACATTTCTGAAGGTTGTTAATAGTCATAGAATCATGGAACAGTTTGGGTTGGAAGGGACCTCAAAGCCCATCCAGTCCCACCCCCTGCCATGGGCAGGGACACCTCCCACTGGATCATGGGCTCCAAGCCCCATCCAACCTGGCCTTGAACACCTCCAGGGATGGGGCAGCCACCACTGCTCTGGAAAACCTGGGCCAGGGCCTCTCCACCCTCAGCGTGAAGAATTTCTTCCTAATGTCCAATCTAAATCTTTCCCCTTCCAATTTAAAGCCACCCACCCTCATCCTATTGCTACAAGCCTTCAGGAACAGTCCCTCCCAGCTCCCCTGCAGCCCCTTCAGGTACTGGAAGTCAACACGCTATTTTTCCTAAACTGACCAAACCCAATCACAATCCCTTAAGGATATTTTATTGAGCTTTCTTAGCTATCTCCCCGTGGTCCCTTCTTATCTCTGAGTGCTTTGCCCTCGTGCCAGTGGCTCCAGTAACCTGCCACAATCATTGCTGTGGTCAACACCAGCACAAAGATGTTTCTTCTTCAAAGGAATAACTGTCACGATCCAACTGATGTTTCTGTTCAACACAGACCCTGTACTTTCTGTTTATCTCCAGTACAATCCAGTGAAGCCCAACCCTTGCTCCACCAGCCAACATCCTTTTTCTCCCCTCAGGCTCTCACCCTGCACCAGCAGAGGGCACATTCCAGCCTGCAAACTTCATCGCAGTCCATCGTTCCTTCTTGACTGGGCATCCACATTCTCTGGGTCTCTTCTACTAATGTCTCAGCCCGAGTTTAATTTTTCCCACTCTGCTCTCAGTTGGGGCATATCAGAAAAAGAAATTATTGCCAGGTGGGTTTGACCAAGCTCTGTGCTTTATTAGTTGGGTGAAACTAAAAATCAGGATTAAAGGCTATTTTGAGACAAATAGTCTAGATTTTTGTAACGCTAAATTCATTAGATGTGCGGTGCTCCTTTAGTCTGGAGGAGGCTGAGGGGAGACCTTCTCACTGCCTACACCTGCCTGAAAGGAGGTTGTGGTGAGGTGGGTGCTGGGCTTTTCTCCCAAGTAACAGGTGATAGGACAAGGAGGAATGGCCTCAAGCTGTGCTAGGGGAGATTCAGACTGGACATTAGGAAGAAATCTTTTACTGAGATGGTTATTGGGCACTGGAACAGGCTGCCCAGGGAGGTGGTGGAGTCCCCAGTCTTGGGGGGGGGTTAAAAGACAGGCAGATGAGGTACTTAAGGATATGGTTTAGTGGCAGATAGGTATGGTTGGACACTATGATCTCAGATCTTGCAACCTGGTGATTCTATGGTTACTGAAATTAAGATCCATAGGACACATGAGGATGGGCCACCGGGCAGTTACCCATCTTAAAACGCTTTGGATGCTGTTGGATGCCATGGCAGGGGGTTGGAACTGGATGATCTTTAAGGTCCCTTCCAAGCCAAACCGGTCTATGACTCTATGATTCCATTCCTTTCCACGCAGTTCCTATCAAACTGTGTGCAGAAGGAGCATTCATAACATTGAATATAATGCTTCTTGCACGTATTTTGACAGCTACTTTGTATTTCTCCATGGGGTTGCAGCAACTGAATCAGTGCATCTCAAGATAAATGTTTTCTGAAAGTGAACCAAGTGTGCTGGCATCTTCTGGTGCCAGAGGCGCGCGTGTGGTGCTCACTTGCGATTCACTTAGCCACTGCATTTTCAGGTACGAACAGCTTGTTCAGTGCCTCGCTCTCTTTGCAGAAGCCAACTGATTTCTCAGTCAAACACAAAATTTTGTTTTAAAAAAAGAGCAAAAAACAATGGTCAGTTGACCTTAAAAACCCCCAAACACTCCTCATTGCCAGTAGATCCTTGACAAGGTTTCTGGTGGTTTCATTGACTGTGAAAGCTAAAACGAAAAAATCAAAGGTGCATTATTTTTCTGCTTTCTTCTCTTCATTTTTACTCTCAGGTTTTCTTGCTCCCCTATGCAGGGAATGATATAATGTTGAAATCAGGTTTCTAACAGTGAACTTAGAGATCAGGGGACTGCAACGCTTTTCTTTATTGCCAAGGGCATTGCAACTCATTTGTTTTGGGAATATGTTAGTCTCGATGGCTCAAGGTGAAAGCGGTCAAAGAGTGATCAGTTGCAAAAACAAGGATCCTAACTGTAAATTATTTGTTATTTTTCATACATCCACGTTATTGCTGTGCCCAGAAACCTGGAGGAGGCTTTGCTGTAACAGCTGCTACAAGTATCCTTAAGCTGAGATTATCCTCACCCTTGAATTTTTGCAGTTTGTAAAATCCCAGATGTGTTGTAAATCCTCCTTTCTAAGCTGGCTCCAGTGAAGCGAGTGAGAAACTGCTTTCCCGGAGCAAGGTAGAAGGCTTGGAAGAACCAGGGTTCAGAGGAGTGTCCTGCTCCAGTTGTTGGGCCTCTTCTCAAGGGATGGTGATGCCCGAAGGCTCACGCTGGACATTGGGGAAGAGGAGAAGAGGAGAATTCTCCCTTGCTGGCCTTTGGGGAGGCCCTGGCCCAGGTTGCCCAGAGCAGTGGTGGCTGCCCCATCCCTGGAGATGTTCAAGGCCAGGTTGGATGGGGCTTGGAGCCCCTGATCCAGTGGGAGGTGTCCCTGCCCATGGCAGGGGTGGGGCTGGATGGGCTTTGGGGGGTCCCTTCCCAACCTATGATTCTATGATTTCCTGTTTACTGTATAATATTTTTCTTGCATAATATTCTATAATAATATCATAGATTATATTTCTATACTCTTCTTGGTTTGTGAGCATCCTTAGAGCTTGTGTGCTTTATGGTAACATTTATTGCTTGTTCCCTGTGTTTTCTTCAAGCTCTTTTCAGAGAGGCATCTCCATTCCTACATGAAACAGGGATGTTCCATGGTGCTATGAGACAGCAGGACTTCTGTCGCTTCCTTCTTTAATTTGGAGGCTGTCAGCACATTTCAGCCAGAAATAAATTAGCACCTCCTTACCAAGTTGTAATTAGGGGATATGTGAGTCGCTGCCTTCTCTGCACAAATAAATACGGCAACAGTCTGGCAAAAAACTTTGGTAGTTTAAGTATTTGGTTGGGAAGAGAAGGGCATTTGCATGGATAAAAGGTAGGGACCCCAGGTGCGACCTGGCAGCCAAGCCACTGGGATAACGCTGCACCTTGACTGGTGTGTAGGCTGCAGTTTTACCCCAGAAGCTTCAGCTTTTTCCATCATGCAAAACATCCTGTCTCATTACTGACTCCCTTCCCTCCAAATCAAGAACTGCTCCAGGGGGTGATCCCCTAAAACTTCTGGTGTTCATGGGCCATGTGACCAAAGAGATGTCCTAGGAATCCCGGCTCAGCGTGGCTGAATTGGAGCTTATGCTAAGTAAGTACTAAATCTAAGTTTTTATTTTATTGCCTCGTATTATGTATTAAAAATAAGTATTATTATTTCCATAATGGGAGGGCGCAGAACACTGAAATAGCAAGATGAGGCTTGCTAAAATTAAGAATGGACCTTCCTAGTACAGCAGAACTGTGCTAACAGAAACCCACTCTGCCCACAGGAGTGAAATCGCCACATCTGCTGCTTCCAAAGAGGAATACACTTCCTACATCTGAAGATCTTGGTGAGTTTTAATGGCTGATTTTCCCTTCCCATCTCTTTTGTTGTTGTTTGTGTGTCCTCAATTATTCTTTTGCACACACAAGCATCTTTCAGTTCATTAGAGACTTTAGAAATTGAGAGGTTTATCTGTAGCAGGTGTGGTCCAGTAGAGTGTACTCGTTGCTATTACCTTGCAGAGTGACCTTCTAGGAAAGAAAGAACACATTGATGTTTACGGTTGATAATCTATCGATTTGCGGTCGAAAACAAAGGCAATCAACGGGAGGGCTGTAATTGTTTCATTAAGTCCTATGAACAATGTGTTGTACATTGATCCAAAGCGCCTTGGAGCTACAGCCTCACAATGTCACGACTCTTCCCATGGGCACCTTGTTTTCCAGTTTGCTGGTACTTGAAAGTGCTTTGATAGTCTCACAAACTGCCATCATTCAGCATCGCTCTGGCTGAGTGTGACCATGGGGCAAGGTAAGTGACTCTAGAATCCAGACAGCTGAGCGCAGAATGGTTTCCTGCCCTTTCAGAGTTGCTGAGGCCTTTAGAAGTGACTCCACTTTTCTCAAAAGTCAAGTTAGGGAAATCAAATGTACTGGTACCCATCCTTTGGCCAGCGTGAACTCTCCTCTGAACAGGCTGCATGGAGTGTAATTGTTTTGTCTTACTCTGCTTCAAACAGAGATGCTATGGTGGGTTTAAAAGCCAGAAGGCCAGTCCTCCTGAGAAGTTCCTGGTGCTGTGGGGGAATGGTTCTGTCCTCCTGAGAAGCCCTGCAATTGCTCGTGCTGTGTAGTGACAATCGGGTGTTTAATAAGAAGTTTGCTTCTGACTTAACAAGAGAGAGGTTTCCCAGCTTCTGTTCCAACCGGCATCTGGGATCCCTTACAAACTTCTCTATATCATTGTTCTTCAGTGCATTTTATAATGAGTAAAATCAGGGTTACAATCTCCTGAATCGTCTAGTGGTACTACAAATACTTACCTCTGCATCTTGCTTTTACTGGAGATAAAAATCCTTTGGATCAAGCAATAGATGTGTATTATAGCAAAGCTGTAAACATTTGTCCTCCTTAAAAGGTTGAAGTTAGGGTGTAACATGAATTTATAACCTCAATGGTTTGTCTTAGCTGTGTTGCCTCTGACTTCAGGGGCTCTGCAGAATAACCACGCACTGTGTGATTTCATCCCTGCTCTGGAGATTCTTGCCCATGGCCATGTCCCTTTCCCCTGCTGCACACCTCCCACACTAGCTCTGCTGGGTCAAGCCCGTAAAGATCTCATGATAGTCATACTTCTCAACCACTTTACCTCTAGAAATGTGCATGGAAGGATGGCACTGCCTGTTAGATGCGGTATCTGAGATCGCTCAGTGTCCTTGCTGAGTTTATTCTATTCTTCAAGGACTGTGCTAACAAGAAAAGCTATAAATTATATGCAGGATTTCTCTTGTTGTTAACTTGAACCAAGAAAAATGGAACATTTTTTATGTGCCAGCTCTGAGTTCATTTGGCTGCAGTTTTAATTCGGGTCTCCTTTTGGGTGGCGAGGCCTTTCACAATGAGTGTGGTCATACTTGAGATAGAAAAGTCTTCCTGAAATCCTTCAGCAAAGCAGTCCAAGCAGTTACGGTGATGGTACAAGGCTTTACCAAACTTCTCGTGATTCTGATGTTTATAGCTCAGAATATTTTGCACACATGTTCCAACTTTATGTCCACAATATTTGTTAAACCAACAAGTCTGTAGCAGACATGAGAGCTACCATCAGGAAACTTGTTTGACAGTTTAAACAGACAGCATCTGTGTTTCCTACATTTCAGAGTACACAAAAAGAATGAGGATTGCCCACAGCTCAATTAATTCAAGATGTTGTCATGTGGTGGAACGCTGTCTTGGAGATGTTAGATCTAATTGAAAAAAAAGGGGGAGGGGTTGTTCTTGTGTTTGACTGAGTTTCATCAGTATCATCTCCACGGTGGAATGTTCCTGAGAGCTGCAGTCTTGAGTTTTGGGAATTCAGATAAAGTGGTGTACATCAGGGCTGTCCTCTGCTTCCAGCTCTGTCTTTGTTCAAAGGGAACTTAGGGTTTTCAAATTTCAAAGCAATATGAGTCTTAAATTGGGTACCACTTAAACATTGTTTAAAATAACACCAAAATCATCACGATTGTCAACGAAAAGGCAATCAAACAAAGAAAAGAGACCCAAAGGAGCAAAGACAAAATACTGGGGTGTTAGTGCTGTGAAATCAGGGGGGGTGGCAGGGGAACGGAAGCAAGTTCTCCAGTTGTGCGATGGGAGGCATCTTATGCTTGCATCCTTCACGTTGTTTAATGACAGTGGTTGCTTTAATGGTAAGTCAGAGTTGTCGTTCTCTGTGCCAGTGAAGTAAAACCCAGAACTAAACCACGTACAAAGACCCATGCGTCACACACCACGCAGCCACAACCCCGGCCGCTGCAGATGAGCCTAGCTCTGTCAGAAAAGGACACTTCTTGTAGGGAATGGTTGTACTGCACAGCTTGGGCTCAGCAGCCCATGTAAACAGATGCTTAAGGCTAAGCCCATGGGGAATGTTCTGATGAGGTGAGCTTCACGAGAGCCAGGACACCACCAGCGCTGTGATTTGTTATAGAGGCATTAAAACATTATCACATTTTGTAATTGAATAGGACATTGTAGTGAATAGGACCGTGTTTTGGCACCTGCTTCAGGGTTATCCAGATTTATGTTGACATAAACGATGAAGATAAAATAAGAATTTGCTCTTCTATGACCAAAACCCCTTCAACTTGCTTAAAAATGCAGCGAGGGGAAGGAGCAGGACTATTTTCCCAGAAGCTGTAATCATGGATCAAACTGCAATAGCTGTGTTGAGTGCTAACTGGACCCACGATTTCATCTGTTGGCTTCACTGTGGCTCTTTGCAGGGTAAGATATTGTTCACTGTTATCTCTGAGCCTCTGATTCTTGTCTCTGGTGACATGAGGTGCTTCTGTATACAGCAGTAGGATTTTGGATGGACTGTTGCTCTGCGCTGTGGCGTGTGCTGATACACTAGGGAAACAGTCCACAACCGTGACAGTTGTGTGTCAGTGTCTTTATCTGATATCTGCTCATAAACCCTTCCCTGCACAACTCTGGCTTTTTGTAATAGAGGCCATGCAGTGAAAATCATGCACGCTTATTCAAAAATGTATAGGCTGACCTGAGAATTCTCTCTGGGCAGGGCTTCTCGGGTCAGTCAAAATGAATGAAAACCAAATGTGCCTGGTTTTCTGTTTACTCTTTCCAAAAACATAGCACATACGCAGTGTGCAGCTGCTATCCCGAACAGGTTTTCCCCCCTCGTATTTGGGAAATCGGTACTTAAAGAGCATATTCTATCGATGGTGCCGTAGAGCAAGGGATGCTGGTCCAGTTCACAATTCATTTATCAAACTGTCTGGAAGAATTTTGAGGAAGGTAAGACAACAATGGAGTTGGAGCTAAGACAGTCAGTATCCAGTGCATTTGTGTAAATAAAAAGTAACAAAAAGTCCATATCTTGCCCCTCAGGTTCTGTCGGCTCCAGGAGAAGTGCGATTAATCCTTTGAAGGCACTGTTCTTCCTTCTTTTACAACAAGGAATGATATTTTATCAGCTCCCCTGGGAACTCTGACATCCTCAGACAAGGGACTGTAAGGGCAAAGAACTACCATGAGTGCTGCAGGGTGGTGAAATTCCACCAAGCAATTGCTCTACCAAGGAGATGACAGGTAAGGTGAAGCTCAAGGACAGACCACAACAGAATTTTTATGATTTAAAAAATAGCTGAATGGAAATGTTTGGATAACAGAGAGCTGGACCAGCTGACCTCCAAAGGCCCTCCTCTTCAGAGTTTAAATGAGAATGCCCTTTCTTTTAGGTTTTTTTTTTGTGTCATTAAGTATGTCTCTGGGTAAGGGGATCTATGGAAGATGACAGCGATCAATGGAAAAAAAGCACTGAAGATTTAAAGGGAACGATATCACACTGTCCACCTACTGGAAACCAGACATGGCAGCTGTGAGTCCCCAGTGGTGTGTGTGGCTTTTCCACTGGCAAAAAGCATAACGTGTCATTAAACTGCAGTCGATCCCCACGCCAGGTACCTTGTAGCTGTGGTATGCAGGTGGATGAAACGGCTGATAAGGCAGGACTTATTCTTTGCTAGACCTAGTGAGAAGCCTCAAGCTGGCTTTGACCTGGTGCTTTTTCTTTCTTTGTTTTTTTTTTCCCCAACTGTTTCAACAATTAACCATTCTCCCTCCATTTGCGGGATGATTTCCTTTCAAAATCCACTGTTTTGGGGGTCTGGCTGATCTCTCTTTTTCCTGCTCTCTTCTTGCCCCATCCCTGGCAGTGGGCTAGGGGGCACACACGATGGGACCCATCAACCTGGGGGAAACACACATAATGGAACCTCTCCCTGGTTGAACAGGCTTGCAGATTGCCAACTGATTTCCCCAGCCAGCTAGGACCTTTTGGAGTCATTCTATACCCTTTGATTGCCATTGTGAAAGACACTAATTCACTTTTGTGTGAAACTTAATCAAAATCAGCCCATCGTTCCCTTGCCCGTAGCCCATTAGAAATGCTTGTGCTGGATTTCAGAGACTGGCTTTTCGCAATCTATCAAGTCCCTCTCTAAAGGGTTGGTTATCTCTTTCTCCTGTGCGGGATCGTGACAGGGCATCAAGGAGTCGCTGTGCTTTCTTTGGCTACAGGCGTCTGGAAATAGGCAAAAAGTCACACAGTTACTGTTATTTAATTAAAATGCCCAAATTACCTTTGGGATGAGCATTCTTTGGTCTTCGGAGGAGAATGGAGCTGTCTGGGAAACCCCTGTGCAGTGCTAAGAACACTGAATTGACCTGGCACTAATCACAAATCGCCTGTTATAAACTAAATTAAAGGGGCTTTTCCAGGTATTGAGGCTTGTATTTGGGCTGCTGGGTGAGTTAACAGGGCAACATGTTGTGCAGAGCTGGATTCAAAGTCATGACAAGATGTGGGTCGCTCTACCTGGGTTGTGTATTGTCAGAGGATCACTCTACCTGGGTTGCACGATTTTGGAAGACAAAATACACTGATTTATCCTTGACAGAGGGTAAAGACCTGCTTTTGCTTTGAGGATGTGTGGATAGCGTAACTCCCATCAGGAGCCGCTGATCCTAAAGCCTTGTTTTCTGGCATTCTCTAAAACCAGCCTAAAAAGTCGGTAGGAGGCAAAGAGGTGGAAACAAGCCAGGATGTAAATTCAATAGGTTTTTTGGTGTTATAATATCAAATTATAGCAAAAATGTTTGCCATGTTGACTAGTTGGGTGATAAATGAATGTTTCTCCCATTCAGTCTAACACAGTGGTTCTGTCATCCCCAACCAGACTTGGATCACTGCAAAGAGCCTCAATTCTACTTCCTGAAAACCCGGATCCGCACTGTGGCAGGGGTTCCCTCTGGCACGGGCGGCTGTGCCGTGGCCAGTCCCCAGCCCACGGCAGGGATCCCTGCATTGTGCTCCAGGCATAAATGCTCTCAATGGGATTAGTGCGGTGAAGGGGCGAGAGGCTGTGGGAAAGCCTGCGTGTGTCATATTTCTCTCGTCTGCTGTCGCAGCTGAATGTCGCCGCTCGGCCAACAATAGGGTTAAAAAAGTTAGGAGCAACTGTTGTGGTAGCTTGATTTTTGAATTATGTATTCATGAATCTGAATAATAGCCTTTCAGCTGTGGTATTGTCCTTTGAAACGCTCTGGGAATCGTAAGATGGGATGGGGGTGCGGAGAGGGATGGAGAAGTGCAGAGGGGAAAAAGTGTGGAAAACTAGGACTTAATCAAAAGACAGCGACAAATTGTATGAAATGAGATTTTTCTTCCCTGCTTATACTGTGCCTACAAAATGAGTTTTCACTTGGAAATGTTTACTTCTGTCCCAGCCTAATAACGCTTGTGTTCTCTCCCTTGGCTGAGTGCTTGGAGCCCTAACAGGGGACGGGGCAAAGCTGTAAACACCGGTGTCTGCTCCAGGTGGCACTGGGTTTTCCCATCTCTTATGCAGGTCAGAGGAGCAATGAGCTACCCTGATCTGCTTAATGCTAGGCTGGGTGTCCAGGGGAGGAAAAGGCATCTTTGGAAAGGAGAGAAGTTGGGAAGCAGCCAATAGGACCAAAGCTGTGGGCCGTTTTTTAGGAGAGCACCAATATACAGTTCCCAATGTAGTTTTATTGATGTCATTGCCTTTTACGTTGTGTTTGAGAACTTATCTCCTGCAGCAATAGTTGTAGGCCTTGAGGAAGATGCTGGCCGTGTTGGGCAGGAGTGGGAGGAGGTGGTGTCGGTGCCAGCCCTGGCTGCCCGCGGTCCTGCTGTGCCCAGGAGCCAAGCCTGGACCCAGCCTGGGACATGGCACACCAGAAACCCTCCCTCTCCTACTTGCTTAATTGACACAAGGCAACATTGGACTCCAAACACATTTTCTTGTGAGCAAAAGTGATTTTGTATCACTTACCCTGTTTACCCCCTAGGATTATATTGGAAATTTCATAGGGGAAAAATATTTTCTCCCCGCAAAAGTCCATTCCAAGATGTAAGAGCTCCTAACCAAGCTGTGGTAGACCCTCCTCAAAGCCTTCCAGACCCTTGTTCAGTGTGACAAATGTGCTCCTCACCTCAGAGAACACATCCCGTTTATTCCATGGTGCTGGAAAGTCGAAAAACTTTCTTCCTGATGCAAGTCAAAGTACAATTTGCACAAACGTGCCCAAATAAACTAGCTGCTTTGGCACAGTGAGCATAAAACACATTAGTAAAACATACATTATGAAGTCCCCAATCAGCAAAACGTGGCCAGCCTTGCTGCTTAACAAACGTGCACATTGTCAGTTGTGACAGCCTCTGGAATTTGGCACAAAGCTGCAAGGGCTTAAAGCACAGGCATTTTCCTTAGCATCTATTTTTAGTGATTATATAGACTCTGCTTGGAGTAATACCTGGGCTCCTCTTGGTGTTTGATGTATTTATTCTCCCTGTGAGGTCGAAAGGAAGAACACAAGCCAGTTGAGCTGTGTTGCTGTTCTTTTCTGCCGAATATCTGGAAACTGGAGAGGTTTGGGCCTCTTCTCTGTGAGTGAAGGCACCACCATAACACACAACAGGTCTGAGACCTTTTTAATGCATTAGGTGCAATTAAATATGTTTCCAGAAAAGTTAGCTGTCCATCTGCTATAGGGGGAATTTAGTGTGCTGTGCTTTTCTCACCCCCTCATAATTTTCTTGTCCTTTTCTATGTAAAATCACCCTTATGTACATTTAAACACAGTCCATTTTGCATAATGACATTTTCATCTGCAGGAGCTAATGAGCCAAGGGGGAAATGCACTTGCTTGAACAAGTTGTAAAATGAACTTTTGGAAGTGGATTGGAAGGGATTCTCTTACCCTCTGTTTGCCCCAGCGGTTGCTGAGCCGGTCCCACCAGGGCTGTCCCCATTTCTTTGGTGAGTCTTGCTCCTATCACATGGCTACTCTCACTGTGTGAGGCTGTTCCTTTAAGCTGGTCTGTGGTTCTCCTAAATGGAGCCACAACCGGCCTCATGGCTTTAACTTCTTCCTTTCATGCCACCTGGGCTGTGTATTTTTTCTGCTGCCACTCATGGAATCGTGGAACGGTTTGGGATGGAAGGGACCTTGAAGCCCACCCAGTCCCACTCCCTGCCTCGGTTAGGGACACCTCCCACTAGATCAGGAGGCTCAAAGCCCCATCCAACCTGGCCTTGAACACCTCCAGGGATGGGGCAGCCATCACTGCTCTAGGCAAATTCCTCAGATTCGAGTGGTGTCCCTGCATCATGATGTCAGCTTTTTCAACTACTGAGGTTACTGTAAAATTCCTTCCAATAAACTCTGGGCTTGTATGTACAGCTGCTCTCTCACCTTGCCTCTTGTGGCACTCGATAATTTTGGCCAGTTCCAGAAAATGAATGCTTTTATTGTTTCATTTTCTCAATGTGAAGCTCTGTTGGGTTGCTTGGAACCTCCCTCTGAACTGGGCAGGTACTGGAAATGGGCGCTGGGCTCTGGCCCTGCATTGCTGGAAATGGCTTTCCTAAGCACAACCATGTCTTTCTCCTCTGCTGGTGCAGCCTCAGAGATCTGTCTCCTGTTTGCTTTGGCTGTGTCCCACGTGTTTTTCCTCCATGATGCTCGGAGCCACCTGGGAGCGCCTGCCTTTCCTCACTGCTGCTCCCCCACCTGTCTGTCCCCACCACAGCCTGCAGTTGACTTTGCTCTGCCATGCAACAGCTATTTAGTGCTGTTCATCTGGGGCTGGATTGCTGCTTCTTCCAGGTATGCTAGACCTGGCTCTTGGACATCTTCAGGGCAGGCATGGAAAAGGGTCTTTGTGTCTGTTCAGGTTCTGCTGTTGACGTTCTCCTCAACAGAGTTATCGAACTCTTCACTACCATTTTTACCATGATGTGTCTCTGACCGTCCTTCACCAGTCCTTTGTAAGCCATTTAGCATTTCTCTGACTTTCAAAATGATTTTTCTATTGGAATACCTTATTCATGCTCCATCTGCCTCCATCCCAAAGAGCCTTTATCTCAAGTCATCATACAAGGTTCTCCACTAGTGCGTATTGCCATTTGCTTCTGGGTTGTCCAGCTGCCCCTGCAGTGTGGTGGCATTGCTCTAAGCCTAGAACAGCTTCTCTTAACCCGCTTCAACAGAAAACATCTTTTATTCAAGTGTCCTACAAATGAACCCACCCCTGTTTGGCAAGCCATTGCCTTCCAAGCCCCCAGGTGCTTTGCTCTGTAGTGCAAGTACACTTCCCTTTCTTTGGGATTAGTGTGAAATATGTATTCAGGATATGTGTGAAAAGAGTGATATCCCTCTACAGCCACTGGTGTGCAAGATCATAGGGCTCCCTGAATGCTTTTATCAGGTGCTCTAGAGTTCACTGTTCCTGGCAATGGCCACCATCTACTTCTTGCCTCTTTTCCCTCATGAGATAGAAAGAAACTTTACTTTCCTTTTATCCTCTTTATTTCCCTCCTGGTAACCTCTAAAGTCAGACTCCTTTCATGGTTCCGTTCCTGGGCACTGGAAATTCAAGTTGCTTGGCAGTCTGAGCCCATGTGGACAAGTCCATTCTTGTTTTCCTGTTAACCTTGTGTGAGATTTGATAGTTGGAGCCTTTGCTATTGGAATCATAGAGTGGACAGTCCTTTGTGCAGCCCCAGATGGGTCACAGGCTCACTTGTAGCCCTCGGGTGACCCTTGGATTCAATAAGTCTAATACCTATGTTCAGGTAAACCAGCAAATTACAGCTTTGTTGAACCCTTGCTATTGCCTCCCACTCAAGACCAGTGGTTAAGATGGATTATGAGGCACGGTGATCTTCAAAGACAAGTTTGAATTATTGTCTCCCATTTGCCTCTCTGTGGGCAGATCACCTAATCCCCTGGAGATCCCAGCCAGCGGGAACAAAGAGTTCTAGGTTCTATGGAAAACACTTGGCACACGGGGGCTTTGCTGCTGTGAGATGATGAACGTCCTTGAGGAAATTCTAAATTAAAGAAGGAAACCATTGCTCCAAGCTGCAGCATTTCCAAATTCCTTCTGTAATGGAATATCATGTCTAGATGTCTGTGATGTGTTTGGTTTCTTTTGAGCTGGATTTCTAATTTTATTTAACCAGTGCATGAAGCCTCACAACCGGAGGCCTGAGATGTGCTTGTTTGGAAAAGCACGAGTACCTCCTTGGCAACACTTGAGAGGAAAAAGTTAGGAAGGTTGTAGGGCATAGGCCAACAGGCTTGACGCTTGAGATGTAGAAAATGAGGTCATCACGGATTTTTTTTTCCTGCTGTTTTTAAACTGGATAAAATATTGTACAGAATAGCAAGCTGGTTGTGTAATCCATATTTTCTATTTGTTGAATATTGACTCACTTCTGACTGGTTTAAGACAAGTCAAGAAACAAGGAGAATATCCTACCAAGTACTTGGTTTGCAGTCTTTTTTCTTTAGGCACTGTTACCATAGACAATAGGTTTTACATAAATACCATGGTATTCATGTAAATATAACATGAAATCTTTCAGTGTTGCATTTCTAGTATGCAACAGCATATGAAAAGTAGTCAAATCACACTGATTTTAATTTATGTTGTATTTCTCCTGAAAGGAGGTCATAACAAAGAGTTTACATTTCAATTGCTTTGGAAAATAGCACTTAATTGCTTTCACCTGAAGAAACCCGGCCTGCATGAAAAAAGCAACACATCAAAGGAAAGGGTCCTTTTCCCAAGAAGTTCTTAAAGAATTGTGATTTATTGTAGCAAAATATGACAAGGGGGTTATTCTGAATCCTACCTAAGAAAATAGTAATAAAGTGGTCATTCTGAAGTGATCTTTCCCTCAGCTGCAGACTGGTGTTTGCCCATGGCCCTGGGCTTGGTGTATGAGCAGTGGAGAGCAGGAGAGGCTTTTGAGAACTCTGCTTTTAAGCAGCATGTTGGGAGTTAAAGTACAAACCCACTCGGATCTCAATAAGGCTCTGGGGATCTTCAATACTGAAGAAAATGAGTTAGACAGGAAAAGTAAATACTTGCTCACATAAGAGCGTTAATGCACATTTAAAAGCCCAAACTCTGAAATCCTTACAGAATTGAACAAATATTCTTTTTTTCCCCCTAAGTAAATGGCCTCTTTCTGTCTTAGTGGCTTTCATGTTCACTCAAAACTACCTCTTGCATTTGGCACCCTTGACTCTCCCCTCGCTGCCACTCCAGGTGACAGATCTGCGGGTTTCGATGGAGCGAGCAGCAGCCCCTTGAGTAAAAGCTCTGTAGAAGGAACAGAAACTGCCTGAGCTGCATGTTTCCTGGGCCTGACTTCCATCTCCCACCTTCCATGTCCCACCTTATGCCTCTGCTCTCATTACCCTTTGCAGCTATAGGGTCCAAAAGTCATCATTTCACACTGACCCTAATGGGTTGCTGAAGAGTTATCATGTTGTGAAGCTGATCCCAGGCTTTATTTCATAGAACTTTAGAGTGGTTTGAGTTGGAAAGGACCTTAAAGATCATCTAACTCCAACAACCCTGCCATGGGCAGGGACATTTCCTCCTGGATCAGGGGCTCCAAGCCCCATTCAACCTGGCCTTGAACACCTCCAGGGATGGGGCAGCCACCGTTGCTCTGAGCAAACTGGGCCAGGGCCTCCCCACCTTCAGCATGAAGAATTTTGTCCTAATGTCTAGTCTAAATCTTCCCCTCTCCAGTTTGTAGCCATTCCCCTTATCCTATCACTCCATGCCTTTGTAGTAATGACATCGTAGTGAAACTTTGCGGTTTCATATCTAACTGTCCTCTGTTCCTGCCTGTTGGCCACTGCTGCTCTCGGTGTGATGAGGCAATAGCCGCAGTGTGTTCTCTCATGGGATTTGTAAACAGATTCCGATGCTACAAGTTGTTCAGCGAGAACTGTTTTCATTAAAGAGGGAGAAGTGATTTAAAGAGGACAGTGACAACATCATGTGTTCTATGGCATCCTGCTACAAACTCTATGGCTGGGTGTGTGGAGCTGTGGATGTCTGAGTTTGAACCTGACCTTATACTGACATAATTCATACTTGTGCAGTCTTGATAGCTGAAAGTAGGATTTGTGACAGCATGCAGGGGCTAGAAATTAATGGGGTTTACACTCCTGAATCAGTCAGACATTTGAAATGGATGTTTTACTTGTTTTGTTTTTCCTTTTCCTCCCTATGGTAATCTCAAATCAGACAAGTCAAAATCATATCTGCTCAACACTTATAGTTTTCCTTCTAAAGACTGTGCTTGACTTTGTAGGCAGCATAATGCTGGCTTTCATAGCTTGGACTTCCTACCTAGGTCCTGCGATACCACACAGTAAATGGCTTGAGAAGTCACTTAAAAGACCACGTTGCAGAAACTGGCCAACAATCTTATGTTTTTTTCCTTACTTACTGTTTAATAAGGAAGTTGCCTCTACATGTTCCCTAAAATCCATTTTGTAAACCTCTGTGATATTTAAGAATCAGGATTTGCTAAAGTCTCCCTAACCCTTTGCATCAGTGCTGTTGGAGGCAGGATGAATCCCACGGGCAGTTTGCTGCTTCTTGAAAATATTTGTAAGATTGGAGGAAAAATTTGGAATAGTAAAATGAATGCGTTCTTAATTGAACACATTGTCTTGGGGTATATTATAAATCATTAGAGCTACTTCAAAAGCAAGCCAGAATCTGTCTAAAAATGGTAATTAAAGAATTTGTACAAAGGGGTAAGAGTGAGCTGGCGGGTGAATGCTGGTTTAATCAGACCTGATTGCGATGTAGATTTGCCGCTCTTCCTAATTCCAGTTGGGACCTTTCATCTGGTCCAGCCACGTCTCTGAATCCCTGCAGATACAGTATTTGCAAACTTAATCAGGAGCAACAGGTTTTTCTCATGACCTGTTGTATAGTCTCCCTCCTGAATGGGCTGTTGTGCCGCCGCATCTGCAAGCGGCTCTGGCTGCAACATAAAGAGCCCTGGGCTGCCCTTATGCCCCTCTGTATTTCACACTGGTGCGTAGAAATGGCACTACACATCTCTGCTTTCAAGGGACACCGAATGGTTCATTTTCTTCCCTATTCATTGAGGATTTAATTGCCCTGCACATCAAAAGCGGAATATCCCCCAATTACCATCCTCCTTCCCAGCAAATAGCTGGCTGCTGTCGCAGGAAACTTGCCAAGAGATCCAGGCACCCGGAGGAGAATGGAGGTGTCCAAACACAGGCCAGGGGAGCAGGGGATAAAGGAACAGATGCAGACAGGCAGGCATTAAGGATCCCCTCTTCTTCTGTGCACCTCCATCCACAAATGCCTGTAGAACATTTCATCGCCAGCAGCAACAAGGGCAGATGCGCAGCGGCCTCCTGAAACAGGATGCCCGAGAAAAGGAAACGGTCACCCCTGAAAGAGCAGAAGAAGTGAAACTGAAGGCCAAATACCCTAATCTAGGCCAGAAGCCCGGAGGCTCCGACTTCCTCATGAAGAGGCTGCAGAAAGGGCAAAAATACTTTGCACTCGAGGCTCAGGCCCGTGTGTCCCAAACGAAGCTGCTCAGTGTTATTTACTGCTTTAATGGTGCCTCAGCAGTGTTTTTGCAAGGCGCTGGATGCCCTTCCCTTAAAAACACATCTCTCCACCTCCTGCGGCTTAAGCTATTTGCCAGTTGTAAAGAATTATTAGACAAAAACATCAGGTCAGATCCAGACTGTGTCAAGAACCAGGATTTTATGGAAAAGTAGATTTCAGGTTGCTTCAGGGTTGCTGAGAACAATCTCACAGAAAATTAAAACTGTATTTTTTTTAATCAAAAGGATGTAATACCCTAATGAAGTTCGCCCCCACCCCAACCCTGGAAATTCAAATTCTCAACATTTCAGCTCTCAGAATTTTATGTTTCTATGTTATTTCCTCATCTCCACCCCCTTTTCTGCCTGGATTCCTTTCGTACCTATATTACAAATCTACCAGAAGATGAAGCTCTGTTTCGTTTGTCATCAGTAGGGCTCTTCTAATACAAAAAATAAAAAAAGTGACTGCATTTCTACTGTATGGGAACCTTGCTGGGAGTTTGTAAAGATTTTCCCTTCCAGCTTTGCTGCAATGTAGATCTCGGCCAGAAGTGCTGGCTTAAAAAGTTTGACATGTCTTATAAGAGTCAGGAAACTTTCTAGGCTGATTACAGAGATACATCTTCAAAGAAAACAGGGAATTCAGAGAAGATTTCACTGGAGCTGCATATCAAGGGAAAGAATGCCTTTGAATTGGTAAGTGATGAGAAAGTTATTCAAACTCCCTAGAGGTTGCCTAGATAGGGCAGTCTGGGAAAAAAACAGGCAGTGGCTTGAAACTTTTCCAAAGAGGCTTCCAGACATGACAACTGACTTCTGCTCACGTCCTGTGACCAAACTCTTTCCAGGATGCCTGAAAAATGTTTTGCTTGGCTGATACTGCTGACTCTCTGGGGGTTTGGCAAAGTGCAGGGGTAGCTGAAGAGATGCTAGAGGGACAGTTGGCACCACCACATGTCTGGAGCTCCCAACCTGGTTAGCCCGGGTAAGACTCAGTCTTGACCTCAGTCCCTTCATCCCCTCATCCTGTCTTGCTGTGTTATGACACTACTGCCTGCCCTACAGCTTCTCTGAGTGACAGTTCAGAAATGTCTTTTCTGTGTGTGGATCAAAAGTCATGCCAAGGTCCACCTTCTGGCCCCAATCCTGCAAATGAATCATCATGAATCTTGGGTTCAGATTTGGGTCCCTGACTCCAAGAAGGACACTGAGGTTCTGGAGAGTGTCCAGAAAAGGGGAATGGAGCTGGGGAAGGGGCTGGAGAACAGGGGTTCTGGGAGCGGCTGGGGGACCTGGGGCTGTTTAGTCTGGAGAGGAGGAGGCTGAGGAGAGACCTCATCATGCTTCACAGCTCCTGAAAGGAGGTTGTGGTGAAGTTCGTGTTGGGCTCTTCTCCCAATAAGTGATAGGATGAGAGGAAATGGTATCAAGTTGCCATAGGGGAGGTTTAAATTGGATGTTATGAAAATTTTCTTTACCAAAAGAGTGGTGAAGTCCTGGCAGAGGCTGCTCAGGGCAGTGCTGGAGTCTCCATCCCTGAAGGGGTTCAAAAAGCACATAGATATGGTGCTTGGTCTCAAGGTTTAGCAGGCATGGTGGTGCTGGGCTGATAGTTGGACTGGATGATCTTGGAGGTCTTTTGTAACCTCAGTGATTCCATGATTCTATAGCAATAGAGCTGTTTCCATGCTCCAGGTTAAGCACAGGCACAAAGGTAATATTTGCTATTAGAGCTTCAGGTGATTTCTTTGTACATCCATGATAATGTGGTAATTTCAAGTGTCTGCCTGTAAATTGCAAGATTAAACAGCAAAGAAAATGAAGAGGAGCGGGAGTGTTTTCAAGTTTCTCCTGGATGGAGGCAAGTACAGGGAGATGGTGTTTTTGTGAAGATTATTTAGGCAGCTGGAAAGAATGCCATTTGTCAGAGCATTACGATAGTCTAGTCTAGACAAGAGCAGTGCCTGAATCGGTTTCCAAACCCTGACAACTTAATGTATGCTGCAACTTGGAAATAAAATTCAGATTTTCAGAGAGACTTCTCTTGTATCAGTGCAGGTACCCACACTCACAAGGTAGAATACACACTTGCAGAGTAAAAATTCTGATTGCGTTGCCTTGTGAATTTTATCCCAGTGGTTTTAAGGTGACTCTCAGTCACTAGGACCACAAACATTACAGGATGTTTGCAGATGCCCAGTTCAGGCTAGTGGGAAGCCTTTTTTTTCCCCATTGGCACTGGCTCCAAACCCACTGGCTGTCGTTCAGCCCTGGGGTGCAGAGAGGCCGGTGGGAAACAGAGACATTGGACTGCGTGAACAGGCAAGCGTAGCTGGAGGTCATCTCCATAAACAGGAAAATCAAATCCAAATTCAAACCATCCTTCTGTTTTTTGGACATATTTCCCTTCCTCCTGTTGCATGTTGAACCCCTGCCCCTTCTTCTCTCTCCTCCTCCCAAGAAGGAGAGTGGGACGGGCAGTGCAGCTGGTGGCTGGGGCCAAACACTCATGCAAGTGCTTTATAATTAAGAATATCTACAGTTATCTAATGTCTACAGTAAGTAGTCTGCTCCCATTTGCTTCTGAGCATAAGACAACCATCTGTTTATTGTCTCAGCAAAAAACCAGCATGCTTTTATGGGTGCAATAACACACAATTTCATTGTCTGTGATGGCTCTTATTCTTAACCGACACTGAGAAGATTGGGAGCCGTCAGCTCTAGCCTTCCCTGTTGTTGTCAGCTTCTCCCAAACTGTCGCAACCCGTTTCATTAAAAGCCATTCCCCCTCTGTGCTCCTTGAGTGTTGTGTTTAATGACAGATTTTCCCCGCTAGCGTTGGTTTTCATTACTGATCTTTGCACTTGGAGCATCTGGGAGTAGCGTATGGAGCATATGTTCATATCATTTATTTATATTTAGGGAAAGTGTGGCGTAGGTTGCGCAACACTGAATTCCCCTTCGGATGGCTGTTTCCTTGATGTGTTAGCACAGTGTTTGCAGAGCATTAGTGTTTCCTGAAGCAAGGGCTTGATTCACTGTTGTGTCATGCCATGAATCCCCTGATACCCCTGTAACGATATTTTTAGTTTCAAATGAGGGTTTTGACGCTGTACAAGGCGCCGTGGTCAAAAATCCTTCTATTTTGCTTTCCCTAAGCTCCTCTTTGTAACTTTTTCTTTTGGATCTTGTCTGCCAACGAAGACCGAGGTCAATATTCTTCAAAATAAAATTGGATGGCATCATTATTGTTCCGGCTCAGTTAAAAGCTTGAATGTTTCCATATTAATGTGTATCATTCTCTTATTTTGAATGACAGTGCTTCTGATCAGGACCTGCCAAGAACAGTTTGAACATTAACGATGCACGAGTGAAAACACAGTATTTTTTTCTAAGCCAGCCCATTTGAATGCCTTAGAAATATGTGTTCATATCACATCAAACCTGCCAGCAACGGCAGGGTTTTTCCTTTGCAGAAAGGGGGCCTTGTAAATAGTTGTATTCATTGGAGTTAAAATTAGGTTTCTGTGGTGTTGATTTGCAGCCAGCTTTTCCCACAGGGTAATTTATTTTTATTTTAAAAAAGCCCTAAAATAGTACTGTGCATATAACATATTCTGTGAATCTGAGAGTCCACTTGGACTAAAGCTTTCTTTGTATTCCTTTTGTCCACGGTGCCTTAAAGGAGTCGTGTGGCGGGAAGCTAAATTCTTTCTCTAGTGCAGAGAGTGCACAACACTTTTCTCGAATCTGAGCTCTTATAGCTGATTCTATGGGATTCCTCAAACCATTGATCTGTGAAAGCTTGCCCAGGGCTCTTCCTGGTTCATTCCTGGTTCTCTCACTCTGTTGCTTGCATTTAAAAAAAAACAGGATTCAGGTGGATGTCTGTGTATTCTTTGAAAGAGAAATATAGGATGAGGGCTACAAAGAAGATTTGAGTGCTGGAGCACCTCACATATGAGGACGGGCTGAGAGATCTGGGGTTGTTCAACCTGGAGAAGAGAAGGCTCCAAGGAGACCTTATAGTGACATTCCAGTACCTGAAGGGGCTACAAGAAAGCTGGGGAGGGACTGTTCACAAAGCTTGGAGGATAGGATGAGGGACAATAGGCATAAACCGTAGAGGGGCAGATTTAGACTAGACATAAGGAAGAATTTCTTCACTGTGAGAGTGAGGAGGCCCTGGCCCAGGTTGCCCAGAGCAGTGGTGGCTGCTCCATCCCTGGAGGTATTCAAAGCCAGGTTGGATGGGGCTTGGAGCCCCTGATCCAGTGGAAGGTGTCCTTGCCCATGGCAGGGGGTGGGACTGGGTGGGCTTTAGGCTCCCTTCCAACACAAACTATTCTATGATTCTATGATACTGATGGAAAAAGTGACTTAGGGCTCAGTTATTATTATCATTTGGTTAATTTGTCCATTCTGCAGAGTATTTCAAGAGGCTGAAATACCAATACTTGTATCTTTTGGCAGCATCTGCCTTGTGCAGGGTTTCTTGTCTGCTCACTATCAGTCCCAGATGGTGTAGCTATACCTGCAAACCAATTACAAGTCAAACAAGCCTCCACATATGCTCATTACGTTATTTGATTTTGCGGGAGGAAAAATGTACCAAAACCAGGTTAGATTTCACCTCTCATTTTTTGGTTTCTGCTAACAGCCTTGTCTGAATCACTGCTACAGCTGAACGTCGCAGGTTTCCCCGAGCAAAGTGCAGCCAAGGTGGAGTCTTAAAGATGGTCATAAATCAACTGCGATACAATAGCTCTCTTTTTGACACCTCCCGTGAGCCCCTTGTGAATTCCACTGGCTTAATTCGCAACGTACAAGGGTTTAAAAAACAAAATGCACATGTTGAAGGCAATGTTACTGAAGAGTCATTCATAAGGATCAGTCAGCCAGAAAAAAAACACACATCAAAGGCAACCCTTTAAACAGGATCTGTGTTACTAACAGCTAGAGAATGAAAGCATCATGCTTTATTATCAAGGAGATTTTATAAACTTTATGATTGTGTTGTAAGATAGCATAACTACATGCAGTGGCTAAATCTCCTACCAGTAGTGGTCGAGGTTGTGAGCTTGTAGATACAGTAATACAGGGCTCCTGTCCTCTGCTCATTCTTTGGCTTGGAAGAAACACCTTCCATTCCATTTGAGATCTTGGTAGACCAAGAGCCTCTAAAGCCAAGCAGTCGTATCTGCCTGTGTGAAGGAATCCAGAATGGGCATATGAAAGTGTACGAAAGGAGAAGAATCAATAAACTGGCATGAAGATGCACCAGGAGTCCCTTACAAAGCTCCTGAAAATGGTGACTTTCTGCCCAGTCTGACTTTGCCTAGGCTTTGAAGGATTTGTTCTAAAAAATTAACTTCTCTATTTCTCATTGAATTCAATTGATGGCTGTGAATAAATGGATAAAGCGTTCTCCACTCCTTTATTTTTAAAGCTTTGTCTATGACAAAGTCTCTCTGCATCTCAAGTGAAGAAAATGAACCATTCTGCTTTTATTTCTTTTTCAGGGTACGGCAGCTAAACTAACATTTCTGCCTGCCAGCTTGTCTCAGGGTGTGAAACTGAATTGAGGGCAAGGAAGAATGGTATGGAGTCTGAAAAGCAAGCTTTTTTTTGACATTTTAGGTGTGTAGAAAGACACGTTTCTGTTTGCGTTATGCGAAACTTGTAGGGAGGGCTTTGCAAGTTCCCCCTTGCTTGTTTGCATTGGCACTTACAGCAGCAAAGCTATTGAGCATCTGCCATTGGGCTGGTGTTCCTTCTGAATGAGAGGCTCAGGGAAGAAGATTTGAAAGGGCTGAGGGGTAAACTTGGGTCTTATTTGACTTTTTATTTATTCATTCATTTATTTATTGAAGAAAACGGAGTTTGATTGGCTTCTTGGGCAAAGCTTGCATTTTAATCCAGCTCAGTGGCAGCAGGGACCAGAGCCTGCGTGGCGGGTTGTCTCCTCTCTCCAGCCAAGCCCGAGTGCTGGCATTCCTAGCAGAGGCAGAAAAGTCTTTCCCTTCCACACACAACCTTTTGCTGCTTCTGTGCCAGTAAAAATAAGAAAACGGCATGGCTCAAATTGCAGACCTCCCTCAAAATAACTCTGTGGTCATGAGCTGAAGGCAGAAATTGTTCCTTCTCCATATCGTACACAAGATAAATGATTTGCCTGATTATTTCTTTCCTGTGCCCCTTTTTCTCAAAAAAGGGTGCAGATTTTTGAGCGGTTTCCTTCAAGGAAGTGTATGAGAGCTATTAAATGCACATTTCTCTTGGAAATATCACTGGAGCCTTCTTTTCCTTGAACTGGAGGGGAGAAGTATGTTAAATTATTTTCCCTGAATGGAACTTCTTGGCACTGTTTTGTTGGGTCGTTCTGCTCACTCTTATCTATTCTTTGTCATTTTCAGTTGAAGCCGTTCCTCTGGCAACAAAGAATTTTTCCTGACTGGACAATCCACCCTGGGAATTCCTCTAATTTACTCCACCACATGCTTCAGTAGGTGGAGGAATAGGGAAAACTGAGGAATGCTAAAGAGCTTCTGCACCCCCACTTACTGGCATCCTGAGATTCAAGATCTTTTTCTCACCACAAACCCCTGACCCCTCCACTTTCTTGTAGCTCAGCATCCTCTAGATGGCCCTTAGGCACAGCTTACTGCGTGATGTGTGCAGATAGCTTAATAATAGAGCTTCCTGCTGTGAGGGTCTTATGGATTCTGTGAAATCCCAGAGGGATTCAAGGAAATCTGCATTATAATGCACTGTTTGGTACAAGTCTGTGCACTGAGTGGGTCCACAAAAGGTAACGGAAACTAAATGTGTCAGGCATCATCTTTCTAATCCAATGTGGGGGCTGTTTAATCTCTTTGAAAAGATGTCTTAAGAACTCCCAGTGTCTTCATTGAGTGCTGGGCTTTCACTGCTGCCGTATGGGGGTTGGGGTTATTGCATGGTGGGGCTCTGCTGATCGCTGCTCCGCATCGTGGTGAGTGGCCAGAGACGGTGTTTGGCTTAATTAACACGTAGAGGCACGTCTGCTGCTAACCTGTCCTTGCCACTGGCTTCAGCCTAGTCAAGAGGCTGCGATACTCAGTCCGGAGGATGCATCTGTAATCCTATAGACAGCTCGTTGTGTGGTAGGAGGAGAGAATTCCTTCTCTTTCTGTCTCAGCTGGGAGAAATAGAAAAGCCCTTAGACCTGATGTGGTCAGGGCAGAAAGTGTCCGACCATCACAGCTACAGCGATGTGAGTACTAAGCTCCAGCACTTTGATACACCTCCCTTTCACAGGCACCCACTCAGCTTACATAAGTTTAGTGTCCTGCAAAGTCTCAGTTTATGTTTTTCCTGTGCAAACATCAGTCTCCCAAGCCAGCTATGGAAAGCTGAATTGCATAGGAAAGTGGGGTTTGGAATTTGAGGGGTAAATGTGTGTTGAGTAGTAAGCACTTAAGGCCCTGAAAGTTCTAGCAAGCCTGCAACTCCTGTCAGCTTCTGGAGGAGCACCATGCCTGCAGGGTAAGCACCAGTGCTTCATGGAGTTGTGTTGTGTTGTATTATGTCATCATAGAATTATAGAATCACGGAATGGTTTGGGTTGGAAGGGACATCAAAGCTCATCCAGTTCCACCCCTGCCATGGATTCGGTTGCTCCAAGCCCCATCCAACCTGGCCTTGAACACCTTCAGGGACAGGGCAGCCACCTGCCCTGTTGCTCTGGGCAACCTGGGCCAGGGCCTCCCCACCCTCACAGGAAAACATTTCTTCCTAAGATCTCATCTCAGTCTCCCCTCTTTCAGGTTGTGTTGGGTTCTGTTATGTTGTGTTGTGTTATTACCTGGGTAAGGAGAAATTCTGGGTTCCTAGAAGACTTAATAGGATGTTAATCAGTAGTAAATTAAGAGTAATATGCCAGCAAGAAAATGGATGTGATGAGCAAGGAAAAATGGATGAAAAATGAAGAATTGGAACAGGTAAGCCAAGTTTTTATCAATAGTGATCGTCATCTGCCTGTGTAGTTTCACAATAGTGACTTTTGGCTAGTTTGGACAGCATTGTGCATGAGTGCAAAGAGTAAGATATAAGACCACAAAGGCAGATAAGAAGAATGATGAATAAATCAAGCAACTTTTTTTCTGTTCTCAGAGATCCTCTTTACTACAAAATTCTGAGTGAACCTAGGGAGAAAATCTGAATACTTAAAAGGGCCAAAATCAGCAGAGGACACAGTTCACTTCAGAGTACACATCCTGGCTGTACTGGTTGTGACTCAGTTGAGCTACATTATGTCTGTGTATAAAAAGCTATAGACCTGCAAAGACACAAAAGAAGGGGAGAGGTAGCAGAAAAACACAGAATTCCTTTCTTTTGATCTACCTTTCAACGTTTGGCTTAGCTGCAGTGTAAGTAATAACAAAAGAAAACTGTGTATTTATCAAATAAATGCTAAAACTGGTACATAAATGTTTATAGAAAGAAAACCATAACCCTCATGAAACCAGTCAAATTCTGTCTCTCCTTGTTGGCACTGGGATCTTCAGTTTTGTTCACTTGCTGCCTAACAGGTCTTATTCTGTGCTCCTGGGACAAAGGAGCTATGTCTTTCCAGGGCATCAACCACCACCACCATCACCAAACAACACTCCCTCAGTGATCTACATTGGCCACCACCAGCAGCCTCCTTACCATCACCAGCCAACACTCCCTCAGATAAAGGGACCTGCTGCTTGCACTTGTCTGAGTCCCTGTGGTCGTGCCCAGTGAAAACACATACCACCTCCCTTGGGGATGAGCCCATCTCTGCATTCAGCCAAGACCAGAAATAACAGCAAAGCCTTTGTGCATTATCAACTCTCAAGTTGCCTCCATCATTGCACTTCCCACATTCTTTGTTCAACTTCCAGTACAACAGAAAGTGGCCAGACCCTGAAATATTACAGGCCTTGATCTTCTGAAGATCCACCTGGAGTTCTAAGTTACTTTTCTAACCCTAAGGTGATGTTGTTGTGGTAGATAGACCAGAAACACCCAGTAGGAAGAGGCTAAAGCTGTCACTGTTGGAACCAGAATGTCAATAATGCTATATATCAATAACTACTTACAGATTGACAACTTGGGATAAATTCTGGCCAGTTTCAGTCAGTAAGCAGGCACTGGTCTTTACTGCTTGAGGGAAAAGGCCTCAAGGTTTATTAACAGAGTTTTTCATTACCTTAATACATTTTAATTTGAGAACAGGCAGCTGGAGCACACAACGCATTGCCCTTCTGTATCTCTCCTGCCCTTTGCTGACCGTGTTGTGTGGTTGGAGCTGGTGGAAAAGATTCAATTACCAAAAATAAAGTGAAAATATATCGAACATTTTTAAAAATTCCAAACTTTCATAAAAACATAGCTATCCATTTATTTCTTTTAACTAGCTCTTTCATATGTTGGGACAAAGGGACACTGTATTAATTGTGAAGTGTGAAATGTTTTTCTTGTTTGCTTGGGACAACAACTGGGAATACATGGATTTGCCTATTCACGCTTTATTGTTATGACAACATTTTTTTCCCCAAGTGTTTGAAAGCCAGCACTATGAAAGGAGTGGAGCTGCCTATAAATCTGGAGGGGTTTCATGCTTTTGTTTTAAGCTTGCACGTATGAGCCTTGTCAAAACTATGAGTCTTTCATCCCTGGTGTCTGCCTGATTCAAGGGTTCTTTTCTTGTTCAAATATCCTTTAGTGAAACCCATTTGACTGGAAGGCTGTGCAAACATGAGCTGACTATGATAAGGGCTCTACACGAAATCCTTAACATGCTTTGTCAGCAGGAGATTTTTTCAGCTGTGTGCCCTAGTAAATATTTTCCCCCCTCTACAATAAGTTCATTTTCTTAAAGTGCATTTCTTATTTATAATTGCTGTAATTTTGTGATGGATTTATGACAATCGGCCATTATGCTTTAGGTGAAATGTTAATCCACTGTGGATTGGTATTACTTGAAAAATGCTGCCCTAGTCAGAGCTGTGTTACTGAAACAAGCTGCATCAGAACTCAAGTCCCAGCCATGAGTTTGTGATGGATCTGTTTTCCATGTCTCTCTTTCCAAAGTGAGCTGCCTGTCAAGCTTTCTTTAGCACTGGGATGCTAAAAGGTATCGTAAGGAGTCTAATCCTGTGACTTTGCCACATGCAGCAAAGGTGCCAGGGGTGAACACATTTATCTGCTTAATCAAAATTGAAAGATGTGTTTTTTCTTTCAAAAGGGGTTGTCCTACACGAGTGCATCTTTGTACAGCAGGAACTGAGAATGGAAGGGTTCATTTTACCCCTCTCTCTGCCCCGTAACAACCAGGAGAGTTGTTGAAAAAAACAGCTGTTTGTCCTGCACCAAACTGTTTGTGTCCTGCAATACACAACCTATTCCCTCTGGCTGGTTTGGTCCTGCAACTGGAAGAACAAGGAAGAACAAGAAGTACAACTTCTCTTTGAAAACCTCTTTGTTTCACTGCTATTTTTTCCTGTGCTGCTCTTTTAAAGTCCGAACTTTTCCAGCTCCTATTCATTTGCACTCACCTTTGCTTTTCTTGGTAGATGTCTACATTGGCATAAAGCTCTAAGACAGGAATAAAGGTGACATTTTGCCGTATGCCTCTGTTAAACTCTAACTAGTATCATGCTGGATACTTTCCACTCCACCCAAGCTTCATAATTGTCCACCACATGAAATTCAGTTAATTCCACGTAATGTTTTGATGAATAATTTTAATTAGGGTTGTGGAGAAACTGCTCGCAAGTCTGGAAACATAAGCCCTTCCTGTAGTAAACAAATCTTGTGGTTTTAGCATTTCATTTTAATTTGATTTTTCAGATGACAGAGCATGTTCCTTCTCTTGCCCCATGGTCTTCAAGGCTCAGGAGCACTTTCCTAGCCTGATTTAATTTGTTCCTCCCTTAAATCAGTTAAAGAGGAGAGAGAAAAAGGTAGTTTTCATGCTCTGGCAAGTCAGGAGAAGTCTTGCTTGTGACTTCTTTCATTCTACCTGCCCTTCATGCAGCAAGTGTGTGAGTCTGCTGTGATTTCCATTATAAATAAGTAGTTTCTTTGCAAAGTCCACATCAGTGTCTTGTTGGAAGAAAACGGGGGTAGACTAGTGAGTGTGAGTTGATTTGAGACTTTTTGGCAAACGGCAATGACTGCAGGCCCCTGGAGCCAAATGGATCTACCAAGTAAAGCTCTCGACTCCTGGCAGTGGCTGCCAGAGTGAATTTGGTCCATAAGTCTTAAGCAATCTTTATTGCACGTCCTAAGTGCCCTGATGCTTTCAAGGCTCCTAAATACACAAGCTCTGTTCCAGTCTAACATTTGAAAGCAATAAGATGTTGCAAAACAAGTGCCTGGTAAAAGTACTTCTCTTGCACAGTAGTTAATGAGTTAAGTTGTTCGTATTGGAGATGGA
This sequence comes from Phaenicophaeus curvirostris, assembly GCF_032191515.1. NCBI lineage: Eukaryota > Metazoa > Chordata > Aves > Cuculiformes > Cuculidae > Phaenicophaeus > Phaenicophaeus curvirostris. Next base: position 11,722,173 of record NC_091400.1, on the reverse strand, counting down.
AGAGCCTGATCTGCTTGCTTCCTGGGCTGTGAAGGTTTCCCAAATCCTCGCTGTCCATACAGAGCTGGATAGGGATTTATGTCACAGCTGAAGCCCTTGTCAGATGCTCAAATGCAACAACTTCAGATGTGGAGACTGCAAAAAAATAAAAATCACTAGACTGAAAGGGAGCCCAAGGCATTTGCACTGCCAGGGTGAAGAGTGTCTGAAACCTGGGTTTAACAGAGGAGTACAGCATTCATTTTCTGTGACCTGGAAGATTTCACAAATTACTTTGGTGCTACATTTTGTTCCCTAAGCTATTTAAGGCGATGCTGCATATTCATCAAAACCCCCTTGTGTCTCAGCCTTACCTTGTCCTTCCTTGTATAAGCATACCTGAGCTGTATCTCTTGCTGTTGCCCAGCACTGCCCTCCCCTGTGTGTAACCTGATTTATTTCTTACTGCATGAAGCACCCAGTTCTTCATTTATCCTGTCTCTTCTAGCACTGGTGTTTTCTTTGATTCTGTTGATACCACAGTTAGAGCGAAACAGAGGATCTGATAGCATTTTATTAATATTGTTTTCTTAAACATTGAGGATTCCAGCTGGTTTCCTCCAGATTTCCTACAGACAAAGCAGGTTCTGATTCTGTCAGCAATGCAGGGCTTTAACTTTGTTGGTTAGAGACGTACATTAACCGTACCCTTTGATCTTCTTCTCTTCTCACGTCAGTAACCTTCAGAGCAAGTCTGCTGGCAGAGATGCTCGGCTAGAGGACATAAGACTTGCTGCTTCATTTATGTGCAGAGACACTGGCTCAACACCTGCAAGGCACAGCTAGGAAAGAAGACCACATATTGTAACATTCGCCTCCCAGTGCTCCCCTGCCTCTGCGGGGACAGAACAGATTGTCGGCTTCTGTTGCAGCCATCTAATAACCCACCATCTGCTTTTCATTTTTAATTTAGACACAAGCAAGGGACCTGAATCAAAACTGTGCTTCCAGGTCCCAGAAGGGTTGCTAGAAATTCTTCTGAGTTTAATAATTAAAAAAACAATGATTATTTAATCTCTCAGCAGCGATCCACCGAGCTGTGCACGTGCCTGCCATGAGGAACTGTGCGCTCATTACCTCATTCGTTCCAGCCCCCGCGCTGTTCAGACTTGTTCCTTGTCACTTCTCGAGTCTGTACCATCATTTCTTCGGGGCAAGGACTGGGTATGTTTGCTTGGTAAAGTATCTATGGGAATAACATCTCGTGCTAATGGTATTAACAGCAAGTGTGAAAGGTAATTTGGAAACTGGAATTAATTTTGAAGCTTGGCTCTTCAGTTCATCTCAAGCAATTGGGCAAGAAACAGGGAGAAGAAAGGAACACCCTGCTCCAACACACTTAAAATTAGGATCTGAAATTAGGGATGCATCAAAGTCATGATTGCTGTCAAGAATATGGGCAGTGAAATCAGCAGCCATAAGCCCAGCTCAACGCTACCGCTATGTGGACACCAGGACGCGTGCTGCCCTTGGGCATCTCAGGGCTATGAGCAAGAGTGATGTGACTGTGTGGGAACTATGCAGAGCCAACTAGGGATGTGGCAAAGAGTTTGGGTACCAAAGGAGGAGAAGGTGTATTTGTCTGCAGGATTGTCCTTGGAGCCTGCTTTTGGGATAAATCCATCCTGCTGTGTCAAAGCGATGACTCAGAGGGACCGCTCCTCTTCCTGATTTCTGTCCTGTCCCAACCCGGTTGTCTCCCTGCAGCCTCTGTCAGCGTCTTCTCCTCTGCATTCCCAGCCTGTCTGCTGGCAGCCCAGGACAGGCGTCTGTCTGGAGAACCACAGGAGCATTGGTATAAGAGGATGGTAGAACCAAAGTGCAGGACTCAAAGGTGAGGCTTCCCAGGGACTGTCTCAAGCTGCTGAGGGCTGAAGAGTCATCAGGGTCAAGCTTTAAAAAGGAGCTAGTTCCTAAAAGGCCTTTTCTGTTGCATGAAGTCATAAGACTAACAAGAGAAAGAGGAAAGGAACAACTCCATGATCCTGATGGGCACCACTTGGAGATAAAAAGCAGCACCATGCTGCTTTATGTAAACTAAAAATGATCACCAGAGATACTGCTCTTGTGGTAAATGCTGGGCTTTAGCTTCTGCATTGCCCCCAGTGCCTCTAAATCCATATAAAGTGAAACCATTTCAGATTACAGATTCTAGTTTTAGGGTTATTTGTGTTGACTGAGTATCACAGCACTTAAACATGGCAAATACAAGGGCTGGAGCATCTTATCTTGGCTTCCGTGTTTCCAGAACTCTGACATTTGCAGCATCTCCTAGCTCTGTCACAAGGAATGGTGGTGTTGGAGGGTTGGAAAGCATTTATGCAGTGACCGGGTGAATCTGTCCACAAGACAGACAGTGAATGGTCCAGTGCTTGGCTGGATAGTCCAGTCTTGGCTCGCCAAGCATAACGCATATGTTGACTGTTGTGGGTCTACCCTACCCTGTTTTTGTGGTTCTGCCTTCAATTTGGGGAACCAAGTGCTACCCTGGGATTCTCAGCAGCATCTTAGACAGCCGCCACCCCTCAGGGAAGAAGCAGATGCCATCAGATGAGGGAGACCTTCCAAAGGACAGGGTCACTGCTGTGGCTGTAGGGACTTCTCCATGTGCCCCCATGCTCCTTAGGGCAGTAAGCAGGGCAGGAGCCAGGTCACAAGGATGGAGCAGAGTGGGATTTTCCACGAAGCCTTTATCTGAAGACTGCCAGTGGGAGAAGTCAGCATGGCTGGACATTGGCGGAGTGATGGGAGGCATCTCTCTCCTTCTTGTGTAATGAATAGTTTCATCTGTTTTGCTTCCCCCCTGACGTGCCAGCGTGGTGAACAAGCTGACAGCATTTGTCTGGCGCCAGTGCCAGCAGAGGAGAAGGGGAGTGGAGCAGCAGGACTGCTGAGAGTCACAAGGAAGTTATGCGGGGCTGGGACAGACTTCCCTCTGGGTCTCACCTACATTTTAAAACCTGGAATAGAGTCTCGGAGTTGATTAGAGAGAGCTTCCTCCTTCCTCCAGTTCCAGCCCTACCCACGAGACAGTATCCGAGCTGCTGAGTTGGAGGGACTATTGTCATCTTGGTGCCTCTGCTATTGTTTTCCCCATAGGAAAATAAGCCTGCGGCTCTGTGCATGGTGCGAGAGGATTGGAGCGTTGCATTCAGGCCTGGCTCTCTGAGTGGAAAGACTGAGTCTGCACACCACAGAGCAAAGCTCCTTGCAGCTTTCTGCCCAGAAGCTGTGTCTCCTGTGCCAATTCTCAGCTGTGCCCAGCTCTCCCAGAACCTGGTGAAAAAACAGCCTACATTCTGCTCCTAAGTGCAAGGAGCTCATAATTAGGATTCGGATATAGGATATTGTCACAGCTCAGCTTTGGAAAAGCCATTTGATAGGAGCACACCCCTGAAAATAACTGCTATGGAGATGATCCTCCAGAGGTCACCTAATGTGAAGGAAACACCTTTTGTCTGAGTCTGCCAGAGAACAAATTAAAAGAGAGTTGTTTTTCTTTTTAAAGGTGTTTCAGCTTTTGTTTGACTGTTGCAGTCATCCTATTATTTGCTGCATCATTCCTCATCCTTCAGCGGGAGGGATGGGGAAGGCAGCCCTGCTGTTTAATCCCCCGCCTTTAGTGCTCACTTGTGGCTAATGCTTGCTCCTCAGCATTGCAAGTGGAAGGCAGTAGCACTGCTCCGCGTTACCACCGGGTAGCTGAGAACCAGGCGAATATCATCAACATTCAAGGCATTCCTTTCCCAAATGAACTTTACGTAGAAAAGTACCTTTAACTCTCTCTGGCCCTGAATACCAGGCTTGAGGGCTTCTTTACCTGCCAGTGATGCTGGGCAAGCTTACAGCCCAGATAAATCCCAGGCAGCTGGGGAATGGGTGGAGCCTGTTTTTTCACCACATAAAAGGCAGTTTTTAAATATTGGTTGGAATTCAGCCTTTAATTTGGCACCCACAGATTTGAACCCTTAATCAAATGTGAGCCTGGATCTGCAGATCTCATCTGCTGTGGTACTAATGCCGTCACTATGCAGATTGCCTGACTAATGCAGAAGAACAGTTAGGTAATTAAATGCCTAAATGGCTTTAGGTTTTCCCACCACTCATTACAAAAAAGGAATTAAAAGGCGTTGGGTCCTTTGCACCCGTGTGGGGTGAGCAGACTCTTCTATCCTGTATATCCCCACCATTCCTTTGGCACCTGTGGGTGCTCCTGCAGCGTTCCCACTCCTCCCAGGCTGCTTTCCTAAGAGCAGCCCTTTGACACAGTACTCCACATGGAACTGTTTGCTTTAAAATTAAAAACAAACCCCCAAACACACGTTTCCTAAATGAGACTTCATTTAGAGGGGATTCTTTGAAATACATTGATTTTCTTTCGTTTTCTAGATCCAAGCTTCAGGAACATTTCAAATGTAGCACTCGTGGTTCAGGGCTGTGCTGGTGCCTCAGCGTTGCTTCCAGGGCAGAGCTGCTCCACAGAGCATGACAGAAAACCAGCATTTCTCCTGACATTCCTGCCACAGCAGAATTTGGTGGAGGGCATGATGGGGCTTTATGGCATGGCCTTGTTGTTCTTGTTCTTGTCCTTCTTGCTCTTCTCAATTCTACAGAAGAGAGCCTACAGGAATGCTGGGGAGGGGCTCTTGATCAGGGACTGCAGGGATAGGGTGAGAGGGATGGTTTTAAGCTGAAAGAGGGGAGATTGAGATGAGGTTTTAGGAAGAAATGTTTTCCTATAAGGGAGGGGAGGCCCTGGCCCAGGTTGCCCAAAGCAGAGGTGGCTGCCCCATCCCTGGAGGTGTTCAAGGCCAGGCTGGATGGGACTTGGAGCCCCTGATGCAGTGGGAGGTGTCCCTGCCCATGGCAGGGGGTGGAACTGGATGGGCTTTGAGGTCCCTTCCAACCCAAGCCATTCTATGATTCTCTGATTAATGATGGCCAAATGGTCCTCTGCTCTGCTTCCTTACTTGATATGTCCCTCCACACCTGAAAGGAAAATTAATGAAAGCAAAATGACAAAACCTGCAACATGTTTTCTCATTTATTTTCTCAATGTATTCAAGAAGTATAAAAGGAGAAGATTTATTTTTGGTGGGATGCTAATGGAAGTAATCCCTGAAATGTATTTTTACTGCCAGGTGATGTTTAACCAGCTTAATTCACACAATAATGAACTTGTCTCTCAGAACAAAGCTGAATGGAAAGAAATGAGTGGATTCACCTTGAAGGAGGTGATTCTCCTAAGTACTGTAGCTTTTTATTAAGAAAAAATAAAGTCTCTGCACAGAAGTAATCACTGCTGCATCAGGTTTTGAATGTCAGCTTGTATCTCCTGTGGAACTATGATCTGACTACACTTCCAGCTGAAAGGGAATGTTGCCTGGGTGTGACTGAGTGACCAAACACCACAACTGTGGCTGGTGGCTGGAGACCCCTCCAGGAAGACATCACTTCCAATGAAGTGGTGAGTAGGAGTTATATTTTCCTCTGAGGCTGCGGTCTTGTCCATATTTCTCAGTCTGGATCACCAGAAATGCTGTGACCAGGTTAAAAAGATAGATATTTCATAACTGGGCACTGAGTAGGCTTTTTCAGATTTCTGACTCATTTGAACCTGCGTCAGCCAAAGCCTTTTTCCTCCCCTGGAAAAGCTCTGTAAATCTCTTATCATCCATCCTTTCTGGTAAGCTGCTCATTTTCCTCTCCATGTTGACTTTCATTCTAGAACTTACAGCACATGTACCCTTGTCGTAAGCACACGCTTCTTCCTGTGTCTTGGGAATCAATTCTTGTTTCCATCCTTCAGTTGCAGTCATTGCCTTGCTTTGTTGCAAAGTAAGCTGTAAAATCTATGGGGTAGAACTTTTACTTGTGTGTGCAAAACACACCCACAGAGGCACACAAACAGCGATGCAGAGGCATACTGGGTATTTTCATGGGCCATCAATGTATTTTCAGCAAAGCTGCTTTCTGCAGATGGATGAAACCAGCATGGGAATCAAGTAGAATTTATATTTTTGTAATAAGCTCCAAGAGATGAATTAGTTTGTGCTTTGTCATGTTGGAGCTGCATGGAGCACCAAGATGATATCAGATATCACGTGCTCAGTGGCTAGGTGGGAGAAGGCTCACAAAACATCTGGGATTTGGGCATCCATAATGTTAAAGCTAATGTTCATCAATCTGCTAGGAACTATTAAGTGCTGGAGGTGCCCATCTCCCTGAGGAGCTGTAGCAACAGGATCCTGATCTGATGGTTCCACGGAGGGTTGTTTGCTCCAGCCTCTTGGCCTGCTTCCCAGTAAGGATAATTGGTTTGGTTTTTTTTTTTTTTTTTACTACTTGCATTTCCACTGCTTGCTAACTGCCATTCAGTATTTACTCCACCTTTTCTGGCCCTGAGAGGTGTTGCTGAATGCTGTTACCTGTCCCAGGGGTGGAAGGGGGGGTTGGTTTGTGAGACTGCGTGGGCTACTTCAAGATGAAAGACCCTGTCTGAGGAATATGGGGTTTAATTATTTATTTAAGGGATGTTTTCATGACTGCAATTTCTAAGCCAGCATGGTAAGCCCGTAAAATAATAGCAGGTCTGTTAAGAAGAATGTGTTTTATTTGGCACATTTGGGGAACGGCAGTACAAAGGAAGAAAATAAAGTTGCAATGTTTATGGCAGCTGGGTTCTCTGTCCATTGGTAACCACTTACCACAAATAACTGCTTGCTGGTGCCCACACATGATATTTTAGGATCCGAGCTCTTAAAAAGAAGCTCTTAAATTTCAGCAATGTTTAGTGCCGTACAGCCTTCTGGCCACCACATAATGACTGCACTGTTTTTTATGAAAATGAAACTCATCACAGTCTGGGCTTTGCTTTAAGACCTCGCATCAATCACTCAACCCCAAGCCGTGCCTCACACCTTTTCAATTCCCCCAGCCTTGCTCTCTCCTTTATGTCAGTCTCAATGTCTCCTTTCTGCCTTCTTCCTTGCTGTCTTTGAGGAAACCTGCTCTCTCCAAAGCTGTTTGCGAAACAAGCTTACTGATCTGGAGGAGAGAGGGAAACCTGATCAAGTCCAGGCAGACATGACCAGAGCACAGCTCCTGGCTGTTTCTTACAATAAAAGGGCATGGGTAGTGAAGATCATAGGATCGTGGAATCACAGAATGCTTTGGGTTGGAAGAGACCTCAAAGCCCATCCAGTCCCATCCCCCTGCCATGGGCAGGGACATCTCCCACTGGATCAGGTTGTTCCAAGCCCTTCTTGGTGAAACTGGAGTTCAGTAAATGACAAGGGAAACACCGAGTGTCTGGAAACTCTTCCCACCCATCTATGCTGCTTTGAAAACCTCCCACCCACTGGTTGTTTCCAGTTAGGGTTCTGGCCTGGGATCACTGAACTACACGGCATGGCATGAGAATATATATCACAAACAGAACACCAGGCTGTTCCATAGTCGTTCGCTGCCTAGAAGGTGCCTCAGCATCACTTTATGCCTTGTGAATTGGAGGTCACAAGCTGCAGTCAGTTCAGTTTCTTTCCTATCAAGGATTATCACACTGTGAAGGAAATGAAATGTAAGTCCCTGGATCAGAAACCTGATTTATCTTATCCCTTCTCATCTGAGATGCTGATATACAAAGAGATACTGATGAGCTTTGTTTCAGGGCCTTGTTGAGGAGGCTGGGCGGCTGTGCGATGCTTAGTGCTGCTAGTCACCAGATGTCCCGATGCTACAGAGCGCAAATGCGCCCACAGTAAACAAGTAGGGACAATGGGGACTCTGAGGAGGAGGAATGGGCTTGTACCAGGGCTAGTGACTGTACCTGAAATAACAAAGGGGCAATTCAGCTCACTGGGATGGCAGAGTGCGGCACAGCGCAGGGAGAATGAGTGAGGGATGATGGGCAAGGCTTGGCTTGTGCAGGCTGGTGCATGATAGCATTATTGATTCTGTCATTTGACGCTGGGTAAAGAGTGCAGAAAGAAAGCGCTTTGAGTTAGCATATGATGTCACTAAGGTTACTTTCTGGTATCTTCTGCTCCGTTCCCTTCTTCTGTCCCAAGATTCATCCCTCTTCTTCCATCTGGTAGTATTCCTGGTTATCAGGCAGGGTTCCTGGCACAGCAAGTGGGGATCGATATACTTACAGATTCCTGGGGTGGATGACAAGCAGTTGGGGCAGACTTCGAACAGCTCAAAATCTGAGTGTCTGGCTTGGGGCATTTGTAATGGAACAAACATAATCGTAACATCTGAGAAAACAAAACGGTCCGGTGAAGTTTTGTCCAATGAGGAACTGGATAGCTCTGCTCAGGACAGGGAGTGTATGTTGAGAAACCCAACGCTGGGCATCCGGGCTTGAAGATGTTGGTTTGTACTCTCCGTGACGTGCTTTGTAAAGCAGAGATCTTAATGTAAATAGTAGCAGATAAAGGATTTTTGAAATGGCCCTCTGCCACGATGAAAAGGAGTTGGGCGAGCAAACGAGAGACTGCAGCTGAGAGAATGAAGGTCCCATAACTCACAGTGCAGTTGTTTACTTACTTTGGCATGAGGCACAGGTGTGAGTTTGTTCTTTGTTTCTCCCTGCAAGCTGGAAGAAAGCCTGCCTGCTCCTTGCCATGCAGGTAAAATAACTTGAGTACTGAAAATATTCTTTAAAGCTGTACTTTGCCACCTATTTTTAATGAAAAGACACATGCCTTTTGGAAAAAGAAGTCTAAGGACCAGCTGAAGTTAAATAAATAAAGTCTGCAAACTGTTTCATGCAAGGCTCCAACAATGCTTTTCATTTATTCTCCTCGCCTCTCCCTGAAATAGGTTCAGTTCTGAATGTTCATGGATTAGTCTCCCCAGTTTTGCTTCCTGGCATGGTTCTTTGCACATTTTCACCTCTCAGGTGTTGCAAATCCCCATGCCCCCCCTGGCCCGATCCTGCAGACTGCGTACATGTTCTCTCCTTGGTGTTTTTGTGTTTTAAATCTTTTAAGGATTTTTTTATAAACACTTTTTGATCTTGGCCAGCTTTGACCCTTTTACTGAGAGTTTAGCAGTGCCTTCTCTGAGAGCACAGCGTTTGGGGGAGAGCAAAGCACAGGAGCAGTGATGAAGATGACTGAATGGAGCCCAGGTGGGAGCAGTTTTCAGGGAGGACCGGACACATCCAGCCTCCAGAGAGGGAGTTTAGCTTTTGGAACCAAATCCAGCTGTGGGGAAGCCCCTCCTGGAGCTCCAGGTGGGAGGAGGTGTGCTAGCCAGACCATGCTGGACCAGAAGAAGACAGGACTTCAGGCCAGCTGTGTAGCCTGAATATCTCTCCTGTGAGATGGATAAAGGGGAGGAAAGGAGCTCTTAAAGGCAGTAACCTGTGTGGAGAAGCAGTATCTGGTATGTGGAGGTGCAGAGGCTGGAGAGCAGACAGCTGCTCTGGGAATGGTCCATGGATTTGGCTAATGATGGTAATAAAACAGGATTAGCTGCTAGTCCTGGGTTGATCACCACGGCAATTGTCAGACACTCTGCTTGCCTTCGGTGAGTAAATGAAGGTGGTGGCACGTGGAAATGACTATTTACAGCTAATTAGTTAGGTGTTAAGTCTCATCAGACAGTTAACAGTACAACCTGGTGTAATTGCAGCCCTAGTAAATTTGTTTGCCCCATTAATACCTGTCACTATCAATTATTTGATCCCCCCCTCAGCTGTTTGGATGCTTGTTTCAAACTGGGATTTACATGGATTGATTAATTTGTTCCTGGTGTTGCCAGAATATATCAGGAGCTTTTCAAAGCAGAAGGAGCTGTGTCTCCTGCTCTGTGAGCTTTGTAATGTGAAGGTAAGAGATTAAGGAGAGATGTAATGAAAGCCTGTGAGGGTGATATGCTGATACAGCTTTAGTGTGATGCTATGAAATCTATGGGAGGCTTCTGGTGGGAGCCCAGGTTTGAAAGGGTTGGTGCTTGGAGGACCTGTTTCAGGTTTTGTGGATGTGGAACCAGGAGTTCCCACCAAAGCAAATGGAGCCTAAGTGATGCAGGCGACTTCTACTCCTGTTTATACCAGCAACAGGAGAACTGTAGCAGCAGGAAAATAAACTCCAGGGGTGAGGACAGCCAAATGAGACAGCTCCAGAAAGCAGAGGGAGCAGGACCTCACCAGGGATGCTGGAGGAGAGAGAGAGTCACTGGGGAGCCCTGGGGAAGCACAAGAGGGGTGAATCATCTGTGCAAGCCTGATAAGGAAAATACTAATCAGAAAAATCTTTATTAGAGCTGACTCAAGCATTTTTGCTCTATCTTCAATCAGAATGTTTGCTTTTAGCGTTGTTGATTTTCATTTTTAGTGCATCTCTGCTGCAGTTTCTGTGGTGCAGACAGCTCCCTGGTAAATCATGTGAGTGCCCTTTCAGGAGTAATGTGCTCCTCCAGGATGGCTTTTTTTTCAAATTATTTTTTAAGTGCCCCTTGTTTGATGTGAGTATTAATTGGCAAGAGCACTAAAGAAGCGGGCTAACAGGTGAAACCCCATTCTCTTGATCTCCCTGTACTGATCTTTGATGTTTTTAAGCTCATGATATCAACATATTATAATTAATTGAGATGATATTTCTGTGGTCAGAGAGTGCTCGGTTGGTTTGCAGCTCTCTACAGCTGCTCGACTCATGTGTAAGCAAGCATTTCTGTGCAGGTAAGATGTGGCATGCTGCAGTCCTGGCGACCAAGCACAGGAGTTTATTTTGGGCACTGTTAATGGCTCAGTTTGCATATTTATTCCCTTTGCACACTGTTACTGCGACCCTTTGTATTACCATGATAAGAAGCTATTTTGGAGGAAAGTAGGTCTGGTGCTTTGGACGTTTGGGAGCCTTCAGCCCAGCCGTGAGAAGGGGTTACCGTGCTGTTTGCAGCTGGAATCCATAGGCTGGGTAATGTTTGCTAGGGTAAATATTTAGAATTAAGGCGTAGGAATTCAGAAATAAAATGAGACTAATGTATATCCTTATGTAAAGGCACTAGATTGCTGATTTCGGGGTCCACTTATGAAGGCACCTCCAGCTATGTCAGGACTATCTAAAGTTGATTCCTGATAGTGCAGTGAGATGTGAGTGGAGGCCAATGGGCTGTGGAACCTTGCAAAGCTGTCAGATGCCAGTTGAGAAGGGGCTTTTGGTTTCTAAAAGGGAAAATAGCAAACCACACCGAAGGCAGAGCAGCAGCAAACCTCGCAAAGGGCTCTTCTGTCTTCAGCCCATCTCTTAAACAAAAAATTAAAATTTAAATCTTAATTTTTATTTAAAAATCAAGCTATAAATCCTGCTTGTTCTTCAGTTTAGCATTGCAGCTAGCTAAAACTAGCAAACAAGGCATGCCATAAATCAACTCCAAGCTATTAGCTCTGATTTACTTTCAAGGTTTGGTAATACTGGTTACTGTATACATATTGTAGAATCATAGAATAATTTGGGTTGGAAGGGACCTCAAAGCCCATCCAATTCCACCCCTTACCATGGGCAGGGACACCTCTCACTGGATCAGGTTGCTCCAAGCCCCATCTAACCTGGCCTTGAACACCTCCAGAGATGGGGCAGCCACCACTTCCCTGGGCAACCTGGGCCAGGGCCTCCCCACCCTTATTGTGAAGAATTTCATCCTTATATCTAGCCTAAACCTACCCCCCTCCAATTTAAAGCCATTCCTCTTTGTCCTATCACTCCACGCCCTTGTAGAATGTCCCTTCCCAGCTTTCTTGTAACCCCTTTCAGGTAGCAGAAGTCTGTTCTAAGGCCTTCTCTTCTCCAAGCTGAACAACCCCAATTCTCTCAGTCTGTCCTCATAGCAGAGATGCTCCAGCCTCCACATCATCTTCTAGTCTCCTCTGGACACGTTCCAGCTTCTATTAGTAAGAAAAGGGGTTTTATATGAATTGGAATCTGTGATGGGGAAACTGAATTATGAAGGCATTCTGACTGAAACTCCTATGTATGATTTTAACCTGGTTCATAAGCAGCCTGCAACTGGTCATTTCAAACAGAAACAGCCCCTGCTGCTTTTGCAGGGTCCTTTTCAGATCGTGCATATAATAATATATAAATGGAGGCATATTTCCATAGCTGCCGTTCTTGAGCGAACAAAGCCTGTTATTAGATGTCTAGCCCAGTTTGTTTGATTTGAACTGCAGTCAGGGGGATGAGTGCATGCTTGACATTTCTTCTGCAGTGAAACGTCTAAAGCAATGCCAGCCCAGGCTCCATTATGGGGAGCTAGGAAAATACATTCAGTATGTTCAGGACAATTCTCATTTTAATAATACTTGCAAAGTATATAACCACTTCTGGCTGCATACGCTCTTTTTTTTTTTTTTTTTTTTTTTTACTTTTTTGATGTTTAAAAAAATAGTGTAGGTTTCCTTAGATATTGAAAAACCACTAGCAAAATCCATATTTGCTTTATTCAGCTGAGCCTGTTTATATTGCCAACACTAAGGATTATGTGCCCCAAATGGGAGAGGAATCTTGTCTACAGCTGTTCTGGACAGTCTTTGTTGTAAAAGATGGAGAAAAAGTGAGATGTTTCGTAATGAACATATGAATACTAAGAACAGAAGAGAAACCAGGAACAATGTCTTTAGCCTGGTTCCTTGAACCCTGGAAGTTCTACATCCCTGAGCTGATCCTTTTTGAACAAATGATGTAGGAATACCTTTAAGTTTTATGAGCTTAAGTAGGGCTTAGATGTGTTCAATAACAACAGTTCTGCTAATTTGGGGCTCCAGGTTTATGTTTTAGGTCATGGATGATGGTACTTGTCCAGCTTGTCCTGATAGTTACAGATAAAACCACTCTTAAAGTATTCGAAGTGATATTATGCATGCTTTAAAGTGTTAAAGAAACAGACGTGGTGTATTTCTCCCTCTTAAGATTCCCTGTAGGTGCCTGTCTGGTTTGATCAACCGTCTGCCGTCCTTAGTGGGATTTCATAGTGCAAAAACTTAAAATATGGTGCCACTTAAAAGGTCTCCAACTTGTCTTCTCTTCTAAGCCGTGAGATCTTCACACTGAGGATGCTCTATTTCCAGATCTCCGTCCAAGCACCAGTAGGAAGTGGCACTGAAGTCACTGAGAAGCAACCAGCTGGCTAATGGGCTCTACCTGAAATGACAGCAGATGTGTCATTTATCCTAGAAATGACAACCGATTCTCTTGTTCATGTCCCAGCACATCAATCAAGGAGGTATCTCTTTCTACAGCTGCAAAAACCAGCAGTCCGCCAGAAAGGGGGTAGCTATTTCAAGCTTCTTCATGCTAGTGTAACTCAGTCAGAAGGGCTTGGCAGGTCACTCTTGAGGCAGAGGAACAAAGGGAACTCCCAGCTTGGGCATTTGCACTTCAGTTATGCTCTTTGTTTATTCATTCCCCGCCCATTAAAATGCCGAAGGGAAAAAAGGGGGATAAAGAGGGACTAAGCCTGACATGCCCTCCAAATCCTCTGCTAGGTGACTGGCAGAACCTAAACTCTCTGACAAGAATTTAATGTGGCTTTTGAGTTGTGCCTGGAACAGAAGATGCTGTGGGTCAACATCCTAATCAGATACTCATCACTTTAATTATTGCTGTACATGCTCCAGGATTTGCTCGTATCTTTCTTTTACTGAGTAGAATTTTTATGTATTTTCAGGTGTGCACAAGCCTCTTGGTCACAGCAGACAGTTAGCTGGCCTGGAGGCCAGTGTAAAGGGCAGATAACTAAGAAATCAGTGCATAGAAGTGGCCTCTGCTGCACACCTTTGCTGTTGGAGCTCTATCAAGGCTTCCTCTGACGCACCGCGTCAGACAGGCTGGAGGGATGCTCTATCTCACTCCCAGCTGCTGCAGTCTCAGCCAAGATTGATATTATTGGAGGCTTCCTGGCTCTGCCTGTTTCCAGCAGCAGCAGGAAGCAGTTTTGGAGTTCTTCCTTTGGTTTCATGCTACCCAGAAGTGTGGTGTTTTTTTGTTGGTAAATAAAGAGTGCATGTAGTGTTCATTACCTTGATAAATGCAGTGTGATATGGCAGCTGAGGAGCTACTGGTGACCACAACCTGTTTTTAGCAAGCAAAAAAAGGCAGAATTAATGCTGTCAAGGCTGATGGAGCAGCACAGCAATCATAGCAGATGTTCATGAGATCAATGTAGAGCAGGGAATAATGGACCAAAAGTAAGATGCCTAGGTATACATGATGTCCATTTCTAAAAGAATTAAGACACGTTTCCATGTTGACTGCCTGAGCAAGTGAGCAGGCTTGGCACAGCAGAAATACGTGCCTTCACTTGGGAGAATGTTCCCCATTAGGGATCCCATCTCCACCCCAGTGTCTTACTTGCTTTGGGCTTTTCCAATGGCTTTTCTCCTCTGATCTCCCCTGATGCATTTGGGCCTGGCTCTACAATGCAAATGTCTTGGCAGGGGCACTGGTTAAACGCAGGATCTTCCATATACAGGCAGCCTCTTGGAAGGAGGCAGAGCCCTTCTAGGCTGCTGAAGGCTAATTCACCACCATGCCAAATAACAGGGATAATTGATAAAAACTCCAGAGGAGGAGGAGTATGCAAAATGGCACCGTTGGATGCTGTAATTAATCTGTGTCACTATAGTGCATGCACAATGACAACCAATCCATACCAACCAATCCCAAAATATGGAAGAAGTTGTGTATCTGGACCATCTATGAAGTGACTTCTGCATTCAGGTCTGGATTGTGAATACAAAATGTAACTGGGTTGGTTTCCCTTGAAGAATGAAAACAAGATGTCATGGATTGCTGTAGCACATGCAGCAAATGAGGGCTGTTACCCACTGTCAGTTGTTTTTCTGGTAGCTGGCAGTCATTGCTTGAATGCTCCTTACTACCCAGATTGAGTTCCAAATATATTGGGCACTGGAACAGGCTGCCCAGGGAGGTGGTTGAGTCACCTTCCCTGGAGGTGTTTAAGGCATGGGTGGACGAGGTGCTGAGGGGCGTGGTTTAGTGTTTGATAGGAATGGTTGGGCTCAATCTGGTGTGTCTCTTCCAACCTGGTTATTCTATGATTCTATGAAAAAATCTATTTGTTATGGTGAAGAGACTGAGCTCTTCGTGATTAAAGATGTTTTGTTCATGATTTTAAATTCATGTCTCCTTCATGAAATCCCCGCTTTGGGATGTCCATGATGTCTTTAAACTAACTGTCTTGAAGCCTTCATCTAACGGTTCAAGGTTGGTGCCTGCTAGCAGTAGTTTACCTTAATACTTCACATCACATAGTGTAACAAACATTTTACTGTTCATTGGTTTGCTGTTTGGTGGAAGCTTTACTAACTCTACTCTTTTTTCCAAAGAGTAGTCAGGTCATCCAAACCAGCCACTAATAAGGGGCTGAAGTCTTCTGCAAGCAGAATTACGCTTCGTGTTCCCACTTGCAAGTGGTTCTCAACATTGTTGCATTTCATAGAATCTTACAATCGTAGAATGGTTTGGGTTGGAAGGGACTATGAAGGTCATCCAGTCCAACCCCCTGCAGTGAGCAGGAACATCTTCAACTACATGAGATTTCTTAAATCCTCACTGTGGACTTCCTAACTGTTTATGCTGGTGTGATGTTTTTAGATGTGTAACGTTAATTTAGATAGTTCTAGATGTATGATGCCATTCTGGGTAAGAGCTGTGAGCTACCGCCCTGCCGTTTTTACTGTTAGCTCTTTGTATTCGCTACTCCTTGAGTGCAACTAACTTCTGCTTGAGGCTTTTGTTTTTCTGAAGATAAATTAATACATTTTGCATGCATTTCCATCCCTTTTATGGATCTTTCTGGTGCGTTTTTATTAAGATAATCTGCCAGACAAGCATGTGACTGGCAGTGACAAACTAACTGACCCTTGCGTCATCAGTGGTTCCTGGTGGGACACTTTCAGTAGTGGTCTCATAGTGTTAAAGACTGAGACGAAGGAAAACAACATGGCCCCAATGAAGCTAATTGGAAAAACTCCCATAAATTTCTACAGAAACAGGGTTTAATCCCTGCTAATTTACAGTAAAGCAAAGCTACATGAGAGAGAAGACTTTAAATTATTAGAGAACATAAGTGATCTTGCATGTCAAATGTATTTAATTAGAAAATTTTCTGCAGATCTCTTGAGAATTTGGGGACATTCAGTGGGACCTTCTTTTCTGTTTGGAAAGTACTTTGCCCATTGTGGGCACTAGGAGAGGAAAAAATTGAAATAAGCTGTCTCCAATTGCAGT
Source organism: Phaenicophaeus curvirostris (assembly GCF_032191515.1). Classification (NCBI taxonomy): domain Eukaryota; kingdom Metazoa; phylum Chordata; class Aves; order Cuculiformes; family Cuculidae; genus Phaenicophaeus; species Phaenicophaeus curvirostris. The sequence continues at coordinate 11,705,872 of NC_091400.1, read as the reverse complement.
TGGAAATGTAATACAATGGGAGAGGGCTGAGACCCACAGGGAAGCTGGTGGCAGAACTCCCACTGACCTTAATGGGAGCTGGACCTCGGCCCATATGGCCTCGGAGACGTTTGTGGGAAAAACCATCTACTGTAAAACTGAAAGATGAGAATGAAGAAATGCAAGGGTTTCAAAACTTTGTGGCTCCAGTGGGGTCAGTGCCAAAACCCACTGAAGCAAACACGCAGTCACCGGGCAGGCTGGCTTGGTTTGACTTGATTATGCCTGTCTCTTTGTTTTGGGGAAGACTTTGTCAGTTCGTTAGCTGCTACTCTTAGAAAATATTTGCTTATCACGCAGATAGTATAAGTTGGCAATGCTTCTCTTCTGTAGAACTGGATTTTATCCAGAATCGTAGTTGGTTGTTTGTGTGTTTGCAACCCTCACTAATGAAGTCCATCAGGAGCTTGTGACCTCCTCTCTTCAGCAGCTCCCCAACCTGAGGTCCTCATGTGGAAACAACCAGCATGTGATGTGATGAAACCTGTGGGTGAGGGCTGGGTTGGCTTACAACCTGGGGAAGGCTGGCAAAAAGGGGTCCTACGACAATGGGCTCTCTGCTGTGGCAAGGCGAGGTAGACCACAATGGTATACAAATGCTGCTATCTCACTGGCTTTAAATACAGCAGCAAAATAAGGAGGATTTCTTATTAGAGGTAAAATATTTTCTGGGTTTGAAATGCAGCTGAGGAAAAGCTTAATGCAGAAAAGGCATTTGCTTCATGTAGGAATGACTGAGGGACTGCAAAAGGGGTTGAAATGTCTTCTATATCAACAGTCTAGGGTCAGCAAAGGCCAGAAAGCCCTGAAGCTGCTATTGTCTCCTTGCCATTTTGGCAGCTTATGGAAAAAGATCTCCATCAGGGATCAGTTCTTGGCAGTCAGGTGTCCAATGCCCAAATGTAGGCAGTGGAGAGGTAAAGACACTAGGGACACAGAGCCTTACCCAGGATGAGCTTTGCTCCATGTCTCTCCAAGTGCATCAGTTCTCCAAACTGCATTAAAAAGTCTCCACTTTCCAGAGCTTTGAACAAAGCAGGGCTCACTGACACCAGCTTTGGGGGAAATTAGGAGGGCCCTCCCCCCCTAAACAGCACTTCGATAGGTGGAGATGGAATTAAGGCAGAGCAGCATGCAGAAAGAGCACAGCTCCTGAGAAAAGGGTTGCTTGCACTTTCAGAAGAACTTACTAGAAGCCACAATGCGCCTTGGAAGGAATGGGGATCAGATTTCAGCCTTGGATTTTAGGCACACGTTGTGACAGCCCATGGCAGACATGCCAGGAACTTCATTCCATAAATCATATTCCTTGCAAAGGCGGCCTCTATACTCAGTAGTAGTAGCGTTTGTTTCTTCTTTTTCTTGGCTGCTTTGCTTGGAAGTAGTGTAAAGACTTAACCCTGGTGAGAAGGACCTGCAGAGAAATAATGGAATATGTGAGAGCTCCGGCTTTTGCCTTGTTAAATGAAACTCAGTCTATATAAACACCCCTGAAAAAACCACTGGTAATGCTGCAAACACAGGCTTCGGCAGCGGGCTGTTTTCATTTAGCTTTTTGGCAGCATTTTTAACAAGAGTATGTTTTTTTGTGACTTTCAAACCAGACACATCATCTTGGATGAACTAGAATGGTAATAAAAGCATTGCAAATATCTCTATTTCTAACTTGGGTTTTGCTGGAAACATCTTACTCCTTGCAGGAGAAATAGAGACTTGGTGCCCTGTGTAACAATTCGCTTGGAACTGAGGGTGTGCTAAAGCCTATTCCTGCCTTTACTTGCACCCCAGCTTTACTGCTTGTGTTCCTCCTCTGGTCTGTTCGGCATCAAACCATCTTCTTACAGGTGGTTTGTGCTTTCATCTAGCCATGCTGCAGAAACTTCAGAAGACAGTGACCTTATGTACCTTGCCTTTTCCCTCTGAAGCGTGTGATGGGTTTAGTGTGATAGTGTTTGATATGCACAAAGTTGAGCACTTTCACAAAAGATTTGTTTGTAGACAGAGGCCTGCTGCTGAGGGCGAGGGAGATCTCTGCTGTTGGGTAAGAAGATGCTGCAATCTAGAGCAAGGTCTGCTTTGAACACTTCTGAATGAATATTTGGCAAAGAAACATACACATGGAGCTATGATGTTCAGCTTGACTGCAGTGGTGACCCTAAGAAAAACATAGCTAAAGGTAACAGAGGTAGTCATCCTAAATAGGGTTTAATTAGCCGAAGCACCCATTGGTTTGCAGAGCAAATGTGAGCAGCTGGAGTTCCCTCAAGGGAACACAGAAAAGCAGGCACTGAGCTCTTCTCTCTGTCGACCAGTGATTGGGCCTGAGGGAAAGGCAGGAAGATGCCAGGGGAGGGTTAGTTTGGATATTAAGAAAAGGTTCTTCCCCAGAGGGTGCTGGCACAGCTCCCCAGGGAAGCAGTCATGGCACCAAGGCTGACAATATTCCAGAAGCATTTGGCCAATGCCTGCAGTGTGAATGTTGGGGTTGCCCTTTGCTGGGACAGGAGTTGGATTCTATGATCCTTGCGGGTTCCTTCCGGCTTGGGACATTCTGTGAGTTCAAAGTTCCTCTACTGGGGACAGTGAATCCTGTCATCAGGTCTCAGGTGCAACCACGTCATGTCATCCTCTTGTATCTACCTGTAGCTTAAGGTTAGGTAGGAAGTTGCCCTCACTACTACCTAGAGAAGTATTTCAGAATCTCCCTCAATAGCTAGAAATCTTCTAACTTCCAGCTAACTTCTGTATCTCCCATAATTTTTGTCATTGCCAGCTGGCAAGCTTGGCATAAATTGTTATTGTTAATCCTGAACAGCATAACGCTATTCATTGTAGCAATGAATTCGGTCTACTTTATTTCAATCTGTTCTGCTCCTCTTCTCCCAGAAAGGATGTTCTTGTCTTCCTCTGTTTGACAGTCATTCCCAATACTAGGCTATCAGCAAAATTCATCAGCATGCTTTTACTTCCTGTGCCAAGAATATTAATGAAAACATCTGATATATTCAGCCCCAAGACCAGGCTTCTGGGAGCTCTCCTTTTGACTCCCTCCACACTGACAGTCCCCTTTTCACTTTCAGACAATACGTCTAGCTTTCCTAAGAACTTCCCTCTGTCTTTCTGCTCAGTGAGTTGCCAGAAATGCTGGGCTTTACTGTTCTTCTGCCCAAAAGCTGGGAGAAGCTGCCCATGACCTGGGGTGAGACTGTTGGCTGTTCAACAGGGCAAGAAAGGCTCCACTCTGGCACACTCCTCCATCCCCGGTGCCTCATACCCTGCGAGTTACTGAGTAGCCTGATGAAAGGCAACAGTGATGGGTCATCAGACTGTAAATGGCCCAGAGTTCCATTTGTGTTTCAATCATTTTGTTATACAAAGCACTGAATAAATCCTGTATTTAGTTTGGGACCAATCACTACAGGGGTGTTGAGGGGCTGGAGTGCATCTGGAGAAGGGGAATGAAGCTCAGGAAAAGTCTGGAATGCAAGGGTTCTGGGAGCAGCTGAGGGACCTGGGGTTGTTCAGCCTGGAGAAGAGGAGGCTGAGGGAAGACCTCATTGCTCTCTGCAGCTCCCAGAAAGGAGGTTGTGGTGAGGTGGGTGCTAGGCTCTTCTCCTAAGTAACAAGTGATAGCACGAGACGAAATGGCCTCAAGTTGTGCCAGAGGAAGGTTAGATTTCTTTACCAAAAGAGTGGTGAAGTGTTGGAAGTGGCTGCCCAGGGCAGTGCTGGAGTCACCATCTCTGGAGGGGAGGTTCAAAAATCATGTAGACATGGCACTTCAGGACATGGTTTGGTAAGCAGGGTAGGTTTGGGCTAATGGTTGGGCTGGATGAGCTTAGCAATCTTTTCCAAGCTTAATGATTCTATGGTTCTATACTTTACTTCTGCTTCCTTAACCCATTTGCTGCAAATCATCTCTCTCCTTTAATCTGCTATTTAATTGAGAAAGAGAATAGTTACAGAAGTGCTACAGGTGCTTGACCACTGGCTTTTCAGAAGGAGGTGGACCATATCATGGTGCAGGGGAGTAACCTCTAAGAACAAGGATGGTACAAGGAGCACTTGGTGATGAGAACAATCCCCCCAGGAGCACTGCCCTGTGTGACAGGTGTGCTTGGGGCCAGGGCTGCCCACGCCCCGGGCTGCTGCCCTTGGCTGGAGCATGGGGACCAGGGAGGGAGACGGGGGAGTAGGAGTGGTGTGCGGCTCTGAGGGCTCTTTACCACCTGGAGCCACCAGCAAACCTGGGATGTGCTGCCTCTGCTGTAGGTTATGTGGCCCAGCTGATGTGTTCTAGAAATGTTCCCGTGCTTGAGATTTCTCTAAGGGTTACATTGGTCTATAGAAAAGATTGGATAACCAGCCTTAATTTAGGTTACTTAGGAAATTCCTGTAGAGTAAATTTACACTCGGTTTACTGGCTACTCCATGTGAGCTCTCTCCGACAGTTTGTGCGTCACTGCGTGGACAAACCATTAGCACAAGGGCTCTGGTGTAGAGAAAGAGCTCTTTAATGAAGCCAAGACATAATGAGGTTCTGTAGCTGAAAGCTGAAGAATTCAGACCAGTAATAAGGTGTGCATTCTTGGCCACTGGAAAATTTAATATCTGAAACAATTTGCCTAGGGACACGATGAATTCTCTCTTTGAAAACTTAAATTAAGATGGGCTTATTTTTTTTCTAAACAATCTGGTTCAACCAGAAGTTATGGTCTTGATGCTGGAGGTGCTGGGAGCAAGTACATGACCCAGGCAATGCAGGAGTTCAAACCAGAGCTTGCAAGTCTCCACTTGGGTGAAGTAACATGTTTTGAATAGTATATTAAAGCATCACTTACCCTCCTGTTTGGAATCTTAACTCAACCTCCTCTGCATGAAGAAATGGAGAAAAAATGAGAACAAATGGCATTTTCTGAATTGTTTCTTCTGTGATATATTTTTACGTTTTTATCTACTCCTGCAATAATTTCTTACTGACATAAAATGTGCTTGACCTAAAAGGAGTTGGATCACCTTTGTAGAGCTTCCCGATCTCTTTTCTTGTCCTGGGGAATGAGTTACTGCCTGCCTGCTGGAATAGCAGCGCTACAGGCTAACTCAGCAAGCAACACCCCGGCCAGGTAATGAACTGCAGAGTACAGCAGCCCTCTTTCTACTCATTTTCCTGTAAAAACAATCCATGTGCTTAAATAGTTAAGGAATGCAAGGTTAAGTGGTGACAGTGACTTTGAGCTATTGAGTATATTTTTCTACTCTTCCCCTAGCATACGGCTGTGTAGAAGGGAGCTTGACAAAAGGCCCTGTGGCTGGCAGGCTGTGGACCTCCCTGGCTGGAGCAAGGCTGCCTTCCTGAGATGGTATTCCTGCTCCTTCTCCTCCTGGTCCCTTGCAGAGGAGCTGTAGCTGCAGTGCAGTGTCATCCAAACCACTACTACCTGCCCAAGCAACCTCCAAATCCACAATCCCCTGCAAATTAACTGGGATGGGTATGGAAATGGTTTCTACACCGCTGGGAATACCTTGGCTGGCAGGAGCTAACAAAGCTGTCACCATGGCTGTGCTGAACAGTTAAGAACAGTTTTTGGATCGGGAGGAGGCAAGTGAGAAAAGGATCTTTGATGTGATCCAGTATAGGCGTCCCCTGTAACCCATCAGTACCCTGCATCCTCTTCCAGCACTGCACAGATCTTCCAGATTAATCTGGTAGTGAAGACTGAGATAAATCTTTGTGCTTATTTCAGCTGTTTCTATACAAGAACCAAGAAGAAAAAGGAAAAGAAAGGCAAATACATGAGGCCTATTTGAGTTTTCCTCTGCCCTTTAAAGATGTTTGATGCAGCATGGCCTACAATAACGTAGGCGAAGGAATTGGGAGTGCTGAATGGTAGTGGTGAACCAGCATGTACAGGGAGTGTTAATTGTGGGGTGCGTGAATGAGTCTTCTTGTAATATCTTGAATTAGTAGGTTAAAGAAAGTGCTTTTGGGGGGAATTGATGTAGAGATTCCAGCATGTCCTGTGATTTTGCATTTAAATGTATTCAGTCAGCTGGTTTGATCAACCCTCAGCCCCATCCCCACAGCTGTATCTGTCAGACTCCCTCCCTTGTGCTTTAGGAAATCAGCCTAATAAACGTTGGTTGTTATTTTTACGTATTATTTTACTGTGAACCAAGCAGGGGTAGGGGCGACATGAATTACCAATTTACTTCATGTGAAGATATTGCAAAAATCAGGTAATGCCCAAGGGGTAAGCACTGGACAATGATTCTTTGATTTGGTACCATGCTAAAGCCAGAACCCATCTTTCTGCCAGTGCTAAATTGCTCTCCATTGTATATAATGCAGCTCCACAAACCTGTGTTACTTTTGAGCTTATTGCTCCATAGGTGTTGAAACCAACAGAAAAATTCATGCTTTCATTCAAAAAATGACACATTTAGGAAAAAAAAATATATTTACCGACAAGAATTTCACTTTTGAAGGAAAAAGAATACTTTATTGAAAAGTGTCTTGGGGAACAGTGCATATGTTTGTGTCCCTGTGTTTACTGAAAATAAACAGAGAAGAATTTTCCTTTCTCCTGGCAAGGAGGTGCAGACCTGGAAAGCTCTGCTTGGTTGTGATGCTTGGGTTGCGCTCAGGGCTGACAGCTGGGAAACTTCTTCACGGCTTTCATCAGCAGAGACACACAGGGTGGTGTTTTAAGGCTGGAGCTTGCCTTGGAATGGAGACTATGAGCTAAGCAGGGCAGAACACCCTCCCGACAGGCAAGGTGGTGAGATTTACACAAGGCATTTCAAAACATGCAGTTGAGAACCATGTACAGGTGCTTTTGCTGGGCAGGTATTTCTTTATTGGCCTGAGGCAGACTGCATTTTCAAATGCTTCATGCTGTTTGGCCAATAAATTACTTGGTGGCACAAACTGTTAATCTTCAGTGCCCTAGCCTTGACTCTGGCTCTGCTCTTCAAGCTCCTACTTACTCCAGAGTAAATGTTTCTGCTGGCAAATGCACAGTGATTTTTCAGGTTGTTGGTGTGGGCTGGCACGTTTCTTCAAGGAAAACAAATCTTGATATCAAAAGGGAGTACTCACGTAAGGAGAAACTCCATAAAGACTGGGTGTTTGGGTTTACCTTCCATCAGGAGGAGAATCGCATCCTTCTGTTTACATCTTGAAAGATTTTGACTTCAAACAGGAAAAAAAACAACCCACCCTGTTAACAAGAAAGCGCATACCGTAAACTCCTGATAGATCTGTGAAAGCCTTCATGTTTGTACATGGTCTCTTCAGAGAGCAGAGCTGGAACCTAACAGTGACTAAAGGTATCGGTAAACTTCCAGTAGATGAGGCAAAGGCACGGGTGCAATGGCCAGAAACCCTTTTCATGGACAAAGTGGATGGTATTAATGGGCAGAAAACCCTTGTCATGGACAGTGTGGATGGTATCGCCAACTGCTTGTACCTTTATTTTGATGTTCTTGTAAGATGTAGAGGGCTTAGAATACTGGATACATGCAAATAGTGTGTAAGAGGCTGCCCATCTCCACTGTGTTTATAGTGTCCCCAGGGCAGGTAGCAACCGAGCTGGTGCTGGAGCCCAAGTCATGTCCAGACATTTCTATCTGGTCGTAAAAAGGATTTCAGATTGACTGAGGCTTCTTTTTCTGCACACATTAACTGAAAGTGGGCATTAGCATATTTCTCCCTTTTGCTACTCTTCTGATGAATTAATGCCCCGTTTCATGTTTGAAAACAGCAGGTTCTGAAATATCTATGTTTTAATGAGTGAGGAATGCTAACATGGGAAGGGTGGTTATCAGTGGGGTGAGCAGGCATTGTCCTTCTGGGACGTGAGCTCTCCTGTGACTGAGACCTCAACACGTCTCTGCATTGACGCTGTTAACTGTGATGATGTAGAGGTCACAGGGCTATCAGTTGGGTCCACTCAATAATATAGTGATAGGAGCAACTATACCCAAGCGTGTACAGCTGAGCCTTCCCCCAGGACAATGATGAACCAGATGAGAAACTGATTATGGAGAGATTAGTTGTGTGATAGCGATACCCAGCCCTCACACAGCAATAATTCCCCTCACTTACCTTCAAACCGCTCTGCAGTAGAATATTATACTTGAAAAGACAATTATGTGTCCTTCACTTCCTTGAGCCCCTAAAAGCCAAACAGTGCTATCTAATCTAAACCATTCCAGCTCTTCTCCATCCCCTCAGACACATGCTGCATATTACATTTCTGCAGGAATTCCTTGCAGTTTGGTTCAGCAATCACTTTGATGTTCTTGAGAGCTTATCTGTACTCCAGCAGGCCAGGGTGTGGCTCCCAGGTAGCTTTGCAGGTGACTGTAAAGCAAAAATTTATCTTGGGGGCAACAGGTGCCTCTTGGGATTTTTTTTCCTGAGTTGTCACCAAATCCCCAGTATTTACCCCAGAATAATGGGCTGCAGCGCCACTGGAGGTACTGCTGAGTGGGAATGGGAATGTAGTGTAGGACACATCTGTCTTCTGGGCATGGTCCAGGAGAGTTAAACAACCCAAAAGTTTTATGAAAGCATTAGAAATGGTCACAGCTGCCTTGTGGTAAAACATAAAGGGGAGGTGGCAGGAGGCAGCTGCATGGCTTCTCACCAAACTCCAGCAAATCTGGGTGTTCCAGAGCTGCATAACCCCCAGGCACACCCACCAGTATCAGCCCAGCTCCAGAGGGTGTCTGCACCCCACGCCCCCTGGGTCCCACATCCACGGAATTACACACAGGATCACAGAATGTCCTGATTTGGAAGGGACCCATGAGGATCACAGAGTCCTGCACAAGACAGCCCCAAAATTCACATAATGGGTCTGAGGGCATTGGCCAAATCCTTCTGGAATATTGTTAGGCTTGATGCCGTGACTGCTTCCCTGGGGAGTTGTTCCAGCGCTCCACCACCCTCTGGGTGAGAAACCTTTCCCTAATGTACAACCTAACCCTCCCCTGATGCATGTTCCTGCCATCCCCTCGGGTCCTGTTATTGGTCACCAAAGAACTCATCCTCCTCCTCCCCTTGTGAGGAAGCTGTAAACCACTATGCGGTTCCCCCCTCAGTCTTATCCAGGCTGAACAGACCCGGTGACTTCTTTCACCATTCCCACATCCTTGACCAGGAACTACAAAAGCTTTCCCTGAAGAAGCAGAAAAACGGTCCTACTGCCATAGGACAGAAGGAAAAAAAAAAAAAAAAGCAAGCCTGACATCAATCCTGAGATGAAAATGGCTGAGCAAGTATTTATGTTAATTTAAGGCTGTTCTTGTTCCGGTCTTGAAACTACTGAGGTTATCTTGCAATTCATCAGAACTGCAGCTTGCGGCATTCTGATCTGATTTTCAGTCAGGCTGCATTTAACTATTCTTTACCTTTTTCTGCCTGTACATGTGGAAAAGTGTACATCATGTTTTGGCACTCCTGGCCTGTGGCCTCTGGGGCAACGCACTTTGGGAAGAGAAGTTTTGGGGGCTGATGAGAGTTTTGATTTTACTGAAAAGTGTTGGTTTTACAGCACAGGGTTTTGGCTGGAGGAGGGCTCAGTTGAGCAGCACTCTCCCTGTTTATTTTCTGGATGTTTTGAGTGAATGCGTGTCTATAGATGTTTAGAGAGTGGCAGCACTGGAGAGGAGGTTTATTTATTCGTAAGATATGTATCATGCAAACAGCTGCAAACTGCTTCTCCTTGCTGCTTTGTGAGTGCATGTGACTCCCACCCCAGCAGACCACCCTCACCCTATTGGGCAGGGAGAAGGAGCACAGCCTCCCTGGAGTGGGGGTCTGCATCACCAGGAGGCTGCTGCCTCTTCTCCAGCAAGCATTGTACTCTTGGGCTTACCTTCTCCTGGAGCTGGAGCTGTGCAGCAGGTGGAAAAGTGGATGAAAAATAGGATGTGAGCTGGCAATATGCCCTTGCAGCTCAGAAACCAACCGAGTCCTGGGCTGCACCCAAAGCAGTGCGGCCAGCAGGATAAGGGAGGGGATTCTGCCCCTCTGCTCTGCTCTGGTGAGATCCCACCTGGACTCTTGTGTCCAGCTCTGGGGACCCCTGTACAATGAAGACAAGGACCTGTTGGAGCAGGTCCAGGGGGTGGCCACAGAGATGATCAGAGGAAAGGCTGAGAGAATTAGAGTCATGCAATCACTTAGGTTGGAAAAGACTCTTAACATTATTGAGACCGACCATTAACTTAACACTGCTGTGTCCCCACTAAACCATATCACTGCCTCTTAAATCCTTCCAGGGATAGAGACTCTACCATTTCCCTGGGCAGCCTCTTGTAGTGCTTGACAGCCCTTTTGGTGAAGTAGGTTGGCCAGCTTTCCAGCTGCTCTTCTTTAAGCCTGGAGCCTTGCATGGGGCTGTCGTGACCCAAGTGCAGAACCTGGCACAGCTGGAAATTGTTCAGCCTGGAGAAGAGAAGGCTCCAGGTAGACCTTGCTGTGGCCTTCCAACAATTAAAGGAATCTTACCTGAAAGGTGGGGACAAACTTTTGAGTAGGTTCTGTAGCAAACCACAAGGGGTAATGGTTTTAAACAAAAAGCGGGTGGATCCAGACTAGATATAAGGAAGAATTTTTTCACAATGCAGGTGGTGAGGCAGTGGTGCAGGATGCCCAGAGAGGTGGTGGATGCCCCAACCCTGGAAACATTCAAGGTCAGTTTGTACAGGACTTTGAGAAACCAGATCTACTTGAAGATGTCCCTGCTTACTGCAAGAGGGTTTGACTTCATGACCCTTAAAGATCCCTTCCAACCCAAACCATTTGATGATTCTAACATGGACACATGGTTTTTGGAAGACTTTTTTTTCCTCTGCTGAAGTTAATTTCCTTCTCGCGCTATTCTCTCTATTAAGAGAAGAGCTCTACATGGGTGACAGATTTGTCAGATTTTTGGATGTGAACATGAGGAGGAATTTTCTCCTGGGTCTGTTTGGTGATCTTCCCAGCATCCAAGAAAAGGAAGCCTCAGTGCTAAACCCTGCATATAATATATCCAAGGACCAGACAGATTTCCTGGAGGAATAAACAAATGGGTCTCTCTAACTAGACAGCATGAATCACAGCGTGATTTTCCTCCAGGATCTTTTGTGAGGAAGGTGGGGGTTAACTTTGTTTTTCACATTCCTTTGGAAAATGCTCTTGATCTGCTCTTTACCCTCAAACCAGCAGAAACAAGGGGATCTGAAGCAGGCCATGGTGTGGGTGGAGAAACCTTGTATTTCCACGTCATGTCCTAGCTTCATGGCAGTTTCAGAGGGAGCATCATGTGAGCACCTTCCTTTCCTCCTTCAGCTTCTTCTCCGTTTTGGTCCTTCTTCTTTCTCTCCCCAAACCAGGGACCCTCTGACCCCTGGGCCCGACAGGGGCACAGGAGATGGGTCTCTCATGGCTACTGCTGCCTATTTTTTACAGAAGCAGGGTTAAACCGTGTGTAATGCCTTGACTGTAAACAATGGTTTTCGTGTCCAGGACAATCAGAAAGGCAGCTCTTTTGTTTTTAGCTCAATTTTTCACCCCTTGCATTCCCCTTCCCACTACTTCTTCCTTGTACGCTGGAGATCACAGTAGTTTCTGTTTCAAACGTTTCAGCTCCTCTGTTTTCCAGGGTTTAATTGGGAGCCTGTTGCTACACGCTGGGTAGGGTGGAACTGCAGAGTCCTTTTTTTCCCTCTCAGAAAGGAGATTGCTGAATCTAAGGCTTCAGGGAATAAAATTTACAGGAGAGAAACTGCTTTGTATGTTTTTACTGTAGAGCTACCTCACTGGCCAGCACGGAATTTCACCCTTTGCATTCCATGAAGAGCTCCTCTTGGTGCTAACACTTTCTGTAAGCGAGGGATCAACAGTTCCCCAGTTCCTGGCTCCTTACTGCACTTTTCTAGTACTCTGTGATGAAAATCAAACTTGTTGCTTTCAGATTCATTGCAGAATTGCTTACTTGCATGTAATGAGGCCAAGTATACCAGTAAAAATTGGAGCCTGGTTTAAAAACTTTGTTTGGTAGATTTATCATCTGTCACTGATCATCGCCACAGCCCTTTTCAAAGGACATGCAGTATTTTGGGGCCCGTCCAGCCCAGGGAGGTGGGGAGAGGAGATGGCGTGTAGGGTTCTTCTCTTGGGAAGCAGATGCCTGTCGGACAGGGTCCTGGGGGTCCCCAGGCAGGAGCCAGGGCTGCACCCAGGGCAAGGAGTGATGTGCAAGGCAGGGGCCACCCTGGTCCTCCTGCACATGCTGCTTCCTTGCAGGAAGCATCGTGGGGGATCTCCTAGGATGTTTTGCTTTGGGGTTTTTTTGTGTTTTTTTTTTTTTGCTTGTGTTTATGCTCTTGGAGCCTGATCTTTGCAAACAGCTGAGGGACTGGGCCAGGAAGCACGACCTCGTGTTGCACACAGCCAGCTGGAAGGCAGCACCGAGCAAGGTCCCTGAGCATTCGGTGCTCACTCAGCACTTTGCAGCCAAGGGGAATGCGTGCGTTGCAAGGTGGGATAAGCAGTGTGTTGGCTTCACTGGCACCTGGTCAAACCAGTGCTGGCTGGGATGTGTGAGCTGGGATGCAGCCATCACCTTTCTGTGGCAAGGCCTGATGGAGAGCACCATGTGGTTTCCTCAGTCTCCAAGCTTTTGCACAGCTTGCTCTCAGTCTTTTAACTCCTGGTTATTTCAGACTGAACAACCAACAGCTCTAAGGCATCATAAACCTTGTTTATAACATTCCTCTTGCCCAAAAAGCTCCTGTTGCCTGCTGATCAAATGCAAGGTGATCAGATAATCAAGTTGTCTTGGCTGTACAAGGCTCTGCTCGGCAAATTAAAGAACTACCTCTAGCTAACATGAACAACCAGCAAAAGCGTTTCTGCACGTCCGCACAGACCTGCTGTATTCCTCCCACTAGAGGACGGTAGCTGGTGTACGTATCCATCAGTAGCATTTTACAACAGAAGCAAGAATAAAACTGCCCTACCCTTCCTGTAGAAACATGCTCCTTTCTAGTGGTTTTCACATAATGAATCCCAGTGAATATTTAACCAAGTCTCCCCTGTAATCAAGCTTCTGGCCTCTTTACTTGTATCCACAATGTAAAATATTTCCTGATCCATGGCATTTAGCAGTCTTGGGAGGCTCCGACAGTGTCTGTGCCTCTGCTCACTTGAAATCAGAAGAGCTGCAAGATTGTTATTGTTTTTATTCTCATCCAACAATCATTGATATGGTCTTTGCTATCCTTTTAGAGGTGGAAAGGATGTTTAGGACCTCAGCTTGGCCATCTAAATCAGAAGCCACTCTAAAATGTTGCTGTGTATTCATACCTATATGAATATTCATTGCTAGTGTATGAATACTTAGTAATGCAAGTCTACTTTTCATGCAAACTGAGCTTCCCTGTAATCCTTCCTTTATAACACAAAAGAGTGAAAGAGGAAAGTATGTTTCTGGGTCTGTGTGAGCACAAGAAAGAGGATGGTTTGGGTCTGTGTGGTCACTTGGGAAACCTTTCTATGATTTCTGTTCTAAGACTTACCAAGCCCTGGCAGAGGCTGTCCAGAGTGGTGGTGGAGTCCTCATCCCTGGAGGGGTTTAAAAACCATCTGGATGTGGTGCTTAGGGATGTGGTTTAGTGGTGGACTTGGCAGTGTGAGGTTTACCATTGGACTGGTGACCTTAAAACACTCTTCCAACCTAAATGATTCTGTGATTCCATGGCTTTTGTTTAAGGAACACCACCCATCTGTATCAAATAGCAAATCCCTGTTTGTGTTTGGGCTTTACCTGCCTGGCCGTTAATGTTTTATCCCATTTTTGGACTGCAGCTTGTGAATGTGGTTACAGGATTAACGAGGAAGGGATCTTAAACTTTGATGCGCCTCTTTACATGGAGTCTTTCTTGGGTAGGTCACTGGCTTCCCTCCAAGGCAATCCAGTTTCTCAAGTGGGTACCTTATCACTTGGCAAAGTGAAGGAAGAGGTCATCTTATAGTGGGGACGGGAGCTGATAAAAGAGATGGCTTTCACTGAAAGAGAGACACAGGAAGAAGCAGATCCCTGTGAAAACTATGGCAGGAGATAGACATAAAACTATGTGCAAAGGATTGGGAGAGAAGACATACTATGAACTGCTTGAGGAGAGCTGACTGGAAGATGTTTGAGGAATGAGGCAGGGAAAGAGTTGTAGGCAATTAGTGCTTTGTTACCCAGGTTATGGAAAGTGAAAAAATGATGTTTCATTTTTCTGAGCTGCTACAGAGTGACTGTGCCTGCTTGTGTCTGCAGCTGGGCCTCCGAAAGATTGGAATGAGAGTGCAGAGCTTGGTGCTGCAGCAAAGGAAGTGGGAAGCAGAAGGGGTCTGCAGGGATTCAGTGTCATGGGATGGCTGGGTCATGGGACCCTGCCCAGAACAAACAGAATGCTTATGCTGTGCATCCCTGCCCTAGTATTCTGCCCCTTCCAGAGTTCAAAGTGTAACAGGAACCCTGGTGTAAACCCAACTTCACACCTTCTGCTCTGAGATTGTGCCTGGAAGTCAGAGCATGCTTGCTGAATCCTGTGGTGTCACCAGAGAAAAATCCAATCTTATTGCATGGGAATGTTGCATGGGAAGCTGCCACAACCACCAGTGGGTCTAGTTAGACAACAGAGCCTCAATAAAACAAACCAGCGTGTATTGATCAACTGGAAACAGAAGTAAGAAGTGCAGGGGCCAACAAACAAATATATCCAAGATCTGTAGCAGAAAGCCAAGTTGTCTTCACAGCCTTTGTCTTCTCATTTTCATAAGTCTGGCTCTGTCTTGCTGTGCCCAGCTCAGCACTGAAAAGGGGTTTATTCATATGGTTTCTCTGGGGCCTGCTTCAGGGGAGCTCGCTGTTCAAAGATATTCTCCAATGGATGCTGCTTCCCACTCTTTGGGAACAGATAATGTTCCCCAAGAGCCAGAGGTGTTCCACCAGGACAGTGTGTGACAAATTCTTTATGAGAGAAAACATAATAAATTGAGGATTTGCTTTTATTTTGATTACTTAGTATTCAATATTTGCATTATGGAAGTGCCTGGAGGTTCCAGCTGAGATCAGTGTCCTATTGTTCTAAGCCATGCATAAAAACACGGTCAGAAATGAGTAGCTTACCATCTAAATAGATGAACTGGATAAAGGGTGGGAGACAGGAAGCGCCTATTATTCTCATTTCATAGCTGGAGAGCTTGGACACAGACAAATTTGGTGCCTTTCCCAGGGCTGAGTAGGAAAGCTGATGTAGAAAGGCAGAAAGCATCAAATGTCAGTACCCCAGCACAATACCCTGCTCATAACACGCTATATTTCCTGCTTAAATGTATCTTGCAATGGGGTAATAACAACAACAATTAGGTTTTGAATCTTTTCCTTAAGACTTACAAAATGAGAGGAGCACAAGAAAGGTTACATGGCTACAAGGCCTAAGGATCTGCTGGGAATGCTGATACTCAAAATGCCATCACAAGGCATTGACAGCAGTGAAAATGATCTCTTTTCCAACTGCTTGTTCTTACTGCCTGGAGAAGTGGCTCTTGGAAAACTCTGCTATGCACAATGCAGAGAGAGATCAAAAATCGATGGGCAAAAGTGATCATTTCTGCAACTTAGCACAAAGATATATAGGGTTGGAAGGGACCTCAAAGTCCATCCAGTCCCACCCCCTCCCACGGGCAGGGACACCTCCCACGGGCAGGGACACCTCCCACTGGATCAGGGGCTCCAAGCCCCATCCAACCTGGCCTTGAACACCTCCCCAGGGATGGGGCAGCCACCACTGCTCTGGGCAACCTGGGCCAGGGCCTCCCCACCCTCACAGGAAAACATTTCTCCCTAGGATCCCATCTCAGTCTCCCCTCTTTCAGCTGAAAACTGTTCCCCCTTGTCCTGTCCCTGCCCTCCCTGATCAATAGCCACTTCCCAGCTTTCCTGCAGCCCCTTTCAGCACTGGAAGCTGCTATAAGTTCTCCTTGGAGCCTTCTCTTCTCCAGGCTGAACAACGCCAGCTCTCTCAGTCTGTCTTTGTACAGGAGGTGCTCCAGCCCTCGGATCATCTTTGTGGCCTCCTCTGGACCCGTTCCAACAGATCCGTGTCCTTCCCATACTGAGGACTCTGGAATGGAAGTCTCTCGGTAGCAGTCTTTTATGTTAAAAAAGATTTATATCTATATGAAGTGACTTCCCCCCCCCCAAGTCACTGACAAATATACGTTGCAACTTTGCCTGTTGTTGAAAAGAAAACATTTTTCTGTCATGGGTTTTTTTGATTTGCTTCTTTGGCACCATGAAAAAAAGAGAGTTCAAAGCTGTCAGGAATCGGAGCCATAAATGCTTTGGAAACCAGGTAAACATTTTAACTGCCAGAGTTTGGGTTTAGGCACTTAGCTTTAGAAGAACTTTAAAAAACAAAATAAATCTTGGACGAGTATTTAATTGTACGCAGCATGGTCAAGCAAAACTATTGGTCAGGGCAGCTTGAATAACAGGGAAGAAATGTCACTTGGTGTTGTCATCTGTGGAGAAGATAAACCTTCAGTGATGTATGTGGCTGAATTAGGATCTAGAGGAGCTCTCCTCACAGTTCTCTAAAGCTTTAATGCGTGGGTTTTGTTTTTATATGTTTTAAATGTATTTAAATTTCTGTGATAGACTCTTATTTTGCTCAGGGAGATGGAAACGTGCCCTGTGAGCTGGCCCAGCACTGGAGAATCTGCCTTCCTCCCCATCTGTCTGTGATGGGGCACTGGTGAGACCGCACCTCAAATAATGTGTTCAGTTCTGGGCCCCTCACCACAAGAAGGATGTTGAGGCTCTGGAGCGCATCCAGAGAAGAGCAATGAAGCTGGTGGAGGGGCTGGAGAACAAGTCTTATGAGGAGCGGCTGAGAAAGCTGGGGTTGTTTAGCCTGGAGAAGAGGAGGCTGAGGGGAGATCTTATTGCTCTCTACAACTACCTGAAAGGAGGTTGTGGAGAGGAGGGAGCTGGCCTCTTCTCCCAAGTGGCAGGGGACAGGACAAGAGGGAATGGCCTCAAGCTCCACCAGAGGAGGTTCAGGCTGGACATCAGGAAAAATTTTTCATGGAAAGGGTCATTGGGCGCTGGAATAGGTTGCCCAAGGAGGTGGTTGAGTCTCCATCCCTGGAGGTGTTTAAAAGATGGGTGGATGAGGCACTGAGGGGCATGGTTTAGTGATTGATAGGAATGGTTGGACTCAATGATCCACTGGGTCTTTTCCAACCTAGTGATTCTGAGGCAGGAGCTGGGGCTTGGTCCTCGCTGGGTGCCCATGGAGGAGCTGCTTTCTGTGGAGCCCTGACTGCATGAACATCTCCAGCGCTTCCCAGAAATGCCGGAGGCTCTGCGAGGGGTATAACTGAGCAGCTCTGTGTCATGCTTCTCCCTAAGGTGACTTTTCCCACGCGACTCGGAGGCATCGCCTGCCTCTTTCGCCTCATCTCTCCATAAACGCAAGCTCTCTGTTTTCTGCCTCACTTTCTACCTTCATCCCTAGACGCCCTCCATCCAGGCTCCCCTGGACGCAGCCCAGGAAGCCAGGAACATCTTCACCTCACCTGGCCAGGTGAAAGCGATGCCAGGCGAGAAGGGCTCCATCTCCTCCTCGAGGGAGACGTGGCCGAGCCCCACTGTGCCCTCCCTGCAGCTGGAGCCCCTCGCTCCTACCCTGCCCCTGTTGAACATTAACTGTGTCCCCGAGAGGAGACCGGGGTCCAGCTGACAGCGGGGACAAAGAGCTGGCAGGGCTGAAAGATTCAATTTAACTTTCTTTCTCCTCCCCCGCTGCCACAGGCGAGGGGGGACAGCGCCTGTCCCGCTTTTGAAACGCGCGGGTGCAAAGGAGCATTGGTGTCCTCATTTTCCTTCCTCCCTATTGATGTATCATTGCCAGGATGAAAAAGGACGTCTCAAGAGCTTTTGAAAAAATGGGTGACTACTCAAGACATTTTATAAAGGAGGAAGAATGGGAAAGAAAATAGGACTCGGTAGGGGGTAGAGGGAGCCTGAATGTGCGCCTTGTCTGTCCTTTCTTTCGCTTGAAACCTGGAGCTGTTGTTCCTATTTCAGTTCAAACTGTCACCTTTAGTTCATGATGGCTTTACTGCCCTTGCTCCTGAACCTCAACAGATTGGGGCTTATTTACCTATTCACACTCCGCTGTGGAACCTCATTAATAGGCTTATTAGCCACCCCATTCACGTGCAGGAGGGCTGGCAGAAAGGAGCCCAGCCACTTTGAGAGGAGGAGGGAAGAACTGTAAAGAGATTATGCTCTCATTCAGCGGCCTAACTGCTATGAAAGGCTCCCTGGGCCCACTCAGATCTCTTGAAGCCTAAATATGATGACAGAATTGATTCCTTCCCCCCCCCCCTAATTCCAAACATGCTTCTGCTTTTCTCAGATGGAGTAGTTGTGGGCCACTTTAAGGAGAATGTGGCTCATTTAAGAGAAAAGGCTGCTATTGATAGACTGCTATCTTTTCATCCCCCAAAAGAATAAATTCTGACAAGTGCTTCCAGACATTGGGAAATAGGTGTTCTGATTTGTCATTTTTTTTTAGTGGAATGCTTCCTTTTCTTTCAGAGTATGCAAAGATATTGATGAATGGGGAAAGGTATCGCAGCTTCCTGTGCTGGACAATAATTTATGTGAGAATGCGTTAACAATGTTTTCAATGGGCAATGGACATGCCCGGAGCTGGGAAAATCGGATCCTGACTGTGACATCTCAGCTTCTCAATTAGAACATTCAGATGTCTGTCAATTTAGGGACAGGAAAAAAAAAATTAAACTATGTTTCTAAGCAATTACAAATTTGCCTGCCACCCCTCGTAACGCCTGTGTTGCTGCTGTTGATGGTGGGAAAGCGTTTTTGGGGACTAAGTACATATTCAACAGAATTTTCAAGTTTTCAGTGTCTGGAAGTACATAAATAGAGATTTATACTATGCTATGCAGCCCCACCCCTTGAAAGCCCCTCGATCAATATGGCACACAATATAAAAAATGTACAGTAGGGCTACACTTAAATAAAATAACATTAAATTGATCAACACTGATTTAATTTGAGGCAACCGCCACTTATTGATTTTGTTGTCAAGCTGATTCTATGAAGCAAGCATTACATGGGTTCCCTATTAGGAACCTTTTAGTTAATGGTATCTAAAGCAAATGTTTTATTAAGGAAGCATTGGGGTAAGTTCTACTGAATTTTGAATACCAATATTATGCAGTTTTAAATCTGCGTGTTCAGGCAAATGATATTTGCATGACTGTTTGACAGCTCCTCGTTTGGGCACCACACACACAATTGGTAAAGGCCCAGTGTCAGATGGATTCATAAGGCTGTTAAAATCAGGCTTCGCACTAAAAGGCTCTCATGAAACGGAGGGTGGTTTTTGAGTGGGTGTTATCCAATCGTCCTCCCTAGCTGGAAGAGCACTTGATCAAGGAATGCAGGGACAGGACAGGGGGAATGGTTTTAAGCTGAAAGAGGGGAGATTTAGATGGGATCTTAGGAAGAAATTTTTTCCTGTGAGGGTAGGGAGGCCCTGGCCCAGGTTTCCCAGAGCAGTGGTGGCTGCCCCATCCCTGGAGGTGTTCAAGGCCAGGTTGGATGGGGCTTGGAGCCCCTGATCCAGTGGGAGGTGTCCCTGCCCATGTCAGGGGGTGGGACTGGATGGGCTTTGAGGTCCCTTCTGACCCTAACAATTCTATGACTGTTCCACATCATATATTATACATATTATTTTACCATAATGTGTCTTTATATCACATTTTGCAGCTTCTACATGTAAACCCCTGTGTTTAACCCACTCACTCATAACATTTACACACCTACTACACACCCAGCAGGGAGGTGGAACCAGATGGGCTTTAAGGTCCCTTCCAACCCAAACCATTCTATGACTGTTCTGTGTTATATATTATATAAAATATTATGCCATAATGTGTCTTTATATTGCATTTTACAGCTTCTACGTGGAAAAGCCTATGTTTAACGCGCTCACCTGTAACATTTACCAACCCATGGTAGGGGGGTGGAGCTGGCTGGGCTTTAAGGTCTCTTCCAACCCAAACCATTCTGTGACTGTTTCACATTGTATATGAAATATATTATTATACAATAATGTGTCTTTATATCACATTTTACAGCTTCTACATGCAAAAAGGTATGTTAACCTGTAACATTCATATCGCCCGTATAGCAGAGGGGTGGAACTGGATGGGCTTTGAGGTCCCTTCTGATCCAAACCATTAGGATACTATGACTGTTTCCCATCATATATGACGTTACTAAACCATAACGTGTCTTTATATCACATTTTACAGCTTCTGCGTGCAAACCCCTATGTTTAATTCATCACCTGTAACATTTACACACCACCCTCTCACCTCTCATCCCCTATGGCAGGGGGGTTGGAATTTGATGGTCTTTAAGGTCCCTTCCAACCCAAACCATTCTATGACTGTTCCGTGTCATATATCATATATATTATTATACCATAATGTGTCTTTATATTGTATTTTTACGGCTTCTACATGCAAAAAAGTATGTTCACCTGTAAAGGTCACATCATCCCTATGGCAAGGGGGTGGAGCTGACTGGACTTTAAGGTCCCTTCCAATCCAAACTATTCTGTGACTGTTTCACATCATATATTAAATATATTATTATAAACGATGTGTCTTTATATCATATTTTACAGCTTCTACATGCAAAAACGTATGTTCGCCTGTAACATTCACATCACCCCTATGGCAGAGGGATGGAACTGGATGGGCTTTAAGGTCCTTTCCGACCCAAACCATTACGATTCTATGTTTCCCATCATATATGATGTTACTATACCATAATGTGTTTTTACATCAGATTTTACAGCTTCAGCGTCCAAACCCCTATGTTTAACCGGTCACCTGTGACACTCACGCCCCCGCCCGGCTCCCAGCCCTGTGCAGGGGGGCAGCTGGTCCCTCAGGTCCCCCCGCCGGCTCGGGGCGGGGATGCGGCGCTCCGCACCGCTCCGGATGGGGCCGGGGAAGGGCCGGGGCTCCGCCGCGATTGGCAGAGCCCGGCAGCGCCGTCCAGGAAACGGCTCGGGTTGCAGCGGGGAGGGGAGTGACCGGGGGCGGGAGGGGAGGGGGAGAGGCAGCCCGGCGGAGAGCGCGAGGACGAGGGAGAGGGAGGGAGGTTGGAAGGTTCATCCTCGGGCCGGTTGTCCCGCGCGGGGGGCCGGATGGAGCGGAGCGGGGGTCGCGGGGCGCAGCCCGGCAGGGCTGGGAGCGGGGAGGCGGCAGCCGGCGCCGGGCTCGCCCCTCCGAGGCGGTAGCGCCGCACCCGGGGCGCGGGACGGGGCTCCTGCCGCTGCTCCTTCCCCTCCGGCCCCCGCGGGGGATGCTGCCCGCCGAGTGAGCGCCGCTCCGCCGCCCGGCAGCGCCCGCAGGTAACGGCACCGCGGGGCTTGGGGTGCGAGGACTCGGAGCTCGGGGTGCGGGGCTGGGGTTGCAGAGCTCGGGGTGCGGGAGCTCGGATCTCGGGATGCAGAGCTCGAGGTGCGGGGCTCGGGACGCGGAGCTCGGGATGCGGGAGCTCGGGATGCGGGGACTCGGAGCGCGGTGTGCGGGACTCGGGATGCGGTAGGTCGGGGCTCGGGCAGCCCCTCAGGACGGGATACGGGGGTCGGGATGAGATGGTGCGGGGCTTGGGCAGCCCCCGGGAAGGGATGTGGAACTCAGGGAGGGATGCGCCGGTGCGGGGGCTTGTGCGGCCCCTCCGGGACGGGGTGCGGAGGCTCGGGGAGCTCCCGGGTCAGGATAGTGCGGGAATCGGGATGGTGCGGGGTTTGGGCAGCCCCTCTAGGGTCTGGATATGGAGCTCGAGGCTGGGGCAGCTTCTCCCGGGACTGGATATGGGGGCTCGGGGAGGGATGCGCCGGTGCGGGGTTTGGAGCTCCGGATGGTGCAGGGCTTGGGCTGCTCCTTCCCGGTTTGGATGCGGGGGCTCGGGCAGCCCTCGGGGCTCCAGATGCGGGAGTTCGGGGCTCGGGATGCGGGGGCTCGGGCTGCAGTGGGGCTGGGTTCCCTGTCCCCGGCTTATCTCCCCCGCTCCCGATGGCGTTGGGTCGGTTTGGTGCCGGCAGGACGGGCAGCGGGGGATGAGGATGAGGATGGGGTGGCTCAGCCTCCCCGGCTGGAGCCCAGGGCAGCCCGTGAGCGGGGGATGCTGCGGGGAGAGGGTGCGGAGCAGCCCCCGTCCCGCAGAAAGGGGAGAGAAACCCTCAATGAAATATAGGTTTAGATGCGAACCGGCCGGCTAGAACAGGGACCCATTATGCGTTTGGTGTGAAACGCTATCAACATTTAAAACTTCATTGTCTCCTTTGTACCAAATCCCTGTAAATCTTCCACTAGCCTTTACTCATTTTCATCTGAAAAGCCTGTTTGGGCTGAATAGACAGCAATCAGCAGCCTCTGGACTTCTCTCTCTCTCTCTGGAATGTCAATTAAAATGCAGATTTCCCCCCTTCCCTCCCCGATCTCTTAGTGGCAAAAGACTTGAGAAAAACAGGATAGTCCTGGAAAGCAAATGAAAGAAGTTCAAACAATGAAAAAGTACTGAAGCTGCCAGCCGGTTCCCATTAGTCCTCCCGAATTAATGTTTAATAGCTGGGATGCTCAAATTTGCCTGGAGATTGAACTGTGATGAAGAGTTTTGTTGGATACTTATGTATTTATAGATGCATATATATTTGTGTGTGTGTGTATGTATATAAACCTGTTAGCTTTGAAGCTTCGGGGCATTTTCCGATGAAGCTACTGGGATTTTAGGACGCTGGAGGTTTCTTGGCGGGGAGAAGATATTCATATTTCATCCGTATTTTGCCTTTCCCTGCCTAATAGAGAAGGATGCTGAAGAGTTGTACCACGTATTGATTTGGTTAACATACTCTACAAATTGTACTCTCCCCAGGGAGCGATAAACATCTTATAAAGAACAATGGGAGTAGATTAAAAAGAACACTGAGCGTTGAGTTTAATTAATGCCACTGCTGAACAAGTACTACTTGTTTGTGTGTGTGTGTGAGTGTGTTTAAACTGAAGTACAGCTTGGAGGAATTTGGTTGGGCTCCCAAACCAGTCTTGCTTTCCCATGCTTGTCAACTTGGCAAAGAAATTTGGGCAGGTATGTGACGAGGTGAAAATTGACTTGATGAGCGAGTGGCAAGGAGAGCCATCAATCACTGGAGGCTGACAACTCCTCCCCAAAGTGTAGGCTGAGAAGAGAGACAGAGTTCCCTTTCAAGGGGAAAAATAAACACTACGTGTGGCTTTCACTGAGTCTGAGACTCCAGGAGGGATTATGGTATTGTAGTCAGGAAGCCAGAATTGTGGAGGCCAAAAAGCATGCTGAGGCTGTGTTCCAAACATTGAGATAGAGGTACATAATTATCCGGCGCAGGAGGTCTTTCCAGAGACTCGTCCCCCAGCAACTGTGGTGACTGAGCTATGAAAAGAATTCGGTTTCTTTACGTCTTTGTTGGACTCCGCTTCTTTTGGGAAAGGGCAATTCTCGAGCCGTGGTCGCTGTCGTGGTGGTAAAAAATTGATTTGGCTCCATGGATGGGTCCAGAGCTCTGATTTTTGCTTTGCTACGCCTTTGGAAGCCACGGGTTTGAGTTTTTCACTGCCCCGTGGATGAAGAGTCCCTTCTTTCTGGTGGTGACTGCTCAGGTGCAGGAGCTGGCAAAACTCTTTAGGTGAGAAGATGCACAGTCAAGTGGCCTCGTGCCGTGCTTTGGGTCTTAGGATGAGGGTAGGAGCCACAAGTGAGCTTTCAGTGGTGTTTAATGGAGCCTAAAAATCTTTAATAGCGGAAATGTAAATGGAATTAATGTTGTTAAAGAGTCTAGAACCCACGCCAGCATTCTCGTATGCTTTCTTTTTGCAAAAATATGATTAAATTTTGCATTTATATCCATAGCCTTTAATCGGGCTTTATGGGATGACTTAGGGAAATTAAATTAGCATTGCATCCAGTCTGTTAATTAGCGTTTCTACCCGCTTTACAGCTGGATAAACTGAGCTGTCGGGCAGTGAGTCGGGCTTACCAGGTGGGTAAGTCCAGGAGGGCTCGCTCCAGCCCTTTACCAAACGCAAACCGGTCTCGGATACAGAGCACCCTTCAGTTCGACACCTGCGCTTGTTTAGAGAAGGGCTCGACAAGCTGTTTGCAAATATTTTTGCAGTGGTCTGGTGGTGTTTTTGCTGGAGATTTAATAGTAGCTGCTAGGTTGTGGTCTGGGACGCTTACGCTATGCTTCAGTCTCTAAAGGAAGGACAGAGCTTTGAGGTGGTACCAGTTGGGGTGGAAAGAGCTTGCCTTGAAGCACCAGGGCTTCACCTGAAAAACCGTGTACTTGTTATTTTCCTTCTTTATGACATCTAAAATCTGTTTATCTACTGACTCCAGAAGTTACTCTATATCATGCTGAAGATAAAAGATGCCTCAACGGTGTTTCTGTCCTTAGCACTGTGAACTCGGTTTGTATGTGCAGGCAGCAAGAGGCTAATAAAATCCAAGCAAACTTCTTAGCAGTTGGCTTTATAAAGGTGCAATTTGTCTGTTTCCACTTTTTGTGTGTTGAGGTATTGCATCCAAATGACAGGGAGTTTTGAGCAGTTTGCCTTTATGCCTACGCAGTTTGTTTATTTGGTTGCTTATAAAGGGTGAAGTTAGGAGGGAAAAAGACCTTTTTATGTTATATTTCTCTTCAAGACAAGTGCTTTCTAAGCTTCATTTGGGTTTCATCACATCTAGGATGAATCATTGGCCAGATTAGAACAGTTGCTGCAGTTCCTTGTTTTATCCCTTTACTGAGCTTTACCATCTTTTATTTTTGAAGCGGAAAATCAGGTCTAATTTTCTGGTTGAGCTGTTAAATCACCCTGCAAGGATGCTCTTCTGACCCTCACCTGGCATCTCAGTGTGGTGGCAACAGGGTCCCCTGAAGGGAGTCCCAATTACTTTGGTACCGCTTCTCTCTTCCATCAGCCTATGCCTGGATTGCCATCAACTCCATCCGTTTAAGTTAGTTTTCTAGCAGATAAAATAGGCTTTTCTTTCTCACTTTTTTTTTTCTGCCATCTGAAAAATGTATATCAGTGAGCATCGTTGAGAGGGAGATTGAAAACAGAAATGTGTGTGCACGTGTGAGCGTGCTGTGTGGTTCAGCACAGATAAACAGAGAATGATGGCTGGGGAGGTCTCTGAAACTGCAGTCTGGACTAGACTTTATAAAGATTTTCATTGCCTGTGATGCAGTGTAGCTGCCTGGTGTCCCTGCTGGAGCCTTTCACCTGTACTGGGCTGTCGGGCTGAGGAACACTGAGCTGAGGTAGAAGTTCCATCCACAGGAGAGCTGGAAGTCCTGAGGTGAAACAGTTTTATGGGTTATCTAAGTCTACAGAGTATTTTTTCAGCCATTTTTCTGTGAAAAATTATAGAATTCTTGCAAATTCAGCTGGCTGCAGAGCTGCCTGGGTGAAGGCATGAAAACCAGGGCAAACTTACATAAACTTTCAAACAATAATGAGAATGCCATTTGTTTAATTGCGGTAGTTTTGTAACATTACAGGTTCTGCGCCTGCACATGTGTCTGTCTCGTGTTTAAAATCTGTATATTTTTCTGTCGGTAAAATAGCTCTTTAAATATGTGCTGAGAAGTGATTTTGTGAAAACAAAGAGGACTTGGTTGCGCCTCAGGTGGTGATGGAAACTGCTAACAGAAAATGAAAAGTCACTCACTTTTCGCATATTCTCGGAGCTGGAAGACTATTTTTCCCATCCTCCTCCTCTCCCCCCCCTCACTGCAGCTCTGTTCGGGGCTTTCTGAAGTGTTTCGGTGCGCTGTTGAAGATGGTTTTGCTGACGGTGTTCAATCTCTCTCCTCCCCACAGCAGCAGCCACCGTTCCGAGGGAGGAGGTATTACCCTGGCCGAAGGCACTGCTTTCTCTCCATGCTTCTCTAGAGGGGTTCAGATGGGATTAAAGTCCTCATGGAGCTATGGAAATGGACCAGGAATTTACTCTAAAAAGATGGTCAGCTGGGATTCGAGTTGCCTTATCTGCCTGGTGGTGGTCACCATGGCCGGACTTTCCCTGGCTCGACCTTCATTTAATTTAGTTGTTGAAGATGCCACGCTGGAACCTGAAGGTAAATCACACTAGAATCCTTTCTTATTAAGTTAATTTAAATGCCTCAACATCTGAAATAGAAGTCAACATCTTTACGTGCTTTGGTAAATCTAAGGCAAGTAACAGATTAGCCCTCAAGAGTTATGGTTTTTGACTTTCCTCGCTCACACATGGGTTGTGCTCATGCGAGCATGCGTTGGTTTAATCTTATGCAACAAGTGGTGTTAGTGATTTCACTTGGGACTGTCATCGCGTTGTATAATCCGAGTGTACAGACAAAAGTTTTCAGGAATGGGTCTTTAAGGAAGGCAACCTGTTGCACCTACATAATATGAAATGAAATGCCTGTGCAGCTGCTTGTCCTTGTGATTCTCTTAACCTGAGAAATTCAGGGCAGAAGAAATCCTCATAGGTTTTAATCATGTGGCCTAAATGTTTCATTTGACCATGTACTCTGCAAAAACAGTGTTGCAGCTTGATTGGTGTTTGTACTTAGCATGTATTTCCCTATTGTTGTTATATCCAAGAACAATTGGCGCAGCGTCTGGATTGTGAGTTCTGGAAGTGTAAATGTTGAGCTCTGAATGGCAAGGATTGCAGTTCATTACTGAGAAAGCGAGGGCTGATTGAAACCTTTGCCTTCTGAGAGATGGTTTGATAAAGTCTCCTATGCTGAGCCTGCACCTGCTGCTATGTTCTTGTAACTGGCTTTGCAAAGGGCTTTTCTTCTCTAAAGAGCTAACAAGAGGCTGCTTTTTTAATATTGTAGGCTGATTATATTTAAGAATGACTTTGCTGTATTAGGTAGGTTCTTTCCTGCTCTCTGGGCACTTTAGGGCTTCCTTCATAATTTTTTTACCTGTACCTCAGAGCAGTGATTACGTTTCTAATAACTCAACTGTCAAACCAATGTGGTAGTTTGTAGAGCATCCCTGATCCAGCTGGCCAGGGAGAATTTGGCTTTTACACAATCTGCTGCTCACGTCCACAGATACGGCTTTGTTTTTATTTAATACATTTTCATGCAAAACCTATTTGTTTCTATCCACCGCCTCTAAAAATAGACGTCACCAGCTAACACATTTTTAGAACCCGTTCCAAGTACATTTTTATTGATGGCAAGGGATGAACTATTTAGAGGCGAGGAGCCCTCCTCCCTCGCAAGCATTCTTGAAAAAAAATGAAGTAGAGCACTATTGTCATCTGTCAGCCACAGGGATGGCTGATAGCAGAGATATTTGTGTGTTTTTTTTTTTATTTTGTTTTGGAGGTAACTTGAGAATAAAAAAAAAAGCCCCCCCTCCTCCCCCCTTACTGTACAATTGGCGAATGGCACATCTGGTGCCTTTTTTGGCTTGCCAGAGGAATGACCAAATCATGAATAATTTTGGTTTCAGATTAGCTGTTTGTAATGAGGTCCCCTCATTTCGGGGTTAAATCAGAAAGAATGTGGTTGCATGGTTGCTGAAGTATTTCACAGGGAGAAGAGTAATATTTTTTGAATGATGCCTGCTAGTTTTTCAGCTTTTTGCAGAAGAAAAGCTTTTATTATTTCAAAAAGCACAGTGTAAAAGTATGCTTCTTCTGCAGTGAATATCCAGGGGGTGGAATCTGGTTTTTATCAAAGTGTAAATTGTTAAAAAGGATTTAAAACTCTTCCCTGGGCAGGAATGTTACTGACATGAAACAATTTTAGACGTGAGAACTCAAATTATTACCAGGAGGGAGGAAAAAAACCATGCTTCTAAGTTAATGGCATAATAAGAGCTTTCATGCTGGAGAATACAGGGAATTGTGTGGGATTTATATCTGAGATTTGGGAAATAAAACCTTTATGCACTTCCTTAAACCTCTCTAAAAAAAAAAAAAGGCAAAACAAAAAACCAAAATCCAATGTTTTAGACAATTGACTTCCCTGGGTTCCATCACTGCCACCCACAAGTGCTCTCAGCTGAAAACAAAACAAAAAACGTTTCCAAAAACTCTCTTCAAAGACAAAGCAAGCTTTTTTTTTTTTGCTTTTTTTTTTTTCTATTCTAGTAAATGCCAAACGTTTTGGCCACAGCTAATTTTGGGGGTCAGGTGCTCTAATAATGTGAATTTTTGGCTGTTGGCTGTGCGGTCAATTAGAGCTATGACATTTCAGACCAGCTGAGAAGGTCGGCAGGGCTGTGACCTTTCATGACATGTGTTTATCTGTTCCATAGTCTTCCTTCATGGGCTCCCTCTAAATGTTGTCTTTTTGTGATGTTAGGTGCTTTTATTGCCACTATTCATTCATTGACTTAGCAATTCAGAATATCCAAAAAGCTATATGGGACAACAGGAATTGAGTTTGTGGCTTCTCCTTCCTTTGGTTGTAGCTGAGAATGGGCTCTTGTCTTGTAGTTAAACGTAACATTTGCAGTCATTTTCTTCAGGCTGTCTGTTAAAGTGTGTTCTTCAGCACAAACAACGAATGTGCAGGATGTGATGTACATGCAGGATACAGGCAAGATGTTGTCATGAATCAAGGTGCTTTTGGTTTTCCACAGTCAGACTCTCAGGTGATTTTATGAAATACTGGACTTGTTGAGTTCTGAGTCTTGTCTATGACTGTTAGATATTACTTTGGCACATAAGAAAGTGTTTACGCCAAAGATGGTATAGTGTCAATTATGGTGTCCGACATTGATAGTGTGAGTGCTCACCAAGGGCTGAATCCCAACCGTGGTTATTATTGGTTGGGGTGTTTCATCTTACGGAGTGATGGTTAAAATCTGAAGCTGTTAAACTGTGAGCAGAAACAGGACCTGTAGGAGGGACTGTTGGCTATGGAATTATGCCTCGCAGCAAGTATTTACGTGTATGTTTTTTATCCTAGGGGGCATATAGACTTTCTACTTTTAAATATTTAGAAACAAGTCTACTGTGATGTGTACAAAGAGGCCATTCTCTTTCTGTGTGCCCAGGCTAGGAAGGCCTTTGATGATAGCCAACGTTTCCAAAGGGCTCTGACCGCACACACGAGTTGAAGGGTTACTTTGTGAACTGAATAATTAGTTTAGACATATATTTGATAAATAGCAAGCTCTCCCTTGACCTTCCCTTCGCCCAAGCTTTGTGTTATCGTTCTGCCGGGGAGCTAATTTAGTCCCTTCCCCTTGTGCAGTGCCTTGACGCTGTCCTTGGAGCACCCATTCTGAGCCTGTGCCTGGTCCAATAACAATGTGTTTCAGTTAATTTAGGTCAAATTTCAAAGGACTAATTTCAGCTTTCCATAAGGGACAGTCTAATTCTGTGTCCTATGAAAAACAAGGTAGTTCAAAATGGCCTTAAATGTGCATTTGGGCGCAGCTTTGGAGGAGAGAGAGACCTTTTTAGTGGGTGATGTGTGCTTATGGTGGGCTCTGAAGTGAGGAACGATTGATCCTTTGGGGTTTCAGCTCAGTCACAGCTATTTGCTGGCATTAAATGACATAGAAATATAAACCCATTCAGTGTGGTTCCTTCCTTTATTGTAAAAATCTCACATAATATGAGCAAAGTACTTTCATTTTTAAGAAAATATTGGCAGTGCTGAAAGGTTAACGTCAGCTGTGGTTACTGTAGTCAGCCCCTTGGAGAACCTTCTTTAGACACTGTGACCCACCTGAATCAGGAGGTGGGTTCTTGTGAGCTGTTTCTCAGGCTCAGAGGGAGCGGGCAAGGCTGCAGCCTGTGGAGGGAGGATGCTGAAGTGATGGGATGTCCTGTTTCCCACCCGGAGCAGCATGTTCTCCATCCTGAGGTGCCCCTGTTGGTCCTCTCCATGCCAATGCTACCCTGCCATGAGGTTGCAGGGCTGCTGGGAACCCTCACAGTGGTCCTTTTCCCAGGACAGAGGTGGTGGAGAAGCACCAGGATACCGCTTCCAATTTGGTAGGAAAAATAAAGCAAAAAGTTGTTCACTCAGGGTCCCCTTGTTACCTTTTTTTATTAAACAAGAGCAGAGGCTTTGATATCTGCAAGTTTTGATTAACAATTCAAAACAATGAATTAAAGTGGAGGTAGGGTGTTTTTTTTTTTAAGGAAGGGCAATTATCACAGCCCATTATGGAGGAATGTGACATCCCCCCAGCTTCTGGTAAGGGTTGGATGCCCTCTCAGGGCTCCGGTTCAGTAAGTTGTTTGGCCCAGTACAGGAATTGCTAGCTGAGGTTCTGGGGAATTGCACAAGCAGCCAGATTAAATCAGTCTTCTTGTGTCCATTCTGCGTTTCAAATCCTCAGTCCTTTTGCTGGGGCTTGGTCTGGAGCTGCGGGCTAATTGGGCACGGGTAGGGTTGTTATTTATGGTGTTGATGAGGCACAGCGAGTTGGTAATGAGTCAGTAATGTGTCAGCGGCAACTGTTTCGTCAAGTAACACGAAGAATTGCACATTTCAGTCTTATCTGCCAGCTTTTTGAAGAGAGAGAAAACATAAACTTTTAGGAATTTGATTACTTTAGTGATTTTTTTTAAATTTTTTTTTTGAGCAGAAGATTTTCAAAGACGCTGTGTTGTGGAGGTTTATTAATTTCTTTTTAAAAAAACTATTTATATAGATAAACCCCCAAACTAGTGACCAACTCCACTGGATGCAGTTTGCTAATTTTAAATTATCAGAGAACTCGCAGCAAGTTTCAGGCTGAAGTAACTCTTCTAGACAAACTACAAACCTTTGAAAGCAGAATTTACACTGAAAATGCTGATTTCTCTGGCTGTGCAAGGCTGTGTGTGCATGAGCCGATATTTTAGTAATAACCCTAGCATAGCTTTTCATAAACACATTTCTGTATCCGGTAGAAATAATCATTTGCCTTTAATGCATTGGAAGATTAGTGCTTTCTTACAACAAATATTTAGTTTAGGGACAGATGGGAATGTGAGAAAAATGCTTCATTAACCTGTTTTTGGTCATTAGGTGAGAAAAACTCCCTCTTGGAAGCGTCAGATTTTTAAGTGTTAAGCATTTTGTGAGGCTTCAAGGCTGAAGCTTTACAGTGAGAGTGGAGGCTTTCTTTGAAGCAGCTCTCCTTAGCAGTTTGAGTCTGTTTTTAAGAGAACCATCACCCACTTAGGCAAGTTGTGTCTTGTCCAGTTGTAATAGTGCACCTGGTTTAACTAGAAGAGAAAATTTATTGCAGTGTAGTTAAAAATTCATGCTGGAAAGACATCAGGTACCCAAAACATGTCTAAATGATAAACAGTGTGGTGTTTTGCAGCAGGGTGACTGAGGGCTTGGTTCCCTGGTCACAAGCTGGACATGCTGTGCTCCTCCATCACAACTGGTCAAGCAAGAGCATCTTCTGCAGAGCCAGTCAGGATGCACCGATTCGTGCTTGTGGTGGCTGTGGGAAACCAGACCAGTGGTTGATCTGGCATGGAGCCTGCCCGGGGGTAAAATTATCCATACAGTGAGTTTGGGAACTGATTTCAAGAGCAGCCTGAATTTCAGTCCAGGCTCAGTACATCATAGGACATGTCTGTAGTGTTTTTCTTCTTGCATTTGACAGCGTGCCCCCAGAATCAGAGGTGATGTCTTGTAGTGCTGGGGACTGAACTGGCTTTTTAGCTGATTGAAAGAGAAGTTTGAGCTACTTAGAATACTGGCAACTCAAATAAAGAACAGATTTTGAAAAGCGCAACAGCCAACAGCTCCTGCTGTAATTGTGAAATGTGTGCTGGAAGCACTGAGCTGCTCTGGAAGTTTGGTCCTTCAGGTTTCAGTCAGGGTGGAGAGCATCAGCCACGCTGCATCAGCATTTACTGCTTCGGGACTGCACCTCCTGATGAGGACAGTTGCAGTATAAGATATTCTATTAGGAGGGTAAATAGTTATGTGGATATTCAGTTTATTCACTTTTAAAAACGGCTTATGATTCATATACCGGTTATGTTCAGCTCCAGGTTGTCCTTTCCCACCTCTTAATTATCGCTGCAGGGTTGTTTTTTTTTTTTTTTTTTTTTGAAAAAGACCCCCTTTTTTAGGAGTTGGCTTTCCTGGACTTACTTTTGAGTATTGGAGCAGTCAGCACCTGGTAGAGCGATGTGTCTAATGCACTTCGCTTTCTGCTGGTTCGGCTCCTTTTGCTGCTTGTCACCACAAAAATCACATTATCTATATCAAAGAGATGGACAGAAAGGTGAGCCAAGCGCTAGCTGAATTTTAGCATGCTGCTTCCTTTGCTTGCCATGCTATTATTATTGCAGTTGTATTTTTAAAATGACTGTAAGTGAAAGCATTTGAACCTCAGCGAAGCTGAGGAGCTGGGGTCTGACCTACTTTCATTCCTCTCCTCACATGCCGTTGCAAGTTGTGTGTAATTATTGCTTTTCCTCCTCCGCAAAGAACTGGCTCATCGGTTTGGGGCACTAACCGATGTTGATGGCAAACCCACAGGAATGGAGAGGCAGGAAGAATCCCTTTGCATGAAGGACCCAGCTTGTGCTTGTGGAGGTTTACTGGGAAGGGTAGTGTGCTTGGCAAACGGGAAGGGAGGATGAGGGAGGGGAGGACAAAATCATATTTTGGCTGTTTTTCTCTTCTTTTTCTCCTAGCTTTTAATCAGTTTCTGTTTTGAAAGGAGTTTTGTGACCTGGTAGTTATCACCTCAGGCTTTCTCCCAGGAGCTTGTCCACGTTGTGGCTGTTCCCAAGTGGGGTTTGGAGTTGGATGCAGTGGCTGGGAATGCTTTACCAGGCTGTACCAACCAATACAAACGGTGGTCGGACAGGTCAGAGCAATGTGCTTCAATCTGCTTTTGCGTGTAATAAATTGTGGCGTAGAAAAACTACATCAGGTTGATGATGCTCCTTGGGATGGCTGCCACTGGCCCAAAGGGGTTTAGCTGCAGGCAGGACTGGCTGCTGGGCAGGAAAGGAGAGTCTGCTTTGGGGAGACTCACCTTGCCAGTTTGTAAGGTCCCCTGTTGCAATATTTAATCTGTTTCAAGGCAAGTAACATGGTTTATAATTCTGAATGCCACCCAACAGTTCTTAAATATCACTTTGACGCCCTAGTTTTGAGCAGTTCCTGAATTTAGTTCTGTTAAACACAGTTTAATCATGGGAAAATTAATCATGTTTAGATGTTACGGAGTTGAAGTACCCAGATTTATCTGATGATGTTTATTCCCCTGGGTAACACAGGTATTTCAGAGACGCAGGATTAACATTTAGGCTCTGTAATAAATCTGCTGGGCACCACTGCTCGGTCATAGCTCTTCTCCTAACAATTCAGAAGCATGTGAACCGTCTTCCATTTGAGTGGCAAAGTACCCAGGAGCCACTGCCACAGGAGTGACGGAGGTGTCTGCAAGTTAAAAATAACCCTTATTGTGTACATGCTTGTGGGACACCTGGAAGTGCTGAGAGCCAGGCTAGCGTTGAGCTTTGGGGCTTGTTCTGTGGCTCCTTCCTTGTCCCCAGGTCCCACTGGGGCTGCTCCCTGTGAAGCTGGAGTTAAATTAGCTCTGATGTCTTTTGGCTGAATGTTGCTGTTTTAAAAGGGAGCCTGGTATGTGTTGACGGTTTGGAGTCCTTGGACAATATCCTATGGTGTAGATGATTTGCGGATAGGACTCTCAGAAGTGCTGAGGGGATGTTTTGGGGACGTTTTTTTCCAGTGGCTTTTGTCAAATCCTGCTTTAGGAAGCAAGGGAGGATGAATTGCAGGGGAACGGGCAAGATGAGACTTCCAGGCGAGCTGATAAAATTAAGAGGATTTGTATAGTCAAGTAGAAATGGGCCTGTGTACAAGAGAAACAACTGCTGCCTTGCTTATGGGGATCTGAATAGATTTTCTCTGCAGCCAGAGCTAACACTCCAACATGGAATTGTGCAATTTTGAACTCACAGTTGTAATTTATTTATTTGCATGTTGAGTACTAATAGTCACAAGCATGGCTGTTGGCAGCCCTGGAAGAAAAAGGTTGGGCTTTTATGTCTGGATTTATGCTGTTTGGTTATGTTTTTATCTTGCTCTTGAAATGAAAATAAAGAACCTGAATAAAGCTGCAGATTGGAATAGATGCAAGAAAATGTTAAACCCAAGAAACCCCTCTTTGCAACTAAATATATGTGCTCATACCTTTTCTGAAGGCTGTTTGTCTTATATGGAGCCTTTCCCAAGAAGATTTAATGCGAAGTTGGACAATGAAAGCTGGTTAAGTTGCTCTGCAGCTTGGTTATGTGCAGAATATGGTCAAGAAGATTTGATGTTCTGCTGTTGCTGAAAGAAAAAACTATGAGAAAATGATCCTGGTCTTGGATTCTGCTTTGTAGAGAGAAGGTGGTGGGGTTTTTTTTTCAGCTTTTCATCTGAGGTTCTGGTAATAGGTGAAACATTTCCCCTTTGTATTGTGTAATAGATTACATGAGAAGGCTCTTCAGTAATGAGTTTGAAGAGTAGTTAATTATGTTTGAGATCGTGTTACAGATGTGTTAGGCTTATATTGTACTCCTCGGTACACTTAGCACAGAAACCATCGCTCTGTTACTTCAGACAGTTGGAGTTTATGGCTTGAACTGAAGTGCTCAAGATTTGGTGCCTGGAACCAAAGGTTCAGATCGTGAAGATGGCCTGAGATGAGTTTGTCCTCATCCTGATGAAATTTTAAAAGACAGCACAATAATTTTAGGGGTTTTGGTGTGTCTGCTCGACACACCCCTGTGTCTCCCTCCCTGGTCGCCATGCCTTCTTGTAGAAGACAAACTGATGCTTTGCTGCTTCTTTCTCTGTCCTGTGTTTGGAGACAGATCCTATGGTGACTGTTGTGTAAAGTAGCCTTCATCCTGTAAGGAGCAGACCGTGAAGAATGGGGACAAACAGGAAGAAACTGCAGGGCAGTTCCCAGCAGCAGGAGGTGGCCTTGCTGGTCTTGCTGGTGTTTACTCTGAACTTGGCATGCTCTGAGGCTTCCCTGGCTTGGCTTCCAAAAGCATAAAGCACACAGCCAAGCCCATAAGCATGTGATACTTGGCATTTTGGATGCGTTTTGTGTAGCCATAACTCAGCGATCACAACTGTAAAGACAGGTAGGAGCAAGCAGGCTACAAGCTGTAGGGATTTTTAATTTCTAGCCTAGACAAGTACAATTTTTTTTCCTTTTGAGGAGGAGTCTTCTCCTCATGAGCGTGAGGTACCAGCTCAACTGCTTTGCAGACATCAAAACAGTGCTGAAATACTTCATGCATCTCACCCCATTTCAACCAACACACTGACGTGGCAGGGAACCTCATGAGTTTTGCCCCCACTGCTCTCTTCTGCTGGGTGTGATGAGGCCCTTGTGTCTGTAGCCAGGGCTAAATGCTGCCAGGGGGCAGTTAGTTACCTCAAGGAGCTGCCCCTCCAGAATTGCTCATCTGCCAAAGATTACACAAGGCAGACAAATGTAATCATGTGGGGATAACTTTTAAGGGCATACACAGAACTTTTTCCTAGGCCAGGGGGTCCTGCAAGTGGTGAAACTCTTTGCTTCAAAGAGTTTCAAAGCTTAGGAAAACAAGTTAGCACAGTGTAATACTTTCCCTTACCCGTGATGACATTGGCAAGTGTTTGAACTGGATGCGATTCACTTCTTTAAACGATGCTGGTATATGAAGCATTCAGTAGGAGTTGACGTGATGCTGGAGGTCCATGCTCTAGCAGGCAGTGTGGCTTGGAGCTCTGCACTTGCTGGAGTCACGTATTGCGTGGCAGCGCTTAATGTTGTTTTGCAAATGTTCACTTCCAGGGCAAAAGGATTCCTGCTGTTCCTTGGATACATTTTACGTGCCTGGTCTCATCCCTTGTACAGCTCTTGGATGACCGGGTCCTTGGAGAGGAAGGAGAATAGGGTTAAAAAAGATACCAGGAAAGGAAAATACCTCAGTTTATTTTATCTGTGGAAGCCTCTGCTTTAAAACAGAGCAGCCTAGGAGCTGGTTTTAAAGGAACAAGTGAAGACATAGAATCTGCTGCAATTAAATTTCTCACTACCACGTTTGTTCCGTGTTCTTCGGTGCTGTTTGAAGTTTTCAACAAGACTCAGGTCTTTTTGAACAATTAATGTTTCCTACCCTTAGGGGGAGGGGAATAATTCCTGCCCTTTGGGTGTTGGTCACAGTGACAAGGGACTTGTAAAAATGTTTTGTGTGTTTTAAAATTATAGAAGGAACTGCAGTAACTTGGAAAGGAAAGTGTTTTATCAGAGCAGGGACTTCCTGATTATGCCTGGCGGAGGCAGAGCTGGGCATAGCTGGCAGCTCGCTGGCGGAAACGCAATACAAACGAGACAGCGGGGATCCAGTGACTTGGGAGAAGCAGATGGATGAATTGCAAACAGGATTTTGTCCCCCTTTGTGTAAGGAGAGGCTTTGGTTTGCTGGTAGCTGGCTGGGAGATAGTTCTTCCAACCCAAACCATGTGATTCTGTGATAGTCACCGTGGCCAGGAATGGCTCTTTGAATTTTTAAACTGGTGGCCTTTTGTTTTGCCAGCTGAGTTTACCATCCATCATCCTGTATGAAGAGGATGTGGAGCTACTTCCAATAGTAGCCTGCCAGCTTAAACCGAGGCAAAAAACCTATCGTTTGTAGAAGGGAGGTGGGAGGGAAGGCTGCAAACCTGACTGATGGTACCTGGGCTTCCTGATCCTGCAGTAGCTGCTACTTGGAGAGAGCGGAAAGGCTTGGATTTAACTCACAAAGTCACGGGGCCCTCTTATGCTTCAGGCACAGATCAATGTTCCCGTCCCACGTTGCTCACCTACCATGGTCTTTCTTGATCTTCCTCATTAACCGGAAAAGTGGGAGAAGGGGTAGGAGAAACAGGAGGAGTTGGCAGCCTGGTGTTCCCTATGGGGACATTCAATTTTGAAATGAACCTCTTGGATTCTTGACAGATCAGGTCTGTTGACCCTTCTGGGCATGCTATGGTAAGCGTTTAGTTATTTACTAAAGCCTTTTGAAGCCAGAGTTTCTTGATGGGGTCTGAGGCTTTTGTGTTATGGAGAGTAGTGTGAGAATCTTTGCTGGGGTTAGCTATTAGCTGATTGTTTAATTATTGGGCTCCGTAACTAAGTAACTAAATGCCTTGAGCCCTAAGATAAGTAGCCCTTTGTTAACATTTTAATAAAAGGAGACAAATAATAACAATTTAAATCCTAAGGTAGTATAAATCTCTTGTTTCAGTGACTGAATCTTGAACAGAAGCATGGTTTGGAATCTAATTGCTTATCTCATAATAATCTGAAACAGCACATACGGAATGTCCCCAGTCCTCTATTGTGGTCGTGGCTTTTATACAAACACTGCTTACTCCATTTGATGGCTGGATGATACAAACTGTGCTGCAAGACTGTATGAGCAGGCCAAGAAAAAGCTGACGTCTGTTTATTTAACAGCAGCATGGTTTTCCACGGCAGTATTGTTTGATAGCTCCACCTATAAAGTGCCCCGTGTGTGCCGCTATTACAAATGAGGATGTAGCCGAGAGCACACAGCAGCAGCAGCAACGTGCCCTCCCTTATCCTCCAGCGTTGAAGAACACCACCAGCACTCTTGCCAGTGCCTTTGTTGCGTGTTTGGTTTGTAAAGGGTGATGAGCAGGTGTTATTCACATTGAGTCGTGCATCTTTGCAGTAGGAGCTAATACCGTAATTATAGGATTTGCAGGAGAACTTGCCTAGAAAGGAATCCCTCGCAGCCTTTCCGCAGCCGTGCAGAGCTCGTCCAGTGAAGGGCTGATTGCAGCTTTATAGTGGTGGCACAAGGATGTGGTTTCAAGGCAGAACTTCAGCGAGGGCATGGAGGAAGAGCTGAAGCAGATCATCAAGCCTTGTTTGGTGCTGCAGGCTCAGTAGGATTATCTCTTCCTTCTGCCACCCAGCTAGTTGCACTACGGGAAAATTCAGGAGGATGCTGCTGAAAATAGCGGAGGATAGGTATGTGTGAGGGCTGAGCAAACCTGCAGCCTTATTTCTCTGATATGCTCAAAAGATTTAGGAGCAGGGGAAGAATCGTGATGTCAGCCTCAAAGGTCTCAATGCCTTGATGGTACAGTGTGCACATGAGTTGATAATTAGTCCCTGAGTTTCAGAGCAGTGTAAAAATCCTTGTGCAGGGTTCTGGGGGGGGAGAGAGAGAGAGAGAGAGAGTTGCTGATGTGCTGCTGGGAATTCTTTAACAGTTCAAAGTGGTTGCTTTTTGGGCTGACTCCTGCCTCAATCCCACCTGTTCTGTGTTTGCTTTTGGGCACCATTTCAAACCCACACTGGAAAAAGTTTATAGGCAAACATTATAAAAAGTGACAGTCTGAAGCGCTGCAACATTCTCGTTTGGCAACACAAAGGCTTACCTGAAATAACTCATTATTTCCACATATGACGTCATTATTGCATGACACCACTTTGTGCTGCCTCTTCCCTGATGCCTAGAGAGAAAGAAAGGGTGGAGGATAATATTTACCAAATGCTGATACCTGCTTGAAACTTGTTTTTCTTCAGTAATTTTCCTCAAAAAGAAAATATTTTTGTAATTTTGGAATAAGTTACTGCTCTTGAGTTTGGATTTGGATTTGTGTTGAAAGAAAAACATTGTAAATTTGGGTACAATAGTTTAAAATGAGATGAAATCACAGATGGGGGATGGAATATTATTTTCCCTGTAATTGTATGCAAACAACCACTCTGCCCAGGAGGATGCTGCAGCCTGGCTTTCCCATAGCTTTCCCCTGGCTTTCCTGACGCACTTAAAGGAGGGTTATCTTAATTCGCAGTGGCTTTTAAGAAGTTTAAACAAAGACATTTTTAAAGACTCTTGTTAATTTTTTTTAATTTGACAGTGGAATCTGAATTAAAAAAATCTCTAGCAGATTCAAATATAATCATTATTGATAAGAAAAGTATGTAGGAAGGAACCTGTGCTCCTTCTGGAAATCAGCATAGTCTGGTGCTCAGTGAAACCTGCAGTGCAGAGCCGTGGAGTCATGACTATCAGCAAGCCTGAATTAGTTTATAAGGAGTATAAAGCTGTATTGTAGCTGGTCCTAGACCATCCTAGATGGGATTTTGCATGCTAGAAAGCTTACAGACCTTGTTATAAAATTGAAATCCAAGAATCTTTGCAGTTTCTATAGCTGATCTTATTTAGAGGGTTTTATGTACTTCTGGCCACTGTCTGGGTGTGATGTATGTGTCAAAACTGTTGTTTGAACGAAGCATGTTTGCCCTGGGGAAAAAGCCAGGAGAAGCTTGGCATGCTTTGCAGGAGCACATCGTTGGATTCATTCTCCCTTTGCTTCAGGCAGACTCCCACTGAACTCCCTCAAATTATGTGATTCCAGGAGGAATGGGATGAGGACTTGGCCAGCCTATTTCCAAGTTCATCAGCGTAACCCAATATTGAAATTCATGTCCTGCTGTGGTGGCTGCTTCTGGTACTTGTGGCATCCTAGAATTTCTTGAGTTGGAAGGGACCCGTAAGGACCATTGGGTCCAACTCCCTGCTCCTTGCAGGACTACCTAAAACTAAACTCCTGGCAGCTTCAGCAGCTCCTGTGTACAGGTTAGCTTAGATATGATGCCTGTTTCAGACTTCTCTGTTGAAGGTGTGATACAAGGAGTGACACCACCATGCCCCAAGGATGAAGAATACTGGTTTCAGGGTCTATGTGTTCTTAGAAGCAAGCGTGGACTCCCAAGGCGTCATGTCTTTGTGGACTCCAAGGCGTCATGTGTTTAATCTTCTCTCAGACTCTGAGACAAACAGAGGTGCGTGTTTTATTGCTGTGTGCATACAGTGGAGCATGATTGGTGCCTGCGCGGGGAAGGATGTGTGCTGGGGTGCGTGCTGGGGAGCAGCTGGCTATGCGTGGTGACCCTCCTCATTGGCAAACAGAAGATGCCTTCATGCTGCTTTCCCTTATTTACTCTTTACGCTGGCCTTGGTGAGGCTCAGAGGCTCGTGGGAGAGGGATACTGTGGTTATAGGGAGAAACTGGTTACAAAATCGGTTCCTCAATCTGACACAGCCAAGTGTGTTATAGAGGTGAGGGACCTTCCACCCTGTGCCGAACTGTTCTGTCCAACCTTCTGTCCTGGGTCCCCAGGGCTATGGTTCTTTCCCTTGCTGAGAGCTGGCCTTGGAAGGAGGTGATGAAGCCCTCATAACTATAGGCAGATGGAATTTCCCAAGGATGTTTTTTGGAAAAAGAGTGAGGTTTGACATTCTTCTCATTATTTGGTTACAAAAGAGAGCTGGTGGATGAGCTGTTTTGTTTGAACTTGTGTGTACACTGGGACTTTGAAAGCTTTGCCTGTATTCCCGGGTTTCTGCTGTGCACAGCTTGGGAGAGGCTGTGAAATAAGAAAGGAAGGAAAAGAAATTAAAGGAAAAACTTACTGTCACTGGGAGCAGAGACATGGTAGAAGGTGAATGTAGATACTTTCAGAAGAGCACAGGAAGGAAAATAAAGGACAACTTACATGCTGTGTATAGGAGCTCATGTTTATCAGCTTGGCCGGTGAAGAGGTTTGGGCTGTCATTTTCTCCCAACACAACTCTCTTCAGGGTTTCTTTTAAAAAAGCAACTTACAAAATCAGATGGGGAGAGCTAAATATTTTTTTTGAATTACAGGCACAAACGCTAAGACATAAAACTGAATTAGCTTTTCAAACACCCCCTGGCACTACCAGATTGTCTGAAGTCCCCAGGTTCAGCAGCACTCATCTCCCCAGAGTCTGTTCTGTGACCAGCGAGAAGCATAGTACCTTTTCCGGGACAAGGCACATGCCGAGGCACTGATAAAAAGGGAATGAGCTTTATTTGTGGTTAACTTCTTGAACATAAAGCCTGTCCCATACCTGCATATGTTTCAGTTTTATGAGACAGATTGCTGGGCTAATCTGGATGCAATTTTTTTATTGACCATGACTTACTTGATTTCTGTGGATGAAAAGGGCCTTCACTGACTTTTGTTGGAAATTCTCTCCTTTCCTTTCTCTTTCTTCTTTTTCCTCCTTTCCTTCCACCTTCGCAGAGCCGCCAACCAAATACCAAATCTCTCAGCCAGACGTATATTCAGCACTTCCAGGAGAACCGCTTGAGTTGCGCTGTCAATTGAAAGACGCCGTCATGATCAGTTGGACTAAGGATGGGGTCCCTTTGGGCCCCGACAATAGGACAGTGATTATTGGGGAGTACTTACAAATTAAGGATGCTACACCCAGAGATTCGGGCCTCTATGCTTGCACAGCTGTTAGGACCCTAGACAGTGATACTCTGTACTTCATTGTAAATGTTACAGGTGAGTTCATCACAGGTTTTTGCATATAGAAGCTGTAAAATGTGATATAAAGGCACATTATGGTACAATGTGAAACAGTCATAGAATCATAGAATGGTTTGGGTCGGAAGGGACCTCAAAGCCCATCCTGTCCCACCCCCTGCTATGGGCAGGGACACCTCCCACTGGGTCAGGGGCTCCAAGCCCCATCCAACCTGGCCTTGAACACCTCCAGGGATGGGGCACCCACCACTGCTCTGGGCAACCTGGGCCAGTCCCCTTAGGCACAGCGAATTAGGCTGAGTTCTGTAGTTGTTTCAAGTATTTTCCTCTTTGGTCTGACCCTGAAATGGATTCATTTGCATTTCCTTCTTTTTATGGGATCTGTAGTGATGAGCAGTTGCTGAATAGCTCTGTTTTATGCTGCTATGGCAGGATTAAATTATACAGAGCTGCTGTGCTGATGATAAAGCTGGTAGAATAAATACCAGTTGTTTCCCCCCTGCATCAGAAGAAAAAGGATGTCCTGCAGCCTGTAAGTTCAGGGATAAGTTCTGGAGACACTCAATTCTGTTCAACTGAATGTCTTTAAGGAAAAGAAATATTATAAGTGGGAAGAGATTCTTCAAGGTAGCAAGCTTCCTTTGGAACCTTTGTAGCATTTCAGGATTACTAGCGAGTTTTGTTCAGATTTTATAACAACAACGCCCAATTTGGGGTTGGAATTTCATTTTCTGTAGCTTCTGCAAAACTAACATCTGTTCCCCATGGTAGATAAACTAAGAGGTAGCGTATTGGTGTATCTGTCTGTAAAATAGACTGGTTTAAAGATTCGATTATTTTTAATGTGCAGATGCTCTTTCCTCTGGGGATGATGAAGATGACAATGATGGGTCCGAGGACTTTGTGAACGACAGCAACCAGATGAGTAAGTAACAGCCCACTGCCAGAAGTCGCTAGCAAGATCCACGTGGAAAAATACTGTCCCGTCTTTCACTCTTCTGCCTTCAGAGCTTCCTGATTGTTAACTGCATGGGCTGTCAATTGGTGGTGTCTTTGTCCTTTTCCATCTTCTGTTTCACATAGTTCATAACTTGGAAAAGAAAACGGAAAATAAACTAATATTCTTCTAAACACACTTTACTGGTCTGTACTTTCTTTCTCCCTTCTCACTAGCTTTTCTGCAGTTTCCTTTCATCCTGAACTCAAGTTCAGTCTTTGTCTGGTTTCAAATCTCACAGATGAACTAACTTGCTCCAAACCTGAGCTGAAATTTAAGAGAAGCAGCAAAGACCCAGCTCGCTTTGTTAAAAGGGGGTATGGAAACTTTTAAAATAAAATTAAGTTGTAATGATTCAAATCCTTCAGTCCTTAATCTTGGCAGAAATCTCCTCAGGGAGAATTAACGTGGAGACAATGAGGTTCTTTTGTCTGCAGAGGACCTCAAGGTTTGTTGCAAAGAAAGCAATTCAGCACTGAAACCACGTTTTATGTTGCTTGTACATGATGAAAATGGGCTAAAAGAGTCCTAAACCTACCTGAATGTTAAACTTCAGTCCCTTTGGAGAATTGGAAGAGCTATTAATAAGCTCTAAATAGAGCAGTTGCTAAGAAAAAGAAATGTAGGATTCATATTGGTTCCTTATGCCCCTGTGCACTGTTGTAAAAGCCCATGGGGACTGGTAGGTTGCTA
Source organism: Phaenicophaeus curvirostris (assembly GCF_032191515.1). Lineage (NCBI taxonomy): Eukaryota > Metazoa > Chordata > Aves > Cuculiformes > Cuculidae > Phaenicophaeus > Phaenicophaeus curvirostris. The sequence goes on along the minus strand of NC_091400.1, from coordinate 11,662,598 downwards.
TTGCTCCTGCTGTGAGCAGGCAATAACAGGCAGAACATGGGAATCCTTCGTGGGAGGTGTCAGCCAGGTACTGAACACAGCAGCCAGGCAGCATGTTTGCTCCTCAGCCTGGTTAGTATGTGGCAGCTATACTGTATGCATGAAACACTTGTTCAGATGGTAAAGCGTGAGCCCGATTTCAGCTCTCCTGGTTAGTTACTGTTGTATACGGCTGCTCCGGTCTGATCTGTGAAATTTTAGATGCTCTTTCAAATGACAGGAGTTCTTAGCTGCCTGTTGGGTCCCTGCCATCTGTTAGTGCGAGTAACCCGTGCTGATTCACAGGTGCAGCTTGAAGGGGCTGAGATTAAGCAGCTGGAGGCTGCTCTGACAAAGGAATGCGGTGGCAAAGATAATTGGCCAGTTTGGAAAAGGGAGACTGCTTTTAAAAGAAGTTGTCTAGGCAAAACAAACCAACGCAGGCAATGTTAGCCTTCCCCTGCAAAGGACTTGTGGGGTTGAAATTCCCTTTAGGCAACATCCCTGTGTCTGTTAGCACTTTGGAGGTTTATTGGTGTTGGTTAGAGAAGGACTTGGAATATTTTTGGTGTGTTCGCCAAGACACTTGTTCTGGTCCATGCTGATGTCTTTGGAGGTTCACTGGAAGAACAAATGGATCTTTGAAGTACATAGAGTAAGAAAAAAGGACCTGATCTCGAGTCAGCTGTGCTCTGTACCACTGGGGTATCTGTTCCTTTCACACAACAGGGAGAACTGACTAGTGGTGTCCTCTAATGCTGTGATGTTCTTAAAACTATGGCTCACATTACAAGCTACAGTTAATCAATCTTGCTCCAGGAGCTGGTGAAAGGCCACTGACAATTTCCGTCTGCCAGGGATGTGGTGTGTACTTCAGTAGGGGTCAGTCACACTTTCCCTACTCAAAATGAAAGACGCGTTTAGAGTGTGAACATTGAAACATCTCTGATGGTGGGGAGAACGCAAACTCTTGAAGTGCAGGAGGGAGGAAACTGCAAGCGGATGGATTGCTTCTGAGCAGAGCGGTGCACAAACAAGTCCTTGTGAGATTGCGCAGGAACTGTTGGGGCTTCTTGCAAGCTCCAGATGGGTCCAGGGAGCAGTGTAAGCCTTACTCCCCATGTCTGAGCGCTTAAGGGAAGACTTGGAACCAGAATGATCATGGCACAGCCCTGTCTGTTTTCAATGAAAAGTTGCGTCATAGCAACTCAGTTGAATTAATACAACTTTGCTGAAAGAGGGCTGTGATCTGGCAAGATCAGAGCTCTATGAGGAATACAACTTTGTATGGAGGTTTTGAAATCACTGAAACTTGTGGATCTTGCGTCTCCTAAGCCTTCCCATTACTGTTATTTGCCATTCGCTTTCTGGATTTTACATCTCATCCAAAAGGCCACATTTAATGGAAGAAACTGTTGCAAGACAGATTGAAATGTGAATGAGGGGCTGAGAGGTAGTCTTTGGTCCCCCATGAGTGTGTGGTGTGTGATGGTCAAGTAGCCTTTACCATCTACTAAGGTGGTGGTGTGATGGTCGAATGGCCTTCACCATCTCATTAGGCAGAACTCAGGAAAGTTCAGAACCTCACAAGGGCCTCTGGTTGCTGCTTTTTAAGAGAAGTCCTTCTTAAGTGTTTCCTGAGTCTTGGTTTGAGCTTTGCAGATCTCGAACAATTTAACCGATAATTTACATACAAATTACAGCTGCGATCATTAAGGATAAGCAATGGAAATTGGCCTGGCTATGGCTGATGGAAACAAAAGGCCATAGTCTTCAAAGATTGTTGCTTTTTGATGAAACAATTCTGATAAAGTCCAGCTGTCCTGGCATGTTAATTATGATGTGATGAGGCAGGAAATGGCTGCAGTGCCTTCCCCAGGAAGCTGAACCTAGGCATTCTCATTCCTGCATATTTAAAACTAAAGGAAACCTTTCAGAGCTGTTTTGTTTACAATGGTTAAGTATTCATTTAAGCTGTTTTATTTTCTGTGCCTCTGCTAGGACTGTATTTTTCAGAGGCCAAGGTTTTCCAGTGCACATGGAGAGGCTGGTGGGGAAATCTAGCCTGATTTTCAAGGCTGCCCAGAAAACAGAACCATTTGTAGGGTCAGGAGAGGCTGTAAGTGGCTTGGTAGCTGTGAGGAGCAACTCTTGGGAGAGGAGGGGCCTCATGTCTACACTGTGTTAGACCGTTTGCCCTGTGTGTATTTTTAAGGAAAAGGCATGCAAAGAAGATTTCACCCTGCCTTTGGTGTCCTCCTAGTTTGTCAGATATTTTAACTGTCTTGAAAGAACACGATGGTAGATTTGTTCCAGACTGCATCCTGAATAGCTTTTTATTGCTTCCAGCTTTTGTTGAAGGGATTAGGTGCAGGGTGGGTTCCACTGCAAAACAGTCTTCTCTCTCCATAAAATGGGTTTCTTGACGCCTCAGTTCTCCCTGTTGCTGCCCTGAAGGAGGTGCCTGAGCTTGGTTGTGGAGGGCCACCTCCAAGGATGTTGATGTGGGACTTCCATTTACAAAGCCAAGGGCTGATCATCATCAGTTCCTACTGGCGGCAGTGGAGAATGCATTTTTGGTACTTCTGACTTATCATGAGTTTGAGAGGTGGCCCTAATTTAAGGGATTTCTGCCTTGGCCTTGGCAAAGCAGCAGCTGTAACGATGGTTGCACTGAGGTCCACCAAAAATAAATTCTTCTGGAGTCCCTGGGTAACCCTGAAGATGCTGCTATTCTGCCTCGAGTTCTGGTCAGGTGACTGGAAGCTTTATGGCTGCTTTTTTTTTTTTCTTTTCTCCTTATCACCCTTTAAACAATTTCTTCTGGGCCAAGCTATGGTAAATTGGCACCGAGAACAAAAAGCATCCAAATGGAATCCACATGCTGTTCTTTTCATGCCTTGAACAGTTTCAGAAAGGATGAAACGAGGTTCAAATTCATCAAATCCTGTAGAGTGGAAACCCACTCAAGGGAGCAGCAAAAATTGGATGTTGCCTAGAAGTGTTTTTTAATTAAAGGTCAAATACAATAGTACTGAAAACCTTGGGGGGGGGGGGGGGGCAATGTGGTCATTTCAGACACACTGTTGCCTGCTCGAGGTGCTTGTCAGGCAGGCACAGAGTTGCCTACTTTTGTATTTCTTTGTATTAGATAAGTCCAAATACAAATTCAGGCGTCCTGAAGTGAAGTGGTCCCCTGGGCTGCCTAATTTCAATTTCACATGCAGGAGATTTTGCCTGATTAGATGTAACATGTTTGCAGCAGAGTGCAGTGTGGGTCAGCAGGATATTTTCTTCACTAATGAGAGCTCTAAAAGCAATCAGGAATTCCCACCCGTTCCCCTGCTGCTCGTTACCGCTACATGCCGGAGTTTGCCCTGGTGTTGCTGTGAACTTTGAACAGCGGTGCTACCTACATCCACCTGTCCAGTTAGATGGGTTGCGATGGACGGGGTCTGTGAGACTTTGCAATTGATGGTTTATACTCATTAACTCTGTTGCTTGCTTTACTGAATCTGGATGTTTTTCCTCTTAAGACAAATAAAAGTAGTAAAAGGTGCTTTTAGCTTATGATACTTAAATCTGCAAAGAGAAATGCCATTGGATTGGTCACTGTGTGGAAGCACAAAATAGGGCACTTGTGGATGTTGCTGCTTGCGGATGTTGCTACTAGAGTGTTGAAGCCCTGGCAGAGGCTGCCCAGGGCAGGGGTGGAGCCTCCATCCCTGGAGGGGTTCAGAAAGCATGTAGATGTGGCACTTCGAGACACGGTTTAGCAGGCACACTGGGGTTGGGCTGATGGTTGCACTGCATGAGCTCCAGGTCTTCTCCAAACTCTCTGAATCTATACGAGCTGCCAGTATCCTCTCTAGAGAGCAATGGGGTGTCTCAAAGCATTTTCAGATGGCCTTTGCAACACAAGGTATCGGCATGTTTTTCTCCAAGCTCCCCTGTAATTCTGGAGTGTTGCAGATTGTGCTGAAGTGAGAGTGGTGCAAAGGGAAGCTTTGCAGAGTCCTTTTTCTCAGCCCAGAGAATTTCCTTTCCCTCTCTTCCCGTGGCATAGAACTGAGTTGCTTCTTTTTATTCTGGCCTCCTCTCTGCTCCTGCAGCTTCCATAGAGCAGTTTTTCCTCCTTGTGCCATTGTTGCTTGAGTCTCATTGGAGTGCTTTTCTTCCAGGGGCAGAGCTTTTTCAGGGATGAAGGTTGATGGAAAGGAGGGTTCTGCACATAAGCCAGAGGTTGAGCTGCCCTGTAACGTGTTACAGGCTGGTAGCAGAGTAGAAACCTTGCTGCACAAAGCAGCCTTGTTTGGGGAAATGCCCAAATGTTTGGGGTGCCCTGGAGCCTGGTCCATCCAGCCTGTGCTCACGTGGGTAAGCCATGGAGCTCGTGGTTCAGAGGTTGTGCTTGCCAGCAGATGTTTCTAAGCTTTTTATGCTCTTATAGAATCATAGAATGGGTTGCATTGGAAGGGACCTCGAAGACCATCCAGTTCAAAGCTCCTGCCATGGGCAGAGACAACTCCCACTGGATTAGGTTGCTCAAAGCCCCATCCAACCTGGCATGGAACACATTCAAGGCACGAGAAGGTGCATATGATGAACATGATGAGAAGAGACCGTGCTGGCTGCAAAGTTGCTGGGGCAAAGTTGCTAGTTTTGGGGTCAGATCTAGGTCCTCTGCTCCATCTGCTGTACCGATATAACTGGTTCAGATGGTTGATTGGCTTTGACCTGCTACTGTTTACTTTGACTTTGTTGGAATTGTGGGTAGGGCTCGGTAGTGGTCACCTTGCATTGCCTTGCGGAAGATGTTTAGCCATCCAGAGAAAATATCCTTTTAATATACTGGTACCAACATGCAATTCCACCTTTGCCTGGTATACTTGTAATGTAATTTGGCCTTTGCGTGTAGTACTTAATTCCTTCTGTTATTGTAATGTGGTCCTGGTTTTAGCAAATAATGTTAACGGTGGTTTTCCTTGCATCCCTAATTCACTTTAGTCTGTGTAACAATTTCTTAGTGTTGCAGTCCAATTTCCAATCGTTACCTGATTTTCTGTTTTGATTACACACACAAATCTGCTTTGCTTTTCTACTTCATTAATTTTAACACTAATTGCTACTTCGGGCAAAAAAAAATCACTTATCGTTCTTAGCATCATTATAAGGCTTGCTTTTGGAATGTTTTCTTTATTCTGAGAGGGACGTTGTTAAAGGATTTATTTCTGTATTTTCTATCCAGCTGTATTTTTATTTGGGAGGGGCCGGGGGGTGGCAGTGTTTCTGGGTTTGCACTGATTGTAAGAACTGCTATAAATATTTGAGGAACGGAAGACTTTATTTATAGTGGAGTTTTAGGCGCTAATGAAGGAAATGAAACAGGACTGGGAGAAATGAAGTTATTTTTTTGGACCCCTCTACTCCTAAAAATTCCACACTAATCTGATTTGCTTCAGGAAAAGCCCATTGTAAAAGAAATTAATGTTTCCTCCTATTAAACGGATCTTGAATCGTTAACTTTTTAATAACTGTTATGGTGAGACAGCTGAAGCGATGCCACAAAGGCACTGTGTGATGCAGCCAAAGCGGTGTATTGATCCAGAATGGGGATAACCTTGTGTTTGGATCCATATCCAAATTTATTTCTTGGAGGGTAAAAGCACATGGTAGCTGTATGGTTTGTTCTGCTGTGTTTGCTGTACCGGTATGTGGCAAATGATTGAGAATGTGGGTGAGAGAAGGGTTTTCCGTGTGCTCCTCATGCTTCTCATGTGGGCACTGGCTGGGCCAGGGCATGGTAAGGAGTGAGCCAGGAGAGCTTTGCCAAGAGCTGGTAGAAGCGATCACTGCGGTGAATACGGGCTGAGAGAGAGACTTGTTTTGTGTCATGATGTTGGACACCACTGAACATTTGGGCTTCAGCAGGATCATGAGAATGGAAATTCCCTGCGAAATTATAAACACTGTTGATGAGTTTTGCTGGTCCCCTTGGTTAAGGTTTCAGAAATGTATTCCATTTGTAAATGTATTTTAGTGGTTTGTGTGAGGATAACAGCACCGTTCACCGTGCTGTGGTACGCTGGAAGTTTCAGTGCCAGGCAGGTAGGTGTGTTTATCCCCCTTCTAACAGGTGGGAGAGGATTAAGGCAGATGCTTCCAACAGATCTGTCTGGCTTCAGAGCCAGGTTCCGAGAATTCAGAGTTTGCTCAGCACTCACAGGAACTCAACTTGACAGGGAAGCATGTGATCATTTGAGTCTGATGAAAACTTGGTCCCTGCACAAAGGATATCTGTGGTTAATTTTGTCGTAAACGATGCACTCAAGGCTACAGACCGAGCTGTTTGCAAAACTCTGGTCAACACTTGTGGTGTATGATTTCCAGGCGTGTGCTCTTTCTAAGCCACACTGGCTCTGCTAAAACGAATACGTGCGGCACTTCATGTCTGTGGAAGGGAGCTCAGATTTTGAGTACTGATGTTTCTGTGTGTATCTCTGGAACAGGGGCACCCTATTGGACACACACGGACAAGATGGAGAAGAGGCTACATGCGGTGCCAGCAGCAAACACAGTCAAGTTTCGTTGTCCGGCAATGGGGAACCCAACACCAACCATGCGATGGCTGAAAAATGGGAAGGAGTTTAAACAAGAGCATCGTATTGGAGGATATAAGGTATGTTCTCATGGTGTGATTTTGCAATTTCTGTTCTTGACCAAAGCTGTGAAAAATCCTCCAACTTGCTGAAGTCAACAGAAAATATTTTAATGGCCTTGGATCAAATGTTGAAGCATAGAAAAGTAATTGTTTTCTTCTGGGGAAGGGTGGGTAGTTTCTTTGGCAGTTGCTGAGCATTAATTCTGTATTTTTTCTCAAATTCAAGCTTGTAGAACTAGGCTTATTTATAGAGATTTACTTGGAAAAGCTCTATTCATTTTCAGCTGCATTGTTAAAAACATGAACATCCACTCTAGTAAGTGAGGATAGCGTAATAAAGGAAGGGTTGAAAGTCAAAAGTTATTATTTTCTATAGAGTTTATGATCTGTGACACTGAAATGGGAAGCAGAATTTGAGGGAAAGTAACAGCAATTACTTACAAGGGTTTGTTTGAATTTTAAACAGCTTCAGATTAGATGTTTCATTCTAAATTGGTGGTTACTGATTAAGAGAGAGTTTTAGGGAGGGCAGCTAAATCTGTGGGTTAGTGCACGCACCTTTGACCTCCTGATATCTGCCTAGGTCAGGCCAGAAGTCAGGATTCGGTCATCTTATCCCACTCCCCATAGGGAGTGGGAGTGCGTGACTGATGGCAAATCGCTGTTCAAGCACGACCTTTGCCATCCTGTCCCTTGTTTCTGAGGTTTCTTTCCCTCTTCTGTGGATCTTCTGGCTGTGGCCTCCTCATGGACCCCAACACTTCCGCAGCTTCTCTCAAAGGATGAGAAGTTTGAGTTGATCACGTCGTGTCACAGTTGTAAGCCTCATCTTAGTCCTATTGCTGAGGAGCTCAGAGCAATTTGTAATGGTCATTAAGACAGCAGCTGACTTTTCCCAGACAACATAGTAAACTTGAGACCGTGTACTGGGGCTGCCTCGCCCCAGCGATCGCGGTATTTTTAGGGTGCTGCATTTGTGATGCCCTGATGGAGCCAGGGTGTATTTTGCTTCATGTGCTGTTGACTCAGATCCTGCCTGGGACAAAAAATTCTGTTTTCCAGTGCAGGGGAAGACAAGCCATAGTCTCCTTTACTCTCTAGATACATTTACTGTCGAGAGTGTCACTTTTTCCAACATTGGTGTTAGCAGAGAGTGAAGCCGAGAAAATCTCCCTGTGTGAGCACTAATTATCTATGTAGACTTTTCCATCTATGTTTGCTTATACCATAAATTACTGTTGCTTATGAGTGTACACCTGGCAACACCTTCTGCTTTTCATAACACTGTGGAGTGGTAATGAATTGGCTGCAAGTCAGTGATTTTCACCTTTTGCAGTGCTTATTTAAAAACAAACAAAAAAAAAAGCCAGTTAAAAAAACCCCAAAACTGACCCAAAAAAATGAACTAATCCTGTCTTGGAAAATAACAGTAACTGTTTCGGTACTAACTGAGACATCATTTGAACCCTTTACTTCTCATGGAGAGGAAATGCAGAGATCGCTCTTGAAAACTGTGAAGGAAAATGTGGGTCTTGGAAGGCAGGATAGAGATACCTGATCCCTCTGGCTTGTGGGCGTGGATCTTGGGCAGGGTAAATCAACCTGTGCTGGGCTCCGTGCTGCTGCTGCTGGCCTGTGTTAGGGGTCTGGGTGAGCTCATCGAGATTTGTGCCTGTTAGGAAATTGTACGCATTTCACTTAGGTATGTACTCCAGGAGGAAACCACAGATGCCCGTTTCTAAAGCCAGCTGGATAAGTGAAGTGTATACCTGTAATTCTAGATCATAACTTCTTACACTTCTTTCAAGGAACAAAAGAGGGGGTACGGCTGTAGGTTTTAGACTTTCTTGTTGCTCAGAAAGACATCACATTTTTAATGATCTGGTAGCATTTACTTATTGTGTACCTAATCTATGTATATAGTTTTGAATAACCATTTTTAAGGTGGAATCTTGTTTTCAGTGAATGAGTGTTAAAGACTGAGGCCTCCAGAGCTTCTGGAAGTTGTGTCCTCCTTGTTAAAGGGACAGGATGAGGTCACCGTAGGCTTATTCAAAATCACTCTGGGATAAAGAAAGAATTGTTTTTTCTTGATGCCTTTGTACTGACAAAGTTGTAATGAAGGAACCCTCAGAAAGGTCTCAGTCTTTCCCTGTTGGTCCGTGTTCAGCCAGATATCACAGGAACTTGCAATAATTTTTCTACGGCAGCTTGTCTCGAACCCAGATATTGCTGTGTGTGAAGCATTTCTTCAGGACTTCTTCATGTTCATAATGCTTTGGGCAACTAGAGTAGCCAGAAGCAAACTTGGCTGTATCTGCCGTCACCAGCTGATGTAACACCATCTCGGAAGAGGCAACCGTCCCTTGAAGATTTCAAGAACAAAAGAAAGAGAACGAAAACGTGAAGCTTTCCAGTAGTCTTCCAGCCACCTCTCTCCTATTTAAGCTAAGAAATCCCCCCTCTTTATCACAATCAGATAGTGGCCTGTAGTACTTTGTTGCACTGACTGGGGAATGCCTTGAGTCAATTTGCACTAGCAGGCTAGCAGAAGGGTGTATGTGCTGGCCAAGATAGCTTCCAGAGCAGAATTCCTCCACCATGACTCAAGCTGGGTAGCTAATTTCAAAATCAAACCGTTCTTGATTTTTCAAGGTGTGCCCAAAGCTCCTACAGCAAGGAGAAAATGATCAGTTACTGAATGTCTGAACCTTTTTTAGTCTTTTAAATCTGTCTTTAAAGTGATAATAGCTCTTGCTTGGCCATTTAAAGACATTTTATAATTTCTGTGAGTGAATAATCTCAATCCTCTATGAGACCCCATGGGAGCCTTTACTGCACCGTACACCACCCGGAGAGTAAACGTGCTTCTGTCAGCTGTTACTGTTTAACAGGTGTGGGTTTTCACATCTGCATTTTGATAACTTCATCACTACAGTCATCTTATACACATTTAAATTCAGCCAGGTAAACACGGAGCGAAGAAAGAGTTCTGACTCCATAGGAACTATAAAAGCCTTGGCTTTTGCATGAATGTTCTACACTTGTTCTCTCTCTCTAAGCAGTACCAGTAGACCTCTGAACTGCATTGATTTTGTGGGGAATCATAGGCTGGTTTCTAATTCTTCTTTGCTTTGAAAGGGAGTGCAGGGATAGAAGGATGGGGAATGGTTTTCAGCGGAAAGAAGGGAAATTGAGATGAGATCTTGGGAAGAAATGTTTTCCTGTGAGGTGAGGAGGCCCTGGCCCAGGTTGCCCAGAGCAGTGGTGGCTGCCCCATCCCTGGAGGTGTTCAAGGCCAGGTTGGATGGGGCTTGGAGCCCCTGATCCAGTGGGAGGTGTCTCTGCCCATGGCAGGGGGTGGGACTGGATGGGCTTTGAGGTCTCTTCTGACCCAAACCATTCTGTGATTCTTCTTAGGGAATATTTGGAGAGCTCATGCCTTCCATTAGAAGGGCCTTGGTGAGCAACCAAAAGAAAGTGAATGGCGTTAAACTGCCACCACCAAAGAGACCATCTGTTTGTTGGGATGAGGTAGCGAAGGCAGATTATGTAGAAAGGCCATGTTAACAAACCTCTCCAGTCGGGGAGTTGCAAACTGCGTGGTGGCAGGGACGTGGCAGGAGTGTCGTGTGTCTGAGACTGAAAGGGTCAAGTTGGGAGTCTTAAGCAGGATGAGGTTCTGTCATCCCAGCCAAGGGGAGATTCTCTGGGCTTTGCAATTTTGCACTTGCAGTCAGAAATGAACAAGCCAACAAGTTGGATCTAGTTGAATCCAGATCCAGGACATAAATCCCGTTGTGTGATGATGTGTCAGAAATGCTTTGAGCCTCTGCAGCAGTTGTTTAGATTAAACTGAGGAGGCTTAAGCTGTTGTTTCTGTATTAAGATGTTATCTCTTGTCACTGGAGTTACAAGAAGGAGATTGCACAAATGTTTTATATCGTCATCCGTGATATCCACTTGTGGATCTACGTTAGTTGTGTTTTTTATTCTATGCTAAACATCGTGTTTTGCTATAAAATTAATTACTTACAGCTTGTTACCAATATTTATTATGCTTTAACTTCCATGGAACCATGATTTGTTCTTCCTGTTTTGCAGTCAGATAGGTTAAAACCACTTGCTCTGATCCTGAGCAGCGTGATGTAAATGATAATGACAAAAATGACTCGGTCACTTTGACCGAGTCTCTCTCCAAACAGCTCATAAAGAAGTAAAATATTCAAAATATGTCATTGTTGTATTTGTTATTTGCCAGGGGTTTATGACAGTCATTCTTCCTGACCCACACTTTGACTTTCAAGGTTGCTTAGCAGAATAACAGGACAATAAAAGAACACTGATAAACTCTTTCTTTATAAACTTCATTCTTAGCTATTTGTAGCATGAAAAAAAAATCTATAGTTTTGATTTATATGGGGGGGCAGGGAGAGGAGTTGTAAGTTTGAGCTGGAGAGTTTAGGGTCATGTTGTCACACATTTCTGTGATGTTTGGTGAGCATCCCTGCCCTTCACCTGCTGCTGAAGGATCGTCTACATTTGTGTTGTTTTTCAAAGCCCACATGGACAGTTGTTAGCTGATATTATTAACATGGAACTGAACATAACAGTAATAACTAGTTAAGAAAGTAATTACTAGCTGAGAGGACCAGGAAAGCCAGGAGCCCCTTACAGAGAAGACTCTTTTCTTCCAAGCTTTGAACTGAAGGCGTTTTTACCTCCGGCAAGTGCGAGAGCTAAGCTGTTGGCATGGGGGACGCAGCCCCGCACAGCCTTTTCTTGCTGGAGGAGCATCTACACAACAGTAAGGCACAAAGTGGAATTTCAGACCTGCAGTTGTAATGATCTTTTAAGAACATATAGTTACTGGAAGTGTCATGGAATGGTCCATCAATTTTTCTGATGTGCTGCGCTGAATTACTGCTTTCCATTTGGCTGATTAAAATGACTGTACCAGATTGTCTTTTCATTCCATTTGCTAAAATACCTACTTTACAGTTGGAAGAGGTGTGCATTACAGCTACACAATGTTAGGATCTTCGAGCACTTTGTCAAAAGTGTAATGCTAAAACAAGGGATTAGTGGATAGCCAGCAAAAGGTCAATTTGGGAGCCAATTTATGATGCAGGAAATGTATATATGTGTACCGGATGACTCGATATCCTTCCAGTATTGGGCTGGATCCTATTTTCTGCAAGAGCGATGCCAGCACTCCTTTTGAGTCATTCAAATGGGAACAGAATCAGCACCTCTAATGCATTCTGTCCAAGAGGAATTGTATGCAATAAATGTGTGTTCTTATGCTCTGTTTCCATGAGGATTTTCCTCAGGCTTTTTTCATGAGACAGCATCTTCACTTCTTTCTTGTGATACCCCTAGAGATGTGGCCACTCTGTGTGCCTGTGGAGGGATTCCAAACCTTGCTAAATGTCTTTGTTTCTCACAAATGTGAGCTGTGTAATCGAGCTGTTAGAGAAAGACGGAGACATAGAGGTTAGGGGAGCAGTATCCATCCAGTACTGCTGGTGGGTAGTTAACATCAGATGATTGTTTGGAGACAGATGGGAAATGTCGTGAGGGCGTGAATTCACTTCAGAGTGGATTGAGAGGTAAAGTCTGGTAAGACAACTGCTGCTAATTTGGGCCGTCCTTGTAATGCTGGTAGCTCTGAGCGTGCACCATTGTCTACGGGGCTCGGATCAGGGGTGAGGTGAATTTATAGCAGAGTGCATGAAAGCTTTCCCTGCTGCAGCCATGCCATACGGTTCAAGCATCAATAAAGTATTTCAGTGCTGGAACTGACGAGTGAGCACGGAAGAGGCTGTTAAACATGGATTACAAAAGTTTAACTATTCAAGAAACGGTTCTTTTGGAGGGGGAGAGGGTGAATCTATGCCACAAAGTTCTCAGCCTCTCTGGTTACAATCCACCAGGTCCGCAACCAGCACTGGAGCCTCATCATGGAGAGCGTGGTCCCGTCTGACAAAGGAAATTACACGTGTATTGTGGAAAACCAGTACGGATCCATCAATCACACCTACCATCTCGATGTTGTTGGTGAGTAAAACTGTCACATGCAAGGCAATGTTCGTAATTAATGAGCTTGTTAAAATATTTTGAACTAAACTGATGCAGTTTGCATCAGTTTTGAAGGTGATTGCGCAGTAGTCTAAAGATAAGATTGCACTTCATAAATAATTATTTTACAGCTTTGTATATTAATTTTGTCTTGCTCATGTCTGTAGGACTCATCTACACATACCTTGTCAAAGGTGTGATATCCATGTGTGCAAATGAGTTCTTGCTGTTGCAATACACCTTTAGGCTTACCAGGAAGAGCAAATAATAAATACTAATGCCGTTTTAATCATTAGCATTATAATTTAATTGTTAGTTGTGCAATTATGCTAACACGTTTAAATGACTGCAGTTATGGAAACTGTCAAGTGATCCTCTAGATTGTAACGAAAAGCTAGGTGTTGACTTCGATGAAGTTAGTGCAGATCCGGAGCTTCAGGAAAGGTACTTTGCATCCACAGCAGTGTAACAGAGATCCAACCGCAGCCCATTGTGTGGGCAGCGGGGAATCCCTGAAACACAGGCAACAAAAATTGTAAAGACATGGCTTTATATATATAAGGACAAATTCTACAAAGCTGTCAGTTTGGCTGTTGCAATAGGGCATGTTGGTAGCAGAACACCTCTGGGTGTCTGAGCTTCAGTGACTGAAGTCTGTCTTGAATGGGCTTTACTCTCCAAGCTTGTAGGGTGATCCGAGCATCACCTTCTCTGTGAAGAAAACTTTTGATCAATCAGTATTGAAAGCAAAACTGAATTTGATTATTGTAAGCTATTTTTGGCTGGTGACTGACTGCCTAGTGGAGAATCTCACTGTGAGTTTGGGTTTATATGACCAAAACAGTGGCAAAATTTTCATTTCCTTATATCCCAACTGGTTTTTTCATGAATAAAAATGCGTCCCTTGCATTGTTTTGGACATTTGTTAAAAATAGTATCTTGCTTTGTCTGAGGCCACTCAAATCTGCACTAAATCTTCCAAAAGAAAACAAGTGCCAACTCCTCAGGTAGCAAGAAATGACTGTTAAACTGAAGCCCTACCACTATCTCCAACACATTTAAGTCTTCAAGGCCAGCTCGCCTGTGCTTGGCTTTAGGTAGTCAACACTGAAAGCAGTGAGGAATTTTATAGCCATGGTGATATTTTGTCGTGCTTAATAGAGAGAGCACTGGGTTATTGTTAAGGTGAACCCAACAACTGGCAAAGCCATTGTTGTCTGAACACTTGCTTAAGGTTAAGCAAAGTTTATGGAGGGCGCAGCAGCCACGGCTGCCAGGGCTGGTGGTAAATCATGCTCTGTGTGCCTCAGCCCTCGCTGACCAGCTCGCTGGAGGGTACCAGGCTGCTCGGCTGGGCTTGCCAGGGACGAGGCTTGACTTGAAGCCTGGCCCAGGAAGAATGTGAGGGGATGATGAGTCACTGGAGGTTTTTGGTTTTTTTTATTTTGTGGTTTTTCTTCTTAATCCTTTTGGGAGCTCAGATTGACTCAACTTTGGTTTTGCTTAAAACTGTTTTTCAGTAGGCTACATGGGAGGACAACAGCCAGTTTTTCAGTATTGGGAGTTTTCTTTGCTGAAATGAAAATGCTTAAAAATTCCCCTTCCCTGTCCCCTGCTCCCTTTCCTTGTTACCACCCGGTCCCAGTCTGGCATGTTCCATCTTGACTATAAATTTCTTCACCCATTTATTCTAGCAAATCTGTTCATGAGTGATGCCGTCACTTGAGCAAATATTTGTCATAAACCCTCTCCCCTTTCAAGCCTTTTCAGTGTCTTACAGCGAGGAATATTATGCAGAAGTTTATTTTTTCTGGCAGTAAATGATAGTGACCTGTGTGAATTAATGCAATGGTTTTTTGGAAACCATTCCAAAATGTTTTTTTGGAAACCATTCCAAAAGGAATTTGACTATTCCTTTCCTATAGAGAGGCAGAGGCGTAAACAATGAGGTTTTTTTAAGTGATTAGGGATTAGGAGTGCTGGGTAGCCAGCTGATGGCACCCAAAGGAGCCCTGATTTGCCCGGAGCTGTATATTATATTCAGTATTTTCTAATGCTCGGACCCAGTGAGATAGTAAGCCAGAAGTCCAGAAGTGACTTCTTGGAGATCTTGAATATTAAATATGCATCTCTTAAATTCTGCATATTTAATAATTTTATTTCCTATAATTTGATGAGCTAGAGGGTGGAATTATTTATTTACTGTGAAAACATACATGTGGGAATGCATGCCCTAAGTTGAATTTACTGTGAGTCTTTCAAGAGATACCGCACTGGGACTTTATCCTAAATTGGGGATTCATGGTAGAGAGCTCAGCCGTTTCTGTGCTGCTGAAAGCTTGTAATAATTGTGGAGGTTGGGCATAAAATTGCTGAAGCAGTAAATTAAAGCTGGCCAGAAGGGGAAACTCTGACAGTTTTTCTAGTTAGGACAGTTCTACAGAAGTTAATCTTGTGCTTTTTTTTTGTCTTGTTTTTGCATGAATTTTTGGTTCCCACAGGGCTGGGGAGAGTTGTGGGTGTTTGTTTGGAAGCAATTGCGTATGCAGACTGCATCTCAGAAACTTCAGGTTGTAATTTTAGGTCGAGTTGTGTGTGGAAAACTGTCAGTCGAAAGCCTCTGAAATTGCTTTTCCTATATGGTTTAACTGGTTCCAGAGCTGATTAAGTGTAAGTAATAGAAAATGGTATTAAAACACGGTAACGTATTCCACTAACATGAGCATCTGACTGTATGGTGTAATGTAGAGAAACCTCTGATTATGTCACAGATTTGGGAGGTATCCCAGCAAAAATCGTGCCAAATCATGACACAATGCTGGTTAGGAATATCCAGTATTACTTGATGCCAATAACTTTCCAAACCTTGAACTCTTTTGACAATTAAAATCCTGGAGCCAGCAGGGCTGAGCAGTTTTTCAGGCAGAATGTAGGTGTGAAGTGTTCTCCTTTTTACCTTGTAATTACTCACAAGAACTCTCTTAAAATAGTCAACTGGGCTGGATGGGCTCATTCATATTTACAAACCTGGCAAACCCCTCGCGCTGGATTTTTTACAATGGGAGTAGAAAATACTGAAGAGCAAAGCAGCAAGAAAAAAGCTGGGAGTCACTGGCAGCCTCTCTGTATACAGGATGCTTGTTCGAGTTGAGGGTGTTAGTGGGGAATCGTCCAGTCCTGTTGGCCAGGACAGATGTGTTGGAAAAAGTTACTCTTTAACTGTCGGGGATCCCCCAATCGCCTGCCTTTTCCTCTCTCCTCCCTCTCCATTTCAAAACAAGGACTTTAGCAGGATGCCGTGCAGGGCTTTGCTCAGGGATGCAGATGTGTTAGGTTGCAGGAGCTGCCAGTGGGGACCCCAGTAGGATCCCATGAGCAGGACATGAGTGGATTTTAGCTTTCAATTGGAGTGCTACCCAGAGGCTTTAATTAATATTGGATACTTATTGCACAAGGCAACGTGCCAGTGCACGGTAATTGCTTACAACTGAACTGTGGGAGACCGGGAGGAGGAACCATCACTGTCCATTTGATAGATGAAAAACTGAGCCGTGGAGCGATGAAAGTTCTTGCCCTGGGTCACACAGGAAGCTGGTGGCAGAGCCAGAAAGTCAAGCTGGTACTTGAATCCTAATCCAGTACCTTAATTAAAAGAATGTTCTTTCCCTTGTATGGTTCAGCCCATCAAGCTTTGTGCGCGGCTGAAGTGCCTTTCTGTTCTTACGTACTTAATGGCAGGTAGAACCTCTTGTTTTATAGTCAGCTTACTAATAGATTGACTGTGTTGTCATTAAACGTATGTAAAGTCATGCAGTCTTGAGGGAGGCCGATTGCAAACCATCAATGTGGTTTTCCCTTAACAGTTGTATCGTAGTGAATCCGGGTTGTAGGAAGCAACATGGGAATGCAGCTGCTGGGACTTGAGTATAATTAGATCACTCTTGGATTGCAGTTATCGCTGGGGTCCGATTTCAGCAGCGGCAGTTCTGTTTAAGCGTGCAAGTAACTGATTGAATTGATATTTGAGTGGCAAGAAGACAGGTTCGTTGTCAAGCACTCCTCCTGCAGGTAGTTCTTTCTGTCCTAGTTAATGTCATTGTCCAGGGAAACAAAAGATGCTTTAGTTTCGGATGAAGTTCAGCACATTACCTCATCTACTGAGTTTTATAAGGAGCTGCCACAGCACGACACATCTTCCAGAAATGTGTCAGCAGGCCTTGCTGTTTACTATAAAAATGAACACAACTTGTCACAAATAAGTTCTTTTTCCAAACCCTTTCACAGCCAGTTTCACTGTTCTTTGAGCAGTTTCTCATTTACCTGATAGCCATGCCTTCAGTCCTCGTTCCTGAGGAGCGAGCTTCATAGGAGGCAGAGCACTACACAGTTGTCCTTGAAGAGTAATTCGTATTTTTATGTGAAAATAGTGTGAGAATAACTTCTCATCCAGGAAGCATTTTAAACGACTCTCAGCCTAAAGCCAGAAATCTCATGTGTGAGCAGTTTTACTGATGGATGTGCAGAAAACCACTTTTATTCTCAACTCCTGGACGTTTTAGAGGGCTTTAAGATGAGTTTTACTCTTGCTTTTTACAACACATTATTAAAAAGTCTATTAAAATGGCATCAACTTTTTGCTCTTGGTACTTCATTGTTTATATTTCCCTTAATGCAGGCAGAGGAAAAGACTTTGCCTTTGTTTATAGTCAGCTTTATTTTTGGATTTTCATGTGCTCTGGCTGTGAACATGGCACGAATACATTTTTTTTTTTCAAGACATGTTTCCATTTTATCATCCCCAAATTCATAAAAACATATGCATCACTATTTGCTTTCTGCCAAGTCTTATTTTGTCAAAATCAAGTTCAGAATTGGTTTGATTTGACTGTAACGCATTCCTTCCTTTCCAAAGGAGTATTTTTTAGGATTCATGTTCTGTATAGAAAAGGAACTGACTGGAGGGATTTAAAAGATGAGTAGACAAGGTGCTTGGGGATATGGCATAGTAGTGGACAGGTATGGTTAGACTCGATCATCTCAAAGCTCTTTTCCAACCTAGCGCTTCTCTGATTCGAGCTAAACACATGCCTGGGCCGTTGCATCACTGGTGTCTGGCAGGAGTTAAGTGTAGGTATTAACAACCAAGCCTGAACTTGCATTGCTGGCAGATCTGCTTCTCGTTGTTGACGCTTTGCATGGACAAGCTTTGGCTTGATGTCTTCCCCCAAGTGCTTGCGGCATGGGGCATGATGAGACAGGGGCTGGAAGCGTGAAGGAATCCATGCTGCTCCTTCTTGCCCTCAGGTGTGTGGATGGGCTGAGAAGGAAAATGATTTTATTTAATGTATGGATAAGCCCAAGTGCAGACTTTACACCTGGCACCAGGGTTTTGGTGAGGTGTGTGCATCAGAGGAGAAATTACACAAATTGTGAAGTGCTGGAGGCTGCATGGCTCCCTCCTGAAAACAAAGACCACAGTGTGATGGTTCAGCTAAGGAAAAGGAAAGCCTATGGGTCTTTTTCCCCCTCAGTTTTCTTAATAAGGTGAAAATATTCCAACCTCCTAGTTTTATAGCGCTAAAGCTTCTGCTTTCATTGGAGTAGCCTGGCTAAATTACATTTTATGGACAAATACTGGTGTCATTACTTCATCTGCAGGATGAGCAGCGAATTTGTCATGTTTGGAATGCTTCCTGCAGAGTCTGCTGGGGGAGGACTGCTCTCGCTGTCCCACTTTCTGTCTTATTACAGCCCCAAGGCAGGTATTTCTCCTTCTTTTGATGAGTGATGAACAGGATATTGTTTCAGCCCTGTTATCATTTTTAATAATGCCTTCTAATTCACGCAGGATCCTACTCATGGAGACACAAGTAGGAATTTACAGGAGTTGTCTGAAGATGATAACAAGACTGGTGCGTTGTTAAATGTGCAGTTGGCATGTGTTGAAAGCCATGTTTGTGCTAATCAGAAGGGCTTTCTGACCTGGGCCAGTCTTTTCTCAACAATCTTGTTACTGAAAATATTGGCAGCATTTTTGGCAGTGAATTTGTAAAGTTGGTAAACCTCTTAAAAATAGAACAAAAGACAAAACAAAAAAAGCTGAAGTTATCACCTATAGAAAAGTCATAAATGATTTGTGGTACAAATGGGATGAATGGACCCTATAAAAGCAAACACAAGGTTATTAGTTGTGTCTTCCTCTTTAATATGAGTTTGATCCAGTGGGAAGTGTCCCTACCTATGGCAGGGAGGTGGAATGGGATGATCTTTAAGGTCCTTTCCAATCCAAACCATTCTATGATTCTATGTTCTTCCTGAAAATGAGAGGAACCACCAAGGTGGGACAACCCTGTGGCTGCAATGGGATGGTTGCCCATGGTGGGCAAGATGAACCCTGAGGTCCTTAGTGGTTTTGGGGGTTGAACTAGGATTAAAAGAGATGTAGCAGAGGTGGAAGTGGATGCAGATGCCACTTGGTGGAAGGCATCGGGGATTGTTTATGGCTTTAACAAGCTGAGACTGGGGCTGATTGCACTGGGAAGATACAGGAGCAAAAGAGTGTTGTGGAGCCTTCCCAGAGGTTTGCAGTGCAGGAGAGAAAAAAACTTGGGGGTTGGGTACCAGGCTGAGATAGGTAAGGAGGTGAGAGGTCAGATGGTGTGGGCAAATGAGTAAAATGTGAAATTCTGTGGCATTCGAGGAAAGGCTGCACTTAAAAACCTTAGAATCGTACACTCTCTAAGGTTGGAAAAGACCTCTAAGATCATCAACTCCAGCTGTCCCTCTCCCTGTTCTGCACACCCCTGTGTGACTGGAAATGCAGAGGTGGCTGCATTTTACAGATTTTCAGGATTTGAAGTCATTAGCTCATCTTTGGATCGCTCCCACTCCTGTGGTGCAGCTTCGGCAGCAGTTGCTTCAGTTAAACATAAAAATAAAATGAAATCTAATTTAATTATAATTTAAAAGCCACATTGAAAATCAGAGTTTGTTAAAGCACTTTTGAGTATTGAACTGCTCTGCAAATATAAAACATTATATTTTCAACTTGCTCATTAAAAGGTTGCATGAATATGTTGAAATTTTTGACTGGGGGTCTGTATTTGAATGGATATTCCAACAAATTACTTTTTTTTTTGTCCTACTCATGTTCTCAGAAAGCAGTTCTGTCATCTGAGGTTGGGGATTGTGTTCCCCTGTCTTGGCTTTCTAGGAAGCCAGCCACTCACATGCTTATGCTGAAAGACAAGAAAATGTGGGTGCAGAAGAGAGGTCAAGAACTGTAGAAAACAACAGAGACAAACTTTCTTGGTTTGGATCTCAACTTTTGTGTCCAAATGTGGCCAGGCTAAGTGCTTGCTATGAAAGCTGTTCCATCTTGCAAACTGTACCTGGATTTACCTGTATTACTTAAAATATAACGGCAAATGGGTATAATCAGGGTCTGCCCAATGTTTCATCTGGTCCGATATCTAGAACAGGTTTTGGATTCAGTGTTGTCTTCAGCATCTGATTCAAGGCTTAGAACAGGTTTTGGTTAATGTGCTGTAGAAAGGAGTGTTATCCTGATGGAGGGACATCTCCCCTCCTAACATGGGATCACGCGAGGGCAAACTTCATCACTGGGGGAGGCAAGCCTGAAAGCTGAGTGAGGTCCAACATGGACATGTCTCCAGGCTGAGCCAGGATGGTCCAGCGCAGAGCATTGAAACTCTGGGACCTGGAGCTTTTCTTCTGCCCTGAGAGCCTGTGTACAGATCTCGTGGGTCAGCCGTGGCTAGTGGTGGAGCAGCATACCGAAGTCCTTCGGAGACTTTCACACCTGCGTTCCTCAATAGAGCGGGTGTGCTCGATGAGGGAAGGGGGAGAAGTGTAGAAATAAAAGAGGGCTTTTAAAGGTTTACGTAATCTTTTCCATCTGATTTTAAAGGCAGAGCTGTTTTCAGGAAAGGCAGCTTGGAGGATGAAAAATATGCAGTCAGGTCACAATAACAACAGCAATAATGACTCCCACTGTGTGTTTTATGGTGTTGGTGGTGAGTTAAGCCCACTGCAGCTGGGAGAGGACATCATCCCTGTGGGAGGGGTGCTGTTGGCCAGGCATACAGCAAACCTTTGGCAGAGCCTACAGGAGAGCCCAGTCCAACGATGCTGGACCCCGGCGTTGTCTCTGGAGGTTATAAAGCAGCCGGGTGTTGGGAGCAGTGCACAGTGCAAACGATGCTATCTCTGTGTGTAAAAATTAATGCAGTCTCTGGAAAGGGCCAGGACAGTAAAATTTTACCACTTGTCTGTGAGAAGTCACAAGTTGTTTTTCAAATTCTCTTGTAGCCTCTTTCTTTTTGGGTACATCGAAAAGGCTTTCAATGGAAATTGCAGCTCCTCATTGTTCCGTTACTCATGGGTTTTCACACTAGAACAAGGCCTCTCCCCTCTTTGTTGAGACACCTTTTGCCTATGCACACTCGATGTGAAGGCTCCTCCTGCACGTGAGCTCAAAGATTAGTGGGGTACAACTTCTGCTGCTAGGACTTTTTTGGCTCCATGGGGCTGATGAGACCCACCCTGCAGTAGCTTGATAATAGGGCTTTGCTTTAAAGACAAACTTCTCTTAAAACCCTGTCAATAATTTCATCTTTTAAAACAAGAGCAGTCACCTTGCCTTGCTGGCTATTCCTGCATTTTTTAACCCTCCGATACACATGTGATTTGAAAGGAGAGCTTCTAACTTGTTCTGATTGTTGTTCCTCCCCCCCAGTCCTGTTTTCACTGCCATTGATAGGTTTCGTATCATAGAATCTTTGAATGGTTTGGGTCAGAAGGGACCTCAAAGCCCATCCAGTCCCACCCCTGCCATGGGAAGGGACACCTCCCACTGGACCAGGTTGATTAAAGTCTCGTCCAACCTGGCCTTGAACACCTCCAGGGATGGGGCAGCCACAACTTCCCTGGGCAACTTGTGCCAGGGCCTCACCAACCTCAGCATGAAGAATTTCTTCTTTATGTCTTATCAGTCTTGCTTGCCTTCTTTTCCCTGGCTTTGTGCTGTATGAGAAGGAGGTATGCAGATGAATTCAGGCTGTAAAGGTGTTATGCGAAGATGGATTTTAGCTAAAATGCACACAGGACAGCAAGCTGAAGCTCTGCTGTAGAGCTATCCAAAGAGACAGATGGGATAATATCAGTGGGAGCTTTGCCTGCTGGAGAAACAGTGCCATTACTTCAAATTGGAGGTGAAGGGGGTGATGCCAAGGACAAAGAGTGGGAATATGCTGCATTAGTTTCTGTAAAGGTTTATAAAGGCAATGCCTTTTATTTGAGTGGTCTTGGTAAGCAGGAAGGCTCGAGTGGCATGAGGGAGTTAGATGAGGGGGTGAAGGCTTTGCTGTGGGTAGCAGATGGATCTGCTCCTGGTGCATGGGACAAACTTTTAATCTTTAGAATTAGAATTCTTTAATAGACAGTTTTTGAGTGTTTAATTTTATGTGAAAGTATTCAGTAACAGCAGGGAACGTATGAAGTCTGGCTCCCTACTGTCTCAGCTTATGCTGTCTGCTTGTACCGGTCCACAAACCCAAGCAGAGATGGATGTTTGAGCCCCAGTAGTTAGCAATGATGAAGTACATGACAGCAGCAGAAAGAAATACCTTAAGTTTATATAAAAGGCTTCTGAATTTGAGGACAGCAGGACCTTAGAAAGTGGTTTTGGAGGTTAGTCCCCCACTCCCATCAGTGTGAGCAGGTCCCTGTGCTGCTGCAGGCTGTGCCAGCTTTACTTCTGAACCTGGAGCTAAGACCTCTTTAAGCTCTCAGCCACCGAGACGACTTCTTTGAGTAGCGTTGGGCCAGTAGGCAATGCTATGCATGGAAACTCCTCCTGTACAGGAACACTGAATAGCAGAAACATTTGTTGGCTAACACCTACTGATAAAAGATGCCAGAATTTGTGTGGCATTTCAGCAGCTCTGGTACTGTTGATCTGACCCATGAGCTATTCTACTCGTCTACCTGAAAAGCTCCTGTTCTTTATCAAGTGTTCTTGCTGGGGATGGTCTGTATGTTTGTGTTTAATGACAGTGATCTGTTATTTGTTGTAGACTTAAAACATCTTCTGATTTTGCAGAGTTTGAGAGGAGAACATTGTCCATAACCCGCTGGGGATGCTCCCATGGCGTGTATAAATTACCTAGGGAGCGATGACTTGAGGGCTGTCTATGTATGTACATATAAATAGAACATGACAGTTCAGCAGCATTTCTGAATTGGCTATAAACAACACGCAGCGCTTCATATTATGCAGAGAGTAAACCAAACTGACGTGCAGCTGGTAGAAGCTGCTCAACTGCTAGTTCACGTCTATATTGTGAATGACATTAATTAGTAGAGGTGTTTTGCCTACACCTGCTCAGTTGTTTCTGATCTTCTGAAAGAGCAGCCAGCACTCAGCCTTACTATTCCACGCCATGGAGCAAATGGTGGAGTTAGCAGTGTTAGTAGTGTTTTCCTTCCAGCATTTCATAGCATTCAGACCCCCGTAAACAATTGCTTATTGCTGGAGAAAGGAAGTAAAGGTTTGGCTTGGCCGTGTGTGGAAAGCTACCCTGAAGGAGGAAATTCCTGTGGGGACTCTGACATCTGTTTGGTTAGACCCCTCCTACTCCGCTTCACTTGGGGTATGGAGAGCAAGTGTAGTTTCAAATCAAGTCCTTTGTATGAACCTGGAAAATGCTGGATTTATAGAGAAATCTGAGTTGCAGTTGCTTTTGCCATGGCTGCTCCTGGAATTCTCCTCAAAAGAGCTCTCTTAATTCGGAGAGCAATAATTAATCCAGCCTCTTGAATGCTCGGGAAGTGAGGTAGGATTTGCATCTCATGTAAGTGGGATGAAGGACAGTGATACTTGTGTCTCTTCTTCCAGACTGCTTCCTCTGCTCTCAACTAGAGCAGGGTGGAAACTTGAAAGGTCTTGCTCACAGAAAAGTGAGAAATTGGTAAGGATTTAATTTTTCTTTTTATGGTTGATATTGCACCCAAATAGCTACTGATCAGAGACTTATATCATGTGGCTGGCCCCGTGGCTTTAGGAAATGCCTTCACATAGTGGTAGGTATCTACACCACCAAAAAACTTCATCAGGGACAGCGATAGTATGGAATCATAGAATCGTTAAGATTGGAAAAGACCTCTGACCTCATCAAGTCCAACTGTCAGCCCAACCCCAGTGTGCCTACTAAACCATGTCTTGAAGTGCCATGTCTGCTTGTGTTTTGAATCCCTCCATGGATGGAGAATTCACCAGAAGCTTGTTCCAATGCTTGTTAAATAGCAGTATCTCAACAGGGGTGCCAAAAATTGAGCGTAGAGACAGAGCGGCTTGCACAGGTAGAGAGAATTGTTTCCTCAAACCGTGCGTGACGTGGCCATTAGTGGCACTCTGAGAAAACATGGTATTTGAGCCTTGAGATGGCAGTGGGGACACTGGTCTCTGTGGAAAGCTGGAGCTGTACCTGAGAGCTTTCAGCTTCTTGGTGTCTCCAGGCAGTGGTTAAGTTGCCAGTGAAGTTGCCATCTGACTGCGTTTGTGTTGGAGCAGTTTTGGTAACATGGGTGTAGTTTAGAAGAGGTCACAAGGAAAGGGCTCTGGGTGTCCCAGAGATGGGTGACACCACTGGCTTCCCACTCTATGTGGCTTGTCGCGTGGGTCAGTTGGTGGTATGAAGGATGTGTTGGGCAGATGTACATCTATCTGTAAAGTACCTGCCAAGAGAATCCCCAGACATGGCCTGTTGTTGGATGGGAGAGGACCCATGCAGTTGATGTGGGGACAGAGCCATGTAGCAACACATTCTTCCACCAGCAGTGCTGCTCCCTCAGCTCGGTGGCCTTCAGGGACCTGCTATGTTAGGTATGTGGCTCAGAAGTGGTGGGAGAATGCTTGCTACAACACACAGGAGAAACATTTCAGTCCCAATGTGTGATGAAACAGCTGTGATTGGTCTTTAAGGCTGAAGAGTCAGTCTTGCAAGTTTGGGATGCTCCGGCAAGGCGAGAGCCTGGGATTACAGTCTGGCTTAAACCACTGTAGGACACTTTTGAAATGCGTAATTTACATGCTAATTAGAATTTGCCAAACAGGAACAGATGTTGCACGGTTAGAAGGAAGGTGGTTGGGAATGGGCTGTGTTTTCCCTGACCAGGGTCCAGCCCACTGCTGAAGGCTTCCCACGCTCCATCGGGCAAAACAGGCGACAAGAGCTGGACGTGCTGTGCTGACCGGGGTGAGTGAAGAGGCTGTGGCAGGTCTGGGCTTTCAGTTAATAAGAGAGGCAGCGGGAACTGCTTTTTATTCAGTGATGACTGAATACACAGTACCTCTACCAGGGACTATTGGTCCAGAATGGTTAATGCTGCAGTGAGAGGCGTCATTTGAGGGAGCCCTCTGGAGCTTCGCAGTGGCAACCACCAAAATGACTCCTTGGAGTCAGTAACATCTCAAAACTGGTATGAAAGAGTCTGATGAATGTGTTTGTTTAATCATTGTGGAAAGGAATTAGATAACTTTTCTTTCCTCCCTTCCCCCTTCTTTATTGAGCATCTCTGTTGGCCCAGAACTCGTGTTTGGTTTTGCATTTGCTATTCAGCTTTTATTTCTAGGCTGCACTTGAATCACACATTTGCAAGAAGAGGAAACAAGCACATTCAAAAGGAGAAAATAAGAGTAGTTTTCATTTTTTTTCCCCAAATGAATCAAATGCCTTTTCCAAAGCCCATTGAATTCCATGTGAGTTTGTCCCCTGCCTTCAATGGGCTTTGGTTCTGGCTTTTAGCTCCCATGAAAGGTCCTGAACTGTCTGTGCTATGGTGGCAAGGAGGCTTGGACAGACAATTCCTGGAGCTCTTCTCAGCTGTTGGCAGAGCCAGGTTGCTAAGGAGACTTGGCCTGAGGATGGGCCCCAGAGCTCACCCCTTCCGGGGCTATTGTCTCCTCTCCCTGCCAAGGCACTCCAGTAGTGGCACAGCCACTCTTTCAGTTACAATACGCTCTACTTTGACCTCTGGCAACAGCAAATCCTGCCTTACATCTTTCCTCCACTGGCGAGCTTGGTGAGCAGGCTCTCTTCCTGCAGTATTTCCACTCCTGACCCTGTGCACTAGGACCAGGGTGGTGGGATCACATCTTCTGGGCTCTGTTGACTGTGAAACTTGGGGTCTGGCCCCTGTCACCCACCCCCATAATCCAACATCTTCATCTAGTGCGTTTGCATCTTCCCTCTGCTGTCTCCTTCATCTCTTGTTTCACCCTGTGTTAGCTCATCAGCAAAAAGGATTGGAGGAGATAAAGCCAAGCATGGGAGAGAGATGAGCCCTTTTGTAGGAACCACCTTTCCAAGGAGTTAAATTTCTTAAAAAGCCAATCCTTGGGACACTTTGAGGTGTGCAGGCTCCAGTAGTCATTTACAGGATAGTTCTTCCAGCCACTTCTCCCTCCCAGGATGGAAGGATGGGCTCCCACCCATCCCCAGGTGTCCTTTAGGGCTGGAAGTTTCCTGGGCAGCTCCGTCCACTGTACCAATTTTTCAGAAACTCAGAATTTTCCAGCTTTCCTGGATTCTTTGCAGTTTTCTTTCTTGGAGGAAGGTATTCTCAAGCTTTATCATTAACAGGCTAAATGACAGTTACATCTAAGCTGTTGGGCAGGTCTTGTTGCTAATTGTCTTTTCAGATAGCAAGTCTATTTGTCCATAGATAAGCAAGGAGAATTGCTCAAGCAATTCTGAGCAGAAATGCTTAAGCCTTGGGCACTTTTATGATGGTGTAAAATGTAGATGCTTTTAGCCTTGAATGTGATATTCCTCACGTAAGCAATCATTTTTACTCTGCCTTTGGTAGATAAGTGACTCTTCAAACAGGCCTCGTGGTGTTTTCAGTCTGAACTGCAGGCTGGAGAAAGCAGCCTGTGTGTGTCTCTTGAGGTGGGATCCAGCATTAAGTGTGTTTTTTCTTTTAAAAGTGTTGTAAACTTAGACTTTGGGGAAGAACTAGAATAAAAATGAAATGTAACATATGGAGACTTACACATGATTATCAGTTTAGCTCAATTACTTTCAGATCGATGTGCAGAAAATATTTTTCATAGAATCGTAGAATAGAAATATTAAGGTTGGAAAAGACCTCCAAGATCATCCAGTCCAACCATCAGTCCATCCCCACTGTGCCTGCTAAACCATGTAGTGAAGTGCTACAGCCACACATTTTTTGAACCCCTCCAGGGATGGAGACTCCACCACTGCACTGGGCAGCCTCTTCCAGGGCTTCACCACTCTTTCAGTAACGATATTTTTCTTAATATCCAATCTAAACCTCCCCTCATGCAACTTGAGGTCATTCCCTCTTGTCCTATCACCTGGCACTTGAGAGAAGAGACCAGCACCCACCTCTCAATGACCTCCTTTCAGTTTTACAAGTTTTTAAACCTCCATTCCATCTTGTTTTAAACATCTACTGCATCTCAGTTGGGCCAGGAAGATCCATTTAAGAAAGCAGGGCGTATCTATGAGAAGCTTGAAGGTTTATAAAATTGGCATCTACTACTTTTTACGGTCTTATGATGTATTGTTTAGGATGATTGGAAACAGTTCATCTATGGGGTGATTTTCTGTATTATTGCATGTGCTTTTGACTTGTTTTTGAAACATGTCGTATTAGTGGTGAAACACTAAAATTTCAGTGGCCAAATTGTAAAGATTTATTTCTTGATGTTCTGGTTCAATTCCATATCAATGAGCAATGGAGATATTGAAACCACTAGGGCTACAGAGCTACGAGATTGGTTGCCGACTTGTTTTTTCTGAGTTAAGTAACTAGAGATGTATATGGTCATTATAGGTTAGTGTTGATCCTGGTTATGATTATTAAATTATGTAAGGCTAATGATAGAATTTGTTTAACGGGTCTTTAAGACTTTTCTAAAAGGCAAGCTTGACTCTTCTCCTAGGATTAGTAAAACAGAACACACTGTTTCCATCGAATAGGAGCGTAGTCAGTTGTTTGAGTGATGATATCTGCTTACAAATGAAAGGCTTGTATTTTGAATGTGAAATAGTGATATGAGATTTATGAATATGGTTTTGACAGTTCCTGTGCTTAAGCAGAGTCCTTTTGATGTGGGTGGTTTGCATCCCAAACAGGGTAATGTCCCAAAGTTACTATTTCAAAGAAGTGATGCTGTGCGGAATTGCACTTGGTCATTTGTAGTTTGTGGAACTTTCTCCATAATTGGGTTTTTTTCCCCATTGTGGAGTGCATTTATTGTGGTACTGGAATTGGATTGTTGTGAAACCCCGCCTCATTTGCACTGTGATGTTTACATTCCTCTGTGTTGTCTGCCTGTGTGGGGCATAGAATCTTCCCTCCTGCTCTCTTTGAGGAGCTGACAAACAGCAATCATTGCTCTGTGTGCTGAGGAGTGGCTAAAGTTTGATCTTAACACATTTACTCTTAGAAAAGAAATTTCATCAATGTTTTACCCATCCATATACACGCAATTTATTTCTTTTTTTTTTTAAAGCAATTTGGTACCAAGAATGTAAGACCTTTGCTTTTACTTCTTTGCTTTGCCTCCTCTTCTTCAGTAGAGGAAACGTTTGACAGTCATCGATAAAAGATTAAATCATTGATGGCTATCGGGATAAGCTAAACGCTTCTCCTGGGTTGGTGCTGGCATAGTAGGAATGTTTCCAAGACATTTCAGGCCTCGTTCTCTGGTTTGTTTAAGGGCAGAGAATAAGGTCACAAAGGAAATCAAACCCTGATGTGGAGAAATGAAACATGAGGCCTACTGACTTCTAAAAAACATTTTAAATAACATTCTCTAAGGTTTCGTTTTATACTGAAGGCAGCTGTAATAAGTTTTGGAAGATGGTGTAAGGTTTCTATTAAAGAGAAGGGTTTCGCTTGCTGTTTTTGTGCCTAAATGAAGGAGTGAGGGAGATGGAATTAGAGCTTATTTAGTATAAGGTGAGAAGCGAAAAGTTCTCTGCAGAAATGTGAAATAGTAATTTATATGTTCTACTGTAATTTACAAATTAAAAATATTAAACTGTTCCTAGATCTTTGAAAATTGCACATGTAGCCATGGAATAGTTTAATAACTGCAACCCAACTGCACTTTTGCCATGAGTAAAATGACTGCTGCTTTGTAGGACGCTGCCAGCATAGCCTCAGTGAATAAATTCCCAGTAGATGTTTGCTGCATGCCAAATATATTGGACTGTATAAAAGATCCTATTGTTCCACAGGCATCATTATTTGCTATTACACTTGCAATGTTTGCTTGTGAAACAGTTTATTGGAAACTAGTATGTTTAAGAAGGAGTGCTTGATTTGGAATTCAGTTGATTTGGCTTGTGCTGGCGAAGCTCTTACAGTGAATGGCCTCAAAAAATAAATATTCAGATCCACTTTTTTTACTTGTCTTTGAAAGAATTCCTGGAGAAGGGGCTGGGGCTGGGCAGTGGGTGTTTCACTTCTAATTCCAAGGTTGAAAGCATATGTGGGTCAGTATTAACTTTACTTTCTTATAAAAAGAAATAGGCAGAGTTAATTTTGCACAGAGAGGGCGGTGAGTTCACAACTAGGCTGATGAAACGGCCC
Source organism: Phaenicophaeus curvirostris (assembly GCF_032191515.1). Taxonomy (NCBI): domain Eukaryota; kingdom Metazoa; phylum Chordata; class Aves; order Cuculiformes; family Cuculidae; genus Phaenicophaeus; species Phaenicophaeus curvirostris. The sequence continues at coordinate 11,633,185 of NC_091400.1, read as the reverse complement.
CACTTGGCAGGTTTGATGGCGAGGGTGGCAGCATCCGTCCTGCTTACTGGATAGTAAAGAGATTTGGTGACCAGGGCTGTCATTTCCAGGACTTTCTCTTAAGCCATGTGTGAATGAGAAGTTTTTATCCTTTCCCCGCTTGCCTTATCCAGCAGAAAAAGGCTGGGGTGGCCCTGGGGCTGGGGTGCTGGGCTTCTGCCCTCTCCAACCTGCAGAAGAATTTAGCAGCTTTTAAATCAGATGTAGTGAGGGTGAGGGGAAGTGGCCTCGCTGTCATAGCTGAGGGTGAGGCTTCCAGCAGTGCTTTGTCAAAGACTGTGTATATTGAATCCATTGCATCCACACTGTTGGTCTGGGAATGCTGGCTGAGGTGGCTTGCTGGGTGGGTGCCCAGATGATACAGGGAGCCTGCTCTGTGTTCAGTGATGTAAGCTTGACCAAGAATCGTAGAATCACTGAGGTTGAAAAAGACCTCCAAGATCACCCAGTCCAATCGTCAGCACCCCCCACCCCCAACCCCGTGTCTACTAAACCACATCTCAAAGTGCCATGGGCCACACACTTTTTGACCCCCTGCAGGGATGGGGACTCCACCACTGCCCGGGGCAGCCTTTGCCAGGGCTTCACCAGTCTGTCAGTAAAGAATTTTTTTCCTAATATCCAGTCTAGACCTCCCCTGGCACAACTTGAGTCCTTTTGTCTTGTCTTATCACTTCTTCCTTGGGAGAAGAGACCAGCAGCCATCTCACCACAATCTCCTTTCTGGGAGCTGCAGAGTGATGAGATCCCCCTCAGCCTCCTCTTCTCCAGGCTGAACAGCCCCAGGGCCCTCATTCACTCAGAATCACAGAATCACTAGGTTGGAAAGGACCCACCAGATCATCAAGTCCAACCATTCCCATCAATCACTAAACCATGCCCCTCAGCACCTCATCCACCAGTCTTTTAAACCCCTCCAGGGAAGGTGACTCAACCCCCTCCCTGGGCAGCCTCTGCCAGTGCCCAATGACCCTTTCCATGAAATATTTTTTCCTGATACCAATCCTGACCCTCCCCTGGCGGAGCTTGAGGCCATTCCCTCTCGTCCCGAGACTCCTTGTAAGACTTGTTCTCCAGACCCTTCCCCAGCTCCATTGCTCTCCTCTGGACTCTCTCCAGCCCCTCACGGTCCTCCAAAACTGAACCCAGGATCTGAGATTGGGCCCTTTCTCTGGAGAAGAACATTTGATAAATGCTTAAGCAAGTCCAAAGATTAAAAGCTGTACTGGCTCACGTTATATACACCACAGTTTTCCAGAGAACTCTGTATTTCCTGGTGTCCTGCTCAGAATAAGAACGAGCTGGTGTTTCTGCTGTTGTGTCTGGGTGAAACGGAGAGCAGCTATCTTGGTAGGACTGGCTTTGAAAAGTTGAGCTGGCTGGTATCTGCATCCTGCCTGAGGAGTTTCAGGGCTGAGGCTTCTGCTGCTCATTTTGAGAAATTCCCGTTGATTCATTTTTATACATTAATGATTTTTTTAAACTAATCAATACTATTTCTTCTTATTTTTAAAATGAATCAATACTATTTCTTCCTATTTTGTGGATGTTTCATCCAATAAGGACGTTTTAAAACCCAGAGGTATTTATTGCAATAGCTCAAAAGAAAAGGAAGTGATTATACTTAACTTTTGCTGAGTTGAACTATGAAAAATGCTTGAAGATTTTATGCAGGGTTTCTCCCTTCCCCCCAAATCGCCATTCTTTCTGTTACAAGTGGAGCACTCAAGTCATCTCCTTTGAACTGTACTTTTTGTTATACGTTTTGGCTGCAGTGTTATTTCAGAGGAGTCAGCCAACAGGCTTACAGGGCTTTTTGGCTCGAGTTCACTTACAGTTTTCTTGGCAGCTTTGCTTATTTATGCATCTTTATTTCTCTCCCTCTCTCTCCTGCTTCTTCTTGCTCCCCCTCCCCACCCAAACAGAGCGATCACCGCACAGACCCATCCTCCAAGCTGGCCTTCCAGCCAATGCCTCTGCTGTCGTTGGAGGGGACGTCGAGTTTGTCTGCAAAGTCTACAGCGATGCTCAGCCTCATATTCAGTGGATAAAACATGTAGAGAGGAACGGCAGTAAATATGGACCAGATGGGCTGCCGTATCTTCAGGTTTTAAAGGTGAGGCTTTACAGATGCCAGTGGTGGTGACGACTTCTTTAAAACATTGAATTTATTTGTTACAAATCCAGGAATGTTGAGATCTGACCTTCTTTTGAAAATGCAAGTGTTTATGTTACAAATGAAATGATGAGTTAGATAAACATTTGATAGTTGTAGATGCTAATTGTGCAGCATGTAGGCACTTTTGCTCTTTGTTTTACTTCATGAAGTCCTTTATCTCTGAATGTTTGAGGCATGACTTATTCAGAAAACAGTAAAAACTCTTAAAGAACATCCGTGACATTTATGTTTCAGTAGAATGTGTCCAAACATACCCAGGGGAATGTGCTCCATTTCTTACCCTTTTCTTCTGCCTCTTTATTTCGAAACAATGTGGCGCCTGCTGCCAAAAGCTTGCTGGCAGGACTGGGTTTTCTGGATGCTGAGCCTGATGACCATTTTTCACCGGTGTATCTGTGGTGTCATTCCTGTCGGCAGGCGTTTTGAGTGACCCTGTCCAAGGACACACCAAAGGTTTCCAGGCTGGGTGGCACTGCCAAAACTCAGCGTGCTGGCTGGCAGAACAACCGGCTGTATGACATCTTGTTCCACGCAGCCGGTGTACCAGCCCAGGTCCTTTTTTACTTCCCACACCGCTGTTTTCTATCTCCTCCTATGATGCTTTGGATTTAAAAAACCCAACCCAACCCTGAACTCTCAATGTTTTGATCTTTTTGAAGCGGAAGACATGTTCTTATGAGGTGCTGGTGGTGGGACCATAGACAGATTGGTGTCCATGTTGGGCAGCAGTGACATTGTTCTCCTGTGTTATTGGTCTATTCTAGCATTCGGGGATAAATAGTTCCAATGCTGAAGTGCTGACACTGTACAATGTGACAGAGGCGGACGCTGGAGAATATATTTGTAAGGTCTCCAATTATATAGGGGAGGCCAACCAGTCTGCCTGGCTCTCTGTTCTGCCGAGTATACCAGGTAACAATGTTTTTTAAAGCAAGCTGGATGTAGAAGCTGGAAAAGGTGGTGCTTTGGGAGACTGCAGGCAGCTTGTAGGATAACTCTTTGGCCTTGTGGTCTATGTGTAATCCTTCTTCGGTGATGCAACTGGTGTTACGCCAGCAGCCATGGAAAAATTCCCACAATACTCTGTGTGTACTGTAGGCACTGGTTTCTGACACTGGTCTTTGTTCTCTTGTGTTTTGTGTCTTTGTGCCTGTGTCTTTGTGTCCAGTGTTGTTAATTCTGCATGCTTTGAAGTGTGCTTATAGGGTACTCCCTGAATAATGTAATTACAACCCAATTAGGGTATGTTTAAATATATATGTGTGTGTGTGTGTGTTTGTGTATATATATGAAATGTTCACATAAGTAGGCACTGAAGCACGAGTCAGCTCTATTTGGTCACTGATACCATCCCACATCTCCTACAACTGCACAAGGTGGAATGGTTTTCCAGCTGTTCACTGGGGAATAACCCAGCAATAGCAAGAAAGGCTGGCAACACTGTGACTGCAGTTCCCAACTCAGTTTATTTTGAAATGGTCTGTGCTGATTGCCTCCACATGTGTTTCAAGGTAACATCTTTTTTAATGGAACAGAGACGAAAACCAGCAAACAATAATTTCTTAAAATCTCCATCATGGAGATCTTGATGCTGATGCCCTGCTGGGCTCATCTTGGGATGGCTGGGAAGTTCATAGAATCATGGTGAGGTTTGTGTTGGAAGGGACCTCAAAACCCGTCCAATTCCAACCCCCGTCATGGGCAGGGACACCTCCCACAAGTCTAAAGGGAACTAGAAAAAACCCTTCTAGATGATTATTTTTTTAACTCCCTAAGATTTAGAAAAATATATATTTTTTTCCATATACTCCTTTTTGAACCTTTCGGGTCCTGTTTTTCTCCACATCTCAGAGAGCCATGACTGATGTCTTTTGAACAAGACCTGAGCTTCCTTCCTGTCTCTCCACCGTGCTCTGAGCAACCCACCACACATTCCCAGAGTTCAGATTAAACTGAGATCAGGCAGCACCGCACAATGTACAAAATTGAAGTGTGGTGCAGTGGCTGATGCAAGGACCATGCGCTGCTTAAGGCAGCTGCTAAGTTGTGTCCTTGGGAACAGAATTTGCCCTTTTTTAAACCCTTCGGGAGAATATTTTTGTACTATATTTGTTCCTCTGAAGCAGGCAACTACACCTGAAGGATGCCTCATTCTGTCCTACTTTGTTTTCTCTTTGCTTTTCTTTCAAATTTCTTGTATGTAAAAAGGAAGAAGAAACAAAATAAAGCCTTGTGGGTTAATTTTTCCATGTCAGTTGATTGCATGCATGTCTAGGTGGTGAGTTTAGGTCTGGTGAAGGGTGTCAATTACTTTCTGAGGTGAGCTGGGCCCTGTTGGTAAACGCCTTTTGGATGAGGGATTGTGGATGGGGAAGGAGCTTTGCATCTCTCCACCTCTGCCTTTACAAAGAGCAAAGCCCTGTGGCTCCATCTCCCTATCCACAAAAATTCTCTCAATGTCTAGCTTTTTCTCTTGCTTCCCTCTTGTTTTTTTGTAGGCTGCCGGTGTTAACACCACGGACAAAGAAATTGAGGTTCTCTATATACGGAATGTAACTTTTGAGGATGCTGGGGAGTATACATGCTTGGCGGGTAATTCTATTGGGATATCCTTTCACACTGCATGGTTGACAGTTCTGCCAGGTATACACTGCTCTCTTTCCTTGGTTTTTCCTCTTTTGTTTTTTCCCCTTGTTGATTGCTGCAGAATCAGCACGGCTTCTGTCTCAGAAAAGGACTTTTACAATGATTTTATTTTAAACCCAGCTGTCTCAAGGCAATGAATTGACTTGTTGCAGATTTGCAACTCAAAATACCTGAAAACAACAAAAAAGAGGGGGTGGGGAATGTTGATTGCACTCAGCTGAAATATTTTTACAGCTGTCAAATGTTCATCAGAAATGCTGAAGAGCTGCATTTCCTTAGCATTTCAGTGAGATAGCTGAAAATCAGCACATTAATCATTGTAAACTTTTCCAAGAGGAGGAAATTCAAAGTTTCTTATGAAGCTTTGGGACTAATTTGGCTACAACCATGTACTGGTTCATCAAAATACCCAAGCTAATCAATGTGCTTAAATTCGCTTTTACCTATCACCCAAAACTCTAATGGAAATAGTATTTTCAATGCCAATGGCTTGTGGACAGAAGCAGTGCTTTCCATATCTTTGAAATCAGCTCTGTGCATCTTTAAACATCGCATGCTCTAAGAAAAGTAGTCATTTGCTTTTGCTGCAAAGCATGTCTCGCTGTTCTGGGGTTGATGGTGTTTCTGTCTTGAAAAGAAACAAACATCAATGTGCTTTTATTGCCTGAAAATTGTTCTCAGCTGTTAGAAGATGTAACCTTAGTTGGTTTTGACGCTAAAGTTTCTCGTTTATAACTGTTGGCAGCAGCCTTAGGAGTTCCTTGGGAAAAACAGGAACCACCTGAGGTTTGCTGGGTCATCTTGTGCTTATTATTATTAATTGTTAATCCTGAGTAAAAGGTACCAAACCCGCATGTGCATATTGCTGACATTCACAGTATGGGAGTGAAATGTTCCCATTCTCTACAAATAATTTCTTAGCCTTTATTAAAATATTGTCAAACAAGGCATTTTATCACATCTAACTCTTACGTGAACACGGAGCCTGCGTGATCTGGCACCGAGCGGGCAGAGCAGTGCTTGTGGAAAGCTCGCTTCTGCTTAGCAGCGTTTGCATTTCACAAGTGCTTGAACAGCGTGTATTTTTTAACCAATTTTCTTGAATGAAATATTTTTTTATAAGCCTAGAATGAAGCACAAGGAAATTTCAGCTTGAACGTGCATTGCTTGTGGAGTGACTGCTGATTGCTGTGGAATGCTGTTTATCCGGGGCTTGGATCCCAGATAAGGGATTAGGGACAGTGTTTGCGCATACAACTGTCTCAAAGATAACTTCAAAATGGTTTCAATCGGAGCAACAGCTCTGTAGAACCACTCCCACCAAAATCTAATCTCCTAGACTGGTAACTGCTGATAGGAGGGCACTGGAAATATGCAGCCCTCACAAAAGAGGGCTCATTAATTAGTGTATTGCTAGCAGTTCGGCTTTCGCTTGTGTTATGCCTTTTAATCCCGTACTGGGCTCTTCAGAGGACCTCAGGGGAGTTCAACACCCAGCATGAACCACAGCGAATTCAGCGGCTGGGCAGCCAGGTCCTTGAAACACTCAAAATCTCTAACCGTTAGATTTAGAAATGTGATGAGGGACCCACTCCTCCTGCCTTCCCTTTGGATTTTGAGATCCTATGGGAAATTCTGGATAAACAGGCAATGCAGACTCAAGCCCAAATGTCTACTTGTGAATTTAGCCACTTTTCTTTTAGGCTTGCTAATGCCATATTTTATCTTTAGTTGTATCTTTACGTGATTAAAAAGAATTAATGTGTTATAAAGTTTGACTTGAGCAACAAAATGAACCTGAGCTTGGTTTTGAAAACTTCAATTTTTTATTTTCCCCTAAAATTATGCTTGATTATCCTATATATATGTGTGTGTGTGTGTGTATGTAGCCTCTTACCTGACACATGTATAGGTCTACATATTTATACATACATACACAAGCTGACACTCGGTGGCAAACTGAGAAATCAAAACAGTGATCTGGAAAGAGGAATTGCTCTTGGTTTGCAAGATGACCTAAACGTTTGCAGTATTCTTTATGTCACCAGTCACTGCAAGAATTGCTGACATTTTACCATTTCATCTCATTCCAAGTGCTGTACTGAACTATGCGTGTACCGTGTGCTGACTTTGTGGTATGATTATTCCCTCCTAAAAACTTCCAATCCAGCTCCGGAGAAGGAAAAAGAATACCCGACATCTCCCGACTACGTGGAAATTGTAATTTACTGCGTAGGGGTCTTCTTCATCGCCTGCATGGTGCTGACTGTCATCATGTGTCGCATGAAGAACACCACTAAGAAACCCGACTTCAGCAGCCAGCCCGCCGTCCACAAGCTGACAAAGCGAATCCCTCTGCGCAGACAGGTAACAGAAAGTAGATAAAGAGTTTGAAGACCTTTTACCAAGCAACCAAGCCAGCGCATCCTTCTAATGAAAGTTTTGAAATAAACGTTAAATCAAATTGTACTGGGGGTGGGATTTAACCTGGCACCTGGGAATCGGATAGGGGAAGGAATTCCATCCTAACACAGCAACACATGTCTCAAGTCAAGGACATCAGGGCAGGGGTGCTAGAGGAGAAATGTAAAAATTGGAATGGGTTCTGTATAAGCAGTCTACAGATGGAAAAAAAGATGTATTTAAAGTATTTTGGGACCTGATCCCACAGCTCATTAAAGGCAGTGGAAAAAATTTTACTGACTTAATGGACTTTGGAACAGAATCCTATTTAATTGTGTATTTATGTTTCTAAGGTGACTGTTATCGCAGTAACCAGGTACCAGATACAGAGAGGTGTTTTTCAGGAAGAATTTTAAGACTGAGGGAGGGAATTTCATAGCTGAGCATCCAGAAACCACCCCGAAATAGAAAAAATAGTGTAGTAAAGTGAAAATAGGGGAGATACTGTAACCGATCTCGGGCAGTTTGATTAAGATGCTGATGGTTTTGAGTGAGGAGGGAAAGAAGATGTCACATTTCAAATGCACACAACTGCATTTGGACATTATTACTTTTTCCTGAACCATTTTTTCAGAGTTTCTGAATCTCCTTGGTTAGAAATGTTACAGAGCCATCCCTCTGCTCATGTATTAGCCATCTCCCTCTAAAGTGCAGTGTCGTACAAGCTCTTGGAGCGGGGGACGTGAAGTTTTTGAGCTGAGAAACGATCGGTTTAAGAGCAAAAATGTTAATTCTTGATTTTGTCTGACTCAGCTACTGGGTTTTTGTTGTTATTTTATGATTTTATTCATTTGCTTGGGGATCACTAGGAAGGGGAGGGACTTTGCCTCCGAGGAAACTGAGTATCAGAAAGAGGGACGAGAAGCCCTGTGCTCAATTTACACATCTCTATAGCTAAAATTCAGTATAGCTTTCTGGACAAAGGAGGCTTTTCAAATGGTGTATACTTAACCAGAGATACAGACCTATCAGCTGCTTAGATGAAAGGCATTTATGAGATTTCTGCTTGAATATGAAAGATTTAATAATGACTCAGAGGTAAGTTGACAGCATAAAAAATGTCTATGGTTTGGTGTGACCTCAGTTTTACCAATAGGAAATGGTGCCTTGGAGGGAGAGCGCTATTTCATTGCATGCGACAGCAGTGCCAACCGCTGCCCTCAGTTCAGTTATTTATCATTCAGTGATGCAATATGGACCTGCTCCAAAGCTATTGTTTTCAGAGAGGAAAAACCCTTGTCTTATGAGACACTTGTCAGATTGGCTTTTATTGGTTTAGCTTTATTTTTTATAGGTTTCCTTAGCAAAATAGCATTTTGATTTTAAAAGTGGGAATAATCTTTTGAAAATCAGTATATGTTTGAATTTGTATTTCAAGCAAAAATTGCACTACTCGCGATTCTCCTGAGGGCTTTTTTATGAACAGTAGTTTCTCATTGAAGGGGACTCCACTGTCCTATCTTTGCAGAGGAAAACACGGCTGCTGTAAGCATTAGAAGATGTTCTGATGATTTCACTGATCACTTCACCAATTGTTTGTATACGTTGGAAAGGCAGGATGAGATGAGCAGTCCCGCAAAACTTGCTCATCGAAATGAAGGTTCCTTCCATTTCCAGTGAATGTCTCCTTGGTCTCTAAGGCTGCAGCAGTTGTTTTGTTTCTGCATCTTTTAAAGCTGGGTTTGGATTTCAGAATTGCTGTCACAAAGCACGAATTAAAAAAATAACGCAGGAGGTGTTTTATTTAATTGATGTGTGTTTTGGGATTACCCCACTCGGTTCTACTGTAAGGCTCACATTATTTTATCCTGGCATGGTTTTCTCACTAAACCTCCATCTATCTGTTGATCACAGAAGGTTCTCCTTTGCCTTTGTGCTGTGCAGAGGAGGGAGGGAGGGAAGGAACTGGCCAAGTTGCAGAGAGGATGGGTGAGAGCAAGCAGGGAGATGCTCCTGGCAGGTAGACTGCGTGAGCCGGACAGAGGTCTGGGTCTGGGTGATGGAATTTGTTGGAATTCCAGAGAAATGAGGCCATAGATTGAGGAATTCTTGATCTTATTTTCAAAGCTCTCTGCTGCTGTGTCAAGCTCCCTAAGGATCTGGGTATGAAAATAATCCTGGTTCACCAAGAGGCATTGGTAGGGCTGTGATGCCTTCTTGTCTAAGTGGGATAAAAGTCTTGCTGAGCAACATCTGGTTTGGGTTGCAGGTCTGGATTCTTGTGCACTATTTAGTCTGAGCTACCACAGGAGTTTATCATTCCCCACATGCAGGCATGTTTTTTCCTGCCAAACTGCGGTTCTTTTCACATTCATAAGAAGGGTCATGATGAAGTCGGGAATTATCAGTTCCCTCCCCCTCACTAGTATCTGAGACTTGGGTTTTGAAATAGAAACTGCTCACGGGGAAACCAAGCAAGCAGCTCCTCTTCTTTATACAAAAGCAGAGAGGGGCAGTGCTTTGTTGGTAGCAGCCATCGTCTGCATGGAAGCAGCAGCTTGTGAGGGGGCAGGGAGAAGCATTTGGAGGATTGGATACCACAAGTTCCTTTGCAGTACAGACTTTAGGCAACAGGTTCATTGAACCAGGAGGTAAAAAGTAGGCTTTGATACATCTGGTTGGTAGACCTCACTTCTGTTTTCACAAATTCTAATTGAAACGAACAAAAAGGTAGTTGTATCGCTTGTCCCTTGCCCAGTTAAAGTCAAATACAAGTGTTCGCCATCAGTAGAACATTCTGGCATTGCTATCACAGTTAATCTATTGACTTTGGACACCTTCAGCTTGGATGTATATGTGCTCTCTCTGCAGGGAGACCTTAGAGCAGCTTCAAGGACTGCAAGGGGCTCCAGGAAAGCTGGGGAGGGGCTCTTGATCAGAGAGGGCAGGGATAGGATGAGTGGGATGGTTTCAAGCTGAAAGAGAGGAGATTGATATGAGATCTTTGGAAGAAACGTTTCCTGTGAAGGTGTGGAGGCCCTGGCCCAGGTTGCCCAGAACAGTGGTGTCTGCCGCATCCCTGGAGATGTTCAAGGCCAGGTTGGATGGGGCTTGGATGCCCTGATCCAATGGGAGGTGTCCCTGCCCATGGCAGGGGGCGGGACTGGATGGGCTTTGAGATCCCTTCCAAAGCAAGCCATTCTGTGATTAATGATTTCTTATGCTTAGTGTTTTAAATACATCCCCATTAATTGATATCTACTGTCCTTGTTGAGTCTAATCTTTCAAAAAGGTACACTGAGCGCCTTTGTGATGAACAAAGGCTGATTGGTTTAAAGAAAGCCTTCAGCTTACCCAGCAAAACAGCTGATTCAAAATGATGATGGCAACTGGAACTTTTTTTCCTTTTTTTCAAGAAAATTAATCAGGAACAAGTAAAGTAGTGTAGTATTTCATGTAGTATTGAGCTGTAGAAGTATAGAATCATTAAATCACTGAGGTTGGAAAAGATCGTCAAGCTCATCCAGTCCAACTGTCAGCCCAACACCACTGTGCCAGCTAAACCATGTCCCGAAATGCCACGTCTACATGGTTTTTGAACCCCTCCAGGGATGGAGACTCCACCATTGTCCTGGGCAGCCTCTGCCAGGGCTTCACCGCTCTTTCAGTGAAGAATTTTTTCCTAATATCCAATCTAAACCTCCCCTGGCTAGGAATAAAATTCCATTTTAAGGAATAGACTCTGAAATATGATACAAAGATTAATACACATCTGTCAATAGGATATATTGCAAGGAACTTACTTTAATATCTCTTTGAATTTCTTGCTTTTTCCTTGGATTTCTCTATATGGAAACCGTAGATTTGCTTAGCAATACACGTTTGTTATTTTGTTGTGTTTCACAAGGGGTGGTGCATGTGTTTTAAAGGTAAATATTTCATGTTAGGTGTCCTCAGATTCATGTGGTGCATTTAACCTTGTGTCTTCCTAGGTCCAGTCACTCAGAGGGGCTGTTTCTATCAACAGCTAATAGCATTACTAATTATATTCATCTACATATATGCATATGACTTCAAATTAACTTTTCATAGTAGGGCTTTCAAAAAGACTGACAACTATAGGAAATCTCTGCATGGCTGCTAAACTCGCCCAGCGTGAGTGCCAGAACTGACAGATCTAAGCTTCAGGATATGGTATAAATTATCAGCCGAGGAAAACACCCTTCATAATCAATTACAGACAATTACACACTGCTCTGCAGCTGATTTTGCCACATGGCGTTTAAAGATTCCAGCAAAGATTTGTTTGTTTTAAATGCTCCACTGCTTAGAAATGCTTGTAAAGCATTATCTCAGAGCTGATTAAATACAGTGTGTTGGCCAAAGGAAAAATCTGCTCTTAAAATGAGGGTATCCTTATGCATTGGTGTGTGAGGTTTTCTGACACGGGGCTTTTCTGTCTCTGAAGTGCAAATATGGAGCTAAAGATCTATCTGGGACTGGCACTTTTCTTGGTTCTGGCCTCCAAAAAGCAGAAAGAAAGAACAGGAAGAATAGTTTATGATGGAGTTCTGCCTTCCTGTTAATGTCAAGTTATACCACAATGGTCCTTTCAGTGGTCTGCTGAAGTCAAGCTGACTTCGACATTCCTTGCTTTAATTAAGCACTTTAAATCATAGAATCACAGAATCACTGAGATTGGAAAAGACTCTAAGCTCATCCTGTCCAACCATCAGCCCAACACTACCTTGCCTACTAAACCATGTCCTGAAGTGCTCTATCTATATGCTTTTTGAACCCCTCTAGGGACAGAGACACCGCTACTGCCCTGGGCAGCCTCTGCCAGGGCTTCACCACTCTTTCAGTGAAGAATTTTTTCCTAGTATTCAGTTGAAACCTCCTCTTCCTTACTGTAGTGTCATGTCATCACTTCAAAGAGGTGTCACCAACACACTGAGTAGACCTTGAAGATATCTGCTTCACCTGCATCAGATACCTTTTCTTGCTTCTCTGCCCTGGCTCTGCTTATTTCCTTTATCTCTGAGGCACATGTTGATGAGCGGGGTGATTGGCCAAGGCGTTCATGCATTTTGACTGGATGTTCAGCTGGTTTTCTTGGCACCTGGTAGACACCAGTGGCCCTGGATTCTGTAGGCTGGCCATGTACAATCACTGCAGAAACTCGCTATGGTCTTTGTTGTGCCTGTGTCCTATGCACCTTGACTCCATTGACAAAGCAAGGAGAGCATCCATGTACATGGCAGCAACTCCATGCTGAAACGCAGGATTTGTGGCAGGAGGGTCACTGGTTCTTGAACCTGCATGGAAGGACTTAAAGGATGCATTCAAAGGTTGATCCTTTGCTGTTGCAGAAAAAGTGAAAGGCCGTTTTGAAACAGAAAATCTCCTCCAACCACAGACCAGCCTGAGTTGGCTTCGTCTTTTCTGGAGCAGGTTTTTATAGCCCTTGAGCTCCTGTAACTCCTTGTACGACTCCAGTTAATCAACCAGAAGACTATTCCCTGGGAGTGCATTCCATTTTGCTTCTCCCAGACACTGAGTAGTTCTTCTGGATTTCTCATCATACCTCTCCACGTTAATGCCCTTTGGGTTACCAACAGCATCTCCAGCCAACCATCTAGTTATTGTGTGAAGTAAACACATGCGCTGGTGTTAAAAGGGAAACTGGCAGCCCTTTCATAATTTTTTTTTTAATTTATTGCTATTTAACTTCTGTGTGTGAAGTGCATCACCAGAGTATTTCAATTTATTGCAAGTTGACGTTAATAGGTTTTAAGCATGTTAAGGCTGCTGAATGTGAATGTAAGAGGTAGTGAAAGGATGAAACCCTGGCAGAGATCTGAACAAGGTCTAAGACAAATGTTGTATTCATGGGAAAAATTGTCCCCAGAGCATTGTGCGCCATTTCTGATACGTAAAGGTTGCAATCTCAAATTTGCAGCTTAACTTCCATGCCTTTCTGATGTCCCATGGAAACAATGGCTGCAATGACTAAGGAAGGTGAGAAGGTAAAGCAATATTAATAAATGAATCGATAAATAAATTGGGATTTGAATAAAGATTTTGGTAGAATGGCTGGTGGGTGGATTTTGGAAATGTGAAGGAGGTGGTTGTGGAGTATTAGAAGTGATTGTAGAGTATTAGAAGTAGGTTTGCAGTGAGAGAAATTTAAAAATGGGAGCCAGAAATGAGAGAAATGAAATTCAGGGGAAGGAGGATGTGGGTGGCAGAGTAGCTACAGCATGGAGATTCGCGTGTTTCTTCGTGCTGAGCCAATTCGTGCCACAAAGCAATATTTTGTATCTGTAGTAAAATAATGAAGATGAGCAAGGAATAAGTAACAGTCCTAATTCCAGCCTGGGTTGTCATGATGACCTGCTGTGCAGCTCTGAGCAAGTTGCTCAGCTCCAGCAGGTGTGTTTGCCTCTGGGCTGGGCATGGCAGCATCTCTCTCAAAGGACTCTTCAGTCTTCACTTACCGATTTATTTAGAGGTAGGCAGGCTGCCTTAGTAGGAGTTTTTATTTGTATCCCAAGTGGTCACCGTATTTATTATCCCAGAGGAATGTGCCAGGTTTATGTTTGCTTAAAATAAATATTAACATTAACGTCAGTTGTATGGACAATGGGGATAAGAGTCTACCTCTCTTATCTGAATGGCTGCCTCTTGTTCCTTAGATACCACATCTCACACGCAGAAGCTTCTGATATGAAGAAAGGTCTGTCAGTCAGCGGCAAAACTGTTGACCCAGGTTAATTTTTTGACAGCAGTCCCTAACTCTTTCTTCTTCTTTATGAAACCTCTCTCCAGTCTTAATCACTGGTCTTAGAAAAATGTGTCAAAGATCCAACCCCATTGGATGAGATGAGTTTGAGGGTGTTAACCTGCAAAAAGACCTCTCAAACAAAGCAGGTTGTCAGAGTCGTGATGAGAAATTTGTTGGCGAGCCTCAGCCTTGTCTTGTCCAAACATTGTGTAAGAGCATGATGTGGTTGCAAAAGCCTTTCAGCCTGATTTTGAGGAGCTCAGGTAATTACATGGGCTGAGACGCTGTAATTGTTAATTGGACTTGAAATAAGGGATCATTAAGTTGTGCTTATCAGGTGACATAGAGACAAGGAGAGTTTGTGTTCATATTGCTGCATGTCACTGATTTGCACTCTAATGCTATTAGGATCTGTTTGCTTATAATTCCTTTTCATTTATCTACTTATAAGACCTCTGGAACAAAATGAGAGCCTGGTGGCACTTTACATAAGCAGACCTGGTGTCAAGGTTGACTCCAGGTGATGAGGACAAAGGATGAGAGTGGTAGTTATTCTTATGCCCCAGGCTTCCAGCCTGGTCAGGGTCCTGACCATACTGGCCAAGAAGCACCTCCTGCTGCCTGGTGTGAGGACAGCTACCAGCGATGACAGTGCGGAACATTCATCCTACCTTGGCCACCAGATTTGGGCTTAGCTAAGACTGTCAAGACCTGAAGAGAGAAGGAGGATTCACACTTCAAGGAGGGGACAGAGTGGCAATACAAGCATTTTTGATTTGTGTTTGTATTCACTTGAAACTCTGAGGTCAGCAGAGAGCAAGCTGCTGCTTGCAGGTTTGTAGAAAAAGCCTTGTGGAATTCACACCATTCACACCAGAACAAGGTTTGTTACATGGATGGGAGTAGCTGCCTCCTTCTTCAAAGCAGTTATCATGAAGTACCACTGCTGCTCTAAGGAAAGCGTGGTGGTGTTGAAGCTGATGAGATATTGTACTCCAAAGTGAATTACACTTCAAAGCATTGGACCTCATAAATTACTCTTATGAGCTCTTCTCCACGTTGCTTGTAGAATCTTTAATTAAGAATCTAGTTAACTGAAAACTTCAGTATCCCCCAATTAAGGTGATAGTCTTTTGATGCTTTCAATATTGAATACTTAGAAAACATGTGAGAGAATATGGCATTTCCTATTTCCAGTGATATGCATGTGATCTTGATCATGAAAAATATGCGAGCCTTAGCAGAAATACCATTTTTCAATTAAACAATTTACTAGTTACACAAAAAATAATAAATTATTTGCTGATTTGGGAAAAGAAGTGGTGACACAGAGAGCTAGCAGTAAGTTGAAGAAGATAGCTTATTAGTAACCCAGTATAAGCTGCCAGCTTGGGTATCTGAGGGTGGGGGTGTAAATAGTCTTAGTTAATTAAAGAATATTAATTTGATGAACAAAAAGAGGGAAAAGTGCATTTAATTTATCTTCTTTGTGAACATATTTAAAGCTTACGTGGAGGCTGACCTACGGGACAGAGTTACAGCCTTAGCAGTGATTCGAGTCAGTGTTGTGCTTGCAAGGGAGAGTGAATGTGTGAGGACAAGGTGCTAGAAACACGACTGTGGATTCAGCCACTTTCTAGTACCACCATTCTGAGCTGGCTTGGTTATCGGGTACTGCTGGTTTTCGGTTATTGGGTTAAGATTACATCTCTGTCTTCTTTTCTCTTCTTGCATCTTGTATTGCAACCACAGGTGTCTGCCGACTCGAGCTCCTCCATGAACTCCAACACACCTCTGGTGAGAATCACTACTCGCCTCTCCTCTGCTGCCGATGCCCCCATGCTGGCAGGAGTCTCGGAATATGAATTGCCAGAAGACCCCAAATGGGAGTTTCCAAGAGATAAGTACGTAGCCCATTCCCCTTAACGCTGCCTGCGCACATCTGAAAAACGTGACACGAGTTGGGAGGAAGCATCTTTCCTGATGTCTCCCAGGGTTATTTTAGTTAAAAAAAGTCTGTTATGATCACAGAACCATAGAACCATAGAATGGTTTGGGTTGGAAGGGACCATGAGAGTCATCCAGTTCCACCCCCCCCTGCAGTGAGCGAGGACATCTTCAACTCAATCACCAGTGGGACACCTCCCACCGCATCATGTTGCTCTAAGCCCCAACCAACCTGGCCTTGAATGTTCCCAGGGACTGGGCATCTCCTACCTCTCTGGGCTCTGGGGAGACCTTAGAGCAGCCTTCCTGTGCTTAAAGGGGCTTCAGGAAAGCTGCAAAGGGGCTCTTGATCAGGGAGTGCAGGGATAGGATGAAGGGAAATGGTTTTCAGCTGAAAGACAGGAGATTGAGATGGGATATTAGGAAGAAATGTTTTCCTGTGAGGGAGGCGAGTCCCTGTCCGAGGTTGCCCAGAGCAGTGGTAGCTGCCCCATCCCTGGAGGTGTTCAAGGCCAGGTTGGATGGGGCTTGGAGCCCCTGATCCAGTGGGAGGTGTCCCTGCCCATGGCAGGGGATGGAACTGGATGGGCCTTGAGGTCTCTTCCGACCCAAACCATTCTATGATTCTAGTATCTAATTAAAGTTGTGTTTTTTAATTTAAAAAAGACATGCACGAGAGAGAATATTAACACAGGTAGAAGCACAATTATATATTAAAGGTAGTACTAAATTTAAGAAGTCTTGAGGTGGCTTTGCAGAAATAACACCTTTTATCATGAACAGTTCTCTTTGAAAGTTCAGGGCTGTAACTTTGGGATGGAAGAGCTGTAATTCTGAACCTTCTGACAACTGTTCTGGAAATTATTTTAACGATGTAGCTGAAGCCTAGTGCAAAATGCTGTAATTGCCACCTGCAGTGTTCGAGTCAACAGTGGGGGCTGTATATGTGCTTCTGTCAGCCTGTACCCTGCGGGAATACACTAAATGCGGAAAATTTTAGAGCACTAAACATTTAAACCCAGCATTCAGCACAAATGGAGGTGGAGCGGATTTGCAATGAAAGGAGGCTATTTAGAGGCAGTTTATTAGTTTGGGGGGCAGGAGCCACACAATGAGGGGTTTGTTACTTTAGTCCGAGCAGGGCTATAGGACATAAATTAACCAGTTTCCAATGCAAATGTTTGTGCTCTACCAAGATCCTAAACTCAGTTTTAGTTCTGTAGAAAATGTGGGGTGACCTCAGTGTA
Organism: Phaenicophaeus curvirostris; assembly: GCF_032191515.1. Classification (NCBI taxonomy): domain Eukaryota; kingdom Metazoa; phylum Chordata; class Aves; order Cuculiformes; family Cuculidae; genus Phaenicophaeus; species Phaenicophaeus curvirostris. The sequence continues at coordinate 11,615,937 of NC_091400.1, read as the reverse complement.
GCACGTGCTGCCCCTCAGCCTTTGCACCTTCTTAAACTCATGTTTGCTACAGAAACCAGTCCAAAACAGCTCCAGGAATTCTCCCTGGGACAAAGACTGCGTTTGGGCAAGAGTCTGTGGGCTGCCCTCAGGACGTCCCACCTCTTGCTTCTGGCTTTTGCCAGAGTAGATAAGAGGGGGTTTCAACCCTCTTAGCCCCAGTCCCAGCACTCTTCTACTGACGGTATGACCACCTCTCCCTGTATTTCATGGCAGGAAGACAGAAGTCCATGCTTTCAAGGATAAGTCCCTATGTGTATCGTATGTGTGAATCCTGCTTTTGATCATGGAAAGCCAAGACCTTAAGTCTGTTATGAAAATGCAAATCCAAATCTGACCCTTGTACAGGATAACGTTAGCAGCATCGAACTTGCCACGCATCTTCCCTGATTTCTACCGTGGCTTTTCTTCACAATGTTAGGTGATACTGTCTGCAATTAAAGAAGTCTGAATCTGGCCATTAGGCTGGAACAAAAAAGATTTTGCCCAGAGGCTTTGAAGTTTATCTTTAATTTTGTCTCTTTATCTTCATGAAATTAAGATCAATATCTTTGTGTCCATCTGTTTACTGGCTTTGCAGCCAGGTTATATGCTCCACAAAATGCAATTTGCGTAGCCCAGTTAGCGACTGCTCTTTTTGAAAGGGTTCTTACACTGATACTGTGATTATGACCGAGTTTTAGTTTCCACCGTCTCTACTTCCCGCTCTCCTAGCAGAGCCCGAGTGCTGCAGATAAGAGGCATCTTGTATTTCCCTCATCTGTGACATTTGTGGCAGCAAAGAGCCCACAGCCAAGAAATAGACTCTGTGCTAGATGCAGCCGTGGGTAAATAACGCGTCCCGTCTCGCCTCTTAAAGGATCAAAGCTCTAGGGCAATGCGTGAGGATGGCAGAGGAGCGATCTTGCTGTGGCTGGAGCGGTTGTGGAGAAGGCAGCTCTTAGGAGCTGCTTGGCTGTGCCAAATGTTTTGTGGCACCATTCGTGTGGCCAGGCAGGGCGAGCATTGCCTCTGCATGAGCAGCGCTGGGACTTGCAGCCAAAGAGCGGAGCCAGCGGTGGCCGGGGCAGCTCCTGGCAGCTGTTCAAGGCGCGTGAGCATCACAGCCGCTTTTACCTCGCAGCAGTAACCCCTCCACAGCCTTCACTGCAGACTTGTTGCTGGTCTGTTTTCCCTTTCCCTCTCCTGTCCCTTCATCCTCCCTCCTTTCTGCCACAAGATGACAACTCTCCGGCCACCTCCTCAGCCATGCGACAGAGAAACGGATGTGATAATTACCCACAGATACATTACCCACAGCTGCACCCGTACACGGTGTCTACTGACTCGCTGTCTCTGCCCTGTCTAATCCTTTCGGTGCAAGAGTTCATTAGGCAAATGTTCATGGCTCATGTCCCCAAACGGAAAGTGAGAATATGAATTTTGAGCTCAAATTAAGCTGCCTGTAAGCATGTTTAGTTTTCCTTTGTTGGCACCATGCCATTATATCACAGGAGTTAATGATATTTAAAACATCTTCCTGCTCTTAGTGCCCTCATTTATGAAACACAAATCAGCTGCCTTAGAGCGACCACGTGGCAAAGAAACTTTTTTTCATCTCCTTGTGAAAAAGAAGACAACCAGCCGTATTTCAGTGACAGGAGAATTTTTCGTGTTGCTGGCTGCTCCTAAATATCAGCCGTGGCCTGCTGCTTTCTGAGAGCTCTGCCCCTCAGCGCTGTGTCTCACCCCACTGGCTGTACAGCACAGCCTCTTATTACAAGGAAAGGGAGAGCTTCAAAGCTGGGGTTAGCAAGTGATCTCCCCATATGAGACGCTTGCTTTACCATCCCTAAGCAAACACACTGTGGCATGCATGAAAGCTGATGCGTGCCCAGCGGCTCATTAGTTCCATATGATAAATGTTTCACACCGCAGCGAGTTGCTGGAAGCTTTTTATATTTAGCCCTGGAATTCCACTGGCTGCATCCCTTCAGCAGATGCTGTGTGTTAATCTTCTGTTTCCACCTCCAGGCTGACGCTGGGTAAACCCCTGGGAGAAGGTTGCTTTGGGCAGGTTGTCATGGCTGAAGCAGTGGGAATTGACAAAGACCGGCCAAAAGAAGCAGTGACTGTGGCAGTGAAGATGTTGAAAGGTAAGAAAATTGGGTGATTAGGGAGCAGAACAGGTGATACGGCAGTTCTCATCCACAAAAAGTTTCTTTTGTGGCATCTGAACTCAGTCATCGTGGGGTGGGTCAAAGAGCACATAGCTGACCTCAGCCTTCAGCCGTCTGGGGTGTAAATCTGCACCCCTGACAGCCTGTTTATCTTGAGCAGGGAGTATTTAGGAGCCAGGAGATCCATTAGCATCATGTGGTGCTTTTGGTTTACTTCATGTCAGAGGCTGCCCATGTGTAGATCCTTGCCCACTCGGTCCCAGGGGTTGGGGACTATTTCTTTTGGATTGAATTGTAAGGTTAGTTTGCAGGAAAGGCATAATTATTGAAACTTTGATAGCTAAGGACAGTGTTTTTCTGTCTGATATTACTGTGTTGCCTCTTAACATGTAACACTGAAGATGTGCTCAGTCCATCAGAGAGGTTGAGGCTGTTTTTTGTTCAGACGTAGTATACGGCTGTGCATAACGTACAGCATACACTGAAAAACCACTCCCGTGTTCTGCATTTTGAAGCACATATGTTTTATACCAACTGGTGAGCCTCAGTGAAGATTAGGCTGGCACGCTAGAAAATATGAACTGACCCTGTGTCTTGTACAGATGATGCTACAGAAAAAGACTTGTCTGACCTGGTGTCAGAAATGGAGATGATGAAGATGATTGGGAAGCATAAAAATATCATCAATCTCCTTGGAGCCTGTACCCAGGATGGTGAGTAGAAAGAAAAAACTAAACCAGGACTTTCCAGCAGGTCTGCAAAAGTCTCATTAATCATAATTTTTCAAGGGTTTTTAGGGAAGCAGTCATGCTGTGATGGGATTTTTAGATATTTCCCTGGCTTAGCAGCAATATTTTAACTTCTGTCTCTCATTATACTTGCAGCTTTAATATGAGAAAGGGTACTATATCATATGAGAACTCTCTAATCCTTTACTGTAGGGAAAAATGACATTTTACAGGGGCTTTGGCTATGACTGTTGTTCTGAATTGTCAGTCCTGCTTTAGTGGAACTTGTACCACATGCATCTGAAATGAGTGTTTTTACTCTTTAGAGACCACAGTGTTTTTATTAAAAGCTAATTAAGTCATGTAAAATGATGCAGAGTGGCATAAACCTCTGGAAATGAAAACAGTCTTAGGAAGCACTTTCTGAGATCTTGCAGCATGTTTTGATTGAAAATGCTTGCTTTTTGGTACACGGCATAGTCTGGGAAGAGCAAGCACTGGAGAAGGGTTGATGTACTTCCAGCCAGTGATGGTGGCTCTGCCACTCTCCTGCTACCAGCCACTTGGCCAGGTCCAGACGTCATTTTCTTCCAAGCAGTGCTTACTGATTATGCAGTTATACATTTATTAATTGAGTTAATTTGTTATAGAACACTGAAAGCTTCTTTCGTGAATACCTCTTACCCTGCAACCTCACTCCGGTTTTCCCACGGTTTTTATCCCAAGGTCCGTTGTACGTGATAGTAGAATATGCTTCAAAAGGAAACCTGCGGGAATACCTGCGAGCACGCCGCCCCCCAGGGATGGAGTATTCCTTTGATATCAACAGAGTACCAGAAGAGCAGATGACATTCAAAGACTTGGTGTCATGCACCTACCAGTTGGCAAGAGGCATGGAGTACCTGGCTTCCCAAAAAGTAGGTAGAACTCAGCAAATACCACACAAAACATATTTGTTCAGCGCTTTTTTGTTCTCATCTCATTTGTATTCAAGAGTTTGCTGGAAGAAGGACCTTTCTATCTCAAACAAGTTGCATGATCTGTACTCTTGACGATCAGTGAGAAACTCATACACTTCAATTTTTAAATCTGTCTTTAGTGGCCTTGCTAAAATGAGGCCCCGAATAGCGTGTTTAAATTAAATATTATGTACATATCTGCACTTTGAATTCACAGGTGGGCACTGGATTACACAAGTCACGTTACGCCACCCGTGAGACAGCAGGCACTGTTTGCCTTCTGTTGCCAGTCAGACTGGCCAAATCACCTCATGTAGTGATGTAAAATAAACCAATTCAGGCAGTGAAAGGATTTACAGAATGATAGCAGGCAGAGGGGAGAAGACCACACGATGCCAGGGCAAAAATTATGAACAGAAGAGGCAAAAACAAGTGGAGTGAATTAGTTGCCTAAATTAGGCACTTTACTTAAAAACTGATGTTTGTCAGGAGAGCAAGCTTGTTGACAGAATGTATTTGTCCTGTCATGTCCCCAGACACTTATTCCTTCAACTTTTCCTCAAACAATTTTTTTAACCGGCAATTTTTTTAAATTATAGTTATGAACTCTTAAATAGTCCTGTCTAGTTGACTCTGAAAACATATTGTGGCTTGGTAGACAAGCAGTCATGAATACCCTGGCTGGTGTTTGGATCCAGTGTCCAAACCAGAGCACCAGATATTGGCGATGGGTGCTTCCTGCAAGCTGTGGAGTGCTCAGTGGGATCTATGCCCATTTCCAGTTATGTCCACTCCCAAGTATGGAGTTGTTTTTAACCAAAGACCAGAGCTGAGTGTAAATCTTCAGTCCTGGTATATGGAGTCATGATTTTTTTGTTATTGCTTCTCTGCACTTGAAGAGGCTGGGGAAAGAGGGGATCAACGTGTAATTTTGATTTTATTCTTCTGCTTTGGAGCAGTAATTCTTAGTGTAGTAGGGTAGACAGGGCAATGTGCATGACACCAAGACACTCTAACAGAGTGAGTGTGAATACTGTGCTAGATAAATCACCTTTGGATATCTCTTTTTAGGATTAGTGAAACATTTGCCTGGCAAGGAGCCATGTCTGAAGAAAATAGAACCGTTGTGAAAGGAAAAAATAGATCTTTTAATAGGCAAATCTTGAGAACGTGCATCCTCCTGCGAAGCTTTGAGGTGCTGTTGTACGACTCTGCCAAGAAGGTGTGAGCTGGTGCAGATGCCCGTGGCAGAACCACTCGTCCATGATCCAGTTCCTTGGCAAAAACACTTGAGCAGAGCTGCGCCCAACTTGACAGAATGTGAGGTGTTGCACAAGGCAGAGGGCGGAGGGAAAACAAAGGCAGCACGTAGGAAAACTGCACAGTCGAGTTCTTCAGACATCCCACCATTTCTGTTTGTGTTTCAGTAGTTCTTTTCCCCTTAGGGATCCATTTATTGAGCTGGAATAATAATAGAGCTGGCCTTCTCATGGTATTTCCATCATGCAGGAGTTGTGAGAAGGCCAGGGTTCTTGTTATTTCAATCCAATAGCTTGCCGAGACCTCATAAAAGCAGAAAAAAAGAAAAAAACCCTAATATTTAAAGAAGATTTTTGGATGCCTACCTTTTGCCTTACCAGCACGTTTTGCCTTACAAGCAATTGTCTGTTGGAAAGTGGATGTTGTTCCTAAGCTGGCTGGATGCTTTTTAAAACTCGTGTGTTCTCTCCATCGTTCAGAAGCGCAAGAACCCCAGGGGAGCTCCAGGTACAGGGCTTGGCCCAGATCACTGCAAAGACAGCAAATCTTTAGAGCTAGAGGGTCAGCTCTGAAACCTGTCAGTTATGGAACTCAGTAATGACACCAGTTTGAAGATAAGGAGAATCTCAACTGGTAAACTGTAGGATGTGAGAAAACAGGAGTGTACTGACTGAAGATGATGGGGTTCAACTTGTTTGGTGTATTCACACAGAGGTGTTACAGGTCTTCCCTATAAGGCCAGGCTGAGAAAGTTGGGGTTGTTAAGCCTGGAGAAGAGAAGACTCCAAGGAGACCTTAGAGCAGCTTCCAGTGCTGAAAGAGGCTCCAGGAAAGCTGGGGAGGAGCTCTTGATCAGGGACGGGATGAGAGGGAATGATTTTCAGCTGAAAGAGAGGTGATTGAAATGGGATCTTAGGAAGAAATGTTTTGCTGTGAGGGTGGGGAGGCCCTGGCCCAGGCTGCCCAGAGCAGTGGTGGCTGCCCCATCCCTGGAGGTGTTCAAGGCCAGGGTTTGAGTACCCTGATCCAGTGGGAGATGTCCCTGCCCACGGCAGGGGTTAGAACTGGATGGGCCAAACCCAAACCATTCCATAATTCTGTGATGTGATTCTATGATTTGAGATGCTCTGCGGTACCCCCAGCCTGATGCTCTGGAAGGGCACGTGTCTGCTGTGGATCCTGTGTTGTCCCTGGTAGTCTCATCAAGATACCTTGGAGGTCCCAGGGCGGCTCTGTCGACAATATGTACTTCTGTTTAGGCAACTGAACTGAGTTCCTAGTGTTCCTGAGGATGTTCTTTGTAGGGTTTGAGAACAGGGAAAGGGAAGGAGGAAGGCTGACCTATACAGTTGCTGCCACTGCAGCACTACTGATGCTGAATTAAGAGGCTGATCTGATGCTGAAAGCATGTGCTGTTGTCTGGTCCTGCACACACGAAGGCAGTGCTGGAGCAGGTTTTTCCTGGCGGTTCCCCATGAGTAACCCAGTGAGGAGCAGGAGCTTTGTAGGCTCGTTTTACTCAGGCAGGTTCAGAGATCTCAGAAAATTGCTGGGGCAAGTTATAATGCTACAAAGAAATTAGCTGTTGTACAGTTTTTTTTGTAGTGGTTCAGTCCAGCATGTCTATGTATGCGCTGAAATAAAGGGGACAACGTGAAGAGTGATCCAAGATTGAGGAGGAGAAAAGGGGGATATTTACCTTGAAAAGAAGTAGAATATCCTGGAGGGATTCTAAATGCAATGTTTCTTACCATGCTCCTGCTGACATCAACCCAAATGAGGCTACTGAAACACCAGAGTGATGTCCAGGGCGGTCACCGCGGCGTTTCACTGTCAAGAATCCAAATTTTCAGGATAGTGCTGACGTGAAGGAGAATTCTCTGAGGAAATAACATTTTTAGTTTCAATATCAAAACTGTTGAAAAGGGCAAGCAGCCCAGCTCAGATTGTGGTGGTTTAGTGTTTGGTTCAAGGGTTTTGGTATTTGTTTCTGGGTTTTTGCAGGTTTTTTTCTGTTTTAAATGAAATTGTTATAGTCTCAAGTTCTAAGTAAATACATCCTGGCATCTGGCTAAAGTGATATATTGTGGATATGTATGTCGTTAAGATCTCTTACTTAAAAAAATGGTTGCACTGATCCAGTCTGTCGGATTTTAGATCTGCTGAGATGATAGAATTTAGGAGAAGCAACTTAATGAAGGACTAATTACCAGTTTTTGTAATGAAGGAGCTGCAATACCTGTACCTCGGCACGTGTGAATCACAAACTGCGTGGCACAGCTTGGGTCACCACCCAAGGTTTCTACCTTAGTTGCAAAACAAGGTTTAAATAAAACAAGGTTTTCTAAGAGGCTTCTTGACCAGCTTGGAAGCACGAGCAGAGGAGATGGGTTGCAGTAGTTTAAACAGTCCTATTTCACAGGCTTGTGTGTCTTTCCTGCCTTGTGTTTTAATTTTAAGTAGACTTCATTATGGTGTAGGAGTAATTTCACTTTCACAGGAGTTTAATTTCGTGGGGCTTTTATTTCTCGTTTCTTTCCAGTGTATCCACCGAGACTTGGCCGCGAGGAATGTTTTGGTGACTGAAAATAACGTCATGAAAATAGCAGACTTTGGGTTAGCCAGGGACATCAACAATATAGATTATTACAAAAAGACTACTAATGTAAGTGGATGGTTTCCTTATCTCTGGAAGCAAGCATTTCTTTCAATGATTCACTTCAGAACTATGTTATAAACTTAATGGGCTTCTGGTACTGCAGCCTCACTTTTCATTGCAGAGAGAAAACAAGGATCAAGGACGTGACAGTTAAAAAGATAACCAGAGAGCTTCTGTATTGGGTGATTTATTGGAAATGCTAAATTGCAAGAATAGCTCTGTGTTTCTCCCTGACTCCTTCACTTGAAATAAGTGGAAATATCTTTGCAGATTCCAGCTGGCTTTGTAGGACATCTAGGATCCTGAAAACCACTGTATAAACAGTGCTGGCAATAACCATCATAAAACTCCTGTTTACAGGTGGTCATTGCACGTACGGCTTTATACCTTTTACCTGGACTTTGCTTGTTACACACTGGTTATGGCAGTAGGATCAGAGTGGGCCTGGAGGTGGAGAAAATTGAGTTTTACTCCCATTCTGTCCCCATTTTGCTGTTTAACCTGGACTAGATCAAGCAGATGAGACGTTCTCAGATGTAGTTATTGATGCCTGGTTTGAACAGCTTACACCCTTTTCTTGGGATCTCTTAAGATCCTGGCAAACTGCACTTGGGTTTCAATGGGGACTTTGCAGAATTCATTCAGTTCTACAGATCGCATGAGTCTATTTTGTACAAATAAATATTAATTATTATTAGCAATTTTATTAAGGGGCTTATTTATGAAACTAAAGCACTAAATAGTTAATGGCATTTTAATGGTGATATCTACCTACTTCCAAAAGACAGAGCAACTCGGTACAGGTGCGTCCGCACTGGAGGGAATCAAACTGGTTTTATATCAAATTCAGTGGTTTCCTGGGCTCCTAGCAGGGCAGACGCCATGTGGGAAGCAACAAAGTGACTGCAGTCACTGCAAAAGGTGGAACGGGAAAACAAAATTCCTGGTTTTAGTCATCAACCCATTTTTGCAGGCAGGCCTGTTTTTCAGAGGATAACTGATTAAGTTTTTTATCTTTACAGAGCCACAATGGAATGATGTTTTTAATTTTGAGCTGCTTATCCTATTGTTCTAGCAAGCATTCTGCAAACTGTTTGGGAGCTCTCAATGCTTTTAATTTTATCTTCAATGTTTATATCTATTTTTCTTCCTATTTTAGTCTGTTTTACTATTTTCCCCTTGAAAATTTTAAAGCTAATTATGGGCTGGTATGTTGTCTGATAAATCTTGTAAAAAGATCAGTGTTGACATCATCCTCTAAATGATTACTGTTTATATTTTCCTTCCCCTCCAAACTTGCAGGGACGACTTCCAGTTAAGTGGATGGCTCCAGAAGCTCTGTTTGACAGAGTTTACACGCATCAAAGTGACGTGTAAGTGGCCTTATTTGAATGGGCCGGGAAGGAGGGCTGCTTTGATTTGTATTTGCTAAAGTTTGGCTCTTTTAAATGTGTTTTCCTGTTGTCCTTTACCTTTAAGCATTTTCATTCTGTTTCATGTATTAATAGCTGGAGCAGGACTTGCCCTTAGAAAGTGGGGATTTTATGGTAGACTGCTAACCAGTGCTCTGTTACTAATCTGCCCAGCTTCAAAGCACATGAAAGGTGGAGAATGCTAACCTCCTTCTGTCAGTGCGGAAGTTTCCCCCCTTGAACTTATTTACGGATGTGCAGCTACAAAGAGTCTATCTAATTTTCTTGGCTTTTGCCGCACTCTGGACTTCCTTCGGGTTTAAAAAAAGAAAGAGAGAGACAGAGAAAAGGAAGGACAAGAAAGCTCTTGAAAACTCTTTATAAGAATTTACGCTGAGGTTAGGGATGATAAAACATAGGTTATACTGGAAGAATTTGCTCTGGTTTTTCAAAGTGTCATTGCTTCCCAGCAGTGCTTCACGTGTAGTAGGAAATCATCAGACTCTGACACTTCAAAACCTTCTCATGTGTGCACAGAATCGCTGGCTGATGCAACCTCTCAGGGTTTATTCTGCTTCTTCTTACAGTTTCCTAGGCCCAGCACTTGTGTGCACGGTGCTTGAAGCAGACGTGTATTTCTTATGCAATGCAGATGAACATCTTAGGGTTTCTGTTCCTCCAAGAGAAGCTGTGAACTCTAAAGAGCTGGATGCTTCCCAGCACAGGTGTAAAAGGTTAAGCATGCCATTGCAGGGTTAAAAAGAAGAAAATAAGAGGTAGCTCCACTTTCTTTAACCTGAGTGCAGTTCTGGAGCTGCTCTCTCCTTAAGAAAAGCATTTGCTGAGGCTTTTCCTGCAATCTTTGCATTATCTACAAAGGAAACTGTATACACAGGTTAAGGGGGAATCAGACTTGTGTTTTAAAATAATATCTTGGCAAAATCAAAGTCAATGTGAAGTAAATTACTTCACTGGCTCAGGACTGAGAGTCAGTCCGAGCTCCTCAGCAGCCAGGGAGCACGAGCATTGCAGTGCTGGAACCTGGAGGCTGTTGGCCCTGTGGTGGCTTTGAAGACGGCTAAAGATAATATTATTGTAAGTTTATGCAAACAGTTTACTAAAATACATGGCTGCACAGCTAGGGGAGCTCCGGGAGGCTGGGGAGCCAGTGAGATGCGGTGCTCACCTGGCAAAGCACCCTGCCAGAAAGCCCTTAGCTGCCAGCAGGGCGTGATGAGGCAGATTCGGGGGGAGGCGGCGAGCAGGCAGGAAAACTGGCTTAAAAGTCCCTTCCTTAGTTTCCTAACGAAACTTAATAAAATAATAATAATAAAAAGCAGAATGGCGCAAAATATATTTGCTTTGAACTGCCTGCTTTTTCCAAAATATCCTGCCACAGAATTGCAGTCCAGCTCAGCTCTGAGTGTTCTGTAAATAATTAAGCTGCAAAGATGCTTGGAGCACAGCAGAGAAAGGCGAGGAGTGTGTTTGAGAACGTGCTTGGGTCAGTCCCAGTTGCACCTGGTGCATTTCACAGACTGATGTCCCATGCAGGGAGGTTGGGCAGATGCTGACTGAAGCATCTCCTGAGAGGGACTTCTAGCTTGGAGAAGAGAAGGCTCCAGGGAGACCTTAGAGCACCTTCCAATACTGAAAGGGGCTTCAGGAAAGCTAGGGAGAGGCTCTGCATCAGGGAGTGCAGGGATGGGATGAAAGGGAACAGTTTTAAGCTGAAAGAAGGGAGATTGAGATGAGATCTGAGGAAGAAATGTTTTCCTGTGCGGGTGGGGAGGCCCCAGCCCAGGTTGCCCAGAGCAGTGGTGGCTGCTCCATCCCTAGAGATGTTCAAGGCCAGGTTGGATGGGCCTTGGAGCAACCGGATCCAGTGGGAGGTGTCCCTGCCCATGGCAGGGGGAGGGACTGGATGGGGTCTTCTGACCCAAACCGTTCCATGACTGTATGACTGCAGTCACTACATCTGTCACACATCTCCATTTCCAGCAGGAAGGCAGATCTTCTAATGTGATGTTCTTTTTGATTTGTAGTTGGTCATTTGGCGTGTTAATGTGGGAGATCTTCACGTTAGGAGGATCGCCCTACCCAGGAATCCCAGTGGAGGAACTTTTTAAGCTGCTGAAAGAAGGGCACCGAATGGATAAACCTGCCAACTGCACCAATGAACTGTAAGGACCCTTTGTATGAACTGTAAGGACCCTTTGTTTGCTCTGCCAGGCCTGATGATCACAGACAGTACTGAATTCACATGGTTAACACTACCTCCAGCAGAATCAAACACTTTGAGAGTTGTTTGACTCTCAAATTGTGGGTATATGTGTCTGTAGACATCTAAAAGGAAAGGTTTTCAGGAGGTGTTGACAGAGGGTTCTTCTTAACACACCCTGCTGGGATCCCATTGAAGGAAGAAGAGGTCACCTTCAAGCCAGTCTCCGTCAGTGGTTTTACACTCGTGTATGTTTGCTTTCAATCATATTAACGTGAAAGTTCCTAAATGGCACTTGTATCACTAATCATCTGTAAGGTACATCAAGCTATTTCTGTACACAGCAATAGATCTGGGAACTTCAGTGTTAACCCAGCATTGTCTCCTGGTGATGAGGGAAGGGCGTTTTACCGCTCTGGTATTTCAGTGTAGCTCATAACTGCTTTTAATTGTTTTTCTCATTTTAATTTCTTCATTTCACAAAGACCACAACCCTCATTATGTAAAAATCATTTAGGCATGTGTAATTTAATACTGTGGAAATTCCTGGGACAGAAGGCTACAGAATCTGGTCCGTACGAAGGTAATTTAGACACTGGGCAAGGCAGATACAGGAGTAGGAATGCGCTGTGGAGGGAAGGGGGCATTGCACAACGTTGGGAAAGTCTGCAGTCCCTGTGTGGGGCTGGGGGTGCTCGACTTGTGGTGAAGAACACTTGTCTGTGTATGCAAAGGTTTAAGAGAAGGATGCGTGATTTTAATTAAGCCAAGAAAATGTGTATTTCTTACAGCTATATGATGATGAGAGATTGCTGGCATGCTGTGCCTTCCCAGAGACCGACCTTTAAACAGTTGGTAGAAGACTTGGATCGGATTCTTACTCTCACAACTAATGAGGTAGGTAAATCATTCTCCTTCATAAGCTCCTGATCAGGATAAATGCTTCAGGAGACAGATGGAATTTATTCAGTTCTGAAATCCTGCTCAAGCTCTCTTCTTGTTCTGTTTGTCATTGTCCCCTGAGGTTGCACGCAGCTAAACTATGTATCCTATGAAATCCTCCCTTTCTTGCCATGATGCCTTGATCTGTGTGACTAAACAGAAGCACATCTTTAAAGTGTTTCTTGTTTATTTCTCATTACATCTTTTGATGTTTTTAGTGTAGCAGTGTTGAGAGACTACACGTGGCAGGGCGAGAGGCACAGTTTGTGTTTCAACATGGATTTCACATGAAGGAGAAACCGTAGAGTTCATGGTGCTTTTAATTTATTGCCTCTGATTCCCAGCCATGATATGTAGGTCAGAAGAGGAGCAATCGTCAGTGGCAGATTCCTGATTATATATCTGAGAGTGAATTAGGTTCAGTGAAATCCCTCTCTGTGGAGGGAACAAGGGCCCACAGGGAGCATGCAAACAGCCATCCAATTATCCAAAGGTCCTGCCTAACACTGCTGCAGGTTGGGATGGAGGTATGCAAAGAGGTTGTATTTGAAGAGCATTCTTTCGGAGCTCTGAGATATTATTAGTTTTAGTAAGGAACATGCTGATGAGGATATTCACACAGGAATTGGTTCTCTTATCACTAAATTACATGCACCTTTGAAGAAGATCACAAGTGATGGAAATGGTGATGCTTTTGGTGGAAATTTCTTTGGAGAGAAAATCCTTGGTGTCCCAGGAATATTTTAAAACTCCCTAGCACTTCTGAGAAATTCTGTGTGCAATGTGTGGGGTCGGGGGAATAAAGGAAAAAAACTCTTACGGCGGAAAGTTGCAACAACTTGTTTTGATAATTTCAAAATAAATATTTCAGGTTTGCTATGATTACAGCCCTTCTTTATAAGCAGGGGGAAGGTAGAACAACAAGATTTGGATCACTTTGTTTGTCCTCAACATTACTTTCTAAGTTTTCAGATCTGTTAGAGAACAAAAGGTGAATTCTTGAGCAGCATTAGGAGAAACAGGCTGCCACAGAGAGGATGGGAGATCCTGAGTAAAGAGATGCCATGTTTTGTGATCATCATTTGCCCAGGAGATGTGGTTGAAAAAGATTGTGGCTTCAGTAGCAGCTATAAGCTTACTTGGATTTGGTTTTGTATGGTTTAACTCTGAAAAGCAGCACCTTCAGGAGTGGCTCAGAGGTGAGGCAGGAACAGGCTCTCCCCATGGAGTTGGTAACACCGACCATCCAACTCTTTTCCCCTCATCCAGTCCCAAATGTGTCTCTTGCTGCCTGATTTCACAAGGGCGGTTGGAGGTGGGCTGGCGGCCGCTGCGCAGTGCTAGGTGGCTTGGACGGGAGCTGCATTTGCAAATTCAAGAGGGAGGTTCTGGGCTGCAGTTCTGAGCCTGGGAAAGGATATTGCTTTCTTTGTTGTGTGTGTTTAACCAGCTTGCCTTCCCAATTCTGTACTGCTCGTGGTCCTGGAATGATCTCAAAGGTAACCTGAAAAGGCCTTTAGGGTTATATAAATTACTTTAGACTGGAATCCTAGGAAAAACGGCTGGAAAAGGCTCAGGAACACATCCAGTCTGTCTGATCGGGCTATGGCAGGATCCACTATACGTTTGTCATTCCTGACAGATGTTTATGTAACTTGTCCCTAGAGATCTCCAGCGCTGCGTTTCTGCATCGCCCCCTGACAGTCTCTTCTTTCATTGCCCTCACTTCTTGAAATCTTTTCTAAGCTCTGATTTTTCCACACATGATATCATTTTTGTCCTACCTGCTCTGGGCTTAGATGGCAAATTATTTCACTTTGCAGCACATTTTATGTTCCTGAAAACTTCTCATGCTGTCACTCAGTGTCTCCTGAGCACTCCAGTGTGTCCCGTTTTCCTCTGTAGCTTTGGAGAGCGCTGATTTTGTGTAATCGCACAGTTTTTCTTAAGTGCAGGTCCTTCCTGCATCAGTGTGACAACACTTCTGCCTATCCTCTCCACAGTGGCATGTTCCCTTTCCCCTGAAATAACGCTGTTGATACTGGGCCAGGCTGGTTTACCTAACAACTCAAAGAATTGCTAGGGCAGCCAAGAATATCTTTTTCTGCATTTGTGGAAAGAAATATTTCATCTTAAGTGGTACTGACTTGCTCTTCCCACTGCAGAATCACCACCTATTGGGTTTTTCATTGGTGTTTTGGTATTTGGGGGTTTATTTGTGGGTTTTTTTCCCCCCAGAGGCCGTATTTCCCACGTTTCCCAGAGCAGTGAGCAATGTTTCCCCAAGCCATGTGAGCAGAAGTCACCAAGAGTTGTTGTATCAGCACGAGAACCACCCTGCTAATGGAAACTCCTTATGCCCCTTTATGTGACTTGGGCCCTTGGCACTGGCTAGGGAGACTGGGGAGGGAATAAGGATCCCACCTTCAATACTGAATTTGTAACTGAATTAAATCAAGTCTTTTGATAGGACGAGCCATGCCTGGCAAGGCCAGGTTTATTCAAATACTGGAGTATTTTCTTGTTCTATCGAGAAAGCAGTTGATTATTTCTGTCATGAAGGACTGGTTTGCTAATTAGTAAATACGTGTCAAGATTGCCCTTGTGTGTTCTTTAAACGACCGGGCAGCAAGATGGTCTGTAATCAGAAATCCACTCTGCCTTCACTTGTGCTTTTACTGTATTTGTTGGCATTTTAAAACTTGGATTACACACACACCCCTTTTAAAATGGTACCATTTTTTAACTATAGCATGGTTATGGTTGAATGTGTGCCATTAAAAATTGGTAAGCTGAAGAGCTAAATTCCCTCAGACTTAGGCACAGCAGCACAGAGGACTGACTGAGGTGGAAGACTCGTCTCATCAGAAGGATCACAACTTGTGGTTTAGCAAATGAAGAGATTGCATTTAAATGAATGCAGCTGCCTTTAGAAGTTGAAAGAGAAGGAACATTTCAAGGGGAAAAATAACTTTATTCTCCTGCCAAAACTGTTGTTTCTAGCAAAAGAGCCTTAACCCAAAACTTGGGTTCAGCAGATATTATTTCCTTTTTTAATGACTGCTTTGGTCATGGCTGCTCTGGAGGACGCACAGACACACACACACTTGAATATGTAGTGTAAAAAACCCAAACCTAGTGATTTTAATTTTGCTTTCCTTTCAGTTCTGTTTCGCACGTATTGCACTGTATGTTGAAACACAGACTGAATATCACAGAATATAAAACAGATATTCAAAGTGACCAAAGGAATATAAAGTTGGAAGTGTCTTTCCCTCTCCAAATCATTACCATGTGCTAAAGCAAAATGGTTCTATTTAGGATGAAATTTCATTTTTATCATTGCGAGTGAAGCATCTTCTTTTGATGTGGTTGGCATGTTTATTTCCACTGACGCGGCTAATGCTGCTGATGTTGAGCTTCAGAAAAGCACTGTGCTATTGGTTTGTTATTCCTTTCTCTACCCAAGCTCCTTGTTTTATGAGCTCTTTAGCAAGAAGCAGTTTGGAATGTGATTGCGTTACAGAAACAGTTTTATACTGTCCTTTTACCCACTATATAATCCAGCCAGATCGGAGCAGCAGTAACATGTTATTGTCAGTTTTACTCACTGTCTAAAAATGCAGTTTGTTTCTTCTGTCACAGGAATATCTGGACCTCAGTGGACCTCTCGAGCAGTATTCACCCAGTTACCCTGACACGAGGAGTTCGTGTTCTTCAGGCGATGACTCTGTTTTTTCTCCCGATCCAATGCCTTATGAACCTTGTCTTCCCAAGTACCAACACATGAATGGGAGCGTTAAAACATGAAAAGAAATCATACAGAGGGAGAAAGAAATGAGAACATCAAGCTACCTACCGTATACAGAACAAAATCTTTTCTCCAGGAATATTTCTGCTTGTACATATGAAATATGAGAAAAGAAAAAAACCAAGAAAAGGATAAAAAAAAAAAGAGAACTTGGAGGAAATCAGTCAGAACGTGCATAAAGAATCTCATAACTTGCGACTTCTAAATATTCCCAACAAAGAAGAATGTTTAGGAGCTGTGTACCCATCGCTATCCATTTCCTGGCTTCCTGTGAGCTGCAGCAGACTTTGTTTGTACAAAGGACCAGTTGGACTCGAGGCAAACCCTGCGTCTGCCTTTCTTGTTTATTTTGTAATATTTGGAGAAAATATATGTTGGCACACACTTACAGAGCACAGATGCAGTATATAGGTGCTGGATGTATGTAAATATATTCAAAATATGTATAAATATATTATATATATATTTACAATGAATTATTTTTTGTATTGATTTAAAAATGGATGTCCCAATCCACCTAGCAGATTAGTCTCTTTTTTAACAGCTATTTGCTAAATGCTGTTCTTACACAGAATTTCTTAATTTTCACCAGCCAAAGGTGGAAAATACTTTGCTTTCAGGGAAAATGGTATATCGTTAATTTATTAACTAATTGGTAATGTACAAAACAGTTAATCGTTTATAGGGTTGTTGTGTTTTTGTAATTTAAATGGCATTTCTATGCAGGCAGCACAGAGAACTAGTAGATATATTGCTCAGACTTTACTAGTTTTCAGATCTTTTAAAAAAAAAGAAATATTTACAGTATATAACTAATTGTGGGGGAATTAAACATTTGATTTATTTGTGTTTAAAGCTGCAGTGTCAGATGATTATTTTATCAAAACCGAATCCTTTAACAACAAAGGCTTTTATTCTCTGTACCTGTCACTTTTAGCAATGTTTCCCATGGCCAAATGCAGAGTCGTACCCCCCACACTCAAAGAAAAATAAGAATACAATTTTAAAGAGGGCTCCTAAAGGAAGGAAAGACATGAATTTATCTATAACCAGAGCAGACCGTACAGCTCCAAAATGAGCTGAGCTTCTACCCAGAGCTGCACATGCATCAAATTAACTGCAATTCTCTTCCCTGTGCCTGAGTAATGGGTTCCAGATCTTTTGGCCTGGATCTTTTGCCTTTTCGACTATCCCTCTACTGTAGCTTAAGTTAAAAAGAGAGTAGTTGTTTTTAATGACACTTTGCCATAGGAATATCAGCATCTTTTTAATTCGTGCTGACTCCAGTATTTCCTTCTGATCCATTCCGTAACAGTAGGCGCAGCACTGGCCTCTGCTAAAATATCACTCTTATTTGGCTTTTTTTTTAATGACATTCTTGTGTTTTTTACTTTCAGAACACTCACACTGATACGGCCACACGATAGGAATGCAAATCCCACTGTTTTATGGGGTGGTGTTTTCTGGGTTTGGTTTTTTATTTTTTTTTAAATTGGGTCAAAGAAGTATTAAAATCTGTTAACTTTTGTACTGACAATAAAATGTTTCTACAGATATTAATGTTAAAATTACAAAATAAATGTCATGCAGCTTATTTTTCCTAATCCTTGGTGTCATACAAAATGGTTTCCTGAACATCAAGTGAAGGAACGCGTCCAGGAATGCTTCCTTTTGCCCTCATCGTAGATCCTGCATTACAAAGGAATTCTTTCAGTAGTAATGCTTTTGCCTCTGTCTTACAAAATGTCTGGCCATTAATAACATGGGATATTTTAGTAAATGTGTACAATCTTTGGTGTTTGGGGGATGCAGCATTATTTGCTAGAGAATGGTTTGAAGCGTTCATAGTATAGACATAAACTATATTCTCTTTTTCTTTAGTCAGGTTGCACCTTTTATTTAGTGAGGTTTCTCATTCCTACTGGAAAGGCTGGAGGACCACTTGTATGGTCATAAAAACTCATAACGGATGGAAAGGGAGTCATCATGGAAAGAGTATAAAAGGGTTTTTTTTCAGTTGAAAACAGAAGGAAGACAGCAAAATAGCTAGTGCCTGAGACAGAAACAGGGACTTTATGGTCACATTGCTGGTGCAGGTGTGCCAGAAAAGGGTTATCAAACCTGATCTTAATCACATGCTGTACAAGGGCTTGAGATGCCAAACTATTTGTTGGTTTCTTTTCATCTCCTCCTACTTTGACCAGAAATCCCATACCGGTCCCAAGGAACTTTCTAAAAAAGTGCCTGTTAAAAACTGGTGTTTTTCAGCGAAGAATTATCTGATTGAAAAACTCCCTCTGGCTCTGCTGCAGAACAACAGTACCTTTTCCCTGCGATATCTATTAATGATTAGCAGCAATGGTTGCTACTGTCTGACAGAAACCACAGTCATCTTAATGACACATGTCTGGTTTTAAGATTCTCTTGAGGAATCTCGGACAGTCTTGAGTCTTGCTCTGCTCATATAGAAATGAGTTTAAATGCACCTTTACTGCTTTGATATCCTTTAAAATTACAGAACATCAACAGACGGACACATGAAGGCAAAGGCATTATTAAATAATGGGAATGTATTTGGTTATCCTGACTTTGTTTTAGACAGTTTCTTTGCTTTTCCTTTGTTCATTTTTGTTTTCACTTGCTAAGATTTAGCTTTGCACCTTGAAGACAGACCACAATTTCATAAGTGTTGGCTCAAGTGTATTTTATAGAGTAATCCCAGGATTAAGCTTTTATTCTTAACAGCTATCTGAGGGCTTTCTTCTCCGTGACCTGCTGGCCAATTTCCTTTAGGAAAACCCTGCCTCTAGAGCAGGGCCCAGAAGCACTCCCTTTCATGCAACATCCTCTGTGGGTGGAGTTGCAAGAGGAAACTGGGCAGCAGAATATAAAAGTTGGCACTGAAATTTGTCCGAAGGGGAAATGATTTTTGCCATGCCTACCTCTGGCTCTTTCATGAGAAGTAGAGGTTAGGAATTTAGATTGATTTCTATCATCTAAAAGTAAAGTTGCTATTAATAACAGGAGCACTAATGAAGAGTAGCATTATGTGAGGAAATGGATTTGTATTGATATGGGTAATGAGGAGTACGTTCTCTATGTAATTGGTTTCCTGCAGCACCTAATTGTATCTCGTCCCTTGTTTAGATATTGATTCAAATCAACTCTGTGTGATATATGAGAAAATACGGATGTAAAGATCAGGTTTGTTGTGGCTCTAGTCCATAAACATAAGTCCATAAACATAAGTCCTATCGCCTGTTTTGGATTTTTTCTACTGTTTTACTAAAATATAGCAAGTAGCATGGGATCTACACACCAGACAGGAATATAGCTTCTCTTTTGTTACTTTTTCTGTTGTTTTCTTGTCATTCAATATCCCTTTTTTTATATCTGGGTATCTTTCCCTTTTTACGCTAGAAAGTAACAATTTCCAGAGAGAACTAATATTTCCTTGTGGCACAGGAGCAACTCATCTCTTCTGCTCTAGCTTCGAGCCTTTGAATTGTCTGAGGCAACACAGAGAGACTGGAGAAATAGGACAGCAAATGAGAGCCCTGGTGTCACTGCTGTCTGGAGAAATCTATGGCTCATTATACTAGAACCCAAGTGAAGTACAATTTATGGAAAGAAAGTCAATACTGCCAAGGACCATTGTAAAGACCTCTTGGAGAAGGTAGCCAAGGTGCAATATTTTGTATAGACGTGCTTCCCTGGCGCAACTATCATTTATTTTAGGGCTGTTCAGCAGCACACAATACTTTCTTCTCCAAAAGCTTGTTGCCACAGAGGTGCACAAGCTGAAAGCTGAATATTGCTGTAGTGCTCAGTTGACTAAGTGAGGGATCTGCCACGGGGATGATGGGTTGTGTATTCAGAAAAACAGGCTACATCCAAGTTGGAAAAAGTGGGTGTGACAACACTGATGAAAATAGAGTTGCATCTTTTAGATCATGCCTGAATTTCAGGCGTTATGTTTTAAGTCCTAAGTGGCAGGAGCACTTGAGAACAGTGCCACCCTGAAATGTTGGTGCTAGTGCTCCTGAGGGAACCAACCACATACCTGCAGCTGGTCTGTTATGAGGTTTCCTGAGGAGACCAATTCAGCAGTGTGGCAGAAGGATGCCTTTATTTTTTGCTCGACCAGCTGGTTTTGGAGCGGCCAAGACAGAGCCCACGGTGTCCAGTTCCTGCTGGTGCAAAATAATTTCAGAGATGAGGGATCTTCTAGGTGCAGCCTTTCATACTGTTTCTGCAGAAGATGCAAGCTGAAGGGAGAGCAATGGTCTGCTACAAGTGAGCAATGTGCTACGAGAAAAAGCGGTGAGAGAGAAAAACTTGTGCAGCTGGCACTGGCTCTGAATTCTAAGTGTTTGCTGATGAAACTGTCTATTTTCTCTTCATGAGCTCCTGGGAGCTGCCAGCCCCAACGCCTGTGTGCTCATCTCCTGTGGAGCTGCCAGTGGGTTTGGTATGAAGCTGCCAGCCTGCATCTTGCTGTCACATCCCACTTCCCTGAAGCCTTTTCTTTCATGAATGCTCCCTCTTCTTACCAGCTTTCTTGATTATATTTCATATACTTTTAAATAATTCTTTTTTTTTTAAAGTATTTGCATTTTTTTAGGTCACAGATTAGGAAGAAAAATACCCGAGGGTTTCTGCTAGGGGATTGCAAGTAAGACGCTTTTGCCTACATGTTTTTCTAAATTCATATTTCCCCTGTCATTTAAAATTTCCAAGACCTGTTCCCTGACAGCTGTTCTAACAAAGGGTGAACCCTCCTCAGCTGATGTAATCCCAGTCTCAATTCGTGTCAGAGCTGTATTATTTATTTATCTGCTGGTCAATGAAGTATGACCCACTGGTTTGTTTTTTAATGGTCCATACTCCTTTTTTTTTGCTATTTTTCAGTAAAACTAGTATTTTTTTCCTGAATTATCTTTATAGACTAAACCTGTACAAGGATTTTTTAGCCATACAGGTTGCTAAATTATGAAGTTAATGCCACAAAAATGTTCAGTAGTCAATAATGGACGTAATCATGACAGGGATCTGGAAGACACAGTGAAAAAATGTTACTAACTGGACAAAAATTCTGAAGGAGAAATGTTTTTATTGTGAGTTTAAAGTGTTGGAAGTGTTGGGGTTTTTTTTTCCCTCTTAGTATTTGGCAGTGTTTTACTTGTTCCTTATTTGACTTTTTGCTTCATTGTTCACAAATACTCAGTGGATCCTCTTCTGGCTTAATAGTTGGGAAACGAGAGTTACATTCAGAGTGGTTCCAACAAGTCTTAAAGTCACCCCAGAATTCCGTGCCTGATCTCTCTTTCAGTACCAACTGGCCTAAATACAAAGGCTGTTACTCGGATCCAGACTCAGATCTCGCAATCTCTATTTTTCCATGTACGTAAGTTGGCTTCACAACAGCGTAGTTATGCATGCTGAGCATCCTTTAGTCTTGATGCTGCAATAAACAAGGGGGAAAAACCCTCTGTGGTTTTCTTTCCTCTTTGTTTCACTCATTGCAGAACAGATGAGAGGTGCAGAGGCAGCAGAGGCATGCTTTTCATAGCACCACGTTCAGCATCTTTCTTGCTAGAGCCTCCTGCCCTCGCACCCACAGCACAACAGTCAAAACCCACTCATCCTCAAAGACTGTCCTGTTTTGCTGAGGTTGCTAACCCAACTGCAGATAGCCACTGCTCCATTAATCAACCCCCTCTGTTTGACAAGCAGGAGATTTATGGTGTTGCGTTTATGAAACCAAAATGCAATTAAACACGATCAATCAGTTCAGCTGAAGTTTCCAGATACCGCTTGCAGAGTCCTTTTCAAACGTTGTTGGAGCTGGAGCTTTGAGAAGCGAGGAGCGAAAACAAAGATGAGCTGGTATTTTTTCCAGGTTGTTTTCAGTCTCCCCAAACCCACCCCTAAAGGTTTAAATGTAGTTTTTAAGACATAAAGAGCCAAGGGGAAGACAAGAACCCAGAGGTTTGCTGGCCTTGGGATAGGAGCAAGGGTAGATGGAGCACAAGATGATGAAGTGGTAAGTCACTTATGGTTGCAGCAGGCGCAATGTCTGCTTTCACTCGGAGCAGTCATGAGCAGTATGTTCCTTTCCTGGGGGGAACATTTCCACTTCATTAATTACCAGCAGAGACACCAAACAAACACTGTGAAGTTGTATGCTGAATTTGTAAGCACTGTCTTAAATAGCTTTGGAGTTCTTGACTTCCACGGTGTTTCTATGTACACCCAGCAACTGACTTCCAGAAAGCCACCATCAAGCAGAAGCAGCTTAATTTAATTTATTTATTTTCTGTTGAATGCAATCCTTTTTCCTCAAAGCAGCTGTGATATTCTTATAGTGAGTCCAAAACATTTGGAGGTTTGAGTCCATCATCCGTGGTCTATCCTTTGAAGAAATATTTAGCATTCTGTGAAGTTATACATGTTAATAAATGCAGTGTCAATGTTATTTTCACATGTGTCACAACTAGAAGAGTGTATAAATTAGTACATGCTCTTCATATAGTACAAAAAGGGAGAGATACTCGGATACGAGTGCCTGTGCTCATTGTGCAGTCCACATATTGAGCTGAACCTTACGGAGGAGATCAAGAATCTGTTCCTATTCATAATTTTCAGCTACTGCGTGGACCATATAGCCTGGACACTGCACGCACTCTGGTGGATTTGGAGTTTCTTTTACATTTCCAATTGTTAATTATCTAATGGGTCCCTCAGGTCCCTTATTAATGGACAGCTTACGGGGGGGCTGGGTTACTGTTTACCACAGCACTCAATGCTTTGGCATCCCTTGAGTCAAACTGTGCTCTCAGGCTTCTGCTTGCCAAGTGAAAGCCTTTTAACATTTTTATAATCTCCAAACACACGTTTCTACATCTCCTGGACCCGATCTCGGCAATTAAAGTAAGCAGTTGTTGTTTGAAATCAGATCGTGATGAAATCTCTTAATAGTTGTTCTATGAAAATATTTTCTTTAAAAAACACTCGAAACATAATTGAAATGAAAATCCCAGCAGCTGGAGTGTAGTTTGAAGTCAGAAAGCTGAGAAGCAGCTGGAACAGTGGGATTCAGAAAGACACTTCTAAATCGCCCTCTTCCTACAGGAACGTTTCAAGGCTGCTGTGTTTTGGCGGGCAATGAAAAGCATCCACTTGAGTTTAGCCTTCTCTGACTGACCTCGTATGCTGCACTTACATCTGTCACTGAGCTTCGCAGAGAGCACAAAACCTGCTCTTTTTCTAAGTTTTACAAAGGGTTGTGATGAGCTCAATATGTTGCCAAAACTTCATTGCCATTACTGCCATCTCTGAATAATGACTTGCTGTAAGAGAGGAATTCATTTCTTCTCAGTTCCTCTAAAGAAACTTACTGAAAAATAGACTGTAAAGAAAGATAACTTGTTCATTGGATGATGGCTTACTTCTTCAACTGTATCAAGTCTGGCTCTTGCTTTAAATGAGAGATCTAATTAAATTAATACAAACATTTGTGAACTTGCTAGACAATTTTTGTTATATTTTATTTGCATTTGGTTGGAGAAGATGTTAAGATTCAAATAGTTTGAGACCTCAGATATGCACAGTAGAGTCCCTGCTATGAGTTCAGTTGGCAAAATGTTGTATGTTTTCAGACCAGCTCTCCATACAGTTTCTACCAGATAAAATTTCTTCCATCACAAGAGATAATTGGTAGGGGTGGAATTAATTGCCTGGAGAAGTTGCCTTCTCGGGGTAGAAGTCAACTTCACACACAGCAGAGCAACTTCTTGTTTGTATCTGAAAAGACTGGCTCTTCAATTTGATCACTGCAGAACATTTTGCTTTAGATAAAGAGGCAAATGAACTTTTAAAAAAATGTCGTTTTAACATTGGGGCTGCAAGAGGCACATGCAAAAACCTCCTAAAGCAACACAAACTTGTTGGAGCAGCCTTTAGAGAAGATCTTCTCATTGGATGTTTACTTTCAAATTACACTTACGACTAGCAGGATATCTGGATGCTTAAAGCATTTTGTAAAATCACAGATAGTACAAACTTGGTACATAATGCAACGAGAGTGTCAGCAGCCTCTGAAGGCTTCAGGATCCAGCACAGTTGCCTGGATGAAGCACCCTGGCCTCAGTCAGCAGCAATAAGGAACTCCAGTGAGGATTTGGGGGAGTTTACAAAGACATCCAAAATGATTAAGCCATGACTGCACCCTTAACAACACTGACAGGCTTTGTGCTTTGGTTTGGGTTGGGTTTTTTTTGATGACTTGGCATGCAAACTGAGATCAGAAGGCATTAACAGATGAGTGTAGTTGCAAACTGAAATGTTTAGGTATATAAACCAGACTTCAGCTTGAAGGAGTTGTACTGGTAGGTAACCACAACTATGAGAATGAGCAGAGTTTTAATGCAGAAAGGGAACAATTCTCTCCTGTTCCTCTAAGTTACTCCACCTTGACCATACTGTAAATCATTTATTAGAGGATCAAGTATGCTCCATGTACATATTTTGCTCATTCTTTCTCAGCAGTGTTATATCAGTGGCTGTAAGCGACTTGTTTTGTGCTTCAGCTATTTAAGACAGAACTAGTTTTTGCTGGGTTTTTAATTCCTCCACCAAGGGTTTAATGAAGTGCATGGACACCACGCTCTTGCAGATAAGGCTGAAACTCATTACTGTAGCTGGAACCGGAGGCTTCACTTTTTCCCAACAGAAAACAAAACTTGGGAGATGTGACCGGAGGGGTATCTGCCTTGTTCATTTTAATGGGCTTTCTGAAACTCCAAGGTGGAGAGGTTCCCTCTCCCTTGCAGTGGAGCTGCAGCATAAATCCTGTGATCATAGACCAGATTCAGGGCTTGTGCATCAATGAGGCCTGCAGAACAGTGGTTTTAGGTGCATTGACTGCCCCGTGTCAAGCAAGACCCAGGCACAGGGCCATGGAGCAGGTATCTCCTTGGGTACAGGAGCATGTTCAGCAGATGCAAGACGCACCGTAGCTCTGGATTACCTTCCTGCCCCTGTTGATGCTAACAGTGCTCAAGACAATGTTGTCCTGAGGAGAAGGTCCTTAAAAAATGTAAACAAATCACTTCTGGCAGCTGACAACTCATTCTGGAAGGGCTTTTTTGTTTATTTAATCACCTTCCAAAGTCTGTATTATGAAGATGTTCTTCTGGACAGCACTGTAGACAGGAGGAGTGTCTCATCAGTTTGGCAATGTGAAAAGGTCATGGATTAAAAAATGTGAGGTGAACTGGACCTGGGGAATATTTGCCAAAGCATTCTGTGAATATTTGTTTGGATTTTTGAACTGAATTCACTTTGGCTTTGTTCTCCTCCTTTGGAGCTCAGAGCACTGCAGTGCTGCCCTCTCTGATCATGCAGAAACACAACCTTGCTTCAGCAGAAGTTAAGTTTTATATATGCCATGTTTGCACCACAGACATTTGCACAGCTCTCCAAAAAGAAGAGAGGAAAAAGAGAGTGTGGCATTTCAGGCTGATGGCAACAGGGACAACAAACAAGATATTAACATTGATAATTTTTGCCTTGTAAGCATAACAGAAGATTAATTTTGAGGGTATAAAAGGAAAGGAAAATGTATTTGTTGCTGCCTTTTGCTCTAGGCTACACTTCACTGAGAGGAGTTCGATCAGTTCTTAAACCGTCAGGTGGTACCAAGGGAGAGGGAGATGTCAGGGGGAAGCATGTGGGTAGAAGAGGGGACCTAGGACTCTACAGCAGTTTTGCTGCCCCTGAAGAAAGTTTCTGTTGTTGCAGATAACCTTTGTGTACTTGTCTTTGAGCTACGTTGAGGGTTTATTGCCTGGGTTGTCTTAAGTACAGGAGTAAACGTAGGTATTGGTCTGACTCGGGCAGCAAGAACTGGTACTGGTTCCTGGAAAATACAGCTGGGGAGATGGGAGTAGGAGAGAAACTGGGTGTTTACAGCTCAGTATCAGATAAAATAGCTTTAGCATAAAGCATTTATCAGCCCTATGGACAATTGTTAAAAGAAGGGAAATAGAGAAACAGAAAAGAAATCCTGGTGCAGTTTTAATAATGAGAATGTTGAAACCACTTGTATCTGTCCATGGAGTCTCTGCATTCAGGGAGGTTAAATCTGACAAACACTTCATTGCCTTGAACGTTGATTTAAGCAACCATGGAGGTCATCGTACAGGCAGATAAAGCAACAGACAAATGTGAGTTTCAAGAAGAGCCAGCTGCCATAAGACCAATAGCTGAGATTCCCAATGGTGGTCTGGTAAATCTGGTTTTCTTTAAACCAGAGACAGGATCCTGAATTGCTAGATTAGGTTTACCTTTCAGAAGAGATTGATTTTATTAATAAATATTTTACCACCCTGTATCTCAGAGCTCAACCCGAGCCCTCAGCTCCGCTCTGCTGAAATTCATGCCAATGCCATCGCTGTATCGATCCGTTGACTATCTCTGTAGATGTTTGAGGGTTATGGATTCTTTCCAGAGATCATATTACATCTTAAATTAAGTTTCTGAATTGCTGAAGTAAATGAGAGCATCAGCAAGTATAAATGAATAAAAGAATATAAATTGAACCAAGGAAGTTGTATTAATTTAAGCAGTCCGAGTTTGTGAGCTGTGCTTTATTTTGTGTCAGCTGTGTGCTCTTACGTCATTAACTTATTGTCGTGGGATCTGGCTGTGGTCATTTGATTACAAAATAATTTTGTAATTAAAAGGAATAGTTTTCTTCTGATACAAATCATCTATTTAGTGTTTGGGATTTTCATATGAAGACATCCAGTAATAAGCAAACCCTTTCTTCATGTTTTTGAGTATACTCTTGAGCACAATGGATTTAAAACTCCACTCTAACACAGCCTGGCGGGAAGCTGTACGTTGTGTAATAGTTCAGAGGAGACAAGATTATTGGATTTAGAGTCATGATTATTTGCTTTAGAGTCATTTTTAAAATGGCTTTTAAAAGCACAGGGCTCAAGGAACAGTTCAACACCTCAACACCTCCTGATGCTGGACACAGTTACATCTGTGATCCTGAGAGCAAAATTATGTTGATCCCCTTTCTAGAACTGGCTAAACAGCGAAATAAAGAAAGAAAAAAGCAGCTTACAACTGCCAGTCTACTGATGTCTTCGAGATTATATCATCAGGCTAAGCACTAGTCTGAGCCTCTGTTCTCAGAAACAATCTGGATATTCAGGGATTGTAGTCACTGTGTTACAGTGTCTGAACATTCCCTGGATGAGTATTAAATCACCACTACAAACAATTCTGTGAACTTCTTGCCACACCCCTTTATTTTATCTCCTTATTAGCTTTTTCTCCCACTTGGGCACTTCTTTCCCATGCTAAAGCTGTTGTTACCTTAATGACTATCAGCCAGATGAGGAGCACCTGCCCAAGATGGTGCTCCAAAGCAGCCTAAACACCAAAAGTAAACACGAAAAGGAGCCCTTTGACATTCTGGTAACCCCAATGATGTGACATTTTGCATCCTGAAGATGACTTTGAGATGCCAAAGCAGGATGTTGAGGCTGAGGTGCTCCAGCACCTGTGTTTGTGTGATCATGTGCACCTCCTGGGGGGTGGGATTTGCTGTAACCCTCAGCAGGTGGATGGAGTTGGGTGATGAGGTATTTGCATAAGTGCTGCTGCTGGTGCTTTCTTCCTCAGAGTTTTGTTCATTGTGGGACTGCTATGCAGGAGGTTGGGGGGTCAGGGAGAGTAGGGCAGGTATTGCCCTTTTTCTGGCATGGCTGTCTGGCAAGTGGCAGAAGTGCAAGCAGAGCCCCCATCTGGAGGCGTCACCGGGAGGAGAGACCTATAGAGCTGTGTGCCCCTCCCCCTGGTCTACATCTGCCCTGGGAAGGGCTCTATGCTATGGCTGTGTCTAGCCTTCTTCCAAGGTGAGTGCACTGGCTGGTCCCTGGCCTATCGTGTGAGCATGTTGCGCGTCTCTGTGTCCTCAGAAAGGTTGTCTTGGCTCTTCAGAACTTGTCCTTGTTTGCATAGAGTGCCCTTTCCATGGGGTAGCTGACCATGTGCTGTGACACCTCTATCCTACCGCATTGTTGGCGTTAGGCAGATGCTTGGCTGAGGGTTTGTTCTGGGTACCAAGTAACTGGGCATTATGGCAGTGTTTTGGAAAGAACCTGTGAAGCATTGCTTGATTATCTGTTTTTGTGAAGACTAAGATGTTACCGAGGCCCAGGGTTGGAAGCTATGTGCGTTGTGGTAAAAATTGTAATGTCTGATAACTCTGTGTATTGGTGAAGTGACTAAACCCACTCCTCTGAAGTCTTTCTTCAACAAAACCTGAAGCAAGCTACATAATTTTATATTTTCTTTAGAAAGCTGTGTAAATATAGGTGTTCCTTTCTTCTTGTGTAGCAGTAATATTGTGTTTTGAAACTCCCAGCAGTTTGTTCCTTTAACATCTGCTGAAGAAAAACTGTGTTTTGATTTGTGATGGTGACTGCTGGCTGGGCTCTGTAGTGGTTAGCACACAGCTGCCCCTGCAGGAGCTGTCGTTTAGCCACCAAGCTGCCCTGTGAAACCATGAGGTGAAGACAGCAAATTATCTCAAAGAGCAGTTCAACTGATGCGTTTCCTAGGGACAAGTTTGTAGATGCTGATGTCACCAGACATGTATCATTCAAGCTGTTTGGAATGCACTGCTCATCAGGCACTCTGGACTGGTTCCTTTGTGAAGTCAGATTTTATCACTCTCTTTTAAATTCGTGACTGTGTTTTGTTATAAGCTCACACCTAACCCAATGACCTGCTTTCTAGGAATACATACAAATACTTATTTTCATGGGTTTAGGGTGCTTGGAGCTCATTAAGCCACACAAAGATGAACTGTCATGCAGTTATAAATGGTAGCCAATATTGAATCTCACAAGTTGTGTCATGTTTTATTTCTGTTGCCTGTATCCTGCCAGCCAGATCCTGACTTCCATGGTTCATTATATTCTGATGAAATTACTATTGACTTATACTGGGAAGAGTGGGGGCAGAGTCAAACCCTTTGTATTGAATATTCCCATTTACACAGCATACAGGGAGGAAATTCAGTGCTTACAAGGAACAGGCCAAGCTCTCTTGGGTGAGCTAGGGTAGGAAGGGCTGGGGTTGTGCTGGTCTAGGGTGTATCCTACACCCTGAAGGGGGCTAACAAGAAAGCTGGGGGGAGCGGGGGACAGAAATGGGGGATGGCACTGTTTACAAAGTTACGGAGTGATAGGATGAGGGAGAATGGCTTTAAATTGGAAGAGGGAAGATTGACACCTGACACAAGTAGGAAATACTTTGCAACGAGGGTGGAGAGGCCCTGGCCCAGGGACTCTGTGCTTTTTAGTCCCTGTTTCAAATGCCCTCACAACCCTCCCTGACTTTGAGGTACATTTTTCACTAGAAATACAAAGTGAGTGATGCCCTAAACAAATGAGGGAGGGCAAAAGATATGGTGAAGGTTCTGGAGCACTAATCTAATGAGTGGCTGAGGGCCCTGCGGCTGTTTAGCCTGGAGAAGAGGAGGTTGAGGAGAGACCTCATCACTGTCTGCAGCTCCTGACAGGAGGTTGTGGTGAGATGGGTGCTGGGCTCTTCTCCCTAGCAACAGGCAACAGGATGAGAAGAAACAGCCTCAAGTTGCACCAGGGCGGGGTTAGATTGGATATCAGGAAAAATATCTTTACTGACAGAGTGGTGAAGCCCTGGCAGAGGCTGCCCAGGGCAGTGATGGAGTCTCCATCCCTGGAGGTGCTCAAAAAGAATGTAGCTGTGGCACTTGAGGATGTGGTTTACCAGGCAAGGTGGGGATGGGCTGATGGTTGGACTGGATGAGCTTATGGATCTCTTCCAAACTCTAGGATTCTATGAAACATAGTTTTGATCCTGTGCTACATCACATGTGATAACTGATTATTTGTGTTTGCGTTCTGTGTTATGAAACAGGCTAGGTTAAGGAGAGCTTGCCATTAAAATGGATGATAAACTGTAACTGACTGCTTTGCGGTGCATCTTTCTCACAAACTATATTTTTAACTGTTTGGAAAATAAAATGAATGCTTGCAGGTTTGTTGGAGCAACCCCAGTCCACCCCAGTCAGACCAGTTGACTTTGAACTGCTCTCAGCAGAGTGATTGTTCGTTCTTTGTTGTGACAAATGGGCAGGAAAACAGGAACAGCAGATTTATGTTCCCTGGAGGACTGGGCATTTCTGCTGCAGGCAGCAAAGCCCATGTAGTAAGTTATCCTGTCACCTAACCCCCATCCCACAGGTTAGTGGTTTGTGCACCCCACCAGCACATTAAGCAAGTCTGAGCTTCTTGTTGTATCCTTAGCATTGAGCAAACCTATTAAAGCCAACAATTCTGGGGAAATGTTCAACTGACGATGATAAAGCCATCGTCTGTTTCTTTTGCTGTGTGATTTGCTAATGATATTTCAGCTTATAGATGGGGAAGTGTGAGGGAATGAGTGCCTGCCCTCCTGACCTCACAGCTGTACTCGGGGAATTGTGCACTTCAATGACTTCTTTTATGCAAAGCTGTGTTTGGTTAATTGTAAAAATAACTATTCTGAGTTTTCACAGAAATGAATCAGAGATGCAGCATGCTCCAGCACACAAACAAAGCTAGAAATACTACTGAAAGGACCTGATTTAATAAGCTTATTTTCACCGGGACATAAGTGTTATGTCTGACCTGCCTCTCTTTATCACTGTGACTGTGGTTAAATATGCAACCTTTCACTAGAGCTTTGCTGCTGCTGCTCTTTAAGGGTGGTATCCCATGAGGCAGAGCTTCAGTGTGTTGTTGTATATTGGTGTTTATTATCAAATTCTTGAAGGCTGAGAGGCTCAGGTGACTTATTCTGAAATACAAGGAGGTGTTTTCATGCTGTCTTGCGGCATGAGGTCTGCTGGCAAACAGTTCCCTTGACAGAGTGGTATGCAGTCACCTAATTCCTGCTAGGATGCTTTTGGAATCCAGTTCAACAAACTAGGTCCATACAATGGCTGCATGTAGGGTTGAGTTTTTGTTTTATGGCTTTTATCACTTCACTAATAACACAATGTGCTCAGAGTGTGACAGTGAACAGGGATGCAGAGGTGACAGGCACGTGTGGATGGTGTGGAGGTGGAAACCTTTTAAAATGGCTTGGGTTTTGGAGGAAGACCGATGTTGCTGCATCCTGACTGCCAGACTAAACCTACAAATGAAAATGCAATTCTTTCAGGGAGCTGAATATAAAGATGTAACTATAACATATGAACATATGTGACTGAAATACTACTAAGAGGTCAACCAGAAATAAACACATTTGTGTTGCAATCTGTATGGCAGGACTCCTAACAAGAGGTTTAAACATAAGAAAGTGAGAGCAATATTCAGAGTTCCGCTTTTACCTACATACCTCTACCTTTTGTTCCTAATGCTGCTATATTTAAATCAGGCCAGCTCTGTTGTGGGTCTAATGCCTGCATTCTCACCTCTTTCTGACCTACCGAATGAAACTTGCTGTTCCCATCTCTTTCTCTCTCCTAAAAATGCCCATGGGCGGAGTCCTCATCTGCAGGCAGGTCCTTGTTTGCGTGTGGACTCCCACTCTGTCCTATTGTGGTTAAGTCTTCTGTCTGTCTGATCTACAAACTGAACCACACACTCTTCCAGTTATCCAGGCATTCACAGGTTATTTTTTGGAGGGAAATAAACCAAGAAAAGAACCAACAACCTGATTAGTCTTCAATACTGTCATAAGCTGACACATTGCTTCATACAGTACCCATGAAATGGGACTGTACAAACTGCGTGGGTACAAAAATGAGCATTACTTAGTCAATAAATCATGCAAGGAATTTGGTATCTGTGTACTTAATCTAAATTTGTTAGCACTGGCAAGATAAAGGTCGTTTTGACTCTCTGCTGACTCCTGCAACTGGGACGCTGTTCAGAAATTTGAGGTTTCTTCATCCAGCTGTGTACATGTGCCTTGTTATCTAATACTTTAATTGCTAACAAAACAGTGGGTAGTAAAGAATATACTGTTCTGTGTCAATATTTAAGCAGGGCTTTACTTATGGCTTAAGTTTATTCACCTTGGAGAGAGAATTTTTGCCTCACTTGAATAACTGGGCAAAGAAAAAGCAGGGTTTCAACTTGCTCCTGTGGTTTGTACTTACTGTAGGCAAACAGAAAAATATGTGAGTTATTTTTGAAACCTGTGCCTTTCTGGTTCCTTTTGAGTTTTTTGAGATTTCAGGAACTGTTGAGACCTCACAAGGTTCTGGGACCTTTGTCCTTCTACTTGCACTTCTCAATGGCTGAGGGAAGTTAAGCTTTCTGTCTTGTTCCTGATGGGTACTTGCCTAAATTCTTGTGAAAGACATTAGCAATTGCATTTCTCTCTCCTTTCCTTCTCATCAGTTCTTGAGAAGCTGAGTGTAGCGATAGGGACTTCTGCAGGCATACATGCAAGGGAAGCTGGGAGGACAAAGCACAAGTTTCTCAGATTTGGGAAAATCTGTCTGCACCCCATTCTCAGTGGGTGTTCATAAAAGATGTTTAAAGTCTAAAGTTTGCCGTTTTCTGTGTTTGAAAGTGTGATCTTTGTGGAGGAAGTTTAAAATAAGACATGTTTTCCTACTCCGATAAAGTCTTAAAGCATTTGGACTGACAAATAAAGAAAAGATTATAAAGATGTAGATAGTTTTTTCAAACTGGAGTTCTCCACATGGGAGAAGCAGCAGTGTGGAGCTGTGAAGCCTCTGTGTGCAGAAGGCTCAGTTTGGATAAGTTTGCCATGATTCTGTTCACATGCCTTCCAGGATCTGTTTGTTTTTAATACCTCGTGGTCACCAGTCCATAATAACACTAACAAACCAAGTCTTACGGAAGTTGCATACTTTGCTTGTTCCTCTATGCTTCCTAAAATCTTTCCAATCCTGTTTTGAACTTCCCCTTCCCCCTCCAAACTGTGGGTTTAATCCTGCTTTTCACTGTTTCTGTGCTATGCTGGGACATGAAATAAACGTGGAGCAAAGGAAAGGAGGTTGTAGAGAAGAGGGTGCTGGCCTCTTGTCCCAAGTGACAGGGGACAGGACAAGAGGGAATGGCCTCAAGCTCCGCCAGGGGAGGTTTAGGCTGGACATTAGGAAAAAATTTTTCACAGAAAGGGTCATTGGGCACTGGAACAGGCTGCCCAGGGAGGTGGTTGAGTCACCTTCCCTGGAGGCGTTTAAGGCACGGGTGGACGAGATGCTAAGGGGCATGGTTTAGTGTTTGATAGGAATGGTTGGACTTGATGATCCGGTGGGTCTCTTCCAACCTGGTTATTCTATGATTCTATGAAAATCAAACTGCTGTATTGAGACGCAGGAGGGGTATTTAAAGGGCAATGGAGCTGGGGAGGGGGCTGGAGCCCAGGGGTTCTGGGAGCGGCTGAGGGCCCTGGGGCTCTTCAGGCTGAAGAAAGGGAGGCTGAGGGGAGACCACATCGCTCTCTGCAGCTCCTGAGAGGAGGTTGTAGTGAGGTGGATGCTGTTCTCTTCTCCCAGGGAACAAGGATTAGGATGAGAGGAAATGGCCTCAAGTTGCACTAGTGAGGGGTTTGGATTGGACTATCACTTCAAGTCTCATGGGAGACAGTACTCAAGGGCAAGGGAGCCCAGGAGGGCTGGGAGCTCTTCAAAAGGGTGGTCCTAGCAGCTCAGGAGAAAGCCATCCCCGTGGTCCGGAAGAAAAGCCGGCAGGGGAGAAAGCCAGCTTGGTTGAATAGAGAGATCTTGAGGGATATCAAGAAGAAGAGAAGTGTTTATGGCCTCTGGAAGAAGGGACAGGCCTCTTGGGTGGACTACAGGAGGGAAGTGAGATTGTGTAGGGAAAAAGTCAGAAGGGCTAAGGCTCAGCTAGAAATTGGATTGGCCAAGTCAGTGAAAGATAACAAAAAATCTTTCTACAAATATATAAATAACAAAAGGCGGACTAGGGAGACCATACAGTCCCTATTGGACGCAAAAGGAACAACAGTAACAGGGGATGAGGAAAAGGCTGAGGTACTTAATGCCTTCTTTGCCTCAGTCTTTAGTCCTAAGGAGGGTCGTTCCGTCTGTGTACAAACCCAGGAGCTAGAGGAGCATAATGAGGCTCCCGTGATCCAAGAGGAGGTGGTCAGTGCCTTGCTAGCCCCACTGGACAGTCACAAGTCTATAGGGCCGGACGGGATTCACCCTAGGGTACTGAAGGAGCTGGCGGATGTGCTGGCCAAACCCCTTTCCATCATCTTCCAACAGTCCTGGAAGACTGGGGAAGTCCCACTGGACTGGAGGCTGGCTGATGTTGTGCCCATCTACAAAAAGGGCCACAGGGAGGACCCAGGAAACTACAGGCCAGTCAGTCTGACCTCAGTGCCAGGGAAAGTCATGGAACAGGTGATCTTGAGTGCTATCATGAAGCACATGCAAGAGAACCGGGTGATCAGGCCCAGTCAACATGGGTTCACAAAAGGCAGGTCTTGCCAGACTAACCTGATCGCCTTCTATGACCAAGTGACTCGGCTGCTGGATGAGGGAAAGGCTGTGGATGTGGTCTTCCTGGACTTCAGCAAAGCCTTTGACACAGTTTCTCACAGCGTTCTGCTTGAGAAACTGTCAGCCTCTGGCCTGGACAGGCGCACACTCTCCTGGGTGGAAAACTGGTTGGCTGGCCGGGCCCAGAGAGTGGTGGGAGATGGAGTTAACTCCAGCTGGAGGCCAGTGACAAGTGGGGTTCCCCAGGGCTCAGTGCTGGGTCCAGCCCTGTTCAATGTCTTCATCAATGATCTGGATGAAGGCATCGAGTGCACCCTTAGCAAGTTTGCGGACGACACTAAGCTGGGTGGAAGTGCGGATCTGCTGGAGGGTAGGGAGGCTCTGCAAAGGGATCTGAACAGGCTGGACCGCTGGGCAGAGTCCAATGACATGAGGTTTAACAAGGCCAAATGCTGGGTCCTGCACTTGGGGCACAAAAACCCTATGCAGTGCTACAGACTAGGAGAAGTCTGTCTAGAAAGCTGCCTGGAGGAGAGGGACCTGGGTGTGTTGGTTGACAGCCGACTGAATATGAGCCAGCAGTGTGCCCAGGTGGCCAAGAAGGCCAATGGCATCTTGGCTTGTATCAGAAACGGCGTGACCAGCAGGTCCAGGGAGGTTATCCTCCCTCTGTACTCGGCACTGGTGAGACCGCTCCTCGAATACTGTGTTCAGTTCTGGGCCCCTCACCATAAGAAGGATGTTGAGGCTCTGGAGCGAGTCCAGAGAAGAGCAACCAAGCTGGTGAAAGGGCTGGAGAACAGGCCTTATGAGGAGCGGCTGAGAGAGCTGGGGTTGTTTAGCCTGGAGAAGAGGAGGCTGAGGGGTGACCTCATTGCTCTCTACAACTACCTGAAAGGAGGTTGTAGAGAGGAGGGTGCTGGCCTCTTCTCCCAAGTGACAGGGGACAGGACAAGAGGGAATGGCCTCAAGCTCCGCCAGGGGAGGTTTAGGTTAGACGTTAGGAAAAAATTCTTTACAGAAAGGGTCATTGGGCACTGGAACAGGCTGCCCAGGGAGGTGGTTGAGTCACCTTCCCTGGAGGTGTTTAAGGCACGGGTGGACGAGCTGCTGAGGGATATGGTTTAGTGTTTGATAGGAA
Source organism: Phaenicophaeus curvirostris (assembly GCF_032191515.1). Lineage (NCBI taxonomy): Eukaryota > Metazoa > Chordata > Aves > Cuculiformes > Cuculidae > Phaenicophaeus > Phaenicophaeus curvirostris. The sequence continues at coordinate 11,580,041 of NC_091400.1, read as the reverse complement.
CGGTTGGACTCGATGATCCGGTGGGTCTCTTCCAACCTGGTTATTCTGTGATTCTGTGATTCAAGCCAAAATCATGCCAGAATGTGTGTTTCTTTGAGACATTAATCAGCCACCTTTTGCGTTTAATTGCTATTTTGGTAGGCTAGGGAAAGGAAATGGAGATTTTTAACAACTTGATATCAAAGTGAACCAAAGAATTTAATGAGATGAAGACAAGGTCTTTTTTTAACTTGTAGATGCTCTGCTTGCCAAGCATCAGAAGCTTTTTGCAAACATTAGGGATGGGAGAGGTTTTTGAGAAATGTGTGTTAGGCTCCTTTATGATGGAAGACTTCAACATAGTTGAACATAGTTAAATGTATGGTATGCCTCCATTTAGAGCATGTGCTGCCCAACATGCCTCACTAATGTTCCACTCCAATGAACGAACTTCTTGGAAGGCTTTGTGGAGCTCTGATAGGCATTGAAAAGTAACAAACATTTTCCATTTACCTGTGTAAATGTAATTGTAAATCTGTATCCTAGGTTGTATTTCCTACAGTGGGCACGCACTACAGTGTTACTGACTTTCTCCTCTATGCAGAACATCACAAACATATCTTCAGCCAAATGCATTGTTATCAAAAAGGTCTGTCCTCTCCTGATTCCTATAGTAAAAAGAAAGTGGCTGTTTGTCATTAATATCACTTTACTTTAAACATATTTAAGTGCTGGAAACCTCAGAAGCTGCTATTCTAGTTGCTTATAATGTGTTCTTTGTTTTCTGTTTGGCTTATCTTTAAGTTGAGCACGATCTTGAGGAAGCACACCCATTCCCCAATGTTTTCCTTGGGAGCCTAGGCTGTGCGCTGCGGCAAATCCAGGCAGCCGCAAGCGAGAGTGCAGCGTGTGTTCTGAAGGATGCGGGGGCTGGTTGTAGTGGGATGCAGGAAATTATACTCAGCTTTAAAAGCCACAGATCCAAGCTAAAGCCCAGAGTTATGACACTTTGATTCAAAACTGTGCAGCCCAAGTCAAAAAGTTCAACAAGTGAGTGCAAACCCACTGCGCTTGCCTTGCTTGATGGATGTTTTTTTGAGGCTGGTGCACCTTGGGTTATGAGTGTGCCCAGCCTTTGAAAAGTTCAGCAGCTAAAGTGAAACTAACCATTGTTCAAATACTTGTGTAATGAGAGAATCTTGTTTACTTTAACTGTTTCCTCTCCTAACAGACCTGCTGGGTTTTCCCAGACTGCTGTGTTTCCTCCTTATGGCATTTCCAAAAATGACATTATCCTGGGTTCCTTGCATAATTAATTCTGATTTCTTTGCAAATTTTATTTTTTGTGGTGTTTCAAATCTCTGTTAAAGGTCTTAGATTTTACTTTGGTGAATGCTAAATCTGTTAATGAACAGGGCTGTCTTGGGAGGCTGTTGAGGTAGTTCGTACACACACATATGAAGTGAGCATGAGGGGAGATAAGAGCAAAATACAATGTTTAAGGCCTTGCCCCTCTTAATGAAAAAAAAAAACCAAACAAAAAAAACCCAACCCCCCCCCCCCCCAAAAAAAAAACCAAAACCAAAAACCCCCAAACACCTTAGGACCAAATTGTATACAGACACCAGATGTGAGATCTCATTTCATAATTCCTTTAAATGTCACAAGAAGCATGGCCAGCAGGTTGAGGGAGGTGATTCTGGCCCTCTATTCCTCTCTTGTGAGAGAGTCCTGTGTCCAGTTCTGGAATCCTCAGCACAGGAAGGATATAGGGTGGTTGGAATGGGTCCAGAGGAGGCTACAAGGATGACCTGAGGGCTGGGGCACCTTCTGTACGAGGACAGGCTGAGAGAGCTGGTATTTTTCAGCCTGGAGAAGAGAAGGCTCTGGGGAGACCTTACAGAAGCTTTCAGTACCTGAAGGAGCTACAGGAAAGCTGGGGAGGGGCTGTTCACAAAGGTCTGTAATGATAGGATGAGAGGCAATGGGTATTAACTGGGGAGGGACAGATTTAGACTAGATGTAAGGAGGAATTTCTTCACTGTGAGACTGGTGAGGCAATGGAACAGGTTGCCTAGGGAAACTGTGGCTGCCCCATCCCTGGAGGTGTTCAAGGCCAGGTTGGCAGCCTGATCTAGTGGGAGGTGTCCCTTCCCATGGCAAGGGGGTTGGAACTGGGTGATCTTTAAGGTCCCTTCCAACCCAAGCTATTCTATAATTCCATGTTTCAACCTTGAATGCTGAAAGTAAAGTAATCTCTGATGTTTACTTGAGGCACAGGTAAATATCATTGGAGTCCTATTTGGAGGCTGCTGAAAACTCATTTCAAGCTGATCTTGGGAGCGCTCAAATTTAGCAGAAGTGTCTTACAAATGGTTTAAGGAGATTATTTTTTTTCTTTCTCTGAATAAAACTCAAGCCTGTGTTTAGATTTAAATTTTATCTTTGAGTTTTCAATTTAAATGCATTTTGGGAGCCATTGCTGACGTCTCTTTCTCCTGAGCAAAGAAATTTTGAGACAAGGCTGTTTTTCTATTAAGTAAACAAACATTACTGTTTCGTTGATACTTCTGAACTGAAAAGGTCAGCCCCATTGTTTCTAAAACAGTTGTATATGAATCTGAAACAAAACTCATCGGTATCAAAGGTGCAAACCCTGCAGTAGCCAAGCATTTGTCCCAAAGAATGGGAAAATAAACAAGTTTTCCCCAAAGCCCTTGGTGCTATTTAAAGCTGAATGAAAATTTCATTAAAAACCAAAAATTGGTTTGAGTACATTTTTTTGGCTGTTCTGTGAATGTTATTTGAGAGACTGTGTACGTACCCTTGAGGAAGACAAAGTAGTTGCTCTAAATGAGAGAATAAGCATTCAAATTGCAGAATACCTTTTAAGCAGGTCTCTTCAATCCCACTTTTCTACCACCTTGATTTCTTTTTTTTTCTGACTAAAATCTTACAAGGCAGCCCATCTTTATAAATTCTGTATTTCTAGTAGCTTATCCAACCTCAATCCCTCTGGATAGGGACTGTATGATAACAACAGAGGAGAGGAGGAAAACTTGAAACCAGAAAACAGCAAGTTGATGTTTTTCAATTTTCAGAAGCCAAGGGAAAATACTTTTAACAAGAATTGAAGCATTTTATTTGGCAAAAAAATGGAGGGGAGGGAACCATAAAGCAGATCTGTAGGTATGTGCCAGCTTCTCAATTTGCTTTCCTGTCTGCTTTTCAGCAGTGTTTTTTTCTTTCTCTCCTAGTACAGAAAAATACTTTGCAAGGCACAGAACTTCTGTTTGACCAAATGTCCCTCTGTCACTCCTGCTGCACCACTCCAGAAAGAAAGATGGAGAGGAGAATTGGAAAAGGAAAACTCGTGGGTTGAGATAAAGACAAATTTAATAGAACAGTAAAAAAAACCTATTTTATTTATAGAAAAGAATGTTTTAAGATACAACTACTCACTGCCCAATGATTAGCCCATCCTGCACAGTGACAGCAGTGAGCAGAAAGATCTCAGCCAACACAATAATAACAGAATGCTGTGCCCTGAATGCAGAACCCAGATTGTCTGCCCAACCTAATTCCCATTGTTATGCTGAGCATTATGTTGTGGAATGGAATATTCTGTTGGTCAGTTTGGTTCAGCTGCCCTGGCTCTGCACCTTTGCACTAGCTAAACTTGGGGAGACTAAACAAGTCCTTGAGTTCTTTGCAACAACTGAAAACATCAGTGCATTTTACACACTTTTCTCATGTTAAATCTAAAAGCTAGCAGCTGCTAGTGAGAAAATGAATTCTACCCAGCTGAGCATAAACATTACCTGGCAACAACTGAAACAATCTATGTTATCAACTTATTTTCACACTAAATGTGAAATGCAGCAGCTACTGGGAAGAAAATGAACTCTCCCCCAGCTGGAACCGGGACACAACTCTCTTGAATCAGCTTTCAACATGTTCAGCAATGTTGCAGGGAGGAAGGGGGCTGCAGGGCTTGCTTGTGTGCAGTGTCACACAGCCTCAGTTAGGGCAACCTCTGCAGTGCAGGGCTTCTGTAGAGTTTGATGGATTCATGTCCAGAAAATCTTCAAAAACAAGGTTTTAAAGGAGTATTCATGTTTTTCCAGGCATGAAAAATTTCCCCAGTTGATTTTGAAGTGCTATAGTTGGTAGGGCTTGCCTTCTGCGTTTTATCCTTCCATCATCACAGCTACAGCACCTATATTCATTTTCTAGACTTCCTTTTGTATAATTTAATGCAGGAAAGGATTTTTTTTTTCCAGTCTTATTCTGGCTACCAGAGAAAATGGGTATTGGCCTAGGGAAGCACAGCAGAAATGATGGGCAGTGCTTGGTTGTGTTTAATGTTGGTTCCATTTCTTAAGCCTCTTGTTGGTGTCTGTGAATATGTGCTTGCTACAAAAGTTTGCCTATGTGACAGAAGGGCCTGAACCTGCTGGTGTTTGCTTGTAGACTTGTGTTTGAACAACAGTTAAACACCTCCTGTGACATTTTGAGTCTCACTATCTCATCTGTGGAGGCAGACAAATGTAATGACAAATGTGACACTTGAAAACAATCCAACAGAGAGCAGGCACACCTTAAGCAAATATTCTTCAGTGACTGGACTACCTTGATGTCACTGACAGTTGAATAAGCCCTGTATTTGCAGTCACTGCAAAATGCTGATTGAATAAACAGCCTGACATGCTTGCAGCTGAACCCCAGTGGTGCAGGGGCAGCAGCTGGGAGAAGGAAAAAGGAGCTGGTCTGTGCTGAGCAGTGCACGCTCGGAGCACCCTTCTTGGGCAAAAGCTTCAGGACCTGTTGCAAGAGAAGCCCAAGCTGTCCTGGAGGGACAAAGTTGTCTCTCCTAACCTGCTTGGCAAATCCAAGGTTGAGAAGGGGCAAGTGGTGTGTCCTGGCATCCCCCTCCCTTAGCCGCTGCGACCTCAGAGCATTGCACAGTGCAGTCTCTGCTGGTGCCCTGCTCAGAAAGTCTGATACTGCTATTGGAAAAGAGTCTGAGGAGAAAATCGTGAGATGTAGGCTGTGGAAGGTAAAGGACTGTGCATGGATTTGCTTTAGGAACATCACAACAGTTGTGAGACTCTTCAGGTTTAGAAGAGTTTGGCTTGTAAGACCACTTAAGTGAGTTCCATTTGCTCCCACCAATTTTTCTTTATCTTTACACCTTCTCATCTAAAAATGATGATTGCCTTTCTTTTAATGTCTTCTACTTGAGTTACTTTCCTGCATTATTTTTATAGACCAAGTGAATGATTAAGACAGTCTTGTACAATTTCCATAATTGGATCTCTGACCAAAGAAGGCAGCATACTTGTTTTCTTCTTACTTCCCTTCCTGCATCAGTATTTGGATTTGTCTTCAGTTTTCAGGCTGTTTCACAAGCAGAAACTGTCTGGCCTAAAGCTTATAAACAGCTTGGAGCATCAACTACGTGCTCTGCTAGAACAGCATCCATCACGACAGCATCGGGGATGCAGCAGGGGTGTTTGTCTTATCTCCTCTCTCTCAGCAGTTGTGTGTTCTCATACCTAGACAGTTGGCTCATTAGAACAAGTGTGTTATTGCTGAGCACAAAAAAAAAAGAGACGCTGTTTTTATTAAGACTTGGATTTATAGCTCCATGTTGTAATCAGACATCACAAATTCTTCCACGAGAACCATAAAACAAGTTTTCTCGTGAGAAGGGGGAGGGAGGCGAGTGCACTGTCCTTCATTAAACAATTGTGAATTTCTAGTTTAGTGCAAGCTGGAGGGGGGAAAAGGGGACCTAGCAGTAAATCAGCTGCACAACTCTCAGCCATAAAGTTTCTTGAGCAGTCAGAACTGCCAGGGCTTGTTTGGATGACTTGTTCATAGGCAAGGGGGATGGAAGAATGTTTATAATACAGCTGCAAACTTCTGCTGTCTCCTGTGTCATTGTTGTTTACGTTGCACGATAACGTGATGCAGAAACCTCCTTCCATTTCAAAGGTGACGTTTTCCTCTCTGACCTTGTTTAGAGAAGATTTCACCCAGCCAGTGGAGCAGAGATCTGGCGCTGGTACTTGTTGGTGAGGTTTTTGCTGAGGACAAGAGGCTTGGGAGGGATGCAGCAGCCAAGCCTGGTCAGGCAGGGGTGGAGTGGGAGAGAGCTGGGGGTCTGACTGGGATTTAGATTGGGCTCTTGAGCACTTTGCCAGGTGAGGTGGCGTGGGCCATTATCCATGAGTAATTGCTTTGTTTTGAGATTGGAAGGCAGAAGGGTGCCAGTAGGTTTGGGTGACTGGAAGCTCTTGGATAACCTTCCTGTTGCTCCAAAAGACTACCAGCATTTTACCCTAAATCATTAGATCCTGTCTGTTAGTCTTAGGCTGAAATGTTTATTGCTTATCTGTCAACAAAATTTGATTGAAGAGGTTTGTGCTTCTACCATAGATCAAATTGTTGTCACTGGAAGCTCTGTACTGTAACTGGAGGGATTTTCAGCAGGAGACAATGCTTCCACTCAACAATGCAGCTATGTATGGGCTGTCAGAGCAGGCTTGGGGAGCAGATCACAGCTTGCAGGGTGCAGTCACCTGTGTGGGCTGTCACTGCCCAGATGAACTGTGCAAATGTGGAAGCAGTGCAAGAAAAATACTGCCTCAGACCTGCAGAAATTGCTACAGTGTGCCTTGATACATCAGCTGCTAGATTAGTGGAGGATAAATGTATTTTATATATGCTTTAGATGAGCAACTTGCAAATTTGTGAGTATAACACTGGAATTGACTTTTAAACTGTGTTTTTTGGGGGAAATGGAAAATAAACCAGGCCTAAATCAGGGCTGTGTTCCTCTTTCTTCTCCTGAAATCCTTTCTGTTCACTTTCCTGTGTATGCTGCTCTAAGAAAGACATCCAGTCTCCCAAGAGCTCTGACTAACGCTTGAGATGAGTATCTTTTAAATTAAACAGAACTCAGTCTGACCTGTCTCTGTCTTAAATTTCTTAATAGTATGAAACATAGCCTTTAAACAATCTTAGATCCTCAGTTCCCCCTTCTCCTCTAATCTAAGGTATGATTAGTGCTTAATGGACCTTGAAAAGCACCTTTATTTCTAATGGCCACAGGTTGCTCTTGTCTAGTTATGATCTTCAGTTTTCTCCTGAAATGAAAACCAAAATAGTGGGGCATGTTCTGGGTTATAACGTTCAGATACGCTACATATTTTTTCAGAACCACCTTCCTGGGCAAATGATTTAAATATATATTAACTTCTTTTATGACAAAAACAATGGACCCCTTTATGCTGGGCAGTACTGATAATGGTGTCTATTACACAGATACACCACGGTATCGGGTGCCAAGAAGCACTTTTCATCTGAATCCAGGCCATTTATCCTGCATCCAAGGAGGGGCAGCAAGAGGAAGAGATAGTACACTTATAATTCTCGACATTTTGCTGCACGAAGAGCTCCGTCTCAAAATCTCAGCCTGCTTGAGTCAAAATGGATTATCTGCCTTGTGTTATTTGCTGGGATCCAGGGAAAAAAATATCCAGGTTCTGGTGCTTTAAGAAAATCAATGTAAGCAGGCAAAGAGGCCAACTGTGATCCTAGCAATGTTTCTTTTATTAAATAAACCCTTGCAGGCTGGACTCTAGATAAAAATTCTATGGGTTCTGTCTGTGCATCTGCATACTGAGCACAGTTAAATCTTTCTAAGGAGTGACCTTCCAGATCACGCAGCCCCTCTCATCCCTGCCTGACTCAACTCAGACAAGAAAATGGAAGGTGAAGCTTTTGGAGCTGGTGGATGATCCTGTGGGACAGGAAAGTTGTTTCCTTTGCTAATGATGTCAAATCCCTGTGATGTGCTAATCATAAAGTAACAGTGCCTGCACTTAAACTCCCTAATTAAATTCTTTAGGAATAGATTACAGTAGGATTACCAGTTTTCTCCACGTTGGCACCAGTTACTAATGAAACTAGGCGAAGTTCAGATGAGTTTGTTGCTATTGTGGCTGGGACTCTTTTATCCTTTATTAGCAGTGATATTACAGTAGAGGTTCTGGCTGAGGCTAGGACTGCCCGTACTTGTACCTGTACGGTACAGTCAAGCAAGCCCAGTGATACAAGGAGCCCGTACTGAATCTGGAAAGAGTAGGAGTGATCTCCAGAGTCTCAGAAGACAATCCCTTTCAAGATATTGTTATTATGAAAAATGCTTACACTTTAATGCACAATAACTTCTAACCTGGACTGAGTAATTTTCAGCTATGCTGATTTTCTAGCTATTAGAACCCCCAGGGCTGGATCCCATGTGTTTTCTACAGTTTCTATCACCTTAATATCTAAAAGCAGGTTTAAAAAAAAAGTACTGAAGGGATTTCTTAAAATCGAAGAATAATTTGGGTTGGAGGGGACTTCAAAGATCATCCAGTTCCACCCACTGCCATGTGCAGGGACACCTCCCATGGCATCAGGTGGCTCCAAGCCCCATACAACCTGACCCTGGACACTTCCTGGGATGGGGAAGCTGATACAGCTCTGGGCAACCTGGGCCAGTGTCTCCCTACTCTTGTAGTGAAGAAATTCTTCCTTATGTCTAGTCTAAATCTGCCCCTCTCCAGTTTATACCCATTGACCCCAGTCCTATCACTACAAGCATTTGTGAACAGTCCTTCCCCAGCTTTCTCATAGCCCCCTTCAGGTACTGGATTTACTTGCCTAAAAAACATGGGGTTTTTTCATGCTCATTTTACTATTAATACATTTAAGTTAGTTGGTTTAGTTTTTTCTATTTTTTTCCCAACCTTCTTTCAAAATCTAGCAGTGTGCTAGCCTTTTCTCCCTGGTCTATGCCAAATCCCTAAAGGTGACTTCATCTGTTGAGAGTCCCTCTCAATCATTGCGCTTTAAGCTTCAATACATGACTCAACAGCTAAATATTCAAAAACAGAGCAATTTCTCAGTTCTTTTTCACTAAGTAAGTTAAGCAGGGTGATAAGGGCAGTGAAGCTTTGATTTCAGAATATCAAACTGGAATGTGGTCAGACTGTGCAAGGTGAAGGCGATGAAAAATTACTGACTGCACGAAGCAGCCATAATTTCCTTGAATATATTTCCAAATTAGAATAATTTGGATCTTTCATAACTGAAAGCTCTTTCAAAAATGTTTTTCTATTTTTAGTTTTACAGACCATCAGTCATATTTTAGAAAGTTCTAATATGTGATTTAAGTCCATGCAGCAATTGCATTGTTAGGCAAAATATCTGCATGGAAGAATGAGGGGATTTAAAATACGTCATTTCATAAGAATGAATGGAGAAAATAGAAAATACTTATCCACATGTAATACCTCCTTCTAAAAGGACCTGTAGAGATGCAATCTGGGGAGATTAAAGGTACCTATAAATCAGTTAATGGTCTCTTCATTCTCTGGATTCATTCTTCCAGTCCTAGAGCCCCTCACACTTTGTGATACTCTCTTATTCTAAATTTTCCTCCTCTAAACAGTCTTCTCAATGATCACTGGTTTTTTGGGGTTTTTTTGTTTGTTTGTTTTAAAAATTTAGGTTAAAATATTTAGAAAATAATCTTAGAAAGATCTCTGCTTGGTGATAGTTGAAGTAGCAGCTCAGTACTGCATTGTATTGGTGCACACATGGTAACGCCCCAGAAGATGGGATGGTGCTACAGGCATGACTTCAGTACTGATTGCACCAGATCAGATAGTTTGGAAGCAGCAGAAGATCCTGTCCCTCAAGTTGTGCCAGGGGAGGTTTAGATTGGCTGTTAGGAAAAATACCTTTACTGAAAGTGTGGTGAAGAGCTGGATGCTTTGCTTAGTGAAAGAACTGTGAGGACAGAGCAGTTCTTTGGTGGAGCGGCCCCGTTTTGGGCTTCTGCGTTTCACCTGGTGCTAGCTGCATTCCCAAATTATATAAATAAGTATATAAAATGTATGAATAGTATATATCTATGATGTCTTTATATATAATATGTAACTTGACATATAATGTGTATTATTGTTTATATATAATGTATTATATTATATATACGTAAAGATGAAGACTGATGTTTTCTAAGGGAAGGTTAACACCTGCTGTGCTGTTGTCTGTAGTTTTTGGCTACGTGCGCTTCTGTTCGTTCAATCAACGGCCTCCAAGTATTTATTTGTGGGTTTGTAAATAATCCAGGAATGCCGTGTGAGGCCATGGAGTCCCTCACCCCTTAGGTGGATGGCATCACCACATCAGTATTAACGTGATGCCTTGCTGACATCTTGTTGCTCTGATGATGGCAAGAGGCCACACTCATCCTTAACTGAGGACAGGCTGAGAGAATTGGGGTTGTTCAGCCTGGAGAAGAGAAGGCTCTGAGGAGACCTTATAGCGAGTAAATCCAGTACCTGAAGGAGCTACAAGAAAGCTTGGGAGGTACTGTTTGCAAAGGCTTGTAGTGATAGGACTGGGGCGATGGGGAATAACCGGAGGGGCAGATTAAGGCTAGACATGAGGAAGAATTTCTTCATGATGAGCGTGGCAAAACCCTGGAAAGGGCTGTCCAGAGCGGTGGTGGCTGCCCCATTGTATGGGGCTTGGAGCCACCTGATGCCATGTGAGGTGTCCCTGCCCATGGCAGTGGGTGGAACTGGATGATCTTTAAGGTCCCTTCCAACACAAACTATTCTGTGATTCTATGAACTCCTTATTTGCCCAATGAGTGGCCACTGGGATTGACAGAAGCCATTGCTTCATTTCTGCTTTTCTCAGGTTCTTCTCTCTTTGAGAACAATTTCCTAAAGAATTGTGCTGCTCTTAATGGAAACAAAAAGCTCAAAGTGTTTATTGTAACCTGCTTTGAACTGTTAGCAGCTCCAGAGGAGAGAGGGCTTCAAACAGAGCCCATCTTGTGCCAGAAAGCCAGTGCTGAGCAGCCTGGGGGTGAGGTACAGAAGCAGGGCAGCGCGAGAGCAGCGTTAATAAAAACACTGCAAATGAAACGTTAGTGTGGGGTGGTGAAAGAGCTCAATTTTATTTTGTTTTCACACATTAGGTTTTGCTTAAAGCAGACAAGTACCAGGGAGAGCGTTCTGAAAAGAGGCTTTGTATAGGAGCTGGGGCTCTATCCATCAGGTTTGTCATTTCAGGAATGCAGCCAGATGTATTGACTTACTCGCAATTGCACTGGTGCCATCTGGCCTGCTGGAGGCTGGACGAGAGACGGAAAAAATGGAGCAGAGACATGAAATTTGTTCATCATGCTGTTACCCTCGCTGCTTATTTAAAGAGGAGGAGAAAATGTCTCTTAAAAGGGGGGGATGCTGTTTGGAAATATAAGGTTTTAAGGGACCACAAGTTTCAAACCCAGGCATTGGTATTTATATGTAGACTTTAGAGCTGAGCCTTACTGCTGTATTTTTGTGGCTTTTTAAAATGGAAAAATAATTCCAAATCCTACTGTTCTGAGTTGAAGAGTAAATAACACCCAGGGAGGATGGGGGGTGGTGGTGGCTTTAAATTGGAAGGGAGAAAATTTAGGTTAGATGTTCTTTACAATGAGGGTGAGGAGGCCCTGGCCCAGGTTGTCCAGAGCAGTGGTGGCTGCCCCATCCCTGGAGGTGTTCAAGGCCACGTTGGATGGGGCTTGGAGCAACTGAATCTATGGCAGGGGTGGAACTGGATGGGCTTTGAGGTCTCTTCCAACCCAAACCATTTCTTGAATGTGAGATGGAGTCCCCTGTACACTTATATTTGTTCTTTCTCTGTTCTCCCCAGTACTGGTTTAGTTGTCTGAACTGCCACCTCCTCTCTGAACTGAGGTTTGGAGGTGAGGTACTTTCAACTGCTCACCTATGAATGTTTCATAACTTCTGGATCATTCCAAACATATATACATCATTGTTGAAGCAGAATGTTTCTGGTACAACAGTAGCAATAATACGTTCCCTATTTTAATATCAACACTGCTCAATGTACTTATTTTAATGAATAAATGCCAGGTCTTGAATATTTCCATACATTTCATTTAGCAAGATATTTTTCTTAATATCAGTAAGGTGGAGGCTAGTGCTGAATTTAATTGACAGGATAAAGGCTTTTTCAATGTTGTAATGCACTACAGATACAGAGTGAGAAGTGCTCCCCAGCCTTAATGAGGTATGATTTGAAACATGGAATCACAGATGGTTTAGGTTGGGAGGGACCTCAAAGCCCACTCAAACCATTCTATGGCTCTGTAGAACCATGGATCTGAACCACCTCCCAGTGGAGTTCATGACAGATGGACGGGCTCCTCTAGGAGGCCATAAAGCAATTCCTAAGGATTTTCAACAGTTGTTAAAGTCAGAAAGCTGTTACATATTGAAAAGTAAAGCAATGTTGGTGCTTCAGTAGGTGCTAAACACTTTATATCTAATTCTTCAGTAGCCTTTCATAGATACTCTAGTTAGTTGTCTGTCACAATAAAATTTGTTCACTGGCAAAAATGATGAAACAAAGGACCAGAGTCCTTTTTTTCCCCTAAATATTTTTAGAAACATCTTCTAGTTTTACTCCATTCTTTTGGGGTTTTATTTGCTATTTTGGATAGAAAGCTCTTGAGGGCAGGGAACTGGAACTTCATAAAACGCTGAACTACTTGTGGGTGAAGTCAGTGTTTTAGCACTCCCGACCACATGTGTTAGAAGAATACACGATAGTTTTAGGATTTCTACAACCACGAAACTTCCATTCCAGCACTGCCAGGGTCTTCACTGCAGAGTGTTTGTTTCCATCAAGATGAGAAACGCTGGCACCAACGCTGGAAAAGTCAACAGTTACTAAATAGTCTTAAAAGAAGATGTAATGTTCTTACTCATAGCCAGTCATCGAGCTGTGCAAAAGAATACCCAATTTAGCCCTCATTAAAGGCCAGAAGGGAGATTTCTCTCCACTGTAGAGCAAACTGGTTTGTGCCTCCTAAGGAAACATTGAGCAGCATCACCTGAGCAGGAGTGTGTTCTGGATTTGGCTGGATTAGAGTTAACTTTCTTCTTAGTAGCTGATATAGTGCTGTGCTCTGGATTTAGTACAAGAGTGACTTTGATAACACACTGGCAGTTTAGTTATCACTGGGTAATGCTTGCACTTAGTCAAGGGCTTTATGGTTTCTCATGGCCTGCCAGTGAGAAGAGAAAAAGAAACTGGGATGGGGACATAGCCAGGACAGCTGGCCTGAAATGACCGAAGGGATATTCCATAGTATGTGACGTCATGTTTAGCATATAAACTGGGGAGTTGATTTGGGGATGGTGATCGTTGCTTTATTATTATAATTTTATTTTACCTTAATTATCAAGCTGCTGTTATCTCAACCCATGAGCCCCCAAACTTTTACAGTTCTGACTATCTCCCCCATCCCACTCTGTGTGCGTGTGTGAGAGAGAGAGACTGTCTGTGTGGTGCTCAGCCACTGACTGGGGTTAAGCCATGACTGAGCACCAGCTGGTCCTGTGCTGATATGGCTATAGCCATAGAGAGCACAAAGCTCCTTCAGGGTTGCACCTGCATTATGAAATATGCCCAGCATTTGAGTCATCTTGGGTAACATGCCTTCCACATCTGGGAGGGTGTTTATTGCATCTGTGAGACAACCCCTGAAATTTTTTTGGTGATACAATCTGTCTTCTTGCATGAGGATGCAATATCACAACCTAAGCCTATGAAGTTTGGTTTAGTGTTTGGTAGGAACGGTTGGACTCGGTGATCCGGTGGGTCTCTTCCAACCTGGTTATTCTGTGATTCTGTGAAGTTGCTTCAAGGTTGTTCTGACCAGCTGCTGGTTCTAAATACCCCTGTGAGGACAGGCTGAGAGGCTTAGAGCTGGGATTGTTCAGCCTGGAGAAGAGAAGGCTCTGGGGAGACCTTAGAGCATCTTCCAGTATGGAAAGGAGCTGTGGGAAAGCTGGACAGGGGTGTGGAGTGGGTAGGGATGGACTCTGGATCAGGGAGTGCAGGGATAGGATGAGGGAGGATGCTTTTTAAGCTGAAAGAGGGGAGACTGAGATGAGATTTTAGGGAGAAATATTTTGCTGTGAGGGTGGGGAGGCCCAGGCCCAGGTTGCCCAGAGCAGTGGTGGCTGCCCCATCCCTGGAGGTGTTCAAGGCCAGGCTGGATGGGGCTTGGAGCCCCTGATCCAGTGGGAGGTGTCCCTGCCCGTGAGAGGGGGTGGGACTGGATGGGCTTTGAAGTCTCTTCCAACCCAAACCATTCCATAATTCTATGAAGAAGCCTGCTGAACAGCACTGTGAGACTTGGTTGCTGCTTGGTTTTCAGTCACGTGCAATATTCTGAAAATTAGTTTAGATAAGGTTGATATTTTATTTTGCAGTGAAAAATCTGTGTATCTGTGTCTCTGGTAGCAAAATCTGGATTATTCCTTCAATGGTTTAATTAAAGGCCTTAATCTCGGTGCCTTTTATCTTGTAAATTCAGAATGTTGACATTATTATTGTTAGCAGTTATCTTGTGATTTATAAGCAGGAAGACGGGAGGGCTCCAGTGTATGACACACAGGACAAAACACCTTTCTGGCCAGGAACCACACATTAAGCTGAACAGCAGGGGTACAAAATATTCTGGGAAAAGAGAAACATTGCCATTTCTCCACAGGGAACTTCTGCCCATGTGAAAGTTGCCACCAGATATTGGCAGCCCTGCCAGGAGCAGAAATACTTCCAAAACCCTGTGGAGGAGTTTTGAGGGAAAGAAGGCAAACCACAGATTTGAAAGTTTAGAGCAAAAAATGGAAGAGTGGTGGGAGGAGTCATCAGATCTACATTAGACTAGAGGCTGCAACATTGATTTGGCAATAATTTTCCTACCCACATTTCTCATTCTTACTCAGGTGAACTAGGAAATAATCCAGCTTGCTTGGAACTGGGAAGATCTTCAGGGGGATGCTGTTTTCATATTTAATCTGTATGAGTGCAGAGTAATCACGCCTATGAGATATAGACATACACACGTGTATATATTTTTAAGCATGGGATTACAATATTGTAGTTTTAAAGCATGTTGAGTAGCAGTAGCCACTCATTGGCTCACCCTGTCATGCTAATATGAATAATAGAACTATAGAAGTAAGAAGAATAAACAAACAATGCTAAATAAATACAGGTAATTACTTAGTTCTCATCAGTATATTTAAAGTAGTAAACCCTACACAGCTTTTACTGTTCATTTAACACGTGTACTTGTTCTATACCTGCTCAGAAGGACATACTTTCTCTGTGGTTTTTTTGGTTTTTTGTAAGCAATGTAACATCCATAAGATAAACCAAGGGTTGGGGGAAGGCAGGAAAGATTTGGGTTGAGTGTTTATATTTTCCATACTGTCTAAAGTGGTTTATTGTTTGATTTTCTTCAGTGTTCTCCAAAGGGCTGACCACAATGTATGGTTAACCATCTTCAGGCCACTGTTGGGTCAAACTGGAAAAAATATAGTGGTTTCAAGAACTTAACACCCCTGTACAGGTGACAAGAGAAATAAAAGCAAGTGTAAGTCCAGGTAAAATAGTTAAAGGTAACCAGCAGTTTTGGTGGCAAACTGAGGGGGGGGGGGGGTTGGATACCTCATTCAAATGTGGTGTCCACAGAGACTGGTGACAGCTTGCACAGCTTCTGCTCCTGTTGGTATTTCGTGCTTACAGAGACAATCCTGCTACCCGTGAAGATATGTCTAAGTCGCTAACTTTCAAACTTCTTATATAGGAAGAGTAGACAAAACTTTACTAGCTGAATTCTGAAATACTCCTGGAAATGAAGCTTACAGGGTCGATGAAGAGAAGGTCCTCTACTCACACTCTACTCAGTGTGAAAAATTCCACTGCGACTTTAGCTGTGCCCAGAATTTGTCCCTTCTGTTCAGAGGAGTAAAACTGCAGTTCTTGGACAATGTGATTTTTTTCAACTATGAATTTCCAACACAAAACATTATCTTTGTGCATCAGGGTTAAAATTAGAATAAGAATAATAATTTCTATTGAGAAATAGATGTAAGATCTGTCACATTATTACACTGCCAAAAGCAGATCCTGATCACAGAAACAGCTGCAATTTTCTTCCTCTGTGCTGAAGTTCAAGTTCCTACTTTGTTGAATGGTTTATTATGCTTAAGTAATGCACTATGTATATACACGTATATATTTGTGGGAGGGTTGTCTTGCTTCTTTTACAATTGATTTCAGTGTTAAGTCCTTTTACCAGTTACTGGCAGTAGTAGTCTGAATTTCAGGAGATCGAGTTACTTGTATCGTTATGCTGTTCTTTATCCCTACAACAGTGATAGCTCCAGAATACCTGTATGAAGTACAAAGCCAACCTTAATTCTGCAATTAAAAGGAAAGTAATTTGATGATGTGCACACAGACCAATGGGGCACGTGTGTGCACATATAAACAGCAGAGTATCGTATGGAAGCTCTTAATGAAACCCTTATGATATGAATAATACTCAAGTTACAAATGTCACAGTTTATCTGTTATGTGTGGGAGGTGATAACAATTCTTCAATTCAGTCAAAGTAGGAAAGCAATTTCAGTAAATGTAATACCTGAAAGCAGTTTCAAGATTAATCCTTGAGTTCTAATGTACAATAATCTCTAAAACAGTTGGGTTGTTTTTCATGTTCCGGTTTGTCTTGGTGGTTTTTAACTGTTGGTGCCACTCTGCTCATCATGTGAAATCCTGTGGTTGTGGTGTGTGATGTTTAGGTGAGGTGTAGTGACAATCATGGAATAGTTTAGGTTGGAAGAGACCTCAAAGCCCATTCAGTCCCACCCCCTGCCATGAGCAGGGACACCTCCCACTGGATCAGATTGCTCCAAACCCCATCTAACCTGGCCTTGAACACCTCCAGGGATGGAGAATCTGCAGCTTCCCTGGGAAACCTGTGCCAGGGCATCACCACCCTCATGGTGAAGGAATTCCTCCTTATGCCTAGTCTAAATCTACCCCTTTCCAGTTTATACCCACTGTCCCTCATCCTATCACTACAAGCCTTTGTAAACAGTCCCTCCCCAGCTTTCTTGTAGCCCTTTCAGGTAATGGACAAGGTTGGAATTCTGAGCAAGCTGTCAGAGCAACCTTGCACTGAGAACAAACGTGATGTGGAAAAAGGGGATGTGACAGACGAATACATGCCATAATTCATGTGAAGCACAGAACCAGGATATGACTGGGGTCTGTAGGTCTGCATGCGGTGCAGAGGAGAGAACTTGGGAAGCATTATTTGCTGTATCTTGCACTAAGACAAGTCCTGAGTACTTAAGTGAATTGCTGCCTAGTGTGTTTACAACAGACGTGACAATGGACTTCATACTTCACAGAGGATTCTGTGAAACCAAAAGCATCCAGGACTTTAAAAGCACCCTGTCTCCCCAGACATGCACATTGATATCTATTAAACATGATGCAGAAACTACATTGACCATCAAGTGCTAGAAGGTGACAAGGAACACTCCATCTTTGATTCTTTCTTTTCTACCATTTCAGATTAGATGATCTTTACTGGACTGTAAGACTTTCAGGCTTTTCTTCATGGCAAAAACTTCTGAACATGTAACTAGGCTGGTCTTGAGTTCAGTACAAAATATGCCTGGTACTATTTGGCCTTTCCTGCTACAATTCAGAACTCCCTGGAAGATGGAGAAATTGTCTTTTCTTACCATGTCTTCTGCCAGTCTCCCCACACCTGGGCTCTTACCTTCTGCAAAGGCCGATATGTCATTGAGTAGAAAAATCACAGAATTATTAAGGTTGGAAAAGACTTCTAAGATCATCAGGTCTAACCATCTACAAAATACCAATATTTGCTCGGTCTCCTTTTGTACCATTTACCTATGGACAGGGAACAATCATCCTTAATCTCACTGCATGGTGCTGCTCCACTCCTCCCTTATTGTTAAGCCCCCACTGGGACAATTGAGCCTTTCACTGTTGCCATTACTGCATCAGACCCTCAGTCACAGATCAGTTTTGATATTATTCTGAAAGACACAGTTTCACTATCCTGACATAAAGGCCTTAGACTATCAAAATTCTTCTTTAACCATGCCAGGAAAATAATTGAAAGCATATTTAGCTGTGTGAATGTAGGAACCTAGAGGAATTTCACAGGGTTTGTGGTTAGCTAAGGAAAGATGTGGAGAGGCATTGAAGCCGAGAGTTGGTACAAGCCATACATTCATGTTCCTGAAATTTGAGAGAATGCATTTGGCAATAGCACACACTTTAAAACCTGGATAAGAGGTTCTGTAGGATTTTTCTTGTCCGCCTTTGCTTCAATAAAAATTTTGGAGAGGCTGTTTCAGTCCCTGTTCAGGATTTGTTTGGGGAAGGCAACTTGGACCTTTTTGAAGGTGATATGCTTCTATCTTGACTGTAATTAAATGGTGTTCAGGTGATGCTTCAGCTTAGCTGAGACATTTTTCCAAGCAGAATCTCTCTGCAGATGTTGCAGTCAATGCAAACGTTCTGTTTGGATCAGAGCATATTGGCTGCCTCTGTGTTATCACCTGACAACACCATCATTGGGAATATTAAGCTGTCAACGGCAGATCCAAAGGAATCATTTTCCCAGTCTGCAGTGAATTATGGAGGATGGGAGTCTATCACACATAAAAGTCTTCCCATTCTCTAAGGTTGTGTCTAATTTTAATAGTTTCAATCTGACCTCAGACTGGATTTCCCTCTCATTTTAAATCATGCTCAAGACATCTTCTAACAGCTTAGCTACAAGATTTGTAATAATTCAATGCTTTTGTTGTGCATATTTATGCTATTTCATTAAATGCATGTGCCTGGAGAAAGAAGGGTCTTTTTGCCGAACCTCTCACCACTGTTATATATGTTTAACCCTCTGGTTGTGTTCTTGATTAATATGTTGTTTGCACAGCTTTGTGCTAACACACACATCATTTGGGACTGAGTGTGGGTCAGTGTCAAGTGGGACAGGATTAGGATGTGGGAGGTTGCTAGCATTAATGCTTAGCTGGTAGGATTAGGATAAAGCTACAATTGAACAGTTCAACTGACCTGGGATTCATCAAGAGATTTGTTAAAGTACATTACAGTGGTCCATGAAAGGAACTGCTAAACTATCAAGGCTATGTCGTATTGCATGGCTCTAATTGCAAAGGGGCATGGTTAAGCACTTATCTCATTTTGCCTGTACAAATTTAAGATTCTCTGCTGGTTTTGGCATGGCAATCCATGTCTCTCAGTGTTTAGAGATAGTGGGGGAGTGAGACATGAGAAAGTGTTTTGTTTAAGGAAGTTCAAAAAATAGTAGAGATAAAATAGTGTTTAATGAAATCCCCCTGGGGACACGCGATCTGGTGGAATTTAAGGGACTTGGAAGTGTTAAAAATAATAATAAAGAAAAAATCCCAAAGGACCTTTAAAAAAGGTATTTTAAATTGATAACTCCAACTATTTATTATTTGCAGAGACAAAATTTTGCCTGTCTCTCTAATCTTGCCAGTTTGTTGCCTGGCGAGGTACCTCTGGAGAGGACAGATATGTTGAAGCATGTAGGTAGTACCTGGGATTTATGGTGGCCCTCTGTACAAGAACAATGCGATAATTCACCACAAAGATTGTCCCTCTAACCTTAATAGGTAACCCTGAGACTCCTATGGGTGGTACTGTTGAGAGGTCCACCACATTGATCAAGTCCTAAAAAAACGCATCCTCTTTTCACTTCGTTCTGCATTCCAGCCACCACACAACTGGTAGATGTTAGTGCAAGGAGAGCAGTTCCAGTGTGCAATTTGTCTTGGCTGTGCTTGTTTTTTTTCTGGGGGAGGGGGGAGGAGGAATGAAATAATAGCTTTTGATGACATCAGAGCTACAGCTAAGAAGCAAACTGCTCCCCTGTGGGGTGCTGGTGGGGTTTTTGCTCCGTTGCCCTCACGGACATGTATATTTGTACTGTGCTGGCAGCAGGCCAGTTTCTATGATTGTTTTATTGGGTGTCCAATGTTATTAAGCCTCTGGTTTTTTCTTCTTTCACTTCTTACTTCTAAGCTGCGTTTCTGTAAGCAATTTGCATGACTTGATGTTAAGTTTCACACGCTATGCATCAGCTGAGTTGCACCTTGCCTCTAAAGGTTCAAAGCGCTTTGAGTTCTTGGTGGCTATGCGATGTTTAATACTCGATTGCTGACTGCAATTGAAGAATTTAACAAGTTTTCAACTGTTTTGCGCGTCTGAGGACATGAATGCACAAGATAGATTAAAAAAAATACTGTAAAGACCCAAAAAGGGAACATTTAGGGATAACTAGCAATACAATTTATACCCTGCTGTATAACAAGCCTCTTGTGTTCTGGCTTTTATATGCATTCAGCAATTGCATTATGCTCTTGATTTATGAAAGCAAAAAAGTCCATTCTTTATGTCTGTAAAACACATAACACAGTTAAGTCATGATGTTGTCTCAGGAGAACTGGAGGGGCACTGAAGTACGCAAATCATTAATAAATTATCATTGTAATAAAGTCAAGTTGCTACACGCTAGTCTTCATGAAATCCATAATGGGCTCAAGGCTGTAAAAATATGTACCTTTTCTTAAAGCCTTAAAATACTTGTACTGTGGTTTGTATTTTAATTTAGCCACATTGATGTATTTCTGAGGCTCAATAAAAATAACGTAACGATGTGGGCTGTATCCCATTCCCAGAAAGTATGAGTTTCTAGAGGTTCAGTAATATCACCAAATCTGACATCTTACTTTTCATCGGCTCCCTTCGTCCCTGCATGGCCACCCATGAAGTTTTCCAAAGGTTGTGCAGTGTTTATTCTGAGCTGCTTTTTGTCGGGAATGGAATTGGTGTAAAGAGGATGATTCCATATTTTTTTCATGTTTCTGTAAGTCATAGATAAGAGACGGCCGTGAACAACTTAATTCTGATCTTCCAACTGGCTGAAGTTAGCAGAGCAAAAATGGTGTAAATAGGGTTGGAGTCAGGTTCTTAGTCATGATAAATTCCTTGAGCTAGTGGTAGTATGTTCAGAATGCTTTGAAGCACTGGTTTGTCCAAGTTCACAACAGTTCATTTCAGCTCCAAATAAAATATTATCTGACCTTGCTGGCTCTCCAGCCCCAGCCGATGTAACAGTAGAGCTGTTCTAATTCATTTTATGAATCCAGTTTTCTTACACTGGTTTCTTTCTTGGAATTTGTACCAAGCTTTCTTTAAACACAGTTTTGCACTGAGGAAAAACAAAGGAGTGTTTATATAAGACAATAGGGCAGACATCGTTTACTGCAGAGGGTTGATGTGGAGTTTATGCAGCTAAGACAAAGGGAAATGAACACCCCCATGTGGTGTAACCCCTGCAGAAGTGTAGCTTTGTTATTTTAGGGTTGGAAATGCCATCCCTTTTCAAGTTTGAAATATTGAGGAACACGCTCTACAACGCGTACTTTGTTTGACAGAAGGCGAGCACAATAGTTCCCTTACACTTTAGAATTCAAGATATGTTCAAAGTGAGACAAATTCTACCTTTCCTGAAACAGTTTGCAATGTTGCATAAATGTCATTTATCCCAGTTCTAAGACTTAAATGACTTTTAGCATTTGGTGTGGGTTATTTTCTAGCAATGTCAGTAGTACAGCTTAAATTAAGCCCAGTTTCTGAGCTGAATCCCTTAAATGTTCAGTCTTTAATACTGATACCTGTTAATATTTGGGAGGGAAATGACAGCTACAGTTGCAAGGGACAGAAATGACTTGACGTAGAACAGACTGCCTGTCTTCCTGAGTCAAGGCCTTATATTTGCTCAAGTGTGATCATTCTAATACAAGAAAGGAGGGATGAGACAGGGAGGAGGTGCTTCACTTCATCTCGTCTCTTACAAAGAGTCCTCAGAACCACTCCCCTTCCTTTTGGTCTGAGACACTCTAGGTCTTCTGTCCTGCAAGGCATTAATTCATTATCTTGAATGCCCTTCTTCACAGAGGGTGGGACATGTCTTCATAGGATAGCTAACAGGAGCTAACATCCAGGTCTGAGAGTGTTTGACCTGGTTTGAGTTCGGTACTGACCATGTAGATCAGATTTGAATCAATATAAGCAACAGAATTTCCAGTGTGAAAACTCTTAGCATCTTAATAGAGTAAGTGAAAACCTGAGGAGGTCATCTAGTCCCAAAGCAGTCTGGTACTGCAAACCAGTCCTGATGGAGTTCTGCCTGATTTTGCTGAAGAAAAAGGCAGAAAGGAATATTTAATATTCTTTCCTATTGAGGCTGGAGTCAGACTTCCTACCCTGTTCTGTATTCCTCATGTGTGGATGTGACAGCCCCTACTTGTGTTCCACAGTAAATAGTGATGGATCTTGCCCACCCTTTGAGATGAGCATAGAGGAGACCAGTAGAAAAACATTAGCTAACTAGGAATAGTCAATGTAGCCTGCAGCCATCCTGTTTACAGATTACCAGTTAAACCTTAGTTTGGTTAATAAGAGATAGATTATCTGATTTAATAGCTTCCCACAGACAGGAGGTGTCTGTACATAAACAGCAGTGAAGTTATAAGCTGAGTAAAGTAGGCAGTGAAGCCATTCTTTAGTGAGCTTTCTCCCAACTTACACATCATCTTCAGTTTTAAATGTTTTATTACAAGGGATGTACAGCACTTATCAGTGTTTCAGCTGTTAATAGGTAACTAGAAATATATGAGCTGAAAAGTGTGTAGAGTGTACATTTTTCCATTAATAACATTGAGTTTCCTTAGAAAATGAGCAAGTTCACCAAATCTCTTCACAAATCAGCTTCAGCTGTACTGTTTCTTACTAAGAATTTGCAGTCTTGAATCTTAAATATATGGAAGTCATGTTTGCTTGTTACATGACAAAGGAGTAATCCCTGGCTTGCTGCTCTTATAAGGGCTGACTGCTCAAGCTTTGCCTGCATCAGCTGCCTTCCAACCAGCTACGCGAGGTTATTTTTAGTGAGCAAGAGACTGAAAGTTTAATTTTGAGAACTTCAAACAAAGTATAAATCAAGATAGTTTAGTGATAAAAAAGCTTGGCTGGGGACTTCTATTGGATTTTCCATATGAAATACAACATGAGGGGTTTTTTTTATGGGCACAAATGTTATTTTTCACTGGCTGTCAGAAATGGCTTGTTTCAGCTTCTTTGTACAATTGGCTATTGTGATAAGTCTGAGAGTTTGTCCTTTTTATCCATTAGACTGGATAAACATTGGGATATTGTTCATCTTTTAAATTCCTTATATTGCATTTCCCGGGGGAAGTAAGCTTTTTATTTACTTGTGTGGCAACTCTTTGCAATACGGCTTTTTGAATCATCTCCTTTTTCCCCAAAACGGGGTTTCCAACAAAACAAGGGTTTGGCTTTGTGTGTAGGTTTCAAGGCTAAAATAATTCTTTAATGTGGAGATACACTATAAGTTTAATTAAACACAGGGCTACTACGAGATTAGATCAGTAGATTGTATATATCAGCAATGCTTTCCAGAAAAAGCTTTGGTAACCAGCTGCTGAAAAGTCTGGCAGTGAATATCAGCAAAGAAAAAAATCCCCAAGACTAATTCACACAAAAGTAAAGAAGGAAGAGCTGAAGGCCCTGTCCCAGCTTAGATTAATGCTGGCCTCTTTGTGGAGTAATTTCTTTTGATGATCTAAGGGAGCTGTCTTGATGCTTTTTATACTTGTTATTTCATAGCCGTTTAAAGCTACACCAGGGATTTGGATGTGAAATACTCTCTGGATAGGAGGCAAGCACTGGATGAGGAGTGAAGAAGAGATTTCAGAGAGACACAAACAGACCGTTTTCGTGTGGGACAGGTATTTCTTTGGGTAAATCTTTCACTCTGAAACAAGACCAAAAGGGAAAGGTAATGCTACAAGAGAGATACTTCATTGGGAGCTATCAAAGGTGGGATTAGATCCAGTAATGATGATCTCAAATGTCTTTTTCAATCAAGCAATTCTATGATGTTTAAGGTTACTTGACCAAGAAGCGGAAAAGGGTACAGCTGTACTGAGACTGCACTGCTAGTAAGTTTTGGTACCCTTAATGAGAAGTTTAATTCTTCACTGATGAGCACTTGATAGGTGGATTGTGCTACCGCGTTACATTCCCATAGACCTAAGGAGACCTAAGATCTAATTCATTTGGATCTGGGACACTTGTGAGGAGCTCAGCCACCCATGTCAGATGTTTCCGATAATTTAACTCTAAAATATAAAGGCTTTTCACTTAATTGGTTCTTTCTTCCAGTCATCAACAGCTGCTAGGATGCTGTGTTTGAGCTTCTAAAACATGAGGCAGGCATTTATGGTAAGCTGACATACGAACTTTTCTGCATTATTAGTACTATCAGTGTCTGTGTCATGTTTTTGCTGTCAATTAAGTTAGTCTTTCCCATTTTGATTTTATGCTTTAATGAGCTGGCATGAGAACTTAATCAGCCATTATTTTGACAAACCATTATGATAACTGTTGAGATAAAAGAAAGAATTCAACCTAGGCCAGTGCATTTCTAGTTCAAATATTATGTCTGTTTAAACTTTCTCTGTGTAGCTTAGAATCTCATTTTATTCCCTCAAGACTTCAGTTCTTCTTTTCCTAAATAATTATCTGGACTACCCAACTTTGTGTTTGGATATCCAACTTGCTGAGTTAGGAACACTGAGGAAAGGTTAATGTGTTCTCCTGTTGATGATTGTCAGAATGGGCTCAGTCTGTGAAATATAAATATCCAGGATGCCAAAGCAAATATTCCAATTCCCTTGAACTCATTAGCTGAAGTTTATTTTAGATGCAATGGGATGCTCTTACTCCAGAACAGAATAGATGGATAGATTAGGATGGATGGAATTCATCTGTAAAGCAGGTCAGTATCTATTGGAATGCAATACTTCCTTATTGAAAGCTCAAAAATAGATTTGTTTATGAACTAATTCTTGGATAGAAATATTTTATTTGATATTTCATCACTTACAGGTAGAAATTTTTTTTTCAGTCTTTTCTGAGTTTCTATCTTGACTGGATATACGGTAAATCCATTAGCTGGCTCACATTTCATGTTAAAAGGGGAATGATGGCAATAATTCACCATAAGCAGCACATAGGAGCATGAAAACCATGTAGAAAGTAGTGTAGCTTACAGAGCTTAAAGTTAAAATACATCAGAATGTGAGGAAATACCTGCTGCCTTTTAGTTTCTTTCCAAACTGTAAGTCTGACCTTGTTTTGTTAAGAGTAAGCTGCCATTCAATCTCAATTAAACTGCCAGAGGGTGAGATGATAACAGCAGTAAATTCTGGAAAGATAAATTCAAAATGGTAGCTGCAACTGGACTTCATTGAACTGGTTAGTTATAATTATTTTGTGAAACATAATAAACCTGATATGTACTTAACTTTTAATGAAAGTAGTAGAAGAAAACATCTTATCTTGCTTCTCTCCCATGCCATACCCAATACATCCCCTCTTGAACTCACTCCGTTTCAAGCTTGCAAAGGACAAGGTTTGTTTGAATTAGTTATTTTTTGAGTTTGTGTGGGTTTCTGCCTTCAGCTGCAGAATGTACCCTGCAAGTTCTTGTGTCACTCGGCCTGGCTATTCTTTTTGTTGCTGTGCCAGGGTTTATCACCACTCACTTCTGGATAGTGTTAATGGTGCAGTCACTTCCTCCCTGCCAAAGAAGTGTAACATTCACCAGACTTCCCTGCGTGTTACCAAGCAATGCAAGCGTCCTTACCTGAAATGGTAAAAAAAAATGAAAAATAAGAAAAGTTAATCCTGTTTATAGAAAGAATTTTGATAGATGCTGACCTCCTTTTGAAAGATTAATGCAAGGAAAAATAGTTGTTTTGGATATTGTAGCAGAATTTCAGCTGCGTGATTCTTCACGATGCCTGGGCTTTAATAAAAATTTTAGGAGTGAGCTCCTAGTTTTCATCTTTTACTGCAACAAATTCTGGATTTTGAAGGGAAATGAAAACCAAGTAAATGGATGATGGAGTGGTGAAACCAGTGATGTGTCACTGGCTAGTGCTTAGTCAGCAAACAGTGTGGTATTTCTGAGGTGGAAGTTGTGGTTTGTTGAGAGTTGTCCAAGTCATCTCTTCTCCCTCGTAATGGGTAAAATGTATTTCATTAAAGGTGCCAAAGGGGAAGAGGTGGGAACAATAAAACTTCACAGCAAATGCCAAGTCAGGCAGGAGAAAAATGTTTGTATGTATGCAATTGAAATTCTGGAAGAAGTTTTTTTTTGGGGAATTCTGCAAAACAAAAATAGCTGTAGAGCTCTTGTTGAAGATGAACAGTGTTACTACAACAGGTTTCTTAGCAATTGGTTAAAACATAGCATTTTTTACATTTGGAAAAATACTGTTGTGCTGCCAGCTGTACCAGTTAGAACAACTTTCACAAGATTATATCTTCTACATCATCTTGTTCACTTAAGCTTGACTTCATGCCAGAAAATAGCTCCCGTTTCTCAGAGTTGAAGGGAGAAGTTTGTAAGTCAGAGACTCCCAATTTGCTTAATCAGGCCAATTCAATACACTAGCCCAGAAGATTTTCTTCCAAGTGTTCAAGGCCGGGTTGGATGGGCCTTGAGGAACCTGGTCTAGTGGGAGGTGTTGCTGCCCATGGAGGGGGATTGGAACTGGATGATCTTTAAGGTCTCTTCCAAACCAAACCATTTTGTGATTCATTCTATGATTTTGGATAGAAGATTGTCTGTAGGGTGAAGTAGCCTTGCTGCAGAGCTGCTTCCACTATTTGGACAGTAATAGAGGCCAAAATCTTAATTAAGAGGTAGAGAACTCTTCTATATTCTTCACATTTTTTCCAAAGACAGGAGAAAGCATCTAATCTAAAAAGTCTTATTAGAATAGTGTTTCTCTGAGTGTACTTATGATATAAATTCCCAAATTTCAACCTCAGTTTGGACTCGAAAACCCATCTCAGACCAAAGAAAGCTTCATCATGGAAGCTCTATGAAAACTAACCTTCCACATGAAAGTGTTTTGTCTGACCCGATCTGTCTCATAGATTTGTCCAGCTATATTTTGGAAAATACATTACTTACAAGGTCTTTCCTTCAGGCATTCAGCAGATAATTATGTCTGAGGATATGAGAAGGAGGAAAATGTTTCTGTATCTCTGGAAATTATAGCAGCTCCTGCATAAGTGTAAAGTGGACAGGTCAGTAGGCATCAGTCAGAGCTTGCAAATCTGTAGTACTCTACCTGCAAGTTGAAGCTTGGACATGTACAGCTTGCAAAAGCAGATCTGATGTATGGGGAGGAGAAATAGAATTGTTTAGCATCTTCCAACCTTCAGTACTCCTGTTTTGTTGCTGCATTGGCAATGTTGACTCACTTCTAACAATACACTGCATCCTTGTCCCAGTTCAACTGGTCCTCATCAGCTTCCTGGAGCTTCGTCTCTGAAGAACTTGCCCAGCCTGAGGACTCTGCTCTAGAGGTCTTGGTTTGGCACAGAATCTGAACTAACAAAGAGTGTGTCTTTTAGGCAACCCAGGAGAGATAAGCTGCTCTAAATACCTCTGATCTGCAGTCAAAAAGGGGACTTTTGATTCTGTAGACTCAGGAACACGGATTTTCAAAGGGAATTAGGAAATGTCTCCACAAGTTAATTCTTACAGTGAAAAGTCAGAGAAATGGAGTTGCAGTGTTTTTTAGACACTAAATTTTCTTTCAGCACCTGTGCAAAAGCTCTCAACTTTAAAAAACAGTGCTGCATTTACTGTTCTTTAGTACACAGTAGTGTTTTCAGTTGGTGTGATTTGCGACAAATTGTCAGTTTATTTGTTTGTGTTTCCTTTTTGTGCTGAGTTAAATGGGAGTTTAACCTGTTAAACAGCTGTTGCCCGATACACTTACTGAGTTCACTAAAGCACTCAAGGGTCTGAACCACTATAAAATGACAGTGTTCCCAAGTAACTACAGATAATTATTTCCGACTATTTCACCCAAAATTGAGCAACAAGGCAATTACTTTTACTAAGTTGCAACCTCAAGTTAAAGTTTAGGACTAAATGTCATTACAATCTTTGACTCTTCTGGCACTTGTCTTAGAATCAGGACTATTTTCATAGTGAGCTTTTATGGAGATACTGAAATGCATAGACTTTACGTGTTATGGACTTTGTTTGGATGAAAGGTATTCCTGAAAAGGGAAAACTGACCCATGTCTTAATGGGTGCACAGTCATTGTTTAAGATGAATGTATTATAAATTCAGTCTACTTGCGTGCTTTGGTGTTGTGCTTTCTACAGCAGCAACACTAGAAGGTCTGGATGATCACAAAGCCTTGCAAGGACTACACAGCTTGGATGTGAGGCCCATAGGATTTTCAGTAAAGCCTGTACTGAAGTACAGATCAAAAGGCACTATTGACTGTCAGGACTGAGAGGAAGTTCCTTGTTTCACTAGGGAGCTGGGAAAAGGGTGAAAAATCAGAAGCCATAGTGATATTTCTTTAGTAGGAGATCAATATAATCGGCAGAATTAGCTGGGTGTGGACGGAATGACCTGCTAAGCCAAGTCTCTTTCTCTTTCCAAAACCTCGGAAACCAACTTCAAATAGTCTTTTAAAAAGTAATTTTATGATCAGGCAAAAGTTAAAGCGTGGAAAATGTCTCAGCGCAGGCACATCTATGTGCTTGCCTTCCTCTGAAGTGGCTGACAAGAACTCCTGCTTGACAAAGTGGAAAAGCTCAACCAAAGGAAAAAATACCTGATGAAATATTTTTGTCCTCTGTGCAAGCATTCTGCAGGACCAAGAGTGGGCTTAAGAGTAAAACCACTTGCATTTAGCGCTGCATACTCACTGTGAGCTACAGAGGTGGTAGGAAACTTCAGGTGCTCTGTGCGTAGCCCTAAGGGAAATCTCGGCTCTTTGCCTATTTGACCTCAGCTCTTGGGATCTGGCTTGAAGTTCTGTGTAATACCTCTTTGGTCTTTGAAGTTTCCCTTCACCATGCAAATAATAAAATGAAAGGAGTTTATGGTGAGAATGGAAAATATTGCATGCAATGGGTAAGATGAGTGCTTTGGTTTCTCTCATTTTTTCCCTTTGCCCCTTTGTTATGTATTTGGTTTAGTACCATAATACTTCACAGCATTTTTACTTCAGCCTGCATTGTTTCTTTAACCTTGCTGTGAACACTTTTTATTTGTGCTACTGTGAACACCCAGGCATCTGCTTAGAGGAGGTGATCAGTAATGACCTTTAAGTGCCTGTCCAACTACTCTGAATCCTAAAGTGAGAGTTATTTTCATCAGTTAGGCAAAACTCACATCCTTACTGAAAATGTCATTTAAATGAGTCACTGGGCAGTATGGCACTTCCTGCTAGTGACAAATACAATTTCTTGGCTGAGACTTTTGCGCATATCAAAAGGATGCGTTGGCAGAGTGGTTTAAAGGAAGTCTGTGAAAAGTACACAAACTCTCACTTGACAATGTCAGCGAGACCTCTCCCTTCCCTCAGATGTGTGCCTGTGCATGACCTGGAACCTCACTGGTGTACGCTTTGAACTTTACCTGTAGCGCTTACTCACGAGATGTATTTTAGAGCAAACTGTTGCAAGTTGCTGCTCGAATGCAATGGATGTCAGTTCACAAGAAAAGACAAAAAAATCCCTTACTGTGTGCTGTTCTCGGGTATTCTGGCAGGCTGTTCAAAGGTGGCACCTGTGTGACTCAACACTCCACACCAACCAGGTTTGAAAGAAGCTCGGTTTTTACCCAAGAAGCTATTGCTTTGTTGTGTTTAAACTTTCTCTTCCATTTTATTTTTGAAGTGGAAGAAACAAATGTGTATCAATGAGCTAATAGTTTAGTAATTAAACAATGATTTCTGACTAAGGCCATGGCAATTTTTAGTATATTGTCTGATAATCACAGTCTTATCCCTTAAGGTGTTTTACAATACATTATTGCACGCAAGTAGAGCTTGTAGGTATGAGTAGTTCGTGTCACAGGCACAGCCACCTCTCTTGTAGCAATTTAAGAATGTTTGTTTCTTTGTAAGTTGTTGCCAAAGGCTTTCAAGGAATGGTTTTTAGACAAAAGGTTGTTTTCAGGATGACATTACTTCCAGGAGATTGTGCTTTTGCCAAGCATAGGTTGCTGGTGCAGTACAAGAAATGTGTTGGTGTGTGATATACAGCCAAGCAGTGGGAAGGGTAGCTCAGGTACTTTGAGAGGTGCTTTGAAGTGGGCAAGATCTGCCAAAATCTCATCACTGGGGACCACTGTTTCTTATATTTATATGAAATGTATACGTACTCATATATTGCTGCAAGTGCCTCAGAATAAACGTCATGTTGTGGTCCCAAAGACAGTGCCTATCCCTTGCTGCATCAGTGCCTGGAGTGGTCTCATGCTGCACTTGGGGTGCACACCTGGATTTCTTTCACCTTGGATGCAGAGGGAAAGCACTGCCTTCTCCTCTTTCCTCTGTGAGCTGTATGAGCTAGGATAGGAGGACTCACATCTGCACCAGAACAGAGTCATCTTCTTTTGAATGTAAGTGTCAAAACACCCAGGGCAGTGGTGCTAAAAAGGGAGATGTCTTCCTGGCATCAACAGCCCTTGCTCCAGCTCTGCAGATGTGGCCAGGCTAATCTTCATAAATATAAAATCTGTGACCATGACCATGCAAGAGTAGGTTGTGGCAAGATATTGCTGTTCCCTGGCTGGGTGGGCTTGAGGCTTTGGGCAGCAGAAAGCTGCCTGTGGTCCCAGGGAAGCTTCCATTAGAATCTTTACAGAGTTGTGTGGAGTAAATTATTTTTGAAGTTTGGGAAGAGAGCCCAGTACTTGGGAAAGGTTTTTTTTTTTTTTCATGTAGTTATTATAAACCGAAGGTTAGACCAATTGGCCACTGTAGCCTCAAGACCATTTGTTTTGCCAAGCAAATGCAGAGCTGTGGTTTCATAATTGAGTCTAATTGTGCGAGAGGTATGTATGGTATGAATAATTGTCTTGAATGTTGAGACCTTAAGGGTTAGAACCAAAAGAATGGCGTGGATTTAGCATTGTAATACTGTAATGATTATTTCCTGAAATACATAGCACCAAGTTAGTAGAAGGCTGGGCTCCCTTTCTCTTTGGTGTCCCCTCCAAGCACGGTGCTGGGTCCTGGATTGGAGAAGGGTTGTTAGGAAAGGGGGCGATGTGAGGATCCCTCACCAATGCAACTGGGGACTCATCCAGCTGTGACTCCGAGGAAACTGATACACAAAATAGAAGTCAAGGTTTGTTGTGATGTTAGGGATTTTTTTTTTTGTGGTGATGTGTGGTTTTTGTTTTAGGGTGGGGTGTTTTTTTTTTTTAATAGCTGGGAGCAGGTATGTAAGCAGTTAAATAATTTTATTGATGGGGAGCCATGGGCTCTGCATTCCCAGTAGAGTCCAGACAATTGGACCTCCCCTAACTTTGCTCTGAGACTAGAAGCAAGGTGGGTGCCTTAGTCCTAGACATAGTCCCAGCCATACTCCTCAACTGGATTGTAAAAGGCCCTTCTGACCCATGGGCAAGACAAGCCTCTTCTGTCACTTGACCTTGCAGACACACCTTGGGTCTCCAGGGGGTTTAAATACCTGTGAAGTTCAGCTTCAGGGAATGAAATTCTGTAGGTGCTGTTTTGAGGGACAATTTTCTTGATGACAAGTACTAAATAAGTGGCTGGGAAGCAAGGCACATGACGTCTTTTCACGCTGATACTCTGTATGGCTTTCCTCTGTGTTTATTTCCCTCTAGAAAAAAAGTTATCCCAGTCTTGACTAAAAATCACTGTTTGCCTTGATTTTTTTTTTTTTTTTTTATTTGCTCAGCAGGAAAGGCTTTGGAGCTGTTCAGGATTCTGTAGGAAAGGTGCCAGAACAAGGGACCAACCAACGGTGTGTGAATTGCATAAAACAAGATGAAAAGTAGTGCCCAAACTTCTCTCCTCCTGCAAGGTCTGTTCTATAATTCATGGTCTTGCTAGGGTTTGTTACAAAAACAGGATACAGCAAAATCCTTTAAGATATACAAAACTGCTATTTTAGTGCTGAAAACATGGGAAAACTAAGATTATATACTCCATGGTAAATGTCATAGATGGGAGGCAGAAGGGAGTTATTAAATGCCTGAGTTCCCTTTAGGGAGACTATGACAGATTCAAGACAGATGCATGTGAATAAATCTTCTTCTAATGAATGACACGCAGCTCTGCTGGGCTGTATCAAAAATGTTGCTGCGGTGTCTGTGCAGCTTCAGCAGCAGGAAGCTGAATTGCCAAAGCGGTAATATCCTGAGTCTGATCAGTGTATCCTAATCAAACAGACCCTAAGCAAGAAGGATAGAGTGTCTCACAAACCAGATTGGATTAAAATAGCTTGCTAACTATCTATAATTTCTGTGAGCTCCAATAACTGTCTTAAAGGGCTAGAAAGAAGCAGGATCATGGAGTGCATTATTTTGGAAGACCACATCTCCCCGAACCTTTCTCCTGCTCTAATATGGTGACGAATGCATCACTATAGTTAATATTCCATTACAGACCTCATTTTCCCAGGGTCTATAACTCACCCATAATAATTTGCTGAAGGTTGAAACTTGGCAGCCAGGGCTGCAGACTGGGAATTAATTTTGGTAACACTATAATAAGTGCTCTTTAATTAACGTTGAATGAAAATAGAATTCCTAAGAAATGACACACAGCAGCCATGCGAAATGCTGAATGAATTCATCATGATTAGTGTTACTAAAATGAATATTGAGAGTGGTAAGTGGGGTTTCCCTTTTTATTTAAAAGTGTTGCCAGTATCATTTTATTGATATTTGGCAGCAAATTACTTTTAAACAGACAGCATGAGGAAAGCGCCTCCTGTTTGAAAAGGAAAGCAGGCAGGTAGGTCTTGTACTTCCACACGTACAGAACACATCTTAATCCTGTGAGCCTTGTTGTGACTCTTTGTGGATGGCAACATGTTTGGTATCAGAAGTGATTTTCTGTTGCCAATGACATCCTTGTTTCTCCTGCTTTTTTTGCAGTGGTTCCAGCACACAAAATCTCAGTATTTTCCTGTTTAACATTTTCCCTAGTTATTTCTTCCTAATTTGTACGTTAGAGTTTGTTGCATTGATGAGCTAGCAGTATGTTTCATGGTGGGCTAAACATGTGGTAAAAAGTATATTAAAATTTACCTGTTACATATATCTACATCATATGTATATATATATACACACATCATTACATATATCTACATCACTGACCTAGGTTGCCCAGGGAAGCTTGGCTGCCCCATCCTTGGCGGTGCTTGAAGCCAGATTGTATGGGGCTTGGAGCCCCTGATCCAGTTGGAAGTGTCCCTGCTCATGGAACTGGCTGGGCTTTGGGGTCCCTTCAAGCCCAAACCATTCTACGATTATGTTGTTAAAAGAAAAATAAAAAGGAACTCAAATTGGCTGTGTCAGTGGCCTCTAGGCAAGATTATTTCTTTAGATAAACAACTTATCTCTTAAAATTTTTAGAATTATTCTATTACTGCAATCAACTGTACATTAATAGACCAGGAGAAATCAAACAGAAAAGACCAGACTTCAACAGATGGCCTTTGGGTCCCACATGTATGCCGCTGTCCAACAATCTGTTTGCAGTTCAGGTGTATTTTTCTAATGATCATCTATTTGGACAGACATAACAGTGTTGCCTTCCCCAAAGAACGAGTGATGTGCTCTGTGGGGTGAAGGAGAAAGATGAATGTAATATAATGTGAATTTTGATGTGCACAGAACTGTGCATTCTTTGAATTTTGTGAAAATCTGAGTAGAGATTGTAGAAAATGTACACACACCTGCAAAATGCCTTCTGTAAAGATTTGATTCAGAAAACCTCTATGAGCAAGAGAAAAATCTTCTCTGTGACCCTCAAATTTAGAATCATAGAATGGTTTGGTTTGGAAGGGACTTCAAAGCCCATTCAGTCCCACCCCCTGCCATGGGCAGGGACACCTCCCACTGGATCAGGGGCTCTAAGCTCCATCCAACCTGGCCTTGAACACCTCCAGGGATGGGGCAGCCAACACTGCTCTGGGCAGCCTGGGCCAGGGCCTCCCCACCCTTATCACTGTGTGTACTTGAGTTTATTCCACTATGAAAATTTGCAAGAAAAGGAGAGGGAAAAATATAAAG
Organism: Phaenicophaeus curvirostris; assembly: GCF_032191515.1. NCBI lineage: Eukaryota > Metazoa > Chordata > Aves > Cuculiformes > Cuculidae > Phaenicophaeus > Phaenicophaeus curvirostris. Next base: position 11,545,824 of record NC_091400.1, on the reverse strand, counting down.
GTAGGTCTTTATGTCTCAGTGAAGTGAATGAGTAATTGAAGGAAAGTCTTGATGGTTTCTGTGTGCTGTGCCCTAGAGACATGGAGCAAGATCTGACCTCAAGAGAGCTCCAAGTCCTTTGCAGTGTGCGAGAAGGAGTTACACAAAAACGTTTTCCTGTTGAGTGGAATAGCTGAGGGGTACAGACCTTACCAAAGGTGGAGCTCCCAGAAAGCAAGACTGGAAAAGCCTGGGCTGGCTGGTTATCCGAGGGGCTCTGTCTGTCACAAATGAATAAGGAGGAGAATGCAGTCGGAAGGTTGAACATGTCTGGACAAGACCCAACAATTTAAACTCATTGAGGTGGAAAATAATTACATACTGACAGATCTCCAGGGCAAAGAAATACAGAGAGAAACAAGGGCTTATGTTAACTCTTCATGATTTCAACAATTAATGTTGTTTAATTGAACAGTATTTGTAGTCACTTTCCTATTGTGTACAAGAAATAGCACATTTATTGTTATACAGGAGGTGGAGGTTTTAAAAAGATAGCAGGAGGAATTAAAACATGTGACGGTCTTGGAAAAATCAAGTTACCCAATACCAAAAATTTCAGAAGCGCCTTGATTTGGGTAGGTCTTTTCAGACAGTTAAGTGTGGTGCATAAAGTTTGGAGCAGAGAGAGCAGCAAGGGAAAGGGGAGTGGGCACAGCGTGAACCAGGCTATTTGTAAATTGTTCCAGATGAGGATATTCAGAGAATGGGCTAAACTGTGAGAGCAGCCCTGTGGAGAAGGACTTGGGCTGCTGATTGATGAGAAGCTTGATGTGAGACAGCCATGTACACTGGTAGCTCAGAAGGCCAACTGTGTCCTAGGCTCCATCTAAAATGGGACTAGCAGGGTGAGGGAGGGGATTCTCACCTCTGCTCCGCTCTGGTGAGATCCCACCTGGAATCCTGTGTCCGGTTCTGGAATCCCCAACATAAGAAGCAGATGCAACTGTTGGAACGGGTCCAGAGGAGGCCATGGAGATGATCTGAGGGCTGGAGCACCTCTGCTATGTGGACAGGCTGAGAGTTGGGTTGTTCAGCCTGAAGAAGAGAAGGCTGTGGGGAGACCTTAGAGCAGCTTCCAGTGCTGAAAGGCCCTGCAAGAAAGCTGGGGAGGGACTTTTCACAAGGACCTGTAGTGATAGGATAAGGAATGGCTTTAAATAGGAAGGGAGAAGACTGAGATTACACATTAGGAGGAAATTCTTCACAATGAGGGTGAGGAGGCCCTGGCCCAGGTTGCCCGGGGAAGCTGTGGCTGCTCCATTCCTGGGGATGTTCAAGGCCAGGTTGGATGGGGCTTGGAGCAACCTCATCTGGTGGGAGGCTGGAACTAGATGGGCTTTGAGGTCTCTTCCAACCCAAACCGTTCAATGATTCTAAGCTTGAGGGTCCCAGAGCAGGTTGGAGAAGCTTTTTCTCTCTTTCTATTAAAAGCTGAACTAAAGATAATACATAGATCTCTCAGTTAATAGCATGCAGGTATAACTGAGGAACATGTAGGCAGTATGAGATCTCATTTGCAAGGCTTCTAGATCCTTTTTTTTTAATAATGATGTTAGGAACAGCAATCTCTAGTGAAACAAGATGCACGCCCACTTCAAGGCGTAGTGGAACACATTGCTGTTAATCTTATTTCAGTGTTGGTGCCAAAAGCTCTGAATGCCATGAGCACCATTCTGAGGTTTATCTGATCGTCCTCCTCAGCACCCGGCATGCCGCAACCTAGAGCGAGCAAATTAAACATAATCATATTGGTGCACTGAAATTACACTCCTGTTCCATATGGGGCCTGTAGGCAATAATCATGTTGTTATCCATTTATCTGCTTCCCTCTAGGAAGATTTCAGACTAAACCAGCCAGAACAAATTCGAAGGCTCTGTCATCATTTCAGGAATTGTGGTGCCAGAGGGCTTCTAACACCTCTGGTATTTCTTGCTTTCCTGCCAGGGAAGGAGGGAACGTTAGGACTGGTTGTTTTTTCTTCTCATGTAATATTTTCTTTTATTCTATTCTCAAGGTAGAGAAAAACAAGGCTGCAGTCACACTGACAAACATATTTCTTCCAAATGCTGATACTATATGAGGTTGAGTGACATCACATTGCTGCTTCCAGTTCGTTCTTCCCTTACAAGGGCAATATTGTATGGGGAGTAATTTGTCAGAAATACTAAAACCAGCTTGGGAGCAAAACTAATTGTGAGTAGAGTGAGTGGGTTCACTGTTCTGACTTGTTTCACGGGCTTAACTTTTGGAAAACAGCCTAAAAAAATACCAATTCAAAGTTCAAAGAAAGAAAAAAAACCTAGAACCTGGGGCATTCGGTAGGGTCAGACATTAGTTCTATTTAGACCCTAAACTGTCCCACACTTAATTGCAGCTCTGCTGCATGAGCTTGTAGGAGTAGTAGAAGCATGAAATGTGAACTAATCAGATGGGCAGAGGAACCGGGTGCTTTGAGACAAGTAAGCCCAGGGAATAAGAGGACAAATGTGATTGCAGAAAAGAAGTTTTACAGCACCACAAGAAAATTCTTGCAGGACTACTAGATCTGTATAGAAAGTGATGTGAGAATCTGTCATGGTTTAACCCCAGCCCATGACTAAGCACCATGCAGTCTACCCTTGCCTTAGTGTGATGAATGTCAGAAAAAAACCCTCGTGGGCTGAGATAAAGACAGTTTAACAGAACAGTAAAAGGGAGAGGGAATAATAAAAATAGAATATAGAAATGCAAAACACAACAAGCTGGTGAAGTATCTGAAGAACAAGTCTTATGAGAAGAGGATGAGGAATCTGGGGTTGTTTAGTCTGGAGAAGAGGAGGCAGAGGGGAGACCTTGTTGCTCTCTGCAGCTCAGTGAAAGGAAGTTGGGGTGAGGTGGATGCTGGGCTCTTCTCCCAAGTAACAGGGGATAGGATGAGAGGAAATGGCCCCAAGTTGTGCCAGGTGGGAATGGGGGCTGTCCTCTAGAATATTTTTAGCCACCTTAGAGTTGCAGTGGTGCAGTTCTGGTCATGGTAGATGATTCATGTTTGCATTTAAATCAAAGTTTCAAAGAGTTGAGAAATTAATTTTTCTCCCTCTGAAGAAATGTGGGGGAAAAAGGAATAATCATTAGGCAAAACTTCAGTGAATTGTTTCTTTTTTTTAACCAAAGAAAGAAAAGAAAATGTAGTGACTTGGTTTTAAGCTGAGAAAGCAAACAACCAAAACCTAAAACTGTGTTTAATTTATAATGGAATCTTCCAACTGGAATCATAGAATATCTTGAGTTGGAAGTGACTCACAATGATCATGGAAAATTTAAGAAAAGTAAGCAGACTTCATTAAAATCCTGTATTTCTTTCTGGGTAAAGAGAAATGAGCATTTTTTTTGTCTGCCACTGTTCACGGATCAACGCATTTCAAGGTCAGAAGAGTGCTCTACTCATAGATCCCTCATTGAAAAAGCAGATCAGCCAAGAGTTCAGTGAGTTACTAGAACAGCAAATCCCTTCAAAAAGGAGCGAGCTCTGCTGGATGCCGAAGGCTGGCTTGGCCAGAGTCCCGGTCCTTTCAGCAGTGACCCCTCAGGAGGTCACCTCCCAGTCTCCTGGGTGCTTCTCCTCAGCCCACTGAGGGCTGCAGATTGGAGTATCCTGGCTGATCTCCTCTGTCATTGCTGGGGGATTTCCTCTGCAGCTTTGCCACTTCTTTCTCTTTTCACTATGCCCTCGTTGCAGTGATTATGCCGTGGCCTTTAAATTACAGCATCACAAAACCCAACACCAGAATAATTTAGGAATAGCAAGTGTGAACAGATGAAGTGGAGCATTAAAAGAGAGCACAATCTGATCTGTCAAAGGACAATGACAAATCCTGTGTTTGGGAACAATGAGCATATTATAGATGTGCCACGCATTTGTTTGAGTATGCGTGGTTTGTGTAAACGTTCTTAGCTCATTTAAACAGAAGTTCTGGCTTTGTCTGTCTGACACTTGTTTGTTACATCATAAAAAGAGACCATTAAGTAAAGCAGAAATTAAAGGGGAAGACCATGACTTTGATTGTGATATAATTTGGTAGACAGTTAATTGGTAATTAAAGACTGGGTTTGCCTTAGTTAGAGCTTCTTATTTCTTAGTATTTATCTTCTATTTGGTGTTAGACCAACACTTAATGAAGGAGAAAGAGTTTTTTTTCCAACAGCACTGAGCACTCTTTGAGGCAGAACTGAGCTTTCTGATATTTCAATCCTTGTTTTATTCCTCAAATGAAAATGCTCTATTATGAAGGCAAATAATTTAAATGATCTATATAAAAAGCAGAGCTTTGAGATTAGAATAGCATCTCTAGACAGCAAGTGTCTACTGGGTTGTATAATTGAGACCCTGTATTTCTCTGTGGTTTTGCTGTCCAGCTGTGCTCTGGGTCCTTGATAAACTTTGTGATCTTTACATGTAGCTGCATCACCATAACTCCTCATTAAAAATGATCTAACTCGTCAGTTTTTTGACCTGGTCTTACTATGCTGTCAATTAATTCAGAAATCTTGCAGATTCTCCCATGAAAAAGAAAAGAAAAAAAAGAATCAGTCGTTTGTCTTGTTTGCCCAGGCAACCTGTGCTGTCTTTTCAGATTAAATTCAGGACACGTTTCTGAACTGTTAGAACTTTTTAAACCTTCCTGTAGAGACAGAAAAGGAGGAATGAAATGTTTTTATGGAGTGATCTCTCTGCATTTGAAGCCCTTAACATTTGTTAGCCTTGGTGATGAATTGCTATGGTCTCAGCAGATGGATCTGTCATGACTTAGTAGGCAGGTAGAAAGCAAGTCACTGGGGGAGGAAAGAGATTGCTTGGACATATATGGTGATTTCCAAGCACGTTCCTCAGAAAGAAGTCCTTGGTCCCTGGGAACTTAAGCTTTGCCAGCCTGCAAAGGATATGGCTTGTCCTTCTGTGTTCAGCTGGCTGCTGCAGACGGAAATGTGGAACCAGTATGTTCCTCCACCCAGCTGCAGGATCTGGTCCTGCACCAAGTCAACAGCAAGGCTTCAGCTCTCTGCAGTGAGTGCAGAGGCAAGTGGTCTGTGTGCCATTAGACCATGCCATTAGACCAAGGCTTTTTATTTTCTAGCTTTTTATATCCTCTGATTTGTTCAACTCTCTTGTTTTGGAAAGGAATAACATCGCTCTGTGAGGGTGCTACCCACTGGCTGGAGAAATCTTACGGGTCACTTCACACGTTAAACTTGAGTTTGGCTGCTGAAAGTTAGCCAATTTTTGTATTCAAAGAAGTAAAAGTCCTGATGCCTGACTGCTCATGGGGGTGAAAAATTTGTTGCCTAGCTTTTTATGGAGATTTTTGTACACTTTGTGGGAATATTTCTTCTTTCTCCCAAAGTATTAGAATAAGTAGCAAAAATTTCATAGAATCATAGAACAGTTTGGGTTGGAAGGGTCCTTAAAGATCACCTACTTTCAAGCCCCCTGCCATGGACAGGGACAACTCCCACTGGATCAGGCTGATCCAAGCCCCATCCAGCCTGGCCTTGAACACCTCCAGGGATGGGGCAGCCACAACTTCCCCGGGGCAACTTGGGCCAGGACCTCCCCACCCTCATTGTGATGAATTTTCTCCTAATGTCTAATCTAAATCTTCCCCTCTCTAATCTAAAGCCATTCCCCCTCATCCTATCACTAAAATCCTTCATTAAAAGCCCCTCCTCAGCTTCCTTGCAGGTCCCCTTCAGGAACTGGAAGGTCACTGTAAGATCTCCTTGGAGCCTTCTCTTCTCCAGCCTGAACAACTCCAACTCTTTCAGCCTGTCCTCGTTTGGGAGGTGCTCCCATACTTATTTCCCCTTTGTCCTGACTGAGGGATAGAAAGCATGGCACTGTAGTCAAGTTTAAACAGGAATAGATATTGGTGAAAGCCACAGGTGATGGAGAAAAGTCATCAGAATGAAGCCAGAGGGAAAACAAGCTTGGACTGAATTGGTACCGAGAGGCATGTGTGCTGTAGCTGATGTGATGTGGCATGTTTAAGTGCCATCCTTTGTTTGAAACTTTCCCCTTCCCTGGAAGTCTTTTCTTTTCCAGCATGTTCACAACAGCACAAGTTAACAAATGCCCAAAACAACTTCAGAAATTACTCTTGGTCTGTGAACAAAGACCTTGGCATCTTTGAAATATAGAGGCACTTTGTGCTTCTGAACCTGTGCCTTTGATCTTAGGTTGGCAACACAGTTTTGGCATGCTGAGTGATAAAATCAACCCAATCTGATTAGAGGAAGATTGGTCACCATGCTGGGTGACCAACCATGCACCTCTGGGCTGAGGTTCATATCTGGAGTTGCTCCAAGCAAAGTCTTCAAGCTCTAGTAAATCTGTGGACCTTGCCAGACCGCCTATACATTAAGAACTTGTTCTTTTAAAAATATCAGATCCATTAGATAAAATTTTGATGCATAGTTAACTTCATGTTGTTGAGCTGCTGGAAAGCATGCTACTTTGTGTGAATAAAGAGGAGCAGGATCAGCCCTTTGGTCATGGCCTGTACAGTGCTAATGTTGATGTAAGAGTAGATGGGGTAGGACTGCATGCATGTTACATTTCAGAAATTTGATAACACCTAGAAAAAGACGTTCCTACAGTGTGTTTGCCCTTTAATTTCAGTAGCACAGCTATGTCGGGTAGTTAAGAACAGAAATGTTGCACGGAAGCAAAAATCTATATGCAGCTGGAATGTGGAATTACGAAGAAATGAGCTGTATTTCAGACTCAAATTCAGTTTGGTGTATGCGATCTACATATGGTATCTGTTCATTTGAGGGCACCACATTGCCTGTCATTTTGTCTTTGGCTGCTCTTTTTATCGTTTTGTGTAATGATAAGGAAATGGATTGTCTCAGAATAAATGAATGCCATATGGACCGAATGTACATGAAAATGTCAGCTATCGCTAAAACCCCTCTATGAATCGATGTTAAAGTTCAGAGAACTAATTCGTATCAGCCAGCAGCTCCTCTCCAGCCTCTGTATAAATGGGAGTCCATCTTCTTCTGCTGAAGGAAAAGCTGCTGCTGACTCAGTGTCAGAACTTATGTAGCATGGGTGCTGCTCATTTATTTCTTACAAAATAAGTGAATGGGGTCATTAAGTTTCCAAGACTTGCTATTGCTGTTTGGAGTGAAACAGCTTGGATGGGCTTTAAAACATGGAACAGAGCACTAACGTTTTCTATTTCTCATATATTTTTTCAGGGAAGTTGCTAAGTAACCATAAATTCTGCATGAAATCAAGAGTTCTGCAGTAAATGCTTTATTTGCCCCACGCTTGCATGTTAATATGATGCATAGGGGTGTTTGGAGTTTGTGTTAGAGTGTGAGATAGAGTTCTATATTTTTTTAGCTGTTGTAAGCACAGGAGTTGAGTGCAATCAACTACAGTTAACAATATGAATGTAAAAATTACTGAGAACTTTAAATTTTTACCTCAACCAGAGCCACTTACCCCACAGGGCTCACCACTAGCAAAGGGGAGCTCTCTGGTGAACTTAATCCAGGGATGTCTGCAGTACTTTAGGAATGAAACAAATGTTTCTGAAGAGGGCAGGCTGAGCTGTTGCAATGTCCCTATCAGCCCAAAATTCATATTTCAGATTTGCACGCAGTTTGAGCTGAAATGGAAAATACCTAATAAATACAGCATTGATTTATATCAAAAAGACTGTACAGGTATTTAATAGAGCTGGGTGTAAACTACTCTCTGAGCCCCCATGATTTATCAGGGAGGGATCATGTTTCCAGTAGAAGTTTAGAACCATGCACTAGGAGAACACTTCCTCCTGTAGAACCATTTATTAAAACATTGCTATTTCATTTTAAAAGCTTTAGGATTGTTCAGCGTGGGAAGAACAGTTGAATAAACTGCCTCTCTGTGCATCTGTAAAATCTTACCTGAAGCAACAAATGTTTGCTAGGATTCATATTTGCTGTTTGAGAAAGTGCACCTACGCTTTTGAGAGCGACCAGTGGGGCTTTTTGCGTGTACAAATGCTTTGCCCCATTGTTTGCTGGAGAGGTTACAGCAGCACATGCTGTAAACCGACCTTCGCTTTCCAGAGCGGGGAGAAGAAACCGAGGAGGGGAGAGCAAGATTTTGGCTGAATACTGTAAGCATTTTTAGCCAGTCTAATGACCATCTGAAGGCTGACAAGCATTAGGCCTTCATGTTACAAAGCTTTAAAGCACAGGCTTAATTGTAAACATGTTCATAAACATCACCAACCAGCAAAGTACTTGCAGGGAAGAATAATTTAACAATAACATAACAGCTTTACAATAATAATAATTTGTTGTTCTCCACTTAGAAACCTGTAGCCAATGTAAAAATAAATAGCACAAAGGAAACGTGAGACTTTGCCTTTCCATGGCAAAAAGGGTCATAAAACAGGAGAGGTCATGTGGCAAATGTGATTTACCTGAGCTTTAAGTACTTTGAAAATGAAACACCAGGAACAGCGTAATCGGGCAGGAGAGCAATTAGGGACTCCATTACTACTCAAGAGAAGTTACAGAGACCATAATCACTTGCTGGAGGAAATGGTTTTCTCGCACAGGCCAAATGCAGCTTTGCTCTGCCCATCAGCAGTGTGCGAGTGAGGGAGTGTCTGAAGCCCTTGACAGGAGCAGGAATGCATAGGGAACAGGGCGGTTATTTAGGGAATCTGTCTAGTCATAATTCACTCTGCATCATATCTGGATGTAATTGCTAAAAATGTTCAAAGCCTGGACTTGCTCAGGGTACGTGGAATGCTGCCCTTGCTGACAAGGCTTGCGATGTGTCCAGCAGCCCAAGGACACCGAGGAACCTTTAACTCTGTGATACAACAGGAATTGCTATGGTGGGTGGTTAGATGGGGCGACTCTTTCTCTTTTCAGGGGGAAATAGAAAGATCAACAGGGGGAAAAGGTGACAGAAAACAGGTTTTAAAAGTTTCCTTGTGATAGAAATTTGGGGTGGCAAAAGGCTGGTGACTCATATGTGCTTTATGTGTATCCTTGTGTACACACAGGACACGATGAGTATAGGGTCTAGTTTAACTCCAGGCTGAACATATTGCTTTACGGCAGAAAGGTCTAAAGAAATTATTTGAATTGGAGGACGACTGTGGACTATTCCAAATGCCGTGTCTTCGTGTACCTTTTGTGTCCACACTCAAAGTGCAAGAGCATTTTAGACTCCCTTACAATGTCTACTCTGCTAAAAGCAGCATCCCAAGAGCTGGAGCTAAGGGGAAGGATTGACAAGGATGACAAATACACTCTGAGGCTGGTGTGTCCCTACCAAGAAGGGCTAGATAGGTTTCCTTCTGAGCTATAGGTCTCAGACCAATATATAGAGTCTGAAAGGTGTCCAGTTAGTTTAGGATCGTAAACCAAACAATTCAGGGGAATTGTCCAGCTGGCCATGTTTTAGGTTTGGTTTCACGTGACTGAAGGTGATGTCCTTTTACAACCGTTGGCTTAATTTTGTGTTTCTGTTTACAAAAGCAGAAGGTAGAGGAAAATCAGAGGTGACACAGTGAAGCAATGTATTTAATAAAGAACAGCAAAAGACTCTGAAATTATTGAAAAAGGGTCTGTAAACCAGCTAAATGCTTACACATCCGTAGAAAGTGAATGATGGCATTGGTATCTTAAGCTGGGAGACTTGAACATTTTCTTTTTGCTAACCTTTTCTTTCTTTGATGAAATGAATGATTTTTAAAGCCCATGAAAGGCAATAAATAACTTCATGGCTGCACTAAAGTACGATGAAAGACATTCGTCAGTATTTATAAAGGATTATACGGTAAACAGGCTGAGAGCAACTACAGGTCTGTAATTCTGTTAGCAAGCCTTCCTTTTCACTTGGACATTTTTCTTTCACTGCAGCTTTTGTGCAGTCATCAAAGATGCTCAGGCATCCAGTAGCTCTGAGAGAGTTGCTGGACATCTGGAAAACTGGACGTGCCAAGTGTATCAGCATGGATGTGCTTTATAGCTTATGCACGGGAAATCTGGAACATCCAGGAAGTCTCTCCTCAGGTTCTATGCATGGAGCTGAGCACGTGCACAACAGCTGCTTGCGCACCAGTGCCTTCCTGGCAGCTTTCTGGAAACCTCTCACAGAAATATGAGAAATAGAAGAAAGTCATTTGGCTGTAGCATTTGTGCGTAAGACCAGTGCATGGTAAAATTCAAGACTACGTTTACAGGAAAAGGAGAGTTATTTAATCCTATACGTTTTTATTTCTGGGCACTGATATTTAGAGAAGGTTTGGAAGACAAACTAGAGCTGCACATGTAGAAATTTTGACTGTGAGTCTTAATCAAATCGTACAAATCAGCACAGGCTGATCTTCAAGCTTCTAAGTGGCCTACAGGCAAGCTGGGGAGGGGCTCTTGATCAGGGAGGGCAGGGATAGGATGAGAGAGAATGGTTTTAAGCTGAAAGAGGGAAGATTGAAATGAGATCTTAAGCAGAAATGCTTTCCTGTGAGAGTGGGGAGGCCCTGGCCCAGGTTGCCCAGAGCAGTGGTGGCTGCCCCATCCCTGGAGGCATTCAAGGCCGGGTTGGATGGGGCTTGGAGCCCCTGGTCAAGTAGGAGGTGTCCCAGTGTGTGGCAGGGGTGGGACTAGATGGGTTTTGAGGTCCCTTCTGACCCAACATATTCTATAAAGTGCATCTCTTGTCAAAGGTAAGCATGCGTCAGGGCATGTAGCAGAAGGCAGGATTAAACAAATAGGGTTAATCGCACATGAACACACAGTAAAAAGAAAAGAAAAAGAATATTGGGAGCAGCAGCTCCATGAAAAATGGTCTTGCTTGTGTTGGCTGGTGCTAATTAATGAGTTTTTGCTCTGTTGCTTATTTTTTTCATAACATTTTCAAAATACACTCATGTTTTTCTGTAACTCTTTTACAATAGAAGTAGTATTCCTTTACCTCCATGGTCCTCCAGTGCGATTTGTTTAGCAGTCTTCTCCTGAGCACTAGGAGAAAGAATAACATGTGCTGAACATTGCTCTTATCCTGCTGGGAATTATGGTTTTGTTGTAACCGCAGTACAGTAGAAAGTGTCAGCATGTCCAAATTTAACACTTTGTTTAATAATTTAGGCAGTGGGAGAGGTGGGGTCTTTGCTTTATCGCCAGCCTTGACCTATCATAAACAAGCTTCTTCACGCTGCTCTTCCTGACTGGAGCAGACTTTGAAGTAACAGGGGCCTTTACTTGTCTTTTCATCATGAGTAAGTTTAGCCAAATGGTCTGATTCTAATGTGCACATATTCTTGTTAGTTCGTTTAATATGCTCCGTGGGTCAGTTTTTCCCTTTGTGTTCAGCATGATCTTGCCATATCAGTTTTCGTAACGGGGTCTCGGCAGAGTCAGAGCTCTGCAACATGAAGTGTCACATTGTGGGTGGTCCATTATGTTTGAGGGTTTTTTGAGCCAAATGTGAATAGAAAACAGCTTTTGTTCTGCAATTTTGGACTTTACCCTTAAATACTTATGAGACTGTAATCATCCACACATCACCCACTGCCAATAAATAACCTATTTTATTATCCAAGTCACTACACGGAGAAGAACATTTTTGCTGAAGCCGGCCAGAGGCAGCAATATTCTGGGTCGTATTTCTTTTTTTCTACATGAGAGTTACATATTTTATTAGAGTGGCAGGGATGTGATTACTTATTTTGTTATACAAGAAGGGTGATACTGAAGTTAAAAACATAAATTGGAGTTTAAATGTGCCTGTGTTATGAAGGACAGCAGAATCTGGGTAACAGAGCTTTTCACAGATATGAGGACAGAATATATGCACAATGTGGAGATTAAGAAAGACTTTGATAGGCAGGATGATATAATTTCAGACAAGTCCTAGGGAGTCTTGGTAAAATCCTAGGTTGCATGGGTGAGGCATAGTAGGGATGTCCTCTAAAATCAAATAATCTAGGTGTCAGGAAAAGTCAAACAGGTGGATGAAGGAAGTAAGTAGTGCGGAAAAAGCTGTCAGAGGAACTAATGCTGCAACAGGCAGACTTTAACAGAAAAGCAGCTGCTTGGGTAAGATATTCTCCTATCAAAAGGAGTAACATGTAGCTGCCCAGCAGAGTGAAGGCTAAATAAAGGATTTAAGAGAGTATAAATGTGAATTCAACTGTCAAGTTTTCTTCCTTCCTCATTCAAATCATAGAATAGTTGGGTTGGAAGGGACCTCAAAACCCAATCAGCTCCACCCCTGCCCTAGGCAGGGACACTTCCCACTAGATCAGGCTGATCCAAGCCCCATCCAACCTGGCCTTGAACAGCTCCAGGGATGGGGCAGCCACCACTGCTTTGGGCAACCTGGGCCAGGGCCTCCCCACTCTTGCCATGAAGAAATTCCTCCTTGTGTCTATTCTAGGTATTTATAAAGTATTTGTTTTCCTGTCTTCTTGAATTCCTATGAAGATAATGACAGGGCAGTGTCTGGTAGCTTGGCCACACAGCTCCAGCAGCTCTAGATTTGAAAAGGTTAGATGGGATACTGTCAGAAGTTTTCATTCCCAATGGATATTTCTATTATTTTTATGATACACCCAAGATATGCTTGTGATGCTGTTCCCCTTCGTGGAATCTCACAGCTCCAATTTGTGGCTCCTGAGAGAGCCCTTAAAGCACAGATGAAGGGCATCAGGTTAAATCTCTTTTTATGAGGCAACCTGCTTTGTATCATTTTCCTTTTTTTTTTTTTTTCATTGATCATGAATGTATTTTTGGCATATTGTACACAAACAAATGCTCTTCTGGGCAGAAGCCTCTCTAGTGGTTAAAGCAGTAAATTTTGACTCAATGAGTGACTGGGTCAGCCTCGGGATGCCTAGTTGAGCATCTTCTATTGATTTATTGTGTGGCCTTCACCAACTAGCTGATATCTTTGTCTCTCTCCATTCTCTCAGTACTTTTGCGTGGGTATAACTATACCACACAGAGCTTTTCTCATCCCTTTTTTAAATAGACTCTTTCAGATATGGTGAGAGATTTGGATCGGACTGTCCATGACCTAGGACCACTTGGTGCAGTTTTGGGCACCACAATTATAGAAAGGATCCAAAGTTATGTGGAGTGTCCAGAGGAGGCCATGAGAATCTTGAAGGGTTTAGAGCAGAAGTTGTGCAATTTAATTCTTCTGGGTCTGTGTGTGCTTTCTCCCTTAAAACCTATTTTGGTTCCATGAGTTCTCCAATAACTGCTAATGCAGCACCTCCAGGTGACTCTGTGGTCCTGCCCAAGATTCTTCAACATCTCACTTCTGCTGCAGACACAGTGTAGGCCAGGGATGTCCTTCAGTGCTGAGCTGAGTCTCCCAGCCATCTCCTAGCTGGGCAGCAGTGGTGGGATTTTTATGCTGTGAAAACAAGTTTTAAGACTGTGAAGAGAATACACTTACATGTAATGGACTCTTGAATTTGTTATAAATAGTCCTTGTTTGTTTATTTACTTGTTTTGAAGTGGAGAACATATGCATAGGAGCAGCCAGACTTTGTGATCTACTGTCAGGCAAAGTGTGGCAGGATGGATTGTGTAGACCTTGTGGTGGTTTGCTGGTACACAAAATAACTCTGTGCGCAGCGTGTTTCTTTTGTCACCTGTACTGTGTCTATTTGAAAGGGCTGAAGGAGAAACAGTGATGGACAAGAGTATTTTGAAAGTACCATTACGTGGTACTCCCAAATGGCAGAACATGATGTGGTGGCTGATGTCTTGATTAGCTCTATAGGAAAGTTTTCTCTTTCCCTTTCCCCAAGCAGTTCTTCCTCTGTGAAGAGAAGGAAGAAAACAAAGCAGAAACACGTAAGCAGAGAAGGAAAATAATTGGCTTTAATTATGAAAACCATAGGTGAAAAATATGCTGAAGGATATTTTGAATATTTCTAATGGTGATGCTTATGTTTCCCTCCCATCCACCCTGAAAAAGCTGTGTAGCAGATACAGCCAGACTCTGTGTCTAATCAACATTGTCTTTGGATATCAGAAAAGCAAATGTTTTTAGAACTATCCTGCAGCCTGTTCTTCAAAACAAGGATGGAGCAATGCGAATGTTTGTTCTAACCAGTTTGCAATAAGAGTGAGATGTTACTCCACAAATCATTCAGCAGATCAGTATGGGAATAAATCAAGGCATGGTGAGGAGGAGGAGGTATGAGGTGAAAACTAATTCACAAGTGGTTGCTAAGCACTCCAAAACCACAAAAATATTTCTTGGGTGTACTGAGTTGTAAAATCATAATGGACATGCCTAAATTGTTGTTCTGGAAGTGACCTGGCTCCATTGGGAAGTTGGTATGTTCGTGTCAGTTTTTAGTTTTCTGTGTCTACTCTGAGTTGAGGTTTGCACCCAGTTTTCTGTTCTTCCAGTGCTGTACCAGCTTTATCACTCTGCCTGTTACCCCAAATGCTGCTGAGTAGAAAGGCATGTGGATGCCCCATGGGATCTTGATATGAATATTAACGTCATCACAAATTTATTAGAAAGCTTATTGAAGTTCACTAAAATTGAAGTGAAGCTGTGCCCTGTTTGGAGATTAGATAGACCAAGAAATGTTTCTGCATTCAGTTCAGTCTCAAATTAATGCTAAATGCAGTGCAGGGCATGCCCAGAAACACCTCCTAGGAAACACTGCTTTGGAAAAGGAACGCACTCCTGGAGGTCATGTTCTCCTAAGATCAATTCACAACAGGACTGTAGGTTTGGATTTAAGAGCTTGGATTCTGTGTAAACTTAGTGTTGAGTCCCATTTTGGAGGTGTCCAAACTCCTAATCAATCCACAGATTTGTAGAAACTTTCTGGAAGATTTAGGTGTATAATTTCTCTGCTGGAAATTAATCTCTCTGTGTATTTAGCTCACACTTAACCATTTTAGCTCACACTTAACCAAAACCTTTATAAAACTTTTAATCTTGCATATGCATCACAATACATCCTCTATATTTGAAATATCATATCTATTTTACTGACATCTTTCTGTTCTGTACCATTGAACTCTGTTTCTGTAAGTGATAAGCAGAAAACAAGTTGCATGGAAAGGTCATCAAGTGTGGTGGTTGCACGCTACATATGAGGTGATATGTCAGCAGTGTCAGAAAACCTCAATTGTGTCTCAGTGTTGACACCCTCAAACATTCCAGACTCCTGAATTAGGTCTGAAAAATTCATCAGTGATGTAAAACTTTTGAGTTTGTTTTTTTTTTTAAGGATTGTGTATGTTGGACACTCTTACTTTGCCTCATTTTCTGAACTTGTGCTGTGTGCTTCATGCTGTTGGGTTTCCTGCCAGAATACTGTCAAGGCTCTTTGTTATGATGGAAGTTATAAATTGAAATGGCTTGAGTTATTATTGAGGCAACCTGGAACTATCACAAGAGCTGTGGTGGGCAGTGGTATCTGCGGACAGGTGACATGGGTGGCAGGGAATACTTTCTCTGGATGCAGCGTTTTTGTGTTGTTTCCCAACTGAGAAGGAACTGAGAGTGGTAGAGAGAGGAGTGAAGCCGAGGCTGTTTCTCTTCAGGTAAGCAAGAAAAAGGGAGGGAGAGGGTCAGGAGTGCTTAATCTACCTGTATTCTCTCTCTATCTTTCAGCTGGTTGTGGTCTGGAGGAGAGTGCTAGGGAAAAGCAGGCAGGCTGCAACTAACAGATCTGGGTCAGTGGAGCCTACTCCAGACCTAGGGCTGGAAAGGTGACTTCCACTTTTACCAGTAGCTGAAATGAGTCCTGACTATCTCTTTTTCTTTAAAAATAGACAAATAAAACTACTTTCCACTACAACTCAAAAAATCCCACCCCATCTCCAAATTTTGGCATCTGGCTTAGAAACCTCCACTGGCATGAGAAGAGTTTATCAAACATCCTTGTACACTTTCCTTCCCCTGTTCTGTGCTACCCACCCACCCTTCCTTTGGTTTTCACCAAAAATGAGCAGAGAAAAATCCTCATTGTGATGTACAAAAAGCTAGGGAGGTGAGAGGGGCTCACAAGAAGCGATAAGACAGACAAACCCAAAATGCTCATCACAGCAATGACTGTGTGGACTGAGAATTCAAAAGGTTAAACCTAATCCCTCCAAACCTGGTCACTTCCAGCAGTTAATGACCTGCTAGTCTGCTAAGCATCAGGAGAGGAAGCCAGGAGCAGTTAACACGTTCAGAAATGCAGTTGTTGCTAACAATAGTAATGAACCATATCTTGGGCTTGTTATTGTGCGTATTGGAGGAGAAACAGAGTAAAGGCTTCAGAATGATGATGATTAATGTAAATATTAAGGTATAGAAGTGAGGAGAGCAATAAATGTGATCCTGGAACGGCAGCAGAATATTGCAAACGCATAGGGCAAGCAGAATGGTGGTGGTGTGACCCCGAGGTTTTTTTTTAAAGCCGGGGCTGAACATTTCCTTCCTGCAGCAAACATTCAGGAAGAGAAGGAAGGAAGGTGGAAAGGGGACTGCAAACAAGTGCTGGCAGTCACTTTATGGGCTTACCATTTCCTTATCCTTCTGGCTGTCACAGCAAAAGATCTTGCAAAGCTGTGGTGCCCCAGAGAGTCCAAAGATTCCCGGGAAAGCTGACCATGAGAATTTATCCCTCTTGAGAGTCTCTGTCCGGTTGCTTGTGTTTATCTACTTCCCATTAAGAGGAGCCTCTATGGATTATTTCCCCACAAGAGAGAGCTCTGCAGGATTTCATTTGGCCTGGTGCTAAACCCCAGGCCATGCTCTGCACTGCTGTCACCTAACAGACCAAAGCTTCAGAGCTGTTCCTGCTCTATTTCAGCCTCTTCTTTGTATTCTTATTTTTGTGGAAACAGCATAGGATGCAAAGGGAGCATCAAAGGGGATCTTTGAGGATTCTGTGGTTCCCTGTTGTGAAGTTTCAAGGACGGGCTCTCATTTCTCTATAAATTTTTGGTCTTCTGGATGTAGCAACATGACCCCTTGCTACTGGGTATTTGTGAGCCTGCAAGCTTAATGCTTTTGTACTTTTTAAAAAGAAACATCTCTGACTAAAGTATGACTGAGTGCCCTTGCTTCAATTTATCTTTCAAGAAATCAATTCAATGATATCTATAAACTTCCAATGCAATATTTCTGAGGGCTTGGCATATAAACTCCTCCACTTTGTCCCTCATCAACGTGAGCCTTATAATTGCTTTCTAATAGCTTATTATTTAAGTTCTGGAGTCTTCAAAAAAGAAAAACACAGACCTGTCAGAGTGAGTCCAGAGGAGGCCACAAAGATGACCAAAGGGCTGGAGCACCTCCTATATGGCAACACGCTAAGAGAGTGGGGGTTGTTCAGCCTGGAGAAGAGAAGGCTCCGGGGGACCTTGGAGCAGCTTCCAGTACTGAAAGAGGCTCCAGGAAAGCTGGGGAGGGGCTCTTGATCAGGGGCTGCAGGAACAGGACAGTGGGGATGGCTTTAATCTCAGAGAGCGGGAGATTGAGACAGGATCTTAAGAAATGTTTTGCTATGAGGGTGGGAAGGCCCTGGCCCAGGTTGACCAGGACAGTGGTGGCTGCCCCATCCCTGGACGTGTTCAAGGCCAGGTTGGATGGGGCTTGGAACCCCTGATCCAGTGGGAGGTGTCCCTGCCCATGGCAGGAGGTGGGACCTGATGGGCTTTGAGGTCCCTTCCAACCCAAACCATATTATGATTATAGATATCATACTGTATTATTCAAACACATTTTTTTATAACATCACTGTTCATGCAAGCATGTCAGTTCTGTGCAAGCACTGTTTGAGATTGATGGTATAGGTGGCTGTTTTGTTCCTGGGACGCTTTTCTTTCTCTTTCTGTCACGTATAAATATCTGTACAAATAAGGACTTAAGAGTTCATGTTAGATCAACTTAATTAACTGGCATGGGGATGGGGACAGCAGAAGGAAGGGGAATGCACTCTGGAGTTGGTATGGAGTCAAATCTAGGTACATATAAGTTTCTTCTCTACCGAAGATTCAGGAATTGGGAGTAGTGATTTATAAGCTCTTGACAAATTTCCATCTGTTCTCATTCCATATAGTTTTTTTCCCCCTCGGAGTTCAAAGGCTGTCTACTGCTGGGCCACGCAGCATCTGTGATATATAGCTGTCTCCGAGGCTGTCATACATTCTAATTTTAACACCGATGGAGCTCAAGGCCTTAATTCAAGAACCACCCCAAATAGCTCCAACAAGTAGGAAATCTATTCTGCTAAAAACTAGGCAACCGGTGAGTTTATGAAGGCTCATGTAAAACAGCATTTGTGAGAATAAAACTGGAGAGCACTCAGAAAAAGTTGAGCGATGGAGAGAAATTACTGTTGATTTCATTTGGTATAAATTTGTCCTGAGCACTGCCTTCCGCTGCAAAACTGATTTTGTATTTTGACTGTGTAGCAATCAGCATTTCACAAAGAAGGGGCTTTTTCCTGGCTCTGCTTTTTTGAGGTTTGTGTAATTGTGTATTCCTCAATTTTTCACAATTTTATTGTGGAAAGTTACAAATCCAGGTGTGGAAGAAGTAACAGTATTTAGTAACTTTTCCACCTTTAGTGATTGAAGATTCATCATAGTAGAGAGTATTTAAGATGCACTCTTGAAGTAATGGATTTTAAAAATCCAATGACAGGGTGTATAATTTAACTAACAGCACTAACGCTGAATCCAGTTTCTCCCTCAATTACAAATATTCAATTCCCAGTGTGACCATAAGGGGCAAATACAGAAGTTCATCACAGTCAGTCATTAGCTTCACACCTCTCCAACATTTAACCCCCTCCCACCATGTATCCTAATACTTCTAGGAAGAAACTGCCATGCATCATTCTACTAATCTTGCAAACACATCAAAGTCAGCTTCTACGTTTCCTCAAATAAGGCACTTACGAAAAAGGATCTTGTTTTCAAACCAGAAACGTACATCAGGTATTCACTTCCTTTACTAATATTTAGTTATTCATAAAACAAAACTTTCATTCCTTATAGCTGGAGGTAAAATGGGAAAATAAAAAAAATCAAAAGAAATAATAAATGAACATTATTTCACTCTTGTCCTCCTTCTCTGCCTATAGAATGCAGGATGAATTTTTCTTATGTCTTACACAGGGATAACAATGTCCAAACTGTTGGACAAAAAAGCTTTTCCCAGTTTTCACTGCATTTCTCTGGTCTTTAGTCTCATAGGTCTGCTGGCTGCATTTTCCTTCCCCCTTGGTTCTGGTGCACCCTGAAGAAGCTGTTGGTGATGTGGGCTTTTAGGTGCAAAATGCAGCAATGATCTCAAACACACTGACCCGTTGTGGAGCTCTGTTTGCCAAGAGGATGGCTCCTACCTTTCTCCTTGTGCCAAGGGATGAATGAAGCCAGGAAAATGTTTAGAAACTGGAAAAAGAGCCAATCACAGGGTGAAAGAAGTGAGAAGTTGCAGTTAAACTGAGTTGCTCAGAGGGATGGGGAAGCAGAGCTTTTTGTGAGATAAGTCGTATCAGGAAGAAGATAGAAGGGTACTTTGAACTTGGGCTGGATGTAAAACCAGTGAGGGCTACCAGGGCTGACCTTGTTTGAGTTATGATGATCCTAGCAGAGAGAGTTAAGTGAAAACTGGTGGAAGGAAAGCAGGACTGCAGTTAACTGAAGAAAAAAGAAAAAAAAAAAGAGCACATTTGGCTGTTTGAAGGTCCATATGTAAAAGCAGAATACTTCGGTGGATGGCCACAAATAATGAGAGGGATAATTTATCCAAGAAACCAGCCTTGCAGTTGACAGCCACAAGCACAGCACTGTGGTCTGTCTTTCCCTGAGTAGTTGCTGGGTCTCAGCTCTTCTCACACAAAAATCTTTTCAGTCACAGCTTTTGTAGTGTTGGGGCTTCAAATACCTATTAGAAAAATTCATAAGTGGAAACAATTAACTCTTTTATACTCTATTTTCATGGCTTTGCATTTCATTCCCTGAAAGCACAACAGAATTTACTGCTCTGCTCCCAAACGCTGCTGGCAATGTTATGACTATATTTATTGTGATAGCAGTGTTTAATAATTACAGTATCAAAGAGTCTCAGTTATAATTCCTTTATTATAAATACCTTATGAATAAACCAAGTTCCTATTATTGAAGGATAACACTGTAAGCACCAGTTACTTTGAAGGGCAACACAGAAGCCAAAGGTAAAAAAAAGGCCATGGAGATTCCTAAAAGGTTTTCCAGAGTAACTGTAATTATTTTGCATTTTAGCACTTATTTGTTACCTGAAACAGTTGAGGTCAGCTTTAAATCAAAAGCTGCTTAATACTTTCAAATTGCCTGTTAAACTATACAGACTTTTGCTAACCTGGCTCCAAATATTTCATAGAATCATACTCTGACCATCTGAAGCATTTTGTTTAATGAAGTTCCACTGATTGTCTCTCTTCTGTGCTGCAAGCAGAGTGCTCTGCTGCTAAGATGGGCAGAATTAGGCATAGGCTATAGAGTATTCCAGAATTAGTTCCACTGCATGACATATGTTTTCAGAAATGGGAAAGCCCAGCATGCAGCAACATGCATGTAATTTCTAGGAAACTCAAAGTTTGGTCTGCAGTCATTCTGCACGTGGTTCTCCTGGCTTCTGCTGGAGAGAGAGCTTTTGTGAAAGGCTTTTTTATGTACAGCCTGTCAGTTTTAGTACATCTAAATAATTTATAAGCCTCTAGGAGGTAATCCCTGACCAGGCTTAGCCATTACAGTGATCATAATATTGGTAGTAGGTCAGATTTCCAAATTGTAAAGGGAGACCTGTGTTGTCAGGCTGTGTGACAAGCGTTGGGACTTCAGACTGCACATTTGAACATAAAGCATGTGGTAATTTATTACTTGCCTGATGCAGCTGATGGAGGCTCTCTCTACTTTGAATCAAGGTTGATATTTGACAAACGAGCCAGGCTTTTGCCCATCTGCCCTTGTGCCGACATATATTAACTCCCTTATCCTTGCAAGTGCTCAAAAAGTTTTATTGGGAAAAGGCAAATGTCAAAAGTGTAAAGTTACTTTAATAAAACTGACTGAGATCAAGTTTCCTTGCTGGCTGCCTGCCATTGAAAAATCCCTTTGTTAGCTTTTTAAATGTTCCTGTGACAAATACAACCCTTTTCATTTCTTTCTATCAGACTGAATGGGTTTAATTAAAATGTGAAAATTTTGATTGAGTTTCATAGCAGAGAAACCTCGGGGGCACCTTCCTTTAGAACCTGCCTGATTTTGAGTTTACCATTATTTTAAGGACAATTCTAAACCTTGTGGATGTAGAAAGCATGAAAGATCAAGAAAAAAAGATTAATTGCTGAATTTTAGATGGATGGCATCCTCCCTTTTTTGAGGGGTGCCGATAAAACTTCCATGAAAAGCAGAGAGGTGGAGGAAAAGGAAAGAAGAAGAAATATAGTAAATGGGAACACAATGAAATGATTAAAGTAAATGAAAGCATTGCTGTGCAGCTGGAACAAACGATTGATATAGTGTGCACTGGACTGGTAGTTGTAGGAAACGCTCGTTGTTCCCACAGCTGCTTTGACTGGCAAAATTGAAGTTAGTATCAGGAGCTGGCAAAATCAAATGCAGCATCCAAGTAAATATTGCACAATTTGACTAGAAAAAAATAGTGGTTATGGTTTTGGACATCCACAGTTTAAATTGTGCTGGGTTACTATAGCATGGAAAGTACTTGGCATGAGCAAATGTATTTACAAAAACAATTAGACTCCATTAAAACAGTCTTTTTAAATGCTTGATGCATCTTTAATGTGTTTTGTGCATGAAAAGAAATGCAATCAGGAGAGTAAGTACAATTTTGGTATCATATTAAAAATGTAATAAAATACTAACAAAATGCTTAAGCATAAGTTAAATTTCACACCAGAACTACCTTCTGTTTGGCAACAAGGCAGTGTGTTTAATTTCATATTAATAATGCGGTGCACAGAGGGCAGGTTGCAGGAGTCTCCAGAGGCTTGACATTCAGTCTCCTTAGCCCATATCCTGCGTTTTTCCAGTCAGTTGATGTGTGCTGCAAAGTCGAGTTTCAAAAGGCAGCGCAATCGCCAGATCAAGCTTGTTCTGGCATCCCTGTCCTCTTGATGATGGCCAGCAGTCCTCTGTATTCCCGGTTTTGGGCTTGGTGGCTCCGTGTGTTCAGGAAGAACACATTAGGAGAGAAAATTGTGTCTGGTTTCAGTGCTGTTATGTCAGATAAAAAAAAAACCTGAGGCCCTGGAGAGATAAGGTGCTTTGCAAACAGCACCTCCAGAAGCACTAGACAGAGACAAGCCTAACACCAGCAAGTGTGGACTCATTCCAAACATACTTCTTTTTATCTTCTAATCACTCTTATTTAGTTCTCTTTGTTCCCTTCTCTTTCAAAGAAACCAAACCCGTGTGGTCCTTTTCAGAGGAGGGACCAATGGGTTCAACAGAAGAATTTTGTCAAAACCAATAAAGAGACGTGGCAGTAGCTGTATTAGAATCCCACTGTTTTTAGAACTACAGAAAGAAAATTCGTATGGCCTAGCCTTGGGCCAAATCTGCTAATTATCTGCAGTATGGTGTCATTACAAATTTAAGAAGGATTTCAGGAGTTGATACAAACCATCTGAGCTCAGAAATGTAGGATTACAAAGGCATTCCAGTGTCTCTGATGAAAGGAATTAACATGGAGGCCAAGCAGAAGTGGGAAGTCCAAAACACATGGGAGGCTGAGATGGTGGATGGAAGATCGTAGTATCACAGACTGGTTTAGGTTGGAAGGAACCTCAAAGCCCATCCAGTTCCAGCCCCTGCCATGGGCAGGGACACCTCCCACTGGATCAGGGGCTCCAAGCCCCATCCAACCTGGCCTCGAACACCTCCAGGGATGGGGCAGCCACCACTGCTCTGGGCAACCTGGACCAGGGCCTCCCCACCCTCACTGTGAAGAATTCCCCCCGTGTTGGAGTAGTTCCCCCTGTTATGCAGTAGTTGAGGTATGGCAAAACTTAGATTTGGGTCAAAATACAAATTTCTTCAGTTCAAATTTAAATTAAAGACCAGCAGCGGACCATGAATACCAGTATGTTCTTCATCCTAGATACATAAAACCTAAAAATTGATACATAGAGTTCAGAATTGTATTTTGAGGTAGGATATTGCTGCTACATCTACAACAGTTTAATTCACTGGAGTATTTCTTTAAAACCCACCTCTGTTCTTTCATTAAAGATGAAAATCACAGAAGTAGGCTTGTTGGAGGATATTTTTTCCCGTTACATTCAGGAAAGAGGGAGAAAGCTAGGTGCAAATAATACTGTGTGTTTAATTTTAGTTAAGCGTGGGCTTCACCTTGTCAGTTAACTAAGAATAAAATACTCTATGTGAAAACAGTTTTTCACCTTCAAGAACCTCGGAGCACTCTAAATACACCAAAACCTCTTCACCCCATGTAGTCAGAGTGCTGCTCAGAGGTACAATGGAGCTGTTGTTCAGCTATGTGTAGAAATGCTACATACCAGTGGAGGGGAGGAAGTTAAGAATAATATGGTATATTCAAATATAACTTTCAGGAGCGTTTTGGTAGGCTGAATGTAGCTGTCTGGAATTTGGCCACAATGCTCAGCTTAACAGCCCTGCTCTTGTGAGAAGTGGAATAAGATCTTTAATTTTTCCATTCCCTCCACAAGTGGTCATGAGGTTTTCCACCCCAGCCAACAGTCAAGGTTTCCAACAGCACGCTTCTTTTTAGTAAAACACTACCCAAATGCTAGATCAATGTTGCTTCAGAGTTTAGAGTGCCTCCTACTGCATTGCTAACCCCATTTCCCTTCACGTCACCATTTCCTATTTAAACACTGACCTGCTCTCTTGACCACCTGGATGATGGTCTGACGGTCTAGGATGCAACAATAACACGATCTGAGAGCTTGTGCCTTTTTAGAGTAGAGAGGCCTTTAATCCATCTTCAGGAAATCATAAAATCATAGAATTGTTGAGGTTGAAAAGATCTCTAAGATCATCCAGTCCAATCATCTGTCCAATCCCGCTGTGCAGACTAAATCATGTCCTGAAGTGCCAGATCTACATTCTTTTTGAACCCCTCTGTGGATGGAGACGTCACCGCTGCCCCAGGAAGCGTCTGCCAGGGCTTCATCACTCTTTCAGTAAAGATGTTTTTTCTGTTATCCAATCTAAACCTCCCCTGGTGCAATTTGAGGCCATTCCCTCTCTTCCTGTCACTTGTTACTTAGGAGAAGAGACCAGCATCCACTCTCACTCCATCTCTTAGGAGATTTCACTTTTCTGACAGGCTAGGTTTTATATTAAGCAGCAATTCCTCCAGCCTTTAGTAATTTGTCGTTTAAAACATGAAAGGAATTTGGAATACAAAGAAGAAAGAAAAAAAGATCTAAAACTGTGAAGGATGATTATTTTACTAAGTGATCTTGTGCTTTTGAGGGTCTTTGCTGGCTTCTGATTCCAGTTGTATGTACAAAAAAGACAAAGAAAATGCAGAAATCCTCTACTTATATAGTGAAAAATATCTAGTGCACTGTATGCACAGGCAGGAATAAAAAACCTAATGATATGTGGAGAGAAAGGGAAGGACAGTGCTGTAGCTGAATAAAGGACAAAGAAATATTTTGCTGTGAAATTCAGTCTGTGTAAATATTTCCTTGCCAGATGCTGCATTTAATTAAGGTGGCTTTAGGAAAAAATGCCTCCTTTTCTTCCTGCACTTTAAAGTACAGTATTTACATTTGTGGATAGAGATACTGATGTTCTACAATATTGAGAGTAATTGCTGGTGCCTGAATTAAGGGACGTTCCTATTTGGGCAGTTCTGTGCCTTCAATTAAGGATTGTCTATTGTATCATGTCTTTGTTCCAGCTTTGGGACATCCTGGTCACTGTGTCTCCTAACACTACTGGCAGCTGTTTCAGGGTCATCTCTTCAGGCTGATTCTTACCACATGCAACTAAAAGGCCATATTTACAAATACATGCTTTGTATTTGAGCTAGAATTAAATACTGTGAGAACTGTGGAAATGCAGCTTTTTGCAGATCAAGATCAATTTTTACATAATTTGCAATAGCTTCTCCTTGCAAAAATTTCTGGTTTATCTGCAGTAATTCCAAACAGTTTTACTGTTGATATTTAGATCACTTGGAAAAGAAAAAGTAGAAATTTACCATTTAATTTCTGGAAGACACTTATTCAGATGTCTCTCTCCACTGTCTGTATTTATATTTTAATAGCATTGCTTAACACCTCCTGTAAGAACAGATCTTTGTTCACTAGCTACTGCACATATCAAAACTCAGGAAGACTTTAAATTCCTCAGAACTGCGTAACTCATCTCAGCTTGGTGAAAGGAGAGTTTGATACTCATCCACTGCTTCAAGATCCAGGTTGCTTCTGCTTGGTGCTGAGCTCTGGTGCTTGGCCACGTGGGGTTTTGTGTCTTGTGAACAAGGTGGGGATCAAGATAGAATCATAGAATGGTTTGGGTCAGAAGGGACCTTAAAGATCATCCAGTTCCAACCCTCCTGACTTGCACAGAGACACCTCCTACTGGATCAGGTGGGGCTGATAGATCCTAGGAACTGATAGCAGGAGATACAACAATTCATAAAGAACCTCAAACTTGAGTTTGCCCAAGCTTTTCTTGAGTTGGAAAGTGCTTTGAAAGCTTTCCTTGATGGTGACTGTGATAGAGGCATCAGCTGTAGCTGGTAGAAGTCCTTTCGGGTACTGTGACGGTCCCCTTGCTGTGTATTAGTTCTCTGAGTACCAGGTCACTACTGAGAAGCCCTTGGTCATGAGCAGATGCAGCACTCAGTGGGAGAGTCTTCACTCATGTTCTGAAGTTCTTTATTTTTTTCCCTTGAGTTTCTCAAGGGAGGTGAAAGAATAGCCATGATTCACCTTTTTGAGGGCTGAACTCGGCTCTCAGATTTATAGGTGCTTTCAAAGGTGTTGACTTTGATAGATGTTTACCTCCAACAACCTGGAATGCTTGGCTTAAAGGTATGAGAAATCCAAGACAAACATTAAAAGTGACAGTTAAGCCTGTCTGGCATCCTCTCTTTTCTAAAGTCACTTCAATAATAAATTTATTGGTAAATAGTGCTGGTAACGCAGTTTTCTAAGGCAAAGTCCACATTTATTTCATTCTGTAAACAGAATATGGAACAAACCAATATGAAACAAGGAACGCTAATGCTGCTTTTTCTGGAAATTTGCTAAAAAATCCAAGAAAGATGGATTTACTAGGGATGGACAGGACTGAGGTGTTTTAGCCACTGGAGAAAATGATCGCTCACCTTTCCGTTAGGCAATCTCTGTCTTCAGACAAATTCACCTGTGTTTGTGTACAGATGAACAGACATTCACTCTGACAAAGGTCATTTATGGATGTATTTAAATGACGAAGACCAACATTTTCGACCTAAGGTGCCAGGAAAGCACCTCAGCTGAGCCTGTGGGGACTCAGCATGCTTCCTGAGGGCCTGGCAGTTGTGAAGGGGGAGCACTTACACTGACTATGGATTATGAATGGTTGTGTTTGGGCTGTTCAGAAATGTACGCATGAGAATTTGTTTCCAGGAGGCACCTCTTTGGATCTCCTGGTCCATTTGCCATCTGACGCTGCCTCTTGGAGGTCAGGGGAAATGTTTTTGTTGACGTTTATGGGCAATCTTGACTTACCAAACATGCAATCGTGTAAAACACATCTAAAAATATTTTGCTTCATCTAATGTTGTTTCAAAATCATTTCCAGCCCATTAATTATGGCCTGCAAGATCTTCTTTCACAGGGCTACTTTAACGGTGCTGAGTCATACTGTTCAAGCTTTCGTTTTTACAGTTGCATTTCCTTAGATCATAACCTCGGTGACGTTTGTGCCAAGAGGCAACTGGCTCGGTGACAGGATTTGGCTTTGTGTAAATACCCTGAAGAGCCACTTGCCTCAAGGCAAATACTGAAGTCCACTTAAGACTTTCAATAGACTTTTTTCCATCTGATGTAGCTCAGCACAGGTATCCTGTGACAACTGTAATCTAAGTTTAGATGAAGTATTTATGTAGACCTACAGCTTGGGTGTTGTAATCCCATGACCTATTAGCTATCATAGAATTGCTAAGGTTGGAAAAGACATCTAAGACTATTCAGCCCAAACACCAGCCCCAAACTACTGTGCCTGCTAAGCCATGTCCCAAAGAGCCCCATCTACGTGTTTTTTGAATGCTTCCAGGGATGGAGTCTCCACCACTTCCCCAGGCAGCCCTTTCCTCATCCTGGTGTACATCTTCGAATGGCTTCCCAGGAAAAAAAGGCATCCTAACAGCTGTGGCCAGGAAAGCAGTTGCTGGTAAAGGTATCATTAGAGACCAACACCTACCACTACCTCTGCTACCAGCAGGAGGGAAGACAAGGTAGTTAATTGCAGCTGGGGAGTGGGACAGTGAAAAAGTGCTTGCCCAGGCAGACACTGGTTGCAGCTGTGCTGTTAGAGGTCACTTTCTGATGGAGACTAGTGCTGATTTTGAGGGCACTTCACCATTCCTGCTCAATGTGTAACAGGTTAACTTAAACTCTGTGCGACTTTACAGCTACCTGCTTGATTGTAGATTGGAGCAGAATTTAGAAGAAGCTGTAAGCAGCTGTCAGGGATCTTGTCTGCTGGAGATCCATCAATTAAACCAAGATGTGACTCCAGCATTTGCCACCTCCCAGCTGAGACATACATCTGCCTGCATCCTAATTTGGGCACAACTGCAGGGAGCCAGGAGGCTGTCGGAGTTGATGCCAGTGCTCAGGCTTGGATCATCACGCACAGTATGGATAGAGGCTAGGACACTTGCTGTGCCTCCAGCCTGCAGAATCAGGCCCTGTGCCTTATTCTTTTATAACCTTGGTGTTTTACATGTCTGATAGATTTTCAGAAATCAAGTATGTCAAAGAAATTGCTTTGTCCTCTCCTCTAAGGACAGGAAGAGAGAGGTTTCAATATTCTACATTTCAGCAAAGGGTTAATTCTCCCATGACCTTCTCATGCAATATTTTTATAAGATTGGCATGGGGAGGGTAAAATCCCATAGTAATAGTGTAAAAGGGGGGTCATGCTCAAGGGCATTCTTCATCAGATCAGTCTATTGCCTTATTTACACAGAAACAAGATTTGACTCATAACTACTCTGAAATAATGTTAGAAAATCATGTTTAAATTCACTTTATTTCAAGGACACCAATGGGAGGAAATCAAAACCTTGCAGGAATGTATTTCCCAGTTCACTATTGTTCCCAGAATTTATTGTCTTCATTCTGTTGTCTCTAATTCAGAAAGGCAGGTCAATTGCTTAACAAGCACCGACCTGTTTTGTGACATTAAAAAGAGTTGGTGCAATCACTTATCTCCCGCATTATCGTGGAGCAAGCGGCTCTCCGAGGGTAGCCAGCTCAAGCGGCTGGGTCTGCTGTCTACATAGGATAATCGCTCTTCATTCCACTGTCTCTATGCCAAGTCGTGCTTCCAATGAGGTAATCGTTTTGATAGTTTGACAAAAAAACCCAAGAAACATTAAAAAGTAGAGAGTTATCCATTGCTGATGAGTGCAGAGGGAACATAGAGCATAACCAAACTTGCCTTAAAATATCAAGACACTACTGAATATTTTGGAGTTGTGAACCTGGCATTATTAGCTGATGAGGTAAATTCCAGTGACTATTTCTTAGCTGTTGTTTTGAACTGCTATTTTCGTAGGGTGTTTGAATCTCCACTGCTGCGCTTATTCTGTTTTTTAAGGGAAGCAAAATGATTTCAGATCTCGGAGATTGTTAGTTTGCAAAACATAAATTGCTTTTCTTGGGGCTCTACAGACTTTTAAAGCTGAATCCGAGGTTCATTCTGTATCAGGTCGTTTGTGTGGCTGTGTGAGGCATTTGCAGTGAACCCTGAACCAGCATAGTCTTGTCTTGGGTTCAGCGCTGGCTGCAAATATCAGTGTCAGCCTGGGCTGGCAGAGCCCCTGAATCCAAGCTGGTGTTTGTGTTCAGGTTTATGCAGTAGATTTTTGCCTTTGGGTTAATTGCTAAGCAAATCCCACAGGTTCTTTGGGTCCTCAGTGATATTCTGGGGGATCGGAGGCTTTGACATCTTGGGGGTTTTGCCGTTTTCAAGGCAAAATGTACTGTTCTGTGTGTTATTAGAGGAATACATTGCTAATGCCAGGAAAGAGAAAGATGCTATCCTTAACAACTTCTTGATTGATGAAGAGCTGGGATATCAATATGGCATTTCAGAGCTAGACAGGTAGGAATATATACCCATCTCCTCCTCCACTCTACTCTCACAAGAACCTCACGTGAAGTCTCGCATTCAGTTCTGGAGTCCTCAGCACAGGGAGGACATAGATCTGTTGGAGCAAGTCCAGAGGAGGCCACAAAGATGATGTGAGGGCTGGAGCACCTCCCATCCAAGGCCAGGCTGAGAGAGTTGGGGTTGTTCAGCCTGGAGAAGAGAACGCTCCAAGGAGACCTTAGAGCAGCTTCTGGTACTGAAAGGGGCTCCAGAAAAGCCAGGGAGGGGCTCTTGATCAGGAACTGCAGGGATAGGGCGGGGTAAGGGGGCAGTTTTAATCTGAGAGAGGGGGAGTTTGAGATGGGATTTTAGGAAGAAATGTTTTGCTGTGAGTGTGGGGAGGCAGTGGCAGAAGTTGCCCAGAGCAGTGGTGGCTGCCCCATCCCTGGAGGTGTTCAAGGCCAGGTTGGATGGGGCTTGGAGCCCCTGATCAAATGGGAGATGTCCCTGCCCATGGCAGGGAGTGGAACTGCTTGGGCTGTATGGTCTCTTCCAGCCCAAACCATTCTATGACCTAGAATATACACTATTTGCATTTATCATCTCATCCCACTACGGTGACTTCTGAAGTTTCACACCTTGATATGCGAGGATGCAAGATATGTGGTGAGTGGGACATCATAGAGACTGAAAACCTTGAGCTCCAGTTTTTGTTTCTCCAATTCCTTTAGCCTGGAAGCCTCTTACAATATTTGTAGGGGCAAAACTGTCCTAGCTGGTTCTCACTGCAGCTCCATTGGTTTTAATAACCAAGGTGACCACAACAAAGTTCCTGATATCATCTGCTGCATCTGCCAGTACTGATAGTCTGGAATTTGTTTGAGTTTACTCTCAGGTTTTCCACTGTTTAAGGTTTTATCACATCTTCTCAAACCCTGCCTGTATTCCTAATAACACTAATGATGCAGAGTTCATGTAATTTTATCATAGTCTGATCTGCAGGTGGTTTGAATATGGATTGTTGTATTTATTCCTATTATGAGAAACTAAGGCTGGGAAGCATGGTGGATGCTTTGGGAACACAGGATTTGCTGGGTTCCTGGCAAGCACTTTTGTCTCTCCAGGCTTGAAGCCAGCTTGGTTCTTCGAGGCTCTGCCTCTGCTTGTTCCTTGTCCTAGACAAGGTGGGGACTGGATTACAACACATATGCCAAAATCTGACTTCTGCTCACCTTGGGACCAGGGAGCTTCATACTGCTCTTAGCTAGGGCTCTTGCAACTGGCCTGGGGGCTGACTGCCTGTGCGGGAAGGTGTGGCTGCTCCTGCCTGGGCTTCAACATTCTTCAGCAATAAATGCTGCCTGCAGCATGGCCCAACGCTAGCAGTTTGCTCTTAGTGTCTGCCTTCAGGTGGGATTAACCTCCAGCCCTGCAGCAGCCCTACCATTCAGAAAAAACTTCTGGGGCCTTATTTCTTGACTGCAGGAATATAAGCTGCCTAGAACCGCAAGCTTCAGAGATTAGGAAATTTCAGGTGTTTGGTGGGAGGAGGCTTCAGGATCAGACCACAAATTAACTCATCTTCCCCTCCAGTCTCTCAAAATATATCTCTCTGTCACAGCATGGTGTCATGGAAAGAAGAGGTTCATCCTCTGGATGAAATGAGATCTGCTCATATGAGACCCCCTAATGTTCCTGTCTCTGTGTGCCTCAAAATAATGGACATCTGTCCTCTCTGGATGTCCACCAATTGTAGAGTCTTTCTTGCAAGATTTTCTTCCTCTCTAAATTCCCATTTCTCTATGCAGGAACCCCAGGATCAGGTTTGACTGTGTGGCTGTATGGAACCTGCAAGTTAACCTACTTTTTCCTTCACATCTCTGACCTTATCTTTATCTCTTATCTCCACACGGGTTCACACCCTTTAGCAGCGATTGCCATGATAAAACAGCTTGAGCTGGGTACTTTTAGAAGGAATTGAGCAGGATCTACTGGAAAAAGTGGGACAAGTAGCTACTACCTTTTCTAAGTCTCCCCAAGACTGATTGCATTTGTTCCAAGAATGGGCTGAAGGTATAGGCCCTGCTGACTTTGCTAAGAGCAAGAGCATCTTTCCAAAAAAGGCTGGCAGGGTGTGTGCAGGCATTGAGAGAAAAATGAGCACACCCAAAGTTTTTGACTCTCTTCTCATGTGTCACCAATGATTTCATACCCCTCTGCATGGATTTCAGTGCAAATACTCTCCAGTACAGTCAATGAAAGAACAAAGCAGGGGATTAATATGAGGGTTCATCCGTGTTGGACCAGGACACTGCAAGCTTTGTGGCAGTGCAAGATGGTACCAGATTGGTGCCAAGCCAAACAGTACTTTTCATACCTTTTACTATTTCACTTTGTTTCAAGAAATGCTTAATGTGGTGCAGATGGTGGCAAACAACAGGGTATTTTCTGCAAAAGGATTTGTATTGAGGCGAGCTGGGCTCTAGCAGGTAGCGTCTGTCTCAGTTTGGAAGCCAACCAAGCCAGAAAGGGCACTACCCCAGATGTTAGGTGTGCTGCTCACCTAGGCATACCTCACTCACCACTAAGTCTGGAAGAATCCAGCCCATGCTATTCTAGATATGCCTGGTACCTTGCCGCAAGCACCAGCACTAATTTTTAGTCTTGCTGGTAGTCTTGCAAATCCATCAGTAGCTAGAAGTGAGTGAAAATTAAACAGGCTGAGATGTTCTTAGTACACAAGGTAAAAACTCAGGGGCTGGCTGTGCACGTCTGACTCCAAACCCAGTGTCTTCTGCCAGGGATTAACCTGTGCACAGACTAGTTTTTTGAGCCATGGCTCAAGTAATAATTGCATGGAACTATGTTTCTGGCTGTGCAAAACCAAAAAATTACTGTGCTGCTATAACTGCTTGTAATCATTATAAGACCCCAAAGCACATTTTGCAAGAGTTTGGGTGTTAGTCTTGTATTCTACCTGGATTACCCAGCACCTTTGACTAAATTCCTACTACATTTTCAACTGGAGAGGTTATTTCTTATCCTACTCTTTAGAAACACAGTGCCGCAGCTATTAAAGGCCGTGTTAGCACCCATTGGATCAGTGTCTACCAGTGCAGGGTGAGGTCAGCCTCCTAAGTACAGTTTCTAAAGTATATTATGATCCTCTAAAATGTGAGATGTAATAGAAGGAGGTCTTAAGATTTTCATCTACCCTTTGCCATTTCAAAGAATCAAAATGCCCTCTACAATAAAAACACTATGCCCTCCTGTCACTCAGCACAGTTAATGTAGCACACTTAAAGTCAGAATACTGTAAAACGCTGGGCTTAGCACTGTCAGAGTCTGGCATGGTTTATTTTCTTCTCTTATGTGTCAGATTCAATACAGCCCATGTAAAACAAGAAAGGTTAATATAAACAGTCAGATTCATTTTACTTGCTTCTAAAACTGTTTAAAGACTTTTCTGGATTTCTAACTGTAGCAGTAACATTTTCTGCCTTCTATCATAAGGGATGAAGTTATGGCTTCATTTGAAGCTGTCAGCCCTGCACAACAAGCATCACTGAAAGAGAGACCTGATTCAGGCATCACCATTAGCTGTGGCTTTTTTCATAGAATCGTAGACTCATTTAGTTGGAAAAGACGTTTGAGATCATTAAGTCCAACTGTACCTGTCCAGTGCTAAACCAGATCCTTTCTCTGGATGCGCTACAGCCCCTCAGTGTCCTTCTTGCAGTGAGGGGCCTAAACCTGAACCCAGGATTCGAGGTGCAGCCTTC
Source organism: Phaenicophaeus curvirostris (assembly GCF_032191515.1). Lineage (NCBI taxonomy): Eukaryota > Metazoa > Chordata > Aves > Cuculiformes > Cuculidae > Phaenicophaeus > Phaenicophaeus curvirostris. The sequence continues at coordinate 11,512,644 of NC_091400.1, read as the reverse complement.
CCAGTGCTCAGTACAGGGGAAGGATCACTTCCCTGCTCCTGCTGGCCATGCTGTTTCTGATATAGACCAAGATTATATTGGCTGCCTTTGCCACCTGGACCACTGCTTGCTTTTTGGGGCTTTTTTTTACCCAAACCTGCACTGAGTCAGTCTAGGCCAAGGAATATAAAGAGTGATGCATTTGTAAAGCAATTTTGTTATTTAGGGGAGGAGTTTTTCACTAGTTGTTCTGCGGGATGTGTCCTCCTCAATCACTTGTGAAGTTTTGGTAGGCATTAACCCCCTAGAAACTCCAATTTTTCTGAAAGGCAATGTGCTTAGCAGTTCTACAATACTGCTCTGATAAGCAGCTTTGGAAACCATCTCCCTTCTTGTTAGGAATCTAAGCCTGGCTTGGGGAAAAAATCAGTCTCGGTTTCTGTTTTTCATAACCATGACCTTAACTTTCATCTTCAACATGTACTGTAATGTGTGCTCCCTTTACTTCATTGCGGTATGGGTCAGGATGAAAAGGGGAATAATCAAAGAGAAGCAGAATCTCAACCTGCATTGGTGAAACCTTATCTTGTTTATTAACTCTGCTCCTTGAGCCCCACTATATTGTGCTTGGATCTTGTAACACTCCATTTTAGAAAATAATAGTTAAAGTGAGTGTTTTAACCCAGAGTAGGAGGGATTTAATATAAAATGGGCCTTTCCTTTAAATTGATTGCAAATGTACTTTCCAAATATTTTACTTTGTAAAAAGAGTTCTTGGATGAACTCCAGCAACTGGTAGTTTCCAGCTTGCTGGACGTAGATGATTCCCATTTTATGCCATGGAAGGGTTTGTAAATTGTGGCTGTATCGTTCCAAGCAGCAGCCTGTGTGAAAGAGGGCAAGGGAATCCATACAGCTGTCACCCCAGTGTGAAGGGAGAGTCCCTCTGCTGAGTGTGAGTCAAAGGATCTGACCTTGGCATTGACTTGGCAGGGAGCACGCACACGCTGCAGATGTGTAATGTGAAGAGCAGACCTTACAGCTCAGAATCACAGAATCACTAGGTTGGAAAAGACCCACAGGATCATAGAGTCCAACCACATCTCCCCATGTCCCAGGTAACCCCATGGAAAGCAGAGAAAGATAAATACTGTAACAACAACAACAGCACCAGAGAAGTCAGAATCTTTTATTATGTATAATAATGAGGGATTGTAGAGATAGTACAGGGGGAAACAGTTTTCAGCTGAAAGAGGGGAGATTGAGATGTGATCTTGGAAAGGAATGTTTTCCTGTCAGGGTGGGGAGGCCCTGGCCCAGGTGGCTCAGAGCAGTGGTGGCTGCCCCATCCGTGGAGGTGTTCAAGGCCAGGTTGGATGGGGCTTGGAGACCCTGATCCAGTGGGAGGTGGCCCTGCCCATGGCAGGGAGTGGGACTGGATGAGTTTGAAGTCCCTTCCAGGGACAGGTTCAGGTGATTTGTTAAAGCTCATTCAAAAATGCAGGGAAAGTGAGTAATTTGGATTCAACCTCCAGCTCAGAGGAAAAATGAATGCTCCTTGTGGCATGGGCGTTCCATGAGGTGAACTGTAAGCTGCATTTCTTTCATCCTGTGTTAATTGAATCTAAGGGGAAAAAGCGGGATAGTAATATATGCACTATAATAATTTTCTGTAGCACCTGCTTTTGACTAAGTCTGTCTCCTGGTGTTGAAAGAAGCCAATTTCTCCTTCCTGAAATATTCAGCAAAGCCTTCATCAAACGAATGGGTGAATATAGGCATGATTTTCATCTTCATTAAATTAATGTCAGATATTTAATAATGCATAAATATTTTTCTCTTGAAGTAACTGGCTGGTTTTCACCACAAGGACAGGTTTCTCCTTTATGTAATAAAAGCAGGTTATGGTGGAAGAGCTGCCGGTGCACGTATACTTGCAGATGTGTTCTTCGATAAGACTTAATTAGCCATCTTAGTAATTTTCTACTTAATGTACTTTTAACATTCTTCAGAGCTTGCAGTGAGATATATCTGCATTAAGGAATCCAAGCCAGCTATCCATAATCTTTCCTTGATGATCATTTACTTTGTATTAGATGAATGCAATATAGAACATAGTTTTCCCAAACCTGCCTGTTCTTAGTCCTGCAAAAAAAAGCATATGCCTTAATTTTCACTCCATCAGCTGTGGTAAATAGGCTTGGTTTTTCTAAAAAATATATATATTATTGAGTCTGCAGTTTTAAAACAACTTTTAGTCTCTCTCTGTCTTTAAAACAATTTTTAAACCTCTCACTTAAGACGTGGTAAATTTTTTTAATGGGATAGGCATTCTGGAACACATACAACAACAACAAATGTTTTCTTTTGACTTCATTGAGATACTCAAGCACTGTGCCATCACCTAAAGCAAGTCAAGAATAGCAGTTTTCTATCTATATCTATATCTATATACGTGTCCCAGGCAGCAGCTGCCTCAGACTGCACTTGTGTGAAAGGGGAAGAGTCATCAACTGGTAGCTCTGCACAGAGCCTGGGAATTTCGCACATTCACCCTCTCAGTATGTAGCATGGCATGTTGACTTTATACATCTTTTTGCTGCTGGGGGAAATAGAAGAGGAGAAAAGCAACAGGAACAAAACCAAACAAGCAGTAGGAACCGTTAGACCTGTGTGCTGGGGCTGTGTGCTGGGCCCCTGCTGACTTCTAACCTCAACCAACTCGTGATGTTTCATTAAGGCTTTCCAGTTAACACTTGTTTGTGGTTTATGCAGGAGAAAATAGTGTCTGATTATAAACACAAGATATTAATGCTCATGCAGGTCCTGCGTTTGCTCTGGATATAGGTGGGTAGGTTTATGAAACAAATCCATTTGTACCAAAGAATATACTTTCTCTGTACTGTTTCAGAGACGGAACACGAGCCTATGCTGTCATATTGTTCAAAGACTTCTCTGCTCATTTTGCTACCAAACCTGGAGCAGGAGCAGGTTGACTGGTAGGGACAGGTTGCCAGTGGCAGGAAACAGTTATCAGTTTTGAGGGTCTCCTGCAAACCTTGAAAGCTGTGCCTTGTATGAATGTGTGAGTGTTCTTCTATCCCTGCACATCGTCTTTACATCCAAAAAGGTGCAAAAGGTGGGTCTGATGGACCCCGCCTGAATGAAATGGTCCTGGCCCACCAGGCAGATGCTTTCAGCTGGGGTCCCTCTGACATCCTCCGTCCAACTCAGCGAGTTCTAATAGCACAGGGAGCAGTTTGCTTTATTAGAGTATATTAAAGTACATCTTATGATAATCAAATCAGTTATCCAGGAAACTTCTTCCCTAATTACTTAAATTGTATTTAGACTGTAAGGTTGCACTGGTAGCACTTGTCTTGCTAGAGCTCTTAATAGGGATGACAGGTAGTGGAGAAAATGCCTGCTACCCTTCACATTGCTGCTTTATCATAACAGCCCTGATTCACCCATGGCCTTCACCCATCCGTGTCACCAGGAGCCAGGGCCTTGAAGAAAAACATAGGTTGCTTTTCAACTCACCACCTGAAAAGTGATGATAGCTTAAGAGATCTGTGGCAAGGTATGAAGTATCAGTATATCTGTAGTTATATACCACTCCTTAAGTGTGCCATACCTGTCACGCTAATGGGTCCTGAAAAGACAGCTTTGCGTACACTTCCCCTCCCGGATTTTGGACCTGCTCACACTGGGTAGCACAGGTGTTTGTTTTCTCTGACCAGAAGTCCATTCTCTTGCTGAGGTTCTACTTTCAGCCCGTCTCTCAACACAGCCCGTTTCCCTATAAGGTTCTTATGTGCGAGGACACAACACGAATCATAAATTTCTGGTTTGTCTGTCTTTGATAGATGCAGACACTAAAATTCCCTGAAATGGGCTTAGAGGCAGCAGGAAAATCTTGGGAGGGGGATTTCTGTCTCCGGAGTCCCAGGATGATAACAGTGATCTGCTTTATGGAGCTGTTGGAGTGGGTCCAGAGGAGGGATATGAGGATGATCCGAGGGCTGGAGCACCTTCTGTATGAGGCCAAGCTGAAAGAGTTGGGATCAGCCTGGAGACGGAGAAGGCTCTGAGCAGACCTTAGAGTGACCTTCCAGTACTGAAAGGGGCTCCAGGAAAGCTGGGAAGGGATTGTTTAATAAGACTTGTAGTAATATGACTAGGTGCAATGGGTATAAACTGGAGAGGGGCAGATTTAGGCTAGGCATGGTGAGGCATTTCTTCACGATGAGAGTGGTGAGGCCCTGGAACAAGTTGCCCAGGGAAGTTGTGGCTGCCCCATCCCTGGAGGTGTTCAAGGCCAGGTTGGATGGGGCTTGGAGCCTCTGATCCAGTGGGAGGTGTCCCTGCCCACCGCAGTGGGGTTGGAACTGGATGGGCTTTGAGGTCCTTTCCAACCCAAACTATTCTATGAGTCTATGATCTTCTACTGCCCATCCTGAAAAACAAGAATTCAAATGCTCTCAATGAGAGCAGTGGAAGGTGAGAACAGTTAATGATTGTTTACATAGACACAGTACAAAGCTGCATAGTATTTTTATCATAAGAAATTTAAACAAGTCTCTTCTTTCACATGATAAATGAGAATAATTTCAGGTTAGCAGCTGCAGGATCTGTTCTCCTGCTGCTATTCTTGCAAAGCTTCCATCAGCTACCTCAACAGGAGCAGCCTATGTGCAGCAAAGACAATAAAACCTTTAAAGCCTGCCATAATTTGCCTTTTTCCTCTCATTATGCACACACATGCACTATCAGCACTACTGGAAATTGTGCATATTATTGAAACAAGGGAGCCTTCTGTCTGTATATGTGACTATAAATAGAGGGGGGAAAAAAATCTCCTTCCAGGGAAAATACACTGATTTTAAATAGGAAGCAACTGCCAGATTTCTTCTACTGTAACCTATAGCATTACCAATACACATATCAAAATAGTAAATTGGGGTCTGTATAGGTTAAAATACTTTAAACTGAGTTTTTAAAAGCTTTTCATACAATCACAGAATGGTTTGGGTTGGAAGGGACCTCAGAGCCCATCCAGTCTCACCCCCTGCCGTGGGCAGGGACACCTCCCACTGAATCTGGTTGCTCCAAGCCCCATCCAACCTGGCCTTGAACACCTCCAGGGATGGGGCAGCCACAGCTTCCCTGGGCAACCTGGGCCAGGGCCTCCATACCCTCAATGTGAAGTATTTCTTCCTAATGTCTAATCTAAATTTTCCCCTTTCCAATTTAAAGCCATTTCCCCTCACCCTATCACTCTGTGACCTTGGAAAAAGTCCCTGCCCAGCTTTCATAGAATCATAGAATAACCAGGTTGGAAGAGACCCATCAGATCATCGAGTCCAACCATTCCTATCAAACACTAAACCATGCCCCTTAGCATCTCGTCCACCCATGCCTTAAACACCTCCAGGGAAGGTGACTCAACCACCTCCTTGCGTAGTCCATTCCAGTGACCAATGACCCTTTCTGTGAAAATTTTTTTCCTAATGTCCAGCCTAAATCTCCCCTGGCGGAGCCTGAGGCCATTTCCTCTTGTCCTGTGCCCTGTCACTTGGGGACTCCTCTCTACACCTCCTCTCTCCTTGTCACTCCTCTCTACAATGTCCTTTCAGGTAGTTATAGAGAGCAATGAGGTCTCCCCTCAGCCTCCTCTTCTCCAGGCTAAACAACCCCAGCTCTCAGCCGTTCCTCATAAGGCCTGTTCTCCAGCCCCTTCACCAGCTTTGTTGCTCTTCTCTGGACTCACTTTCCTGTAGTTCCCCTTTTTCTTGGCAGACGTTGTTAGATAGAGGAGAAGCTGATCAGAGAATATAGAGCCCGATTTTCAATATACTTCATATATTTTCAAACATTTCAGCTTCTAGGTGGCAATATGAAGCTCCAGAAATGCTCTGGAATCAGTCACATTTAGACAAACAACAAATTATTGTTATTAGACAAGTTATGTAAATTTTCAGTAACTGTTGAACTGAAAATAGGATGTTGAAAAAATATAAATTATCATTGGAGGCAAAGCTAAACCAGTAATGCTGTTTATTAGAGGAAGGTGTTTCTGCATGTTGTCACATTTGATAGTGATAAATTTTACAGATAGCTGGAAAAATCTTTAAACACAGACGTATGATCCTTTTCATACACAAAGAAGTGTTATATTAATTTATGGTAGATATAAAAATATGCAAAGAAGAAAGAATAAAATGATAGGTTATACGTTTGCCCCTTTAAAATTAACTTTTCAGTGCAAAGTTATGGCATGTTCTTGGAAGTCAGGGTCATGGTGATAAAAGTAGGAAAAATTCTGCGTGATTGCTTTTATTTTCCATGCTGGCAAGGAAGCAGATTGTTGTCTTGTCTTTGGTAGTATTGCTATTAGAGTTTCTCACTGCAGCCTCAAGACACCTTGTGCAGCTTTCCTAGCAAAGAAGATGAGAAATGTAGAATTCCACTCTTAGGTTAGTATAAATTGCAGACTGGTGTGTTCCTTGGGTTCTTCTACTTTGATTTCAGTGTTGGGGTTTTTTTTGTTCGTTTTTTTTGGTTTGGTTGTTTTTTTTTTGTTGTTGTTGTTATGAGCACTACTTTAGCAACCTTCTCTTCATTTTGAATGCTGTTATTTATATCCTGATGTACTTTCACTTCTGGAATAACAGTGTGCATCCAACCAGGGACTGATATTGTGTGTCTGGGACGTTTCCCAAGAATAATGTTTTCTGCAGAGTAAGAGTGGCCAGTGAGCCCATTAGGTGCCTTTTCACCCTTGTGTCTTAGAACCACGGAATGGTTTGTGTTGGAAGGGACCTCAAAGCCCACCCGGTTCCATCCCCTGCCATGGGCAGGGATACCTCCCACTGGATCAGGGGCTCCAAACCCCACCCAACCTGGCCTTGAACATCTCCAGGGATGGGGCAGCCACCACTGCACTGGGTAACCTGGGCCGGGGCCTCCCCACCAAAACACTTCTTCCTTTCCCATCACGAGCTGTGGTTCAGCAGAACAAATTGAAGGAGGTGCTTAAATCTGTTTCTTTTGAGCACCAAACGTGTTTAATCTTATTGAAAATAAAATTAAGCTCCTTGTTCTATTAAGGCTTATAAATATAACATTAATTACCCAAAGAGTGCATTTAGAAAGAGGCAGAAGAATCTCTGCCTCTGTCAAAAGGCAAAATTAGGGCTGTAAGCGAGCTGCTCTGGGTTCTGCACACACTTTGTATCCCAGGCCGCAGAGCAATCGGTAAAACACAAAGAAGCTGTCATGCAGAGGAACTTGTAATTGAATCAAACCACACGTGGAACACCTGAGACAAAAGGGTTATTTTTAGACAAAATGGAGCAGTTTGAAGGTTTTTTGGGAAACCATCAGGGTAAGAGTTCAAGGAAGGTGTGTGAGGAACAATTCAGAGATGAAAAAGGCCCAACAGTGACATGGATAGCAAAATTGCAGTGCTCAGGGCTTGCTTTGTCCTCTCCCCTGGGAAAGTCTGCACTGTCAGACCCTTTATTCCCCTTGTACCTCTCCAACGCTCATGTTCCTTTTATCCCCCTGTGGCGAGGTTCCAGCTTTACATCTTCCAAGCCACTTCTTTCAGATAATCTCCCTTCCCTTCACATTTCTTCAGTCCTTTTTCAGCCCAGCTTCTCTACTCAACACACTTCCCTGGTGACCCCATCTTTTCTTCTTTCTTAACTGCAGCCTTGCACACCCACTTCTCTTTCACAGATCTTTGCCTTCTCTTACTCCTTTCTTACCCTATCACAGTATGCTGCTGGGTTTATTATTTCTGAGGGCTGTAGCTCCCTGTGAGGTGGTTTTGGCTTTAAAATACAGATATAAACAGTTCACTCAGACTTTTCATTCAGCTCCAGCTGGAGAAAGCCACAATGGTCTGCTGTCACAGTGCCTCTCCAGGATGCCCTCGAGGGCTGGTTTGCTAACTGTCTCTGTGTTACAGTGGTCACATTATTCACAGGTACATGCAACCATCATTCTGAGTTCATATAAGGCATTCCTGCACATGAGGCAGTTGTAGCAGGACAACTTGTGTCCATCACTACCGGAGTTGTACAGTTTGGATCTGGGCTTTGTAATTCCCAAACCCTTGTGCCCCATTGCTGCTTCCCCCTGGTGGTTTCTGTTTGCTGGACTAAACCTACCCTCAAGCACACACATACAGGTCCTGCTGCTTCCAAATGCATCTGGAGGAAGAATTAGTCCCATATTCACAGCGAGTTTGGTTTCAGCATGACTCAAACACATTTTGTTTGCATGTGTCCCTTATTACCTCCATCACATTAGCACGTGTCCTTTATTTCTTCCTTCCTCCCTCCAACCTTTGGCTGAATGATACAAGATGAATCCCTGATAAAATGGTATTTTAGGAAAGAATATGAGGAGCAAACTGAGATTCATTGGATAAGGAGAACAGATTCTGCCTCCTGACAGGAACACGGAGCTGGTTTCCTCATATCAGGTAATCTCATCGGTAGTGCCAAAAAATGATGAGTAGCGCAACAAAAAACATCTTCTTGAAAAGAAAACATTGCTTGGTGGTGTTGCACCCAGATATTAAGGTCAGATCATCATTTTAAAGTACATTTTAGTAATCTAGAATGAGTTGATGATGGGGCATTCGTATACAAGCTCATCCATTAAGCTTACACTATGGAGAAAGCAAGGACATCTGCTAAAACACATCTGTGCCATTTGGGAATGGAAGAAGGGTTACTTAGTAAAAATGAAAAAGGGACAAAATATGCATGAATCTGAGGGGGATGGTTATGTGTTCATAACTTAGCACTTCAAAACACCAGCAAAACAAGTCATTTATTTAACACTGGATGTATTGTATGAGAAATACACACATGCATATATAAAAATTCAAACACAATTGCCTTTGTTTTGAAAGGAATTATTTTCTTATTCATGGTTTGTTTTAGTTTACTTGATTGTAAATGGTTTTGGCAGGGTCTGGTGAAATGTAGTAAGGGAAACTATGCATTTCCATGCATATAAAGCAGGAAAATAGTGGGATTGTGGACAAACAATATCTTCCATAGTGAGTTTATTTTTCTCACTGTTACGCAACCCTTTGTAACTTCAACAAGCATTGTGATCTGTGAGCAGTTTGGTGCCAGTGGTGTATTTTAACATTAGGAGCAAACTTAACAGCCTGTTGTACTCCAGAACAGCTTTGAGGCTGGCAAACAAGAGAGCTGAAGGTTTCCTTCACCTGAAAATCCACCAATGTTTTGTGGAAAACTTTGAGAAAAGTGGGGCTATCAGCTGTGGAAGGGGCTGATCCAGCACATAGCATGTCTCCAATCCCTCGTCTTACTGACATTGTTGATGCTAACATAGAATCATAGAATAGTTTGAGTTGGAAGGGACCTTAAAGCCCACCCAGTTCCAACCCTTGGGAGTTTAGGCACCCAAGCTTGGGAGTTTAGGCACCCGAATACCATTAAAATGAAGAGTCATTTGGCCTTACAGTTCCATCCTGATGTTGTTTCTGTAATAATCTTCTGTTTGGAAGTGTTCCTCCTCATCTCATACAGCAATGACTTATCATGTAATTATAGAATGTTCTGGGTCAGAAGGGACCTCAGACTCCATTCAGTCCCACCCCCAGCCATGGGCAGGGACACCTCCCACTGGATCAGGGGCTCCAAGCCCCATCCAACCTGACCTTGAACACCTCCAAGGATGGGGCAGCCACCACTGCTCTGGGCAACCCACCCTCATTGTAAAAATATTCCTCCTTATGTCTAGCCTAAATCTGCCCCTCTCCAGTTTATACCCCTTACCCTTGAAATAACATAAGTTACAGCTTCCCAGAGGCAGCTCCGCGTTATGCCAGGATGATAGGAAAGTTATAAAAACATCGCGTTGGTTTGGCTCTTCCTTCCCACTGTTCTTTTCTCAGCTGCCAGACCTTAATTACCAAAACCAATTAGTTTTGCTAACACTGCAATGAAACGTGTTCACATGAATTGACTAAGGATTGATCATCTTTAAACTCCAATTTAATATTTTGATATGCATTTCTGAAGTGTTTTACTGTCTGAGCAAGTGGAAATAGCCCACTTGCAATAACACAGCCCCAGTGTGTGCTCAGGAACTTGCCTGCTCAAATGGTTTTGGGTAAATACAGACAAAATGAAATGCCTTGTCCAGAGACACATGCAGAGTAATATATCTCTATTTATAACGTGTATATTTCTAGAGCATGATGCACAGACAGATGAGTATTTTTGTGCAGATTTTTATCCTCCTTGCTCTTATCCCCCTCTTTTATCTATAAATATAATTTTAAAAGGAAATAGACTTTGAAAGAGGCAAGAGGCTCTAGTAAAGGATTTAAATCTGTTGAGCCCTTTTTCTCCCTCTTTGAAAGGAGTAGTTAGTCATAGCTCTTGTTTAAAGTTAAGCTAATGTCTCTGAGGAGAATTTTGAGCTCTCTTTCCAACCACCACTGAGCCAAGTGTGGTTATTATCTGAGTTTAATTCAAATCATATGAACCACCTTAGTTTTTGCCATACTAAAGGTTTTTTCCTTTTCAATCTGGCAATACAGCTACCAGGTTATGGGCAGACCCCACTCACATAAAGGAGTAGCTTTGTGAACTTTATGGCTTACAGGGTTTTCCAGGTTCAACACACATTTATGATTTATTCTTTTTAAAAAGAAGCACTAAACAGTCCCATAACTGTGTAACAGCAGCACATCCCCATGCAATCAGCCTTGCATGAGCTGTAAATGGGAGAAGAAAGAAAACAGGAGTTTGCAGAATTATCCTTAAACTGCCCTATCTAGAAGAATATTTCAGCCCTTCCCATGGAGCTCATGCTCTCCGCAGCCCCTCTCTTTCCCCATCTCATGCTCAGTCTGAGAGTTGGTTTGCCTGGGTGAATTCAGGTGGTTACCTACAGCCCTGAGTCCTCATCTGGAGAGTGTCTGGAGGAGGCCACAAAGTTGATGAAGGCTTTAGAGGGGAAGCCATACGAGGAGTGGCTGAAGTCCCTTGGTCTGTTCAGCCTGGAGGAGAGGAGACTGAGGGGAGACCTCATCATGCTCTGCAGCTTCCTCACGAGGGGAGGAGGAGGAGCAGGCGCTGAATTCTTTTCTCTGGTGACCAGTGGCAGGACCTAAGGGAATGGCAGAAAGTGCCAAAGGAGGTTTAGTTTGGACATTAGGAAAAGGTTCTTCCCCCAGAGGGTGGTGGAACGGGCAGCTGTCAGGTCGCTAAGCTTTACGATATTCCAGCAGCATTTGGCCAATGCCCTCAGACACACCGTGTGAATGTTGAGGTTGTCCTGTGCAGGGACAGGAGCTGGACTCGGTGATCCTTATAGGTCCCTTCCAACTCAGGTCATTCTATGATTCTGGCTTGGGTACTCTCCAAGGACAAGTCTTCTTAATTCTGCAGTATTTTACAATGGGATAAGAGTAATAATTACCCACCCACTTCGCTGTGGCCCTGTCAGGCTGAATGAATGTCTTTGCAGTGCCTGGGACATCAGAAGTGCTATATAAAAATGTGAAATGCTATTACTTCCCAACCATAGAGCCAGACTTTACACTGTCTGGAGGAAAGAGGATGGAGGATAATTACAGCCTGAACCTTTAAAATGAGGTACTCCGGAAGGGCAGAGTCAGCAGAACAGCAGCCACATCCAGAGTCTCTGAAGATCTCTGTGTTTATGGGCACTCCATGGTTAGAGGTCCTGGAAGTTTTCCAGACCTCTTCACTCTATTTCTCCAAGTATGCAGAATATTTTCAGTTAATACTCCTTTCATGGAAAATATGTTGAAAATGCTTTCTCAGCACACTGTGTATCCACAGCCTGTTCTATAGATTGTCCTCTTCTCCCTTCCCTTCCCTTCCCGTCCCGTCCCGTCCCGTCCCGTCCCGTCCCTGCTGGGCTTTCAGGGCTTTGGCATCATCGCTGGGTGCTCTTCTGGCAAGTGATTCTGCCCACTGCCCTTTCCAGTGCTCCTGTGAGCCTTGTTACTTTAGATTGTTGTCATATGTATCAGGTTGGATTCGTACCCTCTCATTAATTCCCAGTTTAGCGTATTTATACTGCCGTTCCAGGGACCCAAGGTTATCCAGTTTCTCAGAAACAGTTATTATTTATCCCTTTGGATGCTGCCTATATTGCCATATTTCAGAATCATTTTCATAGCATTGTGTTTCACTCAGTGGGTGTTTTAAGAAAAGATCATTTCAAAAGTATTGTTGCATCAGAGCAAACCCCGCAGTGACACAACCTTACATGTTGTGTTTGCTGCAGAAAGCTGCAAGCCATGCACAAACTGCATTGGCAGGGAGTGTAACTGAATGCAGAAAACCCTCCCCTGTGAGAACCAAAGTGAAAACCTTGGAATTAAATTTAAACAACAGACCTCAGAGGTGCTAAGCGCACAGCGCGCTGCTCAAAGCTTTCTCTGTAATAAGCCTTGTGCTGGTATGCTCTCTCTTCAGCTTTCTGGCTTCAGGTTTTTAAAGCCAGCTTGGGAGTTTAGGCACCCAAATACCATTAAAATGAAGAGTCATTTGGCCTTACAGTTCCATCCTGATGTTGTTTCTGTAATAATCTTCTGCTTGAAAGTGTTCCTCCTCATCTCATACAGCAATGACTTATGTAATTATAGAATGTTTTGGATCAGAAGGGACCTCAGACTCCATTCAGTCCCACCCCCTGCCATGGGCAGGGACACCTCCCGCTCTATCTGGTTGCTCCGAGCCCCATCCAACCTGACCTTGAACACCTCCAAGGATGGGGCAGCCACCACTGCTCTGGGCAACCTGGGCCAGGGCCTCCTCACCCTCACAGCAAAACATTTCTTCGCAATATCTCATCTCATCTCATCCTCACTTAAAATCATTTCCCCTCATCCTATCCCTGTACTCCCTGCTCAAGAGCTGCTCCCCAGCTTTTGTGGAGCCCCTTTCAGTGCTGGAAGCTGCTCTAAGGTCTCCCTGCAGCCTTCTATTTTCCAGGCTGAAAAATCCCAGAGGGGCAGAATCCTCTCCCTTGACCTACATCTATTGGTGGTCTAGTGTGGTATTTTTCTAATAAAAAAACAGCAATGAAGTGAAAATAGCCATGATCTACATTTGATAAACGATTTACGTTAACCGTCTTCTCTCAATGAATGGCCTAAATACCTGCAGGAATGACGTGCCCGAGAAGGATTTTAAGAGGCAATAATTTTTTTGTATTAGTCCCATAAGAAAATCATCTGGGACCCAACAGTACACGGCTGTTCAAAATGTTTCTTATTAAATTTGCCTAACATAGATTTAGCACAAACTAAAAATCGGCTTTATAGGTATTTTATAAACTTCTCTGTGGAAAGCCTGAAAGCTGACCTTTGATAATGGCTAAATTCCTGTTTAAAAAGGGGCTGAAGGCTCATAACATGGGCAATTATCTGAGAGCTGGCAGTACTTCATTTCATCATTCATCTAAGCGAAGCTGGAAAGAAAGGTATATTTAACACTATTTTATACAATGAGCCTTCTGATTTCATTAAAATCAGAGGATTTAAAGAGTGGATCTTACTGGCCAAGGTGAGGAGCTCGCTCCAGGGATACAACAGGCTGAGTGTTATAAAAGAAGGCTATTCTGCATCCTTCCACACCTCCCTGGAGCAGATGAATGCACTGGATGTGTGAGCATGCAGTCAGCCCAGGGCTGTCCAGGCAGCCAGATCCTTTCCGTGGGCCAGGGGGAGCACTGGTGGGTTCACCAGTTCATTAAACCTCCGATACCAGAGCTAAAAGCAAATTGCTGTAGCCCTGCACAATTTCCCCATGCTTAATACCTGCTCTTGAAAAAGCAAAGAAATGAGATATTTTTTCAACAAGGAACCAGAAGAGCCAATTCAACTTTTTTAACCTAGTGGAAATGGACTTACACCTTAAGGACTCCTGTGCCAAAAAGCTGAGGAGATGTGACAGATTATCGCTTTTGGTATAAGACCCAGCAGTTATGATCAAACATTTTATCATATTGCCATCTGCCCGTGACTTTAGGTTCTGCATTGCTTGATGATGTCTGTGAATAATTACAATACCACTTTGTTCAGAGCAAGTTTCCTCTCAGGGAAATCTGAATTTGCTTTTATTTTGTTTCTTAGTCTCCCAGAATTTACAGCCTTAGAAATCCTGACATTGTGAAGCCTGATGTAGTGGGAGGTGTCCCTGCCCATGGCTTTGAGGGCCCTTCCAGTCCAAACCATTCTATGATTCTATATTACAAGGAGAGTTTTGGCAACACAGCTAGACCTTGACTACAAAATGAACAGTGATCTTACATTCTAGAGACACTTCTAACGCTCCCTTAGCACTAACAAAGTACACACGCAGAGTTTGGTAGCAAAGCAACCATTGTGTGCTTTCAATGCACACTTCATTTTGACAAAAAAAGGACAATTTTTCATAAATAATTTCTTTTTTTATACCAGGTTCCTTCATGTGTATGAACACCCCCTCCACCACATGAATTTGTACACAGTTGGAAAGGTTAATGTAAGTTCTTTTATTGTTTCTCTTGCTGTAGTATCCAAAAGTTTCCCTATTTTTAACATAAGTATCATGAACGCACCCAAGGGAAATGAGGCAGTTACAAACCTTTATCCTATTTGGGCAGCAACAGAGAATAAATTAAAGTGTCTACATAACCTTCCAGGTGGTTCTGAATTAGGTACGTGTGAATAGCAGGTGTGGGAAGAGCAAGAAAGGCTTCATCTGATGCCATCCAAGCATCCCAAAGCAGCACTGGCATGGTCTGGAAAGCAAGAAAATAAGAGCAAGGATCTCCCTGCATGTCACAGAGAAACCAAAAGTGGGGTCTCCCCATGCTTCTCATTTTCTTGGTGATGGCAGAGAAGCAGAGAGCCCAGTGCTCTTGCCTCCTGAACAGCAACGGAGGAAGAGAGGGGAAGAGCTGGAGGACTCCATCATCACATGTCTCCTCACCTCCTTAACATCCTTTGTTGAGGTACTCTGGGTTGGGGAGAGGATTGTGTGGTTTTAAGAGCATGGGAATGTGAAAGGTTAGAATAATTATATACTAGTCAGAAATTAATGGAAAGTAACGAAAGTGGTATTGAACCTATAATTATCTTTAGCTTTTTACATTTCCTTTCAAACATACCTTTCTAATTGCCATTTTTTTTAATTGGGACTGTTTGAATACAGAGTTATTACTGTAACAGAGTTTACCAGAATTCTTAGGGCAATTAGCGTTTCCTCCACCTTGACTTTTGAATGCCAACCCCACCATTCTGGGGGAAGAAGCCATTCAAAATGCCCATTGTTAAAGATCAACAGGCTGATTCAGTGTTGGAACTGCAGTGGGTTGTGTTTAACTCAGGCCAGTTAAGTTAATTGCACCTTCTGTAGTAGAACAAAAACAACAGGAAAGTGTTGTTTGCTCATTGGCTCATTTTTTTTTTCCTCAAATTCCAGCTTTGGAAATAATATCTTAAAGCAAGCATTGTACTTACAGGGTTTATTTTAGCACAGCTTGTACTGTATATGAAGTCTCAAAAGAGGGGGAAAAAAATGGGTCAAAGCTGATCTGACCTACACCAATAAAGACAGATGTTCAGTAAAATTATGGTAATATTGAGATTAATATAGATTCATAGAATAGTTTGGGTTGGAAGGGACCTGAAAGATCATCCAATTCCACCCCCCTGCAATAGGCAGGGACACCTCCCACTAGATCAGGTTGCTCCAAGCCCCATCCAACCTGGCCTTGAACACCTCCAGGGATGGGGCAGCCACAACTTCCCTGGGCAACCTGTTCCAGGTTCCTCACCACTCTCATCGTGAAGAAATCCCTTCTTATGTCTAGTCTAAATCTGCCCCTCTCCAGTTTATACTCATTGCTCCTAGTCCTATCACTACAAGCCTTTGTAAAAAGTCCCTCCCCAGCTTTCTTGTAGCCTCTTTGTCATAGATAAAGATGTTACAGAGAACCAGAAACCCCTTATATATAAAGTTCTGAAATTAGTATTTCAAAAATCTCTCTCCACGTATAAAAATCATATTTTATTTATAGACTTATGATAGCAATAGCATTTGCCTTTACTCTGTGAGGAGAAATAGTGTGAGAGAAGATGCTGAATTACTGAGATTATGACTCCCAGTAGAGTTTTTGTTCATTCATTAAGCTGTAGAACACACTTATCCCTGGTACTTTTAAGCACTCTGTTTATATATGTCAATTATGAAATGCTGATATTTCATGTGATTTTGAACTTGAAGTATGAAAGAGTTTTAGATCAAATTTATTCTATTGACCTGAGCAATTTTATTTAAAGATGGGAAAATTCTACACTTTATTTTCCATGGGATTAGTTTTCAGGAGAATCCCTTGAGACTGGGGAGTTAGTCCCAGGGCTGAGCAAAACCCCAAGGTTATCCTACTGAAGAAAGGTCCGTCTCATTTCATCTTGTTTCAGATCCTGCAGTTATAGAGCACTAAGCAGCTCTTCCACCAGCTTGGGTTGTTCTCCTGGTCTGCTGTGTGGCAGAACTAAATTTACCCTCATTTTTGGCTTAGATTTCTCTTCCTTCCAGGATGACACATTGTGTGGGCATGAGACAAACCAGAAAGGTGGAGAGAGAGAGAGGATTTTCTAGCCCTCACCCAACTCATAGCTATGATTCATAATTCACCCTACGTATAATAAATGCAATTTCTTCATGTGCTGTAGAAATTAAAATTTATTTAATCTTGCCTCCTGCTGAGGTGCATTGAAATCAGTTTGGATTGGGGTGTTCTCAGTCTGCGTTCAGGACGTGCGTTCTGGGGCTTGGGTCTGAAATTTCAGTCTGAGCTGCCTACAGGTCCCCTGCAGCCTTCCAGGAGAGCTTGTGCTTTTCCTTTCCTGCAGAACCAGCCATGTGGCCCTGAGCCAAGTTTCCTTGCTGAGGGCTGAATGAACCTTTCAGCCACTCTTGGTGGACCTCACAGCAATGCACACGTGTGCCGAGAGGAAAAAACAATCCTGAGGACACGGGGCTATTGAATGGAGCTGTGGGCTGGTTCTAGTCCCCATCTGCGCACGAGTTCCTTGGTCATTTCCTAAGTAATTACGTAGGGGTAAGGTCTGACCACTGATTTTCTTCCCTTCTCTTTGCCCAAGGCTATTTTCTCTGCTGTCTTACTACATCTTGCTGAATTTCTTTGCAATCCTACCCTTCCACAGTCTGTTTCTGTACCAGCCTGCCTGCCCAGAGTCCCTGGCTGCTGCAGCCTCAGATACCCTGGGGACAAAGTCCTTAAAATGTTACCCCATCCTGTTATTTAGAGCTCACTTTGTTATAATAGATCTGGTCCCTCTTCCATACAGAGCCTTTTTAAGTAGTCCCACAATTCATGCCAAGCAGCACCTCTTAAAAGAGAAGCAGATGCTTAAAATTCAGTTCTCATTGCTGCACACTGAGCTGCCTCTCAGTCCTGCTGGGTGTCTGTGTAACAGAACCATTATGTTAAATAATGGTTAAATAAATGTTAAATACTCCATATATTTCAGGTGGTGTTGGTCAGCTCTGTTCTAATTAGTGAGTATTGCTGGATAAGTCTTGCATCTGCAATAAAGGAAAAGCGTCTTGATTTGTAAATATATAAATAATTTAAGGCAGCCATGGAAAGAAAAGGAATTGAACTAAACATGGCTTTAATAACGTGAGCTGAACATCCATGAGAATGAGCTGCAGCTGTAAAATAATCTGGCTTTTGTGTTGTTTAATTAGTGGTGTTTGGAGGTACCTTTATATTTTTGATGAAGCTTTACTGGGTCAGCAGGGCAGCTATTCTGGGTGTTTGCTGATGACAGTGCAGGACCTGTCTGAGTCCTGGACTGGAAAAACAGAGGAGAGTTTGAAAGCAAATGCAAGGTCAAGAGATCTCAATGCAATCGTCTCCCTGTTCCTGTCTGGCCAGGCATGCGAGCACTCGCTTTGGTGGTCAGTGCCCAGCTCGGCTCCTCTGTAACGTGCACCTCATCAGCGAGCAGGGTGCTGGGCTGATGCCCATCTCATGCAGTGCAGAGTTCAGTTGTGTTGCTGGCATTGCTAGAAAGATGGTGGTGGTAGTTACTTAGCAGTCTTTGTGCTGTGCAAATAGTATTTGGAGATGTAGACACATTCTCCAGTTGAGATCCCAGTGGGGAACGCTACATGACCGAATCTAAGCCCCTGGCTTAGGGCAGGTTCAGCTCATTGGCTGTGTTATCAGTGATCTAAGGTGCAGATCTGTAAGCGTGCAGCCACCCTCTGGCTAAGACCTTGTTTATTTTCCCAATATCTAATTATATTTTGTCTATCAATTCTTATTATGCTGTTGTTTTAAACATAATCAGTGGCACAATGCGAGTTTTAATTCCCATTTCTTCTCATTCCTGGGATCCTTGCACATGAGTAGGTGCTGCTTATGTGAGACACCCAGCCAGCCACTGGTTTAAAAGCTGTTGGTTTGCTTTCATTTGTGTATCTAAATCATTTTGACAACTAGAAAGTTTTATTCCAATCAGATACAACTGCAAACTTATAAGAAATAACTTCTATGTCTGCCCAGTGAATTTAACCCAAAGCTGTCTTGCTTCCTCCTAGGTTTTTATGGCTATCAATTAAATTTATTATGCAGTAATGAACCATGTAGGATCTAAACTGACCCAGGATTTACTTTAATGGATCATTAACTTGTCAAAATCCCCCTTCTCATTTCTCCCTCCTGATATTTTCTTGTCTTGCCAGAATTCTCATTATATCGGCTATTAATCTATGTATTAATTTTAGACAAGGATGTATTTCATTAATGAATGCTTAAAAATTAATGATTGTGCAAATGAAAAGCCTGCTGAAAAAGAGTAGAATGCAAATAGGCTGTTCAGGGTATGAGTTTTATTTACACTCCAAATAGATGGCACATGGACAGTGGTTAGAACTGGTAGTGAAATCCCATTCATTCAAAAGTTGATTCAAGATATTTAATGTTTTTTCCTGACTTCAGTCGTAGACTTACAGAATTCAGTCCTATCGATGGTTACTAAAAAGTTTTCTTTTTGTAACATTACTTTAGAAATAATATCATAGAATCATAGACTCTAATGAGTTGGAAGGGCGCCACAAGGCTCATTGCGTCCAACTCCCGTCCCTGCATGGACAACTCCAACATTCACAGTGTGGGTCTGAGGGCCTTGGTAAAATTCTTCTGGAATATTGTCAGGCTTGGCGCTGTGACTGGTTTCCTGGGGAGCTGTTCCAGTGCTCCACCACCCTCTGAGTGGAGAACCTTTCCCTATTGTCCAACCTAAATCTCCCTTGGTGCATCTCCCTGCTATTCATGGAATAATAGAATCATAAAATTGTTTGAGTTTGAAGGGGCCTTAAAAATCATCCAGTTCCAACCCTCTGCCATGGGTACCTCTCACTGGATCAGGCTGCTCAAGGTCAATATTGAAGGTCAACCACAGAAGTAACTTCGATGAAATTCTCAGTTGTGCTTTTCACTCCTGCAGGCTTTAAAGGAAGAGATTCAGACTGTATTTCTGCCAGAAGGAGACACTGGAGCCAGTGTCGCTACTGACAACCTCCTGTTTTGTCCCTAGTTTTCCTGGAAAGCATGACAAAATACCTAGGACCCGGTTTTCCTAGAAATCATGACTAAATGTTTAGAACCTAGTGCTGCTGAAAGCTTGGAAAATAAATGGAATAGGAATCACACTGGTACTGCCTGCTCAGATACCAACCCACAGCATGTACACAAACTAGGGGAAAATCCCTTTACCAGCTTACAAGTTAAAGAATTCCTTCTGTTATCAAATCATATTTTCATGATCTGTAAATAATATATTTATTTTCCCTTTTGATAAACATTTTCCAGCAGACACTACTGGGAAAAAACAGCTGAACTGAGACACATGCACAATGTTCTTAAGGTTGTTCTGTTCATCTGCTTCCTAGGAGACAGCGACATCCCAGAACTGATACCAAGAGTCAAAAGGTTTGAGTTAGCTACATTTTGGGAGAATCAGTCACGTTATTTATTTTCCAATTCTATTTTGATCCCTTTACATATATGTTACTAGTAAGGATTTTGGGGTTTCACATATGTTATTGTTCATATCAGTTTACATCACAATGTGTGAGCAAGAGTGATGATAATTCATCAGCCTTGTGCAAGATCTGAGTATCTAAGGGAGTAAGTGATGGATTTTGCTGTTTTGCTTTCAAGACAGATGTCACAGTGTCTGCTTTTACTGCAAACAAATACAAAGTGATTTAGCTTCGTGTTTGGTAAGACTTGGAAGGAGCAGTGCAAAATTCAGTGGTTTCGAGGCCCTGGCCCAGGTTGCCCAGAGCAGTGGTGGCTCTCCCCTCCCTGGAGGTGTTCAAGGCCAGGTTGGATGGGGCTTGGAGCACCCTGATCCAGTGAGAAGTGTCCCTGCCCATGGCAGGGGTTGGGATTGGGTGGGCTTTGAGGTCCCTTCAGACCCAAACCATTCTATGATCATGGAGCTTGAGTACTGAATGCTGTGGAAATGTCAGTGAATTAGTGTCTATATCTTACTGTGCACATTCCACTCTAAGAATGCTTGGGTTTTGGGTTTTTTTGTCATATAATTTGCTAATTTGATTGATTTGGGAGTTTATTAATTAATTTTGTTTACTGTGGATTTGATCTCTTCTTGAGCAGAAGAATTCTTCTGGCTGCTAAAAGCAGTAGACCTACAGCATCCTGAGGTAGCCTGACTTAATGCATAGTTTATCTCATTTTGGGGAGAACAGCTTTAATCTAGTAGATATTCTTCACCTTTTGGACTGATTATAGATAGCTGTATTTATATATAGCTGTATAGATATAGAGTATCTTGGTTTGATGTGTTCTAGTGCATTTTCTGAATCTCATAAGCATTTGTGCTGAACCACATCACAAGTTCTTCTCCCTTTCCAACAACTTCTCAACCACTGGGAGTAAGTAAACCACTTTTTCCTACATCATCATCCCTCACATTCAGGCTGGAGGCAAGTGGTCTCAATTGGGTCCAAGGTTTCAGTGCTTTCATCTTGAGGCTACTCAGAACTCCTTAAGAGCTTCGTATCTACTTTGCTCGTTGTATTTGTTTGAGGGATTTAATGTGGATTCCTGGCAGCATTTCAAAGGACATTCTTTAACTTAATAAGATTATAATATTAAAAGAAAAATAATAATGTATTCTCAGTGTTACAGCTCCATTGTGCAGGATGGGGGTGGACCTTCTGCTAGGTCCCCTTTGTTATGTTTGATAGCAATTATGGATCTCAAAACCTCATGCAAACTGTGGAGAATTAAGAGCAATAAGACCAGTCAATTCTAGTTTGATGGTAATTAATATTTCTTGTTTTATTTGAAGATATTTACTCCCTTTTGAAATAAAGAGAAGAAATTAGTAAGAGGAACGTTGCAACATGTTTACCAAATTACAAGGCCTGTGTTTGGGATTCAAATGTGCTATTTCTCATTTAATGCCCTAGAGAACTCTGCTGGATGTTTAGTGCACTGTGTACGTTATGGATAACAGCAGTACCAGCTTGGGACTGACAGCAGGTCCCCAACGTCTGCACTGTTAATGATTCTCAAACCTCTGCTTGACATCAGACATAGCGTAACAGCTTTGAAATGCGTCTCTAGGTGTCTGAATCAGATGAGAAAGTACATTGGTTTTCTTCAGTCCTTGATCTTTGCTACTACTTTTCCGCTGAAATCAAAAATTCTATTTAGAGCACATGAAACAGAAATGATCTACATTGCTGCTTCTTATCAGTAGACCTTTCCAGAAAGTATTCCTCTGCATGAGGAAACAGCTGAAGACCTTTTTGAACCATCTCAACCCCCTCCGAGAAATATGAGATTGTTAGACAACTGCATTTTATTCTCCCCTGAAGGTGTTTTCAGAGATTAGCTCACCATTTCTTAATTCTTTGTTCAAAAGTTCTTGATGCTGGCATGAGAGCACCCAAAAATGTTATTTTTGCTTTTTGTCTAGTGACGGCCTTGGTTCTACTGAGCTTTTATGACCCTGTAATTTGCCTGATTTTACTTCAACAGCAGACAATAAAGCCCTACTATGAGAGTCAACCTTTCTAAGATTAAAGGAAAAAGACACTATAATTGAATAGTCAAAATGTTTCTGAAGAGTGGATAAATTCTGCAATAATTCAAGTTAAAATGTAATCTTCTGTCATCTTTCTCCATAACATCATCTTTACTGAAAGAGTGGTGAAGCCCTGACAGAGGCTGCCCAGGGCAGTGGTGGAATCTCCATCCATGGAGGGGTTCAGGAAGTGTGTAGATGTGGCACTTTGGGACATGGTTTAGCAGGCACAGCGGGGCTGGGCTGATGGTTGGACTGGATGAGCGTGGAGGTCTTTTCCAACCTTGATGATTCTATTCTATGTACTGTGGCCAGGGTAGAATTTTTCTTAGAGTGTTTGGATTTTGGTTTTATTTATCTACTGGATAAAATACTCCCAAAGGTTACCTCTTATCATTGATACAATTTGTAGCAGTCTATTGGCTTCTCCCCTAGAAGTTTATCTCTCTTTTTTGCCTTACTGGTGATTAAATAGTTCTAGGAGTATAAAAAAATAAAATACTGGAGTGAATCTGAAATGTCTAGTCTTCAGGGGTAGATCAGTCCTGTGACCTTTAACTTTTTGGGTACTAAATTAAAAGAAAAAAGACAATAAAATGTTAGCTGATGTATCACTTGGGCTATCATATGTACTAGAACAATCAAACATGCATATCTTACCTTGGTGAAGCCATTCTGCATTGTAGATACCCAGAGATGCTTGTGGATAATTTGCTTTCTGCAATTTACTGAAGTTAAATAAGATTTTCCCCTAACAGATGGAACACCTGTTATTATTGCCGAAGATACATATTAGAATTCCTTTCATTTAATTTATCTTTCAATAGCTATATAAACTGCGTAAATCAATTCATAATCCATTATGTCTTATTTGTGTTCTAATCTTCATCATTTACTGATTGATCCTTGTGCTTAGGGTGTGGGTAAATCTCTCTTCAACACGTGAATGCCTTCTTTTCCTGGGGTATTCCTGGTCTTGGCTGAGGTGAGAGAGACACCAGTTTGTGTTTCTCAGAGGCCTGGTGAGTAGAAAAGGCGCAAGGATAACAAAACCCTCTAAAATGACCAGAAGGATTTGCTTCCTGCCAGTCAGGTTCTTTTAAAGACTATTTCTGCAACAGTTTTTATACATAAAGGAAAAAAAGATTAATTTTTTCTTTAACTTCAAAGGGAATCTTTCTGCTCTCAGCTGCTTCTTGTAACAATGAAGTGCCTAAACTGCCAATTATCTGGAGGCTAGAAAACGTCTCTCCAGCCGCAGCACTGACGAAATTCCAGTAGCAATAATTAATCCCATCAATTGTGCTGATTTCTCAAGCACTGAGGTACAAAGGGATCTGAATTGGTCACGGGTCCCAGCAGTTGTACTGAGAAAAACATATATGAAATGTTGTATTGTTGGCACAATATTCACAACAACACAGAAAAATTCCTTGTTCCTGGCCACAGCATGGTGGGAATCTGCTTTGCTCTATATAAATCCCTGAAGCTCTATGGAGCTAGAGGTGCTAGAGATATCCCCTAAGTGTGGCCATGAGGGCCTCCATGTCCCATAGCTGCAAAGTGAACTTACTGCAAGTGGGACGTTTCATATAGTGTTGGACCAAGTATCATCATCACAGCTTTGGGCAGGTTGTGGTGCATTTAAGGTCCCATGAAGGCAAGATGTAAGACCTCAACATAACTCCTTTCCTTGCTGGCACTGCCCTTCCAAAGGCTTCTCTCCTCTTAGCTCTGCACAAGTTTGTTGTAGGAGGGAGGAATGAGGGGATTCTTTCTCCTTCCTCATAGGCTGACACATGCAGCATGGAGATGGCTCTCTCAGCCCAGGTTAAATCTACTTCTGGCCCTGCAGGAGCCTTATAGAATCATAGAATCGTTTGAGCTGGAAGGGACCTTAAAGATCATCTAATTTCACACCCCCCGCCATGGGCAGGGACACCTCCCACTGGGTCAGTTTGGCCGAGGCCCATCCAACCTGACCTTGAACACCTCCAGCAGGCACAACTTCCCTGGGCAACCTGGGCCAAGGCCTCATCACTCTTATCATGAAGAAATTCCTCCTTATGTATAGTCTAAATCTTCCCCTCTCCAAATTAAAGCTATTCCCCCTTGTCCTATCACTCCATGCCTTTGTAAACAGTCCCTCCCCAGCTTTCGTGTAGCCCGTTTCAGGTATTGGAAGAATGCTATAAGGTCTTCTCAGAGCCTTCTCTTCTCCAGGCTGAACAACCGCAACTCTCTCAGCCTGTCCTTCCATAGGAGGTGCTCCAGCCCTCGGATCATCCTTGTAGCCTCCTCAGGATCCATTCCAACAGCTCCATCTCCTTCTTATGTTGAGGATTCCAGAACTGGACACAACACTCCAGATGAGGTCTCCCAAGAGAGGAATAGAGGGGCAGAATCCCTTCCCTCGCCCTGCTGGCCACACTGCTTCTGATGCAGCCCAGGACATGGTTGGCCACCTGGGCTGTGGCCAGCCTGGCTGCCAGTTCATGTCAAGCTTCTCATCAATCAGCACCCCAAGTCATAGAATCATAGAATCATAGAATAACCAGGTTGGAAGAGACCCACAGGATCATCAAGTCCAACCATTCCTATCAAACACCAAACCATGCTCCTTAGCACCTCATCCACCCATGCCTTAAACACCTCCAGGGAAGGTGACTCAACCACCTCCCTGGGCAGCCTCTGCCAGTGCCCAATGACCCTTTCTGTGAAGAATTTTTTCCTAATGTCCAGCCTAAATCTCCCCTGGTGGAGCTTGAGGCCATTCCCTCTTGTCCTGTCCCCTGTCACTTGGGAGAAGAGGCCAGCACCCTCCTCTCTACAACCTCCTTTCAGGTAGTTGTAGAGAGCAATGAGGTCTCCCCTCAGCCTCCTCTTCTCCAGGCTGAACAACCCCAGCTCTCTCAGCCGCTCCTCATAAGGCCTGTTCTCCAGCCCCCTCACCAGCTTTGTTGCTCTTCTCTGGACTCACTCCAGAGCCTCAACATCCTTCTTGTGGTGAGGGGCCCAGAACTGAACACAGTATTCGAGGAGCGGTCTCACCAGTGCCGAGTACAGAGGGAGAATAACCTCCCTGGACCTGCTGGTCATGCCGTTTCTGATACAAGCCAAGATGCCATTGGCCTTCTTGGCCACCTGGGCACACTGTTGGCTTCTCCTCAGGGAGAGAGTCCTTCTCCTCAGGGGCTGCTCTCAATCACATTATCTTCCAGCCTGTACTGAAACTACAGATAAATGTTTGCATGCAAGGTTTGAGCTAAGGTGAGGCTTTGCATTTCCCCTTCATGCAGCTGGAGTCAGTCACAATGTGAGCTCCATCGTGCTGACCTGCCCAGTGCAACAAAGGGTTCAAGCTCAGAGGGAAGGATGAGATATCAGGGATGCCATTCAGTTCCAGAGCACCTCAGTGCCAAAATTCCCCTGGAAATTGTAGCTCAAAAATTTTCATTGCCTAGAAATTCTGGAACTGCTTTCGTAAGATCAATTTTTTATTCTGGAAGGAAAATGCTGATTCCTTTAGAGCTGGGTATCCTAATGTTGTTTAATCCTGACATCTAAAGAGCTGAACTTTCAAACATGGCAATAGCAGTGTAGTAGCGTGTGTGAAAAGTCAATGGCTCTTTTTTCACCTCTGTGCATCATCAGGACTGTTTCTACAAGGAACAGAATATGCTTTCAATTATTGTTCTGATCTCCCTCGTGGGCGAAGGAGTGGGAGAATTTGTTTTTACACATATCTTAACATTCAATAGTTACAGAATTCATCCTGTAAATCAGAGCACTTTATCCTGTTCTGTGCTATATATCGTTACCTTTGCAATAGTTCATTTCTTCCTCCTCTGTATTTTCACAGTCCCATGCTCCTTCAGGGAAGCCTGGATCTGAAAAACATACGGGGGAATATAAATGCTCTGCCCTTTTCCAGCTGACTAATGTGAGCCATAAACCACTTTAAAATACAAAGGAGACTTAACATCTGGTCAAGTTTACTCATCATAAACACACCTGAATGAAAAGCACTTCTTGTTTGGTGGAGCAGAGCCAGATGAATCATGGACTCAGACAGACATTTCATGTTGTTATAGGCAAGAGCTCTCTCCTTGCATTTCAATGGATAAATTAGAGGTAACTTGATAGCAAAATATGCAGGTAGCCTCAGGACACATCATATATTCTTCTATTCTGAAAACTCCCTATAATTAAAAATGAAACCTAGTTGCAAACTCCCCATTCTTTTTCTGAAATGTCAAAGATTTGATGTTTTTCAGTGCTGTGGCCAAATCAGTCCAGTAACGGTATCAGCTCTGGAGCAGTGATGCCAAATTTGTTTTCTTAACAAAACATTTGCTCCAAAAACATTCTGTTCAGGAAGGAGAAAAAAAAAGGCAATACTGGAGACAGTTCTATCTGATGCATTAGCCTTGCTGTGCTTATGGCTTTCATTGTGACTTTCCTGATGGTGTTAGCTGTCCCGCTGCAAAAATGCACATCCAGTTGCCCAACTTTTCTCCTTTTCCGAACCTTTTCCCCAGGCAGGTGGCTGACAGCTCACCAGCACTGCCCTCTGTGCTCGCAGAAAGCAAACAGCCTCGGCTGGCCGGGAGCAGAATAAAGCTCCGCGGGACTCAGTGAGCACAGTGCCCAGGATCCCTTCATGCAGCTCCCTGAGCAGAGAGCAGGAGATGCTTTTCTTGGGGGTAGAGGGAATGCTCCAAGCCTGCTGCTGCGGTTTGGGGTCCAAAGCATCCTTATGCTTCTGCAAAACCCAGCATGGCCACATCGAGTGGTGATGACAGCTGGGGAGAAGGAAGTAGAAACAGAAATCACTTTTCCTAGTTAGAGCTGTGAGCTATCCTGCTGGAGTCAGGTCCTGCTGCTGTAATTCGTGCTGTTCTGGGCAGCCCTGCTGAACTCAGTGGGGCTGTTTGCAAACAAATGGCTAAACATGAGTAAACATGCCTGTGCCTGCCTTTATATAAATACAAATCAGCCTGGAAACTGTAAAGTAAATACAAACAAAATTCCTTTCCTCCAGCTCAGGAGGAAAAGGAGGCATGGAGAATAACTGAACTGTTTTCTTTCCTCCCTCTCAACCAACATCTAAGCATCCCTCTGGAGTTTACAGTGCATTATTTAGTACGCATTTCTACTACACCCTGAGCTATACCAGAAGGACAGACCTTATCTTTCTTCAAAGAAAGGTTATGTGTCTACTGCTGTAACCTGCATTTCTCCCTGCTCCTGCTGAGAATCACTGCTGGCATTTAAATCCCATGTGCAGGCAGCTGTGCTGCCAAGGCATCATCAGTGCAACAACACCATCAGGTCTGGTCCTCCCTGTTCTGCTTTCATCAGCTGCTTCTTGTCATCTTGATTAGAAACTTCAGGGACAGGAGTCTGCGTTGTGTGTTTTGTAACCCAGCCTGTGACTGAAACTCAGAGTTGTGCAAGGAGCATGTCTAAATTTCAAAGTACTCAGAGTTTATTCCTTCTTTTTTTTTGTTTGCAAAGGAATAGAAAAAAATAGAAAAAAAGAAGAAGCAAAAAGTTTCAACTGGTGTGTATTTAGTAAAACCTTAAGAAAACAACCTTACAAGGCCCCAACCAAGTTGAACAGTATTCTTTGAAAAAGAAAACAGTCCTAAATTAGGAGTGGAATTTCAGCCTCAGCTTTGAATTTCCTGACTTTTGTTGGTTTCTTATATACCCTCATTATTTCAGCAGTGTGTTGGGACTGGAGACAGAGTTATTTAAATAGTCATGAAAATGAAGACTTCAACTTTCCTGCAGCAAAGTAAGAAGTAAAACCGTCCATGATGAAATCATAGACTAGACCCCTTCTTCCAGTAATATTTAGAAATTGTTCCATCCAACCTTTTCGATGTCTACTGTTTGAAAATGATTCATTTCTCTTTGACTCCATGAACAAAACTTGCACAGTGGGTCTTGCCTTTGTCGTCTCTCTCTCTGCTCCAGGTTCCATTTCTTTCCACCATAATAACCTGTGTGGTTGCCTTGCAGCTCCAGAGTGGTTTGCATTTCAACCCAGGAGCTGTACCTTTGCAGGGATGTGGTTTAGGGAGGGAGGTGATCATTTTGCTGTGCCAGGGTGAACCGCCTGAATGCCCCAGAGCAGTGGTGGCTGCCCCATCCCTGGAAGTGTTCAAGGCCAGGTTGGATGGGGCTTAGAGCAACCCGATCCAGTGGGAGGTGTCCCTGCCCAGGGCAGGGGGTGGAACTGAATGGAGTCTGAGGTCCCTTCCAACTCAACCGTTCTGTGAAATTCTATGAATGCACCAGCGCAGTGATCTGAGCTGGTACTTGGCTGGGATACTGGCAGTGATTCACAAGCACCAACTTATCCCAATGAGGTTTGAATAAATAGTTGAGAGAAGAAATCAAAAAAATTAACAAATGTATAATTTAAAAACCTCTTTATGATACAATTATTTTTAAACTAGTAACTGTTCTATCAAAGGTATTGCATAGATTTGTGCAATATTAGCATTGATACAGGCTCCCTGCCCCACTGGGAAGGCTGCTGTCCATGCTAGAAAAACTGCTATCACTTCCTGGTATAATTGTCCTGAACCAGCACTAAGTATCTGGAATCTTCTAGTTTTTGGCAGTAAATTATGGATAACCCACTAATTTAAGTTTATGAATGCTAGGGATCATGTAACAGAAAATTTATACCATGTCAAGAGGTACTGTGTCTTTCTGATGAAACTGAGGGAGGGATGAAAAACAAGCAGCAAACCTTAGCCTGGCCTTCCTTAGCCCATCCTGCTTCTTGTAGTGGGGTTTGTACAGCAGCTCGTGTCCTGGGAAAGACAGGCAAGATGGCTGTGCATAGAGCAGCTGATGCAACCAGCGTTGCCAGAGCCATTCATCGTAGAATCATAGATTGAGTTGGGTTGGAAGAACATCACTTTGCAATCAACGGATAGAGACGTGGTTTTAATGCAATTGCCAGAATGGAGGAAAGCAACTATCATCTTCATTTTGGTCAAAGCAAAGAATTTCATACAATCATAAAATCATAGAATGGTTTGAATTGGAGGGGACCTTAA
Source organism: Phaenicophaeus curvirostris (assembly GCF_032191515.1). Classification (NCBI taxonomy): domain Eukaryota; kingdom Metazoa; phylum Chordata; class Aves; order Cuculiformes; family Cuculidae; genus Phaenicophaeus; species Phaenicophaeus curvirostris. Next base: position 11,483,397 of record NC_091400.1, on the reverse strand, counting down.
AGCCCATCCAGTTCCACCCCCTCCCACGGGCAGGGACACCTCCCACTGGATCTGGTTGCTCCAAGCCCCATCCAACCTGGCCTTGAACATCTCCAGGGATGGGGCAGCCACCACTGCTCTGGACAACCTGGGCCAGGGCCTCCCCACCCTCACAGCAAAACATTTCTTCCTAAGATCTCATCTCAATCTCTCCAGTTTCAGCTTAGACCTGTTCCACCTAACCCTGCCCTCCCTGATCAAAACACCCTCCCCAGCTTTCCTGGAGCCTCTTTCAGTGCTGGAAGCTGCTCTAAGGTCTCCTTGCAGCTTTCTCTTCTCCAGGCTGAACAACCCCAACTCTCTCAGCCTGGCCTCATGCAGGAGGTGCTGCAGCCCTCAGCTCATCTCTGTGGCCTCCTCAGACTTGCTCCAGCAGTTCCATGTCCTTCCAGTGCCGAGGACTCCAGAACTGGAGTCATGACTCCAGCTGGGGTCTCCCCAGAGCGGAACAGAGGGGCAGAATCCCCTCCCTCGCCCTGCTGGCCATGCTGCTTTGGATGCAGCCCAGGACATGGTTGGTTTCTGGGCGGCAAGCACACGTTGCCGTCTCATGTTGAGCTTTCCCTCCACCAGCACCCCAAATCCTTCTCCTTAAGACTGCTCCTAATCTATTCTCCATCTCCTTCTTCTGCAAGGAACTGCAGGGCAAATACACCCTGATGCTGTGCCCTGCTGCTGGAGTGACAGTCAGGCTACCAGCCCCAGGTGCGGTCAGGAAATATTTGAAAGCTAAGGACAAATAAAAGACAAGTTAGGCAGCCAAGAGCTTAATTGTCACGGTTAGAAGGAATATATGTAATGTGCTATACCAGAAGTTAATCTGATCTGTTTAAAACCCCTTCATTAGAGATGTTGTTTGCAGAGAGTGATGTAGAATAGAACTAAAAGCAATGAAACGTGACTGCTGTCAATGCTGAGCTTTCCCTGGTTTCTATTTGAAAATATCCGTTTCTAAAGTTCTCCCAAAGACAGAGGAACAATGGGGGTTTTGGTGCAATTTGTTTTGCAGGGCTATATTTCCAAATTCTTTCAGCATGCCTGATACTGGGTTCTGAGCCACGATCTTCAAATGTCACATGGAAAAAACAAATTCTTGCTGGTTAGGCATGGGATTTCTCCTGGCATCACATTGTACCAAGTCTTGTGATCTGTTTATGTTTCAAACTCGTAAAATTAATGATGGAACCAACACAGAGGGCCCTTGTCTGTTTGCAGAATTTCTGAATGACACTGATTTTCTTATTTTGGTTTTCAAGACTGTAAGTGTTCAGGATTAACTGGGATTTAGTTTTCACCAATGTAAATTTTTCTTAACAACAGATGTTAGCAACAGACCCACATTGAGGAACAGGGTTTGTATGTGACCCAGCTCCGTGTAATCACCACATCGTTTGGTAAATTGGCGTTACAAACAAGTCTCAGGGGAAGAAACACGACTCGCTCTGGATGTCATTGCTTTTGAAACTTCCACAGCAAAGAACCAGTGCTTAAAGCTCTTCTCTCTATACTGACAGATAAAAAAGCTTATCATTGGGACTTGCAGGTTCCCAAGAGTGTGGTAGAGCCTCCTTCTGCTCCTGCAAGGGCACTGCCAGCATCTGTCGTGTTGCCTTGCAAAAAAGCCTCAGTATCTGCTTTTTATACAGCTAAGCGCGCTGTGCTGTGTATTAAATAGGGGCAGACTGTGGAGAAGTAACAGTACAGAACATTTTGGTTGCTTAATTAGTCCCAAAATACAAGTCGTGTGGTTTGATGGGAGCTGTCACAGCTCTCCTATTGCTGTGGTTATTGCCCATGCCACTCCAAACTGGAAATTTTAAGCAGGAACAGTACTTTGAGTTCCTCTGGCGAACATATCCCGTCAAATCACCTCACTCTGCCACAGATGAGATTCCCACTTTATTATATTACAAGTAAATGTGTTTGGAATGCTGTCTGGCTATCAGCATTTTGTCATTAGAGGAGAGAAAAGAAGGCCAATGGCAGACAGATATTATTATCTAGACTCTAATGAGTCCCTAAGGAAAATTTAAGGGGTAATCAGAACAAGCCTCTGGATGGACCAAAAATATATTGGTCAGATCTCGTCTGTTCTCCAATGTCCTTCTTTCTTTAAACTGTCAACACTTTCCATACTTTTTGGCTCAAAACACCTGTCTCCATCTCCACTAAGCTCCATAGAGCATTTTACTTCCTCACAAAGTCTTCAGAAAGCTTAAGAGGCTTCTTAAAGTGTCGTTTTGTATGTGGTAGTAAATCCAGCTGAGCAGGGTGCACTAATGAGTTTGTCAGGGTGTTTATATGGAAGAGACGTGGGGAAAAAGTTCACACCATAATCCGTGCATCTCCAACATGGGAGCATCTGCCAAAACAGAGCTCGGTGTCTCTGTCTGGCTAATGCCTCTCTACAGAAACCACCTGACTGCTAGCACTAGAAACGGACCATTTGTTTAAGGCAATGGATATTGAACAAAAGCTGGAAGAAGGGGTTAAGTTTATGATTTCATCATGGATGATTTTACTTCTTTGCTGCAGGAAAGTTGAAGTCTTCATTTTCATGACTATTTAAATAACTCTGTCTCTAGTCCCAAAATTTTTTCCAGTTCAAACAGTCAGTGAAAGAAAGTTCTGTCCCTCTGATGGCATAAAGGTGGTTTCCTGTTCTATGTGTGTTCTTTTAGGTGTCTGCGAGGACAGCTATGCCCATGTTTCTAGACCTGACTTGGAAAAAGGGCAATTGGAACAGCCAAATGGCCATTTGTTTTTCCCATGCTGTTTGGTGTCCTTTTGTTACTCTCAACACTTAAATTAAGACAAGATAGCATTAGAAACATGCAGAATATAGAATATTAACATGTGACACCGAACAAGGAGATACATATTCTTTAGGCTGGGGACAGTGGGGAACATGGTGGTGAAATTCACAGAAGCTGTGGTGATAGCTATCAGGCATGGTATAGTGTCCAAGCAGATTGCCACACCTTGAATCCTCCATTCGATTTTGGGTCCTTCAGTACAAAAAGGACACTGAGGGGCTGGAGCATGTCCAGAGGAGGGCAATGAAGCTGGTGAAGGGTCTGTAGAAAAAGTTGTATGAGGAGCACCTGAGGGCCCTGGGGCTGTTTAGTCTGGAGGAGTCTAAGGGGAGACCTCATCACTCTGCAGCTCCCAGTAAGGAATTTGCGGTGAGATGGGTGCTGGTATCTTCTCCCAAGTAACAGTGATAGGATGAGAGGAAATGTCCTCAAGTTGTGCCAGAGGAGGTTTAGATTGGATATCAGGAAAAACGTCTTTACTGAAAGAGTGGTGAAGCCCTGGCAGAGGTTGCCCAGGGCAGTGGTGGAGTCTCTGTCCCTGAACGGATTAAAAAAGCATGTAGACATAGCACTTTCGGACATGGTTCCGTAGGTGCAGTGAGGTTGGGCTGACAGTGGGAATTCAATGAGATCTTTTCTAACCTTACTGATTCTACGATTACTCTTGTTCTTGGTGTATTTAAAGATGGTGTGGAGGATCTCTTATAAGGCCATGGTCTTGCTTAAGCTCTTTGGTTGATTTGTTAATTTTTTTGTCCTGTGGAAGTAATATTCTGAATGTGAGCTCTAGGTGCTGCTTGTTACTCACAAACTGTGGTGCTTGTATGAAGTGGGCATTAACTCTATGTGACTATTGCAGTTCACAACCAGTATTTCTCCCTTACGTGACACACGGAGTTCTTGGATCCTTCTTGAATTTTCCTAGAGCCGCTCAGACCTGCTGAATGCTGCTGAGCAAACCCACCTGTAGCAGAGGATGGAAAAGCTTGCAAACTCGTCACTATTCCAGGCCAGTAGAGGAGGAAGCCAAGGACCTGTCAATATTTATACTTAGACCTAGAGATGCATGGGTTTCTTTTTTTTATGAGGGAGGACCAGACTGTGAGAGTCAAAAACTTGTTGAACTTGGGGCAAAAACAGCACATTTCTCTGCATTTTCTTTTTTTCTTCCCTCACAGTTTCCTCCATTGACTTTGGTTCAGCTCTCACTGGACCAACAAGCCCTGAGCGTGCCTATAAAACTCTAAAGTTAAAAAAAGCACGCCTGCCAGGTGGGATTTTTTTTTCCCAAGTGCTCACAGCTCTAATTTTCACCACATGTGAACAAGTGTTTGCAGTTTTAAAGATGTGTTGAGTAATTGCACATGCGAGACATCTTCTCTTTAATGCACCCAGAGTGTTCAAAGCGTTTCGGTGAGAACACCCCTGTTAACAATGGAGCTGTAGCCTTTCCCTTATGCTTAAGTGGGTCCTGCTTTATGTTGAAATGTAATAGGTAGCACTTGCCTATTCTCATTCTCTTAGTTTAGCTAACGAAAGACACTAATCTTCTCTTAGGATCAGCCTAGAAATTCTCTCTCTAGAGGAGATGAGAAGTCTCCTGCAATTACTATTACTGGAGGGACAATTTCTTTTGGTATCAAAATCAGAGACAAGACTTGTAGCCTCCTCTGTTGGGTGAGGCTGTGAAGTGGCTTGCTGCTTTTATGCACCACTGAAGAGAACACCACCCTACACAAAAGGGCCACCATGATGATCCAAGCACTTGAGCACCTCCCATATGAAGACAGGCTGAGAAAGTTGAGGTTGTTCTGCCTGGAGAAGAGAAGGCTGCAGGGAGAACTCAGAGCAGCTTCCAGTGCTGAAAGGGGCTCCAGGAAAGCTGAAGAGGGGCTCTGGAACAGGGATTGTAGGGATAGGATGAGGGGGAATAGTTTTCAGTTGGAAGAGGGGAGATTGAGATGAAATCTTAGGGAGAAATATTTTCCTGTGAGGGTGGGAGGCCCTGGCCTAGGTTGCCCAGAGCAGTGGTGGCTGCCCCATCCCTGGAGGTGTTAAAGGCCAGGCTGGATGGGTCTCGGAGCCCCTGATCCCATGGGAGGTGTCCCTGCCCATGGCAGGGGGTTTTAAGCTGGATGGTCCCTTCCAACCCAAACCATTCTATGATTCTATGAATGCCATGTATGATGGAGTCTGGATATCATCAACAAGAGAGTAAACCAAAGAAGAGTGGGTTTGGCGGGCTGATAGTGTTGTGGACACAAATGAAGTACAAATGGTAGAAAATGAGATTTGACAGCAGGGGAGGGAACAAATGTAATTGCTGTGAGATAGGACTCTGACAACGGCAATGTTTTCTTAGTTTCTGTAGGTTGTTATTCTCCTGCCCAGTAATTCAGTGCCAAAGTGGTACTGAAATGTTTATTACCTCCAAAACTGTCTGCATTTAATCATTACTGAAATGGAATTAAATATAACGTATTATTGAAACTCATGCTGAGTGAACCATAACTATTCTCTTTTCCTCCATTGGTCTGAAAATATTGTATAGTCTAGGATTTTATTTGAAATAACCCATAGTAAATAGCCCAGTAAATGTTTTGCAAATGTTAGGAACTGTAATTAAAAGTCATTTACTCCTAGTTATTTCTGGACAGTGGCTGACAATGGTCTGTTCTGCACTGCCCCTTGCTTGGAGGAACACGGAGACTTCAATCCATCCTTACTAGGCTTGTAGGAACATCAAAGGTTCCTACAACAAAGGCGTGGGTTTTAAATCCAAGAAAATGATGTGCAAACACCATTACATTGATATTTTTGTAGTGATCAAAGGTTTCGGCCAAGAGGTGTAGTGATCAAAGGTTTCGGCCAAGCCCCTGCGGGGCTACGTACTGTGCAAGGAAGGTACAGTCCTTGTCCCTCAAAATGTGGCTGACTTGAATCAAACACAAAATAGAAGGTGCACCACCGTGGCCCAGCAACAATGTCTTGGGATGATCCTCTGCAGCAGGTCCTATCTACAGAAGCATGTGAGCATGCTTTCACTTTTCCTTTGAGCTAACCCAGCTGCTCCTTCAGCTGCACATGGAAACACTCAGGCTTCTCAGCTCCAGAGGTCTCCAGTTGAACCTCTGCAGATAAACTCCCTGGAGATGCGCTTGCAGTTACAGCGTAACTCTAGGAAGGAAAAACAAGCAAACGCTTTTAGATTATCAACACCCTCATAAGGAAATCTGTTCATTAGAGTTCTGACAGGCCCAGTGATTCATTAGTTGGGAAGAGGTTAATATGCATTTGTGGATATAAACCAGATCAGAGCAGATTGAGTTCCCTCAGTAGCAGCTTATTACAAAGAGTTAAAGGTAGCAGAGGGATCTGCATCTAAAATTGAAGGAAACTGCTTGGCCAGGAGCGCCTTGTTGCTATTATTGTTTTTAATGGGAATTGCTCTTTTCCCTCGTTGGTATTTGACTAGGATGTATGTGTAGAAAGCAAGAGTAACACTTCTCCTGAATGGTATAAACTTGTCATATGAAATTTCACTTGGAAATTAAAAGGTTTCTAATCAGCAGAGCAGTGATGCTCTGGAACAGCCTTCCAGGAAGAATGGAGGCCAAGAAATTCAACTGTAATGCAGCCTGAATAGTTTATAAAAGGGATTATACCACAGAGTTCTTAGAATATTAGGGGACTGAAACTGATGATGGTTCATTTTCTGCACTGTATTCCTGTGTCTGGGAGTTACAGCCATCACCTCATAACACATTTTTGCAGCTGAGTCTGTGATCATTTCTTCATGAAGAACACCGGACAGGAAATCCTGGAGTTCCATCTTCCATGCCCCATATTTACATCTACAACATTTCAGTTAAGACATTTTGGTAGGAACGGTTGGACTCGGTGATCCGGTGGGTCTCTTCCAACCTAGTTATTCTGTGATTCTGTGATTCTGTGATATATGTTATGTCAAATTATTTTAATGTCACTTCTTTATGCCGGCAGTTGAGATGATTGTTACAGGGTAAAGAGGACTTAAGTTAACATAAGAGCTGCTGTAGCAGGTTAGATGTCAGGTTAACCCAGTATGTTCTCTCTCACTGTGGCTGAAAGGAAGGACTTCATGAGCAGAACAAGACTGCAGTGGTACTTCTTAGAAGTACTTTCCTAACTTCCAAAACTCTGATGTCTAAGGGCTTTCCAGATGTCAAATATATTTCATCTGGCCTTCCTAAGGCCTCCTCCTGGGAATTCAAGCAGTTGCTTTCTTAACACATGAAGACTTTTGACATCTCGGTGCGAGGTCTTCCACAGCAGCCCTGCACAACGCATGGAGAAGTGCTTCCTTTTGACTTGCTACCTGATTGTTTCATTTCATAGAATCAGAATCATAAAATCATTGAATGGTTTGGGTTGGAAGGGATTTTAAAGATCATGCAGTTCCACCCTTGCCATGGACAGGGACAACTCCTGCTGGATCCAGGGTGCTCATAGCCTCATCCAGCCTGGCCTTGAACACCTTTCATGAACAGAGAAGACCAGGTAGGATGCAGCCTATGCCAGATATGTTCTTTCATGCTGCCATTCAGCTGCCTCTTTTCCAGGCTGAGCCATCTTGATCTGTCTGTGAAGAATTGTAGAATCCAGCCTTACCTTGATTATCCTTGCTATGCTTATACGGAACTTTTCTCTTCCATTATGTCCTTTATGTGACAGGGAGGCACTAAAACTATGGATAGCATTCCAAATTCACACACCGGAGATTTATAAGTTGAAATAATGATGTTCTTTCTTTGTTTTGCTCTCTATTCCCTTGCTAACATCCTAACATTCAGTTTACTTTCTTTGATAGTTGCCAAGTGCTGAGCTATTTTCACGAAGCTTTCTATTCTGATCCCCAAATCTCATCTTTGACTGGCTTAAAGCCCACTACCAAAGCCATCTTTTGTGTGTAGTTCTAGCTTATATTTTAGTAGAAAATTTTCCAGCGTGCTTTATCATTAATGGAAACTGGTCTTGAATATGAATATACACTTCTCCATTAGGAGAGACACTCAGTCCTAATTCAGCCTCCAAGCCCCCAGATGAAGTTGGCCATCTTAGCTTCTGGTTTATCTCTATGTCTGTTTTCTGTTATAAAATAGGATACAATCTGTATCTTCCTACCATTTCTATTTGCCTCAATACACCACCAGCTACATAAGGGTTACAGGTCTCCTTCCTGGCTGGAGCTCCAGCTGATCGCTCCAGCTATGGAAAGCATCATCTCAGTCACATGTGAAACTCGGGACCTTATCAGGTCACTTTGTTTAGCAACCAGCTATGATATTAACCATTCACTTAAGAACGATCTTGTGAAAGGAAGATAAAAATGAGCCCTGTTTGGGGCCTTTTCTGAGATGTTTTGCTCCTCATAGAAACAATGGATTTCAGCGTTTACTGTCTGTATTATTGAGGTTACTGGGGAGGGCACTCATAACTAATGCAGGAGTTTCGCACCAATGGTGGAATCTGTGGGAAATAACAGTAGCAGCCCAGAATGTCAGCGCGTTTCCTTTGTCTTACTTAGCTTTATTTAATTTTTACCACTAATTGCCATCTTTTTTGGCTGTTAATGTTAATTTTTGGCTGTTTTCTTTCCTCTAATCTGCTAATTCCCTGAAAGATTGTTTCATACAGTTAGCTCAGTGGTTTACATACTTCCTCTAGGAATTCATAGCGTTCTTTTCTTATTCCAAACAGCTGGTGAACCAAAATAGAAACTAGATCAGACACACAGTAGTGAAAGGGAGCCTACAGGAAAGCTGGGAAGAAGCTCCTTATCAGGGAGTGCAGGGACAGGGTGAGGGGGAATGGTTTGAAGTTGTAAGAGGGGAGATTGACAGGAGATTATAGGCAGAAATGTTTCCCTGGGAGGGTGGGGAGGCCCTGGCCCAGGTTGCCCAGAGCAGTGGTGGCTGCCCCATCCCTGGAGGTGTTCAAGGCCAGGCTGGATGGGGTTTGGAGCCCCTAATCCAGTGGGAAGTGTCCCTGCCCATGGGAGGGGGTGGAATTGGATGGGCTTTGAGGTCCCTTCCATCCCAAATCATTCTACGATTCTATGAATACAGCTCCATGTTATTAATCACAAAGGACAATATAAAAAGGGAATGTTTTTTAACCACTCTGGAAAACATGATTCAATGCAATGCCTATGGAGAATTTCCACTTATAAGGTTTCTTTGAATATGAAAACCTAATGGTACGAAACACAGAGGAGTGTGGTTGCAACACCCAGCTAATATTTTAGTTTATCCAATAGTTCTTGACTGAGTTTACGTTGTCACATGTGGATATTCGGGCTTTCTCCTCTCTGTTTAAAATGACACACTAAACACAGACAAAAGCATCAGTCCTTTTGCAAAATGCTTAATTCTAAATCAATCAGAGCAATTGGTTGTGTGTGAAGACAGGTATCAGCAAACAGTTTAAACGGTGAGATTGATGTAAGATTATAATAGCATGCAAGCTTTTTTTGAAAACTGGTAAAGCTTGTGGACTGATTTCTAATCTTTACAGCACTTCACACTTGCTTGAACAGCAAGTGTGAAGTGCCCTATACTTTGCTGTCAATGGTGCCCCAACGGCAAAGCCCTTCAGCTCAATCTTTAGATGTTTAAGACTCATCTGGTCATTGTTGTAGAGCAATGTTTTGCACTTGGTATTTAGAATCATAGAATAGTTTGGATTGGAAAAGACCTTTAAGATAATCCAGTTCCAACCCCCTGCCATGGGCAGTGACACCTCCCACTGGATCAGGCTGCCCAAGGCCCACCCAACCTGGCCTTGAACACCTCCAGGGAGGTGTTTTGTTGTAGGCAGCACTAGCGAATGATCATGCTTAATTCAGTCTTATAAGTTTATGCTCTCTTCCACATTTATTTGTGTTTCTCCTACTGAAGTTGGTGCAGTTTATACTGTAAATGTGTGGGACTCATATTGTCAAAGAGGGAACTGTATTGACCTCATATTTATTCAAAGAGAACAATAAGTCAAGTTGCTGTTCTCTTTACTGGAGTCCTAAGCAGTATGAGGTAATAAGTTTTTAATGAATTGATCTGTTTTCACAAGGAAAGGCATTTCCAGTTACAGTTCATTTTTCCCCATCAAAGAAAAAACAACCCCAAAACAACAGCGTGTACACAAGCTTTGTGCTTGCACTTACTCTTGTAAACAAACCAGCTCGCGCTGCACGTCCTGTGGGAGGGAGACCACCCAAATGAATATTCGAGAGACACGTTTGAAAATTCCTTTTGTAAAGCCAAAATTTTGACTGAACTTTTAGGAACTTGATTTTTTGTGCTCCCGGGAAAAAACAGTGCAGCACTTTGTTTGGTGCATGCTGAGGGAGAGAGGCACAGATGGTCTTTCCTGGAGGATCTTCTTAACCATCAGTGCTGTTATTTAGCAGCAATAATAAACGATAACACGTTGCACTTCTGCAGTCACTTTAATCCAAAGAGCACCAAATATTCTCCAAGAGGCTCCTCAAGAACGTGTGGGTACAACTGCAAAGGGCAGGTTTTCCCCAGCTCAGGATGAGCTGGTCCAAGTTTGTTGGCCTCTGTAGAGAGGATGTGCATCTGTGCAAGTGTCTTAACATAAATCAACATAGACCCAAACACAAGAAAAAATAGGGGCAGGAACGTGGCCTTAGTGATGGAATTACTGACGAGAGTTGCTAGAAATAAGCAAGGAAGAGACAGCTGCATCTTGTGGTCTATTCATCATATTTATTATGGGATGAATGTTCAAAAACAGGGTGCCGAGAGAGGTTTAGATTGGATATTAGAAAAAATTTCTTCATTGGAAGAGGCTGCCAGGGAAGTGGTGGAGTCTCCACTCCTGGAGGTACTAAAAAGTGTGGCACTTAGGGACATGGCTTGGTGGCAAACTTGATAGTTTAAGGTTTGTGTTTGGACTTGATGATCTTAAAGGTCTTTTCCAATTTGAATAATTCTAAGAAAAAGGGAGGCCTTTGAAATTCAGCAGACAGTAGCCCATCTAGCAGTTCGGAAAGTGGTCATGCTCTTCATTTCTGCAGATAATGTAAAGGAAAGGTGGCTCTTGCAATGCAAATGAGCAATTAGTTTGCAAAGTGTTTGGACAGAACTGATAAACACGTCGTGTTTGTATCTTAGTCAGATACATTAGGGCAATGGGGTTCTGTTAGAGGTCTCCCTGCATCACCCCATGAAAATAAATAACAGGAATAACCAAGGAGGAAGGGGAATCTGTTAGCATTCAGTTTGGGTTTTACTGCCACAAAAAGAATGTGAATGCAAGTCCCAAAAGGCCCTGCACTCAAAGAGACCTTGCATGAAAACATTCAAAGTATTGCACAGTGCTGCAACTCCTATCTGCCATAAGACATAACCCTGAATTCACAGTAGGACCTCTTATCATAGAATTATTTGGCTTGGAAGGGACCTCAAAGCCCATCCACTTCCTACCATGGGCAGGGACACCTCCAATTGGATCAGGTTGCTCCAAGCCCTATCCAGCCTGGCCTTGAACACCTCCAGGGATGGGGCAGCCACCACTGCTCTGGGCAACCTGGGCCAGGGCCTCCCCAACCTCACTGGAAAACATTTTGCCTAAAATCTCAACTCAATCTCCCCTCTTTCAGATTAAAACCATTCCCCCTCGTTCTATCTCTGCAGTCCCTGATCAAGAGCCCCTCCCCAGCTTTTCTGCAGCCCCCTTCAGTACTGGGAGCTGCTCTAAGGTCTTCTACAACCCCAACTCTCCCAGCCTGTTCACATATGGGAGATTCTCTGGCCCTTGGATCATCCTTGTGGCCTCCTCTGGACTCACTCCAATGGATCCTCTTGTGTTAGACAAGAAGCTACTCAGAGATCTGGTACTGTAAGGTAGCTTTTCATGTCTGGGGAAGAACAACGGTAAGGAAATCTATATAGTCATGTTCCTTGCTCTTTGAGTTAGGCTTTCCATGAGCATTCATGAATCTCTGATTCCTTCTTACAGAGAGATTTTAGAGAGGGGATTGTACGGGTGGGAACATAGGCGTTCAGTGTGTATGACTGTACTTTGTAAACCACTAGTAACATTTATATATATACCAGAGGATAAAGCTCCTTGATGTGTATTAGCAGCTATCTTTGTGAGACAAGTAGAGCTGGAAAGGGAGTGAGAGGCTCAGGTCTTCTCTTTTTATTGCCTTTGTTTAGCAATTACTGTTCTTCATAGTGCTGATGTGGAAAAGTCAGGCAAGTATAGCCGGCATGCGCTAGTGTGATGTTTTCTGATTCCAAGCTACAGTAAAAGAATTATACCCAGCCTCAGTATGACCTGGGACGCTGGGATGGCCCCAGGCTGGGAGCCAGGAGTGCACACTGGGCAGCAGTTGCTGTGGGCTCCTGGGTCTCATCTGCAGCTGGAACCTTTGTGCATTTGGGCGTTTCTGCTTGCCAGGCTCCTTGGCTACCAGCATGAGTTCTCCATGCCTGGGCAAAGGAGCAGGGATCAAGGGCAGCCTAAAGCTGCCTCTTTTTACCCAGAAAGTCTATTCCACCTCCAGGGCCAGAGAAGCACAAGGGGTAGCGCCAACATGGCTCATATTTGTAGAAACCACAGTGCTTGTAACTTTGTGAGAAAAACATCTGAGCAGTTGCTTCCTTCAGGTCCTGCTTAGTGAAGCACAGCGGTAAGCTTCCACACAAGGAAATTTTCTTCATGAGGCCCTTGATGCAGCTTTGGTTTTAGTATTCCTTTTGATTATAGAGCAGCCCACTGTTTGTGTATAGTTATTTTTCACTCTTCATTCCTTTATCTTCAAAGTCCGGTTCATGTTGACATTGAAGGAATTGAAGAAATAACTGAAGAATAGAAGAAATAGAAATAGCTGACACGCATTGAAGGCTACACAAATTCTTGCCCGGTTTTCTGATTATAGCAGTCTTGATTAAAATGAAAATAAATACACAGGTGAAAAATGTGACCTAAGAGTTTGCATTATTCAAAGAGCTCCTTTTTCTTTTTTCAAATGAGCTTTAATAGGATTATATATCTACTTTTTATAATATTGAAACTGGCATGCTATTCAAACCTACAAAAACTTTTCATAGTTGTGTTTAATTATTTCTCCTTCTTTGAAGCTTAACATATTTTCACCATATGGCAAGCATTTAATTTTTCCTATTTTTTTGTAGTGGAGCTTAATTTAAAATGGTTGTTTGGTTTAGCAAAAAACTTCAACCTGTGTTGCAAGTCAAGGGTTCTGTAAACTTGTTCTTCAGCATCATCCTGTATTTTTCTTAGAGGCTTGTTCCAAAACCTGCTCAAGTCAACAGTTCCCACCATCCTCAGTAGATCAAGCTCAATGAGAACAAGACAGTTCTCTACTCCTGCTGTGAAGCCAGTGACAGAACCACAATACATTGATAGTATCATAGTTTCCACAAAAATAGTGGCCATGTGCCACATGGTGGGTGGTCTTTTATACCAGCCAGAGAAAAATTAAGCCAGCAGGCATGTAAAATGACAATGAGACAAGAGGTCTTTTATACCGCAGCTCTCAGAGGAGACTGTCTTGTTGCCTAGATTGTCTTGTGCAACCCATTCTGTAAAATAGGCATAACAGTTGGCCCTTCACAGGACCTGCTTGCTTAAGTTTGGATTAAATACATCTTCTGGGTGGGCATATTAAATGGACTGAAGACTTTGAAACATTTACAGTATAAGAGAGTTATTCATAAGGTGTAACACACACACACACCCCCCATGGCAGGGGTGTGGAACAGGATGATATTTGAGGTCCCTTCCAACCTAAACCATTCTATGATTTTCAGTCACTGGGTCATCTTAGTGCTAGACTGCTCCCTCTGCTGAAATGTTCACGTGACATAGTCTGCAAATTGTGGGTGAAAAGTGATTTTTTGTGCCACCTTGGAAAGCACTAAAAATGTATTTCTGTTAGTAATGATACCGTTGGGCAGCACCTCTCCATGAAATAATGAAACTTTCAGAAACAACTACCAATTTTTACATGACAAAACTCATCTGAAATGGAAGAAGAAAAACCAGAAACATTCTGAAAGCATCATCTGCTGCTTACTTACCTGAGACTGACATTCCTGTAGAAGGAAGTTGTGCCAAGAAAACAAGTAAATTCCATGTCTTGCTGCTAAACAAATCAGCTCTGCCCAGTGGCTCTATGGCCAGCTCCCAACTATAAGCTGATTAAGGTGATCTGGAGGAAAAAGTTGTGGTATGTAAAAAAGGCTGTACTTGGCAAGACAAATGGTGCCTCTTGGATATATTAAAGAACACCTGAGGCAGGCTAAAACTGAGTGTTTCCAAGTCCCTTATAGCTGTTTACAATATCATTCTTCCTATAAAACTAATTATTATTGCCAATCCCTTACCCCATGTCATTGAAACACAAAGTCATATTCTTGTAAGAAAACATTCATATTCTTAAATTTAAAGATTCCAGTTCCTAAAGCTCATTTCTTATTGGAGGCAGGGAAGCAACTTAACTAGGCTGCTCATGTGGTCTTGTTTAACCATGCTTTAACTCTGCAGCAGTTGGACCAAAAAAGCAGGTTCATGTGAAAATGAGAAAGCCTTTAAAAGTTCTCACCTAATTCACTGTCCATTATAGAGCTCTTTCCTAGCTCAGTGTCTTGGCTTCTTGCAGGAAGTCTTGGTAGTACTTTTCAGGTGGGATGCAAACCTGCTGCCTACACCAATATTTTACACACTGAGACTCAAATCAGGAGGCACAATTTCTTTTTATGCCTTGGAGTGAGAATTGAGTAACTCTGCCATGAATGCAACATAAACTATGCTGTTTGTAGATTCCACCTTCATGCCTGGAAAAAAAAATATTCGCTACAGGCAAAAAGCCACTCAGCAGGGAGAGATGATATTTGATTCCAGTCTCTGGATGAGTGTTTGCTTAAGGACATTTAACCCAGTTCCCTAAAACCAGGTTTTATGGTCCCGTGTCCGTATGTCTCTTCAACCATCTATTTACCCAATAATTATTGAAACCTTTGCCCTATCATCACAAAACTTGGTGAGAGATTAGAGATCTCCAGGCTACAGTAAAAGAATTAGACCCAGCCAGAAAATTTCCATATAGCATTAAAAAAATATTACTGGTTTCACAGGGGAGAAAAAGTCACTGTAATTTCACCCCAAGGAGAAAAATAGAAGTTGAAGTTGACCTCTCTGACACCTAAAGTGAGCCAAGTGGAAATCAGGAGCCCAACTCCTCTAGTGCAATGTGAATTATGACTCTAAATTTGTCATTTAGAATAAATTTCTGCTCTTTCTAAACCAAGATTTAATTCTGTGTACATGTTTTTGTACTGATAATAAATGATTTTGTTACTACAGTATGAAAACTTCAATTGCGCTTGATGTAGTGAGTGAAATCGTGTTTCCACTTACTGCGGGGCTAGTTTTTGCGTTGAGTAGACAGCAGCTCTTGCCATGCAATCATCTTGAATGCAAAACGCAGCTGTGAATACATCTGTGGCTTTGTTTTGTTTTTTTCTTCATGTTGTGTATTGCTTGGTTTGGCTGTGAAGTGGAGGGAGGGCTTGGGGTAGGAAGTTCTTGCTGTATCTGTCATCTCACCTGCAGCAGTTCTCGAGGTTTCTATAAACTGTATATTCTTTGGCTCTTCCACAAAAATGTGAGGATATTCTGACAGAGCTGTAACCGATGCTACATCCGCTTCGTGCAAAAAAGATTTAATGTAAAGATTAGTCAGAAGAACAAAAGACCTTTCTTCACTTTCATTTATTCATCACATACTCAGTTTACTTTTTATCGCTCCCTTAGCAAAAAAAAAACAAGCCCTACACACAACTATGTCTCTGTAAGAATGAACCCTTCCACTGCAGGACTAGCCAGTGCAGGATGAGAACCATTTGCTTGAGACACAGAGAATAAATCAATGTGAAAATGTAAAATGACACAATTAGCTCTCATTTTAAAAGTCAGAACATCCAAGCAAACAAACAAGAAAAATTGGTTGCTTTTTCTTCCAGGAAATCATGTAATTTTAACTATTTTTTTTCATTTCCATGATTCTTTTATTGAAAGAAAGTGTATTTCTTCTTTCCCTCTGTCTTTTATGACAAAGGATTTCTCATTCTAATGTAGTTTTTATTTTTCCTTGGGCTATTTGGTCTCACTGACTTGAACAAAGGGGTCTTCACGTAAGTCATTATGCTTTGTCTTTATTATCTATCAAAATCCTAAAGCTACAGTTATAAGGGCATGAATTACAGTCTTGGAAGACACATATCATCCTTCATCTTATTAATATTAATCATATTTTATGGCACTATGGCCCTTGCAACATGAAGCTCTTCACAGTACATAAATAGCGATGGTATTGCTCTGTACCGAGATAGCATTAACCAGCCCCCACCCATTAAAGTCTCAGGGAATCAATTCTGATCCCTAGGGAAGAAAAAAGAAGAGCCCGAGAGGGATGTTTGGATTGGATATTAGGAAATACTTCTTTACTGAAAGAGTGGTTGAAGCCCTGGCAGTGGTGGAGTCTCCATCCCTGGAGGAGTTCAAAAAGCATGTACATGTGGCACTTGGGGACAGGGTTTAGCACGGTGAGGTTGGGCTGATGGATGGATTGGGTGAGCTTAGAGGGCTTTTCAAACCTTAACAAGTCCAGAGCTCAGAAAACAGCATAAAAATGGGGAGGGAGGTGGGATGACTAACCTGTTTCCTGACATTCCTCTTGTTTGTCTACTTGAGAAAGGAGGGACAGCTGCTGAAAGCAATCTCCTGAGGAGTTTCACATTTTCCTGCTTAGGTAGAACTAGGAGGTACAAATTTATAGTATTTTCATATATATAACTTTTAGATGTACCATTGAACAAAAATAATCCTATAATAATTTAAGTCCTCAAATAATTTGTGCCTTCAGATAACCAACACAAATTCAGAAAAGGAGGCAAAAGGGAAAATAAAGAGGGGAACATAAAAAGGTGGAGGATCATGAAGGGAAAGGAAACAACTTTGAGTACGTAGGGGTCTGAGAAATAAGAGATGCTGAGATAAACCTCTTTCTGTTGTCCACATTGCAAGTGTATGGTTGAATCACAAGACTCCTATCACTAATAAAAGTGTTGGATGCACTAAAAAAATTGCATTTTCCCATGACTGTGAACTTTTGTTCTGTGATTAATGTCTGTAAAGTAAACGTGACCATAAAAAGGGAAAAGTTTATTTTGTTTCACTTCTTTCATTTCCACCCAAAGTAATTTTATTCTTTACACATTTCTCCCCATGCCAGCAGCCTTGCTTCCAATATTTTGACTTTGGCAAGAGGTACTCTGAGTCAATAAAAAAAGAACTCTGAGTGTCATGCACAGTGAAGACGTGGGTGCAGTTTCCCAAATGACTGTAAGTAAAATTTACTAAAGAGCAGGCAAAGAACTTATATCTAGAAATTGAGACTCAGCTTGTAAAAGCCAGGGGGCAAATTCATATAAAAAAGCTCTTGCGTGCCTTGCTCAGGTACGTCCTCTCCTTGCTTAAATATTTGAGAGGGGAAAAGGAACTTGGACATGCAAGAACATTTCCACGGACATGTTAGAAATCTTAGAATTAAATCGCTCCGCTCTCTTAACTGACATTTGTTATTTTCACTTATCAAGTATTATGAGCTCTAATGCAACTTTATAAAGGTGAAAGGAAAAGTAAAATAACAGCAACAAGAAACAAACCCCAGTGTGTATTTATTTTACTCTGTAATTCAAGTCAGCCCAATTGTGCTGCTGGGCATTTCATTTATGTAATGCTGAAGCTTGGAAATGTCACTCCAAACTATTTTTGTATCGTATTTAGCGAGATATATAAAACTCAGGAATGATTGATTGATTTGCATGTTTCAATTTTTTGTATTCTGCTCAGCTTGCGCCTAAATCCTGGTGTGGGCAGGCTTTAAAATATCATATTCCTACCATATTCACGACTGATGCCATTTGATTTTGACACACACCATTTTAGCTCCAGGAATAACAAAACTGAAATGCTCTGACTTTCAGAGTGATTCACTTGGTTAAGCTCTCAGCACTGTTTCCCTGATGGCAAAAGAAATGTCACCATTAAAAATAATTACAAGTGTAAAAGAAACTCCATAATCTAAATAAGTAGATGCTACATATTATCTGCAGAAAACACAACAGGGTATATTATGTACTGTGCTCAAGGCTAACTGAATTCCTTCACTTTAGATAGTTTGGCATTAGTCACCTGTAATTATTTTTGTCCTTTCATTGAGATTTATGTTGGTCTGAATCATCCATTAAAACCTAATTAAATCAGCTATTTCCTTTTCTCTTAGTCCTGTTCAATGCTGAGTTTGTTCTCATTTTTTTCATATTGGGATATTAATCTTTTAAATGTGCAAATCTCTGGAGAAGAGGGATCCGCAGGAAACAAAGTGACGTGAATGAGAGCACCTCCCCGATTTCTGAGAGGTTTTATGCACTGAAGCAGCCGGATTTTTGAAAGAGATCTTGTTTGATGTCTTTTGAGAATCTGGTTCTCTCCCAGTGCTGATGGGTAAAGCTTCCCCACAACAAACCCTGGGGTCACACATTTCAGCTCTTGCCGTGCCCCTTCCTCGCTCAGTTTGCAAGGGATGTTTCTCCTCATGGCCCCAGGGACTGAGCTCAGGTCTGACAAGAGAAGACCAGCCTTACAGCTCCACAGCATCCTCAGTTCAGTTCTAGCATCAAAGGAAAAGGACGGCTATTGTAATTGGAGGATTAATGCTAATTAATAACTGTCATGATTGTAAAGGGAATTTTGACTATGTAACAAAAAAGCCTCTCTTTCTTTCTGCTTTTTTTTTTAATCTGTGTGTGTATTTTAATCTATTTTTATACTTCATTTTCAAGAAGGAGAGATTTGCTCTCTGTGAATTCCTTTGTAGCTAAATGTTCAACCTGAAGCGTATTTATTCACTTCCTTTGACAGTGAGCCTGTAGAAAATCCATCAAAACTGAGAGCTGTGCCTCTGTGAAATTGGTTTCAACATCACGTCTGCTGTGTAGTTAGAAGCAAAATGCAGACATTTTCAGAATCCCACAGAGCCCAGGTATTTGCTTTAAATGAATGTGAGTTAAGTCACAGCAATGTCTGAGATCTAGGCCTGAGCTCCACGCTGCCCTTTTAATTCCTCTTATATAATCATGAAAATTAGGAAGTAACGAGAACTCTTATAAGCCACGAGCAGAGAAAAACATAATGTCTGGAATCTAGAACTTGGTCTTACTAAAAAGCCCAACAGGGGCACATGTAGACAGAGAATTGTAATGCCTTCCTGTTCTCAATATGCAGGAATGGGAGAATACCAGTAATCACCTCCTCAATTAAAGTCCTCCTCATAAGGCTCACGCGCTGTAGAAATTTTAAGGCACTCTTTCAAACTTTTTAATTTGCTCTTTAATTGAAGCACTTCTTACACCAGAATTGTGTAGTGTTCACTCATTACTGATCCTGGCTTACGGATTCAACATTTCAAATGTGCCTCACCCTCATGTAATTGTGTCTTCTTCCACAAAACCGGGCCCTTTTCCACCCATCTTCTATGCATATGCAAAGTGTATTGTAATTCTAAGCAGCTCTTCAGTTCTAAGATCTCATCTCAATCTCCCCTCTTTCACCTTAAAACCAGGGGGGCCTCATCCTATCCCTGCCCTCCCTGGTCAAGAGCCCCTCCCCAGCTTTCCTGGAGCCCTTTCCAGTACTGGAAGCTGCTCTAAGGTTTCCTCAACCCTTCCCTTCTCCAGGCTGAACAACACCAACACTTTCAGCCTGGCCTCATAACAGAGGTGCTCCAGCCCTTGGATCATATCCGTGGCCTCCTCTGGACTTGCTCTAACAGCTCCATGTCCTTCCTGTACTGGGGACTCCAGAACTAGATGCAGGACTTCAGGTGAGGTTTCACCAGAGCAGAGCAGAGGGGCAGAATCCCCTCCCTTTCCTTGCTGGACCCACTACTTTGGACGCAGCCCAGGACATGGTTGGTTTCTGGGTGGCTAGTGCACCTTGCCAGCTCACATTGAGTTTCTCATTCACCGGCCAAGTCCTTCTCTTCAGGGCTACTCTCAGACAATTCTCCGCCCAGCCTGTGTTTATGCTTGGAATTGCCCCAACCCAGGTGCAGGACCTTGCACTTGGCCTTGTTGAGAGGTTCACACAGGCCCATCTCTCCAGCCTGTCAAATATGCATAGACAGATTTTTTTCATCCGACTAGTGGAGCAAAAGTACATAAAAGAAAAGCCTCCCCCAATACTGTCCTGTGGAATTAAGGAGGTGGTCTTCTCTTCAAATACATTTGTAATTCTGGTCGCTGGTTTCTGTACACAGGTGAGGGAGCTTCAAATATTGAATGGAACTCTCTGATAGCTTTCCCAGCTAGTATCTAAGGAGAAGCAAAGCGAACAAGGCCAAATGCCGGGTCCTGCACTTGGGGCACAAAAACCCTATGCAGTGCTACAGACTAGGAGAAGTCTGTCTAGAAAGCTGCCTGGAGGAGAGGGACCTGGGTGTGTTGGTTGACAGCCGACTGAATATGAGCCAGCAGTGTGCCCAGGTGGCCAAGAAGGCCAATGGCATCTTGGCTTGTATCAGAAACGGCGTGACCAGCAGGTCCAGGGAGGTTATTCTCCCTCTGTACTCAGCACTGGTGAGACCACTCCTCGAATACTGTGTTCAGTTCTGGGCCCCTCACCACAAGAAGGATGTTGAGGCTCTGGAGCGAGTCCAGAGAAGAGCAACAAAGCTGGTGAGGGGGCTGGAGAACAGGCCTTATGAGGAACGGCTGAGAGAGCTGGGGTTGTTTAGCCTGGAAAAGAGAAGGCTGAGGGGAGACCTCATTGCTCTCTACAACTACCTGAAAGGAGGTTGTAGAGAGGAGGGTGCTGGCCTCTTCTCCCAAGTGACAGGGGACAGGACAAGAGGAAATGGCCTCAAGCTCCACCAGGGGAGGTTTAAGCTGGACATTAGGAAAAAATTTTTCACAGAAAGGGTCATTGGGCACTGGAACAGGCTGCCCAGGGAGGTGGTTGAGTCACCTTCCCTGGAGGTGTTTAAGGGATGGGTGGACGAGGTGCTCAGGGGCATGGTTTAGTGTTTGATAGGAATGGTTGGACTCAATGATCCAGTGGGTCTTTTCCAACGTAGCGATTCTGTGTGATTCTGTGTGAATTTTAGACTCTCTTGCTGCCTTTTTGAAAGCTCTTCACAGATGTATTTTTAACAATATAAAAATATATTATTAATTCTCTTAATTGCTTGAAATGCTGTCTGTTAAAGTAATTGGGGAGTAAATCATTTCGGCTGGAAGTTCATGTCATCCAGCCAAACTGCCAGATTCGAGAGATAAATAACAAAATCCAATTCAAAGACTGTCAAATAAAATCATATTCACATAAGCAGGAATAAGAGGGTTTATGCTGCTCATATATTTTGTCTTATAAAAACTGTCTGATTGTGTACAGGAAGGGACTGTGGATTTACAAAGGATGATAAGAAATCTTCTGCTCTAGCCCCAGTCTGCCAAATATCCCAAAGACTGAACTTGTTCCAAATTTCCATTCCTGGTTAATCTACCTCTTGCTGCTCAGTAGATGAGCGTTGTCATGGGTTACTTCCATGGGAGTCCCTGGAGGTAGCTAGGGATCCCTTTCTCCCATGAAGTGTCAGCATTATTTACAGAGCGATACTGGGGTGCACACTGCAAAGCTGAGACATCATTGTCTCTCCAGCACATGTTTATCTCTGGCAAGATGTGCCACAGCCCTGAACATTGTATTCATACAAATGGTGCAGTGAACATTCATAAGGCCATCGGCAATAGTGTCTTTTTCAGTAGAATTATCCTCTGAAGTGCCTTGCGTTTTCATTATAAACAAATGCAAAGGCATTAGAATCATAGAATAGTTTGGGTTGGAAGGGACCTTAAAGCCCATCCCGTTCCACCCCTAACATGGGCAGGGACACCTCCCACTAGATCAGGCTGCCCAAGCTCCATCCAACCTGGCCTTGAACGCCTCCAGGGATGGGGCAGCCACAACTTCCCTGGGGAACCTGGGCCAGGGCCTCCCCACTCTCATTGTGAAGAAATTCCTCCTTATGTCTAGTCTAAATTTGCCCCTCTCCAGTTTATATCCATTGCCCCCAGTCCTATCACTACATGCCTTTGTAACCAGTCCCTCCCCAGCTTTCTTGTAGCTCCCTTCAGGTACTGGATATTATAATACAATTTCTTGTGTAATTATCAACATATAATCTTACGGGTAATTATAGTTTAGAGCCATTTTACTTAAGGGAACTATAATTAGTGCTGTAATAGTTAGACTAGGCTTTATTTACAGCTAGTAACTGATGATCAGAGCAAACTCTAGAAATCTTAGGGATCTGAAGCATGAAAAGGTTCATTTTTCCTCGTGCATGTCCAAACAAGGAAAAACCAGACACTATAACTTATGCTTTGACAGGAATGGAAGAAGGAGGGGTGTGGGGGATGGCAAATACACCTCAGTAAAGTGTTCAACTGCTGGATTGCCTAGAGGACCAACAAGAACTCACTCATGTCCAGTGAAGTCTTGCTTTATTTGGCTCAGAGCCTGAACTATGGGAGGCGTAGATCCATAGTTTTATCACTGCTTCAAAACATTCCCTTTCCCAGCTGACTTTATATAGTTTTACAAGGGGACATTATGTCGTTATCTTAGACTATGTTATCAGCTAGCCATCAAAAATCCTGCTTTCTGATGAGACATTAGGCACATCAGATGTGATCAATTGCACCGGCTTTCAGTCAGCTTAAAGTCGAGTGAAGTCAACCTACTAGTGAAGTCAACCTAAGACTGTGCCAATCCCAGATGATGGTTGGGGTTAGATTTCTTTTAACCAGGAGCCCTCACAAGCGTAAACTACTTAACTCACCCTATAAGGACACTTCACAGTGCATTGTGTGTCTGTATTAACAAGACAAGCAACTGCTTTTCATCACTAAGCCACCAAAAAAGTGATTTTACCTTCCTCCCTTCATGTCAACACATGAGCTGAGCGATTTGGGGTTTGTTTCTCCTGTCACAAGTGAAGACATTGCTAAAGAAAGCAAGTCATTTCTTCACTCTTGGGATTTAGCAGTCCTTACTCTACAAAGAAAGCAAGCTGAACCTGGCTCTCGGGTGAGTGAAAAGCTCCCATAAAAAAGACAGTCACAGAGATATAGGGCTGGATTGAGGCTTTATTGATTTTATCATACTGTTCCTGCAGAAGCATACCAGCTGCTTCCGAGAAAAGGGCAGGAAACCTTAAAGAAGGCAATTATGAAATAACTTTCTGGCAGGAAAAAAATCTTGCAAGCCCCCTTTAATTAGAGGTTATCTTATGTCCTGGAAGCATGAAGACTTACATCCTTTCCAAAAAGATTGTCATAACATTCATCATTTTTGATCTTCCCTAGCTTTGAAAGTGCATCTTAAAACACATGCTTCTGGCTTTAGTTTCCAAGACTTAATGGCCCAAAATGAAGAGGTTGCCCAGGGAGGTGGTGGAGTCTCCATCCCTGGAGGTATTTAAAAGTCTGGTAGATATAGTCTGGTAGTGCTCAGGGATGTGGTTCAGTAGTGGACGGGGACAGCTGGACTCAATAATCTCGAAGGTTTTTTCCAACCTAGCTATTCTATGATTGCATGAACAGTGCTTATTTACAATGAAGACATAAACTTTTGTATAAATCATACCAAATTCTTCATTCCATCACAAATTATTTGATAACAAAATTAAGTCATCTAGCATGAAAAACCAAGTAGAGCTTTTAGGATTTCCCTCATAAATTCAGTAGAATATAATCACACTTTGTAACAATGACTTATAACAAACAAGATGAGTTTTTCTACTTCAAAAATCTGCTGTTAATTATTAACTGGATCGAGCTTCTCTCCACATATTTGACCTTATGACAAATGTGTTTGGGAACTTTCCATTTCTGTATTTATTCCTGTCCCTCTCTGGCATATGAAGCTAGGGCACACACTTTGGATTATGTCTGACAGGCAGAAATATAAACTAGAAGATTGTAGCCCTGAAGCTGGAGACTGCAGACATGTAACAACGGTGGGAAACACCCAGCCAGTGTTTAAACATAACCGTATGTCACCCTCGGCAATTCAAACAGGTTTGCTCTTTCCCTCAGTGCTAGACACTGCTACTGTATGAGACTGATCACGGTGTAGTTCAAGAATTAAGCCATGCAGCTGGCTTTCAGCTGCCAGCACTCCCAGTTCATTTTTGTACCTGCCTCGGCAGAAGAAGGATGTGGATCTGTTAGGGCAGGTGCAGAGGAGGCCACAGAGATGACCTGAGGGCTGGAGCAACCCCTGTATGAAGATAGGCTGAGAGAGTTGGGGTTGTTCAGCCTGGAGAAGAGAAGGCTGCAGGGAGATCTTGGAGCAGCTTCCAGCACTGAAAAGAAGCTCCACGAAAGCTGGGGAGGGACTCTTGATCAGGGACTGCAGGGATAGGACAAGGAACTGGTTTTAAGTGAAAAGAAGGGAGATTGAGATGAGATCCTAGGAAGAAATGTTTTCCTGTGAGGATGGGGAGGCCCTGGCCCAGGTTGTCCCGAGCAGTGGTGGCTGCCCCATCCCTGGAGGTGTTCAGGGCCAGGTTGGATGGGGCTTGGAGCCCCTGATCCAGTGGGAGGTGTCCCTGCCTAAGGCAGGGGATTTGGAACTGGATGGGCTTTAAGGTCCCTTCTAACACAAACTACTCCTGGTTTCTCTGATTTGGCCATTCTACTTTCAGAAAAAGGGGGTTAGGGTGAGGAAAGGACACTGGAGGCTGACCATGCTTAATCTCACCATATTTCAAAGTGGGTTGTGGTTAAGTTGCTTTATTTTCAGTTTTGGCCTGGTGATATTCAACATTGCTCTTGCTGCTCTGAGCCATCCTCATGCTAGGATACTAGGATGCAGCCAGCTCATTCAGGTGGGACTGGATCAGTCCTTACCTGCCTCTGCAGCACCCAGCTGGGGTGGAAGGACCCCCTCAACTCCCCTCTGCCTGGCTAAGATGCCACAAACCAGATTTTTTTTCACTTAGGAGACCACGTACACCAAAAATGGTCCAATTCAGTCTTTTCTGTTCTGAAATCTGTCAAACCGTCTGTGGTCCAAATCAAAGGACCGTGTTACGTTTCTTGTCATGTATATCAACTGTTGCCCTTTCAAAGCCTACAAATATTGCCTTTGTTTCTGTCACAGATGCCGGCCTGCCCGCACCTCTCAGTACTCCTGAGGTGGTTTCTGGGATTTTTGTGTTCAGCTGGAGCTTCCTGCCACATTCGTTACTGAACAGAAACCCAAAAGGAAATCAGCTTTCACCTGTCAACTGCCACGTGCATATGACCTCCCCTTTTCCATCACTTTCTGTTGATGTCTTTCATTATTTCAAGGGCTTTTTTACCTAGTTCTTTTCCTATTTGCTCCTTTGGGAAGTGCCATTTTCCTTTGTAGCCACAGCCCCTTTGTCCTGTTTGCTGCATCAGTCCTACACACACCACCAGCTCCTGTTTGTCCTTGGAAAGCACATCCTTTGGCCTCAGGAAGAGGTCTCCCCATCTGTGTTCCAGTGATGGCCTTCCTACAAGAAGGGTTACATTTGACCCCCACCACTGCTCACCAGCCTGGCCCTGCAGCTCTGTGTTTTGTGCAACAGCTGTTTGGCTCAGAGTGCTCCATCGTTTTCTCCACCCTATTGACCCAGTGCTACAAAACAGCACTGACTTGCAAAAGAACAGATGGATGGAGTAGAGAAATAGGGTCACATTAAAAAAAACCCCAAAACTCCCAAAACCCCAGATTTCAACCAGATTGGGCAGATATTATACAGTTTACAGCAAGAAAATATCCCTAAATGTATAGGCAGAGGATTTCAGGGGGAAGAAGCTTAATAAGAAAGACAAGAGTTGCACAAGAGTTGTGGCACATTACACAGCTTGGATTTACATACTCCCCAAAACATCCCAGTGCAAATAAACAGAAAATCTTTACTAGTTCTGAGCATGAAAACACGTAGCACTTGAAACAACCAATGCAACTACTTCAAAGAATTAAGCTACTACATTGGATCAGAGGCCAACTGTGAAAGGGGAAGATCGATATTGCTTGAAGCTATGAATCATTCAAGTTTGACTCTTCCCAAACTTACATCAGAGTGCTATTATTATTGCCAGAACTCAGTGAAGTCATTTCTAATCTCATCCATGATATGTATTTTTATGTATCTGAAAGTACAAGAAAAAATCTTGCCCCATGGAACTTGACCGGCCATTGACTAGTATAGAATTAAATGTTCACCCATGGGATTTGTGTCCAGAGAAGGGCAACAAAATTGGTGAAGGGGCTGGAGAACAAGCCTCATGAGGAGCAGCTGAGGGACCTGAGGCTGTTTAGCATGGAGAAAAGGAGGCTGAGGGGAGACCTCATCCCTCTCTACAACTGCCTGAAAGGAGGTTGTAATGAGGTGGGTGCTGGTCTCTTCTCCCAAGTAACAAGTGATAGGATAAGAGGAAATGGCCTCAAATTGTGCCAGGGCAGGTTCAGATAAAATAAGATAAAATATTAGGAAAAGCTTCTTCACCTAAAGGGTTCTCAAGCACTGGCAGAGGCTGCCCAGCGAGGTGGTGGAGTTGTCATCCCAGGAGATGTTTAAAAGATGGGCAGGCAAGGTGCTCAGGGATATGGTTTAATAGTGGACAGGTGCGGCTAGATTTGCTGATCTCAAAAGTCTTTTCCAAACAAATGATTCTATGGTTCTGTGATTTTCTTTCCTCTTCTGGCCTCCACTATAGTCCAAGGCTTAACAAAATACAGAGAAGCTCAGAAAATAGCCACTTGATTTCCAGTATCTCCAAGAGGTCAATCTCATGGGAATTTGGAAGCTTAAAGTTACTGAGATAGAGAGTTTTGTGGGGGCTTCTCACAGCTGGACTACTTTTTCAGGAACTCTCTTTCTTTGGAGGTTTTTGGAAGCATGTCTTTGTGCTAAATGCACTGCTAGGTGCTTTCCAGAGGAGTCTTGGTGTTCATGACCTGTCTTGGAAAACATCTCTTAGATGCAGTGTTGGTTTCCAGCAAGGTTCTGCCTGGCTCATTTTGATTTCCATGAGGTGCAAAGAGTTCATGTGACTGGCTCATCCAGGGTGATTCAGATCCTCATCTGATGTTAGATGCCAGCATCCACCTGGCATTCCATCCTCCCGTCTGACCACACAACCACTTATCCTCACCAGTATAAACCTCTCTGAGCTCTCCTGCTTTGTTCAGTTTCCTGCATGCAAAGCCATAGTTGTTACACCTTACACACTATGTTATGGTAATGCACATAATCTGTGTGCTGTTCCTCTAGTCCTCTCCCTTGTTAGTTGGGAAGAGAGACCAGAACTCACCTCACCACCACCTCCTTTCAAGGAACTGTAGAGAGCTATGAGGTTTCCCCTCAGCCTTCAAGGTCTTTATGCACTGAGTCTCCTTGACATTAGAACATTAGTGTTAGGCATTAAAGAATTCAAATCACCACTCCTGTCTACTCATAATGTCATGATTTTGTATATCCCGGTCTCTGCTTTCCACTCCCTTCAAAACCACTCAAAGATAAGCACAATCTGACACTCACATAGCTTCAGCAGGGTTGATGGGGAGGAGCTACAACCCAGAGTGATCTCCAGCATGGCTTAGAACCAGAAGATATGGTCAAAGTCTCATCTACCATGAGCAGAAGACCTCTAATGCTCTATTTTTTTAACAATCTGACCTTATCCCCCAATTAATTTTTGAAAGAGAGTGGCAGCCGCCACAGTTCTTTATAAACAGACTAATGTATCAGGGCATGCTAGACATAATCTGAGAATGTTTTCTTCCTGGAGGCCTCGTGGGATGAGGTGGGGAGCGTATACCTTTGGGGACATGGTGGAGCAGATGATGTGCCAGGCTGCTTGGCAGGGTCAGGGCTGAAGCAATTCTGGGTTTGCAGAAGGGCTCAAAACCAGGGGAAACTTTAAAGCCAGCAAGTGACAGCCGCGTGTAGCCGAGAGGCCTCTGAGGTGAAGCAATAAATGACTAGTGGTTTCCATGATCTCACCTTTGGACTTAGCTGCCCTAGTTAGCCTCTGCAACTGTTTACATGGAGCTAGCCCTTAGAAACCTGCTCTATGTGAGGCGAGAGGTGTGTGCCCTGAATAAGAACTGCTCTTTCGCATCTTTTTTAAATGCTCCTGGGGCTCTCGCAAAACTTCCTCTCCTCCATTTTATCCATTAGTCTATACCTGCAAAAGG
Source organism: Phaenicophaeus curvirostris (assembly GCF_032191515.1). Taxonomy (NCBI): domain Eukaryota; kingdom Metazoa; phylum Chordata; class Aves; order Cuculiformes; family Cuculidae; genus Phaenicophaeus; species Phaenicophaeus curvirostris. The sequence continues at coordinate 11,455,141 of NC_091400.1, read as the reverse complement.
TAAAGCCACCAGCCTAAAAAGGAAAGGATATTTACCCTTCACTGTGGTTTTAAGAAGTGTCACTTTACAGAGAAAGGCTTGCTCTTTAGGAAGGGTTTCCCTAAGCAGTGAACAAAAAGGACGAATATTTCTATCTTTGCTAAAACTATCAAATACTTATTCTGAATGCCATATGCTCAAAATGTTGGTGGAATAAAGTCTGAATTTGGATTTGTCGAACTTCAAAGAAGTGCCTTTACCAAATTCACAGCAGGGACTTTGATTTACACATCCAAAGTCTGGACCCTCAAAACTCAAGTTAAAATTTTCAGTTGTCTAGTTTTTCTAGGTTTTTGGGTTCTGCCAGTGAAGTTTCCAAAGCACCTACATCCCTGCTTGTGCACAGAAATTGAGCCTTAACATCATTGAGAAGGCTAATACCTATCTCAGCCTTAAGCCATGCTGGGCTTCATAAGATTCCCTTCCTGTCAGTCCCAGGTAGGTTTGCTCAAAACTTACCTCTTTTTACAGAAGAAAAAATGCTTCCTTTCATGTGTGATCAGATACAAAAATAGACAGTTGAGGACACACCATCATTTCAAGTGAAAATGCCAGCACTTCCCTCAGAAATGTAATGACTCAAGTCCCTAAAGAAGACAAAACCAACTAAATAATAACAATAACAAACCCAGGGTACCTAAATTCCAAAGAAGTGCTTCAAAACTTGTATTTTAGTCCTTGTCCATAGACCATGGATTAAAGTGCTTACCTGTAATGTAAACCTCTAGGAATAGTTTTTCCTCTGGTTGAGGTGACTCAACCCTTACTCCCACTGATGTGCTCCAACCCTAACCACTAAAATATATGGTTTTCTGAAGGGGGGAATTTCTCATGTTAAAGGTATTTCACTTTGTGTGGAACGACTGAATAGTCATTGGGCAACTGAGAGTATCTGACAATTATGCCTTAACTTGTGTGAAGAAGATGAGAGGAAATGGCCTCAAGTTGTGCCAGAAGAAGTTTAGACTGGATATAAGATAAAATTTCTTCACTGAAAGAGTGGTGAAGCCCTGGCAGAGGCTGCCCAGGGCAGTGGTGGAGTTCACATCCCTGGAGAGGTTCAGAAACTGTGTAGACATGGCTCTTTGGGACATGGTTTAGTAGACGCGGTGGTGCTGGTCTGACAGTTGGTCTGGGTGATCTTACAGGCCTTTTTTAATCTCACTGATTCTATGATAATTACTCTATGATTGTAAGAAGAGAGTTTGCTCTGGCTGCCAAACTAAGTGTGGTGGTTTTATGTATTGAGTGCATGCAGAACACACCTAACTAACTAGTCACCTTCCAGTGCTAGATTGGTAGATGTCACTGTTCCTGAACCTCAAATGGTTTGAAGGACATAGGCATGCTCTAAGGGCATGTTCAGGAGCAGAGCACTGAACACCAGGCAAAACCCAACTGCCTCAGACCTCAGTGGTGCCAATTTGAATTGCATGCCTCCCTCTTTTTTTTTTTTTAACCCTGGTTGATTCTTTCATGATTAACTTTAATTTCAGACTCTTTAGTCAAACGTTGATTCTGCTCTCCTGCCTGACTTTGGCTGTGATTTCAAATGCATGCCATGGTAATACAAAAGGTTGACCTAAAAATTAGATGTTAGAAAGAGGAGCTTGAGCCTTCCCAAGTCTACACCTGCCAACCTGCCTGATAATACTTGTCAAAGATTTTGTTCAACTCAACTCTCTTATTTCCTGTTTTCCTCCAGGCTTTTAAACTGCACTTGCCCTTAATACACTTTGTTCATAAAGCCCTGTGGGAACCCTACAACATCACTGCCCCGGGCAGGACTGCTAAGGGCAGAACTAATCTAAAGGTTCTCTTTTTAACCTGCCTTTTCTGGCCCAGGCTCATCCCTACAGTTGCCCACACATTTGCTAATGTGAGCAGATGCTTTGAAAGGAAGGCCAGTTCTGTATTTCAAAAGTTCACAAGTCAAACTGCACTGAAAGGCCTCTTTAACCTCAACCTTAAGCACCCTTAGCATATCATTAGGAAGCTTAGCAGAGCCTTTAGCACCCCACTGGATTTCCTTATGCATGGAAAGGCCTGGCAGATCAAAGGAAACATTACTTCAAATAGCTTGTGACTTATCTTGTGCTTACCCTAGCACCACTGACCTCTCAATCATCATATTTTCTTCCAGTAGGAACTGCTTTTAAGGACAACAGTTTATCCTCCAAGATCCTTGTTTTGACCTTTCCAGCTTTCTCACTACTCCTTCCTAGAATGTAGAATTAAAAGAAATGACAAATTAAATACTTGGTAAATAGGATGTGTTGAAAATAAGAAAACAGCTGCAAAGCATAAGTACTACTTGGTTTTGCTAATTAAGTCACTAAGAATATGAGTAAAGTCAAGTTTATTGTTTATAGATTTCTCTTGTACTTGGCAGAAACTCCTCACAAGCACTGAGGTCAACGGTATTTGGTCTTCTTTGGCATTTCCCAACTGGGATGTGAAGGACTACAGAGGATTCAAAGATTCTGAACCACATCCATACATGGGTGTGTGTGGACTGTTAGACCCAAGCCTAGACCTAGAGACCCAGCTAAGGGTTTTCCAGCTGCAGGGCCCACCCACATGGACTGATCACAGGCACAGGGGACTGATTGCAGGCACAGGGGCCTGATTCACGAGCATGCTCTTTATAAAACTATTATTCATCAGCTGAATGTATTAATCGTTTTACTCTATATTTAAATTTCCTTCAGGGGCTTGTTATTTATTCTGTAGGTGTGTTTTAGCATGTTTTAATAATGAAATTCACTTTTATTTAATCATCCCTAAAATATTTTCAGGTTTATTACTTACACTTAAAGCTAAATTGAGATTTATATGCAATAACCAAGGAATGTGTTTGTTTAAACAAGATATTTGACCTTTACCTTTTTCAAAATTATACTGCTGGCAACTCCTGGCTAAAGGACTCATTTGAAGAATTAAAAACCAGGTAAATAATCATTAGCCTAACATATCTATTTCAGTTGAGCGTTAGCTGCCATTTCCATTGTAAGTCCCATTTTCATGGTTATATAATTTGATGCTTTTGATTACCCGGGGCTTAAACTTTACTTAGTTCTCTTAACCTCACAAATAAGCATGGCAATTCAAAGGTAAACCACTAAGTAGTCAGGGCTGGTTCAAGAAGTGTCATTTATAACAATAAACGATAAGATCTGTGTTCTAAGGTTTTCATACAGATGGTGAAAAGAACGTGATAAAATTATGGCTTAGATTGGTTCTGTTTGAATTTAATGACTGTGAGATTATAATACCATTTTAAACTAAGTATTTTGTGACTTCCATTCTTTTTTAATGACCTTTCAAACACTGCACCATTCCAACAGCTGGGATACATATCATCCACAAGATATCATCATTCTCTCCTCCTTAGACTGGGTATGTAAACAGCCTAACACTAATTAGCTGCAATTAAATTCAGTATCAGAAAAAGAAAACACACAGCTTTTATACACTGGTCCAGAATGTTTTGATTCAGAACCAGAAATGTTTTCAATAATCGTTTGCGATGGAATACCAAATCCTGTCTCATTTCCTTCAATGATAGGTCTCTTTTAACTCTGACTTTAACAGGCAGAGAAATGTGCCCTTCATACTTCACTGTCATGGAGCTGTTAAATTTATCAAAACTCCAGTGACATACAAAAGCCTGGATAGAAAGTCATTAAACCCTGTTGTTTTCAAGAAGATAAATTCCAGCTTTTGGAGTCTAATGGTCAAGGAGGATTTGTGCGTAATAAGAGAAAAATAAGTTGCCCTGTGAGAATTTTATGTCTTTGTCACTGCTGCTCTCAGAGGCACCAGTCAGAAATACAGCCTGTGAGGTCTGTGCATATAAAAGCCGATGAGATGATTATCAGAGCCCCTGAAAGTAGAACCTTTTCTTTTTGATGCACTTATTAACAGGGAATGACCATCCAGAATTCTCTGTCTTATTTTACTGCTGAGGGATTCCTTCACGTTTGTTCCATGAGGACTTGGAAAAAGGGGTGAGACTGTTCTGCTGGCTGCTTGTCTCCTAGCACCAGGGAGGGAAGACATCCCTTCCCTCCATGCACTGGCCTGGGATTCCTAGGTACCACATTGGGAACCAGTATCAGTTTTGCCACAGACTCCTGATTGTGGCTGTTGAGTTATTTAGGTGCTGTCTGCATCCTTTATTTCATATGATAAGAAAGGAGGCATAATATTTATCTACATGACTACTTATTATTAACTGTGATATGTCAGAAAATGTATCAGGCATCTTACAGTGCCAGTGGAGATCTGTGTGCTCAGCTGGGCCTGCTGAGCTGTGCTGTGTCCCCATGGGATGCTGGCTGGATGCCACGACTGTGATAACCCACTGTGCAGGGTGAGGAGGAGGGAGGTTTTGGGCAGAGGTACCTGGGATGTGCCACTCTTCTTTGATTCACTCATTGCTTTCAGATATTGTTACAAGTCAGGAGGGAAGTTGAGGGATTGTTATATACTGCCTTTGGTACATCAACCCCAAAGAACAAGGAGTGCAAGATGGAGCACAGAACCACCTTCATCTGGCTGTTCTGAAGGCTACCTGGCATGCTTGTCCTTCTAATACTATGGTGCTCCAGCTTCTGATCTCCCTATGTTTTGTGAACCACTCTCCTAAGGTTTGACTTAACCGCTCAGGCTTCTCCTGGCCACAGGTGAGCAGCACAGCACCTTGCATACATGCTGTGCTACTACAGGATCCCTCCTGCATGCTTCTGTCTTTCTGTGATGGCATTCCTGGGGGGAGGTGAAGAGAATTCCAGCAGCCCTGCTCACTATCATAATGCCTTTCTACAAAAAGGAACCGCGAGCTCAGGTTGGCTGCTCCCTCCTTCCCTCTCAACACCTTCATTGACCTTGTTCTTGCAAAGAGGAACCCACTGGAAGCAGCAGGAACCCTGTTGCTCTGAAAGATTTTGGGCTGAGGGGACAATTCCTGTCCCAGAAGGCCCCATAGATTGCTGCTCCCAAAGCTCATCTGAAATCACCAAGACTTACTCCAAAACCTGTGGTGTGGAACAAGAAGGAGATGCACAATGCTGCCACAGAACTGATGAACCCTCTTCTGCGCTGGAGGGAAAAGAGCTGTGTGGTGGGCTCCAATCATATATCATTAGCATTCATAAAACTCATTTCCTGCCAGGAACAGCCACTGAGCCCCGAAAAATCATAATTTCATGCTAGATTGCCATGCAAGTTGAAATAAATCCCTGAAGCAGCACACCACACGCTCTGTCCTAAGCATGGCATGTAGCCCTTAGAAAGCCTGCTAGAGATGCCGAACACTCTGTCTTAAATGGTCATTTTTACACACATAGCTGTTTTTAAATAATATATATGTAAATGTGTGTATGTGAGTAGTAGATAAATACCCTGGGGAATATAATTCCCCATGAATGATAGCTATTATTAGGAATAAATATAAGAGTATTCCATCTCTGCATCAAATAGCAGCTTTTAGGATAGAGCATGACTAAAAAATCTGACAGTGCGTTTTTTCTTATCTCTGCTGCCTTCAAGCAGAAAATGAGGAAATGTTCTCTGGTACTGGGCAATCAAATGTGATTACCAAAAGGGACCCTCAGCCACACACAATCCTGCTTTTGCTTCTGTAAGAAGATGACCCAAAGGTCTTCCTTATCATTTATTGTACATCTTTCCTATGCACATATGTTTTATAACAAGTATTTTTAAATATCCAACATGGTCTTACCCCTATATTTTTAGGAGAGAAGTTATTTCCTTCTTGATATCTAGATTTTGCTGAGTCAGGTTTTGCACTCAGTTACAGTGAAAAGAGCTAGTAGTAAGCATTGAAGCTCCTTAAAAATAATGAGGAAAGCATGAAAGCATTTCCATTTTCCTGTCAGATTCACAAAACAAGCAACAGTTTTCCTAAATGAATCTTTCCTACAAGGCCTCTTTGCTCAGAGAGCTTTGTGAACACAGCTACAGGGCTGGGCTGGGTTCAGAAAGCAAAATCTACAATGAAATTAAATAACTAACTGGGAAAGTGGATGCATTTCAGAAGATGTAAGAGCCACGAATGCTTTCTGCCTGACAACACAACAGCCACCACTTCCCTGGGCGACCTCAGCCAGGGCCCCCCCACCAGTAAAGGATTTCTTCTTAAATTCTCATCTAAATCTCCCTTCTTTCATCTTAAGTCATAGCTGCCCCATCCCTGGAGGGGTTCAGGGCCAGGTTGGATGGGGCTTGGAGCCCCTGATCCAGTGGGAGGTGTCCCTGCCCATGGCAGGGGGTGGAACTGGATGAGCTTTGAGGTCCCTTCCAACTCAAACCATTCTATGATTCTATGGTTTATTATTTTTACCGTATTTTAAGCAAACCTGATTTTTTTTCTTGTCCAAGGTGCTTTTTCAATTGGCGTCTCTGTGATGTAATTCATTAAATTATTACTAGGGAGCAAATCTGGAGGCTTGGTCCTTTGCTACACGACCTGTGACCACAACGAGGGCATGCAGATTGATTGCCAGTGTGAAAACAGAGGTGTGAGCTTGTGCTGTAAAAGTGGCAGGTGCACTGCATGACTACAAAGAGAAACTGCTCCATTTGGGAACTCTGCCATAAACACAGTGGCCCAAGCAGGAAGGGTTACAGTGAGCTCATATTTATTTTAATATTGTTTGCCTCTCTGCTCAAACAACTCCCTGGATTATTTTGACCTCAAGTGTTCCTTCCAAAAAGGTGCTTATCTGTAAACAGCACCTGTGTGGCAGAGCATATTGGGAGCCAGTGCTGCCACTCTATTGCTTTCTTATCATTCATAATGTGAAAATGTGCTTGCCCATACAGCCAGCCTGCGGGCTGCCGGGTCCCGCAGGTGGCAGACACATGTGTGCACATTTGCATTTTACAGTTCTGATGAGAACAGTCAATAAAATGAAAGCTTTTCCACCTCTGTCACTACATTGGAGCAAATTGTTTGGTTTTAGTTATTTTATCCTTATCATTGTAATTTCCAGATGATGCTATTTTTAAATATTTGTTCTTAATTTTGGCCCTGCTCAGCAGTTGGCCCTGCTCAGCAGTTGGCCCACCCACTGGATTTTCCTGGAGCAAACAGTTTCTTGGTGTCATCTAGTGTTTTAATTCTCCCTAGTGAAGGATTAACTTTCATCTTGTCTTATCTGCTATTGGGTTTGTAGTTGAAGTAACTTCTCCACTGTAATTCCTTATTACCTCGGTTTCTGTGGGCAGGTGGTAGAGGTTAAAATCAACTCTCCACCTCATGCTGGTGGTTCCTGAAGTATATGCAGTCACCTCATTCATGTCAAGGTATTTGCACAGAGGCAGTGACGTGCACCTCTGAAGGTGGGGATGTCGCTGATCATGATGAGAGCAGGAGCAAACCTGTCTTTCTCACCATCCAACTGTGCCTGCTTTGGTTTTAGCACTGCTGTGAATTCTCAGAGAATTGTATCTACTTTTTACTATGGTTCTAGTAGGAGATTGTGAGGAGTGCTACCAGCATAGCTGCATTCAGGGACAAACAGATTAAACAAAGTATGAGTTGCCAGAGCAGATAATGGTTCCCCTGACCACATGCCGTTCGGTAGAGATATGGGGAAGCTAACTGCCCAGGGGCTCGTTTGCACTTCACATGACCATTATTTACACAACTGAATGGTATTTTGATCGTCTTACTGAGGACTTTGAATATCATAATTATATGCCCAGGTTTAAAGCTGGGCTTAAAGTTTACTTAATTGTTAGCGCTATAGTAGCTAAACAAACACCTGTCCTTAGAGAAGTGTGTCTTAAATACTTGCTACAGAACTTGCTATTGTGTTCCTTCTTTGGATAGGATAAAGGCAATTTTAAGTTAACAAAAGGTTGTGAAGAAACCAAAGGCTGTAGAACTGGTCGCACCAAGAATAATAGCTTCTGTCAATATGTTCTGTTAGAAGTCAGTCAAGACAAACTGATACAGACAGTCCTGGTTTGGCCTCTCTTCTGGCCTAGCCAGCCATAAACCCCATCTTCTTTGGAAACAATGTGGATACACTAATATAAACCCAAGGAAATATGACAGCTCTAATGTGGCCACCCAGGTTTTGCTGTAACTCAGGTTTATGTCTTAATCAGGAGGGTCTCAGGGCAGAGCAAATGGGATTGTCCGCACAGGTCATTTAGACAGCCAGCATGTTTTCAGGAGGTCACAAAGCACAGGGTATGACTGGGCAAGAACCAACACTCTAGCTCTTTGTATCCACAAACCTTTAGCTTAACTAAAAATCACATCAGCATTTTGTGATCATTCAGACAAAAAGAAAAAATGGCTAAGATAAGGTGCCTAATCACAGGCAATTCTTTTCTCCTCATCTATTTCTTTTTTTTTGCTATCTCCAGTTGTCTTTTCTGTTTAAAAAAAAGAAACACAGTTAAGAAAATAAAGTCAGGAACCGTATATCTGTGCTAACAGCATTGCTTTGCCATAGTAAGTGCAATGTGGTACTTCAAGCACCCACTAGAACAGGATCACATTTGCTCCTGACAGTGTGATCACTCATTTTTATGGGAGAAAAACAGGAGGTTTTCGCTATGTTTTCGCTCATTTCCTTAATCTCATTCACTGGCTGGTGTCAGACTTCACAAATTGGATGTTTTTCATTTCAAGCCATGCATGGATGTACACACAGATTCTACCATTAAACTTAATGGAAAAAAATTTGACTCAACTGTGTCAGCACATTTTTGAGAGTTAAAAAACCCCAGAGCCTCTTGTTCAAAGGTCTGGTGGCTTATGAGTTTATATGCAGCTTTGGTAGAGGCTTTTAAATAAGTGAATGTCTTTTAAAACAGTATTTGTCAGAATTCTGTATTATTACATTTTTCCAATTCTGTTGATTTAAGTGTAATCTCCTCATTTCCTCCCTCTGGCCTGTAAAAATGGTCCTCGTACAGCAAAAAACGGCCAACTTTGGTTCAAATGAGCTATTTGACTGACTCTGTCCTGAGAGCGCCCACATGCCAAAAAGTCACTCAATAATTATTTGCGTCTCCTAAATATTCTTTCCCACATTTTTCCACTCCATTGAACATCTTCCTTGACCTAGATATGTGCCATGATTTATCACAGTTTCCTTGTACACTATAGTTGCGCTCAACCTTGTATACATTTCCTTTTCTTCTGTATAACATGAGGACAGTCTATATACAGAGCGCTAAAAAGGATCCTTATGGCTTGCCTTTCTACAAGATAAACACAAATTACAGTACAAGCCTCTAATTAAGTCCCATAGCAGAGAAATGCCCTCAGCTGTCGTGTGGAGTGCTTTGCCTTGCGCTTCTCTAGGGGTGGGTCAAAATTAATGCTAAGAAAGTGGAGCTCATCAATGGTCGTGCCTGCCCCATCCCTGGAGGTGTTCGAAGCCAGGTTGGATGGGATATGGAGAAACCTGATGCAGTGGGAGGTGTCCCTCCCCATGGCAGGGGATGTGGAACTGGATGGGCTTTGAGGTCCCTTCCAATGCAAACCGTTCCATGGTTAACACCATCTCTCTGACACATAAATGCAGACCAATATCACTGCAATGCTTTCTAGATCTGAGTAGTCTTCCCATCCTCCTAAAAATAAAGCACAAATGGAGTAAGCCCTCAGAGAATTCACAGGTAACAAATACACAGAGTTGTTAAATTCAACGCTAAGAACCATTCTGCCAACCCTTGTTCAGTTTTCTGCTTCTCCCAGCACAAACAATAACAGCCATGGGTCAAATCCATGATAATATTACATGCACAGATTAAAATCTGAGTGGGGAAAGCTTATTTTCTACTGAAAAAGAAAAGAAAGCCGAACGAAAATGCAGTTCTCTGATCCTTTAGGATCTTTTGTTGGAGGGTTTAAATGGTGGTCTCCTAGGTTTCCCTAGGAAATATTTGCCATCCATCCTGCTCTAAGTCTGTTGCTTAGATTGAACTCATGAAACTAACCTGCTGAAATTAATTTAATAGCTTAAACAAGTTTGCATATGCTATATGTTATTTTTTTTTTAATTAACATTCATTTTCAGGTAAAAATGCAAGATTAGAATATTTTTAAGACCCATTTTTCCAAAGATGGATTTTTTTTTCCCAAATTTACCCCCAAAAGTTACAAATTCTTTGGTCAAAAAATTTGTTTCTTTAAAAGTAATTTTTTGTTTTATTGAAGAATTTTAGCCTCATTGCATTTTTCTAATTTTCATATTTCAAACCACATAATCTTTACTGAAGCAGTTCCCAAGGAAAAAATGGTAGCAAGTTAGTTAAATCACAAAACTCCTCTAAGCATGTTAAAACATCAAGATTAATTTTAAAGATGATTGGCTTTTTTTGTGCAGCTCTCTTTATCATATTTATTACTGTAAATTACATTTTTGTCTCTTCATACCTTTCCAGTTCCTTTATTGAGGTTAATCCTTTTGCTCTGTTTCCTTTCCAGGAGCAGATATCTACAGTCTCCAGAGGGCCTGTGGGCCCCATAAGTGACAACTGCTCGCCGTGGAAGTTCAGAGGCCACGTGGCTCCAGCCCCAAAGTGCTCAGAGTGAATAACAACCAGTGGCAACCCAGTGCTGTATATTTCTGTGCTTCACATGACCCTACACGAGTGACCCCATGGACTTGGATGACTCCCGTTAGCTGAGGGACATCTTTCAAGGAGTAGATGACCCCCTGTCCATCGAACAGCAGTTTGGCAGCTCACCTATGGGCAACGTCTTCATCTTTTCCTTTAGCCTCTGCCTGGGTCCATAGAGAACACAACTTTATTCACACGGCTATAAGACACTCTGACTCACAATCTACTCCTTGCAAGATAACCTCCTCTTAATTGGCTCTGCTGTGGGCTTTTCCTTGGCCGATGACTCTAGTTATCACTTTGCAGCCTGCTTAAAAAATGGCCTAGAACCTCTTAATGAGCACTTTGTCTAGGCTTCCTGTCTCCTCTGTCACTGCATGACTAATTACTAATTTCCAGCTATGAATAATTTACATTACACCCTACTTCTTAACCTTGAGGGTGTTTCCTTGAATTTATGTGCTTTGGATTTCTGCAGACACCCTCGTGGCCCTGCACAGGTATCGCTGAACACCTGCCCCAAATAAACAGCAATTTCCCAAAGCACTTTTACATGTTTGACATCAGTCATGGAAATCAAGACATTTCTCTGAGTGCTCTGATAAATCTAATGTGTCAGTTTGTTCTTTTTTCTTATACAGAATTCCTCCAAAATGTCTAGTTTCCCAAATAGCTAAACTCACACCAATTTTTGACCATTTCCCACACAGTGGTTCTTGACTGATCCTCTACTTGATACTGAAAATTCCAGCAAATCAAACTCTAAGGCTTGTTTTAGAAAGCAAGCATCCTTTATCAGGCCTGGGCAACACAAGGCAGTGATCTCCATCAAGAATGTGCAATGACACAAAAGCTAGTTGCAGAATATATTTCCCACTTACATGCATATGTATCAATTTTCCCAGAAAACTTATGCATATTCTGTTCTAATATTCTAATTATAATGTTATGAAACTTTGCAACAGTTAAAACTCTTGCTAATTTGGAGTTGGCTCCAGGTCTCATCTTGTCCTTGCCTTTCCAGATAAGACAAAAACTCCAGACAGAGGTGACTACAGAAGAAGGGACACCTGTTCATCACAGATCATACTTCACACAAGATATTGTCATTTTGAAAGAAAGAACAGTGTCTGAAAAACACCATTTTAAAGAAAACAAACTATCAGAGGGACATTCTGTCCAACTTCCGAAAACCACAACTGCTTAGATGAAACTTAACTGTACTTTAGCTTAAATCAAAAGATTCCACTTTGAAATATTCCACAAATTGTATCGTACTCTTTCCCCCAAATCCCTCTGCAGAGTCTGGGTTATGACTATTGCAATAGATATTCTAGCTGCTACCAGTCAACCTGGTTATTTCATTATGCTTTTTATCACAACCTTTTCCAGTGATCTGGGCTGACTGTGAACGCCCAAGGGGATGTTTTTCCAAACATGTAATTATTCTTAGTTTGCCACTCCAATTGCCAGGACTAAAGCCTTGGCTGGTCTGTTGATTAGTTAGAATTAGAGCCTGTGGCTCTGTGCTGTTGATCTCTCTAGCCTGCCTGACCTAAATTCCATTGTACACCTGCCATTAGGCATTTGCTTAAATCTGGAACTTGATGTACTGCCAGCCTCAGGTTTTAATTTGGGGAGCTGACTGGAGAAGGCAATTTGTCTCTGCATGGACTTGTGGACCTGCCACAGAACCACCGCACACATGCTCCTGAGTCAACTCAACAAAACTCACTGGAACAGAGAACGCGTCGAAGGGTGCAGCCTTTACCCTGTGCTGCTCACTCCTTGGGTGCAACAGCACACAGCAACCTCAAACACCAATGGTCATGATGCTTCTGCTCTTGGATGGCACTATCTCTTCAGGAAAGCTTGAATGCATAAAATGAGATCCCTGGGGAGCTGTTCCAGTTCTGCACTACCCTCTGGAAGAAGAACCTTTTCCTAATGTTCAATCTAACCCTCCCCTGGCATCTTCCTGCCATTCCCTTGGGTCCTGTCACTGGTCACCATAGAGAAGAGCTCAGCGCCTGCTCCTCCTCTTCCCCTTGTGAGGAAGCTGTAGGCTGCTGGTGCCTACGGCCCTGTAGCTTTCTTTGAAAGTCCTATCACATGTATTTCTACCAAATAACAAAGAGGAGTAGGGCCAATATCTTTGATCAAGTGTTTTGTTGTAGCCGGTGCCTTTCCAATCAAGTACCCAACTCCCTTGGGGCCTTTTAGCATTGTAGCATTGGAGAGAATGAGAAAAACTAAAATTATTAAAAGTCCATGCCAAGTGGGAAAACAGAACAATCAGCCTTCCAAGAGCACCAACACCAAAGATGAGGCAGGAAATAGTAAACAAGGAAAATGGTAGCTCTATTTCATTTTGAAGTGTATCCTACATAAAATAAATGGGCTTGAAATTGCTTTCCAAGTGGAATATATGAGAGAGAGATTGCGAAAGAAAGCATTTCACAGAATCACTAGGTTGGAAAAGATGCACAGGATCATCGAGTCCAACCATTCCTATCAAATATCTATTTATATGTTAAATATCTGGAGTGTGCACTTTCAGTTATGCTGGAAACTCTGAAGTTTCCAAGACATCTTGCTGTAGTCTGTACAAATGCCTAAGAAAGAGTAAAGGTGGCTTAGATCAGGCAGCACCCAATATGTTTATGCAGACATGATAGGAAGGGATAGTGTTTATTCAAGCTGCTGGCCAATATTGTATATGCTGGAGGCTGCTAAGGAAGGGCAAGTATTTATTATCTGTAACAGTGCAATGTTACATATCTAAAAAAACCCAGTGAAGAAAAATTGAGTATAAGAAATATCAAGCAGGGCTTTCACAAACTGGAGAAGCAAGAGGGGAGAGGAAAAACAGGGTATGGGGTAGGAAAATACTTATTCAGCAGGTAATGGCAGCATGAAGAAGAAAGGATTTAGCTTCAGGCTGTGTTTAGAAGACGTGGGGAATATGTTGCTTCACACAGCAGTTTGTGCTTTATCATGTGGAAGCTGATTCATTTGGGTTTTTTTATTCTCTTAGGTAAACAAAAAATCGCTGTAGTGGTCTTAGAAGTGGCAAAGCCCAAACATCCCAGCTTTCATTCTCGTGATCTAACCACTTGGCTTCCCTGCTCAAGCAATTTGTTTGTTTGATATCAAAACTCAGTAAAGACAGAAATTACAATAATAAAAATCTTCAAAACATTTCAGAGAGTGGATTTTTGAAGTTTCATACCTGGAGATCTTGGGAACCATTTACCCTGTAGCGTCATTCAAGTACTTTCCATCTGAACAAATTTAAGAACAAATCTGTCAAAGGATTTTGTTTTCCATGATTTAAGCATAAAGAACACTTGGCGCCTACTGGCTTTGTGCTGTGTGTAAATTTGTCAGCTGTTGTCAATGTGGTTTAATCTGTATCTGTATTACCTTGTATTTACCATCTGTTCCTTGAATGGAACCTCTGTAATAGATTAAGTTTAACATTAATTTAATGAAGAAAAATGGCCCCGTAATTATGTTTCCTAGTAAACTGTTGTGTCAGCTCTATCTCCAGCGTCATTTACAGCAGGTGGGAGATGGCAAGGGACTTTGTGAAGGTGCCTCAGCAGCCAAAGTGGGTCACGGTTAGGCCTTCTTGAAGGTTGCTCTCTGAACCTGTCAGGATTATCTAGTGGGGTAAGCTGGTTCTATCTCCAGTGCAAGCGAAAATTCAGTAAAGCAGCACATGCTGACATTCCTGAATGATGCCATATAAATAAGGAATTGATAATAGTTCAGTTAAATAAGATACACCCATAATAAACACGTCTGTTAATATGGAGGATTCCACTAGATAAATCCGAAGCTATACACGAATGAGTTCAAACCTTTTCACAGTGCAGTCAGGAGACAGAATGTGAGTCTGTGTTCCTCCAGCTAGATCAGAGGGTGAGTTGAGACTGGTTTCACTTGTGTCTGACTCTACTGTGCTGCTGCACACACCTTAAAACTCCTCGACACCCTTCACTTGGTAGACAGCAATATCAGGGAAAACATGTAACATCGTACCTGAAACTGAATGTGACAAGCCAGGATGCTGAGTCCGTGATCCATCATAGCAGGATCTTGTGCTTTTATCTTCATGAACACTTGTAGACTCCAGCATTTGCTCTCTTCCATTTCTCTGGCACACACTTGCAGTCATCCTCTCTTGCAATCATCTGTCTTTCCTCGGAGGTTTCACCATGATGTTCAAGACTGGGGGAGAAGAAAAAAATATCCATTACATCAAAAAACCTTCTCCTCTATTTCTAACTCTTGGTTTGTCCTCTTTAACAGCTATAGTGAAGACATTCAGAGACACCAGCTGTGGGAAGGCTCAAGGCTCCACAGGTAATTGAATTCTACTTAGAATCATAGAATAGAATCACAGAATCATCAAGGTTGGAAAAGACCTCCACGCTCGTCCAGTCCAACCATCAGCCCAGCCCCACTGTACCTGCTAAACCATGTCCCAAAGTGACACATCTACATGTTTTTGAACCCCTCCAGGGACAGAGATTCCACCGCTGCCCCGGGCAGCCTCTGCCAGTGCTTCACCACTCTTTCTGTAAAGAAATTTTCCCTAATATCCAGCCTAACCCACCTCTGGTGCAACTTGAGGCCATTTTCTCTCGTCCTATCATTTGTTAATCGTGAGAAGATACCAACATTCATCTCATTACAACCTCCTTTCAGGGAGTTGTTGAGGGCAATGAGGTCTCCCCTTACCCTCCTCTTCTCCAGGCTAAACAACCCAATTTCTCTCAACCACTCTTCATAAGTCTTGTTCTCCAGACCGAGCATAAGGGAGCTATAAATACAGAAAAACAGTGGAATAGTCAAGTTCCTTCTACCTACATTCAACTTTTCACCTTGAATCTGTGTCCTTCCAGGATCCTTTTTCTCCATCACCTCTTCAGTGTACATTTCCCTTCCATTTTACCACCTAAGAAGTCTTTAAATTAAAAACCAAACATATCAAGCGATAGTCACCCCTTTTTTTTCAGTAAGAATTTCTAGTTTGCTTTGTCAGATGAATGCTTTTAATTGGGGAGTTGGCATGGAATTAATTCAAACAGAAATCCCCGTTACACTGTCATAATGATACTGGTCCTACATACAGCACTAGGCCAGTGATCAAGAACAACAATTTTTCTAGACTGGATAAAAATCTTGCTATTCTCCTGCTACTTCTGTCTCAAATCCAGACTGAATCTAGTCTCTGGAACCTAGAAAAAAGGTTTTCTTCAAGCTCTGCTCTCTGGCTGATATTATTTCCAGGAATTAATGAGGCCCATCCATGCTCTGAAGTTGAGAAGCATGCAGCGAGCCCTGAGGTAATGCTCACATGAGACATGGAGCCATAGATGCCAGACGAAAGGAGCTATCTGGCTCGTGTGAGCTCAGGTATCTGTGCACCAAAGTCTCTGCCTCTGGGCTGTTAAATGATATCTCTACGTGCAGTGATCCCTGATGTGGCACAAAGCTGGAGCTGGGCTCTCCTGAAGCACTTTGCTCACAAATTGGGATTTATAATTGCTAGAACCTCCTCTGTTAAGCCCTGGACGATCATCAGTCACATTGATGGATGGTTCCATTACACACAGGCATAATGCTGGAAAAGCTGAACTGACTGTTATTTCATAAAAGAGAAACCCCATTTCAAAAAATTGAACTGGGCAAAATGTCACGGACCTTAATGGGCTTCCAGAGTTTTAATATGTTACATCCTACCCAGTATGGCATATGTTATAACTTATAAGGATTAGCTCATCTAATTTCTGTCCAAAAATCTTCATTTCAAAAAGAATTCAGGGAGAACATTTACATCCATAGTGAAAGCTTTACAAAACCCTGCAGTGCCCGCCTGTGCTCAAGGATCCAAATACAGTGCTGTATGGCACATAGATGAGCCTGAAACGTCAGAAAAAACATTCTTATCATCAGATGCATATCCCATGCACTGCTATGAAATGCTGTATTTCTATCATACTCAAGAACAATCACCAGGAACTCCATTGCCATGTTTTTTTCCTGAATGTTTAGGTAAGCTTCTGTCAGTTTTACACCGTAAGCCCTCACCAGAATACAAAAATATGGAACTGATGTGAGAACACACCAAAATAACTAATAAATCACTCTGCTTTTCATACAATACAGCATATTGCAGCTGGAAAGGACAAAGCTATACAGGTAAGTCAGTCAGGTGATTCTGCCCCTGTATTGCACTCTGGTGAGACCTCACCTGGAGCCCTGCATCCAGTTCTGGAGTCCTCGGCACAGGAAGGACATGGAGCTGTTGGAGCAAGACCACAGGAGGCTGCGGAGACTATCCGAGGGCTGGAGCACCTCTGCTATGAGGCCAGGCTAAGAGAGTTGAGGTTGTTCAGCCTGGGGAAGAGAAGGCTCAAGCAGCTTCCAGTGCTGAAAGGGGCTCCAGGAAACCTGGCGAGGGGCTCTTGATCAGGGAGGGCAGGGATAGGATGAGGGGGAATGGTTTTCATCTGAAAGAGGGGAGATTGAGATGAGATCTTGGAAAGAAATGTTTTCCTGAGAGGGTGGGGAGGCCCTGGCCCAGGTTGCCCAGAGCAGTGGTGGCTGCCCCATCCCTGGAGGTGTTCAAGGCCAGGTTGGATGGGGCTTGGAGCCCCTGATCCAGTGGGAGGTGTCTCTGCCCATGGCAGGGGGTGGAACTGGATGATCTTTAAGGTCCCTTCCAACCCAAACCATTCCAAGATTCTATGATTTTCAAGTGATGCATTTATTAAGAATTTTCAAATTGAAATAGTTATCTTCTGAAGGTTTTTAGTGAAGTTAGTGGTAAGAACATGAATAATTACTGAATCATCTAATAACTCAAGCCATTTGTATCATGTTGGACACCCCAAAACTCATGAGCCCCAAATCTGTGGCCACTTCTGAAGAATTCTAGCTAACCAGTGCTGTCCCAAAAGCACATACATACATGCTTGCTTTGAATGCAAGCATGTCATATTGAGGAGGAAAAGCCTGGTTCAGACATTGTTTGGAAGTCTCTTCTGTTCCTCGTAGAGAACACAAACAAAAAGAAAGTAAAAATATACAAAGTAATCTTCCAAGAAAATGTTGCAATGAAAGAAAATGGCAAAGAATTTCCTTTGTTTGGAATAGTAAATACACAGAAAATCTCTACAAACAAACTTCTTTCAGTAACGATATGAGTTAGGTTCATGGTGTAGGTCATGAGATCCTGAGACGTTACTTCCACGTCAGGAGGAATTACTGGAAGAAATTCCTCATAACCCCAGTGAAGCCTGTTGGGTTTGACAGTATGGCAAGGTCTCTAGCGGACTTTAGGATGAACACATACCACCAACATATCTGCTTATCGTAGCTCCTTCAGGAGAAAACAAGCTCAGGATGGAATGTTGTAGCTATTCGCAGATATATAGGAAGGCTCTGTTATTTTAGATATCGGCCGTGCAACAGGGAGACTGCCACCTTCTGTTCACCAATTAAACTATAGCACAAGAAAATCGGCTGGGTCTGATGGTTGTGAAATCAACCAAGGGTCATCGCCCTGTTTCTATGTGACCACTAGCCTGTCTCAGCAGGAGGTTCAGCACACAGCTGTGAAGGTCAGGTCCTTCTGGAAGCTTGCTTTTTCCCCCTGGTATTTCTCCTGTGTTTCAGTATCCTCTAGTGCACTGATTTAGCTTTTGTACGTTATCCAAGAGTACATAATTATTAAACACTACACTCTTGAATTTGTCCTAGCAGCATCTAACAAAGAGTCAGAGTTTAAACCAATCTTTTATCCATGATAGGCAGAGCTGATATTCCTATGAATGACGCATGCAAGGGAGAAGGATCTTCCAGACGATGCCAGTCATCGCTGCAATGCCACTGCCAACATTGCAGGCTGCAAGCTGTGTGAATGCAGGCTGCAAGCTGTGTGAATGCAGCACATCTATTCAAATTATTTCCCCCCACCCTGAAATACCTGCAGAGAAAGAATATCATCACTTTTATCCTGTATTTACTGGTTTCGCTGAAAAATGCTGGCCCCCTACACCGCCACCCATTTAAAACCCAACTTTAAAGACACAATCAGCCTCTTTGAGCACCGTCTGCATAAACCCCTGGATATTTGCTATAGAATTATAGAATCACCAGGCTGGAAAAGACATCTGAGATTATCAAGTCCAACCATTCCTATCTGCCACTAAACCATATCCTTAAGTACCTCATCTGCCCCCCAGGGATGGTGACTCCACCACCTCCCTGGGCAAATGTTCCAGTGCTTGATGACCCTTCATTGCTTGAGCTATAGGAAGGTTGTTTGCTTGCTTTTTTCACATAATGAATTGGAAGTGCTTTGCTTTTTTCCAGCCAGTTCTTCAAGTCACACTGCTATGAGCACACTGATGGCCTAGTTCTTCTCTATAGCTGGTATTTCATCACCGCACTCTGAAACAGTGCACTGTAAATCCAGGTGGTGCATGGTAACTGTCAAACAAGGAGATTACACTGTTAAAAATGCCCAAAATAGCTTCCTTTCTTTTTCATTCTCATTCCCTTTTTGAAAGCCAGTTATGGAAGATCCATAAAGTAGCCAAAGCCAGCAAAAAAAATCCCAACATAATTAAAGGGAACATGCAAAGGTTGTTTAAATAAAATCTTCATAATTTATTATAGAAAATTAAATGTCTGAAGGTCTGCTTTCTTACCTGCTTTGGGGTTAGTTTTTTAAATATAAAATCACAGTAGTCACCATGTTCTTTCCCTTGATTTTCTGTGGGGGGATTGGTACCACAGGCACTGGGAACACTTCACGAATCATGGACTGTCCTGAGTTGGAAAGGATCAACAAGGATCATCAAGTCCAACTCCTGTCCTTGCACAGGACAACCCCACATTCGCACCATGAATTCACACCATGAATTTGCTCCTGAACAGAAGAGAGGGGAACAGTAAACAGTGCAAAATTTGCTTTAGAAACAGTTCCTAGTAGTTAGCTTGAAATCCCACGCCTGCTGGCCAAAAACACGGGTGCTTTTTGAATACAGTGGAAATAACTCATTTTAACAGATGAAATAACTGGAACTGAGCATAAGGGTCCTACTCAGTATAAACATAGCAGAGATGCTCCAATAAAGGTTACCTAACAAGTGTTAGATTGCCTCCTCTAGCTACAAAGTCAAAACAAACAGCCCCTCACTTCCTGTATTAGCAACAGGCCCTCAGGAAGTGCTCAAACCCAAACTTCAAAACATAAATCTTCAGTGCAGAAAATTCAATCTTTTATTTACTCACAATGATGCTACTTCGTATTCCTTGTATGAATAGCAAGAAATCATGCAGCCTAGTTTTTCACTGTCCCGAGAACAAGTGAAGACAGCCATGAGAGTACTTCCAGATGTTGAACAAACCCACCACATTTCACCAATTTGAGGTCTTTTTAAGACCACTTATAGAACTTTGGAAAGAGCACAGGGTATCAGGTTATTAAAACCTAGGGAGGAGTGTTTTATTTCTACAACAAATGAAAGGCATGATTTAGTTCTTTGCGTTTGCTATTAACATCTGTAGTCCAAAAAGGAAATGGCTCTAGGTACCTACAATGAAATAAGTTCCTATCATTGCATCAGTGGATTTGCACCAAGGATCATGTCCTAAACTTGGATGTAGCAAGTTATAAGGCATCCAAACATTCAAATGGGTATGATGGTTTTGTTAAATTCACAGAATTTCTAACTGTTTAGGCTGCTGTGTTTAGTGTGATGAACTTTGTGATCCTTGACGTATGAATTCCCAAACAGCAAGAAGTAGAGAATGAGTGCTCAGGAGGATTACAGAAAAGGGACATCTTTGTACAGTTGTAAGGAAAAGTACTAAGATCATACAACCAGCCTAGAGCAAAGCAGGAGCGGGAGCCAATGTGTTCTGTTACAATGCCTCATACAGCTTTTACTGTCTTAAGAGGACCGGAAGAGTACAGACAAATGATAACAAGGGAGAGAGAAAGATTATGAATACTCACACATTAAAACAGAATCATCACCATTTAAGATGAAGATTAATTAAGTCCTTTACCTTAAAGATAGATTTAGTTGGATGAGACTTGGAAATAACGATCAGCATATTTAACAATTAACATGCTCTGCATTTTATATTAACAAGCTGTCACTAAGCCAAGTCTCTTTGGTAGCCTTGAGCTTGCCTAGTTCAGATTAATTTATATCTTTTACGCAAACACAAACTCCTGGCACGTACTGTTCTTGCAAATACTAATCATGGTGTAGATTAGGCAAACATGAAACAGACTTAGCATATCAAGTTCTACTACAGATTGTAGCTGTACAGTCAACAGCAAAGCACTTGCCAAAGGCAACAAAACAGGGGCAATAACATAGAAAACAAGCCCTCACCTGCTTCATTACACAGCCCCATAGTCCTACTGTGTGACAAAGACCTTCTATGGCAGCTGGCAAGCGACCAAGAGTTTTAATGACCACTTGGTTGGATGTCTCCATGGGACAATCATGGCTAGTCAAAGCAGGTTCTGCTTCCTGAAGCTGGTGACTGTATAATACAGCCACTCACAGGGCCTAAGCTATACATTGTTCTTGTCAAATGATGGAAGTAGCTGCAGGTTCTTACACTGAGATCAGTAAATCATACTTTTCAAAGTCTCATGCACATCAGGTTGAAAATGTGTCTGAAGCTGAGACTTGGTCGTCTTCCTTTCCCCTCTTCTACCCATGACAACTCTTAAAAAGATAGCCATCTGGCATCCCATCTGGCTACAAGGCCAACCTTACAGTTTCTGAAGATGCTTTTATGTGTCTCCAGCGCTGCCTTTGTGGAAGAGATGAGACCTCCTCAAACTTTACATAGCATGGGACCTTTTGGAAGCTCTAAAAGGAAAAACGAACAGAACACAAGGACGAAAATCTACCGTTCTAGTTATTAATAACACTGCAAAAAATTAAATTGTGCTGAAGAAAAATGACACCACCTGTTCTTGCCTTCCAGGTGCTTAGAAAAACATAGTTACTGAACTTCAGGGACTGAGGGAAAGAATTGTATTTGCCTGGAACAGTTAGCTATGGAGTCTTTAGGGATTCCAGAAACTGCATTAAAACATGAAGGAGAGAGGAAATAAATAACAGTTACAGAAAGAAAATCAGTCAGACCATCTTTATAGATTTCTACTCCAAGAATAGAGCAGATACGTAAGCCCAGTTGTTTTTTTACAAAGAATAGTATTAACAGAGGTGTTTCTTCAGCCAAGTATTAAGCTTATTCTAGCAGACAGAAATCAACATGATTTACAAGATAGAGCCCATGGACCTTTACTGTATAGATTTCTACACCTAGAAGGGCAGCTGGTGCTGGACTCAAAGGAATCCATCATTCCATCTCAAAAGTCACAAAGTCAAGACATTCCTAACATTGACTTAATGAAAGGCATTTTATCACCTATTTTCATCCTGCTCACCTGTGAAAGCAGCATCTGATCAGTAGTTATTGCCTATAAATATGTTAATTGCCTCTGTACTGGGCAGGTTTTAGCTAGTGTGAAAGCCTTCATCTGAGACATAAGAACCTTTACTGAATGGGAAAGGTTATTTTCTCATCAGTATGGTGGGAATTTGGCATCCTACTCCCTTAAACAAAACGAAAAATCAACCTGAAATGAACTCAGATATGAATCTAAGAGCACCTGAATATATTACAGAATCACAGAATCACCAAGTTGGAAAAGACCTCCGGGATCATCAAGTCCAACCATTCCTATCTGCCACTAAACTATGTCCCTGAGCACCTCATCCACCTGTCTTTTAAATACCTCCAGGGATGGCAACTCAACCACCTCCCTGGGCAGCCTCTGCCAGTGCCCAATAACCCTTTCCATGAAAAATTTCCTTCTGATATCTAGTCTGAACTTCTCCTGGTGGAGCTTGAGGCCATTCCCCCTTGTCCTGTTCCCTGGCACTTGGGAGAAGAGGCCAGCTCCCTCCTCTCTACAATCTCCTTTCAGGTAGTTATAGAGAGCAATAATGTCTCCCTTCAGCCTCCTCTTCTCCAGGCTGAACAACCCCAGCTCTCTCAGCCGCTCCTTATAAGACTTGTTCTCCAGCCCCTTCACCAGTCTTGTTGCTCTTCTCTGGACTCGCTCCAGAGCCTCAACATCCTTCTTGTGGTGAGGAGCCCAGAACCGAACACAGTATAACTGAGCTCAAGATCACTTGTTCTGTGACTTTCCCCAGCACTGAGGTCAGACTAACAGGCCTGTAGTTCCCTGGATCCTCCCTCCAACCATTCTTGTAGATGGGATAACATCAGCCAGACTCCAGTCAAGTGGAACTTCCCCAGTCAGTCAGGACCACTGGAAAAAATCACTTGACAGAGAGCTTTTAAGGTCACAGCATGAACAGCAGCAGATAAAGCAGGTGGACCCTCAGCAGAACCAGTCAATGTCATGGGTAAAGAAGTCTTGCATTTGTGCTTTCCTTTTGAAAAAAAAAATACAACAAAAAACAAACAACTAGAAACTAGGTCTGGAATTCAATACAGGGGCTTAGGCTTGGTGCCACAATAAATCTTTCCTAAAGCCTTTCACCCCACTCCAAGGGTGGGAGTGGGAGGTACAGGACACTGTAGGGTTAGCCAAGACTTTCATTTCTCCCAAGAGAACTGGCATTGCTTCAGCTGCTCAGATGAGGACCATGAATTTAGGCAGCATGTTTGGAATAGCACTTGTGTTAAGTAATATATAGTATTTAAATGATAAATATCTTTTTTGCTCTAGCATTTATGATGTGGCTATACTATTTCTGGAGTAAGGAAAAAAAAACCAAACCCACACTTTGAGTTGTTTAAGTGTGTATGGTGCTGCCCATCAAAGTTCTAGGGAGTGAGCCAAGTCTGAGAAGCCTGGCTGATCTTTTGCAGTTTACCCTTCTGATAAGGACCCCAGGCACTTCCTAAAGTTACACCACACCAAAAAAAGGAGTCAGTGGAGATTTGCTGATTTACACCAGGTGTGAATTCAGGCAGGCAGTTAGTGGAAATATCACACGCTTCTTGCAATGATAAAATAAACTCAGCATTGCAATTATCTCCGTATCATTCAGGTAGTCTGTGTTTCTAGAGTAACATAGAATCATTGAAGGAACCTCAGAGCTCATCCAGTTCCACTCCCTGCCATGGGCAGTGACACCTCCTGCTGGATCAGGAGCTCCAAGCCCCATCCAACCTGGCCTTGAACACCTCCAGGGATGGGGCAGCTCTGGGCAACCCGGGCCAGGACCTCCCCACCCTCAGCATGAAAAATTTCTTCCTATTATGTAATCTAAACATCTGCTTTTTTGGTTTAAAACTATTCCCCCTCATCCTGTTGCTACAAACCCTACTAAGAAGTTTTTTCTCGTATTTATTAGGCCCCTTTAAATATTGAAAGGCCTCAATAAGGTCTCCTTGGAGTCTTCTCTTCTCCAGGTTGAACAATCCCATCTCTCTCAGCTTCTCTTCATATGGGAGGTGTTCCAGGCCTTTGACCAGAAATATGATGTCCTGTTATTCTTTACAGTTTTAAGAAGTTAACAGGTGACTTCAAAGACAAAATATCCCTTCTGCCCCTCCGATAACAATCACGGGTAACATGTTTTCTCTAGAAATGTTTTTAGAATACCAGATAAAATTATATAGAAATTGTAGGTGAATTCAAGTTATAAAGTCCTAGCTGTCTTTATGTAAGTCGGGTTATTTATTTCAAGTTTAATATAGCCATACTTTCAATCACTGTTATTTTAACTTAGTTATTTAAAAGCTGAAGAATGCCTTCGCTCTCCTGCCAGCTGTATCACAGCCACACAGGCTATCGTGCAAGAGATCAGTCATTTCAAGTTAGCGCATGACAAAGTGTAGGAAAAAGAAATATTCCCTCAAATGCAAACATTATGAGGGAAGTGCTTTATGTGTTCTAAGTCACACAGTCAGCCGGCTGTTTTAACAGAGACATTTACTCTCTGTGTTTATAAATAGAATTATGAAGGGTGTGTTAGATGCTCTAAACTACGCCAGGAACATCATTTCAGTATTCCACAATTCGTATGTTCATTTTCATATGGTGAGAGGATATAATGTTACCATTCAGATTTTGGAAGCCTCTAAACCCCATATTGTCCTTCTGGAAATAGTTATGATGAAAGCAAAGCAGCAGAAAAGCTGACTTTCAAAATCGAGAGTGACACAGAAGTCCCTGAGCTCCATCATCTTTAAATTCATTCCTAAGAAAACTCAAAGTAACTGAGCATCCAAAGAAACTTCAACGTCTGGTTTCATGTATGATCAGTCACACAAAACCACATGCAAAGTCTGCATAAGGGGAACAGAGAAAGGTGAAAGTGTCGACCAACTAAGTGGCTCCACTAAGACAAACAATAGGTATCTCTTTTTTTCTAATTACTCCATAAAACTTATTTCCTCTCTATTTGACAAAACTAAATCATGTCAGTAAATCATCATCAGCCCACAATCTCATTTTCTGAAGACCCTTTAAAGGTCCATTCCAACCCAAGCTAGTCTATCGTTCTGCCCTTTTGCAGATCTCTAAGAGGTCCACTTCTACTGCACAGCACTTGAACGTAGGAGTCTACAGTTCTTGGTGTTTCCCAGAACTAATAATCACAAATAAGAATGGTTATTTCAGAAATAGATTGTTAACAGGCTATTTGAGAAACA
Organism: Phaenicophaeus curvirostris; assembly: GCF_032191515.1. Classification (NCBI taxonomy): domain Eukaryota; kingdom Metazoa; phylum Chordata; class Aves; order Cuculiformes; family Cuculidae; genus Phaenicophaeus; species Phaenicophaeus curvirostris. The sequence continues at coordinate 11,429,734 of NC_091400.1, read as the reverse complement.
CTGAGTATGTGAAAGGCACGAAGAGTTACTCGGAGGAATAAGGTTCCCCCTTTATGCTATGAAGCTATTGTTTTACAAAGCTATGTCTAAAAACCAAATGAGCGTCTAATACACTCACATAACTGGCTTTGCTAAATTGGTGTTGAAAAGGACATTTGTGGGACTGAGACACACATAAAGTTTTGAGATCATTCAAATGAAAGATGTTGCTTAGCTCCTGCCTAAAACCTAAACGTCTTGCTGCCATAATTTTACTGGCGAGGAAGATAGAAAAGAAATCCCTGCAAAAACCAGCAAAGCCCATCCAACTAACAACTTCAAACCAGCGCAATCATTGCAGCAAACCTCATGCAGTTCTGGCAGCTGAATTTATTTCCTTGGAGAAGCCTGCAAAGAGGGATATTATTTTGCCATTTTAAGTTCCATCTCTCCCACCAATGTCACTGATACGCTTAACTGATAAATCCTTTCTCAATTATTGCACACAATGAACAATCTTTCCAAACAAAACAACTCATATACTGTTAATGTAAATAACACCTCCTTAATCTGAACATTAACAATGCATTTAGTCAGCAATCACAGTCTAGAAGAGATGGAACAAGCAGCCCATTTTACTGGGATTGTGTTTATAACTCCCATAAAATGACCTTGTTTAGTCTGAGGTTTTTTAGCCATTCAGATGAGAAACCCAGTTAAGAAATGGTTCAAGGCCAGGTTAGTTTGGGCTTTGAGCAACCAGTGGGAGGTGTCCCTGCCCTTGTCAGGAAGTGAAACTGGATGGGCTTTAAGGTCTCTTCTGACTCAAACCATTCTATGATTCTATGAAATCAGAGGATTAAGCTGGAAGTTCCTACACACCAGCAGAAGTCAAGGTTAACCCCACTACACCATTTACTTCTGTTGTCACCATTCTGCAACATTATACTTAAATTAGGTTCTAGAGCAGTCCTGTTGGGTTCTTCCATAAATATGTTTTACCTTACCTGCTACGCAGATGAGTGTTGTAGTCTGCTCAGCCATGAGAGGTGACAGCGTTGACCTGTGATTGGGCTGATGATGTGCCAGCTTCTGCCACCGTCTTCTCAAAAACAGATATGGAAGCACCTCTTAAGGTTTGTCAGGTTGAAAGAAAGTAAATTATTTTTAGGTGATATCTTTAATTCAGTTCATGTTGTTGGGGGTTGGAGAGTTAAAATTGACACATGATTTTTTCTTATGTGGTCAATGAATGGTGCACATATTTCTTCTTAAAACAGTCATTTTCATTAAAAAAAAAGATAATTCATGAAATCAAATAGTACTGAGATGTTCTAGATCATGTCAGCTGTTAGTACAGAGAATTATGCTTTGTATTTCTGATGCAATACCAAAAAATGATACCAAATGTCTGTTCCTGGGTTCTGTTTTCTCTTTAAAAATCAATCTTAACACAAAGTGAACCCTTTCCTCTTTACCTATGAATGATTCAATACAATCACTTTAGAGAGGACAGAAAGATCACTTCCCATTCCCATGAACAGAGGTTCTCTTTGTTTCAGTGATGTCTCCATTTTACTATGTATATCTGGTTTAGACTTCTAAATAAATAACAGCTCATCACATAAATTAAGATTAAATCGGAGCAGCACTAAAAGAGCCAGCCAGGCTTAACCTTGCTGTAAAGGCTGGATTAAGCATAACGACATCAAAAAGGGAGAGGAAACTTAGAAAAGCAGCAGGTGATTACTGTCTCTTAATTTATGGGAAGGCTTAGAGAGAAAATGCTTGTAGAGAGCACACAGAATTGAGTAGGTGCTTTTCAAAGCAGAATAACTGTGCCATGTAAGGCAAGGACGTTCTCTACCTACACATCTTCATGCAGAGAGCTCATCTCCAGCCATAGGAAGCCTGAAAACTTCTGGTGGTTTAGAAGCTTCTTCCCCGTTACATAGTAATGAGAAATTCAGCTCTCCCAATAAATCACTTCTACCTCCCTCTTTTGTTCAAAACCGTGCTCCCTTGGTCCTCCCTTTATTATTAACTTCAGCTCCACGGGGCATTCCTGTATCTAACATCAAGGACTCACAACCTGTACTCCATCACTCGCAGAGCTGACAAAGGTGTGATGAAAGCTGTGCATTGCCCATGTTGTGCCTTGGTGATATTCCTCTGTATGGTTAAAGCTTTAACTAGTGATGAATGGGCTCCTGACCTCTTTCCAACCTGTCTTAGCAGCTCCCCTCTCTGTATGGCCCCTCTGACATGGCTTGATTTAAATACATCATGTACAGTGAGACTGTTTTCTCTTTCCTCTGCCAAAAAAAAGATGAATGCATGAATAAGGGGAGCCTGAGCCCCTTATTAAAGGCATGGTATATCTGTGCTATTTCAAACCACAGCAGAACATCAGAAAATCACCAGGAATTTGAGATTATCACTGGAGAGCTTGCTGCCTTCAAGAATTTCAAAAGAACCTCCCAGAAGAGCTGCTGCAAAAAGTAGCCACAGCAGGATTTCTGAGAAGACTTCCATGCATCTTTGTGGTTTTTTGAGTAAATAAATATCCATCTTCTGAAGTGCAAGCCAGCTCCTGAAATGGCCCAAAAGATTTCATAGGTCCTGAGCTAAGCCTTCCTCACCTGCCAGCACAAACTCCTAATGGCAGAAGGTATCACGTCTTGACACCTCTGTGGCTGCATCTGGCTTCTAACTGAAAATAACCTTTCAGATTAGAAAATTAAAAGTGTCACAAAAATGGAGCACTTCCCATACAAGGCCAGGCTGAGAGAGTTCGGGTTTTTCAGCCTGGAAAAAAGAAAGCTGCAAGGAGACCTTAGAGCAGCTTCCAGTGCAGGAAGGGGCTCCAGGAAAGCTGGGGAGGTGCTCTGGATCAGGAAGAGCAGGGATAGAATGAGGGGGAACAATTTTCAGCTGAAAGAGGGGAGATTGAGATGACATATTAGGAAGAAATGTTTTCCTGTGAGGGTGGGGAGGCCCTGGCCCAGGTTGACCAGAGCAGTGGTGGCTGCCCCATCCCTGGAGGTGTTCAAGGCCAGGTTGGATGGGGCTTGGAGCCCCTGATCCAGTGGGAGGTGTCCTTGCCCATGGCAGGGGTGGGACTGGGTGGGCTCTGAGGTCCTTTCCAACCCAAACCATCCCATGATTCTATAAAATTCTTTGCTTTGATCAAAAGTGAAGATGATAGCTGCTTTCCTCTATTCCAGCAATTGCATTAAAACCACATCACTATCTGTTGATTGCAAAATGACATTCTTATTTTCTTTTTTGGATTGTCCTCATGGAGGCTTCTGGGACTACTTCAAGAAACAAAGGAAAATTGATTTTTCCATTTATTTATACCATCTTTGGTTTTCAACAACACACCCAGATCACTAACTGAAATGTTTTGTTTGCCCATATTAAATCCATGCAATCTGATAAACTCCTGCTAATATCTTATTCTTGTATTCTTGTCTCAGCATGTCTGAAACTGCATGTGTCAAACTGTCCTTAAGAGAGGGGGAAATCACAGCAAGAAAAAAAAAAAGTAAGATAGAAATGCCATATTAACAAGAAAAAATGCTATTAAGAAGAAATACATTTTCACTTGGCACAAATAATAGGCTTCTTTTTCAAGGCCAAAGTAAAGTCAGATTACTTTTCAGAGTTATGCAAACCTCAAAGTTTTGCCTGGAGGAGATCCTGAAAGAGAATGTGAGAAAGGTTCATTCCAATTCCTGCTATTTGATCCACAAAGGAGAAATGCTGCTGGCAGTAGCTCAGGATGTCCTGGGATGCTATTGGCCTGTCATCCTTGAAAGAAGAGAAGTGTTGTGGGTAGGGAGAAAGGCAAGTGGTCTCCATGCATGACTTCTAATGAGCCTCAGACACAGGGTATTAGAAGACTAGGCCTCCACCATACAGGATTTAGAATACAGGGTGCAGTTACTTGGCTATTTCACCTCAGTGCTGCTTTCATCGTTACTGTTTATTTTGTATTTTAGGCTCCAGTCACAGATCAGAATCGTTTTGTCCACTTGATGCACATAAAACATCCATTTCTGTGTGAAGATACAGAAATGATCTTTTATTTTATAGTCTAAAGTTTTAAGTCCTTGCATGGCGGGCTCTTGACAGCAGCAGGATGTGTTCTGTTTGTTTGGCATTCCAGCACTTCACTGTGACACCCAGCGAAATGGAAAAGACGCCTTTGGCACTCACATCCTTGGATCGTGCTGTAACTTGCAGTAGGGAAGGAGCAGAACCTGAGCCTGCGGGGGCATCTTGTTTTAATGGGCCACTAATCCAAAAGATTTATCACTTACCTGTCAGACAAAAAGAGTTTTGAAAATATCTTAAGTAGCTTCTCTGCTTATCAAGAGTGCAGTGAGCACAAATGTGCCATTTTCTGCACTCTTCTAAAGCAAGGTTAAGTCCACTGCACTGAAAGCAGGAGAGCATCCACTAAGCTTTCAGGATTATGTTAATAATACATGAGTGCTCCTTAAAAAAAGCACCGTTTCCTATAAATCTTTCTTCTCCCTGGCAGAGTGGATCTGTATGTGTCACTGACTACAACCTGAGAACAATTGGCCAAATATAAAGAGACAAAGAAATTGTTCAAGCCTCTTATTTTCTTCTCATCATGCTTTTAGAATTATTATTCTTTTCTGGTTTGCCTTTGTTGTGATGTACGGCATGGACTGTAACAATGCTGGATAAACACATCATCCCAGGAGCAAGAGTGAAAAGGGATCCATTGCTGCTGGGACATTAAATTCACATCATAGAAACATGGTATGCTTTGGCTTGGAAGGGACCTCAAAGCCCATCTGGTTTCACCCGCTGCCATAGGCAGGGACACCTCCCACTGGATCAGGGGCTCCAAGTCCCATCCAACCTGGCCTTGAACATCTCCAGGGGTGGGGCAGCCACCACTGCTCTAGGCAACCTGGGCCAGTCCCTCACCACCCTCACAGGAAAATGTTTCTGACTAAGATCTCATCTCAATCTCCCCTATTTCACTTCTGCCATCTGAGATTTTTATCTCTGCACTGCAAATTCAGTAGGGTTTTCCTGGGCACAGTTGAATAGCACTGCACCTTTTTTCTGCAATATAACAGAAGAGTGAAACCTAACTGAGAGAGCAAATTAGGAGAAGAAAAACTCTCTGAAAAACTCAGAGCAAATAGTTGAACAAATCATAATATGTGGCTTGGACCCATGTCCTAGAATGGGAGACAGAGAGACAAACCATGCCTTCTCTCTTCTTTCTTACAATGATGTAGAACCATATGTGAATTTTGACTATGAAAGCAACCCATAGATGAAAACTTTGAATGGTTAGACATATCATTTTTTAAACCTATCAAAATACCAGGGTATATAAGTGTCCCCTCAGCCTCTGATGGTGTCTTTCAGCTTTTCAATTCCATACTTTTCATATTATTTCACTAAAAAGAGGAGATACTTTTTCTGAGCGAACAGATGTAAAACAGCAGAAGCTCTATGGTGCATGTGTTACCGTGGGCTTCTGTGCAAAGCAAACTTGTCAAAAACACATTCTAGGGCGCCCTATTTATTACCTTGCAATTATTTCTATATTGAACCTATCCCGTTTAGCTCTGAAAGAATGAGTTTTCTACTGCCTGTCCCCAAGAGCTTAACAAAGGTAAAGCCTTATGTTTTCTGGGTCATTCTCTCTGAAAAGACCCTATAATGAGAATGTTGAAAAATCTCCCTCACAATATGTGAGCCTGAACCACAGTTGCGTTCCACTTCTACAGGACTGAGACACCCCCTAAAGAGCAGCAATAGGTTATTTAAGGACCAAAGTAAATGGATCTGAGTCTCAGTAGACCCAGGAAACATGTGTCTCACGATGGCAAAATCCGTACAGCACATTTTTGACAAGAGCCCCATGCTGAGTCTCATCCAACAAGAGCCTCTCCTCGGGGTGTTTGTTTAAGCTTATAAAGATCCAGATTAGTTTCAGCCAGTACAGGGCAGTGATGTATTTTTTTATACCCTAGAACGTTTTACTTCACAGGGCGGCACATCTATGCAGTGTTTCTGCAGGCAAATATAACCCAACTCTACCCCTATCTCAGTCAGTCTGCAGTTTGCCCTTAGAATTACTCCCATACCAATCTACATGACCTCCAGTTTTCTCAGATTAGGGGAAAGGGACAGGCCGTGCATGCTAATTAAAATATGGTGCAAATAATTGCAAGTGCCTGCAGCTAGAGTTAGGAAAAGGCACAAAACAAAACACACTATGTGGTCCAAGACCTCTGCGGCTCCAAGCTGTGCCTCACCACACATGCTGCTCCTCCCATCAGCTCATCAGCTGGGAAGAAGTCAACAATGCTACAACCAAAGAGTAGGTTTATAAAGAAATGTAGAGGGAATAAGAAATTGAAAGACCTAATCTGGAAGAATTGTGTGTACTTCTGCTATTGAAACACTGGAGACAGGCCAAAAGACCAATAAATCATAATATGACCCCTGGAAAATTTGGAATAATTTTGGAAATAAGATTTATTTAAACTTCCAAAGGTGACCTGCCACTATTGAGACCCTAATCTAAAGTGAAATGGATAAAAATCTGGATATTAGAGGATGTTTTTAAAACCTGTCAGAGAGAGCCATGCTAAAATTCAGGGCTTGGAAGCTGAATCTACATGAAGTCAAGCTGGAAAAAAGGTGACAACTTTTACCCAGTAGCAGTCAATCACAACAAGAATACCTCCTGCATGGCTTCCCCATCACTTAAATTTTTTAAATGAGTAGATGTCTTTCTGAAATATATCCTTTTGTTGAATAATGCAGTCTACCAAGTACTGTGTAGCTAATCAAACATTCCTTTCTTGCCTTAATATAGGAATGATTATAAATTTGTCATATACAGTTACTTCAAAGAATCATATAATCATTAAGGTTGGAAAAGACCTCCAAGATCATCAAGGCCAACCATACCTGTTCCTACTGAGATGCTAGTCTCCCCCCTTATCAAGGTGACGTTATTTTTAAGACATCAAATGAAATGAGCCAAGATGAGGTGTGTGTGATGAAATTGTGAAGCTAGTCCGACAGCTGTGAATCACAGCTGTACCTGGGGGGATGTTGTTAAGTAAATCTTGAGGCTGAGGTCTTTAAAACCCACTACAAAAAGAACTGGTGGTGTGTCACTGGTGCAAGTGTGCCGTCCTGGGATGTTCTGGAGGGGACAACAACCCCCTTTGGTCCTTACTGTACCCCAGCATCACCCAGTAATGATAGGAAGGCAATCTGTGTTCACAGTTATAGTGAATATCTTGTAGTTCAATGCTCCTTTTCACAAACAAAACATGCCAAATCAATAGGTGCGTTTTCATCCCTGCCTTGCAGATGTTGTTGCAACTGCTTGCAGAGAAGTTACAGGTGGTCTTTGCCCTCCCCTTGGGTCCCACTGTAGAGAGTCCCATCCAACAAAGGCTTGCAGGTGTTTCCCATATCTTTGCGGTTATTCCTTTTGAAATGCATCTTGCCTACTGCTTAAAAAAATATCGCTTGGCAATGCTGGTTGTTTGCCTTCGCTTTAACTGCCCACCCACACTGAACCAGAGTGTGCTTCATGCTGTTTAGAAAGGCCACGGGTACAATGCGAGCCTTTGAACAACAAGGCTTCCCTCCAGAGTGGGAGGCTCAGAGGGGAAAGATGACCCAGAGATGTGGTCGCATTTTTCACCTTGACTTCACTTTCCAGAAGGGCAGCGTGGTCATAGTTGGCACCGGCTGCTTTACCACCTGCTGTCTCCTCAACGTCCCAGCAGAAAGCTGCACAAAACCCAGCTTGTCTTTAGGTAATTGCACTTGTAAAGTAGGAGCAGGTCACTCCAGCATTACACATGGCATCATAATGAAGCACCTCGTGATGCATAAAATGGAGAGAAATGAAAGAAAATTTCCTAAAACATCTTTGTGGTCATAGACTGCATAACTGACTTGGAGCTGGTCAGGTTTCCTGGGCTACGAGTACATACTTCCCATAAGTTTTTGGAAAAACTTTGATTGAATTTTGTTTTCCTTCTGCAATAATTATTGATATCCTATGAAGCAATCAAAATACAGCAAACGATCAAAGGAAGACATAGGAAAACAGACCCAAAAATCATCTGGCCAAATGGAGATGGAGACAGTACACAATTTGCTTCTGAAGTCTTAACATGAACTAATAACTAAGTTGGACTTAAGACTGGAAGGGACCTGGAAGTTAGAGGGTTATATTCACAGAATCCTAGAACGGTTTGGCTTGGAAGGGACCTCAAAGCCCATCTAGTTCCACCCCTGCCATGGGCAGGGACACCTCCCACTGGATCAGGTTGCTCCAAACCCCATCCAACTTGACCTTGAACACCTCCAGGGATGGGGCAGCCACCACTGCTCTGGACAGTATTAATCTACTTTGCTCTGTTAGTTTTATTATAGAACAGTGTAATTTTTTTTCAAGTTATGGTTTAGAAACCACAGGGAGTTATTTGGATGCTGTCTTCCAAATTCAACGCTTCTATTTTTCACTATCGTCATTCACTGGATAGGCCAGCAAATGCCACATGGTAGCCAGTTCCTTTAGAAGCAATGCCCAAAACAGGCAGGACCTCACTAGCACCTAATTGCTTTTGGAAAATAAACATTTTACCTCATATTTTCAAAGCGCTGCCTAAAAACATGGTAGGTCCGCTGCTTCTCATGCATGACAAGAGATTAATGAGGACTTTAGGACCCACCTCCTCATCAGAGAGCCATCTACAAATAGGTAGGAAGAGATGCTATCTGGTGTCTACCTCTTTTCTTTGCCTGAACTAGGCAGAAAGTTTTGGTATAGAATCCCAACTTTGTAATAACTTATGGCTACTACAATAAATCCCACCTCTACTGTGAAGTTCAAACAATTTTTGCACAGAAAAGTTTTGCACAGAAAACAGGACTCGTAACCATAGAGGTCTACCAGCATGCTCCTGACCTTGAAGAGGAAAGTTTCCTTAGCACAGTAATCCACACAATTTTTCCCCTCATTGCCTGCTAAAAAAAGGATATTCTTTGTATTTTCAATACAATAGATCCCTTGAAGTGTACATCTTTGTAACCACGTGCTCTGTAGAGCACATTCCAGCTATTGTGTGCAATAATTATATTTCTTTTGCTTCCATTTTGGTTAATTCTAAGTAGTAGTATTCTAAGTATTCTAATTCTAAGACCTAAGAGTCATGACTTTTAATGTACTGCTCTGTTATGCATAGGAGTACTAAATTCCCTACATGTTTTATGTTTTTCATTATGTAGTGGTAAAAACAGAAGTATCTGAAGAGTTGACTATGAGGAAGTCTCAGCAGATAAAATTCTTTCACTTATGCTACATTGGTGTAGGAAGGTTGCATAGACCAGAAGGTCTAGTCCATATTATTGAAACAATAAGTGAATTTATTTACTTAATTACATTATGTGCCTGAAACGTCAAATTTCTTATGTTTTTTTAGTACTTTTTGTATCCTCAGATAACACCCTATATATTTTCTTTTAAGAAAACTTTAAATACTTGATGCACAGTGATAGATTAATGAATGACACTCTACTTTCCACTCTCTTTTATTCATCTTTTCTCCCTAGATACCTCGGGCTTTGTACCATATGTACCAAAATAGTGTTCATCTTTCTTCTGTTTTCTTACCTCAGGCATATAAGTGTTTTTATGACAACTCTCCTAGTCTCTTCTTTAGAAGCTTATTCAAATGTACTTTTACTCACAAAGTATAGGTCAACTGCTCTTGAAATAATTGCCCTAAATCAAATCCAGCACATTCTGCTTGCTTATCAAAGTTGTTCTGTTTCATTGTTAATGAAATTTTGGATGGGCAGGGACAAATAATGCACTGTACAAAATTTTGAGCTACTGCATCACCCACTTGACACCTTCATCCATAAACACGTTACCTCATTTCTAACAACTGAAACATAGAATCATAGAATAACAAGGTTGGAAGAGACCTACCAGATCATCGAGTCCAACCATTCCTGTCAAACACTAAACCATGCCCCTTTGCACCTCGTCCACCCGTGCCTTAAACACCTCCAGGGAAGGTGACTCAACCACCTCCCTGGGTAGCCCGTTCCAGTGCCCAATGACCCTTTCTGTGAAAAATTTTTTCCTAATGTCCAGCCTAAATCTCCCCTGGCGGAACTTGAGGCCGTTTCCTCTTGTCCTGTCCCCTGTCACTTGGGGCACAAGGCTGTACCAAATGTTATGCAAGGCTGTGTGATGACACAGCCAAGCAAAGAAAGGTAGCATTTGTAACCAAAGGTTCTTGACCTGATGCTGACTCACTTTCTCAAGAAACTTCCATGAGGAAAAAAAATCCACTAGAATGCTTGTTTGGATGGTTTTCTGAGGATAAGCAGAGAGAATCTCATTAACCTTGAAAGAGGTTTTCCTGAACCTAAGAAGGGCTCTTCTCTATTTTTCACATTCATTATACTGGTCTAGTTAAATTAATCAGAGGAGTTTTCAGGTGTCTGTAGAGTTATTTATGAACAATACTGGTCATTCTGTCCTAAGATGAACTAAAAATATGGAATAGCTCTTTCCATACCATGAAAAAAAAAGTAATGCCAAAGTGGTTTAGGTGAACAGAGAAACACATGGAACATTACAACCCAGAGGTTACCTCAGTCATCGTAAATACTGCAAAATCCTTTCTGGATGTCTGTAATTGGAAAAAGCACAGAAGACAAAGAAACTGAAGAACTCTCAGTGGGAAGGCTGACCTAGGGAAAAAATAATCTAATAGAAGAAAGTGGAACTGACTTAACTGTAAGCCAGATGGTTTAAATCTTCTGCTTTAAACTCCACAGATCTCACTGATGGAACAACAAATAAGAGACATGAAAAAAAAATGAGTGGGAAATGTATCAGTTAATGCCAGAAACCTATAATTGTAGTTATCATTAAGGTTGGAAAAGACCTGTAAGACCATCAAGTCCAACTATCAGCCCAGCACCACCGTGCCTGCTAAACCATATCTTGAAGTGCCACTTCTGCATGCTCTTTGATTCGAACCCCACCAGGGATGGAGACTTCACCATTGCCCTGGGCAGCCTCTGCCAGGGCTTCACCACTCTGATGGTAAAGAAATTTTTCCTGATATCCAAGCTAATCCTCCCCTAGTGCAACTTGAGGTCATTTTCTCTCATCCCAGCTTGACATCTGGGAGAAGAGACCAACAACCACCTCGCTACACCTTTCTGGGAGCTGCAGAGAGCAATGTGGTCTCCTCTCAGCCTCCTCTTCTTCAGACTGAACAGCCCCAGGTCCCTCAGCTACTGCCTCCAGACTCTGGACAGGCGCACACTCTCCTGGGTGGAAAACTGGTTGGCTGGCCGGGCCCAGAGAGTGGTGGTAAATGGTGTGAAATCCAGCTGGAGGCCAGTGACAAATGGGGTTTCCCAGGGCTCAGTGCTGGGTCCAGCCCTGTTCAATGTCTTTATCAATGACATGTATGAAGGCATTGAGTGCACTCTTAGCAAGTTTGCGGACAACACTAAGCTGGGTGGAAGTGTTGATCTGCTGGAGGGCAGGGAGGCTCTGCAAAGGGATCTGAACAGGCTGGACTGCTGGGCGGAGTCCAACAGCAGGAGGTTTAACAAGGCCAAGTGCCAGGTCCTGCACTTGGGGCACAACAACCCTATGCAGTGCTACAGACTAGGAGAAGTCTGTCTAGAAAGCTGCCTGGAGGAGAGGGACTTGGGGGTGTTGGTTGACAGCGACTGAACATGAGCCAGCAGTGTGCCCAGGTGGCCAAGAAGGCCAATGACATCCTGGCTTGTATCAGAAATGGCGTGACCAGCAGGTCCAGGGAGGTTATTCTCCCTCTGTACTCAGCACTGGTGAGACCGCTCCTCGAATCCTGTGTTCATTTCTGGGCCCCTCACCACAAGAAGGATGTTGAGGCTCTGGAGCGAGTCCAGAGAAGAGCAACAAAGCTGGTGAAGGGGCTGGAGAACAGGCCTTATGAGGAACAGCTGAGAGAGCTGGGGTTGTTTAGCCTGGAGAAGAGGAGGCTGAGGGGAGACCTCATTGCTCTCTATAACTACCTGAAAGGACGTTGTAGAGAGGAGGGTGCTGGCCTCTTCTCCCAAGTGACAGGGGACAGGACAAGAGGGAATGGTCTCAAGCTCCGCCAGGGGAGATTTAGGCTGGACATTAGGAAAAAATTTTTCACAGAAAGGGTCATTGGGCACTGGAACAGGCTACCCAGGGAGGTGGTTGAGTCACCTTCCCTGGAGGTGCTAAAGGGGCATGGTTTAGTGTTTGATAGGAATGGTTGGACTCGATGATCTGGTAGGTCTCTTCCAACCTGGTTATTCTATGATTCTGTGATTCTCTGGAGGCACTCCAGCCCCTCGGTGTCCTCCTTGTAGTGAGGAGCTCAGAACTGCACACAGTTGTTTGAATACAAAGTGAAATTAGGTGTCTGAATGCAGTGATGCAATTAAAAAGGGTATTTTTACACGTCAGCTCAGACAACATCCACATTGTTACTGCTGAGCTAGTCACTCAGGTCTTGGATCACATAATGAGCACGTACCTTACAGAAACCCTTCCCAGCGAACTGCAGCAAAACAGAGCCCTGATGGACACCAGCCGTGGTCCATCCTGCTCAAGGTAGCTTCAGCTGTGGGCTGCTGCCAGCTTCACCTGCACCCAGGAGCCACTGCCACTGATTGGTTTTGTCTGGGATTTACAGTTTGATTGATGGTGCTGGGGGCAGGAGTTCTGTATTAAGGAAAGTGGGAGACAAAAGGAATGAAGCAAAAAAATGTAAGAACATTATAGACTTGCAGTAAAGATATAGCGATAACAGGGAGGGGTAAAACACATAAAGAGAAGAAAACTCCTTAATATGTTAAAAATGCATTAAAAGATCGATATATATTAAAAAAAAGATATAGAGCACTTGGATGGTTCCAGTCATCATCTGTGTTCAAACTCTAGTAAGAACTATACCACTTAAGTAATGTAGGTATTATATTGTCTAATGCTATTGAAACCACTCCAGCTGGAATTTCATGCTCAGGGTTGAGAAACCGTGGCTATAGTTATTGACAAATACTGACAGAAAGAAAAACTAAGCTGCAGTCTGGGCTGACTAAAGAGTAACAACACTTAGAGGTCATTGGCATGAAATGGAAATATTCCATGTGATGCCACCTCAGACAACTTTGGGTTTTATTTGGGCTTAAATTTCACTGAAATTGTTGGTCTAGACACCAAATTTGGCTCCCCAGATGCCAAAACATAAGTGAAATACTTTCAAAATTATTTTCGCGACAGAAAAAGATGATCTGTAATCAGGCAGTACAAAATGATATAGAAGTATATTCACAGGTAGCATCACCTTCCTTTTCCCAAAAGAATTTATTCTCTCTATAGCATTCCAGCTCAGTCACCCAACCAATGTCAGCCTTGAAACCCAAAGAGTTAATAAATCAAAGCCCATTGACCTTTTAAAGCCCTTTGACTTAGTGAAGGATACATGCCACATTCAGTCCTTTGCAGAGCGTTACACTTAGCTGCATTGGGACTAGAGCAACACTTTGCCTTTTGCACATTTCTGAGATTTATGAAAGTCAGGGCTGGATTCGCAGCTTCTTCCCCTCCCACAAACACTGGCCTCTTCGACAAATTCTTGTTGCTGCGTTGTCTTCAAGGGAAGCCTTAGATGTAAAGTCTTATCTTAGTGATTTAAACACAGCTACCTAAGGATGTGATGGATTTCCTTTATTTGCAGTCTCCCAGTCAAGGCTAGATGGATATCTAAGAGACGTGCTATAGCTCAAACAGAGAGAGCTGCCCAAAGCTGAAATTCCAGGGGCAGATTCAAAGGCCTGTGTTATGCGGGAGGTCACACAAGGTGAGCTTGTATCTAAAACCAGTGTATTGACATGATGAATTTCAAAGACGCCTGTAAAAGTATGAACTATACAAGGAATTTAATGCAAAGCATTTACCATTTCCTTTTGTCTGAGCAGTAAACCGAGGCTTTGCTTTCCTATGACATCAGTTTGAAAGGAAATTAATTTCCCTGCTCACTATTTTTACTGAAATTATTTGAAGTAATTTCTCAGCTACCACTTACTTGAGCAGAGAAACATCCTTAACCCCAAAGCTCTCTCATTTCAACACTTCCCTCCAAGAGGAGCTCCACCTGAAACAAAAATAATTTCTCTCCCCAACCTTTCAACCCAGAACTCCATTTTCAGCTTTAAACATAACCCTAGGGAAGAGGATATCCCTCTCCTTTCTCTTTGTATTAGATATTTACTCCCTTGCCTATTTTCATCTAGTCTTTCCTCAGACCCTGATCCTGCAAGGAGCTGGTTCAGAAGAGAGGAGAAGGAGAAGGAGAAGGAGAAGGAGAAGGAGAAGGAGAAGGAGAAGGAGAAGGCAATAGGAAGTGGTTCCACTCTATCCAACTGGATGTATTCAAAAGTGCTAACCAAAGGCAGAAATAACTTCGCTGTTCCTGTCCCTGTCTAGAGCCGAAGCCTGCATTTGGTCAGTACTTTCCTCACCTAGTCTTTGCTCTAGAGCCAAGAGCATCAGCTCAGGGGAAACACTGACTGTGTTCTATTAACACAGTTGTTTATGTCCTAACATCTTGTGAAGATCAGGCAAGGACAGCGTGTGCCACGTCTAACTCCTGTACAGCGGTGAAGGACGAGCAGGCACACAGCATGCTGGACCCAGCATTAGGGTCATTCCTGGAAGTTGGGGGATCTCAACAGAGGAGAAAGCATTAAAAAAGCAAGGCTCCTGCTGTGTAATAAAACAGGCTGAGGGAGTGGCAGGATTTCATGAAAGAGAAGCAGTAGTAAAAGAACTGATACTTGCAGTATCTAGAAAAGAGCTCATTCAAAATTGATGTTGAGCAGAAACTGAAGTCATGGAACTCTAAATGTGATCATGTTGGCTACCTGCAAAGAATACAACGTAAATCTCAAAATGAGAGCTGCGAGCTGAGGAAGCCTTGGTGGGGATGGCAGTAGCTGCCCAGGCTTCTTATAGCACTTCATGGCCTTTATGACCTGAGCACTTCACTGGGCATGGTTTCTTTAGTATTTATGTTCACAGAATCAGCCTGATCTCATGTTCCAAGAATGAAATCCTGGTGTGGTGGTGGTATATCTGCTAGTTAATGTCAACATTTGATATGCAATTGGAGAGCAAACAGGATTTCATATTGTGGTAAAAACTGAGCTATTATTTGCTTTAATTCTGTTTTCTTTGCATCAGATACATTAAGAATCTCATAAAATAGCCAAAGAATTTCATTCTTACTTGAAAAAAAAAGAAAAAAGCACTTAATTCTACAAGTTCAAACAAAACTTTGTAATATTCAGCTATTAATGAATAGCTTGAAACATTCTTTGAAAAAAATATCATAATAAAAGATCCCTATGATTTGCAGAGGCCTAAGCTATTAAGGAGGGAAAGGGCACACTTCACCATGAATGAGCTGCCCTGTAGCAAGGAGGATTCCTCCCAAAACACCCTGGGCAAGGCATGTTCACTGTGTACAGCCGGCTGTCCAATACTCACCAGTCATAGAAACCATGCCCTGCATAAATAAATCAGCTCACCCATGTACTTTATTGTCCTCTACTCTTCTGGACAAAAGATCACAGGAGATCATGTTTCGAACCATGATGGCCCAAGTCTGGGAAGAACTGAGCTATTGGGACTCTCACCGCTACGAGGTGGTGGCTCAGAACCACCACAATTCAGTCTTAGGCTCCCTAATTCAGGAATTAACAACAGCTGCCACTGGCAGAGCACTGCTCTGGGTCCTAGAGCAGAAACACTTGTGGCATATCCCACCCTGGCTGGAAAAGAGAGCTGGTGACCTCACAGTCTTTCCCACCTCTAATTTCTGGGATTTTATGAATTGTTAGTCAACCCTCAGTGTGATATTGCTATAAAATCCCAGCTGTGTAAGAAAGCTGGCAAAAGGCTTTGGCTGTGCAACTCTGTGGTTTTATGCTTAGCTATGTCCTGAAGACTGAAAGGAGGTAGAAGACTTCCAAGGTTGAGCATAGGCAATTGTCTTCAAATATATTCAAAGATATGAAATCCAGTTACACACACAACAAACTCACCTGCAAAGTCTCCAGAGCCAGGCAGGGAAGCTAACGCAGACTCTGCACCCATTATAGGCTCTCTGTTGAGATGTGGCCACATAAGTCGTAGAGTCATAGCATGGTTTGGGCTGGAAGGGACCTTGAAGCC
Organism: Phaenicophaeus curvirostris; assembly: GCF_032191515.1. Classification (NCBI taxonomy): domain Eukaryota; kingdom Metazoa; phylum Chordata; class Aves; order Cuculiformes; family Cuculidae; genus Phaenicophaeus; species Phaenicophaeus curvirostris. The sequence continues at coordinate 11,413,428 of NC_091400.1, read as the reverse complement.
CATCCAGTCCCACCTCTGCCATGGGCAGGGACACCTCCCACTGCAGCAGGTCACTCCAAGCCCCATCCAGCCTAGCCTTGAACACCTCCAGGGATGGTGCAGCCACCACTGCTCTGGTCAACCTGGATCAGGGCCTCCCCAACCTCACAGGAAAACATTTTTTCCCAAGATCCCATCTTGATCTCCCCTCTTAAGCTGAAAACCATTCCCCCTCATCCTATCCCTGCACCCCCTGCTGAAGAGCTCCTCTCCAGGCCCCTTTAAATACTGGAAGGTTGCTATAAGGTCTCCTCAGAGCCTTCTCCTCTCTGAGTCAATGGACGTGATTGAACACGAGTTAGCCATGACACCTACTTGGCCACTGCCATGCAAACACTGGTGTAGATCAAACTCTTATGCATTTTTAGGCAATGATGGTGCATAATATGCTGCAGTTGGGAAGTTTCTTTGTCTCAAGCACAGTAACAGTTCAATACAACAATAATACATATGAAATAGAGAGGCAGAACTGTTTTCTCCCCAATCTCCCCAAATTTCCTGTAATGGGCAAAGAGAATGCTAGAACCCAGGTCCTAAAATCACACACTAGGACTTTAAATCAGGGACGGTCCTTCATCTCACTGTTTAATTGCCAAATAGATTTGGTTGTACTTTATATATATATATACGCACATATATATATATATATACACACACACGTGGCATGTGTCTTTTTCCAGAGTTTGGCAGTGGTTGCTCCATGGCATGATTTAAATCATGCTGCAGAAAAGGGTCAGTCAAAATGTAGAGCTGGAAGGCAGAACTGCTAAACCCTCTGATCTATTTTAAACAAGATTCTGGTCCAGGTCCCTCTCCACCATGTCCTCATGCTGGGAATGTATATTCAGAGCTGACACGGCTTTCCCAGGTGTTTTCTACTGGGACAGAGTGCGGAGAGTGCAGTTAATCACGATTGCACTCAAGTGTCCGAAGGTCTTTGGGTGAAAGTCATTACAGACATTGAAAATGTGTTTAATAATCAGAGTCCCATGTCCTGAGCGCAGGCTGGGTTCATCAAAGTTCACACACCTCTTCAGAAGTTCAGGCCAAAACATAAGCAGGCCAGGATCAAGCTGGGATTTCAGAAGGCAGCAGGGACTGCGCGTTGTTGGAACTCCCTCCTGGGAAAACCATGGCACTTAACCCAAGCCGCCCTCTGGGGTGACTCGTGCAATATCTTTGTGATCCAAAGAGCTCTTGGGAGGTGCTCAGCTCCCTCCTCCCACAGAAACACCCACCCAAGCCACCGCAAAGGGATCTCTAGCCAGGGGCACGCATTTTGTTTTGAAAGGAGGTTGTAGGCTGAATTTTCAGGATCATGACTCCGTTTATAAGGTGTACGTTGAGCATGGCTGCTATTGTAAACTGTGAGAAGTTAACAAAAAATACTTTTTATCTCAACCACCTTGCTTTTAAGTAATTTCAGTTGAAAACACATATAATGAGAATCCTCATGAGAAACCAGCATAGAGTCTTTCAACTTTGACAGGCTGAGAGATTTAGGGTTGTTCAGCCTGGATAAGAGAAGGCTCCAAGGAGACCTTAGAGCAGCTTCCAGTACCTGAAGGGGCTACAAGAAAGCTGGGGAGGGACTTCCTACAAAGGCTTGTAGTGATAGGACGAGGGGGAATGGCTATAGAGGGGAAGATTTAGGTTAGACATTAGAGGAAATTCTTCACAATGTGGGTGGGGAGGCCCTGGCCCAGGTTGCCCAGAGCAGTGGTGGTTGCCCCATCCCTGGAGGTGTTCAAGGCCAGGTTGGATGGGGCTTGGAGCCCCTGATCCAGTGGAGGTGTTCCTGCCCATGGCAAGGGGGTTGGCATTAGATGATCTTTAAGGTCCCTTCCAGCTTAAACCATTCTATGCTTCTATGATTCTAACTAATTGGCAACGCATTGGTAAGTGAAAGACATCCTGTTAGCCCCTTCCACCCCAAATCTTTCCATGATACTGTGATGTGATAAGTTGTGGTCTGCATCTACTGCTCTCTCGCAGGGTGGAGATTGCTGCTGCCCTCATCATCCTCTGGCTTTAAATGCTTCTGTGTATTGCTTGCATGTATATTTTTTAAGTGAATCACATGCTATTGTATACCAGCTGCCTACAGGGGTTGTGTCATTTTAGCAAACTCCTTAACACAACAATGAACAATGCCATCACACTGTTGTTTTCCTCCTACCATAAACTGAGCATTAAGAGAAGTTAATCATTAGTCGTCTGGTTGTACATTAAGACAGACTCCCTTCTTTGTCTTTCTGCTTTATTAAAAGCCTTCTTCTTTGAAATGCCACATAAAAGTGATAGATGCCCTTTCTTTACAAGTCAGGCAACTCGTCAAGTTATGTTTTATATTAGTTCAGTGACAAAGAGCCCTCCTTGTTTAAATATAGCAGCACAAAGCAGATAAGGTTAAGTAAGCTGGCTGCTGTGCGAGCGCCAGGGCTGCTCTCTGCTCAGATAAGCGGCTGGCGGGGCAGGGGAGTATTCACTGGGCACGATTGCTCTGTCTGACTTACAGCAAGGAGACAAGGGAACAGGGTGAAAACAGATCCAGCTGAGGCCAAAGATGCAAACAGTCAGCTCTACTGGTGATAACACGCTTGTTGGCATTTCCCAAGGACGTTTTAATGGGTTAAAAGATAGCCTGGTGTGGATTGCTGCTTGATAGAACTTCAGAAACAGGGAAACACTTGCTGTGTACATGCAAAAGGGTGTAAACGTGTGGGTACATGTGTTCTTTCTCTCCTGTGTGGGGAGGTTACCCTTCTAGGTGCTGTTTGTGTCTAGAGAGCTTCTGGAGCGCTTTCAGAAGCAATGCCATCCGCTCAAAATCAATCCTAAGCAATCCTAAACGAGAGATGGATGAACAGGGAGGCAGAAAAGCAGGGCCAAGCGAGAGAGCAAACAATTCCCCCTCCCAAACCACTAGGTAAAAGGTTTCTCCTCAGAGGAACTCAAAACTCTACTTTTGCTTAACAGCTTTTATAAGGCAAACATGTTGCTCGGGAGAATAAATGCCTGCTTTGTGTGTCCCCCGTGGAACCAGTCAAGTCAGGGCTCAGCTAATGTATAATCTATATTTACATGGCAAAAAACCCCACCCTTATTTAGGTTCTTGATTTACAATCCTTAGTTTTTATAAACTCAGTCATTCCCAGTGAAAGAATGCAGAGCAGATTTATAGAAGCTACATTATGCCTTAAATCTTAATACCATTTTTAAAGCACTTTTATGAGTCACCCTAAGCAATGTTTTCCCTCTATTTTCAAGACATTACTGTGTAAAAACAGATCCAAATCTTTACCTTAAAAACAAGACCATTTTAACCAAGTATCAGCTCTACTGCAGCACTAAACATCATTGGCAAGATCCTTATAAGCCTCTGGTTTCAAGTTTTCAAGGCGTGCATGTGAAATGTGCTTTGTACCAAGGTTTGTCTGATAAGATCTCAGCCTGCATGAGCAGTGAATTTGCTTTCACCATCACAGTCAAAATAACATAAATCTCTGGGGGCTTCTGTAAGTCAGATAAAGGGAAAGGGCCTGATTCTGTGCTTTCTCCCCCACACCAGGCTCCCCTTTCCATGAAGAAAGCTGTTTGAAATATATGCCAGCTCAGGTTCAGTCCAGTTAAAACGAAAAATCTCCTAAGTTCACAAGGATACATGCAAAATGCTAGTGAGGCACATGTGTTTGCACCCGTGCATGGGCACAGCAACGCAATGGCAGTTGTTAAGTAGCTCCAAGAACTGATGTCCTTTAGATAGCAATTTAAATATTATTAAAGAAGTAAATAGTAAAGCAGACCTGTAGAGAATGAGCTTCTTAATCACAGAATTATAGAATGTTAGGTTGGAAGGGACTTCAGGGATCATCTGGTCCAACCTTTCAGGTGATCTATAGTTTAAATGAGGTGGCCCAGCACCCTGTCATGCTGAGCCTTAAAAGTGTCCACTGTAGAGGAATCCACCACTTCCCTGGGGAGATTATTGCAATGTTTAACTGTTTCCATGGGGAAAAATTTTCTTCTGGAATAATTTTGGAGGAAACTAAGCAGCAAGTCATTTTAATACACTATTATAAAAAATAAATATATATGCTATACCCACTGCTAAGATCTTCTAATGGGACTGCTGACAGCAAGCACAACATTTAGGAGATATATCTGCAGAAATTAGGTCCTTGGGTAACAATGGGTTGCATAGCATGGAGATCTTTTTTTCCAAAATCAGCCAACTAAGTATAATGGTTGCATCTTTTAGAAGGATCCTAAGAGACTTGACTACACCTGATGGAACAACAGTGGTGGGGACCAAGCGACCATCCCTAAAAGGCTCCTTAGCACAAGCCTAACTGTCCCTTTCCCTATAGCTCTGTGAGGCTTGTGTTACTGGCTGCACAACAATTCATTTTTGAGAGCGGTGGACAATATCTCAGCACAGAATAGTCAAGAGCCTGGAGCAATATTCACCATTTTGGGAGAACTAGGAATTGTAGAGGCAATAAAGACCAGGTCACTTACCTCTCAGCTGACGTGGTGGTTGTGAATCAGCGATGGAAAAGGTGAGCCTTAGTGACACTGTCCACAGCTCTGGAATATGTGTCATCCCAGGAGCCAAGTGCTGGGCACTTAAGTTCCAAAACCTGGGCAAGAAAAAAGGTACAAAACCAAATTATCCAGAACATTCTTGGCAGAGGTGTCTCAATTCCAGCAAAAAGTCATTTGAAATAAGCACATTTTCCCCCAGATTATGCCATGAGGGTCTTCTAAATGACTTTCTGGAAATACAGACATAAACACATCAGAATCCATTTCATGGCTCAGGCTAAACCACAAAGATTTTATCTTGAAATCTCAACCTTTTCTTTATGATGAAAGAAATTGAAAAGGTTTGGTGTTTGGGTTGATTTTCTTTAAAAAAAGAGTATGTTCTAACCTACAGTTACTTAACCTGAAAGTGCTCAAAATGAGTAGAAAATACTTGTTACACACCAGGCTGTTACAAGCTGCAGTAAGAATACATCAAACACTATAGTGAAAGAAAACTGTTAGGAACACAAAACATTTCCAGTAAATTATAAACATGATATAGAGCATCCTTAATAACGTTGCAAAGCACTTAGAATATTATCCCAGTAAATCCAGTATTTACTCTGGATCCAGTCTTGCAGCCTTCAATCACGCAAGTGCTCTCATCTGTAGTAATGGAACAGTAAATATAGAGACCACTCACTCAAGTACAAGCTTCAAAATTCAATGATAGCTTTTGATATGAAAAACACTTTTAAAGCATCAGTTTCTGTTCCAGACTGGTCAAACTCTACAGCTAGAATCACCATAAACCCGGCTATTACATTTAGATTTGTCAATAATCTTTCTTCAAGTGCCAGAAACCAAAGCAATTCATTTACATTTTACATGTAAACGTTCTTAATATAAGAGTCTGTATCCTCTAGGTACAGAACAGAGCATCAAAATATACCATCACATTGTGATGTTTTATATTAAAAATATCTCCTCCTCAAGGAATTTTTTAATCAATAGCCATAAAGCCTAATGACTGGGAGGTGTTTAAAAAAACAAATCCTATTTTGGATACATATATGCTATGTCAGTATCGACAAGCAAATAAAATTCCTGCCTACTACATTCCCACCAACAAACACTGGTATTTGTGTACAATCTATTAAGCTACACTCTAAAATAGAAATAATTAAATAAATAAAGAAAAAAAGAAATCCCCAGGGACTTATCAACAGAGTCAAATTACTTCCAGCCACCCAGGATCGATGAAAGGCACATACTTTAACAGGTACCAACATGAGGAGACATTAGGAGGAATTTCTTCACCATGAGGGTGGGGAGGCCCTGGCTGAGGTCACCCAGAGCAGCGGTGGCTGCCCCATCCCTGGAGGTGTTCAAGACCGGTTTGGATGGACCTTGGAGCTCCTGATCCAGTGGGAGGTGTCCCTGACCATGGCAGGGAGTGGGACTGGATGGGCTTTAAGGTCCCTTCCAACTCAAACCACCCTATGATTCTATGAGAGTTCTTGGTTTTGCTCAGCCAAATGGTTCAACAGATGCTGAAACTGGAGTGGGTGAAGGGTCCTACTGAAACACCAATAACCCCATGCCAAACACTTCAGAGCTGCAGACTGCTAGTCCAGAGTACACTTATGCCACCTTTAGCTATCTTCAGTGTTTACCCTTGAAACTGGGGTGCAGTTTCAGTGTTTTGTTGGATCTTTGCACAATGGGAAGTGAAACAAAGAATAAAACCCTCCTCTGCTGTACCTCACGCAGAGCAGACACCAAGGTCCACAACCTGGGCTGAGAACTCACAGATGATAACTCACGGAAAGCAAACCCTGATCAGATATTCTGTGACGGTGAAGGCATCTGAAGCCCCTAGGAAAGCTCCTGAGTCTAGACAATGACTAGGCTGCCAAAGCTCTACCTGGTGCTATAAATCAGCTCCTCTTTTTTCCTAACATACCCAGTGGACTCCATCTAACAGGCAGCAGCAGAGCAAATGTGCCAGGTAACAGCCCCAAAATGACACAGCAAAAATGCTAGCAAGAATTCCTGTCTGCTGTCTTCCAAGATGGGTCCAACCAAAAGAGTTCCATTCACTTTACCTCCCAGAAATATCGTATTTTATAGAGTCATAGAATTACAGGATGGTTTGGGTTGGAAGGGACCTCAGAGCCTATCCAGTTTCACCCCGTCATGGGCAGGGACACCTCCCTTTGGATCAGGTGCTCCAAGCCCCATCCCTTGAACACCTCCAGGGATGGGGCAGCCACCACTGCTCTGGGCAACCTAGGCCAGGGCCTCCCCAAGCTCACAGTGAAACATTTCTTTCCAAGATCTCATCTCAATCTCCCCTCTGTCAGCTTAAAACCATTCCACCTTGTCCTATCCCTGCACTCCCTGATCAAGAGCCCCTCCACATCTTCTCTGGAGCCTTTTAAGTTTTTGAAGGACATTCTGATGGCTTTGGCTGCCATTGCTATTTGAAATGTGTCTTGTTTTCAATCTGATAGAGTTTCATTCTGTCACATCTATACCATCTTGACCTTGTGCACCAACTGACCTGTTGCTAAGTAGACATGTGGACACTAACCCATGCATATGAGGGAAAACCAACTGACAGCTTCAGAGCTGTCCATGTAAGTGTTGAATCTCTTGACCACTAAGAGCTGAACATTCATTTAGCAGGAGATAATTAGCATTGACAAGTAGGAGCAAGTTATCAGCCACAGACACAAAAATGCACGTAACTTGTTGCAGCATGGGTTACTCTTGCTCGAGGATTGCATTAGCTCACACATTCCTCTCTTGAAATCTTCCTTTTATTAAGTATTCACTGTGTATGCCTTAAAGCTAGAGCTTGCTTTTTGGTTTCATCCAGTTTAGTGTATGAGTTAACCACTTCAGAGAAACCTTTTCTGGAGATGATGAGAATAGGATTGACCAATGCCTTGAGCTACCCACCGTAACTTCACGTCCCAGTCCTGGCCTAAAGTCTGCCTGATTACCTTATTGCATGATCATAAGGAGGCGTCACAAAGGTCTTTTGTGAGATACTGAGTCAGCAAAGCTGTGACAGAGTTTAAGTCTGAGCCCCCATCCCAGCTACAGAGAGGTTGATGAAGGAAACGGGAGTTGGGGAGAGAGAGCTTAGGGAGGGGGCTTGAATTAGGAGGGACAAAACAACAAGAATTCATTCTGCGATAGATTGAAAAAAACATAAGGTTAGCTGTGGATTTTTTCCATAAAGAAACATCATGTGAAAGCAAATCATTCCAAAGATTTAATAGCTTTATGGCCAGCTACTCACTTGGTGTTCACAGGTATGTGTGATCTCTGGGTTCCTGACTTGACTCTGCTGTCCTCAGTGCCACAGCTAGGATAGAAGTCAGGCAAATCTTAGCTGCAAGATGTGCTTTTGGAATCAGATACATTGCTGTGAAAATGTCAGTCCAAATAAACTGCATTTTCTAGTGAAAATGAAACCTTTTATTCTGCTTTCACCTTCTGACCAGCTCCTGGTGAAGTCTGGTTACAGGAACAATGACTTCTTCACCTGGGCCACAGGACCAAATAAACACCTTTCAACAGAAACATGGGCTTATGGACTGATCAGAAGTTACGGCTGCTTTCCAGGTCATCACGCAAAAGGTAATAACTTACTTTCAGAGATGTTAAGAAATATGCAGGACTTGAGCAAACTAGAATGGAAGAGTCCCTTTTAGATCAAATAGACCTCTACAAAACTCTTTGGATGCTGTGGACCAGAAGCAGTCCAGAGGTCCTGAAGCTTCTGTCCTAGCTAAACTTAGAAGATGAAGGATAAAACAAGACTGTAAATCAAATACCTGTTGAAAGCATGCAGCGATCCTCAATATTGCAGGTACCACTGTGAATGGGAAGCTTCTTGGTACATTAGGGACATCCCTGAGAGGAGAGAGCATTTCTGTTTTGTCATGTGATCGTGAAATTCTGAAGTGAAGGCTTAGTAAATGGCAGCTCTTCTGATTTCTTTCCCTACCAACACAGAACAAAGTTTCATTGACTTCAGATGCCAGAAATGAGATTACCAAATACCTCATGGAGGACTAATTCATCATTTTTGTGCCTGTTAATTTGTGATACTGCTGTGTATCTGAATGGATTTATGAGGGGAAAATATAGAAGCATGGCTTCTTTATATTCCCTTTGATTTTTTTTTTAATTAAAATTCTAATTTGTTACCTTTTTAGGAAAAAAAAATCAAAATGCATGACCAGATTCTCTAGCTTAGGCCTGGGTCTGCGGAGGGTTCAAAGGGAATCTAAAGGAATTCATGCTTTAGTTTTGTTTAAAGGATTTCAAATTTGGGTCAAAATTCTGCCAGAGATGAAGTATCAGCAGCAGCAACCCCCTATAAACTCTAATCTATAAAGATCAGCCATGGCAACTGGAATAACTCACACTCAATTTGTACAAATACAATTTCACATATAACTGACTGGAATTTAACAGAGGGAACCAGACCTAGTTTAGGAGAAGGGGGTTTACTGGATAAAGTGTTTCACTAAACACAACATTTGCTTTTCATCAGTATTAAAATAAGGATCGCTAACCTGTTGTGCACTTGTGTCCACAAGCATTAACGATGAAGAATGCAAGTTAACTGTCTGTACTTCAACAAAAGCATTAAGAGCTTGAGAAGGGTAGATGACATCTGACTAGCAAAGCACCAAGACAGCATTCAGAAAGTTTCAAAATCACGCGCACCAAAACCCCTCCAGACCCACTGACCTGTCTATCCGTAGGATTTTACTGCAGAATTCTCTTGCAGCTTTTACTACACAGTCCATTTAGGTCACTTCTGTGTGTGTTTTCATCAAAGTTGAGCCAGGCAACCTGGAAGAGTTAGGGATCTCGGCATGCAAAGAGAGGTTTTGACATACAAGTTCTTCCAACCACTTAATTTGCCTTGCCCTAAGGTACACTCTGTTGCTTATTTTTCAGTGAAATGATCCTGGTTTTCAGGAAGCCAACCTACTCTATGGCTGTTTGGAAGAGCCTGACCAGTCTTCTCAGAAGACCTGTCCTGCTTTGGCAAATCTGTCTGAGCACCTTTGTGTGTTTCAGTAACAACAATACTTCTCTACCACTGATGGATCAGAAACAGCTCGTCTGTTCAGAGGCTACTGATGTTGCTTTCTTCTCTTTCTGGTTTGTTATGGAAACTTAAATTCTTCACCTTGGAAAGTTTTAGGTAACACCTAGGTTTCTGCTTAGCAGCCTGTTTTTGAATCAATGATGGCAAACACATTGTGTTCACAACAGCATATGGTAAATGTTCAGTAAACATGACCAAAGAATCACAGAATGGTTTGGGTTGGAAGGGACCTCAAAGCCCATCCGGTTCCACCTTCTGCCATGGGCAGGGACACCTCCCACTGCATCAGGTTGCCCCATCCAACCTGCTCAAGGCCCCAGCCACAAGTGCTCCGGGCAGCTTGGGCCAGTGCCTCGCCACCTTCATTGTCCATGCAGTACGTTATCATCTCATGATATTGTAGTAGTACATAATTGGTTGTCATAAAAACAGTTTAGGGTTTTCCATCTACTTTGTCTTTCCAGTGTTGAATTCACCACTCAGCCCCTGGAAACTCCCAGTCTCTTATGCAGCATTTTTCAGCCTACAGATCTCGGAGAATTTGCTACAGGGAGACAAAAAAAATCCCATTCACTTTATAGACAGGGTAGCACAGGGGATAAAAGCAAGTGACTTACCCACACCGTAGCTCAGGGGCTGAGCAAGGTGTGGAATGCAAATGTCTGCTTCCTCCTGCTCCTCCTGGAAAGCTGGGGCATTGGTTTTGAGATTGTGCAGTCAACAGCCCCAATTAGAAACCTTGCTACAGTAAATCATTTATCAATATTCACTCAACTTTACCTTACTTGGACTTGCACACTGTTGTGTGTCACCAAGGTGAGTTAGTACGTCCATCCAGGTGTTGTGCTCTAAGATGTGCTGTGTTGTGAGTAGGAACCAAGCGCCGCACCAGGAGGATTCCTCCAGCAATCCCTGTTAGCATTGCATCCGACTGACCTAGAACATTTGTTACAATTTTCCTTGAATATTAAAGTTTAATTTGGCAGACAGTTACGGTAAAAGGATTCTGCTGGGTACATAATTTGAAAATACGATAGCTAATAGAAGGTGCTGCTTTGCCAGCAAGAAGAGATGACACATTCTGCTTTACAAAAACCAGACCACCAAACCAAAAATCAAATCCATCAACACTAATGGTTCCGCAGTGTTTCCATTCAGTTTGAATTCATGCATTTCACTTGATAGTATGGTCTAAAGCCAATCCTTGCAACATGCAATTCATATGGTGCTTTGTAGAAGAGGGCAGTAAGAGCTGCCTGATTCTTAGCATCATGCTAGGAGACTATGCAGAGGTGGAGAGCAAGAGTAGAGATGTGAATTCATCTCTTATTGATCCCCTTTGCAAAATGACAGATCAAGCTGGAGGTTGTAGTGAGGTGGGTGCTGGTCTCTTCTCCCCAGCAGCCAGTGACAGGACAAAGGGAGATGGCCTCAAGCTGCACCAGGGGAGATTTAAGTTGGATATTGGGAGGAATTTCTTCACTGAAAGGGTTGCAATGCACTGGCAGAGGCTGCCCAGGGAGGTGGCTGAGTCTCCATCCTTGGAGGATGATTCTAAGTTACTATCTATGTCTAGAAATGTCAGGAGAATACATGACTAAGGACATATCAGAGCAATCCCTTTTTATCAATTAGCAGCAAGGGAAATATTTGTATTGTCCCCACGTCTGGATTTTTCTGCTCCAGGTAGGTAACTTGCCTGCTATTACAAAAGATCACTTGATGAAAGCCTCTAATGCAGGAATTGCTACTGCTGGAAAGTTCAGGCATTATTTTCAGAAACTGAAATCTGATCACAATAAAAATCTGCGTTCAGCGCTCAGACAGACAGCGGTAAAATGATGCCTTCATGAAAGCACGGCGAAGTGGGAAGGAGATCAGCAAGGCATTTGGCAAAAACACCCTCACATGCAGCATTTCAGCAGTGGTTTTTGAAAGAAATGGAATAACTCTGTTACACAAAGGCACCAGAAATGCTGAATATCACTGTGTGGATTGCCTAGAAAAAGCCCTTTGTAGTTTGAAAGAACAGGAGTGAGCAGTGATTAAACTGTGCAATGGGGGGAGATAACAGCACAAACCTTGGGGCATGAAAACATCCTGCCGTGCCCACACAATATGCCAGCAGAGCACAAGTCCACCCTGTGCTGGGAGCTGAGAGACCCTGCTGGGGCAACCCTACACCTGGAGCAACCACCCTCACCAAGGGGGTCGGAACTGGCCGGCATCCAGCAGTTCTCTGGCTTCAACACCGAGAAACACCCTCAGCTTGACTTCATGATGAATGGCCCAAAGCTGAAGCTGGACTAATTCAATCTGGAAACACAGCACATGGGGGTATTTTTAGCAGAAGCTCTAATTTTATATGAGACTCCAAGTCTGGAGAGGGCAGCGAAGAGATGACCTCGTGCCTAACTAGCAACCAGGATGCAGAACCACGTGCCATCTCGGAAGACAAGCTGGCTTTTCTACCCAAAGAATTTATGTATAACAAATATGAACATTTTTAGCCTTTCCCGCCACCCAGAGATGTCAAAAATCAGTTTAATTGCTCAGACTGTCAAGACTCCACAGATATTATGTGTATTTTCTCTCTCTCATACAGAATCCATTTTTGTTCTGAATAATTACACCCAGAGCTGAAACACAACCTGCCAAAGTAGCAGAAAAGAATCCAACCCTTTTCTACAAGCTTTCAAAGCAAATATGTTGGGTTTTTTTTAATATATGCAGTATGATTTAATTCTTTTTAATAACTGAGTGTGAATGAATTTAGGGAGGGATCTCTGGCCAGATCCTCAGCTGATGTACAATTGACCTCAGAAAAGCTATGCTGAGTCAGATCCTGAAGATGCATCACAGTGAGTTTGAAAAGCTCTCTTGGAGATTACTCACCTCGTAGACGCAAAATGCAACCGTTCCCATCAACTGTCTCTTTCTAAGCACTTTAGCTACTGAGTCAGAGTACAACCAATAGTCATCCACCTAAAGCTGCACATGCTTCAAACAAGACCACGTCCTGTGTGGAGCTGGGCCTCAAGGATCAGCACCACTACGGTCTCTCATCACCAGTTATGAACAGCTGTTTCGGTGTTGGTTTTCCAGCTGAAAATCATCAAATCATAGAATCATTAAGGTGGGAAAAAACATCTAAGGTCATCCAGTTCGACCATTAACCCAACCCCTCTGTACCTACTAAACCACATCCTGAAACAGCACATCTACATGCCTTTTGAACCCCTCCAGAGACGGAGACTCCCCCACTACCTCTCTGATGGTAAAGATGTGTTTCTTAATATCCAATCTTAACCTCCCCTGGCACAACTTGAGGCCATTTCCCCTCAGCCTATCACTTGTCACTTGGAAGAAAAGACCAGCGACCACCTTGTTTCAACCTCCTCTCAGGAGTTGCAGAGACGAAGAGGTCTCACCTCAGCCTCCTCTTCTCCAGGCTGAACAGCCCCGGGGCCCTCAGTCGCTCCCAGAAGCCCTGTTTTTCAGCCCCTTCCCCAGCTCCATTCCCTTCTCTGGATGCGCTCCAGCCCCTCAGTGTCCAGGGATTGCTTCCTGCTGAACTAAAGCTGCTCTGGGCTCAGAATTAATTCATGCAAGGCTTGAAGCACTGTAACAAGTCTGTATGATGAAAGAGAAATAATTAAATTTTGTTTCCCTTGAAAGGGGATGCCGAGAAGCCAATAAGAATGTTCCATACATGATGCAAGACTTATGAAGCTTTAATAGCAATAGTAAAAGATTATTTCCACATATCAAGGGTAGAGAACACACTGGTGCCTCTGGTCAGTTGTGTTCCCAGTATGTTTGAGTTTACTTAAAAATGCTAAAATCATACTAAAATTTATAGACACCAACTTGCTGATCCCCAAAAACACCCATCCCAGCAAGCACTGAGGTATCTACACGTCTGAAAATCATCACAGAGAACCTTTCCTGCCGTTAATTTTCTCTGCTCCTTTCTTCTTCCTACACACACACACTCGCACACAAAAGCAGCATCTGGCTTCTGGTGGCATGCAGGAATACTGCCAGAAAGTTTTTTTGTGGATTATTGGCACAAGCACGCTCTGATCCTCTAAACGCCTGCAGCAAGAGTTTAGTTTTGTCACCTGGAGACAGGACACACTTGCTGTCAGATCTGTGTGCAGGAGACCTGCTCTCAGTATTTTCTGGAAAGAAAATCTCCCCTTTTCAGTAAATAAGTGGGACCTGGGGCTGTTCAGCCTGGGGAAAAGGAGGTTGTGGGGAGACCTCTTCACTGTCTACATTTGCCTGAAAAGAGGTTGCAGCAAAGTGGGTACTGTTCTATTCTCCCAAGTAACAAGTGACAGGATGAGAGGCAATGGCCTCAAGTCGCACCAGGGGAGGTTTGGATTGGATGTTAGGAAAAACTTCCTCACTGAAAGGGCTCTCAGGCCTTGGCAGAGGCTGCCCAGGGAGGTGATGGAGCCCCCATCCCTGGAGGTCTTTAAAAGATGGGCAGACAAGGCGCTAAGGGGCATGGCTTATAGCGGACAGGTACAGTTGGAGGTGATGATCTCAAAGGTCTTTCCCAACCAAACAATTCTATAATTAAGAGGCAATCATTCCAATGAAGAAATAAAACTAACAAGACACAGCCACAGCCAGTCATCAAGTTTTACAGAGAACCCTACCCTGCTGGCATTAGCTGCAAAATAATGCTTTAATTTGTGCTGATTAATGCTTTTCACGCATTTCTTCCTTGCCAAATCAAGCCAGATTTCAAGCGAGATGTGGCCTTATGCTTAACAACAGCCCCAGCCCCTAATTCTATCAGCCTTGCAGGAAAGCTGCATCCCCTCGATGTCTTCCTTCCCTTTCCAAAGAGCCAGCAGCTACTTATAAACGACACTAAAATCCAGAACTGGGATTACTCCTGCTGGGCAGGTGCCTTGGAGCTGCCACTCGGTCAGGACTGGGTGTAAGGAAACAAAAATCCCAACCCTTTGGTTCCCTCTGCCAGGGCTGGTCCCAGCCTCTCCATTCGCTGATCTCTGCTGCCCTCTCCTGCAGGAGCCGGGGACTCTCTTTCCAACGAATTAACATCTCTTTAAGGCAATAACACATTATTAAGGCTGTCAGGGGTGACTCCTTTAAAACCCCAGGGGATGGGGCAGGAGTTCTAGGAATAGGGAAAACTCAAGCTGCGAAGGGAAGGTGTTCAAGAAATCTTACAGAATGCACTAAGGGGCAAAAGGAAGAAAGGAAACCTAAATAATAAATGAAATGTGAAGAAGTGAGAAGCAGAGCAACTGCTTTTCTGCTTTGATTGTCTCTTGTAGACACGACGAGGCTGAAGCCTGGAGCACCAAGGCAGCCCGGTGCTCTGGGAGCAGGATGCTCTGCTGGGCTGGGCTCCCAGCAGGCAGTCACCACCTTGGAGATCCTACACTGACTGCCTGACCTTCATGTTGCCTTCATGCAGGGAAAGACGAGTTCTGACATCCTCAGCCTGCAGAAAAAACTTCCATCTCACTCTGCGTACAGAACCTGCCCACAGCTCTCATCTCCTGCAGAGTCCAATCTTCTCCTTTATGTCACAGAATGGTTTGGGTTGGAAGGGACCTCAAAGCCCATCCAGTCCCACCCCCTGCCATGGGCAGAGACACCTCCCACTGGATCAGGGGCTCCAAGCCCCATCCAACCTGGCCTTGAACACCTCCAGGGATGGGGCAGCTGCCACTGCTCTGGGCCACCTGGGCCAGGGCCTCCCCACCCTCTCAGGAAAACATTTCTTTCCAAGATCTCATCTCAATCTCCCCTCTTTCATCTCAAAACCATTCCCCCTCATCCTCTCTCTGCACTGTTCGATCAAGAGCCCCTCCCCGGCTTTCCCACAGCCTCTTTCAGCACTGGAAGCTGCTCTAAGGTCTCCCCAGAGCCTTCTCTTCTCCAGGCTGAACAACCCCAACTCTCCCAGCCCATCTTCCTAGCTTCAAGGCTTCATCATTCACTGACTTTCACTCTCTACATACTGGGTTTTGTTTTTTTCATTCTCTGCCTTTTCTGTTATTATTTAACTTGATAATGATTTCTTTGATTTAAATCTTAGCTGCTTGGGATTGGAATTTGTAACACTGATTTCACACTGCCTCTTAGGTTTGAACACTGAAGTCACGTAAGATGTTATCGCAATGCACTGGAATTCCACAGAAACACCAACATTCTAGAAGACCATAAAAAATGAAAATGTGGTGGTGAGACAGGAAAAAGAAAAATGTACTTTGTAAAGAACCTAGTAGCTGAGGAATTTGCCTGCCAAACAGTCAGAAAGGACGAACAGATTAATTCAGCTCCGTGCAAAGTATGCGTCTTGGTTTTTGAGGGGATGGTTGTGGCATAAAATAACAATAAAACCCCCTACATGTTGGCTTAGTCCTACTGAGAGCAAAAGCTGCTACCAGTAAACATCCCATCCAGGACCAGGGGCTCACTAACAAATTACCTTCCTGCTCACTTTTCCTATCAGCAAGGCTGCTTTTACTTGCAGTGCATTAATCTGCCTTTCAGCTTGCTTTTAATCAAAAGCAGGTTTAACTTCGGAGAGTGGAAAAAGAAAGCAGACGCTGAGGTAAACCACTAACTGGAACTGGAAGAAATCTTCAGAAAGAAAAGTCTCTGTGGCTTGATAAGTACTGAAGAATTGGTTTTCTAGAGGAAAGGGAGAAAGAAAACACTCCATGTTGTTGCAGTTGGGAAACACAGCTACGCCTGCCCTCTTTTCCCAAATGCAGGAAGAATGAACCAATTT
Organism: Phaenicophaeus curvirostris; assembly: GCF_032191515.1. Classification (NCBI taxonomy): domain Eukaryota; kingdom Metazoa; phylum Chordata; class Aves; order Cuculiformes; family Cuculidae; genus Phaenicophaeus; species Phaenicophaeus curvirostris. The sequence continues at coordinate 11,396,929 of NC_091400.1, read as the reverse complement.
GTACAATATTTTCATAGAATCACAGAGTGGTTTAAGCTGGAAGGGACCTTAAAGATCATCTAATGCCAACCCCCTTGCCATGGGCAGAGACATCTCCCATGGATCAGGGGCTCCAAGCCCCAGCCAGCCTGGCCTTGAACACCTCCAGGGATGGGGCAGCCACCACTGCTCTGGGCAACCTGGGCCAGGGCCTCCCCACCCTCATCATGAGGAATTTCTTCCTAATGTCCAGTCTAAATCTTTCCCCTTCCAATTTAAAGCCGCTCCTCTTGTTCTGTCACTCCATGACCTTGCAAAAAAAAGCCCCTCTCCTGCTTACCTGGAGCCCCTTGCAGTACAAGGTTTCTCCGGATCCTTCTCTTCTCCAGGCTGAACAACCCCAACTCTATCCACCTGGCCTCACAGCAGAGGGGCTCCAGCCCTCGGATCATCTCCTTGGCCTCCTCTGGACCTACTCCAACAGCTCCGTCTCCTCATGATGCTGGGGATTCCAGAACTGAACTGAGGACTCCAGCTGTGGTCTCACAGGAGTGGAGTAGAGGGGGCAACTTGGCTACTCCTATTTGTGTGTGTAACATTCAAAAAACTAAAACCCTTAATCCTGATAATTTGCAAAATTATCTTCTCACATTGAGGAAATAAAATTCTGGGGTGTCAGGAATTAAAACCCGAGCAAACAAGCCCTGCAAACTCCTCAGTTGTTGTGTGCTACGGAAGAGTTGTGTGCAAGCAACCATGAGTCAAGGTACAACACTCCCACGACCCCTTCCGAGCGACTCATCCTTCTGCTGCTGCAGGGACTGAGCAGGAGGAGGAAACTGCCAAGCGAAGGGGGAAGTTCACCCTGTGAAAGGGGACCAACTGTTTCAATGAATACCACGGATATAAATACTCATGCAACTGATTCTATCAGGTTTTCAAACTCCACCTTCCTTTCCTCCAGCAGGCGTAGGGGGGCACCAATTAGCTGCTAGAATTGCATTTTGACTGTGTTCGTTGTTTTCCTTCTCTGGGTAAACATCTTTTTTTCCTTTTCTTCCAGAATTATTGTGTCCAAGCTGGAAGTCATCTCAAATCAAGCAAAGAAAATCAATTAAATTAAACAAAATCCATTAAAACATACAAAAAATAAACACAAATAAACCTAAAATATTCAAATAATTAAAAAAATAATCTAGATGCTCTAGTTCCAATCTACTTACAAGTTCTGTGTTGTTATTTTGCTGGAGTAGATGTGATCAGATGGATGAGGTTCCAGCTGCAATCCCTCACAAGGTGCACCTACAGCCTTGTACCAACAGATCACACTCTACCCTTCCCAGTATTTCACATTTCAGTGGTCTGATCGTTCCATTCCCAACTCATTACAGCTTAATTGGTGACAGAGCAGACAGCACAAGAACAAAGAGCTCCAAAAAGGTAAATGGTCTCTGTTACAGATGGCTGGAAGCCTTCTGGTAGTGGATTCTTTGAAACAGGCTGGATATCTGCATTCCCAGCCTCTCTCCGTTGTTTGTTATTGTTATAATTTGCAGCAAGTAAATTAGTGCCCTCCATTTAGATCGCCAGCGTGTCCTTCATGGGTCTCTTCATTCACTACACACAATAAGTACTGGTCAGAAGCCAGGCGTTTTCAAAAAGGTAGAGCTTGCCTTTTGCTCAAAGGACACCACCAAAATACAGGGGAGTTTAACTGCACACAGTGCCAACATCTGCCCATCCTTCATCGGAGCCAAATTTCAGACTTGCAGAGAACATTTGGACAACTGTTTCACAGAAAATAACCTCAGTTTGTCCAACTCTACCAGTCTGCTTCGAAGAACATTAATTGCAGATATTACGAAGTCCCCTCTTCTCCCCTTGAATCAACAGGGGTGGACAAAATACATTTTGGCTGTGTGATCTATGGGATTGATCCCTTGTCCTGTCCCTGCGCTCCCTGATCAAGAGCCCCTCCCCAAATTTCCTACAGCCCCTTTCAGTATTTGGAATCTGCTCTAAGGTCTCCCCTCAGCCTTCTCTTCTCCAGGCTGAACAATCCCAACTCTCCCAGTCTATACTTGTACGGAAGGTGCTCCAGCATTCCAGTCACCTCCATGGACTCCTCTGGACTCGCTCCAGTAGCTCCGCATCCTTCATGTGCCGAAGACTCCAGAACTGAACACCAGGCTCCAGGAGAGGTCTCACCAGAGCAGAGCAGAGGGACAGAGACCCCTCCCTCAACAATCCCACTGTCCATGTCTACAACTAAGATGTTAAACACCAGTCCCAACACTGGCCCCTGAGGAACACCCCTTGTCACTGGTCTCCACTTGGACATGGAGGCAATGACCACAAGTCCCTCATTGCAACCCCCCAGCCAATTCCTATCCACCAAGTGGACCCTCCATCAAATCCACACCTATCCAGCTGAGAGCCAAGGACGTCAGGCACAACTAGCATTCAATCCCAGTTAACAGGTGACATTTTTGTATTAAATACAGACATGCAGAGATTCTAAAAGTTTGGCTTTATTATCATAGTGTGACTGCATTATTATCTAAATAAACATTTCAACCACTTTTATAACCTATTTTCAGCACAAAGGTTTCAATAGGGAATGCCACACAGCATTCTGAAACCTTCACACTTGAAATTATACAGAAACATTCATTATTAAAAGGCCTTTGCAATGTGTTTCTTTGAAAAACATCAGATTTTTAAATCCAAGTGTATATTAAAGCAGATTCTTTTCCAGAGATTCAATGACAAACATTTCCATGTGATCTGTCAAAGAACAAGTTTGTGTGTGCTTACATCAATTCTGGAGCAACCTTGTCCATGAGCATTTGAACACCAAGAGCAGGAGGTGAGGAGTGTTGCAGTAGGCAATGTGAGCCAGAATTCAGCCCACACTAAACAACAGCTAATTTGCCCAACTCCGATGCTCATCAGGTAAAGCTTAAGGCAATTTTTACTGTATATTTACTTCCCCCCACGCTAAAGAAGCTCCAAGTGTTATTTGTAATACACTGAATAAATCATTCTATGGTGGATGTAAGATGTGGTGAGAAGAAACATGATACATTGCAGTTAAAACATTTACATTTCCATTTAGAGCAATGAAAATCATATTTTCAATTTGTATGAAAACATCATTATAGAAAAGCCAGAACCTTCAAATCGTATCAGAAACGCAATTTTAGAGTTGAATCAAGAGGTTTATAGAGTTAAAGAGAAGTGCCAAGGGTGGTCCTCTAGGAAGGAGTGCAGAATACACATCCACCAATACTCAAACATAAGAATCATCCAATGCCCTTCAAGTAGACAAGCCATGAATTACCTTGAAATGAGAGACCTTTGACCTGATCCAATTCACACAAAGCTGCAGTAGCTCCTACAACCTGGTAAAAGCAATAATTCTATTTTTTAGTCCAGACTAATTTTCACACCCCACAATTTTCAGCTTGGAAAGGCAATTTAACATCAGCACCCGCTCCTCAGCTGTAAAATATCTCAGTCAATCAGTAATAAATAGACAAGATAAGAGCTGAACTAAGAAACAATGTAAACAATCACTTCAATACTGAAACAGTGGCACAAAAATGAGAAAAGACGTGGTGGCATCCTTAAATCTGGGCCACAAGCACTAAAAATATCTAACTGAAAAGCCGACACTTTGGCTTCACACAATGCTTTTTCTACCTATTGTTAACCACACGTTAAAATAACAAACAAAACTGTGGAAACAGTGTTAGGGGTCTACAAGATGTTCTCCAGGAGCCTACCTTGCTGCTTTTGAGGTAGGACCTTCTCCCATCCTTTGGTCCCACGAACCAGTCAACACAAGGCAGAATTCAGTCCCTAAGGTGTGCAAGGAGTGCACACAAGAATAAAAAGGAATAAAACAATACCTTCATCAACAAAAGGGACGTTGCATGGATTCTGGGAATGTTAGGAGACTTTTGTATGTAAACCTACTCAAGATTCCATTCCAGACAGTTACCGAAATGACAATACAGTGATTTTAAACAGAAAAATGGATGGAGAAAACACGCTGTTCCAGGAAAAAACTGTGTGGTTTATGATCTATATTTATTCTTTAAATATATGAATATTTTTATAGTACAGATTGAATCGTTTATACATATAAATACAACAGCAGTGAAGAACTTGAAAGGTTTGTTTAGAAGAAAATGGAACACAGGTACAGAACTCTTCCAGCATGTTTCAAAATTGGATTTCTGCTACAGTTGAAAAAGGTGGAAATAGTCAGAAAAGAGACAGAAATCCCAAAGCTCCTCATAAACACCACGTTTTCACTCCTGCGTCACTTCCTCTTTAGGCTGTTTGAGCTCCACCAGTAACTCTTTACCAGCTTCTCCAGCTTTTGAGGCAAAGAGAAGAGCTCCCTGCCTAAAGCCCAGGAGCTTCAAGCTTCTGGCGTAATCAGCGTACACGGCATGGATCAGTTTATGTGAATGAAGCATTAAGGAAAACTAATTAATAAGGAAAACACTCAGAATCTTTTTTTCTCCTCACCCATTTTCTCTCTCAAGCTTAAAATGTTGAATGTTGCTGCCAATTGTGCTGATCCAATATTATTCAGTGCAAATAATGACAAAAAAATTGCTTTAAATTCTACTATTGAATTCATCTTAGCATTTATCAGAGTGCTGTATCCTAAACCAGACACATTTCAGATACATGCAAGTACCTACCATAATATCATGTCACAACTCGCATAAGGAATTAAGAAACTGTAAGGCTGTAAGGTTGTACTATGAGATTTGTTCATTAATTGGATCTGGAGTTACCTACGTGACTTACAATCATAGAATCGTTTGGGTTGGAAAGGACCTTAAAGCCCATCCAGTTCCACCCCCTGCCATGGGCAGGGACACCTGCTGGATCAGGTTGCTCCAAGCCCCATCCAACCTGGCCTTGAACACCTCCAGGGATGGGGCAACTCCTACCCCTGTGTAGACTCATTCACCTAACGCTGGCTCACACACACTGCGTATGAGCACCTAGATGAAAAGTAGGGTTTCAGAAAAAGGATATTTGTATCATCATTAACTTCAAACACTCCATACTGTAGACAAGCTTCAACAAACAAAGCCGCTCTATCGAAGTACCTCATACTGTGAAACAGGAGAAAAAGAACAGAATTTGTTAGGAAAGAAAAGAATTCAAGGACATCGCATCAAAAGACTTGCACACAGGCTTTCTAAAACCTTGCACCTAGGTCTGGAGCGGCAAATGACTTCGGCACTGAGGGCTGAGCAAGGCTTCTGACCATCACCAGGGTTAAACAGTGACAGCCAGCCCTCTCCCCACACTTCTCACATCTCCCATTCCTCCTCATGCTCAAGGAACTGATGTTAGATGCAAAATTGTTGAAAGGCTCAACTCAATCAGAAATAATCATAGCTACTGTAAATTGTTACTGCTTCGTCAATGGGGGCCAGCAATCTTAAAGCCTGCAGTAGAAGGAAATCATAGAATCACAGAATGGTTTGGGATGGAAGGGACCTTAAAGATAATCCAGATGCACTCTGCCTCTGCCATGGGCAGCAACGCCTCCCACCAGATCAGGTTGCTCCAAGGCCTTAAACTCCTCCAGGGATGGGGCAGCCACCACTGCTCTGGGCAACATGGGCCAGCGCCTCCACATCTTCATTATGAAGAATTTCTTCCTAATGTCCAATCTTCTGCCTCTCAATTTAAAGCCATTCCCATCACTCCAGGCCCTTGCAAAAAATCCCTCCCCAGCTTTCATGGAGGCCCTTTCAGTACTAGAAGCTGCTCTAAGGTCTCCCCGCAGCTTTCTCTTCTCCAGGCTGAACAACCCAACTCTCTCAAGCCTGTCCTCATGGCAGAGGGGCTCCAGCCCTTAAATCATCTCCACGTCCTCCTCTGGACCTGAAATACCAGTGTATTTGTGGAAACTGCAACAAAACCATCAGTTGCAGCATAAAGAAATGCAGGGGTTAAAGTGAATTCAAAAACACATGGTGAAATAGAAACAACTGTCAGAAATCAAACTGCAGGCTCCCTCCCCGCACCCCATGACTTCTGAGTCATAAAAGCATAAAAAACCCAGTCTGGGAGAAGACAAACCATAGACTGCACTGTTTCACTTTTACCTGTGCAACATCTCTGCAACTTTTGTAAAGCACCCAAGCGACAAGAGGACAAGAATGGCTTTGGACTTCTGGTTGACTTGTGGCGAGCACAGGTGATCCACCCAGCGCTTCAACACATCGGCACACTCCTCCGAGTTCAAACGAACCTTTGGGAGATGGGAAAGCTGGTTATGAATTCTCAGCTAAAAAGAGTCTTCTTTTCTTTCATTTTTTTCAGTGAACACTTCCAGGAGAAGTAAAAGCATCCAAAAATTATCATTTTTATTATAAAAAGTACACATCACTTGTATTGATGTATTGAAGTATAAAAATACTCCACTCGGGTCACTATTAACACTATTTTTACTACAAGGCTTTTCTAAAATCCCAAGTATCAAGAATGTCCTGAAGACTCCAGGACAAAAGATCTTTGTTTTCCTTCAGGGCATTTGAACATTTAGAAAATGCATTTTCTAAATTGAGAAAAAAAATTGGAGAAAAAGAGTAAGACTTTTTCCATCCTTTCTGCAGGAACCATAACAGCAACTTTGCTTAGAGACACTGAAATGACATCCTTACTGCCTCCTGTCTGTTATAATTTGGAGAGCCCATGCTGTGCCTAGGTCCTTTTACTGTAATTACATCTGTGTACTGAAGCAGAAGTTGATGCAAATTTACGCGATTTGTGCTAACTTTAAAATCAGCACACATGGAGCTCAGCACAAAGTCCCTGCCTAATTACTCCTCCGCTTCCCTGAGTGGTTTTATGTAGTTTATTATGAACTCTGTGCCGCTGCAGCTATGTGCATCTTCACAAATTGCTGCTAAAGAATTAGAAAATTGAGCATTCTAACAATTTTTAGGCCCCAGAACCTGTCACTTGGACCACCAAGGCAGATCTCTGTAGCCAAAAGGCTGAAAAAGAACCTGTCAACACTGAATGGATTGGATCATTACAGCTTAACACATGGATATAAATGATGATGATATTTCAGAGTCACAGAATCACTGTATGGTTTCACTTGGAACAGACCTTTAAGATCAAGTCCAACCATCGATCCAGCCCTGCTAAGCCCGCTACAAGACCATGTCCCCAAGTACATCTACTCATCTTTTAAACCCCTCTAGGGATAGGGACTCAGTCACCTCTTTGGACAGCCTCTGCCAATGCCTGACAACCCTTTCATTAAAGAAATTCCTCTTAAGATCCAACCTAAATCTCTCCTGGCACAGCTTCAGGCCATTTCCCCTTGTCCTCTCACTGGCCACCGTGGAGAAGAGACAGCACTCACCTTGCTACCACCTCCTTTTAATCTATTTCAAACTTATGTTTGAGATTTTTAACTTTGGCGAACTTCAGCAGCCTCATCAGCTTCCACACCCACATATATTAAACAGGTTATTTACATTAGCAAACTGAAAATTGAGGAATTTGTACCTTCGCAAGCCACGCTGCTCGATTCCACTCGCCGTAAGTTTGCAAATAGCGGCAGGCATCAGCAGCCTTATCAATCAGACACAGCAACTGTACCCCCTCTGGAAAATAAAAAGCACACAACATAAAATGTTAAGGGAAAAAAGATTCGCTATATAACTACAAGTAGATCATTCATAACAGAGAAAGGATCTCTATATCCTTCTCAGCATCACTTTCTACCACCTTGCTCTCCATACAACCTGGGTGTCAGCTATCACGTCAGTTTCCTGGACTACAGAGTTCAGAAAGACCTCACAAAGATCTCCTTTGTCTTCCTCCCAAATATAAACGATGGGGAGTTCACTGAACTTCTCACCATAAACAGATAATGATCTTCATAATTCAAATAAACAGATTTCATGAGTAATCCTTTATTTTAATTTAACGTTGTCCATAGCATAATAATTCACAGTGAAGTGTTAGATGTTCACAGAGTGAAAGGTACTTTTCTCCAGGCAGTTGCAGAAAACTGCACCTTCTCTGCATGCCTTTGAACATTTCCATCAATGATCGCATGGTGAACAACTCTCCCATTAAGCAAAGTTTACCTGTATGTGTAAGGAAACACACTTTTTGAAACAAGTTCTGAACTGGCAAGGAAGCTAAGTCCATATTTCAACCTCAGTAATAAGACACCAATTTTTAGTTAATAAGTTTAATAAGTTAATAAGTTAATAAGTTTAGTTAATAAGTTTAGTTTAATAAGGAAAGTGGAAAATATGTAGCTTTATGTGCTCAGCACATAAAACATTGTTTTTTGCGCAACATTGCATTGTTGCGCAAACAACTGCTAAGCAAATTTTTCCAGAAAACACATTTTTCCAAAGCAAATGAAACAAAACAAGATGAACTTTATAACCACGTCACTGATCATTTGCCTTAACTACTTTAGGTAGTGCCTACTGCAACATAAGCAACATAAGATCTATCACAACAGGACTTTCTCCCCTCCCATCTCCGTTAGCAGCCTTAATAATGGCCAGAATCACCGCTTTATAAGCAAAGGGGAAATCCGCATCAGGGTTTACCTGCGAGCTTTCCGTTGGCTATCATGTTGGTTGCTACCAGCTTGATAGTACTTTGAGATGGGCCTGATGAGGTTACAGTTGTGACCAGACAAGCTTTCAGCGAATCACAGTAATAATGGGCATTCTCTGAACTTGTTTCTAACAACAGTTGCACTGCTCTGTCAGTCTGGCAAGAGGAAAGAAGTAGTTATCCTAAAACAGATGACAAAAATATCTACCAGCAGAGTAATAACTAAGGTTCTACTTCAATAAAACATTGGTAGTAAGGACAAAATTACATTAGACATTTGGAAGAAATTCTTCACAATGTGGGTGGGGAGGCCCTGGCCCAGGTTGCCCAGAGCAGTGGTGGCTGCCCCATCCCTGGAGGTGTGCAAGGCCAGGTTGGATGGGGCTTGGAACAACCAGATCCAGTGAGAAGTGTCCCTGCCCATGGCAGGGGGTGGAAGGCTTTGAGGTCCCTTGCAACCCAAACCATTCCATGGTAGTATGATAAAATGGACAAAGAAGAATAAAAAACTCAAATATTACCCACAAACCTGGCCCAAGAGAAGCAGCTGATCGGCACATTTCCTGGTATGATCATACGTTGATCTCTTTACTTCCTGGAGATTTACCCTTTCAAGCTGGAATTTCTGCACAAAGAAGGAAAAATATTTTAAATGTACAAACACCACAGGAATAAAACTGAAGCTTTTAAAAGATACGGAAGTATTATGAGAGGTTTTGGAACATCCCCTAGTTTTAAATAACAGAGAGTGATTTAAACCAGTGTGGAACATTGTGAATAAAGGATAGTGAAAAGCTGTAAGGTAATAAGAAGGCTACAATGCTGAGAGTTTATTGTGCCAATGACATTCTTATTAAATATATTTTTGAACTCCTTAAAATACCTGGAAGTAATAATTTTCACACAGTATGTCATAACAGATATCCAAGGGATTAACCAGCTGCTCTGGAAGGACAGCCGTATCCATTAGTTTTGCAGGCTTCTCCTGTGATAAGTTGTGCAGATAGTGGGCAGCGATAGTCCAGAAGTGCAGTTCTGACTCATCCCCGTACAGCCTGGGAAGATACAAGCCAGCACGTGAAAGATAACTTTATTTTTTCATATGCCACATAGAAATATTCCATATTTGAAACACCTTTGTACAAAGACTATGCATACTCATGGGCATCACAAGTACTTTGCATTATGAATGGGACAAACAACAAGAAAAGATGAAGGAATGACACTCAACAAGCTACATAAGTAAGAGGTTGGCCAGAAGAGTGTTAAAATAGCAATTAAACTAAGTGGAAGTTAATCTTTTATTGCTATTTTACACTTAATCACTGATATCCTCTTTCAACTGCAAGTTTACTAAGTTTGAAAAAAGCCTCTGAATAAAGACAGCCTAAAATTAGCTACAGGTTAGGCTGAAGAACAATGTCATACACACTCATAAGATCACGATTTTATTAGAAAACATTTGATGTAGTTATCGGAATCTCTACTACCTGGCAACTAGGAGGCATCGTTGCAAGAGCGTAAAGTCTGGATCAAGCAGAAGTTTCTTTATGTCACTGAAAAAAAGAGAAAGCCATTAACAAGGTGTCAAATGCAGTGCAAGTCTGGTTGGTTTTGAACACAAATATGATAAATCACCTACAAGCTGAAAATAATCAAAATAAAACCCACACAATTTCTGTTCTGAACTAAAAGAAAAATGCATCTATTAAACGAATTACCACAGGAAGGACACAGAATTTCAAAAAGAATTGATCTGAAGGCACAAGTCACTCTACCAGTTTCAATACAAACAGCAAGTCTGCCAGGAACTCGTTGCTCTTGTAATAAAGGGAACAACCACAAGGGTGTAGACAAAGCTATAAATTAATCTCCTGCGACTCTACAAATTAGGGGACTAATTCAATTACAAATAATTTTGCAACTACTTAGGGCCATACATAAGGGATCCACATGCAAGGATTCAGGTTTTCAACACATTTCAAACTGGATAAAAATACACTAAGTTATCTTTTCTATTCTACTGAGTGAAAGTACAGAAGGAAAATGGAAATACCAGCTTCAAATACAATTTTCAGAGCCTAAATGGGATGTCAAAACCTATTTTCTGTGTAAGTAGAGCAATGCCCATGAACATTACTCTGGAAGTGTATCTTCAAGCCAAGATTTTCAGAACTGTTTGTCTTGCCTTCCTCAGAGCTCAAATACCCTAAACAAACCTTGGAGTATTTAGTCCAACACAGCCTGGACCAACATCAATGAACTGTACAGCACTGAAGGATTGCCAAAAAAACCCTACAAATGCTCACCGTTCCATTACAAATGATACATTAACCCCAACTGGTATCTTTAGATCTCCAGTTGTCAGTCACTACCACGATCAGTCAACATTAACAAATCAATACAAACCTCTATCACCCTCTCTATACTCAGAACAGTACATTTTGGCTGTTGAGTTGCTTAAACCACTTTTAATAGTCTTCTGATGTGAAAAAAAAGAGATTGTATTAATGTTGATTTTAAATTAGAAAGAACAGAAAATTAATTTATTTAGAAAAAATAGAAATAAAAATCTAAATTAAAATTAATAGAGTGCCACCCCCAGGTACTACATAAAAATAGAAATTAACTTTGTTTAAAATAACAGCTGTCATCACGCAAGCTCATCTCTGGGGAGGCAAAAAACATCTTTCTTCATTATGAATTGCCACAAATCTCAGGAATTCTTCCCTCTCTGAATTTCCCAGCTTACTCAAATACTAAAAGCAAAGCTCTTACTTGGACAATGAATTCAACTGCTCTTGGAGAAGGTTTTTAATATTTTCATTCTCTGGATAATCACTGGAAAAAGAGAAATGAAAAAAGAAGAAAGTCAAAGGTTTTCTGTTTACCAAAATGAGAGAATTATGTGAGATGGAAGAGTACTGGTGGTAGCAGAAAAACACAAGAACACATACAAAACCATCTTTCATGAGCATGCAAGATTTTCTCCCTAGTTCATAGTTCCAAAGCAGCAATGAAAGACTGGGTTTGCTTCGTGTATCAACCTCACAGTCAGTGCCACCAAACTTCCTTTTCCCATTTATTTTCATTCCTTAACCTAAACATTAGTGGAAATGAGCATGTGTGGGCTATTATTATGTGACAACCAAGAGCACAGACACAAAAAATGAGGCAGAAAAGCACTCCTACTATGACGTGAAACATGGCTGACTCAAAGCAAAGGCAGACCTGTTAGACTATCAGTTAAGCTACCACTTTTGACTGCACTTTAGGAACCAGTTCCAACTATTCTGACACTCACTTCTTCAAGAAAGAACACAGCTGTTCCCTCAAGTACTATAACCTGTAAACGACATAAAATATGGCTAGAACCTTGAAGCACAGAGCAGTTTTCAATAGCCAAGGGCTACTGAAAGTCAAGAGAAATAAAATACTTGGCCTTAAAGCCTTCTCTGTTTCTTATTTTTAGTAATAAATCATGAAGCTATTAGATTTTTGACTGTTCCAAAAAGTGAGGAAACATACATCTAACAGTTATTTGCACAGAAACACTAATAAAAGACCTAGGATTTAAAAATACATATATTTTATATATATCTATCTTTTCTTACATGTTCATAATATCTAGAGAATGTTTCTCACTCCATGGCTGATGCAACAGGAATGCTTTCAAAGCTAATGAAGCCCTGGGCACAAGCAGATAGGGACACCACACAGGTTCTGAAACAAAAGGAGAAGATTCATTGTGGAGTGGTCAACGTGCAATAACAGTGTTCAGCAACCACAAGATGTACCACTTTGTTTGCAAGCACCAAAGAAAAATCATAAATCACAACCTTTTCATATACACAGCATGGGTTACGAGACATAAAAGCTTATCTTTACACTCAGGCAAAAAACATTTCACAGGAGGTACAAGGGTTATCAACCATGCTTAAATAAGAATTGCAGGGCATTTCATACTGAATTCAGGCAGAGATGCCTGGAATACATTACAGTGGCGTTGAGCAGGGCTGTGTATGATCATTATTGCTGCTGCAAGGACACGGTGGAAAACAGGTACAGCTGCACCAACCTGAGAGCAGCCTTGAGGAGAAGGACTTAAGGGGCTGGGGAATGAGAAGCTCAACATGAGCTGGCAACGTGCGCTCACAGCCCAGAAACCAACCATGTCCTGGGCTGCATCAACAGAAGTGTGGCCAGCAGGGTGAGGGAGGGGATTCTGCCCCTCTGCTCCGCTCTGGTGAGATCCCACTGGGAGTCCCGAGTCCAGTTCTGGAATCCCCAACATCAGAAGGAGATGGAGCTGTTGGAGCGGGTCCAGAGGCGGCCACGGAGATGATCTGAGGGCTGCAGCCCCTCTGCTGTGAGGCCATGCTGAGAAGTTGGGGTTGTTCAGCCTGAAGAAGAGAAGGCTCAAGGGAGACCTTACAGCAGCCTCCAAGTACTGAAAACGACTCCAGAAAAGCTGGGGAGAGGCTTTTTACAAGAGCCTGGAGTGACAGAATGAGGGGAATGGCTTTAAATTGGAAAGGTGGAGATATAGATTGGACATTAGGAAGAAATTCTTCATAACAAGGGTGGGGAGGCCCTGGCCCAGGTTGCCCAGAGCAGTGGTGGCTGCCCCATCCCTGGAGGTGTTCAAGGCCAGGTTGGATGGGGCTTGGAGCAACTTGATGCAGTGGGAGGTGTCCCTGCCCATGGCAGGGCTGAGACTGGATGGGCCTTGTGGTGCTTTCCAACCCAAACCATTCTATGATTCTATGTTTTATCATTCCTGAGCGACCGTTGTTGCTACAGTATAAACCAAGGATTAACACCCATCATCCAAAATGGATGCTGTGAAGTTTCTCACATTTATACGTTAGCAAAGAAATAAGATGAAAATTACAGTACTAACAGTTATCACAGAAATTCCAAAGTCTGCATTCAGTAAAAGGTCTGGATCACATGCAGTAAGCGCTACCCAGTGACTGTGACTTAGGAATTAAACCAGCTCCAACCTGCAACCTTATTAAACATTCAGCAATTCCCTGCACCTCTTATGCACCAAATGATGTAGGAACCTTGTAAATGTGATTTTGTAATTACAAGCTTATCCCAGCGCAGAGGTGGAAGGACAGCTCAATCACAGGCAGCCTTCACCCCGGGATATCCTCATTGCAGTGTGCCTGGGTTTAGAACACGAATTTTTATAGCTTAATATTACAGAACAGTCCTTTGGTAGTAAAAATAGCTGCAATAAATTATGTGTTCCCGCAAACATCCCACGCCACAGCTCCCCACGCCACAATTTTGTTTAGTACATAGGTCTTGGTAGTCAGAACTGATACGTTTTAAGGAAAATGTATGAGTAAAAGCAGTTTTGACCGAAAAGGCCATAATAAAAGCAGTTATTTGGAACACCAGTAATAAAACCTAGGAAAATGTAGCTTAGTTTACTATTTCAATAGTTAAATATTTAAATTCACTTAAACACATGGCAATAAAACCTTGCCGCACTGGCATTGCTGCTAGGAGTTCAGTGGGAAAATCTGCTTTGAAAAGCAATGAATTGATCGACAAACTGCCTTTGTGTTGTGGTTTGAGTTAGAGCAGATCAATTGCTGACTTCAGCTCAGTCTTGTCTAAATAACTTCATTTTCTGACAGCGAACTGCATGTGTTTCAGGCAGGGTTTACCTCTTGCAGCGATCACACGGGGCACTGGGATGCAGAAAGGCCACTGCTTACACTTCTTCCTACAGAAACCCAGGTCATCCTCGAGCTGGAGGAGCCATAAGGGAAAGAGGCAGAAAAGGTCGCACCTGCAGGGAGGGGCGGACAGGACGGGTGACCCCAACCTGACCATGGAGGATTCCATCCCGTATATGTTACACTTGGGATAAAACTGAGGGATCACCAGGCTCTCCCTCTGTTCTTTGGTGGCCGACGTCCAGCGAAGACCTCATTTGGCTGTTTGCCCCTGACCCTGGATCCATGAGTCCCTGAATCCAGACCCTGAGCCCAGCTCCCTCCTGGCCTCTGATCCTTCCCCTCATGTCTGCTCTGCAGCGTCTGAGGTGACGCAGTCATCGAGATGACAGCATGATCTCATATGTTTGTGTATATTTTATTACTTTCTTAATATTTTATTTATTATTATTACTACTTCATTAAAGCTGTAGTTTTAGTCTCCAACCCACAAGTCTTTTCCTCTCATATCCTTTTCCCTGGGGGGTTGGGAAGGAAGGGAATTAGGGGCCCAACTGCTCGGTTTTAGCTACCAAAATTGGTCAGACTGGGGCTAAATTTTGATATCTGGAAATACCAGAAAAGACTTTTCACATATTAACAAATGTCTCAAAATCATATAATTAGTATCAGCCATGAACATACCAATACCTAATTGATGTGCTGATGCTTTTTAGGTCACCTTGTTCAGCATCTCTACAAAAAATTAATTAGTTTCCAACTTATAATTAATTAATTTAGTTTCCAATTAAGGTATTAAAAAGTATCATTTATTTAGGAGATTAAATTTGTACGAAGAAAACACCCATACTCCCTAGGCCTACAAAGTTTATCTGCATCTATGAGAACCTCTACAGAGACACACAATTCTCTGCACAAGACAAGTCTTTGCTCTAAGGAAGTGCTGAACATTTTCATGGTCCACCTGCAAAATGAAATATCTGGCAGTTCACAGCAAAAAAAAAGCAGAGATCAGCATACCTATTAAGTCCTGCTCATCCATTCTAAAACACGATGGTTTCATGGACAAGTCTAGCACTCTGATGCACCCATCGTCTGATGCCAGGACCACTTTGTCCGAGGTGCACCAGTCCACATCCAGGAGTCGGAAATTAACGTTCCTTCCGCTTCTTATGCTGCTCACCATTTGGACCTTGAAAAAGTGGAGTTATTTTTCATTCTCAGCAGGCTCTCCATCACCCAGTATCTCACTCTGTCACACGCCCATGAGGCATACCAAAAAATTCACAATAAAAGATGAAGTAAGTCATATATCATTGTAATGGTGGTCTTTTCCAGAGAGTAAGGATTTCAGAAACCTTGGTGCAGGGCACACTTTTGCACTGAAACAAGACTTTTTCCCAAGTGAAAAGAGAAGGGAGGTACTTTTTACAAGGGCATGGAGTAACAGGACAAGGGGGAATGGCTTTAAACTGGAAGGGGAACATTAGACATTAGGATGACATTTTTGAGGAGGATGGGAAGGCCCTGGCCCAGGTCGCCCAGAGGAGTTGTGGCTGCCCCCTCCCTGGAGGTGTTCAAGGCCAGGCTGGATGGAGCTCGGAGCCCCTGATCCAGTGGGAGATTTCAGCAAGAAATCATGACTAAGTAAAACCTAATCCCCACCATCCTGATTTTCAGAAGCAGAATCATAGCATCAGGGAATGGTTTGGGTTGGAAGGGACCTTAAGTAATATGTGTATTTTGCAAAGAAGCACATGTCAAACCAGCAGACACTCACTCACCTCTTTTGAATCCCAAATTTCCACTCCGTCATTGTACATCGCAAGAAGCTTTTGATTTCCTTTCCCTGGGGCAAATCGTATCTTTTTCACCCAGCTTCGGTGTGTGGGAATGCCCCTGAGAAAAGCAAAGCACCAGATTAGTATCAATCATTCTAAACCCAATATTGCAAGTAGTTAAATCCTCTCCCTTAGCACTGCAGACCCTGATGTTGTACGGACTGCGAAGGAGAATAGTCTGTGTATATACATGCAGAAACGGCTACCCAAATTATCATGGAAAAGATTAAATGCTTGAAATAAATACAATACTGAATGTTTTATCAGCAGCCATCGTAGATATAACACCAGGAATATATCTGGCTGTTTGAAAACCTCTGATAAAATGCTTCTCCATCTCTAAACACAAAAGATGAAATGCAGAGAACTGTAACCAGTGCATTTCCTGAAATTTCACTTCAAAATACTTGCAATTTTCCCCTCAAACTCCACAGATGATCTCCTACATTGAATAATAAAAACAAAAGTGGGAAAAAAAATCATTCTAATACTCATTATCTCATGTATATCAGACTTGGAGTGCATTCATACCTGGATACTCTTGCTTTCAAATCCCAGAAGTTTAAGTTTCCATCAACATCTCCAAGAACCAGGATATCCCCTTTCCAGGCAATACATGTAATGCTGCCCATACTGCCCTGGGAATATTTAAGAAGCAGAATGAACTGTTGTGACCAACAGAGACAAACATCAGAACAAACATCTCAACATTAGTATTTTTTTTAAATATCACATGATGCAGTAGACCCAATTCTGCTGTGTTAAATCAGAAACAACTCTCTTGAATACAAGGATTTATCAAGAAAGTCATATTTGTTCCATAACGCTTTAAAAGACATTTCCATATAACAACTTTTTGGTTTAAAGGAATGGAAATCACTTCTTTGTCTCTTGTTGCAGAGAAACACCAACATGGCAGAGCTTATTGAACACAATACCAACATATACTAAAGCAGGAAACAAAAGTGAGGGAATTACTGTTTGTAAGTTCAATTTATCTAATCATAGAATGACAGAATCACAGAATCACAGAATAACCAGGTTGGAAGAGACCCACCGGATCACCGAGTCCAACCGTTCCTACCAAACACTAAACCATATCCCTCAGCACCTCGTCCACCCATGCCTTAAACACCTCCAGGGAAGGTGACTCAACCACCTCCCTGGGCAGCCTGTTCCAGTGCCCAATGACCCTTTCTGTAAAGAATTTTTTCCTAACGTCTAGCCTAAACCTCCCCTGGCAGAGCTTGAGGCCATTCCCTCTTGTCCTGTCCCCTGGCACTTGGGAGAAGAGGCCAGCACCCTCCTCTCTACAACGTCCTTTCAGGTAGTTGTAGAGAGCAATGAGGTCAGCCCTCAGCCTCCTCTTCTCCAGGCTAAACAACCCCAGCTCTCTCAGCCATTCCTCATAAGGCCTGTTCTCCAGCCCCCTCACCAGCTTTGTTGCTCTTCTCTGGACTCTCTCCAGAGCCTCAACATCCTTCTTGTGGTGAGGGGCCCAGAACTGAACACAGTATTCGAGGAGCGGTCTCACCAGTGCCGAGTACAGAGGGAGGATAACCTCCCTGGACCTGCTGGTCACGCCGTTTCTGATACAAGCCAAGATGCCATTGGCCTTCTTGGCCACCTGGGCACACTGCTGGCTCATATTCAGTCGGCTGTCAACCAACACCCCCAGGTCCCTCTCCTCCAGGCAGCTTTCTAGACAGACTTCTCCTAGTCTGTAGCACTGCATAGGGTTGTTGTGCCCCAAGTGAAGGACCCGGCATTTGGCCTTGTTAAACCTCATGCCATTGGACTCTGCCCAGCGGTCCAGCCTGTTCAGATCCCTTTGCAGAGCCTCCCGACCCTCCAGCAGATCGACACTTCCACCCAGCTTAGTGTCGTCCGCAAACTTGCTAAGGGTGCATTCGATGCCTTCATCCAGGTCATTGATGAAGACATTGAACAGGGCTGGACCCAGCACTGAGCCCTGGGGAACCCCACTTGTCACTGGCCTCCAGCTGGATTTCACACCATTTACCACCACTCTCTGGGCCCGGCCATCCAACCAGTTTTCCACCCAGGAGAGTGTGCGCCTGTCCAGGCCAGAGGCTGACAGTTTCTCAAGCAGAACGCTGTGAGAAACTGTGTCAAAGGCTTTGCTGAAGTCCAGGAAGACCACATCCACAGCCTTTCCCTCATCCAGTAGCCGGGTCACTTTGTCATAGAAGGCGATCAGGTTAGTCTGGCAAGACCTGCCTTTTGTGAACCCATGTTGACTGGGCCTGATCACCCGGTTCTCTTGCATGTGCTTCATGATAGCACTCAAGATCACCTGTTCCATGACTTTCCCTGGCACTGAGGTCAGACTGACGGTTTGGGTTGGAAGTGACCTCAAACTCCATCCAGTCTCACCCCCTGCCATGGGCGGGGACACCTCCCACTGGATCAGGGGCTCCAAGCCCCATCCAACCTGGCCTTGAACTCCTCCAGGGATGGGGCAGCCGACACTGCTCTGGGCAACCTGGGCCAGGGCCTCCCCACCCTCATTGGGAAGAATTTCTTCCTAATGTCCAATCTAAATTTTCCCCCTTCCAATTTAAAGCCATTCCCCCTCATCCTATCACTCCATGACCTTTGAAGAAGTCCCTCTCCAGCTTTCTTGTAGGCCCCCTCTGGTTTGTAAGGCTGATGTAAGGTCTAAATTCTTCAAGAACAACTTAAAGTAAGTTTTGTTTTTAAAATTCACAGAAAAGTGCTCTGGCCCACTCAAGTCCTTATGGTATAAGGCAAAATCCATTAACAGGGCCTGAACCTGTTCCAGTAACACCCTCTCCGCTTTTCAAACTTCTTGCTTATGCTTTACTGAAATTCTTGAAAATATATAATGAAATTTATTCAGAGAGCAAGTGAGGGCCTGGGAAGATTCTAAAAATCATCCATTTCAAGAGAATTTTCAATAGAAAAACTGTAAAAATCCGAAAAGAGAATTGCTACTATTTTTAAGTTGCAACTTTGATTTTATATTTCTAAGCACTGCATTAATCACCACATGGCACTACAATGAGTATCACTAATTTTTTTTTCTGGCAATTGTAGCTAAAAAAAACCCAAAACAAAGTATCAATGACAGAAAACTGGAACTCACATCAGGAGGAATTCTTGCACTGTCTTTTACTGAGTTTCCCTCCACCGTGAGATGATAAACCTGCCCATCAGCACCTGTAAACACAAAGTGCTCTCTGGCAGAGATGTTCTGGCTCAGCTCGGACTTGCTTTCGGCTTCCTGTAACAGGCTTTAAAGAAAACACAATGAGACACAAGCATTTCTTTCTTGGAATTAGAGCTGCAAGGCAAATTCTCCTTAACTAATGCATAGAGGCAGCACAAAAGTGTGTATTTCCTTCAAAACAATTTACCAAACCCAACAGTTAAATCATTTATACACCTGGGGAAACGTCTAGGGGCCAGTAAGAGCTTTATGTCAGGAACCAGGTAACTAATGGACTGCTCCAGACAACCTTGATTTGAAGTACACATGAGCACCATTTCTCTCACTCAGCGGTAAATCAAAGTTCCACATCTAAAAGCTAAAGGGGGGAACCATGAAGTTCCTTTGCCTGGGATGTACTTCAGAATCGGTTCCAAAATATCCCTTTCTATAGGAAAATGGTACATGGTAGAAAAACAACAGCTGGTGTAAAAGACCATTAAAAATCAGTAGGAGAAATACCTGATAACTGAAGATTCCACGCTGCTAACTTCAGTATCGGATGCAACCGTCTGTCGGGCCATGGCCTCCCGGGCCGCTAACTGCTTCTTCCTCAGGCTTTTTAAGTTATGAGAAGGTGACCACTCCTGTGAAATATTGTCCAGGATAAATAGGAAAGACAAATCTTTATTCCCTGAATTTACTGGTGATGTTTCTGTTAATTATAATGATTCAAATGCAGATTGCTTTCTATAAATGTTCCTCCATTACCCAAGGAGCAGACTAGATTTCTCCATCACCACATCCTTTCTTTCTTACCTCCATTTGACGACAGATGAAAACAGATGAGTGAAAGCACTTACCTGCACACCAGAGACACAGCTATAGTCTGCTGCTAAACTGTGATTTTTATACTATCTCAACATATTACATTAAATAAACAGATTTTATTCCTTACCAAAGCAGTCGCTATAGGGAAGTTTTTTGACATTTCTCTGAGCAGAGTGCACGTTCTGACATCCCAGATCTCCAGTGGCTTGTCTTTAAATACTACAGCTAGATACTGCCTAGAACAAAGAAGAGTTTAGTACATCAAAAGTCATCGTTCCATTTTCATTTGAGCATTTTACTTCTCATGTGTACATATCAGCACTCTGGAAACCCTCAAAAACTAAGACAAAGTAGAACAAATTGATTTAGCTCAAATCCCACTCTGAAGGCTGATTTCCTTGTGTTACTCAGGTACAAAAGAGTCTGAAAGAGAGTCCTGAAAGAATGAAGAATTTCTGTCAGGTGGCACTGCTCAGTTATGGTAAAGGAGACAAGGGAAGGGATTCAGAGAAAGCAGCAGCGCCTCTTATTTATCCATATTCAGCCCAGACTGATGGCTGCATGAGATATCAGAAAGACATACTAAGGTCAGATAGAGTTTTCCTCTATTCCAGGCACACCCTACTTTAATGCCAATCTTCTCATTTTAAGTAGGCCTTATGTTACATAAAAGTAAATTAATTCACAACGTAATTGTAGTTTACAAAAATTCTTCAGCACTTTTCTCCACAATATTATTCAAGTGTCAGTTCAGTGAACACAAAAGAACTTAAATATCAACAACTGATCTTGCAGCGTGACTGGATCCTGAAGTGTGTGATGAACTCGACCACAGAATCATTCGCAGCTTTTCCACTTGGAATTAATATTCCAAAATAGATGTTTGCTCTTGATGTTGTTGCACATTTTTCTGTCCACTCTCAAGTGTTTTCTTCCTGGCATTTCTATTATTTCTATTAAGTCACAAGGTTCTTAAAGCTGCACTACAAATATTATGAACTTCATGAGGTTGACTTGCTTACTTCAAATGAGACACCTTGATCATTTCAATGGCTGGTTCATCATTGCCTCGCTCACCACGAAATGCGACACTCCTGCCTAGAACACAAGAAATGACAGGAGGGGAAACAGAAAGTTATTAAACTAAATATAAACATAGAAATAGTTTATAAACTATGCTGTTTACAGAAATGGTTTACAAAGGACACTGAAACATCTCCAAGTGACTTGTCCTACCTCACATTGTTCTTGTCACCGTCCAATTTTTACTGCATTTCAAAGGACTATATGTATGTAAACTTTATTGTCTAACAAAATACATGACCACTGTCAGAGCACAACTGCTAGAATGGATGCACAGCCAACATTACATAAATATGGAGAGTTCAAAGTTATTATTTTCCACTCAAAGTCAATGAGACAAACTCTCTTGGTTCCCCAAAGAAGAAATTAATGAGTATATTTCAAATTTTGTATAAGAAATCAACTCTGCCACAAACTAATGTTATATTTACAAGTCAGAAAGTATTTCCATGGTGAGGTTCCAACTCACTCCACACTTAGCAGTACCATTCTCTCCTTTCCAGCTAAAAGAATAAATCCTAAGAGTTTAAAATCCTATTCCCAACACAATTTTGATACACCCCTACCAAGTATTGCAAAATTAAAGCTGTTCTACACACCACTAAAAGAAATTATGATCTACAAACCCCAGGCTATCACAGCATTTGCTCTGGAAGTTTAATTCTCCTTAGGTTTCAAGGAAGATTCGAGTTTTCCAACTTTAGCCGTGGCTACCCATGGCTAAATTACTTATCTTATGCCAATTAGGTGAATAAATCTTGTTATCAACAGTGCTAGTTAGAGCTCTCATGTCAGAGGCCAACCCACAGGAAATCTTTCAGCTCTTATTTTCTCCATTAGCAGTCGAACACCTTGGGAATTTTCTTCATTATCATTGCTCAGAAACATAAATGAGAACTTTGTCAAAGTGTTCATGCTGTAGATACAAATCAGTACTCTTTTCCTAGCCCTAAAACCAAAATTTGAGCTAATCAGTGATGAAAGAACCAACAATCAAACAGTTAAGCAGTTATGCCTTTCTTGTAAGCTTTAGAAGAGGAAAGAAAACATCTTTTAAGCAAACGATATGCTAATGTCTCAGGTATTCAGACTTACTCGGAACTTGGCAATACTGTGGCAATACCGAGCTTTTTATCACTTATATTTAGAAATGTTTCCACACTGATTTACAAGCTGAGTGAAATACCAAAAATGCCATTTTATATTAAATGAATTTGACAAAGTTCATGTCTTTTCTGGTTAACAAGTTAACAAAAGAAATTATCTGGAAAAAAATATTACACTATTGTCATGTTAAAAGCACAGACAATTTGTGCAGCACCCCAGAAATACAAAGATGGAATCTTTTCCATAAGCTTAGAAAACTACTTTATGCTACATAAAGCAATTCAGAATTAGCCATGTGTTATGAGACTCAGGCTCTTCAATTAAATTAAATGACTCCAGGTTTTCACATTCAAACATAATTCAACATGATTGAAGCGCTTCCTATTTTGGGCCCGCTGATCTCTTAAATTACATCTCCTAGCATTGTGCAAACACTAAACTCAATCACAAATGCTGACATCCGTTATATGGCCAGAGTAGTTGAAACACACACATAATTTGACTGTTAGTTTTGCTATCAACTATTTTGTTTTAAAAAGGGTTTTATGTTTTAACTCTTCCAACTCTATAAAAGCTCCCTCTTTTATTATTAAAATACCCATTTCACACTCATACGCACACAAAATGTGACCACATGCCTGGCCTACCCTGAAGAACACTGCTGATGATGATGCTTGCCACAACAGATGCTTGAACCCAGTTTCAGGTGCACACAGAACACTGGGAATAGACTCTTACAAAACACATTTGGAAGAACATGCATTTTGTCCACACGGTACACCAATAAACCCCAGGCTGTGTGAATGCTCCTAACCCTCCTGCTGACACATATTCCTTCTTTTAATAAGCACAAGCCACAGAATCTCTGCAAAGGAGTTGTTTCAGGGCTCTCTGTACAGCGCCAGGTGGAACACATTGCGTGGCTTCACGAGGACAGAAGAGCAGAACCCACCAAAACTCCTCTTTGTTATTTTACTTTTGTGACAACAGAAGGGAAAAAAACAGTAGCGAGAAGTTGTTTGCCACTCTCCAGCAGATCTGCCAGCCCCTCACACCAATTTCTCAGAGAACACCCACCTGTTGGTAGGTCCACCAGCTGCAGCTCGTTCCTCACCAGCCCCAGGTTGTTGGGTGTGGACGTGGCAAAGGAAATGAACCCAGTCAAGCTAATCCACTCGATTCCCCTGTCACCAGAAGAGAGCGCATGGAGAATATTAGACAAAATATTCAAAAGGATACAAAATACCCTGGACAGAAGGGCAATCAGGTTTTTTTTGGAGTAGATTCAAAGTAAGTTTCCATTACGTACTCTTAGAGCATTCTGTTCTCAGTCACGTGGGCCTTCCTTGCCTTTTTTGTAGAAGGAACAATAAAATGAAGACCCTAAACTGATGAAGGTTTCATAGCACAACTCTGATAGAAATTTTTACTAATATTACTATGAAAAATAAACACTTACTTTTCCCCACTTATATCTGTCTGGAAACACGTATCCAGCAAGCACCACCTTGCACCTCTTTACCATAAGTTACCCAAAGATCATGTGCATACAAATATACAGTACAGGAGCTTTAAAATTTACTCAACAAACACTGAGCCCTTTATTCAGTCTTTAACATCTTTTAATGATATAGTTATTCTTACATCAGTTACGACTAAAACTGTCGCAACAGCAATTTTGGCCTCAAGGGAGCAAAGTAAATGAACCTTTGTGTACAAAACAGATTGCAAAGGACACGATCTGTAAGTCATGACAGTTAAATAAAGAAGACACTGTAATAAAGTTTCTTGTCCTAAAAAGATTTCTCTGTATTACAATGCACTGAAGAAAATGGAAGTGGTTGATACACATCATTTGACAATTCAAATCTTAAGTTCAATGGAATTTTTACTATAATTTTGACAGTTTCTTACTGCTTACGCATAGCAAGGATACTGTGAGTGCAGATTACAAACGGGTAATTTTCCTGAGCACCATAAACAAAAAAACAAGACCCCCACATTGCTGGTACAGCATTAGTCAGATGCTTTAGTGTTTCTCTCCCAGAAGGATTATAGTAGGAATTAAAATCTTACTTGACTTCACAGGAATGGATGCTTAACTCCTTGTGTAAGATTCCACTTGTAAGATGAAACACCAGAACAGAGCCATTACTTGTTCCTATAAAAAGGGATTTTTAAAAAAATAGAGAGAGAGACCTCTCTAATACTTCTCTTCAATGCTTTAGTGAAAATACAGGATTTACAACTATTTTCTCTTTTTCCTTTTTTTTTTTGACACCTGTAACTTATATTTTACAGTTTCAGAAAAGGTATTTTGATTTTTAGCACTTTAATCCCGAATATTAAACCCCCCAAGGTTCTCTGCAGCCAGAGACATCTGTTTGGATCAAGCCAGTTTTCTGAACCTAATGGTACAGCTGTTGAAAAATCTTCTTGCGTTTTCACAACCCAGGCAGGTGCAGGAGAAAGGAACATTTGGTTTTGGTTTGATTACTCAAGATGAGTAAATGCCTCAAGGAAGAGCAGTAACTCTTATGCACCAGTAATCCCAGTGGGATTACAATTACAAATCAATAATTTAGCAGCTATTGGCTTTAATTAGATCAAAACCCTTCCGAAACACCAAAAGTTACAATTTTCTATTAGACGGACATACTTGCTCTCTTTTTTCTTTATACTTACATGAACTCAAAAGCCCCATCCAACCTGGCCTTGAACACCTCCAGGGATGGGGCAGCCACCACTGCTCTGGGCAACCTGGGCGAGCGTCTCCCCACCATCACGGCGAAACATTTCTTCCTAAGATCTCAACTCAATCTCCCCTCTTTCAGCTGAAAATCATTCAACTCCCTCAGCCTGGCCTCATACGGGAAGTGCTCCAGCCTTCTAATCATCTCTGTGGCCTCCTCTGGATTCACGCTAACTCACCCAAGTCTAACAGGTTGCACAAGTTGTCCAGAGAAATCACAGATGCCGCATCCCTGGAACTTTAAGGCCAGGTTGAATGGGGTTTTGAGTAACTTGATCCAGTGGGAGGTGTCCATGCCTATGGCAGGGGGGCGGAAACAGATGGGCTTTATGTCCTTTCCAAGCCAAACCACACCACTCTGATTCTGTGATTCTATTATTTTCAGAGCAACCAATGAACTACTCAAGATACTCACCAACAGCAAGGATCGGCTCATACTGTTTAATATTTTTGGTCGTGAGAGGCGGGCACATGCGGATAACAAAGGGGGGCAAAGGAAGTCCTGAAAGAAGCCCAGTCAGCAGAAACTTGAGGTGCACTTCTTGCATAAAAGAACCTTTTAATTGGTCTTCTCCAGCAACTGTGCCTTGCCCTGCTTAAAAATTAAAGCTCTTGTCAGCATCCATTTTTAATCTGTGATGTTATAGAAAGCTACCAGACACAGAATAAAAAACCCAAATAAACTAACATATCTATTAGCAATGTTTATTTACAGAGGCATTCCTTCCTGTTGAACTCTGTAGGGTAAAACATGTTAGAAGATCACATTTCAGGTTATTTCTCCAATACAAGCCTTCTTTCCTAACACTAAGAAGTAAAAAAGCATAAAAAGGAAGGAAGAGGGGGAAAAAGTAAGTGCAAGTACTTCAGTCTTCTCCCCAAATTTGAGGTCAGTTTAAATTCTCCTTATCCATTTAAGATTACTTTTACAAAATTGAGGACTTCTGGCCAACAGCCACTTTAAATTACTTTTTTTCCTTCCCTCAGAGACCCCAAGCTTTGAACATTGGTCCTCACATAAAATCCTCAAAAAGATTAATGTTATTTATTTAGCAAATAGAAATTCTTTTCTTTCAGAATTACCATTTAAGTTGAATAGAAAATAACTCTAATAGTTCTTGAGTAAGCTAAGACGTACAACGATTCCAAGATTCTAGATGTGAGTAGCAGCAGTATTAGCAAAAGCAATTCTTACCAATCATGTTGTCCAATGAGAGGTCTGGAAGTTTGTTTGAGAATGATCCCACGGGGATTCCACAGAATGACACTGGGGAATACAAAGGTGACGCACTGGAACTGCTGGAAAAGGAGTGAAAACAAGTTCCTAATGCAGATTGGATTGCCTGCTGGCCTAGGTCCCTGTTTTTGTATCCTTCCCAGGTGTTCTTTCAGTATTCCCAATTCCTGTGACTTGTGGAATACTTTCAGAAGGTTATTCTCAACATCAGCTTCCATGAAAAACTCTACTGGGAGACAATGCACACGGAGACACATGCTTTGAAATAGCTCTAATCTTCCTTACCGAGATGCATACATAACAGTGGAACAGACGGATGTATCTCCTGTTCTGAAGCTCACCTGAGCACTGAATGGAAGCTTTTCAATATATTGTGTATTCTTATGTTATGTTAATGAATAGAGCTAAGGAACAATCATCAATATTCCAACATTTATGAACAGATTACCAAACACGGGGAACGTTTCTTGTTAACCTGCATAAACTTCTTCGACAAGTTCCAGACGGCGAAACCCACAGCTGAAGCAATGCCTTTCATCTAAATGTATGAAATACGATTGCTACTGCAGATAGAAGTTACAACACAACCTTACTGTGTTACCTAAGTGTACGGCCTTGTGAGATACAGCTGCATCAGGTTTCAGTGTTACCTTATCCCCAGTGACTGTGACTGGGTTCCAGCACAATCCCCATCTAAAAGGGACTCAGCCCCTGCAGCCTCGGCATTCGGGGCTGGCTGGGCCAAGGACAGGTCTATCTCATAAGCAAAGACCAAAGACTGCTGACTGTACCCAGCTGTATGCAAGAAATGAGGTTTAAGGCATGTAAAAAGCCTTTACTTTTTCTTTCAACCTCACTTTAACAGATTGAGTTGAAATTTTAATTAAGACCATCAAATCCAAGAAGATCAAGAGCTAATGGAGGTAGACTCCTTCAAATCCATTCCAGACTCTGTGCCAACTAGAAATACACTTTACCTCTCAGTACAATCCAACTATATCCAGAATCCTCTGGCTCAGCGGTTCTTATTATCACTTTTTTCTTGGTTATCTATATAATCATGATAAAAATCAGTCTTTTAGAAATAAATCTAAGAATCCAAGAAGCAAAACCCGGAAAAATATGGATCCTAAACAGCTCTCTTGGACAGGCATCACAAAGAATCCATTTAACAGTACTTTCGACAACACCAAGAATAAAAACATTAAATCATTGACAACAAAAGTATCTATGTAGAAAATCTAGTACTTCCGACATTAAAAGTGCGCTGAGAATCTTGTATCTCTTTTATGGAACTACATTTATACTTTATTTAATAGTATTCTAAATGTTTATTGCTGCAGAATGACCTTAATGCACTTAATGTTTAAAGAACTCTGCTCCTTCCAATCGTATTTTTACAGACTGTTCAAAACCTAAAACTCCAAAGACTTTGTTTATAAAAATACGGCTTATATCATCGTATTCAAGGCCACCTGCTGTGCAGCCTTATACTGCTTTGGGTTAAATTCACACAAACCTAGCAAAAAACCTTCCCCCTAATCCTTTCCAGATGCACTTTGAAGTCCTTTCATACGATATAAAGTCAGGGATTCACTACTGAAGAAAATTCTATAGTGAAAGAAAGTTATATGAGAAGAAAATGTTTCCCTCAAAATAATGTGAACGTTCGCTCCTATCCTTTGTTCCCTTATTTCAACCACTTAGCATGGTACGATTTTTATAAAGAAAGAAGAGTAAATACAGTTCCTTCACTTCCCCAAAGTAAGGGAATGAATCTATTCAGATGATGTTTTTGTTTCTTCTTCCTTTCATTCATACACATCCAGCACATGTCACACAGCCACACGCACAAGGACATCACCGCTGCTTCTAGGGTATAATCACACACCACTTATCAATGTAAAAGGAGGAATGAATCCCATTACCTGTTCCGCACATTTCTGCCCAAAACACTGGATTTTAATTCCCAGATCATGACTCTGCCATCGCTGACTATGAGAGCTGCCGAATTCTCGTTTACAGGGCAACAAACCATGCTGAAGGGTCGAACGGTTTTAGTCACCCTGATTGCATCGCATTGACTTCTTAAATCATAAACCAGCTCCTGAATCGGGTCTGGATCTGCAACAGCAACGTCCCACAACAGAAAAACAGTGAGAAAAGTAAACAGTGAGAAAAGTGATCAATGAGCATAAACTGAAATTTAAATTTGATGCATAAGAAAAAAAAAAATCACTAGAAGGGCTATAGCTTACCACCCTGTAGGAGGCATGATGGTTAATATTGTTGTTAAATTATTAAATAAAATGTCTCCAAGTTCATTTCTGGACCCTGTTGATGTAAATCTTACCTGGCTCTTCATTTGGAGTTCCAGTTATACTGCAGCTGGATCTGCGAACTCTTAATGTTATACAACCATTCTCATGCAGGCAAAACAAGCCATCACGCTGAAAACATGGGATTACCTGGGTAAAGAGATATCACATTACACTGGGGTATTAAAATTTTATTTTTTGAGAAGTGCCCTGGCATATCCTGACGCAAAAGAGAGCCACTGAAAATGCTACCTGTAATGTAACATTGCAGTGAATCTCTTTACCTGCAGTATTTGTGTCTAAGGAAGCCAATTAATCTGAGAAATGCATTGGTAGTTTTTGATCGAATTGTTTGCTGGTTTGGGTCTCTATTTTTCTAAACAGTAACATGCTCACACACATTCTTTCTTTTTAGCTGTCACTTTTAAAGCACAACTTTCTTTTTTGGTAGCAGAATCCACAATAACAAGAGAATAAAGATGCTTCAATGATACCTCGGACTGGACTTAGCTGTCAAATGAAGCAAAGATGCTCAGAATGAGTATTAAATTGTGTGTAAGCATCTTTACCACCAGAGAAGGAAACCTCCTTTTCCCACAATGCTATTTCCACACTGACTTTTCTAACTCTGCAAAATGAAGTGGGTTTGCTGCAACTTCAGAAGACTAAGTCAACCAACCCTTGGTTCAGAGGACATTTCTCTCCCTGGTGAGGTAACTCCTTTTCACCCCCTAGAACGAATCAAAACGCTGCTTTCTGTGCGTCAGGAACCTAGGTATGATCTTAACAGACTCCTGTGATGACAGAAACCAATCTAATTTTCATTACCTGCAGGAATGGCGCGCCTGTTCTTTCAATTGCAATCACCCCCACTGTCTGGTTCACTTCCAAGTCAAGAATCAGAATTTCTCTGGGGTACAGTAACAGCATGTAGTTTTGTTTGGAAGGCAAATAGGACAACTGAAGGCAGTCATTGAGTGTTACAGACTCAGCACTGTAAAATATCAGATACACGCTTTAACCAAGTTCAGTACCAACAAATACCTCAAGTTCAAAATAAAGTTAACAGTACAAATGTGCCTACACCAATCAATTCATTTTTTTAAAACTAATTCTCTTACAGACTTTAATCTAGTTATATCCATAAAATATATGTGTATAAACTTTACCTGAGAAGAAATATTTGCCACCTACCTTGGTTTTTCATTACTGATTAAGATTTTCACTTTATCAAGGGCCTTTTTGGCACCGGTAGCAGCAGCCAGCTTGTGAGAAGGGCTGGAATGTGGACTAGAGATGTAAACTTTCTTCCCTGAGCTGGCAGGAGGTTTGGAAGGAGAGAAGTCAGAGATGAACACTATTCCTTCGCTGGTGAGCACTGTACCAAGAAAAACAGGTTTTACCATAGCAAAATTTAACTGCGATTTGATTGTGGTGTTCCACTTTAACGGAATTTTGGTGGTAAGAAATGCTATTAACTCTAATAACACTGCATTAGAAAGAAAACTCGTAATACTAGACAACGGGCACCTTCTACTGAAAGTGCGGCAGATGGTCCAGTACAACTAACTATAGGCACAAAACTCAATGTTTCAAAATCACGTCCCTACTAAAAAAAACACTGTGGGGATTATGGGCAGAAACCTCTTGCTTCTTCAGTACAGTTATTCTCTCTCATCAACTATTCTTCTTTAAGCTTCACAGTGCAAACAGAAAGCATTGCCCACGCTGGCTCTACCACTGCTTTTTATTCTCATGCATAGCATGGCTCAAAATCTCATTAACTCTCATTATTTATGGTGCAGTACAAAGATTCAGCCAAGCTGTAAAGATTTAGCTAAGTTTTTACTACGTGTTTATAGAAAAAAAGAGTTCTTCTTCTAGGTTGAATTGTATGGCAGATGAAAACACCAAGATAACTACAAAGCCTGGAACTGTACTGTCTCGTTATAGATCAGGAGTGATCACACTAAATTAAAGAATAAAATGGTGAGTCTCTCGTTTCTCATAGTTTCCTTCTGCTAAACTGTCAATAAATCGCTACCACATCCTCCTTTACATTTGAACTGCTTCTCATACTGCTGCTCAGACATTGTTCTTTAAAAAAATATCCTATCTGTTGAAACTAGCATTTATTCTTGGTCTACTTCTCTCTCTGGAATCTCCCTCAGCATCCATCCTTTAACAGTTTTTAATATCAGTTTAACAGGGCTACTGATACTCAGCTTCCTCAGCTCCCTATCTACATGCCTTCCACCTTTGTAAAGCCTCAAATCTTTACTTTCAGATCTCTAACTTTGGTACTCACGCCTACTTTTCCCCTTCCTTCACCATGCATCTTTAATTTTAGACTATTTCACACTGGTCAGAGACCTCCCTGCCTGTGTTTTGAGATTTCTTGGCATTAATGACATTATTCTCTCCAACCCATTACTTTAATCTCCATACAAACATTTCAGTATAACATTTTCCTGGTCACACATATTCACATCATGCTATTTAATACATGCAGACTTACAAGCTAAGCGTGATGGATCAAAGGGGTCAAATGAAAAAGACAGAATGTTTTCAGCATAACTCTTCTTCCAGAGTTTGGTGCCCGTGTCTGCATTCCACAGGACAATATAGTTCGGTGGATGAACTGCCAGCAGTAAATCTCGAGAAGCATCTTGATTCCACAGCCACTGCATGTCTGACAAAAGAAAGGAGAAACAAACAGCAAAATCAATTTTCTACAGAAGTTTGTTCTATTTTAAAATCATTCTTCTCCTGTAATACTTTGTCTTTAAAAAACTGAGTAGTGACTCATTAGTAACAAGATGTTTCTATCTCACAATTCTGAAAAGCTGGTGAAGGGGCTGGAGAACAAGTCTTATGAGGAGCAGCTGAGAGAGCTGGGGTTATTTAGCCTGGAGAAGAGGAGCCTGAGGGGAGACCTTATTGCTCTCTAAAACTACCTGAAAGAAGGTTGTGGAGAGGAGGGTGCTGGCCTCTTCTCCCAAGTGCCAGGGGACAGGACAAGAGGAAACGGCCTCAAGCTCTGCCAGAGGAGGTTCAGGTTTAACATCAGGAAAAAATTTTTCACGGAAAGGGTCATTGGGCACTGGCAGAGGCTGCCCAGGGAGGTGGTTGAGTCACCCTCCCTGGAGGAGTTTAAAGGACGGGTGGGTGAGGTGCTGAGGGACATGGTTTAGTGATTGATAGGAATAGTTGGACTCGATGATCCTGTGGGTCTTTTCCAACCTAGTGATTCTGTGAAAAATATGTTTCTATCATGGCCTGAACTGATGTTTTTAACAAGCAGCAATGCACTGGGTTGCACGTGTCCACACAAACGCACACAACCCACACCCTATCTGAAGACATCAGACCTCTTCAGCTAGTGAATTCCAACCCAGAACAATACACCGTATGGTACAGAACCACAGCAGAGTCAAAACAGAAAGAACCATACACGACCTTAAGCATTATCTTGGATGACATCATGAACCATACACCATAGAATCATGGAATGGTTTGGGTCAGAAGGGACCTCACAGCCCCATCCAGTTCTACCTCCTGCCATGGGCAGGGACACCTCCCACTGGATCAGGGGCTCCAAGCCCCATCCAACCTGGTCTTGAACACCTCCAGGGATGGGGCAGGCAACAATGCTCTGGGCAACCTGGGCCAGGGCCTTCCCGCCCTCAAATGAAAACATTTCTTCCTAAGATCTCACCTAAATCTTCTCTCTTTCAGCTTAAAATTAACCTTTGAGATAATATCAGTACTGGACCTGGAAACATGCACGTTCGTCACTTAAAATACTTTTTAAACAGAGAGTCTTAAGTTCAAGAGTAAAATGAAACTGATTATAACGTACTCAAGAACACAAGCACAGTGCTAAAATGCTCAGGTCAGTTTGGAGGGGTACGGCTGCCAATCTTCACAGCTGGGCATCATTAAACATTCAAGATAAATGGACAGAAACAACTACCAACACATTCATTTCTAATCCTTTACACTGCAAGCACGGAAGCGGTTAACTCCTCCTCAGGCAGATGCAGAGTTTGGATCAAATAACAGAGAACACCTTCCACTGAAACACTGCTTTTGTTCTCACAGACACAGCAAGGCTCCAGCTGTGACCCTACAAAGGCTCTGGCAGGTAACAGACAGAGAACCGGCAGAACACCGTGGTGCTGGATGTCTGCGTGTGCACTGTTAGGCTTGTGAAGAACAGCCAGAGGCTTCAGAAACAGAGGGAAAGGCTTCCTACTGCTGACTCCAACTATACACAAACCCTACCTTATTTACAGCTGCCTTCTATGGTAAAACTTACACAATACCTTGTCCTTTCTGCATTTTATTTCCTACATCTTAATACTGCTATCTGTGCATCTAAAAGCCTCACTGCTCCTATGAATCAGACAAGTGCATAGATGCTCCAAGAAACCTTCCCTCTCTAGTGACACTGCAGATGTCTGTTATCCTGCCAGCATTTTTGATCAGAAGTAGCTATAGAATGAAAAACTGTATTGCACAGTGCATATGTGACCAATCAAAACTCTCCCAGCAATGTAATGCTGTTAAAGTACTGTACCACTGCGCATGACCTTAACGTTCAGATGCAACGCAAATTACGCTGCATCACCAATTCAAAATCAGGAAGATGTTCTGGAAAACAGAAGGCTCCAGGAAGACCTTAGAGCAGCTTCCAGTATTGAAAGGGGCTCCAGGAAAGCTGCGGAGGGGCTCGATCAGTGAGTGCAGGGATAGGACAAGGAAGAATGGTTTTAAGCTGAAAGAGGGGAGATTGAGATGCAATCTTAGGAAGAAATGTTTTCCTGCAAGGGTAGGGAGGTCTAAGGCAGTGGTGGCTGCCCCATCCCTGGAGGTGTTGAAGGCCAGGTTGGATAGGGCTTGGATCCCCCTGCTTGCACAGGAGGCATCCCTGTCCATGGCAGGGGGTGGAACTGCATGGGCTTTGAGGTCCTTTCCAACCCAAACCATTCCATGATTCTATGATTCTACTTGACACTATCAATATTATTATTTCAACCAATAATGTTAATAAAT
Organism: Phaenicophaeus curvirostris; assembly: GCF_032191515.1. Classification (NCBI taxonomy): domain Eukaryota; kingdom Metazoa; phylum Chordata; class Aves; order Cuculiformes; family Cuculidae; genus Phaenicophaeus; species Phaenicophaeus curvirostris. The sequence goes on along the minus strand of NC_091400.1, from coordinate 11,363,191 downwards.
ACAGACCATAACTTCTTTTTCAGAAGAACTTTTCTCAGAAGATAATCAATTAAATCTCACAGTATTTCCCTCTGGGAAATAGTAAGTCTGACATTTACACAGAAAATAAGTGGACAAACACAGGGAAGGCCAGGAATCCCAACAGTAAAACTCCATAGCATAAGAGAGCATCGTCTGCAAAAGCTAGGTAATGGATTTGTACAAAAATGCTCCATAAAATAACTCCATACAATCATTACACATTATCGTTACCTTGAATTGGTTTTGCATGTTCTTGTATTTCACAACGAGCTGTTCCCGTTGCCACATCCCAGACAATTATTTTTCCCGTCACATCTGCAGAAGCTAAACGTAACGAATACGGAGAGCCAATGTTGTGATGGTAGTTTTCTTTAGCCCACTTAACCTGAAGATACAGATGAGAACTGGTCAGAGGAGGCAAACATATATAACAAAATCACTGTGATTCATAGCTTTCAGGCAGATGAATAAATAATAAACAACAACAGAAGAGCACAGTAAGAGTCAATGTTAACAGCATCCATGTAAGCATCCCTTCAAGCTACCATCAGCTGTGTGAATTTAAGGTATGTTGCAAATGTGCTGCATGACTGCATGGGTGGTATTTTCAAATGACATAAATCAATGATCCTTGCTCCTAAAGGTAACCACAGTAATTCACAAATGTATGCTATGTAGATAAAAAGCTTACTCAAATATTTAGAAGAAACAAACTAGCAATGTTTAAGATTCTGTGGCATCTACAAACACACACTCATTGATTTCCAAACAAACTGAAGTTGAAACTCTAACATCCAACATTTACATATATCCTAAAATGCATCCTTTTCCTAATCAGTCAAACACAAGTATATTATGGTACCAGGGAGGAAAGAAGGTTTGTCTTTCACCTATACATTGTCTCACCACCCCAAGTCTCCACGCACCACTTTTTGGTGTAGGATTTCAAGCTGCATGGGCTTACAAGTTGGCAATACCGAGGAAAATGTCTTGAACGTTGAAACACTCTGTCTGCAAGTCTCTGAGAGTATAAGGAGGTAACACTGACTCCTCCTTTATCTATTCAATACGGACTTGTTTTGCTATCTGCTACAATGGTGAACTTCTGCCCCCAAGAGAGACTGAAGACACTAACAGAATAAAGAAACCATAATACTGAGATCATAGGAATTTACCTACTACAAAGAGATGCTGCAGCTAGCGAGCTGTGTGCTGTCACAGCACCTGACAGAGAAAGGGTAAGGCCAAACTCAGCCCTTTTTGCAGATATTAAAGCATGACATTAAAAAAACAGAAACAGAATCATCATTACGCACCACTGACTCTGCTAAACAAATTAGGGTTGTAACAGCATTCGGGGCACTGCAGTCACCTTTGCACTACCCCTCTCAGAGGTGTGACCATCTCAAAAGCCTCACTGAATAAATTCAACAAACACTACACGTGCACAGCAAGCAATCTTCAACAAGCTCCAGCTAGAAACCCAAAGTGTGTTTCTACCTGAATAACAAAGAATTCTTGGGAGACTCTCCTCTACCTGCACATTTCAGGGATGCAATTTGTGCTTCCCCGCTGTTCAAAACAAATTAGCCACAAGGATACCTGCGTGTAACCATGCAGCTATTAAAAAGTAAATACAGAAATCTGCAAAGCTGTTTCTTCCTCAGCTAAATATGTATTTTTTTGAAGCAAATTCCAAGTCTGAAAATTTCCCAAGGGAGGAGCTGTCACCAAGTTATGAACAACAAAAAGGAGACCTTTATGTGATCAGTCTCAGCCAGAGCTCAGGAAGCTCTTTAACACTGCAAGCTCTCTTTGCTCACCATCGTCACACCGCCCCAACAAAGCACCCGCACATGACCTGATTCTCACTGTACTGGTCACTCTCTCTACCCTGACTTCAAAACACAGCAGCATTGGTCAGAACCGGGCAAGAGAGGTATCTCACCTGATCTGAAGAACCTTATTATCACTGTTTATTAACATATCAAACAGACACAAACGAAATTTCAACCGTCTCACTTTTTTTGATGGATCAAAAACTTGTTCCTGTAATTACATTTTCTTTCAAGTACTCTTTGTACTTGAGAAACTTTGTTTCAAGAGTTATTTCTTTGTAAAGGTACAAAAAAAAAAAAAGAATCGGATACAAACCACTCCACACAGCCATCAGTCTCCCACAAACACCACGTGAACACATGGAATGCTCATATGCATCAGCTTCCAGTGAAATCATTGCCTATCCCAGAGACAGTCAGGACAGCCTAAGGCCAGGAAGTATTTAAAGAGTTCAACAGACTGAGAAACAATCACTTTTTTCTTTGCTCTTTTATGGCACATTGTGGTGTGTTTTGAAATGTTTCAGATCTGAAGGCTGGGGTTTGCGGGGAAGATCCCCTGCAGACCTTTGAACTCCTGCTGCAAAGGGTTTAAGTCAGACGGACACAGCAGGCTTCTTAGAGATCCCCTCAAGCTCATTGATGCTCTAGCATTTACAAACAAGCCAGTTCAGAATTGAAGATAATTTCTTACAGATGCACACAAAGGTATCTGCCATGGCCATAGCCCCATAATAATTTCTCACTCAATGTCTACTTCTTAAAGCAAAACAGAATTTCTCATCATTCTTTCTCCTCTTCAATTAGTCATTTTCTTACAGTCTATTTCTGTTAATAAAGCTCCACGGTGGGTTTGAACAGTTATAAATCATTTAAAAAACTATTTTCTACAATATAACACTGCATGCAGTTTCCAGAAGGCACGTCAAAACTTCTTTAACTACAAAACCCCACTGTCATCTCCCTATATAAAATCTGGTTTTCTTCATAAATTAGTTACTGCCTTCTAATGTAGCAGTTGGGCTAAGGACTATCAACCATTATATCCACCAGCCCACCATTCCTCTAAACCCTGACTCAATCTGTCCTTCTCCACAGCCAAAGAAATGATGTATCAAAGCAATACATCCTGTTCCACACTTGACCCAAGGCCAAACTCTCTGCAACTTCACCTCAAGGACCTGCAAAGGGAAGTACAGGTTCCCAACACTTAAGCTTAAATTTTAGGCATTTTTTACCACTAAAATAAATGTTCAGTTTTGTCTGCTATTGTTCCTTTTCTATAGGTACGAACAGAAGTAGAAACTTCAAAGTACCTTTCTAGTCGAATGGGGCACTGGTTACCCCCCTCTACAGGAAAGATCAGGAAGGGCATCAACAAAGAGACTCCTGTGATGTTTTGTAATGTGCATTTGAAATTCTGTCCTGTTCCAACCTTTCTTAGAAACATTTCCATGTCCTGTAACACTGCCAAATATTTCTATATATTATACACTTTCCATAAAGCTACATCATCAATCTCAGCTCACTTTTCAGCACGTACGGCTTGACTGAGCTGGAAAAAAGATAATGCGAAATACAGGTATTTTACAGCAGATTTTATGTGAAAATAAAGTGCAATATAACGTAAAGTATTTACAGTGATTTACAAAAATAATATGTACACCAGAATCAAGTAGTATACCTTAAAACATGTACGTCTCACCTTGACAACACTAGCTTTGTGTCTTTCCAAAACCTGTAAGGTCTGAGCGCTATTGGCATCCACTATCAGCACAAGAGAGTGACATCCATAGGCAATCAGACCTTGCCAGCCCCTGAAAAAGCATAAATCATCATCAAACAGGAAAAAAAAGAACAAAAAGCACTGCACATCAAGAATGAGGCTTTTTTTTTTCCTAAGCTGAATGCATGCTACCAGATGCAAACATCAAACAGTAGAAATGATTTAGTAACACAAAGCTCAGAAGCATCACAAAATGCCATTGCTGCACAACCTGCTGAACCATTTGCCACCTCTTTGTGTCCATCTACACCAATCCACTTCTGTAACTGTCAGACATCCCATACGGACATGGTTTGGTAGGCACAGAGGTGTTGGGCTGATGGTTGGGTTTGACAATCTTAGAGGGCTTTTCCAACCTTAATGATTCTATGAATATAGAAAATATATAAGGACACAGACAAGCAATATATTTGTGAATATAGAATTAACTGCATCTTTGTCAGAGCCAATGCAGCCAGTGATGACAGTTATGAAGCAATGGTGAACACAAAGCAAGTGGGAACAGCCAGGGGAAAAAAACCAAGGTTTCAAATCAAGAAGTCAGGCAACTTCAACATTCACCACTTGGCAAACTGACAAACTTAAAGGCCACACTTCTAAAACATGACTAGGTTCAGCTCATTCACCTTCTCTCTCTATGTTTCAGCAGTGGAGAGACTCATTTTTCCGTGCAATGAGTACAAAAAAACAGTCTATGCACTGGCTTTATACATCAAGTCTCAAAAACAACAGAAAGTGAGATCAGACGAAGCTGCTCTATTCTCTGCAGCTCACTGCACCGCTGCCCAGAGATGCAAGTGTCATTGCAAGGAGAGACTGGCCTGCACTTATCTGTGGCAATGGCATTGGTTTTGGTTTGGCTCAGCGGCTTTGAATCACAGAACCATACAACGGTTTGGATTGGAAGAGGCCATAAAGGTCATCCAGACCAACTCCCCTGCAGTGAGCAGGGAAACCTTCACCTTGATCAGGTTGCGCAAAGCCCCATCTAACAGGACTTTGAATGTCTCCAGGCATGAGTCATCTCCCACCTCCCTGGGCAACCTGGGCCAGTGTTTCACTCCCACTCGCAGTGTGAAAAATTTCTTCCTAATAATTAGTGTGGCCAGCGGGGCAAGGCAGGGGATTCTGCCCCTCTGCTCTGCTGTCATGAGACCACACCCTGGAGTCCTGTGTCCAGTTCTGGAATCCCCAACATGAGAAGCAGATGGAACTGTTGGAATGGGTCCAGAGAACGTCGTGAAGATGATGCGAGGGCTGGAGCACCTCTGCTCTGAGGCCAGGCTGAGAGAGTTGGGGTTGTTCAGCCTGGAGAAGAGAAGGCTCTGGGGAGACCTTAGAGCAGCTTCCAGTGCTGAAAGGGGCTGCGGGAAAGCTGGGGAGGGGCTCTTGATGAGAGAGTGCAGGGACAGGATGAGGGGGAATGGTTTTCAGCTTAAAGAGGGGAGATTGAGATGAGATCTTAGAAAGCTCTCATTCTAATTTGGAAAGATATAGTTTTAAAAAAACATCCTCAGCTTCCTTAACATAAACACAAAATAGTGACGGGGAGACAAAGGAAAAAAGGGGAAAAAAGAAGAAATCCTAAGTTACTGAAACCCCAAGGCTTTACAGCTTGGCATACAAGTCACTGAAACCAGACAGTTGTTAATTATGATCATTTCTTGTACAGCTTGAGACACGGGATAACTGAATTATCTTCTCAAAATCAACTCTTAAGTGCACCTACACCAAGCCATCCACTTGGCACCACAGAGGCAGCAACTCAGGTTTCCCTTTCAGACATTCCAAAACAACAAAATCCAAGCCAGACTGTCCAGTTCCCCTGAGTTAGCATCCAAGGCTTATACAAGCTGTTCCAAGCCTATTCTGTACAAAGTCTTTTCAGTCGCGCTTTGGAAAGAACTGTGCGTGGAACCAACAAGAAGTAAAAACCATTCCAATCTATAATCTAATAATACCTCAAAAGCTGCCTTCCAGCCTCAAGCTGTGCCAAGGGAGGTTCAGATTGGATATAAGGAAAAAATTTTTCACCAAAAGGGTCATCAACCACCAGAACCAGGTCATCAACCTGGCGCAGGGAGGTGGTTGAGTCACCAACCCTAGAGGTATTTAAAAGATGGGTACATGAGGTATGTAAGGATGTGGTTTAGTGGCAGATAGGAATGGTTGGATTCGATGATCTAGAGGCCTTTTCCAACGTGGTGTTTCTATGATTCTATCAAAGGCCCTCCAGGGAAGCTGGGGAGGGGTTCCTTAACAGAGAGAGCAGGGATAGGACAAGTGGAACAGTTTTCAGCTAAAGGCAGGGAGATTGAGATGAGATCTCGGGAAGAAATGTTTTCCTGAGAGGGTGGGGAGGCCCTGGCCCAGGCTGCCCAGAGAAGCTGTGGCTGCCCCATCCCTGGAGGTGTTCAAGACCAGGCTGGATGGGGCTTGGAGCCCCTGATCCAGTGGGAGGTGTCCCTGCCCATGGCAGGGGGTGGGGCGGGCTGGGCTGTGGGTCCCTGCCAGCCCGACCCGCGCTGCGTTCCAGTGATGCGCGCGGGCTGGGGTCCCCCCGCCCCTCTCACCACTCCGCCGCGCCGCGGTTGGCCGCGCTCAGGGCGCCGCTCAGGGTGCGCGCCGGCAGCTTGATGTTCACCGTGAAGCGCTGCATGGCCCGGCCCGCCGGAAGCGCCGCCCGCCCCGCGGTGCCCCCTCTCCCCGAGACCGGGTCCCCCTGCAAACGCGCTCTGCGGTTCCGGGTCTGCGCGCGCCCCCAAGAGGGGTGGGACCTCGTGGAGTCCCGCCCCCTGTCATGGGCAGGGACACCTCCCACCGCATCAGGGGCTGTGAGCAGAATCCAGCCTGGCCTTGAACATTTTCAGGGATGGGGCAGCCGCCACTGCTCTGGGACACCTGGGCCAGGGCCTCCCCACCCTCACAGCAAAACATTTATTCTAATATCTCATCTCAATCTCCCCTCTTTCAGCTTAAAACCGTTCCCCCTCGTGCTATCCCCACACTCCCTGATCAAGAGCCCCTCCCCACCTTTTCTGTAGCCCCTTTCAGGACTGGAAGCTGCTCTAAGGTCTCCCTGCAGACTTCTCCAGGCTGAACAACCCCAACTCTCTTATTTTGGGAAATGAGAAATTATGATAAATATATCCATATAGGACTTAGATACTATTGATAGTTGTGCTGGAGCACACCCAGTTGCAGAGTGCAGCAAAATTCACATCCCATCTCAGCAGCAGCCTTGTATTTGCTTTTTTTTCAGAAAAAAAAAACAACCCCACTTGTAGGTGTGTAACAAAATGTTTTGCTATGGCATCAGGGTTCTTCAGTGAACCTCACTGCTTTATTTTTAAAAGTGTCCTGGAAAATGCTTTCATGGTGTTGATATGTTGATAGACATAGGGGGAGGACCAAAGCCTTGTAGGTAAACAGAAGCAAAAATAAGAAATTCCAGGAAAAATCTGGAAATATATTAAAAAGAAAAAAAAAAGCAACCTTGCTTTCCTTCTTCCTTGGCAGTGATGACCTGTGACATCTCTCTAGCTGTGCCAGAGCTCTCCAGCTGTTTTCCTCTGGAGTGATTATAAATTGATCACAGGCAGGAAGAAAAGATGAGGTTTATGGAACACAAGGTGTAAGTGCACCAGTGTTCCCTATCAACTTGATTTGGGATATGTCACCTTTCCAGTTTAAATAAAGCAAAGGATAATCACCTAGGAAGCAGTTGGTAAGAATCGGAAAATAATGCAGCAGCCCAGCAGAACAGAATTAGAAATTATGTGATCTGAATTTTGGCAGCAGAACAAAATATCCAGCTTTGTGACAGAGACAGTAATTCTACACAGCTGCTGGAATCCAAATACTATATAAAACCTTCAAAAAAATCGGTTTCTGAAGTGGGTTCACTGATGATGCTTTACAGGCTGCTTCACAGGTTGGCATGCAGGGGAAAGACGCCAGAGCATCCTGGAGGAAGGAACAGTAAATGGCCTTTGAGTTTTGCTTAAAGATAACTCTGACAATGGCTCTTACAGCAAACCAGTGTGGTGAACAATGCTGCGGGTCACTGGCCATGGGAAGCTGTGCAGTTTGGATGGCCTCCACCTCAGCCTACAGCTTCCTCACAAGAGGAGGAGGAGGAGGAGCAGGCGCTGAGCTCTTCTCTCTGGTGACCAGTGATAGGACCTGAGGGAATGGCAGGAGGATGTGCCAGAGGAGGTTTATGTTGGATATTAGGGAAAGGTTCTTCACCCAGAGGGTGGTGGAGTGCTGGAACAACTCCCCAGGGAAGAAATCCCGGCACCAAGCCATGCAGCACGTGGCCAAATGCCCTCAGACCCACAGTGCAAATGTTGGCACTGTCCTGAACAGGGTCAAGAGTTGGACTTGATCCTTGTAGGTCCCTTCCAACTCGGGACATTCCATGATTCTATGAGATTCCTCAGAAAGGAAGGTGTGTGTCTGTGAGACAGACTGGCCACAGTGTGCAGAAGGCAGTGCTACAGAACCATCACACGTGTGAAAAATGGAAAGAAGTGGAAGTCAATGGCAATTAGTTTAGATTAGAATCTCAGAACTACAGGGAAAAGTGAAAAACATGTGGTCAGTGGCATGAAGGCAGCTCGCGAGGGCTTTTTCTTCACTAAGGCTGACTCCTTCCACAGCTGGGTTTCACACTTTAAACTGCTTTTTTTCATGCAGCATTAAGTTACCAAAAAAAAAAAATCAAATGATTCTTAGTACTTTTTCTGTGGTGATGTGTTACTGTTCAGGTTTCAGATTTTAAGGAGCTTATGTAAATGTTTCCCATAAGTACAGTCATTATTTGATCTGCCTTTTAAATAGTGCTGAAAAAGCAAGTTTTATGATCACTGATAAAGGGAATGTAGAGGTAAAAATCTTCACAAGACCCATCACATTTAACATATAAAGTGTCCTGTTCTTATAAATGTCTGCAGGGTAGGAAATTACTTGGCTGAAATATCGTCTCTATTAACAGAAATGCCGTGTATCCATGTAGATGAAAATCATCCTCTGAAGAGTCCATTTAAAAAAAAAAATACTGAGATCAGAGCCCTGCCTCACCAGCCAGGAATAACATGTACCTCTCACAGTCCTGTTTGAGCTCCTAATGTTGGTTTATATTCTGTGGCATCAGTGTTCATCTGGTTTTCCCCTTCAGTGAAAGCAGGAGACAAAGTTGTGTCTTTGCTTTATTAGTGATTTTCAAAACTGTTCACATTCTTTCCTTTACAGAACATTCCTTAAAATGGAGAACTGTTCTCTCAACATGCAGTGTTTGTCAGAGAAATGCTAGTAGTTGTTGGTTTAGTTCATTCTCATGTGTGCAAGACGCAGTCTGACACCCTTCAGCCATATAATAAGTGATTTTAAAGCTCTCCACACTATGACAACATTCCCATCATTGGTTTTTGGTCACCTTTCCCTTCATAACTTTTCTCTCCTCAGCAAAGAAAAATAACAAAGGCAGATTTGAAAAACAACAACAAAACACCCCCCACCCCCCCAAAAAAAAAATCCAAACAAAAAACCCTCCAGGCCTTCAAGGGCTAGCATGAAAATCTCTTTAGAAGGTTTATCAGTTAAGGACATCTCAGGTCTCAGAACATGATCTCTGTTCAAGAGGGATTATTATGGAAAGCAGGACTAAGAAACCTCTGAAAACTTGGACTTCTACAAGGATGTTCTTCCACACCTCATTAAGCTTGCCTGAAATGACCCAAGCAGTGTGGAAAAAGTTCAGAAAAGATAAACTACTTAAGAATTTACATTTTTTAGCATCCCTTGTTGTAGGTCATGGAGCAGAGCTATAAGAAATGATGTGGGAATTTAAATTTACAGAGCAATTTATACAGGAACACACAAGTGTACAGTGATTTTTTTATACCAGTAATATTTGGAAGCATCTGACAATTGCTTTTTCAAGACAAACTTACATGGAAATAACCTTCAAAAGTAGCACTGCAGAAGTAATTTAAGAAGTCAGATATTTCCAGACTGGGCAATTTAAAATCTGTGGCATTAAGGGGGATTTTGTTGCTTGTGAGAATGTACCTGTATCTCTTTCTTGCAAAGCATTTTCAGGTTGTTACCTTGAAACTCTGGCATAAAGGAGTCACTGTTTTCCTGTACTGTAATACTGGAGAGGATTTCAGTTTTCTGTTTTCTCCTCTCCAAATTACAGCTCCCATAAAATCAGGAAGGAAAATACTCAGTTTGAAGACAGTTCTCTCAGGCCGTATTTATAGCAACATACTTGATGACAGGCATTCTTGATGGGACATAAATTGTGAGGGTAAGAAACCTTTATTTCCAAATATTGTTATATGTAACTTTTCTTTAAATATAAAACAATAAAATCAATTTCACTGTAAGCCAAATCTTCAATTCAAACAGTGCTGAATGATAATGAAAGTACTTCTTCCCATTAGAATTAAAGCTGAAGTTTTGCTTCTGTCTTGGTAATTTCTGTATATACATCATAGAGGATTTCTGTCTATACATCTGTATAAACATCCTCTTTGTGCTGCACACTTGAGCTGGCCCAAAGGAGCATCCCACACTGGAGGTCCCTCCGTGGAGCCTGCTCATCCACTTTCCAATTGTTTTTCCTAAATGATGAAAATGCTGACTGTAAGTTGAAGAGAAAACAAAACAATTTATCTTCCTCTATGTAGGAAGGGAATATTTTTCATAATTCAACAAATACACAGTTCACTTATTTCAGTTTTCATCTTCAAATCTTTTTCATCATCAAAACTGTCAGTTTTGGCAGGTGGACTGGATGAGCTTAGAGCTCTTTTCCAGCCTTAATAATTCTATGATCTCACTTAGTGATTCATTTGTCTGCAAACTTTACCAGGTCTGGCAAGTTTAGATAAAATGTTTCTGTGCCTCATTATGCTAAAATGGATGTTGTTTGGTAAGTATAAGTATTGATCACCACATGTCATCAGTATACTGGAGGGTTTTGGTACAGGTAAAATGACTTTTCTAAGGCTGCTAGTGCTCTTGATGGTTGTTGGAAGAAGAATACTTATTGAGCTCATTTGGGGAACAAGCAGTGAATTTCCAGGCGTGTATGTCTGTACTAACAGCACAGTATCTGATGGCACCAGAGTTCCCATCTTCAAAACTTTCAGATGTAAAGAACTGCTGTCTTGTGGGAGCAATGGAGAATACGATCCTGCACACTGCACAGGAATCAAGGCTTAACACATGAAGCATTTCTCACATCCTTTTAAGAAGCAGAGACTACATCAATCCCTTCTCCTCTTTGACAGTGTGTGCAAAGCATGAAAGAAAGGAAGCTTAGTGGATTTGAGAAGCACCAGTCTGCAGAGCATTCAAATAAAAAAAGATCTGCTCATACTTTGTCCCACATTCTGTTCTCTCTTATCAATGACCAAAGCAATATTTGATAACTTGAAATAAATTACAAGCGTGTTACGCTGCTGGTGCTTCCTACGTACTTTGGGAAGATGACTAGTTCTCTTCAGTCCTCGGGTGATGTCACTTGGGATTCATGGAGGGCCCTAACCGTTCAAAGTCAGCGGCCTGCATCTCTCTCTGAATGTACTCCTAGCCACAAAAATGGCACCAACCCCATTTGGAGCAAAGATAGTTGTATGATCTTTTTTGACAAAGTAAAAAGCAGATTATTGCAGTATCAGCATAAGGATCTGATTCCCTAGTCTGGAGAAACACTCATGTTCTCTCAGTGCCAAGGAAGCTACCTTTCCCATTTCAGGATAGAGCTAGTTCCCTATAGCCTAACATCTCCCTACAACCATCATTCCATTACTAAAATAGTCTGATGTCACGGTCTGTGGTCAGAACTTTGCACCTGGATCTCAACAACCTAAGCTCCAAAACCTGAGCGCCTAAGAAGTGGAGTGCAGGGTTAGGATGAGGGGGAATGGCTTTAAATTGGAAGGGGGAAAATTTAGATTGGACATTAGGAAGAAATTCTTCCCAATGAGGGTGGGGAGGCCCTGGCCCAGGTTGCCCAGAGCAGTGGTGGCTGCCCCATCCCTGGAGGTGTTCAAGGCCAGGTTGCTTGGGTCTTGGAGCAACTTGATCCAGTGGGAGGTGTCCCTGCCTATGGCAGGGCATTGAAACTGGATGGGCTTTAAGGTCTTTTCTGACCCAAACCATTTTATGGTTCTAAGTTACTGAAGTATCAGACAAGCAACAGCAGGGAAATCCAAAAGATGAAGGGCTATAAGGACACAGCGAAGCAACGTGACTAATATTTCAGCTGCTACAAAAACAGGGGAAACAAGAGTCTGTGGTGAGCATAATTCTCACAGGCTAAATCCCAAGATGGTCTTGAGAGGATTTCTTCATTTTATTTCCTATTCCTCTGCAAACTGTCTTCCAGCAATTCTGGAATTTCTGCTATGAGAAGATCTTATATTCTGTTTTAGCACAAATTAAACAACTCCTTTTTCACTTTCAAGATCAACAGATCTCAAACTGTGAGCCCAAAGCACCTTTTCCCTGCTTATCAATTCTGTTCCGTCTTCATCCTCGTGTTTTCATGTTCCTTCTTTTTGCTACATTTTGCACATACTGGGGAATAGAGACATTTTTCATATACGGCATAACTGAGTTTTCTGTGATAAAAGTTCTCTTACTCCCTATTCTCTGCAGTATTTTAAATAAAATATCCCTGGTTTGAAGACAGAATGATCAATCTGGATCACATCCCAGACATGCAAGCTTCGGAGCAGAAAATGCAAGGAGAAATTTAAATATTTAGTATGGGTTATACAATGTTGAAACCAAAGGAGATTTGAAGTCAGACTGACAATATTTATAAAGCATTCTTGATCTTGATACCAAAAAATGTCTGATATGTTACCAAATAATTTCTCAACTAAACCCACAAGTTCCTATATCGAACTTCCTAACTTCCTGTAGAATGCGTCTCTGAACTTTTAATTTGTACTGCTCAAAACCTCTGCCTTCCGTTTGGACAGGTTAAAAGCATATTTTACATATAAGTTTATCTCGCTTCATAGATATGAGCATTCTGGATTTTTAAGGCTTTCTAGTTACAAACATGTCTTATTGTGTCAAACAGTGATAGTCCTTGCAGGGTCATTTCCAGTCTAGTGGTTGCCACAGTTCTCCTGTCCCCAGCAACCAGCTTTTCAAGGATTACTTACCAACAAGTGGGTGCTGAGGTTTCCACTTCAAAGAGCTCAGGCGCAAAGACCATTTGGTCCATCATATCTTTAGTAGAGCAAGAGTTGCTTTCTCTCCACGAAAGGAGAGGCAGCCAAGGCAGGTTGCCTTCCATCTCCAGGGAAGGAGAAACCTTCCAGAAGGAGACTTAGAGCCACAAATTAATCCTCTTATTTGACCTTCCATGCACGCTACCTGCAATATTGTTGAGCACTCAAGCATTTCACAGAATTTAGGCAGACACAGATCCTTAAGGGTTTGTGTCTGGCAAAATTATTTTAAGTATGAAGCCTTAAATTGCAGATTCTAAGTCCGCTGACTTTTCAGGGTGTAGAAATGCCAATTGGCATGAAAAAAACCAACAAATTAGATAGGTGAAGATGATTTGCATGGCCAACAGTCATGATTTCTTGCACAACTTTAAGGAAGAAAGCCAGTTTTGAAATATAACACTGTATGTGGTAGTCCTTTGAAAAGCAAGTCATTTAAACACAAGTCATCTCAAAGGCTTGATTTTTACATGGTATTGACAAGCATGTCTAATCCATTATGCTACAATTTACTAAGGGATAATTGCTCGTTTATAGAGGGGAAAAAACCACAAAGCCATCTTAGTCATTTTTTCCTCTCTAAGCAATACTACATTTCTTCAATTTTTGTTTATTTTTGAGGTTTGAAAACATGGAAGGATTTGTTATGCAACTCAATAAAGTATTTTTGCAACAGATGAGACTAATTATGCTGGTGCTATGAAAATGTACATTGTTCTAGCCCTCTTCATATCCTTATTTATGTATTAAATGTCAGACAATAATTTAACAATTATTATGGCAAGATTAGAAATTGCACAAGGATAAGAGCAGGTAGGAATAATAAAAGAACCAAATGGAAACCTGATTATTTCAGATATTACCATTGGGACCATATAATTAAGCACATTCCTCATTTCATTACAACACTCAATGCAAAGAACACCTGCATTCTTCTTAGCAGTCAGCAACCTTTTATTTTCCAATTTTCATGTAGATCTCCTCAGTCCTCAGAAGGGCTCCTGGGCAAAAGAAGTTCTTGCATCACTGATTAGGTTGAAAACAACCTGATTTGCAGTTTTTCAATATCTGTTCCATTCAGTTGAGTGAGTCACTGAGACACCTCAGCATACAGCGAGGTTTAGTAATAGGCAACACTGCCAGATTGCAGACAGGTCACAAAATACCAGCAAACGTGTGGTGGGAACACGATGAATTTGTTTGTAAGGAGCTCTGATGCAGGACTGGAACAACTGTGCTGCCCAAACGCTGTGCTTTCCAGTAAAGGAAGCCTTTACTGGTCAAAGCTCAGCAGTACCCTAGATATCAAAAAGTCTGCCTTTGGTTAATTGTGGTTCCACTTGTGATATGAAGCAGTAGCTGCAGTGGCAATGAGTCCTGTTAGGTGTTTGCTGTTATCCATTGGTGTTAGTGGTCTGGCAAAGGCATTCCCAGGAAGGGACTAACAATGGGCATCTGCTTTAAAAAGAAAAGGGTTATTTTCTTATAACTGAAATAAGAATAGAACAAAGAATCATTGATATTGGAAAAGACCTGTAAGATCATCAAGGCTAACCAGCAACACAACAACACATTCCCTACTAAGCCATGTCCTGAAGTGCCACATCTACATGCTTTTTGAACCCCTCCAGGGATGGAGGCTCCACCACTGCCCTGGGCAGCCTCTGCCAGGGCTTCACCACACTGTCAGTGAAATAATTTTTCTTAATATCCAATCTAAACCTCCCCTGCTGCAACCTGAGGTCGTTTTCTCTCATCCTATGGCTTGCTGCTTGGGAGATGAGACCAACACACACCGCACCACAACCTCCTTTCAGGGGAGATTTAGACAAGATCTTAAGAAGTGGGGGTGGGACTGGATGAGCTCTGAGGTCCCTTCCAACCCAAACCATTCTAGGGTTCTATGATTCTGGTTTTTTCTCACAGACCATGTAAGCAGAGGTGATGCTGCGCACAGACTGGGGTGTGAACACTCTTGCCACGCACGTTTGGCCAATCACTCTCTCAGGAAAATGGATGCTGCCTGGAAACAGCATTTAATTCAGTTGCTCATGGCTTACCCAAATGCAGCCTCCTTGCTAATATTTATCATATTAAGTAACCTCAGCCATGGTATTCTGCTGAAAGAGTACAACTGCAGTAGATTTATTGTGTTAGTCAAAAATCTTGCCTTTTTTACACTTCCAAATTTCCACAGCAGCAATTGCTGTGAAACTTGAGGCATTTCCATTTTTAATTTTCCCTTGCTGTGACTGGTTTAAATTAACAAAAATTATGGTGGCAGTGACTGGCAGAGATTAATCCTAGAATTTATTACTAGGAAGGCACGAGTTAAGATTTAAAAATGTAGATTTAGTTTTGGAAAAGAACAACATAAAGAAAAAATCAACGTACAGCTTTTTTAAAGATCACAAATTGCACCGGTGAGATGACCTGGCTCTTCGACTCACCTACAGGATAGCGAGTTTTGTCTCCTCTGCCATAGTTACTGCAGCTTCTCCCAAAGGCGGTTCCTCACACATCTGCAATTCCTACCCATCTCTTTGATTAAACAGTTGAACCCCCTTGTAGGTTTCCCATTTGTACATATTTTGATCGACTGCATCGCTGTAGGGAGAAGTTTTAAAGTTGTCTGCAAAGGCTTTTGGAATTTTGATTGTACCACCTGGAGTCCTCAAAGGCAACGACAACTTCTAATTAACAAATGGCTCAGAGTATATTAAAAATGTATCCCCACAAGTTCGTGGCTGAGAAAAAAAACAGATTTCAAAATTAGCTTGGCTTGGGTTTTGTTCTGCCTTGTCACTCTCATGTTTTTGTATAGAAGATCTTTCCCAAAAGGCAAAGAAATACCAGAAAATTTGAAGCAAAGTAGAAGTAGAAAGAAAAAGAATAGAGAAGGGACTAGGGAATGAGATTTCAGTCACATCAAGGAGTGATAAATCAAAGGTTTCTATAAAGCTAAGTCCAATATGTCGGTTGTTTTCCCCTGCTGTATTTTACCCGTAAAGTCAGCAAATGGGTGACTATATTTCTGTGTAATCAGTGTAAATCATCTGGGTCCAAGTCCTGGTGTGTGGACTGGCCATCTGTTAGTGTTTCTGAGTATCTTAGAGTTAAAAAATTTGGATATTAGAAGTCTCTTTTTTTATTGAGTTTAAATATATATTCTGCCTGTGTATTTTGCAATATGTATGATGCAAAATGTTAATTTTATATTAATGATTTTTATTTCATGTCCCGTGTTCTGTACATAACTTTGTGGTCTTTGAAATAGTTGCTTTTTAAAAGGGCAAGCAGCGGATTCTCCAAATTCCTCCTCTGCCTGATGAATGTTTGAGAGAAAGAGGATCTGCTTTGTCCCACATTCAAGCCACTGGACTTTTTAGCCATCAAGCTAAAGACTGGATAATCACAAGTCAGACTGGTGGAGGCTCCAGACTTCGTTTTGAATACAGACTAAACATCTCTTTTCTTAGCACCTCAGCAGAGTTTTCTTTAAACTGATGGAAGAGCAGCCAGGAGAGCCTTCAGGGCACAAACTGTTTCAGAAAATCTCATCCTAACACTGCCCAGAGCACTAACTAAAATCTCCCCTCTGGATTAAAGTGCATCTTTGGTTAATTTTAACCAATTTCTCCATTTCATTATGCTGAAAAAATATAAATTTTTGATTATCAACTCATTACCATGTTTCACAAAAATCAGAAGTTATGCCAGTAAATTCTAACTTTCCAATAAACATTTTAGCTGAGATATGTGCAAAAGCACTAGGTTCAACAAAAAAGTCAGGTCTAGCTGAAGATGCAATTGGCATGACGCAAAACTTTATGTTCTTTTGCCTTAGCATGATTTCAAGTGATTTATACATGGATATATTTATATATCATAGAATAGTTTGGGTTGGAAGGGACCTTAAAGATCATCTAGTTTCACACGCCCTGCCATGGGCAGGAATGCATTGCACTAAATCAAGCTGATATGTAAATTTATCTTTTTATATTATTTATGTATTTGTTATGAATATTAGATATTCGTGTATCTGTTTGCATGAAAAATAATAACCAAAATGTGACTTAATCATTTCTAGTGGAATATCATTGATGATCTAACAGTAGATCTCAAGCACCCCTATGGATGTTAGGGACAGGGGAGCTTAGGGTCCCGATACACAGTGCAGCAAATGCTCCTTTATTTCTTGGCCCGTTCATACATATCTGCTGTTGCTGATTGGGTAGGATTCCGATCAGCAGCTCCTGAGAGAGAAATCATGAATGATACCATTGGGATGACACACACATCTAAACTGAACAACAGCAGAAAGCTATAATTGATAGGAATAAGCAATCAGAGGGTAATCAATCTCTCAAGTCACAGAGGAGATATGTGGTACTGTATCACAAATTCCAGAGTTTTTCCATCTAGCTTGGTTCTGTCACTAATAAAAACACATTGGGTTTTGAGGAGAGTGAGGAAAACATATGACTTGCTATAGTACTATTATGGAAAAAAAAATACAGAATGTGCTTATTCTTACTGCCAGTAAAAGAAAATGTGTTAATTCTACAGACCCTAAAGGGTGCAAGAAATGAAACTGCAGGAAAGAAAGACTTGTCCTTCCCCTAAAATGATCAGGCAGAGGAAACAACTTGCAACTCGCTGCAACAATACCCTGCAATTTCTTTATTTTTATTACTGTTAGAATAATAATATATAATAAATCTCCTCAGTCAGTGGGAATTCAGTGAACTGATGCTTACATAATGCTGTGTGGCCATGCTGAGAGCTGGAGTTGTTCAGCCTGGAGAAGAGAAGGCTGCGAGGTTACCTTAGAGCAGCTTCCAGTGCTGAAAGGGGCTGCAGGAAAGCTGGGTAGGGGCTTTTTACAAGGGACTGGAGTGATAGGATGAGGGGGATGGCTTTAAATTGGAAGGGGGCAGATTAAGATTAGGAAGAAATTCTTCACGATGAGGTGTTAAGGCCCTGGCCCAGGTTGCCCAGAGCAGTGGGGGCTGCCCCATCCCTGGCGGTGTTCAAGGCCAGACTGGATGGGGCTTGGAGTCCCTGATCCAGTGGGAGGTGTCCCTGCCCATGGCAGGGGGTGGGACTGGATGCGCTTTAAGGTCCCTTCCAACTCAAACCATTCTATAATTCTATGATTTAGATACTTATTCCTTTTCTAACCACTTCCTTTTGTCCTTAGGAGTGACATATGCTGAGTGTACACTTTCCTGAAATGAGGAAGGAGAAAGGGTTGGTATTGCAAGAACAGTAAATCAATTTACCACCGAAGACTTATCTTGATGCTGCAGGCAAATTAGTGTTAGTGGGAAACCAACATCTGTATGGGTAACATTAAAGCTATTTTCCATCACCAAAACAAGCATACGCTGCTGACAGACCGGGAAAGCTTTATTTCAAAGATGATTACTTCAGCAGCATTTTAATTGCATCCATCATCCATAGGTGGATGTAGCCCAACAAGCCATCTACGATAGCTGCATGAGTGTTCCTTGAAAGCCTTCATTAACTGATGGCATTAAGCTAATGATAAAATAATGATCTGTGCAGAACTAATGTTTTTACTGTAATTTAATAACCCAAGAGCAAAGTGATCCAAAATATACTCTTATTTCATTTAAATAGTTTCTAAAGCTGTTTGAGTTTTGCTAGGCTGTTTTTTTCTCCCAGAATGTCCAGGTAAAGCAAATACCATGGCACGTTGCCTTTTCAGCGTGCAACACACTGTGCTTTGAGAAATAGCTGTTTGCAATGACATTTATGGTGGTAAACCGCATCCATTTTTCAAAAGCTTGAGGCCTGCAGGGACCTTTGCACACCAGTTATGTGTAGACTTTAGAAGCTACAGGCAAACTGAACCCTGTGAGTTGCTGAGTGTCAGCAGTTTCTATAGGGTTTAAAGACACGCACCAGGGTGACAGAAATCTTTTACAGCATCCCAGGAGCATGGGTAGGTACGGAAAAATTCCAGCACACTCCAGAAACATGAGAAATTCACCCTACCATAGCCCTTAGGTTCCCTCAGCCTTTCCAGAACTTGTGTGTGCCCCACTGACACTAAGCTGAAGTCTTTCCTGTCTCATTGGTGTTGTTCAGCCTGGAGAAGAGAAGGCTCCAGGGGGACCTTAGAGCAGCTTCCAGTATGGAAAGGGGCTCCAGGAAAGCTGAGGAGGAGCTCTTGACCACAGAGTGCAGAGATAGGGTGACAGGGAATGGTTTTAAGGTGAAAGAGGAGAGATTGAGATTAGATATTAGTAAGAAATGTTTTCCTGTGAGGGTGGGGAGGCCCTGGCCCAGGTTGCCCAGAGCAGTGGTGGCTGCCTCGTCCCTGGAGGTGTTCAAGGTCAGGTTGGATGGGCCTTGGAGCAACCTGATCCAGTGGGAGGTGTCCCTGCCCATGGCAGGGGTGGAACTGCATGGGCTTTAAGGTCCCTTCCAGCCCAAACCATTCTGTGATTCATTCTGAAGTTGATAGCCAAGAAGACAACCTGAGCTGCAAGGACTGTGGGCTATTTCCCCAAAATCTCCCCCAAACCTACAGCTGGGAAAGGAGTAACCATCCTCTTCTTCAGTGTCTGTGAGTCCACCAGCTGCCTACCTCTTTATAGCATCTGCCTGATCTTCCTGATTCAAGAGTTCTCCACCATCCCTTCCCTATCAAACTAGACAAGGTGTTAGAAAGGCACTGTCACTGTAACTTCCTCCCATCATTATCATCCCATGAGCAGAACGGCCTGGCCCAGGGTGAATCTGGTCACATACGCAGGGCTGACTTCCTGCAAGCTCACCTTCTTTCAGGGCAGTTTTCTGTAGAACATTTCACTTACAGACTTAGGCAAAGCTCCCCGCGTGGGATGTCCTGACTGCGAGGTATAGATCACAGTTATTAGAGCTGGACAGAATAAAACAAGTGAAATATGTTCCATGGTTCAGGGCATATGCCGCAATAAATTATTCATACACCTTTTGCAAGGGTCACAGGACACTGAATGCTGCAAATGATTAAGAACAGTTAAAAATAGCAGGTGCATTTTATTAGGTGGGATGAGTATTTGAAGAGTCCTTGATTGCATGAGCTACCTTATATTTTAAAAAGTAACCAAGTAATCCAGACATGAAAATGCTGGGATTGTTCAAGAAGAGAATGAACATAAACATAAATGGTTTAAGACAAAGTAATTCATGCAATATAGGCCAATTTTAGCTCTTGCTGAGCTTTTATTGACTCAGTCTGTTCAGGGAGCCAAAGGATGCTCTTGGCTGCCACATGGCAGAGTTGTTGGGCTCCACATTCCCAACAAAGCAGAACAGGATATTGCTGTTGACTCCTGTGGGTAGTTTCTCTGATTATATGTCAGAGAAAGATGCAAACATGACCTAGAATTTCATAGCAGATATTTATTCCTCTTCCCTAGCCAGTACGGAAGATAACTAAACTCAGCAGGAAGAATTGCCATTAAGTAATAGGCTCTGCATTAGGATTTTCATATGCTCATTATCTAAATGTACTGTTTGGAAAGATGATTTATTACAGGTCAGCATTTGCTTCTTATTATGTATTTACAGCATGGTTCGTTACTTCCATACTTAAGCGAAACATATGATCATGCAACTCTACTGATTTCTTACAGAAACATTAGCTTTTAGCACAGCCTGAACATATTAGAAAAGGAAGCTTATTCCCTGTGCTTCAAGTCACAGGGGTAAATAAAAAGCATAAACTATTTCATATTTCGTCTCACAAGAGTTATAAATAATGAATCCTCTAACACAGGGCTACTGCTGTTTCTGTTTTCCACTCGAGGATGATGGCAAAACCATTTTTCTTCCTATGCATTCTCTCTCACATACTACCACCAGAAATCCAGCCTTTACCTAAATAACAGCAATCGTCCTTCCTTATAATTCTGCATTTTTCACAGAGAAGAGTTTTCTCCACACTTTGGTTGTGACTGACTGGATCTTTGGTGCCTTTTCCTCAAGCCTCCTTGTTAATCCCTAGAGGGATTCTCCAGTTTTCTTTCATCTGCTACCACCTCTTTGATCTCGGGGACTCTTTTCTTCATCTGTCTTGAAGCTTATAAGCCAAATTTTCAGAATTAAAACTGAAACTGCAAAGAGCAGAATGGAATAAGCGATGTGCATTGCTAGCTCTGACCATGCTGGAGTACAGAATAAATATCTCAACCAAACAAAAATGCACTGTAGGACAGGATGAGAGGAAATAACCCAAGTAGCTGAAACCACATATTACTCTAAATGCTGGCTTTTTTTTTTTTTTGCTGTGAGCAACACTAAATATAAGCCCATGCTGCACAGATGTTTGTTCTAAATAGCCCTTTTCCAATAGTATCCAGCTATGGCAGGAAGCCAGGTCCTTAAATCTCTCACAACTATGTTCATCAATGGTCTTTCACTCCTTGTTTCTCCAGATGACAAAGAACAAAGTCAAGAGAAGAGCCGTGGAGGGAATGAAGTGCCACAAGGAAAAGACATACAGAAGAGTTGAGAAAGACTTGGAGAAGGAGGAGGACCTCCTGGAGCAACAGCAGCTACAGAACAAGAGTTGGAGAGCTGTTAGTGTGCAGAAGACTTGCACATCCGTGAGGTGGAGAGGCAGTATCACTTTTACTTTCCCAGCCCAGAAAAAACCAGAACATAGATGTGTTCATTTACAACCACAAGGACTCTGGGACCACACCCAAGCTCTCCAAATCACTAACAACATTTCTGAATATCCAGCCTGAAGTTAGTTAAAAAGCCTGAGTTTCAGAGGGTGAATTTTCTCATTTTTAGGGCTCTCTATCCAGAAAAAGCAAACCCCCACCCAACCAGCTGATGTACTCTTGGTGAGTACTAACCTGATCGCCTTCTATGACCAAGTGACTCGGCTGTGGACGAGGGGAAGGCTGTGGATGTGGTCTTCCTGGATTTCAGTAAAGCCTTTGACACAGTTTCTCACAACATTCTGCTTGAGAAACTGTCAGCCTCTGGCCTGGACAGGCGCACACTCTCCTGGGTGGAAAACTGGTTGGCTGGCCGGGCCCAGAGAGTGGTGGGAAATGGTGTGAAATCCAGCTGGAGGCCAGTGACAAGTGGGGTTCCCCAGGGCTCAGTGCTGGGTCCAGCCCTGTTCAGTGTCTTTATCAATGACCTGGATGAAGGCATCGAGTGCACCCTTAGCAAGTTTGCGGACGACACTAAACTGGGTGGAAGTGTCGATCTGCTGGAGGGTAGGGAGGCTCTGCAAAGGGATCTGAACAGGCTGGACCGCTGGGCAGAGTCCAATGGCATGAGGTTTAACAAGGCCAAATGCCGGGTCCTGCACTTGGGGCACAAAAACCCTATGCAGTGCTACAGACGAGGAGAAGTCTGTTTAGAAAGCTGCCTGGAGGAGAGGGACCTGGGGGTGTTGGTTGACAGCGACTGAACATGAGCCAGCAGTGTGCCCAGGTGGCCAAGAAGGCCAATGGCATCTTGGCTTGTATCAGAAACGGCGTGACCAGCAGGTCCAGGGAGGTTATCCTCCCTCTGTACTCAGCACTGGTGAGACCACTCCTCGAATACTGTGTTCAGTTCTGGGCCCCTCACCACAAGAAGGATGTTGAGGCTCTGGAGCGAGTCCAGAGAAGAGCAACAAAGCTGGTGAAGGGGCTGGAGAACAGGCCGTATGAGGAACAGCTGAGAGAGCTGGGGGTGTTCAGCCTGGAGAAGAGGAGGCTGAGGGGAGACCTCATTGCTCTCTACAACTACCTGAAAGGAGGTTGTAGAGAGGAGGGTGCTGGCCTCTTCTCCCAAGTGACAGGGGACAGGACAAGAGGGAATGGCCTCAAGCTCCACCAGGGGAGGGTTTAGGCTGGACATTAGGAAAAAATTTTTCACAGAAAGGGTCATTGGGCACTGGAACAGGCTGCCCAGAGAGGTGGTTGAGTCACCTTCCCTGGAGGTGTTTAAGGGACGGGTGGACGAGGTGCTCAGGGGCATGGTTTAGTGTTTGATAGGAATGGTTGGACTCGGTGATCTGGTGGGTCTCTTCCAACCTGGTTGTTCTGTGATTCTGAGTTGTCCTTCCTGTTACTTGCAGCCAGGGAAGAGGGAATTCCAGTCTATATAGATGCCAGGACAAGTGGCAGGAAATACAGCAACCCAGAAGACCAGAGACCTTATTGGAGACCCACAAAGATAAGGAGATGAAGGTCAGCCTTCATCTGTCCCAGGAGCCAGGGAGGTAGCTGGGCAAAGGTCCAATTCTAAACCAGCCAAGCAAGCCAGTCTCAGAGAAGGGAGAGAACCAGGGATGTTGGGGAGCACAGGAAGGTATTTGGAGATGTCAGAAGAAATTAGAAGCTTTCCTGGCCGATCTGAAAAGGAGAGTGGATTGTGTGAAGGAAATGTGGGACTGCTTTAGGAAAAGAGAAAGCTGGCGAGCTTTGTTCACAACTTTAATGGAAAATCCATATGCATATCCATATGCTTTGTCACTCTGCCTCTCCCCGTTTATAGAGCCCCCAGCTCAATGTCTCTTCTCCTTTCTCTCTGCAGGGGGAAAGACATACCCAGATGCAAACCCACCACAGAGCAGCACAGCAAAGCTGAACCTGGTGCCTACAGGACCTCCTGGGCACCCCTGATGTCTGCCCTTCACTGCAGCTTTTTTCATGTTTCCAAACTGGTCGCCTTTTTATGCAATCTGAAAATCTGTACTTCTAGCTACACAGAGAAATTGGTAACTTCTTAGATTCCATAATAAATTTTTTTAATAACTTTTTTCACAAGCCTCCAATTTAATAGAGTTATGCTTTTAGAACTTGAACTCTTGATTTCATGGTAAAATACATGAATCTGGAAAGATTAAATCATTGATATGACTTTTTTGGACTGTGATAAATACAATTTTTTTTAATCAACTTTGTATGCTTGGCAGATTGAAAAATATAACTTCAGATGTGCATTTTTCTGAATACACATAGACTGTGAAACAGTAATATTAAAACATTAAAAGGAATGATAAAATAGACCAGGAGAGTGAAAATTATTGGGTAAAGAGTTCTGATAAGCATGGTATTACATTTTGTAATCTGATGAACATTCCAAAATGAGATGTTATGCCAAAAATCAATGCTCACTCCTCAGTATGAAAGCATTTAATACAGAGAAGTAAAACTTCTCACGATCCTAAACAGTTCTTAGTAATATCCATGCAGCTATAACAAATTACACAGTCATTCATGCAGGAAATTACTCTGAGATTGGTACTGATCACGGTTCTTCAGAACATCTCTTGTATTAATGAGTAACTACACAGAGGTATCACTAATAAAGGGCTGGGGCTTTGAATTTGCCAGTCATAAGGCAAGTACCAAAGAGCTACTAACAGTGAAACTCCTCCCTTTTATTCTTCAATACACCTTAGCTATCATGTAAAAGGGCAACATAAAATGAGCAAGGAATTCTGCATCCAGCCCTGGACTCTTCCTGGTGATTTCTCCAGGGTTATTTTGTCTGTGTCCATGTGCAATAACGAAGGGTTGGAAATTAAGCCTTGGTTAGCTAGCACAGCTCAAGCCTCTAGAAGGTCTACTTTGCTTTATCTGTATGGCAGTGGTATCATTAATTTTGCTACACTGAACTTGGTGCAGGTCAGAAGAGGTCTGCAGCAGGTTTGGGATGAAACAACTTGAACTTCAGGACATTTCCTCTCATCCTATCACTTGTTACTTGGGGGAAGAGACAAACACCCACCTTGCTACAACCTCCTTTCAGGCAGTTGTAGAGAGCAGTGTGGTCTCCCCTCAGCCTCCTTTTCTGCAGGCTAAACAACCCCAGTTCCCTCAGCCACTCCTTATAAGAGTTTTCTTCCAGCCTCTTCCCCAGCTATGCCCAAGATCTGAAAACCTATTAAGATACTGATGTGTGAGCACTTGGGAGCCCATACAGAGTGTAAGAACTGTGATCCACCATGCCTGAGGTCAGCCTTGCTGTCTGTATGGGCAGCAAAGCTCATCTTGTGGCTGCCCTCCTCAAGCAAAGCAAACATACAATGTTGGACTTACAAGTCTCAATTGAGGGTTAAGCATCTGGTGTTTTAAATAAGGCTGATTTCCTGAACCTGGCTTGCAAAGTAAGCACCACTAAGAATCAAGCGCCCCAAAGTGTTAGACTTTCATCCTCAAAAGATACTTGAGGTGGGTCCTCAGCTGGTGAGTCTCATCTGATGTCTGCTGAACACTTCCATTGACTTTAGAGTGCTTCAGATCATCTGGTAATTATACATAAGGAGCTGCGAAACCCTTATTTAATAAACAGGGAAAAAAACCCAAACAAACCAGAAATAAGCACCTGCATCCAGATGCCAGAATCCACACTAGAATGGTGGCTACAGACATCCTTATTCCATCAGTCGCAAGCCAGATCCAAACTTTGTGATTGTTGTAATATTTTAACATGCTACAACACTCTTGCATACAAGATTTATTACAAATATCAACTGTTATTCATAAATGATGTATGTTTGTCATTTCCTCCAGGGCAATTTGCTTAAAACAATGTATCCTTTCAACCTTAAAACATTGTCTTGCTCTGCAGGCTCATGGATTACCTCGTAATTTCAGACACACATGACCTTTACAACTTTAGTTTCCTTTAATCCCCATTACTGTTATTATTTATGCAGTTCCCAACAGCATACAAGACATTTGTTAATATTCTGTGCTTTGCTATATGGGATGTAAAACAGGTTACCCACAGGAATTTATTGCTTAAGCTTCTTATTTCATCATAAAAACACTAGATTTCATAATGATATAAAATGATTCCCTGAATTACAGATTCACTGGGGATTGTGTAGCTGTAAAGCAGTTTCCAGACAGAATGGCTTTTTCAGATATAACTCCTAAAACTCCAGATCAACTGTGATGAGAACTTAAAGGTACCAACCCGTTCACTCCCCATCAGCGCCCTGTATGTGGTGGTATCGTGATCAGAGCCACAAATCTCTGACCAATTCCCAATGGCAGCAGGGTTCAAAGATGGAAGAGGCCCCATGGCGAAGTCTGTTGTAGTTTGCTGTGGAAGGGCAAGCAGATGGCCCCACTGGTCCTTCCTCACCTAACTCCTGTAGATACGTCAGATCAGTTTTCCAAAGATACAGCCCAAAGGGCAAATAATACTGAATTATATAATTCCATCCCTCCAGGTATTCAAAAAACGTGGCATTTCATGACATGGTTTAGCAAGCACAGTGGTGTTGGGCTGATGGTTGGACTGGATGATCTTAAAGATCTTTTCCAACCTCAAAGATTCCAGGATAGACGTGTCAAAACCATAGTTGCAGGGTCCTCTGTTTTGGTCTTCTTTGCATCAAAATATTGATTGCGTTCCACTTTCAGCCAATGGCTTCACCTGCGAGTCTTTAGGAAGAGACATCTGCAGTCATTTAAATGGAAGTATGAGCCCTTTCCTGAGCCAAACACTACTTCTTCCCACATCAGACATAGTAAGTACACAGGACAGACTGCTTGAACCTTTGAGCTTACTAGAAGGGGAATGTTTGAGGCCTCTTGGGGCAGCTCCACACTCTTTCATGCAACCTGGACAGGCCAGGCAAAGAGCAGGTGTTTTGAGCGTAATAGATGTCCTAAGCTGACTTCTTAACACATTATGGAGACACCAAGCTCAGGCTATGAATGTATCAGGATCTGATTCTGCATCTGTATTTTTCATTAGCAAGTAGTCTCACAAAGTGCAGAACATCACCAGAGCAGAACATTTGGTCTGAAAAGCTGATGTACTCGCTTTATGTACTTCACAACATGTTTTGGACTGGTCTGGTCAAGTGGACTGGGCATCTGTTAGTGGTAGGATTGCATCTTCCAATTTAGTTTCTTCAAAAAGCATTCAACTGTGAATTCCAAGACCACTCCACAACACAAACTTAAGAGTGGTGAGGAGGGATAAGTTTGAATCACTTCAAAATCTCACTCCTGACCTGAACAAAAATGATAATGTTGATCTGCCTATAGAAAAAAAATGAGCAGCAACTAGAGGAAGTTTGCCTTTTGCTGGCTGAAATGCTTCCACTGTTACTAATTTTCTGGGCTATTTGCTCTACATCAGCCTCTCTGAAATGGGAAATGTCAATGCATTGCAATTTCAGGCAGGGAGGTTTGGTTTAACAAAAGGTCAGCCTCAAAGAGTAACTGTCAGCTCACAGTGAGTGATACCATGAGTGGCCTTTTTCCTAGTAGTTGAATGGCATGAGTGATGCTGCAGGGCTGTAATTTTAACAGGACAATCCAACATAGCTGTAGGGATCCTTTTTTGGTGTTAAATCTCTTAAGCACTTCCTCACCCCCGTACACTCCCCTTCCCTGACCTTGGAGGAATCAGCATTGACTCAATCTTTCTCTCCTTTTAAGAAAGTGGGAATAATAGAACCGTTAGGTTGGAAAAGACCTTTGAGATCATCAACACAAACCATCCCTGCCCACTACTAAATCAGGTCCGTAAGCACTTCATCTGCCCACCTTTTAAATGCCTCCCTGAGCAGATTGCATCAGTGCCTGAGAACCCTTTCTGTGAAGAAATTTTTCCTAATGTCCAATCTGAACATCCCCTGATGCAGCTTGAGGCCATTCCCTCCTGTCCTATCACCTGTCACTTGGGAGAAGAGACCAACACCCACCTCTCTACAACCCCCTTTCAGGCAGCTGTAGTGAGTGATAAGGTCTCCCCTCAGCCTCCTCTTCTCCAGGCTAAACAACCCCAGTTTCCTTAGCCGCTCCTCGTAAGACTTGCTCTCCAGCCTCTTCACCAGTTTCATTGCTCTTCTCTGGACACACGCAGCCCCTCAATGTCTTTCTTGTAGCGAGGGGCCCAAACCCGAACCCAGGATTCAAGGTGCGGCCTCACCAGTACTGAGTACAGGGGCAGAATCACTCCCCTGGTCCTGGTGTCCACACCATTTCTGATACAAGCCAAGATGCTGTTGGCTTTCTTGGCCACCTGGACACACTGCTGGCTCATGTTCATCTAACTACAAGCTTAGCTTTCTGCTAAAAATCTTGATGAGCAGATATCACAGGGATATGAGTATTAAAGAAGAATCACAAGGTAATATAAAAGGTAAGCCTCCAACTCTGACACAGAAGAATAACTACCAAAAATGATGAAGTGCGCTGTGGAAATGTCTGGGGTGGGAGCACAAGGGTGATGTCTCACCTTTGCATCACTCTCAGGTAAACCCTTGAGAAGGAAGCCTTCACAGACATCTTTCAAGGTCCATGTAAAACTACATTTTTTTGATAGAGCTTCTAGTGACTTACAAGCCTACCCTCTTCATCGCCCTCCTCCACATCAAACAGCTGCAGCCCTGCATTTTATATGTGACAAAGCAAAGTTTCATCCTACCCCATCCCTGCTGTCCCCTAGATGCTTGGATCTGAAAAGCTATAAACTCACTCTGAGTAACTTTGATATTTGAATTGACATTTGGAAGATTTCCCCTCCAGCACGCTCTGTGGCAGTGAAACCATTCCAATGGCTCGTTAATGCTTTTTCTTGCCCCTTGTCATTATGCAGCAAAATGCACTCCTCAGAAAAAGCCATGTTTGCCTGGATCACTGGGAATTCCTGACAAAGAGCTTTTCCCTTTTTGAACAGCACTGAGCAAGCCAAATTCCATTCCATACACGGTGTTCATAACCACTCTGGAAATGGGCTGAACATTGTTTGATTGCTCCTCATCAGAATATGTATTCCTATGGCTCATTTTCTCTCTAGTTTTTGTTAATAATGCTGGGCTTTTGCTTTGAACAAAGCGAGAGTTTCAGTTCTTAGGTATCGATGCAATTCGTTCCAGCCTGCCTTACACAAAGGAAATGCTGAGGCTGCACGTGGATGAGATCCAATGCATCTACCTACAGTGACAAAAAAAGAAAGCTGCTCAAACCAAAAAGCCCCATCTCATTGTATCAGTCTTTGTTTGAATAACCATTCACACAGCGCTGCCTGGGGCTCTGGTGCCATCATTTCATAACCCCCTGACAAGGACTGTTTGGATTTTTAATGTCTTCCCTACGGAAAGTAATTAAGGCGGATGAAAAACATTGTGCTGCAAGGGTTTGGGGCTTTTGTTTGGCTACTAATTACTTTGATTGAAAAGGAAACCTTTGTTGCAGCTCTGTACAATCAGGTATTTTATAGCTTTTTCTCTACAGCTGCTGTGAATATTTGTATTTGGTGAACTTACTCCCGATTGCCATTGCACTGTGGGAGAAGGAAAGCTGCTTGGGCATTCCCTGCCTTTGTCTTGCCTGCCTGTAGCCACGAGCTGTGGCAGGATATATCTTAGGCAATGGAAAAAGGAACCTTCTGGGGAGCTGAAGAGGTCAAAAACCAGAACAGACTCACAGAATGCTTTGGGTTTGAAGGGACCCCAAAGCCCATCTGTTTCCATTCCCTGCCATGGACAGGGACATCTCCCACTGGATCAGGGGGTCCAAGCCCCATCCAACCTGGCCTTGAACACCGCCAGGGATGGGGCAGCCACCACTGCTCTGGGCACCTGGGCCAGGGTCTCACCACTCTCTTGGCCTTTTTTTCCTTAATAGTTCACTGCACTTTCCATTCACTTGGTTGTCCTTAATATAGGACTATGAAAGTTCCCAATCAGAGTCTCTCTGTATGGATATCAGGATGTTGTTCCCATCCAGCAGCCAATTAGTAGTAGATGTTTTTTTCTGGCAAAAATATAAACTGCTTTCCAGAAGGTACTAGAAAGAAACAATTAACTGATTATCTTCCATGACTGCTCTTGCCAACACTATACATTTCGTTTATTGTTTATCATCTCTTGTCCTCAGTACATGAGCAGACAAAGGTTTTCCCAGGGGTACAGCTATGTCAACATGTGATGCTATACTGACAGGTCTAAATTAATCGTTGACATGAATTACCATAAAACTTGGCATCTTTCCTCTTCATCACTGAAAATGAAATTTAATTGAGGCGAACAGCAGCAGGCAGAATTAAAGCTTGTCCGCTTCGAGCTCTAGTGATAAATACCAGAGATTTAGAAAATTAATACTGAATTTAAAGAGGAGCTGGCATGGAGGAATAAAGGATTGGAACAGCCATTGGAGAACATGGATAATAGGAAAGTCCAGAGTTTTAACTGGAGAGATGAGTATGAAACAACAGCAGACAAAGTGCTTGGCTGAAACCTAAAGGAGAGGTTTTGGCACAGTGGAAAAGGATAGAAGAAAAATGTGACATTAAAATGAAGAATAAGGTAGGGTAAAATGGCTTAGATAAAAACAGCTGGTGAAAAAACACTGACCAAAACTTGGCTGCAACTAGAAAGGATATGAATAGTTTGGGTACAAACCACTCATTTTCATTTGAGGAGGAGGATTCTCTATCCTGAAAGCAGGAGGCAAAGTGCTTAGAAATCTGTGCTCATTTTGCTCCTCTGCCATCAACTTTTTATGTGCCCTTGAGCCAGCTGCTCGAGCCAACTTTTCCAAACACTGTTGTCCCACCTAGACCATGACTTGTAGATGGTCTATTGAGCATCCACAACACCTACAGCGGTACAGAAAACCGCCAAAGAAATGGACTTTTCTGAGCTGTCTGATAATTATTAAGCTTAGAAGTGGAGCTGTAAACAAAAAAACTCTGCATCTTTCTTTCTTTCTAAGGATCCTTTCAGTCTGTGGGGATGTCAAAACCCTGAAGTTTTCCCAAACTTAAGCATTTGAATTGAACAATAAAACTTCAAAAGGAGTTCAAATGGGATTACCCAGAGTAAAACTCAGGCTTTAACACCGTGTTCTTTCTTGATACACGTAGGACACTGTTGACAGTGGCTGGGCAGATGGTATACAAACCCCTCGCCTCCCAAAAGTCATGTTAGCACAGCTTTATTTAATAGGCTAGAAGTGTTTGGTGTGCATTTTCATCCCTTAAACCTTAATCTGTTTAAGATGGGTAGAAAAACAGCGTATTCCCCTCTGCATTTAAAGTAACTTTCCATGATGAACACTATGGGAAATCGTGAAGAAGTAGGGCTTTTCACCCCAACTTGTTTCATTTTCATATTCCACCAAGCACCTCTGCTGCAGAGTTCCCAGGTTAAGCCAGGCAAATCACATAAACATTTTCACTGCCCATTCTTCATCTTTTGGTTCTCAGCTTGGAAGCAAGATTTGCAGAGGTGGCATCACTCACTCGTGCCAGGGTTACCTGGAGGGTTTATGGGAATCTAATGACTCGCAGCCATCGCTCCTGAAACCTGCTCTATTGACAGGGAATGGCTGTTGCAAATGGGAGATAGAACAATAAAACCTTTCATTTTTTGTAAGGTTATAAAATTGTTCATGCAGTAAGTGTACTTATTCCCCTGTGTGCTTAATACTTTCAGTTAAACAAACACAGAATGATTTGGCTAGAAGGGACCTTAAAGCCCATCCAGTTCCACCTCCTGCCATGGGCAGGGACACCTCCCACTGGATCAGGGGCTCCAAGCCCCATCCAACCTGGCCTTGAACACCTCCAGGGATGGGGCAGCTACCACTGGTCTGGGCAACCTGGGCCAGGGCCTCCCCACCCTCACAGGAAAACATTTCTTCCTAAGATCTCATCTCACTCTCCCCTCTTTCAGTTGAAAATCATTCCCCTTTCTCACATGTACTTCAGGCAGTGACACTGAGCTGCAACATCACATTCCTGTGATCCTGAGACACAGGACAGCAGAAACACAGTGGCCTAGTCTGGTATTTCCTCTTAATATAAAACACAAGCTGCTTTGGTTTGCCTTTTTTTTTTTTTTTAATCATTAGGAAAGACCAACCCAGGCCACTGTTTATGAATATAAAGTGCTGCTTAGGTTCTCAGAGGTTTGCAGTTTATTCTACTTAGAACTCACACAGCAGCATCCTTCACATTACTTACGCTTTACAGCATTATGCAGGTGCCTCTCTCATTTAGTGCCCAGTGGAAGCAGCAGGGGATTACAGTGCTATGGAATTCCAGTGGCAGAGTGAGGCTCCAGGTCTGCCAGGTCAGGTCTCTCTGTTGTTCCCCAAGTACACCAGCAGGACAATCACGTGACTCTGTCCCATGTCACACGGACACACAGTTATCCTGCACCTCAAACCCAGGTGGCCTTTGGGTTCCACCATCATTACATTAGACAGTTCCCAGCAGGCAAGGCACACGGGCTGAACTTTCTCCATGCAATGCAGTGCTAGGAAAGCTGGGGAGGGGCTCTTGATCAGGGAGGGCAGGCACAGGACAAGGAGGAACGGTTTTCAGCTGAAAGAGGGGAGATGAAATGAGATGAGATGAGATCTTAGGAAGAAATTACTTCCTGTGAGGGTGGGGAGGCCCTGGTGCAGGTTGCCCAGAGCAGTGGTGGCTGCCCCATCCCTGGAGATGTTCATGGCCAGGTTGGATGGGGCTTTGAGCACTCCGACCCAGCAGGATGTGTCCACTGGGAGTTGGAATTGGATGGCATTTAAGGTCCCGTCCAACCCAACCATTCCATGATTCTTAAGTCTTGGATGTCCTGTACACTCATCTTAGAGGGGACTGATGAGAATTAAGTAGCTGCCTGTGGTAGCTCAGTTGATAAACTGGTTCCCATATGAAGCCCTACATTATGAGATCAGGTGCCCTCCAACTGGCATTGAACTCCTCCCCGTTAGCCAAGCAGATTGCTGGATTCGACAGTCAGTGTGCACAAGGAAGAGAAGCTTTCCAATGAGAAAGGGTATAGAAAAGTCTGGTAGGGCACTACTGAAAAGCAGCAGGAGAGGGAAATTGGTGAGAATGCCTGCTGAATCGGAAGGAAGGCTCAAAAGTAAACCCGGCGAAGCAGATATGTGAGGGCACAGAGTGGTTGTTTTCCATTCTTCATTCCAGTATTTTAGCTAAAATAGCAAGTAAACCAGTCCAAAAGCTTTAGATGCTTCTGATGATAAAACAGCTTTTAGTCACAATAAAAAAGCTTGGGGCAACAGTCAATGTTGGTTTCACATTAGTAAACCACCTCCTAAGAAGGTAGTTTCTAAATAAGCCAAAGCCAGGATGTCAACGCGGTGAGTTTTCCCCTTCCAAAAGGAGTCCAAAGTGAAAACAGAACAGATCCTTTTTTTTTTGTTGCTCAGTTGTGTTATTTCACTTTCCTTCCAAGTAATAGCTAATCTAGCCACCATCTGCTGTCTTCCAGGTACTGAGCTCCCTGTCGTTCCCATGCCAGTAGTTCCAGCCAGACCATTAACAGAGCTGATAGCCCCTCTCCCTGAGCCTTGGCCCCACGCCAGAGGAGCCCTTCTGCCCAGTCATCAGTAGTTTACATCGTATCAGGCAGCTTTAACTTCATTTTGTTTCTAATAAAATATGCTCCCTGTTAAGTCCAATGGTGGAAGCCAACTCCGCTCTCTCAGCCCACTTTCTCCTTTTTTTTCTGTAGTTTCATCTGTTATCTTGGTTAATATTTTGAATAGAATCAAACGATGGTGTGATAACAATTATTACATTTTCTACAATAATTACTCCTGACTGCCATGACAAGGGTTCAGTATTTTGGTGCCCAGGCTCATATGAGCTCTACTTAGATGCTATAGTTTTGGTACAAACCCCTGATCCTGCAGTTTTACTTGAGGTAGGAGACACACCAAAGACCCTGGACCAGCCAATATGGTGTGAAATCATCAGGTCAATTTTGAGGGACCTAGAGAAGGAAGTGTAGAAAGAATACAGAAGAAAGAAGACAAAGCAAATTGAAGCCATCAACCACGACTTCCTTTCTGACCAGCCTGGACTGGCTCCTGGCTTAGTGACTCCTTCCAAGAGGTGAAGTTCTCCTCCTATTCCCCCTGCCATAGCACTATCCAGCTCCAAATAGAATCTTTGCATCCACATCTACAGTGGCTATAAAAGCATTTATTTCCACCCTAGGTGGACACAGCGATCCTTTGGATCCTCAGCTGCATTCCTCTGCCTGCACTCAAGGTGAGTACACTCAATGCCACCATAGTAGCGTGGGCAATAATGAACAACAGGGATTGGCTTCTTGTTTAATTAAATAAGGTTCTCCCCGTCATACTGAAACACAAACAATTCAGCTTAATGTTTTCAGTTTACTTTAAGATTTCCCCCATTTAAGGTAATTTTACAGATCTGGTTTTCCATCTATTTTCAGTTCGTTAATATTTTCGTTTGCCTACTGAATGGGAATTATCTCAGCATCCTGTAATGCCTGCATTCTTCCAGCAACACTCATTTAGAGGGTAAACAAACACTTCCACACGTTGATATTTTGAAATCTGGATGTAATTACAGTAATTTCTATTCAAATAAGCATAACAAGAATAAAGCAAGAGGCGGCTGGATTTCTTGGTGCAGTGCCTGAAGATGTGCGTTAATTAAAGACATAAGGAGCCAACCTTTTACGTTATTTCCCTCTTCAGATGTCCTTAGAATGTGATGCAAAGCACAGTTTGTAGGAAAACAATAACTTTTACTACACCAACTGGTACATCCAAAAGAAACACACACACTCTTGGGTACGTAACACCAAGCATGACAGCTGGAAGACCAGGTATTTATTTGCCTCACTGTGGCTGAGTGGCCTCTGTCATGAACAGCTTGGAGATCCTCAGCCATCCTCCCAGACACTGGTCCCCCTCGAGGGATCCCACAAGGGACAGCAGAATCCTCCCACAGTACACTCCCTCTGCCTCAGTGTAAGAAAAAGCAGCGAAGCTCTGCTTATGCCATGTCCAGCTCTGTGTGTGTCCATCATGATTCTCATTGTGAGGTTTCTTTCCTGGCCAGTTTTTAAGATGCAGAAAGCTCAGGGGGAGCAAAGGCTGATGAATGAATCAGCTATGACTATTTCTCCCTATCTCAACACTGTAAAAAGTGCAACAGCAAAGAAATTGCAGAAAGCTTTATGTTAAGGAGCAAAAAAAACCCAAATCCAAAGTATCCACTCCCAAATCCCCACAAACACAACAACCCAAGCCAACAACCACTGTGGGGTAGAACTTTGACTCAGCATCCCAAACAGTCTCACTGATCTTTGAGACATAAGGAAGACATCTAGGACCAACAAATCTGATATTTTACCATTCAGAATAGTCCCTTGAGACTAGAAATAAGAGATTCAAGGCAGGTCATAGCATTGGTACCACTAGGTTTTCACCAGGCACTCAGCAGCTCTTTCATTGCACACAAACTGCTTGGGCTGCTGCAGCTCTCAGTCATCAACTTCTAATTAAAAAAGATTTACTTCACTCTCCAACCACTTATTTAACATGGCACAGCAGACCTCAGCTGGATTCAATAGTCTCGCTAGCCATTGCCAGCAAACATTGATTAAATGGAAGTGGCTTATCACACAGCAACAAGCACCTCCAGGCTCCAATCTCAGCTGTGTCCCTTTCAACCGAAGCATTCTATGATAGCAAGCACTGGGAAGCTTGCTATCCAACTAAATCCGACACCTCCTTGCCTCTTTCTACAAAAGATCCCCAAGCCCATTCTCAAAAAGACGTGCAACCCAACGCAGTATTTCGTGGTTGTATTCAACCTCAGACAAATCTGTCACCAACCTGAGCTCACAAGTTTCCAATGTTCTCATTCTACTTGGTGCAAGCTAAGACATTGAACACGCATTAAATAGTAACGGTTACACAGATATTGCATCTCTAGGACATTAAACACGCACGTAGAGCAATTAAGGTTAAATTTACTCAGACCTCTGCAGTCTCAGAAGTTTGAGGCATCTACAACCATACATCAGATTTACTATGAGGGAAAAACATGCAGAGAAACAAAAGTCATTAAAGAAAAATTCTTAACTAAGGCTACTTTTCCAAGTAGAAAGTAAAATTTCCTCCTGCTGTACATTCCTTGGGATTCTAAGAAGAGTTTCATTCATCATAGCACAAGCTCAGGTTTTCACTTTAGCTTAGCTTCTGATCTTATCAGTTGCAAATGTAAATCACACTTGGTATGTGCTCACAGCAGTACACGTAATGAGCAACCCAAAAGTAACAGGATAAGCAAGAATTTCTTGTTTTAGAGGAAAGAATATGTCAGGAGGGGTAGGGGATAGAAGCATTGAGGAGAAGAGCACAGGGAAAAGCAGCATGAGCTCGTTTCTTCACAAGGCTGTAGCATTCACATAAAGAAAAAAGAAAATATTTCCTTTTCTGTGTTCAGTTCTTACACAATTCACAAGTACAACATTTAAAAATTAATAACTAGCCTATAGAATTGAATTCCCTTTGCCCCTGACAGAACTTTTCTTTCCCCCAGAAAAATTCACATGGCTCTATAATAGGAGTTGTGGAAAGCAATAATTTTAACCAAGCATCAACATACACAATATTAAAACCACTGAGATAGTCTTTCTTTTTTAATAGAAGAAAAATGTTGGGCTTTTTAAACACATGCAGAGCTCAGTAGAAAAACAAACACCATCCCTGTGGCTTTCAGCTTATACATACATAGAATTAAAAGGAACTTACATTGTTTCTACTGCTGCATCAAAGCTGAGTTGTTAGGCTCGGTATTAAAGGAAGCAGGAGACCGTACGGCTGGGATGGTGTCAGAATAAATGATAGTATTAGGGCTGTTCAAAAAGAACATATCAAAACCAAATAAACAACAAAACAAAAAACAAACCGACCTTTCAATGTTCTTAATTAATAGAAAAAAGCGCACATACACACAAAAATCCACCCTCAAATGACAAATAACTATAGCTAAGGACTTTTTCAGTGTAGACAATGCCTTTAAGGTAAGGGCAACACCTGCAGAAGAGCTCTTTATGGCCATTCCACAGCTCTTTGGCCCAGGTGAGCTCTATTGGCTTCATCTGCCTGGTTTTACAGCAGCTGGTTCCTCGCTTTCCAGCCCCTGCTCTGGGAGGTTTTGGTCCTCGTTCCTGGCCATGGTTCATGAGTGGCTACGCTAACAGGTCTGGGTCTGCGCGCGGGAAGGGGAGCAGACACGGTTCAGAAACACTCCATGGCAAAGCCTTAGCAGTAACTCCCTCCAGGTTTAAACCAGACACTGACCCGAAGTGCTTGCACAGCCTGTGGTCTGCACTGGGTTTGAGGCTGAGACTCAGCTGTTGCTGCAGCAGGGAGCAAGATCCTTGCAATCTGATCCTCGAAATCGGGGCAGGAAGACCCCTGCAGAAGACTGCAAAGGGCATCCTGTTTCAGGATTAGTTACTCTAGCATGAACGTGTTTGTTTATGCAAAATACAGAGACATTTGTAAGGAATTCAGAGGAAAAAAGGATGAAATCCTAAAAGCAGCTTTCTCTGCACCCCTGCACTGCGTAGCCAGAAACTCAAAGCCCTCACGCCGATACAGCGAGATCCAGCTTGCATAAATACACGTATAAGTTATTCCTTTGCCTGCTGCTTTTCCAAAGGAATCAGAAGGACTCCGTGTGGATGCAATAGGAGAGCAAGGGACAGCAATACACATTTTGGTAAAGAAAGTTGGCAAAGCCGTACAGCTTTAGAGTCAGATTAGGAGGTGATCCAGAGCTCTCCAGTGTGTGTTTGGGACGCAGGGAGCTCCCTTGGTAGTCGGACTGGATATGGTTTAGTTACTATCTGCTGTCAAGGGTGGTGTAAAAAGGCAGTGCTCTTACAGCCGTCTTTGTGGCTCTTTATTTAATGACACACCAAGGTGGCAGGCACTCACTGATGGAAATACGGGGGGCAGTGCACCAATTTGCTTTCAAAGAACGAAGTCTGGGATTAAGTAAAACTGATTTTGAAGCTACTTGTCTAGAGGACCTTGTGCTGAGCACAGTAAAGCTTTCATCTCCGTAAAAAAAACTCACAGGCCCAACATCGCATGCACAACTCATGTGCTTAATAGAAGTATGAGTGCTCCTCCCAGGCACAGCCAGCATCTCTGGAAGGCTTTTGTATTCAACAAATATCTCCTCTCAGCCATTGCTATCTGATTCAATTTTCTTCTGACTGTCTGCCTCTGGGACGTTTTAATTTTCCAGGATGTGGGTTTTGTCTTTCTCCACTCATCACGGAGAGCCACGGTCCGTACCGTTGTGTGCAATAAAGCTTTAGAGCTGCAGAGGAAAGGCATACAGCCCGTGATATCTCCTTTCATCAGCACTGCCAGACCTTTACATATCCAGAGCACTTAGCTCATATTCCTAGAGTCCTTCCAGCTCATTAAGGGCCTATGGTTCCCTCGTAACCCAGCAGAAGGAGCATGTGATTTGGAAGGTCCATTTTCCTCAGTTCCCTGCCAGGTAAGAACAGTTTGCAAAAGCTTTTTCAGTTTTCCATGCGATTCTCCTGCTCTATTAGAGCCCAACATTGCAAGCCGTGGTCCTGGGCTAAAAGCACTTCCTCATACTTGACCGTGCACAGACATATTTTTATATCAATGGTAGCCTGAAAAGGAGTAACTGGGAGGGGGGAAAATGGACCATATTCCCAGGACATTCATGAAATCATAGAATGGTTTCAGTTAGAAAAGACCTTTAAGATCATCAAGTCCAACCAATGATCCAACCCTGCTAGGTCTACCACCAGACCAGATTTATTTGCTTCCAGTCTGTTTTACAGCCTGCTTGCAATGAACGTCACCTGCTGGTGGTGCTAATTCATTGTTAACACTTGTTTCATTACTGACTTTGGCAATGCTTCCCAAATATTCTTTTTTTTGGCCCCACCAAAAAGCTCTGGTCCCACTAGTGGACACTGAT
This sequence comes from Phaenicophaeus curvirostris, assembly GCF_032191515.1. Lineage (NCBI taxonomy): Eukaryota > Metazoa > Chordata > Aves > Cuculiformes > Cuculidae > Phaenicophaeus > Phaenicophaeus curvirostris. The sequence goes on along the minus strand of NC_091400.1, from coordinate 11,324,492 downwards.
CTCCATCAGTCAGCTTTCTCACAGACCTTAAGTCATACCAGCCATTCTTTAACATCTGTTTATTCCCGCTTACTGTCACATAGATACCTCCAAAGCTGTAGTATTTTGTTTCACTTATGTTGACTGATTCTCCTAAACTCCTGAGGTGTATTCAAGAGAATAGTGTGCCACATTTTCTTCTCTCTTGCAGGACGCAGGGAATTAAACAACCCATTCTCATCTAATTTCTTTATTCTGACAGCAGCGACAAATTAACGCCGCTTGTTCCTTTTCCATCTTTTAGAGTCTGAAGGCAATGAATACTCATTTCTTTTAAAAGAAAGAGATATTTAGGGAATATGCTTATGATTATCCCCTTCCGCTTAGAGATGCTAAACCTTTGGTCATCTCAAAATCCACTGGAGCTGTTGCATCAAACTTAGATTCATAGGTCCATGCATAAGGGTTCACTGAACTTGAGCCACATTTAGTTGAGCAACTTAGTAAAAATGATCCCTAGAAAAGCAGAGCTTGTTTGCCAACAATCCTGTCTAAACAGAAATAAGTTGAAGAGCAAAAACTCCTCCATGTGCAAAATTTGGATTTTATGATTTTAATGTACCATATTTAGGACAGGTCTTCAGGAAAAAAAAGGATTTCTTATTTCCCACCTGACATAAACTGCATGTTTATGTTTTGGGTTTTATTTCCCATTTTTGTCATTTTGTTTGGATATGGAATTTAAAAACCCAGCCTAAAAGATTTGGAAGGCTTCACACCATCATTGGCAGTGCAGGAAAAACAGTGTTTTCATGGTTGACCTTGAAATGAGAAAGCTTCACACTAACTCATTTTATCTTAGCCCACATTTATTTCATCAGATATTATGTCAAAATGGCGAGTTAATTTTTCTCCTGGAGATTAAACGAGCATTTCAGATAATCAGCAAACCACGCAGGTATGTCAGGGAGAAACATTGAGTCCCTCATATTAAACCAGATTAGGCATTTTTGAAGCCCAAGAGGAACACAGGCCGACTGCTTGGAAGGAAGATTTGCTGTTTGGAATTGACTTGTCAATGATGAGGAGTACGGCAGTGTGAAAGGAAATCGATGTAGAGAGATCGCAGTGGAGCTGAACAGTAAACAGCTGGTAAATGAATGCCTGTCTCCTTTGCGGTTTGATCCCCAAACCTCTTTGATGTTTCCTTCCTAGGCAATCAGCTTGTGTTTATTCTTAATTTGAATCGTTATTTCCTCAGGTGCCTGCAGGTATTAGAAGCATCCACTCACTATCCAATAAAACACCTCACCTGAAAGTAAAGCCACCAGCAAAGCACATTAGAGGCAGTCAGCCTGACTGGTGGATTCAAATTTATGCCAATGAATCTTTATTATAGTATTTTACTGTAAGGCAAAGAGAACGATGGCAGCGTTGCCTGCTGTGTTCAATCAAAAATAACACGGCTTTTTGCAAAGTCTCACCAATCCCGCATCACTTTTGAGAAGATTACAGCATTCCTGATGCAGGAAACTGTTAGCAGTTAGATTAATATGGAGATGATGAAAGTAAAGTTTGAGATATGAAAGAAGGCAGAGAAAAAAATAAGACAAACAAACTCTAGTTCCAAATTTCAGCAGTGAGAGCCAGTTAATACAACCCAATGCCAAACTCAAATGAGCAGTCCAAGCCAAGAACCTCCCTTGGCCTGTTCAAGAAGCCTGGCCCTGCCAAGCAATGATTAATAATGCTTCCTGAGATGTTCAGCACAGCCCTGGGAGCTCATGCTGAAACTTTATTGCACCTCAACAAACTCCAGCACCGTCAAGGTGTTCAGGGAAATCTTTCATAACACAACTCAGAAACACAAACACAACCACGTAAGGGGCTCAATCAATAACAAGTGCTCAAGTCCTCAATAGAGGACTGAGCTGTTGAAGTGAGTCCAGAGGAGGCCATGAGGTGATCCAAGGGCTGGAGCATCTCTCATGTGAGGCCAGGCTGAGGGAGTTGGGGTTGTTCAGCCTGGAGAAGAGAAGGCTGTGGGGAGACCTTAGGGCAGTTTCCAGCACTGAAAGGGACTCCAGGAAAGCTGGGGAAGGGCTCTTGGTCAGGGAGTTCAGGGATAGGATGAGGAGGAATGATTTTCATCTGAAAGAGGGGAGATTTTTAAAGATCCCATCTCAGAAATATTTTCCTGTGAGAGCAAGGAGGCCCTGGCCCAGGTTGCCCAGAGCAGTGGTGGCTGCCCCATCCCTGGAGGTGTTCAAAGCCAGGGTGGATGGGGCTTGGAGCAACCTGATCCAGTGGGAGGTGTCTCTGCCCATGGCAGGGGTTTAGGAACTGGGTGATCTTCATGGTCCTTTCATACCCAAACCATTCCATGGTTCTGTGATCCCCCTTTAATAACTTAAATGGAAGTTTACAGTAAAATTTTTGGTGTTCAGCTGAAACAACTCCAACATGTTTTCAACGGGAAGCAGATGAGGAGATTCTCACTCTTAAATTGCATTCTCAGAAAGGGCGGTTGACACACATCGGTCTAAAGAGGAAAGCTGACTGTGTACGCAGACAGCAGAGAGTAGAGACTTTATTCCCTAGAAGTTATAAGTTATAGATAACTTGATATTTTTCATAGATCTTCGGCTGCTAAAAGATATTTGAGAAACAGAAAAAAATGAATAAGAAAACAAGTTCAAAACAGAGTAGTTGTCTATCAGTGAGAGCTGGATCAATTTTCCTTTCATGTTTGTTTTTGCCTTTATTTTGGTCTGCTTTTCAGATAGACATGTTAAAAATTACCTCTTGTGTAACAAGAACTTAAAAGAGAGCATTACCATATTCAATTTCCCAGCAATGCCCATTGTAGCACTAAAAGCAGATGGCACCAGGAACAAATGAACATCAACTCTTCTTGAAGTGAAGGATGTCTAATTGGAACAGGTTGGTTTTGATGAAGATAACGGGTTTTGAAAATTCATCATTTTTTATGCAGGAAAAAGAAATTGCAACAAACGTTTTCCCCAGCCTGCAATGCTCACATTCAGGCAGAGAGTTAATTTAATTGGTCTGCCAAGGGTTGATCTTGCAAAGGTCTGAGCACTTTTTATTCCTTGCTGAGCTGACAAAGAGAAAAAGGCACCTGAAACTTTCTCAGGGGCCTCTTGGCTGCACACATGCCCGAGGGAACAGAGCTCGGTTTGGTCAAAGGCCTGGCTGGAAGGATGAAGTGTGAAGGGCCAAATTCTTGTTTTGGCCAACGAGCTGGGCATCTGTTGCCATTCATTTTGGAAGATACAGACATACTCAGAGTTAACTTCTGCCCTTGAACTACTGTGTTTAAGCTGATAACGTGATACAGGCCAGGAGATGCTCTAGTCGTGGATGCAAGTGCTTGCCAATGATCTGGATTTAAAATCATGGAATGGTTCAGGTGGGAAGGGACCTCAAAGCCCATCCAGTTCCACCCCCTGCCATGGGCAGGGACACCTCCCACTGGATCAGAGGCTCCAAGCCCCATCCAGCCTGGCCTTGAACACCTCCAGGGATGGGGCAGCCACCACTGCTCTTGGGCAACCCAGGCCAGGGCCTCCCCACCCTCGCAGCAAAACATTTCTTCCTATGATCTCATCTCAATCTCCCCTCTTTCAGGTGAAAACCATTCCTCTCATCCTGTCACTCCAGGCCCTTTTAACAAGCCCCTCTCCAGGTTTCCTGGAGCCCTTTTCAGCATTGGAAGCTGCTCTAAGATCTCCCTGAAGCCTTCTCTTCTCCAGGCTGAACCACTCCAACTCTTTCTGCCTGTCCTTATATGAAGATGCTCCAGCCCTCATCATCTTCATTGCCACTCTCTGGGTGGGGTCTCATGAGAGTGGAGCAGAGGGGCAGAATCCCCTCCCTCGCCCTGCTGGCTGCGCTGCTTTGGATGCAGCCAGGACAGGGTCGGCTTTGTGGATTGTGAGCCCATGTTGCTGGCTCATGTTGAGCTTCTCATCTACCAGCACCCCCAGCTCCTTCTCTTTAAGGCTACTCTCAGTTATCCAGCCTTTCCAGCAGGGATCATGACTTGCACAGGCAATGGAAGAGCCTGGCACATTCAGCTGGTGTTGGAACCTGCTGTTCCAGGAAAGGGACTTGGCAGCTCCATCTTATCTCACCCAGCACTGCTGCCAGGCTCTGGCTGCAGCCTCGACAAGATATCTGGAGTTAGTCAGGGGTTTTTATTTCATTTGTAAGCTATGGTTTCAGAGAGATGAAATTGAGATGCTAGTGCTAAACATGTCAAACCTCCCAGCTGTGGGTTGTTGTTAGGAAAGAACCAAGAAAAAGAGGATGAGAGAGATCATAAGCAAGGGAATCCTGTTGCGAGAAGAAAGATGCTGTCATATCCCATTTGCTGTTACATGCCTATTCCTGTTAATGCGTTTCCATCGCCTTCAGAGATCAAAGAAATCGTTGCAGGGACTGGGGCAGAAAAATATTGAGCAGGACCTCATCTGTATGCTGCTGTAGTGCCCATGCTTGTGTGGCAAAGTCATGTCTGTACGTAAATGCCTTTTTAGCAATGTATTTTGGGAAAATCTAGGTAGCTTTCCCATATTGCTTCAATGGGAAAGTGAGAGAGAAAATCATGTGTATCCAGAGAACATGCAGAGGGAGCTGCAGCACCCAAGGGTCCCTGCCACAGGACCAGGCAGATTTGTGGGTGTGTTATGGGCTCTTTGAGTTTTCTGAAGGTGAAATTCTCAGCCAACCATATTATATTTTGGTGATCCCTGCTAGGCTATGGAGAAGTGTGTCACAACATACCTCAGCATCCAAGCTAGACAGGATGACTTGTGATTTCTTCATGCTGAGGGCAGGGAGGCCCTGGCCCAGGTTGCTCAGAGCAGTGGTGGCTGCCCCATCCCTGGAGGTGTTCAAGGCCAGGCTGGATGGGGCTTGGAGCCCCTGATCCAGTGGGAGGTGTCCCTGCTCATGGCAGGGGCAGAGTGAATCTGGGTTATCTTTAAGGTCCCTTCCAACCCAAACCATTCTATAATTGTCTGATTAGCTGCCATATTTCCTCCTATAAACCATGTTGTGCATGAGCTTAAACTGCCTGGGTCCTCTTCTCTCAGTCCGGTGCCTTATTGTTTGTGAGTATGGACAGGGACATCCTTCAGTTAACTTTAGCCTTCACAATCCCAAGGCTTGTCCTAATATTTGAGTCTTCTCCAGTGAACAAAAGCTTCTCTTCTGGAGTTAGAGGGCCAGCAGACATTTTGTCAGGTTAATTAAATCCAGCAGTGCTGCCACTGTCAGAAATTACAAAGAACCAGGCTTGCGTCAGCCTGGGGAATCAGTAAGGTATTTTATAGCTTATACAAATTGTTCTAAGGAAAAAGAAAAAGCAAGAGGCCAAAATGCCTAAATGAAAGAACTTTTTCTGGCTGAATCAAACATCTTGCTGTGAGCTTGGTGAACATCCTTTATAAAATCATAGAATGGTTTGGAAGGGACCTCAAAGCCCATCCAGTTTCGCCTCCTGCCAAGGGCAGGGACACCTTCCACTGGATCAGGGGCTCCAAGCCCCATCCAGCCTGGCCTTGAACACCTCCAGGGATGGGGCAACCACCACTGCTCTGGGCAACCTGGGCCAGGGCCTCCCCACCCTCACTGCTTGAAAACACAGGGACACTAGAGCATCACCTTGTAATGTGAATGCATTAATCTATGTCAGTGAACTTCGTCTAAATGAAGCACCCTCATTTCCATAGCCCTTATTGGAGATGGTTACTTAACATTTTAGTTAATATTCCATGTAAATTAAATAGGCTGACAGGCTCAACATCTTTTGCCTCTCCTCTCTCCTTTATTAAAGCAACTTTGGCCTCAAGACAGCAAAGGATTTTGATACTCAACACAAGCATCATTACGTATATTAAGCCTTATCTCATCAAAGAGACTGTGAATATGCAAATGGTTTTATATGAGGTTTCCTCATTCAGCTCCTAAGCAATGCAATTTATTTCATTATGTTCAGTGCAGTTAATCTGGGGAGAAGGATAGGTGGTAGATTTTGGATGAGAAGCTCAACAAGAACCAGCAATGTGCACTTGCAGCCTGCAAAGTCAACCGTGTCCTGGGCTGCATCCACAGCAGTGGGACCAGCAGGGAGAGGATGGGATTCTCCCACTCTGCTTCGCTCTGATGAGACCAAACCTGGAGTCCTATGTCCAGTTTTGGAGTCTTCAACACAGAAGGGACGTGGATTTGTTGGAGTGAGTCCAGAGGAGGCCACAAAGATGATCCCAAGGCTGGTGCCCCTCTGCTATGAGAAGAGGCTGAGAGTTGGGTTTGTTCAGCCTGGAGAAGAGAAAGTTCCAGGGAGAACTTAAAGCAGTTTCCAGTACTGAAAGGGGCTCCAGGAAAGCTGGGGAGGAGCTCTTTATGAGGGAGTGCAGGTACAGGAGAAGGGAGAATGGTTTTCAGCTGAAAGAGGGGAGATTGAGATGAGATCTTAGGCAGAAATGTTTTCCTGTGGGAGACCCTGCCCATTGCAGTGGGTGAGACTGGATGGGCTTTGAGGTCCCTTCTCACACAAATCATTCTGTGAGTCTGTAAACTGATGATCTATTTTCTTCCATAAATCACTACAGCATCTTTGCCTATGGGTAACACACACATTTATAAATCCATGGAAAACAAAGCAGAACCTGTCTGTGAGCAGCAGTGCAAGAAAATCCAAATATCATTAAAAACCCAATTTTCACTCACTCTGTTTTTTTAACTGATTGTGTTACAAGCTTTTAAGGAAAAAAGTTTTAAAAGCCCCCCTCCCAAAGCCATTCCCAACACCTGGAAAAGAGCGGGATATTTAGCAAGGATAAAATTAATACCAATAGCTTTGTTTAACACTGTCACTTCCCACGATTGAGGCTTTCCTGGCCAGTGCACATTCATTTCCCTTCACAACCAGTACAACCAGCACAGACTTTACAAGCAGGGCTGAATAAACACAGACTTTATAACCCAATGCCATATCATGCAGCCCTTGAAATACTTTTCTTCCATGAGCAGCAGCTCCGGCTGTTCTTTTCCTGCTGTACACACATGGGCTCCCGCCAGCAGCCACGGGTGCTCGGCGCTGGCCACAACAGCACAGTCTCCCCGATGCTGGTTGCATGCTGGGCATGTAATATCAGCCCAGCAGGTCCTCCATACCTTAGGCTTTTCCATTTCCAGCCTCAGTAGGTTCCCCAGAATAATTACGTGCTTGAAATGCTCGATACGATTCCCATACTGGGGTTGCCAGAGGTAAAGGCAGAAATCCATAGGCATGGCTACTCGATTGGCAAAGACATGGAAAACACCAACTGTTCTGGACCTGCTTCTGAACAGTGGGAATCATCACATGATGCAAAGGCTGAGTGAAACCAGTCCCACCCCCAGCTATGGGCAGGGACCCCTCCCACTGGATCAGGGGCTCCAAGCCCCATCCAACCTGGCCTTGAACACCTCCAGGGATGGGGCAGCCACCGCTTCCCCTGGAAGAACGCAGCAGCTCTGGTCACAATCCTTATTTTGGCAAGCGCATTACAGCAGATTTAAAAGTTAATTCTATTGAGCGAATTCAACCAGTATATCCGATTTATTCATTAATAAACCTCAAAATGAATAATTCCACATCTTACTCAAAAACAGCCTCCAGACATCACTAATAAAAAGTAAACCTGAGAATTGCACAAGCAGTTTACCAAATATAAGGAAAAGCAAGGCTCAGCTCTAATTGTATGATTGACAGCAAATTCCTAGATCCTCAGTTCTGTGGAATAACAGGGAACATTACAAAATCAGCAATTAACAACTGGGTTTGAGTATCAAGTGGCTAAAACTGAAGTGCTCATTTCCTTCCAAATGAAAAGTACTCCCCACCGAGTTTTTGGCAACCAGAGCTCTGAAGCAGCCCCTATCAATTATCGCAGCCTACCTGACACGTTTCTGTTAAATCAAATACCCAGAGAGACATTCTGGCTGTAAAAATGGTGTCTTATATAAGTTGCTGCAATTTTAAAAGTATACTTAATAGCTACCATATAAAAATCTTGTAAGGTATATTCAAATTAATAAGTGTAAATAAGCAGAGAATTTTTTTCTTTAACATATTTGGTTGTAAACTGGATTTCTTTAGCTTCTGGTACAATGCCTCTTTTTTTAATTGCCTTGCAGACAATTACATTTTTTCTATTATTCATCAAAGATTCTGTAATAAGAATTTAATGCTTTCAATGAAACTGTATAGGACAGGAAAATAAACAAGCTTATCTTTGCATGAACATTTAAATTCTGCAAGGATGAAGGGCACTAGGACATCTTACCCTGTGATATGAACCAGAGAATTGAGTAATTGAGACACTAACATGTTTTTGGTAACTCCAAGCTGCACATTTGGACTACTTAGTAGTATTAATATTGAGATATTAACTTAAACATGCAAAGAAATCTCACCTTTGCATAGTATTAATTCATTAAATGAGCCTTATTCAACCTTATTGGATGTACATAAGGTGGTATTTTCCCCACAGACAAAACATAATTATATGCTTGCAGTGGGAATAATGCTCTATGGTTTGAAAGGAAAGTCATCACCAAGAACAAGCCCAGGTTCTCCAAGACAAATTACACACTATATGACTGCTGAAAACCCGTGAAGTTGACATGAAATGACATGCAGGTCTGCATCTGCTCAGAGCCGTGGTACATTTTTATCTGGGTGAAACCTTTGCTTGGTTTAAAATTGTGCTCACTCAGAGGGTCCTGTCACCACTGCCTGCCTTCCTGTCCATCCTGTAAATTATTGCTGCTGTTCAGCACTTCTGCTTAATAGGTTCAGGTTAGAAGTACAGATTGCATCCTATCGACTGCACTGGTGGAGCAAACACTGAAATGTCAAGCAAAGAGTTCAGTGAGAGAGGCAACGAATGGAGTGAGGGAACTGACTAATCAGACCTGATTTACCTGGGCTGCCTGTACTCACACTGGATGTTCCTGAAAACACCTATAAAGACTCAACAGCTCTGAGCTATTCTGCTAGGCAATGTGCCCGCTTGCAGACCTTACTCAAAAGAGCTCTGTGGCCAGGCTTAAAGAATGTAGCTTCTGTATGTTTGCTTTACAATTATGCTTTAATGTATTTGAAAGCTTAAATGTGCTAAAGAGATAAAAAAGCAGTGGCTGGGCTATATTTTAATATTAATTGTGAAAGTTAGTGTCCAGCTGCCAAATAGAATATGATCTTTCCCTTCAAGTTTGTAACAGTATCAGGTGTGGTTTGGTCTTTTCAGGTCCAGATTTCTTGCATGGCTGCAGAGTGAATTGTTGCTGTTATTTGAAACATATGATCATAGAACCATAGAATCCCTAGGTTGGAAAAGACCTTTGGGATCATCAGGTCCAACCATACCTATCCACTACTAAATCATATCCATCTACCCACCTTTTAAACACCTCCAGGTATGGTGCTTCAATCACATCCCTCAGCAGCCTGTTCCACTGCTTGAGAACCCTTTCCATGAAGAAGTATTTCCTGATGTCCAAGATGTGTGAGGAGATCTGTTCAGATGACCTACAGAGTTCTTTCAGCCTTTGATTCCCTGGAACACCAAACGTGAGGTAGACAATGCATTGCCTGGGGTAGTGGGGATGGGGCGGATGGAAATAAAAAAGACAAAATAAATCAAGGCGGGATCTGTATTGCTTAAAGATGATGAATCAATGGTCAGGTAGTTTAGATGGAGAAGATGGGAATAGCTATCTATTAGCACGTGACCTTTGTCGATGATTTCAGAATAACACAGTATGAACACAACAAAACAGGTATTTAGGAGATTCTTCTTTGAGAAGAGTTAGGAGCTCTGAAAAGTTAAAGTTTTTTTCTGGTTTCTATGTATTCTGCCTGCTGTCTCACATTTTTATACTGTTCCTCATCCGAGAGTTTTCCATAGTATACAATTACTCTGATAAAGGGGACTCTGAAGAAGCTGGTCAAACCCTCGTTTCCCATAAACTTACAGCAGCTCTTGACTCTTAAGAATTAAAAAAGAGTAATCTGGCACTCAAAGCAGAGCTGAAAATAATCTGAGCAATGTTATCTGAAGGCAAAAGCATTTTTTAATCTTTCCAATTAAAGCAAAGCTGAAGAAGAAAGTCAAGTGTTCCCGACCTATATCTGGTCATCATTTTTCAGTGTCAATGTAACAGAGTTCTGATTAGTACATTGCCCTCATTTCTTCAAACACTATTTTAGTCACTGCCATATCGTTGATTCATTATTAATATGATAATTGCTTGAAAGGGACTGACAAGAAACAAGAAAAATCAAGACGCATTAATATCACAGTCTAATTATTTCTTAACACAGTAAATACTTAGCAAGTCACAGGCCAGCTCCTCTTATCTAGGTCTGAAGATATGTGGGGTGTCCTGACTTTACAGGAGCTGAGAAGGAGGCATGGAGGTAGCAGTAGGGAAGGTAGGTATGAGACCTTGCTCTTTGTCCTGGCTGAAGAGAAGAACTGCTCTTCCAGGGTGTCACCAGCCCAGAGATTGTTCACTTCTAGTATAATTTCTTCTCTTTTCATGTTTGGTCCCGACTTCTCAGCTTCCCCTACAGGCTTTTTGGCTGATCTTTCTCCCTCTGTGGACATGACAGCTCAAGTAATTGGTATTTCCAGACAGCATCATAGATCACTGCTAGATACAGCTTTTGCGACCTAAACTCTTTGACATCTGTTCAAAGACCTGTGCAGGATGAATCACAGTTCTTAGTGTCTAGTAAATAAGCCTGCACCTTTCATCACTGCTAAAGTGGTGGTGTTAACCTGTTACTCCAGGTTAGCAGGATACGCTGATGAAGAAACTATTCATGGTCACTCTGACTCTCCTGGGGTCACATAGTCTCCTTCCTCTGCCGTTGTTCTTTTTCATTAAATACACATGGTATTATAACTCCAGTATTGTGAGAAGGCACAAAGAGAAGCAAGGAGGCTCCCAGTCAATCCCCTAACATCACTGTGAAGCAATCCTGCAACGTTTGATGAAAGATTATATGCTCGCCGAAGGGGACAGTGGAAGAGATGGATCAGAGGAGATGCAGAAGGCAAAGCTTGATTCCTCCATTCACTTCCTAGAGCTGAAGCTTCCTTTCTTTTATCCTACTTAAATATACTATTACCTATCAACCCAAATCTACAGGGGAATAATCTCTGTTGTTTATCCTTTTCTTATTTACTTGGCCAAACAAAACTTTCCTCACTACCAGTTTGTTGAACTGGTGCAGTTGCACAGCAGTTTTAAAGAGAGCTTAGCACTGTGCACGGCTGAGGTCACATCACATTTGAACCATTTTTTGTTTCCACTTGATAATTGTTTATAGTTGACTTTTAAGGTCTGTCAGATGTACACAGGACAGCTGTGAAATCCATTGTGAAGACTAACACATGGGGCTGATACATCTGTTTCGGTATCATCACTTCAACCTGAACTGGTGTGTTTAAACCTGTGGCTTTAATGGACATGTAGAGGGAGGAAAGTGCAAAATAAGGTTCTTTCTAATTAGCAACACGTCAGAGCCAGTAAGAAGGAAGAAGAAACTAGTTTGGCCAAGCAATGGATGAAATGGCTCCTCTTGTTCCCAAATACAAACCCTGCACTGCCTGAGATTTGATCAAGTATTTTCTAGTTTCCCTTGGAGTCCTAGAATCATGGAATGGTTTGGGTCCAAGGGACCTCAAAGCCCATCCATGGGCAGGGACACCTCCCACTGGATTGGGTTGCTCAAAGCCCCATCCAACCCGGCCTTGAACACCTCCAGGGATGGGGCAGCCCCCACTGCTCTGGGCAACTTGGGCCAGGGCGTCCCCACCCTCATTGCAAAGAATGTCTTCCTAAGATCTCATCTAAATCTTCCCCCTCCAATTTAAAGCCATTCCCCCTCATCCCATCACTCCATGCTCTTTTAAAAAGCCCCTCCCCAGCTTTTCTGGAGCCCCTTTCAGTACTAGAAGCAGCTCTAAGGTCTCCTCAGAGCCTTCTCTTCTCCAGGCTGAACAACCCAAAATCTTTCAACCTGTCCTATCAGCAGGACTATAGATTGAGATATCCTGGCACTGTTCTTGTGAAACTAAAGGAAAAGCTCTAGAAATACCGGAGAAAGCTTTCATTATTTCCCAACTATATTTTAGACTGTTGAATATCAGATTTAAGATGTGCTTAAGGTTTCTACAGAAAGTAATTCAAGAGTTCCAGGTGGGAATTTGAACCTGATATAACGGTCTATAAAAGTCAGAGATGTTCACATCCTTGGTTATGCATAATTCCCCTCTGAAGTCTCTGTTAACTGATTGTATCATACGTTTTTATTCACTGGCTATCAAACTGGATTTACTTTTTTCTACTTCAGAGATGAAAAGAGTGAATGTAAACATGATAGATTTTCACCTATATAAAACATTATTGAAAGAAGAAGAGGTGATTCTTCCCAAGTACCTTATAACATAAGAAGTAGTAGCTTTAAATCATGATGAGGAAATTCAAGGCAAGGTAAAAGGAAAAGACTAATAATAGCGAAGCATGTGAATAGATTGCCAGGGTGGTTGTGGTGTCTTTGTCACTGATGGCTTCCAAGAAGGTGATGGTCTGACAGGGAAGTTTTATATAATAGTCAGTTCTGCTTTGGTAGGGAATCACAGAAAGTTTGGGTTGGAAGGGACCTCAAAGCCCATCCAGTCCCATCCCCCTGCCATGGGCAGGGACACCACCCACTGGATAAGGTTGCTCCAAGCCCCATTCAACCTGGCCTTGAACATCTCCAGGGATGGGGCAGCCACCACTGCTCAGGGCAACCTGGGCCAGGGCCTCCCCACCCTCATCATGCAGAATTTCTTGCTAATGTCCAATCTCAATCTTCCTCCTTCCAATTTAAAGCCTTTTTCCTTCTTCCTCTCACTATGTGCCCTTGTAAAAAGCCCATCCCCAGCTTTCCTGGAGCCCCTTTCCATACTGGAATCTGCTCTAGGGTCTCCTCTAGACCTATTGCAACTGTTCCACGTCCTTCTGATGTTGAAGATTCCAGAGCTAGACACAGCGCTCCAGGTGGAGTCTCACCAGAGCAGAGGGGGAAGATCTAGTCCATCTGCTATGATTGTAGTAATGTCAATGTGGTTCCTCTTTCAAGGGCTGAAGACAAAGAGGTCCATGTTGCCACATGGACCAGCACTGAAACTCCCAGTAGCTGCACTCATTATCGCAGCATCCCTGAGCTGTGCACCCAGACCACCTCTTGGGTTCCTTGACTTCAGTGGGGTGGTCTTATCTCCGTTGGCTGACACACACGCTAGGATGTGATGTTTACAAAAGTGCTACCGCTTCTGCGAGTGGAATGAGTAATTGCTGAAGGCAGCTGCTCTCTGCACCACAACAGCAGCAGCAGCCGGTGCAGTTTCACATTTGATGTCATACCATGATGACCATCTGACAGAAATGTCTTCTAATCCTAAATAGGAGTGCAAATAATGAGGTTAGAATCTCTTACGGAGTCATAAGAAAATACAATCCTCTGTGGTTCCATCATGGAATGAGAAAGTAAATAAGTAATTATACATCACATTTGTTTGTGCTTGTTAGTATTCATTTTCATATCTACAACTGGTTTTTATTGAATTTGTTTGCCATTGAAATTGAAGTTATACCTGATGGGTTATAAATCAAGGGATAATGATTTAATGTCCCTTTTTAAGAAAATAAAACTGGTAGCTGGAAGTACTGATATCTTACAACATCTAGTAAAATGGATCAGACATGGACCAGCATTTTCAGAAGTGATTGCAGACTCCGAGCATCTCATTAGGGAAATCACACCTAGCGTTTTATGAATTGCATGCTGCTTCATGGCTGAGGTTGGGTATTTAAAAGTAAGATATATAAAAATACCAGTTGCTTGGGAACTGTATCATGACCCCCAGACCTCAGGGGAGCAAACACAATCGATCTGCAAATCCATATCTCATTTGAAAGAAATGATCCCACAGAAATTTTTGCAAGCGAGGGCCTCTAGGCAGGCACAATAATATATCATGCTGAATGGATACCTAATTATGTAATTATGGTATTTATCTACTCTCGAAGTATCTTTCATTTCTAAAAGCAACATTGTTGAGCAAGACATGATACAGCAGAGCTCTCTGCTTTGGAAATGGTTCACATCTGCTGTGGACCTTTGATTTTTCTCTACTGTGGTGGAATATTAATAGCTAAATTAAAAGGTAAGCATTTTGAGTGTAAACAATTCATAGAATGGTTTGGGGCAGAAGGGACCTTAAATTTTGCCCATTTCCAACCCCCCTGCCATGATCTTGTTTTGAAAGGGATTAAAAATGGCAGAAAAAGGCAGACTCTTTGGAATCACCAAACTTTCTTTGCAAAAATATCCATGTCTGCTCTTGTCTCACTTTCGATTTCTGTTTGGACAACAGCAACTGTACCTGTCCGCTACTAAATCATCTGCTTAAGCAATTCATCTCCCCATCTTTTAAACACCTCCAAGGATGGTGACTCAACCACCTTCCTGGGCAGCCTCTGCCAGTGCTTGAGAACCGTTTCCATGGAGAACTTTTTTCCTAATGTCCAATCTGAACCTCCTCTGGCACAGCCTGAGTCCATTTCCTCTTGTCCTATCATCTCTCACTTGGGAGAAGAGACCAACACCCACCTTTCTACACCCTCCTTTCAGGCAGTTGTAGACAGTGACGAGGTCTCCCTTTAGCATCCTCTTCTCCAGGCCAAACAACCCCAGTTCCCTCAGCTGCTCCTCATCAGACTTGCTCTCCAGCCCCTTCCCCAGCTCCGTTCCCTTCTCCAGACATGCTCCAGGACCTCAATGTCTTTCTTGTATAGAGGGGCTCAAAAACTGAAACCAGGATTCGAGGTGTGGCCTCACCAGTGCTGAGTACAGGGGCACAAACCCTTCCCTGGCCCTGCTGGCCACTCTCTTTCTGAGACAAGCCAAGATGCTATGGGCCTCCTCGGCCACCTGGGCCACTGCTGGCTCATGTTCAAACTCTCCCCCAAGTAAGACTTTTAATTATCAACAGATTAAATTTATAACTGATAAAACGTAAAGCTGGAAACATTTGTGTACAGACTCTGGCTTAAAGCATACATAAAGGTAACAGCTTGTATAAATAAACAAGCTAGTATGGTAACTGCAGCTGAGGTAAAGCAACACATGTGATATATCTACATCTTACTGAATCCAGGCACTGGAAAATCCTTCTTCCTTTTAGAAACAGTACTTCAGTTGAAATTTCAACATTTCAAGACGTTGCTCTTGCTTCAAGATATTTAACCTGCACTGCCTGCATCAAATGAGCAACTACTTTTTTAGATAGCATTGCCTTCGATTGGTACTCTCTGGCCTTTTAATTAGATGCTTTCAAGTATTTTTAATTAAACAGAGAAACCTAGGTAATGCTTGGCAATGCAAGTTCCTCATGGTTTGGTTAATTCAGTCTGAGACTAGTTGTTGACTATAACTAAAAATAGCACAGATTATAAAACCATGGGAGAAGAGACATGAGGGGAAACAAGCCAAGCAAAAGTGTCCCTGAACATTAACAACAAATGTTTTGTTGATAAGGACACATGATTAATGATGTTTTGTTAGTCTATCAATTCACAAGGAATAACTGTGCTTTAGGAAAAAAATAACCTGCTACTTCTTAAAACCATCTTCTGCCTGTGCAGAGTCTCCATAATAATCCTGTACTGATTTGTGTCTTTCTACAGGTGATTGTAGGCACATGAAGTGAGGAACTGATCTGTTCCTCTCCTCCCGAAAAGAAGCAGAATTGGAAAATGCCGTTCAGGTATTTCCCAGGAAGAGGAGGGAGACAAGGAAGGGCTGCTTAATTGTAAATAACTAGATACAGAAGATCTGAAAGAGTGGAGCAAGAACATCTTTGCTAACATAACTATTAAAGTAATAAGGAGTGTCTTAAACAAGGTCTGTGGGTGATGGAGACCAAAGGCTGAAGAGAAATGGAGCAATGGGGTCAAGAGGCAACTTGTGTTGGAAAACAGAGCCAGATGAGGTGAGAGATGACAGTAAAATGACCTGACTCTATGGACATGTGGTGAAGCAAGGGATGTAGTTTCAGACATTGGGATAAAGCACTTTGGTGTGTTTTAGCACTGGAATGGAGCCCAGACAGGCTGTAAAATCTCCAGCCTTTAAATACTGAAAGCTTGGCTGGACAAGGACCTGAGCTACCAGATCAAGCTTGAAAATTGATCCAGCTTCAAAACTGACTCTGTCCTGGGTAGCTGGGACTTGGACACATCCTCTGGGTGTTTATTCTAATGATTCTGTGACAGAGATCTGAAATTGCAGCATTGAATCTGGACAATGTGTCTACACATGGAATAAAATCCTCAAACATTTACTTCAGTGATTGTAAGTGTGGCCTCTAAGAAGGATTGGTGTCTGAAAACAAACCCTCTCACATCAAACTAGGTTTGCATTTGATGGAACAAGCCACACAAGTCAATAGCTTATGATATTACATCTGTAAGGACCATTCAGACACCTTGTTACTGTGACCCTGGAAAGGGTTAATGGGTGAGATGCTTTTGCTTTGGCAATCACACTGCTGCAGATGAAGAGCCCAGGCTCAGATATCACAGAGCCACCAGGGACCTCCAAGTATCAAGGTGGCAACTTTCTTGTGCAGCATCAAAGGCTTCTGTTGTAACAAGCACTGAACAAAGAAGGAAGAGGAAAACAGCTTCTGTGGAGTTTACAGGCAGAAGAGCAAAAGGAAAGATGAGAGCGATTTTTATCCCTCAAGCCCTTTCATGTCCTTCATTGGATGTTATCAGGAATAAGACAAAATAAAATACCCTTTATGGGTGATTAGAAGTGATTGAACCCCCTGCGCCCCAGTGATCCCTGCCTCCTGCTACCACTATCTGAGTTTGCTGTGTGGCAGGAAAGAGCAAGAGATTGTACCAGAGCTCGAGTATCCGTGTGAATAATTGATACCAGGAGTTGTTGGAATGGAACAGTTTGACTGACTCACTTCTAGATTTTAGGGAAGTTTATCTCCTGTAAAGAGCAAATTTGAGTTCAGGATGACTTGTTTGAGAGCATAAGCACACTGACCAGCTCACCTTACACAGACAACTTTAATGATAGAATTCCCCAGCTGGATTTGGTCTCTATTGGTTTCAGCAGTGACCAAAGGAAGTTATTTTTCTCTGTGACCAGTAGTGACATTAATTTTGGTATAAACTTTTCTTTATCAAGTGCACAGCCTGTATTCACTCTAAACAGGGATTCACCTGCAGTTGGAGTTGGAACAGCCTAAGTACAGAATGGTCTGTTGGCTACAGAGAAAAGCCGGAGCCACTAAGCCTCCACCGGTATTAGGAGGACCCTGACTCAAAGTCGCTTTCTATGACCTAGTTCCAGCTTCTCTGGATAAAATCTGAGCTGCTCATCTCTGTGCCCAGCACCGCTGAAAGCAAGAAAAAAATATCTGTCATTTAACTGAAGTAGAAAGAACCAGTGCTTTGCAGAAGAACCTCAGTTTCTTAACTAGACACCTTTGGGAACACTGTTTAATAAAAGCAAGCAATCAGTGCACCCAAAAGATACCGAGAGCCCATTAAAAGAGAAAAACTCTGAACAAAATAAACACCCACAACTAAAAACTCAGCTTTTAGCCATTTTTTCCTCTGTACTAGCATTAACTCTAATTACTAGCATTAACTTTTGATAGGAATGGTTGGACTCGATGATCCGGTGGGTCTCTTCCAACCTGGTTATTCTATGATTCTATCTCACTAAAGTTCATGGTAGTGCTAATATAAGTATTTAGAAATGACCCAAAACATAAACACACAATTTAGCCTGAAGGAAGAACGTGGTGTTCTATATGAAAACACATCTCTGGACTAGAGAATATCAGTTGTGATACTCCATAGAGAAGAGGAAAGCATCTGTGACTCTTTTTCTACTTAGCTAAACGTTGTGTGATCAGCTTCCCCCTCTGACTCCAACCTTTGTTCCTTTAACATACTAAGAAGAGTCAATTATACCTCTTGCCCTTCTTTGAAACTAAGTGAAAATCCAGCCTGATGGGGACGTGACGGGAAAGCTTTTAGGCAAGTTCAGCTGACAAGATGATGGATTTTTGTCCTGGTCTCTCCTAGCAAAGCCATTGCATTTCAGGTCACAGGATTGGTTTAGACCAGATTGCGCCTGCTAGTTCTGGTGTTTAAACAAATTCTTCACAATCTCGATGTAACTGAGTGACAGCAGCAGTGCTACCAGAGAAGATTTAGGAAAGGAAAAGCAAGCTTATAGTCCTTACTGGAAGATTGACTTCACTGGGTTCTGAGGGTGTTACACCTCAGGTACAATTCTGAACAGTAACACTAATCGTGGCAGCGACTCTAGCTACTTAGTGGATTACCGCAACATAGTGGGGCAGTTTCACTTATAAGCGCCTTATTTCATAGCTACATTAATGACATCACACAATCAGAAGCATTTATAGCCCTCATTAGTGCCATTAAACTCAATAAACCACCCTGCCTAGACTACAGTTTCACAAGAAAACAGCAGTAGAAATAATGTAAGTTTTCCTCTTGCTTTTAGCAAGGACAATGTAATAGCAAAATACATATGTACCTGCATAAGAGTTTTGTAAAATCCTTTAGAAACTACTATCAGCATTAAAGAGAAAGCAGTTCAAAAATAAGTTGACGCCTTCAGAATAATCATTCCATAAAAGTAAAGATCAATAGCCTTGATGGGCGATAAGCTGGTACACTTTGAGTTAGCAGCTACCCTTTATTTAATGGCAGAGAGGGATACGCTTAACAACACAGTAAATGGAGAAGTACCAAGGTTTAAGAGCTAGGAAAAAAACACAAGGCTGAAAAAGTTCACTAGGTAATAAGCTCCAATCTTCCCTCCTGCAGAAGCCTTCCACCTCTTTCTTATTCAGGTTGCCCAAAGCCAAAGAAGTTGTGGCTGCCCCACCCCTGGAGGTGTTCAAGGCCAGGTTGGATGGGGCTTGGAACAACCTGATCCAGTGAGAGATGCCCATGCTTATGCCTATGGCAGGGGGTGGAACTGGATGGGCTTTGAGGTCCCTTCCAGCCCAACCCAACCCATTCTATGATTCTATAACTAAGGGCCATCAAGAAACTAAGTCAAATCTTCTACACCCCCCCCACCCTTGTCCATAACAAGAAGCTGTTCCACAATTTCACTGTGTTAAACCATGCAGGGGTTAAGCTTTGCAAATTCTCAGCTAAAATGCACTCACAACAAACTGATTTCCACTTACCTTGGAAATTCCCAAAGAGAACAGAGACTGTTTTCCTCTCTTCACAGGAAACGTAAACCTCCTTACCAGTCAAGAGTTTCTGTAGCACCTTCTCTTTCACCACAAGCCAAAGCCCCATCCTTTGCCTACACTTGCCAGCTCTTACCTAAAATGTTGGTGCAGGAGGCTGGGTTTGTCTGGGATTGTGCTTGTTCAGAATTGAATACTCAGATCAGCTGTGCTCGACTCTCTAAGGGCTTGTAGCACAGGAGTTTTCTTTTAGTATTAAAGGAGATACAGCAGATGCATAAAAAATAAATCGGTCAAAAATTAAAATGGAACAATTTCCCATCAGAACAATTCACAGAAACAGAAGAGTTGTATTTTGGGGAGGTTTCTCAGACCAGGATGGAATTTATGGTCAGATTAGGAAGGAACAAATGGCACACTTGAGAATAAACCAGCTATTACAAGCATTTGCTTGATATGAGTGGGTTTGAAGCCTCAAAAGAATCACAGTATCACTAGGTTGTAAAAGAGCCACAGGATCATTGAGTCCAGCCATAAAGAGAAAGGGTGGAAATCTTTCTCTCCATATGCTGGCAGAGAGCTTTACACACAGAGCTGCATCAAAAGCACAGTAACCAGAAGGTTAAGGGCGATGTTTCTGCCCCTCTTCTCTGCTCTCATGAGACCCCAACTGGAGTCCTGCATTCAGTTCTGGAGTCCTCAGCACAGGAAGGACACGGAGGTGTTGGACTGACTCCAGAGGAGGCCACGGAGATGATCCTTTATGAAGAGAGGCTGAGGGAGTTGAGGTTGTTCAGCCTGGAGAAGAAGAGGTTGTTCAGCCTGGAGAAGAAAAGGCTCCAAGGAGACCTTAGAGCAGCTTCCAGTACTGAAATGGCTCCAGGAAAGCTGGGGAGGGGCTCTTGATCAGGGAGTGCAAGAACAGGATGAAGGGGAATGGTTTTCAGCTGAAAGAAGGGAGATTGGGATGAGGTCTTAGGCAGAAATGTTTTGCTGTGAGGGTGGGGAGGCCCTGGCCAAGGTTGCCCAAGCAAGTTGTGGCTGCCCCATCCCTGAAGGTGTTCAATGCCAGGTTGGATGGGGCTTGGAGCCCCTGATCCAGTGGAAGGTGTCCCTGCCCATGGCAGGAGGTGAAACTGGATGGGCTTTGAGGTGCCTTCTGACCCAAACCATGCTCTGATTCCATGATCATAAGCTTTTTCCATTGAAATAGTCCTAAAATTCTGAGGTTTATTAACATGTGGAATTTAAATTATTTTCTCACCCATCATGTGCTTGTGAAATGGAATTCGTATTTTCCAAGAAAGCCTGGGAAACACGATTTCTAGTCCTTTGTTTTGTGAAACGATTCATTTGAAGAGGGCATCTCCACTCTTTTCCACACTCACTGATACAGGGAATGGTTTAAGTTGCTTTGTCTTTGTTGGATAATGCAGCAGGGATTAATTCCGCCACATTCACTCCATAGACAAGCTTACACCTCTTAAATTAGCGACATTGCCATAATATTCTTTTCTCCTTCCTTTTTTTTAGAGTGTTATATTGGTTTCAGTAAGAACTTGCATCTGAATCTCTTATTGTGGCTTCAAGCTGTTGGACTGGAAATGAGGATGCGATGCAGTTTTGTATAGACAAATGCTGTTATGCTGATAGGAAATGATGTGCACAGAATAGAGACTGATACAATAGTGTTGTGTATTCAGCCTGTCTGGTAAAGGAGATAATTATTGAACGAGCTGTTGAGTAACACTAAATCATCTGTAAACATCATGCGCAATAAAGTAGGGCCTCTTGCCTCCTAATGACCCCGATACGGGGAATAAATCCAAAGCTCAAGGAGATTTTTGACAATAACATCACTCCTGGGAGCCTTCAGCGAGAGTCACCTACTGTGTGTGCAACCAGGGGAATGGGCAAAGCTCTTGGAACTGATAAAACCAACATTCCTTTGTTTAGATCTCTTCCGGGAATTAAGTAATGGGCAAGTATCTTAACTGGCATCTCTCGACTCTTCTTCCTCTGCCTGCGGTCAGAGGCATTTTGAGAGGGTGATGCTGACTAGAAGAGTGGCAGAATCATAGAGTGGTTTGATCTTTAAGTGACCTTAAGAATCATCTAATTCCAACCTCCTGCCATGGGCAGGGACACCTCCCACTGGATCAGGTTGCTCCAGCCCCATCCAACCTGGCCCTGAACACCTCCAGGGATGGGGCAGCCACCACTGCTGTGCGCAACCTGGGCCAGGGCCTCCCGACCCTCATAGGGAGAATTTCCTCCTTCTGTCTAGTCTAGATCAGTCCCTCTCCAATTTATAGCCATTCCCCCTAGTCCTATCGCTAGAACTGGCCTTGGCTATGGTTCTCATGCAAATGGTTCCCAGGACAGCAGACCAGCATTGTCTTTATTTCACAGATTGGTTCCATTCTGCTGCTGTGGCCATGCATCCAAAAACTGGAAGATAGAAACAAGCTACTGGCAGCAGGAACGTCACAGTGCTGGAACTGCAGAATAAGGGGGATCACAACTCATTTTTCAAATCGTCTGTTTTACTGAATAATGCACAGCTTAGTTTCTTCAGGCAGCGGTCTGAAGAAGAGCAGCTTTATCAGCATGCTCTTGTCTTCTGTTGAGGTGGCCACCTCAGGTTTCATGCTGTCATAAATGGATGATAAACCAACACCTGTGCCAGGCTGAGGGTGTTTGATATGGGATAGACTAAGCTTTCTGTATCTCAAAAGGTTCTTAGAAGTGAACCCGTAGCCTGCTGTGAGTGTAACTGTGTTGGCTGGCTGCCTTCTGAAGGTATCACAGAGTAACCCCACCTATTCCTGGAAACTGGCTTGTTTCAGACCATGTGAATGGAGTCTTCATATCAAGTGTTAAATTCAAGTTGGTCGCAGCTGTGAAGCTGCCAAGGAAATTAAGAGGTTTTTTGGCAAACTAACAGGGAAACTCAGTACAAAGGTTGAGGGTTTATGGAGCTAGTTGAATTGTGTTTCATGCTTGACATTCTACAATACTCACGAACTGGTCGACGCATTGCTGTGTTGTTTTGATCAAGTCAAAGCACTGAGTGAGGATTTTCCATTTCACGCCCCATTCAGACCCTGCTACGCAGATTGCATAATATGTGCAATCCCCAAAGGCTTTTGCCTTTCCCTTTGGAAAGTTTCCTCAGAAGCTGGCAGCAAAATAATAACAGGCAGATCTTTACTTCTATAACTTCACCATAAATCTAGAAGGCTCCGAAGTGACCTTAGAGCAGCTTCCAGTGCTGAAAGGGGCTCCAGGAAAGCTGGGGAGGGGCTCTTGATCAGGGAGTGCAGGGATAGGCCGAGGGGGAATGGTTTTCAGCTCAAAGAGGGGAGATTGAGATGAGATCTTAGGAAGAAATGTTTTGCTGTGAGGGTGGGGAGGCCCTGGCTCAGGTTGCCCAGAGCAGTGGTGGCTGCCACATCCCTGAGGCCCCCTCCAATCTAAACCATTCTATGATTCTATGTTTTTATGACAGTCATCTAGGTTCAAACCAGATCCAAATCTGACCGGAATGGTGATTTCTTTGCTCTCTGACAGTTTAAGCAAAACCGTGTATCACTCAGCCAATGAACCAAGCATCTGTACAATGAATCCCTGTTCAGTTCAGTTCAGGGTATCTGGAATTATCTGCCCTTTGCTGTTATTTTGATTTTATACATCTTAAGCAAGTTTAAACTTAATGGCAAAATGATGTCTTCTCTCTGTTCAGAGCATGTTCCTGAGCAGGGAATGACTTGTGCACTTGTAAAACAAGAGTTCTCCATATAGTAAGCTGTATGAAATGGAGTGTATCCTACTGGAAATTTAGGTTTACCCTCTTAGGAGAGAAAAATAGAAATTCTGCTTACCAGATGAGCATGGAGCATGCTCTAGGACAGTCAATGAGATCATGTATTACACCTTGTGAGGACAGGAGAGAGTAATACGGAAAATATGCTTGCAAATAATTCCTTTGTGTGTTAATCTGAACTGTACAACAATATGGTCCCACTTAGCAATTTTAAGACATGCTTTAAACTGTGTGATTTAATATTGTGTTTAAAATAGTCTCAATTACCTGAGATGTGGGACTCGACGGAGGAAAGGGATCTGTTGCAGCATAGCTGGTTGAATACCTCAAAATCTCATTCTGCAGACTTACACTGCATGTTTTCCTGGAGAAAAGTTGGATATTCTGGTTAAAGGGGGAAGGCTGCTCCATTTCAGTAATGACTTTTGGAATTGCTGTTGTTCATAAATAATGCAGTTACATTAGGGCTTGTTTTTTTGCAGTTCTCCGTGTGGTTCATTAATGAAACCAACCTCGGAACTTTCACAGAATCAGAGAATTATCAAGGTTGGAAAAGACCTTTCAGATCATCCAGTCCAACCATCAGCCCAACCCCACTGTGGCAACTAAACCATGTCCCAAAGTCCCACATCTATACACTTTCTGAACCCTTCCAGGGGTGAAGACTCCACCACTACCTTAGGCAGCCTCTGCCAGGGCTTCACCACTCAGTAAATAAACCTTTTCTAATATCCAATCTAAAATCATAAAAAAATGATAACACACAGATGTACAAACCCACATTCATGTGTTGTTTTATTGGTGTGTAACAACATTACATCTCCTTCACATTGAGAAAGCATGAGATTAAAATACATAGATCCACAAAAATGCCTTCCCTACGCCGACTCTGCACTGGCAATTACAGCGCCTACAGATCACTCCACAAGTTTCACTTCATTAAGTCTTTCATAATTCTAATTACACTTTAATCAACGCTTTTACATTGTCTATTTTATGACTTTCAATTTAATTATTCCCATTAAAATATGTTATTCTTTACTGCTTTGTGAAGTTCACAAATTACTCCTGTAATGTAAGAATCTATTCTGCATTACACTTTATATTCCAACCTTTTAACAGCCACTACTCGCTCAGGAGCTGTGTAAGGATTCCCCAGCCCAAAGAAGATCGCTTGTTTGTATCAAAAGCCATTAAAATACCAGGAATGTGTACAGCACAGTTCGGAGGCCTTGCTCATTTTGAGAATAAGCCAGATCTATATAAAAACATGCAAAATGTTCTATGCATCCATATTAAACTCTTCATTTTGATTTAAGATTTGCATATAACCTGGAAGACTAGGGTTCCTGCTGAAAGAAAAAGCTAATGGCCAAGCCCTGTACGATGTAAGGACATCATGCTCTCACTGCAGGGCTTTCGTTAACCCTCTTGTATGAAGTAATAGAAAATAAGATCCCTGTTACAGAGTCCTGCAGGATGGTTTAAAAAGATTAACCCTCCACTAAACTGTATGGGTTTCTACAATATGACCAAAATTCCACTCTCAAATCCAGTGCAAATGCAATGCCAGGATAATTTTGCTTTGCTGATTTTGGTTTGGTGCACTAGCACATATACACGAGCAAAACACACTTACGTTTGGGTCACTGTCTCTATTCTAGAGCTCAGATTACTTTATCTGTCAATAAAAAATCCTGTCTCTAACTGACGTGGTATCAGTTTGACAAGTACATCATGCCTAGTCCCTACAGCCCCTCCTGAGTTCACACCTATTACATTCTGTTTCTTAATGTCATTTCCTATTTTTAATTATCTCCAAATATCACATAATTTTATACATATTAAGCTTGCATCCTCTTGAACGCAATTATTACATTTGCTTTTAAAGGGATTGTAATTTACTTGCTTTCTATAAAAAACAAAGAGTTGCCAATTAAGAAGTAGCTCTTCTCAAAAAAATCTGCAACTCAGAGAGAAGTGAATGACAAGTCTTACATAAAGACATCGAGCCATGTGAATCACAAAATGCCTACAAGGCCAATATATATTCCAACAGGAACACATAAATTAGAATTATGGCAGCAGTCTCCTCCAGTCTAAAGCACCGTAATAATGATCGTTGATCAACGCTATCTTGATCGCTTTAACCAGTGGTTCTGGCTAAGAAATGTTCAACTGTCTGGAACACCCGCCTGTATTTTCACAAGATATCTAACAAAAAAAGCTCTGGAATCTTGACACTCTGCCATCCAAAGGTCCATCATTTCACAGGAATGTGATGTATACTGCATAGTGCATACATAACAAAACAGGACTCTACCTGGAATAAATTAGCTAACGCTGTACACTCAGTAATCTTCTCCATACCAGCAACGTTTTGATTCGGGTCAGTCTCAATTCAGGCACCAAGCCGATTGCAAAAACCATGCTCAAGAATATGATGAGCTGGAAATGTGGAATGGGTCAAGTGGAAAACTGCCTCCAGCATTCCTCTGGGTATGTTACAGTGCTGGAGGGCACCACAAGCATTCATGGTTGTGCTCCCCAAGTCACAAATGAACATCTTAGCATTTCTTTAGATCACCAATGCTGCACTGAGTCACTACACAAGAATGAATACAGCACACCTAGATTCACAGAAAACACTGTTTCCTTATCCTCACAGGTTTAGGACTTCTAAAAACTTGTTTTAAAGATGTCAGCTTGCTGAATGTCATGGGTGTTCTTTTCTTTCTTTTTGTTTTGATGGTATTTACCACAGGAACTCTAAAAAAATTGTTCATGATGTCATAGTGAGTTCCTAATCCAACCTATGAATATATGCTAGTGTAAGCTAATATTTTAAGTGTGGGATTTCTTGGATGTCAGAATCATCTATGGAACTACTAATTCACGAGGCCTGGCTTTTGCAAACACAAAACCATTCATACCTTTTGGTTGCTTGATCACTAGTAGCTCAGAATGACCTTGTCAAAATGTGGCAATTAATACAAAGTTCTACCAGCACATGGAAAACTTTTTATGCTAGAAGGCAAGAAGATAAACAGAAGGATGATGCTTTAATTTCTCAAATTACAGAAGAACTTCTGGCCAAACCAGATGCTGAACATCTGGTAAGCAAAGTGCTATGTGTACTCACCACCCATCAAAATCAATCAGTGCTGAAGACAAACAGAACTTTCTAGGAGACACTCAGTGCTTCAGAAAATCTGTTATCAGATCTACTCAGCCACATCTTCTTAAAGTTACTCTCTTAACTGTTCACCATATGGGATTCTTTTCATTAACATTCTTTCCCCTTCCCTCAAGCAGTCTGTTTGCAGTAGACTGAAACCAGATAATTCAGCAAGTCAATATGAACTGAAAATTTAAAAGTATGATGATATGGCATTAAAAATAAAATTTTATTTTTCTTTATAAAAAAAGGAAAGAAACAAAAGAAAAGACACATACAGTAAGAAACACTGTGTTAAGAGAGCAGTTTGGAGGAAATGTGAGGAAGCTAAAAGTTCATTCTACACATTTCTTTAAGTCATACAGGACCTTCAGTGATCCCCTCTAAAGGCAGGCCGGTAGCATTATCTGCTGTAGGTCTCTCTTCTTTCTTCACTGAGTTCTGATCTAGCAGGCTGACATAAGATTTATGACAAGCAGTATTGCCCAAGGGAGGGTAGTGCTGTCTGTAGCAAATATAAGCAAAAATGAGGCCAATGATCCCTCCAACGAAAGCATCTAGATAAGAAAAGCAACAAAATCAGAAGTGTGTCACCATGGAAAGGACAGCCAGTAGCGACAACTGCAAATACAAGATATTTGGTTGACCTGTTTAGCCTCAAAAATGTGAACATTAAATGTTCATAAAGAATTTGGAGCCAAACACCACAATCACATAGAACGCATAAAATCAGTATTTTGCTGGGGACATCTCCAACATTTTGAATGCCCAACAAGTAGGTGGCTGGCTGTGTTTCAGGAGATGAACAAGGGAAACATGGAGCATTAAACATTCATGATGTTCCAGCTCACTGTTGACCAGCGTTTGTGGACAGGCACACATCCACAAAGGTTATGTGGCTATCTTGTACGAGATCTTGTATCATCTTTCAATGAGAAAAAATCCACAAATAAGTAGAAGGCTAATATAGAAAAAAAAAGGTATCTCCATGGCTCACCTTGCCAGTGATGTTTGTAATCACACATACGTGACAGAGCGATCATCATGGCGCAGTAGAGTGGGAGAATCGCCGCACAAAGCCGCCAGCTCTTTCCCCGGCCGTTTTCCGTAAAGCAGTGTAACTTCCCAGCTAAATAGAAGGTGGTAAAGCCAAGGCCTGAAAAAGCAACTGATAAAGAAAAACACATAACTGGAGTATCTTTGTCACTAACACCACAATAATGTCTCCAGATCCTTTAAGATAAGGATCTTCCTACTGTAGAGAAGTCTGGGACTTTTTAGGGTGATCTTAGGTGCTAAGGTAAATTGAGAAGCCCCATCTGCAAGAACCTGAGGGAGTTTCCCTGAGCAGCGATTCTTGTGTAATTATATTAAGGATGCTCTTATAACTTAGTATTTTAAAGGGATGTAGCAAAATGCTGAGGTAGACAGGTTTGGTTGGTTTGCTTTGCTTTTAAAATAAAGCAATCCCAATCTTATAAACATTAAAATCACAGTACTTTGGGGGGTCCCACGAGATCCACAATGCAGTTTGGTCTCCACAGCAATGGGGTTATCTCTGTAGCAATGCAAGCAATCAGGCGAGTAAACACTGCAAAGCAAATTGACTTCCTTGTCACAGATACTCAGCTTTCCCATCATCTGACACCTCTGCAAACACTGCGCTAACTCTAGACATTCATCTACCCAACAGCAATTGAATTTTTTTTCCTCTAGCAACTTACTTTTTCCCTCCAGGGGCCCCATGAGCAGTGGAAAGAATCCCTGGTTTTATTTGCACATTAAACATTTAGGCAAATTTTACAATTGAGTCACAAAAGCTCTTTCATGCTTCACCTTCAGCACGTCTTTCCTGATCTTAAACCTATTCTACAGAGTTAAGGTTGAAAGCAGAAGAGGATTCAGGCCGTTTGCACTGCAATTGGATTACATTTAAATGAGATTTGTAGGTTCCATTAACCTGTTTCTACAGAACATGCTCAGCTGGCAGCGACACCAGAACTCGGGCACCAGGGGTCTGTTCTCAATACTTTCTTCTTACAGCTTTTCATCTTCCAGAGAGATGCTGGATGGATTTTTTCTTTTTTTTAATTAAAAACATTTAAACTTTTTTTTTTCCCTGTACGAAAACTAGTGCTGAACAGGTAGCTCTGTAAAACTTCTCTTCTGTCTCGTCCACAAATATTATACTCAGTTTTGCTCCTGAGTGCAGAGAACATAAGCACAAAAACCACAGGTAGCAAAATTGTAAACACTTATCCAAGCATTTGATATCCTTTTTCTGACTACCTTTATAGTTTTAATAATTTTATAATTGTAAGAGATAATAGGTCACATTTATAATACAGAATCCGGTTCCAATTCTGCCATTGGTGAATTTAAAGGTAAACTGGCCATCAGTGCTGGGTCTGAACTGCGTCCTCTCCTACTAGGGCTTCTCAAATGCCCTTCTCCTCATGTTACTGAATGCTAGATGCGAGAATTACTTTGTGTTCTGCTGATGAACCTCAGGGATGCTCAGTTTTAGCTGACAGTACAATGGAGTGGCTTCCCAAGTTCATGCTACCCAGCTGTTTGAATGCAATTACTGAAGATTTGCATTTCATCTTCAAAGACACAAAAAAATCCCTTCTTCAGACTGGTTGTGGCAAAGTAAGACAGAATGCAGATGAGTCATCAAACCACTATCCCTAACTCAATATTTTCCTAGAGGCTTTTCCAACCAGTGCCGATTCTGTACTTAAAAAGACAAACATCAAAATACAAAAATCCTGAATAACGAAAAGATTTCTTGCAGACTGGGCCACCTTCTTGTGTGCAGAACTTTGAGAGCTATCCAAACTTACTCTGCCTTTCAGACTATCAATCAGACAAGAAGAAATAATTTCTTCTGATAGTTCATCATGGTATTCTTCAAATGTAAGTATTGTCCTAGGAGTAACCACTTCTTCTTTGTTCCTAGCGTAGATGTTCTCTTGTGCCTCTCACGTTTGCTACATCAGTCACTGGAATACGACACAAGACAATGCTGCTCTTTTCTACACTCTTCCCATTGCACTAGATAATTTTTGTGGCATTGTCTTCTGCATCAAAGATCTGCAGCTCTAGATAAGGTTCTTCTGATGGCTAGTACCACCCAGTCACATCCGTGTTGTCCGTCCTGTATATCTTTGGAACTAGAAATACATATAAACTTATCTGAAACTACACAGACAGGACTCATCTCCATCATTCCACGTTCCAGTTGAGTAAACGCAGTGAGCAGAACAAAATCTGCCTTTGACATTGAATATCAAGTGCAATCCTGGAATGAATCCTTTCAAATACTTCCTCTCAATCATTAATCTTATTTCTGTTTTCCATCTCAAGTTGTTATTTTTTAGATCAGCAAGGCTTTTCAACAGCCTTCCTACAGTAAGTGCTGTTCCTGCTTCAAGTACACGTGGAATTGATGTTATAAGCATCTACTGAGGTAGAAGCAAGAGGAAGCACGAGAATATGTGTTCATACTGTTACAGCAATGACATGGGCAAAATACTTCAAAGCAAAACCCAACAACCTGCCTTCTACCCATGTATGCTAAGCCCTCATCCTGCGTTTGGATCAAAGGGTGCAGAACCTTGCCACCAAGAAAATCTTAGAAGGGAAAACGCACTCTGTGAAGGCACCATGTCCAAGCCTTGCAGAGCTGATGAGTGAGCAACCAGCAGGAAGAGTCAATCCCTGCCTCAATGTAACAGGTTTTTAGAACTAACTGCATCATTGTAGACTCCTGTGTGAAGACAAGAAAGTATTGCTTTGACTTCTATATTCTAGTGGGTCAGCAATTACCGACTTCCTTGTTTTGTGTTGGTGGGGTATCTGGAACTGCTGTCAGGAGGCACATTTTTAAACAATGCCATAGTGGTACTTGAAGCCTGTCAAAACCAGCTCCTCCTTGGGCTTTATCACTACTGGAATAAACAAAACTACATTACACTCAACCTTTTGGCTTGTTGTTATCATCTTCTTTTAAAAAAACCCAAAACAATTCACAGAAGAAATAAGGAGGATGACAGCATCTGGAGAGAGTGCAGACCCCATCTTGACACCTGATTCTCTCCAGACTGGGGATGTAAGCGAGTTTAAGAACCTATCTGTACAGGCCAAACCCATTACCAAGCTGAAATGCATGAAACTGTGAACAAGAATCTGATCTAAAGCACCCCAAATAAATTATTCATTATAAATGTAATTGCTTTTGTGAGTGTTTTCTGGAAATGAAGTTACCCCATGAGAGCCTTCAGCTCCTCAAGTTCTAACAGATGCTTTGCTGATCATACATCACACTAAGCAGTTTTTGAGCTGAAGAAAAAAAACCTCAAATTTAAGTTGCAACAAATTATGAAACTGCAGAACAACCATTCAGTCAGAGAAAATGATCCATCTCTTTGTAATGCTCTATACTTGCCACGATTACTCTCTCTTTTCCAATGCAAACACATCCTATTCATCACCAGGATCGCACAGCAGCCTCCTGCAGTTTTTGCTGGGGCTACTGGTGAATGTTTTCAGCCTCACACTGTTCAAAGACTAAAATATTTATCTTTCCTGAAGGAAAAAGCATGATACCAAAAGGCTGCATAAATTTTAATGCTGAAATTCAATTCAAAGAGGATTTTAGATAAGTACAATTCCCAGAGAACGTTTTGAGCTTATGATCACAAGCAGAATATTGTGGTTTTTCTTCCAAGTGGAGCAGTCAATCACCTTCCCTTTGTGAGCTTTATTAATTTCTTCTCACAAAGAGAGACAGTTCAGCAGCAGCAATATGAAAAGCACATCACAAAACACAAACGTATGCAGGGACTTGGGAAACAGGAAGGAGATATCAGAGACAGAGGCGCGTTAGAACAAACCCACACCTATATTATCTCAAAAGCAAGGAACTAGAGTATTAGTCACCAGGTTGTCTTAGCAGGACTGTCACAGTGAGTTCTCATTAATCTTTTTGTGTGTTTTCTGATGTATTTTCTTTTCATGCACTCTTCAAGAGACCTCGTTACACCTGAACCACCTGAAGCAGTCTCAAGCGTATCTCACTGCTGTCAAAAGTGAGGACTTAAGGTCTCATCTGTTCAGTTAATGATGCCGTTCACAAGAAGCCCTGAAAGTGGACCTGCCCCTCAACCTGTTTAGCCTCCCAGGTAAGGACAAGCCTACAGGGCTCGGATTCTGGAATTACTTTGAAGAGATGAGGACAACAGTCAGGCTGGAATCAAAGCAGCCTTAGCAATAATATAAGCTACAAAAGACTGTCTACTAAACTCAGCCCTAACCATATGACTGTATGTGAGTAAAAAGACACCTTTCTTTGCAGGGTATGTTCTTCACTCTTCACTCACTGCCAAGGTCTTCATGCTTCTCAATATCTCTTGGTGAAATTAGGTCCAACTAATGAACTTCTATCAGATTTAAACCTAGGACAGAACGATACCAGGATGCAAGCAGTCCTTAAATGCACCCAGAATGGGGCTGCTCTAGTGGGGTCTCTGCTTGAGATCACCATCTCTCCAACTGTAACACAAATTATTCTCACGGAGGGATTTATAAGGAATCTCATTACAAATAATCCCTGTCAAGAGCAATTTTTCCTTTCCAGTCCAAAATTCGAATATACCAAGTCCCACAGACTAGATCAGGGTAGCCTCTTGCTTCCTGCTTTGCTACCCATATGCCACCACTAGCACCCTTGGTAACGGATCACATCCTGCTCAACTACTCACCCTTCCATTCACCACGCCAAGTATTTGTATCAGTCCCCACAAAAGCCTGTCCAGGTCCCTCTTTTCTCTTACATATCTAAGAAATGTGTTCCTTATTTCCCCGGATTCTCCTTTAATAGGATGAACTATTTCCCAACGGCACTGACATACAGCTGTTAATTAAGAGATTTATCCTGAAAATAGGGGGGCAGCAGCAATTACCACCAAAAACCTGTGCCTTGTTACTTAAAATGTTCACTTTCAACTGAAGGAAATATGATTATCCTCCATGAAATTGCTAGCTAAAGATAATTAACAGTTCAGATTTAGATATTCAACTGTAATGATATGTGCTGCAGTAATATTTTATATAAATTATCACAGGAGAGCAAACAATTCTATTGAAATTCAATAATTTCTTCACTCCGAAGCACATAAATAATTTCAATTTTTCAAACAAATGAATGTCTTCTAAAACGTAAAAATCTTTCCAGTTTTACAACTGACTAATTTCAATTATTTAGTGAAAAAGGGGAGGTGGAGCTGGCTGTTCTCTGACTCTAAAGATATAATATTTTCCAGTCTCATTTTTATTCTTTTTAGACGCAGCAAGACACACCACGAAGACTACATTTATTTAATTAGTGCTTCATCAAGCAAATCTGGTGCAAGCATGAACCGCATAATTAGCTTTGATATCATCAGGGAAGGCAGCTCCTCAGGGGTGACACAACAGCAATGCACTATACAGTGACAAACAACACCGAGTGGGACAGTTAATTGTGGAGATAAAAGAGTAAACAGAAGCATTTACCAGTCAGCCAGTCAACAGCAAAGGTGCTGTTTCTTGTCAGAACTGTTGGAGCAGTTCCTACCTGTCCAAGATGACAACTCACACCACGGATACTCCTAGTCTGACTGTCAGAGGCTTTATAACTGTTTTAGAGAAGGAAAAAAAACTAAGAGATTTCTCTCTCCTTTCCCCAAAATCAAGTAGTGGACCAGACAGAAAACTCATTTAGGAGTAATCTTGAGAAGACTTTCTGCCTGCATAAGCAGAGCTTAGCCAGAAGGAACGGGACACATCCAAACAAATGCTGACACTGGTATGTAAGCCCATTAGTGAGACTATAATTGCCAGAAATAAATAAGCATTTCTAAAGTATGTTATGGAATGCTTTTTGGTGAGAGCATCAAGACTGGTTTCGGTTTTGGGCCCCTCACTGCAAGGAGGACATTGAGGGGCTGGAAAGAAGGGAACAGAGCTGGGGAAGGGGCTGGACAACAAGCCTTAAGAGGAGCAGCTGAGGGAACCAGGGTGGTTCAGCCTGGAGAAAAGAAGGCTGAGGGGAGACCTCATCACTGCCTGCAACTGCCTGAAAGGAGGTTGGAGCGAGGTGGGTGCTGGTCTCTTCTCCAAACTGACAGGCAACAGGATGATAGCACATGGTCTCAAGTTGCAGCAGGTGAAGTTTAGATTGGATATTAGGAAATATTTTTTTCATGGAAATGGTTCTCAGGCCCTGGCAGAGGCTGCCCAGGAAGGTGGTAGAATCCCTGAAGGGATTTAAATGACGGGCAGATGAGGTGCTTAGGGATCTGGTTCAGTAGTGGACAGGTATGGTTGGACTCCATGACCTCAAAGGTCTTTTCCAGTCAATCGATTCTATGATTCTATGAATAGGTCCATCCAAATTATACACCTGCCTCTCATATTTTATTCTTCCAATCTGATCAGAAACTTCTGCTGTACCCATTCTCCAAAGGTTTCTGGATGTTTAAACAGACCGTAGGAACCTCAGGCAGAGACTTCTAAACCCACCGTCTTAGTTCAGATTGAAAAGAACAAAAACTGAGTCTCAAAAAAAATCACCAGAGGAAGCAGCTGATTGCAACGAAGTTTTAATATTTAAAAATATTTTGCATAAACATTTTTTTTGTGTAGGTTTCATTAGATAAAAAGCTGACTTCAGTATTTGTTCAGTCCTCTGTCAAAGAGAGGGGAAAAAAATTACCTACTTTTCCATAATAGCTGGTGCTTTCTTCATAGAAATGACAGTAACAGCAAAATCCCCACGAGGCTTTCTGCAGGTGTTCTGTACTTTTCTTTCTCTGGTATAAATAAAGTGCTTGATTTCCTGCACATATCTCAGCTTTTATCTCAGGAGACTTTAATATCCCGTTGTTTTCAAGAGATCTAAATTAATGTTTTCAGAAATCTTTACAACTGAGATTTCTGCAATTTGATAAATCGCTCAGCCAACTTTAAAGAAAGGTGCGCAGCTTTTAAACGTTATAATTCAATTTCAAGGCTTTTATTGATTTAGTTTTCTTTCACTTACAGCAGAAATAGCAGTTGTTAGTCTTGTTTATATTGAAATCATTCTGGATTGACTCAGGGTTATTTGCATTACAAGAACATGTACTTATGTGATTGAGCTCTATCACTCTTGCTGCTCAAAAGGGGTTTGAAGTCAATCAGAAGCACTTGGAGACTGATCCATCCCGCTCTTGTAGAGTGGGAAACACGCACCTCAGCTCATGAAGGCAACCAACATGTAGACACACTCTAAGTCCCCATGGAAACAAAATGGTTGGTTTTACTTCCAAGTAGCTCTAGTCTTGGCAGAACATTCTCATACATGCTCTGATTCACTGTTATTAGGGGCTTGAAGTCCACACCATGATGTGAAACACGGTGTGCTACTAGAGTGTCATAACACTGTCATCAACAGTGCTTGCCTGATCAGAATTAAAATGCTGCCATAGAAAATCATACCTGTAGTCTCTACAGATGTAGAAAATCACCCTACCAACATTAAGAGCAAGGACTGAAGGACTGCTTCTAGCAGTCACTGCTGACCGAACCTGATCAAAATGTTTCACAGCTGATGGGACTAGAGGTAAATTCACACACAAATATCAACTTGTAGTTATCAAACAGGAATTCTGACTAGACCTATGATTCTCTTCTCTCTGCAGAGGAGGATGAAGGGATATCCAGCCTTCAGGGGGCCAGGGTTTGACGTGAAATTAAAGTTAGAATCATAAAACCACTGAGGATGGAAAAGACCTCTAAGCTCATGCAGTCCAACCATCAGTCCAACACCGCAATTCCTACTAAATCATGTCCCAGAGTGCCACGTCCACAAGCTTTTTGAGCCCCTCCAGGGACGGAGACTCCACTACTACCGTTGGCAGCCTCTGCCAGGGCTTCACCATGCTGTTGGTAAAGATTTTTTCCTAGTAGCTAATAAACCTAAACCTTCCCTGGCACAACTTGAGGCCATTTCCTCTCATCCTATCACTTCGCTACTTGGCAGAAAAGAAACATGTTCACCCAGTAAATACAATGGATATGTAACCAAGCTATGGTTTGATGGGGCTGTTCATCTGCTTCTCATGTACTGTGCAGTAACCAAGCTTCTCCTACTTCCCAACTGCTGCCTAAAACAGCCCACTGTTGAGCTTACCCACCTTAAAGGAAACCCTATGCTTAAGGACAGTACTAAGGAAAAGCCAACACACCTGATTTAGAAACAGAACAGATCGGGTTGTTCTGACACAGAAATGCTGCACAAAATCATACCGAATGGATTTTAGAGTGCACCATCAGCGCTAGGCTGCAATGGAAATTTCAAGCCATCTCAATATCTATTAGGGCTGTAATGAGTCCTTAAACACAGCCAGAAATTGATGTGCCAGCCTCCTCTGTCTGAGTTGAGTTGATAGCCATCCACTTTCAAATTAGCCTTGAGCTTTCTGACCCATTTTGCTCCAGAGGAGAGCTGTCACCGCAGTTCACAGATGAAAATTAATCTTTAGATCTCAAAGACCTTTTAACTGAAAAGGTCAGTCAGAAGAACAACGGTCTTTGCTTTACATACAGCTAACGTCCACAACATCACAGCCAAGTCTTCTGCAGGCCATGAAATCAAGAGTAAACCTTAACCTTAGCTTATGGATTTTACCTGAAAAGCTAAACTTAGGTAAGTGAAAAGGGAGAATTAGACTGAAAGGCAAATAAGCTTCTTCCCTACACAGAAGAAAGCAAACTGAACAGCTATAACCAAGAAACAGCAATAGCTGCTGGGGAAACTCTTTTATCTAGATTTGTTCATATTTCCAACTGTCTTAACTTCAGCTCTCCAGCACTTGAGGACAAACCATGTTGACTCCCAAAGTCATTCATTCTATTCTTCAATAATAGCCCAGGATTCAAGATTCCATGGTTTTTGCTTACTCTCCACTGAAGTCTCACTCTTCTCGAGTATGCTGGGGAACTGGTCTCCAGAATAGCAAAAGCAAAACCAAATAAAAAAAGCCCCTTTTGGTGTTCTACGTGAATCACAAATCACACATTTCACTTCAGAATTCTGAATAAATCCTCTGATTTCTTCAGCTGTATTCCACAGTGATCACTACAAGGCTCCTTCAGCCAATATAACACAGAGAAGAAAGAAAAAACCCACTCTCCCCCCGCAAGCAATAAAAGCTCTTGCCCAGTACTATGTTAACATTCATTCTGGAAGCTGTACAACTCAAACTGAGATGTTATACCACAAAATAATTTCTTCAAACCTTCATTTTTCCTTGTAAGAGGAACCTCTGGCATCAATAAAGATTTCCATTTAAAAAAAAAAAATAAATCAATGACAATTTAGCCAAAAGTTAACTTTTCAAACTAATTTAAGTAACTAAAATGCAGCTACAAAAATAAAATTGCATGAGTATTTCATTTATTTTGCAGCTAGTACAGAACTTTCATACAGAAAATGTGGGGGGTTATTGATTTTTATCCCCATGAATCTATCCAATCCAACAAGAAATTTTAAGTTTAATTATCTCTGCGCAGTGTTACTTAATTGATTCCTTTCTCTCAAGTTTGTTTTTCAGTCAGTTGATGTGAAATCCACTAGAATCAACTGGGATCTTTCTACTAGGATCAGGGTCTGGGACACTAGTCTTCTGAGGAGTAGCTGAAGGTCCTGGTGCTGTATAGTCTGGAGGAGACTGAGGGGAGACCTCATCGCTGTCTGCAACTGTCTGAGAGGGGGTTATAAGGAGGTGGGTGCTGGGCTCTTCTCCCAAGTAACAAGTGATGGGATGAGAGGAAATGGCCTCAAGTTGCAGCATGGGAGGTTTAGCTTGGATATTAGGAAAATTTCTTCACTGACAGTGTGGTGAAGCCCTGGCAGACTGCTCAAAAAGCGTGTGGACGTGGCGCTTCGGGCTGTGGTTTAGCAGGCACGGTGGGGTTGGGCTGATGGTCAGAGTGGATGAGCTTAGAGGTCTTTTCCAACCTCAAAGATTTTATGATTCTATTCTATAATTCCAGTAGCCAACACGAAACTCCTGAAGCTGAGGGAAGTGCAAAGTTCAGTGTGAGGGCAAGTAAAGCCTGACTCTCCCCAGCAGCAGCCAGTAAAAAGTGAAGAGAAAACAGGCACGAACTCCAGGAAATTGCATTTAAACACAGGAAACATTCTCACTGAGCGTGTGGGCAAACAATGGAATGGGCTTCCATATGAGAAAGCTTGTGGAATCTCCATATTGAGTTACTCACAAAACTCAAATGGACACTGTCTGGAGAAACCAGCTCTCCCTGACCCTGCTTTGAGCAGCAGGTCAGCACTTGATTTCCAGAGGTACATTTAACCTAACAATTCTGCGCATCAAACACTAACAAACTGGAGTCAGCAAGTGATTATTCATTTATTCATAGCAGACACATCTAATTCAGAATGCACACACAGGTATTCACAACAATCACAGGCTCAATCTGCCCCTGACTACTAACACCAAGCAGCAGAGGCTCCAAGAAGGTTAAATTAAACCCTCACCGAGCCATTCCTTTGTTCTTTCAGCACGAAGATATTAAAACCAGTTCCATGCAACATCCTCCAATCAATGACAGCAATCCTCGAGCTGAAAAACACAGCTTACATCGGTCTGAACAATTCAGAAATAACACATTTAAAAATAGTCATTAAATAAAGCTGAGGCCAGAACTGTGGCAACTGCAATCTGCTTGCAAATGTGTTGAGTAGCATAAGAGCCTGAAGGGAGTTATATTATGATGAATTACCCATTTCCTCTAAGAAAGCAAACAGGGTCGAGGATTTGGCATTTCATTCACACAGGATTGTTGGCATTTCCAAATAAACTGCATTGTGTTACTATTATTTACCCACATTTGCTTGTACAAGGACTTCATTACTACAGTCATGTCAGTACAGGAGATATCCAACTGTCTAGGAATTATTATTATTTTTTAACACAAATAACCCATTTGAAGCAAGTCTGCATGGCTGAGTTGCTCCTTTTTTTCCTAAGAAACCTTCGGGAGATAATCCACTCAGAAACAGTTTACATGGCAAGCAGGCAGAACACAATGCTGGGGGTCTTGCTGCTGTTACAAAGCTGTTTTAAGCTAAAAGAGGGGAGATTAAGATGAGATCTTAAGAAGAAATGTTTTGCTGTGAGGGTGAGGCTGCGCAGAGCAGTGGTGACGGCCCCATCCCTGGAGGTGTTCAAGGCCAAGCTGGATGGGGCTTGGAGCAACTGGATCCAGCGGGAGGTGTCCCTGTCCATGGCAGGGGGCAGAATTGGACAGGCTTTGAGGCCCCTTCTAGCCCAAACCATTCCATGATTCTATGATTTGGATAACAAGCTTGCAAAATACATCCAGAACAAACCCTGAAGGGTACACGTGCTTACTGCACATAACCTCGTGGCATCCAAACCTCTCAAGGTATCTCGAAGGCTGGCTGCCTGAAGGTCCTTTGCAAGACAACTCTACAGAAGACACACCAGAAGGACACAAATAGTAGGAAAAAACCACTAGAACTCATGATCTACATAAACATAATTCTTTCAATGAAGTATGGACACAGAGAAGCTGCGTGGTACCTTCACAAGTAGCAGCTTTGAAGAGCATAAAATTCCCAATAGATTATAAGACCATGGATATAGTAAACATGGCAAGATAGACCTACCTTTTGGAAGCATTTTCGTGATAATAGCTACATATGAACTTGGGACTCAGGAACACCTCTGAGCTATTGGATCCAGGCAAGAGTCTTTGGTCCCTAGACCCAAATGTTGGTTCCTTCAAGCAAGATACACTGGTAGTTCAACTGGAAGAGGCAAATATGCTCCAAACAATCCAGAAGGTCCAGGAACTTCTTTGATCCAGTAGAATATGCACTACTGAGAGATTTTCAGTGGTGTCACTGGAATCTTGGGTTGTGCTTCTGTAGATCCTAAACTCAAGTTGCTGTTAAAAAAGTCATTCAGGCGTCACCTAACTTCAACAGTCTTTCCAGAAAAGGACAATAAAAGACAGAGGTGGGAGCCAGCAGCCTTGAATGAGATGTGCCAGCTCAAAGTATGTTTTCTGCAGCCAGTGCGAGCTGAGTTTTGCTCCTCATTCAGAGAAGATAGCAAAACCCACACTGTCTTTGTGTAGGTCAGCCTCCTGTTCTGTCCTTCAGAGCCCAAGCTGACTCTCAAAGCGGAAGACAGGTAGTTCCCAACATTTTTATTGAGTACACAAGGTCAGGTCAAGTGTCAGTTCTGTCACTCTTGTTACACAACCCTACACTTCACTCTTGCAGCACAGCATTCACAGCGCCCCAGACTTTCTTGCTAAAGGCCTCATTTTGCATGGATGAGGTTTTAGATCCTGGTATATCAAAGCTTTTGATTGACAGCCTGTCCAAGGAATGCCCTAAGAAAAACTGGTTTGAAGATAAAAATGGCTCTTGACTGAAGCTTGTAAACTCTCTTTAGGAGCTGCCTGGCAGCTTTTACTTGTGATTTATTTTCTTCATGTGTTCAAGTGAAGTAGAAAATACTGAACTGAAGTGGGCTACTCGTAACTATCACTCCAAGAGAGGCACCGAGGCACTACAGTTCATGTAAAGTCTCACACCCCCATTTACATTTCTGCAGCCATGAAAACAGAAAAAGAAAGACAAAGAGAAACAAAAAACCTCTTTTTGGTGCTGCTTCATGAGTTCCCCAACAAGCAGAGGAAAGATGCCAGAAATCTGAAGAATGGAACTCAGTTTTACCTCATGGCAATCTTATACTGAAGGAAAGGAGAAAGGAGCCAAGAAAAGATCTTGAATTGAGTTTATGGAAGGAAAGTTTGCAATGACCTATACATGACAAAGATAGTAAGGACAGCTTTTTAAAACTGAGGTAAGAGAACAACTCTTCACAGGGAGTGGGAAGTATCATAGAATCATTTGGATGGAAATACCTTTGAGATCATCAAGTCCAACCATACCTGTCTACTATTAAACCAGAATTACAGCAAATTTCCCAAACATGAATTATTATATCCTCAACATCCTCACTGCTTCAGAGCTCCAGGAATGTTGCATAATGTTGTGTTTCCCATAATATTTTTTTGCTTTTCACTCTTTATTTTAGTGGGGGATAAAGTAACAGCAAGAAACTAAATTTATTATCACAACTATGAACTATTCATGATAAACGAATACTGACAATCCTTGTAATCCAAATAATTTTGCAACACAGAAGGAGAAGAGGTCAGTGTTGTATGATTATCAAATAAAAGTGGTTTTCCTTCTCCATTATGAGACTAAGATATGTATGGATTTTAAGGCTCTAAAGCACACAGTCTTGTCAGAGGCTTAGATATTATAACAGCAGGCTTCAAACAGCGCATTACATCCAGCAGCTGCAGAATTGCCTCACTCTAGCATACACTTACCAACAGATAACAATTACTGTGAATATCATATCTTTCCATGCTTATCACTTTGTAATAAAAGG
Source organism: Phaenicophaeus curvirostris (assembly GCF_032191515.1). Classification (NCBI taxonomy): domain Eukaryota; kingdom Metazoa; phylum Chordata; class Aves; order Cuculiformes; family Cuculidae; genus Phaenicophaeus; species Phaenicophaeus curvirostris. Next base: position 11,283,551 of record NC_091400.1, on the reverse strand, counting down.
CTTTGTGGTGGGAAATCCAGTCAACTCAGCCACATGCTAATATTCTGTTAGTCAGCGATGGAGAAAGCCATTCTCATAATTCTGATCTAAATACTCTGGGCCATCATTCTGGTCCAATTTAATTCTGTTTGAGCTGCAGTAACGTAACTCGGAGCTCATAAAACCAATACCAGTTAAAAGTAAAATCCCCAATCTACATTCTATGGCTGCCTCACCAGCATAGGGACAAAGCACCCATCTGTGTCTCAGTACTACTACTCCTTTATGTGTTTCTGGGACACAAACAAGACAAAGGGACCAAGATCCACTAAGAATTTCATTCATCTCATTACCCCATTTCATTTGCAACATATAATTCTGCATAATTAGCCAATTTGAAGTTATTACTTAAAAAAAAAATAAATCAGAAAACCAAATTTCAAAGGTATGACTTAGTGATACTCAGCTGGCAGTTCTTAGAAGCAGAAAAGCACAAGGCAATGAACAACGGTGATCAATACCTCCCAAAAAAAGCTCACAGTAATCAAGTTATTTTACAGATAAAAAAAAAGTTTTATTAGACACTTGACATAAAACACTCAGCTCTCAGCTCCTCAAGACAGAGAAGGGCACTTTTGGAAACATGAGCGTTAATCTAACTAATCAAATCAGGCATACAAGCTTTTGCAAAGCCCCTAAACATCTGTCGGGATACAGCACAAGCTAGAAGTACCTGATCAAACCATCACACCTACATGGAGGACCACCTCAAAGCCAAACAAAGCAACAAATGACCGTGCTGTCCTAGGAGCAGACAAGAAAACACAGGAACTCCAAACTGTGCCCAATTTACCTCTGTGTCCTCTCCACCTGCTCCTCTAGGTAAGATACCATTGATACAACAGTTCCCTCATTAAATGCTACCTCTGTGCTCCCACGCTGACAAAAGCCAGGATGTTTTACCTATTCTCCTCTGCTTGTTTGAGCTGGAAACAGAGCTACCATGTACTCCTGCCTGCACCCAGCCACAACGGTCCAGTGGCAGGAGAGATACGAACATGAAGTACAAGAACCACTCCAAATTAAGGCCCACACAGACACAGATCCCTCTTCAGCCACAGCCAGTGGTGGATGCTGTCAGAACAAAGAACGAAAGCATCATTCTTCCGCTGGCATAACAACAGCTACTAGTGCCACAGGGACTTCTCAAACTTCACTTTTTATCCAGTTCATAAGGATGAACAGTATCAAATGGTGCAACATGATCTCCCCCCTTCCACCTTCAAGCACACAACCTCCCATGAAGAAACCTTAACAATAAATGCAGTTGAACTGTCTTTGTGACTTGAACTTTGCTTCAATAGATCTAGTACTTGAAAGATATTAACTAGATCTTCTTGAAACTCTGAGGGTCAAACACGCCCTGCCACATTTCATACTTCAATGGAACACAAGAGACAAAGTTTGCACAGAGTTCTGCATTAGGGAACAGATCCTCCCTCAGAACCACACCATTTTCTTTAACCTTGGTGAGTGCTCCACTTTACTGATAGTCCTGCCATGGCTCTCAGTAAAGTCAGGTGGTTCTCAAGATAAGGAAGGGTCACAGGCTCACAATTGTATTCCCAGAAGGAAATTTCTGGCAGCGTGACCCAACACAGAAGCCCAGGCCCCACCAGCAAAAATGAGGTTCATGATCTAACAAAAAAAAGCAATTCCAAAACTTCTACAGGATAGCTTCTTACGAAAGAGGCATTGGATTTAAATGAACTTACAGGAGGAGTGGATACTTGGAAAGCTTTTTCTGCCTTCAGACACGAGATCTGGGTCACCTGTGCAGTGCATTTCAGAGTTCATTACTCCATCTGGAAAGCAGCGGTAAAAGAAATCGGGACGCGGTCTACAAGAAACACCATGGATATTAAAAATACAAAAGCTGTAGGAACAAATGAAGTTATTATTACATTTACTGCTCATTACACACAAAGTTCATTTCTTTCTGCCTTAACACAGCAACAGAAATGATACATTGGAAAAAACCCTATAAGATCATAGAGTCCCACAGTGAACCTAACACTGCCAAGCCCACCACTAAACCATGTCCCTCAGATCAAGGTCACTTCTTTTGCAAGTAGCTCTCTCAGAGAAGCCTCCAGTGTGCCAGTGGCAGCTGTCTCTGAAAACAAATATGCAGGCTTAGTCTTCCCCGGAGCAATCAATCTTGCACAGCACTTCCAGTGACAGAGCAAAGCAGTGCAGGCGCCCCACGGAGCTGCACAAGTCTTGTCAACACACAGAATCACAGAATGGTTTGGGTCGGAAGGGATGTTAAAGCCCATCCAGTTCCACCCCCTGCCATGGACAGGGACACCTCCCACTGGATCAGGGGCTCCAAGCCCCATCCAACCTGGCCTCGAACACCTCTAGGGGATGGAACAGCCACAGATTATCTGGGCAACCTGGGCCAGGGCCTCGCCATCCTCACAGGAAAGCATTTCTTCCTAGGATCCCATCTCCATGTCCCCTCTTTCACCTGAAAACCATTCCCCTCATCCTATCCTTGCATTCCCTGATCCAGAGCCCCTCCCCAGCTTTCCTGGAGCCCCTTTCAGTACTGAAAACTGCCCTAAGATCTCCCCAGAGCCTTTTCTTCTCCAGGCTGAACAACCCCAACTCTCTCAGCCTCTCCTCGTATGGGAGGTTCTTCAGCCCTCGGATCAACCCTGTGGCCTCCTCTGGACTCACTTTAACACTTCCTTGTTCTTCCCGTGCTGAGAACTCCAGAACTGGATGCAGGACTCCAAGTGCGGTCTCACCAGAGCAGAGGGGCTGAATCCCCTCCCTCGCCCTCCTGGTCCCACTGCTTTGGATGCAGCCCAGGATAACAGGGCTACAACTGTGGCTACAAGACTGGCAATAAAACAACCACCAAATTCTCATGTCAGCCTCAAGGCTGACTCTGCACCTGCATTAAGCAAACCTCCAAGTTTCTTTTGACCTTGCTCTGAGCTGAATGCTAGCACATAGGCCTGACTGGTGGTAGACTGATCCTGAGCTAATCAAGCAGGTAGAGAAGCAAGGCAAACGACCGCAGATTCACAGACAAGCTGACAGGGCAACTGGCTGGCTTGGAGTGCAGGCAAAATGAGCTCATGTCTGCCTGAAGACGATGGTGCAGACATTCTTAATTACATTTCGAGAGCCCACTTTAAATAAATTGCCAAGTACCAGTGCTGTCAGGGCATCAGTATTGTAGCAGAGAGGTTTTCAGCAGCAAGTGAGCACAAACTGTGCTTCTTCAATGCTGCAGCACAGGTGAACAACAAACACAGCACTGGACTCTATTAAAGGATTCAAGTCCAATATATATTTTTAGCAGAAATTACTCAAAATTTTGATAAAGAGTCAAAAAATACCTAAAAAAATTACTTTGCAGGGAGTTTTGCTTGCTAGTATTTTTCTGAGTCCTTCATTCAAATTTATGCTTCCTTAAGAAAACAGCCGACCTAGGAGCGCACTTACTGCTTAGCTCCAAGGTTTGTTCTGCCATGGATCATCACGCTACCTGGAAATACCACATTCAGTACATGCTTCACAAAAAATGCAGGCACTGGTTATAGACAGACTCCACTGATTCCTATTTAATCAGACGGCACTGGCATCTAAACTTCCACATACTGTGACTCTTCCTTTCTGCGCTGCCAATTTAATAAACTGATTTCAGCTCACACTTCCCTTTCAAACACCTCGTTCGTCTGGATCCACCAACCGGTCAAACAAATAGCAAAACACAAGGGCAGAGATTCCCACCGCAGCTGGGTGCCACACAATGAAGTTGTACAACATCTGCCCCAGGGAAAGGACAGCTTGGCAAAGGGCTGTTTTAATTTAACCTGCTCTGGAGCAGCATCAGATTTTTATTAAGCTGTATTGTGTTTGTCAATCTGTCTTTGTTGCTCTTAACAGTTAGAGCTATCAGTTACAACACGACAAGACTTACCTTCCCACTATTAATTTAATGGTATTTGTGCAGACACCGTTCAGCGCTAGAGCCAAGGAGACAGCTACAAAACAGACAAACAGAACAATAACAACTTAAATACCATGCTTTAATTGCAGAATTACAGTATCTGATTTACAGACTGAAAGCTTTATTGTACTGAAAACTGAATGATTTTTGCAGTATGTTTTAATTAGTACTCAGACCCCACAGCATTGTAATAATCACGACTGACTTGGTTCTGATTTTACTCTTGAGAAATCTTATAGAATCATTAAATGGTTTGGGTCTGAAAGGACCATGATGATCATCCAATTCCAATCCCGTTCCATGGGCAGGGACACCTCCCACTGCGTCAGGTTGCTCCAAGCCCCATCCAATCTGGCCCTGAACCCCTCCAGGGATGGGGCAGCCACCACTGCTCTGGGCAACATGGGCCAGGGCATCCCCACTCTCATCGTGAAGAAATCTTATTTCCTTACGCAGATGCAGGTTTCCTGTCACGCCATTTGCACAGGCATAAACCATCAGATGGAAACAATTCTTAGAGAATCAAGTGCTGTGATTTACTACATGAAAATCGTACATTCTTTGGGTCAAGAATTCTTGTACAGACCCATATGTAAGATATACATGCACAGATGTGTTTTTATGTATATAAATGCACATGTATGATGCAATCAAACAGCCCACTTTCAGGCTAAAGAAATGCCTTTTGGCTAAAACTGGAATTGGATACTTCTTTTCTTTCAAAAGGATGTGGATGTTTTGACTAAAACTCCTGATGTTGTCCCTTAAGATTTGCTCCCAAGATAAATCCATTTTCCTAATAAAATTGCATTAATAAACAGGAACTGCCTAACTAGGGATGACTGAATCATCAGACTTCCAAAGAATCCTCATCAGAAGCCTACAGAGATCTCTGCCTTGAGTTCAGCAGCACCTGGATCCACTGCATATGCTCCTTTTAGATTACAACCAATTTAACAGTGCAGTCCGCACTATAGATCCTTTCTACCACACAAGAGCCACTGAATTTTATTTCCCATCAGAAAAAAGATCTAATTTCCAGCAGAACAGTTACAGTGATATAACTTCTGGTTCTGACAGCTATACAAGCTCTTTTCTCATTGGACTGCTGCCCCGGATGTTGCACTTCAGCAGCGCTCATCCTGCCTCCATAAAATCTTTGCCTGAGGATATTGCAGATCATAAAAATGTGTTATAGGATCTATTTTTCTTTGCATTAAAAAAAATAATAAAGAGGTCCTCCATCAAAATAAGAACAAGGGTCTTCTCAGACTACAGCTATAGCTGCCGGCAAAAATAAAAGAACAAGTCAATTCTGGAGACACTGATATTGTTCAAACACTCTTCCACTTCCAGCACCTGTGCTCACAGTGACTGCTCAATCCCACACTCTCTTTTTTCCCCCCAATTGTTTCTCTCAGTTTTTTTTATGATGATTGCATGGTGAGATCTTCCACAAAGTCAAATGCATACAAGTCCTGCATCACAGCATTATGTTCTCCTTTTTAACAAAGGGAGACGTAAGAGGTATCTGGACCCTGAGACATGTGGTAAAGGTTATTCTCTTCATCGAGCTTCGTCTTGATTGCTCACTGCACATCTGACCGAACCATTCCTTTACTGTTGCATATTCATTACAACAGCAACCTAAGCATCAAATGACATTGTGGATGCAAGCAGGTGAACAAATTGCATTTGCTCTCATTTTGTTTCCTTTGGGACAGATTCACACTGCCACCAAAAGCCGTGTCACCCAGTCAGTAGAGAGCTGTAGGCACTTCCAGGGGAAGGACTAAGGGCACCTCCATTAGGAATGATAGAATGGTATGAGTTGGAAGGGGCCTTAAAAATCATCTAATTCCAATTCTTCACAATAAGGGTGGTGAGGTCCTAGCCCAGGGACTGTGGCTGCCCTATCCCTGGAGGTGCTCAAGGCCAGGGTGGATGGGCCTTGAGCAGCCTGGTCCAGTGGGAGGTGTCCCTGCCCATGGCAGGGCGGCTGGAATTCAATGATCTTTAAGGTCCCTTCCAACTCACACGATTCTATGATTTGCAATTCTCGGTGCTTCACAGCACCCTCTCCCAGTGAAAGTGCTTTAGTCAATGGTCTCTGGCAACAGCTGTGTAAAAGGAACACAGGCACATAGAACTGAAAGATTTTAGAAGACAGGCGCAGCCACAACTAGCTGAAACAGTTCAAGGCTTGTTTACCTGCTCCCCTCCTGGAAGCTCCTGCCTACAGCTGTAATGAGAGCTCACCCACAGCACAGCCAAAGCTGCTCACAGTCCAGGACTAACTGCACATTTAACTCCACTGACAGCTGAAGATGAAACGGCAGCTTGTGATTGGAAAAGTTGAGCCACGAGCATGGTTTTTGAAATAGGGAACAGTGAACTCCAGGAGAAGTCAGAGAAAACAATGAGGAGTCATGTCCTACGCTAGGCAGCTGAGTCTCACGGGACTTCCCAGTCAAACCCTTAATTTAGAATAGCTGCACGTGTAAATAAGAAGTAAGTAATGGCTTGGCTGTGACAGAAAAATATATATCTAACAGTCTCTTAGATGGTTTTGCTAGCTAGATTGTGGAATTAATGCACAGAATTTGTACAGCTGGAAACATACACGAAAACCAAGACTTTTGCGAGATGGCTCGAAACTCTAACTGTAATGATAACTACTGTAACAGACTCTAAAGGAGACAGGTTTTCTTCAGGGCTTAGACTACCATTGGAACCAATCTCTGAGAGCCATCACACATTTTCCATCATGAAGTATGACATACATTACCTAGGAAAGCCTCTTTAATTTCAGTCTTGTCTGTTCGACGGATTATTTTCACCACAAAAATGACTGCAAGTGGCGTAAGGAATGAAATTGCCTGTAAGAAATAACAAATATCACATGTGAGAGCATCAATCCCTTTTCAGTCCAACTGATTAATAATCAGTTCCAGTTAGTTCCATTTAAACTGGAAGGCTGAATGATCTTTATCAAACTCTTGACCTTAAACAAAGTGGGATGATTTGTCTTTGCAACTACAGAGCAACGAATACATTAGAACTGCAATTTAACTGTGAGTTATAACTGATACGTGATTGCCTGGAGCTGCGCTTAAAACGTCATGAAATCATAGTCACAGAATTATAAAATCATAGAGTGGTTTGGCTCGGAAGGGACCTTTAAGCCCATCTAATTGTGAACCCCGCCATGGATCAGGTTGCTCCAAGCCCCATCCAACCTGGCTTTGAATGCTTCCAGGGATGGAGCAGCCATGACTTCTCTGGGTATCCTGGGCCAGGGCCTCTCCACCCTCACAGCAACAGTCTAAAAGGTCCACAAAATTCCTACACTGATTGATACAGGTCTGTACATTCCATCACCACTAAGCATTGTGGCTGCCCCATCCCTAGAAGTGGTCAGGGCCAGGTTGGATGGGGCTTGGAGCAACCTGATCCAGTGGGAGGTGTCCCTGCCCATGGCAGGAGTCAGAACTGGATGGGCTTTAACTTCCCTTCCAACCCAAACCATTCTATGATTCTGTGATTGCTCCAGAGGGCAGCCCATCCAGGCTCTGCTCTTAGTTAGACTGTATTCAACACAGCAGACTCCAGCACCAGCTTCTTGACATTTCAAAATGCTCCTTATTTTACTTCTGTTTTCTTTTCAGCTTTCATTCTTATACGCATTGAGGAGATCATCTTTCATTTACAAACGTCTGGACATGAAGTGAACAGCTTGATTTTGTTCACCAACAGAAAACCCCCACTTGAACACCTACGAGCACACTCGCTGGTGAAGCAGAGCCGTAGTCTTTTATTGTCAGTACTTAGGACAGGATTCCTGCTGCAAGTAACCTGAAATGGCACCTGCCCATCAATGCACACGCTTGATGATCATGAATAGCATCTCCATTAACATCAAATGACTTGGTCTATGGCTGATGTAAATGTGCCGGTTATCCCAAAAGCATCCTATTTCGTGCAGTGTCTGTACACTGCAGCCTGTCCTTCCAGAGCAGGTATTTATTGCCTTTCCCCAGGGAGACGTCTCAGTTTCTCCCAATACCAGGTCTTAAGCAAGATTATGCTGTCTTTCCTGAGGCTGAGCAGTGCCTTATTTTGTAAAACAGCCCAGCTGAAATAAAAAACGGACAAGATAGACATATTACAACAAAAGATGTGTGACTCTCTTCTTCTTGTAATATAGATCAACCCCAGTCCTCATTTTATGCTTTCAGAATATCTGAGTAAGGAACAACAGCAAAATGCACTCTATTTGTTATTTCCGCAGTGTATTTTGGATCAGATTCCCCTCACCTGCATCTGCAAAATGTTATCTAACTCAGTGAGCCATACAGATTAAAACACAGTCTGGAATCTGCTCCTCTTTTTTTTCACAACTAGAAAGGCAGGCACTGTGTTCTGTGCAAAGAGATGCACCATTTCCACTTAGAATTCCTTTCTGTCTACACTGCGTGTGAGATTCGAGCTAGGGTGCCAGCGCCACAGCACTGCTCCGGAAATATTCACTTCTCTTACCCTCAGCAATAGTTTAATTTCTGCTTTCAGAGACAAAGATTGGAACAAAAAGAAAAGGTTAAAGCAAAACATTGAATTATTACTTTTATCCTAAAAAGAAAGGATTGCCACTAGGGAAGTAAAGAAGAAATATCTGCATTCCATGGTTAAAGTACACATAGAAATACAGCCAGGCTGACAGGCTTACAGTGGTGCTTTGATGGAGTCAGAAATCTTCTGAACGAGCAGGAGCATCAGAAAATATCAACGAAGAACAGAATCCAAGTGGCAGCTTGTTCCAAAGTGCTTCACAATCAATCTTGAGAAACCTAGTGAAGCTGCAGATTTCCTCATGTTTCACAAGCATATGGATTTACGAAGAACTGCGTTTGCAGTACAGTGCTGTTCCATATACAAAAGCTCAGCTGGAAGGTAGTTTTTACTTTGCAGCAAAATGCACATATAAAGAAAGTCTAGCTTGCTAAATACTCCTTTTTCTTTATTTTCCACTAAGATCCTCTATGGCTCAGACCCATAACAGATTTGGCAACAACCTAATGAGCAATACTCGCCTTAGATGCAGCTCAGCAATGTTTTCTTTTCCCACAGTGAAATATTCCAACATTGCCTCAATTTGTGAAACATGGGCAAAATCTCTCTCATTCATTATCTTGGCAAGCCAGAGATATGGTAACATTACAGGGACTCCCACACACCTCCATGCATTCAAGAGGTGTTGACAGTACCTTACACTTACCAAGAGAAGGAATATCATCGAATCATGGAACGGTCTGGGCTGGAAGGGACCTCAGATCCCACCCAGTCCCACACTCTGCCATGGGCAGGAACACCTCCCACTGGATCAGGTTGCTCAAAGCCCCATCCAACCTGGCCTTGAACACCTCCAGGGATGGGGCAGCCACCACGGCTCTAGGCAATCTGGGCCAGGGCCTCAGAATTGGCTTTGTAGGGTTCTTTTCACACAACTGTCCTATGTTTTAGGAAAAAAATAATTTTCACCCATCCAGACTGAAAATGTCCTTCTTAAAGCAATATAAACAGTATGTTGCTGAATTTAAAACTATGCCATCAACCTCTGCCTTAGAAGGCTGGAATATATCGTCACCTCATAAACAGAAAGCTCTTTCAAGTTGTTCTTGAAGTTTCCCTACCTGAAGGACTGAGCCTTTAAATAAGAAAAGCACTGAAGACAAACTATGTAACTGATCTGCATTATTCTGAATTTAAGCCTTAATCCAGAAAGTTCAATCCTGGCTTCACTGAATACGCAGGAGAAGATGCTTTGCCATAAGTGTACAAGGTTTTGACCTCACTGCTGCACCCATTCCTGCAAAATCTCCAGTTTGGCAGCTGAAGCCCTTGCAAAGCCTGACCTACTTCTTTTAATAGCCTGAATTAAACCTGGAATTCCTTAACATTTCGGTAGCTATCTTAGTGCACTCATAGGTATATGTAGATTATTACGATTGTTCATCATTGCCAGTGAAGGTTATTAAACCCATGAATTTTGATAACTAGATAAATCAGCCAGCAGGCCTGCATATCAACACGAGCTGGGATGAGCCAGAATGGTGACAGCAGAGCAGCCTAGGGATTTAGAACACTAGTTGGCAGCAGCTAAACCAAAAGTTTTGTCTACACTGAAAAAACCCTCACGTACTAGAGGTCAAACATTTTGGTGCCTAATACTCCTAAAGCAAATTGGATTTCGAAATTTAAGCACTTACCCTAATAAAAGCACAGCAAGGTTTTGGCAGGTCACCCAATCAGCTAATTCAAAAAGCTTCTCTAATGACTTGTCTAGCATCCCCCAAATTAACACTCACTTAAATCTTAAACTGTAAAAATCAACATTCACCGAGTCATCTGGTGATGCTGCTTTTAAGAAACTCCTCATGATCTCCTATATTTTGCCATTCTGAATATGCCTGCTTTGGAAAACAGCTGGCATAAGAATTAAAGGAACATCTACTTCTGAAAGATCCCCTACTGCTTATGAAATGAAAGTGTTCTTTGTTTACAGCCATCAAATGACCAATAAAAGCTTCAGTACTTACAAACATAAGACGTGTAGGTATGTTGTCTGATTGCACCAAAGGATTCTTATACAGCCAGATCTCTTCTGGCTGGATAACCCGCTGGAATGGATCCAGAAATTCTGTAAAACTGAAAACAAAAACTAGAGATAGCACTTTTTCCACAATTTGAGATGATGACCAAAAAGCCCGGAAGAGTCCTGCTGACTGAACACTTCCCTCAGAGTTAATTATGGCAGCATGCATGAATTACCCTTAAAATACACGGCTATCCTACCTCACTGCTTCTTAGTAGTACAGTCTTTATCTACATATCCTTAGAAGAATGATTTTTAAAAGCCTATATTCTACAACTTCACAAAGGTTGTACAAGTTTAATGTGGAGAATAAATTGTTATTTTATCTTTTGTGTGGGAAAAGTGTGCAAAGAATATTGTGGGACTAGAAAAACCCCATAGCAGACGTTTTCCACTGAAGAAATTATACACCAGATCTCGAATACCAAATGCGACTTTCAAATGTCAAGATCCAGACTTTGAGGGATGACAGTTGTATTTGCAGGATCACAAAGCAGAGAAAATGCAGCAGCCCAGGCAATTCCTTTTACTGATAGAAAGGACAGATAACTTCAGAGAATATCTCCAAGAGAGACTTATCCCTAAAACAGGACGGGCTCATATTTTGCCTTTTTCAGACTGCCAATGCAGCTGTCAGGCTTAAGAAGAATCTCGCTCTACTGAGAACATCTCATTCTACCAAACCTGACTATTCTAATTTCATTCTCGTATCATTCTGCTTTCTTAAAAAACAGACCAAAAAATGAGTAAAACAACAAAGCAACCAACCAAAAAGAACCCCCATATTTGTAATAATATTATTTTGAAATGAAGAGCATCAGAAGAAAATATTGAAGTTGTACCATTATAGCGAAAGTATATTATTTGTGTGGGTATCTTTTGTCCAGCACTGAAAGAGGACGCAGAAATTACGATCTTCACTGTAGTAAGGAGTTTTGAAAGCTTTTTAGGGCTACATAAATTGTCTCGCTTCATTTAAACCGTACTCCTTTTTCCATAGTCCTTCACCGTCCTTTTTAGCTTTGAAATCATTTCAGAGTTCCTGGCAAGTTTTGCCTTTACTTTACATTACACATTTTGAGGCTGGTTTACTAGGACTGAAAGAATGGCTGTGGAGAGAAGGCACAGTAACTGATTTTCTGCAGATTGGTCTTACCTAATCATAGAATGGTTTGGGTTGGAAGGGACCTCAAAAGATTATCCAGTTCCAAATCCCTTGGCATGGGCAGCGACATCTTTCACTGGATCAAGTTGCTCAAAGCCCCATCCAACCTGGCCCATGGAGCCAGAATACAGAGGGATACTGGTCCAAAGCTTTTTTGACTGTAAATTTCCCAAAGCCAAGGGCATTAAACGCCTCCAAAACCAGGTTTTATACAAGTAATAGCTACAACAAATGACTTGGTAAATGGACAAAGTTCAGACCAATTTGAAAACCAGTGTCAAATTAAAACATACATATGCAACTCTCCCCTTTGAAAACAAGGCCTCAAATCTAGCCAGGTCAGTGATTTCATAAACAACAGAAAGCCTTATCCAGTCTTCTGGGTCTTAGGAAATCCTTCTTTTTATCCCTTCTGAGGGCTGACCAGCTGTTCTTTGTTTACTCACTGCATTCTACAATCTCAGCACTAGCTACAGCCTCCCATGTCCCCAGCACACAATTCTACTGATAACTTTCACTGAGCATACTCACACAGGTGGGACAAAACTGTCTGCTCCAAAGAGTCTCTTCTTCCTAAACGAAAGCAACAAAACCTAAGAACCAAACAAGTCAAACACACTCCTCTCACCTGTACCGACAGATATGCTTCCCTTACTGACCGACAAGGCAGGGGGAGTGGAATTAGATGATCTTTAAGGTCCCTTCCAACTTCAACTCCTATGCCCCTACCGGGACAACCAGGTTCTGGATAATTAAGGAGTTGAGTATATGTTATGTTATACAGTTGAGTACATGTTATACTCAGCTTTTTCAAACCCAGAGTCTGACCCTGCTCTCCAAAGAAGGTGCAAGGTGAGTTTCAGAAGTGTCAAAACACTTTGATTATTGTTTACAAACTGAAAACTTGAATCTTGAACAAGCTTAAAAAAGAATTACTTGGTCAAGACACAAAAAGAGTGAAACATTTCTAAAGACCACCATTCCCAGGAAATAAAATACCTCATATATGGAAAATTCATTTTACAATTTTCCTCTCCAACTAGAAAAATAAACGTTCATTTCTAGACATTGCAAGAAAATTTGTTTCCAAATTTCAGCTGTGTATCCTAAAGTGTATTATTTTTACTTTCAGTCTTTAAAAACACTGGTAGCAGCTAGAAGCAGTTAACTGCTGGTTGGAAGGGTTCTGTTGCCAAGTAAAGTCACAGGCTCTGGTATAACATCCAACACGTGCAATCTAGGAGAGCTAAATTATCGACGTTCACTCTGATACTGTCCAGGACTCGACATTTGTTACAGATGTAATAAAGGATTCACAACCAGGAGGTATTTCACCACTGCCATCCAAATATAAACAAATAGGTAAGTACACGCATACAAAAACTTAAAGACACCAGCTGAGTTTCAATGACCACATCTTTCAGCCAGTCACATCTTTTCTGACACACTGCCCCAGGTATCTGCTGCTCTGTGGACCGTTTTGAGGAAGTTCTCAAAGCACTGGGGGGACTGATGGATAAGCCTAGGCACACCTTGAAGCAGAAACATGTTCTTCAATGCATCTGGGCCTTGAAGCGTCTCTACTAACTGTAAAAAAGGGTGCACAAACATTTATGCTTCAAGGCTATCATAGTATATCCATGCTCCTATGCACTTTTGGAAAACATGTCACATTACACCAGAGATTTAGTTAATATGACATTAAGACATTCAACATTATGAGCAGATGCCATCAGAGAGAAAGGGTTGGGTCTCTTCTTGTTATTTCATTTTCTGTCTCCTTGCAAAGTAAGAAAACTAGAGTTGTTTAAATCTAAGAAATTAAGCAAAACTTAAATTCATCCCCATCACAAAAATCACACTATGACACTGCAAATACAGACTAAGGCAGAAGATTTAATTCTCATAGCGTAAAATAACACATCTGCTAAAAAGATAAAACTATACTAAATAGCATAAATAGTATCTGATTCCAACTGAAGACTCATTTTCTGATTAGTATATACTTGTTATCCTTGTACTCTTCTAAAGATTAATTTCAACAAACCAACCAATGACAGTAACAATTATTATAATTGTAACTTTATCTAATAACAGCAGGTTTGTATTCTGTACGTATTAAATCTCATTACGCATCCACTTCTGCCTCTGACTCGTGTTCTGAATGTCTTCCAAGAACAGTGTTCAAACAGGCTGAAACAGAATGCCAAAAAAACACTGAAACCTGGTGAAATAATTTCAAAATCACAACTGAAGGAGAAAAAAAAAAACAGACGTAGAAGGCAGCAGATCCTGTCTGAGCGAACAATACATTAAATATAAAGTAAACAGTTCAAGAAAGTGACTATATAAAAAGAAATCGCTTTCTTCATTTTCAGAAAGATCTCAGCTGCTAATTACATTTTTATGCCAAGACTCATAAGAGAACAATTGTCTTCTTTTTTTGAAGCATCACCTACAGGTGACTGGGTATGAGATATCCCTAGCTTGAAGGCAGTTCCCTTTGTACTCTATTAAACAATCATGAGGGCACACTGGTTTCTAAGCTGCCTGACACTTAGTGATTTATGTTCCTCCATTCTAACCAAAAGTACAGCCCATTACTATTCATGAGCCAGCACAAGCTTATTTAAATGGCTAGATGTTATTATAAAAGAATGTAGCCCTTGGATGAAGAAAACTGGTTCCTGGACATGGCTGAAAATACAAACTCGATTGGGTAACGTGCCCTGGTAGCAGGTGGGCAACTTGGGAAGCTTACTTCCTATTAGTACATAAAAGTTTAGTATTACCCTTTTGGCCTTACCTTTTCTGCACTTTTACCTATTCATCCACCATTTTAATAGTTTAACAAGCAAGAATTTGAGCACTTCAGCCTCATAATATATAATTAAGGCATAAAAGGACTTCCATTAACTTTAAGAGCCTGTGACTTTCAAAACAACCTAAGGTAAACAGGAGCCCTAATCCCATTAAAAACACTGATGAGAAAGAAACAGGTGCCCAAGAGCCTGAGGTTGGTTCAGACATCCCAACATCACTGCCTACAACACTATCCTAAATTCAATTGGTTTTTTTTCTGAGGATACAAGCAGTTCCAGGTTACGTTGACTTCACTACCATCAAATCCAGCCCTTTAAGATCATTTCTGTGCAAGCATCACATCACAGACGGATCAGACTGTTTTGTGATAACATAGACTAATAATGTTTTTTATGAAACCATGCATTGGTAGTAAATCAATCAAACATCGCAGAAATAACTTCTTTGACTTTTGCTTCCACCACGGTCTTCATCTCCTCTAAGTATCAGCAAGGTATTGTTTAGCACCACACCTTATCGTTTCAAAAGCAGCATCAAATCAAGAAGCAATGAGCTCTGGAAGTTGCTAAGATCAGGGAAGAAGCAATAAGCAACACTGCACTGGTGAAGTTGGTAAGGTAGAAACTTTCAGATTTTAAAACAGCAAAGGATGTTTCCTACCTAGCAAAAAGAACAGGACAGGAATAGGACAGATGGGTCCAACGTTAGGGTTGCATTGTTGTGTCTTGTTAGCGCAAGACGAACACCCAGCACCGCAATCATGACTCATATCCACCAGAGACGCACCTATGAGCATTACAAGGACTGCTGCTGGCCAACAGCTCCATTTTCAGAGAGTAACAACATGAAATCACACAGGAGAAGACAGGGGGACTTGGAGACCTAGATACCTTCTCAACAAGAAGTGTTCACGATACAGTGAAAGATTATAAATTGCTTCCTGGTTTTGAGCATCAACTAAAGGACGTACAAGTGCGGGGCTGCTTGGTTTTTTTCTGTGGAGGGTTGAGGTTTTTCCTTTTTGCCTTGTCTCTGAAGAATTTCTCTTCTTTGCTAATGCAAAAGGCTTGTTCCAAGTAACAAGTAACAATAACTAAGAAAGGAGAGGACAGAGAAGTACACATGGCATGGTAAAGAACCAGAAGAGAATGTAAATAAGCTCGTGATACTCAGTTTATCATACCAGATACCTAATGACCAACCCTCCTCTTCTCTAAGCAATATCTGTTGATAAGCAGATCTGAGTCTAAAATGGCTTTGCACACAATTCCTCATTCGAGCAAGTAATGAAGACTTAGCAGCAAAGCCACAGATGTTCATGAACATCACTTAAAAATCAGCTCTAAGGACTTGTAACAAAAACAGTTTGGCTTTGACCGCCATTCCCTAACAGCAGAACTCCTGGCTGCCTCTCCCACAAACAGATGAGCCGCAACTGTGCTACTGCAACTCCATCCTGCATTTTCTTACATGGATATTTCCCTGAGTATTCCCCAAACCAGGTCTCCAATCTAGTAGCAAAAGCTTTTATGTTGTACCTGCCATGTTAAATTGTGCAATCCGTTGTTCTGACACTAAAACTGCATAGTTGTGAGCACCATTAGTGATGTTAAAGTTGGTAGAGCTCTGTATAGGTTGGCCTAATTACAGGGTATTTACATAACTCAGTGAGAGATTCTCACACAATTGATTTTCAGCCCCAAGAACTTGAATGCAGAGCCATGAAGTAGAACATGCCATTGGTCACAAAAGCTGTGGAGATAAGAAAGCTATATTCTGAAAGGCACAATATAGTGACCTTCTCACAGGTTGTCCAGAGAATTCATGGTTGCCCCATCCCTGGAGGTGTTCAAGGCCAGGCTGGATGGGGCTTGGAGCAACCTGATCCAGGGGGAGGTGTCCCTGCCCATGGCACAGGGTGGGACTGGATGGGCTTTGAGGTACCTTCCAACCCAACCCATCCTATGATTCTCCAACCTAGACTAAAAAGAGCAAGCCCAGGGTTTACACTGGCTGGGTGCCTTCCATTGAATGGTACTTACTCACATCACTTTTGATCATACTTGAATCCAAGACTCCAACTTATCCATTTTGACACACACCAACAGCGAGAAAAGCATTCACATTGTGTTATTTGGTGTACCTGGAGAGAATAACTTACTGTCACCCCATGAGAAAACCTAGTCTTATTTATTCCCTACAGGTAATATTAAGGGAAAAAAACGTCTCTTTTTAGTGGTTCCTTCAGAAGCTCCTGAAGAGACAGACAAAATATGGAAAGCTTGAAATTACCTATGGATGAAATGCAAAATTAACAGAATTGAAGCAGGCAGGATGATGATGGGATGAGATAAGAAACAGTTGTGGATTATAACCACCATTCTGGTCACTACATGAGTGCTGGAGGAGTTCGGTTTCTGAAACACTGCTGTTCATGCAGTGATCGCAACGAGGTAGCTTTGCATTAGCTCAAAGGTTAGCAGAAGAGATCCAAGCCATTTGATTTCTATGGTCGTTTGGGAAACCCCCAGTTCCTTGAGAAGGGAATTACGTACTGCGGTACAAAAAAAATATGACCAGTTAATGATGAGCAGCAATTTCACCAAGGAAAAAGCTGACATGAAAAATATAACTCCAACAATATAAAGTGCAGTCTTGCTAAAAAGAAAAACTTTCCCTATAATTAAGGCGCAACACTGGGTATCAAGAGATTTTTTTACATTTTCTGCTACTGCTTTACAAAGTTTTAAGCACCTACTGTGTACTGGTTTGAGTTGGAAGGGGCCTTAAAGCCTACCCAGTTCCAACTCCCCTGCCATGGGCAGGGACACCTCCCACTGGACCAAGATGCCCAAGCCCCATCCAAACTGGCCTTGAACACCTCCAAGGATAGGACAGCCACAACTTCCCTGAGCAACCTGTTCCAGTGCCTCACCACTCTCATCGTGAAGAAATTCCTCCTCATGTCTAGTCTAGATCTGCCCCTCTCCAGTTTACAGCCATTGCCCCTCATCCTGTCACTCCATGCCTTTGTGAACAGTCCCTCACCAGCTTTCTTGTAGCCCCTTCAGGTATTGAAAGGTCCCTATGAGGTCTCCCCAGAGCTTTATATGGAGCTTTATTGGGTTTGAGTGTCCTGCAGTAAAGAATGTCTTCACTGGAAGAGAGGTGAAGCATTGTGAAGAGGCTCCCTAAGGCAATGGTAGAGTCTCCATCCCAGGAGAGGTTCAAAAAGCACACAGATGTGGCACTGTGGGTCATGGTTTAGCAGGCACAGTGGGGTCGGGTTGATGGTTGGACTGGATGAGCTTAAAGGTCTTTTCCAACCTTAATGATTCTATGCTTCTTAACAGTTCCTGATAATATTTGAGATTCTAATCTGAATGCATACAGCTTTCCTCACTTTCACTTCTGTGGGTGTGCTTATGTGGGGAGGAGCCAAAAGTCAACGGAATTAAATCATGGGACAAAGGACCAGGGCAATATTTTTGGGTTTTTATTTAATGTCACTGGCAAGCAGAGAACTGGTTCTCAAGGCTAGGTTTGGCCTCAGATGAGTCAGTCTCACATGATGTAAAAGATTTCTGAATATTTTAAACTAGCCAGCAATTGCAGTGATACATTTAATTAGCACATAAGCCCACATTAGGCCTTCAGATATATGACAAAGCATTTTGATTAAGATGAAATTTAAAATAAATTCTGATGTGGTTTTAAAAATGTACATATAACCATGGCTGTCAGATGGCCCAGATGTACTGAAAGAGAAGTTCCATTATTTTTCCTCAGTCTTACTAGCAGGTTTCCTAGATTTCCCTCATATACCAACTGATTTTTAAGATTTAACAGATACAACCATAGGAGTGACCTCTTCCAAAGATGGAAACCTTCGCTCTCCTCCTCACAGCTAGCGCCCACAGCCAGGGTGAGCTGCACTGGGCCAACAAAGCCAACCATAGAATCACAGAATCATGGAATGGTTTGGCTTGGAAGGGACCTCAAAGCCCATCCAGTTCCAGCCCCTGCCATGGGCGGGGACACCTCCCACTGGATCAGGGGGATCCAAACCCTGTCCAACCTGGCCTTGAACACCTCCAGGGATGGGGCAGCCACCACTGCTCTGGGCAACCTGGGCCAAGGCCTCACCACCTTCACAGGAAAATGTTTCTTCCTAAGATCTCAACTCAATCTCCTCTCTTCTGGCTTAAAAAGTTCCCCCTCGTCCTACTCCTACACTCCCTGATCAGAAGCCCCTCCCCAGCTTTGCTGCAGCCCCTTTCAGTACTGGAAGTTGCTCTAAGGTCTCCCTGGAGCCTTCTCTTCTCCAAGCTGGACAACCCCAACTCTCTCAGCCTGTCCATGTTTGGGAGGCGCTCCAGCCCTCAGATCAAAGCTCCATGTCCTTCCTATGCTGAGGACTCCAGAACCAGACACAGGGCTCCCAGTCCGGTCTCACCAGAACAGAGGGGAAGAATCCCCTCCCTCACCCTGCTGGTCCCACTGCTTTGGATGCAGCCTGGGATACAGCTGGATTTCTGGGGTGCAAGCACCGACAGTTTCTTCAACAAGCACGCATCTAACTAGATGATGGAGTCTGTGCCAGTCAGTGTGTTTTAATGATTTACTGAGCTCTTAAGACCCTTCTCTGATGGAGCATCTGGGGCTGTACCTACACAGGCTTCATCGGCAGCGTCAGAGATTGGGCTCAAGTCTGCTACAGCACATGACTTGAACCACATGCACCCATGCCAAATATATGGACACAAACAGGTTAAAACCACATTCAAACTTGCTGCTCAAAGTTTCTTGTTTGCTTGGTCCAAATTCAAGAAACAATATGAATTAAATGAATCAGTGAGATGGCAACAGCTGGGGAGTTTGGGCTGACTTAATAGCTCAGCTCTTGAACCAACAACAATATGGATTCACAACAGGAGTCCAGCAGCTTACGGAATAATATATAAATGGTATGTAAATGTTCTTAGAATATCTAATACAAAATAGTGAACCAGCAATCTTTTCACCATGCTGAAAAAAACAAAATAGCCTGGAGTTTTCAAACCTAGTGTTGATCTCCTTTGTAGCTAAACTAGACTCCTCCTGCTTTCTCAATCCTAGGCATCTGAACTCTCTAGGTAAACTAAGTCCCTCCAGTAATATGATTTCAGTCATACTAAACCTAAGAGGAAAGGGAAACGGTTACCTGAGTGTGCATGAACAGCACAAGAACATTAACACAGCCAGACAGTTGCTCCTGCACACCCAGAAGAACCCAAGAACTTCCAATCCATACGTCCTCCTTGCTCCTGGGCCACGTGCCTTGAATAAACACTGCTGAGTATCATTTTTGCCAATGGGAAGTGACTGAATCTAGAAAAGTCCCGTTCAAAGGGCTTAAAAATGGGTATCCAGGAATGAAACTACTGCGCTAGCTTAGATACAATCTTTTCACCATCATTTCTTCCCTACAGAAGTGGAATATTTGGAAATGAGCACAGTGGAAGGCAGAAAGAGAGAGCAGCTGGTCACGCTGTATTGCAGCTTTGAACAGAAGAGCAGGAGACAAGACTGGCTATACTGAAAAACGAAAAAACCACTGCAAAATGAGTCAATATGGCACATTTCAGCTGGGTTTATGGTTTTAAAACTTTCTTTGACCTCATACTGAAATTGACTTTTGCATCTTTTGATCTCTGGTCAGCAGAATGTAAGCTAAGCTGTTCTGAAACACACAGATTTGTGCTGGCATCCAGCTGCTCCCGAGGTGAAGCAGCAGCTCAGTTCCTGGGATCCCTGCTCACATAGAGCAGCGGGGCACTTCAAGCCCAAGGCAAGGAGGTCAGGACTGCCTCTTATTCTGGCAGTATACAATACTTGAAGCACTCCAGTACAGCTGCACTGCTATAAAAGAGATAATCGACAGGGGCAATCTTACAGAAATTACAGATATCAACAGTGGCTACTGTTTTCATCGCTCATCTTAGTTAACAAAAAAGTGTGGTTTCTGGTATTAATTGTTGCCTTTATGCTCTATCTTTATTATATATACCCTACAATTACAGAATCATAGAATGGTTTGGGTCAGAAAAGACCTCAAAAGCCCATCCAGTTCCACTCCCTGCCATGGGCAGGGACACCTCCCACTGGACCAGGTTGCTTCAAAGCCCCATCCAACCTGACACTGAACACCTCCAGGGATGGGGCAGCCACCACTTCCCTGAGGCACCTGATCCAAGGTCTCCCCACCCTCACAGGGAAACATTTCTTCCTAAGATCTAACCTAAATGGTCCCTCTTGCAGCTTAAAACTGTTCCCCCTCATCCTATCACCACTAACGTAAGCTATTTCACATCAGCCATTTCCACGTGTGTGTGTGTCGGGGAGAAGCAGGTAGACAGAAGGAAATAATCAGTACCTGAACACCGGTGGAGCCATAAGAAGTTTCAAAGCAGGCAGTTATACATTATTCTGAAGTGAAAAACAGAATTCCCATCACAGGCTCAAATCACCTAAACACACATCTGAATAATGAACCAAAACACACTCCAGATAGGCAAAATTTGGCTTCAGATGTTTTTAAATGCTTGTTTTAGTCCATCCTGAACTGGTTTCAGAGAAATAACTCTCACTAATTCCTTGGACAACTATCCCAGCTTCTGAGAGAGCCGAGCAGTCTGATCAAGTTTCTCTTGTTTTCACACCCACGTGCCTTGCCCCTACTGACTACTGCTTTGGACCTGAAATGAAAGGCAGGGGTTAAACTCAAAGATGATGAGTTTCTCTAGGTGACCAAAGCCTTTCCTCCTTATTTCTATCCCTTCGTCACTCCTTCTCCACAATTCCCTTAGTAGCTCACTGTTCCCTCAATAACTCTTTAAGGTCTCGCTTGGAACAAGGTTTAATCCATTGGAAATGACAGCTTGGCCCCAGCAGCTTGTTCAGGAATGATCACCGAAACACACTCCTACATTATTCCCCACTGCAGGATCCCAACTCCATTCAGCCACCACTTCCCTAATCTCCTCAAAACCGACCACTTCCACACAAGAAACCCTCTTCCTCACTCACCCAGTTCTGCACTAGAATCTGAATTTTACTAATATGAACGACTTGATCATTTGCTGCCAAGTTGGTTTTAGCCTAGAACATATTTATTATTTGAATGTTTATGGGTTGTATTCCATTTGCTAAGCATGACTGTTCCTTTTAAACACACAATGGATAGAGACAGGACCTGGAGAGACGATCTGTATGGCAGTGAAGTCCATGCACAGACAGCACTGTACCTGAAGGGTATGGGATGAATACAAGTGAGGATTGAGTGGTCTCAAGCTTGTCCACACCCCAACCTAAGTGTCAAAACACATTCTCAGACAGTTTTTCACTGTCAAAACTCAGGCACCGGTATGGAAGAGGAGAGAAATAGTATAGCTCAATCTAGAAGGCTTGATAAAGAGTTTCTTTACGTGAAGTTAAAACATTAATTATCAATCAAGCAGCAACACATCATTTTAACCCAAACTGAAATGAAATGCTTTGCTTGGGCATCTATTAAAATCAGATTAATACAAAAATGTACTTTAAAATGCAAATTTTAAAATAAAACATTTCAATATTAATAAAGAGACATTTTTTTGTCCAAGTCACTTACTAACTGTAATACAAACGTCAAGTTATTTTGTTCCAGTTTTTCTTTCACACTTGGTTATGCAACGATTTCATTATTCTCTGGGAAAGAGAGACCTCCCTAATGATATTCACAATCCAGTCCAACTATATTCACGCCACTCAATCCAAAACCACTTGTATGAATCACTGCATGTTCCAGCATATTAATAATGATTGAAAATAAAAAAGTTAGAATTATGGGGAACAGGAATATCACTTTCAGTATTTTTTAGCCCTCACTGAAGTCCAATAGCAACAGTTATGGCCTGTAAAGCACCTTGGATGCAAGATGAACGAAATTAATAATGCCCCTCTGCAGGCTATCAGAGTCCAGCCAGGCTATTAGATCTCTTCTCCCATTCGTGAGAATTGGCAGCTAATGAAAATACAATGCTTGATATCAAATGATACTCTGTTGGTTTTGCATTGCAAGGCTTCACAACACTTGGCAGGGCGCCACACACCCTTCAAAGCTGAAATATTTCTGAGCTGACATTTACACCTCCATTATAAATTCTAAAGTGGTAGAAACTTCCACGCACAACAGAGCAAAACGTTGAACTGCAAGACTGTAGAGCAAAACGTTTCACCTCACCTAAGGTTGCATTTCCCCCACAATCTTGTCAGTGCAGAATATTCAGAACACGACATCTGGCAAGGCATTGCCCTCCAGCCAGAAGGGTTCATCAGCTCCTGTTCAGTCTCTGCTAAAGCATTCTCCCCCTAACTTGAACTGGGAACACCATTTCCTTTTCTGGCAATCAACAGGGGCTAAAAATCTCTCACAAGAAATGTTGTTTTAGTGTCTCTCAGCCATGCTCCGGAACACTCTCGGGTAGTATAAACATCAGTCCACTTGGCTGACTCGTGCCAGCTGACAAGAGCATCTCATCTGCTTCCTCGCAGCCACGCTGCAAAGCAAAACCATATGTAAAATACTCACAAGATATTTAGGTGTAACTTGCTTTTTAAAACGTTCATTGGTGGAGACTATACAGCTGCTTCAGGCAATGTACCACAGTGCTCACATGTCCTTACAGTCACATTGTATCCCATAGAATCAAAAGAGCTGGAAAATACCTCTAAGACTTTGCTGACTAATCCACATCCTGAAGCACCACAGCTACATGTTCTTTAAACCCCTCCAGGGATGGAGACTCCACCACTGCCCTGGGCAGTCTCTGCCAGGGCTTCAACCACTCCTTCAATAATTTTTCCTAATATCCAATCTAAACCTCCCCTGGCCATTCCCTCCCATCCTATCACTTGTTATATGGTTGAAGAGAACAACACCCACCTCTCTACAACCTCCTTTTAGGTAGTTTATAGAGCAATCATCTCCCCACACTTAGCCCAAGCTTCCCTTGGTTAAGGTTGCTGCAAGGTTCTCTTGCTCCAAGTTTAAACCTTTCCTTTCTGTACAATTCCCAAAGAACATGAAGAACAATTTGCCTCCTTCATACATCTTTACAGCAGCTGATTACACGTGAAGATTTCTGCCATGTCTCCTCAGATTTCTAGATGAAACAGAAAAGCCATTTTCTCCACCTCAATTCCCATCTTTCCCAACCCTCTGAAATCCACTTCCATCAGCAATCTTCATCAGCCACTTACTATGAAAACACCACTTGTAAACCCTGTTACACCTGCCCACAGGCAAACAGCTCTAGCTTATTGCAGTTTATCGATACACCATTTTAATTAAAACCCAGTGTTTTTTTAACAAGGAAAATATGCAGCCCTTTGGGTGGTAAAAGTGTTTTGTAATGCAGAGAAGTAAACAAATAAGATACAGGGTGACTGCAGCAATCTGATTTACAACAAACATTCCTAGTGGAGCTGGAGCTGTCTGCAGAATCAGAGATCACAGTTTCTTGTGTAGTAGTGACTTGTGGTCCAACTATCACAAATTTACAAAGCAAGGGAACAACACTAAAGGAAAACACCTTAAAATCCACACAATTATCATAGAATCAGAGAATAACCAGGTTGGAAGAGACCCACCGGATCATCGAGTCCAACCATTCCTATCAATCACTAAACCATGCCCCTGAGCACCTCGTCCACCCGTGCCTTAAACACCTCCAAGGATGGTGACTCAACCATCTCCCTGGGCAGCCTGTTCCAGTGTCCAATGACCCTTTCTGTGAAAAATTTTTTCCTAATGTCCAGCCTAAACCTCCCCTGGCGGAGCTTGAGGCCATTCCCTCTTGTCCTGTCCCCAGACACTTGGAAGAAGAGGCCAGCACCCTCCTCTCTACAACCTCCTTTCAGGTAGTCGTAGAAAGCAATGAAAAGCTTATTTCAAGTGTCACATCGATGACAACTTTGCCTCTACAAAGACAATCAAATTGGATCATCTGCAGAGCAGATATTGTGACTCAGAACCCAGTGACACTTTCCTCAATCATTCAAGCGTGGGTCCCTGATGTTTATTAGTGGATCACGACCAATACTTCAATACGTGACACATGTATTGGCTGCAGCTTTCACTCCCTGCCCACCAATCTGTGCCAATGCAGATGCAGCACTCAAACATCCCCTGTTCAGTATCAGTGCAGTGCTCACTACAGAAATGAGGTACAAGACCCACTAAATGTGATCCTTAATCCACTTTTAGTGTCAGTAATTCTGCCAACTACTTCCAAGGACCCACTTCTACAAGTCACCAACAGACTGGGAGATGATAAAGATCTTGGTTTACAGTCCCAGGTATGACTGCATTCTCAGCAGTAAGACTGTACTTTTTATTAAAGCCTTTACGATGACACAGTTGTGCCACAGCTTGACTGCGCTTAGATCAAAGGATAAAAATCAATGTTTTCTTTAATAAAAATTTCCCTTATATAAACCTTGCCAGTAGCGTTCTCACTAGAAAACATCCTCAATTTAGGCTGGAAGCAAACACAAAGTGCCAAAGTCAGTGAGTAAATAGGATTCAACAAGAAGAGACACAAAGTCACCATTTACTCCTCAAAAATCTGGAGCAGATGCTTGGGCATTTACAATAACATCCTTTTTTTAGCATGTATTCAGCTGTGAGTTTAGCCATGGGACATCAGCTGTAAATCCCATCCTATTAACAGGACAATTAGAATTCCTGCCATTAAATCTCCTTTCCACCCCCCTTGGAACTCAGAGAACACAAATAACTTAGTCCCACAATCTTAAGATCTAAAAGCATGGATACAGCAGCCTGTAAAACAATCTCTGTGGCACAGACAAGTCTGCACAAAAGGACAAGCACACTTTCTCCTGAAAAAACGCTATCAAAGTCAGTAAAACCCTACTCTAGTTTCAATAAATGAAATAAGAAAACAATGGGAATAGAAGCTTCAGCTCAGGGGAACATCAAGTACCAAATGTCTCTGTTAGCTTGGTGATATTTCATAGATATTAGGACAGGCACGCGGTCATTTTGTCATGTGCTTCATATTACACCAGGTATAATAGGTATTTATGGCCTTTTGTTTTCACAGTAACCTCTCAAGGACACAGCGCTGAGCAAAGCTAAAATTGGGGTTACTTTGCAGTATATCAGCTGCATTCAGCAAGCTACAGCAGCTCCACAGCATTCTAATTCTTCCACCACTTCAAAGGCACAACAGACTCTGCTGAGCAGTGGAACAAGCCTGTTGCTTGCCCGTGGAGCTCTATATGCAACCTTTGATATATGTTCTCAGATCCTCAGCACCAGAGAGGCTGAAGTCTTCTGTAATAGCAGGTCTTTCCCTTAACTGTGCATTAACCCTACTTGGTGAACTAGACTTCAACCTGGGCCACATAAACAGATCATTCCCTCGTTTTTTGTATCATCTAAACAATGCTTGGCAATAGAGAATCTGTATATAAACAGGTTTGCAATCAAAGCTCTTGTTGTCAGTCCCTACTATTATTATTTGTGAAACTAACAGTGAAAAAGCACCAATCATATTCAATATCCAATGGGTTTGGCCACTGTCCATCTACTTCATAACAAAGAAGTCATCAATTAAATGAACAAAGAGGGAGAAAAATAAGTACTGCTCTCCCTTTCTTGATGAGAGATTAGGGTACAGAGGAATGAAACCCAAAACTTTTAAAATTAGAAACTAAAAATCAGGTTCCAGGCAAAGTCAGAATTATAGGATGTTCAAATCAAGAATGTAGGACACAAGAAGACTAAGCAGCTCTCATGGCCAAATACCTACTTAGCTTTGAAACACTGAGCTAAAAAGCCTAGGCTTTAAAAGTGCTTTGAAATCCTGGTCCAACTGATTTGTGTAATTTGGCAGCGTTTATGCCAGCACAAGTCAACAAATCTTGATGTCTCAGACTGGTGAGTTCCCCTCAATCCCACTTTGTTTGTATCACCCACAGATCTCTGACAGCTCATGACACTCAGCCCAGCCTGTCCTCCAAAAATCCAGTAGACAGAGCACAGAAAAGGCAAGTGCAAACTGTGAGTAAAGCAGAACTGCAGCATTGTGGAATCTCCTCAGCTAACTGATTTTCTGTCTGCGTTAATCAGACAATACAGGGTATCATTTAGGAAGGCAACATATGCAGAGTAGCTACAAGATCACCCCCCATGACAACGAAAGCTACTTGAAAGAGCTTTCCATGCTAAATCTTTCCATGCATATTTGTAATTTGATTAAAATCTTAACATTGTAAACTTGGAAGAAATTCAACATGCACGGAATAAGCTCTTATTTACATAAACCAGTCTGAACATGGCCCACACGCTAAAGACGCCAGCATCAGTCAATACTGTACGCTCACATGTATGCAATATATATGTTAGCCTGCAGATAAACATTTATCCCCCAGAGAGGCTGCTAATGAGACTGTGCTAGAGGGAAGATATCCAATTACTCTGAATGACATTTAGATTTTAATCACATCACACTCACTGAAGAGCTTAAGGTTTGATGAAGCAATCCTTGAAAGACTATCTTTTTAATCAATTAGATGACTCCAGAAACATCAGCAACAGTGCTGTTGACAAGCCATTGGCCTAAATATACAACACCACACACAAATCCTTACGTCTTCTTACTAAGACAATGATGTGGTCTTCTAAAACTTCTGAAGGAAACGAAAAAGCTTTCTTTGTAGGAGATGATACCTAACCCAGAACAACATGTATTTGGCTAAGACATCCCTACCGGCAATTACAGGCTCACTGAGAGAGGAATTCTTTCAGGGACAGATGAAGAACATCGTTTTAAGGGCATCGCTTCTGTGTAAAGATATCAGACTTGCTCACAAATCTTCTTACAATTGCCCTAACTGAATAAAACCAAGTCAGCCAAAACAATTTGCTTTCATTGAGCATTGAGCAAATGGTAAATGCCACTGTCCACATGAAGCAGATGAAAGACTGGCCACATTTAACGTGGTTTAGCATTCATCAGGCATCTTAAGATGCTCCAGGTGAGAGGAATAAGTACAAAATGAAGAAAACAGAGATGCAAGACTCTTAATTCTATCATTCTTCAAAGCAGTGTTTGATTTTTTCTGTAAACAAAGTATACCAGAGTTAGACGTGTTCTCTATATATTTCTATATCTATAGCTTGCATATATAGCGCATATATATATACGCTCACAGCCGTGATACGAAACAACAGACCATTTCTGCTTCTGAGACCTTGCATGAGTAATTTCACGCTAAAAAAATCCAGTTCTGTACTCACAGAAAATGAAACCAAACAACTCTAAACAAACAAAAATATGAAGTGAGAATTGATTAAAGTCAAGGTTCAATTGAAAAATATTTGAAACTGCATAATGTAGTAATAATGTAATGGCCAAATGATAGTGTAAGACTTTTCTTTGACGATGGAGGAGCAAACCAGCTCTGCTCATTAGGCTCAGTCCAGCCCAATCAAAAGGTGCAAGGCTAGATATTTTGAAAACTAAAGATGAATATGTTCCCCCAGTTTAGGAACTGGGGGAAACTGCAGGGCAGACCAAAGATATCAACTGTTCTCCTTACAGTTTGAAACTTGTGACTTCAGAGGTATTTTGCTGAAGGTGTTTAAAGAACATTTATTTACCTTCCAGTAGCATGCATGAAGCATCATTTTGACTACAAGCAGTTGGTTGGTTGGTTGTGGTTTTTTAACTCCTGCTTCTGAATTTCAGGCAGCTCCTTCTTCAGGGAGTTCTTCTAACAAATGTCTCCTAACTAATCCTTCCTTCAACACTTGTAAACCCTAAGGGCTAAAACTCCCTTCAGCACAGACCTTTGTAAACTGAAAGAAGCTTGAGCTGCTTAATTTCAATACCTTAACCCGTCTTTAATTGATGATTGGCCACTTAGCAGTTGCTAAGATCACAACATCTAGAATGGAGTCAGTTGTCACCACCGATTGTAGAATCCATCCAGAGCAAAAGGTGAATTGCTTGCAATGGTGAAACTTATGGATAACAGAAAAGAACATAAATAACACGGATGTATTTTTGCCTTAGGAGAAATGACTGGAGTTGATCATTACGGCAAGTGAAGGAGAAAAACTTTGCCATATAGAAAATACCGCTGTTGTCACTGTAAAATACAATCAAATGGGCAATACATTCAACTTCAGCAACCATCAACATAAGGTTTCCCACCTCTATTTTTATGAAATTACATTTATCACCAAGCAAAACTACAACAGGGAATATGCAAGCTTTTTTTATGCATTTTACGGTACAAAACATGCCAGTATATTACTCTGAGTTATATTAATCAGCAGGTTGATGCTACAAAGACATCTGGGAGGCACAGATGGTTCACGATTGGGAAATAACTACAGGAACCATTACCTTCAAGGTCAGATTTCTAAAACTACAAAGGCTAGTAGTGACCCAAACTCATCAAAACCTTTTCAAAATGAACTAATTCTCTTCAATCCAGATTCTGTCACTCACAACAGAGATGATCTCCGACCTAGCTTCAACTCACTGAAGTCAATGGCATTCCTTTCCAAGGGAGGTGGAAACCTTAAAAGCCTTTTTACTCCTAGAAGTAGCTTCTGCATTTTAGCTTAAGTCGCTTATGCCTCAATTCCAGTCTTGGAGCTTCCAAATTCACCACTAACTGGTCATATTTGACAAGGTATTTCAGTTAATGAAACGGTCCATAAAAATCCTTGCCCTGGCTGTCTACAAAGCCACAGAAAACCCAGTATTTGAACTTCTATCACACAACAGTTCCAAAATATGAGTAACTGCCACTTTGGAATAAACTGAAATACTAAAGACTATTTCAACAGTGACAGATTACTTTGGTGTTCAGATTATCTGAACATAATCTGATTTAGCTAGAGATCATATTTTTGCACTCACGACAAAACAAAGCACAGGTTTTATAAAACTGGATGTGGATTCAGAATACTACATATCTGATGCTTTTTACATGTGACTGAATGCTCCAAATGACCTCCCAGAATGTCAGAAATACTCCCCAGCACTGCAAGAAGGACAAAGCTGAGCTATGTGCAAATGTAACAAGTGCTTGTGTAGTCGTTTGCCACCACTCAGCTCTTCCAAAAGCATTTCCTTTAGCCACCCCTCAGCTGATTTTAGAACCGCAGCATAAAGAACAGTGAAAATCACAGCATGTTTCAGGGAGGAAATGAGGACAGAAGACAAGCACAACCTAGAGACTGCTACTTATCACAGGGTATGATTTACCTGTCATGGGAATAAACTACATGAAGAGATCTCTCACTGGATGCTGCGAGCGATGAATTACACATGCAATCGTGATGAAGGGAAAGGTTCTGATGTAGTATGAGTTTCTGAGGTCTTTGCTTGCTCTGTAATCCCACATATTCCAGAAATGAACAGGTCTGCTTTCCAAGTAAGATGCAACTGAACCGAAAGGTATCAAAGGCACCTTATAGGTTTTTGAAGGTATCAGAGTTCATCCTAAAAGGAAGAAGATGACACTTGCCAAACATGTTGCAAATCAAAAGATTTGCATCAATATTCAAGAGAAATGAGCACTCAGGAACAACTCCAACACCAGTAAATTGGACAAGTTATTCATTAATCATGAGAGGTTCAGAAAGGAATGGCATCAAAGCACTCCAGCATCACCAGCTGAAACTCAGTATCACGGCTAGAGAGATGCCCTGTGCTGTTACTACCCACACCTGAGACCATCAGGACCTGAAGAAACGGCAGCAAGACCTGCTCTAGTTTCTGTCAGACACGACAAAGATTGGGAATATCCGTCTTTAAACACCACACAACCGAAACGCAAACTTAGATGAACTTTAAATTGTTCAAATGCACAGAAAACACAAAGTCACAGAAAAATAAAACGGTAGAGCCTTGAGGAGAAGAGAGGGGAGCCTGCCTGAAGTACCCAGAGCAAAACAACAGGCAGCTGCCTTCTGAAGCGGGCGAGAAGAGAGGGTGCTCCTGCAGCCCCAGCTGCAGCCCTGGGCAGCCGGGTCTCCATCCCAGCACCGCTGGCTCTCCCCAGGTCTGTCCCAGCCCTGACACCAAAAACTATCACCGGCCACGCCAACCCAGCAACCCTTTGCGGGTTGGTTGATTTTTTTTTTTTTTTGTTATTTATTTTTTTATTTTTCGTCTGGTTGCTTTTTTCACGTTTCTCTCAAAAACTGTAGCTTCTCCGACTCGATTTTCCCGCAGGTCTTCAGTCAAAACCAAAACTCAGGGCAGGGAGGGCTCGGCCCGGGGAACATCACCTGCTGGGGAGGGGGCGAGGGCGGCTGCCCCTGCCCCAGGGTCTCAGCTTTCCTTGCCTGGGGCTCGTCTTGCAGCAGCCGAGCATCACGACCCTCCTCGCCCGGGGTCCCAGATCTCTCTGCCCCAGGCTCCTCCTGCAGAAGCCGAGCATCTCGACTGCCCCAGCCTTGGGGTCTCGACTCCCCTCGCCCGGGGCTCCTCTTGCAGGAGCCGAGCATCTCGACTCTCCTAGCTTGGGGGTCCCAGATCTCTCCGCCCCAGGCTCCTCCTGCAGCAGCCGAGCATCTCGACTCTCCCAGCCCGGGGCTTTCCCAGGGGTTCCGACTCCTCCTGCCCCAGGGTCTCGGTTCTTATTTGCCACGGGCTTCTCCCGCAGTGGCCGAGCATCTCGACTCCCCTCTCCTTGGGATCTCGGCTCCCACTCCCCCCACACGGGAGCCGGGAATCTCGGGTCCCCTCGCCCGGGGGTCCCAGCTCCCCAGGGCTCCCCCGGGGGTCCCGACTGTCCTCGCCCGGGGCTGCTGCGGTGAGGGTCGGGGGTCCCGCAGCCGCCCAGCATCTCCGCCCTCCCAGCCCGGGGCTCCCCCAGCCCAGGGCTCCTCCTGCCGGAGCCCAGCATCTCCCCTCCCCTAGCCGGGATCCCGGCTGCCGGGGCTCCCCCCGGCCCCGCTGCGGGTTCCCGGTGCGGGTTCCACTCACACGAAGACGCCGAAGAGCGCGGCCCGCACGCCGATCTCCAGCGCCAGCTCCCGCATGGTGCGCGCCGCTCATGGCGCTGCGCCCGGACCCTGCCCGGCCCCGGGACGGGGATTCCCCTCCCCTTCCCCTCTCCCCTCCCTCCCCGCTTTCGCTCCTTTCATCCCTCCCTCCTCCTCCCCTTTTCTCCCTTTCACCCCCTTCTCTTCCCTCCTTTTCCCTCGTTCTTCTTCCCCTTCCCCTCTTCCCCATCCCTTTCCTCCCTCTTCCTTTTCTCTCCTTTCATCCCCCTTCCCTCTCTCTTCCTTCTCCTTCATCCCCCTTCATCCCTCCTTCCTCCTCCCCTTTTCTCCCTTTTACGCCTTCCCCTTTCTACTCTTCTCCCCCCTTACTCTTGCCCTTCTTCCCTTTTCGCTCCCTTCATCCCCCTTCCCTCCCCCTTCATTCCTCCTTCATCCCCATTCATCCCTCCTTCCCTTTCCCCTTTTCTCCCTTTTACCCCCCACCCTTCCCTTTTACCCCTCTCCTTTCCCTTTTACCCATTTCCCTTTTACCTCTTCCCTTTTACCTCTTCCCTTTCCCCTTCCCCTTCCCACACCCACTCCAGGCAACAAGCCCTGCTCTTTCCCCCATGCCCCTAGCTCTGGGGAGGGGTCCCTGGTGCCCTTTGATGCACAAGGGCTTTCCTGCCTCCCTGCATGCCCCTGCTCCCATCCTTGGCTGGAGGGCGAAGAACCCACTGCCCGTCGGTACTAAGAGCTGGCGTTACATCAGCGGGATTTCAGACCTCCTGGGGATGGGGCGGCTGGGCTGAGGAGCTGGGCTGGCATTTCTGGGCTCCGAATGGTATTGCAACACTGCGTTTCTGAAAAGATGGAGCAAAAAAATCAAAGTCAGGAGAGGCAGCATTCCTAGGGATCAATTGACTGGCTGAGAGAGTTGGGGTTGTTCAGCCTGGAGAAGAGAAAGCTCTGGGGAGATCTTAGAGCAGCTTCCAGTGCTGAAAGGGGCTCCAGGAAACCTGGGGAGGGGCTCTTGATCAGAGAGTGCAGGGGTAGGATGAGAGGAATGGTTTTAAGCTGAAAGAGGGGAGATGGAGATAAGATCTTAGGAAGAAATTCTTCATTATGAGGATGGTGAGGCACTGGAACTGGTTGCCCAGAGCAGTGGTGGCTGCCTCATCCCTGGAGGTGTTCAAGGCCAGGTTGGACGGGGCTTGGAGTCCCTGATCCAGTGGGAGGCATCCCCGCCTGTGGCAGGGGTTGGAACTGGATGGGCTTTGAGGTCCCTTCCAACCCAAACCATTGGGTGATTCTAGGATGATGGTGGCTGTTCATGAAGACTCAAACTGCTGGTCGGTCATGCAAGGGACATCTACCTGCCAGACCACCCCTGCTGAAACTGAGCTGGGTACATTTCTTCATCTTTGCATGAAGGGTTAACAATATTTGAATACTTTCTATGTTTATAACAGGCTTTCCACCTAGTTAAGCATTCTTGCCACTTTAAACTCTATTTCTTATTGTTAATGCAAATAATGCAGCACATTGCTCCTGCTTCACTTGGTCAGACGTTGTCCAGCGTGTGACACCATAGCCTAAACGTGTGTTTAGTTCAGCGCCTGTTCTTCCCAGCATGGGGTCCAGCTCCACAAACCAGCGGAGGAGGTAGTTATGTGGGACTGCAAATTGCCAGGATGGGAAAACAGCATCAAAACAAGCATGGCCTTGATTTACTCCTCTGATTCCTCCAACCCATCTTCCATTCCTTCCAAGCTCTGAGCCACACTAATCCTTGTATTGCCTTAGCCTAGTTTTGCTCAGAGTTCATTTAACTTCTTCTCTGCACGGAGGGATTGAATCCTGAACATCTTTATTATAAGAGAGGTTCAGCCTTAAGCCACCAAATGCAGCAAACTAATTCACATATAAATATATTTAATTATCTGCCTTCTTGTGGCCCTTTGAAGGGATGTCCTTCAGGAAAGTGTTCATAGCTATTAATCCTGTACATAGCTACAAAGCAGCCATCAGGACTGCAGTAGGGATCCAATTCACTTAACAACATGATTATTGCTAGCAAATTAAAGCCAGAGAGGCTTTATTAAACCTATCTGCTTAATATAACCACTATGCATCGAATGGAAGCTTTGAACTCTGAATTAACTACTGTGTAGTAAAACTTACATTGGCCATGTTTGTGGAAGATCAGAGGCATCAGCTTTGGTACAAACCTCTACAGATGGCTACCCCAGTGCTAGATTTGTTGTGACAGTGACTGGAGGCCAGAGAACACCGATGTGTGACTGGCACTGGAGAGAGGACTTCAAATACCAGAGTTAAATCATAGAATCATGGAATAGTTTGGATTGGAAGGGACCTTAAAGCCCATCCAGTTCCAACCTCCTTGCCATGGGCAGGGACGCCTCCTACTGGATCAGGCTGCCTAAGCCTCATCCAACCTGGCCTTGAACATCTCCAGGGATGGGGCAGCCACCACTTCCCTGGACAACCTGTTCCAGGGCCTCCCCACCCTCATCATGAAGAAATTCCTCCTTACGTCTAGTCTAAATCTGCCCCTCTCCAGTTTATACCCATTACCCCTCATCCTATCACCACAAGCCTTTGTGAACAGTCCCTCCTCAGCTTTTTTGTAGCCCCTTCAGGTACTGGAAGGTCGCTACAAGGTCTCCTCGGAGCCTTCTCTTCTCCAGGCTGAACAATACCAACTCTCTCAGCCTGTCCTCGTATGGGAGGTGCTCCAGCCCTCAGATCATCCTTGTAGCCCTCCTCTGGACCCACTCCAACAGTTCTATGTCCTTCTTACGATGAGGATTCCAGACCTGGACTCAGAAATGAGATCTTTCTCCCTCACATGACTTACTTCACTAATTTTCAAGACAGAGCTCGGTCAGCTGTTTATATTCTGGATTTTGAAAATATGATTCTGTGTCAGGAAACAAAGCTAAGGGGTGAAATCTCCATATTGAACCAGTGGTGAAGGACATGACCCCTTCCTTTGAGGACACTCCTTCTCTCGATATTGTCAAGTATTCCTTCTTCCTCTCATTCGTGTCCCCAAGGACTGAACGTGTGTGTGTGTTGTTGCTAGGTGCGCACAGGAAGAATCTTTGGTGTCCTGAATAGTCCTTCCTTGCAGAAACCGCCTCATAATTTGTGTGAATCCAGCTGGCCAGGAAAGGAGGAGCTGCAGGGACTATCAGATAATGCTGTGCTGCAGTTACCGGTGGAGGAGGCAGGTGACAAGAGTGGGTAAGCAGAGTCTGCTCTGCTTGAGCATCAAGACACCACATATAGAGTGTTTAAAGAGGAAACTCTAAGCAGTCATACATCTTTTC
The DNA here is from genome assembly GCF_032191515.1 of Phaenicophaeus curvirostris. Lineage (NCBI taxonomy): Eukaryota > Metazoa > Chordata > Aves > Cuculiformes > Cuculidae > Phaenicophaeus > Phaenicophaeus curvirostris. The sequence continues at coordinate 11,248,487 of NC_091400.1, read as the reverse complement.
CCCTTGTCATTCTTGTCCTGGAATTGTATCCATCTCTTCAACTGTGTTCCCTTAGCCTGTGGATCCTTCAGCCCCTTTGACTTTGCCGCAGGACTTTGCTACTATCCTACAGAAAAGGGGATTTTCCTCACCGATTAGTACTAGTGTTCAGTATTACTCAACTGTTACCAGCAGAGCTAGTAATCGGAGCACCTCTAGTTATAAATCAGAATTAAACTGAATTTGTCCTGTTGCAGCTGTCTGCTTGCAGTGCTCCGATTCGTGTCCACTGATGGTGATTTATGAAGCAGAGAGTTTTCAGATTGATTTTTTAAGGCTAGACACAGCTTGCAGGGCTGCTGAACAAAACTTGTTTTGTCTTTTAAACCAAGTGATGGGGCAACTGGCAAGGAGCAGATTTTAGGCTACGCTGGGGCATCAAGCTACAACCTTACAGTAGGAGTGGTGCAGAGTCACTGCGCTGCAGCGGATGCTCAGAGCAAACCACAACAACCCTGGGAACAACCCGGTTTCCTATTTATCCTATTTCTACCACAGGCACTGTGGGTGCTCTCAATGCTGTTCCCTTTCTTCCATGCGGCTGCAAAGGAGAGCCTTCCACTTCAAACTGAGTCTCACCAAATACCTCATTATTATCATTAATGGAAAACAAGGAATATTCTCTAGTAAGACTTTATATTTATTCATTCTGGAATAATTTAAAGCAGTGATTACGTTCACTCTGCTTTTAAACTTTCTTGGACCGAGTAAGTTTTCCTCTGTTATTCCAAGCTCAGTGTTACTGGATGATCTACGACTATAACTACAAATACTCCCATTTACAAAATCACACAAATTCAGTTATATCAGAAGATAAAGTAAATGTCAAATGGAGGAGCCTTTTAGATTCCCTGTTTAGATTCACCTGTTCATTGAAAAAATATAAAATATACCTTCTACTTTAAGTTGTGTCATTTTCTTCTTTTTTTTCTCTCTCAAAAGAAATATTTTGTGGGTCCAGGCACTTGCTCGAAGTCCGATTTGTCATTATAAGGGTAGCGTACATAAGGGTCAGCACTTGCAAGAAATTTTAGGTTACTTGACCTAAACCAAAACAATGAGAAATAAAGAGAATAAGATATTTGGAGCATGTATAAGCACATAATTTAATTATGAAAAAATCTCCATCTGTACGTATGAGCACCTCATGGGAAACTCTTAAACCTCCATAAATCATTTCTTAATTATTAGAGCTCTCCTTTTTTTTTTTGTTCTTAATTTAATAGTAAAAAGCACTTCTACAGAATGCTGTCACTGGTTGTCCAGAGAAAAAAACACGTGACCGTTTGTACGAGGTCAGATCTACAAAAATACTGCAGAACCATGTTACTTCACGGTGAAAAATGACTGTTATTTGGTGTTATTCCCAAATTACAGTTATTACCGGTAACAACTGTTATTACTAGCAAACTGAGGATTCCTTAAGATCTAAAAGATTCCTCAGAAAAGAAAGGCAAACTTAGCATTTTAAGATACTGTACAGAGAAACTTTGCCTAGAACAGCTGAAAAAAAGCATCCTCTCTGTGGCTCAAACACCCTCTCTCTTAGCCTTTTAACTTCGCTGCAGCTTTTTACTGATTGAAGCCATGAAATCACTGGTTATTATTCCCCTCTATATAAAGGGGAGTCTCGGAGAGCAGGTACCTTTGGTTTGTATTTCTTCATGATGACCCTGCTCCAGCTGAAGCTGGCAGGAAGTGTAATTTCAAGAAAAGCCTTTCAGAAATTAAGAATCATAGAATCTCTAGGTTGGAAAAGACATTTGAGATCATCAGCTCCAACCGTACTTGTCCACTGCTAAATCATGTCCCTAAGCACTTCATCCATCCGTCTTTTAAACACCTCTACGGATGGTGACTCCACCACCTCCCTGAGTAACCTCTGCCAGTGCTTGAGAACCCTTTCCATGAGGAAGTTTGTCCTATGTCCAACCTGAACCTGCCTTAGCACAGGCTAAGGCCATTTCCTCTCATCGTATCACCTATCACCTCTCTACAACCTCCTTTCAGGCAGTTGTAGAAAACAATGAAGTCTCCCCTCAACCTCCTCTTCTCCAGGATGAACAATCCCAGGTCTCTCAGCTGCTTCTCAAAAGACTTGTTCTCCGGCCCCTTCACCAGCTTCATTGCTCTTCTCTGGACATGCTCCAGGACCTCAATGTCTTTCTTGTAGTGAGGGGATGAAACTGAACACAGAAGCTTTAGAGAACAAAACTCAAAGGAATTACAAACTTCCACCAGCATCATATAACCATGCACATCCAAATCGCCCCGGATATCATATTTAAACATTTACGTAAGCAAATTATCATTTCTGTTTCATTATTATCCAGGTGCCTACAATTAGCTCACGATTGTGCCTAATTAAATAGTTTTCTTAAATGTTAATGTATCAGCACATTTCAGTAGTTGCCATTTAATGAAATTATATCAAGTATATAGTCTGAAAATTGATTAGGCTTGACTACACGTGCTTGGAGCCATCATGTGGCGCAGAACTACACTGCACTGGTCGTGTGGCTGCCCACGGTGGGGCAGGGGCAAACCTGGCCAGCACCTACTGCACTTTGGCATCCCACCCTGCCCTGCAGACTCCCCATGGATGCTTTCATATAGACTGAATCCAGCTTAGGTGGTTCAAAATATGCCATTTATAACTGTGCTTGGCCATGATGGACAGGGCCATATTTTCAGCCCACATACTACAGGCTTTAAATTGCAAGGGGGAAGATTTAGATTAGACATTAGGAGGAATTTCTTCATGACAAGGGTGGGGAGGCCCTGGCCCAGGTTTCCCAGAGCAGTGGTGGCTGCCCCATACCTGGAGGTGTTCAAGGCCAGGTTGGATGGAGCTTGGAGCCCCTGATCCAGTGGGAGGTGTCCCTGCCCATGGCAGGGGATGGAACTGGATGGGCTTCAAGGTCCCTTCTAACTCAAACCATTCTGTGATTCTATGACTGTTTCTATTGCCCCACAATGAAACCTGGTAAGTCTAAACAATTAAATTAATGTATATATGACATTCATATATATTATTTACAAGCTAACTGACATTTTGCAGCGCGGAGCTTCAGCACTCAGTATTCTGTGTATATTGTTGTGGGGTTGTGGTTGTAAAAGTACTATTGCTCCTCTAATAAACCTGTGATAAACTTGAGTCTTTAACGTTCACAAAATTTAGTATTCCCGTGCAGTATTTAATAGGAGACTGTGACTAAAAGCAGACATCTGCTATCTTAAATCCCAAGTAACACTTTGTGCCAAGAATGCCCTTACTGACTTCAATGAAATGGTTCTGTAATTACTTTTTTCCTTTTTATTTTTTTGGCTTGTAAATATAGTAGAAACTTGCCAATGGTTGCCACAGTTGTTTCAAATGACTCTTGACCCAAATGAAGCAGGGCAATTAAATAGAAGAGGTAAATGGAAGAACAAGCACGAGCAGCACAAACAGATTGGACAGAAGTTGCAGAACAAACACTGCAAAGTCTGAGAGTGGTTTAGTGCCTACTAACGATATAAAGGCCCATTTGGTCAGGTTTCACTTGGATGTTCTGAAACCACGTTTCTTCTGGATTTTGAGTAATAAAGAAGCCAGAACATTGAAGCTACCGAGAGCAACGTTTTGTTCTATCCTAGTTCCACTGGAAGCAGCACTGGGACCAGCAGAATGGAATGGGAAAGGTTATTAACACAGCTCCAGACTGCATGTTTATGGGCTCTGGAAGAGGGCACAGGCCTCTTGGGTGGACTACAGGAGGGAAGTGAGACTCTGTAGAGAAAAAATCAGAAGGGCTAAGGCTCAGCTAGAAATGAGATTGGCAAAGTCTGTGAAAGATAACAAAAATTCCTTCTATAAATATATAAATAATAAAAGGAGAACTAGGGAGACCGTACAGTCCCTATTGGACGCAGAAGGAACAACAGTGACAGGGGATGAGGAAAAGGCTGAGGTACTTAATGCCTTCTTTGCCTCAGTCTTTAATTGTAAAGAAAGTCGTTCCGTCTGTGGACAAACCCAGGAGCTAGAGGAGCAAAATGAGGCTCCCGTGATCCAAGAGGAGGTGGTCAGAGCCTTGCTAGCCCGACTAGACATCCACAAGTCTATGGGGCCGGATGGGATTCATCCAAGGGTATTGAAGGAGCTGGCGGATGTGCTGGCCAAACCCCTTTCCATCATCTTCCAACAGTCCTGGAAGACTGGGGAAGTCCCACTGGACTGGAGACTGATGTTGTGCCCATCTACAAGAAAGGTCGCAGGGAGGACCCAGGAAACTACAGGCCTGTCAGTCTGACCTCAGTGCCAGGGAAAGTCATGGAGCAGGTGATCTTGAGTGCTATCATGAAGCACATGCAAGAGAACCGGGTGATCAGGCCCAGTCAACATGGGTTCACAAAAGGCAGGTCTTGCCAGACTAACCTGATCGCCTTCTATGACAAAGTGACCCGGCTGCTGGATGAGGGAAAGGCTGTGGATGTGGTCTTCCTGGACTTCAGTAAAGCCTTTGACACAGTTTCTCACAGCGTTCTGCTTGAGAAACTGTCAGCCTCTGGCCTGGACAGGCGCACGCTCTCCTGGGTGGAAAACTGGTTGGCTGGCCGGGCCCAGAGAGTGGTGGGAAATGGTGTGAAATCCAGCTGGAGGCCAGTGACAAGTGGGGTTCCCCAGGGCTCGGTGCTGGGTCCAGCCCTGTTCAATGTCTTTATCAATGACCTGGATGAAGGCATTGAGTGCACCCTTAGCAAGTTTGCAGACGACACTAAGCTGGGTGGAAGTGTCGATCTGCTGGAGGGCAGGGAGGCTCTGCAAAGGGATCTGAACAGGCTGGACCGCTGGGCTGAGTCCAATGGCATGAGGTTTAACAAGGCCAAATGCCGGGTCCTGCACTTGGGGCACAACAACCCTATGCAGTGCTACAGACTAGGAGAAGTCTGTTTAGAAAGCTGCCTGGAGGAGAGGGACCTGGGGGTGTTGGTTGACAGCGACTGAACATGAGCCAGCAGTGTGCCCAAGTGGCCAAGAAGGCCAATGGCATCTTGGCTTGTATCAGAAACGGTGTGACCAGCAGGTCCAGGGAGGTTATTCTCCCTCTGTACTCAGCACTGGTGAGACCGCTCCTCGAATACTGTGTTCAGTTCTGGGCCCCTCACCACAAGAAGGATGTTGAAGCTCTGGAGTGAGTCCAGAGAAGAGCAACAAAGCTGGTGAGGGGCCTGGAGAACAGGCCTTATGAGGAACAGTGGAGAGAGCTGGGGTTGTTTAGCCTGGAGAAGAGGAGGCTGAGGGGAGACCTCATTGCTCTCTACAACTACCTGAAAGGAGGTTGTAGAGAGGAGGGTGCTGGCCTCTTCTCCCAAGTGACAGGGGACAGGACAAGAGGAAATGGCCTCAAGCTCCATCAGGGGAGGTTTAGGCTGGACATTAGGAAAAAATTCTTTACAGAAAGGGTCATTGGGCACTGGAACAGGCTGCCCAGGGAGGTGGTTGAGTCACCTTCCCTGGAGGTGTTTAAGGCATGGGTGGATGAGGTGCTAAGGAGAATGGTTTAGTGATTGATAGGAATGGTTGGACTCGATGACCTGGTGGGTCTCTTCCAACCTGGTTATTCTATGATTCTATGATTCAAGCACGCACAGCCTTAGGCATCAGACTCCGTGCTGGCACACTCGAGTGCACAGGGATCTGCATTCCCAGCACAGGGAAAGCACTGCGTGCTGGTGACTGTGCTCACCGCAGCGGCATCCGAGAGCTCCCAAACCAATGCGTCAGGGATTCCCAGCAGGAATCATGTTTCACTGCTCTTCTGTTGGCTTCCTCAGCCACCGATTATGTCAGTGAAATAGAGGAGGAGCAACAGGATGCTTCTGTGAGATGAGAATGAGACCAGTTTCTAAGATGCAGCTGTGAGCTGCTGCAGAAGCAATTTCTGAACCAAAGAGCAGGAAACAACACTAGGGACTTCATTCCTTTTTAAATGTTGTCATGTTGTGAGACTGGGTGCATTCACCCACATTGCGGCAGAAGGAGCAATTTTCTTTGACCTCACATCAATCTCTTACCTTATTGAATGTTGAACTGGCCGGTCCAGAACTGCAGGAGCAGAAGCAGGCTCTGAATCCCACAGCTGATGGGGTTACATCAGCAGTGGTCTGTTGATATGCAGCAAATGTTAGAGGAGGAAACAAACATCCTGACTGAGCACTAGTTTTCATGAAGGCAAAATGAAATTAAAGATAAAGACTTGATGCTACTTGTGGCTGAGGTGGCCAGACTTTGTTCCTCAGCTTGGACCCTGGAATTCACGCTTCTTAGCACTTACTGAGTCATAATTGATATGCTCAGTCATTGCTGTATGACCCATCCAGCTTGATGCAGGTTTATATCAGATGTATTCATAATCATAGACTGTGCTGAGCTGGAAGGGACCCACAAGGATCATCAAGTCCAGCTCCTGTCCCTGCATGGACAACCCCAACATTCACACCGTGGGCCTGAGGGCGTTGGCCAGATGCTGCTGGAATATTGTCAGGCTTGGTGCCGTGACTGGTCCCCTGGGGAGCTGTTCCAGTGCTCCACCACCCTCTGAGGGAAGAACCACCTCCTAATATCCAACCTAAACCTCCCCTGGCACGTATTCGTGCTATTCCCTCATCATTCCTTCTTTTTGCAGTGTTCAGAGAATCGGGGCTTCATGTTCCTTTGACAAAAACATTTATACCACTTTTTTATATATAAATGCTCAATAGAAGACCAAGGCAATAGCACAAAGAGATTTGGGGAACAGAAATGCCAGAAACAGTGCAGAAAGGTCAGAGAAGGTCAAGGAAAGTCAGAGAAAGTCAGAGGATTTCAAGGAAGGTCAGGCTGAGGGGCTGAGTGGGTCCCTGTGCCAGCCAGGACATCCCTGACTCCATGGGGGATGGAGACTGGATCAGTCCCTCTCTAGAGGGCATGGTAATGATTCTGCTGATGCTCCTCCACTATTTGGCAGCTGGACCTTTGCAGTGTCTCAGCTCCCATCTGCATCATCCCTCCTTGCTGCATGACAGCCTGGGCTGCAGAGTTTCAATGCCCTCCCAAGGCATGGCTATCCCTGGCCAAATGGTTGGACTTCCAGCGGCATTACCCTTCTCCCAGGGAAACTGACTGACTTGGGCACTTTCTGTGCTGCTCACTCAGCCCATCTTGCAGCCCCACTCACAACGCCCCATCCTCTCGTGGCCGCTTCGCACCTCTCTCCTCACAAGGTCAAGGAAGTTCAAGGAAGGTCATAGAAAGTCTGAGAAGGTCAAGGAAAGTTGGAGAAGGTTGGAGAAGGTCAAGGAAGGTTGGAGAAGGCTGGAGAAGGTCAAGGAAGGACAAGGAAGATCAGAGAAGGTCAAGGGAAGCCAGAGAAATTAAGGTCAGGTCAGAGCCATTCCATGATTCCATGATGATTTCAACAGCCAGTGGGGAATATGAGCACACAAAAAATGCAAAATATCCCAGTTCCGTAACTAGAGATGAATTTCTATGCCTTCCTCACTCTGAAAATTCTGAGTACAGTTTCACCTGAGTGTGCTTCGTGTCTCTTCTGGGTCACATCACCTTTTTCATCTTTTCCATAGCAGTGCAGAGTTTACACCCATTTATAGACACCGCTGGCTTTGGAGCAGCAAGGCTTTGTTAAGAGGGGATTGTATTTATATTCATCATGGAAAGCAATTAAGTGAAAGCAGAGCACGATTGAGGATGAAGAGCAAATTACTAGAATGGAAGCAACAGAAAGAGAAATAATGCCAGTACCCTGCTCAGTCCCTCGAGCTCTCTTGCCTGCAGTTCTACCTCATCTCTTTCTTTCCCGGAGACTCTCTTTAGTCTCCTTTTCTTGGCCCAACCTACCCTGAAGTGAAAATATTAGAATTGAATGCCAAGAGCACAACAATGCGAAAACATGATAAGATCTTGCTTTTCATGCCAAATGAATTAATTACAACCACACAGAACAAAACACCAAACCAATTAGAAATGTTAGGAAACATAAAAGAACATGATTTTGTTTTCCTTTGCTGTGAATTAGTCAGCTGAATTAATGTTTTCTCTTGCACAGCCCAATGTTTCATTGTCTCTTTTCCTGGTGTTGGTGTGTTGCTGTTTTCACAGCCAGGAAAATCACAAGACCCATCACTCTCTTGCTTTCTTCTTGCTTATTAATTTTGTCTAAACTAAACAAAATTAATTCTGCTGGAGCATCGGTTCAACTGATCAAGAAGCAGAGCTTTCCAGCTTTACAGGAAATTCTATTACCAGGATAAAAGTTATATTTCTTCCAGAACCTAAGCAAACAATTTGAGTTAGAAATGTCCAAAACCCTACAGCTTCTCAGTGACCCTGACATTTGAGAGCATTATTTTAATTGGCTACGTGCAATGAATTCCAGGGACTTCTACAAACCCCTCTCACTGCAGACTGGCTGAAAGCTCTGCCCTGAGGCATTTTATGATGAATCTTTTGGAGCCTGTTCTGAATTCAGGTGGAGTTCAATTAAACTCCAAAAAATTCCCAAAAAAGATTTAATTTAGGTAGAAATAACTATTAACAGCTCAAAATTTACCTTGGCAACTTGACCAGCCTAAAAATTAGAGATGTTTTACCATAATCATTAAAAAATACAATTGAAAATGTTGGCATGCACTTGCAGTTGAAGCAGAAGAAAATCTGGGATTTCTTAGTGGCAAAACCAGAGCCATTTTACGTCAAAAGTAAAAATTTCCGAAACACTGAAAAGTTAATTAAACCAGTTTTAAGCAGAAATATTTCATGCATTGACAATCAAACTATTCTATGATTCTATGATTTTGAACTCACTCAGATTTCAGAATCCTCCCACTGGATCAGGTTGCTCCAAGCCCCATCCGACTTGGCCTTGAACCCCTCCAGGGATGGAGCAGCCACCACTGCTCTGGGCAACCTGGGCCAGGGCCTCCCCACCCTCACAGGAAAACATTTCTTCCCAAGATGTCCTCTCAATCTCCCCTCCATAAGCGCTAAGGGCCTCTCCCATGTTTGAGTGGGCAAGAGGAACATCAATGTGGATTTCTTACTTGTGGAGTAAAGGACCATAAAATGTGGTTGTGGCGAGTGCCCGGAAAAGGCGCTGGAGGTGTTGTCATACCACTACACTGAATAATGAAGCACATCCATCAGCATTCCTTGCTTTGGGGAACGGGAGGGAAGAACGTGCTGACATTTTGAGAACAGCCAGCATTCTCTTTAATATTTCATGCCTTTATCAAACAAGTGATTAAACAATTTTGTAAATGTGCTGTAATAATGATAAAGAAGGCACAGAAGGACTCAGGTAATGAGTGTCGTGTGGAGTGGGTTGACTTGGTAAGACTGAGTAAATGGTAAATTAAGGTGCTAGAATTCCCTCAATGTAAAAGCACCCACAGCTCTGTAATTTGTGAGAAAATGGAACACCAGCCTTGAAAGTCCGCTTCACAGCCCCCCTTTTTCCACATTTCTCAGATCAGCTCCAAATATTCCTGGGGTGAATCACATTCTGTGAGATTTATGCAATTCCTTTAGTAGGAAGTGAACACCTTTGACTATATTTTCACCTAGTAATAAATTCTTTAATCTTCGCTGTGCTTGGATGCAACATAAAGTCAGAGGTAGTAAATGTTTTGAAGAGGAGAGGCATCTTCAAAACAAAGACCTAACAAATCTCATTGGAGAGAACAAGGCAGGAGTTTTTGGCCTCCGGGGTCAGGGAATCAGAACTGAGTAAATACAAAGAACTCTCAAAGTAAAACTGAATGTTCTGAAGCAAAGCAATGGATGGAGCCACGAAATTCTTCTTGGGGTATGGAAAAACATTTGCCTGAATATGACTCAGAAAATGGAGGAGGAGAAAAGGACTGTATGCAAAAGAGTTAGTTAAAAGGTATTCTCAACACAATAGGAAACGGAATTCATGAAAATGATTTTAAATGTAAAGAAGGGAGATTGAGATGGGATCTTAGGAAGAAATGTTTTCCTGTGAGGGTGAAGAGGCCCTGGCCCAGGTTGCCCAGAGCAGTGGTGGCTGCCCCATCCCTGGAGGTGTTCAAGGCCAAGTTGGATGGGGCTTGGAGCCCCTGATCCAGTGGGAGGTTTCTCTGCCCGTGGCAGGGAGTGGGACTGGATGGGCTTTGAGGTCCCCTCGAACCCAAACCATTACATGATTATGTGACATATTCTTGGAGTGTGTGAGCTGTTCATATGATTTAAAACAGAAGCATCAAGAAGAGAGCATGCATAAAATTATAATATATGTATATTAATGTATAATATAAAATAGTTATTAGCATTTGAAAAATTAAAAGAAAATAGCATCTAGTAATCTGTTTAACTTCTGAATGTCTAATTAACCTCATTAGTATAGGCAATATTTGCTGATAGATAACAGAAATTAACTAAAGTTGTTTCCCCCTCTTATGTTTAGGGACAACCATAAAGTCACAGGAAACTTAGAAGTTTGAAAAGTTCAACTTTTCCCTCTTTAAGTGGATATTTTTAAGGTGTCTTCATGAAAAAGAAGTTAGAAGCAGCAGTTGCCTGGGAGTATGGGCAATGAGCCTCACTGAACGACAGCACAGATGCAGCAAGTTCGGTTTCATAAGGATTTATTACCTTGTTATTTGGGAGGTCTGGAGCCAAAGATATGGCTTAGAGCTTATAAAAGAAAATTGGTTTTCATACTTTCCTTCTTCTATGTATTTAGCACTGATTTTTTACCTATTTCTCTGTCTATACTTCAGTTGTGCCTCACTTCCAAATGATTGAAACCCATGATCTTTCAGTACAGTCCAGTCAGAAGAGAGACACTAGTTAGGGTTTGATAGCTCTAATCATTATGTAGAGAGGACTCATTCCTCCTGCTGTTTGGTAGTGATTATCAAAAAAACCCATGTCAGAACTCTATTAAAAATCTTGTTTGGTCAGGAATTTAAAGATCAGCCATAAAATACAGGGAGTATTGAAACATTATATCACAGCTCAGCTTAATGAGGTGCCATAAATATGTATGTGCCATATAACGATGGCAACCCAACAATTACCTCTTCCAACAGCAGCTCTGTCCTGAGACCTTGGAAGAGGCACTGTTGAATCTAAAGATGATTTGAAAACTCAATATGGCATCAAATGTTAAATGTGTTTTTACACATCAACAATTTCACAAGCTCCATTCCAGTTTTCCATTCATTGAGTAATTATAGCAAAAGGATCATCGTAGGGAAGAGACTTCATACTAAGGCATTTTCACAATATTGCAACATTTTTTTCCTCCTCAAAAATACTGATTTGGCAAACAAAAAAAATTTCACAATTCAAACTACTTTGTAATTATTCCTGGTTTATATTTATCCCTAAAACTGTGTTCATTGTACACCTTCAAAAAGTCCTTGTTAAAGTTTGGATACTTTGTTATTCTGCTAAGTAAATTAAAAAGCAAATTCTGTTAAATGAAATCAAAATTTAATGCGAAAAATTGCCCTCGTTTACTATGATTTCACTACATCCAATCATTTCATGCTCCCCAGTGGTGTAAGTAGTGTCCTACTTTTCTATAGATGGAATTAATTTCCACACAACCTGGGAAGTGATTTGGGATCTTTGAACACATTGTGCTGGCTGCAAAAGTGAAAGGCAGATTGCTGTTGTGTCCCCCAGAATCAGAGGCATGGGAAGTAGGAATGGGAAAACCCAAAATATTTTGCTTCTGGTGCAATAAAAATGTTCCTGTAAGATTAAACCCTTGACCCATCAACCCTTTTGATGCAAAAGTAACCCAGCAAGCAAGTAATACTATCACTGGCTTCAGTGGAATTCTTAGTTGCCTGAATTAATCAATGATTTATAAGCTTTTGGGGTGAAAGTCTCAGAAATACTGACATAGCTCTTTCTGTGTATGAAGAAAGCCTGGATTAGCTGAGGTACCCTGGTTGTATCCAAAATACAGACATTAAGGTATTTAAATTAAACATGATCAGTCAGCTCTGATTTAAACCTCTGCATGCGTAGAGTTGTAATTGTAGTACAGTACACAAAGCTCACAGACAAGTTCTGTTAAAAAATGAAGCACTCATTGGCCATAAGTACCAAAACCCGCATAATGAACTTCTCTCCTTGTGTAAATGCTCCAGGAAGCTAAAGCAGTTACAGTGATTAAACCATAAAAATTGTCTCATTATTGATCTCTCATGTAATTAAACCAAAGTGGAACCTCTCTCCTATCAGTAAATCTGTTCTGCTTCCTCCACTAAGGAAGTATTTTCTTAGAATCATAGAATGGCTTGGGTGGGAAGGGCCCTCAAAGCCCAATCAGTTCCACGGGCAGGGTCATCTCCCACTGGATCAGGAGCTCCAAGCCCCATCCAGCCTGGCCTGGAACACCTCCAGGGATGGGGCAGCCACCACTGCTCTGGGCAACCTGGGCCAGGGCCTCCCCACCCTCACAGGAAAATGTTTCTTCCTAAGATCCCATCTCAATCTCCCCTCTTTCAGCTGAAAAACATTCCCACTTGTCCTGTCCCTACACTCCCTGATCAAGAGCCCCTCCCCAGCTTTCCTGGAGCCCCTTTCAGTGCTGGAAGCTGCTCTGAGGTCTCTCTGGAACCTTCTCTTCTCCAGACTGAACAACCCCAACTCTCTCTGCCTGTTACATGTCTATAGCCTTTCCACATCTCAAAAACTGTATCACTTCCAAAGATGAAGCTCTGGCAGAAATAGCCAGGCCTAAGGAACAAAGAGGAAAAAGAAATCCTCAGAAACCTCCCTCTGCTACCAGCCTGGAAGAGGACTTGTAACTTGTGAAGAAAGCCTGAGTGCTGCCTCAAAGGGCACTGCCTATGCTCAGTTTCACCGTGCTTCCGAACGCTTTACTATAAGCATTGCACTTTCATCTGGGAAGGAGCTAATGCTCTGGGGTCAGCAGTGTCGTAGGGAGCACCAGCAGAGGAAAGCAGCGACTCATCTGCGACGTCACTTGCTATCCAGCAGCTATGGGAAGGAAACGCAAATATACACGACAAAGCAACCAAGACCTATGGTGCTGCCTTGAGCAGCCTGGTCTAGTGGGAGGTGTCCCTGCCCATGACACGGGGGTGGGGGGATTAAATGGTCTTTAAGGTCCCTTCCAACTCAAACCATTCTATGACTCTAGTGGGAAGTAAAAAAGAGCAGAAATAATAATGTAGGTCTTGAGCGAATATCAGTATTATTTAAAGATAAAATGAAAACTCCATCATGTGGGAATGCAGCTGTGTGATGCCAACCCAGAGCTTTCCAAGGTAGATACAAAAAGGAGAAAAATTGCTTTAAAACAGTGGCCTGAGAAGGGCCATCAGGTTGGCAATGACTGGAGATGGGTCTCTTACAGAAGTACATGTACGGCAGTTGTTTTCTGTCTGCCGGTCTTAATCCAAGAGTTAGGATGAACTGATTTGAAAAGAATCTAGACATAAGGAAGAATTTCTTCACTATGTGAATGGGGAGGCCCTGGGCCAGGTTGCCCAGAGCAGTGGTTGCTGCCCCATCCCTGGAGGTGTTCAAGGCCAGGTTGGATGGTGCTTGGAGCCCCTGATCCGGTGGGAGGTGTCCCTGCCCATGGCAGGGGGTGGAACTGGAACTGGGTGATCTTTAATGTCCCTTCCAACTCAAACTTTTGTATGATTCTATGATTCTATGAATTTGTTACAATCTTTAGGAAAACACTAACATGTAGACAAGGGGAAACAAACAGAACAAGGATAGCTTTTTTATAAACTTCTCTTTGCATGCACTGAGCCTGTGGCTGAACTGACTGGTAAAAAAGAATATTATTGTGAGTCACATTAATCAGTAACTTCCACAGCTTCCTAAAAGCAGGAATGCCCCACTGCTCATAAATACTCATGAATGCCTAATATAATTTGGTTCATTGGTTTGACAGGGGAGAGAGCAAATGTACCCCAGCTGTCCAACCTAAATATTTACAGCTACCCGACTGCAGCCAAAGAGGTGTTTATTACAATAAGGCTTTGTAACAAAGAAATGATTTAACAGGGTCTAAAGCTGTAACCAGAGCCAAACCCAGTGTGCTGTACTCATTCCCTCAGGTTATCAGTTTGACATGAGTAAAGTTTCATTAACTTCGCTGGCCCTGATTTAAGGCGACAAAGGTTTCTTGGCATTTGAATATAAGATGCACTGCATTGAGAAGATTTCTCTGCGCATGTCTTAAATGCTGCACCACAACTTGAAACAACTGAAAATCCTCGTACCCTCCTGCCCATGAGCAAGCAGTGATTTAAACTTCCTTGTATGACCCACTCTATCTCTGCTCCAGTCATATCCCTGTGTCCCTACTAGCTATTCTGGTGCCAAAGTGCAGACTGACCGAAGCCAAGAAAAACGTTGTGTAATAGTGAAGATGTTTCATGTTTACTGCTTTCACATTGGTATAATTTCACTGACATTAATGTAATTACCTCTGATTTACTCTGGTAAAAGGATATAGAATAGAGAGATAGGTAGTCTCCAAGATGTGACACAATCCTTTCAAATTAAGCAAAAGGCAGCCAAAGTCATTCCTTACTCGTTTTAGACTGTACACTTAATAGCACCTTATAAATATTTATGAAGTTCATTAGCAGGCATAAAATATTCGAGCTTTAATTGTTTAAGGACATTAAAACTTCATTTTAATGGGGATAATATAATTTCTGAATACTTAGTGTCTCAGCTTTAGACACTGCATTTTTAAAACATCATGGCAACGATGAGTTTTCCATCATGGGGTCAGAGGAGTTAGCAAATGTAATTTTCCAGACTTATCTAAAATATCATTGATTCCATCCCTTGCATTTAAAATGAGCTGAGTTATCAGAGTCACAGTTTGCTCAGCATATGGCAAATCCTTTGGACTCTCATCTTCTATTCCTCAAATAAATTGACAAAATCAATTAAGTGAGAACAACATGAAGTTGTATTGGGAAACTACATGGGAAATCCTGAGTGAGGTTAATATTCCATCACACTAACGGCTTCATTAGACACTGCTACACACTAACGTGTTTGATTGCACAAATTAGGGAAGCTATTCTGCTGGACTGCAAACCCAAAACCATTTTGCCTATTTTATTTGTTTAATACTTACCAAACTCTGCTGCCCAGAGTGATATCCCAGACACACTGGGATAGCTTGATGGCCACCATAAACCCCATGTCTTCTTCAGCAGGGCTATTCCCATCCTGCGCTGCTACCCAGCCTTACTTTACCCCACATGCAAAACATTGTGATTGAAATCCACAAGGTTCTCACCACCCCAGTCCTCAAAACCCCTCTGAATTAAAGCTCAGCAGTTTGGCATGTCAGTTATTCCTACTCCTTTAGAGTCATCCACAGATGTATAGAGGGTGCACTAAATTTTCCTATGACTTTCTAACTATGTCACAATACATGGTTCTGCCTTGCATATTATTTACCCTTGTCACTGTCACAGAGGGAATCGTCTTGCAGTCAGAATCCAAGTCACATCTGCAAGGATGATCGCAGCTGATTCAAAATTCCCTCCCTGTGCACCGCCTGTAGGCATAATAAATAGTGAACTCAAGAAGTGACAGTGCTGAGTGACAGTTTCGGAACAGTTTGTTAGGATTTTTTGGTATGAAAGGTAGACACCGCAGAATTAAAAGTAGAGCTAAAAGTTTAAGGGAATTCTTTCAGTTTCTTCATATAATTAATCTAAAATGTAATAAAACCTAAAAAGAACTAAGATCTCTGTTTCTGCCAGATTAAATAATTTTATTGTTAGTTTAAAGCTATGTTTTAACTGATAAAATTAAGAGATTCAAAATGTAGGAGTGTCTGTTTAGTTGAAAATATATTCCTTGCTTTTCTAATGGAAAACTATCCCCAAACTGCCTAATACATTGTTGATAAAGACACAGTCACGACTGAAAATGAAAACCTACCAAGATGTTTCTTGTTTCATCACTCTGTGAGAGGGATTCTTGCACATCTGAATATGAGTGAATACAAGTCAACAATGTAATGGCGATTTGTTTCTTTATATTGTAAAACTTCTGAAACTCATAGCAATTTCTAGTACAATTTTACTGAACCTGTATAGATCGGTGGCTATAAACTGGAGAGAAGCAGATTTAGACTAGGCAAAAGAAGGAATTTCTTCATGCTGAGGGTGGGGAGGACCTGGCCCTGGTTGCCCAGAGCAGTGGAGACTGCCCCATCTCTGGAGGGGTTCAAGGCCAGGTTGGATGGAGCTTGGAGCCCGTGATCCAGTGGGAGGTGTCCCTGCCCACGGCAGGGGCTGGAACTGGGTGGGCTTTGAGGTCCCTTCCAACCCATATTATTCTATGAATCTATTCTATGATTTATATCTATTTAAAAAACTACTCACACAAGGATTTGAGGCAATTAATCCCTGGGGAACCCCTGGAACAAGAAGCCTCAAAGAGGAGAAATCCACATGCAAAAGGCAAAAGCAGTGACTGACCTGTAGGACTTGGAGCGGAGCCCCATGTCAGCTACCCATACTTCACAGATGTCCCCCGTTTCATTTCCTCATGCTGCCTTTAAGAACAAAACTGCCTGTTTTGAAACAAAGCGAATCCCATCCTTCTCCTAGACGGCATTACAGCAGCTTTGTATTCTATGCTGAAGGGCCAGCCTAATTCAGAGTGAAGTTTGGCTGACAGATAAGAAATAAAACAAGACAGGTACAGGGCTGAGAAGTAACAACCATGATTACTTTAATGGAGCAATTCCAAAAAAAGGATTCAGTGGCTACTATACCGGATCAACTCCAATAAACATATTCAGTGGTTGTATTTAATTGAACTCTTAGGATTTGTCTGCATTTAGAAGTTTACCAAAATAGTAAGTCAAGAATAATTACCATGCTAGGTGCTCTACTTCAGCTTTAAAGTATCTTTTTCCTATTTAGTACAACCTATGCTGGAACTATGCCCGAAGAGCTGGTTTGGAAGAATTCTGAGTAGATAAATCCTTATAATTATGAAAGAGCCACATAATGTAATACACAAGGACTGGACAATGAATATCCAGCCTAGAAAACATCTTGAATGTGCATTTATCTCTATCAAAATAGAGTCGAATAAGACTAAATTATGCACAATTAATTGAGATTTAAAAGAAAAACTGAGAAGCAGCATCTCACATACTTCAGGTTTCTCAATAAGTTCTTAAAACCTATGAGCTTTGATTCAACTACATTTCTAAGACTTCATTAATACTCAATAATTACCTTAAGATGGCATGGATTTCATTTTATCTGCAATTCTTTTCATTCAGTTTGGCTACTGAAGTTCACCTGTGACACAACTAGAAATAAGCCTCTGCTGCTGCTTGTTTTTTTCACGTTTAGGGCAGTGAAACTCTGCAGCAACAATTCCAACAATGCAAAGGAAATATTCTCAGCTGGTATAAATCAGGGTTATTCTACCAAAGGCAATGGCCTGAAGCTCATTTATGGCTCCTGGAGATGGGGATCAAAACAAAGCTAGCATGAAACCCGCTGCACAGAGCTATTAAGGATTATTTGTGAAGTACGTAATCCCCAGAATCTTCTTTTGTAGTTATTAATCACAACATACTTGTTATCTCAACCTGCTAATAGAGTGGTTGGTTGGGCAGAGACTGCACTACAAGCGCAAAATTCTGCCTCATCTTTTCATACTGTCTATGCTTTTATTTTTTTGCCTTACAGTAAAAGAAATGTAATCAATGAAACCCTACTTTAATATTATATAAACACAGAAAGCTGCTTTGGAGATCCACCGTGGTTCTAATCAACCATGCTTTGTATATTTACAGAAGCAGGACTATGTTTAACTTCTCACCAGTTTTGACCACGATAGCGTCCCAGATGCACAAGTAAGTTCAAGTTTATCAGCTTTCCCTTTTAACAAAATCTAGGTCAGTTTGACAATGCTAGGAGAGCACTCTTATTATTCTTGGAGCCATTCCTGTTTATAAAAGGAACGATACCCACACGATGTAATGAAGATTATGGGGTCTATTTGAAAACTCATTGGAAGAGATCCTCTTGCAGTCTACCTGGTAGAGAGAAATCTGTAAGACAAGTGCTGAGGAAAACACAGCCCTCAAATTTCAGTGTCATCACAAGAAATTGCACTTCACTATTATTAGCCTGTTGCTAATAGTCACTGCCAGGCAAATGCATTCTGGAATGCTGGAAGGGGACACTTGTTCCCTGGCCCCTGAAGTGAAGTTACTGCCTCATGAAATGCCAACACCTTTCAGCTTTCTCCCAGGATTCCAGAATAGTTGGATTTTTGAAAACTCCCTTCTAAATGAGCTGCTGCTTTCAGACCCATCAAAGTGTCGGGGGGTTCTAGCATAATGGTGAAGGTAATCTGAAGATGCTGTAGTGTAATGAGGTCCTACAAACAGATGTTCAATTAACTTGAAAATGACACTAAATAAACAGAAGCTATTGTCTTACATCCTTTTTCTCTTAACTACACCTTTTTCCCCCTTCCTTGCATGTCCTCATTTCAGAGTTGAGGTAAAAGAATATATTAAGGGTATAAATTAATTTTTACATTATGCCTATTATATAAAATTAGAGAACTTTTTAATAGCTCTTGTACTGTTGCATGAGAATAGCCTGTACCTATCTGCAAAGAGTTTTACATGAAGTCATAAAACACAATAGAATGTAATTAAAAAATACAATGAATAATATTTTACTGCAAGCATATATCCCTTAATAAGTGTATTCACATTAGGATCACAGTAATTATTTCCCAACTCATTTATCTTGCCTGAAATGCCAGAGTGAACTATAATTTAAGTCAGAGCTCAAACAGCACAGCTTGATCAAGGCCAGGTTGGATGGAGTTTTGAGCAACCTGTTCCAGTGGGAGATGTCTCTGCCCATGGCAGGGATGGGACTGGATGTGCTTTGAGGTGTTTTCCAACCTAAACCATTCTTCTATTATTCCCTCTATAAGCAAGTCATTTGAAGTTAACAGTATTATAATTCAGGAGCAGAAATCCAATGAAATAAAAGACGTGATCCAGGAAGATGAAAATTGAAAAACCACAGTGCAAGTTACAGGGATCTCCTCTCTTGCAAGTGAGGGCTGGTCGATGAGATGTTGAACAAAAACCTGTTCATCTCTCTGTAGTTTATATTTTTTTGTTATTCTACTTAAGCCCGTAGCATATCCATATATATTTATAAAACCGTACCACTACAGGTTCTAATTTTGGGGGCAGCACCTTGAATCTGACTGCAGTAAATCCTTGGCATTTTTTCCAGGATAGTTCCTGATTGTTTCCTCATCTCCATCACCACTCTTCTCAATGTACTCAATGCCATCATCTTGACAGTGACTAACCTAGCTGAGTGCTGAGACAAGCTGTTAAGAACCATTTAGGAGCTGTGTCTGTCCCTTCCCTGCCACACAGCAGCCTCATTCCTTCTTCCTTGCTTCCTACTGATTTCAGAAAGTATTCCAACATATTTCCACAGCCTCCACAAGGATTATCCCACCTCTGTACTGGGTAATTCTCATTTTAGCCCTAAATTCTTTAGCTTATAACAAATCCATGTGGATTTTAGTCTAGAAGATGCAAAGACTAAAACAAGCTCACACAATATCAAAACACATTCTGCTCAATAACATTCTGTTCTTCTTTCATAGCCTCCAGTCTTGGCTGTGGATTTATTAAGAATAAGTAGGAACGTGTCACATACATCACCAGTGTAGTAGATACCCATGGGGGAATCAACCAGAGAAAGCATTATTCTAAAGAAAACACATTTAATGCCAGGTTCAACGTATTTGTTTCAGACTCCAACATTGGCAGAAAGGGTTTAAAACAGCTAAGCCAGAAAATGTCACTGAGCAATCACCGTCAAATCTCCGTGACACTAACAAGGATTAAGAGTTTCACTGGATTAAGGATATCCTGGTGACTTTCACCCAATGTAAAGCCACTGCTTCAAGAAAGAATTGTAAGTTGGTTGTTTGTTGGGTTATTTTCAAAACAAATACTTTAATTTGGTTAATTTATTTTAGGAACGTGAAACATGCATATGAATAATTCAATTTTCTACATCCAGCATTCAGTTTAAATGTTCATCCGTTTAAAGATAGATCTTCCCATTCTATGCATGCAAAGAGACAGGATTAAAAATACAGGAGCTGCCTACATTGATAGAGAACTGGAGGAACTGACCATGGATTATTTTTGTCACATTTAGTAACTCTTAGCAAGGTGGTAAGCTCTGAGAACAAGAGCAGTGCTACTGGAAAAAGTGCATGTCTTTGTTCGCTGGTCTTTTCCAGACTGCCTGTTACGGAAGTTTCTTGGTTCTGGTTGTCATTCAGACTTGGCTTCACTGTCAAAGAGGACCCAACCTTTGACCTCAGCGCAATGGTTGGAAAGAAGTAACAAGAAAAATGCCGTCTGCTGGTCACTTGCTCCCGCTCCGGTGCAGAGTTCCTAATTCCCTGGAGTACTTGTTGTCTTCACTCTGCTTTTGCATGCAGCTAAGACGCTTAGCGTTTGAATGTGCTTTCCTGGAAATGCAACCTCTTTGGAATTGCCCTCATGACACCAGGCTGGATACTCTTAAACAACATGACAATAGCAGGCAGTGACTGCCACTGCGCTACCCAGAAACACAGCGTTGAGCTGCACATCAGAGCTTCTGAGAAAGACAAACCACACTAACTGCTTCATTTTGCCAGCTAAAATATGTGTGAAACCTTCCAGGCTCCTGTATTGCAGCTTGAACCCTGGCACAGAGCTAAGTGGTGCTTCTTTATTTCTCAGCATGTCAACAACCATGAATTTGGCTCTTTGCTGCTTCACTTTTGGGGTTCTGTTCCCTGGGGCATTCACAATTGGCTCAGAATTCACAACAGTTTCCTTACAACTTTGTCTCTTTCATGTGAGGAAAAAAAAAGTGATTTTTTTCATTTTAAAATTACTCTTCTTGGGCAATCAGACCTTTTCCCTATTGCAAGGAAGATTTTTTTACATGAGGAAAAAAAACCCAAACATTTAAGCAGCTTTTTCACACTAATGTCTTACCATCTGCTTGTGTGGCTTGTTTCACGTCATTTGCTACCTGTTTAGCAATGGCAGTATTTTAGATGCTACCGTGTATGATGCTATTGTCTGTTGTGGTGCTGGCCAAGAAAGCAAAAATGCTTCCCATCTTGGGATCTTGTCAGTTCTTATTGAATTAATGTTACATTTTGAGAAACAGAAATAAATTATCAGAATAATCTAGCCCACTATATCAGTGCTAATGGCAAGAGAGGTGGCAAAAATGGGCCAATAAGTTATTTTTAAGGTTGTGATGGTTTAGTCCCAGCCCAGCTTGATTGGCAGCTAAACACAAGCAGTTGAGATGCCAGTTCTCTTCTCCCCAGGGAGAGAAAAAGGCTTGTGGGTTGGGACCTAAAAACTAAAACAGCTTTAGTGAAGCAATAATAATAATAAGGTAAATAGTATTAGTTAGAAAATAACAAAATATATACAAATATATGAGATTGCTTGCCCCCCTGATGACTACATCACTGTAATGCTGCAGAGCAGGCGTGGGCAAAGGTCCTGGGCTGGATTCAGTGGCAGCAGGGAGCTGGGCTCAGGAACTGGTGTCAGGAACACATGGGTCTGGGATCAGAGCAAAAAGACAGATTTAGATGAAATATTAGAAAGAAATTTATTACTGTGAAGGTGGGGAAGCCCTGGCACAGGCTGCCCAGAGCAGTGGTGGCTGCCCCATCCCTGGAGGTGTTCAAGGCCAGGTTGGATGGAGCTTGGAGAAACTGGATCTAGTGGGAGGTGTCCCTGCCCATGGCAGGACGTGGGACTGGATGGGCTTCGAGGTCCCTTCTGTCCCAAACCATTCTGTGATATATTTTGAAAATATACTCAATGCTGTGCACTCATCCTGTCCTTTCTGAAGCACAGTTCTTCCAGTATCTACAGCACTTACTCACATTAAAGCCATGTCCCCAGGCCTATATATGTAAGAACTGGGTAACAACCCAGTTTTGCTGTTGATTGAAACTTTAAAGCTGTTGCTTTTTTGGTTATTTGTGAGGTTCTGTTTGATGTTGTTGGCTTATTTGTGAGGTTTTGTTTGATGTTATTGGGTTAGGTTGAGCATGTTATAAGCAAATTCTGCTGGATGGGACAATCTGCCCTAGAAATATCAATAATGCAATAGCTGCAGTGAGAGCCAGCACATTATTCTTGCAGTACTTATAAAGTAGACACAAATAATTTTTATGTGCTATACTGAAACATAAATTATAGATGGAAACATCCCCTTTATTTACAGAAATGTATACAAGAACAGATCTCACCCTGAGAATGAGAACTGTCCTGGCCATCTCCTTTCCAGTGAAAAGGTATCCTTTTGTCCACCCCCTACTTCAGTATCTTTAGTACTATGGGTCTCCTTTAGAGATGAATAAGCTTTACTAGTGAGAAACGTCTTGTGACAGTCAGATCCTCCCTTTCTCCCATCTGTCTGATGAGATCTTGATCTGTATTGTGGATCAGAGTGAAAATGGCTTGAGTTGCTTGGTGCTCTCTTATTCAGTGCACCGACAGTCAGACTTTTGGCTTCTAAGAAAATCATTTTCCCTCTTAAGTTCAGCTTTAGCAAGTCATTTGTTAAAGCACCTACACAAAACCCATGGCAGGGATGCTGTTTGGTGTGAATGTTTGCCTGATTGGATACATTGCTTGAAGAACATTGGGCTTGGGATGGGATATCTAACGGTTAATATTGTCATTACATTTAAGCAGTGCTTCTTGGTGCTGTGTGCTTGCACAGCAAGAGATTTTCCTCACTACTATTAATATTCAGCATTTCCAGTGAAACTCGGGAATTCCAGCTACCGGCTGAGACTGTAGCATGCAAAGCACTGCAGAGACAAAGCAAATAAAGTCCTGTGTAGCATTGTAAACAGGCAGACAAAAACTGGGAGCAAGAACAGAATAAAAGCATTAAAATGATTTATTCAACGTGCTGCAGCAAGTCAAAGGAACTTTTGGGAATAAGATGCAGTTTTCTGATTCTCACTCTTGCTTTCTGACAGCAATAAGCTGATTTTCCCAAATGCACAATTTCCACAATGTCACTTTGCTTGTTTTCCACCTTAGCTTCACATCAATTGGGTTGGAATTAGATGATCTTTAAGGTCTCTTCCCACTCAAACCATTCTATGATTCACATCCATGAATTACAGAAATCCATACTCACATAGTGCAAAATGTAACATTTGGAGATGTACTAAGGCACATGAAAAAGACCACAACAAGCAGACAGTGCAATTACTTTTAAAAACACACATCTGAAACTTTGAGGACATACATCTACAAAGATGATCCAAAGGCTGGAGCACTTCCCATATGAGGACAGTCTGAGAGAGTGGGGGTTGTTCAGCCTGGAGAAGAGAAGGCTCAGAAGAGACCTTATAGGGACCTTCCAGTACCTGAAGGGGTGCATGAAAGCCGGGGAGGGACTGTTTACAAAGGCTTGTAGTGATTGGATGAAGGGGATCAGTTATAAACTGGAGAGGGGCAGATTTAGACTAGACACGAGGAGTTTCTTCACCATGAGAGTGGTGAGGCACTGCCCCAGGTTACCCAGGGAAGTGGTGGCTGCCCCATCCCTAGAGGGGTTCAAGGCCAGGTTGGATGGGGCTTGGGCAGCCTGAGCTAGTGGGAGGCGTCCCTGCCCATGGCAGGGGGTGGAACTGGATGGGCTTCAAGGTGCCTTCCAGCCCAAGCTATTCTATGATCTGATTCCATAATGGAGTCCTCCGATTTAGACACACTGATGATGTTGCCACACAGTATTTCAGCTTTGGGAGTTATGAATAATGCCCAGACCACTTGAACTGCACAAAGAATTTGTCTATGTTTTTCTAAATTGTTCTTCTGCACTTCAGCTGACAGAAAGTCCGCAACTTCCCTGGGCAACCCCTTGTAGAACTGCACTTGCAGTACTCACAGAAACTGTTCCTAATATCTGACTCACTGTTCAGCTACAACAGGGAAACTACAATAGAGTTTCCTTTTCCCATGCAAGATGTGAGCTCCCAGAAACATTATAGCAAGGGATGGAGACAACGGCATCCTTAGCCTG
This sequence comes from Phaenicophaeus curvirostris, assembly GCF_032191515.1. Lineage (NCBI taxonomy): Eukaryota > Metazoa > Chordata > Aves > Cuculiformes > Cuculidae > Phaenicophaeus > Phaenicophaeus curvirostris. Next base: position 11,224,247 of record NC_091400.1, on the reverse strand, counting down.
CAGAGAAGGAAGATGACGAAAAAAGAGTTTCCTTATATCAGTTCCTTAAATACTCTAATCCAATGTGTGGATCAGAGGAACTAAATTATTTAAATCACCTCTTACAGTTGCACAGAAAACATTTATACTAATAAATAATTAAATACATGAGATTCTCTTGGCAATTTTCATTATAAAATTCATGATTAAATTATGTTTCACATCTTGAGAAATAGCAAACAGTTAACCAAGGTCAAGGCAAGTTTGAGCCAATCTAGGAGGAAATTTGTCATGGATTTGCTAACTAAAAATTATGCTAAGCTGAAAAACCCAAGCACTCACATGCTAGCTAGTAAGACAACGTAAAAGTACCTCCAAGTCAGACCTCAGACGATTCAGAGAACCCAGAAAAAAACTCTAACTGTTGGCATGGCCAAGCTTTGGGCACCCCATGCTTTCTTTACTGCAGACAGTAGGTGTGTGACCCTCAGGGACGCTTGTAGCAACCACCTGAGAACCTGTCAGCTGATATGTCTCAGATTATTTTAAGGCATGTAGTCAAAAAAAATGTTGGCTTATGTTCAATTATTAATAAGCTGTTATGTGTTCTTTGATACATGAGTCAAATATGAATGAAGTTAGACATGCAGATGCTACTTGTCCATCCCAGCTCTACTCCTGGAAAACCTCTGTCCCTCCCCATTTTGTGCTTACCGACCCCGCCCAAATTGTGTCAATGCTGTCAAGACCCTTTGAAGATGCTGAAGAATAAGGACTTGGCCATAGAGTATCTAGATGGCGTGAAGTCTACTTGTCACTGCAGCTCTTAAGGTGCCTTTGGGGCAGGTCCCCTGTTCAGTCATGGAATGGTTTGGGTTGGAAGGGACCTCAAAGCCCATCCAGTTCCAACCCCCTGCCACGGGCAGGGACACCTCCTGCTGGATCAGATTGCTCAAAGCCCTTTCCAACCTGGCCTTGAACACCTCCAGGGATGGGGCAGCCACCACTGCTCTGGGCAACCTGGGCCAGGGCCTCCCCACCCTCACAGCAAAACATTTCTTCCTAAGATCTCATCCCAGTCTCTCCTTTTTCATCTGAAATCCCCCTCGTCCTATTCCTGCACTCGCTGATCGGGAGCCCCTCCCCAGCTTTCCAGGGGCCCCTTTGAGCCCTAGAAAGCTGCTCAAAGGTCTCCCTATATTCAGTAGATGTGAACTTAGTTTCTAACTATCAACTATTACAAATCCACCTCTGAGCTGCTTCCAAGGTTTGCTGCTTGACCACCGTGTTAAGAAGTGACACAAGTTTTCTCACAGCAATAGTTCCAATGCATTTTGAAGCCAGTTCATACTCCATGCAATCCTTTCCAGCTCGGTTGCTTCATTTCCCCTTCTACAAATGCTTTAAGGTCAGTGCTTAATTCTGCAAGGAAGGTAAGTTTGCGAATATGCAAAAGAAAAAAAAAATTACGTTGGGGTTTTTCACTTTTTTATTTTTGTTTCCCTACCAAAAGAAAACCTAATTGCTCCTCAACCCAACTGCTCTGAGCCTTCTACCTTACAAAACCTCTCTTATTAAGAAGTTCACTTGTCAGAAGGATTTAATCCCTAATCAGTCTCTGCCATCAGATAGTGCAGGCAGCCAAACACTTGACTTTAATTTACTACATTTTCTCTTGACATGTGTCTGCAGCACCAGATACAACATGCACGGAGAGAAACAATGCTCCATCTGGGACACCTTCTTGCATTTCAGCTTTGCTGCTATGTTTCACAACTCAACTGCTACTGTTTCCTTCTGCTCTCCCAGCTGAGGTTTTCACAATTGCTCTCATTAGCAGTTGGACTTGTCATTAAACTTGGATTTCATGTGATTTTATCTTTCCTTAAAGACTAAACAAAGGCAACACGTTAACACTATTTTTCCAGCCAAAGTGTTATATTTCCGTTTGAGAAGCTCTTACTTTCACCTTCTCTTTGTGCCTTCCTTCTATTTTCTATATTGGTCATTACCTGCCTATAAGCACCATCACCTCCCTCCACTTCTGCTCTATAGCATGAACTATACTATTCCAGTATTCGACTGTGGGCATTTGGGTTTATCCACTTTTAGGAAACTTCTAAGAATATGTTTTTAGCCTGAGAAAATGTGCTTTACTCTTCCTGAACTACAAACCAGTTTTTCTTCTTCAAGTCTTTAAGTTCTTCCAACTCAATTGGCCTGTACTGACTGATTTTCTCTCTCTTGACCCTACCAGCTTGCTCTTGATGTTGATTCCTTAAACTCTATATCACATGCAGTTATAGATCATGTGTTTGAGTCCACAAACAGATCTGAAGGCAAACGTGGCTGAAGCACCTCCCATATGAGGACAGGCTGAGAGAGTTGGGGTTCTTCGGCCTGGAGAAGAGAAGGCTCTGAGGAGACCTTATAGCGACCTTCCAGTATCTGAAGGGGGCTACAAGAAAGCTGGGGAGGGACTGTTCACAAAGGCTTGGAGTGATAGGATGAGGGGGAACAGGTATAACCCGGAGAGGGGCGGATTTAGACTAGACATAAGGAGGAGTTTCTTCACAGTGTGGTTGTCCAGAGCAGTTGTGGCTGCCCCATCCCTAGGGGTGTTCTAGGCCAGGTTGGATGGGGCTTGGGCAGCCTGATCCAGTGGGAGGCACCCCTGCCCATGGCAGGGGGTGGAATTAGATGATCATTAAGGTCCCTTCCAACCCAAACTATTCCATGATTCTATGTATCAGAACCAATGAAACCTGCACGGCTGTTTGCCACGTTTTCTTAGTTCAGACACACTTAGAGGTAGGTTGGTGCATTATCAGAGCTTGGTCAAATGGAACCACTCAGTGACATGAGGAATTCAGATTTTAAGTAACAAACATTACTAGTTTATATCAAATAAAAACAAACAAAGCAAACCCACAACTGTATTTAGAGTTGAATATGCAGAGAATCTGAGGTGAACCTCAGAGGTATGAGCTGAAAGAGTCCCCAACCCTGCCTCTGCAATTGCCTTTGCAGGTGTCATTTCTTTCAGCTCACTCCCCTCCCCATCCCTCCTTTTTATAAAATCTTTTGAAGCTTCATAATTTGAATCACCAAGAGAAGAATAAATTTAGTTCTGAGAGAATAGAGAGCAAGGTGAGAAAAAAGGTGGGCTGCATGATATGGTTTCGGACTCATGGAAATATGAGAAATGAGTCACTGAAACGGACTGATCATAAAGAGATGAGGCAAAGTAAGAGGGGGGAAAGCAGATGAAAAAGTTAGTATGTTAACTGAAATTCTTTGAAAAGCTCTGCTTTAGAATAATCCAATTAATGATGCCTCCAAACTAAGTAAAGATTGTGTGGCAGTGAAACTGTTAAGATTTTTTCCCTGACACAAGGGCAGTCTTTAGATTATCACAATCCAGTAAGAAAAGTACGACCAGCACAATTCACAGAGGAACTTATAATTACTGCTGATTAACAGAATCTGGATTGCTACTGGCAATTGTATAAATTGAATACAGGGAATATAACAATTACAGCTTCGCCTCAGAAAATTCCTGTCAGTCCCTTCTGTTGCCTCAGACTTTATGTATTGAATGTTTGCTACTGCTCTTTAATAATCTCAAATAGAAATTGCTCTGGGGTTTTTTGGTGGTTGATGGAGAAGGGAATGCACGAGAAAGCTGATAACAACAGTAGCCTGTGGTTAGAGCACACTCCTGGAAAATTAGTGTGGGTTTGACTCCATCCCCTGCCGAGGAAGGTCAGGCGTTGCTTTGACAAGGTCTTCAGTCATAATGCTATTTTACATAGGGCAGGTTTCAATGGTCCTTCCCAACCTGCTTCTTACCCAGTCAGCTGGGATTTCAAGGTAAAGCTGTCTGGTTTATAGGTCCAATTACATCAGTACATGAGGATTTCTTCCAGCCAGGCTGGAGCTATTCAGACAGCAGCGCCCCACGGACCCCACCACAACCCAGAGATGCCAAAGGTGGGTTATGTCATGAGGTAAAAGTCCTGGTCAATTTTAGATTTCCATGCTGGGGGATGAAGTTTCCTTGGAGCACTTTGGCAGATTTTGGCTTTGGCTCTCAAAATAGAGTTAAGAACATGCAAAATTGAATCAAGGAGGACAGAAACCCTACACCTCCACGCTGTGCTGCTGATACTTTTCTTTCCATGCTTGCAAAGTTCTCCTTTAGAGATACCCTAAAAAAATACAGCACAATCCCTCATTAAATGCAGTGACATTATGGCTTCTACTGAGATGTCCCTGCCCATGGCAAGGGGGTTGGAACTAGATGATCTTTAAGGTCCCTTCCAACCCTAACTATTCTATGATTCTATGCACAGCTGGTGCCTGCCCGCTCACATTGGGACACCTGGGAGCCCATGGCTTCATTACATTGTCAATCTATAGGAAAAACAGGCACATTACTTTGCAGAGAGCTCCCAAACGGCAATTTAGGCCTCCTAAAATAGGACTGCCATTAATCTGAGTCATCTGTAAGGGAGGCTCTCAGCCTAGTCTCCCTGCCTAGTCTATCTCATGTCAGCTAAGAGAGATGGATGCCCTCAGGGGGCATTACAGCCCGTTGGCATCCACAGTCTTTTCTAGGACAGGGAGGACTGTCTTCTCAAGGTCCCTGTAGTTGTCTACTGGACACTGAGAGATCAAGGCAGGCCAAATATCTCCCTGTCAGAGGTCTATGTTTACTCATGTAAGATGACTGTCAGCCAAAACCACCTCCTACACATGATTTAGGCACCTGTGTTTCTCTTCAGATGTCATCTAGACAACTTCTGCTCTCCCTGACCATATAGATATCCTCTTTGACAGGAGCTGACAGGAACATATTCAAAGTACCCAAGGTGTACATTTCCACAGAAGAGTGATCTTTGATGTGAAAAGGCATCAGACCACAGCCTGGTGGATATAAAATATGAAGAAATGGTTTTCTGCATTTTTGACGTTTTTATTTTAAAATGGGGTTGGAATTCCTTTGAGCTCAAAATCATAGTGATGAAATCCGAGGTAAATGGAATCACATTTGGTAGAATTATCTTCCATCAGTAAAAATCTGTCTTTTCTCATTTGCAGTGAACTGAATGAAAAATACATGGACTCCTGTATAGGTGCATCACGCTTGTGCTAAGCATTGAAAATCCCCATTCCTGTCAAATCTTGCAACAATCATAGATGCTCATTTATGCTTGCAGGTTACATTTACAGAGCTCTGGTGACTAAATTCAAGCATTGATCAGTTTAAACCTTCAAAACTCTCTCCTTCAGGAATTTTGACCTAATCTGTCTCATGTAAACTCTTCATTGTTTAATTAGTAGCAAATGTTAACCTCTTAACAGCGACTTCCACTGAAAACCCAGCATTCTCCACTTTTCTCTGTAAGGACATGGATTCTATGGAGAAAAGAGCTGCTGCAGAACCACCTGGTCAGGAGCAGTGAACATCCAATCTTGTGAATGCCAACAGAAAACATCTGAAGAAAAATCTGTCTGCAAACAATTCTGAAAATTATCAAGCATAGTGGATTTTTTTTGCTCCACAAGAGAGTTGGCAACTGTCTTGCAGCCTTTAAAACCTCACAAACCATTGCATTGAGAAATGACCTTGTTAGCTCAAAGCTATTCTGCAAGCTCTATGTTAGTGGTGCCACCAGAGATGTCATATAAGCTGTATTTTGTAGCATATTTTTATTTTCTAGATTTTAAATGTGGCCAATAGGCATTTAGAAGTCCTTTTAAAAGAGCCAAAGCAGACATTCACTTGAGTATGTTTGTCTATGCAGACAAGGGAATGAAGATTTCTTATAAATAAGAAAGTTATTTAACGAATTAGAGTAATAATTTGAAACCAAGCAATTTCTTTGTTATTGATGACATTAGATCTCAAGAAAAGGATGGATTCATTGGGAAATAGCTAATGAGCTAATTAATACTCCAAGTAGAGCAGAGTTTACTTAAAATCAATTACTTCACTCTTATGAAAAATATAGATCAGACTCACTTGAAATAAATATCCTTGACATATGCAATGGGAAAGAAAGGGGTCCTGATCACTTCTGGGAGGATATTATAGCAGAAAAATAGACTGAGCCGATTTGATCACAAACATAAGGGGGTAAAAGTCCCCTTCTCTCTATCCTCCTTGCATGCTTTTTCATCACCTCATTTTTCAGACTGAATTTAGATTTTTAGAATAATTTATGCAAAACAAAGTGCAAATTTTTTTTTTAACAGGAAGGAAGTGGGTAAGTGCACTATTCTGTGAGAATTAGATAACAGGTAACAAAGACTGAGCAAATCCCATATGGTGATTAACTTCAGTTTTCTTAATAACCAAGTCATTAATGGAACCTAACCTTGTCTCCCTCACCCCCCATGCAAGGGCTCTTCCCTACACTGCAGTCTGAGACACAGCCTGCTGCTGAATGCTTAGCCCCTCAAGGAATAGCAAATTTGCTGGATCTAGAAAGAACCTGGTACACACACCCCCGCAGGCTGAACTGCTAGGAAGCACTTGGTGCTTTCCTCAGTGAAAAAAAGTCACTTTATTTTTCCCTGACATTGCTAGATCTGTGTTCAGTTCTCACATCAAAATTTTAAGACCTTGAAACTTAGCATCTTTGCTCCTAGCCCTGGCTGTACGAGGTGTTCTAGCTTTTCAAATCCCATGCTACTGCACAGCAGCTCCTGCCACTGATACATTTAATGCCATCCACCTCTCATAGTCACAGTTCAAGTGACTTTTTCCCTTAGTGACACTTCCACAGTCCATTTTACATGCGAGATGAAGAGACTGCAGCTCAACTAGGTGTTTATACTGCAAAAAGGATGTTTAAGACCACCTTTTGTTTTTCCTTACGCTGGTGCACCAGAAGAACCAAGAGTCCCACAAGGTTATGCAGCCTTCATCCTGCATTCAGCCCACACTGATGCAGGCAAGTAGCAAGTTTGCTCCAGGCCTGTAAATGGGGCAATGAAGCCATGGTGAGGAGAAGTGATCTTAGTAAAGCACCAGCTGATGGCTCATGCCGTGGTACGAAAAGGAATCAGAGACCACACTGGTGTTTCTCTGACTGTGGTCTGATCTCTGGGCACAGCAGCTCCAAGGACATGCTCCTTCTCCACAATGCAGCTGCGCCAAAGTGAGCGCTTACAACTTGCTTGGATCTTTCCATCTCATTGATATTCAAGAACTTTGAGGATCAGAGAAATAAGATGTTTCTTCTTCACTTGATCCCTGGGAGTCTGAAGCAAAGACAAAGTGGTGAGACAGAGAATCCCTCCCTCCGTGCAGCTCACAGAGTGAACGAAGAGGTGAAGAGATTATATCTGTTAGACTCTGACACAGGAAACCACACAAAGCATATCCAATTTTATAAAGATTTAGGAGTTTGCTCAGCACACTGAACTAATTGGAACTTGACATCTTGGCTTGTATCAGAAATGGTGAGGCCAGCAGGACCAGAGAAGTGATTCTGCCCCTGCACTCAGCGCTGGTGAGGCTGCTCCTCAAATCCTGGGATCAGATTTGGGTCCCTCACTACAAGAAAGACATTGAGGGGCTGGAGTGTGTCCAGAGAAGAGCAATGAAAATGGTGAAGGGGCTGGGGAAGTCTTATGAGGAGCAGCTGAGGGACCTGGAGTTGTTAAGCCTCAAGAAGAGGAGGCTGAGGGGAAACCTTATTGCTCTCTACAGTTACCTAAAAGGAGGTTGGAGTGAGCTAGTCTCTTCTCCCAAGTGACAGGTGATAGGGCAAGACAGAATGGCCTCAAGCTGCATCAGAGGAAGTTTTGACTGGACATTAGGAAAAATTTCTTCACAGAAAGGGTTCTCAAGCACTGGAAGAGGCTGCCGGGCTAGGTGGTTGAGTCCCCATCCCTGGAAGGGTTTAGAAAGCAAGTAGATGAGGTGCTTGGTGACAGGATTTAGTACTGGACACGTACAGTTGGAGATGATGGTCTCAAAGGTCTTTTCTAACCTAATGATTCTATGATTCCATTAACTTGGAGCCTATATTCTTCAGAAACAAATCTGGCTGCATCTCCAGTTTCAAGGCTTTTTAGAGGTTAGCAAATATTTTACTATTTTAGTTGGTTAAAAAAATCACCCATCCTAAATAAATGATGTTACTCTGAAGTATAATGAACGCAACAGCATTCACTTTAATGAACCAAGCAGGTCTATAAACTGAATGCTGATGAAATGAATTATTTTCTAACTTCTAATTTATAAATCAAAGCCTGATAGGTCTCCAAATACAAACTGTATTAGAGAGATTACAGCATACATTAATGATATTTAAATACAAGGGCAATTCTCTCCCAAATGCTTTCCCATCTGTCATAATTTCAGCTGAATGATAGGCTATTAATAAATGACAAACCCGCCTCAAAGTCTTCCCTAAAGCACACAACCCCCAAAGGTGGTTATTAAGATTCATTTATAGATCCAGTAAAAAGACCAGACCGTTTCGAAACAAGGAGCTTCACTTTCCTCAGTGATGTTCAAGAATGCCATCAGTTTTCCAAGCCTGGCAGCAACCTGAAATTAGCCACCATGTGCTGACAAGACATTCCTCTCTGCCAATAACAGATTTTTGGACTCAAATACCAAAAGTTCTTTTGTCACTGCCCAGTCCTGGACACAGTGAGAACCAGGTACCCAACACAATTGAGATCTGAGCCTGATATACAGCTGAATAACGGTGTTAATAACCAAATGCTACGAAGGAACACCAGGAAAGCTGAGCTACCCCCTGTTACATGCCAGGGGGCTTAATCACAATGTCCGTTAGTGTTCACATCAAAGGACAAATGCTAATCAAGGGGTGCAGGGATACGACAAGGAGGAACAGTTTTAATTTGAAAGAGGGGAGACAGCAATGAGATCTTAGGAAGAAATATTTTGCTGTGAGGGTGGGGAGGCCCTGGCCCAGGTTGCCCAGAGCAGTGGTGGCTGCCCCTTCCCTGGAAGTGTTCAAGGCCAGGTTGGATGGGGCTTGGAGCCCCTGATCCAGTGGCAGGTGTCCCTGCCCATGGCAGGGGGTTGGAACTGGATGGGCTTTGAGGTCTCTTCTGGCCCAAACCGTCCCATAACTCTAAGATACAATTCACCTTCTAAGATAATCACCCTAAGATATAAAACACCTTCTCCAGAGGTCCCTGTTGGGGACAGTGGGCATCAGATGGTGAACATTTTTCAGACAGAAACTTGTGAACATTTCAGAAATGCTCTGCTAGGTCTTTATTACCCCAGGTTCATAGTTTGCTTTCTTAAATTGATAAAGTAGGACAGTTAAGGCAGTATCTCTGCTTTTTATCCCAAAGAATTGTACATTTTCATTTTCCATCTGTACATTTCTAAAGCTGACATTATGGAGTTGTCTGCAAAAAAGCTACTTGAATGCCCCGCAATACTCAAACTCTCGTATACTTTTTGACATTGATCTCATTTTAAAGGAAAGAAATATCCATTTCAACTTCAAAAAAAAAATCTTTTCATGCAGCAAATACACAGGTTTGGGGGTATTTTCTGCCTCACAAGGCTCATACCTAAATTCCTGATGAAATATAGGAAGAGCCTGAGCTGTTCTTCATTCCTTTTGGAAAGTTTCCCTCGGCTCCACCAATTTAGAAAGGTGAGTCACCAGCTACCTCCCCAGCAAAAGCTCGATTTCCTCGGTGATTTCTCACACCTGCAGAAGCAGTGCCTGTCCACACAGCTTATATAAGGCTGAATGCCTACTGCCCAGTTAGCATTTGGTTACCTAACCCTCTTCTCTAATGCAGACAAATGATTAAGCCCTTCCTTAACAAACTACCTGTGCGGTACCCTGGCATTTTCCCAGCTGGTTCCGTGCACGACACACCTCGGCAAACAAGGGGAGAAATCAGTTTTATTCTGAGTGTGAACAGACCGGTCAACAATACTTGCTGCTAAAACTTACTCATCTCTCTGCCAAGACATTTGTCAGCTTGTGGTGCTATTTTTAACTCATGTTTTCAGGTAGGATGCATCCAAGCTTCGGAGTGTTTGACAAACTGAGCGCTTTGCCTGAAATGGGAGTAGCTCCCTGCCAGTCCTCAATAGTTTCAGTTGTATTGCTGTTATAGAATCATGACATGGTTTGTGTTGGAAGGGACCTCAAAGCCCACCCAGTCCCACCCCCTGCCATGGGCAGGGACACCTCCCACTGGATCAGGGGCTCCAAGCCCCATCCAACCTGGCCTTGAACACCTCCAGGGATGGTGTCACAAACCTCAGTTCCTAATTCGCCGTTATGGAGATCAATAAAGCTGATGTTAACAGAAATATCTGGTGCTGATGTCTATGTTTTCTGTTTTGCTACATACAAAAATTTAGCATTTCAGCTCTGGAGATTTGAGGAGCTGCCTGGGCTATTGAACTCCGTAACTCTCCCCTGCATTTCTCACTACAGCCCAAGCTTCCCGAAGGACACACAATTACATGGTATAAAAAACACCATTCCAGCGTGGCTCCAAACCTGTATAAAATCTGAGTATGCAAAAAATCCTAAACAAAATCCTATCTTTGCATAAAAAAAATATAAAGTAGATAATTTCACACATCTAGTCATATTTTATAAATAGTCTCATATTTATATAAATTAGTTATATTTGCACAGTGTTTTGGAAATTAAAAGGATGTGAAAGGGTCACAGCAAATATATTGTCCTAATTTGCTTTCTTGTTTTAGACCAGGAGTAAATGCCACGGAGCTCAGTGAAGTTGATTTTAATGATGTCAGTATAGGAAGAAAGAAGTAGGCTGAGTACAGGTGTCTTTTATTAAAGCCTCTGAGCTTTTACACACACAGCAGCATTAGCAGCAGTAAAAAATGATATGAGAGATTCATTTGCAAAAGAAATTTGAATAAAACACAACCAAGGTTAATAATCCACAGCCAAAAATACCAGTCAGACTTTTCAAGATGGAAATATAAGAAAGATATGTCAAGAGCTGCTTTTCAAGGAAAAAAACTGTACAATATCTTCATAAATAACTAAGAGAGCACACACTTATGACACAGTTTTCCTGTCCGTCAAATCTGATGATAATACCAAAGTACAAGAGGCTATGAAGTAAAGTAAGAGACATCAGTAAATTGCAGAATACCCTTAAAGTGACAGAAACTGGAGCAGTGAGATGAAGCAGCGCTGTTTATATGCAAAGGAAATAAAAAAAAGCTAACTCGTATAGAGGACAACATGGATATGCCTCGTAATGGACCAGGGGGCTCTGACCCTGGTGGATGTGCCTCTGCCAACACCTTCAAGAGCATCAGCAAAAACACTTACCTGTTGCTTGAAAAGAATCTCTATCCTTAAAAATGTAACGGTATCACTCTTATTTCTTCTCTCAAAGTGCAATATTATTGTATCAGGCCAAGAGAGAAGGCTGCAAAGAGAAAATAAATTAATGAGTGTGTTGGCACTACAGAAGAGTAACAGAAATCGGTGATAACAGACAGGCAAATTCCTATGACGTAAAGCTGTCACAAGTTCCTTGATTTTTCTGCTTTCAGGAAGTGTGTATAATGATTCTATTTTCACCTTATTCATGGCTCGTTAAAATGAATACTTTCACATTAAGAAGGCTGGATCATCACCTTCAGAGTGTATGGATTTGAAAATAAAAGTATCTCACCGTTTATAGCTAATGGGCACTCATATTTTATAATAATGGGGTATAATGAATATGGTATCGACCCAAATTTATTCTAAGCTGCTTTGTTACCACAAAGAACTTCAATAAATCATCTGCTTCATTTTATAGCTATTTGTCTGGCAAAGTCAAGCACTCAACAATTAGATAATACCTAATTTTGTCTGAAGCCATTAAATTTGTTCTTTCTGCAGCAATTAAATGTGGCGGGATGCTCTGAGGAAAACTTTGTGTGATTAGGTACCACATACCTAGTTTAGATATATATTGTGGCACCAACATACATACGCACGTGTATATATAAATATAAGGTGATAATTGAAGCATGGATAAAAACCAAACCAATACAATATAAGCTACCCGTGTTGAGTCATATAGGCTCATACAATAGCAAAAAGCATTAGAAGATAATGAAAGAGATGATCATTTACACAGAAACAAGTGCCTATAAACTGGCCATAAATGTCAACCAAGCAATTTGTTCCAAATATGACAAAGTTTTTAATCACTAGAACCAGGTGTCATTTCAGAAATCTCTTCTACAAGAGAAGGCAGCACAAAAAACCTAATAAATTTTACGCTGGATCCTGATGCATTTCTGAAGGTACACCAGGCACTACCCCTAGAGCAGCATTGGCTCAAAGTAACCTCAGAATCATTAAGGCTGGGAAAGACCTCTAAAATCATAGAATCACAGAATCATAGAATAGTTTGAGTTGGAAGGGACCTCAAAGCTGATCCAGTTCCACCCCTTGCCATGGCCAGGGACACTTCCCACTGGACCAGGCTACCCAAGGCCCCATCCAGCCTGGCCTTGAACACCTCCAGCGATGGGGCAGCCACCACTGCTCTGGAAAACCTGGACCAGGGCCTCCCCACTCTCATCATGAAGAATTTCTTTCTCATGTCTAGTCTAAATGTGAATCACTGAGTCCAACCATCAACATAACGGTGGAGACACCTTCCAGGTCCTGTTACCCTAGGTTTCTTCTCCCTTCACTTGTTTGTGGTGTATTTCACATTAGCTTGCTTTTCTCGCCTGCTTTGGAAAAACACGATGTCAATGTGTTAATCCTATCATGCAGCAAAACAACAGCAGAAAGCAAAGGAAGCAGAGCACAAACACTGAAATTCCTTGCTGCCTGAATATCTTCTGATCTTGGTCACTGCCTCCAACTGTTTCTATCCGTTGAATGCATAAACTCCCTAAAAGCACTTCAGCAATAAATAATTGATATGAAATGAAGCAAACATGACTGTAATTAACTGCAGAAAACAGTTAAGCAGAAGCAAACTATTCATAACAAGAATGCAAATTGAGCCTCACATACCAGCACTTGGCAAGGTCCAATCTAGGAGAGCTGCTCTCTCAACTGAACTTAAATCCGTAAGAAGTTGTTTTCACTCATACAGAAGGTTAGGTTCCTTCATGCCATCACATAGAAATCACAAAATTAACACTTTCAAAGCTGCCCGAACGCTGTTTGCCGAGTGCAGCTTTCTTAATCTTGACTCCCACTGGTATTTTCTTTGACACCTTTCATACATCTTGTCCATTTCGAGGTTATTGCTGATTCCCAGGTGGGAGGTACTTTCCTCGTATGTGCTTGCACTGCAGGAATGATGTGCCCATTCCCTGTCCTTAGAGGATTTTAGCACTTCATGATCTGTTTGTTGTTCAGTCATTGCACAGTGTGCTTTCCCCTGATGGTAGGATTTAGAGGTAATATTCAGTGCCGAAGATGTCCCATAAATATGACAGACTACATGACTGCTATCGCTGCATCTTCTAAGCACAGTGTCAGACAAGTGCTGCAGACAGGCTCATAGATAACAGGCTCCCTAGGTGCATTTTACCAGCGTTAAGTGCAACAAGCACTATAAAATCAGCAGTGAATAGGAGGTGCTTACCAGTCTATCAGTAGAACGCTGGGTCATGTTCAGCACAGAAGTCTCTATTCCACGATAAACTGTTTTTGTTTTATTTTCAGGCTAAACATCTCAGGGAATAGTTCAACTACAAGATATACTCAAGCTCTCCAATAAATATTACTTTTACAGAATAAATACAGTGATCGTCCTTGTTAATTATGGTTTTCTCTGCATCCAAGGTCCCAAATGTGATTTAGCATTGAATCATTGTCTGTTCTCTGCTCTGCCAGCACAGTTTTTGTTTCATCTCTGAAAGCTCCGACTTTCACTGCAGCACAAATCTCGCATGCAGAGCTTGAGAGGATCACATTTCAGCATGTAAAGCATAGAACCATGGAATGGTTTGGGTTGGAAGGGACCTTAAAGCCCATCCGGTTCCACACCCTGCCATGGGCAGGGATGCCTCCCACTGGATCAGGTTGCTTTAAGGTCACTTCCAAGCCAAACCATTCTATTGCTATTTCTCCACGTCCTTCTTTTCCATTGCAAATTAAACAAGGACATGGGTTGCTCATGGGCAGTAAGGTCAGAGTTCAGGTAATCAATGCACTGCATGAAGGGTGCAGGTAGATTTTCCGCATGATAAAAATGAGGCCTCTTTCTGTCTTCTTCCTGCTCATTTATTCCTGAGGATAATAGACAGCAAAGCAGCAGCATATTGCAGTTAGCAGCAAAGTGTAATTCCCTCAGACAAGAGCAATTATACAATAGACCAACAGCAAGGCTCTGTAGCCTGTTTTCACCACAATGTGCAGAAAGCCAAAGGGAAAGGAAATTAAAAGCTTGAGCACTCTGCTTCCCAAGGCATTCCCTGCAGCTGAGAACAAAAAAGAAAATCATATTGCTTGACACTGGGTAGAAGAAAAAAACAGGATCTTGTTCTTCTTTTTCCTTCGAAGCAGTCCTTATGGCCCTGCATGTTAAATACCATGGACCATAGTTCATACATTCAGCCTCACTCCTCCCTCCTCTGCACAGCACAGCGGCACCGTGGTGCCAATGCTGGAGAGTCAGCAAGGGAAGCAAGAGAACAGAGATGAGAAGAATTCCCTGCTCTAAGCAGCAGCACTGACGTTGTTGTGTAGTGCCTGCCTGGAGGAGAGCCTGGAGGGAGGCTTGAGAGCACCAAGACTTGCAGGTTACACGATCCAGCCCTCAAGAACAGCATGAGTCACAGCCTCCTTTGCTGTGAAAAGTTACCGAGTCCCAGCAGGAGCATCTACTCTTTCCACTTTGTGTTTTTTAGGTCAGAGGCAAAACAATTCAGATTTGATTACTTCTGAAATTAAACTCCTACTTTCAGTGGAAAGACTTGTTAAAATTCCTGTTTCAATTGATGTCAGAGTAACTTTTTGCAAGCCTACGTGAGCAGTGTTCCCAAGTCGATATTACCAGCTCAGATTTGCACACACTTAACAATCTAGTATTTCATTTAATTCTTGAGAGTGGGGCTATTTCTTCTATTACTATGATAGTTTCGTAATTGCCAGCAGTAGACTGGGTCTAAAGTAACCTACGTGATGAAACCACAGGGACAAGTGCTTATCCTCTCATTCACCGATAGAAGTAGAAACCAAAGTAACTCCATAAGGAGTTGAGTTGAATCCAGTTGAATCAGAGCAATGAAAAAGAGAGTGCTGAGCATTTGGACAGACCTATGGAGACCTGCCAGGTCACAGCATGGCGTCCATGGACAAGGTTTGCAGAAGATCACTGTGAGAAAGTCCTGGGTCTTGACATACCATTATATACACAATCATAGAATCATTTCGGTTGGAAGAGACCTTTAAGGTCATTGATCCAATCCTCCTAAGTCCACCGCCAAGTATGGCATCTACTCATTGTTTAAACCCCTCCAGGAACGGTGACTCAACCACCTCCCTGGGCAGCCTCTTCCACTGCCTGACAACCCTTTCAGTAAAGAAGTTCCTCCTAATATCCAACCTACATCTCCCCTGACACATCTTGAGGCCATCTCCCCTTGTCCTGTCACCAGCTACCAGGGAGAAGAGACCAGCATCCACCTCTCTACAACCTCCTTTCAGGCAGTTTTAGACAGTGATAAGGTCTCCCCTCAGTCTCCTTTTCCCCAGACTAAACAGCCTCAGCTTCCTCAGCCGCTCATAACCCCGTGCTCAGCCCCTTCCCCAGTTCCATTCCCCTTCTCTGCACACCCTCCAGCATCTCAGTGTCCTTCTTGCAATGAGACACAACCCTGAGAGCAAGGATGGAGAACAATGGATGGGATTTGATTCAGGAATGGTAATCAGCTTAATATTTTTTCAAAAGGGAATGTGATGGAATAAGATGAACCTTTGAATAGGACGTAACTTCCAGTGGAGAACATAGGAGGATAAATATGTTTCAAAAAACATGAGGGCCCATTTAGATGATCATGTAGAAGGTAACAGAGTACAACTGTTCATCATGCAGATCTCTCACCTTGTTACTCAAAAGATAGGTTGGTACCTTCAGAGACAAAGAAAGAGGCAGAATTTGTTGCTTCTTAAATACTCTGAGTGGACAGAACATAGATAACATTGCTGAACTGAGGGAACAACTTGATTTACTTGAAATTTAGAGCTGCTTCAGGGCTGCTCAGCACTGTGATAAGTTACAGCAGCAGCTTCAGAGCAATTTTACCACCAAAGAATGCCCAAGTGCATGTTATTCCTTATTCACATTTACTTTTTTCCTGTGCTTCATTCCTCCCCTCCTATTTCCTATCCTCCCTCCTCTTATCTTTGCAGATCTGGAGACTGTGTAGGGAGCTGGCATGAGCCATTCCAGGGGCAACGAGATGCCCTGGAGCCCTGATGTGCTGGCAGTTTCAGATCAGAGATCTCCCTTTCCACAGAGAGTTCTCTCTCGTCGTAACAACTAAACTGATGCAGTGATTTCTCTCAGGCAAGGGAACTATTGCCATCCAGTTCTTAATACGATTTCAGGAAAATCATGTGTTCCTGCCATAGCGCCAGAACTCACAGTGTTTGCTAAATATTTGCTCTGCAGTAAAGTTCTTATTTGCACATTCCTTGGGTTAGGTCCGGAACAAACATCAAGAGAGATGAAAGCAACAGAACAATCTACTTGCTGCCACCTACAGAAAGGAAGATGAGTCAAGGAGTCAGATTGGAAGCACAGAGGCAGACAATAAATCAGGGCTAAGGAGAGAAACCTTCAGATCTCTGCAAATAGATAGCCGACTTGGATAAAATACTGATAAATATGTGATTGTCTCAAGAAATAACACCACTCAGAGGAGCTAGAGCAGAAAAGTGAGGAAAATTCTTAGGAGGAAACTGGCTGCACTATAAGATGATGTATTTGTAGAGTAGCTGTATCACATAGGGAAGGGATTTTCAATGATGAAACATTCAGAGCTGCTTCAAAGGATCTTAAAACTTATTTTAAAATATATAGCAATTCTTGTTTCATTTAAACACAGTGTGGTTTCTTAAATTCAGATTAGATTTCCCTACTGAAGAATGCATGGACAGGATGAAGTGGAAGAGGTTTAAGCTGAAGGAGGGGAGATTTAAGTGAGATCTTAGGAAGAAATGCTTTCCTGTGAGGGCGAGGAGGCCCTGGAACAAGTTGCCCAGGGAAGTTGAGGCTGCCCCATCCCTGGAGGTGTTCGAGGCCAGGTTGGATGGGGCTTGAAGCCCCTGATCCAGTGGGAGGTGTCCCCGCCCATGGCAGGGGCAGGAACTGGATGGGCTTTGAGGTCCATTCCAACCCAAACCATTCTATGATTGGTTCTATGACTTGCAAGACACTAGATACATATTAATAATTCTACACAATGCAATATTGGGAGGAACCTTTGAGATGAATGGAAGACATGCAACAGAACCTTTTTTAACTAGGAAAAAAATAGACACTAGGAGAAATGTCCATAAAACCAAACAAAGAGCAGATTTTCAAGCGCACAGCCCATGCACTGTTGGTGAAGTCTCATGGGAGACAGTACTCAAGGGCAAGGGAGCCCAGGAGGGCTGGGAGCTCTTCAAAAGGGTGGTCCTAGCAGCTCAGGAGAAAGCCATCCCTGTGGTCCGGAAAAAAAGCCGGCAGGGGAGAAAGCCAGCTTGGTTAAATAGAGAGATCTTGAGGGATATCAAGAAGAAGAGAAATGTTTATGGCCTCTGGAAGAAGGGACAGGCCTCTTGGGTGGACTACAGGAGGGAAGTGAGATTGTGTAGGGAAAAAATCAGAAAGGCTAAGGCTCAGCTAGAAATTGGATTGGCCAAGTCTGTGAAAGATAACAAAAAATCTTTCTACAAATATATAAATAATAAAAGGAGGACTAGGGAGACCATACAGTCCCTATTGGACACAGAAGGAACAACAGTAACAGGGGATGAGGAAAAGGCCGAGGTACTTAATGCCTTCTTTGCCTCAGTCTTTAGTCCTAAGGAGGGTTGTTCCGTCTGTGTACAAACCCAGGAGCTAGAGGAGCATAATGAGGCTCCCATGATCCAAGAGGAGGTGGTCAGAGCCTTGCTAGCCCGACTAGACATCCACAAGTCTATGGGGCCGGACGGGATTCACCCTAGGGTACTGAAGGAGCTGGCGGATGTGCTGGCCAAACCCCTTTCCATCATCTTCCAACAGTCCTGGAAGACTGGGGAAGTCCCACTGGACTGGAGGCTGGCTGATGTTGTGCCCATCTACAAAAAGGGCCGCAGGGAGGACCCAGGAAACTACAGGCCTGTCAGTCTGACCTCAGTGCCAGGGAAAGTCATGGAGCAGGTGATCTTGAGTGCTATCATGAAGCACATGCAAGAGAACCGGGTGATCAGGCCCAGTCAACATGGGTTCACAAAAGGCAGGTCTTGCCAGACTAACCTGATCGCCTTCTATGACAAAGTGACTCGGCTGCTGGATGAGGGAAAGGCTGTGGATGTGGTCTTCCTGGACTTCAGCAAAGCCTTTGACACAGTTTCTCACAGCGTTCTGCTTGAGAAACTGTCAGCCTCTGGCCTGGACAGGCGCACGCTCTCCTGGGTGGAAAACTGGTTGGATGGCCGGGCCCAGAGAGTGGTGGGAAATGGTGTGAAATCCAGCTGGAGGCCAGTGACAAGTGGGGTTCCCCAGGGCTCAGTGCTGGGTCCAGCCCTGTTCAATGTCTTCATCGATGATCTGGATGAAGGCATTGAGTGCACGCTTAGCAAGTTTGCAGACGACACTAAGCTGGGTGGAAGTGTAGATCTGCTGGAGGGTAGGGAGGCTCTGCAAAGGGATCTGAACAGGCTGGACCGCTGGGCAGAGTCCAATGGCATGAGGTTTAACAAGGCCAAATGCCGGGTCCTGCACTTGGGGCACAACAACCCTATGCAGTGCTACAGACTAGGAGAAGTCTGTTTAGAAAGCTGCCTGGAGGAGAGGGACCTGGGGGTGTTGGTTGACAGCCGACTGAATATGAGCCAGCAGTGTGCCCAGGTGGCCAAGAAGGCCAATGGCATCTTGGCTTGTATCAGAAACGGTGTGACCAGCAGGTCCAGGGAGGTTATCCTCCCTCTGTACTCGGCACTGGTGAGACCGCTCCTTGAATACTGTGTTCAGTTCTGGGCCCCTCACCATAAGAAGGATGTTGAGGCTCTGGAGAGAGTCCAGAGAAGAGCAACAAAGCTGGTGAAAGGGCTGGAGAACAGGCCTTATGAGGAGCGGCTGAGAGAGCTGGGGTTGTTTAGCCTGGAGAAGAGGAGGCTGAGGGGAGACCTCATTGCTCTCTACAACTACCTGAAAGGACGTTGCAGAGAGGAGGGTGCTGGCCTCTTCTCCCAAGTGACAGGGGACAGGACAAGAGGGAATGGCCTCAAGCTCTGCCAGGGGAGGTTTAGGCTAGACGTTAGGAAAAAATTCTTTACAGAAAGGGTCATTGGGCACTGGAACAGGCTGCCCAGGGAGGTGGTTGATTCACCTTCCCTGGAGGTGTTTAAGGCACGGGTGGACGAGGTGCTGAGGGGCATGGTTTAGTGTTTGATGGGAACGGTTGGACTCGATGATCCGGTGGGTCTCTTCCAACCTGGTTATTCTGTGATTCTGTGAAGACAGCACCTTAGAGACAGCACCTTAAGAAGCAGCAGATTAATTAGATTTACTAATGTATACTTACTGTATTTAAATATATACTGTATTAAATATACTTCATCTATTGTCCCAGTTGACAGATAACTCTGTTCTCCCCTCACTGAGATACCTTTCTACTAACAGTAGAAGAAAGGATTTGAGAAACATCTCAAAGACGCTAAGAAATTTTCCTTTTGTTTCCTTTTTGTCCATTTCTTCTCTGGTACATGATATAAAAAAATTACCAGGCTTCAGCTGAAAGAATTTCTAATTTCAGAAATGACATAATTTTCTTTACGCCTGTCTTTTTTTCCCGTTTTCTTATTACCTTACTGTTATTATTTGATAGCAAGCGCTAAACAGGTGGTATTGTTAGTTATTACCAGTTACTAAGAAAAATTCTACTCCTCCTCATTATCTCCTCATGAGAAATAGCCTGTAAACAGCTTTCACTACAATAAAGATGGTTTAACAAATCTGTGGTTTGGGACTTTTCTTCCTGCAGGAAATAACTCTGCTCCAACAACAAAGCCCCTACAAGAACATGAACCTATAATCCACCAAATATACTTAGATCACAAAACTGTTGTTCTTTAGATCTTTAATAGGATTTATTATCAGCATTTCATGACTTAAAGAAAAATTATCGTTGTATAACATTTTTTAATAAATACGTATTAAAGCAATACCTACAGTGTGAAAAAACGGTCACAGAAATAAGGGCGCTTTAAATAATCCTCTGCCTCCTTCATGGGCCAGAGCCGCCTTACACCATTTTAATTCCTTAGAACATCCACCAGAAAATGTCCTTCAAAAGGAACTTTTGATCTCCCTCCTGATGCAGAAATCTGCTCCAGAAGGAGCCCTGATTTATCTACAGCTAGAGTTTCTAAGAAACCAAACTGTCCACACTATCTAAATTATTTATATTAACAGAAGCACTTGGAAATGAGGGAGCAGGCAATAAAGGGCACGCGTGGCCCTTACACTGCCCACAGGCACATAAAACCAGAATGAATAAACTCCCTAAACATAAAACCTTACTCCTTTATATGTGAGAGTAGTCTGGCTTAAGACAAACCCAGTAAGTAGATTTAAAAGTGAATCAATGTGAAAGAACAAGTGCTTTCTCTTGCAAACTGCACAAAAGAGACATTTTTCTGTTAAGAGATGGAAAGAAGCACTTAGTCATGTAATACAGTCATATAACAGTCAGATCAAGAAGGTTCCTGACCCTGAAATAAATGTCTCTAGAAGACCAAAGTATAAAGAAAATGAAATAAACTTTTTTCATTTTAACACCATCTGTTAATAATTTAAAAGTGTGTTTTACACCACAACCACAGAGAGGCCGGCTCACTGGGAGCTGACTGCTGGACTAAAGCATTAATCCAAGATAAAAAAAAGCGAGAAAGCTGTGTTTGCTTCAGTAAACCTGGAACTTCACACTAAGATGAGACACATTTCAGCTCAAGGGGTTGGTTGAGTTACACTCAATCTGTGCAAGTTGGTTTTGTTTGGAAAACATTTTGTTAGAGCAAATGGTATTTATCTGATCCCTTTAACATCCATGAATGCAAACACTTATTTTGCTGAATCCAAGAGGTCCAGGACATATAAGCCAGCTTTATAGTTGTGATTCCAACCATGCTTCACTTCCAAAAATTCTCTAAAAACAAAATTCCATCTGTTGGTTTCCACCTAAGGCCACGACAAAAAAATGAGTTGCTCATTATTCTTCTGGGTTCTTTCCATCTGCATTTTTTGCTTCTCTGATTTTTCTCTTCTTACCACTGAAAACTGTTCCACTGAGAGGTGGAGGTGGGGGGTGGAAAGCAATGAAGAGATTTCAAGCTATTAATTTCCAATCCCACATTTAATGATGACAAATCCTTGGCCTTCTTCCATCTCTCACTAAGGACCTATGTAATTGTTCATCACTTTAGTGTAAGTGACAGATATATAGTATGTGCATCATCGTTAATGAGATTGGTTGCCCATAGATCAAAAATAGGCTGAAACTCCAGCTAATCTTATCAAAACTTGATTCCTGTGGCCCTTGGACATCCCTGTGAAATATAAGACTGATGGGACTTGTGCCTCCAGGCTGAGAGAGTTAGGGTTGTTCAGCCTGGAGAAGAGAAGGCTCCGAGGAGACCTCATAGCAACATTCCAGTACCTGAAGGGTCTACAAGAAAGCTGGAGAGGAACTATTTACAAAGGCTTGTAGTAATAGGACAAGGGGTAATAGCTATAAATTGGAGAGGGGCAGATTTAGACTAAAGCTAAGGAGGAGTTTCTTCACTATGAGAGTGGTGAGGCCCTGGCCCAGGTTGCCCGGAGAAGCTGTGGCTGCCCCATCCCTGGACGTGTTCAAGGCCAGGTTGGATGGGGCTTGGGCAGCCTGAGCTAGTGGGACGTGTCCCTGCCTATGGCAGGGGTGGAACTGGATGGGGCTTTGAGGTCCCTTCCAATCCAACCCATTCTATGATTCTATGACACCAGGTTATAACAGTAAGAAGTCAGTAGGATATAATAACAAGTTAGTGTGAATAAGAAACTGCAATATTCAGTGAGCAGCAATGTGAAATTTGTCACAGTAGTGATTGCTTATATTGCAGTATCAAAGTAGCAGCACTGATTAAGGTCCTGTTATGGAATTCAAATTTAATAAGAGCGCTAACCTTTAGTTTGTTGAAAAAAAATACCACTGAAATGGCAAAAAGTCAAAACTTATAATATGAATTTTGAGCTGTATTCAAAATCATATTTTTATAGTGGTTTTATGAAAAATTTATTGACACCTCAAGTATAATAAAATCTTTTTAGGCTTTTTTCTTCATGTTCACTAAAGATGGTTTTGTACAGGAAATCAAAATCATTTTGAGACATCAGCAGTCAAAGGGTGCCTCCATGGAGTTCTCTTACTGCAGCAGCAGTTATCCAGCAGTCATTATTTAGTCTTGTTGTGAGAGTCTCGTATCATCATTTTAGTTTTAGGGACTTTAGTTGTGTTAAGACAAAAGCACATCACAAATATAAGGAATATTATGACAGTCAGCTTTGTCAGTGAAACTGCTACCTAAGAACAGAAGGATGCTATTCAATCACAGAATGGTTTGGGCCAGAAGGGACCTTACAGCCCAATTCCACCCCCTGCCATGGGCAGGGACACCTCTGACTGGATCAGGTTGCTCCAAGCCCCATCCAACCTGGCCTTGAACGCCCCAGGGATGGGGCAGCCAAAGCTGCCCTGGGCAACCCGGGCCAGGGCCTCCCCACCCTCACAGGAGAACATTTCTTCATCTCAATCTCCCCTCTTTCAGCTTACTTAAACGTTTATAGCACAGAACAAGTGTCTGAAAATAAATAACTTCTAAAGAGAGAGGTGTAAGCCTTGGTGATCCCACCATAGGTGATATGATATGAGCAGGAAAGTATGTACAAATCTTTCCTTCTTAATCTTTAGTTGTATAACATTAGGCATAGTAACGCTCGGAAATTTTTTAGTATGTAAGAAATTAAATAGAGCTTTTGAACGTTAATTGTCATTTGGGCTACCACAAGGGCCAGAAACTTCATCCCTAGTTTCTGCAGTCTAATCAAATAGCACTTTGCAAAGCTAATAGTGCAGTGACATGGCAGGAAATGACAGAGGAATGTCAGAAATGGTAGAAATTACCGAACTGTGCAGAGTCCCAGTTTCAGTTTCACGTGGAACTGAGTGCTATTCTCTTTTCTGCACAAATTTACCTTTAATGTCCTTCATGATTAACAAAAGGTCTTCTGCATTTGATGTCTTTCAACAGCGAAGAGACACTCAAATCTCTTTGAATAAAGAGAAGAATAGCTTCTTTTTATTATATATAGTCCTGAAACAGGAGTAGATGCTAAGGAGAAGAACACTGTGACACCATGACATTCAATAGCGTGACACTGAATTGAGGCAGCATGATACGATACAGACCACGTGCACTGGTCACTGCCACTTTTGGAAATGACAGTAGAGAAAGATTTCTAAGATGTATTTTCATCTCTCGCACTCAATAGAGAGCAGTGATCTTGACACTCACGTGCCTGACACGGAGCTAGGAGAGGATTTGAAGAGACAACAATGAAACAACATTATCTCACATAGAGAAAATAGAATTACTTTTGAAATATCATGATTTGAAACAACTATACATTGATTTCTTTATTGTCATTAAGACTGTGAGTCTACATTTTGTAAATCAAATTACAAGTGCTACAAACTGACTAATAATTTCAGACCGTGGGGCAAAGAGAACAATTTTTCAATACAACATACCCAAGACCTACGCATGCCTTGCTGTAGCATTTGCTTCTGAGATCCTTCACATCTTGTCAAAATGTTCTTCAAGAACAATGTCCGTATAAGCTGCCTCTCCCTCCACATTTGTGTGTACTGGCACATCCAAAATGTCAGGTCTTGGCCTGCTCTACAGTGTTGCTCACTGACCTGTGGATGGTGTACATGGAAGGAGGAGCTGCAACAGTACAGAATCACAGAATGGGTTGGGTTGGAAGGGACCTTAAAGCCCATCCAGTCCCATCCCCCTGCCATGGGCAGGGACACCTCCCACTGGATCAGGGGCTCCAAGCACCATCCAACCTGGCCTTGAACACCTCCAGGGATGGGGCAGCCACCACTGCTCTGGGCAACCTGGGCCAGCATTCTGCTGTACAAGTCTTCTGTTTGGTTTACACATCTTCCATCCCTGCATCTCAGCTTGTTTAGTAGGTCAAGTAGGGTTCTTGCCTACAAGAGCTCATTAACTACTTGCTTTTAAGCAGTCATCTACACCTTCTTTTTTTTTTGCTATCTGTATTATCACATTATCAGAGCTTGAATGACGCAGCTGAATCAGGTCCCTGGAGCCTGAACAGAAAGCTGGGACTTACAGTGCCTAGGACGTTAACATAATTTCCCCAGCTTCAATTAGGTTTTGAGCTAATGCAGTTGTTTCAAAGACTCTTGATGAAATTGAAGTCTTTGTGTTCTTTGCAGTAGGCATTTTAGAAATGGTTTCAATCAAGTTTCAATACAAAGCTGTAGGCAACATTAGAGACGTTTCTGGTGCCACAATGAGCTGCTCTGAGGCATTGACTGGCCTCTGAGTGATCTGTGAACGTCAGCATTTTGTTGTTCTCCCTAAATGCATTTGTAAATCCACTTTTTTCTTGGCCACATTTCTGTTTGCTAGTAACTCACCCTAATGGAACGAGGTGACTTTTAGATGTATTAAAAAGAGATTTTATTAAAACACTAGAAATATTCTCATAAAGCACAGAAACTAGATGTCCATTTCCCTCCTTAGGGCATGCGTGAGCAAAATGGACCCAGTGGAGTCAACAGAATAATTTTCATTCACTTCAGCAGAGCAGGGTTAGGGATCTTTAATCCTTTGTTAATTTGGGAAGGCGCGACACAACCTTACCTATCGCGTCATAGAATCATGGGATGGCTTGGGTTGGAAGGGACCTCTAGCCCATCCAGTCCCAACCCCTGCCACGGGGAGGGACACCTCCTGCGTGATCAGGTTGCTCAAAACCTCATCCAACCTGGCCTTGAACACCTTCAGGGATGGGGCAGCCACAACTTCTCTGGGCAACCTCTGCCACTGCTTCCCCACCCTCACAGCATCACAAGATGTTAGTATAGTGCATACTTGAAGTATTTACAGACCTACAGTACCAGACATCAGAGGAAAGAAAAGGAAAAAAAAAAAAAGATTTCTTTCGAACTGCAGGCAAGGAAAGGTCTTGTATTCTCATTTTGTTTGAACATAGTTTGTAATAGCGCTAAGCATTTTATGCCAGTGGCAGCAGCCTTTTACAGCACTCATTGTATTCTCTCCAATTTCTCTTCTCTTGACCCCAGTTTGTATTTGCAAGGCAGATGCTTAAGGGACTGCTTGTGTTCCCAAGCCATAAAATGATACCTGATTTAAAGCAAACATCTTTCTTCCTTCAAAATGCTCACCATTCTTCCCAACTATTAATGTAGGGTAAAGCTTTACAGCATTTTGGTTGCACTATAACAGTGTTACAAAATTATTTTCCTAAGAGGTTGCATTCCCATTACTGATGTATCTACTATTGTCACTACCTGCAATAAAGTCATCATTTATATAACATTCCCTTGAAAAACTGTTGCTTGTATTCAGCATCTCTCAAGCTGTTTCTGCTCTCACAGTGAGAATAACAAAATAGAAGTGGTTCTGCTTGTTTGGATGGGGCTACAGAAAACGATGTCGCAGGAGTAGGAGGCATGAATTGTAGGAGATAAATTGCAAAACAGATTTCAA
Source organism: Phaenicophaeus curvirostris (assembly GCF_032191515.1). Lineage (NCBI taxonomy): Eukaryota > Metazoa > Chordata > Aves > Cuculiformes > Cuculidae > Phaenicophaeus > Phaenicophaeus curvirostris. The sequence goes on along the minus strand of NC_091400.1, from coordinate 11,198,223 downwards.
AATCCTGCTTGGTTTTGCTTAAAGTACAATCCATACATGTGCTCTACCAGAGAAAGGAGGACATGGAGCACATTGTCCCTCTTGGAGGTATTGTCTAAGGTTGTCCTTGTACTACCTAAAACACTGAAGGCAAAGATGAGAATCCACTTATAGTTTGTCCTTGTCCATCCACTTCTTGTCACTTCTGCTGAGCTAGAGAAGAGATGTTCAAAGAAGATGTGTGCCCTGCCATGCTGCTGCTAACATTGAAGACTTGCACCTGTATAGACATGTCCACCCTCAGGAGTTCCAACCAACTTGTTCCTGCTTGAGGATCAGCTCTCTACTTGCTTAATCTCCAAAACACTTCTTTCACTGGTTTAAAAATATAAAGGATTTCCTTGCCTATAAAAACAAAAGTTGGAAGAAACTGTGCAGATTTCATCTAAAGAAGAAATTTAAAGGTGGCTGAAAAAAAATCCGTATTTTTTTTCTCCAAAAACTCTTTCAAAACTGCTTTCAAATATTACATTTTACAATATTACTTTATTTCTGCCCTGTTAAAAATGGTATTCAAATTTAAACATCTGCAAGGTGTTGAGCATTCTCAGCAAAAATCTCAGCAAGCTCAACTCCCACTGGTCACAGATGGAGAGGAGGGGGCGGAGAAGTACACTGTGAGAGTCATTCTTGAGTACATTTATATTTAATTCCATTTTGATAGGTGTTGTGGTTTGGGACCACAAAAACACGCTCCAGATTTAGAAAGCTGACTCTTGTAGCAGCCGAAAGTTACACTTCAGTCTCTCCTGAAGGTCTGTACTTCTCAAGTACTTTGACACTGTCTAGTTAAGAAGGCCCCCAGTGTAAAACACAACATCAAATCCTTAAAACCAGGAGACCATAGTATAAAGCCTATTAGTTTCTCCCTATAGTCATGACTTAAAAGCAAAGCAGCTTTCAGCTTTTGGAATCTAATGCTACCTTGTACCACTTGGGTGGATTCTACATGGAAAATGCTTTGTAGATAATTAAGATTTAAGCAGAACCTAAGTTGTTTCTCACTACAAGTCATTGCTTCAGGGTTTTGTTGGCTGAATAATATATTTCTGCTAGATTAAGTTGGGGTTTTAGCAAAAATAAAACATCAAAATGGTTACAAACTCTTCTTTAACATATCCTTGAAATGACAGGCCTGTATAGAACCAGAGAATCATTTCATTGGAAAAGACCTTTGAGATCATCGAGTCCAACGATATCTGTCTACTACTAAAACCAGATCCCTGAGCACCTCATCTGCCTGTGTTTTAAATCCCTCCAGGGATGGGGACGATGATGACTCCACCACCTCCCTGGGCAGCCTGTGTGCCCAAGAACGCTTTCAGTGAAATTGTCCAGCCTAAACCTGCCCTGGTGCAACTTGAGGCCAGTCGCTCTCACCCTGTCACCTATCACTTGGGAGAAGAGACCAGCAGTCAGCTCACTCCAACCTCCTTTAAGGGAGTTGTAGACAGTGATAAGGTCTTCCCTCAGCCTCCTCTTCTCCAGGCTAAACTACTAAATTAAAGGAAGAGTTGCTATATAACCTGAAAAACATGTTAAAATAAGAGAACTTTTCCATTAACTCTGTTTGAACAGATAGGACCAATCCAGCCCAATCTAAGTGTAGAGCAGTTAGAATATTAACACCACAAGCAACTTCGTTATGAAGACACATGTGTTTGCACTTAACTGAAGCTGATTAAGACTTACAATTTTGTGAGCCACTGTAAACCATAAATCCTAACTATACCTGTCCCTCTCTGTATTATTTTAGCATTTACTAAGCATGGTATTACAGAAAAAACTTTAATATGCGTTGTATGATACCTGGCACAACATGGTCCTGACCCCTGGGTGGAGAAGAAGGTTGCCCTCATTAAATAAAATAACAGAACATGAGAGACTATCTCATCACATTTGTAGACAACCCCAGGAGTTATCCACAAGTTAGAAGCTTTCTAAAGATCAAAGAAGTACAAGATATCAAAGCTTCTTATGTACAGTGAGGTTTCAAACATAAATCTACATCCTGAACATCAACACAAAGACACAGCAGCCAAACTGCACCTTCCTAGATCTCAAGCTGATTGGTTAAAATCTGCCTTCTGGAATTATTGAGGAGAAGTTGCTTGGTTGTTTTTTTTTTCCAAGAGTTTTTACTTTATTTTTTTTTTCAGGCACTGAAGACTGAATGTGAAATTTTATAAATAAATCTTGGTATTCAATAAAATTATTTCTCTAAAGTGAGAGAAGCATGAATTCATTAAAAACTGTGCATAACCCCCTTCTCGTTAATATTTTACCTAGAACACTACCTATCTACAATTAATAACTTCTAAATTTAAAATTCTCATGCATCATTAGTTCAGAGTCTAATGGCCCCTCAGAATCCAAGGCAGCCGAAATAAATGTTACGCATACGTCATTAAGACTAAAAAAAACCTCTGGCTATAAATCTCAAGATATGTATAAAATATGCATTGTAGGACAATATTTCTGTTAAGTCAATGTTATCTCAACAGAACATTTAAAGGCTTTAGTATTAGACTTGAAGATATAGCTCAGTTCACTAACAGGGCAATAATAACCTATGTTTGTGAGAGGTCATTAGAAAACCCAAGGGGGTCATTTCTGTCACAGTACTATGCTTTATTATCTTTTAGGAGAATATTGCAAAAAATATTTCATCAAAAATTACAAATATATGATTTACTAAGTAACAAAACCCACAAAAAAACTGGCGAAGAACTCTGAATGCTTGGTAGCTGAGAGAAATAACCCAAGCTTGCTAAAGGTGTCGTTGCACCCTAGGGACTATCCACAAGCAGTCAGTCCAAATTAAATATTTTTATATTTGGAAAACACAAAGTTCACGAAAGCAGGTGGCATTGACTATCATAAAAAACCACACTTCAAAGCCATACTTGAAAAAATTTCTCTCAGTGCTTTTCCACAGATTTAATAAAATTATTGCTTTGTTAGAATGACAGTAGAGCCTTCAGATAGAAAACAAGATTTTTCTAATTCTAGTTGCTATAACAAACACAGGGCGCCTTTGCTCCAAAGGGCTTAAAATCATATGTTAAGACAGCACAGAAACAGGAAAATAAAGTAATATGTCCTCACTTTAGTGATGCAAATTGAAGCACAGGGTATCCAAGTGCACTGCTTGAGTATCACTCAGGTATTTGCGCACTGATACCTTCACAGTCCAAACCTCCAAATTAGCTCTCTTTTCTTTAAAGACATGCAGGAGCTTCAGAAGCACTGCACCAGTGTAGGGTCGCCCTTTGAAGCACAACTAATGAAAACAGAAAGAGATGAGAGTAGTCTAAATCAGATATTTTAATGATAGGACCAATGACAGGACCCAAGGGAATGGCAGGAACAAGTGCCAAGGGAGGGTTAGGTTGAACATCAGGAAAAGGTTCTTCCCCCAGAGGGTGGTGGAACACTGGAACAACTCCCAGGGAAGCAGTCATGGCACCAATTCCAGAAAGCATTTGGCCAACACCCTCAAACCCATGGTGTGATTGTTGGGATTGTCCATACAGGGACAGGAGTTGAACTCAGTGATCCTGCCAATTCAGGTCATCCTATGATTCTATGATTTGCTAATTAGCTGTTTGAAAGAGTCTAATTAGGTTCTAAGAATCACAAAGGACTACAAAACCATTTTGCAATGCTACATTATGGTATTACACGATTGCTTAAAATTTCAGGTTTTGAATATTAATTTCCTTAGCATGCAGAGCATGGGAAAACTAAAAGGGAAGTAAACGTGCTGTTCCAGCACAGAGATCATTAAATCTTAGGCTGAACACAAAGTATTTTTAAAATAGAAATGTCCATTACAGCGCCACTGACGTGGTGTATGAGGAGAAACAACTCCGGGCAGAATGACAGTAATTGCCCACACCTCAATAAAAGCACAAAAGTAATCCCAGCACAACACACCAAGGATGTCTTAAGCATGATGAAACAAAATTACTCAATTTTTTTTGCAGGATTTACTTTTTTGGATGTTCTTTCCTCGAGCAACTGATGATTTTCCTGCACAGAGGAACCCATAAATTTACACCGCTGAAAGAACAGTGCTGGTTTGTAGCAAATTCTGCGGCACCTCCACTCCTCACGTTGACGTTCTCTGTAACGCGTGAGCCTTTTTTCCTTCCACGTACCAAGGACAAGCTTTCCACTTATCAGAAAAGGAAGGAAGAGAGGTTTATGCTCTTTAAACTCCTTCATTTAGGGGGAAGGAATGCAGTTCCGCACTCTCCCCTTCTAGGATAAGGACAGGGGAGACGCTGCTCTGTGATTCTTCCCCTTGTGCCAAGATATAGTTTTGTCCCCTCAGAACAAGATCAATTTGCCCCTGTTCTCATGCAGATGTTCCAGTCTGTCCCAGCAAGCATTGGAAAATAGTTTATAAAATGAAAGAGATAATATCTCAGCATTGGCCTCAGAAGGTCAAGCCTGCCTAGGTCCTGTGCATGCCCCTCTACAAACGTTTTCACAGAGTAGACAGCTGTGGGCCCTCATTCTGCTTTCTTTTATCTCTGCAAGGAGGCAGAGGTCACCCTTCTTCCAAACTGCTATAATGATGGCTTTTAAGACAACCTTGTGATGAGTTGTTTCAAACAGCGGAGGCCAGCTCAATGCGGTGCACAGCCAGGCACTCTATGAGAGCAGAGACAGAGACAGCTTCTCTCCTGAAGGGCTGGAGATTTGTATTTCTCAGTGCATGCACCAACTTGTAAGCAACTGGCAAAAAGATGGATTTACGTCTGCCCACTGTGGTGTCCTGGCATTCCAAACAGGTCTGAAAGATTTCAGACAGCTTCAAGGTCAGGAGCTGTGTCTTTAATAGGGCCGAGAATTAAAAGATCTACTGAAGCTTAAAACTTCAGGCTTATCTATTTTAAGTATCATAGGATGCAATCTCAGGAGAGTACTCATGCAAAAAATCCCCCAACAAGTAGATTCGTATATATAAAAAAAATAGAAAAACTCCATATGGTGTAAATTAGCAATCTGTTTATCTGTATTCATCCACAGTCATCATGCTGACTGCAGCACTTGACAGTCTGAATACAAAAGCTAATAATCTGAAATTCAGTTATTTTCCAGAAAAAAAAAGAAGCCACAGGCAAGGATTTTGTATCAGCCTGCAATGACAGAGAGGCGCCAGAACACGTACACCAGTTGCTGAATAGATTCAAAAAACCAAATTACAAGGGAATGAGAACAGCACACGTAACTGGCTCAAGAACAGCCTTTCTTGGTTTTCCACCCAAAATAAAATAAATATTCTAATTCACAAGAGTTGTAACAGATTTATAATGTAATGCAATGACTGCATTTAAAATTGTTCTGTTCAAAATCAATGGTTGTATCCAGATGAAAGTTCTATATCTAAGTCTAATATTCTCTATGAGGAGCACACTGGGGAGATATCAATAAATTCATGAGTGTCTCTATTAGCTTATTTGTTTTCACGTCAACACTATGCGCGTAGCAGAATTACAGTTCCAAAATCACTTGGAATGAAAGAAATAATAGCTATTAACATCCTTTCCCTAAAAGTATATGGAATTTCTTTTTAGGATTCTTCTATAATCTTTGCAGCCTGATATGATGAAAGTGTAGAGATGCCAGATCCAATGTATGAACAACTCTGTGCCCTCAGGTTTAGTCAGTAGCTGAAACACGTGCTTGTGTTTTGGCACATGACTGAACCGAGCCCACGCATTTCTGTTTTTAGCATGTGTGATCGCATCAAATATGTTCACAATTAAATTTCTGTTCTGAAAAAGTCCTGAAAGCTATAAAAGCTAATGACTGCACTGCAGTTTGGAATATCTGTGTCACTTAAACCAGGATCAATTAAGTGTAATTTCACCATGGTGCTTAAGTACCTTCACATTGAAATCACATCTAATAATATTTTTTTAGGTAACAGACAAATCCAAAGCAAGATTTAATGGCTGGGAGACACACAGAATTCGTACTGTATCTATTTTTAACAGTCACATTCATTAACCGTGGGAACAAATGACCACAGAGCATGACACACCTTTCCAAAACACATTCCCATGAGGCTTAGGAGTGAGCAGGCAAAACCCCACACTGGGAAGCAGATGCAGCCCTAGACTGATGTCTCCTCATTTAATCGTAGAATCACAGAATTGTTAAGGTTGGAAAAGACCTCTAAGCTCATCCAGTCCAACTGTCAGCCCAACCCCACCGTGCCTGCTAAAACCCTGGCCCCAAGTGCCACGTCTACACCACATTTTTTTAACCCCTCTGGGGATGGAGAATCCACCACTGCCCTGGGCAGCCTCTGCCAGGGATTCACCACTCTGTCAGTGAAGAAATGTTTCCTAATATCGAATCCAAACCTCCCATGGCACAACCTGAGGCCACTTTCTCTCATTCTATCCCTTGCTACTTGGAAGAAGAAAGAAACATCCAATCAGAAGAGCAACACTGTGTGAATCTATGTTTAATAAAAAAATCGGAGATGCAAGGAGCATGCTTGCCGGATAACTGTGGGAGCACAAACCCCAAGGTCAGAGTATGTCCAGTCTGATCATCAGGACATGAGGTGTTTCCAGCACCAGGGACTGCCTAACAGCAAATGGCAATGTAGGCTTCATTGGCCCAGACTGTTCGTTAAGGTAAACTGTCGTTTTGCTGTGGCAAACTCAGCTCAGAAAAGCTATCTTCATGGAGATTGTGGGCAGAGAATTCTTCGTGCTTCCTAAGAAGAAGCTGAAGCTTCTTTCATGAAATGTTCTGAGTTGGAAGACACTCACAAGGACCACCATATCCAACTCCTGTCCCTACACATGGCAGCCCCAATGTTCACACCATGCATCTGAGGGTGTTGGCCAAATGCTTCTGGAATTTTGTCAGGCTTGGTGCCGTGACTGCTTCCTTGGGAGTTGTTCCAGTACTCCACCACCCTCTGGGGTAAGAACCTTCCCCTGGAACTTTTTCCTGCTGTTCCCTCAGGTCCTGCCATTGGTCACCAGAAAGCAGAGCTCAGCACCTGCTCCTCCTCTTCCCCTTGTAAGGAAGCTGTAGACTGTGATGAGGTCTCTACTCAGTCTCTTCCAGGCTGAACAAACCAAGTGCCTTTAGCTGCTCCTCTGCCAGTACCCCACTTTCCTTCCAGCACCTAGTTTTATTTGGCTTTTCCACTTTTGAAGGTCACTATGGTCTGGACAGATCATCACCACCACCATCTATTTGTTGCCAGATCTGAGAGACACAACATACAATGAGCATAAAGTTAATTTCCCCCTTGTTTATAGGAAGACTCTAGAAGTTTGTTCCTAATATTTAGCCTGAAAATCATCTTGAAAATCTTTTCCATCCTCTGCATTATGTTACTGAACTGAATTCTAAGGAAAGCTTATTACATTATTCAAATTCTCTGTACCGCATTGTGTTTAATAATATTATCATGACTGAAAATTCTTACAGTAACAAAATGACAGATAAATATTTATAGGGATGACTTAGATACACTATTAACCTCAGAGAGGTTATTGTGTTCTTGTCTCTCTATAAAAAACAGGGAATACCTGTGAACAATGATTTGACACCAATATTTTAAAAGGTCACATCTGTTTAAATCAATCTCTTGGTTTACAAGCAAGTTTTCTAAGCACCATAAATGAGTTCATTCCCAGTGCCAGATTCCAGTTTCACAGATGGAGCAGCATTTTATAACCCTGCTCTGCCAAACTATCAGGGCTTGATCAACTTGCAGTGCCACAGGTGTAGAACATCGCTGGGACCAGAAGTTTGGAAGGGAAAGACCTGCTCTCTGCAGAGGTCAAACCTATCACTCCGAATGGCAGATCCAACCAAATGCTCCTGATAGCAAAGCTGAAAGGAACTGACTTTTCCCCCCTCGTATCAGGGAAAGCCATCATTCTATCAGGCTGCAGGCAATCCCAGTTGTACCAATCTAATTAACTTCTTGTCCTCCAGGCAAGAACAAATCTGAGCAATTTGTTTCTCTGTGAACATTGCAATGTTTATCCAGAACTCGCTTCCAGTGAGGTGAAATTTTATCACGATACAGTAGACTCTGTATCAGGTTCTATTAACAAGTTTAAGTGGGTAACGTCACTTTACAACATCTTTTCACTCCCTTGAATTTCTTACCACGGTCCAGAGATGGCATTAACCAATGACTGACTACCAGCAGACTGTTAATTGATGTCTTTTCAGCTACACAGCACATCAATATTACATATGTATATATTTAAATCTATATCTCTTTCACTCCTGGGCAGTTGTTTTTTTCCAAATCACTTTATATAAATGTAACTAAATAATTCTAATGAGTACATACTATCAAGATGTGGTGTTACAGGGATCATTTGCATTTCTCGAGTCTTATTTGCATTTGTAGGAGAACAATAAGTAGCGAGGAGGTGTTGAAACAGATTTTGTTTATGTTCAAGCAGATTTAGGTTTTGCTAAATTCAGCTCTCTGCAGCTTATACCTTATCTAACAGCAGTGGGCTTTCTTCACAGAGCCAGAGAATGGGGGGTTTGTAAAGTACCTCATTCATCCATCTCCATCCATCCACACCCCCTGCACAAGCAGAGCTACCATTTGCCCAGGCAGAGTGTTTGGTTTCCTCCACGTCCCAGTTACAAACATTCAGTTTGAGCCCATGTGAATACAGAACATCATCTTCCAGACGCACATTAAAATACCCGCAAGGAGTATGGCAATGTGGTTGGCCAAAGATAGTCCTGCTTTATCCTTTTCACCTAGCTACACCAAAATTAACTGATTACGAATAGGGCTGTTGGAGTTTCAAGTGCAGAATATCTCATGACAGGCAAAATCAACCATTCATCCAAAACAAATAAGTGATCCTGATGTATTCCAAGATTCCAAAATGTCTTTTATGGAAATATACCACTCTGACCATATACGATAGCATGGTTTCCAGACACCATTTATAGCACAACATCACAAAGCTTCTTTTGCCCCGTTCTCCATGCTGTCCTGCAGGATTTTGGACCAGCCACCCTTTTCCTCTGCATCCACATCCCATCTCCCTGAGTCTCTACCCTGGCTTGGCACAGCTCTCACCCAACATCTCTGTTCCAGGGGCTGAGAAGAAGAGGGGATAGAGGCAAACCACATTTCTCTATTCAGCAGCCACCTTCCCTATCTCAGGAAAGCACCAGGGCAGGGCACCCATCCAGCTAGCGAAGGATCAGGGGATCCACGGAGCAGAAGGAGAAGGCGGGGGAAGAAGTTGAGGTGCAACAAAAGTCCTGAAGACAGGGTGGGGACAGGGCAGGCTCCTAGCAACATCTTCCACTGCAAACCCCATCTTGAAAGCAAGTTCCCAAAAGTTCCCCAGCTCCCAGCAACTGGGGTTAAGTGAGAGAAGAAATCCTCACCATGGTCTCCTGCAGAGCCCTCTCTCCCTATGGATTTCTCATCCAATAAGGCATAATGGTACTGTGACACCTGGTGGGGATTTTATTACCAGTATTACATCCGATTCAAATGAATTTGCTCTATTTCATCCTGTTTTCTCTCTGCCAGAAGTAAAACAGCTGGAAGATATCAAAAGGATTATTCAGATGCTGTTGCTACTCCTGCTGAAACAAGAAATGTCAGAACTTTCTAATTAACGGCTGCAGTTTGACAGCCACATTCCTTATTCCTGTTTGTCTTCAGAGGCTAATTTAAGAAAAATGGCAAAATTTGTCCTGTCTGAATTTTAGCATTAAAGGTAAAGCTTAATAAAGAAGTTTGGGGTTTGCTTCAAGGGCTTTGTGATGATTTCTACTTGTTCTATAATGTATGAATAAATGTCAAAATGACAGAAATACTGAAAATAATTTAAAAACGAGAACAAAATATTTCCACTTTTTTTTTACAGTACGATTTATCAATGTCGCTCCCAGAGATCGCAGAGTTGAATAAATTCGCAATGGGAAAAGGGGACATGATTATAAAAAAAGCCCAAAAATCTCAAACCATGGCATCTGTGCTGGCAGCAGACATTAATTTTTAAAGCAATGGTAAACATATGCAAATAACTTCTTTGATTTACTTTCTCTACTAGATTTTGGCAGTATCTCGTTGGTGCAGGACCCGACTCAGGCACAGACACTACTTCAGCAAAACACTTCTGAAATTTTTCTTCTCCAGGTGCTTTACTAAAGGTTTAATTGAAAAAAATTTTGGTAACTTTCTATTTGAAATTACACAATGAAATTCACTCAAGGAGTAAAGCTCAGTACCACACACTTGTAGTTGGAATTCATTTTCCTTCTGAATATGCTGAGCTCGTAAAAGGTAAAGCAATCAGAAAGTCAAAACGTTGTTCTATCACCTCATCTTCTCCCACTGTCAAGAGGAAAAGCAAACAATAATTCAACCTAATTACAGTTTTGAAATAATGTGTTTGACAGCACAAGCAAGCTCTTCAATGATTTAGGAATACTGAAGTGATGAAACACTCTTTTCACTTCTTATCTAACTGCGATAAAGGCAATGCTGATTTTGCAGGAGGAAATGTGAAAAAAAGCAATGTCATTTGGTACAGACCCTCTTTCAGGTACGTATGCGTAGGCTCAGTGCCAACCTAATTAAAAACCAGGTAGAAAGAGTGCATTTCATGATGGAGACTGACATGTCCTTTCTACGTGCCCAATTGAGGATCACCTTTCTTCACCTACTGAACCATAAAACCTTTTACAGTTCATTATAAAAAGGAAAATGCAATTCCAACATTTAAAATGAACTCTTATTAACTTCAAACTGCAGTGTGCCTTTATATTAATGAGTATCCTGTAGCTCAAACATCATTCAAACATTTTGTCAACCATTAATTCATCTCATGATTAATTACATACAGTGTTTTTTGTATTTGGTCTTACGTAGCTTCACTTTGCAAATTCCTATAAGTTTATTCATCTGTTTATACTGTCTGTGTATTTGGAAACATAATACAAAGCACCAAATATCATGCATTAACTTCATCGCTGTAACTGCTCTTTGGCTATTGCCAAATTAGCTCTACTACTAGGACATTGACTGATGATACCCAATGTTCCTTCTTCATCAAAATGTATAAGGGAGACAAAAAGAAAATTCTTTTTCCACCATTGTGAACAAGTATTGGACCTTCACAGAATAATAGGATGTCCCGAGTTGGAAGGGACTCACAAGGATCATCAATTCCGACTCCTGTCCCTTCACAGGACAGCCCAATGTTCACACCGTGTGTGTGAGGGCATTGGCCAAAGGCTTCTGGAATATTGTCAGGCTTGGTGCCGTGACTGCTTCCCTGGGAGCTGTTCCAGCACTTCACCACCCCCTGAGAGAAGAACCTTTCCCTAACGGAATACGTAACAACACCCTCCCCCTCCCCCCCCGGTAACTTGCACACTACTAGAGAGACTGACAGCAATTTTCTGCAACTAATAACACGAGGACCTCAGCTGTTATAACTCAGTCTAGCACCAGTGAAATCATGGCAATTAAACCTGTTAGTAGAGTGAAGGATCTGCTCTGTAAATTCTACAATGTCGCTTGCTAAACAAATAAACTAAAATAATAACAATCATGTGATGGAAAAGCAATTTACACTTGCCTTTTCACAGCGCTTTACACACAGTAATTGCTTCTCCGCAATGGTTCATCACCTTCTTCGTAACAGCAACAGCCATCTCTTGCAGCTCCTACCCTCTATCTTCCTAATAAAGGATGCATGCCACGAATATCACTACACTATCCAATTAATCATGACAATTAATCATGAAACTTGGCACTATTATAATAACTTTAATCTCCACAGTGCCTTGTAAATGTGCACTATACACAAAACCAGTGCATTGAGCTAGGTGAGCAATAATTATTATCCTCCCTTTAGAGCTAAATTGGAGTCCTTCCAGGGAGGGTCTGGTGGGACAGTGCTTCCTCTCCATCCTCAACCCAACCCATCCTAGACCACCTCCTGCTACAGGGAACAGGGCCTGTATCGTTTCATTCCTACTGGAAATATCCCAGACAATCAGATAGGCTCTCCATTTTTCCAATGGGTTATTTTCCCCCAGTTTAACACCACCAGAGCAAACAACTCTTTAGCCATTCTAACCAGTTCCTAATGTCCTTCAGCACTTTAGGTTAGGAACTCTTATCAAAATTATAGCTTTCTAATTTAGGACATTGAGGGGATGCTACAAAACATGACTTCTTGCTTTCTTTCAAAAAGAGAGTGTTTTACTGAAAGCAGCAAAACCCTGAAAAAGCACTTGTTACAAGAAAATATGAACATAAGTCAAGCTGTTGCACTGTAAGAAAGGTGTTGCAGCAAACAGACAAAAGTTCATTTGTCCCCAGCTGAGAGAAACTTCCAATATTCCTTCTAGGCCTCATCATGAACAGTTTCCAACTAACATATAATTTCAGTAGACAGTATTCTGTTCAAACAGAAGTTTCCCCACTGGAAAATGTCAATATTGACAATCTTTTAAAGTTATTATTTCAAAAATTGAAGGTGCAAAAGGATGTTTCATACAATGACCAGCTTAGAAAAGACCTCTTGGATCATTGAGTCCAATCTTGGAACACTGAGTTTTGTTTCACTTCTGCCCAAGGTTCAACAAGGCCAAATGCAAGGTCTTACACCTGGATCAGGACAATCCACAGTTTCAGTACAGGCTGGGGGATGATGTGAATGAGAGCAGCCCTGAGGAGAAGGACATGGGGTGCTGCTTGATGAGAAGCTCGACATGAGCCACCAAAGTGCGCTCACAGCCAAGAAGGCCAACCGTGTCCTGGGCTGCATCAAAAGCAGCGTGGCCAGCAGAGCAAGGGAGGGGATTCTGCCCCTCTATTCCTCCCCTGTGAAACCTCATCTGAAAATTGTGTCCAGTTCTGGAATCCTCAACATAAGAAGGAGATAGAGCTGTTGGAATGCATCCAGAGGAAGCTACAAGGATGATCAGAGGGCTGGAACACCTCCCGTAAGAGGACAGGATGAAAGAGTTGGAGTTGTTCAGCCTGAAGAAGAGAAGGCTCTGAGGAGACCATAGAACAAAGTCCCAGTATCTGAAGGGGCTACAAGAAAGCTGGGAAGAGACAGTTGAAAAAGCTTGTAGTGAAAGGATGAGGGGGAATGGGTATAAACTGGAGAGGGGCAGATTTAGACTAGACATGAGGAGGAATTTTTTCAAAATGTGAGTGGTGAGACACTGGCCCAGGTTGCGCAGAGCAGTGGTGGCTGCCCCATCCCTGGAGGTGTTCTAGGCCAGGCTGAATGGGGCTTGGAGCCCCTGATCCAGTGGCAGGTGTCCCTGCCCATGGCAGGGGGGGTTGGATCTGGATGTTCTTTAAGGTCCCTTCCAACCCAAACTATTCTATGATTCTAAAAGTATGCATCATTTCCTGGATTTTTAGGATTTCCCCTGCACAGCCAAGTCTGCTCTACTGACCCCATCCCACCCATAAAAAAATGGAAATATAATAGCTTGTGGTTTCCCATATGTTTTGAAAAAAAACACACTTTTTTCTCTATTTCAAAATAAGAAAGTTAAGATTAAATAAATAAATAAATGAGCCACCAAGAAAATACAGAAAAGATAAAATAATAAGAAGGAATTCTGAAACAGAATCAAATAAGTGAAACTTAAGAGCTTGCCACTGCCCTGCTCCATCCGCAGTGGGGCTCATGCGGTGACACCTTCAGTGACCTTGGCTCGACCTGCCCTGAGTTTGTTCTCCGGACATACCATGAGAACTGCTTCCCTCCTCCCACCCATGCACTGCAGGGGCACAGACTGGCAAACCAGACATATGGTGCATGAATAATTTTTTGCTTATTAATTGCCTTGCAGTAATTTATTAAAAGTTTCATCTCAAGCTGCTGACTTGCATTTCTCTGGTTACACGAGGTCAAAAGATTCAGAAACCGAGGGAGCTGTGTTTTCCCAGACCAGCTGGCTTGGCAAACATATACAGCCCTAAAGACTTTTGGGAGCAGTTGTTACTCAAGATTTGGAAAGAGAAAACCTGTGAAGATCTACTGTGCAGCCCGATATCTTTGATGCCTGGTGGTAACTGCAGAAAGAAGCTCTATGTGAATTTAATGGAACATAAAGTATCAACCTAGAAAGAATGTTTCTGACTTCTTCTAAAGACCTAATACTACACTTGCTTCTTCCCCACTGCTGGGTGTTCACGATGCCCTCAGCCAGCAGTAATTTTTTGTTTATCCCACGTGGCCTTTGGGGAGGGAATAAAGGGGGTGCGCAAAGCAAGACATTCTCTCCTTGCTTGTTTTCAGTCTCTTGCAGAGAGGTATTCTAAGAGTCGCTCACCCAACTCAAGCCTTCATACCTCTTTCTCCCAATAAAACACATTCGGATATGTAAATCAATACCAAACTGATGTCCTGGTTGCATCCAGTCACTGCACTACCAACAAGGTCATTACGGCAACATGATATGCTCAAAGTACACAAAGCCTCTGAAATTGCAGCCAGCAAAACAGGTGGAAATGAGTTAGATTCAGGAGGATTTATTCCACTCCATCACAGTAGCGCCTCCCTTGGAAAACAAAAATCCTCACCCGGATACACAGGTAGAAATGCTGCATTTGCCAGTACATATTTGTATGGGAATCTAAGAGTGGTCATGGGACCGAAACCTGTGACACCGGGAAGTTAATTATTTCAACAAAACGTCTTCTATTTCTCCATGGGTTTTGTGCATGCTACACCTTGTCATCAAGACAAAACTTGGCAAATCAACACCATGGGTACCTACAGTGCAAAATCGAACAAAGAAGGAAACCTTTCACAGCAGTTCATCTTAATGGACAGAAAGAAAATAACTACTAAAACACAAAGCAGCCAAAAAAGTTATGTGTGGATCTTGTCTGTACAATATTCCCTGATGTGGAGAAAATCCAGTCCCTGTGGAAGTGAAGGTAAGGAGCTTCAAAATAATCTGTTTTACTGCTTCAGAGTTGTAAAGACTGAGCTCAGACAGGGTGCTTGGACCCTCAAAACCATCACTCTGGCAGTTTGGGCTTAAATTTTACACCTCAGAAGCAACCCACAAAAGTCACTTGGACTGAAAAAGGGAGAGGACTTTCTCCACAAAACTATGCCCTACTTTTCGAGTGTATTTAGAAGACTGCATTTCCACCCTAAGTACCAAATCAGTCCAATTCAAGGCATCCATTACTCTAATCCAAGTACTAAGAAGATTTCTATGAGCACTTTGCTTATTCTCAGCCATTGCCACGAGCCTGCCAGGATTCTAACTGTGTCTTTCACTTATTTGGGTCATACTATCCAAGCCATTTCATGTTATTAGTGTGTCATTTCATACATTTAAGTTTTGGAGTTTAGTGTGGTTCTTTTCCAGACAGCTTTTCTATAGACAGTTAAGGTTCATTTCTGCTCCCTGAATTTGTGACCTTTTTGAGTTCTGGGAGATTAAAGAACCTTTATTTCTTTTCCTGAGTTCTTATCTTTCCAGCTCACAACAGCTAGAGAATCTGCTTTCACATCCTAATTGTTTCACCATAAAATTCCTATTTGTTCTGCACATATAAGCTAATGGAACTCGGCCATTTAATTACAAAAGCATTTTAAATAATCACCTACAGCTGTCTATCACAATATTCCGTACTACTATGGCATGCTTCATCATCATGCTGAACATAAAATCATTCCCATGTGATATAGAGCTGGAATCTAAAGTTGTTGTGTTTGGCTACGGGAAAACTGGCAGCTCTTGGCTTTTCCCAGGGTTATCAAGAACACAGGGGATCTCTTCCACTTCACAGTCACCCTGCTTGGACAAGTGCACTCAGAGGGGGAAAGACACGACTCCCACATTTAGAAATGTCATGGTCTGTGCTAAGAGTTTGAAGGATCCTGCTGGTTTCCCATGACAGAAGTCTCTGAGAACTGGTTTGTTGAGGGGCCACAACAGCTGAATGTCACCAGGTAACACCTGCCAAAAGCCACCCTGTCCAAGACGACCAAAAGATGCAAAGAGGTGGAAGAAGGAGCAGCGCCACACATCACAGGAACTCGATGTGTGAGAACCAGAAAAAGAGACCATCCTGACTTTTGGAAACAAAATAATTAATGAATCTAATAGCAAACCTTAGGCACAGAAAATTCTCAGGAAAAGCAAACTTCTGAGTGAATTTATCAGCTGGTGATTCAGTCTGCAACAATTGTTCCAAAATTTCAGATTATGTAGACCAGCCGCGGAAGAACATGGAATTACATCAATACACACCAAAGAACAATGCACATTTTCCTGTGCAAAGATGCCAAGATTGATCATAAAATCCATTGCTGAATGTGTTAATCACCAACTTGGCATTGACTGCACTCACACCAGAATCATAGCATGGTTTGGGTCAGAAGGGTCCTCAAAGTCCATCCAGTTCCACCCCCTGCCACGGGCAGGTACACCTCCCACTGGATGAGGTTTTTCTCATATCTCCAACCTGGCCTTGAACACCTCCAGGGATGGGGCAGCCACCACCTCTCTGGGCAACCTGGGCCAGGGCCTCCCCACCCTCACAGGAAGAAGTTTCTAGACATCACATTCCACACTCCAGGTTATCTTCTCTTGCTCTGCATATACCAATTAACTTACAAATAGTATTGTTGTACCTACAACAGTTACACCTATGGCACAGGCCTTGAACTTGGATGCAAGGGACAGTCCAATTCCATATTCTGTATATCAAGCTTTTATACTGATACATGCACACACAGACACATCCATTGGAGGAATACTTCATAATACACTAAATAAATCTGCAAAGAAAGGCTGCAGACTAAATTAGAGAACAAAGTGAGAGCAAATTGGGCACTCCTTGTCCTTCACTTTTTAACAGGAAGACATATAGCTTCAGATTAACTGAAAGCATGGAACATATCGCATTTTAATTAATTGGCTCCTTCAAAATCAAATTGTAATTCATTAAAC
Organism: Phaenicophaeus curvirostris; assembly: GCF_032191515.1. Classification (NCBI taxonomy): domain Eukaryota; kingdom Metazoa; phylum Chordata; class Aves; order Cuculiformes; family Cuculidae; genus Phaenicophaeus; species Phaenicophaeus curvirostris. The sequence goes on along the minus strand of NC_091400.1, from coordinate 11,181,180 downwards.
TTCTTTCTCATAGATTATAATAACCCGTTCACATGCTTCTATGAACATACTTATATGCCAACACTATGTAGTACCAGAGATTTCTTAAATTTGAAGTTATTGGTTATGTTTAACATAATATTTAACAAAGTGAATTTAAAACCTCATTCATTTTTATCGGTAGAAAAATATTCTAATGGTGCTATATGAAACCACTACAAATTAATTCATGTTACTATTCACTTTCCCAGCTTGATTCAAGTGCATATTTTACCTGCTTAAAGAGTCAGGCCCTGTGACTGCACTGGGATTCTTGCATCAATAAGGTGAAACTGTTTCTTAATCCAATTCTGTTGCGCTCTGAATATTTTTACAGTTTTAGCTATATATAATTCTCTGACCTTTAAGAAGTGAAAAACTCATTTAAATATTTTGTGACCAAAGATGTATCTTTATAACACAGAAGTCCTAAATCCACTGAAAATGAAAATTCGGGAGAAAAAAATAGTGGGCACCATGCTGTGTTGTCAGAGTCATTTATCAACTGGTTTATTTTAAAATAACCTTTTCTTAAGAAAAGCAAATTGCGTTTTAGGCAAAACTGAACAAAATTGAACTGAACAAAAAAAATTTACTGCTATTGGTATCATTAAATTCAAAATACTATGGCAGCGTTGTGACTAGGAAAAGGATATGGTCCAATGGCACATCAAATAATTTCCTGTAAGTAATTAAAACCACATAATTTACACCAAAGAATAGCTACTCTAGATCAAAATAGATGTTCTGTCATATTTGGGCTTCCATGAAAGCTCACTAGAATGAGAAACCAGAGGAAGTCCATGACATGTGTATTGAATGACCTTGAGTCGAAGAATGCTCAATCCACCTGCATGTCCTACTTGGTTAGTAAGTAAATATGCAGATGGCTCTGAATCACCCACAACTCACTCACTTTCCATTTACAAATATTTATTTTCGCATATTTTTATTTCTCCTCAGGTAACAGATAAAGCCACTGTGTCTTCTACCTCACCTTTAGAGCATGTTCTCAGGACTAGGATTATTTTCAAGGAAACGAGGTAAATATTTCGCTGAGCTTTCATGAAGCATTATGAGGAAAGCTTCACTTTCGATTCCCAAGAGTATTCATCTCCTAGAACGATGCCTTTAACACTTGCCACAGGGTTTATAGAAAAAAAAAAAAACAAACAAAACCAGAAAGCTTTACTTGTTTGAACGTATGCATTAAACATTGACCTGCTCAAGAGAGGAGAGCAGCTTGTCTGAAGGTTACAGCCAAGGGCTGAGACTTCCCTAATGACCAGCAATTGAGTGACTACTGAATTCTCACATCTCCAGCATGCAAATTCCCAAGCGAGATGAATATTCATAAGATGCTAACAACCCACCTGGAGGAAACCAGACACTGGTGGGTGGGGGCAGGAACTGTCTGACATGAAGTCCACACTGACAGAGAGAAACAAGTGGGTGTTTGGTGCCACAGGGCTCCGTGATGGGAGCCAAAATCCCCTTCGCAAGCTTAGGGCAGACAAAACAAGTACAAGGAAGTCTTTTTCCATCTATATTAACATAATATCCATACAGTAAAACTGAGGCAAATGCTCTGCATCTGTTAGAAGCTGAATTTAACGATGCCGATCAGATCTGCTCTCTCATGACCCACCAGAGTGATAACAACTAATTGCACAGCCAAGTCACCAAAGCTGTTTGTAATACAGCCTGATTTTTCCTGCAAAGAGTTGATTTTCTACATCTGCAATGCACAAAACATAATTATCTGATCATTTTCCTAAATAAAAAAATGAATTTATCTTCCTGGAGCACAAATTACCTCCTGCACTCCAGTTTGCTAAAGCCAGATCCACCCAAACTACAAAGCAGCAGTGCTTTTTTCCATTTATGCCTTAACTATCAATAATGCTTTTTCAGAAATAAGCATTTATAAATGTTAGGCTTTCTGATGTTGTGGAACTTGTTTTCTTTGTTTTCTTGCCCAGAGCAGTGGTGGCTGCTCAAGGTCATCCTGGAGGTGCTCAAGGCCAGGTTGGATGGGGTTTGGGGCAACCTGATCCAGTGGGAAGTGTCCCTGTGGATCAGAACTGGATGGGTTTGAAGGCCCCTTCCAACCAAAACCATTATAGGATTCTACAATTCAATTCCCATGAAATAATAATTTAAACAATCCAGCACCCCCTTTAAGGATTTGCAGTGCAGACCTCAAATCCACAAACAATCTTAATTTCTTTGCTCATATAAATTATTCCATCAAAGGCTATGAAGCTGTTCACATTAATCTACCACAGATTCTAAATAATTTTTAATCATTATTAACATTATATGTAAATATTAAAATTAAGTGGCAGTCATACAGTGATTTATGAGCAGCAGCTACAGTTAAGGCTTGCTGGAACTAAAATGCTTGTAGCCTTACGCTGTAAACACTCTCATGTATTCTGATCCCATACAGAAAGCAGAGAGGAAAATAAACAGGCCAGTTGATGTGCTGGTGACATGACCCTGTCATGCAGCATCATCAGAATTACACTTGGACTAGCAGAAGATCCATAACAGAAACATTGGAAGTTAATCAGGATTGATTTGCTACTGACCCATTCATAACAGAGCTCAGAATCTACACAATAGGGTACAATATCACACATCATTCAGGTGTAATTAGGCTGCAACTGACAGAATTATAGTAGTAAATGCGACATGAACACAGAACTGAGCCTACTAATCAGCAGAACAAATCAGATTTTGGGTTGTAGAATTATTTACTTGATGTAAACTTTCCAAAGAAACTAGGATGATCAGTTTAACACATCTTTTATTTTATAATCTGCATGATTGAACATAATATTTGTGTTTGTGAGGTTAGTTTAAAGACTGGAAATTAAACATATTTGCGCCTTGTAGCTATTTTCTTAATCCATTTGGTTTTTCAGTTGCTTCCTCAAAGCATGCTGACTTTACATGAGCATGTAATTGCTTTACAAATTAATTAACAGAATTAAAATCCACTCAGAAAATGGATGAGTTACTTAGTATGCAGACTTTGAGAGTGTGGCAAGGGAATTCACTGCCTGGGGACTCTGCCGGCACCATAACTAAGTGGATGGGCTATTCCTTCATGTCATGAAATGTGAACCTGCTAGGAGAGGTTCTTGAGATCTCTGGGGTCTTTGTAACAGAACACATCTGGATCAAACAAGACACCTGTAGCAAAATGATCCTGCTACCACAGAAAGGTTTGGGTGAGAATAAACCTCAAAGCCCATCCACTTCCACCCCCTGCCATGGGCAGGGACACCTCCCACTGGATCAGGGGCTCCAAGCCCCATCCAAACTGGCCTTGAACATCTCCAGGGATGGGGCAGCCTGGGCCAGGGCCTCCCTATCCTCACAGGAAAACATTTCTTCCCAACATTTCATCTCAATCTCCCCTCTTTCAGCTGAAAACCGTTCCTCCTTGTCCTATCCCTACACTCCCTCATTAAAAGCCCCTCCCCAGCATTCCTGGAGCCCCTCCAACGTGACTGAACTGTGAAACCAACTGTTTAAGCCCTGCAATGTTGATCCCCCAGGCCTTTGCCTCTCAAATAGATACACAGGTGAACGTGAAGAATAGGAAGAATCAAGTTAGAATAACACTGCAAACTTTCAGGTGGAAAATGGAGCTTTTTCCAGCTTTATGACTGAGCCTTAGGGAAAGGGACCGCATCCACAGAACTCGTCTCTTACAGAGTATGGAAATCAAGAGGTATTAATGCAATAGATAGTCTTGTGCAGGTCCCAGAAAATTTATTTAGGAACCATAATTCAGAATTAAGCAAAGAATTCAATTGTGTAAAGATAAGAGAATTTGTGTAAAGATAAGAGAATTTGCTCACCTTCCTAACAGTTTGAAGCATTGTCCTGTTTTATAACAGTACAAAAACATCATTTCTACCTCTGCGCTTGATTATATTTGTAAGCTTCTCTTTCCTCCTGAGACGGCTGGAAAGATCAACCATTTAAAAAGAAAATCAGATGTCGTATAGTCACACTGCCCAAGGGTGCATTAGCAGGACCACCCCAAGCTTTCCTTTGAGCAGATTCTTGCATCCTCTCCCCCTTATCCCCTGCACATCGTTTCAATACAGACCTGCAGAGGGAATACCAGAAGGCCATAAATACTAAAAGCCTGGTGTCTCAGTAGATCAGATGCAACTTCTCTTTTTCAAAGGTTAAAAATGAAGGAAAAAAAGAGTCTTTGAGATGTTACATGAAAAGATTCAGCTTCAAAGGGAACATAGATGGAAACACTTCTTGTGATGAGAGGAGCACTACTGTTGTGGACTACTATCTTTTCATGTTTTTACTTTGATCTCTTTTAAATATTCAGAGGTTTAAACATTTACACTAATTTCTGAGTGACAGAAACACAGGGATGGGCTGGGGCTGGGTTAGGGGAGTTGGAGTTTGCCTTTGCAGGTTTACAAAAGAAGGTTTCTTCCTCTCCCTCCACTGCAGCCAGCCCAGCACCACACACGACCAGTTCCATATTTAGGGGACAGAGAAGAGATGAGACCACACTTTCCCCTCTAAGCTTCCTCCCGGCCAGGGGGGATCAGCTGGAGCACCAGGCCCAGCACAGGACTTGGTCTCTATTTCTTCAGATTTTAAAGCTTTTACAGTTTTGGTTTGCCTATGTTTGAGGGTATTTTATGCTAATAGTATAGTATACATTCTTCATTCCTCCAACATTCACTGAAGTTCCTTCAGCACTTCTCACTTTGATTAATCTCACCCGCTAGCTCATTCTTTTTAACATAATACATTGGGTTTGCATAAATTCTTTTTCTGGGATGCATATACCGGACTTTATTCTGAAAGTTGCATTTTTAAGTGGATTTTCAATTACCATTCTGTTTTCTGGTTTAATGCTGCTTGCAGCCTCAAGATCTAGCAAAGAAAAGCAGTTACACAGAAATATGGAGTTTCTACACTTCATTATTGAATGTTACTCGTTCCCCCCAAACAGCATCTTTTATGCTGATCTGCTTGAATTTGAATCATCTATTTCTTCTGTTCCTCTTTCTCAAACATTAAAGCCAAACCATCCCGCCTTCTGCTTTCTCTGATGTGTCCAATGAAAAGGTGACATGAAGAATTAAAAATACAAAGAAATGCCATGCTGCTATGCTTTGATGCTTGGTTTATCTGTTCCCTAGGAAATTGAAGTCTTCTAATAACATTCAGTAGCAATTGTAATTTCTTGTTTTCTTACAATCAAATTTTAAATTGTTGAAAGGAACTGCAGTTCACAGGAAAATGATCAAAACTGCTGTGAAACTCATTTTTCTTTGTGCTAGGGACCAACCCCATCTGTAACATTTATTAGCTCTTCATGCTGACTGTCTACTGCCTTCACTTTGGCCCCACATATCATTCCCCTCAGTCCATTTTGTTCTACACTGGGTTCAGACACAACTAGGGAATCACCATTACTTCCAGAGGGCTGGAACACCTCCCATACAAGGACAGGCTGGAGAGTTGGGGTTGTTCAGCCTGGAGAAGAGACTGCTCCAAGGGGACCTTATAGCAACCTTCCAGTACCTGAAGGGGCTACAAGAAAGCTGGAGACGGACTGTTCACAAAGGCTTGGAGTGATAGGTTGAGGGGGAATGGGTATAGACTGGCGAGGGGCAGATTTAGACTAGACATAAGGAGGAATTTCTTCAAGATGAGAGTAGTGAGACACTGGCCCAGGTTGCCCAGGGAAGCTGTGGCTGCCCCATCCTTGGAGGTGTTCAAGGCCAGGTTGGATGGGGCTTGGGCAGCCTGAGCTGGTTGGAGGTGTCCCTGTCCGTAGCAGGGGGTTGGAACTGGATGTTCTTTAAGGTCCCTTCCAACCCAAACTATTCTGTGATTCTATGATTACCATTCTGAGTTACCAGCACTGTCTTGTACCCTTGCACCCTAACAGCCTCTCTTAGCCTGTCCTGGTGTGGGAAGCCTTGGTCTTTTAAAGCAAGACAGCAATTGTGCAATTCATCCTGATCTTACTGTCAGAAACCTGCTCTGGTTTGTCACAGGAGCCTCATTTCTGGAAATATTCAAGTGCTCGGGTGTGCACATCCAGTAGGATTCCTTACAGGTCTAACCCCTCACACCCTCAGAGCCCCATGCAGACGCAGAAACATGCATCTTCCCTCTTGGGAAGAGTCAAAAATTAGGTGGAGAAGGAGGGAGATGGCTGTAGACAGCATTTGCTTGGAACTTGGTAAGTTCAATTAGAGTGTTCGCACTATGACTAATGACCTTAAAGCTATAATTTAGCACTGGATGTACAGTGCATGAAAAACATTAATAAAGGCATTTTCATGCTAATCAGCACCACAAAGCAATGTACATTTTCTATCCAAATTAGGTTTTTAGCAATCAATTTCCAGACCCCCTTTAGGAATTGTCTATGCAGAGATGAAGACGGATGAGAGAAATTGCTATTGCCTCCCCTGCATCGAATGCTGCCCTGGAGTTTGGGTTGGGGTCAGCACCCTGCTTGCCTGCAGATTTTTATGAACGGAGTAGATATCTGTTACCCAAGACCAACGTGACGAGTCTGATGAAGATCTGCTATTAAGCCAAGCCTTGACCTACACACTCGTTAGTGCCAACTTTGCCTTAACGATGCAGACAGCACCACTGCCCCTCAAGGCAGTGCAATTCCAGGTAAAAATGCCAAGTTTTCATTAACAAAATCTCAGCCTAGACCCTTAGCTTGTCTCCCAGACCTTCTGGTGGGCAGAAGTCTGAGCTACAACTTCAAGCTGGGTACACAAGATCCAGGCACTTTAAACTTGTCTGGGAGGAGGGTGTCCAGAGTGCAGACCTCCACAGTTCTGAACGAGGAACCTCTCTGAGATCAGCTATCATATCTGAGAAGTTAGGGCCATTTGCATGCTAGAGGGGCAAACCCAAGATCTAGAATCTGACACAGGGATGTTTTATTTGGCAGACACAAGGCAGATCAGAAAGAGACATTTTGGTTCAGTACCTTCTCACTTAAATATTCCCAATCTTTCTATTTACATGACCCGCTCTCATATGTTCAGTCTCAAACATTGAATCTTGTATTCTTTCAATGGCAAAGAAATCGGAACAAATGTCTCTCAACTGGGAGCATGACCCAGGAGTACATGCACCCATGTGTTCTCTTTAGCCAAAACCTCAATGGTGTGTTCCCCTAGCAGATACAATTCCAGGATGAGTAATATTTTAAATAAATAGCAGCTTTTTTCTAGTGCTATTCCACTAGTCATGTGGATCAGATACCTGCTCTCAGAAGAGGACCTTTTCCTCACTAACTAGAGAATTGCTGTCCTGAAGCTTCAAAGGGAAGTTTGGATGAAGGGCAGGAATTAAACCACCGCTTTGCAATTACCGTTTCCCAGACAGCTCCCAGACCAACCCACGGCTTGGTTTGAATCTCAAGCTGAACCCTCAAATCCAGGCACTGAAGCAGCCTACCGGGTTACTCGTTGCATACTACTACAATGAGTTTTCCATCATAGCCTCTCCTAGAGCCAAATTTTACCTTCTTCAAACTAACTTCTTGTCTCCTGAAGAAGAAAATCAGCATGAGATCAATCTTCTAAAGGGCCAGGCCTTACTCCTTGAGCAATAGGCTGACCCTGCTGTGAATACTAGCAGCAAAAGCTTGAGAAATCGTCAGCTGTTGTCTGTATCTCCTCGGAGAGTTGCAAATTACCATTATATACAGCAAATAGATGCCTCTGCAGGAGTTACCTATCATGAAGCCCACATTAAAGACTCATTTATATCCTTAACACCAGATGTCTTGCTGATTTGAGTGTCCTTAAATGAAGGATTAATTGCCTCTACCCTGAATATCTGATTTTGCTCCATCAATCTGATTACATCAGATTCCCTGGTTTACAGCACAAAGCTTTATTATAGCGCAACCCCTGTGTGCAACTCCATTATCATAAAAGCAATGCCGACCACATTTTCTATGAAGCACCATTATTCGAGGTGATTTCAGTTCTAACTTCATCCTTCATATTTGCTCACCACTGGGCTTTACAGTCTGGCAAACAGAGTTTATATCTCACACAGCAAATTGTGAGCAGCAGTCAACCTCACAAAGCATAAAGCTAGAGGTAATCTATCTTAAGAAAGGGGATCAGTATTTTTCTCGAGCCTGGTGAGCAGTTGCCCATTTAATGAGTGTGGGAACTGGGCCAATATCCAGATCACAACAGGAAAAAACAGTATTGTGCAAGAGATGTGCTTGAGAGGCCCACCTATGTATCTGCACAAGCTACTGAATTCTTCGGCAAAGTAAGTGTTAAGTTCAGGCACCCTGAGCCAGAAACCTGAGGTCAGGTTGATGAGAACAATTTTTAAGCCCTTGCTAAATACTCAGCTTAGAGCTTTTAACAACAGCTGGACAGTGCAGAAGAACATCATTACAAACCAACACTGGATTCACTACAGTTTGGTACAGGAAGAGTGTTGCAATGATATTCCCAGTCACCCATGGTCCAAATGCACGTTTCTGATAGAATATCATCAGATGTTCACTTCTCATGGCCCTGATTCCCTCCAAAATTAACATGTTTCAGTTCAGTAGAAGACCCATTGTGAAGCCCTGGCAGAGGCTGCCCAGGGCAGTGGTGGAGTCTTCAACCCCGGAGGGGTTCAAAAAGTGTGTAGAGGTGGCACTTTGGGACATGGTTGAGTAGGCGTGATGGTGTTGGGCTGATGGTTGGACTGGATGAGTTTAGAGGTCTTCTCCAAGTTTAATGATTCTATGCCATAAGAGAAACTAAGTACATCCTCCTTTATGAAAACGCATTTATTGGTGTGCACATACTTAACAAATCTGGTCGTTTTAGACATGCACCCGCGTGTTCTCTCTAGCCAAAATCTCAGTGGTGAGTGCATTCCCCTAGCAGATACACTTCCCAGATGCGTTATGAGAAATATTTTAAACAAATTCCAGCTTTTTTCTAGTGCTGTTCCACTAGTTATTGGTGCACACATACCTTAAAAAATCTGGTTGTTTTAGACCAGGGATAACTTTTCCCAGTAACAGTTCAGCCAGAAGCAACACATTTCAGTAAAAAGTTTCCACTTTGAAAAATTAGTGGTCCTTATAAAATACTTTTGAACAAAACTCCCCAAATGGAGTGGTTTCAGTGCTGGAATCCTGCATTAACCTGGCCTTTGGTTTAAAATCATAAGGTCATAGAAATGCAGAGAGGAAGGAGGAGAAAAAGATAATCTCATTTTAGAAGCCAAACTGTGCAATTCAACCCTGAGTACCCTGCCTGACACTTCAAAATAAGCAATAGAGGGGCTGTGAAAGGGACTGATTGGCTGCAGAGCAAGCGCTGCTTGGCTAAAAGCCGGTACCTCCTCTCCGACAGCTCCTCAGTGCTGCTCAATCATTTCTTAGGCTCCCTGTGGGCACTATCAAGAAGAACAGGGGGAAGAATTGCTCAGAACTGCATGAAGAGAGTGCTAGAAAATAGACTGCTGCTCCTTCCCATGGCAGCCAGCCAGCCAGCACGGTGCAGAATGAGACATGGCTCCAGGGTTCCCCCATAGACACATCCTACAGCCCTTTTTGCTTCTCCAGATCTCATCAGCCTGGGTGTTCAAAGGCTGATTGCAATTATAAGTTCTGTACTGAAGATAAATAAAAGCTCACCAGAATGTCTTACTGAAAAACAGGCAGCTTTTAAAAACTTGTATTAAGTTCTTCATCACCAAAGGAAAAGAAGTTTTATTTTGGAGCTTTTTCAGTAGCAAAGCTGAAAAGAAAAGAGCTGAAAGTGGTGGGAAAAAGGATAAACTAAAGGCAAAAAACAACGCACCTTTCCAAAACCTTAGAAATAAGCAATTCTTACACAAATACTATGAAAAAACTTGCAATTTTTCGCTTCCTTTAATGAAAATATAATGTAAAAGCTTAAATTGACCCCAAGTCAGTAGTTTTTAGGAGCTAGGACTACTCTCTACACATGTACCTCCTACCCACACCTTAATAAAATAGGGCTAAAAATACTTTACATTGAAAGTGCAGAAGGCCTTTTTAAAAATGATTTTCATACACATCCCCTTGTCCCAACACCGTTTGAAGAGGTTCCATTCTATTTTTGGAAACAGAGGATTACAAAGTGTCCTACAGGGCTATCGTTATCCAGATCCTAATGGAGAGTCATCCATAAAACCGGCTCACTTCAAAGTGGAGATAAAGCCCCTGAAATGCAACAACATGACCTAATACGAAGATGAACACATATTCAACCTTGAAATCAGTTATTAGCTAATAAGAATATTGCAGGGAGGCTGAGAAGTACCTGCAAATGTTAAATGCAGTAGGAGCCTCCAAGCATGAGCAAAAGGAAGATTTTCCAGAAAAAGAAAAACGCTAAACTCAGAGAAATGTTTGCACCTTTCTGACCCTACTATTATTCGTAGAAGGTCAAAAAAAATGGTTTAAAGAACGTTTAGAAAGGTCAAAAAGATGTGGTAAAAAGGACCAACCAAGGCATGGAAAGGCTTCTTTACAAGAAAAAAAGAGAATCAGGCTAGGACTTCTCCCAAGTAACAAGTGATGGACAAGAGGAAATGGCCTCAAGTTGCACCATGGGGGGTTTAGATTGGATATTAGGGAAAGTTTCTTTACAGAGAGAGTGGTGAAGCCCTGGCAGAGGCTGCCCAGGGAAGTGTTGAAGTCTCCATCCCTGGAGGGGTTCAAAAAAATGTGTGGCCAAGGCACCTGGAGACAGGGTTTAGCAGGCACAGTGGGGTTGGACTGGATGAGTTTGGAGATCTTTTCCAACCTCAATGAATCTATGACTTTTCAGCCCAGGGTAAAGACGCTCAGGGGAGATGCAGATGCAAAACCTGGAATTCCACAGAGATGGAGAATAGGGGCCATTTGTGCACAATCTCTTCAGTATAAAAATTAAGGTAGTAGGCGGCAGCATCAGAACAAAGTGTAATGCTTCTTTATGAAACCCATAGCTAGTCCAGCAACCTCCATACCGTGCAATTCTGTTCACATTAAAACTTGCATGTGGGCTCAAGAAATATAAGGACAAGCTCATGGAAAAGAACCAGGTGAAGACTGCTAAATACGCAGGCAAATATCTGCTGGGAGGGAAGGGGGCAAGCTGCCAAGTCTGCAAAGCTTGAAGACAGTAGGAGTTCTGCGAGCCTAGCCTGTTCTCCAAGGAGTAAACTCACACGACAGATGCACAGCCATCCTGCCTAATAGCCCACCTGAATACTTCTGTTTTCTCTCCTGGATACCTGTAGGGATGATTAATACCACTGCATGCAGCCTCGGGCAGCCTGATCCAGCGGGAGTGTCCCTGCCCATGGCAGAGGGCTGGAACTAGATGATCTTTAAGGTCCCTACAACCCAAACTGTTCTATAATTCTATGTACAGTCTATTTCCCTGCTGTTTAGCAGTTGGGCTTTTTAAGCATTGAGGTGTCTGTCTGGTCTTCTGCTGAGTATCCAGATTTCTATTACCGCAATACGTGCACTGAAACACAACAGGACCATCAGTTCAATTACTGTTGAAAACCACCTCCTGAATTCCCCAAATTCTGACAAGAAACGCAACCTAAATGATTGTTTTGATGGTTTTATCAGAATACGTGATGTACAGACCTCTTAAAAGTAAACATCTGGTATTATTATAGTCACAACTGTAAATTACCATCTAAGTGACTACAAGAAAAGGACATTTTCTCTTGAAGTGTTTGCCTTTCCAAAAAAAAAAAAAAAAAATCCTCTTCTTTCCCTGGTGAACCTAAAGCGATTTGAAATGGTTCTGCTTTATTTTTATAAATACAAGGAGCCAGACACTGTGGAACAGCAGGCCTGTGCTTTTCGGGGCTGACTAACCAATCTATTTATTTATCACTTCATTACAGTTGCCAAAAACTTCCATGAAGCACGGAAAACTGCTGCCCTACAGCAGCCTGGAGCCGCACAGCTATGAAAATTGATATAAGGAGCCATAGGTCTCCAGAAATGAAAATAACCCCAAGTTACAAGCAACAAAATAAGATCCAACCACATCCACTGTCTCCCATCTTCCCAGCTGCAGCAGCACAGCACCCCGGGCTGCATAAATTATCCCTATCCCCAGTCTGGACAGAGGACTTGGAATGCTTAGTGATAATTGACTATATTGAGCTTAAAACATGTAATATCAATAGCTTTTTCATAATCTTTAAAGGATTAAGTGAAAGGACATAAGTCAGGCTTGAACTTCTTTTATCAGTCATAAAATATCAAAGCACAAATAACAGAAGGAAGAAAAAACTGTTCACACAAATCCAGGAGATGTTAGAGCTTTCTACAAGTTGATTTTGTTCTTTTATTTATCCATTGACCCCACACACACATCTATTGCATGGGATTTATTGTACATCTTGGACACTTTGTTCCACAATGACAAAATTAATAACTGTATTAAACTTTATAGAAACATAAAAATATGTGATAAACTAGAACAGGAGTAAATCCAAGTTGAATTTATTGTTGAACTTCCATATTATATCATATAAAACTGTTTAGTTTTAGGTCCTTCAGAAGGGGAACAAGCTGGAGCCCAGAGGTTCTGGGCAGTGGCTGAGGGACCTGGGGCTGTTTAGTCTGGAGAAGAGGAGGCTGAGGAGACACTTCATCACTCTCTGCTCTTCCCAGAGCGGGGGCTGTGGTGGTCTCTTATGCCAAATAATAAACGACAGGACGAGAGGAAATGGCCTCAAGTTGCACTAGGGCAGGATCAGGTTGGATATTAGGAAAAATTTCTTTACTGAAAGAGTGGTGAAGTATTCGCAGAGGGTGCCTAGGGCAGTGGTGAAATCTCCACCCCTGGAGGGGTTCAGAAAGAAGGCAGACACAGCATTTTGGGCCATGGTTCAGTAGGCACAGAGGAGTCGGGCTGATGGTTGGAGTGGGTAATCTTAGAGGTCTTTTCCAACTTTAATGATTCTATTTAAAGGGAAAGGGGAGGATATATTCATATCCAAGCTCCTCACTAGCAGAGCTAAACTGGTTAACAGCACTTGAGCACCTACCCCACCAAAAAACTAGTCTCCACTAAATATCATCAACTTTGATTCTTGTCTCACATAAGCACTGAAGACCCAATCCAGAAAAATATACCCTCCTTGTGCCACAAGCATCTCCAGAGCCCTGGTGCTGCAGCCAGAGGCTTCACAATTTCACCTACTGCTAAACACACAAACACATAGCAGCTGCTACACCTGCTGTAAGGACAGCGATATTTCTAGGGAGAGGAAAACTGATAAAATTATGTTGAACCAGAGGGCATGCACAGAATCGCAGTTTTACGTTCAAACAATCATATGCATACCTTTTTGCAAACCACCCTCCAGATAAAGAAAAGCTTAAGCAGCTCATGTTTCCTAAATGCTGATGAACAGTTCCCTAAAGCAGTTTCTTTGTGCATGATGAGCATCAAGAGTGGTAATGCATGCCAATGACTAAACCACTGCTGGGATAAAAACACACATATGTATTCTGAGTCCAGCTGCTCTTGTTATTCTACATTCAGTAAGACTGCAACAGTTAGAAAATTAGATTAAAATTAAAAGTGAACATGAAAATCGATTTTAAAAGGCCAAGAAATAAAAAAAATATAACAAAAGACCCCAATTGTCAGTGCTACAATTATGTTTTTAACGGATGCATTCCGAATCCAGTTACTTCTCTATAAAATGGTGCCACTGGAAGAGAATAATAGAATAGAATCACTGAACAGTTTGAGTTAGAAGGAACCTCAGAAGCCCATGCAGTCCCACCCCCTGCCATGGGCAGGGACACCTCCTACTGGATCAGGTTGCTCCAAGCCCCATCCAGCCTGGCCTTGAACAGCTCACTTCATAATGACTGTAAAACATAGTTAAAGGTTATGCCACAAAATCCCCACTTGATGTTTTTCAGAGCTATGAGCCTGTAGCTGTATAACCCCTGGAAACCCCAAATCCTGTGTTCAAGTCCCAGTCCAGCACAGAGCAGGCCAATACTGCAATGAAGAAAAGGTTGTGTCCATTTTCCATCTCTCCTCCTGGTTTTCAGTAACTGAGTTACCTCTGCTAGAAACCCTCCTGAGCTCTGTGAGGAGACTTCCACCACTCCCTATACGTTGAGTAATTATGAACCGCACTGGATAATTACTTAAGACATTATACCTTCATGGTTTCAGACAGCAGTGGCTGCAGCAAAAAGATACCTCTTTGAGCTCAGTATTTATATGCTTCCACAACAAACAATGTGTTTGTGACAATGTGCAGAGCTTTGTCCTCTCAGGCTACAGGATTTTAACCACCAGCAGCCTCTAGAAAACAACGCTAATGAATGTGTCACAGCAAAGTACTTTGTTGAAATGACTGTGTATAATGCTGCAGCACATTGTTATTCCATCAACCATCTCGTTCTTTTCTGCATTCTCATATTTATGAAGTACAAGAAGAAATTAAGAGCTTCTTGGTAGGTGCACTAGCATGTTCTTGTGATGAAAGCTATTTACGTGCCGTCTTGGAGCTGATGCCAGCACCAACCAAGGAATTTATACATAAGCTACAGCAAGTGCTGCTTAACTTAATCCACAGTATCTTTTTCTGCCCTTGATCTTAGCAAAGCTGCTCTTCAAGGATGTTGGGTTTTTGTTGATTGACTATTCCCAGCATGGTCTCTGTCATAGTCACAAGTCAAGTCACAAATAAATTGACTTAGGCTGAGTCACGGATCCTGATCACCATCTCTCCATGTCCCGGGTAGAGGTGTATTCTGCCAACGTACGCAAACAATCCCTGAGCTGGATGAAAACTCCACAACCAAATTAACATGCTTATCAACCAGACATAAGCACCTCTAAGACAAACTAATAAATTCAAGCTTGGTATTGCAGTAACGCAGCTACCCATATTTTGATTATGTGTAACAACACAGAACCTGACCCGATACGCTTCCCTTTAGACTATACGACAGGGAATATCTGTTTGCTTAAAATATTACACCAGGCATAATGGGATCAGTCTCTTTGTTGGCCTTTAAAGACTGGAATGCTAAACAGAATTGGTAATGAAGAAAAGAAAGAAACATCTCTTCATGCACATGGGGGGGCTGACAGTTGTGGAATATCTTTCGCCTTATTAATAATTAAAATCTTGTTCAGTCAAGCCCAGATTATTAAAATGCTTGACATTCAAGCTCCATAAACACTATTGCATGTCAATCAATTGATCAAGCGCTACTACTCTCACCTTCTTTCCCTGTTGGGCAGTTAGAGAATGTCAAATGACAAGCCCAGAGGAGGCACGAAACGAGGGAAATCCATTAATAGTAGTGGGTCAGTGATGTTAAATCTGAGAATCTCCAAAGTCACAAAAGAGAGCAAGTGGAAAGCAAAGCAGCTCTTGGCTGTTGCTAGAGAATCAACCTTATTGCTGATCTTGTTTCCCAGCCTGGGCTCGCAAGAGCAATTGATTTTCCCTGGAGTTCGTGGAATACAGAGTTCAAAGTTCACATCTCTCTAAGCCTGGAGAGTGTTTGGACCCAGGACCCAAAAGCATGACCCATCTGTTGCCAGCAGAGACATAAAACAACTCATGGATCCTGCACTGGGAGGGACGAGCAAAGAAAAACAGAAGGCAAAACTGAATCTTGGGAACGGGAAACAAGGCAGTGACAGATCACCCTGGTGAACGCTCTATAATTCTGTGTAACATGGATGGAAATGATCCTAGATACGTTAGCTGCTTTCAAACCAGTCCAACAAACATGCCTTGCTAGAAAACCTGGAATTTTGTTAAGCAGAAACCTTAAAAAAAAAGTAACAATTCTTGAATGGCTTAAAAAGAAATCTGTACGCTGTTCCCCAAACCTTGAAAAGAGATTTCGTAGTATGCAAATCCACAGCTGTCATTAAGTCCAATTAAGTGATGTGTGTTGAACTGGTGAATTCTGAGGACTCCAGAACTGAACACGAGACTCCAGGTGGGATCTCAGGAGATCAGAGTAGAGGGACAGAATCTCCTCCCTTGACCTGCTGGTCATGCTTTTTATGATGCAGCCCAGGATATGGTTGACTTGTTTCAGGGGGTTTAAAATCTCATCATAACCCAAGTTAAATTCCTCCTCCCCACTTCAGAGTTCCTGTTAAGTCAAAAACCTCTCCAAATCCCCAGGAAGACATGCCAAGATATGCACCAAGCTCCTTCCAAGGTCTGCCAAAGGTTTTAGCTGGAAAGCAGAGCTTTGCTTTGGATGTGAAGCTGTATTTGAAGCTGTAATGCCCCAAAACAAAACATTTTAAGTTCAAACAGGCATTTTGGGATGAAACTTGACTTTCTCAGAAAAATCCAGAACAGGTACCCCAGGATGCAGGCAGATCTTACCCATTTCTCCTTCCCTGCCCGCCCGCTTTCACTCCCCCACACCCTTTAATTCTTAATTATCTTCCTCTCTGGGGATGGGAGCTGCAGAGCATCTCAGGGCTGATTCTTTGAATCCCTTCTTTTACTCTGTGTGACCAAACCAACAGCAGCTCCAGGACCTCGCAAGACTGAATTAATAATAAACAAGATTGAAACAATAATTAACACAAACAACCAAAGCATCAAGCTAGGCAGCAGGAAGGATGAAAGTTTAACACTGTCTGCTTCTCGTCTAAAGAAAAACAGATTGATTTTTAGGATTCACCTCCACAGCATTTTAAACTGCAACAAAGTAACTTCATTAATATGAGACATTGATCCAACACCCCAAGTAAGATGTCACCAGAGTTTAAATTCTTCTGGCTGAGCCACCTGGGTACAAAAGCTTATTTTAAACCTCAGTATTCATAGGGCAGTCAATACACTGCTTTGCTTCTATAATTTCACATGGGCTTGTGCCCTGAAGACAAAAAAAAAATGTAAACCTGAAGTATTCAGAATGGGCTGCCAAGTATTAACCCCTTCTGAATCCAGTCTGGTTTCTGTACATGCTGGAGAAGCAAAGGCTCACATAAGATAACATGCAAATGCAGGTGGAGATTATCCATTCCTTATAATACAGAATCAGAGAATCTTTGTGGTTGAAAAAGATCTCTAAGCTCATCCAGTCCAACCATCAGCCCAATCTGTGCCTGCCAAACCGTGTCCCAAAGCACCACACCTACACATTTTAAACCCCTCCAGAGAAGGAGGCTCCAACACTGCCTTAGGCAGCCTCTACCAATGCTTCACTACTCTTTCTGTAAAGATATTTTTCCCCAATATCCAGGCTGAACCTCCCCTGGCACAACTTGAGGCTGCTCCTTCTCATCCTATCATTTGTCATTTGGGAGAAGAGATCAGCACCCACCTCACCACAACCTCCTCTCAGGAGCTGCAGAGAGCGATGAGGTCTCCCCTCAGCCCCCTCACCTCCAGGCTGAAGAATCCCAGGTCCCTCAGCCGCTCGCAGAACCCCTGGGCTCCAGCTCCTTCCCTTCTCTGGATGCGCTCCAGAAACTCAAGCATGCATGAAAGCCTGAGTTTTACTGTATTTCAGTGACACAAAGAAATACAACACTTGAAGTGCTATCACCAAACTCTGTATATTGTGATTGAAGCTCAAGGAAACCATGTGTTTGAGCGATGAATACAATTGAGGGCATGTAAAAGAAATGATACATGAGGGAGAAACTCAATACTGGGTGTGCTAGCCATTTTCCTCTCAGATTTTTCTCTGCTTCACATCTATTCACTGGATCCAGTTTCACAAAGGAAGATGATCTTTAGTATCACACCAGTGTAGGAAGCTTCTCCTCCTCTTGTTAGATCTGTGATATGTTCCTCTGTTTTAGCTGAACAGGGACTCTTGCTTTCCTACCTCACATTGTTACAACAAAACACATTTACTGCATTAATTTCTCTGCTTACCAGTAAAAGCAATATGAACCAAAAAAGCTGTCAAAACCCAACTTTTCTGTATGCCGTTTTCACCCACCCACAGTTGAAAGGGAAATTATGAGTTTTTCCTTCTGGTTTTTGTTTTGTTTTGGGTTTTTTTTAGTAGTCCTAGCAGCATAATCACTGGCATAGGATGTTTGTCTCCAGGAATGGTTGAGGCCAAGGAATATCTAAGCACATGCGCTGAGCAAGCAGCATGCCAGGACGAAATGGGAGTATTTAGGTCATTAAAGATTTCTCAAAGATCCTATGGGGCTGAAGGGGTATCAAAATCAGCCTCTTACCTAAAGGTCAGGACTAAGGCAGTGTAATTGGGGAAGCACACACTGTTGCTACTTGGTGGAGAGACAGAGACCTTCTGTCTCCTACGCAGCCCACCTGGCATCTCCCACAAGCACCAAATTCACTTCTCCAGCACAAACAAGTGAATAAGCCCTGTGTGTTTAATACTTCACAGAATTTCATTTTAAAGGGAAATGAAGAAAAAAAAAAAAGAGGAAGGAAGGAATTGGCCTGACTATACACAGCACAAACAGTCCCCTGTTCTCCTTGGCCAGGGCTGATTTCATGCACTGATATAATTATTTGCATGCTTTGCTGATCAGCAGTGGAAGAGGAACACTAACTCACACAAACTGAGACTAAGTCAACAAGTGTGTTTTTTATCTACAGAAAACAGAATGAATTCAAGTGGTTTACTTAGACAAATGCTATTATTCTGGCAGTTACACCTCAATGTCTAAATACTGCTATCGGAGGGGAAATCCATGTGCATCTTAGTCACCAAGCCAGGATTCCTTTAAACAAAGGAGAAAAGCTAGATTCTTCTTCCCACCCTCCCCTTTTCTTTGAGTGAAAATTAAAGGAGCTGTGAATTCGGCACCAAAAGTAAACCTTGCTTATGAGGTCATCTAGCTTGAGGATGTGCTCAGTAACAAGCGTACAGGAGCCCCAAACTTCAGATTCACGGATCAATTCCCTTCTCATTCAGTGTTTAGGGGCCTTGAGACATAACAAGTCATTAAAGGCCTGTTTCCAAATGCCGCGCAATAGGTGCATCAGAAGATTGAGGAACAAATTTATTTGTTTGTACATTAAAAGCATCAATTATTTCAACCGGATTACTGTGCAAGACTTCAATTCCTTTAAGGAAAAAAAAGTTTCATCTTTGTTCTTTACAAGGGCTTGGAAAAAGTTCCAATGGGCTGCAGCACAGAGCAAATAGAAGAGCAGAACAAGGACATTTTTCTTTTTATGCTTAAAAAACTTAATCATGATTTCTTTAAATTTCGGGGGTTGTCATAATCACTGCTAGCAGATTAGAGGAGCAAAGTTTGGAGGCAGTCTTTCATCAGAGTCCACCTACCAGATGTTCCTGCAATAGAATAACTTGGTGCCTACAATTACATCCTAAAAGTCTGCTGTGAAGGCTGCTGGTTTATCAAGAGCATAACAGCACTCACACAAATTTGATCATTTTCAGGGAAACATGCAATTCCAATTCATCACTGAAGACATCCAGCATGTGACTTTAGTTGAGAGATTGTGTTCCTTTACAGGACCAGATATTCCAGGCTACTAGGTTATTGCTCTATTAACCACACTGTAGGCACTCTGAGGCTTCTCACCAAGACTCAGTGTGCAGAGATATGCAATTAAAAGACAATACATGTAGCTTTACAAGTTTTCCTAAATCAGACCAAACTATATCATGAGGTTGTCCCACTCAGTTTTGCACAAGCTACCGCTTAACAGGTAAGAGGAGCGATCCTACTGTAGCCTGGCCTATCCATAAGGTCTTCTAATCATAGAACGATTTGATTTGGAAGGGATCTTAAAGCCCACCCAGTTCCGATCCCCCTGCCATGGGCAGGGACACCTCCCACTGGATCGGGGCTCCAAGCCCCATCCAACCTGGCCTTGAACACCTCCAGGGATGGGGCAGCCACCACTGCTCTGGCCAACCTGGGCCAGGGCATCCCTACCTTTGTGGGAAAAATGTTTTCCCAATACCTAGTCTAAATCTTCCCCCTTTCAGCTTTAATCACCATAATTAATTGATAACACTTAATTTTAGAGAAAGAATATTCAGAATTGTAGCTAAAGCTCCCCAACACTTATTTGTAATGCAACTGCAGGATCAGCTAAAAATTTAGTCAACATCTTTCTTTAATGAAGATGCAGTTTACTGACACTAAGCAAGGCTGGACTAATATGTTTGTGGTGAATACATCTAAGCCATCTCTACACTGCTTCCCGTGGTATAGAAAGCAAAACTAAAGTATATGTATTACCAGACTTTAACGATTTTAGCAAAAAAAAAGATGTCATTTAATTCAATATCCTTAAAAGCCATTAAAAGTCAAAGCAACATCAATGATTGGGTTGAAGACCCCAACCACAGCCTTGTTGCAAGGCTCTGTCTTTCATTACAGACCTTCCATTGCTCTCTTCATAAACCTCTCTTGCAAGGATATAGCAGCTCTGCACTGTCCTTCTCAGATCCCCAAGGCCTTGGAGAGCACATGAAGAGCACAACCCTGATTTTATTTATATCACTGGGTTTCATGTTGCTCATAGTTCAGGGCTGGGCACCCAAGAGAAAGCAAAATCCCAGCTATGGGGCACAGAGTCTTAACAGCAGCCTTCCTGGCTGTGTTCTTACTTTGGCTTTTAACACAGGTCATGATATTTTATCTCCTCAATTCCCCAAGTCCTCCTAGATCCTTGTGGACAGAGATCTTCGACAGGGTCAGACTTGCACCCTGGCTGCAAGAGTGTATTTCACAGATGGCCCAGCCACTTGGTTGCTAAAATTTCATCTGCTTTCTGTTTGAATTATGACTTTCAAAGGAGCTTTAAGGAGCCAAAGCTCTAAATCCCAGTCAGATTTCAAAGAAAATTGGCCATTAAATCTCCGTAGAAATCCCAGGCTGTATTTTATTTTACTTTGTTTCCACAGAATCATGGAATGATTTTGATCAAAAGGGACCTTAAAGATCACCCAGTTCCAACCCCTTGCCATGGGCAGGGACACTATCCTTGGCCAGAATTTCCGATCTAACTGTACGTGGCTTATGACAAACTAGGTTAAGTACAGCTCTGGAAGTTGGGGTGCAAAGCCAGTGAACCACACAGACAGGGTAGCATCTGGCATGCTCTTACACAAAGGGAGAGGGTGGGAGAACCAAACACAAAATAAGGAGCAAGTAACTTTTGTTTAAATCATAGAATCATAGAACCACCAGGTTGGAAGAGACCCACCGGATCATCAAGTCCAACCCTTCCTATCAATCACTAAACCATTCCCCTTAGCACCTCGTCCACCCATGCCTTAAACACCTCCAGGGAAGGTGACTCAACCACCTCCCTGGGCAGCCTGTTCCAGTGCCCAATGACCCTTTCTGTGAAAAATTGTTTCCTAATGTTCAGCCTAAACCTCCCCTGACAGAGCTTGAGGCCATTTCCATTCATAGAATGGTTTGGGTTGGAAGGGACCTTAAAGATCACCTAGTTCCAACCAGCCCACAATGGGCAGGGACACCTCTCACTGGATCTGGTTTCTCCAAGGCCCATCCAACCTGGCCTTGAACACGTCCAGGGATGGGGCAGCCACAGCTTCCCTGGGCAACCTGGGCCAGGGCCTCACCAACCACATCGAGAAGAAATTCCTCCTTACGCCTGGTTTAGATCTGCCCCTCTCCAGTTTATACCCGTTGCCCCTAGTCCTGTCACTACGTGCCTAAACCCACTAAATGAGACTTTCCAAAGCATAAGAAACCAGAGCACAACAACACCGTTCATCACCTCACATTTGCTTAAGCGCCAGTTTCATGAGGTTGCAGCATGTGAGTTTGCAGGACCCAGCCATTCTGGAGATGAGAATGTCACAGACCACATGCTGATGCTTCAGGCTGCCCGTTTCACACAAGAAAAGCTGTTTAGCTCTGAAAAATAGAAGCTTTGGGACATCATGTGTCTGGACTGAGGACTGGGGTACAACCAGCAGCCCCAGCAAACACCCGGCAGATGCTCTTAGCTTCCCAGCAACAAGCACTGTGAGGCTCCAAGTGCCACCACAACCTCATGGCTGGCTGTCACTGCTGTGTCACGTCCCCACAGATACTCTTCTGTGTTTTTTTTCCATCCTGCTTCCTAATATGGACTTTGCTTGTATGTCTATAAATCTGAAAATCTTTGGGGCAGATATTTTTCTGAATTCCTGTTTGTGCAGGCAGAGACTTCAGCTGGCTTCTCAAGGGCCTCAACTTATAATTCCCTGCCTGTTTTTTTCTGCTTGAAGCATTGTATTTTTCCCATCAGAACACAAGTGTTTCAGAACATGAATCTGCAAATATTAGTCTCTTACAAAAGTGTTTATGCTTCTAGTCCTTCCTTCCTACTTGCAATGCCTGAATAATGAAACAACAAAGCAAGAATCTTTCATAATGAAATCTGATGTAGACATGCCTGGAGTATGAAATTAGAAGTCAGCAATAGGAAAACCTGCCATCAATCACAGCAGGCAGGCTGCTCCCCCTGACAGCAGTCAGAAACAGAGGGAGAAAGATCCTGTAATTCAGTAACAACTGCAGCAGAAAACCACAACGAAACATTGTCATGCTGGTCACTGCACACTCAGTGTTAGAACTTACCTGCCTGTAACATTTGTGAGTGATGGGCACAGCAAAACTAGCTCTGAAGTCATCAAGCTGCAAGTGCTTTCTCTAAGGCTGAAGAGCATTTCCTTTTAGTTTTATGTGTCTGAAGACACTGATCTAAACCTTCTCTGACACCTCCTCCCATATCCCAGCAAAATAAGCCAGGGAGAAAGGCACAACCACAGGCTGATTCACCACACCATCTCTCTGGATCAGATGAATTGACTGCTCCAGGGTTTACTGTTTTCCATTGTCTGTAGAGATGATTTAGATTAGAAGCCTTACTTTAATACAGTTGGTTGAAAGAAAGAAGCTTCCTCCAAAGTTTGCTTTTGTCTTTCTTTTTAAAAAAGCTTAATCTGATAAAAGCTTTTAGGAACTCACTCTATAGTCCTAAGCAGCACACAATCATTAATACAAGATCATCTTCATGTCACATTATGCATTTTATAAAGCAAGAGAATTGAGGCCTCCTCCTCTCCCCTGCTCCCCAAGAAGCAGCGGAGCCAGGTTGTTCTCCAAGAAAAGTCCTGGGTTAGACCAGAAGCCCTGCCTTTCTTAATTTACATTCATTAGCTCTTGCATGAGACCTCCAGCATTGGAAGGCAATGCAGTGATATAGAATTCATAGAATAACCAGGTTGGAAGAGACCCACTGGATCATCGAGTCCAACCATAAACAAAGGAGCAGGTGTTTCCACCCGGTTTCGAACCGGGGACCACTACACTACGGAAACTGCCCTTGAAATGAAAGGGAACAGTTTGCAGCTCAAAAAGGAGAGATTGAGGCGCGCTCTTAGGAAGAAACATTTTCCTGTGAGGGTGGGGAGGCCCTGGCCCAGGTTACCCAGAGCAGTGGGGGCTGCCCCATCCCTGGAGGTGTTCAAGGCCAGGCTGGATGGGGCTTGGAGTAACTAGATCCAGTGGGACATGTCCCTGCCCGTGGACCTGGATGGGCTTTGAGGTCCCTTCCAGCCCAAATGACTCCACAATTCTATGACAGTTTTACGAACTGGCAGATACAACAAGTTGCTCCAAGTACCCAAATTTCTCTAGTTCTCTTCAAATACAAATCTTACATGAAAGTTCAACAACCTTCTTTCATTCATAGCAGAGATGAGGAGATTATGAATTTCAACCTCAGGTTTGGACTTACATAAAATAAACAGCCCTAAACCATGGCTTCAAGAGATAAACATTCTTGGTGGAGGAAACCAGTTATCTTCGCAGCTTCTTGGGTTTCTTTCAAACTTTTGATAAAAGGATAAAAGCTAATTGGGATTTCTATAAAAAACATTAGCACAAAAAATGAAGTTTAACATTGAATTTTTTGAAAGCAAACTGAATAATATATTTAATTCTAATTTAATTAAGCAAATAATTCTGAATGCCAAGCCTAACAAGAGACAGCAGTGTAGTTCAGAAAAGCTTCCAATGGCCCTGATAGATAACTCTGCAGGCCAGAACTATTAAAAAGAAAAAAATCAAAGCATCAAAACAAAAAATATTTGACTGCGACATCCTGTGAATTCAGCTGGAAATGATATTGAGAGAATTCAAGAGTGAAGTTGAGCTTGGGAAGAAGGGGGGGGGGCGTGTTTCAAGATTTGGTTTTATTCCTGATTTTTGATTGGTAATCAATCAAATTAATTTCTCCAAGTCAACTTTGTTTTGCCTGTGGCTAATTGCAGAGTGATGTCCCTGTCATTATCTCAGCCCATGAGCATTTTGTTATATCTTCTCTCCCCTGGCCTGCTGAGGTAGTGGAGTGATAGATCAGCTTTTTGGGGCACCTGGTGTCCAACCAGGGCCAACTCACCATACACAGGCAGATCTGAACCATTAATCCAACAATGAGAACAGCACCTCATGTCACACTGTTGTGACAATTTCAGTTTCAGCCACCCATCGTGACAAAGTAGATTTCAGTAAAGAAACAAAGACTGTATTTTGTTATTAAAAAAAAACTTTTATACCTCAGTATGGAGGGAAAAAGATAAAGGAAAAAGACAAAGTCACTGTGTTTTATCTGATATAAATAAGTGGTGTAAGCCTGAGCAATTTGATTTAAAATTAAAAAAAAAATTATAAAAAAAAAGGAAACAATTAGCTTTGATTATGTCCCCAGCATGGACATTATTTCAGTCACTCCAGAAATAAATCTTACAGATTTTAGTAAGAAATTTTAGTAGAAAAGTACTTGGCTTTTAGTAGAAGCCAAGTAAAAAGCAACAAGAATTGTAAGAAATTTTGCTTAATGGAAGAAGTAAATTTGCATTTTATGGCTGTTTATATACATATTTGTGATACAGATAATATGCAATGACCTTCAGAAGTAATAAAATCAGAGTTTTCATCTCATCAGAAACTATTTAGAGTGCCACAATTTGCTAAGGCACCATCACTCCCAACTCTGGAGTAATAAACTTGTCGGACTTATTTCCCTGAAGCACACTGACTCCTGGCTGACACTTGCAGCAGTTGAAAGTAATTATAATCGCTCTATAAAAATAAAGACTTATGCAAAGGCAACTTTTTACTAAAGTGTTCTTGTAGGGGTTTGACAAAAATACGTCATTTCCCTTTAGCTGCTTGGAGATCTAGTTATCATAGAATGATTTGAGTTGGAAGGGACCCTAAAGATCACCCAGTTCCACTCCCTGCCATGGGCTGGGACACTTCCAACTGTATCAGGCTGCCCAAGCCTGGGTCCTGGCCCAGGTTGCCCTGGGAAGCTGTGGCTGCCCCATCCCTGGAGGTGTTCAAGGCCAGGTTGGACGTGGCTTGGAGCCCCTGATCCAGTGGGAGGTGTCCCTGCCTGTGGCAGGAGCGGGACTGGATGGGTTTGAGGTCCCTTTCAAGCTCAGCCATTCTGTGATCTGGCCCAACTTTTCTTGGCAAAAGCATGGTCTAGACGAGACAGCCCAGCATCCTGTCCAGCCGAATCTTAAGTATCTAATGTTGGGGAACACACTGCTTCCCTGTGGAAGATTATTCCAATGACCAATGGTTCTCACTGTGAAAAGTGTTCCTCATGTCCAGTCAGAATCTCCCCAGGAGTAACTTGTATCCACTACCCCTTGTCTTTTCCTTGTGACTCTTTGTAAAACCCATACAGCTGTGCTCATAGAGACTGTGCTTTGGGGTACCTACAACAGGCCAAACATGGAAATCCCAAGAGATATAGTTTCCCCTGTCGATCCCCTAGAATTTGTTTGATAGCTAACACATCGAGATGCCAGACTGTATCAGTTTTCTACAGTGGGTGTAAAAATCAACACCTTTCTCTCAAGGAGCAACCTTTCCTTTAAGGGACAGCCAAAGAGTTCACCACATTTGTCTGAAAAACACATAAGTGATTGTTGAACACAGCAGACTGTTAGAAGGGCAAACCTTTCAGAGGAAGCTGTGTTAGCACCTTGGTTGACACAAAACCAATTCCCTAATGTTGCTTTAAATATAAGGATTCCCTAGAGAAGAAAACTGGGTTTCACCCTTTCTCTATAAACTGCTGGATTTAACACATAATAAGAGACAAGTGTTAAATCTGGAAACAATCTGGCTCGAGCAAAGATATTCAATGTAAAAAGACACTGATAAACTAGCAAGGATAGAGAGTAACCAACTGTTTTGTTGGAAATTCCCCAAGAAACCATGTAACCGACACGGTCTGTGCATCTCTTGGCTGCCTGGCTCCCACAGCAACAGCAGGAGCTGAAACATCTCACCCATAGCTCAGCACCTTGTTCCGAAGAGGGGCAGCTACGCTACCCACCAACTCGTTGACATTTACTCATACAAACCCACAGCACAAAACTGAGAAACGATTTATGGTTGGTGTTGTGTCAGCAAGTGGACCAACAAAGAGCAAAACAGGAATACTTAACAGTGAGTTACCACACCTCATTTCATTTCCCCACTTCAAGGCATTACTGGGATCTTATTGAGATTATAAATAAATAAATAAAGAGGATGAGACCCAAAAGAATAGCAAGTCTCCAGACTTTCTGACTTTTACTGTAGTTGCAGAGATTACTTTAAAGTTACAAATCCTTTAAATAGCTTTTTGCTAAAGGAAAAAAAAAAGTATTTCTTACAGCAACTGCCCATCACAAGAGCTTCTTCACATTCTTGCCAACTGTACTTTGGTTGGGGAGGTAGCAGTGGAAGTAACCTTCTCCACACAGATAGAAATACCTTCCTAAGTCTGAGTACTGGTGTTGTCCCTTTTCTTCACTGCACTAAAACTGTCATCTCTTCCAGGTAATCAACATTATTTCCAGCACCGGAGAAATAGGAAGGGTTGAAATAAACCCTAGGAAAAATATCCCCAGAAAAATGTTTCCCGTGTATTTTAATCAGGATAGTTAAGAGAAATGCTAAACACAGATGGGGACTAGTCTGTTACTGGGACATTTCATGTGCAAGGGGCTTAACGTTCTGAAAGAACATTGGGAAAACATTTTTCCCACAAAGGTGGGGAGGCCCTGGCCCAAGTTGCCGAGAGCAGTGGTGGCTGCCCCATCCCTGGAGGTGTTCAAGGCCAGGTTGGATGGGGCCTTGAGCAACTTGATCCACTGGGAGGTGTCCCTGCCCATGGCAGGGGGTGGGACCGGGTGGGCTTTAAGGTTCGTTCCAAACCAAGCCATTCCATTATTCTGCAGATCCATGAAAACTACACACCTTTAACAAGCACCCCCCAAAAAACAGCAAACACCTTTAAGATGGTGACTTTCCAGTATTGTGCAGGAAGTAGATTCTTCATCCATGATTAAGGATTTGAATTTAGGACATTTCTCCAGTGGTTAACATGATGTCCAGTGCTCTACTGAATCACCGCAATACAAACACTGGCAAATAATGGCATTTCTGGTTAGTCAAAGTGCACAGCCTGAATTTCATGCTACTTTCTATTGAATTTACACTCACTGACAAAGCTTCTGACACGGCATTAAGCCTACAAAGTTAATCCATAGACATTTCTTTAAACAAAACTTCAGCCTCCATAGCAAATTCTCTCTGATCAGGGCTTTGTGTCATGCACTCACAGCATTTTTGATCCTCCCTCATGGTCTGAAAAGCCAGGTTTATCGTATTATCAAACCACAGCTCAACCTGCTGCTAAACCTTCCCACCACACAGTGGCCTGAAGTTTGGCTGCTGAAGAAAACATGGTTTGAGTTCCAATTTCTACCTCTTTGATGCCTGTTTTGTCCAGAAATCAATTTTCAGTGCTAAAATGCTCCCATCTCACCGACGTGAGCTGCTTAAATAAGGTAGTAGAGAAATCTATAACAGTTTTCAGACCTTTTGTTGTATTTTTTTTTCCCTGCAAGTAGGTACATACAGTATTTAAATATGGGCTGAAAGGAATAGCTATTGCTTTGTTTCAGGAGTTGCTTATACGTTTGAATTTCCCAGGGCTCTGATGGAATAGAACAGGGGCTAAGAAGAGGTTGAATAGTTTTATTCCTGTAATCCACGCTCATTCTATTGTCGAATGTATGTTGGAATTGCTCCCCTGGTACATTATCCAGCCTCTACACTAATATTGCAAAGAAAGAATTTCTCCAAGGTCTAAACTACTTGTCATTGCAATTTTTGCTTTATTTTATTTAGAGGAGTAGGTATGCACACTTACACTGACAGGATTTTAATTCACTGAACTGGAGAGGTTGTCAGCCCCGCTCAACACCACACTTGCACAGTTTCCCAGCCCTGAATGTTCTCATCCCTTCCCAACTCCATGGTGACAAAATGTTTCCTTCCTGAGGCCAGGCAGCACTTTCCAAATAAACAGGACCCACTGCCCTGGCCCCATTCCAATGAATTCACACACAACCACATCCATCACATACATGAAATATCTGTTCACAGCATTTTTCAACACTAATGAAGCTGTTCCAGTAGCACCGGTGACTTTATAATAGAATTATGGAATGGTTCAGGTTGGAAGAGACCTTAAAGCCCATCCAGTTACACCCCCTGCCATGGGCAGGGACACCTCCCACTGCATCAGGGGCTCCAAGCCCCATCCAATCTGGCCTTGAACACCTCCAGGGATGGGGCAGCAACCACTGCTCTGGGCAACCTGGGCCGGGACCTCCCCATCCTCATGGAAAGAAATGTTTTGCTAAGATCTCATCTCAATCTCCTCTCTTTCAGCTGAAAACTATTCCCCCTCATCCTGTTTCTGCAATCCCTGACCAAGAGCCTCTTCCCAGCTTTCCTGGGGCCCTTTTGAGGACTGGAAGATGCTCTAAGGTCTCCCTGCAGCCTTCTCTTCTCCAGGCTGAAGAACCCCAACTCTTTCAACCCATCTCCTAGCAGAGGTGCTCTGGCCCTTGGATCACCTTCGAAAACTCCTTTGGACTCACTCCAACAGCTCCATGTCCTTCCTGTGTTGAGGACTCCAGAACTGGACACAGGACTCCAGGTGAGGTCTCATGAGAGCAGAGCAGAGGAGCAGAATCACCTCCCTTGCCCTTCTGGTCACATTTCTTTGGAATCAGCCCAGGATCCAGTAATTTTCTGGGTTGCAAGTGCTGGCTCATGTTGAGCTTCTCATCCACCAGCATCCCCCCAAGTCATTCTTTTCAGGGTTGCTCTCAATCCATTCTCCAGCACTCAAGCCAGTGCTGTCAAATCAGATATGCTGGTCTCTTCTGACCAGAGAAGTCTCCAAATCTCATCAGCAAAAGTCACCAAGAGCAGTTAGAAATACTTACTACAAACATTTTCTCTTTGCTTAATTCTCTTTTGCAGCTCCAATGCCCGTTCACACCTCTTCCAAAACTCATGACCTTTCATTTCTTCTGACAGGATAGCTGCCCTTCACTCATCAGGCACACTTCACTGGTTACCCCAGTAACTCCTCCAAGGCTGTGGTTGAAACTTGATAGATGACTCAATGTGCAATACCATTTCACTGTGCAATGAAGGAATAAGACTGCACAGCTGAGCAAGTTAAACACTCAGGGGCCTTTGAAGCACACTTCCAGAAACATCTTGCAGAATTTAGAGAAGCCCCTTGCTTCCTGGAGTGGCTTTTGAACCTCACTTTAAGATTTTCTACAGCAATAGGTGAGTCACTGAAGATACAGAATCATGGAATTGGTTAGGTTGGAAAAGTCCAATGGGCAGGAAGAGCCATCGGGCTCAGTATTGACCCCCAGTGTGGGGCTGGCTCAGGGCGCTGCCCCTGGAGACGGCATCACTATATTCTGGCCAAGGGGTGATGAAGTTGTGAATAACTTAAAGCCAGGTCGTTATCTGCCAGGTAGAATCTCCTTGACAGTTTAGTGATGACAGAGTTACTAAGCTTAAGGTACCAGCTAGCAGTTATTCTGCATATCACTGCATGGCGTTGCCTTAAGCTCATACAGCATTCATGCCGGTAAGTAATCTATGACACAGACCCCCTTCATTTTCAACACACAGATGAGCCTTTTGCAGCTATGATACAGTTTGGTTGTTTTAAACCAGCTAGAAGTGGATATTCAAACTTTTGAAAGTCATATTGACAAGTTAAACTGTGGAACACTGCCTGCTGGATTTGTCTCAGCAAGAAAAGGGCAAAACCAGAATCAAAAACAACCTGTGAATAAAACCATGCTGCAGTGGCCACCAAAGATCACAAACACAGCTGTTTGTGGGGAACCCCTTCTCCCTTGCAGGTGTTTGTGCCAAAGTCCCAAACTATAGCTCCCAGGTGAGCAGCATCCCAGAGCTTCCCTGGCAGAGAAAGAGGACCAGTATGTTCTGTTCCTGCCGTAGAAAAGCAGAGAAGGATATGCTGAAGCATGTTATTTAAAGCCTCTCATCACTTTATTTCACGGGGACACAAGCCGTACAATCCAGGGTGTCTTGCCAGAGCTGCATTGAAATGAAACCTTTGAAAGGATCACATTGCCAACAAAGCACCTGTAGAGACAAAGGACTCTTGGAGTCATTTAGGGAAAATTGGACCTAAATGCCATGGAGATTAGAGCAATATGTTACTGTTTGCACGTGTACTTTAAATGTTTTTTGAAGCAAGGATCGACAGGGCAGAGCAAATGTATTGTGCACCAAAGCCAGCTCTGAAACTGTCAGCAATTAGTTTTCTTCAATAGTCATTATGCTTTTGTGGTGACAATAAAACCCTGGGAATATTATGCCTCCTAGAAGACTGTAGAGCATCTCATCTGTGAATTCCCCAACGTGTCAACAGGAATCTCTGTGTGTGGTGTTGCAATTATAATGAGGGATGTTCTGAATGCATAAGTCTACCTTCAACCATCTGGAGCGCCTCCTTTATTAAATTTGTTTTCAGCATTTATACAGTCTCCTGGTAATTAATTTAAGTTATAAAGTAGATTTGATTCACATTCAAAAGCTTCTCATTCTTCCATTTCATGGCAACTTGAAAGATTAAAGACACAGAAATACATAACTATACAGAATCATGGAATGGTTTGGGTTGGAAGGGACCTCAAAGCCCATCCAGTCTCACCCCCTGCCATGGGCAGGGACACCTCCGACTGGATCAGGGGCTCCAAGCCGCATCCAACCTGGCCTTGAACACCTCCAGGGATGGGGCAGCCGCCAATGCTCTGGCCAACCCAGGCCATGGGTTTTGAGGCCTCCTCACCCTCACAGGAAAACATTTCTTCTTAAGATCTCACCTCAATCTCCTGCCTTTGAGCTTAAGGCCATTCCCCTTCATCCCATCCCTGCACTCCCTGATCAAGAGCGCCTCCCCAGCTTTCCTGGAGCCTCTTTCAGGACTGGAAATAAACCCTGCACCTTGCACAGGGCTAATTGCCCCAAAGGTCTAAAATTTAGAAATCGGGAATGGGAAGTGAGATTGGAGGTTTATCATCATTGTTGTGCAATTTATTTAATACTAGTTTGAAATGCATTTAATCAGAAAAAACATGACACTTGTAATTACACCATTGCAGAGATGTGCCATTATAGGCACGCTTTCTTTTCATTCTAGTCAGGGCTTTGAAACATTAATAGCTTTCATAATTTGTTTCTCACTAACACAAGCACAGATGTTAGCCTTGTTTGTACAAGCAGCTCCTTACATTGTTGTTTTCCAGGGATGGATAAAGTTCACTAAGCTCATTAGGCTCTACAATAAAATTGATCAATCTGTCTGTAAACAAGACTGATCATTTCAAACTGTGCTTCAGCTTCCAAACCTTGTCCGAACCAGTGTCAAACCTGGTATGTGTATTTCTTCTTTGGGCAGTTAGCACTCTCACCAACGATGTTATTCCTCTTAAGGGATTCTTTTCCAAGCCTCCAGAAAGCCTGTCACTAATAATGGTCCAATCTTAATGTACAATTAGTTGTGACAATTTATTATCAGTCAACTGCCGTAAAACCTAGAACCACCTGGACTGGATCAAAGAAAGACTTCATTGACTGCACACAAGTGCATCACCACATACTTTCTACAGAGTTTAGGTCATATATTCTGCCAATAAATCTCAATTTCCTTTTAATGTAAAAAAAAAAAGAAAAGAAACCTCACTGATAACAGCAAACACCAAGACCAGCCCTTTATTCTTGCAAGAACAGACCCCAAAAAAAACAGAATGTCTTTTACACTTGCTAGAAAGCCACAAGCTTGAAGTGTTCTTGAAAAGTAGTTTAACAGTGAAGAGGTGCACAATTAAAACAAGTTCTAGAATTTATCTTGCACTGCCTCTCTCCTGGGCAAAGGAACAGCTATAAGCACAACACCAAGGTCCATTTTGCACTACAAGAGCCTGAAATGAAATATTTGGGACCACTCCTTGGAGAATTCCAAGCCTGAATTCTCCCTAAAGCCACAGACACATTACCTTGCCAAGACAGAACAGCCTTTTGGGTGGAAAGAAGAACGCTAGAGGTTTCTGTTTGGTTGTTTTTTTCCATATTTAATTAAATGAACTTGGAGAAGCCTCTTGACACTTTATGGGGCTGCCTGAAGAAATATTTCAAAGCTAATGTATTTCCATCCTCAAACTTATTTATTATTTGGGCTTAGACAGACAATTTGGCTTATCCACTGTTTTTTAACAGGCTTTTTTGATGTATTACAGAGCTCTAAATACTAGCTAGACTAGTTTTATTTGAATTTATCACTATGAAAAACGCCTAAACACACAGTTCAGTGAATTCTATGTCACACAAGGTGGATGGAAAAAAAGATATGTGTGTGTATATACAATGTGGATTGCTACTCAAACATTTCTACACAATGAGAACGCCATCTGAAGAACATCCCTAAAATCCACAGTCTCATGGAGGACCAAATAAGAGGCGATATTGCCAATAAATCCATAAAAAACAAGATTAAAACTCCATGTGAGTTCTGGTTTACCAATGAGAATATCTAAAGCTAAAGCTTGAAACAGCAAATTACCACATGCCAAGGAGGCAAAGGAATTAATTCTTTCAGAGACTGTTTTTCACAATCAGACTTTTTTTCTTAAAAAAATATTTATAACAATGGCAAAAATACATCATTTCAAAATTAATAAGCAAATACAACATGATACGTGTGAAATGAAAAAGATGATGCCACTGCCCTAACTTTGCAGTCTATGATCAATGCAAGTCATCTGCAGCATAAAAGTGCCTGTTGGAGTTCAAAGTCCATTAGTTACTTTATGAGCGATCAATACCAGCAACATAAACAGACCTGCTGCTGAAGAGGATGAAGTGACAAGGAACACCAGATTTGTGGATTTGAGAACATCCTTTGTGCTACAAAGCTCTGTGCTTCAAATCACAGAGTGGTGTGAGTTGGAAGGGACCTCAAGGCCCACCCAGTTCAATGGGCAGGGACACCTCCCACTGGATCACTTTGCTCCAAGCCCCATCCAACCTGGCCTTGAACACCTCTAGGGATGGACGTTATATTTATGACCATGAACGTGCCAGCATGTTTTAATAGTGAGGTTTCTAAGATATTTTATCCCCTTTGTGGCCAACCATTGGAAGATAAAATATTTTACTTTGTAGAAACATAATCACACAACGGTATAGTCAAACACTCAAACTGCAATCACAGAGCAATCATCCACCATGAGCTGAAGAGACGTTTAGGTTCCAGAAATCTCAACTGCTGTTTTGTTTTGGGGCAGGTTTGTGGAAGTTGAGCTTAAGGGGTCTCTTAAACCAAAATTAAAGGTAGGTAAGCAGAAATGGGAACAATTATTGTGATGAAACAGTGTAGTAGGAAAAAAAACAACAACAACAAATCAGTTAGAAAGTGCCTTAAGCATTATTTCTGTTGTATCAGACCAAGTCTGCAGTGCTCCATGGTGCAAATGCGTTGCCAGTTTATGGTAAAGCTCCTGCTCCAGAGTACAAAACCCTTCATTCCCCTTCACTGAACAACAGCCCTCAAACCTGCTCCACTTCCACCTCAAACAGGAGCAGAACACTGAGCAGAGGACAACATGAACCTCAATACTGTTCACACCACAGCAGACCGGTTTCATCAGCATCATAGCAAACACCAGAGCTCATTCATTCTCATTTGCATCTCTCCTAGCCCATTGTCTCAGCACCCCCTCTACTGCCGCATCCCAGGAGCTACATCACCATTCAGCTCATTTTAACCTCCCTTGTGGGGTCAGTCACAACTAAACACCGCACTCTCGCAAACCTCTGCAACAGCACCAGGCTGCGAAGATTGATATTGATCCGACTGCTCCTTGTACGTGAATGTCTGGAGCACAACCTCTGTGCCTTTTAACCAGCCACCTCTAGCTGTGCCAAGCAGAAAACACCGTCAATATCTATCCAAATACTACAGCCAAAGGGAGCCCAACATATCACACCCCTCTTGTCTCTCCCTACCTTCATATCTTCTAAAGTTATCTTATTTCTATGCACTACATTGAGCAGTGAAGTTGGCAGTGTTACATTTACGGTTGGCCTTGAGGATCTTAAAGGTCTTCTCCTACCTAAAGGATTCCAATTTTAATATTACAACATAATCAATTTAAGAATTCTTAAGTTTTGCAAACAATGACCCAAAACACACCGTCAGTCACAAAAGGAAAACACTGTCAAGGGTATCCAGAAGATAGAATCATTCACTTAAAGGGGTGAAAATTCACTTAAGCGTGTACCCAGAAGAAATAAAACACTTGCCAAAAGGAGGGTAAGGGCACTCAATCACAGGAATTTTACTTTCGCACCATCCGCATGATCTGGTGTGAGGTGTCCCTGCCCATGGCAGGGGGGTTGGAATTAGATGATCTTTAAGATCCCTTCCAACCCAAACTATTCTATGATCTCAATCCCAAAGGGAGAGTCCCAGCTGCTGTCCCACATCTCTGTGAGGACACGTGCTCAAAGGGGGAGCTCTGGTGGGACCTCAGTCAAGCCTGATCTGGGGTCAGTTCCAGTCAGCTGGGAGTCAGCTTCTTTTGAGGCTTTGTGCCTGGCAGCACTTCTCTACCTTCTCCCCTAGTGGTGCAGACAGCATCCACATTTTCTCCTTGCTCACTGGTACCAAGCACTACGGAAACTGCACTGGGCCAAGCAACGTTCTTTAAACCATAAACCCACACAATCAGAAAGTCCAGTCCAAGCATAAACAGCTCAATAGCTCACTGGAGTTTGCCAGACCCAAGAAAGGACTTGGAACTTTCCTCATCAGCACCAAGGCACATATGCTTTATGATCTGCAAGGAATGAGCTACTCTGTGAGGGAAGAGATGGTTTCTAGACGATTACATGACAGCAGGAGCACCCGTGAAGCCCTGGTGCCACACATCCAT
Source organism: Phaenicophaeus curvirostris (assembly GCF_032191515.1). NCBI lineage: Eukaryota > Metazoa > Chordata > Aves > Cuculiformes > Cuculidae > Phaenicophaeus > Phaenicophaeus curvirostris. Next base: position 11,145,737 of record NC_091400.1, on the reverse strand, counting down.
GTGACAACAGCATCTTGCCATTCCTTGTCTGTGCCTTGCTTTATTCAAGTTACAATTCAGTAAGAGACTGTAAGTAATTACATTCTCTTGAGTGTTGTGGAAGATAACGGATGTTTGCAAAGCACTAGCAGAGCTCAAGACGAAAGGTCTAATCACGAGGAGAAGTGCTGGTGATCAGAACCCAGGAGAAGATGTGCTAAGCAGCAGCCCTAGTGTGTAATGGGCCCCCAGGGAGTCTATTAGAGAGCCTCACAATTAAAGAGATTCATCACCCTCGTGTCTCATGCCACTTCTTTATTTTAATGCAATGCATAAAGAAGACCAAAGAAAGGACAGAAAAGGAGGAACAGCTCTGATAAATGTTTCCTTTCTAGCCCTGTCAACCCTGGGGAAGCAGACAATATTTCTCATAGACTGCATTACTCACCAAACACCCGATGCTTCAGCTGCCAACTTGCAACCCAGGTGGAAAGGCAGAGCAGCTTGTCTGTAACACTTAGCAGAAGCCAAAGCAGGTGGAACCCATCAGAGGAACCCACCCAGGACCACCTGTGCCCTCCTGCACAGCACAGAGAGGAAAGCCAAGCGCTCAAACACCTCACACCAAGGGGGGAGCCCGGGTCTGTGCCCCAAGGGCAGCACAGTGTAAGGGTAACAGAACAAATGGCTTAAAGGAAAGAGCTACAGGGGCTGATATCATGAGCCCACATTGCTTACAAAGTCCTCAGCTGCCCTTTCCAGAGCAGCTCTCCCTATAACTCCCACCGTAGCTGGGACACCAGTGCCACACCAGTCAGGGGGCTCAACTGAGAACCTGCCACACTCCCTGGCTTGTCACCCTGGCCACAGGGAAAGAATTAGGGTTCTGCTTACATTTACCTCGATTTATTACCTCTAAAACATTCATAGAGGGAAGCTAGTGGAGAGCCCACATTTTCCAAAATAACTCTGTTCATAGGATAAGGGAAAGGCAAAGAAACAACAAATAAAGCAACGCAGCAAAACCCAAAGGAATGAACTCTACCTGCACTTCGCTACAGACCCACTCCCACAGCCTTCACCCTCAAGAAAGAGCCCAGCAGCAGCCCAGGGCTTACAACTATAGAGTTGTGCCCTTTTTCCTAAGGGAGTAACAATGTTAACTGCAAAATATTTACACAAAACTGATTTTGCAGAGCCTAAAGCCAATCTACAGCTACACAGCCTGGCTCCTACATCCTCAAGCCACCAAACTGCCCACAGGCTTTCCTAAGACCAACCAGCAGCCGGCAAACCAAGGCAGCGATCAACCCAACAGGAACACAGGCACACCCCAGACAACAAGTGCCACACCAACTTCTAAGAAACATTCCAGAAGCTATTTAACTTCCATAAAATAAAAAAAAACATTAACAGGTAAAAACAACACTAACCTCTCAAGTCAGACATTCCTGCTCTTTCCAAGCAATCAGTCCCCTCTCTCTGCTTCCCTAAAAGGCTTCTGAAGCAGCTGCTGGGAATCAGGACTGATCACTTATTTCTTGCTTTCACCTGGCCAGCAAGTCACTGGGGTTCCAGGCTGGAATGAGGCTTCTGTCTCAGAGAATAATCTGTTGCACTGATACAATCTGTGGAACATTTCAAAGTCGAATATTTTTATTTAAGCTAAAATACAGTTAAGTTTTGTCTAAGTAGTTATGGTTTTTGAAAGCTAGACAGAATATCCCTCTGATAGCATGTTTTCTTTCTCTGATAGCATGTTTTCCTTAAAACAGTGATTCTCAGACACTGTTCTTTCCTTGAAAATTATAACATATTATGTGAGGAATGATTTGTGCTAAACAGATGTCTCTTCCTCTGTAATCACCTGCATTTGGAATCCTTACTAATCTGAAAGGCAAAGCCAAGCAGAGAGCTGGAGCCAGCTCCAAATTAGTAAGAGTTTTGACTGTTGCAAAGTTTCATAACATCAAAGTTAAAGCTTGGAAAGTAATAGAATATGCATAAGATTTCTAGGAAAATTTATACACAAGCATGTAAGTGTGAAATCTATTCTGTAACAGCCTTTGTCTCGTTGCACATGATTGATGGAGATCATTCCCACATGTTCCCTAGGCCTGATAAAGGATGCTTGCTTTCTAAAACACCAAAACTAGTCTTAGGGAGTTTTTATTTGCCAACATTTTCGATATCAGCATGAGGGAAGGTTTAGATTGGATATTAGGAAAAAAGTCTTTATGGAAAGGTTAATGAAGCCCTGGCAGAGGCTGCCCAGGGCAGTGGTGGAGTCTCCATCCCTGGGTTCAAAAGCATGTGGACGTGGCACTCTGGGACATGGTTTAGCAGGCACGGTGGGGTTGGGCTGACAGTTGGACCGCATGAGCTTAGAGGTCTTTTCTAACCATTATGATTCTATGATTCTAATTTGCATTTTGTTTGTATTACTGTGATCTGGCTTTTGTTTTCTGGATTAAAAGGTCTGCTTATGCCAGATGTCTCATCCCTAAATATATACTAATAAACAGGAGCAACTCTTACTTATTGTAAGCAATCACCCTGTTGTTCCTAGCACACACCATTGCCTTCAAGAGCACCCATTTCCTAGATAAAAAAGAATAGCCTCAATACTGGAAAAGCAGTTTTGGAAGAATTAATGTATTTGGCCTGGGAGAACCACCACAACTTTAATTTGGTGTTGACTTCCACACAAATGGGTCTGTTAAAAAGCAAAGCAGGCATAAAACAGTGTAGTGTTTTCTCAAATAAAAACTTATAACAAAGGTGGTATTTAGGCTTCATTTTCTTTTGTCATTTCATCAGCCCAAAAGCCTTCCAAGCATCAGTCACTGGGAACTGAAATCATTAGAAACAAGTCTGCTGAAAGCCCACAGCACACAAACCAGGGAGGGAGGGCAGAGCCTGTCCTGAAGCAAATGGCGTTCGGTTGCAATGGTTCAAAGTTACAAGGTTCATTATAACTTTTTAAGGACTTCTTCTACAGTTATGAGGAAAAAAAAGCCAATAAAAAAGCTGAAGTCTTGCTGTAAGCTTTGCCTTTTGATTTACAGAATCAAAGCAGGTCCCATTTTCTACTTCTTGCAACAGAAAATGGCTTTTGAAGGCAACATTTTCAGTGAAGTAGCTTTAGAATTTTTGCCTTGCTTAGAAATAACTTTGAGCAAGTTTGCTCAACAACAGAAGAAAATGTTAATATTGCTCAGGATTAGATATTCTGGGATAAGAATTCACTAGAAAAACACATTAAAAACCAAAACAAATCAACCAACTGCCTTTGCCATCCCGTAAGTCTGTAAAAACTTGTGATGCAGTTGGGTTTGAAAGTCACACTTCCAAGATTAAGAACGTAACCCTATAACCTTGCCACCTATTTACATCTATGTGAGTAAGGAACCCAAGGGCTTTTTCCAGAATTCAGCTTTAAACAATGACCTTTTTTTTGTCCTGGTTATTGAAAAGAAAATTTAGACCATTTCTGTGCAGAGTTTTGGTTTCAATTATTTGGTGATATCTTTGGTACACAGACATCTCTCTGACATAGCTTTGTAAAACTATGATGCTTTCAGATAGGGAGATGTTGGGGAGAGCATTTTCTTGGCTCTGGCAGAGTGCCTGGCCAAATCCAAGTCAGTTAGCATTAAAGACTAGTTTCCCTACCTGTTTTAGATCTCTAGATTCGTCACTCAGACCATTTGTATTGGGTAAAGCATCAAAGAATGCAAGGTGTAAAGGTTTCCAAGAATCTACAGTAACAATTGTGAGCAGCACTGTCATGAATATATAAAGGCAAACCAAATAAACATAGTGGAAAAACATCCCTCAAAGTGTTTCAACTCACATCTTGCATTTGAACAAATGGAAGATGCTGTGGAAAGCACAGCTGGCATTGCACTTGCATACAGATGGTTATATCAAAAGGAATATTTTTGCTGAGTACACTCTATTTTGCCTATTTTAAGAAAGTGGATAAATTTATATTAGATATTTTTAAGTGATTACCTTATAAGATCATGTAACTCGCTGCTGCTTTTGCCTTGATTGCATAAATCAGCAGTTATTTTAAGTGGAAAAGATTCTGACTCAAGACAAACGGTAAAATATCTGTCAGCTGGACCATCTAAAAGATAACCTTAAAAGCGAGGTATTATTCAGCCTGTCATTTCTGTTTACTTCGGTGGGGGGAAAGATTTGTGCTCTCTAATCCCATTAGCCCTGCTGAAATAGCAGGCTGGAGCCCGGACCATCTGGAACCAGCCGGAGCAAAATGAGCAGCCCCACTGGTGACACTGGGTTGGGCAACGCACTGGATGTGCCGGTGTACGGCTTAAGCAAGGCTGATCTTCGGTTACCTAAACAGAAGCCAGAGAGGGAAAGCAGAAGTGGTTACCACCGACCTTTCCCTCACCTTTAAACCCTGATCTCAGGACTTTTTTAAGATGAAAAAGGGAGTGCAGGGAAAGAACAAGGGGGAATGGTTTTCAGCTGAAAGATGGAAGATTGAGATGAGATCTTGGGAAGAAATTTTTTCCTGTGAGGATGAGGAGGCCCTGGCCCAGGTTGCCCAGAGCAGAGGTGGCTGCCCCATCCCTGGAGGTGTTCAAGGCCAGGTTGGATGGGGCTTGGAGCCCCTGATCCAGTGGGAGGTGTCCCTGCCCATGGCAGGGGGTGGGACTGGATGGGCTTTGAGGTCCCTGCCAACCTGAACCATCCATATGAATCCATGCAATATTTTCTTTGAACTGCAGGAGAATTTGCTCAGTAAATGTGAGTGAGAAGGAAGACATTAATGAATTATTGCTAGCGAATAGCCAGGGAAGGGGTCTGCTCTTTTGTAAAGACATCTCAAAGCTTCTGATAGCTCAAATGCACACATGACAAAGTTAAGAGTATTAAAGAGACAGAAGCTGTCCCTGAGAGAGAGAACTGTGTCTGAAACCCCGAGTAACCCACTCGTAGTTTAGCAACTGACTTATTTCAGATACAAACCATTTCCCCCGTATACAGGTAATAGCTGTGAGCAGGCACTAATGATGGTCACACGGTGAGTGATGAATGACTCCACACCTACTGTCCCAACTCCAGATCCCAGCCCACGGCTTCAGTCCAAGCACCAGGCTGTAAGGTGCTGTAAATCCACATGGCTGCAGAGGAGCCTACATAGCAACCTTCAATCAGCTGAAGAGCTTGGCCAATTACTCTTTAAATCAGCTTTCATACAGCAGGAAGAGTTGGGCAAGATGTTAATTTGAAGCAGCTTTCATCTACTTGTATACACATTGCTGACAAGAGAGAGGATGGCACAGAACTAATAAAAAGGAAAAATATGAAGTTGGAGAAAGGAAGAGAAAACAGGGATAGAAATGGTTTTAACTCAATAAGATCTATTGCACAGTGTAGAAAAGTCAGACTGTGAAAAGCTAATTAGTGCATTGAAGATGGAAAGCACACGAATTAAATATAGGGAAGATCATCAAAGAAAGCTGAAATACGAATGTTCCCAGCATGCAGATGTAAAGAAATTTCAGTTGAGTGTATAGAAGAGTATTTTTAAGGAATTAAATGCAGTGAGAATTCAGCAAAAACAAGCTCGTAGTGAACAAATGATAGATTTTGAAATGCAAGTATAGAAGCCAAATCTTTATATAGTGTCTAACACCAACAAGACACATTAAGGTTGATTTTATGAGGTGCGGCGCCAAAATCATCACAACTTAGCTGGGTTTTTTTACCTGATGCATGTGCTTATCCAATCTTTCCTGTTCTCGGGGTGCTAATGAGCAAAAAACTAGATTCTAGTCTAGTTCAGTATTACTAGAACAAAACACAAGGGCCAGCATCTGTATTTATGTTTTAAATTATAAAGTACATGTGTCTTGAAATCAGGCTTCCCTGTTAGGCAACTTGGGTGCTCATTGGAGTCTGAATTGGGAACTGCTTTACTATCCATATTGAATCCAGAAGTGATTTCTCTGCAGTTAGAGTGGTCACTTGCTGGCTTTTATTCACAGGAGATCAGAAAGGTTTTCTTCTGTCCTCCTATATCTGGATAAAAGAACCTATGAAGCAGTGCAATTTGCTTTCAAAATATTACAACTGGAATCAAAAAGTTGCTTGAGTTTCTAACAATTACTGATAAAATTAGGGTTAAAATCTCAATGTATTGTGAGACAAGACATTGGTGAAATATTTACACTGAGATAAGAGAACTCTGAATTAAGAAATATGGGCTCTTCTTGCAGAGTAAATTAACTTTGACTTTGCATGGTAGAATCATAGAATAGTTTGGGTTGGAAGGACCTTAAAGATCATACAGTTCCACCCCCTGCCATGTGCAGGGACACCTCCCACTGGATCAGGCTGCCCAAGCCCCATACAACTTGGCCTTGAACATCTCCAGGGATGGGGCAGCTACCACTGCTCTGGGCAACCTGTTTCAGTGGTTCACCACCCTCATCATGAGGAAATGCCACCTTATGTCTAGTCCAAATCTGCCCCTCTCCAGTTTATACCCATTCCCCCCTAATCCTACCACTACAAGCCTTTGTAAACAGTCCCTCCCCAGCTTTCTTGCAGCCCCTTCAGGTACTAGAAGCTGCTCTAAGGTCTTGTTGGAGCCTTCTCTTCTCCAGGCTGAACAACCCCAACTCTCTCAGCCTGGCCTTATATGGGAGGTGCTCCAGTCATAGAATCACCAGGTTGGAAGAGACCCACCAGATCATCGAGTCCAACCATTCCTATCAAACACTAAACCACGCCCCTCATCGCCTTGTCCACACGTGCCTTAAATACCTCCAGGGAAGGTGAATCAACCACCTCCCTGGGCAGCCTGTTCCAGTGCCCAATGACCCTTTCTGTGAAAAATTGTTTCCTAATGTCCAGCCTAAATCTCCCCTGGCGGAGCTTGAGGTCATTTCCTCTTGTTCTGTTCCCTGTCACTTGGGAGAAGAGGCCAGCACCCTCCTCTCTACAACCTCCTTTCAGGTAGTTGTAGAGAGCAATGAGGTCTCCCCTCAGCCTCCTCTTCTCCAGGCTAAACAACCCCAGCTCTCTCAGCTGTTCCTCATAAGGCCTGTTCTCCAGCCCCTTCACCAGCTTTGTTGCTCTTCTCTGGACTCGCTCCAGAGCCTCAACATCCTTCTTGTGGTGAGTCCCTGATCATCTTTGTAGCCTCTAACAGTTCCATGTCCTTATGTTTAGGATTCTTATGCTGAGGATTTATGTTGAGGATTAAAGTACATTGAGCATCCTTGAGAGCTGGGTCAGCAACAGCTCCAGCTCCTGCTGTGGCTCGGCTTCCAATGGGAGCAAAACAGGGAATCTCTGGCATGAGAACCAGCATATGGGAACCAGCTCGTTCTGTCCATTTGTTGGTTAATCTCAGCCTTCTGGGAACAGTTATGAAAGATCTCTGAATTGACAAAAGAGACAAAAAACACTTGTGCATGAACTCCTTATCAGTGTTTAAAGCTTGCCTCTTACTCCATCTGCTGAGGCCTTAGTGGAACAATTACACAGAGGAATCGCACAAGTCATCAAAATAGCGAAGCTACTATAAACACTCCATATTTTTTTTCTTTTGCATTGATCCGTTTTACATTTCACTGCTTTAAAAAGATTTTTGTGTAGTATAAGTTTTGAATAGTTACAGCTGTAATTCAAAATCAGCATGTTTAATATCAAAAATAGAAGCACTTCGAAAGTGGAAATCACATCAAGGGCTCAAGCCTGTCTCATTTTTTAGGCATCAGGAAGAAGTTCAAGGATAGAATCAGGTAGAAGTTATTTAGCACCAGCATGTTATGTTTCTTGAGGCCTCAGTCAATACCTCAATCTAGTGTCAAGTCAACGTTCAAGATTGTTGTTGAGCTTCAGCACATAGTTTGGTTCAGCCACAATGCCAAAATATCCCACAGCGTGTGTCTGTTCTTCAGGTGAGGATTTTTTTTCACAAGTAATAACAGGACACAGTTGGTTTCTGGGCTGCAAGCACCCATTACCAGCTCCTGTTGAGCTTCTCATCCTCCAGCACCCCAAGTCCTTCTCCTCAGCGCTGATCCCAACCCATTCTCTGCCCGTGCTGTATTTGTGCTTGGGATTGCCCTGATCCAGGTGTAGGACCTTGCCCTTGGCCTTGTTGAACCTCACGAGGGCCACACAGCCCTCTCCAGCCTGTCCAGGTCCCTCAGGGTGCCATCCCATCCCTCCAGTGTCTCAATCATGCCACACAGCTTGGGGTCACCAGAAAACTTGCTGAGGATGCAGGTAGATACATATATATGTACTCTGTGTGTTTGTGTGTGCGTGTATCTCCATGTCCACAAATATTTTGGGGTAGAAGAAATTCTCTCTCCTCCTGGAATCCTGTTTTTCTGACAGAAATTCTAGACAACACTTTTTTTTTCTAAAGCCATTATTAAACTCCATGTTTCACAGAGTGAATAAACCCCTGCCAGATGGCCAGCCAAAGCTATTACCGGCTGTCATCACTTCCCACACCCACCTGTCCCTCCAGATTAGGAAATATGACTGAAGAGTTGCTTTTCCTCATGCCAGCGAACAGATGATGCCTCGCAGTTATCTTCAGCTCACTGAAAGCACTCGGCTGCCGTTCAGCAGGGTTACTTTACTCCCTGGTTTCCTTCCTTTGAGAAGGAAACGGTAAGCTACAAAGTATGCCAGCCCAGAGCAAAACACCATCTGATGGATATTTCACTAGGGGTCTAAAATCTGGATATGATATAACTTGAACAATAACAATGTGCACTCGCAGGCCAGAAGGCCAACCATGTCCTGGGCTGCATCACAAGAAGCGTGGCCAGCAGATCAAGGGAGGGGATTCTGCCCCTCTATTCCTCCCCTGTGAGACCTCATCTGGAGTCCTGTGTCCAGTTCTGGAATCCTCAGCACAAGAAGGAGAGGGAACTGTTGGAACAGGTCCAGATGAGGCTACAAAGATGATCCGAGGACTGGAGCACCTCCCATACAAGGACAGGCTGAGAGAGTTGGGGTTGTTCAGCCTGGAGAAGAGAAGGCTCCAAGGAGACCTTATAGCAACCTTCCAGTACCTGAAAGGGCTACAAGAAAGCTGGGCAGGGACTGTTCACAAAGGCTTGTGGTGACAGGATGAAGGGGAATGGTTATAAACTGGAGAGGGGCAGATTTAGACTAGACATATGGCGGTATTTCTTCATGATGAGAGTGGTGAGACACCAGCCCAGGTTACTCAAGGAAGTAGTGGCTGCCCCCTCCCTGGAGATGTTTTTCAGTTATTGAGCTCATAGAAATGAAAGATTAACTTTAAATTGGGCCTTAACTTAGGTTTTTTTCTATTTAAAGCAGTCTTTGATCCAAAGAAATGCAAGGGCATTTCAGTGCAACTTATTCCACAGTAACCAATCTATTTTTCACTCTTCCTTACCTTCCCAATTTTGGGGTGTATCTGCACATGACAGTAAAAGCCAGGCGATCACAGGACCGGGTGAGAACAGATCAGTGCAGGTTACAGAACAGGAACTGAGTGAACACTCCTGAACTACTTGTGGCTTCTGGCTACCCACTCTGTTTGAAATTATCCATTAATTATTTTTATTTTTATCATTTCCATCCCTCTGACAACTGTCCGAGCCTCCCAGCAGAGGAAAATACCTCCTCCTGTTCCACCTACAGCCCAGTCACTGATGATAAAAATAAAACCAAAATCAATTTAAGACCTAAGAACCCACAGGATATAATACCAATACATCTGCTAGGTGACATTTCCTTGTTTCTGGTCATGCTTTATGACCTTTTTGTCAGCTGTGTTGAGGCAAGGCTGGAGTTCAGGCAGAGCATGAAGGGGTTCGTGCATGCAGCAGCTACAGGAGCAGGGGATTTCAGCAGGGAGGCAGACATAGTGGAGGGCTGCTCAGACCGCATTTGGGTTCTTTAGCAAGAGTGTGTGATTAGGAGACTTCAGCTGAGTAACCAGGTGGATGCAAGAGACACAGTGTCAGAACTGGGAGGATCTCTTTTTTTTTTCTTTTGGTTCCCCTCCTCCCCCAACATCAGTTCTGCAGCTGAAGTTCGCAAACTCAGAGAAAAAAATGAAAGAGTTGGCAAAGTGAAACTAGATGGGGCTTCCACTTATTGGCAGTGATACTTTCACCATGAGAATTAAGTACACATATAAACACTCTCAGAATTAGCTCCCAAACACCAGATGGAAAGATAATTGAAGTCAGTGTAGAAAGCTGCGTTCCAAGTCACTGATGTATCTTTGATTCAGGTACCTTCCATTTGCATTTTTGATCCCAGCTATGCTCTCTCCAGGCTTTAGCACATTCCACGATGATGAATCCTAAGCAGCAAGGAACATGGCTTAAGTTTTGTTTCAAGTATTCCATTTGCAGGGGGAGCAGTAAGGAGGAATTCTTTTTTTGCCTACAAAGCGAGCAGACTCTTCTGGGAAGAGTAACTGAAAAAATAAATACACTGTTTCCCCATGCCACTCAGAGTGGCTTTCCAGAACAGAACCATGCTTCAACTTGAAAGCAAAACATTCTGCCAAGTACACACATTAAATAATGTGATTTTAATTAGAGCTCATCAGATTTTGTTTACCATGTCTAGCTAGCGCAGAAAGTGCCTGAGAGACAAGAGCCTGGCTTGATGCTCAAAGGCTCAGGATGGATTGCCATTGATTTTCACAGGCTAAAAATGATCCTTTGAAAGGAATGTAGTTTAAAAATTTAAGGTGTGCTTTTTAATTCCTTTGGTATCAAAAAGACTTCTTACTTGAAGGGTTTTTAGACCCAAAAGTCTCAAGCAGTCATACCAAAGCCACTGCTAGCCGAGTTTAGTGACAGGTACCGCAGCAGCAATTAAAATGTTGAAGTTTTGAGTAGCTAAGAGTAAAGCCTGTCAGCCTTTCGTGTTCATAAGATCACTGAAGTGAATGTGAAGCCAGTATGTAAGTAAGAACCTGACATGGAGTTAATAGAGTTTGACAGGGAGCGTCGAATAATTCCCACGGAGCTCAAAACACTCAGTTCTGATTATTTATGAAAAATATGGCAGTGCCTTTTCAAAGCCAGACAGTGAAAGAAGCTTTCATAATTTAAGCTTATCCGTGTAATAAATGCCAAGCAACTTTTAGTCTGGACTTTCTAACTGAGAACAGGAGGGCAACGTGAGCTCAGCAGCAGATAAAATGAAGATAAAGCCTCTGATGACAGCACTGACCTTTAGAGCTCAAAGGACACTCAAAAAGATAACAACAGCTTTCAGAAGCTGTTTGAATTCAAAGGAATTGCTGAGACACTGAACTGAGAATTGGAGCTAGCATTTCTCCCTTTCACAAATCCGGGTAGTTTGGAGCTGCTGTTACTAGAAAGGGAGCATCCCCTCCATAAAACCACAAAGCAATATTCACACTTGGGGAGTGGGAGGAGTGAAATATCACCAGGAAAACAGAAAAAGCTATAAGTTAAAGGCCTTACACTTTTACACAGGCTGCACCTAATTCTGGGCCACCTTCAATCATGAAAGTGTAATGGATGAAGAAGGTGGAAACCAGCAAAGCTCTTTCCTCTTCTACAGTCTTGCTCCAGTCAATCACTCCTGGGCTCCATCACAACCAGTGGCTGCTTTCACCTATTTGCAGGGTTTCTCATATTTAGTTTTCTTCTGCCAGTCTGTGAGCATTTCTTTTCTTGTTCTTAGTCCAGTAGCTGGGCAAAAGCTCAGAGTCATAGAATCATCAACATTGGAAAAAAACTCTAAGACCATCAAATGTAAACCTCAGCCCACCACCACCACACCTACTAAACCATGTCCCCAAGTTAGAAAGTAGTGGTGTATCCCATGATACAAGATTAAAATAAAAAACAGCGCATGCAAGAACGAGTGGAATCCTCTGTTACAAAAAGAAGTTGATGGAACTGAAATTTTACTCCTTGTAACTTACTCAGGGCTGCACTCTTTCTATTATTATTATCATGTATTTGGTGTAAATAAATATAAATTAGTATATAGCAAAATGGAGGCACTATACATTCCAAGGTTTACAATGCCCCTCTTCAAGAGGCTTTGCATTTTTCAGGTAGTCTTGCATGACCCTAAGTGCTGGCCTCACTTCAGGAGTCGATGTCCTGGCTGTATCTCAAGCTACAACAGTTTGAATCTGCAGGACAGTGATTCCTACCAATACATTCAAAAAGCTCAATTGCTTGGAAACAAAACCATATTCAGCTTGGAACTACTCTTTTCTATAACAATAAAAGACCAGGTTTATGACTGGAGGGGAGACAGAACACAAGATACTATCTTATAAACTCCTTAAAAATCAGTATTTAGAAACTGGACATCAACCTTTTTTGCTATAATAATACCATATGTCGATATATATCAGTGTTTCAATTTGCTCCACTTACTGATTGTCCTCTTCCTGTAAGCTACGTAGACCAAACTGTCTCAGAAACTGTGTTTGGTATGTGGATACACAAAAGACTTATACATATTTATAACTTTGGCCCTCAGTCATCTGTCCTAGTAAAGCAGTGACAGGAATTCCTGAGCAAAAGGTATCTTGTATTTAAAAATAACCTAAACTGTACTAGCTGCCTTCAAATATTAACAATTACTCCTTTTAACAGATAAATATGCCAGGTGGGCATTTTCAGTTCTGAAAGCAGAACCATAGAATGGTTTGAGTTGAAAAGGACCTTAAAGCCCATCCAGTTCCACCCCAACATGGGCAGGGACACCTCCCACTGGATCAGGGGCTCCAAGCTCCATTCAACCTGGCCTCAAACACCTCCAGGGATGGGGCAGCCACCACTGCTCTGGGCAACCTGGGCCAGGGCCTCCCTACTTTCATCATAAATAAATTCCTCCTTATGTCAAGTCCAAATCTTCCCCTCCCCCATTTAAAGCCATTCCCCCTCATCCTATCACTCCATGCCTCTTAACAAAGTCCCTTCTCAGCTTTCCTGTATCCTCCTTCAGGCACTGGAAGGTCACTATAAGGTCTCCTTGGAGCCTTCTCTTCTCCAGGCTGAAGAACCCCAGCTCTCTCAGCCTGTCCTCGTATGGGAGATGCTCTAGCCCTCGGATCATCTTTGTAGCCTCCTCTGGACCTGCTCCAACAGTTCCATCTCCTTCTTATTTTAAGGATTCCAGAACTGGACACAATATAGAGAATAAAGACTTCTACATGCAATGTGAAAGCCAGACTCAGTAGCCTGGTAAGCACTGATGCTTTAATTAAGTATACTTCCTGGTTTTCTAACAAAGAAATGTCGATGCTTGAAATGCAAAGCTGTCCTCAAACAGCTGAGTGCCCTGCTTTATAGCTGTTACCCTGCTCAAGGAACAGCTTTGCTGTTGGATGCCAGAGTCCCTTCTTGCCCATGTATGCTGGGTCCACACTTAAAAGGGGTGAAGCTCTTTGATGCTCCTGGCCAGTCCTCTGTCCTCATTTCCTTTTTCCTCTCTTTGATTGCTGGCAATGACTGCTTAGAACCACTTGTGCAGGCAGTGGGAGGGTAGGAGAAATGAAGATCAACACATGTTAGGATGGCTGCTGGCAGTTGATTTGTCATCATTAGCAATTAGAACAGTATTCAAATAAGACTATTTAAAATACAGCAACTGATGGGGCCCTGATCTCGGTCCTCAGCATGATTCTCAGTTTAAACAAAGCCTCACAGTATCTATCCATCAAATCCTTGGCCTGAAGAAAGTCTTCTCTCTATGTATTGAGGATAGAATATGCCAGTAAATAAAGCAGAGTAACCTGAAGATGGAACTAATTGAAGATTAAGGAGCTCCTACATAGTCATCTTGCTGTACTAACTTCAGAGGAATAGGCTGAGGACCAATTCCTGATGGCACACCATCTCTGCATGTTTTAATTGAGTGGCATTTCCATAATCACCCATGCAATTCATGTAAAGCGTGCAGCAGAAGAAAGCAGCTCAAAATGATCTTGGAAGCAAGCCATTACTCTAATCCTCCAGCTGAATCCTAAACCTTTGATGCCACCATGCAAATTGTCAAAGTCACCCCTGAATCCAGGATGGAGGAGCAGCAGGCTATCGATTCAGTGATGTTTCTCCTCCCAAGTCCACTGCAGCTGCAAATTTACTGCTGAAAGCTTCTCCCCCTCCTGGGTTCATTAGCATGCTGCTCTGGTTCAAATGTCAGCAGCAGAACATGTGGTTTATGATGGGTTTAGAGAGAAATTCAAGGAGTGAACTAAAATGAGCCATCACTAGTGGCATGTGGACCGCTCCGAGTGTCACAAACATTCATTATAGCAGTTCACTGCTCCTCTAAATTTCCCCCCCCCAAGCTTTAATGACACAGGGGTAACAGTGACATAATTATCCTGGATATTTTGCTGCAATTGCTTCATTTTAATCTCTTCTTGTATCATATTGCTTGGGGTTTGGGAGCAGCTTCCCACTCTTTGTTTTGGGGCTATAGAACACTTTCTTTAGTAATGAAGGTCATAGCACCTCAGCAGTATAACCAAAGCTGCCCAAAACTGTTTCTGAATGAGGAATTCTCACATTTCATGCACATTAACCTCATTTACAGTCTTACTGCTGACACCCCACCCCCCACGGGCAGGTATGGCCTGTGGCAGCCTAAAAAACCCACTGGTGGACTGATATTGAGCCTTGAACAACTTGGAGTCAGCCACACAAGAGACACGTAAGCCAAAAAGACCACCAAAATAATAACTGCAGAATCACAGATAAGTTTAGGTTGGAAGGAACTATGAAGGACATTCAGTTTAGTCCTCCTGCAGGAGCAGGGACACCTCCTACTGGATCAGGGGCTCCAAGCTCCATCCAACCTGGCCTTGAACACCTCCAGGGATGGGGCAGCCACCACTGCTCTGGGCAACCTGGGCCAGGGCCTCCTCACTCTCACAGCAAAACATTTCTGCCTAAGATCTCATCTCAATCTCCTCTCTTTCAGCTAAAAACCATTACCCATCCTTCTGTCCCTGCACTTCCACGTCAAGAGCCCCTTCCCAGCTTTCCCAGAGCCCCTTTCAGCACTAGAAGTAGCACTAAGGTCTCCTCAGAGCCTTCTCTTCTCCAGGCTGAAGAACCCCAGCTCTCTCAGCCTGGCCTCATAAAGGAGGTGCTCTGGCCCACAACTGGATACAGGACTCCTGGTGAGGTCTCCCAGGAGCAGAGCAGAGGGGCAGAATCCCCTTCCTAGCCCTGCTGGTCCCACTGCTTTGGATGCAGCCCAGAATACAATTGGCTTTCAGGGCTACAAGGGCACATTGAATATGACCCTCAAAACATCTAGACTTCCTGTAACAGACTTGCAATCTCAAGTACTGGCATGTCAAAAGCCATGAGAAACAGAAAACAAAAAACACTTCTAGAGCAATGAGGCAAGTCCCAGTTCCAGCTAGAAAGTCAGTTCATAGATCAGGATAACATCCAGTGATTGCCAGATACGTCCATGGTGACAAAAAGGGCAGAGACTCAGCTTGTAAGTTGAGGCAGAGGTCAAGGAGCTCCACTATCACCACAGCAAGAGCCCCAAACTGAGATTAAATAGAGTCCCTGAGCCCAGGGCTGGGGATGGAGGCCCCAGGTGAGGCTGTTTCAGGCTATTAAGGCTTGTTAGTGCCCTCAGGATCCCCACATGTGCTTTCCAACCAGCCGTGCCTGCTACTTCCTTGGAGAAGAGGGCTCGCATGCAGAGCTGTCTGATTTAGTGTAGATGAGGAGCAGAGCAGCTGTGTTACACCAACTCTTGAGCTGTGTATTGCCTGTCCCTCAGATGCTCAAGGCTTTAAATTGGAAGGGGGAAGATTTAGATTAAACATTAAGAGGAAATTCTTCACAGTGAGAATGGGGAGGCCCTGGCCCAGGTTGCCCAGGGAAGCTGTGATTGCCCCATCCCTGGAGGTGTTCAAGGCCAGGCTGGATGTGCTTTGGGCAGCCTGATCTAGTTGGAGGCGTCCTTGGCGATGGAAGGGGGTGGAACTGGATTATCTTTAAGGTCCCTTCCAACCCAGACGGTTCTATAATACTTCCTGTTACAGGGAACTTCCTAGTGGAGCAGATCCCTAAGCGTGACTGGATTTGTCCTGTCTGCTGTCCTTGTCTGGAAGTGCCAAGGTGTTGTTTGAAGGTGGAATTGTTGTTCTTATGTAATCAGCATAGCTGAACTTCTTTCCAGAGCTTCATTTATAAAGGAACTTGATGGCAGTGTAAAATTACCTTATTCTTTCTTGTATACAAAGGCTGGATTTAAAAACCTTCGACTGTCAGTCCTGTCACCACCACTGTGTATGGATGAGTTTTACAACTCAGCTGTGCTGGAGAGAAAATCTGCTGCAGTGCTGACTGGCAATAGCAGACGCTGTGCTCTACTCATCAGCATAAATGTATTTGTAAACAGGTTGAGGAGTTAATTCTAATTCTTTGGTTGTATTTTAATGAAGTATTTTGAATGTGAACCAATTTTAATGTGTGTTGAGTTTGCTGTGTTAATTCGACCACTTCCATTCATTCTATGTAAATGTTTTGGGTGTAATTTTACACTGTCTGCAAGAACACATTGCAACTGCTACATCTTAAGATAATAGAAATGTCACAATTTCATGTTCTACATCAGATATAAATGGACCTGTTGTGCAATATTCCATTTCTGACAAGAAACCAATAAACCAAGAGGAGAAAGAAGGAAAAAACACACCAAAAACCCAACTAAAAGAAGCAGTGATTGATGGGCACATAACCAAGCTAGGATTTCCATGGACAGTGTTAGGTACGCAACACTCAAAGGACAGAGGTTCCAAGAACAATGATTTTATGATTAGATGTGAATCGTAATCAGGGCTGGAATAGTTTTAGGAATTATATGCTGCTAAGCATGGACCCCGGAATGGATTCTGTCCCTGTACTGGGCATTGGTGAGGCCACCCCTCAAATCCTGGGTTCAGTTTTGGGCCCCTCACTACAAGAAGGACCTTGAGGGTTTGGAGCATGTCCAGAGAAGGGAAAAAAAGCTGTGGAGGGGGCTGGAGAACACATGTTACAAGAGTAGCTGAGGGGCTTGAGGCTGTTTATCCTGGAGAAGAGGAGGCTGAGGGGAGACCTTATTCCTCTCAGCAGCTCCTGAAAGGACAGTGTGGTGAGGTGGGTGCTGGGCTCTTCGTCCAAGTAACAGGTGATGGGGCAAGAAGAAATGGCCTCAAGTTACACCAGGGTAGAGTCAGATTAGACACCAGGAGAAATTTCTGCACTGAACAGGTTCTCAGGCACTGGCAGAGGCTGCCCAGGGAGGTGGTAGAGTTCTCATCCCTGGAGGGGTTTAAAAGATGGGCAGACGAGGTGCTCAGGGACCTGGCTTAGTAGTGGACAGGGACAGTTGGACTCGATGATCTCCGAGGTCTTTTCCAACAAGGCAATTCTATGATTCTATGGAAATGAAGAAGAAGGATAACTGGTCTCATTTTAAACAGGGTTTTGTTTTTCTTGGCATCTTATTTTGTGGCAGCTGTCCTGCCTACACATTATAATTTACTATTTTTTTAAAGTTGACAAGTGAAATATCTTATTAAAACAAACCCCTACCTGTGCTGCTGACAATATTCCATGTTATTAAAGCTGGAAAAAAGGATTTCCTTAAATCTCATTTACTCCTCAGTAATTTACCACTTGCACATTAGATGTCTCGGGCAATAAAAATATCTGTAGTTACTTTGCTCTCTGGGATGTTGTGCTTTAACAGGGTTTTGAAATATGTGAAGTCCCAAGAGAGATTTGTAGGCAAATGTTTCATTCAATTCATTTCAACAATGTGAAAATAGACTTGATGATCCGGTGGGTCTTTTCCAACCTGGTGATTCTATGATTCTATGAAACTAAGGGAGGGGAGACTGAGATGAGACCTTGGGAAACAATGTTTTCCTGTGAGGGTGGGGAGGCCCTGGCCCAGGTTGCCCAGAGCAGTGATGGCTGCCCCATCCCTGGAGGGGTTCAAGGCCAGTTTGGATGGGACTTGGAGCAATCTGGTCCAGTGGGAGGTGTCCCTGCCCATGGCAGGGGGTGGGACTGGATAGGCTTTGAGGTCCCTACCAACTCAAACCATTCTTTAATTCTATGATCTAAAGTTCTCCTCGGGGCTGTGGCCCATACATCATTGCTGTTGGGCTCGTTGAATTGATGTATGCTTTGAACGGCTTTTGTCCTTCCTACCACCTTTCAGAGTGGCCAACCACAATCCCTACAATGTTGTTAGCCTACAGATTATTTTAACTTTTGCTTCATTGAGCCCTAATTGCTTTACCCTCAGAGCTTCCAGTGCAACATCTGATATGATTAGCTGTGCCATTAATTATCTTGTACTTTAACTATGAACCTCCTGCTGAAAACCAAGGAAAGGTCAGTGCACATCTAGAGAAAATGGTACCTAACAAGGTCCATTTATCAGCAAATGAGACACAACACAAGTTCAGCACATGTGTGCATTCTACAGGGTTTTTACCAGTGTGCTAACAGTAGCGGTTATCTCCCTACAGATGTGTGTTTGTAGTCAACAGGATACAGGCTGGGTAAACCCTGCCAGGGACTTCAGTGGGCAAAAATCCTTCATACGTCCTAAAAGGTTCATTGGATTAAAGAATGGAAAAGATTTTTAGAATCACACAGAGCTCAGATAAGGAGTTTTTAGGGTTCCATTTGGAGCTGTTTCTGTTTTCTAAATTAACACATGCAGGAGATATAGAACATAGAATTACAGAATCATAAAATGGTTTGGGTTAGAAAGGACCTTAAAGCCCATCCAGTCCCACCCCCTGCCATGGGCAGGGACACCTCCCACTGGATCAGGGGCTCCAAGCCCCATCCAACCTGGCCTTGAACATCTCCAGGGATGGGGCAGCCACCACTGCTCTGGGCAACCTGGGCCAGGGCCTCCCCACCCTCATAGTGAAGAAATTCTTCCTAATGTCTAATCTAAATCTTCCAATTCCCCCTCATCCTGTCATCTCAGGCCACTGGAAAAAGCCCCTCCCCAGCTTTCCTGGAGCCCCTTCAGCACTGAAAGCTGCTCTAAGGTCTCCCTGGAGCCTTCTCTTCTCCAGGCTGAACAACCCCAACTCTCTCAACCTGGCCTCATAGTAGATGGGCTCCAGCCCTCAGATCTTCTTTGTAGCCTCCTCTGGACCTGTTGAACAGTTCCTTGTCCTTCTGATGCTGGGGATTCCAGAACTGGACACAATTTACGTCTATATGTACATGTGTGCACATATACATGCAATAGGTACATATACGCCGGTGTGTGTGTGTGTTAATACCCAACCATTACTTCTCTACAGTCCCTTTCTCAGTTCAGTCCCTAGTTTGTGTTAATAGCTCGTTTTACACTACTGTCAGGCATCACTATTTTCTAAGCAGTTTATCTCCTGCAAGGATTTCACGAGTCATTCATTACAAGATGCCATTATATCTCAATCAATAAACTTGTACCGCAATCCTATTAGCAAAGGAGCTTCCAGGGGCTAAAACGACACACATTTGTACAAACGATGATCTGAAAAAGCAATCTGACCTTGTTTATTGACAGAGCTCAGTCCGGAAAAAACAGTCTCCTAACAAATCACTTTTGCCGAGATGGTGCCACCTCCACGAAGGACCTTTTGGAATTATTTTTCCTGCTCTACAGCTGCAGTTTCTGCTTTTCACTTAGCAGAACCATCATTATTTTCTCCACACGTAGCTGAAAAGCCAAGGGGGAAAACAGGAGAGAAAGGGGATATGTGATGACACAGCCATGCTCCCCGGTCCCTGCAGCTGGCTATGTTATCCTGGCAGCAATCAGAGCTCCATTTCTCCCTCTGCTCCCTCTCACCCCGCTTACAGATTCTCCCTGGGGGCTGCCTGGGCCAGAGTTTTTTGTTCATAAATTCAGAACTGTTTTTCCTTAGTCCTTTATGCAGGCAGAACTGGGGAAGGACAATCATACCCAAACACCCTGCAATGCAGAGAACATCCTGAATCGCCTGAGCTACGCGCAGGTGAATAAATACATGTTTCCCAATACCCACAGCCAGGCCTGGCTTAGGAAAACTGGAATTCTGCCTACACTCAAGCAAGCTGCTGTAGTGTCTGAATAAACCTTTCTCCCTGCTCCTGCACTCAGAGCAGTCTCCAGCATAATTATTGCTGCGGTTGTATTTATGAGGTTGTTTTAACAAAATTACATTAAGTTACTTGACTACTTTTTTGGCAGAAAGGGAGATGAAGATCAGTGCTTTCTCGCTTCTCCTCACAGAACTTTGATCTCTATTAGCATCTCTTAAACAGACATGCTTCACTCTCAATTGCCTGAATTGTACAGAGCTGAAGCTATTTTATTGACAGATAAAAGATGTTTATGACATCGATCTGTTGGAGTGAGCTCAGAGAAGGCCACAAAGATGATTTGAAGGCTAGAGCACCTCCCCTCTGAGGCCAGGCTGGGAGAGTTGGTGCTGTTCAGCCTGGAGAAGAGAAGGCTCTGGGGAGACCTTAGAGCAGCTTCCAGTGCTGAAAGGGGCTCCAGGAAAGCTGAGGAGGGGCTCTTGACCAGGGAGTGCAAGGACAGGATGAGAGGGTTTCCAGCTGAAAGAGGGGAGACTGAGATGCGATTTTAGGAAGAAATGTTTTCCTGTGAGGATGAGGAGGCCCTGGCCCAGGCTGCCCAGAGCAGAGGTGGCTGGCCCATCCCTGGAGGTGTTCAAGGCCAGGTTGGATGGGGCTTGGAGGAACCTGATCCAGTGGGAGGGGTCCCTGCCAATGAGGGGGTGGAGCTGAATGGATTTTTAGTTAAAATAACCAATATATACACAATAATGTGTATTTCACATACACCAAGGAAAAAAAAAACCATACTGCATTTCCAAGCTCATTTACTGCAACAACAAGAGGCCAACAGTCAGCAATGAGGGCAAGTTACTTGTATTAGGAAAAGCCACAGTGTGCATGTAAGTTTAAGCCAGAAGAAAGCTACAGAAGCTCAGTATTCAGAGACGGGAATTCTGAGGATTTCATAGTACCCAACTCATCTCAACTTCATCACATGAAAATGGAATCTGGATTGCAAGTCTAGACCTAGATTATCATCCAGCAGCCATGAGTTTTGGATTCATCTACGTGTACATTAACTACTTCGAGACATTAAACTGCAAGGTCAATATTTCAGTCCTTACAGCTGCAACCTAATTTCACTAAAATTACCTTAATTACCAGATCAAAATGTTACTTATATCATTCTTCATTTCAGAGGATGGGAATACTGAACCAACTGTAACAAACTTATCACATTTTCAAAGCTAAAGGTTCATTTTCACTTAAAAAAAACCCACAATAAAACTCTTAACAGAGGCTTAAAAAGGTCTTTATAAAATAATCTTCATCACACTTACAATAGTAAGAAAATTATTCCCGTTGCTAATTTCTAGTAAATACGAACTGTTTTAGGTAATCTCTATTAAAGATGGTTATGGCTACAGTTCATACTTGAGTTTTACAAGGTGGACAGACAAATGTGTCAAGAAAAGCAGCTTACTGCTGTTTCTCAACAAGTCCTTTCTAACAGGGACATGCTGCCTCAAAGGGCAAAGCCTGTTTGACAGCCCAAGACAGAGCAGCTGAAAGAGAAAAATAAGGATCGGCACACCAAGAAGCCTTCCTTGGCGATCACTTTATACCGGGAATTGGACAATTCGACTGATTTCAGATCAGAATTGAGTCATTGCATCCATCTCTTGAATTGCGGTGGTGATCATCTCAACATTTAAGTTTCCTTGCAGCGAGAGAAGAAGGTAGAGTTGGAGCAAGTTCCGGACTGGCAGGAAAAGTGTCTGACGCTCCTCCTGACATCCGTAACTCTGAAAACACTTGATGTTCTTCCACATGTTTGTCCCCAGGTCTGTCGGAGCAGCAGGTATGGCTGCGCAGAGAAAACAGAATGTGGACATATGGTAAGTAGGAAACAGAGTGTCTCTCCACTCCACACCAATAGAATTAAATACCCCAGTCAACTCCGAGAGCACTTGACAAGATCTAAGACTCCCTACAAGCTTTTAATCTAATTTTTAATCAATATTTTACCCAGCCCATATAGAGACATTTTTTCTCATGTGAACAAGATCGTGGTCTGGCAGCATGCAGCATGAAGTGCATCCCAGTGGGCCCTACCTGCCTTCCCAGTTAGGCCTCTGGGATCTGAAGCCTAATCCCAATTGTTCTTCAGTCAAGCACATGGTGAGAGAAGTTCTGAGCAGCTCCTAAAGTTCCATACAGACATCCTTCTGATGTTCTGAGCAATTCTATTCCAACCACACAGGCATCCTTGGCTGTGCTTTGTTGCATGACACCTCAATGAACAATCCACCAACTGTGTGGTTCTCAATGAAAAATTCCCAACATAGGAAGGAGATAGAACTGTTGGAACCTGTTGGAACAGGTTCAGAGGAGGCCAGGGAGATGATCTGAGGGCTGGAGCCCCTCTGCTATGAGGACAGGCTGAGGGAGCTGGAGAAGAGAAGGTTCTCAGGAGATCTCATATCTCAAAGCAACCTTCCAGTACTGAGAGGGGCTCCAGGAAATCTGGGGGGGGCTTTTTACAAGGGCCTGGAGTGACAGGACAAGGGGGAATGGCTTTAAATTGGAACAGCTTTAAATATAAATTAATTAAATTTAAATTAAATTGGAAGGGAATGGCTTTAAATTGGAAGACCTAGATTAGACATTAGGAAGAAATTCTTCATGATGAGGGTAGCGAGGCCCTGTCCCAGGTTGCCCAGAGATGTCCTGAAAGACCCATCCCTGGAGGTGTTCAAGTTCAGGTTGGATGGGCTTTGAGGTCCCCTCCATCCCAAACAATTCTATGATTGAGCATTTAACTTCTATTCAAAAGGGAACCAACTTCCATTCGACCTTGTTTCACTTGTTCTACTGGAATTCTTACCTATACAAGGATAACAAAACTCTGGGGTATAGAGAGGAATCATTCAGTAATTTATTGGTATCAATGATTAACATCATCTTCAGAGAGGAATGACCTTTTTCTCAGCACACACATGCACAATTAGTCACCAAGAGTACAATATGAACATTACAACCCTGGATCATTGTCAGTGTCCTTTAATTTACTGCACTGGAAACACAATTTCATTGTAGCCAACATCACCAAGTTTTCCTACGCTTAAACATTCATAGAGCAATTGAACTGGAGTGAAACATGATAAAGAGAGATCATATTTGTTGACATATCTGTACTGGCAAATATTATTTACAATAACCTCTAACATCAGATACCTTTGGTGAACAGATTTACAATTTCCCCTGCATTTAAACGTAGAAATTGTTTTGGCAACCCAAACAACACTTTGGGGCTGCCTGATTCACCATCTGAACTTCAGAAGAAAAAAAGGGAAAGTAAAGACACCCAGGTTGCAGCTGGATTTAATCAGAGTACATAAATCCTACTAGAACAAACTTACAAATTCAGGTTTCTGTACATCAATGCTGTGGTTGCTCAGGATTGATATCCATAGTCCTGTATATCTCTTTGAGAAACAGCAAGGCAGTGTCTTCAGACCCCCTGGGAAGAATTAAAAAAAAAAGGCATTATTTCAGTACAGTCCACATTCCAATTCCCGTAAAGAACACTCCAGCTCTCTAAACGCTTGGCACAGCCTCTTGCTCTGGTACTTATCTTTCGGGAACACAACCTGACCACTACCAGCTTTGCACTAAAAAGTACGGAAATTCTCAAATAAATGAAAGTTTAATACAATTCATGTGCCATGTTACCAAGCTGTTCATTTTTTCTCCTCTTTTCAAAATCAAAGCTGCAGGCTATCTGAATTCAAATTAAACATGGACAGAATTTATTTTCTTACTTGTCTGTAAAATGGTATTTAAACTCACAGAAACAATGCCAAAATAAGAGCAACAATAACTTTAAATGACAACAAAATAAAACAGGCAAATTTTAAGAGCGTTCTCAAGCTGCAGGTGGTGTTAGGAAAGGGCAGATTCCCAGGCTTTTAAAAAAAAAATAACATAGGGAAGCAGTAAAGGAGATGTACACTTTCAGAACAGTGATCCTGCAAACGTGCAAGAAGTCATTTATGGAGCCCCAGGACAGAGTGAAATGTCCAGGTTAAGGGACTACAGATTATTTTCTGCAGTTGAGCACAGAGACAGAATTGTGTCCTGTTCTGGAATCCCCAACAGCAGATGAACCCTTTCTAACAGATCTATATTGTCCTCAGCTGAGGACTGGGGCTGAGGAGGGGCTTTTTACAAGGGCCTGGAGTGATAGGATGAGGGGAAATGATTTTAAACTGGAAGGGGGAAAATTTAGGTTAGACATTAGGAAAAAATTATTCACGCTGAGGGTGGGGAGGCCCCGGTCCAGGTTGCCCAGGGAAGTGGCAGCTGCCCCATTCCTGAAGGTGTTCAAGGCCAGGCTGGATGGGGCTTGGAGGAACCTGAACCAGTGGGAGGTGTCCCTGCCATGGGGTTGAGACTGGATGGGCTTTGCGGTCCCTTCCAACCCAAACCATTCAATGATTCTGTGATTTCTTGGTGATCTGTCTCCACTACTAAATGAGCAAGCAAACAAGCAAGCAGATGCGTCAACACAGAAGGCCCATTCTCTCCAACACATGGATCCTTCCATTCAAGGCCTTCCACAACAATCCCCTCCAAAATACACCCAAAACAACTCTCCCAAAAACCCTGCTAGTATTTGGGTTAGTAATCACCATGCTTATCTTCCTCACCCGGATGACCAAATGTAGCTCTGCGGAGCCGGTTTTTAAGAACCTGGCAATGATCGGCTGCCACCTTGTGGAAAGGAACTCCTGTTTCCTTCGCCCCTACCTTCGAAACGGCACTGCGAACCACCGAGTCACTGACGGCACAGGGAGCTCTGTCCTCCTGATAATCCCTTCTCCAGCAGCTGCCGAGTTCTGGCAATGTAGGTCTTTTCCAACCAAAACCATTCTGTGACATCAAACTCTGCTTCTTGTTTGATAAATTGTTCAGTATATGAGCAACCTTCGGTGCACAAGTGGTAAATCATGGCCATCCAAACTTACAGGAAGATCCACAGGGCCTTTTTCCTTCCTTTTATTTGTTCATCTTGGACAACAGAGCATCAATAGCAGGTGATTTCATTCCAACAGGAAGAGGTAATGAAGGTTTTCTACAGCTGTATGGATGCCCTCAGGGAGGAGAAGTGGCTGAAAAGTGTGGGGTACCCCTAGGAGTGGCAAGCACCCCAAAGCTGTGAGGATGGGGGTGCCCCAAGGCTTGGGATGGGGCACCCAGGAGGTGCCCTTGGGTGCAGGTTTCCCTTAAGGGCAATAAGGGTTCTCAGAGGACTGAAGGTGCCCCAGGACTATGGGGGTGCCGGAGGCCGGGAGGTTCCCCCCGGAGTGTGTGGGGCTGGAGTATGGACATGGCTCTGCCTGACAGCACAACTCAGTTCGGGCCAGCCCGGCGCCGCCACAGTGGCAGCGACACAGGCTTTGCTCTGGAGGGACCCCCGAAGCACCCCCACGAGGGGCGAGCCAGTCTTGTCATGCACCTGTGCCCCCCAAAACCCCAGCACTTTATCCATGGGGAAACTGAGGCACGGAGCCCTGCCCTGCTTTCACCCACTCCCCAGCCCCAGGGGTCTGCTTTCCGGGGAGGCTGCAGCAACCAGAAGGGGGCTTGAAGGGGAGCCCTGGGAACACTGGGGGCCAGGGTGGGGACCCCCTGCTGGAGCATCACTGCAGGGGTGGATGCACCCCAGGGTGTGCCCCCACGTCACCTGCTGCGAGCGACCCTGGACAGTGATAGGAATGGTTGGACTCGATGATCCGGTGGGTCTTTTCCAACCTGGTGATTCTATAAGTTGTAGTCTAATACAGTTCCTTTTCATCAATAACTACAGTTGTCAAAATGCTCACAGAGCTCTCATTCTGAAGACATTTGTAGCTGAAGGTGTGTGTTTCGCTGTCAAAGCTGAGAACAACAGTGTGCAGTGTCTTTGCTGCCAACAGGACAATAGATCTGTTTACTCTGTGCTAACACAGAACTGTATAAGACTGACGCTCCTGGACAATCATGGATACTGTTTGGCTTAATCATAGAATCACAGAATGGTTTTGGTTGGAAGGAACCTCAAAGCCCATCCTGTTCCAGCCCACCTGCCATGGGCAGGGACACCTCCCACTGGATCAGGTTGCTCCAAGCCCCATCCAACCTGGCTTTGAACACCTCCAGGGATGGGGCAGACGTTAAGCGAGGGTGATCTCATATCTAACTCAATAGTCATCTTTTTCAAACACTTCAAGGATTACAAAGGCCCAGAACTCTCCAGGCTCCTGGGTCACAGGCATACATATAGATCAACCACTGTTCTGATGGCTGTAAAACTGGTTTGTCCTTTTGCAGCGTTTAACTTCTCAAAGCAGCAGTAGCCTGAAAAATAGTTCTGTGTCTATAAAGCCAGTTATGCGTGTGAAACATCAGGGCATGAGTTTTGACAGAAATCACCTGGGGTTTTATCATAAAGCAATCAAGACAGGAAACACAATTCCAACAGTTATCATATTGGTCCCAGTAAGTAACAGACAACAGGAGTAAAATAAATGTCAGGCACGTCCTTACCAACACGTAAAGATAGAGTTATAGCAGAGAAGAAGGACTTAAAGAATCACAAACACTTCCTCTTACCAGTAGCACAAATGACTCTGTAAAGCAAAGAGGTATTCATTGAAGCTTTCTATCGGTTTCTCTTGTAGAACATAATCAATGCGGCGTCCTCCATTGAGCATTCCAACCTTCACTAAGTAATCTTCATCTTTCGGAGGCTCTGGAATTTCAGTGATCTTTTCAGCTACAATGAAAGAGTTTCAGATTAAAACTAGCATCGAGCACAGCCTGTTGGACGAGGGTCAAGAAATATCACAGTCACCTCAACTGACCAGCGTGCCACTATGTAACTCAGGAAGGATAATGGAACTACAGGCCTTATGCTTTCAGAACAGGTTTTGCTAAAAGAATAGCTCACAAGAAGCAGTAACTGAGCCATTTTTAAAACCCCACAGACAGATCCAGTCATTCCACAAGCAAATTACCTGAAATAACACATTTTACTTCCCCCTTGCCTGGAGTCAACCCCTATCCTCGAGTTAAACCAAGAGCAATGTCTTTATAAGTATAAACAAAGCCAGCATTACTAAACATCAATGGTTAATTCAAGCCTGCTCTTGGTATCGTTAGAGGTAATATTTATATCCGACTTCAGTTTATTTTTCTCAGCAGCATTTTTTTTGCTAGAGCACATACTTGAATGTTTCTTAGCTCATGCCAAAAACTCAGCAAACACTACTGAAGAGAGTAAATCTCACCAATAAATATCAACTTCTACTGAAGTCGCCCTGAGAGGAAAGAAAACACAACTGACTTAGAAACCTGCCCTTCTAACACAAAGCTGACAGCTTATACAAACTCAAGCTTAAAATATTCTACAATAAAAGCTAACTCTTCCTTTCCTAAAAGGCATAAAAATGCACCAATAGATCTTACATTCACAATAATAATACGGGAGCACAGAGGCCTTCTTAATAGGATCAGGAAATCAATAGCAAGCAGTCAAGTAGCTCAAGTTTCTACTAATTTGAGATCAAGTAAGTTAAAAGAAAGCCAAAAACGTGCCCACATACCTTCCACCACTTGTTTTTCTTCCTCCTCTTTAATTTGGTTGGCTACTTTCTCCAGTTCCGCTTGTAGCTGAGTTGAAGATGTATGAGCGCGTGCAAATTCGTTCAGGGTCTGCCAGGCACTCTTCAAAGAGCTGATAAACCCTTGTTTCAGGTCAGATCCCATGCGAGAGAGAGAATCTCTCAACTCTAAAATAAATGATAAATAAACATTGCAATAGCAGAAGGACGTGAATGATAAAATAAATCCTGTTCAGACACATCCCAGTCACAAGGAGAAACAGGCCTGCTGTGTCATCTTTCTCTGTTCCATTTAAAAATATTAGGGGAAATGTTAATGAATATCCAATTAATTTCTCACTTTATGGTCAATGCTTGAACCTCTGCTGGTGCAGAACAGTTCTAAAACCTCCAAGCCCAGAAGAGTCCACAAAAATAGTTCTGCCAGCCAATCCCTCGCTACGCTACCCCCACCCCCACCATCCCTCCCAACACCCGACACTTAAGGAAAAGAGACAAGTTTAAAACGCAGAAGAGACCAGAGGAGCAGCCAATGTCTCCTGTAGCAGCAGCGTGTTTGGAGAAACACTCCCAGACAGCTCTAGCTGTGTCACCAGTAACCAAGCTGCCATCCAGTACTGCTGGGAACTTCCGAATGAGGGAGAGCTCTTCACAATAACCAGTTAGAGCCCTGTGTGTCTCTTGGATCAGGGCTCACGAGTATTTTCAATGGAACATTCAGCTACATTGAAAGAAAACCAGTAAAGACCAGCAGACCATATTTTCCTCCTTTCCTATACACATTGTTTAAGAGTTGCAACCTAAAACGATCTTTAAGAAACACTTGGCCTCATCTAAGACTGTAGATTCACTCTGATGTACCATTCCAAAGTACAGATGCCGTGGAATTTTTCCAATATGGGCTCTCAGGAGGGCTCTGTCAACTAATATTGTCAGTGTACAGCAAAACTGACTTTCCTTATCAGGAATGCAAAATTGAAGGATAGCACCTTGATCCAACGTGTACTTGTGAGCAATAACATCCAGCCCCTGCACACCAATTGCTACGGAACCCCCTTTCTCCTCAGTGTTCCCAGTACTGAGCAGACACTGGTTAAACACTTCATGGTGGGCACTAGGGACACGTTAAAAGAAAGCAGTAAATTCAGTTTCTGTTTCACATCATCTTAGGTTTTAAAGTGAACAAGTGATGTATGAAGATTGTAAAATGCAACTTTGTTAATTAGAAACTCAAAGATTGAGGAATTGCAACTATTTCATCTGAATGCAGTTAGGAATGCCCAGCTTACAGGGCTAGGAGGAATTCCCCCTGATGGTTAGAAAAAACAGTCAGATAATCCGAGAACATCCATTAACCCCTTAAAATCTTACAATATTCTAATGCATCAAATGAGTAAATGAGGAATAAGATCCATATAAGAATTAAGTTTTCTTTTTACCTAGATGAAGTCTTTTTCTGCCTTTATGATGGGGAATAAGAACTGGTTTTAAATCTATGTCTTCGATGATCATTGGCTCTAACCTGTATGCCACTGGATCAAGCTGTTAAGAAACAACACGTTGACACTTAGATTAGAAGCTATTCCAATTATTGCATTTTGGTGGAAAAAAAACCCATTTCTGATTAATAGAGAATCAGTTTTTAATTCTGTTCTATTTCAGCTCATGACCATGTAGTTTAATAGTAAGATTTAGCAGGTTCATTACCTAATTAGATCTTGTTCTCCTACAGAGATTCTAAAAAAGGAAATAAAACAGCAAAAGAACAACAAAACATTCTTGTGCTCTGCTGATCTCTAGAAACCAGACAGGACAGAAGAGGACAAGTGTACTGCATGCACTGCAAAACCACTGAGGATCTCACAGAATCTACACTGAAAACTCAGAAAAGTTCTGTAAACAGCTCAAATACAAACACTTTGTAGGCATCTATAAGAGTGGTTTGAAATTAATGAGAATAAGTTCTTTAAGCTCTGAAAATGAACAGGGCAAATATCATCAAGCCAATCCATCCCTGGAATGCTGCACGTGGAACCCACAGCCAGCTCTGCTTCACTTCTAATGACTTCTTGTCACTTTTAGGACAAGAGGAAATGGCCTCAAGGTGCACCAGGGGAGGTTTAGATTGGCTATCAGGAAAAATTTCTTCACCAAAACAGTTCTGGGCACTGGCAGAGGCTGCCCAGGGAAGTGGTTGAGTCCCCATCCCTGGAACGGTTTAAAAGACAGGTAGATTAAGTGCTCAGGAATATGGTTTAGTAGTGGACAAAGGTCTTTTCCAACCAAATGATTCTATGATTTTCACAGTAAAGACCACAAATGTTTGGAATATATATTTCAGTTAAGTCATTGTTTTAAAAAGGGTGTGATGGGAAATGTACATCAGGGATCAGGAGCTGTAATGCCCAGAGCTTAAAACTGCATATTCTGCATCACCATCACCTGCATGAATTCAAACCAAATCTCAAAAGCACTGCTTACTTACTGGATGATAGATGTTGAAGAATCCCTTGCAGGTAGGGAGTCTGTAGTTTTCATCAATCTTCTCCACACCTCTCACAGTGAGGAACACACCGATAGGAGAACCGAGAGCAAAGAAAATATCTGGCTCAAAATCCAACGCACTGTAAACCACAGAAACCTACCAGACAGAAATCAGATCTGTGATCACTCAGAACGGCCCGCTAGTTAGCACAATGCTTAGAAAAACAGGCTGGGTATTAAATCAACCATGTGCTCATTGTACTTCCAGGAAGCTTCAGCTGCCTTGCTCTCTTCCACATTAATACTGTGGTATCAGCACGTTTTATAATGTTAGAACACTTTTGTTATTAAAAAAAATCAAAAGTACAACAAATTGAAAAGATCTTTTTCAAACAGGAAGACAGGTTTTTCAAACAGGAAGGTTTGTTTTTTGAAGTCTGCAACAGCATAAATGGATCACTTCAGGCTACCATGTTAACTGTAAGGCCACAGAATCATTCAATATTACATCATTCACGCAGTTCTGCTTCTGGAACAGAACTGACTTCACAGCTCACTCTCTATGAAACAGAAACCAAACTGGAGTGGCATTCTCATTATAACAAGTGTTGTGGTTTGAGTTAAAGTAAGATCAGTCCCTGACTTCAGCTCAGTCTTGTCTAAATAGCTTCATTTTCTGACAGTGAACTGCATGTGTTTCAGGCAGGGTTTCCCTCTCACAGCGATCACACGGGGCACTGGGATGCAGAAAGGCCACTGCTTACACTTCTTCCTACAGAAACCCAGGCCATCCTCGAGCTGGAGGAGCCGTAAGGGAAAGAGGCGGAAGAGGTCACACCTGCAGGGAGATGTGGACAAGAGGGGTGACCCCAATCTGACCACGGAAGATTCCATCCTGTACACGTTACACTTCGGATAAAACTGAGGGATCTCTCTCTCTTCTTTGGTGGCACACGTCCAGCGAGGACCTCGTCTGGCTGTTTGCCCCTGACCCTGGATCCGTGAGTCCCTGAATCCAGTCCCTGAGCCCAGCTCCCTCCTGGCCTCAGATCCTTTCCCCTGTGTCTGCTCTGCAGCATCTGTGGTGGAGGTATTGAGGGGTGGGGGCACGATCTCATATATTTTTATACATTTTATTACTTCCTTTTTATTTTCAGTATTATTATTTCATTAAGACTTTAGTTCAAGTTTCCAGCCTGCAAGTCTTTTTCCTCTCATTTCCCTTTCCCTGAGGGTCAGGGAGAAGGGAACTGGGAACCCAACTGCTCAGTTTTAGCTGATGAAATTGCCTGGGCTGGGGCTAAACTGTGACAACAAGTTTTGATTGTCACTAATATAACCCACTCTCCCACCAAAGGGTAAAGCTCTACCTAAACACAGTGTCTGTGCAACAACCAAGGGAAGTGGCACAAAGTCACCGTTAAAAAAACCCAAAACCAAGCAAAAGGACAGCGTTGTTCCAAATGATTCATCTAAATCTACATAGTCTCACCTGGCCGGTTCCAACCTCAAAATATTCATAGTCGATGTTCACAGAAGAAACGGATGCACCCACTGGAAGCTTCCTCTTTGAGCGCAGCTGACCAGCCTCAGAAGGGGAGACAGAATTTACTGTGTCCTTTGCTTTCTGAGCATCTTCTTGAGTTTGGAGAGTGGCAGCCAACATCGCTTTCTTTTCCGCTATCGCCTTCTTTTGTTCCTTTTGAGATATGTTTCAAAACCAGGAAAAAGGGTTATTTCACAGTTCCTTTATTTAATTCCTTTAATATATCCATGACGTTAATGAGTATGTTAAAGAAGAAGTTACTCCACAGCAAGAAAATCAGTTACATTTGCCGAACAACATTTTATTTCATTCCTGAAATGCACGCTTACCTGCTTGGCTGCTCTGTCTTTCAAAAAATTTGCTATTTTCTTTCTTGGTCCAAGAGGGATCCCCATTTCCTTCAGGTCATCGACTGTACACATCAGCTACAAAAAAAACACACACATTAAAGCACAGTTTATAACTTCTCTAGAAACACAGAATCACAGAAAGATTTGGGTCAGAAAGGACTTCAAAGCTCATCCAGTTCCATCCCCTGCCGTGGGCTCCAAGCCCCATCCAACCTGGCCTTGAACACCTCCAGGGATGGGGCAGCCACCATTGCTCTGGGCAGCCTGGGCCAGGGCCTCCCCACCCTCAGCATGAAGAACTTCTTCCTAATGTCTAATCTAAATCTCCCAGTTTAAAGCCATTCCCCCTCGTCCTATCACTCCAGGCCCTTGTAAAAATTCCCTCCCCAGCTTTCCTGGAGCCCCTTCACGTACTGGAAGCTGCTTTAAGCTCTTCCCACAGCCTTCTCTTCTCCAGGCTAACAACCCCATCTCCCTCAGCCTGTCCTCACAGCAGAGGGGCTCCAGCCCTCAGATCATTTCTTAAGTCATTGCGAGTAAGAATTAGAGAAGACATTTCATAAAGCTATAGCAAATACAAAGGAATTGAGAAGAAACAATACAAGCTGCCCCAAAAATAACCAGGGGAAAAACATAATATAAAAAGTATTCACGTAACATTTAGTTTTCATGTCAGACATACACTTTCTTACCCTTTTGCAATGCTTTCATGCCTTATGGTACATTAAACACGTGAAGAAAAGAAGACAACCCACCATCAAACAATGAAGACCCAAACATAAGCATCTACACCCCAGGCAGTCCCCAAAAGTCAAGTGAACACTGCTGTACCAAAGACTCCATGTCGATTCGCTCCTTCTCAAAAGTGCTTGCATACTCTGACAAACTAAGCATTTCCAAAGTCTTCTGCAAAGTAGGAACATCATCATCCACTTCAGCCTCACAAAGCTCATCACCAGAAGTAGTAATTGAGGAGCCCAAGGAACTGGTATCTTCAGTCATCTTAACAAAACAGCACAATCACATCATTCAACAGTGAAAAGCTCCCTCTTGAAAACATTATTTGTAAGTTTATGCTCTTTTTTTAGCGAAGCAGGACACAGATTTTTCACTAATAATAGCAGAACAACTATTGAAAACTTATAGAGAGACAAAAGGTTTTTTGAGGTTTCCAGCACCCAGAAAATATCTCTTTTTAAGCAGCAAATAACTGATCATCATTCCTAGCCTGAACAAAGATTCTTTCCCTCTAACGCATCTCCCTCACCGTTCAGGTACTGGTAAGACCAAGCTGTGTGTCCACACGGGTGATGCTCATGATC
This sequence comes from Phaenicophaeus curvirostris, assembly GCF_032191515.1. NCBI lineage: Eukaryota > Metazoa > Chordata > Aves > Cuculiformes > Cuculidae > Phaenicophaeus > Phaenicophaeus curvirostris. The sequence goes on along the minus strand of NC_091400.1, from coordinate 11,112,284 downwards.
AAATCTCACTACTGGCCTACTTGGAACTTGAGAGTTGTGAAGCGTTAGTCCTGGGAACGGACAGCATTTACTGAACAGCACTTCAATTAACGTGTTAAAAAGTACCATCAGAACCCACAATTCTAAAAACTCCTAGAAACTTAAGGAAAACTTGCTGAAAACCTCAGACTCCTTTGCCTGAAAAGATGAGCACACAAATTACCGGTTTGTCATGAGCAGCCACATCCTTCGTGGTCCCGTTAACACCAGAGAATGGTCCACCGTTCACTGAAGAAGCCAAGTCCTTCTGGTTGGACAGTATGTCAAACAGAATCAAGGAACCTGAAAAAGGAATTAAAGTTGCCTTGGGAGAAACGTCAGATTTTCCTGTCTCTAAATCCTAACCAAGATTTATATGCAATAGTAACAGCAACACATACAATACAAACAGCTGAATTAAAAGTAAAATACTCATATACTGCAAAGAAATTCTTCACTACAAGAGTAGTGGAACACTGGCCCAGGCTGCCCAGAGCAGTGGTGGCTGCCCCATCCCTGGAGGTGTTCAAGGCCGGGTTGGATGAGGCTTTGAGCCCTTGATCCAGTGGGAGGTGTCCCTGCCCATGGCAGGGTGTGGGACTGAATGGGCTCTGAGGTCCCTTCTGACCCAAACCATTCCATGATTCTGTATTAACTTGAACATGATCCTTCTCAGCAAAAAGCGTATCTTTTTCTTCTTCCTCATACAGATGAAATAGCTTCACATAGCAGCCATGATTAAATGACCTTTTCTTCATCATTTTGCACTGCTTGCCTAACTGGAGGCAAAGTGCTAGCCCAAATCAGTACCTCATTTGCCATTGTAACACTGTTTCTATGCTCCAAAAGATTATCTTACTAAGTCAGGGTTCTGAGACACAGAATCACAGAAAACACTTGCCACTGGATCCGGGAACCTGGAACTGCCCCATCCAACCTGGGCTTGAACACCTCCAGGGATGGGGCAGCCACCACTGCTCTGGGCAACCTGGGCCAGGGCCTCCCCACCCTCACAGCAAAACATTTCTTCCTAAGATCTCAACTCAATCTCCCCTCTTTCAGCTTAAAGCCGCTCTCACTCATCCTATCCCTGCACTCTCTGATCAAGAGCCCCTCCTCAGCTTTCCTGGAGCCTTTCAGCACTGGAAGTTCCCCACCTAACAATACACCGGATACTTGCCAACTTTTAATGACAAATTAGACACAAACTTCTTTCATGAAGGAAACTGAAGGTAAGGTGGAGGGAAGTGCACACATCCACACAGTATTGATGCTCTCTCAAAGCTCCGTACACTTCGCTATTGAGAGGGGTTCAACTTTTAGTCGGCTGTATTCTGAAGGACTGTCATGCCCTACCAGCTAATTTTAGCCTTATGCTTAATGAAGGCTCTGTTTCCCTCAGCATGGAAATGCTGGTTTTATCCCAAACCTTAGATCATTACCCAAGCTGTGCCCAGCCACAGAGACTCCTCCTTTGAAGTCTGGGTTGCGACTCATGAAAAGGGCATACAAACGATTCATTTCCATCCCCACTTTATCCACGATCGTCTGGCAGTAGGTGGGGCTGTTGTAAAACAGGACATCAAGGAGCGTTTCATTGGTGAAGTGGCGCAGGCGCCCGATGCTCGGCAAAGTGATTTTTTTAATGTTCCTAGGAATATAGAACCATGAGAAGCATGAATGTCTTTACCGATAAGAACTTTGTTAACTTTTGAAATGACAGGTAGCAGAGCGGCAGTGGAAACACTATGGACTTTGTCTCCACAGACATTAAAAGCCATACAGCCTTCTGGCCTTGCTGCACACTTGTACATCAGTGCTATCTGATGACTATTCACATTTGAGAAAGGTACAGCTCCCTTTTCTTCTCTGCAGGCTGAAAGGAGGCCTGAAGTAATCTCTCCCCTGTCGTACAGTGACAGGGAAGTTTTAAGAGCAGAAGCTGAAGAGAAAGAACTCGCATGCAAAAACTGAAGGTGAAATTGAAGTAGCAGGCAGCATAATCTCTTATTGGAGAAAGAGCATTACCATCTGTCCGCATGGGGTTAAGACGGCTGCAATGGGATGGGCAGAGAACTGAGACTACCATGGCTAGTTAACATTGCCTGGTTTGAGTAACAGAACGAGGATCTTCATTCCTCACAATAATGCAGTGTTCAAACGAGAATAAGAGACGCAAACTTTAGGAAAGAATGACTTGACTTGACTGAGCCAGAGCAGTGTGGAGAATACCAGCTTGTGCTCTAAGTGGTAGAGGTTGCTGCCCTCCCAGTTTCTACTTTCCATCTCTAAGCAAGTGAAAACAGCTCAAAATGTCAAGTGTCAGCAAAGGACAGGCACCAGGAAATGAGCTTAAAACAGATTTTAAAATGCTGTAACACTCCTACCAAATACAGATATTAAGAAGTGTCCCTACCCATGGCAGAGGGGGTTGGAATTGGATGATCTTTAAGGTCCCTTCTAACACAAACCATTCCATGATTATGATGGAAAAAAACCAAAACAAAACAAAACCTTAGCTCAAATGCCTGATACTAATCCAGGTACTACTCTAGGACTGGACAGAGGGCTCAGTGCCTTAGGGTCAGAGTCAATGAGACTGCAGGAAGGTGCAGAAAAGTAAACTCCACTCTAAACTGGACACCCCTGCTGCTGGACAATACATCTCCGTGCTCAGCACCTGATCCTTACCTTCACTGTCTCTACATGCTCACTCATTCTCCTGCATCAAAGCACGAGCCACTTCCATGCCGGACTGAAAAGCATGTGTGCATGCATGCGTATCCTGTCACTCAGTGTCATGAAGAGAAACAAAATACTCCCCATATCTTTCCAGCTTTCCCTACACTCCTCGTCAAAATGTTAGTTAAAATAGAGATTCTCTTTTGTAATCCAGTCACATATTTATTCATTGAGCCTAAAGAGTACAGTAGCTTCTCTTTTTATCCACTACGTTATCTATGACAACTGTTCTGATGCAGCTCATACAAAGCCCACAGCATTAAACCATATCCTCACCTGTCCACACCCGTTGCATCTCCATGCAGAGAACTGTGCCAGTGGACTGGGAGGAATTCCACCCTGCTCACCTTCCGTTCTTCTAGAGATTTCTTAAAGTGAGTCTGCAACAGCTTCAGAGAAACGGTCCGAAAATCATCAACTGCAGAGAAAAAGAGTGATGAAAATCTGACAGTGATACTCAGTTACAAATACTCTTTTTTTCTGATTCAATTCAATTTCTGATGGAATCGAAATGCAAACAAAGGAAACTGCAAAGTGGAAAAGTCTTTGAAAGTATTACTCCTCTAACTATATGAAAACATATCGCTTTTAAAAGTGGATTATCTACCAAACTTCTACAATGAATGTATTTTCACTCCACAACCAGACACAGCCTCTGAATTTACTCATTTGTGCTGGTGTGTATTTAAAAAAAAAAGAAAAAAAAAAGCAAACAAAAAAACATCCCACACAAAGCAAACAGCCCACCACAAAACACACCCCACGTGCCCCAAAAGCCAAAGAGCTCTGCAAACCTAATGTTGTGGACTAATAAGAACATTTAAAGCTGTAAATCTCACAAAACACAGATTCTGCTTTTGGAAAATAACCACAAAAAAGTCCTATCAGAAAGTGATCTTCAGACTAGAGACTTTTATTTAGAAACATGCTTATGTGAATACAAGATAAAGACTCACATCTAAACAGTTAAGAATGTGACTGCTCATTGAACGAGCAAACACTTACCACATTCAACGATACTTCTAAATCTCAAGTCACACACAGGGCCAATGCCATGGACCATAAACACCAGATGGTCAATTTGGGACATTTCTCCTGTAGAAAAAGGAAATTAAAGATTCAGGTACCTCTATGTAGCACAGCTGTGAAGTCTAGAACCAAGCAACCATAAGACATCCTTGCTTTATAAAGCCTTTTATATAACAAGGTTCAGGGTGTAATGCAGTCTACAGGACTCTTGATTAAAAAACCAAAACCGGATCACCTCTCTCGAGCAGCTCAGGTTAAGAAACAATTTTAACCTCCAGACTCCAGGCATGAACAGCACTTGCTGTTCCACCCACTGTTGTGGACAGAACCAAACCGACCCCTTGAGCTGCAGACCCACGAGTCCAGGTATTGCAGAATGCCAGGTTGGAAGGGACCTCAAGAATCATCTGGTCCAACCTTTTAGGTGATCTATAGTTCAAATGAGATGGTCCAGAACCCTGTCAAGCTGAGCATTAAAAGTGTCATTGCAGAGGAATCTACCACTTCCCTGGGGAGATTATTCCAAGTAATCACATACCATCAGGAATTTCATCATGGTCATCATCAATTCCACGTTTCACCACTCTTGGTCTGGCCTGACTATCCTGAGTGGTGCCCCATTCATCTGGCGTGGCAGAAGGCTGGAACTGAACGATGACCTGAAAAAAGCACACTTTCCATTTATCAACACAAAAACCCTTATAATTTCTAAAATCACAGAATGGTTTGGGTCAGAAGGGACCTCAAAGCCCACCCATTTCCAACCACTGTCATGGGCAGGGACACCACCCACTGGATCTGGTTGCTCCAAGCCCCATTCTACCTGGCCTTGAACACCTCCAGGGATGGGGCAGCCACCACTGCTCTGGGCAACCTGGGCCAGGGTCTCCCCACCCTCAGCGTGAAGAATTTCTTCCTAATGTCTGATCTCAATCTTCCCCCACAGCCAGGTCCTATCACTCCCAGCTCTTGTAAAAAGCCCCTCCCCAGCTTTCCTGGAGCCCCTTTCAGTAGTGGAAGGACACTCTTAGGTCTCGTTGGAGCCTCCAGGCTGAACAACCCCAACTCTCTCAGTCTGTCCTGTTAGCCTGAGAGCACTGCATGGTTTAACACACCTCTGGTTTGATTCTTTTACCCTGCATCTTCCTTAACTGGCACACACACACCAAAAAGCCTCAGGAAACCCTGGGGCTACTCCTTGTGGTAGTGACAGTTCACCAACAACAGATTCCAAACAAACCCAGAAAGTTGTCATCAATTTGAAATGCAGCCAGGTGACAAACAGAAGTAACCAGTGGCTGAGGAAGCTGGTCTGCTTGGTGGTTCTTAGCAATTTTAGCTCCAAGCAAACATTACTGAAGCTCCTCTATCCTAAGCCCAGGTGCCCACTCTTCCATAGAGGATTACTGAGGAGACTGAATACTGCCCCTACTTACAATTATTGTGTCATGGGGTGGGGGTAGCAGTGCTTTTCAGGGAAGGACAACTCTCAAAGTAGCCTACAGGCCTTGGATAGTGAGGAATTCAGTGACATGGCTGTTTGTGGGACTTCTACTGACTCAGTACAGTCTGAACTCATGACACTAAACATTTTAAGCACTCCCTCTCTAGGTTTTTACTGGACAGAACTCCTTAGCCAGCATTATCAAGTGCTTAAAGTAGGAGCAACCATGATCCTTTCTGGCTTTTGAGTTGTTTCATTTATTTATTTATTTATTTATTAATGCATCTCTGATAAGGGAACAATTAACAGCACTGGTCATTAAGGTTGAAGCCTGTCTTTTCATCACAACAGACTGTTAAGCTCTAATTTTTAAAGATTTTCTTTTTTTTGCTATACTTTCTCATGGCCTAAAAGCAGTTGCAGTGGAAGACTCCTCATGGCTTAGATATAAAAACTAAGTGCCTTACAGTTAGATTAACACTCTTCTCCATGCGAAAGCTCTTAGTTTAAGTTCCTTTCCATTTGGTATACACTGTCTGAGGTTAAACCAACTCCAATTGCCTCCCGTTTGCTGCAAGTTATGCTTAGTCACAACATTTACTACATAAACTCTTATTCTTCTTGGTTTCAGCAAGCATTCTCTTTTAATTTGTTTTAATCATTGAAGCAAGCAGGAATCGCATGATAGCGCATCACAGCAAGCAGGTGCTCAGTGTTCTATAACCCTTACGATCCTCAATGCACACATACCCAAAACAACCAAGAAGAACATTTCAAGCAGGACTAAGACCACAATCAATTTATATTTCCATCCCTAGCGAATTCTGCAAGAACCAGTCACCAAAATCTGTTACCTTTGGATTATGCATAACAATTGTTTCCCCATTTGGGAATTCAAGTCGCCGATGCCATTGATTTGTCGTTACAGCCCTTTTATATTCTGCCTGAAACAGTGAACAAGTTACACAAAATCAGTCTGCATTCTCACACAAGCGATTTTTTAGCCTTTTGCATCACCTGTAACATTAAGGTTACGTTTTACATAACTTTATTTACACAAAAGTGTCATGTGAAGAGCTACGGAAGTTGATTTTAAGTCACAGCGGTGCAGGATCTATGCATGAGCAACGTGGCCTTCTGGCCACTCCCCTTTCCAGGATTTGCTGACTTTGCATACTTCCAGGGACTGCATGCTGGAAATCATTTTAATGAACCTCAAAAGAAATATTTCTAAGGTCATAAATACACAGGACAACCAAGTTCTTGGTGACATTAATGCAAAGGTTAATACTAACCTCCAGCTTATCACTGAAATCCTCAGTGTAAGGAACAAACCGGCTGTCTTTGTCTCCCTTATAAAACCAGACACATCGTCTCACTTCCGAAGGCTCCTCATCCCAGTACACGGCTTTCCTCACTCTGTCGTACAGGTACACGTCGTAGCGTCCCCCATCAGTGCTCAGAACCACGCTCTCAGGATCAGGCTGGACTAGGACACAGAAGTTGCACTCCATTACAACATCATCACATACAATCTTTCCTCACAATCTTTCCTCCCTCACTCCAGCCCAAATCACTTTCTGAGATGAATATTAAGGCAGATCCTATGGAAGAGAAGCTTCAGAATATCAGTGTTGCTCCAAAAATGATTCTATATGCGCTGTACACAACAAAAAAGCACTCTGAAAAGCTCCCAGACACAAACACTTATTCCAGAGCTGACAGAACAAACTCAGAGATGGATAAGTAGGCATTCGATGTGAAAATGCACTCGCCTTTGGTGATGTACAACTCGACACTGACAGCACCAAGCAACAGATAGCGTAAACAAATAAATGAAGTGCCACAAAATACATCTTCAAGATACATATTAGCAATACTTATTCCCACAATATCACTCTTCCCTGTGCCAGTGGTGTTACTCTAAATATCTCCTTCTAGTCCTTCTGGTTACCTCCGAGTATGATACGACTTACCAGAGTTGTAGACTTCCTCTAGCTTTGCAGAATCCAGAATGCTGAAGGGCATCCATATGTGCTTGTCCTCCACCTCCTTACAGTAGAACCAGTGGGGCTGAACTGGTTCATACTGGTTCTGTAGCAAAGCAGGAGGTGCTGGGACCAGGGGACCTGCTGGCCTGGGAGTACGGAGCTGTGACGGAGGCTGTGGAAACTGGAAATACACATGGGCTCATCAGCTCCATCTCACACAGCAATGCATAGATCAGTTCTGTAAGAACTACAGAGAACACTCTGAGCCTTTACTTCTAGCATTTTTTTCCCAATAACTTTATCTTTCCATCCAAAAATATTATAGACAAGTTAGGCACTTAATGTTTTTGAAAAGTTACCCATTTTTTAATCGAGAAAGGATGTGAATTTCATTCCCACAAATAAACTCCAATTGTCTAAGACCTTGATTGCCTAAAACCAACAGGATTTAAAATATTCTCCCAAATTTTCAACATTCAGGCTCAACTCATCTCTTCCAGCCACCACACTTGACAGGAAAACAAAACTGACAGCCTCTCCTTCTTCATTTAGAGATAATTATGTTTTTGCACAAAATTTTTGTCTTTTTTAAGCAGTGGCCCCTTCAATAACCACTGTCCTGCAAAGGGATCAGGAGAGGCAGATTTCAAACTCAAATGTAGCCTCAGCGATGCAAGAAAAGCAACCGATTTTGGAAGGGACTGTAGTCTACAAAAAGCTGATTTCAGTCAAATTGTACAAAGATCTCATTTAGCACAACTAAAACAAAGTGATATCAGCAGCAACTGTCACAGTGGATACATTTAAGAAAAAAACAAGCCTCCAGGCTTGAGGAAGAGCGGCTGGAAAGCTGCCTGGAGGAGAAGGACCTGGGGGTGCTGGTCAGCAGTGGCTGAACGTAAGCCAGCAGTGGCCCAGGTGGCCACAAGGCCAATAGCATCCTGGCTTGGATCAGTCATGGGGTAGCCAGCAGGAGAAGGGAAGGGATCATCCCTCTGGACTCAGCACTGGTGAGGCTGCACCTCGAATCCTGGGTTCAGTTTTGGGCCCCTCACTCCAAGGAGAACATTGAGGGGCTGGAGCATGTCCAGAGAAGGGAACAGAGCTGGGGAAGGGGCTGGAGAACAAGCCCTGTGAGGAGCAGCTGAGGGAGCTGGGGTTGGCTACTCTGCAGAAAAGGAGGCTGAGGGGAGACCTCATCACTCTCTACAACTGTCTGAAAGGAGGCTGTAGCAAGGTGGGGGTTGGTCTCTCCTCCCTGGCATCCAGTGACAGGATATGGCAGAAATGGCCTCAGTTTAAAGAGCAAAGAGATTTCAGCTGTTGTGTTCTGGTGCCAGGAGTTCAGGAATGATTCACGTACCTGTGTCAACGGTCCTGGAGGCGTCTGATACATCTGGGCAGGGGGTACAGAGGACGGTGGTGCTGCCTGGCTCTGCTGCAGCTGGGGGGGAGTGAGGTACGGGTTGGCTCTGCTGCTCAGGGTGGTGTGTCGGTAAGGGTTGTACCCCTGCTGCGCTGTTCCCTGGGGAAGAGCAGATGCGTTTGCAGGCGGGGGACAGCTCTGCTGCGGAGTCTGATAAGCCGCAACTCCACCATGTGAAGCAGGCGGTGCGCTGAACGAAGACTGTGACTTGGGGACGTGCAGGCCAAAGGCGTTTTGCCCATCCTGGGACCCAGACCCAAGTGGGAGTGAAGTCAGAGGCCTGGAGAAGGCTGGTGCTCCAACAGGCGGTGCAATGGTTGTCAAGGGCTGCTGCCCGATGCTTCCAAATGGATCGCTGCCGCTGGGGACTTGAGAGAAGTAGTTGAAAGTCTGTGGTGGAGCGGGGCTGGCAGATGTCTGACCCAGGAAGCTGTCCTCTTCACCAACATCTGCAGAATCATCTGTGAAGAAAAGATCACTACAGATATTAGGAGAGGTTCAAAACAGTCAGTGTATGTAGCAAAAATATTCTGTAACATTATCAGTTATTACTAAAACCCTGTTAGCCCCCACAAAGGCAAAAGGATTACAAAGCTTACGCATCCTTGCTGATTAAACACACCATAAAATGAAACAGGAGATACCAAGTTTTCAAGACTATTTAAAATGGACCAGAACAATCACTCGGTGTCTGCAAGTAAAGCGATAAAAAATTAAAAATCTGAAATAAAAGACCAAAGTACGACTGAAGTCAGGGCTTTCCCGAGCCAATCTGGCAAAGTTCCCTGCAGGAGCACTAAAATCCGTTCCTTGACTGTGATACAGAGCATCAAGGGAGCATAGAGAATCTTCCCTGGGAAGCTGCTATTCTAATTAATTAATCATAAAAGCAGCAGCAGCCACAACTAAAAAGGACTATTTTAACCACCTTTTATTCAGTAAAATAAAGTACTTTCAGGCCTATATGTTATCTCCAAGCTACAAACAGAACAACTATTTATAATAAATACAAGGTCTCAGCCACTAAACAATAAAATTCCCCTTCATTTAACATTTCATTAACATTGTGGAATAGAGAGAAGCACAACATGTACCACACGGCCAGTTCTCAGCTTTCCAGAATACCTGGCAAGCTATTCCCCTTCGTCCTATTGCTCCAGACCCTTGTAAAAAGCCCCTCCCCAGCTTTCCTGAAGCCCCTTTCAGTACTGGAAGCTACTCTAAGATCTCTCCAGAGCCTTCTCTTCTCCAGGCTGAACAGCCCCAACTGTCTCAGCCTGGCCTCATATGGGAGATGCTCCAGGCCTCGGATCATCCTCTTGGCCTCCTCTGGACCCATCCCTACAGTTTCATCTCCTTCTTATGTTGGGGATTCCAGAACTGGACACAGGACTCCAGGTAGGCTCTCACCAGAGTGGAGCAGTGGGGCAGAATCCCTGGCCACACTGCTTTGGATGCAGCCCAGGACACAGTTGGCTTTGTAGGCTGCAACTGCACCTTGCCGGCTCACAATGAGCTTCTCCTCTCCCAGCACCCCAACTCCTTCTCCTCAGGGCTGCTCTCAATCACATCATCCCCCAGCCTGTATTGAAATCAGGGACTGACCCGACCCAATGCAGGACCTTGCCCTTGTTCAGCCTCATGAGGTTCACAAAGCCCCACTTCTCCAGCCTGTCCAGGTCCCTTTGGATGCCATCCTGTCCTTCTGGTGCAACAACTGTCCCTCAGCTTGGCGTCATTTTCAGACTTACTCAGTGCACACTCACCATCTATATCGTCAATGAAAATATTAAACATCACTGGTCCCAGTACAGACCAGTAATTTTGCAAATATGGCACACAAACACAAGCTGGGCTGGAAAACAAGCAATCCATACACATTCACAAGTTTCCAGCAAAAATGCAGCTCTGACACACAAGGGCAGCTTTCATCCCACACACAACACAGCCCGTCTTCAACAGCGCCTGTGTGACAGCCTCCTGCGGATCCCTCCCTGGACAACATGGAACCTTGCCATTCCCAGATTGTCACCTGACAGCCACAAATGACATTGGTCTGTTTTCTCATTGGGAACACTGCCCTCTGAGTAAATGTTTCAGTTACTTCACCCACACCCGCACTCCAGAACCTACCTGCTATCATCAAACCACAAAGCACTTATTAATCACTCTTGGAGACAGGACAAATTTATTGCTGCTGCATGCAGCTTCCTCATGTTGGCTCACAGATGGCAACACATTACTGTGATCAATCTTGATCACATTTTACACAATTTAAAATTCAAACCAAAAGGCTTGTTCTTTCCTGCTTTAAATTATGATTCAAGACTCAAACTGCTCTACGCAGCTAGATCCCTATGACGCCTGGCTGGGCAACCAGTAAGTGCAATGGAACACAGAGCCATGAAATGGTTTGGGTTGGAGCAGATCTCACTGCCCATCCAGTTCCACCCCCTGCCATGGGCAGGGACACCTCCCACTGGATCAGGGGCTCCAAGCCCCATCCAACCTGACCTGGAGCACCTCCAGGGATGGGGCAGCCACCACTGCTCTGGGCAACCTGGGCCAGGGCCTCCCCACCCTCACAGCAAAACATTTCTTCCCAAGATCTCATCTCAATCTCCACTCTTTCTGCTTAAAACCGTTCCTCTCATCCCATCCCATCCCTGCACTCTTTGATCCAGAGCCCCTCCCCAGCTTTCCTGGAGCCCCTTTCAGTATTGAAAGCTGTTCTAAGATCTCCCCAAGCCTTTTCCTTTCCAGACCGAACAAGCCCAACTCTCTCAGCCTGGTCTCATAGCAGAAGCATCTCATCACACAGACTATCTCCATGGCCTCCTCTGGACTCGCTCCAACAGCTCTACGTCCTCCCTGTGCTGAGGACTCCAGAACTGGACACAGGACTCCAGGTGGGGTCTCACCAGAGCGGAGCAGAGGGGCAGAATCTCCTCCCTCGCCCGCCTGGTCCCATTGCTGTGGATGCAGCCCAGGACACGGCTGGTTTTCTGACACAATGAATCATAGAACCAACTAATTGCTTAGTCGGAAAAGACCTTTGAGATCAAAGAGTCCAACGGTACCCGTCCGTTACTAAACTATATCCCTAAGCATTTAATCTACCCGGCTTTTAAACTCCTGCAGGCACGGTGACTCCATCATGCCCCGGGCAGCCTCCGCCAGTGCCCAAGAACCCCTTCAGTGAGGGATTTTTTCCCAATATCCAGTCTAAGCTTCCCCTGGCACAGCTCGAGGCCATTTCCTCCCTTCCCACCGCCTGTCCCTCGGCAGAGGAGCTCAGCACCCGCCTCCCCACCCGGTCCCTTCAGGATCTGGGGACGCCGGGTCCCCCAGGCCCCGCCAGTGACTCAGGAACCCGTCCCCCTCGCCCCGTACCGGCTGCCAGCAGAGCGGGGCCCGGCGGCGCCGCCGGCGCTTGGCTCACTGGGATGAAGGGCACAGCGAAGCTGAACTCGGTGGCAGAGGAGGAAAAGAGCAAGTTGGTGCCGGAGCCAGCGGCCCCAGGCTTCGCCGCCGCCATGGCCGCACCCGCGGCCACGTCCCCGCCCGCCGCGCCGCTTCCGCCCGCTTCCAACATGGCGGACACAGCTCCTCGCCGCCCGCGCGAGACGGGAAAAACGCGGCGCGCCCTACCCTTTTTTGCCCGCACCGCTTTGCCCGCTTCTAAGATGGCGAGCCCGCCGCGTGCGAGTGACGTAAGGAAGATGGCGGGTCAAGGCCCTTCTTGCCCTCACCTAAGATGGTGTCTCGACCGCCTCACAGTCTACGGGTGAGTGGGAGAAGACGACGGACACGGCCCTTCCTGCCCTCAGCTAAGATGGCGGCGCGCCCCGCCCGCGGGGGCGAGGGGAGAGGGCGGCCCCGACTGCGCCGCAGGAAGGGGCGGAGGAGGAGGAGGGAGCCCCGTGCTCGGCTCCGGAGCGGGGCTGCGGGCAGCAACGGGGCTCGCCATGCCGTGCGCGGCCGACTGGCTCAACAACCCCTTCAGCGTCGTGCAGGGCATCTTCGGTGAGCGAGGAGAGCGGGGCCGGGCGGGTGCTCCCTCCTTCCTCCTCCTGTCTTCCTCCTTCCTCTCCTTCCCTCCCTGCCTTTTTCTTTCCCTCCATTCCCTCCCTTTTCCTTTCCTTTCTCCTCTCCCTGCTTTCTCCCTTCCTCCTTTCCCTTTCCTTCTCTCCTCTCCCCCCTTTCCTCCCTCCCTCCCCCTCCCTCTCTCCCCCCTTTACTCCCTCCCTCCCTCTCTCCTCTCCCTCCTTTACTCCCTCCCTCCCTCTCTCCTCTCCCCCCTTTACTCCCTCCCTCCCTCTCTCCTCTCCCCCCTTTACTCCCTCCCTCCCCCTCTCCTCTCCCCCCTTTACTCCCTCCCTCCCCCTCTCCTCTCCCCCTTTTCTCCCTCCCCCCTCCCTCCTCTCCCCCTCTCCTCTCCTCCTTTCCTCCCTCCCCCTCTCCTCTCCCCCCTTTCCTCCCTCCCCCTCTCCTCTCCCCCCTTTCCTCCCTCCCCCTCTCCTCTCCCCCCTTTCCTCCCTCCCCCTCTCCTCTCCCCCCTTTCCTCCCTCCCCCTCTCCTCTCCCCCTTTCCTCCCTCCCCCTCTCCTCTCCCCCCTTTCCTCCCTCCCTCCCCCTCTCCTCTCCCCCCTTTCCTCCCTCTGTCCCTCCTCTCCCTCCCCTCAGACCTGGAGGAGAGGAGAGAGGGACTCACAGTGTGTGTCGAATGTCCAGAACAACCTGTGCTGGGTACATGGGCTGCCGAGCAGTGGTGGAAGGAGGAAGATTTAGATCAGACATTAAGAAGTAATTCTTCACGCTGAGGGTGGGGAGGCCCTGTCCGCAGCTGCCCAGAGCAGTGGGGGCTGCCCCATCCCTGGAGATGTTCAAGGCCAGGTTGGATGCGGCTTTGAGTGACCTGATCCAGTAGTCTCTGCCCATGGCAGGGGTGGGACTGGATGGGCTTTGAGGTCCCTTCCAACCCAAACCAATCTATGATTCATTCTGTGATAGCACAGAAGAGCCACCAAGTGAAGCAGTTTCTGTGCTCAGCTTGCTCATAGTGATCATAAACAACAGTGAGCTTGGAGCAAAAATCAGGAAGTGTCCTGGGAGTGGCTGAGGGACCTGGGGTTGTTTTGCCTCGAGAAGAGGAGGCTGAGGGCAGACCTCATCACTCTCCACAGCTCCGTGAAAGGAAGTTTTAGCGAGGTGGGTGCTGGGCTCTTCTTCCAGGTAACAAGTGATGGGGTGAGAGGAAATGGCCTCAAGTTGTATGACAGCAGGGTTAGATTGAATATCAGGAGCGATTTCTTTACTGAAAGAGTGGTGAAGCCCTAGCAGAGGCTGCCCAGGGCAGTGGTGGAGTCTCCATCCCTGGAGGGGTTCAGAAAGCTTGTAGATGTGGTGTTTTGGGTCATGGTTTAGCAGGCACAGTGGGGTTGGGCTGATGGTTGGACTGGATGAGCTCAGAGGTCTTTTCCAACCCCAGTGATTCTATGATTCTAAAGTGGTAACTCACCTCCTCCACTTTCCAGCTGGGGGTATTGCAGCAGTTCTGAGCTTTTCCTTGCTTCCAGGCGAGGCTGCGTTCATTTGCCTGAAGGTGGCAAGTTGGTGCATTTTTAAGAGGCATGAAGTATTCCAGAATGTAATCATTTGTCCAGAATAGAAGTAAATGTTTAAATTGCCTGCTCTGTTAGGACACTGCTGAACAGAAGTCCATTATGTGATGCTAATGCACACGTAAATGTGTTTTGTTTGTAGCCCAAAATGTTCCAAACTCTGATTGGGAAAAGAAGGTAACGGAATACTTCAAGGAGAAATTGAAAGAAAATAATGCTACTAACTGGGTAAGATTGTTCTATTCCTTTAGAATTACGCCGTTCTTTAGGTTCATTCTTTTCCAATCTTAATTATTGCAGCACCCCGTGTTTGGTAAGTTCCTCCTTTTCGTGATAAGAACAGTTCTGAGTGTTAGGCGTAGTCCTTGTGGTGCATTCTCTACATCTCGGTTGCTTTAGTCTGTGTGTAAAGCAAGGATGTGAAATCCTCACTGCAACCGGAGAAGCCAGTCCCTTTGACTTGAGTGTCCCGTTTATTCCTGGACCATAACTGCCTGTTTGTAGCACGATCCAGTAGATGGCAGAGCTGACAAATACTGTCATTTTTGAAAGTGTTAACGCCTGCCCCGGCTACCATGAGCCTGCAGTGCTTGTACACCACGCCGTCCTACACTGCTGCTTATAAACCTCTTCTCTCACAACTTCTCATCACGATGCTGTAGGCTTTAGGTTGAATAAATAGCTGCTTGGACTGTCAGGCTTCAGGGAAAAATACTTTCTGCTGAAACTGTGCATTATTGGACCAGGCCTGTTTTTTTACAGTCTAGCAATGTTTAAAAATAAAGCACCCGTGTTTGAGTTTAAAAGCTGGTGTTTTTCTAAAAGTCTGTTGACAACAACATTATGGAACAGTGCTAGGTGTGTTAGAAACTTTCATAGCAAATCTGTTGTGCTTATGGCTGAAAAGACAAGTAAAAATGAGTTGGTTTCTTTTTTCTTCCTCTGTGAGAATGAGAGTATTCTGTAATTAATGTTTCAATGACAGTTTGAAGTGCAGGCAGCAAAATTATGTTAATTTTACAACTTTAGAAGGAACTGAAAGCACACTTTCTTACTCAAGAAACATGACAGAATGTATGTTTGTTTGTTAAAATGCCGTTTCCTGTAGGACAACATCTGTTTTGGGTTTGGTTTTTTTTCATTTTCATTTTGGATGTGGGTTTTTTCAACAGATTAACTTCAAAATCAGACAACTATTCCTTTTTGCAACTGTCATTATTTCAAGTTATACCACATGCCTAGGCATTGATTTTTGGTTTTTTTCCATAGTCATGTAAACATATGGGAAAAAGACTCTCCCAGTGTAGACCTGGAAACTAACAGATAGGTCTTCTACAGCCTTTTGTTATAAGAGATTGTACGTGCAATTACTGTGGTACCAGTGATACGTAATACGTGGTAAAAGTGCTGTGAAGTAGGAATAAAAGAAGGAATAAATTGTATTTAATACTGCAGTTGCAATAATTCCCTGTTTAAGAGCGAGTTTCAAATGTACTTTAGTTTTGACCTGGTTTTGGTGACTGAAAAGCATTTCTTTCTACTGTCGGGACTGAGAATTTCTTAATGTTTATATACCAGCTGTTTAGGAATAAGCTCTTTTTCTCTAGGTCCCGTCACTGAATGATGTTCCTGTACATTACCTGAAACCCAACAGCTTAGTGAAGTTTCGCTGCATGGTGCAAGACATGTTTGATCCTGAGTTTTACATGGGCGTGTATGAAACAGTTGACCCAAACACGAATGCACGTGTAAGTGAAATACTGATTTATTCTTTTAGTAAATGTTCAGCATTTTCTTCACTCTAGTCTTTGCATTTCCTCTCATTTCTGAATTATACCTATGGAGTATTTAATGGAGGGGATTCTGCCCTCTATTCGTTATCTGGAGTCCTGTGTCCAGTTCTGGAATCCTTAACGTAAGAAGGAGATGGAGCTGCTGGAATGGGTCCAGAGGAGGCTACAAAGATGGTCCCCTGGAGCCCGTCTGCTATGGGGACAGGCTGAGAGAGTTAGGGCTGTTCAGCCTGGAAAAGAGAAGGCTCTGGGGAGATGTTAGAGCAGCTTCCAGTGCTGAAAGCTGGGGAGGAACTGTTTTCAAAGGCTTGTAGTGATAGGACTGGGGCAACAAGTATAAACTGGAGAGGGGCAGATTTAGACTAGACGTAATGAGGAATTTCTTCCTGATGAGCGTGGGGAGGCCCTAGCCCAGATTGCCCAGGGAAGTCGTGGCTGCCCCATCCCTGGAGGTGTTCAAGGCCAGGTTGGATGGGGCTTGGAGCCCCTGATCCAGTGGGAGGTGTCCCTGCCCATGGCAGGAGGTGGGACTGGATGGGCTTTAAGGTCCCTTCCAAACCAAACTATTGCATGATTCTCAGATGGCATCAGCAATACTTCTGATATTTCTGTTGGGAAATAAAGATTACTAAAATAATGAAAGCTTTGGCAGTTTGTGTCTGCATAATGTTAGACTGCAATGATTTTGGTGTCGGTAATTCATATTTGAGACGCTGTCAGAATAATTTACTTGCCTTTTCCTCCTTGACAGGTTCTGCATTTTGGTAAATACAGAGATGTGGCAGAGTGTGGGGTAAGTTATACGACTTAAACAAATTCTGAGATGTAATAGTAGATAAAGATGTAGTTTGTAAGTGTTTGTTTATTGCTCACTAGTGGATTCCTGGAGATAGTACTCTTAAAATGCAAAGTTAACCTCCGATTTGGAAAGAAGAGTGTTCTTAGCTGCCCGTGGGCATTCTGAGTTCAGATTTCAAGCCATTTCTGTTGTCTTTAGAATTTGTTTTGCTTGAAGGAGGGTAAAAAAAAAAAGCGAACTCTAAATCTGGAAAATCTCTGCTATGGAGAAGAATTTATTCTTGGTAGCACAGAGCTGTTAAAATCAATGAATTATACACACAGACTGCTTGGATCCAATGTTTTATGATATGTAGTCCTGCATGTTTGTTATAACTTCTGGCTAAATAACAGAATCCATGGGGTTAGTTTAAAAAAAAAGGACAACAAACTCTTCATCAGATTTGTAACAACATTCCTTTTGATGTTGTAGCCTCAGCAGGAAATCGATCTGAACTCCTCCCACACTGTCACCTCCGAGAGACAGACCTTCTACTGCGTCCCAGTGCCTGGTGAATCAGCATGGGTGAAAGAAATATCTTTTTTTGGCTGAGCTAGTGCTCTGTTGCACAGTGATCAACAACCAGTTCATTAGAAGTAGGGAGATAAGTTAATTTAAGGTTTCTTTTATTTCAAGCAAATGGGGATAGGTGAGAAGAGGTGGTAGGTGTAAAATTGGTGGTGTGTTATATGTGCAGAGGGGATGCTTGTGTATTTAGAAGCCTTGCTTTTGGGTTCAGTGGGGGCTTAGGCTAGATTTTCATGTATGCTTGATAACTTCTAGTAATTTCTAATCACAAATGTTTAGAAAATGAAAAAATTCGTCTGAGCCATGGATTTTCCGTTGGCGTTTTCTGACTAAGTTAAAACGCTGTTACACTGAGAGTCTCCTACAGAAACCCATCAAAACACCAACAGCTGAGCGTATTAAGACAATAATTCCTGGAAAACTCAAGTACTGTAGTTTTTAAAGTTTGACCGTTGTCATTTTCTCAGTGAACACCAGAAATATTTTAGGGAGAAAGCAGTCCTCTTCAGTTTCTCCTAATACATGGAATTTGATTTATCCAAGTGGGATGGGTACAGGATGTTGCTTCTTATACTTTTTTGGAATTTTATGTTCTCTTCCCCTCCAGGGGAGCAAGGGAGAGGTCTAGAAAACTAAAGATATCTTGTGTTTGGTAAAAAAGATGATAAGAATTTGATGGTAAAACTATGATGAATTGATATTTCATATTCTGAGTTCAAAATACTGAACACTAATTCAATACTTGCCCATCGTGCTACAAAAAGGGAAAGTGAATTAACTTTTTCAAAAATCGTTTACACATAAGATACAAGCAATGTTACACATGTATGTGAATATTCTGTGTGTTTCTTTTATAGTAATGGTAACTGTATTGGATAGCAAGTCTTTGAATGTTATTATAATGTCTGTTCTGCAGGGCTGAGATGTGGGAGAGAGAGAATTCTTGAGGTTTTGAGTTGTGTCTGACCATGAGCGTGTTCTCTGCGTGAAAAAGAACCCTTTGTTAGAGACTGGCAGTGGAATAGCGCTCAGTGGGGTTGGTTGTTTGTTTTCAACAAAGCCAGTGAATGTTCTGCACTTCTTAAGCAGGTTATTTATGTATCTGAAAAGATGACTTCTAGACAGCAGTTTGAATCCTTATTTTCATGTACTGCTCAAAACAGGATAATAGCTTTTTGGTTTAAAAAAACCCAACTTTGTGTGAATTCTCTCAACTGAGCCTGTGTTGCCCTTAATCCTCAATTTTACGCATATATCAGTGCCAGCCAAGCTCGAGTGAGTCCCTCGACGTCCTACACCCCCAGCCGCCACAAGCGGAGCTATGAGGAAGATGAGGATATGGATCTGCATCCGTCTAAACAGAAAGAGCAACATATGGGTAATAGACTTTATTGATGAACAGTTGCTATGGTATCTTTCCAGAATTCGCAGAAATTACCTTTTTTAAAGGTTGAAGTGTTTGCACTTGAATTGTGACTGTTGATACAGCCTTCATAAGTGATTTGGTGGCTTTGTTGGAGTTACCAGTGGTTTAAATTGGAGCAGCGTGGGAAAGCCGATGGTGTGTGGTGTATGTGTATTGTAAGACTTGCGAGAGTCAAATCCTGAAGTTCATCTTCTGTACAGTGGCACCTGGGCCTTGCCTTTTCTGTGTAACAGCACACAAACCATTCGTAGCAGCAGGCTGAAACTCAGGGCGGCTTGTTTACCATAAAATCCACACTAGAGTGGGAAATTAATCTGGGGGAAATCATGTAACCTTGTCTGTCTTTGTAGGTGTTACTGTGTCAGTTAGGTGCTGCTTTGCTATAGACAGTAGTCTTTATCTTCCAACCTTACCTATTTTTCTGACGTGACGCTAGCTATATCCATTCACCAAGAGGAACCAGGTTAACCCCAGACACTTCTGTTATCCTGAAGAAAGCTATTAAACCTTTCAACGGGATGGTATTTTGGATACCAGCAGCGTTCAGAGCGCGTGCAGTTCTTACTTGCATCGTAATCAGTTTGTGAACTGTTCGTCTCGATGCTCTTCTGCAGAAATGCTACTTAAACCGGCACGTGGAGCTTTGGGGAGGTTTTGGCATGGGTTTTTTTTGAATAAGAGGAAGCAGTTCATTTAAAATCCAGTCCTTTTAACAAAAGAAAAACTGTAGAAGCTGTTGCTTTTTCTTGTTCAGTGCTATATGTCTGTCAGGTTCATGAGCCGAATCCAGTTTTTTCTTTTTGTACGTTTACCAGTTTGCAAATGTTTCATTGGATCGTTTAGGCTGTTTTATCTTCATACTCAGTGTTATAAATTGTAGGATAGATTTTTATAGCTCTATTATTGCTGAAAATCTACAGAGATTTTTAATATAAACTGTTCTGTTGAAGCACACTCTTACCTTTAAGAACAATCTAGATTTCTGACCACGAGGTGCGGACAAACATTACCTTTGCAGTCCTACCCAGTTTAGAAAACATTTGTTCGCACAGCTGAGGTGTTACATTTTAAAAATCAGTTTGTTGGCTGTGTTTGGGTTTCTAAGACACATAGATCTCTACCAGAACTCACCCTTATCTTGGTGATATAATATATGTATTTGTGAGACACTTCTGAGTAAGAGTATCTTCTGTCAAATATATCATTTTATTTAATATTTTTGTCTCAGACTTCTTCTTAAAATGGTTTAATTCTGTGTTCCTCACTGAAGAAAGTTAACACTTGCATTTCTGTTTAAAGAGCCTACAAATCCGTTATTTTTCAGGCACTGGAGGCGATATCCATGGGTGTGGAGAGCCAAAGAGATTAGAAACAGAAGCTTCTGCAGGTCATCATCTCATTTCTCCCAACTGCTCCCCTCCACTTGACTTAAATTTTCCGTTGCCAGGAGAAAAGGGACCAGCGTGTCTTGTAAAGGTAACCCAGGAGAAGAGGTGATGGGTGGCCCTCAGCGAGGCAGGCAAAATCTGTTAGTGTAGGCACTCAGACTTGCATTGGTTTCCAAGGTCAGAAATTGTCTTTCAAGTCCAGAAGTCTATTGCCGCAGAGCGTTATGTTGTTTCTCTTGCTATATGTGAATTGCCAAGCTCCTTCTGCAGAGTTTGTGCATCCTCCCTGCAGGTAACAATGACACAATCCATTGCTAGATGCTCAGGGGTGCAGCTGGTACCGACTCCTGTTTTTTTGCTGTTAGATTTGTCCTCTTAAGGAAAAGAAGTTGTGACGGAGCAAGCAAAACTCTATATGGCACATTTTTGTGCAGTGTTTGAAACTGATTCACTGCTGTGTAGCCGCCAGTATAAAATTTCAAGCTATTACCTTGCTGAATGCTCTCTTCTTCCGCAGATCTCGATAAATCTGATGAGAATGCAGTTCTTTACATTCACACAGCAAAAGAATGTCAGTAGGAGAAAGCATCCCATTGCAGAAACTCATTGGCCCTCTGAAGACTGGGGGGACCGCCTCATGCAGCATAGTCTCCTGGGATGTTTCCTTTCACCTGTGTGTGGGTACAGTCCTGCATCTGGCCCACCCGCCTTTGTGCTTTATTATTTTCAGGTCTATGAGAGCTGGGATAGCTTCAAAGTGAACGATGTCCTGGAAGTCTATGGTATTTTGTCTGTGGATCCAGTGCTGAGCATCGTAAACAGTGAAGAGAGGTAAGGCTCCTCTGATGTGTGATCCTGAAATGAAGGGTTTCTGTTTCAATAAGCAAAGTATTTTGGCTGTACCCTTAATACAGACAGGGAAAGGTGTAAATACATATCAGTTATGCTTGAGGGGTTAATTTTGTTGCTTAAAAATGCTTGCTATGGAAAGGGTTGAATCCCGTATCCTGTAAATTGATGTCCCTTGTATTCTTGTGTCCTTACCCTTGGGTACACGATGCAGCTTTCTTCTAGGCTGTTGTACAGCAGAAAGCACTTCTGCAGCTAAATGGTTTGTGCTCTTTCATGCCTATTAAACCTTTAATGACTGAGTGGATAGTGAACAAGGCTTTTAAATAAGCTTTAGGGTTCTAAAATGTCTTTTTGGAATTCTTTGCAAGTCCAGGAAAGTTGTTGCCGTAACGACTTTTGTAGATTAGAAAAGGAAAAAGATTGCATGTCTGCATGGAGAGTGGGAGAGAGACCGGAATAAGTATAAATTGGATTGATTTTTTTTCATTAATTAAGGTGTATCATCAAGTTATGCTGCTGATAGAAACTTCCCACTTCACCTGTTGTTCTGTTCTCCTGTGACTTGCTTGACAAAACACAAGCTAATTGAGAAGGATGCCAGAAGTCAGTGTTTAAAACAAAACTGTTACCACTCTGACCTATTTACTGCTGGTGTCTTGAGCCACTGTGCTTTAAATTCCTGCTGTTGGTGACTTTGTTTACCTTCCCAATCAGTGCAATATGGAGAGCACAGCGTGAATCCCTTACAGTGCCAGCTGCTTACAAGTGAGCTCAGGCGGGTCAGCTGCTTTGGGCTGTCGGTGCCTGGCAGCTAATCCCAGACTGGCAGCTCTGCTGGGCTGTCCTGGCTGGTGGTTTTGTTCCTGCCTGTCATTCTGTCACAAATAGACAAAATGGTGGCTTTTAGCAATGTTTTGAATGTAAACAGAGTAAAGAGAAAGAGATGGTAGTTGGTGGACGCAAAGTTATGAAGCCTTTCAGCTTTTAAAACTGGCATGATTTGATTTGTACCAAGCTTTACCATCATCTGGTACAGTCTCTTGAGGGATTTGAGTTTGTGTAACGAATGAAAACCACCTGGAAGAAATTTTGTAAGGCATCATCAGGTAGGGCAAAGTTTGTGTCTGAACTCTTAAATTCAGAGGTAATACCTTGAAGTTTGAGCTGAGATACCTGAGGATTTCTTTACTCCCTGTTTTTACTCAGCCAGCGGCACGGCTGCTGTGTGACTGTCTTGAAGATCCTGTTGTCAGGCTCAGAACCAGGTGGAATACAAAAATCCCATGTGTGCACACACAAGTGTCATAAGTCATTACCCTACTTCTTAAAAGTTACTGTTCAGACTTAGTACATACTGGACAGAACAAAACGTAACGCTTTATTTGATGCTACATGTTATTAAATCATGCAGCAAATAATAAATATGAAGGGTTAGGGGTTTAGGTTTTGGGGTGGGTTTGGGGTTTTAGGGTGGGGTTTGGTTGGTTTTTTTTCAGCAAAGTAAGATTTGATTCTTTTCTGATAAAGTAGAATCCATTTTTTTTGGGCAAGCGTGGCGTTTCTATATCGTTCTCTAACTGATTCCATATTTGTGTTTATAAAACCATGAGGCTGGCAGTTTGAATAGGGGTGGAGTTAGCGGGAACTGGGTTTGGATGTTGTTTGTTCCCGTGCGCTGTGTTCTTGGCCCAGTTCTGCCGCTTTTAGTCAGAGGGAGAGGAATTTGTGTGGAATGTCTAAGTCCAGTCGTGCTGTGCCCCTTCTTCCGGACAGCTCGGCCCTCGATCCGATGGAGTGCATGGACGCGGTAGAGGAACAGCGAGTACACAGTCCTCCGGCCTCGTTAGTCCCCAGGATTCACGTGATTTTGGCACAGAAATTACAACACATTAACCCATTGCTGCCTGCCTGCCTTAATGAAGAGGAGAGTAAAACCTGTGAGTGTTTGAATTCGACCTCTCTCTATGTACCTGTAAACACACGAGTTCCTGGTACGTGTGACCAGATGCTTCTTTGCTCAGAGATAAAGGCATCAACAGCAAGGTTTGAATTCAGACATTGTTAAATGGAGGAACCATTCAACACTACAGAACTGCAGAAGATGCAGCTGTTTGTGTTTGTGATCCCTATGCATTTGTTTTTCTGAACTAAATGTGATTTATATGAAGCTTGGTGTTGCATTTCGCATGCCGAAGGATTTTACAAAGTCGTTCAGCCATAAGATTTGATTTGTGTTCAAATGGAGCATGAATTGCTGGAAAATTAGATTTCCCATTTACTAGTAAGAGTGAAAATAAGAAACATACTGACAATGTAAAAATCATAATGCAGTGAGGAAAGTAAGGCAATTCTGTTTTGAAGCAGCTGTGCTATTCCTTGTGGCTGTTATTTTTCTGTCATTGAATTGTTGCATGCAAACCAGGTCATCACTAGATGATCTTTAAGGTCCATTCCAACCAAAACCTATAACTGGGATTTATCACTTTCTTCCTTATGTGCCTTGTATTGCTTGTCCTGAGCCACGCTACATGTAAGAGGGCTTTTTAATTCTTTAATATAGTATGGATAGGCTATCGATTTTGGAAATTGGGCTCCAAACTTCCCAGCCTTCTGCAAACGCATGGCACAATATCTCATTTAAAAAAAAAAGCATTTTCAAGGAGATGTTGAGTGACTCAGATTATCCAAAGCCATCAATAGCTTAGGTGGAAAAGCAAAAAATGTGGGGTTACTGCTTTGGAGTAACCATTTCCTTCATTATGCTTTAACAAAAAAACAGATTTGCATAGAGGGGATAGGGTGAGAAGCAGCACATTTCTGACTCTTGTCTTCTGCTCTTTTATCAGTTATTTCTAATTTCATGTCTGAACTGTCACCGGTGCGAGCGGAGTTGCTAGGGTTCCTCACCCATGCCCTGCTGGGAGACAGTTTGGCTGCTGAGTACCTGATACTGCACCTCATCTCGACAGTGTGAGTATTCAGGTGTTTGCTGAGAATTCATACATTCATCTTTTTTAAGAGATCTTCCCTTTGGGGGTTCTTTACCAAAATAAGGGCTGTGAATGCTCTGACAGACTTAGTGTGTTCCCTCATAGCTGATTGATAGCACAAAACAATTGAGATTTGACCAGAATGGGGAGAAGATGCACACTAAGAGTGAGAGGAAAGCCCAGGGCAGGTGAACAAATAAGCCTGTTAAGCAGGGAAATGGAGACTGGGCACTGAGAAAGGAAAATGATTAAGGAGAATGTTTACTGAGTAACAACTGAGCACAGGAGAACAGAAGATCTGGAAGGCACGTTGCAGGATCTCAGACACTCTAAAGGCACCACTTTTGTGCAGAGCAGCCAAGCCTTCCACCAGCCTTCAGGCCAGCTTAGCCCAGGATGGTAGTGAGGGAAGGAAATGGGACTGCCGCCTGTGTTTGTGTTAGTGTGAGCTCCTGCTCGCTATCAACACAGCACTCAAAGGGATCGATACCTGTATCCACTGTTAATCAGATGCTTGGTTTTGGTTTAGTTATGCCAGACGAGATGTGCTTCCTCTGGGAAAATTCACAGTGAACTTGAGCGGCTGCCCAAGAAACAGCATCTTCACAGAGCACATCTACCGCATCATCCAGCAGCTCGTTCCAGCGGTAAGAATAACAGTTTTAACGTTTCTGATTGTAGATGTTGCACTCATTGTTCCAGCCAAATAAACAACATGGAAGCTAAAGACAGACTTCTTAAATGAAGGCTCCTGCTGTCTGTGTAGAGAGCACGTAAAAATGGAGATGTGGCCTGCCTGTCAGCTGGAGTCTCTATCTACCAAGTCATCTGGGATGAGCATGGAATAAAATCATATCCTTACGGGTATCAAACTGACACACACAGTGCTACACACTTAATTTTGTCTTTCTGGATTGACATGTTTAGACATTTAAGTCATTCAATTTTCACATCAATGCTGTTTATCCCCAAGTTTGTGGATGAGTTCACAGGGATCCGTTCTGGGGTTGTAATAATTGTATTGCTGCAATAAATCAGTTGGGTTTTTGCTCATCCTAGATGTGTGATGCAGGTGATGGGAGTTCTTAACAACGTTATTTTCCTTCGGGAAGCTGCGTTTTTTCAAGTATTCGGCATTCGGGACAAAGCGTGTTCTGTATTGTGGCAACACCGTTTGTTTTACTCGCTGTGGAGGTTCCCAGGTCGCAGCTCTTGCCGAAGGAAGCACTATTTACAGGGAAGCTGGAGGGGAGGAACTGGGCGCATCAGTCTCTTTTCTCATTGCAGTCCTATCGCCTACAAATGACCATTGAAAACATGAACCATTCGCGATTTAACCCGCACAAAGACTACGCCGCTAATCGCCTCGTCAGCGGAGTCTTGCAGCTCGCCAACAACACTTCCCTCGTGGTAGATGAGACTCAGCTGGAGCAAGGACAGCTCGACACCACAGGTAGGGCTGGAGTGTTAAAAGCCGATACAAGACACTTGAAGCTAATTGTGCCCTGCTGATCATTTTCTATTGCAAAAATCTTTGTGGCTCCAAAAATTGGAAACATCCAGCAACTCCCCACATCGTTGTAGCAAGGTAGGTGTTGGTCTGTCCTCCAAAGTAAGACCCATGAAGACCTCACCTATGAACACAGACACTAGGCCAGGTAAAATCTAGGCTTGAAATCCTTCAGGAATTCTTATTTTTGGCCTTCAGAAATGGTTGTCTCTGTGCAGGAGGTACCACAGATACGAGAAGGAACAGTATGCTCATTAAGAACAAGACAGGGAAGAAAATCAAGTCTGGTGTTTGTTTGGATCCCATTGTCAGAACTTATTGTTGCCTTTCCAGGTGTTCACAATGTGACAGCGCTGGGGAATCTGATCACTTGGCAGAAGGTGGATTATGACTTCAGTTACCATCAGATGGAATTCCCGTGCAATATTAATGTCCTTATCACTTCAGAAGGCCGATCGCTCCTACCGGTACAGAAAAGTCTTCCTGAATTTGGGGAACTGTTGCAGTTGGTAATGACTCACTCGGAGTGTGGCATTCCTGAGCCAAGTGAAATGGGACAGCTGTCCTGTGACCAGGGTGGGAGTGTCAGCAGCCTGAGTTACTGCTGCTTACGCAAGCGCTTGGCTGCAGCCAAGCAAAAAACCAAGTGATTGACCTTCTCTGCTTGGCTGCACAGCGTAGCCGTGGCACAGCAGTAACTGGAGGTACTGATGGTGATGATGACAGCAGGGGCTAAGGCCCGTGGTTATGGTGCTGCTGCTCTCAAAGCCTTGTTCTAGCACAGCAGCTTCTGAGGTGATGGGTAACAAATCCAGTGCTGTCCCTTGGAACATGGAGTCACCCAAGCTCACAAAACTCTGCTGTCCTGCATTCGGCTACAGGAACTGAGAGCTTGCTCTTGTGCCTCTAAGGGAAACCGGCTCCTGCTTGAGTAGAGACTCAAAGGGAACCGTTAAATATTATTGTATTACTTAAATTGTGGGAAACAGCAACTTCTGTCACTTCAGAGATTAGATAAGGCTTGGAGTTGCAAAAGAAAGACGGGACATGGAAAGAGACGATATGTGGTTTTATTTTCCAGTCAGATTGCCAAGTCCACTTACAGCCCCAGATAATCCCACCCAATATGGAGGAGTACATGAGCAGCCTCCTCACGGCCGTGCTCCCGTCGGTGCTGAACAAGTTTCGCATCTATTTGAGTTTATCGAGGCTGCTGGACTACAGCATCTCTGATGAGGTGACCAAGGTACGGGAGACCTAACTTACCTGTTTTTAGCTGCCTATCCCAATAGAAAGTACCTTAAGGGAAACTTGCTGTACTTTCCCGTTGCTCTCCCTGCCCAGAAGTCTCATTGAAGTTTTCTAAAACCAAACAGAAGCATTTTCTCATCATGAATATGTGCAGGGTCCTACACTTGGGTTGCGGCAATCTGTGGTTTCAAAACAGGGTGGGGGAAAATATGATTAAGAGCAGACCTGTGGAGAAGGACTTGGGCTGCTGGGAGGTGAGAAGGTCGATATGAGCCGGCAATGTCTTCTCGTGGCCCAGTGACTGTGTCCTGGCTGCATCCAGAGCAGCGGAGCCAACAGGGCGAGGGAGGGGATTCTCTCCCTCTGCTCTGGTGAGACCCCACCTGAAGCCCTGAGTTCATTTCTGGGATCCCCAGCATCAGAAGGAGAAGGAACTGTTGGAGCAGGTCCAGAGGCAGCCACGGAGATAATGCAAGGGCTGGAGCCCCTCTGCTGTGAGGCCAGACTGAGAGAGTTGGTGTTGTTCAGTCTGGAGAAGAGAAGGCTGCGGGAAAACCTTAGAGCAGCTTCTATAGCGCTGAAAGGGGCTCCAGGAAAGCTGGGAAGGGCTTTTTACAAGGGCCTGGAGTGACAGGATGAGGGGGAACAGCTTTAAATTGGAAGGAGAAAGATTTAGGCTAGACATAAGGAGGAATTTCTTCACAGTGAGGGTGGGGAGACCCTGGCCCAGGTTGCCCAGAGCAGTGGTGGCTGCCTCATCCCTGGAGGTGTTCAAGGCCAGGCTGGATGGGGCTTGGAGCCCCTGATCCAGTGGGAGGTGTCCCTGCCCATGGCAGGGGGTGGACGGGATGGCTTTGAGGTCCATTCTAACCCAAACCCTTCTACGGTTTGCACTCCTGAGTATTTCAGTGCATGCTTCATGTGTGCCCTGCTTTCTAAAACTCACATTGAAAAAATAAATCCTTTTCAATGATGAGAAGTTGCCCCTTTTCACTCGGGTTTGCTTCCCGCCAGCAGGAAATTGAAGTATTTCCCTTGTAATCTAAGGGCAGTTATGGCGTTTGGCTCCCTACAGGCTTGTCTCATGGTGAGGGTTCATTGTCCCTTAATTACATGCTCTGTTGTTTGCAGGCAGTAGAAGAAGACTTTGTAGAGATGCGGAAGAACGACCCTGAGAGCGTAACAGCTGATGATCTGCACAGAACACTGCTCGTGGCAAGGTGGGTAGCACTGTCTGTCCTCTCTGAGGGTTTCCGGCCAGCAGGGAGCAAACATCAATGCCCGCGTCTGCGCTGGGTTGTAGCTAACACAAAGGGTGTCATCTCCTCTCCCCAGGCTTCTCTTGGCACAGCTTCGTAGTTGGCCAAAGCACTTTTTCTCCCGTGCTTTCTAGTCCATTGGACACAGGACTGGTTTTGTTCTGAATTAGCACCTCAAACATGACCTGTGAACAATATTTAACAGCTGTTTCTGCTCCCTCAGGTTCCTGTCTCTCAGCGCGGGGCAGACGACGCTGTCACGAGAGCGGTGGCTGCGAGCAAAACAGCTGGAGGTGCTGCGGAAAGCCAGGCTCCAGCAGCAGAGATGTGTCAATGGGAACGAACTCTAATAATCCTGTGGATGTCACTATGGAAAGGTGTCTTTTTCTCGCTGGAACCCCTACTGAGATTGGAATATTGTTTATACCAGGTTTTGTAGATAATTTATACCAAAAAGCTATGGCTATCTACTCACGCAGCCGAACACTTAACTCTGTTCAGCCAGTTACAATTATTTTATGACCTTTTTTTTTGGAGCCTGTTTTGTAAGTGAAAATTGGTAACAACGAGCAAATTGTTTGATATTAAACTTTAATACAGAGGTTGTGTAAGCTAATTTCCCTGAATAATAGGAAAATATAAGCCAGAGCCTTTCATCCACAGTAGTGGCAGCTCTGGCCTGGGATCATTCTGTGATGAAGTCCTTGAATGGCTGAATTGGGAGGAGCAGTGGGTTCAGGTGCTGGGCAGCTGTGGCTGAAGGAAACATGGGCTCTGGGGGGCTGTTCCTTGTGCTGCGGCACCAGTGATTGTGGTGTGGTACAAATTGCTGTGATCTCACTGCTGACAAGCTTTGCAAATGAAATACAGCTTCATTGTCCTGGGGGAACACCCTGACTAACTCCTCGCATGTACCTTAGAACCCTTCTTCAGGCACAACTCTTTACAAAAGCCTTCACTGAGAATGAGTGACCCCAAGACACAACCTCTCTCTCTTCCTTTCTCCATGACCAGTAATGCAGGGTGTTCAAACAGTTTGAATTGGAGCAGCAAAGCATTAAGAACAGTCTGTAACACTCCGATTCCCGAAGTGGGGTAAGAGCTGCCTGGCAGAGGCCACACGGTGCCAGGGTGACACATAGAACTGGTTGAACAAGGCTGGCTGGAGCACAGAAACACTAAACCAGCCTGGGATTGGAGTGATCCAGACAATGTGAGGCTGTGGGTGTGGAGAGCACCCAAGCATCAGAGATGGCATTAATGCTGGATTCGCCTTCAGATCACAGAATCATGGACCAGGTTGCGTTGGAAGGGACCTCAAAGCCCATCCAGTTCCACCCCCTGCCCTGGGCAACCTGGGCCAGGGCCTCCCCACCCTCACAGCAAAATGTATCTTCCTAAGATCTCAGCTCAATCTCCCCTCTTTCTGCTGGAAACCATCCCCCTCATCCTATTCCTGCCGTCCCGATCAAGAGCCCCTCCCCAGTTTTCCCACAGCCCCTTTCAGCACTGGAAGCTGCTCTAAGGTCTCCCCAGAGCCTTCTCTTCTCCAGGCTCAACAACCCCAACTCTGAGCCTGGCCTTATAGCAGAGGGGCTCCAGCCCTTGGATCATCTCTCTGGCCTCTGGACCTGTTCTCATGTTGGACATTCCAGAATTGGACCCAGGACTCCAGGTGGGGTCTTACCAGAGCAGAGGGAGAGTCACCCCACCTTTTCTCTGTGCAGATGGAGATGTGTGAAGACAAACCCAAGTTGTACTGCAGTTTTCCTATTCTAAGCCTGACCTCGTTTCCTGCTCCGTGGCCAAGCTGAACCTGTCCTTTTCCTCTGCACACTGACACCAACTTGAGTACCAATTATGATAAGCAATGGTGTATCTTAACCTTGAGCCTAGTTCGCTGCCCCTTCAGCCCCCATACAGCTGATTTTTTTGTTTTGAACACTAAAAAGAACATCCATGGGTTCAGCTGACTTGTCACTGAGTCTGCGTTTGTAACAGCAGTTTCTGTTTCTCCTACTGAATGAATTTCCTCTCCCTCCTCCTCTGCTGTTGCTGGTATCAAGGCTTCAGCAGTTTTTAAGGAGTGCCCTCAAAAATATATGTAATTTTTTTCCCCTCCTAAGCCCAGGCAGGGCTGGAGCAGCGCAGGGCCAGAAGAGGAGGAGGAAGGGCTGAAGTCATGTTTGTGAATGTGACAGACAGGAAATCGTGTTCATGTCTGCAAGGATGCACGTGGGACAGAGCCAGGTTCTTCCCAGCAGCAGCCAGTGGCAGGACACAAACTGGAACCCAGGAGGCTCCCTTTGACCTTCAGGGATTGTTTCTTCCCTGGGAAGGCAGCTGAGCACTGGCAGCTGTTGTCCAGAGGGGTGGTGGAGGAGTCTCCAGCCTTGGGCTGGTCCTGGAGAACCAGCTCCAGGTGGCCCTGCTGGAGTAGCAAGCTCAGACAAGATGAACTCCAGCCATCCCTTCCCACTTCAGCCACTCGGGTTCTGTGAGTCAGAACGTGAAGGAAAGTCGAGTCCAGGTTGCTCCAAGCCCAGTCCAACCACATCCAGTGGGAGGTGTCCCTGCCCTTGGCAGAGGGGTGGAACTGGTAGGGCTTTAAGGTCCCTTCCATCCAAACCATTCAATGACTCTAAGTCAAGGCAACGAACCCCTCTTGGGAACTGGAACCCTAAAACCCCACAGCACCACATCCCTTCCCCTCAGACACCAGAACCTCTTTGGCTTCCCCTTTTTTTATTAAAATATCTCAGTATATTGCTCACATTAAAATACAGCAGTAGTTTCATTTTAAATATAGTCACAAGTAGAGACACTCAGAAAACCCAAACCCACACCACTTTAATAAAACAAATAAATAAATTGATTTGTTCATCAAAGTTTCAGGCCGCGGGGTCAGGTGATCCCTTTTCAGACACACTGGAGATCCTACGACACAGCGCTACCCTACCCCTACGACACCATTAGCTCAAACACTGCGTGCAGCTTACCTACAGGACACAGACCAGGATGCGGAGGCACTGGGGCTGTAACGGCAGCAGATCACAAACCACAGCACACTAAGGTCCCGCTTCACAGGAGCAGTTGGATGTTGTCCTACGCTAGAATTGCATGGCAAGGCATTTCCAAGGAGTAACTTGGATAGATGTCATCTTTGACACAACATAGACAAGGGTTTGTAATCCCGTTCCCAGCACTAGTGGGTGCTCAGCCTTCTCCTGCAAAGCTCGAGTTGATAATGAATTCGGTTTGGATTGGGAGCTGACAGCTACACTGTAATGCGACACTGACTTTAGGGATCACTACACTTGCCTTCAGTTATTGTTATATGCAGTTCTGTATCTGGACGGTTAGAACACAGCTGAAAACACACATAGCACGGAAGGACAACGCACCCAAAGGCCGAGTATCCGGCTTGTCTTGCTTTACATAGAGACAAAACGATTAGAGCAAAGTGCTAGTGTTTGGGAAAAAGGAAATATGAATGCTTCAACAGGGCAAGACGAGGACATCTGCTCCAGCCCCTCACCTCAAGTGAGAAAACCAAACACCTACAAACTAAAATTGCGCTGTAGGACCACGGATGCTTCAGACTGGATCTATGATTTAGCTACTGGAAGTGTTCCAGGATGTGCAGAAAGAAAAAGGACAGCCAAAAGAAATCTTAATTTATGGTCAACATAATCAAATTCAACAAAACCACATCAACTCCCGCTGCAGAGGCACAATTCAGAGAAAGCCGCATCTAAAATGTCAACAGAAACAAGTAATAACACTGGTTCAAAGATAAATAATGTGTATGTTACTGGTACTTGTTTTGCTGGTGCAGTGCAAGGTCAGAAAGGTCACAGCAGTGCAGAATCACCTTTGTTGTATAAATAATTTCTACCCTAAGTTAGAAGAGCTACAAAATGAGTCCCCAAAAATAACTGTGCAACACATTTAAGACGGACAGCATGCTTACTACATCCCAGTGTCTAAGCTACCTGTTGAAAGAGGGTTCACCGTTCTTGTCTCAGCTGCCTAAGGAATTCTGAAGCGTGGTCAGAACCAAATTCATTCACATCTCTCACCTCCTGTAAACAAGTTATTATTGATCCCGGTATTCAGGCCACAATGAGTCCTGACGCCACTGTTTTAATATGGTACTCAAAGCCACAGCTAGAAGAACACGTCCTACAGCAGCCACTAGATCTGGATTATCCGTGTCTGGCACTGCGTAAACATCTCTCTCAGTTCTTTCTGTTTGATTTCATTTACAGCTTCGGGCTCCGCAGGGCTCTTCTGCACCTTTGCCACAGCAAAATTGATCCCTTGAGTCAATCCCGCTTGCGTGATGTTTGCGACCTGGACCATGGAGCTGCGAATTTTAGCAAAGGGAGACACGGCTCTGCTGCTGCTGCCATCGGCTGGAGAAGGAGTCGTGTGGAGTCCTGACTCAGGGTGACCCAATCCAGACCCTGGGCTCTGATGAGATTTAGTAAGGTCAGTCCCACCGACGGCTAAGAGCTGTGGATTTGGCTCAGAAGACTGCACATCCAGCTTGGAAGGCCTGGAAGGAACGTCTCCAGTAAATTCAGCCTTGGTTTCGGGTTTCTTAAACGTATTATTGCTGGTTTGATTTATTATGTGGTGGGGGACTTGAGAGCCAGCCTCAGCCTCCAAACCATCCGCCATCTGATTTTGAGCATCGTGCACAAACCTCTGGCAGTACACGTCAATGGGTTTAGCAAACTCCATCTCCACATTGTCCACAGAAGGCATGGGTACATCCTCACAGTCAGCATGGCCAGGCTGGGAGACATGGATCTCGGAGGGAACGGGAATGCTAATGTTCATGTCAGTGCTGCTTATGGACTGGGACCGACTGCCCAGCCGCGGCGCCGAGGCGATGATGCCGCAGCTGGGCAGCACGTAGTCGGTCTGCCCGATGTTCTCCAGAGAGTCAGTGAGCTGGTTGTCCTCATCAGATTTAGAATTAGTCAGGAAGTCATCGGAGTGGAACGAATCGTTATCCGATACCTCCGTGTCAGACTCACCGTGGACTTTAGCATCTGCCACTGGGTTCTCTAAAGTTTCAAGGCTACTGTCCGATTTCCACAGATTCACTTTCAAATTTGGCTTTAAGAAATTGACTTTCATTTCTGGTTTGGTAAAGCTGCCCAACTTCCGAAGGTTGCTGATGTTGACGTTAGATTTGGTTTGCTTCACTTTTTGATTGAGAGAGGAGAATTTGCTCAGTAAATAATTCTTGCCTTGGGCCAGCGACCCCCTGTTCTGGGACCGAATCCCGATGATGTCTTCATGGGGTTTGCTGCTCTTCCTAGAAGAGAAAGAGCAAATCTCATGCGTGATCATAGAATCATGGAAAGCTTTGGGCTGGAAGGGACCTCACAGCCCATCCAGCTCCACCCCCTCCCATGGGCAGGGACACCTCCCACAGGACCAGGCTGCTCAAGGCCCTGTCCAACCTGGCCTTGAACACCTCCAGACAGTCTCATCTCTAAACATCAGGCATTTATCATCTTCCAGTCCTACTTCCATAGCAGCCACAGACATTCAAGTTCCTAAGTTACCCCTTCCTTGCATAACTGCACCTATATAAGTGAATCACATTCAAACCAGCAAAACCAAAAGGAGGGTCAATACAAAATGGTCACTGAACAAGGGGTAAGCAAGGTTCTGCAGGCGTTTTTAGTTCTAGGTGAATCCAGATTTGAAATCTCTATATTTGTAACCCTGACTGTGCACGCTGCACTCGGCCACCAGATTTAGCAAATATTCTGTCTTCATACCAGTGAAAGAGACCAAAACTTCCTCGCTAAGCTCTTCTACTCAGCTGGGGCAAAGAGCTGAAATAGTGGCCCAATAATCAAATGCAGAAGAGAGTTATTGCACTATATGCCCTAACAGTTTTCACTTGACAACTTCCGGTTGTGTTGCACACCACGTTTTCTAGTGGTTCCTAGAGTTCGAATGGCCAAGGTCCAAAACAACACAACAGATCCTGCTATCTTTGTAGACAAAGGTTTAATTACAGACAATTGACTTACTAGGGTTTGACTATCGAAGTCAATAGAGATGGACTATTGAAGAATTTCCAGCAAGTCCTTTTCATTATCAACTGTGCTTTCACGCACCCTCTTAACAGGCTTAGAACAAACACTCCTGAGCTGTTCTGACTGAGCAGTCCAGAAGTTTGACTTCAGCCATTTCTTCACCTGTAACGTTCTCTGGTTAACCACCCAACCGCAGTGGAACCCAAAGCAGATTTACACTGCACAGGAGGTCTCACTACAGAGGCAGGCATTAAGTTCAATTAGGAAACATGAAATTTGACAAACTAATTATGAGCCATCCCATTTACAGCAGATTTATTTGCATTTGGGAGTGCATGCTGTCTGCAAGCACACACATATAACATCAAGTTCTTGCTTATACTTTGATGCAAGCACCTTCAGACACTCGTTAGTGAGGGCACATAGGGACAAAAACACTTCTGGCACAGTAGAGACAGACGTTTCCTGACTGGTACCAAATACTGTTAGCACTGAGAAGAGAGCAGAAGTGGGACACACAAGGTTCACATCATTGAAGTACTCACCTCTCTAGCTTCTTCTCAATGATGGGCACATCTAATCCCATCGCCTGCTTTGTGATTCGCAGCATCTCTGCGATGCACTGAAGAGTGTCTGAAATGCAATTAGAAGCTGTCAGATCCTTTAAAATCCTTCAAACCCCATATTCCAACATCTAAAATTAGATTGATTTGCTTGCATCATAATTAAGTGTGTTTGGGTTTGGTTTGTTTTTTTCTTTCACCCTTACAAGTTGCCATTCTGATCTAACGCTTACAAAATAAGCCTAAACAACAGGCTCTCCTTAAGCTTAAACACTGAGTGCAAGTGAATCAATGCCACAATCCACAATTTGTGGAAGGAAGAGAAGCAATTAAATTTATTCTAATCCTCATTGACAAAACTCAGTGCTCCAGGTAAGAAGTAGTATTTTTCCCTTATTAGTGTTCATTTACTTCAGTTCAACAACAAGCAAGAACATTTCTAGACATCGATTTCACTGAATAAATCAAGTTCTTCCACTTTTTAGGAGCTAATTTGAGTTCATTTTTTCAGTTTATGGAGCAGTAAAGACCTGGATGTGGAAATGTCTCGGTTCAAGAGAGACGTTGCTTTACAGCCATATCTGAAACTTATTTCTCTTTGTATTTAAGCAGCAATGTTCACACAGGGAGCCACAGACGGGGGTTTTGTTGGTTCCCCACCCTGCACAACTCGGCTATGTTAAAATTTATCCTTCTTCAGAACTTGCTCTAAAAGCAGTGGGAACAGCGTTTCCTAGAGAAATGCTGGGGTACTGCATACACTGTTAGCGACAACTTTTACAGATGAAACAGACCTTTTCCATCTTCTTCTGGGCTGCGCACCACAGCTCGGAGAGTGTGGAAATACCCACTCGTTTCTTTGTACTTGTAATGCAGCCTCATGCAGGAGAACTTGGGTTTGCCAAAGAGAGTGGGCTCAGGCCCTGAGAAATAAAACAGGTTAGAAACAGTCTTTAACCAAACAAAGAGATGTTGCAGAAACTGTATCTAAATGTTTAAGCATTGAGTCTTTTTCAGCATAATAAGTGTCATTTTTTTCTTTCAAGTTCACTTTTAAATGAAACAGTTTCACAACGTTTAAATACTCTATTACTTACAAAAAGCAATTAGACCTTCAATATCTGTCTATTACAACCCAGCCTGATTATTTATTAAAGATCATCCTTTCAAAGAGAGAAAAGTACCTCTACAGCTATTCCAACTTGTGATTTAAAGACTGGCTCCTGCAAGGATTAAAGGAAAAGCAGAGCTGTTTTTACCAGGTGGAAGCAATGCAAGTTAAGATCCAGACCAAGTCCTTCAGCCCCTCGCTGTATCTTATCTAGACCATTAAACAGAGGGGAAGTTGTGCTTTTAAGGCATCTGGTCAAGATGTTTCAACTACACCCAGTAGATCAGGACATATTACGGATCTCCACAACACACAAGCAAAAGAGACCTTTCTTCTGCACTCTTAGGAATTGCACAGGCACAGTAACAGTTTCAGCAAGATGATGAAACCATGATTCATTGTGTAATGGAGGGTTAACCGACCAGGGGAGGCACATGCTGGGGGCCCCTAACTTCCCTCCCTTCTCTCCAACTGGAACACTTTTGTCATCTGTGAAGTCACAGTCTCTTCATCTTTTTACTTTCAACTGTATTTAGCCAGCAGTTGCTACACTGTGTCAATAAATAAGTTAATCAGCATAACAAGGTGATTTCATAACAGCACATTTCTCAGCAGACCTTGAGAAAGAAGAGGTTTAACGAGCTACATGACAGATCTGCAGTACAATTCAGACCCAGACGCTGCATTTGGATCAAAAAGTGCACTGAATGCACAAACCCGTGACTCATTACAGAAGTTGATCAAATTCTTACACCCATTTGATAAATCATAAATTTTGTTTTGATGCATCCTTGTTTTTAAGAGTTTGGAAGAGAGGAAAATTTTAGAACACTACCAGTGGCCACAGTTTCCATTTCAAGCAGCAACAAAAGCCAGGACTGAGAAAACACAGAATTAAATCTGGCATCTGTTACCAGCAAGAAAGCACTAGACTACACAGGATCTGTGTGATACATTCAGGCTGGCTGTTTCAATGCATTTGTAGGATGCTTTGAGAAGTGCTCAAGCTATTGTCAGGAACACTCAAGATACGGTGGCTACATCCTTACCTATTTCTATTTTTTCCAGAGCTTCAAGACTTAACCTTTGGTACTGGTTCACCTTGTCGATCTCATCATCATAACTAGAAGAAAAGAATCAGAACTTAATGCTCTCTACTAATCGAAACTAAAGCTACTAGAAATCAATTATGCAGTTAAGAGAATGGTAACTTACTAGGCCACGTAGTACGCAGAATTAGAAAGTAACAGAAGAACATCCACATCCTTATGAGTGGCATCAATGAGGCTAAGGAAGGGAAAGAAGAATGAATACAGGGGAGCAGGTTTTATTGGCACAGCTGTAACCCACCCCCAGAGTATTTTAGGGACACACTTTCACAACTGAAGGCACGTTACAAGAGGTTTTGGTTACGGTGTGTTATCTCGTGACACTGGTACCTCCTCACAGCCACTGAAAAAACAGCTTAGGCAAGACTTCACATGATGTGCCACTAGATTTACCATATGATAGGTGCACTCACTTAAACTCTCTCTCTTACCCAACAGCTCAAACAGATCAGCAGCAGGTCCAAAAATAAACAGAAAACCCTCAAGCTATTAAAAACTTTAACAGAGAAATGGAAAGCTATCTCTGACTCAGTGAAGGTGACGAGTCTGTGCTTTGAATACCTGTCATAACATCCTTCTTTGCTGGTTTTAGATGCTGAAGTTCACCCTGCAAAAGATCTAAGCACTATTTTCCTTTTACAAGTTAGTGAACTCCAAACTTGATAAGAAGCTTTATCAATGTAGTTAGAGTTTATGTGCACTCCTTCTCATGGCACGAAATCTAGGCTTTCCTACTACTGACTCACTTCACAAGAATTCAGTCGGGTCGGATACAGCTTTGAAGTCGAGTTACATAAAGCAATAAGGAACAAGCAGCCCCTCAAACAGCCCCTTGTACAACTAAGGGTGATTAGAGATTCTCTTCATGCTACCTGTCACCTTTGGGCAATATTAACTGAACATCTGCGTTCCTCAGTGATGTCTCAAAGGTGACTCCAGTAGACATTGCTTAAGGCACTTCGGGAACCAAAGCCTACGCTTAGAGGACCTTTCCCTTTACAATTACAAGCATTCAATTTCTTCAAGGAGTCTTGTCATTCTACAAAACTGTCCACTTGATTTCTGCTAACACATCAGCTATCAAAATCACTTAACATCAGCAGTAAATAACAGAGGCATCAGAGTAGCAGTTAAACAGTTATGACTTTGTCCAACAAACCTTGGGTCGCAGTCAATAAGTGCCCACCCTCCATGGAATTTTTCATCATCTGGCAAGAGCAGTTTCATGTAGCTCTGCAGCAGCTGGCTGATCAGTTCCTGATGGCTCCGCAGGTTCTCCTTATGCATGGCTTCATGCTCTTTCTCTTTTGTAAATATGGAGTAGAGATCCTCTGTTACAGGGATACCCTGCATCAAATCTAAAGAAAACCCAGAATATCAAACAAGAAACCAAGTTTGAAGTGATAAACAGCAATGGTCTGTTGATTGCTTCCTAAATTCCTGCCAAATGTTTCATATTTGAAGACAGACACTCTTGAAAGAATGGTTAGTTATTCTTTCTGAATAGAACTTTGCCTGAAACTGAACACTGTAAGCCTAACACTTATTTCTCTCAGTGACATGCAAGAGTTGATTGACCATTTTATGGAACAGGTGCTACATAA
The DNA here is from genome assembly GCF_032191515.1 of Phaenicophaeus curvirostris. Taxonomy (NCBI): domain Eukaryota; kingdom Metazoa; phylum Chordata; class Aves; order Cuculiformes; family Cuculidae; genus Phaenicophaeus; species Phaenicophaeus curvirostris. Next base: position 11,073,721 of record NC_091400.1, on the reverse strand, counting down.
ATTTACGTTTGTCTAAAAGAGAGATCTTACAAGACAGTTAATGCTAAAATGAAGGAAGAATCTAATGCTTCAGTGAGTAACACTGCATGCAGTCCCTCTGAACTGAGTGTTGTTTCATCTCCAAATGCAGAATGACTGTTCCTTACAGTGTCCACCACACAGACATGAACATTATATCCACTCAAGGTGCTCTAAAGTGCCAGCAAAATAAGCCAAGTTGATTTTAATAAACCTTTCTAAACCCCATAGATCGGCTTAGTTCAAGTTGTGTTCTTACCTATGACTGCTTGTCTATAAGCGTCCCTGAAACGATTCAGGTAGTATCTGTTCGCAGAGTTAACTCCATCCTTCATCACCCCTGCCAGCTTTCTTTCGCCGGTCCTCGTGAAGTCCCCCTACAAGACAGAACATGCAAGTCAGGCACGTATGCAATGCTCAAGTAGCCATCTCAGCTCAAAAGCTTTGGCACTCAAACTCAGAACTGCATAGATGACAACGCAGAAATGATGTTCAAGTAACCATTTCACAAAGAAGTTGAATATATTGATTTTCAAAGGACATCTCCTCCTCCTGACAATGTTCGACTCTGCAGAGTATCTCAGGCTTTTGGCAGACATATGATTCTAGATAAAGTCCTAACAGAACACAGTGATCTGGACATTATGCCAACATTAAAGCAGCATTTTCAAGACATCAGTCGCTGGGATGCTTGAATACCTTAAAAAACACCCTTATTGTTTGGCCTTTAAAAGGAACAGTGTCAGAACAACAGAGAAGACTGGAGCTTACTGAAAAAAATGGTTTTCATCTTCTCTGCTTCTGCTACCAAAACGAGACATACATCACACACTGAAGGAAAACAGCACATATCCTCACAAGCTCAGAAACAAAAGGAAGTTGCTAGGCCACGAAAGGCTTAGAAGTTGAGTAAAAAGCTGGTTTGGTAGTTAGACTTCATTAGAGGATTCTGTTTTTAGTGACAGTGACCACTGGCACAGAGCAGATCTAAAAGCCACACCAACTGCTATGAAGAACATCGCAAGTGCATTTCACTTTAGTTAAAAGAAATATCACAGCTGAACTACAAAAAAATTCAAACTATGAACTTCAACAGTGAGTAGAGAAAGCTTGAGGCAGAACACCTGAAAATTCAGACCTATAAACAGAGTTCTGTGCTTCAAAGTTACAAATATTTACAATCGAGACAAGCACATCAGGCTGGGGTATATTATGTTTTTAAAAAGATGAACGTAAAAGACTAGTCAAAGTTCACTAGGGAAATTTCAAAAGAGACTGAAGTGTTCAGCATCTCCATTTGGCATTTTACAACGCCAAATACCAGGAATACTAAAAACTGTTCTGCTGCTGAGCACACGCACAGGAAGCTCAAACTCTATGACTTCAAAGCAGGGGGACTGAACAGTAAGGAGTTTCACACCAGATTTCTGACCTTGGTAGACAGACTGCATTACAACTAATTAAGAGAAGTCTTTAGAAAAATATAACTAATTAGTATCCCCCTCCTACCTACGCATCCTGATCTTCAGTACTTCAGCGTGTTTCTCTGAAGCAGTGTAACTGCTTAACCATGCTTATATTTCAACAGAAATCATGCTTAATAGTGATGTTAAACTCAGTTACAGTTTGTATCTAGCCATGAAGCCAACAGAATGAAGTTAAACCACAGCCAGCAGTGCCTGGGACACTCAAGACACTGAATTATTACCCGGTTCACCAAGTGTGATACAAAATATTCTTTGATTGAAAGGCTTTATGTCTTTTCAAGATGAACATGCAGAATGTTCTGCAGACTTGGGTACGTACAGTTCTTCGTTGGACATAAAACCTGTAACAGAACGTACTGCAATCACCTGAGCAGATAACACTCCTCATCCAGTACCTTTAGGGCTGCTGTGCCAGCATACTGCCTGCTGATGGCATCTCCGTTGTTCGCCCAAATTATCTGGTAGATTCTGTTGCATTTCACAGGCAAAGGCTGCTCTGGTGGCATCACACCCAGTTTTTTCAGCTGGAATTTGATATGCACGTTAATAAAAAGAGTCAAGATAAAAATCATTCTCAATATCAGAACTCAATACAAGAAAACGGGAACACTTGCCAAGCATTTAATTAAGTTCTATATATGAAAAAAACCCTCATTCTGCTAATTTGTGAGACTAAATTAATTGCTAGCAATGAATAGCTAATTCATTGTTAAACATCACATCACTGGATGCAGCAGTGATACATTCATTATGGATGTAGCAGTCAATCTTAAAAATTAGCTGAAGGAAAATCAGTTACTCTGGATTATTCAAGATGCGGGAAGTGTTTCTTCATTCTACAGAGAATTATCAAAAGAACAGACATCACAGAATTTCAGCATGGATAAACATTGATAAATAATGTCTTCTCCTGCAAAGGCATTCATGACTACGGTCTGAACAAAAAGAAATGGAAACTCTTCCAAGTTACGAGAAAATGCACACCAGAGTCTTAATCTTTTGGTTCTAGATGCTAAAGCAAATGTGGCAGCACCACCTTCAAACCTGCTCCTCCTCCAAAACAAAACCTTAAAATTACTTCATATTTTGTATTATTAATGCTCATGCATGTTGGACAGTTAATTTAACACTGGTACTGAAAGTAAGGTATCTTGCTCTTCAGAACAACCAGCACTTCAGTTTTGTCCAAGGTAAGTCTTGGGTACAAGCTGAACTCCTTTTACACACACTAAGTGGTAAAGCGGCACATATATAACTGCAATGGAGTTACTAAATGTTAGGTCAACTGCAGGGATAACCTGGACTAAATCACACCCAAAACTGAATCTACAGCAAATATAAAACTACTCAAACACTCTGCGAGTGAGGTGAAAATTTGTACCAGTCTGTTCACAGACTTTGAAAGTCCTATCTAGCTCCCAGCTGAGGTAACAAGTTCTGTGGTTCCAAAGAAGTGCAAAAGGGAAATTTAAGTGTAATCCTTCATCTTCCACTTCATGTCAGTCTCCTTCCAACGTCTGGGCATTCCAGACATGAATGGATCCCGAACACTCCAGCTATAATAAGGTATAGCACATCACAAGCTAATGCTACAGCAACAAGGAGTGAAGTCTCTTCACAGCAATCTATATGAAGGATTGCCCTTGAACTCACAGGGCCAGTATCTATAGAAATTCTGTTCTAAAATAACCATGGGATTGTTAGTCCCACCCCTTGTTCCCAATACTCCATTGTTAGCAGTTCATAAAAGCAGAGGACAAACTGGAACTGCAGGTACTGAACAGAGCCCTTCTGTCTTCATCTTAACAAAGGACCCACTTCACCCTCTATCCTTCACTTTAAGCACAGTCAGGTTTGTTCATTTTGGGCAGGACTGTAAAGTTTCAGTTACAGTACTATGAACCCTTCACAAGGGAAGACAACCATCCCTGAGCTTCCACATCAAACAGCAGAGCAAGGAGGAAGACTAAAGCAAGAACTCTGTTTGCTTAGAAATGCCTTCCCTGTACAGGGAGAGCTATTCCAGAGCATAGCAGTCAACTACGTGGGATATTTAAATCATTAATTATTCCTCTACACAAAAAAGATAAAACTAACCTCCCTACCACCTGCACCACAGTATTTCGCTTCAAAGCAACTAAAATCGCACCTGACGTCTAGTTAGATTTTAGTCCTTTAATATCACATTTGGCAGATGGATTTACAGGGGGGAGGCACTGTGTTATTAAACTTTCTATTGCGGCACAGCTTCAATTAGAAGGGCTAAATCAAAACAAGAGAATCCTCTCCAAGATGTGGGCAGTCATTGCCTCTCTGACGAGAATCAGAATTCATTCTGAAACAGTGATGCCAACTTATTTTAGCTGCGCACATTACTTCCAGCCTCATAGCTCTCCAAGAACTTTGCAAAGATCCTTTTCAGTATGGGTTACTTTGGCATTTTTCAAACACACACATTTCCCCATGAATAACAATTAAGTCCTGAGGTTCTCAGTGCTTGAAGAAGTCCATTATACGTGCCTGCTGTTCCATGACCACTCTTGCAATCGCGGCCTGCACAACGTTGGTACGATCCAGGCAGTCCATGCAGTTAACTCTAAAAATCCCTTCCTGTTTGCAGATCACACCAGCTTGATCAACCCTTTCAAGAGAAACACAGAGCAAAAACAGACGGAGACATTTAAAATCCAGTGTAACTTATCAGCTTGCGCAAACAGCAGAAAACATTACACATAAAATACTATTTAATGGCTCCCTTCATCGTCCCAGCACATCCCACTTAGAATTAACTCTTTGTGTTCCCACCCGTTCTCCTCTTTTGTCTGGGCCAGATATCCAACACATGCTACTGGGGACACAAACTCAGTATGGAATCTGAATTTGAATCCAAATCTGAATCCAATTCACACCTGAGATTTCAGAAGGCACTTAATTTCAAAAGCTTAGAAACCAACAGTAATGACAGCAACACGTCACGTAACACATACAGAGAATGTGCAGTAACTGATGACAGACTGCAGCCACACTCATTCCCAAAACGAATGAGCTTTAATCAGTACAAGCTAAAGGGCAAACATGCCGACTGTTTCCAACACTAAAGGCTGACGTTCTGCAGTTTGTGGGCCAAATACAAAGTCTTCCATGTTAAATATCTCATATTTAATAAACCCTAAAGTGTTAAACACAGTAAAGCCTCAGGCAGAACACAGTGTCCAAGAATTTTTGCTGTTATGCATGTAGAACACCAATATTTCAGAACACAATAAGCTGGGCACGGGGAGAAGGGTATTAAACACACCAGTTACGCAAAATCAAGGCCTCTGAATATGCACCGGTTTATTTTTCTCTACAAATAATTCATACTGGTCTGAAAATAGCAAAGTACCTACCAGCACCACTTCATGTCCAGAATGATATCATGAATAGCATCAGTCAGTGTTTGAACATTTTCAAACTTCATTCCTCGGCTAAAACACAGAATTTCACAGCAGTTAAGTTTGAATTAAGTAAAGAAAACCCACTACACTAATTACTCGCAATGTTAATAAAGATAACATTGTGGCTAAGTGGGAGACACAGACATTCAATAAACTTTTGAAGAGCAGTCAATATTCAGGAGTATTTTCAAGTACAGTTCAGTATCAAAATCCAAGGCAAGAGACTCAGATCTTTAAATTCTCAAGAATTTGCATTCTTGGATGCTGCTTCCATAAAGAAGAACACACTATTCCGCTATTTGCAACATTCTGTTCTCATTTTAGGCACAGTCTGAACAAAAGTAAGCGCTATAGATTAGAAACTGGGATGGCCTGCCCTGCTTTACCTGTTAATCTACAGAATAAACACCTGAAGACATATCATCTGCTCCTTCCCCAGTTTTCTATGTTGTTCTCTATTCACTCATGCTCACAGCATAGAAAAGAAACAGTCCTGTTACCACAGCATTTTGTAGAAGAGCAAACAAATCAAAATGAGAGCTCATTTAAACAAAAGAGTAACTATCAAACAATTCCAATGCCCGTAGTGCTACTGAAAAGCAGTCTCTTAAAAGCCACTGCTATTTTGAGACGTTTTTCCCTTCCCCCACCTCAGAGATATCCACTAATGACATACTTATTCAGTCAGTAATGCTTGCTTTTCCAGGCCAGATGCAATCCCTAGATTAAGTTAGGAAATGAAGATTAAACCAGAGTTTTTAAACCCCATATATGTGCACAAATGCAGTTTGCTTGAGGGCAGCATGAGAACTACATGCCTGCACGACAGAGCACACATGTGAGCACGTGCACACTGCTTCAGACCATGGCAACATCTGAGCAGTCGTGAAGAGAGCGCCTATTCATTCTGAATTAAAACAAAATTCAGTGTATTTCATAACAGAACAATAGCACCAGGGTTCAGAAAGAACCCATCCTATGGCAGAGAAACAAGCCAGAGTCAGAAGAGGCTTGCAGTTAAAAAGCAGAACATTATCATTTGAAAAGCAGGTCAGCCACAGCTTTACATTCATAGCATGTTTAAGGAAACTCTCTGCCTTAAAATGCATAACAACCTCTAAGCTTTGCCTAACAAATAGCTGCATATTGAACAGGTCACGGACACAAGATCAACAAACAGCAGTGCTCAGTTATCCAAACTTGAACTGTCATAGTGCTTTAGCTTACAACATGCATTCTTCCTGTTTAAAGAGCGTTTCATGCAGAAGTACAAATAACAATGGCTTTCGTCCTCCCTTCTACTCTCATTTCATGCTAATACAGATGCAAAGTGACATTTTTAAAAGGTTTCTTACCAGTGTTCGTGGAAGTCAAATGAAACGTAAGTCAGATTTGCATTGTTGTACAGAAGAACTTGTTTAAGGTAAGCGTCTCCAATAATCTTCTCTCTGCCAGCTTGATCCACCAAATTAATAATAACCTGTTCAAAAGGTTAATTTAAGACTTGTCACGTGTTTAGATACACACCATGAAATAACAAATAGCTCAAGAGTTAAAGACTTGTACATAATTCCACAGAAGACAGTCTTTAAGATTGTACCCAAGATCAAACAAGCTCCAACAGTGTCTGCTTCAATTTTAACACAGAGCAGCTATAAGTTCACAAGACACACAAAAAAAGCAGGTTTCAACCCACTGCTGTAAGTTATTGCTGGTTTTTAGAGGTCACTTACAAGGATACTTGAAAAACTTAGTAAAATTCTATTTACGTACAACACTGCCAATTGTCAATGAGATTCTAAAAAACCCCAACTCATATCACCAACAAGGAAAACAAACTAAAACCGTGAACTTACATCCCAAGATGATTGTTTTATCACATAGCACTCACCTGCTTTTTGTAATTTTTCAGCTGTTCTTCAAAGTGGGCACGAAAACAAGGCATGGTTTCACTTTCACCTGCAAGGCAGAGACACCGTGTTCACCAGCAAGTCCAGTTTTGAAGCATTAAATCATGCGCAAATATTGGGGGGAGGGGATTGGGAGGTGGTTTATTTTTCTTTTCCTCACTTTATTAATTTATTAACATTTTCACTTCCACAATCTTCATAGCAGATCATGAACACAGCTTCCTTCCAAAAGAACTTTCTCCTTTACAAAGCTAAACCTGGAGAAGACTTTATTGACCTCTTGAGAAAGCTCAAGCTATGAACACCTAGTTCATACAAGCATCAAGATTTGCCACAGCCTTATCAATACTCTTACATAGCTTGGTTTTTGCGTTACCTTTGAGTGGAAAAGGCAGCAATTTGGATCTGACAAAGCCCACTAGATAGTAATTCATTTCAGAGAAGACAAAAGCATGATACAAAACTGATGTTGTATGACATGTCCACATTTTCTTACGTCAAAATAGCAGTTCTTAACAAAGAAGAAACCTCAGCATAAGTTGGCTTTGTGGACAAAGATATTTGTAAGACATCAATGTCTAAGCAGGTTCTCAAAAGAGAAAGCCAGACTGTCTCCCTTCCTAGCCCCAGAAAACAGTGCAACATAAAACAGGTACTTCATTAAATATTGAGGCTTAAGACCTGCTGGAATTGACAAGGGACAAGAAGTCAGGCTGCAATTAGAGCAGGAGTTAACTGGAGTCAAGTCATTACTCTTTTTCCTGGCTTTCAGCGAGTGCCACCGAAGCGCTAGCAGTGAAGCAACACCCCAAGGAACCCATTTTCAAGGGAACTCTGATCTTTAGGCGTTCTGCTCAAATACTTACTCTTGTCCAGGCGGGGCCGTGGGTTATATCTATATCCAACTTGGCTCCAGAAAACAGGCACAGAGCCTCTTGTTTGTATAAACGAAAGAGTATGATTATGAACATGAATCAGTTGCTCCGTCTCAACATAATTTGCTACATTTCCATTTTTATCAACGCCTCTTCGCTTATACCGCATTCCTAGGAGGAATGAGAACAATGAGTTCATATTTAAGTATTAGTCTTAAACATAAATAACTTTGGTTACTGGTTTTTACAAGAGTAACGAGAGTTCTAGCCAAAATCCATGATCAATGGTAAAAGTCATTCCAATCCTAGTCCAATCCCCAAAAGTTACGTTGACCAGAAGGATCAAGTTTATTTACTGAGCAGCAGAAAGTAAGCTGGCAGGGCAGAGCCGTCTACTGGTACTACAAAGACACGGATATAGTCAGTCCCTTCTAAAGGACACATTACTACTTGTTCTGTTTTACTTTAGTGCTCAGTATTTTCCATAAACCCAATGGCCACGTTTACTGACAGCTGCTCCACCTTTTACAACAAGTGATCTCACAAGCAGCCCAATGCCCGTTCCACTGAGGAGAAGACTTCTCCTGCCTTGTTTTAACCTGTATAACTCATTCTGCACATAAAGAACAGATTCTGCTCTTCTGAGTACCCAGTTTTGCCCAGCCACCTCTGATCTTGTCATTAACCAGCAGAGGTAAGTGTCTGCACGTGGAGGTTTGCGCAGCCTTCATTCAAATTCATTACTATTTCAGAAAGGACGTAAGTGGTGGCAAGGGAAGGGGAGGGAGCATATAAAAAGTTTGGTGAAAGACTCAATGCCATGGTTTACAACAAGTTCCCCAGAATCGGAACACAAACAAGTCCTGAAGTAGCAATGGACTGAGGCTTTGAAATGAACCCCAACAGCACTAACTGTGGGCTGAACGAAAGAAGGGAAGAAGTCAGAGACAGGGAAGTGAAAGGAACGTAAAATATCCATCAGACACCTTTATAGGGTCACAAAACATCAAAGCAATTTCTCAACATTTAATTAGAAGGGAGATTTTAGGCTTTTAGCCTAAATCAGACACCCTTTATATATGTCCTGCCAACAACAGGGGCTGTTACACCAAATCCCAAACTAAATCGTTGCACAGGAAACTTAGGCTTCCTTACTTCTGCTGTCTCAGCTTTTGCAGTCACCAGATTCCTGCTCTCCTAACCTTACAAGCAGCTCTCTTCCTTTATCTCATGATATCTCTCCTTAGGGTCTTGGCTACACTGATAATTTGGTGCAGGGGTTATTTTTCTCTAAAAGCTCCCTGAGCTCAAAGCTCCCTGACACAAAGAATCCATGTATTTAACATAGAATCATCTTAGCCTTTCGGAGCAGTGTTTCCTCTGGTTTTGGGAGTGCATCTGTTTCTTTTAACTAGAATATTTCAGAAACGAACACACTTTGAACTCCAGGCTAAAATGATATATTACAGATTTAAATTAAAAATACACTTAATCCTGTAACTATTCATAAAAGCATTTTATCAATTTACTGAAACAACCTTTTTGTGTCAAGGGAGAAAGTTCAACACAGTTTATACTCTGGACTAGCAACCAGATGAACATGGTGTCATGAATAATAAGAGGAAATCAATAAGCAATTTACCCTCTGCGATTCAGTTTCTGTATCGGTAAAACAATTCAGTACAAATAAGGCACACTGCAAACTAGACACTACTGCAAAGCCCTCAAATATTGACTCTGAGTTGTTCTGGTAAGTAATTTTGCTGGGAATTGGATTAAATGCATTGAAGCAAGCTGTGGTACAAAGGCCAGTCCCGCATGAGGTAGAGCTCACCAGGCTTTTTCTCTTGTTTCAGTATGTTAAAAACCTAACTATGCAGGAAGAGTCAGACACAGTAGAGAATATCTTAAAAAAAAAAAAATGACAGACTAAAAAGGCTTAAGAGTTGGTAAAGTGTGATTCATGTGATTCAGTCTTTTTGTGCTCCTGAGGACAGGGAATATTGTTTGTTTACCTTGCTGCTATTAGAATACATCAAATAAAGTGTACGGCCAAAGCACGGTTCTTATTTCACACCTTGGACCTACCTAAATATCTCCTGGGATGCAGGCATGCCTTTTCAAGTTTCTATTCAGCTGCTGCCAAGCCCTTGAAGGAAGACTTGGAAAATCTAACTCCCGCCCCAGCTGATCGAAATACATCAGGACAGAGATGTACACAAGGTCCTCACCAAGGTGCTCTTTGCAAAGATGGAACTTTAGAGAATCAGAACCATTTGGCTGGAAAAGATCTTTGAGATCATCAAATCCAAGCTGCTGCCTCAGAGCCAATGCCCTCAGATAACTTCAGGGCCCAAGAGCAGACCAGTGAAGCTCACTTAGTACCCACTCCAACCAGCCGTATTGGGTTGTAGGCACTCCAGCTTTTTCCTTTCCTCTTACAAGCCGGAAAGGCTGCAGCACACACTTTGACAAGAGCTGACCATCTCCTGAACACCACAGCACTCTGCCAAGTTTATCTTTATCCCTCTCTGCTGTTCAGGAACAACCCCAATGTCTTCAGCTACATTTGCCTACCAGCTCTGTGCCGACTCCGGCGTGAAATAAGTGCCACCAGAAATGTCGGATGAATGTCATCTACACAAGTTGATTCCTGAGGAGGAGTTTCAGGACTGCTCTTATCATCATCAGAAGATTCACTATAGTTTACTACAAGCTCTTCAATTTGCACAAATCCTTGTATGATGGGTATAATCCAGAAGTCCACTTCAGCATTCTGAAGGTTACAAAAAACATTTACATTCTTGTTGGTTCTACATTGCCTACAATTATTTCGGCCATTTCTCATGTTTATAAACAGTAGCTTCACATGCTTTTCACATTTTAACAACTTTTTGCCATATCCTTATTTCAGAATTTCTCCTCATTATTATTTTCCCTCACTTATTCCAGCATTAGCCACACAAGTTTTAAATTGGGAACAAGCAACCAACCTAAGATTTATTTGTGGAGAATAAGCAAGCTGAATCAAGGCACAGCAAAAACATCTCCCAGCTATCTAGGGATTGACAAGAACCCTACAGTTTAAAAGCTTCTTTTCCCCCTTCCCCAAAGGGAGTCTTCATACAATATCACATTTGACGTTTAAACACATTAAAAGCTTAAAGTAGTAACTTCTCCTGTCAAAGACAAAGGCAGTCAGTTCAGACAGAGCAGCAAATACTGGTAATTTATTATCTAGTTTCTGCTTTAAGGCAGCTTTGCGTATTAGATTTCTATAGGTAATAGCTAAAAATTTGAAAGTGAAATGCTGTTATAGCCATTTTCCACATCAGCTTTATCTGAGTCAACTTTGTACCTAAGCCAATTGGTTCAGGGTTCCGCACATTAGTGCTTTGTCACTCTAAAAATCTCAGTTTCTCAAACAGAATTTAGTTCCTAGTTCCATACTAATTCAAGGTTATCCATTTGTATCTTAAAATAAAAATAAAACTAAACTCCTGCATTATAAGCAACCTTCTCTGCATAAGCAACAGAGTATATAAAATCAATAACAAAAGAGAGAGGCAAGGCATAAGGCAAGATGCCCACTGTCATCTTTAAAAGAACCTAAGACTTGACCTAACCTGGCACATAATAGTAAGTAACTCAGTCTTTTATCTAGAAGCTAATTTAAAATGGAGTGACCTTACATATTGAAGAAGAGGACTAGTTGTTCTATGTTTCATTGTTTGAAAATGCTCTCACTGCTATTCTAAATAGCTCTTCAGAATAACTTGTTCTACACTATTGTTACACTGATCAGCTGCCCTGTTCAAGGAGACAAATAGTATCCTACACTTAGGGAGGCAAAAATCCTGTCTTGAGATTTTGGAATTCAGAATTTCTCTCTTTTCTGACTCCTTTTTACTGAATAATCAGTTGTGTACAGGAATAACCCATGTCACAGACAAATACACCTTAAGTTAACTTTCAAAAATCAGCACAAACATATCACACATCAAATTACTCTGTGCTGTTTTACTTTAATCAAGTTTTAAGCTGAGTTAATGATCATTCATTACCAATGATCACAGCCTAACTAGAACGCTGGCTCAGGGAAGAAGGGAGTGCCAGCTGCTCAGCTTCAGGAGGCACAGCCCTGATCCTGACCCGGCTGCCAGGCAGGTTTTTAAGTAAATGCCTATGAGGCCTTAAGTAAACATTTCAACTAAAACTAAAGAATCATTCTCATAATACACATAGATGTTGTTAGAAATAAGACTCACATCAATGCTGACGAGATCTTCAATCATGTGCTTATTCCAAAAGAATCTATCATCAACCTGTTTGTAACAAAAATAGCAGGTTTTACAATATTTTATTTAAGATTGTGCAATAAATAGCTTTGGTAAAGACATCAATGCTATTCACTACATCTGTACATATAAATTTAGTGACCACTGCTCTTGAATACAATAGCCCCGGCTCAGGATGTGCTGCTTGGAAGCTTTTGTTTCACTTCTTTGCACTGAAGCTGGTTACAGGGCAACATCATAGAACCACAAAATGGTTTCACTTGGAAAGGACCCCAAAGCCCATCCAGTCCCGCCCCCTGCCCACTGCATCACATTGCTCAAAGCCCCATCCAACCTGGCCTTGAACACCTCCAGGTATGGGGCAGCCACGACTTTCCTGGGCAACTTTGGCCAGGCTGTCACCACTCTCACCGGAAAACTTCCTAAGATCCCATTTCAATCTCCCCTCTTTCAGCTTAAATTGCTGATTTTCAGTCTCTGTAGACCGTACCAGCAGAGAACGTGACTGGCCAAGTTTGGACCACACACATTACTGAACAGCACATCTCCCAGAAGGGAAAAAAAACAACCACTCACTCTTCGCCAGAGCGGTAGGTTCATTTTCTCACACGTGCTCTGTCTCTGCACAGAATTGGTTAAGTCATAGGTCAGGCTGTAGTAAAAGGAGTCTGAATCCATAAACATCTTGAACAACTCCTCCAACAATCTCTTCTCCAGCTTCTCTTTCTCTTTACTTTCTTTAACCTGAAAGAAATGTAATGGCTTTAAGTCTTTCTCTCTGATTGAAAAGGGCTCCAGCCACATTTGCTAAATGCCACTTCCAACCTTGTAGGACAAACATTTCCCCACTGAAGAGCAGGATATTAAAACTCCTAGCAGAGATAGACCCAAGGGACAGCATCTTCAGGAAGGTGCTATTACTTCTAGCAGTAAGGTCATTCCAAGCCATCAGACTTCAAAACTCTTGGAGCATTCAAGCAGCATGTTTCAGTCTCAAGGGTCTAAGAAATATCATGTTTACCGGTTCTAATTTTATAGGGCTTTATAATCCAAGCCATTATGGCATTAAAAGCATTTTGATAAGATCGTATTGTGTTCTCTGAAGAACTGTGCACCAGATTTTGTCTCCAATTCTATATTACACAAGATATGTTCATACAGAGCAAATTGTGGAAGAGTAAGAATCCCATCAGATCCTGGTAAGAGGCACTATCAATAATTTTGTTGAAATTATATAATTACAAAAATGAAGACTCCTAGAAGAGCAATAGTTAAATAATAAGAATGAAATTTAACTTCAAGGCAGTAGTCACATTCTGCACTTTTTCATTTGTTCTCTTTTTACAGTTCACTTTCTACATCTATCATCCACCACAACCTTCACAACCTTTGAATTATCAACTAAATATCTGGAAAAAATAAGAAAACAGTAGAAAACTTCACCTTCTTTTTATTTGGAGCAGACACATTTGATTTAATTTGAGTAAGAGTCTTCAGCAGAAACTTTGTGTCATCTGGTGACTGGGTGATCTTCTCTGGCTTGTTTATCCCGAAGTGGTGCTTTTTACAGAGCTAAACAATGACACTGAATTAAAGCCAATACTTAAATACTCTTTAACAACATAAAGGATAGTTGAAGTCCACAAAAGCAAGGCTGCAAGGCCCACAAACCTAGGGGGGAGACCAAAACCTGCATGTTCCCCCTGTATTTATCTACAGCATGGTTCTTCCTCTTTTTTATAAAGGTGTTTTCTCCTGGGATTGTGAGAGCATCTGCCTCTATTTGACAGGATTCAGTATCCAGACCCACCTCAACTTCCCACCCACAGCACAGCACAAAGCAGTTTCACTCACTCTTATTTTCCTTGCTCCTTTCTCTTTTAGAAAAAAATCCATAACATTTAAAGCAAGGGTTCCCCTTGAAGCCAAGTTACAGAATTGAGATTCAAAAGCAGGATCAAAGCAAGAGCATACATTAAAAATACCCTCTCCTGATTCAGAGAGCAAAGATATGACAGCTTCTTCCCCCAAAAATCATAGAATCACAGGACCGTTTGACTTGGAAGGGATCTTAAAGACCACCTAATTCCAGCTCCCTGCTATGGGCAGGGACATAGGATCCCACTGGATCTGGCTGCTCAAGACCCCATCCAACCTGGCCTTAAACACCTACAGGGATGGGGCAGCCTCCACTTCTCTGGGCAACCTGGGCCAGGGCCTCCTCACTCTCATTGTGAAGAAATTCCTCCTAATGTCTAATCTAAATCTGCCCCTCTGAAGACACAGGGTCTTCACACACTGTGCAGTGCTATCTTAGGAGATATTCAGGATAACCCTAGGAGGAAACAAGCTCAAGTACTTGGAAGAGGATACTGCAAATCTGAGTTCATGTACGGGTACCAAAGCACCCAGTGGTCATCAACCCCCTGCCACACACACACAAAAGAGCAGCCTGAACCCAGAATTGATCTCCCAAGAGTCTACTGTCCACAGTGTGCATCATCTCAGAGTACCAGGACTTACTGGAAGACTCACCCTCCTAGTTATTCAGAGGTAACGAGGAGTCTTTTTCTTTTTTTAAGCAAAAAAAGGAAGGTTCCTGTCCTAGTCTACAGCTTTGACCCTTTAGATGATTCAGCTCTATTCTTACAAGTTACTCAATGAGACTATGTAAATTTTGTCCTTGTGAGGTATTTTCAAGGGTCTTTCTGACATTTGGGTATAATTTTATTCTTATTACCCTCCCTAGCAAAACTTGTGATTTCTATTTAAAATAAAACTTTTAATAAAAAAATCATTTCAAAAGTACAAAATATTCAATACTTCTGCACACCCCAGGAAAGGAGATAAGAGGCAGGTGTTTAACTATTATATTTCACATTTCAATTTCACTGCAGAAGGGGGAAAGTCCAGATTCATCGAAGAAAGCCATACCTCTAATTCCAGATCCTGAGGTTCTGTTTCGGAAAGCGGAATCACTGCGATCTTGGTTATTTTGCAAACCTCATGGTCTCCTGGAAGTTTGCCAATCAATGCTTTCTGACGAATTAAAAGTAGCCACCATGGTAAATCTGGAAAAAGATTAGTAGATGCTTTGATTTGCCCATTAGGCATTCGCTTTGATTAGTCTGGCAGGAGCTTCTCCCGAGTGCAAAACCCCTGCCAGGAACCACAGGGCTTGAAGACTCCAGCGGATGCTGATCAGCTGTTGCTGTGTTTTGTTATTGTACATCACAATAAAAAGAAAAAAAAAAACCATTCTAAAAACCAATACTTATTCAATCTCTAATAGAATCAGGAGACATTAAAGAATGCTTTATTCCCAACTCAGAGTGGCAAAGACCCACAAAAATCAACGACGATAGGCTCTTGCATGACATTATACAATTGCCCTTTTCTTTTGAAAAATTCTTGGTTTAAGTCCATCTTGCTCATCTGTCTTAGCTGTTGTTTATCACCTCGTCTCAGTTCTTCAGAAGCGATGCTTTAGCAGGTTACATTCATGTTCTGGTCATGGAAGTCACTTATCTTTTCCTGGAACAAGTTTTCATTCCTGCCCACCTTTTCACTCCAAAGAAAACCCTCGGGTTGTTCCATTAACCTATACTCAATCTACGTCTAGACAGAATCACAGAATCACAGAATAACCAGGTTGGAAGAGACCCACCGGATCACCGAGTCCAACCGTTCCTACCAAACACTAAACCATATCCCTCAGCACCTCGTCCACCCGTGCCTTAAACACCTCCAGGGAAAGTGACTCAACCACCTCCCTGGGCAGCCTGTTCCAGTGCCCAATGACCCTTTCTGTAAAGAATTTTTTCCTAACGTCTAGCCTAAACCTCCCCTGTCGGAGCTTGAGGCCATTCCCTCTTGTCCTGTCCCCTGTCACTTGGGAGAAGAGGCCAGCACCCTCCTCTCTACAACCTCCTTTCAGGTAGTTGTAGAGAGCAATGAGGTCACCCCTCAGCCTCCTCTTCTCCAGGCTAAACAACCCCAGCTCTCTCAGCCGCTCCTCATAAGGCCTGTTCTCCAGCCCTTTCACCAGCTTGGTTGCTCTTCTCTGTACTCTCTCCAGAGCCTCAACATCCTTCTTGTGGTGAGGGGCCCAGAACTGAGCACAGTATTCGAGGAGCGGTCTCACCAGTGCCGAGTACAGAGGGAGGATAACCTCCCTGGACCTGCTGGTCACGCCGTTTCTGATACAAGCCAAGATGCCATTGGCCTTCTTGGCCACCTGGGCACACTGCTGGCTCATATTCAGTCGGCTGTCAACCAACACCCCCAGGTCCCTCTCCTCCAGGCAGCTTTCTAGACAGACTTCTCCCAGTCTGTAGCACTGCATAGGGTTGTTGTGCCCCAAGTGCAGGACCCGGCATTTGGCCTTGCTAAACCTCATGCCATTGGACTCTGCCCAGCGGTCATAAAGTAACTTTTTCTAAACATGCTATTCTTTTATCACATCTTAAATATATAATCTATGATTGATATTTCTTAGCTTTTCTGTTGTTTCAGGTGACTGGATTTTAAACCAGCTGTGGAAAGGGCTGTATAGGTGACGACTTAGTAGCATTACCATGGTTTGCATTAAAAGATCCATCTCTAATACCTGTTTCTATTATTGTCTAATACATCACATCCATTAAAGTCGATATAGATAAGGCCTAGCTCAAAAACCAAGTTTTTCTTTCACAGAGATTAACTATTTCGTATACTCACCCATTAGAGGTAAAGTTACCAGCGCTTCATCTACAGCAAAGAGGCGATCTCTAGGATGATGCATGTGCCCACCAGTGGTGGTGTGATTTGAGAATAGCTGGAGCTCAGATAACGAGCTAAGGCTTTCCCTTTGTACCTTCTGTCATGTATAAAATGGCAAACCAGGCAGACATAGGTAACATCTGATTACAAGAAACCTGGTGAGCAAGCACAGACTGCATCATAAAGCAACTCCTGTATGTTTAAAGCTTCACAGCATCATTCCTGAAGTACACACGTCGAAGGGGTGTTAACGAGCCAAAGAATAACAGGTAAGATAACAGAAGATAACAGGTCCATTCCATGCACACATTCAACCTACAACATTTCACTTACGGCTTCAACACTTGCCATTGCCTCCAACATCCCACCTAGCAGCCAGGAGGGTAAAGGTGGAAATGACAAGAGGAAAACAGGACAGATCCTGTGCGACAGTGAGAGGACCAACAGGTAAGAAAACCCTTTTAAAAAGGGGAAAATGAAAAGTTGTTAAAAGCACCACATTTTCTATACCACTTTCCAGTAGGCAAAACCAAGTGTCTTTAGAAACCCAGGGAAATCCAAGCGTAACAGAAGGGTGGTACAATAGGGCATCCAGACAGTTGCTCCAAGCCCCATCCAACCTGGCCTTGAAAACCTCCAGGGATGGGGCAGTCACCACTGCTTTGGGCAACCTGGGCCAGGGCCTCGCCACCCTCAGCAAGAAGAATTTCTTCCTAATGTCTAATTCTTTCACTTGCTCTTCACTTTACCTCATATTAACAAGCCTTGATAGGAGTAAACAAGAACTTAATACAGCTTAATACAGCCAAGTGAGTTCTGTATCTTTTATCCTTTCAAAAAAAACAAAGTCATCCTAGTGTACATTTCCAGACTCTGTTTGTATTACAGCCAGAACCATAGAACATGGAAAGAAAACAGGAATTCCCCAGCAGATCAAAGGAAAACAATCAGGAAGTAATTATGCAGATAAAGGATGCCCTGCAGTAAAAGCTCCAACAGCCATAGAAGCAGCACATTATAATTGCCAGCAGTATCCAAATAACTGAATCCCTAAACAATGTGCTTCTGCAGTTAAAGTAATTTCACAGAACAGCTTTTGAAAAAAAAAAAAAAAATTTGTTAATGTCTACTTAATGTGGGAGGCAAGGTGTGTACAGGACAAACACTGGAGCTATCCATCATTCCAGAAGAGTGCATGTTTTAAGTCATCTCTTCAGATACCATATTCATTTTTAGTGTTTTATGAACTCTGGCAGCACAGACGGCAACACCTAATTTAAAGTACTCTAGACAGAGTAAGCCACTACCTCCCCATGCTCACTAAACCAGGAATTCAGCTCCTCCTTAGCTCCAACACTGTCAGCACACCTTGTTGTTTAATTTTTCTAACCCTTCCCAAACAATATAGCATTTAGTTTCCCCAAAAGCATTTGCAGTAACTTTCCTTAAACTGTGCATGAGATTACTATAAATCTGTTTTTTTCAAGTATTTTGATTTTAGCCAATAAATTCCATGCTACCATTTTCTTATTTGTTACTTGAATAATTTAAAATATTCTTTTAGCATGGAACTAATTTTTAAGTTGATTGGATGAAGCTGGAAATAGCAGCACTGAAGATCTTTCAGATGCTGAACTGCTCATTGTTTCTATCGAGACTCAGAGCCATGCTAACAAAAAAGCTTTCCTTTCCTGGGGACAGGGAAGAGGAACTCCAGTTCCCTTCTGTTCACCAAGTTGATGCAACCTTGCCAGCAGCATTTAATTTGGGTCTTGAATTAATCAGCACTGGAAGAGCACAATAAATTGATTTAAACTGCACAGGAGTGCACTGCAACCAAGAAACAAACACACGTTGTGGCAATGACTGAGTTAAATGAGCTTTCTGATCTTTACAGCATGGGGGCAGGAGAGGAGAAATCAGAGCAACCAGAGCTCCAGATCAGCTCTGGGAGAAAAGCGTTTCACCCAGTGTCCACAGCACCATATTCTTGTTAAGTCTAGACATAATGGTTCACCAATATTAAATATTTATACAACTTCTGATGATGAAGTTACTCCAGGTGACAAGGATTGGTATGGAGGACACTCATCAGCTTCTGCCAGCAGATTCAAGGAGAGCAGTTCTCAGCAGTATAAGGATAAATAGCTAGAGATTGTATCATTCTTCAGACATTTAAAGGCAGAAAATAAATATCTATTTACAGGACAGCTACATCACTGAATACTAGGGTATCAACAAGAAGTCTACGAGCAGTTCGTGATGGTATCATCTGAGCAAGGCAAAGAGGGAATAAAATGCTCCCACTGGCCTAAGCAGCAATGGAACAGAGTGCCTGGAGGAGCAAAATTGTTACAGAAGCTCTGTAGACACAGAAAGAAGACCAGCTATCAGGCTTATTACCTGATAATCTTAATTTACTTGACAACAACAAGCTGACACCTATGGAAGTGCCACATGCTGGACAAAGCTTCCCCTGAGCTTTCATCAGCAGAGGCTCTCACAATAAGCACACGTGCAAGGACATTTGGTTGCCATAACGTACAAGACCTTCCATGATGCATTTGACAAGGGCTTCCCTTCAAAGGTTTTTATACCAGACTCCCTAGAAAGAGGGGGAACATCATCGTGTACTTCACTACTTGATTACAAACAGAAAAAAACCAACACACAAAATAAAACATGCTAAAAACAATCACTGAGCATTTTCCCACAGCAGAAGGAGGTCACTGCTGGATCTTAGCCATCATTTCTTGTGAATAGCACATTCTGAACAGCACAGACAAGCTGGATGGGAAAACAACGCAAGATGGCAAAATCTGAACCACTTGATATCATCTGACCTGAAAAAGGATGGCTGAGTTGATCTCTAGCATGAGCACAGGCAAAAATACCAGGTGAACTCAAAGAAGATAAAGCGATGGAATTGGAAGATAAAGTGATACGATCACAAGTTTCATGGGGAGTTGTGCTATGAGGAATGGTTGATAGGAATGGTTGGACTTGATGATCCTGTGGGTCTTTTCCAACCTAGCGATTCTGTGGTGAGCTATTACTCTCAGAAATGAGACTCAGGGGTGACAGTAACTATGAAGCCAAGCATTTCCTAGAACTAGAGCTGCCTCATGCAGCCACATACCAGGTCCTGTTTCCTTCCACCCCTATTGTTCGTTTGCCACTGTCATCCTGACTCATCTGCTTCTATTCAATGGACCACAAACTTCTGACCCATTCCAGCCCTTCATCCATCCTGCTCTCCTGGAATACACTTGAAACCTTACCTGTATTGATCATATTGCCAGGCACTACTTTAAATGCAGGGTCTGAGCAGTCACAGAAGGAACAGCACACGATAAGTGACACAGAGTTTATGGCTAGTTTTCCTGTCAGCAAACAGATACCCAGAGCTCTACTGGCTGAACACTCTTTCTAGTCAAAGCTGGTATATATCAAAATATTTATTAAAGCTACAGGAATTTACAGCTGACTTAGGTTAAAAGAGCATTGACCTTATTTTACAGGAAAGAGTAACTTGAGTAAGTTAAAGACATTAAATCACAATGCATTCTATGCCTGCTTTCATTTTATATCTGTGTCTTACATTGAACTAAGTTTAACTAAGTATTACTTTCAAATAGTCATCTACACCATAGGAAGTAATCATTCTTCGCGGTTTAATAGAGCATTGAGAATCCAAGCCCTGTATTTGTGAAAGCTTCCATCATTAGTTTTTGCACTGTACTGCAGGAGAACAACAAAAAGCTGCTTGAAAGGATTATTCAAAAAGGTGCAAGAATTTTATGCTTCTCACACAGAGCCTCAGACAGAAATACAAACACACATTTCTTTGTGAACCCTGTTCCCTGTTTCTACAAGACAGTGATAAACCAAAATACATCACTGGAAAGCAGAGGGAATTTGTACCTGCAGCGATAATATAATCACTGTGACAAGTGCACATGATCGGGGAGCACTCGTCCGTGCCAGAAAACACTACAGAATTGTATCTAAGCTACACAGTATCGTTTGTAGTATCATTGACTTCAAAACAAAGTGTATTCACGGTAAAAAAGAGACAACAGCACAGCCACGTACCTGTATGAAGCTGAACTTTACCAATGACTCCCTCCACCAGGCCCAGGCAGATTGGATTCCAAGCCAAGAGTAGATCAGTGGCTGCAAGAAACAAACAATCTCCTGGTTTTCAAAGGTAAACTCAACAGGACAATAAATCCAGTGGCAGTTGTTCTCTACACTTTCCACGTCTTAAAGGGTAGAAAATACACCACATCCCTGCAGTAACGTATACATGCTGTGCAGTTTTTGCCTGTTACCAAGTAGTTATGACCTAGTTAAGTTTCCAACATAAAGCCCAACCCCAGATATTTCACAAAAAAACAATTGATATGGGCTTCTGTAACTCAGTTTAATAGAGGCTGAATTCCTCTAATATCCACCTATACATAACTGAAATTCTGCGTGGCTATGGTGAATTCAAGTACAGGTCAATAACAGCCCCCAATACCCAGCAGATGTTAACCTCCAGCCCCAGCCCTCTCCCATACCTACACAGTTACTACGAGTTTCATATCCTCTTCCTATATACACGCACGCACTTACTCTTTCATTAAAACACTCAACAACTAGCTGGAATAACAAAGTAGGTGAAGTTGAGTTCCAGGTTTCCAGTTCCCCTTCTACTAAGAAATTTCAGTGAACCGCATAGGAAGTAGAAGAGAAAGCAGGAAGGCAACACTACCAACTTTCTGGTCTCTGAAGGGCACTGCGCTCCACAGGCATTCAAGTAATTGCTTGACACAAGTAGCATAAATAGGAGGAGCATCCTGCAGTCCCACAGCACACACTGTTGATAAGAGTTGATACGAGCCTCTAACAGTGGCGTAGCACCTGCTCAAGAGTTCAAGACTGTGGGAAAGAATAAATTTCCCAAGTCAAATACTTTAAGTGAAAACAAATCCTTAAAAGCAAGTGATATCCGTGTAAGAGAATAAATTCACAATGGCAAATGAGAAGAGAAGGTGCTTCTGTACCACGGAGGACAAGAAGCTCAATATTACCTACCAAAACTCATTTGTTTCAAGGCAGAAGAGTTTCTCCAGTTTTAACACCCAGACAGATATTTTAGCTCCTGGCATAAATAGATGAAGATTTGAAAGAACAAACTTACACAAGATATTAAGATACAAAGACTACAAACTGTCCACCTACACACACTTTACTTACAACACCTTAGTTCCTTCTTCGAAGTCCGAGATCTGCGGGTGACAACTGACTGTCAGTCTGACACTTCATACATGCTTATTTTCAAATGCCGTATCCTCCCCGAAACATCTGTAATTGAGACTTTGCTGTTTCAAGAATGTGCATTTATGCTGTTTGCATAACATTCAATACTAACCAAGATTCAGCTAGTTTCATCACTGAATACAAGCATTCGCATGCAATACAATAGAAACGCTTAAAGTCAGGGGACCAATCTAAATGGAATATATCACACATGCCTGTATGCAGACAAGCAAGAACTAAGAGCACATGGCAGCAGGATTTAAAGTGATGTTTGCAGGAGACAGTACGGAGCTACAGTTACTGTGTGTAACCAGGCTGTATGATTTAATGGGCTGTACCTGCAGAGAAACTCCTGGATCTTCTTGTCTCACTGTAAGACCACTACAGACAGTAACTTGGTGCGTTAGAACCTAGTGTGAATCATATTATAGCTAAATAAAGTTCTTAAGGAGACTAATACAGGTAGAGGAGTACAAGGAAATAAGCAACAGTGGCTATAACAGTGTGAACAGTTTGATTTACCCTCAAGCCTTGCTCCACTACCTAAATTCATCCGGTATCTGTATCCCAAAGAGTTGTGCCCACACAGAACGAGTTCTAGGACAGCCCATGTTCAAAGCTTCACTCCAAATAACATGCAAGAACATCTGAGTGGAAAATCTACATTATCAAACTTACAGGAAAGAGAAACACAGGCAGATTTCCTCACTCCCAAATCTCCCACCTTCTTTCCCACTTCACCCATACAATCCCAGAGCCTCGCTGTCACCTCAGGAATTCTCTACAACTGCACTGTCTCACGTCATCTAGCTTTAGCCATCTTTGAAATTGAATTTCATATTCATATTCCATAGTGAGATCTAGAAACCAGCTTGATATATCAAGTAGTCAAAAACAGGCAGGCACAGGAGGCATTTCAAGAAGCAAACCACTGCAGGTTCACCATAGCTACTACAAACCCAGTAATCTAGAATACCATCTCAGTCTTTTTAAACCACTGATTTCCTGCTATGACAAGACATATTAGTAGGAAAGCTCAGTAAGCGAGTTTTCTTCTAGAGCTTAAAAGAGCTACTTGAGGAAACAAAACTTTGTTTCAATAACAGATATAAGGAAACAGTAGTGTAGACTTGCCTCCAAAAGGACATAAGGAAACTGGTATCAGGGCCTGCAGGGCAAGCGGGTCTTACGCAGCCATGCTATCAGTTTTGTGGGTTACACTGACGCACGCCGCCCCAGTCACATACTATACCCAGGACTGGTACAGGAACACTTCTCCCTAGCAGCACAGACACAATAAGAACTAACTCTAAACTTCGACTCCTGTGCCCTCTTCAAGTATAGATGAGCTTTGGAGGAAAAGAGAATGCATTTGGAGTGCAATGCACACTACACTTGAAGAGTCTAAAAACAGCAGTGGATCCACCAGTTAGGCAGCACCAGCTCTCCACAGAAGTTGCTAATCAAGTTACTAAAAGTGAAGGCGACTATTGAAATAACATTTTCCTTGGGGAAGGCAGGGCATGAGGGAAAGAAAAACCAAACAAAAAAACACATACATATTTAGCAACACTTGACATTAACATGACTTTTTCAGTGTCTAAGAAAAAAATAGATGACAACAAGTGTTACAGGAGAAATGCCTGTAGGCTGTGAAAAAATACCCATCGTGGAATCACACTGACTTTCTTTGGTGACAAGGTTATTTCTTCTTCTTACACTATTTCTAGATAACTTGCTACAGGAAAATATGTGTGACAGCACAGAAGCAAGCTGTTTTAAGTAAATAAAACACATTTGGTTCTGACTTTCTGATCAGAACTTCATTACTGGCTGTAGCTCAATTTCCTGTGCGACAGCTGCAGCTCAACTCAGAGCCAATACCCAGTTGTGCTAAATAAATACCACTACAGCAAATACCAATAAGGACCTCTTGCTCTTGTATAAGTGTAAGTGTAAAATGGTAAAAGGTTTCACTACAGCCCAGAGAGTCTGGGCTTTCTTGTTGAGAGCAGTCCTATTTATTTACTCTGTTTTGGAAGAAGCTGCCTCCAACTTTTGTCTAATAGGGTAAAATCATCCAAGGATGATCACTGGCAGACACTTAGTCTGTCTGGCAGCTCTGGCAGCAATCTTCAGCCACCATCTCCTCTCTTTGAAAATTATAACTACTTAATCTTTCCTTACATAGCAATTTTAAGCACAGCCAGATCTGAGGAAGTTACCTTTAAGCCTGCAGGAGATGAGTCTTTAAATTCTGCTATATTTTACCGTTATGAGGCAACATAAGCTGGTAGACAGTGATACATGTTAGAGAAGGTATTTACATCTTTTTAAAGCTAAAGGGGAAAGTACCCACACAAAACAAAGCTGAAAATTCTCTGTTACAAGATTTTGGATAGCATACATAGGATGTGGCCATCTTTCTGAAAGTGGAACACTGAAACAACAGATGGTAAGTTCTGTTTGTTTGAAACAGATGCTTTATCAGTAAGAATTAACAACCACTAGGTTCTATCAAAGGAAACACTGGACATTCCTCCAAACCCAAAACAGACCAAATGCTTTGAAATGTAATGCGAAACGCAGTTCATCAATACAGGGTTTTTTTTCCCCTCATACAAACTTATTTTCCCATAGATGTCATAGTCTAGTGATCTCTTACAACTCAGAGAGCCAGGAATAAAAACTTACCAACCTGAGACAGCAACACAACTGTTGCCAAAATAGACTTCTAGAGTACTGTGCTGGTGAAAATGAGCACTGTCAAAGCACTTCTTGTACTTCACAGCAGAGAGGAGGAAGCTGTGTACAGAAAGGGTCACCACAAGCTGAGCTCCGTGAAAGACCTTCCCTGACTCCACAAGCTCTCTGGTGTCCTCAGTATGTTTGCATTTGAGAACTTCCAGGGTTACCTCAAAGTAATAAGGGCATGTGTTACTTACTTGCTTACCAACTTTCCATCTTTAAGTACAGAATTGCTCGTTCTTTCCCTTATCCCACTACCTAAGGCAACACTTACTGCAACAGCCTGAACTCTTTTTGCTGATCGCTGTCAGAGATTAACGGTCACCGAGAATACATTTACCTTTCACAGCGATCATATCAGCATTGTAGTCACAGCACAACAGAACTTCCCTCACAAAACTGGGAACCAAACCAGCTTTGATGTGATTACTTCCCCCACCAGCCCTACCCGCAGGGATGCAGGACCATGCTGTGGAGATAACATTTCTGGTAACTCTCTGTGTTTACACAAATGTAACCCTGAAAAAGGCAATACAAAAGCAACCTGGAAGAGGAGCAAAAGCCAGAACTGTTTTCCAGCTCTTTCTCAAGCCTACAATCAGAGGAGCTGATGTGAGGTCAGACAAAAACTCTGATGAGAAAAAAAACCTACTCTTTGGGATAAGCTGGTCGCCCAACACTGAATGACTAAGTCTGAAGAGCATAAGGGGGTGGGCTTCCCCAGTGGAGACAGCAGGAAGAAAATAAGATTTCATTTGTAGTCACTTAAATGCAGCCCTTACTACTGACTGAGCTGCAGTCTGGTTCAATCCACCCCATAGCTGTGACTATTTTTCTTCAAGTTTGTTGTAGTTCAGGAAGTATTCCCATCTTCCTCAAACTTTGTTGGCTTTCAAGAATGGACCTTGGCTAGAAAGTGTTTCCTGCCCATATAACAACATAGAAAACGTCACTGAACTTCAAGCTTTGTTTACATGTAAGTGTATAAACACAGACATAAAATGCACACTGTTTCTCAAAAATTCTTTCCCACAGCCTGCAAAAGCAGTAATTCTCACAATCCTTCTCACCGTTGACCACAAGCAACAGACATTTATATACGAAAAGTAAAAGCAAAGTAACTTAGGTGTAAACAATCACAATAAGTCTTTCAGCTCTGCTGATGTAACTTTTGACACCTGAAATACTAACTTTTAAGAAAAAACGCAATACTATTTTTAAATAGATTTGAGATTTTGTCTTTAAATTCTGCTGCTTTAGATCAAAAACAACTACAGGACTTCATTACGAGCACTATTTGATCCTTCTGAGCTCTTGTAGCTTTTCGAAAGCAAGTCTGCTCCCAAATTCCAGCTCACCTTTGAATAGTGGTCCAAAATATTAGCCAGGATTAAGAGATTACAAATTAATTGGCAAAACTTAAGAGTATAAACTTGAACTTTTGTCTTGTAGGAAATAAAGTACTACTTACACCAACAAACTTGGGCTAATTAAGTTTTCTTTTCAGCACAGATTTCTAATTCATTAAGGCACTAGAATTGCAGAAAGATGAAGTATTAAGACACCTAGTATTAGAAGAACAAGCTCTTAATTGTCATTATGTGCTAACTTTATTTAACTGCGTATTCTCCAAACTTTAAACAAGTTATTCCTTTGGCTAATCACTAGTTTTAATTATCTTTACTTGGTTAGACAGAGCTTGCGTCATCTGTGTTAATCTTGAGAGCCCTCTATCACCGACAAAGCAAAGCATTTAGATTCTAGCAGACTGAGGAGCAGAGGAGACTTCATTTCTCTGCTTCCCTTGACATCCACTCACCTCTAGAAGCCTACGGCCAGGCTACACAGGAGGATTTTGGGACAATCCCAGTCAGTCTCTACACTGCTACTACACTTTGCAGCCAAGCAAAAAAGTCCTCTTATCCCCCAGCCTCCAATGTCAAGAAGCAGGTTTTCCAAACAGTAATTGAGCACAAGTTTCTGACACGGTGCCCATCTCAGCACACTGCAAAGTCCACATCAACCCACTTGTGCCTAGAGAAAGGAAACCGAGGTTTAGTTTCGTTGGACGCTTTTCGTCAGCAACTCAAAGCACAATTCAGGTCGTACAGTGACAGATTTAAAGCAGTGGAGACCGGAGCGCACAACACCAGTTTGTATTACAAAAGCAGGATGCAAGTCTCAGAGAAAGCACCTAACAAAACCAAATCCTTACTATTCAGTTTGATGAAGAACACATCTTTGTATTCCGCTGCAGTTACAAAATTCCCCAAGTCACCAGGCATTGCTCAGGAAACTTAAACACACATGGAAAATAAATGTTCTGCTGGCTGGAGAGTATCCAGCATTACAAGTAATTGCACAAGGACCTCCTGCGCCAGCTGTTGTAACCAAGTGAAACATCTTCCATCCAGCAATTTGACCCTGTAGATCAGTAGTCTCTAAACTTTTTTGATGACATACCGCATCAGTAACTAATATTTATGCATGGACTTGAAAGATGTGCGTGTTTATTTCTCCATTTAGTATAGCAGAATATGTATAAACTACATATCCTATAAAACATACACAAAAATTGAAGTTTTAAATGGATAAAATTAAAAAAACTATTAAAAATTATTTTATCTCTATTAACAGTATAAAATATTTACTTCCCACACTGCAATGGATTGTCTTGTCCACCCCATAGTAAACACACCCTGCTCTAGAGACCACTGCTGTAGGTGGCTAAAAGTGTGCAACAAGCTGCTTTGCGTGTTTCAACTGCTTGAAATTAGAATCCCCTCACCCCTTCCACAAACCTGTCAAAACTGTTCAGATAAATGACAGCAGTGGCTGTCTTAAAATGCAAACAGGCACTAAGCCAAGAAGTTCAGCAGAGTTGTTCTGGTTTTTTTCTTACTTTGGAATTTCCCTTTATTCTTCTGCACTGCTGAACTCTGCTAGTGAGCACACACTTTCTCAGAAACGATACAGGGAAGGACATAATACCTTTTATCCTTCCACAACTAACACTCCTGAATCAATTAATACTATAGACCAAAACATGCTCCCACCGTTAGCTCGTATTGCAAAGCTTAAGTTATTTGTAGGTTTATCCTTAAAGCCAGGAAAACAACAACCTGTCTGCAATTTTTAATCCCATTTACTTTGTAAGAGGGAAATTATTAGAAAAGTATGAGAAAGACTGTTACAAAACTGACAGTTTAAACACTACCTTCACTCTTTTTGAAGGTAAGCTGGGTTTCGAAGTTTGTTCAACAGTTAAAGCTATGCTCAGAAGAGAATGCAAGAAAGTTATCCCATTCTTAGAGGATTTCAATATAAGTGTTAATTGAGCAGACAGATTTCACGACTATGAAAAATAGTTTGTTTTACTTACCATACTGCTGACTAACATCAGTGCTTCTTAAGAGCCATGAGAGAAACATCCATACAGCTGTGGAGAGCCAAGTCTAAGCAAGGCACATGTTTCCCTCACTGTCATCTTTCCTCCTCACTCCATTCACTGTCCTCTCTGATGGCCCAACGAACCAAACTCAAAGCAGAAAAGGAATTATGCATTGGGAACAACCACTTCAAACGCTAAATAAGGGACTGATACTCAAGTTTGGCACATTTCAGGAACAGAAAGTAAAGGATTTCACACCCCACACACTACATATTACCCCCCCCCCCCTTTTTTTTAAACTGTTGGGAACCAATTGACTATTTAATCAAGAAGCAATCTCTCATTTAAGACAGCAGACACCAGGCATATGTGGGAAAGCTGCTGTTCTTCATGAACAAGGCGCAAACAAACTGAAAGTAAACAATTAATGACAAACAAGACCATTTTGCAACTACCTCGTGGGCAAGGCCATACACTTCTAAATTTGGCTCAGAATTCCGTTTTACATGACGCTGGCACCTTACGTGATGCATCAGCACCTCAGCACATCCTGCCTACTATTCCTAGTGTTTTATCAGGGATAAAGACTAACTACATCTATCAAGTTTTCAAGCACAAAGTACATTCAAGTGCCTTGTTTTCATTCTTTCACAGACACCATGAACACTGCTTCAGGGCTTCTAATCAAGGAAGATTTCTTCCTTAAAAGGAAAACCTCAGTGTTCTAGCAGAATTCCATTCATTTCGGTTCAGCTTTTCAGGAAAAAATATCCTCTCCCTGTTCTTATTGTGGGAAGAATTAAGAGATGTTCGGAAACACAAATATACAACTGATCATGGAGAACTAACACTCTCAGTTACTTCCAAAAACAGAGCTTCCAAAAACTCCCAAATTCCTTCTTTAGGACCCTGTCCAGTGATTTCTTCTCTTTCTGATGCTCTGTTCCTGTTACCAGTTCCTATGCAGACACAGAAAATGCAATGGTTTTAACAAGTAAGGATTTATTTAGAACAGGATCAGCTGATTGAACTGATGACCATCAGCTGGAAGCATGAACTCCACAGACAAGAATTAGAACACTCCACAAAAGGTTTGAACAGACGGAGAGAGAAGAGCCACCTGCAGTTCCCTCCCCTCGGGCACACCCGGCCACAGCAGGTGCTGTTGGAACATTCTCTCACAGCCAGTGTTATTGCAGAGTTAAGAATTTTGCAAATGATAATTGCAAAATTAGACAACATGGCTAAACCCTAGCTCACAATAAACTAAGGAAAGTGGTGCTGTTGGTTGGTTAGATAAAGAGTTAACCCATTCTAGATCAAGTCACATTATCACAGCACGACAGGGAGTTTTCCAGCAATACAGATTCAGCTGCACAAGCTAATTTCTCAGTTAGAATAACCATACTCATCTGTGACAAACTCAGAACATTCAATGAAAAGAACTACTTTCTTAAATCACAAGTCTATAGCAAGTTTAACACATAATGTTAAGAAGCAAATTTTGAGTTATCAAATTTATATCTTATTTTCTAAAACCCTCCATATACATTTGAGTTCTTCATAACAATAAACATGAATTATGAACCCTCTAAACACAGATAAAAAAAAAGCTTTTATCCGTGGTCTCAAATCTTTGAGGCATTTGAGAGACACATGTACAACCTGCCAAGCTCTGGGCCCTGAGTCTCAATACACAACCCAAACAGATGAGTTACTGAAACACATTCAATATTTAATTAAGTTGTATTTCAGACCAGTTTGATATTGCACAGAAGAATTTGCTTCCAAAAGAAAATTCCGTACCACCACCTGCGAAGTCTCACTTTATCAAAAATCATTAAAAAAATAACCACATTCCAATTTACAATAGCTGTTTTGAAAGAACATACGTGGCATAGCAAGTAAGTGGTCACATTTTACAGCAGATCAGACAGTTTAAAACTAAAGTGACTTAAAGTTCAAATGTCTTCTCACTCACACAGCTGAAATATTGCGCACACTGTGAAACTGTGAAAGAACTTAAAAACAACATTATCCACAGATCGAAAACCCACAAGCCTCAAAAACCCACAAGCCTTTGACACAGATGCAGACCCTTCTTAGTTCAAAGGCTGCCGCCTGTCAGTGCCTTCAGTTCCAAATATTTCAGTTGCAGTTACAATTTCCTACTCATTACTCAGTCAACACTAACACACTGGATCCCAGATAAATCTAACTTCTGCCACTATCAACATACAAACCACAAAAGATCCACCTGAATTAGAGATTCATTTTAATTCTAAAAAGAAGCTGTTTTTCCTCCCAAAGCATGCAACTTCCAGATCTCAAAAAACCAACAGCATATGAAACTTAAGAGGCTTTCCATATGTTTATTTAAAATCTAAGGTCATTTCAGTGTAGGCAGGAATTCCAGAACACCTATGCATCTGGGCTGAGAGAAGTTTGGCATTTCCAGAACTCTTCATGTAGGGAAAGGGGAAGATAAGAAGACAGAAACACTCTTGTTATATTCAACTTGTCATCTGCAATAGAGACTCAACAGCAACTAAAGAAGAAACATCTCATCTCAAGATTCATTTCATTCTCAGCAGGGTAGGATAAGATTTAAGTCAGTTTTAGGCTTACTACATTCCACAAAAAAAATCATCATTGAAATTACAAAGCAGATTTTACTTAATGAAAGCAGAAGATAGTCTATCTCTAGTAAATACAATTGAAGGTCTCGCCTTACAGTCAGAAGGTACAGAATGGACCAAGGTACGTAATATTCCATCAGATGAAGGAAACGCAGCAGCCCACCCTGCTCTCCTAGTCCTCTCTGTTCTCTTTTGCAAGAAGGAGCAAGCAGCAACAGGGAACTAAGCGCTCAGGATGGTTTAAGCATACATTATTGCTGGGTTGCAGCTAATACAGACCAGTTCTGACATCTGGTTTGTCCCATATGTCACAAGTACGCTGTGCTGACAGCTAAGAAAGGGTATGGAGAAGGGGGAACAAAATGAGCAGACAAGGGTGAGAAACAGTTCAGTAACGATCACAGCTTAAAAAAGTGTCAAAACCAGCTTGACATTCTTTATGAAGCAACTTGAAATATGTAGAGAACCTTTCTAACATTACAGCTGTCTCCTCCAGAATATTTTCGAGAACAGATAGGCAGTTTCCAAGCCATACTACTGAAATTCAGGAAGTCAGTTTTGTATGAAATACTGAATTCAGTAGCATGTGTTAATGCTGGAGCCCAGCATCCCTCAGAGCCATGCTCAGGGCTGTTGCATAACCTTAAACCATCTGCTGGTACCAGTGGCATCAACCCTTACACCATTCATCAGATCAAGGCTCTCACTTGGGCCTTTATACGCACTGGCCTTCAAACCAAGGAACTACTTCTCTCCATGAAGAACAGCTCAGGAATTCCAAAAAGTAATTTCGACATGACTCCTGTAATGTCCTTGAGGAGCAAGGCAAGCACACACAGCTGGAATATCAGCTCGCCTTGTGATTTGTGATTCAAGGAAGATTTCACACTACCAGACTATGAGACCTAACCCAAAACCTCTACCCTGATCCCCTGAAAATGCTGTTTGGCAACATATCTCTCATTAAAAGAACAATATTTAAGAGGCATTGCTTCAGTCACTGATTCACAAACATTTTCGACAAATGAAAACCAGCACTGCGCCAGTAATTTGTGCTTAAAACAAACAAATGCTCATTTGCCTTTAGTTATAGCTCCAGAGATAAAACACGTCTTAACACCACAAGCTGAGGGGATGGAGTGTTTGAGCACAAAGTCCCTAAAAGCTCTGTTAGAATAATTCCAACCTGTGTCTCACTCAAAATATCCAGTTTTTTTTTTCTCAAGGGGGGTGGGAGCCAGCATTACTACACTGGGTTTAGTAGCAATTATTCCCAGCCTTGTTTAGTCTGACATTCCTGCGCAGAGTATCGTGAAGGCCAACGCAACAATAACAGAAGTTTTCAACCATGAAACACATTCATTCCTTTTTCTGCTGATAAGAAAGTGGAGAGAAGAATTCAGTGCCTTCAACACTTTTGCTCTTTTCTATATGTGTACACACATGTATATATAAATACATAGCTTATACTAATAACATCAATAAAATCATGTTTGTAATCTGTGTTAAACTACCAACCTGGAGCAGCCACGCAGAGCGCAAGCAAAGCACACCAGGAGTGAAATCCCAACCAAGACATGACGTGAAGTGTGTAAAGCATGGTTGAACCACACATGTTTTTTCACTACATGGAAAAAAGTACACTGCAGACAGCTAAATTCCTAACAAAATCAATGATGCCAAAGTGATTCATGGTTTTCCTGCAGGTGACTCATTAATGTTTTCACTTCAGAGAAAACCAGACCAGAAATATCTGGTAAACATAGTCAGACGGCCTTCAAACTAGGGCCAACCTCAGCATAGCAATTATTCACCAAGGGGGTTTGCCTTTTTTAATTCAAGTCGTTCTCTGCATGATTCAGAGAGGTCAGAAATGCAGCTTTCAAGATCAGCAAATTTCTGAACATGCCTTTACAGCTGAGGAAGATAAGTATTATAAAGTTTACCGTCAGCTCTTTCTATTCAGACCTATCACATAAAGCAATATTTCTAGAGCAGCCGCTGTGGGACAGAAAAAAACTGAGGTCTCCAAAAAACAAGTAGAGACACACAGACAGATTGTAGCCCTTTGACAAGCTATTACACATGTCAATGAACACAAGTTATGACTTTGTTTTGTTAACATGGCAGTGACTCACCACTAATTAGAGTTCATTTACTGATTTCCGGGCAGTGGCCTTGATTATAGACGGTGAAATGTAATAAAATTGTAAACCTGACTATATCCAGCTTTGTCCTAATACAAGCAAGAGCTACTGATCCAAGAAGTACTTCCTATGAGAGAACTGTTTCTTCCTTGGGTTTACTCTCAGCACATTAAGGTATTTCATTTCACTGCCCTAGAGCTCACCTTCCATAAGATGATGCACAGAAGAGCTGGGAAAACAAAACTACAGACACGCTGAAATGGGAAAGCATTTCCCATTAACGATCAAGATTCAAGCAGACCAAGAGACTTCAGTATCACGTTACCTTCCATTAAGCTGTAGGTCACACACAATAGGGATCACATGTACACAGGCTGAAAATTTAAAGGTATGCTAAGGATAAAATCCAGCTGAACAGCATGCGGACAAACTGCCGGGCACTGGCAAAGCCTCCAGGAATTTAATGGACAAAGAGAAAAAAAAAATCACAGCAATTGCTGCATGAAAAAAAGACATGATTGATGCTTTCAAAATTAAAGCTTTCAGACAACAACCTCCAGAACTACAGCTCACCACTTTGTGCTTTTATTATTCTGGGTCAAATAGCATGAGCTTTTATGACTATGCAGATGATTGTAAATATAGCAAATGTAAAAGCAAGGGAGGGATTTTTGGTGAAAACATGCATTTCATTGTTTGGTAGCTTAACATCAAGTATTTTGTAAGGTGAATTATAAATGAAAGTATTACTGGACTTTCCTCATCTAGCAGAAAGTGTTCCTGCTTATGGCAGGGGGGGTGGAACTGGATAGTCTTTAAAGTCCCTTCCAACTCAAACCCTCTTATGGTTCTATGACTTTCAACCATAAGTGAAGCTGCTGGACAAGAACAAGTCACGTTAACTTGAGACAGACTGCAACTTCAGCTACAAGATGTAAACAAATCACAGTGACAAGACAAAAGCATCAGCATGACTCAAGTATGAAAACATAACACAAGGAAGACCAGTATGAAAAACACTTCTTTGGATAAACACAGATAACAATGGTATTTGATGCTTATGTATGAAGCTGTTCCAGCTGTTTAACAAAGCTCGTGCAGGGTGCTGTGCCCAGACAGCCAACCGGGTTGTACACACGCTGAACTGGCTTTTGTGGCAAAGCACAAAGAAAGCTGTAAGTCAAATATGTAAGGTGAAATATAGAGCTGTTTAGGGTATTTTTAACTTACAAGCAGATACACTATGGCCCTTTACATCTAAGGTAGGCATAGTACTCAAAGAAAACTAATTTCTAAGGATGATATTTGGTTTCACAGGCCCCTTTACTGACTGACCTCCCAGTTAGGCCATTATAACTAACGTTGTTCCAAAACCAGGCTGGATGAGGCTTTGAGCACTCTGATCCAGTGGGAGGTGTCCCTGACCATGGCAGGGGGTGAGACTGGATGGGCTTTGAGGCCCCTTCCAACCCAAACCATTCTGTGATTCTATGAAAACCTGTATTAACACAACTCCGGGTTTTTTCCCACTGCCTTTTCCGCAGCCCCAGTGCTCAAACACCTCTGGAACTGTCACACTAAAACAATTTGAGAGCCATTGACGAGAGCAGAGCTGTGCTATTTCTCCTCAAGGAGGAGATCATGGAGCACATCTGTCCACACAGTTGCTCACATACCAGGAGCCCTGGCGAGCATCCCTTACATATAAGGCTGACACCACGCCAAGGCAGCCTTTCCCAGTTCCTGATGCCCCATGAGGGTGACCAGACGCATTCCAACATCGCCAACAATTCCAGCCGCACATGGGGAGTTGGCAGGGGCAATCCCACGCTGTTTTCCAGGGAAGCAAACCCACCGTAGGGGCACACAGCCCCTCAGCCCTGCTGCCCCCAATAAGCCCCAGTGCCTGCCCCACAACAAAGCCCCTATGCCCACCCCACAACCAGACCCGCTGCACCCCACTGCGAGCCTTGCTGCCCCCAAACATGACCCAGCACCTGCTCTTCAATGAGCCCCGTGCCCCTCAAAATGAGCCCCAAAGCTGCCCCCCCAAAGAGCCCAATGTCCCAAGCAAGCCCAAGTGCTCCCCTCAACAAGTCTCTCCTCAATGAGACTTGCTGCCCCTCAAACGTGTCCCAGTGCCCTCCAACGAGCCCAACTACCCCCTCAACAAGCCCCAATGCCCCCAAACCAGCTACAGTGCCCCCCAAACCAGCTCAAATATCTCCCAAACTCGCTTCGCTGCCCCCCCAAAGAGCTCACTGCCCCCTCAACCAGCCCAAATATCCCCCCAAAGAGCCCAAATGCCCCCTCAACCAGCCCAAATGCCCCCCAAGCTACCCCAAATGCCCCCTAAGCTACCCCAAATGCCCCCTCAATGAGGCCAAATGCCCCCCCAGCGAGCCTCAATCTCCCCTCGCCAAGCCCCCGCGCCCCCGGCAGCGGCCGCTCACCGGCTCTGAGCTGGAGGCTGCCGTCCCGTCGGCTACACCACAGCGCCCGCTCTCCGCTCTGCAGGATGTAGTGGTCCTTGGCTTGGAACAGCTCCATGCTGGCGCCCCGGGCGGGGATGCGGGCGGCGGGGCCGGGCGCTCCCGCAGCTCCCGCGCAGCCGGGCGGAAGCGCCGGGACTGGGGGGCGCGCGCGCGCGCGCGCGATCACGAGCCGCCCCACACTCCCGCGCCCGCCCCGCGCGCGCCGCCGCCACCGCCTCCGCACGTGACACCGCCCTCTGAATGGCGCGAGAGCGGCGCGGTGGGCGGGGCTTGTAGGGCGCGGCGCAGGGGCTTGATTTGCAGTGGGTGTGGTTTGTACAGGTGTGGGCGTGGTTTGTGCCGAGGTGGGCGTGGTTTCGCGCTCTGGGGCGAGGTTTTCTGCGTCGTGGGCGGGGCTTTGCGTCCCAGAGGGTGGGGCTTGTTGCGCTGTGGGCGGGGCTTGGCCGCCAGGGGCGGGGCTCTGGCCGCTGTTTGCGTGTGTCCTGGGCGGGGCTTTAAGCGGCAGTGGGCGGGGCTTGAGCAAGGTGGGCGTGGTTTGGCGTGCGGTGGGCGGGGCTGAGGGCGGGGCTGTTTGTGTTGTGGGCGGGGCCTACATAGAGGCAGTGGGTACGCGTTGGGCGGGGCTTGTGTAACGGGGGGGCCTTGTGGGGGCTGTGGGTGGGGTGAGCGCTGTGGGCGGAGCTTATCGCCATACGAGTGTGGCGGTTTGGCTCTGAGGGCGGGGTTTGTGTCTCGGGGCCGGGGCTTGTTGATCTGGGAGCGTGGTTGCGGGTCTGTGGGCGGGGCTTGTTTCTCTGTGGGCGGGGCTTCTGGCTCGATGGGCGGGGTCGCGGCTC
This sequence comes from Phaenicophaeus curvirostris, assembly GCF_032191515.1. Taxonomy (NCBI): domain Eukaryota; kingdom Metazoa; phylum Chordata; class Aves; order Cuculiformes; family Cuculidae; genus Phaenicophaeus; species Phaenicophaeus curvirostris. The sequence goes on along the minus strand of NC_091400.1, from coordinate 11,037,372 downwards.
TGAGGTCGTGGCTTGTGGCTTGCAGGGCCGGTAGGGACCGGGCTGAGGTGCCCCACGGGGATGCTTTCCCCTCCTTGGCGGGGATAATGAGCTGTATGGGGTCTGCGCAGGCTGCAAACGTCAGGAGTGTCCAGGGAGGAGGGTCCTGGTCCACTGGGGACGTGGGGTTCCTGAGGGATGAGAAGCTCATCCCAAACCAACAACACACACTTGCAGCCCAGGAACCAACCGTGTCCCGGGCTGCTTCCAAACTGGGACCAGCAGGGCAAGGGAGGGGATTCTGCCCCTCTGCTCCGCTCTGGTGAGACACCACCTGGAGCCCTGAGTCCAGTTCTGGACTCCCCAACTTGAGAAGGAGATGGACCTGTGGGAACAAATCCAGAGGAGGCCACAGAGATGATCTGAGGGCTGGAGCCCCTCTGCTGTGAGGCCAGGCTGAGAGAGTTGGGGTTGTTCAGCCTGGAGAAGAGAAGGCTCTGGGGAGACCTTAGTGCAGCTTCCAGTGCTGAAAGGGGCTCCAGGAAAGCTGGGGAGGGGCTTTTTATTAGGGCCTGGACTGACAGGATGAGGGGTAATGGTTTAAATTGAAAGGGGGAAGATTTAGATCAGACACAACAAAGAATTTCTTCCCCATGCGAGTGTTGAGGCCCTGGCCCAGGCTGCCCAGAGCAGTGGAGGCTGCCCCATCCCTGGAGATGTTCAAGGCCAGGCTGGATGGGGCTTGGAGTCCCTGATCCAGTGGGAGGTGTCCCTGCCCATGGCAGGGGAACTGAACTGAATGACCTTCACGTTCCCTTCCAACCCAAACTGCTTTATGAAGTGACAACAAGCCAGCCTGCGTCCCCCAAGCTTTTTCAGCTTTTCCCAGGAGGGAGCAACTATTAAAGTTATCATCAGAGGCAGGCAGGAGTTGATGAAGTGTATCAGGTGGTGGAGAAAGGAAATCTCAATGCCACAGCATCAGGCTCATTACGATTTTAAGTATTTACATGGGAAAGAGCACCTCCGATACAAGGGGAATTGCACCTTCTCTCCTCTCCAAGCAGCACTGGAAAAGGAACCAACAAACTCCTCATGACTGCAGACTCTTCCCAGCCTCACCTGGTACTTGCCCACAGGTTTCCAGAGCTTCTGTTTGCTTACAGAACCTTAAGTCCCCCTCCCTGTAAAACTGAAATAGAAATGAACATGGACAAAAAGCATCCCATTGGGCCAACAGCCATTTGATCCATACAGTCATTAAGGATGGAAAAGACTCAACCAGTCCAACCATCAGCCCAACCTTGCTATGCCTGATAAACCATGTCCTGAAATGCCACATCTACAAGACTTTTGAACCCCCCAGGGATGAAGACTCCATTGGGCAGCCTCTTCCCGTGCTGCAGCACTCTTTCTGTGAAGAAATTTTTCCTAATATCCAATCTAAACCTCCTCTGATGCAACTTGAAGCCATTTGGGAGTGGCCTGGTTCACTGGAAGAACATCTTCAGTATATCTTGAAAATTAATGCAAGTAAGTAGTTTTACATAGTACTGGAAACCAATTTTCTCATCTTTTTATTAATTTCTATCTACTCTTTTTTCTTGAAAGAATTATTGTATTTAAAAAAACATCTCTAGACAGACTTTATATTATTTTGGATGCGGTTTCAAGTTTTTCTTTCCAATATATGGTCTGACATTTCATGCTGTTTCTTTTTGCTTTTAAGTACACTTAATAATACAGGAATGATATGAGTGAAGCTGAATTCTATTTGACTTGACAGTAGATTATAGAATCATAGAATGGTTTGGGTGGGAAGGGACCTCAAAGCCCATCCAGTCCTACCCCCTGCCATGGGCAGGGACACCTCCCACTGCATCAGGGGCTCCAAGCTCCATCTAGCCTGACCTTGAACACCTCCAGGGATAGGGCAGCCACCACTGTTCTGGGCAACCTGGGCCAGGGCCTCCCCACCCTCGCAGCAAAACATTTCTTCCTAAGATCTAACCTCAATATTCCTTCTTTCAGATTAAAGATGGTCATATATCTTAATATTTTCCCCAGGGCAGGTATGCAAAAGGACACAGTATTCCTTCCTGGCTACAAATCCCAATTTTGAAATAGCTATGCCCTGTTAAGTGCCTTACAGCTTCCAGCCCAGCACCGTCCTGCCTAATTCTTCTCAAGAGCAGTCAATGCCATTGTCAATGTTCGGAATTCAGATCACTTCTGCAGGTGCTGGGCAAGAGAAAGCTCTAAATGACTTTTTAAATGAATACATGCCTTGAGTTACTTTCTTCTTGATTTTCCCCTCAGCACAATGACACGTATTTTCAAAGGTGTACCAAGCATACACCAAAACGCATTACAACCATGGTTTGGTTCCAAGCAGAACATAGTGCTCTTTCCTAACTTGTAAATGAAATACACTTATAGTCCCATAAAATGAAGCCTACCACAGGAAGAGAAGGCACTGAAAAAGGCCAGGTAGAACGGATGGACAACAGAGCTGTGATGGCAATGAGACATATTTTGCATCTCTAAGTGAGAGCTCCTGATGTGCAAAGAAAGCAATGTCTGTCTTTTAGTTTTAGCTGCCTAAAGGGAAGGAAGAAGAGAAGCAAGAGCCTCAGGTTTTCCAAATGCTCAGCTTAGTAAAAGCCTCACTGCAGCTTCTCCTATTTATGGAGAGAATTCACTCTGTGACCTTGCCAGGAAGCTGGCAATTGGCAGCTAAAAGAGGTTCTTGAGGTTTGCTCTTCTCTCTCTCTCTCTCTCTTCCTCAACTTGCACTATGAGCAGGGCAGAGGGACAGTGGTTTAATTAGATAATGAGTCACAGGCAGCAGGCGTCTTAGCGGCAGTAGCTGCAGCATTCCCCTTCTCACAGAGAAATGTGTGAAGCCTGGAAGAAAAAAAGCAATTTGAGAATTATTTGGAGCCGAGATGTGCTATGATGGGAGATGAGGCAGATTTCTGAGAAGTTAACTCTCAGTAGGCAGAAGAATCAGTTTTACCCACCTGCCTGCATGAAATATTTTGTTGTTGTTTTCTGGACGTTGCAAGCAAACGCCTTATTCAGTGGTACCATTCCTTCATTCCGTTATGTAAATGTAAGCACTTGACTTTCAGATCAGCATTGAACCAATGGTCTGAGTATTTACTGGACTCTTAACTAAGATGATTCATGTTGTCTTGCAGGAGCATGCTTTGAAAAGATTGGTTTCTCCTTCACACAACATTTCTCCATTAGTATACTCAAATATATATATTACTTTGTGCTACAAAACATGTTACTAAAGGAAATGAAGAACTGAGAAATCTCCTTATTAAATGCTGACATTCAAGACCCAGACAAGTGCTTGATTTTGGAATGTAGTGAGCATCAAGTCTAGAAAAGCATTTAGGTGCATGCATGACTTTAGACATATAAATTAAACATGTTTGATCAGACATTAATGTCTTTTAAGACGAGCATGTGCTCCAGAACTTTTCTAGTTTGAAACAAGGAACTTAAGGTCACGATGGGTCCAAAACATAACCCTTTACTTTTTCTCCCACCCTATTTCTAGGCAGCCTGCACTACCACTTGCTGAATATTTATCCCTGCCATTTGCAAATATCACCTCTATTCTGCACGCATCTCCCAACTGGTTCAGTGTGGTGGTGCAATGCATAGAGTTGCCATTAAAATAATTCAGAGCTTCTTGTGGAGATCCAAGGACAGACTTTGCTTTGCCCTTGTCCACCCTTTGATCAGGTTATTTTTTTTCCCTTGGGGTAGTTTTCTGTTGACATTACTTGTGTTTTCCAGAGATTCGCAGCTGGGCAGGGTTTTATGACCCTGTCAGCTTTAGTTAGCAACAAAAAAAAAAAAATCAGAAAAGGGATTTTTTGTTTTTGCACTTCATTGTCAGTAGCTGATGGTAAGGAAATGCGTGGGCTGACAATTTGTCATGCGGTCTCACTCTCACTATTACCTGATTCCAAGTGTAAATGTCGATTAACGGGAAGTGGTATGATTTAGCAACAATCCATACTTGGAAGTACAATTGATTGGATAGGCCAGACAAATACACAGCTCTTCCGGGGATGAATGAGACCAGTTTTGGAAATGACACTGCAAGAGAGTGTGAGGATCTTTATTTCTTAAAGTCTGTGATGAAGAAGTCGTGGAACAATCTTTTATTTGTTTGGCTTTCGTGCTCCTGGAAGCTTCCAGATAAACATCAGAAAAATCATCTTTGGCGGTGAATACACCTATAATATATGTAAAGCACTCTGTAGTTGCCTGCATGATATTGTTATAGTCATTTCATTCTCCGTTTGCTATCAGAGATACCAGTTCATAGGTGCAGATGGTGGGAATTTTACAGTAGGGACATTCACTGCTTTGCTTTTGGCTGCCAGATTGAGCCATTGCTTGTTTAGCTGTCCAATCGGTGGAAATATTTTTCACTGTCTTATTATTTATTCAGGGTATATTCAGTCTTGTTGTTTACAGGATTGCCAAGTGCTATGATCGCGATGGTAAACAGCAGCTTTGCAGTGACATCAGCCAGCTCCCTCAGCACTGCTGGATGCATCCCATCAGGTCCCACGTTTGTATCTCACCTTAATTAAGTAGTCCCTAACTTGGTCATCCCCAACCACCCGCAGGACTTCTGTACCCCAGCCTTGCTATTGGACACAGAGGCCTCAAAGCAGATCCTTCAGTAAAATCAGAGGCAGAAAAGGCCTCAGCTTCTTCCATATCCTTCATCACAGGATTGCCTGTCCCACTCAGGACTGGGTGTACCTTTTCTTTGGTCATCATTGTGATGCCAAAGTAACTACAGAAGCCTTTCTTGTTACCCTTCATACTCCTTGCCAGCTTTCAATCTAGCTGCACTTTATCCTTCCTATTTTCATCCCTTGTGCCCAGTCGATGCATCTATATTTCCCCTGGGCAGTCCTCACCCACTTACGCTTTCCACTGCTCCCTTTTTGTGTTTGAGCTTAGTTGGGTTTTCCCTATTTGGTCAGCCTGGCCTCCTGTTACACCTGCTGGTTTCCTTGCAAGCTGATTTTTCTGCAGACAAGACCAACTGGTTTGCCCTTTTCTGTGACTCAGATGGTTCAAATGTGTTCCTACTAACATAGGAACATGAATATAAATCCATGAGGCTACACTCTTAATGTCTTAAATCACATCCATGGATAACAGCTTCCAAAATATTCCGATCCTTTAATTCTAATTCCTTTAATTTACCAACTTCTCCATCACATATCCCTCACCCTGATAGCTCCCCAGTTGTGTGAGGTGGTTAATGAACCACGATGCAAGAAGGTCTCTTGAGTTACTTTCCTATTCTGAAATATGTTTTTGAGAAGTCCTTTGTGTGCTTTTTAGAGAAGTGGTTATGCATTAAACAGATGCTTGGAAAAGCCTGCTTTGAGAAGGAACCTCTTCAGAAGAGAAGTAGCACAACAGGCTTTTCCGATTGGCAATATTACAGATAAAAAGAGATTTGTTCGTGACAACCAGAACACTTCTGAAGTACCTGTTAATATACTTGCAATAGAAATGTTCTGAAAAACACTCTTTTGTTATGTTTTATACTCTGAAAAATACTCATTTGTTATGTTTTATAACAGAAAAAAGACAAAACTACTGGCATGAATGTTAGCTTTTAGCAAGAGAATGGAAACTTTCTCAAAAACAGGGAAAGCAGCACAGCATAAGAATTTTTGCCTGCATTTATTTTTAGTTTGCTTTGTGCTGGAACAACTTTTTCACATGGCAGCTGTACTTGTTATCTCTAAAGGAAGAGGAACTCTGGTGTTTCCTCATTCCCCATGAGAAACTCTTACTTGCCAATGGGGATATTTCCACAGGCTTCACCGAGCTTCACTGAGCACATAGGAAAACAATAACATTTTCCCTTCAAAGCAATGTGCATGTGGTTAACATCTGCAATGTACTCTATGGCTCATGGGTAAGGTATTGATTTCCCTCTGTTGCACTTACCATTAAGATCAAATCAATGAGACCATTTGCAGAAATAAATGGGACTGTTTTGATCATGCACAATTCCTTTATTCTACAATCACAAATTCCACATTTCACACTACCAAGCTAGTGCAATCAAACATGAAAAAGATCCTTACTCTGTTGTTGGTCTGCCTTCATCAGTTAAAATGCTATTTATGGTATACCAAGGCCACATTTCATTCATAATTCTTCTTTCATTAGCCCAGAACATGTTCCAGAGGGAACTTTTCAGAGTAAGGTTTCACATGCTGTGACATTCAGCAGCAATACTGCTAAAGCCAACTTAAATAGTCATTCCCTCTTCCCAGCTGTGGGTTTCTATTCCTGTGCCATGCCTGCACCGGAGAGCCGCAAGCGTTTGAGCAGCAGATTGTGAGCTGGAGTCAGAAAACTCACACAGATGCAGAATAACGTGCTGAAATACCATTTATGGAACTGGCCTCCAAGTAACAGCAACCTGGGTAACAGGGAACCTACCCAGTCCTAACTGAATGGAAATAGCCTGATTTTTTAGAGTCAGGATTTACCTTAGTGTCACTCACCTAGCAACTCATTCTGAGCTGCCAAGCAATGCAGAGTCAGATCATGTCTGTGTTACGAAGACGCTGATGCCAACCATGCCAGCCTTAGCAAGCAGCACAGTACAATAGGAAAGGATTTGAGGACAAAACAGCTGGCACAGAGGATCCAACTTCTGCATTCTGCACAGTCCATGAGCTTTATCAGATCTAGTTTTGTCCTGCAGCCCCAGCTGGAGCACGACAGATGCAGCCCTGGATTGTACCTTCTGGTTCTGTTTCAGCTGCAAAGAATGCAGTTCATGTGCTCATCTACATTCAGAGTAGCAGAGCCCTGTGATGACAGTGCCATCCAAAGGAGCTTTTCCAGTGACTGCTCCATCACCTTCCCAAATGACGTGAGCTGGAACAGTATGAGAGGTCTTCTGTGAGCCTTGCTCTATCTCAACCAGGTTCACTTGCAGAGATACAGAGGCTGAGGAGGTGATTATTTTTAACACTGCTACTTCTAGCACACATAAAGAGCCATAACGAAACCTCACTGACATGTAAACCCACTGCTCTCTAAGAGAACTCGTGTTTACAGATCCTCAACCTCTATGTAAAGCTGCAGATAAACGTATCCGTCTTTAAGAGATGAGGAGGGATGTACGAAGTTCGAAGAGTGGCACTGAATCCTTTTCTCCCGAGAGCAGAATCTCCAGCTGCTAGGCAATAATTTAGGTCAAAAAAACGCTAACAGCTTTTCCTTCATCTGTGCTATGTGGATAAAAAAAGCCATGTATAGAATTTGCAGCCCTCAAGTTCTTGATGCGCAGTCAAGCACTGTCTCAGTAATTAGAATTCTTTTGACTCTCAATGGGCTAAACCAGAAGATTAAAAGAACTTTATTTTCCCGTGAGATTATATGTTCTATACTTGAACAGCTAGGATAGATGGTCATTGTTATATACAGGCTGAAAGTGTTTATTGCTGGCTTTGCGTTTCTTATGCAATGATTTGTAGGTCATTGTAAAACCCAGGGAAAGAAGGTAGACACAAGACTGAAAAAGAGGACTGAAAATCAAACAGTCTCAGTCCCTGTCCTCTCTGCCTGGCCTTGAGTAAATAACTGAAGCAGTTTGTACCTCGCTTTTGCTACTAAAGGTAGCATTTCCCTACTGTGTGGAGATATTACAGCCTGACTATATTGATAAGTATGAAATGTTTTAAATGGCTGTTGTGGAAGAGTTTATTCTCATATTTACATGCAGATAAATTAAAGTGAAAGCTGTACCTGTCCATGGCAGGGGGGCTGGAACTGGGTGATCTTTAATGTCCCTTCCAACCCAAACCATTCTACGATTCTATTTTGTGGAAATAATAAGAAAAGGATGATGTAAGTTTATACCTCAGACATATCAGGCAAGTTCTGTGCTGTCCCTGGAGTCAGTCAGGTTTGGGGTTTGTGAGGGAGGATGCCACTGAGCAGCCAGGGTGGAATCAGAGCCACCTGTAACACTTGGCAGTCACTACCATCCTTTTCACTTTATTTGACATCAGAATTATGCTACAACATCCAAATATATTTGAGCAATAGATGTACTGCATCTCTAGAACTGCTTTATACCCCATGTCTATGGCTCTGTGTGATCAATCAAGGAGCTATAACACTGCGACAGATGACTCAGCTTTACCAGACAACGTTTCTGAGGAAAGGTCAAAGCCATTCCCAAACATTTAAAATGTCCTATAAACTACTCATAAATTCATTCTCTGGGGGAAAAGCCCCACAGAGAATTGCAAGGCACCACTTCATTTATTCAGGCATCCCAGGCCTGCCGTGTGCACCATACAGAATGTAGGAGGAAAGAGATCAGTCTCTGGGTAAGTATTGAAGGAAAGAATAACAAGCATGTGGTGTTATTGCAGGACCCTTGGGTATGTCATCCATTCAGCAGAACCAGGTGGAGACACGATAGCCTTGGAGAAGTGACTACTGATCTTTGGAAACCACCAGAGGGTGAGTGAGGTTCCAGAAAGCAGGAATAGTATTTGGGCTTCTAACTTCTCATCATTGACCAGTGTCTGTGAAAGCAAGGGGAGGTTATGGCTTTGTATGTATTGATGGATCTGTGCCACCATCCTGAGCCTTGAGAAGGGGAAAGAAGGATGGGTCAGGGAATTTCAGATCAGCCAGACCCTTTTCTTATATAAAAAATATAGAAAAAAATAATCAAAGTAGGTACTTTCAAGTGCCTCTAAGTCAACAAAACATTAAGAAACTGCTAACACTATCAATTCAAGACTGAATCCATACCCTTTACTCTTCTACAGTCCAGCAAGCCTGGATCATCGTGGATATCTGTACTTAATATGACCTTTAATCCTGTCTCTTGGGATTTTCCCATAACTAAGGAAATATGCTCCAGTCAGGACACCTCCACAGTCCCAAATAGTTGAGAAGTTACTCTTGCAGAATGGTTAGTAGTGATAAACTCAAGAGTTGGGTACTGTCCTGTATCTTTACTGATGGCCCAAATAATGGAATAACAATGTACTCAGTAAATTATCAAGGTAGGAGGGCCTGAAAGGCCACTGGGCATCAGGATTCCATTATGAGATTATTATGGTATGTTGAATAAATCATCTGAAATAAAATAAATGACTGGCGAGAGAAAGCATTCCAAGAGGAATGATCATCTGTATGAATACAAGCTCAGGAACAGCTGCTTAATTGGGAGTTCTGGGGTAATCCTAGATCATAAATTGATCCGCCAACCAGTAACAAAAACTTGAAAAAACACCCAGATACACTAAAATGAATACACAGGAGTGTTAGATATGAGACCTATGCAGTAATCCTTTTATTCTGCTATAAGTAAGACCTCAGTGGGAACACTGTATTCAGTGTGATACAACTATTTCAAGAGTTACCAACTGCAAACAAAGGATATTCTGAATTTTAGAAGCTGTGCTATGTGGTTTGAAGAATTAGGATTCTTTAGAATCGTTTCTCATGGGAAACAGGAAAGCAGTCTTGACATACATAAAAATTACTGGGAAGAGGACAAGAATAACTGGTTTCTTTGTTCACTCTTACTGAATCGTAGAATGGTTGCAGTTGAAAGGTACCTGTGGTCCGAACCTTCTGCTTACAGCAGGGTCAGTGAGAGCAGGTTGCCCAAGATCGTGTCCAGAGGGGTTTTGAGTGTCTCCAAAGGTGGTGACTCTGTAACTGCTCTGTACAAGCTGTGCCAGTGTTTGACCTCCTTCGCAATCAAAAAGCTTATTCTTAACTTTAGGTGGAATTTCCTGTATTTCAGTTTGTGCCATTTCCTCTTGTCCTATCCCTGGATACTACAGAGAAGAGTCTGGCCCCAGCTTCTCTTCTTCCTCCCACCAGGCATTTAAACACACTGATAAGATCTTTCCGGAAGCTTTTCTATTTGAGGCTAAAAAAAACCCAGGCCTTATTTCAGGTAGAAATAAAGTAGTGAGCATAATTGCAGGAATCTAACGATTAGGCAGAAACAAAGAATTGGGATAAATAAGCCTCAGAACAGACTGCTCACAGAGATCAGCTGGGCAATACCCATCACTAGTGTTTTTAAGGACAGGTTGGGCAGGACAGGAATGAGGTAAAGTGACCTCTTCCTATTCACAGCCTATGATGATTTGTAACAACCTTCTTTTTTGAATCATAGTCTCTTTGCCCATCTCCACATTTCCTTAGCCTTCATTTCATCCATCCCATTCTGTCTTTCTTCTCTTGTGTGTGTATCTATCACGTATCTACCAATGTTTTCCATATAGGTGATGTAAAGAAAAAGAGAGAACAGGAAGAAAGAGAAACAAGGCTGGCATTAATGTGTTCCCCACTCAGCTATGTTTACTCCTTTGCACAAGCAGTAGCTCTGAATGTACCACCCCCCCCAAAAAAAGAAAACAAACATGAGCAAGCCCCCTAATAACTTTCCTACTCAACTAAAAGGGTTTGAAACGAAGTTTCTGAGACCAATTAGTGCATGACGCATGCTATTGTTCTATTTGGCTGATTTGATTTGCCTTGGCCTTAACTTCAATTACAGTGAGAAAGATAAATACAGACTCTCTATTTAAATTTCATAACAATGTTAGAAATAGATGCTACTGCCTTGCTTTTAACCAAACACAGAGTCTGTAGGCAAATGCAATTTCATACTGCAAAACCAGCTGTGGTCACAGATTGGATTCTCAGTCAAAGTAAATAATCTTAAGTAGCCATGTAGCCTTCAGTTTTGTGCAGTGTGTTTGGATTCAGCCTACTGAAGCAGACAGGATGAGGGGGAATGGCTTTAAATTGGAAGGGAGAAGATTGGACATTAGGAAGAAATTCTTCATGAGGAGGGTGGTGGCTGCCCCATCCCTGGAGGTGTTCAAGGCCAGGTTGGATGCAGCAACCTGATCCTGTGGGATGTGTCCCTGCCCGTGGCAGGGGGTGGAACTGGACAGGCTTTCGGGTCCAATCCAACCCAAAACAATTCCATGATTCTCTGAAACTACCGATATGGCAAATAATTTACCATGCCACTTGTAAATAGAATAATAGGCATATGACCTATCCCCATGGAGTATTTTATGACTAGAAAGCACCTTGGAACCATAGAATTAAAATACTAGATAAGCACACAAAAGAGTGGGCAAAGTTCCCTCAGGTGCAACTTAGGTGAAAAATAATGCCAGGCTTTGTGATAACCGGATGGATTTATATAGACAGTGCTCCATTATGCAAAGTTTTGATCTGTGCTTTCCATGTCCCCTTCTTACAATCCAGCTTCAAAGATATTGGAGGAGCCCTTGGAGTCAGATGGTTGTGACTGCCTGGCAGCCTTTGTTGCTGATGTCAGTCACTTTAAAATAGGATATGTGATCACTGCATCTCAGGGAAAAAGGGGCTTAGGAATTCTGGTCTGGCTCGCTTTGAGTCACAGCACCCTCGACAAAAGAATGGATTACTGAATGATCACTTGTGATTTTAATGTCTTGCTTTTTCAGAACTCAAAGTGTAGGTACAGCAGTGCTGGTTAGAAGGTTCCACTGAAGATCATTGGTCCAACCTTCCTCTTGGAGCAGCACTTGCAAAGTTAAGCTGAAATTTTATATTTTTCTGGTCCTCAGAAACCTCACAGCACAGCTCCCCAGTGCCTTGTAAGGAAAACCGCTCTGATACAAAGTACTGGAATTACTGAACTGCTTGTACGTAATTGTTTTGAAGGATTTCAGCTCTCTTGCTCCCCCACACTCATACCTTCTCAAAGATGAAAATTCTGCTTATGTGCCCTAAGGCTGATACAAACCTGACCTGCTCTGACACAGAAGTGACTGTCAGTGATCCCGGTGATTGTCCTGGTCTCTGGTGCTGGGCTCAGGTGGGATTTTTCCATGTCACATTCACATAGAATCATAGAAAGGTTTGGGTTGGAAGGGACCTTAAAGCCCATCCAGTTCCACCCCCTGCAATGGGCAGGGACACCTCCCACAGGATCCAGTTGCTCCAAGCCCCATCCAACCTGGCCTTGAACACCTCCAGCCATGGGGCAGCCTCCACTGCTCTGGGCAGCCTGGGCCAGGGCCTCCCGACTCGCATCATGAACAATTTCCTCCTAATGTCAAATCTAAATCTTCTCCCTTCTAATTTAAAGCCATTCCCCCTCATCCTGTCACTCCAGGCCCTTGTAAAAAGCCCCTCCCCAGCTTTCCTGCAGCCCCTTTCAGTACTGGAAGCTGCTCTAATGTCTCCCCAGAACCTTCTCTTCAGACTGAACATAGACCTGCTAAGTTCAAACAAGAACCTGTATTTCTTAGTGTTGTAGCAGACACGAATAAAATTAAGGAAATTATGGATGCTTATTTCTTCCATAGAATTTTTTTCTATATTGACAGTAGGTGTTAAATGCCAAAACCAGTCTGACCTGGAACAGCTGGTGGATTTTTGGAATCTAAGCTATGAACTGCTGTGGCACAAATTGGTTCCATCACCTCCTCTCCGCTCATCATTCCATGCTCCATTGAAGGTGCTTAATTAAAAGTCTGTTTTAAAGCAGCTGCTATAACCGAGCCCGTAGACTCCCCCCTTGGCCCCTGATTTCCAAGGAATTGATCCTGGAGTGCCCCATTTCCAAGGAAGGAGTCCAGGAGTGCCTCATTTCCAAGGAATTGATCCTGGAGTTCCTGATTTCCAAGGAAGAGATCCTGTGGTGCCCAGTTTCCAAGGAAGGGGTTCAGGAGTGCCTGCTTTTGAAGGAAGAGATCCTGGAATTTTTGATTTCCAAGGAAGGGGTCCAGGAGTGCTTCATTTCCAAGGAAGAGATCCTGGAGTGCCTGATTCCAAGGAAATGGTCCAGGAGTGCCTGATTTCCAAGGAATTGATCCTGGAGTTCCTAATTTCCAAGGAATGAGTCCTGGAGCGCCTGATCTCCAAGGAACTGATCCTGGAGTTCTCAGTTTCCAAGGAAGGAGTCCAGGAGTGCCTCATTTCCAAGGAAGAGATCCTGGAGCGCTCTATTTGAAAGGAAAAAGGTACAGGAGTGCCTGATTCCAAGGGTGGGTCCAGGAGTGCCCAGTTTCTAAGGAATTGATCCCGGAGTGCCTGATTTCCTAGGAATGGGTCCAGGAGAGCCCAATTTCCAAGGAGCGGGTCCAGGATTCCCAGCCAGGGGCCCAGGGTGCCCTCTGCTGGTGGCCGGGCTCCGCTCTGCTCCGGGGATGACGTCACGGTGTTGCTGACGTCACGCTTGGAGCTAAGAAGCGCATCGAACCGCGACAGGCGGCTGGAATGAGCGAAGGGGACCTGTTTTCTACTTGCAGTAAAGGAGCTGCATCAGGAGGACCTGGAAAAGGGCGTTTTGCCAATGTATAAAATCGCACGGTATATGCTGGGTTTAATAATAACACTGGAAAGGAATGTGTTCTTCAGGTAACTCTTGGCTGTGTGAGGGATCTACCCTTTAATGACATTGTTAGTCCCTTCCACTGATTGGACTTTGCCAGTATCAGGGCACCAGCTAGCAAATAAAGTAAGTTAGAAATGTGTTTCTTGGCTGAAGCCCAATTAACTGCAGCTTTTTAGGTTTGAAAGATTCTCAGAGCTTGGTTTTGTCAAGACGCGCCTTCTGCACATGCCCAGCTTGAATCACATATGAAATGTCCATGTGAACTAATACAAAAATTGAGCTTTTCTTCCTCCATCATTTACATATCATAGAATCATGGAATGGTTTTGGTCGGAAAGGACCTCAAAGCCCATCCAGTCCCACCGGTGCCACAGGCTGCCCAGAGCAGTGGTGGCTGCCCCATCCCTGGAGGTGTTCAAGGCCAGGTTGGATGGGGCTTGGAGCCCCTGATCCAGCGGGAGGTGTCCCTGCCCATGGCAGGGGTGGAACTGGATGGGCTTTGTGGTCCCTTCTGACCCAAACCATTCTGTGATTCTATGATTCAATAAAAATACAAATTAGAATGAAAGAGCAGAGACAGCAAACCTTTTCTGGATGCACATTTATATCGACTTTGTAATGGCTTGATTCTCTCCTTCCTGGTGAAAAGCCAAGCCTCCCATATCAATGCTGACCTGTTAAATAATGTCAAAAGCAGATGTCACTGCAAATAAGGTATTTGAACCCACAGCCATGCTTTCCCCTACATTATGCCTGTTTCTAGCCTGCAGGAAATAAAGAAATGCTGCCAGTGTTGGGTCTAGAAGTGCTGTTGGGAAAATTCCCAGCTTGTTCTGCCCAAGTCTGCAGGTTTGTATTTCTCTTCAGGCAGAGAGTGTGATGGATTAGGATCATTGATAGAGTCAAGCTTTAGAATGAGGAATGTAGTTGTGGAATGGAGAGGTGCAGAAACGAGCTGATGGCTTTCTTTTTGGTTTATAAACTGTAAACCAAGCTCTAATCCCTCTGCTGGAGGATTACTGCCTTCATGTGGATCCCTGACTGGAAGCATTTAACTGGTTTTACATGAGGCTTGGGAGTGTCACATGCAGGTATGTTCTACAAAATCTAGCTTGGAAGCCAAACTGAAAGTATCCTAGCTGGGATATGTCAATGTTGTCTGTTAAAACTAGAACAGCCAGAACCCAAGGCCTCCAACACCCTGAAACCTGCATTAACCTGACACCTTTTATAAGTTTTAAGAGAGATCAGAGGAACGTAGGTGTCTACTGGAGCCTGCCACCACAGCGTGGGAGTGTCCTGCCAGCATGTTTACTCACTGCTGTAACAAACACAGGCGAGATTAGAAAGTTTGTTTAGCTATTACGGGGCACCATTTTCCAGCACAGTCCTTTCGGCTGTTTTAACAATAGTGCAGGAGGAAATTCTGCCTTTGGGCTTATCCGCTCGGAACACGTAATGATGGTGCAGGAAGACTTGGCAGCGCTGAGCCATAACCCCAGGGAGATTCTGCACCATAGGTCACTATGAGAGGAACACACATGACCTTCTAAGTGACACGAGCAATGTCAAGGGAAATAAGACTGGCAACCTGTCCTGGTTCTCTTGTCAAACAATGTCAATAACGTGCTTCATAGTCTGTTTTCCCAGGCCATGGCACAACCACATTATCATCGCAAGCACCAACATAGGAATGTGTGGACATCAGTGAGTTGGTATGATCACGCTGTAGATCAGAAGCAGAGGAGGGACAGGAATCCAGTGATGCAGAGAGCCAGTTTCTCAGCTCTATCAAATACATATCCTGTAATTTCAGAGCCATAGATTGTTCCTTAGTGTAGTCAAGCACAAACTATGTAAGGCAGGGACTCTCTGGGCATGTAATTGTGTGTTATGTCACAGGAGGGATGTGTCTAATTGTTAAGTAAAAAAAAAGGATAATAACAATGATTGCTGTCATTTCTGCCCTCCCTAGTAGTGCCTATTTTCCTTGAAGTAATCAGGGACTTGTTGCTAGGTAGTTAATATTTAAGGTACCTTAAATATTTTAATGTGTCTATGCCTGCTGTTTCTAGGCAGCAATATTTGTTTATGATATTGTTATACAACACTTTCTACCTTATATCCTTTATTCAATGTAATCTAATATATCCATACAGCTAAATTGCAGCCCTGATACTGCAAAACTGAATCAAATAGCTGAGTAAGGCCATTTAAAAGTTGGTAGTGTGTGCTTTCAGCCCCTATTGCAGATGCTTACATGTTTCAGAAGTACAAAGTTCCAAAGCTTTAAAGGAAACTGTACCACTTCAGTGCTTTGGGTGGAGAGAGGCCTGATCTGGATTGAATTACAGTGACTTCATCTTTGCCCTCATGCTTCCAGGCATGTTCCGTCTTAGAGCTGTCTTTATATCTGGTGTGCAGGCATGTAGAAATGGTGATAAACATTTGAATTCATCGGAAGACTTCAAGACCACCTTTAAACGGAGAGATGAATTGAACTACCACCTTTTTTTGACTAAGGTCTCTCAATTAAGAGAAATCTCCACATGCAAATCTGTTTTATCTCAATCTTTCGTAAGAGATAATGGGCCAAGAGAGAGAGAGGTTTGACAGCAGTTGGAAAGGCAATTGAGGGGAGCAGGAATGGACAGGAGATGAGCTCAGCAGACACGATGATGCTGAGGGGAGGTCCTGGAGACCAAGTAACCACCAACACCTACTGATATGCTTAACTAGGGATATGTGTTATCGTTTCATAGATCCCTTGGAAGTGTTTTTGGCAAGTGGGCAACGCTGCTTTGAGTTTTCCTTCACTTAATCTCAATTTTTATTTAAATAAAATAGAAAAACTCCCACTGGGGTAAATGTTACGGCTCTTACTGACAGAGTTTACGCTTGGAACTGTGCACTTGAAAGGGCAAGAGAGACCCCTGACTCTTCATGTTCTTGGCCACAGCTCTGTATGGGCTACAGAAAACACACATCGTCTGCCTGCCAACCCTGTGGGAAACACACAGAGAGAACTGTTCCAGACATTGCTCATTTCTGCAAACAGAAGGAGCGCAGCTTTCCCAATGAGGCAGAAATGGATGGAAACTCAAAGTTCACCAAATGATGAAAAGCAATAAATCAAGTCTGCAAGTAATCCATGTAGATGATTTAACAAATCGAATCTATGCCGCAGAAATATAGTAAAGCCAGGCAGCTTTGTTGCTACATTCAGTGAATTTCTTTACTACTTTAAGACTAAGATAACCCCTCATTTTTAAATCATATTTCTGAAGGCCCTGCAGACACATCCTCTGTCCCCTTAGCAGGTGCAACAGAAGGAGTACATTTCCTTGCCTGCACACCTCATTCCTAGAATTTCTTTTTTTTCTCATTAGAAAAACTTATTTTCAGTTCTGGTCTGTCTGCAGCCTTTTTCCTGAGGCTTCCATCACTACTATCAATTGTTGTAAATTCTAATGGTGATTTCTGTATTTGTAGTGGAACATCAGAGAATGGTGCACAGTCCTTGTACGGATATCAAATGTAAAGGACCAGCGACAAGGAGCTCCATTTTCCATGTTTTATTCTGAAATAGGACTTGTGTCTTTACAGATCAGTACCCTTTGGAATTCCTTTCTGCAATATGCATGACAAATGCACTTTTCTTTCTTTATAATCTCAAATTTAACATGCGATCCTCTACTGCTGCTTACCCTGCAGTTTGCTGGTGCAAACTGGATCCAAAAGGACACATGGATCCTGAAGGACAGACCTGTTCCTTCCTTTTGTAAAAATTCCCAGCTTCTGGAGAGGGCAGGGAAAATTCTAGTAGGCAACGATTGAACTAGCCTCTAATTTTTACCCTCTTTCTTAAAGTTGCCTATTTTTAAATTCTGGAAAGGTACCTGTGTGTGAATTGGTACGTCCCACTGCTTTGTAACCAGCTTCTTGCTTTTCTTAAAATAGCTCTCGCTTTGGATTACAGTGGTTGGCGCACGAACACATTCGTGTCTAGTATTACAGAGTGGACAGGCAGTTCACATGCACATGGCAGTTCAGGGCAGTGGAGGCTGATACTGTACACAAGACCATCAACGTGCTGTTTGTGGAAAGCTAGGAAATCCAAATTATCCAGTATAAAGGGCGCTTTGTGCAAAAAGGCTAACATATTTTACTGTCATCCATTTATCTTTAAGCAAATACTTTGCTTTTAGACAAAAGTAGTCTAAACTGAGTGCTTCATTTGGCTATCCCAAGTACCAGTGAGACATTCCTACCCACGTAAATAGAAGGTGGAAGTGCCAATGAGATCATAGCATCTATTGCTAAAATATTTCATTTTTCATATTCATTAGTGTTCATTTTTCATTAATGACACTATTATATATCCAGAGACTTATAGAATGGTTTGGGCTGGAAGGGACCTTAAAGCCCATCCAGTTCCATCCCCTGCCATGGGCAGGGGCATCTCCCACTGGATCAGGTTGCTCCAAGCCCCATCCAACCTGGCCTTGAGCACCTCCAGGGTTGGGGCAGCCACCACTTCCCTTCATTACCACCTTTTTTAACAAAAAAAAAGATTGATCCCACATAAAAATGTTTACAGCTGATGATTTAGATTTTAGTTTTGTAAGACACCTGCATGTCATTACCTGACATTACAGGACCAAAAGCACAGGAGTTACTGCCCGTAACGTGGCCTTCAGTCTGAGCCTGTTTTACCCTCATATTTGTGTGCGTCTTATTTCAATCATGATGCAGTGATGTCATTTGCTTACCTGCATATTTTAAAAGATCAATACATGTGCATCTCAGGAGGGAGAATAAAAATCTAGCAAACTGTAATCTGCTAAACGTACCTGATTCCTTTGTCCTCCTCAGCAGCTCATTTTACAAAGTGCCTTGTGCTATCCGCACGGAGGATCCTGCGACTGATGGGTGTTCCAGGCTCGCTTACATCGCTACCGGAGCGTAGGGAATTATCTGCCTCTACAAACCATGCCATAGTGCTTTCCTGCCTTCTAGGGGGATTCGCTTGTCCTCCTGCCCTTCCCCAACTCCTCTGCAAACACAGCAGAGCTCACATGAATAAAACATATCCCAGGAAAAGGGTTTGTACCTCCCGCTGGAGAGAAGGAGGAATGTGGTACTCTCGGGGGCAACAGAACCGTCTGCTGCCCTTTCCTCGGGGTGCGGTGGGATTTGGCTGGGTGCAAATAGTCACAATGCTGTATTTATAGGAAACACAACGCCTCACTGCTGCGATGGTTTAAATATAGAGAACAGGCCACTCCTGGCACTTAAAATATCACTATATGGACAAGATAGTGCTATCAAAAAATAGTCAAAGTTTTTACTGCCGTTTCACATACAAGCTTTTAATGTCCCTCTTGCGGCTTTTAAATGAGTTGAAACAGTATCTTTCACTGACTTAGGGAATATTGGCTTCTTGGATAAATTAAATCCTTGACTTTTACTCAAAATGAGCAATAGGCATCTATGTTCTTCTCTTAGTGAACACCTTCAGGGTCTTTTCAAAATGACAGTGTGCATATCTGAACAACTTGTGCTCCACAGCACATTTGCCTTTTGTTGTATTTGAAAAGCAATGCCATGCAATGTCATTCTTATCACTAGTTCTAAACCCCTGACTACTATCTGAGTTTCAAAGCCAGGTTTCACCCAGGGTGAAGCCGCAGACCAGCAGTGCCGTACTGCACAAAGTGAGGTAATGAAGAATCTTTTCCTCTCCTCTGCCAGCTCCCCACACCACTGGCACCAAACCAAGGAAGCAAGCAGGATCCGCAAAGAGCAGGTCAAGAGCAGCCAGGGAAAGGGAAGGATTTTCTATCTTCCTCCTCTGCTCCCTCCTTCCAGTCCATACGCAGAAAGTGGAGCTATGCGCATACACGCTGGACTGGGTGCAGTTTTCTCTCAAGCAGCAGAGGAAACAAAGAGAGACCATGACTCAGAGTACCCATCTTCCAGCGAGGCAGCTCCGGGGCAGCCAAAAGCACTTTCCCTATTACGGCAGATCATGAAACCTTGCTACCTAACTCTGCAGCAGTATCACCAACTTTAATAATCAACTTTTAAAGCTTGGCAGGATGCAACTCTACCTCTAGCTTGGCTTCTTTAAAAATAAGAAACCAGTGGTAATTAGACTTGACTCCACCTCCTCTGACCACCACTGAGCAGTACAACATGAATCAGGCGCCATTAGCAGCGGATGACATGCTTTAAAGGGAGAGCACCTGTTTAGCTCCCTGTAAATGGCATGTTTTTATGACTGTAATCTGAATTTCCCCACTGCCATCTCAGCTAGTGAAGTGCTTTCGATCTGAACTACTTCAGTGGGCTGCTTAGAGCAACCAGAGAGAGGCAAGCACATCACACTTTCCACAGACCTTGCCTAGAACTTAGTTGTAAAAACCCACAGCCGATTTTCCTCGATTTAAGTATTTTTATTCTATGATGTCAGCAATGCCTGTCCTTGGCTGAAATGTAATCCTGCAGGAGGAACGTGTCACTGAAGTGAGTTCATGCAAGAATTATGCAGGCGGATGAACTTTCACACCTCTTCTGCTGGAATGCCTGCAATGCTGCTCCAAAACCTAGAGGAGCCAAATGGTACAAGACGTTGTGTGTTCCTGCACAGTGTTAACTACCAAAATGAAACTAAAGGAGGCATCAACCTGCTACCTACAACTAAGCAGCCAGTTCAGTCCATTGTTATTTCAAAACACTCACTGCATTACAATTTACATGCTATATTGTTATTTTAGAATGAAGACTGACAGTTCTAGCTGACCACTCGCAACCTGCCTCATAAAACCAGGTTTTCAGATGGGTTTAAACCTGATTTCCAATCTAGTCATGGCATTCAATGAGTAATCTACTGCCTTGAGCAGCAAATGCTGCAAACATGCTATCAGTTAAATAAAAACTGTTCATTTTACAAATGCAAAAGTCAAACATGTCTTCTGGGGTTTGGTTACAACTCCTTCCTCCCTTGCACTCAGCTCTGCTCGTCTGACACTACACGGGTGCAGCTGAAGGATGCTTTAAGTCTCTTGTTTAAGTGTGTTGTCAATAGCTTAGACCGACCCCCAAGTATTGCTCAAACTGCTGCCAGGAGAGCCTCTTAGCTGGCTCTGTGAAAAGAACGTGTTTGGCTGGAAGCTCAGGAGGAGTTGAGAACAAAAGGCTGATGACTCGCAAAACAAGATAAAAAGCTGGAAAGTAAACTTCTGCAAGACAGCAGCAGCAGATAGTGATTTCTTCATGTCATAAACATCTGTTAAATTGGCAACTCCCGGGGCCAAGGATGGAAAAAAGAATAAATAAAATGAGATGTTAAGCCTAACTCTTTCCTCAATCCATGTGTGTGATACAGCAATGAAATTAAAAGGATGCAAGTGAATGCAGAAAGGCACATTGTGGACTTGATAGAAAGTCAGACTTCACCTGCAGTGCCGTACTGAAGGAAGCCCAAGTAGAAGAGTGCACCAATCACTGCCTGTACGTTGCCAGCTTATAAAATGACAAGACTAAATGAGGCTTCTGTATTATTTTATTTCCCTCTTAAAATATAGCATCGAAGTTCTGCACACATATAAATATCCCTACAGTTTCTTACACACAGTTTCTTATCCATCATTACTTAAAGTGCCCAACTGTGAACATGAAAATAAAAACATTAACCATTAAGAGTGGCTATGGGTACAGAAGGACAGGTGTTCAGACCACGCAGGCCACCGATTGTACAAAAATCACCTGCGAAAGAACGCACCCTGAACAACACACGCCAATGTTAGCCCTGAAGTCGTTCATTTGCTTGGGGTTCTTTTCACTCAGCTGATCTAAAAGTGGTTAAGGTACAGGGTTTATTTTTGAAACACGGCTTTTACATAGTGTAAGAATAAAGGATAAATGCATTACTCTCTTTCTAACTCCCTCCTTCCCCCACAAAGTGTTTACGGTGTCCCAAGCTGCTATGTTGATTAAAAAACCGTTGAAAAGAGCTCTGGAAATGCATGCAACTTAAAATTCACTTAAACACACGTTCAGTTAGAGTCTGAGAGATTTCAGCACTGGGCTACGGTTCAGTTGGGTTATTGGATGTGTTTGTTGTGGTGGCCAGATTGGTAAACACTTCTTCCTTATTTTCAGGCTGATGTTCCATTTTGGTTTCCTCTTTAGCATCTTTGTTACTAGTATCTCCCTTGCTCTTGACTACCACAGGTTCAATCTCCATGATTTCCTGTGGGGGCTTTGGCTCTGGCAAATTTGGCTCAAGTCCATCAACTTGAACTGGTTCAGGGACATCTTCTGCTTTCTGTTCAAGTCTTTCCAAAATGTTCTGGACCTTCCTTACACCATCTCTCCTGGCCTGGCGCACATCTGCACGACCCTCAGGGTCCACCGAGTCTAGGGCTAGCAACTCTTTGGTCAAATACTCTTCAATCATCAAGTACTTTTTGTCAGTTTTCTTGCCTTCAAAGGAGTCGACTGCCTGCTCAAGCATTTGCACTTTCTCCAGAATTGCCTCCACTTTCAAAACACCAGGATGCTTTGGAGGATCTCCCGTTTCCGTTGTCTTCAGTGCTGCCGTTTCTTCACAAGGAGGCCTCTCCTGCGGGGGAACAACCTTAGCTGGGCAAGGAACCTTTTTATCGACTTTCTCTGCTGTGGCTGGAGGTTTCTGGGGTGGCAGTTTAGGATCCAGCTCTTGGTGGGTGACCTGAATCGGGATGTACGTTGATGGCACCTCAGTTTCAGGTGGTGGGACTGCCTTGTTCTCTGGTTTCATTTCAGGTGGTGGGGGTGGTCTTGGTGGCTCTTGAGGTGGGACTGGTTGCTGAGAAACCTAGTGAACAAGGCAAGTTTGTGTTGAGATACAATGAACAATGTTCCTTATTTCTGTCCAAAGAGCAAGCAACCTAACACCCCATTGCCTGTACTCGAAGCAGTGCTATTTTCACACACCCTAGACAATCTTCCCTCTGCATTGCTGAGTATTAGTGATTTAAAATAAAAAAGCACCATGCTGAAGAGTCCGGTTGTTTCCGAACTACTGCAGATTACAAGCACAAATCAACTCAAAGACGTTAAACTTCAACTCACCAAACCCTGCCCGTGCTCACTAAAATAACCCCTGAAAGCAATTTTATAAGATAGAACTTCAGAGCAAAGCTCTCACTTGACTTCAGTAAGATTTTTGCAGGTGCCTGCAGCACAGTCACAATTCCATCCTCAGTGTTACTGAGAGCTGCTGTTTCTTGAAAAGCCAACTGCTTTGCTGAGTTTTAATCATATTCTCATCGTATTCCTGTTTTCAGGGCATTCCTTTTTTCTGCCAGTACTTATACCGATTTTATACTTAGACTATTTATAAACAGAGGTTACCGTGTCAGTCTTATTACACTGTACTGATCTCAGACAGGCTGAGAGAGTTGGGGTTGTTCAGCCTGGAGAAAAGAATGCTCCAGGGAGACTTTAGAGCAGCTTCCAGTACTGAAAGGTGCTCCAGGAAAGCTGGGGAGGGGCTTTTTACAAGGGCACAGAGTCATAGAACAAAGGGGAACGGCTTTAAATTGGCAATAGGAAGATTTAGATTGGACATTGGGACTGGATGGGCTTTGGGGTTTCTTCCAACCCAAACCATGCTGTGATTCTATGATTAGAGACAATCCCTGGGATCACTACAGACCTAACAGTCATCAAATCAGGAATTTCTTGAAAATTAGATTTTAAAATCTTAACAAATGGAATTAGTGAGGACTGAACTTTCCTTCCATTGCCGCCCTCTTCACTTATTTGTGCACATACAGAGTGGTTTTGGAAAAGTGCTAAGATCCAGCTTTCACTGATATTAGATGGCTGAATTCAAATACCTACAGTTATATTTAAACCAAATAAGTGATGGCCTGCACTGACGACTGAATGTAAAATTAGGGAGCTTATTCTCACCTGTAAAAATACTAAAAACAAAATACTATAAGCACTAATCTAGAATATGCCATTGTATCTGAAGACTTCACTTTTCTCCTAGCACATGGGTTTTCAAATATATTGACTCAATTCTGCTCCTGTCATTTTTGCATGTGAAATCTCTCCAGAGAGGAAACCAAAACTTGTCTTCATGCACACCCCCTTCCACACACTCACATTATTTAACTGCAGGAATTTTTAGCGTGATTTTTAACATGGAAAAAGTATTCAATGAGCAACAAGTTCTATGAGCAAGAGGCCACGTCGTGTAGGAAGCAGAAAAAGCTCCAAGACTGGATTTTGCTGATCCTCTTCCTTCACAACTAAAATGACTCTGTGCGCCTGATGCTATCCTAAACGGCTCTGAGACATCAGCAAGGTGCATTTACACAGATGCCACAAAGCCTGCAGACCTGCTTTTCCTCTTGCAAACATAATGCAATATCGGTGACCTCAGTTTAATTACCTCAAATTATGTTCTAGCAAGAGGAAAGTCAAATCGTCTGCTAAATCATGTCTCAGCAATCCAAAGGCTCCACAGTCCTGAAGAGGTGGTGCTGCTCTTATTATCTCAGCATCTCCTAGTTTAAATCCAGAAATGGAGATGGCTTTCCATGCTTTCATGTACCTGTCAGTGCAAGCTGACTTTTCAGCTCTGGCCACAGGGGACAAAACGCTCAGCAGGTCATTCCCTTCCCCATTCCACATACCTGGGGTCTGTCTACAACTGTCTGCACTCTGATGGGAGCTGGGGGCTGTATTTG
Source organism: Phaenicophaeus curvirostris (assembly GCF_032191515.1). Taxonomy (NCBI): domain Eukaryota; kingdom Metazoa; phylum Chordata; class Aves; order Cuculiformes; family Cuculidae; genus Phaenicophaeus; species Phaenicophaeus curvirostris. The sequence continues at coordinate 11,013,174 of NC_091400.1, read as the reverse complement.
GGTGGTAACTCTGGCTGGGGAGCTTTCGCGGCTTGAGGAACCTCTCTGAGCCACTCGGAACGGAGACTGCGCTCGCGCAGGCTTCGGCTCCCTCTCATCAGGTTGAATTTTGTGGAACACCGGTTGGTGGGCTTGGTACTCGCTCTGCTGGGCAGGGTAGTGTGTCTTCTGTGCCTGGTGGTAGACTTGCGGTGGTTGCCGTTGGATATTTTCATGGATCACGGGAATCGGAATATAACCGCGAGGAAGCTGATGGCTTCCTGCGTTGGGTCTGCCAGGGGTCTGAGAGGAAACCGTTGGAGAATCGGGAGCTCCAGGAGATTGAGGCTGTCATGAAAACAAAATCCATTATTAAGTTCTAACCGATTTTGCAATCCCAGTACTTTTAATTTCCAAGGAGCAAAGGAGGAGATAGTCATAGAAACTGAACTCGTGTTTCCAGCATGCAAAGGATCCACTTCCTTGTTTTTTTGGCCAAGGGCCTCACTAGACAAACCACAGAAGTCGTGAGAGAACATCATAACAAGTAGAAACCTGAGCTACAGCATTCCCGGCCCTCAAATGAGCAGGGAGTGGGTGCTCAGTCAGAATGTTTGCTGCTTTTGCATGGCCCGTCCTGTCCAAACCTGTTAAATTTGAGGCAAACTGATGTTAAGCAAACAAATTATAGGCTGAAGACAAAAACAGAGCCTTAACAGAGGCACACAGACTTCTGATCCTGGTCACGCTAACAGATATGATTGGGTTGGGGTTTTTTAAAGCACATCAGTAATTTGGCAGCAGGCCAAGTTAATACCCCCTTTTCCTTCCCAAGACCTTCCAGCACCTCAACCTCTTGGCAGCAGCAGCCGGAGCTGCACCAGAATAGAGCTGCTGTCAGCAGGGTGAGCACTGGGCTGGCTACAGAATCCAGCTCCCAGCGTGTTCCAGGCTGTGGGTCTGAGTTTGGGGAAAGGCAGCTTCTTTGCTCACAGCTCCCACCCACCTCCTGTGATGCCGATCCATCCCCTCACCAACTCTGCACCAGTTCAAGCACCTGTCAGGCTGGTCCCTGACCAGTTCCACTCTCTAATGATTCCCTGGTGGGTTTGTTGCACGACTCAGTGAACGGTCAGGTCAGACTAGAGCTGGCAGAGAGGGCAGAACAACACAGCCAGGAGACAAGGGAAGGGCAGGCAAGGCAGGAGAAGGAGGACATGGAGGGGCTGGAGCGCATCCAGAGAAGAACGCTGCTGGGGAAGAGTGCGGAGAACAAGAGCTCTGGGAGCAGGTCAGGGAGCTGGAGCTGTTTATTCTGGAGGAGGCTGAGGGGAGACCTCTGCACTCTGCAGCTCTCAAAGGAGGTTGTGGTGATATGAGTGTTGGTCTCTTCCCCCAGTACAAGCAATAGGATGAGAGGAAATGGCCTTAAGTTGCAACAGGGGAGGCTTAAATTGGACAAATTTCTTTACAGAGAGAGCGGTGAAGCCCTGGCAGAGGCTGCCCAAGGCAGTGGTGGAGTCTCCATCCCTGGAGGGGTTCAAAAAGCGTGTAGATGTGGCACTTGAGACATGGTTTGGTAGGCACAGTGGTGTTGGGCTGACAGTTGGATCAGATGATCTTGGAGGTCTTTTCCAACCTTAATGACTCCATGATGCCATGATTATAGCAAGGGGAACAAGACCTCTCTATTGGTGCTGGTGAACTGCCCAGGAAACAGCAGCCTTAAATGAACAAATAAATGCCGGTTTATATTAGGGTACCCATCAGTGCCACCACTGGTGGCCGCAGGGACGTGGAGTTTAAAGGCACGGTCACAGGCTCGAGGCAGCTGATACCTACACTGCGCTGCCTAGTTTTTGACAGCAAATTCGGGGTTCCTCAGTAGTTATCTCAGAGGACTCCAGTGAGAGGCACAGCAGACACATTCTGGAAGCCACTGTGCATACAAGACAAACCTGTCCAGTGCTGGGAAAAGGAGAAGCTGAGCCTCTTGTCCTGGTACTGCATGGACAGGGCGCTGCCAGTCAAGACAGCTCAGAAACCTGCTAACAGAATCTAAATTACATTATTCAGACTCCAGACAGGTTCTGGAGTAAAAGCCAGCACTGAATTACAGACCTGATGATGTGTTTTCAAATTAGTGAAGGCTGAATTTCCTCCTCATCTGACTTAGAATAAAAATGAGGTTGGTATTTCCATGTATTAAGAGAATACCAATTCTGTTCATTCTCTAGAGAGAGCAGGCAAACCAGAATCCTGGAGTACAGAGCAAGCAGGGTGACTTTCGGTTTTTAGAAGTTCATAGTTTGGAAGTATTTTCACATGCCACTGAATGACACAAGTGCTTAACAATTCCCTTTTAAAGCTGTACATGTGTCAATCTACACACTTAATGAACTCCAGTATTAAACTGGAAAGCCAAGACTCCAGCAGCACTACTGAAGCAGCCTGTGTTATTGACTAAATGGCCACTTCATTTTTCTCTCCCACTTTATTCACTTCGGATTCTGACTCATGGTGCAGAAGCCACAAGACTGTGCCCTCCGCTTGTGGGGGATCCAGCATGAACCTTAAACCAACCTTCCCCTCCTGCCAGACCCACACAGCTCGAGCGTCCCTTCCTGCAGGAGCCATTTACATGCAGAACCATTCCAGAAGGAAAGCAGGCAATGCCAGGAAAACTTCACTTATCTACACTGCTGTGACTGCGTACTTTTGCATTTTAACTCTCTAAGTAGTGAGAAAATGCAGTCCTGGGGGAACTCTGGCTTTCTGATGGACAAACTGCCCATGTGACATTCAGGTGATAAACGCTGCAAAGACCAATGTGAACACAGCCCAGCAACACTGTTGAGATACCTCGGGTCCATGCGTGGCCGGCGCTGGGGCTGCAGCAGCTGCCGTTGTCTGTCCACACTGTTTATCCGCCTGGGAAGCCTCCGCTGGTCCCCTTGGAGGGGACTCAGGGCCAGCATAGGCCCCCCTCAGAGGTGGCTGCGCCTGCATTGAGGTGGGCACAGCTTCTGTCTTGTATCGCTGCACGCCGGGCTGCGGAGCGGAGAAGCACGGGTGCTGCCGTCGCCCATCGATGCCCTCGTGGATGACAGGAATAGGGATATAGCCAGCCCGGAGCTTGGGGTATCCCATGTTTCCTTCTCTTGCTGGCTGCTGCTTGGGGCTATCGCGAGATGGACCGTTTGCTGACGACGGGCCTTCCTGCAAGTTAAAAACATCAATACACCCAGTAAGAAAAAGCTGCCCTTGAGGTCTGTCCTAAAAGCAGCATCAGCTTGTGCAGGAGAAGTTCAGACCCCTTGGGTCCGTGCAGGGCAGCTCACAGCAGGCAAGAGAAGGGAAGCAGCTAAACAGCTTGCTTATGTACGTGGCTTTCACCTTCACTTCTCAACTTCGAAATACCTCATTGCAATAGGATTTCTTATTCCACATGCATTGCTTGTGTTTAGCCACCTGCCCACCCCTTCACATGGAGCTCTTCCAATTCAAACAAGCACCCACGGGACCGGAGGCATTTCCTTAGCACCTCTCAGAACCAACCCCATCTGAGAAGATAGGTTTGAGGAAGCCTTATCTCATCAGAAGCACAATGTTTATTTGGATTGTTCTTCCCACTGGAATCTGAAGAGTTACTGATGAAATATACTGGAGAATAAATTCTCTTTCAGCTTGGAGAGGATCTGTCTCCGTTAATATTGAGAGGAGAGGAAGACAGAATAGTGCAAAGAAGAGGAAAACACTGAAAAGCAAGGCAAAATAAATCCCTGCCTTGTCTGAATACGCTCCCTGGACAATGTCAAAGCTCTGGCAAGGGTGGAAGCAGTTTGCACCCAGAGCCCTCCCAAGTCCTCTAGTAAGTTCTTCCTGCACCAGTCATTCTATTTTGAGGCCCCGCGAGAGCCAAGTTCCAGATGTATCTCTAAGTCAGATCATATAACAAGCACCTCTGTCATTCAGAGGGTAATGTCATTATTCAGTAAGAGGAGAATTTAATAAGGGGACACATGGTGGAAACCCTATTTTTAAAGAGGTGTTTAAGCTGCAAAAATATTTCATGTCACCTCTGTACACATTCATACACTAATTCATTAACTGTTTTACCAACCAGACTGTTCTTCTCACAGTGCAGTATCCCCTTAAAAAGGGTTTCTGAGAATTCCTGTAAGCAAGGAAACTGTGAGAATAAAGGCTGTTGTTTAGGGAAGCTAATAAAATAAAGACAGCAAGCACTGAAAGAAACAAGTTCAAAGCCAGAGCCCTTGGTGTTGCATTTCCTTTTACTCATTAAAAAAAAAAAACAATTGTACAATGGAAAGGTTCTGAGAGAAGCAGAGAGGAGAGCCAGGCCTAGAAAGTTCGCACGGAGAAGCAATTTGGAGTTGGCTTTTCCAGTTGCAGAGCAAGGATGATCTCATGCCAAGGTCTGCACCAGGATCCACCGCCGACAGATGAGTCATTTTCAATGCACCCTGCCGGGAAACCACGTTCGGGAAACCACATTCCTCTGCCACTAGGCAGGCTGCCAGGGGCCCGAGGACCCCCAGCACCAACACCGCTGCCACTTCACCTTCTAGCAACCCTGAATACACAGCAGTTCCGGCAACCACCGCTCCTGGGATCCTCAGGGCCATGCCATTATGCCAGCAAACTGCATTTGCCAGAAAATAAAAGGTGAGATACGCTCAGCAGGCAACAATGTGAGGCTGTGTCAGAGTCAAATGTCTGCTGGGAGAGTGGAGCTGAGGGGAACTGATGGTTTGCCAGTCAGAAAAAGCACCTTGCCGCTCCACACCTGACTTCACACATTCCACACCAGCTGCTTTGCAGAATCCCTGACGCAGGGAGCAGGCGGTGGGCTGCGGGGGTAACCCGAGAGTCCGCAGCCAGCCACCCCACCTACAGGCACGGCTCCACGGCTATAAAAAGGAGATGCATTCACTTCCAGACTTGTTGAGGATCGGTGCTGGGAAGGGCTTGGGAGCTGGGTGGGCCAGCAGCACCGACAGATGCCCTGACATGAGAAGGCTCTCAGCCACAGGTGCTCCACTCCACCTGGGTGCACAACAAACTTGCCCTAAAGGACTATTCTCCAGCTCCTCTCTCCTGGCATTTCAGGGGTCTGCAAAGTTTTGAACTGCTCCGCTTTGGGAGAAGCCCTTCAGTCTTCTCCAGTAATCCACAACGATAAACCTTTGTCGAGGCTTGATCACAGACAGTGTTCTGCTCCCCTCCTCTCTATGAACCCCTCCCAGAAGCCTGACCATGCATTTCCCCTCCTTTATCCTCATTTTCAGACCCTTGAGGCTGCTGTCCTTGTTTTGAACCATCTCAGCAACCTAAGAAATCTGCCTCTGTAACTTAAGCCCCAGTGAGAAACAAAAGCAGCAGCCCAAAACCCAAGAAAAGTCAGGTTGGCTGTTTTTCAACTAATTCCATTTCTATCTGAAGCAAAACTTTTGGTAAGTTTAACACTATTTTATAATGGGACCCCTGGCCCTTCCTTAAGAGCCACAGCATGAACCCTACTGTCATAACTTGCCCTTTCTTCTTACAGCTTCAGAAAACCTGTGCTGCTTCTATGAAAGCATTTCAAGTTGGTCCTTTGCTCCAGGCTTTTTTTTTCCCTGTAGTCAGGTCTACCAACCCTAGAGGACCTGTGTGTGTGTCCCAACAGTGCAGTCACGTTGGAGCAGTCCTCAGTGAAGGAACAAAGGCAGTGGCTCCTCTTTTATCCACCTTCAGTAGCTCTGAGGTGGTGAGATCAGATTTAGGAAAGGTGCTGTCAATCCCAAGTGCTCTGCCTGATATACACTGTCCTCTTCTACAATGAATTAATATTTAACTCCAGAAATGGTGGCTTCTGTTATCCAGGTTGTATCACCACAGCCTCAACATTCCTTGTTCCTTCCTGTTCCTGCTCTCCACACTGCTTCAGATGTCCATGAACGTGCTGGGGAGAGGCTCTTGATACAGAAGTACAGGAATAGGACAAGGGGAACAGTTTTCAGCTGAAAGAGGGGAGAGTGAGACGAGATCTTCGTCAGAAATGTTTTCCTGTAAGCGTGGGGAGGCCCTGGGCCAGGTTGCCCAGAGCAGTGGTGGCTGCCCCATCCCTGGAGGTGTTCAAGGCCAGGTTGGATGGGGCTTGGAGCCCCTGATCCAGTGGGAGGTGTCCGTGCCCACGGCAGGGGGCTGGAACTGGAAGGATTTTGAGGTTCTTTCCAACCCAAACCTTTCTGTGATTCTATGCTTCTATGCACAGTTCTCCACTCTGAAACACCCTGCACTGAGGAATGACACCCCTGCACCAGCACTGAAGACTGCAGAGGCCCTGGGCTCAGGTATACGGCTACAAGCAATTCAGGCTCATACTTAATGAGGATCCAGCACAACAGTGAGCGTACATGGATCCTGGCATCCCCACAGTCCAGTTTTCAGTCAAAGCAGTTCTTTCACTTGTGCCAGGGAGCCTGCTATTCCCAGCCTGGCCAAACAGGTTCTGGAAGGCATCAGGAGAAGCTCAGGTGTGTCTGGACACTACAGCAAGGGGGAAGAACAGAATCCAGCTCTGGAAAACTCTTGTCCTAACACTATGGAGAAGAGATTCATGGATTCTCTCCAAATGCTTTAATTCCTGTTTCACAGGAGAGCCAGTCAGGAGAGGAAAAATGTCCATTGTTTGGTTTTCACAAACAGTGCCTGCTTGTTGTACGAGCAAACACATCACCTGAAAAAGCCCAACGCTCACATCTAACACCAATCTGCAGAAAGACAGGACCAAGCCTTATCCCATCATCCTTCCCAGTTTAAGTATAAAAAGCAGGAACCCAACTTGGACTTCCTGCCCTCATCCAAGGAAAGAAAAAGTTCTTGGGCTGTGACACTAACTATAAGCAACAGAGTATTGATGGACCTACCCATAGGTCACAGGACTGGCAATTGTCACTACAGGAATCCTGGCTGTGACCGCACACTGATTATATATTTAAGAGACAGAGTCCCAATAAAGAAAGAGCGCAAAAATGCAATAAAACCCCTCAAGCAGCTCAAATTTTGACCAGTCTTGTCCTCCATGGCAGGTACCCTGAAACACCACCGGGAACTCAGACCCCATCCACCCTTTCAGGAGGTGCCCAGCAAGTGCAGCAGAGTCCTCATTGCCAGTCAAATGAGAAACAGAAAAGCTGCAGTGTTCTGGACAAGAGAGCTGAGGAAGAATGGCAGCACTCCCACCTCTCGGGACAAGGACATGTGTTTCTGTTGTGAGGCCATCACCAGGATAAATAAAGGTGCAGCCAGCACGCAGTTGTGCAACTGGAAAAAAACACTTCATCCCCCCCACATCCTACTCTTGGCTTCCCATGGGAAGGGCACAGGCAGGAGTGATGTTAAAATCCTCAGACTCGCTCAGATTTAAGTGAGTTCTGACTCTGTGCCATCGGCATGAAAGAAATAACAGCAAGAGGAAAATGTAACTTCACAACCAAACTCCCGGTCCAGCTGTGCTATCCATCCAGGAGGGATAACGGAGTAAGTCTTGATGTGCCCCAGCGACTGTTCAAATGTTATTCCAGACCGAAACATCAAAACCTGCAAACTCAGCCACTGCTGATGCTACCAAACTGCGACTAGAGCCATCCAGATGGCTGCACCCATGGAATGAGAGTCCCCAATATATCCTCTACGAACACTAAGTTACTCCAATAGTTGTATGGAACTTGGAATCTCCCTTTGAGACTGCTGGCATAGTGCACTTCTCATTCCTCGTATACTAAAATGGTCTATGGAAAAAAGAAGTTGAAAAGCAAGTTCTGCTGCCACCACACTCTCTCATTTTTCTTGATCGATACTTGCTATTATTCACAGTAAATTCAGTTCTCTGAAGCATTTATGTGCCACACAGGCAGCAGCAATGTAAATATTTAACTTGTAGTTGTTTAGTAATTATTATCTAGCAAAGAAACACACATTTTTACTAACATTACCAAGACATGGAATATCTCTTTATCTCTGCAAACAGAAGGGCTGCTGACTTCCATATGGCTCTGACCTTCTCAGCTGCTGCTATACAGAGTACCAGACAAATAAAATAACTGTAGTTGCTCAAACGACAGACAAAATGCCAGCACCTGGCAAAATCCGACTTGAGAGAAGGCTTTTAAACCTGAATCTTATCTATTTAGAAAGAAGGGAGTAGTATGGTCCTGTTCTTTCACAATAGAATACAACAGTATAACTAAACTGTGTGATTGGAACACAGCTAAGTTGGCACACATGCTCAAACTTATTTAGTACCAGAAATTGCCATGAATAACAAAAAAAAAAGCCAGTAGCAGCTAATATGGAAATCTAACAACAAGGTGCCAATTCTATGCATTAAAATAAAATACCACTTTATGTCACAGAACCAAGCAGGTATGATTCCATACCTGCTTGTATTTCACTTGTGGCCAGACTTTTTCTCTCCCCTGTTAACACTAACCAGATAAATCGAACAACTGACCATAGAGACCAGAACATCCAAGTATTTCTACAGTTGAACAGTGCTTTGTGCGCAAGCCCATCAATGGTAGAACACCACCATAAAGTACATTTCATTAACACTTCCCAGAGACCTCTACAAGTGGGAAGGTGAAGAAGGGATTTACTTCCAGCGCTGATCCCTCACTTCCCACTGCCAGGCTTCAGCCACTAAAGATCTTCACATGCTCGCTCTTTTACTCACTATTTGCACTTAAATATACACACTGAGCACATAGGCGTCTGAGCAAGATATCATTAGCAAATGACTGAAGTACACCATGAATAAGCTTCATCGCATGAGCTGTCTCAGTAGAGCTTCGAGTCGGTCACATCATGCAACCCATTTAAATGCCAAGCTGCTTTTGATGTTCTGTTTGTTGGATGCTGAGGTTTATTTCCTCACTCACACATGTGCAGGCAAATAGGCCATTTGTTCTCTCTTGTAATTGCCATGCTGAGTTACACAAGGATGACACTAACGAATGCTCTGGCTGATGGAGCACGATGATGTCATTCAAAATTATAAAGAAGCACTACTTAAACCTTAAGGAGAAAGCTCATCATAGAATCATAGAATAGTTTGGGTTGGAAGGGACCTTAAAGCCCATCCAGTTCTAACCCCTGGCATGGGCAGGAACACCTCCCACTGGATCAGGCTGCCTAAGGCCCATCCAACCTGGCCTTGAACACCTCCAGGGATGGGGCAGCCACAGCTTCTCTGGACAACCGGAGCCAGGGCCTCCCCACCCTCATCGTGAAGAAATTCCTCCTCATGCCTAGCCTAAATCTGCCCCTCGCCAGTCTATACCCATTGCCCCCAGTCCTATCACTACAAGCCTTTGTGAACAGTCCCTCACCAGCTTTCTTGTAGCCCCTTCAGGTACTGGAAATACGCTATAATTCACATGGCAGCCTTCTCTTCTCCTGGCTGAACAACCCATAAGCTTCCAGCACAGAGAGCCTTACTGGAGCAAACACACTGGCTCTCTTGCAGATTCATCTTGTTTCATGAACTAGAACTGTTCTTTTTTATCACTAAGATGATTCTTAGGCTAAAATGCCCTGGTGCAGACATGATGATGCTTGCTTTTCATGCCCAGTGGAAGCTGGGCTGAACAGAACAAGTTTGGAGAAAGAAGCAAGGGCTGCTACCAAGGGCAGAGCCAGCATCACCATCCACCCTGCCAGCTTTAATGGGCAGGGTTAGAGAGAAGCCCTTCAGAGCACTAACAGCAGTATCTTTGCCAAGGATGGTGAGAACAAAGACTTGATTCAGTTATTCCTGTTCAGTTACCCAAGCAGCAAGGGGTCAGCCTGTTGCTTCCCTGCTAGGAGCTGTGAGCTAGGCATTTGAAACACAGAATAAAGTACAAACCTCAAGAACTAGCAAAACGTGCTCCATAAACATGGAGAATGAGCAGCCAACACCTCCTGAGTAAACTGTGGGTTTCACAGCAAGGAGGCAACATTTTCACCTACCTTTCTGACTGCACTTCCTTCACTAGCAATTTTCCAACTGTGTAAGATCACTCACCCTACTGCACCCTATTTAGGAGTAAAACGGCTTTGCCATCAGCCATAAAAACACACTCTTGTGCCACCCAACCCACTGGGCAATGTTAGCCAGGTCGCTTCCACACCGTGTGTCTCGTTTTCCTGCCTGTAAAACCAAGGAGGAAAGAAAAAGAACCAAACCAACAGCTTCTGAAAGACAGATACAGCATTTTTCAGCTATAATTAAGCACTGTGATTGGTGTGAACAAGCCATTTCTTCTATTTTATATCTACATTTAACTTGGCATGAAGAGAGGGCAGATGCGCCACAGACAAGGGTGGAGGCGGTGCTCACGCAGAGCGATACTGTCTGTGTACCCCAGAGCATACTGGATCCTTATGTGCCTTACCATGGTTCAAGTGCAAACAACTCTGTTTCTGCCACGTGGTTATGGAATAGCTTTGCCTGAGTACAGGGTATAAGAGTTAAATATGATCCCTAGGTAGGAACACTGCCACCTGGCACAGGAACTCCTCTTCTCTCCTTCAGATAAGAGGTCGCTATGTTAGGAGTTACACAGCCATGCAAGACCAGCCTTGCTTCTCCTCTCACATCACTGCCCAGACACTGCAGCATCACTGCCAGCATCATTTCTTCATGTTCCTTTGCTTATTCCTGATTTGATCCACCCCTTGTTTTCTGATTAATTGCTCTCTCCATAAATTAACTCCCTGCTGACCACAATCTGTCAAGGGGGCGCTTTGAAAAACTACGCGAAGCAGCTTCAGGGAACTTGGACAAAGCCAGCACGCAACACTCCAAAAATCCTCTACTGATGATTTTGCAGCTCCTACATTGTATATAAAGCACCCTTTTAATCCAGTAACTCATTTATTAACCTGCAACAGAACACATATCACCATAAGGAACATAAAAACCAGAGATGCGGGGAGGCTGGATTGAACTTCCAATTTGATTTCTAATTTGGTCTACCAAGCATTTTTCAGTTGACTTGAGCGTAAGAAGTCAGCGCTCAAAAATAAGTTCACTGCTAAAGAGATGGGAATTGAGTGACTTAAGACTTATTTCGGGAAGCAGAGAGAACGGATGCAACAGCCACGAAGGGTGAGGATGGAAACGTAAGCGTACTCGGTTGCTTCCTAAACACCAGCGAAGCCACTGGTAAGAGGGTAAGACGGCACCGTCTTCCTTTGGGTCTGGACAGTCATCATGGCAACCAATAAGTGATCTATTTATCACTTTTCTGACCACTCCCAGACTCTGTGGCTGGCTGGTAGAGCTTTTATCTCAACCCTAAGGCATTAGTGAGCTATCGATCACCGCAGTATCAGTCCAGTGAAGCTCAGCGCAGTCGATTCCCTTGGTCTATTTTTAGATGCAGTATTTCCCACTGGGTTTTCTGCATGTGGAAACAACACATGGAAGGGGCATCAATACAAGCCCTGTCGTTGTCTTCTTCTTTAAACATCTATTTTTATCAACACTTTGGGGAATACCAAGTAAACAATTTATAAGACAATCTTGCAGAAAGTATGCTGAGCTGTGATGGCATGAGTTACACAGAAAATACAAAAGAGAAGGAAAGGAAATCCGTAATTCTACCAAAAAAACAGGAAGAAGAGGGACGTTGCTAGCAAACACATTTTTAGTACAAGATTTCAGTTACGTGCTTCACAATATTGATTGTAACTTATTCTTTGAATGCCTTCCCATTAAATAATTAAGCAGTTGGAAGGAAGTCCATTTGCCCACTAAGAGGTTTTGTTACATTTGCAAAGTCATGGCTTATTTGTCAGGGGAGTACATTAAGTGATTTTCTGTTCTTTCTCAGGAAGATCTCCCTGTTCCAGCATTATCCTGCAATGATTTTATCTCAGGAACAGAGCTACACGTGCAGAGGAAGAACATCCATCCTTCAGGTGGGTAAAAAAAGGTCAGATGGAATGAGAACATGAGAGAGCCACCACGATTGATGAATGCATCTAAAAACATAGTTAAATGCAAACTTAGGTCTGGCTCTGTTGGTTTAAAATGTCTGTCATGGGTTAAAACTTTAGAAGAGCCACTCTGCATTTTACTTGATCCTATATCTGGTACAGTTTACTGCAGTCAGCATGGTTGCACTGATGTTAAGCCTGGAGCAAGTGGCAACCATTTGGGAAAAGAGAACTTCATCGTTAATGCAGTGTGTTCTTTAGCTGGAAAAGCTCAGTGTTAGACCTGTGCTCCATTCACTGAGCACTTACAGAGAAACACAGGTTGTCCAGGGAAATGGTGGCTTCCTGGAAGGGTTCAAGGCCAGGCTGGATGGGGCTTGGAGCAACCTGATGCAGTGGGAGGTGTCCCTGCCATGGCAGGGGGTATGGAATCAGACGATCTTTAAGGTCCCTTCCAACCCAAACCATTCTATGACTGTAACACCTCATTTCATTTCTCAGGTCTCTCCAGAAGTGAACAAATGTTCAGAGAGAATACTGATAGATGTGAGCATAAGGGTTATTTAAGGACCATCATAAAAGTGATTTTAAAGACTTCTAGTCTCGCTGGCTGATTTCCATGAAAGCAAAGTCAGCGCAAGTTTGATCTCTGTGTAATCAGCCTTGGAAAGGTGTATGAAGTCTGACACATGCAGTCAGCTTCCGCAGTTCTCAGATCACTTCTAAAACCCCCAAGTTCTCATCTGAGGTAGAGAGTGAGAGAAATCAGAAAGCGGCTCACATTTAGTCTCTCCTTCTGCCTGCATCTGTGATTTTGCCCTTCCTACCCCTTTAAAAAACAGTCTAACACCTTCAAAAATCACTGCTGGATTTGAAATCCCATGTCAGTGACTTATGTGTCTTCTTTGGCATTGTCTGGCTAAGAAATTATTATTCGGGAGGAGAAATACTTTCCTTGAGCCTGGTTCTGAGATTTTAAACAGTTCCCAGCCTGAGGAAATCCCCTGCTATTTAACAAACCAACCATTTCAGAAGCTGCCCATGAATTCCCGCAGATATTCCTAACTCACGGCTCTGACACGTGGCTGCATCAGACCGGTTTGACACAACTTCTGCCACCACACACTGGAGGGGTTTCTCTTTGAAGAGCATTAGACAGGAACTCCTAAAAATCAACCATTTTCCATCATCATCTCTAGAAGCATTCCTCAATGAACGATCCCAAAGTGTGCACACATTCCTGCTTTCAGTGCCCACCAACTGGTTCTCCTGTTCAGAAAAAGCCTGTCCCACAAAAGCTGTCCAACAGCCAGTGCAAGTTTTTCTCTCTTCAATAACCTCTGCAAGCTGGCAGAAGAGGAGGCACCTTTCATTACCATGGATTTCACACTGTGTAGGAGTAAAATCTGTTTTGATTTGGGCACCTTTCTACTCAAGCAAAGTGCATCCACGCTGGTACTTCACATGATTACCAAAAGCAGCTTAAACGTGACTTTTCCACTGAATAAGTTGCTTAAAAGCGGTGTTTCCGTAACAAAAGCCTTTGAGTAAACAGCTCACTTTTCTCAAGTCTGTTTTAAAACCGAAACTATTTATTATTTTAATTGCCCTCACAGCCAGTGTTATCAGGTCCCTCCTTACACCAGGATGATGGTGGCTCCAAAAAAAACCGAAACAGTTAAAGCACTCTTTCCTACGCCAGTCCCAATATCCACATTATCAAATTACAGCCTTCTCAGACCTCTTTGCATTGTGTGTTTATTTATAAATCAACTGAACGAGCCCTCAGAAGGTTGAAAGGCAGGGAAAGGGTGCGTTTGGTCACCTATGACTCATTACAGCACTCCAGCAGGTTCCTGGACGTGGCTGCAGTTAGTGGCCCTTCCCTTTCTTTCCAACACCGAGCATCGGCCTCGGGCTGTGCTCAGAGCAGGCAAGCGCTATTTTAGGATACATCAAGTTCTTAAAATAATAACAGTGACTGAGAGCTTTGCCCCTCACATTTGTGGGAAAATCATCGAATTGTTTGGTTGCAAAAGACCTTTTGAGATCATCGAGGCCAATCGTACCTGCCCATTACTAAACCAGATCACTGAGCACCTCATCTGCCTGTCTTTTAAACCCCTCCAGGGATGGTGACTCCACCACCTCCCTGGGCAGCCTCTGCCAGTGCCCGATATCTAATCCAAGCCTCCCCTTGTGCAACTTGAGGTCATTTCCTCCCTACTCCAGAGAAGACACCAGCACCCACCTCACTGCAACCTCCTTTCCAGTAGTTACAGACAGTGATAAATAAGGTCTCCCCTCAGCCTCCTTTCCTCTAGGCTAAAATCCCCAGGTCCCTTGGCTGCACCTCATAACCCTTGTTCTCCAGCCTCTCAATGTTCTTCTTGGAGTGAGGGGCCCAAAACTTAACCCAGGATTCGAGGTGCAGCCTCACCAGGGGGACAATCCCTCCCCTGCTCCTGCTGGCCACCCCATGGCTGATCCAAGCCAGGAAGCTGGTGACCTTCTTGCCCACCTGAGCCACTGCTGGCTCATGTTCAGCTGCTACCGACCAGCACCCCAGGTCCTTTTCCACCAAGCAGCTTCCTAGCTGCTTTTCCTCAAGCAGGAGCATTGCAGGCCACCGAGGAGAAGCTGCAGCAGGTCTGCCAAGGGTGGATGTAGAAGGAAGCAGGATGTTCTGACTGCTGCGGTGTTGGGCACGCAACTGGAAACGGTTCGGGGGTCCCAGCCCCGCGCCCACCACTTTGGCCTCCCCTGGGACCGTGGCGGAGCCCCCAGCCAGCTGGGCATACCGGGTGGCCAAACCTGACCTGAGCTGGCAGAGAAGCACATGAAACCCCCCGGGAAATCCTTTTCCCACCAGGCAACTCCTGCTTCAGGTCAAGTTTCCAGCACTTTCTGCCTAGAGCCACTGCACTGCGAAAATACCAGAGGGCTGCCCTCCTCAGGGGCGGCATTCCCAGGGGAACACCTTCCCAAGGCGGGGGGTATTTCCAAAGGGGCTGCATTGCCTCAAACCGAGGGAATCTGACCCAAAAAAAAAGCCACTCCTGAGGGCCCTGACAGCAGCGCTCTCGCCTCGCCTTCCATGGACATATTTGGAGTGGGATACGGCTTTTCCCAGCGCGCTGAGGAACAAACGCAGAGCAGGGAGCGACTGAGGGTTTGTGAGCAGGGAGAAAAGAAAAGGCTGAGAGAGTTGGGATTGTTCAGCCTGGAGAAGAGAAGGCTCTGGGGAGACCTTAGAGCAGCTTCCAGTGCCGAGAGGGGCTCCAGGAAAGCTGGGGAGGCGCTCTGGATCAGGGAGCGCAGTGAGAGGATGAGGGGGAATGGTTTTAAGCTGGAAGAGAAGAGACTGAAATGAGATCTTGTGAAGAAGTGTTTTCCTGTGAGGGTGGGGAGGCCCTGGGCCAGGTTGCCCAGAGCAGTGGTGGCTGCCCCATCCCTGGAGGTGTTCAAGGCCAGGTTGGATGGGGCTTGGAGCCCCTGATCCAGTGGGAGGTGTCCCTGCCCATGGCAGGGGTGGGACTGGATGGGCTTTGACGTCCCTTCTGACCCAAACCATTTTATGGAACAAGAAGGAAACACCCTGACAAGGCACAGGCTGGGTCGGTTTCTGATTTTCCTAAGGGCATTTGCTGTGGGGACAGGAAAATAAATCAGATTTTGTGTCTCGCCAGGCGGGCCGGGTGGAATCATGGAATGGGTTGGGTTGGAAGGGACCTCCAAGCCCATCCAGCCCCAGCCCCTGCAGGGACCCCTTCACCTCCACCAGGCTGCCCGGAGCCCCATCCAACCCAGCTTTGAATGTCTCCCGGGATGGGGCATCTCCCACCTCTCTGGGCAGCCGGGGCCAGTGTTTCACCCCCCTCAGCAAGAAAAAATTCTCCCTAATACTCGGTCTAAGCCTTTTCTCTTATCGTTTAAGACCATTGCCCGTTATCCTATGGCTACAAGCTCTACTGAAAACTTTCCCCCCCACCCCCAACTTTAAATAAACACCGTGAGCCCGCGGTATCAAATGATCCAATGCACAAAAAAGGGCTTGGAAATGCGTCAGGGACAAAAGGCAGCGCCTGCCCTCACAGCATCGCCATGCGGAGCGCCTGGGGTCCCCCTCCTCGTCCCCCTTGTCCCCTCCGCATCCCGGACCCCGGGCACGGAGCATCCCCGCGGTACCTGCGCCGCCGCCCGCACCCGCGGGTCGCTCCACGTGGTGGTGCGGCTGTTGTGATCCACGAAGAAGGGCCAGCCGGTCTGAGGGTCCATTTTGATCTCCCAGCCCGGGGGCAGCGGCTCGGCGCTGCCGTCCACGGGCGGGGGCGGCGGGGGCTGCGCGGCGGCGCTCATGGTGCGCTGCTCCCGATCCGCGGTGCCGAGGGCTCCGATCCCCGCTCTTCCCTCTCCGACCCCGGCTCTCCCGGCTCCGATCCCGCACCAAGTGCCGGGCGGGGGCGCCGCTCCGGCCACTTTATCCGACCGCGGGGCCGGGGGGCGGAGGAACCGGGCTGGAAGTGTCTGGAAACGCAGGAGGAGGAGGTGGAGGAGGAGGGACGGGGGGAGGGACCCGGGGCAGGAGGGAGGCGGAGGAGCTGGGCGGCTGGAAACTTCTGGCTGTCTCCAGCCAGCCCTCGGGTTACCGGCCGCGGCTCCTGCCGGCGGCGCCGGCTCCGTTTGCACCGGCTCCCTCTGCAGCGGGACAGCAGCTCTGGTTCCCTTTGCACCAGTTCGCCTTGCGTTGGGGCAGCGGCACCGGTTCCCCTTGCACCGGTTCCTTTGCACGAGGGCAGCAGCTCTGCTTCCCTTTGCACCCCTTCGACTTGCACTAGGGCAGCAGCGCCGGTTCCCCTTTCACCGATTCCCTTGGCACCGGGGCAGTGGCACCGGTTCCTCTTGTACTGGTTCCATTTGCACCAGGACAGCGGCACCAGTTCCCTTTGCACTGGTTCCCTTTCCACCAAGACAGCGCTCAGCGCAGGCTCTGGAGCAGTAAATATTCCATGCAGAGCTGCTTTCCTGCTCTGGCCAGTCCCTGCTGCAGCTCAGCACCCTGCAGTGTGGGTGTCCTTGGAGAATTCCCAGCCCTCACAGCATCATTTGGTGGGGACGAGATTGCCCCTTAACTTCTTCCCGCTGCCCCGAGCAGTGAGCAAATCACAAAGCTCCTCCTCAAAAGCTCCTTGGCTCTTGTCCGATAAGGTGAGGTGAAAATAGACGAAGAACAAAAATAAAGTTTCTTCCCAAAGAGGGTGAGGGCAGGCGCCATTCTTCAGATTCCGCTGGTTTGAACTTGCTCAGCAAATCCATTTCTCAGTCTCATTTAGAAATGCATCTGAAGGCAGAGAATGTGTCTGCGAGCTTTAAACCCACCTCTTTCCACACCAGTTCGTACCAGGTGCTCAGTAGGTTCAGATTGAGGTGTCTGCACTCAGCAATGATGCTCACAGTCACCTGAGGGTCGTCAGAACGCCACAGATTGGCATTTGTTCCTTTAAGTAGAAGAGTGCGTGCACCATGTCCCTCAAGCACAGACGTTACGCGCTGCAAAGGTATTTGCTTCAGTGAATCCAAGGTATGGGCTCCTCGAAGAGAGACGCTCATAGCTGCAGCATCTCTTATTTCAGTCAGATGTGCCTGTCCACACCCTTGGGGACAGCCAGCACCTCCTCCTGCTTGGGGCAGGATCAGAGACCTCTCGATACTGCTTGGTGCTGAGCTATTCATCTTTTGACAGGCTGGGTTTTGCTTATCACACTGACAAACCTCGTGATGGCTCAAGCTTCATTCCTGCAGCACTTCTGTCCAGCACGTCCCTCACCTTCAGAACCACAATGTGGTGCATCACGGACTGGGGTTTCCGTCCTCCTTCTTGTGTGTCTTTGACTTGTGAGTATTGCAATTGTAATATTGACTCATTTCTTTCCCTGAGTGTTTCCTTTGAGCTGTTTGTATGATCAGCACCATCACTGACCCTCTATTCCCTATGGTGCCATCTGTTATCTCTTCAATGAGGCCAAGGGTGAGGTCCTACACCTTGGTCGGGGCAATCTGTGGTTTCAGTACAGGCAGGGGACAAGATGATTGAAAGCAATCCTGAGGAGAAGGACTTGGGGTTCTGGGGGATGAGAAGCTTCACGTGAGCCGGCAACACGTGCTCACAGCCCAGAAACCAACCATGTCCTGGGCTGCATCCAAAGCAGCATGGCCAGCAGGGTGGTGGAGGGGATTCTGCCCCTCTGCTCCTCTCTGGTGGGACACCACCTGGAGTCATGACTCCAGTCCTGGAATCCCCAGCGTAAGGAGATGGAACTGTTGGAACAAATCCAGAGGAGGCCACGGAGATGATCCAAGGGCTGGAGCCCCTCTGCTGTGAGGCCAGGCTGAGAGAGTTTGGGCTGTTCAGCCTGGAGAAAAGAAGGCTCTGGGGAGACCTTACTTAGAGCAGCTTCCAGTGCTGAAAGGGGCTCCAGGAAAGCAGGGGAGGGGCTTTTGACAAGGGCCTGGAGTGATAGGACAAGAGGGAATGGCTTTAAATTGTAAGGGGAAAGATTTAGATCAGACATTAGGAAGAAACTCTTCCTGATGAGGGTGGGGAGGCCCAGGAACTGGTTGCCCAGAGCAGTGGTGGCTGCCCCATCCCTGGAGATGTTCAAGGCCAGGCTGGATGAGGCTTGGAGCCCCTGATCCAGTGGGAGGTGTCCCTCCTCGTTGCACGGGGTGGGACTTGGATGGGCTTTGAAATCTCTTCCAACCCAACCCATTCTGTGATTATCTGTTATCTATTCCCTAAAGCAATAAGTCACATACTTTGTGCATCCCACAATCAGCCCTGGACTGTGGTGCCTGTCCCTGGACATCTGTCTGTCTGTCTGTCTACCTATCTACCTATCTACCTATCCCAGGACACATCTCGTACCTGTGCTACCTCTCAGTGCCGTAAGACCTCCACTCAGCCTCACCGATGTCAGCAGCTGCCTGCAAAGCTGCTATCAGAGGTTTCTTTCTGCTTCCAGCCTGCAGCGATCAGCAGAGCACTGTCACTCTCTGGTGACGGCAAGGCACACTCAGACCATCTGTTCACCGGAGCATATGCTGGAGCATTTGCCAAATCAACAAAAGCAGCTGACTCAGACACAGGGGACACAGATGTTGAAAGATCTTGCAGGAGAATCACTCGTGGAAGTCGAGGAAGTGATGCAGACAGGGTTTGCAGCTGACAAAGGAGGGCAAAGAGAGACGTGAAGAACGGGGGTTCTTTGTTCCGCTGCAGCTGACAGCTAACGGCGTACGCAGCAGAAGTCCTGAACATGGTCAGCAAGGAGAAAGTAATAAAAGGAAAATTCAAAGGTTTCTAACAGGCTTAAATTAGGTATTTGTCGTCAGGGCATGCCCTGCTAAGAAATAGAGGAGATGATGTTTCACATGGATTGGCGTGGGCGGGTGGTTCAGGATCCACTGGGCTGCTGTGGGAAAGAAACGCCTGGCTGGACCAGCATCCAGCTAGAGAAGGAGCAGCTTGGGCTGAGAAGGAAAAAGCACTTTAGTGATTGAACTGGCCAGACCTCAAGCTTTGTCTGCTAATTAAATTGTCTTCCATGACAGGTAGGGGTTAGCGTGGTGTTTCGTGAAGGTGAAAGGACTCCCAGCTTGGTGCATCACACGGGACAGCTGTTCAGAGGTTCGCTTTTTGTTCTCTTGTGCTGTCGCTGGGCTGTCGCTGTAGCCCAGGGGGTATTTGGTTCCCAGTTTACCTTGTCATTAGCCATAAGTTTAGATCAGAATGATTTATGGAAATGCCCACATAAGGAACACTGCCAAGTAAAAATCTCTTTTCTGTAGTGTCTAGCTAAACTCCACTGAGACTCCAGGCTCCAGGTCTCTCTGTTCCATTTCAGAAAGGAAAACAATCAAGAAGCATTTTCTGGTTTTTGTCTTCTTCATACGGGTGCCAACACAGCACTCCTGGCTTCTCCGGGTGTGTATCTGCACGGTGCTTTGCACACCAAGGAGAACCAGTCTGAGCATTTGCTCCGTGGTGTCCCAATACAGCTAGAAACCATGTGATGGTGAGGGTGGGGAGGCCCTGGCCCAGGTTACCCAGAGCAGTGGTGGCTGCCCCATCCCTGGAGGTGTTCAAGGCCAGGCTGGATGGGGCTTGGAGCAACCTGATCCAGTGGGAGGCGTCCCTGCCCATGGCAGAGGATGGAACTGGGTGGGCTTTAAGGTCCCTTCCAACCCATACCATTCTGTGATTTTATGACAGGCAGCAGAAGACAACTCAGATTTTAAGAGTTCCTCATTTATGAGTGGTACATGCAAGTTAAAATAATAGGTACAAAATAGGCATTTGTGGTTGACCATTCCCTGCTCTTCCTGAGTTGGTCAGACATAAGCCTACAGAGAAACTTCTTTGGTGCCTGGTTCTACTCAGGGAGCAAGATAACCTTGCCTTACTTCGTTAGAAGCCAGGAGGATGAATTAGAGTCGATTTTGTGGTTGCTAATCGGTCAGAATCCATTAGCATTTGCAGGCCCCCATCTAGTGGGTGAACGGCTCTTCTGCACTCCAGCTGCTGTCACCCAACAGTCCTTGGGGACATCTGGACTGCTTTGTCACAGTTTTCAGGCAAATCTCGTTTCAAAAAAAGAACCATATCCAGAGCTGAGGGTGCCCAAGAGCAGTCACAGAAAAAAACAACTGAAAAGGGAACTTGAAACCTCTCTTTTGTCAGTAAATGGATCTTTTATGAGCAGTAGCAGAATGCGACTCATGTGGAGGCAGAAGAATTTTTCCACTTTCCATAGGCACTGCTACTGATTTATCTCTATTGGCACTCCGTCCATGATTATTGCTCCAAAATGTTTTGATTCCCTTGAATTAAAGAAGCAGACATGCAGCTGAGAGCATCCCCACCTCCCTCCTGGGCACACTGGGGTCTAAAAAGAGGCAGCAGGCTAAGAGGGAAGGAGAAACTACTGTGTGTCGCTCTACATTCTCATATTTTATTTCATTTTTGGCTGAACACCCTATATTCTTTGTTCTTCTGTGGTTTTAATATAACCTCTATAAAAAATATCACAGATAGTGCAAAACACACCACCAGGGGATCTGATTTCCAGAGAGCTGTGCTGGCATGGAAAGATCCTCGCTGAGCTTTGGGACAGCCCAGTGTTCCCTTTGTTCTCTGCTGCTGGGAATGTGGCCCAGAGTACATCACTTCCATGCTTTAGCAAATCCTGAGGTGCCAAAGTAGTCTGTCTTGGCCAGGTGAGCAAGCCAGAGGACCGGTCTGCTGCCCTGGCCTCTCCTTCTTTCCCACAAACCCTTCTGAGATGTCTTAACTGTCAGTGACCTTTGTCGAGAAGGAAATCTTTACTTTTTCTTGTCTTTGTGCAGAAAAATGATAATCATCTCATGATATCCCCATGTTTACGGTGTTCGCTGGATTGTGGTCCAAGTCTCTAGGCACTTGCCAAGATCAGATACTTTCACTTTTATTCCTTACAGCCCAGTTGGGCCCCAGACCATGAGATCATTGCACGTGCTTTGTCTGTCTTTTCTCTCATCTGAAAGCTTTCCTATTAAAGCTCGTAGTCCTGAGAGAAGTTCAGTTTCAAGAGTCAGCAATTCCTGCCGAGAAAACAGTGTTTGGAAAAATTCCTTGGACACTTTGGAACAGTTTCTTTCTTAGCCTAATCCCAAGGAAAAGATGTTCATGCAATGCTGCTGCCTGTCTCCTCTGAATCCATGGCCGCTTCCATGTAAATCATAGAATCACTAGGTTGGAAAAGACCTCCAAGATCATCAGCTCCAATCACACCTGTCCACTAACGAGCACCTTATCAACCCACCTTTCCAATACCTCCAGGGATGGTGACTCCACCACCTCCCTGGGCAGCCTCTGCTGGTGCCCAAGAACCTTTCAGTGAAGAAATTTTTCCTAATGTCCAACTTAAACTTCCCCTGACACAGCTTGAGGCCATCCCCTCTTGTCCTATCACCTATCACAGAGCAGGAAGACTATTTCAGAGCAGGAAGAATATTTCAAATGCAATGGCGTCCCAAGACACTCCTGGGAAATCAATAGCTGAGCAGTGGAGAGAGGTCCATATGAACATCTCCTGCAAAGGATGGATGAGTACAAGTAAGCTGCTCAACGGCTGGTCCCTGGCTACCCAGCATGGGCACAGCCTTGACACTCAATGTATGCAGTGGAGATTGGGGTTCTGGTGAATGAGAAGCTCAAGATGAGCCAACAAATGTGTGCTTGCAGCCCAGAAAGCCAACCATATCCTGGACTCCATCAGAAGTATGACCAGCAGTCAGTCATTTGGAATAACATCTCTTTTGGTTCTGAACAGGCAAATGAAGGCACCCCAGTTCCCCATTGTGGTTTTGGCACAATAAACCCTCGAACTGCAAGAATCAAAGCTCGGGGTAGTTGTGATAAGAAGACTTAAGAAAGTTATTAAGTAGTTCAGGCAGTGGGAAATCGTCAACAGGTTGAAGTTCCAGCAGCTGTGTGTTCCCTAGGTCAGTCTGGAAAAGGAATGTAACAGTTGTCAGTACACCTGGCAAGATTCTTTTGAAACCTAACCTAAGTCCTGTGACTTCACGGTCAGTGAATTCCCGAGTAAAAAACATATCAGAATTGGCTCCGTTTGTAACAGTGATCAGAGCTGCAGGTGAACAACAGGGACACTGGGGCCTGGTCCATCTTTCTCCATTTGCTGCACATCAAGCAGATGTCTTCTGTTGACATGTCCAGGGAATCATGTTCTCTTGGGTTATTTTTACTTAGTTTAGTGACAGAAGTGAAGATGCCGTGAACATCTGGGTTTCTGCAAGAGATTTCACTTAAGGCAGAGATGCGGTCTTCCAAGTGCCTTTGTGTCAGCTTCGGGAAAGCAAATCGGCATTGACCCATTTGTGTGTTTAGCTCATTGATCTGGTCACGTCCCGTTCTGCTCCTGTTAGCCCTGTGGGATCACAGCCAATGTTTTTTCAGAGTTGAGACTACGATCAGATTTGAACAGCGTGGCACAACAGAAGGGTTTGTTTTATTTTAGGATGCATGTGTGTTTTCTTGTTGCAAACTCAGAGTTGACAAATAGATGACAAATTCTGAATGGCATTTGAAGTAAATGTTCATTAAGCTGGCAGTGTCTTCATGTTTATTCTTGGTGGAATGACCTTTTGATGTGTAAAGGCCGTAGCTTCCTGATGAGGTTCTTCTTCCACATGAGAAACACTTTCAGCTCAGGAATTCTGTTGGAACAATTGATCATGCCTTGGCTTTCTCACAGTGTTCTGCTGAAACGGTAGGATAATTAAGCTTAAAGGCAGGAGATTGAGATGAGATCCTAGAAAGAAATGTTTTGCTGTGAGGGTGGGGAGGTCCTGGCCCAGGTTGCCCAGAGCAGTGGTGGCTGCTCCATCCCTAGAGGTATTCAAGGCCAGGTTGGATGGGGCTTGGAGCCCCTGATCCAGTGGGAGGTGTCCCTGCCCATGGCAGGGGGTGGGACTGGATGGGCTCTGAGGTACCTTTCTGACCCAAACCATTCTGTGATTCTACGTTGGCAAGGATTTTTATGTCTGACGTAAAAAGGAGAGCACTTCCAGGAGAAAAGTTTCCTGAGGCCATTGCTCAATGGCTCTGCTGAACTTGTTGATGATGGATGATAATGTACAAGGCTTCTTCCTTTGAAACTCCTCTGAGACATTGTCCCTGCTCTGTTGCCGTTTGTGCTGAGTTGCGGTTGCTGGCACTGAGTTCTGCTTTGTGATACCAACTCTGTTTGGGGTTCTAATTGCTAATTAAGGGCGCTTTCTTCCATGCCTACAATAGAGGCTGGTTTCATGGTCCCAGCTAACAGCGCCTTGCAGCGTGCTTCCTACAAACCACCTTGTTACGGTGTGTGGAATGCAAGGAGGCAGACAGGCCTCTTTCCCCATTGTCTCTGCTCTCGGTGAGCCCTGGAGGCCTCACACATCTCATAGCAATCATCACCTCCAGGAATGGAGACCCCACCACTGCCCTGGGCAGCCTCTGCCAGGGCTTCACCACTCTTTCAGTGAAGACACTTTTTCTGCTATCCGATTTGAATGTGCCCTAGTATAACTTAAGGCCATTTCCTCTCCCTTGTTACTCAGCAGAGGAGACCAGCACCCACCTCACCACAACCTCCTTTCCAGGAGCTGCAGAGAGCGATGAGGTCTCTCCTCAGCCTCCTCTTCTCCAGGTTAAACAACTCCAGGCCTCTCACTGCTCCCACAACCCCTGGGCTCCAGGCCCTTCCCCAGCTTCATTCCCCTCCTCCAGATGCTCTCCAGCCCCTCAATGTTCTTCTTGGAGTGAGGGGTCCAAAACTGAGTGCAGGATTCGATGTGCGGCCTCACTGGCGCTGAGTCCAGGGGGAAAATCCCTGCCCTGCTCCTGCTGGTCACACCATGACTGATCCAAGCCAGGATGCTGTTGGCCTTCTTGGCCACCTGGGCCACTGCTGGCTCATGTTCAGCTGCTGTCAACCAGCACCCTCAGGTCCTTTTCCACCGGGCAGGTTTCCAGATGTTCTTCCACATGCCTGGAGCTGTACGGGGTCATTGTGACTGAAGTGCAGGACCCGGCATTTGGCCTTGTTGAATCCCTTCCCATTGGCCTCAGCCTGTACTTTGATAGGATAGCGGGGAGCAAGTCTTCCCAGGAATAGCAAGAGGCAAATCTTCCTGGGGTGGTGGGAGGTGTAATGGGAAGGGAATCTTCCAGGGCAGGTGGGAGGTGAAGGTTCCCAAGCTGGCAGGAGGAGGAGAAGCAGGAAGCAAACATTGCCGGGCTGGAGGGAGACAAATCTTCCCAGGCGGGTGAAAAGTGAATCTTCCTAGGGATGGTAGGGTACAAATCTTCCCGGGATAGTGGCATGAGGCAGCATGGGAGGCAACTGTCCTGAGGCTGGAAGAGGGTAGATGTGTGGGAAATAAGTCTTCCCAGGATGGCAGGAGGTGAATGTTCCTGGGCAGGAGGGCGGCAGCGGTGCAGGAAGCGAATGTCCTGGGGCTGGCGGCAGACAAATCTTCCTGGGCTGGAAGGAGACAGAGGCACAGAAAGCAGATGTTCCTGGGATGGTGGTAGATGAATGCTCCTGGGATGGAGGGAAGCAATTTTTCCGGGGATGGCAGGAGGCGAATTTTTCCTGGCTGGCGGGAGGCAGAGGTGCAGAAGGTGAAAGTTCCGAGGATGGTGGAAGGAGAAGGTGCTGGGAAGCAAATGCTCCCCAGCTGGGGGGAGGTAGAGATGCGGGAAGCGAATGTCCTGAGGCTGCCAATGTCCAATCCACACTGGTATGCCCTCCCCGCACACTGATGCAGCCCCACACATCTCAAGCATACCCACACCCCAGCATCTCTGCATCCCAGAGCATCCCTGTATCCCTGCACCTCCCCAGCATCCCTGCATCCCCTCATCCCTGGTTCCTTGCGTCCCCTACTCCTCTGCATCCCCATATCCCCGCATCCTCCCTCATGTCTGCACCCCCTCCTCCCCCTATATCCCCACATCCTCCCACATCCCCTGCTTCCTCGTGCATCCCAGTGTCTCTAAGCATCCCTGCAACCCCCGTCTCCCCACATCCTCTTCTCCCCCACATCCTGTCTCCTCACATCCCTGCATCCCCGTCTTCCCCCTGCATCCCAGCATCTTTCCCGTGTCCCCGCACCCCCAGCATCTCTGAACATCCCCTCCTCCCCCTGCATCGCAACATCTCTGAAGATCCCCACATTCCCTGATCCTCATATCCCTGTGCCTTCCCAGCATCTCCCCGCATCCCTGCAACCCCAGCGTCCCCCGCATCCTCATCTCCCCCTACATCCCCGTGTCCTCCCACATCCCCTACATCCATGCACATCCCAGCATCTCTGAGCATCCTTCCATCTCCACATCCCAGCATCCTCCCACATCCCCTGCTTCCCCGCGCATCCCAGCATCTTTGAGCATCCCCGCATCCCCTTGCACTTCCTCATCCCCATTTCCCTGTGTCGCCACATTCCGCACATCCCAGTGCATCCCCGCACCCCCAGCATTTCTGAGGATCCCGCATCCCCGTCTCCCTGCATCCCAGCATCTCTCTGCATCCCCACACCCCCAGCATCACCAAGCATCCCCGCAGACCAGCATCCACCCGCATCCTTTCATCCTCTCATGCCTGCATCCCCCTGCATCCCAGCATCTCCCCACTTCCCTTCATCCCCTTCTCCTCACGCACCCTGCATCCCAGCATCTCCCGGCTTCCCTTCATCCCCGCCTCCCCGCACGCCCTGCATCCCCGCACCTCCCCGGCATCCCCGCAGCTACTCGCGTCCTTTCATCCCCGCATCCCCTGCATCCCTTCATCCCCGCATCTCATCCCAGCATCTCCCCGCATCCCCACATCCCCCCGTATCCCAGCATCTCCCCGGCATCCCCACAACCACTCGCATCCCTTCATCCCCGCATCCCCCCGCATCCCAGCACCTCCCGGCATCCCTCCATCGCCGCCGCCTCTCCCGTCCCGCGGCCGGACTGCATCCCCCGTGAGGCGCCGCGGCTCCCGCCATTCCCGCCGCGCCGCCCCGCCCCCCGCCGCGGGCGCGGCCTGCCGAGCGGCGCCGCCGCCATTTTGTGCTGCCGCCTCTCGCTGCGCGGCCGCAGCGCCCAGCCGGGACCTGGCGCGGCTGCGGGGGCGCCCGGGCCCGCGGCCTCGCCTGCGCCCTCGCCTCGCGCCCCGCCGCCCCGCACGGCATGGAGGACGACGGGCAGCCCCGCACCCTGTGAGCAACGCGGGGGGGGGTCCTGGGGTAGCGGGGGGAAGGGGGTCCCGAGAGAGCCGGGGGGGGCGCGGTGGGGATCGGGGGGACTCCGAGGTGGGAGGAATTGGGGGGGCGTCAGGGGATCCGGGGAGGCAGCGGGGACGGGGGGGCAGGAGGTTCTGGGGGGTAGCGGGGGTCGAGGTGGGGGGGACATGGGGGAACAGTGGGGTGGGGGTCCCGGAGGGTCCTGAGCCACCCTGGGGGGCGGTGGGGGGACCCCGAGGTGTGTGTGGGGGAACGAATTGGCGGGGGGGTTGTCTGGGGACAGTGGGGAGGAAGAGGGGGAAATACTGGGGAGCCCCGAGGTGGGGGGGAAGGGGGCGGCGAGCCAGCCGGTGGGGGGGGTGTGCTGTGAGGATTCAGGGGGTTCCTGAGATGGAGAAGGGGGATCGGGCAGGGCGTCTTGGGGACGGCGGGGGGGGAGGGTCCCAAGGCAGTTTGGGAGTCAGTGGGGGCGACCCCAAGGTAGGGGGGAGAAGATAGGGGGGTAATGGGGGGTGGGGAGCGCAGGGCGTCCTCGGGGCGGTGGGGGTTGGGGATCCTGAGGGAGTCTGAGGGGGGGGAGTGGGGAACGGAGGGGGTTACTGGGTGCAGTGGAGATCTTGGGGAGCCCCAAGGTGGGGGGCAATCGGGGTCTTGGGGGGTAGCGGGGGTCGCGGAGGGTCCTGAGGCAGCCGGGTGGGACGGTGGGGATCAGTGGGGGAGGGGGTCCTGGGGGCAGCAGGAAGGGGTGGGCAGGGGGTCCTGGGGGCAGTGGTGGGGGAGGGTTCTGAGTCAGCTTATGGAGGGCAGTGGGGGTCCTGAGCCAGCCTGTGGGGGCCGGTGGGGATCGGAGGGGGCAGCAGGATGGGAGGCAGCCAGGGGCGAGAAGGTTGTGGGGGTCCTGGGTGGCAGTAGGGAGGGGGGATACTAGGAGCCAGAAGTGGGGGGCGGGGGGGTGAAAGGAGAGGGAGAGGGGATACTAGGGGGCAGTGGGGGTCCTGGGCTGAGGGGTGGGGAGTGCGGGTGCTGGGGGCGGGATCGAGAGGTCTGGGGGGCGGCTGGAGTAGATGGGGGAGCTGGGAGGGGAGGCACTTGGGGGTGGGGGTCCTGGTCCTGCGGGGGTAGCGGGAGTCCCAGAGCTGTGGGAGGATCGCGGTTCGCGAGCCAGCCTGGAGGATCAACAGGGGTCGTGGGGGGCGGCAGAGACTGGGGCCTTGGGCCTGGACTGGGGAGCAGGGGTTGGGGCACTTGGGCCTGGGGGAGCAGTGGGGGCTTAGGGGGTCGTGGGAGGGAGGTCCTGGGGGGCAGTGGGTGTGGGGGACGGGAGCTCGTGGCTGGGGCCAAGGAGGGCGCGCTGGCCTGGCACCAGTCCCAGGGGAGCAGGGCTGTGGCCATGGCTCAGGGTTTGCCTGGGCCTGGCAGGGCAGGCAGGGGTCCCTGCGGCCTGGCCGGCGGGCACAGGCCTGGCTGCCGGTCCCTTCGCAGCTGTTTCAGTGCGGGGAAGGTTCTTTGTGTTCTCCCTGTGCTGTCTGGGAGAGGGAGCGCTGTAAAACCAGCCTCCCTGTAGCGGGCAGGGGAGGAAAACCACTCTTCCCTCCAGCATCTCATGGTGTGGGTCAGGAACAGCCTCTTGGGCCTGGGGAAAGAGGGAACCGTGTGTTGGCTGCATCTCTAGGCCGAGTTTGTTCAGTTGGTGACTGTCATCTGTTTTCTCTTTAAAACTACAAATTTGAGCTATTTTTGGTCACTGTTGAGTTCTTTTCAGCTCTGCAGGTGTGGTTTTGATGGGCTTTCTTTGTCCTGTTAACTTATATGAGTGGGGCTAGTGTGTATGGTTTGGCATTTGAGAGCACATAATTCTGGTCTTCGTTATTTTAACTAGTTCATGGATTTTTCAGCTTCCAGGATGTTACATGTACGGACAGCCCGGTGATCGGGTCTCAACCATACAGCATTCAGGCTGCCTGTGTGAGAAACAGGGTTCAGGACAGGGCGAACGACATCTCTGGTTTGGGAATAGTAGCTTTCAGGAAGGCTTTCAAAGATAATTTGGGTTGAAGGGCTCTTTAAAGAAAGTACTGAAACAGGGTAAAATATCTCTTGAGTTTTGTTTCCACTGCCAAAGTGATGAGTTGGCATTTAAGGCTTTTCAAGGCAATTCATGTTTTTTTCTCCTTCCTGTAGCTGCAAAAGTTCTTTTAACTTGTTTATGGTGTAAGTAAGTACTTAGTTAGCTCTTGCTCCTTGAGATGTGTGGTTTAAATAAGCGTTTTTTAAACACTTTTAGTGTTGATTGCCTGAACAGTCGCAGTTTGCTTGGCCCAGATAGTGGACATAGTTTTCCAGAATGAGAGGAGGGAAAAGGGGCAAAGTTACCTGGTGTTTTACTCCACTAAACTATTGGCAAGGTTCCTCTCTTCCCGATGGCTCCTCTTTTTTTATAAATAAGTACTGTATTAGACTAAGTTTTACAATATTCTGCTATATCTGGGCTACGTTTTAAGCTGTTCCTTTACTGCTAACAAGTTTTGGTAGCACATTGGGAGTGATTTCTTCTTGCTAACGCATCCGTCGATGACCTGACAGGCTGTAGTCAGTGGCAGGGAAGAAATTAAATTTATATTAAGATTTCTGAAGCAGCATCTCTGCAGCCGCCCGAGATGTTTCATTGCACATGTGCAACTCTGTTTATTGTCAAACTAATAAACCGTGTATACATTCATTTCCTAATAGTTTTGTAGTAACCACAGTCATATGGGGTTACTTGTAGTTGTTTGAGGACTTTTCGCATAGAACTCGCAAATTCCGCTGCAGCTTTTCTTACGTTTCTTTCTTGTCCCTGCCTTTATCTGGAATACCTTCAAATTTAGAATTAGTTGTGTTTTAAGGATGTTTATCCCAGATAATAGTGTTCATCCAGAGCAATTATGGTCTCTCATGTAAAGAAAACTCACTGACTCTTTCCACCTCAAGAACAACTCATAATAGTGGAAGTTGTGCTCCTTGGTCTTATTTATTTGTTTTTAAGGGGGGAATAAGTGAAGAACAGATTGTTTCAGTAGCTGTTTGACCACGTGTATAAGCACTTGGTTGATAGTTTAAGGCATGCTTTATGAACGTCTTTGGCATTTCATTCATTCCTTCAGGACAGAAAACCTAAACCAGTAGGTTGGAAAGGAATTTTCTCTTTTAACCCTTCCAAGCCATTTTTTTTTTAGATATAAAAAGAAAAGCCGCTGTAACCATTGTTCACCGAATGCTTATGCCCATCTTAAATGTCTGGGGAATAATAACCGTTTCCACGTGCAGTGCTTACAGGGCTGTTGGGTTGGTTTCGGGCACGATAGGTTAGTCATGAACCTCTAAGAATCCAAAATATTTTCTGCGGCTTAATATAGAAAATAGACAGCGTTTGCATTTTTATTGCACACGTTTCATAACCCGTAGGCCTTTGTAGAAATGGGAGAAGTAACATGCAGTATTTTCTGCCAAAAAAAAGTGTTCCTCACTGCTCTAAAGGACTTTGAGATAACTTGAGAAAGGGTGGCCTTTGTGGCCTTTGTCACACCCGTCAGTTCAAATGTGATATAGGGAATTCACAATGTGTAGTTAAGTAGTCCTAAGATGAGCTGTGGGCTTCTCATTTTTGTCTGTCTGTAGAGTGATTGAAAACTGGTTTTTGGGAGTATGTCAGATCCCTTTCCTTCACAAGCTGTACCAAAGTCCTGTTTCCACTCCAAAGTGGAAACTAAACTATCAGAAACCTTCTGTGTTGGTAACGCTACCAGCTGCCACTGACAGCCGGAGGAAAAGTTCCAAATGCGTGCGTTCTTATTAATGGTTTGAGAAAAAAACTTGATGGAAGCCCGCAAGTACCTGCAGGTTGCTGGAACCTCAGCCTTGCTGCAGTGTGTTCCGAGTGCTGTGGAGTGTGGGCAGCGTAGAGATGTGAGGCTGCCAGTTCAGCTCTCTCGTAGAGGAATGCTTGATGCTACTGGAGGCCAGAGAGTGGGTTTGTCTTGGTATCACTTTATTTCCAGCAGATTCCTTGCTCTGGGCAGAGAGAGATGCTGCTAGAATTCCAGTGGGTGCCTCACCACATCAGTTACCTTATTGCCTATCAGGCTTTCTTCATTTGAGCGTGGAATCTGCCTTTTCTTGCATATTGTCTGCTGTGAAAATGTATTTGCTGTCTTTCCTGCAGGCAGCATATAGGCGAGTTCCCTGGTCCTAAAAGTAGCCTCTGTAAGTGTCCCTTTCTCTCCTACTTGTCTAGGGTACAATAAAAACCTCGTTACCCTCACAGAGAGGAATTTTCTGTTCAAGCCTGAGAGTTTAATTCTAAAACTCACTGCTTGCTGATAAGTGCTGTGCTTATTCTTCAGATAATTGTACAAGATCTCTAATTTTCAGATACGGTTTCTGATTCTTTGCATGGTCAGCAGCATTCCAGAGTGTGAGGTATTGAAATTTGTGTCAGGATATCTATATGGTTTGGGTTGGTTTTTTTTAATATGTGCTTATTAATAGGTATTTAAGTACTTTAAACTTGCGGATGGGAGCAAACAGTGTTGCCTGTATGCAAAAAGCCACAAATTTTGCCGCCTTGTCACATTAACCAAGACAACAGCCTGTAGAAGTATAGTAAGTGCTGCTTCTCTGTTGGCTTTTATAAGTTATAAAAAGTTTGAATAGTATATCATACAGAATGTGACAAACCAAAAAGATCCGAGGTAGCATGCAATAGCATGTTAAGAGTCCTGTGTTTTACTTGTGTGGTGCTCTGCCTATTTTGATTTCATGGAGTAGAAAATACTGTGCTAGGTTACACAGTGTATAAATTGAGCCAGGAAGGGGAAAACTGGTGCTCTGTGGGCTGCCCGTGTTTGAGAGTGATCAGCATCAGCTGGGCAAGGTTTTGTGTTTCCAGAGAGGTAAGGTTTCTTCTCCTCATGTGTTGAATATATTTCTTTCCCTAGTTATACAGCATTCAAACGCTGTACACTGAGGGTATTTGCTTGTGTTTAAGTCATCTTTGGCTGTGTGGAAGGAGATAATGTTACTGCAGCCTACTTACGTAAAGACAGGGAAGTAAGCTTTCTTAATCAAGTCTTATTTTTTAGTGTCTTGTTTCCCGTTTGTAGAGGTTTGAACTCCTGTATTTTACATCTGGCTCAGGAGGTTTGTGGATGCTGTCCTTGTTATAGGAACCTTTTACTGTGAAGCGTCCTCAGCATGTGTGTTATCTAAGTTTCAGAGCACTGGCAACTTGTGAAAGGTATTAATGCCTCCTGTGGAAACATTACACATCCAGCCATGTTTGTCATACACAAATTAACGGGCTGTTAGGACTTTGCATGCTGTATGAATATAGCAGTTGAGTGGACCAGGTTACACAGATTTCTGTGAAGAGGGAAACTGTTTTGTAGCTGAATTTTGTGAGGCACCATTCTCACAAATCTCTGGGTGAAGATGTAGTGGTGTTGGAAGCTCACTGGGTATCTCTTCTAGCCGTTAGTGTGATTTATCTCACCTTAATTGAGTAGATTTCTAAGGAATGGCTTCTCCTGACTTTTTATTTGTCAGACCAAGGGGTATTCTTCAGGTTGCTTTTCAGTGTTCTTGCATTTCCAAAATCCATATTCGTGTTCTGCAGAAGAGGCTGAGATTTTGTGCTTCTATGGTGTAAACTGTACTCCTTACTGTACCTGATTCTGCAGTAGAAACAATGTTAACAGGACTTCCCTGTATTTAACTTAATGTCGGTAATATCGGTGGGTGCTTATACCAGTATGTTGTTAAGGCATTCTGTTAACTAGTACTGTTCCAGGACATGCAAAGGAAACAAGTACTGGTAATGAGTTCAGAGCAGCACTGACGCTTTAGGTGGGAATTCCTTCCTGTGTTTGTATTTGCCACCTGGTTTCAGTAGTATCTGCAAAGGTTAGTATTTCTCTTTAAAGCTATTAGTCATTTACAGTTAATCTTGGTGAATGACTGACAAAAATTGAGTTAAGGTTTCAGAAAGAAGGTGTGGATAAGTTTTCAGAGTAGAGAACTGAAAAGTCAAGGAGGCTGGCAGTTTGTCCTGTAATGGCTCTGGTAGCTTTTTGTTATTTTTAACTTCTTCACTGAAATACTTCATAACAAAGCAGGCTGCAAATGTGGCTTTTGTTAATGCCTTCTATTAATTGATATGTATTGACCCTTTACAAAGGCTTGTAGTGATAGGACTGGGGCAGTGGGTATAAACTGCAGAGGGGCAGATTTAGAGGCACTGGGCCAGGTTGCCCAGAGCAGTGGTGGCTGCCCCATCCCTGGAGGTGTTCCAGGCCAGGTTGGATGGGGCTTGGAGGCCCTGATCCAGTGGGAGGTGTCCCTGCACATGACAGGGGGGTTGGAACTGGATGATCTTTAAGTACACTTCCAAGCCAAAAGATTCTATGATTTTGTAAGTAATGGGTACATGAAGGCTTTGAATGGATATTTCAATATTCAGGTGATGTGATAGATAAGAAGCTCGCTCTGGATCTTGTGTAGTGTCCAAGACCTGAGTGCGAAAAGGCAGAACTTTTCAGAGTTGCTGAAAGAGTAATGACATAAACACAAACATGTTGATTTCATTGTGTGGTGTTCAGGTGAAAACAAAGCATCTGTTTGAATTTTGCTGAAACTACGTGAAAGTCTGGGCGTCAAAACAGAAATTGATTTTCAGAACGTGTAATGGGATGCCCATTAAGCAAAAGCGTGCACTTAAATTTCTCTTCTTAAAAGGATTTGGCTTATGCATAGGATAAGAAAGGCTGGTTCACGTTTATGCTCACTGAGGTGCGTTAAGAGTTCCAGCTGATTTTAGTGTCCTGTATTGGGACTTTCTATAATAGAGCAGAGGAAACTAAATGTGTGTTGTTTCAACAGCTAAATTGCAGAAGTTCTGGTTATCATCAGTAGTGTATCACCATCATCGCATTTGAGTACTTTGTGTATTGGCAGGCTTACCTGTAAAGAGGATAAATGTCCGTGTGCTGATGCCTTCTCAGTTCTGCTGCTCAGACAAGGCTTTCTCTGAACTGATCAGTTTGATGACAAATCAGTCACTTTGGGTTTAGGAATTTGGTTTTGCATGCATGTCTCTTTCTCAGCCATCTCTGTGACCAGATTTTACTACTTGTGAGTGTAAAATGCAGCAGAATGTCCAGAAGTCGTTCTAAAACTGCAGTAGTTCTGGCTGTGTGGGTAAATCTAGGGCTTTGAATGGGAGAAGTGTTTCAAAACTTGGGATTATTTTAAGGTTTTATAAATAAAATCGGAAAGTATGAGTGATATTAAAGTGACACAGCCAAAATCTAGGGGAGTTCTTAGAGAGACGGTGGCTTTTGAGGTAGGTGCTGCGCTGAGCGTTCCGATTGTGTTACTTTTCCAATAGACTGCCTTGCCTATTGGTGTGGGCTGGTTTTCCAAACCTCGAGGAAAACTGAATTGGTCACTAGTGAAGCAGCGCAGTTTGTCTGCTGCGGTTGGACTAATAGGAGTTAGATGGCTTTCCACCCAAATTCAGAAGTAGCCTTGATTAGATACTCATTAGGAAGTAAAGGACGTTGGGGAGCTGGAGCGCCTCCAGAGAAAGGGAACAGAGCTGGGTAAGGGGCTGGAGTGCAGGGTTACAAGGAGCAGCTGAGGCACCCAGGGTTGTTTAGCTTGGAGAAGAGGAGGCTGAGGGGAGACCTCATTGCTGTCTATAGTTCTCTGACAGGTGACTGTAGTGAGGTGGGTGGTGGTTTCTTCTCCCAAGTGGCAGGCGATAGGGCAAGAGGAAATGGCCTCAAGTTTCACCAGGGGAGGTTTAGATTGGACATCAGGAAAAAATTCCTCACCAAAATGATTCTTGGGCACTGGCAGAGGCTACCGAGGGAGGTGGTGGAGTCCCCATCCATTAAGGTGTTTAGCAGACGGGCAGACGAGGTACTCGGGGTTCTGGTTCAGTGGCATGGTTGGACTTGATCTCAAAGATCTTTTCCAACCAAACAGTTCTGTGATTCTAAAACTTCCAGCATCTTTGCTCAGATAGTTGCTAATTCTGCCTAACATCCTTAGCAATGTTATTGCTGCACTGGGCATTTCTCTGCCAGATAAATGACTGGCATTGGGTATTGGTTCCCAGTATCACATCTGTGCCCAGCTTCATCTCCTTAGTTGTGTGGCCAACTTTATAGCTTAGGAACTCCATGAATGTCGCATTAAAACTATACAATGAAACCATTTACTCTGTCTTTCAGTCTAGGATACTTGGGATATTAAAAGGGGGATTTTTCTTAGTCAGTTAAGATTTTAAAATCACAGTTATATTTGAAAAGATGACAATTTCTGTTTTAAAATGTTTTTTCTGTTTCCTTGTGTAGCTATGTAGGAAACCTCTCCAGAGATGTAACTGAAGTCCTTATACTTCAGTTATTCAGCCAGATCGGACCATGCAAAAGCTGTAAAATGATAACAGAGGTAAGACCTTCTACATCCAGGGGGGTGTACAAATGTAATGTGTCTTAGGTATGCTTGTGCCAAAGAGATGGAGTTGGGGACTTCTTTGGACGTTACTGGTACTGTTTTTACTGGTAGTGTTACTATTTTGATTGTGTTTTAGCTTTTGGGGTATCTTTTTGAAGAGGCCTGTTATTGTACACAGTCCTGTATGTTTCCTTGTAGCCCTGACATGTTTTACCACCAGATGCTGAGCTTCTGCTTTAAATAAAGAACTGATAGGCCCTCTTTTCAGAACAGCCTCGTTCTGATGGTTAGAAGCTATAGTGTATCAAGGATTATTTGTAGCTATTTTGTACATTTTTCACTATTTGAGCATGAGCTTCAGTGTTCCTTTCCCTCTGAAATGCTTCTTAACTATGGATGCAGAGTAAAAAAATCCTACCAATGAGGTTTTGCTCTTGTTGTGCCAGTGTGAACCGCTCTTGTCTGCACCTACTTGTTCTTCAGTTGTTTTTTTTTTGTTGAAATGAAGTGATGAAATTTCTCTGATATTCCAGATAGGGTCTTGTGTACAGGCTGGGGTAAGTATTAACACCTGCTTCTCTCTGTGGTGAATACTCTGGTACATTAAGGATTGGTAGCCGTTTCTGTGATCTTGTTGCCGCATCCTAGGCTGCTTCTCACTCCATAGTATTTTTCCTTCCTCGTGCATTTATAACTGATAAACTTGGAGCAGGCAGGGACCAGCTATAGCCCTTTCTAGATTTAATCTTTGGTCTTCAACTCTGGTTTTGTGTACGCTTTTTGCTACTTCTTATGGTTCATCCTAACCTGCAGTTACAGATTTCCTGAGTACGGCCACGTGTTCTTTACACATGTTCTTTAAACAAGATCATTAATGACAGTATGAAAAGACAAATCTTGTGATGAGACTTCTTTAGGAACTCTACATGCAACTCCTCCGTGGTCATCTTTTCCTTTCAGTGTGACATGCTGGGGTTTTTTTGGTTTTAGCTGCTTATTATCCACTTGATGCTTATTTAATCACTCTCATCTTTGCTTGATCTGGTAACTCCCCATGTGGCACTTTATTACAACTTTTTAGTCAGGATAAGAGCTCTGCCATGTTTTCTGTAGGGTTATTGAAGTAGGATAACAGAAGAATAGCCGAGCACAGTTGGGTTTTTCTCTGAAGAAACAGTTTTGGCTGTCATACAGCCTTTCAGAAATCAGGTACTGCTGCTCTGGCCTTCAGCTAATGGAGAGATGTAAGCATCAGATCGATTTCTTGAGCATTAGATGAGAAATTCCAGCAGCCATTTCACCTTGATTTGGGTTTGGTAGGTTTAAGATTTTCCATATCCATAGAAATGAGTGAGCCATGTTTATGGAATAAGTAGACAGAGGAAAAGTTGCCAGCAGCTGCATTCAGTCACAGAGGTGGACGTGCTGGGCTGGCCTTGGCACTTGTCACCACGCAGTCAGCAAGCACAGGTTGGGTTCTAGGCTGGAACTGGGCTGCAGCTGCAGTGCTTCTGGCTGCTGAAGTGCTTGTCGGTACTGTCCATCCTGCTCATCAGTGTGGGGTCAGCTCATGGCCACTGAGTTACATTTAAGTAATTGTGACCTGTGCGTCGTTATTACCTACGGTCACATTTATACCTGAACCTTTCCCTTTTCAGCCAGGTGTATCGGCTGTTTGCTTACTCCCTCTCCTTTGTAGATGATGTGACATGAACATGTCAAGTGTTCACAGATCCCAAGTGTTTCTTTTGGGGATATATGGCACTCGGGGTGGTGAGACTGGCATTTGCAGGTGTCTCAAACACCTAGAGACCTGAGCATCTGCCAAGGGCACTTTTCTTGCATGTTATTATTGCAAAAGACCTTCCTACAATCTAAAGGTAACATTATGCTTCAGTTGAAGCATAAATCTGTTAAGGCCTTAAATGGGTTTCCCAAATCTTGCTTTCCTTGCATGAGGAAAGTAGTACAGGAAGAG
Organism: Phaenicophaeus curvirostris; assembly: GCF_032191515.1. Taxonomy (NCBI): domain Eukaryota; kingdom Metazoa; phylum Chordata; class Aves; order Cuculiformes; family Cuculidae; genus Phaenicophaeus; species Phaenicophaeus curvirostris. Next base: position 10,975,889 of record NC_091400.1, on the reverse strand, counting down.
CAGTGAATAACTCTTGAGTGCTTGGGGGCATCTAGGGTGAAGGTGCTCTTTTTTGGAGCACATCATGGCAATTGTGACTTAAAACTTTTTTTTTTTTAATAGTATCAGGTGTGTTTTTCTCATCTCTGTTCCTTTTGCATGTGTCAGAGACACCAGGTGCTCAGGGTGCTTAGAGGGATGGCTTCAGCCTGCTTGATCATTGTAGGTATATGAAGGCCTTGTGATCAGTTCAGCTATTAGATAATAGCAGCTTCCCGTGCTCAGGTGAGGCAGAGTCACATTTGAAGATGTACAATCCAGTTTGACAGGGCAGAATTAGAATTCCTTTCTCTATGTAAGCATACATGAAATTTTAGAAGTTAAATAGTAAAACAGGCAAAGGCCTGCTCTTCACTTGTGTGAGAGCTGTGCTCTGTCTGACAAAGGAGGAGCTTGGGCTGCAGAAGTGCTAATGCCAAAGCAGCTTCTTTACATGCTGGAGCCTTCTCTGTCCACACACTAAGTAATTAATTTAGTTTAAGATTAGAGTTACATCATCTTTTGGTACATGCACATGCAGGGCAGTAAGTGGAGATGTTTTGGTGTAAGGCTCTAGGTTTTGTACTCATTCCATCTTTTAGGCAGATGAAATCCCATGTTGAAGTTTGCATTCCAGTTAGCATTTCTACTTGATCAGCTTTTCAGAAAACTGAGGTTCTTTGCACTTAATGCCTTGGTACGTTCAGTGCTTCAGTGAGCTCTGTCGCTGTTTGTAAAGGGGATTCGCTAGGCCATCCTACAAAACCAGGTTCTACCCAAGGTTTAACAGAGTAACAATCAACTGATTCATATCTTCTTCCCTTGGTCTGACTATTCTGAGTCCTTTTCAAGGGGTGTTTCTCAGTTGGTGGGGATGACATTTGACACTTGGGACCGAGAATACGCGACTTCTGGGTTGCTGTCTGCCACTGATGCTCAAGAAAATAAAGGAACAACTTTGTAAGTGGGAGGAGAGAGGGGAAACTGGCAAAAATGTATCTGGGGAACAACCTTTTCAAGTTCTGAGTATACCTGTGAGGCAGAAGATCATTTTTCTTCTTCTCTCTCCATTCTTCCCCTTCTCCCCCCTCCATCCAGCATGCAGATTGCTTTTCTTTTTACTTTTAGCTTAGTAAACTTTCCAAGTGCTGAGCCCTCATACAAACCAAACTGTGCTTCAGAAGCTGCTAGACCTTTACGAAACGTCCATCTGAATTCTTGCATTGACATGTAATGTCAAAGGCTATTTCATAAATCTAATGCAAAGAACTCTTAATGTTTCTAGCTGTAAGTAATATATTTTCCTGGATTTTCTTCTCAGCAACCCGATAGCAGAAGGGTCAACTCTTCTGTTGGATTTTCTGTTTTGCAGCATACAAGCAATGACCCTTATTGCTTTGTGGAATTTTATGAACACAGAGATGCAGCTGCTGCATTAGCTGCTATGAACGGGAGAAAAATTTTGGGGAAGGTAAGCTGTTTGTGTTATAATCTTGGATTTGAGGAATACAAATCTGTAAAAATGTGAATAAAACCAGGGGGGCATTTGTTTTGTTGGAGATATTTACTGAGATGAAGTATTGTTAGGGTAATATTGTAAAAATACTGATTTATAAAACTAAGTCATAAGAAATGCATAATTTGTGGTCTAGTTGCTACAGTGTATTATATTAAATGATTTCCAAACGTTGTTGTAACCTGCCCTTGAATAAACTTGTAACATGTAAGATTTCTGTGCATTTACACTAAATCTTATGCTTGTTTTCAGGAGGTCAAAGTAAACTGGGCAACCACACCAAGTAGCCAGAAAAAAGATACATCCAGTAAGTAAAGTAATGCCACAGCATCACTTCTACACAAATGCTTCACAACCTGGTAATGATTCGTCATAAATGCATTTAAACAAAACTTTTCTCCTTCCCATCTTGTGTTGAATAGAGTGTTGCAAACTAATTCTTCTGTTTCTGCTTTACAACTGGGGAAACTGGAGTGGACAGATTAAGTTGCTGCTGCTCGTCAGATGGAATCCTGGGCGTTCCCGATCCCCAGCGCTGTGTGCAGAGCATCGCTTTCACAGGAGCTGAAGCTTGAGATAGCAGTTAAATATTTGATTAGTAAATTATTTATTTTCAGATCACTTCCATGTGTTCGTTGGGGATTTAAGTCCAGAAATAACAACAGAAGACATCAAGTCAGCATTTGCTCCTTTTGGTAAAATATCGTAAGTATCATCATAAACATTTCCAGTATTGGTTAGAAAATATGACTGTGAAAATACGTTTTTGGGTTGAAATGTTATTTTTTATTGTTTAAGATAAATATTCTGATGTGCATTTCCTTATGTTGGGTGGGCAGTAGAGAGGGATGGTTGTGTCATCTTGGTATATAATAATGTTATGTCAGTAATGTAAATAAAGCAATGTGCTTTTAACCTAATTTATATGCTAATGTCCTTCAATTTCTTCTTATTAAAAATTAATTACTGTTTGTGATTTGTTTGCAATGTGTACACGAGGGTGACTTGACAAGGGGTCTGTGTTTTGTAGGCAGCCTAGAATATGGGGCTATTGGAGGTTAATTTAATGAAACAGCAGCCAAATAACTGGTGAATGCTTTGTAAAAATGCTAATATTTATGAAAAATTAATTACTTTTTTATTATAATGGGATTAATTGAAATTATAACATTTTGAAAGAAAGAGCAGTGAATTTACATCATGTGCATTTCTGCCAGTAAAGAGAATTCTTTGATCTTCTCATAACTAATATGGGTGATTCCCAGTCACCTGGTGTTTTAATTGAATTTATTTACCATTACAAGAATCCATGTGGGTACTAAAACATGTGTGTCCTTAAAACACACATCCTTAAAACACGGTAACACTCCCTGGAGGTGTTCAAGGCCAGATTGGATGGGGCTTTGAGCAACCGGATCCAGCGGGAGGTGTCCTGCCCGTGGCAGGGGGTTGGAACTGGATGGGCTTTGAGGTCCCTTCCAACCCAAACCGTTTTGTGATACTGCTGCAAAAAAAGGCTGTTAATCTTCTATCAGTTTATCTTTAAATAAAGTCGCACATGAAGGTTTTTGTACTATTTTACAGGAATATATTTCTAAGAACCAGAATTCTTATTTTTCTCTTGTTCTGTACGCATATTTTTAAATGAATCCTAAATCTGATTTCTTACCTCTGCTGTTTTGTTTACTTTGCTTTTTTTGTCTCTTTAATGTGGTAAGTAGCACTGTTTAAAAATCGATTTTAAAAACAAATAATTCAGGTTTTTTTTGTTTCTCGATCTATATTTATACCTGAGACCTGCAGTTTTTCTTAAGTCCAAGTCACAATTAAAAGTAATAGCATTCTGGTTATTTTGCAGAATTGCTCATAAGAATGGACAGGATCTTGAAGGCTAACTGCAAGGAACTGTGCACACTGGAACTCAGTTGTAGATTTTTTCTCATTTCTATTTATTCTTATTATACATTATTTATATATACATATTTTAGTATTTACATTTTAACATTCTATATTCAGTGCAGTTCTATATTTCCAATCATTTTAACTTACTCACTAAAATTTCTGTGTAAATTTGTTGTTTTCGTACTGGTGTGCTTAGCGTTGTTGTTAGTTTTATTCTCCTTTTCTGAAATTTCTGAAAATGTCAATTTTTCAAAATTTACAGCTGCCCAAACTCCAAAATGATGGTAGAGAATTGACCGAGAAAAATAAAGAAATCTGTTAACAGGCCATGTATGCCTTTTAATTCCTATTTTTTCCTCTTTTTCCATTTTTTAATATTTCATATATTTTGTATCACTAGGCAGAAGACATTTAATATATAGAAAATGCATGGTAAATTAGATAGAATTGTTGCAGTAATTTATAGAACAGTAAACTTTAGGACCCTAGCAAATAGAATATTAGACAAGGAAACTTTTATTTCTCTTATACTTCCGATTTGAACATTCTACTTGTAGCCAGCATAGGTTATGTGGGTAGGTTGCATGTTTATTACATGTTATTTTTTTTGTCCTACTGCTTTTTTCTAACAGGTAACGAAGCAATAGGGGGAGAGGTCAGGAATGACTGTAGTTTTAGGGCTAACTGAATTGATAAGACAAAATTATGCTCACGATACAGTGTGTGTGGTTCCTTTTAGTTTTTATTTTGCAGGTGATTAATATTGCCCTCATACAGCTGTGCTTCTCTTCACAGGGATGCACGGGTAGTTAAAGACATGGCAACTGGAAAGTCAAAAGGCTATGGTTTTGTATCTTTTTATAACAAACTGGTGAGTAATCACAATGCAGATTGAAAACAATTGTCATTTCCCGCTTCTCATTCTGCTTCTTGGTTTACGTATTCACCACGTGTCATCTCCCAAGCAAATCAGTTCGCTTGTACGGCACAAATTTAGTCTGAAAGTTATGTTCTTTATGGTTGGGGGCCAAAATAATTCAGATAGCAGGGATGCTGCAAGAACATTGCTGGCAAAGATGGGAGAGTGTTGCGGAATCAAGTTCCTGAAGGCAGAGAGGTTGTTTGGGTGTGTTGGGGTAGCTTGGCTCAGTCTCTGGCACCGTCTTCCATGCAGCAAGGTGGTGCCTGGTCCTGTAGGTGATGTCTTGAATCTCTTAGCTGGGTGACTGCACCAGGTCCAGCACAGCTCCCTTTAAGAGAGGAGCCCTGGGGAATGCCGTCCTGGAGCCCTCAGTCCAAGGGAGCGTGGTGCCGTCCTGTGCAGCGGGGTTGGTGTTTGCCAGGTGAAGATCCATGTCAGACTTCCATCTTTCTGGGGACCCAGTGCAGCCAAGTGTGTCGTATGCTGGTGTATGACTGAATTTGTTTGCTGGAGACCTGCAACTCAGTCATGTTCTGGCTTGGTCCTTTGCTTGGTTAGTTAAAAGGTTTCAAAATCTCAGATGAGTCTTTTTATTACACCTTTATCGGTTTTGTCGAAAGAATTGGTTGACGACCAAATCTGTCTCAGCAGCAAACTTGTTCATAGCACTTGTTTGGGTGTGTTGTAATCTTTCTTCTCATCTCTTTAGGATGCAGAAAACGCTATTGTACACATGGGAGGCCAGTGGTTGGGAGGCCGGCAGATCAGAACTAACTGGGCAACGAGAAAACCACCAGCCCCGAAGAGCACACAAGAAAGTAAGGCCTTTGTGTTCGCTCTTTTGTGCGTCACTGTTCATTGCAGGAGTAAAACATCATGTTGCCAATATTGTGCTTCTTAATTACATATCTGACATGACTTCCAGATGCATTTTCGGGTATATTGTATCAACATAGTAGCGGCACCACTGGTTTGTTGTCAAATATTGAATGTGTTTTCTTAAACATGTAATTCGTGGTCGTGTATGAGGTAGGTGTCTGGGATTCTGTGGTTATTGTTAGCCTGGCCTGTGTCAAGAATAGCATGGCCAGCAGGAGTAGGGAAGTGATCCTTCCCTTGGTGAGGCTGCACCTCAAGTCCTGGGTTCAGGTTTGGACCTCTCCAAGATGGACATCAAGGTGCTAGAGTGTGTCCAGAGAAGGGCATGGAGCTGGGGAAGGGACTGGAGAACAAGGGTTCTGAGAGGCGGCTGAGAGACCTGGAGTTGTTTAGCCTGGGGAAGAGAAGGCTGAGGGGAGACCTTATCACTGTCTACAACTGCCTGAAGGGGGAGGTTGTAGTGAGGTGGGTGCTGGTCTATCTTCCCTGGTAGCCAGTGACAGGACAAGGGAAAATGACCTCAGGCTGCACCAAGGGAGATTTAGATTGGATATTAGGAGAAAATTCGTTGATTGAAGGATTGTCAAGCTTTGGCAGAGGCTGCCCAGAGAGGTGGCTGAGTCCCCATCCCTGGAGGGGTTTAAAAGATGGGCAGATGTTGTACTTGGGGACGTGGTCTGGTGGTGGGCTTAGCAGGGTTGCTAAGCATGGTTGGACTCAATCTTAAAGATCTTTTCCAGCCAAAACCATTCTATGATTCTGTGATTCCACTGTTTACAAAAGTCTTCTCTCTTCATAGATAATACAAAACAATTGAGATTTGAAGATGTAGTAAATCAGTCAAGTCCCAAAAACTGTACTGTGTACTGTGGAGGAATTGCCTCTGGGCTAACAGGTACAATTTGTTGTATTGCCTTTTTATTATTGGAGCTCTTGGATACCAGGATGTTTAGTAATTAACAAACATTATATATTGTAGATCAACTTATGAGACAGACCTTTTCACCGTTTGGACAGATTATGGAAATAAGGGTGTTTCCAGAAAAAGGTTACTCATTTGTCAGGTATGGACAGAGAAAAGCAAAACCTGTGGGTTTGTCCATGTCATGGTGATCCATCTTCCTGTAATTTCACTTGCCTGAGCTCCCGCTGGTGCAGTAGAAGCTGTCATTGCATGTTCATAGGAAAATTGGGGACTTCTAAACTGGCCACTGTTCTGTTGACCTGAGAGGAGGAGAATCTGTGAGAGCAGATCTCTCTCTGGGTTTCCTGTGTGTATGGAGTCACTGGTGGTTTTTGCCAGTCAGGTGAAAGCACTGTTAGGCCTAATATTTATTTGTTTTTACATCCTTTAGGTTTTCAACCCATGAAAGCGCAGCACACGCTATCGTTTCAGTTAATGGAACCACAATTGAAGGACATGTCGTTAAATGTTATTGGGGTAAAGAGTCCCCCGATATGACTAAAAACTTCCAACAGGTAACTAACTGCCCTTTAACCCTTTTGTTGTCTCAGAAAAGCAATTGTATCTCTACCTGTAATGCTTCCCCAGCTACAACAGCTAAATCGGGTGGTAGATGTCTTCTGGAACTCTGTGTCAGTTATGCCCCAGTTGTTCATAACACTGGGCTAGTGATTTTGGTGGAATATCTGTTACTGTCTTTACAATTCAAGATAGGGCTTCTCCAATTATTGCTGGTCACCAGTTGCAGACGAGGTGACTCTCCACCCAAATATTCTTCAGTATTTACTTAACAAGTTTTTCAGTACCTGGCTGTAATTAAGTCTCAGTAATGTCTTATTGGTTTTTCATATCTCATTGTTGCTAAGCCGTTTTATCCCTTTGACTGATACAGCCAAAGTTTTTGCCTTTAGCAGCACAAGAGAAAAACACAACCCATCTCTAGAACCTGTAGTACTGTGAGTTTTTCTCTCTGTAGGTGGATTACAGTCAGTGGGGGCAGTGGAGCCAAGTATACGGAAATCCACAGCAGTACGGGCAATATATGGCTAACGGGTGGCAAGTACCATCATATGGAATGTACGGCCAAGCGTGGAATCAACAGGGTTTTGGAGTAGAGTGAGTAAACATATTTAATTGTTCAGAGTATTCCAGGAATGTTATATTTGAGTTTTGGGCTGATGTGGTTCAAGGGTTGCACAGGGTTTCAAGCCTTGGGTGTAGACTCTGTGCGTCTAAAGCTTAGGTTTAGTGATCAGTGTAGCCCAGATAGTGGGGTGAGTCACTCTGACCTGTACTTGGTAACGCATCTTGTGCCTGTGGGGTTTGGAGACTCAAGGCACAAAGACTTCTTCTGTGGTAGCGTTGTGGACAGTGGGCTTGTCTGGTACCTAAGAATGTTCTGGGTTCTGAATCAAGGTAGTGAATCTGAGCCAGGGAGCCCAGGTGTCACAGAATGGTTTGGGTGGGAAGGGACCTCAAAGCCCATCCAGTCCCACCCCCTGCCATGGACAGGGACACCTCCCAGTGGGCTAGGCTGCCACAAGCCGCATTCAGCCTGGCCTTGAACAGTGGTGGGTAGCCACCACTTACCTGAGCCAGGGTATCACCACCCTCATTGTGAACAATTTCTTCACAATGTCTAATATAAATCTTCCCCTCTCCAATTTAAAGCCATTCCCCCTCATCCTATTGCTCCATACCCTTGTAAGAAGCCCCTCCCTGGCTTTCCTGTAGCACCTTCAGGTACTGGTATTGATGTATTTACCTGGAGAGAAGGAACTACCTACTGGCATTGTAACCTGGGCAGTTGAAGAACGTGGGTGGACTTTTAATATCTGATCTCTTGAAGAATGAAGACTTAACAAGAACTTCTTATTTTGACTTAGTTCTAAAAGAGCTTCATTGTTTATGGCATTCTTCATTGTCTCTTGCCAGTAAATCATACTAAGCCCCGATAAACCTATCACTGGTATTTGTGCCAGCTGGGAGTTTTTTGTGCTTCTACATCCCTGGTGCTCAGTTACAGCCACCTGTGTATGTATCCACCTTGGGAGGCAGTTGTCTATGCAACTGATACCCAAGATTTCCAGGGCTTTTATGGTTTTCATGGCTTTCAAGCTAAAAAGCTTATTTTCCAGACTCTGGTAGCACAGGACCTAGAATACTTGGGAAAGAGATGAAGAAATTGTTCTATTTTGGTGGGCAGAGCAGTGTAGGAAGTGTGATTTTGTCCTTTTATTTTGTTTATTGTCTACAACAACAATTCCATTGTCTGTTGTTGTAAATAACTTGACCACCTTGCATGATTATTTTTTCTTCTGTTTTTTTCCCCCTTTCCTATTTTAACAATCCTGTTTCTTTTCAAGCCAATCTCCGTCTGCCGCCTGGATGGGTGGATTTGGTGCTCAGCCTGCCCAGGGACAAGGTGCTCCGGTAATACCTAACCAAGCTGGATATGGTATGGCAAGCTACCAAACGCAGTGAGCTGGGACTCTGTTTCAAAGTGTGTATTTCACGATAGGCTGCAGTTTCCAGTGACGTTCTGAAGACTGGAATGTAGACAATGGAGAGGAAAAAAAAAAAAGAAAATATTTATTTTAAAAATGGAAATGTTTGGAACCTTTAGCACAGCTTTGCTTTGGTGAAGGACACAAATGTCTTCTAGTTCTGCCTTTTTAAGTTTTTGTTCATGATGGATATGAACATGTTTTCCTTTGTGTACAAAAATGAAAAATAAAGTCAATAAAGACAATTCTGGCTACAAATTTTGATATGCTGGGAGAAACGGCTGATGGATTTGATCTCTAGGTTACCGTTCCGTTTTGGTTTTGTTCCATCTTCAGTCTTTTATATCGCTGTGCTTTTAAAGAGAGATGATGATGAAAAAGAGCGAGTTTTAGATGAAGGCACACCCTGAAATCAGCTGTGGACCAATCGTCACACTCTGCTAGACAGTATTGATTTTTAAGCTCAGAAAGTTTGTGTAGGGCTTGGAATGGGTTTTTTAAAGAGATTTAATTTTTCTACCTGCTTAAACCCAGTCTAATATCATGAACGGTTTGGTCTCGAGTGAAAACCAGTACCATTTGGGTGATTCCACGTGACTCTTGCAGTCCATGTTCCAGCACAACAAATGCTTTTCGGAGCTGGTTGGCTTCTTAAGCCTGTAGTGTTTTGCATTTAATTCAGAGAACTAAAGACCTTTTGCAAGTATGTTGTTTGTTTGAATCAATCAGTCATACTTGTGCTTTTACATCACCTTTGAAGGCTACACCTTGTAAATATTTCATGATTACAGTGTTTCCAAGGCATGCTCAAACATAGAAGTAGCAATGTAATTATTCAGAGTAATACTTCATACCCTCTACTGCTTGAAATGCAGTGGATGGACAAGAATGTGCGAGAATGACATTTCCAAAGCTGGCTGTTATGTCAAGTTCCATAAAGAACTGTAACAAAGAGCCTTAATTTTAATTTCCTAAGTCTTTAATGCCTCACCTTTTTGTCATTGGAGACATGAATTTTTTGCTTTATGTTATCTGGGATGTAAATACCTTGGTTACCAACCTTGTTACACCTATTTCAAGGTTACTATAAGTTGTAAAGTATCAGAGTGTTTTGAAAATCCTTGATGTTTTTTTAAGTCTAGAAATATTTTGCCCAAGAATTTTTTAATGAGATTGTTAAAAACATATTATTTTAGAGAATATTCAACGTGCCATTTGGTAAAATGGAGATGCAGTTGAAACAGCACACTGAGTTGTGGCTTATTTTTAATTCAAAGTGTTTGTCTTTCTGGGTGGTTTGTGTACTGAGCGTGTCGATGGATAAATGATGGAGATGTTGAAATGGTAAACTTGGGTTACTCCTGGAATTGTTTTATGGATACATTGATATAAACTGCCTCAATAAATTTGAAGTTGGAAACGAATGTTAAGTTAGGTACCAGTACCGTGTCTTGCCTGTGGCAGCTAGAGGGTGCAACTGTTCCGGCTGAGATCTGCTGAGGCAGGCACGGCTGAAAGGCTTAGGATCAGCGGTGATAGCTCAGTGAAGCACACTTGCGTCTTAAAAGAAACAGAATGCTTGGTTTTAGAGGTTATAGTTCTCCACAAGCATCTTGAGAAGCTGCGTACTTTATCTTTTCTTATCATGCTGGTGTTGCAAGTTGGAGTAGATCTTGAAAGGGAGACTTGCAGTTCTGTTAAACCCAGCCAGGCTTTGCAAGTAACTACACTTCACACTGTAGCGCTTCACACAAGGATTTTTTAAATCTTTTTCTGCTTGATACACTCAATAGTACCTTGGGTTTTAGATCAGGCAGAAGTGAGAGACTGGAAGAGCAGTTTAGTCAGTTGGCTCAACTGTCCCCAGAACTGCTCGTAGTTCTGGGCATCTGCTGCATGCAATAAGGACTGATGGTGGTGTGGAGCCGTGAGTGCTTGTGATGGCAGAATTGGCCCTTCTGCTGCCGTTTCTTCTTTACATAGTGTTTTTCTGCTCGAGTTAAGAACCAGATGCGTTTTTCTATACATATTCTATATATGTGTATGCAATCTACCTGAGGATTGGCCTGTACATTGTAGTTTGGAAAGAAAGTCACAAGTAAGTCTGCGTTTTTTGTTACAGTTACCTGGTTTAAAAAAGAAATCATGAGTCAGTAGGTGCGCACACTGCGAGTTATGTCAGTAGTTCTTAGACTTCACCTGAAACCTGGGGTTTCTACATAATTAGAGGAGTTTGACATGTGAGTGTGTTCTGGATGTGTGCTGGTGGGTGAGCAGTGTGTTCTTTAGGCACTACTGACAGTGTTGGGGGTGCAAGTACCATTTAAACGGGTGTCGGATGAAGGCAGTGATCTTTTGGGTCTCAATGTCTAGATCACCTTAAATCTGATTATTTAATACACCTGCTGCAGACCTGGGCCATACCTGATCTGCGTTTCAGGATGAAAGATAGGAGATAATCTTTCAATTTAGTCTTGTTGATTTTTATACAGCTTTTCTTAATGATGATATTTTTTCGCAGACTGCTCAGGGCCTGGATTCTCCAGCGTTCTGTCATGTTTCTATAGCACTGCGAGGAAGAGTTGTAATTCACATTGCTTCCTACTCGGTAGCATTCATAAATGTGTCACTGACCGTTTTTTGGCACCAAAGAGCCATTTTCACCGTCCTGCTTTTCTGAGTGACTGTTCCACTGTTGTAACTTCTCCAACTACAGAAATCAACCACTATCCTTACCCCTTACTGCTAGGATTGGAGTTCAAAGAGTGTGGATTTATCATGGCTCGAGATGATGCGGGCAACCTGAGGCGAGGTTGTAATTTGCAGCTGTAGAAAGCGTTCAATAAAAGCAAAACCTGTTAAAGGGCTTCTCCTGTATTGTCATCTGTCAAAGCGTTGTCTCTGCCGTACAACGGCGCAACATTTGGTGGAGTTAACGTCAGGGGATTTGGTGTACGCAGACTTCTCTGTAGTGAGGGGTGATAGCATTTGAGTGTTCCCCTTTGAAAACAAGGGATCAGTTACTCTGGTTTGCAGGAACCCAGGTTCTCGCTGGTCCCAGATACTCAGCAGCTGTCTTTGCCAGCTGCTTGCACAGAAGGGAGAAGGAGGAAACCCCTTTTGTTTGTAGGACTGAAAGGGTTAGAGATTCGCAGGGCTGCTAGTTCAGTGTCTTCCTGTTCTCTAAATGGACAATTTCTGGAGTGGGGCTAGTAAGAACTGAATCAGAATGACTGGTCCACCACTCAAAACGCTGAATAACGCTTATTTTCTAGATGGAGCCTGAGTCACTAGAGCCAGCTCTATAGAAGTTGAAATACCATGGATGATGAGGAAAAGCTGCTGTCTTCCATTTGCATACCTGGTTCTTTGCCCTCAGTAAATGGAGATTTATTGCTAGGTTCTGTTCCAGAGAGAATTCTCCTTACCATTTCTTTGGTCCTTCCAGTGAAGCAGATCTTTTTCGTTCCAGGAACAGTTCGTTTACTGGGAGGCTATCAAGTGCAATGGGAAAGGCCAACTGATAGAATTTATTGCTTAGTTCAGATCTTCCTATTTAGGTACCGACTGTGGGGAAAATATCGCTCTTAGTTGTTGGAAGGGCTGGTTACTTTTGCAGTCTGCCTTTGTAGAACCATTTCTACTTGTGTTTCACTTGCACCTGACAGCACAAGGAGGTTACACAGATGCATCCTAGCTTGTGAAGATGGAATCGACCCCTTGGAGTCGCTTTTAAGTGCCACAAGCACCGGGCTGGGTTACTGCTGTACAGTCACATGCTAGAAACATTTCTGCCTTGCTGCTTGGCTTAAGTGCAAAGCTTTAGCTTTACAGAGAATCTGACCTGTATAAATGCTGATATTTGGGGAAGGCTGAGCTCCAACATTATTTTCTGCACTCCTGCTCTCTTAGTACTAATCAGAGCTTTCACTTACAGGTAAACACCGTGGCTTTGGCAGAGAAATTACTGTTGTTTTTATGACTTATTATCTAATATCATGGCTAATTTTAGGCAGACCTCAAGAAAAATATGTTTCTAGTGTACTGTTCCTAGGTAAATCTGGCCTCCTACTTGGATTTATGTCCTCGTGGAATAAGGATACGCAAGTACCAGAAACGTCTCTCGGATTGCTTAAAAGGGGCATTTTCAGAAGCAAGCATATCACTGTAAACTTGTAATAGGCATATAGTGAGACCTTTTTCTGGAAGTGTAACAGCTCTTCGAATGGTCAGTACCTGAGGTGAGAGGACCAACGTGTGTTGCATTTTAAAGCAGATGAAGGCCAGTAAATGAGGTGATGCTGTGTCAGCATTCATGAGAGCGTTCTTCCCAGTATCTTTTTGCTCTGTGACCTTCTAGGAAACAGTATAGGACCTGTCCACCACAAGGTACACGTGGATGTTTGTCAAGGGATGCAGCGTTGTGCTTTAAATGCGTTTTGCAGGGTCACAGCATCTCGCAGCGAAGGTCTGACAGAAGCTGCAAAGGTTAGAAACCGCACTTTTCATTGGAATGATTCTGCAGCAAATCCTTACCTGGAAGATATTGCCTTTTGTGTCTGGCTTCTCGACAGAAGGCAGGCACGGTGCACTCACTGGAGGTATCCAAGCGTGTCCAGATCTTCACTTACGAGGCTGCAGAAGAAGGTGTTCCTTTGTAACTGTTTATTGTGGAAAACACGCATGGTTACTTGTAGGTGATAAGCCTGCATAGCTCTCATTTTCTGTGCCGTGTCTGTTTTGCTGTGTTCCTTGTTTTTATTAGGTCTGTTCCTAGCCAACAGCGTCGTACTGAACCGGCCGTGCACAAGGAGCTGGGCTGTTGCATTTGGATCCCTTTCTGAGAAACAAACACCAACCTCTGGGAACGTTTTAATATTCCCCTCTACTGCAAAAACCTCTTTGTTTACTTTACTTTATACATATTCTGATATTTACAGATCTGTTGTGTGTGAAGTACCGTATTTTTGTGTTTTCAGGTTGGTACCAGACTCTCCATAAACCACAAATGAGGCTTCTTACTGCTTCCCCCTCTCAGTCCTGACTACAGGTAGTCCAGAGGGGCTTAGAAGGCTTTTAAGGTTTTGATGATGATTTCTTAATTAATTTCTAGTTGAATATATGAGTATTGCTTTTTCAAAGTTGAATTTGTTACTGCTGTAAAATCAGTTATTAAAACCATTTTCCTTTATGCCAAGTTTTAATTTATGGGGCTACTTTTATTTTCTGAAAGCTCTTTTTAAACACTGCAAGTGCCTTGGAGGGTAAACAAAAAGACAACATTTGCCTTTATTTTTCTGCAATTTAAAGGCAGTATTAAAGGAAAATAGAGTTCCTTCACCTTAATTCTTTTTTCTTCATCACAGTTGAAGAAACTCAGGAATCATAGAATGATTTGGACCTTAAAGCCCATGCAGTCCCACCCCCTGCCATGAGCAGGGACACCACCCACGGGATCGGGTTGCTTCAAGCCCCATCCAACCTGGCCTTGAACACCTCCAGGGATGGGGCAGCCACCACTGCTCTGGGCAACCTGGGCCAGGGCCTCCCCGCTCTCATTGTGAAGAATTTCTTCCTAATGTCTGATCTAAATCAGCACCTCCCCAGCTTTCCTGGAGCCTCATCAATGAAAGGCCACTGTAAGGTTTCTCCCTATATTAGTCTGGCTGTTTGAGCATAAATATGCATTTCATACCGACTTAATGAAACATTTTTATTTCTCCACTGTCACTGAATCACACAGAACTACAGAATGTCCTGAGTTGGAAGGGATCCACAAGGATCATCAAGTCCAACTCCCGTCCCTGCACAGGACAACGTTCAGATGGAAAGAGTGATGTAAAATTTTGGTTTAAAAAGTTCACCCACTTCAGTTGCAAGCTTCGTAACATTGGCTCTTGTTTTTTTTCTCCACGTAGTTTATGCAGAGGCCTTGGTGCAGCTTTAAGGTGAGGTAGGAGACCTGCTGAAATGACTTGGCCTGCAATTCGTTTTCTGCATGTTTAAGTGTCGCTGCCAGGGTTTTGCAGGCTGTATCTTGGCATGTCTAAAGCCGCTGGAGTTGGAGGTAGTGAGGAATGTTCCACAAGATTAGGGATAAAAGTTGACCCCATGAACCTCCTTATACTGGAACATATTTACAGAGGGGTGAGTCAGAGCTTTCTCCGAGTTCAGAGCAAGAGGTGCTGGACATGTTCCCCTGGTTTATTTAGGTAAGCCTGGAATGGAATAGCATTTTCTACCAGAATGCTTTTCAAAGCTCTGTATCTCACAGGAAGGGTATTGTTCTTTTTTCCTCTGTGTGTATCTTATTAAGACATTAGAGACGTGGCTGCCCCATCCCTGGAGGTGTTCGAGGCCAGGTTGGATGGGGCTTGGAGCCCCTGATCTAGTGGGAGGTGTCCCTGCCCATGACAGGGGGTGGGACTGGATGGACTCAGGTCCCTTCCAACCCAAACCATTCCATGATTCTATGTTTTATTATCTGGGTTTTGGTATTTGTGAGTCTTCAGGTGAGTGAATGCATATATCTACAACTTAAAGAAATGGCTTGCTGGTTGGAGGTAAATACTGCTAAAAAGTGACTCCTAGCTTTGAATGGAAAGAAAAATCCCAGTTCTGACATCCTCAGTTCCCACTGCTTTCTCCCAAAGGGGCAGGCCTAGCCATGCTCTGGTGCGTTCCAGTAGTGAACCTGCCACTGAGGTCTTTGAGTTTGAACTTTGAAAACATACATTGGCTTGTATCAGAAACAGCGTGACCAGCAGGTCCAGGGAGGTTATTCTCCCTCTGTACTCGGCACTGGTGAGACCGCTCCTCGAATACTGTGTTCAGTTCTGGGCCCCTCACCACAAAAAGGATGTTGAGGCTCTGGCGTGAGTCCAGAGAAGAGCAACAAAGCTGGTGAAGGGGCTGGAGAACAGGCCTTATGAGGAACAGCTGAGAGAGCTGGGGTTGTTTAGCCTGGAGAAGAGGAGGCTGAGGGGAGACCTCATTGCTCTCTACAACTACCTGAAAGGAGGTTGTAGAGAGGAGGGTGCTGGCCTCTTTTCCCAAGTGACAGGGGACAGGACAAGAGGGAATGGCCTCAAGCTCCACCAGGGGAGATTTAGGCTGGACATTAGGAAAAAATTCTTCACAGAAAGGGTCATTGGGCACTGGAACAGGCTGCCCAGGGAGGTGGTTGAGTCCCCTTCCCTGGAGGTGTTTAAGGCACGGGTGGACGAGGTGCTAAGGGGCATGGTTTAGTGTTTGATAGGAATGGTTGGACTCGATGATCCAGTGGGTCTCTTCCAGCCTGGTGATTCTATGATTCTATAGGAACTAAAACAGATAAGAAATACACCAAATCTACACCCTTCTGAGTTGATGATGCTCTCTGTGCGTTTCAGCATTGGTGTGTGCGGTAGGAAGAGCTGTAAAGCCATGTTGCCAACCCATTCTGAACAGAGAGGTGAATGTTGATGGAGTCTGGTTTTATGGACGGAACCTGTGCTGCTCTGAACAGTCTGTGGTTTTTATGCATGTATTGTCATGAATTTAAAACCTCTTGTGTTCTCTGGCCAGAATTCAGCTTGTATCGTGGCAGCCGGTCTTGTTTTCTCCTGTTGCCTCTAATGCCAGCTGCAGAATGGATTTTAACAGATTGCTTTCCATTTGAATTGATGTGGAAATAATGTTTGGGCAAATGCTGAGCTGTGTTACCCCTATTCAGGGAAGTTGTAAAATCACAGTGACGTTTGGTTTTGCTTTCTGAGTCTCCTGTGGGAGGGAGGATGCAGCGGTTAGTGCTTAGGTTTAAGTGAAAAGGAATTGACTTGGAAATCACTACAGTCCAAAGCGGACTCATTTGCTTGTAGAGATTTGTGAGGAAACAAACGCCTCATCCCCTATTTTGTCAGCTGGTAAAACCTCATTGCCAGTTCTGAGCCAAGATTGTTAGAGGGGGGAAAAAAGCATCTTGCAAGGCTGCTGCAGGGTCGGTAGTACAAGCAGGCAACTTCCTGTGGAAAGCCTGGAGCATGGGGTTCTGAATCACCCTAGTCTGGTCGAGCTTTTCACGTCAGCTCTGATTTTTCATAGCGCCTGTTCTACCATGCGCCTTGGCCAAGGAAATGGTTGAGGGAGCCAGCAGGACTTTCCAGGTGGGACAGGAATATGATGGGACAGCTAGAGAAGGTCCTGAGTCAGCAGTGCCAGTGATCCTGGGGAGCCCTCTGAAGGAACCTGAGCAGCAGAAACGCTTCACTGGTGTGTCACCTCCAGAACAGGCGGCTGCGGTTGAGCCATTCCTGCAGCAGCAGAGCAAACTTCTTTAATCCACACCCAGAGCCAAGAGATCTTCACCAGCTCAGATGGGTTTTGACCCCGGTGCTGCAGGCGGAGTCCGAGGGTGTGTGGGCCAAATCACTTCAGCTGGGAAATTCGCACTGTTGTTTGTTTTGGAAGCACAGATGCAATTTATTCTTGTGTTCAGTGGTCTGGTGTCGCCGCTTCCCAGGAACGAGATTTTGGCTTTGTGTGTGTAAGTGGAAAATCTCCTTTTATTTCGGTGAACCTCCACATTCCGCCTGCGAACCACACTGGTTATAAAAGCTTTGCTGTCTCTTTGGGATGGGACTGGGATTGCATGGAAATAAAACAAGTGTTGACTTGTCTGCTAGCACTGGTTTCGGTGACCTTTGAGGTATTGGTGCTATTTCCAGCGGGATTTAAGCACTCCTGTTGCCTCCCAGTACTGCTGTCTTCTGCTTCCCAAGAGAATTGTCTGTTGGTGGCTTCCAGTTTTGCCAGAATGGCACAAATTTCTCACATTGGTGGCATGCTGTGTGAGGACGTGCAGAGGGAGTTGGGGTTGTTCAGCCTGGAGAAGAGAAGGCTGATGGGAGACCTTAGAGCAGCTTCCAGTGCTGAAAGGGGCTCCGGGAAAGCTGGGGATGGCAGGGTCAGGGATGGATGGATGGACAGTGGGGTTGGGGATGGACGGAGGGGTTAGGGATGGACAGAGGAGTTGGGGATGGTGGGTGTGGATGGACGGAGGGATTGGGATGCATGGATGGCAGGGTTGGAGATGGATGGCGAAGTGGGGATGGATGGATGGCAGGGTTGGGGATGGTGGGTGTGGATGGATGGCGGGGTTGGGATGGATGGGAGGGGTCGGGGATGGATGGTGGGGTGTGGATGGACAGGAGGGGTCAGGAATGGACAGAGGGCTTGGGGATGGTGGATGTGGATGGATGGAGGGGTTGGGATGGCGGGTGTGAAAGGGCTCGGGGATGGGGGGTTGGGGGTGGATGGATGGAGGGGTTGGGGATGGTGGGTGTGGATGAATGGTGGGGTTGGGATGGATGGGAGGGATCAGGGATGGATAGCGGGTTGTGGATAGATAGAGGGGTCGGTGATGGCATGTGTGGATGGATGGGGGGGTTGGGATGGCGGGTGTGGATGGACGGAGGGGTTCAGGATGGCGGGTGGGGATGGATGGAGAGATCGAGGATAGTGGGTGTGAAAGGGATGGCGGGGTGTGGGGGTGTGGATGGCTGGATGGAGGGGTACGGAGGGCCGGCGGGGCCGGGCCGCGGGGTGTGTGAGGGGCGGGCCGGGGGCGGGGCAGCCCGGGGCGGGCCGGGCGGCGGGCAGCGATGTTCACCCGCGCCGTGAGCCGCCTGAGCAGGAAGAGACCGCCCTCAGGTACCGGGGACGGGGACAGGGGGGCAGACGTGGGGGGAAAGGTGGGCAGAAGGGTCTCCGGGCAGCGCGGCTCGGCCGGCCCGGGAGGAGGAGGGGGCGGTGGGTCCCTGGCGATCCCGTCTCAGCCTCCCCTTTCTCAGCTGAAAACCGCTCTCCCCGTCCCATCCCTGCCCTCCTTGATCAAAACTCCCTCCCCAGCTTTCCCGCAGCCCCTTTCAGCGCTGGAAGCTGCTCTAAGGTCTCCCCTGAGCCTTCTCCAGCTGAACAACCCCGGCTCCCTCAGCCCGTCCTCACACGGGAGGGGCTCCAGCCCTCGCATCATCTCCCTGGCCTGTGATCACACAATCATAGAGTTGTTTAGGTTGGAAGGGATCTTAAAGATCATCCAGTTCCAAACCTCCTGCCGCAGGCGGGGAAGCCTTCAGTCCGTCATCCCGAGGGGGTGACACACCTCAGAACGAAAGCACTGGGGGTAGAAGTTGCAGTCAGAGCCCTGGAAAGCAACGCTCCATTTTATAGTGCACAGTAAGAACTTAGGGTCTGTCTAAGAGAAGCCAAATGTGGTGTGTAGGCTGTCTGAAGGAGGTTTTTGTTTGTTCTTTAAGGGGTACGTGTCTGGGGGACGCTTCCAGAGATGCTACAAAAGCAGAACGTCCCTTTAGTTTCCTTCCTTATAGTTAAAAGTCGAATCCGGTCGCCAGCTGTTATTAGAGACAGTCGAAAGAGGATGTTGGGGCTCATGCTTTGAACAACCACAAACAGCCCTTGTGTAGTGAAAAGGTTTAAAATTCAGCTGCTTCAAGGAGAAAAATTGTGTGGGGATTCATCCGGTGGTGCTTGGCTACATGGAAAGTAAGGGAATCTTGACTTTTCAGCTGCCTGCTTACAAAGTTTCTCACTGTTTCATAGCATTGGATTTATTAATTCCAGACTGGTGATTGTTGCTGGATAGGCGTTCTGGTGGCTGTCAGAAAAGACAAGGAGTACTTTTAAAGTCATAATAAAGGTTTGTGGCTCTTCGCTTTATGATCCAGGGGGAAATGCAGGGAGCATGATCAGAAGGTCTTCGAGAAGAAATGGAGAAGGCTTTTCTTAGCCTTAGGTGTTAACGCTCACGTACAGAATAAGGAATGTGCTATTTCCACGGTGCTTTTGTCATGCGTAGTGTTCGGGTGCTGGTTGTCTTTCCTTAACGAATTTGCAGAAGAGGCGATTAGAACAGGGATTTAGGGAAGGGATGTGGTCAGCATGAGTCTGTGGAGTGTGAGTCTTGCACTGTTCGATACGGTGCTGCACGAGGCACTCTATTGAGAGCTTGAGGATGGCAGCAGCTTGGGAAACTGAAGGTAAACGGAGTAGTGTGTCCGACTCAATTAGTTGTGTTTAAATCTCTAAAAGTCTGATGGGTTCCCACTTTTTTTTGTTGTCAGAAGCGAGGGCCAACGCCGTCAGTCTTGCAAAGTTGTGTGTTTTGACGTTATTGTTGCTCTCTGCGGTTTCAGTCTGCGTTCTTGATTGGAGAATGCAAGTGTTTGCCTTTATGGACACCACGCCTCAACTGCTCATTGCAGTGTTATTAGCGCTGCACTTACCGTTATATCTATTGCTCACAAAGAGCCTTTATCCACAGCCGAGTGTGACAGAACTGCTGTGCAATGGGGGAAGGCAGCTTCTAGAAGATGCTTCTCCCAGATAATGCTTCAGCTAATGCAGCTGCCTATATGTTGGCTTAGTACAGGGTTCCCCTCTAACATAATGGTGCTGTTATAATAAGCACTTAATAATTTACTGCCTTTGGAGAAGCATCTGGCTGGTGCCCATCATGCAAGTCGTGTTATGGTTGTATACATGGAAAGTTTGCTTCGACAGACTTTCTGCGACCGTGCTCTGCTCCTCCTGTTTTGTTGGCTTTCTCTGCCTCTTGGATTCTAACCTGCATGAGGGGTAGCAAGCACCCTCTCGCAACAGCCAGAAACATAGTTAGCCTATTTATAGATGTATATATTTGTATATATGTATATATTTTATATATATTTATACATATAAGGATGGGGAGGCCCTGGCCCAGGTTGCCCAGGGTAGTTGTGGCTCCACATCCCTGGAAGTGTTCAAGGCCAGGGTGGATGGGGCTTGGAGCAACCTGATCTAGTGGGAGATGTTGATCCATGGTGGGTAGAACTAGGTGGACTTTTAGATTCCTTCCAATCCAAACCATCTATGACTCTATATATTATGTATATTTTGATACGTGTACATATTTATATGTGCAAACAATTGGTTGTACATTCTGTGTGTTCCTTTTATAGAAGGATTGGTGGAAAACTGCCATTTTGTAATACCCTGTTTGATGCACAGAACTGTCTCCCAGTTTTCCTTCGCAGCAAATGTCTGCCTTCCTCATTTAAATCGTGCTAACATATGCATTTTGGCTGTTAAATGTCGGTATTGAGCTTATTATTTCCAAGTAGCTTTGTCACCAGCTGATTTTAAATGGCAAAAGTCATCTTTATGACTAGCAAACAGAGATAAATAGGTTTTAGGAGGGTCATCCATGTAATTAGACTTATTGCAGTATTGCCTTCTAAAATAAATTGTTTCAGACTTCCATTGAATTGTACTTCAGTGGAAGTATTTTTAAGGCAATTTAGTAACACTTCAAGGGATATGGGTTTGGGGATTCGCTTCTTGAGTCACTTATGGGAAAAGCCTGTCTCCTATCTGTTAAGCTCTTAAAAAAATGTAGGAATCACACTTTGAATCTGTTAAACGAAACCAGCGGGTGGAGTGGGAAGTTTTGATCCTAACTGGGGTTCACTTTTGTGGAAAAAGACGTTTGTGAAGGCGTATTTAGTGGGGTATAATAAAAATACACAGAAATTGCAATGTCCTCCTAAAATTTCAGGGTGTTTCCTGCTCTCATGTATCCTGTGCAGCCTGTTCACAGTTGTGCTGAGGGGGAAACATTAATGTTTTATGGCAGCTGCAGAGGAGCGCTGAACATGGGGATTAATGGTACTCAGCCCGGAGGGAGAGAGCATGATCAGTGCCAAGCCCAGCACCCAGAGCCAAGCTCTCCAGAGCTGCTGGCGGGTTCCCTGGTGCAGCTTTGGCTCCTGCCGGCTGTATTGCCCTGGGCACAGAGGGCAGGATGGTACCAGCCAGCCCTTTGGATGCAGTTTCTGTGGGTTTGGGGGATGGCTCAGGACAAGAGCCGTGCTACTTGATGGCAGGATCCAAGACTGCCTTCCTGTACCCCATCCCTGAAAGTGTTCAAGGCCAGGTTGGATGGGGCTTGGAGCCCCTGATCCAGTGGGAGGTGTCTGGATGGGCTTTGAGGTCCCTTCCAACCCAAACCATTGGGTAATTCCATGATTCCTTACTTGTGGACCGAGGTCCTTTCTCCACTGTGACACTGTGCCTGCTTTTTGCTGCCTCTGTGTCTCCTCGTGGTGCAGACTGGGAGCTGTAGCCTGGGCTGAGATGGGGTTACGGTTGCTGGTGGGACCCCTCTGGCTCAGCAGAGCTGTGTGGCACCCACAACGTCCCACCACCTCTACTTTGGGGAGCAGCCAGCTGAAATCAGAGGCTGGAGGTGAAAGAAGGGATTGTGTTTGTGCAAGCCTCCTCTCTGTTCCACAGTGCTTTGTGGGGAGCTGGTTAGGTGTGGAAACAGAGTCATAGAGCCCTGTACAATGACCCAAATGAAGACGAGGAAGAAGCTGTGTAGGTCCTCCTGTCAAAATCCAGATTAGCTGTAAGGCTGGAAGAGGAGAAGGAGGTATTAGAGAGAAGGAGAGCAGGGTTCTAGGAGAAGGAGGTATTAGAAAGAAGGAGAGCAGGGTTATAGGAGAGTGAAGGCTTTGGAGAACAATGAAGAAGAGCAGGGGGAACATAGAGAGAGGATGGGGTTGGTTGTGAAGTGAGGGGAAGCTGTGGAGAATGGTGGTCAGGGAGGACCAAGAGAAAATGAGACACTGGTAGAAAGCGGCTGAGGGGAAGTGGGTACATGTATCCAGGGTCTGTGGAAGACTTGTTCTGGCCTTTGTCTTGCATGCCAGAAATGTTTCTTTTTGGTTCTCTGGAGCTGGATCTGCGTGTATTGCCTTGACTTGTTGAAATGCATGATTTTCAAAGTCATCATTAAAGTCTATTTAAAATTTGGCTGGAAAAGGAACACTAGAAATAAAATCTTTAGTCCATTTGCTCTTTGCTAAGCCTTAGATAAAATAAAGGAATGGCCAAGTTCTTCAGGCCGTTAGCAGCTGTACACGCAGAGCTGCTCTTTTTCTTGCAGCTGAGAGTAATTGTAACAAAAGATTCTGGCTTCTCAGCAGCAGTTTTATACTTGGCTATTCCCACTTACATCTCACCAGTTTTGTTGAGATTAGATGCCCAGACGCTTTGAGTCAGGTTCCTAAAATAAATTCTGCAAGCGATAATCACGAACCACATCCTTTTGTCTGAGGGGAGGGGAAACCGAAGCACAGTTAACTTGCTGTACTTGTGCGTCTCGCATGAAGCTGGAGCATCTACCATATGAGGACAAGCTGAGAGAGTTAGGGTTGTTCAGCCTGGAGAAGAGAAGGCTCCGAGGAGATATTACAGTGACCTTCCAGTAGCTGAAGGGGCTACAAGAAAGCTGGGGAGGGACTGTTCTCAAAGGCTTGTGATGATAGGATGAGAGGGAACGGGTATAAACTGGAGAGGGGCAGATTTAGACTAGACATAAGGAAGAATTTCTTCACAATGAGAGTGAAGAGGCACTGGAACAGGTTGCCCAGGGAAGTTGTGGCTGCCCCATCCCTGGAGGTGTTCAAGGCCAGGCTGGATGGGGCTTGGGCAGCCTGATCCAGTGGGAGATGTCCCTGTCCCCTGCAGGGGGTGGGACTGAATGGGCTTTGAGGTCCCTACCAACCCAAACTATTCCATAATTCTAGGATTTTATAAAGTCTGCAGTGGTGGTTTGGAGACAATCCCCAGGTTCTGGCTCTTGGACTTTAACTGGCAGACCATGTGCTTCTTATACAGAGCTGTAGGTATCCCCACTGCTTTGGAGACAGATCTATCATAGTCCTCACCCAAATTGGTTACTGTCTTGGACCCTGGAAAGTTTTGTGCAGCATCGAGTCATGTGTTTGATGTGTAAGAAATTTCAGGGTGGTGCTGTGACAACATCATAGAGGGAGAGCAGGACAGGCGAAGGAGAGAGAGGATTTGCACATGAAATATGTAGCCTGCAGGGACGTTTGCTTGATCATTTTAGATGTGTTCCTCCCTTCTACATCTGTAGTACATCTGGACCATGAAGTTGACCTGAGGGCTGGAGCCCCCTCTGCTATGAGGCCAGGCTGAGAGAGTTGGGGTTGTTCAGCCTGGAGAAGAGAAGGCTCTGGGGAGACCTTGGAGCAGCTTCCAGTGCTGAAAGGGGCTGTGGGAAAGCTGGGGAGGGGGGTTTTACAGGGGCATGGAATGATAGGACAAGGGGGAATGGTTTAAGTTGAAAGGGGGAAGAGTTAGGTTAGACTTTAGGAAGAAAATCTTTACGCTGAGGGTGGGGAGGCCCTGGTCCAGGCTGCCCAGAGCAGTGGTGGCTGTCCCATCCCTGGAGGTGTTCAGGGCTGGGTTGGATGGGACTTGGAGCAACCTGATCCAGTGGGAGGTCTGTTTGCCCATGGCAGGGAGTGGAACTGGATGGGCTTCCAACCCAAACTGTTCTATGATTCTATATTTACTCGAGCGTAGATCTCTCAGTATTAGGCAATGGGTATGGAATCCACAGCTCCAGAACCTTTACCTCTTGTCCAGCTTTGTAATTTCTCCTGTATAAAAAAAAGCTCCTTTCAAGAGAGAAGATATTCATTTTTTTTAAGAGGCTGTGTATCTCTCTGTTAGAAAAACAAATATACTCTACACATCCCCACCAACCAAATCTTGGTCGGCTTTGCTGTCATGCCAGTATTTTGTAGGGCTTTAACCTTAGCCTTTATCATTGTGGCTGCTAGCTGAAAAGGGCATCTGATAGCACAGCTCTGCATAGATAGCTTTTTGAGATACCTGCTGAGGTTTAGTTTCATGGTGGAGCAAGGGCCTTTGACTGAGCCTAAGCAGAAATAACTAAAATCCATATTTCCAATAAGTTGGTAAGGAGAAATGAAGGGTTTATAAAAATGAATAGAAGCTCTGTTGAGTACTGTGAGAGTTCTGTGCACCTTTCCAGTGGGAACCTGAGGTAGAGCCTGACTTTTCATGGCCTTCTTGTGACTGGATGACCTATGAAGGTCCCTTCCAACCCAAAGCATTCCATGATGCTATGAACAGGGAGCCCACCCAAGCACCGCTTGCTCCTCAGCTGGATGAGGCTCCTCTGCCAGCTGTATTTCCTCCTGTTATACAGGGTTAACATCTTGGACTTGTTCCGCTAAACAAAGTGTTATTTTTCTTTCTCCCTTTGCCTTTCCCAAGCTCCAGTGATGATTCTTTTCTTAGAAATACATGTTGTGTGTGACTGACCAGGATTTGCTTCTTAGAAGCCAACATCGTTGACAGTGCCAGAACAAAAGGCAAACAGTCCTTTTACTACACGGGCTGCGGTCGCTGTGTCCCACATGCAAAAGGTGCTTGAACTCGTACGAAACGGTGACAGTGCTGACTTAGGTGCTCATGAATTATCTAACTGCAAGACAGTTTTGCCTCCTTATAGGCAAAGCAGGATTCAAATATGTGTGTGTGTGTTTATTTTCAGTTTTATGGTGCTTGCTTTAAAGAGAGCAGCTGTAATCCAAGGGTGCAGAGGGGAAGAAATGTGTGTGACATGAATCGCTTCTAACGAAGATGGCACTTTGTCTTGATTTTTTCCAGAGATAAATGACAGCGAGAGTCACCCAAGCAGCAGCCACCAAACCTTGAAAGGAACCTCAAAATGGGCTACATCACTAGAGAACCTCCTCGAGGATCCGGAAGGAGTGAAACGCTTTAGGGTTGCTCTGTTAACTATGGCTATTTGTATAAATTGAAATTAGGACTTAAAGCTAAATGAGTCTCAGCATAAAGGGTGCAGCTGTGCCAGTGCTGTGAGCACATCAGCATTTATCCTTCTTGATATGCACCCTGAGCAGTGGTGGCAGCCTTGGAGCTGGGGCTTTTGCTGAGTTAGTGAGGTGATGCAGTGCCTTTTTCCTCACTGCAGCTTTCTCTCAGAAGGCGCGTGTGAGAGTTTGATTGCATCTTTCTAATCAAATCTATCAGCTGTTGCAAGAATTTAAAAGTTCCTCTTGAATAAACTACAGCCCTTGAGCAACGGATCTCTCTTGCTGAGATTATTTGTCACTGAGGACTGATCCTGTGCTCCTTGTTCTCATACATTGTCCGCACTTACCAGTGACGGCCCCTGGCCTGGTGACTGTGAAAAGGGATGTAAACTAGAATTAAAGAGCACTGGGGTTTAGAATTCTTAGGAAAAAAAAGTCATCTTGATGGTATTTAATTCTTGATGCTACTTAATCTCTATTTTCTAACACATGAAAGTGAAACCTGATGATTTCAGAGCTATAAATATTCCAGTCGTTATGTTTTATAAAGAAATTTACTGTACCTTTTTCCCCATTTTAAAACATGCTTCGCTTCTGGAGGAATGTGCTTTGTTTAAACGCTGTCTAGAGAATGCAAATAAAACTTCTGCTTTAGTTTACCTAAGTGAATTTATTGCCACCAATGATCATGTTTAGTAGCGCTTCTGCCTGGAGAGATTTTACTTATTAAAAAACCAGAAAGGTACTAGTGGAGAATCTCAAGTGATCTGTGACTCGTTAAAATAGTTCATTATACTCACCTGCTAATGAATTTGTATATGTTTGTCTTTCCCTTTCAGTATTGACTGTAAGATTGCTCGTGTTGTTTAAGAGAGACTGAAGAAACCCTGTGTTAGTTGCTGAGTTGCTCTGAGATTTAATGTAGCTCCTCCTTCTCCTTGAACGTGCTTTCAAAGTGCTAGGTGTATGAGTGCTCATTAGTGCCTTGGTGGGGTATAGAGGCAGTAGGGCCAGGGGCCTGTCACGCTGTATTGTGTGAGCTCACACCGTGGCAAAGTCAGTGGCAGCTTCTAGTTTTAACTGGAAGAGAGAAAAACAATCAGGAAATTGGATCCTGACGTTTGTTTTCCTTTTTTCCCTAGGAATTTCTAAAGAAAGAATTTAGCGAAGAAAACGTTTTGTTCTGGCTGGCATGTGAAGAATTTAAGAAAACACAGGGAAAAAAACAGGTATGTTTCCTAGATGACCTTAACTTGTCTAAAAACTTTCCCTAGCAGAGCTGGAACTGTAAGGTTTCTGTTGCCTAAAGCGCTTCATGTGAACACAAATAAATCTATTTGAAGGAATTGCACTGAAATCACAGTGGTGGAATTGTTTGGAAACAAAGATGGTTCTAGTTCAAATCAGAACAAAATTCTGGAATTGTCAGGTTTCCCATGTTTTGGAAACTCAGAGCTTTTTGGTGTTGCTTGGGAATAGCAAAAGGTTTAATTCAGCAATGTTGCATCATCTTGCTTGAAAACATACAGACGTTTCAGTCAGGACTTCTTTTTTAAATCATAGCAGCTATTACATGAAAACAGACATCGTTATAATATTTTAGTGGAACATAAAAATAATGAAATGTTTTATAATACCAAAATGAACCATTTTCCTGTGTCAAAATACAAGTTACAAAGCAAAAGGAATTGAGGGTCCATTTAAACTTTTCTGTTTAAATATTTATTCAAACTGATAGAGTCACAGAATGGTTTGGTTTGTGAGGGATCTCAAAGCCCATGCAGTTCCAGGTAGGGGAACTGTGCTGTTAGGGGCATTGTAAAGTACAGGCGTAAGAGTTCATGTTTCTGGACTGCAGGATTCCTCTCTAAAAGATATTATCAGATATTCAGATATTATCAGCTGGCACTGTTTCCCAGCAGTGTAGTGGATTTCCAGCAAACATAGTTTTGAGAAGGGAGTCTCCTTTCTGTAAATATTCTAAATTTTGCAGAGAAAAGCCATTCCCTTCAAAGTGGTTTGCTTTTTTCAATTGTGAATATTTTTGTATATTTCATGTTTTATTCTAATATTTTTTACATTTCATCAAAAATACAAACCAAATTCACTATGAGGGTGGGGAGGCCCTGGCCCAGGTTGCCCACGGAAGTTGTGGCTGCCCCATTCCTGGAGGTGTTCAAGGCCAGGTTGGATGGGTCTTGGACAGCCTGATCCAGTGGGAGGTGTCCATGCCCGTGGCAGGGGGGTTGGAACTGGGTGGGCATTAAGATCCTTTCCAACCCAAGCTATTCTATGATTCTCCGAGGGAGCTGTTTGTGCCGGATGGCAGCTGTAGCTGGGGTGAGGCCAGGGGTTCTTCTCTCCACTTGCCTGTAAGGGAGTGATTCTTGATACTCCTTGGACAGGTGTCAAACTACATCTCAAAATGGAAATGAAAGTAGAAAATCCTTCTGGAAGGTCCCACATTTTGCAGTGGGATAATAATCCTCTTTTCCCTTGCTAAATAATTTCCATCTTTTTAGCTATTTTAGGATTGCACACGCAAGCACAGGAAATGGTGAACTGATGTATAGAGATAGGAGCGCAGTGAATTCTTGGATGGATTGCCAAATGAACAAAGGTTTCGCTAGGTTCCAGTTATCTTAATAATTCATCACCAATCATTACACAGCGTGGTCAATCTGGAGTCTGGTCCTGCTGAAGCTGTTAGAGCTGGTTAGAATAAACGTGTTTTAGAATGACACAGACTTGCAGCAAGGTTTTATAGCTACTGCTTATGGATGGCTTTGTTTAGGTAATATAAACAGCTAGAAAAAGCACTAAAAATAGAAATGTTGCTAGTGCTTATGATAGGATGAAGCACAAATTTGTCTTCTGGAAGTGCCTCTTGCAGAAACCACTTTTTATCTATCTACTATGAGTAAAGCATTCTGAAACCAACTCTTTACTTATTTTATAAGCTGCTTCTCATTAAAACTGGTTTACCACAGAAACAAGCTCCTAGACACTTAGACTTTTGGTCAGATGAAACTGATTTAACCCGGATCAAATGGGATTTTTTTCCCCCTATTTTTAGAGTACAAGATGAACTTTTCACTACTCGACATGAGTGTTTCAGCATGGGGTTTTTCTTGGTCAGTTTGAACTTGCACGAAGGTCACCAGCTGGTCAGTGGGTGACTATCCATTGTACCTGGTGTTATTGTTAGCCTTTCTATGTCAGCCTGGAGTAGAGTTTGGGTTGTTATAGGCTGGTGGGCTTTGTACCCCTAGGGTGCTTAGCTCAGTA
The DNA here is from genome assembly GCF_032191515.1 of Phaenicophaeus curvirostris. Lineage (NCBI taxonomy): Eukaryota > Metazoa > Chordata > Aves > Cuculiformes > Cuculidae > Phaenicophaeus > Phaenicophaeus curvirostris. The sequence continues at coordinate 10,947,175 of NC_091400.1, read as the reverse complement.
ACTGCACTGTCCTTCCCTCATGTCCTTTCTGATCTTTGCAGGTAGATGCAGGCTCACCTTGCTCCTGCTTTCTGCTATTTGCAATCAGTCTAACCGTATCATTGCAATTCTAAGAACATATCCCGGGTGTTTCCTCAAGGCTTATTAAATTTGGGGCAGTCATTTTTCTAACCACTGCTGCGTGGGCTCTGCCTAGAAGTTGACTTTTTGAAGCCAGCATAGGCAGGTCTTGCATGAAGCTGGGCAGATCCATCTTCTCTGTCCTCTCCTCTTGAATGTGAACTACTGTGCAGCCAGGAGTGGGAGCACTGGCGAGGAGAATCCAGGCTCTCAGCTTTTCTGTTGGCTCTACACTAGCGGTGGTCAGGAGAAGGCAGAAATGGAGTTCAGACCAAACTGCTCCACAGGGTTGTGTTTGTTTTCCTCTCTGGGTGAACTGAGACAAAGTGTGTGCTTGTTTCAGGGAGCAGGGGAGATTGCAGCGTTGGCAGAGACAGACAGCGAGCAGATTCCGTTACTGGTCTGGGCAGGTTTTAGATGGACAGAACTCAGCCTACTTTCTTGTAGTGTGGGAGTTCAAGCTCCTCCCCTCAGCTCAAGACACATCTCTGTACTTTGAAAAAGAGGATATTCTTTCTTCATCACTCCTTTAAAATTTAAGTTAAAATGGAAATGTAAGTTTTAGCAAAGATTGAGGAAGGAATTAGGTCAAATTCACCCGTAGCAATGAGCTCTGCTGCTACCCATATGATCCTCATCTTAGGACACATTTAAATATTGAAATGGGAGTGGTGGGGATAAGTGAATAAAATTCAGCCTTAAATATTTTATTGGAATTAGTTATATGTTGTTGTGTTTGTGGCTGCTAATGAAACAAACAACTTGTCCATTGTGCTACTTCCCAAGGTTTCAATGTTTCTGCTCTCACAGCTAAGATTTCAAAAGAAATTATGGATTGTAATAAACGCTTCCAACAGGGAATCTTTTCAGGTATTGCTAAACCCCACCAAAATACCTGTGTCAAAGTTTTTAAAGAGAGCAATTTCAGAACAAAATACACCTATTCAAGAGTGTCTTCTGCATGTGGAATGTGGCAGCGGTTAAACAGGACTGGGTAATGTTGCACAGCTGCTGACTGCTGGAGCCTGTTCTGATGAGCATCTGGGACTTCCATTTACCTCATTTGGGAGCTGCACATGCTTGAGAGCTGAATTTGACCTTAGGAAAGGAAGTGGGAAAGACTATTGTATCCACTTGAAATAGCGAGGGGGATTTCTGTAGGCAGAGCTTCATCCTCCAAACAGGAATTTGGCACGAATGCTGGGGCAAGTGCACAGATGTCAGTGAAAAGTGCCAGAAGTCCTCTAATAGCCACCTGTGAACAAGATCCTAGTTTAAATGTTGTTTAAATTCCACAGCAGAGTCCCCTGTGCTGAGGCATTAGTTTCAGAACAAAGAGTGCCAGCCACCTAACAGGGAACATCACTGTCTCCTCCGCTTGAACCTGGCTCTCCCTGAATATCATTTGAGGGGTGTATAGGCATGCTGGCAGCTTTAGCTGTACTTCCTTTTATAAACACAGTATATATCGTAGTTAAAGGATTGCTCTGCTACTGAAACATAGACATAGTGTAACACTCCTTCCGTGTGCAACAGAACCTGTAATGTTTCACTGTACTTTTCTCTCTTTCCCCACTACCACGCAGTCAGGTCCCTTGCCTCTCTCCAATGACCCCTCTCCCTACCACAGCACTTTTGCTTCCTTTCTTTGTCGCTCTTCCTCACAAAATCCTCCCGTTTCACCAGCCTCCCACACAATCCTCTCGTTTCCCTTATGTTCTTTAAACTTCCTCGCAGTACTTCTAGTTTCATGTTTCCCCTCCAGCCTTGCTCTGCTCTTTCCCTCCAGTGCCCAGCTTGCTCCTCTGTGCCTTAGGCAAGCAGCACCTCGTCTCAGGGCTGACGTGGCGCTGTGTGTGCACGTTGCTGAGCCAGCTGCTAAGTACGTGCCAGCAATTCGAGTAGAGTAGATGGCTTTCAAACAAATACTGCAGCTTTTCCCTTCATGCACACACTGCTTTTTCTCTTCCTTTCCTTCCTCTCGCTGCTCTTTCCCAATGAATTGGTAGAAGGGTAGTTATTTCTCAATCCTGTGTTGCTCTCTTGGTTGAAATTGGACAGTGGGTTCAAAAGTCCTGTAGGTAGGACTGACAGACACCATCACATCTGCCTGCTCGTGCCGTAACAGCCAAAGGGACCTTTATCATGTGGGCATTAGTGTGTTAACTTTACCAGTTAAAGCCGTTGTGCCTCTGATCGACTGGGTTACCTGCTTGGCTGGTGGAGTCCTCCCTGATCTGTGGAACCAAAAAGATGGGAAATGGTTATAAAACACTTCATTGTGACCTAGTGCCCCTGACACAGGATATTTTACTCACCAGATGAATACTCTATTCGAAAGAAACACTCCTGGAAATTGTGTGTCCCTTTCAGCAGTGAGAGGGTTAACTCTTTAGGCCTGTGAGTTATCAGACACGTGTAGCTTTTCTTCTAATTATCCCCAAATGTTGATTCTCAGCTGTAAAACATGAAAGAAATCCTGTGACTCCTCCATGGGCAGGAGTTTAAATGCTTCCTTCTTTAAGGCCGTTCCCTATCAAAGACGCAGCCCTTCAGTGGGTGTGGGGCTGGAGATGTGGTTGCTCATTAGATGTGCAATGGGAAACATGGACAAGTATTGGTGGCTGATGATTGTATAGTTCCTGCTGCTGCAAGGGGCTTGGTTTTGGTGTGCAGAATTTGGATTGGAGCAGGGAAGCTCTCCTCCTGCCTGGTTTGGCTCTTTTTATCCCCACTGATTTTCTCTTATCCAACCTTCTGGTCAAGGGGGGCTTATGTTGAATTTCAGAGGATTCTGGCCACTCATTTACTGCTTTGAAACTTAGATGCTAGGAAGGGTCAAAATGTTATCACTGTTACTGATTCATCAAGAAAAGAACACTGAAGCAGGGTTGCTGAAATCAGGGCAAACACTAAGAAACTGCTTTTTGCAAGTCGCACCTACCCACAGCTGTCAGCTTTCAGAGGTTCTAGATAGTCTTATCTTTACTGTTAGTCAAAAAATACATGTTGGCTTTTTTTTAATCATGTAACCAGTGTTGCACTTGAGCTGCCCTGAGGTAAGAACATAGTTGTGAAAAAGGTTGTTATATGACAAGGTAATCAAGGATTATACGTGTACCTCGCTTAGTTTTGCTGTGCAGGAAGTTTCCACAATGCTTTTTGCTTCTGGGTTCCTGGCGCGTGCTGGTTATCTTTAGCAAAAATAGTTGTCTAAGTAGCAAAGACAAGGATGATGCTCAGCAATTTTACTCTGGATTCTCAGATTCAAACATCATGACCTGCTGTTTAACCTACGTGCCTGGTACTGGGAGTTTCCGCTGGTGTCAGGTCACTGGCCCAGGTTGCCCAGAGAAGTGTTGGCTGCCCCATCCCTGAAGGTGTCCGAGACAGGTGGGATGGGGCTTGGAGCAACTTGATTCAGTGGAAAGTTTCCGTGTCCGTGGCACGGGATGGAACTGGGTGGGCTTTAAGGTCCCTTCCAGCCCAAACCATTCCCTGATTCTGTGTCAATGCAGGAGATGGACTGCAGAGGTGTTTTTCCTCCAGTGCAAATTAATATACACAAATAAGGTAATTTATGCGTGTTTGCATTGTTACTTGTTTGGTTTTTTTTTTTAATTCAGCCTATGTTTTGGTTTTAAGATGTGAGCCTCGAGAAGTAAGTGACCCAGACCAGTCTCCAATAAAACATTAACAAGTAAAGAGACTATTCCCACAGCAAATAATGCTTTTAATAAATGTGTCCTTTTGCAGATGCAAGAAAAAGCTAAAGACATTTACATGACTTTCCTGTCCAGCAAAGCTTCCTCCCAAGTCAATGTTGAAGGGCAGTCCCGCTTGAATGAGACCATTTTGGAGACTCCTCACCCTCTCATGTTTCAGAAGCTCCAGGACCAGGTAAAGTTATTTTCTTCACGAAAACAGTTTAAGTTTTCTTGTCTGCTTTTCATGGACTCTGCTTGCTAAGCTCAAGCTAGTGTAGGAGAGTTGGGAATCTGCCTACTGCTCCCTGTCGCATGGATTGAATGTGTGGACAGAGTTGGGCTGCTTCTATGTTGGAGATATAGCAGACAGGCTGAGAGAGTTGGAGTTGTTCAGCCTAGAGAAGAGAAGGCTCCAGAGAGACCTTAGAGCAGCTTCCAGTGCTGAACCGGGCCACGGGAAAGCTGGGGAGGGGCTTTTTACAAGGGCCCAGAGTGATAGGTTGAGGGGGGACGGCTTTAAATGGGAGGGGGAAGATTTAGATTAGATATTAGGAAGAAATTCTTCCTGATGAGGGTGGGGAGGCCCTGGCCCAGGTTGCCCAGAGCAGTGGTGGCTGCCCCATCCCTGGAGGTGTTCAAGGCCAGGTGGAGTGGGGCTTGGGGCAACCTGATCCGGTGGGATGCATCACTGTCCTTTGCATAGTGTGGGACTGGATGGGCTTCAAGGTCTCTTCCAACCCAAACTGTTCGACGATATCGATGAGCCACTCTGAGGTGGGAGTTCTGTACCCCTGGTTCTTGGCCCCATCTGACTGGGGTCAGTTCGTTAAGAGACTCAGCACAACCTTGCTAATTCCAGTTCAGAACTTCTCTGGAAAATCAGATGATGTTTTCTCCTGGGCTCCTCTGCTGGTAGCTTGCGAGACACCCAGCTGACTGACTTGGTGCCTACGTTTTCCTGTGTATTCGCTGGCGCTGAGTCATTGCTGATGTTTGTTTCTGTCGTTGCCACTGGTTTCCTTAAGAGCTTGATATTCTTCACTTTGCTTTGTTTTGGTATTTATATTGATGTGGATATAACACAGTTTCCTGAAAAGCTTTCTTCTCTGTAACATGCAAAATTTAATAGCAGAGTAGGGATCTGCTTTGGCTTTTCCTGTAGATCTTGGGAAGTCCAGTAGAAATCAGGAGACATCTTGCAGGCATGTCTTTTGGTGGTAAAGTTTCTTGATATTTAGCTTATTTCAAAGTGTGAGTTATGAAGTGAGTCACTCTTATCTGAGTCTTTCCAGCTCTTGCGGTCTGTACTCTTTAATTTTTGTACCATCCCTAGGATTACCTGTATTTTACTTTTGTCTCTTTCCTTTAGTGGAGAAACAGCACACTGATTTAAATAATATTTTCAATGTATTTTACATCAGTTACTGAACACGTTAGTCTGACACTGACTGGTTCAGTTGAGGTGGTCTGAGGAGCAGAGTCTTTCAAGCAAGTTCCAGTGCAAATATCTGAAAACAAATTGCCATGAGAAGAAGCAAAGGTTTTCATGGAAGAACATCTGACTTGGAGGAAGAGGGAGAAAATGTTCTGGTAGATCTAAGCACTTCAGTTCAGGGTGGGTGATGGTGAGAGTGAAGCTGGAGAGACTTCTGGAGTTAGAACGTTTTGCCGTGTTTCAAATGAGCGTGCACGTGAACAGCCAGGGACTGGTAACACCTGAACTGGAGACGTGCCAGACCGGCAGTTGAGGAGTCCTGCTGGTGTAAGAAGAAAGGCTGGGAAATTCTGAAAACAAATGCAGAGCATTTATGAGTTGTTGCAGGTTTCCACTGCTTCAAGCTTCTGTTTATAGCTGTTAGATAATAGCTCAGGAAGAGTTATGATGTTCTCGAGTTTTCAAACCTTATAAAGTTATGAAGAGTGGTATATTTTGTTCGCTAAAGCACAGCGTTAACTACTGCTGGCATTGTGTGTCTGAAAGATAAAAAGGCAGAGCTTGAAAGCCACAGTCTGGTTTACAACATGACTGGTAACTTGTGCTTCAGTTCTCCAGAGGGTTTAAATCCTCATGGAGTGTGGTTCCATGCTCACAGGATGGTCCTAAACAGACAGCTTGGAGGCAGTCGGTTGTGCTGAACCAAGTGCTGGAGGTTTCAAAACATTTTGGGAGGCTGTGAGGAGCCGGGGGCGGGGGAAAGAATTCTGCTTTTGCATGTGATTATAAAATCTGTCTGCTCTGTGCATTTGGCTGACCAGACTCCAGAAGATTTTGATCTTGCAGTGTTTTTGCTCACTGGGAGATGCTGTAAATGATACCAGAACAAGAGAGGTCTAAGTTCTTAGTGCTGACCTAGGTCATTTTAACAGGCAATGTCATCTTTACAATTTTTTTCCCTTGACCTAGTTGGATAAATTGAATTATATTCTAGTTATCCAGGGCCAGGAAGTGTAATTTGACTTTGCTTAACTGCATCGATTTGGGTCTGCATCAAGAGGCTGTTTGGGTATTTTTAGTCTTCCGAAATGTAGCTTGTAAAGCAAGTTTCCCACTGTTTTAAACATGAACTTAAGTATTTGAATACGCAAACTGGCGGTTAGTGAAATGCTTTCATAATTTGTTTGCAAGGAGTGTATTTCAGCAAAAGCACAGACAAGAACCATCAAGTTCTGTGTGTTTGCCTGCCCAGGTTCCTTGAGGATATGAAATGAAAAAGCAGTTTGAGAGTTTGAGATTTTCCTAAACTCCTAACGAACAGTAGTGTGCCCAGTTTTTCTATCAGAGATGAGACCCATAAAGCTCCAATTATACACACATTCAGGTCAGAATCCAGAAATTCCTTTTGGAAATTTAGTTACTCTGAGTCCCATAAAATGCAACCAGCCATGAAGCGTGACCGAGAGACTCTGCCAGTGAAATAGCAGGCAGAGGGTGATGCACCCTTTGGGATTGCCTCAGTTGCAGTTTTGGGGTTTGCTTTTTCCCTTCCCCTCTGTTTGAAGACCAAGCAAAACACAGTCCTGACCACACCACCTGAACAGGTTCCAGGTTCCTCTCCCAAGCCCTTTTGTTTCCAGAAAGTAGCAAATGAATTCTAGCTTATTTTGTCTGAAATGGGTTTAAATAGAAGAGAAAGCAGTTGTGTTGAGGAATGAGGCTGAACTGCAGGCTTGGGAGAGGTAGGCTGTACTCAGTGCTGACTTCATGCTTCCATGCTGGCTATAGACTGGCTGAGGGAATAAGAGCAGGTGAAAAACCTGATGGCACAGGTTCAATCCAGCATCCATTTCAAACCACAATTTAGCTGGCAAATTACATCTGTCCCAGGTGTAATTTTTCCTGGCAAGTACCTGCAACATTTCTGATCTGGCCTGAGAGCCGTCTTGGCATTTGCTTGTGTAGTAACCTAAAGAGGACAGGAGGATCAGCGTAAGTTTAAGAAACATTGTTAAACTAGTTGTTTCAGTCTGGATTCAGTTTGGAGTTGCGGTATTTGTGTAAATTATTTAGAGGCTCTTCTTAGTTATCCAGTGCTCTGCCTATATAATGAGCTATTCTGTAATGTTCAAGAGTAACTGAGGTCAGAAAGGAGCCTAAAAGGTACCTCCTTTCCTTCAGCTCTGCTCTGTCCCTCTGGATATCGCCCTCCTGTGCTGCCAGAAGATGACCTTTGATAGCTTTTGCTCCTGGTAGCTCTGCAGAGCTAAGGCTGCTGTGGGAGGGGACCAGGCTGGAAAACCATAACCTGATTCTTCAACTAGTAGAGTAATTATTGCAAAACAGTGTGTGTGGGACCTCTAGTATGGTTTGCTACAGCTCCTGTTGAGAGTTTGAAGTGTATTTTCATGTCTTGCTTTTTTAGTAATGCTTCAGTGCCAGCAGAAGAAAAATAGAATTCATGTACTGCCCTTCTCATTTCAAATCTAGTTTCACTTATCTCATTGTTTCTGTTTTTTTCCCGCCTCTTCCCAGATATTCAATCTCATGAAATACGACAGCTACAGCCGCTTCTTAAAGTCAGACATATTCCTAAACCAGAAGAAGTCCGAGGAGCAAGAGGAGAATTCACCAGAGGCTCAGACAGCAGCGAAAAGAGCATCGAGGATTTACAACACCTGATACAATCAATCCCTTCAGGAGATGCAATACAATAGTGAAATTACACTCAGGAACAGTCTAGGTTTATAGCAGTTGCATTTAGGGCTTGAAAAGCTCAAAACTTTTTTTAGGAGATACTTACCTTCTTAATTGCTTGAACGACTAATTGTTTTTGCATGATAGCTAACAACTAAGCACCCAAGGAGAGACTGTTCCTAGCTAGAAGGCTGAGGTATTCCTCCATAGCATGAATTGCATTTCAGATTTTACAAGTTAAAATACTTTCAATTTGTTATGTTTCTTTGGTAAGACATTATGATGATGAGAAACGGGAGGTGGGATGGTGGGATTTTTATTTCTGCTTTATAATTTTTATTTGTGACCTCTTTTGACATTCTGAAATGCTGGGAGAAGCTATTGAGGAGTACGTTTTACTTTACTTTGTGGATGAGTCATTCGTAGCAAACTTAATCATGAAGGAACAGCATTGTACAGAGTTAAGCTCAACAGAATCCGGTCCCTTCCTATGTAAATTTGTTCTTTCAAGGTGATACCTGTTTGGCTGTGCCTTTATTGTTGAATCAAAGCACTTTTAATCATGATTTTAGTTTTTGTAGTTCTTAGATGTCCTCCATTTATTTGCGGTAAGCAATCACCCCCTTTGGAGGATGGAAAGACCTTTATTCCTTTGGGAACAAAAGCTCTCAGAGACAATCTCTGAGGAGCTTCTAACAGCTGTTAGGAACATGGCAGTCAATTCCCACTCTGAGCACAGTGATTGCAGCAAGGGCAAACTGATTTCAGCAAAGCCAAACCAGGGCATGTCCTGTGTGTTAGTGTAGTATCAGATGTCGGTGTTAAGCATCTGGTCCTGCTAGGTCTCCTCAGCAATCCTGCTCTGTGTGGCAGGAATACTTTGGCACAGGACCAACCAGCAAAGCCTGGCTTTGTTTCACTAAACTCTTTCCTTTAAAATCACCCTGCCTAATTTTGTTTGCTCTGGAGAAGCATTTCAGGGTTTCCTAATCATAATGTTCCTGGCTGCAATGGAACTGGGTGGGGGGATTTGATATTGTGGTTCAGTCATTCTCGCATTAAGCCTGAGAGGAAAGGTCCATTTCTGTCCAGAGCAATCAAAGATGAAATGTCAGAGTGGTAAATGAAGAAGCTCCCAATAAGCCTTGCCATGTCATCCTGGGACTGTATCAGAGCTGAAAAGCACATTTTGGCGTACAATTTTTCACGTGTATTTTTTAATTAATTCACTGCAGCGTTACTAAATTGCAGTATAAGCTGGGAAAGTGTATTCGCTATATGCTCTATTGGAGAGCTTCGCAGTGTGTAGCTTAGCTGTTTCACATTCTCTCATTATTTGCTCTTTCCTTTTCTGCACTGCTTTTCTTGAACTTGTCTTTGTTTGCTGGCTAATCTGAATACACAGTTAGCTTTTTATAATTTTAGAGGGTTTTTTTTGGTTGGAAAGCTCAGATATGTTTTATGTATTACTGTTGCTCTCAACATTTTAAAACTAAGTCTGAGTTGTAATTTTTGAGGATACAAACTTACCTGGTAGATTTGATTACTGCTTTTAACTCTGAGCTGCTCTTGCAGGTAACACAGCAAGAAAATGTTTTCCATGGGCTCTTCCCTACTTAAATGTAAAAGGGAATAGGAGTTCTGATTCTTCCCCCAGAGCTAAGTGGCCTGTTCGTTTTTAGGAATCAGAGAATCATAGAATGGTTTGAGTCAGAAGGGACCTTAAAGATCATCTAATTCCAACCCCCTGCCGTGTGCAGGGACACCTCCCACTGGACCAGGGTGCTCAGTTGAAGATGGAAATTAAAGAAGAGGTCAGTGCCTCTGTATGTGTTTTAAGATGATGTTCTTATGCACTGAATTCATTTTCCTTTAGTGCTCTGAGAAGATTTAATGAAGTCATACCCTTGCTTCAGGCACTTTCAGTGGTATTTGACCTCATGCTGAAGTTGTATTTCAATGTTTTCCTGAATAGGGATGAAGTGAGCACATGCATGAATCCTTTTGTTGCCATGGGGCCTAGGGAATGGGACCATCCCATTCTGGACTCGCCACTTCTTTGTAATGTCAGGATTACCTCTTTTGAACAGTCACTGTAATAACAAACGCTTAACGCTTGATACAGCAAAGGATGGAACTTCTGGTGCCACTGGAGTCCTTGGCAGCAGGCTGCTTAAACACGTTTAGGAGTTGGAATTTGTGTCTTCCCATTTAGTGATGCAGAAAAACGCAGGGTAGGAACCTTCCTGGGGAAAGTGCAGGACGAGCTTTTACCACCTTCATCACATGGATGTGCGGTAGATTCATTTTTCATCACATTGATTTTAAAAAGGCACAAGTAAGGGAGGAGAGTCTTTGAAAATAATAATAATAAAACCAGAAGCTGCCTGTACAACGGTAGGGCATTAAAGACAGACAATACTCTTTTGTAGCTGCTTATAAACCCTGTTTTCCTTGGCAATATGCTCCCTATCAGGTACTGTATTGTTTGCTTGTTAAGACCAAATGCCCCATAGGAGTAGACAAAAAGGTGTTTTGCGTTGCGGACAACCAAAACTTACACAGAAGTGCATTTTTAGCAGCATCTCAATGCTTGTGGTGTTGTCAATACCTGTGATGTTTCTAAGACAACATACCTAAATCCACAAAATTCTTCGTCTTTGAGTTGCTCTTTTGTCTCAGTAGTACAAAGTTCCTTGCTCCATTGTTTGTCTCATTTGTGGAGTCTTCTGTTGGTTGGTTCTTTAGAAGAAAACCAGCAACCACACTTGCAAGGAGCAGAAATTAAAGCATTTTTATCCATTATAACATCTGTATTTCCCAGTAAAAGAGCAAAGTAAAACCGTGCAAGCAAATGGCTGTAATTGCAGCAGGAATATCTGTGGATAAGGTTACTTTGCTTCTGTCTCTGCTATCACTGATCAAACTTACTTTGTGTAATACGTGGCATTTTCTGTATGTAGCATAAAACAAGTCAGCAAAAGAACTGAGATTCCCTGTAAGTAAATCCTGCATTCCAGGAACAACTGTAAGCATCGCATCGAGCCTCAGGCTGTAAGTGGGTATTCGGAGTGGCTTTATAGACAGATTTAAGACAGGATCTACTCGTTTTTGTAGGACTTACGCTGAAGGTATGAGTATAGAAAGCGAAGAAGAAATGTTTCATGCCTGACTGCATGCCTTAAACTCTACCGTACTGTGTGTTTCTCAGCCAAAAATTAAAATGTTCTCCAAATACACCAAATTTGCGTGCTGACAGTTGTTTTGTTTGGGCCAAGATCCCTTCATATCCCATGGTCATCCCATCTTCTGTTTTCGGCCGCTGTTAACACCATTGCTTATGTCCTTTGTAACACGTTTTTCTCTTTGTAGATGGGAAGATGGGAGGACATGGTGGGTTCTGTTTCTGAGGGAGCCGTTGTTGGAACAAATCACAGTCACTTGAACAGCAGAAGATGCTTCTTGCACCTTAGGAATCTCCTCCCAATTCTCAGTTCCTCTTGTGTTTCTTCCATCGTGCTTGCTTCCAGTTGCCGACCCAGTGATGTGGAGGAGGGTTTGAAAATCCATAGCGGGGGGAGGAAAAGGTTTGGATATTCAGGTTTGAGTAGCAGTTTAGAAAGTGCTTATGTTTTTAGTGATGATTCAGCTGGATTTTAAGGACAGCATTTGCATCTGCCATAAAAACTAATAAGGTTTATGATGCAGAGAGAGGTCCTAAATCATTCTGTGGTTCAAAGCTGAAAGGAGATTTATTCGCCCCTCTATAAATCATTTGTTTATAACTTTTTTCATCCTCACACAGAGCAGCAAGTCTTAGAAAGTCAACCAGTTTTGCCAAACGTCTGCCCCCGACACGCCAGGACGCTTGTTTACGCCTTAGTGTTCAATTCCCTGTCCCAGAGGCAGCCTCTCTTGGTTTAATTCCAACACAGCTGATGTCCAAGGGCTCTTTTGGCACAGCCACAGTTAAAAGCAGGCTGTGGGCCATCCTTCCTCCAAAGGATCTGTGTGACTTTACTGTGTTGCCATCCGAGCAGCTGCTGCTTGAGTTCTGAGCTCTCCCATTTAGCAGCTTTGTAATGAAGTGCAAGATGTTTTTCATCAGTGCCTCTACTCTTATCTTGACTGCTCAGTTGGGGAAATTCCCTTCAGCCAGGAGTTAAAAAGCACCCGACAGAAGGGGCTTGGGATGGTGGGGGAAGAAATAGGGAAAGGCATTTTACAGCATGTGGTTTCCGGATAAATGAATTAATAGCCAAATTTAGCAGCACCCTCTCCTGGTTCTTGGCAGAATAACATGTAGGGATGTTAGTCTGAGTAAGCTGGAACTACAGGAAGGTCACAGCTGCTTGGTTCCTCAAATGTGGTGGACACGATGACCTTTCTGTAGGCAGGGAACGTGGCTAAATTAAAATACTGCACTGAAATACTAAAAGGGCTCTGTTTGTCGTTAAAAGCAGTTGGTGTTGCTTTAATCAAAACTTGAGTGGATCGCTGTGTATAAGAAAATGATTCAAATTACTTTGAAAGCTGGTGTGCAGAGCAGCTCTCTCCTCCCAGGCTGCCCAGGGAAGTGGTTGAGCCACCTTCCCTGGAGGTGTTTAAGGGACGGGTGGACGAGGTGCTGAGGGCCATGGTTTAGGGTTTGATAGGAATGGTTGGGCTCGATGATCCGATGGGTCTTTTCCAACCTGGTGATTCTATGATTCTGTGATTGTACTTTGTGCCATCAAAGACAAAACAGCTGCAGAAAAGGGCTAGGACTTGTCCCTTCCCCCACTGCTGTTCCTGCCGGGAGCATTTGAATCACTCCGAGACGGGACACTTGGAAGGGAAGCAGTGACCAGCATGCTGAGTGTTGCAGCCCAGGCTTGTCTCTACCGTGCTGTTGTGTTGCTGGGGGTTTGCCAGAGGTACTGTACCTCAAACTCTAAAACGCTGCCTGTCAGCATTCCTGCATTACTCTTTGGCCTGGTAAATCTTGTTTCCTTCTCCATGCGTGTGCAAAGCAGGAAAAATGCTGGTGGAGAAAAGTGGTGCTGCGTGGGTCGGAGAGGGAAGGGAAGTGTTCCCTGTGTTTTGTGTCTCAGGCAAACACTGGGGTTGCCATCAACAGGACCTCCTGACGCTGCCTGGGAAATGCACAGGGTTTTTTCCTTTGCAAACCTCCAGCAGCATCTGGCTTTTTGTTCCCTTGCTGCAGCAACTCCTCAGTGAGCGTTTTCCCAAATGAATCTCAGGTTTGCGAGCTGTTCTGCCTGGTTGGACCCCTCAGCCCAGGGGAAATCATGGTGGTCAGTGCAGCTTCAGTGGGATGGTGTGCAGCTCAGCAGAGCCTAAGTTGTATTAGCAAACATGGTTTCTGTTTTCATCCGGCCCTATCTCAGCTCTCCATGGGGTATGAATCACAGAATCACAGAACAATCAGGTTGGAAGAGACCCACCAGATCATCGAGTCCAACCATTCCTATCAAACACTAAACCATGCCCCTTAGCACCTCGTCCACCTGTGCCTTAAACGCCTCCAGGGAAGGGGACTCAACCACCTCCCTGGGCAGCCTGTTCCAGTGCCCAATGACCCTTTCTGTGAAAAATTTTTTCCTGATGTCCAGCCTAAACCTCCCCTGGTGGAGCTTGAGGCCATTCCCTCTTGTCCTGTTCCCCATCACTTGGGAGAAGAGGCCAGCACCCTCCTCTCTGCAACCTCCTTTCAGGTAGTTGTAGAGAGCAATGAGGTCTCCCCTCAGCCTCCTCTTCTCCAGGCTAAACAACCCCAGCTCTTTCAGCCATTCCTCATAAGGCCTGTTCTCCAGCCCCTTCACCAGCTTTGTTGCTCTTCTCTGGACTCGCTCCAGAGCCTCAACATCCTTCTTGTGGTGAGGGGCCCAGAACTGAACACAGGATTCGAGGAACGGTCTCACCAGTGCCAAGTACAGAGGGAGAATAACCTCCCTGGACCTGCTGGTCATGCCATTTCTGATACAAGCCAAGATGCCATTGGCCTTCTTGGCCACCTGGGCACACTGCTGGCTCATGTTCAGTCGCTGTCAACCAACACCCCCAGGTCCCTCTCCTCCAGGCAGCTTTCTAGACAGACTTCTCCCAGTCTGTAGCTGCACAGGGTTGTTGTGCCCCAAGTGCAGGACCCGGCATTTGGCCTTGTTAAACCTCATGCCATTGGACTCAGCCCAGCAGTCCAGCCTGTTCAGATCCCTTTGCAGAGCCTCCCTGCCCTCCAGCAGATCGACACTTCCACCCAGCTTAGTGTCGTCTGCAAACTTGCTAAGGGTGCACTCCATGCCCTCATCCAGGTCATTGATAAAGACATTGAATGCTCCTGAGTGTTTGATTAGATAGATTTCAAGCATTCTTTCCCTTGTCCTTCACGAAAACAGCTTGGAACTTGAAATCTTTGAACAAGTTATGGTGACAATTGCAGCAGTAAAGCTTTCCCAGTGTTACAAAAAGCCTGCTAACTTGGAGGTAAGTTAAATCCTTCCAGGTCCTTCTTCAAGCTTCAGTCCAGAGGAACAGCCCAACAGAAATTTGTCTCAGTTCCTGTTCCGTATTTACTGACTTCATCATTTTTCCATGGTTTGAGCACTGGATTTAGACATTCTTTCATATCCGCAGTACACACAACATGAAAATGTCATTTTTTTTCAACCCCAGAAATGCTACAGAGATGGACCTGATAGCAAAGAGCGTAGAGGACTAGATTGATGCCTCCCTCTTAGCCTGCAAAGAGAAACTGGATGATATGAACCCCCAAAACTGGCGGACAAGAGGCAACACTGCTGCAGCAATCGCTGAGAGCAAGTACTTTGGAACGTGACCAAATCACAGGGGTGGAGGTTTGGTGCTCCTGCAGGAGCAAGTCACTCCCGAAACCAACGGGAAGCCTATTTCTGCTGCTTTTGCTGCACTGGTCTGGTAGCCACTATTAAGAAAACCAGGATTCTCGGCATCCCAACTGATGCTTGGCAAATCCACAGGCCTAGAGAAGATCTCCTGGATTAAGATTACCTGCTACCATGTAATGAAGATAATCGGCCTCAGAGCACCTCTGACTGTTGCTCACACTGCATCTTTGACACTATTTCTTGTTAAGGACATGAAATCACCAGGGTCTTTTTTGAGCCAAGCTTTCATCCTGAAGCCAGCGGAGTACGAGCTGCGTGTTTCATCCTTTCATCCTTTTTCCCCACCCACTTCCTTTTCGACTGCTGAGAAATGAGTGAACTCTTTATGATCTCTGCTTTCAGAAGGTTTCGTCTCCCAAGCTGCTTAATAGATTATCAGTGCCATCCCGGCTAACAGATGGCTAGAAGTGGCAGCAGCACTGTGAAGAATTAGTGAATTATTCCCAGCTTGGGATTGGTCTCGTTCGCTACGTTAGGGAGCTTTTAAGCATTTTCCTTCCACTCGGATGAATATTTGTGTATCATTTATGGAACAGAAACAAAATCTCTCTGAACCAGGATTTCCAACCTCAAGGCAACTTGTTGTTTTTGGAGGCCTTGGGCAAAGACTGAAGGGAAATCTTATCCTCTGTAGTGGGGCCAATAATGCTGTAAACTTAATGATGAGCTGTCTTTTTTTGAGCTTAAGATTAGGCAATGACCCAACCTCTCGCTAAACCACCAGCAGCACTCTGAGAAGCTACTGAGTGGGGCGAATTTTGTGTAATTGTTTGTGTTTGTTATTTTGACTCTCTGCTCTGGTTTGCTAAAAAAATCCCTTTCATGTGCAAGTGTGGAATGTTCTTCTGTAAGAGGAGAGCTGCCAAAACCTGAATCACTCTTTTTCTTCTTTCATTCCTCCCTCTCTACTTCAGAAGGGAAGCTACAAGCCAGAAAAACAGAACTTGGAAGTGATGAGGTTTTTAGGGATCAGCAGTTTCAAAGGGGGATGCCTGAGGATGCTGCTGACCACCAGCAACGTGGGGTGGGGATGGACGGAACAGGAAAGCTGCACATCCAAGTGCTTCCAAGAGTAGCTTGTGTTCAATGTTACGTTGCTAAGGTTCATTTATCCTTGTGTGCATAACTGGAGTCCCAGCAAACTCCCAAACTGGACAGGAAAAGGGAGGCAGAAATCAGCTTGTATGCAAAAAGGACTTCATGATCAGCTCAAATAAAACTGAGATGGGCAAAGCAAGGACCGAAGTGATGTAAATGAAGAAAAAGGGACATGTATTAGCAGGTATGGTGGTGTTGGGCTGATGGTTGGACTTCATGAAATTAGAACTCTTTTCCAACCTTTATGATTTGGTAATTCTGTGATTCAGACTGGTTTTGGTTTTTACTGAAGTGGGACCATGAATGTTAGAGCAGGGCAGCTGTAGCTACACTGGAAAAGCATTCTATGCTTCACCATTGTTTCCCAATTTGCCTGTGCATAAGCTCAGCAGGGAACAAAGGTCTCCAAAAGCATGATGTGGGCATGTCCTGCTAACTTCAATTTTACTTTTGTGACAGTGAGACCCTGGCCCAGGTGGCCCAGAGCAGTGGTGGCTGCCCCATCCCTGGAGGTGTTCAAGGCCGGACTGGATGGGGCTTGGAGCCCCTGATCCAGTGGGAGGTGTCCCCGCCCATGGCAGGGGGTGGAACTGGATGGGCTTTGAGGTCCTTTCTAACCCAAATCGATCTATGATTTGATGACAGCAGCCTCATATTAAGCAGCATCTTGCTTTGAGGCACATCTTGCTTCACCAGGCTGGGAGGTTTATGAGCATCTGGACTACAGGCAGCACAAAGCACCCACTCCAGGAGGATGTGCTGTCCTCACACCCACCTTCTCTTCATTGTCTGTTACCTTTGCCCAGCTCCTTCACCCCTCAAGTTTTGTGCAGGCATAACACACACCAGGATAATTTCCCCCCCCCCCTCCACATACTTCTATTGTCTTTGCCTAAAAATGCTGTGGTAAGGGTGGTTGTACCTCTAGAAGGCTGATAGATCACAAGTCCTCCTAGATAACCTACAAAAATTCACTAGTTTTAATCACAAGAAAAATGCAGTGATGGGAAAAAGAAGTAATTGTACAGAGCTTTTCCAGAAAAGGAAAATCGTGGCTCACAATTTTCCATTGAAAAAATACATTAACTTATTACTGCCTGTTCCATAACAGGTTTCATGACTTTATTTTTCCAAACAACTTGATGTATTGCACGGTTCTGATGCATTCCTGCGCCCCTCTGGCAGCCAGCGGTGGGGTTCACAGAACCATCCCCAGGTTCACAGAACAGGCAACGTGGAGCATGAACAAGGCCATGGAAGAGAACATCACAACATCCTTTACAACAATGGGGGTGACTATTCTTTTCTATTTTGCAATGTACAGAGGCATTAGAGAAAACTTGGGTTTACAAACCAGTCCTTCAGAGGTGGATAATGAGCTGAAGCAAAAGGACGTTGAGGGCCTGGAGGGTGTCCAGAGAAGGGGACGGATCCGGGGAAGGGTCTGGAGTGGCTGAGGGACCTGGGATTGTTTACCCTGGAGAAGACGAGGCTGAGGGGAGACCTCCTCACTCTCTGCAGCTCCTGGAACGGAGGTTGTGGTGAGGTGGGTGCTGGGCTCTTCTCCTGAGTGACAAGTGCTGTTGCTGATAGTGCCTGGTGTAGCTGATAAACCTGACAACTGCATTGCTCTCATGCTTTTGTAGCTCAGTTTGTCCCTAAGAAGCAGCACCTGATGAGGGCAGAAGTATGGAGATAGGGTAGTCCTGAGCCTGTTAAGGCACCCAAAGGTGGAAAAGTCTCCTGACGCTGTGCTGCAGCGTGGTTGATCTGCACCCGGTTTGTAGCTCAGTACAGTTCAGGTACTTAATGCAGATTAAATGAATGTATCTGGTGGGGCAGATTGGACCAGGTCTGGATTTGTGGCAAGCAGGCACCTTGTTTATGACTTTCAATGTGACTTTTGCTCTATTTTTACTCTACCCTGGATTTTAGTTGGCTATAGATTCGCTAATGCCTCCTCGTGCGTTAGAAGCTGCCATGAGGTGAGGGGGGGTAGCTGAAGAACTTTGGGCTTGAGGAATAAGCACATCAGCTTAATGTGCCTGGAACACCTGGCAGTGTCAGCGCTGTCACTCAGCGTCCACCTCTAGTTCCCAGAATTAATCCCTCACAGAGAGAGGAGGCTGCTTTTCTGCCTTTTAGAGTGCTTTTTCTTGGTAGACGTGCGTGGTTGTAAAACTGTCAGCAGATTCAGGTGAATTCGTTCTTAGCACAGAGCAGCTGCGAGCAGAGACAAGGCCGTCCCATGCCAACACCGCTGCCCTGGAGGGATCAGCGCTCTCCTTGTGCTTTCAGTCATCCAGCTGGGAAGCTCGGAAACCTGTGTTCAAAACCAGGGAAAGAAACAAAGAAAAGCTCTGAGAGCCTTGTTGTGCGCAAGGCGGTGGCAAACCTCACAGCTTCCCAGCTGCTTTGTTCCATGACACAGAGGGTCCCACCTGCCTGCTCCATGTGAAAGTTGTGCAGAAGGAAAGCAGGGTAGAAATCAGAGGATTCACCACAACCACCCCTAGCATTGCTCCCAAGTCTTGCTCCTCCTATATCTCTGATCACACTTCCCCTCCTAGGAGGGCAGGAGTTACATATTTATTCTTTCCTCATCTTTTATTTCACATCCACTTCTAATACTCTGCTTCCTGAACTCCAAGCATCCCTAATCCCTCTCCTGTACTCCAGTCTACAGTCAATTTAAACAAGAATCAGAAGCACGGAGAGAGATATAAATCTAACTGTGGCTCAACCTAGTCAGTGAATGTTTGCTTCTGGCTTAAAGCTGGTGATTATGACAAAAACCTCACTATCTGGGGCAGGAGTCTCTGGTGAAAATCCAATAGTAAGCGTGCCACGTGAGGCGCGCATCTGACTTCTGCCAACGAGTGCCATCTGTTTCTCCTTTTAAGAGTATTAGTCATCTAAGAAAGGAAAAGAGATGCACGAAACTTGGTCTGAGGTCAAAAGAGGGTGAGTGAGATCAAGGGTTTGATTGCCCAGTGACATACTGTGGGGAGTCACACCCCTACGCACTGGATTTTGGGGCAAGTGGAGGGGAGATCCTTGCAGTAGATGTAGAAGTCACAGCATCCAGCCTGGGGGGCAGTCTAGATGCAGAGGTAGGGATACAGCCTAGGCTTCTTTATAGGGCTAGACCAGAGGCTTTTCTGAATGAGGAACTGAGGAACTTCAGAAGCCAATGATTTTGACTCAACCTTTTGCAATTCTACTTCTGCTCCCACCCCCAACCGCTCATCTCCTGGCAAGGAACAGCTCAGTGCTTCTCTTTTCATGACACTTTGGTGCCATAAGTTACTGGGAAAGCTTGTTTGTCTCCTTGGTCAGTAGGTCATTGCCTACCTTGTTGGTGCCCAATCTCTCCTCTTTCCCACCTCTGGGCATTGCTTCAGGCCCCTGGGTTCCCACAGGAGCTTCAGTGCCGCTCAGCTTCCCTACAGTCCCGCCTGGCGCTGACTTACCAAGGATTTGGAACTGCATTCCCCACCTCTGTTTTTCAGTATTACAAATGAGCACCTTTCACCCTTTAAGAACTCTTTATAATTCAAAGGCTTTTCATTGTGCAGTCTTCGTGTAAGATTGGTGGCTGTGAGGAAGCGCTGTGCTGTTCTCTAGGCACCGAGTGCCAGCTCGTGTGGCATCTCTGTGAGGTTTTGCTGAGCTGAAGTCTGCACTGCAGAACTGCTGGTCCTCACGCAGGCTTGGATGTGAGTAGAGTACAGGAGAGAGTACAGTAGCAGTGACATCCCTTTACGAGTGAGGAAGAAGGGATTTGCTGTGCAATTCAGTTTGCTGTCTTTGTGAGTTTGCTTATGCTCACAGTCTCACAAGAAGATGGTGATTCAGGTTGGAGCAGCTTTGAAAGCCACAGATCCTGGAGTGGAGTTAGGGTATAAGGTGGGTGACTAATGAAGCCTACCTTCTGGTGAAAATTATGTTTCTTTTCTCCAGACGATCAAAAGATAATGTTTTGTGTTAATCAAGATCGAGAGCTCTGCTGATGAGAGAATGGCACTGGCCCTGCTGCGTGCAGTAATGACATGGTACAAGACGGAACGCGGGATTATAAAAGAGCAGACTGTGAGCTCTGGGTTTAGGCTGCTGGAGTAGAATCAAAACCTCCCATTAAAACAGGAAAGCGGGACTGTTTTTTGAGAGTCCCATGTTGTCTGTAGCACTCGCATATTCATTCAGCATAATGAGCAATTACAGAGGAAAAGCTGCTGGTGTCTCACTTCAACCACGTAAATGATTTCTGGGGAGAGGAGGGAATGGGGTTTTGATAATGAGAGCTTTTCAGGCTGTAAGTTTCAATGGAAAGAGGGAATTCTAGCTGTTGACTCTAATGCTGCATTGACGGGTCCCCCGCCAAGCCTCTGTGCTCACAGTAGGTCCCATCTCCTAACTCAGCTCTGTCAATGGCAGCTGTACTGCACGGCTCTTATTTCTCCAAGCCAGGTGACAACTGTGGGCAGCACCGTGAATACCTTGATCTGTGGAATAATAAAGCTGTCGCCAGGAAATTACCTTGCCTCCTGCTGCTGCTGTGCTTTTTGTCTCCTCCTTCTCTTCCCAAGGTAAGACGTATTCTGCCACCGATCACATCACATGCTACTACTACTAATGGCCTCAAGCTGCGTCAGAGGAGGTTGAGATTGGACATTAGTAAGAATTCCTTCACAGAAAAGGCTCTCAGGCACTGGCAGAGGCTGCCCAGGGAGATGGTGGAGTCACCATTCCTGGAGGGGTTTAGTGGAAGGGTAGATGAGGTGCTTGGGGATATGATTTCGTAGTAGGCAGGTACATTTTGGAGTTGATGATCTCAAAGGTCTTTTCCAACCTTATGATTCTATGATTCTACGATACTTACATGGCTGAAGCAATTTAGACCTGGATGTAGTGAGTTGGCCTGAAGACTTTACAGATGAACCCCACCTCCTGCCTGTCCAAAGTGATGTATTGGTCCAAGTACCCAGAACACATCCCAGAGACAACTTTGTTTCAGAGAACATCTGAAAGAGCTGGGAAGGAGGAGGAGTAAACACATCATTCTCTTTCCTTCCTGCTAAATTGCACCAGGGGAGTCTTCTAGGGGAAAATTTGGTGCCAAGAAACTTATCAATGCTTTAGTTTTGTTTTTTTCCTCAGGTACTACCAGCAAGGGTGCATTGTACTTTTGTATTAAGGTACCATTATGTGTACAACAACAATGCAAATAATCAGGGCTGCAGCAGGGATGACTCACAGGTCTATTTGTGAGCATCGTGACATCTCTGCATGCAAACAGTTCCCATCAGCCTCATACTTGAATGTGTGTGTGGCTCACAGGGAGCTGTGGACACAGACCCTGATCCGTGATAGACTGTGTGGGTGTAGCTGAAATGGTCACTCGCCCCGAGAGCTTCACTCTCTGCCTGAGAATGATTTTACCCTTGAAGAAAAAACGCCAGAGCTGGTAAAAAGTAGTGCTGCAAGTCTGCATTTGGGATAGTGAGAAGCTGAATCACAGAATCGCTTGGTTGGAAAAGATCTTTGAGATCATCAAGTCCAACCTTCCAATGCCATTGCAGAGCCAGATCCCTGAGTGCCTCATCTGCCCATCTTTTAAACCCTTCCAGGGATGGGGACTCCACCATCTCCCTGGGCAGCCTCTGCCAGTGCCTGAGAACCCTTCAGTGAAGAAATGTTCCCTGATATCCAGTCTAAGCCTGCCCTGGTGCAACTTGAGGCCATTCCCTCTTGTCCTATTGCCTGTCCCTTAGGAAAGGAGACCAACACCTGCCTCTCTACAACCTCCTTTCAGGCAGTTGGAAACAGTGATGAGGTCTCTCCCAGGTCCCTCAGCATCCTCTCGTAACCCCTGTTCTCCAGCACCTTCCCCAACTCTATTTCCTTTTCCAGACACACTCCAGCCCCTTGATGTTATTCTTGCAGCAAGGGGCCCAAACCTGAAACCAGGATGAGGTGCAGCCTCACCAGTGCTAAGCACCGTTCCTCCCCTGGTGTAGCTGTTCATGTGAGTTCTTTATTTCGGCCTGACCTGCTTTTGTACAACAGGGCGATTGCTGTCAGGGGTTCTGCCCTGAGCCTGCCAAGCTGCCATCTGCCAGAGACTCTAAAGCACTAACCTGAATCCAGCTGATGGTCTTGTGGATAAGATCCAAAGCTCTTTACAGCTCACAGTCAGTGCTCTGAATACTTTCATGCAAATATTTATGGATGCTCTGGATGGATATGGATTTCTAGCTCATCCAGGACACCCACAAGGGTTTGCGTGCATGTATTCAGAGTGTGCAAAGAGTTACGGATACTTTGAACAAGCTAGAAGCCTTGGAGATTGAGGGTATTTTAAACCCTTCTATCCGCCTTCCACAGGCACCAGTGAACTCAGTGATTTCTTCGTGGTGGGTGATGGAGACGAGGCAGTTCATCCCTTAGTGCCGATGCTCTGCGTGCAAACTGGCCATGGTGGGGCAGTGAATGGAGGTGCTGCCCTCCAAATGGCAGGAGACATCTGCTGTCCCTGTGGACCACAAGGAGCTCCGTGTTGCCAAAGTTCATGATGTACCAACTATTGCAACTGCATACATTTCTCTCTTTCTAGCAGATGATGCCACTAACACCTCTTCAAATCAGAACTGTGGAGTTCTTTCCCTGACTGCCCTTCATCTATGATATTTAGGTTGTAAGCTGTTCAGGGCAGCAACTGCTGCTCCTTGTGACCACGTTCCCAGCTTTGGCTGAGGGGAATCTTGCTCTTACTGTGGCCTTTCCCCAGGTCTGCAGTGGTGCTGGGCTGTTTGAAGGCAGCACATGCCTCTCCAGTCACGGCCACACACACAGCCAGGTGGTTTGGCTCTCCTCACATCTCCAGGGTTGTAGCCCATCTCCAACCGCACTGAGGAAGCCTGGTGGCATGGGATTTCTTGGAAGGAAAGTTTTATTACAGCTGTCTACACAGTCTTTCTTGATGTGTTGGTTAATCACGTTGCCTTCATAGAATCATAGAATCACCAAGTTGGAAAAGATCCATCGGATCATCGAGTCCAACCATTCCTATCAAGTACTAAACCATGCCCCTCAGCTCCTTGTCCACTCATCCCTTAAACACCTCCAGGGAAGGATACAAACCAAGATGCCATTGGCCTTACTCACCTTCTGCCTCGCTGAGGAAAAGCCCTTGATGTTTTGCTGTCAGGGATTCCGCGTCGGAGGGGCAGCAATCCGCCCGCCCTGACGTAAGCCGAGTGACGGCTCCTGCGTGCGGCTGTTGATCTTCTCTAATTGGTGATGCGTCAGCAGGCACATTAGGCTCTCTGGGATGATGGCATGAGACTTGGTAATCCCTGCGAAATCCCTCCTCACCTGAGCCCTTTGCATTCAGGGTTTGGATTTACTGACCTTTTGCGAAGAGCTTTCAGGGGATAAAAGTGGCATTAATGGTTTGAGGAACCAGACCTCAGTGAAGGCATCACTTGCCTGTGACGTCTAAGACTCCAGTTTAGCAAGAGCTGTGCTTTTCAGAGCTGCTGGACTGTCTGCTGGCTCTCAACATCACAGAGTGCCAAGAGATTATGCATTAACAGAACACCTAGAAGAGAGAACTATTCTGGAATACAGATTGCTTCCAAGCTTCTCTGACTTGTGCTGCAATGGAGGGGCCTGCCTCAATGTTGTGCTTGAGAACTTGCTATATAAAAGACTCTAAACCCCTCCGTTTTGCTGAAAATCCAGCTGAACTGGGACAATCCCATCTCTCCAGGAACTACAGTTGCTCTCGTAGACTGATGAAACAGAGGCGGTCAAATAGTATTAGCATTTGCACCTTGCCCATCATCCCGGAATATCCAGGCTTCCAGGACATTAAGGTTTGTATGTGTATGTGTTAACTGCTACCTATTCTTCCATTAGATGAATTCCTTGCTTCTTGATAAGTTGATATTGGATATGATTCTAAGTTTGGGGCTCTGCTTTGGTATAGAAAAGCCTGACTCGGAAGATTTTTATTCTGCCATACTTATTAAGATGTTTATTAACTTTTAAGCTGATTATTAATTTTTAAACCAATTTTTAAGGTTTAAGGTAGGAAGGAAAGACTACTTTTTAGTCAAATTTTAGTATTACCAAACTTTTTCCAGCAGTACAACTGCTGTAGGCAGGGTCATTCGATACGCTGGGTCCCTTCCAGACTGAAGTGTGATGGTGTAGTGAGAGATAAAAACTTGATTACTTTTCACTTTACATGGCACGGCCAACCCACCATTGCTCATTTGCCCTCAATGTTTTTCATTCATTACCAGCAGGCAACATGCCAAGTGCTGATGATGGAGTGCCCTACTGAGGTATTGCTGGGCTCTAAAACCAGATTTGTGCAAGTATCAAGACTTAATTGGCAATTGTCAAAACCCACATGAATTATGGCTCCTTTTTCAATACCAAAGGCATTGTCAGGCATAATAAATGATTGCAAAATGTTCCACCATCCTGCTGGGGCTGTCATCTACATACAGCACAGTCTTCATTGATTTGAACCAGTAATATAATATAAACCGTTTCTTCCCGCAAGCTAAAGTTTTTCAGAGGAATAACCACAGTCCAGGCTAAGTTGGTATACAGAAACCAGTTGTTGCTCCTGAGAGCTTGGGAAAGGCTGGATTGTCTTGGGAGAGCTGTGAGAAACATGGGAATGGCAAAGCAGTAACTTTGAAAAACCAGGAGACATTTAATGTTGAAAGGCATGGTGAATTTCCAGCCAACTTGTTTGGTGCTCATTGACTCCTTCCACAGTTGATAAAAGGGCTCGTAGCATGGATGCTCCCCTGCAATCAACACAAAGACACCTACTGGTGTCAGTGGGGCTGGATCAGCCTTTCTCTGGCTCTTCCAGTAACTCAGCTACTTGAATTGGTTGATTAATGAGGAGGTAGGCATCCTATGATGGGAAAGGAGGAGAAAATTCCATGCATGTCTATGATATGCTGGGGTAATAATAACAAATGTCATAGCTGTAAGATGTAGGGATGTATTTCATGTGAACATTGCAGTTCTTGAAATAATACTCCGCAATTCAGAGCAGTTACCTTGGAGTAAGGAAAGGGGAAAACAAGAACAAGATTTCTTACTAGTGGGATCTGGTTTTACCATGGGAAACAGCAGCTACGGGGTGATGAGACTTGAAAAGGATTATCCTGAAGCTCTGTTAATACAGACAGGTGAGAGATTCCTTCAGAAAATGAGATTTTCAGAGAGGGTGCAAGAAATCAGAGCAGTATTTCGGAGTCAGTGGGAAGTACTTGTGCTCAGCGCTGATTAACCTCAGCCCGATGGACTTCTGTCCCAGAGAGGGATTGGTACCAAATTCCCAGGTCTTCAGGGAACTGGGGTTAAGAACCTAAACCCTTTCCCAACAGCTGGTTTCTGTACAGCCATGTATACTTAAGATCCTTTTCATACTTAAACCAGGTAAGTTGGGGAGGGGCTCTTGACCAGGGAGTGCAGGGAAAGGATTCGGGGGTGGGGGAAACATTTTTAAGCCAAAAGAGGGGAGATTGAGATGAGATCTTAAGAATAAGTGTTCTCCTGGGAGGGTGGGGAGGCCCTGGCCCAGGTTGCCCCGAGCAGTGGTGGCTGCCCCATCCCTGGAGGTGTTCAAGGCCAGGTTGGATGGGGCTTGGAGCCCCTGATCCAGCGGGAGATGTCCCTGCCCCTGGCAGGGGGTTGGGCCTGGATGAGCTTTAAGGTCCTTTCCAACCCAAACCATTGTATGATTCTATGATTTTAATTCAGATTTCCTTCTCCTTTCTGCCCCCAATCCTGCCTCTCCTTCCCCTTGCTGTTTATTTTAACTAGTCATCAAGAAATTATTTGAAAACTCCAGCCTTCAACCAACTTTTCCAGGATTTGGAAAGAGGAAGGAGCTCCTCATCACAGCGCAATAATTTTCCAAACAGAACTTCATTAGTCCATTGCTTGGGGAATTCAAGAGGCTACTTGAAAGGCCACCCAACACCCAGCAGCGGCTTCCGTGACAAATCGTTGCAGGAGTACTTCAACGAGAGGTTGATGGAACTCAGGAACTATGAAAGTAAGAGATCTAGCAGGAAGACAAAAGTATTTTCTGATAAGAACCAGAGCTCCTTCCTCAGCCTTAGAGGATCCCGGCGCAGGAGCAGTTGCAGTGCGGTGGTAGCGACGGTGCACGACAAGGAGAGCGAAGAGCCCTGCGGCTCAGCAAACGATAACAACAGAAAAACGATGAAGCATAACAGTCAGGAAGCGACCCAGACTGTCCTGGGCCTCTACAAGGGGGCCTGCTTGGACATTTTGACAACGCACATCGCTGCTCCCCTAGAAGCATTTGTGCAAAAGAAATGATACTGGAGCTGGAAAGCCAGGGAGAATCCGACTCAAGCAGTTCATGTGGGTCAGCCCTGTCTGACACAGAAATGGGCTTGTTTGTGGCAGGAAGCATTCTCTCATTTTGTGGTCTTGATTAACACGGCATATATTTGTTTTCAACTATTTTCCACCAAGAATCAGTGTAATTGAGACGCAGTTGTGACTCATAACATACAGAGAGCAATATCTAGATATGTTCATGTATTACTCGAATCCTTAAGTTGCCTTAATAAAAGGTGATTAGTCTGTCACGGTTTAGCCCTTGGCCCAGGCAGTTTCAGAAACTAAAACTGAGCACTTGGGGTAGATTTAAATGCTAGATTTAAGTGAAGCTGATGGAATTAAGTATGAAAGAAGGCTCCTTCCCTCTTTCCTGCTGCATATATGAGAACAACATAGCAAATTCCTATTGTAATTTGAACTTTGAGTTGTTTATTGTATTTTAATGTTTAATGTGGTCATCTAAGTATACAATGTCAGCCACAGCTGAATCTTTTTATTATGTGCAATGTCACTGTTTAATTCTGAATATCAGACACAAAGCAGGGCAATTATTATTTTAAGCTTCCAGAAAGAACTACTGCTGCCTGTGGTACCATCAGCAATAAATTCCTCATTACAGTGTTGGTTGGAGATGATGTTTCTCTCTTTCCAGAAGAACTTGGGGGTGCTGCTGGATGAGAAGCCCCACGAGCCAACAATGCGTGCTTGCAGCCCAGAAAGCCATCTGAGCTCCTGGTTGCCTCCAGAGAAGTGGGACCAGCAGGGCAACAGAGGGGATTCGGCTCCTCTGCTCCACTTCTGTGAGACCCCACCTGGAGTCCTGTGTCCAGTTCTGTTCTCAGCACAGGGAATACATGGAGCTGTTGGAGCAAGTCCAGAGGAGGCCAAGGAGATGATCTCAGGGCTAGAGCACCTCCCATATGAGGACAGGCCGAGATAGTTGGGGTTGTTCAGCTTGGAGAAGAGAAGGCTCCTGGGAGACCTTAGAGCAGCTTCCAGTGCTGAAGGGGCTCCAGGAAAGCTGGGGTGGGGGGAGGCTTTTGGTCAGAGAGCGCAACCTGATCCAGTGGGAGGTGTCCCTGCCCATGGCAGGGGGTGGGACTGGATGGCCTTCCAGGTTCTTTGCAATCCAAACCATTCCATGATTCTATGAATGTGAGTTAACAAGTGAGCCATGCCCCTGGCTCGCCCTCATCCCTTCCAGTGCCGGCTTCTCTCTGTCACCTTTATCTCCCCGTTTTTCCTATTTCTTTAGCCATGGTGAAACATGCCCCAAGGTTTTTCTTGTCCCTTCTGCAGTTCATACCTTCCCTCTTCCCCATACTTGCTCAGAAGAGATACTTCTTCTACCTCACCGCTTCCTCAGCTCTTGGGCCTCATATTTCTGTCTTTCTGAGCATGTGAGTGAATACATGCAGATGAAGGAATGTCTCGCATCCCCTCTGCCTGTTCCCTCAGGAAACAACTGAAAGCTGCTCCTTGAACGGGGAAGGAAAGCAGAGTAGCCTCCTTCCACATCCCTCATTCCCTGTCCTGGGATCAATAGGATCTTAGGGAACCGAGACGGGGTACTGAGAGCTCTTAGCCCTTTGTGTGTGGGAGGAAGCTTTACATACTCAGGCTAAATGAATGTTTCAGAATTCACAGTTGCCTCGCTGCTCCAACTGGAGAGGAGCAGCCTATGAGGTGAGACTTTTCCCTGAAGGAAAATATCTTTTTAAGATTTAAATGAAAGTCTGAAGTCCACAGTGCATTAGCAGATGCTGTAGAGGGGATGCATCTGGTTTTCATTGTGAATCTGCTGGAGGTTAGTTTGTTTCTCCTCCAGGAGTGGATGCATAACAATATAATAACATAGAATTATGTGAGGGCTTCATAATAATAACAGCGGTGAAGGACAAGGGAACAATATTAACGGAACACGGGCAACTGTAATTCTTTTCTTAACCACGTGGCTTTGCACCCTGGAATATATGCTTTTGAAATTTAGTTTTGCAAGTCACTTCCTACCCACAAGGTTTTTTAAAAAGGCAAACTGCTTGCCTTCCTGATCCTGATATTTTAATCATTATCACACTGCTCTGACCCAAGATTGGCAGGTCTGGGGCATCCCAAGCCTTTCTGCTGCATAAGCTAGAGGTACATGGACCCTTTTCCTGTCAGGGTTCCACTGAAGTTTGCTGGCAGGAGAGGAACAAACTTTCCTTTAATCAAGAAACCAGATAGTAGTGATGAACTGTAACTGAAAAAAGACCAGCGAGCCAACTAAGTCAGAGTAGTGGTGGCTGCCCCATCCCTGTGTTCAAGACCAGGCTGGATGGGGCTTGGAGCCCCTTATCTAGTGGGAGGTGTCCCTGCCCATGGCAGGGGGGTGGGACTGGATGGGCTTTGAGGTCCCTTCCAACCCAATCCAATCCATTCTATGATTCTAACATTTACCCAAGCATCTATCAAAGGGCTATGGAAGTTGCTCAGCCTCTTGGAAGAGCTACTCTCCTCCATTCTGGACAAATCAGAGCACTGATTTTAAATAGCCCCTATTTTCATGTTATTTTTTTCACTTTTGCTATTTAACAAATATGAAAAAGAATTACAAACCCAACAAATTAGACTCTGACTTGGCAGGAACTTGTATTGTCTCCTCTCCCAGAAGCACCCATAGCCCTGAAACTGCAGAGTCAGGCCCATTTATAGTATTTTTTTAATCTGTAAAGCATCCTAAGGGATTAAGAAAGCAGTTATGTTTTTGGTTTTTTTAATTGGATTTCCTTCAAAATAGTGTAATGAGTTTCCTCTGAGAAGCTGCACATCTCGTGCCAGTATAGTGGAAAAGTCTAAGGAAGATTAAATCTCCCAAGAGGGAATACATTTAGATGTTGCTGTACAGCAAGGACATCAAGTTACAGAGAGCACAAAATCACTAAGAAGTGTTACAGGAGGAATAAAATTTCATCTCACATCCTCTCAGATTGTTAAAACCTTGTGAAGAACATCTAGGGCTTGTTTGGAGAGTGATAATATGCATGATCTCAATTTATGGAGTCTATTACCTTCAGTTTTACTGAGTTTCACTGTTAGATGAGGTTACCACTCTCATGTAGATAATCTGTTTACACAATGTTCTTTCATGAAACTTGATGCAAACACTGTTCGCCATTAGCAGCTTCTTAAAAATAGTCTTTATGCCTCGTTGAAAAATTCTCCTTTCTCCTCTTAAAGAAAAAGCACTGCAATACTTTCCTCCTGGTGATTTTGCACCTACTCTTTGTTTTAGATGGGGATAGGATGAGGGGGAATGGTTTTCAGCTGCAAGAGGGGAGATTGAGATGAGATCTCAGGAAGAAATATTTTGCTTTGAGGGTGGGGAGGCCCTGGCCCAGGTTGTCCAGAGCACTGGTGGCTGCCCCATCCCTGGAGGTGTTCAAGGCCAGGTTGGATGGGGCTTGGAGCCCCTGATCCAGTGGGAGATGTCCCTGCCTACGGCAGGGGGTGGAACTGGATGGGCTTTGAGGTCCCTCCCAAACCAAACCACTCCAGGATTCTATGATTCTATTTCTCTGTACGGAATACTTAAGAGCACACTTGGCTGGTTGCAGTTGTTGTTTTCTTTCTCTAAACACCTTCTCTCTGCCTTATTGGAGCTTAAGGGAAAAAGTCCTTTGTAGGACCTCATAAATTGGATAGTGTTCATAAAAATGCTCGTGTCTCCTGAGGCCTGTGTCCCTACCAGTGATTTTGTCATCCTTTCCTAGAACTTACTTTTAAGGTCATGAAGAGTTGTTGGCTGCCAGTTTGCAGTGCAGAGGAAAGCTGGGGATGAAAGGATGGAAGTCAGAGGAAGGACATCTCAGGGGAAGCACAACCTGATGAGAATCTGAACCTCCACAAAGTAAGGGACAATCTCAGCTTGGTTTTCAGTTCCTTCAATCTTGTGAAGGTTTCTCCAGAAAACACAGACGACTAATATTAAAATGTTTGAAGCCACAAAGGCATCTAGCAAGCTAGGAGCTACATCCCACACTCACTGTAAGCATCTTCAAGAGATCTTGAGGAAGGTCTGTTTGATTACATGCCTCATTAAAGCAAAACGTATAGTCTTCATGTATTTAAATTAAGGAATTTATTAAAAAAAAAAAACAAAGCCAAAAAAACAATCAAAACAGTGGTTTGATCTAGATACAGCAGCACTGTGACATTACTAGGACATTATGTACGAAGAATCCAAGCAGCCATAGAACACAGAAGCCTTTATCTTCAGTAACAATCTCAAAATGAAACTAGCTTCATCAAACAATGGGAAAGATCTCCCTGGAAAGAGAAATAAAACCAAACAGACCCTCCCCACCCCTAACCCTTTGGATACTAGGATGATATTTTGTGTACAATACCAACAGCCACTAGCTCTTCTAATTGAGAACACTTGCTTTAATTTATTACAAAATGATCTGTTGACTCAGTTATGAAAGACAACTTTGAACATTGCTTTAGAAGTGTCTGCGCCTCTTATAGATTACAGCATTAGAAGTGCTTAAAAACATTTAATTCCGGATATGCTCTTGAAATTCGATCCGAAGGATATTTTGTGTGTGTTTATATATCAAATATGAGTTGTTATTTTTAAAGCAGGTGAAAAGACTAACCCTAATATGAAACTGCAGTTTTACAATTCAATTATTAGTCAGGTATGGGCAACCACATGATAGTTCATGACATCTTTAGGTCTATCTACATTGCTCAGAAACACAAAATAAAGTTTTTACAACTCTCACCTTCAAGAGGCTAAAACGTTGAATCTTTGAGAAGAGTGTCCAGTGTTTAAAAGAAACGCAATTAAGGGAGACCGCAGTCAATACACATGAACCAACTCGGTTGAGCTTGCTGATAAACTTATCTAACAGCTGCATGGGGGGTGATGAGGGAGGAAAACACATTTGTCATCGAGCCACCACCTGAAATGTTTCTGCTCTACAGGACCGCTGCTTCTTCAGAAAACCCAGAGCTCCCCATTGGGGCCCATTATTCCCAGGCCCGTGGTTGCCTGGTTTATTTCCACAGCTGGGTAGTAAGCTGACCCAACGTTTGCCACGGATGCACTTCACACAGCATTTCACTTACTTGGTACCTAGGGATTCTTTTGCAAGCTTGGCCAAAGTAGTTGAACCAATGGATGTTATTTTGCTCCCTTCCTCATAACTATTTCTTTCCAATGTAAAAAAAGAGGAAGCATTCATGTGAATGCCACAATTATTAGCTAGATAAGAAACGAATACTTAATGCTTGCACTGGCATCTCATCTTCTGCTGGAGATGTCTTTACAGAAGTGCAGCGCGTTCTGTTTCAGTATCTCTAAGGAACCAAGACAAACCAATAATAACAACGAGCCCTAATTCACAAGAACCCCATCTCCCTCTTCAGGTAAATAAGAGCAGCTATATTAAGCTTATTTCACTTAAATAATGATATGAAGAGTTGATATTGATCTGCTTTAGGCACAGGCCTCAAAGTGCTTTCCGTCGATAGACAGAGCATCCCTCCACATTTCAGAGCAGGAAAACCAAACTGCACAGGGCAGTGAAGAAAAACATGGGCAGAATAGGAATACAAGTCACCACTTCTGGCTTCGGTACATGAACCCACGAGAACATGTATGTGCCAGCAGTACTATTCATTTCAGTGAACAGGCAGCGACCTGGTTAAACTCATTTCTTTTCCTAAAGCCCATTTGCCAGGACCCTAGCCTAGCTGATCCAACACCAGCATTTTGTATTTGTATCATCAGAGACAGCTGGGGAACGTGGGTGTCTAAGATCATAGCATAAGGCTGGCTTTCACCTTCTCTGGTGGTTTCCCTAAAGGAAAGTGTTTGAAACATTCTCTGAACCGTTCTCTTTCTCTTTTTAATTTTGCAGTAAAGGGCAGAAAGTTATCACCGGCCAGCACTGTCTTATTATTTAGCATAAAAGAGATTGTGTCTTGCCCAGCACACAGAAGAATTGCTTTGAACTTTCCCTCAGCTTTAGCACAAGGGCGTAAGTCATTACTATTCTTCCTCTAAATAATCAGTAGTGTTTTAAATTGCAGGTCATATTTGTGAAGCTTGAGCTAGACAACTCTGGAATATTTTGTTTTCCATGGAGTCACTGAACAGCCCAATTTTCCCTGCCAAACGTACCTCCCTGCAGCCTGAGTCCAACCAGGACCGTCCTTGGGCAGAAGAGCCTTCATGTCTGGACTTCCAGAGCTCCTGCAGGCCCCTTTGTGCTCTGTGCACAAAGATGGAAGATGGTCTACACTCCAAGAGGCATCCTAACCCCAGGATGTTCTCTCAAAGAAAGTCCAGTCTTTTCAAAGATTGTAAGAGAAACCCCTAGAAATGCCCGATGAACGATCTCCTCGGTGCCGAGAGCCATAACAAGGGAGTATTACAAATACGAACTGAAAAAATAATCACAACTAACTGTGGAGCAGCGGCTAAGCCACTCGAGTTTTCCACAGTGAAGCCATGTCCTGCAGCCACGATGGATGTCTGAAAGAAGCAGCAGCTGTGCTGTAAGGGCACACGTTTATTGCTCTTCCAGAAAAACCTCCATTGGGAATTCCAGACTGAGGCCCATATGTGTGGGAAGAGACCTGTGTGATGGCTGGTCATGCAGGCTCAGTGGATACCTGCTTGACCCATCAAACTGTTCCACCTGACCCTCACAGAGATGACACTGCCTTTAAGCCATGGGCCAGACCCCATGCTTAATATGACCTTGTGTGTGCAATTCCCAGGTGACTCAAAAAACTGTGAGCCAAGGAAGAATGTGCAGCAATGTGTGACAACAACTGCCACCAGATGCTTGCTGAAGGTACACACATTATGGCTTTTTTTTTCACACTGTCCTCCGGAACTCACAGTTTGTCTGTCTCCCTTGTCCTGCCCATGGTTTTACCAGTATTACATATTGCTTTCCTGATTTTGTTTTTAGCTCTTGAAGAAGAACCGAGAGCTGTCTTGTCTTGTCTTGTCTCAGGTATGCTGACAGACATCAGTTATCTGGCTAAGAGCTCACCTTCTTAAAATCAGATGAAGAAGGCTTGTGAAAGCCTCCCAAGACAAGTGTGTCTTCATCCTGAGTGTGCTCAAGCGACTGATCAGATTCCTGTAGACTTAGGTCAGGCCATGAAAACAGAACTGGTAAGAGCCCATCTGTGCATGGTGGCTTTTACCTTTACACTATTTCATTCCTCTCCTGTTAGGAAGCTGAAACCATTTTTGAATTAGTTTACAGCTTATGTAGAAAGAGAAAATTATTCATCATTCTCATCTACTACTGTCTCTGTAAAATCTTGTATCTTCCATAAGACCAGCAATGCCATCATCTGACGTGGAAGAGCGGCTGAAGTTCTCCCTGAGCACCACCAGAACAGGGGAAAGGAACTTCTGGACCACACTGGTTAGAAGAAGAAGGAGGATTGACTTTTTGGTGATATTGTGGCACACTTCACAGCTTTACCACATGCTTTCTAACAACCAGGATCTGGAGGCTTTTCAAGTAACATCAGTTTGCATCTTAACATACTTTACTCCTGATAAAGGTGCCAAAGCCTCATCTCCCATTCTTGACTTTTCCCCATCAGCTGCTTTATGCAAATTCTGTCTCTATTCTGTCTCCCTCCCTCATGACCTCAAGCTGTTTTACTACATAATTCCCGTGTCTTCTCACTCAGAGGTTTCCCAATACTCATCTGCATCATTTTTCTTCCCTGGCCAGACAGAACATATACACAATAGTTTAATGAATTTTGGCTATTAAGACTTGCAGTGCTTCCTGGTACCTGGGGATAACCACACAACTGGATAACAGGGTTTCAGACACACCAGGCTGACCTTCAGATGTTCCTGATAACCCAAAGGTGTAAAAACCATCAGTACGCTCCAGCCAACATTGTAAAGAGTACAGTAAACCCACATGTTTTACAGAACACTTTGGGCTACAGAGATCCTGGCAGCAGTTGGGATTGGGGGGAGCTAAGATTTCCAATTCCTGTTGAAGGGAAGTATCTGGTGTTCTTAATAATAACAGATAGTGGCATACTTGAGAAGAGCATGATTCTGATGCCTGAGGCACTGCTGCTGATCCTGAGCAGTCCTCTTTACACCAGTGGGAACAACGTTTTCGTCAATGGTTAAAGGATCCTGGACAAAGAATGATGGAATCAAAAGTGGGAGGTGTCATTTCATAATTGACATTTTATTCAACTAAGTTGAGGATCTAATAGAGGGTATGAGTCATCATGCATTTGGCACGACCCATGGAAGTGCTCTAAGTACAGACACAACCGATGGGTTCTGCTCCTGCTCAGAAGCAGCTCAGATCCTACTCTGAATCCCCACCGCTCAGCTCTAGCAATCTGTGATGGATCTCAAAATCAGCACAAACCAGACTATGGAATATGCCTACTGCTACCTGTTTGATACAAGCAACTGCGGAAAGGCCTTGGACTTTTGACTGCTGTGTGGAGAACACTTCGAGTGTTGCTCTCATGTCAGCAGATGCGGGTTTCAAGTCCTTAAAAAACACACGGTCCTGGTCATATCTCACTAAGCTTTGTTCTTGCTGCCATTAGAAACAGCGCAAAAACTGGTGGAGGAGAAGGGCTTAAAATCAAGTTCCATTTCTAACTAAATTGTTTTTGAGGAGCTAACAGCATAAGTAAGTGCAAATCTCAGCTGTGCTGGTCCCACAGCATTACAAACCTTCGGCGTAGCAAGTAGCATTCTTGAATGCATCAAAACCTCGTCTTTTAGCATTTAATGCGAGACACTACAAACTAACGAAAAGGAGAAATGGATGCAGTGTTGCTGTAAACCAAATATACAGATGTCAAATAATTAAGAAGAAACTGTTCCATAAAAATGCAAGTCAGTAAAACCCAGTCTGAGAAAGTGATTTATGAATAATTGTCTAGAGTTACTAAAAAGCATGATTTCTCATTTGAGGCTCTGGAAGTCTTGAGTCACATTGTTGGTTTTTTATCCTTTAAAAAAATGTCTTAAAACACATGGCTTTACAGCTGCTGCTTGGAAAATATACACCTCCAAAGTCTGACTTTCATTTAAATACAAATGTACAAAATGTAAACTGAGACAATAGAGAAATTTACAAAACTTTTCTTTAAAAATAATAAAGACAAAATTCAGTTCTAGTATGACGCTATTTAAATACGTGCAAGTAGTCATGTTCATTGGATTTCTATTGCAATGTTCTAATAGACAAATTGGATTCACACAGTCTTGAGTGCCACCTCCAAAAACAGACCTGAGTGGAAAATTCTTCTTAAAATGCGAGGCTCCACTGGAAGGAATGGAGAGAAAATCCCCATTTGGGGGAGATCCTTTTTATTTTCACTCAATGGTGGAGGCTCTCTCATCCATAGAAGCTCCATAGATTATAGTGGAAGGATGTAACATGTTGTTTCATACAACTGAGTCGGAACTAGCTGCTTCCAGTGGAGTTTGAACTTACGTGATTGGAATTTATGTGGTGATTTAAACTGGCCTTTGAATTTGGAGAACTCTTTGAATTGTTCTGATGCTGCAGAAAGAGAAAGACAATGACAATCAGATTTCCAAAACACGCCATGCACTCTTTTAGTCTGACATTGTTCATTTTATGGTGATAAAATACTGATTGGATGGCAAGATTTTTGAAGATCTTTGGATGTGAGATATTCTTCACTTCCTTACCTGTCTTCTCTCTAGGTTAGAAGGACCATGGCGATTCTTGAAGAATTCTTGAGGAAAAGACGACTCACTCGAGCTCAAGGGGTCAAATCAATTCACTGCGAAATGCCAGTGTCAGCTAGATCTGACTAATACAGAGGATACCTGCCAATGTTTAGGCAAGGCTTTAACCCTACAGAAGTATATCAGCCTAAGAATTTTATTTAGATTTGCAAGTGATGCCATGGTACCTCATGAAAGCTGTCCATCCACCTCCTAGTGGGAGGTGTCCCTGGCCATGGCAGGGGAGTGGGAACTGGATGAGCTTTAAGGTCTCTTCCAACTCAAACCATTCTGTGATTCCATGACTCCGTGACCATCTGGTCTGCTTTCTTCCCTTGGTTTCCTGCCATGACCACCTCACTCAACATATGAATTTCTGGGTTTTTTTTTTTTTGAAATACATAAAGCAAAGGTTTTTACAAAAACTTCCCCAAACCATATATATAACCATTTCAAAAACAGCATTGTAGCACATCACTGAAAAATAGTTTGGGTAAGCAGTTTTCAACCACTGGAAACACAGCTGATGAAAAATGGCAACTTTTTACTTGTGGTAAAAAAATCACAAGACATAGATGGGCAACCTGGGACAGGGAATTATCAGGCACCTGTGACAGCCAGCCTTCTCCAAGACCCACTGTCTTTTTCCTACAAATATATCACCAGGACACGGTTGTAACACTGAGCATCTATGGGAGGTTCCTTGTTTTAGTCAGAAAAGGTCTCACCTGCCGTTTAAATATTCTCTGTAGCAATCCTTTCTTGGGTGGCTCGGGAGGGTAACTTCTGTTTAGGTCTGGTGAGATAGTACCATTTGGTCCAAATACATTCAGTTCTTTGAAACACTCTGTTTCTATCATCTAGTGGAATACAATAAGAAAGAAAAAAAGAAACTCTACAACTGTATTAAATATATTCCAGTAGTGCTAGGTTGTTCAAAGTCTGGATCAGGACTTGAGTAATGCATTAAGAGGGTTCTACAGTCAAATTCCTGATGGTGGCTCTAGAAAATGATAAGAAATGCATGAAAAAGAAAGGCTAAGTCTGCTCTGCATGTTTGTACATCAGTCTGATTAGAAGATGCCCCATAAAGCTTTCTGTTCTTTATAGAGAACAGAAAGACGGGCACACTCGCAAAATCCTACTTGTTAGCATCCTTCTGCCCCAGTGAATCTGCTGTTTGATCCAGTGATGGATTATGAAATCCACTGCTCTCTGTGTTTTGACATCAAACAGAACCAAAGACCCAGATCTGGAAACTACGGAGCAGCTGAAGGTCCAGGGTCAACTGCTGTGGCTGGGACCCACTGCAGGAACAGGACGATGGGTGAGATAAGGATCAGATGATGGCATTGTAGATCAAGAGCACCAGAGGAGGAGCCTTCCATGGAAGTTCCTCAGAGCTGTTGCTGAAACAGCTCCGTAGACATCCAGGAAGGAAGTACAGGAGGATTCTTGCCAGTTTACACAAATATGCAGAGCCAACAGATACAGTCACCTGAACCTGACATCTGTGGTACATTAGAGATCTTGAAAGAGGCTGTTTGTAACATTTGAAAGAACTAGAATTTGGCAAGTTATCCAGCAGTTATATATTACTGGAAACATACAGCTCGTCTTAAAACATCTGTGCTAGGGGTTTTATTGGAGTAATTCTGCTATGACACATCCTTACCTCATTTTGCCATGGGATCGACACCGATCCTGTGGAAAACTTGGAATAGAAATCATCATCTGTTTGGTCCAAGTTAACTCCTTTCACGGTGGAAAACTGCTCGATGTCCAACACATCCTTGCAGTACACTGCTCTGGGCTGTCTCAGCAGGAAAACAGCAAGAGAAAAAACATTTCTGAGCCTGACCGTGTGCTTTCATTCACAGATTCAGTCAAGTGAGAACGTATAACAAGAAGTGACTATCTGCATCCTGCTCCTCTCGACTTGCTCTGCCTGCGTGTTTATCATCAAGGGCTGACTTTGCTTTAAGCATGTCAAGCTTCCGACTTTGAAGTCCTTAAAGCATCAGTGCAGCCCAAGTGCATCTTAGTCATCCATGGACCATCTGGTTAAGAGGCAAAGGGACAGAAAGAGAGAAAAAAACCCAACCCCCCCAAATCAAATCCTTCAGTAGTTTTTCCTTTTAGAGAGGGAACAACAGAAAATGAGAATGTTTCTGAGAGACACTGGAGACAGCTCTGAGATGGGACCTCAAATAGAATGTCCTGCTCAGACAGCTGTGGAGTCTGCAGCTTAGAAGTTAAAAGGAATGTATGCTAATTGCTAAAGAAAACAGACAAAGTTTGGCATTTTTCCATTGTTTTTATTAATAGCTCAGCTGCTGGAGGGTGTCCAGAATCACCCTTTTAACTCTTTTCCACTTCAAACAAATAGTCAAATGGCTTTGCCTTTTTAAAAAGTCCTTAATTTCTGGGATGACAAAGACAGAACTCTTGGCAGTGATGCTCCATTTAGCTCATACTCCATCAGTCAGCCACAGGAAGCAGAAATAACCACCACTGGTGACCCATCATAGTTAGTACAGTCAACTGCATGTCTAGAGAGTTCCCATCAACAACACAGTCACCCTTAGATGTGCAGGAATAATTGAGGGACAAGCCTGACCTACTGAACTCAAGCATGTGTTGAATCCTGCTGTCTATACATGGGGCCACAGCCCAGGGGTCCCACTGGGCAGTATTTTGTCTAGACTGTTTACAAAAGTCTGTAGTGATAAGACGAGGGGCAATGGGTATAAACTGCAGAAGGGCAGATTTAGACTAGACGTAAGGAGGAATTTCTTCACGATGAGAGTGAGGAGGCCCTGGCCCAGGTTGCCCAGAGAAGCTGTGGCTGCCCCATCCCTGGAGGTGTTCAAGGCCAGGTTGGAGGGGGCTTGGACAGCCTGATCTAGTGAGAGGTGTCCCTGCCCATGGCAGGGGGTGGAACTGGATGATCTTTAAGGTCCCTTCCAACCCAAACTATCCTATGATTCTAGATCTGATAGTGTGACCAAACAAATTAAGCTGATTTCTGACAGAACTCCTATTTGCTGGAGGCTGCACCCCTCTACATTCCTGGTGGCTACAACCCACACCATTTTTGTGGATACAGTCTAGAAGAGGACAGAGAGACACAGGTTGGATTAGAACCTCTGCTATCAGCTGTGTAGCTTTGGGTCATTCATATGCCTTCAGTAAAGACTTGGAAATACATGGACAAAGTGCCAAATAAATTAAATAAGGGGCAGCTCTGGAGTTCCCAATAAATAGCCATAAAAATTTATGTGCTGCTGCTCAAGCAAATATGTCTCTAAGAGGTGCCTCCTAGGCTTTATACACCACGGCGAAGTTTTTAATACACCCCTGGCGGACCCCAAATTTGAGACCAGAATTCTCTAATTTTCTACATCAAAAAGAAATAGTAGTGTGTCTCCTATTTCTTCCTATTAAAGCAGACCATAACTCCATTGGCTAATTGGCAGGAATAATTAGGCCACGTAGTAAAATGTAAAGGAAAACCAGAGCAGTTAAAGTAAACTTTTGTAGCGTTCAAACCACTTTGGTTAGGTTGCAGCAATGTGAATGAGAGCTGCCAAGATGTTATTTTCCTTAATATGTTGAAACGGCAGTGTTTACTCAGAACCATATGGGAACTTTAAGGATGGAGGGTTGAGACAGCAAGAGAGCCCCACAGGAGGAAAATTATCACATAACTGTGCCCTGGGGCAGAGACTGGTCACACCAATGGGTGGAAAAAGATTTGTTCTTGCCAATGCAACAAAGACTTTCAGTGTGTGTAAACCTCTGTAAGGACTCAGTGCTGAGTTCCATGCCCCAGGAACACTAATAAGTTCAAAGTGCTCTCTCAGGTCCAAGTCACCTCTTCTGCTTGAGGTGTGGCCACCAGGACCAGGGAAGTGATTCTCCCCCTATATCCTGCACTGGTGAGGCCGCACTTTGAATCCTGGGTTCAGGTTTGGATCCCTCACTACAAGAAAGACATTGAGGGGCTGGAGCGTGTCCAGAGAAGAGCAATGAAACCCTGCCCTCCCTGATCAAGAGCCCCTCCCCAGCTTTCCTGGAGCCCCTTTCAGTACTGGAAGCTGCTCTAAGGTCTCCCTGGAGCCTTTTCTTCTCCACGCTGAACAAAATACCTTTATATTTACATGCATACATATGGCTTTCACTGCCAATTGTTCCAAGCATCACCTGGTCCTGAGCACTTATTCTTGCACTACTGCCATGGATAAGGGAATGTAAAGGCTCTCAGTTCAAACTTTGGGAACTGAGGCACTGAACAGATCAAGTGGTGCCTCCAGTGGCACATAAGAAGACTGGGAATAAAACAAGCCCCAGGTTACCACCCTACAGGGAAGTGCACCCACCCTGCACGCACACATCTGCAGAGCGGTTCTGCTCTTCCTGCCAGCCCAAACTCCAGCCCTACAGCTTATCACACAGGCAGCTACCCATTCAGGGAGTGATGACAGCTCTAAGAGAGAGAAGTTATTTTAGAAACACATCTCTTCAAGGAGGCCACTGAGGGCTCTTCATATTGTACTTACATCAGGGACAAAGGGAGGATCCAGCATTCCAGCTTCTAACCGCTTGAAATTCATGCTCTTGAAAAATGGGTGCCTCTTCACTTCTGCTGCACCTTCCCCTTGACATCCCAGCCGCTGCTTCACGTCTTTGGTGAGGAGCTGAAACACACCAAGAGGAAAGGTAAGGACGTCAGAAAACAAGGAGCTCCTCAAAGACATTTGCACATCCAGTAGTTTTTGAACATGCCCAGAGGGAAGCACAGCAGGGAACCAGAATTGCCTTTACTCAATGGCCAGAGTGAAACAGATTAGGACTATACTGTTCTACATGCTGGTGAAACCCTTTGAAAACTACCTTCTGTAAGGAGTTTACAGTCAAAATAGAGATGGTTGCTTCTCCTTACTTTCACCGCCCAATCATACTTCCCTCCACCCATTGCAGTATATTCCAGTACATCATGTGACACATTGAACCAACGCTCTGTGCTCATGGCCTTATCTCTACTAAACTCAAGGAGAGTTTGTCCACGGAGCCACTATCGATAACGATCCTCAGTTCAGCCTTGTTTGTTTGCAGAGGAGGGCAATGCACCACCCCTACCTTCTACAGCAAATTCTGCCTGTTCCCTGGGTACCTGTAACAGCACAATGGACTCAGACCCTTACTCTATCAGATAAGCAGCTCCATGAACACAAACACAGGCATTGTAGGTCCTGGAAGACCTTCTATGGATGGACTAGTTGATCTGCAAGAGAACAGAGCAGTGGTGGCTACTCCATCCCTGGAGGTGTTCAAGGCCAGGCTGGATGAGGCTCTGAGCTCCCTGATGCAGTGGGAGGTGTTCCTGCCTATGGCAGGGGGTGGAGCTGGATGGGCTCTGAGGCCCCTCCTGACCCAAACCATTCTATGATTCTATCAACTTTGAGCAGCTACTGAAGGAAGGGACAGAGCCAGGTACACAGCTCCCAGGACTGCAGGAGAAAGATAAAGGAAAAAAGGGGAACGGGGAGAGGGGGAAGAGAAGGGGGAAGAGATATTTTTCCTAATATCCAATCTAACCCTGCCCTGGCACAACCTGAGGGCATTTCCTCTTGTCTTGTTACTGTTATTTAGGAACTCAGCACCCACCTTGCTACAACCTCTTTCCAGGGAGCAATAAGGTCTCCCTTCAGCTTTCTCTTGTCCAGGCTAAACAATCCCAGTTCCCTCAGCTGCTCCTAATAAGGCTTGATCTCCAGCCCGTTCCCTCCTCTGGATCTTATTCGCTGCACCTGACTGCCCCTGCAGTCACCAAGCTGAGCCACACCTTGCAGCACCCAGCTGGGGCTCACTTAAGAGAGCAGGAGGCCAATGGCTTTGGGAGGTTTGCTGAGGAAAAGTGTTTAGGGGATCAGGCAGACAACCAGATAGAGCCTTGAGGTCAAAGCTGCCTGGAGATGTTGCTTGTAGGCTTTCCAGCTCAGAGTATGTCCAGGTACCCTCTGGTTGTGTTCCTGTCTTAGCCACATTACCTCAACAAGGAGGAACCTTGAAAGGATAGTTTGTTGCTAATGTGAGGTTGGTAATCTTCCTGCTGGTGTCTGGCTAGAGCTGAGTTAAATTGTCCTTATCATAGATTTATAGGCTCACACCTCTTTAGGCTTCTCTGAATGCCTTGATCATCAGTGGTTTTCTTATCTGACTTCCACAGCCTCCTCATTTGCCTTCTGCCTTTTATTGCTAGGGTCCTCATTTCCAGCTGGAGGCAGCAAACGGCTTCAGGAATGAGTGTGTTCCATGCAGACTCACAGAATGATTTGGGCTGGAAGAGACCTTAAAGCCAATCCAGTCCCACCCCCTCCCATGGGAAGGGACACCTCCCACTGGATCAGGTTGTTCCAAGCCCCATCCAACCTGGCCTTGAACACCTCCAGGGATGGGGCAGCCACCACTGCTCTGGGCAACCTGGGCAAGGGCCTCCCCACCCTCACAGGAAAACATTTCTTCCTAAGATCTCATCTCAATCTCCCCTCTTTCAGCTGAAAACCATTCCCCCTCATCCCATCCCTGCATCTCCTGATCAAAAGCCCCTCCCTAGCTTTCCCGGAGCTCCTTTCAGCACTGGAAGCTGCTCCAAAGTCTCCCCGCAGCCTTCTCTTCTCGAGGCTGAACAACCCCAACTTGCTTAGCCTGGCCTTGTATGGGAGATAGAGATCCAGCCAGTCCAAGCTACAGTGGCAGAGGCCTGGCAGCCACAAGAAGAGGTGAAGTGGTTTGTGGACATAGGAGTCTTCTGCTCAGCTATTTCCAACTCAGCAGTATGCAGCAATAGCCAGAGAAGATTGTATGGACTGAGAGATGGGGGAAAAGCTAGTGGTTCTGGCTCCAACTGTGACTTCTGTCTTCCAGTATCCCTTTCTTCCTCACAATTTTCTCTGCTGCTGCTGCCTGGGTGATGCTATCTGGTCTGTGTGGTCACTATGACCGTCTGGTTCATTGAGACAGACTTGAAGAAATGTCTCTATGCTTTTGTATTATCTGAGCCCACAGATTCATGTGCTACAGCATTGTACCGATCCAGCTTACAGGAAAAGATCTTTCTTGGGGCACTTCCCTGGAGCTCATTTTCCTTGGGTAGAAGGTAGAAGGGATGTTGTGCTTTCAAAACCTCTCATGAGACTTTGAGCTCTCATGGTTTTGAAGCAAGGTTTTTTGTTTGAAGAAGATTGCTTTGGAACTTCCAGTCAAGATCTGGTTTGCTCTATTGTGACTGGACAGAATAGACAAAAGTTCTTTTGATCTTCTAGTCTCATGTTGAGAGGGCTTTCCTGACATGTGGAAAAGGAGAATCTAGAGACAGAAGGACCACTTTTACTACCTATGACTCTGGAAATAAGATCTGGAGCTTTCAGGAACTGTGCTGCTGAGGAGCAAGTTGTAATAGGAAAAGGTAGGTTTGAACTTGTCTGTAGATGAGAAAGCAGACCTTTGCAGTTCCTGCTCTACAAGTCAGCTATGAAGGGAAGAAAGGGGGTGACTTTCCTGTCTGTGCAACCAGTAATTCTCTTGCCTCTGGACTAAGCAGAAAGACCAAGCTAATCTGGGATTTTACCCTTGCAAGGACTTGTGAGAACTTTACTGGAGTGTGTGGTCAGAAGATAGGGTAGTTAAAGGTACAAAGAGGCTGTTTGGGGATTCCTGGGCTCCACTGTGATAAACAAGGGAGTACTCAGTAACTTCAGATGCCAGAAGGAAGCCTCTGGAGCATGAATACACCCAGTCATGGGTGGCCACTGCAGGCTGAAAGACACAGAAGGGAACAGGCCACTGGCAATGGGCTGGGACTGAGAGACCACAGGAAGAAGAGGATTCTCCTGCAAAGCCCTGCTATGGGAGAGTGGCTTCCTGCCTCTTGAGGAAAGTCCTGTGACTTTCCTGCTCCTGCTTTCCTGTGACTAGTCCTGCTCCTA
The DNA here is from genome assembly GCF_032191515.1 of Phaenicophaeus curvirostris. Taxonomy (NCBI): domain Eukaryota; kingdom Metazoa; phylum Chordata; class Aves; order Cuculiformes; family Cuculidae; genus Phaenicophaeus; species Phaenicophaeus curvirostris. Next base: position 10,903,016 of record NC_091400.1, on the reverse strand, counting down.
ATGGAGCAAAAAGATAGAATCATAGAATCATTAAGGTTGGAAAAGACTTCTCAGATCATCCAGTCCAACCATCAACACAACCCCATTGTGCCTACTAAACCGTGTCCCAAAGTGCCACATCTGCCTGCTTTTTGAACACCTCCTGGGATGGCGACGCTGCCACTTCCCTGGGCAGCCTCCTCCAGTGTTTCACCACTCCTTCAGTGAAGAAATATTTCCTAGTATCCAATCTAAACCTCCCCTGGTACAACTTGAGGCCATTAAAAAGATTTTGTAAGCTGAAACTGTGGCCAGCTCTAGAGATGGCAACAGATGAAACCAGATGCTCATCCAAGCTTCTATTGTGACTATCAAGAGATAGCACAGACTAGAATATTTTCCAGAAGGGAAAGTCCTTCCTCTCTCCAAGGAATAATGAGTCTTGTACCATTTCCTGCAGCCGCACCAGATTTCCGCAATAGTAAAAGTGCGGAATAACCTGAAATATGTGTCCCATTATGGGAATCTGAGCAGGGAAAGCAAATGGAGATAACAGCTGTATGTTCTGAGTCATCTCTACACTTCCACTTAATTCAGTTTCAAAGGATGTATTTAATATGACTACAGAGAGCAGAACAAAAGCAACTATAACAGGACAGCAGTGCCATGACCCAATCAAACATAATTTAAGAGTAATTCTTCAGCCAAAGCCCATGGAGAATCCATAAAGCTTCAGATCTGAAGATGGCTTAGGCCATCCAACCATACATGAAGTTAATATCAAGCAGCAGAGCTTTACATTCTGGTAACAAAGGCTCCAGATGACACTGGATGTGTGTAAATGAGGGCAGGATTTAATCTACAGAGCTATGGGCAAAACAGGACTAGAACAGGACTTTCAAAGAAGAGTCTTGAGTAGCAGTGGTGCGGTTATATTATTATTATTGTTCTTGATATAAAGAACTCTCTGATACTTCCATGTCACTCATTTGATCCCTGCTGGGGATGCAAACTCCACAGTGTCTGAGACTTTTTCCATGACTTTGTTTTGCTTCCTTTACAAAAAGAAACAACTGTTGTGAGGATTGCTGAAAAAAGCCATCATTCCCTAAAGCCCTGCTTTATTTATCTTCATGTGATCAGTCAGTTCACATCCAGATCATGCCATGTAATCATAGAATCATCTTTGCAGCCCTCCTCTGGACCCACTCCAACAGTTCCATATCTTTCTTATACTGAAGATTCCAATAATGCCTAATTCCAAGTCCTAAGATGTGACTCATAAAATTATAGGAGCGAGGGAAACTTTTTGTAGGGTAAGAATTGCAAAAGAATTGCTGCTGCTGAAAGGAGAAAAGGAAAATGGAAAAACTGTTTCCATTGACCCAAATAGTTTAGGGGATCACCTGTATAAATTTCAACCCTGAACCAGAAGTAAATATGAAGGGTAGATGAGGTGCTTAGGGGTATGACTTAGTAGTGGACAGGTCGGACTCAATGCTCTCAAAGATCTTTTCCAGCCTAATGATTCTATGATAATATTTTTAACAATTTGTAGGTAATAGAAAAGTAATAATGTGGTTGCTTCTCAATTATTAAATGCGACAAGACAGGGGGGTGGGAACCGAAGATGCCAGAATGACTGAAATGGCTGAATATTGAAATCACAGCCCAATGTGGCCAAATGGAGACTCAAAACTCTCTCAGGCATGGGTGACAATGGAGCTTTATTATTATAATTATTAATAACAAGAGCAATGAGAAGCATTTGAAGAGCACTTTGACGTGCATGAGGTGCCTCTTAGGTAGATGAAAGAGGAGTTATTCTCAGGCAACAGTCATAAACTTAAAGGTGTCATAATGCATGACCAGGTTGGTTTCCAGGGCTGAGAGAAGGAGCAGAAGCAGTATGGTGACAGAATTTCTGATGGTGAGTGAGGAAGAGAAAAAACTGCTTTTAGGGAAAAAAAATAATCCGTTGTCTTTCAGTTGGTTGGGAAGGCACTTTGGGAAGGCAATGGAGATCAGAATAACAGAAAGGCTAAGGATGGAAGGCACCTCTGGAGACTGTCTAATCCAACCCCTCAGCTCAAAGGGGAGTCACCCAGAGCACATTGTTCAAGGCCACGTCCAGTTGAGTTTTGGATGATCTCCAAGTGTGGAGACTCCACATCCTCTCTGGGCAACCTGTTCTGGTATTTGACTACCCTTACCATGGAAAAGTGTTTCCTGCTGTTCACAGGCACCTCCCTGTGTTTCAGTTTGGGCCCACTGCCTCTTGTCCTGTCAACGGGCACCAACCCAAGAGTTTGATTCCATCTTCTTTGCACCCTCCAAGCAGAGATCCCTTTTACAGAGTAAAATGAGAGCTGCAGGAATAAAAAGCAGCAGGGAAGATGGTCTGTGGGAAATGCAGACAAATAGGACATGGACAGAGTGACAGAAGAGCACTGCAAGATGGGCCCATCTGATACTTTTGACTTGAATGCACTTGAAGACACATCTTTGGGTGTAAGATTGTGCTTGTCAGGGAAAACATGCATATACATCAATGAGGAACAACTCATGACAACAACAAACACGGAGCACTTCCTAGAAAGACTGGATATTTTCACAGAAAAAGCACCACAAAGCAGTTATATGGGAACTATGGGCTGGGGAGCTTCCCAGAAATCCAGCTGCCACTGTTCCTAATTATTTATTATTCATCTCAGTTTCAGTCCAAAGTGAGGTCTAAATTTATGGGAAATGACTTACAAAATGAAACATGAAAACATGGGATGGATGATGATTAATGGGAGCTATGATATATGACTGCAAAAATGCAAAGGGCATGAACATCCAGGAGGGATGACACCAAAGGGTTTTCATATAAGATGTCCCTGCTCACTGCAGGGGGAGTTGGACTAGATGACCCATAAACTTTTCTATGATTCTGTGAGTAAAGACAATACATTTCCTGATGGAGACACTATTAGCTCATGGAGTAAGCGCTGAAGAGGTTAGGTGACATGGTGGGAAACATGTTGTTCTTCATTCCTGCCCTGAAAGGTCCACTACAGGAAAGCCTTTTGTCTTAGATCTTTGGAAAGGCTCAAGTTGGATTTCTGTACTTCAACTTCCATTTTACAGATATGATGGGTACTTAATTATCACTTTTTTGTTTCTTTGTTAAGATGCTGATAAAAAGCAACAAAGCTCTGGTTTCCAATATAAAGAGCAAAAAGAATTTGAGAAAGTATCTTTTTTAAAAAGTTATGTTTTTTTAAAAAATATCACGATAAAATAAATGAGTTTTGGATGGAAACCCACAAATGTCATCATGCTCAGTATCAGAAGTAAGGCTCTACCAGCCTTGAGGCATAGTCATTTTAATGCATTAATGGCTAAAAAGGTCAAGGTTATCTTTGGATCCATTAAGAGTTTGCACAAACCACCTAAACAAACATGCCACATGACTGGACAGTGAAGCTGTAATGATCAAGTTGTCGGGAATGATTAAACATAGTTCATGGTTCCCCAAGGCACTGGAATGAGCTAGATGACTTCCTGGAGTCCCTGACTCCCTGAAACCATAGACTCTGTGGCTGGAAGATGAAAGTGATGACCACAGTATAACAACTTTCACTCTCTGCTCCCCTAGGAGTGGTAGGCGGTCTCCAGCACTACCCCATCAATGATAAACTTCAATCCTCTCAGCTTCAAGTTTTCAGGGGCTTGGTTATTTTCAAAGTATACATTCATTTTATTATGCCTTATGCCTCTGACTAACTACGGAACAGGCAATGAGAAGGAGTTTGTACTCCCTTTTCTTCCAGTACTGAAAGGGGCTTCGGTAAAGCTGGGAAGGGGCTCTTGATGAGGGAGTGTGGGGATAGGATGAGGGGGAATGGTTTTCAGCTGCAAGAGGGGAGATTGAGATGAGATCTTAGGAAGAAATGTTTTGCTGTGAGGGTGGGGAGGCCCTGGTCCAGGCTGCCCAGTGCAGTGGTGGCTGCCCCATCCCTGAAGGTGCTCAAGGCCAGGCTGGATGGGGCTTGGAGCAACCTGGCCCAGTGGGAGGTGTCCCTGCCCATGGGAGGGGGTGGGACTGGATGAGCTTTGAGGTCCCTTGGACCCAAACCATTCCATGATTCAATGATTCCACAAATATGATTTTTGCCTCCTGACGCTTTCATTTTATGCTAACAGGACTTGCACAAACTCTCTTGCACTGCAGTAGATGCTGCTTCTCACCTGGTGGGAACAGAGATGCTACTAAAGAAGAGCAGGCTATTAGAGCACATGAAATGATCTGTAAGAGCCTGTGGCTCTTCTGGATCCTCCCATGCCAATTTCACTGGGGGTTCTCAATGGCCTAGAGAATCTATCAAGAGTGATGTCAGCTAATTACTACCCCAGGGATGCAGCAATGAGTTGGTGCACTTTGAGTTAATGACTTCCAGGCATGATACTTGGCAATCCTACCATTATTATTTTGCAAGGAGACTCCAGCATCTCTCCATGAAGCCAGCCAAACTGAGGGTTGTTGATCTGCTGTTTGCTTGCCTGTTGCACAAGATATTGGTGAAACTCTCACTACCTATTGTTGACCTTTCTTTCCCTTCATTCTCTCCCTACCAGTACGCACAGACATGTCATTGTCTCCAAAGGAGACGTCACTCTTCAGTGAACAATATCAAGAAAAAGGCCCTTTCCAAATTACAATTCAGCCTTCTAAAGATGGATGTTGACAAGACGTTGATGAATTCAGAGACAGCTTTGAGATTTCTCAGAGGGTTTGAGGATTTCCATTGTCAGGCATGGCTATTGTGCTACGAAAATGACTCCCAGCTGAAAGAGTGCGAAAACATTTTAAAGGACAGCTCAACAGTATTAAAAAAAGCTGGATACCCTGGCACCTCAGGGGAAAAGCTGCTAACAAAGTTAATGAGACGGGGTGGGACAACATTTGAGAGTCACAATAATTCCATTGCATAATCTTTGTCCTGCTTACCCCCAGCTCACACCAAAGACAATGGAAGCATGGGGTTTTCGGTTCCTTGCAGGAGACAGAGTCTTGCATCATCAACTCCTTTTTATTTTTTCTACAAGACTATAAAAGCCAGAAATGCATTCTTGACTGCAAACTAACATTCAAAGTCTCACGAGAATAGATACCACTCCCTTGGCCATAAAACTTTGGAGAGGACTCAAGATGACCATGATGAATCTCATGGAGAACCGAGCCCAAATAAATACAATTTGAATGAATAGAGAATGCAGGCATTCCATCAACAGATGAGCTTAGTTAGTCCTTGCCTCTGCATCCCCTCTATGGTACTGTGTTACTGCTCAGACCGTGTCAGATACAGTTTGCTAATGCAGCTAAGATACAGTTTGCTGATGAAGCTAAGATACAGCTTGCTGATGAAGCTAAGATACAGCTTGCTAATGAAGCTAAGGCTAGTGATGCCTTCAAGACCCTTACCATTTTACAGATGGACTTGGCCTCCTCGGAAAACTTATGCGAGTACACCTCTTCTGTCTCCAGAACTCTTCTGTCCACTTCTTCTCTCTTCACCTTCTCTTTCCTTCCACGGAACGGTGATTGCCCGGCAATCATTTCATATATGAGACAGCCTAGCCCCCAGTAGTCAGGGCTGAGAGTGTATCTCTGGTTGTTCAATACTTCTGGAGCTGTGGAGGAGAAATATGTGTCTTGGGGGAATGCTTGATATTTACATAGGCAAAAAACTTAAGCTTCTAGAGGTTCCCTTTCGGTGACTGAATGCACTCACCGAGAACCGTGGGTAAATGTAACACCTCCTGACGTCTGCTGATGGCATTACAGAAAACGCAGGATGCTACATGCCGTGGTTTTTCTCTACACGTAACATGCCAAGCGCATGCTGTCTTCTGACTCCTCCACCAAGTCAGAGCCATTAAAAAACCCAGGAGAAGTCGAAACTAGCTATTAAGCAGAGGCCCAATCTTAAGAGTCCTTTCAGATATTGCCATTTAAGGACATACAAACACACATCCCATAAAGAGCAAGGGCATTAATTCAAGAGCAAATTTTGTCTTTTCAGTCAATTTGTAACTCCCCTCCCCAGCCCCATTTAAAAAACCAAATCCATTTATTTTGTGTTGCAGCCATCCCAAGCGTTTTGGGCACACAGTCACTGTCCTCGGCAGGCAGCCTCACCTCCATACATGGCTATAAACACACACGTGCTCACAAGCACATCTTAGCGTGCACACAAACTTAAATTGAGAAAACAAAGTTTAGAAATGACAACTGCTTTGCTTGCTTCCATTCAAGCCTCTACATGAAGCGACAGTGGCTCTCATCAGCAAGTTTCTATTTAGTCAAATAAACATAAGTGATTTTTATTCCAAGAAATATGCCCACCCAGACATGGCAAGAAAATACTCACTTTGAATTTAGAAAAGCCATCTAGGTAAATTTTGCAACTAGATTGTTGGAAATTTTGGAAGTAGCTTGTTGGCACCAGATGATCTTTTAAGTTCCCTTCCAACCCAAACCGTTCTAAACCAGGGGGTGTTTTTATACCGATGTGCAAACCTCCACTCTTCTTTGTGCAGCCTCTCCTGCACACAGGGGAGGGCTGAAGATGACCACGTTCAAGATGACTATAGGTGTGGACTCATTTCACCATAAACATACAAATACATTTTAACTCTTATACAAAATAGCAGCTAGAAAGAAATCTTTCTTTTATGCACATAATCCTCCTAAAATAAAGCATAGAATTGTAGAATGGTTTGGATTGGAAGGGACCTTAAAGCCCATCCAGTTCCACTCTCTGCCATGGGCAGGGACACCTCCCACTGGATCGGGGGCTCAAAGCTTCAGCCAACCTGAGTATCTCCAGGGATGGGGCAGCCACCACTGCTCTGGACAACCTGGGCCAGGGCCTCCCCACCCTCAAAGCAAAATATTTCTTCCTGAGATCTCATCTCAATCTCCCCTCTTTCAACTGAAAACCGTTCCCTTCATCCTATCCCTGCATTCCCAGATCAAGAGCCCCTCTCCAGCTTTCCTGGAGCCCCTTTCAGCACTGGAAGCTGCTCTAATGTCTCCCCGCAGCCTTCTCTTTGTCAGGCCGAACAACCCCAACTCTCTCAGCCTGTCCTCGTATGGGAGGTGCTCCAGCCCTCAGATCATTTCTGTGGCCTCATCTGGACCTGTTCCAGATTTACTCTAACAGCTCCATCTCCTTCCTGTGCTGAGGACTCCAGAACTGGACACAGGGCTCCAGGTGGGGTCTCACCAGAGCAGAGCAGAAGGGCAGAATCCCCTCCCTCGGCTGCCTGTCCCACTGCTTTTGATACACTCCAGGACATAGTTAGTTTTCTGGGTGGAAAACACACCTTGTCGGCTTATGTTGAGCTTCTCATTCACCAGCACCCCAAGGTCTTCTCTTCAGGGCTGCTCTCAGTCCATTCTCCATCCAGCCTTTAATTGTGCTTTGGATTGTGCTAAATCTAGGCTCAAATTCCTAGAATCCTAGTTATTGTCTTCCCTTTTAATTTTCTTTGCTGATTTAAGATTACAGACCAGGCTCATTAAGAGCTGCTTTGGCCCATCCTTTCATCCTTTTCTCATTTCTACTTCTTGGTATATTGCTGCAAGGAACTGGACCCAGCTGAATGACTCTTCTAAAATTCTTTTTCTTATGCCTTGCATGGTGGAAAGATCTTCAAAACCCAAGTAATCTCCATAAATTATAAAAAAAAAGATGAGCTAGTGAAGACTTACCCATGTACCCCACTGTTCCTACTCTTCCTCGGATTGATTCACCCTCAGGGATTTTAACAGCTAGACCCAAATCAGATATTCTAATATGGCCTGGAAGGGGAAAAGAAACAAAGCAACACAAAACAGATATAATAATATGACTTGAATTACTCCAAAACCACAACTGTTGTCATTGCTCCAACGTTGAGACGTTTTAAGAAATGAGTGCACTGAATCGCTGAGTTAAGGCAGTTTCACTGATAAGCAAAAACGAAATTATTAAGGGCATTAAAATGCAGTGAAATTAACTTTACCAGTGAGGCTATGGACCAGAGTGGATTGTCAGATATTTTAAAACCAACCAAAAAAAGGCAACGAGAAGCTGTGGGGAAGCATCCTCAGCTGGAATGAATGGGATGATATAATTCTGTAACTGCTGGATGAAGGAGCATCAGATTTGATTATCGCTGCCTTCAGCAACAAACAGATACCTGAGTTTGTATCAAATGAGAGTTGACTCAGCAAAGGATCAAAATATTTTGGAAAACAGAGCCGGGAACACAGATTTAGAAACCCCAACTTCCTTTGTGTTGCAGCAGCCTTGCAACAATAAGGATGGAAAAACAATAAAGAAAGGCAGCCACTCCCAGCAAAGCCCTGCTCTCCAGAAGAGGCCCTGCTGAGCAGCACGGCTGCTTCATTCCACCCAGGCGGTGAACCCTGGCACCCCGAGACACAAGGATTAGTGTGTGCCGAGCCTCTTCGTCACTGCACAATATTATTTGTCTTTGTGCAATAGATACCCTAAAACGAACTTAATATACTTTACGGTGAAAGCATGTCTGAGACTCACCATAATCATCCAGCAGGATATTTTCTGGCTTCAAATCTCTGAAAATGAAAGATAGCCATTACTTGTATGAAGCTGGTTCAGATAACATAAACATACGACAGCGTCCGAGTGCATTTATTACTGGTGATAAACCAGCTGAGTGTCAACTCAAACAGCAAGGCGCACATGAAACCAATGCAACTTTGTACAATTCACTTCACAGATAGACTGAAACCAGATGTCTTTTCCTAAGCTGGAGTTACATCTTTTCACTAAGGCAAGCTTTTAGTTCCTAATCCACGCTGTAACAGACTCATCCATCCCATCCTATAAGCCCTGTAAACAAGCCCCTATAGTCCTGCGTGTTGTTAAATCTCTGTAATGTTGTCTGCTGTAAAATCTTTTGTTAAAAAGTACTGACATTTTCAAACTATTTTATTTGCATATGAAAGTGGAAAAAGGCTCAAATTGTCTATGAGGGGCACCTGGCTCAGGCCAAATGTGTGAACATGTGTATATGCACTTGTGCACATGCATAAGAGTTTCAGCTGGTTTGGAAACGGAGGGGTAGAGCAGGGAATGCTGTGCCCAGAATCAATTCCTTTTACAAACATTTGTGAAGCTCTAGTGCCTATGTGGTTTGGAGCAATGTCACAGAAATTGGCAAGGTGGTCACTGTGATGTCAAAGATGTGCCTTTTACTGCTCCTGAGGGAAAAAAAAAAAAAAAATCCCAAGTCTGGCCAAGTTATAAACCTCTGAAAAAAAAAATCTCAGTTTTCATACATTTAGCTGAGCCCTGGCAGGTCATTCTTCTGAAAGATTTGTCTGCACCAGACCTGCTCCACCAGTTTGTTGCTTGCGGATGCTGTCCAGTCCAGCCATGCTCAACCAAGGCCAATTCCCAAACCCAGGAGATGAGCACAACTTTGCCTTCCTGGATGTGGTGAGCTGCTGTGCAGGCTGCTCCCCATGCCACTCCGCAGGGACGAGGCACAGCCTGCTGCTAGCACAGAGCATGAACGCAACCATCCTTCACGAGATGGGACTTGGAGGTCTCAGAGAGAAGATGTGCTGGGCAGGGAGCATTCCAGCAGGGTCGTGCAATGGGAGCAGGCTGGGCTGGCTCAGGAGCCTGAGTAAGGAACCAGGGTGAGGCAGGGAAACACATACTGCTGCTGTTCACATCATCATGCCTTGTCTTTTATCTGCTTGACTACTGCTGAAACACAACATTTGGCCTGGTGCAAATCCAAAAAGTGTTTGGCCTCATCTTTAGTCTAAGGCCTCCTTGCAGTTGTGAACCAGCTTGATTCCATTCACTTGCCAGCAAGGCGCATTTCTTTGCAAAGAGCAGAGAGGAGGGAGTGCGAGAGAAACCCTCACACCAAGAGATCCGAGCATTGCAGAGCCTGAGAAGCCTGCCTGGCATTTCAGGCTGCATGGCTTCAGCGTCGTGGCTTTTCCTGTGGACTGAGACAGGTATTTGACAGTTTTGACAATGCTGAGATTAAAATCTCAAAACTTGTCTCATTTCATTTATTGTTTCATGCAAGAATACAGGGCACTATGAACAATCTCCTCTTCTTGCTTGCTTTGGACCCTCCTGACCTCTCCAAACTTCACCATGTGCCCAGTGGAACCCAACCTACTTTTCACTGAAAGATGTGAAGGGTAGCTGAATGCAGAGAGCCTTGGATTTTGTTTAACACTCCACTGTGGGCTTTTTCTGCATAGCAGCAGACATTTCCAACACTGCAGCAACACATTTGAGTTACAAGGACCTGCAGGAATGGCAGGAAGATGCACCAGGGGAGGGTTAAGTTGGACATTAGGAAAAGATTCTTCCCCCAGAGGGTGGTGGAGCAGTGGAACAGCTCCCCAGGGAAGCAGTCATGGCACCAAGCCTGACAATATTCCAGAAGCATTTGGCCAACACCCTCAGACCCATGGTGTGAATGTTGGGGTTGTCCATGCAGGGACAGGAGTTGGACTCTATGATCCTTGTGGGCTCCTTCCAACTCAGGACATTCTGTGGTTCCATAATTTCCTATTTATTGTTAAAAACTTATTCTGAATCCCTTAAGGACCATTTCCTTGAAGAACTCGGACTTTAGTAACAATTTCATTGTTCCTGAACACACTTACATACAATGATACCTCCCAGTGGTACCAGCTACATGCTTCCAACACGTAAACTAGCCTTGCCTAAACATACTGGAACATGAACTGCTGGCACTGGGCCCATGCTAGGAAGGCAAAGACATGTTCTTCAGCTGTAGAGGACAGCATAAACAGCTAAATTAATCACAAGACTTTACTGTATATTTGTATAATGCCTGGGACAACATGATCTTGATGCCGACTGGAGCTTCCAGGCATGGCTATAGCATATACAAAAATATTTTTATATATATACATAAATATATTTAAAGTGTATTTTATATATAAAAATATATTTTAAATAAGGAGAATATATATACATTATATATAAATAATTTGAGGAGAACCAGCAGCCTTTTCTGTTTGTTTTCCGTGAACAATCAACCCATTGACCTTTACTAACACTGTGCAGTTGAGAAATGCAGTATAAGAACCATATTTGGCAAGAGAATTCTGAATTAGATAAAACTGACTCTGAGCCTAAAACCTGACCTGGTTGTTCTCTCGGGGCACGTCTGCAGCATGAGATGGGGATGGATTTTCTCATGCTGTGTTTTAGAAGGATTTTGTCATAGAAAATGTAATTAAAACTAAGGAATAAATGTTTTGCGATGAATTATACACCTTGAGGAAGTGGTACTATTTAGCTGCTATATTTTATTGACCTGTATAGCACTTCTCCCAGGTCCCGAAATATGCTGTGGCATTACAAATTAGGGGTCTCTGCAGATGCTCCTAAAATACCACTTGAAAATGTCATCTATAAGGACATAACACCATTCATCACCAAAATGAGGTGCAAACTAGCAGCTCTTTAAAGAGCAACGTGAAGCAACTACTTAAGGAAGTAGGATGCCATTTCTCTCGGAGCTATGTACTATTTTAGGTGGCCAGATAGTTTGTTTTATTAGAAAGTGGCATTAGTATGGCATTTTTACCAGCCATGTTATGAATGTACCAGTCAGTTGCATCCATAAAGTATGCTGATGATCTTGTACCTTTGAAAGAATCCTCACAACACCTCCTAAACCTTTCTTTTTTTAACATGGTAGGATGTGTTTCAAAGAAAAGGGAAGCCAGACACGTCACTGACTATTTGATTTTTCAATTGACATTAAACCCTTCCATTTTGTTCCTTGGGGAAAAAAAATCTCCTTCTTGGGAGAATGAGATTTTCAGTGCCAACTAAAGCAGCAAGTTATCTGTCTGCCCCTCTTATGCAAACCAGCAAGATCTGAGCCACAGTGAGGTGACCAACGGGCGGTTTGCTAGAGAGCTCCTCCAATCAACAGTAGTATCGCAGTTTCTATATGGAGAAGCCTAAGTGTAATACCCAGAGCAGTGGTGGCCGCCCCATCCCTGGAGGTGTTCAAAGCCAGGTTGGATGGGGCTTGGAGCCCCTGATCCGGCGGGAGGTGTCCCTGCCCGTGGCTGGAGGGTGGAACTAGATGGGCTTTAAAGTCTCTTCCAGCCTAAACCATTCTGTGATTCTCTGATTCTATGATTGCACATGGACATATGAGATGATTTAAAGTGTGGCTTAGTTTTTAAATAGAATGCATTGTCTATTCATCATTGCCCATGGAAGTTCTTTCATCAACTTACAGGACCTCTTCTGCTGTGAATGCCGGCAATAATGAGTTCACAAGCTGGGATGCTGAAGACAAACATCAAATGTTGTTTACAACCACACTGGTCGCTGATTGAAAAATAATCAGCCCTCATGGAGTCACAAGAATTCTTTCTGCAATCACACTCCTTATCCAACAAGTAAACCCTATGATGCCCTGCAAAAGTGCTTCGTCAGAGCTGCAAGTCAGACTGGAAGCTGAGAACTTGAAATCCGTCCTTCTCGAAGCTGGCTGCCTGTCCCCGTGCTGGGCAGCGCCCTGCCCGCTGGCTGCACCCGGGGTGGGCGGGATGTTGCCAGCAGGACGCCTCCGTCACGTGGCTGGGTATGTTCCTCCTTCCACGGTTGGCACGCTGTGGCCACCTTCCCAGTCCAATCTAGCTGAGCCGACTAGTTCGTATCCTAAGGTGTAAATCCATGACTCATACACCTTCTCATGCTAGTTGTGCTCCCTCTGGGATAGGAGAGACGGTTTTTTAGCCATCTGACACGCTGCAGCCCCTAATGCAAAATAATCTAATGGATTATAATAGAGGCTTGAACAGAATGATCTCCATTTCATACCAACCAGAAACTAGAATTCTTAATGAAATCCCTTTAAAGGAGCCTTTATGATTTCCTTATGCCACCCGGTGCACACTGAGGTAGGGTTTGGGGAGCTTTGTGTTAAGTTAGGTATAATTTAGACATATCATATTTAGCGAAGCAACTGCTTCCTTGCATTATTACTGAACCATAGTGCATTCGTACTGGGCTCTGTGAAATTTCAGCCGAAGGACTGAGGCATTGAAGCTCTACAGCACCAGAAGGAGTAGGAAGAACGCAGACAATTCATTTTTTACCCAGAAAAGATGCCCTAAGACTCTAGAGAGTGCTTACCTATACACAGTGTTTTCTCTGTGTAGGTCTTCTAAGCCACAAAGAATCTCTGCTGCATAAAACAAAGCTCTTTCCTCCTCAAAGCCTGGGTTCCCCATGTTGTAGATGTGAAACTTCAGGTCACCTCCGTTCATGATGGTCAGAACTAAACACAGCGCATCCTTTGTTTCATAGGCATAAGCTAAATTGACCTAGAAAAACATTTGGAGCGTAGTTGTGGCAGTTCAGTCAGCTGATAACAAGAAAGCACTAACTTTTCATGAAAAATTTTCTCTAGGAAAGGGAAAAAATACATGGCCTGAACTTGATCTGGGTCTTATTACAACAGCAAACACACATTGTAAAAGCACGGAAAAGTCAGATGTTGGCAGTTTATAGATTAATTTGTGGAATCCAGCCTATTTGTCACCAGAAACCCTCAAAGTCATTGCTCTGATAGCTTCTGAGGCTGGACAAATGTACTAATTCCAGGCATACTTCTCCATGTTGAAGAAATATTAATAATCAAGGGAATCTACACCTCCTGGTGCACTGTTTGGCTAGATTGCTGTCATAAAACTACCATCTCATTAGGTTCCCAGGTAGGCCCAGATAGTCCAGTTCTGTGGTGGTCAAGCAGACCATCACCGAGGCATGAAGGTCAGTATCACCTCTGACGCTCTGGTGGTATCCCAGGAGCGATCGGACAAGCCAAAAGTTACTCATCACTTTTAAATATGTGCCATCATCTTCGCTTCTGCCAGATCTGAGTAAACATGTCGCATCTGTTGTGTTCACAGTGTTTCCTCAAATAAGCATAAAGAACATGACAGATGCTGAGATATAAAAACACCTTTTTTCTTCTTTAAAATCTAAAGCAACTTTTCAAAGTTACAGAAGAGCTGGCACGACTACGCAAAGCCCAATGCTATACAGACCAGCTCCACAGCACTAGATAGATGCTTCTACTAGCCAATCTCTTCTGACCTATTTGGGTTGAATCTCCTTCAGTCTCCTCTATGCTCCTCTCCCCCAGACACTGGGAATTCAGGTAATCACGCTGGATAAAAATAGCTCAGCCTGGTGCAGCCCTACTGCAAGGCTGTACAATGCATCATGTTCCCATGGCAGGAACAGGCACTGGGGTGCATTTCTCAGAGACCAGGGGCTAAAAAGAGACTCAACAAAGGTGCATGGAACAGGACTGTGATGCAAAGAATAGGATGAGAGGACATGGCCTCAAGTCGTGCCAGGGCAGGTTCAGATTAGACTTCATGAAAAATTTCTTGGAACAGGCTGCTCAGGGAGGTGGTTGATTCACCTTCCCTGGAGGTGTTTAAGGCACGGGTGGACGAGGTGCTAAGGGGCATGGTTTAGTGTTTGATAGGAATGGTTGGACTTGATGATCCGGTGGGTCTCTTCCAACCTGGTTATTCTATGATTCTATGAAACAAGGGTTCTTGGGAACTGGCAGAGGCTGCCCAGGGAGGTGGTCGAGTCCCCACCCCTGGAGGGGTTTAAGACGTGGGCAGATGAGGTGCTCAGGGGTAGTTTAGTAGTGGACAGGTATGGATAGACTCCATGGTTTCAAAGATCTTTTCCAACCAAGTGATTCTATGATTCTGTGAAGTGAAGGGAGTCAGCTGCTGGCACCCTTCCTGTAGCTGGAGGAGGAGGCACCAGATTCAACAAGAACACTGCTCAGCAGGTAAGCGGGGAGCTGAATGCTAGGGAGTTTGATACTCACTACAAACTGACTGTTGACTTTTTCTAAAATCTGCTTTTCATTTAGTGCCATGGATTCGCCTTTCCTCTTTTTTATTCTCTTCTTCTCTAATCTCTTGCAGGCGTACATCTTCCCCGTCGCTCGGACTTGGCAAGCGCAGACCTGGAATTAGAAAGAACAATTGCTGGGTAAATCGAAGCAAATGCTGTGCCTGGGTTGCACTTTACTCCTCGTGATCTGATCTGATTTAGTCCTTTTAAGGTTAGAGACAGCAGCATAGCGAATAAGGGCATAGGCGGGAGCAGCTGGGGAACTGAACGCTGTTTCCAAACCTGCTGTGTAATATTGGTTTAATTATTGCACTTTCCTCCGCCTGCTTCCTATCCCACCTCCTTTTGTCCATGCAGATGGTAATCTGCTCAGCCAAAGCCTGTCAGTGCCTCCTCTGACTCTGCTGCCTGGGCAGCAACCTCCAGGCATCAGTAAAAGACAAATAAGGGTGTGACCCTAATTCCACTGTGAACACAAACCCGAACACAAAATTATTCTCAAAAAGTGTTCTTTTGAGATTCTCGTGTCACGAAGGCTTAAATAGGACTGTCAGCAATCAATGAAAATCAGGCTCTGTCGCATCATGCTCCTGCAACCTGCGGTGTCTGAGAAGTAATAAACACTCTTAACAAGACTTTTGGAATCACTCACCTCCCCAAAGCCGCCTTTCCCTAGAACCCTGTACTGCCGAAACGTGTTTTTTGTTACCGGTTGCCTGGAAGAAAAGGAAATAAATAAAAAAAAGCATGGTACGTTTAATGTAGTCTCTGTGATTTATTGATTTCAGGGCATATTTTTGAAAAGCAAAATAGATAAATATTCTATAATCACGTTATTTCAAGGTAATGATATTATCTAATATGATCTATAATTATGTAATTGCATTACTTCAATACTATGTATGGCTTGAACTTTTCAATTCCAACATATTAAGCTGTAATAAAATACAACACATTAGTGAGTCATCAGTATAATTTCTGCTAGCGTCTCAGGACCAAGGAGGATTCTGAACCTCCATTATAGAGTTTTGGCCTTTGTTCAGGGAGTGCAGAGACAGCATGAGGGGGAATGGTTTGCAGCTGAAAGAAGGGAGATTGAGATGAGATCTCAGGAAGAAATGTTTTCCTGTGAGGGTGGGGAGGCCCTTGCCCAGGTTGCCCAGAGCAGTGGTGGCTGCCCCATCCCTGGAGGTGTTCAAGGCCAGGCTGGATGGGGCTTGGAGCCCCTGATCCAGTGGGAGGTGTCCCTGCCCATGGCAGGGCGTTGAAACTGGATGGGCTTTTAGGTCCCTTCCAGCCCTAACCATTCTATGATTCCATGTTTCTATAATTAAGCAAAGATGAGGCCTGAGAGCTTCCAATAAGATATTCTCACGATAGATAGGAAATTGTTAAGGGCAGTGCTGGGCTAACACTTCATTGTTTTGCTTGGTCTTCAAGATGAGAAAAAGAGATCCAAAATTCAGTCTATCAGAAAATATTTCTGGTATCTTGACCTTAAACAAAACAGGAAACGTTTGTGAAGCAAGGAAAGAAACAATCCTGGGAACCAGAGAGGTGGGTTTAGGCACTGCTCGCTGGAGGGGAGAGCAGGAAGCCCAGCTGCAGGCCTTGGGGTACCTGGGAGAACACCGCAGGCAAGAAGGGAGGAGAAACAGGCCTTTCCTATTAAGGATAAATTAGGGTTAAATAAGTCTGTCTTTGTTTCTGAGAGCTCATGAACAATCACCAGACACGATCACTGTACATCCTGTACAGGTTTCCCAGAGCAGTGGTGGCTGCCCCATCTCTGGAGGTGTTCAAGGCCAGGTTGGATGGGGCTTGGAACAACTGGATCCAGTGGGAGGTGTCCCTGCCCATGGCAGGAGGTGGGACTGGACGGACTTTGGTCCCTTCCAACTCATTTTATGATTTTATCAGTCTCACAGGATTCCCACACATTTCTGCTTTACCAAAACAGCTTCAGACTTTCATCTAACTGATACTTTGCTACCATAAAAGTTTTATAACGTAACAGAAGAAGAACTCTCCATTCAGTAAGATCCAGCTTTGGCTCCACCACTCCATCTCTGAAGTTTTACAATTATAATAGCAACCACTATGACTGTCTCCACCAGTTTTTTTTAAATCTGGTTTGCAGCCAGCCGGCAGAGGGAGCACAATAACGTGGCTGTTCCCCCAACAGTGGTGATGAGGTTGATGACAGTAAGGAAGAAATGCTGAAGTGCATCGTTTCACTTATGTTCAATATTGTTTTTAAAAGCAGGGGATGGAAAATACGCAGAAGGCCAAAACTTGAAGTGGAAAAGATGCTATTTTCAGGCTTCTGTGAGGATCCTGCAAATGCCACTGGGGCTAAAAGCATCAATTCGCAGTGATAACTCCACGCTCAGTAATGAACCTGGAATAAATAGACTGTTTGACTCCTTTGGAACCAGCAGGCTGTCATAAGGAGCTGTTGATCGCTCTGTGCTACTAACATCTCTTGGCTAATCCCCAAAGCAGCTCTCCCACCTTTCTAAGCCAGGCACATCCAATAGAGGAATGGAAAAAGAAATCCTCAAAGCACTTCAGAAAATTCCTTATCCTGAGTGTGAAAATAGATAGGAAATAGCTTGGCTAGAGATGAGTCATCTGATGTAGTCTTAATTGAAATGGAAGAGTAAATGCTGGATTCAGTCAAATGGCATGTGGAGCACGTCTTGGCATGAAATGGCTCTTCCCTCTGCCCACCACCTCCCTTCCCTCTTGTGCAGCAGCTTTGTGGCTTTCCAGGGAGAGGAACTGGCACAGCTCCTTTGATCTCCAAGGCACCATGCTGATGCACACCGCTCATGGATCTGGCCTGAACTCATCTGCTGTAATTAATTCCATTTGTGGAAACCAGGGCTTCTCTCAACTCAAGGTCACCGTTACCCAGCAGTGTACGTCTGCTACAGCCCACACCGGCACAGAGAAGGCAAAGCCCCCTTTCCTTCCAAATTCATACGCGCTAAGGCTGCCTGGGTATTAAATTATTGGCTAGCCAATAAACACGGTGTGAGGACTTACATGCCTTATTTTCATCTGTTTGTAGTGATTTTATAATAGTGATAATGGCTCCAGACAAATGTCACCCTATTCAGAGTGCAGCTAAACAGAAAGACAATTGCAGTTGCTGAACGTACTTTATTAATACGTAATGTACCCAATATCACTAAATGACCAAACGTTTGAGCTTTAGAAGCCAAAATTGGCTCCCTGGTGTTTTGGGAGGAATTTTCTCTTTTATTCTTTGCTTCCCTAGTGAGCAGCATCTGTTTCAGCCTTTCTTGGGCATGGTGTTTACAAATGCAAAAGCCAGAGACTGGATGTGTATCTTACGTTTAGCATTACAGATGTCCAAGGAGAGGCTATAAAAAGTGCAATGTGTCCTTCAAGCTGTGCCATGAGTAGCTCATGGTGCCAGGGCCTTAGTGAAACTGGTCACAGATGTTCCTCAGATCACAGAAGATCTGGATTCCTGGTTTTTCATAGTTTTTTCCTATTCATTTGCCGTGCACAAACATGCTGTGCAGAAAAGATGCCCAAGCTGCTTGAAGGAGCATGTCACCTTCAGGAGTGCGATGTCTTTAAAGAGAGAAGGGAGCAGCCAAGGAGCACTTGTGGGTGTAAGCACACATAGAGAGGATGAAGGAACACTGTCTATACCCCAGACAGCAATCGTGCTTGTTGAATGGTCGCAGTTGGAGACTCAGCTCATGGTTAAACTGACTCTAATGCCAACATAACCATGACTTTTCAATTTTCATCTGCTTGTGGCTAAAGCCATTACCTATTGTGGAACCTTCTAACAATGAACACTTAAAAACAAATGCTAAAATTAGGAAAGCCTTCCGGGAGCTCTCTGGGAGGGCTTCCCTGGAGTACAGTTCAGGGTAATGGGAAATGCATCTGGATGGACTTTCCTCAAGGAGAACAGTGAAAAGAGGGAAAGAATTACTGCACAGAGAGGGCCATACATGGCAAACATTAGGATGAGGTATTGGTAACACCAAAGAAAGGCCAAATTGTCTTTATCTTGAAGGCAAAGGAGGCAAACATACTGTCTCCACTGTCAGATTTTCAGTGTATCCTACAGACTTCGCACAGAAAGGGAAAATCTGGATTCACTTTCAAGTTAAAGAAAATAAAAGTGACACTTACCTCTCCAACCACTTCCACTGGAGAAACCTGTCGAAGTACATGCTGCTTAGGTACTCTTGGAATGGTTCCCCACTGAGGTGGTCAAGGACGGATCTATCTCAGATGAAAAGGATATATAAGCATTTTATAATCCTGAACTTGGAGCAAAAGAGAAACAAAACAAGAGGAGAAAATCCAGACTTCTTGTCTGGTAGGGCCATTTTATTTCGTATGTTATTTTACTCATAGTTTCAACCTAGGAACGAAGTGATATGTTTGATGTATTTCATAACCGGAGGCCTTGTACAAGCTGAACAGGAATATGTACTGGTTATGCTGGCTGAAAATTCTCCCGTGGGCTTCAATGGACTTTTACAAAGGCTGTTAGTCACAGGACAACAAATGTCTTTGCTTCTGGTAGCAAATGAACACAACATCCCCAGGAACTGAGCTCCTAAACTCGGGGGATGTTTACATCTGGACTGAAAAAGTCTGTCGGAAGCACATTTCTGTCAAAGAGAGCCCACAAGAGGGGTTATTGTGAGCAAAAAAAATCAATTTAAAACCCTGTTATACAAAAGTTGTAGTAACTGTGATTAAAGTCAATGGGCTTTCCCTAAGAGCTATGTGCTTTATAGAGTAAAACAGGGGAAAGAACACGGGTGTGCCTTTGTTTCTGGATCAACAAAAGGATTTGGGGGCTCACACAGTGGATGCGGAGTCTTTTGTGTGATCAAAGGAATAACAGCCAAAAAAATGTATGTTTCTCGTGACAAGCAACCAGTAGCCAGAGACCAGGCATCCCATAAAACAGACCAGGGGTTCAGAGATAAGAAGAGATGGGCTGAGCTGCAAGAGCTTCCTGAGATGAAGGTGGTCCGATTGCTTAACATGGCATTGTTGACCTGCTGGGTTTGGTTCTTGCCTTGCCTACTGGGGCTCCTGCATCCACTCTGCTGGGTTGACAGGGACGAAACTTGGGGCTTGGATTTTGCTGCAGAAGAAAATCCTCTCTAAAAGGCTATTCTGGTTTGGGAAAGTATCATCTGTGTCTCACCCTGGGGTTGCTCTAGACCTAAGCAAACAATACACCATGAATAACATCTCTCCTCAGTTTAGTTCCTCCCCATTCATGGGCTGCTATTCACAAGGTTTTGGAATTTTTGAATCCTTTTTTTGGTAATTCTTGCACCATCGGTTTGGAACAGGCAGGTAATTGCACATATTCAGTATTCAGAATTCAAATTTTTGTTGCCTTCATTAACTTTGATTGGACGCAATTCATGTGGTTTCCTCTACGCGGACTCAAGCTTACAAAATAAAGTCTTAATGAACTTTAACAAATTTCCAAATTCAAAGCCAAAATTATGGGAGAAATTGGAGGGTTGCGGGAGCAGACAGACAAAATATTAAAGGTCAAAGCAGAAATTTGAGTTCTACATGCCTTTCTCCTGTAGACTGGTCTTATCTATGAAATCATGTCTGAAACTCGTCCCCATTCCCGCTCCAACAGGATACCAAGCTCTGTATTTGTATGTATGCCTCCCTTTTTTGCTCTGACTATGAACTCTTCCAAAATTAACATTATTCAGTACATTTCGTAAATACCAACAGCAAGTTTTTAAAGCCTCCTTTTGACCCCGTTTCAGTCCATGTGAAACGATCAGCATATTTATTAGCAAGGTCTCAAACCTGGCTCATTTATCCCTTTCGGCTGAGACGAAGGCATGGCTGTCGGCGAATACGAGCCTGAATTAAGTGGTGTCCGATGCTGGCCTATTCCATTCAGTTAATTAAAAGCTGCACGCATTTTGAAGAACAATAGCTGCCTTTCAGCAGTTGTTTGCTTTTTAGTTCCCCTTTTTGGCAACGACAAAGTGCATTTTAGAGGGAACTGTCAGCTTTCAAACCAATTTGAGAACTGAGAACAGGCATCAGGGGGGAGTTGCGTGGAGCACAGCTCTGCCTTTGTCACTGGGACTGGCACATGCAACTGGTGTGAGTTATACCAGCATCTCTACATGACGCCAGGCCAATGCAAAGAAACCAGTTCTGCTATAAGAGAAGGCCAGAAATAACCCACATCTCCCACCAATGTGAAGAATAACTGAAAACAGAAAAGGTCAATGAAATGAGTCAAAACAATGAATGACAGCGGAGCAAATTTTACAAATCCCCATTACATCACGCAGGGAAAACGAACCTTGCTCAGCCAGAAACCACATGGGGCAGCTTGCGATGATCCCTCCTTTTCCTATTTTTATTGGTTTGTGACCTGGTGGCGTGAACGCACTCGGTTCAGTGTTTGCAAATGCAGATCGCATACCTGGAGCTTTAGCGCATAATAGCACAAATCGCCTCGCCGCTACAACAACTGATAAGCCTTTGCCCAGACAAAGGATGAAATAATGCATGTTCATTCAAACACCACGGGCAGAAAGCATTAAAAAAGCCCCATTCTCCCGGTGAAGATTTTCTGGAAAAGCCACGCAGAGCAAGTTTGCACATTCCTCTGTCTAAATGGACTGTATAGCCACTTAATTTTTATTCGCTTTGAAACAGAGATGTTTTCTTTGGATGCATTCTCATTGTAGCTCTTTGCACACAGCATGAAATCCATGGCTGGTGTACTTGGCTAGAACACTCTGTCAAATACCTGAAACACTAAGTGTCTGTGTGCCGTGTATATAATGGCATGGAAGGATGTATTATATTTTGTTCAGATGAAATGACTTCACCACTTGCCTCTAGGATTATGGACATAGACTGGAGATACACACGTCAGGATCAAACCGAAATCTCCTTCTTTACCTGCCACAAGCTGCAGACTGCAGCCCTGAGATCTCTGGGTATCGAGTTATACTTACTTTGTACAGTGAGAAAAAAGCTCTTTGCAGGGGCTGTTTTCAAGTTTCTCCTCTGTCTGTTGGACAAGATCTTGACTGACTTCAGGAACGAAGGTTGGAGACTGGGGAGAGAAGAGAGGGGCATGTTATCTCTGCGACGAGAATGGGTTCTCCTCTCTTCATGTGTAAAAGGCACATTCATTATTTATGCCCTGAGTTGCCTCCCTTCAATTCCAGTGGTTGGGCAAACGCAAAGGAGCTTTACGTCAAACAGCAGTAAAATAGGATACTGTGGCAACTCGCTCTGCATTCCACTCTATCCTCACATCACTTTTTTGCCTTCTCCTCTACCTTCACCTCCTTACCCAGCCACATGAATATGCAGGATCCCTCTCCTTGCCAATTCTTTGAACTGCTCCCTTGAATCCCATGAAAATCGTGCTGGCTTGAACTGTGTACAGGCCATTCTCTTAGACAAAAGAGAATTTGCCGAGTGTTTTCACTTCATTGATGATTCATTGTGCTGCCTGAAAAATCCATCTTCTTTTTTTTCTTTACCAGCAAAGGAAAACAAGAGAAGAGCATTCGTATTTATTGGTTTATATATGAAAAATATAAAAAGAAGCTTGTAGAAGTGTCTGGACATCTTAATTCATCATTAGAAGGACAAAAATAATCCATCAGTTTTCAAATAATCATTTCAAAAAGGAACTCTGCCAACTACGTGCATAAACTCTTTTCATCCTCTCCCCTCTTTGGAGAGAATGTACATTCAGTTCCTTCTAAAAGCCCTTACCAAAGAGAGGTCTTTTGCAGGATGCCCTGATACTTAACCAGTTTAGGACCTCTGGGACTAATTAGCTATAAAGCCAGTTATCAAGCAGTTCACGTTCTCACTCACTGAGAGTATACTGTAATTGTATAAAAAAGTGTATGTGCCTATGTGTGTGTGAACCTATTAATAGATATTTGCCCCATTGACATGAAAGTCTCTTGATAGAAACAACTGGATTTGGGTATTTTTAATAAATCCAGCCAGGGATGACAGAAATCCTCGTTCCTAGCAGAAGCCTTACCACTCGGTAAGGTTCCCCATCCCTGGCCACGACCACCAGACGTGCTGAGTGGGTGGGTCATCATCACTCATTCCTGGCCAGATGTTCTCATCAACTCACTTTTGGTTGAGGATATCTTGGCTAACACTGAGATGTGTTACAGGCAGAGTTCAACAACATTGGGAATGGGGATGGAGGAAGGGGCAGAGGTGGAGCCACAGAAAACCTCCAGCACAGTGAAGAATGAATTAAGTCTTTTATCTTTTCCTTTCCTCTGCTGAAATGTAAATATGATCCTGGTTGCGA
Source organism: Phaenicophaeus curvirostris (assembly GCF_032191515.1). Classification (NCBI taxonomy): domain Eukaryota; kingdom Metazoa; phylum Chordata; class Aves; order Cuculiformes; family Cuculidae; genus Phaenicophaeus; species Phaenicophaeus curvirostris. The sequence continues at coordinate 10,879,664 of NC_091400.1, read as the reverse complement.
CATGAAAAAAGTAAGTTTATTCCACTTGAATGTTTTTCAATAGAAATATGGTTTACAGAACTGCTTGTTCATGCTGCGGAGTGTGGTCCTGCTATTCAACCTTGACAGACAATCTGCAGAACACGCTGGATATCTTTGACCTCACTGAAATATTTCCTCATTTCCTCCATGTATTTCTCTGTTTCCTCAGCAAAAGACATCTAGGGAACACCCGCTTTTAATTACAGAGTGGATTGCTGATAATTAAGAAGTGTCATAGTTTCTCGAGTGGTAGATCAGCTGTCACATTACCACCTGGAAGATGAAGGAATTGACACAAAGCCAGATTTTTCCCAGCTTGATCAACCACTGAGTTTGACATGAATGGAGAATGATAGACCAAATCTCAGTAAATCATTTTAATGACTTTTTCATTAAAAATTACTTTTTCATTAAAACACGTTATTTGTTCTACTTTTCCTTAAGACAGAACTTCCAAATCTTTCAAGCAGATGACTTTGGTCAGGATGTAGGATGCTACTGGTGTTACCTCAAAGTCTGTGGAAGTGAAACCAGGCAGCCAGCCAGCAGAGATTTACGACTTCAATGAGTATAAGCATTTTCCTGACAACCAAGCAGCTGGGGTTAGCTTTTCTGAAACCAGAGTGGGATGACTGGCAGGTATCTATGTAAGCCACTCCGATTCTTTCCAATAGCTGTATAGAGCCCAGAGCAGATGCACATGCAACACGAACCCGCACGTGCAGAGTTGGTTTATTGGATGTGGTGTTGCTGTTCCTGTGGAAAAAGTGCCCAGACAACAAAGGGAATTGAGAGGGATGAGCTGAGACTATAGCTAGAGACATGTACCCAGTTGGGGTCACCACCATTTGAGAAAGCTACAGAGGTTTGAGAAACATGCATGGGAAAAAAACCAGCAAAGGCAAGCACTGATGAACTAGATTTGTTTAGTCTGGAGAAGTAAGAGCGAAACATGACAAAGGTCTTTTATTATAGAAATGTTTTTAATAAAGAGGGCAGGGATCTATTATTCTGCATGTTCTGCTCTGTGCTGGGGGAATGATGAGAAGGAATCCACTTAATTGGATGTGAATATATTTTTCCTAATTTTCCACACAGGGAAGCACAAGAACAGGCATATGAATGTTGTGGAATCTGCTCTTAGAGGCCTGAAAGCCCTCCGAGGGCAAACAGACATCTGTTGATGATCTAAGTGTATTTGATCTCTGTTCAGTGCAAGAGGCTCTTGAGCACTCTCACAGTCATTTGTACCAACGATTTTGCAAAACACTGGACTCTGTAAAACACAGACGTCACGGCCCCAAGAACACATGAGGGAGTTTGTATGCTGAAGGCTCACCAAGGAAACCTGGAGATCTGAGCAAAGTGGCACTGGTGAGGCTGCACCTCGAATCCAGGGCCCTCAGTACAAGAAGGATCTTGAGGGGTTCAAGCGCATCCAGAGAAGAAGAACAGGGTCTGGAGCACAAGGGTTATGAGGAGGAGCTGAGCAACCTGGGGCTGTTTAGCCTGGAGAAAAGGAGGCTGAGGGGAGACCTCACTGCTCTCTGCAGCTCCCTGAAAGGAGGTTGTAAGGTGGGTGTTGGTGTCTTCTTCCAAGCGACAGGTGATAGGATGAGAGGAAATGGCCTCAGGTTGTGCCAGGGGAGGTTTAGACTGGATATTAGGAAAAACTTCTTTACCCAAAGGATTGTGAAGTATTGGAAGACGCTGCCCAGGGAAGTGGTGGAGTCTCTGTCCCTGGTGGGGTTCAGAAAGTATGTAGATGTGGCACTTTGGGATATGGTTTCGTGGGCACAGTGGTGCTGGGCTGATGGATGGACTGGATGAGCTTACAGGTCTTTTCCAACTTTAATGATTCTATGATTCTAAAAAAATAAGTATCTTCTTTGCAAATGAACAGTCCTACTTCAAAAACGCTTGTATCACTGTCTCCTACAAGAAGAGAAACAGCTTCCTGAACTTTGGATCAGAAAAAGGGATAGCATTGACTTCAGCCAGACTGCATCTGCAAGAAACAGAGCAAGCCCATGGTCTGGAGGTAATTCTTTATCCTTACATCTAAGAACCTCAAAATATTAAAACTTCCTTGCATGATTAAGGCTTCATGAGCTAGGTGGCAATCTCACAATATTTTACAGAGCAGTGAACAGGGAGGTTAAGAGTTGAGTTTTGCAGAAGAGCTGATCATCATCTGTGACTGAAATCAAAGAAGCCTTACTGAGATAAATGAAAGCTAGACATGCTCAGATTCCTCAAATCAGTTCATTTGTAGCTTGCAATTAGTGAATAAGGAACAGACACCTAGAAATACAGGCTTTCATTTTATACCAACTCTTGCCAGTGGATGTGAGTCATCCTGGTATCTTAAAGCACAACTATTCATCACTACAAAAATTATACGAACAAGACAGATACCACACTCTTCAGATCAAATACACTTCATGCAAACTTTTGTCATAAACACAACCGCTTTCCTGGCAAGTTTCTGCCACGCAGCCATGATATTGAAACACAATGAGTTACTTGAAAAGTCACTTGCATAAAACAAAGAACACACAGCATATGTTAAGTCTCAGGTTATGAAAACATTCCACATCAAACTAGCTTAAAACAATTAAAAATGCTTTGGTCAACGGACAAAAGGTCAAGCTGTAACTTTTCTTGAGCTGTCTCCGGTTCCAAGCATTCCTGTTTTAACAATATGCGTATTTTCAGATGTTAACAACAATTTTCCATGTATAATCTATTTCCAAATCTCCACACAGATTTGCTGCTAGTAGAGACCTCAAAACAGGCCAAAATGAACTTTGGTGTGAGATGGTGCATGATGGCTATAAACTGGGGAGGGGCAGATCTAGACTAGTCATAAGGAGGAATTTCTTCACAATGAGGCTGGTGAGGCACTGGAACAGGTTGCTCAGGGAAGTTGTGGCTGCCCCAACCCTGGAGGTGTTCAAGGCCAGGTTGGATGGGGCTTGGAGACCCTGATCCAGTGGGAGGTGTCCTTGCCCATGGCAGGGTGTTGGAACTAGATGAGCTTTAAGGTCCCTTCCAACCCAAACTATTCTATGATTCTATGATGGGATTGGAAGAGTTCATATACAAAAACCTGAAAATACTGGCTTCATGCAGTTTTTATGTTGCTGCATTTGATTTGCTCTCACACAGCCACAACCCAAGACCAGTGAGAAAGAGCAATGGTTTGTGTCAGGGATGGGAAGTCTGCGTGTGCAATGCCATTCCTGCTGTTATTTTTGCACAGTCACATCCTTCTCCAGATGTTTAAGGAAGGCTGAGCTAGCAGGGGGAGCAGTTACCAGGACAGGTAGTGATAGTGGGACTATCAGTGGTGATTGTCCTCACTCCTTTGAGGTGAACACTCACAAGAAGGACTGTAATTAGAGCAGTTACTTGAAAACTGGAGATAGGCAGATGTATCCAAGACATGCTGTCAGATGCAAAATCAGGGAAAGATCAGTTTACCCGCTCAGGGAATGCATGTTCTCAGAGGGGGAGTTAATGGAAGGCAAAAGCAAGACCATGAAATTGTGCCTTTTTGTGCCTCCAAGGCTGATCTGCTAGAGATGCACCCCAAAAATAGCCCTGTGCTATCTCCACTGGGGTCTGCACTGCTGCCCTAAGAGCAGAAATACTGCTCTTAGGAATAATGTGCAAGGCACAGCCCAGGGTCTGCTTGCCCCACCACGGGGAGACATCCAGAGCCACTTTGGTGATTCTGATGTTCCCCCACCTTCCCAGCTTTGGGCTGGGGCAGATCAATGCCAGCTGAGATTCAGTTTGAGCCTGGGACGTACTGACTGACTGAGGGGAAGAGTGAAGGGGCTGACAGTGAGAATCATAGAACCATAGAATCAGTTAGATTGGAAAAGGTCTTTAAGATCATCCAGTCCAACCAAGAAATGCAGAGGAAAGCAATGGAAGAGGAGATAGAGTGTCTTGGCGATACTTTGATTTTGAGAAGCCTGGGTTAGGCATGTGTATCAGCCTGGTGAGAGAAGAGGTTCTCCACACTGTCACAGCACACGCAGTCTCCTGACCCATTTTGGTGTTCCGCACAAAAATGTTGGAACATTCTTTCTTCTTGCCCTGTGTCTGATCTTGTCTGTTTGCTTTTCACTGGATATGTAGTAAACAGCCAATTCTACATCAGGAGCAGCTGCAACACTTTAAGTAATCAACTTCTGCAGTTTCTTTTTTTTTTTTTTTTTCCTACCACAAAGTCATTTGGGTCTGTATGAGGCAAACCAGTAAAGCACAAGGCTTCACAATTCCAGGATATTTGCTTTGAGATGACAGATGTAGGAATTGGCAGTGAGGTGGATGGGGAGCATGGAGAGCAGCTGTGTTGTTAGTAGCGATTTATCCATTACAACAGCGTGCAAACATTATACCTGAGACTGGGCTCCCATAAGACTACATGACTACTCTCATGACTATATGCACACATCATGAGAGCTAAAGCTTCCAAAGCAAACCCATCACCCTAACCCTGGGAGCAGGAACGGCGGACAAAGACATGAAATATTTCACCCAAGATTAACGAGTGGGTCAACAACACAGAAAAAAATTGAACCTGGTCCTGTTCTCTGCTCCAATGATGTTAACAGTAGTGAGGGTAGTTGCTGGTAGCTAGACGAAGCAAATCAGCAGTGCCTATCAACTCTGGGATTTGTTTTGACCATATCAGCTGCAAGCTGATGTGGAGTCATCATGAATCTGCTTTCCTTCATATTCTACTCACCTATCAAAACACACATTGACACAAATGAAAACAGAATGACTGAAGACAACACAGTCCTCAGTGAACAGCTGAGCATGTTCTTCTGCCTGGAGGGGTTGTATTAATCCATCACAAAAGGCAGTGCTAATCACCTCAGTTCGTTAACTCATTTATGGCAGTGGATCTGATGGAGCTTCAGGCTGACTTGCCTGCTCAGACTCACTGGGCTGCCTCTGGGCCTCAGCAAGCCCACTGGTAGGAAAAGGATAAGCTGCTTCTCTGGGTTTCTAGCATCCTTCCTTTTTGGTGCTGGGCTACAACCTGTAGTTTTGACATATGTCCATCCTTAGAGCAATCATACAATCATAGAATGGGTTGGGTTGGAAGGGACTTTAAAGACCAACAAGTCCCTCCCACTTATCAGGTTGTTAAAAGCCCCTTGAACACCTCCAGGGATGGGGCAGCCACCACTGCTCTGGGCAACGCGGGCCAGGGCCTCTCCACCCTCACAGCAAAACATTTTTTCCTAAGATATCATCTCCATCTCCCATCATTCAGCTTCAGAAACTCAGCAACCATTGAGGTTTTCTTTCTGACAAGTGCCTAGAAAGTACAGGAAGCATTTTTCATGGCTCTCCTGGTAATAAGGAACTGAATCTGCTATCTCGCCATACCTTGTTTTCCCTGTTCTCATTCAACCCCTTTGTAGCTGCTACCACTGAAAGCAAAATGCTCTTTTCTAGAAACCACATTTTGGTTCCTGATGGTGGCAAACAAGCAACTGCCATGTAAATGCTGTGAGTCAAACGTTCTCTATATATAGATCTTCCACCCAAAATGTGTTTGCCTTGGAATGTTAAATTATTTGAGTCAGATAAATTTGGGGGTGTAACCACAACGTGAGTTTCAGAGCAAGAAAGGAGGAGAAACGAATGCCTACATCAAGAAAGAGAAATTTTTTCCTGGCTCCCATAGGTGACCAGAGGAAATCTTACACACTCAATGCGCCATAGAAAGTAATGTTGAAATAACTAAATGTCCCATGAGACAAAAAGTGGTTGTTTCATCAGCTTCCTATGCAAGCCCAGGAATCAGCTGCAGCCTTTATACTCTTCAATTTAATAAACCCAAACCACTCACTGCAATCCCAACCAGCCATGGGGTTTTAGCTATAGATTAGTTTAAGAATCCAAACTGGTCACCTCAGAAGATAGGCTTTGACCTCAGTTACTGAGAAACTGGGCCTCCCAAGAAGTGCTTGGCAAGATATTTTTCATTATCTTTAAAGCCTATTCCTTCCCTGTTCATAATTTGTTAATAATTCTTTGAAAATCTGTTTATAGAGGTTTCTTTACCAAGGAAACGCATTTTACGCCTTCTCCTGGACACACAGGTTTATTGGTATAGGGGAGCTCATGAACCAGCCGTCTGGAATTGCTTTATATAAGGTTGCTTTAAGATGGTGGAAGGGGAAACCTGTAAATATTTTACCTGTTGTCTGTTCTTCCAATTTAAAAGCATTTTGCACACAGATGAAATGAAGAAAACACAGATGCAATAACGACTACCAGTAGCTGCCAGCAGGATGACAGAGGTAGCTTATGAAACAGACAACTGGAGTCATAGAATGGTATGGGTTGGAAGGGACCATGAAGGTCACCCAGTCCAACCCCCCACAGCAGTGAGCAGGGATATCTTCAACTTGATCAGGTTTCTCAGAGCCCCATCCAATCTGACCTTGAATGTTTCTACAGATGGGGCATCCACCACCTCTCTGGGCAACCTGGGTCAGTGCCTCACGCAAAACATACCTTCCTATTAACTAGACTAAACTTCTCTTTTGGTTGAAAACCGTTACCCATTGTCATATCACTACACGCCCCGCTAAAAAGTTTTCCCCTATCTTTCTTATCAGCCCCCTTCAAGTATTGAAAGGCTGCAATGAGGTCTCCTTAAAGTCTTCCCTTCTCCAAGCTGAACAACCCCAACTCTTTTTAACCCCACACAGATTAATCCTAACCTACTCAAATTAATCCTAACCAGGATTTTCTAGCTACTCAAAAGCTAGGGTACTCACCCAATCCTTGGAAGCATCATTAGTTCAAAAGGGAACCTCTTTTGCTGGCAACCCCACTCAGCTGTTGCTATAGTGCATTATGACAAGCAGCCAGATGTTTGATAAAATATTTTTGGAAAAGAACAGCATTCTCAATATTAGTGGCAACAAAGACGAGACGACAATTTTGAAAGCTTCTGTTCTCAGAAGGTTTTTTTTCTCTCATCACTTGTGCTTAACAGGCTTGGATAGCATCCAGCGTCCAGCTCGTTATCAGAACCTTTCTGCTTTTTAACAGCCTCCCACACTGATGGATAACCTAGACGTTAGCAAGCAACCTTGTGTTGCAATAGTCATAGCTTGGCTTGCTCTGGTAAACCAAAAGTCATTTGTTCCATTAAAAGAAAAATCCCTAAATCTATGAACACTCATTTACAACCTCAATGTTATTGAATGGCTTTCTTGCAGGAAAACAAACAAATCCCTGCTTGAATTCACTCCCCTGGGACTTAAGCTCGTAAACATGAGTAACCCTTCCCTTGCAAGTGGTCTGAAGCCCACAAGCTGTTTGCTTTGTATAAAGGGAGCTCATGTGTAAAGGCCTGAACTGGGCTGCGCTCAAGTCAGTGGCTGCAGTGCTAGCGACTGCAGCGGGGATTTTCATAGTAGAATCATAGAATGGTTTGGGGCAGAGGGGCATTTTATCTTAAAAATAAGATCCTATCTCAATCTGGCCTCATAACAGAGGGGCTCCAGCCCTCACATCATCTTTGTGGCCTCCTCTGAACTCATTCCAACAGATCTGTGTCTTTCCTGTTTTGAGGACTCCAGAAATGAATTTTGCGCAATTTACATTCATTTCTTACCATTAACGGTCAAAATCCTGAGGAAACACCTGAATGAAGAAATGAAAATCCAAAAGAGAGCTTGGAAAGCCTTTGAAAAGGATTACAAAGTGAATTAAATAAACATCAGGCAAAAGCCAGTAGCTCACTCACAGAAAGACTGGAAATACCCACAAAGGCAAACAAAGCCCCTACCTAGCACTGCTGAAAATAGGGCATTCCCTAATCACCCCTGTCACACGTTCCATTAACAACCAGATGGTAATAGCCATCAGCAAAGAACTGAGTGGAAAGACATTTACTGTAGGAGATGATACTCTGTTTGCAGTGGCTTATTCTGCTCTTCCTCAGCTTTGCTTGTTGGGCAAACAGTATTTGTGCCAGAACAATAAACTTGCAATATGCTTGATTTTTTTGCTCAGATCAGAGTCCGGCTTGATTAAAAAATAATAAACCAACAGACAAGTTAAGGGTTGGTGTGCAGGTAAAGTGAGATTTGTGAGTGTAGTTGCATTACTGGGTTACAAAAAATTAAACGTGAATAGTTTGAAGTGCCACATATCCATAACTCAAACATGCTGGTAATTTAAAATCCAGTTGTAATCAAAATATTAATTTAAATGGATGTCCTATCCCTGGAGGTGTTCAAGGCCAGGTTGGATGGGGCTTGGAGCCCCTGATCCAGTGGGAGGTATTCTTGCCCATAGCAGGGGGTGGGACTGGATGGGCTTTGAGGTCCCTTCCAACACAAACCATTCTATGATTCTATGAGTGAGTCTATTCTTATGATTTTAGTTTCAGAAATCCAAAGCTGAACCAGCCAGGAAAGCTGCTGCAAGTTACAGCAGGTGGATAGAAGGGCTGTGAAGGTCAGGTGTTCAAAGGGCTCCCATACTATTGGGCTCCCATACTATATCCACACAGACACTTGTGCGGATATCACAGAATCATAGAATCATTGGGTTGGAAAAGACCTTTGAGTTCTTTCAATCCAACTGTACCTGTCCACTACCAAATCATATATCTAAGCACTTCATCAGCCCATCTTTTAAATGCCTTCAGGGATGGGGACTCAACCACCTCCCTGGATGTGCCACACAATGTAATAAAATGTACTCTGCATTATACCTATCATGGAATTCACTTCATTGCACTTCAATCGCCTAAAACCCAAGACACTCAAAGTCTTCCTAGGCTTCCTATACAGTCAGTGGACAGAAAGAGGCACCTCATCTTTCCTATTCAGAAGTCTCCTTGTGTTTAGATAGCCAAGGCTGCAATGTCTGTGTTTGGAGTGGAAGAGGTTGGACTCACCAGAGGACTACTTTAGTGCCATTCTGCGCAAATGTATGACGACCATCTCCTGCAGATTTCTGGATGGCTTGCAAGCCAGTGTTTCACACAGCTGGGAAAGGCTGATTCCTTTTTTCCCACATGAGCAATTTTTTCAGGCAGAAAAGGCCATTTCTGGGGAAGCTGAACGAACCTTAAAGGCTTAGGATTAACTTCCCTGGCCATTGGATACTGCATATGGACTGAGTATAAGTGATGGTGGCATCCAGAGGGAATAGGGCGAAGTTGACTCCGTGAAAACGAGAGGAGGAAACCATAACGAGCATATTCATTAGCCAAGGGCAGACAAGTACATCCTTCCTGCCCTCAGATAATCCTGAGCAGACAGCTCTGTATTTGCACAGTGTCCACTGGCCCTGGCGAGTGTCCGCGAGGAGTCAGAGCAGCGTGGGGGGCCTGCCCTGCCTCGGCAGACAGATGTCAGCCAGGTTCACGTGTGTGGTTGACATCAATTAGCTGAAGCGAGTTTCCATTTTCCAAAGGGTCAAAGTCAGAGCTCTTCCAGCAAACACAGGGACGCCAGAAGGCTTTTGCCCGCTGACCAAGTCATCCCAATGCTTTTTCCGACCACAAATGACAAATGGTTAAGAAGCGTGTGAACCTGGGAGAGTAACTTCTCCAAAACGAGGAAGGAAAAGCAGAGCTTCAACTAACGGCATCAAACCAGTGTAGTTAATGACTCCAGCCCAAACCTTCAACCAGTCTGAGTAAACGCCTTGCAAACACAGCCCTCCTTAAGGGCAGGACACGGGGCCGCCGAAGGACCTATTCTGGCACTGCATCACCAGGGCAGAGCAGACTCTGTGTCGCTTCCACAGGCTCCTGTGCAGTTTGGCACCATTGCAAGAGACAGAACTCCTCACTAAGTGTTTAGTTAACTAACATTTGTATTATAAACAGTGAGGAAAGGATGAGGAAACAGGACTTGAGCAAACCGTGAGAAAATGCATTTTAGTCTGAGACCACAGCAAAGGGACTCCCAGTCAAGGCAACGCTGTGATTTTTCAGATTCCTCTGCCACACGATATTACAGCCCAGCCCCAGTGACAGAAGAATGCCTGTTAAAATACATTCTGATTAGAAAGCATTAATTTGAGTAATAAGGTTTCTTTTCTGCTGTGAGCAGATATTTTCCCAGAACTGAACTTTGGAAAGATGAGCTTACGCAGAAAGCCCGCTGAGAAGGTACTTTCCTGGACTAAGACATAGTGATCAGCAGAGATATCGACCGTGCTGTCTCTGGAACAACAACAAGAATTATGTATTGATTTCTCTGGAGACTGGATTATGTATCGATTACGCTAGCTACAAAGCAGAGGTCTAAGTAATGCTATCATCTCTGGCTAAAATGGTGCTCGTGAAGTAGGGAAGTCAATAGAACGGGGAGTTGAGAAATCCATTGAGTCAAAGGGTAAAGTCCCAGGGCAATTAATTAAATGGCAAAAACTCTCCTTGGCTTGAGTAAGGCCAGGATTTCTACTTAAGTATTTAGCATCCTGAAAAGTCTCCTAATAGGAACGCAAAGGAGACAGTGAATAAGGCTTTGAGCAAGTAAATAATTCTAGCCCGTTTTGAATCGGCATAACACGCTGTGTGCAGACAGACACTTCATTCATTGCTTACTTCAGCTGGATCATTAGCGAAATGCATAGCGCTTAGAAAAACGTGAAAGCTAGCTGCGGAGATAACTCCTGGACTGAGCCTTAGGGGACCATCCTCTGCAGCTGGTGAAAAGTGATATTGTGTGGGCCCTTTATCAGCAAGATAATAATCTTACAGGGGCAGGGGGATGACTCGCTGGATATAAGTGATATAAGCTGAATTTGTATGAGAAGGGTAACAACGCAGAAAACGGTCCCTGAAGGCTCACCTTTCAAACCACAAAGCCTCTGTCTCATATTAAATTCTGTAGATTGCTTTACAGAAGCTTAATGTATCTTTCTTTCAGAGCTTTCAGAGCCCTTACAGTGACATCCAGCTTTTGTGTTGACCATTCCAAAACCTAATTATAACACGTTCCCTAGAAGGCATTTGGTAAAACTAAGCAGTTAGAGGAAGAGATCTCAGCACTTGAATCTGCTTCTTGGTACAGTATGACCTGCCCTTCCAGGATTCAGCCAGAATCATTACAAAGCGATACATTAAACCTTCCCTACGGGAGATGGAAGGCTTTAGCGATCAGTGAAGATGACTCACTCAGAAGCGTGAGTGCTGAAGTTTGCATTTATTTTGGTGGTGAAAATAGGAAGGGGGAAAGAAATCTCTAGGAGAGCGTGACCGAAGGCAAAGAGCCTTCACATCGAGATTAAAACAATGATGTGCAAAAAGAAAACTGGTCTTTGCCAATGCAAATATTTGTGAGCAGGAGCCTGGACTCGGCTGCACGGCTTTGTCCAGCAGAAGTGCTCATATATCATTTTAATTTCATCTTACCCATATTACATTGATGTTTTCTTCTCCACAAAGAGCTGAATTGAGAGAAGAATACATTTTAACCAGACAAGTGGAAGGCCAGGCACTGCTGATCGGCCAGTTTCCCTTTCACAGGGCTTTTCCCTCCCTTCCTTATCCTCTAATTGTTCATAAAAACAAAGACATATTTTCACTTAGCAAAGTACCCACTGCTAGCCTTAGACTGGAGTAAAGGAGGTTATTGCTGCGTCCAGTTAACCTCTGGCAGCAAAGAAATTGCAAACATGGCCTTTATTCTGTGTGTTTCCTGGAGGAAAGGAGATCGAACAGGATTTCAGATAAGAAAACTAATGCTGTTGCTGTTCTTCATATTCAGTGAAGTATATTAATGGGGATAACAATAACCATTATCTATCCTATTCAGTAACATTTTTAGTACCCAGCTGAGTCCAAATATGAACTGTAATGGCATATGGAGACTGTCTTAAGAGCCATTTCAAATCAATTTAGTTTTATAAAGTGTCTCTTGAAGTATCTCAAGGTGATTTACAGTGAAAAAGAAAATAGTGGGCTAGTGATTTAGTAGAGTACAGCATGGCAGCTGTCAGGAAGGAAGGCAGGCAAAAATGCTGCATGGAGATGCAAAACTCTAATTTAAAAGCAGTAAAAGGTCAACATCTCTCTTTGTTCTTCCAGGAAAAGAAGCAGACAGGTAACGAAGCCGGGCTGGGTTTGGCTTAACCCAACTGTTTCATGGAGCACTGAGGGCTTGTCCATTGACAAACAGAACCTAAATCTGAAACATTCCCACTCAACTGCTGAGATGGGGAAAGCCAGGAAAGAAATATTTGTGACCAATTCATTTTAGCAGTTTTACCATCATTTTTCACAACCTCAGAAAATTTAGACTTCCTGTGGGTTGGACTTTTGCCCTATAGGCTTATTAAGTCAAAAAGGCAGTTTTAAGTGCCTTTTTCATGGAAACTGTTAAAGCCTCTTTTGAAGAAGCAAGACTTCAGTCAATGAACATAGGTCTTGCCAGTGTGGCAGCCACTGCACCGCGCTGTTAAGCAAAGGCAGCCCGCGGGCGGGGTTCCCTTCAGATGCCTTGTTGAGTCTCTTCCTCTTAATGGTCAAGGTGTCTCATGCCTCGTAAGGTCTCTCCCTCTTAATGGACAAGATCCCTTCACCAGTGCTCATCCCCACGTAGCCCCTGAGAAGTAGCCAGCTCACAGTTGTTCCAGCTCAGAGAAGGAGGTTAACAATTCTTAAGAACATGTTTCAAGGACGGGGGGCGTTGTCACCTCTTCTGTGGGTTTTCACTCTCCTTCTCACCACTCGAAGTGAAGCTGCTAAGGAAGCCACGAAAATGCTTGTATTTTGGCACCCTCAGCATGAAGATTATGTACTCCTTATGTCCCCCCCATCAAATAGTTCAGCATAGCCTGTTAGATATGAATGTTTCAATGAACGTTAGGTAAGACAGAGGGAATACCAACGTCTTCCTAGGTTTGGACTTGCATACATCAAATCACAGAACAGCTCAGGTTAGAAGGGACCGTTAAAGATCACTTGCTCCAACCTTTCGTGGGAAAGGGAACCTAGATGAAATCATCTAGCATCCAACAGCATCTTGAAAACCTCCAGTGATGAGAACTCTACCACATCCCTAAGGATGTTGCTCCTACCTGCCCCTTCTTCAAGAGGCCTAAACCACTTGTTTTCCCTTCCAGGTGGCAGGATCCATTCAGAATTTGTCATTGCTGTACTTTGTAGGCCAATGAGATGGAGGAAGCCTGACCTGCTCAGGCTGTCCCTGGCATCAACCATTACGAAAGGCTGCTGGACCTCTTCTCAATTCCCCAGCGAGCACGAAGGGGCTATTAAGGATGTTAAAGCTGCAAAGAGCTTGAATTGTGATTGCTTGGAAAAGCGCCTCCTCCTCTCGACCATCTTGGCAAGTGCTGAGCTTGTTTAGCAGCCCCAGGGCTGATGCTGAATGTTCTCACACAGGCTCTCCACGGGGGAATTCGCTGCTCCCACACGTTGGAGCCTGCTAACTGTGTGGTGTAGCACCATAGTGCAGACAGTGGCTGCGTGACTCACATGAGGCTGTGAGTATTGGTGTGATATCTATTCATCTGGGAACGTGTTTTCTCTTCCTTTCTGCTGTGCAAGTAGTGTATGTTTTATTAAATAAAGTGCATGTTCCCTATGCAAATGAACACACTTTGGAATGGTGATATACTGACACTTTGTATGTTAAATATGGATGACATTTAAAAACTGAAGCAGGAACTAAAAATCATTTATAAATATTAAAGAGCATGAAGTCTACTTTTTGTTTTCATTTTGCTTCTGATCATGCACTCTGGGAAAAAGACTCCTCACATTACAAGACTGAATTATCTGTCCAAGAACTAAACCTGTAATTTCATTCTATCAGTCAAGTTGTATGTCACACTATTTTTATATCAAGACAATCAGGTTCTTTGAAGACACACACCTACTTGAAAGGAGCATTCCTCTGAAAGCAGGAGACACTGGAATCAGTAGCATTTGTATCTTTCAAGGGACTGATAACTAAATGGAGAAACTACTGAAAAGAAGGTTTCTTTGCTGTCCAGGATGGTATTCTGTTAGGACATTCAGGTTCAGATTCAAAGAATCGTAGAAGCATGGAATGGTTTGGGCTGGAATGGATCTTAAAGATCATCCTGTTCCAATCCCTCTGCCATGGGCAGGGACAACTCCCACTGGATCAGGTTGCTTCAAGCCCCATCCAGCCTGGCCTTGAACACCTCCAGGGATGGGGCAGCAACCACTGCTCTAGGCAAGGAGGCAGATTTAGACGACAAGTGATGGACCACAACTTTGTGTTCCCTTCTGCCCAAAGGTGTTATGGTAACATGCAAATACCAGAAAAGCTTCAGAACAGACTGTAAACATCCTGTGCCCATTTTAAGCACTGAGAAACCAGGTACATGTGTCAAATCTGAAGTGCAGATCATGACAGAGAATGGAAACTCCAGCTCTGGAGTCTCAGTCGCTTCCCTTCCTGTAACATCACCACTTTTTCCTGATGAAGAAGTAACTGCTCTCAGGTTGGTCTTCACTGCACATTCTCTTTCCTCAATAAACAATTTCATGGGCTTCTGCTGCACTCTGGGGTTGCTGGCAAATGGACAAGAATGGCAGGAGAGCCATGGGACAGCAGGGAAGGGATTTGGCATCTGGAAACCTGCACCGAGCCTGGATGAAACAAAGCAGGACCATCCTTCTCTCACTTTACTAGCCCTGCCAGCAGCAAAATGCCTTTCTTCATTTCCAGATGAGAACAAGAGCAGTGGGAAATATTTTCCCTCCGTATTTGTCCCTCGTTCCTCTGTTCACAGATATTTTAAGACAAATGGTCATTTTGGTGGCTTTAAAAAGCAGCGGAACTTCATGCCCCTAATGAATGGGCAGCAGGAACTCACATGGCAGTGCTCAAGGCCATACGTAACAAGCCACACTCGGTAAATGAAACCAGATCTCCAAATGCAGTCTGAGATAACTGAAAGCATGCCATTTATTAAAGGAAAACGACTGGTGAAAAAAAAAAAAAAAGTGGTCTGCTCTGCCCCTGCGCCTCCAAAACATATTGTACCATTTAACCGCTCTAGAAAGACATCTGCCAAAAATGCCAGTAATTCTCCTGAAGGTCAGATACGTTTCTCTTGTAAAACCATTGCAGCAGCAGTTGTATGTCTTGATTACTCTTATGAAAGCAACTTAGGAAAAGTCCCAGGGTTGTTCCCGTGTTTGAAGTTGGATGTTTATTGCTTACCGGCAGTGACTTTTGTTGCAAAGGTTAAACAGAGTCAGCAAATGATCAAAACACCCCACAGAAAGGATGAGTTCCAGTGCAGCCTGGCCAAAATTCCCACAGCAGATGTGTGGTTCTGTTCGGAGTGCCACCCTGTGGACACAGCTGCTGCCATGAGCTTCTCTCCCTTCCACAGCCCCAAATCTAAACACTCAGAAATCAACAGCGATGGAAAGAAGAACAGGTGATAGCACCTCTCGGCTCCAAATCACATCAGTCTTACATGGTCCTTGCATCCCTGGGGCAAGTGCTGAGGGTGGAAGGAGTGGGACTTTTTCTACCAACCTACAGCATCTGCCACCAAAGACCATTTTTTGCTGGTACTTCCTACACAACAATACATGAAATGCCACCACATCTTTTGAGCTAGATAGGAAATAACTGTGACATCTGCTGATAACAGCTGAAGTCTCTTGCATTCCACCCCAGATGCTGAGCTTTGCCCACCGAAAAGAGACCAGAGAAGCTCCCTGCTCATCCACAGATGATTTAAGCCCCTGGTAAGCTCCAGTTCATCTTAGAAGTCAATTTCTGGATTGGATTATAATTTTTTTTCACTCTGACTGTTTTTATAAGACTTTCAGGTTGATTCACTGGAGATTGCCACCATAAATTTTAGGAGTCTGGCTTACAAAGCCTATAACAACCTTGTTTAGCAAAGGTGTGCCTTGAAGCATTCCTTCATAATGCCACTTTGGCTGCCCCTTACCTCTGGGGTGAGGTATTTCATCATTATTTCCTTTCCTTTCTCTCCCAGCTTTTCATCTGGAGCAATTTCATATTCTGCCTGGAACAGATAGAAAAAAAAAAAAGTCAATATTTGCACTCATATTTCACCATTATAACTTCATTTTGGATGTGGCCTTACCAGAACGCTCTGTCTGAAAAATATGAGGATAAACACCATTTTCTGATGGAAGCAAAACCCATATACAATCCTATTAGAAACCTTTCACTATATTTTGACCAAAGCCTAGTGGTGCATTTTCTGAGATGATGTCTCTTAATTAATACCAATAAATTTGAATTAATTTGTGTTCCATAACCTTGCCAAGCCAGTTTTCAGAAAGCATTCAGTTATTACAGATGGCAACTTTATTCGGTTTTGCTCAAAAGGGATGGTGAACACAGAAGCTCAAAATATTTCTGTTGAGTAGTAAGGAAAGTGAATGCTCATTAATTCTTGCGACAGTGGTATTTCAAACACCTTCAGCAGCCTGGTCCAGTGGGAGGTGTCCCTGCCCGTGGCAGGGGGTGGAACTGGATGATCTTTAAGATCCTTCCAATCCAAACCATTCTATGATTCAGTAGATTGTCTTTTTGGACAAATGTGTCCTTCCCGTGTATTTATGTCTCCCCCTTGGTGTAACAACCCCCTTGGTCTAATACTCCTTTTTCTAAGCAGAGAGATTTGCTCATTGCTTTTACAGGTCCTTGACTCAGTCTCCCCAGAAATCAGATCTAAGAGCCAATTTCTCAGGCACATCTCTAGGAGCAAGATAAGACAAAAGAGGCCATTTAGAGGGACAAACACCACAGGCAAAACTCTCTTTGACTTCTCCAGAACATTAAAAAAGAGAGCACCTCATTCCCCCACAGAAACAATAGCCACATTTTAAAATTTTGACTATTCCATGTACTGTAGCTTCATTAAGTTTTGATGAGTTTTAGGACAGCATTTACACAAGAAGCAAAGGAGGCATTCCTTGTGCACCATGAGGACATTCATAGAATCATAGAATGTGTTGAGTTGGAAGGAACCCACAAGGATCATTGAGTCCAACTCCTGTTTCTGCATGGACAATCCCAACATTCACACTGCGTATCTGAGGGTGCTGGCCAAGTGCTTCCGGAATATCGTCAGGCTTGGCACCGTGACTGCTTTCTTCGGGAGCTGTTCCAGTGCTCCACCACCCCCTGGGGCAAGAACCTTCTCCTAATGTCCAATCTAACCCTCTCCTGGCATCTTCCTGCCATTCCATGGGGTCCTATCATTGGTCACCAGAGAGGAGAGCTCAGCGCCTGCTCCTCCTCCTTCCCTTGTGAGGAAGCTGTAGACCATGATGAGGTCTCTCCTCAGCCTCCTCTTCTCCAGATCGAACAGACAGGTGTCTTTAGGCACTACCCACACAACTTCCCCTCTAAACCCTTCACTGACTTTGTGGCCTCCTCTGGATGCTCCCCAGTAGCTTTATAATCATCACTTTAGTTAATGCTTTGGAACCACGGCAGGCATTCAAAGGACTCCAGAGCTTATCTGGGACCCCACTGGCTAAATGACAACAAGTTCTTAAGAGACATCCCCGTTTTGCTGTGCCCAGGATACGAAGCGTTAGCCTGAGAATCAAAATATTTTCCAGGAAAAAAAATGAAGAAGACAGTCTACTGGTTTTCATGACTGCTTCTGTTAGAGAAAAGATCCCAGCAAGTCCTGCCAAACCAATTAAGTAACCTGGTCCAACACAAGCTGTCTGCGATGATAAATGAGGAGGAAGTTAGAAAAAAAAAAAGAAGAAAGGTAAATCAGACAGAACTGGCAAACACTCGGAAGAACAAATTTCAGAACTCTTGCCCACTGGAAGACGTATGTGCTGCTCCGAGCCTGCCGCAATAAATCTGAAGGCAGGCAGTAATGGATCCCGTCGCTAAGCAGAGCTGGGAATGACATGAAAACCACAACATGATAATAATGCTGTTACCCATCTCTCTGGCACATGCTGATTTAGCTATTGCAGCTACATCTAAAGCTGCACATTCATACACAGAGCAGGTTGCTTTAACAATCTAGAATTATTACCTGATTTGGTTTGGGAAATGGCAATGAGTGCAAATAGCAGCAAAGCCGGCCTTGCTGGTGAAAAATACATGGAAAGCTAAAATCCACAAGTGCAGAACTTCTCTTTTATTGCCCATTTTGGGGATGAACTGATTACATTCTCATAAAACTTAATACAAGGGTTTAAAAACATCTTTCATCCAATTTCCTGCCCTTTTAGATGGTATCTCATTACGGGTCATTTCAACTCTTAAAGCACAGACAATGTTTACAGCATCTTAACAGCATTTTTCTCCAGGATTCCTTGCATGGGGATAAAGCAATGGCAAGAGGAACAGAAGGAACCCATTTTTAAAAGGTCAAAGTTTGGACCTTACCGTTTATGGTTAGGTTCACAGACAAACTAGGTGGTTTTCATATAAAAAAACCAGAAACAATGTATTTTAATAATCAAAAATAATTGAATTAAAATGCAAATATCTGTAAAAGACTGCAAAGAAAGGAGAATTCCTTGGCATTGGCTCAGCATGGAAGCATCTAGATCTTCTGAGTCCTCCATTCAATGCTATTTAAAATTTATCCAATAAAGACCATTTCTCTCTCCCTCATTTGCTTTTAGACTCTGGACCTGGTAATATAGAATCATACAATCATGGAATGGTTTGAGTGGGAAAGGACTTCAAGCCCCTTTAGTTTAACCCCCTGTTATGGGCAGGGACACCTCCCACTGGATCAGGTTGCTCCAAGCTCCATCCAACCTGGCCTTGAACACCTCCAGGGATGGGGCAGCCACCACTGCTCTGGGCAACCTGGGCCAGGGCCTCCCCACCCTTTCTTCCTAAGATCTCATCTCAATCTCCCCTCTTTCAGCTGAAAATCTTTCCCCCTCACCCTATCCCTGCACTCCCTGATCAAAAACCCCTCTCCTCCTATACAGTAGCTCCCTAGTAAGTAAAACCTGACTCAAAGTCATCATCTGCCACTTGAAGAGCAGCATGGGGTGATCAAAGTCAAAACTTCAGTGTCCTCTTGCCACAGCTGTCCTATTCCATTCACATCCCACCTGGAATGTACAATGGGAAGCAAATCAGGACAGGTCAGAAGACCCAAATCCAGCTGGAATTGGATCAGTGCTTTGAAATGCAATTCCTGATGGGACCCACCATATGCAGAGCTAAATGTGTGCGCACACACATACACAGAGAACCTAATTCTACCTCAAGCTGGTTAGGAAGGAATAAAAGGAAAGTTTAATTATACTTGCATTTGACATTCTCAGAGAAAGTGACATTGTGGTGGGGAAGGTAGAAAGTGAGAGACAAGTGGAGATGTGCGAAGGAACCATAAGCTCCAACTGTGAATGGTGTTGATTTCACTGCAGCTCAAGCTCTAGAAGCCCATTTCATTTTGTTTCTAAGTTCATTATTATTTCTTCCTTCGGTGCCACTTATGAGAGATACGGTAACAGATACCATACATTTTCAGCCATCTCCATTACAGGAAGAATTGCCCACATAGGCAGAGGGACTTCTCATGCTCACTCTACCACATGCTTGGGAAGCAACCAAGGTCCTCAACTCTCAATCTTGTGCTTAAATCACAAGAGATTCCTCCTTCTTCCACCACACTCAAAAGCACCGCTACAGTTTGCAAATCCCTAATTGCTAGAAATAACATCATTAGTTAAAATCCAAGTGGAACTAAATATTTCCCATTATTCCTTTGATGAATCCAGGCATGTGTTTCAAGGCTTCTGCTCTGAAGTCTAATAGGTTCTCCATGCCCTAGTTAGGTCAGACAGGGCCCTATTCATAGCTTATAAATGAGGGGAGGATTTACGATCACCCTGACTGCATGGGACGAGCTGCAGGGAAGGCTCTTTCTGCAGGCAGGCTCAGATCCTTCAGTCCAAACGGCGAGAGGATGTGGGCTGGACGCCGTTTGTTGCTAGCTTTTCTTTTGGCTGCTCTTTCAGAGGCTGGAGTTACTTCAGTGTCTCCTGCTTCCCTAGAAGCAGCCCTGGTGGAACAGGGGGCACAGGGGTGCAAAACATCCTTCTCTCCACAGCAGCCGCCTTGGGAATGGACTGAGCATGATCAGAAAATGCACTGGGAAAGGGAGCAGCACCCAACCTTCTTTGGGATGGGGCCATGGATTCGGGGATGGCTGAGCAAGATGTTCAAGGGTGGGAGGTGCCCATGACGGTTGACAGCACTGCTAGGCCGACGGCACAGGGCCCCAGAGGGAACTCGCATCAGCATCCTTAATTCTGACACATCATTTTATCAAATGTATGATTTTTGTCTTCATATTCATTGAGCTCCTGGAACTAAAAGTATGTGAACATTGAAAAAGGAAGCTGAAGGGCTGGCTCTGTGGATCTAGGCAGACTCTCTCCCATGGCAGGCAGCTGCTTGTTGCCTGCAGGAGCATGGGGTAGCCACAGGAGCTGGTGCTTTGCACCCAACAGGAGATGGAGATGGAGATGGAGATGGAGATGGGACAAGATGCCCCCACCAGAGCAATTTTGACTTCTCAGTAGAAGTCAGGAGCAGTGGAAGCACCTAAGCATCTGCAGGAGGTTACTGGTGTTTCAGTCCCAATTTTAGATCCCCAGTTTGTCAGCTCCCCACTCTTTCATCCCCAGTATCTGTGTCCCAGCCCCTGCACAGTTCTCCCTGGGACTTAGGCTCTGCCTTGTTACTGCTCTGTGCTCCAGCCACTGTCCCTGCACTTGCTTACACTGAGGCTTTAAAATCAGTGACTGAAAATTGGGAGGCAAGACACAAACAGCTGGGATTCATAATAACTTGCAGTTGTAAATGAAAAGTGAACTTGAAACCACATTTTTTGTGTTTAAACACAGGGCAAAAAGAGCCCTTTTGACTGTTTAAAAACACGTTTTGAGTTAATGAGTTTGTTGATATCAACAAACTGGCATTTCTGATGGAAAAAAAGCCTTGAACAGCTTTAAGACACACGCACACAGATGGTTTATATACCATCTAAGGGACTTAAACAAATAAAATCTCCCTAAGAGCAAGACAGGGTTTTTACAAATGGCATTAAATGGATGCTTGCTCATCCTCTTACCCCAGATAAGTAAAATTTCAAGTGAAGTCTGCAGCTGGGAAGTCCACCTGAGGAGACTGCACCTCCCACCCTTGGCCCCTGTGCCCAGACAGCACAAGCAGAAACAAATCAGAGAGGGAGCCTGACTATTTTCTTCCAAAGGATGTTTTTGTGTGTGACTCCAATGCAAAGAAGTAACATCACAGAGGTTGGAGAGAAAATAATGGCAGGTTATTTTACTACCCTTGATCTTAGCCAAGCCAGGGAGGACTTTTTACAAGGGCATGAAGTGATAGGACGTGGGGGAGTGGCTTTAAATTGGAAGGGGGAAGATTTAGATTGCACATGAGTAAGAAATTCTTCACTAGGAGGGTGGGGAGACACTGGCCTAGGCTGCCCAGAGCAGTGGTGGCTGCCCCATCCCTGGAGGTGTTCAAGGCCAGGTTGGATGGGGCTTGGAGCCCCTAATCCAGTGGGAGGTGTCCCTGCCCATGGCAGGGGTGGGACTGGATGGGCTTTAAGGACCCTTCCAACCCAAACCATTCTATGATTTTCCCTGTGACCAGAATTAGACATGTTCTCCCTCAGTCAACATAAATGTGATCCACATTAAAAAGTTTAAAACCCTATCCTGGGAAAAAAAGAAAATAAAAAAGTTATGAATGTGAGGAGATTAGGCAAGAGAGGGAGTCTAGGAGCTAAAGTTTTCATTATCACAGCACATCAAAATCAGAGGACAGGAGAGGGAAATGTCAACACCCTCAGGAATGTGCTGTTGAGAAGCCATGTGAGAAAGAGGTCCCTGTTGCTCTGCCACCTTCTCGTGCTGAAGGCGTGAGCTGTGGGGAAGGAAATGCCTCTTGCTAGTGGATTCCCTGCTCACTGATGTGCCTTGCACAGGAGACGTAACTCCTAATACTTTATTCTAACAGCTATCTCTCAACAGTTCCAAAGTCATATCATGTTGCTAAAGTATTTGCAAGTATGGCAAAGCACACTTTAGGGCTGTGCATAAGGTCTTTGTTCAGGGCTTACAGAGGAGCTGATTTAATCATAAGCCATCTCAATTTCATAGAATCATAGAATGAACTGGGTCAGCAGAATCCTCAAAGCCCATCCAGTTCCACCCCCTGCCACGGGCAGGGACACCTCCCACTGGATCAGGGGCTCCAAGCCCCATCCAACCTAGCCTTGAACGCCTCCAGGGATGGGGCAGCCACCACTCAAGGCATTCTCCACCCAGCCTTAACTATGCTTGGGATGGCCCTGACCACAGTGTAGGACCTTGCTGAACTTCATGAGGTTCACATAGCCCCACCTCTCAAGTCTGTCCACGTCCCTCTGGGTGGCTTCTGCCAATGATTTACTGCATAACTTGGTAAAGTTACTTAGCTGTGCTCTGTAAAAGAGAGGTGGTCCCACCTCTCAATGTGCAAAAAGCTCTGTGAGCGTCTCATGAACAACTAAACATTTTCCACTATTAGTTTTTATTATTATTTGATATTACACAGAAGCAAGGCTTTGCATCTTGTAGAAAAATAACTAAGTCAAAAGAAAATGGAGTCTCTTGGCTTTTTCTGCTCGGGACTTGCTCCAGCAGATGTTCTCCAAAAGGTTTCACATTCCTGGTGGTCTCAGAATAGGGCTGTAAAGTCAAACTTCTGGTCTCATTATAGGACTTCTTTGCCTAATGTAGGGCTTGGCCTGAATCCCACCACTCACTCAACACAGTGTGAACCCGCTGGGTGAAATTCAGTAGCAATCATCTGATTTAATGGCTACGGGCCGTGTTGCTCAACCTTACTATTGCCTCATACAGGGATTTGCATGGGCTGGGAGTGAGCTCGTACAGAATTTGAAATCAATAGACAAAGGAGACTGCTGTTAATTAGTGTTCAAAAGAAGAGAGAAAGTGTAAATATTCAGACCTCCACAGAGCCAGGCATTTTGTCCCTGAAATCCTTGTCCTGTCAGTCTAAGCCTAACTGGGAGCAGATCACTGGCCCAGTAAAGGGAGGCAGGGCAGCTCTAGCCTGCAAACTCAATCCAGGAGTGGGTGAAACGCACACCTGCGCAAAAGGGGCTGGGGATATCAGTCTGGGAGACAGCCCCTACCCAACTTTCCTGTAGCCTCTCTAAGGACTGGAAGCTGCTCTAAGGTCTCCCTGAGCCTTCTCTTCTCCAGGCTGAACAACCCCAACTCTCAGCCTGTCCTCACAGGAGAGGTGCTCCAGCCCTTGGATCATCTTCATGGACTTCCCTGAACTCGCTCTAACAGATCCATGTTGTTCCAGGAAGTCCTTTGTAAATCACCCTGAATTCTACTAATGAGTTGGTAAGAGAAAGATGCTATTGATAATAGATATTATAAGATACTACCATACTCCTCATCCTCACTTGTCAGCCCATTCTTCATCTTCCCTTTCCTCCCAGTGCCTCCCAGCGCTGCAGGCTTCAACCACATCAAAAGACATCACTCCCAGCAGCCCGGCAGTTTGGACACTGTGATGAAGGGAGGCTATGCCAGCACCGTGCTGGAGTGGCCACCCTTCTCCTGCTTTGGTGGCTCATGCTCCCTGAGGCCAGTACCGACCCCACGTGCAGTGCTGCCCCTCAACTGCCAACGATGCTGGGATGCTGATGGGGTCAGCCCTATCTGCTGCTTCCTCAGATGCATTAGAAATAAAATCATAGCCCATGAAACAGGGATTTCTTGGGGTCAAAGGAGTCTCCTCTGTCAGGAAAGCGCTGCAAAACACCCCAAAATATCATGAGAATTGACTTACCACCGAGTCAAGGAACCTAATACAGCACTCAAGCTCGGGTCGAGTTTCACAGAACTGCCGAAAGAGAAGCCTTCCAATGGGCTGCTTTTCACATATGCTGCAGTAATCTCTCTCTAGAGGCAATAAAGAGAAGAAGAGAAGCATGAAAATGAGAAGAGCTTTGCCTTTTGGGTTGATTAGGAGTTTAAAGCATCACAAGTGACTGCAGAACTCTGATACCAGATCAGAACTACCACCTTCTCCCCACTACCACATTTCAGGTATCCAAACGCAAATATGGTGAATGATTTTAAGACTCAAACAAGAGTGGCTCAGTTTTATAGAGCTGAAAAGCCCCGCAAAAGAGCTGAAAAGCCCTGCTCATCAGCAAGCTGACCAGTCCCAGCACCCTCAGCCTTTCCTTGGAGGAAAGAGGCTTTCTTGTCCTTTCATCGCCCTTGTGGCCCTTTGTTGGACTCTCCCCAGTGTGTCCATGTCTCTCTTGCACTGGGGAGCCCAGCACTGGAAACAGGCCTCCAGGAACTGCCTCATCACTGCTGGGTGGAGCAGAAGGATCCAGGATCCCCTGCCTTGACTGCTGGCAATGGTTTTGCCTAATGCTGCCCAGGGCAATGCAGCCCAATGCCCTGAGTTGGAAGGGACCCACAAGCCTCACTGAGTCCAACTCCTGTCCCTGCATGGACAACCCCAACGTTCACACCACGGGGCTGAGGGCATTGCCCAAATGCTTCTGGAATATTGTCAGGCTTAGTGTCGTAACTACTCCCCTGGGGAGCTGTTCCAGTGCTCCACCACCCTCTGGGGGAAGAAACTTTTCCCAATATCCAACCTTAGTTTCCTCTTAAATGCCACATTTAACTGCTATTGCCCTGTGCTGGTGCATCCAGAACCACCACCTCCAGTAAAGCTTTGCTTTCGTTACCCATCCCAGGGATCATCTGCAGGAAAAAGTGGGAGAAGGGCAGGCATCACTAACTGGCATTACACCAGTACGAATTCTGAGGGCTCTGGATATTTTTCTGGTGAGAGCAGCAAATTCCTCAGCCTGTTTGGAGCAGCAGTGCTCGCTCCAAACACGTTACTCCTTGAGAAGCACACACATGTCAAACAACATACTGTGTTTCCTCGAGCGTTCCTCTCACCACCCTCCTCGCTGCCATATGGCACTTGCTGTTATTATGGAAACAATGAGCTTCTAAACACATAACACAGCGCTGCAAACAGACATGTGAAACCCACACAAGTTGTCACTGCCTTGGTTACTTCTCTCCCAGGCCTAGAGTTGTTCCTGCAATGTCTTTTATTCCCGCTTTGTTGTGGTCTCCTGCACTCTTCAGCTCCATCCACTCCAAGAAGAACACCTGGAGGCACGCGACTGCAATGGAACTTCCCTTTGCCATGGAGGCCACCAGTCGATATCCAGCCCTTGGTCGCTCACCACAGGGCATGCCCTGAGGACCATGCCCTGCAAAACCAGGAAATCCTTCCTGAATGGCAATTGCTGTATGAGATGTTGGACTTGCTGACCTTTAGCTGGCTGGCAGGTGGGCAGAAGCACCCAAGGATGCCTCTTGCAAGAGGAAGGAGGGTGATAGTCTAGAGCTGCACCCGTGTCCAGGCATAGCTGTACTTCAGGAACTGGCCCCTGAAGCATCTACAGGGTGATCACTGGAGACACAGGCCGGGGCTAGCTGGACCACGCTTTTAATTCAGCGTGGTCCTGCTCTGGTCTGGTCTTCTGAAGCAGTCTACAACATATCAGCACCTTTTTGTGGCTGGCGTTGCCAGTCCATTTTGGATCAGGAAATCACTTCACCCATCCAAAAGATTGCAATGTTTTGATACCCTCTAGCACACAAAACTGGATCAAAATCCAGATAGGGCGAGGAGCAATGTCTATAAACTGAAGAGGGGCATACTTAAGAGTAGACATAAGGAGGAATTTCTTCACCATGAGAGTGGGGAGGCCCTGGCCCAGGTTGCCCAGAGAAGCTGTGGCTGCCCCATCCCTGGAGGTGTTCAAGGCCAGGTTGGATGGGGCTTGGAGCCCCTGATCCAGTGGGAGGTGTCTCTGGTCATCACAGGGAGATTGGAACTGGATGGGGTTTAAGGTCCCTTCCAACCCAAACCATTCCATGATTCTATGAAATCTCTGTGTAAATCCTAACTTGACCTCCAGTCTATCTACCAGCAGCAAGCCTGTGACACTGATTTGCATGCAGGACCTGGAACCTCCAGTGTGGAACATCACAACAAAGACACAGACAGTGAGAAAGCCAGCGGGCTTGCTCGGATGCTGAGCAGCCTTGGGGATGTCCTTGCAAATGGTACAAGCTTGCACTGCGTGACTGAGTCACTTTTTCAGTGGGAAGGTAATTGCTGAAGAAATGTGCAGACATGCACAGCGCTAAGGTAATGAAAGGAGTTTGCTGAGCGTCTGAGAGGATAAAAACAGCGGCTCGCACCATCCCAGAGGCTGGCATGAAGGCAGATACTGTGCAGCTCAGGTGAGCTCTGCTAGGAGGTCGAACTACATGGGCCTGATCCTGCTTTCTGCTACCTTGACAAACTAACTCTTCTGAGGGTATGACTCAAATATTCATCCTAAATATCAGTAGCACACAACCTGCCTGATGCGGGGCTCAGTCCCTCCAGAAGCCCAAACCCACAGCAAGCTGCTTCGTGTTAAACAAGCAGTGCAAAAAATGCAACTGTCTGAACTGGTAACAGGATAAACCACAAAGGAACAAACACATTAATCAGTTGTTTTGCCCTACATTTTCTCTTGTACTGTTTGATGCACAGTGACAAGGCTTGTTGTACAAAATGCAGTTAGTTTGTCATAGTCGTTATGACATGGTGACACTCACTGTAGTGCAGGATGCTCTTCTAACAAAAGGGGTAGCGATAACAGTAAAATAGAGAGCAGGTCCAGAGGAGGCCATAAGATGATCCGAGGACTGGAGCACCTCCCATGTGAGAACAGATTGTGAGAGTTGGGGCTGTTCAGCCTGGAGAAGAGAAGGCTCTGAGGAGAGCTCTCTTACAGCAGCTTCCAGTACTGAAAGGGGCTCCAGGAAAGCTGGGGAGGGGGTTTTTACAAGGACTTGGAGTGATAGGATGAAGGGAATGTTTTTAATTTGGAAGGCGAAAGATTTGGATTAGACATTAGGAAGAAATTCTTCACAATGAGAGTGGGGAAGCCCTGGCCCAGGTTGCCCAGAGCAGTGGTGGCTGCCCCATCCCTGGCGGTGTTCAAGGCCAGGTTGGATGGGGCTTGGAGCCCCTGATCCGGTGGGAGGTGTCCCTGCCCATGGGAGCGGGGTTGGAACTGGATGGGCTCTAAGGTCCCTTCCAAGCCAAAGCATTGAAATAAGTATGCAAATTGCACATCCAATAACTGCACTTTATAGCACAGCAGGAGAAGAAAACAAGCAGCTAAACACAATTGCATATATGGATAAATGAAACCCAAAGGCAACGCAAGCACAGACTTCCTCCAACAGTACATAACTTGGCCAAGACATGAGAAGGGTGACCTGTTTGTAATGAGGAAAAAGGAAATACCAGAAATAATCTCTAAAAACACAAGAGCCAGAGTCATTCCCTGGAGCCATCCACTCCTTGGTCGTGTTCATTTAAGCGCTGGATACACCAATACAGATAATATATACATGATGCAACCGCTTTCATTCCTTGTAGGTGACACAAAGTATTTTCTTAGGCTCTGATCTTGCCATTGGCCTTAGCTAAAGGAGTCTGCTCTCAGCTATTCATAATTCTTGGGATGCACGGGCCCTGCAGCGGACTAAGAAAGAAAAACACCTCTCTCAGCTAAAGTAGAAAAGGAGTGGATAGGTTTATAAAGGAAAAATGAAGTGTTTTAATGGTGTGCTGCATCCTGGAGACCTGGCTGGAGCCCCTTGAGCCGTGCTTGTGAGCTGCTGCACGAGGGGAGGGGATGGAGAGCCAGGCGGGTACCGCAGCCAGTGGCTCCCTTGGGCTGGGGCGATTCGGTGTGTCGCGCTCGCTCCGCCTGCCAGCAAAAATATCCCTCCCATTTCCAAAGTTTAACAAACAGAAAGAACGATTTCCTGAGGAAATGGAAATGTTAAACACTTGGAAGTGAAACCATATGCTTATGATGATGAAGTGCAACTAAAACAGCTCTGAGAGCGATGGGTTGGTAGTCAGACCCTCCGGCTGCAGTGCAATCTTGTTTAACACCTGCAAAGTCACCCAAAATGGGCACGAAGAGCTGGGTGGGTTGAAGCTTTAGGAAAGCAGTCACTTCTCATTGATGCCAAGTTCTGTTTAGAAAACAGCCCTGGCGAATAACGTGTACATGGAAGTGAACTCTTTATCTTCCTAACAGAGTAACAACACAGATTAATAGAGAAAAGGTATTATATAAAACACCATCATAAACCTTCATAAGATAAATAGAGATAAATAATGTTTATTCTAAATTCTATCAGCTCCTAAGTCCCCATCCCTGAAGCTGTTTAAAAGATGGCTAGATTAAGTGCTTAGGGATATGATTTAGTAGTGGACAGGTATGGTTGGACTTCATGATCTCACAGATCTCTTCCAGCCTAGTGATTCTATGATTCAATGATTTTTCCCTTTACTCTACAGCTTATGTATAAAAGTACGACTTTAAAGAGCATCTGGCACACAGAACATATCAAAGTAGTTACAGCTGCATATAGATAACGCTGCCTCCATCCAAAGGCTATGATCAAATTTGTTCCCCAACAAATCATAAGAATCATAGAATGGTTTGGGTTGGAAGGGACGCTAAAGATCACCCAGTTCTAACCCCTGGTAATGGGGATGCGTTGGTAAGGTTGTGAAAAAGATCTAAGCGCTCACCTAGGAAAATCAGTCCTATTAATAAAATTTCATACTGATCAAAACATGCCCTGGATGAAGCGAAAACCGCAAAAGAAGGTAATAAAGAAAGCCACTGATGATAAAATCCCTGACTTCCAAGTAAAAGGCAGAAAAAATCTAACATTTTAATTCAGATAAAAACTTCTCTGTGTCTTGTGAAGATTTTTTTCATCGTAATTTCATAGAATCATTGAATCACAGAACAGTTTGGGTTTGGAAGGGACCTTAAAGCCTATCCAGTTCCACCCCCTGCCATGGGCAGGGACACCTCCCACTGGATCAGGGTCTCCAAGCCCCATCCAACCTGGCCTTGAACACCTCCAGGGATGGGGCAGCCACAGCTTCTCTGGGCAGCCTGGGCCAGGGCCTCCCCACCCACTTCCCATTTAAATACCTAGCATTTTTTTTCTGGCTCAAAACATCACCTTAGCAATACTGGAGAGAGAAAGTGGTCTGCAGAGAGACCAGGTCCTTCCTCTTCTTTCACCCTTGCAATACACCTGTGGGTTTTGATGGGTTAGTGGTGAGCTACAAAACTGGATGATGACTCTTGGCTGAAAAACCAGTCTTTTATCATAGAATCATAGAATCATTAAGGTTGGAAAAGACTTTTGAGCTCCTCCAGTCCAACCACCAGCCCAACACCACCATGCCTACTAAACCATGTCCCAAAGTGCCACATCCAGCATGATCCTTCCAACTTTGTCCATCTCTGCTTGCTACAATGTGCACTTGTAGCAATTTCCTTCTTTTTGTTCAAAAAAGAAGACCAAAGCCTTTAGAGTTTACAGATTCTTTTTGTGTCCAGTCAAGGCACTAATGGAAAACAAATAGTGACTTTAAACACTGAATAACCCCATTTAGAGCTACATTAATACAAATACATTTTTCATTTAAACCCAGCAAGTCTAATTCTAGTGCTTAAAATATGTCTTTTAATGCACCGCCGCTCTTCTCCAGCTGAAAGTGGAATTACCACTGTCTCCGTATAAACTTAATAAACAGTACATATTAAACTGCCTCATCTTCATGGCTGATGAAAGTTGCTTCTTATCAAAGGCTCCTTTGTGGGTGCTTTAAAAGGATTTAAATGGTTTTGATTGCATTATAACAGTGTCTGTGTTGCTCTTGTATTTCGGAATAATCTGGAAAGCTGGAACACTAGCTCTTGCATTCTGTAAAAGATGGTTTTCTGTCACTAATAAATATGCTTCAATACAAAAGATAATCTTTTTGTTCAAAAGCAAGATCCCAAGATTAACCACTCTAATGCTTCTGCAGACCCACTTATTACCTTCTGATTTGTTGATGGCCTTCAGTACTGGAGATCTCACAGCCCATCAGAACTTCCCAAACTTTGCTGGGAACCCATGGACTTGCAGTGAAAACCAGAGGGGTTTTTTTCAGAAACTTAAAACATACAGTCCTGGAATGGTGTGGGTTGGAAAGGACCTTAAAGATCATCCAGTTTCATCCCCTGCCATGGTCAGGGACACCTCCCACATGTTGCTCCAAGCCCCATCCAACCTGGCCTTGAACCCCTCCAGGGATGGGGCAGCCAGGGCTTTTCTTGGCAATCTGGGCCACGGCCTCCCTACTCTCACAGCAAAATATCTCTCCCTAAGATCTCATCTCAATCTGCCCTCTTTCAGCTGAAAACCATTCCCCTCATCCTATCCCTGCACTCCCTGATCAAGAGCCCCTCCCCAGCTTTTCTGCAGCCCCTTTTAGCACTGGAAGCTGCTCTAAGGTCTCCACAGAGCCTTCTCTTCTCCAGGCTGGATTTTCTCAGTCTGCCCTCATACAGGAGGTGGTCCAGCCCACAGATCATCTTCATGATCTCCTCTGGACTCTCTTTAACAGATCCATGTCCTTCTTGTGCTGAGAAATATGGGCTCATTTCTGATGAAGAAACATGGATATCTGTGTTTAAATCATAGAACTTGGCCAAGTACGTGCATTGTAAGGTAGTGAGGGATCTCCTTTTCATCATGACTACTCAGGAATGTTGCAGGAATAGGAGGAAGCAACAGAAGGGAAGTTTCTTGTCCTTTTTATCTGTTTTTTTTCTCGGGTTCGGTCTGGGTTTTTGTTGGTTTGTTGTTGGGTTTTGGTTGCTTTTTTTATTCTATATGGAAACCTGCTGTTGAGATGCTGAGGGCTCTCCGTGTGCTCTGTCTCCAGCAATGCATTTCAAAAGTGAGCCAGATGGTTAGGGAATACAAGACAGGAATAAAAATGCCTCATTTCAGTTCATTCAAAAATTCCCAGGCACTGTGGCAATAAGTCACGTTTTAAAGCCTAACGCAAGCAGCAAGGCTCCCAGAGGAATTCAGTTGCCACCACAACTAATGTCCTGCATCCTGCAGACCTCAGTGGCATATGGAGCAAACAGCACTGCCCTACCTCAAAGCAGCAGGGCCAGAATGAGTAAATTAAGGTGTGTGAACCCAAAGTGCTACTGGACAGCCCTGTGGCTCCTCGTTATTTACTTGCAATGCAAACCCTCGGAGCAGAAATTTAGTCCAAGAGAGCACAGCAGAGTCTTTTTATACATTAACCGCGATACTGTGCTGTAACTTCACCTGGCACTTCACAGTGATTAAAGATGACGCTGGAGCCCCTGTCCTGGAGAGAGTTTATCTTGGCAGGGCCAGAGCAGCGCAGGTGCAGGACAGCAACCCTGAAGCCAAGGGCTGTGATGAAGTTGTGTTCCTGGTGTACACTCTCTCTAACAATCAATATTTCATCTATTTTCTTTCTGATTAATAAAACACAGAATCGTTATAGCTAATGACTTGATAGACTCCCTATTTTAAACGGTAGCTCATCTCAGTCTGTAGTTAAAGCTTCATCGCTGTAGAAAGCTCTAGACTTTACAGAAAAAACCCTGGGGAAGAACACACCCTTCATCCTTTGTTGACTTATTCCCCTTGAATGTAGGATTTTCTACAAAAAACTTGGGGATCCTCATCCGTGTTGTTACAGCAAGCCCTGCTTTGGCACTATCTACCCAAGTTTAATTAAGTAAAAATATGAATGCACTCGAGCCTACTTGAGACAATGGAATTACCCCAGATTGGTTTTAAAGCACGCCAACTTCTTTTTCTCTGCTTGTCAGATGTCTTTTTTTAAAACAAACAGAATTAAATCTCCCGATCATCGAACATCTAACGTGATTATTCAGATGCAGACAGAGTTTGCTTTGTATAACTTTCCTTATTTCCACTCTTCTTGTGGTATTAGGCTACAGGGATAAAATTACACATCCCAGCAGCATTGCACTCAAGATGGAAACAGTCCAAACCTTAAAGCTGGACCAATGTGGAAAAAATGTTTGGAGAATATTGTAACAAATTCGCTGTTAAATACACTTCAGTGATATATACGATCTTCTAATTTGTTGTTTTGAAAGCAGCTGTGTTGAAGATTTGCTCATGGAATTTTATTTGAAAGTCAAATCCCACAAACAGTTGCATAAATATGTTTGCACGAGGATTTGAACCAGAACGTGTACCCAGCTTTGTTGATTTTGGACAAGGATTTTTGGCTGGAGGGATAACGACCCACCCACCCTTTCTGTAGCAGCAGCAGGAGGATCAAACGTGATCCTGTGAGCTCAATATCAACACCAAACAGAAAACCATGAGCAGGGTGCAGAGCCTGGGCAGGGACCCTCAGCTGTCTCAGGGGAGACATTTGGTCATTCAGCCTTGTGCCAGAAGCACAGTTAAACGGCAAAGAGTGAATGCTCTTCCCTGGGATGAGGCCATTCACCACTGGAAGACAAATCCCCATCAAAATGAAATCTGAGTTACTCTGCTGAGTTATTCCAGCTCTTCTCCAACACTTCTAGAATTTTCTCAAAGTTACTTGTTCAGGCAACTGCATCCCCTCCATGTGGGTCATGGATTAAGTCCTGCGTTTGAAAGCAGACTGCAGATACTGCAGGGTCAAGGGTAGGTTTAGCTTGAAAAGATGGAGCTTGCCACTAATGTTTGAGCCCCTTTAAACCACAGAAGCAAAAGTATATATTGTTGTGTGAAGTATGAGGTGCAGGGAAAGATGAGAAATAATTCTTACAAGTGATTAAGATGATCTTTAAGCCTGCTGAAAGAGAGAGAGTCCCATCACAGATTCATAATCATAGGATCAGAGAATTGTTAAGGCCGAAAAAGACCTCTAAGATCATTAAGTCCAACCATCAACACAACACCAACGTATCTACTAATGTCCCATAGTGCCATGCATACATGCTTTTTGAACACCTCCATGGATGGAGACTCCACCACTGCCCTGGGCAGTTTCTTCCAATGCTTCACCACTCTGTCAGTAAAGAATTTTCTTCCTAATATCCAGTGTAAACCTCCCCAGCACTCGCCTCACCACAACCTTCTTTCAGGGAGCTGCAGAGCGTGATGAGATCTCCCCTCTTCACCTCCTCTACACATCGTTTCTTTTGCAGTCGGATACCAGTTAGAATAACAGTGCAGAGAAAGGGAGCAGGAGGCAAAAAAGAGCAGGAAGACTGGCTGACAGGCAGATGGACAGGGATGTTACGCTGCCAGTTAACAAATTCAAATGACTGTCAGCAAGCTGGTTACCATTTCCATAAATTGCACTTGGAAAGCACTTGTCCCTGGATCAAAGCCTTTGATGAGGTTTCCTAAGCACAGTGTCTGGACTGTTGTCTTCACGGTTGGTCACAAAGCTACTTAGGCTGTGGTGGACTCCCAGACTCTTCCACGCTGATCACAGAAGATGCACCATCACAAAAGTTTCCCAGCACTTGAATGCGCTGCTTGTTCTGCAGCCTCAGGGGAAGGTCAGCACACCCCATAACTGTGTCCACCACCCAGACTAGGAAAGTAGTTCCTCTTTATCTTCCTAAAAGACTTTCAACAATGTCTCTACAGCAAGGCCAGAGGAATGGAAAAAATGCCCCAGACAAATATGAAAGCTCACCTCAGAAGTGCCTTGGGAAATTTGGGGAACAAACACTTGGTTGTTCTCATTTTGTTCTGCATTGGATCGGGATGACAGAGTTGGATAATTTCTCCTCAAAGAAGGTAGCTACTGAGATTTTCTTCTTATTTGAGGCTTTTCTGTCCAGTCTTAAAAATTTTAACTGAAATACCGACTTTATTTTCTGTTTAGTGCTGCTATTTAGACTTCTGCCTGGTGATACTCTGAGTAATGCCTGCTGAAAGAAAATTTCAGTAAAAGTTGTAATTTGAATGTTTAAGGTTACGAAATCTGCAAAACTGTTGTTGTTGTACATAGCACAAAATAAACATCTTGATTCCAGGAAACTAAAGGAGACATCTTGTGAATCGCTTTCTTAAGACAAAAAGGCTTCTGCAAAACTACTCTTTGACTTCTAAACTGGCCTGGGTGGAAAACTAAGCAGCTGTCAAGGCTAAACCTCTACCAGGGCGATAGAATGACAGAATGCACACAGCCACCAGCACAGTCACTTTGCAGATCATGGAATGGTTTGGGTTGGAAGGCACCATAAGATCATCCAGTTCCACACCCTTGCCATGGGCAGGGACACCTCTCACTGGATCAGGAAAAGGAACTTGTGCAAGATGGGATTGCCAATGGAAAGGTTTGTTTTTCTCCTTCTCAAGAGAAGTCTGCAGTACCAGGGATATCTTCATAACAAATAATTGAGGTGGAGATAGAGAGCATGGCAGCTGGCGTCCAGACAGAAGAACCACAAACAATCTTACTTGGCTGTACAAAAAAAACCAGTGGTAGAGAGAACCTCTTCAATCTTATGAAAACTGTGTAGTCACAGGGAAACTAGGTGGGAGCTTCTATAATCTTAAAGGTCACTCTATTTGTATTTTTTTCAGTTTTTCTATTTTCATTTTCCCTGTCATTTCTTAGTTTAATTTCACTGTAATCTGAACGAAGTCTTACCCTTATTAAGTGTTCTTTTCTCCATAATATTTTGTTTCCTAAATTTCAACATACAACCACAAATGTTCAGCAACACAAAACAACGGTGCTCAGATCTGCAAAACAAGAAGCCCAGGCTATCACCTCCAAAGTTACTGAAAGGATTCCAGTGGATGGAAGAGAAAATGAACAGACCTTCAGCTAGGGTTGTCTGTCCCATAATTAGTGCTATGATGCTGAAAACATATTTAGACATTTTACTTCTCACCTGGAAGATGATACTTCAACAACTCTTTGTACTACACACTGGATCTGAAGAAATACATCAGTAACTGAGATCCTAATGCACGTCTGAAGTGTTCTCCAGCACCCTTCAAGCCAAGTGCTGGCCCACTGAGACGCTGCTTCACGCAAGGACATCAAAAGGACGTCTGCACACATTGCTTGGTAAAATAAGCAGAGTATTGAAAAGACCAACTGAATGTGATTATCTCATAAACTTCACATGGCGTGAATGGTGGGGTTGTCCATGCAGGGACAGGAGTTGGACTCGATGATCCTTGTGGTCCCTTACAACTCAGGACAATAATATATGATTCTATGACTTCTGTACCAGACCAACACAGGGCAAGGAATAGCACTGGTGAGGTAACAGCAGCATCACAACTACCTGTCACAAATCATTTGAGAAACTGGTTCCCAAGTTATTCTGGTTAAGAAGGTATAGGGAGATGGAATGGATCAGGCTAGAAATAAGCACCCCCGTGGAAACTCTACAACAGCTCATACTGCCTTTCAGCGGTTGGGCAGCACCACCTTATCTCTGTGTGAAGCATCAGCACCGTGTCCATAAAAGTGACATGATGCTTTGAGATAAGGTGTTCTCACGACCTTCTTCCTGGGGAAGGATCACTTACGGGCAGCCACTTAGAACCTGGTTGCCCTTTCAGTTCTACTACCAAAACGCATAGCCTCTCTTGTTTGCATTTTCATGCTGGCCTCCAGAATGGGTGCAGTAGATGCTGTCTATGGCTTTTTGGTAATCAGATGTTTAGAGCAAGCTGTCACTTCACAAACAGTATTCTGTGGCCCATCTGCATAGCCAGACTGCTCCTATTACTTAATTAGTGAGTGTAGCGGTTGCTGGGAGGAGTTCATAAAACATGGAAGACAAGATCGCCCTGTGGAATTATACTCTTACAGCTATGCAGATTCTCCTACGAGA
This sequence comes from Phaenicophaeus curvirostris, assembly GCF_032191515.1. Lineage (NCBI taxonomy): Eukaryota > Metazoa > Chordata > Aves > Cuculiformes > Cuculidae > Phaenicophaeus > Phaenicophaeus curvirostris. The sequence goes on along the minus strand of NC_091400.1, from coordinate 10,843,703 downwards.
CTGAGATAGGAGAACACAAAGTACAGTGAGCTAGGCTGGAAAAAAGAGAATCGTCAGCTGAGGGTTGACACCTACATTCCCAGGACTGAGGTGAGATCTCAGGTGAGCCCAGGAATTGCACAGAAGACAGGGATTTCCTCTCCAGCAGACACACTAATTGTACTTCTATGAAGGAAAAAGGGGAGAAAGGGATGGAAAAGAAAAGCCACATGGCTGATCTGAAAGGAAAGCATTTTTGCTACGACACTGAAACATTGGAGACATTGTTCGAGTGCAGTTCATCCTTGCAAAAATATTATCCTCGTCGCGATGCCAAGGTTGGTGAAAGTATGGGCTTCTTGCCATGGAAGTGCTGGGTATTTAGGCTAGACCTGTCATGGGGATTATTTACTCTCTGCGCCCAACATTTCAGACACACTCAAGCGTAGTGTTCATATCTTGGCAGGAACTTCTCATTCATGCATTTTCTCCTGGTCCCCTTTGAGAAGTCTTCCTCCTCTGACATCGCAGTGGTTGAAATTTCATTGCTTGCCGAGAAAACCAACACTGATTGATTTCATCCTCCTTGCATGGAAGAGTTAAAGTATGCAGGTCTCTGGCCAGGGACAAGGAAATCCCTGCTGCTTACATGCCACATTGAATAAGCAGCCCATGGTTGAGGCCATTGGACTTCAACAGCCTTCATTCCACTCGCAGGAAAGAAGCAATTACCCGTAGCAGTGTGGGAAGCAAACGGGAAGCAACACAACACATTCGCTTTTGATTACAGAATATGTTTTTTATGAGACGTAATATTCCACAAGGAAGAATTCAGCTGTAGCATTATACTGACACCCCAAATTATTAGAGGAACGTAATTGAGGTTGCAAAGTTAAGCCTTAAAATGTAGGAAAACCTGAAATTACTGTTGTCCATGTAGCCCGAATGCCATTCCACCCTGTGCCTGAGCTCTGGTGCAGTCTTTAATTACATCACTGCAAACTGGCTTTCCCACAGGACCTTCGCCTTGTTCAATGTACAGAACGGACAGTGCTTATTTAATGAGCAGCTGTTCAGCATTTCATCTTCTCCCTGGTTCAGTGTGTGGCCCTAGACTTTATTTAGCATGCTCTAGCCCGGCCTGCTCTGAAGACAGTGATTCATTTCCCCTTGGACCTTTCAGTGGCATCGTCCACTGGAGCCTCTGAACACTCTACACGTGGATCTATTTTCACACCATCTCTGGGAGACGAAGGGGATGTCATCAGTCTAATTTTACAGACAGGGAAATGAAACGTATGAACATTAAGGAAAAAAGTATCCACTGGTTGGTGCAAGTTGATTTTCCATGTCTTTAGCTTTATACACTATTCTCTTCATTCACAACTGATCTCCCATTTGCCTCGGTTGCACATGGTACTGCTGAGACCCGAAAATCGCAAGGCAGCTCCTCAGAAAATGAAAAATGCACAATTACAGACCAACTGTGAAAAACTCATTCTAAGCGACTTGCCTGTCATCACATAAAACCTAGAGTGTATCCCTGCCCAGTTCCCTAGCGTGTTATTCAACTGCTTTGGCCACCAGACAACTTTCTTTGATGCTGCAAATCCCCATTTAGATTTATCACACGCCTTTTACCTCATGCAATAAGTGGGTCAGTCGTTCTGTCCTCCTTTATTAAACAACCCAGTTTCATCCCCAGACTATCTCAGCTTTTTTGAACTGACTGCATTAGGGCTCCTAGAGAAGAAAATTAAGCATGCAACATATACAGAGATATGAATTTAAGCTGCATATGCAGCCTTAATTCAAAATCCAGTTCAGGTTCTCATCATTTTAACACATATTTTGGCATGTTTTCTTTCCTAAGCTTTTAAGGAACTGCAAAATTGTAGAAAAAGAATTGCTGTGGACCAACAGAGAAGCACTTGCTCATTAGAAAGAGCTCACACAAAAGGTTGGGATTTTTTGCCTTGGCAGCTTGAAGAATGTCCTTTTATCACAGCTTTTCCTGAGCTCCTACGTTTTCTTAGAAACAGAAACTCTATCAAGCTGGTACCAGTACTGATACCCACACCAGCAGAGCTGAAATAGGGATGTCACCGTACCCACTCGTGCTGCTGGTAGCTGAGAAAGGAGCTGTGGATTGTGTTAGCTGATCATCCTCAAATCTAGGGCCTCTCTGGACCATAATCCCCCAAATTTTTTCTTTCACCTTGCACTTCTTGTCACATTTCCCAGCATGAGTGCATCTTCACTAAAGGCAGGTCTTGCCAGACTAACCTGATCGCCTTCTATGACAAAGTGACCCGGCTACTGGATGAGGGAAAGGCTGTGGATGTGGTCTTCCTGGACTTCAGCAAAGCCTTTGACACAGTTTCTCACAGCGTTCTGCTTGAGAAACTGTCAGCCTCTGGGCTGGACAGGCGCACACTCTCCTGGGTGGAAAACTGGTTGGATGGCCGGGCCCAGAGAGTGGTGGTAAATGGTGTGAAATCCAGCTGGAGGCCAGTGACAAGTGGGGTTCCCCAGGGCTCAGTGCTGGGTCCAGCCCTGTTCAATGTCTTCATCAATGACCTGGATGAAGGCATCGAATGCACCCTTAGCAAGTTTGCGGATGACACTAAGCTGGGTGGAAGTGTCGATCTGCTGGAGGGTCGGGAGGCTCTGCAAAGGGATCTGAACAGGCTGGACCGCTGGGCAGAGTCCAATGGCATGAGGTTTAACAAGGCCAAATGCCGGGTCCTGCACTTGGGGCACAACAACCCTATGCAGTGCTACAGACTGGGAGAAGTCTGTCTAGAAAGCTGCCTGGAGGAGAGGGACCTGGGGGTGTTGGTTGACAGCCGACTGAATATGAGCCAGCAGTGTGCCCAGGTGGCCAAGAAGGCCAATGGCATCTTGGCTTGTATCAGAAACGGCGTGACCAGCAGGTCCAGGGAGGTTATCCTCCCTCTGTACTCGGCACTGGTGAGACCGCTCCTCGAATACTGTGTTCAGTTCTGGGCCCCTCACCACAAGAAGGATGTTGAGGCTCTGGAGAGAGTACAGAGAAGAGCAACAAAGCTGGTGAAAGGGCTGGAGAACAGGCCTTATGAGGAGCGGCTGAGAGAGCTGGGGTTGTTTAGCCTGGAGAAGAGGAGGCTGAGGGGAGACCTCATTGCTCTCTACAACTACCTGAAAGGACGTTGTAGAGAGGAGGGTGCTGGCCTCTTCTCCCAAGTGACAGGGGACAGGACAAGAGGGAATGGCCTCAAGCTCCGACAGGGGAGGTTTAGGCTAGACGTTAGGAAAAAATTCTTTACAGAAAGGGTCATTGGGCACTGGAACAGGCTGCCCAGGGAGGTGGTTGAGTCACCTTCCCTGGAGGTGTTTAAGGCACGGGTGGACGAGGTGCTGAGGGATATGGTTTAGTGTTTGGTAGGAACGGTTGGACTCGGTGATCCGGTGGGTCTCTTCCAACCTGGTTATTCTGTGATTCTGTGATTCTGTGATTCTTCTAGTTCTCCTGGACAAGCAAGTTCCCTCTACTCCTACACCCAATCTCAATCTTTCTAGATTGCACAAGAGGAGGTTTACATTGGATATTAGGTAAAATACCTCTACTGAAAAAGTGGTGAAGCCCTGGCCAAGGCTGCCCAGGGCAGTGATGGAGTCTCCATACCTGGAGGGGTACAAAAGCAAGTAGACTTGCCACTTTGGGACATGGTTTAGCAGACACGGTTGGGTTGGGCTGACAGTTGGATCAGACGAGCTCAGAGGTCTATTCCAACCTTAATGATTCTATGACTAATCTCATAATTAGACAAGCTTAATATTGGGTGGTGCTACCCAGCCCACCAGTAACAGCAACCCTTCCACAGAAGGTTTGGCTTTGAGAGGAGCATCTTTATTATTTATGAAGTGCTAGGCCAGTTCTGTCCTGCCTGCTGATGCTTTAGGACCTTGACCTGTAAGTGTTCTCGCTGAACTCAGAAGTTTTGACTGGAAAATTCAAAGAGGATGCTATCTTTGAGGGTTATACAGGAATTAACCCACAAGCAGCTTCTTTTCCATAACACAAACCAGTGGCAGGAAGGTTCCCCTTCCAGTACCTGAAGGGAGCTTACAAGAGAGTTGGGGAGGGACTTTTTACAAGAACATGGAGTGATAGGACAAGGAGGAACAGATTTAAATTGGAAAGGGGCAGATTTAAACTAGACATAAGGAGGAATTTCTTCACTATGAGGGTGAGGAGGCACTAGAACAGGTTGCCCAGAGCAGTGGTGGCTGCCCCATCCCTGGAGGTGTTCAAGGCCAGGTTGGATGGGGCTTGAGCAGCGTGATGCAGTGGGAGGTGTCCCTGCCCATGACAGGAGGCTGGAAATGGATTATCTTTAAGGTCCCTTCCAACACAAACTATTCTATAATTCTATGAATATAAGGCAAAAGAAGAGAGACTTACCAGATTTCTGCAAAATTTTGTATAATTTTATGATTTGTAATAATTAGGCATCTCTATCTTCTTATCAATGATTAATATCACCTTACTTCCCTTGAGCTCTACTTAGTTCTTACATTATGCGTATTCCGCATGAGCTCTCTCTCAATATTTCTGGCACAAATCCGAACCTTTTTGGTACAGATTCATAAGGTTATGAATGTCTGGACAGCCTGAGTAATGAAAGGCCATTTGGGGCCGAACCATTGACCACAGCTTTAACTTGCCAGGAAGGATAAAACATAAAACGTAAATTAGGTACTAATAACCCATTTTCCTTCTGACTCCTTGGTACAGATATGCAGCATGAAGTGCAGATTATGTTTTGAGAGAGATTTTGGAACAATTTGCAGTTCAAAACATTGTATGGGCCCTTGTGTTGTGGCCTCAGAAGAAACTGAATTGTGAGTTGTTACCACTGCCCTTGAACCCACTTCAGTCAATGGAAAGTTTCATTGGCACCTGGATGTGTTGCTTTGGGGAGCTGCCTAGCTACCAGCAAAAACCAGCACATCATACTGTCAGCAGGGAAAGAGGAATGTGCAGGCCAGCAAGCAAGACATGCATGGAAAAGTACATTTCTCCCTCATGTTTTGCAGTCTCCACGCTATTCCCTCCCCATCTTCCTTTCCACTGATCTCATCTGTGGAGATGAAATCAAGAAGAAAATGTAGGAAGTAGCACTTGCGGGGCAGGATCATTTTACTGACTGTTGAGAGACCAGCATCAGCCTTAACAGAACTCTGACCACCTTAATAGGGCCATCCCTTTGTGAAAAACACATCCAACTCCACTGTTTATCAGTCCAGGGATACAAGGCAACTTGAAGTTCATTGCGTGTATTTAATTCATAGACTCACAGGATGGTTTGGGTTGAAACGGACCTCAAAGCCCATCCAGTTCCAACCTCCTGCCACAGGCAGGGACACCTCCCACTGGATCAGGGGCTCCAAGCCCCATCCAACCTGGCCTTGAACACCTCCAGGGATGGGGCAGCCACCACTGCTCTGGGCAACCTCCCTCACAGTAAAACATTTTGTCCTAATATCTAATCTCAACCTCCCCTCTTTCAGCTTAAAGCCATTCCTCCTCATCCTATCCCTGCCCTCTCTGATCCAGAGCCCCTCCCCATCTTTCCTGGAGCCCTTTTCAGTACTAGAAGCTGCTTTAAGGTCTCCAATGACTTTGGTATTAAAGCTATGGTCTCACATTTCACTAGCAACAATGCTCTAAATTGACAGGAAACAGAGTTACATGTCATGCAAGTTATAATACAATATTTCTGTCCTGTTATTTTCATAATGCATATAGAGATGTGTTCTTCATGTGTGAACTCCAGCCTCCAATTACGTTACATAAGGGCTTGAATCTTCAGATTCCCCCTTAGAAACTGTAGTTCTATTCACTACAACCCAATTATGAAGAAAGGAAGAGTTTTCCTTTTCTCAGCTGGGCCCAAGACTATCTAAAAATAGAACCTAGCTTCTCGATATAGTTGTGTTCCAGGTAAAAATAAATCTGAAATTAAAATTGCACGTCCAGGTACTTGGCCTTAAGGGGGCCTACAGTAAAGCTGGGGAGGGGCTCCTGATCAGGGATAGAATGATTTTCAGCTGAAAGAGCGAAGAATGAGATGAGATCCTAGGAAGAAATGTTTTCCTTTGAAGGTGAGGAGGCCCTGGGCCAGGTTGCCCAGAGCAGTGGTGGCTGCCCCATCCCTGGAGGTGTTCAAGGCCAGGTTGGATGGGGCTTGAAGCAACCTGATCCGGTGGGAGGTGTCCCTGCCCGTGGCAGGGAGGTAGAACTGGATGGGCTTTGAGGTCCCTTCCAAACCATTCTGTGATTCTATGATTCTCCACCCCATGCACACATCTGTTTTATGTGAAACCCAGAATCTTCCTACCTTTCAACAGGTCAGCATACATGACATAGCCAATCCAGGCCATCATTTCACCGCTCAGTAACTGCTACTACTCTTTGCAGTTAATAAATAAGATAATTCCTTCAGTCACCTTAAAAGTTAAATAAATATCTGGGTTTGGCCTGCAAAGAGGGAAAAGTGTTAGAAAAGCAGACTCTGTGGAGGAAGAACTCTGTAATTCATCAAGGAATGGTTTGGTTTATCTTTCAGCCTTAAACAAGAAGCTCCAGAGGAAATACCCAGGCAGCCTTCAAATGCATTTTAATATTGGAAGTCGCATGAGCAGCGGGTACAGCATACGAGGTACCCCACTTTCCTTCTTTGCAAAGGGAAATCAGTGGCTACTTTGTGGGTATGAGACGAGACGAGACGAGACGAGACGAGACGAGACGAGACGAGACGAGACGAGACGAGACGAGACGAGACGAGAAGAGAAGAGAAGAGAAGAGAAGAGAAGAGAAGAGAAGAGAAGAGAAGAGAAGAGAAGAGAAGAGAAGAGAAGAGAAGAGAAGAGAAGAGAAGAGAAGAGAAGAGAAGAGAAGAGAAGAGAAGAGAAGAGAAGACCTCTGCTCCATCCTTGCAGGATCGCCTTGCTGGAATAGAGCTCTGCCTGACAAACGTCCCAGAGGAACAAAGCAGGAAAAGCAGTCCTGCCTCTTCATTCACTCTTCCTGTTATTAATTTGTAACATCATTACTAATAAAGATTATTTTACTGTGCTAATGCCCACCCATGGCAGAAGACAAAGATCATCTGAGGGGAATCATGGTGCTAGGCACTAAATAAACACACGAAAACAAGACAGTCCCATGCTGGTGAGTAGAAAGGTTTGGAGAAAACGAATAAATATTCATTGCTTTTGGATGCCTGTAGGAGCCACCTTCCAAGTTTTCTCAGGTTCAACCACTACTGATGAAGCAAAAAAGAATCATGATTTATTCACGTATAGGAGGAGACTCTCTAAAAACACACATTTGGGCAAGCCAGAAACAGACTAAACAAGTCTCTTGAAGAAATACACACTTAAGAAGCTGTCCTGATTTAAAAGATAGTGGTTTTATCCTTCACCCGTTACGTGGAGCAATGGGACAGCAGCACACTGGAGATACATCATGTGATAATTCAGGGACACCAATGCTGTAGAAAAATCAACGCTACTGAAAGAGTAAGCAAATAAACCTTGAGATTACAAGGGAAAAACAAAATCCACAAGGTCTGGCATGGTGCACGCTATCGTTATTAATGTGAATCATGAATTCCTGGTCCTCAGAGGACAGCTGACGTACCTCCCCATAAGCAGGTCTGAGAGGCATGTTCCCTGCTAGCAAAGCTCCATAGTTGCTCTCATGCAACGATCCAACAGTGGCATTTAAGCGAGCAGAATATAAACACCCAGGATGGAATTTGGCCAGAACACTACATTTAACATCTTAATAGTAATAAGAAATGCCATATAGGCTGCAACGGTCAAGCAGAGCAGACACAAGATCTCATCTGATAGTTCCACACATGGCAATATCCATAGACCAGAATTCACAGTCCTGGATAACATCAAGTGATGAGTTGACTCTGGCTATAACTGCCACACGTGGTGGACATGGAGAACATTTGTTGAGGATGACAGCAAGCACATTTTGCCTTGGACAGTCCCCGGCATATCCATGGGAAAAAGCATATCTGCAAAAGGCCTCTTTTTCTCCCTGTTCTGCTGGCCACCTTCCCTCATGTGCACCACCATGCTCTCAAATGAACTCACTCACAATGTGACGACAGCCTTTCCATTTTTTGAATGCCAGACTTTAAATGAAAGGAAATTACGGTGTTTGGAAGGTTGTCACCTTTCCCTCTGCCAAAGACCAGGAGAATTTTCTTTCCTTATTTTTTTTTTAGGAGAGGCCAAACCGCTTTTGAATCACATAGTCAACATGGTGAGTACGGCTGACTTGCCTTGAAACAAAACCAAATGCATTTACTGCACTTTTACAGAATTTCATAATTGTCTACTCTTTTACCTTTTTCTAGCCATCCTTTTTTTCTGCTGCCTTTCTAGACGATTACTTTACACGTTCAGGCCATGCTATTTCTGGTCTTGTCTATCTATCTGCCTCTATCTTTTTTTGCATGTTACTCTCTCCTACTCTACTCTACTCTACTCTGCTCTGCTCTACTCTGCTCTATTCTACTCTTCTCCACTCCACTCTATTCTATCCTACTCTGCTCTATTCTATTCTTCCCTATTCTATTCCATTCTACTCTATTCTACCCTACCCTACCCTACCCTACCCTAACCTAACCTATCCTATTTCTTCCTTTACTCATATTTCCTTTTTGTATTTCCCATTCAAATAGGAATACAGGTTGGCTCCTTCCAACCTCAAAGTTATGATACCAATGTCCTTTATAGCAATTCATCTACCAACAGAGAGATAATATGATTTTTAAGAAGATAAAAGTTGAACTAGATGATCTTTGAGGTCCCGTCTGACCCAAATCATTCTATGATTCTATGATTGTGGCATTTACTTCAGTTATGTTGGTCTAATTCCTTTGAATTCAGCAGAGTTGCAATGACTGGAAAAAAAACCCATGAAGACCAAACAGGCTTTGGGGGTTTTGCTCACTCTGTGTGACCTCTGCTGCTCCAGACAGGACCCCACAGGCATTTGCAAACTAGTGTAGACATGCTTTGAGCATGCCTGTTTTCACTCATGCCATGATATCCTCATCCTGTTCTATCTATAAACTCTCAGAGAGCAGCCAAACTGTTTATTTTCCATTGATAACTGCTGAAGGTCTCTAACAAGAATTCTATTGCTCTACTGAATGTCACTATCTGAAATTATCTGTAAATGCTTTGTGCTGGTTAAGCTCAAGGAAGTTCACTGATCTTGAAGTCTGGTATCTAGACAACCTTCCCTAAATAGCCCATCCACGGGGAGAAGCTAAACAGAAAGTGTGACTCTGCCGTAGCATTGACTTATTTAATACTTTTAATTCTCAGAAGAATATTAAAATATTAATCATCACAATCAGAGTAAAGCCTTCAGTGAAAAAGAGCCCTTTAATTTCTCTCTGCCATACCCCATAGCAATACTGGTAGCCGAACAGATGTAGCACTGTGTCATACAAGGGAATGGTCAATTTATCACTGAAGCTGGAATGGAAAATACTAACGGCATCTGGAGACACTGCTCCACATCAGCTGAGCTTCAACTGTGGAATTGTAATTTAATGGAGAAACTCATAAGCAGTATGTCATTTTCTTGCAAGTATTAGCAATCTGTATTTAAATCTACTATTAAAAATGTGTAGGCTATGTAATGAATTTATTACTGCTGAGAGCAACACACAATTTAGACTGCTACTACTCATATGCTGCACATTGTATTAAACTGCCTACAATTCCACCTGTAACGCATGGACTGCTTGGGAAAGGCCCTGGACAAACACCTTCTGTTTACCCAATCAAGAGATCACAACAGCTTCCACCAGTACAAAACCAGAGTGCCTGTTCTGGTGCTGGTTTTGTTCTTCTTGATTTGGTTTTGCCTTTTGATGACGGGTTTTCATAGTGGCATTAATGCTTTACTACTCAGCATCACAGAATCACAGAATGGTTTGGGTGGAAGGGACCTTAAATACCATCCAGTTCCAGCCCCTGCCATGGGCAGGGACACCTCCACTGGACCAGGTTGCTCCAAGCCCCATCCAACCTGGCCTTGAACACCTCCAGGGATGGGGCAGCCACCACGTCCCTGGGCAACCTGGGCCAGGGCTTCTCCACCCTCAAAGGAAAACATTTCTTCCTGAGATCTCATCAAAATCTCCTCTCTTTCAGCTCAAAACCATTCCCCTCACATTTTTTTTTTTATGCCCTATCCATTGCCTTGAATTAAGGCATGATCTAGTTATCATATTTCTGTCATTCTCAGACTCTTTAGCCTCAATCTGTTTGCTTCTAGGTCTGATTATGACCCAGAGGCCACATTCCTTGTGTTGACTGACAACCTCCTCCAGGGCACAGATAACTATTTGTCCACAGCAGTTCTTTCAAATAGCTCAGCTATATTTATTACAACACGTTGACCACATGGCCTTCCCCTTCTTCAGCAACAGAAGCTACAGAGCAAAACCAAGTACCGATTCTCTGACCCCAGGGACTTCCATGGGACATCCACGTCATTCCTAGCTCTCTCTCACATTTAAAGATTTGACAGGACAGAAAGTTCAGCGCATGTGGACAGCACTGAATGTGCTCTAGGGCAGCTGAGTGACAGGCCTATCCAATACAATCCAGGAACATAACTGGAACCTATAAGCCTCGGGTGAGAAAGAAAATGGATTTACTTAAACAGCAGGAAAAAGACAGCATTTATGAGAGGCCAGAGTGAAGGGGGCTGTTCCGTTGTTCACGTTCAGGGCTGGACTGGATTTGCCAAGTGGTTTTCTCTTTATGACTGATGAGAAAACTGCAGGCTTGACATTTGAATATGGACCTCTCTACAGTGATTCACGCCTCTGCCGGCTTCCTGCATGCCACCTCCCCTTTCAAATGACTTAGAGCAGCACGATGCTTCTCAACGGATTTTTCTTCGCGGGTGCCCTGTTCTATGTGGAGCACTGGGTTCCCATGACCGTCATTAGCCAGCAGTTGAGTTCCAGCTCAAGTGGAAAACACGGAGCCATAACAACCTAAATTCCAGACATCTGTTGTGTCCATGCCCCAGGCCATGTCGCCTGCAATCACTTGAAGAGCTCAGTATCAGCTTAGCTGTGGGCTGGAGAGCAGCCTGAGCTGCAGACACTCCTGGTAGAAGGGCTGTCTCCTCTGGAATGCACTTCCCCACTGCAGCTCTAACAGCTTGGGTTTTGTGACCTCCAGGGCATCCTGAAGGGTCCATGTGCTTTCCCAGGCTCTGAAGGGGGAGGAGAAATTTGGGAAATTGTAAGGCTACTATAGAAAACGCTTGGTTGTAGGAAGGCAGGAAGAGGTTCTGCTTTGAGACATTGGCTGCCCAGGGAGGTGGTAGAGTCACCATCCCCAGAGGTGTTTAAAAGGTGGGTAGATGAGGTGCTTGGGGACAGGATTTAGTAGTAGACAGGTACAGTTGGAGTCGAGGTTCTCTAAGATCTTTTCCACCCTAAGGATTCTATGATTCTGTGATTGACTTGGTGGGTAGAAATTGTCCCAAGTAAATCTGCGCAGAAAGCATAACGGGGAAATGTTATTGAGCTGAAGAAACAAACACTTATTGACGTTGTGGGACAGAAGACAGAGGATTTTTATAACCTGATAAAATTGTTCTGATTAAGGTTTTAAAATCTGTAAATAACAAAAGAAAACAAAAAAAGGTAACTAGCAGGAAACATAGATCTTAAAGTCAGAAAAGAGAGGGGAAAACAATTCCATTAAGGGATTGCTTCAAGAGCCACTTAAAATAGTTAACACTGATCCCTTCGAGCTCCTTAAAAGAAATCACCTCTTACATCTTGCCATTCAAAATGAATTAAGCTTTCAATTTTCCTTGTTTCCTGCTATAATGACACTAAACTGTTACACTGTACACAGGATAGGATCCAGCAAAAGCAGCTCATCTTGCTGTGTGCTAGGTATGGTTTTCTCAAATGGCTTCAATGCTGAAGACAAAAGTCAATTTACTCCAAACAAAGCACTGGAATTTAATCTTTCCTCTGCTTGTGAGTGCCTCCCCAGCCTTCACAGTGTTCTTCAAGTACATTCCTACTGGAAAGTAGCGCTTTAAAAAACCTTTTATAAAGGTTCAGTATTTTTCCTGAGAGACTTGAAGCTGTGAATGCTGCATTAGGGAGCTGCCAAGCGATCTGCAGAGGTCTCCACCATTTTACCTCTTCCAGAAATGCTTGTTTAATTAACACATTCCTCAGCTGTAGGACTCCTCGCAGCTAAGGATTGCTTCTGCTCTGACACGCGGCAGTGCTGGAGGATGAGGGCATGGACAGTTTGTGTCAAATCTTGGCCAGCTTTGCCTTGCACAGCCTGGAAACACATCTCGGAGCAAGACATGAAACGAAGAAACTGTGCTTTGCAACTGGGTAGGAAGGGGAAGAGAGCTGGAAACGTGCATGATTGAAAAGGCTATAGGATGAGAAACAGATGCTGGCATGGCATTTGTGGGGTGGCAAGTTACACAGCTTCTGCTGGCCGTTGGCAAGCTAAACTGGTATCAGACCTGCAGCTATGCAAAACCCACCACCACAACTGGCATCCAGGCTGGCAGAGGCAGCCAAGAGCACAGGCGCTGAAATATTCTTTCTCTTGCCCTTGTGCCTCCACCCTAGAAGGGACCAGGGCAGAAGGAGGGAAATCAGATTACATCTGCCCAGGAGATAAATGCAATGTATTCCTTTCAAGGGCTGTCTGTGCAGTCCCTGTCACCGGGACTTAAATCCACCTAAATGAAGCAGAAATAGGGAGGAAGAAAAGCAAAGGGGTGTATTTGCTCTCTAACTCAAGTCTTGATGCTCCATATCTCACAGGCAGAGCCTCCAGTTGAACTCTCGGTGCCTTCTCAGCTCTGAGGCAGTCGAAGTAAAGGGTTTTTGATTCTTCCCCAACACATATTGTAAGTGGGTGAGCTGGCAACGAGATGAGATTCCCTTCCTTATTGCTGCCTACCCAAAAGGGAAACCCTGGAAAACTGCCAGATCTGGGGACTTGTTAGGGAAACACTGGTTTGCTGATGTGAGGGAAAAAAAAAAACAGATGAGGCAGAATTCCACATTAATTCTGCCAGCTAAAACATTGTTTTGACCTGCATCGGTGGAAGGAAGCTATCAGCTAATTTACACAAAGGATAAAGGCTTTATAGAAGATGTGATTTAGCATCATCGATCCCCAACAACCAGTGAGGCAGAAGGCTAAAATCACCAGGGCTTAGGAAAAGAGGGGATGGAGAAGGACAAGTTTTCAACTGGTCTCATATGAGAAAAGAAAAAATAAAGGAATAGTGTACCTATGCTAGGAGTTCCAGTGAGCATTTATGGAGCTCTTTATGGATTTCAAGCTGTCTATAAGTGCTTATTAATAATTGATTGTGGGTGATGGTTACTTTCCATGTAGTTCAACAATGCTATGGTGAATAAATCCTATCCCTTTTTTTTTGACCCAGAATGGCAGATCTCCATCAGAGTTCCTTCAGGATTTGGAACAGAGGCCAGTGCCAGAAAACTTGCGAAAACCACAGGGCTACAGGGTGGATCCGTGTCTTCCCTCTCGCTGTGCTGGCCCTGCTGGAATCCCAGGCCGTATGAACGCATAAAGCCCATTGCAGCACACAGTGGGAGTAACCACAGCCTTGTGTGACCTTTGCGTTGGCAGCTCCTCTGTAAAGTTTGACATTTTGCAGTGCCACCTTCCGCTCCTTAATATCTTACCTAAACGAGCTGATTTTGAACTCACAAGAAAGGCTCTGGCCCCTGAGGAGACTCTGAAGGAGATTCTAAGATAGATATTAGTCCCAGTCATAAGATATGGGGTTGTCTACAGCAAAGAACCAGGAGGATGGGAGGGCTGGAATTCTCCCTCACAGCTCTGACCACTGGTTCATGGTCACACTGGCACAGACAATACTGGCATAGGCAGTATTTTTAGGCCTGGGGTTTTTTTTCCATAGAAGATAATGAGGTTATGATGCCCCACAGACACCCATGTTTCCTCGGTCAGGGATAAAAGCAGTTTCAGAAGAAGAGTCTCTGCCTTGGAGGAATAAAGCCTCAGTGGAGCTCAGGACAGTCATGTGGTCCATGCCCAACATAAGAGCTGTTTAACAGCTGCTCTTTTTTCTCTGCCTTTCCTCTCCCAAGCAGTACAAGCCTCAGCAATACTCCCCCTGACTATGCAGAGGGGGCAGCCGCGACTACTCAGGGCAACCTGGGCCAGGGCCTCCCCACCCTCACAGGAAAACATTTCTTCCTAAGATCTCATCTCAACCTCCCCTCTTCCAGCTGAAAACCATTCCCCCTCATGCTGTCCCTGCCCTCCCTGATCAAGAGCCATGGCTGCCCCATCCCTGGAGGTGTTCAAGGCCAGGCTGGATGGGGCTTGGAGCTCCTGATCCAGTGGAAGGTGTCCCTGCCCATGGCAGGGGGTGGAACTGGATGGGCTTTGAGGTGCCTTCTGACTCAAACTATTCCATAATTCTATGATTCTTCTCATCCCAGCCAGCAGCAAAGTCACAAGAGAGTTTAGCATGGAGAAGATTGAGTTTTTATGACAAATGTCACCCCACCTCTCATTCCCCATACCCAGCAAATGCTAAATTGGTTGGACAATAAATTTCTTTAACAAGCCAGTACTACTACTTAACAGGACCCGTGAGCACTTCTATAGCATTTTACAATTCCAAATCACTGCATAAGTATTAATTAGCCTTAATGACTCATATTACCTAATAAGATAATGAAAAACCCTGCAGCTCACAATATCTGCTTCTATTTTCAGTAAGAGATGAAATGGATCTTTTAAAAGGATATGTTTTCTTCTAATTCCTCTTCTGCACATCCTTGTAATAACTTATGGAAATAATCCAAAGGGTGTCATGGCAAGTTTTTTCTTCTTAATTTGCAAAGACTAATTTATTGCACCAAACCCAGCCTTTTCCCACAAAATAAACATACAGAGGTTTAGTGATAATATTTCTTCCCTAGGAGGCTTTTGACTGAGTGACGACTGGTGTGAACTCACTGTTTGGTAAGGAGTTGTGGATTTGCTGCCTGTTCTTAGTGGAGAATAGCGATGTCTTTTTTGGTTGCTTTCTGGGTTGCCACTGCCAAGGTAATACTTAATGGATTAAGTCTTGTGGAATGAATTCTGTAAATAAAATGTGGGCTGAGATCATTTCAACTCATTTCCCCTGCGTCCCCTTCCCATCCTGGAAGCTGTCAAGTACAAGCAGCCTACAAGCAGCCTGCTCTCCCAGTGTTAGTCTTGAGTCTCACTAGATGCATAAAACAGTTGGGTTTTCAAATACTTCCTGTGATGCAATTAAAAAAAATCACAAGAAATAACCCAACCCTTCTCAATTCCACCCATTGCTATAAGCTGGATACAGCTTATCTTGCAAGGGCACCAAACATTGCTCTGTTTGTCCATTGCTAGACCACTGGAAAGCTGTGTTTATGGCAGAACTATAGTTGAATCTGAAGGATTTTTAAAGAAAGGAACTGAACCAACTGTGGGTTTGTAAACAAACAATATGGTTTTGACGTCAGCCATATCATTCCACGCACTGGAACAGTTTCTATTGTGTGGCCAGTTCCTGCCCCTGAAGAGTATCTCATTTAATTGAGATGTATTCACGACATGGGACAGAATGTCAAATTCAAGAAACTCCAGGGAACAGCTGAAGGCAGGATCTATGCTGGAAAGATTACATAAGCTGTACTTCAAAGGACCAACAGAGACCTTTGGGCTCAAGGAAGCGAGGGGAAAGTTGTGTCTAGTGGAGAAGAAAGAGAAATGGAACGTGAAGGGGAAGGGATGTACAGGGTGGGGACTGTCAAGGGGAAGGACTTTGTTTCTTCTTTAGAAATAAATCAGTCTGAGGGTTTTCTTGTGGATTAAAGTTATCCAAAAAAAATCTGCATAACTTTTTCCAGAACAATAAATCCTCTCTGCAGCTTTCGGCAGTTCTTCCAGTTTTGCTTTCAGCCCTTCTTGGGTTCTTCTTTCTCCGTGTTCTTCCAGTTTTGCTTTCAGCCCTTCTTGGGTTCTTCTTTCTCCGTGTTCTTCCATACTTGCCCCGCAGACAACCACCAGGGAGGACAACCCATGCAGGGAGGTTTTCTGTTCATTACCACTCCAGCACTCAAGGCACCATCCACCTCACAGCACCATGACCAGCCTTTGCATCTCGGCACAGTAACCATGACCCCAAGGGGCAATGCAGCACCCCTACAGTAGGAGACCAACTCCATCCCATCAGCACAGGCAGCCTGGGCTCCTAACACACATCTAGGTCAGGAGCTGACACTTGGGTGATGCAAGAACAGCAAGTATCCCTTTGCAATTGCTATAGTAACTGAAATATATAGAATCATAGTTGGAAAAGACCTCTAAGCTCATCCAGTCCAACCATCAGCCCAACCCCACTGTGCCTGCTAAACCATGACCCAAAGAGCTATGTTTACATGTTCTTTGAATGCCTCCAGAATGGAGACTCTACCACTGCCCTGGGCAGCCTCTGACAGGGCTTCACCACTCTTTCAGTAAAGAAATTTTCCCTAAATCCAATCCAAGCCTCCCCTGGCATAACCTGAGGCCATGATAGAGTATGTTGCCTTTATTTTTTTTCACTATATGACATTTTCTACTCCATAGATTCCAGTTCCCCAAGTTTGCAGAAAACCTCGTGCCTTCCAGAGGTGGTGTAGAGCTCTGTGCTGGGCACTTAGCTCTGGCTGTACTCACACACAGACCACCACAACTCTTCCCAACACAGCTATCCATATGCCCACACACTTAGGAAGAAAACAGGAGACAATTCTTGCTGTTATTTCATGCCACGGAATCATGACTACTTGTTGAAAAGCTATTTGCAATAAAAATGTAAGACTTTTTCCAAGGAAAGCTGATGCTTTCTACAAAAAAAAATATTTCTCATAATCTAGAACTCTAGTTTTAGCCAAAACCATGAGAGCAGACTTGGGTGTAACACTGAGACCAATACTCGGACACAATACCAGAAGTTGTGCTTGGTTATTTACAGTGGAAGGCAAGTTGCAATTCATTCTTTTGATCTGTTTGTTGGCTTCAGGATTCCATTTCTAAACCTTGCTTTTTAATTACTGTAAACATCAGAGCTGAAGAATTTGGTGGAGAGAAAATTGGCTCCTTCTTTGGGGTTTTGATCAGACCAGGCTTTTGGTGCCTCTTCTTTTCCAGTTTCAGTGCCTGAGCTTTAGGAGTGACACCATCCTGTAGACTGTTGCCTACATCTCCGTTCCCTGGATGGATACACCTAGGTCTGACACCATCCCCAGCCAACATGACGCAGGGTGTCACACAGACACACCATTCCATAACAAATTCCAATATGTCACGTTTGGACATTAGGAAGAAATGTTTTCCCGTGAGGGTGGGGAGGCCCTGGCCCAGGTTGAGCAGAGAAGTCGCAGCTGCCCCATCCCTGGAGGTGTTCAAGGTCAGGTTGGATGGGGCTTGGAGCCCCTGATCCAGTGGGAGGTGTCCCTGCCCATGGCAGGGCGTGGAACTGGATGAGCTTTGAGGGCCTTTCCCACCCAACTCAGTAAGCCTGGAAATTCACACTTTTCCAGACCCCCCAAGTCATGCATTTTTCTCTGCAGTGCTGGCAAACCACAGAAGCCAAGGAACCTGAGAATTGCTGGTGAGAATTCATGAATGATGTCCCAGCATTGTGAAGCAGAGCAGAAATGCCCAAGCTAACTTTAAACAAGATAACCCGGGTAGACTAGCAGTCTTTCTGCACAGGATGGAGCTCTGTGCAGGCTGCAAAGCATTTCTAGGAAGCTGGATAAACGATGTCCATCCTGCTGCTTCTTGACTGCTACCACTGCCCATGCAGGCAGCTCAAGAAACCTCATTTAGGTAGATCTGAATCCCATTCCAGAGCCCACACCATTAATACGCCTCCAGGCAGATAAATTCAAACGTGACTGGAAAAAAAAACCCCATGTAGGTGACGGTCTTGATCAGGCCCAAAAAAGAACAACACAAAAAATGCGGGGGAAAAAAAGACCTAGCTTTTGTAAAAGGTGAGCATGTGAACTCTGTGGCTTCACTTTTGTCCCATTTACTCTGTTCACTATCTCTACAAAGCACTTCTCACACAAAAGTGTATTTTTAACATCCTGCCAGAACTAGCAGTTCAAGTTACTTTGACTCTGGATAAATGAATCATAGAATCATGGTTTGGGTCAGAAGAGATCTTAAAGTCCATCCAGTTCCACCCCCTGCCATGGGCAGGGACACCTCCCACTGATCAGGTTGCTCCAAGCCCCATCCAACCTGGCCTTGAACGCCTCCAGGGATGGGGCAGCCACCACTGCTCTGGGCAACCTGGGCCAGGTCCTCACCAACCTCATTGTGAAGAATTTCTTCCTAAAATCTAAATCTAAATCTAAATCTTCTAAATCTTCCCCCTTCCAACTTAAAGACATTCCCCCTTGTCCTACCACTTGGTGCCCCTGTAAAACTTCCCTCCCCTGCTTTCCAGGAGCCCCTTTCAGCCCTGGAAGCTGCTCTAAGGTCTCCCCGCAGCCTTGTCTTCTCCAGGCTGAGCAACCCCAACTCTCTCAGACTGTTCTCATAGCAGAGCTGCTACAGCCTTCAGATTGTCTTTGTAGCCCTCCTTTGGACCTGTTCCAACAGTTCCATCTCTTTCTTATGTTGGGGATTCCAGAACTGGACTCAGGACTCCAGGTGGGGTCTCACCAGAGCAGAGCAGAGGGGCAGAATCCCCTCCCTCACCCTGCTGGCCGCACTGCTTTGGATGCAGCCCAGGACGCGGTTGGTTTCTGGGCTGCCAGCGCACGTTGACATCTCATGTGGAGCTTCTCATCAACCAGCACCCAAGTCCTTCTCTGCAGGGCTGCTTTCAAGAGGTTAAACGGCACAGGGAGATTTTTTTCTATTTCTAAACCAAGCATGGCAAAATTAGTATTAACAGGGTGAATCTTTCTGACTGTGAAATCTCACTGGATACAAATATTTAACAAGAGAAACCATCAGAGCTCTCTTTCCACAATGCACAACTAGAAACTGCCTTGCTGAAGGAGTTAAAGATTTCTGCAATAATGCAACAAATCACTTTCTGCAACAAACAGCAGCCACAGTCTGTGGCATTTTCTCCACAAACTTCAATCTACAGGGGAAAAAAATCTTGATTTATTATATAGCAGTTGGACAGTTACGAAAGAAAATTTGCCAACGATCAGAATAATCAACTCTTTCACCCAAGCTGGTTTTTTATGGAAGAAAAAAGCACAGAATGGGTCTGGGCAAAATAAATAAAAATTCCACACTTTTAACCAACAGAACCTTTTGCGTCATTCCGAAATATTTACAGACAGCCAGATTCTGTTATCATCAAAAAGACACTCTGGCCTTTCAAATTACAGCTTTTTCTTATATTTTTGTTTACTGGTGGCCTCTAAACTAGTGGGTATCCCTGACTTGTGGCATCTCCATGCCATGTTTGTCAAATGCAGGAATTCTTAAAGCTGCCCTTTGTGTTTTTTTCCCCCTTCTCTTGAAACATCTCTTTCGTAAGCTGTGAATTTCCAAGATCGCAGAACACCATCTAGGAGCAGTATCCATCATATGAGTCATTGTCACTGATGTCTCAAACAGCAGTTTTCATCGATTGAAAAGGCTCCTCATGCCAGTATTAACCTGGAAAGGGACAGCTGGCTTAATCCAGTCTAATATTTCAGACCCGGGAAGAGGGCTGCAAATAGAAACGTGCATTAGCCATTCATTAGCCACCCTCCGAGCCCAGGAACGGCATCAGCCCAGCATCCTTGCTGCTCCTCCTGCCAGTGAGAATTAGCACACAACAGAACGCCCCTGCAAAAGGTGTTGCCTACTTTGGACAAGAAAGAAAGGAGAAAAGAAGTTACTTTGAAATGCAACCCAAAAACCTAACTCCTTGGCTAAATGGCACTTTTAATAAAGACGTTTCCAGTGTTTGTTTATTTATCAAAAACCAGTGTTTCTCACGGGTGTTTTGATTTTCCTGTCTGTGCACAAGAAGGAGGGGGAAAAAAGAGCTTTACTAAGCAAGGCTTTGAGTGAGACACCAGATGATGGATAGTCAAACACAGAACCTCCTGTAAACACAGAGGGAACCGAAAGGTATGAACTGACTCAGAATTGTGTCAACACAGGTCGCAGACCCTTGGTTTATTTCAGCCTTCCTGTTTTTCACAGATTTCTTTTCACACTATACTGGGGGTTTTTTTAAGACACAGACGCTTTTCAGTACACCTTAGCAGGGTGCAAAAGCACACACGGTTTTACACCAAAAAGCAGGCATCGACACACACATGTAGGCTGTTCTGCCACAAGCACAGCAGCAGTATTTTCCATCCGTGGCTCCTGGCTGCACGACACTAAGCTGTGCCTTTCTTCACCACTCTAAATCAAAAGGCCCAGCCCAGCCCTGCCTCCGGTTCTTTCATGGACGCTCTTGGGTAGCATCCAGAAAAGAGAAGCCCAACAAAACCTCAACAGCCCAATCCTTCAGTTCACACAACCCTCTAAGACTCAGCATGATTTATAATTTTTAACATGTGGCAAAGTGGCAAGACTGCATCTGACCAAAAGCGCTGGGAGGCAGACACACAGCAAAGAGGTCTGTGATGAGCAGAACCTTCTGCTATTTGTCTTGATCACAAAAACACGGAACCATAGAATGGTCTGGGTTGGAAGGGACCTTAAAGTCCATCCAGTTCCTCCTCCTGCCATGGGCAGGGACATCTCCCACTGGACCAGGGTGCTCCAAACCTCACCCAACGTAGACCTGAACGCTTTCTGGGATGGGGCAGCCACAACTTCCCTGGGCAACCTGGGCCAGGGCCTCCCCACCCTCACAACAAAACATTTCTCCCTAAGATCTCATACCAATTTCCCCTCTTTCAGCTGAAAAACACTCCCCCTTGTCCTATCCCTGCACTCCCTGATCCAGAGACCCTCCCCAGCTTTCCTGGGGTTTCAGCACTGGAAGCTGCTCTGAGGTCTCCCTGCAGCCTTCTCTTCTCCAGGCTCAACAACCCAACTCTCTCAGCCTCTCTCACCATATGGGAGGTACTCCAGCCCTCAGATCATTTCTATGGCCTCCTCTACATCTGCTCTAATATATCCATGTCCCTCCTATGCTGATTGCTAAACACACTGGATTGAGGCTATCAATCACCTTTCCCTTGTACAAAGTCATTCTTCTCTGCTGAATGCCTATTCCCATATAGATTGTAGGAAAAAACCTCTCTGGGGTCTCTGTTTCATAATCCAATTTGATGGGGACCAACCAGGGACCTAAGAATTTGTGAGGGGAGAGAATGATGGGGAGACACGCCAAGCAACTGGATCCCCTGCAAGTCCTGAAACAGTTCAGCTGATGGGTCAAGAAAGATATTTCAGTACATGCCTTCATAAGATCACCTGCAGAGACACCTTGTCACCTGAAATCCTGAGATCCTTTTAAAGGACTTGCAGAAAATAACAAATGAAGATGAGTTAAGTCAAGGGAATTGCTTTTCCTTAGCAGAGGCAATAAAAGAAGCATTTTAAGGCCAGAGTGCGATGACCCATACCTGTCCCTGGATGTCCACGAGCCACAAAGAGCCCAGTGCAATGGATCTGCAGGTGCAACAAATCCATCCTGAGCAACTCAGATCAACCACACACATGCAAATGACTTACTGCTTATGGTCTCAGAGAGTCTGGCTCATCCAAGACGTGCCAGATCCACCATTTGAACAAGAAGTTTATAAACAGCACATGTTTGTCTGGGATGTCTCAGTCTCAGCTCGATTAACTGAAAAACAGTATTGCCAGCAAGGAGAGATGACCTTACTCAGGTTAAGCAGTACTGCATTCCTTGTGTAATCACATCCAGCTCAGTGGGAAAGCTACCCAATAAAAGTCAGAGGCACAGAACAAGGAATTGGACCTCATTTCCAATTACATAAAAGCCAGTTGCTAAAATTCCCAGAGGACAGGTAATCTTTGCAGTCAAACCACACCCACCGAGAGCATCAGAAGGGCTCTTGCCCTGGTACTTCACCAATTCATTCACAAAAAAAATGCAAATCCGATTAAATTTAGGACAAAGCTGACACCAAAAATGTCAGAAACAGCATTTCAGAAACAGAAATCATTGGCAGACTTTGAAGACAATTCATTTTAGGATGTAACTCATTAGTAAAGAGTGAGCATTTTATCCAGTGCCATTCTCTGCTGTAGGAATCAAGCTTGATGGAAAAACAGAGAGAATTCCCTGCGCAAATTACAATATATCAAGTCAGATTTGCTTTGAGTAGGTTCCGTGCCCTTAGAAACTGTCTGTGGAGTGGCCATAAACCGGAAAACCTCTTTCCTCCTGCTCCCCCCTCCTTTCTTTACATCCTTTTAGCGCTACCACAGAAGATGAGGGAAGCAAAATTCACTGAAGGAGGCCATGAAAAGAGTTTAAAACCATTCCACATTTTCTCTGCATAAACAGGCAGTGAATCTCCTACTTTAATAGTGCCAGGGCACTGTCACTCAGACCCCAGGAGTTCACCCAAGTCAGACAAATTATGCTACCCCTTATCTCAGCTGTTAGAGTTTCTTGTCTTTCATTCATGCATTGCCAGAGGCTGGATTTTATCTCAGTGTAGGGGAGAAAAGGAGCCTCAGTTGCTGAAGTTAACCTCTTGTGGTGAGATCAGGAATATTGGGCTTTCCAGTGAAGAACACACAAGGAGATAGCTGCTAGCCTTGTTTGCCAAGGGGGGAATTTGGCAGGGATGAGCAGGAGAAAGACTGTTGTGGGAACAGCCGCTGCAAGCTCCATTCCAGATCTGCAGGGTTTGGCCCACATCGATAAAACAAAATGATTTAGAAAAAAATTTTACATGCCCTATAAAAACAACTACATAAAGTAGTGATGCGATATGATGTGATGTGATGTGAATACAGGATGGTTCAGCTGAGTGAACCCGCCTGGCAGAGGGCAGCGGCTGCCACTTCAGACATCATATCCACAGTATAATTAATATTAACCTTCAATGACATTAGTGATCTCTCTGCTTTCATCTAGTCTCATTTCCCTCCTGATAAAGAGCTACTTATTACAAAGGTATGCAGGGTGTGATGAGGGGATTTGTTTCTGAACATCCTTTTACAGCTACGCTGGAACAGGTAGGTACCAAGTCAAAGCCCATACGCCAGGTACTGCCCAACAGTTGAGTCCCTCTGGATCCCAGAGTCTGTGTATGCAAAGCAAAGAGCCCAACCAGTGCCAGCCCCAAGCCCTGCCTTGTGAGTGCATCACAGAATCACAGAATGGTTCACAGAATGGTTTGGGCTGGAAGGGACCTCACAGCCCATCCAGTTCCACCCCCTGCCACGGGCAGGGAAACCTCCGGCTGGACCAGGCTGCTCAAAGCCCCATCCAACCTGGCCTTGAACACCTCCAGGGATGGAGAGTTCATTATGCCAGTCTTCCCTGCCTGATCCACAGTGCCTTGTTAGGAACCAGAAAATGTTGAGCTTGCATGGCAACATCATGGAGGCTGTAACCAAAGCAGACTCCTCTCTAAGGAGATTCCATTTAACCATGAATACCCTTATTGCCTTTCTGCTGAACCAGTTTTGGTAGCACTTTTTATTTAAGCAACATTTCCAAAGAAAGGAAAAGCTCTTACCTACTGTTCTTCGGAGATCTTCACACTGACTAATGTGAGGGAATTTCAAGATTTCCTTCCACTTTTTGCTTTTGCCTTTGCGTTTCCCTCCGCCCCCTGCAGAGAAAGAAATACCAGGATTAGATTGCTTTGGGGACTATGTCCAATCCAGAGTTTACCAGCTCAGTCACAATTCTTATGGATATCATTAATAATCGAGGATGAGACATTGAGGGTGGATGTACAGACCAAGTCTGAGCTTTTCTGGGCTAAAAAAGCCCGCGGAAGCACACCTCACAGGTGGATGGTGAGTGACCTCGCTGGCTTCCTTATGCTCTGGCTGAACGAGGTCCAACACCCTCAGCCCTTCCACATTGATGATTCTCCCTCATTGATATCTTTTCATAAATACCTTGCCACAAGCATCACTGGCATCTCTAGGTGCCATATCTGAGCTTGCAAGGGGGATGCCTTCTGCACTGGACTCTGACCAGTAAAGGTAGCTTTTCCAGCATACTTCACACTGCTCCTTGCTGGGATCACTGGATGACATGTCTACGGGGTCAGGTTCCTCAGACCAAGCAAGCCTAATGCACCCTGACTTGCTGTGCGTGCTCTCCTACAGTGTCTGCTATATGGGTCCGCAGACCTGAAGCAGCTCAGCCGTAGAGGATGCTTTTAGATTTTTCCTGTCTTTTTTTTCACTACCATTGGACACTTTTTTACTCCAGCCCTTCCCTGGGTTCCTCTTTTACGCCTCCACATTTTTTACACTGTCACACGAACGTGAATTGCAGAGGGCAGAGGGCAGGAGGTTTGGTGTGGTGCTGGGGGTTTCACTCCCGGTTTGTTTGTGTGCCTGCCCTGCTTGGAGATGCCACGCAGCCAACAGAGAACGGATATGGACGTGAAAGCTCAGATGCAGACTAAGAATCTCCAAGTTGATGTATTTACTGCAATTCAGTCCCCGCATACAAACCCTGATTCACTTGAGTCTATTTTGCATGCACTGGCATGCCGAATGACTAATCCAGAGCTGAGTTAATTCTGTAGAGGGGTTGGTAGAGTCACAATTGCAGACTGAAAGTGTGTTGGGTACTCCATAATATTGCAGGCTAAATTGGAAGAGCATTGACTCAAAAGGTAGGAGACCATTACAGAGAAAACATGAGACTTGGAAAAAAACATGAAGTATTGCTTTCTGTGGGGTGTTTCTGATCACACCTTTGGTGCATGAGTGCTTCTGCACCTTGTCTTTTATTCCTTTGCTTTTGGGGACCAATGTTTTTGTTATTGCAGAGCTTGCCTTGAGTTATTTTGAACTCCTTATTGACAGGAATTCATTGTATGTCTCCATTATGCAATGCAGAACAGAGAGAACTACACTAGCTGTAAAGGAACCAGCTTGTTTAGACTCTCAGGAGCACAGCTCTGCTACCCTTTCTGGGCGGTAGTTGCCAGCAAAGCAGAGAGAGCTTTGTCTGCCTCTCCGCTATGCATTATTACGCAATGCAGATGCACCCTTTGGGTCTATAATGAACTCTGCTTCAACCTCCCCTCTTCAGTGCGTCACAAACACTGCTACTAAAGTATTTTCCTCTCCCATCCCTTCAGCCACAGTGCCCGAGAGGCTGTCTTGCTCTCCTCTTGCAGCACCCAACCTTTGGTCTACGAGGCTAAAGGTCTTGGGTAAGCCACAAGGTGCTGAGCAGCATTTTGTGGGCTGGGGTGGGCACTGTGATGGTCCCTTCATGAACTTTCCCAGAGCACACATCTATGCTCTGGTCACCAGTGACTGAAGGGGTTGAATTCAGCAACCCAAGGGATCCTCCATCAGCTTTTGTCTCACTGAAAGCTCACTCCTGCACTCCTGCCCAGATGCTCCTGTCTGCCAGGCTGCCACCTCCACTTGTCCCTCTGCTCCTTCTCTTCCAGGGCCCTTCCTGCACACTCTTTAGTGCTCCTGCCCTTATGACACATCACACTGTACTCACACTTCTCTGCCCCCTCCCTTTGACACTCCTCTGGGGAACCATCTTCTAGGAATTCCCACTTCCTTCCCTTTCCCATACATTCTCTTTGGCTTCATTTTCTTCCCTAAACTACTGCTTCATGTTTTCCCTCACACTCAATTACCTTGTAAACTTTGAATTCTATGCCTTGATATCAAACCCCCATGGGAATTAAATGACTTAAGTATATATTTATTAGCCCTGAGGGAGAGATGGGAAGGAAGGGGAGGGCTAGGAAGGAGGGAAACAGCTGGGCTGGTGTCAGAGCAGAACGATTCCCCTTTGACAGCTACAAGGCTTCAATCTGGATTTCTAGATCCCTTCCTCAGGCTGCCAGCTCCCAGAGCTGCTTATCCTACTCTGTGGACATGCGTGTACCTCTCACTTCTGCCTGTGGCTTCCTCCAGTGAGGAGACTCACTCTGCTTTTACCAAGGGGTGCTGTAAGGGGCAGGCACGAGCTTTCTGCTTCGGGCACTGTAGGCAGCACAAGAGATATGCAACTGCTTGGGGAGTGGTGCTGCTAGAACAGTATTTCTGATCATTTCTGGACATGGGAGGCAGATGAAATCATCCTTTAGGCTGCACCTCCTCAACACTGCTACATTTTCACCCACTGAAGGTCTACCCTCTAGAGCAAAGCACTGGAGATTTCATAGCAGCCCTGCTTCTCCAGCCACCTTTACAGAACTCCTCACAATGTGGTTGTAGCATCAAGCTGTACAGAGCATTGCAAAACAACCCTTTGCTCTAAATGACAGCTCTAAGATTTGTGCAGAGAGGCAAGGATTTTGCTAAGCTGGGCCAGAATGTATTTTAAATCCATTCAATATAAAATATATATTGATATATTTACATTGGATGAGATATTTTGGACATTAAATTTCCATCAGAACTAGAGAGGGGCTCTGCGGTCCCCTGTTACGATGATGATCGATACCGCCAGTGTGTTCTCTCCTCTTTTGTGGCCATCTTCCAAAAATAAGCAGCCTTGCCTGATGAATCATTTGCTCTTAGCTGAGCGTGAAGGAGCATTACTGTTTTGCCTGTGACGTCTTTATGTTAAAGATTCTGATCAACTGCTTTAATCGACCTGACCTTTCCGCTCTCAGCTTTTCTTGTGGAGCCAGCAGTGTTTGCTGGCTCCAAACATTAATTCCAGGGGGTTTGAAGGACATAATGCAGTGAGACAGCTGAGACAGGGTAAATTGTCTAGCAGAGCTAAAAGCTAAAAGAGGAGGTTTCTCTGAATAGGGCAGTAATTGTGCAGGTTGCAAAGGGAAGCTTTTCACACACCGCCTTGATTGCTGCCTTTGCATTGTCAGTTCTGGACAGGAGGATTCGCAATCTTCAAGGCAGCTTCTCCGAGCAAGACTTGACAAGCATGCCATGGTTTAGATGGGAGTTGCATCATGTGGGGTTGGAGGGGCTGACTGCTTTAAAACCTTGGTTTTTTGATGAGGACAAAAGGTGAGCTCCCAGCAACGGCATGAAATCTCAGCTCCACTCCCTTGCACACACTTAACAACTTGGCACTTACAAACCGAGTACTGAAGCTGATTCTCTAACATGTCAACCAGCCCTACAGGAAACAAAAGCATTTGCTCTACATCCTACCTACTGAAAAATACATAGATGATGTTTTTCATGCCATCTTGTGATGCTGGATGGAAAACCCAGCTCCGATCTCTGCCTGCAAGGAGACAGACAGAACCAGAAGTGCACGGGTAAAACATTTGTGAGGAGGAGCTGCACTTAGCCTAAGGTGTCTGCTTTTTATGCCTCCATTATTCAGGGTATGCTCACTCTCTTAACACCTAGAGCACATAGGAAAGTACCTGCATACTGTTAAGCCAGTGAGACATTAAGTGGCTAGTCCAGAATCATAGAATCATAGAGTCGTTAAGGTTGGAAAACACCTCTAAGTTCATTCAGTCCAACCATCAGCCCAAACCCACGGTGCCTGCTAAACCACGTCCCAAAGTGCCACAGTGACATGGGTTTTGAACACCTCCAGGGATGGAGACTCCACCACTGCCCTGGGCAGCCTCTGCCATGGCTTCACCTCTTTTTCGTTAAAGAAATTTTTCCTCATATCCAATCTGAGCCTCCCCTACTGCAACTTCAGACCATTTCCTCTCATCCTGTCATTTGTCACTCGGGGAAGAGTCCAGCACCCACTTCACTACAACCTCCTTTCATGGAGCTGCAGAGAGCAATGAGGTCTCCCCTCAGCCTCCTCTTCTCCAGGCTAAACAGCCCCAGGTCCCCCAGCTGCTCCTCATAAGACTTGTGCTCCAGACCCTTTCCCATCCTCATTGCTCATTGATGAGAAATCAGAGACAGAGCAAGAAGCTGAAGGCCATGAGCCTGTTAATCCTAATGACAGGATCAAATTGTGCTCCTTCTCAGTTAATTAAAGATATTTCATGATGCAGAGTTGAACATAACAATGGGTTTGTTCGCCCCAGCATGATGCCTCCCTTTGTGCCTTGTGCCACCATGCAAGGTGGCTTTTAAGCATGGATAACATGGCTTCTTCTGGTCTGTTCTTGCCCAAGCTGATAAGCCTGCGTCATGCCTCATGCTGCTCATCCAAGATGGCCAAACATTCCATTACCTTCAACCATATTATCTGCAATCTAGTTAATCCACAATTTAGGTAAACTACCCATAGATCACTGAAGGACAACTACAGTTTGCATCTTCCATTTCGCAACAGTAGCTAGGCATTCATCCAAGTCCTTCCAAACAAGAGCACAGAGCTCTTGACACTCCAACTGCAAGGCCTTGACTACCCAACATGTGAAAGCAGTGAAACAAACTCAAAAAAAAAAAATTACAAGTCCAAAAATCATGGTTAGTGACCTATTTCCACCAAAAAGGTTACATTTCTTCTCTTCTTCCTCTCATCAGCCTTCTTTTACTCATTCTCTCCCATCAAAGTCTATGCAGATCTATGGTATAGATGGAAATGCCATATGAGATTAATCAAATTGCCTGTCTAACACAGGATAGACAGCAAACAGCTTCAGAGGAAGAGCTTGGAAACCCTGTTAATGAGAGACAGCTAATGAAACATGAGGGTATATTGCTTCAAAAAATGTTTTCTTTTTTGAAAGTTATGCTACTGAAATCCAGGCTGTAATTATGCTCCTGGCAAATGCCTTGGACTGTTGAACACCCTTTTGCCTCATGTTGGTGTGAGTTCCAGAGATTAACCACATATTTGTGAAGGAGAATAACACTAATTTTAAACATGGAACGGCTTCTTTTCTTGGAGTGTCTCATACTAATGAGAAAGCATGAAAAAATTTATCAGCCCTTTATTTTTCCCTGAGAAATGTTCCTATCTACCTCATCAATCCTCTAAGGCAAATAGTTCCACCTCTCTTAGGCCTGCTCCACATGGAAGTTCACTATCCTTGTTTCATATTAGACTACTCTACGTTTGGCTGTACTAGCAAATGAAAATGGTTTGTTTTCAGAGAATGAAAGACACTGATTGCTCTCTACCCCTTATTCTCCCCTTCTCATCTGGGAAAGTGGGAAAAAAAACCAAACAGGAACCTTGTTTTATCTTTACAAGATCATAGAATCACGGAATGGTTTGTGGTGGAAGGGATCTTAATACCCATCCAGTCCCACCCCCTGCCATGGGCAGGGATATCTGCCACTGGATCTGGTTGCTCCAAGCCCCATCCAACCTGGCCTTGAACACCTCCAGGGATGGGGCAGCCACCACTGCTCTGGGCAACCTGGGCCAGGGCCTCCCCACCCTCACAGCAAAACATTTCTTCCTAAGATCTCATCTCAATCTCCCCTCTTTCAGCTTAAAGATCTTAGATGATCACCCCAAGGAAAAGCAGAATATGAGGGCTGGGTTTTCAAAAGCAGGTAGGTGTCCACCATCCACTGGGATGCACCGCTTCCACAAAGCAGTCTTGGTTTTTAAGACACAACACAAAAGTCCACAACATGCCGTCAAAAGGGAATCACGTTACATAGCTCCTCTTATTGATGCTCATGTGGCTTATCTCCTGTAGCCTCTTTTGATGAACATGACTCTCTGAACAGCCAAAGACCATGATAACCATTTCATGCCCATCTCCCTGCTGTCACAGCATGTGTGCACATAAATCATCTGCATGTTGCTACAAACACACAAGCCTGACAAACGCTGTGCAAACCGTCCCATTGCTTTGGAAATTAAGAGCAGATGTATTTCACGTTTGAGTCTTTAGAACCACAAAACCAGGAATTTCATAAGCAAAAATGCAAGCTTCTACTCAACAGAGCTGGGCTGTCTTTGCAGTCTGGTTACGAGAGGACCAGAGGGCAAAAAAATTTGTACACAACTGGGATCTAAAGTCCCATTACAAAAGCCACACTTCATAAACAAATATTTATTGCAGGATTATCTACCTATTATTTAAATAAGAGGTCGTGTAGTGCTGTAAATACTGATGAGTGGCTGAAACAGGACTTTAATAACACATCTTATATGTTAATAATAATGTTTATGTTAATAATTTACCTTAATAACATCAACTGCCCTGAAGGGGCAGAGGAAACGAAGGGATTAGTTTTTGAAGACTGATCCTCAAGGCTTGACTATCATACACTGAGGCCATTTTGGTGCCACTCTAGTAATAAAAAGCAGTGTTTACGTAAGCTTCCTTTATGCCCATTCAGAGCACACTGAAAGGATCTTAACCAAACTGGAAAAAACATGCCTTTAAATTATTTCTCTTGGTCTTGAGTGGGCATCCCAAGTTGCAGTACTCTCCGTACAAGCCTGCCTACATCCTCCACTGGGAATTTTTAATGCGCATTTGAGATCATTTCAACACGCTGACTTTGGGGTTTGTGGGCCACTGTGCATATGCTGGGCATACATTACACTGCTATCCTTGTTCACAAGGCACTGTTTGGTGATGGGACTTCCCTGGATGCAATTTACTTTCCCCTTGTATGCCCCTTTAGTTTGTCTTCTAAGGCATCTCTCTCTCTCTCTCTTTTATGCCTTGCATTTTAACCGTTTTGTGCTTATCTGTAGCTGATGAATGAGAAGAAAAGAGATCGTTGGCTTTTATGCCACAAACAAAAATAATCCAGATGATACAGAGTTTATGGAAGTTTTACAATGTGTTAAAAAACACCCCAACAGTAAATCTTGCAACAATAAAACCAGTTATCATCTCAAATATTAAATTAAAGCACAACCCAAAATTTTAACTTATCCTTGACCTCAGAGTAAACTAGGCACTGGCATAAACCCAGGTGATTTAGTTGTGTTTGGAATGCATTATTATAGAATCCTAGAATCAGGATATAACAGGAGAGGTTGGAAAAGACCTCTAAGATCATCCAGTCCAACTGTCAGCCCAGCACGGATACTGGGTGGTGCAACAAGCCATTGAGGTTAACTGATTTGATGGCCTCAAATTTAAATTTGACATTGTAGTTGGCAACAAGAGCAGAAGAGACAATGCAACAAGTGAATCTGGAGCCAACTTGCTCCTTTGGAAGTTGTTTCTGGACCTGTGAGGTCTCTTGGAGGAACATGCAGAGGCTATGATGTCTGAACGTGGAGAGTAGTAAGAGATTCTGTCCCTCAATAGGTAGGTGACAGAAAACTTCAGTCTGTAACACTTGAGTATTGATGATTGCCATGGGATACCAACCTTTTGAACAGAGCTGTTGAGAATAAAGGTTATCACCACGTTACAAATGCTAAATAGCTCACTGAAGTTTTCCTCCAAACTGGAGCTGAGAGTCAGTATTTTAAACTGCTAGAAAACTCTGACTTGAAGACTTTAAACCATTTAATTTTGATAACAATTGAGTCATCTCAGTTCTCTAATGTCAAAACATTATCAAAGAACATATCAAATTGAGTATTAAGATATAACATTGGAACAAAACGGGTATGGCAAACTGACATTCTTTACTTTGTTAAAATGATACTTCTATATTGTCAAAAAGCAAATCCTTTTTTTCTTTTAGGTAGACACTTTCCTGCAAACCCTTTCATTTTTGACAAAACTTCATTATCAGAAATGAAGATTCTTTTGTCAGAAATGTTCTCAACCATCACATTTTGAAGCACACAAGAATTAAACAAGGAACGTGGCCTCCCCACACCTGAATGTTCTAGTTAATCTAAATTCCCAGATTCCTTACCAGTTCCCTGAAGTTAACTAGCACAGCTACAGTTCACTATTACTCTAGGAGATTTGCTTCCCATTACTCTAAAGAAAGAATGCAAATTCCTGCTCCAGAAAACCTGCTTGAATAGGGCTTGATAACACAGAATTTGGTGGAGAGTTCAGAGGGGAAGCCATATGAGGAACAGCTAAAGTCACTTGGTCTTTTCAGCCTGGAAGAGACTGAGAGGAGACCTCACAGTGGTCTGCAGCTTTCTCACAAGAGGATGAGGAGGAGCAGGTGCTGAGCTCTTCTCTCTGGCCACCAATGATAGGACCTGAGGGAACAGCAGGAGGAGGTGCCAGGGGAGGGTTAGGTTGGACGTTAGGAGAAGGTTCTTCCCCCCAGAGGGTGATGGAGCACTGGAACAGTGCCCATGACTGGGGGTGGGGCTGGACAGGCTTTGAGGTCCCTTCCGACCCAAACCATTCTATGATGGTATGATTGTGCGATTCTGACATTTAGCAACACAACAGCACAATGGGCAGCACGAGAGGCAGAAGGAACACACAAGGAAACCTGGCCCTGGTACAGGCAAATACACAGGGCTCAGCTCTTCTGAAAATGCTGGTGCCAGCTCCAGAGGGAGAACATGCGAAAACCCAGCCATGAGCAGGGAATGGTGTGGGTTCGGTCTGTCCCTGTCAAAAACCTGTGTGGGCTTTTTCTCCTGAAAACAGTTCTGCAGTCACTAAAAAAAGAACTTAGCCTCTGTGTTCCTGACATTTGAGTTTTGTAAGGAGTATTTCTGAACCATGGGGAGGAGATCCAGCTGGATGGGAGGTGAGAATTCAAGTGTGTTCCTATCAGCAGTCTGTAGCCAAGCTCTGAGAATTATGTTCTATTCTGTTTTTTTTCCTCACCTAAATAAACCCACTAACAGGACTAAAGAAAAGAACTTCAGCAAACAACATGAAAAATTAACGATTTGAGACAGGCTGTTTTATTAGGCCTGACTGATTTGTTAGTTCCACCTCATTGGTAGAATCGGTAAAGATGCTCTGATAAGAGCCCAGAAATCCAGATATGTTTTGGTTTGGGTACATAAATAACAGCACACTCTTTCACACAGAATGGTAGGGATTGCAAGGGGGTTTATGACTAGGTCAGGAAAACAGCCACCAGAAAAGCAAGAAAGAAACAGTGTGGAGTCTCCATGAAGGAGGGAGAAGAGCAAGTCCCTCAAGCATCTACACGAATACACGGCAAGCACACAGATCCCAGATGTTTAGAGATGCAACACACAGGTCTCAGCTACACAGAGATGCGAAGTGACTCCACAGCCCCTCGGTGCAGCCTCTGCATGCAAATACTCTACCAAAATGCTGCATTACCACAGCTTCTCCTCTCACATCTCATCCCACTAGAGATTTTGGCCCAGCAAAGATGTTAATGTGGACATTTGAGGAGGAGCACTGAAGAAGCGTTATCAGGTGCCCGGTATGTTTTTATCTTGTGGTGTTTCTGTATTTTTGCAGTGATCTAGAGGACCATTCAACCAGTCTCACAGAGCAGGGAGACAGCCCGACAGCCTTAAGAAGTGTCCTTCAATGATGCCTGGCTGTATACACCTTTTTTTTCTCAACACTTTTCAGACAGGTGATGTAAACAAACTAAAATCTGTGAAAATTAGGCTGGAAACATCCTGAGAACTTCTGTATGGGCTATACTGCCAGAACTGGTTCAGAGGAACATCTCTTCCGTGAAAGGTCCAGAGTCAGCCAGGAAGAAAAGTAAAGCATCGTAATGTGTAAAGATTGGGTCGCTTTCTGTTTGAGATTGGGATCAGTCACATCTTTCACTACCACAAAAGCAGATAAAAACCTTGCCCATCATTCTGGTCAAATAACACATCAGATTCTCAGCTACAGAAAGCATAAATTAAACCCCAGATACATCACAAGCCTTCACACACTCTGTAGAGGAAATGCGGAGAGGGGCGTGAAACCGTTCTGAAATGCCTGGTGACAGCGAACAGTTTCCAGTTGCAGTGACTGCCTGGTAGAGGAGAAAAGGCGCTGGTGCGCACTTTGGCTTTGGAGGAAGGAGATACTACATGGACAGCAAGACAAGGGTGGAAGGGGATGCACAGGGCTGAAGCAAATGGACACAGCTTTAAGGGAAACCTTCCCCTTACTTAGCTACAAAGCATGGCTTTAGCCTCATCTAGTCCAGCAATAAGGTACTAACAACTCCTTTCTGCAGATCTCTCTCTCACCCCCTGCTAAATCGCACCTGATATCTAGAAAATACTGTCCTCGAAACCCACTGACAGCCCAACGCATGATGGTAAGAGAGTCTCATGCGTCAGCATTTAGGATCATTACTGTAAAATGTTACAGAAGGGATTCGGGTTAATGGAGGTAATCTTTGATTATCTGATGTAACAGATTGCTCTGCCAGTGATTCATTCCTTCTGCCACAATATATTTCGGGTTTGCAGCTGCAAATAGCAAGCAGGATAGAGCTGGCTCCCAAGCTAAGACTGTCCCTGTTGTTTGGAGAAACCCCTATGAGAAAGGGTGCTGAGCCATCGCCAGCGTGTGAAAGCCCAGCAGAGCTTCACTGAGGGGAGTGGGTCGCAGCGGTGACTGCAGTCACTCATTCATGGGTGTTACTATAGCTACCGGTTGAAGGACTGCACACGAAAAGCAGAAATAAAAGAAGAAAATTAGGAGGTAGAAGACAAAAAAAGAGGAAATCTGTCATAAAGCAAAGGCAGAGGGTTCCTTGGGTTAGCTAATGAAGTGCTTCAGAAGCAGCGACTGAAAAATGAGGCTTGAAGGTTGCATGGCGTAAGCTTCATATGATGCAAGCAGCTGGCCCGCTCTCGTCTCGCCTCTCCCACCCACCCCGAGTGCTGGCGGTGGTAAGCACCATCCTCATAAACACAAAACAGCAGCTTGGGTACTGAAGGAGCTGGCGGATGTGCTGGCCAAACCCCTTTCCATCATCTTCCAACAGTCCTGGAAGACTGGGGAAGTCCCACTGGACTGGAGGCTGGCTGATGTTGTGCCCATCTACAAAAAGGGCCGCAGGGAGGACCCAGGAAACTACAGGCCTGTCAGTCTGACCTCAGTGCCAGGGAAAGTCATGGAACAGGTGATCTTGAGTGCTATCATGAAGCACATGCAAGAGAACCGGGTGATCAGGCCCAGTCAACATGGGTTCACAAAAGGCAGGTCTTGCCAGACTAACCTGATCGCCTTCTATGACAAAGTGACCCGGCTACTGGATGAGGGAAAGGCTGTGGATGTGGTCTTCCTGGACTTCAGCAAAGCCTTTGACACAGTTTCTCACAGCGTTCTGCTTGAGAAACTGTCAGCCTCTGGGCTGGACAGGCGCACACTCTCCTGGGTGGAAAACTGGTTGGATGGCCGGGCCCAGAGAGTGGTGGGAAATGGTGTGAAATCCAGCTGGAGGCCAGTGACAAGTGGGGTTCCCCAGGGCTCAGTGCTGGGTCCAGCCCTGTTCAATGTCTTCATCAATGATCTGGATGAAGGCATCGAGTGCACCCTTAGCAAGTTTGCGGACGACACTAAGCTGGGTGGAAGTGTCGATCTGCTGGAGGGTCGGGAGGCTCTGCAAAGGGATCTGAACAGGCTGGACCGCTGGGCAGAGTCCAATGGCATGAGGTTTAACAAGGCCAAATGCCGGGTCCTGCACTTGGGGCACAACAACCCTATGCAGTGCTACAGACTGGGAGAAGTCTGTCTAGAAAGCTGCCTGGAGGAGAGGGACCTGGGGGTGTTGGTTGACAGCCGACTGAATATGAGCCAGCAGTGTGCCCAGGTGGCCAAGAAGGCCAATGGCATCTTGGCTTGTATCAGAAACGGCGTGACCAGCAGGTCCAGGGAGGTTATCCTCCCTCTGTACTCGGCACTGGTGAGACCGCTCCTCGAATACTGTGTTCAGTTCTGGGCCCCTCACCACAAGAAGGATGTTGAGGCTCTGGAGAGAGTACAGAGAAGAGCAACAAAGCTGGTGAAAGGGCTGGAGAACAGGCCTTATGAGGAGCGGCTGAGAGAGCTGGGGTTGTTTAGCCTGGAGAAGAGGAGGCTGAGGGGTGACCTCCTTGCTCTCTACAACTACCTGAAAGGACGTTGTAGAGAGGAGGGTGCTGGCCTCTTCTCCCAAGTGACAGGGGACAGGACAAGAGGGAATGGCTTCAAGCTCCGCCAGGGGAGGTTTAGGCTAGACGTTAGGAAAAAATTCTTTAGGGTCATTGGGCACTGGAACAGGCTGCCCAGGGAGGTGGTTGAGTCACCTTCCCTGGAGGCGTTTAAGGCACGGGTGGACGAGGTGCTGAGGGATATGGTTTAGTGTTTGGTAGGAACGGTTGGACTCGGTGATCCGGTGGGTCTCTTCCAACCTGGTTATTCTGTGATTCTGTGATTCTGTGGGTCAGGGATGGATTAACTATTTCCTCATTGTTCACAAAGTCCTGCACTTCTACTTGTTCTCCACACCATCCGGGGGCCAGAATTAAAACAAGGGGTTGACCTGGGCCAAAAGCTGCTAGGAGCAGTGTGGAAACAGGCAGTGATGAACAATGAACCTTCCACCAGGGACTCCAGGAGAGAGCAAAACCTGGGCACTGTCATAGCCTGTAGCACAATGGGTGACGAAAAAAGCATCACCACACAGCAATCCCACACCACCGACACCTCCTGGTGTGAAATCCCTGCTTCAGATTCACATGCCCAAGATAGCCCAGGGCACCAAAAGCAGCTGCATCCAGGGACAGACGCTTCTAATACATCCATAAATCTAAATAAATGCATAATTCCCACTCACATGCCTTCCTGACAGCCAGCTGTTCCCTTTGCTTTCTGTTATCCTTGCTCAGAAATGAATTTCCCTGTCTGGGCCAGCTTTTTAGCAGTTTTTATTGCAAAGCATATACATTTGGCTGGTGGTGGGCAAAAGCTAAGCCTTTGAGTAAATAAAACCCTAGGGCAGCTTGCAGGGAATGACAGAGAACAGATATCTGTGGGGTCTTTACCCCGGTCCTGAAAACCAATAATAGCAGGAGGTCAGAGATCACCAGCTTAATTGTCCGATGAATTAATGGTGACGAAGGTCTGTTTCCCCTCTTGTTAAAATTGACACCAGATATTTCAGAGAAAGCAGAAGGGCACTTGGCCACAAAGGAATGTTTTGATGGCTGGAGCTGAGATTGTTGCCAGTCCCAGCCCGTCAGAGCAGTGTGGGTCAAACAAAGTCATGGTAGGAAAGTGCTGATGACTCCTGCACAAAACAAAACCTTCTGGGTTCAGTGAAGCAGCCACAGATTACTCTGCTTGCTTTGGAAAGAAAGATGGTTTGCTTATGTTTAGAAGAAAAAAACGGATCCGGATCTGTAAATGTAACAAGTGTAAAACAAAATGAAATGGGAAGAGTGTGAGTTGCACCATAAAAATCAGTTTCTGCCTAGTTTGAAGGAAAATGGAGAGAAAAAAAAAATATCAAAATGGATAATAAAAAGCAAAATTTTTCTTCACATGTTCCCCCTCCAGCAGAAGCTCCTCTTTCATTGTCCCATATAATCCCTGCTCAGCAACATGTCTTTGAGTTGAAAGCATCCTCATGGGATGAATAACAAACCCGGCAAATACTAGGGGACCACTTTTATCCAGTTAGTGACATTTGGTGAAGCTGGCTAACACATTTCTATTGAAACAACTCCTTCCGCATTTAAGAAGGAGCTCTACTTGCTTAATTTCTTCTTGTTGCTCAATCTCATTACGATTCATATTTCCATGCGGTGTTGTAGGAACAAGGATGAAAGCTTCCCTTTGTTTTAAGGTGGTTACATTAGTTTTGAGCTATTGGAAAACATCTTTTCCGTTCATCTTCATAGATATGAACCCCTCTCATGTTTCATTTAAGCTACCTAAATGTAAGCACAGTTTCTGAGATCTGTAAAGTGATTTCTTACATTGTAAGTCATTCCAGTACCTGAAGGGCCTGAAAGCTGGGGAGGGACTTTTTACATAGCCTTGTAGTGATAGGATGAGGGGCAATGGGTATAAGCTGGAGGGAGGCAGATTTAGACTAAACATAAGGAGGAATTTCTTCACTGTGTGAGGCATTGGAACAGGTTGCTCAGGGAAGTTGTGGCTGCCCCATCCCTGGAGGTGTTCAAGGCCAGGTTGGATGGGGCTTTGAACAACCTGATCCAGTGGGAGGTGTCCTTGCCCATGGCAGGGGGGTTGGAACTGGATGATTTTTAAGGTCATGTAATCTGGGCCAGGGCTTCCCTACCCTCACAGCAAAACATTTCTCCCTAAGCTCTCATCAAAATCTCCCCTCTTTCAGCTGAAAACCATTCCCCGTCATCCTATCCCCACAATCCCTGATCAAGAGTCCCTCCCCAGCTTTCCTGGAGCCCTTTTCAGCACTGGAAGCTGCTCTAAGGTCTCCCTGCAGCCTTCTTTTCTCCAGGCTGAACAACCACAACTCTCTCAGCCTGTACTCGTACGGGAGGTGCTCCAGCCCTTGGATCATCTCCATGGCCTCCTCTGGACTCACTCCAACAGCTCCATGTCTTTCCTATGCTGAGGACTCCAGAACTGATGTAACTCGGTTTATTATCGCTCCTTTCAGTGTGTCAGGGCAGAAAAAAGAAATTCAGCCAGTACTTTTGATGTTATTTTGATTTTTAAACTCATGAGAGCAAACTCGCAAGCCATTACAGAGAAAACCCAAGCCTCCTCATCTCACTCGCCCCCCCAGTGACACAGCACACTCTGCACTGCGCAGAGCAATGCAGCAGCAAACACTGATCTTTGTGTCTAAGCATCTAAGCCCAAGTGGCACATGTGCTATTTTAGCCCTTCTGGGAGAAATTGTAATTAATATTATTTTGGTGACGGCTATTTACCACATCCCACTGAAAAACCACAATCTGTGCTTATGGAACTTGAAACCAATTAATACTCACTTCCTACCAGCTTCATGTGTCTTTTAATTTAAAGATACATTTACAGACAAAACAGGTCAGTAACTCTTCCCAACAAGCCAAACAGTATCTTAATCACTTGTGTTTAATAGGAAACAAATGACTGAGCACTGATAAAGTTGGCCATTATGCTTTTGAGGAAAAGAAAAGTGACTACAGAACAATCTGATAATGAGAGAATTTGCTTCCTGCCTAACTTGATATTTATAAACCTTCTCAGCAAGGGGGCAAAAAGGAAATCATTTCAGCTGGCTGAAGTTAAAGTTCCAAATCACATTTTAAAACGACAACAAAAACAGGACCCCGGCTGGAAACAGCGCTGGTGGGAAAGATCTGGAGAAACAACACGAGGCAGGAAGCCTCAAGTTCAGGCTGCCCTTTGCTCAGGAGGCTCGGGCTCTCCCACTGCCGGTGGACATGGACTACACCTTGCACGGCACGGATCCTCCCTCTGCGCCTCTGTCACAACAACAGGGTGTCGGGGAGCAGGGTCGTCCTGGCTGTCTTTTCCACCTTTGATGGAATGACTGGATTGAACAGTCTCC
The DNA here is from genome assembly GCF_032191515.1 of Phaenicophaeus curvirostris. Classification (NCBI taxonomy): domain Eukaryota; kingdom Metazoa; phylum Chordata; class Aves; order Cuculiformes; family Cuculidae; genus Phaenicophaeus; species Phaenicophaeus curvirostris. The sequence goes on along the minus strand of NC_091400.1, from coordinate 10,804,184 downwards.
CTCTGTCTCTAGTAACTCATTTTCATGAAGACACAGATCTTTTTTCAAGCAAAGGTCTACAATTTCAGTTATTTTCCATGCTTTTGTGTACTTAATCCTCTCGAAACGCAGGCAATGATTGCCCTCCAGCCTGACTAGTGTCTCAAGAGCAGAACTGGTTCTCAACCATAACAGCCTCGAGTCCAGCTATGTCAAGCACCTCCAACTCCAGCTGGTTTCAGCAGGAGCTGCGCTTGCCAGCAAGCCCATCAGCAAGCCCCTTCAGAGAGGGAGAGAAAACAATCCTAACAGAGGAGTCCCCTCTGCACAAAGCTATAAGCGCAGATTGTTTCTGGAGTAAGTGCTGGTTTCATACTGGTATGGAGGTTTTCATGGGAGAATAACATGGGAGACATGGAAGAGTCCTTACAGTGATAGTAAAAATAAACATAAATTATTGGTATTTTATGCCTACAAAGGCAGTGTTCTCTATTATTTTACAAAAGAAATGTTTACCTCCCAGCAGCAGAGAAGCAAAGACAGGGGAAAAAAGTAGAAGGTGCATCCACTTTGTTTCACATTTTCCATGTCAGTAAATGACAAAGCGGTTTGCACTTTGCTGCCTTGGCTCCAGGTATCAAGTAAAACATTTCTGAGTTGCTTTTGAAGTATATTAATAAAAAGAATAAGCCAAACACATCCCTTGGCTTTTTAGCACTGCCCTCGACTTAAGGACCCAAAAGTATTTTGCAAACAAAAATAGAAAAAGCTTTTCCAGCTTAAAGATGAATTTTGCCCGCACATAAATTAGCGTGACTTATACAGTCCTGTTGAGACACTCCACATGTACAACTGGGAAAAGAAATTATCCCAGACAGTTTAACTGCACAACTTTAATGAGAAAAAAAAAAAAACCCAAATAAAACCAGACCCGTTCTTCTTGAAATGTTTTTCAGTTAATATTGTGAGAGAAGCTAAGATAACTAGGACTGGGTAGATGCTGGAAGGAAAAGCAGTCTTTATTTGCTATTTATGGTGTTTGTTCTAAGCAGCCCATCTTTGCTGGGTGGAGAATGGACTGGGAGCAGCCCTGCAGAGAACAATTTGGGGTGCTGGTGGATGAAAAGTTCAACAAGAGCCAGCACTTGCAGCCCACAAAGACAGCTGTGTCCCTGGCTGCATCAAAAGAAAGGTGGTCAGTAGGGCAAGGGAGGAGATTCTGCTCCACTCTGGTGAGACTCCACCTGGAGTGCTGAGTTCAGTTCTAGAATCCCAAACATCAGAAGGAGACGGAACTGTTGAAACGGGTTCAGAGGAGGCCACAGAGATGATCTGAGGGCTGGAGCCCCTCTGCTGTGAGGCCAGGTTGAGAGAGTTGGGGTTGTTCAGCCTGGAGAAGAGAAGGCTCTGGGGAGACCTGAGAGCAGCTTCCAGTGCTGAAAGGGGCTCCAGGAAAGCCAGGGTGGGGCTCTTGATCAGGGAGTGCAGGGATATGATGAGGGAGAAGAGTTTTAAGCTGAAAGAGGGGAGATTGAGATGAGATCTTATAAAGAAAAGTTTTCCTCTGGGGAGGCCCTGGCCCAGGTTGCCCAGAGCAGTGGTGGCTGCCCCATCCCTGGAGGTGTTCAAGGTCCGGTTGGATGCGGGTTTGAACAATCTGATCCAGTGGAACTGGATGGACTTTAAGGTCCCTTCCAATCCAAACTATTCTGTGATTCTATGAACTGTGTGCCAGCCCTCCTGCCACGGCCATGCTTAGTGAACTAAGACAGATGTCCTCTGTGATATAAAGAAATCTTTGTTGGCTCAGTTGATGATGACCAAAGTTTCATCATAAGCTGCCACCAGGACTTGTCTTTGGCCAGAGCCTCCAGCTCACACCAATGAACCCAGTCATATTTGTATGTCTTTTACCTAATGCTGACAGAGGCAGGCATCCATCTCTGAAAAATAAAATATAAGGAGCGAAGCCTGGCATGTGAAATCCCTGTTCATCCTCTTTAAGAGCTGACACATTAAGACAACTGAAGAGAAGGAATTCATGGCAATTTGCTCACATGAAAAGAGCCAAGAATTGGACTTAGTCTTGCCCTGAAATCCAAGAGATACAACAGCAGATGTCTTTCATCTATATGACCTTTTCCACTAAGACAAAAGGGAGACAGGATATTAAATCACAGTTTAAGATTTTATGACTCTTGGCAAGGATTTATTTATTGTGGGGTTGTTTGTTTTGGGACTTTGTTTTCAGGCGAAGGAGTGTTATTTTTTGCACTTTTCATGGAACCTCAGCTGAAATACCATAAAAGTGTCTGAGACAAATTTCTTCTGGGTAATTAGCACACTTCCAAAGTCACAAGCTGACTCCCTGTCCAACTCACATTGCTCAAACTGGTGTGTTCAAACCAGGACAACCATGTGACATGGTCCAGAGGGGTCATGGATGCCCCGTCCCTGGAGGTGTTCAAGGTCAGGTTGGGTGGGGCTTTGAGCAACCGGATCCAGTGGGAGGCATCCCTGCCAGACAGGAGGCTGGAACTGGTTGGGCTTTGAGGACCCTTCCAACTCAAACCATTCAGTGAGTGCATGATAACTTGTGAAACTAAGGTCTCCTGCTCATCACCAGGTTGGATGAGGCCTTGGGCAACCTGATCCAGTGGGATGTCCCTGCCCATGGCAGGGAGGTTGGAACTAGGTGATCTTTAAGGTCCCTTCCAATCCTAACTTTTCTATGATTCTATGACCACAGATGGACTTGGGTGAGGTTGCTGAAGCAGATCCCTGTGTGTTCACCCAGCTCCTCTGCCAGGAGCTATTGCCCATGAGGAGCCTAAGATTTTGGGCTGGGCTCCTAATTTACAGTTGCTGGAATTCACATTACCACAGCAGGCTATAAACCATGACCGTAGGTATATATTCTAGCTGAACCTATCTCAGATCTCAACTCAGAGCCCTTCATCTTCTCTTCAGTCAGTTCCTAGCACATAACATGAACTTTGACAATGCTGCAGAATATCATGCTGAACAAAATCAAAATATGGTTATCATTTATCAGCAAATGAAACATATGGAATCATAGTCCTGAGTTGGAAGGGACCCACAAGGCTCATCTCCTGTTCCTGCATGGACAACCCCAGCATTCACACTGTGGGTCTGAGGGCATTAGCCAAATGCTGCTAGAATATTGTCAGGCTTGGGGCTGTGACTGCTTCCCTGGGCAGCTGTTCCAGTGCTCCACAACCTTCTGGGGGAAGAACCTTCTCCTAATGTCCAACCAAACTCCCCCCTGGCACAGCTTCCTGCCATTCCCTCAGGTCCTACCACTGGTGACCAGAGAGAAGAGCTCAGCACCTGCTCCTCCTCCTCCCCTTGTGAGGAAACTGTAACTGCGATGAGGTCTCCCCTCAGTCTCATTTTCTCCAGGCTGCACAGACCAAGTGACTTTAGCTGCTCCTGATACGGCTTCTCCTCTAAACCCCTTCACCAACCCTATTTCCCTCCTCTGGATGCTCTCCAGTAGCTTTAGAAAGAATCCTACTATCCTGCAGCACCCCAAACTTCACACAGTGTGTCTGAGCTCAACATTTTTTTTCTCAGACTCAATCTTCACAGCCTGTTAGAAATGTTTGCATCCCCTTTGTTCTAGACTAGAAATAGGTTTTCTTGAAATCTGGGAAGAAAAACAAAGAAGCAAAATCCCCAAACAAGACAACAGCAACCCTTTTGGCCCTCAGAACCTCTCTAGGGCCCTCAGATCTCACAGTCATGAGGGCAGGTGAGGCTGAGCTGGAACTCCACGTGTTCTTTCAGAGTGACTAAAACACGACACAGGCCAAATGCAACCACATGCTATTTCCAAAAAGAGAACACATATGGCTGAGCATTTCTGAAAAGTCAAAATCTGCTCGTGCTGGAATCAACGGGCGTTTCACTCTTGACTGCTGTGGGAGCCGGGTTAAGTCAACACTGGGCAAGACGGGAAAATCCCAATCAGAGACCAAGCACAGCATTCCCCCTAGAGATTATTCATAAAGTGAGTGTAGACGTCACAAGAAAACAGAAGGTGCTACAGAGCTGTTATTTTTAAGCTGAGGGTGAGAAAAGAGGCAGTGAAGCGGAGAGCAGAACTTCTTACATTGCTTTGTCACCATTCTTGTTAAGGAGCACAAGGAAATTATTTTAAAGAGAGAAAATTCATAGTTATCTCTGTTTCTTCAGTGCAAAACAGATTTATTTTTTAACTTTATTTGATGTTCTACATGTTTTTTAATACTTCTGAATTTTCTGAAACTGTTTCTTTCTGCATTCTTTTTATCCTAAGACCCATGTTATTTTCAGCACTACCAAGAATACTTCTTTAAACTACTTAGAAGACATGCTCCCCAGTCCCCTGTCTTCTATAGAATTAAATCAGGTCCGAGCTGCCCGAACTGCTTTTGCAGAGTTGGATACTGTCTCTACTTTCTTTGGCAAGGAGCAATCAATCTGGTAAAGCCGAGTCAGACACTGAAGTGGATCACAGTGAGCATCTGGGCACAACGACGGAGACCAATTCTAATCATCAGCATTGCAGGACTGTAATCCTCAAATCCAGGCATGAGCAATTATCGGTATAAGAGCGTAATTTATTCCTGGCAGTCAGACACAAGATGGATATCCCATTGGGCAGCAGTTAGATTATTATACTCATTTCAGAAGGCTTAGCAAGACCACTTATCATGTATGAAACTGTACTAATAGCAGGCAGGCTGAGCCATCAGATGAGTTTAATAACGGGCTCAACTAAAGTCAGCAACGTGCTCTCGTTACGCAGGGGATCAAAAATGCCAGCACGGAAATGAAAGTATTATAGCTTCTTGGACTTCTCATAGAATCATAGAATGGTCTGGTTTGGAAGGGACCTTAAAGCCCATCTAGTCCCACCCGTTGCCATGGGCAGGGACACCTCCCACTGGATCAAGTTGCTCCAAGCCCCATCCAACCTGGGGGAACACCTCCAGGGATGGGGCAGCCACCACTGCTCCGGGCAACCTGGGCCAGGGCCTCCTCATCCTCACAGGGATATATTTCTTCCTAAGATCCCATCTCAATCTCCCCTCTTTCAGCTGAAAACTGTTCCTCCTTATCCTACCCCTGCACTCCCTGATCAAGAGCACCTCCCCAGCTTTCCTGAAGCCCCTTTCAGTGCTGGAAGCTGCTCTAAGGTCTCCCCAGAGCCTTCTCTTCTCCAGGCTGAACAACCCCAATTTTCTCAGCCTGGCCTTGAATAGGAGATGCTCCAGCTCTTGTATCACCATCATGGCCGTTTTGATACTATAACCTTCATACGCTTCCAATCTCTCACTCAACTTATAAAATGACATGCTTGCAAACTTTCAGAGAATGGCACTTACTTCATGAGTGAAGACACAAATGACAAAAATGCAAGATGTCAACACAAAGACCTTAGATTAATATGCAATCCGACAGCACTGAGGAACAGTCCTGTCTTCATTACTCTAAATAATTCCCACGACTCACCTGTCTGACATTTGGGAAAGTACCCGTGAAACTTGTGTCTGTATCTGACATTGTGTCAATAAATGCCCTAGCAGTTTGCAAGAAACAGAGTCTTCTCCAATAGCCAGGATCTTCACTTGCTGCCCACCTGGAGGGATGTTCTCCAAGCACTATCACTTCCTTCCCCATTACTGCTTTTCCCACTCGAGTGTGGACCAGCCTCAGCTGCTCGGTTTGTGAAGCTGGACAAAAGCAACCACTCAGCATGGCTTGGCCAAGGTGGAAAATATATCAGAAAGGAATTTGGTTTTGCTCAGCCCAGCAGTCCCAGGCGCAATTGCAACCCCTGTGATTAGGGCTTGTGGAGAACACACATCGTTAAAGCTTCACCCTTGGGCATTCACCAAAAGAGAGGTTTGTTTTTCTAATTGGCTCAATATTTGGAGAAGGTAAATGGTGAATAATCACAGCCTCGGCAGCAACATGAGACAGGATGAAAGCAATACCAACTACCCGCTTCGCTCTGTTCTTCGTGGTGTGAGCTGCATGATGAGTGACGTCCAAGCCCAGGAGGAAACCATCCTAAAGAAGTTGTCCTCCCTCGCAGCGCTGTGGGGAGCGCCCAGGGACAACTCTTTTGGCTCTGGTCACCTCATTTGGCTTTTGGCCTCAGCAAACTATGGTATGTTTGTGTACAACTACAAACCTCCTTCGCAGAGCAGTAAGTTTCCTGCGAATATAAGCTACGAGCTCACTTCCTTTATTGCAAAGAAGAAATAAACAGTTCTTTGAGGTAAATGGCAATATTTCATTTGCGTGAGCCTGATGCTGTTCCAGAGTTTACGCCAGGTAAAGTGTTAATTTCTGCAAAGTACGTCCTCAACAAAAGCAGCTTTATAAATGGAATTTGATTATTGCAGAATCATGGAATGGTTTGGGTTGGAAGGGACATTAAAGCCCATTCAGTTCCAAACCCTGCCATAGGCAGGGACACCTTCCACTGGATCAGGGGTTCCAAGCCCCATCCAATCTGACCTTGAACACCTCCAGGGATGCGGCAGCCACCACTGCTCTGGGCAACCTGGGCCAGGGCCTCCCCACCCTCACAGGAAAAAAAATAACATCAAGTCAAATATTTTCTTCAGAGATGCTTACATCTATATACTTGGTCCTCTCAAACACAAAGGAAAAACAATAAAATAGCTACATCCATCATTAGATTAAATACAAGCAGTCACACTTAACCCCTGATAATTTAACCATGCAGAGCATCTTTCACTCATAATAAATGCAGAAAATGCAATGCAATCTATAAATATCACAGAGCCCCCTCAATGGCCAAGCTGCAGTGTTTGCCCTCTCAGTTTGTGATTTAAATGCCCCGGGTTATGAGCGCAGCGGGCTGCAGCCATTGACTGCTGTTCGGCTTCAGCGCTGACAGATGTCCCTTTCCAGAGCTGTAGAGGGGATGAATGAAAAGCCTCCACACTGCAAGCAGCACAGTTTTAAACACAACAGCGAGCTGCATCTTTCCACCGCCTGCTGATGCAACTCCAAGCATCCCTCCTGCAAGCAGTCTACCTTTTTATTTTTTTATGTATTCTATTTATTCTCTATTTTTCTATTGTTTCAAATCTTTTTCCCTTAATGCGAAAGCACAAAGGTTTCTCGCCTCAACGCCAGGGCCATAATTCTCCTGTTCGCAGGGCAGAGTGTGACCTCAGTCCTCCGCTCTCCCTGAAAAAGCGTATCTGCCATTGACGTCAAGGGCTCTGCACACGGAGGGAGGGAGATAAGCACATTGGAGGCAAGATCTGCTCCCTGAATGAGAATGGAGAATTCTGCTGGAGGAATTTACAAGCCTCTCGCAGTCTCCTCTCTTGATTAAAGCTGCTGGGATTATTACACAAACGCAGCTGCTGAATCCTGGCTATTGGAAAGCTGTCTCATGCAGGGCTCTGCTCATAACCCACCCCAATTGCCTGGGCAAGACAAAACCCACCATTAGCTACAAAAAGCAGGTCAGACGTAAAAAGTGTTGTCTTGGGAGTTGCTGACAGCTGTCTGTACGGCGTGTCACACCTAGGAGCTCTGAGCAGCTCGTAGAAAAACTAACATCCTGTTTGTGGTGCAGGTTTTAAGTAATCCAGACCCTCGGGTTAAATTAGGGGACTTTATACCCAGCCTTAACCATTGCCTTACTGAGAATTAGCCTGGGCACGACACCGCCCTGATGTGGCATTGCTGTTTATGTGTCTGCAGCAAACCTGGACCACACAGGGTCAGGGGTCTTTGTATCACTCCGCTCTATCTGCAGACACGCTCAGGAGTCAGCAAAGGGACACCAGCCTCACATCTCAGCCTGTTTCCCTCTGCAGTGGAGGTTCTCAACCACACGTTGTCTGTTTGTGGTTCCTCTGGGACCCAAAAACTGAGAAGCATCCTTGAGTTGGCCAGGTTAGATGTACCCCAGCCCCTTAGAAATGCACCCAGAGCATACAGCCCTCTGCATGAACCCAGACTTTTGAGAAAAGCTGCTTATTACAAATATAATTCTAGCAACAACAGACCAGCAGCATGATCTGATTACGCTATGGTGTGCATTTAACCAGGATTATCTAAGGTTAAGTTTGTCTGTCAGCTTTCCCTCGCTCTCACTCACAATGTTGTTCCATGCTTGCTTTTGCAGTGCTTTTGGTCAGGTATGGTTTATCTTCACTTTATCACGTGCCACCTTCACAAGCATTGTAGCAGTAAAGCAATAAGAGCCTCACATGGAATCACAGAATGGTTTGGGTTGGAAGGGACCTTAAAGCCTATCCAGTTCCAACCCCTCTCATGGGCAGGGACACCTCCCATTGGATCAGGTTGCTCAAAGCCCCATCCAACCTGGCCTTGAACACCTCCAGGGATGGGGCAGCCACCTCTTCTCTGGGCAACACCTGAAGGACCAGTGCAAAGGTGCACATCTCCTCTCAGCCTCCTCTTCTCCAGTTCCCCCAGTCGCTCCCATAACCCCAGCGCTCCAGACCCTTCTGCAGCCCTCTTGCCCCTTTCTGGACATGCTCCACCATTTATGTGTCTTTCAAGATGATTCCCATAAACAGCTGTGAGTTACTGGTTGAGGTTTCTCAGCCTCCATCACATTTGTTCATTGTTTCTCCATGCTACTTCAAAAAACAGCCTGAGAAAATGCCTACCAGAGTGTTTAATATGAAGCTGGGCAAGAGACAAATGATATATCACATCCTGAAGTACAAGATCCCATTTTCATTTTCTTCCTTGTCCTACACAAAACCACAACTTTTATAAACCACGATAGCACCAAGGTTTTCAAAATCTTCTGACAAAAATATGACTCCCTGCCAAAAAGCTGCAGCAATGAGTTCCTGGGGTTGACTGCTCTTATGTATTAATACTTTTCAACCATTCCCTATTGCTCTGTTCTTTTCAGCACATTGGAATACGCTTAGAAGGCAAAAAGAGCAAGGAAAAATGTGATGCTAAAGTTTCAGGATGATATTCTGCAGTATTTATTCAGTTCCCTAGTTCCCTCCTTTTATAAAAAAAGGGCACATATGGATTTCCAAAATATTCCAATCAATTAAATTAAGGCATTTCCTCCAGTTCTCCTTTTTTTTTTTCTCCTCCCCTAAGGATTTCACATAAATTACTGGTTGTCTAGATGCCAGGGGAAATCAAGAATTAAAATACAGAGCCATCCAAAACACCCTTAAGACCAGAGCCTGACACTGTGGTTTCAGTCAGCAACCACACTTTCATCTTATTGGGATGCCCTTGAAAAAAAACAGTGCTGTTGGAAGCCAAACCTGTGCCCAATTCATGGAAGGCATGAATGCACTATAAACCCTCGCAGGCCAAGAAATTCCACAGACACTGCGCAGATTATCTGTGATAACATCTTTTCCCATAATATTGAGCAGCAACAGAAATAAAAAGTCGAATGTTTTGAACATTTCAGCCTGCGGGACCAGCCCAGCCCCTGAAGTGGGGCAATGTGGGTGCTGCCGCACGGGAAGAAGCTGCCCAAAAGCTGGCTTGCCTCATAGTGGAAAAATCTACCTCAGGTACAGAGATTTTAGGAGGGCACAGGGCCTTCACAGCAGCACATCCTCCTCTCTTTCACACTTGCTCTTCTTGCACCTCAGCCATTAGAGACCTATGCTTCAGGCATACTTCCACAGAGCACCTCTAATTTCTTCCTCAAGGTTGGACCAACACAGTGCAGATCCATGGAGAGGAAGACTTAAGTGCACATTGTACCCATCTTCTGCTTTAAAAACCACCCAACCGTAGGTGAGACCCTGTTTCCCAAGAATACAACATGGGTAGACAGTAGCGGCTGGAGGGACAGGGTGTCAGAGGGGTTCCTTGTTGATTTAAAGCAATCCCAGAAGTATCTCGATTCACCAGGTTACACTTGCATTCCAGTTCTCTCATCTTTGTATTTCAAGCACTGCAACTCTTGGCAGTGTAGGACGCTCCTCAGAGGGCTTCCCCAGCTTCTCTCCTGACACAGTGATCAGTGCCATGAGACGTGCCGGCGGGAGACTGAAGGTCACGTTTGCACAGCTGCTACGTAGAAGATAAAAGTTTCAAAGGGCAGAGCTGGCCACCCCAGGCTGGTCAGAGGCCAGCGGGTATTGATCATGGAAATATTTTCTGTGAATCACATGAATTTCTCAGGCCTTTAAAAGCCAGATGGCTTTAAATTCAGGTTCATTTTCTTCTCTTGGTATAAATCAAAGAGTGAAGTGTAGCATTGTGCAGACAAGAAACAACAGCCTCAGAAGGTGGGACCTACAGCACTTCAAGATGTACCTGCCTACAGAATCAAATTATAATATGTTCTGAGTTGGAAGAGACCCATGAGGACCATCAAGTCCAACTCCTGTCCCTGCATGGACAACCCCAACATTCACACCGTGGGTCTGAGGGCGTTGGCCAAATGCTGCTGGAATATTGTCAGGCTTGGGGCTGTGACTGCTCCCCTGGGGGCTGTTCTAGTGCTCCACCACCCTCTGGGGGAAGAATCTTCTCCTAATGTCCAACCTAACCCTCCCCTGGCACATCTTCCTGCTGTTCCCTCGGAGCCTATAATTGGTTGCCAAAGAGAAGAGCTCAGCACCTGCTCCTCCTCCTCCTCCTCCCCTTGTGAGGAAACTGCAGACCGCAATGACGGTTGCCCTCAGTCTCCTCCAGACTGAACAGACCAAGTGGCTTTAGACACTCCTTATACAGCTTCCCCTCTAAACATTTCACCAACTTCATGGCTTCCTCTGGACACTCTCCAGTAGCTTTCCCCCAAGCATACTCCTAGCTCACCTTGACCAAGACACCCTGAGAAGCATGACCCTTCAAATACCACCAGGAAGGGGGGACACGGCCATTGGGATGGTCTCCAAAGCATCCCACTGCAGCGTGTCTGTGAGCACAATGGTCAAAAAGGGGAGAGAATACATTTGAAGTGGTGACTTTGCTGGAAAGCGTAGCTCAAAGCAAAAGATGGTCTGTATCAGTTGCTTCCTGTCCAAGGGCCAGCTTTCTGTATACATAGCAGTGCCCCTTCCACACAGAATCATGGAATGGTCTGGGTTGGAAAGGACCTTAAAACCCATCCAGTCCCACTTCCTGCCATGGGCAGGGACACCTCCCACTGGACCAGGTTGCTCAAAGCTTCATCCAGCCTGGCCTTGAACACCTCCAAGGATGGGGCAGCCACAACTTCCCTGGGTAACACACAAAGGAACAGTGCAGAGGTGTATGTCTAAAATCCCACATTATTTATTAGAATCTTGTGTCCTGTAGAGAGCTCTTCCTATCCTGTAGGTGGGATGTTGGTCAGGGAAGTGAGGAAGCTTCCAGGCTGAGACTCTGCTGACTGCCCTGACGCAAATCCAAGCAGGGTTACTTCAAGAACTTGTGTGGTCTTGTTTGTTGTTGAATGTGGAGATGACACTATCCATCATATTCATCTCTGGTGCTGCTCTCACCTCGGCCAAGTGACCGTCAGGGTGGATTCATCCCTAGCCTGTCCTCGCCTGAGACATGGGTACCACACACAGACAATAGAGAAGCTGAAGGCTCTCTGGGGCTCTGTTCGCACTTCATGTTAAGCAGCGGTGTCTCATCCCCTCCCAGAAGCTCTCAGGAGTTTTCCACACTCCGTTGGTCTCTTCACACCGTGCTCGGCCAGGCCACAGCAGTGACACGGCCAGATGTGAGGGAGACTTCCCACAACCAGCTCAAACAACCCAGTGAAGAATTTATGATAGCTCCTCCCTGCAGCCCGGATAAAGCAGGAGGGAGAAGAAGCAACTCACACAGTCACTGCTGGATGTCAGCAAGTTCAAACACACATGCGATGGGTCACAGCCACAAAAGACTAGGGAGGAGAGCTGTGTTTCCAGCCCCAGGTGTGAACTCTTGCCCCATAAAACAGATTTTGTGCTTCTCAGAGGGCTTTTGGCAGCCTGCGCTGAGGGCGGCCAGTGAGAACAGCAAGGTGCCTGGGCAGCAGTTGGCTCTAGGCCTGTCCCCAGCCAGGCGTGCCAAGTTGGACATGACTACGTGTCTCAGACAGCTCCCTGTCCGCAGCACGGCACAGTGATGGCCCTTCCTCCCACCAGACGTACGCAGTAAACATACGTCATTCCATGGAAAGACGTGTTTTCAGACCTCCAAGCCTAGGAGATTTTGGCAGTAGGGGAGGAGTTCAAATACGGGACTCAAAAAAGCAGGATGAGGGATGGTGGACCTTCCTTCTCTGGGGAGATTTCAGGCTGATTATGAAGAAGAGGAGCACATGGAGCAACGAATCATAAAAGAAGTCTTATTTAATGACTGAAGGTGTTATTTTGAAATAAAGAGGAGACATCATGAAGGTGCTATAAAGAAAACACCCCAAAAAGGCTTTAAGAATGGGATTACCTTTTGAAACGAGCTAGATGGTACTTGTGGTGCTCCCAGTGCACCACCCTTGGCCATCCTCTGGTCTCACCATCATGAGCCTACTCATGCAGTACAGAACCATAGAATCGTTTGGTTGGTAAAGAACTTGGAGATCATCGAGTCCAACCATACTTGTCCACTACTGAACCAGATTCCTGAGCACCTCATCTGCCCGTCTTTTAAATTCTTCCAGGTATGGAGACTCCACCACTGTCCTGGGCAGCCTCTGCCAGGGCTTCACCACTCTTTCAGTTAAGAAACGTTTCCTAATATCCAATCCAAACCTCTCCTGGTGTAACTTGAGGCCATTTCCTCTCATTCCATCACTTAGGAGAAGAGACCAGCAACCATCTACTAGAAAGGGGGGGCAGATTTTCCCATTAAACCTCTAGTGAAGATTTACCCAGAATGACTGAAACAAAGAGAAAAGTCACACTCACTGACTGATAAAGCAATAAACTGTGATGTTCTAGTGGTAGGAATTAAAGGTGTCTGGAGAGAAAGAAAACATCTAAAAGGCAGGGAACAGCACTAGGGGAAAGAGTCAGATCTTCTGCAAAGGCAGCAGCAGGCAAATTAGAGAAAGAGGCAGATGTTAGAAAAACATAAGGTTCCTGTGGGTGTATCACTTGCCAGCCATTCTTGCACAGAAAACGTAATTTTTTCAACATTTAGAAAAGAAAAAGAATGACTGATCTGTAATTTACAGAAATAAAGGCCTGGCCCAGATCCGAGGCTAGAATAATATTCTTGCAAAAGTGAATTTCGCTGAACTATCAGCATTGTGCATGGCAAGGCTGCTGCAGGAAGAGGGCAAATTCAGAATAATTGGACCAGCCTGCCCACTAAGAGCCACCCAGCTGGGAATCTCATTTAATAAGCCATTTAAATCCTATTTAACAAGCCATTTAACAACAATATGACCCCACCGAAGGGAAATCCTGGGGGAACAAGCTTGCATATTTGATACAGGCACCTTTGGCACATCCTGCAGCCAATGTTTCCCTCTATGTCCTCCTGCCTGGGGTCCATGGAAGAGAAATTCTAAAGCATAGCCATAGACAGGGTTTAGAGTTTAAAAAGGAATTGCTTTGACAGTCTCCTCTGTCCTTGCACTGGCATAAATCCATGCTCCATAGGAAGAAGATGTCCAAGTTTATAGCTTCTCTGTTTCTCTCAGCAGCCTGCAGCCTCACAGGCCTATTTGTTTTGAGGGTCAACAGTTTACATCAAGCCGTGGAAGTCTCCTTCCTACCACCAACCTGTCCCCAAATCCGCAGATTCTGAATGACAAATTGACCCTATGCACTTACAGCTCTAGATGATACCATTGTCAGAGGAAGCATCCTTTCTACAACACACCATAGCCAACCATGCCGACTTTATCTCTTCTGCCTCCCATCTCAGCCTCCTGTTTTCATCCCCAACCCGTGCCAGCCGATGGAAAGCCAGGAATGTGGGGAAAGCTACCACCCGCTTCAGTGGGTTGGTTCTTCAAAGCAACTAGAACAACAAAGGGCAGCAATTTATCAGGAAAATATCAGCTGTCAGGAAAAGCGAATGGAAATAATTCCTCTGCTGACTGTTCTTTTCACGACTGCTGTGCAATTGTCTCGTTCATTCCCACAGCTGGATGCTGTAGCTTTCTCCTTGGCATATGTAATTAAAAGTGACGCTAGAACAACTTGAGTAAATTGGAATTGATTTCATCAACTGTGTAAGCGGGTCAGTGACACGTGCCTTTCTTTCCTGCCCTCCCTTTGTCCACTAGCACGTTCTCCAGCCCAGCAGCTGTTGACACTCTGTTTGATGGCCCAGTTTCCTACTGGGAAAGGAGGCTTCCATTAAATCCAAGTGTTCCACGAGAAGGTACACAATTTGTCAATGTTTTCACTAAAAATGATCAGAACTATTCAGACTTGACTTGGCTGGAATACTGCAATTTGATAAGGTCAAAATGCATCAACTCAAGCTTCATCATTTAGATTTCTGTATTATTATAATGTCACATAACTGAACACCAGCTGATAGAGGTGGAAAGCTGAATATCTCAGTCTCATTAAAACAGTCCACTGAAATACTAACCAGTGACAAAATGTGAGGGAGGAGAAACCTTTCCTAAAAAGAAATTTTAAAGCTTTCAGTTTTCTTTCTAATTGGAATCTTATTTGCTTCAATACTTCCATGGAACAGGATTTCCATGTCCCACTCAGAACATGGCAACCTGCAGTCCACGCTTGGTATCACCAGACAGGGACATTTGCAGAATGGATTCCTGAAGAAATTTCTCTCTTGGTACCCTCACACATAGACACAAATCCTCATGTCTTCAAGGCAAAAGAAGAATGGATGGACTCTATCTTCTGGGCTTTACTGCAACCAACCTGCCTGGTACCTCGCCGCTCTCATCCTTTTTTCGCCTCCTTACTCATCTCTCCCTACATCCTTCCCTCTCCTGTCCAAGAAGCCCATCTGTACTCTATTGTTTTGCTCTTCTCCAGTTCAGAAGTGCGCAGGAGGTCTTGCCACAGGGTTTGTAGTCATGCTGTGCTTATCTTAACCCATGCAAGATGTGGGCAGTGTTGCACAGCCCCATGTTTGGTGAGCCATCCCTTTGGCTCAGAGAATGCCATGCATTTAACTACTCTCCTCTTGCATTGGATTTCACTTCGAATTTCACAGAATCACTAGGTTGGAAAAGACCCACAGGATCATTGAGCCCAAACATTCCTATCAACCATTAAAACATGCCCCTCAGCACCTCATCCACCTGTCTTTTAAATACCTCCAGGGATGATGACTCAATCACCTCCCTGGGCAGCCTCTGCCAGGGTCCAATGGCCCTTTTCATGAAATTTTTTTTTCTGATCCCCAGCCTGAACCTCCCCTGGCGGAGCTTGAGGCCATTCCCTCTCATCCTGTCCCCTGTCACTTGGGAGAAGAGGCCAGCACCCTCGTCTCCACAATCTCCTTTCAGGTAGTTGTAGAGAGCAATAAGGTCCCCCCTCAGCCTCCTCTTCTGCAGGCTAAACAACCCCAGTTCCCTTAGCCGCTCCTCATAAAACCTGTTCTCCAGCCCCTTCACCAGCTTCGTCGCCCTTCTCAGGACACGCACCTTTCTACGTCCATTTTGCAAATTCTCTGCATCCTCAGAGCCACTTGCTCTGTTCAGCCTGGGGAAGAGGAGGCTGAGGGGAGACATCACGGGCTACAGCTTCCTCACAGAGAGAGGAGGAGGAGCAGGCGCTGATATCTTCTCTCTGGCAACCAATGATACGTGGGAAGATGGGCCGGGGGGGGTTAGGCTGGACATTAGGAAAAGGTTCCTCACCCAGAGGGTGGTGGAGCACTGGAACAGCTCCCCAGGGAAGCAGTCATGGCACCGAGCCTGATAATATTCCAGAAGCATTTGAATAACACCCTCAGACCCACGGTGTGAATGTTGGGGTTGTCCCGTGCAGGGACAGGAGCTGGACTCGACCCTTGTGGGTCCCTTCCAGCTCATGACATTCTATGATTCTACGACACTCTCTGACCCTCCAGAAGATACTTACAGTTTCTTTAACAGATTTGCAAAACTTCAAAGACTTTTCATTTAAAATAGACTTATAGAGACCTATCTCCACCTCCATTAACCTCTATTGCTTCCAATTTCTATTGAGTGCCTGCACTGCTCTGGGTAAATGAAAGCAAAGCATCTCTGTGGGCTTCTCCTACGGCAGATTCAAGAGTCAAACCACCTAGGGAGTCCTTCAAGAAATCTGTCATGTATGAAAATCTTCCTTATAACCAATGTTTTAACATCTACCAGCTGTATTGAAACCACCAAGTAAACAAAACACCAATTGTTTTGGTTCACCTAAGCAAACAATTGAAGTATAACCCAGATCAAGAAAATTTTTAATTACAGTATTAAAAAAAGGCATTATCAACTAAATACAGCAATTGAGAAATTACAGCTCATGAATATGCAAATTACCTGACAAATCCTTTCTGGAAATGCTTCAGTAATTTTCAGAGATAAACCCCGAACAAGCTGTCTCTTTCATTTGCAGCTTTATTTGTTGATAAATACCCACTGCTCTCTACCGCGTTTTTAGGAAACATTTTTAATGCAGTCATCATTTAAAAGCACTTCTTGTGGATGAAATGCATTAAATGGACCCAAGGTTCTATGGACCCAAGGTTCTCCTCCTGCATTAAAGGCATTTTGAAGTCTGAAGTACAAGAATTTTAAATTCCTTTTAATGTTTGAAATAGTAAGTGCAGACAAGTCACCTCAGGCCTCAGTGTCTGACGTAGCCAAAGTCATAAAATCAAACACAAAATCAAACATCAATATTTTATGGCCATCTAGGACAAAACTTGGGCAAGTAAAAGGCCTCAGGGAATTCTAAGAAGCTGCATGGATGCTGCCCCACAGACTAAAGCAGGAGCTTCACTTTTCTGCTCAATTGAAAGAGCGGGAGAAGCTGATGAAGATGGGGAATATGCAGTATCACAGGTCTGCTCAAAGGCTTTGCTGAGCCTCTTCAGGTTGTCCTGAAGATGAGACACTCTCTGCAAGGAGCCGCGCTTTGAAGATGTGAGATGACTGTGAAATGAAGTCCATGGGAACCCTTTGATTCTTATCTAACTTGCTCATCCCAGAACCATGTTCAAGTGCATTATGTCCTATTCGGCTACCTAAGAGGATGTGGATAGTCTCCTCAAGATCACATTTCTAAAACATCATCTCCTCTCTCTCACCCATGACTGTAATCACCTCAGCTATTGACACAAGAGTCATTAGAGAAGGAATGAGAAAAACATGACCAATTCCAGTGGGTTCCAAAGAGCACTTGCTTCACCATCACTCACCTTCATCTAACCAGGTACCAAGCAGAATCCCACCTGCCCGCAGCATGGACACCCAGTGCTACTGAAGGAGAACCACTACTTGCCTCCTGGCCTGAACTGCTTTCTTTTCAGCTGCAGGAGACTTGTTGGGGAAGGGAGAACAGCCAGAGCCCGACTCACAGCACCAGCCATGGAGAGCAAGCGTGGATCTTATCTTCAGTTCACAACATGCATATTTTGGATGGCTGTACGTGCTTCCCCAGCATCAGCAAAGCTCCCTTGGCTTCTGTGTGCTGCCGGTCCTTTTGACAGACAAGCCCTTAGGCTGGGCTTAGCTGTGCGGGGAATATCTAATCATAGAATCATATAATGCTTTGAGTTGGAAGGGACCTTAAAAAGATCATCTAATTCCAACCCCCGCCATGGGCAGGGACACCTCCCACTGGACCACGGGCTCCAAGCCCCATCCAACCTGGCCTTGAACACCTCCAGGGAGCCACCACTTCCCTAGGCAACCTGGGTCAGTGTCTCCTCACCCTTATCGTGAAGAAATCCAACTGGTCTGCAACTGGACAAGGAGGTAGCCTAGCTCCCACCTACCAGCAGACTGCACTGGACTCTATCCTGATCACTATATGCAGGAAATTTTAACATCTCACCTAGATCATACCTAACAAAAACAAGCTTTAGAAGAGTTACATCATCTCAACAACCTCCTTTCAGGGAGCTGCAGAGAGCAATGAGGCCTCAGCCTCTTCTCCAGGCTAAACAACCCCAGCCACTCCTTGTAAGACTTGTTCTCCAGCCCCTTTCTCAGCTCCATTCCCTTCTCTGGACGCGCTCCAGCCCTTCAATGTCCTCCTTCTACTGAGGGGTCCAAAACTGAACCCAGGATTCTATTTACATTAGAAAATGTCTAAAAAAATGGGAAAAGACAATATTCACAATGTATTCCTCCCGTATGCAAACAACACGTGCACAGATGCACATAAAGCACAGATATGTGGATGCTTGGACAGATCCTCTCTCTCTCCTTCACCTGGTATTTTCTTATTGCTTCAGAACGCAAACTATTTGGTCACACGCAGTTTATTCCTATGTTTTTTGACAGCAGCAGGGCGGCAGGGCTCCAGTTTTGTTTAGGTCTTGGAGTGACAGCTATGATGAACTCACTAAACAGAACAGAAACCTCCATAATGTGGTAACAAAGCACTTACGCAAACACACGTGTGGGATCGAGGAGACCCAGGCAGCGCCTGTGATACTCGTATCACCGGAAAACAAGAATATCCTGACTATGTGCAGTCTCTGCAGAAAAGAATGTGTGTGCAATTATCACGCTGCCCAGCAGACTTATTTGTTCTTTTTCCACCTCTGCAGTAGGATGTGCATTTCCCCCCTCCCAGAGATGGAAAAATCCCCCAGTGACTTGCTTTTCCTGCTCTGACTGCCAGGCGACTGTCAGATCAAGGGATTAAGATACATTTTCCTCAAGGCCCAGCCAATCTCGTCTGGCTTTGCACATGCTTATTTGTAATCACTTTTCTTTTCCCTTAAAGCCAAAATAACTTTCCCTAGAATCAGAGTCAGTTATACTTCATGGTAAAACACATTTGCTTTCTGCGTTGAGTTCATTCTCCTCTTAAAAATAATTCATTTTTAGCACTGAAGGGAGAACAAACGACTTCATATCAGAGCGATAACGCAACAAAACCAGATAACAGCGGCGAGGCAAAGGTCCTGAGCAACAAATACAACATCAATTGATTATTTACATTCAATTTTAATACCTAGCATCTTAAGGCAGCACTTGGTGTACACCTTGAGAGGAACACTAAACATAGCAGGACTTAAAAATCCAGCTGTAAGTGGCACCAGCACGAAGCAGAATGGCCCAAGCCCTCCCTATCTCCCAGGAAGAGAAATGACTTCTCAACCATCTTTCCAGTAAAGCCCTCCTGGCCCACACACGTGACTTTCTATCAGCGCAGTGAATACGTGGCAGCTGAAATGCAGAGATATTGATAGGTAATTTCATGAGTGCTTCTGCCAATAGATGCTTCCACGATGGATTTGATGGAGGGAGTGCTGAGCAATGCTGACAGCCTACAATACCCCCTCAATTTATCAGGATGGAAAAGCACTGAGGACCTCTCAGGATGCGCCCTAGGTGACATAGAGTGAAATGCCCTTCTCAGGTTGCCGGGAAGGAAAATATTGAAAGGCAAAAGTAACCCTGAAACAGGGTGAGGTTCAGAGAACGACTGCAAGGCTGTGCAGTTAGAAATCACAATTAGCAGATGAGTCCTTGGCATCCATGAGCTCTGACTCCTTCTGATTGGAGACACTGCTGTCACTTGTTTGTGACTCATTTCCTAATAGGGAAAAATAAATAACACCGGAATCCCCAAATTCCTATTTTTGGCCTTCTGATTAAACCTAGGATGTGGAAGAAGAAACGTCTCCCCTCCTGAAAGATGACAACAAAGGAATGAAATGCTAAAATATCGAATATGGATCAGTTCTTCCAAAAAAAACAACTGGAAGCTAAATATTAAACAGGTCCAGCTGGCCCTGTCCCAAACACCAGGGATATGCTGTGCCTGAATGGCCTGAAGATCTATTTCTGCAAGCAGAGGATTATTGGTTTTTATAGCTTTCCTAAAATCCTGGATGGAAAGGACACCAAGTGCTACTGATGTTACTGTGCTCACAGGGATGGAGGGGGGAAGTGTAACAGAGAGGGAAATTGGAGGTCCTCGCATGCCCAAACTCAAAGGCAGGGTGAAACATCAGCCTGTAGAAGGTGTGTCCACCCTGGGGACTGCACTGTGGTTCCTTGTAGAAGACACCACATCAGTCAGCTAATGCTGACATGAGGAAGGGAAGGTTTCAGTGGGGGGAGCAGTGCTGGGAGGGGGCAGGATGAGATTCCTTATGTACTTAACTTGCAAATTGAGATAATTCAAGCAAAATTTGGGTTCTGAGTTTGAATGTTGGATCTCAGAGCCAACGTGAATGAAAGGCATCCAAGCCATTTTAAATTCACTATTGCTGGATACAACCCTGCCTTCAGGTCTTTTAAAAAAGGCTCTACCACAAAGCAGGGATATGGAAAACACTGGGAAATAAAGAAAGAAATAAAAAGTCTGCAGATGTTCTAAATTACTCATTACCGACACATACAACCCTCCCCACTCAATCTGTGGGCACCGTAATTTTCACCCTCCTTCCCCCGTCTCGGGTTATACAATGCTTCACATATTTACATTTGTTGAAGTCTGGGAGCAATAGAATGAACCCAGGGCCAGATGACCTTTACGTAATGTGGGCTCAGTGGTGGCCAAGCCGCTTGCACCTAACAGCTTAACCACAGACAGAACCACGCTCCCACGCCGGCGAGCGCATGGCGGCTGCACGCTCGCACAAAGGCGTTGCCGCTAAACAACACTTCTCGCTCCTCCACCCTCACATTCTCGTTTTCCAACGGTAACAGAGAAGAAAGCACAAAGAAGCATTCAATAATGTCAGTTCACTCTGCAGAACTTGAATCTTCCTCCCACTCCTATTTCTGTTGTAAGCAATCCTACAACGTCCCTGCCGGGGAGGGTGAGCTCAACAAACCCTCACCCAGTGTAGCAGGGGAAGCCAGGTGAGGAGTTCACAAAAAGGACCTGGGTATTTTGTTTCCAGCCTGGAAAAAAGAGAAAAAAAGCATCTGGATTGCAAGGCAGCTTGGTGTGAGGGAACTCTGGCTGCAGAGACCTAGGGATAGGGACAACCAGTGGAGTGCACTCAGGTTTTCAAATGTACAAATGCATAAAAGTGCTCCTGTAGGTACAGCCGGAATCCTACCAGCAACGGTGGCCGCAGAATAAACATGACATGGGACTGGACATCGCACACAAGCAAACTGTGCTAATGTTATAAAGCAGTGTCAGAGAGCAGCCCCACTGAGCTCCATCAGCACACACCACAAAGTACATACACACGCCGTGCACTCACAGGGTACGGCACAGCCTGCACCTCAAACGGGCCATTCAGATGAAAGAATGGACTGAGAGCAGCCCTGAGGAGAAGGACTTGGGGTGCTGGGGGATGAGAAGCTCACCCTAAGCCAGTAACGTGCACTCCCAACCCAGAAACCAATCATGTCCTGGGCTGCATCCTAAACAGTGGGACCAGGCGGGCAAGGGAGGGGATTCTGCCCCTCTGCTGTGCTGTGGTGAGACCCCACCTGGAGTCCTATGTCCAGTTCTAGAGCTCCAGCCCAGGAAGGAGATGGAACTGTTGGAGTGAGTCCAGAGGAGGCCACAGAGATGATCCAAGGGCTGGAGAACTTCCCATATGGGGACAGGCTAAGAGAGCTGGGGTTGCTCAGCCTGGAGAAGAGAAGGCTGCAGGGAGACCTCAGAGCAGCTTCTAGTGCTGAAACCCCAGGAAAGCTGGGGAGGAGCTCTTGATTAGGGAGAGAACAAGGGGGAATGGTTTTCAGCTGGAAGAGAGGAGAATGAGATGAGATCTTAGGAAGAAATGTTTTCCTGTGAGGATGAGGAGGCCCTAGCCCAGGTTGCCCAGAGCAGTGGTGGCTGCCCCATCCCTGGAGGTGTTCAAGGCCAGGTTGGATGGGGCTTGGAGCCCCTGATCCAGTGGGAGGTGTCCCTGCCCATGGCAGGGGGTGGAACTGGATGGACATTAATGCCCCTTCCAACCCAAACCATTCTACGATTCTGTGATTCTACAGTTTTCAAGGGGCTGCACATAATGAGAGAGAGGAGTTAAATGTGGCAGGTGCTAGTTCGGGTCCCTGAACAGCTCTAAGTGACAAGGTACCCCCCACTGCTGCTAGTGCAGATCAGCTGGATATGATGGGCATGGGAGCACAGTCCATATGAAGGCTCAGGAAGGGTAAAGCATTCCAGTTCATCAATGGAGAACACAGAGCAGAAGAGGCTCTGGTCACTGGAAAGCTGATCTCACAGGAAGGGGACTTTTGCAAGCATGGTGAGTCAACTGCTCAGGGCTTTAAAATGCTAAGCTCTCCATTACGGGAGTGTCAAGGAGGAAGGACTTATTGCACCTGGCATTTCCAAAGGAAAAGAATTTCCCATAGCCTTTTAATGTTAAGCAATGCATACAGAGCTTGCTAAAAAGAAACACTCCAAAATGATGTGAAAGATGGCATTATCTTCAGGAGATTAGTTGATTGACCCTTTGCTGGTTTGTTCAGACTGTAAGGCCTGGATGACTCATTAGGAAGCACATTTTTGAAATCACTTTTTCCTCAGGAACAACATGTAAATGTATGTCCAGAATGTACAGATGTCTCTACAACCCTCACGTTATCAACACAGTGTAACAAAACCTGGTTTTTCCTTATTTTTACCTGTTTGGGTTTTTTTTTCCAGTGGTGGTAATGTCAAAGAACTGGAGCACCGGATGACCTCTAAAGGTCTCTTCCAACCCAAACCATTCTGTGATTCTACGATTACAAGAAGCGCTAACCATGATCCCCCTGAGCTGATGTGGCTTCCTCTTGACAGCCCTCTGAAGTTAATACAAATATGAACCTCACAAACACTGAAATGAAGACTATGGAAAGGATCCTAAGCCCAAAATTGAGCTATGGATGCCCTCCAAGCCCAGGAATGTTTTGTGTTTCTTCCAGTTACCCAAGCCAGGTCTTCAGCTGCTACAAATACGCAGCAGTGGTGTTGCTGAGCCCAAGCTGCTGCTCCCCATCCTCTCCAAGGCAAAGGCATGGAGCCAGGCCCCACGGCAGGTTAGGTCCAGCCCACAAGCGGCCAGCTGCAGCTTTGTGGTCTCTCCTGACCATGGAGCATTTGCAAGACTCTCCGCCGAGCTTCCTGCCATCCCAGCAGGGATGGTGGGGAGGCAGCTGGGATGCCAAGGTGCCCACAGAGCGGAGCCCACCACAGGGCTAGGTGCTGTGACAGCCCCACTGCTGCCACTGGGGCAGCTCTGAGCAAAGGGGCAATGCTGGAACTCAGGGTTGTGCTGCAGCCGTGCAGGGCTTTGCAGGCAGATAGGCTGGTGGGGAGGTACAGGGAGAAGGGGGAGCCATCAGCAGTGCTGCAGACCCAGGCAGGAGTGAGAAAAATCATAGAATCACAGAATCATAGAATGGTTTGGGTCAGAAGGGACCTCAAAGCCCATCCAGTTCCACCCCCTGCCATGGGCAGGGACACCTCCCACTGGATCCAGTTGGTCCAAGCCCCATCCAACCTGGCCTTGAACACCTCCAGGGATGGGGCAGCCACCACTGCTCTGGGCAGCCTGGGCCAGGGCCTCCCCACCTTCATTGTGGAGAATTTCTTCCTAATGTCCAACCTAAATCTTCCTGTCTCCAATTTAGAGACATTCCCCTCATCCTGTCACTCCAGGTCCTTGTAAAAAAACCCTCCCTGGCTTTCCTAGAGCCCCTTTCAGCACTGGAAGCTGCTCTAAGGCCTCCCCAGAGCCTTCTCTTCTCCAGGCTGAACAACCCCAACTCTCTCAGCCTGGCCTCATAGCAGAGGGGCTCCAGCCCTCAGATCATCTTTGTAGCCTCCTTTGGACCCTTTCCAACAGTTCCATCTCCTTCTTATGCCGGGGGTTCCAGAACTGGACACAGGACTCCAGGTGGGGTCTCACAAGAACAGAGCAGAGGGGCAGAATCCCCTCCCTCGCCCTGCTGGTCACGCTGCCTTGGATCCAGCCCATGTTCCTTTGTCTGTGCCAGCCTCGCTTGTCCCTGAGAACTGTCAGCACACACCACCTGCCCCTAACACAGATCCAGTCCCTGAGGTCCTCAAAGTACTTAAACATCAACTTCCTGGGGAGGTCCCCTTAATCTTTGTATATAAAGGGGTTAAACAAAAAGTGTAAGAGAAATGCCTGCGATCTGGCTTTTTGCAAAGACAGAAGTTAGTTGACGCTGCAGAGGCCTGAAAACCTTCGCACTCATCTCAAAAATAAACAGGACAATTAGGCTGTCATTTGTCAAGTATCAAACCACGGAAGTTCAACCCAGAGCCCTCAAGTCCTTCTCCAGCTCTCTGGAAGCATTTAACGCTTTCCCTAAATGTCGCACATACACCAGGGATTCCTCTATAAAACGTAGTCTGGCACATTGAGCACCTTGCGTATCAAAGATTAAAAAGCATGCAGTTCTTCAAAGCAAAATCATTAGATGGACACAAGGAAAGCATTAGAAGGACACTTAAGTGTTCAGCTTCAGATGTAAGACCAATTTAAAATTCAAATTCTATCACTAGCATTTTTTTCCAAGAAGGGCATATGAATACGCACAGGATCATGGATTGGTTTGGGTTTGAAGGAACACTAAACCCCACCCAGTTTCACCCCCCACCATGGGCAGGGACACCTCCCATTGATTCAGGTTGCTCCAAGCCCCATCCAACCTGGCCTTGAACACCTCCAGGGATGGGGCAGCCACCACTGCTCTGGGCAACCTGGGCCAGGGCCTCCCCACCCTCAAAGGAAAACATTTCTCCCTAAGATCTCATCTCAGATTCCCCGCTTTCAGCTTAAACCTGTCCCCCCTTCGTCCTATCCCTGCCCTCCCTGATCAAGAGCCCCTCCCCAGCTTTCCTGGAGCCCCTTTCAGCACTGGAAGCTGCTCTAAGGTCTCCCTGCAGCCGTCTCTTCTCCAGGCTGAACAACCCCAGCTCTCTTAGCCTGTCCCCCTATGGGAGGTTCTCCAGCCCTCGGATAATCTCTGTGGCCTCCTCTGGACTCACTCCAACAGCTCCATGTCTTTCCTGTGCTGAGGGCTCCAGAACTGGACGCAGAGCTCCAGGTAACATCTCACCTGAGAAGAGGGGCAGAATCCCCTCCCTGCTCGTCACGCTGCTTTGGATGCAGCCCAGGACACAGTCATCTTTCAGGGCTGCAAGTGCACAATGCATCTATCTACACAGCACAAGAAAAAAAAGCCTTAAAGCCTATAAACATCAAGTCTACAACTGCATTAATTCTTCCTTTCCCTACAGAGGTGAAAACATAACCAAAAATCAAAGGGGAAAATGTAGGCTTCCTCTGTATTACAAGTCTTTGAAATTAATCCACATATATGAAAGGATCTGGGGAAAAAAATCTGTAGAGAAACCTGACTTGCATTTGCAAAGTCCTAAGAAGCCTTGCAAACAGTGGAGATTAAAAATATGAAACTCTTTCCTTTGAAAGTAAAGCCTCTGACTCTGAAGGAGTTTTAATCCTAGGCACATTTGGTTTCATTTCATTCAGAGCTTGAGCCAAGCCACAAAATTTAGGTCTGACCATTTCCCAAAGTTCAGAACATTTGGAATCCAAAGATTTTGGTTTGGACCCAACACTAATGCTGTTATTGTATGGGTCAAATATCTTATTATAATGATAGTAAATAGCAAGAGAAAGCTCTCCGACTGGCCAGGGCTCCCTCTGCCAGTTAATCACAGCAAATGTCCACAGCGATGGAATGAAGGACGATGCTGTGGATACTAGAATTGGCCACAAACACTGCAGCACTTATGCAGCAGATCATTGAGGTAGTATCTCTACCCTAGGTTAGGCAAATTCAAAGGCTGAAATACCATTATTGAGATGTCAAAAAGCCTTTGAGCTCTTTACATTCAAACTTACTCCTGACCCCATCACTTTTGACCACCTGCCACCTGCTTTTGGAAACTTCCATTGCAGATGAAGACATCTTCCATTCATCTCCAACTGCCTCCCCACTACTGAGTGGAACGGAGTGAAGATCATGCACAATTGAAGTCAATTTGAATTAAATTGCATATAAATTCTTGGGTGAAGGGAGTGACAGCCAAACGTGGGACGGCCTTGCTTCCTGCCAGGACACAGAATCATAGAATGATTTGGGTTGGGTTGGAAGGGGCTTTAAAGCCCATCCAGTTCCACGCCCTGCCATGGGCAGGGACACCTCCCACTGGATCAGGTTGCTCCAAGGAGAAACATAAATAGGAGAAACAGCTACAAGCAAGGACTGCTGTAAAAAGCCTAAGTACAGGAACATGAAGAAGGTATCACAGCAGCAACCACATACAGAAGTAAATACCTTTTAGTCTTCTAAGCAGAAAGCAGAAGCTTTCTTACAGAGATCTTAAAGCACTTCTAAACTATCTTATGATGCATCCATCCACAGCTGGGAAACTGGAATTGTTGTCATTTTATTGATGGGGCAATCGAGGGGACAAGATGCCTCGCTACAAGCTCAGCAGGGCTCTGGTGGAGCTCGGGCACGGAACAGAACTGGACCTTTTCCCAGCCCCTTCACTACAAATAAGACAAAACCATGACTTCTAAAGCCTCATCACTTGGCTTTTAATTTCATTTTTATGCATCAGCAGGAGTGCAATTTCTTAATCTTGCTTTAACTCACGAAGCTCCCCCTGCAATGAGCAAATTCAGTGGAAGGCCTCTGCCCGCACACAAGTGAAGAGCTTGACCTGGCGAGTACGAAGGAGCACTGGGCTTTGCCTGCAGGAACAAGTTGTTATGGTTCATTTTAAAACCCTGAAGGAGGTACAGGATGTCTAAGGAAAACATACTGGAGGGCTGACTGAATGGGGCATCAATTTCCTTGACAGAGCTGTCCTGCCCGGCTGCTTTGCTCTTCTTGTGTTTCTGATACACAGTTTGGTGCCTTCACTCTGCGATAGTGGGACCTCTGCCAGGCATTGCTGCAGGCATTCATAGTGAATGGCTTCAAGTGTGAAATCAACCCAGTTTTCTCTTTTTACAGAGTGGGGAACTCTCTTTGTGATCCAAATAAACCTTAAAGAAGGCTTCAAGCCAATTTCGTCACTGTTTGTTCTTACGTAACCACACTAAGAACACTCAGTACTCAGAAGTAACAACAATTCTCCTATATACCTGAAAAACTACATTTACTTTGAACTTATCAGCAGCAAAAGCCTGTCATCTTTGGACATCATCCACCAGAACTGCCCGAGAGAAAACTTATCTACTATTTTTGGGTGCCAACAACAATGGACTTGATATTGTCCACATTTATCAGAACGGATTTGTTACCCAAGATGCAGATAATAAAGAACAATTCCTTGCCTGGCGGGTCCAAATACTTTTCTGCTGAACTGAAGTGACTTTTTACATATAGCCATGCATGAAATCCATGGCTTTAAGAATCCAAAGCAATAATACTCTGCATTCATTGTCCAGGGCACAGAGGAGCACAGCCAAAACCTGGCCCCAGGGATCAGCTTCCACCTTTGCTTATGGTTAGAGCAAACAATGCAGAAGCCACAGTCACCTCTTGTTTCCACACTGATGTTCTTTCAGGTGGCACCACATCCTAAATATCTGTGTTATCCTCAGCACTAGAGTCGCACCCAGTTTGCAGCAGAAGCACCTGAAGATTTCAAGCTCAAGCACTAAAGAAGCGAGGTCCCCCAGGAGGAGCTCCAGCATGATGGACCAGCCCCAAACCAGACAGCGCTGCCATTGACGGACTCCCAGAGCCAAATCCCCTCCATGCTGACATCCACTGCTAAAAATATAGGAGAAAAATAACACCACCCATATTGAGGAGTTATCACTGGAAAGCTATCTCCCCAGGAAATGAGGGGAGCAGAGGAGGCAGGTCTGTCTCCTTGCTGTGACAGCAGAGCTCCTCAGCAGCTAGGTGGGCAGAAATGGGCTCAAGCTGCTCAGGGGAGGCTTCACAACACCTAATTTCAGCATCTGACTTTGGGGTCATTGGAAACACAATGAGTGAACAAGCTGTTCCTTCCCATCAGGGAGTTCCTGGTACAGGAGTCCCCAACAGGACCAAGTGGGTGCCTGCAAATCATAGAATCGTTAAGGTTGGAAAAGAATGCTAAGATCATCAGGTCCAAGCCCCAACACATTAAATATCCAACCATCAGCCTATTAAACCCTGTCCCAAAATGCCACATCTACATGTTTTTTGAACCCCTCCAGGAATGGAGACTCCATCACTGCCCCTTCCAATGCTTCACTACTCTTCCAGTAAATAAATGGTTCCTAATATCCAATCTAAATTTCTCCTAGTGCAACTCGAGGCCATTTCCTCTTGCCTTCAACTAGTTGCTTCTCTGGTTACTTTGTCCAGGTGCCCTCAGAAGGTCCTTTGGTGTGGCAGTTCAGCTTCTCAGAGGGAAAATGTAGGACTGGGCTGTATCTCTAGCAAATTATTAGGAAGCATAGAACCACAGAACAGTTTGCGTCAGAAGGGTCAAAGATATCAAAAATCAGTGCTAAGGGTCAGACGTCAGCTGTTTGGTGACCTCTGGCTAGTGTGACAAAAACGCTTCCCAAATATTTTATTATGGGACAGTTACAGCATCACACCTTCCTCTGAGGCCTCTGGCTCCAGTTATTGTCACATAAAAGTTATCCAGACCGTAGTACGGACTTCTTTTTAGGCACAATCACCTACAATTCTGATGTTTTTAATACAACACAAAACCAGGCCACATTATGCACATAATTAAAAATGAAAACACTTGAGCCAAACAAGTTAAGCCTTCGCTGGAGAGCCAGCTGTAGTGCAGGTGTGCTCAAAAGATTCCTGAGTCAGATTTATCATAAAACATTTACAAGAGGTCTTAAAGCTTCGTGGGCTTTTGTAGCATTCTGCAAAACATCACTCTTGTGTTTAATTGGGAATGTATCAAGTGGCAGGAGATTAAAAAGGTCACACACCCTGAAGAGTTGCCTGTGGGGGAACAAGGAGAGAGGGGGTTTGTAGAGGAATCAAGTGGTACAAAAGGCACAAAGCAAAGAAGAAGGTCGTGTACATGTCAGCCTGTACCGTGAGGCAAACAAGAGGCAACGGCAATCAGAGAAGAGCTCGTGGACCTTGAGATAAAGCAGTAAGAACCAGAGTTTACTATGGTAAGGACAGCTGAAAGCCCCAAACAAGGCTGCAGCACTGCTAGGGAGAAACTACTGGTGTCTCCCCAAGGAATTTCAAGTGGTTTCAACCATGAATGCAAAGGGACCCATTCTCTGCAGCTCTCTGCTACTTAGGTGACTGCGTATTTCTGTGTGGGTATGTATGTGTGTGGGATATGGGCGCGTTAGAGTACAGAGGAGGCCACAAAGCTCATCCAAGGGCTGGAGCACCTCCTGTCCAAGGACAGGCTGAGAGAGCTGAGGTTCTTCAGCCTGCAGAAGAGAAAGCTCTGGGGAGACCTTAGAGCAGCTTTCAGTCCTGAAAGGGGCTCTGGGAAAGCTGGGGAGGGTCTTTTTACAAGGGCCTGGAGCGATAGGATGAGGGGGAATGGTTTAAATTGGAAGGGGAAAGATTTAGATCAGACACAAGAAAGAAATTATTCACTGTGAGGGCGGGGAGGCCCTGGCCCAGGTTCCCCAGAGCAGTGGTGGCTGCCCCATCCCTGGAGGTGTTCAAGGCCAGGCTGGATGGGGCTTGGAGCCCCTGATCCAGCGGGAGGTGTCCCTGCCCATGGCAGGGGGTTGGAACTGGATGAGCTTTAAGGTCCCTTCAGACTCAAACCATTCCATGACTCCACGTACAATGCACATGTCACGCACACAGCATGGAAATGCAATTATTCAGTGATATACAATTCCTTTCTGTACCACCACTCCTCTGACTACTTTTAAAGAGATCTGCAGTCTCTTTGCCAGTCCACAGTGGCGAAACTGGAAGAAAATAACTACATGCAAAAAATATCCTCTTAGTCAAGTAGAGATTTCCTCTCCGTGTGCGTGCAAGTACGTAATTCCCTTCCCATTGTGTCCCGGGGACAGCGATTGTCCCCAGAACAGCCGGATAGGTTCTAGCCACCTTATCAGTTTGCCAAGCACACAATTAAGATCTCAACACCAGCCTACGTCCTCACCCTATTCCTGCCACAAGATTTCCCTGATGCTTTTTTCTTACGTGCTGCGTGCTGTCCAAAGTTTTGGTGGGGAAACGAGTGTGGTGAAGACAGAAAACAAAGCGAGAGCTCCCTGCTGGCCTGGCTCCGAGTGAGATAAGGTTCCCTGAGCCACGCAGGACAGACGCACCCACAACTGCCCTGCCGGTGCCACTATCTGCTGTGGGCAGTGAGGTTCTCCTCGCTGCAGCTGAACCATAAATCTGCGGCAACAGCTGTTTCCACATCTACAAGCGAAGCCGAAGCTGTGATAACGGACTGAAATCCTCTGCGCCAGAAGCGAGATGTAGACAGAACTGCTGGAGGGGGCACCACTTCAGATGGCCAAATGCACACAGTTAAACAAGCAGGTAGGAGGAAAGGACAGAAAAGTGACCTTTTCCCATCAAGGATTACATATTTGTTTTGTTTCTCTCCAAGTTATTTTTGCTGGCATCGTGACATATAAAACATTTTGACCTTTCTAAGGAAACTGTTCTTAAAGCACTGAACATTACTGCGAGGGTGCGTTTGAAAAACAGAACAATCAAGCATTTTAAAGTTTATCTAACTTCGTCACAACTAAACACAACCAGTTTGGGGACAGTTTAATGGTTTCTGTATAGGATACCCCTGCTTACACGGAGAAGAGACCTCTGGAAAATGTATCATTGTCTCCAACTACCCTGCTCCTCCCCACTGCACTCTCACAGCCTGGAAAAGGAAGGCTTTCCAAAACAAGGGTATTTTGTCTAAGCCTCAAGAGCCCAAAGCTTTAGGGACTCGCTGAGGGCAGCTCTGCAGAGCTGGGGGGGTCCCAGGTACACACACAGAGCCACAATGTCTGCAGAGTGACAGCAGGAACTGAGTCTTACAGGCAATGACGTGATGTTATGTTCTTTACTTTCATTATAATTCACCGTTTCAACTCAACTTCTACCAAGCTCCCCAGAAAAATTTCGCAGAGCCACTGCCGGCGTTTAAGGCTTTCCAAAAATTCAGCCAGACAGAAGAGGAAATTCCATGCAGAAGGGCTGAAGGAGGAATTTCTGCTAGATAACAGGAAAGATGCAGCTGAATTTGGGCTGGCACTTCCCCTTACTGCTTGTGTGAACTCCTCAAAGGTGTTCAAAGAGGTTTCCTATTGATGCCAAGGGACTGCTTGAACAGAAAGGTAACTGTAGAAAAGGGCAGAAGAATTAGAAAGAGAATACGAGAAAACTATTTTCCTTTAAGTTCCTCTTCAAGAACAGGAACAGGGAATTAACTCCCACTAGGAGGGTAGGATTCTGCCACATTTTATGCAGTCTGTGTTAGTAAAACCATCCTGGCTTATCTGAAACCAAATCATCTCTCTCTCTCTCTCCCCTTTAAAACAAAATACAGAAAGGCTACTGGAAATTTATTCAAGGTCTTGAAAAGAGAGGGCATGGGGGTGAAGATGAAATCCGGCTATGCTTGGAACGTGAGGTATGTCTGACCAGAACCACTAGGGAAGCACAGAGATAAATGTCATGACTTCATTGCATTGCTGGTTAATACCTCAAAACGATAAACCATAGGTGAAGAAAGGACCCAGCATGTGATGGCATTTGTCACGGAGAAGTAGGAGAGAACAGAACAAACGTGACTGCCCATGGCCGAGACCTGGTGTACAGCCAGGTCCGCAAGTGGGTGTCTATTTTAGCCAGAGAAAAAGGGGTGTAGGTGTCATGGCAGAGCACACAGGCAATAGTACGGTGCAGAAAGGCACTGCTCAGAGCCTGCCAAGCCTCTTGTACCACCCTGCTTTTAGGAACTGAGGTGAGAAGTTAAAATGGGGGGAGATAACTGCAAAAGAATCATAGAATCATGGAATGGTTTGGGTTGGAAGCCAAAAGCCCATCCAGTTCCACCCCCTGCCATGGGCAGGGACACCTCCCCACTAGATCAGGGGCTCCAAACCCCACCCAGCCTCACCTTGAACCCCTCCAGGGATGGGGCAACCACCACTGCTCTGGGCAAGCTGGACCAGGGCCTCCCCACCTTCACAGAAAAACATTTCTTCCTAAAATCTCATCTCAATCTCCCCTCTTCCAGCTTAAAACCGTTCCTGCTCGTCCTATCCCTGCCCTCCCTGATCAAGAGCCCCTCCCCAGCTTCCCTGTAGGCTCCCTTTAAGTACTAGCTTTGACTTAGCTTTGATTTTAGGGTTGTAAAGCCATGAATCACTGATGGAAGGTCCACAGCTGTCAGGTGGAAGGGGAGCTTTGACATCAGAACAAGGGGCAGCTGCTGGAAGCAGAGCACATTGGAGATTCAGCCTGAAATCCATGGGAGAAAGAGATTACCTGCTGGAGCATCTGGGCAAAGAAAGATTTCTCCTGGAGTTTTTGGGTGGAAAAAAAGTTATTTCGTTCCCAGGATACAGTGCTTAGAAACAGGAACCTCAATGCAAGTTTAGATTTTTGCAGCAAATACTACGGGTACAGAAATCCACAAGCAGGATCCCATCTCCTGACAGGTTTAAACAAACACCTATAACAAAAAAAAAAACCAAAAAAACCAAAACAAACAGGCAAACCCACAGAAACATCACACCATGTATGGAAACACAAAGGGCTTTAGAGCCTAAAATCCAAACCGGGAACCCAAATAACAAGGTTTCCCAAAGAATGTTACAGCTTTCATTCCCATTCAACACTACAAGTCTTTTCCACATAGGAAAAT
This sequence comes from Phaenicophaeus curvirostris, assembly GCF_032191515.1. Classification (NCBI taxonomy): domain Eukaryota; kingdom Metazoa; phylum Chordata; class Aves; order Cuculiformes; family Cuculidae; genus Phaenicophaeus; species Phaenicophaeus curvirostris. The sequence goes on along the minus strand of NC_091400.1, from coordinate 10,771,296 downwards.
GATCTATTTATGTTTCATTAGTGCCAGTTTTGTGTACACCAATAGACTGCAAGTATATAGGAGAGAGGGGAGTACGCAATGCAGCTGTGAGCTTTCTTGGCTAATTACTTGTTTTCTCTTTCTGAGCAAAATAAATACAACAACAAAATTCAACAGGGCATAACATCACATCTATTAAGGCTGTACATTTTCCACCAGACTCCACTGGTATTTGTCTTAGCCACGCTTAGCTTAAGAAACCCAGTCTATGGCACCATTCATGAACAGGAGGTGCAGTGACCTTAAATACTTACGGCCTCAAGTTGCACCAGGGGAAGTTTAAATTGGATACTAGAAAAAATGTCTTCAATGACAGAGTGGTGAAGCCCTGGCAGAGGCTGCCCAGGGCAGTGGTGGAGTCTCCATCCCTGGAGGGGTTCAAAAAATGTGTAGAGGTGGCACTTCAGGACACGGTTTGGTAGGCGTGGTGGGGTTGTGTTGATGATTGGACTGGAAGATCTTAGAGGTCTTTTCCAACCTTAATGATTTGGCGATCCTGTGATTCTATGAACTAAAGCAAATAAAATATCCTGGCTTGACATGGATGGAAGGTAGCAATGCCAGGAATGCCAGTTAAATAGATGTTAAAATATTTTAGATCCCCCTCCCCAGCATCAGAAGACATTTTGTCCTAAGACTGGGAGCCTGTTCCATCCCCTCAACTTGAAAGATTTCATAGAAAACCAGAGCCTGAGCTGGGTTACTTTTGAAAAAAAAACACTATCACCATTTATTTCAGTTTTGGTCTTGGTAATGAGAAATGTTCCACGTTCTGTGAATGCTTTTGGAGTTCAAAACACCTCAAACACATTCAAACTGTGATTTGAAAACCAAACCACTGCAGCACTGAATACCCTCGAGCTTAAAAACACCCTGGGCAGCAGCTGAACTGCAAAGCTTTACAAGATGAAACAAAAGAAAGTTCGCATAAATGCTTTGCAAACACTAACTCCTAAATCACCGCCTGTAGCAGGGTGTACTTGCACTAAGAAGTAACAGATCCTTCAGGTCCCAGGCTGCCAACTGGCAAAGCTTGCTGGTGTTCATATATTTTGGAAACAGGTCCCAGACAGGTCCTTCGAGCAGACTGGCTTGTGGATGACTGCCTCATGAAACAATAATTTAAGACGAATTCTTGAAACTCTCATAGGTTTTCCTTGCAAGTCACCTTCCAGAGGTTGACTCAAGTCACAGATGTCCCCTTTTGAAGCTAGATGAGCCATTCATGTGTATGCACACCCCCACGCCTAAGGGTGTAGGGAACAGATTCATAGTCATAGATGCAAATCAACTATCTTTACACCTGTCCATGCACAAGTCATTTTCCTTTGCAGTAAGGAACATTGTCCCTAAATGCTTAAATTAAGTTATAAATCAGAAAACACAAAAGGAAATATTTTCCTTATGTTCACTTTCACACCGTAATTATTTATTAACCGAGTCCATGGCTACACAGTGTAACCCTTATGGGAGTTCAAACAATATTCTTGCTATTTAAAATACGGTCTTCGATTTGCTGCTAACTGGAGACATTTATGAGTCCCATATTTCACCAGCAGTAATTATTGCTGGGAGCCATGCATTCATGATCTGTACGGATCACAGGCAGACACCTGCATGGATGTGAAGCTCAGCTAGCCCTAACACAGCTAAACTGTCGGAAAACATTCAATCCGTGTAAAAGAGCAAGTAGCAAATAAAACTTGCCGTCCCCACTTTTGCTTTCCATTACATGCCAGTACTTGATAAAATCTCACAGAAGCTTATGTGGTAATGAACTGTAACTCGTAATATGTCGCAGCTGTAGTTAAAAAGAGGAGAAACCCACTCACTGCGCTGAGCACAATCTGCTAAGTACAATGACGCTATTAAACCTCCCAGACCAGGACCAAGGACAGTCTTCAGTTTTCCCATTTGAGAACAAAGGTACCAAAACTTTCTCTCTTCCTTCTTTCTCCTCCTTCCCCCCGACCTGGCTAATCTGACCTCCCTGGGGAGCTGTGACCTGTCCCTAAACAGACTTTACTGCACAACTGTAAAAGACAAGGGCACTAGGTTATCTCCCTCAAACCCCAGGGGATGGGACAACCCACCCAGCGCTGAGCCTTCCTTCACCTCTTCCTCTCCAGGATGCCATTAAGGCCATCGCTGACCCCACAAGCCCATTAGCTGTGCTTTGCTCCAGCACTTCTCTAGGGAGCAGAAGAGATGCCCTCCCAGTGAAGGACGGGAGAGCCACAGCCCTCCACAGCAGATGTTATCACTGTCCGTGCTCACAGATAGGCACATACCATGGGGTGAGAGAGGACTGGGGAAGGTCAACGCAACTGCTTTGTCCCATATATCCCAATGCAAGAGAAGGCAAAAGACTGTCATCATGGATCAGGAGATAACCTGGCCACATTTGGCACATTCAGTTGGAGCTGTACCATGCTAGGATTATACAGCCCATCCCTAGGCTTTAAATGTCCCAGAAGTGCATGACCAGCAGTATGGTTATTGCTCCGTCAACCGTGGAAAACACAGTAATGCCTGATGGAAGTGAAGAACTCATTATAATGGCGTAAGCCTGCTAGAGAATCAAAGAATGGTTTGAGTGGGAAGAGACCTCAAAGCCCATCCAGTTCCACCTCCTGCCATAAGCAGGAACACCTCCCTCTGGTTGCTCCAAGCCCCATCCAGCCTGGCCTTGAACACCTCCAGGGATGGGGCAGCCACCAGTGCTCTGGGCAACCTGGGCCAGGGCCTCCTCACCCTCACAGGAAAACATTTCTCCCCAAGATCCCCAAAGGACCTGGATTCTGCTGCTGTCTCTTGCCCAGACCCTCCATGCAACCACATGCAAGATGATGCTCCTCACCTTGATGCTTCGCCTACCTGCCCCCATAGATCAGGTCAGTTTGTGCTGCACCATCCCTCACCACGCTTGCCAACACCGACTACAAGGATTCCGCATCTGCAGGACTCCTCTCATCAGGAGTAAACAATGGCTATTTGGAAAGTTCGCAAGGAGGACAGGAAACACTAACAGCTGCTTCTGTAAAACTACTGAGCTGTCAGTGAAGGACCTACATGAGGACTTTCATACCTATATGGTTTTAGCTCCTCCTGAATGCAAAAGATGGAGTTTACTGTAAGGTTATGAGCTGTGCAGGAGAATGGTATCAGCTCTAAGCTATGCACATGCCCTCTTTCACATGTAAGCACAAAGCAGCCCCAAACACAGAAGGCAAAATGAGATTTTCATAAGCTTTCAGAAAACTTAGGCAGAAATGTTTCCCTGTGAGGGTGAGGAGGCCCTGGGCCAGGTTGCCCAGAGCAGGGGTGGCTGCCCCATCCCTGGAGGTGTTCAAGGCCAGGTTGGATGGGGCTTGGAGCAACCTGATCCAGTGGGAGGTGTCCCTGTAGTTGGAACTGGATGGGCTTTAAAGTACTTTCCAACCCAACCCACTCCATGACTCCATGAATTTAATTAAGCCATCTCTATGAAGAAAAGGTGCAAATTTTGGTGCTTAAATAAGGATACTTAAAAAAATGCGAGGCATGCTTGCTTTCAGTGGCTCAGAAAGAACATCATGTTCTACAACAAAGAAAGCAGTCATCTCAAAGAAGCAGAAAGAATTCACCTGGATTACCTAAATTTGAGAAGAAAAAGATCTTGACACAGCCCTGAGATACCCAGTCAGCCAAAGCCTACAGGAATTTCAAAGGGAACTTTGCCTGGGTGTCAGCTATAGGAATGTTCCTTGATCTGCTTGGACATCAGTATGGCATTAATCACGATTGCTCCGTAAGGTAATTACTGATGACATGCATTTTTTTTCTTCCTTACATGGCACAGCGAGTAGAAGAACTAGGTTGAAAAACTCGTCGTAACGGTTAAATAGGGGATGATTCCCAAATAATTAAGGTATGTAACTGCACAATATACTGATCCATGTATTACAAATTACTACAAACAAACAAAAACAAACAAAATGCACTGATTTATACACAGAAAATAAAAACCATGTGCAATGCTGCAGCAGAATGGAACTTAATTGCATATTCTATGCTTTCCATGCAACAGAAACACCTGCATTAATACCCCCTTCATTAGACCCTTGAGTTCAGCTGCTTTATAGCATACAGGCCTGTTTCAGGAGAGATTTTGGCCATGAAAGATTAAGCAGCTGACTCAGATGAACAAAGCTAACTGGTGGCAGAGACCACTCTCCAGCCTCATCTATCATGACCTCCAAGATGAAAAAAGCAAAGTTTTATAGGCTAGTGCTGGGATAAACAACTCATACTGGCGCTTGGTGACCCACTCCACTTTGCTTTCTGTCTCCCGAGTCCTTCCCTCCTTCTAAGTGCAGGATTTACTCGTGGTTAGGAAATTGCTCCCACTCTAACCAACTCCAGCACCCTCTTAAACAGCTCCAGGATGCTGCTACCTCCCAGCACAGGAAGTTTCTTGTTCTCCAGGGGCCGCAGCACCGTGGTCTCTTGCCTTGCCCCCTCCCAGGATGGCAGGGAGGGGTGCGGAGCCAACTCCAGGTGCTGCCCACAGCAGTTACAGCATCCCCTCCACTTTACTCAACATTAGAGAGGGCTGCAAACATTCAACCGGCTCAAGACACCAGATGATCCCCATGCAGCTCAGTTTGCCTCGCAAACAAAGCCAGCACAAAGGAACAGGAGTTAGATCCACTTACAACTTTAATACCCAGCAGAGGGAGGGGAAGGGCTGTACTGCTGCTCAGAGGAGGACAAGCCCCAAGCCACAGCCTGGGCTTTACTAACCCTGCAGAGGAGCTCACCCGACACTATTTTCTTTGCCTTGCAGAACAGGGCATTAAGTTCTCTGTATTTAGCTTGCTTCTCTGCAAGGGACTACAAAGGTGACAGGTCCCCAGCACTCAAGAACGCCTCGCAGCCCCAGCAGTGTGATTCATGTTCCAATTCTGATTAAACAGAACAGACCATGCCAAACAGTTCCTAAACAGAGCACACCTAGGCAAAGGAATAAGCCTCTGCAATGTGAGAAGATACACAATAGTATTATGTCCTCATTAAAAACATGTCCGATACCACCACAGGCAGATGCAGATAGCTACAGACATGAACATTTATCAGTGATAGCACGTCCACAGTCACGGGTCACGTCCTGATGGGAATTCCCATCACTTCTCACTCCTTTGTTATGGCTGGTGTGTGCAATAAGCCTGGCCAGAAAGCGAGATGCTTGTCAAAAAACACTGCTTCCCTTTGAAAAACAAGGTAGAGTCAGTGTTTTAAAGAACATCAGGTACATAAGGCAAGTAAGAAAGGGCTTCACAGAAAGCCCAGAGGCTGAATGTGGCCAAGGCTCCCATCGGCTTCAGCCCAGGATGGAAAACTTGTACCGTTCTTATAACCATACAGTTGTTGAGATTGGAAAAAATCTCTAAGCTCATCCAGTCCTCTCATCCCATCCCTTGTTACTTGGGAGCAGACTCCAGCACCCACCTCCCCACAACCTCCTTTCCGGGAGCTGCAGAGAAGGATGAGGTCTCCCCTCAGCCTCTTCATCTCCAGGCTAAACAACCCCAGGGCCCTCAGCTGTTCATGTTGTCCACAACTCCTAGCTTTCCATGAGCCTCTTTCAGGCAGGTCTCCGTACCTTCTCTGCCCTGCTGCCTGCCTGCTCCAGCCTGGAAAGGTCACTGATGCAGATAGACCACAGCAACCTGTATTTGTGATCTCTGTGCCTACCTCATTGGTACAAAGCAATTCCAATACTCCTGCGTAAGCAGTAAGCTGGGCCTTTACCTTATTTGTCAAAAGTGAAAAAAGCTGGCATCCAAATATTTTTTCTTGTGCTTTCAGCTTAAAAAAAGGGAAAATTTCACACTCGTGGACAGTGGGTTCAATAGAAAATGATGGTGATTTTGCTGTATCCATTAAATACAAATTAATACCACTAATCTTGAATTGAGCCAGATTCTGCCTAGATTTCAGGCTTCCTTCTTCTGAAAGAAAACAAATCTATGCTTCATGCAGAATATCAAGACAGTGGAATAAGACAGGAGTTGTAGAAAAGACTGCCTGTAAAGTTGCACCAAGCCAAAGAAAGCTTCTCTGACACTGGAAAGAATGAATAACAATTCCAATACTTGAGAGTCATTAAGGTTAGAAAGGACCTCTAAGATCATCAAGTCCAACCATCAACACAATACTGTACCTACTAAACCTTGTCCCAAAGCACCTCTTCTACACATTTGTAACCCTTCCAGGGATGGAGACTCCACCACTGCCCTGGGCAATGCTTCACCACTCGGTCAGTGAAGGCATTTCCCCTAACATTCAATCTAAACCTCCCCTGGTGCAACTTGAGGGCTCAAAACTACGAAAGAGAAGAGGGAATTCATTCCCCTTCCTTCAAATCAAGGGTGAAGTATGGCATCAGAATAAGCCTTAAGCACAATCAACACTGAGGGGGAAAAAATAATCATAAAACCTTCTCAGTGACTCACACGCTGAGTATTTTCTAGAGTGTGAAACCCAGAGGTAAGTAGGTAGGAAAGGAGAGGCACAGCAGCTGTGGCTCCTCTTGTAACTGGTATTGCCGACTGCCTGCAGCAAATGCATCCAGCAGGGTTCCTGGTGTAAAGGATGGCTTAAAATGGAAGAGATTAATATTTTATACAGTAGAAGTATCATAAAGATATGTCAAAGGATGGACAAAACATGCAAACAATAATGTAACTGTGGCCGCTCATAAAATCTATTTAAGAGCTGAATTTGTACCCACTGGAGAGTGTCATGGAGCACAGCGGCATTATTCTCAGACTAAGACAAAGAGTATAAGATTCTGGTCCTAAAATTAATAGCTGTGTTTACAAGCTCGTTAAGATGCAGCCTATTTTTACTCAGTGAATCATTGCCCTTCTTTACAAATGATATGTCATTAATCTTCGCAATGCACACAAGTCTCAGCAGAGTTGCTCTGCTTACATACCAGATCTGAAGTTCTAAGGCTAAACTATTCGTCACAGCGTTCAACTTTATTCAAAACTGTATTTATTGGAAGATGCTGTTTCCTCACATTCTCTTAAATCAAAACAACTGATTCCTGTCAAGCTCTTCCTCTCTCTTTTCCCCCTCCCAAGAGGAAAACCAGTAATGCTTACAAAGAGCAAAATTCTCTCCTGTGCAAGGCTATGCGATGCTAAAAATTAGCTTTATCCGCCAGCTGAATGTCATCTAACAAGATCAAATGATCTTAGAGATATTGGAGAAGTTAACATATCAGTTGTTGTGGGTTTTAACACATGTTCATTGTGATGTGTGATCAACCCAGACTGAAATGTCCAACGGTAACGGTGCAGATCTACATTAGTGAAGCATCTGGACATCTCATCGCATTTTTAATGACAAAGGCAAAAAATCCTTAAAAAACGCTCTTCCCACCATTTTTTCCTGGAATTAGGTGCCAGGCCTTCAAAGTACATTCATAAAATGTGACTTTTTTACCACCAGCAGGCAAAAGCCTGGGATGTGAAACATTTCCTTTCGCTGATCAGCAATTGCTCAAATTGCCTCTGCCAATAAACTGTTCACCTTAGGGGACTATTCCTGTCTGAAATATGTTACCTGCATCGGCGTTTACAGGCTGGCTTCTCCAGCTTGAGCCTGCACCCGCTGATCTACACAGGCACAAATGCAGCCTTCCACACTCCCTCTTGCAAAAGGTGATGCTGGATCCTGACATCAGAGCAATAACATCAAGGACGGGGATTAACAAAGGGTAGAGATCAAAGCTTTGCTGCCCAACCTCCTACCTGGCCTTAGAAGTCTGCCAGACCCCTTACATTTGTCTCTTCCTTGCACAGATCACACATTTTAACAGAGCTTAGCATCCAGTACTTCATTCCCAATTTTAATTCCTTCTCTACTCATTGTACAAAACCCAATATAGTTAAAAGAAATCACTAAGTATTTTTGAACATTTATACTCCAAACAAGTGCATGCCCTGTCCTCATCTTGTAAAATAAAGCTTCTCAAGCTTCATGCCTTCACACAGCTGGTAAAGGTTTGCTTAAAAATATATTCAAACCATCCCTTTGCAAAGGGTTTCTAACATATAGAGTTGAGCTCTCTTTTGGAAGGGTCACAGCACATCCGTAAGTCTTAAAAAGCTGCCTTCTATTTGTTTTAAAGTTTCCAGTTACCAGTTTGTTTATACCAACCACCACAAGGAGGTCTGAGAGAGGTCACTCAAGAAATAATATAGTTCTCTGTCTGCTTTCCCAACTATGCTCACAGAGCCAGTTTACTTCCTTCACTTGACTCCATAAATAATCCCTATTATTCAACCTGTAAGCTGCTAATAATCAAGCATAAACGATTAGCAACTTAACATTAATCACAGAATGGTTTGGGTTAGAAGGGACCACAAAGCCCATGCGGTTCCAACCCCCTGCCACAGGCAGGGACACCTCCCACTGGACCAGGCTGCTCAAAGCTTCATCCAACCTGGTCTTGAACGCCTCCAGGTATGGGAGAAATGGATCATGGATGATGAAATTATAGCAAGGTTAAACATTAAAGCCTTGTGCAATCATACCAGGCCATTACTTGTAGGCAATGTTTGCAGTGCAGGGTGCCACGAAAGGGCTACACACAGAGTGTGGCTCCTACCTGTCCTACACACATTGGCTGGCACTCCAGTCGCCTAATAGTTATGATACACAGTCAAAGAGATGGGAAGCAAAGAGCATCCCAAAAAAGGAAGAGAAAACAATACGCTGAATCCTTCAACATTTGTTACTTCATTGACTTTTCACAGCAAAGTAAACATCTTGCAGCTGGAGATCTGCATGAGCCAGAGGAACGAATGGCCTGAGATCTACTAGAGACTGCAGATCAAGCTGTCTGATGAAAGAGATTGAGCCTGTGCATGAATGCATGGACAGAGGCAAGTATTTAGTGAACAAGTCCTGAAGAATAATTACCTGAAACCACCTTTTTCTTATTCTCCCCAGGGATTGGCAGGGTTTGGGGACAGGGTGGGAGAATTGGGTTGGGTTCATTTTAAGCACATGGTGACCAAGAACCTACTGGCTTCTATCATGCTGCTCCAAGGCATTTAAAGTCTCAGATTATCAGAGATTTGATGAGAAAATTTGAACAGTGCCCATTTTAACAGTGTTCACCTGGAACATTGTCTTTCAGCCCTTGGCACAACCCTGGCTGGTTTTGCCAATCCTCAGATGTCACAGGGATGGCTCCTTCGGATACTGCCATCAGCTGGCAAGTTCCAACAGTTCTCATACAAAAGAAGTGTGACCAGAAGATTGAGGGAGGTGATTTTCTACTCCGCTTTCATGAGACCTCACCTGCAGCCCTGCCTTCAGTTCTGGAGTCCTCAGCACAGGAAGGACATGGAGCCGTTGGAGTGAGTCCAGAGGAGGCCACAAAGACGATCCAAGGGCTGGAGCATCTTCTGTACAAGGCCAGGCTGAGAGGCTTCCAGTGCTGAAAAGGGCTCCAGGAAAGCTGGGGAGGGAATCTTGATCAGGGAGGGTAGGGAGAAAATGAGGGGAAACTGTTTTCAGCTGAAAGAGGGGAGACTAAGATGAGATCTTAGGATGAAATGTTTTCCTGTGAGGATGGGGAGGCCCTGGCCCAGGCTGCCCAGAGCAGTGGTGGCTGCCCCATCCCTGGAGGTGTTCAAGGCCAGGTTGGATGAGGCTTGGAGCCCCTGATCCAGTGGGAGGTGTCCCTGCCCATGGCAGGGCGTGGGACTGGGTGGGCTTTGGGGTCCCTTTCAACCCAAACCTTTCTATGATTCCATGATCTGAAGAGACATCACATAAACTAGAAGCAGCAGATCCAGCTCTACAGACCACAGCATCATCCCTCTTCCCACTCACCTGTGCTTTGTTCCATCAGTTCATTTTAACCTGCGACTCCATGGATTATTTTTATTTTACTGAAATAAAACACCCATCATCTTTGCCATATTTTCTGTAGAATGCCTACTTTCATTTCGCTTTCCCTGCCTGATCTTTCTCGCAAAGCAGTATGCATGTTTAAAATCCTCCAAGCAAAATAATTACAAAGATAATCCAGCTGAGTGTAATCAGACTGCAGGGTTCTTTATTTTCTTGGGCTTTTAATTTAATTTCACATCCTGTGCCCTTAAAGAAATATTAGGATTATATCATCTGTTATTGTTTAGATTACGTGCCTGTAAAAATAAGAAGTAATTCTATTCTTATCCACTACCACACAGAAAACTTGTTCAGCATATAGAATATTTCTGAAATAGAGAGCATAGAAACATGGAATGGTTTGGGTTGGAAGGGACCATGAAGGTGATCCAGTCCAACTACCCTGCATTGAGCAGGGACATCTTCAACTCGATCAGATTGCTCAGAGCTCCATCCAACCTGATCCGGAATGTTTCCAGGGATGGGGCATCTAGAGGATGATCTCATCAATGGGTACAAGCCAAGGAAGAGGAGATTTAGGTGAGATCTTAGGAAGAAATGTTTTCCTATGAGGATGAGAAGGCCTCCAGCCCCCAGGCTGCTTAAAGCAGTGGTGGCTGCCCCATCCCTGGAAGTGTTCAAGGCCAGGTTGGATGGGGCTTGGAGTGACCTGATCCAGTGGGAGGTGTCCCTGCCTGTGGCAGAGGGTGGGACTGGATGGGCTGTGAGGTCTCTTCTGACCCAAATGATTCTGTGATTCTATGGTTTTATAAAATAACTTGCTTTTAAGCTTTCTCACTGTGCCGATACGGATCCTGATGTGATTTTGACGACATTTTAACCATGGAAATAAAGCCCATTGACTTTAGCACCATTATTTGCACTTAAATTAGAGCTTCAGTTACTTCCTTTGGATCGATACAAACCAGAAGTCGTTCACAGAGTAACACCGGTGTAAAAACAGCATTAGGGAAGAATCAGCTACAAGCCTAAATAGAATCAGAGGATTGGAAAAGACCTTTGAGATCATTGACTCCAAACGTACCATATGGTCAGCCAAGCAATAAAAACACCACTTCTTCATCTGCACATGCAGAAGGACCCTGCCTACATCTCAGCTGTCAGCTTCACCATGATTGGAGCACATATTAGTAAGTCTGAAGGCACAACTGGGGCTTCAGACCCTTCACTGCCAGCATCAAATCCCTCTGCACGCAGTGTTCATCATCTGAGTTGGGAAAGAGAGTTCATTAGCAGATCTCAGCTAGCAACGCAGCGTCTGGGAAGGGAACACATCTTCCAGGAGGCTAAAACAGCACAGGTTTGAGTGCAAGGTGTGTTTGTTGCAGCCCCACCTTGAGCACCATGTGCCATTTTGAGCACCACAAGATAAAAAGGAGATAAAGCTACCAGAGGGAGTCCAGAGGAGGCCACAAAGTTGGTGAAGAGGTTTAGAGGGGAAGCTGTATGAGGAGCAGCTAAAGTTGCTTGGTCTGTTCAGCCTGGAGATGAGGAGGCTGAGGGGAGATGTCATCGCAGCTACAGTTTCCTCACAAGGGAAGGAGGAGGCGCTGAGCTCTTCTCTCTGGCCACCAGTGACAGGACCCGAGGGAATGGCAGGAAGATGCACCAGGAGAGGGTCAGGCTGGACAGTAGGAAAATGTTCTTCCCCCAGAGGGTAGTGGAGAACTGGAACAGCTCCCGAGGGAAGCAATGATGGTGCCAAGCCTGACAATATTCCAGAAGCATTTGGCCAACACCTTCAGACACGCAGTGTGAATACTGGGGTTGTCCATGCAGGGACAGGAGCTGGACTCAATGATCCTTGTGGGTCCCTTCCAGCTCAGGACATTCTCTGATTCTACACGTGGTAGGGCCCATCTCGGCACAAGACTGAGGTTGAGGCTTTCATCCTGGAGCTGTTTATCACAGACACACACGTCAGCTTGGTCCAAGTGCTGCTGGTCTGGTAACGCTCTCAGCAGAGCACCCCGACAAACCACCTCTTTCAGCTATTTTTGCTCCAGCTGTCTCAGAGTATTCTGTATTGAATCAAAAAGCTCAATATAGTCACAAAATCATGCCTATGTCTTGGATAAACACTGAAATTTTTTTTCTAGGTGGATGATTCCAGCAACACTAAGTTAAAACCTTCTCAGCAAAGGAACATATTGATAAGTACAGGTGATCTCTTCCCAGATGAATGATTTTGCACTTGAGGAAAGCAATCACATGAGATTAATGGAGCAAATGTAACTAACTACTCAAACCTCCACAGGTAACATTTGTTCTAGAAGTTTTCCTCGCTAATAGGTTCTATGTGTTAATAACATGAAAGACAATCACAGCTCAGTACGAAATATTTGTTAAGGTGCCTACAAACCAAACAAGATAGCAATTGGGATATAAAACCCCAATACCACAGCAACACTGCACATGAAAGTCCATAGTCCCCCCTCTCTAGTACAGAAGCCTGTGTGGAAGAGCTCTTGGTTGCTCCAGCATCACCACATCACAAGTCCTGCAACCGATGACTATCGGTGAGTGTAATCAGCCATGGGGGAAACTCCAGATGAAGAGAGTGGACACCGACAGTACAGCTACAGCAGCTCTAATGTGCTCTGCACCACCCCTGCTACAGAAAACAACACAAAGAATGGGATTTCAAGCTAGTTATGCTTGCTCTAAGCCAGTATGGTGACTCTCCATAACTACCTGAAAGGAGGTTGTAGAGAGGAGGGTGCTGGCATCTTCTCCCAAGTGATGGGGGACAGGACAAGAGGGAATGGCATCGAGCTCCACCAGGGGAGGTTTAGGCTGGACATTAGGAAAAAATTCTTCACAGAAAGGGTCATTGGGCACTGGAACAGGCTGCCCAGGGAGGTGGTTGAGTCACCTTCCCTGGAGGTGTTTAAGGGACGGGTGGACGAGGTGCTAAGGGGCATGGTTTAGTGTTTGATAGGAATGGTTGGACTCGATGATCCAGTGGGTCTTTTCCAACCTGGTTATTCTATGATTCTATGTAATAAATCCCTTCTCTACAGTGAGATCTTTAAATCATTCAGACTCACGCATTCTTTTCACAAAGGCCTGAAGAATCCTGTTTTCTAAATTTCTTTGATTAAAAACATAGAATCCTGGAACCGTTTGGCTTGGACCTTTAAGTCCATCCAGTTCCAACCCCTGCCATGGGCAGGGACACCTCCCACTGGATCAGGGGCTCCAAGCCCCACCCAACCTGGCCTTGAACACCTCCAGGGATGGGGCAGCCACCACTGCTCTGGGCAACCTGGGCCAGGGCCTCACCACTCTCATTCTGGAGAATTTCTTTCTAATGTCCAACCTAAATCTTCCTCTCTCCAATTTAGAGCCATTCCCCTCATCCTGTCACTCCAGGCCCTTGTAAAAAAACCCTCCCCAGCTTTCCTGGAGTTTCTTTCAGCACTGGAAGCTGCTCTAAGTTCTCCTCAGAGCCTTCTCTTCACCAGGCTGAACAACTCCAACTCTCTCAGCCTGGCCTCATAGCAGAGGGGCTCCAGCTCTCAGATCATCTCCATGGCTCCCTCTGGACTCACTCCAACAGCTCCACGTCCTCCCTGTGCTGAGGACTCCAGAACCAAAAAATATAATTAAATACGTTGGACTCTTCCAGATACTTTTTTCCAGAAATGGTTACAGGCTTAAAAAGGAATCTCATTTTTAACTGCTGCCTAAAAGCCCCCTGTTGCATCTGAAGTAACAGCTGATTTCATCCTTGTGATTTTTTTTTTAAAAGTATTGCAGTGGTGAGAGCTTCTCTTCCAGAAAGAAAACTGAACTGAGTCACTGCATGCAACCTTCCTCTGCTAAGAGACAACATTTTCCTTACACTTTGGTTTTCTACCACAGAATAGATGACAAGACCTCGGATTCTGCTTTCAAAGCGCCAGTTAATGAAGTTGCTAGAGTTAAGTTGCAATAATCATACTCTCCATAGGGTTTTGGCTGTCGCTATAGTCACCTTCTTTCCTTCAAAATATGCTTTCCATTGTTCTCCTGCCCCTTTTTCCAATTGCTCCATAGCCAAGTTCTTGGAAAGCAATCACATTTCTTGTTTAGGATTTATTGCTAGTCTTTTGCCAATAAGGACATGCACAAATCTCTCCTGTGATCATCCTGCAAAAACGAGCTAAAAATATAGCAGCTGATGAACAGGCACATTTCACATGTCCTATAGCATCAGTGCACGCTCATCAAAAGATTCTGAGCTATAGAAAGGAGGGTCACCCCTTCTGGCCAAGCCGATCAAAGGTGCCATAAATAAGTTTATTTTAGAGTCCCACTCTACCTAAAAAGCAAAAAAAAAAAAAAAAAATCCACATTTGTTGTGTGTTAGTGGCTGATGGCTTGTTTTTCCCTCCTTTCACCAGGTTTACATGGTAAAGTTTGCACTTTAGAAACCTCAAGTCTGAGAAAAACAATAGTTTATCTTCCAAATTGGCTGGTTTAAAAGCAATATCTGCAATGTTTAACTTTGTCATCACCAAAACTTTAAAGTGGAGGGAATTGTCTGTCCGTTTGTACAAAATGGAAAGGATTTTGCAACTTCAGAGTCAAGTTCTGTTTGGGTTTTGGAATGCGTTTCAGGTTGTCTAGGGAAGTTCATGGAGAGAAGCAGGGATAACATGAAAGAAGGCTGATCCCGCACCTAGGAGGGAACAGATCATGAGTATCCAGGTAACCACCATGCCTTAGTTGTGCTTATTGATCATGTTGGTTGTCATGCAAACACCATGGTGCCACCATCAGCTTCTCTCTGAAAGCCTTGATTCATGACTCTATGGATGCGTTTTAAAGCTTCTCAGGACTAGGGCTGATTAAACTCCTCCAAAACGCTGGGAGACTCAGACCACACCTTGAATCCTGGGTTCAGTTTTGGGCCCCTCACCACAACAAAGACATTGAGGGTCTGGAGCGCATCCAGAGGAGGGCAAAGGAGTTGGGGAAGGGTCTGGAGAACAAGTCTTAGGAGAAGTGGCTGAGAGACCTGGGGATGTTCAGCTTGGAGAAAAGGAGGCTGAGGGGAGACCTCATTGCCCTCTACGGCTCCCAGAAAGGAGGTTGAGGGAAGGCGGCCCTTGGTCTCTTCACCCAAGTGACAGGTGACAGGAGGAGTGGAAATGGCCTCAGGTTGCACCAGGGGAGGTTTAGATCAGGTATCAGGAAACAGTTTTTCATGGAAATGGTTCTCAGGCGCTGGAGGAGGCTGCCCAGGGAGTCGGTGGAGTCCCCATCCCTGTACAAGTTTAAAAGACGGGGAGATGAGGTGCTCAGGGATGGTTTAGTAGTGCACAGTAATGGCTGGACTGAATCTCAAAGGTCTTTTCCAACCAAGAGATTCTATGATTCTTGCTCTCTCCTGGACCCCTCTTGTCTCTGATGACGTCCTCTCTCAAACAACCTTAAACCGGGAAAACTAACAGGAATTCATTAACCAACCTGGATTCACCATTAGCAGGAGCTACCTCCATCACTAAGGGCTGGATGATACGACTGCTGAGACTCAAACAACAAGGCTAATGAAAAGATCCAGATAAATATTCCCCCACCTCCTAATCTAGAGTTCTTACTAAAAGTGACTGCAATTAATATTTTGCTTTTCTTTTTATGATTCTCATCTTTCTTGTCTTTCCTTCCCTGCTCATACTTTTCCCCGGGCAATATGAGCTGGTCTCAAACACCTCTTTCATTCCTATAATTAAACCAGATGTATTTTTTGTTCAGTTCCTAAAAGGGACTAGCAATTGGTGAAATGGGATTTTGCATCCAAGAAATGATAAATTATAATTGAGGAACCAGCATAAATTATACCTAATACATTATAAATGAACTGTCAAATACAATAAAACTCCATTTTTTACATGTCCAAACTGGGAGACTTCTGAGCTTAACAGGTAACTTAGTTTTGAGTCAAAAGTTTCATATTCTGAGATAAGATGATCATAGAATCACGGAAAGGTTTGGGTTGGAAGGGACCTTAAAGCCCATCCAGTTCCACCCCCTGCCATGGGCAGGGACACCTCCCGCTGGATCAGGGGCTCCAAGCTCCATCCAACCTGGCCTTGAACACCTCCGGGGATGGGGCAGCCACCACTGCTCTGGGCAACCTGGGCCAGGGCCTCCCCGCCCTCATAGTGAAAAACTTCATCCTTGTGTCCAATCTAAATCTTCCGCCTTCAATTTAAACCATTCCACCTCATCCTGTCACTCCAGGCCCTTATAAGACGACCCTCCTCAGCTTTCCCAGAGCCCCTTTCAGCACTGGAAGCTGCTCTAAGTTTTCCTCTTCTCCAGGCTGAACAACCTTGATGATTTCCTGATATTTAACCTCTTCTCAAAATTATCCAGTGAAACACATTTCCAGACACAAACTGCATTCACTCCTTTTGTTGCTCTAATAAGATTACTTGCGTATCACATGGCATCGCTTAATCCTGGGTGTGCTTCATATTGTCATCATCAGGACTCAAACACAAGTATTTGCAGAACAGCTCTAAAACTCGCTTCCTGCAATTTCAGCTAAAAACCTCACTTTGCATTTCGGGCTGCTTCAGTTCAAACTCGGTCGCAAAGGAACTCACACAAGGGACCACGGAAAAACCACTAGCGAGGCCAAAGCAAATGAGTTGCAAAACGTAAACCAATATTTGCTAGAAAATGTTTGTGGTGGTCACTCAAATCTGCTTCCGAGTCCCTTACAAAGCCCTCCTCGTTGGACTTAGTGCTGCGGGTCTGCCTAAGCCTCCCTTGGAAACCAACCTGAGATGTCCTCTCGGACACTGGGTTTGCATTCCCATTGCAACTGTGATAAAACCCCCGCTTTTACTGATGCCTGCAGAGCAGATCCCATCATTTTCCCACTTCTGACACAAAGTCCCACACCACTGGCACCACCCAAGCGAGCTAATACAGCTTCTACTTCTGACTTTACACGGGGAAACACATGTGCATCACTTGGCTTTGGTGGTTGCCCAGCAAAATCTCTTCATGGAGTCTGCAGAACCTGGAATAAACTGATTTTTAGATACCATAACCCTCAATATATTAATTTGCTTTCACTCTTTGCCTTCCATACACCATCCATCTTCTTCATCTGCCATGACATCCACCTACTTTACTCTCTGCAAGTTTTAAACACATTTTACTCACAGCAGCTTGCAGTGATAACTAGAAAGGTTGACACATACGCATTACAGACATAATATTTGAGGCTTGGATGCCAGGTACCTCACTTGAGCCTTGTTCTCCATTTCAAAATAGTTTGTACCCCCTCCAAAAGAGCTTTAAAAATAAAAAAGCCTCAAAAAAACCACCATTGCTGGATACGTGGTTCAAAGGGGAATTGGAAGATGGTTTGGAGTAAAGCTTGATAGAGTTCTGCCATTACATCTGACAGCTTCTTTAATGCTATTTTAAAAACAACATTTTTGTTACTGTCTTGCAGGGGATGGGTAGAAAAAGGCCATAAAACAGCGACACATTTAAAATTCCTTGCAAAATATCACTTTCTGAAAACAACGCACAATAACTGTAATTAACACCAGCCCTTTAAATCACTGCTATACTGAAACCTCACCTTGTATTGCAGTGCTGGGAGCAACAACTGCACCCTAAACATTAAAAGCAACAACAGAAAGGACTCATTCTCCATCAGAAGTTTCCAATTCAACGGAATAACACCTTTGTCCTTAGTATTTATAGAGCTTTTTGGGGAGGCTCTCAGGACTTTACTCTTTAGCTCAGCCTCGCAAGTTCAACAGCCTGCGAGTTATATAAACATCATTTTCCAATGGCAACTATTTTCCCAGCAGAAGGATCGCTCCAGGGAAGGACTATTTGAATGATTTCTTTTACAAAACCAATCCTGCTTTACTCCTGCTTCCTTCAGAGTGACCAGAGCCGAATCCATCCTAGCGCTCCCAGCCACGCTAGCAGGCACTTCAGGGAACGGTGGGAAAAAGGCTGCAGGTTGCACCGCGCCAAAAAATGCTCTACCTAGTGCACGATTCTAGCAAATCCAAGTTTGGGGAAAGGCTTGGGACTATGTTTTATCTTACAGAGCAAGCAAGGAAATAAATACACACATGAAACCAGGTTGCAACCAGCAGGAAATGATTGCATCTCAGTGGTGATACTGCAACAGGGAGATGTGGTGCTTGAGCATGGTGCTTACCCTCGGGCTGGGGGATGCTCTGGGACGAGGGGGGGATGCTCAGGGAGGATGATACGGCGGGACTGGGAAGCGGGGATGATGCTCTGGGATGAGGTGGGGGGGATGCTCTGGGAATTCGGGGTTGGGGGAAGCAGTCCCGGACAATGCTCCAGGACTCGGGGGGGATGCCTAGGGGGCATAATGCTCTAGGACGAAGGAGAGAGAGGGATACTCCAGGAGAATGCTCTGGGACTGGGATGGAGGGAGATGCTCAGGGAGGATGCTGCTTCTTAACTGGGAGCAGGGCACGATGCTCGGGGACGAAGCAGAGGGAGATGCTCCAGCTGGGGGATGCTCCGGGACTCAGAGGAGTATGCTCTGGGACTGGGGCAGGTGGAAGTGGTCCCAGACGATGCTCCAGGACTAAGGGGGATGCTCTGGGGGGAGTTAATGCTCCTGGACTGTGAGTGGAGATGTTCTGGGGGGATACTCGGTGAAGAAGGGGACCGGGGAGTGCTCTGGTTGGGGATGCTCCGGGACCTGGGGGGTGGAAATGATTCTGAACAACGCTCCAGGACTGTGGGGGGAAAGGGGGGAGAAGAAGGTCTTGGGGGGATGTTCCAGGACAAGAAGCGAGCCTCCAGCCCCACCACATCCTACATCCCTGCCCAGCGACTGGGGATCGCGGCAGGGCATGAACATACCCCTGCGCTGAGAGGGGAACCCACGTCCCCTCCCGAAGCGGAGAAAAAACCCTGCGAGCGGTATTGGGGTTCGGCTCGGCGGGTTCTGGGGGGAAGGATGCTCGGGGGAGCCTCGGGGGATTCGGAGAAGGGGGAGGATACTCGGGGGAACCCCGGGGGGTTCGGAGAGGGGAGGGAGGATGCTCGGGGGAACCCCGGGGAGGTTCGGATCCTCGGGGGAGCCCCGCGCCGCAGCGGCATCCCAGCGCATTCGTATCGCGCCCCGTGCCGAGCAGCGGCACCGGCATCTCCCGGAGCAGCCGGCATCACCTCCCGGAGAACCCAACATCTCCGGGAGCAGCCGGCACCTCCCGGGGGCACCGGGCATCCTCTCCCCGGGGTACCCGCAGCCCCAGGACTCAGCATCACCTCGCCGGGGGGCCATCCAGCATCCTTTTCCCGGTCCCCCCCAGCCCCTATGAGCCCCCCGGTCCCCCGGCTCCCCCCCCGGGGCCGTTTGCAGCACCGCGATCTCAGCTAAATCAGCGCAAAACCAGGCGATGCCCGGTACCGCCGAGCCGCTGCGACCCTGCCGGTCCCCTCACCCGGCACCGAGAGGTCTTTACAGATTTGCTGAAGCCCTTTGGAACGAAGGCACCTCGCGGCTGACCCTTAACAAAAGGAATAGCGGGGGCTGCGGGACCGGCTCAGGGGGAGGAAGAAACGGGTGAATATCGTAATCTCTGCAATCTCATTCGCTTCCTTTCCCAAAGGAAAAGGGGGAAAGCGGTATTTTCCCCTCCTCACGCGGGTTCTGCCTCCGTTCCCGACGCCGGTTCGGGCTCGGCTGGGCGGAGGGGCGACCGCGACGAGGATGCTGCTCGCCCCCCGCCTCCCTCCGTCTCACCTTCCCTGGCTTTCAGCAAGACAGTGTTGGCAACGATGTTTTCCAGCTCCATTGACGGGCTCGGGCGGCGGCAGCGCAGCGGGGACGGCGTCAATCCCGAGGTGCGGAGGCTCCGGGCGACCGCTCGCCCCGCGCCCCTACCGAGCTCGCCCCCCGCGCATCCTCGCCCCGCCGCTCCATCCTCCGCCCCGGGGGCTGGGGCTCCTGCCTCCTCCCTGCCTCCCTCCTCCCTCCCCCGGGTGCGGCCCCGCAGCCCCGCGCAGGCGCCACCGGGCACGCCGGGAGGTGTAGTTCGTGGAGGGGGAAAAGAGTGGAGAGCGGGGGAGAGAGACCCTGCCCTGCCCTTTCCTCCCCTCCACGGAGACCCCCGGGCCCTCCTCTCCTCCCTCCCCTGCCTGGGGATCCCCTGGTTCCCCTGCTCTGCTCGGGACACCCGGGCTCCCCTTCCCTCCCCTCCCGTGCCTGGAGACCCCCGGGCTCCTCTCCCCCCTTCTCCCTTCCCTGGAGCCCCCGGGCTCCTCTCCTCTCCCTCCCCTGCCCAGGGATCCCTAGGTTCCCCTGCCCTAGACCACCCTGCTTGCCAACACCTCCCCTGCCCTGCTTGGCAGAGGACTTCTAGGCTCCCTTACCCAGCTCTCCTCAGGGACCACTGGGCTCTCCTGCCCAGGACCCCCAGCCTTCCCAGCCCTGTGCAGGACCCATGGACTCACTGTCCTGTCCCAGTCTGACAAGTCTTGGTGCCTGTCGTCACCCCTCACAGGTGCCCATCATCTCCCACCCATTCACAGGTGCCCATCATCACCCAATCTCAGCAGCCTGTTGTCCCCCTCCCCTCACAGCTGCTCACACCCAAGGGAAGGAGCCCCCGACCACCATCAGGTTGCTCCATCCTTGCCCTTCTCCCTGTGCTGGAGGTACAGGCTTCTGCCTTTCCAGAGATCTTGGAAGTTCCTGAGGGAATCCCATCTTCTCTACCACGCCATTTTTTCATCCTGATACGCAGTTGCGTGAGACATCAGCCACTTGTGGAAAGTCTGTGCGTTTTAAGCGCTACATTACAACATAAATCCTCTTCTGTCCGTGTGGGACAGATGCTCGTGTCAACGTGATTCTGATTCTCCTGGCAACAGGGCAGATCGGTTCGGCAGGTCAAGCAAAGAAAAAGGAATAAAACTGTCCCATTACTCTCACTCACGCTCTTCCCCCATCTGCACTTGCAGTGATTAAATCCACGTGAAGCAAATCAAATTAACAGAGTGGAGCAGAGCCACCACTTTTTCTTTTGTCTTCTTTTTTTTATTGTACCAATCATGTTTCCTTCTACAGCCAGGCAGGAATGATTTGCAACAGCAGGACCTGCAGACAGCCTAGAACATATTTGCGGAACATAGAAAATGAATGAGAAATGTGTTTACTGAAAAATACCCTGGGCGTTGGGATAAAAGGGCTAGAATATATGCCCTTCATACCAGATTAACCTGGAAAATTAGTGTGTGTAGCACGTGGCCCTGCTATGCACAATCATATATTGAATCATGGGATGGTTTGGAAGGAACCTCAAAGCCCATCCAGTCCCACCCCCTGCCGTGGGCAGAGACACCTCCCACTGGATCAGGGGCTCCAAGCCCCATCCAGCCTGGTCATCCAACAAACTTCCACATCCTCTCTCTGATCACTTCAGAAAATGTTCCAACTCCAGAAGCTGTGCCACGTTGTGGTTGCTTTCTTTGTAACACCAAGTTCTATAGAGCAGCAGTTGTGTCTGTAAGTACCGGAAGATTTTTCTCTGATTAAATAATTCTTAAGGGAAAAATCGCTTCCTGGAAACCAGAGCCTTAGCAGGGAGAGGAGGTTCCTAAGGAGCATCTGCCCTCCACTTCTATGCAAGGACTGATGCTCTCCTATAAACAGAGCAAATTATGCTCTAGTTAGAAGTGCATTTCCCATCCCTGCCCAGCCTCCCACTAATGGTCATTGAGAGGAGAACTCCAGCACCAGAACATGGCTGATGTTGGAAGACAAAGTTAAGCCTTTTATTAAATACATTTTTACTGCCTTGAGCAACCCCTCTGTCCAAAGGAAAAATTAACTCGTGTGTCTCAGTCCCCCTCTTGTGAATCAGCACTTGCCGCAGCAGCAAGCTCAACTTCTGCTGGCAGAAAAGAGATACAAGCGTGCTCGTCACGTCTCAGGATCAGGCTGCTCAGCAGGGAGGGATTTACCTTCATGGGAGACTCCATAGTGAGCACTGGCTGGGTTTGGTGTGTAACTTTTACACAGGTGCCCAAATGAAGAGGGCAGATATTGAAGATCTTCATTTGAGTTGTACTTGGAAATCAGCATGTGATTTCTCAGCATAGGAAGGACATGGAGCTGTTAGAGTGAGTCCAGAGGAGGCCGCAAAGATGATCCAAGAGCTGAAGCACCTACTGTTTGATAATGAGCAGAGAGTTGGGGTTGTCCAGCCTGGAGAAGAGAAGGCTGCAGGGAGACCTCAGAGCAGCTTCCAGTGCTGAAAGGGGCTCCAGGAAATCTGGGGAGGGGCTCTTAGGTCAGGGAGTGCAGGGATGGGACGAATGGTTTTCAGCTGAAAGAGGGGAGATTGAGATGGGATCTTAGGAAGAAATGTTTTCCTGTGTGGGTGGGGAGGCCCTGGCCCAGGTTGCCCAGAGCAGTAGTGGCTGCCCCATCCCTGGAGGTGTTCAAGGCCATGTTGGATGGGGCTTGGAGCCCCTGATCCAGTGGGAGGTTCCCTGCCCCTCATGGCAGGGGGTGGGACTGGATGGGCTCTGAGGTCCCTTCCAACCCAAACCATTCCATGATTCCTCTTTCATTTATCATCTATCTGCACTTCAATATACTCAAGTGGCAGACACACAGTCCTCTGCAGTGTCACCCCGTGGGCCTCCTGTTGTCTGCTGATGTCCTGTACACTTTGTGAATGTTTATTTAGTTCTCGGAAGGGTAAGCAGTTTTATCAAGAGTTACAACAGATCCATACAGTGTTTGTAAATCCCATGGAGCTACCTAGTGTTCACGAACAGCGCAGCTCCGAAGCACTTCCCATCCCTGGCAACCACAGGCACCGTTACAGAGCCCCTTCAGACACAGGGGCAGCAATCGAACGGGGTTGTGCTGCTGCCAGAGTGGATGTTTACAGTCATAGAACCACTAGGTTAGAAAAGACCTTTGAGATCACGAAGTCCAGTCGTGCCAATTTCAGCTAAGCTGGAGGACTTTGCATGGAAGTGGACTAGGAGCAATCACATCGCTTGAACGTGGCTGAGTGCAGGGAGGGGGAAGCTGAGCTCTGCTACTGGACTCTTGAGATTCTGCAATAATGTGTTTTCTTAGTTACACAGATGCGTGAGCAGCCATTCTGACTTCCTGTTTATTGGTAAGAGCAATGGAGTGGGTTTTCTTACCAATTCTTACTATATTTAATAAAACAAAACACATTTCCAATAACTGTGAGTCAACGTGGTGCACTGGGACGTGGAAGGAGGTGTGCTCACCAGCACAACACCCTGCTTTGAAAAGCAAAATGGAAACAATCAGTCCTCACTACAGCTCTCTTTCTATCACAGTTTTTTAAGCTGAATTTACCACTGATAGATGATGAAGGTCTGCATCAGCATAAGCCTCAGATAGATGGCCCCACTCACAGCCCATCGGCTCTGCTCTGCAAAAGCCCACCGGCATTTGGAGTCTTACTTCGTGACTTCTTCATAGCTGTCAGCATCTTCATGCTTGTGTCACCTGCAATGCAGAACAACACAAATAAAAAGTATTAGGAAGAGGTAGATTTCTTTATACCCATTTTCCCTTGTGACAACACAGTCCTTTACTTTCAAGGTATGAGCACAACTGATTTAATGGAGCAGTCAGGCTCCTTGTGGAAGAATCTGGAGACCTGAGTCTGCTTCTCTTATGCTATTCACTGCTGCAAACTCTGGTGCTGAAACACTCAAGCACAGACTCAAAGGCAGGGCGGTGGGGAAGGAGCCCAGACCCTTTTTGCCAGCCTAAAGATCCTGATTCAGTGCTTGCTGGGAGAAAAGAGAAAATTTAGTCTGAATAAGCAGAAACAATCAATTTTGGAAGGGAAAAAAAAAAGGGAGATGCTACCAAAAACCAGTTAAATTCTGGAAAATGTGCTTTCTAAGGTGCTTTGTGTTTCGTTAGGTCTGCTTTGAAAAAAAACATTTTCATCCAGAGTCATTCAGGAAAGGCTCAGGAAATTAAACCCACCTTTTTGAGTGCTGAACGTGAGGCTAACGCAGGGCTGGCAGCCATCTTTCCTTTATGGGAAAAAAAGAGGTTTGTAAATGAAATGCCACTGCAGTGTGAGCCCCAAATGCATCAGTGTAATAAGAATAGGAAGGCAGGGAGGCAGAATGTGATATTCTGAGCTGCTCGAAAGGATGAGTCATCGGCAGGGTGGGCTCCCGAAGCTCCAGCCAGGAGCACAGCAGCAACACACCCAGTTTTATCCTGCCCCACAAAACCCACTCAGCCTCAGGATAGCTCAAAAGGTCAGGATAAGACCCCAAGTGAACCAGATGTCACAAAGGCTTTTGCCTACACTTATCAATTGCAAACACATCCTACCAGCAGCTATCTCTTAAATCCATGTTATACCATGCAATAAAGCCTGTTGGCGATTAGCTCTGAGCTGGATAGTGGCTGGAATGGCTTCTGAAACTTATTTCTACAAAATGGGCAACATTTTTTCGCCTCCTGCTGAGGTTCAGCATCAGCAGGTGGGAGCACGCAGGCCTCAGAAAGCCTTGGCAGGCAGCTGGAACCTTTAACAGAGCCTCTGTGAGCAAGGACAGAGGCTGCCATCTACCAACAGCCATGGGGTGATGCATCGTGTAGTCAACCAAACTTTTTGCTTTACTTTAAATAAAAATGTTTGTGCCTCTGTTGTTTCTTTTCATTTATAAACCTTCCCCCTCTCCCACCCTCCACCCCGCTCCCGGTTAGCTATTTCCTCTAAGTGAAGGACAAATTGTTAAAGCTTAAAGCACATAGGATTAAATAACCTTCTAGAAGATAAGCAGATTTCAGTTTTTAAACAAGCAGATGTAAGCATCTCGTACTCCGCACATGATCTGCCACTCAAGGACCCATGGCAGCAGGAGGTCTGATTTGGGATTTGCTTGCCCCTTTCCTCAAATCTAGAGAGAAGCAACTAGCTTTTCACTAATATTTTGTTGCATTAATGATGATTTTTCAAAGAACTCTTTAAAATCTCTCACAAAACAATACTGGTAACGATGCACAAGCATTATCAACCACTTTTTATCAACAGAGCTCAAGGGGTTTCACCAGAAAGGCATAATTCATTATACCCAGATAGGAAAAAAAGAGGCACAAAGTGAGAGCAGGCAGATAAGTATCCTAACAAAACAGAAGATTTACATCTCCCATTATCCATTCAAGTGCCTTATCCACTGCTCTGAGCTTTTAATGACACAGACTTATTCCTGAAGCCTGTCAAAATGCCTGGAGAGTGTTTCACCAATTTCAGGTGTTTAACAGCTTCAGTGTTTGACAAGCTTCAGGTGTTCAACCAATGTCAGGAGTTTACCCAGCTTCAGGAGTTTAACCAGCTTCAGGAGTTTCAATTTCAATCAGGATTAAAGCCTCTGATCCTTTACCTCACACTGCTGAGCTTGTGCTATACCAGTATAAACCAGCAGTTCCTCGCTGCAGGATGAGGTGTGAGACTGGACCCTGTCCCACCAGGTAAAGGTCTATGGGAGACAGCAAAGCTGACAATCAGCAAGATGTGGAGCAAGATGTGGATATGGTACCACTTGGTAGGTTTATTTTGAACTTTAGATGGCAAGAACTGAGTTTAGTGGCTACTCCAGCCTGGGCCAGAGCTGAGGAATAAGGAACAACTTTTTTTGCCAGGAGTGCCTTGGCAGTGGCAAAGTCCCTCCCTAAATTGTAGGGATCCCCAGTAAAAAGCCAGCTGGAAAATACCCACCCTGCTAAATGGCAGAAGTTCAAGCTCCTGCTCAGAAGCCTGAGAAGCTGCATTATCCTACCTCCATAACAAAGTGTGAGCAATATTTCCCCACCTGCAAGCCAAGTGTATAAACAAAGAGTTTTAAACAAATACAACTTTCCGGGGAGGGGGAAGTACATGGTCTTAGAATACATCAACTGAGAAGTTGGGAATAATCTCCTGTGGGTGAGACAACCATCCTCAGGAAATCCTAGCAATAGCTCTTTTCTTGCTGCCACAATGCAGCTCCCACAGCTGAAGGAAAGGAACTGCTGTGGCCCCGCCATCCCCAGGCACGGTTTGCTGCCCAGCCACAGAGAACTTGACAGTGTTAGTGTTGTCTCCCCACACAAGGGGATGTGCCCAGCCAGGCGATGAGAACACAGATGTGTCGCTCTGCACTGCTGTTCGGGGAATCCACCCCGGTAACAGCTGAGGTTTTTTTGCTGCTCGTCGCTGTTCTGTAGGGGTCTCAGGCTCTGCTCTGCTCCTCACTACTCTGCTGGCAGCCCTCAGCACTGGCACAAAGACCTCCCTGCCCTCCACTGTAGATAGGTCTGTCAACAACCACTCCTTCCCTCTGTCTCCCAGGTCTGCAGGCCACAGCACGGTTCACCCACACTCTATATGATATATTTTCTAACATGCAAATTATAGAATCAATCACAGAATGGTTTGGGTTGGAATAGACCTCAAAACCCATCCAGTTCCACCCCCTGCCATGGGCAGGGACACCTCCCACTGGATCAGGGGCTCCAAGCCCCATCCAGCCTGGCCTTGAACACCTCCAGGGATGGGGCAGCCACCACTGCTCTAAGCAGCCTGGGGGCTGGGGGCCTCCTCATCCTCATAGGAAAACACTTCTTCCTAAGATCTCACCTAAACCTCTACTTTTTCAGCTTAAAAGCGTTCCCCCTTGCCCTTGGAGGGTACTTTGTGCAGGAGGTGCTGCCTGCCCCTTCTTCCAAAGCTCATACACTTTCCTGTTTTATCTGATGTCCACCCAGACCTCTCTGCTCAGCCAAGCTGGTTTTCTTCCCCACCAGCTCATTTTCTGGCACACGGGGACAGCCTGCTCTTGCGCTGCCAGGATTTCCTTCTTGAGCCCTCTTGGTCTCCTTTGCCCTTAAGGACTGTCTCCCATGGAACTTTATCAACCAGCCTTTTAAACAGACTGCGGTCTGCCTTCCAGTAGTCCAAGGTGGCCATTCTACTGCCCTTCTTACTTCTAGAACTGAGGATTCTGTCATCTCATTATCACTATGCCCCAGGTGTCCTCCAACTGTCATATCTCCACAAAGCAGTCTAACTGTACATGCTGTATTGTTAAGCAGAAAGATAATGTGGTAATTTTGTGTGCCCACAGCTGAAGAGAAGGTTGCAGGGAGACCTCAGAGCAGCTTCCAGTGCTGAAAGGGGCTCCAGGAAAGCTGGGGAGGGGATCTGGATCAGGGAGTGCAGGGATAGGAGGAGGGAGAACAGTTTTCAGCTGAAAGAGGGGAGATTGGGATGGGATATCAGGAAGAAATGTTTTCCTATGAGGGTGAGGAGACCCTGGCCCAGATTGCCCAGAGCAGGGGTGGCTGCCACATCCCTGGAGGTGTTCAAGGCCAGGTTGGATGGGGCTTGGGCAGCCTGATCCAGTGGGAGGTGGCACTGGCCACAGCAGGGGTCCTTTGAGGCCTCTTGCAGGCCAAACCATCCTATGTTTCTATGATTCTGGAATGTATGCTATGCTGTTTGCTCCATCTCGGTCTCTGCCAGCACATGCAAAGATGCTGGCAGCCCCAGCCCAGTGAGTTCCCCTCTCCTCAGCCCTGAGGAGAAGGACTTGGGGTGCTGGGGCATGAGAAGCTTGATATGAGCCAGCAACATGTGCTCACAGCCCAGAAACCAACTGAGTCCTGGGCTGCATCCAAAGCAGCATGGCCAGCAGGGCGAGAGAGGGGATTCTGCCCCTCTGGTCCGCTCTGGTGAGACCCCACCTGGAGTCATACAATCATAGAATGGTTTGGGTTGGGAAGGGACCTTAAAGATTATCCAGTTATGCTGATGAAACACAATTTTGCACATGAGGAACTGGACTCACAGCATGCTTATGCCTATTAAATAAATTGTCAGCAGTCTAACCCTTAACTGATTACCCTTAACAGAATATTGTGATCAATCACAGAATGGTTTGGGTTGGAAGGGACCTTAAAGCCCATCCAGTCCCACCCCTGCCATGGGCAGAGACACCTCCCACTGGATCAGGTTGCTCCAAGCCCCATCCAACCTGGCCTTGAATATTCCCAGGGATGGGGCAGCCACAGGTTCGCTGGGCAACCTGGGCCAGTGGTTTACCACTGTCATAGTGAAGAAATTCTTACGTATGACTAGTCTAAATCTGCTCCTCTCCAGTTTATAGCCATTGCCCCTTGTCCTATCACTTCAAGCCTTTATGAACAGTCCCTCCTCAGCTTTCTTGTAGCCCCTTTCAGGCACTGGAAGGTCGCTATAAAGTCTCCTGTGTCCAGTTCTGGGATCCCCAACATCAGAAGGAGATGGAGCTGTTGGAGCGGGTCCAGAGGAGGCTACAAAGATGATCTGAGGGCTGGAGCCCCTCTGCTATGAGGCCAGGCTGAGAGAGTTGGTGCTGTTCAGCCTGGAGAAGAGAAGGCTGCGGGGAGACCTTAGAGCAGCTTCCAGTGCTGAAAGGGGCTGCGGGAAAGCTGCGGAGGGCGGTCTGATCAGGGAACGCAGGGAGAGAACGAGTGGGGACGGCTTTAAATTGGAAGGAGGCTGGTTTAGAGGACATTTTGGAAGGAACTCGTCAGGGCGAGGGCGGGGATGCCCGGTGTCCCGCCCCGCCCCGCCATGGCCGCTGCGTTGCGGCTGCTGCTGCGCCAGGCGGTGAGTCGGGGGACGAGAAGGGACGGGAGGGGGCCGTGTCCCCGCCGCCCCCTGACCCGCTGTCCCCGCAGGTCCCCGCCGCCAGGACCCTCGCCCTGCCCGCCCGCCGCCAGTTCAGCCTCGGTGAGTGCGGGGAGCGAGGGGGAGGAGGAGCGACGGGAGGAAGAGGCAGCCCCGGGCTCCGCTTTCGGACCCGCCGCTCCGAGTTCTCCCTCCCCACGCGTCTCGGTTTCTGCCTCTGCAGCTCCGCTTTCGTCCCCCACGTCTCTGATTTCTGACCCCCTACCCCCCAGCATCTCCGCTTTCTGCCCCTCTCATCTCGGTTTCTGCCCCTGCATCTCCTCTTTCTGCCCCTCTCCTGCTCAGTTTTCTGCCCCCACACCTCCACTTTCTGTCCCTGCTGGTCAATTTTCACCCTGCCACTCAGTTTTCTGCCCTGCAGCTCAATTTTCACCCTGGCATCTCCTCTTTCTGCCCCCACAGCTCTGTTCTTTGCCTTCTGCAGCTCACTTTCTGCCCCCACTGCTCACTTTTCACCCTGGCGTCTCCTCTTTCTGCCCCCTTCATCTTGGTTTGTGCTCTCCATGTCTCCACTTTCTGTCCTTCCCAGATCGGTTTGTGCTCCTGTTGCTCAGTTTTCACCCTACATCTCCACTTTCTGCTTTCCCCAGCCTGGTTTTCTGCCCCTGCTGCTCAGTTTTCACCCCCACAGCTGAGTTTTCTGCCCCACAGGCTCCTGGCGGCTTGCTCCGGCGGTCACACAGCACGCCCCGTTCTTTAAGGGAACAGCCGTGATCAATGGAGAGTTCAAGGAGCTCAGCCTGGATGACTACAAGGGGAAATACCTGGTTCTCTTCTTCTACCCCCTGGACTTGTGAGTGCATGTTTCCCTCCTTGCCACTATGCTTCCTTCCTTCCCACCACGCCTCCTGCCGTGCTGAAGGTCATTGGAAGGGCTGCGGTTCATCACTCTGAACGCGGCTGGCTTTACCTAATCCAGGCTCCGTTTCTAGAGCTGGACAGATAAGATTTGGGGGCAGATGTATGCTAAAGCAATAGATCTGGCAGCTGCAGGGCATCTTTTAGGCCTGCATCAGGAGGCAGGTGTGGTTTCTTTTACAGATACAGGTGGGAGGGCATTGCCTTGTGGTCCAGGGTTGTGTTGGAGATGCTTGCTGTCTAAGCAGCCATGCAGCTGCAAAGCAAAAGGTGAATAGATGGGGTTGAGCCTGTCTGGAAGACTGGAATCACCAAGAGCATCTTGGTGCCTATGGGCACGCAGGGGAGGCAGTCCTTTCTGCTTTATTTTCCAAAACCTCTCTGTCTGGACAGCATCTGGCTGAGAGAGTTTCTCTATCTCTGCAAAAAAAACTGTCTAGAAGTGGGTTAAAAAGCTGTGTGTCAGCCAGGCAGCTCTGGCTGCTGCTTTGAGACTGACTGAAACTAATCTGGAGCAGGAAACATGGTTAAAATCATCAGGGTAAAGCAAATGCACTGCTGCATTAGTGCCTCGGAGCAGACACAAGAGTCTGGTCTAAAATGTGCTCTGCAAAGACTGCAGAATCATTACAGCCTGTTCTCTTTTCCTCACTCCCCCACCCCCCAGCACCTTTGTCTGCCCCACAGAAATTGTGGCTTTCAGCAACAAAGCAAACGAATTTCATGATGTGAACTGTGAGGTAGTGGCAGTTTCAGTGGATTCTCATTTTTGTCATCTGGCCTGGATCAACACCCCACGAAAGGTATGGCTTGCACTTGGTGGGGGGGGGGATGTTTCTCTGTCAGTTTGGTTTTCACAAGAGCTCCTGAGAAGAAAAGTTGAATAAATAACTGTGCAAACACTGATTTCAGTTGACTGCCTGAAGCGATACATGAAGTGATTTCATTTCTGTATTTGATGACAGAATTCTGACCTCGGTCTTTGTTTTCTTGCTCTTTTCCTTAATGATTTGGGTTTTTATTTCCCCATCTTTGTTTTTCTGTCTTGATAGTCCTGTAGGCTATACCATATCTTGATATATTTATCTCCAAAGTTAAATATTTGGGATGCGTGTCACAGTCCTAAGCTGCTCCTTAAAGCTGATGGTTTGTGTGCAGCTTCACAGAAAATGAACAGCAGCTGCGTAGTCATGACTGAACCAGTACCTACCAGTGGCAGCTTCAGAATGGAAAGGACCTCAAAGGGACTTAACCGCTTTATGCAAAAGCTGTTGAGCAGTGCCTGTCTGGCATGGCTTGGAGCACATGTACTGAAACACCCTGCCAGGAATTCCGTGGTGGTGCAAATGGGGAACTGACACCAAGAAGTGAAGGCCTTGGTTTCTTTGGCACCAGCATTCAAAGCTCTGCATACGAGAGCTCTGCTGCAGACGAGCATTTGGAGGATCAGGGTCCGAGTGACTGCAATTACACAATGATTGACTGGTGATGCCAGGAATAGCAGAGCTAACAAACTCCGGGCTTGTTTCAAGGATAGAGAGCTTATCTCCTGCAGTGCCAGTATGTTGCAAAACTGAAAGAAATCTTGGTTGACTCTCCAAACAGTATTTAAATTAATTTGGGGGAGGAGAAAAACAATCATACATGCACTAAATAGAGAGAGCAGCAGAGCTCTGCCATGTTCTGTGATTCTATACCTAGTGTGGCTGTTGGAAGCCTTGTAATTTCTCTTGTTCATATTGATTGATTTCCCTTCTCTCTCCATTGTGTTCATCTTGTTTAATTAATGAACACTTAAATATGTGCTATGAATGTTTGTATCTGAAGCTCCTGCATAGGGTACAAGGGAAAATTGATGACTGTTGTCACAGGTAGCCTTTTACCACCAAAATAAGCAATTCTAAAATGCTCAGTGCAAAAGAAGTTTTCGTCTTCCAAAGAAACCAAATATTCCTGACTACTTAAAAAAAAAAAACAAAAACCAAAACCAACCAATCAACCCCTCCACACCCTTGTGGTTTCTTCCTCCTGCAGAGAAGGACTTGGGGGTGTAGATGGATGGGATGCTTGACGCGAGCCGGCAACGTGTGCCCGCAACCCAGAAGGCCATCCATGTCCTGACTGCATCCAAAGCAGTGTGGCCAGCAGGGCGAGGGAGGGGATTCTGCCCCTCTGCTCTGCTCTGGTGACACCCCAGCTGGACTCCTGAGTCCAGTTCTAGAATCCCCAACATCAGAAGGAGATGGAACTGTTGGAAAGGGTCCAGAGGCAGCCATGAGGACCTGGCCTGCTGTGAGGCCAGGCTGAGAGAGTTGGGGTTGTTCAGCCTGGAGAAGAGAGGGCTCTGGGGAGACCTTAGAGCAGCTTCCAGTAGTGCTGAAAGGGGCTGCGGAAAAGCTGAGGAGGGGCTTTTTACAAGGGCCTGGAGTGATAGGATGAGGGGGAATGGTTTAAATTGGAAGAGAGAAGATTTCAATTTGATATGAGGAAGAAATTCTTAACAATGAGGGTGGTGAGGCCCTGGCTGAGGTTGCCCAGGGAAGTCGTGGCTGCCCTATCCCTGGAGGGGTTCAAAGGCCAGGTTGGATGGGGCTTGGAGCAACCTGATCCAGTGGGAGGTGTCCCTGTCCATGGCAGGGGCTGGAACTGGATGGGCTTTGAGGTCCCTTCCAACCCAAACCATTCTATGATTCTATGGAGCAGATGGCATGGATGTGGCTTGTTGGTGTACCTTCAAGAGCACCAAATCCAGCAACTCAAGGATCACCCTAAAAAACGTTTTGTAAAACAGTGGAATCTTGCTCTTCTCTCTAGAGTGGCGGTTTGGGCAAAATGAATATTCCAGTCCTGTCAGACCTCACAAAACAGATCTCCCGCGATTACGGGGTGCTGCTAGAAGGACCTGGCATAGCACTGAGGTAACACCTGGTTGATGATGACGCGGTTATGACCCAACCCAGTCTAAACTAACGTGATCTGTCCTTTCTTGGTTTTGTTTTCTTTATTCTTCTGCCTTAACTTCTGCCTGAGAGGTTTCTAAAGCAGCAGTGCTAGAGGACACCACAGTCAATCCCATAATTACCTAGAATAAAAAAATTAACATTTCCTTCTCCACTGTGGGAATACTTATTAAATGAAAATAGCCTCCCTGAGATCCTTTGGATTGGGTAGGAGTCATCTGGAGACTGTTGGTTCCTGATCTCTTTTGATTAGGAACTTCTGACGTTTGTTTGTTGACAAATTAAGTTAATTAATATGTTAAGAGTGGGACTTTGGTTTTCAGAAATGTTTATATGCAACAGGATTTAGTGGTTTTCACAAATGTTTATATGCAACAGGATTTAGTTTAGTAGCCTAATGTGTGAGCAACTATTCACTCAATATCTTCAGATTTTGATAATCGGAAATACATGGGAACGATGCCAGCTTTGAAATAGAGGTGGAATTAGAAGTTCTGCTGTTCTCCGTCTGTCTTGATTTAATAGTCTTTATGCATATTTTGCCATTTCACAATACTACACCAGTTGAAGGGTTCCTGGATTTTGATCTCTGCACTAACAAATAATATATTAAATGCTATATTTCTGCTCCCAACTCTGACATCTAAGAAATGTCATCAGCCTTGCTGAAATAGCAGATCCAATTTCTTGTCTTTGGTCTTGGAACATGGTTTGCACTCCCTGAATTCAATTACAGAGGTCTCTTCATCATTGATCCAAATGGGATCATCAAGCATCTAAGTATCAACGACCTCCCCGTCGGCCGTAGCGTGGAAGAGACGCTTCGCTTGGTGAAAGCATTCCAATATGTGGAAACACACGGAGAGGTTTGCCCAGCAAACTGGACTCCAGACTCCCCTACAGTAAGCATCTGCTAAATATAACTTAGTCCTAAATATAGATACTGGCATGATTTTGCATGTCTGAAGGGTTGAGAACCATGTCAGTGTGAGGCGCTTGACTGTATCTGTGCCTGTTGTGTAAATCTGAGGCTTCTATCGGTTGGACCAATTTTGTCTGTTTGCGTGAGGCTAGATGTGCGATTTCCCTGATTTTCCTTCAGAAGACACAAATTGTATTTAAAACTCTAAATTTAACTTGCACTCTCCACCAGTTGTCTTCAGATTTTTTACCTATTTAATGCCCTGCTTGATATTTAGCAGGAAAAATGTGTTAGTATATACTTAAAACTTGCAAGTAGGAGCTTGTACGGTTTTCATCTTTCAACCAAGTGCAGAAACAGAAATAACCTATTATTTTTATAAAGTATGCATCGGTTTTCTTGGATAAAATGTCAAATCTGTGACTTTTTTATCTTAGTTACGGCATATAACAACTAAAATTTCTTTTCTTGACAGATCAAACCAAGCCCAGAAGCTTCTAAAGAATATTTTGAGAAAGTGCATACATAAACGCTCAGTTATGTGGACAAAATGTAGTTACCATACACTGAAGACATGAAGAAAGCAGCAGTGATTATAAAAATAATATAAAATCAAAGTTACCGTTTTCTGATGCTTACAAAGACATTAAATGTTGAAATACTTACTGACTCCCTTGTCTTGTTTTAAAAAGAAGGGTAAAAACTAAGGCTTTCCACTCCCTTTTCTCAACTTGTTTCATGAATCTGTAACCACTAATCTTCATCCTAAATACAAGTACACAAAATACAGCTGAATTACACTGGGTTCTTTCTCTTAGCTCATTTTGGATCAGAAAGTGTCCTGCATTTTCTTGTCTCACGTGAAAAATTAAGTTCTGTAACATGAGTTTGAAACAATGGGAACAATACAGAAGACAATTTTGATGAACAGTTTGTTTTCTAATTAATTTTGCAGAGGGAGAGATCAATGTAACAATAAAATCCCTCCCATTTTGGTGCACTATAAATTGCGATGAATGTAAATGTGTGCCATTTTAATCTTGCATACAGTTAGAGATGCAGCACAGCTCACAGGAGCATTATCAAGCACTAAGAACTTGCATTCTGCTCAAGAGATGCTAAAACTTGAACCCCGATAGTGTACTTACTGGAGATTAATGACAGTCTTCTGTCATTTAAAGCATCACTTTCTTGCTTGCATCTGGCTCCAGGAAAAACTTCAAGGTGAAATGTTGTACTGCTTGAATTCAAACAATGTAGCGTATCTCTAGCTATAATAATAAACCTCAAGCTGACTGGTGTGTTGCTTTGCCTTTCTTTCACTTTGTCCCAGAGATGCCTGTTCCTTTATTTTGAAGAAGTTGCACTGCATTAGAAATGATCTCTACCTTTGTACACAGCTAGCGGTTAGCAGCTGGCACCACACTGAGGTGAGCAGGCTGTAATGGGTGTGGGCTGAGTAAATCGGCACCAAATAGGTTTGTGTTCTTCACCTTCTGTCCTTGTGAGCAGGGGAAAGGACTTAAACAGAAGCTCAGGGGAACACCTTGGCAAAGGGTTGCTTTTTCCTTCATCAGCTGGGTAACAGGTACCAATGCTACAGCCTAAGTGGAAGGATAAAAACCCAAGCCTGTGTTGCCTGGGAATGCCCCAAGTTTCAGTACTTGCAAATCTCTTTTGGTTTAG
Source organism: Phaenicophaeus curvirostris (assembly GCF_032191515.1). Taxonomy (NCBI): domain Eukaryota; kingdom Metazoa; phylum Chordata; class Aves; order Cuculiformes; family Cuculidae; genus Phaenicophaeus; species Phaenicophaeus curvirostris. The sequence continues at coordinate 10,736,095 of NC_091400.1, read as the reverse complement.
TTATGTTTTGAATAAATCTCCTAGCATCCATGCGATTTTCCCCATAACCTTGCTCTCCTGGACCCACAAGAGGTGACATTATCTCCTGGTGCAGCTCAGTCATGCACAGCAGCATGCTAGTGGTCTTACCTGAAATTGATAAAAAACACCTCCTGAAACAAAGTACTTCATTTTGAGAGGAGATACTGCTTTAATTCTGTGCAGGGTGCTGGGTGGAGGATGTTCCACAAACTTAGCACACCTACTGAAGCCGCCAAGATCCCACCTCGCTACAATTGTTAACCTACCTAATTAAGATATTCATTAAGTTACACAATTCTACTTTAACATAAAACTCCTCATTTCCTTCTCACATCCTTAGCTACCATAAGGATGTCCTTCAGTAATCCTTAATTGAGAATTCTTCCTGTCTGATATCCCTTTCCTTCTTTCATCACACATTTTCAACTTTGAGTCAATTAACTACCGAGTTCATAATTTTGTTAAGACTCGGTGCCTGCATCCTTGGGCAAAGGCCAGGATGTTTTAAGTGTCGGCATCTCTGGGCAGTTATTAGGATGTTTGTAGAAGATAAAGGAGGTGAACAAGGTACAAAATACATTCTCCTTATCCCCTTATGCAGCAGCAGTGCGGGTGGCAACCACGCATTCATGCCAATCAAACCACCGGGCAGCGACACCACGGTGGTTACCTGGGTGCATCTTCCCACACCTCAGCCACGTGCAGTCAGCGTGGAGGACACGGGGGTGTTCTCTGCAGCCCTGCTCATCGGACCTTTCCTAACTCCTTGCTTGAGGGCCTGCTGGCTGCGAAGCCCCAGCCTGAGCCCAGCTGGCAGCACCTCCTGCCCTCCCTGCCTATCCGCCCACCCTCTCTGCCACCCTCTTTCTCTCCCTCCCTGCCTCCCACTCTCCATCCCTCCTTCCTCCACTTCTCTCCCTCTCTCCCTCCTTCCCTTTTTCCCTTCCTCTCTGCCTTCCATGTGTCTCTCCATCTCTCTCTGCATCCCTCCCACTTTCCCCTTCCTTCCCTCTCTGCCTCTTTTCTTCCCTTTCATTCCTCTGTCCCTGTCTGCCCCCCTCCTTCCTCATCACCTATTACCCTCCCTCTCCTTCTTCCCTTCCCTTCCCTTCCCTTCCCTTCCCTTCCCTTCCCTTCCCTTCCCTTCCCTTCCCTTCCCTTCCCTTCCCTTCCCTTCCCTTCCCTTCCCTTCCCTTCCCTCTCTCCTTCTACCCCTGACTCCCTCTTTCCATCTCTCTCTCCCTCCTTCCTTCTCTGCCTCCCTCCCTCCTTCCATCCCTTCCTCCCTGCTTCTCTCTCTCCCTTTTTCCCCTCCTTCCCTCCCTCCTTCCCCTCTACCTATTTCCCTCCCTCCCGCTCCCCCCGCAGTCCCTCCCCGTCGCTCTCGGTCCCTCCCCGTCCCTCCCCCTCCCCTCCCCGGTTCCTCCGGCTCCTCCCCGCCGCGATGGCGGCGCTGTGGCCGCTCTGGGGTTTGTCGCCTGGCGGCTCCTTCTGGCAGCGCTTCGCGTTCTGGGCGGACGCGCTGGACCCGCTGCTGCTGCTGGCGCCCGCCGTGAGTCCCGGGCGGCCCCAGCGGCCCCGGGCTCGGCCCTGCCGGCCCCTCCCCTGCCTCCCTCCATCGCTTCGGCCCTGCCGCCCTCTGTCCTTCCAGCCTTCCTGCATCCCTGCCTCCTTGCTTCTCTCTTTCCTTACCCTCCCCTTTCCCTCCCTCTCTCTCCCCCTCTCCTTCTCTCTCCCTTTCTCCCTTTTCTCTCCTTTTTAGAGCTCGGATTGTTTAGCCTGGAGAGGAGGAGGCTGAGGGGAGACCTCATTGCTCTCTACAACTACCTGAAAGGAGGTTGTGGAGAGGAGGGAGCTGGGCTCTTCTCCCAAGTGACAGGGGACAGGACGAGAGGGAATGGCCTCAAGCTCTGCCAGGGGAGGTTCAGGCTGGACATCAGGAAAAAATTTTTCAAGGAAAGGGTCATTAGACACTGGCAGAGGCTGCCCAGGGAGGTGGTTGAGTCACCTTCCCTGGAGGTGTTTAAGGGACGGGTGGACGTGCTGAGGGGCATGTTTTAGTGTTTAATAGGTATGGTTGGACTCGATGATCCTGTGGGTCTTTTCCAACCTAGTGATTCTGTGATTCCCTCTCTTCCCCACTTTCCCTTCCTCTCTTCCCCCTTTCCCTCCCTCTCTTTCCCCCTTTCCTAATTTAAATTAGACGTTATGAAGAAGCCCTTTAGGATGTGAGTGGGGAGGCCCTGGGCCAGGTTGCCCAGAGCAGTGGTGGCTGCCCCATCCCTGGAGGTGTTCAAGGCCAGGTTGGATGGGGCTTGGAGCCCCTGATCCATGGGAGATGTCTCTGCCCATGGCTGGGGGTGTAACTGGATGGGCTTTAAGGTTCCTTCCAACCCAACCCATTCTATGGTTCTCTGTGATTTATATTGGATCGACGGTCAATGTGTCACACCTGTGGCCAAAAGGTGTGTTAACCAAACCATTCCATCCCATAAATGCTCCCAAGAGGGGCAACTTTTTATGCAGACTGGAGAGCTGAGTGAGGTTACTGTTTCTTCTCTAAGTTTACCTGTTTTCCATCATTAAAAGCTTAAACCAAGCGTGAAGGAAGACTGTAAGATGCAAAGCCCAATCACACATTGGTGAACATGCAGCAACATTTTGTGGTGTTGCAAACCATTTCTGGTAATCTTATAAGTCTGGTTTGGAATTTCATTTTACAATATTCACCTAGAGGCCTGTTCAAATAATGAATTATTAATTAAAATTATTGAATTTGCCAGCACTCCTCAATGACTTTAGGTACAAGGCTCCTGATTTCAGTGAGGTTTTTCACCTGCTTAAAGTTCAGGCTTATTTATGTGATGACCTGAAGGATCGATGCTCAAAGGGACCAAAAGACCCTGAATAATCCAAAAGCTTCTCTTGACTGAGTTATTTGAGTGTCAAGGTGTGTTCTTGCTTGAACCGCTTCAGTGAAGGACAGGTCCCTTAGCTTTACATTTGTATTTAATGTCTCTCACACCTGACAGCTTGCACTGTAGAATATTGAAATCTGACTGATTTCTGTTTGGTTTTTTGTTTTTTTTTTTCTCAAATACAGGATGAAATAAGAAGAAGCAGGTTATTATTACAGAACAGTGGAAAGACGCTAAGTGAGCCCATACAGGATGATCAGGTATTTTGGACCATGGTTTATAGAAAACAGAGGTGTCTTTTCATGGCTGAAATAGTTGCTATTAATGTAAGACCTAGCAGAGAGAATACTGAGATTCAGCTGTGAAGGGTAGCACAAGAAAAACTCATTACTACAGAGATTTTTCTGGTCTGTTGGGAATTTCTGTGGGCGACCACTGGTGCCATATCTCAGTATGATCTTCCTGAAGAACGCTAGATTGCGTATTATATTGCTGAGCTTAAAAGATGCTCTTGGATCATGCTAGCAATCATTGCTCTAAGCCTGCCTGTCCTCGGCTGGGATGATGTAGGTAGGTGATAAGCGTATAAAAATGCTTACTGGGCTCATTTGGGCTCTCTGATGTTTCCTTATCCTATACAGAGTAAGTTGCTTTGGTTTCATATCCCATAAAAATTAGCAGCCGCAGAGCTTGGGTGGGAAACTACTCATGGAATGGCTGGTAAGAAGCGCTGAGCCTTTGCTTTGTAGGAGGAATCTTTCTTGTGATTCACTGTGGGCTTGGCTCTTCCCATGTGGCATCTGGTACCTTCTGTGTCAAAGGGGAAATAAAAACTGCTGCGATTCCAGAAAAGCTGAAATCTTAACATAAGTGTTTAAGCTTTAAGAATTGTTATTTTCTGTTTAAAATAGCTACTAGCTTTACTGTTTAAAATTCACTTTCTGTTTTGCCATAATGTGAGCTCTGTTGCTGGAACACAGCACATGGGATGGTAATAAGTTACATTTGAGGAGTGTGTGGTGAGAAATTCCAGGGGAAAAAGAAAGGGTGTGTACATAGAGCACATTCATCTATGTGCGTACATAGATGAATAAAAGTCAGTTATTGGAAAAAAGAATTGTAATACATTAAGAAAGAATGTTTTACCCAATCTTTCCTGAAACGTGATTACTAACATGATTTTCAAACTATTTAGATGAGAAAAGCCTTCCTGCTAAGCCTGGTAAGTTACAAAATAGTTATAAATCTTTTTTTCCCCTTTCTTATTCAAGCATGGCAAAAGTGGGCTAATTTGACTGTTTTTCCCTTCCAGTCCAGTGTACATCCTGACACAGACAAGATAATTCCTGTTTTGTTCAGACCTCCTGGTGAGTTCCCTTAAGGGAAGTTTTGTGTGTGTGACTGAAGCACCGAAGGGGAATAGCTCGTAGTAAACAGCCCCTGTGATACTACAGCAATGTTCTTCTTCATCGGAAAATACGTAGACTCCTACTTCGATTACTTGTATTGTCGTATGTGCTCAGGATTTATTTAGAGGGGAGATTCTACCCCCTGCTCTGCCCTTGTGAGACCCCACTTGGATCCCTGTGTCCACTTCTGGAACCCTCAACATCAGAAGGAGATGGAACTATTGGAACGGATCCAGAGGAGGCTACAGAGATGATTCAAGGGCTGGAGCCCCTCTGCTGTGAGGCCAGGCTGAGAGAGTTGGGGTTGTTCAGCCTGGACAAGAGAAGGCTGCGAGGAGAGCTTAGAGCTGCTTCCAGTGCTGAAAGGGGCTGCAGGAAAGCTGGGGAAGGGCTTTTTACAAGGGCTTGGAGTGATGCGACAAGGAGGAATGGCTTTTTTTACAGTTGGAGTTGATGATTGCTAACATCTTTTCTGACTTTATGATTCTATGATTAAATTGGAAGGGGGAAGATTTAGATTAGAGATTAGGAAGAAATTCTTGCCAATGAGGGCAGGGAGGCTCTGGCCCGGGTTGCCCAGAGCAGTGGTGGCTGGCCTTGAACGCCTTGGAGATGTTCACGGCCAGGTTGTATGGGGCTTTGAGCAACTGGATCCAGTGGGAGGTGTCCCTGCCCATGGCAGGGGGTGGAACTGGTTGGGCTTTGAGGTCCTTTCCAACCCAAACCGTTCTGTGTTTCCATGATAAGTTCACAAAGGCCCCTTGTGGCTGTAAGCGGTGACCAAGCGTTCTGGATTCTTGAGTAAGGTTAGAGTTGAAGTCCACAGTGACGGTGGGGTTTTATAAAGCAGTGTTTTACTTAGAGCTGAAACTTTAGGGGGGAAGTAAGGGGAATTTTCTGCTACAAATCCAGACTCAGTGGTTGTTTTTACTGAAATGAAGTTTTCTTTCTTTTTAGCCTTCCTGCCCATCTGTCTCCCGTTGGTGAGTAATCACGAGAGATGCTAGCGTACCACAAGGCTTACATTTTTCCAAAGCCAGGGATCGGAGGGAAGGAATAGAAGGTTTTAGGCTTCATAGTTGTATTTTCTGCACAAGGTTTTTAAAACACTTCTATTTAATGGGAACTGCTGAGTAATCCAGACATCATGTCCTTAAGGGAATCTCATTGGAATTCCAGACCTGCTAACTGGCTTCCTTCAGCACTATTCAAAGAGATCGTTTGTGCGCAGAGGTCAGCTTTCTGATGCAAGGTAGAATTTGCCAGACATCGAGAGCAAGGCCGGGCTTTGGTCTCTTTAACCTCAATGAATTGGCACTGCAGCAGGAAGGAGTCAGACCTTGTGTTCCAGTCCCTGAATGTGATTTTTTTCTTGTGTAGATTGTGCTTTCGCAAGTAAGAAATGATGTTGTCAAGCAATTTATAAACAATTTAAAAACAAACTCTCATCCTCTGAGGCTCTGGACATTCCATGCCCTCCTCTTATTCACTATTTGCTCTATCTTGATTGACTCTGTACTTTAAGAGTGCTTCACACCTGGTAAGCCAGACCTCAAGAGAGGCTGTGGTTTATTAAAACTGAATTTCTTATTCACTGTCTGAGTTGGCATGGTTCTCAATGATATTAAAGGTCTTTTCTGACTGAAACTGTTCTGTGATTCTAAGTAGACTGTAGAATCTCAGATCAAGTAGATCTAGTATTTATATCTCCACCAGCCAAAACAATCTGACTCCTTCTCATTTCTTACTTTAATTACATTTTTCTTATCTCAGTTTTCGTATTTGCATCTACATAAGCTTTACAGGTACAAATGCATTTTCTGTTTTGGGCAAGAAAGTGTATTGCCCATATATTCTTGCATGCAGTGTTTTAATGAGTGTTTCTACTTAGGCTGAAAGAGGGGAGATTGAGATGGGATCTTAGGAAGAAATGTTTTGCTGTGAGGGTGGGGAGGCCCTGGCCCAGGCTGCCCAGAGCAGTGGTGGCTGCCCCATCCCTGCAGATGTTCAAGGCCAGGTTGGATGGGGCTTGGAGCCTCTGATCCCATGGGAGGCCTCCCTGCCTGTGGAAGGGTTGGGACTGGATGGGCTTTGAGGTCCCTTCCAACCCAAACCATTCCATGGTTCTCTGTGATTTATATTGGATCGACAGTCAGTGTGTCACACCTGTGGCCCAAAGGTGTGTTAGCCTAGGATCGTGACAGGTGATGCTGATTGGGGCCTTTGGCGCTGCTGCAAGCAGTAACACAGCAGTTCTCATGCCCTAGCCACCACAGGTCACCAAAACCTTATTGTCTCATCACACCTAATTGTCTTGTGGGGTTTTCTTCTTAGGTCATTGTTTCGTCTCTTCACCTCCAGGCAAAGGCAACTTTCTTTTCTCAGGTAATTAATTACCTTTTCTTTCTCCATTTACAAGTCCTCTAGTTTCGATCCCAAACTCATTTTTGCTTGTCATCTTTCTGCAGTTTGTGTTTCACTCCTACACCACAGGGTTTGCCCTGATAAATGGAAACAGTACCACAAAGGCTGAAGTAAGTGCCGGTCTTTATTTCTGAGACCATTCTGAACGTGATTTACGAGCGTTTTACAAGTGCACTTATGGAGCTTGTTTCTTCTGTCCTCCTTAGGAGTACTCTGTTCAGGAAAAGCAGATCTTCTACAGCTTGGGAGCCATTTCTTATGCAGCATGTATCGGTGTACGTATTCATTCAATGATTGCTTTGGTAATAAGCTCTCCTGCGAAGGAGTAGATGCTGAGATAATCACGCTGCCAGATACTCTACAGGATTGTGCTTTAATGCTCTACTCTACTGTCTTGCCTCAAACCTGTTCAGAATAAGAATTTTCATGATCATCCGTCAGCCGATACCTTGCTTGGCTTTCTCTGATGTTTCCTTTTCTGTCTTTTTCATTATTATTCTGCAAGCTTGGAGGATGGGTGGTGAGAAGCAATGGTCGGGGTTTCAAACGCAGAATGACTCACTGGATTCCTAGAGTTGATTTTTTGATGTGGTGCTGTGGAAGAGGTCTGCCTAGCTCTAAAAAAGGGTGAAATCTGCAGGTATCTGTACTGAATAGCATTAATTCAGATCCAAAAAGCAGCATAGCTGTGAAAATACCACATTGGATGCAGGTTAATGAGCCTTTCAGGAGGGCGAGGTAGCCGAGGGCTAGAGGAAGAGGAATCTGTGCTTTCTGGAGTTTGCTACGTTAGAATGAGCTCTGGTATCCTCATTGCAGGTTTAGCTGCACCTGTTACACATTCCCTTACTCTCCTCACTAAACTGATTTTTATAAGCCTTCTGGCAGAAAATTGTGGCTACTCCTGCTCTGATATGATGGATTCCACCTCTGCCTGCTCAGCAAAGCAGTCGGGCCAGCAATGCTCAGGACTTTCCAGAGCTCTGCGGAGGCAGCTGTGCGTGTGGGTGAATGTGGGAGCTCCTTTTCTGTGGGAGACTGAGCACTACCTGGTTTCTTGGCCATTTATTCCTAAATGGGACTTCCTGGCAGTGTATTGTGGGAATAGAGAAACTGCAGAGAATTGAGAACAAAGGCACCGGTGCTCCAGGTGTCCTGTTTGTGGGGGAGAGCTGTGTGTGTCACGAGGCAGCTGCACAGATGTCCAAGGAATATTAGTCAGAGGCAATTGTTTTCTTTTTTTCTCTTTGTATTCATACTGCAGTTGTCCTATAATAACGTTTAGTATTTTTTTTACCATAGTATTTTGTATTCTTATCCAAAAGAGGGATCACAGCTACCTTCAGTAACTAGAGAATGTGGGTATTTTGTCGGCATGTTTATTTTTATAGATGGTAACTATGTACCGCGTCGCAGATTTAGCTGCACACGCTGAAATACTCCAGTTTTAATAGAAGGTGCCTGTTTCTTCCCAATGCCTTAGGCTTTTCCTCTTGTCTTCATGAACCGATACACGATGAAGAGTCCATTAATGGAACTCATTGTCAGGAAACTCCTGCCTGCTCCTCTTCTTGGTGAGTATAAAGGGACTGTGCCCTGTGTAGCTGCTCTGAGGGCTGTTTGCTGTCCCTGTCTCACTGTAGAGCTTTCTTGCCCTTGGTTTGAGCTGGGTGGCAGCGATGGATTGGAAGCTCTGAGACCATAATAGTAAAGCACATTTTAGGATGAAGGCCTTAAAATCTCGCTCAGGTTTCTGAAACAAACTTTGAGATCCCACGTAGATATTTATGGGGTGGCTTTTTTCCTCAGCTGCCAGATTACTTGGTTGTGAACTGTTGAACTGGAAATGTAAACCACGTGTAATTATGGATAGTACTATTGAGGTAGTCCTTTTGGATCTCTTGAAACCAAACCTCTTTAACTGTGCAGGCCTGATGAGTGCATTTACTGTGGCGGTGGTGAGAAGCCCTGAATTTGAGCATGGAATTGAAGTGGTGGACAGGAATGGCAAGGTTGTAGGAGTGTCACAGAAGGCCGGTGAGAAGGTAGGCAACGGGGTGGAGACATCTCTTGGTTTGCCTTTCATTCCTTCCTAAGAACTGAATGTGGTGCTGAGACTGGTTAGAATTGGATATGTTGAAATGAGGAATCCTGGATCAGGTGTGGGATCAGGTAGCCCTGGGCTGGGTCTCTGGAACCAGGTTCCACCACCACCCTTGTGTCTTCAAGGGTTGGCAGCCTCCCCAGCCAATATACCAAGTGCCAGAGCTGAGCCACAGAGACACTAGCAGAGGCCATTCTGCTTTCCCTGGCCACCTCAGAAAGAGACAAGACTCTTGGACCTTCTTCTGATGGAACATCTCAGAGAAAAGCCCTGTATGATCCATACCACGTGGACCTTCTGTAGCAGGAATGTTATTTAAAGGCTGTGCCTCCCAAAGGGTGATGCCTTGGTCTGCGTTTTATCCTTGGGCTCCAGTTGCTGACCAGGCTGGCTGCTCCTTGCCTTGCTCATCAACATCCACTGCAGAGCCTGGTGCAGGAACTGGAGTGAGGAGCTCTGTTTTATGTTCTGTCAGCCACCCTTCCTTGCCATGCTGCTGTCCAGAGGGCAGGAAGCAGCTAGGTGAGCATAAAGACTTGTGGGCAGCTGGAGAGCTTCGCATTGGACATAGGATAGTTGGGATGTATGGAAGTTGTAAAAAACCACAAAGTCTCAGCAAAATGATTGTTATGGTAGGAAAACTCAAGATGGCATCAGGAGTATCGCCCCTCTTTTAAGAAGTTTATTAGTCACAAGTGGACTCTCTGCTGCTTGTAGGAGTTTAGTTTCCTTTTAAGAAAGAATTCCTCTAACAAATGGTCTTATTTCTAATTTACCATTGCTTGGGACTCCAGAGTATGAGACAAAACAGTGCTCACAGAAGCGTGGACTGTGTGAACTGCACAGAGCACTGCTTTAACGTTTATTTTTCTCTCTCCCTGGAGGCCGTTAGAGAAACAGCATTGTCCAGAGGAGTCTTGTTTGGGACAACGTTCTTCCTGCCAAATGTGCTTACATACTTTGTGCAAAGGTAGGAGGCGCTGCAGAAGACCTGGGGCTGCCTGGGTAGTGTGTTTTTATCATCTGGCTGCTACCTCTTGCCTGTTTTTTCTTGGTTTTGTGGTTATTTCTTGTCTTGGTAGAAATGATTATTCAAGAAGTTTCTGTTCAGATACTGTGATTCGTTTAATTAAGTAAGCGAATCTGGTTATGTCCATGTCTGTGCCCTGAGGGTTTGCAGGAGGTTGTATAAAGTGATGAGGATTTCCTCTCTTCTCCCATGCAGGAAACACGTTTGTGTTCTCTTGGCAACCTGTTTTTCCCAGCTGTGACTGGAGTCCCAGTGCCTGGGGTCAAGGTTGTTCACAGCACTTAGATTTGTTACTTCAGAGGAGGTAACACAGCACTTGATTTGCAATTAAAACTGGATCCTAACTTCCAAATAGTTTTCCATGTATTGGAAAACACGTTCTTGCTTTTGCAACATTTAGAAGCCCTATATTGTGAGAAGAATTAATTGTGTGCCTTAAGAGAGAATTCTTAGGCTGCCTTGAGCTTTTGGTAGGGATCATGAGTGTCATGGAAATAATGCAGGCAGGGACCATCTAAGTCATTATTTGGTATTACCTAAATCAGTTTCCTGTCCCCTTTATCCCCTTAAGGGACTCGTGTTATCAGAAGACACAAATGCAGCTGAATGATGACATTCTAAATAAATATCAAGTAATAAACTTCTGCTCAAACCAAAGTAGGGCTGCCAGGAGGAGCTAAATCCAGAAGGAAAGAGGGTAATGTAAGAAAAAGCATGGTCGAAGAACTGACACGCTTTAAAGCACTGAGGTTCCTTCTCTTCTTTTGTCACTTGGATCTTGCTGCTTATTTTCTTAACCTTGTGTTGACAGTCTGGACTTTAAAAAGGCTGCAGTGAAATCCACAACAAAGGCAAAGAACAGGAATTTTGGAGTTAGAACGTAGGGAATAAAGTAAGGAAACACCTTTAGGATTCGTAGATGTAGGTTAGTACTTATTTCAGTGCAATTTCTGCCACTAAAATAGCAGCGATTGCTCTTTTTATCGCTGTCAGATTACTGTTCGAGCCCAAACTGATGTACTTAAACCTTTCCAATTTCTTGGATAGAGCAAAACTTGCAAAGACACCGCGCAATTTGGCTGTCGTGAGGATGCTTTTCACTACGTTGGTACTGGGAGGGATGCTACCGGCCTCACTTAGTATGTTCCCACAACGTGGGGAGGTAAGTCCTTCCACAGGGATCCATTTAGGACTATTATAAAACACACATTTCAGAACTATGGCCATCAGTCTTGAGGCCATGTAAAAATATCAATAGGATTAATGTGGTTGTGCACTGAAATTGGGACAGCAGAGATTGAGTTGTGCACCAAAACAGGGCTGCTTGTGGAGGCCCAGGTACGAGGCAGTGGCTGACAGCACTCCTAGATCCAAGTTCATCATAAGTTAGTTCTATTTACACTTTTCAGTGTAGATTAATCAAATTTTACAACAGTCTGAAGCAAGCAAGGTCCAGAGAGCTGTCTTAAAGATCAAAACCAAGGCCCTTCCAGTGCTGTGCTCAGTCCTGCTGGAGGCGGGAGGGTAGAGATGAGAATTTTGTCTCTCATGCAAAGTGAGTGAGCTCATCAGAGAGGTAAAACCAATCACGTGCAACATCTTTTCACACAAAGTGTGCTCAGTTCCCTACGCCTCCTGGCGGGTTTTAAATGGAGGCTGTAGCCCTTGAACCTTGGGCCAAGCAAGAGAGGAGCTGGAGGTTCCCTTCTGCATTTGTTTCCTCTCCCTTATCAGCCCTATGTGACTATTTTTGTGATTTCCTGTCAACTGCAATTTTCAGTGCTTTCTTTTATTTGCCTAAACTTCCTGGCACTGTAATCTCATTTTAAATTTCTTTCTCCTTGTTGCTGTAAGAGATTAACTGATACGAGGGCAGTTGTGAGAAATTAGGTACCGAGAGCATGGCTGGTTGCTTCCCTTTGAGCTTCCCAACGGCTCAGCCCAGAGCAGAAGCTCTCCTGGGTGTTACCCAGATACAGCGAGAGGAGACAATGGCATTAATGCTCTGTTTAGCATCTCTAGTTTTAAGTAAAACTAATTTCTCCCCTAGCATGTAAGCGGTTAGAAAATGTCAGAGAAGAAAAAAAAAATCCCCCAATAAACAGAGAACCCCAAATCCCACACAATCTTGCTTCTAAACACAGCATTTCAACTTGTGCCAAGTTCAGTGCAGCACAGAGGACTCAGACCCCAGAGTGTGCTGGTGTTGATTCCCTTTTTTTGTTCATTTCAGATAAAACGAGCAGACCTTGAGACAGAAATTCTCTCATCTACAGAAGAACCAGTGTTATTTTACAACAGAGGAATTTAGAGATCAGCTTTAATATATGAACATGTGCTGTGATCCAAGTGAGTTCCGAAGGTATCAACAAATTCAGTTGATGTTTGTGGTTGGGATCATGAATTTACAGTGGTGGCCGTGCCAGATGTGGTGCAGTCTTTGATGGAGCAGCCCGCAGGCACAGACGTCCGTGTAACTTATGGTGTAAATCAGATTTGTGCCAGCAAGCGCTGTAACATGGGCTTTGTCACCATCTGTGTTCTCTGGGCTTCCTCCTGTGATTGATTTCTTAATTAAAAGACTATTGAATACAAAATTTGTATGTATCGCAGCGCGGCAACGTGGTAGCAGTTCCACACTGACCCTGCTTGTCACCGTGAGGTTTGGGAATGTGCAGTGAGGTCTCTCTGCCCCTTAAAGTGGCTTTAAAAGAAAAAAAACAAACCACCAGCAGCCACTCCCATGTGAGGAAATGCTGAGATCAGAGCATTTCCTCAGCAAGCTTCTGTCTTTGCGTTACCCTGGGCTGTAACAGCCCTGCTGCTTTTCCCCCTGCAAGAGAAGGAAGGATGGAGTCAGGGGATTCCTCCACTGTGGCTCTGTCCCTGTCATCCAGCTTTCCTGGAGCCCCCTCAGTACTGGAAGCTGCTCTAAATCTTCCTGGAGAGCAGCCCCAACTCTGTCGGCCTGTCCTAGCAGAGCCGTGCCCTGTGCTGCAGTGTCGCTCGGAAGGAGCTGTGGCTCAGCCTTTGGAGTCTCCTCCCTTCATTCAGCAGCTCAAGGAATGACCTCACCTGACCAGAGATCCCTCTGGCTCAGCCTCCAGCCCGGCAGCGGCCTGGGGAAGGGTGGAAAGCAGCACGATGTGGCTGTGAACCTCCTGCGCTCAGCTCTATGGCTCAGTTTTGATTCAGCTGCTTCAAACACCATCCCCCACCATGCTACTCACAAACCCTCCACAGCTGCTGCGGGGCTGGAGCAGGCAGAGGCTGAGACTGGAAGCAGCTCGTGGCTTTAGGATGGACACTGTCAGATGTCCCATGTCACTTTTATCCAGGTTATGCAGTCTTGTACTCCTTCCACTCAGAACATTCCCCCAACACTTCCCTGCAGAGGAGACAAGGCAGGCCAGCGAGCACAACCCCAGGGGTGATGCCATCAGAAATGGGATGCAGTGGGCCTAAGGGCCTGGTCCAATTTACTCGGCAAAACTAGAACAGGAGGGATTACTCGTTTATCCCGCTCCCCTTTGCAAGCCTTGCTTTGTTAACGACCTCCTTCCCATTTTTGTAGCAGAGCTGTCACCAGCATGCTCTGGTTCCCGTGACGGAGCCTCAGGCTTTATGATTCCATAAACTATAAAACCTCTTTATTTCCTCCATGGTCCATGTATTGGTCTGCTAGGCAGAGTCTCCCTGTTCTCCTGGCTAACAAGCGATGAGAGGAAATGGCCTCAAGTGGCACCAGGGCAGGCTTTAGATTGGGTATCGGGGGAAATTTCTTTACCAAGAGTGGTGAAGCCCTGGCAGAGGCGGCCCAGAGAGGTGGTGGAGTCTCCATCCCTGGTGGGGTTCCAAAAGCGTGTGGCTGTAGCACTTTGGGACATGGTTTAGCAGGCACGGTGGGGTTGGGCCCACGGTTGGACTGGGTGAGCTTGGAGGACTTTTCCAACCTCAATGGCTGTATGGTTGTAAGTCAGAGTGCTTGGAGAGCACCGTTGGTCTCACCTAAGGAGCAGCGCTGCCCTTTCCTGTCTACATTGTTCTACATGCTGCGTGCCTTTTGGAAGCATGGCTCTCAGTGGGTCAACAGGAACCACCATTCACCATCTCCTATTTATCCAAGAACAGAAGGGCAGTCAGATGAGATGAAAGGAATGAAAATGTCATTTTACAGGGTCTTTGCTTCTAGGAGGAAGAAGAAGAAAGGATGTCACCTGACTTTGCAAGCCCAGCAGCTGCACACACGGACCCTGGGAAAGGGAAGTGAGCAGAAATCCTTCCCTGGCCTGACCTTCCAGTTTCTTCTGTTTTATTCTGAAGACAGAAGGCATTAAGGAAATGGAAGCTCGTTAGGACAATCCTGTGGAAGCACTGAAGCTGACAGGGGCCGACCCTTCCATCTCAGCGCTGACAGAACTGTTTGAGCAGGGAGCAGCGTATTTCCAACCGTATTTCCATCAGGAGCTATCGCGATGCCAGTGTTGCACAGCTCAGAGCCACTGTGAATGGCTGCAGCCCCTCTGCTATGAGGCCAGGCTGAGAGAGCTGGGGTGGGTCAGCCTGGAGAAGGCTGTGGGGAGACCATAGAGTAGCTTCCGATGCTGAAAGAGGCTCCGGGAAAGCTGGGGAGGGGCTTTTTACAAAGGCCTGGAGTGACAGGACAAGGGGGAACGGCTTTAAATTGGAAGGGGTAAGATCTAGATTAGACATTAGGAAGAAATTCTTCATGATGAGGGTGAGGAGGCCCTGGCCCAGCTTGCCAGGAGCAGTGGTGGCACCCTGGAGGTGTTCAAGGCCAGGTTGCATGCGGCTTGGAGCCCCCAATCCAGTGGGAGGTGTCCCTGCCCATGGCAGGGGGTGGAACTGAATGGGCTTTAAGGTCCTTTACAACCCAACCCATTCTATGAATGGTCACAATATTCCACAATAAATGTGCATCGGTTAAAGGTTAGACTGCTCAGAATTTGTTTAATAGGCATAAGCGTGCTGTGAGTCCAGTTCCTCAAGTGCAAAATTGTGTTTCATCAGCATATATGATCTAGCACAACACCGAGACGTCCAACTTAGGATCCTGTTTCCAAACCAGAAAGCAAAACAAACACTGGATATTTAGTTTGTAACTGAGATTCTTTGCTTTTCGTGGCTGTCTTTAACACCCACGCCCCCTCAGTGATGCACCGCAAGGCTTTTTGTTAATAAGGAACTATGATTTTCTTCTCCGTTACAATAAGACAGAAAGCACATGCAGGTTTTTCTAGGTGATGGACTTCATTTTCCAAGGACTTAAGTAGGTCCTGAAAGGAATTTTCAGCACAATCTTGCCCTTCTGCTATCCCCACCACTGCAAAAGCCCCTGAACAGAAGCAGCAATGTGGAAGAATCATGAAGAAAAACATTAACGGGGGGAAAAAAGGCTGTGGAGCACTTACAGGTGAACAAAGGCAATCATATTTTCCTCAGAGGTTAAAAAGCGCAGCACACTCTTCTGTGCTCAGAACTTACACAGCAGAGTAAGGACGTAAAGTGGAATTCCACCCCCTTGGAAATAGGGGGTTATTCTGAAGCACTTTCATTTATGCCTGCAGCAACTCCCCATTTCACAGACGCCACATTCCTTACCAACACTCCAAAACAGATTTCCTGTCTTTATGATACACAGGAAAAGGACGAGCCTTTTCCAGCCAGTACTGCTTGCACAGTTATTGATGAGCTCTACCAGCTTCAGGATAGCAATTATTTACCAATAGAAATATTGATTCCTAAAGTTTTCATCACAAGTATAAACTGTCTTGGCAAAACCCCACACTACAGCCTCTCTGTACAAAGGCCAGGACGAAGGTTGCTTTTAATTAGAACAAAGTGCTGCTGCAGAATGAACTGATTTCTTGGGGACATTCCTGAAGAAACACACACCATTTGGCTCAGCATTTCCCTACAGGGAATCCAGGTCCTCAAAGATCACAAAGCGGCTCGATTCAGACTGCTCGATGAATAAAAAATTCCCTTGAGTTATGGCTACATGACCAAATAAGCAGGGAAATTCTAATTTTCTCTCAATTATTTCCCAGTTTTCACTACTTCTTCCAGGTTTTCCACCCACCCAGAGCAGCATCAGGCAATACTTGTGTAACAGCTCAAGCAGGTGGTGCTCCTGCTGTGGCAGCCAGCCTTTGGGACATTCCTAGCCCATTAGGCTTCAACTCATCCATTTTTGTGTCAAATGGATCCGGAAGGAATGGCCAAGCATCTTCTCGGAAGAGAGAACCCCAACATCATCTTAAGCATCTTCTCAGAGGAGAGAACCCCCAACACATCTCCAGCTATACAGCAGCACTGGGCTGTGACCCCCAAGGAAGCCCCACTTCAAATAGAATCATCCAATGGGATGGAGGGAAAGGAGCAAAACTTCTAAGGCAAGAATCCAAAAGAGGTTCTCAACTCCCACTTGAGCTGTAAAATACCTCTTCCTCCACATAGTAAGGCCTCTTCCTCTATAGAGTACATCTACATTAGATTCTGCCAGACGTCCTTTTCTACTTCCAAGCAGAAAGAAGAGAACTTGTCCATTTGTTTGGGATTCCCAGGGACCTGGAGCAATATCTGCCAGACTGACACACCTGGAAGCCCTCAATCAGCCCTCAGACTGACTGTGTGTTTCATGTATCGCTGTGCAGACACCAGCACATCCAGCCCATGCTGGTTTGATAGCACGTGTGCTGTGTTCCAGATCCCAGGAAGACAGGTGAGAACAAGAAGAGAGTTTGGAACCTGCAGGACAAGTGGCTGCTACAGAGATGTCTGGCACAGCCACATGGGCATGTCCCACCTCTATACGCACCCACACCGTGGTAGGGAACCCAGCAGCCCTAAATACAAAATCACAGCTGGGGAGGATAATGATACCAGGAATGTTCCCAAATACACCTCCACGTGCTCCAAGTATTCTGCATTGTAGCACAGTAAATATGATATTCGCTCTTATACCTTTAATTTTCCCATATAAAAGATGAGGCATCCCTATCCGTATTTGTGGATTGGTCCGTAATGCTGCAGGGTGTCACAATCAGATTTTGAGCATTTGTTCAGCAGCTGCTAAATGGAAAAGGAAGTTTTCTGTAGCAGGTGGAAAACGCTTTTGTCTCAGGGCCTCGGAGTTCAGAGTTGGTTTTTCACTGTCGTCCGAAACTTCAGTCAGCGAGGCTAAAGTAGCCAAGATTTCTTTTGTCTTCAGAGAAATATCCTGGAAGGACAGAGAAACAAGGAACTGTTAATACAGGGGTTGCTGCTGTAATGGTTTAACATATGTTTATCCAAAGAGTGTGGCCTCAAGCTGCACCAGGAGAGGTTCAGATTAGATATCAGGAAACATTTCTTCACCAATAGGCTTCTCAGGCACTGGCAGAGGCTGCCCAGGGAGGTGGTTGAGTCTCCATCCCTGGAGTGGTTTAAAAGCCCATCCAGTTCCAACTCCTCAACACCTCCCACTGGATCAGGTTGCTCCAAGCCCCATCCTTGAACACCACCAGGGACAGGGCAGCCACCAGTGCTCTGGGCAACTTGGGCCAGAGCCTTAGTCAAACATTCCTTCCTAATTCCTGATCTCAATCCCCCCCTATTTCACCTTAAAACCATTCCCCATCCAGAGGGTACCAGAGATCAACTTATTCCCAGGGACAATCCTCCTTCTCCTCCTCCTCCTCTCCTTTCACCATAATCTAGCAACAGAAGTAATTTAATTACATGTAAAAATAAAATATTCACCTTAATGACTTGACTGTCTGATTTCTCTGGATCTTCTGCAGATTGAACAATTAGTTGTCCGATTTCTTTGTGAAGTTTTCCCATTGTCATTGTCTCTGAGGAAGAAAAATAAAAGCACACATTCACATAAGATGTGATATCTAGATACGTATGAGTAACAAGCCGAAACAAGGATCGGCTTGTTATTTGGAATCTATCGGTGAAGGCATCAACCCAATGAATCAACAGCCATAATGACACAGGGCAATGAGTAACCCTGAGCAGAGGGCGAGGAATGCCAAAATTCCTTTCAAATAGTCCCTGATCTCCAAGTATTTTAGCACAATGGTTTTCTAAAGACTCATATGATCTCTCTCTGCATTTAGCAACCCTCAGCTGAATGCCTCTTCCACCTAATTGTCTATCATAGATGATGTTTAATTCTCAATTGTACATTTGCTGGAAGACAAAACGTGTCTTTTGGAACTCCAAGTTTCAGCAGTGTTCTAGAATCTCAATAAAAACAGACGCTCACACAGTGGCTTTTCCCAGCCAGCATGGACAAAGGATCAAGACTGCCTGACCTACGGCAAGGTTCAGCAGTTGCTATCAAGTCTGGAATAAACAGCCCCTAAACTGAAATATAAAAGCAACCAACCTTTGGCGACAGGGGAAACAGTGATCTCGCTCTCTGCCAAATTCACGTGCACGTCGTAGAGGTCTGGTCTGCTGTTCACTTCAGAGTCCGTAAACCCAGCAATGTACCCTGGGGAGCAGAGTTTTGGCCAGATCAAGATCTTCATAAACCAAACAAAATCAAAACTGAGATATGGTCGGAAACTGCAGCCATAAGGTCTGTTCTAAGAATCTTTGACCCAATAGTTGTCAGATCCATGAGGCTGTGCTCAGGACACCTGGGCCACTGCTGGCTCATGTTCAGCCACTGTCAACCAACACCCCCAGTTCCGTTTCTGCCAGGCAGCTTTCGAGCCACTCTTCCCCAAGCCTGGAGTGCTGCAAGGAGTTGTTGTCTCCCACTTGTGCAAGATATTCCAGGAATAAAAACACAACCAAAACATAATTTCACTTTCTATTAATAAACGATCACTACCTGTGCAGGCTTTTAAGGCTTCCACTTCCTCCTCATTTAGATGCACGTAGGAATGAAGAATCGACCAGTCCTGTCGATGCCATACCAGAGCAGGCAGAGTCCTAGGAAATGAGATCAGTACTGAACACACAGGAGATTTTCACCCATACCAATGAACGTTTCACAGTACGAAGTGCACATCATAAAGATCTGTCATGACTGGGTCTTCTCTGGCATACACACGAACTACAGAGATTTACCAATGCAGGTGGAGTTAATCTCTCATTCTACAGTTAATTTGTCTGAGTTGATGAATATTTGGTTAAAGACTAAGAGGTACTCAGCAGGATTTCAATAAACAGGTTTAATAATGCCTTTTTTCCCCATGAAATATAGGCATTTCTCTCAGTGAAAGCTCAAGAATTGTTGGACTTCTGAGAGTGGGGAGGTAAGGAGTGACAAAGTACCTGGTGAACTCCTGGAGGGCTTCTATTCTAGGATGGTACACGACAATTCTCTTCTTTAACATCAGTGCTGTGTATAAGATAACTGTTTCCATTCCAAACTGAGACACTATATCTAGAAAAGACGCAGGAAGTAATTTTCTGGAAGATAACCACGCTCATGTGATCATTTGCTTTCTTAAGGAGCTTAATAGTAACAGTGCAGGCAAAGCTGTTAACAACTTTTACTTGAAGTATGCATGAAAACTGGATTATATTTTACATTGTACAAAAGAAGTGAGAATAGAAAGTTGTGGTATTAACCTTTGATGGAACCAGCAAGATAAGCTTTCCGAGCATCGAAATCCTTGCTGAGGAAAGAGCCATTCTCTTCGCTCTGGCAGATCCCCTTAGTAAGGACCGCAATGTAACTCTCCATCATTTTAACTGGGCTTCCGTGCTTCAAATAGATTCTGCATGAAAAGAAAGGGTCTGGTGTTATGACTGCAATCAGTACCATGGAAGAAGTCACAGTATCACAAGCAGCAACGTGATTGCAAGAATTCTGTTTGGAGGCTTGGTTTAGGCTTTAAATACTGAACTAGAAGCCTTTCTACATAGAATCATGGAATGGTTTGGATTGGAGGGGACCTCAAAGCCTATCCAGCCCCACCCCCTGCCATGGGCAGGGACACTTACCACTGGATCAGGTTGCTCCAAGCCCCATCCAACCTGGCCTTGAACACCTCCAGGGATGGGGCAGCCTCCACTGCTCTGGGTAACCTGGGCCAGCGCCTCCTCACCCTCACAGGAAAACATTTCTTCCCAAGATCTCATCTCAATCTCCCCTTTTTCAGCTGAAAACCATTCCCTCTCATCCTGTCTCTGCACTCCCTGACCAAGAGCCCCTCCCCAGCTTTCCTGGAGCCCCTTTCAGTACTGGAAGCTGCTCTAAGGTCTCTCTGTGAGCGCATGTTGCTGGTTTTTGTTGAGCTTCTCATCAACCAGCACCCCAAGTCCTTCTCCTCAGTGAACTCTGACTGCAGAGCACTGAGCTCCTCTCAAACATTTATGCTTTTTAAAAATAGGAGAGAGAAAACAAGTGGGTGTGGGGAGGTGGTGGTGTGTCTGCAGAAGAGACATTAAAACATACCAGGCATCAGTTATTCATCCAACTCTTAATGCATGAACAAGGTAAGCTGCTCAAATCAAGGATTTAGGAAATATAATCTGATTCAGTTTGCAAGACTGAGTTTCCAGCGAACAAATATAAACACAACACAATGAAATCTAATGTTCTCCCTTGGCAAGGTCAGATCAAGCGACACAGCAGCACCACCAAGCATCTCCGATACGGACCTGCACAGTATCCGTGTGAAGGCAGCGTATTTCTCCGGGTTGAAGTCTTTGGCCATCAGCACGATGGAGAAGTGGGTCACCTGGGCAAGGCACACACAACAAAAAACCACACAGCTGGTTTAATGATCCCACGTGTACAAACGTTTCTTACGCTACCACACTTGCAGTACTTGGATATGTGAGCAGCAGCAGAAGAAGCTGATCTGAGGGCTGGAGTCCCTCTGCTTTGAGAACAGGCTGAGAGAGTTGGGGTTATTCAGCCTGGAGAAAAGAAGGCTGCAGGGGGCCCTTAGAGCAGCTTCCAGTGGGGCGGGGCTTTTTACAAGGGCTTGGAGTGACAGGATGAGGGGGAATGGCTTTAAATTGGAAGGGGAAAGGTTTAGATCAGACATTAGAAAGAAATTCTTCCCAATGAGGGTGTTGATGCCCTGGCCCAGGTTGTCTAGAGAATTTGTGGCTGCTCCATCCCTGGAGATATTCAAGGCCCGGTTGGATGACGCTCTAAGGTCCCTTCTGACCCAAACTATTTCATGATTAACCACAGAGAAGGCCTTGTTAACAGATTTCTGACATGACTAATCCCCACGGACTCAAATCCAGCACATACACTCTCCTTTAATCTACTACATCAGTTGCTTTCCATTAATGTGATAAGATCAGTTATAAAGAGAGAAGGGCATTTTTCTTCCCCACAGTGGGCAGGAAGCTTCCAGAATTAGTTGCCAAAGGAGGCTGTGGAAAAGCACAAATTCCTTCAGAAAAAGACCGAAAAAAAATCATGGATAGCAGCCCCCACAAATAGAAATAGTCTGTAAGATCATAGAATCATAAAATGGTATGAGGCTGTATGAGGCTGAAAGTCTGCAGGCAATGACCAGGCTCATGTGTCCTCCTTAAAAAGCATCTCCCACTGTCGGAGACACCACTGGGACACTGGTTTTGTTTGAACATGTTTAAGCTCCATAGGAGATCTAAGCTTGGTGTAAGGAGAGGCGAGCAACATTCAGCTGTGGGCATGTAAACTTATCACATTATCTTTCTGCTTAACAATACAGCATGAAATAAAGAAATTTAATCAACTTAACAGAGAATTTAATGATGTTTGTAACAGGGAGAGAATAGAAAACACAGACATATTTGCAGTCTCTCAATTATCAAGCCAGTGGAAAAGAAAGTATTGATATAACTCAACCCTTTGGGAAAAAAACATTGAGTTCTATGTGAATAAGTGTTTGGACACCATGGAAGACTCTTGATAGAGCTTTTTGGGCCAAAAAAAAGGAGAAAAAAGAATTGGGGAACTTGAAACGCAAAGGAACTGGAAATAACGGTGTGAAATAGTGTCTCTACATAAATACTCATGACTCAGTTTAGCTTCTGCTTCTTTCAATCCCTCTGCAACTCCATGCATTGTACAGCTCGGTGAAAACTAATATATGGATTGGTTACACAGCTGGGCAAGAGCTGCGAGCCCACAAAAGCTCGAATCTCTGCCCTTTGCCACAGCACACAATGGAAAACGCTGCCCAAGCTGCCAGAGGAAACTCTGTGGGTCTTCCATGCGCACTGGCAACAAACCAAGAGGCCAAGCCCTACCTTTTTCAAGGCTGGAGAATCCTGAACTTCCACCGTTGTGATGTAGAACCATGTCCTTTTATACTGGCCGAACACAAACGTGTGGAGCAGTTTGTTTTCATCTGTCAGGCAGCACTTTCGCAGCAGCAAACTCCTCAGTTCAGCTGTTACAGACGGATAACACCAAACCCACAAGGCATCTCCATTGGTGTCTTTTTCTATGGTGGAAAGATGTTCACTGTGAGAATGCCAAACAGCAGCAAGGAGGTAAATCGATGGGTTAATTACAATTGGTTCCTGGAAGCAGATTAAAATTCCACCTCACCCTGACCCTACAAGGCCAGCTCTGCTGCGGCAGTTCAAGCTGCGGGGCAGTACTTGTGCTATGGGGTTTACTCTTTAAATCATAGAATCCTTGGTTGGAGAAGACCTTTGCAAACATTGAGTCCAACCGTACCTGTCCACTACTAAAACAGACCCCTGAGCACCTCATCTGCCTGGATTTTAAACGCCTCTGGGGATGGGGGCTCCACCACCTCCCTGGGCAGCCTCTGCAGGGCCTGAGAACCCTTTCTGTGAAGAAATGTTTCCCGATATCCAATCTAAACCTCTAATCTAATGGGGCAACTTGAGGCTATTTCTTCTCATCCTATCACCTGTCACTTCGGAGAAGAGCCCAGCACCCACCTCACCACAACCTCCTCTCAGGGAGGCCTCAGCCTCCTCTCCTCCAGGCTAAACAGCCCCAGTGGATAAACATTGGCTCTTGACAATGTCCAAAAGCACCAGGAGTCTGGATACACATTCACAGGAGTGAGGTACAGCCCAGCGAGGACACAGTCCAGCTGGGTTAGGATCTTCCCTGTATTTCCCACTTCTAAATTCACAGAATCACGGAATGGTTTGGGCCGGAAGAGACCTCAAAGCCCATCCAGTCCCACGGGCAGGGACACCTCCCACTGGATCAGGGGCTTCAAGCCCCATCCATCCTGGCCTGGAACTCCTCCAGGGATGGGGCAGCCACCACTGCTCGGGGCAACCTGGGCCAGGGCCTCCCCTTCCTCACAGCCAAACATTTCCTCTTAAGATTTCACCCCGCTCTGCCCTCGTTCCCCGCCCCGCCTCCGTACCGATCAGCCCCACGGCCAGCAGCGCCTCCGCCTCGCCCATCGCCGCCACCGCGCCTTCCGCCCTCAGGCCACGCCCCCTCAGGCCACGCCCCACCAAACCACGCCCCCCGCTCATCACTCCCAACACGAGCCCGCGCTGGTGACCACGCCCCTCAGCAAACCACGCCCCCCGCGTAGGACGCCTCACGCTGCTGACCACGCCCACTTTTAAGCCACGCCCCCCCGCCTCCCGCCCAATGAGACACCGCTCGCTGCTGGCCGCGCCGGCACGTGACCGGGGGTGGTGGAGCTGAGGGCTGCCCCCATCCCTGATCACGTGACGCAGCCGTGCGGGGGGCGCTGCCGCCTGAGCCGAGCGCTGCCCCTGCCCCTCCGTGATCACGTGACCGGAGCTGACTGAGCAGAGCGCTGCACGCGCCCCCCCCCCCCCCCCCCCCCCGCCGCCGATCACAGGGCACTTCCGGTGGCGGCGCGGCGCGCTGGGCGGTGTTTCCGGTTCCGGCGCGCGCCCTTTCCGGCCTCGCGCGCTGCCTCGGCTGGAGCTCGGAGCCGCCGCCGCGCCCAGACCCCGCCGCCATCATGCCGGTGTACTTCCAGCGGCCCGAGAACGCCCTGAAGCGGGCGAACGGTCGGTGCCGCACCTTCCCTTCTCCTCTTTTTCACCTCCCCCCCTCCCTTCTTCCCCGCGACGCCCCCGCCGCGGTGCGGGCCGCGCCGCATGGCGGAGGCGAGGCCCGGCGCCCCTCGCGGCTCCACCTCCCCGCCGCCGAGCCCCTCGGGCGGGCGGGGCCCAGCGGTTCCTGAGCTGGGGGTCAGCTCGGGAGGTCCGGGCGCATCGCGCACCCCGGGGACGGCCGAGCTGGGCTGATGCCGGGCCGCGTTGATCCGTGTTGGAGCGACGGCCCCAAAGAGGAACCGAGGGCCGGAACGTCTCCTGGGTTGGCACACGCTGGGGTGCTTTAGTCTGAAGAAGAGAAGCCTCCGGGGAGATCTCGGAGCAGCTTCCAGTACTGAGAGGGGCTCCGGGAAAGCTGGGGAGGGTCTTTTTCTGTGGGCCTGCAGTGAAGGGACGAAGGGGAGTGGCTTTAAGTTGGAAGAGGGAAGATTTAGATTACACATTAGGAAGAAATTCTTCCCGATGAGGGTGGTGAGGCCCTGTCGCACGCGTCCCAGAGCAGTGGTGGCTGCCCCATCCCTGGAGATGTTAGAGGCCAGGTTGGATCGGGCTTGGAACAATCTAATCCAGTGAGAGTTGTCCCTGGGTTGGAACTGCATGGACCTTGAGGTCGCTTCCAAACCAAATCATTACATGATTTAATGTCACTTTAGTCAGAAGAGATAAAAAGAACCTTGAGAATGTTTCTGAAGCAAATTATTTTAAAAGTTAAAGGGAAGACTGCAGAAAAGCTTAAATAAATAAGCAATTTATTACGTTTATTGAAAGTATTTTGTATTGATGAGTTTTTTGAAGGCTTTGTATCATTCTATGAAGGCTTCCTGTTTTGTGTGACTCTGATAACAATACAGGTGATTAAACTCTTAGTGTGTCAGAGGCTGATGCAGAATTTCACTTCTGGAATAGAAACTATGGAAAATAGAAACTGCTGTGCTGTAGCCACACACAAAGTTGGATTGATTATGTTTATCAGCTGTCTCCTTTCAGGCTAAATATACAGCTTTGATGCTTCTTTTTTTTTAGTAGTATCCTATTTTAAGCGTGTAGCAAGGCCGTTTAGACCCTACGTTGTCACAGGGCTGATGGCAGGGTGACACTTAAAGATGTTAAAAAATTAGAGGTGATGTTCGTGTCCTGAAATGGCAGCTGGAGAGGCTGTGCAGGTTGAAGATTGTACATGGTTCAAGTAATTGGTATTTTAACAAAATATCAAAGAAAGATCATATACTGCACATCCTTAAGATTTCTAGTTTAAAAATAATTGTGAATGTCATTCCTGCAAATATAAAAGACAGAGATAAGATGACGGGTAGAATCAGCTTCAGTCAGCTTCTAAAGATGAAGTTGTAGTCCTTTTACTAGAAACTATGCACATACCATAGCATGAAGCCCTTAATTGTTACTTTCAGAGTTCCTGAGTAGAATAAGTTGTGCTTACTTGGTGAGGGAGCCACGCTGCTGAAATATTGTCATGAAACTGCTTAAATCTGACATTTTAGTTGTGCTTTCCTGGTTCTGAAGTTTTGGACTCGCATCTCTTGTGGTGCTTCAAGTTGTCTAAATCCTGACAAACTGAAGTAGAGTTGGATTGAAGGATTGGAACTGGAGGGAGCATTCTCAGACAAACAGTAGCAAGCCTGAGTCTCTGTGGACTGAGTGGAAAACAGGACAAGCAGTGTCCAATCTTGCAAACTGCAGAGGCTCAATCTTGTTGTGTTAGAGTATAAATAAGGGTGAGAAGTTGTACCCAGAGCAGATTGTAAGTGGCAGGAAACAGTTTAATGTTAAACTGACATTTCGAATCGGGACATTCAGGGCAGTCCCCAGAGTTTCAGTGTCTGCGATGTATACATAAGGCTCAAGTGAGTATTTAGGGTCACTTTGTGCTTCAGTTTTTCAGTGGCCTGAACATACAGAGATGATGTTTGAAAATAAGAGCTCAAATGATTATATTTAGGTCTGGGTAAGGAAGAAAGGCTGGTTTTCCTTATAAATGATAAATGTAGGTCGAAGCCAGCCCTTAGCTATTGTTAATATCTGGTGCTGCTTTCTAGTCAAAGATGTAATGCAGGTTTTGGGACTGTTTTATTTTGGAGATGCTGAGTTTGCCCTCTATTAGAGATACCAGATAATGCAGAATGTCTTCGCCACCTTTTGTAAACTTGGCTTAATTCAGGATTTTGGGATAGCAGTAGCTGAGCTGTTGGTGTGTATCAGTCAGCTCGTGTCCTCTCAGAGCTGCAGCTGCTCTTCTGGATACCTTTTAGCATTTTAAATGGCATAACAGAAAAAAAATAGAGAAGATGTAATTCTGACAGCTCTTCAGGGGCAAAAGCTTTCCCTTTTGTCTGTTAAAAGTCTTTGTTCCCATAACTTCCAGTTCCTACTGGAAGGCATGGTGACGCATGCTGCGTTTGACTCTTCAGGTTTTCTTTCTGTGTGCTTTTGCTCCAGTGCCTGTTAAATTAGCCTTAATTATTTGACTTACATGGAAGAACTTGCCTGACCAGATTTAATTAAAAGTTGCAAACTGAATTAACTTTGAATTAACTTTGTGCTTTGTCCACTTGGTTATCGACCTCTGCGCGCTATGCTTAGAAGTACCTTGCGTTGTTGCAAGGTTAAACTTGCCTCTTAAGTTTATTTTCATAAATAAAAATATGTAAAGCTAAGCAATTGCCTTAAAAGCAGCACAGATAGAATAGCAAAGTAAATTATGCCATGGTGGGTAGTTCCCTCTCAGCTAAACTGAATCCTGTTGCATTGTAACCTTAATTATCTTTAAATGTAACTGTGCTTTTTCTATCAAGTAACTTGGTCATTTTGGGAAAGTGCATCATTTCCATAAGCTGAGCCCCGAATAGGTGCTTTTGTGGTCCTACAGTGATAATGATACTGCTGCTTTCAAAATATATCTTTTAGCCATGTTTTAGCTTAGATTCTGACATTCCCATACTCAGAAGCTCTCTCTGATGTCTGAATACCAGAAGCAGGCCCTTACTTTGATTCTATGTGCCATTATTATCCACAAATCAGAACAATGTGGAACTCTTAGAATGGCTGCAGAGGAGGCCACGAAGCTGATCCTAGAGCTGGAGCTGCTCTGCTACAAGGCCAGGCTGAGAAAGTTGGGGTTGTTCAGCCTGGAGAAGAGAAGGCTCCAGGGAGAACTTAGAGCAGCTTCCAGCACTGAAAGAGGCTTCAGGAGAGCTGGGGAGGGGCTTTTTACAAGGGCTTGGAGTGACAGGATGAGGGGGAATGGCTTTAAATTGGAAGGAGGAAGGTTTAGATCAGACATTAGAAAGAAATTCTTCCCAATGAGGGTGTTGATGCCCTGGCCCAGGTTGTCTAGAGAAGTCGTGGCTGCCCCATCCCTGGAGATGTTCAAGGCCAGGTTGGATGGAGCTTGGAACCCGTGATCCAGTGGGAGGTGTCCCTGCCCATGGCAGGAGGGTGGGCTTTGAAGTCTCTTCCAACCCAAACCATTCTATGATTATTTCTTAGGAATGTAGTGATTTCCAAAATGTTTGATGAAAAGTATGGACTAAACCCCTCAGCCTTGTAGAATACTCAATTTCCTTTTCCCTGAAGTGGACTTCTCTTTATCTTTTAAACCTGTTTGCTTTCCATTCGCAGTGTTGTTCTGCAGTTCAGAGCACGTTTAGTGTAGGGCCCAAGCATGCATGCTTATTGCTGGCTCTGCTGCTTTGGGGTTTGCTCATGGGTGGTTTGCTGGGTTTTGTACACGTGCAGCGTATCCAACTGCGATGGGACCTGCTGTGGTGCCAAGAAATCCTGTCCATAACAGCAGCCACTTAGGGAATGAATAAACAGGACCCTGGATTCAGCAGCACGGCTGGCTTAAAAATATCTGTCCATCCAGTTGCACTGCAGTGGCTTTTAGTGCAAGTGTTCTATAAATTAGATTTAAAAAAATCCAAACTGCTTTTCTGAGTGAAGTTTGTTTCTTTCTTTCTTTTTTTGTTTCTGCTTGAGGGCAGAAACAAAAGTCAGCTTCACTGGATGATTTGCATCTTGTTGAATGACCCTGGTAGGAGCTGTACTACAAGCCTCGTGGTGTGTATTTGTTGTCCTTTTGATGAAACTAATGTTAAAACTGGATGTGTAGATTTTATTGATGTGTCTGAAATGCTCGGTTTTGCTCTGATGGATGGAGGGATGTCTCTGCCATCCTGAAGCATTCATGTTGATGGTGACGTCTGTGTTTGTTTCCCAGTTACGTTGTTGAAAGGCTGCCACTGCAGTTGCGTCTGCCAGCATTTTTGATCTAGTCACATAAATCAAACCATCAATGCACTTAGGTTAAAATTAATTAAATTCTAAAAGTTGACAGTGTTAAGCATAAAAACCTGCGTCCTCTGGTTTGCAAGACTTTTACTCATTGGGTTTTACTTTCAGAGTTTCTTGAGGTTGGCAAAAAACAGCCTGCCCTTGATGTTCTCTACGATGTTATGAAAAGTAAGAAACACCGAACATGGCAGAAAATTCACGAGCCGATTATGCTGAAGTACCTGGAACTCTGTGTGGATCTCCGCAAGAGTCACCTGGCCAAAGAAGGGCTGTACCAGTACAAGAACATTTGCCAGCAGGTAAGGCTCTTGAATTTTATCGGGTGTGTCAACTGATGTGAGCTAAAACTGGTTGGTCCTGTGTCAGAATTTGCCTTTTAGTTGTTCCTGGTTTTACAGCATTTGCGTTTTAAATGTTTGCTGTCTGTTGTGGGTGGAAACATCTTCCCATTTTGTGCCTTTGGTGTAGGTGAACATCAAATCTTTGGAGGATGTCGTTCGAGCCTATTTAAAATTAGCTGAAGAAAAAACAGAAGCAGCTAAGGAAGAATCCCAGCAGATGGTACTGGACATAGAAGACTTGGATAACATTCAGACTCCAGAAAGGTAGGCAGTCTGCCTTTAAAACATAGCGCGTCACAGCAAAGTATCTTTGTTTTCATGAAGGATGTTGACAATTCAGATAACTGAGGTGTAGAGTTGGAGTATTTGAAATGCAATGCTGCTGATATTCTAGAGGTTCTAAAGGCAGGAAACAAATAGGAATGGTGTTTTGTGTTGAGGAAAATCCTCAGGCTGAGTTACGAGAAGTAAAAGATACAAAACATGGTGTGGTGGAAGCACTTCTGAGGGCTGAGTCACTGCTTTCTAGGGTCTGCTCAGATCTGCATCTGTAGTGCTCCCAGGCACCTTGTTATTCAAAGCTGCTCATTGCTAGTTGGTGTACAAATGCTATTAACTATCTTAGGCCAATTTAATTCCTCTGTATGATAACTTCCAGGCTTTCTGACCACACTGTGGATGTACAAACAGAAATACTTGCCTGCGTAACTGATGAGATTATGGAAGAAAGGGTACAAGAAGTAAATTGAGTGTTATAGTTGATTGGCTGGAGAATTAGCACGTAGAAGGAATGGAAAACACAATCAGTAAATATATCTACTTAAACAGTGATGTCTGAGTCTAACAGAGGTGTGGTGCACTGCTCCCTGGTAGGAGAGGGAAGGTGACAGTCCTGGAATTAGTTTCCTTTGACTTACATGGAGGATGCAACGGCTCCTGATGTCTCACCTCTGGAGTCAGTCAGGTATGCAGAGGCTAAAGTGCAAAACTGAACAGCAAGAAAACTTGTCCAGCCTTTCAAGGAAAAGGGAGGAGCCTGAGGGACCAGTTTTGAAATAAGCAATAGCCTGTTTTGGCAGCAGTCAGCTGTTTAGATTTGTCCAGTCTCATCATAGATCTTGATAAGGAAAATATGTGAGAATTGTGGGGAATAACACCCCCCCCCCCTTTTTTTTTCTTTTCCTTGCCCCCGTGCCCCAACTGCAGTGTTCTTTTGAGTGCTGTAAGTGGAGAAGACACTCAGGACCGTACTGACCGACTGCTTTTGACACCCTGGGTGAAATTTCTGTGGGAGTCGTATAGACAGTGCTTGGATCTTCTCCGAAATAACTCTCGAGTGGAACGTCTGTACCATGATATTGCACAGCAAGGTAAGGCAAGAAGAGAGAATCTTGAGGTATAATCAACATTGGTTGTATTTTCACTGTTACCCAGAATGGTGAACGTGTCTTCTGTTAGCGTATTCTTTGCCTTCTCACTACAAAAACCAGTGCATGCAGAAGGGTGCTGTTCAGTTATGCACTGTCAGTTTTCACACAGGCATAAGATTTAGGTTGGATATTAGGAAGAATTTTGTTACTGAAAGGGTTGCCAAGCATTGACAGCCGCTGCCCAGGGAGGTAGATGAGTCCCCATCCCTTGAGGGGTTTAAAAGCCAAGTAGATGTCATGCTTGGGGACATGGTCTGGTGGTGGACCTTGGAGGGCTGGATTGATGGTTAGACTCGATGATCTTAAAGGTCTTTTCCAACCAAAGCCATTCTGTATAATAGGAAAAAGTCTGGTCTGATTCTTTCTGGTGTTATTCTACCAAAATAAGGTTTATAAGAATGACTACTTAGATATTAATTCTTTAAGGGTGAGAGATGAGTGGTAAAATGTTCTTCTCTGTATATGTAACTCAGGCCTTTGTGTTTTTGAAAAAAGACTTTTAGATTTTTACTTCTGGATCCAAACTATGCAAGTACATTAGGAATGATGGCTGTCAGGTGAGTTCTAGGTGCTTCAGAGATACTTGAAGATTTTCAGAGTGACAGTGGCAAAGTAAGGAAAGACTTTTGAGAGGAACTGTGAGATTGAAGCAGATTTTTTTTCCATATTATTTCATGTCATTTGAAAGCTTCACTGTGTTTAGATGACTTATTTTTCCCCACATTTTACAAAGCCAAAACCTGAATTCATGCTGTTCAGAATTCTATTTGCACTTGGTTCATAATAAAAGCTGGAATCACTGCTTAAATTAGAACATTTTTAAAGGAACTCAAATTACTGTCTTTGCTTCTTAAGCTTAATTATGTAGAAGCATCTTTATTTTTTGAGGTCAAGATGGAAGTGCCCTGTGTTGTCACTTATTCGTTATGCATGTCCGTTAGATTGCATCTTGCTTGATCTGCTTTTGGGTTATAAATGAAATTTCATTACACTTACTCATTTACATGTTTGAATCCCATTTAGAACTACCATGAGGTCCCTGTTAGTGAGCGTTCTTAATTTACATCATTTATTTTTGCAGCTTTTAAGTTCTGCCTGCAGTACACCCGTAAAGCTGAGTTCCGCAAACTCTGCGATAACCTGCGGATGCATCTGGGGCAGATCCAGCGTCACCACAACCAAAGCACAGCCATCAACCTCAACAACCCTGACAGTCAGTCCATGCACTTGGAGACCAGGCTGGTGCAGCTCGACAGTGCCATCAGCATGGAGCTGTGGCAGGTACGTGGCAGGACTCCTGTGCTCACACAGTATTCCTCAGCCTTCTGAGAGTTCGATCCACACAGATCATGTTTCATGGTATACTCTCCAAGGTAACAGCAGGATAATAGATAAAGCATAAAGTTTAATGTCTAGAATGTGGCACTACATGCACAGTGAACATTTAGCCTGATGCTGCTAGGATTGCTGGTTTTGCATAACATTTCAAACCAAGCCTCTACTGATAGTAATTAATGACTGAAAGTTGTTTCGAGTTGTGAAAATGAGAAGTTAACAATCACACCTTCACCTCTGCCATTGTTGATTCTCATGAACGAGTCACTGGGAAGCAGTTGGCAAATATTAAAGCCTGCTAATAAATGATCCGAGGGCTGGAGCCCCTCTGCTATGAGGCCAGGCTGAGAGAGTTGGGGTTGTTCAGCCTGGAAAAGAGAAGGCTGCGAGGCGATCTTAGAGCAGCTCCCAGTACTGCAAGGGGCTCCAGGAAAGCTGGGAAGGGGCTTTTTCGTGGAGTGATAGAATGAAGGGGAACAGTTTTAAATTCGAACAGGGAAGATTGAGATCAGACGTTATGAAGAAATTCTTCACAGTGAGGGTGGGAAAGCTCTGGCCCAGGCTGCCCAGAGCAGTGGTGGCTGCCTCATCCTTGGAAATGTTCAAGGCGTTGTTGGATGGGGAGCCCCTGATCCAGTGGGATGTGTCCCTGTCCATGACAGGGGGTGGAATTGGATGGGCTTTGAGGTCCCTTCCAACCCAAACCATTCTATGATTCTGTTTCATTTCATGTGGGTGTTGAAGCTGGAGATCACAGCTCTCAGTGGTATTAACTATATTATAGTCTTATGTAATGAGTGAATATTTGTATTATTTAGTCAATCTCTATTTTTCCCTTTTTTGGGTGTTTCAAAAAACTTCCTAAAAGCAGTGTATTTGATTTTGTTTAGGAAGCTTTCAAAGCAGTGGAGGATATTCATGGGCTCTTTGCGCTGTCTAAGAAACCACCCAAACCTCAGCTGATGGCAAACTACTATCATAAAGTCTCAACTGTCTTCTGGAAATCAGGAAACGCTCTTTTTCATGCATCTACACTTCACCGCCTTTACCACTTGTCAAGAGAGATGCGAAAGAATCTCACGCAAGAGGAGATGCAGAGGTGGGAAAGATATTTTATGTGGTCTTCGATTCTGTTTTTATCTCTATAGATTAAAAAATTAACTAAATTGTGCCCGAAAAGAAGCAGACAAGATATGTGGCTGTGAGGCAGCTCTGCTTAAAGAAACTGGTATAAATTGCCTCAAAAGAAAGCTGGAGCTGGGAGGAGGTTGTACAGAGCTACAGTGTAAATAATAGCAACATCAGGATCACCTTAGTTAAACTTTCTTCTGTTCTTGACTGGGAAGCTAAGAAAATTAAAAATGTCTGCTTGTTTCCTTTTTCTCTTCCGAGTGGTATTGTTATATATTTATTGTTAATTTCACAGGGTTTTGTTATAATTTTCCTTGATCTATAGGAGCCTGTACATGGTGGCATTTACTTCTTGGTAACAAGTACAACACGGACAAGGTTTTTGAGCCATGCAGAATCGTTAGCTGCATGGACCTGTGAAGTTCATGCCCATATATTTATAAAACCAGAATCTGGTAGGAATGAATACTCTGGAAATTCTTATGTCTTTCCATTTGGGTACTCAGGTCAGAATTTAAGTATTTGATGTCCTTTTTATTGTTACATCAGAAGGTGTATCTGGCTGGCACAGTACATGTAAAAATCAATGCAATCAAAGCGACTGGTATGGATTTGCAGCTAAA
This sequence comes from Phaenicophaeus curvirostris, assembly GCF_032191515.1. Classification (NCBI taxonomy): domain Eukaryota; kingdom Metazoa; phylum Chordata; class Aves; order Cuculiformes; family Cuculidae; genus Phaenicophaeus; species Phaenicophaeus curvirostris. The sequence continues at coordinate 10,703,002 of NC_091400.1, read as the reverse complement.
TTAAGTTTTTAAAGGTGCTGCTTTCTGCCTTTTTCATTCTTTTCTAATATTTTGATATTTGTAGAAGTGGCTTAAATTTCTTGTACCTATATACAAAGATGATCGTGTGTGTACACACATATGTAAATAATGAAAAGATGCTACCAAAATCTTTCCCTTGGCTACCGAAGAACACTGCATTCTGTACGCTCATTGCGCAGTTGGCATCTTTTCTGTTACTGCTGGTATTTTCACAGTTTTGCACAATGAATGCTTCTCATTCCTACTTTGAATTGGCTCATATATGGAAAGGAATTAACGAGCGTTCTCTTGCAGCTTATCCTTTGCGGTTCTGCTTTGTCTGCAGGATGTCTACTCGAGTCCTTCTAGCCACGCTGTCAATCCCTATAACCCCTGAGAGAACTGATATCGCTCGCCTTCTGGATATGGATGGCATCATTGTCGAGAAACAGCGACGCCTGGCAACCCTGCTGGGTCTGCAGGCCCCACCGACGCGTGCCAGTCTTATTAATGATATGGTAGGTACTGGTGCTTGGGGAGCAGCTCTTAAACATCCAGAGGAAGGCAGCAAAGCTGGGGAAGGGTTTGGAGCAAAAGCAGCAGAGGGAGCTGGGGTTGTTTAGTCTGGAGAAAAGGAGGTTGAGGGGAGACCTCATCACTCTACAGCTACCTGAAAGGAGGTTGTATTGAGGTGGGTGCTGGTCTCTTCTCCCTGGTAGCCAGCGACAGGAAAATGGGAAATGGCCTCAAGGTGTGCCAGGTAAGATTTAGGTTGGATCCCAGGAGGAATTTCTTTACTGAAAGGATTGCCAGGCATTGGCAGAGGCTGCCCAGGGGTGTGGCTGAGTCCCCATCCCTGGAGGGGTTTAAAGGCGGAATAGAGGTCATACCTGGGGATGTGGTCTGGTGGTGGACCTACTAGGACTGGATCGATATTTGGACTCTGATCTCAAAGATCTTTTCGAACTGAAGCCATTCTGTGTCATTGAGCCCTCTTTTGGGGCTGTTTTCTTCCCAGAGTACAGTGCTTGGTTGTGGGACAGCAGTTTAACAGGCAAACAGAGTTTAACAGAGCTGTGTGGTTAATTGTATGTAAATGGTTATGAAAACTTCATGCTTAAATTGAAGGGAAGCTTGATTTGTATTCAGGCCTTCCCAGATTCTCTTAAACAAATGAGGCCTTCAGTCATTGTTAGGTGTTTTTAAGGGTGTTTGAATTTCTGGCAGTCATTTACATGCCTAAAACTTACATTCAAGGTTCATTTTGCAATTTGTGTTAATACTTCTTCTGGCACCTCTAGAATCTCTTAAAAACCTGATTCAGAGCTTCAGAAGTTTTCTTGTGAATGAAAATGTGTGGTTTTAGTTTAGATGTGGGCCTACATCTGTGTAGCAGGATTTATGCCTTAGAAATGGCCAACAAATTGAGGGTGGTACTCTAGTCTGAATATTCATCTTGTCTGTATGTGTTTTTGTTCTACTTTACCAGCTTTAAGTACAGTTAAGTGGTGTAGCCTAGAGATGTTGTTGCTGCAATTGAGAATGCTGTAACAAAAAATAGTCCCCTGCATTAAAAGGTACACACGGTGCCCATTTAACATCTTGAATTGAAACTGCTTAAAGTGTAACTCTTTATTATCGTATTTATTTTGAGATCTTTGGATTTGTTTTCTTTCTGTCGGCTGTAGGTGAGGTTCAATGTCGTGCAGTACGTTGTTCCGGAAGTGAAAGAACTTTACAACTGGCTTGAAGTAGACTTTCACCCACTCAAGTTATGTAGCCGTGTCAGCAAGGTACGTTTTGCAGCTCTGTGTATGTAGTAATTGGTCTTGACTAGTGGTCTGTAATCTGAATGCTTCTCTGCTCTGGTGAAACCCCACCTGGAGCCCTGTGTCCAGTTCTGGAATCCCCAACATAAGGAGATGAAACTGTTGGAGTGAGTCCAGAGGAGGCCACACAGATGATCCAAGGGCTAGAGCACCTGCTGTATGAGGGCAGACTGAGGGAGCTGGGGTGGTTCAGCCTGGAGAAGAGAAGGCTCTTGGGAGATCTTAGAGAAGCTTCCAGTGCTGAAAGGGTCTTCAGGAAAGCTGGGGAGGGTCTTTTTACAAGGGCCTGGAGTGATAGGATGACTGGGAATGGCTTTAAGTTGTAAGGGGGAAGATTTAGATTAGGCATTGGGAAACAGCACAGATTGCCCAGAGCAGTGGTGGCTGCCCTATCCCTGGAGGTGTTCAAGGCCAGGTTGGATGGGGCTTGGAGCAACCTGATCCAGTGGGGGTGGAACTGGAGGGGCTTGAGGTCTCTTCCAACTCAAACTATTCTACAATTCTATGAGTTGTGGAAAGTGCCAGCCCACTTTTTCTCTTGCTGGAGTTTTCACTGGTAGGCTTTGTTGCATCAGATTCCTTACAGTGATGTGCATGTAATATCTGATGTGCGTAGGGCTCTAGGTTTCTGAAGCAGAATGAAAGCCCATTCAGGTCTTTGGGGTGCTGTTCACAGGGGCCCTGCAAAGTTGCGGAGTTCTGGGAACGTATCAGGTCTGGGTGATGGAGATAATACTGAGTTAAATTCTGTTTAAAGATGCAGAAGTGAGAAAACTGCACACATGCATATGTGTGCAAGCGGAAAAATACACCAGTTACTTGTTATTGTTAAAATGTAGAGTATTGGGAGGTAAAATAATGTGATAGCTGTTGATTAGGTTAACATAAGTTCTGCAGCTGATGTAGCACGTACAGTTCTTTTTCTTTGATAGTGGGAACAAAGATACTTGTGGTGCTAAAAAGAACTTGAAGGTAAATTAGCAGTGTGGTAAATGTTGCCAGCACTGTCAGTCGCCTTCATACAGATAATGAGGGCTATCCATTATGAATAAAGGCATTCTGATCAAAAGGTGCCCTTCAGTAAAACAACACGGTGTCCAGACAGAAGGGCTCTTGTTTCATGAGCTATAAATCAGAAGTATTTAAAAGTCGTTGTACTTTGATGTTGAAATGCATAAGGTTTGATGCAGATGGAGTAACTTCAGAATTTTGGTAGGTGCTGAACTGGGTGAAAGACCAAGCTGAGAAGGAACCGGAACTGCAGCTGTACGTTCCTCACCTGCAGAACAATACCATTCTTCGCCTTCTGCAGCAGGTACGAGTGAAGAAAAAGTCTGTTCTTAAGTATATGTAAGTTAGCCCTTCGGAAGGACACTAAGTTGGAAACTTCACAATTTAGTGCCTGCCCAGACAACTTAAGGAGCTAAAATCAAGCAGTTGGGCTCCCAATTCCCTTCCCCTCAGGGAAACGGGAAAGGAAAATGAGAGAAAAAGACTTGCAGGCTGGAAACTAAAACTACAGCTTTAGTGAAATAATAATAATAATGAAAACAACAAGGAAGTAACGAAATATATACAAATATATGAAATTGCGCCTCCACCCCATGATGACTGCATCACCACAGATGCTGCCGAGCAGACACGAGGGAAAGGATTCGAGGCCAGGAGGGAGCTGGGCTCAGGGACTGGATTCAGGGACTCATGGATCCAGGGTCAGGGGCAAACAGCCAGACAAAGTCCTTGCTGGACATCAGCCACCAAAGAAGAGAGCAAGACCCTGGTGATCACTCAGTTTTATCCCAAGTGTAACATATATGCAATGGAATCCTCCATGGTCAGGTTGGGGTCACCCCTCCTGCCCACCCCTCCCTGCAGGTGCGACCTTTTCTGCCTCTTTCCCTTACGGCTCCTCCAGCTCGAGGATGGCCTGGGTTTCTGTAGGAAGAAGTGTAAGCAGTGGCCTTTCTGCATCCCAGTGCCCCGTGTGATCGCTGCGAGAGGGACACCCTGCCTGAAACACATGCGGTTCACTGTCAGAAAATGAAGTCGCTCAGATGAGGCTAAGCTGAAGTTAGAAAACTGATTCTACTTCAGCTCAAACCACAACATTCCACCCCTTATCCTGTAATGTTTACATCATGCTCAGGTAGTTACTACCACTGTATTCAAACCACAACAAATTCCGTGCTGAAGTAGGTTTTTCCACCAAATAGACTGGTTTTTTACAGTGTCCAGCTGCACCTTCAAGTTTGTCCATCATTTAGGTACAGCCATAGCAGCTATACTTAATGATGGTTAAAATGGTGGTGTAATCTCTTGCCTTAATTTTCCTCGTTATGGAGCTATGATGTCTTATTTAAGCGATTAATTGCTTCTTGAAACTTTTTAGTGGAGTAGGGTCTGGGTGGGATACTTTGGGGTTTTCTCGGTGTCTCTGTGTTTTATAAACTGCACATTTCATTGACCTGCTTGCGTTCCAAGTGACGAGCAGCGTTATTTCTGATGTGCTAAAGAAATGCTTGAAGGCTAATTAGCAGCATAGCTGGAAGTAGTTACTGCTGCCAGTCTCCTTTGTACAAAGCAGCCATTCAGGAATGGCATTTCATCGTAGTTCAAGCTTGAATACAGGGCAGAAATAACCCTGAAAGTATTTGTAATCATATTAATATGCCCACTTACGATAGATATGGTAAGTCAGTTTTAGAGCCAATACAACAGCTTCTATTCCTGATGTCTTTGATAAGGAAAAACACCTATCGTTTCTGTTCACATACAGGTGGCCCAGATTTATCAAAGCATTGAGTTTTCTCGTCTGTCTACCTTGGTTCCTTTTGTTGATGCTTTCCAGCTGGAACGTTGTATTGTCGATGCAGCCAGACATTGTGACTTACAAGTAAGTGTCATACAAAGACCTCTGTGAAGCCATGTATGGATCCATGTGTTTGACATAGGATGAAAACCAGCTGGTTGGCATTGAACCCAAGGAAGATGATCGATTCCCGTAGATGGAGCTAAGCTAGAGTAAAAGATGCATGTGGCAATACATTAAAAACTGATTGCTTGTGTGCTGGGGCGTATTTTTGATTTAAGTCAACAACCATTAGTGTAAGTCTGGTAGAAATAAAAGTTGGAATGAAAGCTGCTGAAACTTGCCCTGTGAGCTCCAGTATTTAATCCAGAATACCCTGAAGTCAGCCTAAAACAGGGACGCAGGTTTCTGGCTGTGCTGAATCGCTTGTGCAAGAGTGAAGAGCTGGCAGCCTCTGGTGTTTGCTTTTGTCTGACCAAGTGTTTGAAGTGAAATGCTGGTGTCCGAGATGTGTACCAGTATCTGAGATGTTTCAGCTCTTGTTGCAGATTGCATTGTTTGTAGCGTTTTCTGTGTAGACGAAATGACAGTCCATAAAGACACATTTAAGCTGGTGATGAGATCCAAGTAGTTTTTGGTTGAGGTTGCTTAGTAATTATCTATTTAGGTTCTTTGATAAAGCTTAGTTAATGCATTTAGGTTGACACACAGCTTCAGGTTCTGTTTTAGATGCGTTGAATTGCCAAGCCTGACGGTATTCCAGAAACACTTGGCTAGCCCCCTCAGCCTCACGGTGTGAGTGTTGGGGTTGTCCATGCAGGGATAGGAGTTGGACTCGCTGATCATCTTTGTGGGTCCCTTACAGCTCAGGGCATTCTATGACTCTGTTAAAGTCAGGATGCTTGTTGTTTCACGTATTGCTAATGTGGTGGAGGAGGCAGGAATGATTTCTCTTGCTGTGCTCGTTTCATAGAATCATTGAAAGTTCGGCCTCTTCAGTGATGACTGTGTGTTTTGTTTTGTTTTTTTTTAACAAACCGTAGAAATTACACAAAATTTTCTTCGTGGTGCTTTTTTCCTTCTACTAATTTGGCATTTCTCATAGTCTGGTATATCTAAAATTTCTTTTAGAAACTAATTTCTGATCAGAGCTTCTCTTGACTCATGTTAGCTGTAGGCAGAGCAAGGAGAAATTATTTAAAAGTGATAAATAACACAAACCTTTTTCATCTTGTTCTTTTTTCTTTCTGCGAAGGTTCGCCTTGATCACACCACCCGGACACTGAGCTTTGGCTCAGATTTGAATTACAGTACTAGGGAAGATGCTCCACTAGGCCCTCAGCTACAAAGCATGCCTTCTGAGCAAATCAGGAACCAGTTGACTGCCATGTCCTCGGCTCTGGCTAAGGCTCTTGCTGTCATTAAGCCTCCTCACTTACTGGTAAGTCATTTTGAGCCTTCTGAAAACGCTGGCAGGTGGTGACGTCCCCCCAGGTGCGTTGTGTGATGTTTATCTCTTGCCCTTATACACCAACCACTCCCTCCAGTGATGTGGTCTCAGTGCAGGAGTAATCAATATGGTTCCTGCTCTCCCCTCCCTTTACAAATAAATGATTGATCCTTGAGGTGTTAATGTATGCAAATGTAGTGTGGCATTAATATATTAATGACAAAGTATCCTTCTGCTTTGGTTACACGCTCACTGTTCTAATAGATCTGCTTTTTCTGCAAGACAAGCTCAGTTCGAAGCTGTGATGTTGAATATTGCACTGAGGAGTGTCTTGGTTTACCGTTCCTTGACACAGGACAGGCATTGAGTATCTAATGATTTATTTAATGTGACTCTGCAAGGATTGAGTAGGTGAAATCGGTGCTTTTGTACATTTATTCATTTTCAGAAGTTTGTTGCTGTGTTTTCCAGAGCACTGTAGTAATGATCTCTGATGTAATTGGATAGTAGTGATGGGCTACATTTCTATTTTTGTGGGTTAAGTAGAAATGTGAGCTAATAACTCAACACTTCATACCAGAGCTTATATTGTAATGAATGTGTTTTCTCAGATTGGACGTACGTTGTTATAGGCTGGTGTTAGTCAGCTGGTTGTGCTTGGGAAGTAGAATGAATCATTCCTAAAGCATCCAACTAGTCAGCATTTGGTCATGTTTGGGACTTTTTACAAGGGCATGTAGTGATAGGATGAGGGGGAATGGTTTGGAGCTGAAAGAGGGGAGATTGAGATGAGATATTAGGAAGAAATGTTTCCCTGTGAGGGTGAGAAGGCCCTGGCACAGGTTGCCCAGAGCAGTGGTGGCTGGAGGTGTTGAAAGCCTGATTGGATGGGGCTTGGAGCCCCTGATCCAGTGGGAGGTGTCCCTACCCATGGCAGGGGGTGGGACTGGATGGGCTTTGACGTCCCTTCCCACCCAAACCATTCGATGATTCTGTGATTAAATAATATTCTTTATATATGAACACATGAAGTAGGACAGGATCACGATACTTAGTGTGAGCTTATTTGTGTTAGCTTGAGCATTTATTAGCTGTTTTATAGAGCTGAAAATGTTTCCCGAATCTATAAAGGTTTTATTATCAATTGATACTAGACAGTGGGTTGTTGGCTTGAAAGAAAAACCATGCTTTATTTTTACATCCAAAGATAGAAGTAACATAGTCTTCTACTCAACATTTTAGTACAATTAGCTGAGTCAGACATAAACGCTGTTAATTATGTTGTAAAATAGGTGTTACTTATGATATTGTACCCTATCTGCGTGTTTAGATGCAGCTATAGAACATGTTGGTATCCTTGCTTTCACAGTTCAGATCAAAACTTTTCACTCCTTTCAAGTGCTTAGAAGCTTTTAATCTCTATTGAGTTTGGTATAATTCCCAAAACTGTTAAATACCCCTAAAGCTTTCCACATTTTTGTTTCTGGCGTCTCCATTTCTGTTTAGATGCTTGCAGATCTGCAGCAAAGCCTGCTTCAGGGTGTTTGTTGAATGCCCTAGAAGTGACAGATGACTAAAAATACCTCTGAGTGAGCTCGCTTTTCAAGTGCAGCATGACTGAGGGAGTGTGATGAGCTGGCGGGGCCGCCGTGTTTTGCTGCTTGTGGAGTTGTTGGAAAGGGCAGCTCCTGGACCTGGCACTGTGAAACCCATGACGTGTGCAGTGTGAGGCTCACAGAGCTGCATAGGTGCCTGTGCTAAAGGAGAGTGGGTGGTTGGAAAAGATGCGTAAAGAACAGTCCATGTGCACTGTCTAGTGCTTTTTGTTACTCAATTTAAATGGGTTTCTATACACTGTTTTTACCGAGCTTGTTAAGAAACAATCATCAGTTTTATATCGCCTCTCAGACAGGGTTTTATGTCACTCAGGACATTTTACTTTTAGCGTATTTGGAAAAACCTCAGATTGTGAGAACCAAGGAAACTTTGGTGGAATACAGTATGTGTGGTGCCATACTTGCTAGTATGTGGAGATAAACAAGATTGAGCTTCCCACCTCCTTTCAGTTTTAAATACCACTAACACATGATGCCCAATATTTTTGGACAAAAAAAGTGTGTGGATCCTACCTGAGATGTATGGCTGAATATTGTCAGATACGGACAACTTCTTCCGCTTACGCGCGGCTCAAGTCCATTGATAGCACCTTGTTTCACTGCTTGGATAAGTGATTGGATTTGCTGTTACTGTTCTGTTTCCAGGCAGTTGGCAAGTTTGGGGAATAAAACTAACCTTGAGTTCTCTTTGAGAAGCTTTTGTGATGCTTTCTGCCTTTTTGCTTACATCACTGTCTTATCCGTACTTTAAATTCAGCAAGAGAAGGAAGAACAGCATCAGCTGGCAGTCACTGCCTTCCTCAAGAATTCTCGGAAGGAGCATCAGCGTATTCTTGCGCGCCGTCAAACTATAGAGGAAAGAAAAGAGCGTCTCGAGAGTCTAAACATTCAGCGTGAAAAAGAAGAGCTGGAACAACGTGAAGCTGAATTGCAAAAAGTCCGGAAGGCTGAAGAAGAGAGACTGCGCCAGGAGGCGAAGGAAAGGGAGAAGGAGCGTATCCTGCAAGAGCATGAACAGATCAAGAAGAAGACTGTTCGTGAGCGCCTGGAGCAGATTAAGAAGACTGAACTGGGAGCCAAAGCATTTAAAGACATCGATATTGAGGTAGGCAAGTTACTAGTGAGGACTTGAGTTGGTGTTTTATTCTTTTGGTGTTTTCATTGTGAGGCTGCCTGAATTTCATGTTCTTTACTAATGTTATACTGTAACCGCTCTTATGAACAGGTCCCCTTAACAATGAGACAGTTTGGCACTTAAGTATTTGATTACAGTGTAAGTAAACCTTAATTCTGAGTTTGCATGGGACCTTTTTTACCTAGAGAATATAAGCCCAGCTGCCTGGTGGTCTCTGCACCCTGCCTTTGTTGCTTCAACAGTGTCTGAAATACAAAAGAGACCTGCAGATCCCGGTCTGTAGTGCTTAGACTGGGTCTCAAGTAAAAATCAAGATACAAATGCTTTGGAGAGTCATTTAAAATTAAATACAGCCCAAAAAGCCAACCGTGTCGTGTGCTGCATCCAAAGCAGCAGGGCAAGAGAGAGGGGATTCTGCCCCTCTGCTCTGGTGAGAGCCCACCTGGAGCCCTGTATCCAGTTCTGGAATCCCAACATGAGAAGGAGATGGAACTGTTGCAGTGGGTGCAGAGGAGGCCACAGAAGTGATCCAAGGGCTGGAGCACCTCCTATATGAGGACAGGCTGAGACAGTTGGGGTTCAGCCTGGAGAACAGAAGGCTCTAGGGAGAGCTTAGAGCAGCTTCCAGCACTGAAAGGGTCTCCAGGAAAGCTGGGGAGGGGCTCTTGATCAGGGAGTGCAGGGATGGGACAAGGGGGGGACAGTTTTAAGCTGAAAGATGAGAGATTGAGATGAGATTTTAGGAATGTTTTCCTGTGAGGATAGTGAACCACTGGCCCAGGTTGCCTGGGGGAGTGATGGCTGCCTCATCCCTGGAGGTGTTCAAGGCCAGGTTGGATGGGGCTTGGAGCCCCTGATCCAGTGGTAAGTGTTCCTGCCCATGGCAGGGGGTGGGACTGGATGGGCTTCGAGGTCTTTTCTGACCCAGATCATTCCATGATTCTGTGACAAGTTACCCACAAGAGAGGAAAAGAACCTGGGAATGTTTCTGAAGCTAAGTTTAAAAGTTAAAGGGAAGACTGCAGAGGATCTTGAATAAATAAAGAATTTATTACATTTAATAAATTTAATTTGAATTGATGACTTTACTTGGTTGTAGGATCTTGAAGAATTGGATCCTGACTTCATTATGGCTAAACAAGTTGAACAGCTTGAAAAAGAAAAGAAGGAACTTCAGGAACGTCTGAAGAATCAGGAGAAAAAGGTACGAAGTAGGAAGGGCACAGAATTGTTTCTACACAATAATGCTCTAGTTTTACCAAGGAAAACTTTGCAGCTGTGTAGCAAAAGGAGAAGTCTTTGAAGGAGGTTCAGTTTCTAGAGATAGAAAGTACTTTGTGTAGGTAGAGTGCGGGGGAGAAGTTCCCGATCTTTAACTTTATATGTTAAATGATGGGCTCCAACTCCACATTGTTAGCAATGGGAACTTGGTGGCTCTGTATCTCGAGTGCTGCGTGCGGTTCTAACCTCTGTCTCAGAAAGGAGCTGGTTGATGGGTTTGCCCCATCCCTGGGGGTGTTCAAGGCCAGGTTGGATGGGGCTTGGAGGAACCTGATCCAGTGGGAGGTGTCCCTGCCCATGGCAGGAGGTGGAACTGGATGGGCTTTGAGGTCCCTTCCAACCCAAACCATTCTAGGATTCTATGAATTTATGTTTTTATGAACTGGAAGTTTAAAATGAGGCCAACACGTGATGTGGGTTGACTTCTCTGTGAGAAATGTCTGTGTCGATTAGTACCTTTGTGTCTGAAAGGCTTCTGGAGAGAGGATGTGGCCACAGTTCTTACACTGCAAGCAATTATGAACCAGGAGACATCAGATGCCGCTACAGGAGCTGTTCAGAGTTGTTTGTAGGTAGAAGGTGGGTCTTCATGCCATGAGCCGTAGAACACAAGAGTTCCTCTCCTAGTACATTCTTGTATATGAAAAGCTCCTGTGAGTTCAAAAGGACAAGAGGAGAAACCCACCGATGCCAACTAAATACATAAACTTCAGCACATGAAATGCTGGGAGCTGTAAACTGATGATGCTGAGAGAATAGTGTGTATATGCCTACCTCTGTTCTTGCTTCCTTGCCTAAGTGTGCACTGAGTTGCTGAGATAAGAGGCAGGTTCTTGGTTAGGAGGACCTTAGATGTGATCCAGTGTGGTTGTTCTGTAACAATAATATCAGATTTATTGGAGAAGTCTCCAGATATGAGGGTTCTCTTTGGGAGATGCTGAAGATTGAGTTTCCCGGATTTGTTGTTTGAATTTTGACATTCTGAAGGTACGTTATCTTTATTCAGATTGACTACTTTGAAAGAGCAAAGCGCTTGGAAGAAATACCTTTGATAAAGACTGCGTACGAGGAGCAAAGAGTGCATGACATGGAGCTGTGGGAGCAGCAGGAAGAAGAAAGGGTAAGAATTTTCTGTTCAGATGATGAAATCCATTAGCGATGAAAGAAAAGTAGTGGGGTTTGCTGTCTTTCTCTCCACCTCAGTGCAAGGGAAGAAAGGAAAATTGATATAAAAGGAATTGTTTGCTTCGTGATTTCTTCATGGTGGTGGACAGCAGGATCTTCTGTCTCAGATCTGAAAGAGGAAAAGATCACTTCTCTTTCTAGTGGCTGAGGTAGATTGAATACAAGTATACAGTAAGGTTTTACTTTGTAATTCTTTTAATATTATATACTTTTCAGATCACCACTTTGCAGCTGGAGCGTGAGAAGGCCCTTGAGCATAAGAGCAGACTCTCAAGGATGTTGGAGGACAGAGATTTATTTGAAGCCAGGCTGAAAGCATCACGACGAACAGTTTATGAGGTACACAAGATCTGGTATTGCAAGAAAATATTCCCCTCAAGTGAGGATCTGAACTGCCATGGCAGGGGGTTGGAACTGGAAAGGCTTTAAGGTCCTTTCCAGCCCAACCCATTCTCTGATTCTAGCGTTGTCTGATTGTCCGTCTTCTGAGTAGGAGCATGTTCCATTATGTGAAGTTTATTGCAGAAGAGGTTAAAATGGCAAACAGATTGTTGTTTCCCAGTGGATCAAAATTAGTATGTTGTTGTTAGTTTGTGTTTCTCTGCAGCTTCATTTAGCAATTTGTGTAACCGTTCATCTGGCTCTTAAAAAACATAATACTGGTGGTTTCACATGTGTGTGTTGTGTTTCAGGATAAACTCAAGCAGTTTCAGGAACGTTTGGCAGAAGAAAGGCGCAATCGTTTGGAGGAACGCAAGAAACAGCGCAAAGAAGAGAGACGCATTACTTACTACAGAGAGAAGGAGGAGGAAGAGCAAAGATTACGAGAAGAACAGATGCTTAAAGGTACAACTGAAAACATGATTGTTGTTTTCTGCATCCCTGACCCATTCCAGATGTGTACACAGGTGACTTTTGGTTTACGTGTTTCACTGTCTCAGAGAACATCCCTGTGTTTTCAGTCAGTGGAGAAGACTGTCGCTGCTAGGTGCTGTACCTTTACATTTTAACTAATGCACTCTCTGAATGCTCATGTGGGCAGCGTAGGGATGAAGATAAAACTGTGTAGAAGGAAGGGAAAATTAAAGCAAATTGTGCTTCCTGCCCTCCTCGTCTCCCAGACATGAACAGAGGAGGAAATAAATTAAGGGAGGATAATGAAAAATTGAGTCCTTGAATTTCTTTTAGTCTGAGTTCTGATGCATCTTAAGGAGAATAGAAAGACAGAGGTGTTGGATAAAGAACTGCAGGTGACTCACAGCTTTAACTGTGAATTCCTTTGTCTGGTAGCCTGTTTCAAGGCTTTAGAAGAGAAGAGGTGATGGGCATCCTGTAAGGTAAATTCCTTTCCTGCTTGTCACTTGGTGGATGAAGATTTTCTGTATCGAAGCTCATAGTGATGCAATATTAAAACAACAATCTGACAGAACCCAAGTAGTCCTGACTATCAGATTCCTGACACTGTTAGCTGATGATTTTGTTTGACTGTTTCTGAGGAAGGGATCCTCTGCCATACTTGCAGATATTTTACCTGGCATGTTTGCAGTCTGTACCACAGATAATAAAGATACGGGCATTTGAGCGTTTTCTTTCCTTCCTCACTGTCAAGGTCTCTTTTCCTATTGCTTTGGAGTTAGGCTGCTTCCAGAAAGCATGTTCTGTGATTAAATGTGTCCTGTGAAACACGAGTCAAAGGGGAGCGATTGTATTTTGTAACTGTGGATACAGCAAGGAATGGAATTTATCTTGATAATGCTTTTATTTATTTCTCTACGTGCAGAGCGTGAGGAAAAGGAACGCATCGAGCGTGAGAAACGGGAGCAGGAACAGCGTGAGTACCAGGAACGTGTCAAAAAACTGGAAGAACTGGAGAAGAAAAAACGTCAAAGAGAAATGGAGATCGAAGAAAGGGAGCGTCGTCGAGAAGAAGAAAGAAGAGGTCTGGATGACCCGTTTTCAAGAAAGGTAGGCAAATGCTTCCAGGCTTGTTTTCTTTTTGTTTGTTCCTTCTGTAGATTGTTTGGAAGAAGAAGGTGGGCTATTTTTTCCTCTAGTACCCCATGTAGGTTGTAGTCCCCTTATTGAAGCGTAAATTAGGACAAATAAGAACGCTTTTCATAGAGAAGTTTAAAAACTGAACACCCTTCTATAAAGAGGTGGTGTGATTATGGGAAATCGGGTGTTTTATAGGGTTTACCTAATTTGCTCTTGTTGTGGAACCAAGGAATAAACAGCTGTGTTAAGATAGTGTAAATAATTTGTCTTTGTCCTGCAATGGGGAGAGACATTTTACCTTTATTAAAAAGAGCTATTGATTGCTCTGCGCTGCAGCCAAGGAACCCGTGTGAATAACCACCATCTCTCCTGTTCTGGGCATTGAGGGACCATGTTGTGTAAACCCAGAGCAAAACGGTATTTGTTACAGGGGGGCATTTATTCAGTTACGTTTTCTGATCTGGTTAGAAAGCACAAAACCAAATAAAGGTTTCATTCATTCCTGCTGTCATTAAGCAGTAGCAAAGTGAAACTGTTCGAACATCATCTTGTGTTAACAGGGCAGCAGTGGCTCGCTGTAGCAGTTGTTTATAATCTTTTTGGTGTATTTGCCTGTATCCTGTCCTGCTGGTAAAGGATTTGGTGCAAAGTGAGCCGTATTGTGTTTAAATTCTGCCAGAAACGCTGAACTCAGTCAGTTAAGACCATGCTGAGTTTATTCAAACTCCTGATGGTTCAGTGTCCTGTGCAGTGTAACAAGAGAGTTTTTAATGACCTCTGTGTATTATGCTCTGAAAGGAGTCACTTGTACATTGAAAATCTTCGTTTTGAAGTATTCAGACAGAACGTTTCTAATTTCTTTTGACATTCAGGAATCTCGATGGGGTGACAGGGAGTCTGAAAGCTCTTGGAGAAGAGGTGGTGAGCCTGAATCCGAATGGCGACGAGCACCGCCGGAAAGGTAAGCATTGCATTAGGATCAGCAGTTGTATCAGGCTAAAAATGTGCAGGCTCCCTTTTCATTGCTACTGCTAACGCTGCGCTAACTGAATAGTGTCTCATAGCATGGTTTGGGCTGGAAGGGACCTCAAAGCCCATCCAGTTCCACCCTTGCCACTCTTGCCGCTCGACTCTTGCCGCTGGATCAGGGGCTCCAAGCCCCATCCAGCCTGGCCTTGAACACCTCCAGGATGGGGCAGCCACCACTGCCCTGGGCAACCTGGGCCACGGCCTGCCCACCTTCATTGTGAAGAATTTCTTCCTGATGTCTAATCTAGTCCCTTCTAACCCAAACCGTTCTATCATAATGGAAACTGGGCTGCATTGCTGCCAGTGACTGCTGGTCAGTAATATTCTTAACATTAATACATCCTTCTTCTTGTTAATTATTAGATCGTAGAATGCCAGGTTGGAAGGGACCTCAGGTTCTTCAGTCAGACGCTGTTTGACTCTTAATTTCAGTAAACTTTTTAAAGTGGAAGCTAGGATTCCTAAGAGGGAAGGATGGCAAAAGCTGAAATATGAATAGGAAAGTTGGCAAACGGGAAAAAATATGCAAAAAACTCAAAGAACAGTTTAAAAAATACAGTAATAACAGTTAATAAAACCAGCACCCAAGTATGACTGAATTAAATACTCGTTCATTCAATGAAGTTTATTTCTATGTTTATTATCAAAATAATCAGATTTTTCAAAGATAATGATCTGATTTGACTCCTAAGTGGACATTAACAATCTCCGTGCCATGTTTTTGTCTCACAGCTAAATAGTAATTGCATTTTTGTAAAACCTGGTAATAGGCTGCTTGCCATTCCTCAAAATCTCGAGATGCAGAGTTGTCACAAACAGTTACCTCTGTTTTCACCTCGCCCAGCCTCACATCTGTTGTTTTGCAGCAAGTCCTGGCTGTTCTTTTGTTTACATTTTAGTTGCGCAGGCAATTTCTAAACCTGTGGGGTTGGTTTGTTTTGGTTTCTGAATCCATGGGGTTCAACTCCACTGCACTTTCTCCTCTCCTGCCAAGAAGCAGGTACCAGCATAGCTGTGATGCGCCATTGCTTGTTGCTTTTCAGTGCTGAGGAACCAGCTTAGGAAGGGTAACTTCCTGAAACAAAGGAATTAATCTGGTGACAAAGCTAAGTATATGGTCTGTGTAAAATCCTGTAGACATTAAACTAAACAATGCGTCCAGGGAAGTGACAGGAGTAGGAGGCTGTGACCGTTGCTTGTCTGTGTCTGATCCAAACATTGGTCAAAGATGAACTGATGACTCCATAGCCCAGGGAAAATTCTCACCAATCCTTTACTTCCCACATCTCTCCTAGCAAGGAGAGTCTGTGCTTGCGCAGCCAGAGCCTGGTGTGCCCACTTGCCATCATGGAGTAGCCGTGGATTGAGTAATGCGTTTGCTGCCTTGTCCTGCTGTATCTGTTGTGGCTGCTTGTCAGTGAAAGCGTTGCCAGTCAGTTGGGCAGGAGCTGTGCCAAAGCGTATGAGCAGCTCTGGGATAAGGACTCGAAGAGTTGGGGTTGTTCAGGCTGGAGAACAGAAGTCTCTGAGGAGACCTTATAATGGTCTTCCAGTACCTGAAGGGGCTACAAGAAAACTGCGTACTTCTTACGAAGGCGTGTAGCTATAGAACGAGAGAGAGTGGCCTTAGATTGGAGAGGGGAAGGTTTAGGCTAGGCATGAAGAGGAAGTTCTAAACAATGAGGGTGGGGAGGCCCTAGTCCAGGTCCTAGTCAAGGCCAGGTTGGATGGGGCTTGGAGCCCCTGATGCAGTGGGAGATGTCCCTGACCATGACAGGGGGGTTGGAATTAGATGATCTTTAAAGTCCTTTCCAACCCAAACCATTCTATGATTCTATGGAAACCGGGGCTGGTCCGTAGGTTGTCATGTGCATGAGGAAGGGGGATGCCTACTTGGTGGCTGTGGGTTTTTAATGTTGCTTCTTTGAGACCCAGTTCAAATTTGTCACATTAGGCTTGGCGTAGAAGGCAAACCTCTCCTCTGTTGTGTTGCAGCAGTTGACCAACAGGGGACTGTGGTTATTCCCTTCACACCATTTGTTTTGAAGGAGATAATAAGCCATTCCGTCCTTACTGAAGCTGTAGGGATAGTGACCTACCACTTCTCCATCACAGTGAGGGCTATTACAATACATACGTTTGCAAACTGCAAGCTCTGTAAATGCATCTGTGATCATACATCAAGCGGATACATTCAGAAATGTCTTTGAGGGGTTCAGTAGTGTAGGTCTACGATGTACAGCTTTCCTGAATGTCATCTTTTACTTTTTGTTTGCTCCCTGTGGTTTTATAGAGATTGGCGTCGAGGAGAAGCAAGAGAAGATGAAAGACCTTTCCGGCGTGGGGACGATCTGCCGCGGCGTGGGGACGATCTGCCGCGGCGTGGGGACGATCTGCCGCGGCGCGGGGACGATCTGCCGCGGCGTGGTGCTGCAGAAGAGAAGGAACAACCTTCTGCAGAGTCAGCGGAAGACAGGCCACCCAAGCGTGAAGGGGATGAGGACAGAACACCCAGGCGTGAAGGGGACGAGGACAGGCCGCCCAGACGTGGATTGGATGAGGACAGGCCACCCAGGCGTGGGCTGGATGATGATAGAGGGAGCTGGCGGGCTGCAGATGACGACAGGGGTCCCAGGCGTGGAATGGATGATGACAGAGGTCCCAGGCGTGGGTTGGATGATGACAGGCCTCCCCGACGTAGTTTGGATGACGACAGGCCACCCAGACGTGGAATGGATGACGACAGGCCGCCCAGACGTACTTTGGATGATGACAGGCCACCCAGACGCGGCTTAGATGATGACAGAAGCAGTTGGCGTGCAGCAGATGATGACAGAGGACCCAGGCGTGGGCTGGATGACGACAGGCCACCCCGGCGGGCTTTGGATGATGACCGGCCGCCCAGGCGTGGGCTGGACGACGACCGGGGCAGCTGGCGTGCAGCAGAGGACGACAGAGGTCCCAGGCGCGGGATGGATGACGACAGAGGTCCCAGGCGTGGGATGGATGATGACAGGATGCCAAGGCGCGACGATGACAGGGGGCCGTGGCGTAGCGCAGATGATGACAGGCTCTCCAGACGGGATGACGACAGGGGCCCGTGGCGTGGCGGTGAAGATTCAAGGCCAGGTCCTTGGAGGCCATTTGGTAAACCAGGTAAAACATAATGATACAATCTTCCCTCCAAAGTGTGTGATAACCTAGCAGATAATGGATGAAACCTTGATGGCAGAGATGAGACTATCAACTCTGTTTGGCTAATGTGCAGCAGTGTTGATTGCTTGCCTGGCAGATCACTAACGGTCACACAGTAAAGCCGGTAGTTTACCTGTGTGCAAAATGAAAATATCCAAGCTGGATGTTCTGATGAGAGAGCAACGTTCCCACTAGATGAGCACACCTCAGTCTCTTTCTCTTCCCCCTCTGTCTGAAATTAATATGTGGAATCATTAAGGTTGGAAAAGACTCTAAGCTCATCCAGCCCAGCCATCAGCCTAGCCCCACTGTGCCTGCTAAACCCTGTTCCCAAGTGCCACATCTACACACTTTTTAAACACCTCCACGGATGGAGACTCCACCACTCTTTTCATTGAAGAAATATTTCCTGATATCCATTCTAAACCTCCCCGGCACAACTTGAGGTCATTCCCTCTTGTCCTATCGCTTGTCAGTTGGGAGATGAGACCAACACCCTGACCTCCTTTCAGGCAGTTGTAGACAGCAAGGAGGTCCCTCCTTAGCCTCCTCCTCTCCAGACTAAACAGCCTGAGCCTCCCTCAGCCGCTCCTCATAGCCCTTGTGCTCCAGCCCCTTCCCTGGCTCCGTTCCCCTTCTTTGGACACGCTCCAGAACCTCAAGGTCCTTGTTGTAGCAAGGGGCTCAAAACTGAACCCAGGATTTGAGGTGCAGTCTCACCAGCAATGAGTCCAGGACCAATCACTTTTCTGGACCACTTCTCAGGACCAATCACTTCTCTGGTCCTGCTGGCCACGCCGTTTCTGATCCAGGCTGGGATGCTGGTCGCCTTTTTGGCCTCCTGGCTCACTGGTGGCTCATGTTCAGTTGCTGTCAACCAGGTCCTTCTCTGCCGGGCAGCTTTCCAGCTGCTCTTCCCCAAGGCTGTAATGCTGTACAGGGTTGTTGTGGACCAAGTGCAGGACTCAACACTTGACCTTGTTGAACCTCATCCTTTTGGTGTCAGCCCATCAATCCCTCTGTAGAGCCTCCACACCATCAAGCAGACCAAACCTTCCGCCCAGATCTGTGTCATCCACAAACTTAGTAAGGGAGCACTCGATCCCCCCACCCAAATCATCAATTAAGATGTTGAACAGGTCTGGGCCCAACACTGAGCCTGGGAAAAGCAGCGTGCATAGTAAAGGAAACACTGTGAATGATACCAGTATTTAAAATAGTGATTAAAAAGTGTCTTCACATTGAGCAGCATCTGCAGTGCTTTGTCATAGTTGCCACTCGGTATGTATGCTGCTTACAGGCCTCTAGAGTTGGATCCTCAGGGACTGAGACTTGAAGAACCGGTTTCTGTGAAGGACTCTTTATGTGCATTGAGACCAGAGGCCAGTCACAAATCCCTTTGTTTCTTACTTACAGGGGGATGGAGAGAACGAGAAAAGGCTCGTGAGGACAGCTGGGGGCCTCCCCGAGAGTCCAGACCCCCAGGAGACCGGGAATGGGACCGAGACAAAGATCGAGATGAGAGTGAAAAGGACCGTGAATTTGACAGAGAGAGAGATTTTGATCGAGATGATCGTTTCAGGCGTCCCAGGTTTGACTTCTCTGATTAAATACTTGTAGAATGCTTCTGCTAAAACCATCCCGGAGTGCCCTGATGTTGAAGAAACAACTCAGTGTTGCTGAGCAAGAGGAGCAGTGGGTGGGCTGGATGAAATGAAACTCTTGAAAGCAGTAATTGAATAGTGGCATTTTGGGGCCTTTTGGGTTTGTTGCTTTTAAGAAGCCATTAACTGTTTACTGAAGGAATCCCCAAATACTTTACTGCTTTTTATATTGATTTTAACCTGATACCAAGAGAATTTCACGTCAGGCTCCCGAAAAACAAGAGGATTTGAAAGTATGTCAGTGTGTTAGGGACCTGAAAGTATCTGTGTTGTGATTTCTTATTGCTGCTTTCTATAGCAGTGGAAAAATCTCCACGTTTAGAATCATAAATTGCTTGGAAGAGACCTCAAAGCCCATCCAGTTCCATCCCCTGCCATTGTCAGGGATACCTCCCACTGGATCAGGGTGATCAAAGCCCCATCCAGCCTGGCCTGGAACACCTCCAGGGATGGGGCAAAACCATCAACTGCTCGTGGCAACCTGGGCCCGTGCCTCATTGTGAAGAATTTTGTCCTAGTGTCTGATATAGATCTTCCCCCTTCCAATTTAAAGCCATTCTCCCCCGTCCTATCACTACAGACCCTTGTAAAAAGTCCCTCCCCAGCTTTCTTGTAGAGCCCTTCAGGTGCGGGGAGACCCTTAGTCGTATTTTATGTTTTGAATGGCAAAAGGGATGATGCTGGCTGGAGAAGAGGACCGGCAGAGGAAACTTCCAGCTGGAGAGATTCGGGTCGTCGTGAGGAATGGGACAGAGGTGGTCGTGACATGAGAGAGCGACGCACCGATGACAGAGAGCCACCCCTCAGAAGAGGACCGCCCCTCAGATCTGACCGTGAAGAACGTAGGTGTATTTGGTGTTCCTAAAGGCTTATGTTCACTACAGCTCCTTTGTGTCACTCAGGACAGTGCTGGAAGGTGGTAAAAAGAGAATAAGTTACACTTTCAGCCACTTCACCTCCTTTGTGTAAGCAAAGTAATGGAAAGAAGCTTTAATGTCATTGAGAACTCTTAGCGTTTTCAGTTGCACTCTTTTCTATCAAATTTCACATCCACAGTGGAAGGAGAACTTTTTAAGGATGACATTTCCATACTAGGATTATGTTCAGGGTGAATGGAATTCTTGAACTTAAATTATCAAGATAGATGTCCCAGAAAGTATTTTCTGGCTCGTTTCTTAAAGCCATTAAATTGTAAGGGAACATTTCCAAACAAGGCTTATTGATGGTGTTGATTTTGAAGAATCCTCTATTCCAATAGCATACATGAACCCGTTTTCATTATGTACATTTATTAACCCTTTGTTGTGTTCATAAGCACAGTAACAGCAAATACACTGAGCATAAGATACCACATCTTCCAGTTGCAGCGTTCTCAGGTTCAGGATCCCGTTTGGTGCTCCGTGAACGTGGGAGGGGGCTCTCGGAGGGCAGACCCCAACAGAACGTGGCCCATGGGACTCTGTTGGTGGGAAGGCCGGGGGTTGGATGTGGGGAGTTTGATACACTCACAGGTGGTGGTGCCTGACTGCCTGCTTTGGTGTTTGATGTGGCTTTGTCCACACAGAGCTGGGGTCAAATTCTTAACATCTTTTTTGGGGGAAATGAACAATTCTTTGCATGGTAAAGGATGGTGAATGCTGTTACCAGTAGAGTTGTGCAGTCTGGTGCTGTTTATACCTCTGATCTCAGCAAGCTGAGCAGTGATTCAGGACAGTGAACACCTAAACATTTTCCACAGGTGTTTTTCAGTTAGGATTTTTCTGTTTTCAGTGTTCAGTCACTTCCAAGGAGATGTCTTAGTGCTTTTCTTTCTTCTAAAAATACGGTTGTACATCATAAAGCAACCAACACCAGTAGCACAGTCTTGCTACAGCTGCTGTTTTAAAGATGACACTTGGGTTGCTCATAGCAATCCTGAATCTGAAGAGGCCTGAGTAGTTCCCATCCATTCCTTTGCCACAATATTAACCTATGCTGTTGGCTGCCATCCCCAGCTGCCTCTTGGCAGGGCCGAGAATCAGTAAATCAGGCTGTTGGTGCTGTTTGAACTCTTGATGGAGCGTGACAAAGGTTGTTTTCTTGTTTTCCCGTGTTTGTAGCCAGCTCCTGGCGGCGCGCCGATGACAGGAGAGAGGAACGTGGAGAAGAACGTGACACACCTCGACGATCGGCTCCCGCTCCTGCTGCTCCTCCAGCTTCTGCTACCCCACCAGCATCAAAAGATCGAGAAAGAGACGGGGAGAAGGAGAAGGGTTCCTGGAAAACCGAAAAGGAACGTGAGCCCGTTCGCCGTACTAAAAATGAGACAGATGAGGAAGGTTGGACCACTGTACGGCGTTAAGTGAAAATCACGGGGTTTAACCAATGTTTTAGCTTTGATTTGATCAAATCTGTGGGATTATATTTGTGCTTATAAACATTCTCAAATTGGAATTCTTTAACAAACGTTTTGAGGTAACATGAAAGCATGAGCTTGAATTACTTATCTAGATTGATCATGTGCAAAACTCACAGCAGAAGGTTGGAAATTGAAATGCCAAGGTTTGAAACTTCAAATGGTGCTCATTTGGGGGGTCATTGGTTGCTAAAAGAAAAAGAAGCAAGACTGTCCTGAGTAACACTTCTATCTCGCACCAAAACAGGCTTGACCTTGTTATTTTTAGTCTTTCTTAATTTGGAATGGGGGTATTATCATCACAGACCGTGTGTGTGAACATCTCTCTGTTCACACATTATTGAAAAAGCAGAGATTCTGTAATTAGCCAGAAAAATAGATCTAAAAAGCCCTTTTTTCCAGAGGCATATTTGAGGGCAGGCGGTTTCTGAGAGGCATGTTTCATCACTATCTAAATTCAGTTAGTTGTTTAAATCTGAAATAAATCCAATAACTGTTCTAAGCATTAGCTACACTGTAGGTTTACTTGAATACACGATGCCTACGAGGCTGTCCTGCAGTTATGGTTCCAGTTACGATTTCCTGCTGCAGGGTACAACCCCAAAACATCAAGCTCTTGCAGTTCCAGTGTTTTGGTAAGCATACGGCTCTGTATTTTCCATTGCCAGTAGCAAAACAGCTGTTTCCATTACTGGATAATTCATGCCTTTCAAGGATTTATTATCATCAAATTTAAAATGTGTGGATTTGGTGAAATTGGTGAATCTTTCCCCAATTCTTTGTCTTCAGGGTCAGTTCTTTCCAAATAAGTGATTTGTAGTAACGGCTTCGAAGTGTTGGCTTCGACTCTGGGGTGCGATGATTTAATTATTGGGTCATGCTGAAGCCAGCACAGAACTTGCTGCTGTGTGTTTCTTCAATGATAAATAAAAAACGTAAGGATCAGGTGCTACGGTGTCTTGGCTTTTTAGTGCCTCCCTGTGGTTCAGTTAATGCTGAATGGCTGTTGAACAGGTCTTTTCTGTGCATGTACCTGTTCCTGCACCAGCTGAAGGCAAGTGTGAGAGATGGTTTCTTGCTGAGAAACTTGGTTTAACTTCAGTGTGTGCAAACAAAAGCTGTGCTACTCCCCTTTCCTGAACCTGGGTGCACTGTTTCCCCTTCTCCAGCTGGCAGATATAAAGAGTGGTGCTACCTCCAGTTACATGTTTTTAATTTTAACCAAACCAACTTATTTTTAAATGGGGATGAACTCTGGTGATCACTGCATCAGCTAAAGCTCTGTTCCAGAACTTGTGTTCTTAGCTTCCATTATATGAGACTGTGATAACATTGCAACACCTCTAAAACCCTCAGGACTGGGCAGCTTGAGAAGAGATCTGCAAGATGAGAGCTTTACAGATACACCAGCGCGTTTGTTTATTTTACTGCTTGATTATTTCAGACCGAACACCAACAACAGGGATCAAAACCAACCAGTAGAGCTGCCAACTACTGCTGTAATTATACATCAGCACAAAGTCTGGTTACCTGAAGATGAGAAAAAATGATTTCTCTGTTGCACATTGCTGTGTTTGATTGATTCATGTTTGGTTAAACAGCTCAACCTTTCTTCACTGAAAGGATTCTCGGGCCCTGGAGGTGTTTAAAAGATGGGCAGGTGAAGTGCTTAGGGGATATAGTTTAACAGTGGACAAATGGGGTAATTTTGGCTTTTTCTACCTGGAGATTCTGTGATTCAAATTGTCAGTGAACCTTAGAATACAAACTGCGTTTAGAAGGCAGAACCTAGGGCTGCTGCTGGTTTGCAGGATGCAAACATTGCTTGAGTAAAACTCATCTCCCAGGGCAGAGCGAGGCAGGGGGTCAGGGATGAGCAGTGCTGTTTGTTTCCTACTCTGGGAGTGGCCTGGAGCATGACCCCTGGCTGCAGGCAGGGCTGAGGACCCACACAGCGCTCAGCATGAGTGGGATACCGAGAAAATAAAATGTCTAAAGCAGCTTAGTGTGAAAAAAAATCAGATAAATCAGTCTTTTATGAGAACCAGCAAGGTAATGG
Source organism: Phaenicophaeus curvirostris (assembly GCF_032191515.1). NCBI lineage: Eukaryota > Metazoa > Chordata > Aves > Cuculiformes > Cuculidae > Phaenicophaeus > Phaenicophaeus curvirostris. The sequence continues at coordinate 10,679,360 of NC_091400.1, read as the reverse complement.
GTGCACCAGGGCCGCTTCATGCAGGGCACAGCCACGACTGCATCACGACTGGGAGGAGATGGTTGTGAGCAGGGTGAGCAGCACAGCAGGAGCTATAGTGCTGGTGGGCAGCCAGGAGGCAATCTCCAACAGGAAGAGAACTGCTACTCCTCTTACTGTAAATGAAATGAATCCTTGTTGGTTTTACAGCCAGGAAGGAAAATTGCTACAATAGGCGAGTGTTCTTCCTGTAACTGAAAGGTGTTGCTAACTGGTGCAAGCCTGCAATGCCAAGGTGTTTATTAGGTCAGTGAAGTGCAGCCTCCAAAATGTACCTGTTGTTGAGGTACCTGTCCTGCATGGTTCACTGCAAAGCTGCACAACAGGAACACCTGATCCATCCTATTCTGCCATGGCAGGAACTGAAACACTCCACACAGGCTTGTCCTTGCCCTTGCCCTTAAGAATCGCTGATGCATTTAATTATGATGGGATAGGGATTCTAAGAGCTATTCTGCTGCTACTCAGACCCTCTGTGATTCAGGCTTTGTTGTCCTTTCATTCCGGGTGCACCACTGGCTTTGCTACAGTTTTTCCCAAACTTCAAGTTTCAGCATTTCCCTAATACAGGTGAATTAGGAGTAATTCTCTTCCTCCACAAATGACTGTAAGCAAACTGTCTCTGGTATTTATTAACCTATGTATTTGGTGGGCCTGACTGGCACATCCATGGAAGGAAAGGGATTTGACAGCCTTTGTGGCTTTAGCTGCACCAGAGCCACTCTGCTCAACAGCAGAACTGGAGCAAATCCTGTCCAGACAGGACTTGGACTAAAGCTGGTACAGACTTACCTGACCTCAGCGGCACTGGGTAATCTCTGCACCTCACTGGGTGATCTCTGCACCTCAGAGCAGTTTCTAATGAGAAGGAGCCTGCTTTCTGCCCAGACCAGTGTCTGCTGAGGGTTATCATACCTCACATCCAACACTCTGTTCATTCCCTTACAAGAATATCATTATGGAAAAGGTTCCATCACAGGATGCTTGGGCGTATTTCCCTGCTATAACATGGTTCTCTGAAGAGTATTTGGTTTCAATGAGTAGCCATAATCTTTGCATTTGCACATCCCTGGAGAGTAAGCGATAGGTGCTTTTCTTAGCCCTCTTGTGCGGAACACATGGGCTGCTTTCAGATCAAGCCATTTTCTAAGATTTAAGTTACTAATGTAAATGGTGTCCTCTAATTAAGGAATCGGAGTCACGCTGTAAGTGCTCTCTGCTGCAATAAGCACTCCAGAGTGACCAAGAACAAGCCTGCTTCTGCTTATTCTGTGCCACCAGGATTGTGCTGGGGCTCAGGAATCAAAGCAGCTTCCTAAGGAAAAACCCAAATGTCCTTAAAGACTCAGTCTTTGTAGATGTAAAGCTTTAAAAGGCAGATCATTGATCCCATACTCTAACAGAAGAGCCCTGCTCTCAGGCTGATGCCGATTCTGACTCTTGCCATCTCCTCTCTGGAACACTTTGGGGTCCTTCCCCCACCACCTGGTCTTTTGGAGCTGTAACTCCGCCACCTTATCTGTTAAGGCTTTGACCGGATGGCTAATGCTGTGTAGTGGCTACAGCAGGCAGCTCCCAGCCTTTCCACTGCACGTCTGTGTTTGGAACAGGAGTGGAACTGGGAGTTTTCCTCTTAAATAAGCGAAGAGAAGAAACGGGCACCACAAAAGGCCAGTGTCATCCAAGCAGGGATCTCCTGGGGCCTTGAGAGATTTCCAGGGCTCACAATGGGGCTGCTGCTGCACAGCAGTGAGATGGACAGCCCAGAGAGGAGGGGTGGGCACAGCACAAACTGCCAGCAGCCCCTCGGACCCAGCCCTGCTCGAATCAAACCCTGGAGAGCTTTTCTGACGTCTTGGTCTTGTGTCCAGTCAACCGTGTTATAAGATAGGTACCGATCATCAGACATCCCCCCAAGGAGGTAACCCAAGTACAGAAGAAAACTCTTCCCATAGCAGCACACTTGGGCTTGATTATGATGTGTGGTGGATACAGATTCCACCAATTCACGCTGAGCATCACAAAACCCAACACAGACACGGAACAGCTCAGAAGAACCCACGGTGCATGAGAGATGACACACAACTGATCCTCAGCATGAGGAGAGGGCACCTGCAGTCACTAGGAGATGATATTTAATGTCACCTTCTTTGTGTCGGGTAATCAGAACTAAGAGCATCTTTGGAGCCATGGGATGAAGACTTCCAAGAATGCTTCCACCCCAAACCAGTTTCTCCCTCCTCCTCCCTGCAGCTGCATCACTCGGCAGTTGTGAATAACGAACCCCATGGAAAACGACCCCAGGACACCCCCCCCTCCCCTCCCACCCTACATGTTTTGACTCCATTCTCAACCATCCTGCTCTCCCTCTCCTGTCCCCATTTCCCACCCTGCTGAGCACCTTTATCCAAAGGAATCCACAGAAATGCAGCACCCCGTGCTTCCCCAGCTCTCTTCTGCCAGAACCCACCTCTTTTCCTGCACAAGGCTCTCCTCATTTTCCTACTTTTGGCAGGGCAACCCCTGCAGACCGAGGACCTCTCCATGTCCCAGCTGTCGGTAAAGCCATCTGCAGCATAGCCCTCTCTGCGCTGAGAACTTAGGCACCTGCTTTCCAGCTCTTAAGGACTCTTAAAGCAAACTGCAACCCTGCTGCTGCTCCTCGTCCTGCCTGAGGCACAATAAACTCTTATTTCCTGTCTCTTGAGGATTAGAAGCAACGCAGCCCTGCCTGACAGTTGGTACCAAGGAACTGCCACCACCGAGGGTCCAGGTTTCCAGCATTAATGTTATGTATTGTATAACCTTAAGGATATTTAACCACATAGGTAGATTCCTCCCACCTTGCAAGGAATTAAAGCCACTCTGCTCTTTAAAACACACAACCTCCCTGCTGCAGTCACAGCTCTGCTTTGTCCAGGTCTCTTATCTCCAAAGACTTCCCACCACCTCCCTGTTCTCCACCACAAACACAAGCTGCAAAGCTAATTCTCTGCCATGCTCACTGCCTTTCCGTCAGCAGAAAGGGCTTGGTTTCCACCTCAGCCTGGAGTCTTGATGTTTCCCAGCAAACGTTTGGATGCTTTCTCCTCTCAAACCTTCCCTAAAGCTGCGGATCAGCTGTGGGCACCTGTGAGACTGTGTGGGATGGTCCAAGGGTGACACTGGGGTACAGCCCCGCTCTCCCGTTGTGCCGGGCTGCGATTTCGGGGTGGAGGTGGTAATTCCCAAGCGATTAACCGAGTGCAGGTCCCATCAGCATTTGCTTCCCAGTATTACAACTGGCAAAGAAAATTGCTTGGATGTTTACTTTTAAGACTCAAACCGGAGGGCTGTACCCTGATTAAATACTCTGCTATTAATGGGTGAGGTGACAGCTTTCCAGTCCAGTCCCAACAACCCAACCGGACCCCTGATGGCAACAGAGCGACTGGGGATGTCGCTGCTGCTGCTTCTCCCCCTTGGGGACCCCTACCCCCCCATCATCCATTATTTTAACCCCTCCATCCCCAGTCAAACCTCATTTTAACTCCTTCAGCCCCAGTCAAACCTCTCCTTTTCACCCCTCCAGCCCCAGTCAAACCTCACCATAAATCCATTTCCATAAAAATCACATATATATATATTTTCTTACAATAAACCAATACAGAGCATCCGAGCTGTGCGGCTCCCGCGGGCGGGCTCTGTGGGGAACCAGTGCCTGCCGGACGCTCACTAGCCTCCGCTTTTAATATATTAAAGTGTGAAAGAACAAACCAGTTGCTTTAAAGACAAAAAAAAAAAAAAAGCCCAAGGGGGATGGAGAGGAGGATGCTGGGGGCGAGAGGTCACCTCCTGGAGGATGCCTTGGCGGTTGCCCCCAGGTTCCTGGCTCCTAAGAGTCCTTCGAACAAACCAGTTGCTTTAAAGACAAGAAGAGCCCAAAGGGGATGGAGACGAGGATGCCACGGGGGTCGCCTCCTAACGACCCTTTGACCAAACCAGTTGCTTTAAAGACGAGCCCAAAGGGGATGGAGAGGAGGACGTCACGGGGGTCTCCTCCGAACGGCCCTTCGACCAAACCGGTCGCTTTAAAGACAAATAAAGCCCAGAGGGACGGAGGCGAGGATGCCGAGGAGGTCCCAGGGTCCTGACTCCTAGCGGCCCTTCTTGCCCAGGGCTGTCCGGGCGTGTTTGAGCTGTTTGGCCGCCTGCATCTTGGAGAGGGGGCAGTACTTGATGGTGTGGGCATTGTCCCCGCTGGCCCCGCACAGGGGGCAGGTGTAGCGCCGCAGCACCGGGCAGAGGACGCGCCCGTCGGGTCCCTTGAGGATGTGGGTGGTGTAAAGGGCCACGGCCTCCTTGTTGTTCCTGCAGAAGACGCAGACCTGCAGGTCGGGCCGGAGCAGGCGGGAGCGCGGGTGCGAGGGCAGCCGCCCCGCCACCACCACGCCGCCCCACGAGCCGCCCCGCGTCCCGGGCTGCCCCGAGCAGCCCAGCACCACCGCGGCGGGGCCGCCGGGCTCGGCCAGCCGCTCCTCCAGCAGCCTCGGGTGGTGGTGGTGGTGATGCCCGCACAGGTCCAGCTCGTGCAAGTCCAGCGCGCCCTCGAAGTACGGCCCCGCCGCCTCCTCCTCCTCCTCCTCTTCCTCCTCCTCCTCGGCCGCGGCCCCCGCCGAGGGGGTCTCGGCGCTGAAGCCCTTCCCGGGGCGCACGGCTTTGGTGATGAGCGTGGCGAGCCCCAGGTAGTCGTTCCAAGAGTTGAAGACGTTCCCGCAAGCGCCGTGGCCGCCGAAGCGGGCGCCCTGCAGGCGTTCCACGGGCGGCAGCGGCCGGTGCTGCTCCAGCGCGGCTCCCGGGAAAGCCTCCATCGGGATGGGAACGGAGCGCCGGGGGCAAAGAGAGCCGAGTGGACCACAGCAGCCCCGCGGCGCCCCCGCCCCGGCGCCTCTGCGGGCGCGCGGCCGCGCGGCGCCGCTCTTATAGGGGGGCGGGGCGGGAAGCCGAGCGCCCATTGGCCGCCGGAGAGCGCCCCTCGCGCTCATTGGCTGAGAGGAGACAAGGGGCGTGGCTTATAGGCGGGCGCGGCTTGTGGAATGGGCGTGGGCTGTGCTATGGGCGTGGCTTCCCGCGTGGGCGGGGCCCGCGGAGCTTCCGGAGCCCGCAGAGACCCCGAAGCCCTCGAAGCTTCTAGAGCGTTTGAAGCCCCCAGAGCCTCCGATGCCGCCAAAGACCCTGAATACCTCAGAGCCTCCAGAGCCCCTGGAGCCTTTGAAGCCCCTGATGTCTCTGGAGCCCCCAGAGCCTGGTCTAGTGGGATGTCCCTGCCCATGGCCAGGAGGTTGGAACTGGATGATCTTTAAGGTCCCTTCCAACCCAAACTACTCCATGGTTCTATGAAGACCTCAGAGCCCTCAAAGAGCTCAGAGGCCCCAGAGACCCTGGAGCCCCCCCAGAGCCTCCAAAGACCTTGGAGCCCTTGAAGCCCCTGAAGACCTCAGAGCCCTCAAAGAACTCGGAGGCCCCAGAGACTCTGGAGCCCTCAAAGCCCCTGGAGCCTCTGAAGGCCTTAGAGCCCTTGAAGCCTCCTGTGCCTCTGGAGCACCCAGTGACCCTGAAGACCCTGCAGACTTCGGAGCTCCAAAGACCTTGGAGCCCCTGATGCCTTCAGAGCCCTTGAAACTCCTGGAGCCCTCAAGAACCCTGATGCCCCTGGAGCTCCTGAAGACCCCAGAGGCCCTGGAGCCCCCAAGTGCTGGAGTCCAGATGAGGAGCAGATCCAACACTGCTTAGGCTCCCCCAGGAGGAGCGATGCTGCTCAGAGCAGGCAAAGCAGTGGGAATGGCAAGGATGTGTCATCTTCTCCATCTTCAGCAGAGCTGTGCTGCGATGGAGCAGGTTTGGTGATGGGGGACCCAAAGCAGAAAGCAATTAGTATGTAGTAAGCTCGTTAAGGTCAACAGGTGCCTTCTCATAGCAGGGATTACGGAGGTTAAAGGAGCAGCTGTGGGAACTTGGATTATTTAGTCTGGAGGAGGCGAAAAGGGGACTTCATCGCTCTCTGCAGCTCCTTGGAAGGCGGTTGTGGTGAGGTCGGTACTGGGCCCTTCTCACAAGGGACAAGGTGAAAGGAAATGGCCTCAAGTTGCACCAGGGGAGGTTTAGGTTGGGTATTAGGAAAAATGTCGTTACTGACAGAGTGGTGAAGTGTTGGGACTAGGCTGCTCAGGGAGGTGGTGGAGTCTGTAGTTACTGTCATTGCTTACAGGTCGTCGAATCATGGAATGGTTTGAGTCGGAAGGGTTCTCAAGTCCCATCCAGTTCCAATGCTCTGCCATGGGCAGGGACACCTCCCATTGTTAGTCCCCTCAGCCTCCCTTATCTGCTCCCATATCCCTTGTTCTCCAGCCCCTTCCCCACCTCTGTTCCCTTCTCCAGACACACTTCTGTCCCTCGATGTCTTTCTTACAGTGAGGGGCCCAAAACTGAGCCCAGGATTCAAGGTGTGGCCTCAGCAGTGCTGAGGATGGGGGAAGGATCACTTCCCTGGTCCTGCTACTATGCTCCTTAGGGACAGAGCCGTGGTGATGTGGGTCACCAAACCACCCCATGGGGAGGGTCTACCTGGGTAGCGCTCCCCCTGTGTGCCATGGCCCCTGCGGCCCTGGACATCCCCTCCTTAGGAAGCCTCTGAAACCCATAGGGCCAAACCAGTTTGGTGCCACTCACAGCAACTCAATCTTTTTAGAGGGTCAGAGGAAAGATGAGGGTGGTGAGCAACTGGAACAGGTTGCCCAGAGCAGTGGTGGCTGCCCCATCCCTGGAGGTGTTCAAGGCCAGGTGGGATGGGGCTTGGAGCCCCTGATCCAGTGGGAGGTGTACCTGCCCACGGCAGGGGTTTGAAATTAGTTGATCTTCAAGGTCCCTTCCAACTCAAACCGTTCTAGGATTCTGTGAAAGGTTCCTTTCTTTATATTAAAGAAAAAATGATCTACTAAGTGTTTGAACAAGAGCGACAGAAGGATTTAAGCGCAGGGGGATTGGAGTGTGTGCAGGACAGCTGTCAGGTTGAGGAAGGAGATCAGTGGCTCGTCAGAGAAATAGAGTAGGAAAAAGAGCTCATGCCAGAGTGCTGCTTGCTCCCTTGAGGCTGGGGAGGATTTAGTGTCTCTAAGTGTTGATGTATCGTGCACGTTGTGACGCTTGCCATCCCAGCAGCTTTGCTATGTTCCAGCTTTTCTTTTCTTGCAGATGTTGAAGTGACTTTCCTTTAATGTGGGAGATGTTGACAAGCTCCCCCAGGAGGCTGGCAAATTCTTGAAAGGCTCTTCTAAAACATTAGCTTCACCGTCACTTTTAGATGGGTTTCCTCCCCTCTCTGGAGCATCAGGGAGTGGTTTGTTTCTGACAGCACTCAAAACACTTGAGGTGGCTGCTTATGCTGGGAAGATGTGCCCTGTGCTGGTTGGACTCCCAGCGAGGTGTTCAGGGATCCTATCTAAAGCTTGTGGCTTAAAAGATGATATTTGTGTTTGGAAAGCTGGAATTTATAGCACAGATCCTTCTGTTTGAAGGATTGGAAGCAGCTGGTGGGACTGAGAGGGACGAGCTGGGTTCAGCAGAGGATACAAACACAAGCCACAAAAGCAGGCCTTCAGCTTGGAGTCTGCCTGGAGGCTCCCGTGCTGATGTGTGATGCACCCATGAGCTAAATGTTTTCCCCAGGGGTTCCCTCTCTGTCTCTAAAAGGGAGAGGTGCTCCAGGGCTTGTGCTGTGAGTGCAAGTGGCGTGGCCATGCTGGTGGAAGGCTTAAGGGAAGAAACCCCTGCTTCGTATTGCTAGTGTGGGGAGGGTGGGGGACCATGGGCATGGCAGCTCTCAGGTGTTGGGGAAAGGAGGGCTTGAGCTGGCACTGGGGTTTTTGTTAAGAAGTGTAATGAAATGACCCATTTTACTGGCAAAAATACACTGGGATGGAGGATTAGGGAAGTCAAAGACAACTATGAAACGCAACTTGGGTTTTAGGAGTCCTTTGAAGATGTGCTTTTGTTTTTGTTGTGTGGAAGCAGCTGATCCTTCAAGGAAGTGGCAGTAAAGGTCTCGCCTTCCCCTGGTCAGCGCTGAGCCCAGCGGGCTGTTTCTGTACTTGGAATCATAGAATCATAGAATAACCAGGTTGGAAGAGACCCACTGGACCATCGAGTCCAACCATTCCTGTCAAACACTAAACCATTCTCCTTAGCACCTCATCCACCCGTGCCTCAAACACCTCCAGGGAAGGTGACTCAACCACCTCCCTGGGCAGCCTGTTCCAGTTCCCAGTGACCCTTTCTGTGAAGAATTTTTTCCTAATGTCCAGCCTAAATCTTCCCTGGCGGAGCTTGAGGCCACTCCCTCTTGTAGTTTGCGTTGGAAGGGACCTCAAAGCCCATCCAGTTCCACTCCCTGCCATGAACAGGGAGACCTTCCTGGATCAGGGGCTCCAAGCCCCATCCAACCTGGCCTTGAACACCTCCAGGGATGGGGCAGCCACCACTGCTCTGGGCAACCTGGGCCAGGGCCTCCCCACCCTCAGAGCAAAACATTTCTGCCTAAGATATCACCCAAATCTCCCGTCTTTCAGCTGAAAAACACTTACCCTCATCCCATCCCTGCACTTCCTGATTAAGAGCCCCTCCCTGGCTTTCATGGAGCCCCTTTCAGGACTGAAAGCTGCTTTAAGGTCTTCCCAGAGCCTTCTTTTCTCATGTTTATCCTGGAGCAGAGGAGACTGAGGAGAGACCTCATTGCTCTTCTTAACTTCTTGAAAGGAGGTTGTAGCGAGGTTGTGCTGGTCACTTCTCCCAAGTAAGAAGTGATGGGATGAGGGGAAATGGCCTCAGGTTGCACCAACGGAGGTTTATATTGGATATTAGGAAGAATTTCTTTAAGTAAAGAGCAGTGAAGCCCTGGCACAGGCTCTCCAGGGCAGTGGTGGGGTCTCCATCCCTGGAGTGGTTCAAAAAGCATGTGGCTGTGGCACTTTAGGACGTGGTTTAGCAGGCACGGTGGGGTTGGGCTGATGGTTTGGCTTGGGGGTCTTTTCCAGCCCAGGATAGGGCTGGCTCTCTAGGCTGTGAACACACACTGCCGGCTCCTGTTGAACACAAGTACAAGCCAAGAATCAAATGCTCCTCAGCAAGAGCATATTTTTCCTGAGGGTATGGCAGCTGGCATTAATATCTTGTGGAAAAGAATGTCAAAATTGCGCAGAATTTCATATGTACCGTTTGTGATAAAATCAAACAGGTTTGATGAAAATGGAAAGGTTTTTTATTTTTGTCTAAGAACAATTTAATGCATTTTATAACTACATCAGAGACGGTAATAAATGCTATCAGTGTTTCAGCTTCTAAATGTCAAGTGGGGTTTCCTTCTTAAAGCAGATCAGACTCATGCTGGAATTGAAAAACAGGCTCTTCTCTAAAGATCCCGTGAACCTGAAATAGCACAGAAAATGTATTCATTTCAGTTTTGTAATGAATGGAATCAAACTCTATGTTATTAGGCTTCATTATTATCAGGTATCTCAAACTCTATAAAGCAACCAAGGCAGGATGGTGCTGAGGGGATGACAGCTCGCTGAGCTTCCGATGCAGCTGTGCCCACTGATATCATCCTGCAGCCTGGCCTGTGAGTTTTCAAATGCCACGGTTGACATCCTGGCTCGTCGGTCTGCCAGGCAGCCAGGTTTTCATCTTTGGAGCTGATGGTTCCTGGCAGGTTATTACCGTGTGACTCTATCGGAGTCTGCCCCAGCAGCTGGGTGTCAGGGGTGCTTTCGGTGCCTCTTGGAGGGGCTGGTGTCTTGAAGGTTTCACGCATCTCAGTGGCTTGGAGGGGGGGAGATTTAAAGCAGACATTAGGAAGAAAATCTTCATGATATGGGTGGGAAGGCCCTGGCCCCGGTTGCCCAGAGCAGCGGTGGCTGCCCCATCCCTGGAGGTGTTCAAGGCCAGGCTGGATGGGGCTTGGAGTCCCTGATCCAGCAGGCGGTGTCCCTGCCCATGGCAGGGGGTGAGACTGGATGGTCTTTGAGGTCCCCCAAATCATCCCATAATTCCATGTTTCTGTGATTCTATGATTCAATCTGGAATGTTGGTCAGCTTTGTGTGTAACGCTGTTTCACAGTTTCTTTGAACTCCAGCATAATAATAAATGAGAACCCAGATCCACCAACATTTAAGTACATGTTTACCATTACTGGCCTTGCTGTAGAACTTGCATTTTTTCTCCAAGCTGGCAGTTTCTCTTGGTTTTCAGGAGACTGCAGAGGTTTTAAAGCACAGAGTGATGTTAGAGTGACTCGCAGTAGAATCCTGTTCAGGTGATGCTGGTGATGAAACTCCTGCTTACTTAAAGCAGGTGGCCAAGAATTTACATTCTGATGGCCTCGTGCACTGCTCATGCTTCCTTGTCTTCTTTGCAAAGTCATGGAAGTGGAAGGCCAAGCCAATGCAGCTGGAGAAAGCAGAGGGTTGGACAAGTCTTTGAATTAATTGAAAAGAGTATTTGAAATGAAATCTTGGCTAGACACTCTACATTCCATCATGTATTCCTCCTTTTCAAAAATTGCTGCTCCAGGATATACTGGAGAGAGCTTGATGTTTACTTGAGATTTTATTGCTGTGAGTATCTGAATTGGTTCTGAACCTGAATTAGCAAATGCGGGTGTGTATTTCTAATAGCAACAAGATTTCCAGCAGGGTTTCTGAGGTCTGCCTGGCTGATTAAATCCAGCCAAGGCTCCTTCTAAGCTCCCAGCCATATCAAGGACTTTAGGACGACTGTGAATTTGTTTCTAAAGACCTTTTTATTGTGTGGAATTTTACCAAGCGGAAGACATCTGTATTACTCGATCTCTCTAAATGTCATACATGCATGCAAGACAGTAGATAAGTTCCTGATATATTAATTTCACAAGGTGAGGATAATGGGGTTCCTCCTGACAGCTTGATTAAGCTTGTAAGAAAATTCCTAGTGAAAACCAGGCATTGCGGTTTTTTTGTTAAGCTGATAAGAATGATTGCACTATAAGAGAAAAGTGACTGAAAAAGCCAGGTTTGTACTTGAAAACCAGCGCTTTTGTTTTCTGTATTTTTATTTGGTGAAAGGAATAAACAGAGGGTTCTTCATTGCTCTGCTTGCTTAGTGGTGATGGTTTTCATAACCTGAAAAAGCCAAGTTGTCTCTGTTTGGAAGAACAGATGTGGCCAAGAAAATAGTGAAATGACCAAAGAATGCTGAAGTCTAGAAAATGACAGGAAAGAACTTGTAATCAGTCTAAATGTTTTTACATTTTTTATGTGTTCTGGATCTTTTGTCTTCTCAGAAGTCATAGTTAATTTGGAGACTCAGGATTTTGGGGAAAGGAGGCCTTTATTGAAGATTCAGCACCTCCACTGTAAGATTTCTTGCATATGTGTTGGGGGATATTGGGTGAATCCTCCAGCTGAACAGAGGAGGTTGGGATTCGGAGTCTGACCCCCTCTGGTCTTATGGGGAAAGAGAATCTCAGGGAGTTGTTTCTCAGAGTGTTTTGTGTTGCTCCCTGGACTATGGGGTCCCGCCTGCACAGAGGCTGGGGTGTAGCAGGCTCCTGCTGATCTGTGCTCCTGACCCCACAGGGGTCGTGGACACGGCTGCTGATGGACGACAGAAGGTTCCGAGAAGACCTTATAGCGACCTTCCAGTACCTGAAGGGGGCTATGCGAGAGCTGGGGAGGGACTTTTTACAAAGGTCTGGAATGACAGGATAAAGGGGAATGGCTTTAACTTGGAAAGGGGAAGATTTAGACTAAACATTAGGAGGAATTTCTTCATGATGAGGGTGGGGAGGCCCTGGCCCAGGTTGCCCAGAGCAGTGGTGGCTGCCCCATCCCTGGAGGTGTTCAAGGCCAGGTTGGATGGGGCTTGGAGCCCCTGATCCAGTGGGAGGTGCCCTTGCCCCATGTCAAGGGGTTGGAACTGGATGGGCTTTGAGATCCCTTCCAGCCCATCCATTCTGTGATTCTATGATGTGTGATAGGTGCTCCCATATGCAGGTCTCCACGCACAGCAGGGTGAGCTTGGATTGCAATTTGAACTTCACCATTTCTCATCCCCTTTAAGTTTTCAAATTCTTGAGCTCCTGCTTTCTCACAAATCCTGTTCTGAGCCTGACCCTGAGAGCACAACTTCATCGGTGTTTTCAGTAAGAACTATTTTGTTCAAGCCTTTGGGTGCTTTTGAATATCTCTTCTTTTCCTGGAGGCATAAACCACTAATTATACATGGAAATTGTACCTCAAAGATCCATCTTAATAATATAATTGTAGTAGCAAAGCAACTGGTATCATTATGTGCATCATTGCACTTTTCAGCTATTAACCAGCAAGAAAAGCTTGAAGTTAATGAATTTAGGAAAACATAGAATGTGCGTTGCTGGAATTGATCCAGTGGAATCTCATTATCACCTATAAGCTTTTATAATTGGGGTGATAATGTGTAAAACATTATATTGCTGATAAAGGAGATGGGATTAAAAGAGAGTGAAGTTCTGTTCTTGGACACATGTGACAGATCTTGGGATTTCAGTGTGTGCTTGTGGGTGCCTGCAGCCCTGGGTCGAGTTTGGGGGTGACATTTCAGGCAGGAGGAGGTGCACTGGGAGTGAGTCCAGCGGAAAAACTAATGCGAGCTATGGCCTCTCAGGAAGGGAGGTGCTCTGAGGGCAGGAGGAGACTCCAGTGAGGCATGAAAATGGTATTAAATGCCTTCAAAGAAGGGAATAATCTGTTCTCCATGATCCTGTTGGACAGGACGCAGAGGAATGGGCTTAAAGCGCAGTGAGGGTTGTTGACGTTAGGTATTAGGGAAACACAGAATGGATGATTAAGGACTGGTTGAAATTGCTTGGACCAGGGTGCGTCAAAGGATTCTCCACTGCTGGTGGGCAGCAGGAGGGAGTGGGAGAGGCATTGGCGGAGATGGCGAGGATGTGATTGCTCCTGGCTTCAGCAGTGGGGAGCCGAAGCACCAGTGCCACCACTACAATGTTCTTTGATGATTCAGGCGCATGCAGGTGTGAGATGGTTAGCAGAGAGACCAGAGATCTGCTCAGAGATTGCACAAATGCAGACCAGATCTGCCAGAAGGATCTGTGATCAGGACTACACGCATGCCTGCTAGATGCTTGGAATTCTTGTCAGGACAACAAGCGATAGGGTGAGAAGAAATGGCCTAAAGTTGCACCTGGGTGGGGGCGGGATTTAAAGCTCATATTTGGAAACATTGCTTTACTGAGAGAGTGGTAAATCCCTGGCCCAGGCTGCCCAGAGCAGTGGTGGCTGCTCCATTCCTGGAGATGTTCAAGGCCAGGTTGGATGGGGCTTGGAGCTCCTGATCCTGTGGGAGGTATCCCTGCCCATGGCCGGGGGTGGGACTGGATGGGCTTTGAGGTCCCTTCCAAACCAAACTGTTCTATGATCGGTGACGATAAAGGCTGTTTTTCCATCCTTCCTATTCCTCTCTGAACTCTCTGCAACTTGTCAACATCCTTTCTGAATTGTGAGCTCTAAATTTAACACAGCCCTCCAGTGGGAATAACAACCGGGAGCACGGGGAGATTTGACTTCATTGCTGCAGTGCCGTACTCAGATATTGGGTACGGCTAAGTAGGAACATAAAAATGGGCTCAGACCAAAAGTTCACCCAAGTTGTTGTTTTGTTTCTGACAGTAGCAGAGGGAGACTAAAGGGTGATGTTTTCCCTGGAGAGCACTCCCCTTGTCTTTTAAAGAAATAATCTTAAATTCATTGAATCATAGAATGATGTGGGTTGGAGAAGACCTCAAAGCCCATCCAGTCCCACCTCCTGCCATAGGCAGGGACACCTCCTACTGCATCAGGTTGCTCCGAACCCCATCCAACCTGGCCTTGAACACCTCCAGGTATGGGGCAGCCCACACTGCTCTAGGCAATCTGGGCCAGGGCCTCACCACCCTCAGAGCAAAACATTTCTTCCTAAAATCCCGTCTCAATCTCCCCTCTTTTAGCTTAAAACTGTCCCCCCTCACCCTGTCCCTGCCCTCCCTGACCAAGAGCCCCTCCCCAGCTTTCCCGCAGCCCCTTTCAGTCCTGGAAGCTGCTCTAAGGTCTTCTCTGAGCCTTTTCTTCTCCAGGCTGAACAACCCCAACTCTCTCAGCCTGTCCTCATAAGTAGAGGTGCCCCAGCTCTCAGATCATCTTCGTGGCCCTCAGCATTTCAAGTTTTTCAGATGGGACAGAAGTGTTTAAAAAAAAATCCAACCCATCTTTAATCTGGTATTTTGAGAGTTCTGCTCCTGCAAATGCTATGTGGAGTGGCAAATGGCACCTAAATATTTGCAGTTGCAGTAAATGCTGTCTGAGGGAAGGCTTTCTACCCCTTGCTCTCCAGCTACAGATAGCTGTATCTACTTAGAATCATAGAATCCCTAGGTTGGTAAAGAACTTGGAGATCATCAAATCCAAATGTACCTGTCCTCTACTAAATCGTATCCGTAAGCACTTCACCTACCTGTCTTTTGAATACCTCCAGGGATGGGGACTCCACCACCTCCCTGGGCAGCCTCTGCCAGTGCCTGAGAACCCTTTTGTTGAAGAATATTTTTCTGGTGTCCAGTCTGAACCTGCCCTGGCACAGCAGTGTCTTTTGATGTGAGCATGGGAAGAAAATGGGGAGGTTGTTGATCAAGGAGTGCAGGGATAGGACAGGGGGGAGCGGTTTGGAGCTGAAAGAGGGGAGATGAGATGAGACCTTAGGAAGCAATGGAGGCTTTGGAAGAAGTTCTTCATGATGAGAAAAGAGATTGCAGGCTGGATCTTTAAAATATTTCATCTGGAATGTTTTGTATCTCTGATTTTGATGTCTTCACGAAACAGTGAAAACATTTTCCCATGTAGGCTTCTGTTGTTTTACTTCCCTGTTTGCTAACATGTTGGGAAGAGGTCAAACACATTTTTATCCTGTAAAGAGGAGAATTCCATGGAAACCATGGTGGATACTCGAGGGAAGCCTGTCAAGTGGTGTAAGGTCAGAAATCAACCTGTGTTTAGGGGCGAGACATGGTGAGCCTGGGGGCTGAGTTGGGAGGTCTGCCTGCTCCTATCCTCCTTCCAGGTTACGCCATCCTGCAACAGACTGTCATTATTTAAGTGATTTTTCTCCAAGCATAACTTTGTTGTTAATTTACTGTGGCTATCGACAGCGAACACAGAGGCTGCGCATGTTGGCGTCAGGTCAAGCGTGGTTTGAAGCACATTGGCAGTGCTGGCTGTGGCCGCAGCTGGTTCTGCCCTCCTCCCTTTCTCGTGGCTGCCCTGTTTTGGGATGAAACCATAATATTTTTGTTCTGTGGCTGCAAAAAAACCTCAACAACCCAAAACAAACAAACAAACAAACCCAAACCTCCCCACCCTCATCATGAAGAACTTCCTCCTTATGTCTAGTCTAAATCTGCCCCCTCCAGTTTATACCCATTCCCCCTCATCCTATCACTCCAGGCCCTTGTAAAAGGACCCTCCCCAGCTTTACCGCAGCCCCTTTCAGCACTGGAAGCTGCTCTAAGGTCTCCCCGCAGCCTGCTCTTCTCCAGGCTGAACAACCCCAATTCTGTCAGCCTGGCCTCATAGCAGTGGGGTTCCAGCAAAACCCCCAGCAAAACCCAGCTCCTGCCACCATCTCCTCTGATTGCTGTCTTGGTTTTACTTATTTCTAATTAGTTACTTGCTTTCTCTTCTTGTTTATTTGTGACGCTCTCCTGGCAACAACAGGGAGAAAATGTTATTTTGTGGTTTCTTTCAGAGGCAAATTAGATGAAGGTGACATAAACTGTCAGGCGTGTCTGGTACATTGAGTGGTGCCTGAAACTGCTCATCCGGTGGGAGTGAAAGAGTTTGGCAGCTGCCTGTGTGCTGCCAGAGCCCGAGAAAATCCCCGCTGTGTGGCATCTGCCTTCGGTCCTGGGGCAAAGCAGCACCTTAAGGTGTAGCTGTGATGTCTGTTGGCATGAGTAGGCAAAGAAAAATGGGAAGATGACACTTTTCCTGCTATGTCAGTGCCTGAGCATCTCAGCCTCTTCAATGTATTCCTTCCTCACTGTTACAGGTGAATGGCAGGACGATGTGCCAGGTTTAGGTTGGACATTAGGAGAAGATCCTTCCCCCAGAAGGTGGTGGAGTACTCGAACAGATCCCCAGGGAAGCAATCACGGTGCCGATATTCCAGAGTATTGCCAGCCTGACAACATTCCAGAAGCATTTGGCCAATACCCTCAAACCCATGGTGTGAATGTTGGGGTTATCCATGCAGGGACAGGAGTTGGACTTGATGATCCTTGTGGGTCCCTTCTGTCCCTCAGGACAGTCTATGGTTCTGTGAAAGGTGGAGAAAGAGGTCAAAGATAGATGTGCACTTGCAAGAGGTCTAACTGGAGGCCTGGCAGAGGGAAAAATTAAAACCAGGTCTCATCTACTCAGCCTGGGTTGAGTCATGGAGCACTGGGATGTCCTCTCCTTCTGAGGCTGTAATTTTGCTGTCATCAGGGTCATTTGAGAGAACAGCCTTGCTGGAGGCTCATGGAGCAAGCTGTGACTTAATGAGATTCATGAGCAAATGTGAGCTGCCTGGTACCTGAAGGGACCTCGGGAGATGGCCCTTCTCCATGAGAAGCCACAGTCCAGTAGGCAGTGCGGTAACTGAAGGTGGGAGTGAAGGAATGCCTGCCCCTTGGCACCCTGCGTGGGCATGAAATGCGGATTGCCATCCAGCCATGCTGTGCCTGTAACAGCTGCTGTTCATGCTGGCATCTCCTTCCTGATGTTTTTCAGACACTGCTGTTGGGTAGGATGGCAGGGCGGGGGAAAGCAATGAAGCTGCACTTGCTGCAGGTGTTGCTGAGAGACCCAAAAGACCGCTATGATCCAGCAATTCCATGCAGGCTTCAAAAGCTGGCACGGCAGGGCTTTCTCCATTTTAGCCTTTACATTTGGCAAACGTTGCTGTGATATTCATCCCCTTAACACCTAGACCTGCTGCATCCTCCTGTGAGAAAGGACATTGTTATCTCCTCATTATGGTGGGGGACTCCTAAGGTAGAACATGGTTGTAGGGTTGTAGAATTCGCCCATAGTCACCTACCAGGGCCATGAAAGAGCCAGGAATAGGTTTGTTCCCCCATTATGGATGGGCCTTTATCACAAAAAATATTCTTCCACTTTATAGCTGCCTTTGTGTGTTAGTCTTGCAGTTTGTAGACCTCCCTCATTAAATGGTCACATGCTGCAGACTGAACGCCAGGCTGATCTTCCAGCCTTGTGCTTACAGGCTGGAAAGGCAAATGCTGGCACAGAAAAACTCAGCTGTCCTTGGGCACTGTCTGAAATCAGTTCATCTTGTTGGAGTGAATGCAGAAACTGCGATAACGTGAGCAGAGGGGCTTGAGACATGGGGTACACCAGGGGTTACGGCCACAGCAGAGACTGTCCCGGCTCCGCTGAAGCCAGCAGCGGCCTCCCACCGGCTGGGAAACTATTTAAGCAAAGCCATGAGAGAGATGAAACTGCTGAGCTACTGACAGCTGAGAAATAATAATCCTGTTTGGAAACAGTAAATGAGTAAAATGCATTCAACCTTTGGCATCTTCAGGGAACTTCATGGTCCCCAGTTAGTCCAGGTGTCACTGCCAAAATTCGGGGGGGGGTTTGTGATAAGTGATGAGCGGGTCTTGAAATATTTCTTCTCTCGTTACTAAATTCCTCTTGATAGCAAGTGAGCAATGATTGCAAGCGAGTATTTTTTACCCCTCCCTGGTGCCCTGAGCTAACATGTCCTCATGTTGTGCCAAACTTTCTTCTGACTCTGCAATTACCTGAAAGGAGGTTGTAGTGAGGTGGGTGCTGGACTCTTCTCCCAAATAACAACTGATGGGATGAGAGGAAATGGCCTCAAGTTGCACCAGGGGAGGGTTAGATTGGAAATTAAGAAAAACATCTTTACTGAAGAAGTAGTGAAGCACTGGCAGAGGGCGGTGGTGGAGTCTCAATCCCTGGAGGGGTTCAAGGAACATGTAGACGTGGCACTTCAAGACATGGTTTATCAGGCATGGTGGGGTTCGGCTGATGGTTGGACTGGATGAGCTTAAAGGTCTTTTCCAACCTTAGTGATTCTATGACTCCCTTTTCAAGGCTAGCTGTGGGGACCTGGTTTTCCACTGCTTAGGCAACTGTGCCCACATTTGTGTCTGTATTTACATGTTTGTTTCTTCTTGCCAGAAACTTTCTGATGGGTTTATTAGCAGCACTGAGCACAGTAGGACTTCCTCCCTGCTCCGGAGCAGAGTGATAACTGGTGATAGCAACATGTGCCTCTGTAGAGCAGTTGCAAGGAGCTGTAAATGGCCTCTGGCTAGCCCAGGAGGTCTTTGCAGCCCTTGGGCTCCCCTGTGCTCGCAGGTTATGCAACAGAGGGCCAGAATCATCTTGGTATCTCATCGCTTTCACCAGCTACACAGCAGCGATGACTTTGAATTGTGCTGGTTTTACATCGGTCCATTTTCGGTCTGACTCAGGCCTTGCTGCAAGAGGGATGTTCTTCTAGAGGTTTCTAGCGACCATTCATTGCTTCCCAATGTGTTGGAGATGATGTTGGTTGATCTCTGCTTATCTTGCAGGACAACATCAGGAGGTGTAGTTTGAGGGTCTTGCCTTTTTGTTTGTATTTCTGGGGAGGGCAGGCTGGGGTAGCTCAAGTTAGAAGCTAATTACGTTCAGGGTGTAGAGGAAAATAACTCAAGTATGAAAGGAACATGTCTTAAAATGAGCATTTTGCTAAATGGATTTGCTCCTCTGATTCAGTGCTCCAGTGCAGGCTTTCAGCCTCCCTGGAGCAGCTCATTGTTCACTCATTTTTGCTCTGTTAATAAACATGCACAAGCACTTAAATGGAATAATGTGTCTTGTAGAAAAAAAAAAAGGCAACACAACTTGATGTCCCTATGAGGGAAAAAATCACTGCATGGAGAAAACCAGTGCCTTTCTAGTAGATTTTTTTTTCACTGAAATAAATCTGTTGCTTTGGGTCTTTGCTGTGTGGGGCAAGGGCAATTGAACTACTCCTCATGTAAGACACACATCATCTCTTTCCCCCAGATCTTTCACTTTCCCTCTCTCTTCATTGTTATTTTTCATATGTAAGTTGAATCTAGTCCTAATTTTCTGAGGTTTTGCTTGAGTTGAGGTTTAATCAGTATCGGACAGGGAAGCTGAGTTGGGATCAGAGCCCCTTAACGCTCACCATGAACAGTGTGAGATGAAATTCTATCAGAGCAGATTGTAGTTTGGAGTGAAAAAACAGGGTGCATGACACTTATTTCTGAGGTCTTTGTTCTTCCAGGTAAAGTTAGTGGCTATAAACTGGAGAGGGGCAGATTTAGACTGACATAAGGAGGAATTTCTTCATGATGAGAGTGGTGTGGCCCTGGCCCAGGTTGCCCAGGGAAGTTGTGGCTGCCCCATCCCTGGAGGTGTTCAAGACCAGGTTGGATGAGCCTTGGGCAGCCTGATCCAGTGGGAAGTGTCCCTGCCCGTGGCTGGAGGTGGGACTGGATGATCTTTAAGGTCCCTTCCAACCCAAACTATTCTATGATTCTAAATTTCCTCTCCTTGAACAGCTTGTAACACGTGCTGTGACATTGTTTGTAGATGTATTTGGGACTCGCCTCTCCTTTTCCCTTCTCCTGCTGTCACTCTTTGGACTTTGCATGTTTGCCAGGGTTTTTCTTTCTCCCTGGAAGACATCTCACAGCAGCTCTGAAGTTCCCTCCTCCTGGGGAGTCGTTACAGGAGGTTTTCACCTGGGCAGGTAACAGGTGTCAAGGGAACGATCTCCTCTGAGCTGCTGAACAAAGTTCGTATTTCATACTAATGTTGGGTTATGGCAGTGATACTGCTTTCGAGGAATTTTCCTGTTAAGCTGTGTGTTTCCAGCCATGTGTGAATGCAGGATAGAGGGACAGACCATTCCTGAGCACCAAGGAGTGGCACTGGTCTCCCTTGCCAGGCTGCTCCCAGGGGCTCTGAAGGGTGGAGGGTACCTATGGCTTATCTTCTTCCCCTTGGAGCATCCAAGCTGTCCTCCACCCCACAGCCCTCATTGCTCAGGAGGTGTTTCTTGTGCCAAAAAAGGTGCAAGCAGCAGCCTGCAGCTTCTCCACCTTTGTCTTCCTCACCCTGTTCTTTCCCACTGTCTTCCCAGGGTGGCATTCAGGAGGCTTTGGCCATCGGGGTGAGCAGGGCCATCCCCAGCACCGCTGGGAGCAGCAACCTGGCAGCCCTCGGGCTCCCCTTGCGAGGGGCAAGCAAAGGATCTCAAAACGAGTCCAGTGCATTAAAAAGCCAGGCTGCCCCACATAGTGGGAGCAAAAAGGGGACAGGCAGCATGCTGCTAATTTTAAACAGGCCCAAGAGCATTATTTTTTTTTTCCAGGGAAGGTGTTATCATTATTTCATGTCCTAAAAGGCCTAAAATTAGTGTTTGTTGGAAGTGAGCCACTACTGGAGGCTTCAGCCCAGGCTGGGGAGAGCTGGGTCTCCTACACGTGGCCTGTTGCAGGGACGGCTCAGACTGGCAAGAGGAGACAGAAACAGAGGTGCTGGCTGCAAGTCCCTGTCTGCAGCCTCCATCCCTGTCCCGTGCTCCTCCCAGCCTGGCAGCGACGGAGATCTGTTCCCCTCCAGTTGCTGGGGACATCCATGCTCCAACAGGGCTCGGCTGCTTCTGCTCTTCTTCCCTGAGCCATGCTGTGGCCGCAGAGTGGGAGCGTGAAGACTGTCAGTTAATTACAGAGAACACTCGTAGCTCCTCTTGAAATCCCAGCTCTGCATCTCTACATCATCTTCCATAAGCAAACTTGGATGCCATCTGGGGAGGGAATGGGAAACCCATTGGTGGATCCCCAGCTCCTCCAGGGCTCCTGGATGACCCACTGCACTGCTGGGCAACAGCCAGGGAAGCCCTGGGGTGCTCGGCACCCTGTGCACGTGGCTTCAAGTCTAGGATTCAACTTCTAGTGCCCACCTGCAGTTATGTTACCCCTCATAGCTGGGTTGAAGGGTCCCATCTCAAGGGGCCAAGCATAGAATCATAGACTCATTCAGGTTGGAAAAGACCTCTAAGCTCATCCAGTCCAACCATCAGCCCAACAGTACTGTGCCTGCTAAACCACGCTAACCGAAGCAATGCAGTGTTAGTCAATGGGTTCCTTCACTTGCTTAAAGTTAAACACTTCGTTAAGCACTTTGCTTAATTAGGCCAGACTATGCTGCTCCTTGTGGGATTGAGTGCAGAGTGAGGCACACTAGATTAGAACTAATGTTTTCAAGCAAAAAGCTAAAAATGAAGCACGTAGCCCCCAGTTCTGCAAATAATTAAGCACATGGGTAATTACTGATTTCATTCCATTCATCAGTTTTGTTGGTTTCAGGAGGGGCATGCGATGCTGGTAGCTACTGAAGTGTGTAAGCAGATGCAAGGTCGGGCCCCCCCAGGTTAAAAGATTGTGGAGGCTGGGGAAATAGATATTTGTAGAGTGTCTAGCACATGGGGTCTGTGATGCCTGTCACACATCCCTGGGTAGTACGAGAAGAATAATAATGCCATATTTAAGTACTGCTGATTTTTAAAGATGCTGAGCACTGGCCTTCCCTACAGATAGGTGGCTTGAGCTTTCTACATCAAGCGACCCTCATTGTTAATGGTGCAGAAGAAAAACAATGTGTTATCTGAACAAGGAAACCAGTAGCCTCTTGTCCACCTGGGCTGTTGTTCTCCTAAATCATAGAATGGTTTGAGTCAGAAAGGACCATAAAGCTTGTTCAGTCCCACTCCCTGCCATAGGCAGGAACACTTCCCTCTGGATCAGGTTGCTCCAAGCCCCATCCAATCTGGCCTTGAACACCTCCAGGGGTGTGAATGTTAAATGGGAATGTTAAAATACTGTCCTGTCTCCTGCAGTCTCCTAATCCAAGAGGTACAAAGTGAACCTGGGCTGCAGTTGGTTTTGCCTCAACATGTCAACCAGAAACACTTGTGCTGCTATTCTTTTGTCTGTTTGCTTTTCCCTGAGTGTGTTTTGTTTCATTTTGCCTTTAATTCTTTTTAAAACCAGACACAGCCCTTATCTGCTAGGAAAGACTCAATTCTTGATATCTTTTTGTTCACCTGCAGGTGATTTGATAGCAATGCTTACAGAACTTGTGATTTAGAAAAAAGGAGAAGGGAGGAAAGAACAGGAGGGAACTGAACTAAGCTGACCCAGGAGAGCCTGCTGCTCCGTGAGGCAGCTGTTAATGATGCCTTTGATAACGTGCCATGCTGAAGGGACCGTTACATGATTTCTTTTCTGTATCCAGCCAGCCGTGTTTTTAAGCTGATTGTACGTGCCCTCGGGTGGGTTACAATGCCATGTTTTCAAACAGAGCCACCACGAAGCACCTTGTGTCACAAACAAGGCTCATTAGCATAGCTCAGCAATTAAAACCCTCAGTCTGCTGTCCTGAGATAAAGAACTCCCAGTTTATGGCCTGGTTGACTTTCGCTGGAGATGAATTGGCTGACAGCTTGGGCTGGTGACGTTTTGTCTCATGAGTACAGCCCTTCGCAGGGGTGATCTTTCAGAATGTGACTTTTCTGCTGGCTAACCAAGGGTATTAGCACTGACTAATTACAGGGAGAAGCCAGGGGCAATGGTTTTCCAAGAGTGGGAACACCACAGCCCCCAAACAGCTGGGTAGTGCTCGTGCTTGTCTCTCTTTGAATACAACAGCTCTGCTGGAGGAGAACTTCCCATCTGGCAAGCTCTTCTAATTCGTATAATAAATGCAAATGACAGTGATCTGATTTATTTTTCACTAAACGTTAATGAAGTCGAGAAGGGACTGGGTGCATGGAGCAAGACCTGTGCCTTCTCTTCAGAACCAATGTGTTGTAGCATTTGTTCAGTGGTAGCGTAGAACAGAAGCTGACTTCACCTTTGCTTGTTTTCAATTTTATAAGCAACATTTTTAGGAAAGAAGTTTTCTCTTGTTTACTTCTCAATCTGGTGACTTTTTGCTGTTTGATTTTGGTTCTTTTGGGTTGAGTTTATGTAGGAAGACTTCTATACGATTAAGGTTAGGAAAGACCTCTAAGGTCATCCAGACCAACCCATTGCATAGCCCTTCACTGGACCCTCTCCAGCCTGTCCACTTTTTTGTGTAGCGGGGACCAAACCTGAACACAGCACTCCAGGTGTGGCCTGGCAAGTGCTGAGTAGAGTGGGATAATGACTTTCTTCTTGAAAAACCTTTCAGTGAGCATGTGGTTCCCCATAGAGCTAATTTAAGCCCATTAACAGTAGACTCGCTTTTCTTAATTATGCGTTGTAGAATCATCCTAGGATTCCCAGGTGTTGTTGTGTCACATGTTGAAAAATATGCATGTGTTGAAGGATATGGTGTCTGATGATGGTGGTTAGGAATGTAGAGCTCAGCTTCTGAATTAAGGAGGACTTACTGGTATTTGGTATGTGGTAATTCCTCTTATTTGCCCCAGCTTGTAACTCCTTAAGAAACCCTGTGTTCTGAGTGAGAGCCAATAATGGATCCACAGGCCAGGTGGCCACAAGTACCGTTTAGCTCTGTGTTTGACATTGGTTTTGAGCCTGGGCCAAGCACTGAGCCAACCTGAGGCATCTAACAACGAGGAATGAGAACACGAGACTTCGATCTCTGTTTGTTGCCAAATAAATGGCAGCAGAAAGCCTGGTATGTCTGGGGCTGTAAAATCAGCTTGCGTTGGCTCTTGTAGCCAACATAAATGCTGGTTAATCTGTGTGTGGCTACTTTGAAATGTCACTGCTTTCTTGGCAGCAGTGACTCAAGGATTTCTCTGGATGAATGGTAGTGGGGAGAGAATAAGCTGTGTATGTTGATGGTTAACTGCATAGTGTAGCTCTTTCCAAGCGTGTAGGATGTACCAATTTCTCTTTCTGTAGCTCGCTGCTCCCTGCCACAGATGCTGGGAGGTGTCTGAGGAGCCCTTAGTTCCATGTTCATGCACATGTTCCGACGTATCCATATGAAGCAGGGATGTGGCAAGGGACACCAAGGGCCAGGACTGCCGGGTCGACTGCCAGGTCCCCTACAGCCTCTCCTTTTGCTGCTGTGCAGGCACAGACATCAGATTTTCGTCTTTTCTAAGAAAGAAGGGTTGTATCCTACAGTATGTTAGTGCCAGACTTGCAAAAAGCCCTGTTTGCCCATCCAGGAACAGGGAAATCTAGGTGAAAAGTTGTGATTATGGCACTGAAGGATTGGGCAGACCTTAAAATGACTGAGCTGTTCATGTGATTATCAGATACTGTTTCTTCTGTTGTTTTAGTGATTTGTTTGTGCTATGTATCCACTAAAAGGTGTTTTTAGTGAATCTTCTGAGAATTAAGTAAAGTTATAATGCTGAGTATGCACACAAGCCTACAGAAAGCCCAGACTTCCTTAAGGATTTCTCAGGGCTCATGAGAGGCCATCACAACCATTGCTCAGCACAGTTGTGCTCATCCAACCTATGCTTGAACACCTCTAGGGATGGGGCAGCCACGACCTCCCTAGGAATTCCACAGCAGAAGGTGGCTACAGAGGTAAACACTAGCTGGGTGTCTAGTGAAACGGAGAGAGCAACTTGACAGCCACTGGATACAACCTTCTGTCTTGAATTTCATATTTCTATAGAATGAGATCAAAGAGCTGTGCTTTGCAAACAGCCATCAGCCTGTCACGGTGCATTAGAAGGGAACAACAACCCAGTGTCCAGGTGAAAATGGCTTTTGTGTGATCTGGTATGTGGCTTTAGGATGGGAATCCCCAAATGCCCAAGGATTAGGCACACAATACACCAGTTCTTTGCGAGCTTGACTAAGTGCTCTGCTGCCTGCTGTAATTTTCCACCCTAGGTTGCATTCCTCAAAACAGAGAGGCGCCGGTGGGGTGAGTGGACCACATGGGGATGGCTAAGGGGGTGCTAAACTGCAGCTGGACCTCTGTCTCAGAGGCAGGTGCATAGTTTGGGATCACATTTGTTTTGAATTTACACTTGTGAGCTGTCTGGTGGGGTTGGGAAGGACAGGGCTGGCCTGAGGCTGCTGTGAGAAGAGGAGGAAGAGCCTCACAGCCACCACTGAGTTGTCAGGAACGCAACAGCTGTGTCAGTGATGCCCTCCACCTGAGCTCATGCCTGCCTGCGTGAGACTGGGCTTCAGGTAAAGATGAATATGCAATTTTCATACCCACCTATGCAGGGGTTTGTTTCCTGAAGTCTCTCCAGGTTTCTTTTCCATGTGTTTATGCAGTCTCTTCTTGAACCCATATACACTCCTAATGTTAACATCCATGGGATCATAGAGTCATAGAATGACCTGAGTTGGAAGGGATCCACAAGGATCATCGAGTGCAACTTCTGTCCCTGTACAGGACAACCCCAACATACAGACTGTGTGTCTGAGGGTGTTGGCCAAATGCTTCTGGAATATTGTCAGGCTTGATGCTGTGACTGCTTCCCTGGGGAGATGTTCGAGTGCGTCACCACCCTCTGGGGGAAGAACCTTTTCCTGATGTTCAACCTAACCCTCTCCTGGCACATCTTCCTGCCATTCCCTTGGATCCTGTCACTGGTGGCCAGAGAGAAGAGCTCAGCGCCTCCTCATCCCCTTGTGAGGAAGCTGTAGACCGTGATGAGGTCTCCCTTCAGTCTCCTCTTCTGAACGGACCAAGTGTCTTTAGCTGCTCCTCTTACAGCTTCTCCTCTAAATCCTTCACCAAATTCATGGCCTCCTCTGGACACTCTCCAGTAGTTTTTTCTCATTTTTATCCTATGGCACTTGGAACTGCACCCAGTGCTCAAGGTGGGGCCACCGCAGAGCAGAACAGAGTGGGACGATCCCCTTCCTTGACCAGCAAGCAATGCTGTGCTGGGTACACCCCCGGACACGGTTGTCCTCTTGGCTGCCAGGGCCCTGCTGGCTCATGTTCAATTTGCCATTGACCAGAACCCCAAGGGACTGGCCCTGAATGCCAGACTTTGGGCGATTTCTGTGCTTGAGTTACCTCTGACAGGATGCTCCGAAGTGCTTAGTTCCAAGTCTGAGCTCTGCTTTTTGTAGATCTGCAGGTGCTGATGTGGCCATTTGACAGGAGTAAAAGTAACTTAGGTGAAAGAGGTCCTTTTATTAAGCCATCACTGCATCTTAGGTAAAGTGTTCTTGCTCTATAAATAGAACTCACTTTGCCTTAGGAACAGCCTGGTGTTTGATTAACATTGTCTCTTCATTAACACCTACCACCTAAACTGGGTAAAGCTCTTATCTTTTATACCTTACCTCAGTTCTTTTGCTTTCAAGTGCCTGTAGGAGCATTGTGTTTGGTACAAGGTCTGGTTATGGCTTTTTTAATGAATGCTTTTTGGGTTTGTTTTGCCTTTTCCCCTCCTGCTGGCTTGCCCTGCTCCAGAACATAACAGCTGAATTACATTTGCCTTCTCCTGCTTCCTTTCTCTCTGAGATGAGGTTACGATGACCTCCTCTACCTAAATCAATAATCAGCACCCGAATCTAATAAAGATCTAGCAGGGCCTGTAAAATAGCATGCAGGAAAGGGAGGTCCTAAAGTCCAATCCACTCATTAGCTGTTTATCAGCCATTAATGATGAGAATGAGAGTGGGATGTGGGGAAAAGGACAGGAAAGCAAAAGAACCCTCCTGAATGTGAGTTGGAGACAAGGACGATAAAGGTCATGTGCATGGGTTCCAGCGTGACACTGGCTGGGGAGAGGCAAGTACCTTGAAAGTGGAATTTCCATGGGAGTTTATTTGCGGAATCCCATTTTTTTTATGTGTGCCTTCAAGTTTCTGTGTGAGAGAACAGAAAGAAGAGCTGAAATGCATTTGGCTTCCTCTCAGCTGCCCTTTACAGGTGTGGAAGCACTAAACCAAAAAGCAGCATTTCCCAAAACTGAATATTACATCTCTTTTTCTCTGTAAAAGAGAAATTGCCTGTGTGATAACAAACTTGTCTCTAGACCGGTGACAGAGTTAGAAAAAAACCCTGCAATTTCCCAGTTCTTTGCTTTAATTCCAACACTTTTCTTTCAGTTGAAGGAAACAAACACATGACCTGGCCATCAAAGTTTCTTTTTTCTCCAAAAAACCACAGAATTCAGCAGGCAGCTCCTGCGAGCAGAGAAATGTAATTTTTCATCATTGTTTATTGAACAAAAACTGGCTTTGAGACAAAACGGGTCTTTTCAGTACTGTCAACAGCATGTTATTTGGTGTTTGAAAACTGAAGCCGCTCTTTTTCTCATTGTTTTTCTTTCAGCTTTAGATGAAAACAGTGAGTGTTTTAGTGGTTAAATATTTTTATACAGGGTTGAAGCTTTGACACTTTGTCAGGGAGGAGTGTTAATATTTGTTAGAGGTGGGAAATGTGTTTTTTCAAAAGCTGGAGGAGCAGAACTAAAAGGAATCCAGCATCTCTGGAGTTTGTGGTATGCATAAATATAATAATCTTCCACGAAACAATATTTCAGATTCCAGCAATGCACAACATAGCAGCAATTCCGAAGAAAACAGGAAATGGCAGTAATTAGCCAGACAGAGGGAAGAATCCCAAACATTACTGGGATACCAAGGGCTTTACAGGACAGTAGTGAAAAACCTGTCTTTATGTCTCTGAATATTTGAATCTTGCTCTGCAGGTGGAAAGTCAAAATCAGCTGAGTAAGTTTCTGTTATCTTTAAATACAGAATCACAGAATGGTTTGGGTTGGAAGGGACCTTAGAGCCCATCCAGTCCCACCCCCTGCCATGGGCAGGGACACCTCCCACTTGATCAGGGGTTCCAAGCCCCATCCAGCCTGGCCTTGAACACCTCCAGGGATGGGGCAGCCACAGCTTCTCTGGGCAACCTGGGCCAAGGCCTCACTAACCTCATTGTGAAGAATTTCTTCCTAATATCTAATCTAAATCTTCCCCCTTCCAATTTAAAGCCATTCCCCCTCATCCTACCACTCCAGGCCCTTGTAAAAAGCCTCTCTCCACCCTTCCTGCAGTGCCTTTCAGTATTGGAAGGTCACTATGAGATCTCCCCACAGCCTTCTCTTCTCCAGGCTGAAAAATCCCAACTCCAGCCCTCAGATCATCTTCATGGCCTCCTCTGGACCTGTTCAATATCCTTCTTATGTTGGGGATTCCAGGTGATGTCTCATGAGAACAGCTTCAAATTTAACTATTAATTAGTTATTCTAATACATATTGTATTATATCTCTTATTTGTAATCATTTTTTCCCCTTCTGTAGAAGAAACTACCCTGTGCTCCATGTATCTCTGGGCTGAAGAGGGCACAACTACAGCCTGGGGTTCTTCTGCAAGGTGAGGGTGGGAGGTCTGGTCCCTCTCCCTCTTTACCAGCATTTCCTGTGGCTGGAGCTCTGTGGGGTGTGGAGGGGAAGGATGTCCACCGTGCTCCTTACTGGGCTGGCCCTTGTTGTGAATGGAAGCAGCTGCACAGCATTTTTCAAGATGGATTAAGTAATCTACTGCACCCTTTGCCAGTTTGCACTTACTGTTTAAAATCCAAGCTGTAGTTTCTATTTGAAGTTGGCTGGCTTCAGCCTCCAGCCATGAGTTCTTGTTAAGCCTCTCTCTGCTAAATTAAAGAGCCCTTTACAACTGGTATTTTCTCTCCATGGAAGTGCTTAATACCCTCTAATCAAGTCACCCTTGGTCTTCTTTTTGGTAAACCAAACAAATCCTGCCTGTCAGATTTCTCACTGGGAGCAGTTCCTCCTCCCCAGCATTTAAATAATTTTGGTGGCAGATTTCTTCAAATGCTCAAATATTTCCATTTCTTCTAAGATGGTGCAGATCCCAGCACTGTGCATAGTCTCAGTTAATCCCACTGTGGTTTATGGAGAAACACAACTGCAGCCCTGCAGCAGCGTTGGGGAACCCCTAAGCTGGGATTTGTGACAACACCTGCAGAGGTGCTTTGAGATGCCCCTTGATCACATGCAGACCTGCAAGGCTCTAGGCATCGCCTGTGTTCCTTGTCCCTCGTTGAATAATTCTAATAAAAGCATTCTTATTAATTAATGAGCACTGCTTACCAGATGACTCATTTAACTGCATGATTTCTTGTGTTTCTCCAGTCAGCAATAGGGCAGCAAACTCAGCCATTAGGTTTTATTTCTACTTTTTATATTACTTTTCATTGAATCATGGAATAGTTTGGACTGGAAGCAACCTTAAAGCCCATCCAGTTCCAGCCCCTGCCTTGGGCAAGGACACCTCCCACTGGATCTGGTTTCTGCAAGCCCCATCCAGCCTGGCCTTGAACACCTCCAGGGATGGGGCAGCCACCACTGCTCTGAGCAAGCCGGGCCAGGGCTTCCCCACTCTCACAGCAAAACATTTCTTCCTAAGATCTCATCTCAATCTCCCTTCTTTCAGCTTAAAACTGTCCCACCTCACCCTGTCCCTTCCCTCCCTGATCAAAAGCCCTTCCACAGCTTTCCTGGAGCCCCTTTCAGCACTGGAAACTGCTCTAAGGTCTCTCCTGAGCTTTCTCTTCCGCAGGTTCAAGAACCCCAACTCTCTCAGGCTGGCCTCACAGCAGAGGGGCTCCAGCCCTCACATCATCTTCATGGCCTCCTCTGTACCTGTTCCAACCATTCCATACCCCTTTTTACAAGGGCCTGGAGTGACAGGATGAGGGGGAATGGCTTTTAATTGGAAGGGGGAAGGTTTAGATTAGACATTATTAAGAAGTTTTATGATGAGGGTGGGGAGGCCGTGGCCCAGGTTGCCCAGAGCAGTGGTGGCTGCCCCATTCCTGGAGGTGTTCAAGGCCAGGTTGGATGGGGCTTGGAGCCCCTGATCCAGTGGGAGGTATCCCTGCCCATGGCAGGGGGTGGAACTCGATGGGCTCTAAGGTCCCTTCAAACCCAAACCATTCTGTGATTCTATATTCAAAGACGTCAAGAGCTGCTGAATTTATGTATTGGCCACAGAGACGTGTGGTTGTTCCTTCTCCCTCCTTCACAGGAAGGTCTTTTTCATTACACAGCTCTGGACCTGTACTTTTCCATGTACCGGTCGCTACTGTTGTTCTCCTTTTGTTTCCACAAATTAAAAAACAGCTGGCTTTAGTGTTGTTTACCCCAGGAAACATTTTGAGCATTCAGTAATAAAACTTGGAGGAAATCCTTCACTTCCTTTATGCCTCCGAGCAAGTAACCACATCAATATGAAGCAAGGATGGTTTTGGGTACTGACCCAGTGTCACTGCTCAAAACACGGCCATAAATACTTTCAAGATGCAGTCTTGAACCATGCTGGTAGATGAGGAAAAACCACTTCTGGTTTGGAAAGGAATTCTTCCATTCTGCAACCACTTTCTAAGTTGCATTGATATTTAGCAATTAATGTACAAAAGCTTTTGTATCCGCAGGATTGTTTTTCATGTCAATAAACGCATTCCTTTGCTTTTTGGTGCGATGTTTAATAATTCTCATTTCCTATAGTGGAAAAGAACCCTTGTACTTTATTTGTATTACACAAATTACATGGCAGAAACAAAGCCGTATCTGATCACAGTTATTAAATTAAGAACATTTGCATAAGACTCCCCTTTCCCCCCATCCCTAATCTAGTTTGCTGTTGGTAAACAGCGTGTTATCTAGGTTTAGCAAAGTGTTTGGTTTCTAGCCAGGTTTTTGCTTTCTCCCTGTCCTTTGTGAAGTTCTTTTGGCAAGCAAGGTCTGCTTCTCCTAAGTGATCTGTCATCACACAACAGAGATTCCAGCTTCAGACAATAAACGAGCTGCTGTTCTGGATTCATGTGTTGAACTGTCACTAAGTCACTGCATCCCTGCTCTGGGGATTTCGGACATGTCTCTCTTCCGGCCTGAGGCTCAGCTCTGGGAGCTCCTTTGGGCATTCTTCACTCTTCATTCACTGCAGAAAGCGAAATGAAAGTTCAGTGGTTGTCTCTGTGTGGGTTGCAGGGCAGGGTGTGTGAGGGGACAGCTCGCTTTGCGGGACGGCTGCTTGGCTCTGCTGCAATGGAAAAAGGACCATCTTGTTTCCATGGGAGCCCCACAGGTTTCCAAATCTAAGCAACTTTATTGCAATTAGGATCATAGAATCAGAGGTTGGAAAAGATCTCTAAGCTCATCCAGTCCAACCATCGGCCAAACACCACCGTGCCGACTAAACCACAGAATCATAGAATCGTTAAAGTTGGAAAAGACCACTAAGCTCATCCAGTCCAACTGTCAGCCCATCACCACTGTGCCTACCACACCACATCCCAAAATGCCACAGGCACACATTTTTTAACCCCTTCAGGGATGGAGACTCCACCACTGCCCCTGGGCAGCCTCTTGCAGTGCTTCACTCAAGAGAGTGTTCCAGGGCTTGACCTCTGGGAGAGAGGAGAGTAGAAAATAATAAATGGAGAGTTAAGTTGTTATTATTTTTCTTTCTTTTGCCTGGAAGGAGTTGTATGTGTTGTGAGGAATGACCTGTGAAGAACATGGAGGCCTGGTCATACAGAACAGGAGATAGTGGAAACACTTCAAATATCCAGGAAATTTGTGTGCCTGGCAAAGTGGAGCCCAGGTCCATGGCTTGCTCTCTGCCCACGGTAGGGGGATTGGTATTAGATGATCTTTGAGGTCCCTTGCAACCCAAACTGTTCTATGCTGTGTGTGAAAGGAGAGATCCTACATTTGTGGAGTCCAGTTCCACTGCCCGTAAAGGCAGCAGGTGCACATTGATTTAAATGGAATCTGGATTGGCCCTTAGTAAATGAGATCATTAAAGCCAGCTTTCATACCCCTTTTAATCAAACATGAGGCAAAATTAAAGCCTTTGTTTATTTGCTGCGATGGACCCTGACTGGTGGTGAGGTCCTGGAGCCAGAGTGCCAGGCACTTAACTTGGAAATGACTTTACTGCAATAATGTCATTACGTTTTATTGACCAAGCATTTCCACAAATGGTGAAAGGGGATTATTGGGAAATGGGGATGAATGTGCATTATATCACTTTTGAATCATATCCTTCATGCAGGGAAGATGTGTGCCCGGAGTAAGTGACCCACCAGGCAAAGGGTGTTCAGCTGTTGCAGCTATACTGCTGCCTGCATGGGAGCTCAGAGGTTGTGATGAAAGATTCCAGTAGAAAACTGTAAAGCCAGATTAGAAGAAATGCTTTCAATGTACCTAAATCAAGATCATAGAATCATAGGATGGGTTGGGTTGGAATGGACCTCAAAGCCCATCTAGTTCCAGCCACCTGCCATGGGCAGGGACACCTCCCACTGGATCAGGGGCTCCAAGCCCCGTCCAGTCTGGCCTTGAACACCTCCAGGGATGGGGCAACCACCACTGCTCTGGGCAGCCTGGGCCAGGGCCTCCCCACTCTCAGTGTGAAGAATTTCTTCCTAATGTCTAATCTAAATCTTCCCCCTTCCAATCCAAAGCTATCCCCCCTCATCCTGTCACTATAGGTCCTTGTAAAAAGCCCCTCCCTAGCTTTCCCAGAGCCCCTTTCAGGACTGGAAGCTGCTCTAAGGTCTCTCCTCAGCCTTCTCTTCTCCAGGCTGAACAACCCCAACTCTTTCAGCCTGGCCTCATAGCAGAGGGGCTCCAGCCCTCTGATCATCTTCATAGACCTAAGATATGTGAGGTTTTATTTCTGCCTGTTACTTCTGTGCTTGTCTTGGCCAACTGATCATCATTAAACAGAGCTGGATTGCTTTGCAATTTACTTATTGCAGGGCTGCGACTTCACTGCTAACAGAATAGTATTTTTCCTCATAGCTAACTTATAGTTTGTTGCATGTGCATTCAGCTCCTATCATGGATTAAACTTCCAGAGAAGTATGTGATACTGCTCTCCAGGCACTTAACAGCCTTCGTATGGCTGTTGAGCACAGCCACATGCAAAGCGCTTACACAATTGCTCGCAAAGGCCTTTTCTCTTCCATCCACACTCAGCTACGAAATGAAATACAGGATTGCTGTGACATCAATAAAACATGCTGTCAGCAAGGCCTGTGAGTTACCTGGAAGCTGAATCCTATTTACAGGTGGCAGTGGGTATCCTTCATCTGCTTTCCCCCCTGCCAAGAATCAGTTTCTGGGATTGATGGCATTTGTGTTACCTGGGTCTCACTTCCATTTCTGGCATTTTTATAAGGCTTATGAAAGTGAGAGATATTGAACTGGAAGCTTCAGGAGAATGGTTTTCAGGCAGTAAGACTGGAAAAGATCTGTGTTTGTTAATATTCAGCTGGGCTTGGGTCTTTAGGTCCTAATGCTCTGGATTGGAGGTTTTTCCTGAGCTTGTTGCTCATAGGAGAGTCTTTTGAATCATGGAATCATAGATACTTAGATTATGGGTTAAATATTGTGCTATAAATAGTGCAAAAAGAGCTAAGGGTTAGCGAGATGATTGCTTTTCTCCTCAAAGGCCATGATTAATAAATAGCGTTTTGTTCCTGTTTCTTCTACACTTAATCCCCTCCTGGAGACTCAGTGATTTTCTCCCCCTGGCCAACATGAGGTAGCCTCCATATCTGCCTCAGCGCATCTTTCATGCCCATCTCTTCATCCATTAGGGCTGCTGGACTTGTGTGAGCGCCCTGTTTGTGTTTGGCTCACAGGGGCACCCATGGCCAAACAGTTTCTGCAACCTAATCCGTGCTTGTGGCCAGGAGTCACACGTCTCTCAGAGTGACATCTCCTCTAATCCATTCCTGGGTTTAAGCAGATTATCCATTTCTTTCACCGAGTTTCTGTTTTCAGAGGAATAAAAGGAGACTCCTAGAGGATCTGGCTGCTAAGATTTGTGTGTGTGTGTGCCTTGAGATTTTATTTATTGGACTTCTAACCATAAACAGTTTAATGTTTTTGAATTACTGCTCAGTCTCATTTAGTTTGGTTGTGACCTTGAGCCATACATTTCCAGGGCTTTTGCTAATGGACCTTTTAAATGATGACAAAGAAATACGCCAGACCCTTTGCTAAGGGGGGCTGTCGCTGCATTGCATATTATTTTAATGTTATTCTACAAAATAACCATTAGAATATCGTTATTATTTTTTAACGCTGGTTTTATTTTGTCACACCAACGTTCCAACGATCTACATCTGAAATATTTCCTCATTTGTGCAAAGTGCATTTCTCTGCCAGGGGTAATGAAATGACCAAGCAGTGACCCTCATTTTTATGTTTTCTCCTACTGTGAAAAGGAATTGAAGATGAAATGTAGGAGCTAATAGCTGTGCAGCCCCAGTGAATCCAGCACATCTAAAGAGCCCAGCCATGGGATACATTTAAATATTAAAGCAGTTTTTATGTGCTCTAAACAATATTTGATGCAGCTCTCAGTATGCTTTAATCTGGCTAAATGGTTATTTTGTTATGTGTCCTAGCTGTAAAGCTGTGTAGTTCTTTTGTGGCCAGGATGCTTCTCCCCACTGCAATTTCAATTGGACATCGATAGACATAAAGGGCGGCTCTCCAAAAAGGATCTCGTACGGGTTAATCCTGCATGGGGCAGCGCGTAGAGAAACCATTCACATTGATTTAATACATTTTTCCCAATGTACATTGTGACAATTGCTTGTAGGGTAGAATCATAGAATGGTTTGTGTTGGAAGATGCCCTTACAGGTCATCCAGTCCAGTCCCCCTGCTATGGACATGGACACCTGCCACCAGATCAGGTTGCTCCAAGCCCCATCCAACCTTGCCTTGAATGTTTCTAGGGATGGGGCCTCAACCACCTCTAAGGGCAACCTGGTCCAAGGCCTCCCCACCTTCATTGTGAAGAATTTCTTCAATGTGAAGAATTCCTTCCTCGCATCTAGTCTAAATCTTCCCCCTTCCAATTTAAAGCCATTCCCCCTCGTCCTATCACTCCATGCCTGGCTGAACAGCCCCAACTCTCTCATCCTGTCCTCGTATGGGAGGTGCTCCAGCCCTTGGATCATCTTTGTGGTTTTGAAGGGAATAAAGAAGAGGAGCTTGACACAGATGGGTCGTGAAGGGAGAATGGCATCTGGTGCGGTGCTTGGTGCCTCGCCTTTGCCTGGTGGCAGTGGGAGTTGTGTGTTTGCATGTTTGAAATGTTTTCTTGCTGGCTTCATCGCTGAACACTAGAATATACCTTTTTTTTTTCACCATTGACAGTTTTTTGGGGGCACAGGAGCCCCCGTTGTGCCAGCAATCCATGCTCAGGTTGGCCGGAATGCAGCAGTGCCCTTGGCGAGGATGCAGCTTGCTTGCTCCTACCAAGCAGCAGCGAAGCATTGGGGCTGAGGCAGGAAGGATGAGGCAGGAAGCTAGTGGATTTTTCTTGATTGCTACTTGTATAGAAACAAAGACACACAAATGTCTTAATTTCCTCTAGGACTCAGTCCAGGAGGCTTGGAGCAACCTGATCTAGTGGGAGGTGTCCCTGCCCATGGCAGGGAGTTGGAACTGGGTGGGCTTTAAGGTCCCTCCAACCCAAACCATTCTATGATTCTATAATTCTATGATTTTGACTGGCATATATGCTTTGGGAAGCAAAATGCTTGCTGGAAGTTGGCTGCTTCAGAAGACAGAATATCTCCAGGTAGAAGCATCAGATTTGAAGGTGTTTGCACATGTCAAAACTGCGATTGAATTTCCTGCTTTTCTGTGCCTTTTCTGGGGGGGTTTCAAGGCTTAAAAAGGTGCAGATGGATTTTTTCCGTGAGTTTACAGCCTCCTTAACATAAATCTCCAGTGTCCATTCCTGACCAAGCTCAGGTTGTATTGTTTTCCCAAGAGGCAGCAATAATTTCTTGCCTCCTAATTCATGTTCATATGTGCAGGAATCCTTTCACTATTGTTCTCTCTCTCAAATGCGGTTGAAATAGAGACCTCAAAAGTGAAAAAGATGCATATAAAGCCTTACTGTTTCTTATTTCTGTAGGAAATAAGGCTAAATATGGAGAATATACACATTCTGCATTTCCCCCCCGCCCTTAATTCTAATACCACCCCCCCACCTCGTCTCCCTCCTACCCCTGTAGGAAAATCTAAGCCTCAGTGTAGTTGTGGAGGTAATAGGGGGACAGAGGGTTTAGTAACCTCTGGGACTGGGATTTCTGAATTATCTTACAGCCTTGAAATTACTTTAGTGATCTCCTTTAAATCCCACATGGGCAGTGATCCATATTGTAAACCCTTCACATGTAATTTGATACAATTAGTGAATTCTGCTTCTGAGACCATCTTGTGACTTGTGCTGAAAGCGTTTCCTCCAGCGGAGCCGTTGGGTTCTGAGTGGAGGCGAGTATATCAGCTGTGGGGGAAAGTGGATATTGTCCAGCTTACTCTGGGCCAGGATGATGCTGATTAAAGAAATCTCGTTTACCCGCTGCCAAAGGGAATGTTTCTCTGTTTATGGTCCAAAAATAAAGCCAAACAGAGCACACAACTCCAATCTTTTCTGAGTTCCTTTTGGTTTAACCTGTTTTCCTTAAACAAAGTGATTTCCTGACTCCCATAACTGACCTTCCTATCACCAAGTCGAATGATCTTTGTCAGTATGACTCTTTTATGATCTTGCTAATGAACTTTCCATTTTATGCTTCTTGTCTGATTAGTAATGCCAGAGGTTTAACCAAGCAGGGATAATTCATTAGTGTGAGCCGTAGCTCCGAGGGCACAGTGTCAGACCCTTCCTTCCCACTCC
This sequence comes from Phaenicophaeus curvirostris, assembly GCF_032191515.1. Lineage (NCBI taxonomy): Eukaryota > Metazoa > Chordata > Aves > Cuculiformes > Cuculidae > Phaenicophaeus > Phaenicophaeus curvirostris. The sequence continues at coordinate 10,642,458 of NC_091400.1, read as the reverse complement.
ATGCACTCCATTAGTTTCTGTGTGCTATGAGCTGGCCTCTGTTTTTTAGTGAGTGGAAATGCACAAGTCATCTCCTACTGCAGATTCTTTATGTGTTGGCCATCCTTGACTCACTGACAGTGAAATTCGTAGGAGCACTTTGGAAACTCTTAGGCAAATCAGTGGAAGCAGAAAAAAACACTCCCAGACTCTGACTTGCAGTGTTAAAAAATCAGTGATTAATTGTAGCCCTGATTGTTTATGCTACAATTCTTTTTCCTTTTGACGTTGTTTTAATTTGCAGCTCTTAAAATTCAGAAGTGAAATATTGAATCTGTTATGAGTAAGCGTTGAAGCTGGCGTGCTGTGGAGAAGGGGGGAGATATCTACGAGAATGACTGCATGAGTCATTGCGTTGGTTTGATCTTATGCTTCTTGTCTGCTGATCCTGGGGGTTGTCTCTTTTCTAGAGATGCTTTCTGGGATTGTGAAGTAGATGCTCAAAGGACTAATGTATGGGCATGCTGCTGCTCTGTCTGCACTGGGTTAGCGCACTGTTGAGACTTTGCTCGTTGCTTGGCCACGCAGGTTGTATCAATTCTACATTAGAAACGTGGTTCTGTCAGATAGGTCGGGTGGTGAATAGGCAGCAGCTGGTACAGCGGAGATTCACCTGGCAGAGGGATTAAAACCAGAAAAGGAGAGCCCTTCCTCCCTCTAGGAGTGGAGTGGGTTCCTGGGGTGAAACCAGCTACAGCAGGGAGAAGAGCTACAGAAGGGAGAAGGGAATCCCGGGCAAAGCAAAGTCACTTGCAGGAGGAGCGGGAACAATAGTAAGGGCGATATCTTGGAGTGGTGTGGGAAAGGTCTGTTAATTGTTACTATCTGTAATGGTATGGATTGTACCATTTGCATATTCTTATATGGCTCGTGTCACTTTTTCAGGCTGAAACACTGGAACCACTTCACTCACAAGGCATGTATCTGCTACCACAGAGAGGCTGGTGTTGCAGAAAAAAAAGTCAGCTTAAGTTTCTGAGAGATGTGGGAGAGATACTGAGGTCTGGGGCCTTCAGCAGTAGGGCTTCTTCCTTCTGGAAAAAGAAGAACAATCAGACTTTTTATCAACTGAGCCAGAAAAGATGGAATTGGAGCGAGTGGGACTCTGCAGGCAGAGATATGGGCATGCGAGTTCTTTGTGTCAGAACATGCAGCAACAGCCAGGTGAGTTTTTTGGCTGGAAAATCTCTACTGAGGTGGTTTGGCTGCTCTAGTGGCTTTCTTTGGACCTTTTGGTTAGCTTTTGACCGGTTTCATAATCACTGCAAATTGGGTGGGTTCTCTAGATTTGCTCTAGTGACAGATTGTGTCAATGATGTCCTTAAAGGTATTCCCTCCATAAGGAGTGGGTGCAAACCTGAATTCTTTGTACCCACAGCTACCAGACAAAGCAGTTATTGTTAATGCATCAATGGCACGGTCATTGCAGTGGATGAAGAGACGTGGGTGATTCTGCAGGATGTCGGGTGCTTATTAGCTCCACAAAGGTCACACAGTTTGCAGCGTGGGTGCTATCAAAACTGGCTCTTGCTGCTGCTTTTCTTTCATGCAGTTGTTAGCAGGACATGCCAGACAGTGCATGTTGGGATCCCCTTGTGGTTATTTCCCTGTTGCCTAACATGTGCCCTTCTCCCCTGCCCTGCTGGTGCTACAGAGGGTAAGCAGGGTCTAATTAAAGACAAGGAGGGATGGACCTGCATATGTTGCTTGTGTTTGGGGACTGTCTGGCTCGGAGGAGTAATAATTGGCTAGAGGGCCTTTCACCTCTCTGGCATGGCTTTGAATGTGGATCAGCTGAGTGATTTTTAATGTCATTACCATGTATCAGCTGTTTTCTGTCTGAAATTAGCTGGTAGTTTTAGTGCTCTTTCCACAGAAAGCCAATATTGATAATTACCTCCTCAAATGGTGCTATTAGCATCCTTTAAAAATGTATGTAATTTGAAGTTTAATGAATGTGCTGCAGGTATACATATTGGCATGTGTTGTGACAACATCGAAATCAACATAAATCCACTTAGCTCTGTAGCTAAGTCTATGTATAGAAATATATGCTGGAGGTAAGCACTTGGGATGTGGTAAGATAGAGTGGTAGCATCTCACTAGAGGACTCGAACAGCTTTCTCCAACTGCTTTTGGGGTCCCATTATTATATAGACGCGATAAGCTCGTAATGCATTTAAAGTTAGATTGTGTAGCTATTCCCTAAATGTTTGAAAATCACAGTGAAAAAGCAGCATCAACAGAAAAGGTCAAGGTAGTTCAGTGAAAAGTCCTTCTTGATAAATGACTCCCATTTCCATGGCGAGAGCTGTGAACAGAGATATCTCTTCTTAGAGCAGCTGATCCAGCTGAATGAAGCAGATAAGCTCTTGGACACATGGGCTCTTGTTTTCAATGTGCCAGCCCCAGATTAAGCAGCAGCCCAGCTCTTATTAAAAACTTTTGTGCTTTGTCAGCTGTAACTGATTTCTCAAGAGGTGTGGTACGTGTCCTCCTGATTTACGCCGCTCAACTGGTGGATGAGAAACTCAACATGAGCTGGCAATGTGCTCTTGCAGTCCTGAATGCCACCCGTGTCCTGGGCTGCATCAGAAGCAGCGTGGCCAGCAGGGTGAAGGAGGGGATTCTGCCCCTCTGCTCCACTCTGGTGAGACTCCACCTGGAGCCCTGTGTCCAGTTCTGGAGTCCTCAGCACAGGAAGGACATAGAGCTGTTGGAGCAAGTCTGAGGAGGCCACGAAGATGATCAGAAGGCTGGAGCCCCTCTGCTGTGAGGACAGGCTGAGAGACTTGGGATTCTTCAGCTTAGAGAAGGCTCCAGGGAGACCTTAGAGCAGCCTCCAGTGCTGGAAGGGGCTCTTGATCAGGGAATGTGGGGACAGGATGAGATGAATGGCTTTCAGCTGAAAGAAGGGAGATTGAGATGAGATCTTAGGGAGAAATGTTTTGCTGTGATGGTGGGGAGGCCCTCGCCCAGGTTGCCCAAGCAGTGGCGTCCATCCCTGGAGGTGTTCAAGGCCAGGTTGGATGGGGCTTGGAGCCCCTGATCCAGTGGAAGGTGTCCCTGCCCATGGCAGGGTGTGAGACTGGATGGGCTTTAAGGTTGCTTCCAGCCCAAACCATTCTGTGATTAACCTGCACCTCAAGAGGTCTGATTTCACAGGTGAAGTGCTTGATGTGGGGGTTAAGAATAGAGGGGTGTTGGCCATTCAGCAATGAGGAGCAGAAGCAGCATCTCCTGTATGGGTAAACTTAGTGCATGGGAAGAATCATAGAATAACCAGGTTGGAAGAGACCCGCCGCATCATTGAGTCCAACCATTCCTATCAGACACTAAACCATGCCCCTTAGCACCTCGTCCACCTGTCCCTTAAACACCTCCAGGGAAGGAGACTCAACCACCTCCCTGGGCAGCCTGTTCCAGTGCCCAATGACCCTTTCTGTGAAGAAACCCAGGGACATGTTACTTGCACAGAAACCCTGTATCTCAGTGGGATGATGGTCTTTTCCATTACATCATCTCAAATGTAGCAGCCTGTCCTGCTCCAGATGTGTTTTACACCTTCATCACAAACCTCTTTCTGTGTGAAAAGCAATTCCCTCACAAATGGCCCTTCATTAGCTGTGGGGTCATGTCAGAAACAATCATCAGTGTAGTGCTGATGTGGCCAATGCATCTTGTGAACTCCTTGACCCCAGCAGTCAGCAGGATTTCTTTGTGAAGCACTAATATGAAAAGCATTAGCATTAATGAAAGAGCTCTCGACCTGGTTGGTGGAAGGGGTCAGCAGAAGTTTACAGGCACCTTTGTCTAACATTCTTGTCATGCCTGGCAGTTTGACTCTCGTCTTGTTTTTCACAGACTCTGATTAATAATGTAATTCTCAAATGCTGCTATAGCCTGTCAGTTCATCAGGCATCCAGCAAATCTGGAAGCCACTGTAATTGCAAACCATCACCTGTTTTGGGATTGGTGGCCAGAGGAGGCCATGGGGCTGATCTGCAGGCTGGAGCCTGTCTGCTATGAAGATGGGCTGAGAGAGTTGGGGTTGTTCAGTCTGGAGAAGAGAAGGCTCTGGGGAGACCTTAGAACAGCTTCCAGTCCTGAAAGGGGCTCCAGGAAAGATGGGGAGGGTTTTTTTACAAGGGTCTGGAGTGATTGGATGAAGGGGAATGGCTTTAACTTGGAAAGGGGAAGATTTAGATTGGACATTAGAAAGAAATATTTTCCAGTGAGGGTGGGGAAGCCCTGGCCCAGGTTGCCCAGAGCAGTGGTGGCTGCCCCATCCCTGCAGGTGTTCAAGGCCAGGTTGGATGGGGCTTGGAGCCCCTGATCCAGTGGGATCCAGTGTCCCTGTCCATGGCAGGGGCTGGGACTGGATGGGCTTCTGACCCAAACCATTCTGTGATCTCTTAATCCAATATGTTCTGTCCAGAGGATGCAATAATAAATGTTCAAGGTCCTGAACAGCCCTTAGTCATTACAAAGAGTAGTTGAAAGGATGCCGACAAATGGTGGAAGCAGAATCTTGTGAAGGGTTGAAGCCCCTTTTTTTTTTATCAAAATATTAAGCCACTTTAAAATCTGACTGTAAACATTAACCTAATTTTTACTTAAAAATCTGATTTTCACTTGGATCAATGAACAAATGAATGTTGCACACAGGTAGACAGCACAGCATCCTGAAGTATATCTAGAGTAGCAGTGTACATTGGCTACAGAATTTGAAGTACAGAATGTTTCGTTTCAGAGCCCTAAAAACGTTCTAGTGCCATCTGAGCACCCCAGCTCTTTCCCGTGCCTGTAGGGGATTTTGGATACCTGTGGCTGGGAGCTAAAGGCTTGGTGATCCTCCAAGGTTCTTTGTGCTTACATGCAGGATGAGCTATCTGTGACCGTAAGTACACGGGTAATGTGGAATCTTGCATCTGTTTGAGGCTCTTGGTTCTGGTCTTCAGGGCAGCAACAGAGTGTATTTATTTCTGCCACTTCCCTTATTCCACCAGCAGCTGTTGAGTGGAAGAGCTCTCTGCAACCGTTTTGTCAGCCTTATAAAAGAAGTGGGCTGTGTATAGGTAGGAACACTGACTGTAGCAGTCCCAAGACAATAGCGTCTTTTTGTTTCTCGTCTGGAGTGCTCTCCGAGCTGTCTGGCATCTCACGGAGCTGGTTGTGTTTCAGAGGAAAAAAAAATATGTGGATGCTTGGCTGAGCTATGGGGCCAAAAGTTCATTTCAAAATGAATGGTATTTTGGCTGTCTCACTTTTTGAAGGAGATGTTTACTTACTGCAGGAAGGTGATTGTATTCAGCTAGTGTGAATTTTCAGTGTTCTTAACAGCATGCTTCCCTTTGATGGGAATAATTTACTTCATTAGGTCTGTTGGTTAATTTTTCTTGCCCAATTGAGCCTTTTCATTCATTTTGATAGGGTGACCAAATCCCAGCTGTGTTGAAGGCATGGGGCAATAAAGAGAGGTGGAGATGCTTGCTTATAGGTCAGTCCTGTGATGGGGTTCGCTGTGTCCATGTCTGGAGTCCAGACTCTTCTGTATGACGATTATGGGACTGAAGTACGCACCTTCTTCATCTCCAAGTCCACATCTGCATTCAGCCTACAAGAGCCACAGCCCTTCCAGGGTTGTGTAGAGCAGGCTGGGAAGGTTGACCAACTGGAGGTCAGAGGTGGGAATGCAGAAATGGCAGGGACATTGGCTCTTTGGTCCTTATTATCCACAGTGTTATCAGATTCCCACCTTAGCGAAGCAGAAGAGGCTGCTTGGAGAGAGGTGTGGAATATTTCATCCTCCAGTTTGGGTAAACATGAGCTTCTGTGGGAGTTGCTTTATTTCTGGATTTGTTATGCTTGGTTTGTCTTGCTGGTTTTAAATATTTGTACAAGTGACTGGAGCTATGCAAACTGTGCCTGAAGGAAACATCAAACAGAGGATAAGAATTAACTGGAGGTACTAAAATTATTCAGTATCCTAGCTAAAATATTACAAGGCGAACTGAAGAAATGTGGTGGAAATGCAAGGAAGTATTTCCATTCTTCTGACCTGTGGAGGTGAACATCCAGGGAATGGATTAGTCTGACAGAGACTAGTGGTGAGAGCCTATAAACATAATTTAGTTTAGGTGGGTTTTTTAGTACAGGTTTATAATTTATATTGTCTTTAAAAGCACTCATTTGTTTGGTTTTAGACATACCAGTAGGTAGGGAGAGTGCTTGTAAAGTTATTGCTTGGACATGTTGCCTACTCCCAAGTAACAAGTGATAAGATGAGAGGAAATGGCCTCAAGTTGCACCAGGGGAGGTTTAGATTGGATATCAGAAAAAAATTCTTTACTGACAGAGTGGTGAAGCCCTGGCAGAAGCTGCCGAGGGCAGTGGTGGAGTCTCCATCCCTGGAGCCGTTAAAAAAATGTGTGGCTGTGGCACTTTGGGACATGGTTTAGCAGGCATGGTGGGGTTGGGCTGATGGTTGGACTGGATGAGCTTGGAGGTCTTTTCCAACTTTAACAGCTCTATTCTTCTGCTGCCATTGTTTTGTGTTGATATTTACCTTGGTTTTGGTAAAGTTTCTTAAAATGTATGGCTGTGTAGAAATCACATCCCATAAACCACCGCTTAAGCAGCGCCTTGGATGCCCATTGCCATCACATGAGGCCGGGGAGTTTAAGACTCACTCCTAGAACTGATGGGTTTGGGCAGTGTCGTAGGGATTAGGAATACCTGAGTTTGGGATATGCCACCTTACCAAACACAGGTTCCCATCCTGTATATCAGATGACAGGATTACATTTACAAGTGCAGTAACTCCATGTGAAAACAGGAGGATGCTTTTTAAATGACTTGATTCCTCACTGTCAGCTGCAGCAGTCGAAGACAATGCAGTGAGAAAAAATGTGATACTGCCCAATGGGACCCCCTGAAAACCAGCGATCTCTTGATGCGCAGGGAACAGCGGAGGTGGTGAGTAGATACTTAGAAAGCAAGTACATTGGGGTGTGTCTGTGCTAAAAAAAATGCTTTATTCTTGCTGCTGCCTTAATTGAGAGTTAAAAACAACTCGGCTGACAGCATTAATGGTATAAACCCATTAGAGTGAGGGAGAAATGAGACAATGGGTTTCCTCTAATAGCATTTTTCTCTAGACTAGTGCCTGAAAATCATTGTTAGCTTGTTTGCTGAATAGGGAGGGGTGGAGAGACCACCTTGATGTAATGCTAGTAAGATTTTGTTACTGAATAGCATCTTCTGGAAGAAAGAGGGGCAGTCGCTGAGTGCCTGTGATGTTTCAGTTTTCATTACCAGCCATGGATGATCCAAAACTATGGATCCTACTCTGTGATGGAGACCTGTTTTTGTCTTTGTCTTCCATGGTTGTCACTCACTAGAAGCACAGCCAATGCTCCTTCTAACATTTTTTTGGTAAACATAGAAAGGACGGTCAACCAGGTGTTACTTTTGGGCACTGCAGAAATGAATGTCTCTCTGCTGGTGGAGGATCTGGAGTGCAGACGTTATGAGGAGCAGCTGAGAGACCTGGGACTGTTTAGCCTGGGGAAGAGGAGGCTGAGGGGAGACCTCATCATTCACCGCAGCTCACTGAAAAAAGATTGTGATGAGTGGGTGTTGGTCTCTTCTCCCAAGTAGCAAGTGGTAGGATGAGAGGAAATGGCTTCAAGTTGCCCCAGGAGAGGTTTAGTTTGGATATTAGGAACAATTTCTTCACTGAAAAAGTTGTGAAGCCCTGGCAGAGGCTGCCCAGGGCAGTGGTGGAGTCTCCATCCCTGGAAGGGTTAAAAAACTGTGTAGCCGTGGCACTTTGGGACATGGTGGGGTTGGACTGATTACTGAACTGGATGAGCGTTGAGATCTTTTTCAGCCTTAATGATCCTGTGACTAATACGCTGTTCCTTTACCCATCAATTCCAATGTCTATAGCTGTATTTTGACATTAATTATGGTTTTGCTGAGTTGGTTGTCTCCTGACTGTTCACAGACTATATTGAATACAAGTGAGCTGAAATCTCAGTCAGAAATTGGAGGTATTTTCTATTGTTCCATGAAAGTTTAAGGGAGATAAAGCTAAAAGTACTCTGCAGAGGGAAGAAAAGACTTCCCAGCCTGAGCAGCATGTGGTTGTTCCAACTCCAGTAGGAGCCTCAATTCATGCACCAAGCTCCCCAAAGTAACAACGTTTTGTGAATTGCTATGGACGTTTCTATTTGCAGCAACAAATCATAGCTGGAAAAATCAAAGCCTGCTCAAACTTGCAGTGTATGGAGGAAAGATATCTTCCATCCCTGCTCTTGTAAAGCAGGGTGTCTCCTGCAGCCTCTCTGTCTCTGGAGATGAGCTGGGCTTTATTCACTTGCATACACGCACATTTTCCTCCTTGGAGAACATGCAGATTTTGGAAGACAGCACCTCACAGAAAGGACTATGTCTTTCAGTTCTCACTTTCAAATGGATTTGTAAGCATGATAAAAAACATGCCTTCAGGAGATTTAAAAATAGTTCTCATAGCTGGAATTTTTTTTGTCTTGTATCTGCACAACCTTATCCACTTTTACTCCCCTGTTAAAAATCACAACGGGAGAAAAAATGGCAAGTGTTACCTGAGAATCATAGAATCATTGGATTGGAGAAGGCCTTCAAGATCGAGTCCAACTGTACCCGGCCACTACTAAACCATCCCTGAGCACTTAATCTACATGTCTTTTAAATCTCTCCAGGGATGGTGACTCCACCTCCCTGGGCAGCCTCTGCCAGTGCAGAGAACCCTTTCAGTGAAGAAATTTTTCCCGCTATCCAATCTGAACCTGCCCTGGTGCAACTTTCCTCTGATCCTATCACTTCTTAGGAGAAGAGACCAACACCCACCTCACTGCAATCTCCTTTCAGGGAGTTGTAGACAGTGATAGTCTCCCCCCTGTCTCCTCTTCTGCAGGCTGAACAACCCCAGCTCCCTCAGCTGCTCCTTGTAACCCTTGATCTGCAGCCCCTTCAGCAGCTTCATCGCTCTTCTCTGGACACGCTCCAGTCCCTCAATGTCCTTCTGGTAGTGAGGGACCCAAAACTGAACACAGGATTTGAAGTGTGGCATCACCAGTGCTGACAGGGGCAGAATCTCTTCCCTGCTCTTGCTGACCACACTGTTTCTGGTACAAACCAAGATGCCACTGGCCTAAACCAAGAACTATTTAACGTGATATCATGTGTCTGGGAGAAATCTTAATTTTTAAAGCTCTTCTGGCAAACAGTTAGCTGGAGATCAGTGCTGTAGTTATGATTAGAGTCCAATCTGCATCATTCCACAGTTTTCCCTTTCCTATAGCACATTATGCTAATCACCCTGCATTCCGTTTTTCAATAAAAGGTCAACAGTGCAGTGTTTGTCCCGAATGTGCAATTTAAACTTCACGTCTGTCATTACAGATAATCTAGGTTTGCTGTATCAAGTGAGGTTGTCATAGAAACTCGGCCTGTTTACAGCCTTTGGAGAATAAACACTTTGCATTTATTTCACTGAAAAATAGGTGAACAATTAAATAAGGTTTGAAAACAAACCCGTAATGGCCCAGAGAGAGATGTCATTCATCAAAAATCAATATATGTGATGCAGCTGGTAAACTCCAAGCATTCAAGCAGTTGACTGACAGCAATAGTGTGATATTTCCTGGGGGGGAAGGGAGTAACTGAGAGCGCATCGTAATGCCTGGAGCAGAATGAATTTAAATTTGCTAATCGGTTTTGTTCCGGAAATTACAATGAAGAATATTTTGTTTAAATTTGGCTTTGTATCAGGTGAGGCTTTTATGCTCACTCTTGGGGCGTTTTTAATAGAATCGTAGAATCATTAAGGTTGGGAAAGACCTCTGAGATCATGAAGTCCAACCGTCAGCCCAACAGCACTGTGCCTACTGAACCATGGAATCACAGCATGGTTTGGGTTGGAAGGGACCTCAAAGCCCATCCAGTCCCACCCCTGCCATGGGCAGGGACACCTCCTGCTAGATCAGGGGCTCCAAGCCCCTGACCTGGAACACCTCCAGGGACGGGGCAGCCACCACTGCTCTAGGCAGCCTGGGCAACCTGGGCCTCCCCACCCTCACAGCAAAACATTTCTTCCTGATATCTCATCTCAATCTCCCCTCTTTTAGCTGGAAACCATTCCACCTGTCCTGTTCCTGCCCTTCCAGATCAACACCTACTTCCCAGCTTTCCTGGAGCCCGTTTAAGGACTGGAAGCTGCTCTAAGGTCTCCCTGGAGCCTTCTCTTCTCCAGGCTGAACAACCCCAACTCTCTCAGCCTGTCCTCATAGCAGAGGGGCTCCAGCCCTTGGATCATCTCCGTGGCCTCCTCTGGACCCGTTCTAACAGCTCGGTATCTTTATGTTAGGGATTCCAGAACTGAAGTGCCATGGCTACATGGGTTTTGAAACCTTCTGGGGATGGAGGCTCCTCTACTTCCTGGGGAACCGCTTCCAAAGCTTCACCACCTTTTCAGTAAAGACATTTTTCCTGATAGCACTAGGAGATATTTTAATTGTTCGTTTTCTGTAACATTCCATATCTTCCTATCAAAGCTAAACCTTTCTTTGTGGATTATAGCAAGGTTTTCAGGCATCCTAAAAATATCTCTGGTATCTGCAGCTTCATTAGTGAGCAAAAAGGGCTACTGCTTCAAGTTTAACATTGGTGTTTTCTCTTGCTCTTTCTGTGAAGTGTTATTAACTTGTAAAGCTCACCTTTGTTAGGCGATGGTATTTAGTGATGTTTCAAGAAAGGATTAGAGAAATATGTGGACAAGACTGGCTTCTGTTGTTACAGCACAGTAAAATCACAAGACTATCAATCTTTTTTTGCTCAGGGCGTGATCGTATTGCCAGCTGGGTGTTTATGTAGGGCTTTTGTCTATGGCCTAGCATTGCTCTACTGACAAGATGAGTTATGTGGATTGGATGTCTTCTGAAGCATTGGAATACTGCCTGATGTCCACACACGTGTTGTCTCTTAGAAGTATAAATGGGCTGTTTGTCTACTGTGTCCTTAGACACTAAGGTGAATCCAAACCAGGTGTTCTGCGAGCTTTTGAGAAGAAAGGATAACACAAAAATTAACTGCATCTCGAACTGAGACAGGAAAACTGGCAAAGCTCACGGCTAAGGGAAGAAAGAAAAGCTTTTGATATCTTGCTTCTTTAAGTATACATTTCTCTCCCGGCAGACAGATCAGCTGAATTTTTCTAGGCAGGAGGGATCCATGCTCTCCTTTCCAGGGTGTAAAACAAGACAGCGAAGCCTGTTTTCTGCTGGTGAAAGCTGTGAACAGCTCTGTCTGCTGCAATGCATTTCTCTTCATTTCTTCCAGGAATCAATGTGATCTATTTGTCCCTAAGGGTTGTCTCTGATATCTCATTTTTCTGGGAAATGAGGGGATGGCTTTGCTAAGGGCTGTCTGTGTGGTTTTAGGTCACTGGTGAATTTGGGCTTTCAGGTCTATGCGGAGCCCTGTGTTCAAACCCTAAAAGAACAAATGCAATGAATTGTAGAATCATGGAATGGTTTAGGTTGGAAAGGACCTCAAAGATCATCTAGTTCCACCTCCCCTACCTTAGGCAGGGACACCTCCCACTGGATCAGGTTGCTCCAAGCCCCATCCGACCTGGCCTTGAACATCTTCTGGGATAGGGCTTTCATGACATATCTGAGAAACCTAGGCTTCCCCTCCCTCACAGGAAAACATTTCTTCCTAAGAATCTCAATCTCCCCTCTTTCAGCTTAAACCTGTTCCCCCTCGTCCTATCCCTGCCCTCCCTGATCAAGAGCTCCTCCCCTGCTTTCTTGGGAAAGCAGTACAGGAAGCTTCTCTGAGGTCTCTGCAGAGCCTTCTCTTCTCCAGGCTGAACAACTCCAACTCTCTCAGCCTGGCCTTGTATGAGAGCTGCTCCAGCCCTCAGAGCATCTACGTGGCTTCCTCTGGACTCACTCCAACAGCTCTATGTCCATCCTGTGCCGAGGACTCCAAAACTGGACACAGGACTCCAGATGGCATCTCACAAGAGCAGAGTAGAGGGGCAGAATCCCCTCCCTCACCCTGCTGATCCCACTGCTTTGGATGCAGCCCATGACATGGTTGACTTTCTGGGCTGTGAGAACATGTTGCTGGCTCGTGTGTTTGTAAGCCTTTGCATTCTTGTTTTTTTTGGTGGGTGCATTTTCTAACCAATTCAAAAAAAGGATGCTCTAGTAGTTCTGTAAGTGAAGTATCTTGTTTCTGTACCTTTCTAGAGCAGAAAATCTTCCCACGCTCAATGTGTTTGCTCAGCAGCACACGCTTCCCTTCTAATTATCTGCTCTATTTGTAGTTCTTGACCTCAGCCGCATCAGGAACGTGGCAGGTCTGGGAATCAAGTCCTGGCTTGTTGAACCTCTGTTTAGACAATTTTTATGATACAGTATCAAGTGATCCAATATTAGCAGGAAAATGGACCTTGAAAAGCACTTTCTGTTATGCCTGAGCTAATGTTGAGACTCTAAGCCCTGCCTTTGGTGACTGCCACTGCGTTGGTTGCAGTACTGAGCAAACCATTCACAATAGTAAGTTTTTTATTCTGGTCTTGAGCTTTCCTCACAGCTTTTTCTGCAGCTGTGCTATGTTGGTACAAGGGCCCTGAGTCTACAGACACCTTCATACGGAGCAGCTAAGGCAGTGACGGGCTCAGAGACAACATCTACGCTTGACTGGACATCCTCAAAGGCTTGTGAAAGCCCCGGGTACATCTCCCTGGGGGACATCTGCCAATGTCTTTGCAGGCTGGGCGCTGCCAGTTAGCAGTGTGTGTGTATTCCTGGCTTTGCTGACAATGGGGCTCTCCTGCCTTTGTTTTGTATCAGGTTTTAATGGATTCTGCTTCTAACTCTTCAATTTCAGCATGTCCCAAAAGCTTATGGTGATGGGCATGTCACAGACCTTTTATCTGAGGTGGAAAACCTTTGTCCAAGAAGAATTGCTCTGTAGATCTAAAGTGGTTCCTCTTTCTTTCAGCCTGATCTTGTCTTGCAGCTTGTTTTGCAGCTGAGCTATCCAGGGGAGAACATCTCATGTCTGGTTTTGTTCTTGACTTTACAGGCTGCATCTTTCTGTGCCAGTGCAGCTAGATTCTCCTTCAAAAAACTGAAAATTGAAATTGTGTCCCCCCAACCTTGATGACTGCGTCAACACAGACTCTGCAGAGCAGACACAAGGGAAAGGATTCGAGGCCAGGAGGGAGCCGGGCTCAGGGACTGGATTCAGGAACTCACGGATCCAGGGTCAGGGGCAAACAGCCAGATGACGTCCTTGCTGGACATCGGCCACCAAAGGAGAGAGACCCTGGTAATCCCTCAGTTTTATCCCAAGTGTAACATATATGCAATGGAATCCTCCATGGTCAGGTTGGGGTCACCCCTCCTGTCCGCCCCTCCCTGCAGGTGCGACCTTTTCTGCCTCTTTCCCTTACGGCTCCTCCAGCTCGAGGATGGCCTGGGTTTCTGTAGGAAGAAGTGTAAGCAGTGGCCTTTCTGCATCCCAGTGCCCTGTGTGATCACTGCGAGAGGGAAACCCTGCCTGAAACACGTGCAGTTCACTGTCAGAAAATGAAGCTATTTAGACTAGACTGAGCTGAAGTCAGGGACTGATCTTTAACTCTGACCAGAAGATGAGCGTTTGTACCCTTCTCATGAATATTTCAGCCTTTGCTCTTGGTAAGGCAGACCAGAGCTGGGCAAGAGCTGCTGGGGTTGGAGATGCTGCACGGGAGGCTCAGGGGTGCCCACAGCACTGCCAGTGAAAATCAAGGCTGTCACTGTGACAGCCTGATGACAGAGCTTAATTACCCTCAGTGTTCACATCTTCCCAAAAGGCCGTGATGCCTAGAAACCTGAGATGATTATAACAACCATTCTGTGAGGAGCCAAGGTTAATATATAGAGATCATACGCTTACACGTGCTGATGTGTTATTTGTCACGTTTGCCATGCCTGTTTCACCGTGACCTCCTCTCCCTTTGTTTGGCTTTGTCTTCTGCTGTGTGCACTGTGAAGCAGCACCTGCCCCTGCCTCCACTTCTAGGCTCTAGAGGAATAGTCAAAATAAACTCGGTGCCTGCTGACCACTTCCCCTGATTCCTAGGCTTTTCATCCAATTCTTCCCAAGTATTAAAGGAAAAAAAAAAAAATATCTGTTTGGGTCTTGTTTTATATTTCTTTGAAGGAGCTGACTGCGCATCCCATGCTGAAGCTGGTTTTGAGGGGATTTAAGATGCAAATATAAATGGCAGTATGCACAGGGTGTACAAGAAAGCTGGGGAGGGAATTTTTGTAAAGGTATGGAGTGATAGGATGAGGGGGAATGGCTTTAAATTGGAAAAGGGAGGATTTAGACTAGACATAAGGAGGAAATTCTTCATGATGAGGCTCGGGAGGCCCTGGCCCAGGTTGCCCAGAGGTGTTGTGGCTGCCCCATCCCTGGAGAGGTTCAAGGCCAGGTTGCATGGGACTTGGAGCCCATGATCCAGTGGGAGTTGTCCCTGCCCATGGCAGGGGGTTGGAATTAGATGATATTTAAAGTCCCTTCCAACCCAAGCCATTCTATGATTATGGCTAGAATTTACTGGAAATTGTTTTAGTTCAAAAATTTTTGGTTTTAAGGAGAAAAAAGTGTCTACAATTTCTGATTTGGAAGGACTGGGATTTAATATTACAGCTCATTGTTGCCTGCCTCAAAGACAAAGGGTTTTGTTTTAATTTCTTATTGATTCCATTTCTTTATTTTCACACTTTAAATTAAAGAAAGGGAGAGTTTTAGTCTGTTGATAGGGTTGTTTTCCAAGACAAAGCAATTCAGAAGGACAGGCAATGATTGGCAAACCTGATGTCTCTGAACTAAGAAGAAAACAGAGAGCTCGTGTGACTCAAACTCAGCAGTGAAATGGTTCCATCTCTGGCTTTGGCCAGCATATCTTCTACAGTCACTGCAGGGAGAAGGCGATGGGGGAGGAGAGGACAGAGGCTGGTGCTAATGTTTTTAATTTCTCATTTACTATCAGGCAGTGCCATATGGAGTGGAATGGAGCATAGAGAGGAGAGAGGGATGGATGGCATTTTTCCTTTGAGCTTGTTGTCAGCAGACGAGGAAAGTGAATTCTCTGCAGGTAGCTTGAGCCTTGCCAGAAAAGTAGATTTTATGATTGCTAATGGTGGTGAGGACTTTTTTTAATCAATTGTGTGGGCTTTTTGGATTGTTTTTGTTCTTAATGGGATAAGTGGGATTGACTTCTACCGCTTTAATATTTTCATAATGTCAGCACGTTGTTTTCTTATAGCATTCAGGAGCGTGCTCCGCACTTGTCACAATCAAATAGTATTTACTTGGAGACTCGGTAGGATGCCCAGGCATCCGAATGCCTCTAAAAGAAACACCGCTGCTTTGACTGATTGTGCAGTGACACTTCTCCTCCCAGCTGCATCTCATATTCTCCGACTGCCAGCAGACCTGCGGTGAGCAGAGACTCTTTCCCCTGCTTGACTGCTTCTACTCTGACATCTCTTCCTCCCACAGGCTGCATCACCTTTTTTTTTTTCCAGTGACCACTCAAAGCCAAAGGCTCTGCACTTGCTTAAAAGCCAAGGGCTTTGAAACTGAGAGAAGAGCCTGCCAGAAAAGTTATGCCCTTGATCTTATGTTTTAACTTGTGTGCAAAGGGTGTTTGGGAGCTCGTGGGAGCTCTGAGCTCCTCTGTAGCACTAGGAAGGCACTAAAAGTGTGGATATGAGTAAACACTTGGGACAAGCTTTGCAATAAAGCATCTCCTGAGTGCTGCTTTGGATCTATGACATCTTGAAACTGAAGTTATACCTGGTTTGCGCTATTGAATCTGTTTTGTGTTGGCAGGGATGCCCATAGCAGAAGTCCCTGGGTGATGACACCAAAAATTGTGTGAGTGTGTTTAGGCATGTGGTGCTCATCCAGCTCACCAGTGCCTCTGCTAGCAGGGTGCCTCTTGAGCCCCAGGGAGTGGATAAATCTATTGGCACATCTATTTCAGCTCCCTTCCAGCCTCACACACCCTCAGCTCAGCAGGCCGCAAATTTAAATGATTTAGAAAGCATTATTTGCCAGCTTCTCTCTTTAACAGGAATTAGTCTATCTTCTATCTATTCCTTGGGCTGAGGTCATTGTTTCATAGCTGCAAGGCTATGACCTCATGACTCCAGCTCTTAATTGTGTTTTAGGACTAATTTTCTTATCCATAATGGATTGGCAGTGCAGTCAGAAAGGAAAAGTGGTGTTTGTAAAATATTCAGTTGAGGTTATCTGAGAAAACCCCAACCCCTCAACACTCTCTCATAAGTCTGACCGACAGCTCCTTTGACAAATATAAGAGTGCATGTTAAAAATGTTTTCTTCTTGATTTTGAAATGGAGATGTACTTGAGATCATAGAATGCTTTGGATTGGAAGGGACCTTTACAGGTCATCCAGTCCAGCTCCCCTGCAGGAACAGGGGCATCTTTAACCAGATCAGGTTGCTCAGCTCCTCCTTTAGAAGTTTTGCTGTCTATGATACGTTCTCAGAAGCCTCCCTATGCTCTTCCCAAAGGTAAAGAGACATTTGAAACAGATCATTGTGTGCTGGGTGGGGGGCTTGGCTGTCCTGTGTATTCAGGTCCTTCAAGCAGCAGCGTATTTGAACAAATTTTTTGATGGAAAAGGTGGTAAAGTGCTTTGATAGGGTTCCAGCTTCTGTTGGCCCTGTGCAGTCTCTGTAAAGCCAAAAGAAGCGTAGATAATCCTCAGAGAGAAGTAGTGGAGGAGCTTCTGGTGCTCCTCACAACTATGGTCTGGGAGAAATTAGTACAAAAAACCCTAGGAAATAGCCTGGTGTGGTACCAGTCTCGCCCTGGCTGGTCTCACAGTGCTTCAAATAAGACACAGTCCTTCTCTACCTTTGCATGACTGGACTCTCTCCTATAGAGCCTGGCATCTGCCTTGGTTGTGGCATTTGAGACTTTTCTGACTCTGTGATTAATTGCCGGTGCAGAGATTGGATGCAAGGGCTCACGTCTTGTGGCCCCAGTCGTGACTCACTGTCCCAAAGGAGGCAGTAATTGGTATGGTTGGACATTAAAGCTGTGGAAGGCTGCTGTCACTCCCATGTATGTGTATTTCTTGCCTCTCTCCAGTGGCTGTCTGTTCCTGTTTATGCATTACAACCTAGAGCTGGTATTAAGAAGCTTGTTTTCCTTTGGTAAGTGTGTAGTGAGGAAATGGTCTCCTAATCAAAGCAGAAGGCTCAAATTCAGAGTTTCTGACTTGCTTTCCCTTTGAATTGACTTATTTTTTTGATGCCTGCACTGCAAAGCAGATGCGGTACCTGAGCTCAAGCAGCGAAGCAAGTTGTGGTGCGTTACAGCACCAAGGAGTGCGCTGAGGTAACACACACCAGGACATCCGATGTGCAGAGTTTTGAAGGTGAGGGAGGACCGGAGCTGAATCACTGAATGTTTGCCGATGCAGATTTGCTATATCTGCTGGGAAGCATTTAGAGCGCAGGCTTAAACTTCCAAATTTGTGCAGAAGAAAAGCCTGTTTGGACTCGTTGCTAACCTGTGAGAGGTTCTCGCTTCCCTCCTCCGGCTGGCAGCCTTCCCGGGTGACGCATCCGAGTCCCGAGGCAGCGGTCACAGATCGTGTCACCTCAGGGAAAACAGTTGTGCTGTGCACAATGTTCATGGTGGCAAGGGAGGAGAGGAGATTGGAATGAGTCTTTCAAGGAACTGAAGAGAAAGGGAGGTAGGTGACCTTGAGTTGAAAGGATCTTTATCCTGTTTCTAATCTGAGCCTCGCTGGATCAAGGCTGGTTGAAAATGGCTTTCTTCTGCTGGTTGTTCAATGGCCTGTGTGAAACCTAATTGACAGATTTGGTGGCGGCGTTGCCAAGTCTTCAGCCTCCCTGTGAGCAAGACAGTTCTGGCCCCTGCTGTGTAGAGCCTCTCTTACTGTAACGTGAGGCATTGCTTACTTTCCATGGTATTTTGGGGGCGGGAAGCAGTTTTCTACCCTACACAATGACTCACAGCTGAGAGAAACACCAAGCCACAAGCTTACGGGCTAAGTTTAGTTTGTTGTTTAGTTTGCTGCATGCATCTCATGAGACCGCTTTCATACAAGTTGTATTCACATTTGTCCTTCATTAAGACACCATTGTGGTTTTTAGCATCAGATTAGGTTAGGGCAAAAAGTATCGCTGTTTTTAACCATCAACTTTAAAGTACTGTATCTCAGCATAGAATAGAATTTATTAATTGGAATCAGAACCGTTGGAATCTGTGTCTTTTTGCCAACAAGAAATAACTGTTTATTCCAGTAGCATAGAGTTGTGTAGTCCTGGAAGTGATCACAGAATCATGGAATGGTTTGGGTTGGAAGGGACCTTAAAGCCCATCCATTTCCACACCTCTGCCATGGGCAGGGACTCCTTTGGGCAACCTGGGCCAGTACCAGGAATTCCAGTGATGAATTCCAGAAGCTGCAGAAACTGGGCTACAAAGCTCTTCCTCACCCATCTTACTCACCAGACCTCTCTCACAACAATTACCACATTTTCAAGCATCTCAACAACTTCCTGCAAGAGAATATTTTCCATAACCAAGCAGCAGCTCAAAACACCTTCAAAGAATTCATCACCGGAGGCCCTGGCCCAGGTTGCCCAGAGCAGTGGTGGCTGCCCCATCCCTGGAGGTGTTCAAGGCCAGGTTGGATGGGGCTTGGAGCCCCTGATCCAGTGGGAGGTATCCCTGCCCATGGCAGGGGGTGGGACTGGGTGCGCTTTAAGGTCCCTTCTGACCTATGATGTTTCACCAGTGCTAGTTTTACTGCAGTGCTTTCCATACTTAACATGGCTGAATGAGGCTCTCTCCTTAGGAGTGTCCTGGAGGAAAGATACGTCCTGCGTGCCTGGGAACTGCTCAGCTCTGCTTGGCTAAGTCTAAAGAATAAACTATTTTTTAAGACAGCAGTTACAAGCTGTGAAGATGTTGCTTGGAAATGGGGCATGTCTTAGGCATTTCTGAGGAGCTCTGTAGCATGTGAGGCTGGGTCTCCAGTCTGAGCCTTGACTGGTTCAGTTACGTCTGGAAGTTCTCATTCAGTGGATGTTTAATATAAAGTGAATCTGCATCTCATTTCCCTTTCATTTTTCCAGTTCTTCTGTCTGTTACATTCCCTTGAGACATCTACGTGACCTCTAAATTGATCCAACCTCTCTTTTGGGAGGTGACTCCTTGCTGTGTTTCTCTAGGGACCAAGTAAGGCAGCACTTTTCCAGGGGTTAAGCTTTTGCTGCAGCTAAGACATGTGATTTGCTCAAAGGTTTTACCCCATGGTGTAAAAATACTATTTTCCTGCTCCTGCCCTCACGTGCTCCTTGCTCACTGCACTTGGAGTTTCGAACTGGCAGTGGGGGGAAAGAAAAGTGCAGGTGGTAAAAGCCACTGGAGCAGCAGGAAGAGCAACAGGGAATGAGAGGGGAAGCACATTTGCTTTGCAAAGTCTTGAAGGATTTTTGGATGCTGGAATTGATGACTGAGGGGGGATAAAGGTCCTGAAGGGCAGACAGTGAAGTCTAGCCCCATGGAGCTCCACAAGCTCTGGATGAAGCCCTTCAGTGCCACCTCCTAGTTGACATCTTCATGGAATCAGAGAATGGTTTGGGTTGGAAGTGACCTTAAAGATCATCCAGTTCCAGCCCCCCACCATGGACAGGGTCATGACTTCCTCTTCTTCTGCATCCTTCAACTACAAGAAGGATGTTGAGGTTCTGGAGTGTGTCCAGTGAAGAGCAACAAAGCTGATGAAGGAGCTGGAGAACAAGTCTTACGAGGAGCATCTGACGGAGCTGGGGTTGTTTAGCCTGGAGAAGAGGAGGCTGAGGGGAGATCTCATCGCTGTCTACAACTGCCTGAAAGGAGGTTGTAGAGAGGTCAGTGTTGGTCTCCTTTCCCAAGTGACAGGTGGTAGGGCAAGGGGCAGCGGCCTCAAGCTGTGCCAGGGAAGGTTCAGATTGGACGCTGGGAAAAAACTTTCACTGAAAGGGTCATCAGGCACTGGCAGAGGCTGCCCAGGGTGGTGGTGGAGTCACCATCCCTGGAGGTGTTTAAAGATGAATAGATTGACGTACTTAAGGATATGGTTTAATGGCAGATTGGTATGGTTGGACTCGATGATCTCTCAGATCTTTTCCCAACCTGATGATTCTATGAGTCTTCCTCTTCCCAATGCAGCTGACACAAAGCAAGTTGAAGGGGCAGTGTTTTTCCACAGCAGCTGTTTTGGCAATTCCTCACTGCCCAAAGCTGTGGAAAGGAGCCTCTGTGTAGTGAGGGGAAAAAACAAACAAGTCAAAGGCTTCATTAGGGAACGAGTCCATCAGTCGTGGCTGGGGGTGAAAGATGAAGCCCTTTGCTTTACCAGGGCTCCAGAGCAGGTTTTCCTGTGTTGTATCCTTTGCTTTCGCCTCACCTTGGAGTTGTTGCTGTTGACCCTGGTGTAGCTACCACAGAAGCATAAATTAGATGAGAGCTAATTAACTGTCAAAACCCAGGGCAAAAGACAATAAACCCCTGCTTCACCCCCCGGTGGGTTTTAGTCTTTTCTCTTTGATGTGACAGCTTGTCCTCGGTTCCTTTTGCAAACAACTCGCCTCGCAGAGGAAATGCAGCACAGCGAGGCAATCGCTTATCGCCAGTGACAGCGAATAAACATGAAAAATGGGCTTTGAAACACTAAAGGACAATGATCAGAAAGGTTTCTTCTTTCATCCTAAATCATGATGTTTAGCACTCAGCTGTAGTATTAGAAGTTATTTATAAATGCCTTGCCTTGTTAGGAAATATACGTTTTTATATATAAAGATAAATAATGTTTTTATCAGATGATAAATGTGTGTGTTCTGCGTGGAGGGAGAAACCAACCCAGCCTAGGTGTAATATCCTCGTGGTAATGGGGAGGCATCTAAGCAATGAAAATATTGCAAATTGCCATTTTCTCTGAAGCACGGGTGAAGCCAACGTGTCTCTCTTGCAGGAAAGCTAATGACAATGTCCGATGGAACCCCGCCATCAGAAAATGCAGTTTCATCAAAAACAGAACGTCTTGCTGAGAGGTGTCGATCACATGGATATTTTCGACTGAGAAACGTTTTTGTTTTGCTTTGGTAAGGTAAAATCCTTGTTTTTTGGATTCTTCACATAAAATATTGATATGCTTCAGAAGGATTTAATTTGTTACATTGCTTTGACATTCTCGGAATGTTTAAGTGTAGCCATACGGATGAGTTCAAAACTGGATTTTTTTTGGATTGCCTCCTCATGAGAAATTTTAGGTTTCTGGGCTGTTTTTTGGTTCAGTATAAAGAGATGCCAAAATGTCATTTTCTGTCATGACAGAAACTGTTTTTTGCTCAACTCCAATTATAGCATTTGAATTTTGAAATTCAAAGAAGCAGAGAGAAACAGGAGGCAGGAGCAAGATGTGTTAAAACCACCTCCCCCCCACATGAATCAGCTTTGGCAACCTCAGCGTTTTCCAGTGTTGTTATTGGAATTGGAATACCAGCATGTTATTATTTCCATGCTATCGTAAGCACGTTCCTAGCTGGTACCTGTGGGGATGTATTTCTTCTGGGAAAGCTCAGTCCATGCACTTCAACTCTGGATGTGACCTCCTTATCCCATTGGTTTTCTTCACTGGATTCTCATTTCTGCTGCATGTGCGGGGCTTGGGTGGTTTTGCTGACTGAATGTTTAGAAGTAATGGAAGATGCTGTTCCCTGCAGCATCCTGCTGACTTGGGGGACTGTTGTGGAGTTCCAGGGTCCTCTGTACAGTGAAGCAGCTGTTGGAGCTGCTCTTGACGTCTCCAGAATGGGGAGGGCTGTGCAGGCAGCAGAAGGCAGCTGTACCTACAACGAACAGCCCTCCCCAAGTAGCAGTCTTGGTGCATCTGCTGTGTTAGCAGCTTTTATTTCAAAACAATTCCCAAGCCTTCCAAGTACTGCTTAATAGAGTGAGCATGCTTGTGTATGATTTGTTTTCTTTACAAAGGAGTTGTAACACTCTTTGGAGCAGTCTGTGAACGGTTACAGGCGTGTACAGTCGAGGTTTGGTTTCGCTTGTTCTGAGGCTAATCATAGAATGGTTTGGGCTGGAAGGGACCTCGAAGCCCATCTGATTCTACCCTCTGCCACGGGCAGGGACACCTCCCACTGGATCAGGTTGCTCCAAGCCCAATCCAACCTGGCCTTGAACACCTCCAGGGACAGGGCTTTCCTGACATCTCTGGTCAACCTGGGCTGGGGCCTCCCACCCTCATGACGAAGAATTTCTTCACAGCGTCTAATCTAAATCTTCCCCTTTCCTATTTAAAGCCATTCCCTTTGTCCTGTCACTCCAAGCTCTTGCAGAAAGTTCCCCCCTGGCTTTCCTAGAGCCCCTCTCAGTGCTGGCAGCTGCCCTAAGGTCTCCCTGGAGCCTTCTCTTCTCCAGGCTGGTCTCTGTTCAAGCTCATCTCTGAACCAGTCCTTGCAGCTGCCTAAGGTTTAGTTTTCTGCACCGTTTATTTGTTGTCTGTTCCCACTTAAATTGCCAGTCTTGCTGCCATATGGCTCGCTTAATAGATAAATAAGCCAGTGTATGTGGTGTAAATATTTCCTTACAAGTTAGATTGCAAATGAGGAAATTATTTCATTGGAAGGAATTGAGTTTTCAAAGTGGGATTAACAAAACCCCAAAAAAACTTAGTGGAATATTTCTCTAAAGGATTTCACCCTGAATCTTTTGAGTGCCTAATATTTCCTTTTATTTTTGAATAAACTGCCTAGTTTTTAATTACTGTGGCAATGTTTAAACCTGTCCTTTGATGAAGACTCTCTAAGATCTATTGGGATTTTATAAATGGCAACAAAAGACCCAGGACTTTTTCAGGCAGTGGATATAACATAAAAAATGTCAAGCTGAAGAGCACTAAGATTATGTGATAAAAATAGCATAATGGAAAATTCTAGGCAACTTGCAGTGCATTTACTGCTGCACAACCTCATACCCTCAGTTCAAAGCTTACCAAAGCTGCAAAAGCTAAAACAACAACCACCCCTCTCTCCCATGAATCTGCTCTGGGAACAGCGTATAGCTTATTTAATTATCACAGATACTATAAAAGGCTGTATCTCAAAGCTCATCTCTCAGATGGACTTGCCTGTATGTGTTTGTTGAGTTAACTCACTGGCAGGCTAGCCAGGAACTGCATATGGAAAGGAGGGGATGTACGGCTATTTATTGCCCTTAAAACACTTGAGGATAATGTGGCCCCATCCATTTTTTGAACCTTCCCTTTCTTCCCCAGGCTGCTTTATCCTGACCCTGGACAACGGGGGTGTTCAGCTGGTGCTAAGAAGTCAGTGGGGGAAGTAAAGTTTAAGGAGAAAGTACATGGATTACAAACTCCTCTTAGCAGAAATCTGGAGTAAAGCTGGAGTTGTTGAAAATGAAAGTGAGATGTATGAACGTATTTCAATGTTGTTTTGAAAGCAAGTATTTAATCATAGAATCCTAGAACGGTTTGAGTTGGAAGGGACCTTGAAGATCAACTAATTTCAAACCCCTGCCGTGGGCAGGTACACCTCCCACTGCATCAGGTTGCTCCAAGCCCCATCCCAGCTGGCCTTGAACACCTCCAGGGATGGGGCAGCCACCACTGCTCTGGGCAACCTGGGCCAGGGCCTCCCCACCCTCACAGCAAAACATTTCTCCCTAAGATCTCAGCTGAATCTCCCTTCTTTCAGCTTAACACCATTCCCTCTTGTACTATTCCCACCCTCCCTGATCAAGAGCCCCTCCCCAGCTTTCCTGAAGCCCCTTTCAGCACTGGAAGCTGCTCTAAGGTCTCCCTGGAGCCTTCTCTTCTCCAGGCTGAACAAGCCTAACTCTCTCAGCCTGGACTCATAGCAGACGTGCTCCACCCTCGGATCATCTTCGTGGCCTCTTCTAAACTTGCTCTAACAGCTCCATGTCCTTCCTGTGCTGCGGACTCCAGAACTGGACGTGGGACTCCAGGTGGGGTCTCACCAGAGGGGAGCAGAGGAGTAGAATCCCCTCCCTCACCCTGCTGGCCGTGCTGCTTCTGATGCAGCCCAGGACACGGTTGACTTTCTGGGCTGTGAGCACACAATGCCAAGTCATGTTGATTATTAACAATTCATGTTATGCCATCTTCCAGAGCTTAATGTTAAATGTTTTGTTTTGTTTAAGAGCACAACTCCAGTGCGGTCGTGTAGCACCACGAGGTGGGCAGCGATAGGAAGTTGGGGGCACCAAGGAAGCTGCCGTCACAGGGCTCCCCTCTGAGACACAGCAGTGCCTTGTAGAGGGGGAAGATGAGGGAATAATATTCAGACCAATCAAAAAGAAGAACAAAGCTGAGCTATTTGTGAAACGTGATGTAGCCTCAGGCGAGTTGCTGACATATCAGTGCATGTAGGTCGCACTTGGAAAAGTTCTAGCACTTATCTAATGGAAGAAATTGTTCCTGGCACTGGGTGCCAATGGTCTTGAGGGGAATACTGGAGCACACAAATATGAGGAGCATCTGTCAGGAGGCCAAATCTTGGGCATTTTGTTGTCCTTGAAATATAGGCTTCTAGTTCAACTGTTGGCTTCTGAAGATAAACCCTCTGGCTGACGCAGGCAGAGAGTATTTCCAGGGAGAAGCAGCTGAAACTGCAGAGCTGCAAGCAGTTTGGTCTCAATCTGCCTTTGAGAAGCCAAATGACATCTGCCTGAGCTGCTGCAAAAAGCCACTTGGAGTTTACTTTTGAAAGCAACAATAACTCGGTTTGAGGGACATGTGGCCATGTGCTGCTGCGGTGGACTATTTAGGCCTGGGTTTATCTTGTTTGGAGGGGATGCACAACTGTTTTGGGTTTCTTGGGGTTTAGCCATTTTGCTACTTTGTGCGAGCAGCAGGTGCTGTGGAATGGGGATCTTGGCAGGTGGCTAGGGCTGCCTTTGCAGCTTAGTTACTGACCTGATGCTGTCTTTGCCCTGTGTGCTGTTGGACAGGCTGGAATTAGTGCCAGTTCTATCATCTTTTGTTCCTTCCCTAGGGCACGCAGAGCTTCCAAGTGCTGCTGGTCCGAGTAACACTGGGCTGTGCAAGCCAGCGTCCCAGAGGCTGTGCTTGCTGGCAGGGAGCTGCCTTCCCTGTCACGGCTGGTGAGCCAGGGCTACCTGGCGTAGCTCCACGGTCCCTGCACCAGCTGGGAATGTGCACTCCTGGCACTGAATTCCTGGCCTCCTTGTTTCAGAATTGAAAGCACGGTTGTGGGGAGGAAGAGGCTGCCTCTCACCACGCTGTCAGTCACAAGGGAGAGTTGGGTTCCCAAGAGGAATCCTGTCACCTGGCAGAGAAGAAAGCGAGGATTTATCTTGTCAGAAGTCACGACATTATGTTTCTTCTTGGCTATTTTTTCCCTTCCCAAAGCCTGAGGATGTTGAAGTTACACACTGACGTGATGTGTTGCCTGCAGTATTTCAGTCACCGTTGGTGTGGTTGAATACCTTCTCTCTAACCTTCAGCATCTGTGGGATTTTCTCTTTCTCTCACCATCCAATTTACTTTGCCACCAGGGATTTCGCAATATCCTCTTGGACATGTGAGAACAGCGTTCTGGAGAAAGATTTGTCGTGCTGGTTGATGAGATGCTCCACATGAGCTGGCAATGTGTGCTTGCAGCCCAGAAACCACCCATGTCCTGGGCTGCATCCAAAGCAGCGCAGCCAGCAGGGTGAGGGAGGGGATTCTGCCCCTCTGCTCCCCTCTGGTGAGACCCCACCTGGAGTCCTGAGTCCAGTTCTGGAATCCCCAGCGTCAGAAGGAGATGAAACTGTTGGAACGGGTCCGAAGAAGGGCTACGAAGATGATTTGAGGGCTGGAGCACCTCTGCTATGAGGCCAGGCTGAGAGAATTGGTGGAGTACCCACTGTGATGTTTGCAACTCAGAAGTTCTCCACCTTGGGTAAAGAATGTAAAGAAACGAGTTCTTTTGTACTCGATCTCGTCTGTACTTGGAATGATCTGCTGGCAGCGGTTTAATTTTGTTTCCAGTAATTTGAGGTTATAGATAGGATTACATCTCCCAGTCAGAGAGAGACATTAATCAAGAAACAGGCCTCTTAATCCTCCTTTCAGTTTTAATGAAACACTGTAAAAATGCCTTTCACCGGGGGATGTCAAGTATTGGTTGTTCTTTGATTAACATGCTTTTGTGACAGGTTTACTGTTGTACTGTGTACCAAGTTATTCAGCAACCTAATTTAAGCTGTCTGTCAAGAGGAAAGGAGTACAAAGAGAGCATTATTTTCTCATTGGTCTTGCAATAACAGGTTTGTGTATCTACAAATGCTTTTTTTAAAAAAAAAAAATTGCTGGTTACTCTGCACCTGTTGTGACATTTTTAACCTTCAGCATAAATGGGGAAGGGCTGGACATGACAAAAATCACACTGTGCCCTGAATGGTAATTAGTAAAGAGATATGAAAATTCAGAAAAGTCTGGAAAGACAACTACGTCCTGGGCTGCACGCAAAGCAGCGTGGGCAGCAGGGCGAGGCTGGGGATTCTGCCCCTCTGCTCTGCTCTGGTGAGACCCCACCTGGAGACCTGTGTCAAGTTCTGGAGTCCTCAGCCCAGAAGGGACATGGAGCTGTTAGAGTGAGGTACAGAGGAGTCCACAAAGATGATCTGAGGACTGGAGCCCCTCTGCTATGAGGACAGGCTGAGAGAGTTGGGGTTGTTCAGCTTGGAGAAGAGAAGGCTTCAGGGAGACCTTAGAGCAGCTTCCGGGACTGAAAGGGGCTGTGGGAAAGCTGGGGAGGGGCTCTTGGTCAGGGGGTGCAGGGATAGGATGAGGGGAATCGTTTTCAGCTGAAAGAGGGGAGATTGTGATGAGATTTTAGGAAGAAATTATTTGCTATGAGGAGGACCTATCCCTGAGCAGAGGACCTATCCCTATTGCCTAGAGCAGCGATGGCTGCCCCATCCCTAGAGATGTTCAAGGCCAGGTTGGATGGGACTTGGAGCAACCTGATCCAGTGGGAGATATCTCTGCCCTTAGGAGGGGCTAGGACTGGATGGGCTTTAAGGTCCCTTCCAACTCAAACTGTTCCATGATTCTATGAAATCAGAAATGTTGTTGTAGCTGGTATAAGATGGGTACTTGCCTTTCTCACAGCAATGTGGAATTTGGACCAAGCCTCCTGGAGTGTAATTGGTGTAAATATGGGGCAATTGAGAGGGGCACTGAGCCCAGAATCCCTAATCTGGTCCTCTGTTTTTCCTCTCCCTCTTCTGTAGTCAAAAGGCATTTTTAATGGAGGCTTTGTGGTTTAAGTTGCGTTTGGCTTCTTATCTGCTCTACTTTTTCTAATATGCCTTGATTATATTAGATATGAACTTCCTCGTGGCTGGCAGCCAACACCAGACAGACCATTCTCTCTCTTAGCTGCTGAAACCTGACAGGGGAATGCCAAGCCTTTTCACAGGAGTTGGTTTATTTTTAGAGAGGTTTGTTTTCATGCCTCTTTAAAAATTGACCTCTTGAAAAAATAATGACCCCAAACCATCTCAAAGTAGAGGAGAGCTGGAGTCTTCCATGCAAATGTAGCTTCTTCCAGCTAATACGGGACAAAACCCCACAGACTGTGCTCACCCACCTGACACCCACCAAGTTCTGACAGCTTGGTTAACTGAGAGTTTTCTATGTGAGTTGGTGCAATTGCCCTGTATAGACTTGGAATATGGGTTAAAAGCTTCACAGTGCACTGCCTTGTATGTTGGCTGCTCTGTAGACACGAGAAATCCATTACAAAAAGGTCTTTTCCCTTTGTAAAGTTTATAAGTGGACTTCTCAATCTAATTCTGATAACTAATTGTTCCCGGGACCCTGTGGCATCACATGCCTGGCTTGGCTTGGTGGAGGGAAGGAATGCTGGGGTTGCAGTGTCCTGAAACACGGCTGTTAGATGGGCAGATCCTGGCAGGCAAGGTCTGTAGGAGTGGCCAGTCCTCTCTGAATGGGTGTGCTCTTCTCTGTGGAGAGAGGACATCTTGCTGGAGTACAGCTGGATCTCTCTTCAGCAGGGTCATAGATTCATAGATTCATAGACTCATAGAATGGTTTGGGTTGGAAAGAACCTGAAATCTCACCCAGTCCCACCCCCTGCCATGGGCAGGGACACCTCCCACTGGATCCGGTTGCTCCAAGCCCAATCCAACCTGGCCTTGAGCACCTCCAGGGATGGGGCAGCCACCACTGCTCTGGGCAACCTGGGCCAGGGCCTCCCCACCTTCATAGTAAAACATTTCTTCCTGAAATCTTGTCTCAATCTCTCCTCTTTCAGCAGAAAACTACTACCCCTCATCCTACCCCTGCACTCCCTGATCAAGAGCCCCTCCACAGCTTTCCTGGAGCCCCTTTCAGCACTGGAAGGTGCTCTAAGGTCTCCCCAGAGCCTTCCCTTCTTCAAGCTGAACCTGTGCAGGTCCTGAAACCACTACCTCCGTTTGCTAATCTTCTGGGCTGCTCTTACGTCTTGGTGACCTAGGAAGATGTTCAGGAGCTATTAATGACCATATTAGCACCTCTAATTGTAAATGATGGGGTAATTAATCTCAACATAGCAACTTGAACAATTATATTTGCCCTACCAAAGTGACAGGATATTTGTTAATGTAATAAGAAAAAGAAAAATTGCCTCCTTGGGATTTGTCTTTCTGAGGAGAGCGGCCTGGCTGTTTGTCTGCCTTCATTTCTTTATGAAAATGCAAGTTTGGGTGCAACTCTGGCCAGAAATGCTCAGCTGTCAAGCCTATTTATTCCATGAAACACATGGCAAGTGTGTGTCTACTCTGACTTGGTTCACAGGGAAGAAGTCCAAGAGTGAGAAAGTGACTCTAGCTTTATTTTCTAGCAGGCCAAAGAGTCTTGGTAGCTCCTTAGTTGAGTCCCAGAATAGAATTATAGTCTGCTTTGGGTTGGAAGAGATCTTAAGGATCATTCAATTCAAAGGTGAGGGAACCCACTTGGCTGACCAAGGCGCATATATTTAGGGTCAGAAACTGCACTGGAGGTTGTGCAAGGTCTGAAACCTTCTGTGCTTGAAGTATCATCTAAAAGTAGAGTTGTTTTTCTGGAGGAGACTGTGTTTCAGTAGAGCCAATCACAGCTTTGAAGACCTTCTTCACCAAGGCAGCCACAACCTGAGGCAGCAGAGGGAATGAGGATCCTAGATTGGTGTGTTACATTTCTGACTCTCTCCATTAGATTTCACTGCTGTTAGGCAAGTAAAAGCAGATGCAGCTTGATTTTGGCCATGAGACAATGTTCTTCCCTTTAGTGGAAACTGCAAAAAAGTGGGTCTACCTTCAGTCATTTGCAAGAATTGGGTATGAAATCCCGAAACTAGTTTTATTTAAGATATTATTTCAGCTACCTGCTTGCTTTCTGGCTCTTCCTGAGTTGATATGGAACACGTAGTAGTTTTCCAGGGGTGACTTACCTTGTGTTTCTGTCACAGATCTGAGGGACCCCATGGGATCTATTTGGAGCTGGGGGTCTTGAGAGATCACAGTGGGACTTTTGGTGAAGGGCAGCCCTGCAGGCAGCATCTTTTTCTCAGCCACCTTGGTGTGGCCTGGCTATCGAACAACTTGCATGGTGGAATATCTTAACCAAGGAACATCCCAGTACCTTGGATAAGGTGGCTCGGGATTTTTGTTTTTGTAAGTGCATCTGAAATCTGACTGGTGAGATGTCAGTATTTCAAATATAGCTTCACTCCGAAGTGAAAGCTGTTGTTGCAGATGTGTTTTAGCTTGGTGGAAACATCAGGGCTGCGTTTGCGAGTTGCAGGATCATGACATCTTTTTAAGCACAGTGGGAGACAGCTGGGTGAGCTGCCAACTCAATGCAAAACCCAAAAAGAACAAATGAGCTTTTTAAAAATAGAACAATTGCAGTTGGAAACAGGGATGGAGGGGGAGAAGTTGAGAGGGAAATAATTCTCCCATGATCCTATCCTGGTTTTTATACTAAATAAAACGTGTTGCAACATTGGCTTCATTAGCAATGAAGTGACAAACTGGAGCACTTCCAAAATGACTGGCTCCAAACTGCTTTCATATTGACCTGAAATGTCAGCTGCTATTACGTTCTGCTGACCACTGATTGCTTCCAGAGTAGTGTTTTCTTCTGTGAAACTAAAGAGGTTTCGTCTCAGTGATCTCAGCGGCTCCTGGTGTTTGTGAAGTATGACAGTCATGGGAAATGATAGCGCCTTTATTTCAAACTGCTTCTCGGGTCAAGTGAGATGAATTGTTAATCTTGAAGTTATTTATGCTGTGAGAGTGTGGTTTGTGCAACACTATTGTATTTGATCATTGTATCAGCCCAGAAGGCCAACCGTGTCCTGGGCTGCATCCAAAGCAGTGCGGCCAGCAGGGCGAGAGAGGGGATTCTGTGATTCTGCCCCTCTGCTCTCATGACACCCCATCTGGAGTCCTGTGTCTGGTTCTGGAATCCCCAACATAAGAAGGAGATGGAACTGCTGGAACAAGTCCAGAGGTGGCCACAGAGATGATCTGAGGGCTGGAGCCCCTCTGCTGTGAGGCCAGGCTGAGAGAGTTGGGGTTGTTCAGCCTGGAGAAGAGAAGGCTCTGGGGAGACCTTAGAGCAGCTTCAGGGGCTGAAAGGAGCTGTGGGAAAGCTGGAGCCTTTCTACAAGGACCTGTAGTGATAGGATGAGGGGGGATAGCTTTGGATTGGAAGGGGGAAGATTTAGATTAGACATTAGAAAGAAATTCTTCACAATGAATGAGGGTGGGGAGGCCCTGGCCCAGGCTGCCCAGGGAAGTAGTGGCTGCCCCATCCCTGGAGATGTTCAAGGCCAGGTTGGATGAGGCTGGAGCCCCGATCCAGTGCGAGGTGTCCCTGCCCATGGCAGGGAGTGGAACTGGAAGGGCTTTAAGGTCCCTTCCAACCTAAACCATTCTATGATTCTGTGATCATCTAGAAGATCTTCCATTTTCTCATAGCAAGCAAACTGTGGTAGTAAGTACCTCTAATGTGTTTTCCTGCCTTCACACACTCGTACCCAGAGCTGGGCTATGATGTAACAATGATGCTATCGCAGGCAAACTCTGATTTCTTTATATGGAGCTATGCAAAAAAACATGTTCTAGTTTGAGTTAAAGTAGAATCAGTTTTCTAACTTCAGCTCAGCCTCATCTGAGTGACTTCATGTTCTACCAGTGAACTGCATGTGTTTCAGGCAGGGTTTCCGTCTCGCAGCAATCACACAGGGCACTGGGATGCAGAAAGGCCAGTGCTTACATTTCTTCCTACAGAAACCCAGGCCATCCTTGAGCTGGAGGAGCCGTAAGGGAAAGAGGCAGAATAGGTCGCACCTGCAGGGAGGGGCGGACAGGAGGGGTGACCCCAACCTGACCATGGAGGATTCCATCCCTGATATGTTACACTTGGGATAAAACTGAGGGATTGTGAGGGCCCCATTTCCTAGCTGGAAGATCTTATAACCATATAAACAATAAAACCTTTCTATTTCATCCGTGAAATAGCATAGCCTGCTAAGCAAATTCTTCCTTCTCCTAAGCTGTCCTACCCTAGCAGTTCTTTGTTTGATTCTAACCGTAACTTTTGATGGTTACAGTCCTTAGGTCTGGGAGCCGATCCATACCACATCCCAGACGTGTGCTCTTTCTAATGCAAACAGTTCAGCTGATTAACGACTGTCCCTGGATGAGCCAGGCAGCCTCCCTGGGCTCGGGGAGAGCTGTGGTCCTGCTCTGTGCTTTCAAAGTGGATGGTTTGAATCAGGACTTTCATTATTTGCAATGGTACTTTGGGGGCCTCCTGTAATAGCAGATCCTAGAACAGAATGTCAAATCTCTGAATGATTTGGAATAATTGTGATAGAGAATTTCTAGAAGTCGTCTTCATATTTTTCACTTAATTTTTCCCTGGCAGTGGGTTAAAGGTGCACCTGTTTTAGTAACCACACTGGTTTGGGTCAGAACATTTGAAATGCTTCAATTTCAAATCATTTTGTTGGAACGCACTGGATGCAGCTTTTCTTGTCACTTGCCTAGCCGGGATGGCAGAGAAGGCTAGGCTATTTTTCACCACTCTGCGGAGAAGAAATCTGTTTCAGGCAGCTGCTGCTTTTATTATTGTAAAGCTCCATGGGGAGCGCAAACAGAAGAGCACTGGGGGATGGATCCCGTGTGCTGGGTTCCAGGAGATGTCGTGCTCTTCAGCAAAGGGAGCATGGTGGAGTCACTACAGCTCAGCCCAGAGCTGCGGCACGAAGGGTTGTGCAGAGCGAGCTGGGAGAGCGCCTGGGCTGAGTTGCTTCTCAAGATGAAGGGGCTCCTGCTGAATGAAGCCATGACTAACTGGTGGCCTTTGGAGAAGGAGGCTGGTGCTTCCAAAGGATCCCAGAATAGCTTTGTTTACCAAACTTTCAAATAATTGATATATTAGCAGCACGACTGAGTCATAACAAGATGAAACGATTTCACAGCTGCTGTGATGACTCTTGTGAATCCGCAGGGGTCTGCCTGTTGGGAATTTCATTCCTAGGAGCAGAAACGAGAAGTCTTAGCACAAGTCAGGGCTCACGCTTAGCTGAAGGCAATTAGGGCTCTGTGAGCTTTAGTAAACGTAAGTCAGTGCAACGGCAGGAGTGGAGCGCGGAGCTCCTGCCACAGTCGGGGTCACTGCCCACAAACACTTGGTGGAGTTCACCCCTTGTTTTCCCCCAGTCTCATTGCTCACAGGGTGCTCTTGAGGTCTTCCAGAGGACTCCAAACCAAACAAATAGCCCTTCCAGCACTCTTCCCAGAAGAGGGTGGTTGCTCAGCTGCCTTTACTGCTGCTCTTCTGAAATGTCTGCCCTACAATCTATGTGTGAAGGGCATCGGGAGGGGTGATCTCTCTCTTCTGGGAACAAGGGATGGCTGTACAGCAAAGGAAAGCTTCAGAGATGTCTTTATTTTCTCACTTTGGTTCAAGATAACGGCCTTTTTGTTTAAATGCAATACAGGTGGGTAGATTCCCCAGGGTGAGTCTGTCCCATCCTGGGTTTCATCATAGCCTACAGAGCCAGCAGGAATTTTTTTGCCCCCCCTTCTTAAAACGTTAGCTGCACTTCCCTGAAAAGCCTAATGCTTTAAATTCAGCTGTAATGGCCTCCCACCTCCTGCAACTGGAGGGGAGGAAAATTCCAGCCAAATAAGGGATCTGTACAAAGAAACATCTATTTTGACATGACACTCTGTTAGCCCTAATGACAGTTTTCTCTCTGTAAGTGCAGTAAAGTATGGAAATATTGCTGTGCTCTATGGTGCAATTTTGTGACTGTGATTTTCGTTGATAAAAGCCTTCAGAGAGCGCATTTCCCTTCCCACTTATCTGCCATCAAAAGACAGCAAATACATGAAAAATTCAGCTGTCACTCTAAACAAAATATACAATTACTCTGGGTTGATGTTTTAAGCAGAAATAATTTTCCATGGCAAAAAACCCCAAACAACCCTGCAGCTATTTTCTAAACACGATGATGTTTGCTTCTGGCTTTTTACATTATGCATGTGTCACCTGTTTTAGATGTTCGAATGCAAAGATGAGATATCACGAGTTAAAACTTAGCACCTGCCAAATTAAATATTTGCTGGGCTGAGCTGCAAGTTCATTACCTGACTGCTATTTTGCACCAGAGAATGAAAAATCTTTTCTAACCTGCCAATGGGAGGTTATTTTAGGAAGCTGATGAAGAGGGCAGATGTTATTCAAGTGGTTGGAGGAGAAAAGGAAATAATATGTGTTAACTCTTCTGGAGTAACCAGAGAGATGAAAGAATGGGGTAATGGCTTTCAGCTGAAAGAGGGCAAGGTGAGATGAGATCTTAGGAAGAAATGTTTTCTTGTGAAGGTGGGGAGGCCCTGGCCCAGGTTGCCCAGAGCAGTGGTGGCTGCCCCATCCCTGGAGGTGCTCAAGGCCAGGCTGGATGGGGCTTGGAGCAACTGGATCCAGTGGGAGGTGTCCCTGCCCATGGCCGGGGGTGGAACTGGATGGGCTTTCAGGTTCATTCAAGCCCAAACCATTCTATAGTTCTGTGGAAATGGAAATGTGCCTGAAGTGTGCTAATTTGTTTGGACATTTTGGGTTTGTTTTTTTTAGAGATCAAGAAGACTGTAACTTTAACTGTATTTAGAAAAAGAGATAGGAGTTTTTTCTTATTTAGTTTCAAGGGCTGAACCTAAAAATAATAGAATAAAGCAACTTATCTTGGCTCATGTAATCCCAACCCCCTGCCATGGGCAGGGATACCTCCCACTGGATCAGGGGCTCCAAGCCCAGTCCAACCTGGCCTTGAACACCTCCAGGGATGGGGCAGCCACCACTGCTCTGGGCAACCTGGGCCAGGGCCTCCCCACCCTCATAGCAAAACATTTCTTTCTGAAATCTTGTCTCAATCTCCCCTCTTTCTGCTGGAAACTGTTCCCCCTCATCCTGTCCATGCATTACCTGATCAAGAGCCCCTCCCCAGCTTTCTTGGAGCCCCTTTCAGTCCTGGAAGCTACTCTAAGGTCTCCCTGCAGCCTTCTGTTCTCCAGGCTGAAGAACCTCAAGTCTCTCATCCTGTCCTCATAGCAGAGGGGCTTCAGCCCTCAGATCATCTCCATGGCCTCCTCTGGACTCGCTCCAGCAGCTCCATGTCCTTCCTGTGTTGAGGATTCCAAAACTGGACACAGGACTCCAGATGGTGTCTCACAAGAGCAGAATACAGGGGCAGAATCCCCTCCCTCAAGATGCTGGTCGCGTTTATCTGTTGCAATGTGTTAGTGCACTACTGTTTTTTGTCTCCTCCCAGATTTCATCTCTGAAATTTTGATGTTCTTCAAAAAAAAAAAAAAGAAAATTTCCCTCCTCACCCTGTTACATGTTTCCCGTGAAATACTGCCATTTGCACATGTTTGGTTATTGTTATTGTTGATTACACATGTAATGTTCTCTGGAGAGCACTGCAGCATCTTCTAGTTTCACAGAATCACAGAATCACAAAGCGGTCTGATTTACTCTCCTTGAGGAAATTTTCATATTATAATTAATCTTGGCTTTAGTTCAGAGGGTTTTTGCAGTGAAGATTCATCTGTGCTGGTGAGGGCATGTCACCATTTAAAACCTCCTGCAATGAAAGGAAGTCCAGAATGCAGATCCATGGCATTCAGTTAAATTATGTTAATTCCGTTTGAGAAAATGAGTATTTAGCGTTCCATGGTGTGTAAAGATATCATTTCACAGTGGCTGAAGAAGTCATTGACCTTCGTACGCAAGTAACATAGTTATTCTGACCTGAACCGGTCTTGCTGTCTAAGAGGCAATGGGTCCATTACCTTGGACTCTCACTGCTGAAAGGTTCATGGATTTTTGGTTCCTCTTGAGCTCAGGTTTAAGCTGTAGCAGCTCATCAGCTGGCATGACATGAGCCAACAATGCGTACTCGCAGCCCAGAAAACCAACGGTATCTTGGGCTGCATCCGGAGCAGCGTGGCCAGCAGAGTGAGCGAAGGATTCTGCCCCTCTGGTCCATTCTTGTGAGACCTCACATGAAGTCCTGGAATCCCCAATATCAGAAGGAAATGGAATTGTTGGAACAGGCCACAGAGATGATCCAAGGGCAAGAGCCCCTCTGCTATGAGGACAGGCTGAGAGAGTTGGGGTTGTTCAGCCTGGAGAAGAGAAGGCTCCAGGGAGACCTTGGAGCAGCTTCAGGTGCTGAAAGGGGCTGTGGGAAAGCTGGGGAGGGGCTTTTTACAAGGGCCTGGAGTGACTGGATGATGGGGAATGGCTTAAATTGGAAGCGGGAAGGTTTAGATTAGACATTAGGAAGAAATTCCTCATCATGAGGATGGTGAGGCCCTGGCCCAGGTTGCCCAGAGAAGTGGTGGCTGCCCCATCCGTGGAGATGTTTAAGACCAGGTTGGATGGGGCTTTGGGAAAGCTGATTCAGTGGGAGGTGTTCCTGCCCATGGCAGGGAGTGGAACTGGATGGGCTTTGAGTTGCCTTCCAACCCAAACCGTTCTATGATCAGTGTTTCCAGGTCTGCTTATCCCTGTTCCTAGGAACAGACCATTTGCCTGCTCCTTTTTTTCAGGCTGTAAGAGCTAGGTCCTGCTTTGGAGAAGTTCAGTCTATAGCAGGACTTATCCTACAGAAGCAGGATTTTAAGCAGAGTTAAAAAGCAAACTTCTTCTCAAGACTCGGTCACGGCAGCTGCTCTGCTGTTTGTCTTTATACAGTGGTGGTGCTCAAGTGTATGATGGAAATCATCTAACACGCTTGCCTTAAAGTCGGGCAGCAGATGCTGCCACTAGACTTGACAGATTCACTGAGGACTTTACTTCAGGCCGAGCTTATGAGAAGAAAATGAACTATGAATGTTGACTATTGCCAACAACACATGTGCGTACAGCAGCCTCTTAGCAGGGAGGTTACTTTCATTTTTTTTTAGAAGAAATATGCACTTTGAAGGCTCAACCTTTTGAAAGCCATGAAGTGAAATGGATATTTAAAATGAGTTCTGTCACACGATGGGGACTGGCGATGCTTTAAGTACAGTCAAGTGTTTGGGCAGCTCATGGCGAGTGAGATGTGTTCTGAAGAATGAATGGCTATTGCATGAGTGCATGGAATATCTTTGCATAGTAATAATGGAAGAAAAATCAAATTGTTCCAGAGTCTGACTAAGCATTGAGTGGAGTTGCATGAGGATGTAAATTGGGGAGAGAAAGAGCCGTATCTGTATTCTCACCAATCTTTTATGTGTAATGAATTGTTTAGGAAATTTAGCTGGGGGAAAACCATTTGAGTTGGAGTGTGAGAGTCCTTCAGGGCGTTCTTAGAGGTTATCTCTGCGAGGCAGGTGGATGAGGAAGGAGACAAGCTTAACCCTATAAAAATAATTATGATATATTATTGGCAACAAATGGCAATCTAATAGAGTCCTTTCAGCAAAGACACTGCTGGCTGCAATTTCTCTCTGTCATAAGCATAAAAAAACAACCTTTAGTGGAACTTAAATCCAGATAACTTCTCAAACCCTGTGAAGTTAGCTGAAAACTCTCTGTATTTGAAATTTCACCTGTTCCAGCATATTTCCATGCTGCTGTTAATGGGAATGCCCCACCCAAGCAGTGTGCAGCAAGGTTCAACACTTATATCAGCATTAGAAATCTGTTGACAGTTCTAGCAGATCAATGTGTACCTGAGTTTTTTCCCTTTCTTACCTGAAATTTTTCCTTTCTGAGATATTTTTTTTTTGATGTGATGGTGTGACCTTATGATGGTTCACATATCGGAACCTGTTGAATGTTTTACTTCAAAAAGCATAAAAAGTGGTCTCTACAAGCTTTGGAAGAGAGATAGCTGGAGAGAGGGCAGAGATCCTGCAGATCCCTTCCCAAAAATCAACAAGGGAGAATAAAAAGAGGAATGGAACTTGAGAGACTGTGATCAGCCAACAAAACACCTCATGCATGAAGTCTTTTTCTGCAATCCATTGCCTAGAAAGACTTGGCTGATGGTTGGAGAAGGGGCAAGGAAGGGGGAGAAGAGGACAAGCATACTAGCAAAAATCATGGCTCGTTACGTAGTCAGGCAGTAATTGCTGCAATTGGAACTCATCATCTGCTTCGCACTCAATGTCTTGGCCTTTTCAGAATGAATTTTGTTAATGCTAATGTCTGAAGAAAAATGTAGCAATCAGGATATTTGTTGATTTTTGTGATGTTCAGAAGTGAAGCTTTTCTCTTGCTGTTGATTACTTGTCTCCACCAAATTCTTCATGCGACAGCAGCTGTCGTATACTTAAAACACTCCCATGGGGGCTCTGAGAAAGAGGAGTGTAAGAACTACTCCCTGTGAACCCATACTGACTACTCCCAACCACCTTGTTGTCCTTCAGAAGTTTGGAAATAGATCAAAACGTGCTGGAAACCATCACCTTCCCAACGACTGAGATGGGACCAATCAGTGTGTAGTTTCCTGGATTGTCTTCCTTGTCCTTCTTGAAGATAGGAGTGACATTTGCTTTCTTCTACTCCACGTGAACCTCTCCTGAGCACCGTGAACTTGCAATGACATCAACAAGCTCCCTCAGCTCTTGTGGATTTGCATACCTCCACTTTGTTTAAATGTTCCCATAACTGCATCCAAGTGCCTCTTCCACCAAAGCAGGTCTGCCTTACTTCAGATTCCCACTGGTCTCAGGGACTTGGGACTGCTAAAGGTTGGTCTTACCAGTAACGGCTGAGGCAAAGAAAGAGTTGAATGCTGTGGCCTTTTCTGTGCCCCTGGGGAGGGACTTTCAGCTATGTTTGAGTGATGGTGGCTGCTTTCTGATGAACTGTGCTGCTAAGCGTGACCCCCCAGGTGCCACCAAAATGGTCCTGGAAGCCTAACCAGACTAAATGACCTAAACACAGGGGGCTGAAATGCTCAGGGCTTTCAGCACCCCCAACCTCACGTGCTGGGTTTGCTCCAGGTCTTGGAATCTGGAGCTGTCATTATCTCTGGTCTCAGGGAGCATCTGCTATCACCCTTCATCTCCAGCAGAGCTCTCAGGCAATGCTGACAATATCTCGCTGGTGAAGGATGGCTTTTACTCTTACCTTTTTGTCTAGAAAGCAAGGCATGGGTTTCTTGTATAAATTCTGCTGACCTCTTGCTTTTGTTTCTCTTCTGTTTCTTTTTTTCCTTCCACTGGTTTTCCCAATCAAGCGTTAACAATTTGAGCTGCTCTGGGTCCTGGCAGCAGGAGAAGAAACATTCACAGTCCTGCAGAAAGATATGTTTTTGGTAAATTGATAGGCAAAAATAAATCTTCATGTGTTCTAAAATTGAGGGTAGTAGCACAGAAACCTTGGAATGACAATGCTGCGAAGACCTTGTTCACTGTCTTTTTCCAAACATTGATTTCTTGAGGAAGGGAAATCAACAAAAGAAGAAAATAAAAGATCTCACATGCTGAGGTGGAGCCGTTAAAGGAATGTAGGCTCATTAGTCCTGCTAAATGTGATACTGTGTGTAAAAAAAGTCAAAAAAGCAAAGTGAGGTCTGGAAAACTTGGCAGGAAATCAGCCAAGATCCATTATATTATCCTTCACGTGGCTTGTTAGCAGTGACACTAATTGAAGGCTGGACCCTCTTTTTTTGCTGACTGTCTAACACAGGGCCATTTTAATTTCACCTGACTGTGTTGCCCTATTGTAAGAAGTTGGACAAAAACAAGATTTGTGGAAACTCCTACCAATGAGTCCTTGGCTGCCCAAAAGGTCTCTTGGCAGCTAGGTGGTTTTTATTAAAAAGTGGCCTGACCCATTTTTCATTTCTAAGTATCCCAGATAAATTGGCTGCTGTGCTGCTGCATTTCAGCTAATGCTGACTAGGTTTCTACAGCTTTTCAGTGTCTATGAAACTGGTGGAACTATTAAAGACTCTACAATTCCTACTCTCTTCCATAAGAGGACAACCAGGGAAGTGATTCTCGCCCTGTACTTGGCACTGGTGAGACCGCACCTTGAATACTGTGTTCAGGTTTGGGCCCCTCACTACGAGAAAGACATTGAGGTCCTGGAGCGTGTCCAGGGAAGAGCAACAGAGGTGGTGAAGGGGCTGGAGAACAAGTCTAATGAGGAGCAGCTGAGGGAGCTGGAGTTGTTTAGTCTGGAGAAGAGGAAGTTGAGGGGAGACCTTGTCACTGTCTACAACTCCCTGAAAGGAGGGTATAGAAAGGTGGGTATTGGTTGACAGGGGATAGGACAAGAGGGAATGGCCTTAAGCTGTGCCAGGAGAAGTTTAGATCACACATTAGGAAAAACTTCTTCACTGAAAGGGCTCTCAGGCTCTGGCAGAGGCTGCCCAGGGAGATGGCGGAGTCACCACCCCTAGAGGGATTTAAAAGGTAGGTAGATGATGGTAATCCTGTCCCCTAATCCTTGGGGACAGGATTTAGTAGTGGACAGGTATGGTTGGACTTGATGATCTCAGAGGTCTTTTCCAGCCTAGGGATTCTATGACTTGAGGAGGACTGTGCCAACTCTTGGACCACCGGAGAGTTGTCCAAGAGTTGGGAGTAGCTGAAATAATTGCTGTTGTAGGAAGAAGTTGTAGAACAATGGGATTGATTTGGGAGAATCTTTCATAGTGCACTGGGATAAGAACTCCTATGCTTTTACTGCTTTTATTGACATTACTCGTAATTTCCTCTTACAGTTCTCTTCCTCGCTTTTTGCGCTTTCCTGAGCGAACAAGCTTAGTTGTATAATGACATGCTGAGTTTTGCTTCCCTTGTATCAGTGTAAATCTAAAGTGTCTCTGCAGAAGGCAAAAATATCTGATGTTGGTTAAGGAAGAAATAGTCCCACTAAAGAGTTTGTTAAAGAGAAAAATTCCCTCTCCAATTGTGGAATAAATTAACAGTTCGAAGCAGCCACTAGGATGCACCTCTCTGGGGCTGATGACTGGAGAGACTTAAAAGTCTATTAAGTTAATGCCTAAATTCTTCCTTTGCAGCCCGTTGTTATACAACTGAGCTTGTTCGTGTGCACAGAGGAATGGTCCTCACAAGCTGGACTGTGGCAAGGTCCTGAGTTCCCATCAGAGAAGGGATTTACATCAGCAAGGAAGCATTTGGTGGTTATGACTACCAACTGTGTTAATCAACAGCTTAAATTAAAAGTCACTGACAAGTTGCTTTGGGATTCGTGTGGCTGAGCAAGGGGAAAGAGCCAGAAGGAGCATTTCTGAGAAAACTCCCATGTGTCAGTGAGGATTATAAAATGACAGAATGGTTTGGGTCAGAAGGGACCTCAAAGCCCTTCCAGTCCCACCCGCTGCCATGGGCAGGGACACCTCCCACTGGATCAGGGGCTCCAAGTCCCATCCAACCTGCCCTGCAGGGATGCGGCAGCCACCACTGCTTTGGGCAACCTGGGCCAGGGCCTCCCCACTCTCAGCGTGAAGAATTTCTTTCTAATGTCTAATCTAAATCTTCCCTTTTCCAATTTAAAGCCTTTCCTCCTCATCCTATCATTCCAGGCCCTTGTAAACAGCCCCTCACCAGCTTTCCTGATGCCCCTTTCAGCACTGGAAGCTGCTCTAAGGTCTCCCCGCATCCTTCTCTTCTCCAGGCTGAACAGCACCAACTTTCTCATCCTGTCCTCGTAGCAGAGGTTCTCCAGCCCTCGGATCCTCTTCATGGTCTCCTCTGGACTTGCTCTAATGGATCCATGTCCTTCCTGTGTTGAGGGCTCCAGACCTGGACATAGGACTCCAGGTGAGATCTCATCCTTTCCTCTGCTGATTGCTGATTTATTGCACAGAAATGGGGCACCATCAGAACAGGACAGGACCTTTACGAGGCAAAATCTGCCCTTATGCTTCATGGGGTACTGTGTGCAACTGGTGGAAAGCTGATTTTGTTTGAAGAGAAGTGTCAATGTGTGGTGACACAGGGACCTCACTGCTGCACAACTGCCTGAAATGGGGCAAAGCTAGATCCTGTCTTCTGCTGCCTGAATGGCTGAATGGTTCCTCCATGGCCAAGAGAGGCTGGGTTTGGAGGACCACGCATCCTGGGGGTCACCACCAAGAGCCCTGTCTGGAGTCCTGTGTGGCAGAAGCAACCTGCCAGTCCCTTGAGCCATCTAGTGGTGCCTTCCTTGACTATTGAACGTAATGTCTTACTGAAAAACATGAATAGCATCTTATTAATCTAAAAGGAGTGATTTGTGCCAGAAACAGGTGAACTAAATGAAAATATCAGTGTTTTGGTAGGCTACAACAGCAACAAAAGCTCCGGCCTGGAAATGGCAGCCAAGATAAAGAGGTGGATGCCACGGCAGGATGCTAAAGGCTGAGAAGGTTGGTCTGGTGTGGTCTGTCTTACTCTTTGTCTTGGTGTTCGCATCACCTTATGGATGCTTGTTGAACAAGGCTGGGAGTTTCAAAGAAAAGGTGAGCTTTCTAACGTTGAAACATCAAATCCTTCTGATGGGGTTTGTGATTGAAAAGCAGAAATGTAGTCTTGAGTAATTCAAAGAAGATTTAATCATCAAAGCTGCAATTAAGAGTGTGGTGAGTCATCTTACAATTGTCCATGTGCTGAGGAGTACGGGCTGTGTGAGTGATCATGTTGTCATGACTGGTTTTGCTCGGTGGGGAGATGGGAGCTGCTACTACTTCCAGCTACGGAAGCAATCTAAGTTCTGCAGCCCTGTGTATATAGAGCAGAAGAAAAGGCAGTCCTGGCTCCCCTATTTGTGTATTTTATTTACTAGTTCTGTCTGCAGCATCTGAATCCATTACAGTGGTTTATTACTTTTTGCCCTCTTCTAGAGTGTCTGCTCTCAGTAGGAATTGGGATTATCTTTTCCAGTTTACACTAACAAATTACCCACCAAAACGAATAGATGAGAACTGATCTTTAGAGTGCTAACATCCTTTTTTTTCCTTTCTGCAGCATGAGCTAACATGAAATATTTAACTGAGCTTTTCACAATTATGCATTTTCTTCAATTAAAATTGCAAAAGACAAGGAAATGAAGTTGAAAATACCCAACCATGACGTTTTCAGAACCCCTTACAAGTAATCTAATATTTCCTTTTAGATCCTGTTGTTTTATTCTGCCTGATAAAAAAGTCAGTGCTTAGTACAATTTGGCTTAGACTCATAGAATCATTTGGTTGGAAAAGACCTTTGAGACCATCAAGTCCAACTATATAGGATAAATTCCTTGTTCCCAAGGGAATGGCAGGAGGATGTGCCAGGGGAGGGTTAGATTGGACATTAGGAGAAGGTTCTTCCCCCAGAGGGTGATGGAGCACTGGAACAGCTCCCGTGGAAGCAGTCACGGCACCAAGCCTGACAATATTCCAGCAGCATTTGGCCAACACCCTCAGACACACGGTGTGAATGTTGGGGTCGTCCATGCAGGGTCAGGAGTTGGTCGTGATGATCCTTGTGGGTGCCTTCCAACGCAGGACATTCTATGATTCTAACATACGATTCTAGGATTCCTAAAAATCTTTTGTCTGTCACACAGAAAACCAGCTAAAAGGAAGGAGGAGAATTTGTAACTCTCTGCTGGAAAAACAGAATGAAAGATTTGGATATTCTTCTACTAGTCTTTCTTTCCCAGTTCCTCAATTCCCTTCCCAGTGACAGTGAGATATCATCATGGTTTATTTTCAATTTCTCATAACAGCTGCAATAGTCCAACTCTCACAAACTGGAATGTGATTGCCTGCTTTACAAAAATCACTGCTGTAGCTCTGTGCTTAAAGGTTTATTGGTAAAACAAGCTTTTTTATCATGCCTTTTTTTGACATCAAGTGTCTCAAGTCTATGACAGATTGCTATAAATCAATGTCAGCTTATACCAGAATCCCAAAAGGATCATCTAATGTAAAATACAATGCAATCAAATCAATTGGTACTTTTCCCCCAGCTTTATCTGAAAAGAGACCTGCTCTGTTCACTGAGACACATCAGGTTATCTGATCTACAGAGTCTTGCAAAGAAGCAAACTCAAATATCTTATGAACCAAATCCATTGTGGGCACTTAATTCATTCAGTTCATATCATGCATGTATAGGAAATGCTCTTAAATTCTTACATGACTTTACAAATGCAGTGGTTTAGCAAATGAGAAGTGGTATTGCTCTCTCTGCATTTGCAGTGTATTAGAACGGCCTTTATCTAGGGCAGTCAAAGAGTTGTGACGGTTTAATGGGGAAATAGAAGAAAGCCTGTTTTAGAAAATGTGGATCTTGCCCGTAAAATCCTTCAGAGCTTTTCTAGAGATGGTCCAGGCTAGGACGAACAGTTTATGTCCTTTAAATTTGGAGGAGGGAGCTGCCCACCTGCAAACTCGACGTGCTTTAGTACAGCTCAGCCTTGCCTTGCAGTTGGGGAATGCCTAGAAGAGGTGGTGGGAGTGTATCCACAACTGGGATACAGCTTTCCAGATGATGTTGACAAAATCCACGGACGTCCTGATGGGGTGTGAAATCATTTAATGGTTTGGGTAGGAAGGCACCTTGATGAGAAGGTCTGGGAGTCCTTTTTGTGGCATGTATTTTTCATGAATTTCTGCCCATTTCCATGTTGTTGGTCTCTTCTGTAAATTCAGCCACCTCAGATGCTCCAAAATTTAGTCACATATCTGCTGTGATAATCGTGTTTCAACCACTCATCCATGCAAGTGAGGGTGGCCTTGCCACCTGATATAACGATGAGTGGATAACCTTAATGTTGGTGAGAACTAAAAGCTTGACAATGAAGAGGAGGACCTTCCAAGGCTCAGGCACTGAAAGCAGTGACATAATTTGGCTCCATTATGTTTCCTTTTTATGTGTGTTCAAAAGAGGAAAAATACTTGCATTTTAATATCACACCAGCAATCTAAACTGAGAGGGAAGTAATTATACATGAAAGAAAGATAATCTTTTGTAATAACATTTTTAAAGTATCAGCTTTGTTCTATCATAATATTTTTATGGTTAGATTTACCTTCTAATATTTT
This sequence comes from Phaenicophaeus curvirostris, assembly GCF_032191515.1. Lineage (NCBI taxonomy): Eukaryota > Metazoa > Chordata > Aves > Cuculiformes > Cuculidae > Phaenicophaeus > Phaenicophaeus curvirostris. The sequence continues at coordinate 10,597,641 of NC_091400.1, read as the reverse complement.
AATAACTTTAGCATGAAGTAAGGAAGTCCTTTGTAGCTTATCTCACAAGCCTGTCTAGGACATTGCACTTAATGAGGTTTATAATTCAATATAACCACATCTGCATCTCTAATAATGCCTAGCATTTAATCTTCATTGCACCACTTGAAGCAAAAGATCTAAAATTAAACCTACTGCAGCTTAATCTAATAATAAACACGCATGACATTTTGTGCAAAACATGTGCCTGATCGGCACGGTGCACTCTTGTGATTGTATCAGATGTAGAAAGGCAAAGTTTAATTGGCCAAAGGTAGATGGTGACATTTAACTCCCACTGATACATCCACTTTGGGGTAACTCTGAGATTCCGTCCTTGGAAGAATGGGCTGATGGTTGGATCGTTGGCAAACTCAGGTCCAAATCCCAGGAGCTAGAGCAGCATTAACACAGTCCCTTACTAGTACCAAGTGATTTTCTACCCTTTTACTTCAGACAGGTAATTTTGGTACCTTCAACCCTTCAACAGGAGCCTTGAATTTGTATGTGGTCAGTGGTAAGGGGTAATTAACTGGAACAGCTGAGCTCCTGAGGCACCTGAACACCGTTTGGGTTGTCAACACTGGTACAAGTGTCCTTCCCACTTTGGGTCCCCACAGCCCTTGGAGACTGTTACAGAACACGCTAGCAAATTCTCAAGTGGCAGGGTGATTCAGTCTGGATGATAAGGGTGGTCTTTCAACTGCGGGTAGTGACAGCCAGAACACTTAGTGGGTCTGGGGGGACCAGAGTTGCAGGGTGGAGTACCTCCGTTAAGAATGAGGGGACTGCACATGGGGTAAAGACTATTTGTGTGCCCAGGAGGAACTTCATGTGAGAAATCCCCTTGAGTTAATGGAACTTAACAGAAGCAAGCAGAGCAATGGGGCCAATTCCCGCAGAGCTCTTTGTGAGCTCAGGGTTTTGCATGAGACCTGTAGGTTGGTGGTGTTTCTTTTCCAAGATGTAAGCCTTGCTTTGTAATCAGGTTTTATGCTTTGTGGGCTACAACAGCTCTGTCACAGTGACACCAACGTTTGTCTCTGATCAAAGTGAGACAAACAAGCAGGACAGAAGACATGGCACGTAGAGATAACATTTTGGAGAACAGGCAGCGTTAGAAACATCTATCATACATTCAGGTGAAATGATGAATTTGTGAAAGCCAAGCCAAATCAGAATCATGGAATGGTTTGGGTTGGAAGGGACCAAAAAGCCCATCCAGTTGCAACCCCTCTCATGGGCAGGGACACCTCCCACTGGATCTGGTTACTCTGAGGCCCCATCCAACCTGGCCTTGAACACCTCCAGGGATGTGGTAGCCACAGGAAAACATTTCTCCCTCAGATCTCATCTCAATCTCCCCTCTTTCAGCTGAAAACCATTCCCCCTCATCCTATCCCTGCATTCCCTGCTCAAGAGCCCCTCCCCAGCTTTCCTGGAGCTTTTTTAAGCCTTGGAAGGCTGCTCTGAAATCTCCCCAGAGCCTCCTCTCCTCCAGGCTGAACAAATCCAACTGTTATCATCCTGTTCTCATATGGGAGGTACTCCTCCACCATTTAATGAGAAGCTAAATGATCTCATTCATCCTCAGTCCAGCTGCACTCAAAATCACTTCTGTGATTCTTACAGGTACAAAAATTACAAAAAGTCAGTGAGAGACTGGAACCGATGGGTGTTTTTCTCCCCGTATTTCAAAGTCCTGACTGGATTGTAGAGCAGTTAAATTCTGTTTTCTTTTAAATGTATTTTGAAGCTATTGCGGTAAATAGCAATGTAGCTCCTCCATGTGAGATGCCTTTGTGATACTCACAGGAAGTCCCCGTGACAACTGAAAAGACAGTTCTTCACTGGCATCTGGGTAGAACAATTTGACATCAGCTGGATCAGGATGGGGAGCTTTGATCGGAGGAGATGAAAGACTGGCAATAACTCTGCTGGGCCAGAAAGTCCCCTTGCTGAAGCTGAAACTTCACATTTCAACTGGGCTCCATCTGACTTAAATTAAATAAGGGAAGATCAAAGTCTACAAATCTCCCTGATCTACATCAGCACGGCCAACTAAAGGTAAGAATTCTTGGTGTCTTTCTGTTCCTTTGAAGTCAATAGTGAACTTTGGGCTGCATGTGAGGACACAAGGAGTCCACTTGGGTAGCTGCAGGTTTACAATAATAGCAATGAAACGTTTAATTTTTGCAAGGGGAGGGACAAAATAGTGCAGTCACAGCTGTAGGTCCCTACTCTTCCCCCAGACTGATTTTATCTTTAGGATTGGCTTTGTCTTATGATGATAATAGAAGCACAATTACATCTAATAAATCAGGGAAACCGTTGTTTTAATTTTCCTTCAGCTATAAATCACAAACTATGCTGGTTTTGTACAACCACTTCCCTTCCTTGCATGCTAGGGAAGTGAGCTGGAGACTCGCTAATGATAAAAACATCCTGAACGAAAGCAGCTGGAAATAGCCAGTATGATAACACCAGCCTGCTGTCAGCCCTCATCTATTTTTGTTTGATTGCTATCTGATTGTGATTGAAAGGCTCGCTCCCTGAGTTAGCTACCTTGAGGCCAACCTTGAAAACGTGTCGCATTTGGCTACTTGATAGCATCTTGAGTGTAATGTTAAATCCTGAGCGTGCACGGTGCAAAAAATAGAAAGCTGGCATCTTGCTACGCTGAGCAGCAAAGGAAAAGCAACATGGAAAGAAGCTGACAGACGTGCAAAGAAATGGAAGTGCTGCGAGGCAGAGAGAGGAGCCCGTACACGTGCATTAGCAGCTCTGGGCAGAATGAAATAGTGGCTTCCCCAGGGTCCAGGTTGGCCTCGTGTTTCACTGTTGTTGCAAAATACAGCATCCCTTCTCTGCAGTGAGGATCGACATGAGGACAACTTTGTGTGTGGCTCAGGAGGGCTGAAATCTGAGCAGTTCCCAGAGTAAACAGGCTCGTTTTGACTGGACTTGGGATTGAGGTTATAGAGGGGATGGAGAGTACGTTGGTTGACGCGGCTGTGCTAGGGATGTGTAGGATGTTTATCTAAGACGTAAGTAAGGGAGATAAAATAAATCTTGATTATTGTGACTAAAAGTCAGGAAAAAATGGTAATAGCAGGTTGGCTGTGGAGGATAGCGTTGGTTATGTTGATTTCCGTTTCTGTTGTCTGACTGACAGCCGTAAATAACAGCTATGAGGCCAAATGATACAGGTTCAAATCACACCTCTCTGAGAAGAAGGGAGGAGTGTTTTCAAAGCATCTGAGGCTGATAGCAACAAACCATGACAATGAGCTCCAGGAGACCAGGCTGCCCAAAGCCCCATCCAACCTGGCCTTGAACACCAACATAAATATAAATCCCTGGCAGTAAAATAGGGTTTTCAGAAGCACTTAGTGCTTGCATTATGGGAGTGGCAGATCAAAACCCACACCTCTCTTCCAGGTGAGCATGGAAATGAAGAGCATTACTTCAACTATTTATTTGTGTTCTGGGGTCAGGAGTGCTTCTGACCTGGAGCACGTGGCTGCCTGCCCATAACAAACATCCCACCCCACAAAGCTGAGGGAACTGGGCTTGTTCAGCCTGGAGAAGAGGAGGCTGAGGGGAGACCTCATTGCTGTCTACAGCTACCTGAAAGGAGGTTGTAGTGAGGTGGGTGTTGGCCTCTTTTTGCCCAAGTGACATGTGATAAGACAGGAGGGAATGGCCTCAAGCTGCGCCAGGGGAGGTTCAGGTTGGACATAAGGAAAAACTTCTTCGCGGAAAGGGTTCTCGGGTGCTGGCAGAGGCTGCTCAGGGAGGTGATGGAGTCCCCATCCCTGGAGGGAATCAAAAAGATGGGTAGATGAAGTGCTTAGGGATCTGGTTTAATAGTGGACAGGTACGGTTGGACTTGATGATCTCAAAGGTGTTTTCCAACCTAGAGATTCTATGGTTCTGTGAAGGCGCTGGCTGTTTTTCCTCACTGCTGCTGTTTGTCATTTTTTAGCTAAGAGACACAGAAAAAGGAGCAATGAGCACAAGGCTCCCAATGGCTGTCAGTAAATTTATTTTGCAGTTAACAGCCTTTGTAACGTGCAGCCTAACTTTATCTCCTTTCACTGTGGGTGTGCTGGGATAATTGCTGGAGTACTTTGTTAAAAAGAAAAGCCCTCCCCATTTCCATTAATGCCCGGTGTGGCGCCTGTTTCACTTGACTGCTCTAGGTACCATTTACAGTTCAATTTCACACTCATGATGGACTGAAACATAGAAACCTGCTTGCTCTCCACTTCACTAATCATGTGCATTAATAAACAGGGAGATTCATAAAGTCTGTTGCTCTCGTTTTCCCTTTGTAAGTCTATTTTTATGAATCGAATAATGAGGCTTTTTTCCCCTGTGAAAATGCCAGAGGAATAAATACAGTCCTATCTTATTAGGGTGTAATAAGGCACTATTTTAGGGAAGGAAGCCAGGCGTGCAGAAGTCGTTGCAAACTAGAAAGAACAAAATATCCAGCCACAAAGAATAGCATTGTATGATGTCAATCTACAGCATGCATGTGTTTGTATAATCGCATTGGAATTCACTTTGAACTTTAGCCTGGAAAATTTACTTATTGGGGGAAGGGGAAAGGATTTGAGTATCTAAGCACCAAAATAGCTGAGACAAAGTAGTAAAACTGTGTGGTTGGTTGTATGGCAGAACCACGTGAAAATGCAAAGAATCCCTTTTGTAACGGGTAGAAACAAGTAAAGCCACTTGATCAGTATGGTATGAGATAAGTATACAAGCCACAGGAAATGCTGGGTTCCTCACATTCCTCTCTTATTGTTTTTCCAAGGGTGGCTAATTTTTGCCTTTTTAAGGAACATGACTTGTTCCTTTTTTGTACACGACTTGTTCTTGCTCTGGATTAGTAATGTCAGTTCTATGCAGAAGAAGAAAGAACAGGCCTAAGTGCCGTTACATGAGATAAAACAAGGGTAAGAGGTCAGAACACCACAGGCTTTTTTCTCCTGTTGCTTCACCTCAAATCCTGCGTTCAATTTTGGGCCCCTCACTACAAGAAGGAGATGGAGGTCCTGGAGCTTGCCCACAGAAGGAGAACAGAGTTGGGGAATGGGCTGGAGAACAAGGGTTATGAAAGGCGGCTGAGGGACCTGGGGCTGTTTAGCTTGGAGAAAAGGAGGCTGAGGGGACATCTTACTGTTGCCTGTAAGTACCTAAAAGGAGATTGTAGAGTTTTATATTGGTCTCCTCTCCCAAATGACAGGTGATAGGACAAGAGGAAATGGCATCAAGTTGTGCCAGGGGAGGTTCAGATTAGAAATCGGGAAAAACTTCTTCACTGAAAGTGTTCTTAGGCACAGGCAGAGGCTGCCCAGGGAGGTGGTGGAGTCTCCATTTCTGGAGGTATTTAAAAGATGGGTAGATGAAGTGCTTAGCGATCTGGTTCAGTAGTGGACAGGTACGGTTGGACTCAGTGATCTCAAAGGTCTTTTCCAACCAAGCGATTTCATGATTCTTTGGCAAGGCAAGAAGTAAGAAACCTAGGTTTGACCTACTACAGCATTTATTAGCCCTCAGTCACACTGACTGTATGACAGGGCTGCTACCCATGAAATCCCTGCTCTGTAGGGACTGCCCCATCTGACCCTGTGTAAAACGGGATGTAGCCATTCTCTGTTAAAAGCATATGAGAAAAGCATTCCAATTCCTTAAGCATGTTTTCAGAAGTGCTCAGTATGTTGCAGTTTATTTTGGGTTTATTTGGCCAGAATAACAAAATATCCTGTGTGCTCAGAGGAGGGCAACGAGGCTGGAGCACAAATCTTATGAGGAGAGGCTGAGAGACCTGGGGCTGTTTAGTCTGGAGAAAAGGAGACTGAGGGGAGACCTCATCACCTCCTACAGATCCCTGAAAGGAGGTTGTAGTGAGGGAGGTGCTGGTCTCTTCTCCCAAATAACAAGTGATGGGGGAGAGGAAGTGCTCTCAAGTTGCACCATAGGAGGTTTAGGTTGGATACTAGGAATAATGTCTTTACTGGAAGAGTGGTGAAGCATTGGAAGGGGCTGCCCAGGGCAGTGGTGAAGTCTCCATCCGTGGTGGGGTTTAAAGAGCATTTAGATGTGGCAGTTGAGGACATGGTTTAGCAGGCACGGTGGTGTTAGGCTGATGATTGGACTGAATAAGCTTAGAGGTCCTTTGCAACCTTAATGATTCTATGATTCTCAATGCTGTGGTTGCTGAGCCTTGTAGAAAATCATACGGCTTTTTCTGATGACAAGGGTGCAGAGCCGGCTTCAAAACCTCACCCAGAATTGTTTGTTAAAATGAAAGGCATAGATTTGTGTCAGGCCTTTTTTTTCCTCTTGGTCTTATGGCATATTAAGTGACAGCAGTGTGGTCATGTCTTTAAACGTACATGGCCTGTTCTCTGGCAGTGCTCAAAGAAAATCATACTGGAACAACACCAATTCAGTCTGCAAATCATATTGGTGATGGGCTTCTGGCTTTTTCAGCGCTTTTAATAGAGCAAAGCAGACTCATATAGTTAGGATTTAATCCTTAGTGTTTGAACAGCTTTGCAGCCTGTCTCTCCCCTTTAAATGTTGCCTTCTCAGTCCAGTTTTTTGAGAATGGACAATGGTTGGGATTGCATCTTCTGCTTAGACAGACATGAAAAAGCTCCTTTTCTCTCAGTAAATGCCACCTGTCCTGAAAAGCGGTGGGGTGATGTCTGTGATGAACCACCTGCAGCATGTAATGATTCATCTTCAGGCCTAGGAATAAAAAAGCTTTTTCCAGTCAGTAGCCAAGGTAATTTGATTACAGTATTTGAGCTGGAAGGTGTAAGCATGTAGAAACTTCCTCTAACTGACTCACGTCATGTTTGGAAATTCACCATGACAGCAAGCCTTTGCCTCAAGTTTACTTTTGCCTCCTCATCTCCCCTGTTTTATTTAGTTTTAGCAAGAACTGTGAGGATATGAGGGTCCAGGGCCACCCTTTGCATCTTTTTGAGGTGGGGATCTAAGAGAAAGATGAAGCAGGATGACAATAGGTCCCTCCTACCCCACAGTGCCGTGCAGCCTGTATGTGATGGGGTGGAGGGGATGAGGAAACCATGCTGGTCTTGTCTGTGATTGCTTCCCTAGGAAGCAGAATCGCAGAATAATTAAGGTTGGAAAAGACTTCTAACACCATCCAGTCCAACTGTCAGCCCAACACCACCGTGCCTGCTAAACTGTGTCTCAAAGTGCCACGTCTACATGCTTTTTGAACCCCTCCAGGGACAGTGGGTCCACCACCTCCCTGGGCAGCTTCTGCCAGTGCCTCTGAACCCTTTTGGTGAAGACATTTTTCCTAATATCCAATCTAAACCTTCCCTGGCACAACTTGAGGCCATTTCCTCTCATCCTATTACTTCTTACGTGGGAGAAGAGACCAGCACCCACCTCACTCCACCCTCCTTTCAGTTAGTTGTAGACAGTGATGAGGTCTCCTTATCTGTTTACTCCCCTCAGCCCCCTTTTCTCCAGGCTAAAATAAGTTAGAGTCGATCCTAGAAAGGGTTAAGGATTGATAATGGAGTAAAAGGGAAGTTATACTGTACACTTCTGCTAAGAGTACCCTAGGAAAATGACTCCTGCTTCTTTTTTATTGCACTGCCTTGATTTCGCTGGCTTCTGCCTTTATGCTGATAAATATAACTTTTGACAGGAAACAATAGGGTCTGTGTGTCACAGCCTGGGTTTCTGGTCTTGATTCCTCGCCAAAACTGCTACACTTTGCACTTGCACAGTTCTTTTCATCTTCAAAGCCTTTCACAGATCTGATGTAAACAGCTGGAGTTCCACTCGTTTTGGTGTCAGAGAGCTTAGTAGCCTTCAGAAAAGGATTATGCATTTGCATGGGAAATAGGAACGTCATCTGCTGCTCTGCTAGCTTAAATTTTATGAAGATTATCAAGCTAGAAAGCAGTTGGGGTTAAGTAATTTTCCTTGTGGTCAACGTGCATATTCCTGGCTACAGTTTTATTGGATGGATCGAGGATTATTGAATCGATCCTTAAATGTGTTTACAAGAAATGCAATTGCTGAGACAAACAGTATTTTTGAGTGTAGTTGATTTTGATGTTTTAACTAGCCATGTACCTGTATGTCCGAAAGCATACACCCAACATGTACAGTGGTGTTGTCTTGGTACTACTTTTTCACCGTGTTACTTCATAGTGTTTCAAAACACACATTTAACAAAAAAGGCACTTTTTCACTAGTACATCCTACGATATACATTGGTATTTTTAAGCTGTGAGTGCATTTAAGAGCTCAAAAGCTCGTTCATCTTCCTGTTCCATGGCAGTGGCAGGTCTGTCTAACCTGGAAAGATGTTCATCTACTCTTTGTATCAATTGTTTTCCTCTTTACCTATTTAGAGACTCATACTCTGTTTGCCTTATAGACAGGCAATGCCTGACTGCTTCTATAGTGAAATTTAACCCAGTTGTTTCACGCTTTCTCTGTAAACCATAGAAGCATGGAATGGTTTGGGCCAGAAGGGACCTTAAAGCCCATCCAGTTGCACCCCCACCACGCGCAGGGACACCTCCCACTGGATCAGGTTGCTCCAAGCCCCATCCAACCTGGCCTTGAACACCTCCAGGGACGGGTCAGCCAGGACTTCCCTGGGCAACCTGGGCCAGGGCCTCCCCACCCTCACAGGAAAACATTTCTTCCTAAAATCTCATCTCAATCTCCCCTCTTTCAGCTGAAAACTGTTCCCCCTCATCCTGTCCCCAATGGATGAGGAGAGGTGAAAATCTTTAGCTGTTGGAACTGCCCTTCCAGCTGCTCTGTTGGTACTGTTTTTCCAACTCAGCACACTTCGTCAGTTAATCTAAACCCAAAAGCTTTGGCTTGGTCAGAACCATTTTTATGGTGTTGCCACTGAGATGAAAACCAAGACATTCTTGTAACAACAACTCCGACTCACGCAAATCACAGATGCTTTTTACATCTGTCCTTTGCTCAGATTCTTGAGCCCAGCCCTCTTGTAGCATCTAGTCTCCTCTCAGAGCCTTCCCCTGTAAATGTAGATATGCCTTTTTGCATGTGGAAAATGAAGCATGGAGTCATCTGAGTTATGTTCGCTGCTCTGGGAAAACCATGCAGCGAAGCCAGGATGTGAAAACATTATTTCAGAGTTATGAGTTGGTGCTTCAGCACAAGCCTGTTCCTCTCAGCTGGAGAGAAATAACCTCTGGAATATGAAAGCTGGTGAATTAAACCGAACACTCATCTCCTCCAGTGACTCATCTGCTTTTTAGTTTCATCTGGTGGACAATTTTGTCCTCCTTCTTTGAAGAAGCAGTTTAAAATAATTCCCTTTTAATTTGTCACCAGTGCATCCTGCCAGGTCCTTAACCAAAGTCTTCTCTTCCGAGGCCAATTCAGCAAACCTGTCCTGGCTCCAGTGTTCCCGGTGCGAGTCACGCTTCTGTGGGAGCGCCGTCATTGCTCCTGCTGTACCTTATCTGGAGGTCACAGGAGCAGACCTGGCTGAGAGAGCAATAAAAATGTCTTCAGCTGTCTCTACAGGCAAGAATTGTTGCTGCTTTGAAAAGGCAGTAACCAGTCTGCATCAAAGGCAGATGTCCTGAAAGACGTGAGCACCAGCCTGGTGAGGTCTTACTTGTGAGCCATGGTGTTACAGGCAAGCATTTCACTGTTGGAGAAGGATTTGGCACTGATCCTGTCCCCTCCTCTGCAGTGCAGGTTCACCTACTTTTCAGCTGATATTCCTTTCTGATTAAGCTGAGAGAGGGGAGATTTAGATGAGGTCTTAGGAAGAAATGTTTTCCTGTGAGGGTGAGGAGGCCCTGGCCCAGGTTGCCCAGAGTTGTCATGAAAGCCCCATCCCTGGAGGTGTTCAAGGCCAGGTTGGATGGAACTTGGAGCAACATGATCCAGTGGGAGTTGTCCCTGCCCGTGGCAGGGGGTGGAACTGGATGGACTTCAAAGTGCTTTCCAACTCAAGCCGTTGTACGATTCTATGAGTTTTTTCCTTTTGCATCCATCAGGAATCTTCAGTCCATTGTTCTCTGCTCTGTGTTATTTGACAGTGACTTCCTCTGGGCTTTCTTTTTTCTCCTTCAGTGCTTCCCTCATAAAACCAGATTCTTGTGTCCTAAGCCTTTAGTGAGGTTTTTGATTATTTCCTGTCCCCCACCCAGCACTTTCTCTTCCCAGCATTTCTTTATTGCTTGCTGGTATCTGTTCTCTACGCAGGCCGATAGCTCTTACCTGAAACCTTAGCTTTGTGAATATCATTTTTTGCCCCTTTCACTTTCATTTAAATGTATTTTGTTCCTGAATAGCTCCAAACTGCCGCAACAGTTATTTCCTAGTGAGACTGAAGGAGATGCTTGCAGATATTTTCAAATCACTGCATTTATCATTCTGAGCTTCTCATCTTACCTGCCTCCTCTGATTATCTGGGCAGCCAGCAAGACAAACAGGGGCTGTGAATAACTCTGCTTTCTGCCCCGAATACCTCTCTGAAGTAAAACCTTCCCTCTTCTTTCAGCTTTAATTTTCAGGTGGTGCATTTGCTTCTGTGCTTCCCTCCAGGATGCTGCCAAAAGAAGTTCTAACTCTATTTTACGGCAGCTGGTCTGATGGGTGGGTGTTTCCTTGTATCCAAACACACTGCGTGGTTCTGCCCACATAGAGGTCACCGCTCTCCTTGGGGATGTTTGCCCCGTTCCTGGAGGTGTTCCAGGCCAGGTTGGATGGGACTTGGAGCAACCTGATCCAGTGGGAGCTGTCCATGCCCATGGCAGGGGGTTGGAACTGGATGGGCTTTAAGGTCCCTTCCAACCCAAAGCATTGCAGGATTCTATGATGACTCTAAGCATCATCCCACCAGCTGAGCCCCTCGTGCTCCCCTTTCTCCAGGGCAGTGGATTCTGTGCCTGGTTCTCAGGCTGTCGCATTGCCAAACCCAGCATATTCATCCCCATCCTCTGGGGTTGCCTTTTGTCTCTCCAGCTGTTATAGACCTTTCCTTGGGTTGCCAGGGAATCTGTCCTGGCAACAGGGAAAGCTGCTACCCTGAAAAGCCTGATCAGAGAGACAGGAGTAAAAATAGGGTGACGCTATTTCAACCTGGTGTACTTTTTAGCTAAGATCTAATGTTGCCGGTTCTGCCAAGCTCTACCTTTGTACGGTGGGGAAACATGGTGTGAACCAATCCTGTAATCTGCGGTTAATGCTTGTCTCTAAAATACAAACCTGATAAAAATAGCAGCCCTTCAGACTCTGCGTGATGTATAAAGAAATGCTCTGTGGTGTGTTTAGGATTAAATCCTTTAATAGCAGTAATTCTTCCATTACAGCACAAATTATTTTATTTTATATTGGACTGTGTCCAGAAAGCCTGTTTAGTAGAATTGATTAAAGACTTGAATAATAGTTTAAATATTTAGATAATCATCCCATATCCTAGATAAATGGATAAAGGGAAACAAGGTTTTTTTTTCCCAGATCCAGAGGATATTGAATGCAAAACTCCAGCTGCGTGGAAATAATATAACGCGGCAAGAATATGTCAGATGCTGGATCAGCTGGGTATTTCTTAACTGCTATTTTGAAAATGCATCTGTTTTCATGCAAATGTTGCTGTCTGATGCAGGACCAAAGTATATAATTTCTTTTTAATCTACAGTATTTAGATATTATATTTTTTTGGAATTTCTTAGCTTTACCTCCGTCTGGAGCAGTGTTATATCGTGAATCTGTCACTGCTGGCCACGTGCTAGAAGGGAGGGTGAGCATAATCATTTAGTTATGAGACACTGAATAAAATAAATGATCTTTTCAGAGATTCATAGTGTTTAAGCCCGGGAGGGATTGTTGCTTTTAGCCTGACCTCCTCTGTATCACATCTTTATAAAGCAGGAGCTGTCTCTGCTGCACTAATCATTTTTTGAGGCCCATGTTGCATAGAATTATCAGTCTCCTGGATAAATACCAGCTGTTGGGATGCTTCCAGCTATGCCTTTTCCTGAAGAGGCTTCTGTATAATAGAACAGGACTGATGATGCTCTTTTTGAAAGGAGAATTCGCCACAGGAGCCAGGAATGTAGGAAGAAGCTTCAGGTTCAGAGAGAATGAGGTTTTCTGGCACAGCTCTGAAACTAGGAAGGGTGAGTGGTGAAATGAAAGGATTCCCCAGGCTGGCAGCCAATTTCTTTCATTTCGCAGGGGAAGAATCATGGGGAGAACAGGCAGCAGTGCCCCAGAACAGGAGACTTCTCCTTCAGTTTGCAGCAGCTCTTGGTAATGTCTGAGAGGAAGGATGCTATATGTAAGGAAGCAGCAACGTTTGTCCATGTGACAGTAAAAAGATCTCCATTTTTCCCCCCTTCTTGTGCACATTGTCTCGATAATGAGCAGCTTGCCCACAGCCACAGCAATCGGCAATGACGGGACAGGTTTCTAATGGGCTAATCACAAAGGTTTATAAATGTCCTGCAGTGAAACTGGTTTTGTAGGTTTTCTATGTACTTGTGCCAGGAACTGTTGGTCGTAACTGTGCATATGCCTGCATGACTGTGTGTGTGCTCATACGCAGTGAGAGGATGCTGTGAGGAATTGTATTTTGGTTCTGCTGGGTTTTATCAGGAGCCTTGTGCACTTGACAGACAGCTGCTAAAGCTCTCAAATGCTCATGCCAGTGCATTTTTGACACTTGCCTGTGTAGATATAATTACGCTAGCATGGCTACATCAGACCATTAGACGCTCTCAATCAATGCTGGTTGTGGCCATGGTTCCAAAAGTGGGCTGGAAATAGGATGCCTGCAAGATGAACCTCCCTTTTTATGCTGTATAGAGCAGGAACTGTGTCAGGGATCAGAATGCGGCCGTCTCTCATTTCTGAATGCTCAGTTTTCCTAGAAAAATGAGCATGAAGTGACCTTTATCCAGTGCTCTTCGTATCTGCCTTGTGCTTGCAAGGCTGTAACAAGCTTTCCTAAGATTGCCTCTCTCTCCCTTCCTTTTGTGAGTGACTCAGTGTGTACCAGATGGGAGCCCCAGGTGTGGAGCCTGAACACGGCCGCCCCACCTTCTTTCGAGGCAGCAATTGGGAGCTCTCCTGGTTTCTCTCCTCTGGTTTGGGTTTTATAATGAATGCAGCATTTGGTTGAGGCTCTTGCCTCTTCAAAGTGAAATGCTTTCAACCTAATCTTGAATCTCTCTCTGGGAAAAAAGATACCAGGGAAAAAAATCTCTTCCCTCTCATTTTGACATAGCCTTCTATATAGCCTGAATGTCAGGAAAGCCATTACAGAGCATGTACAGTAATTGCATGCTTAATATTTCAACAGCTGCATTAACAGGAATGTCACTAAACCCAGTTATAGATTTTAGAAAGCTCTTTTTTGATTAAAAGTGGCTTTAGAGCTGCTTGTGTGTAATAATAGCTGCAGTGTACGTTACCGTAGATGTTGCTATGGGTTTCTGAATTTAATAATTCAACACATACACACAAACACACAGAGATTTGAATTGAGGTTTTGGGCAAAGCATATGCTGTATATTTGGCAGCAATCCTCTTAATTACACTGAGATAAGCTTGGTGTGAAGTTGATCACCGCAGCTTGAGCCACGCTCTTCTTTCAGAGCAGAGAGATTGCAATATTTTAGGCTTGTGCAAAACCTCATGCTTTTGAAGCCTCGCTTAGTTAGCGGCTGCAGGAAACAGCGATTAGAATAACTGGTTAGTGTTCTACCAGACTTCAGCCTCTTGTGTTATGATATGATGCAATGTTTGGACACACGGCAGAGATGTTTATTTTGAAGCGGTGCTTCAATTCCACGATGTCGTAGTAGTAGTAACTGAGAACAAAGATCTGCTGCCAGCTCTCAGTGGTGCTGAAACCCTATAAGCATGCTTGAATGGAAAATAAAAGAAGGAATTTATTGGCTGTGTCTTCATAATAAATTTCTTGAACCTCATTCTTGTCTTTGACATTAGAAATAAACTTTGCAAGAGGATCTGTTGTTAAATGGTGATGAATCCCTCATCAGCAAGTGTCAGTTGGCTTCTTCAGAAGCACTTGTTGGCTATGGTTTTCTTTTATTATTGAGCTAATACTTCTGCTAAACTTTAGTGATGGATCCATTGGGTATTTTTGGCCAACAAGGAGTAAAACCCTTTTTTTAATGCCCATGCTTCACTGATGATAAATTGTGCCCTTTTTATCAGAGCAGATTTCATGGATCTCCTCCAGTTTGAGCATGTGTGCATTTTCAGTTGTGCAGCCTAAATTTCCTTGGGCAACCAGAATTCATCCCTGTAGACACAACTTGAGGTGTGCTGAAATGCTGGAATTTGGACATTCCAAGGGCTTCTGTGCCAGAAGGCAAAGGCTTCTTAAGAAATTTAGGTGATGATGCCAAACTGTGAAGAATACTTATCACAGGAGCACAAATGCTTTATTTTGCAAGTTGTAACTTAGCCGGTCTGTGCTCTACATTAAATGCTTTTATACATATGTTGCAGTGTTACAGGTGCTGGATGAGCAGGGGGCAACAGGCTGCAGGGAGCGGTCAGGCTCACGTGCTCTCCCTAAACAGCATCTCCCACTGTCCTGGTCAGAGGGATTTCTAGACTAGTCACACCCCAGCCCCAGCCTCTGAGACTGTTTCTTGTTCATCCAGGCTACATTTCTCCCGTTGCTCCAACAGCCGTGTTTGAGTGCTAGCCTGGTGCTCTAACGTGTCATAGAAGCCTCCCTCCCCTGTCTGCCACTTCCTTGTTGAAATTAAACCTCTGAGAAGCAGGGATTGCTCCCTTCCCCTTGCAGATTTTTTTCTTGTGTCTCATACAAGCAGCCCATATTTTGGCTTGGGTCCTTAGGTGCCACTGTGATTAATACTGCTAAAAAGGTTTATGCTCTCCACAAATATTACATGCATTAATGAATTGCTGTTGTTGAAATATCTGAGCTTAGGTGACTGATTTGAGGTAAATGATGGAGTTTCTGTGTTTCAGTTATTAAAAGAGGGGGAAAAAACCCAAGCTTGCACTGCAAATGCCTTTCTGCTTACTTACATGAGCCCACTCCCCTGTTGGCATTTCCCTGTCTCGGTGTCATTAATATTCCCACTCCCTCTGTATCCTTAATGATCTACTTGGTTGACCTGCATCATTTAAAATATTTTTTCATTATACTGATTTTCTCATTTAGGTCCCCAGGAGATCCCAATGTGTAATCAGTTTTCTCTAACAAATGACCTCCTTTAACTTCATTAGCTTAGGATTAATTTACTAGTGTCCAAGATATTGAATGACTCTGATTAGTAAAATACAGTAAAAAAAAAACAACCTAAAGTTCTCTTTCATTTATGGTCAAGGCAAACATTAATTAAAACCCATATTTCTTTGCTAATTTTGCTCACAGTTGAATTTAATAAAGAGGGAGCGTTTGATGGACTGTCGCTAGACATTAGATGAGTGTGAGGATGGGATTACAGTCGTTCCCTATGTATGTGATGTCTTTAGGTGGCTGCATTTTGCCGAATGCTTCTCTTCTCTCACAGCTTCCTGGAGGTGTTCAAGGCCAGGCTGGAAGAGGCTTTGAGCAGGTGGATCTAGTGGAAGGTTCAGTTCTAAGGACCTCAGCACTGAACGGGGCTTCAGGAAAGCTGGGGAGGGGCTCTTGATCAGGAAGGGCAGGGGTAGGATGAGGAGCTTTTAAGCTGGAAGAGGGGAGATTTAGGTGAGATCTTAGGAAGAAATGTTTTCCTGTGAGGGTGGGGAGGCCCTGGCCCAGGTTGCCCAGAGCAATGGTGGCTGCCCCATCCCTGGAGGTGTTAAAGGCCAGGTTGGATGGGGCTTTGAGCAACCTGGTCCAGTAGGAGGGAGTTGGAACTGAATGATCCCTTCCAACCCAAACCATTCCATGATTCTATGGTACAGATGATAGATTTTCATATAGGTTTGTTCTTCCATGTGAGAATGTGGCAGCAGGAGAACAGCCAGGGCAGGCACATTGTCCTGATGAGCCGTGCCACTTGGCTGTGACGTCTCCTGAGCCCAAAGCTGCGTGGTAGCTCATGGTGGTGGTAAGCAGCATGGCTATGGGAGGGTGTCACCACCAGTGCTGTGCGCCTGTTGCTTGCTGAGACCCGAGCCTGCTATAAATAACCAGTAATGTGGATGAGATGAGCTTGGGTGCTCATGCTTCTCCTATCCTCCTCCTTTGAAGCTGTTTTGGCCTCTGGTCCATCAGCCAGCACAGCTTGCTGGCCGGTGAATTTGTGCAGATCTGCCTTTGTGGCCATTTAACTTATGGGTGGAGCTGACCTAGGGAAACTGAGGCAGAGAGATGATCTTGTGCTGTTACAAGTGTGCTGGAAGCAGTCATCTCTTGCAGAAGAATCATAGAATAACCAGGTTGGAAGAGACCCACAGGATCATTGAGTCCAACCATTCCTATCAAACACTAAACCATGCCCCTTAGCACCTTGTCCACCAGTGCCTTAAACACCTCCCTGGACAGCCTGTTCCAGTGCTCAATGACCCTTACATTGCAGATCACTTGTGGCAGCACCTCAGAGCATTGCATCAAGGTTTGCTGGAGACTGACACTCCTAAAGCTGAAGCCTGAAGTGGTCCTGCTCTTGACCTTGAATCTAGGCACATCCCAAGAGCGTCTCTGAGGAGCATCCTTTATCCCTTTGCTCTATTAGGTCTGCTTGCATTTTCCATGCCACTGAGCTGAAAGGTACAACAGACCCTGAGCGTGCCTGTCCCTCTCTCCCAGACTGCAGGACAGTGCTGACCTGGAGCCCTGGGGCTGCTCTGCTGGCTTGCTGGACATGAAGAATTGTGGTGGTGGTGGCCTCTGAGAAAGGAGACCCAGAGCTAAAGAGGGATTAGATGGGGCCAATGCCCTTGTACATCATTCCCCCCTATTTATAAGAATAAAGTTTGTGGAAGAATCCAGGCAATCAATTTACATCTCTTGAAGGAGAAGAAATTGAAAACACTAAAGAAATTTATTGCTTTTTAAATTTGAGGTTGAGAGGGAATGTAAGTAGTGCTTAAATTTAACCACCTGCAAAAGCAAATAAAGAAAACCATAATATTTCACAAAGCCATAATCCGCTATAAGTGCCTTTTCAATTTCATTGTGGAGAATCTAAGTTACTACTGCTTTCTGCCTCAGAACTTCCCCATAAAGCAACACCCGATTGATGGATTCAGTAATGTTTCTGGTATGTTTTTTTCCTTCTTGCTTTCTTACAATTTGCGTAAAACACTTAGACAGGATTTTTTTCCCTCCTCTCAGAGTGCAGCACCTCAAGTTTTCAAGCACAATAAGTGCTTTGCCTGCAAGGCCTATATCTGATATTGGTTTGTTTTGAATGTCTTTTCCCATTTAAGTGGTATTCCAGGAAAACAAAGTAATTGTAACTGAATGAGTGGGCTCAATCCAAAGCTTATATGACTACAGGGTGACTTTCTCAGTCTAATTCAAATGCTCTTAGAAGACAGGAGAGGTGATTCAGGAGCTCTTCTAGGAAGAGTCTTGCTCCTGGCATTATCTACTCTTAGGTAGATTAGAAAGAATATGAGCTGGCATCTAAGAAAAAAAGATGAAAACCAAAATGGGCTGATATTTGCTCATTATGTGAGGGCAGAGCCACTGACACCAGTGCAGCAGGAAGCTAAATTCTCCCCATCTGCCTGTGAGGCTGTTTCAGAACAGCTCTGGAGAACTCTGTTGTATGATGGAAGTATGAGAGATATAACTTGAGCTTCAGCCAGGCCACAAACCCTTCCTGATCATTTTTCCCCTCAGGAAAAATCATTCTTGTTCTGCAAGATGAATCATGGATGGCTTGTTTGTGTGGACAGATGGGTTGCCTGAGCTCTTCTGGGACAGCTACTGGTCTGCAGGTATTCAGGAATATAGCTTGTGTTCAGATAAAGCTGACTGCTGCCGAGACAAAGCATAATTACTCAGAGGCTTTGCTTCTAACTCTGAGCAGGTTCTCCAAGGTAGCTCTTGGCTCGTATCAGAAACAGCGTGGCCAGCAGGACCAGGGAAGTGATTCTGCCCCTGTACTCAGCACTGGTGAGGCTGCACCTCAAATCCTGGGTTCAAATTTGAGCCCCTTGCTACAAGAAGGAGATTGAGATACTGGAGTGTGTCCAGAGAAGGGGAACGGAGCTGGGGAAGGGGCTGGAGGAGAACAAGTAGGAGCTGAGGGAGCTGGGGTTGTTTAGCCTGGAGAAGAGGAGGCTGAGGGAAGTCCCCATCCCTTGGGGTATTCAAAAGATGGGTAGATGAAGTGCTTAGGGATCTGGTTTAGTAGTGGACAAGTACGGTTGGACTTGATGATCTCAAGTCTTTTCCAACCTAGGGATTCTATGATAGCAGCTCCTTGCCTCTGCCTGGAGAGGTGAGAGCTTGTCCACGTGAAATTTGCTATCTGCTACGGCAAAGCTAGGCTACCAACGCTATCAACATAATGTATGTACCCTTTGCCGAGAACCTGCATTGGTTTTCCACCCTCCCAGGTAGCCCCAGGTGGGATCTCTGCTCATCCCCGCCCTCGCATGAGAAAACAAAGGGCTGAACAGTGTTGTGGCTTAATCATAGATGAGTGAGAAAGCTTTGTAGCATCTTAAATTTATTTAACATTCTTTGCATCTTTTTGCTCCGGCTTCATACACTTAACTCAATTTTATTAGCTGTTTATAAATACCTGAATAAGTTACGCAGATAAGATTGGTTATTATGTCTCTGGAGGTACTGCTGCTATTCTAGATGCTTTATGCTGGATCTGTTGAGTCAGCGCAGAGGGGAATCATGGAATCGATGAATTACTAAGGTTGGAAAAGACCTCTAAGATCATGAAGTCCAACCATCAACGTGATACCACTGTGCCTGCTAAACCATATCCTGAAGCACTACATCTGCACAATTTTTTTAACCACTCCAGGGATGGAGACTCCACCTGGTCCTGGGCAGCCTGGTCCAACGCCGCTCTACTCTTTTAGCAAAAGACGTTTTTCTTAATATTCAATCTAAACCTCCCCTGGGGTAGCTCGAGGCCATTCCCTCTCATCCTTTCACCTGTCACTTGGGAGAAGAGAGCAGCACCCACCTCACTACAACCTCCTTTCAGGTAGTGGTAAAGAGCAATGAGGTCTTCCCTCAGCATCCACTTCTCCAAGCTAAACAATCCCAGTTCCTTCATCTGCTCCTCATAAAACTTGTTCTCCAGCCCCTTCACCAGCTTTGTTCCTCTTCTCCAGGACCTAAATGTTCTTCTTGGAGTGAGGGGCCCAAAACTGAACCCTGGATTTGAGGTGCAGCCTCACCAGCACCAAGAATAGGGGGACAATCCCATCCCTACTCCTGCTGGCCACCCCATGGCTGATCCAAGCCAGGATGCTGTTGGCCTTCTTGGCCACCTGAGCCACTGCTGGCTCAATCAGATATATTTTTCCTTTTCAAAATGCTGGAGCTGCTCTCTCTAAGTGTCAGTCTAAATTTAAGCAGAAGTATTGCACTGACCCTATCGCATCTGCAGGGATTTTGAACACACGTTCACAATATGGTTCCATGCACGGGGTTTTTTAGCTCCAGGGCTGTACAAAGGATAACTTAGAGAGGATGGAAGTTCTTGTATAAATTCATTTGTATTCACTTTGAAGGAAGGTGTGCTCCATGCAGGCTGTGTTCACAGGGTGAGTTTCACTCACCGTGACAGTGCGTACAGAGCCTCCTCAGATGATAACAGAAAATGACTATGCCAAGGACTGGGGTTCTCCAGAGATGCGCTAAATGCCTGCTGTTCCGAGGACATATGAATCCTTTTAGCCTATTGCAGGATAAAACCTTCAATATTTAAGAACTGCTCTGGTGCTGCAATCTCTTAAATGTAACGGGCTCTGCTGCTGTAAAATGAGGTCGCTCCACTGAGATCAACCCTTTCCCTGGCGCTGGAACCGAGGGGATTGAAACAGGACTGTGCTGGTTTACATCAGAATCTGGCTGTAGATACTTACAAACCAGCCTTTTGGAATCTCTTCTAAACATGTCCAGTTAGGATATGGTTAAACCTGAGATCAAACCAGTGTTTAGAAATACTGCAACTACAGCTCGCAGTCATCATCACTGTAATTAGAATTTGGGATGCTTTGCTTTGCTTCGAGGCCTTTAGATCATTGTAGCTGACATAAAAAGCAGATTTACTGTTCCACAAGTCATGACAATTACCGATTTGTCATTCTGGGCTATTTTTCATTTTAAAGTGGCCAATTATTGGACAAATCACTGCAATAGTTGTCTTCTACTCTAAGCAGCACCTCCTCCTCCTCTCCCTAGACCAGCCTGGGATGCTTGACAAGGTAGAACCTCATGTCTGTATGCAGACTTGGGAAAGGAGAGGTCTACCTAGAATAAAATCTGTCAGTGGAAACTCTGCTGTCGATCTAGCCAACCCCCTCTCCCAGCAGGGACTTGCCTTCTGAAGGCCGCAGCAGCATCTGTCTATGCTGAACCTGGCCCCAGAACTGAAGCGAGCGTTGTCTTCTTTCTTGGCTAGCAGACATTCTCTAGCACAGAAGCAGAAAAAAATCAGAGCTGACGTTGTTGTCTTGAGATAAATCACTTGAGATGAGTCTTGCTGTGATCAGACCGTGATGCTGTCTGATGGTAAATCACTTCAGGTGGTATCGGTTTGCAAATTTTATCTTTCCAATCACAAAATATCTGTTTTTTTCATTACTGAAGCTTAATCTTCTTATTGTTTTCTTAATGAAAAACTTCCCTAACCATTCATTTTAAACCTAACACCTGAAATATCAGTGTTTTGTAAAGACGTTACTTAAAAACACAGAAAAATTTTATAAGAACCATGCTTTAAGCCTATTTTACTGCAGATTTGTTTAGAACAAATTTAAATTGCTTTCTAGCGATAATGAGCTGGAGGAGTGTAGTGATGCCATACATGATATCATTATGCACTGTCAGGAGCATAATAGAAGCTGTGGCTTCTGGATTACAGATCTTGTGGCCACTTTGACAGTCCAGCTTGAGCTGTGTTTTGCTCTGGCTTTTGAGAATTCATTAGGTGGGACTGAAGTCAATGGAGAGTTCTGGCAGAGATGAAGATCTGTACAGTTGGAAAAGTTTCCTGTAGACCAGAAGACAGTCTAGCCTCTGGGCTTGACTTAGACACAGCCTTACTCCAATAAGTATTTTCTGGATAGGATATTTAGACCACCTGAGGAAGGTCTGCTCTGTTTCAAACCCACTGTTTTAGCCTAGGACAAAGGCAGAATTCCTCAGGAGGAGGGGTGGGGCAGCCACCACTTCTCTGGGCAACCTGGGCTAGAGCCTCCCCACCCTCTCCTTGTGAAGAATTTCCTTCTTATGTCTAGTCTAAATCTTCTCCTCTCCAATTAAAAGCCATTCCCCCTTGTCCTATCACTCCATGCCTTTTTACAAAGTGCTTCCCCAGCTTTCCTGGAGCCCCCTTCAGGTACTGGATGGTCTCCTTGGAGCCTTCTCTTCAGGCTGAACAACCACAAGTCTCTCAGCCTGTCTTCATATGGGAGGTGCTTTAGCTCTCTGATCATCTCCGTGGCCTCCTCTGGACCTGTCCCAACAGTTCCATCTCCTTCTTATGTTGGGGATTCCAGAACTGAACACAATACTCCATATGAGTCTCACAAGAGAGGAATAGAGGGGCAGAATCCCCTTCTTTGCCCTGCTGGCCATGCTGCTTTTGTTGCAGCCCAGGACATGGTTGGATTTCCGGGCTGCGAGCACGCATTGCTGGCTCAAGTCGAGCTTCTCATCACCCAATGTGTTGTCTTTTCTCTCTCTGCCCAATCTCTGTCTGCAGCAGTGCTGTGTACTTTAGTTCCAAGCCCTCACACAACGAATGAAGTGGGGTCCAGTCAACTGCTTTAGGAGCCTGGCACCTGGAACCTCCCAATTATGTTCTGGGTTTGGCCTGCAAACCTCAAAATTGGTGCATGTGAGATTACTGAGTGGGTTTGAAAATATATAAATATAGGAGCTTTCCTCTTAGAGACGTGACTGGCGTAGAGGCAACCCAGGATCCCTGGTAGGACCAGGGAAATGTATTGAGCAGGGCAGACGACATCCTCTGAGCTGGAAGGGTTAACAGGAGATTGCTGCTTCTCCTCCTTCACCTTTGCTGTTATCATGATTTATATATTTGAAAGTGGGGGTTATTAATAATCTACAAACCCTCAGTCTGGAAGGAGAGCTAAGGCACTCAGCATACCAGAGCACTGCGATGTAAACAGTAAGGAATGATTAACAAGACTAATGTTTTCCCTCCTCCCCAAATATCTCAAGAGCAGCATCGATGGTCCCTCGCGCTTCCTGGCTTTGGGCTCTTGGGCGAGGGCTGCCAAACAGCTTCTGTATCTAAAGGCTGTAGCTGCAAGTCTGTGCACTTGCAGGTATCATGGTGATGAGTCTGGCACAATCGCCTAGAAAGATAAATATAGTGAGTATGCTGTTCCTGGAGCTGGAAATAAATGTCTCCATCCCATATGTGCACTGTTACTCTCAGGATAAGGAGAAACTGGCCTGTAAAGTCCTCATTGACCCAAGAAGTCAATTAAAGTATGGAAGGAGACGCTGATTACAGCAGTGGAATCCATCAGCTGTTTATCAGCTTGGGCCTTGCTGCTTTCCCTGCTCAGCCCTATGATAAGTGTAGAGGGAGGACAATGAGGCCACAGAGGAGAGAAACAAAACCAGGAAAGTAAATCAGAGGGAATTCATCTCTGGGGTAACGGCATGTTGAATGCTGAGTTGCATCAGTTCCCAAGATCTCTTCAGTGTCTGAAGACTGATCGCTCCCAGCTTTGTTCTGGGATCTCTGGTGAAACATAAAGGATCTGCTTCATTCAGAAAATACTTTGGAGGCCAGAAGGTGTTTTTCTTTCCCCTGAGGCTTTCAATGCTGGCCAGGGGTGGCAGATTCGTTTTCTTAAATACAAAGAGGCAGCCTAACAGGGTCTCATCTCTGTGCTGATACAAAAGGGTTGAGGGGAAGCCTGAGTAACTGAGCAAAACGCGTACGTGAGAAAACCAAATGGGGATGTGGCAGCTCAGCCATCCCTTTTTCTTGTGAAGGAATTACATGAGAGGGTAATTTGTATCATCCTTATGTGAGAGAAGAATAACATTACTTTTATTTTGTGCTAATCCGCATTGGTAGCAAAGTGGGTCGATGGGAACTGGTAAAGGTTATCTGTATCCTATTTCTTTCATACTGGTGAAAGAAACCCTTTCAAACAATATACAATGTCAAAGTGAGGGCCTCATGGGAGATTCTGAATCCCTTTCTCCCCACCAGGGTCAATGGGAGCTGAAAGCAGCATCTTGCCACCTCTTGCAGCAGCATTCGTGGAGACAGTGTGTTCAATCCACTTTGATGTGGATTGAATTTGTGGATCAAATTGGTGCTATACAGGCAGGTTTTGGTCTGGCATGTTCTTATGTGAACCTTAAGAGGAAGTTGGATGGGGGAGATTCAGATTGTACATGAGGAAAAAATTCTTCATGATGAAGGTGGGGAGGCCCTGGCCCAGGTTACCCAGAGAAATCCTGGCTGCCCCATCCCTGGAGGTGTTCAAGGCCAGGTTGGATGGGGCTTGGAGCCCCGATCCAGTGGGAGGTGTCCCTGCCTGTGGCAGGGTGGAACTGGATGGGCTTTAAGGTCCTTTCCAATCCAAACTATTCTGTGATTCTATGATTAAATTTTTAAAGTGAGATTTCCTTAGCAAAAGAAGGCAAATTCCCATTAAGCTCATTTCAGTAGACACCACGCTTTGCAGAGCTGTTCCTTTTCCTGGGCAGCAGTTCTCCCCACACCCTGCCCTGAGCAGCCTATGGACCAAAGTTCACTTCAGCATGTTCAGCTATGAGCTCTAAGAACCCTGTTAGATCTGGCTGAAAATGCCTTCTGACACTGTTTTTAATCACAAAACAGGACTTTGAGTGAAGTTAAACTTTTTGAGGAAAGCCTGCGTTGTCTCTTCCTTCCCTCTCACCCCGCCCTCGAGTCGGATAACTGAGAATAACGTTTTATTTAGAAATACTGCAAGGATGTCTTATGGGAATCTGATTTCCCAGATGGGATGCCTGTTCCCTCATGTACCACAAACAGCTGTCTCCTCACCCTGGAGAATATTTTATAGTGTGTGATGGGGATATAATATGACAGGGTACGTGGCTTCTGAAGAAACTTGGAGGAACATTAGTCTGAGGACATCCCATGTTAGTGCTTCAGTGGTGATTTTTAAGTTTTCACTTTCTTTCTTTTCCCCAATAAGCTTTAAGGGTTTTGGGTTTTTTTTCCACTGTAAAGCAGTCCGGTCTTATGTCAAATATGCTATACACATATTTCCTATGGCATCACAGAGAAAGCAGTTATCAACTGCACAACCATCGAGCTACGCCACGGGTGTGGGAGAGTAGATTCCACAGCATGGGTGGACCCAGGCAGGGATTATAAACAAGGGAGGTGGACATCACCCTTGTTTGGCCAGCAGATCCATAGAGAGGAAATATTTCCATAGGTCACCTCTGCTTATTCCCCTTCCCTATTTCACTTCGACTTTTCCTGCTCTTTATTCTCTGCCATCTCCTCTCCGACCTGACTGCTTTCATTATAAGGTTGAAGGGCAGCACCAAGTGAGTACATTAATCTCATACATTTTCATGAATATCAATTACAATGTGAATGCCAGAAGGTTTTTCTTACTTTCAGCAGAGTCAAGACCTAATTCTCGACACAGACCCTGTCTCAGGTAAAGCCTGGAGGCACCTTTCCAAAACCAGCCCTGCCATCTCTTCTTCCTACTCCCTCCCATCATGGTGGGGGCCCTTTGCTTTCTTCCTGTAGTATCTGTTCATACAATGGTTATCAGGAAAAGCCATTCCCCTTTCTGCCCTTGAAAGGCAATATCCACACAAGCTCTCAGGCAGAATTTGGAGTGTAGAATCTCTGCTGTTCAATTACTATGGAGCTTAGCTCTTTCATGTGTGACTAGATATTGTGGTTTTTTTTTTTCTCCAGTAAGATTGAAGTTTAAAAGGACGGAAAAATTTCTACTTCTTCAGATAGAGGAAAATGTCAGGTTTGGAAATGAGTGAAGTTTATGGAGTACTGGGAAACAGGATATTTCCGAGGGCCACAAAAATGATCTGAGGGCTGGAGCACCTCCCCTACAAGGCCAAGCTGAGAGAGCTGGGGTTGTTCAGCCTGGAGAAGGCTGTGGGGAGATCTCAGAGCAGTTTCTAGTACTGAAAGAGGCTCCAGGAAAGCTGGGGAAGGGCTTTTCACAAGAGCCTGGATTGCTAGGACAAGGGGAAATGATTTAGATTGGACATTAGGAAGAAATTCTTCACGCTGAGGGTGGGGAGGCCCTGGCCCAGGTTGCCCAGAGCAGTGGTGGCTGCCCCATCCCTGGAGGTGTTCAAGGCCAGGTTGGATGGGGCTTGGAGCAACCTGATCCAGTGGGAGGTGTCCCTGCCCATGGCAGGGGGTGGAACTGGATGGGCTTTGAGGTCCCTTCCAACCCAAACCATTCCGTGATTCTGAGGGGTAAATGTTTCTCTTATTTTGTCTCCTCTGTTGCACTGTTGGCTAGCAGATTCCCATCATCGTGACAACAAGAAGTTCAAAATCATATAGGAAACTTTCCACCTGTTTTTTTGTGGACACAAAACTGTGTTTTGCTTTCATGGAGTCCTTTTAACCCATGGTAAAATAAGCTCTGCCTGCACAGCAGCAGAAGTAAGACCAGGGAGACCTTGGCTATAAGTCAAAGATTTTCTTTATTTGAGTTTCAGTGAACTTTACTTACGGGTTAGCATTGCACTTTGCTGGCTGCTCTGCAGAACTGAAGCAAAAAGGCAAATCCACCCAAGAGGGATTTTGCTTTAAGCTAGTGATTCCTTCACCTAGTTTGCTCTGTACTACTGCTCTAGGAGGACTACGAAAGAGTGTTGAAACATTGGAAGAGGCTTCCCAGGGCAGTGGTGGAGTCTCCACCCTGGAGATGTTCAGAGAGCAGGTAGATGTGCCACTTCAGGACATGGTTTAGTAGGCATGGGGGTGCTGGGCTGACGGTTGGACTGGATGATCTTAGAGGTCTTTTCCAACCTTAGTGATTCTATGATTATCAGGAGCATCAGCTCTCCCTGCCAACTCCAGTGTGGTAGCTGGTCTTCTAGGAGGAGACCACAGGCTGAAGTCTTCCCTGGCAAACAGAGTGCAAACCAGCAGTGCTGTAGTTGTTCTCTCCTGTGGGAACTTGCCAGCTCCTTGCTGGTGAAACCCCAGTTTAAGTGATGGATACCGGTGATGACTACAGTTGGTCTCCCAGAAGTGGTGATCTTGCCCTTTTGCAGCATCTTCCAACGCGCTCCTATACCGGCTGAGAGCTGAGGAGTGTCTGTTACACGTGCACAGGCTGGGCCACTGGAATAAATGTAAATATATGATCTAAGGCATCTGTTAATTTTGGGTCAAGATGTGGCAGCCTACCATAAAGTTTTACAGCTTTAGATAGTAACAAGAGCAGTGACCTTTAATTATAGCGAGGTAATGGGCGCAGCTCTAATACAGAAACAGCTAAAAATAAAAGGCAGTATAAAAATATGAAGTATCTCAGAATGTGATCACATTTTCCGCTAATGGAAAACGTAGCTCAAGTCTCTGCATTACTGAAAAATGCTTTTTTTTACAGCTACTAAGGTTGCATTTAGATGCTGAGTTGCTGTGATTTAATTCAAGGTTTCAGACTGGTTTAGAGTAACTGGAGAATTGTGTGGATATTCCCACTTTATTTTAAGCTGGGGTTACTAGATTTTGATTGGGTTTGATTTGCTTTGGGTTGAATTTGAAATAAATGCAACACCCCAGTATAAAATCAAAGTTACCATCCGTAAATTAAAACAAGAGAGATCCTTCAGTATATTTTCTTTAGCAGGTAAACTGGTGCTGTCAATGTGGAGGGTGAAGTGGTGCTGAGGCCCTGATGTCCGTACCATGTGTGTTTTGGGGGGGGGTTCTTCAGATGAATTAATGGATGAGTGCCCATTGAGGGCTGGGGTGTTATTGCAGCTCATCTGGTCGTTTAGTTTCATCTGAGAGGAACCCAGAGTGTGCACTCCTAGACCACTTTCTGGATGTCACTAAAAGCAAAGTGGGAATGGTCAGGATGGATACTTTGAAAACACACTTCTGGCCTGGATTAAGATGTGGAGGCAGTTGCCTCCTGGCTACCTCAGTGGCCTTTGATAAGTTGGTGCATGTTTGTGTGTCAGAAGGGCCTGTGAGAGTTCATAATTACCTTATTTGAACCCCGTTCTGGGCAATGGCTGGAACTGGGGCTCCTAGAGCAACCCATTCGATTTCTCTCCTTCAGGAGAAACATTCTGAAGTTTCTGATGTTTCTTCTATGAATTGAAAATCGGGCAACAGAGCTGGGGAAGGGTCTAGAGCACAAGTCTGATGAGGAGTGGCTGAGGAAAATGGGATTGTTTACCCTGGAGAAGAGGAGGCTGAGGGGTGACCTCATTGCTGTCTACAGTTCCGTGAAAGGAGGTGGGTTCTGGTCTCCCAAGTAACAAGTGATAGGACTATAGGAAATGGCCTTAAGCTGTGCCAGGGGAGATTTAGTTTGGATAGTAGGAAAAATTTCTTCACTGAAAGAGTGGTGAAGCCCTGGCAGAGGCTGCCCAGGGCGGTGGTGGAGTGTCTGTCCCTGGAAGTGTTCAAAAAGCGTGTAGATGTGGCACTTTGGGACGTGGTTTAGTAGGCACGGTGGGGTTGGCCTTGTGGTTGAATATGATGGTCTTAGAGGTGTTTTCCAACCTCGATGATCCTATAATTCTACGTAAATACTGTGGTTTGCTTTCCAAATTCACCAATCTGTAGTTAAGCTGCTATTAACATGTGAAACTGAGCTTCATCTCAAAGAAAGTTAAACTGGCCTTTTGGAATGAAACTAGTGACCTGAGATAGGGAAGGACTGCTTATAATTCAAAACAGCTCAAAATAATACAGGCTGTAACAGCAGATGTGGTTCTCAACTTAGAAATGCACTTTTCACATTTCCAGGAATGTGGGCATTGAGGTTGTTGTGATTTAGATGCATGGAGAAATTCCCACTTCTCAGGTTTTGCTGACAAGCTTTCCGCATCTATTCAGATAGTGAACTGTCTCAAACACACCAACAATTGCAAGCTTTGAATAGCACCTCTATTAATATAGAATCATAGAATGGTTTGGGTTGGAAGGGACCTCAAAGCCCATCCAGTCCTACCCCCTACCATGGGCAGGGACACCTCCCACTGCATCAGGGGCTCCAAGCCCCATCCAACCTGGCCTTGAACATCTCCAGGGATGGGGCAGCCACAGCTTACCTGGGCAACCTGGGCCAGGACCTTGTAAAAAGCCCCTCCCCAGCTTTCTTGGAGCCCCTTTCAGTACTGGAAGCTGCTCTAAGATCCCCCTGGAGCCTTCTGTTCTCCAGGCTGAACCACCCCAACTCTCTCAGCTTGTCCTCATAGCAGAGGTGCTCCAGCCCGTGGATTATCTCCGTTGCCTCCTCTGGATCCATTCCAACAGTTAGTTCTATCTCCTTCTTATGTTGCAGATTCCAGGACTGTGATTCAGGACATCATTTTTTTCCTGAAAAAAAATTGAAAAGCCAACTTCTGAGTGCTGAGAAGCAACCAAACCCCACCCCTGCCCCAGCACGAATCCCTCCACAATAGGATCTTCCCCATATCTGTTGACAAACTTTGGCTAATGCTGTGGCTTGCTAAAAGGTTTTCTGCCAATGGAACAACATATTGCAGATAAAACCTAATGAGCTGAATTTAACAAAAAAAAAAGTGTCATGTGGCTTCCTTGCAGTGATGCCCATCTGTCGGCTTAGTGAAGCAGCAGCGTGCTGCAGCTGTACTCCAAATCAAAATAAAGCTGTGCACCCCAGAGTCGAGTATGATAAACCGGCCAGCAAATTGCCTTACATGGGTATCGTACGGCTCCTTATCTCTCTCACTTCTCAGAGCAGCGTAACCAGATGGCTCCTAACGGTGGGCGAAATTTTCTCCGTTGTGTTTTTTGGCATTGAGCTAGGGGGACGTGGTCCAGCAGTCCGGCACCGAAACAAGAGATATTTAAATTGGGTGGGGACTGAGATTACAGCCTGCAAACAGAACTTTGGAAATTGAAGCAGATTTCATTAATAGTGAAGGAAATGCCTATTTAGAGTGGGTCTGGTGGAACAAAAAGGACACAAAACCATAATAGAAGAGTCTTTGTGAGCAGCCTCGCAGAACAATGAGGGGGTTGGCCTTCCTCCAACCTCCTGGCCGACTGTTGCAAAGCAACTAGCCTTTCCCCACCTCCCTTATTTATCACAGGAGCGGTGGGAGTAGAGGAGTCTTCCCTGGCTACTGGATGGTGGCTGGAGGCATCATGTACCACCAGCCCTCTCTGTATCCAAGGTTGTAGAGAATAGAGCTTATGCTGTGGTACTAAACAATACGCAGTGCCATTAAGAGGGCTTGGGGATATGGAGCATCTGCCCATAATAGAAATAGAGTGGGATGTCATACGCTAAAGGCTTCAGTTTATCCTGGCTTATCTTTTCCCTGGTACATTTGTCAGGCCAGGTGTAAAGTTTAAAATGTAAAAAGAGTTTGCTCTGCCTTTAACCAGCTACTAAACAAACATTGGTGCTTTTATCTCATCTGTGGTTTCTCCATCAGTTCCAGATGTGGGGAACAGTCAAAAAGGGTCTGGATTCAGAGTAAAACAGTTCTTGCTTGGTACATGAGGAGTGGGAACTTTGTTAACGTGTGCTGTGCCTTTGTAGGTGGGTTTTAAGTTCAGTTGGTTCTAGGTCTCAAAGCTGAGTGTGAAATCCATCTGTTTGCTGTCAATGTGTACGCAAGCCCCGTCTATTGCTGAGAACATACAGCAGATTTGCATGAGGTTTTGCTGTCACCAAGAGAAATGCATGAAACGGAGCAGATTGAAATTGTTTAAAAATGTGACCACCGATGAACTTTTACAGCACATTATGCTTCTGCAAATTTAGACTTCTATAAACATTGGTGCTGGAAGCACGTATGTGCTTGCAGGTGTTTGCTTTGTGGGCTTTACCCACACACTTGTACTCATGTTTCAACGGTTATACTCAGGTGAGACAGAAAATAAAATGGTCTTATTTAGAAAACCATCTGAATAGAGGCAGAATTGGCAGCTGTTGTTCCCAGGTCATTAAAAATTACGTGGATCTACCATCCTTGTGATGTTCAGACTACTTGTATTCATATGTAGGTAGGAGCCTCATCTTAAACAGAAGTATCTGAAACAGCTGTCCTCTTTTCCCCCAGTGCAGGCTGCCTATGCCTCAGAAAAACACACCTCTGCTAAAAATGAACAAAGCAGCTTTATATAAACTGCAGAGAGGTTGAAGATTGGTGCTCTGACAAAACCCAGACACAGAATCATAGAATGGTTTGGGTTGGAAGGGACTTTAAAGCCCATCCCGTCCACCCCCAGCCATGGGCAGGTACACCTCCCACTAGATCAGGGGCTCCAAGCCCCATCCAACCTGGCCTTGAACGCCTCCAGGGATGGGGCAGCCACTACTGCTCTGGGCAGCCTGAGCCAGAGCCTCCCCACCCTCATTGTGAAGATTTTCTTCCTATTGTCTAATCTAAATCTTCCCCCTTCCAATTTAAAGCC
This sequence comes from Phaenicophaeus curvirostris, assembly GCF_032191515.1. Lineage (NCBI taxonomy): Eukaryota > Metazoa > Chordata > Aves > Cuculiformes > Cuculidae > Phaenicophaeus > Phaenicophaeus curvirostris. Next base: position 10,566,781 of record NC_091400.1, on the reverse strand, counting down.
ATTCCCCCTCGTTGTATCACTCCAGGCCTGTGTAAAAAGCCCCTCCTCAGCTTTCCTGGAGCCCCATTCAGTAGTGGAAAGTGCTCTGAAGTCTCCCCCCAGCCTTCTCTTCTTCAGGCTGAACAACCCCAACTCTCTCAGCCTGGCCTCATATTCAGCCCTCAGATCATCTTTGTAGCCTTCTCTGGACTCGTTCCAACAGTTCCATCTCCTTCTGATGTTGGGGATTCCAGTCTAGACACTGGAGTCCAGGCAGGGTCTCACATACTTAATTCCTGTACATAAGACATTTCAATATTATGCATTGCGGTCGTTTGTCACTGTGAGGATGAGATAGTGAAGGCTGTGTTCACATCGTGTAGCTGAGGCAGAACAGCCACAGGATGAATGTCAGAAGCAGCCCGAATTCACATTCTTTGTCTTCGTTATGTTATGGCCTCACCCTGTGGATTTAACAAAATGAGAGGGCACTTGTCTTCGAACGGGTGTCAGAACTAACATGGAGAGAAATGAGCTACATACAGTGGGGTCACATCTAAATCTGGACAAATGGAGTTTTCTTATTTTGGAGATGATGACAAATGCTGTGTTGAACTCATTTTGCTTCAGCAAGACTGTGCAATGGTGTCCAAAGTTTGTGGGGGATTTCTCTGCAAAATACATACCCTGGGAGCTCCATTTGCCCTGTGCATGTGCTCTCACCTAATTTGCAGAGGCAAGCCCTCAACTTAGGTCAGGAATCTGTGTACAGAGTAATTTTATTTCCATCTGACCATTGTTTCTCTCCCATTGGTTCTGTTCCTAAGGTCACACCTTGGGAACTCTCACATTTCACCTCCAAGCAGTGAAGTTCTCCCTAAGCAGAATGGAGAATGTGGTAGAAATCCAGCCTTTTTCCAGATGCTACAATTTGCTTAAAAGCATGTTGAACAGTTTGACTTTCTCCCTAGTATTTTATTCATGACTACAATTTATTCCTTTTAGCCAAGCTGCTGATGAGAGGAAGAATGAATAAGATGTCTGAGTTAAATATAACACCAGGACTAAAGCGTAACAGACTGTCCAGGGCTCCAGCCATAAAAGAAGAAAGACATGACTTCAGAGAGGATTAAGGACTCTTTTGCTATAGAAGCTGTATGTGATGTCAAAGAGCGGAGAGTGTGGAACAGCGTGCTAAGAAAAGGAAAGTCCTGGGATGGTGACCCAGAAAATTAACACGCTGCTCAGTGCTCGGCTCGAAATAGGAGAGGAGTTTCACAACTCTTTTTCCGGAACTAGTGGCAGCTGCGACAAAGCTGTGTGATGGAGTTACAACTCCAGCTTCATCCTGAGAGCGTGTGTGTGGACAAGCCATGTATTTGTACAGCTACAGTGATGTCCTAGAGTAAGAGAGCTACAGGGTGAACACAGTGTGGGTTCTACTAAGGCAAGAAATACAGCCAATCTTCCTACCAAGCTGAGGTTGGAACTGGATGGGCTTTGAGGTCCCTTCCAACCCAATCCATTCTGTGATTCTATGATCTTCCCTCTGCAGAGCAAAGGAGGCATAACTTCCCCCACCGATTTACAAGGATGGTCTAGTGAGTTCTACCATGTAATTCCAATAACAGTAAATTTGCCTTCTTGGCTCTTTCCAATAATTGAGTTTATTTTTTCCAAGTCTTCCTTCTCCCCCAAAGCCTGTTTCCCAGCTGTGTTTGCTTAGCTCCGTTAATGCAAATCTAGCACAGAAGTGGCCATTGTATGAGATTATTAATGCTGTTCCATTTGTGTACAGCATGGAGAATCTTGTTTAATTTCAAACAGATAGGTCCAATTTTCTAGTCCCTCTTTGTTTATTTGTTATGCAGAAAATGGCAAGATTCAGCTGTGGGTTATTCCCTACCTTTTGCCCCAACCCTTCATAATTGTTTAAATCTGTATGACTCTTCCTGCTGCTCTGAATGTGTTCTCGTGTTTGCGCTTCCTTTTGTTAGCATTGGAGCATGAAGGAACACAATGAAACACTAAATAATATGAGGTCAAGGAGTCAGTCAATGGAATCGATAGGAGGTAAACAGAGAAAATGAGTATGAACCAGCTGCAAAATGAGCAGAGGCTGGAAACTGGCACAGAGCTTTTAGGCATTAGGGGAGTATGGCCTTGCAACAGATGCCACAGACTTAATTAGTTTAAGGGGAGAGTTTGATCAATTTATGTGCTATTTTACATGGAAGAGCTATTTGTGATAGCAGGAGTGGGTCTTGGCAACCTGGAAGGTCTCTTCCAGCATGAGTGAGTTGCTTTTGCAATCAGAGACACGTGCAGTAAATCATAGAATAGTTCGGTTTGGAAGAGATCTTAAAGATCATCCGGTTCCAACCACCGTGCCATGGGCAGGAGATGCCACCATGTATAGCTTTTCCTTAGCGTGGAAAACCCCAGTTCCCTGCCTGACCCACCCCTGCTTGCTCATTTTTTGTTGTCTCCATGGATTTAGAAACTTCTTCTTCCATGCTGTGGGCGAAGGGGGTCAGCAGTCTAGGTGGAGAGGTTCCTCTTTGTGGTTGCAGCATGGTTTGTGGAGTTGCTTGAGGTACCAAGGGATTCCCGCTCTGGTGGCATCTGCCAAGAGAGACTGGAAAAAAAGGCTTTGAAATAGAAGACGGATAAATAGGTCAGTGTGAGCCTTACAGATTCAAGATCTGTGTTGAAGAGTAGACCAGGCTGCTATTGAAAATAAGCCATTCCCTTCAGGTTGGTCTTTGCAAGCAAACACCCCTGCTGCATATGGTTTGTTAACTGCTCATAGTGTCCCAAGAGAGAGCAGAGCAGCTTAGTTCTCTGAAGGGAATGAAGAACAGGATGGAGTACGGGAGATTTATCATCTAGGTTAGATGCATAGCATCATGAGTGAGAAGGGAATAAATGTCAAGGGGTCAGTGAATTCTGCATAACAGTCCCTGGACTGTCTCAGCTGCCTGAGGTGCATCAAATAAAGGTAAGGTAGCACTTGCCTCTTCTGAACGCAACAGATTCTCTGGCTGTTGGGAGAGCAGAGCCAATTTCTTATTGTTGCCAAAGGGTCATGCTTTTTCCCTCTTCTGGCATCCTTGCTCATGTTCTTGTCCCTTGGCCTTGTACCAAGTGCTGTGTACCAAGTTCCTGTGCCTGTGGCACAGGAAATATTTAATTTGGTTTAGTGCACCAGGTTTGATATCTGCCTGCTTAATGCATTGAATCACCTTGATGGGGATGTGAGGACCAGTGTGAGAACCAGCTCCAAGAAAAGGGGGCAGGAACACACAGACCTAAGCTGGGTGGGAGAGATGGGATCGAAGAGCAGGATTTCCTGAGTTTGTGGGCAGCCAATTGCTAGATCATAGAATCATTAAGGTTGGAAAAGACCTCCAAGGTCATCGAGTCAAATCATCAACCCACCACGGCTACTAAGCCATGTCCTGAAGTACCATATCTACACACTTTTTGGACCCCTCCAGGGAAGGAGACTCCCCCACTGTCCTGCTGCTCTGCCTGTGCCCTCTGCTTGTTTGCAATAATTGCACCTCAGGTTAGTGGGAAGCATGCTGGGGAGGCAGTGGCTTTGCTGCTGAGCTGGCATGGGATGCCGGATGACCCCAGCTCTGACAAGCCTTGCCTTTTGTTATGAGTGCTGAAAGCACTTCAGCTGAAGAAGGAAAAGAGACTGGTGAAACAAGACAAAGATATCATCCACTGTGAAAAAAAACCCTGCCATCCCATAGAGAACACGTCACATCATGTGCTCTGGCAAAGACTTCAGGTTGGCCTAATTTAATCAAATATTCATGTTGTGGTTTTCCTTCCACCTACTCTGATGGCAGCTGACATCGATCACCGAAAGCCTTTGACAGAGGTAATTGCCCTTGTTGAGTCTTGCCTCTATTTCAACATCCCCCGTAGCAGCGTCTTTTCACATCTTTTTAAGTCTGCACATTTACACCCATTACTTGATTTCAGGAGCTTTCAGCTTCTGAAGTTCTGGTGTCTCACAATCAGGCTGTGCTGTGTGTGCACATGTTGATTTGGACACAGAGCACATCCCCATGGAGCCAGCACGAAGCCTCCTTTGACAACTTTGAGACGCTAGGAATTAACATGTCAGGGCACCTTTTGTACAGCTGTCAAGTGTGGCACTTTTTAAGAGTTAAAAAAAGGCATTCATGAAATCCTGCATCAGATTATTGGCTCCCCGCTATCTTGTCAGTATTGTTCTCCTTCCTTGTGTGGAATCAAATTGTGTGCCTGCAGGATTTGATAAACTGTAGCACTTCGCACATCTGCAGTGGGCTAACTTGATTACAATAGTTTAATTCGGCTTGATATCAATCAGCTCTGTACACAGGAAGATTAATTACTGCTGTCATTTTGTCAGCTCTGTAAGAAGAAAACATAGATTCTAAATGACAGATGCAAATGTGTTGGGAGGGAGAAGACCAAGTTTGCCTCCCCTGCTCCCTGGGGAGGGAGAAAACCTGCGAAAGGTGAACTGACCTGGGAAGGGATGTGCAGGCTGGAACTGGGATTATCACCTGCTCCCTGCTGCAGATGGGTACTTGTTAGCATCTAAGCTGATTCCTCTCTTCTGCCAGAGCATCTCATAGTTAGATTTGCTCCAGTGGACTAATTTTGTTTGCAGGTATGTGATGGTGAGCACAAAAACTATCATAGCTGCTTCCAAATCATAGAATCATAGGGTTGGTTTGGGTTGGAAGGGACCTTAAAGCCCATCCTGTTCCAACCCCCTGTTATGAGTAGGGACACCTCCCATGGATCAGGGGCTCCAAGTCCCATCCAGCCTGGCCTTGAACACCTCCAGGGATGGAGCAGCCACCACTTCTGTGGGCAACCTGGGCCAGGGCCAAATGTTTGTCTTAAGGAGACTGTGCTCTGTGTTTGCCTCTCTTAAACTGTACCTCTTTGCAGTGATTTTCTCTGATCTGGAGTGGGTGTAAAATGCCACCAGATCAGAACAGCAATGATTTCCACCTGCTCTGTGCTGCTATAAATGACTACACAGGGAACTTGGACTGAAAAGCTGCCTGCTGTTGCAGAGGTGACAGACAGAGCTGTTATTTTTGCTTTGTTATGCACTGGCAGTCTAGTGCAAAAGCTCTGTTGAGTTGTAGATTCATATTTAATACTCATTCTCTACTGATATGAGGTACTTCAGTTACCTAACTCCAAGGGAATGAGCTAGAGCATCCACAAGGTGCTCTGACCAGCACAGGGAATGGAAGGCTCTGAGTCAAGGAATGGTGACAACCTTTTTACTCTTCCAGCTTCATCCTTGGAAAAGGAAATGGAGCAGGGGAAATAAGTATGTGATTTAGTGAGTGGTTTTGGTAAAGTTAGCCTTCAGGTGGTACAACTGGAGAAGGAACAGCCTATTGTTTCAGGACACGCAGTGTGGCTTTCTAAACAGATCTTGTCTTTCTGGATTTGTGTTTTCTCATTCACTAGGTCTGTTGTGCCTGCACAAAGTGATACAAGATCCTCTTGTTGTGAGTCAGGGAGGATTTCTGCTCTGCAGCTGTTTTACTCCTTAACCTGCAGGTTGAACAGCATGGCCACCTGAAAGAGAAAGCCATGGGTTTTGCTTTTTTTCACTTGAAAAGCTGGTGAATAAGCATAATCATCTGTAAACACGCAGACAAAGCAGCCTTCTGGCAATCCAAAGCTGTCATGTTTTTATACTGAAACAAGATGGGGCCGCCTTGTTCACGGCAGGTTGCTGAGGTGCCTCTCCATCCCCCTGGATGAGGCTAATTAGAGCATTTTCTTGGAAGCTGATCCAGCTTTGCCTTAGAGGTACTTGTGCTGTGGCTGGGTTTCCATGCTGCTTGGGCTGAGTGGATGGGTAGAACTCTGAAGAGACTTGGGCTTCAGAAATGTTGTATGGCAAGTGGAGTTGAATGGAGATCCACTCTTCTGTCCCTTCTGCTGGAAGCCCTCTGGAGAGTTAGAGAACTGAATTGAGCACAGCTAGGATTTTCATCATCAAATGTTGGCTCAGTTACAGGAGAAAGGTGACTGCCTGTGGAAGTGGGGGTGGAACTGCATGCACTTTAAGGTCCTTTCCAACCCAAACCATAATATGATCATAGCAGGTCCCTTCCAACTGAAATAGTTTTTTCTTCTCCCTTCCTTCTCCCTTCCTCTCCCTCCCTTCTTCCCCTTCCCCTTTCCTTCCCACTAAGAAATCTGTTTGATCCTGAAGAAACGAGGTGCTGCAGTCTTCCCTACCCAACGATGCTAGCAAGAGCAATGATGTGCCGTGCATAATTCCTGTTTCATTTCCTTAGCAGACAGTGCATATATCACTGTGGTGGCAGGTGGGCCATTATGGACTGCCCGCAAGCTGCCTCCAATAAATCATGTATACGAAAGGATGATATTATGAGGACTTTATTGTCATATGATGATCCTCGGCATTGTTTGTCAGACTCCTGTTTCGAATTGGTTTGCTGCTCAAGCTCGCTGCTGATGGTTATATCTGCCACACTGCATAATTCACACTGTCCTTCTCCGCAGCGTTTAACGCCTGATGTCATGCATTTAGGGAAAGTGGATGATGATAAACTACAGGAATATATTGAACCTTAGCTGTTATTAAATGATTGCTCTTCTCACTGTTTCAGCTGTCAGTGGTCACATAGACACTTGGTAATGACTTCTGCTTTTAAGCATGTGTTGGAACTCCTGAAACTCATCCGGGGCAGTTATTCATACAGGCATACTAACGTTTTTATAGCAATGAAAAAAGGACAACTAGCATAGGAGGAGGAGAATAAGCATTTGCAGATCATGTAGCAGAACAGCACCAACTCAATAAAATCCCTACATTTCTGTGCTATGGACACCCTAGAGGTCAAGAAGGGGTTTTACCCTGTGCCTTCTGGAGCAGAGAGGGCTGTCTGCTGACAGGATGGGTACCAGCGAGGGTAACCAGCCTGAGAGTCCAATTCCTTATCTCTATAAAGCTTTTTTTCCCTTCCTGTGCCTATGAAGTCACCAAGCGGTGCCCTCAGGCTGTGGAGGTTGGATCAGAATTATCTCTTTGCTGCCTCCACATTGAAAATGAATACTCTGGTCTGGGGGATGGCCAAGACTTGAAGTGGTGCTGCTCTGCTTCGAGAAGCCCTGGTATTAGGCATGCAAAAGGGCAGGAGTTAAAGTTTCAATAGACTGAGAAGAGGTGGCATTGGTGACTGATAAATCCTGTTTATCTGCATGCAGAGGACAGGCTGAGAGAGTTGGGGTTGTTCAGCCTGGAGAAGAGAAGGCTCTGAGGAGACCTTATAGCGACCTTCCAGTACCTGAAAGGGGCTACGAGAAAGCTGAGGACGGACTGTTTACAAAGCCCTGTAGTGGTAGGATGAGGGGCAATGGGTATAAACTGGAGAGGGGCAGATATAGGCTAGACATAAGGATGAATTTCTTCACGATGAGGGTGGTGAGGCACTGGAACAGGTTGCCCAGAGCAGTGGTGGCTGCCCCATCCCTGGAGGTGTTCAAGGCCAGGTTGGATGGGGCTTGGAGCCCCTGATCCAGTGGGAGGTGTCCCTGCCCATGGCAGGGGGTGGGACTGGATGGGCTTTAAAGTCCTTTCCGACCCAAACCATTCTATGATTCTGTGTTTTTGTGATGCGGCTCTCTATCAAATGCAAACCCAACAGAAAGATCTCTGGTCCCATTTCTCCAAAGCAGCAGAAGACTCATTTTCACTTTTGATTTATGTTGGACTCAAATAGGTGACTTGTCCAAATGGGAAGAACTTTTCCAGTTGCTTCAGTTGCTCAAATTAGAGTGATTTTGATCGTGCTTCCTCTGATGCATTTCTATTGCTAATCTTTTGTTCATGACACCTAATTCATTCTTTTTCTCAAATACCTTGCTTTTACTGAGAAGCACCTTGATACAAATCAGTCATGGTTGTATTAGGGAGATGTTCAAAGCAGCGCCTGGTGCCGCAGGGCAAGCTAACAGCTCAAAAACAGAATCACTAAGAAGTGTGGGTGTCTCTTTTACATTTTCTTTTTCCTTTCTGCTCAGAAAATCACAGAAATTCTATTCTCAGTAGTCAAGAATACAGGAAGGGGAGGAGGTATTTATCACAGCAGCCCAAGCGCTGGAAAGGGACCGTTTGAAAAGGACAGAGGATAAAACCATGAATCAATATTTCTACATGCCTTCTGCTGCTGTTTATTTGAATCCATTTGTTTTGCTGACATATTTCCTGGGTGGCTGGAAATGCTATTTCCTTTGATAACATCAGCAATCGGAGTGTTGCATTTACTGTACAGATGGGTGCATCCCAGGCAAGGGGATGTCACTCTGACTTTGGATTTCTGCTTTAAAAAAGAAGCATGTTCGCTTTTATCTCCCAGCTCCACAACCCTGTGTGACAGGCGCCGGGTTCTGCCGCTGGGCGATGCTGCCCGTGCGGGGAGTGAGCTGGCAGGCAGTGAACAAATTGCTGTTGACCAAAGGTGTCCCATTATTTTTGTTGCATGAGAGTTCGGGGTTTTCATGTGATACAAGGTCTTTTGGAATGAATGTCGTCGAAGTCTAGCAGCTCTGTCGCTGATCCTGTGTGCCAGTGGTTGTGGTTTAGTTGGCATGTCGGTTTTGTGTTGATGGTTGGACTTGATGATCTTAGAGGTCTTTTCCAACCTTAACGATTCTATGGTAGTGGTAGGGAGATGACATGATCAGCAGAAAGAACTTCTAGAAGTTTTTGGAGATAGACAGGACCGTCATAAGCCAGAATGCTTTACTGCTTTACTGAGTGATGATGCTTCTGCCTGAGAGTCCACCACTTCCTTCAGGGGCCCACAACTGCTAATCATAGAATCATAGAATCATAATGGAATTATTAAGGTTGGAAGAAAACTGCAAGATCATCCAGTCCAACTGTCAGATCACTTACCTTCACTATTGAAAAAGTATCCCTTTAGAATAATATATCTTTCCATTTCTTGGTTGCAGTGGTGAACAAATGACATATATTTAGTCCAGTATTGTTTAAATAGAATTATGGAATTGTTAAGGTTGGAAAAGGTCTCCAAGATCATCCAGTCCAACTGTCAGCCTAACACCACTGTGCCTACTATACCATGTCCTGAATTACCACATCTACACCCTTTTGAACCTCTCCAGGGATGGAGGCTCTGCCACCACCTTGGCCAGCCTGGTCCAATGCTTCACCACTCTGTCAGCAAAGAAACGTTTCCTAAATCCAATCTAAACCTGCCCTGGTGCCACTTGAGGCCATTAATATAAATACAAAATATGTACACTTGTAAAGTATGTAAAGTATTGCAAAAGATGAAGTGTTTCACTAGAAACTGATTTGATCACGCTTGGAATAATGGAGAATGATTTTTTACAGTATTTTATATACATGTATACATGGAATCATAGAATAGTTTGGGCTGGAAGGGACCTTAAAGATCATCCAGTTCCAACCCCCCTGCCATGGACAGGGACACCTCCCACTGGATCAGGTTGCTCCAAGGCCCATACAACCTGGCCTTGAACATCTCCAGGGATGGGGCAGCCACCATGTCCTTGGGCAACCCGGGCCAGTTCCTCACCACTCTCATGGTGAAGAAATTCCTCCTTATGTCTAGTCTAAATCTGCCCTTCTCCAGTTTATACCCATTCATACATGTACATTCCAGCTTTAGGCTGGTATTTTAACCAAAATACAACTCCTATGAGAACATGAAAGACAGGTTTTGTTAAGCTGCAAACTGGAATTTGATGATTTGTGTAACGTAAGAAGAGACAATTCCTATTTATCCAACTTCAATACCTGCACTGAGATGATCTGCCTGGATCTTCTCAACCGAGGAGTTGTAATTTTAATGAATGACAGACACATTGCTTTATGTAAAAAAGCAGCGGCCGCTCTCGTCATTACCGGTGTATGGAAAAAGCAATTATATTCTCATTCAAGATCGAACAAGGAAAGAGCAGCTTTCCAGTGAATCACAGCACTATTTGTGTTTTGGGGGAGTGGAGAGAATAGTAGAGTGGCAATAGAAAATATTTCCCGTGTTTTGCCTGCTTGCAGTGACCTAGAAAAACGTTTTCTCAGCCTCTCCATAGTTACTGGCATATCCATTTCTCGGTTTTTTTGTTTTGTTTTTTTCTGAAAGCTTGGCACCTGCAGGAGGTGATTTCTCTGCTCTTTGAGCACTGGGATCAGTCAATGGAGAAGAGCACATCCTTTCATTGTAAAAATATGCAGTCTTCTATAGTTTTCCTATTCAGGAGCTGCTCAGAAGGATGTACCTTTCACACATAATCCTTGCTATTCAGGAGGTGGTGCCGAACAAAGCTGAGGCTGGATCGTAACCTCTTAGAAGGAATTCTTCCCTTTTCAACATGAACCTGGTTGCGTTCCAGTTTGGACTGGCTGCTGCTTCTGCATTTTGAAAAATGAAGAAGCAGATACCAACATGAAGGGGTTCAAACTACCATGGGCTAGTTGCCATTGACTTGAATCTTACTGTGCACGTTCATACAGGAATTGTGGATCTGCGGCTTTGGAGCAGTGAGGGTGTGGAAACAACCTGCTATGATGAGATTGAACTTCAGGAAACTTCTCCCATCATCTGGATGGTTCTTTTTATCCTGTCCAACATCTTCTTAATAAATTGTGCAGAGATTTGTTGCTCGATTACTCTTTTGGCTGGTGCCGTGTTCAACAAGGACCTGGGCCAGGAGTGGGTTTCAAGAGAGATTCTTAAACAGATAATAAATGGCAGGAGCACAGTGTTCCTTTCCACCAGTGGTGTTCTGTTTGGAGAAGGCTAAATTTCCTTTAGGCAATATGAAAATGCAGAGGGGCTTTATGGCAAGTTGCAGAGAAGGAAGAACTTGTGCAGTGGTCCAGGCTTTCTTCTGATTGGCCAGAAGAGGCACCTGCCCAAAGTGCATTCGCTTTTGCACCCAAGTTTTTCCTGGTTAAAGCAGAGCATCAGGGTCAAGATGGAGAGGAACAAGGGCTTGTCATGCCCAAGTCTTAACTTCACAGAGGCAGGACAATGAGAGGATTCACACCTTGACCTGGAAACTGGGAAAGACTCCAGGAATTCATTTGAGGTAAGTAAAGAAATGTTTTCCTGTGAGGGTGGGGAGGCCCTGGCCCAGATTGCCCAGAGCAGTGGTGGCTGCCCCATCCCTGGAGGTGTTCAGGGCCAGGTTGGATGGGACTTGGAGCAACCTGATCCAGTTGGAGGTGTCCCTGCCCATGAACTGGATGGACTTTAAGGTCCCTTCCAACCCAACCCATTCCATTATTTTAAGTGCCCCAGACTGGTCACAATAGAGGGTGTTTGGAAATGGAGCATGGAAGGTTTCACCATTGTTTTGAGCAGCAATTTGGAATGTTTGGGTCCAAGGGAAATGGTAATTATAGAAATTTGAAAATTATCAACCAAGTTCTCTCTGCCATCCAACCCATGAATTAGCAGCATTAGTACATTGTGATGTGTTGAAGGTAGATGAAGCTCTGTAAGCTTTTCAGGGCAGTTCACGCACACACTGAATTACAAATGCAGGAATAGTCTTGTGGATGTAGCATTTCTCAGCATTATCTGAAGCATGTTCTCCCAAACCGTATTTGACAGGTGAATGCAGTAGAGGAAATATGGTTCCAGCGTAGGTATTGAAAGCAGATGCAGTAAACTGAGTTCAGTGGCTCTGAAGGCGGCAGCTGTTGCAAAGCTTGACATGGAGGATAAACGATGAGGTGCTATTTCTGGCCTCTGGCAAAAAGAAAGGTGGGCGTTGGAAGATTGACTTGAAAACAATCACTTTAAATGATTTTGGAACTGTATGAGCTGGAGATGGGCTGCATTTACACTGATGGATGAGTCCAGAACCTGACTTAATTCCCCTTATTTTTGTCATCTGTGCTTTTCTTTACTTGTCTCACTCACAAAAAAAAAACATTTAAAGAGAACTTAAATGAAAATAACACACATGACAGGGTACTTGCTACCTTTTCATTTCTCTTTATTTAAGTAACAGATTACTAAGTATTTCATTTGTTTTGATTAATTCATAGAATCACTTAATTGGAAAAGACCTTTGAGATCACTGAGTCCAACTGTACTTGCGCACTCCTAAACCAGATCCCTGAGCACCTCATCTGCCTGTGTTTCAAACACCTCCAGGGATGGAGATTCCACCACCTCCTGGGAAGCCTGATCTGGTGCTTGGTAACCCTTTAGGTGAAGAAATTTTTCCTGATGTATAATCTAAACCTCATCTGGCACACTTGAGCGAAGAGACCAGCACGCACCTTGCTACAACCTCCTTTCAGGGAGTTGTAGGCAGTGATGAGGTCTCCCCTGAGCCTCCTTTCCTCCAAACTAAACAACCCCAGGTTCCTCAAACGTAACCCTTGTGCTCCAGCCCCTTCCCCAGCTCGGCTTCCTTCTCTGGACACACTCCAGGCATTCAGTGTCCTTCCTGTAGCGAGGGGCCCAAAACTGAACCCAGGATTCAAGGTGCGGCCTCACCAGTGCCGAGTGCACAGGCAGAGTCACTTCCCTGCTCCTGCTGGCCACGCTGTTTTTGATACAGGCCAGCCATTTGACCAGTTCCTTCATAGTGATTTATTTATGCATAGAAATTAACTGCTTTTATAAAGCAGCACATAAAAGCTTACCTGTAATATGGTAATTCTCATCGCGCCTCAACAGAGGATGCTGGCAGAAAGGTACATGAGAGGTGGTTGGATTCAGCTGAGATTTCTTGCTGTAAGAGTAAGTGGTTCCTGTGCTTTTCTTAGTCATGCATTGCATTTCTTTGAATTCTACTTTGAGATCAAGAAAGATCTCTATGAAGTCAAGAGAATAGATCTCTGGTTTAGGAAAGAAATCTGTCCCGGTGCATCAGTCTTGGAGCAGAGAAGTAGCAGCTTGCAAGAAGGCGACACAAGAGCACAGCTGAAGCATAATCTGTTGAAGTTATGACCATGGAACAACCACAAAACATGATGGGATTTGATATTATTTTGCAGTGTCAGAAGATGACATTTAAAGGGTGCTAGAGTTTTAGAATCCTTCAAAAGCCTCTTTCTCCTGCTATTCTCATTTTCTGATTAGGTCTACCAGGGGTTAAATACAAACACTTGACAGAAGCAAAGGTGTGAGTTTAAAATATTACAGAATCACAGAATTGTTTAGGTTGGAGAAGAACTTTAAGGTCACATACATTAAAAAAACCCTCCTAGGAATGCTTTTGCATGGTTTTACCCTTTTTTCTGCTGATGTGCCATGAGGGAGTTCCCTGTTTATTTTTGTTTCTACTCTGATATGAACTCAAAATTAGTCTTCAATATCTTTGCTGGTTAGTTGCTTCCTTTACATTAATATGATTATAAGTGATGTTATATGTGTTGTTTGCACCTAAATTCCTGCAGTGTGCGGTGAACTTGGGATAAATATGCCATCAGTTAGGAAAGTTAGAAGCATAATTTTGATACAAAATGGCTATGATTTGATTTACTACTTTACTGTGGTAACACAACCATAGGTCATGGATCAAGACCCCATTGTGGTGGGGGCTGTGAAAGAGAAAAGCAGTGTCTGTCCTTCAGAGCCTGAAATCTCGCTATCGAACAAGAACTAATGAATGGATCCAGACAGGCAAGGAGGCAGAAAGAAATATGAGCCACTGTTAGAGGGTTTCTGCACACCGGCAGCTGCACACTTAAGGATTTTATTGACGTAATGTCACAGGAGAATTTTGAGGATAATGAGGATGCTTTCACAGATACTTACAGCTGCCTGGGAAAAAGCACAAAGGTGCCAACAAGTGGGAGATAAGGGCTTTTGTCCTCAATGGATTGGAGAGCAGAGTTGATTTCCTGACAGTTAATGAAAGACACGATGTGGATCATAAAGGACCTTGAAAGGGTAGCTTCTGCTTGATGTTCAGCCTGGAGAAAAGAAGGCTCTGAGGAGACCTTATAGTGACCTTCCAGTTCCTGAAGGGGCTACAAGAAAGCTGGGGAGGGACTTTTTACAAAGGCTTTTAGTGATAGGATAAGGGAGAACTGCTTCGAATTGGAGAGGGGAATTTCTTCACGATGAGGGTGGGGAGGCTCTGGAACAGGTTGCCCAGGGAAGCTGTGGCTGCCCCATCCCTGGAGGTGTTCAAGGCCAGGTTGGATGGGGCTTGGAGCAACCTGATCTAATGGGAGGTGTCCCTGCCCATGACAGGGGGTTGGAACTGAATGGGCTTTACGGTCCCTTCCAACGCAAGCTATTCTATGATTCTATGATACAATGAAGAAGGGGGTTCAGAAACTCAAGAGGGATGTTTAGTAACGTGGTTCATTTGATGGATAAGGGGAAACATGACTGCATTTGGTGAGAGGGAGGGAAAAAAAGGTCACTGTAACTGAGAAAAGAGGAGAGGATCATCTCGGGAGACTCACTCCTTTAGGTGAGTAAGAGAGGCTGTATGCCAAAATGCTACTTGTACCTACTTCCAGGAACGGCAGTGTGGGACGTGGAGGAGCAGCACCCAGGTGGCATGATGGGACTGTGCCTAAGAGAAAAGGAAAGGGAAAGAGATAAGGGAGTGAGTCTGAATGGAAATAAAAAGCTCTCTTTGAAGTTCATCTTATAGTTTTTGATATGTTGAGATTGTATTACTGCCAGATAGGAAGGGAGGAGGAAAGAAAGTGAAGTCGGGGACACAAACACAACCTGGGTGGGGGAAGAGAGACTGTGAAGGGAAGAAATCACTGAAGAAGTAGGAAGAAAATTGGAGAGCACTAAGCAAATAAGCCAGGCAAGACAAGATTGTGGGTGGTGAGTGATGCCAAAGCTCTGAGTGGATTGAGGAGGATGAGGCTGGAGTGCTGACTGTGAAGTTTGATTAAGATAAGGCCACTTGCTGTGCTGGCAGGAACAGTAATCATGAGAGCTAGAGGCTGGCATCTCTGAGTCTTTGGTCCTTGGCTAAGAACACCTGAACCTCTCTTGCATTTGTTATTTCTGTGTTTAAGTTTACTTGTAAAATCTCTTGTGTTTGTGTAATTCCTTTCACTCTGAAGTATTTTACAGAGGGGGCATTAGTTTGTCCAGCTGAGATTTTGGAGCAGATCAGACTAGGGGTCAACTTCTGAACATGGACAACACAGACTGGAAAGTGGGAAACAGCACCAGGTCCCACAGAATACATGGGTGGACCTTGCTTTAAGCACAAAGTGGAAAGCAGACCAAGAAACCACACGATAGCTATAACCACAGAGAGATTGTCATTAGAGCCTTCCCCACTGTGGCAGCTTATTGGTAGACAATGTTTTAATGGACCAGTATTTCCTTTCTTGTAGTTATGGAAAGATAGCTTAAAACTTAGACATGGTGAATTCATGCATTATCTTCCATCAGGAGGAACTATGGATGCTATTTTTCCATTTTTTGAGGTTCTACCATGAATGAGGAAGCTGATATCCAGTATCTAACAAAAAACAAAGACTGGGCGCCAGTTCTTCTGCCCCTGTGTGCTGGTAGCTCTTGCCAGCCTGATATGTGGTGCACAAATGATTTTCCAGAATGTCTTATGTGTGAAGCCAAACAAAAGATGTGATGCAGAAAACTTTCCTACTGATTAAACGGTCCCAGAAAAGCCAATTTTTTGCACAGCAAGAAAAGTGGTGCCTAATGCCTAAAAGCATTGGGCAAGGCAGTAGTCATCTCTACTGCTGGGGCAGCAAAGCTTTACTCTGTAAGGGAGGTGCTGCTTAGAATCACAGAATGGTTTGGGTTGTCCAAACCATCCAGCTCCACCCCTGCCATGGGCAGGGAAACCTCTCACTGAATCAGGTTGCTCCAAGCCCCATCCAACCTGGCCTTGAACACCTCCAGGGATTCTCTTCCCCTTTATATATTGTTTTTCATCTTGCACAATCGTTCTTCTTCCCTCCTCCAGATTTTCCCCTGACAGATTCTCTTGTACCACTGATAGATTCTAAACCTCACAGGAATCACTGCTCACTGATGCATCACACGTATAGCCATGATTCAAGCAAATACATTACTTACTTTCTTTTTCTTCACTTTTACTGCATTATTGCTCAGAAACTGTTGTTCCTGTGTTCAGCCCTGCAGACAACTGGCTCCACCTCTAGGCGAATTACAGCTGGCTCTACAGGGCGAGCTGCCCATCGCTCCTCATCCTGGTGGCTTTAATTTTCATTTAGAAAACCAAACCAGAAGGTTTGGTTACACAGATGGCTCTCAGTAACCGGCACAACACTGCTGTTACCTGCAGAAAATCTAGGAGAAAGGAAAATATTGCCTAAATTTTACACCTAAATGCATTGGTGTTCCTTTTAAATTAGTAATGTTCCTTTTAAAAGCAGTCATCACTGCTGAGAAAATCCTGTTGGCATCAGTTAATACCAAAATCCTTTTCACTTTTCTTATTAAAAAGACTATAATTGTTGTGCTTTTATACCCAACAAATCTCCGTATCCGAATTCTCAGTTTAAGAAGTGGAAAGGCGAAAATGAATTGAAGGTTAAAGCACAAAAGCTTTGGCAGGTTCTCCAAAATTGTTACCTAATGTATTCTATTATTTACCCTTATTTTACTGGAACTTAGATTTTCATGGACTCGTGTAGTCTTTGAATACATTGTGAGGAAGAAATTAAATACTTAATGATACAATAAACAAAATCTGCTCTAAGAGATCTAGAGTTTCCTGTTTGCTTTTAGTCAAGAAGCACTTGTTTGATAAATGGGGCGCTTTTAGAGAGCTTACAATAGGTTGCACCCCCACGAGGAGGTAGAAGCACGGCGGGAGATTACCAGGAGATAATGGAGCAAGTAAAATGAGAAAAGATGATGAAACAGCTCAAAATTTATGTGCTGTTTTGCTTCTTCCTTTTGCATTAGTATAACCAGGGCCTTTGTGCTTATTGCTAATCCTGCCCTATAAGCACTTGTCGCTCTTTGTGCCCGTGTGGCTGGTGACCTCAGCTCTGTGGTCCCAGGGGAGCGGCCTAACATCTAATGCCAGGCTGTGAAAACAGCATCATTGAAACATCCTGTTTACTGTGTTAAATGCATCAGGCTTCGTCACTGGCCCAGGTTACCCAGAGCAGTGGTGGCTGCCCCATCCCTGGAGGTGTTCAAGGCCAGGTTGGATGGGGCTTGGAGCAACCTGATCCAGTGGGAGGTGTCCCTGCCCATGGAGTGGAACTGGATGGGCTTTGAGATCCCTTCCAACCCAAACCATTCTATGATTCTATGAGGAACCGAAATCCATCGGGGAGCCAGGATGATGCACCTATCTGCTTTCCCCCAATGAGAACACACCAGTGCTGGCTCAGCTGCTGAGTGTGGGTGGTGCGGGGCTTGTCGTGGTGGGGAACATCAGTGGGGAACCTAGAAGAGAAACACTGAGCACAAGAGCCAACTTCAATGAGTCTGAAGAAAGCTGCGTGAAAGTGGCATCATGTCCCCTTTGAGGACCAGAGGGCGCCAGGGGCAGCACAACCACTTAGACATATGGTGATGGCTCAGCCTGGCTGGTGGAAATGCTGCCTTCAGCCAAACAGTTGTGACCTTCTGTCTTGGTATAAACTGCCTTGGATAGCTCAGATACAGCCAAACCCTCGCCTTTTGTGTAACCGCACACAAGTGGTTCACGCTTCAGGCAAGAGCATGTTTGCTGCCTGTGTGCATCCTGGACTTTCAGATGCTCCAAGCTTCCCCTGGTGGTCGAGAATGGTTTTCAACTGTCTTCATTTTGTGGTGCACAAGCACTGATAGATGGCACTCCAGCTTTTTCTCTTGTGCTGGAGGCAGACAGCTGGTTCCGTAAAGTGCTGCTTTCAGAGTCCTTTACATCACTCACACTGGCCCAGTGTAGTCCAGACACATTAGACCAGCTGACCAGGAAACAATCAAAATAAGGTTATTAATGAATGCCAGCCAATGCATTTGATTATTTAAACGTGGGTTCCTTTTGCTATTGGCTGAGGGGACGGAAGAGTCTGGTTATGCCTGTAGTTGGAAAGATTAAGCCATATCACACGCCACAAAATTGCTTGTAGTGTAATTTTGCTAAAAGCCTTGTGCTTTGTATTGGTGCTGTAAAACCAACCCCCAAACCATATGAGGGAAATGTGTGCTGTAAAATTACAGGATACACATGCCACCCGCCCTGCTGTCCTCAGGGCTCGAGTTAGGGCATTTCCCTATGTGCCTGCCTGACACAACGGAGCATCCAGCATACGTTCAGTTGAGGCTCTGGCCCAGGGGACACGGTGGTGTAGGACTCTCTTCTGCCTGTTCCCATGGGCCAGATACTGATATATCCTCGAATCCAGGAACTGAGTGACACAGACCTTGAAATAATCCTGTTTAATAATTTATGAGAGAGAGGAACGTGCAAGGAGCTGGCAGAGGAAGGTAACACGATGTACACAACGTCACACAGGCAAGGAGTGAACCTCAAGCTCTGTAAGAAATGGAGCTCCTGGACAAAAGGGGAGAAAGGTAATGGGTGGAGGTCCAAGGTGAGGCTGATATGCTAATTACAGCCAGTTAGTGCACTGAGGGCTCTCACATCAGGCACAGATGATGCAGGGATTGTGACTGCTAGGGGGGAAGATCTGAGGAACTACAGGGTGGTCGGTCTCATCTCTGTGGGAGCAGATCCTCTGGGAAGCTCTGCTGAGGCACATGGAAAATAAAGAGGTGACTGGTGGCAGCCAGCATGGCTTCACTAAGGGCAGACGGTGCCTGACAAGCATTGATGGCTTTCTGTGATGGGGCTACGGTGGATAAGGGAAGAGCAACTGACATCATCTACCTGGATGAGGGGGAATGGTTTGAAGCTGAAAGAGGAGAGATCGACAGGAGATCTTGGGGAGAAATGTTTTCTGGTGATGGTGGTGAGACACTGGCCCAGGTTGCCCAGAGAAGTCTTGGCTGTCCCATACCTGGAGGGGTTCAAGGCCAGGCTGGATGAGGCTTGGAGGCCCTGATCCACTGGGAAGTGTCCCTGCCCATGGCAGGGGGTGAAACTGGATGGGCTTTGAGGTCCCTTCTGACCCAAACCATTCTATGGTTCTAAGTTGGAAAAAATTCTGTGACTACAGGACTGTAGTCATTGTGCTCTTACTGTCTTGCTGATGATGGTGTTCAGGCAGAGAAAAAATATATTTTTACTACCAACAGCTTTACAGAGCTCGGGGTCCTGCTCTCTTTGTAAGGCTGTGTTCCTCCGGGAGGAACACAGCCCGGCTTGCTAAAGGACAGACGCAGGTATGCACTTGAACCTAATGTAAAACTTTCTCATTAAATGCAAATCATCTGGCTGAGTTTTTGCATATGCACCCAAGGGTAACAGAACAGACAACAGTGTGTCTCTTATGACTCTTTTGTTAGTTTCAGGAGAATACGATGTGATTTGACTACGTATTTTTCCTGTGCCCTGCACTGCAAGAGTAGACTTGAATGTCTGGTGCAGAACAAGAGAAAGGGTAAACATCTCAGGAGCACTTGTGTTTGGTTTTGATCAGCAGCTTCCATTGACTCTGCTGTGTGACCCTGACTGTGGACTTCAAAGCCCATCCAGTTCCAACCCCACTGCCGTGGGCAGGGACACCTCCCACTAGATCAAAGCCCCATCCAACCTGGTCTTGAACACCTCCAGGGATGGGGCAGCCACGAATTCTCAGGGCAACCTGGGCCAGAGCCTCACTATCATCATGGGAAAATAGTTCTACCTAAGATCTCATCTCAATCTCCCCTCTTTCAGTTTAAAACCCTTCCCCTCATCGTTTCCTTGCCATCCCTGATCAAGAGCCCCTCCCCAGCTTTCCTGGAGCCCCTTTCAGTACTAGAAAGCTGCTCTAAGGTCTCCTCAGAGTATTCTCAACTAATATTAAAAGTAATTACTGTTGTGGTATCACAGAATGCAATTTTGCCAAGATAGTATTTAAAGCCTGACTCAAACTTTCACATGCTGACGAGGAAAAAAGGAAACAATGCAAAGTCTCTGAAGTGCATGCAAAAACAAGTGCTGCTTTAATGATGAGGTATTTGATAGTGCTTTTATCAGTGTGCAGTCATGCGTTTAAATAGCATGAGCCATCGATGACTGTTGCAGCTTGTCATTTGCCTTACGGGAAGCAAGAAAGAGCTTCTTGTTTGATTTGTAAGGTGAGCTAGCTTGTTACACAAGGCAACAGAGGAGACTTTGTAGTGAGCTCCACAGTGAAGTATTGCCCAGGCTTTTTTGGACAACTGCCACAGGGAAGTGCAAGGAGAGTAGTCACAGTGCAAGGAACAATGTGTAAGGGATTAGAATAGGAACATACATTTAAGGATCATGGCAAAAAAGACCCTTCAAAAGACAATAAATCACAGAGATGGTAACAAAAATTGATTTGTGAAAGAAGAGGGTGTGAAACAGAAAATGCTAGAGATGAAAAATGCTGGGTTTTTCTTACTTTTCAACTGCTCTTAGATGTTAACACAAGCACTTTCAGAATTAATAAGACCAAGATAAAGCTATACTGATAAGGATAAGTTCCTGATTTCTCCTCAGGTCACAGTGTTTTTAAATACTGGCAAACCACCTGAGACCCGCTCCTGGGATCAGTGGAAGCGGGGAAGGAGGAGGGAATGACGGAGTTGCTCTGCAGGTTGAAAACACGAACGTGTCTTCCTTGAAGTAGCAAAGATATGCAAATTTCACTTCTGTTTCTTTGTGATTACCAGAAAATTGCAACACTTATCTAAGCTAACAATGTTTTGCAGCTGTAGCTTTCCAACTTTAATACCCAGTGTAAATAACTCTACTAATATTTACATTCCATTACGCATCCCACTCATTAAAGGCAAAATGCAGCAGAAGTGAACAAAAATGGCTTTTCTGTCCTTTCTCCAGCTGGGGTTAAGGTGTAGATAGAAACAGATCAGCAGCCCAAAGAGGGGTGTGACTATGCTGAATCCGGAATCTAAGATCAACACGTGATGCCGCCAGGTCGTCTTTCGGTCTCTGAGACAAACTGTGACTTCCTGGCATCAACTGAGACAGAAAATGGGGAAGGTTCTGTGTTGGTTTGAACAAACCATTGATGTTTGATCTTCATAGCTAAGAAAGCTGGTATTATTTCAAATATATATGGCAAAGAAGCAATAGGGACAAGGTCTTTTCGTGGCTTACCTTTGAGACAGCTGTTCCCTGGTGCAGTGAGGTCAGTGGCATCTTCAGTTGGACTCAATGATCTGAAAGGTCTTTTCCAACCAAATGATTCTATGATCTTTAAGGCCCCTTTCAGACCTAACCATTCTGTGATTCTATGGTTATTAAGAATATAAAAGGGGTTTATGTACTGTTTGTGCAGGCTTTGCCTCAGTAACCAGGGAAGGGCATCCCTGAAGAACAGCAAGGCGCATTTAGAATTTCAGACCAACAGTGGTTGGATGGTGTAACTCCTGCAGCCACGCTGAAGCATCTCATTCCTGGGGTATTCCTGGGGCATGTAATGATAGGGCAAGAGGGAATGGCTTTAATGTGGAAGGGAGAAGATTTAGATTAGACATTAGGAAGAAATTCTTCACCGTGAGGGTGGGGAGGCCCTGGCCCAGGTTGCCAAGAGAAGTCCAAGCTGCCCCATCCCTGGAGGTGTTCAAGACCAGGTTGGATGGGGCTTTGATCACCCTGATGCAGGTTGAGGTGTCCCTGACCATGGTAAGGGGTGGAACTGGAAGGGCTTTAACCCAATCTTACCAACCCAAACCATTCTATGATTCTAAGTAATTACATATGGAATGCAGACATTGGATTTCTTGGTTTGGAGGAAAGACTCAGGAGGGAGGGACCTGTCTGGATGTCAGACGTGCTCCAATCTATCACAGGTTGTGGGAAACCATATGTCACTCTCAGTTTAAGGTCACTTCCTTCTCTAAGACTGAGCCTCTGCAGCATGAAGCAAGGAAGGCACAAGTCCTTCCTCATCCAACTGCAAGAAGCTCCTGCAGCAGAGACCAGAGCTTTCCCACCAAGCTCAGGACTCACAATCAGCTCCTCTCTATGCATTCTGCCAGTGCTAGGACCTCGCAGGCAGGACACGATCCAGCACACACCAACTCCCTTGTCATTATATGTTTACACCAAAAGGGACCTTTCTCCCTTTTTCTAGACATGAAAATTGAACAGAGGAGATCGAGGGATCCAGGATGAGAAGAAGGTCCCAACTCAGCTCCTGGACTTCCTCGGTCCGCACTGTTTCCCTGGATTTGTTCTGCTCATAAACACACACATGATCCACAGCATACAGGTGCAGGACAGTTCTAACGAACTTAACTCTGAGAGTTTTGTACTGTAGAGAAATTTTAATTTCTTAATTAATTCTTAATTTCTGCTTTCATTTTCTCTAAAGCAACGCTTAAAATCTGTGCAACAGATACTGTGCTGGGATATCAATGCTGTAGAAGTGAAAACAAGAACTCAAAACTCACAAGAATCCACAGCCCAGGGATTCGCTGAGTATTCTGCCCTCCCTAAGGGCTGTGCCAAGGCATGGACTACATTTCCCAGCATGCCCCGCGGTGGGGCCGCCCACCTTCCCGTCCTCCCGCCGCTTTCCGCCTGTCGCAAAGTGTGTCGCTGCCGCGCTGCTCTATGAGTTCCCTCTGCGCTGAGCTCGGGATGGACTACGTTTCCCAGCATGCCCCGCGGCGGGGAGCTGCCGTTTTCCGGCCCGCCCGCCGGCTTCCGCCTGCCGCAAAGTGTCGCGCTGCGCAGCCGCGGTCCCGTGCTGGCGGCCCGGGCGAGCCCCGCCATGGGCGGCGGGCGGTGATTCCAGCTCGGTCCCCGCCGCGCCGGCAGCCGCCATGGACGAGGAGAGCATGGAGGAGGAGGGCGGCGGCGGCGAGGCCATGATGGACGACCAGAACCACAACAACTGGGGCGGCGGCGGCGGGTACGGGCGGCAGCTGCTGGGCCCCCCCGCGCCGCTCGGGGACCGGCTGCTTCGCGGCGCCGCCGCCGCCGGGTCCCAAGTCGGGTCGGGCCTCCCCGCGCTGCCCGAGGCCAACGGCGTCCTGCGGGGCTGCGACACGGCGGGCAAGGGGGGAGCCGGGGCCATCGCCGCCGCCATCAACATCAACGCCTCCACCTCCAAGTTCCGTGAGTGTGAGCCCCGGCCCGCCGCCCCCTCCTTGGCCTCCCCTCCTCACACCCCCCCGCTTCAAAGCCTACCCTCAACCTCCCCTTTACCCCCTCCTTGTTGGCTCCCGACCCCCCTTCCTAACTCTTCTAACCCCTCCCAGCCCTCCTAACTAGATCTCCCCAGACTTCCCGTAGGCCCTCCCTGCTTCTGCGCCCCTAAGACACCCCTCCCGATCCCCCCACTACCCTTTCCTAGCCCCTTCTAACACCCTCTTCTAAACTACCCAAACTCCCTCACCTCGCTTCCTCACGCCTCCTTCCTAGCCCCAACTACCCTTCCTAAGTCCCTAACTCCCTCTTTTAAACTGCCCAGACTCCCCCACCTCCTCTCCTAACCTCCTCCTATGCTCCCTCCCCAGCCCCCATCCTAAACTCCCCCTAGACTTGCCCAACTCCCTCTCCTAACTCTCCTGCCCTCTCTGCCCCCTCCACCCCCCCATCTTTGTCCCCCCCTTTCCTCACCTTCTCCAGTCTTCTCGTCCCAGCACCCCAACACCCTCCCCACTCTCAGTCCCCTTTCTGCATTTCCACCTTCAACCCAAACATGCCCTGTCACCTTCTTGCTTTCAGCCTATGGTCCCCCCTCCCCTTTCTTTGGTCTCCCCAGCTGCCCCCTCCTCTGCAGCTGCTCCCTGCTCCCTTCCTCTATGCAGGACTTGCCACAATCCATCTTGCTCTCATTCCTTGAGTGGAGTCTAGGAGGTGTCCCAAAGCGAAATCCAATGTGTTCAAGCCCCTTGGGAGCAGGGGATGCCATATTTCTTGCCCACAGCCTGACTTCTGTGGCCATTGACCCATCCTGGTTCGGAGCTGGCGTGCATCTGACTGCAGGATGGGGAGAGCCAGCCCAGGCAGGGCTCTGGACTTTGGCCTTCCTAAAGCTTTGAGGCCTTGTTTTCCTAAGGGCGTTTGCTTCCTGAAAATCCCAAAGATGCATCTGAAACCTGCCTTTGATTTCTTAGGGTGGATGACAGTGTGTACAAGGCCCTGGGAAGGGTGTATATTTGAAAAGGCTGGTTGAGAGTGCCTGAAGATGAGTTTACTTCCTCCAAAAATAGGTCCAAAACATCTCTTCCCTTTAGCTTTTTAAATGAAATGGCAAATCTCGCTGTTGTTTCGCTGAGTGGAGGTCAAAGGGAGGGAAGATCTTTGTGCTGTTAGATTCAACTCTGCTCTTTTCCCCAGAAGTGACACCTCTGGGTAAAATACGCCCTTTTTCTGATGTCTGTACGAAAATTCAGATTTGGGTAGTTAAAACCATTCCTGGAAACTTAACTGTGATTGCCATGAAAAGATTTTTGATGGGAAACACCTTTTCTTTTTTGCTCCTCCTCTGCAGTGCTGGCCCACCTGTTCAGCTCCAGAGCTGGTCAGAAGCTTGAAGTTCAGGCTTCTGGATCCTGCCTTCTCTGGTAGCCTGGGTTTCGTGGCTCTAGGCGTGTTGCCAAGGATGGCAGCTTTGAAGCTGAGGCTCCCAGACTGCAAGAGCTTTCTGGCCCTCAGCCTGCCTCGCTTGTCAGGGCTCCAGGTACCGTAGGGGTGGCTCGCAAATACTTGAGACGGTCGAAATGAAATTTTGTTTGGCCTTGCAAAACTTGGCTCTTGAATTGCCAATGAGGAAGTCTTAGTTTTCCCTTCTGTTTCAGAATGTATGGTTTTCAAGCCAGATCTTCACCAAATGGGAAAGTGGCTTTCCAGCTTATGTACAGTTTAGGTCTAAGTGGGAGAAGAAGTTGCTGCACATGATTTTGCTTAGGTTTTGAGTTCTGGTTTTCACTTCTCCAGCGTTGGTGTCCCAACACAGTATCTGTCTCACTGACGTTAAGCGTAGTTTTAAAGAATATTAAAGTTCCTGTACAGTACAAAACTCTCAGAGTTAAGTTCGTTAGAACTGTCCTGCACCTGTATGCTGTGGATCATGTGTGTGTTTATGAGCAGAACAAATCCAGGGAAACAGTGCGGACCGAGGAAGTCCAGGAGCTGAGTTGGGACCTTCTTCTCATCCTGGATCCCTCGATCTCCTCTGTTCAATTTTCATGTCTAGAAAAAGGGAGAAAGGTCCCTTTTGGTGTAAACGTACAGTGACAAGGGAGCTGGTGTGTGCTGGATCGTGTCCTGCCTGCGAGGTCCTAGCACTGGCAGAATGCATAGAGAGGAGCTGATTGTGAGTCCTGAGCTTGGTGGGAAAGCTCTGGTCTCTGCTGCAGGAGCTTCTTGCAGTTGGATGAGGAAGGACTTGTGCCTTCCTTGCTTCATGCTGCAGAGGCTCAGTCTTAGAGAAGGAAGTGACCTTAAACTGAGAGTGACATATGGTTTCCCACAACCTGTGATAGATTGGAGCACGTCTGACATCCAGACAGGTCCCTCCCTCCTGAGTCTTTCCTCTAAACCAAGAAATCTGCATTTGTATGTTATTACTTGGGATCATTGAATCGTGGAGGTTTGTGTGAAAGGGTCCTTAAAGGCAATCCAGTTCCAACCCCCCTACCATGGGCAGGGACACCTCCCACTGGATTCAGATTACCCAAAGCCCCATCCAGCCTGGCCTTGAACATCTCCAGGGATGGGGCATCCACCATTGCTCTGGGCAACCTGGGCCAGGGCCTCCCCACCCGGACAGGAAAACATTTCTTCTTTTTAAGATCTCATCTCAATCTCCCCTCTTTCAGCTTAAAACCATTCCCCCTCATTCCATCCCTGCCCTCCCTGCTCAAGAGCCCCTCCCCAGCTTCCCTGAAGCCCCTTTCAGCACTGGAAGCTGCTCTAAGGTCTCCCTAGAGACATATCTAGGCTGAACGCCCCCAACTCTCTCATAGCATTTTACTATTCTGTTCTTCATAGCTAGTGCCTACATATTCCTGCGTCTTTCTTTGAGCTGTGTCTGTAAGTTTTTCTTCTCAGTTTCACGGGGGTTGAATGCTACTCTTGGACTTCAGTTTTGTTTTTTTTCAAATCTTAAGTGGGTTTTGCCATACTTCTGATTGAAGTTGATGTCAAAGAATTTGCTAGCTTGGAGCGGGCTGCATCTCAGTTATGGCTGTGATACTGAAATATCTGGGTTGTGATATGAAGCTCATGCATATTCTGTTTCTCTACTGCATTTGACTTAAACGGTTTTCCTTTTGAACTTCGTTGGATGTGGAAATCCAGCAGCTGCTTCTCAAGCTTTACTTGTGAAGTTGTTTATAATTTGCTGGAAAATACTGATATTGGATCAGCCCGATTTCTGCCCCACCTCCACCCCAAACTTGCTGTCCTTGAATTGAAATCATGCATCCTAGCCTGCTTTGTTACAAAATGTCCCTATCACTTCCCAGAAACTTAATAAATCTTGAGGAGGTGAAAGTAACCTTCAAGTATTGCTCTTTCCTTGCAATTTGGCTGTGGAGGCTGTTGGATAAAGCCCTTTAAATCTTGAATGCGTAGTGGAGGGATGAACATTTAAGACTGAAATGCTAGAAGGAAAAGTACAATAAATAAGTTTCTAGAAGGGCAATGTCCTTTCGCTTTCAAAGGATTTGTGTGTGGGATTTCTTTCCTTCCTGCTCTTGAGGTTGTTCTTGCAGAGTTTGCAATTTGAGGTGTTACTTTAAGTCATCCTTTGCTTTTTTTTTTTTGTGTGTGTGTATAAGTGCTGCCAGAAAAAAAGGATGTTACTGACTTGTGACAGCAATTAAAAGTAATTTGTTCTCTGGATTATGAGAATAAAAATAGCAATTGTTCTGTGCATAGTCTTTGGATTCTTAACTACATAAATATTATGGTTGGCTTAGTTTCAAAACTGAAGTTTGGAAGTGAAATGAAATAATACTCGTAAGAGGCTTTTGAATAAAAAACTGAAGCTTTTCTAAAGTGTCACTTCGAACTCGCCAGTGTTTGCTGTGCAAGTCCTGCAGGGCTGTCTGTAAGAGCACTTTTTCCTTTACCTGTGCAGCATTTCCAAGGGCCAAGCCTTCCTGTCTGCTACTTCTCTCTTTTTCTGCTTTGTAAAATGAAATACGTGAACATCTTGACAGCCTGTTAAACAATTATTTTGCCGTGTTCTCATTTCTTACTTGACTGTTTTCTTTCAAATGCAGAGAGCTCATTTAATATGTTAAATCACATGTGGGTGTGATTATACATTGAAATCTTAAGTCTTGGTCTAATATTCATGATGAGTTCAGTTTAATGTTTTCTGTGTACACGCACCTTTTTGGGGGTAAAAAAGTGAAATGCAAATGCTCAAATTTTGCTGCTGAGTGTAAGCATGAATAGTAAAACTGCTGAGTGGAAGCTGCTCCTGAGAACAACTGCCCCGAGCCTGGGCTATGCCAGGGATAAGGACTCAGACTGAGTCATTGTGACACAGATGGATAAGAGTTGGTGTTGTGCTCTTGCTGGCTGCATGGATCCTTTTCCGTCATGGGGCTTATGTGCTGGACGTGTTAACTTCTGTCCTGGTGGATATGCATCCAGACCCTTGTTAGCAAAGGATGTTGTAGTTTTGGTGCGCAGTCTGGAGTGCTGGGACAGTGCCCTGTGGCACTGGGTAGCAGTGGCCCGTTCAGACACATTCTAGGTTAACAAGATCCGTTCCTAGAACGAGTATGAAGCAGGAGTGAACCTGTGGCTGGCTGGTTGAAGAGGGGACAGGAGTACGGCACTAACATACCTCCCTAAGCAAGGTTTCTGGCTGCAATACCCTAAAAAGATACACATCTGTAATGCCCGTTCCTACAGATAGCGTTCAAATCATGGGATCACTAGGTTGGGAAAGATCTTTAGGATCAAGTCCTACCATACCCATCTACTAATAAATCATGTCCCCAAGCACCTCATCTACCCGCCTTTTAAATACCTCCAGGGATGGTGACTCAAGTCAGCTCCCTGGACAGTCTCTGCCAGTGCTTGAGAGCCCTTCTGGTGAAGAAGTTTTTCCCTATGTCCAATCTAAACTTCCCCTGGTGCAGCTTGAAGCAGTTTCCTCTTGTCCTATCACTTATCACTTGGGCAAAGAGACAGACACCCACCTCTCTACAACCTCCTTTCAGGCAGTTGTAGACAGTGATGAGGTCTCCCTTTAGCCTCCTCTTCTCCAGGCTAAACAACCTCAGTTCCCTCAGCTGCTCCTCAGAAAGTTTGTTCTACGGCCTCTTCGTCAGCTTCATTGCCCTTCTCTGGACAGGCTCCAGAACCTCAATGTATTTCTTCTAGTGAGGGTACTTTACCTTGCTCCTCTCTTTATTCCACATGCTCTTTTTCTCGCAGTACCATTCACTGTTATGCCTGTATTTCCCTACGATGGTTCATAATGCTGCCCAAAGTGACTTACCCAGCATCTTTCAGAAATCGTGCTCTTCCGTCCTAGCAGTGAATCTACTTTTACACTTGTATTTAAAATGTAGTCCTATTCAAAACATTGCTTTTCAGTGCAGTGTCTGAACTGCACTGTTTGGGATGGGAGCTGTCTTTACTCTCTGTCCCGTTAGCCCAGACCCAGGTGTGGATTTCCTGGCCTGGATAGTTTGATATGAAGTGCACCCTGTGTGATTAAGTGCTAAGGGTTTGTTTGGGGTGGCTGCTTTGGTGCTGTGATGGTCTTAGAAGGTGCTAACCCTCCTGCTTGGTGCTGCTATTGGAACTGAACTGTGAGCGCTTAGTTCAGAAATCCTCCTTGAAAAGCAAGGGATTAAAACTCCTCTGTGTCTATGAGAGAACGTGGAGCAGCTTGTGCAAGAAGCTGCAGTTGGAAAGCTCAAGAGGAAAATCGGTGTGCAGGGGAATGCCAATTAAAATGCCTCCTATTCCTCCCTGTGGTGATGCTTACCTGGACAAGGAATATTATTGTGCCTGCTACAGGGGGATCCTAAAAAGTTGCCCAGGAGCCAAACTGTAGTTGAAGGTAGTGGGAATTGTGTCAGCATTTTGGCCAAGGAAGCTGCTGGTCCTACTTGAAGCTTTGTAAGATTTATGTATCTGCTGGGAAGGTTGTTCTCATGCATATGAGGACCTGGTGGTGTTGATTCTGGACTCCCACAAAGCTGTGTAATTTACTGATCTAAGCAAACTCCCCAGCTCCTGTTTTATAACTATTACATTGTCATGCTAGAACTCCCAGGAGTTTGGTTTTCCCTGCTTCTTGTGCCCTTAAGAAATATCCAAGCACTGATTTGGTAGGGTTTCTGATTTTATTTTGTCTTCTGTAAATAAAATAGTACAAATCTAAGTCCGGGCTTTAGTTTTACATTGGGTTATCTTAAAAGTGAACTGCTCCCAGTTTTTCGGCATTCTTATTGGTGCAACCTGGATTTGCAGAGCGTTCACTTGGTTTGAATCTTTTAGCTAAAGATACTAAATGTAGCTTTGTCTTTTTCTTGTAGTAATGAATGTTATAACAATTGAAGACTATAAGAGCACATATTGGCCAAAGTTGGACAGTGCCATAGATCAGCTTTTAACTCAGAGTCCTGGTGACTACATCCCTATCTCCTATGAACAAATATACAGGTAAGAACATTTTCTAAGTGCTACATTGCTTTTTGTTTTGTTTCTTTAAAGTTAAATGTTTGTTTTATCTTGCAGTCTATGCTTATGTTGTATTTTGCGTGTATAAGGAAGAAAGTGAAGTACCGTGCTGCTTAAATGGTTGGAATGAGTCAGTAATAGTTACACATCTTGACATCCCGTGTTAGCAGGAATAAATACCGAGGAAGAGAAATGCATAAGTGCTGGGAACTTTAACATTAAAGTCAGCTCTGCTACAGTTACTTTGTGTAACATAAAGAAGTATTTTAGAAGTCTCAACATCCCTTCCCTCAAAGGGGAATAAGAGACTGGAATGGTAGGCATTTGACTTAATGTTTCAAAAGGCTTCTTTGCCCGATTGAATAGGAACTGGCTTGGTCCAGTAGAGGTGCAGGAGCGAATAGAAGCAGTTGGAGCCGAGGTCAATCTATATAAATTGTCACCTGTGTGTTTTGCATCAGGGAGGTTTGCTCTGATTTCCCCCTTGCCCAGCCATCCCATCGCATGTGCAGGTAGAGAGTGTCTGAAGGACCAACACAAGGTTCAGTCCTCTGTCTCCATTCCTTTCTGGAGAACATTTGATGCGTACCTGGCCTGGAGCTGTAGTTTAATTCACTTTGGAAGGGGTCTAGTCACTTCTTAGAACTGCTCTGCAGGCTGACCTAGGGCACAGGAGTGGGGATGGTAGGGGATTTGTTTCAAAACCACATTCTTGCTCCAAACCAAAATGTGAAATGCTTTGGAGACCTGGCAGTTCCCTCAGTTTGATTGAAATGGAGATGTTTATAGGTGACAGAGTGCAGGGTGTTGGTAAATAGGATGGGAACTGGGTAGCTGCTGCTGCTGCATTTGCCAGCCAAGATGCTATTAAAACTGCTGGCTCTTGCCAGCAACACAATGGTAGCGCTGCTGTCTTGGGTTTCTGTGCCACAGCGTTGCACTCTGAATTAACGCTGGCAACTCAGTCACCGATTGCTCTTTTTAGAGGCTTTTAGCTCTGCTGTCTCCTACTCACTTGCTCTTAGCAGCTTTCTCTCTCTAGTTTGAAGCTTTGGATTAAGGAACCAGCACCAGGAATGGCAGGTGTTTAGTCTTCCCTCTTAAATCCATTTAAAATCTTTAATCGGTTGCCTCTTGCTTCTCTAAACTTCTGGAATTGCTGTTATCAGGGCTCAGATGTCAGTGTGTGTATCAATAATTGAGATGGTAAATTTGAATTGATAGTCTTTTTGCACCTTTATAGTGTAAGTGATCAAAATCCTTTTCTTAGTTTGAAATGTCCAGTGTGCAAACAGCCATCACTGTGAGCTGAGGCAACGTCATCTCTGATAAAGAGTAGGTGTTCAGAATTAATGCTTTAATACCTCGAGCAGATCAGTATCTGATTAAGGTTTTCAAATAACTGCAATTTATCTTTGCCATATTTTTACTGCTCAAAAGTTCTATTTATTAAAGCAATTGGAGGTTTAAGTTTCATGTAGATAACCCTTATGCATCAGGATGACACTTGATGCCTTATTGTAATCATAGAATTATTGAGGTCGTAAAAGACCTCTAAGCTCATCCAGTCCAACCATCAGCCCAGCCCCACTGTGCCTGCTAAACCGTGTCCCAAAGTGCCACGTCTTCTGCCTGTTTTTTGAACCACTCCAAGGATGGAGACTCCACCACTGCCCTGGATAGCCTGTTCTGATGCTTCACCACTCTTTCACTGAAGAAATTTTCCTAAATCCAATCTCAACCTCCCCTGGGGCATCTTGAGGCCATTTCGTCTTGTCCCATCATTTCTTACTTGGGGGAAGAGACCAACACCTGCCTCGCTACAACCTCCTGTCAGGGATCTGTGGGGAGCAATGAGGTCTCCCCTCTTGCATGGAAGAGGGGGTTTTATGGGGTATCATAGAATCATAGAATGGTTTGCGTTGGAAGGGACCATAAAGCCCATCCAGTCCCACCCCACCTTGCTGTGGGCAGGAACATGTCCCACTAGACCAGACATACCCCTTTGCTTTACTTATAATGTGGGCAACGTAGATTGAGGATGGAGGGGTGGCTGCTTTTTTTGTTTAATTTAATGTTGACGCTTGCTTGGAGCATTACAGGAAGTCCATAGCAGAGTTGAGGTTAAGATCCTTTCTGCTTCCCTAGGCTGGAGCTTCGGTCTGAAAATAGAGTGGGTTTTGTAGTGTTTCAAGCAGCTAAATGTCTTCTACACTGTTAGGTTTTTTTTGGGTTTTTTTGTTTTTTTTTTTTTTACAATGAAATGCAGCAGTCTGCTGACTAAAGGTTTTGGGATTTCCATCATGCCAACTCAAGTTATGTTATTAGATACTCTGACTATGATCTTTGACAGGATCAGTGGTAACTGTAGGTGGCTGCTCCCCGGCAGTGAAAGCTGGGAGAGAACTTCAGAGGTTTGCATGCAGACATTTACTGCTACCACTACATGCTGTCAAGGTGTGATTAGTGGCCATTATCATCTTTGAGTGCAAAGGCTGCCTGTGCGTAGTCACTTCCTTTTAAAAGGGTTAAATACATTGGGAGATGTGAAGGGAACTTTGAGATGAAGGAAGTCTGAACAGCTAAGCTGTATGTTTTGCTGCCTCCCTGGTTTGATGCAATTAGGTCACTGCTCTTCAAGACAGCTCTTGTCTTCATCCCTCTCACTAAATCCTTACCTCCAATTGTTCTGCTTGGGTCTTCTTTTCCCTAAGGTGTTTGGTTATGCTGAACAACTAATGAGCTGCTGGCTTTTTTTGGGTATCAGTAGGGCAAGGATGATTCATCAAACCAGCCCACGATCAGGAAATGGAAACAGGATCTGAAAATGGGGAAGGAACCTCTAAATAGAAGTGTTCAAATACAACAAACATGCTCTGCACTTACGTAGACTGCTGTTTGACTACAGGATGTGCTGCAGAAGTAGGTATAGCAGTAAAACACTAAGCAGACATGTCCTTTGAAATTCAATTTAGTTCCATTGTTGCAGATGGAGTGGTCAGCTTGTGGAAGTGGCTGTTTATGGGTTAGTTTTAGAGCAACATACATATGACCATTTGCTCTTGTCACCAATCTGGCTGGTGTGTAAGAGATAGAAGATTCAGCCTGGCTTTACCCATGAGTGTTGTTCTCTTTCATCCAAATTAAGTTGATTTTTGCTGCTACTGCCTTGTACTACATTGTCTTTTGCATTTGTTTGTTCTGAAATAGGATTTGCTATTGGTAGAGTTGGTGCGAAAGAAACAGGATGATTTTGACTGTTAAATAATGTCAAACTACAGACACTCAACTGTCTTAAAAGCATAATAGGAGAAATATGGGCTGTCTTGGTTTTTAAGAAATAGCGTGGTTTGCCAATTGAGCAGAATTTATCTGGGGATGACTTTTGGGGGCTTTTGAAATTGTCAAAAGGAATAAATACAAATGTCACTTGTAGAACCTTCCTCCAGAAAACTTTGAGGGTGACAGTGAAAGAGAGCGCTGGCATGACCCTTGTAGGCTTGGAGCTGCTGCCTAACCTCTCACTTGCATTAGAATGTTCCAGTAGCCTGTAGTCTACGACTGGCTGAATCCCATCTCTGCAGTTTGGTTGTCACTGTACCACCTTCACAGCAGAGGATTGGAATGTCACAATTCCCCTACAAAGACAGTGTTGCTGTGCCACAGCTTTAGGCTTTCAGTACTATTAGACCCTGCAGAATTCAAGCCTGGAACCTGGACCCTAGTGGAAACTGTTTACGTGTGTCATAAGGAACAGTCTCTGGCCTAAATTGCTTGCTGTCCCAGCACTTCCTATAGGGGGGTGGAGGGAGAGGGGAGCAGAACAGAGGTAAGGGATGAGATCAGGCTTGCCCAAGATACCAGGTGAAACCTTCCTTGTGCCTCTTGATTTTTAACAGCTAGCTTCCAAAATGCTGACTTCAAAGAGTGAAAGCACTCGAGAGAAGTAAAATCTGCTTAGTATGGATCATGTTGGTGTTAGTCCACCTTAATAAAAGCTTTTGCTGAAAAATGTTTTACAGTTTTTTAAAATTCATTTTCAATGCAGAGCCTTATTTTGCAGATATATTAAATTGCTGTGTGGAGCAATAAAATGTTCTTAAAAAACAAAGGTAACACTGCAAACCAGAGCTAATACAGCCAAGCCCTGGAATATAGACTTAAAGTTTAGTTGCTATTTCTCTGCATCTTTGTTTATTTTGAAAATGTGGGATTTTTTTAGAGTTTAATTAACAAAGGATGGGGCAACATGCTTGGGTCTGTAACTTTAGAACTTTTGCTCTTTCTTTTTAAAACACTTTGTGCAACTTGGATTGCTGCTTGTCAGTGTTGCCCCTCTTTTAGTAAGAGTTTTGCCCTAGAATATGCATATAATCATTAAACTTGTTTATTTTAGTGGAGGCTTCATTCATATAGGGGAGGCAAAAGCCACAATCAGGAATGTGTTAGCTGTTTTGTTGATATGCACCGTTAAGAGCACTCTTTGTAAGTTAGAGTGGTGTTGGGGAGTGGAAATGGAATGAGGGCCTCCAGAGGAGACTTCAGAGTCTGCTGGAGCTCATTCCAAGCTTCGGGCTCTATTTAAAAGTTCAACAATCGTTCACTTAACTCTCTTATCCTATAAATTGAGACTTGAACAAAATGTTTTGGAGTTTGTTACCCTTCATTGCAAACTGTTGTGAGTTCATTGTTTGTTCCTGTATTTGTTTCTGCAGTTGTGTGTATAAGTGTGTATGCCAGCAACATTCGGAACAGATGTATAGTGACCTAATAAAAAAGATAACTAACCACTTAGAGAGAGTCTCAAAGGAGCTGCAGGTAAGAAACTGCGCAATCTAATTCTGTCTTTCCTGGGATCTGTGATTATATCGGAGCAGTGTGTGGATGGCCCGTGGAGGGGGTTGCCTTAAAGACTGGTTTACGCTAGCTTACTAAATTATGGGCTATTTCATTCACTAACTGGCTGTGAGACAGAATGCTGACTGCTAGATCCAATTGTGTGGCACTAATTAGTCTTAGATCTAAACCGTGTGGAGAGCAGTGGCTAAACTTACATAGTGTGGAATCAAAGACTAGAGAATAGGAAGTCTAATCTGGGATGTAAATGATTTACTTAAACACCATCTGAGCACACAATGTAGATGTCTGCCATTGCTGTGTTAACCTGTATAAACCGGTTGTGGTCCTTGTGCATCACAACAAGCACAAAGGGGAAAATCTAAAGGAAAAATTTAAGTGAATTAAACATGAATTTTGAAGTATAAATCAGGATTTATCATATATGAAAGTTTTCTGCTGTAGTTTATTCTGCATTTTCTTTGCTTATCTCTAGATGTCAGTGGTTTACAGCAGTCCTGATACAGTTTGTACATTATCCTTCCCTGCATCTTATTTGTGGATCTGTGTTTGTTTTTGTGTGTTCCTTGTTGAACATTCCTTTTAGGGTGGGATCTCCAGACATGTTCTTCAAATTGCTACTGCTCTAGTAGCAACACTGTTTTCCTTCCCTACAGCTGTTGTCACTTCCAGAGGTGGTGGCTGAGTTCTGCACTGACTTGCAGAGTATCAGAGATGCCAGTACAAAGGAAACCTTAGCTACAGCAGCACCTTTCAGTGCTTCTGACAATTGATGACTAGTTTCTGTCAGGCAGAAGCAGTCTTGCTGCTTCGAATTGCATCAGGGACTTCTCGCTAAGCATGCTTTCCCATCCAAACATGTTGCACTGAGATTGCTCTGATGTCCTCCTTGTTTCACTTTTACTTCACTCTTACTCTTGTTGCTTTCTTTACAAAGAAAATTAACTACTCTGCGTTTAAGGGGCACAATCTATGGGCAGTCTTTGTAAAAGATCCAGGTTGTCTTGAGTGAAGTTCTTTGCTCCTTTTCTCTTACGATTTCTCTACTCCTTGTGGAATGATGGCCTCGCTGTAAAGATTGGATGGAGTAGGTGGATATCCTATGTAAACTAAAGCCTTCCCTTGGCTCTGCAGAGCTGGTGCAGCCCGTACACTTTTGTTCCGATTGTGGGAACTACGAATCGTTGCAGCTGTACAGGTTTGGCCAGTTCTTCCGATACATCCCATGGCAGCATAGTGCATTCCTTGCCTTTGAATTTGGGAATATACCAAACTTTAAGCTGTGATAGCCCTGGCTTGCTTTTTTTAAAGCTCCAAGACTGAGCGAGGCAGCTGCTTTTAAGGTTGGCTTTGGCACATAAATGCTTCTGCGTGAAAACAAGGCTGCCTTTTGAACGTCAGCTGTTGAAAGAATAATTGAGACAGCTATTTAATGCAATCTTTGTCTTGCAAAAGCTCCCTTACGTAGGTTAGACACACCTTGTGGCAGGTGGCTGTAATACAGTGTGATATCATCTTGGAGTATATTACGTGACTTTTGTCTTTGGTTTTGAATAGAAAATTCCATCTTATTGAGCTGCTCAAAGTAAAACTTGTGTGCCTTAGAACATTGTCCTGTAAAGAAACTGACTGTGGGATGTGAGATTTACCCTTGGGAAATGACTTTATTGCACTATATTTTATTATTGTGACACTTCTTCAATCTTAATAGGTTTTGGTGACACTAGGTCACTTGGGTTTGGAAATATGGCTCTAGGTCTTTACCACAGCAACAACAAATTACTTTTTAAAAGTTGGTCACTTGGTGGTATCTGGTTGGAGCTGGGTGATCTTTAAGGTCCCTTCCAACCCAAACCATTCTATATGTGAATCCTTTTAATGCACAACATGAGGTGTTTTGCTTCATCTGACATAAATTCATTCCACCTGCCAACAATATTTAATTGCAGAGTTCTGTTTAATTGGCAAGGTGTGACTTTTGATGCAAGATAATTTGTTTTTGACATGCAGAGAACGCAGATGTAGCCCAATAGAAGCAGGAGTGTTGGTTTCCATGAGAAAACAGATGGCTGTGAAAGCTGACACAGCAGGCAAATATAGTTCTGGACAAGCCAAACAACTTCTTTGTACAGAAGTGGAACAGTTTGGAAGGTGGATTGTAGAATATCTGCATGTAACCAACGTGCTGGAGCAAGCTGTTTTCTAGAAAAACCACTCAGCATCAGCATTAAAACAGTTGGATTCCAAATAGTACAAATGGGAGCATCTTAGGGGACCAGTCAGACTTGATTATTAACTTTATTTGTTTGTCTTTTTTTTCTGCATGATTTTTACTTCAGAAGCTACCTTTTGAGTTTTATTCATGTCCTGGCTGTGTAGCTGGCCTCAACAGAGCAGTGGGCACATGAGTGTCCTGAACTGGGTGTCCTGGGTGCTGCAACTGGGGCCCGATGGTCACACAGGGACATACACACTCCCTCATCAGCCCTTATGTGAATTCACCTTTTGAGACTGCAAGACACCTTGTTGTGGTGTTGGTGTGTTGCCACATGCATTCCTGAAGGCCTGCTTCACAGGTTTTCACTTCACAAAAGTTGCTTTTCAGTGGTGGCAGGGACCTTGTGAAAATGCAGGTGGGCTCATGTGCTCTCTGCATGTTGGACACTGGCTGAGAATCATAGAATAACCAGGTTGGAAGAGACCCACTGGATCATCGAGTCCAACCACTCGTATCAAACACTAAACCATGCCCCTCAGCACCTCGTGTTGTGGTATGGTGCGACGTTCTCATGTGAACTCGCAGTTCACTCTTGTACACAGACATTTCCCAAACGAGGGTAAATAAAAGGTCTCTATTTGAACGTGTCCACTCATATTGAGTGAAACAATCAAGCTGAACCTTGTCTCACTGTTACAGGTTAGAACATACTCTATACCCATCTCTTTGCCTCTCCCCTCCCACTCTTGCTTCCCAAACTGTAGGCTTAGTCCCATTTTTTTCTGTTGGACACTCATAGCAAGGGAAGAAGCCTCCAAGTCATCCAGTAGAAATTGTTCTGTCTTTCCAGTCCAGGTGTCCTCAGGTTAGGGCCCCAACTCAAGGTGCATCTGGCTTAACAATGACATTAACAACATGCTTTAACTTTTGGTTAGGCAGTTGGACTGCATCATCACTGTAGGTCACTTCCAACTGAACTGAAAAGAAAAGCAATTTAGTTGACTTTGTAACACGGAGTTACAGTCACTAGATGAATATAAAGTCAGTCTGGACTTCCCATTAAAAATGTAACAAATGTTGCCTGCAGAGAAGTTCATTTAGCTGAGATGAATTGCTTGTCATTGGACCATCGCCTCTTTTATGTGGAGCCTCCCATATCTCAAGACATTTCTAGTTCCCTCCTCACTGCATGTGAGTAAATGATCCTGTCTTCAGGCTGCTTGAGTTGTGGAGAATATCTGAGTAAAGGTTGCCTTCCATGTTTACAAGTGATGTCCGACCAGCTCCTCTGCATTAGGAAGACTGAGATTTGCCATGTGGGGCTTCTAGTAATAGAGAATTAAATTTCCCCAATTCTTGAGTTGATAAGAATTCTGGATTCAGTGTGCCTAAAAAAAAATGAGGGTGGCTTAAAAAAATGTGGGCCCAGGTTGCCCAGAGAAGTGGTGGCTGCCCCATCCCTATCGGGGTTCAAGGCCAGGTTGGATGGGGCTTGGAGCAACCTGATCCAGTGGGAGGTGTCCCTGCCCATGGCAGAGGGGTAGAACTGGATGGGTTTTAAGGTTCCTTCCAACTCAAACCGTTTCATGATTCTGTGATCCCTGGAGGTGTTCAGGGCCAGGTTGGAGCATGGGGCTTTGAGCACCCTCATGCTGTGGAAGGTGTTCCTACACATGGCAGGGGCTTGGAACTGGATGGCCTTTAAGGTCCTTTCTGACTTGAGCCATTTTATGAAAAGTTCTGTGAAGCCTGCATTATGCAGATGATTTTTCCAAGATGCTTTATTTGGAAACACTGTATGGGTAATGGGCACGGCCCATTACTTTGTGGTTGGAAATAATGCCTGCTGTGTTTGAGGGCCAGTGCTGAGTCATTGAGATGTGTGTGGTGGGGTGGATACACCAGCTTATGCTTTCAAATTAAATACGCTTGTTTTAAATGAGTAAAACTCTTATTTGCATTAGAGACCAGTGTTTCTGGCTTAGCTTACTCTTATGCACTCCGGTAAAGTAATTTAAAACCCAGTACTCTTCCCATTACATCTCTTCACTAAAAGATAGTGGAAAGCAGTTAAGCACTGACAGTCAGAGCGCACTGAGCTGGCCCATGGCAGAAGTAATTTTTTTTGTACAAGTGCAGTGAAATATTTTCATTTTAGGTTGGCTAATCTCAAGAATTCCTTTAGCAAATGGCTGAGAGCTGAAAAGCAGCTCTTTGTCATGCTGCACCCTCTTTTTATTTAGAGAAAAGAGGAATTTTTTTTTTGTGGGTTTTTTTTTGTCTTGACCAGAAACAGTCAAGTTTGGTAACTATGTAATTCTATGTTCCTTGAAGTTAATAAGTGAGAATCGAGCTTTCTCTGACTTAAACGCTACTTTGCTTGCATTGTTTGTAGTTTAAATCAAACAGAAGTGACAGAGCTACAAAACCAGAATTGATTCCTCAAATTCCATCTCTCTGAAAGCCTTGGATTAAATTTGGAGCCGATTGCCGATAGCACACTGAGGCTTTTAAACACTCCACGCAGCTTGGGGTTCTTCTCTTCTATGATTATGTCTCATGATATGTATGCATGTGTGTGCGTACTCTTTTTAGTTTTGAGCAAGATATTTTACGATGAGTGTGACTGAACAGAGCTGTCACTGGCTGGTAGATAGCTTGCATGGTTGCTGCGTGGCCACAGGAATGACAGATTTAGGGTCTTCCCTGTTCAATGCCGGCAAGCTTTCCTGCCTCATATTAATCCTTACAAATTCCCAGCCTTCTGCCTTGTCAGCTCACAAACCACCATATGAAACTACCTTCTCCCCTGCTGTTTCCTTGGAAGAACGTGCATTGCAGTCAGGTCACTGTAAGAGCCATTCTGCTGTTTTGAGGGCTTCCAAAGCTTTGGGAGCAGGAGGCCTTGTATAATGTCACTGTTGG
The DNA here is from genome assembly GCF_032191515.1 of Phaenicophaeus curvirostris. NCBI lineage: Eukaryota > Metazoa > Chordata > Aves > Cuculiformes > Cuculidae > Phaenicophaeus > Phaenicophaeus curvirostris. Next base: position 10,527,024 of record NC_091400.1, on the reverse strand, counting down.
TTGCCATCTGCTCTTAAAAATGCCAGCAATATCTGTTTTGGACAACCCATTCCCTCCTCGCCTTTTCCCTCCTCTTCTGTCTCATGTTTACCTTCCACTTGTGCCTTGTGATTGCATGGAGTTTGGGCACCCAGTATTAATCTGATAAGTACCAATGCCTTACTCCAAACTTCAGATTAGATTATGAACTTCCTTATTTGTCTTTTAGCAACAGTTGTGTAATGTCCAATGTTGCTCCTGATTACAGGAGTACAAGCATGAAGCTCAAGTGTTTTTTTATGTTTACCTTGTGAGCTTTCAGTATGGTCAGGGTGGTACGAAAAGGCATCCAAGTAGTGCCTTGAGGGGCTCGGAAAACTGAGCTTCTGACTGCTAGCAGAGTTACCTTCTGAGCACCATCTCACTGCAGTTCTTGGTGATTAAGGGAATTGTTTTTGTTTTATTGATGTATTTCGCTTTCCTCCCAAGGTGCATTGATGATTACATTATGTTTATATAGCACTACATTGTGTTTGCACAGTTATGCCAGCCTGTCAAATAGAACTGTTGACAACGTAATCTGTGGCTGTTTTTTATGTAAACTTAGTAAATCAGATTGCCTAATCATAACTTCATTGGCATGAGTAATGTACCTACAGGGGGCCAGGCTATGTACTCCATCCACATGAAGGAGCCCATTGTTATTACCCTGTCTGTGTGGGCATTGCCTGACTTGGTAGGCAAATGAGAAGTAGTGAGGCTTCTTCAGGATTTTTGTCTCATCTCTTGTAAGTAACACTCAAATTAGCTCTTCTTAATTTGAAAGTAGTTGATACTCTGAAATAATTTCCATAGCTGCATCAGTCTTGCAAACATTTATGTAGAAAATAAATCTGCCTTCTCTAGGTTCTACCTATAGAAACGATCAGAAACAATGGGGGAAAATGAATTTAAGAACTTCTGTTTCCCAAATCTTTTCTTAGTAAGTATGTTATATCACTTCATAGAATCACAGGATGCCAGATTGGAAGGGGCCATGAGGATCATCTGGTCCAACCCTTTAGGTGATCTATAGTTTAAATGAGATGGCACAGAACCCCGTCAAGCTGACGCATCTCTTCACGGAGGTGCCTGCCATGGTGTGTAAGGAGATCAACTGATGTCCTTAACACCAGCTTTTAACAGCAGCCATAGTATTTTATGCAGAGAAGTAGTTGGGTCTAGAACAAGCTAAAGGTGTTAAGCAAGCACAACTGCCTCAATTTGAGAAGCCTGACCAAACATTTGGTGCTCTTAGGGAGGAGGGACACGCTACAGAGTTGCTACTGGAGAACTGTTCTTAACCCGATGAGTGGTAAGTGAGAGGAACTCAGGAGAGGATTTACGCTGTCTCCCTGTATAGAGTGTCTGAAGGGAAAAAAAGCCCCAAAACTCAATTGAGGGTTAGAAAGGATTCAGAATGGAGAGTGAATCATAGAATCGTGGAATGGTTTGGGTCAGAAGAGCCTTAAAGCCTATCCAGTTCCACCCCCTGCCATGGGCAGGGACACCTCCCACTGGATCAGGCTGCTCAAAGCCCCATCCAGCCTGGCCTTGAACACCTCTAGGGATGTGGCAGCCACCACTGCTCTGGGCAGCCTGGGCCAGAGCCTCCCCACCCTCATTGTGAAGAATTTGTTTTTAATGTCTAGTCTAAATCTGCCTTCTTTCAGTTTAAAGCTATTCCTCTTTGTCCTATCACTCCATGCTATTTGTAAGAGCTTCTCACCAGCTTTCCTGAATCCCCTTTCAGTACTGGAAGATGCTCTAAGCTCTTCCCAGGGCCTCTCTGGGGTGGTGACTCAACCACCTCCCTGTGCAGCCTTTGTCAGTGCTTGGCTACCCTTTCAGTAAAGAAATTCCTCCTAATATCCACCCTAAATCTCCCTTGGTGCAGCTTCAGGCCATTTCTCCCTGTCCTGTTACCGGCTCCCAACTTGCTACAGCTGCCTTTCAGGCAGTTGTTGACAGTGATGAGGTCTCCTCTCAGCCCCCTCTTCTCCAGACTAAACAACCCCAGTTCTCTCAGCCACTCCTCATAAGACTTCTTCTCCAGCCCCTTCCCCAGCTCTGTTCCCTTCTCTGTGCTCCAGCCCCTCAATGTTTTTCTTGGAGTGAGGGACCCAAAACTGAACGCAGGATTCGAGGTGCAGCCTCACCGTCACTGGATCCAGGAGGACAATCCCTCCCCTGTTCCTGCTGGCTGCACCATGGCTGATCCAAGCCAGGATGCTGTTGGCCTTTTTGGCCACCTGGGCCACTGGTAGCTGATGTTCAACCCCCAGCTGACCAGCACTCCCAGGGCTTTTTCCACCAGGCAGCTTTCCAACCATTCCTCCCTAAGCCTGGAGCATTGCATGGGGTTGTTGTGGCCCAAGTGCAGGACCCAGCACTTGGCCTTTTTGAACCCCATAAAGGACTCTTGTAGGTGTTCTCAGGAGGCAGCTGGGTGTGCAGTTGTTATTCCATCTTAAAATGTCTGTCTCAAGGCTGCGTGAGGTGAGCTGGCAGAGAGGTTTTGTCTTGAACAGGGGAAAAAGATATCCACTGTTACTGTTCCCTGTCTGAAGGGAGACAGACTAGCTGTGTGCCATTGCCTGCAGCCTGTCAGTGGCATTAAATCACTGACTGTCCGGATGATTTCTGTCTCTCTTGCCTTTTTTTAATGAAGAGTGGATACTGTCAGCAGGAGCAGAGAGGTGCCTGGTGTCAGGCTGTGGTCTCCCTTTGTCTCACATGTTCTTTGAAGTAGAACTTTCCTTTTTCTTTCATCTTAAAAGCTGTCTACCAAGTCTTCGTAAATTAAGAGAGTGTAACCGCATTTAAAACTGAGGTTAAAGAGGAGTGAGGCAGGAATCCGTGCTGCTTAGAAACGCACATTTCACTACATGTTATTTGCAACAAATTCTACGCGTAACTTTATGAAAGGGAATCCTTGGAGTTCAGAGCCGCTTTTATACCTTGTTGGCATTTTGAACTGAAATTTGGCTGCCCCTGAGAAGCACGTCTGCAATGAGATTAAAAACTTGTGATCAGGATGAGAAATAACTGTGTACAACCTGTGGCAACAGCGTATGGGGTAATGTTCTTCATTCCTCTGCCAATTCTGATTTCCTTTCTGTAATGCCTTCTCTCTATCGGTATTTGCTGTGAGAAGCCATGCTGTTCCAGATCTTTCTCTTGTTCAAATCCCAACCTGACTTTTATGGTTTCTTGCAGGCCAGCCCTCCAGATCTCTATATTGAAAGATTTAATGTAGCTCTTGGACAGTATATGGGAGCATTGCAGAGCATTGTGCCTCTTTTCATATATATGGTAAGTGTTAGAAAACTCTTTTTGAATAAAACATATCCATACGTGAGATACAGAGAGTGAAAAGATTAAAATGCAATTAAAATGATTTTTTAATTTGTAGAGCTTACAATTCATATTAAAAAATTTAGGAAGCTAAGGGTGACTTAAAGGCATTTTTTACAACTGGCACGTGTTTTTGTCCCTTGGTGGACTAAAAAGGCATCACCTTAGGCTTAGACCCCTGTGTTTTGATAGCAAAAGCACCACTTCCCTTCTTTTTCCTGATATGACCCATATTCCTGTGTGTGAATATTGGGGTGCAGGAAAGAGGGTTTCCTTAAGCTGTGTTGTATTTAGTGACCAAGGTGTTTCAAAGCTTATCGTGAGTGGTGGCTGAGAGGGCTGATTTGGTGATGGAGGGAGTTTCCTTTTGTTAGGAGCACTGTTGGTTTGCTTTTTCACACAATGATGGGTTTTTTTCAGTCTTGCACTACTACAGTGGACTCTTCAAGAAAGTATGGAAGCTCAAAGCAGTTCTGAAGGATTTTGGAGGGACAGAAGTTCCAGGATATAACTACAGATAAAGCAAATTGCACTGAGTGTTGGCTTAGTGCACACAGTGCTTCGTTCCTAAGAATGATTCCTAGGGGCTAACTGCTTTGTAAATCTAACCGAGGTTATTCTGGATGATTACAGATTGTACATATTGCAGTGTGCTGCACGCAGCAATGAATAAAAATCACATTTCCACCTCAAGAAAAATTAAAATCAGCATTTAGATGATATGCTCTTATATAATAGGTTCTCAATTGTTAATTATGCCTAGAGATGTAGCTGATAATATGTTATCTTGTGGCATGGAATGAGCCTAATGTTTGTGAACACTGTGGTTTTAGAGTAGTTAAGAGTTTTTTTTCATTGCCTCTAAAATATTACTGCTCTTACTGGATGGTATTTGGGATGTTGATTGACAGTTGGCTGAACATGAGCCAGCAGTGGCCCAGGCGGCCAAGATGGACAACAGCATCCTGGCTTGGTTCAGCCATGGCATGGCCAGCAGGAGCAGGGAAGGGATTCTTCCCCTGTACTCGGTGCTGGTGAGGCCGCACCTCAAATCCTGGGTTCAGTTTTGGGTCCCTCACTACAAGGAGGACATTGAGATGCCTGAGTGCATCCAGAGAGTGGGAATGGAGCTGGGGAAGGGGCTGGAGCACAGGATTATGAGCAGCTGAGGAAGCTCAGGCTGTTTAGTCTGGGGAAAAGGGAGGCTGAGGGGAGACCTTATCACTGTCTAAAACTGCCTGAAAGGAGGTTGTAGGGAGGTGAGTGCTGGTCTCTTCTCCCTGGTAGCCAGTGACAGGACAAGAGGAAATGGCCTCAAGCTGCACCAAGGGAGATTTAGGTTGGATCTTAGGAGGAATTTCTTTGATCCTTCAGGATTGTCAAGCTTTGGCAGAGGCTGCCCAGGGAGGTGGCTGAGTCCCCATCCCTGGAGGGGTTTAAAAGACAGGTAGATGTTGCACATGGGGACGTGGTCTGGTGATGGGCTTAGCAGGGCTGGATTGATGGTTGGACTCTATCATCTTAAAGGTCTTTTAAAGCCAAAACCATTCTGTGATTCTGTATTGCACTTTAGTGTTTATCAGCTGGAGGGTGTTTTGTGTGTGCGTACACAAACACATGAGTGTGTGTGTATATACATGTGGGTAAGTACTATTTCTCTTTCAAGTATTGGTTTGCTCTTTACCATTAACACCATTGTCTTTTAATATTTACCTGACTGCTTTATGATAAGGTGGGTTGTGGAAGGAATGCTTATCCTATCTCACTTTCTGAGGTATTGCTGTCTGCTCTCCTTTTAACTCTCAGTCAGACCGTTAGGTGACTTGATAGACATTTCAACAATCACTAGTACAGCCTGGGGAAAGAAATCTTATGCAGAAAATCTTCCAGTTGTTCCTCTAACAAGAATGGTGAAGGTGGTGGCTCTTCTGTCATCTCCTTTCAGCTGTGGATTGGAAATGAAATACTTCCTGTTAGATGATTTTTCACTGTTTATTGAATTTCATGCAAGTATAGCATTGTTTTGGAAGAGTGTTTCCAAGTGAGATTATCAGTGACCCACAGAAGCAGATAGCTGATGATTTATTATTGTAGCCTACCTATTTTAATGGCTTCATCACTTGTAGACACTGCCTGTAGGTGTATTACCAATTGTACCACGTGCTGCATTTTTATTATAAATATATGGGGTTTTTGTTGTACAGGAATGTTCTGTGTCCTATTGATGCAGTCACCAAGGAAGCACTTTACAGATCAAATATTCAACCGTTTCAAAACTTTGAACTGATTTTATTCGGAGAAGAAGCAAGTTTACTGTATTTGCTTTTTTGAAAATCAAACTTTAACTTCTGTCTTATTTTCCAGAATAAATTTTACATAGAAACCAAGCTTAACAGAGACTTAAAAGATGACCTTATAAAGCTGTTTACGGAACATGTTGCAGAAAAGCACATTTACAACCTAATGCGTAAGTAAACCTATTGAATTTTTCTTATAATGAGTCTGGAAAGCTGCAGTGCTTTTGGGTACTGCAGAAATCCACAGCAAATGGGGAAAAAGGCAAATGAACTTACAGACAAATTCCTTTTTAAGGCATCCATGTCAGGAAATGTGGCACACGTCAACGTATTGTCTCAAAAATCTGATTTGGTATGAAGTCATGGTTTCCTTGTGTGTCTGGGGGAACCAATATGTATTTTCCTGTATGACGTAATGAACGTTTTATTATTCTGTTGCTCATGCAGTTGCTCTTTAATTTCATTATCTAAATATTCGCAGGTATCATTAAGAATGTGGTGTGGTCAAAGAATTGTGATGCCGCTGGGGTTGTTGTCATGATGTACTCGAGTGCTCGCTGCTATGTATAAAGCTGACAGCAGCGTCGCTTACAAGCTCATGGGTGAATGCAAATTGAATTTGCTTCAAGCGATGGGCTTTTTGGGAAGTGTGACTTGTGGTGAGATGCTGGGTTTGCATGCAGCCTGCAACCGTTGGGATGTGTGTGAGCAGGGACCTTGGTACCAGCCTGGTGAGTTCCTCGAGAGGACGGAGATCACACTGGAAAATCTTGCGTGGTGGCGAGTGCTTGCCTACCGTGCAAGTGAGAGAATCGCAGTTGTAGGAACTTTGTGCAGCTGGATTGTTCCTGAGCACCATGATGAATTCAGTTTCCCTCCTCTTTTCTCTGAAGGAAATGCTGGTTTTACACTCAATAGAGACCAAGTGTTGGACGATCAGTGAAGAGAGTATTTCTCCCTCTGCCTTTCCTCAGGCAGCAGTGCCCTTCTCACTCCAGTGAAGGTCTGTGGGAAAGGAGCTTCACTTTGGTTTTTGGGGTCACTGAGCTGCAATCCTGGGAGAAGGAAGTTCACCTGGGTGAACAAGTGGACTACCCTGAAGGCAGAGAGCCTGGTACCCTAGAAAGGTGGGAGATCATCAGTTCTGATGTAGTCTTGTTCTTGCCATCTGGAAAAGTGTCCTGAAGAAGAGTTTTTGTCAGATCACCTTGGAAATAGCAGGACGGTGAGGAATGCCCACCCATGGGCCTGATATTTTATGTGACAAAGAGATTTAACACTTACTCTGAAACCTAGTAGGATAATTGCTGAAATCTGTGAAAATTAAGCTGTTAAGTGCGTTAAAATTCAATACATCTAAGGGTATGCATTTTTTTTTTTTCATGGAAACATTAATGTGATTTTTTTTTTGGCAATGACAAAGCAAAGGCAACACTGGTCAAATCTTTAGGACATAAGTAACATTGGATGTGTGTTGTTAGGTAATTAGTTTTCTGTGGATAATAATAGGATAAGCAAATAGAAATTGCAGATGAACTGCTGAAAGAAGACCTGTGGTTGTGTATGTGAAAATAGAAATATTTTTCTCAGCTCTGTTAGCTGCAGAGGTAAAATTAGAAGAAAATGATGAAAAAATAAAATAAGCTGTGACTGACTGTGTTGCTGGATACGGGGTTTGCTATTTAATGAGCAACTTCCTTGGATTGCTTTTCAGTCTTCCAGCAGTTTTTTTAAATTAAGTGATTTAGTTTTTCTGTTACTCCTAAGCAAGATAATCTGTACTGAAACACGAACTCCTAACTGTGTTCTGACTTGATTAATCTTGGATAAAAGTATCTTTAAATTGAGTTAAAGTTAAATTCTAAACTGGCTAAGAGATTCCTGGAAATTAACTGAAGACATGTAGGCAGTGATAGAGGACTGTAGAGGTGTTGAAGAAATTCTGTTGTGTTACTTTCTGCCATTCTCAGCTCTTCTTTCCACCTTGCTGAAGTGCAGACCATAATAGATGAGCCTTGAGCCCGCCGATCTAGTGGGAGGTGTCCCTGCCTGTGGCAGGAGTTGGAACTGGATGGGCTTTAAGGTCCCTTCCAACCCAAACCATTCCATGATTGTATGATTACCTTCATTTTTGGAAGTGTAAGAGCCCTATGAAAAGAAGCGATAAGTTTGTGTTCTTTAATTACTATACTTCCTGATGTCATTGTCACTGTGTGGTACTGTTTCCTGCTATTGGATATAGACTTGGCTCTTTGGAAAAGTCCTTTTGTATTATATGGGGGAATAATTTCTGAAGTGTACCCCTTCAAAGTCGATGAAATCCTGATCTGAACAGAGGAATGGAATCCTCGGGCTGTGTTTTAAAGAGGAGCTGGAGCTGCCACTGGAGAGCGGAACAACACCTGCTCTTGCTGTTGTTGCTGTGTTCTTTTGTACGGAGGGGGTTTCTCTTTGTGGTGTCATCTTGTTCTGTCAGAGGCTGGGAGCTGGCATTTCTGTTTAAAGTCATGTTCAGCAAGGACTGCAAGTACGTTTTGACTTCACTCGGTTAAGAAAAAGTTCCTGCTTCACTTCAAAAGACAGGGTAGAAAAATACCAGCAGAGGAGTGCGGTGCAGATCTCTTCCTTCGTGTTTGATCTTGCTCAGGCTTCTGCTGGTTGGGTCAGACCTTGGCTTTGCCCTGTGTGATTGGAGGCAGAAAGCTGGAAATGAACTCTTGGTACAATGGTCTCTGGTGGGAACGCTTATCTGAGCACTTGATTGCAGAAAATGGAGTGATTTCACTACAGTCTGGGGGGCGGTGTGATTGAGAGCAGCCCTGCAGAGAAGGACTTGGGGGTGCTGATGGCTGAACGGGAGCTGACAAAGTGTGCTCGCAGCCCATAAAGCCAACCGTGTCCTGGGCTGCACCAGGTAGCAGTTTGAGCACATCTGGTTTAATCTTGTCCAAAATGGAATTAAGTTATATGCTCCAAGGCAGCTCTGTCATACGAACCAAGGAGCAGTAAGTGGGGATGATCAGTGAATTTGCTTCAAAAGCACATTTCTAATCTGAACTAAAGCATTAATATCAAATCTGCCCTTAAGCGTTTGAAATCACTCTTCTTTTTCCTTTGATAGAGTGACTACTGTGATGGCAGAAGCAATATATAGTTAGAAAAAACCCATCGCATTTGGTTGCTGAGGCTCCTTCCTTCTGTCATATACTTGGTCTTGCTCAGACCTCAGCCACTGTTTTGCTTACTGATTTTGCACGCTTTAAGGAAAGAAGTATGGGAAGAAAATCTGCACAACCTTATTTTGCCACCTTCATAAACCTATGTTCCTTGCTTTTTAAGTTTAAGATTGATGCAGCAAAATAAGACAGCAGAATTACTTGTCTGTGGAGTAACTTGCTCTCTGCCTGTAGAATCAGCCTCTGCGTCTGGATAGGTAAAATGAAATTGGATGATTCCTTCCTGAGGGTCTTAAATGACACAAGGTAGCAGAGCTGTAGGAGTAAATACTGATTTGTTTTGGTGTATATTTGTACTAGACTGAAACTGTGTGACTTCTGTTAGAATCTCTTTATGAAAAAAAGCTAATTTACTGTTTTTCCAGCTATAAATCTTTTGAAATGCCAGCTTTGGAGAGCAAATGTATTGGAGGGCAAGAGGGTTCCATAGCACAAAGGGTCCTTCTTGAGATGTAGGGAAGGGATGTTTATTACCAAATTCTGTAAAAGTAATTTTTATGCGTCCTACAGAATTGTGAATCTGCTCAGTGTTTAATTTCTGGCTTATTCTACTTAGGCAAATAGATTAATTCCATTACCTCCACTTCAAAATTCTCATTCTAACCTTAAAATAGTTTGCTTCCTTTCCTTCCTTCCTTCCTATCTCCGTTCCAAATTTTGGTAGATGCTGATAACTGATAGAGGAAATGAACAATTAAACTGCTTTACCTTGGAGGTGTTGCAGCTTAATGTGAGACAAGAAAAATGAGAAACAACAGTTGCAAATTCTTAAGACAACTGCATTCTCAGATGAAGAGTTTAGTGACAGCATCTGTGTGTAGATTAAGTGTTCTTTAAGGAATGTGAGCCCTGGAGGTGTTCAAGGCCAGGTTGGATGGGGCTTAGAGCAACCTGATCCACTGGGAGGTGTCCCTGCCCATGGCAGGAGGTGGGTCTGGATGGGCTTTAAGGTCCCTTCCAACTCGAACCATTCTATGATTCTATAAAATATCCTACTTTGAAGTTCTGTTACCTTTCCGCAAAGGAAGGAAAAACTGCATGTTTGTGCACAAGACTTATCTTCACTGTTCTGCCAGGAAAATCACATCTTGGCCAAGCAAAACAAATCTATTTTGAAAAGAATGTTGAAGGATAGGAAAACCAATTTTAGAATAGGTAGCTTTTTTTGCTAGTGAATCTTGAGTTTTAAAAAAACATGAGACTGAACTTGTGAAGGTATCATCTACTACTCCTGGAATTACCGAGGTGCCAGATCCTGCCCTGTAATTAGGAAGTAGCTTAAACCTCCATCACAGAACAAGGTTCTTCAGTGTTACTCAGCAGTGATGGAGTTGCTTGGTTCCTGCAGACCACCTGAAGGTTTGTACCTCGCTTACTCCAACGGAGTTCACCCACTGTGCCTCAGAAACTTCCTGCGGCTGTTCTGGGTGTTGTGTCTTACCTTGGTTCAACAAGGTTTCAAAGCATCTTATATCTTTCTGCGATTAAAGCATTTCATCACGGGAGCCCACACTTCTCTTTGATTCTGCCGTGAGTTATTTTCAAGGCTGTTTGCAGGTTAATTAACTTCTTGGCGTATTGGTTACTGAGTCTGGAAAATGCAATATTAGTTCGTAAACACTGTGGAGGTGGTCAGATGGTATCATAGCATCATTATTGCAGTCATTCAGCTGAGGGTTAGTTGTATTCTGCCTCACCCTGCTCTGTCTCTGTAAATGCCGCAGGTGGAGCTTCTCGGTGTGAGTAGGAGTTGTCTGTGCAGCTTCTGTGTGGCAGAGTCTCATTAATTATTCTAATAAAGCAAGAGCCAAAGCCTTAATATGTGGAGGTCTTTTCTGGGATTGTAAAGTAACATCAGAGGGAACTTCTGCATGGCTGGCACAGCTGCTTCTGTTCCTTGAGTTTGAATGACCCTCTCTTAAGAAGGAAAATAGGATTCAAGGTTTTCAAGGCCAGGTTGGATGGGGCTTGGAGCAACCTGATCCAGTGGGAGGTGTCCCTGTCCACAGCAGGGGGAGGAACTGGATGGGCTTTGAGGTCCCTTCCAACCCAAACCATTCTACGTTTGTGCCCTTTTTAATTCTGTGATTTGCAACTTTCTTGCTTGCCAAGTGGCTGTCTGGAAAACCTTTAGGAAAGACTGTAAATCTCTCATTACAAAACAAATCACTGGCTGTCACACCTCCTTAAGGCTTCAGCTGAAAGTAGCAAGGGCTTCTAAGATGGTTGTTTGTAAAAGAAATTCATCTGTAATGGTTAAATATTACAACTTTGATTACTTGGAGTTTAGCAAAAAGCCTTTTCTTTTTTAATCTTCATATTCCATGAGCTGCTGAAAGAGTATCAGAAATAGAAGAACATGCTGCTTTTTATGGCAAGTGCTTCAGTGGCAGATGGTGAAGCTCAAACCAGAGATGTTCTGAAGCTTAAAAAGCAGAGTCTCTACAATGTAAGCACAAGAGCTGTGCCCTTTAGATAGAATTGCAAGAGTCATTCCTCCTCTGTGCAAGAGGTATAGAAAGGCAACTCCTTTTGTATTCCTCTATAAAGGAATAAAACCAGAGAGGCAGCAGTTACTGATTTCTTCTTTTGTGGTGTTCTGTAATTCAGATGTATGTATGGACCTCAAATAAATATAAGGCAGAATAAAGGCTTGGATATCTCAGTATAAGCAGCAAATGTGCTATTGCCAGACCTTTCCACCAGAGGAAGATGCAATTAGTGCAGTGTTTACTACAGAAGACACCAAGAATGAAATGGAAATCATAATAAAATGGTTTGTATTGGAAGGGATCTTAAAGCCCAGCCATGGGGAGGGACACCTCCCTCTTGATCAGGCTCTCCAAGCCCCATCCAACAGGGCCTTGAACAACTCCAGGGATGGGACAGCCACCGCTGCTCTGGGTAGCCTGGAATGGGGCCTCCCCACCCTCATCATGAAGAATTTCTCCCTAATGTCTAATCTGAATCTTCCTCCCTTCCAATTTAAAGCCATTACCCCTTGTCCTGTCACTCCAGGCACTTGTAAAAAGTCCCTCTCCGGCTTTCTTGTAGGCCCTTTGTTTAAAATAACTTTTCTTACTTGATTTTTACTTTTTCCACACTACTTGTGCTTCAGTCGTAGACTTCCAATCCACGCTTAGTTTTGTGTACATGATGTTAAGTACTGTGAAGTGTGGGTTTATGGATCTCCAGGTGATGATCGCACTCAGTGTGAGTGCTGCTAAAAATAGATTGTTTACTGCAGTTCTGCATCTGAATACTTAAAGCCATCACTAGCTCTGGCTTGTTTTTTTTCCTCACAGCTCCTGCTGCCTGTCTGAAAAGGGATGAAAAATAAATGATTTCATCTTTTCATCATACATAATTTGAACAGAATGCTTCTTCGAAAAGTTATGTTTTATTACTTGTGAGAATTAAGTTGTTGATCAGGCTCCTACCGGTTTCCATCCATGAGGACATCAGATAACAAAAAAGCACAACTAGTTTCTTTGATACATCCTGGACTGCATCAAAAGCAACGTGGCCAGCAGAGCAAGGGAGGTGATTCTACACCTCTACTCTGCTCTTGTGAGACCCCTCCTGGAGCCCTGTGTCCAGTTCTGGAGGACAGGCTTGAGAGAGTTGGGGTTCTTCAGACTGGAGAAGAGAAGGGGGTGGAACTGGATGGACTTCAAGGTCCCTTCTAACACAAATCATTCTATGATTTATAAAAGCCAATATTTCTTGATTAGAAAAATTGCTAATTCTCTTAATTTTATTTCAGCTTTACTTTTGGAAGCTCAGTCGACGCCGTTTCAAATAACTCCTTCAACCATGGCAAATATTGTGAAAGGCCTGTATACACTACGACCAGGTAACAAAGCCAGAGGTTTCCGTGATTCTCTCGTACTGTGGTTGTGGTATGTTTTGTTAAACACACATGCGGTCATTATCTAGGTAAGGCACATTTAACAAATGCATGTTGTTTTCTGTCCATTATAAGGCTTAGTTCTGCTGTGCGATGGCCCTGGTTCTTCTTGTTGCCCATCTCTGTGACCTGTGCAAGGCACCATGTGAATACTAAATTGATTTTAAAGAAGCAACCCAATCCTCTGTTCTGGAGGTGAAGGGAAGACAGTTTTAGTTTTCTCTTGTTCTGTTGAAATAAGGAATAGGTTTTTTAATGAGTTAGTCATGGCTGAAGGTTAGATACTGAAGTAAAGGAATCATAGAATCATTGAGGTTGGAAAAGACCTCTAAACTCATCCAGTCTAACTGTTAGCCCAACACCACTGTTCCTACTAAACCATGTCCCAAAGTGCCACATCTACGTGTTTTTTGAAGGCCTCCTGGAATGGAGAATCCACCACTGCCCTGGGTAGCCTCTGCCAGTGCTTCACCACTCTTTCTGTCAAGAAATTTTTCCTGATATACGATCTAAACCTCCCCAGGTGCAACTTTACCCCATTTCCTCTCATCCTATCACTTGTAACTCCCTGGAGGACGTGTAGATGTGGCACTTCAGGACGTGGTTTAGTGGTGGACTTGGAAGTGTTATGTTTGTGGTTTAACTCGGTGATCTTTGAGGTCTTTTCCAACCTAAGTGGTTCTGTGGTTCTGTGATGAGTTTAAGATAACCACTGTCATGTGTAGAAAGTCTGGCTTCAGAAGTACTTGGAGTATTTATTTCTCCCAGAACTTCCTACCAAGTTGCTATAAACCAAATTTTCATCCTTTGCTTCTTCGGTTTCTTATAATCAGCTTTGAAGCCACTTTAAGGTGAAGTGTCTTATTCTTGTAAGTGTAGTGAAAATAAATCACATTTATACCCTGAATCTGAGCTAATACAGGTTAAAATTATAGAATGAACATTAAAAAAGTGTTTGCCTAAGCTTTGGAAGATCAATGAGAGAATTGTGTTAATGATCTGATTGCTAAGGTGGGTTTGCTGATTATCGGTGCCTGTCCTTGTGAGTTTACAGAGGCTCGGCAGGCCCCGTGAGGCTGCAAGAACTGAATTTCAGTTTGATGGTGAAGCTCATGAGTAAACAAAATAGCAATTCCTTTACCTACATGTGAATATCTGATTTGAACAGTGATTATTTGTTCTGCTTTCTGTGCTTTTGGGGAATGGGTTTGCGGTTTTTGTTTCATTTTGGTTTTGTTGGGCTGCTTTTTGGTATTTGTTTTTGTTTTTAAATTCAAGATGCTACAATATATGTAAAATAGAACAAAGTTACATTTGTCAAAGAGAAAAGCTTACACAAAGACCTCTTCCTGTGTTTCGTTGTTGCTTTCCCTCCTCTCACAGAATGGGTACAGATGGCACCAGCTTTATTTTCTAAATTCATCCCAAATATTCTGCCTCCTGCTGTGGAGTCTGAGCTTCAGGAATATGCTGCTCAAGACCAGAAACTTCAAAGAGAGCTTATGCAGAATGGATTTACTAGGTAATAATTATTAAAATGCACTAGTAATTGTGCTAGACAAGGCTGAACTGGTAAAAATGGAGGAAATAAATAATTTAAGAGTTAATAACCTTCACAACTTGGTATCTGAAACATGGCTTTATTTCCCACATGTTTTGAGCACCAAGAACCCTGCAAATGCTGCCAAAAAGGAGATGATCAGAAGTCTTGAAATAGTTCCATGAAACAGATTGCTTACAATTCATGCCCCCCTGTGTTTTGATTGTACTTCTAATTTGTTATTGTTTGGCTGGTGCCGTAAGGAGGACTTGTGTAAAAGGCTGGAAGGATGCTGACCGTCGCAAAGGTTGGATGCCTCTGTGGTGTTCTGTAGTGTACAGAATTGGTGAGACCCTATTTTAGCAACTCCTGTATCGTGCATAACAGTAGTTCCCTAGCACCAGAACTAAGGCAGATCCATAGGAAACTCTTTCTGTCCGGTGTAATGGGGGGAGGCAGCAAAGGAGATGTTACAGTTTGAGGGTAGTTGTACAGGGGAGAACTAAGAAAGGTTTCTGTCGCATATTGGCCTGATGAGGGTGGGGAGGCCCTGACCCAAGTTGCTCAGAGCAGTGGTGGCTGCCCCATCCCTGAAGGGGTTCAAGGCCAGGTTGGATGGGTCTTGGAGTCCCTGATCCAGTGGGAGGTGTCCCTGCCCATGGCAGTGGTGGAACTGGGTGGGCTTTGAGGTCTCTTACAACCCAAACCATTCTATGATTCTATGATTGTTTGCAGAGTCTAATTTCTAAGAGTTCCTGTTCCTTGCTTCAGTGTAACTGCTGTTTCTCTGTTTCTATGTCGCTTGCTTTCAATTTATTATATAAAAATGCAAAATGAAGCTTTGCAGTGGAGTAACCGCTTGATGGCCTTTAGTCTCTGATGGATGTGTTCCGCACCATGTATTTGAGGCGGTTGTACTGCTGGGGAGTCACTGCAGTCTGGTAAACGTGAAGGTAGAGAAAGTGTTAGTCGAGCCTGTCATCATTCAAAGGTAGAAGAAAACTGAAATGCAGGCGATACAATTTGCTACATGGCATTTTGTGGTGCTGTTTGAAATGCATTTTGCCTTGAAGTGTGTTTCAAAATGTAATGTGTTTCTTCCTGTGCTCAGGAACATAGGTTATATTTGTTTGTAACCCTTCAGAATTGTTTTGAGGTTACATTCCGGCTTATATAAATGTATATGTGTATTAAAGAATTGGGTTTCTCTTTCACCAAGGAGTGTGTTAAGCCTGTTTCCTTTGAGTTTCCCAAACCATTCTATGATTCTATGGTCACATTTTGTTTCTCAGGTCTGTAAAAGCTGATTATTGTGCTGAAATATTTCACTATTGTTTTCCTCTTCTTAAAATGCAAATTTTCTCCTTCTTTCCTAGAGGTGATCAGTCACGCAAGAGAGCTGGAGAAGAGTTAGCTTACAGTAAGTATGTGTCTAACCCTGCCCTCCAGTGTGCTGCAGTCCCTGGTGGGTTAGGTGTAGAGGTAGTGGTGACTTCTGGGTTCTCAGGGGCATGGTGGGGTGTCACAGGCAGCATCTCCATGCTGTAGGTCACTCTCTGCCAGTGGAATCTTTACCGTTCTTAGTAATGATATAAACCTCTTGCATCTAGAGGCTGGTTAACTGTGAGGTAGTAAGGTATTCTCGCTGCTGAGGGCAAGATACTCCCACTTCATGTGAGTACACAGCTGAAGTCTTAAGGACAAAGAGTTTAGTTGTCCCAAGTCTCCACCTGGTCAGGATACGCTTAACAGCAGTTAAACAGTGACACAGGCCACCTCTGATATAAATCACCCACTGGTGAAGTGTGTTTCTGTCCTTTGCTGGAACAAAGGATTTGGAAAGGTTGTGCTTTTCAATGTGGAACCCTCAGTTATGTGTTTGATACAACATGGGATCCACCTGTGTTGTGATGTTAAAGGTAATATTGGGGAAGTTCTCTTCCATTGGTAGATGAAGCTTCTTGCTGCATGTCTAACTATGAGAATCTTCACTTCGTAGCTCCCTTAATTTTCCCCAACAGAGATTAAGGTGTTGGGGCGAGAAGCATAGGGAGGAATTATACTTCCATTCTCAACGTTGCTGTACTCCAAACATCCTTAATTTGGTTGCAGTCAGTCACAGGGTCCATCTTCTGTGGTGGTTAAATGTTTGGCCAGGAGAGAATCTAGTCCCATACCTTCCAGGTTAGGATTTAAATTCTGTTGACAGAATCACAGAATGGTTTGGGTTGGAAAAGACATTTAAGATCATTGAGTTCAGCCATCGGTCCAGCCCTGGTAGGTCTGCCACCAGACCATGTCCCAAAGAATGACATCTGCTTGGCTTTTAAACCCCTCCAGGGATGGGGACTCAACCACCTCCCTGGGCAGCCTCATCCAATGCCTGACAACCAAATTGCTGGTCATTAAAATAGCCCTGAGTATTGCGAAATACTGTCTGTTCTGGTGCTGCTGTTAACTTTGGTTCATTTTATTGTACTCTTCCTGCCAACCTCCTTTCTCTGCTTTCAGCAGAGAATGTTTGTTTTATTTCTTGCTATGATATGTTATGAAGTCTTATAGTGAAATCTTATTACAACCTGAAATGAATGAGTAGCTGTTGCCTTGGTCTGCCAGGTTTAGCTGTTGGCTTGGTCCATCAGCTTTGGTTTGTGCTGGTAACATCTTGCAGGCAGTGCTGATTTTCTGGCTGTTGTGGGAAGGAGGGCAAAGGATGCTGGATGAGAGCTTAATCTGAGAGTATTTGTTGAACTTTTTATATCATTTCAGATGGCTCATCAGCTTGTGCAAGCTCCAGGGGGTACAGATAATGAACATACCAGATCCACTTCTATTCCTAGCCAGAACAGACACTGGAGGAGCGCAGGTGGTATCCAGAGCCTCCTTTGGCAATTGCTGATACTCCAGCTCTGACATGAACTATGCCTCAAAGAAGATATTTGGACTTTCTTCTTTATATAATAAAATGTCAGTTGCTGCTACGATTGAGATGACTTTGAAAGACATGATTCCTTGGTCTGACCTCTGGACAAGCTTTATGGTTTGTGATCTTTGTGAGGAATGCACCTTGAAAAACCAATCCTTTCAAAGTGGGAAGAAACAGGCAGCCGAAATCAACAGCTTCCAAAAGTGATAGAATGGAAGAATCCTTTTTGCACTCTTTTCTTAAGATTAAGGACATTCTTAAAACTAGGTAACGCATTGGTGTATTAGTTTTTAAACTTCAAGGTATTTTCTGGAGCTTTTACTTAAAGAATAAGAATAAAGTTTTGTTATTTTGCAGTATTTGTTCCTTAGTTTAAAACCTGTCACCTTTGAAGAGTTGGTCCCATATCAATGTAGCTTCTGTCAGGGAGTTTGAAATTCCAGATTTTTTTCTTCTCTCTTTCATTTTGTATTTTGATATCTGTTTTCTTGTGCGTTTGTACTCTGTGCCTTCAGCCTGTACACTTTGCAACTTTAGAGACCATATTTTGTGACCACAAAATGTGCTCTCAAGGTAAAACTTGATGTGAACAAACATGCTGCAAAGTTGCACTTTTCTCTTGCATTAATGGGAGGTGAATTTAAGAAGGAAGAAAAGTTGAACCTATCACCATCATCACTAATAATGACTTGGAAGTTTGTCCTCTTTTATTTTTCATGTCTGTTATTGTTTAACGTTGGGACCAGCTCTCGTAGAGGCCCTCTCACTGACTTTTTATTGGCTTCCATAATTGCAATATTGATTGAGATGGGAATTCCAGACTGAAAGAAACATTTAAGGTGTTGGTTTTTTTGCTGTGCTATGTAAGAACATCTTGAGCAAAATTCGCCAGCCTGGTAGGTCTGCATAGTGCATCTCCGTCAGCCCAAACCAGATCTGCACCTGATAGATCATCAAATGGTGGTAACTGTCTTGGATCACTCTGTGGCTCCTGTGTCGTTTCTCCTGTATCGGGGATGCGATGGAGGGGGGCGACAGTGGATGCTGTAGGACTCTAGGAGTTGAGGAGGGCTGTAATACATGGACGTGTGCCCATCAGCCTCCTGTTTCCAGCTGGAGGGCCAGCTGAGCCCCATGCCAGGAGATCTTTGGTCTGAATCCAAATGATGCTGATGTGGAGTTTAATCCATAATGGCTAATGCAATTCCTTCATGAGAGGAGAAGCATACTTGAAAAAGCAGTTTGGTAACAGGGTTTTTTTCATAACTATGGATTTTTTATTTCTCTCACCTTTGGTTATGAAGAGAAATGAGTTGGTTATATAAAATCTTTCTGAAGTGAAACAAAAGGTTGTTCAGTTTTGCCTTGCACAGCTCTTACACCTGTTAAAAGCAACGTGGAAAAAAATCATCACAGCCTCCTTGATGCTTGCATGAGTGCGTTACAAAATGCAGGAAAAAGATAAAAACCAGATGCGGCAGGGACAAAGGTTCTTTTTCTTGTTTCGTTGTCAGATTTCATGTAAACGAATTTAATTCTCTTGGTTTCACATTAGCCACTTTGGCAACGTTCTTTGTGTGTGTGTGTGGAGGAAGAATGAGGAGGGCACTACTGTGATAGATGGATTCAGATCTAATTTACCCATATATTACTTTGGATGTTTGCAAAGACTGTATAATTTTGAGGAAGTTTTCCTTTTAAACCTCAGAGTGAGTGCTTCAGTGTTTTGTTTTTGATCTAAAACCATGCTGGCAGTCTCATCTCACCCCAACAGTGGAAAACTGAACCACTCTGAGTACAGATTTTAGAATCATAGAATAGTTTGGGTTGGAAGGGACCTTAAAGCCCATCCAGTCCCACTCCTTGCCATGGGCAGGGACACCTCCCACTGGATCAGGTTGCTCCAAGCCCCGTCCAACCTGGCCTTGAACACCTCCGGGAGTGGAGCAGCCACGACCTCTCTGGGCAACCTGGGCCAGTGCTTCACTTATGTGAGGCACTTATCATCAGATGTTGATAATGTTTGCTTCAACTTTGCGACTTATTTTGAAGCAGAATTGGACAAAACCAGGATCTTTGACATTTTTGCTGAAGCAGGTGATGGGTGGAGTCAGTGTGGTCTAATGGAACAAAAATGATTTGCCAGGTTCCAGGTTTTAATCAGTTTTGGCTTTAAACAAAATTAAAACCTCTGATAGAGTCCTTAGCTTTAAAGATCGCTGTTTGCTGAAATGACAATATTAAGAATAGATGCATTAACTTAATTTGTTTACAGCTTCGTTACCGTTCTAGTTCATGTAACTCAGTGATCAAGCTCTGTCACCTCTGTCAAGTGATCGCAATGTTTTTCTGTTCTTAAAGTGGGTTGACTTGTTCAAGTTTGTAAATAAGGTGTAGTCCTTTTGCTTCATGTTCGAGGCGAGGCTTCAACATTCCTTTTACATTGTGTTATGTTTGGGACACCAACTTCCAGAACGATAATTCCATCTAAAGGTAAAGCGTTTCTTGTCAGCGTGGTTCACTTGGTACGCACTGGGTGGTGCTTGGACACCTCTTGGTCATGTGTAGCGTTCTCACTTGGCCTCCTTACCTGAGAAATCTTTGTTAAGCACTGTATTATGTTGTAAATTTGACATTAAAATCCCTGTATGTTTTGGCATTATTACCATAATGCTGAAATATTGTTTATCTGTCAAAGACATTATCCTTGTGACTGAGCATGAAGCAGAATACAGCTTACTCTACTAAATTATTTTTTTTCTCTGTGATCTTGCATTTACTGACAGGAAAACTAACTCAGCCAATTTGAGCGTTGGTTCTGTAAAGCCACAACTACCAACAGCATGATCCTAACTGCAGTATCTAACTTAACTTGTGGTAACGCCATTGCATCTGTAGCTTACTCTGTTAAGGTTAAGCAGTAAAGTTGGTTACATAATGGGTGTCCTTTTGATGTTGCACTGGTTCTATACCCAAACTTGCTACATTAAACTATTTTTAGATGAATTTCATTTCTTGCTTTGGGAAATTGAAATCTCTCGGAGGTGGTTGTCACTCTATGGTCACAATAGTCTGATACAAATGATGGAGGGGGGAGCTATCTGGGTGAGTACTCAACTCTTTTGCGATTGGATCTCCTTGATGCCCTTCTGTAGTTGTTTGGGAACTGTTTGGGGATGAATTATAGAATGGTATGGTTTGGGTTGGAAAGGACCTTAAAGCCCATTCAGTTCCACCCCCTGCTATGGGGACACCTCCCACTGGATCAGGTTGCTCCAAGCCCCATCCAACCTGGCCTTGAACTACAGCTTGTCTGGACAACCTGGGCCAGTGCCTCACCATCTTCATCTTGAAGAATTTCTTCCTAATGTCCAATCTAAATCTTCTCCCCTGCCCATTTAAAGCCATTTCCCCGTATTCTATCCAGGCCCTTGTAAACAATCCCCTCCCCAGCTTTCCTAGAGGCCCTTTCAGTGCTGGAAGTGGCTCTAAGGTCTCCTCGGAGCCTTCTCTTCTTCAGTCTGAACAACCCCAACTCTTTCAGCCTAGTCTTTGGTGCAAGTGATGGACAGGGGTCTAACTGGATAAGTACACAGCTCTTCTACAGTTGGATCTCCTTGGTGCACTTCTGCAGTTGTTGAAGTGTTTGTGGATGAATACTTCAAAGCAAAAGTCTTGAATTTCTATCATTTGGTAGAAGTATGGTCAGCAAAGGCCATGTTCTGACTAAAAGAAAAATGTTTTCAGTGTATGTTACCACAACCCCGCTGAAGGGGTTGTTCTGTAGAACTACAGAGTAAAAACCACCTGCTTGAATTTAGCTCCTGTCTTCAACCCAGCTCCAGTTGAGAGAAAACAAAGATGCTTTGGTGCCTTGCCTCACATCGGATACCCAGAGGGCACTTGGTGCAGCTCACAGTGTGTGAGTTGTGGCACCCGTAGGATCAATGCAGTTCTTGACCACAATGAAAAGGCTCCGCTAGGGAGGAGTCATCGCTCCTTGGGTTAGTGCTCTTCTCTTTCTGCTCTGCTGATACTGAGTGACAGTTTGTGTCCCATCGTGCGTGTCCTTAGCACAGAGCCTGACCTCAGCCTGTAATTTATGTGGAAGGAAACACTGGTCTTGTTCCTATTCAGTCTTTTATTTCTAGGTGACCTAGAGGAGGGTTTGCAGGTCGAGTGTGACTTTTCCTTCTGGAGCTTCCTTGCGAAATATGTTCTGGCTGGTAGCGGAAAGGAACCTTTCTCCAAGGAGGAGGACTATGGCTCATCTGTCTCTGATTTCCAAGGTGACATGGTGCATGACAATCATATTGAGTGCCCTGTGCTTACAGCACTTGATTCTGGGTTTAATCTAGGATAAATGATGTTTTTGGTAGGCTTACAAACTGCAAGGAGTGGTAATCATGGAAGGTGCAAACCAGGGATGGGCTTAATCTGGCAGGTGTCATTCCAGCAATTACAGGACAGGGGAAGTTATTTTGTCCTGGAGAACGTTACTTTATATACTATAAATTGGTGTGATGCTGGCCCAATGAGGTATTTTTATACCCACAGTGCCTGCTAACAGGAAAAGGACGGAGAATCTATATTTCATCTTTATCAGCTTCGAATGAGGAGCAGAATCCCGTGCAAGGGGCAGTCTTTCCTTCTGGCAGGAGGCACAGAGCAGCGTTGCTGCATTAGCAGAACAGACCATTTCGCTGATTTGCCCTCAGCTGAAAGCTCCTCCACAAAGTGCTTCATACTTTGCTAGAGGGAGAGGAAGGATTAAACTCATCTATCTTTACCCTAACCTGAATGACTGGTTTAAGGGGTTTCCAAAATTTCATAGGCAATGAGTACTCTGAAATCCCTTCTGGCTGTCTCCATCTGCCCCTGGGATGTCCCAGGTACGCTTTGGTTAATGTTTCTCTTTCAGAGCTTCTGCTAACTGATCTAATTAGCATGGAACAGGAAAGTTGGCTCCTCTAAGGATGACAGCAGAATGAATTTAGTAATAGCACTCATTGCCTCATTAAGATTGGTTGGTTTGGTATTTTTTTAACTAATCATTTCTTAAATAAAAACCTGTTGCAGTTTGTGAGATGACCCAGGTCACCACTTGTTTCTGTTCCCAGGCAGCAGGGAATTTATTTGTTAATGTCATTTGCTGTCTGTCAGCAAATTGGACAGTGTTGTACATGGAATGGTTCGTGGGGAGACCTCATCGCTGTATACAACTACTCCAAAGGAGGCTCTAGCGAGGTGGGTGTTGGGCTCTTCTCCCAAGTAAGAAGTGATAGGACGAGAGGGAATGGCTTCAGATTGCACTAGGGCAGATTCAGATTGGATATCAGGAAAAATTCCTGCACCAAAAGGTTTCTCAGGCACTGGCCGAGGCTGCCCAGTGAGGTGGTGGAGTCCCCATCCCTGGAGGGGTTTAACAGACGGGCAGACCAGGTGCTCAGGGATCTGGTTCAGTAGAGGACAGGGATGGTTGGACTCAACCTCGAAGGTCTTTTCCAACCAAGTGATTCTATGATTCTATGATGAATGATTCTCTGGGGATCGTTGGTAGGTGTTACTCTGAGGTCCACTGCTGGGACAAGAGCACCAGTTCAAAGAAAGGGTTGGTGGAGGACTGAATGTACTGCGCAGAGCTGAGGTGGTGCATCCAGGGAGGTTCCTGCTGCTCCATAGAAGAATGGAGCAGCTGGGAGGCGAGTGGCATGGTGGGCACGCACCCAAAGAGTCTGCAGAGTCAGTTACGGTGGGACAGCTGATGGACTCCCAAGTCAAATCTTATCCTTGTGGTAACCTGTTCTTGTGGCTGAGCAGTGACATTTGCCTCGTATTTGAGACAGGTCAAGGCATCAAATCCTAAAATTACCTATTTTTGAAGGTCCCCGACTTAAATTCCCTACATGGTCCCTCTGAAACAAAAGATTCTTCTAGCGGGTACCACACAGCACTAAACAGCCTTAAAGATTCCCATTTTGGGGTCTGTGTTACTGGCCGTGGCCTGCTGGTACTTGAACCCTTCTCATGAAAGGAGCTGGAAGCAAAACTTGCCAGGCAGGACCCATCCCGCCTGTGCAAGAGCAGAGGGAAAACAGGCCTGTTTGGTTCTTTTGGTTAATGACTTTTGCATTAAGTCTTTACTGAGCAGGCACCTGCTGTTCCCGGGTGCACGAGTTGTTCAAGGTACGTGGGTTTGACCTTTTAGAATGACTGTTGGGCAGAATTTCATCTGAGCTATAGAAACATTTCCCTTAAAACACAGACCTGCATCATACCTGGTGATTATCTACTGGTAATCTAAATAATCTCATTATCCTCTTTGTTCCCTCAGTTACAGCTGCTGAAAGCACGTTTGAGTGATGATATGCTTTCCAGTTATGGCTCCAATCTTCTACTTCAGAGAATGTTGGAGCTATTGAGTGCAGATAATGCAGGAGAGAGACTGAACCACAGTCACAGAAAAATGAATTCTCTGTGCATGCTTCTCTTTTGTGTTGGTGGGGAGACCCTGGCCCAGGCTGCCCAGAGCAGTGGTGGCTGCCCCATCCCTGGAGGTGTTCAAGGCCAGGTTGGATGGGGCCTGGAGCCCCTGATCCAGTGGGAGGTGTCCCTGCCCATGACAGGGAGTGGAACCAGATGATCTTTAAGGTCTATTCCAACTCAAATCATTTTATCATCCAGAGGTGTGTTGTGAATTGAAAACTGCATACACAACCACGGATATAAATCCTTCACCTCATTCATTTTTTGCCATAATGATGTTTTGTTCTTTCTTTTCTAGTAGTTCCCAGCATTGAAGTTGCCTTTTCTTAATAACAAGTGCATAGTAAGTTAGTGGTTCTTAGATCTATCCATTACTGTCCCACGATGTCATTTGTAGGTAACAGTAGCTCCTCCCTGTGAAAGTAAAATCAGGATTGTTTTTCCCCAAAGCGTAATTTTGTCAGTCAACGTAAACATGAGTAATCTGGATCTCTCACCCTCTTCTTTACTTCCCTGGATGGTAGCGTGTGAACCTTGCGTTTCACTGCTCACTTCCTTTTCAGCGCTTTATGAAAACAGCAATTAGCTGTGCAATTCTGCTTGTCACCTCGCTCTGATAGAACTGTTGTTTCCCACTCCATGGCTTTCCACAGGCAATTTACTCATGTTGAAAAGCTGCTCCATTATCTTGTGGTAGCTTTGTAAAGAGTTTTTGGCGAGAGAGCTTACCAAAAGCCCTGTGGAAATCTGTATCAAAGGATTTCACTTGCCACACAGAATCGGAGAGTCATGGAATGGTTTGAGTTGGAAGGGACATTAGAGCTCATCTAATTCCAACCCTCTGCCATGGGCAGGGACACTTCCCACTGGATCAGGTTACCCAAAGCCCCATCCAGCCTGGCCTTGAACACTTCCAGGGATGTGGCAGCCACCACTGCTCTGGGCAACCTGGGCCAGGGCCTCCCCACCCTCATTGTGAAGGATGCTTGTTGAGTGATCTGGAACTCAGCTACGTTTGTTGTAGGAAGCTGTAAACTACTGAATCAAACCCTCATTGTTCGTATTTTATAGCTCACCATTTTGGTGCGCAGGTATTGCTGGACAGACCCAAGTGTCCAAACTCTGACATCACCGATGACAAGAGTTGAGATGGAAATTTCTGTTCATCTCTGGAGGTGTTCAAAGCAACGATGGATAGGGCTTTGAACAACCTGATCTAGTGGGAGGTGTCCCTGTATGTGGCAGGGAGGCTGGAACTCAATGGACTTTATGGTCCCTTGGAACCCAAACCATTCCATGTTTTTCTCCTGCTGGTGAATTTGGAATTATGAAGATTATTTCCCTGCATAAAATGAACAAGAGCAACTTTTGGCATGAGAATATTACATTAATTTTATTTAACAAAGAGGTTCTGCAACTCTCTTTGCAGATTCACTGAACTCAAGCTAAGTGGTCATCAGCCACTTCATGATTTGCTCATGTAGGACAAAAAAGCAACCAAGATTATTTACCAGCTCCACTTGCATTTTTGGCAAGCAGGCACTCATCTGCTAAACCTACTTGCATCTGAAGATCCAAACTGAGAAAAGGAGATGGAGCAGAGTGGTTTGGCAGGAATTCAGCTGCTGTGGCTGAGGTTTAATGTCTGCAGTTCTTGCTATAGCAAGAACTCTTTCATCTACGGGGCACTCTAATGCCTTCTTATTGAAATTGCCCATCATCTTGTTCAGCCTGGAGAAGAGAAGGCTGAGGGGAGGTTTTAGAGCAGCTTCCAGTGCTGAAAGGGGCTGCAGGAAATCTGGGGAGGGGGTTTTGATCAGGAAGGGCAGGAATAGGGTGAGGGGGAATGGCTTTTAATTGAGGATATTTCCCCATAAGGGAATATTTCCCTAATAAACAGGGAAACAAAAAAAATTGTGCTTTACCCTGGATTTAATTAAGAGAATATTCCCTTGCACTCTGGGAAGAAGGGAGCAGAAAGTCGAATCACGCAGGGCAAACCGCAAACCCAGCCTCCTGCAAGAGCCTCGGTGACTGTTCTTTTGGCTGACAGGGGGCACTTGTCCACATGCTCCCTGCTGCAAAAGAAGGGTGCTAGGTAGAGCAGGATTCCCTGACGTTTGCATCGGAGCTGATGGAGGGAAGGGCTGCTCGTCACATGCTTGGCCCTGAGCTGGAAGATGCTGTTTGTGCTACCAAATTGTGCTTGTGTTTCTATTTAGCAATTCCCAGAGCAGAACAAGTCTCCACTTGTAAATCGATTTAGCTGCTTTGCAGCCGGTCTTTGGTGAGATTTAAAATATTTCAAGAGCTTTATTGATTTTTTTTGAAAGCAACCTGAAAAATAACACGTGTAAAGTTTGTTCCCACTGGAGCTCATTTAGTTGTCTGTTGCTCTGCATCTTCAGAGTATGGCTTAGTTTAAGCTTACTTTAGTCTCATGAATTCCTCTTGGGTTGAAAACAAGCAAATACTTTGGCCATTATTAAGTGAGTCTCTCTTCTTCCATGGACTTCATGTGCACAGGAAAAAAACCACAATGTATGTGGCTCTTTTGATTGAGACATTGTGACTTAATTTGATTACTATAAAAATAAAGTAAGGCTAATAAATTGTATTTAAAGTGAAAGAGTGAGGTACAGAAGAAATAATTATTATCTTGGCTGGATAAATACCAGCCCTAGCTACTGATCTCTGAGAAGTTTCAGAATCCTGAAGAGCTAAGAATACAACTGCCAGGTTGTGCAGAACATGACAGCTCATGAAGAGAAAGGAGGGAGCGATTCCCTGCTTGGAAGAGTCTGTCTTTGATCTCACGCTGAGGTTGTGCAAAACTCCTGTGTGCCTTTATGGGCGTGACTTTAGCATCTTTTGGCTTCTCCAACATATTCCTCGAATTGAGTCTGAAATGTGTAGTTTTTCCATCTGGATACTAAATATACTTTCTATTTTGACTCTCCAGTGTCTTCTGACTTCACTCTTAGCCCTGGGGCATGGCCTTTGGGCTACTCTGTGCATCTCTGTAAGGAGGAAGAGGAGGAGAGAGGACGAGACAGGAGAAGACCGCTCAGTTAAGGGCAACAGTACAGGTAGGTGGTCTCCTTGTCCCTTTCTAAGGAGAAATAGCATGACCTGAATTACTCTGGGTTAAATAATCCTGTTTTAACCACTTGGCAATGCGTATGTTGGCTGTTCAGATGCACTCTGAAGAGCCTTTATGCTATGTTAAAGCTGTCTGTACCCTTTCCTTTCTGAGCCGCTGTCCTTGAGCGCTGCTCAAGTGTCTGCTGTTTATCATAAGCAATGTTCTCCTGCAGCTGGGTGAGGCTGCAGTTGGCAAACCAGCTTTAATCTCTCTCTCCTGTATTGGATGATGCACTGGCAATCATTTAGCAATGCTGCATCTTAATTCTCCTTAATGGTCGTATTGCAGAAAAGATGATAATATTGGCAGCTTGATGTTTCAAAACAGATTGAAATTGTAGGTACTTCCAGTGTCAACATAATCTCTTTATCGGGAATGAGGGAATTAATTTAAATACATTTAAGTGTTCTCCCAGCAGTTCTAGTCTGCTATTCTGTAGGTGTTACTATGCTGTCAATCAAGTTCTCCTGATTTCTGGATTCCTACAATGTATGACTTTTTTTTTTCTGCTGTCACTTTTTTATCGTCTACTTCCATATGTATGAACTGAAGTCATTTGCAGGTGTGTTTTCTCTGGTTTTATTCTCAAGCCACCAAACCTGTCACTTCTTTTGCTTCTTGCTCTGAGTCAGAACAGTCAGAAAGGCTTCTTCCTACTTTGGAGAAAACTCTAGGAAGTTGAAGAGATGTAAACCACTCAACTTTAATCTGCCTGGTTATCGGAAGGTACTAGGAAGGGTTCCTTGGGGATGTCTATGTCCTTGGAGACAGGTTGGATGTATCCAGCCATTGGGCAATACTGGCCATTATTTCAATAAGCGAGAGCTCTGTTTCACTGCGGAGTAATGTTTTTCATGTCTGTGTGCAATAAGAAAACTTATTTTAAGGTGTTTTTTTTTCAAAAAATACCTCATACCACAAAACGAAGTAGCAGTTGTGATGCAAGCAAGGCAGAGAATGGTGAAGGATGCTGGTGGTATGGAGGCAGATTGAAGTTCTGCCCCTGCTGAACTCAGTAGGGGTTTCCCTTGCAAAATATCGAATGCTCTGGGTTTGTTTGTGCTCAGATGTGCAGCTGCAGCTATTCCTGTGCGAGGAACAAAATGGCTTTCAACTGTTCCTTCAGTTATACACAAACCAAATAGGCACGTTGGGCTAAACTGTGACCTGAATGAAGGATCCAGACATGCAGAAACTTGTTAGACAATACACTAGGCAAGATATTAGAGTCTACTGGGATCAGAGAGGTCATGGCAGATCATCTCCTTTACCAAGAAATGTTGGAAGAGGTGATGTGGGCTCAGTTTGCTTACAGTTTTCTGAGCATTGGTGGTGGAGAGGTGGAAAGCCTCACTGAAAACAACTTCCTGCTGAGGCCACCCAGAGGAGTGCTTACAGGAGACTCCAGGAAAGCTGAGGAGGGTCTCTTTATCAGGGAGTGCAGGGATACGACAAGGGGGAATGGTTTTAAGCTGAAAGTGGCAATATTTAGATTAAATGTTATATGCTACAAAAGCAATAGCAAGCAGCAAGGCTTCCTCGCAGCACAGCTCTTTGTTCCTTTTTTTGCATTAAGACGCTGTGTGACATTCCTGTTTAGTCTCCTGTACTGGTCTTGGGCCACCTTTAAGGGGCTCTCTGTGTGTATTAGCTTCTTCAAGTTGGTATGTTTATTCACTTTCAAGTCTGCAAGCACACAATTTATATTCAAAGTGACTATATTTGTGCTCCTTTTATTTTATGTCTTTTTTTTTTGATCCTGAGGTGAGCTGGTTCAGGGAACTAAACAAACAAAAGCAGGCATGTGAAAGCTTTTCTGCTGTGCCCTCCCTTGAACCAGCTGCCTGCAGACTCTCGTAGATACCAGAACCTGAGGAGGAGAATGGCTATTGGGAGCTCTTGTGTTAAAGTCAGCTTAATAAGTAAGATCCTGTGAGTGCTGAAAAAAAATCACATTTTGAGCCTCCTGAGGGATTTCTTCATTGCTGGTGGAGACGAGCATTGCTGCTTTTCTTAAATCACGTTGCGGTTGCTGAGTGAAATGGGTGACGATCCATGACTGCTGCTCCAAGGCACCAGTGCAGCTGCATCCTGTGCCAACCTCAAATCATTCGCAAAGGTAACTGCACAGTTTGCTCTCTGGTAGGACACTGCATGAGATGGCACGTGTACCTGAATTTTGTTCATGAAACGGTCTGGCTTTTTCTCTAAATTCATGAAATCAAAAGAAAAAAGTTTTATTGATATCATTGCAATTATATTCTTAATAAATGCACACTTTTGTCTTGGACCTGTAGCTGTGATCTTGTAGAAATGGATGAGAATCACGAGACAGAATTTGTTTGATCAAAGGCGACTTGCACACTGCAGTAGAAATCCAGCATGATTTCACCTGCTATTGAGCAGTGCCCAAGTGTGTACCTGAAGTGACAGCTTAACTAAACATGATGGGTAACCAGAGGCCATTAAGTTCTTCATGGCTCAGAAATGCGCTGGTCTGCGTTAGAGATTTAACAATGAACAGTCATTACCAATTTCCATGAACTGTCTTTAGAGCAAACATCGTTCCAGCCCAATGTTCCCGATTTTGTAGTGCTGACTACAAATTCTTCCTTTCTATTTTTGGCATTTATTGAGTATTAACAAACTTCCTGGTTTTCCTTTTACTGAAGGCGTTCTTAAAAAGAGTGACACAAATTACTGTTGGTTTCCCATTGGCTCTGATTTCACTTTTCATTAGGACCTGCCACAAAAAGCAGCGTTTGCTTTAATCTGCTCCAGTCTCATTGTTTGGAAAGGCTTGCAAGGCTGACTGCCTTTCTCAACTTGATCTGTGCCTCATGGTAATGAGGCATCAAGCTAATGAGACCATTGCCATTACAATTACCAGCTTATTAAATCCTAATTAGGGACCTGGTTCTGCCAGGTGCTGAGGGCTGCTTGTGAGTAGCTGAATACCTTCATGTGCCCATTTTTGATCTCTAGTTGAAAGTGGTACTTGAAGGGTATTGAAGCTCTTGTTCACGTACAAGGTTTGTTTCAGTGCGAAGTGGGTAATTGACCCTAATGATGTTGGCTGGTGTGTAATGGTCAGAGCTGCCTTTCCTTCCTCTGAGAAGCCCAGCATCAATGGTGTTAAATGGGCTGTGATTCACATGGCAGAAGGCCGCATGGTGCTGAAGGACAATATTTCCTATATAATGCTCTGTGACAGATTGTTTTCTGCACGCTCAAGCTCCGGTGAAAGGAGTTTGCAACTTTATTGTTCATCACTGCCAATTAAATGCAAACTCAACATTAGCCAGCCCTGCTTCCTCCTGAATAAACAGCTTAATTCTGTCCTCCCGAGGCTGGAAAATCTTAAATATCTATTGTCTCTTTTAGAATATAATTTCCAAATGACCTTCCCACTGCCTGCTTTCTGTTTTGTAGAAGTTATTGAGCTGAGCAGGTAATGTTGGTGCAATAAGGAGCATCTCTCATGTCTGCCACAGGCTGGTTATTCTGCTCTTGTGTTGTATTGCTGTTTCTGTCAGGAAAAAATTGTATGAACTCTTCTTGATATTCATTCTGTAGTAGTGAAGTTTTAGGCTCACCTCTGCTTGCATGTGGGGTTCTGTTCTTCGTGGCAAATGTGTCCCTAGGTTGGAAAAGACCTTCGAGATAATCAGGTCCAACCGTACCTGTCCACTACTAAATCGTATCCCTAAGCACTTCTTCTCCACATCTTTTAAACATCTCCAGGGATGGTGAGTCCATCACCTCCCTGGGCAGCCTCTGCCAGTGCTTGAGAAACCTTTTGGTGAAGAAGATTTTCCTAATGTCCAATTTGAACCTCCCCGGCACAGCTTGAGGCCATTCCCTCTTGTCCTATCACATGGGAGAACAGACCAACACCCATCTCTCTAAAACCTCCTTTCAGGGAGCTGCAGGCAGTGATAAGATCTCCTCTCGGCCTCCTCTTCTCCAGACTAAACAACCCCAGTTCCCTCAGCTGCTCGCTTTAAGACTTATTCTCCAGCCTTTTCACCAGTTTCCTTGCTCTTCTCTGGACACGCTCCAGCCCCTCAATGCCTTTCTTGTAGCCAGGGACCCAGAACTGAGCCCAGGATTCGAGGTGTGGCCTCACCAGTGCAGGATATGGGGGCAGAATCACTTTCCCAGGTCCTGCTGGCTATGCTCTTTCTGGTACAAGCCAAATGCTATTTGCCTTCTTGGCCACCTAGGCACACTGCTGGCCCATGCTCAGTCCGTGCCCTAGTCCTTCTCACACCTTTTTTTTTTTTTTAATTTTTATTTTAGTGCTGTGCCATTTCTATTTACCTTTCAGCAATCTCTGCAGAATCAGCTTTCTGCTTCATATGTTGTATAGAGGTGATGCTGTTCCTGGTGATACTGCATAAAAGCACGATGCCACATCTGCTGTAGAGAGAAGGGGCTCCCCATCCATGTAGCTTTTCATGGCATATCCCTTTGTGGGTCACTGTGGCACTTTGAGAGTCTGCAGGAGAAATAAATGTAAAGATCTTAACACAACGGCCCCGCGGAAAAAAAAATCAAATATGTGTATCTGGAGTGCTGTTATTCATCCAAGAGCTTTAAAGAAATGGCTACAGTCTTCTAAATACAGCCCTGGGTTTAGTAATTAGCCCTAGCAGAAATGATCTGTTGGATTTTGAAGCCTTCAGCCTCCAAGAGACGTGTTTATTTGTATTGTTTTGTATTGTTCTCCTGAGTAAAACTGAAGAATCAGTGTCAGGCACTGTTCTCTGGGAGATGTGAATCTGTGATATGAATCAACCTCTTATTTGTGGCAATTCCGTTTCCTGAAACCGTTTTTTTCTGGTATAACATCATTGCAATTAACCTTTAAATGCTTAAACAGTTGTGAGGAAGACAGTTGTGAGGACTGCTGAGTCCCTTAAGGTATGAGGAGATTAAAGATGCCTTTTGATGGTGGGAATTCAGCTTCTGGGCTGTCTGGGCTGGGTCATTTCCATTGTCTCTCCCCTATTTAGATTTTGTGCTCTTTGCAGGTCCTTTGTACTTTCTGGTTCCCTCCAGGTCTCCACTGCCACACCTTCATCCCTGCCCTTGGGCTTGTTGCTGCAGCCAAGGGAAAACTACTTCAAGTCGGGCATAAATTGCTGCTGTCCAGGACAGGCTTCAAGAAAATGTGCGGGCTTTGTTTTTATTGTTTGTGTTTCTCTGCAAGGACAAACCTATGGAGTCCCAGACAAGGCACTGAACTGGACACTCCTGAACGTGCTGCATCCCTTTCTATTCACCTCATAAAGCAGGCACGCTGCAAACCACATCATCATAAGTGTGTAAAAGACTCCACTTACTGCTTCAAACAAGACTATGATCTGGTGGGTCTCTTCCAACCTGGTGGTTCTAGGATTCTATTTGTGCAGTCTTGGCCTGTTACACCATTCAGGGATACAACTCACCAAAAGAAATATTCCTAAGCTTCTTCAGTTTTCCAGCCATTTGACTGCAGCAAATGTTCAAGTTACACATTTCTTCCTGGCCAGGAGCATTTTGAGCCAGTGATTCAAGTCAGGAGCCCTTAGATGGATCTGTTGCTGTGTGAGTGCCATGGTCTGACTTTCACACCTCTTTGTGCATCTATTAAAGTGGAAAACAATAACTTTCACTATCTTGCATACAAGCTGTGAGGTTTAATTTGTCACTGGTGATAGTTTAACTGCTCTAAAGTGATTCAAACTTCATGAACATATGTGGTTTCACTGCTGAATAGGTCGCTCTGATACCCACGTCTTGAGCAGGCTCTTTGAAAAGAGGAGGGCTTTGCATGTTGGTGGTGGAGATGCCTCTGGCAGGCAGATCAGAGAGAGGGAAGGCTAATAAGAACTTGTAACGATTGATAACTGCAGGAATTTTGATCTGACAAATTAAGGCATTTAGTGATGGGAAAGCGCTCATTAGTATATGTATTTTTTTTAATATGGAGATGAATTGCTAAAAAGCAGAGAAATGTGCTGAGATGAACAGAAATCTTTCATACAGTGCTTATTTTTTTGCTGGTGTCTCTTTTTTTTTCTTCCATGCTCATCGTGAGGCAATATGCTGGTATTGAATCAGGTCGTTGATCCTTTAAGATGAATTTCCTGTTGATGTTGATGCTGATATAATTTTTAAGGGAGAGGACACAAGCAGGAGACCAGCCTCCACTGGGAAGGCTGGCTGAGAAGAGGGGGATGAGTTGCACTAACATTTACACTGGCAGTGCCTGGTTTGGATGTGTACAAAGCCAGGACAGAGGTATTGATAAAGTCTAGCTCTGGAACAACACACTTCAAACTAAATAGCTTAAGGCATGAAGTCAGTTATGGCATGTCCCCTGTGGCAGGGCGTGGGGAGATGATGCAGCAGTCCCTATGCTGAGAATTGGGTAGATGCGAAGTCTTGTGCCCTGGCAAAGATTCATCTCCTGCTTTGAGGAGTTTCTCCAGGGTGTGGGACTTGGAGACAAATTGTAACATCTGCCCTCCCCTCTTTCATAGAATCATAGAATGACCACGCCGTGGGTGAGCAGCGACGCGATGCCCACGGGCTGTGTGGTGCTCGGCCTCTGGGGCTCCTGGCAGAAGTCAGAGTGGGTGCGTGTGCAGGTCTTGGCTTCAACAAGGGATGTGGATGGTGGCAGCGAGTCAATAACCAGTGCACACCCTGGCTCTGCTTGGAACAGTGGATTTATTCACCCCTGTTTTACAGGGGATTGCTCAAGGGAGGGGATGACTCTGAGGTGATAAATGAGGAAACAATGGATGATGCAGAAGGGAAGGGAAAATATCAAACTGTTGCCTGTTGTTTCCTTCCAGGCATCTAGTATAAGCTACAAGGGGAAAGCCGATGGGTGATGCTTCTGCATCTGCCTGTGTCTTTCCCTCCCATCTGGGAGAGCACTCAGACAGTTACAGTGAGCTCTTGAGATCACACAAGATGTGCTGTCTGCCAGGCTGGGGAATGCAACCAAGCTCAAAGCGAAGGCCCATGTTAGCCCCCAGGTTTCACGAACTTGTCCTTTGAATTTAAGAAGGTTGTCTCCTCACCCTTAACATGAGAACATCAGCTTGAGCAAAACAGGTGTAACATCTCAAAAATCAAAGAGCAGCCTGATATTGATATAGTCTAATTCTCCCTGGTAAGGGAAACCAAGAGAAGTTGGAGGACACCCTCAGCGTCTTCCACTACTTGGATTTGACTGGTGCCTTTAATGTCTGAGGGGATGTGTTTTCAAGCAGGGAGACATCATCTACTGAGCTGCTCCCTAATTTGGAAGTGATGGGCCAAGTTCAGAATGTCCAAGGAAAATATCTCACTTGGAAGTTAAACACTTCACATAAATGTATGTCTGCATATGCAGGCCCTGTAAAAAACCCCGTAGCCTTATTTAAAAACAAACAAATAAGAAGAAGCCACAGCCTTTGGCAGTAAGGAATATTTCAGAGTCTGAAAGCAAGTCAAACCTGGAGTCTCTGTAAGTCCCACCAGGAGAAGTCATGCAGATTTATTCTTTTGCTTTGCATCTCATTTCAGTCTCTTAATCCTTCTGGAT
This sequence comes from Phaenicophaeus curvirostris, assembly GCF_032191515.1. Lineage (NCBI taxonomy): Eukaryota > Metazoa > Chordata > Aves > Cuculiformes > Cuculidae > Phaenicophaeus > Phaenicophaeus curvirostris. The sequence continues at coordinate 10,492,524 of NC_091400.1, read as the reverse complement.
TTTCTGTGAAGTGTTCCAGTTGCTTGGCTGCCTTGGGTGCTCTCTTCTTTCACTTGCACACGCAGCCTGGGGAATCTTGTATGCAAAGAGCAGTTTTCCCTAATTTGATCCCACAATCATGATAAGTTTATACAAATAAGGTGGTGCAACGGTGCATGAATAATCACCAAGGTTTCCCCTATAATGTGCAGGTGGATGATCTGACACTGCCCCTGCATGGTCCTCATTTGTGAGTGTTGTCCCTGTGTCCCCACTTGGAGCATCTGATGGTGGTACCCAACTCTGAAGAGCTCAAAGAGGAGTAGTTCCACCACGGGCTGGGTGGGAAGATGAGGTGGGGATGAACAGCACTCTCCAACCATGCAGGAGCTCTTGCACAAACCCTCCCTGTGGGTGTGCTGAGGGGAATCATGCCTGAACCGTGAGCATCCTCTCCTGCAGGAGGAATAACCCAGCAGCTTGGAGAGAAGCTCCAAGGAACGATATTCTGCTGCCTCTTCCTCTTGCATATTTTTATCTTTTCATCTTTTCAAAACACATACCTCCTCCTCTTCTTGACTCATGTAAGTGGCAGCATGAGGTTGCATCGTGAGGCTTGGCTATCACCACCATCCCAGCGACTTTTGGTCTGATTTGGGCTCTTGTTCCCTGGCTGTGGGTTGGCTTTTGTGGTGAAGTGCGCAAGACTTTCCTCTTGGCAGTGGGTGCAGCTCACCTTTGTGACAGCAGCTCCTCCTGTACAGAGTTGTTCCTGAAAAGGCTGAAAATTAGTGGAGGGGTTCAAAAAGCATGCAGGCGTGGCACTTTGGAACATAGTTTAGTAGGCATGGTGGGTTTGGGCTGATGGTTGGACTAGGTGATCTTGGAGGTCTTTTCCAACGTTAGTGACTCAATGATTCTATGATCTTGTGCACATAGTCCTTTCCTTAGAAGTAGGCAGCTTCAATGTTCCTCTGTTCAAGAGAGGAAGTCAGATAAATGATTCAAGGATGATAAATGGCCTTCAGCTTTTGCATGCTCTTTGTGATTGGCTTTTGCCTGGGCAGTAGATAAGGCTTGTGATTTGGAAATAGGCAGACACCTGATTGTTAGCAGGGAATGCTGATGAATATTGTTGCTTTACATATATGGTTTTGTTTCTATTCCTGCACAGCTTTTGGAGGGCACTGATGATGAGGGATCTTGTCTGAACTGGAATTTACAAGGAATCGTCCTTCTTGGAACAGGCTGAGAATTCCCAAACTTACACAGATTCAGCAGAAGGTTTGCTTTATTCTTTTTGTATCGCCATCATTATTTATAAATGGCCTTCTCTGACCTTGGGTTGTCACAAAATATATTTGCACTGGGTGTCTGGGTATTGAGTCAATTTTCACAGCAGCAGGAAACAAGCCAGGGCTTGCCTAGCTGCTGGGAGCTGGCTTCATCGGGAAAAAGGAGACTGACTATTTCTGATCATCAGGCCCAACATCAGGCACAAACCAGCCCTTAGGATGCTGTACAGCTGCATTTAGTTTGAGATCTGCACTCTGTCTTATGCTTGGCTGACAAGAGGATTTGGAATGACAAGTTTCCCCAGGGGATCTCGGCTCTGGTCTTGTCCAGTCAGGACTAAGAAGATAATAAACTGAAGCATTTATCTACCTAGGCCAAAAACATGATCCCAGAAGATGTTTCCCTAAGCGCAGTCCCATTCCGTGACAGCAGTGCGTATTTCCTATTTATTTTTACAAGTGCTCGTCATTACTTGAAGTATCAATAATCAACAGAGCAGCTCTGCTAGACTCTGTGCATCATCCCCACTGAACAGTAAGCAGCCTGATGCCTTTATAGTCTGGTTAATGTCTGCAGGAGACTCCACTGCCTTCTTTTGGGCTGTGAAGAACAGCGGTGGAGAAAAGCCTTCTGGTTAAGAGCCTGGGGCAGGGTAAAGCCCTGGGGGTCTCAGCTCTGCCTTTGATTCCCTCGCTTCTGCTGCAGGCAATCATAGAATCTTAGAATCACTAGGTTGGAAAATACCTCTTAGATCACTGAGTCCAACCATTCTTATCTGATACTAAACCATGTCCCTGAGCACCTTGTCTACAAATGTCCCAGGAGATGTTCTGCCAAACAGTTATGGAATGATAGAATCATTTGGGTTGGAAGGGACCTCAAAGCCCATCTACTTCCATGCCCCTGCCATGGGCAGGGACACCTCCCACTGGATCAGGTTGCTCAAAGCTCCATCTGACCTGGCCTTGAACACCTCCAGGGATGGGGCAGCCACCACTGCTCTGGGCAACCTGGGCCAGGGCCTCCCCACCCTCACAGCAAAACATTTCTGCCCAAGATATCATCCTTCTTTCAGCTGAAAACCATTCTCCCTCATCCTGTCCCTGCCTTCCCAGATCCAGAGCCCCTCCCCAGCTTTCCTGGAGTCCCTTTCATTCCTGGAAGCTGCTCTGAGTTCTCCCCGCAGCTTTCTCTTCTCCAGGCTGAACAACCCCAACTCTCTCCGCCTGTCCTCATAGCAGAGGTGCTCCAGCCCTCAGATCATCTTTGTGGCCTCCTCTGGACTTGCTCCAACAGATCCATGTCCTTCCTGTGTTGAGGACTCCAATATGAAAACCAAACATGTTGCATTTGTGTGGACACCTGTAGGCACAGTGCTCATCTGATCCATTCAATCTGGATGATATTCAAACAACACTTCCGGAGAACTGGTGAGGAAACTCTTTGAAAGTGGTTTTAACTACATCTGTGTGAAAGGTTTTCAACAGAGGGCATCGACCCCAAAACATGGATGCGTGCTGTGAAAAAGGTTAGTGAATTGTTTCAGTCGAGGGGAAAAAATAATCACTTTCTTATTTGGAAGCACTGAATTTTTATTTGAAACGTTGACTTTTTATTGAACAGCTTCCCTTGTTTAAAATTCGATCCAACAGCAAATGTTAGTAAGTGGAGTTAAACGACCTTTTGAGTCAATCGACTCTGCACGCTGACTTCAAGCAGAGTGTTCTTGTTTGCTTGTCTTGGTGACATCTCAAAAAGAAAAATTTCAAGTTTGATTACTTTGGAGACAAACCTTTTCCCAAAGTTCATCCCCAAACCTGAAAAATTATTTATCAAGTTTTAGTCACTAGTTGGAAAGCAACACTGTTTTACTTTGGCTAAAGCAGATTTATTGGAAGTGGGATTTAAAAAAAAGTAGTATTTATTTTGCAATTAACCCCGGGTAATTTTTACATTTCAACCTAATCAGTAGTAATACTTTGATAACAACATGCAGTGAGGTTGCTTTAATGCCTCTGTGGAAATTGGACCTATGTATTTGTTTTTTTAGACTTTAATGCTAATTGATGTATTTGCCAACATTTTTCAATGACCTTTATGACCTGAAGCTTTCCAGAACTGACTTAATTGAAGATGAGATGGCATCAAAGTGAAATTTTTATGAATCTTGTTTATTATTCTTTAATAAATTTCTCCTGAATTACTCAGCTTTCAGAGATAGAATGGAATTTATAATTAATTTATTCACTTAGATAATTAAATGAACCTGTAGCTTTGGTTGAAATGGAAGTGCAAAAAGGCAGCAGGGGCCTACATGTGACAAGTTTGCTTCCTGGCAGATTTGTGCTTATTTTGTTGTCCACTGATAGTTGAGGAGGGTCTGTTGAGTTTCTGCTTTTGGTGTTCTACATCTATAATAAAGTCTGCAAAGCAGAACTCCCAGCAGTGTTCAGCTCAGCTCTTCTCCTTGTGTTGAGCCTGAAGGGGATTACAAGCAGGGATTACAAGAGCCCCCAGTGTATCAGTTAGTTACTCCGAGTGCACCCTAAACCTCCTTTCCCGCCCTCCCCATCGAGTTGCAAACTAATTGCAGAGAAATAAAAGAATGGCTGGAAAGAACGGCACAATGCGATATGGAGCCTTATAGATGGCTGAGCTTTGCTGTGCACCAAGGACGTTGTTGACTAGGCTGCTCTCTCTCTCTCTCTCTGCTGCTGTGCCTCACAGGAGCTGTGCAAGAGGAGGGCTTTGATCAATGCTTGGCTGTTAGCGGAGCAGAATTGGTTGAATGAAGCCATATGCTATTTATAATTGTTTTCACAACAACTGCTGGATTAGTTTTAAAATAAATATCCTGAAATGTGAGGAAAGCCAAACTATACTTGGGGACATGGTCTGGTGGTGGACTTAGCGGGGATGGATTGATGGTTGGACTTAAAGGTCTTTTCCGATCAAAACCATGCTGTGATTCTATGATTCTACAGAAAATTTTAACAGGAAAAGGAGAAGCCTGGACCTACGTATGCTTTTTTCCATTTAGTAAGTTCTGTAAGAAGATCATGGAAATGGTAAAAAGGATGAATGCTGGAGGAACAATGATGGTGAAAGGTGAAAGCATTTGTTAAACTCCTAAACCTGCAGCACTCTACATTTCCTAATCCTATGAGCCTGTTGGACTTCACCTGTGTAGAGATCAAGGGAAAGCATCATCTGCGAGGGAACAGAGATGACAAGGAGGCTGATGCAGACCAAAAGCTGCCTATAAGAAACCCCATGTGCGTTGTCAGTGCCAATTTTGGAGAAGGTACAAACTGAATTTTTAAGAGAAGGCATGAAGCGGTGCTCGCCCCACAGCAGAGCAATGTTTGAACCTGTAGGTGAGTCTCAGCTGGCTCTCTTTTTCCCCCCTCTTCTCTTCAGGAAGAATGTTGCTTTATGCCGGTCTGTTCTGGGAACTGAGTGCCTCCCTGTGTGCCTTGCCTCAGATCTGCTGATTGATGTTTCCTGGCAGAGGGCAGGGCAGCACTCACTTCATCATCCACCTTTATCTGCTGGTCCCAGAGAGGATGCAGCAGCCTTCAGAGATTGTTGTTCCCCTTGAACTGTGGCACAGAATGGGCACTTCGCTTCCCAGTGTCAGAAAATATTCAAACCTATTTTAACCATAGTGGCTGTCTGGGGCTCGGCTCCCGATTCTGTGAAGCTGGCCAGTTTTCTGCTGGTTTTCTTTCTAATCTGCATGCTGCAGGCTGTAAAAGCAGCCTGGTCAGGATCTGTGTGTTGGTGCCACACTGAGAAGCCTGTTGGATGAGGTGGGAAGGGTCAAATGCCCAAGTGGTGTCTACGCTCATACAACTGTGGAAACACCTGCTGCTTCAAGGGTTAAATTGATTTCTGGCTGGAGATGAGGGCACTGAAGGTAGAGAAGTGGAAGGTCCGTGGGTACAGTGTGCCGTGCAGAACATGACTACAAAAAAGAGTAGGCAGGGGGTTGGAACTGGACGAGATTTAAGGTCCCCTCCGACCCAAAGCATTTAATTATTCTATGTCTACACCATGAATCCTCATGAATGTGTCATGAAGCCCTCTGGCAGTCACCCCTTCTAACTTGCTCAGTGAAGGAAGACGGTAACTTTGCATTTCTGATAGTGATGGAGTGGTGGATACAGTTGAAAGAGAACAGTAAGCCTTTAATCTCATAAGCATACTTCAGTTTGCGTCTAATTTAGGTTTAATTTCTATTACAAGAAAATGCATGTTTACTAAAAAACCATGTGATTGAAAACCTGATTTGCTCACTTTAAACCCTCCAGGGCAGTTGATCAATAGCAGGTGGTAGAGCTCTGTGCCTACAGATACAACCTTCCTCAGAAATTCCAGCCTATATGCTGAACTCATTTATTACCCATGCATTCTGGTATACGATTATTGATGCTATCTTAATTAGTCTTCCATTATCTCATGATGAGAGTGGTGAGGCCCTGGCCCAGGTTGCCCAGAGCAGTGGTGGCTGCCCCATCCCTGGAGGTGTTCAAGGCCAGGTTAGATGGGACTTAGAGCAACCTGATCCAGTGGGAGCTGCCCCTGCCCATGGCAGGGGGTGGGACTGGATGGGCTCTGAGGGCTCTTCCAACCCAAACCATTCTGTGATTCTATGATTATTATGATGAATTATTTTCTCCTTAAATATTTTATTCTAAAGCTTTAATACAAAGCAAGGAATTATTTGTGGGAAGATGTCTGCTGCAGTAAAAAGACTGAAATCAGCAGAGGAATGGAACAGTTTTAATAAATAACAGCAAACAAATTAATAGAGAGAATGAGTGTTTATGAAGAGTTAATGGAAGCAGCTCAAGGGAAAAGGGAATGATATTGATGAGTCTTTTCTTATAGCTTGCACTAGGAAAGAAATTGTTCTTGATGCATACTTATATCTAGACAGAAAACGTCACAGGCTGCAGTGGCTGAAGAGAGATGTTTTTGTGTTTACAGTATTTGTGTTTATTTTTAACTCTTCTTCTTGGAAAAGGTGGTTTGAATCAGGACCTAAACCTGCTTGTGTCTGTTCCTCTGTCCCCACGATGCCCACTGGCCGTCATCGAAACGGGGAAGGTGCAGCAGTTTGCAACACGAGCCAGTGATGGCCAGCTCTGCCGATCCAGTGAGGCACAACCCATAATTCAGTTGAGTTCAGTTTTGGGCCCCTCAGTACAGGAAAGCTGTTGAGTGTCCAGAGGAGGGCAACGAAGCTGATGAAGGATCTGGAGCACAAGTCTTATGAGGAGGGACTGAGGGTACTGGGGCTGTTTAGTTTGGAGAAGAGGAGACTGAGGGGAGGTGTCATCACTCTCTGTAGGTCCCTGAAAGGTGGTTGTAGAGAGGTGGGTTCTGGTCTCTTTTCGCAAGTAACAAGTGATAAGACAATAGGAAATGGCCTAAAGTTGTGCCAGCAGAGTTTAGGCTGGATATTAGGAAAAATTACTTCCCTGAAAGAGTGGTGAAGCACTAGTAGAGGCTGCCCAGGACAGTGGTGGGGTCTCCATCCCTTGAGGGGTTAAAAAAATGTGTGGCCATGGCACTTTGGGACACAGTTTAGTAGGCACGGTGGTGTTGTGTCGATGGTTGGACTTGATGACCTTAAAGGTCTTTTTGCACCTTTATGATTCTATAATCTCTTGGAGGACTCTGCCCTCTTCCCCTTATGTACAAGATCAGTGTTTCCTGGAGAAGCCTAGTCCTTATCCAGGCTGAAGTCTTCATGACGTGACCATTACCTTGACTCCAAGTTAACACTACCTGCTGTTCAAAGAAAGATATCTGCGTTTGCATAGCATTCCTTAGCTTTGACAAATTTGGTGAACTTGTTTCCTACAAACTCTCTAGGGACTCTGAGGATTTGTAAAACTCTCATTTATTAATTTTCCCTCCTATTTCTTAATCTGTGTTCTTAGTAAAGTGATCATTTTTAAAAATAAGTATTTCTAAATGGCAACAAATCACTCATTCGAGTTAATTTCAGTCTCACTTGAAGGGTCTGCAAATCTTCGTGGCTTTTTTAAACAAGATTGAGTTAAACTCGAGCCCAGATAATTATCACATGGCTTGAAATGTGTTTTGTGAGTGCTATGTACATCCCTAAGTGCCCTTGAAAAATCAAAAACATCATATTTATTTACACAGCCACAATTTCACATCTCGTTCTCTGCTCTTTAGCATTCAAAAACCAGCAGTTATTGTGTGTTGCCATGAAAATATGTGTCCTGGTGGCTGTAAGGAATACGATTCATTCCTGTGAGGAAACTGATAGCAGTATAACATAACATAACATAGTGGCTCCCTTTGGTTATATCACAAAAGATTAGTCAAATTACAAATGCCATTCATGTACAAAATGTATGTAACAATGTTATGCAAATAGAAGAAAGGCTTGCTGCCTAATAGAGGGAAAATACAGGTCTCCATTAGCTCTCCTTTGTCCTCAAAAAGTGTGTGCTTGTATATAATCTGCTGTGGTGTTTGTGTGCTCCACAGGAGCTTTATGTTGATAAGGAAAAGGCAGTGTCGGATACGTTTTCAAATTGGTTTAGTGTTATAGGATTCATAGATACTCAAATAAAATACTAGGTGAGTGATGAAATCACAGTTCCTTTGCTTGTGTTATTCTAGGCAACTAAATTTCTGCTATGAAATCTCTGAAGGAGAACCCTGGGTCTTAAACTTCACCTCCAGTGCACGTCTTTCATAGAACCATAGAATCATTAAGGCTGGAAAATACCTCTATGCTCATCCAGTCTGACATTGCTACCAGAGATGTTAAAACCAGACACGGAGGTTAACTGTCTCAGTGTGTCTTGTCATCCTAATGCTGCCATGCCTACTAAACCATCGGCCAAAGTGCCACGTTGACATGTTTTTTTTAACACCTCCAAGGAAGGAGACTCCACATTCAGGCTGATTTACTCATAGGGACCCTGTGAAATTATGAAATTCCACTGACCTCTGGTGATGGCAAGTGAAGATGTAGTAGGCTATGGCCTGAGAGGTGGGAGGGCTGGAAAACTGTAACTCACCAACTAGACTCTGTGAAGAGAACAGTTAATATCAAAATAAAAACTGCTAAAATCTGACATTATCAGGATGGGACTTCATGTGACTCAAACTTGAATAAGGGAGCCAGATGTATATGTAATTGTTGGACCAGAGCTTGGAATCCTTAAGAAGGGAAAATGCAATGTGATACACTTTCCATGGAAGCATGTTAAGTAAAGGATTTGGGAATCCACTGCAAAACAACTGTAAAGTCAAACTCTTGAAGCTGATATTAGAATCATAGAATCATCATAGAATGTTTTGGGTTGGAAAGGACCTCAAAGCCCATCCAGTTCCAACCCCCTGCCATGGGCAGGGACACCTCCCACTGGATCAGGCTGCTCAAAGCCCCATCCAACCTGGCCTTGAACAGCTCCAAGGATGGGGCAGCCACAACTTCTTGCGGCAACATGTGCCGATGCCTCACAAGCCTCATGGTGAAGAAAATCTTCCTTATGTCTAGTCTAAATCAGCCCCTCTCCAGTTTATACCCATTGCCCCTCATCCTACCACCACAGGCCTTTGTGAACAGTCCCTCCCCAGCTTTCTTGTAGCCCCTTCAAGTACTGGAAGGTTGCTATAAGATCTCCTCGGAGCCTTCTCCTCTCCAGGCTGAACAACCCCAACTCTCTCAGCCTGTCCTTGTATGGAGGCATTCCAAAGGCCATAATAACCTAGCTGTGAAATATCACTGCTGGTGGAAACTTAGAAATTCATTCCCAATCTGCAGAGGGACAATTCTGCCTGTATGAGTTATGAATCCATACATAAACTGAAGGACAAACTGTCTTTCTAGTTTTATTTGGATCACTGGTTGCTGAGCTTTGACATGAGTTATTCCCTTGAGTGAATATCAATAGAATTGCCTCTGAATTTCCACATGGCAGGCGCTGCACCAAGCATGTAATTTATTTGACTTACACTATCTTCTTCAGTGCAAGGCAAACTCCTGGCATAAGCAAAGACTAATCCATTCTCTTTCCAATTGCAGAGTGCATGGCTGGCTCGAATATGTAAATTACAATTGATTTTTGAAAGATTTATTTATGGTCTTGGTGTTCTAAGGCTGCATACTTTGTAGTGAGCTGTCAGGTGATGCGAGGGGCTGGGCTTAGTTCAGGCAAATGCGAAGCTGATAAGCTCTGACCTCAAGGAGTATTATTTTACATATTTATAGCGTTCCATTGACAGCTTTGGTTATCCTGATTGATTGAGCTGTGCGATCCACAAACACAGTTTTAACATCTTGGGCAGAAGACACTGAGTTTAACAGTCTCGGTGTATCGTGTTTCAGGGAGACCTTATTGTTCCTACAGTTCCCTGAAAGGAGGTTGTGGTGAGGTGGGTGCTGCTCTCTTCTCTGAAGTAACGAGTGATAGAATGAGAGGAAATGGCTGCAAGTTGAGCCAGGGGAGATTTAGATTGGTTATTAGGAAAAAATGCTTTCCTGAAAGAGTGATGAAGCACTGGAGGAGGCTGCCCTGGGCAGTGGTGGAGTCTTCACTGCTGGAGCTGTCCAGAAAATGTGCCTTTAAGAATACTCTGGACTCTTCCACTTTGTTCATGTATAATAGTTTAATAGTCCATTTTTTAAATGGGAATTGTGATTTCTCTTATGATTTCTTTTTTTAACCTAAAAATGTTACTTTTCCTGTTTCTTTCCAACTGCTAATATAAAAATGTACCCCCCCTTCCCTGAATTAACAGGTTCCGTTGTGTAAAACCTGGCAAGTGCTGGCACTCTGCACTTGTTTCTGGCAAGTGAACAGTTACCAGAAGTACAAGAAAGTGAACAGCATGTATGTTTCTGGAACTGCTGAATATGAAAGAGCTGAGAATCATTTGGGTCAGCAGTAATTGAATAATCACACCTAGTTTAGCAACCTAGAAGGTAGGTGTTTGATCTTAGCTGGTGGCCCAACATCCCATTATGGCAAGCGAGATGGAGAAAGAACACACCAGCTTAAAGGACGTCTACACCTATTGCAGCTGGAAATGAATCACCAACACTCTTCCATTGATTATAGAACACCTTGATAAATTACTGAGATTAGATAGCTGCAGCTCAGCCATCCTAGAATGTATGTGAACTAGAAATGAAAGGTGATAATACACTGCTCCCTGTTGGTGTCCAGTGATGTGGGATTTAAAGCCAGAAGGTACTGTTTGACCTTACTGTATGCCATGGGCTGTTACATTTCTGGAACATCTGGTATTCTGGACCCAATATCCTGGTCTCAACTAAAGTACAGTTTGTTTTCTGGGCTGAGATGTGAGTTTCAGTGAGGTGCATCAAGGCTTGCTAAGATGATGGGAAAGAATGGAGGCTGAGGATTATTTTGGAAGGAGTAGAAATGTTCTTGAGCAGTCTGTGTGTGTTTACTCTTTTTTTCTCTTTAATTTGAGTTTGTCTGGCAGTAGTTTAGTGCTGTTGGCCCTTCCACTGTTTGAAAAAGGAACCTTCAGCACACTTCTCATACCCATGAAAGAATTTTTTGCTCTTTGATTGGGGTTTTTTTGAGTTTCAGATAGCTCTGTTTGCAACATGGTTCTGATTGCTTTGTGTTACTGGACTTATCTGATCAATGGCTCATACTCATTTCTGCTGTTTTATACTTGCACATAGTGGAACGTGCCCAGAGAAGGGTAATGAAGCAGGGGAAGGTTCTGGAGCACAGGAGTTATGGGGAGCAGTCGAGCGACCTAGGGCTGTTTAGCCTGGAGAAGGGGAGACTGAGGGGAGACCTTATCACTCTACAACTTCCTGGAAGGGATTGTAGTGAGGTGGGTGCTGGTCTCTTCTTCCAAGTAATGAGTGATAGGACAGAAAGATATGGTCTCAAACTGTGCTAGGGGAGGTTTAGGTTGTTTATTAGGAAAAATATCTTTAGCAAAACAGTGGTGCAGCTCTGGAAGAAGCTGCCCGGGACGGTGGTGGAGTGTCCATCCCTGGAGGTTTTCAAACACTGTGTAGATGTGGCATATTAGGACATGGTCTAGTAGGCAGAGTGGAGTTGGGCTGATGGTTGGACTGGATGAGCTTCGGAGTCTTTTCAGTCATAATGATTCTATGATTTATGGAAGTGCTGACTCTAAATGCTTCTGTTTAATGATTTACCTTTAGACAACACTTTCTTTAGGCCTGTAGTATGGCAAATTCTTCTAGCTGTTACCTCCATTAGGTCTTGATTCAGTTGCCTAAATAGGCAGATCTAATAGATTTCTGTGAAACTTTCTTGGCCATCAGCTGTGGCTCCAATAGGCTGTTGGTCTTCCTGAGTCCTGCATCCTATCTCCTAGCCTTATTTGAATGTCTTCAATACTATAAATTGTCTCAAACATGCTAGTTGTCCGTGTTTAGAGAGCTGATGATCCCTTACTATCATATAACACTAATTTTTTAATCATTACATCACACAGCCCTTGGGTATGAACACAACAATCGTGTTTCCCGTTCTGAGATGTTACCATCTGCCACCCAGTGAGGCAGGAAATGATTATGTGCAAATAAAAGGAGATTAGCTTAAATCACCTCATTCTGGCCTTCTGTTAGGAAGTTATCTGCAGTCTTTAGAAACAAATAATTTTCTCCTACTGCCTGAGACTTCTGATGTGAAAGTTCACTTCTATCACTCAGGCGATTTCACTTCGCGTGTGTTTGGGAAATGTTCTGAAGGAATAACACTTCCTGCTCTCTGGTTTAATTCAGTGGCAGTAACACCCCACCTAGGCTACCCTGGCTCTTCCATGTGGTCTAGTAAAGCAAAATTTGAATTGTTGCGCAGATGGAAGCAGGAAGGACTTTTGGCCGCAAATACAGCAGTTTACCTCCCATTTGTGGGACAAGGGCATGCTCTTCCTCCCCTTGGGCCAGATGGGACCATCTGCTCTGCATCACCACACTGGCTTAGTCAAAGTTTAGGAGAATACAAGAGAAAAGGATCCAGATCTTGGTTGTTTGGTGTCTGCTTTCTCGGAGGAGCAAAGGCAACGTACATTGCTTGCTTGCGGCACCCCCAACCCACAGTATCTTGGGTAGTTGGCACTGTGAAGGCTCAGGGTGTCCTCCTACCATATAGCCTGATGTACTCATACAGACCAAGCCATGAGTTACAGTTAAAAAAACATTGCTTTTAAGAGATTTGCAGTGGAGACCATGTTTATTATTTTAGTTACGGCCTTATGCAAGGTGAGTTTATTGTTGGTGACATTTATATGCCTGATACACCGTGTACTGTCTGCTTTACCTTTTCTGACATGAAGGCATGAGGAAAAATCTTGTTCACTAGCGTGGGCCGTATTTCTTGATTTTTCCAATGCTGTAATGCATGCTCTGTTCATTGATACATGATCGCAAAAGTGTGAATGTGTGGAGCTTTGCCTCTCTGTTCCTCTTCTGTAGCCTTAGCCTTTGCAGTTATTTATCTGGATAGTCTTCAGCTGGTTTTAGAAGTATTTTCTACTTGAACCTATTGGCAGAAAAATCATTCCTCCCCTGGGGACTATTGAATATTCTATGTAATCTCTGGAATTCTAAAATTTTTTCTGTGCTTCTAACACTAATCAGCCATTAAAGTCTAATGGACATGACTTTTCCGTCCTTTAATATATGCAAAATTAGGGCTTGGATACTGGTACTTTAATGAACACTGTGCTCCAAAGATCTCATTTCTATTATTCTGTGAATGACACTGGGATCTTGGTCCTATTTTTTTTTTCTTGCAGTGACGTCCCAAACATTGAGGTTCTGATTTAAATCCAGTTGAAGTCAATAAAGAGATTGTGATCCACTTCAATAGGCTTTGAGGCTGAGCTATAAAGACTAGCTGAAACCGCCACTAGCATTACAGGAAAACCACAGGTTTACAGCTGAATTTGGCAGCATGTAATTAATTACTGCAATTCAATATCGTGTTGCACAATATTTGGCTCCTCACAGAAGAAAGCAGGTTCTTTTTTTATGTTTCTATACTCCATTGTAAGACACATTTTAGAAGTCTTTGACATGAACCAGAAGAATGTCTTTCATTATGTTCAGAATTGACTGTGTTTGGGTTTTTATCCCCATCAAGGGATAATGAAAGCAGCTGGAGTTAAATTATTATAACTCAGGAATATTCACTGGCATATTCCTCTCTCAATCTGCTCTGTCTTGTGGAAATGAGCTGAACCATGTCGAGAACGTCAAGAGCAGTGATGTAGCAAAACTCTAACCTTCTGCAGTCACACAGCTTATCTCCAAACCAGTAGACGATCCCCTATTCGCCATGGTATTTAGACTTACCAAGTCGAAAACATTGCTGTTAAAACCACCCCATTTGCTGTTAGACCAAAAATCTAAGCAGTCAGTAAATTGACAAGGGTATTGGTTTGATAATCGATCTAACAAGCATATAAAAGCCACCATAACCTGCAGTCCTTGCCAGATTGTTGCCTGCTGGATTTAGTGATAGGAATGTTTGAAGGACAAAACATGAGAAGAACATCAAATCTGGTTTATGGCTTACGATAGCTCCAAAATACAGTATCAGAAAATATTTTGGATATTGGCCTCTTGATCTGCTAAATCTCAGCTTAGTGACTTGGACAGCAATGTTTTGAGGTTTATACAGTATACAACAATCAATCTTGTCCCCAAAGTTTTCTTTGTTTCCCTTCTATATTTGTATTCTTTGGAATATCATTAAAAATGACTTCACTGCTCACTGTCGTGATGCTTGTCTGTTGAGGACAGGATAATAAATGCATTTGTAATTTCTGATTTAATGAGACTGAAAAAGAGAAAAAGTAGGAGAACTATTGTGATTTTATATCTCCCTGAACATCTGCTTTTACATTTTCATTTTGTTCTTTAGGCAGACTCTGAGCAACCCTTTTTTCATCTAATCTGTGGTCAAGTATTGAAGGAATAATAGCTGCCGCTTATTGATCAGGTGTTTAATCATATAAAATGAATAGTAGTCCTTTCTTCTCGGAGTGAATTATTAATAAGTATGAGAGAAAGAAGCCAGGTATTACCTAAAACCTTATTGCTACAGCAGCCTAGTTTCAGTTCTGTGGGCTTCCACATCTCAGTCCTGTCTCTTGAGACCCAGCTCTAACACTTCTATTTTCACCTTCGGGCTTGTTTGCTCTGTGGCAAACTGCAGTGATCTCACGAGAGATATTTTGGCATGGCTACCACCCAAAACAAAGGAAAAAATTGTTTTATTTCCAGAGGTCATCTGTGCTTGGGCCAGAGACTGACCATGACCTATATGGGGAAAGGCACTGACAGCATCCTGAGCGGCCTCTGCATTGAGTTCCATATTTGTATTTCTGCATCAGGTTACCTCTGCCTCAGGTCAGCTTCTTACTATGCTGGAGGAGGTTAAGTGCTGTATGAACTCAATGTGAATCGCTCAGGGAAGCTGTGAGCCCAAAGTAACCTTGCAGGTGGGATCACATCTCGCACTACCTCATTGTGTACAGAGAAAAAATGCAATGCAACGAAGTAACGTTGGTGCAAGGAATGGATGGATTCAGCAGATGTAAGAGAAGGCAGGAAACATCTCTTAGCTATAATTCACCATCAGTTTTGACTTTCAAAAGTTATTTCTTTCCCTGGCTGGAAATCCTTGCCTTTTTTTTTTTTTTTAACTTAAAAAATCCTATGATTTATAGGTTTTGAAGTACAGCTTTTGATCCGTACTTCTCATCTCAGATAGGTGCAAAACTAAGCACATATTCCTGCTAAGGTTGTGAATGTCAGTGCTTTGCTGGACTGCGTTCATCCCCCAGGGATTCCCTCAGGCTCTGTCAATCTTTGCTTCATGCTGCTTCCACAGGGACAACTCTCTCTGATGTCCTTGCTGTACCTGGTTTTCTGCCCTACTGTGAAATATCCTTTAGCGCTAGCCTGTACATTTAGGTATTGACTTTCCAAAGTAAGGTTTTCATTTCTTTTCTCCATATCATCCATTACTCTTTCTACTCTCCAGTGTCCCTGGACTGATAAGTTCCTTTCAGGAACTACATAAGACCTTAGTTATCAGCAAAGCTGTCCTACAGCTGCACATTGCCTGCCTCTTCGCCACAGGAGAGGGTGGTCCATGGGGTATGCATAGATAAAGGGAAGCAAAATTCATTTAGATATGAATTGTTGCCTGAAGTGTGTTCTTCACACAATTTTTGGTTCCTCTGGCTGAACTTGTAAGGCACAGAAACTGCTGATTTGAGCTGCACTTGCAGATGCTTTCTACAGCTTTGCGTCGCTGTAGCCAAGGCCAGCATGTCCAAGCAGGATCTCCTTTAGAGACTCTCTCAGCCACGATACCATGACTTGGCACTGAGAGGAAGCACTCCAGAAGGAAATTAGATCCATGTAAAGCAAGGAGAGAGTTATCTAGCAGCTGTCTATTCACTGGGTTGAGTTTTTTCCCCTCTTGTTGGATGTTGTAGGTGACGGTCTCCATGACCTGTGCAGTTCTACACCCCATGCAGCTGACTGCTCCTGCCCAAACTCATTTTGTTTCTGATCACACACTATTTTTCTCAGACCACTTCTTGAGTTTGACAAGATCCTTTTGTGTTCTAAACTTGTCATCAAACTTGCCTGAAGCCAGTTCTAGCTGGCTCTTTAATACATTTTGGTAGGCATCCTTTCTAATCAGTCATCCAGGTCCATGCTAGATGTACTCAATGATGTAAGATCTGTCTACTCCAAACCCTACTATCCAGGAAAAGCATGTTTGACAGTGAATACTGCTAGCTCAGAGGGATTTTGCACCTGCCCCATAACATTTTCCTCTAGAGAGACTGTTTGTTCCAATGAAAGTCAAAAGTACGTGATATTTATTGTTCCTCCCTATCTTTAAAGCTTCTTATGGAGTCTGAAAAGGACATTATGTTCGTTTGTTGTGATTGATTGTCAGTAAGTCCTTTAGATTTAATTCTGTGTCATTACAAAATGGTTTTGATAAGTATAATTCTTTTCCTCCTTTTTGAGTTTCCAAGCATCACTGCAGTCATTCTCCAATGTGATGAAAGAAGTTTCTTGTTAGTGTGGGTCTGACAGAGCACAGTACATAAAGCATCTAATTAAAATCCTGCTTGAACTTTGATCTCCTGTTCTTTCTCTCTTAGCAGCAGTGAATACTTTAGAGGGTGTTTCTACCAGTACTTTGCAGTATAATTAATGTTTTCCTGACCTGATTTTCCTGTGTACCAGTATTACCTCTCACCTTCAGTCCAGCAGAGAATTGTTGTCTTCTCTGAGAATTCAGAAATCTGGAGTGGTTCATTGTGTACTGAATAACATTATCACAAAGGATGTCTTTATGTTTGTCCTTAGCACGGTGCAATCTTTATTCTGCCTGACCTTTTCCTTATTATCTTATACCTCCCTCAACTTGTTTACCAACTTTTCACCCTCCTCATTGAATGTGAGGAATTGTGCAGCTCCTGGTAGAAGGCTATGAATATTGACAAATGGTTGAAACAACAGATCTGATTCGGGGAGGAACTGGAACTGGTTTACAGGCTTTGAGAACAGTGTGGATGTACGTCACGTACTCACTTTAGGCTGTCATGTCAAATTCCTACGTAGTGAAATCTCATCACGGGTTAGTGGCTTTGGAAACATCATACAAACTTTTCTCTCATCAAAGAGCAGGTGTTTTCTACTTCTGTTTGCTTTATGTGCTTTCTCTTGAGAGATAAACAAAATATACTGTTAGGCTGTACATGAAATGTGCATCTGTGAACCAGCTTAAAAGGAATCATGGAAGGAAACAGAAAAAAGGTTTAAGAGAAGAACAAGAGGAATCAGAGGGAAGAAAAAGAAGGTTCAAGGTAAGAACAGGAGGAAATCAGAGGGAAGCAACTAAAATGCAAGAAGTAAGTGCAAGAGTCTTCCTTTCTACCCACATTCCTGGTAACAAACTTACTGGGCACTGACAAGGAATGGGCTAAAATAAGCCCAAGAGAAATATCAGTTGCGAAAAAGACGGAGAGTTTTGGAAGCTCAGGTTTGCCAAGGCTGTACTGTGGTCTTAGGGCACAAGAACACATTACAGCTCCTGAAAAGAGAAATACCACTACACAAGTGACTGGTAATGAACAACCAAAACTCACAAAGAACATGAATGTTAATACTGAACAGGGAAGTGTAAAGAGGAAAGCAGCACAGAGGAGAGGACAAAAGGCTTAGTTATATGCTGGTTGTGTGGTTCCAGAGATGCCCCAGACATGCTGAGCTGGAAGCTGAAGAGCCTGAACAGTATGCACAAAGATTTAAATCTATTGAAAAATAAAATCAAGCATGAGGGATGTAAGGGCTGTGAGCTAGATATGTCCTGTGGTGCTGCTTCAAGTCACTTCCAATCACGCTATTATTAGCAATATGCAATAATGTTACAAAGACATATATTAAAAATACTTTCCTAAATGCTTTTGAGAAAATTATTTTAGATTTAATGTAAAAACTTTCCCCATATGCATTAATAAACCCGAAAAGGACAGAGAGCCCAGTAAAAGTACCACTTGACAGAAATGACATGGTGAACAGTTTGAAAGCCTCTGAATGGTTCCTTGAACCAGGAGACCTAGGCAACGAAGTCATAGAAAGTCCATAAATATTTTGTTCTGGGACATAATGTTCTACTATTGATTGTAGTAAATATATGGAAAGTAAACTTATTAAAGATTAGGTAGAAAACTGTTCTGACAATACATTCTTTGCAAATGTCATCTAGTCCCATAGTATTTCCTGTTTGGAGAGAAAGCTTTTGTGTCTTTTTGGCAGCAGTGTAAAAATACAGATGATTCATGTATCAAGATTTCTTAACAATGAAAGCAGACGGCATTTTAGACTGGAAAAGTTACTTTGGTTATGTGCAATTATGGGACAAATTAATTAAAATGGACCCAATCTGAAACCAGCATTCAAACAAAAGGATTGGAGTCTAGATTTAAGTTCTGTGGTTTTGCTTGGAAATAAAACCCCATCTCATGAAAGTGTGAAAAACTCACAGTTCTTGCCAAAATTAAACTACGAGACAGGCAATTCATGGCAGTTAATGAGTATTATTACATTTTGTTGCTTGACTTTTCTCTCCCTCTTTTTGTCCGTTGAATCATTTAAAGGAGACCTATTTGAAAATGGCACATTGAAATCAATTTATTAACTCTGATTGTCCTTTTGTTCCGTTGGTTGCCAGTGGAAACAAGCACATTTGAAAAGACCCTCCGCTTCGGTTTTGCAGTCTGTCTGACAAAGGCTGGTAGGGCTGATGCACATTCAAAAGCAAAATGTGTCCAGCTGTTAGCATTTTGCTGGTGAACAGCATCTCCTTTACATTTCTTTCTGTTCTAATCCTGGAAAACACCAGGGAATTCTAGACAGCTTTTAAGTTACCTGGGGGATTTATTTTGTAATTGTCACACAGATTAGAAACCCAGGTGATGGGATGGACCCAGGTGCCTCTTTGCAAATTATTTGTGGAGCTGAATTACAGTTGAAACAATGAAGGATTATTCACAAATTTTCCTTAGAAATCTTTTTGTACTAGTCAAATATTGACCAAATAACTCTCCAAATTCAGTATATTCTTTGTCTACTTTGTTATGAAGTCATTAGAAACACCCTTTAGGCCTCAGTTTATTTGCAATCATGAATGGGATTCTGCAGAGACAGCCTTGATTTGGTTAAATTTCTAAGCTAACCATGAGGTTACAATCAGAACAGGAAATTAATGAGTTTCCAGAGCTGAAGAGAATCAGGACGACAAGCAGTAAATCAATCAGCTCTTATCTACCATGGTGTTCACCTAATGATCCTTTTTTTTTGACTAACGTAAGGCCAGGACACACAAAACCTACCAAAGTGTGCCTATTATTCCAGGTTCCATTGCTGAGCCTTTCCTTCTGCTGGAAGACAGGACCATTTTATCACTAAGCTCTTACCAGGCTGGATTTAACTGCAAGTTGAAGAGGCTTCTGTGGCAGCAGTTCGGATTTGGACCTCAGGAGGAGGTAGGTGAAAAGAAAACATAGATGCTCTTAATGTTTAGCTGAATCTCTTTATTAAAGGGGTTAGACAACTCAGGGTGGCTCTGTCAGGTGGAGGCAATGCCTTAGGATTTCCCTTCAAATCACAGAATCACATCATAGAATGGTTTGGGTTGCAAGGAACCTCGAAGTCTCTCCAGTTCTAATCCCCCTGCCATGGGCAGGGACACCTCCCACTGGATCAGGGACACCTCCCACTGGATCGGGGCACCTCCCACTGGATCAGGGGCTTCAAGCCCCATCCAACCTGGCCCAGAACACCTCCAGGGATGGGGCGTCCACCTCTGCTCTGGGCAACCTAGACCAGGGTCTCTTTGCCCTCACAGAAAAACATTTCCTCCAAGATTTCATCTCAATCTCGCCTTTTTCAGCTCATACCACCCCCCACCCCCATCTTACCCTGCCCTCCTTGATAAAGAGCCCTACCTCAGCTTTCCTGCAGGGCCAGGGAGCGACATGATGAGATATTCTGATAGAATATTTCATATCGATGTGGCTTTCATCTTTTGGTCAGAATGAAAGTTTTTATGGAATAGAAATACTGTGTGCTACAATTGCTCTTTAAGCAAGAGCCCAGAGTTTTGGCAAAACTTTGTATGCAAAACAGCAGCAAAATCTTTTCCACTTCTCTCGCAATCTAAACCTTTTGCTAAGATCACTTAATCCCTTGCTGTGTCATAGCCGGGTGGACTTGGACGAGAATTTGATTTTGCCTCTTTTATGAACTACAATTAACAGTCAAAGATTAGAGAACAGCTGTGCTTTGCTGCTTGTGTGCAACTTTGCTCTGAGCACAGTAAGTCCCAAGGTAGCGGAGAGGTGGAGAGGTCTGGGCAGCATTGCCACTGGGCTTTTGAGAAGAGCAGAAGCAACCTTGACAATGTGAATCTATTTAATTTCAGAATTTACTGTGCCTGTTAAATGGAAAGACTGACGCTTATGCAGGTTGTGGTTTGGCATTTCTTGTCTTTACGTGGTGTTATGTGATCATATAAGGTCTCCTTGCAGCCTTCTCTTCTCTGGGCTGAACAACCCCAACTCTCTCAGCCTGTCCTAATATAGAAGGTGCTCCAGCCCTCGGATCATCTCCGTGGCCTCCTCTGGACTCACTCCAACAGCTCCATGTCCTTCCTGTGCTGAGGACTCCAGAACTAGATGCAGGACTCCAGGTGAGGTCTCACAAGAGCCTAACAGAGTGGCAAAATCCCCTCCCTCACCCTGCTGGCTATGGTCCTTTTGATGCAGCCCAGGATATTTTGTACAGTTCCAACTCTCCTCTGTGATGGCATGCAATAAACAAATCCAACAGGTAGGAAAAGCCATGTTTTTCTTTATAACTGTTGCCAAAACAAAACAAAAGCCACACCCAAACTCTAAATCTACATAGATTTCATAGTTATTTCAGGTACGTTGCATCATTAGCAGAAAAATTCTACAGAAATGTGGGCCAGAAACACAGTCTGCTGACACCAACAGGAATTTCTGTGGTTATCCACAGATATGGGAGCAGGTCCCTTGCTTAATTCCATATGGAGAAAGAATTCTTGCCTTCCCTCACCTTCAGATAAAGACCTCATAGTTCCTCTGCTGTGTGGCAATCTTTATACTGAGAAGAGTTACAAGTGGAGCAGAGGCACCCAGAGATGAGGCAGGGGATGAGAGAAGGGTGCTTTAATTCTATGCATTGCTGCTTGATTCAAATAGGAGTGAGCAAGGTCTTAGCAAGTACAATGCACACACACAATCTTCTTGAACTGATCCTATCGAGCTTTTAAATGCGTCACAACTTGTTTTCTGATGGTCTTTTGTTTAGGAAATGCTCAGCTGCTCTCTCTCTGATTTAATTTTGCTCCTGAGCATTCCTCATCACAAGAACAATTGGCTGCTCCTTCTGGGTAACAAGAAAAGATGTTGAAAATATGTGAATGGCTCTCTTTATCAACACCTCAAAATAAGGATGTTTCAAAGCAACATGGGCAAAACATAAAATCATAGAATCACCAGGTTGGAAAAGATCTCTTGGATTGTCAGGTCCAACCATTCCTATCTGCCACTAAACCATGTCCTTGAGCACCTACCCATCTTTTAAACACCTCTAGGGATGAACTGGCCAAATGAGCTTTTCTCAGGGGTCAGTGATCTGTTAGTGCAATCATCTGGATTTCTTTCTGGGGACCTCCGATAGAATTGTGGGCACTCCGCATGCTGCTTTATGCCACTATCAGAAAGGCACAAAGGACTGTGTCAAGGTCATGGTTTATCCACCTCCAGCCCCTGGGACTGCTGTAGTGAGTTGTGGATGCAGTAGTTTGGGAACAGCCAGTGAGCCAGCCCTGCTTATTAACAGTTTTGCTTTTTTGCTGTGCTATTTTTAAGTTAAATCAACTCCCCAGGCAGCTGCCCAATCACTTCCAGCAGCTGGCCTGATGGCCAGATGCAAGTTGGCAGTAGGAGGCAGGGAGAGGAACTGAGAGCTACATCAGCTGGCTCTGGTATTTAAAGCAGATCCACGCTTCAAACTGAATTAACATCTGAACTCTAATAACAGCTTTGACTTTAGAACTTGTTGGCTGGTCAACTTAGCAAAAGCATGTGGAAATCTGGACCTGGGCATGTCCATAACAGTGAAAGAAAGTCTCTTTAGCTTCTGAAGAGCTGAGTACATGCCAGAAGCCGAGAGGCTCTGAAGGAAGGGAGTCATATGCTTGTCATGCAGCCACTCCTCAGCTGTCCTTGCTGTGAGTTGACAAGGGGATGGAAACTGGAAAGGAAGCAAATTTTTACAAGATTCAGAACTGAAGAGCCTAATCGTCTAAATTCCTTGCCATTGATGGAGTTGGGAACGTGTGTCAAGATGCACATTTTTGAAAGGACACCTACTGTTTTGGTAGGTTTACCAGAAGAACTGGAAACCCAGCTTCACAGGCAGGATCTTCATTCTTGTACATCTTCAGAAGAACATACTAATACATCCTTGTTCTTGTAGTACTCCAGAATAGAACATTCTGTGATTAACAGTAGAAGGGAGAAGTGCTTGAAGCACTCTGTATGTTTAAAATAGCGCTTACACTCCTGAGGCTCAGCCAAGGGTAGGCTCAGAAATTCCGAACTCCTAATGCTTCTCTCTTTGTTTGGGCTCAATCTGATGTTTTAATAAGCTAATATCACAAACATATTCTCCCTGATAGAGAAGTTAGGGAACACACCTCTATCTTGGCTTGTGAATTCCTCTAACACATATTTTAAAAAAGTTATATTCAGGTTTTTTTCGGTGTGTTAATCATTCAGAAACAGTTTAAGTTGGAAAATTCATTGATGCAAATTAACTTTCCAGTCATCCAGTGTCGCAGCCCAGCCTAGACAGTCCAGGGGTTGCCGGAGTAAGAACCCAGGTCTCCCCATAAAATTCATGAGTTCAGTAGCCACAGGGCTAAATAAAGGCAAAATAATGCCAAACAATCAGTCCAAAAAGGAAATTATTTGTACAGGCGTTCTTAGGGATATGATTGGGCTTGGCTGTTAAACCTGTGTTAAGGGAAGAGAAAGAGGGAAAGGGAGGGAGGGAGGGAGGGAGAGAGAGAAGTGTACAAGGACACCACCTGGGCTCTGCTCCTCCTCTTCTCTCTCCCAGGATGATGGAGGGTGCGCTGCTGGCAATGGCACCACTTCCAGAGTATTATTTATAGTTTTTTTTGATGGGCCTGCACAGTCCTTCTTCTAGGAAAGTTCTAGAACTAAGTTTGGGGTGCTCTGGTGTCTGAGGTGGGTCCAAGGTACAATTCTGCCCCTACTCTCCCTACTGGCGAGTCATTTGGGCAGCAAGCACAGGTGAGCTGCTTGCTACAGTGAGCTAAGGCTGAAGGACACTGCTTTTGATGCAGTCAAAACCAGGTAGTTTAAGGCAGCAAAAATAACCAGTCTCTTACATCCAGTAAATAAAGCAATCCAAGTGCTGTAACAAACAGTTTTATACTCCAATAAATTACCTAGCCTGAAATTCGTGGCTCTGCTGGGAAATGTATGAATCTCACGCAGACAGCACTTGAACATAAAGGTCAATGATGCAGTTTGTTACTTCGGGAAGGAAGAATTTTTTTAAAAGCATATTTTATGTTTCCTTCTGGGAGTATTTATAGCCATTAGCACTAATGATGCAAACGAAATCAATAGTGTTTCCAGATCATATGTAAAGAGTTTTCTAAAATATTCAGTTTCTTTTCATCTGAGAATAAGACGCTGATCTCGTTAAGATGAATAATAGATGCAAATATTGTTAATTATTAAATTATGAAATAATTAAGTTACAGCAGGACAAATGAGACGTGATCATTGTATGGAGAGTTGGGGTTGTTCAACCTGGAGAAGGCTCTGAGGAGACCTTAGAGCAGCTTCCAGCACTGAAAGGGCTCCAGGAAAGATAGGGAGGGACATTTTCCAAGGGCCTGGAGTGACAGGACAAGGGAGAATGGCTTTAAATTGGAAGGGAGAAGATTGGAATTGGACATTAATAAGAAATTCTTCACTATGAGGGTGGAGAGGCCCTGGCCCAGGTTGCCCAGAGCAGTGGTGGCTGCCCCATCCCTGGAGGTGTTCAAGGCCAGGTTGGATGGGGCTTGGAGCCCCTGATCCAGTGGGAGGTGTCCCTGCCCATGGATGGGCTTTAAGGCCCCTTCCAATCCAAACCGCTCTATGATTCTATAATAAGTAAACACTGTTGTTGATTCTGGATGAGGCTTGTGGTAACTTATTGCAGTGCTAACGTTGGCAAATAACTGCTCAGCTCATCATGGTCTCACGGCTCCCTTCACCATGGTTTGTGGTGAAGGGGTGAAATTAGAAGTCAAAAATGCTGATCTTTTTCACATCTTTGGTATCTCATTAGAGATGCTTAATCATCTGGAGAAACTCTCACTAGCTGTATTTATTTATGTGTTTATTCCATGGCATCCAACTCCTCTGAAGACTCTCTACAGCAACACGGGATTGAAGCTGTTTACAAGATCTTCACCTGAAAGGACCTCAGCAACAGCATTAGAGACTCTCCTGTGGGAATTTATAGCAAGGATTTTCAAAGAGTAAAAAGGAAAGATTTGTAGGTTAAATGAGCGAACAAATGATCAAAGCTTCTGAAAGTCTCTTGAGTTACTGATTTTCTGTAGCATCACAAGCTCACTGCTCCAGGCAGAACTAATTAGCTAATGAAGGCAGGGGAGGATTGCTGAGGAAGGGATGGAGAATGAAAACTTATTAGAATTTAACAATAAGTTATCTCTGTTTCATGTAATATCTGCTATGTTGATCACTTTTAGTGACAACATCCCAACAGTATTCTTTTCTAATTATGCAGGAGTGTCAGGTACTGCAGGCTACAGAGTCTCCTGTTTTGAAGTTCAATCTGGGCCTTTAGCAGAATTAAAGATTTTCTTCCTTTTTGCTTGTTCTGTAGATTGAACAAGTCAGGCATTCCGGCACAGTTTCTGCCACATTTTAATTATCCAGCATTGGCTGCTGAAAAAGGAGGCTAAGGGGAGACCTTATCACCGTCTACAACTGCCTGAAAGGAGGTTGTAGTGAGGTGAATGTTGGTCTCTTCTCTCAAGTAACAAGTGATAGGATGAGAGGGAACGGCATCAACTTGCGCCAGGGCAGGTTCAAATTAGACATCAGGAAAAATTTCTTCACAGAAAGGTTTCTCAGGCACTGGCAGAGGCTGCCCAGTGAGGTGGTAGAGTCCCCATCCCTGGAGGGGTTTAACAGACGGGCAGACCAGGTGCTCAGGGATCTGGTTCAGTAGAGGACAGGGATGGTTGGACTCAACCTCGAAGGTCTTTTCCAACCAAGCGATTCTATGATTCTATGATGAATGATTCTCTGGGGATCGTTGGTAGGTGTTACTCTGAGGTCCACTGCTGGGACAAGAGCACCAGTTCAAAGAAAGGGTTGGTGGAGGACTGAATGTACTGCGCAGAGCTGAGGTGGTGCATCCAGGGAGGTTCCTGCTGCTCCGCAGAAGCATGGAGCAGCTGGGAGGTGAGTGGCGTGGTGGGCACGCACCCAAAGAGTCTGCAGAGTCAGTTACGGTGGGACAGCTGATGGACTCCCAAGTCAAATCTTATCCTTGTGGTAACCTGTTCTCGTGGCTGAGCAGTGACATTTGCCTCATATTTGAGACAGGTCAAGGCGTCAAATCCTAAAATTACCTATTTTTGAAGGTCCCCGACTTAAATTCCCTACATGGTCCCTCTGAAACAAAAGATTCTTCTAGCGGGTACCACACAGCACTAAACAGCCTTAAAGATTCCCATTTTGGGGTCTGTGTTACTGGCCGTGGCCTGCTGGTACTTGAACCCTTCTCATGAAAGGAGCTGGAAGCAAAACTTGCCAGGCAGGACCCATCCCGCCTGTGCAAGAGCAGAGGGAAAACAGGCCTGTTTGGTTCTTTTGGTTAATGACTTTTGCATTAAGTCTTTACTGAGCAGGCTATGACCTGACTGCTGACTCTATGGGTTCAGTGTAGATCACAGTCTATGTGGCACAGCTTGAGGAAGCATACACTAGGAAGCAACCCATAAATTTATGGGTAGGCAATAGGCTTAAAACCCAAAGTCATGTAGTTAAAATGTGGCATTTTTTTGGCTGAGTTTGTTTTTAATGTGGATGAATGGAGATCAAAAAACAATTGGACAAATTTGTTGACGAAAAGCCCCCAGAAGAAGCCTTTCTGCATTAAACCACTGGCTTAAAAGAACCTAAAATGTTGATTGCTGGAAGACCACCACAGGGCAAGCATCACTGTGTACTACTTCTGCTCCCCCTTTCCTTCTCCAAGACATACTATTAGAGATGGGCTGCTGGACCAGATAGGTTGGATAACCTAGAGCTGCTGTTCTTCTCATATGCAGTTTAAATTCATTTGGTCAGTGTAGTCTTGTAGTTCCTTTTCCACACTTCATTTGATTGTCATTTTGCACCTTTCACCTCTTGTACTGGGAATATTTCTCTGTCCTTCCGTACTAAAACCTTTCCAGTCTCATTTACATACCTGGATCAAATTGCTAGTGGAAGTATCAAAAGCATGTATGATTCATGCTTTATATATAACTTCTATATAATAATTCTATTATATATATATGAAATATATTCCATTAACTGCATGATTCCTTGTGCTCCTTCTCAAACACCAGTTTTTCATGCATCACTGTGCCTCATTGCCACCCAATATTATCTCTGTACCTTATTTTTGGAGTTAATTGTACTTTTTTCTTTTCAAAATATGTAAGTATTCTGTAGATAACTGTGTGGATGTAGACCATACCTGTATGAAACAGCCAGGCATCATGATGTCAGGCAGAAAGACCAAGCTTTCAACACCAAACTTTTATGGACTCATGAATTTTAACAGCTGTGCTAGCACAGCACTTGTGTGTGTGGGAGGGGGTTCCTGTGAAAGATGTTGTTATTTTGGGATTAGAAAACCTGCAAAACATCTGGTTAACAAATAAGTCCCACAACAGAGTTAGTTCTTCAGCTTCTTTTTATCCTTAGCACTGCTGTTAACTTTACTACTAGATATTGCCAGTGCCAGTCAGTCCTCACTGCTTGGTGGTTTTAATAGGGATCTGAGAGCAATGTGGTAGGAAGGTTGTGCTGGACATGAGCGTGGGACGGCTACTGTGGTATGAGAAATGTAAGATATATCTATATGAAACCAAGATTTTGTAGTTCTGCCTTTTATGGAACACCCTATTAGATGTCTGGGATAATAAAGACTCTAAGTTGTTTACATAACAGTTTGTGACAGAAAGTCTGTTGACTTAAGAGGAAGGCTCCAAATGCCTGATGTGCCCAGGGCAATGCAGACCATGTTATCCTCACTGGGTGTCAGTAATGCCCTACAAGTAGCAAGTCTCCCCTTTTGAGTCTAATAGCAGGATAATTCCTTTTTTGGCTGAAGTAAATGTCTTGTGATTCCAGTTTAGTAATTTGAGAATCTCCAGTTGGATAATTAGGTTGTTCAGCTTGGAGACGAGAATGCTCCAGGGAGACACTGGAGCAGCTTCCAGTACAGAAAAGGGCTGCAGGAAAGCTGGAGAGGAGCTCTTGATCAGGGAGTGCAGGGATAGGACAAGTGGAAATTAAGGTTTTAAGCTGAAGGAGGGGAGATTGAGATGAGATCCTAGGAAAAAAGTTTTGCTGTGAGGGTGAGGAGGCCCTGGCCCAGGTTGCCCAGAGCAATGGTGGTTGCCTCATCCCTGGAGATGTTCAAGGCCAGGTTGGATGGGGCTTGGATCAACCTGATCCAGTGGGAGGTGTCCCTGCCCATGGTAGGGGGTGGGACTGGTTGGGCTTTAAGTTCCCTTCCAACTCAACCCATTCCATGGTTCTATGATAATTAGCATACATTTAAACCCTGAGACCTACAGAGCTGCACCCATTTATGGTGGCTGATTTATACCATTTCCAGCTGTGCTGTCAAAGATGACAGTGGCTGTACAGCATCAAGCATAAAACCTGGAAGACAGTCAGGCCGATACACTGAACTCTAGGGGAATCTACGTGGCTCCTTTTTTCCTCCCATTTTGTGCCAAATGCACAACTCTACTGAGCTTTCCAGATCTCTTTCTTCAGGTTATAGACACAGTGCCTGATCTTTGATAACCAGATGCACACAAATTGCTCCAACAGCTCTAGATGTGGCTTTTCCCATGACAGGGGTCTATAGATACCCCAGTCTTAACATGTCAGTCTCTGAAAGCTTTGTTTCAGTCTCACCTTTAACAAATGAGAGAATGTTTGAGATTGTCTTCTCTAAGCAACATGAAGTATGTTTTTCAGCCAGTCACAGCTTCTGTGATCTCTTTGCTACCTCTTTTCTTCCTCATTGCTTCCGCAGCATTTTTGTAGCTGTCAAGCAGTGTTTAATTTCAACCACATGAAATAAGTCTGTGTACAGCAACCAACCAGCTAGGCTGGATGGAGGCAACTTCTGCTGTACATGGCAGAAAATAGAGTAACTCTATGTGCAAAAAGCCTTTCAAGTGGCTTAAAATTTGCTTTATTATGAATTATAGACTACTTTTGCTGTCCTGATAATGGGAAACACCATCCATTGTGATTCACTGTAGTCAAGCAACATTAACTTCAGAGAGAAACGGGACAAAAGGGAAACTGCTCCTTTGGTAATGGGGTATTTCGAGTGGGCAAGCACTGTAGCTGTAATAAATTATTTTACTCTGCTCATTCAGATCCATCCTTGTAGGCCCTTTTGATGTGGAAGCTACACATAATATATAGTAAAAAGTAAGTTAAAGATCATCTCAGTAATCGAAGCAAAGAGTAACAGATGTTAATCAAGGAATATAATCATACATGATACAATCAACACATAGTAACAGATCTTAGACTGATTAATTTTAGCAGAACAGAAAAACAAACTACAAAAACCCCCAGAAGTAACAGAAAAATCTCATCTTTTCACAAATGGGGATGAAGGCTTTCTGAAGTATGAAACTAAAGGTAAGCTCCTTCAGTGTCTTTTTATGAGAAACTGGTAAATTTGGGTACCCAGCCAGGCAGTAGATGAACTTAGCTGCTGTTTAACTACCCTCTCTCAGTCTGGTGTTCATCTGACCCCATGGGAAGCCCAGATTTATCTCACTAGGCTAAATTCAGTCGCTGTGATTACCTGCCCCTGCCACAGACTCTCATAGTGTATTAATTGACAATCTATTTTAGCAGGAAATTCTCATTATGAAGCATGACTCCTGTGAGGGCATTACTGATTACCATTTCTTTTTGAATGTGTTCAAATTCAATCAGGTTAGTATGCCCCATGGTGCCATTTAATTTATATTTAATTAATCAATAGAGTACATTAGCCACATTATTTTGATATTGGCTTGGTAAAATCCTTGGCCTGTAGAAGTCAAGAACAAAACTCCTGGACACAGTGGTGAGATGACTCTAGCTCTTTGGTAAAATTATTTCAGCAAAATAAATTGCTTCTTTCCTCCCTTGTCATTCTTCAAATGCTGAACCACTGTCACCTGGACAAGCATTCTACCCATTCTGCTTTCATTTATGGAGCAAAGGTCTTGCACAGATTAGTAATGGCAATTTAAGACCCGTCTCTCTCTTTCTCTCTCTCATTATTTCTTTCTCCTGTTGAGAAAGTTGCTTAGTTACTTCATGGTTTAGTTCCTCTCTTGCAGATTGAGTGGCAGCATTTTCCTCCTTAAAGCCTGTTCTGAAGATTTAAATTCCAAATTGGAGGAACTCAGGTTCTCCATGAACAATGTTCAAGTATGGGGAAATAAGGCCATATTCTTGTGTGTATAAATCAGATTAAATTCATTTTTTTAATCTCTGTTCTTGTACCTTCTCACTTTACATATGTTGTCTTGATTATCGGAATCCATAAGTAAAACAATGCAGTTAATCGTTGCTAAAATGTCATGGAAATTGTTCCAGAAAGAGCAACACCCTGGAGTCCATTGTGTTTGTCTTCCCTTAAAAGAGGGGTCTGTAAGAAATGGTGAGATCTGTTAGTGGTTTGCAATGCCTGGCTTTTGAGGATTGATTTTCTTCAGCAATTTGATTCTGTTTCAGGGGAAAAGATGCTCTTTGCACTCCATAGACACAAAATGTAAAGTTGTGGCTGTCGCTCAAGGGTCTCTTCCCTAAGACTTGCATTTTTACTTTAATTGATTAGTTATAATGATGGATGGTGAGGACAGATTTGGGTTCATGGAGGGCAATTCTAGCCTTGCTGGCACTGGAGTTTACTGTTTATTGGTAAGTAAATGAGCAGAACTTTGTCTAATGACTTGGAGAAGTATATTAAGAGAATTGGACAGTCACAAAGGGTCTCAGGAAAACTGAATTCAACTTCACTTTATCCACATGAGTTAATTTAAATCATAGAGAGATCTGTATTGAACAATTTAGGCGTCCCATGGTCTTTTGTTTATGAGGTCTGCAGGGTCTATTATATTATGTTATAATTTCCTGCTGCCTCAGGTCAAATGCAGATTTCTATAGTACTCAGAGAAGTAATAGTGGGAAAGATTTGTTTCCATATTAAATGGAGGTGGTCCCACGGTAGAGACTTGTGTTTCATTTATGTGAAATGAAGCCTGTAGAACTCTTCTGTTTTCATTTCTTCTTTTCGGTATATTTCAGTTATTTACGACTTTATGACTGAAATTTTGCAATGCTCTTGTAAAACACAGAATAAATATTTGAGGGATCATTTTTTCCCATGGGTAAAAAGAGTCATAACTGAAAGGTTTAGCTAACTTGTTTATATCTGTATTTTTTATACACCTTTTGTCAATTGTGTTTGTGTTATGGCAGCATGTGCTGCACAGTCTAGCAGTGCAGATCCCCAGGGTTATAGCTGGGTATTATGTAAATAATGTATTTATTTTAATGGGAACATATTATATTTTTAATATGCTTTTGGAGATAAAAGGAAAATTCGCTGAATGTAAATTTGGCTCCGCTGAATAGTCATTTAAAAAGTGACTGGA
This sequence comes from Phaenicophaeus curvirostris, assembly GCF_032191515.1. Taxonomy (NCBI): domain Eukaryota; kingdom Metazoa; phylum Chordata; class Aves; order Cuculiformes; family Cuculidae; genus Phaenicophaeus; species Phaenicophaeus curvirostris. The sequence goes on along the minus strand of NC_091400.1, from coordinate 10,461,580 downwards.
AAGTGACATGGGTACCCTTTTTAACTTGTGTAACATTGGGAGCCTTAGAAATTTTAGCATCATTCATGTTAACACATCAAAGTATTGCTGGTTGAACTCAAATCTCTCTGAAATGCTAATCTGCACCCTTAACTGTAGAGGAATGAACATACAGATGGTTCTTCTAATTACTTGGAGAAAGAAAAGAGGATGATTTCCTTTAATGATTTCCCCTTCTTTCCAGGCTGAAAGCAGTTCCAGCTCTTCCCTCCAGCTAATTTTACAATTAAAAGATGTCTTTGTCTTGCTTTCAGCTATTGAGGCTTCATCACAATTTGTTAAAACCTTCCATGATGAAGCGAGGTGTGAACCCAGAGCTGTGTAAGCTAGGTTCAGAGGTCATGTGTAGGGGTATTATAACCTTGAGTATTTAAAACCAGGATGGGGAGGAGGTGGAGTGTATTTTCGTCTTGCCATGTTATTGCACTGATGGCAAAGGTGGGTTTTTAGGGTTAAAATAGGAGTGCAAAGTTCAGATGCAGGTCATTGAGCAGGGAACATATCCCAGGCTCTAGGCTCATGGTAGCTCCATTTTCCCAAGGACACAAATGAAGAGATATGAAACACATTTCTAGAGCTGTTGACTTCACTGTAGCTTTGTGGGGTAACATACTTCAGAGGAACTGGAGAAAAATGGTCTGTAAATAATTTCAAAGCCTTTAATTTTCATTATACACCAGAAAAAATGCTGAAATTTTACAAACTCTATCCTGAAACATGAGATCTGCACATGCAGAAACGTCTGACACAATCAGTAGTCTATTATCCCACTACTTCCCAGTACCTCTGTATCATGGTTGTGCAGCTATGAGGGAATCTCTTTTCATTGACAGGGATGGCCTTCAGCCAGGTGGGTCCATGACAGCTGTTGAAATGCATTAAGCACAAACCTCCTTCTCTTAGAGTTCGTATGGAGCTACCTGAGGAGAAAGAACATCTTTGTTGGACTGTGTGATCTTAGAGATCTTTTCAAACCTCTTAATGATTCTATGATTCTCTGTTCTGCCTGGGAGTGCAACCAAGCTGACACAGGTGGCTGAGAAGAAGATGGGAGATGTGGGGGCCCACATCACATTGTTTATGGCCTCTGTCTGTCTTCAAACCTCAAAGGTGAGTTTCACGTTTGCTGCCTTCTTGCAGCTCAGAGCCCTGTCCCTTGTGGTCTAAGGCCACTTGATGTAAACCAGAACAGGACTGAGGAGGAAAATAAGAATAGACTTGATTTCTTCTGCCTCATGGATGGGGCTCGGAGCAACCTGATCGAGTTGAAGATGTCCCTGCTCACTGCAGGCGGGTTGGACTGGATGACCATCATGGTCCCTTCCAATCCAAACCATTCTATGATTCTATGATCTGTATGCAAGCCGAGCAGCCCTACAGCTCTGTTTTGAAGATTGTTACCAACAGCCTTGCCTAAAAAACTATCTGTCAATGCCAGTGTCACCCCACAAATCCTCCAAGTATTTAACTTCATTAGCATGGCACTGAGCTATTACTGTTATTTCAGGATTTAATAGAATTTCATAAATTACCATTTGATGGTGTATTTTCTTGAGTATTCTAGAAGCTCTCTTGGGTATTTTTCAATTAAAATAGTGAGAACTACAACAACAAAAAAAGAAAAAACAATAGCTATGGCTATTGCATTTCTTCTCAACTTTTACATAAACATCATACTTAAGTGCTCCCTGTCAATACTTTCTGTTCATTGAGGTGAACCACTTCTCTCCAAGCTATTCAAAAGAAGGGGATTTCAGTTCATGGCAGCAAAAGGAGTACTTAAATGCTCAGAGAGACTAATTGTTAGAATTCTATGCTTTTTTCACCCCCTTCATTTTCTACTAACCAGAATATTGTATAATGTTTTTGCTAAAAAAACCCCTGTAACCAGGTTTAAAAGCTTTTTTTCCCTACTAGAACCAAAAATAGGAAACATCTCTAATGTAAGATAAAGTTTTGGCTTTTTTTTGAAAACACAGTAGTTTAGATATCTTCAGAAAAGGCTTTGGAGAGGTTTGTTGTCTAGAGTTGTGTATGTTGATTTTGTCTCTTTGAATCCAGGCTTTACAATGTTGGAAAAGAAACATATGATGGAGAGGTGGTTAGTTCGAAAGTCTTGCCTTACCTTCATATTCCTCCAGAAGGATGACTCCTCATATAGTAACAAGGAAAGGTGATTTGCCTAGAAGATGTAGAGTCCCTTGTCAATTCTACCAGCAATATCTGTCCAGCTCCAGAGTAAAAACATAAGAAGGACATGACTGTTGGAATGGATCCAGAGGAGGGCTACAAAGATGATCCAAGGGCTGGAGCACCTTCCATATGAGGACAGGCTGAGAGAGTTGGGGTTGTTCAGTATGGAGAAGAGAAGGCCACAAGGAGACCTTATACTGGTCTTCCAGCACCTGAAGGAGCTACAAGAAAGTTGGGGAGGGGCTTTTTACAAAGACATGGAGTGATAGGACAAGAGGAAATGGCTTTAAATAGGAGAGGGGAAGATTTAGAGTAGACATTAGGAGGAAACTCTTCACAATGAGGGTGCTGAGGCACTGGAACAGGTTGCCCAGGGAAGTGGTGGCTGCCCCATCCCTAGAAGTGTTCGAGGCCAGGCTGGATGGGGTTTGAAGCAACCTGATCTAGTGGAGGTGTCCCTGCCCATGGCAGGAGGGTTGGAATTCGATGGTCTTTAAGGTCCCTTCCAAAACAAACCAATCTAAGACTATCCAGCCTCGGCTTCACCTTTCCTAGTGTGGAGATTACAGTGATCTTTGCTTGGTGTCAGAGAGACAGGTTCATTATTGTAAATTTTTTTTCAAAACTGAGTTTGCATGAGCAAGCAGAACAACGCATTTCCAAACAGTGTTATTATCTCTACATAATGCTATTATGCAAACTATAATCAAACTAGATGACAATCCTCCAGAAAACCTTTAGTATTAAGAGCTTTCAAAGCTCCAAGGCAAATTGTTGTTAGTGGGATAGTTAATTAAACAGAAGTTGGGTTTTATTACTTTGTATAAATAACTAAGAACATCTGGAACGTTGTTGGTCTTCTGGGTTTTTTTTCCTTTATGTTTGACAGATTTTAATTGAACTCATTGCTCCATGAAAACATCAAGTTTACTTTTGGCAATATGGTCCCTACAGAACATCAGGTAGCTGTTGCTCTCTTCTGCTTCTGCCCTTTATCCATCACCAGGGCAGGTGAGCACTTTAGGATAATGCAGGAAATAATACTTGCTTTAGCTCTTAGGGAGAGATCTGTTTTGGATTTAGGGTTTGGTATAACCTGGCTGTTTATTCAGAGCTTGCACATCAAGGCTCTGGGGAGAACTTATAGAGACCTTCCAGTACCTGAGGGTACAAGCAGGGAAGTACCTGGGAAGGAACTTTTTACAAGAGTGTGGAGTGATAGGACAAGGTGAGATGGCTTCATATTGGCAGGGGAAAGACTTAGACTAGACATAAGGAAGGAATTCTTCGTTATGATGGTGGTAAGGCACTGGAACAGGTTGCTCAGGGCAGTGGTGGCTGCCCCACCCCTGGAGGTGTTCAAGGTCAGGTTGGATGGGGCTTGGAGCCCCTGATCCAGTGGGAGGTGTCCCTGCCCATGGTAGGGAGTGGAACTGGATGGGCTTTGAGGTCCCTTCCAACCCAAACCATTTTACGGTTCTGTGAATGAAGGGTTTTGCACACAGAGCACTTTCTGTGTGTGGCGTGAGGGCTGCCAGCTGCAGGGGCATTTCCCGGGTGTCCCGCCTTTGCTGTCCTGGGCCTGTCTGGGCTGCTCTGCCTTGTCACACGGGGTACTGGGCGCGCTGTGCATGGTCCTGGGGGCGCTCTCCAAGGTGCTGCAGGCGTCACACCAGGTGAGGAGCCCGGGGCGGGGAGGCTTCTGGTCCTGCTCGCCTCATGGAAATTGTTCAGATCCTAGCAGCGTGGGATTGCAGGAGGTCGCTGTTGCTCCATTGCGCTCGAAAGAACTGTCATGGGCCAGACAGCCCTGCTGCTGCTCAGTCTCAAGCATCAGCTGCCGGCTTTTCTTGGCAGACCTCTTCTCCAGGGCTACACAGCATGCACGACCCCAACTCTTGGCTGTGTATGTCTTCAGGCAACCTTTCTAGCATTAAGTTTCTCCAGGGCTCAGCATCCAATCTGCAGATGTTTCTGGGGGCTAATTCCCACAGTCTGTTCTAGATTGGGCCAGGCATTTGTATGGCGCACTCTGCCCTTTCAGGGCTTCTAGCAGAGAAGAAGAGACAGTTTTTCTGTTGGGGATGGGAATTGTTTGAGCTGATGGATATGCAAACCTGCCTTCATAGTTTTTCACTTTAATCCTTCCTTGCAAGAGGAAACTTTCAGCCTTTAGATCAAAGACATTCACATAGCTTTTCCCAGGTAAGTACTGACTTAGTTATATAAATATACGTAGTTAAAAGTGAGCATACTTTACCACGATATGTAACTAGCACTGTTGCCTAAAATCATAGTTATAAATAAAGAAGAAAACTTCTAGTTCTATTATCTCTAGAGGTTTTATGCCACTTTTTTTCCTAGTGTGCGTATCCTGTCTTTAGGAACTCTGAAGACAGAACCTGTCTCTTATTGTTGTAAGGGTGCTAACAAGATAAGGCTTTGTTTCAGCAGTGGTTTTACAGAAGGGTATGTAATATAAATCTTAAATTTTATCGATGCCTGTCCAGACAAGTCAAAGTTGGTCAAACTTGTTCACCCAGTTGCTATTTTTCTGCAAAGTTCTGTTTTTACATGGTCAATCAACTAATTAAATATTATTAACTCTTGGACCATCATGGAGCTTAATTAACTTCTTCTGTGCTTGTCAATTAAAAATAAAAAGCCAGACTCCAGCCCCCCAGAATGCCTCCCCGCCCCCAACTAACATCAAGAAATATCACGTCACCTTCTTTCTTGCTCATTAAGTCACTTTTAAAAAAAAATGCAGGAAGGCAAAAGCAGAGAAAGAAGAATCAGTGATTGTACTGACTGAAGTGTCTTGAGGATGAAATGTTTGAAATAGTGACTCTGCTGACCCTGCCTCTCTCCCTGCTTTGTAGATCAGCTGCTCTGAGCAGGTGCTAAGATCAGCAACAGTGAAAGTTCTTCTGGCAAATATTCCATTGCTTCTAGTTGATCTGCACAGGCACTAGTGCACAAATCTTTCCATCAAAGAAAACTAGAAACATCTTAGAACTTAGTTTCAGCTCTGCCCATGTGTGTGGATGTGAGTGTATATAAATTTTAATTCTACTATTTGAATTTTATCAATGGGAATATTGTTGAAAAAGATGATACATTCAAGTAGGAAGGATTGAAGTCCAAAGTCTAAGTCTGTGTTGATGCATGATGGAAAGGAGCTTCCTGAAGTGCAAAATCCATGCAAGTAATCACACCACATGCATGTGATAAATGGATCAAGCTTTCTGTTACAAGCAGGTATTTATCCACTGTAATATATTGATTGTTTAAAAAAGCAGCACTTTCAAGGAGCAATTTGTTGCCCTCCTGCTTAGAAGTGTTCTATTTTCCAGCCTAAATTTGCCTGTGGTGAATTTGTACTTTCATTAGTATTGTTCCTTAGCTTAAAGATGTCTTTATCTGCCCTGGAGTCTGCCATCCTCCCCAGGGTTTTTGAAGAACACAGTGCAATTCTGCTCTGGCGACTAGACACTTATAGCAAGAAAATTATCCAGAGAGGTCTCCAAAGTAGAGGCAAATTCACACTGGGATCTGTTGCAACATAGTAGATTTTCTTTTCCTTCCACTTTCAAATGCACCTCCTGCTCCTTTGTATAGGCTCGCAACAGAATTTAGGCCATCCTAAGCCATGGTGAAAATGCTCATGACCTTAATCCTGCCTTTTATGACAAGCTTTTCCTCTGTAATGTTATCAAACTTTCTCCCATTTTCCTTGAAATTTTCGAAGTTTCCCCATGTAATTTTGCTGTCTCTGGTTCCCAACTTGGTGCTTCCACCAAACACAGTCACTGTGGTCCTGCTTTTTGTGCTCACATAATAAAATGAAGAGAGCTACCAGGGCTGGTCAATCCCAAGCAAGGTTCTTGAGAAGCACGAATGGGTGCTGCCTTCTGGTTGGATACTTATAAATGCTGCTGTTCACCTATTCTGTGGTTAGTATAACTTTAATTTCCTCTGGTATAACTCATGATTTCTCATGTGCTACCACATCATACATGTTTCGCAAACCCAAACAGAGAAGAACTACCACATATCCTATGGTCAAAAAAAAAAAAATCAGTTTAATAACACAGAGATGGGAGGTTAATTTGACAAAAGCTTCCTTTGGTATCCTATTCTGTCTCCTCTCTCTCTCTCTTTCCTCTGTCCTTAGATCTGATCTAATACCTACTGTAAAGTTGCTGTAGTACTAAAGGGCTTGGCCTTTCTAATCATGTTTCCTCTTCCTCCTCATTCTTAAGGACATGTGGCCCCATCTGCTTTTCAGCAGCCACAGGGTTGTGTTCCCATGCTGCAAAGATAGGAAAAGCCCTTACTCACCTAGCAGTTCCATGTGCCAGTATTTGCAGGACCAGGCAGTACAGATTAACTAGCTCCCGATGGGATGATTTTATGCACTTCTGCATTTGGCTTGTGATAATTGTGATCCAGCACCTTTATTCCCAGGAGGCTGCTTGTATTTTTCCTCATTTTTACACTGTTATCTCTACTTCAGCACAAGATCTTTGCCATCTAAGGAACCAGCTCGCTTTTTGCATCTTACTTTGCTCAGCAGACTAAGAATTCTTAGCATACAGGGAAGAGCAGAGACCTTTCTTTATATTTAATGTGCAATCTCATGCTGCTGAGCATTTCCTAAGGAGGGCAATGAGGCTGGTGAAGGGTCTAGAGGACAACTGTTGGAAGGAGCAGCTGGAGAAAAGGGGGCTGAGGGGAGACCTTATTGCTCTCTACAGCTACCTGAAAGGAGGTTGTAGTGAGGTGGGTGCTGGTCTCTTCAACCAAGTAACAAAAGATAGAATGAGAGGAAATGACCTGAGGTTGTGCCAGGAGAGGTTTAGGTTGGGTATTAGAAAAAATTTCTTTACTGAAAGAGTGGTGAAACCCTGGAGGAGGCTGTCCAGGGAGGCAATGGAGTCTCCAACCCTGGAGATGTTCAAAAAGCATATAGGAACAGTGGTGCTGGGCTGATGGTTGAACTTGATGAACTTACAGGTTTTTTCCAACCTTAGTGATTCTGTGATTCTATGACTTGGCTTAAATTAAAGCCTCCTCTTCATTTAAGTCGTTAAGCTCCTCTTCAGCTTAAATGAATTACTTTAAGCTGAATCCTGAGTTAATCAAAGTTTGGTACCCTGTTTTTTTCCCTCAGATTCAACAACTAATAAACCTCTTAGCTGTAAACATATATTTTGGAGTTTAGAAACTGTGATGTCTTAGTTCACAGCGGAGCAGAGAGGATGCATTTATATGATTAAATGGGAGAAAGAAGGACAGGCTGCCCTGGCTTGAAATTGTTCTGTGATACACAGCCTTGTTCCCTGGCGGGTCATAAGAAGAATTTACTGAAGGTACCCCTAGTTCTACTTCATTCAAAATAAGCAAAGTGTCTATTTTTATTGTAGGCTCTACAAGAACTACCTGATCTGCTTGCCACAGAACATTACTGGAAGAGTGTGAAAGCCTTTTGAAAGGAGTTTTGTGGTGCTAAAGAAGTTGTGTTTTACAGAAAAAGATACATTTAAAATAAACAAGACCACAGAAAACATGAAACTGAGAATTTAGTGATGGAAGAAAATGTCTTGATCTGTAAAGCTTTAACAATCATAGAATCATAGAATGGTTTGAATTGGAAAGGACCTTAAAGATCATCCAGTTCCTACCCCCTGCCATGGACAGGGACACCTCCCACTGGATCAGGGGCTCCAAGCCCCGTCCAACCTGGCCTTGAACACCTCCAGGGATGGGGCAGCCACGACTTCCCTGGGCAACCTGAGCCAGGGCCTCCCCACCCTCATAGTGAGAATTTCTTCTTAATGTCCAATCCCAACCTTCTCCCTTCCAATTGAAAGCCATTCCCCCTACTCCTATCACTCCAAGCCTTTGTATAAGGCCCCTCCCTGACTTTCTTGTAGCCCCTTCAGGTACTAGGAGGTTACTACAAGGTTTTCTTGGAGCCTTCTCTTCTCCAGGCTGAATAATAGAAAAGAGGGTCTTCTTGCTTCAGAAGTGCTGTTGGGCTTTGCAAGTATAGCTGCTAGGATCAGATCTCGTTCCTGGATCATGCTCTTTTAGTTAGGAACTCCAGAGTTGATTAGACATGCACATATAGAAATGCGTTTGTGCTTTAAAAGTTTTACTGCTTTCTGCAAGTCATCTGGCAGCTTATGATGTTTGTACTTAACGTGTCTGTATAGAGTTGGACAGGTTAGCATAAGAGAAGTGAAGTGTTTCTGGGAAGTGTTGGTCTGGCTCTAACTATAGCAATTTCCTCTTACTTAAGGAAGACTAGAGTCTCAATTAAAGACTAATCAGCATTCTTACATGTGGCGCCATTATACACTAGGAATGTCAAAACTGTTTTAATATGACAATAACGTAGTTTCTGTGACCTTTTCTCTTTTAATGAGACAATTCTGTGTGTGAAATAGACTTAAACTCAGCTCAGGAAGGGCTTTGTCATCTAGCCTAGGAAACTTTAAACAAGAGTAATATTTGTACTTTTAAAAGGAGGAAATAGGATTTCTTTGGGTTAAAATGATGAAATACTTATTTTCTATTCAAGCCTCCATTAAATATTATCTTTTCAGGTCCTCGCTGTAAAGTACAGTTGAACAAAGCAAATTTTCTGCCTAAAGCCAAAACAGACAGAAAATTACTAACAGCAATAGGGTGGGAGTCTTCAAACCAAAGATGCACTGGTGATAGCCTTCAGAAGTGAAGAAGGTACATTGAAAGGTAAGAGAACATGTAGGAAGATTGCTTGGTACAGCTTGAAATAAAAGAACCTCTAAGGTTACTCACAATTTTCTCTGACCTGAGCATTAAGGTGACCTTGAAGGCTACTTTAGATGATATTTTGTTTGTTTTTTATTCTCATGTAGTCAAGTATAAGCCTTTTCATCAGAGGAATGCATAGCAACGTGGCTGTTTATTGGATCTACTCTGCAGTGCTTGGGAATGGGATGGAAAACTCACTTAGTCAAAAATTTTATTTTCAGTTATGTGTGCACTGACGTTATTGTGAGGCTTCATTCCTAGCACAAGCCCTACAATTCCAGTAGGGTGTGGGCAGTATGGAGGTAAATGCTCCCCATTCGCTTTTCTATGTCTCTAGGCTTATACTAGACACCATATGTAAAGCTTACGGAAATTCTGCCTCAGTAGGATTTAAATTAGACTGTAGTTTTCTTCCACACTAAAGAAACAATTGCTTTATGGGTTTTAGGAAATACTTTTGCAGCGTGTGGCTTGTAATCAAATAATATGGTTGGTCTGGATAGTGATAACAGTAGGAATTCCCGTTCTCCTTGCATTTTTGTAACCTCTCCCCTCAAGTCCTTCTACTATTCTTGATTTGGGTATGTAGAGATAAATAGGTAATCTATTCCTTTGGGTTCCATCCAGCTCAGATAGGAGAGATTGGACTCTGAAGTGGGGTAAAACATCCCGTTTTTCTGTATGGGTCATGAGTAGGTTACTACATCCATGAAGTGAAGGATGGCACTCCTGAGCAATGGGACTGCTTGCTTCTTCTCCCCTCGGGCTAGAATTATAGCCATATACTGGTCCATAGCATAATCTAACCATAAATGCAGAGGCACAGAGTCAGCACTAACTACGTCTGGAAAGCCCATCCATCATAGGTAATTGTGGGTGAACGCCTCTGGTCTGAACAGGACTAGACATTATTAGCTTCTGTTTTGAGACTAAGGTAAGGATTATGAGACAAATGTAATCTATTTAAGCTTTTGTTTTATGCCAAGCTACATCAAATCAAAAGACAGATCACAGAATCATAGAATAATCAGGTTGGAAGAGACCCACCGGATCATCGAGTCCAACCATTCCTATCAAACACTAAACCATGCCCCTTAGCACCTCGTCCACCCGTGCCTTAAACACCTGCAGGGAAGGTGACTCAACCACCTCCCTGGGCAGCCTGTTCCAGTGCCCAATGACCCTTTCTGTGAAGAATTTTTTCCTAATGTCCAGCCTAAATCTCCCCTGGCGGAGCTTGAGGCCATTCCCTCTTGTCCTGTCCCCTGTCACTTGGGAGAAGAGGCCAGCACCCTCCTCTCTACAACCTCCTTTCAGGTAGTTGTAGAGAGCAATGAGGTCACCCCTCAGCCTCCTCTTCTCCAGGCTAAACAACCCCAGCTCTCTCAGCCGTTCCTCATAAGACCCGTTCTCCAGCCCCCTCACCAGCTTTGTTGCTCTTCTCTGGACTCGCTCCAGAGCCTCAACATCCTTCTTGTGGTGAGGGGCCCAGAACTGAACACAGGATTCGAGGAGCGGTCTCACCAGTGCCGAGTACAGAGGGAGGATAACCTCCCTGGACCTGCTGGTCACACCGTTTCTGATCCAAGCCAAGATGCCATTGGCCTTCTTGGCCACCTGGGCACACTGCTGGCTCATGTTCAGTCGCTGTCAACCAACACCCCCAGGTCCCTCTCCTCCAGGCAGCTTTCTAGACAGACTTCTCCTAGTCTGTAGCACTGCATAGGGTTGTTGTGCCCCAAGTGCAGGACCTGGCATTTGGCCTTGTTAAACCTCGTGCCATTGGACTCTGCCCAGTGGTCCAGTCTGTTCAGATCCCTTTGCAGAGCCTCCCTGCCCTCCAGCAGATCAACATTTCCACCCAGCTTAGTGTCGTCCGCAAACTTGCTAAGGGTGCACTCGATGCCTTCATCCAGGTCATTGATAAAGACATTGTACAGGGCTGGACCCAGCACTGAGCCCTGGGGAACCCCACTTGTCACTGGCCTCCAGCTGGATTTAACACCATTTAGCACCACTCTCTGGGCCCGGCCAGCCAACCAGTTTTCCACCCAGGAGAGCGTGCGCCTGTCCAGGCCAGAGGCTGACAGTTTCTCAAGCAGAACGCTGTGAGAAACTGTGTCAAAGGCTTTACTGAAGTCCAGGAAGACCACATCCACAGCCTTTCCCTCATCCAGCAGCCAAGTCACTTTGTCATAGAAGGCGATCAGGTTAGTTTGGCAAGACCTGCCTTTTATGAACCCATGTTGACTGGGCCTGATCACCTGGTTCTCTTGCATGTGCTTCATGGTAGCACTCAAGATCACCTCCTCCATGACTTTCCTTGGCACTGAGGTCAGACTGACAGGCCTGTAGTTTCCTGGGTCCTCCCTGCGACCCTTCTTGTAGATGGGCACAACATCAGCCAGCCTCCAGTCCAGTGGGACTTCCCCAGTCTTCCAGGACTGTTGGAAGATGATGGAAAGGGGTTTGGCCAGCACATCTGCCAGCTCCTTCAATACCCTTGGATGAATCCCATCCGGCCCCATAGACTTGTGGGTGTCTAGAAGGGCTACCAAGGCTCTGACCACCTCCTCTTGGATCCTGGGAGCCTAATTTTGCTCCTCTAGCTCCTGGGTTTGTACACAGACGGAACGACTTTCTTTACAATTAAAAACTGAGGCAAAGAAGGCATTAAGTACCTCAGCCTTTTCCTCATCCCCTGATGAGGTGTGCCCGTAGCTTCATAGAAAATAATGGGTTAATATTTCCTCAGAGTAGTCTAAGAGATTAGGACATAAACCGTCCATTGAAATTGTGTCTGAATCCCCCGAGTGCCTTGCAAAACCTGGCAGTCTTCTCTGCTCTGAAGTATTTAGAAGTTGTTAGGCTGTTCCATTCGTTGTTTAGTTTCCCTAGCTGGAATAAATGGATGCAGCGGAGTTCCATTATCTTTCACCAGCTGAGGTCCTGGCCCCAGAAGTGGTTAAAATGGTGGAGAGTTAAAGGAGAATTAGGGCAATAGGTGAAAGCTGTGTTAATGTCTGCTTAAACGTGTGTTCTCTAAGCACTTATCCCGATTTTCTGCTTTCTTATGACTAAACCATGCAGAAAAAGTACAGACTGTTTTACAGACTGTTTAGCCCTTGTTGTCTGAAAACCTGCTGCAGGAAGACACTCCTCCCCAAATACTTTTGGGCAACTGCAATATTAGAAACAGTTTGCTATATAATTCCCTGCGAGTGAACCTTTATAGCTAAACTCTTTGGCTGTTAATATAACAAATCACTTTGACATTCTCAAAGCAAAATGCTTAAATATATATGGATGGGTTTCCTGTGAGATGCTCGCATGTGTTTACTTTTAAAGATGTATAAACCCCACTGAAAATTCTCACAATGGCTGAGTAAACATTATAGCACTACGAAAAAAATAAACTTAAATAAAATAAGATCCTTTGTGCTACCTGCTAAATGCACCGTTCTAAGCCTAACTTCATTCACCAGGTATGTAGCTGAGTCCCTCTAGTGGCATAAACATTATCTGGCTTCAGCATGTCATTAAAATTCTCTTTTACAGTCACATTATCGCAACAAATTCACAGGTAGCTTATTTGGACGCTCTGAGGACTGTGGGGAAGTGAATCTCAGATTAGATGCTGTGCAGGCTAGTGTTAATGAATGTAAATTGATTTTTAGCTGTGAGGGGCAATTACAGATGTACTGGAAGGAGAAGGGATTTTTTTAAAGGATATCCAAGAACTAATTACTGTCCATAAAAAACACATGAAGAGCAACGTAATACTCAGGACAACCAATAAAATCTTATACACAAATATGTCATGACCTGGTAGCCAAGGCTGTTTAAAAACACTGATTTCCACTTAGCTTGTAAATGCGCATCACCCTCTTTCTCACTCATATATTTTCTCTCTCTCTGTCTCTCTGACACACACATACACACACACACGCACACATACACACACCCTCCTGGATTTGCAGAAGACAGACATCTAGAGCACTTCTTGGAATCCACAGGAAAATCATATGGGATTAAAAACCCAGAACAGTAAGTACTCACTGCATTAAATGTTTATTAAGTGGCATGCTGTCAAAACCTAGATTTAATAGCAAATACGGGAGGACTTTAATGGGAATTGGTTGTATTTGATTTTTCTTAGGAACTGCTGAAAGCTGCCTCTTGAGGATTACAACTTCACCATTTGCTTTTCTGGATGCTTGTTTACTATCCATGTGGCAACCTCTGGACAGCAAGTAATCCATTCATTATCCACACTGACTGAGTGCAGGAGGAGTGTAGTGGTAACTACTTTACTCAGCTGACGGCAGACGACAAAAGGAGGGAAATGATGAATTCGGACAATTTAACCTCCCAAAGCTTCCTCTCTGCGATTCATAGCAATGCCAGCAATTTATTCTCAGGACTCCAGTTCGTTCAGTCTTTCAAGCCACTCATCATACCCTGCTACTCGCTGGTGGTTTTTATCGGTGTCATTGGGAATTACCTTCTCATTTACGTTATCTGCAAGACAAAAAAAATGCACAATGTCACCAACTTTCTGGTAGGCAACCTGGCTTTCTCCGACATGCTCATGTGTGCAACCTGTGTGCCCCTGACCCTCGCCTACGCCTTTGAGCCCCGAGGATGGGTGTACGGGCGTTTCATGTGCTACTTTGTTTTCCTGATGCAACCCGTCACTGTGTTTGTGTCTGTCTTTACCCTGACTGTCATAGCCGTGGACAGGTATTACGCCATGGTGTATCCATTCCGCAGGAGACTCACGATCCCTATTTGTGCTTATATCCTGGCTGCTATTTGGCTGCTGAGTTGTACCTTGGCTGCCCCTGCCTTGGTCCACACTTACCATGCGGAGTTCCCAGAACTGGACTTTTCCATCTGCGAGGAGTTCTGGTTCCACATGAAAAGAGATCGCTTAGCTTATGCCTACAGCACTCTCATAATCACCTATGTACTGCCTTTGGCTGTCATCTCCCTGTCCTACCTGAGGATCTCAGTCAAGCTGAAAAACCGTGTAGTCCCAGGCAACATCACCCAGGGCCAAGCTGAGTGGGACCGAGCAAGGAGAAGAAAGACTTTTCGTTTGCTAGTCTTAGTGGTGGCAGCCTTTGGAGTCTGCTGGCTGCCTCTGCACATCTTCAACATGATAAAGGACATAGACATCAGCTTGATTGACAAGCAGTACTTCAACATCATCCAGCTGCTGTGCCACTGGTTTGCAATGATGTCTGCTTGTACCAATGCCTTCCTTTATGCCTGGCTCCACGACAGCTTCAGGGGGGAGCTGAAGAAGATGTTTGCCTGGAGAAAGAAGAAAATTGGACCCACTACAAACTGCATTATGGCCAGTGTGGTGTTGTAAATGAGAGCTGGTAGGAGCGTGCTTCCTTTGTATGGTAACACTGTAAGTTTTTTGCACTTCTAGTTAGTCCTGATTCCTGACATTTTTCCTCAGAGCTCATTTCTAACAACACAAGTCGCATGCAGAGCTTCCCCAACATCTTCACTTCTCCTGGAGAAGGCGAGGCAGATGTTATGTCCCAGAAATGTCTTTACCATGAGTTAGAAGCTAAAGAGATGTTAGCACAATAAGATACATTAATGTAAGCTACAAAGATACTTCCTATTTGTTTTGGATGTTGCTGGCAGTACAGACATGGGAATTGGGGACAGGGAGAAACACAGATGAAGGAGAGACCTAAACACCTCAATGAAGAAGCATTTTGGATTGTGTAAAAATTAAATCTGCAGATCTACCCAGGGTCCAGTCCTCAGCACAGGATCTAAGGTAAAGGACTAACAATATTCCTGCAGTCCGCTTGGGTTAGGGCCATGCTGAAGAATAGCCTAAGGCTCTCTTAACTGCCCTGTCTCAGCTGTGGGCAGGAAACCAGGTTGGTAGGAGCTGCTCCAAGCCTCTCTCTGCTGGATGAGCTATGCTGGCAGCAAGTGCAGGGGTCTCCCCACTCCTGAGAGTGAGTGGCGTGCAGGACAATGTCATCAGCTCGCCCTCCCTCCAAGCATCTCTTTACAAGATGACTGATTCATTCACATGCGTGTGGCTCTCGTGGGGTGGGCTGTGTCTGCCTGGTGTGGTTTCCTCTCTCAGTGGCATTTTCTGGCTGAGTGGTTGGAATAACAGCTTTTGCAGAAGGGCTTCTGCCTGCTGTAGCCAACATCACTGGGCAGGAATCTGCGCTTTATGCTTTTTGAACCCAGCATCATCACACAATCCCAACCCCCCTGGGTCATGTAAGCCTGCAGCACAGCATGTACCAAGGTGAGATGCAGGACTGCGAGAGGGGAAATAAAACCAGAGTGATGTTATTCCTGTGAAGTGCAACTGTGCTGGTGGGTGGCTGGCAGCCTGTTGGTAAAGTCACTTGGTGGATTTGCTGATGCTGTCATGAAGGATGGATTAAGTGGAAACATGGTGTGCGGTGGAAACATCCGCATAGAGGCATGTTAAGAGGTGCCACCACTTTACTGGCTTTGAGTTGTGTTCCTGCCATTACCTCTCGTAACCCCGGTTTGCTGACCTTACTGTGAGGTGACTGCGTTCCCAGCCAGAGGAAAGGACATCATTGTAGCATTACCAGAGCCAAGATGCTTTCTGCTCATCCCTTGAGGAACTGATTTTGATGTGTGGCAATGCTACTATCAGCTTTGATCTCCAGTGACAGCCAGGGATTTTGATACCCACTTCAAAAGCACTTCTGGTGGTGTCTTGGTTAAGAGACAGTGGATGGAAGAGGCTGTTGACATTGAGCTGTGTATAAGCATGGTGTGATCAGCCAAAGAAAGATCTGTCAAACAGAGCAGAGTGGCAAGTGCTCTCTTTTAATGTCGTCTTTTGGGAAGAAACAACTTCTTTTGACATTCACCTTTCAGTGACATGAGGGAGTTAGAATCTATGATCAGTCTCATGGATTCTAGTTTCTTCCCTCCTTCTTCTGTCTGAACTGCAAATATCTGAGATAATAGGTAAGCATAAGGCAAAAAGTTCTGAAACTAGGCATTGTTTCTGAAGAGGTTTCTTCCAGCCTGCTCAGCCGGAGTCTAGGGTGGCACAAGGATCTGCCTGATACTTAGTTGAGATCAGCCGGAGAAGCAGTGCAGTCCAGGGCTGTTTTGGCCACGATTAGCAGGGGCTTCTATTCCACTGCAGCTGCATGTGGCCAGAAAAGTATGAGCTGCGAGGCACTGCAAATAGATGAGAGGGGAGAGAGGGGAGAGAGAGCATGGTTTCTCTAGCTTGTAAATGTGCTCCTACCATGAAACTGTAAAGATAATTTTGCTCATCAGCATTTAATAAGCTAATCGGGTAAAAAAAATATACAGATGCATATGCACCCACTGGGAAAAGCATTATAAAAACATTCAAAATTCCTTCTTTTTACAAATTTCCTTAGAGTTTCAAGTTGACCTGCTAGTAGTAATGAGGAACTGGCTATTAGAAGCTGATTGCAGAGGCACTGGGTCAAGGATGTCCTTTCAAAGCAGGCATTATTTGCGTTTACTTTGTGATTAGATGTATCCGCCTTGCTTACTTTGATTTAAAGACTAGAATGACCTGTTAAAGCATGTTTTGTTTTTGCTGAATTTTAGGAAGCTGGTCTTCCTTTGGGCTCAATATAGGAAGTTACTGGAATAACTGGTGATTTTATAAGCTTGTGTTTCAGGGCTCTTTTGAAGAGAACAGAGACTAGGACATTGAGAGAACACTGAAATAACACTGCAAAAAGCAGCTTTAAAAGAACACTAAAATCCTAATTTTTAGGGATTTTTCTTCTGTGGGATTATGTTAAATCAAGCCGTTAACTTGTCATTTTGTAAAGGTTAGTTAGCATTGAGGTGGCCCATAATGTTTACAGCCTCATGCATTCAATACAGACAAGAGCTGTAATATGGGGTGATCCAAAGCCCAGTCGAGTAACTGGGAAGAGTCTTGTTAACCACAGCAGACCTGGGACCATTTCCTTCTTATACATCATGTTTTTACCCTCATTTGCTAGTGCTGCAGTTTGATTTATTAATATTCTCCTGCATGTCAGTGACTGCAGGTGGCTGCTGAAGAAAGCTGCACAAAGCAAACAAGAGGGATTTCTCTCCATATTTTTTTCCCTTGAGGCAGAACTGAAGGGCTGTTCAGTGCATATATTGTTCGCACAGTGACAGACATGCTGAGAACATCTTGCTCCCAGCAGCCCCTGGAGCTGCAGTTACAGCAGTGTCAAGCTCTGTTATCTCAAGGAGGTCCCCAGGAGTGCCCAGCATGGAGAGCATCCTCGTTTAAGTTCTGGTTTATCCTGTACATGTCTTGAATCTGTCAAGACTTGGCATTTGCAGCAGAAAGCTCAGAGCTCACCCCTTGCTTCAGGCCCCTCTTGGGACTAGGTTTTGAAGATGCACCATGTAATGATGTGCATTCCTCAGCTATGGGCTCCTAAGCTCCTCCTCTCCCCTCAGCAGCAGCCCCTTTAACACACCTCAGCGGTCCTGCAAGGCCTCTTTTACAGGCCTTGCCTGCACTGTCCCCAAAGATATCCAGCCCCTAGCAGATGGCTGAGGGTCCTGCAGGCTGGTGGGGATGAAGGCACAGCCAAATTCACTCAGCCCCATCTCTGAATCGAGCCCCCAGAATCTCTACTCAATGTAATTACTGTTTTCTCTGATATACAGAGTAATAAACAATAATAAGATTTGGAGGCACATTGGTGTGCTTCTTTAATCCAGTTATGCAAATAATCATATTAAAAGCTGTCATGTGAAATGTGTTTGCTAATCTCCACCCCTCTCCAGGGAGCTCTTCTGGTTCTCAGAGGGGCCTGGGCTCATCACTGCAGTATTTTTGGTGGCATAATTTTTAATTACAGTTTAAGAAATCATTGCATCCTTTGATTTCATAAAGTAGCCTGGTTCAAAACTTCGTGAACTTATTAACTCGCCCCATAAGGGCTTTAGTTGCTGTGTCTTGCTTACATTTGAATCCAAGGACTCGCGCACGGCAGGGCGGCTGCTCTACAGGGATGGAACAGGGTTTGCTTCTGAGCTGAGTATGGCAGAATGCTATATGCTCCTCATCTGCTGGGATCCAATTCCAGTTGTTTGCTTGAACAGAGACACTTTTATCAGGTAGAGACCCAGCTGTTCTCCATTTTACAGCAGCAAACACATGCTATTTGTGATGTCTCCTTGGACTGTTCCCAAAGGACGATCTCCTAGATGTACTATGGAGTTTGTACACGTGCTCTGTGGTGGAGTTGCTGGGTAGATATCAAAAGAATTTTATCAAAGTATAGTGAGTCTTGTGTTTTGAAAACAGAGGGCACACTTAGGACCACAGTTATTCATGTGGGAAAATTCACTGGGGCCAAGCCTTTACACTCAGGAGGCTCTGCATGTCTTAAATGTGGAGAGGGATAAAGATATAGAAGGAGTTAATGGGGAGAGGCAGGAGAGAGGGAGATGTCTTCACTTAAAGTGAAAAGCACAGGTTTAGATAGCAGGAATCACAGCTTCACAATTTGAGCCTGTTCTGCATAGCTGTTGGAGGGACTTGCAGAGCATTGTTCTAGCAAACACATTGTATTTCTAATGTTTAAAAATGCAGAAATGCTTGATCAAACATAAGCTACTTCTACAGTCAAACGTGGGATTGGTATTAGAAAGTAATGTACTCATGAAACACATACAGATGTAAATCAGGAATTAAAAAAAAAATTAGATCATGAACAGAGGTCTCTAAATTTGAAATTAGGCAGCCAAAGCAAAACAATGGTTCATCAAACCTTGGTTAGGGTCAGGTGGAGTTGGTCTCTCCTCCACCTTGAAAATGGCAGCACAGAGCAAGTCACCAAAGAGCAACTTGTTCGCATTGCTTTAAATAAAATTTCCTTATGCTTGGATAAAGAAAACTGCCAACCAGCCATGAGGCCATTACTCACAGGAGCTTGGTGAGTGCTTCACAGCTGATGAATGCACTGGGAAAAGCTGGTATTTTCCATAACAGATCCTCTGTGCAGCTTTAATTGAGCTTACTTGTTGAGGTGAGTCATAATTAATGATGTCTAATGATGTCTAAGATTATGCCTGGTGCAGATATAAGCTGAGAAGGGGCCCACCTGCAGCCGGGAAAAAAATGCCAAGCTGAACAGAACTGTACATTGATCTGCCCACCAGGTGAGAAGAAAGCAGAGAGAGAAACAACACATTGGTGGCAAAGCCACTGCTGTCTTTGCCACTCCTGCATGAAGAAATATATTACAATTTTTTACCTCCAGCTCTTCTCTCTCGCTGCCCACTATTGTTTTCTTTGCTCAGAAGAGATAGTTGCATTCCTCCTGCATTCCCTGAGAGAAAAGGTTGCTCAAGGGTCAAAGAAAACATTTTCTCCCTCGTAGAAGGCATACAGAAATCCAGGAGGTTTTCTAAAGTGGAGATCATCCTCTTTGCTCTTAAACTTCTTTCTGTAATCAGAAATAGCTGGTTGTGCCTGACACACAGTTTGTGCCCGTAACCATTTGCTGTGCAGATCTGCAGCTGGCAGGAGCAAATTTGGCCCACCTGCCACTTGGAGGCCCAGCTTTTGTGGTTGCATCAAGTGAATACTCCTCTCCACACCCAGTGACCTTATTCTGGGTCAAACCCCTCACTAACTCTGGTCCTTTGTACCTGATTGCCATCCAGGTCAACAGGAGTTTTATTTACTGAAGGCCCCAGAGAGCAATTGCAGGTGCATTAGAGGTCCCTTGCCCATCTTACTGGGACCTTGCCTTCAGAAATCATTATCATACTCCATGTTTCAATTGCACTCTTACTGTGTACTGACATATCAGATAGGGTAGGCTGTCCTCAGGCTGATTTCAATCACATTTCAATATGTTTCTCTGCTCCCTCCTTCCAAGACTTTTGAAACCATTGATCAACAAGTCAGTAGATACAGAATCCTCATGGATGTTGAAATCCTAGTAGCTATCTGAATTTAGGAAAAATACTAGCATTTTCTTGGTGCTCTCCAGGGAAGGAAAAGCCACCTAAGCGTGCTCTCCTTCAGGAGCTCATCCAGGGGATGGTATACACGGTTCAGAACTAGTTATGACATGGCCAGGTTGCCTCCTTACTTGGCAAACAGTGAGAAGTTAAGGATGTGAAGCTCAAATATTTCTTATAGGGAATTATTTCCCTTTGGGGGGTCTAAAAATTAAATCTCTTTGCCAAGAAGTTCATAGGGTTGACTTTCTTGCCTGCAGTTGTTTACTTTCCCTTTCTACAGCCTGCTTTGTCAGCCTAAGTTAATGAAGCCAGTAATTGCCATAAATAATAAAACATGCACTCAGGATCAACCTGGCTTGTGTCTCCAGCCCCTTGGAAATCAGTTTGACATCACCACTCTCTGCAGCTGACCAGGCTTTCCATTCTTTGTATCTTGTTTATGTTCATTATCACCATTACATTGTAATTTCCTTGTGGTTTTTTTTTGTTGTTGTTTTTTCTCTGCAGAAAACATAGAAAAGGAGATGATGGCTTTAATCTCTACATCTACATGTCCTACACTTCCTACGATCCCATTAGGTGCTGGAGGCATCGCTTCAGCAGCAAGCAGGGCTGCAAAGAGAAGCTTGCTGCTTTCCAGCATAGCAGTGAGTTCTGCCTCTCCTACTGAGCACTTTCCTTGGTTTCCAGAGAGGCATTCTGTGGCTGACAGCGATGGGGGTGGGGGGGTGGGTGGTTAACGCTGAGGTCTGAGAAAGCCTGTGATAGTGTGATGCCAAGGATTGCTGCTGTGCAGCTCAGCATCCCCCCAGCAACACCAGCAGTAAAGTGATCTGCTCAGCTGAGGTAGTTGGTGCCCCTGTGAGGCCAGACAGCACAAGGTGTCATCACTCTGTCTACAGTCCCAGCCACAGGGAGTTGTCTTCAGCTACCCCATCACACCTATGACAAGACAGGCCAACGCTTCAGTGAAACTGTGACAGCTGAACAACATGGTAGCTGTGACACTGTCACAGGTTGCTGTCAATCACAGCTCAGGTTTGTGCAACCAGCACCAGGAGTGGGAAGGTGAAGCAATTCACTGATTGTAAAACAAGGCTGTCTTGGATTCGTGCAGGCAGGGCAAGAAAAGGAAAAAAATGTTTTGGACTTCGAGCAGAAAATAAACATCCAAAGGGTAAGTCTGCAACCAACCAGAGGCTGTGTTTCTGTATGAAAGCAGGAGTTGCTTGAGCCTTCTTGAGATGCCTCACTTCATAGAATCATAGAATGCTTTAGGGTGGAAGGAAAATTAAAGCCCATCCAGTTCCCCCTGCCATGGGCAGAGACATCTCCCACTGGATCAGGTTGCTCAAAGCTTCTTCCAACCTGGCCTTGAACACCTCTGGGGATGGGGCAGCCATGCCTTCTCTGGGCAACCTGGCCCAGGATCTCCTCATCCTCACGGGAAAACATTTCTTCCCAGGATCTCATCTCAATCTCCCCTCTTTCAGCTTAAAATTTTCCCATTCACCCTATCGCTGCACTCCCTGATCAAGAGCCCCCCTCCAGCTTTCCTGGAGGTCCTTTCATTGCTGGAAGCTGCTCTAAGGTCTCTCAGAGCCTTCTCTTCTCCAGGCTGAACCCCAACTCTTTCAGCCTGTCCTCATATGGGGTGTTCTCCAGTGATGGGATCATCTCCATGGCCTTGTCTGGACTTGTTCCAACAGCTCCATGTCCTTCCTGTGCTGAGGAGTCTGGGACTGAACACAGGGCTCCAGGTGAGGTCTCGTGAGAGCAGAGCAGAGGGGCAGAATCCCTTCTCTTACCCTGCTGGTCACATTTCTTTTAATGAAACCAAGGATATGGTTGGCAAGCATACATTGTCATCTCATGTTGAGCTTCTCATCCACTAGTACCCCACATTCCTTCTCTTCAGTGCTACTCTCAATCCATTCTCCACCCAGGCTGTAATTGTGCTGCTCCTTACAAAGAATGAGAGGTGAAGGGCATGAAGCTCAAATACATCTCATTGAGATATATATCTTACTAGACCCCTTGGGGTCTAAACATCTAATCTCCTTGCCAAGAAGTTGATAAAGTTTACTTTATTGCTGTTGTTTACTTCCCCTTTCTACAGCCTACTTCGTCAAACTAGGTTAATGAAGCTAGTAATTGCCATAAATAATAAAACACGCACTCGGATGCGTAAACACGCTTAGCCACTTAATCACATCTTATCTCCCACCCCTCAGCTACACAGTGAGGCTGAACAGAGGCGAGGTGGGTGTGTGCATGAACCATCAGCGTTCTGTGTATGCAGAGCAAATGGTATATGGTCTAGAGACAGAAGAGTCAAGGGCAGATCCACTTGTGAAAGGGGTTTTTATAAAACAAATTGAAAAGCTAGGGGTGGAATTCTGAGGCAAGTGTTCAGTCAACCCACTCCTCAGCAACTGCCTGCAACTCTGGAGGAACAAAGATGAAAATAGTTAATGCCTGCACATGAGATTTGGGCTGCGAGCTGCATCACCAATTATAAATTACTTTCTGATTCATTATATACAAAGTATTTTGAGTCATTAAGAAGACAAAACCTTCAACACTCAGCCTTGGAATGACTTCCTCTCAGTTATTGAATCCTTTTAAAATTCAACATCTGTTGTTAATGTGAATAACTTCGAAAAATTAAAAACAAACTTGAAACCATCTGAAGCACCAGACAGACCATATGGCAGACCTGTTTAATCTTAACACGTCAATCATATTATCATTGTGAATCACTTCTTCATTAAAACTTGTATTCATGTTTGTTGTATAAAACAATGTTTATTTGTAGAAGCCTTTTGTAACCCATGCTATTTAGGATGAGAGGAAATGGCCTCAAGCTGCACCAGGGGAGGTTTAGATTGGATATTAGGAAAAAATTCTTCACTGACAGAGTGGTGAAGCCCTGGCAGAGGCTGCCCAGGGCAGTGGTGGAGTCTCCATCCCTGGAAGGGTTCAAACAATGTGTAGATGTAGTGCTTTGGGAGACATGGTTTCGGAGACATGGTGGTCACGTCTTGATGACTGGACATGATGAACTTGCCACTCTGATTTTCTGTAGTAGATACCAGTTCCAAGTGTAGCTTTGAGGTATCTGTCCACAAGATTTTAATTTAACTTTCTCAGCATAACCAGAGGGTAGAAACCAGCAAGTCACATAAGCGGAAACTCTTGCTAATGCCTCCTTTACAGTAACTAAACATTTTTAAAGCCAAAAGAAATGACAGAGGACTACTGGAAGCCTTGAGGTGCTTTGTTTAATCTTTGCATAGCTAGAGGTGTTTTCCATGAAACCACAACTCTCATGACCTGGAATTTGTGTCTTCTGCTTTTAAGACAACCCCAGAACACTGAGGTTTCTAGGGAGGGCAATCATCTTTTAGACAATATTCTATCCCTGTGAGCTGCATATTACCACTTTTAAACACTGTGACATGTTTCAGTAGCTGCTGGAGCACAGCATAACTTACCACAAAATATGGCAGTGTAGCTATGCAGAAGTACAATTTCTTTTATTAGTGGCTAAGAATCTAACAGATGCCTATTATTCACTGATTCTCAGTCCTGTCTGTGTATTTCATAAGAAGTACTAATTAACCATTTGAGAATCCATCAGAGAGAAAGAGGTTCGTTTCGTTCAGAATAAGCAGAAGTGTGGATAAGCTGTCACTGAAAGCTGTGTCATGTCTGAAGAGAAGAGAGAAGCCTAAAAGGAACATCTAATGCCTCTGTGATTCACGGCACTTAAGCTGTGTAATGTGTCCGGTTTCAAAATAGAATCATCATAGAATGGTTTGTGTTGGAAGGGACACTAAAGATCATCCAGTTCCAACTAGATTTTGCTCTGTGTTCTGTGCCAGCAATAAGAAAGAGCTTAGTTTAAGACTAGCACTAAGCATTAGCTCCCCTTTTTAGCCTGTACAGTAAATATAAGCCCAATGACCTCTTGGTGGTGAGCAACAAGCAGCACACAGTGAGAAGGTGAATAATGGGCATCAGCTCTCTCTGTATGCAATATCTGCTCTGCAGCTGCTAGGTGTTCGCTGGTCATTCACGTGGGGTTTTGTGTACCGCAGGCTTTGGAGTGTGTCTCTATTTGTACAGCGATGATCACTATTTGGGGAACTGGAGGTCTCTGGAGACCAGCTTTACTCCAAGGAGGCCTGCTGCCACCATAAATACTATCCTCCCAATGCTATCCCTGACATCAGGGGACACCAGTTATCCCAGACAGAATTGGGTTTTGTAGACAGTTGGCTTTTCATGGTCTCTTAGCACGGCACTAGAGGAGGTCTCCAGGAAGGTGGAGAAATGATGGTCTGACAGAGCTGTTGAGGCAGCATTTACTTACAAAAATAGAGGCATAAGCCTTTTAATGGACTTCAGAGTTCATCCTCATGATTTTATTAACCCATTATTTGCTCCAAGTGTCTCTTACTCCTGCTGATGTTATCTCAGCTATCTCTTTCACTAGTGGTTTAAAATGGGCAATTTGAAGATCACCTTAGTTTCAGACTATGTGGT
Source organism: Phaenicophaeus curvirostris (assembly GCF_032191515.1). Lineage (NCBI taxonomy): Eukaryota > Metazoa > Chordata > Aves > Cuculiformes > Cuculidae > Phaenicophaeus > Phaenicophaeus curvirostris. The sequence continues at coordinate 10,436,980 of NC_091400.1, read as the reverse complement.
ATGTCTTCCAATTGCAAATCTTTTCAACTCCTTCACAAAGCCATAGGATAAGAAGTTCCTGATGCTGCACGAGCTGGCAGGCAGCCTCCCATCCACACGCCTGAGAACTGTCTGAGCAAGAAGACAAATCAATACTAATTAACGGTTCCCTGGAAAGTAAACGATTTGTTCACAGTGTGCAATGTAGCAAGGAATCCTGTAGGCTATTTTTGCCTTTGATTTATCACGCCGTATTAAACAAGGGTTTACAGATGTTGCCTGGAACCTAGAATCTATTCCTTATAAAGGTCATATTTTCTGTTGAGATAAAAGGAGGCCAGGAGAACGGCTGGTGTTTTTACTTCAATGGATACAGCAGAGAAGAGGGGTCGCTAAAATACAGCAGCTCCTGAGGTTTGGAACATAGAGAAAAATACTCAAGAGCTGAAGTATTTCATTTTGTGGGTTCCCTACATCAGCCTCCCATGTCATAGAATCATGGAATCATGGAATGGTTTAGGTTGAAAACGGACTTAAAGCCCATCCAGTTCCAGCCCCTGCCATGGGCAGGGACACCTCCCACTGGATCAGGGGCTCCAAGCCCCATCCAACCTGGCCTTGAACACCTCCAGGGATGGGGCAGCCACCAGGGCCAGGGCCTCCCCACCCTCATTGTGAAGAATTTCTTCCTAATGTGTAATTTAAATCTTCCACCTTCTGATTTAAAGCCATTCCCCCTCATCCTGTCACTACATGTCCTTGTAAAAAGCCCCGCCCCAGCTTTCCTGGAGCCCCTTTCAGCATTGGAAGCTGCTCTAAGGTTTCCCTGTAGCCTTCTGTTCTCCAGGCTGAACAACGCCAACTCTCTCGGCTTGGGCTCACAGCACAGGGGCTCAAATCATCTCCATGACCTCATCTCGACCTGTTGCAACAGTTCCATACTTCTTATGTTGGGATATTTTCTTAAGTATGTCTCCCAGAAAGGATGTATTTCTGATATTTGGCTTTTAGCAGACAGAGCTAGAACAAAACAGCTAGAATAAAAGAAATGGATGTGAAGGTTGCCTTTCACAAGCTATAACAGAAAGTCTGGTTTCTTGTGCCCATGTGAAAAGGTTTATTAAAGTGCTTTTGATATTGCACTGGCTTCATGTACCAGTCAGAGGGAAGGGTAAATAGTGGCCAGCTGTAGGAAAAGCATTTTTAAAATATGTCAGGCCTTTTAATTACAGTCTTTGCAATTTCAGCTTTGCGGAAACAAGTTAGTACCATTAGTAGCAGATTTTTCCTTTATTGCAGTCCCTTCCAGCAAGGTTTGTTCTCACAGAACATGAGCAATTTTGTTTAATTGCTCTGTGAGAGTACATAATGTTAGGAAATGGCTCATCATACAGTGGCTCAAATGTATGTTTGAGTGTTGTGCTGCATGAATGTCACTTCATTATAAGCATACATCATAAGTTTTGTTCAGAAAATAATATCCAAGGTTGAGGTGACGGTTACCTTCATTTTGCAGCACTATAGGAAAACACTGGTTCATGTTCTGCTTGCAGTTTCCTATAATCTTGTATTCTTGGAGTTTCTATTTGCACTCTATCTCTTTTTTTGTGTGCTTCACCACTCCTGGCAAATGCACATCCTTCTGCTTGGTCCTGTAAGGTTTCCATCAGTGTTTTCATATGATCTCTGCAGCTTGACAAGCTGACTAGTTTCTAGTTCTGTCCCTAACTTACTTGTATCTCCTCCCACCTTAGTGTTTTCTAGAACTTTAATGGTGTAACTCTCTATTGCCTCTACCAGGTCTTTAATAAAACAGTTTCCATCCAGACCTACAACCCATTCATAAAAAGAAACGAGTTATCTCTGAGAGGATTTACAATTGACAAATCCGTTTTGACTCTTTTGGGCTCATTTCTGGCATTAGAAGGTAAGCTGACTGATAGACAAATCCCCAATCAGTCTTTTCCTTCCATTCTTAGAAACTCAGTATATTTGCCTTTTTCCAGTCTTCTGGTGCTTATTCACACTCTGTGACTTCCCTAACATAACCCTGAGTGGTTCTGATGTTACTTCTGCCATAATCTTTCACAGTTTCCTGGGCTAAACACCATCAGACTCAGTCAGCATGAAAACTTCAGAGTTCTACTGTGCTTGATGCCTCTGGTTGGCTCATCCAATTGTCATGATGGTGAGACAATTCTGTTGAGTTTGCTTACTGTGAGAAGCCTTTATATTTTTCAGGCAGTTGAAGCGGAGCCTGATATTCAGATGTTAAAATTTAATTACTCAGTCCAGTGATTAAAATGACTATATCTGTCTTGAAATCCTGTGTCTTGCAACAAGTCTTTGAGCTTTTCTCCTAGTGGGTTTCCTTGCACATTTCCAGCTTATTAACAATGGAGACACACATTTTGGCATTTCAGGTGTCATAAATAGAAGGTACCTCTTAAAATACCCTAAGCTGCAGCTGTCTGCTGTCCTGTCAAGCAAAACAATCCTTGCCTCTGCCCTTAAAATTAACTGTGACCTGGCAGACAAGCTGTGTTTCTCGAGCAATGGATGCTCCTCCACTGCCACCTCCTGGCCACGACCAGTGGAACTTGAGCAAAACGTTTACGAACAAATTAAAAGAACGTAAAAAATACAATTAATGAGATATTCAACTGTCCTTTAATTTCTGCCAGCAAAAAACCCCTCACCTTGAATGGCCTGTGTTAGAGAGAAGTTAAAATTTAAAATTGATCTTTATTTTCCCATATAATAGTTACCTTTACTCATTTTAGGAAATTTTTGTGAGGAGGAGAAAGTGTGTAGATCTCTAGTATTTTAGCAGTCTGAAGCTTTAGTTAAAATCTAATGCTATGAGATAGATGGACACAGACAAGCATTTTCAGTTATTCAGAGCTCAAGCCTTTCTACACTGTTACAGAGGTACAAACCACGATGTTAATTTGAAAGTGAAGGGAAGGTTTAGGTCCACCAGATACTGGCTCTGTTTCCTGTCTAAGCAGAACAGAAAACTTTACACCAATGTAAAATACCTGCTATTTAAAGTTGTGGTACATTTTTCTAGCTTTCAGAGCTTTAGGACTGTGCCTATTTAGTTTTATATTCCTGCGATGTCCTGCATTGCCTCAAATTCTCGTCAGGGACTTACTTGATGACATTTCTAACATGAGAAGAAGGAGGTCTTTCCCTTAGGAAAGAAGACCACAGCTCTGCTGGAACGTCACACATCCCTGTGGCTCTTCTTACACAAACCACCTTCATTCGCACATGGATTAAGTTGTGCTCTTGTTCTCTTGCAGATCTCTGTGGGTGAAAGCAGCCTGAGCAATCGGCCTGCCTCTCTAAGTCAACTATGGACAAAATTCCTCTGCTGGTGCCAGAGTGAGGGAACTCAGCGATGGAAACAGCAGCATCATTGCCTCGGCATCGGTTGCCAGCCAGCATGCAAGAGGGACTGAAAGCTGAGCAACATCCCTATATCTCTGTGGAGCTGATGCACACCAGAAAGCACAACAATTGCCAGGTTGTCCTTTAGCTTGCTGGGGTCAGAAAAGGACTTTCTTCTGCCTTCTTTTCTCCACACTTCCCTCCATTTGCACCAGAACTGAGCTCTGAACGTAGTCTCTCTGTGTTTAAGAAACATTGGTATTTCTTTGGCTGGGAAATCTCTGTCTGTACAAGTTTGTTCTTTGGGTCTGCTTTTTAAACAAAGCTGGGTTTATTTCATGAACTAAGAGACAGAAATAGCCAAGTGTTCTTCATGCTGACCATATTTTATTGTTGCGGTGTGCTTCGTTGACTAAATGGGGGTGTATTTTGTGCCCATCCCTCTTGTATTTAGAACGTAGGTTTTAGAAATATCAGCCAAGAAATTCCTGTCTCCAGCAGGTGTCAGTGGAAGCTACGGAATGGAGCAACTCCACCAAAGCCAGGCTTTATTCCTCTCTCATTCTTATAACGTGCTGACTGACCTGGGGAGAGAGAGAGTGAACGCTCTGTTCTACAAATAAATGGCACTGTAAGCTTGGTTACTTAATTATTTTTTATTTGCTTGAAGTAGAGTTAAAAAATTTATGAAGTAGAACGCCATGACTGTCAGAAAGTGACAGTGATGAAGCAGATGTTAAGTAATCTACTGAAGCAACAGTAGACTTATTCGAAAATCATAGAATGATAGAATGCCCTGAGTTGGAAGGCACTTACAAGGATCATTGAATCCAACCCCTGTTCTTGCATAGGGCAAGCCCAACATTCACACTGTGGGTCTGAGGGCGTTGGCCAAATGCTTCTGGAATACAATCAAGTTTGATGCCGTGACTGCTTCCCTGGGGAGCAGTTCCAGTGCTCCACCACCCTCTGGGGGAAGAACCTTTTCCTTATATCCAGAAGTCTGAATGAGTGACACACTTCACTTATATTTCTGTAGGGAGTTAAAGGTCTCTGACTTTACCCACCAGAGTGGTGCTTTATCCTGTACAGCCCCAACACACAAAAGGGCAGAGATAAGGTTCTCTCAGTAGCTTAAATCCTGACATTTCCTAACATTTGAGTGCTTTAGATGTAGCTGATGGAAACTCTAGAGACACGACAGTATGTCAGCTACCTACCCGATGTCCTGCATCTCAAAGGCAGGGGATTATCCCTTCTCCCAGACTCAGCCTGTGGTCCCCACAAACTCCTAGCTGCTGTTTCCACAGCCCCCAAACAACTTGTGAGCACTAGCATTACTTGCTGCTCACATCACACCTTTCTCCTTGTCAGCTTCTTTATTCTTGGTGGCTTCCTGTCATGCTAGGTGTTTCCAGAGATACATTCCTTGAGCCAGCAAGGAGCTGAGGCCAAGGTACATGTGGTTGTGGCTTGTACTTTCCTGTGAAAGATGATGGTGTTAATTGGCAGGTGCCAAAACATAGGTTGGATACAGGGGCTCATGTGTGACTACTCCCTGCCAAGCTACTATGAATACAACCACATTAATACATGTTTTAAGATAGGATTAGAATATAGTTAAATGAAGGTAGATGAACATCAGAGTGGTCATCCCAGCTTTGGCTCTCACTAGAGCACTAATTACAACTTAAGAAACCCAGAACTACCAAGAGAGCTGTGCTGCCATACCCAGATAGTATGGGGTGGGACTGGGAAAAAGGAGATGTCTATTCCCTGTCATATTCCTGCACTCCCTGATCAGGAGCCCTTCCCCAGCTTTCCTGTAGGCACTGTTTTCGTATTGGAAGCTGCTGTAAGGTCTCTCCAGAGCCTTCTCTTCTCCAGGCTGAAAACCCCCAACTCTCTCAGCTTGTCCTTATAGCAGAGGGGCTCCAGCCCTTGGATCATCTCCATGGCCTTCTCTGGACCCATTCCAATATCTCCATTTCCTTCCTGTGCTGAGGACTCCAGAAATGAATGCAGGACTCCAGGTGGGGTCTAGGGAGAACAGAGTAGGGTAACACCCCTTTGAAAAGAGTAGGTAAGTGGATGCTCATTTGAGAAAGTAAAAGATGATGAAACACCATTGGCGCCTTACAAAAAGAGCTTTAGATTCTCTAATTTCCATACTGAGAACCTTCCATTGTGTTTTTAAAAGATTAATTAAGAGATACCTCCCTTGTGAAGAGCTGCCCTCAGGTGGGGAGCAATGTTTAAAATGGCAGCAGTTACACTTCTATGAGACAATTCAAATCACAGGGACTGCTCAACACAAACATGTCATGATTTTGAATCAGTGATGTGGTATATTCCTCCAGAAGCACTTATTACAAAAAATTCCTACCCCACCTCACTTAAAGATCATGATGCCTCAATAACACTTCAAAGGAACATTCTGACTTTGTTGAATATTAACAAGGGGTGAACCCACCTATCTTGGTTGAATAAAACATTTTGTGTGATGTTTTATTAACAAGTTCATCAACACACATTTGCAAAGCTTTTCATGATCCGCTATCAATTAATCCATTTACCCATTCAGAAAAGCAAATTTATTAAAACACGAGCCCATTATTGAATAATGACACTAAAAGTCTTACAAGATGCTTGGACTAATACACAAAATCTGTTTCTATTAATAACAAGTATTGTGAAATAAAAAAAGACTTAATATCCATTAACTTAATTTTCAATTCTCTAGCAAAAGGACCTCAAATTCAACTATCACTAGATCTATAATTAATAACTTAGTCATAAATTCCTAGCATCTTCATTTTAATTGTATTTTACTCATTATGTTGCATCAGCATTTGGAGGAAGATGCTATAGGTGATTCTTGATGTATTATGCAAACTTTTTGCTTGAAGTAGATTTAATGAGGGTTACAAAATCTATCTTTAAGAAAGGTTCAATAAAATACATGAGGAAATACTTTGGAATTGACTGTAAATATGAAACATTTTTACTCTCATGCAGGAAATTATTGAAAACTATTGTGGTCACCAATTTACATAAAACGGAGGAGCCAGTCTGTTGGTGATTTGCATCTGACATTGTCTCTGAATATCCGGTGCAATCCTTTACTTCAAAAATAAGAAGGCTTGGTTGTTAAAAGTGGTGATGTGCCACTTCCAAGGTACTCGGGATTTCCTACAGGCTTGTTTCCAGTGGTGGAAGGGATTGAGAAATGCAGAAAGAGTAAATGTATCTTAGGTGACTGACGTTCAATCAGCAAAGGGCTGCTCCTTTCTTCAGAGAGGTTTCACCCAAGACTTCCTGCACCCAGGAATGCTGGATTGTATTGCTGGGGCTTCTGAGCCTGAGGGCCTGAACGCTTCCAAGGTGTCAACATGTTGGGTAGCCTTAGAAGCTGAAAGCTTGACAACATTTTATAATAATAGAGACATCGCCAAGCAGAGAAATAATTCTGCAGGAGCAGTTGTGTGAATTGCTCATTAAAGGTAATATAATGTAGAATCATTGAATGGTTTGGGTTGGAAGGGACAACAAAGTCCATCCAGTTCCACCCCCCTGCCAAGGGCAGGGACACCTCCCACTGGATCAGGTTGCTCCAAGCCCCATCCAACCTGACCTTGAACACCTCCAGGGATGGGGCAGCCACAGCTTCCCTGGGCAACCTGGGCCAGGGCCTCCCCACCCCCATGCAAGTCTCAGCCTTTGTGGGTTGGGGAAGAACAGGACTCACCCAGAGAGGAGTTTTATAGGAGTGCTGTGCATTCAGCTAAGAAGAACAGCAGCCAACACTAAACAAGTATGTTATACAAGATATCAGTGGTAGCCTCCTACCTGGGCTGCTTACTCAACTTTTCATGTGACTGAAAGCCACAAGGCATATATTTCAGGGAGGGAAAGCAACAGGGAACTCTGAGGACACTTTGCAGGTGGCAGGACTCTCCACACTGTGTGGTGGGCTGGGGCTGGTTAGTGGGCAACTGGGTCCAAGATGTGTGATGGCGTCACTCCAGCAGTTCCCATGCTGTGATCCCCATCTCGGGTATCTGGCTTAGCTGGGGGCTGGCATGTTGGCCAACAGACAGAGCTCTGACCTGGGGAACCACACCAGATCTGCTCACAACCAAAAGCTGCGAGCTGGCATCCCAACAGTGAGGAGAGAAAATAGGCAAAGGGAAAAAACCCAGCTCCTGGAGGGAGTTTATTATGAGGTCATACCACCACTTTGGGTTATGAATGTCACATCACAAAATGATCTACTGCTCTCATTTTCTAGTTTTCAGTAGCGCTTCCATCTACCTCGGCGAGGCAATCAAACCACACTGTGAGAATAAAATCTAGCAAGCACTGTGTGTATCTATGTGTAGAGGGAAAACATTTTCCTTTTTTTTGACAAAAACATGTGATGCTTATTATGTACAGATACTTGATGTGCTTGTGATTTCAATCAGCATTTTGTTCATTCATTGCCTCTCAGTTTATTGATTTATAAGCCCTTTAGAATGGTATGATTAGTGCTAGCATTTTACTCTCAGTGGGGGTAAAACAGTATTTCATTATTAACGTGTTAGAAGCTCTTTCCAACTGACAGGTTGTTTTGAACCCAGGCAAGAGAAGTGAGAGTTATATTTGGAAGAGGAAGATTGACATAGAAATTATTCTGAAATGTAATTACAGCAAAGGCAAATGCAGGAGAAGATAGAAATTCCAGCTTGAACTTCTGGGGGCTCCTCTGCCATCGGGAAGTAACTTTGGCTCTTTTCTCAGCTCGGTGTAATGAGACATAGTGGTGGTCTCTGTGGGTATTTATAGTAGATGCAGGATCAAGATTATTGCCCATTAACACAACTCAGTGCAGGGCTAGGAGTGAGTTTATAAGGCAAAGGCTTGTTCTGCAGCTTGTCCTGGCTACCCCAGAGAGCTGCAGTGCTCTGACAACAGCCTGGGCTGGGAAAACTGAGGAGAGGATTTAGCGCCAGCAAAGCAGCTGATGTCCCAGGGGCATGTGTGCACCTTTTCATTTAGGCTGATTTAGGTCATTAATTGCCAGGGCCCTTGGGTGCCTGTGGGCACGTGGGGGCACCTGGACCTCTCTGCAGCCTGGCTGGCTCTCCATCATCGCTCTGCACCTCCTGTGCCCGTTCCAAGTGCTTTGTGAGTGCCCAGAGCTCAGCATGGGACTGTCCAGGAGCTGGACTGACTCCATGTGCGCTCTGGAGCTGTTCATATGTGCATGCAGGTGAAGGGGGACCAGCAGGACAAGGGAGGGGATTCCGCCCCTCTGCACTGTTCTCATGAGACCCCACCTGGAGTCCTGTGTTCAGTTCTGGAGTCCTCAGCACGAGGAAGATGTGGAACTGTTGGAGCAAGTCTAGAGGAGGCCGCAGAGATGATCCAAGGGCTGGAGGACCTCCCATTCAAGGCCAGGCTGAGAGAGTTGGGGTTGTTCAGCCTGGAAAACAGAAGGCTCAGGAGAGACCTTAGAGCAGCTTCCAGTGCTGAAAGGGGCTCCAGGAAAGCTGGGGAGGGGCTCTTGATCAAGGTGGGCAGGGGTAGGACAAAGGGAATGGTTTTCAGCTGCAAGAGGGTAGATCGAGATGAGATCTTAGGGAGAAATGTTTTGCTGTGAGGGTGGGGAGGCCCTGGCCCAGGTTGCCCAGAGCAGTGGTGGCTGCCCCATCCCTGGAGATGTTCAAGGCCAGGTTGGATGGGGCTTGGAGCCCCTGATCCACTGGGAGGTGTCCCTGCCCATTGCAAGGGGTGGGACTGGATGGGCTTTAAGGTCCCTTCCAACCCAAACCATTCTGTGATTCTATGATATGAATATAAGCTTTTCCCATTTTTCCCAAGCTAGACGTTTATTTTATATTACACAGTTGTCTTTTCTTGCCAGTGTCCATTCTCCCCCCGACAAGAAGGCTCTGGAGCCCTTTACGATGGATTTACTAGACTGTAAAAATAGATTGTAGTAGGGCTTTTTTTCCAAAGGGCTTTGATTTTACTGACTTAGTGACTAGTTTTCAACCTATTAGGCATGGTAAAAGGACACAGAGAGTCAACATACTACATGAAAGTAGTTGCCAAACATGACTTTATTTGTTGTTATTTTATCTGAAACAGAATGAGAAAAAAAGATAGATTTGCCTCTATTGTAGCTTTTGTGCAGGGTGATTTTTACAGTTATTTCTCAGAGATACATGGAATCTATTACAATGTATTTTTCAATATTTAATATTTTGTAAGTAGATGAAATAAAACGTAGGGTCTAAAAACTATTTTACTTAAGTGCATAGGCTTTTTTTTTTGTGTAAGACTGAGTGACTTGACTTAAACTACACCAGTGAGCACGCGTTTCTGCTTGAACTAACTTGAAACTGCAGTTTTATTAAATTCTTAGGATGAAATCCTAGCCTCAGTGAAGTCAACTGGAGTGCTGCCTGTCATTCCAGTGGGACTGAGATTTCAGATTTCTGCATAGTGCCCTATAACTTTAAACCTCCTGAGCTGCCGTGTTCCGGGTTCTGATCTCATTACGTTGCATTGTTCCATACTCCTTTCTAATGAATTAAGAAAAATGTGTATCCATCATCCACACATACTCGCTTCATAATCAAGGAAGGCAACAAAAAAAAATCATTAAAAAGAAATGTCCAGTTTTATCTGAAGAACACAGAGAAGGCAGCTCAGTAACCATACATATGGAAAGACATGAATATACTTGAGACTAGAATTATTCAACTCCAGATGAAGAAGAGTTGAAGGAAGCAATATGCAATTAGATACAATTACAAAAGATATACAGGAAATTAGAGCTGTTCATAGATATTTTTCCAATTAACATTTGCCTTTCATTGGAGGAAAACCTTTAACTGGAAATAACCACCAGAATTTTGCCTCGTCAGGCAAAATGCTGAGTTCTTCTTTAGTTGGGGGGGGGGGACTCCCCCCTCCCTAAAGTGCTTTCGGAAGGTGAAAGATTCAAAGGCTGAAAATCGTTTCTTGTTTCAATGAGAAAAATCAAGATTTCCATTAATAATTTCCTGGATGATATAGTAGAACTTGTCTTTTTCCTAACGATGACATCTGTTTGCAATAACACTCCATGCCAGTAAACGATGTTATTTTAACTAATCTATTGGCATGGTGATGAAAGTGACAGTAAAATGTTGATATGGAAGCTAATTTCTGTGTTTGGCCTTGAGATCCATCTTCACAGACACAGAGTGTGTGCAGAAACTATTTTTGGCAACATCAGAGCAACCCAGATTTAATTCTGACACTTCTCTGCCTTCCTGAAACCCAAGGAAGACATCTGGCTGCGTTTGCTGCGTGTGTTTGTGAAGTGCCATTGAAATAATTAGCATCGGCAGTTAATTTGGAGATATAAATGTGATGAGAAGGTGCATGTGAGGAGGAGGGGACCAAAGGCTTGGGTTATGAAGGACAAAAGAATGGCAACTCTTTAACGTTTAATACGCTTACTGAAAGCTGGGAATAAGATGTCATTCTGAATGTGTTTTTGTGAACTTCTAACTTTGTTTAGTGCTTCTATGTTGTTCAGACCCATGATTTATATGGAATTATGCATATGCATGGCATGTGAGGAACGCGAGGATGGCTCTGCTTGGTTCCCAGTGGAGTCCCTGCCGAAGGCATTTGTGGTTGCTGCCTTGGGTTTGCTTCCAGCAACTCTTTAGAAGAATAACTGACTTAAGTGTTTGTGAGTTATCAGTTAATTTAATACTATTTAGGTTGACCACAGACGACTCATTATTTTTTTGGAAGCTAGAAATGTTTATTTAAGCACAAATAGCCCCGCAGTCTTTGTTTGAAGTCCTTTAGCTTAATATGCCTATCTTATTGTCTTCCACCAGAAGCTGACCTTTTCAGTTGCTCGCAGTGTGCTGAAGTTGCAGACTCCTTTAAAAAACAGAATGAAAAAAATAATAGTGCTCCTCGTCTGGTGAAATAATTGCCTGTTTGCCTCCTGCAGCAGCAGCCCGGCCAAGCGGTTGTGGACATGCCTGTGCAGTCTGCGCAGGGCAGTTCCTGGGCTCCTCGCCGCGCACATTGCGAGGCCATGAGACACGGCAGCTGGCAGAGCGGACAGGCACACGCCGGCGCAGGCAGGTCCCTGCGTGTTCAGGCACACATGGCGTGGGAAGCGCAGCAGCCAGACGCGCTCGCCAGGGCTGTCTGCAGCCTGCCCACAAGGCAGCCATGTGGGTGGAAGGCAGGCGAGCGAGCGGCGGAGCAAACTGGCTTATGGCTGTTTCGTTTCGGAGACCACTTTTTCCGAGTGTCCTAAACATCGGCCTTAATCATCAGCACTTCTGAAGCACTCATCATTCTTGTATCCAGGCAAGGAGCCTTGTTATTACCCTTTGAGAGATACCACATTCCCTCATTTCCTATGGAAGGGGGCCTGCCAGCAGTATCAATACCGGCACGGCTCAGTTTGTTTCAGATTAAAAATATCCCCAGGGAATATCTGCATTCATCTTTGGTGGGGTCTCAAGACAGTCACGGGAATAAACTCTTGCACTGGGCCACTGATTGTTACCTCCAGGGAATGCATTTTGGTCACCTTCAGTGAATTAGCTGCTCTGCCTTTGCCAAGAGGAGAAAATACTCCTTGTCTAAATTGAGAAACCTCCCCCCTAAGGCTGGAAGAAGGGCTCACTGTCCTTCATCAACTGCTCTGAACCTTCCTTTCTGTAGGGGTTCATTGCAGTGACTCTGGTCTTTGGTGTGGTGGCTGCCCATAGGTGGTTCAAGCCTGACTGGCAAAGCTGCAATCTCACACTCGAAGAGATGCTTGGAGCAAAGGGAAATGCAAAACACTGTTGGCAAGACCATCGGTGCACAACTGCCCAGACCCCGACTTGCTCTGAGCTACAAATCCCAGCAATGGAGACTGCAGGAGGAATGGAAAGGAGAAGCTGTGTTTTCAGCAACATTTAAATTTGGCTTCTGTATTTCAGGGAGTTACGAGACACGTGTACCGTAACTACGTATTCACCTCAGAGGGATCCATAAACACCACAAGCCGTGGCTGTTTGCACAGGGAGATGATGGGGCGTTGCAGTCCAGCTTGTGTATGAAACAGCCAGTCATTGAGGGTGAAGAAAATACTGTATAGATGCGATATCAGAAGTTATATAATATCATGGCCAAATCTCTGCAGCTGGATATCATCAAATCAAAATTAGAAACTCATTGGAAGCAAAGGACAGTCTTTGCACAGATTGCCTATAAATCTGCAATAACTAGTTCTCCCTGGGCGTAACATCAAAAACATTTTTTAGTGTCTCATTAGTAAGAAAATTTATTGCTCAACTATTGAACTATGTCGATTTTTGAAAACATTGTGTGAATAATTCCAGAAAGCATGTGTTTGATTTGTATTCATTTTGTGCTGCTGGATAGAAAAAGTGGCTTTTCCCCTTATGATGAAATGACACTAATCATGAAATTAAAAGGTGAAGCATGTCTACAGTTTCAGAACAAGGTAAATTTTTATAAATATGCTAATGCCCTCCCTTTCCCATAAGTCAAACCGAGATTAAGGAGTTCATACCCCAGCTGAGCTTAAAAAATAATAAATGGAAGACCCAATTACAGTTCTGTAGAGGGGAAAAAACTCCTCCCAGCCCTTATTACTTTTTCTTTGTGCTACAGTGTGTTTCCCAGCTGTGTCTGTTGGCCAGTTTTGTGGCTCAAATGCCCTGAAAAGAAAAGATTGAGAAATAGGGTAGAAGTTTAAATCAAACTCAGCGTTGCCTGCGTAGAATGGATGGAAAGAATTTGCAAGTACCTGTTACGCGGTGTGGATTTATTGACAGTAATGTGTGTATGTGAGTTGGGCTAAGAGCGCTAAGTGCAGGCAGTGTGCTCTCTTTTCTCACGTTTTAGCAATAGAAAGGGCAGAATAAATGGCTCCAGGGAGATTTTCAATCATGGGGCCATGTGTGCAGAATTCCTTTGAATATTTGGGCATTGAGGCAGGTGGTTTTACACCCAGGCATCTCCCTTAGCGTCTGTGGGACTGCATGGGTGAGTATGGGTGAGCAATAACACAAAGGCACCATTATATTTCCCTACGTTCCCTTGCTAGGTTTTCCTCTGAAAACAAATGCTTATCCGCAGGCCTGTGAGGGAAATTTTCTGAACATGCAGATTTGTGATGTTGTGCTGGCCCTGAAGGTCCCCAGAGCCAGGGAGCAGGGGCACTGCGGGGCTGCCAGGAGATCTGTGGCAAGACTAGATGTGGACCATCCAGAGGCATTCAGGGTTGGGTTTATGTGGTGAACAAAGAGGGGGATAGACAAGTTGTGCAATTAACCCCCACCCCCGGCCCAGCATCTTCGGAAACAACCTGTTGATTGTTTTTATCACGCTGGTAGCAAGGTTTCTTCTGTGCCTTTGCTTCAGCCCTGCATGCTCCTCCCTTGTGCAAAGTGCTCTGCAAATGCAAGCGAACAATGAATTCTTATATCCAGGAATTTATACTGCGGGAAAATGAAAGAGAAAAGAAGAAACTGAGTTAGAGAGGCCAAGTGGTCTGGTAAGGGTTACTCACACCTCAGTGCTAGAGTCAAAAATAAACTCAGGCTGGGGAATCACAATCTGATGCCCACCAGATTGCGGAAAATAAAACTGAATTCCCAGCTGTCTTTGCAAAGGGCTTTATTTTTCTTTTCCAAGAAAAAAAATATAGAATTAAAAAATTAACAGTCTGTGTAGCAGTTTTTGTATATAACTCCACTTCATGAAATAGTTTCAGCATCGTCCAGTCATGGAACTGTGGAAACCACAGAAAAATAGGCATTGCTGTTTTAGAATCCCATTCAAACCAGCGTCAGTGGTGTGGATGAAGCAGTCAGCAGTTCGGAAGGGCCAGTGGGGCAGGCTGAGCTCTGCCTAAAGAGAGGTTTGAGGCCAGCAGCATGGCCATCCTGGCTCCGCTGCCAGCACATCATGTCCTGGCTGGCAGAGGGTCTGCAGTGTGGCCAGGCTTCCTCCCACCCTCAAGGTGTTACCGCCTTAAGCACAAGCAATCCCAACATCCCAAACTTGTTTTGAATAAGGAATGCCTTCCCCAGCTCTGGGGATCTGGAGGGAAAGGGTTTCTTCTGGAGGACATGGTTTCTTCTAGAGAACGTGAGCCTCTGGCTCTGCAAATGACCCTAGGGTACATAAAAACCCCTAGAAGGCCTAAAAAGGCCTCTGAGCTGGGGTCCAGAGTACTCCAGCACTGCTCCTCCACTTTTTCCCAGCTGTGCTAGGAAGTCTCTTTCCCCATCACTCATGGGAGAAGAGAAAATAGAGGCATGGTCCTGGCCTTCTCTGGAATGAAAGCAAGCCTCCTCTCCTTCCCGCGACTCTGCTCTCCCACGCCAGGCCCCTTGAGCCCAGCGTTACCGGTAAGAAGGATCAAAGGGCTCCAACTGCTCTCATATGGTAAATGGTCCTCTACGTTGTTTATAATTATGCACAAGCATCCCCACATCCATGTTCAGTCTCTATTAAAGCTCGCTGGGTGACAGCCAGCGCCGTTTTCCCCAGGCAAGAACATCTCCAGACGTCACGGCAGTGGCGTCACACTCTCGCACGCACATCCCAGCAGATGTGGGGCCACGCTATCCACCTGGCCATGGCACCGGGGTACTCTCCGCTGCTCCCCATCCTTCCCCATGGAGCTGGGACACGGCAATGCCAGCAGGCAGCGAGACCCTGGTTTGGACACCAGCTGGGAGAGGTATTTTTCAGCCACACGGTGGCATCTGGTGGATGCATTCATGGAAAGTTAAAGCTGCTTGGGTGAATTCGAATCTGGCCTTTCTCAACATTAATTTCACTTAGTTAATATAACTCCCCAAAGGGGGGTGTTTCCTTTTTTTATTGAGACTAGGCAGAAACAGGAAGAAAATCAGCCTCAGGTCACTTCTTTCAGGCCATTATGATCCTTCTTTAAAGCAGACACCTGTGCAATGGATGCATGGGTGCATGTGGCAGCCCTCAGGGCAGGGCTCTCACCCCTCTTTTGGTGTAGGATCACAAAAGAAACCTCATCTACAGCTGAAGGCTCTGGGAATTATGATGGAGGTTTAGATTGGATATTAGAAATAAAATTCTTTACTGAAAGAGTGATGAAGCCCTGGCAGAGGCTGCCCAGGGCAGTGGTGGAGCCTCCATCTCTGGAGGGGTTAAAAAATCATGTAGCTGTGGAGCGTTGGGACATGGTTTAGCAGGCACAGTGGTGTTTGGTTGACAGTTGGAATGGATGAGCTTAGAGGTCTTTTCCAACTTTAACGATTCTATAATTCTGTTCTGTGAATAGGAGTGCCAGGCCATACGGGATAGCAGATTCTCTCTGCTTTTAAAGACTGGTCTCTCTGGAATGCTATCCTGTCCTGCCAGCTGGGAAGAAGGAGGTAGCTTTCTTCTGGCACCAACAGGGAAAGGAAGTGAGGGAGAAACAGATGAAAGAGGTGTGAAGGAGTTCTGAGACTGAAATACATTTGATTTTCTTGAAATGACTTGGAGATCCAGAGGGAAGCACCTCTTGGTGCCATAAATAATGTTGGACTAAGCTCAAAGCTGCAGGAAATCCCAGTTCCCATTTTCAACCTCATGGTGAAGCTGCGTGATGGCCTCAGAGGTGTGTGTAAGCCTAGGGTCTGCTTTAGCCTGGCCACTCACCACCTCCAGATTGCTCCTCACTTTTTCCCAGGCCAGCACTAACTAGACATAAGAAAACCTATTTTTAGTAGAGTCATCTTGCCTGGGTAGGTCTGTCCTGTGTCATGGGAAGCAGTAATTGCCAAGCTGTTATCCTTGATCGTGTCTTTCTGAGCTGAAAATGGAGAAGATCCTTCACAAAATGTGTGAGTGCTCAGTTCAGCTTGACTTCATTTCAGGCAGAGCTTTATAGAACTACAGAATCATAGAATGGTTTGAGTTGGAAGCGACCATAAAAATCATCTAATTCCAACCCTCCTGTGATGGGCAGGGACACCTCCCACTGGACCACAGTGCTCTAAGCCCCATCCAGTCTGGCTTTGAACACCTCCAGGGAAGGGGCAGCTACAACCTCTCTGGGCAACCTGTTCCAGTGCCTCCCCACCCTCATCATGAAGAATTTCTTCCTAGTGTCTACTCTAAATCTTCCCCTCTCCAATTTATAGCCATTTCCCCTCGTCCTATCACTCCATGCCTTTGTACGAAGTCCGTCCATAGTTTTCTTGTAGGTCCGCTTCAGGTCTGGTATGTCCCCTTCAGGTACTGCAAGGTCACTATAAGGTCTCCTTGGAGCCCTTTCTTGTCCAGGCTGAACAACCCCAACTCTCGCAGCCTGTCCTTGTACGGGAGGTGCTCCATCCCTCAGATCATCTTTGTAGCCCTGATCAGCTTTGTGGTGGTCACTGCTGGATGTGTTTCTTGTCAGCAAGCACCATTGCAAAAGTGACATGGGAAGAGTCCTTAGGGTAAACTAGTTTTTAAGATGAAGCACAGAGGCTGACTGAAGGATCCATGTGAACATCCAGGCTGATATGACAGTCACCTCCTGCAGAAGCTGGTAGCAGATCTTCTTGGGGATTTTCCTTCCACAAAATGTTTCCAAACAGAAAATACGCTGACAAAAGAAACTCTGTGTTTTGGGGAGGAGGGGGGGGGGGAGGGGGGGGTTCTGCCCAGCTAAGAAGAAAAAGCCCCCAAGCTTTTCATCAGAAAGATTCTTCTGGTTCTTAGAGGGGGACCCAAGGACCGAGGACTGGGTTTCTCACCTACGTGAAGGGCTCTCTGCAGGTCACCTTGATTCTCTACAGGGCAGCTAGCAAGAGACCTTGTCTTTCTTTGCTCCCTGCCTTGCCCTATTGTCTGTTTGCTGGCTGCTGGGGTTTGGAGTGACAGTGCTGAATGGCAATGTTGATACCTGGTTTGCGTCCAAGCAGTGTTTTTTTCAAGTAATTAGTTTGGGAAGTAAAAAGCCTGTGCAGCGATGCTTTTCCAGGGATGGGTGGGTTAGGTTACCTGCTGAGTTAGAGAGGTTACCTGTTTGGATTTTTTTTTCTCCCAGTTCTAGGCCTGTGATAGCCTGGGAAAATAATTGCCTTTATAGAGGAACCGTTTAAAAACAACCACGGGTGCCCCCACCTTTCTCTGCTCAGGAGCCCAAGGGCAGACTTAATTAAAAGTTCCTTCAAAATATACTCCCTACAGCTCTAAGCCACTGTGTTTCAAAAACTCTGGTGCTGTGCCAAAGTGGGAGCAGGCGTATCTTAAACTGGCAGGTACAAAAGAGATTGTTATTCCTTGTGCTCCCTTCTCCTCTGATCCCTCTGCACTGAAGTCCCAATGTAAACATCACTGAAAATAAAGAATAACAGCCTCTCCTCTCTCCTGCCCAAAGAGATTATTGTTAACCATTTGCCTTTTTCAAGCAGCCTCCTTGGGCACAAGTTCCTACTCCCTGTTGAGATTCAGCCCGGAAGTCTTGGGAAGGTTTTCCTGGAAAGAGCAGCATGGTCACACCATGTATCTGTGGGCAGCATGCCCCCTGGAAGTCTGCCACACTGCCTCTGCAAGGACGATCAGGCTAGAGAGCCCTAATATCTACCAGTAGCTGAGATAATCAAAGCCTCCTTCTTACTGGGATCCTTTGAATTTTCCAAGTGTGTTCATGCACATTGGCCTTTCTGCTAACTGCTGACCACAGCCTCCATGGTAGCCAGCAAGGAGAGCCAGTATTGGGTTGGGAGACAATGATTTCAGCAAGAAAATGGGAATAATCACTTTTCCAGCCTATAACATAAAGCTAATGACAGCCACTGCTAGGCAGGAGGAACAGATAAACATCCTTCCCTGAAGACTGAAGAGAGAGAAGGAGCACGAGTTGGAGCACATTAAGTTAATCTAACAGCTTGGCATGGACTGGCTTCCCATTTTCACAGTAAGTGGGAAACTTATTCTGTCAATGTGCTGAGGATTTTATTTCTAGAGATTTATAGCCACAGGTTCTGGAGTGCTCTGTAATTACATGAGTTTACACTTGCAGGGACAAAGGCTGAGTAAATATTTTATTAGGCAATTTTTTATCTTATTGAAACTGAATACACGTGATAATTTGCCTGCTGAATGGGGGAAGGATAGTGAAATAAATAAGATAGTTTACACAACGGCTTGTTTGTGGGCTGCATGCAGAATCAGCACCGCACACTGCATTACTCCCAGTGCAGGTTCAGCGAGTGACACTGACAGCCAGCAGGAGAGCCTGGGCACAACCACGTGGATGGGATTGAGTCACCATACCTGGAGGTATTTAAAAGACAAGTAGATGAAGTGTTTGGGATACGATTTAGTGGTGGACAGGTGCGGTTGGACCTGGTGATCTCAAAGGTCTTTTCCAACCCAGTGATTCTATGATTCTATGACTCTAAAAGCACCAGGAGCCCTTCTATATGGACTGGTTGTTCTTCAGCTGATTTCTGGTCTTGACCCCACCTGTTTTGCTCAAATTAGTCCTTGTTGGGGGTGCTGGTACTGCAGACGAACAGCTCTCCATCTCACCCCCCCATTCATCACATAACAATATAATAATAATAAACAACATAGGCCACAATTTTTAAACAGGACCTCTTGTTACTGTTACCCAGGGTCTGCTTTGCCCCCCCAGCCCTTGTTTGGCAGTAGTGGCAGGGCAGAAATTTGTGCTGTTCATTCTCCTGGGCTTCTAAGGAAACAGCAGTCATGGCACTGGCTTACGGTGCTGGGGCTCTCTATCAGGGAGTGCAGGGATAGGATGAGGAGTGATGGTTTTAAACTAAGGCAGGGGAGATTCAGACTGGATAAAAGGAAGAAATTTTTTACAGCGAGGGTGGTGAAACACTGGCACAGGTTGCCCAGGGAGGTGGTGGAGGCCCCATCCCTAGAAACATTCAAGGTCACGTTGGATGGGGCTTTGAGCAACCTGATCTGGTTGAAGACGTCCCTGCTTCTACAAATGGGTTGAACTGGATGACCTGTAAAGGTTCCTTCCAATTCAAACCATTCTGTGATTCTTGCTGATGTGTACACAAGAAACTATTGGATATGGCAGTTGTACGAGAAACTCAGCTTTGAAATTAAGATCTTGGTGAAGAGGCATCGTTACAACATTTTAGCAGCAAGACATTTAATAAACATCCTAGTAAGCACATGTATGATTGAAAAAAAGCAAAGCTTCCTCTAGCATTCCAGAGAGTCACGTTATGATTCTACCCACAAACACCTGCAGCCTGTACTAAGTCCCACGGCACAACATTTTCTAAGTATATTCAGGGAACCTTAGAATTAATTTATAAAATCTGGTAATCATTTGCAACTTCATTAAATACCCAGATGCCTAATAATACATTATTCTTATCTTGATTTAAAATTTTAATTGCCTGAAGTTTGGTCCCTCAATAATTAACACATTGTATATCCCACCTAATTCACAAAATAATTGTCATTTCCTGGTTCCTAATGTCACTTGCTAATTCTGCCAAAGATAAAGAATTTTATGTCAAAACTCCCAAGTAATGACATTCTGCATGAACAATAATGACAAAACAAGTTAATTTACTGCAAAGTTGCTGAAAGACAGAGCTTTTTTAATTGCATATTTGTTACCTTCATTAAAAGGTAAGTGGCTCTTCAGTTATATATTTGCCCATTTCTTACACATTAAAAAAGTGCTAATGAACCTGATTAAAATTAATTGAAAAGGTCCAAGATCTGCAAAGAGATCCTAACATCAACAGACTTCTAATTGCTGCTGAAAGATGGACTTAAATAGGGTTTAGCAGCAGATAGAAATTCATTTTCCAGCTCTGCTCTAAAGAACAAAATGGGGAATGCAAAAGCGATCCAGAACTGAAACACCTGGTTAGGGATGCAGAAAACGCTGAGTGTCTGGACACTGCTTCCTCTCACTCCTTGCTGCTCGTAACCGTTCTTCCTGCCCTCCGTCCCCTGTGTTACAGCTGTAGAAATTAGAACAGACACTCAGACGAAAAACAGGGGAGGCAAACTCCAGGCTCATCCAGCCTGCACTTAGCTGACAAGGTTGGGAGGGATCAGAGAAAGGCTGAGTGTTAGGCAGGTTAAGGGAGATGCCCACCAAAAGGGGGATACAGGAGTGGAAAGGGGAATCCAAAACTGAGGAGCTACAAAGAGAATGGGGGAAAGAGGCAGGAGAAGGTTGGCTGCATGGCCCTGGGGAGGGGCTGGGGAATGTTGTGAAAGGAGAAGCCCATACCTTGCAGAATGTCTTGATTTATCCTACCCTGGGCTTTCCTGCAAGTTGTCTTAGAACTTACGATCACCCAAGGTGCTGTGACAGGACAATCCCTTCCATGGTCCCTACTCATCCTGCGAAGGTGAAAACCACAGTTGGCTCCCAGTGGATTTTGAGTAAGGTAAAGTTCAGAAACCTTTCCAGCTCTTTGGCACATGTCACTGCTATTTGTGTGCTTTCAGTGGCTGGAAATCCCACAAGCCCAGTAAAAGGAGCGCATTCCTCTTCTTGCTGTGTATCTGCTTAAGCTGGGGAGAAGATATATTTATGGCAATAGGGTTGTCATAGATGCCAGTCTCTCTCAAACTTAACAGATCTCATCATTAGTTCAACTACACCTTTTAGAGCTGTCCTTTTTCTTCCATACTACCCCAGCATCCATTCCCATTATCCCAGGATATTCTAATCTCATTAAAACTATTTTCCTCATCTCTGTTAATGGCATACACCACTTATCTTGCTACCACTGTATAAATGTAAAAGAAGAGAGAAATAGATGAACTATTTTAATTTTTTTGTTTTGATTTAATTTAAATTGCTGAATGAAAAAAAATAGCTTCTTCTAGTAATTCTGCTGTAACTAACTTAGTTTGATATTGGTTCTATTAGCCTTCTAATAGCATGAAAGCTAAAAAATTAAATCGTTCCACTTCCACATTCATAATTATGTGCAATTAAAATCTTTACATACCCAAAAGTCTTATATGAAGCCCTGAACCCTTCAACTGTCACTCTTCATTATCTCCAAGCCTAACAATTTTACAGTGACACATTGTACACAATGAGACGTGCTAAAGAGGAAATATTATATTTTACTGATGTATGTGTTCTTTAATTTCTCTGAATTAGCTTTTTGATATGGATGCTAATTGTTTTCTTTGAAAGGAGTCGCCACAGATATGTGATTTCTCTATGCCTGTTGCGCTTCAAAAAAAATACAGTTAATTGCAGGAAACAGGAATTTCTTTCTTTTTTATATATATAAAAAAATCAGCTGCATATCAAAGGAATGAATCTTAATCCAACTTTCTGATTGCACATTAAAAAGAAACCTTCAGTGTTTGTGACCAGCACACAGTATTTGGTGACTTTTGATGTTTCCCCTTTTCATTTATGCATGAGGAGAGATGAATAATTAAAACAGGACGTTTGGCAAAACCAGCGTGCACACAAAAAATATTTCCATATGAATTTCCAGCTTCAGCCCATGATAGTCTACAAGACATATTCCTGCAGGATTGTCCATATGGCAAGTGTGCATATAACTCTGAAACCATAGACCTGGTCAGGGCTTGGGATCCTGCCGTCAGTGGCTGACAGCTGTTACTGCTGCAGAAATGCAAATGCAAAGTGTGGGTGCTAAGAAAGGATGAATTTAGACCCAGTTCTGGCTGCAATCAAGGCTGTTGATAATGCAAGCTCACAGGGTGAGAGATCTTCTCCGGATCTCCAGGGGAGGGTGGTGTTGCCATGCACCCGCATGGTTACGTGGGAGAAGCTGGGGCTGCATCAGAGAAACATCCCTCTTGACAGAACAGCAGGTTGCTCCACATGTGTTAGAGAGAAGATCCTTGTGATGGAGAAGGTTTGGTCTGTAGTTTCCCACAGACTACTCACCAGCTGACCTCTTCTCTGTGGCTACCAATGACAGGACCTTAGGGAAAGGCAGGAAGACGTGCCAGGGGAGGGTTAGCTTGGACGTTAGGGAAAAGGTTCTTCCCCCAGAGGGTGGTGGAGCACTGCAACAGCTCCCCAGGGAAGCAGTCACAGCGCCAAAGCTGACAATATTCCAGAAGTATTCAGACAACACCCTCAGACACATGGTGTGAATATTGGGGTTGTCCATTCAGGGACTCAGGTTGGGCTCAATGATCCTTGTGGGTCCCTTCCAACTCAGGACATTCTAGGATTCCAATTTTAACATTTAGTCTTAGCAGTAACACTTCAGAAAGTGATATTTTTCATCCTAAATCTCATAAAAGGCTCATTTGACTTACCTCTCATTCATTAGAAGGAAATACTATAGAGAAGTGACAATATACCAGGCATATCAAAAGGTCTCAATCAGTCTGAGCTGGTCTGTTTTGTCTTGCAAATCTTCAAAGGAGCTCATGGGTTTTAATCACCACATCCTCCTCTATTTCACAGCTTGGAGGATCCTGCTGTTGAAAGACATCTTGTCTCCACATCTAGCTAGGAAATCCCCTGCTGACTCTAATGAAGGCCTACATTCCTGTTTGCAACATTACTAATTTTATTCTTCAGAATTTTTAATGCAAATTCTGACCTTCTGCGTACTTTTGTACCGTTATTGGAATGACAAATAAGGGCTCCATCGATGCTCTGTGCAACATGCAGTCACTGCATGCAGCTGCCTTTTTACATTTCCCATAAATCCTTCTCATCTGTGCAAATTTTGTATGTTTTGTTTGGGTTTTTTTGATACCTGTAGTCATGTTTTAGTTTCTTACACAGACAAAAAGGCTTCCAAAATGTGGCTGGGCTGTGCTTGCCTGTGTAAACCTTCAGGATACCTCTTGAAAACTCACTTTAGTTTTGCTCCGTCACCTTCTGGAGTTTCACCTTTGCCTCTGCATTTCCTGTAGTGCAGTCTGTGGTTTACGAATCCTTTTACTCTAACTTTGCCTTGTTTTCCCTTTGGAGCTGTGGTCTTTGCTGACATTCTCCAAAGTGCAAAGCCCATTTGTTTTTTTTAAACTTCCGTCAGCTTAAGCTTCCATCAACCCTCTTCTCTGCTTGGGGTCTCTGATCCCAGCTCAGGCCTTATCTCAAATTAGGGATTCCACCAGCTTCTGTAAAATGAGGATCAACTTAAATTCTCAGACTAAATAAAATGGATAATTTAAAAAAATATTCTGCCTCTATTTTGCTATTCCTCACCTAATGTGAGGATCATCTCCTATTTATGACCTGAAAACGTAATCTCAAAAGCTAGCTTAATTCACTGACATTTTTGGTAGCTCTACCTGCAGAAATGTCATAGAATCACAGAATGGGTTGGGTTGGAAGGGAACTTAAAGATCAGCCAGTTCCAACACCTCCCACTGGATCAGGTTGCTCCAAGCCCCATCCAACCTGGCCTTGAACACGTCCAGGGATGGGGCAGCCACCACTGCCAGGGCCACCCCGCCCTCACAGCAAAATATTTCTCCCTAAGATCTCACCCAAGTCTCCCCTCTTTCAACTGAAAACCGTTCCCCCTCATCCTATCCCTGCACTCCCTCATCAAGAGCCCCTCCCCAGCTTTCCTGTAGCCCCCTAACAATGTCTTAGCTGAATGTTTTTCTGAGGTCCGCGGGCACTGTGGGCAGGATAAGCTACGTACAGAGGTAGTTCTACATTCTTCGTTCACCGCTGAGGGCATATTTAACAGCACAGTGGAAGGACAGAGGGACACATACAGTGATTCCCAAAGGCAATCCCCTCAGAAATTTATAAACCCTGCAGTTATTTTCTTTTCCCCAAACTCCCCTTCCTCATACTCCCAGAAATTTACAGCCAATAGCTTTTAGCAGATGAATCTCCTGAAATCACTAGGATGAATTCAGCAGAGCACTACCAAGTCCTGGCATGTGGCAAGGACCAAGAGGTGCCAGTGCTCATGCATCAGCATTGCCAGAATTTCAGAAGGTGCTGCTGAAATCTAAAGGAGTCAAGCATCCACACTGGGCCACAAAACGTGAATTCTTCAGCCACGATTTCTATTCTGCCAACATGCTCCATCCACCTGCTTTGAGCACAGGGAATGTAGATCTATCACCCAGCAGAGAAAAGCTTTGAGGGTGGCTGCACAACAAGTGATCCTGTGGCGTTTTCTTTTACACAGAGGCTTCCTGAGGGCTTCTTTGTGGAACACTCACTCATTCTGCTTATATCACCATCTAATATAAATAAGTTGATTAAGTATCTTGTTTAAATTGCATTTATCACATTTCACCCTTGTTGAAAAACCCTCTTCAAAAATTTAAGTGGCTGGAGCATTTGAGGACAAGTGTTTTAGTCACAAGAGTGATAATGAGTTAGATGCAGCTGGGAATCAGGTCTATGAGAACCATGGAACACTTGGCAAAGGCTGTTATTCCCTTTCTCCTCCTCTTTTTCCTTCTCATGATTAAAAATAGACCAGGAAAGATATTTGTACAACACCACAGAAGCTTGTTTGGTATTTTTTTACAGAGTTCTTTTAGCTTGTAGGTCCTTATTAATTCTTTTTCTGCCTTTTTCAATCACTAAGGACTATCTGCTAACGCTTCTTCATGGCCTTGCTTTTGGGGGAAGTTGGTTGTGTCTTTGACTCTGTGTCTCCAGACAGAAATCTCAAGCATTGCTATGAAAGGCTTTCCTCAGATCTAACCTATAGTTTTTCTATATTTTGGTCTACATATATTCTTTTTCCACTTTCTGACTGCTGTCTTGAACCAGTGGAAAACAGGACAGCCTCCTTGTGCAGAATTTCCCAGGACAAGTTTGTTTCCTGGGCAGTGTAGCTTCGGTGCCATCTCCTGGCTCTCCTCCCTCCTAGTCCTGGATGGGTGGAAGCAGGAGCCAACAAAAGCACTGAAGACTCAGGCCCCTCTGGGATGAAGGACATCCTCTGGGTCATTGTCCTGTTTGGAAAATAAATGAAAACAGGTTCTGGTAGCCTTCTGAAATGCTTTTGCCCCAAAAGGGAATACATTTGTTTCCAGCGACCCTAGAATCCCTAACTATGTAACTAAGAATCATGAGTCCTCTTAGAGATGTGTTGATCCATGTGTCTGGTGAGAAAGATTAAGGATAATTTCCTTGTAAACCTGTCATTGCTGAGTTTTAACCACCTGGTGCAGGAAGAGATGTTTCATGAGTCACGTCCACTACGCACGATTCCTCACGGCAACTACAGTTGCCGGATAACAAAACTGCCATCTCTGCTTGTGGGTTCCATCTTTCTTTTCCACGTAATTAATTTTGAAAAGATTAATATAAAGATGAAAGTACAAGAAAGAAAAATACCAACAGAAAAACCTGCTCGGCGCTTCCTATTTCTTGTTACTGTAAGATCAAGTCATCAGCTAACGAAGACTAATTGAGTGGCAGACCAGTTACAATGCCAGCTCTACCACATCAATTCAACAAACAGCATTTTTACTTCTTTCTGGCAAGGTGCTGTGTCAGATTGGCAGCAAGATGTCATACAAATTTCTACTATAAAAAAGACTACTTATTAGTCAAAGAAATCCCAGACAAATGCAATATATTTAGACAATATTTCTGCTTGAGTAACACAGGAATGCTCTTGCAGGGTTAAGAAATCTGCTCAAGAGTTCCTAGAAATGTTTTGGGCTTTCACAAAATTAGCCAAAAATCTGCCAAGCACATTTGATAGCAGTTACATTGCTCCCAAACTAGGTTGAAGCATGTAATACATGATGGGACAGTCACCCAGGATTCATTACAATAAACAACAGAAGAGACTCTGGAGGTCCACCCAGTTACTGATCACTGACATCATCAACAGAAGCGCTGCATAAAGGTACCATTCCAGGTCCACACCTCATGTAGGCTGAGCAAATGGAGGTGAGACAAGCTGCGGCAGGCTGCTCATCTTTAGGAATCATGGTCCTCCTCTGTACTCTGCCACCAAGCTCAGCTGAGTCATAGAATGGTTTGGGTTGGAGGAGACCTCAAAGGACATCCAGTTCCACCCCCTCATCCTGTCCCTGCACTCCCTGATCAAGAAACCCTATTCAGCTTTCCTGCGGCCCCTTCAGGTACTGGAAGGTCGCTATAAGGTCTCCCCGTAGCCTTCTCTTCTCCAGGCTGAATAACCTCAACTCTCTCAGCCTGACCTTAAATGGGAGGTGCTCCAAGGAATACCCAATAGTGAGGTCATAAGGAGTGGCTAGCTATGGTTGATCCCACATCATGGAGGAAACTTCAAACTTGTCTCACCAGGCCTGCTTGCAATGCTTTTTCGGCTCTTAGAAATAACTCCTAACCATGGTTTTGCAGGACCTAATGCTGCTATGGAGGTTGACCTGAAATGCTTCTGTAACACCCAGAAGAAAAGATACATTTCAACTCTTGGCTTTGAAGGAATATTTTTTCTAGGCAATACACCTTTTTGAAGAAAAAGTCTTTTAAAAAAATCTGAAATAATTTTTTAACAAATTACAGCTTCCTCCTTTCTGCTGAAACATCACTGAATCTAATGTAAAATCACCACTATTTAGTGTTTTCTCAGGACTTACAGTTTACTCTCCATTAAAAAAAGCCTGAAGGGCCCTGATAGAAGTTGCTATGGACAGGTTTTATTGTTTTCACTTAAGGAAAGAGTGAGTAGATCAGGTGGAAACCCCTGGCAGGAGGAAGAGGTGGTTCCTGCCCTGAGGAGACATTGGGTCTGCTTTGAGTTGTTTCCAAAACACAGGTGAAGCAGGCAAGGAAATGAATCAAGAGCCTGAAGCACAGCAGATGCCATGTAGGAGAAAGTGTGAATCAGCAGGCAGGTGGAGCAGGACCTCTGACACATTTCAAGATCAATTTTGTTCTTCCTCTGCTATTAAAAGTCAGAAGAGAGCTTGGTGTAGCTGCAGTAAAGCTACAGACCTTTAGATTTGGAAATGAAGTGTTTGTAGATCGCTGAAGATCCAAATTATGCCAAAATTATGTTATTGTAGTGTAATCATCTTGTTAGCTGCTTCAAACATTTTCTTCATTATCACTTCATTCATACTTATGATGATGAGCAGATGGTACCAATGTCATAACACAGCATAAATTGCTCCCAAATGTTGTTTGAAAACACAATTAGAAGGTGGTAGGAACTTCCTTGCCTGCTGATGAGCCTGGTTCATCTCCCTTACTGGAAGAGGAATTACAGAAACCTAGTTTGCCACTTAAACTGTGTGCTGGCTGCTGTGAGCTGCAAGTCCTGTACCAACAGAGGTCATACAGTCATTTATACTGAGAATAAAGTATACATTTTTTTCAGCAAACATTGGTGAACTCAAGGCATTTCAAGGTGGATTATGGACAATTTCATAGAATCATAGACTGACTTGGATTGGAAGGGACCTTAAACGTCATCCAGTTCCATACCCTGCCACGGGCAGGGACACCTCCCACTGGATCAGGTTGCTCCAAGCCCCATCCAACCTGGCCTTGAACACCTCCAGGGATGGGGCAGCCATATCTTCTCTGGACAACCTGGACCAGGGCCCCAACACCCTCACAGGAAAATGTTTCTTCCCTAAGACCTCATCTCAATCGTCTTCCAGTTTAAAGCCATTCCCACCCATCCTGTTCCTGCACTCTGCGATAAAGAGCCCCACCCCACCTTTCCTGGAGCCCCTTTCAGGGCTGGAAGGGTGCTCTAAGGTCTCCGTGAAGCCTTCTCTTCTCCAGGCTGAACAAGCCTGATTGTTGATTTCGATCACCACAAAGTCATAGAGAAATCCCATATGTCCAGCAGATCCTGTTCTTACTGCAGGAGAAGTCATTGCTGGTATCTGTGCCTACACCTCATCCCCTTAGAGCAGGAGCCTGCAAGGGAAAAGTGATGTCAAGCAGAATTGTTCTCTTGTGGTAGTCCTGTGCTGCAGTAAAGTCCGCAGTAGCCAAGGAAATGGTGCAAATGGAAGTTGCAGTTTTAGCTGGCGCCAGTGCTGGAGCTGGCCTGGAGAACAGGGCAGTGGGAGTAAAACCCAGGTGCTCCCAGCACCTAGAGCCCAGCTCATGGTTGATGTGTGCTGGGGCAAATCTAAAGTTAAGGTCTAATCCAGGTGCCAGTGCCCTTTCAAAGAAGACCAGTAATTCCCGAAGCATCCCACAGAGCTTTATTCACACCAGTCCTCTCTCCAGCAAGCAGATGAGAGCCACAGAGCTCAGGCTGGTTTTGACTTCTCCTTCTGTTGCTTTCTCTGGCTTGGGAGGTGCCCCACTGCAATCAACAACAGGACTGTGTGTGCTGCGAGCAAACACACTGTAATTTTACTCGGACTCAGAACAATCACAGTCCACACCCAGTCCCTAAAGCCAGGGAACACAAATGGAGTTGAAATCCAGAGCACCTATGCAAGCAAAGACACACACACCATCCACCAAGAAAGCAAAACAACAGCTACCGCAAGGTACTCATCCCTGCCTAAAAAACCCAAAGAAACTGGACTAAAATGGACAAAACCACTTTTCACACCTGTACAAAACATATTTTTCAGACATTTTCTCAATGCCTCCCTCCCTCACTCTCAAACTGTACACAACGTGCTGCTCAGCCTTTGGTTTTCTAGGTGTAATTTGCCTTAGTCAGGCCAAAAGAGCAATTTGGTCTCTACCTGCAGCACCAGGAGGGTGAGTTTTGTCCCTGTACAACTAATGACCCCCTGCTTAGGTTGTTAAAATTATTAACATGCCTAATTTCCCTTGATTTCCCTTTGCAAATTTGGTTGCAGCTCTCAGAAGGAATTCCTCCCGTACCTAGCCATTCCTCCATGTTTCCTAGCCACTAGAGGGGAATGTTTGACACAGCAAGAAAGGAGTGACACCACATTAAAGTTGCAGCCAGTTTACTCACTAAGATGAAGAAAGCATTTAGTGTCATGTTGCGTCTTTACAGTTTTTAGGAGCTAACGGAACCTTTATCAGGTGCTTTGTTATTTTACATTTTTCTGTCATGTTGATCTCTCTCCCCTTCTGCCAGTTTAGGGTGGTTTATGTTAAAGCCATAGACTCATCAGGTGTAAAAAGATCCTTACAGATACTTAATTTGATGCTTAATACTCTCGTAAGCCCATAAATCATGCATTTAAGAATGTGATCTCCACCAAAACAGTCTCCTATCAAGAACTGTTTACACAGCATCGCACCTACAGCATTGCTATTCCAGGAGGCATGTTGATATTTCAGCCTTTCTTTCCATTTAGAACAGGATTAAAAAGTAAGATTCAGATGTGGGATGGAAATTCCACAGTAACTCCTGTTAGGAAATGACAAACAGATCATTTGGATGTTCTTCTAACAGAACATAACTTTCAGCAATTTTAAAGTTGATGGGGTTTTTTTGCTTCAGCCGCTGATAAAACAACCTGAAGTATCCTGCTTCAAAAATGTATTTCTCAGAAGCGTATGGGAGCCAGGCACTACCTCACTGGAGCTGCTCTTCCCTATAGTCCAGACATTCTAACCACACCACACGTCATATCAGAGCCCAAAGTACCATCATAGCTTGATGCTACATCAATCCAGGTCAGGAAAAATCAGCCCATTGGCTTACGGTTCTCTTGGGAATCAGGACAATGAGGTCTTACTTGGATTTATGCAGCGTATAATGAGAGCGTGCCAGTCTCTCTTCCTCACTAAGCTCCATGAGAGACCGAGGTCCTGGGTCATGTGGTGAGCAAGTGGCTATGAACATCCTGGCTGGGAATGCAAGCAGTCTGTAACCCTGGGAGCTGAACTCCTACTGCCATATGGCAAAGGATCAGAGGGAAATTCACTCCAAGACAAGAAAAAAAAAATCACTAAGTGATTTAAAATGCATTTCAGGCCAAGTGAAACAGTTAATTCTATTTTTCTGTGGAAATTTGCAAATATTCAGTGAAACAAAACCTTTCCAATAGAAAATTGGAAAAAAACCTATTCATTTTCTTTTCTTTTTTTTTTTAATTTTATTTATCATCCTGATAAAAGATTCCCAATCAGCTCTGGATATTTGCATCAGAGATTTACATTTTAAATATATCTTGTTCGTAAGCCAAATTTTTGGCAGATAGGAATTAGCAGATTTGAGTCAATAGAGACTGACAAAAAAAAGGAAAATGCACCTCTACATTGTCAAATGCTCCCTTCTGATATCATATAGATGGATACAGAATTAAACTACCTGAACTGCAAAGAGGAATTCATCAGAACAGCACAAGGTCATACTATGCCTTCAATATTCTCTCTCCCATTCCCAAACGTTCATGTGTGTCCTCGAGAAGATGCCTCCTTCTGCCTGCAACCCTCATAGACATAAGCCTTAGATTTACCCAGGGCAGACACTAAATCCTTCATCCAAGTCACTATGGATGTGATGCTGAAGAGAATTGGCTCATTTTTGAGGGGAAAGCTGCCTAGTGGGAAAGGACCTGGGGGTGCCGATCAACAGCAGCTGAACATGAGCCAGCAGTGGCCCAGGTGACCAACAAGGCTGACAGCTCCTGGCTTGGATCAGCCATGGGGTGGCCAACAGGAGCAGGGAAGGGATCATCCTCCTGCACTCAGTACTGAGGAGGCTGCACCTCAAATCCCAGATTCAGATTTGAGCCCCTCATTCCAAGGATACTGATGGACTGGAGGGTGTCTGGAGAAGGGAAATGGAGCTGGGGAAGGGGCTGGAGCCCAGGGGTTCTAGGAGTGGCTGAGGGAACTCGGGTTGTTTAGTCCAAAGAGAAGGCTGAGGGGAGACATCATCACTCTCCACAGCTCCCTGAAAGGGGTTTGTGGTGGGTTGAGGTGGGTGCTGGTCTCTTCCCCCAAGTGAGAAGTGATAGGAGGCAACGGCCTTGAGTTGCACCAGGGGAGGTTTGGATTGGATAGTAGGAAAATTTTTTTCACCAAAAGTGTTGTCAAACATAGGAACAGGCTGTCCCCACACTTTGTGAGGAGGTAAATGCAGAAGTTTCAGCTGCTTCTCTCACTAAGAGCAGCTGAAAATCATTCCTTGCGATTTGTCACATTATCTGACCCAGTGGGAGGTGTCCCTGCCCATTGTAGGTGGTTGGAGCTAAATGGGTTTTAAGGTCCTTTCCAGCCCAAACCATTCTATGATTTTCTGCCAGGGGGCCGATGAGGCTGCTCCTGTGTTTGATGCCTCGCCTCAAAGTTAGACACATGCTCTTCATTCGTATTCTGCTGGTGGTGAGGGCACACAATTAGAAGTTGACACAACAGCAAACACACACTTTGTGAAAATCATCACATTTAGCACGATCCCCATACTAAAAGCATGAGCCAGCACAGGGAGCCTCTTTCAGTTTACACAGAGAGACTTGGGGTCTCCTGGCAGGCAGGGCGAAGCCAACATTTCTGAGTAAACTTTGTTAGGAAAACAGATTGAAAACTCCAGAGATTCAGCTAAATCTTATTCAGGAAAACACCTTGTTACCCTTCTGGTTTAGAATCATAATTTAATGCCAGTGAATAAAACATACGAAGTGGTAGTGAAAGCGTCTTTGTAACGAAGTTATGTAATGCTTTTTCTTTTATCCAGAATGAACAAAATTAGCCGCTTTCTTCTGATTGTTATTATTATTGTGACTTGTTGGGCAATAGTTGCTACAATCAAGACTTGATGGCTCATTAGTGAGTTATTTACTGAAAACAGTCAAGTCTCAATATGTAAATTCTTAGTCTTGTATTGATGTGCCTCTGAAATTTTGTCACATCTAAAATTAGAATTCAGAAAGAAGCCCCTCCCCTGCATTTCAATTGTTTTCTGAGAAAGCAGGAAGATATTTCTTTAAAATCTACCCTTTCTTTAAAATCTGCTCTAAAATCTGCTTATTTGATTTGTGATTATTTGTGAATGTTGGGGTTGTCCATGCAGGGACAGGAGTAGGACTGAACGATCCTTGTGCATTCTACCTCAGGACATTCTAAGATGCTATGATTGATAGTATGGAGTAGGGCCATTCAGCTCGGGAGCAGATGACCACACAGACAGACTGATGCTTTAAAGACTGTCCTGAGAGATGGTTATGCCTTGAGTTCAGCCCCGAGGCTGCTTGCACTTCATGGTTTTCTTGACCTGTGACTAGGATCAGCTGGATCAGGGAAGGATAAGTCTGGGATAAAAGACCAGGAGTTCAGGTTTTATAATCCCTTGGAAATGTGAGTGCTGATAAAATAACTCTAAAGGCACTCTGAAACTCTTAACTAAATGCGATGCATTGCTGTTATCCTGAAAATCAACAATTGCTCTGCCCATTTTCTGTAGCCAAAAGACAAAGCCATTTTCCTGATACATTCCCACCTACGCTTACTGCTGAATATTCTGCCTTGCTGAACCTTCCCTTTAACCCTGTCACACCCTCCATCCCAGCAGCCCCCTCTTTCTGTTCCAAAGGAGGATTATCATCCTGACCATGCTGCTGTGTATCTTCACCCAGGCAGCCTGCGCATCCCCACACCTCTTACCTGCAATGAATTACTAAGTGTGAATCTTGTGGGGGCTGAGAGGGAAAATCTAAGCCTTTTCTCCTCACTCTGGGGGAAAAAAACTCACCCAGATTCTTACAAATTGCTCTGCAGAGATTATTTTAACCTTTCAGAACTTAAATTTGATTTTACCGCTGACATAATGTTACTGATTTTGACAGTTAAACTTTCCAGTCTGCTTGTTCCTTATATTTTAATATCCTGTTACCTCTGGTAGGGAAGAGCTAAAATTTCATCACAGATGATGATGTGGGAAGAGATTTTTTTTAAAAAAAAATTGCTTAAAACAGAGAAATAATGACCTGTATCAGCAGCAACACAACTTCCTAAGTGACTACTGGTAACAGCAACCTCAGAAAAAAATATGAAAATCAATGTGTACAACCCACTACTCTACCCTCCTTGTGCCTTCTTGACCCAGAAACTCCAAGGCAACGTGTCAATAATAGGTGACAGAACTGTGAAGTATTTGGCCTTCACAGTATCCTGAGCTGTTGGGAGTTGCCTTCAAGGTTTCCACCTTCCAAAAGATAGGGTTAAATGCAGGTTTTGAGGCAGTTGCATCAAGAAGATTGGGGAAGAAGTAGATTTTAATGTACAGTTGATGACAATCTTGGCTCTTTCTTTGAAAGTAACATGATCTGGACAGGTTGAGGTCATTATTGCACAGGCAGGTAGCAAATCACGCTTTCAATGCAAATCCATAATGCTCAATAATTCCTATGCAGCAACAAAAAAAAAATATGCACCACGCCCTGAATGAGTTGTTAGGATGTTTTTCAGATGCCGTTAGAAAGCAGACATTAAAATCATTTCCTCAATGCAACTTCATTACCAGAAACTTAAAGAACATCCCCTCTCAGTTTACTCCTGCCTCTCAGATACAACTCCTCATTGCGTTATTTGAAACTAGTTTATTCAAGTATGCAGTGACTCTGGGACATTTGCACAGCAATGTCAGATGCTATCTGAGAAATAAGTAGTACATTTTCAGGCTCTGAAAGTAATTTTTGATGACACCCTTCATGGTCAGTTTTCTCATTTTGAGCAAGAACTGGGATTCCATTGTGATAACTGAGGGCTGCATGTTACTTGATCTACAGTAATGTAGAATAATTACTAGCCTATTGCACTTCATTACACTACTGTAATAGGCAGCAGGTCAGTGTTTGAGCTACAGCTGCTCTGAAAATTGAGCTGACACTGATACTATGATAGAAGCGATAGCAAAAGGCTCTCATGCAAATTGTTGAAATTAGCTTCCACTCAACGGGTTTTGAAACACAATACATGACTTGGATCAGGACACCTGGGGTTGACTTTTTTTTTTTGCCTTAGATACAATAGCATGGTCATGAAATAAATTAATTGTTCCGTGCAATACGCCTTGTAAAAGGTCACTGAAATACCAGAGGACTCTAAATACCACAGGTCTGTTGGAATCCGGCTCATAACATTCCCATACATACTATTGCAGGCTATCTGATGGTGAGTTTATTTTATCTACTTGATTCTCACAATCATTTGCAAGTGTTTTGCTCCTATAGTCACAGGACATTTCATTGCATAAGAAACCTCTGCTTTTCATGACTGCACTTAATTTATCAAGCCTTCAGACAAGGGCAGTAGGCAAAGGCTATGTGTAAAGACACATTTTCCCCTAGCAGCTACCTGGAATCTCATCCCAGGGCTGCTGCACTGCAGGATCCCACACACAGTCAATCCTTTGGAGAAGCACGGGATGATCCTTACTTCAGGTCATAGAATCATAGAACTGTTTGGGACAGAAGGGACTTTAAAGGACATCCAGTTTCAATCCCCATGTCGTGGGCAGGGACACCTCCCACTGGATCAGGGGCTCCAAGCCCCATCCAACCTGGCCTTGAACACCTCCAGGGATGGGGCAGCCACCACTGCTCTGGGTAACCTGGGCCAGGGCCTCCCCACCCTCACAGAAAACCATTTCTTCCTAAGATCTCATCTCACTCTTCTCTCTTTCAGCTGAAAACCCTTCCCACTCATCCTATGCCCTCACTTGCCAACCAAGAGCCCCTCCCCAGCTTTCCTGCAGCCCCTTTCAGTACTGGAAGGCAAAACTGTACTATCAGGTCTCCAATGAACACTCAGGCTATAATAGCACCAGTAAACTTGAAATACAGTTGCTTGAAACACTTCTTATTGCTATTCAAAAATCAATGTGTGTGTTCTTAAGGCAAACAGAATATTTTTCCCTGAAACACTCATTTAATCAAACTATTCATTTCATTAAATTGTATTTTGCTGGAAAACCATTGTCCAAGCAGATGTATCACCTCTTTTCTGTAGAGAATGGTTAGAAATGCTTACTCACAAAAAAAAGAGAAACTTGACATCTGTGGAGAAGGAAATCTTGCTGTACCTCCAGCATGAAGCAAAGTGTTTTATAGAAACATCCACATACATTGCCATCACTGTTCTTCTGTAGGTGGGTTCTGTGTTGAAGGCCTCCTAGCCACAAACTGTGTGTCTCTAACAGAAACTGGTATCTAATCTACGATGCTGTGAACTCCACTCTGGTGCACATTCCCCTCTGCCTTGAATCAAGCCAGGGGATCCCCAGCATGGACTTTCTTTTCTTCTGAGCTAGGACACTACATTAAGAGTTCTGTGTCTTCCTCTGGTGTTTGGTGCTCAGTGTGATTTAGGCAGTCCTCTTTTTTCCTCAAAAGATGCCCAAGTTCAGAAGCAATCCTTCACCACCTGACAATGTGTCCTTCATGAATAACTGTGCTGCTTTTTATATGCCTTGGAATAGTTCTAAATGTTGCCTTTGCTGGAAACGTTCTCCTGGCATACATATTTACTGGTTTCAATGTGTACACAAAGGGATAACATGGAAGTACACACAGGCATCTGCAGTCTTACCCCCTTAATGCACCGTGCGCTGCTGATGGATTGCACAGTTTAGTCTTTCCTAGCCTCCTGGGGGATTGATGCTACAATTGACTACCACTATTTGTTTGAAGTCCCTATAAATTAATAAAAAAATCAATACCTGTTTGTAAATGCCAGCTAATCACAAGTAGCTTTGTATCAATTAAAGCAGGGATATAAGAAGAAAGTAAATGGACAATACCTGTGTGGGAGAAAATGTCAACAGTCGAAGTTCATCTGCTACCTGAATGATTCCAGATACGTTCAGCCTGTTCCAGTGGTTTTGCTATTCATGAGAGGTGGAGGAGGAGGAGGAGAGCAAAGCAAACATAGCCCAGGCTGTATGGCCAATGAATACAAAAAGCCACTAAGCCATAAGAGCAGGAACACTAGCAGAGAGAATTGGAATGCAGGAAAATTCATTATCTGGATTCCAAAATGGAAGCAAAAAAAAATATCTTACACTGCCCCTCCCCACATATTACTGGATGAATATCTGGGAAGGAATTATCTGCTTTTATACCTCAGAAAACAGGTTTCTGGTTTGCCTATGGTAATTATGGCTCAATTATGTCAGCCAAAAGCAACCAGGAGGTGAGATCCACAGTTACTACACGTGGAATTAATAGAAGATTGACATGTTGCCCCCAAAAGGTACAGAGGTATCGCTGATGCATGAAAAAGCTACATGGAATTGTATCTTGTCATCGGGTTTGCTTCAGTTAATTTGATGAGATCCCATGGAGCTGTCAATACATTTGCAGACGAGGGTCAATTCCTTGCAAGAAAGGTTAAATTGTATTCAGCCATATGAATGGAGCTCAGAGTAAGGAAGCAACCCAGGATCTATGGTAGATTTAGAAAGGATATTGGGAAGAAATTGGTTATTATGAGGGTAGGGAGGCCCTGGCACATGTTGCCCAGGGAAGTGGTGGCTGCCTCAACCCTGGAGGTGTTCAAGGCCAGGTTGGATGGGACTTGGAGCAACCTGATGCAGTGGGAGGTGTCCCTGCCCATGGCAGGGGGCTGGAATTGGATGGGCTTTGAGGGCCTTCCAACCCAAACTATTCCATGATTCTATGAAATAGACTTCATGCTTGAGGGATCAGCTGGGCTCCTGTATTATCATACGTTTATATCATACAATGGGAAATGAGAGGCCATCCTAAGGAGTCCTAACCCATTTGTGCTTAAGCCTGCTTGGCTGGTGTCCTCTTCAGCCATTTCTGCTCCTTAGGAATGATATCACAGCAACTCAGTGCAGTAAGGAATAGTGGGGACTTGCAGGCTAAGCTATCAAAGTGTATTTCTTTGGGGTGTTGATGAATGGTAAAATACTGTCTGAGCTGCTGCGGGAGCTGCTATGCAAGACTTGCATGAAACTTTGGTTCCCCTGCTTTAGCTGTGGAAAGTGGTTGCATAAGCTTTTTCCAGGACCCACAGACAACCTGGTGAGCAGTCCAGAGAAGCTTGCTGGTTTGGATAAATTGTTCTCACCTACTCCTATTTCTCAGCAGTAGCCATCCTTTCAGTGCATTCCTTCTCCTTTTAAATTACCAGTTCGGCCTTTCATCTAAAAGATGAGGGACATTGCCAATGTATTAGTAATTAAGCTGCTGTGTTAATTACAGCAAGGTCTTTCTTTCTTTCCTACTTGCCATTTCTGCAGCAACAATCAGAATTTATAAAGCTGCATGATTATATTTCCTGAGTTGTTCTTTATTTCTTCCCTTATAATATCCAGCTTCCCATTTGTTTTGACTGTGGCCTGGCACTAAGTCGATATTTACACTAAAATACTCATTATAATCCTAACACCATTTCTCATGCTTGCAGACAACAAGGACTTCATGTAACCATAAGCAAAATTAAGTATTTTTCCATTTTCATCACATTGCGTTTACCTACATTCAATACCCATTTTCTTGCCCTATTGATAAGGTCCTTCTGCAACTTTTCACACTCACTCTGCATCTTTACCATCCTGAACAATCTCAGTATCCTCAGTAGATTTCACCAAGACCAAATTGCTTATTTGGAGTGAATCCTGACTGCAGGTCATTCCTAGACACTCTGGAAACCAAAGAGGCTCTTGGATTAGGATCTGGCAGCCCTGAAGACATTGATGGCTGCTCCATCAGTCCTAAAGGTTGTCCACAAAAGAAACCTGCCAAAACTTAGACTTTACTAGAACATGCGTATTTAAGAGGATAGGAATTTTGCACGGCACTGCCTTTTCCCTCATTTAGAAGGCTTAAATAAGTCAAGATATATGTGAATTTTGGGTTATTGCTTTTCCAAAATGCAAACATTTCTTACACAAGTTACAATGCTATTGTCTGCAGACTGCATCTGGTCTTTCACAAGAGATTCCCATAGCGATTTCCATACCATAATATACAATTGCCTTATTTTTGTTTATACTTTTGAAGGAAGCTCACACACACACGAAGAAAATGAACAAACAAAATCTTCCAGGGCCAAAAGATAGCTAAGGAAAAAAAAACCCTAAAACACAAAGCCAATGTATTTTTCCCTTATGTAATTCTGTTTGTGAATAGAATGTAAATCAAGTTAGCTGGATAATTTGCTAAAACCCATGGATGCAATAATTCTTATGTTGTTCTAACAGAGAAAGAAAGTAGAAAATGTTACAGGGAGAGACAATATGCAATTATGTATGAATGCTAACACCCTAAGGGACAAATTACCAACAATGACAGTAAAATACTGCCGATTTCTTTTTGTGCTACAGCATAATTGACTTATACTCTGACGAGAAGAAACAGCTTAGCTTTGCAGAAGCATTTAAAAATACAAGTTGTGTATTTGCTGGAAAGCATATAGCTACTTTGTTTTGCCACTTTGCTTTACCTGTGAGATTGGTTACATTCCATTGTTTTAACTTACATACATAACTTGACTTGAGAAAACAGTTTTTTATCTTTAATCATTCTTAATGGTGTTACTTATGTGACTTCAATTATTAAATCAAACTTAGTCAATACATTTAATGCAAACACTTAAAATTGCACGTGGGAAACCTCTTTGTTGTGTAAGTGGAGGAGAAATAAATCTTTCTCTAATGACTCACATGAGCTGAGCCTCAAGGGGCTGTTCCCATCCATCAGCGCTACACCTTGTAGAATCTGCTTCATGGCACGGAAGAGCAGTAGCTGATGCAACCTGATAAGCAGCAATCTGCAAACACCAATCTTGGGGCAGAATCTGGACCTTAATTTGAATTTTATTGTTAGCCTCAAGGAAGATTAAAGAAACAGAGTCAAGGTTGGCTGCTCAGCATCCAGGGTTTTTTGAGTTACAGTTACAAGGTTTGTATGACTTGTTTTCAGATCTCACCTTGCCCAGCCCTGCATAAATGCTCTGATTATTCTGGTTTTGTAAAGTTGTTAAGGAGTGGAGACAGAGGTATGCAAACAACCTTATATTTTACATTTATGGATATGGTATTTTTATAAACGCAGGGTACCTGGATGTCACTATGAGTAAGGCCTCTAAAGGGTACTTAAAACAGGAAACAGTGGTAAAGGCAGAGTAGTTTTGCTTGAAAATCAGTTTTCAGAGAATTATAGAAGATCTCTAGTTTAAAGGGAGCCATGAGGATCATCCAGTCCAACCCTCTGCTCCTCACAGGACTACCTACAACTAAACCATGTGATTAAGAACATCATTCAGACGCCTCTTGAACTCTGACAAACCTGGGACCATGACCTCTTCCCTGAGGAGTCTGTTCCAGTGACCAATAACCTCAGTAAAGAACATTTTCTTTCTGTCCAATACGAACACCCCCTGACACAGCTTCACTCTACTTCCTTGTGTCCTGTTACTGGTTTCCAGAGAGAGGAGATCAGCACCTCCCTCTCCACTGCCCACTTTGAGGAAGTTATAGGCTTTGATGAGGTCTCTCAGCCTTCTCTTCTCCAAGCTGAACAAACCAAGTGACCTCAGCTGCTTCTTAAGACCTTTCACCATCTTGGTCACCCTCTGCTGGACACTCTCTGATGTCCTTCTTATATTGAGATGCTCCCAACTGCAGACAGTACTTGAGGTGGGGTAGCATCAGTTCAGTGTAGACTGGGACAATCACCTCCCTTGACCAGCTAGCTATGCCATGATTGACCCCAGGGCATGGTTGGCCCTTTTGGCTGCCAGGACACACGGTTGACTCTTGTTGAACTTGCCATCAACCCAAACTCCCAAATCTTTTTGCAGGGCTGTTCTCCAGCTTCTCATCCCTCACTTTGTATGTCTAACAGGTTTACTCTACTCCAGGTGGAGAATACGGCACTCGCTCTTGGTAAACTTCATATGGTTGCTGATTGCCCAGCTTTCTAGTTTATCCAGATCTCTCTGTAAAGCCTCTATGCCCTCAAAGGAGTCCACAGGTCCTCCCAGTTTTGTATCATCAGGAAGCTTTCTTAATATACATTTGATTCCTGCATCCAGATCACTATTAAAACATTAAAGAGCACCAGGCCTAAAATTGAGCCCAGGGGAACCTCACGGGTGACCGGCCACCAGCCTGAAGCAACCTCATTTACTACAACTCTTCGAGCCCAAACCATCAGCCAGTTATTCACCCATCATTTTACGAGCTCGTCTTGCTGAATGCTGAACATTTTATCCAGAGGGATACTGTGAGAGATGGTATCAAAAGCTTTTTTAAAATAAAAAAGAACCATATCTACTGGCTCAAAAGATTCAAACCAGACTGGCAAATGACAGCTGTGCTCTCTGAGAAATAAGCAGTAGATTCACACCAGGGTAGAGCTAGGTTTGCCTTTTCTGTCTCCTTGTTATTTTCAAGGACATTATCTTTCTAGAGGATAGAAGAAGAAAGGCAAACATATTTTACACCTTTAGAGACAAGTTCAAATTAACTAGAAAGTTTTTGCACTGCAAAATTGGGAACTACGTTATGGACTATTCAATGGAAAATGGAAATGAGCAGGGTTTCATCTAACCTAGGGAGGTACAAACCATTGAATTCATGCTATGCTGCGTAACCAGGCACGCTACCTCAAAGGAGCCCTTATATTAATTCTGGCTCAGCACCCATCATTATGGAGGGGAAAAATGACAGTTTGCACAAAATATCCCTCTAAATCATACTCTGTCAGCACAATTTGAAGAAGCAAACTATTGATGTTAACTCGTATACCATCTGGAAAGTCATACTACTTAATTCAGCCGTTGTAAAACTCTTCAAGTCAGAACTAGAAAAAAATACAATCATCTGGGAGAAAATGAGTGGATAAACAAAGAGTTCTCTTAATATTCCTTGGTAGTGAGGTGTAACAATATGATTTAACAGTCTTGTCACCTTTTATAAATATGGTTTGACAGCCTCGCGACTTTTTATAAATACTAATGAACTAATGCAGACATTACATCGTCTGAAGCCTGCTCCCAGTGACATCGGTGAGTAAACTAGAGGGAGTATATGAGTTGATGTACCTACAGAAAGAAACTGAAGAATGACTTTGGGTTAGTGGAAAATGTAAGACAGCAATAAGTTCCATGTTCCTATTGGAGAAGTAGAAGGGAAGGGGTGTCACTGAACAATTATAACATCTTATCACACAGAGAAGACATATTTTGCTCTAAAAAGACAGAGATGCTGCAAACACAGTCCCTATGGAGGAATTAGTGTGGAAGGCACTGAACCTCACAATATAACAGATGCAAAATCCTGTATTAAAAGCCATGCAAGTTGGGCAGTGTAACAGAGGAACCAATGATGCATCAAAATTGAACTTCCATGTCTGTGAGCACTGGCCTTTAGGCTTGTTCAGGGGACAGGGAACTTCATTTTGCTACATCTTATGCAGGTAATAATTCATTCTGAATGGTCCATAGTTCCTTTTTTTCTGTACAGTCTGCTTATAAGTGGTTGGCACTTCTAGTCTACCGCAGCTGAGAAATATTTACAGACAGTGCAGTTTCAGCTGGAGTTGAAAATAAAGTACAGGAAAACCAGGACCAAATGTGAGACTTGTAGTGACACAAACACTGTTTTGCTTGACCTAAACCATCAATCACATCTGACCCTGAATCTCACAGTATTATCCTTACTATGTACTTAGGGTTTGCTCTACTGACTTCGACAGCCAAGGCTTTTCAGATCTCAGGATGTCTGCCAGTTGCAGAGCACCCCATGCTGAAAACAATTCTGTTAGTACACAATTATTTCTGTCAGTATCTTGCGCAATAGAAGGTACATTGTTCTGTTCCTAGTTATGACATCACTGTGTAACATACACCCAAGTGTGGCTAGAGAGCAATGAAGCTTTGAAATTAGATCAGCCATTTGCTTGTACATCTGTATCTATATGTGGCCTGAACACTAAAACAGCTTACCTGCTCTCTGAAGGGCATTAGATCTTAGCCAGTTGAACTGGTCTCATTTATTCTTTCTTCCACCAATGATTGGTCTTCAAACAGGTTAAGGAAGTTAAAAGAGGTTTTACAGAGACAAGAGTGTGAAAACTTACAGCTGTGAGGACACCAAGCATTTCCTCACTTGGCTTGCCCATCCAGCTTTAGTCAATAAGCTCCCTTCCTCAGGCACTGAGAAAGATATAGATTTTAGCCTGATAGTAGCAGACACACCATCTGAGAGCAGATTAGTGTCAACGGGAAAGCAATACAGGTGACTTCTCCAGCGCATAAGTAGTTCTCCTGTAACACTTAAACCCTTATCAGATTCAGATGCCTCCTCTCTGCCTTTGACCTTAAGCCCCAATGAGATAATATTTGACAACTGTCTCCACGGCTAAGCAAGATGTTTACCTGTTACATTACATATGCACTGCATATACATTCTCTTGAGTTCAAAATGATTATACAAATGCTAATAATCAATTAAAGCCTCACAACTTCTGAGATTAGGGAGTGTTATTATCTTCATTCTACAGATAGGAAATGAAAAGGCTTTGAAAGGTTACGTGATTTTTTCCAGAGGTCACTTAGGTTGTGATATACAGAGGGCTCCTCAGTATCAAGGCTGTTCACGAGGACTCCTACACTTCAGTCTCAAGGCCTGGGACAAACTCTGATCAACAGTTGAAGTGATTTTTTTATATGCTATATTATATGCACTTAGCTATAAGTCAGAAGATTAATGCTGACTTAGTTATATCCAACATTTAGTATAATTTCAAGGTCTAATGCTAGTGATGAGTGTCTGAAACTTCTGTTTTTTCCATCCTCTTACTTTTCGGCGACATTAAAATCTCCTTACCACCTGGTTAAACTGGCAAATATCAGCTTAAACACCTGTGTTCCTGATACATCTTTTAATATCGCAGCATGCAGTGCATGCCAGGTGCGTTACTTTGAGAGGCTTGGGATAGGGATTCAGTCTAAAATGATGCCGGTCTCACTAAGAACCATGTTTTCCTCTTTCTCACTGTGTTCCTCTAATCTTCTTACAAGGCAAACAAGCCAGGTGTTTTCTGAGTACTTGGGAGAATACAGTGCTTTCAATTCAGCTCCAGATGTTTGTACACTGAGTTTTGTGCAATTATCCTGCTGTTTATGTGATGCATAACTTAAGAGGGTCAGTTGCTAACAAAATACTTCCCTTTCCCTCTTTCATACACCCCAAAGAGTAATAAAGATCTTGTGCAGGTTAAGAAGTCACGACAGTAGCAGCGTAGCCATTTAGTACCTCTCAATTACATCTTAAGAAACACTTTTCACTATATCCATGTTGCACTTTCACATAAAGACTATTTAATTTTAAGAAGAATTAGCAAAGAATCAGAGGTGGGAAGGAGTTACATGGAAAACAAAGCTTATATGGCGACTCGTCACTCCAGAATGAAGTTAAAGGCTGTCCAAGAGTTGTGTGAATACTGTGCTAAGTCTCTCATTTTAGAAACATTGTTGGATAACATGAGCAGATTCCAGCCTAATACAGCTGCACACCCCTCTATCACACAGCCACCAATTCCTAGCGAATTCTGCAATATAGTGACAGTAATGGAAAGCAAAATGATCTCTAAATAATGGTTTAAGATGGTTACTTGATAAAGAGCACTGCAATAATTATGATCAATGGAGCATGGATTCAATATATATTGCCCATTTAGATGTACCAGATTAGCTTAACAGCTTGCTTTAATGTTCCAAGTAGAGTGTGTGTGTGTGTGTGTGTGTGTGTGTGTGCGCGCGCACGCACGTGGTTGTGCATGTGTGTATGAGAGGGACAGCACCACACATTTGGGTGTAGTCCTCATTACTTAATATTTATCCATGCAGACGAGTACCTTGTGGTATGGGAAAGTG
Source organism: Phaenicophaeus curvirostris (assembly GCF_032191515.1). NCBI lineage: Eukaryota > Metazoa > Chordata > Aves > Cuculiformes > Cuculidae > Phaenicophaeus > Phaenicophaeus curvirostris. Next base: position 10,392,840 of record NC_091400.1, on the reverse strand, counting down.
AGGTGTAAAAGACTGTGAGTTGTAAAGACAAAGCATAAATATATATACCTGCTGAATTTCCATGGAAGGTCATCTGTTAGCTCCAGCGTTACATGGAGCTGACAGCTGGGCTGCATCATGAAGTTGTATAATATTCTCTGGTTAAATAAGTGACCTTATTCACATAAATCTAGTGTATAAGCCCTTTCTGCTCCTCTGTGGTCATGTTAGTGGACTATGAATGCCTCCTGGGTTCCACAGCGATGCAGACCACTGTTATTCCTGGAAAACTGAGGCAGAAGGGGGATAAAGTGTTTGCAAAGGCACGCAGGCCCTGGTTGAGCTGGGAACAAATGGTTGAGCTCCTTCAGCCTAACTGCTGGCACATGCTGCCTCTTATTATGCAATAAAATAACGAGCAGTTGGGGTTTTGTTTCCAGCTGAGAGAGGACATGATCTTTGTGTCATACCTGGGACAAACATAGGATTGTATTTTGACAGGGCACAGCAGTGCAGGGGCAGTTGTCACAGAGAGTGTTGGACCTTGATGACTGAAGAAGCAAGACCAGGGAGAGTGGATGCAAAGTCCAACTACGAAGGCTTCTAAATGCATACTTAAAAAACACCCCAAACTCAACACAAAACCTCGCATGAAGGTTTTAAAGCTTTTGTTGGGTTTTGTTTTCTCTGTGCAGGTTTTTGTTTGTTTAGGCTATGCTAAATAGGCTGCATCAAACTTGGATTGGTTCCCTCAGATGTGATGCTTGGCAAGGATTTTCCCAAGGTGTAACATATCCGAAGGAAAATTCCATTGGCTGGCACCTCCGCTGGAGTGCACTGCAGTGCTGTGCATCTGCTGGATACTCTGCTCCAGATGAAAAGCTGTTCTGCACCCATGTCCTGTCCTGAAGGTGAAGTAATTCTTCATTTAGATTAGTTGAAGAATAATTACAGAGGACTGATGTAATGATTTCATTCCAAATCTACTATTGGACAGCCTGGAGAAGAGAAGGCCTCTGGGAGACCTTGTAGTGATCTTCCAGTACCTGAAGAGGGTGTGCAGAGAAGCTGGGGAGGGGCTTTTTACAAAGGCTTGTAGTGATAGGAAGAGGGGAAACGGCTGCAAATTGGAAAGGGGGAGATTTAGAGTAGACATTAGGAAGAAATTCTGCACAATGAGGATGGTGAGGCACTGGCCCAGGTTGCCCAGGGGAGTAGTAGATGCCCCATCCCTGGAGGTGTTCAGGGCCAGATTGGATGGGGCTTGGAGCAACCTGATCCAGTGGGAGGTGTCCCTGCCCAAGGCAGGGGGTGGGACGGGATTATCTTTAAATTCCCTTCCAACCCAAACTGTTCTATAATTCTGTTATAGGATTTCAATGAACCTGCTGCTCTATTTGGGGAACGTAGTCAGGCACAAGTTTCTTATGGCATTCACTCCAAAACAATGGATCTGGTTTAGTAGTAGAAAGGTACAGTTGGACTTAATGATCTCAAAGGTCTTTTCCAACAAAATGATTCTGTGATTCTGTAATGGGCTAACTACATGAATACTAAATGCAAAGCTTTAACTGTGGTACCAAATGCTGACTCTGCTTCGTGAAAACTGATGGTGATTGGTGAAATGATAGCACTGTGTGATATACAAATATTTTGGGTGAAATATATAATCAGTTAATTGGTTTATTAAATTATAAACCCTTTGTTTGCTTGAAAGAGCAATAAAACTCACTGACTAAATGAATATTCGCCCCTTTGAAGACTTCTTACATTAATTATGTTTATGCATCACTTGCAGCAGTAATGTTAGACAAAGGAAGCTTTATCTTTATATGCCATAGCTACATTGTATTGTGGTACAAATGATGGCACTGACTTTGTGTCTACATAATTACTGAAATCTTATCCCTTTTGTGTTTGCACATCATTTTCAGTTTTTTGGAATAGTTAAACTCCATTTTACTTTTTAATAACATTTTAGAAATCATTCTGATTCAGGTAAACAGAATTTGATTGCTTTGATGGATTGAAAATGGTTAGCTCAGCCAGAGCTTATTTGATTTGTTTCTTCAGGGATTACAAAGAATAGGATTTTATCTATGAACTGACAAAAGAGGCAATCTCTGCATTTTTGCCTATGAAATAGCAGATCCACTAAGCCATTGCTCCTTCCCATAGTGAATGTATTAGTCACGGGCTTGCTTTTTCTTCATTTTCAAAGTTTTTATTCCACATTGTATGGGGTGTCAAGCTCCTTTGTTCTTAAAAAAATTAAGCTGAAAAAATAATACTGTCAAATGGAGTTTGGGAGATTCAGTAGCCCATTAGATTTCAAGCAGATTTCAAAAACAAACAAACTCTTTCTTGCCAGTAATGGACATCTTAGACAAATGCTCTTCAACTAATGCAATAGATTTAAAAGCCTGAAGTGCCCAAATGCTAATTACCTGCCCAAGTTCAGGCTGAGAGTTCTCCTGTGGGTTTCCTGAGAGCTCAGTCCCTGCCTCCATCAGATTATGTCGTTTTCCTGGTACTGCTCTTCATTTTATCCTGCGTGACATGACATTTGCAAAGCAGACGGTGTCAAGCAAATGTCAATAGACGGTATAGAGATGATACAAGACACCCTGAATAATGTGTTTGCAATCACTCTTACACTGGTCAGCACGTCCACTGAGTCCTCTTCAGAGATGATGCGGACTGCTGGGGGGCTTGAGCCCACGGGTTTAGTTCATAGGTGAACAGATTGGAGTGTGACACTTGGGAAAGTACGGAACAATTTTTCAGGGCATTTGTTATTCACAAGCTCAGTGTTTGTCTCATGCTGTGTGTTGAGGGAGAAAAACAGAAAAGGAAAGTAAGTTGGTTCCTACTCCACAACTCTGCAGACAGGTACTGGACAATGCAAACTTAATTAGTTTCTGTCCAATAACCCTCTGGTTTTTGAGTCATGGAATCAAAGAATGTCCTGAGTTGGAAGGGACCCACAAGGATCATCGAGTCCAGCTCCTGTCCCTGCACAGGACAATCCCAACACTCACACCGTTGGTCTGAGGGTGTTGTTCAAATGCTTCTGGAATATTGTCAGGCTTGGCACCAAAACTGCTTTCCTGGGGAGCCTGTTCTGCTCTGGGTGAAGAAACTTTTCCTAATACCTAACCTAACCCTCCCCAGCACATTTTCCAGCCATTTTGGAGTTTTTTGCCTTTCATTTCCATTTAGGGTAGTAAATAGAGACATTTCATCATTCAATGTGAAAACTGTTCAAGTGCACATTCAGTTTTCAGTAAGAACTACTCACTTGCTTAACACGTAAGTTTTTGCAAGCTGGGACCTCGTACCCTTACATATATACTCATTTAAAATTCCATTTATGACCAGTCATGACAGGAAACACATAGTGTGCGACTTCTGTATCATTCCCTCTACGTACGGAGTTATAGATTTGCTCTGTGAAATTTAACAGGCAGTTTATAAGTGTCTCAGATTAGAAGACCTGGAAATTGGGGTTGGCCCATTTTCTCCTTCCATTTACACCAGATTTGGCCCAGAATCGGGTTGTTTCTCTTCCCTTTAATACACAGATATAGAAAAAGCTACTGATTCTGGTAACCTGAGTTCTGGAAGGTGGCTTTGAGGAACACAAGTACAAATTGCTCTAAGAAAGAGCAGCTGTACCGAACATGAGGCATTCACAAATCTAACTCTAACAGCTTGCTGCATCCTCATACATCCCGAGATGACACAGGATGGTGTGCAGTTCAGAAACAAATGCAGTCCTGGCAGGACTCCCGTTCTGGGGCTTCTGCTTCATTTCACTTAAACATGAATGCTCTCTTTCCAAGGTTAGACATAAATAATTTTATTATTATTAGTTTTTTGAGAAGAACACTCATTATCTTGGTTACCGAAGTGTTTCATATACCTCATTCTTATAATTAGCTGCCTTTTTATGCTGATTTATGACTTATTTTAGCTTTAACTGGTCTGTGTTTCTGACACCAAAAATGATAATCCATCCTCCCATATAAGCTTCAAAGAAATGCTGATAATCTGCTATGCCTGATACTGAGACCTGGCAGCAGCAAACCGGAGGAGAAAACAATGTGCTGAGTAACTCCGTATGAGGAGCAGCTGAGGGAACTGGGGTTGTTAAGCTTGGAGAAGAGGAGCCTGAAGGGAGACCTTATTAGTCTCTACAACTCCCTAAAAGGAAGTTGGAATGAGGTTGGTGCTGGTCTCTTCAAACAAATTACAAATGATGGGACAAGAGGAAACGGCCTCAAGTTGTGCCAGGGCAGATTTAGGTTGGATATTAGGAACAATTTATTTACTGAAATAGTCATAAAGTATTGGAAGAGGCTGCCCAGGGCAGTGGTGGAATCTCCATCCCTGGAGGGGTTCAGAAACATATAGGTGTAGCGCTGTGGCACGTGGTCTAGTAGACATGTTTGTATTGTGTTGATGGTTGGACTGGATGATCTTAGAGGTCCTTTCCAACCTCGATCATTCTATGATTCTATGAAAACCTCCCCAGGTTACTGGGGTGGCACCCAGACCCCTAACAGCATTTCTGACATTGAACTTCTCTCAAAACTGTTGAGGGGACTTTGTCTTTCCCACCGTTATCAGGATTCAGCAGAGGTTGGTGCTTTTGTCAGAAGGAGGAGTGAACTCTTAACGTCCTGTTCTACAGCACTTCTGCACGACTCCCTCCACAGGGAGCAAAAGGTTTGCCTTGAAAGAGTTAAAGCCCATTGCCTTTTCAAAAACAACAGGGTTGTTCACGCAGTTGATGCTGTTTTACAAGGCCAGGTGAGCTCATTCATGAACATCAGTCAGTTCCTTGCCAGCGCTCTGAACTCCCTCGGCTTTAACCTGAGATTTGAGTTGCATACTTCTTGGGCTTAATCCTGTATTTAATTAAGTGAAGGTCAGGATGAGGGTCAACTAGACCAGTGAACTTAATCCAAGACCCACAGGTTATACAATAGCTGCTTTGGGGAGGTATAATTGTAGATAGGAATCGAGAGAAGAAAAGACAATATAATTGAACAAGTTATACGATAAAGGAGGGGGGGAAAAGCAGGATTTCTTTTTTCTAGGCTTCATAGCACTGGATGCATTTTACAAGAGCAGCCACTAGATAGCAGAATGGCAATGATGCTCTGATACTTTGTTGGGCCAAATGCAAGTCAAACAATGCCTCGGTCCCAGCAAACAACGTGTGTAGCTGTGTTCAGATGGTTGCACAGGAGTGAGTGATTTTTTGCAGGCTTTTCCATGTCTTGCTTCCTGCTGCTCTGATTTTAGTCTGCTCTGATTTAGTCTGCGCATTTTTGTCCAGTGTGCTGAAAGAGGAGCTTATTTCCTGAACAAGTGATCAGCCCTGACTTTTGTTCCAGGGAAGACTTTCTTACTGAGTAAGCTGGTCATTAGCCCAGGTCAAGGGAGCACTGGGCTACCCAAAGTCAGTCCTGCATGCCTGGTGCCTCCTCTCAGCATCTAAAAACCTAGGATCCTGCTGCAGGAAGCTTCTATAGCACAACTTACCTGAGTGTCACATTAATTAATAAAAAACTGACATTAAAACCCCTTTGTTTGATACTCCAGAGTTACGCTTCTATTTAATGATAATGTTTTCCAAATGCTAATTTGGTTGTCCATAGGATATGTTCTGAACCAACCCCCAAAAAGCAGTAGTCTCCTGTATTCAAACTTACAGAGAAAGCTTCTTCAAATAGCTGGGTGAGGAGAATTTCAAGAGGGTTCCCACCTAACTGCATCTCAGATGAAGCAATAAAAAGCTGCAGTGGCATTGCATGGGTACAGATACCTCACAGGCTTGCTAGGAAAATTTAATTCATGACCTTGCTGAGTTTGAAGTTACGTAGCCGTAATTCTGCAAGACTTACTTAGTAGAAGTGTCTTTTACAGGCTAAAAAAACTTCGAGCATTGATGGACTCATTCAGTCCCTAGGACAAGGGTTTAGGTCTTTAGAACAGGGCTGGAGCACTTTTGTAAGTCATAGAATGGTTTGGGTTGGAAGGGATGTTAAAAGCTCATCCAGTTTCATACCCTGCCATGGGCAGGGACACCTACCACTGGATCAGGGTGATCAAAGCCTCATCCGACCTGGCCTTGAACTTAAATTATATAAAAACATTCCGAGATACCAGTAGTAATTGATCCTCATTACTGATTCAATTTGTCTGCAGTTGTTTTAACTAAATAACAGATGTTCTTTGGCTATAGCAGATGAGGGATGGGGGAGTGGTGACCTACACAAGGATACATTTTCTATATTGTCGCCTCAAGGGGAAAACAAGATATTTTCAGGAAAAACATAAAATTTTAAAGTAATTAGCTCCTGAGCTGAGATATTTTCAGCCTGCTGTGAATTTTTATGACAGTGCTGTTAGACCGCTGAATATACGGTTTCCTAGTTTATCGTGCAGAATTATAACGATGATGTGCAAGTAATATTGCAGGAGCACTAATTATGTGTCTGTAGCTATATATACACATGCTATACATCCCCAAAAATCTTATCCTGTCTCTTGTAAGAGCTGAGCTGAACCTCCTGTGCTCAGCAGAAGAATGAACTCCATCACACTGCCTAGCTCTTCATCATTTATCTGTTTAAAAATGAAAAAAAGAAGGGAAAACAAGAAGATATCCTTATTTGAAGTGTTTTGCTAGGTGGGTAAAGGACCTAGTGGATCTCAGAGAATTAGTTTTTGATGCCATCTCATTGTCCGACTCCAGACGAGGCATATTTCCTGTCTCAACCTTAACCTCCTGGTTTGCATATTGGGAATAATGATGCTGAACTCATTTGCACAATGCTTGAAAGCAGAGCCAGAATAAGACCAAACGCTCTTATTTGATATGAATCGTGTAATCCTATCTAACAAGAAGAAATGTCATGTTGGAGCCTCTCAGGTACTCAGTCCCTTCAGTACTGGTCTCCACAGAGGTCGCTGATAATGCTCAGACACCCTCAGTCCTTAGCCCCTTTCTGTTTCCATGGTTTGAATCCCAAACCAATCATTCTGCGTACAGGGCAAGAGTAACTCTGTGTCCCATCAGCAACGATTCAAGGTCAGGAGCTGTGTCAAACACGGTTGGACTTGGCTGGAGTTCTGCTGGTGGCCACGGCAATCAGTGGGCAAATGCAGCCCAACTTTATTTATCATTAGGCTGAAATTTTTACTGGAATAGTAAGTACAATAATTATATATATTTACAATAAGCAGAGTCCAATTAAACAAAGAAATAGTTGGGTCAGTCACTGCAGAGCCTCTCTGATAGGAGAACAAGCTTTGTCACTGACCATACTCACCAGTTCATATGAAGCATAAGCTTGCAGGTGCCACCAAGCATCTCCAAAGCCTAAATGAGAGAACTGTAAGGAGGAAATCATACTGTCCTACCTGTGTAATTAGAGAAGCTGATGCGTGAATCATTGTTATAACGAGTTTAATTATAAACATGATTAAATAGGCAATTAGTGCATATTCTGCCCCAGATAAACAAAATTAAATTCCTGCAATATTAACATCTTCCGCGAGGTTTATTACTAGATTACGGTAAGTCATGTGGTACAGGAACATTTTCATGCCCTATATTTGTTGTGAACAAACACCAAGTCTTATTTCCACTTAACCAGATGTAAAGGACAGAATTTGCTGCCTCTCTAAACCACCAGCACCTCCTGAAAAGCAATATTCCATGCATTTAAAAAAATGCATCTTATAAAATAAGCTTTAAAAGATGGGTAGACAAGGTGCTCAGGGATGGTTTATTAGTGGACAGGTACAGCTGGGCTCAATGATCTCAAAGGTCTTTTCCAACCAAATGATTCTATCATTTCATGCTTTCCCAGGTGTCTCTGGAATTTAAAATTCTATTCCTTTTCCCATGCCTCCTAGCCAACTGGTATGGGATTTCTCACCAGCTGCTGATTTAAAGGTCTCCAGTAAACATATAGGGTGCTATACTCTTTATTTGTCCACATCCAAGCCCACATCCTGCTTATATGCGAAGCTTTTGGGGCAATAGAGTAAAACGAAGTGGCTGCTACAGTAACATTTAGCTATAGTGTTGTTATTCCTGACTGTTGAGTTAACCTAGACTCTCTATCTCTAATTATTGTGCTGTGAATCCAGAAAGGATCCCAAATAAACTGATACACCAGTTTATATGCATAAATCTGTCTCAGCAGAAACTGATTCAGCAAATTTTCCACAAGAGCCAAGTCTACCTCAGCGCCCTGGTACGTCGCTCATTGTGTACTCAGTTTTTGGGAAATAAACAGCATTTCTATAAGGCAGCCTGTTATGCTGTGCAGTTAACATCTTCAACAGTGATGGAATAAGCAAGCAGCTGGGTCATGGAAGTCAGGGAAAATCTCAATTTGGATGAGAAATTGCCACAAGTAATTTTACCTCTATGCTGCCACAGTCCCTTACTCTTTCATGAATGAGGCAATCTTCGTCTAATATAGCATGGAATTCAAATCTCACAGAGTACATAATGATGTTCCCACCATACCAAATTTTGTGTCTCTGTCTATGGCTGTTAGTGATGCTCCAGCGTGTAAATCCTCAGGTGGATGACACAGGCAGATTCCAGCTTTTCTCCAAATAAAAGTGAGGGCCAGATGCAGTTTTACTGATCAACGGACTCTGTCATTTGCTGGAGAGCCACAAAGCAGCGTTGGGTTTGACTGGGGTGTCACAGAATCACAGAATCACAGAACAACCAGGTTGGAAGAGACCCACCGGATCATCGAGTCCAACCGTTCCTACCAAACACTAAACCATATCCCTCAGCACCTCGTCCACCCGTGCCTTAAACACCTCCAGGGAAGGGGACTCAACCACCTCCCTGGGCAGCCTGTTCCAGTGCCCAATGACCCTTTCTGTAAAGAATTTTTTCCTAACGTCCAGCCTAAACCTCCCCTGGCGGAGCTTGAGGCCATTCCCTCTTGTCCTGTCCCCTGGTACTTGGAAGAAGAGGCCAGCACCCTCCTCTCTACAACCTCCTTTCAGGTAGTTATAGAGCAATGAGATCACCCCTCAGCCTCCTCTTCTCCAGGCTAAACAACCCCAGCTCTCTTAGCCGCTCCTCATAAGGCCTGTTCTCCAGCCCCCTCACCAGCTTTGTTGCTCTTCTCTGGACTCGTTCCAGAGCCTCAACATCCTTCTTGTGGTGGGGGGCCCAGAACTGAACACAGGATTCGAGGTGAGGTCTCACCAGTGCCGAGTACAGAGGGAGAATAACCTCCCTGGACCTGCTGGTCATGCCATTTCTGATACAAGCCAAGATGCCATTGGCCTTCTTGGGCACCTGGGCCACTGCTGGCTCATATTCAGTCGGTTGTCAACGAACACCCCCAGGTCCCTCTCCTCCAGGCAGCTTTCTAGACAGACTTCTCCTAGTCTGTAGCACTGCATAGGGTTGTTGTGCCCCAAGTGCAGGACCCGGCACTTGGCCTTGTTAAACCTCATGCCATTGGACTCTGCCCAGTGGTCCAGCCTGTTCATATCCCTTTGCAGAGCCTCCCTACCCTCCAGCAGATCCACACTTCCACCCAGCTTAGTGTCATCCACAAACTTGCTAAGGGTGCACTCGATGCCTTCATCCAAGTCATTGATAAAGACATTGTACAGGGCTGGACCCAGCACTGAGCCCTGGGGAACCCCACTTGTCCCTGGCCTCCAGCTGGATTTCACACCATTTCCCACCACTCTCTGGGCCCAGCCAGCCAACCAGTTTTCCACCCAGGAGAGTGTGCGCCTGTCCAGGCCAGAGGCTGACAGTTTCTCAAGCAGAATGCTGTGAGAAACTGTGTCAAAGGCTTTACTGAAGTCCAGGAAGACCACATCCACAGCCTTTCCCTCATCCAGCAGCCGCGTCACTTTGTCATAGAAGGCGATCAGGTTAGTTTGGCAAGACCTGCCTTTTGTGAACCCTGCTGTCCATACCAGCAGGGAGTTCTGTGCTGGGTATATCATATCCTGACCTGTGCGCATCAATCCAATGCATCAGAAGATGGACAAGGACAAGAAACCCCCCGCTTTAGGCACAGCACATGCTAATGCCTGTGCTGAGCACCAGCGCTGTGAGACTCCAGCACAAGCTGAGGACTGATGTAGGTATTAGCACCAAGCCTCATGCTGATCCGCTGCGCAGGGATGAAATTCAAGCTGAAATAGGAGCTTTGCTGGCCACTATTGGGATTTAGGCGAAGAACATTTACTGATTGAGTGGTCCTGCATTAGGCATGCATACAAATTTATACCAGTAATGGTTGTGAGGTCAGGCACATATTATTTTATACAAAGAAGTAGATGACAAACTGAGATATGCCTCCCAGATGGGGTGGACAGACAAGCATAGCCCTAACACATGAGAAAACCTGCCTCCTCCACAGACCACTTAGGCTTAGTAAGCCTTTATCGCATTGTCCAAATCAGCACCAGCTTGAGCTTTCTGATATCGATAGAACATTAACTTGTCTTGGGTCAACGTTACCTACTAAAGAGCAGAGAAGAACTGCAGAACTCCCCAAGACATAAGGGCTCTGAAAAGCCAATTCAATCCCTAAATATGCTTCTCCTCAAAACTAAAAGGCATTCTTTTCTTTCTCTTCTTTCTAATTGAACTTCTTGGCATTCTAGTCAATGCTCTGTAGTACATTGTAGGAAACAATAAATCCTGGTAACATGAGACCTTGCTACAGTATTTCACCATGGACTCTTTGCTGAGATTTGGGAAGAGCGTAGCAGGGTTTGTGTGCTGAATTATGGGGTGTGCGGGTGAAGGATTTTTCCCCCTTTGCTTTTTCCATCACTGCATCAGCACAGAGTGAAAAACCTCCTGTTGGGTCTGTGCTTGAATGCTCTAGGACACGATGTATTTCAAATATGTTTTAATCTTTCTTTGAAAGCAAATGATTATTTGCAAGCAGAGAACACTGATGTTTCTTTTATAGGGCTAATCAATGTTTGATTTTCTTTGAAACATCATTATGATGATAGTGTGTTTTCTCCTTAAAAGCAAATATTTTCATAGAAAAGAAATTCATTTCAATTCCTAAAGAAAACCTGGCTTTTCCCTGTAAAAGTTGTGGTTATAATTTAAAATGATTTTCCTATTTTCATACAAAATTCTTGAAAAGCAAAAATATGCTCTGAAGCATTTTTTTAATTAAAAAAATTCCTTCCTTTTTCACTGAAAATGTTTGAGGAAAAAAGCCCCTCTTTTAAAAATGTCATTAAAATCTTTATGTTTAACAATTCTTGTTTGTTTTACCCCCAAATACTTCTCTGCTTAATTATTACATTATTGCTACTGTGTCTTCCTGGAAAGCAATCAGGATATTTCTGATTTAATCAACAATTGAGTACTCAGGAACTTCCTAAAATGATCTGAAATGACAAATTCATGAGAAAAAAACCCCAAATGCAGACTTAGGGAGTTTTGAAACGTCATATATATTCTTGAAGACCTATTGGGGCATTTTTACATGATAGTGGGTTAAACATCATTGAGGTCTTAATCTCACCAAGGCGTAATGAGACAGCAAAGAGTTATCCAAGACTCTGTATTAACAATGATTCAAAACTGTGAAATTGTATTTAATAATTTATAGTCTAAATTTTTAACTGTAAGATCATGAACAATAATTCTTTTTGATTATTTTTTCCAATTTAACATCACTATTCTTCAAGGACCAGAGGAGCAGAACTCTGATGATTTTCCTTCCCATTTTGGAGCGTATCATTATGCTGCTTTAACAAAATGTCCTAAATGAATGAAACTCTGACATGGACTTTAAACACTGTTCAAACTTTTTTACCCCAAACTGACCTGCTAGATCAACTCTGAGTTTTTATTCCTCTGAAAGGCTTTATGAAGTCAAGAGGCTTCATGAAGTTCACTTGGGGACATGGTTTAGTAGGCACGGTGGGGTTGGGCTGATGGTTGGAGTGGACGAGCTTAGATGTCTTTTTCAGCCCTAGTGATGCTACGGCTTCATGACTCTACAAGAACGGCACTAGTAATAAAATGCTAGGTTTGTTTTACCCCAAGCATTTTTGGCCATTTAGAGGTTCCTTCAAGTTCAGTCATCAACACTAGAACTTGATTGCAGCATGGCTATTAAAATGGCACAGCACTGGGAAAACAGCATGCATTCTTTCCAAACCTCTACCCCACACCTTAGTTTCCCTCACATTTGATGTGAAAATTGGGATATCTAGAAAAACTTCAGTTTCGCCTTCATTCTTTCAAATTATGCAAAATGCATGGACCAGAAGACTGGTGGTAATAAATACACAGAAACTGAGAACTGGTTATGGCAGATTCCCTCTCAAAGGAATGACCTTCAGTCTGGAAACACAAGCAGAAAGAGAGGCCCACCAACTAGAACTGTACCATCTGAAGCAATCAAATCCTGCAAATATAAATCAATTTAGTATTACCATTTCCAAGTGCTCCCCACAATAAAGACTCTTGTATGCTAAAGTTTAATATTCAGAGTAGAATCCACAAACTCTAACAGGCGCTCCTGGTCAAGATAGCTAATAACAGTTACCAGGGAATGGCACAGTTGTAATCGTATTGCACAGAGCAGCTGGGGATTTACTTGTATGTCAGCTTCTACATCTGAGAACTAGAAAACGATGGTGGGTCAGACCTTCATTTGCTTTATATATTGATATAATTTCATCAGAATTTATGATGTGGGAATTACTGCACTGGCAAGAAATGTAATCTAACCTTCATCTTGCACAATGTAAGTCCGATATTAGGTTTTTGAGAGAAATATACCGACTTGTTGAATCAGATTACTCCAAGTGCATTCCTAATGGATTTCAATATTCCCCTGGATAAACCAATGCTATTTGCTTTGTATTTATTAAATTTAAAAAACTATATATACAGAAGATAAAACCTTTTCTGACACCATATATTCTTTCATTTTGCAGACTACAAACATACATTTGTTCATTATTTTTAAAGTCTAAACTTTTCCCTGGATAACCGTCACTGCATTTAATCAACTACTTATATTTCAACTACATACTTAGAACGATAGAATGGTTTGGGTGGAAGGGACCTTAATGCCCCTCCATTTCCAACCCAACCAGAAGCTTTAAATGTATACAAGTAATCTAAACACTTCAAACATATAAAGAATTTTAAGTCTAAGTATCGAAAGCTTTCCTCCTTCCTCTCTTGGATTAGACAGCTTGTCCTTGCATATCCATGAGGATCGCATCATATAATTATTAGTGCTGAGATATGCCCACATGCCAGGGCAAGCCACAAGTAACAGGATTTATTTGGGATATTCTCTATTATGACACTTCTAATGTATGAGCTCCAAGGAATTTTATCATAAGGTAAAACTTGGAGTAGTCCTGAGGCTGCTTTATATCATGAGTCAATAATGGGGAAAATAATAATAGCAATAAAGACTTATATAAAAAGAGAGGGAGGCATCTGGAAAGCCACTCCCCCAACAGCTCTGAAAAGACCTTAAAAACCCCATGAACTCCAGTCCCTGCCCTATAGTTGGATTATCCCCAAGAAGGGTAATTACTTTCAAACTCATGAACTTAGCCTACTGCTAAGTCACGTTCTCCCAAGCTCTTAGTTGCCGATAAAATGGCAAGTGACCAAAGGAGATCCATCTCTGCTGGTGCAGCATCCGGCTTGATGAAAATCATACGCTGGAGCTCCTGAAAGCCCAGCAAGTGAGTCAGCTGGAAATGAATGTACAAGGACAGAGCGCACTGTGCCTCGCAGCTTGCTTCAGCACCACACTCATTCCTGTACAGCTCTCAAACAAGGCAGGGATGCTCCATCAAAGCATTAGATTGTAAAACAGGAAACAAAGCAGCAGAGAAGTAAAGCAAGAAAACCATCTCTTTTTGGGGCTGGAGCTTTATCCTCAGATGTTATTCAACAATTCCTGTGCAAACAGTGGGAGAAGAGTGAACAGTGAATGGACACTGATGGTGATCTCCCAGACAGTATGCTATCTTCCTCTCCTCTCATCTCGCACCTCTCCTCTAGCCCCTCTGCTCTAAGGACAGGCTGAGAGAGTAGGTTGTTCAGCCTTCAGAAGAGAAAGCTCCAGGGAGACCTTGAAGAACTTTCCAGTACTGAAAGGGACTCCAGGAAAGCTGGGGAGGGACTGGAGTGATAAGACAAGGGGAATAGCTTTACATTATAGGGGGAAGATTTAGATCAGACATTAGTAATGAATTGTACATATGCTTCTATGATAAGTGTGGTGAGGTGCTGGCTCAGGGTGCCCAAGGAAGGCTGCCCTGTCCCTGGAGGTGTACAAGGCCAGGTTGGATGGGGCTTGGAGCAACCTGATCCAGTGGGAGGTGCCCCTCCCCATGGCAGGGGGTGGAACTGGATGGGCTTTGAAGTCGGTTCCAACCCAAACCATCCTGTGATTCTGTGCCAGTGCTTCAGAATAAAGGTACAGTATCTCCTGAGATGGTCATCAGTGTTACACTCACCTGTTCATTTATTGTCCTTTGATGTTCATTGGAAAGCAGCATTATTTAATGATGTAGAAGTTATTGTAACTCACTAAACTCTCCTGATGTTTGGTTGGGTAACTTCCTGCTCGCTTCACCGTACACAGTGTCCTGTTCTTTGCACCTGAAAGACATGTACAGAGCAAATATCATCATCAAGTACTAAGAAGTCCTATCTTGGTAAGATTTTCCCCAGGAGGAAAAGCTCTGTGTTATGAAGTTCACTTGCCTAAACCAGGGCTAATATTAAATACCATAAAAGAAAAAGGTTTTAGCCCAATAGGAAGGGGAAAAAATAATGATAATTTCTGAGTGTGCAGTCACATGAGTGCATCTGTCTGTGTTCTACAGAGGCAAGGTTGAGGTATTACCTAAAAGCATTCATTTCAAAGCGGTGTAGTGAAGCCTGAAGGAGCACTATTTTAAAACAAATCAGTCAGCATTTTATTGGTGTCGGCCCAGCTTTGTACTAAATACTCAGATTAATGTTAAATCACAGCTCAGGAATTATTCATGAGATCTCATACAATGTAATTGCTGATTTTGGCATCAATAGTCTGTATCCCTTTATTTCCTAGATTAGCTTCTCTTCCTGAACTACTGTATGTCATGCCAGAGACAATGATTTTATATGACATATTTAGGAAAGAGGGACCCACCTGTTTTACATAAAACAACGTCTGAGGAATGTACCCTTATTGCCGAGATGCCAGTCTGTGCTGACACATCCCTGTGAAAGGCAGAGCCTGCTGGGGGAACAGAGAGCACAGCACTAAACGTCTCCTTTCAAACTGTTGACTGAATGGTTAGTTTTATTCCAAACCTTTATAGAAACTAATGAAATTACCCTTCACCTATCTTTGAGGATTAGCATTAATGCTCAGAACAAACTGCATGACTACTAATCTCTTAATGTCCCTAAAGATATGTACAAAATGAAATTTATAAATAATAAATGAAACCCAACTTTTCCTAGAAAGCCTGTCAACCCACTCTTTCCTTCTTTCTCTCCAGGAGCTGTGTGAGGTCAGGTTGATACAGGGAGTTGGAGAATAGAATCACAGAATCATAAAATCACTTGGTTGGGAAGACCTTTGAGATCATTGAGTCCAACCATACCTGATCACTAACCAGATCCCTGAGAACCTAATCTACTCATCTTTTAAACACCTCCAGGGATGGGGACTCCACCATATCCCCGGGCAGCCTTTTCCAATGCTTGGCAACCCTTTCAGTAAAGATGTTCCTCTTAAGATCCAACCTAAATCTCTCCTGGCACAGCTTGAGGCCATCTCCCCTTTTCCTGTCACCAGCTATCAGAGAGAAGAGACCAAACTCCACCTCTCTACAACCTCCTTTCAGGCAGTTGTAGACAGTGATAAGGTCTCCTCTCAGCATCCTTTTCTCCAGGCTTAACAACCCCAGGTGCCTCAGCTGCCTCCTGTAACCCTTGTTCTCCACATGCTCCAGCCCCTCAATCTCCTTGCAGTGAGGGGTCCAAAACTGAACCCAGGATATGAGATGCAGACTCACCAGTGCTGAATAGAAGGGCACAATCACTTCCCTGCTCCAGCTGGCCACCCTGTTTTTGATACAAGCCAAGATGCCCTTGGCATTTTTGGGTGGTTGGGCCACTGCTGACTGATGTGGTCAGCAGTGCCTTTGAGCATGGAAGTTAATGAGCTCCATGCTTTGGGTGCCCGTAACTTTTTTCCTCTAAAAATACTGCCTTTTCTTTGTACAGATCTAAATCTCTTCAGCCTCTCCCCCCAGCTCATCCCTTCATGCTCCAAATACCTGTATCACATGGACAAGCAATAAGAGCAAGAATCCCTGAAGACACACAGTATTTCATGCTCAGGTGGCTACGTCCTGCAGCTGCCAGAAAAGGAACACAACCACACATGCCATTTCCTTAAATCCAGATTTCATGCAGACAAAACCCAAACTGCAAATCAGACTTAAATTCTGAGTTAATGGGGAAAATCATTAAAATTTATCAGAATTCATTGCAGTTACTAAAGGCAGAAGAGTTTCCTAAGTGAGAAACCCAAACACTGTTGTCTTTGTTGGACTGTGGAACCAGTATTTTTCTAAAAGATGATGCTGGAGGGATTAGTCACTCTGATTTTCCAGTGTCTTCAGTCCCCGCACTGCACTTTCAGCCCTGCTTATAGAGACTCACACTTGCATACTTGCAGATTTCAGTATCTACGTTTAAAGATGTGCTTGTCTGCTGAAGGAAATGACAGATTCTGAATGGACTAGTTAAAGATTTCCCAGGAGAGTTGGTCTCTGACCTTCATCCCTGGGGTGTTTGTTTGCTCAGCAAACACACCTGAAGGGTATTTATCATGCTTCCACATATTTTAGAGTATAGCAGACACAGAAAATATATAAATAACTCTTCCTGAAAGACTGTGGCAGCATCACCTTGAGCTGACTGTCACGATCCGTTTTGAGACAGACCTGGATCTGCTGAAATTTGCTTCTGTTTTCAAGCCACTGTCACTGGATGCCTTACACAGTCTGCCCAAGGGCTTTTCCCAAGTCATTATTCGATTTACATTTTTGCTATTTTTAAGAAATCTTCACTCAAGGCAATATTTCAGGTGAAAGATTTTGACCTATTCAAGGACCAACTCCCAGAAGACTAAGAGTCATGTCCCAAAAGATCCTTTGTTATTAAATTGCTTAAGACTCACATACTTACTTTTTACTCACTGAACCCCCTCAGCAAAATTTGGAAATCTAAACAAAGCATTTAGGCTTCACACTCAAAGCAGAAGCAAAATTATACACCCTGCAGAGGGAATTCACAAAAACAGTAAGCCAACTGATGAGCCTCCAGATTTGGAAAAAGAGGCATGAGTGTATTCTAAGTCCTCCCCTGTGCTAAGGGAGAAGGACACGTTGCCATGACTGCCAAAGAAAGTGATCTAATTGTTGCCTTATTTTGGGGAGGCTTCTCTAAGAAGGTGAGAGTGGGGCACCATCATTATCTTGCTCTCTCTAACATCATCAGCCCCTACTGCATTTGTACACATCTTGCTTAATGTTTCAGTGTACTGTGTTGAGTCTCTCAAGATGACAAATATGGAGAAACGCCTAACTTACGTATCCCAGTTGAGCCTCAGCATTAGGTGAGGATGGTAAAAATCCTTGTTCTGTGCTCATAGTAAACAAGATTTTTTTGAACACTGGCAACTGATGTCACATAGACATCCACAGGAGTTCTTATCACTTGAAAGTTAGGCAATAGCGGTGTGATGATAAAAGATTGTTTCAATCCTCAGGAATACTGTGTTCGGTTTTGGGCTCCTCACTATAAGAAGGACATTGAGGGGCTGGAGCACGTCCAGAGAAGGGCAGCAAAGCTGGTGAAGGGCTTAGAGCACAAACCTTCTGAGGAGCTGCTGAGGGAGCTGGGGTTGTTTAGCCTGGAAAAAAGGAAGCTGAGGGGAGACCTAATCGCTCTCTACAACTGCCTAAAAGGAAGCTGTAGCAAGGTGGGGATTGGTATATTCTCCTTGGTAGCCAGTGACAGAACAAAGGGAAATGGCCTCAAGCTGCACCAGGGGAGATTTAGGTTGGATCTTACGAAGAATCGGCAGAGGCTGCCCAGGGACGTGGCTGAGTCTCCATCCCTGGAGGTGTTTAAAAGATGAGCAGATGTCATACTTGGGGACACGGTATGGTGGTGGACCTAGCAGGGCTGGATCGATGGTTGGATTTGATGGTCTTAAAGATATTTTCCAACCAAAACCATTCTGTGATTCTAAGAAGATAAATTTCCTTTCATTCTGCAAAGGATGAGAAAATGCTAGCACAGCTGGTTCAGACCTAGGTTTCCAATTGAGCCTATCCCAAAATCTCATTTTCTTTCTGAGGCCTCAGAAGCCTAAAACCCCATTGAGTAGGTTTTCTATGAATAGTTAGAAGAAAATTATATTTATTCACGATAGAAGAGCATACCTTGTGGATAACATTGTATGCTCATACAAAGTACATATATCAGAAAGTCATGAAACATTTCTTAAAAATACTTCCCAAGTGATCACTTCTGCTTGGAAGCTAAATAGTGATTTTGTTAAAATAAACCAGATCTACTCAGTCCCATAAGCGTTGAGTTGGGCTTTAAGGACACAGAAGCCAGAAAAGCAACAGTGCTTATTTTTATGCTAATAATTTTGCAGTGGCCAAATGTACAGTTTTCTAACTTTACCAAGATGCATAAATTAATAATACAAAATAAAAATAGTGTGATCCAAATTACCTCAAGGCTGAGATACCATGTGCCTAATTTCGGCCCAATTTTCATGGCTGTGTTATCTGAGCTTGCATATTTATAATAGAATTACTGGCAACCCGTTTTTCATAAGGAGACCCTCCCGCTTTCAGACCAATATAAATACAGTTGGACAAATTTAGTATGCAGGAAAACAAACATCAATAAAGATTTCGATACACACAATAATATAGAAATGACAACATATTTTTGACTCTGTACAAAGACAAGCATTCATCTGTAAATAATTACATTTCTATCGGTGGCAGAATGGTAGTGTGGGGCATATGAATTTCACCTTCAAAAGATATTCTTTCGTTCTACAAAAAAACCCTGGCGAGCAGAGGAAACTTCAATCAATGTCTTCTATTCGAAAACTATGACACTGTCAAACTGGTGTCATTAAAGCTAACTAACCATATTAAACGAATATTAAAATATAGGTTTCTTTGCATAACATAATGAGTAAAACTGCTTTTAAGTTTTTCCCTGTGCTTTGAGGTGTAGGTGGCATTTTCATTCCAAAACTTTGAAGTCAGAACAAAATGTACAGGTAGAGGGTACTAGATCAAATAATAATCAACTTCAAAAAGCATTTTGGCTGTTAGATGTCCCAAGGCTAATTTCCTCTAGACATTTTAAATGTAAATGTCTAAACTCATTTAAAAATTGTAAATTGGTCTAGGTTCAATCAAAAACCATCCTGACACAGAACAGGGAGACTGGGCTAATTGTCATTTGTTTGTCAAATGAATTCCATTTGGAAAGCAATGAAACCTCCAAGCTAATTCTTTTAAGGTGAGCTGGTAGCTGTATTATCAGTTAAATGCAGTAAAATGGATAATCACATGATGATAATGAAAACTGAACCTATGTTAGCACTCAGGCTTAGTCTGCCACAGGGCATATAGTGATGGAACTTAAGTACTGTAATGTTCCATTGGGCACAATGGCACCAAGTCTGCTCTTTAGCCTTACGGACACTTTCTTTGCATTTTAAAAAACTTTATCAAAGCACCGTGGCAATGTAGAAAATGTCAAAGTGAAATGCACTGTAGGCAAATTGAGATTTCATTAAGTTTAAATTTATTGCTTTTGACTGATGTATTACCATGCTTGTTAAGAACCAGTAATTTGGAATATCTGCCTGCTTGGTAAAATAGCTTTGTCTCCCTGCATAAGACTTTATATGGACTTTGAAAGACCACAATTCAAAAAAGTAGGGGCTATTTTATTTTCCTAAAGAACAATCTCAAATATTTTTAGGTCTCTGACCTAGTGGATCGATAGATTCATGTGTGGGTCTCAAACGTGTTATTGGTGCACATGGTAGAAAATTACATGATGAATGTTTTTTTTGTTTTGCCTTGGTGTAACATTGCACTCGCTGACAACAGAACCTTGGGAAGAGCTTAAACAATTCTACTCGTCCTGCCACTCTCGGAACATTTCTATTGGAAAGAAATGGAAGTGTTTGTGTGAGATAAGGAATCCAACAAACTGGTGGGAGACTGTACACTTTTTTATATAAATATATATACACACACGTCAATAATGCATATAGTTTGTGCTTAGGAACAGATACAGACAAGGCAGAGATGGAACTGTATGTGTATCACAGCAGAGTATGTACAGTATTCTTTGTGTTGCACACTATATACATTGTTTAGTTTGCAGGCTTCAGCTATGGCAATGTTGACACACAATCTCTTCATGTACTCTGGTGCTTTTCTCACCTGCATGAAAGGATTGGGTCAATAGTGTAGGACTAGCACAATTTCTGACTGATGATGAGGGTTAGTCCTTCAGGAACAGATTTCAGCCTTTGGAGAGAGACCTGGATTGAATTTACTATATTCCAGATATACTTATTTACACTAGGTGCCAGGGTTTTGTGGCAGAAGTGACAACGTTTGTGAAACCCAGGAACGCATTATCATGTTATCTGGTATCTCAGATGGACAGTCAATATGAACAGACTGTAGACACACCTGTCCTGGTATCCAGTTCACCAAGTAATGAAATGGAAACAATAAAAGTCTTTGAATGAACAACAGATATTTGAGTCTTTGGCTTTAAACAAGAGGATTGTAGATTTCAAATGGGTTTCCTCTAGTGTGGCCAAGGAAGCCATATCTGTATTGGTGCCAATGTCGAGAGTCGCACAACAAAGCTCAGCTTGTGGTCTGCCCATGTGCTTTCATTCCCAGAGTATGGAAGTACATCCTTCCTTTTTTGAGCAAGGGAAAGAAGAGAGTTTTCAATTATACCTATTTTGCCTGCACTTGGTATGAAACTTCCTGTTGAAAGCCGAGGAGATGATGATGTGTGTGATTCCCTGAATTTAAACCGTGTTTTGTTTTTACCATTTAAAATTCACATCCTGATGATTACGGCAGTCTGTGAATTAACTGAAATAAGGCATAAACATTTGTCTCTGGCGACAACCTGCTTCCCTCTGCCGCAGAACCCAGCTTGTCTCAATTCCTCCCTGCCTGTGACTGCAGATTTACCAAAACTGGGCACGGCTGCTGAGCCGCAGCCCAGATTGATCCAAGGGAGGTTTGCAGCAGGGGCACTCACCCCTCTTCCTGATGGAAGGCTCCTCCAAGGGACACTGTGCCAAAAGGGTCTCCTGTCACCAGCAATGCCCAGCCTGAGAAGGGGGCTCCCCGACCCACATCCACATGCACTACGAAGTCCCAAGAGCAAAGGGATCCCACCCAAATCTCAAACCTTACTTAAAAATAAAGCCTTTGGAGTTTTGGTTTTGCCCATTGTACAAAGACTACGCCAGCTCTCAATAAGAAAGGTGCAGAGTCAAAGTAGGAGCTAAGGTAAAGCTTTTTATTTGATAAAATATCTGTTTTTTTGCTTTAAGACACATATGTGCAGCTCCCTTTGATGTCCAGAAGAGCTGTACAAGTCTACACTTGAGGGCAGAATTTGGCCCAACGTGATAACACGGGACCTTGTAATCTGAGAAAGGAGTGTATTTATTACATTTTAAAGAATTCGCGGGTTAACTCAAATTAGCCAGGAAGGACTAACGCCTCTGAATAATTCTCCCTCTGAACACTCACTTCAGAACACTGCAAGAATTACAACTAAACTCACATTTCTGCTTTCTTTTAAGGCACTAGACAAAATTTGTGTTTTGGAGTAAGCCACTAGCTGGAGCTAAAGACCTGTAGAGCAAATTCAAGGGAGAAAAGAAAGGAAAGGGGGGAAATCCACGAGCCTGAGGAATAATCCAGACTCTTAAAGGCAGTCCTGGAAGAGGATTGTGAAAGAGTTGTGAGTGCTGGTGGTCATCTGTTAGAAGGGCAGAAAGACCAGCCCTAAAAATGCGGAAAGCCATTTGCTTGAGCTGAGCTAAACAAGAAAACTCTGATACTTAACAGCAGAATGAATCAAAACAAACATGTCAAAAAGAGCTTTTTAAAAGCATCCAAAGGAGCAGTGAAACAATGAAAGGAAGGAAAAGCTGAGATATTAAAGTAATCATTGAAGGCAGAAATTAATTGTTAGGTAGTATTTGGAAATAAAAGGGAATTACCTAGAAATACAGCAGGGACCTAGAAACCCTCTGACCCATTTCTGATACTACAAAGGTTCTTCGAAATGTAGCTGTTTAAACATCATCTGGGAAGATGCTCTTATGCGAGCAGAATGAAAGATCTTTTTTTGTAGATAAAGATCAATTTATCAGTGGCAATCACATATGATATATCAGGTAGGAACAAAGCACTCTCTGGTTTTGAGGGGTCAAAGTAAAATAGAGGAACATGGAGAATATTCTACACATTGTGCTGGTTCAGTGGCACATACACAGGATTTGATCTTCCCGTGTAATATGTGGCACTGAGATGACTTCAGTGACAATGACAAGTGCTCTGAATCAAACAGCTGCCAGCAAAAGGTATTGCAACCTTCCAAAACCTTTCAAATCATCACCAAGTAAATGCCTAATGTGCCAAACAGGATGAAAAGGGCTAGCTTTCCCTCTAGGCTTCCAGAGAGGACAAACAGGAATAAAACGCCACCAGGAACGCGTTTTCTATCTGTGCCTTTTGCACACTCAGTTGCAGCAGACACCGATGCTGGCAGGGCGTTACAGCACGGATATGTGTAAGTACCCTGTTTCCACAGGGGTTACACATGTCATGCTAATATTGTGCTGCCCTTGCCATTATTCAATGAAACACTAAAATATGAATGCAGATTTAAACACTTGTTTAAGAGCTTTCCTGGAGCGGGCTGAAAACTGCTTGTCCATCTCCAGCCAGGTATCGAATGTATGGCTCAGTAAGTATATGGAGCCATTTATTTTCCACAGTGAATTTAGCTTCCAGAGGGTCTCATATGTGTCACACAATGACCACATTAATCTTCCTATCGTGATGATTTTCATAATTGAAATAATTCCCATTCTTTGACCAACTGGTATTTACTGGATTCCTCGACACATTCTGCATAGGCAGCATTCCCATCAGCAGAAAATGCTTTCAGCAGGTGTGAGTAAGACTGTTTCAGCAGTGGCGGCATGTCGCTTTGAAGCAGCCATGCATGACCAGCTATTGTCATTCCTCTGCTTTCAGGGATCGCTTCTGCTGCTGTCCCATCATAGAACTGATCTCAATAGTATTTGGGTGCATGTGACCCAGCCAGAGACAACTCTCAGCTTTCCTGAGGATGTATTTTATGTAACATTCTCCTAAGTTTATGCTGTCATGAAATTCTTAGATGTAGATTTTCTTTTTCCTATGTTTCAGGATTACAAAAAAAAATCCCCAAAGCTGCAAAAGCCCACCTTGAAATTATAATAGTCTTGGTGGGTTTGCTGTGCACAAGTATAACATATCTATTTATTTCAGTCAGTGCATTCAGGATGTTGAATTATATTGAATGTGACACATTCTTTAAATAATTTTGATATGAAATTTAATAATTTTTAACATGCACTCTCTTTTGATTCACAGCACTAACCCTGTTAAGCACAGACAGCTCCTATGCCTTAAACTGGACCTATCATTTCACTCTCTGACACTTTGTAATGTCTATTATTAAGATCTTAAAATCAAGATAGAGTAGGACATAAGAAACATAAAGAACTCTGTGTGTATTTAATGTATGTTCTGCTTGGATGAGAGTTTGAAAAATTCAGCCAGGAAAAAGTACATTCCCGAGGTGGTGACTGTCTTTACTGAACACACACTTCAAAAAGTTCTGTACCAGCCTGAAATTAGAATGCAGCAGGGCAGACTCCAGCTTTCTTGAGGCCAAAACCTTCTCTAGCAGTAAGTTTTAAAGAGGTGAGCTGCAAGCTGAGAAATTTATAGAGCAGGTAAGCTGAGGGGAAGGAGTATTGCCTCCAAGACAAAGGAAAACATGAAGTGACTCCATTTCCCTATACACCTTTGCATGAATTTAGAGTCCACGAGCATTTGTGGTGTACCTGATCCAAACTCTCTTGTGTATTATCCTATATAATCCCCTAGAAAGGAGAGACACAATTCTTATAAGCGCTTCCCTTTTGAATCTTGTCACAGTGATAGGACGAGCGGGAATGGCTATAAATTGGAAGGGGGAAGATTTAGATAAGACATGAGGAAGAAATTCTTCATGATGAAGGTGGGGAGGCCCCGGCCCAGGTTGCCCAGGGAAGCTGTAGCTGCCCCATCCCTGGAGGTGTTCAAGGCCAGGTTGGATGGGGCTGCGAGCACTGTGATTCAGTAGGAGGTGTCCCTGCCCACGGCAGGGAGTGGAACTGGGTGGGCTTTGAGGTCCCTTCTGATCCAAACCATCCTATGATTCTATGATACCACGGCCCTGGGACTCTTTGGAAATGGGAGATGATCCGATAGAAGAAGAGTTGTGCTGCACAGCAAAAGCTGTATATCGCACAAGGTGAGGAGCAAGCCCATAAGCACAATGTTTGTTTTGGAGTGGAGAAGCAGCAGAGGATTCAAAGGCAGTAGGCACAGTGTGTAAACGAACACTGAGGGCTGGCTGGCCAGGGAATGCCTCTCCATAAAACAGTATCACGTGTATCCGCAAGAAATCGCACCTATCATACAAAGACATTCGAGTCATTTACATAGCCTCATCAGCAGTGCGAAATGGCTCCTTGTGGAGTCAGACATTTGGAAACAGATAAAGCCCGTAAAGAATGCTTCTTTTCTCCCTAAGAGATTAATGTAGATGTGAACACATTAGCGCTGTTTAAGGGAGAGTATTCTCTTTGACAGATAACTGGGATTGGGAATATTAGATTACCAAATAATGGACCTTTTAAATTCTGTCATCATTACTTATCAGGTACATTAGTTTAAAACCTGCAATTTTGAACTTAGCATTATTGAGCTTTTGAAAGATTAAATTACTGAGCTTTTGTTTGTGAATGGCTCTGTGAAATTTCCTGAAAAGGATAGTCCTCACCCTTCTTTGTGTCAGTGTGAATGCCAAATAACATACTTTATTGATATTTACAGACATACAAATGATAGGATTAATGCGTCTTAACGTCTGTCTCCCTGAGTGAAAGGCAGAGCAGGGTGCACTGTATCTCTTTTGTAAACCCCTTTGGAATAGTTAGGCTTTATTCCCCACGCCCCCCTTCCTGAAAACCTTATTCTCACAAGTAGCTTCTCACAGCAGGCTTGCAGGACAGACTTGCTCCTAAGAGTTGATTTACTTGTTACGTAGATCAAAAAATACATAATTTCAAGTTACAGACATAGCTGGTGTGAACAGGTTGGCAGACAGCTGTCCATGCCCAATACATTGAAAAATTAGCTATGTATAAGCTCATCCCCAACTGCATGCGATATAGAGGATAAAGCTCCACATCCATTAGGTGACCAGACTTGATCAAGGGTTTAGGAACAAAATACCCTGCTGTGCTGTGAAGTCTCCAAGCTGCCAGCTTTGGGAATGGGGTGATCCTGCAAGATCTAACAGCCATCAGAGGGTACTTGACCTCCCTGATGATAGAGGTACCATCCCTACCCTGGACAGGGCAACCTGTGACCTTCTTCCTCGTATGGAATTGTGAGACTGAGTCTTCAAAGCTGGATAAGGAAGTCAGTCTCACCAATCCCTTAGGCATATAATGCAAGTTGCGCACTTTCCTTACACCAACACCTTTGAAAACTCCCCACTGAGTTTCTCCGAGTTGTTTGGTGAGAGCAAGACTTTTTGTTTTTTCAAACTCTTCCAACTTGTTAAGAAGTCAATAGAGTAGCGAGCCAACGAATATGAAGAGTGATAAGCTACAGTCATGAAATGCAAAAGGAACATGCTTGTGGGAATATATGGTTGTTCAGTGAGGTAGGGACAAATTATGCTCATAAAAGAAAACCAGAGAAAAAGAAAAGCTATGCTGCAAATATCCCTGACTCCTAATTAGACCCCAAATGTAGGTACCGCCTACATCCAAACAACTCTAAACACTTGGAAACAGTTTAAAATACATTTTGTTTTGGTTGTTCAGTTTTTATGTTTGGGTTTTTTTTTTGAATTACCATGTTTTTTCTTGCCTCTGAGATAAAACCTGTTATATTTAGGAGCCAGACTTCAAATAGGAAAATGTTCTCTATATGTTAAAAGAAAGAAAACGATTTCAAAACCAAAGTCTCTTCTTCCGAATGATGCTTTCTTCCCTCTTCCCGCACAAATGAAGTTTACTTTCAATTCAGATGCATAAAACTGGACATCTATTCAACGTATCAGTTCAGCTAACAGTGAGGAGCATACTCTAGCTACAATATTCATGAATTGCTTATCAGGCCAAGCTTAAAAGCCTTCCAAACTCTTGTCTGTTCTTAGGTGTCTTTGACACAGAGAGAAGCTTCATTGTTACACTTGGGTACTTGTAAGACTTGCAAAGTGTCACACAATCATCAAAAAAAGCAATCGGGTTACTCCTAAAATTTTAGTTTCATTCTCGCCTTAAAATGTTTTACTCATGTTAGCATTCATTGAGAGAAGGAAAGATCAAAATAACATACTTGCACCACTAACCAAGAGAAATTATGTTGCATTTCATCCAAATTGCTCCATGTATAATCTGAAATACATAAACCCCCCATTATTTTCTACATAAATATACCACATTAGCTATTTTTTGGGCTCCTAAAGCATTGACTGTACATCACTCTGTACTGGTACATTTTAAAAGATATTAAATATGTGCAAACAATGGAAAAAAATAATCAAGCCAAAGCGAATATACTGATTTATCAGCCCCAAATTAACAAAGTTATTGATAAGAAGAACACTAGATTATGAGTTTGGAGACAGGAGTGCATTGTCTTTCTGCATGACATAAGGGTTACGGATGCTTTAACAGATTTGTGGACAATAAAATGAGTCAATAGGGCTCATTCCAGGCAAAGCTAACATCTACTTTGGTATTTGGGGTGCAATGTGACTTGGAAGACCCACAAATGTTTTTTCTTACCTTTACAAGCTCTTTTCATTATGCTAAAAGCTCATTACCATTTTAATTTCTACATCACGATTCTCATTAATCGCTACTAAAAAAAGGCTTAAGGTTTGAGCTCTGTGTAGTGCTGGAGAGCTTGCACGAGCATCAAGATGGGTTCTTTCCACAGTGGGTGGGGGAAAGCACTCAATGGCTCAGCTGATTAGGATACTGGAGTACACAAAACCTCAAGATAAGGGTGATAAAACTACTTCCACTCTGAGCAGTTGCCCGTGAGAATTTTTGCATCTTCTTCTGAAGACACAGTTAGAAATGGATCCTTAGATCCATGACAAGATCATAAGATCAGTGAGCTGAAACCTAGTATCCTGCTTAGACTGAACAGGTCTCAGTTTTACCGGTGGGACTTCAACTTAGAAGCAAGCAGAACTGTTTAGAAGTGAAACCTTTTCCGTTCAACATGAATGGGAAAATATGCAAACAGAATCATAGAATGGTTTGAGTTGGAAAGAAGCTCAAAGCCCATCCAGTTCCACCCCTTGCCATGAGCAGGGACACCTCCCACTGGATCAAGTTGCTCCAAGCCCCATCCAGCCTGGTCTTGAACACCTCCAGGGATGGGGCAGCCACCACTGCTCTGGGCAACCTGGGGCAGGGCCTCCCTACCCTCACAGGAAAACATTTCTTCCCAAGATCTCATCTCAATCTCCCCTCTTTCAGTTGAAAACCCTTCCCCCTCATCCTATCCCTGTACTCTCTGATCAAGAGCCCCTCCCCAGCTTTCCTGCAGCCCTGATACCAGAGTTATGTGTAAAGCACTAGCAATGGTATTTATGTCTATTAATAAAGAGTCTTTGAGATAATGAACGACAAATGTGCTTTAGTTTAGGACACAGAATGGAAAGATTACATACTAATAGGAACAGCCAGGAAAGAATCATGACAGGCATGGACAAAGAAGAGTAAACAAGTGAGAATTTGAAAATGGCAATGATGCAAGCAAATATTTGTGCAGGCTAGCTACTGTCAACTACCTCCATGGTGCTTGGGGCGCATGGCCCCTTAAGAAGGATCCTAAGCCCCATCCTGTCTGTCTGCCAAGGGAAACAGGCTCAGCCAGTTAGAAAATGGCCTAGCACTTTGGGGAAGAGATGCTCATCAGAAATGAGGTTTAGAATGAAGTCCTCAAAGAGAGGCTTGAGGCACTTGAGGGTGATAAATAGAATCATAGAACCATAGAATAGTTTGGGTCAGAAGCAACCTCAAAGCCCATCCAGTTCCAACCCCCCTGCCATGGACAGGGACACCTCCCACTGGATCAGGTTGCTCCAAGCCCCACCAAACCCAACCTTGAACACCTCCAGGGATGGGGCAGACATGACTTCTCTGGGCAACCTGGGCCAGGGCCTCCCGACCCTCACAGGAAAACATTTCTTCCCAAGATCTCATCTCAATCTTCCCTCTTTCAGCTGAAAATAATTTTCACTCATCCTGTCTCTACAATCCCTGATTAAGAGCCCCTCCCCAGCTTTCCTGGAGCCCCTTTCAGCACTGGAAGCTGCTCTAAGGTCTCCTCAAGCCTTCTCTTCTCCAGGCTGAACAACGCCAACTCTCTCAGCCTGGCCTCATTTAGGAGGTGCTCCAGCCCTCTGATCATCTTTGTGTCCTCTGGACTTTCTCTAACAATTCCATATCCTTCCTGTGCTGAGGACTCCAGAACAGGACACAGGACTTCAAGTGAGGTCTCATGACAGCAGAGTAGAGGGGCAGAATTCCTTCCCTTGCTATGCCAGTCCCACTTCTTTTATTGCAGCCCAGGACACGATTGCCTTTCTGGGCTGTGAGTGCACATTGCCAGCTAATATTGAAATAAAAAAACTTAAAACCATAGCTGCCAGGGGACTGCACTGGACAGGAGCCTCTGTGGTGAATTTTGAGGCAGCAGAAACTTTGACACACTTTCCCTGAAGTGTTTGTCTTCTGTTAGATGTGGAACTAAAATCCAGCTAAACAGATGTATTTGACTTAGAAAAATAAAGTCCTTCTAAGTTCAGGCCTCAAACGCCTGTGTTCACAGCTCAGGTAAACACGAAGGCAAAAAAGGAGCAAACCTTATTGGAAGACAAGATGCAAATGACAGAGTCTAATCTGTCTGCCATGATCAGCACACTCACTTTATCTGGTTTCCATCTGTCATCCGAGCCTCAAGTTTACAGGCAATGTACTGTCTGTCTCGCAATCTCCATCTCTGATGAGGCATTCAGTCTTCTGTAGTGGAGAGTTTCCTTCACAGAGATAACCAGTCTTTTTCTTTGGGGAAAAAGGTAAGGGAATTTATTCAGAGACATGCTGGAAAAGTGAAAGCTTTTCTGTGTGTCTTTGTTTTTCAAAATTTGCAAAGTTTTCTCCTAGAATATAATTTCCAAGTTCAGAAAAAATGTTTTTGACTAAACTGAGTTTGTTTCAGATGACGGTGAAGAGTGCTGTGAATGGAGCTAAAGAGGATTGAAGAGACCATTAGATTTACAGCCTTTCCCAGCTAGTTTTCCTATAAGATGTTTCCTGGTAGCTCATAAAACTCACTTTTATAGAGTCTATTATATTATTAAATAAACAATTAAAACCATAGTTGCTAGAGTGCTGGACAAGAGTCTTTCTGGAAAATTTTAAGGGAGCAGAAATGTCAACATTTCTGAGCACTGAGCACTGTTCATACAGTGAGTTTTACAGGTTTTCCTCATTTTACCTCGGATCTAATTTCAACACAAAAATTGTTCTATGCTTGAAATAAAGCACCAGGAGTCTGGAAGTCTGGAACCAGTCAGTACAGCACAAGGAGGACACGAATCTGTTACAGCAAGTCCAGAGGAGGCCACAAAGATGATCCAAAGGCTGGAGCAACTCCTACATAAGGACAGGCTTGATGTAGTTGCGGTTGTTCAGCCTGGAGAAGAGAAGGCTCTGGGGAGACCTTAGAGCAGCTTCCAGTGCTGGAAGAGGCTCCAGGAAAGCTGAGGAGGGGCTCTTGATCAAGGAATGCAGGGAGAGGACAAGGGGAAATGGTTTTAAGCTGAAAG
The DNA here is from genome assembly GCF_032191515.1 of Phaenicophaeus curvirostris. NCBI lineage: Eukaryota > Metazoa > Chordata > Aves > Cuculiformes > Cuculidae > Phaenicophaeus > Phaenicophaeus curvirostris. The sequence goes on along the minus strand of NC_091400.1, from coordinate 10,362,473 downwards.
AGGGGAGACTGAGATGAGATCCTAGGAAAAAATGTTTTCCTGTGAGGGTGGGGAGGCCCTGGCCCAGGTTGCCCAGAGCAGAGGTGGCTGCCCCATCCCTGGAGGTGTTCAAGGCCAGGTTGGATGGGGCTTGGAGCCCCCGATCCAGAGGGAGGTGTCCCTGGCAGGGGGTGGGACTGGATGGGCTTTGAGGTCCCTTCAACCCAAACTGTCTATGATTCCATAACATGAGAAACAAAGACAAACCAGTGCTGCCTACCACATGGGTATCAGTCACTTTTACCTACCTTCACTGGCTTATCCCAGAGACAGGGGAAAGGCAGAAGTGTTTAAAATCAGACCTATCTAACCCTAAAATCAACCACGTTGGCTTTGTGGTTGTCAGGTACAAATGGCCATAGCTGCCTTGGGTATTAGCTCTAACATAAAAAAGCTGAATTTATACATCCGTAAAATATGTGAACCTCTTTATTTTTGCACACATACCTTTGTAACAAAGAAAAATCACTTCTCAAACATAGTCCCATAGAACAGGGTCCTGATGACAAACCTGGACCACCTCTAAATAAATTTTCTGACGCTCTTTTTCTGCTTATTAAACTGCTTTAGAGAAAGACAAGTAGAAAAGAAAAGTGCCAAAAACTTGAATAAAGCAGATTAAAACTCATAAGCCTTATGTGCCACAGGTGTTAAATCTAGATGCAATATGCATTATGTTACCACCTGTGCTCATCTTATTGTGGCCAAAATAAAATCCTCTGCAGGTGTGAAGGAGGAGCAGGAATGTATCAGTGCTTTAGAGCCTAGGGCAGCTTTGGCTGAGGCTTTCACATCAAGTCTGAGGTCAAAGAACATTTAGGTGCCTGTCAGAAGATGAGCAGGTCTATGGGCAGAAATAGATGGGAATCATACACAGAAGTGAACATCAAGAGCCACCTTCTGGTAGCTGGATTTCTGTGTGTGCTGCTGCTGGTCCAGGAGGAACTGGTGGCACCTGCCAGTTGCAACACTTCCTGGGATTAATAGAATTATTAACTAAACAGACTTTTGTATTTATCAGATTTATGAGCTGATTCTGACATTTCTTTTGCTTTTCACTTTTTTCCTTTCTGCTTCAGCAACAGCTGAAAAATGCCAGTGAGATACTAATTACAGTAAATTAACCCTTAACTTAATTAACCCTTAAATGCACTGGAGGAGGTTTTTAGACAGAAAAGTAATCAAGTACACTGGTGATCCTGGCTTCTCAGCTTCTGTGAAGAACCAGATATATTAGGAAAGTGCTTGTTGCTCATGAGTACAAGGTTTTCTTTTCTCATCAGCTCAATGCTCATTAAAACTATGAGTGAGACCCTGGAAGATTTTTCTTAAACCTGTTGCATTATTTCCTTTACAGGGAAATTGTTTATTTGCCTCTTGTTCAGCTGAGATAGGTTCTCAGCATCACTTCTCCACAGTGACCTGCATCACTTCTTCACAGCTACTTGGAAGGTAGGGTATCCAAGACAGAGGGAGCGATACACTTTGAGCATTCGCAAGACTTTGTTATTCAAAACACAGTTTGAAAATGGCTGTAGGAATTTAATTAGAAACTTCCATTAGGAGATTAGATGACTAGAACAAAGCAAACCAGTGAAAAGGCTTCTTATTAAAACCAGTAGCACTACAGAATATTGATAATATAACAAAGGAATGAGTGGATATGCATAGCAAATTATTAAAGGTTACAGATAAAAGTCCCAAAGTTGCTTAGTTTCTGGTTATCCCAGTATACACAGAAGACACTCAGACAAGATGACATATAGTCCCTGCCCTGCAGAATGCAGTGGATGAGGATAAGCAGAGGTATTAGAGTGCAAAGCTCAGCGGTGCTTCCTCTGCTGAGGACCCCAGAACTGTACGCAGGGCACCAGGTGAGGTCTCACCAGAGCAGAGCAGAGGGGGAGAATCCCCTCCCTCGCCTGGTGATGATTCTGATGCAACCCCAGCACCCCTAAGTCCTTCTCTTCAGGGCTGCTCTCAATCCATTCTCCATCCAACCTCTATTTGTGCTTGAGGTTGCTCTGACCCTGGTGCAAGATCTTGCACTTGGCCTTGCTGAACTTCCTAGGGTATTGTAGTGTTATAAAATGCCTTGCTTACCAGGGGTATACAGAGTCCATTTCTACTAATACAGACAAATATGCATTCTATTATTCTTTGAGAAAAACCTCGAGTATCCAAGACAAAACCAGTACATGACTAGATGTGCACTGCCTACCTCAGTCCTTAGACTTCTCACAACTGAAGATCCTCCAATCTTTTTCACCTTCCAGTGGAGTCCAGTAAGGCAGCACAAACTACCTTGTGCCTCCTCACACTACTTTAACTGGCTGTGGCAATTGCATCATGGAATTGTTTGGGTCAGAAGCAACCTCAAAGCCCATCCAGTTCCAACCCCCCTGCCATGGACAGGGACACCTCCCACTGGATCTCGTTGCTCCAAGCCCCATCCAACCCGGGCTTGAAGACTTCTAGGGAGGTGGCATCCACATTGTCTTACTTTTCAGTTCCAGACCCTTCTTAAAGAGACTAACTTGACTTTAAACAAAGAGCCAGCTTTCCTGGAGATTAACAGATCTACAGATACCTTGGTATTGGATAATAGTGTAAACGAGGTAACACCTACAGCTCTACCAATGTGGAAGCCAAAGTAGTACAGCTGGTGACTGGCAATGGCAGCAATTTGACAACTTTTGTCTACAGAAAAAGAAGTAAACCAATAAATAAGCATGCAAAGATTCACATTTCCTCTTTGTTAATAGAAGGCAGTATTTTAATGGTTGCCAGTTACTAAAAGGTTAATAAATTTGAATATTTCCAAGAAAAAGTAAGAGTATTACAAGATGAACAGATAGCTAGATGGATGACTGTAAAATACTAGAAAATTGCTGATTGCTTTGCTAAAGGGCAGAGGCAAATTACAATCATTGTCTTTTGTTCTTGTGAACCCAAGGCATGTATTTTTTTTTTTTTTGTAGTCAAGTTATTTTAAAATGAACCACACCAGAAACCACGATGTCCCAGGAAACAGTGAATATAACCCAAGATATTTAAATAGGTCATGAAGCCATCCTGAAGAAATACTGAAACATACCAACATATCTGCCCATTTCACAGGCTTCACACAGTCTGGAAAGTGTTAGAAAGCATGTCTCTTTGTAAAAATACTATGGTATCTTAAGGTTAACATTAAGGTAACACAAGCTTCCTCCCTTTCATCACAGCAAGAAAATTGTATGGCTACCATAAGGTAAACTCCCATCCAGCTCAGCAGCACAAAACATTAAAACATCCATTCTTCTACATTCCCTGATAATGAAAGTAGATGGGGTTACCTGCTTAGAAAGGTGTGGAATAAGGTGGAGAAGAAGGTAATGGTGGCAGAACAGCTCCAAAAAAGACATGCTTGGTACATAATATAAGTTTCCATAATAATTTCTACTGTCCTGCCAAAACAAACCAAGCCCTTCAAATCCAAATGTCATAACTCTTTCACGTTTTCAAAAGCCTGTGATGGCTGCTGAAAACTTCTTTTGATAATACTGTGATCATTCCTTGCAGGAACTTGGAAGAAGAAACAAACTTTCCTTCTGGATTAAAATTAAACCATCTCCAGTCTCTGAGGTTGTTACACAGAAAGAGTACAGCTGCCTTAGCTGGATTCCCTTAGTAGCTATAAGCTTCGCATCCTAGCAGCACTCTGAACTGGAATGTCTTTTTATTACACCCATATTTTGTCATGAAGAAGTACTATGACTTCATGCAAGAGCGTAACAATTGATGGGACCACCACCCCATTCTGGCCATGGTTGAGAGCTCCCTTGGTTTGAAGCTCAGCAAAAGAAGTTTTGCTTTATCTTGTGGTCTCCTTAAATCCCTGCTTCAGTGACCCTGGGGAGAGCCGGGCTGGCAGCCGGGGAGGCTCTCACGGCAGCATTCCCGAAGTTGACAATCAGCCTGAGAAGGCAGCCTGGTCCAGAAGCAAGAGTCACCCTATGGGCATCTGGGATGTTTGGAAGTCAGCTGCTATGGGGGCTTCTTGGACCTCTTCCTTCTTCAGGGAAGAGTTCATTGAAATTCTACTAAAAATAACTCTGCTATTCCCCCAAACACTCAGTATCTGCTTTGAACTTATGTTTATATGGTAATATTCAAATTATAAAGCACTAGCCTTTCACCTTTAGGTCCCTGACTGGATTCAAACCCTCTTCCTATGGGAAATGAGTTTGGTGGCCTAAGCTGAGCATCGAGTAGACAAAAGTCCTTATCTCCAAACTCCAAACATAATTCAGCACAACTTGGCATGATTGGAAACCCCCGCTCAGGAAAAGACAAGGAATATGCTTGTGTCAGAAGTAAATTACTTAAGTAATCAAATCAATACTGAATTCAAAGTGGAAATATCAGAATTATCAGGTGGTGCTGCGGAGGCTACAAAATTACTGTTTAGCACAATGTTTTTCAGCTATATTCAAAATGAGAAATGTCATTTAGAGCAGATAAACTACAAAAAATGAGGTCAAAGCTGCAAAGAAGCATAAGCTGAGAACCTTAATAAATTAAAAATGTTCCTTGAATAGCACCTTATCTCCCTTGGAAGAAAGCATCCAGTCTGGAACTGTGTATATTCCCTCCTCCCAGGTATGAGGCAAAGAACCACTGCGATCTGCATCTCAGATACACTTGAAGATGGCTGAGCATGTGGTAGAAATATCATTTAGAGACAGAAATTTGAGAAGATTAATACTGGATATCGTACCTTGTGGCAAAATAGAATCATAGAATGGTTTGGGTTGGAAGGGACTTTAGAGATCATCCCATTCCAACCCCGCTGCCATGGGCAGGGACACAAATACAGATGAATGAACAGCTCTTTAAATCAAAAGAGAGTCAAGAAAATACAGAGTAGTATAGTTCCCCTCTTGGGCTGGAGGGGATAAAAGATGTAACAGGCTGTGAAACTCTCCACCTGATGATGAAAAATGCAAAAAAAGTGGAAGAATGAACAAAAAATTATTCTGTTATGATGCTTAACCCACCTCCTGGTCAAGTTAATGTGACATTAGATATTCACTTCTTTCCCTGCCAGCTCGCTTTAGAGTCTCTACCCTTTACTCGCCACAAAATGGATGGCAGTTTCATTACAGAATGGCATCACTTGTCAAACTTCGAATTACTGATCGTAAAAATATCAGTTCTGCTTTGAAGGATTGTTTGAGCACTCTTCTTTTTTTTCTTTTTTTTTTTATCAGCATTGCCGTTTAGTGCAACGTACACAAGGGGTTGAGGGGGGAAGCGATGGTGGAAAGAAATCAAACCTGGCTGAAGAGCTAGGAGTTTGCAATACCCTACCCATACAAACAAGCTCCTATCGCCGTTATAGACAGCAGAAATAAAAGGGAGCTTTTTGGCTCACAGCTATAAAAAAAAAAATTATCATAGTGATGAAGTTCCTCAGCCATCAACAGAGCTGTGATAACGCTGTTTGATGATGATTTTCCCATGAATGTTAAACAGCCGCCACTGCGGAGGAAAAGGAGCTTATCTGCACCTAATACTGATCTCTAATTCCTGCCCTTCTTGAACCATCCATTTTCTAACAGCATTAACTGGCAAATTTACATCCCATCTTAATGCTGCTAAAGAGGACAGGAGATGAAGAGTAAATGACAGCAGTGTAATGAGGATGGCTTTTTTCTCCTTTCTCTTTAATGGCTGAAGATTTACACAATTGTCTGTAAGCTTATATAGAGAGCTTACCTGAACCTTTTGCCAGCATGGATTCAACTTACAGGAGCTTTTGTTAACTAAATACACATAAATATTTTTAAGGAGGTTTAATATTGTGACTTCAAAGAAAGCTAAAAGACAGGATGAGAAAAAATATTTTTTAGCATTTTGATCATGGATAAAAAACGCTGATATTTCTTTCTTAAGCAGATGCGGTTGTATTTCCAAAATACAAAAATCAGATTTTAATAAAAAGTCCTTTTCTGTTGAAAAATATTTTTATTTTTTTACCATGTAGAAGAATAATCTTTTTTTTTTTTTCAGGTTACAGATTTTAGTGAAGAATTATCTCCAAAACTCAGAAATCAATGGTTATCCAAATATATTATGTAGAGCTGTGTTTCACATGTCACCCACAATATGGATTGCTTTCTGATCATGTAGCTTCCATCGGAATAGAAGGCGCTACACTGCCTGGAAGAAAGGAGAGTAAGAATGGAATGTTCTAATATAGGAAACCACAGCAACAATACTTGGCCGGATTCAGTCAAAGCGTTTCTATGCATCCAGACGATAATTTCAATGGAAATTAGAACCAGTTCAAGATGTGGTGTTGATATTCAAAAGGCTCTTGGTCTGGCTCGGGCTTTTGCTCAGATACAAAAGACTAAATTTAATTAGCAAGAATTTTTTTAAAGATAGCTTTTTCCCGCTGCAATTCTTAACTTACTTCATATATATCATTTCTCCAGGGCACCCAAGAAAGGCTGTAGATGAAATGAAAAACACAAAATATTGTTTAGAAATGCGAGGGCGGAGGCTTCAACTCCCACTCCATGAGTGTAACCTCTGTCTGAGAGAAATGCAAGACAGGGGTCCAGCTGTTTTACAAAGACTTGTGTTATAATCTTCCAAGTTTACTCTTCAGGAATTTCAGTGTTTGTTTAATACACATTGCCACTATTTCCATATCAAGCATACATACAAGATAAAGATGTATCTGTTCATATATGTGTATCTATACACACATACACGTATCTAAGTAGATTATTGCATGAAATGTATACAATGAATGTAAAAATCTGGCATATTAAAATATTCAAAATTAATTTTTATTCTCCTTCCCCTCCCTATCTCAACGGCAAAACTATAAATGTACCTTGCAAAGAACTTCTTAGTAGGTCACTGCACATACACATATTGTTGCTCATCTAATAGAGGTTCAAGAGCCCTGAACCACTGTTGTCTTAGAAATGGGAAAAGAGAGCTGTCTCAAGCCAGTTGCTGCCTGATCGTGGTGACGTGTTCCTGGAAGCACGTGTATCCAAGAATAAAAGCTTTCTTTATGATTAGGATAATGCTTGGCATTTGTATTTTAGGACATTAGAACACGCTGTAGTTAGAATCCAAGACATCCTAGGCACAGTGTACAGGTTTGGTTACCGAATGACATAGGGTACAAATGACAGTACAAGAAGTAATGGTTTTAATTACTCGGTAGAACTAGATCTCAGAGAGTGAAATAAAAGCAATATATGCCCAGAATAAACAATGAGTTAGCTGAGTGCTTCCATTTATTGATCAATTCTCACCACAGGACAGATTGTTGTGCAAATGATAAGTTTTAAGTAGTTTGTTGCCATGACCCAATGTTACTTAGATTCCAGAATCACTAAGGAAGTTGTCTCATAGAAGTCTCCATAGAAGAAACTGAGAAGCCTGCATTTTGTGATGTATATAGATCAAACCAATTTCAGAGGCTGGGAAGGTCTTTATAATCCTGTTTTGGGTTTGATTTTCCTTTGAGCATCATCCAAGCCTTCACTACAGCTGGCTTTTTGGCAAACACAAGTGTCCTGTCACAGATGAGTTTGCCTCTTCTAAATAAGTCCCTGCTTGAATCACTTTGCCTATCTTTCAGACCTGAAATAACCATGTCTACTAACCCAGCTATCTCCACGACATATTAGTATTCTCCAATATAACTTTCCCATCAGCCCATTGTTCTACATTGCATGCCCTGAAAGAACAAGGACACAAAGGAAGAGGTCTGAGCCCAGAAGAAAGTGAGAACCTTAGTACATAGTAGGATAGGGGTGCAGAGGCCACTGGAAGTGAATCTAGGCAAAACAACTGGCATTCAGGTCTCCCTGTCTCTCCAGGGCTGTAATCCTGAAAACACCTTATTACAGGTAGGTGGGGATTTTTTATAAATGCTATTTCCAGGAAAAGAAGAGCTCTTTTCATGAGAATCAAGCCATCATCATTTTCTTATAAAAACAGAATTAAACACATCCATCAGGCAGAAACTCCCATTGGAATAATTGGAAGAGGTTTGGGGTTTGCTTTTATTTTAAAAAAATCACACCGAAACAGATTCATTTAAAACATCTGAGTTGCACTTCCCAGAAATCACTGCAGTCTATTGTGAAGGAAAACATTGTTCAGTGTTAAACTACACCATAGAACACATCTCTTTGGTCTAACACACTAAAATGAAACATTTCCATGATTTTTAATTGTTTATATAACCATTCACTACATTGAAATATTGGTCTGATATAATGAATCTAGAAACATGAAACCCTCAGCATAGCCCATACAGTTCCATGGGCAGGGACACCTCTCACCGGACCAGGTTGCTCCAAGCCCCATCCAACCTGGCCTTGAACACCTCCAGGGATGGGGCAGCCACTGCTTCTCTGGGCAACCTGGGCCAACGCCTCCACACCTTCACAGGGAAACGTTGCTTCCTAAGATCTCACCTCAAACTCCTCTCTTTCAGCTTAAAACCATATATATAACAACAACAACAAAAATAAAACCAAATATAACAACATGAAAGTAAGGAAGCTAGTGAAGCAACAGTAGAGGCCCACTGCATTGCAGACTTGAAATGAGACAAAAAGATGAAACAGAATTCAAGTATCATCACAAAATTTCATCATCTCCTCACGCTGCAGCACATACCGTCCAAACTGTTGTTGGCAGTGTGGCAGGCCAAGTGTACCCAAACTGTACCTGAATATAAATGACAGATTTTTGTGTGCATGTAACATTTTAGCATAACAGGACATAGTAAAGATGCACCTTTAACTGTACTGTGCAAAATGTTTACTCCTGGGCTGCATATTTGTGAAGAGGACAAGGAAATCATGAAGGAAAAATATAGATGAAAATCAGGGGTTTATAAAGTGCAGACACGCCCTTAAAACAAACAAACAAAGCAAGCCTTAAATGCCATCCAGCTTGCTTGAATACATCATGATGCCCCAGATTCCGTTAACGCTAAGCCTTACAAAGAGAGTTGGGAAAGATGATGTGGTGTAACTCTGCATTTAATCAAGGTGAATCCCTCTCTGCTGATTATCATGTGAGGATAGATTTCCTTCTTCTTTCCCTATCCTTATAAGCAAAGAAAGATACTGTGACCGATAACATCTTAAACCATAATAAGAAAAAGAGATTATGTTAACCGTTGCTTAAGAAGTTTCTTTGTACCCAAGAAACAAACAAATTGAAGGCTTTAAAAATCAAAGGGCAATTTAATGTTGCAGTTCTCCACGAACACAAAAAGACTAATAAAGAGCTGGCTCCTCTTGTTGCAGGTAGATCACAGAACACTCGCTGTTTCAAGCATGTCAGTAGCAGCTTCCAACCACCACCACCTTATGCCAGCTTTGGGAACAGGTGGCTTCAGAAGTGGATTATAGGACATATATTCTATTGTTATTATTGTACTGGAGAGAAGAAAAATGCAAGGTACCTATTGTTCTGGGAAGAAAACATTCAACACACCTGAATATGTGAGGTCTGTTTTTCATATGCGATGTGGTTCTTTGTGCCCCAATCCCATCTGGAATACCGAGCCAGAGTTCCCTCCCAGACTACAAAGGTACTATGCTGTATAATGGAAATGGATTTTATGAGCTAAATACAGAACAGTCTGCATTCGAGACCCCTGAATCAGGACCCAGAACAATAAAAATCCCAATATGTTTGACTTCTCACATAGGGGCTGTTCCGGGGAAATGTCTGAAGCTATAATACCACATGCTTCAGAGAGCCAGTGAACAACTGGATCCCGCCCTAGTTAGAAGTGTTTCTGACCACAATGAAGCAAGGAAGTGATCTGCAGTTAACCGTGACTATCCTGTAGACCCACAAGACATTCCAAAGACATACAGTTCCACAACCCTACCATGGGCAGGGACACCTCCCACTGGATCAGGCTGTACAAAGCCCCATCCAACCTGGTCTCGAACACCACCAAGGATGGGGCTCGAAACTTCTCTGGGCAACCTGTGCCAGTGCCCCACCACCCTCACAGTAAAAAAAATACGTTCCTAATATCTAATTGGAATCTATCCATGTTCATCTCCCTAATCTTTGTCTCTCCTCCCCCACACACTGTCTCACAGATGAGAATGTGGATGTCTAGAAAGTTCAGTACCATCAGCTTTACTGTTTGTCATTAGCTCTAGTATGCCCTCGAACTCTTTGTGATCCTCGTGTGGCCACCCCTACTTCTTGAGTATGTCACAAGAAATGCCTGGCCTTTGCAGACTGATATATTTACCTCAGTCAAGGTGATTAGGAAACAAAAGAGAAAATAAGAAGGGAGTCAAACCAAGGAGTGACTTTATATCTAATCCATCAGTACTGGGCATCCTGACTTGACTGAATAGATGGAAGCTGTAAACTAAGCACAACAAAAGATAGGAGTAGATATTAACTAGTCTCAGTTAACTTTTCACTCACAAGAACCATAATCATAGAATCATAGAATGGTTTGGGTTCAAAGAGACCTTAAAGATCACCCAGTTCCAACCCCCTACCATGGGCAAAATGTTTTGTTTGTAGCTGCAGACTTACACTCATTTTTGAGAATGCATCCAATTATGATGCTTGCAATGCAATTTTGTGAATTCAGCCTGTGAAAAAATCACCAATGGCATTTTTAAGTGGTCCAGTTTGAAAATGTGACCCTTAGAGACTTGATGAATAAAATTAGTCAACTCTGTAACTTTAAAATAGCTCTTTTCTAATTAAAGTGTGATGAAGCTTTCAGCCTATCTGGCTTGGGATGCAGAGTGCACGAGGAAGCCAATTAGAGATAGTAGCAAAACCAAAAAGGTGTCACAAAAAGATTTACCACATCAGTCCCTCCAGTAGCTGTGCCATTTCTGCTGATAAAGGTGAAACAAGAGCTACTAGCGCAGCTAAGGCTGAAGCGAATGTTAAGCTGACAAATCAACTTTTAGAGTCTTGGGAGATTCGGCAGAGCTATCAAGAGGCACAAAGGCTACTAATGCTTATGTCATACTCCTCAACTCTCACATTTTACCCAGGAGACGCCAGATTTTTTTGGCTTAAAAATTTCTTGATTTTTGTATTCTCCTGGGCAAAAAATCAAAGAGGCCCATTAATTCAATGACAATTTCACATATCTCACTGCTTGATTTTTTTTCTCCACAAGACTCATACTGTTTGAGGTTGAGAAGTATGCTCCTCTTTGATAATGACACCCTGAAGGATAGCACTGGTTGAAAGATGAACATACAACAAAATCCCTGCTGCTTCTACTCTGTGCAAACATTAAGTACATGTCAGTGCTTGAATTCAGGTGGAGAGGCCACCATATGCCACTGCATTGCTATTCCAGGAAGCCTATATAATAGCAATCACAGAATTATAGAATAGTTTGGGTTGGAAGGGACCTTAAAGAATAATCAGTTCCAACCTCTCTGCCCATCCCACTGGATCAGGGGCTCCAAGCCCCATCCAACCTGGCCTTGAACACCTCCAGGGATGGGGCAGCCATCACTGCTCTGGCTAACCTGGGCATCACTATTCTCACAGAAAAAGATTTCTTCCAAAAATCTCATCTCAATCTCCCCTCTCTCAGCTTAAAACCATTCCCCTTTGTTTGATCCCTACACTCCCTGATCAAGAGTCTCTCCCCAGCTAAGAACAATCCAGCTGGTATTTGAACCTGCACAGCATAAAAAGAGAGCAGGTTGGTGTGACTCTTGTAAACAAGCATGCAGCTAATATGAGAGAGATATGATGCCACAAAAAAGAAAAAGCCATGATTCTTAGAACAGACTTTCCTCATGTTTTTCCAGTCTTTCCTATCTCAAAATGCTGAGGGGAAAACGTCAAATTTTTACAAACTTGAAGTTCTAGACAAAACCTAAATCAAAGCCAGAGTTAAAAGGACACATCAAGGTCTCTCAAGTAAAGTACTTCTCACGCTAGGTTCATATTGTGTTCCAAAAAGCCAAGAATACAGCTCCTTTGGGGTGAAAAGCACATGGGCACCTGAGGGCAGAATTACTAGATTTGCTGCATGCTGTGTGTCACCAAGATGCTCCAGTGGACTCTCAAAGAATCCCTTGGCTGGAAAAGACCCTTGAGATCATTGAGTCCAACCATACCTGTCCACTATAAACCTTATCTCTGAGCACCTCATCTACCCATATTTTAAATAACTCCAGGGATGGAGACTCCATTACCTCCCTGGGCAGCTTCTGCCAATGCCTGAGAACCGTTCTGGTCAAGAAATTTTTCATAGTATCCAGTCTAACCCTCCCCTGGTGCAACTTGAGACCATTTCCTCTCATCTTATCACTTGTTACTTGGGAGAAGAGACCAGCGCTTACCTCACTACAACCTCCTTTCAGGCAGTTGTAGACAGTGATAGGGTCTTCCTCCATCCTCCTTTTCTCTAGGCTGAACAACTCTGTGTGCAGTGAATTGTGTTTCACTTGGCAGGACCTTAGTAGCATAAGATGAGTGGTAAAGATCTAGGAAGAGTAGGTAGCTGAGATTTTAAAAATCTACATCCAGCTTCAAACAAATCTATTCTCCTTTGCTTCAGTTGCAGGTAATTTTGTAAAGAAACAGTATGTGCCAAACACAAACATTGTTCAGAAAGTAAGATGAGTTATAAACCAGAAAAAGTTTCAGCACTCGGTACCCCAGTGTAGTTCACCTGTAAAATTCAGATCCTAAACTGAACTCAAATTGTATGTGCCTGGCTCTTCAAAGCTAGAGATTGAAGTCAAGCTTTGCTGCAACTTTATTATTATGAAGAAATAGTAATTAAAAGACCAAGTTAGCCAGAAGAATTGGAAAAAATGTAAGGAATAGCATAACTTTAAGATGTAGGTAAACATGGGAGAATGATGTCTGGTTAATTACATGCAGGAGAATGGAAATTATATGAGTTAGGAGAGTGACTTTATTGAAGGTAATAACACCCAGTAATATATCACAGATTATAGGAGATAAATTGAAGAAGAGTAGGCTCTTTACACATGCAATCAGAAAAGGTTACAAGTAGTAACCCCCGTATAGCCTCGCATCTATGGATGTGATATGAAATCTGGAAATAGGATAGGGATGGTGGTTGAAGTCCTGTCTAATTACCCCTTAGTTTTTCAGAAAGGGCAGAACAAATGCTGATAGAAGAGTTCCTGACTCACTGAACTAGCAATACTTGCAAAACATAGTGAAATCACCCATATTTGACTGTAATCACAGTGGAAGAGACCTTTGGAAACAGCGAATCATACCATCAACTCGATGCTGGGAGCAGGAACCAGAAGGGGAGAGTTCCTAAACTCTTAAAAACTCCAAAAAAAAAGAAAAAAATACCCAAATCAAGATTTCATTTTCAGTCTGCAAACAACAGAGGAAAGACAACAGAAAAAATATTACTCGATGTCCAACATAAATACATTCCTAATTGAACAAAGCCATTCTGCCTTTATGATGCCAATACCTGTATTTCTGGTTTTGTCTTACCAAAAACGTTTTCTAAACCTAACAGTTCAAGCAGCACGCGTGAAATACAATCTTTTTTTTCCTGGGGCCAGCATTTTTTTTCTGGGCTCTGAAAGCCTAGCTCCGATACAAATCTACATCTCTGTGTGCCTACTGCATTAGTGATCATACGCAATGGCCTGTCTGCTGCGCGAGATTATGGGGATACTGCAGGCAGGGGGCAAGGGATCAGCCGGGATGTGTACAAACTTCAAATCGCTGGCTACACCCCTGACTGAAGTCTACATAAATTATGTCCACCACGTTCCCATCATTTATTTCTCTTGTCATTCCTTCAAAGAACTCAGTTGTATTCTGTCTGACAGGATTTATTCTTGGTATAACCATTGCTGATCTTCTTTTAATAACCCTTTCTCCTATAAACACCCAGTGCTTTCATCCTTAATGATTGATTCTCATATCTTAACTTTCAGCAATATATCTGAGGATGGCTATTGAGAAGCAAGTTTCATCTGCCAAGGCAAGTATAAAGATGAACTCAGGTGGCTCCATGCTTAAATGTCTATGTATCTGTTTATCATCTGCTGAGGTACAAACAGCTCATCATTACAACCGCCACCACTGAAGAAGAAAATGGTATCCTTCACTCAGTCAATTCTAAAGCAGGAATACAGCGTCTGGAAATACCAGTTTAGCTTTTTTGAACATGAAAAGGGAAAAACCCAACCCTTTATCACTGACATTTTTCTGTCAGAAAACCGTTTCCCACCCTCTCCATCAATACACATCTACTACAGCTAACACATATGTATTAAAAAGTGTTTGCAGTACAGACTCCCAGCTTTTATATTTCCAAGCTCCAAACACTTTTACCATATTTGATTGGTGAGATTTTATGATAGAATTGCAGGTGATTATCGAAGCTGTCATATATTCTAGTATTCATGTTCAGACAGTTACTAAGTGGGATTTTTTCTGCCTGTTTTAAAACACAGAGAAAAAAAACATGGTCTCTCCTCTTGCTAATCCGACTTTGCATGCTCATGTCCACTCTAGAACCAGGTAATGCAATTCCATGTCAGCGTTCTGCAGGTCTTACTATTGCACTGATGAAGAAAACTCCAGTTAGTCTGGAACTCAGCTGCTGAAATTTTGACTGACACCATGCATGAAAATCACATTACCCTGGTTGTAAAAAACCTTCTCTGGCTACCTGTAAAGTACAGGATTATGTGTAAAGTCCTAGTTATTAACTTACAAGTCCTTAAATTGACTTGGGTTTGAATACCTCAGAGACATTCTGGAACCATACAGCCCCAGTCGTTTTCTTTGGTCTCACTCAATTGGATTAGTTCTTTTTGGCTGAAGACATTGAGCTACAGGGCATTTTTAGTGTTTGCTCGCTCCTCATGGAATTCATTAACCATGGAGGTCAGACTAGCTGACTCTCTAACATGCTCTAAATCTGAACTTAAGGTATACATTTTCACATTATTTATTAGGATGTATAAAAGTTATATGATTCTCCCTATTAGAAGTCTATAGTCTTTTCACACATGTACATATCAGTGTCAGTATTTCAGAGCTAGAATGAGTCCTGTCTCAGGGTTATTTTCCCCAACCTATTGCAACCTCCATCCCCCCTGTTCTGGATCATTGCAACTCTTCCCAATAACTTTGCAAGGATACACAGAGAAGAGACTTGGCAATTGGAAATGCAATGCTTAGACAAGGCATTCCTATTTTTAAAGCACATTTGACAATACGATCTGATCAATATTTCCAGTAAGTACAGCAGGCGAAAGAGAAAGCAGTTCTCTTTTTAAGTTTTTTGAAGATTTTCATTCAAATATGAATATTTGCCTTCAAGATATGGATAACTGTCTTCATTTTTCTCACCACTGTGCACCCAGAGAACTTACTTTGGGTTTAGCTGGTCTGCACCACAGTAAATGAGCAGTGAATTCAGACATGAGATCAAATTAAGTAATTAATCACACTAGATCAGATGATAATTTTAGTGTACTAACAGGCATTCTTATGAACCCCTGTGTAGTGGGATGATCCTTATGATCCATGGTGGTACCACAGGTGCACATATTCTGAATTATAAAGGCATTACAAATGTAAATGGTTGACTAATGAGCTGCATGGTCAAACACTATATGATCGACCCTCCCCCTGTGTCCTAGGCAAAACTCTTAAATACCAATTGAGAGGATGATGCGATCGGAAGAGGGAGGCATGGATCCACGCAAATCCATGAACGTGCTCCCTGTATTGGTAAATCATATAAGGACCAATTCCCTATCAGCAGTGCATGAATAACTGTGTCTTGGGCTTGCATGCCAACAGTTATGGGTAGATGTCATCACTTTAAAACATGAAAGCGGTTTCTCTAGACATGCAAAACAGATTGGTGAGTTTGCCTGGTTTAAATTAGGCTGAGTGGTTCATGATGGTGTAAGGAGAGGAAAGATTATTTTAATAAAACCAGCCAAATCAAACCTTCCCTGCCCAATCGACTTTTCACAGAACAGGTTGACAGGGTATTAAAAGCTGTTCCATTGCATTCTGCATGTGAAAAAGGGTGCCTAGCATCTAGATTTAATAGAGCCCTAAATAGCTATAGATAATTTATTCTAGTTATAGCTTTAAGTTCTGTTTTTCAGAGAATATGAGTCTTACAAAAATGGTTTCCATGCAAATCAAAACCAGCTGAAAGCTTGCCAAGGCCAAGATGTAATTTAAGATGGCATTTAAGCTGCTCTGTCTTTTCTGTCTCTAGAGATATCATCATAAAATAGAAGAATTCATCAGGTAATGTTTTCTTCATTACTCAACCACACAATTCTGAAGTGAAAAAGATAATTAGACATACAGTGTTGTCGACACAGAGTTTATGAGGATATTCTGATTAATTAGCTATGGTAAAAGGTTTTTATATAGTCATAATTACTTTATATTTCAAGAAAAAAAGGCAAACAGACAGTACACAGATTTTAATATTTCTTTCCTGTGACAGATTTATCAAAGTAATTCTGAAGTTCTGCCGCACCTACTGCATTTCATTGTTACTTTGTGAAGCGGGAAGCAGACATCTAACAGCACAACTAATACTGACCTTCCTGGGAGTCAGACAGCTTAACACTCTCACAGCACCCTGAAAAAGGCATTTTTCTTATGCTGACCAGCAAATGAAAGCACTTTGAAGGTCACCAAGACCCATCTTGGTCTGGAATACAGTGAATCAGCAGTTTGGATGCATTGGATTAATGGAATGCAAAATTTGGACGTAACACACAAGTTGCCTTCTAAGTTCTATCATAGCTTCTTCAACTTAATTGACCTGATTTATAGTAAGACTGGGGTCAAAAGGTGATTATTCTGTCTTTCCTTTATTTTTGCATATTGAACATTAGCTAAAAGAGTTAGATATACTGTCTTCATATACCGTCATGTTAGCTCTGGATTAGTGCTTACGCTCAAACCCAAACTCCCCTACCCGACCTCACAGGCTACACATTGATTTATGCTTCGGTTAACACCAGAGTGAGCCAGCCCGAGCAGCAGGCAAAGAGAAGAATGATGCAAACTCAAGTAAATTCAAGTGTGTGGAAGAAATGCAACTTGTCCTGACCATATGGTATAGAAGAGAGCCTAGGTAACAGGTAACCTAGTAACAGTGAGCCTACCAGCAACAGGTAACATACACAAAGCTACATAGACTAATTTTTGTACCTTTAGTTAATTACTGGCAGGGATTGATTTAATCCAAGTAAGAGAGATGAAAACCTCACTGATCTTTTAAGACAATCTTGAAACTCCATCACAATGTTTTCAGGCATAATCATAGAATCATAGAATGGTCTGTGTTGGAAGGGACCTCAAAGCCCATCCAGTTCCACCCCTTGCCATGGGCAGGGACACCTCCCACTGGATCAGGGGCTCCAAGCCCCATCCAACCTGGCCTTGAACACCTCCAGGGATGGGGCAGCCACTACTGCTCTGTACAACCTGGGCCAGGGCCTCCCCACCTTCAATGGAAAACATTTCTTCCTAAGATCTCAGCTAAATCTCCCCTCCTTCAGTTTAAAGCCATTCCCCCTTGTCCCATCCCTGCACTCCCTGATCGAGAGTCCCTCCCCAGCTTTTTTCTGAAAGAAACACATTATGGATTCATGTTTGGATATGAGGCTAAAGATACAAGCACACCTGCAATCATCACACACCCGTCAGCGACTGCTATTCACTTCTTTCAGGCACTTATTTTGAGAGATACTTAGAGGTAAAGTCTCCTCTTAGGACCTTCATCAACAACTGCTGGAGACAGCAGTAGTCTTTCCTATTCAATATAATTTGGCTCAGCCCTTTGAAAATGTTCAGATGACACATCAGCTATGGGCAGAATTAGAAAGATTGCCAAAACTACTGTTTCTTCTGTTGTTTCAGCAAGAACCTTAGTGATAAAAAGCAGCTTAAAAATCTTAAACTGCAAGATCCCAAGCAATGTCCATTCAATTTCTGCTTAAGCTTATTTGAAGCAGTATATTACTCAGAATGATTTGGAGCTATAAAAAATGTTACAATAGTGAAGATTCCTGAATAAATAATTCTCAATTAAGTGTTAGCACCTAATTATATTAACTTACAGTAATTACTGATTCAATTATGAAATTGAAGATTAACCTGAAAATGCAGACTGGCTCATCTATTTTTATGATAGCTGTACATTAACGGCACATGTAGTTGGGCTCCTCTAGGCACAAGAAAGTTAAGTGTTATTTGAACACTCGTTTAGGAACCTAGGTTATCTGTGACCCTTGAAGAATATCTTACTAGAATACCTACTGAATCATGTCTGACACTATCGTGCATTTTATTATTCTATAGTCTCATGGAACCTGTATATAAATAGAGGAAGAAATAGACCTTTATTCTTATCACCTCTGTTTATGGCTTTTAATTGTATGGGATGATTGATGTCATAATCGAGATGCTGGTGTGCATTCAGAGAACAGGAATGGAGCTGGGGAAGGGTTTAGAGCACAAGCCTTCTGAGGGGCAACTGAGGGTGCAGGGATTGCTTAGTCAGGAGAAAAGAAGTCTAAGGGGAGCCCTCCTCCCTCTCTACAACTGCCTGGAAGGAGGTTGTAGCAGGGTGGGGATTGGTCTCTTCTTCCTGGTGGCTGGTGATAGGACAAGGGGAGATGGCCTCAAGATGCACCAGGGGAGATTTAGGTTGGATCTCAGGAGGAATTTCTTTGCTGAAAGGGTTGCCAAGCATTGGCAGAGGCTGCCCATGGAGGCGGCTGAGTCCCCATCCCTGGAGGGGTTTAGAAGAGAAATAGATGTTGTACTTGGGGAGATGGTCCAGTGGTGGGCTTAGTAGGGCTGGATCAATGGTTGGACTTGATAACCTTAAAGGTCTTTTTCAACAAAAAACATTCTGTGATTCTGTGATAATCTGACTATTACACAGTGAGGAAAAGAAGCAAACATATTTCCTAGTCACTTGTGTTTGGATTTTTTCTTGGTAACAGGGAAGTTAGAGGAGGCTTTATGGTTCAAATTTGGGTGTGGGAAGAATAGATTCAACTGTCAGTCCAGAAACTTTTAAGTATTTAGGGAAAGCGTGTCACTATTGAGAAGAGTGAGATACTGGAATGGTTATCTTAACTGGCTGTGGAGGCTTCGACTTTGATGGTCTTTAAGAGGAACATACAAAAGAATAAGGTGAAGATGGCATACTTAAAGATTCCTTTGTACTGGCTAATATGGACTGGATGAGCTCCTAAAGCTCCTTCCAGACCTCAGATTTCATAAGGGTGTGTGAAATAAGACTTGTGATGTTTTGATCTCTCATGTAACCTCATGATTATAACGTTTCAAAAATACAGTAAAATAAATTAAAAGACAATTCTCATTTTAGCATCTTTAGCATAGCAGAACAACTCTGCTAGCTTTCCATATTGTATGTGACTGAGGAAAGAATTTTACCACAGATTTGTACTAAAAAGGTAACAGCATGCCCTGGAATCTGAAACAGGTGACTTCTCCCAAGTCAAATTTTCAGTGTTGATTTACTTATTGTGCTCCTTACAATAAATATCATGATTCTCAACCAAAAAGATAACAAGCTGTATTTGTGAGCGGGGCATGTCACATGTTTAAGAAGTAACAAAGCAGCAAAGATTACTCCACGTGTATAGATTATGTATTATTTGTTAGTGTGTCACCTTCCAGTGCTCTTTCTTTTCCAAGCAAAAGCATAAAAAACCCATGTGATTAGCCATGACACTTTATGTGTTCGCTTTTACCCAGATAAATGTCAGATTTAGATAATCCTACGGGATCTATGCTTCAAATGCTTAGGAACATGACTCTGTAAGTTTAAGAAAATATATACATGCATCTTACTGAGATTAGTAAAGCAAATAGTAGAGGCCTGCAATAATAACACATGGGGCAGGATTGAGTTTAGCAACCATCTCCCAACATTTCCTATGTGAATTAGTGGAAACCAGGCATATGGTAAAGGGGAGTGGATTATTCAGTAAAGACGACTCCCTAATCCATCTCAGTTCTAGTATGTTTTTTAACATTACAATCCCAAGCATATTTGTAACTTGCAGAAAGATAAAATATAGTACACATGGCTTCCAAAAGGGACTTTTTATTCCAATGCATGGGCTCTCGCACCATTAATTTCCCTTTCCATACCTTTCCCTTTCTGTTTATATTTTTCCCATTTTAAATACCAAATATCCACAAAAATAGCATCACTATGAATACCACTGCTGTAAAGGCAAAACATTTTTCTGTCGTAAGAGGAGTTCCTACAACTGATCAACCTTTCTGGCTTGTTGTGGGCTAAACGTCTGTTAATAGTCTGCAAGCCTTATGAAGTACTATAGTTACTAGACTCAGGAACCAAACTCTGTAGGAAGATTTTGTAAATAATCCTCAGGCATTCAAATACTTTTCCAAAATTAATTTTAATTTTGAATTTTGTCTTTTAAGACACAGCCAAAGCCAAGTGCACTGTCACACTACCTTAGAGGGAGAATTTATACCTTGCAGAACATCTCAGAGATACAAATAGTTTTCATAGAATCATAAAATAATAGAATGGTTTGGACTGGAAGAGACATTTACAGGTCATCCAGTCCAACCCCCATGCAGGTGCAGGGACATCTTTATCTCGACCAGGTTGCTCAGAGCTCCATCCAACCCAGCCTTGAATGTTTCCAGGGATGGGGCCTCCACTACCTGCCTGGCCAACCTGTGCCAGTGTTTCACCACCCTCGTTGTAAAAAATGCCTTCCTTATATCCTGTCTAAATCTCCCCTCCCTTACTTTAAAACCATCACCCCTTGTCCTGTACCAACAGCACTTGCTAAAAAGTCTGTCCCCGGCTTTCCTGGAGCCCCTTTCAGCACTGGAAGCTGCTCTAAGGTCTCTCCAAAGCCTTCTCTTCTCCAGGCTGAACAACTCCAACTCTATCAGCCTCTCATATGGGAGGTACTCCAGCCCTTGAATCATCTCCGTGGCCTCCACTGGAATTGCTCCAACAGCTCCATGTCCTTCCTTTGCTGAGGACTCCAGAACTGAATGCAGGGCTCCACATGAGGTCTCACAAGAACAGTGTCGACGGGCAGAATCCCTTCCCTCACCCTACTGGTCACAGTTTTTTGGATGTAGCCCAGGATACGGTTGGCTTTCTGGGCTCATACTTACTGAAAGGGTGGCTCTATACCTAGATCTTATTTCTTTGTCACACACTATGTTGCTATGCAAGAAAGTGGAAAATTCCAGGCCCAGCCAACTTTTAATTTTGAATTGCTTTCCTCATCAGAGCCTTGTTAAAATTTTGAAGAAAGTCAGATTGTTTCATGTGTGAACAGAAACCTGCCACTACCCAACATAATGTAAACAAGTTGTGTAGGAGTTCACTGTCTCAGCACCACTTCTATTTCACTTTCCATTTCTTGGCTCATTTACTGTATGTTTCAGATACTTCCAAGACATTGTGTTATCCTACAGTCTCAAAAACACTAAAATCAAAGTATTAACTACTGTTAGAAGTCAGCAATTTGAGTGCATGAAAGGACTGTAGGAGAGGCAATCGGGCTTTTCAATACAAAGCAGAATTTGACACTGAATGTGTAGAAAAAGAAGCGTGAACAGCAAGGTTAATCTCAGACTTGAGCCTTCCCTTTCCCACTACTGTTCAAACCTACTTCTTGCTGACGCGCAAATGCAAAAACTCACATACCTGTCTGCCAGCTACACACAGCTGCATAGATCCTGCTGCTGATCCAACCACCTGCAAATTGCAGCAGTCACTTAATGAAGAAATCCAAAGCACTTTTAGGAAACAATACTTCATTTGCCAAGTGCTGCCTGCAACTCAAAAGAGGCATCCCCATCAGACAGAAGGAAACAGATAGATCAGATATTAGGAGAAGGTTCTTCCCCCAAAGCGTTGTGGGGCACTGGAACATCTCCCCAGGGAAGCAGTGACGGCCCCAAGCCTGACAATATTCCAGCAGCATTTGGCCAACACCCTCAGACACATGGTGTGAATGTTGGGATTGTTCTGTGCAGGGACAGGAGTTGGACTCGATGATCCTTGTAGGTTCCTTCCAGTTCAGTGCTTTCTATGATTCTGCTGCACACACAGAGTTCAACACACAGAAAATACGTGACTGGGGCTGCCTGACACTCTAAAATATGTGTATACTGAGAATTTAGAGCAGGAATACTAAATTTAGAACCCAGAGTACTTGGCACTGTTTTAACTGGACCCTTATTAAAACATTCACTTCCTCAGGAAAAAAAAAAAATAAACAGACCAATGTTGCACAGTTTTGAAATAAAAAAGGAGGAAGAAAATACTTGGGTTCTTTGAATACAAATGATTGGCTGTTAAGAGATAAGGGATGATGTAGATGATGTCACCACCTCTTAGACCGCACCCTTCTCTTGGAAACCAGCTCTGTATAAACTATAAACAGGCAAGACAACTTTTAATGAGAAAATAATAAGATTCTTCATATTGCAAGGATCACACTTACATTTTTAACAATGTCCCAAACCAAAAGCTTTTAAGAAATTACTGTTGAAAAATAATGAGATATAGTAAAACTATGGTTAAAACGTGCTAAATCATTATGATCCACCTGATCATACTCTAGGTAGAATTAAGAAGAAACACTTTCCAAAATTCTTATTGATTTTACAACCATTAATTCCTCTTTTATTTAAGTGAATAACTTCTCATGAAGTATTTATTTCTAATCAAAGGCTATTGAAGATGTTTTTTTTAAAAAAACAAATAGTACCCACTTAACAATGTGCACTCCATAGACCCTTTCATCCCCCAAAACATACATGCCAATTACCTCCCCTTTTGCACAGACTCTACCACCCCAAAGAATCCCAATGTGCTTTGCAAATATAATTAACAACATGGCCTGTCAGCTTCCACTGCTGTTACCCAACCCTTATTTCTGACACTGTCAGCACTTGGCAATACTGTGTAAATGTTTAAAACAAAAGTGAAGAACTGGTTATCTGTCTAGGGGGCAAATATAATCACTTAACTTGTAATTTGACCAGGATTAAGCACTGGGGTTTACAACCCAGCTCTTACTATTGCATTCCTGTGGTATCTTGATGGCTTGCAACCTGCATAACAGATAATGCCTGATTGAGTCACTGTGTCAGAATTAAGGGTACTACAGAGTACAGTTTGGGGTTTGGTTTGCTTTTTTGTTTTGTTTTGTTTTGTTTTCTTCATAAGAAACACACATTTCTTCTCCAAAACACACATTTGGAATAGTTAAAAGGAAAGCAATTTTGGGGTACAAGTAGGTAGGCCAGTTGCAGCACCTACATCACCTAGAAGCTGCTCACACTATGTCCTTTTTGATTTTAGCTTGCAAGTGATTATCAGGTAGCCGGCTGCACGCAGTCCTCTAGGTATCACCTGGCACATGGCTGACATGCTGCCTAGAATCACAGAATCACTAGGTTGGAAAAGACTCACAGGATCATTGAGTCCAACCATTCCTATCAACCACTAAACCATGTCCCTCAGCACCTCATCCACCCGTCTTTTAAGCTCCTCCAGGGAAGGTGACCCAACCACCTCCCTGGGCAGCCTGTTCCAGTGTCCAGTGACCCTTTCCTTGACAATTTTTTTCCTGATGTCCAGCCTGACCCTCCCCTCGCAGAGCTTGAGGCTATTCCCTCTTGTCCTGTCCCCTGTCGTGTAGGAGAAGAGGCCAGCTCCCTCCTGTCTACAACCTCCTTTCAGGTAGTTGTAGAGAGCAATAAGGTCACCCCTCAGCCTCCTCTTCTAGAGTAACAGAGAATCACAGTATCATGGAACAGTTCGGAATAGTTGGAAGGGACCTCAAAGCCCACTCAGTTTCACCTCCTGCCATGATCAGGAACACCTCTCACTGGACCACGTTACTCCAAGCCCCATCCAGCCTGGCCTTGAACACCTCCGGGGATGGGGCAGCCACCACTTCTCTGGGCAGCATGTGCCTCACCACCTTCACAATACACATTTCCTCCTAAGATCTCATCTCAATCTCCTCTCTTTCAGCTTAAAACCCTTCCTCGTTGTCCTATCACTGCACTCCATGATCAAGAGCTCCTCCTCAACTCTCCTGTAGCCCCCTTCAAGTACTGGAGGGGAAATGCAGTTGTCTGGGCATCCCCTGGCACACTGCTGACATACTGCCTACACTAAAATGAGTTGACTGTTGTAGCTACAGAGACACAAAATATTGGATGAATGTCCAGCTGGTCACTTTTAGGTTATCCATAGGGCCTGGTACCATGGTAGCCCAACAACGACCATCACAGGATATACCAACAGTCTTAAACACAGTACAGGGCATCCCAACTAGAATACATAATGATTCAACGGCTCACAAATTCTGTTTTATGAAACAACAAATTGTGTTTACTTTCCCTGGTTATAAAGGAGGATGTGAGAATTCCTGGCTTGTTCCAAAAATGTAAAGCAGGATCAGCAGTAAAAGATGTTGAAGCAGCAGCGTTTCCCTGAGAAGCAGCCAACTTAGAAGTGGAATATGGATTAGTGTCATCAGGAGCAGCAACAAGAGCTGCACAGCCAGTCTGACGGGGCACTTCCCTCGCACATCACTCCGTGGCTGTACAGCTGAGCCACTCAGAAAATCACAGCGGAAACATTTTGTCCAGAACTATCAAGCAGATTTGCACCCTCTCTCCACTCTGAATTTTGCAGGTTACTGAATAAAGATGAATGAATATCTTATGTAGCAGGTGTTATTCTGATCTCTGGAGAAGAAAAAAAAAAAAAAAGTTGCTCTACTTCTGTACACAGTAATGGCACGAACTGGAGTCTGATGTGCCATGTAATATCTCTGCAGAAGTCTGTAATCTCTTGTTGGATGAGGAAAATAAATGTTCTTTTTTAAACAATTCAGTACATCTCTTCTTCAAATTCTGTTTTGTGAAAGCTGCAGCTGGGAAGTCTCTAAACATGTTCAGATTCAACAAGGGAACACTCAATGAATTTTCTTCCTTAACATGCCATTTTGTGACCACCTAAATACTCTTATTCACTGCAAACTAACACAAAATATGCTAGAAATCAGACTCCAACATAATTTCAGTCTCTATATGCAGCTGGCTATAGTCAACAAGGCAGCAGGGAGTTTGTGTATCTGTATTCTTAGCTGAAACAGGCTGGCAAGTTAAAAAATTACAGAGGTGTTGATTAGCGAGTGACTGAAAGTCTGACTGCAAACACTATTTTTCTTCTCAATTACTAAAGACCAACCAATGTTTATACTGTAAAGTTTTTCAAGGGGCAGAAGACATTTAAATTGAAGCTGCACAAGTTCAATAATGTATTTTCTTTTAGAGCAAATTTACATCACTCTACCAGGCTCAGTTAAAAATATAATGTTCTGGAAGTCTGGGTTTGCCTTCTAAGATATCTCAAGGCAGGCACCTGAAATTGCAAGTACCAAAAGTGACAGCACACTTTTGAAAACATAAGCTTCTCTTTCCAAAGCATAGAATGTTATTATTCTTACTGACATGAAAAAGCCTTAGTTATTCACCACACACACTCAGAACCACAGGTCTTGTTTCCTTGCTCTTGTCTGAATTGAGATGGTTTCTCACAGTGTCTTTATTTCTGTCTCTTGAGTTTGCTCCTATGCATAGAATCACAGAATCACCTGCATGGGGAAAAAAAATTCTTCCTAAAATCTCATCTCAATCTCTCTTCTTTCAGCTTAAAACCATTCTCCCTTGTCCCATCCTTGCACTCCCTGATCAAGAGCCCCTCCCTAGCCTTCCTGGTGCCCTTTTCAGCACTGCAAGCTGCTTTAAGGTCTCCCTGGAGCCTTCCCTTCTCCATGCTAAACAACCCAAACTCTCTCAGCCTGTACTCATATGGGAGGTGCTCCAGCCCTTGGATCACCTTTGTGTCCTACTCAGGACTTGCTCTAGCAGCTCCATGTCCTCCCTGTGCTGAGGACTCCAGAACTCAATGCAGGACTCCAGGTGAGGTCCAATGAGAGCAGAATAGAGCGGCAGAATCACCTCCCTTGACCTGCTGGTCCCGCTGCTTTTGATACAGCCCACCTTTTTGTGTTCTTATTAACATTCAAAAAAATTAAGTATTCAAAGCAATAAGGGAGTTTTCCGGTATGGCTACCTATAGCATTTACTATTATAACATTAGCTTAAAAGATCCTCATGCTGCATAAGGAGTTAATTCTTTGTTTTGCAAAGACCTCTGAACATTGAAGACTTTCTTGTGTTCTCCTTCTGCTTAAGGTGAAACAGCTTTGACCATGCAGAATATAAGTCTGCAAGATTTTAAGGTAAAATTACTGTATGAAATACCTCTTTACTCATAGACTCTCCATTCCATGGTACAATATAATGACATGGCTTCTACTACTTAACACGTCCTGGAAGTAGGCGAAAAATAACACATTTCCTAATTTTAATAGTAAAGAACAATTCTGACCAGAAAGTTCCTTTACCCCAGTGGGTTATTCCTTTATGCTACCAGGATACAGGTCAAACTTTGTATCCCCATGCTACAGATGGGAACACTGAGGAAGCAAGACCAAATAATCTATCCAGTTTGTGGGTGGTATCGATATCACAAGCAGGAGCTCACAGCTCCCAAATCAATTCTTAGACTACTGGCCAGTAACCTCAAATTGTGATCGTGGGCCCGTGCAAGTAGTCAAATTGACCATACAGTCACAACTATGCATTTAAATTAGCTGGTTTTGTATGATAATTACAAGTTTAATCTGAATTCTATGTGCGTAATAAAATTTAGAACTGCCCCAAATGTTTCTCATAGTAGATTGCAATGTTTAATTTCCTGACACTCTGCTGATGTCAGTGAAGGGTTGCTGTGATCCCTATGTCTTTTAATATGCCCTAAAGATAAGTGAATCTAGATGAAAAAGTCCATGAACCATGGGCAACCTCATTATCCATACTCTGTGCTGCTCATTTCCTAAGCACTGTTCTATAGGAGGAAAATTATCTATACTCTATGTACACTATACCAGGATAGATCTCTTCTCCTCTCTAAACTGTACTCCCTCTGTTGGTATCATCAAAAGATGGCTACTTGTCCTCAAAGAGGAAAGCATAATAAACATCTAAATGTATATATTTCATCCTATATTTTTAGTAAAATATACCAAAAATCAACATAATTGCTATATACTTTTAAAAACAAATCAGGCCTTAGCAGCGCGCTACCTCATTTTGTTCTAAAATTCAACAAACTCTGAGCAAATCTCTTTTTATACAATCTTTCGGATATGTCATTTACCATTTATATTTGATGGCCTTAAGGGGGGAAAAAAAGTTACAAAAAGGTATTAATGCAAGTAGATAATAAAAGCTGCATTCTATAAATCTATAGCAGCTTACAGTAATCATTAAAGCATGCAAAAGTCTTTCATCTATTCAAAAATATGCAGTGCACAGAATGCCTGCTAAGGTGCATGACAAGTCAGAGTTAAATATATATTAATAAATGAATTAGCTTCATAAATAATAGCCATAATGACATTTTAGGAGACAATAAGTCTGAGGATTGTCAGAAAATGGTTGATGTATGAGCTTCACGTCTCAGTGATTCTTCAAAATGAATAGGCTTTGCGAGATAGTTCAGACCCACGACCAGCCTATTTCCTTGAATAATTTACTTGTTGTCAATTTGTACAGCCACATTACACATGCAAATTGTGCTGCCTGTGCAAACACCACTTGGAGATGATAAAAACAAATTTACGAAGGCTATAGAGGAAGGATTTATTTCACTTTCTCGCCCAGGTCAAGCAATACATGTATCTGACGATTGTGTGTACCCAATTTTGTTGTAATTATATCAGCAAATTATTCTTTATAATCTTATTATTTTTAGCAGTCTCCTTGTGCTTGGGATAATTAGCTTTCTTCACTCAGTGTAAAAACAATTCAACTTGCCAGCTAGGCAGGGCACAGCTCCATTATCTGTTTTGGGTTTAAATTTATTCCCTATATTCTTGGACACTTTGTGTAAATTAAAAATTTCATAGTCCCTAATACTGTACACGCTGTTCATTCAGTGATGAATTAAGGTCCCTAAACCTCTACGTTTGCTATTAGATATCTCACCCACTTTATATGTTAATCTGTGCTAATGAATTCCACAACCCCTAGCCACAGCGAGATGACTAAAATTATTACCACTTACAGAGATATGCCTTTTTCATTTAAAGTTCAATTCAAATTGCTCCCATAAACAGTCTGCCACACAAAGATACCTCCTTTAAAGAAGAGTTACTTACCTGTAAGTAGAGTTCTCTGAAGGTAGCATTATCTTTGGATACACATTCCTCCGCCACGTGACCTCTGGTTTGGGGAGGGGGGAGTGGATCCATCCCTTGATAGTTAAGACTTTTTCCTCAAGGCACTTCATTACCTCTGCGGCTCCTGTGCCTCAGGGGTTATTTATACCACAGCCTGTCAACACAACTGCCCCTCGACTCCAAAGGTAGGCCTGGACACGGCTGAAGAGCGGAGATGCTCCTTGGATAGGCGGCCGCTGTGTTGACAGAACATCCACAAGGCAGCTTGAGACTGAATGAGTCTCAGGTAAGTCTTCCTCTCTTTCAAGACAGCAACCTGTGAGCCTGTCATCACAGCAAATCCAGAGAAACAAACACATGCAGAAGGCAACACAAAAGCTGGCTCGGTATTACGTGTGTAGCACGACAATGAGCACCCAGATGTCATCCTGCCCATGGCACAGCCACTTGCACTTCACAGAGAGCCTGGGTACACAACCAAAATTCCACCACTCTCAAAGGAAATAATTTAAAACTTAGTTTCTTAAAAAAAAAAAAAAAAGGAGCAGAGTGATGCCCTTTGCCGAGCACTTGTGTTTCAAACCAGTAGAGGGCATTGGCATACACAGAGACTAAACAGGTTCATCGAGGTAGCTTGACAAATCAGCTGTTATTTATATAAATGAAATAACAGCACATTTCAAATACTGCACAGAGTATCAAAACTAGCCCTTCAAAGGCAAATCAGTACAAAGTACAACTAAAAAGATCGAGATTCTTATAAGACTTCCCAATTACACAGACCTTTATTGCAGTACAAATACTAAACTAATTAATTTTATCTAATAACCTTGAAAAGTACTTAAAATAGTGTTGTTTGTTTCACAAACTAAACAAAGGAGAGATTAAGTGCGTTGACCTAGCTCTGTGTCAGAGTGCCACGAAGGAACTCCTAGCAGTAAGGCTCACTACTGCACTTCTAAATTACACCAATTAATACATAAAGAAACGTTCTGGGAGCAGTTAAGAAAACTGTTTTCTGACTCCTTTTTGTGTGAAAACAGTCAGATGATATTTCACTTCGTGACATGGCAGAAAGGTGTTTCTCTTCTATTACCAATGCAGAGGAAATGGATTCAATATCCCAATCCAGTCTATAGACTTCATGTTCATTACAACAAAACTAGGATTGATGTATTTGGATCACTGAAATTTGTCTTACAATAGCTGAAGACGCTCAGATGTGGGTGACGTCTGCATTGCAGTAGTCCCACAAAACATACCCTATACTCGAAGTAAAAAATTAGTTGTAGTAACACAGGAGCCTGCCCAGCAAGCACAACAGTCACTCGGTCCCAAACAGCTGAATAAATGCTACAGTGCTTAACAAGGAGTGAACTTCATGGTCTGGTTGCCCTACCATCGTTGGTATCCTAACAGAACAGGTCAAGGTTGGTGTGGGTACAATTACAACAGCTCAGTTGTGCTTTGCCTTCTGCAAAAACTTACTCCAAGAACCCAGATCATCTGCACCTTTAAGGGCTTATACTTTTCTTGCAGATCTAATTATTCTAAATGTTATTTGTTCCTTGGCTTGCCATAATATCTACAGAACAGCTCTCCAGTGGCCATTTAAAATCAGTTGGTTAAAACTTCTCTGCCTGTTTGTTCTCATTCCCTCTTCCCTATCCACACCCATGGTACCACCTCTCTGCTTTTGAATCAGTTCCTAAACTGCCATACTATTCAGCGGTCATAACCAAAATTAATCCACACAAAATACTGGACTGGACAAAATACAGGACTGGAAGCTGTGGTGGTTTAGTAATTTGACCAGATACCTCTAACACAGGGGAAAGTAACATTTGTAATGAAGGCTGACCCTTTGAAAGCTGGCCCAACAGTTGTAGCTTTCCATGTACCCTACTGCCAACACCTGCCAATGCCCTGAACAGTTCAAATGGGATCAAAACCTACAGAGTTTGCTTGCAAATAGACAAGGACGTGTGAGATGCTTCTTCTATGTGTGAGATGCTAAAGTTGAAAATACCTTGCTCACTCCTCACAGGAAGCCTGTGCTAAAAATGATGATTGAGTGCAGATCTTCCAAGTTTCAATCAGAAATTTTGATCAGAAGTTCTTGCGTCCTCCCTGGTGTGCTAATACTTTAGAGACGCCTATTTTAAAAAAGTAGACAAAGCAACTTGCTCATGTGTTGCTGATGCTTCAAACTACGGTTGTTCCTTTCTGTATCTGATTTTCATTATAGCGCAAACCTCAGAGAAACAATCTTCTCTGTAAAAGCTCCAGGCTTGATCTGACATTGTTCAGTTACTTAATGCCTTCATACAAGCAAATGTAGAAGCATCTGAGCAGACCTGCTCTGATGCTTCATAACAAAGAGCCCTATGGTCGGACTCGGCGCTTTTCCTGGCTAGGAGTAGTTACGAGACTGGGAAGGGGGCACACGGCAAAGCTCAACTGCACACAGGAGATTATACGCAAGCCCCCTTTCTTCAGAATACTATTCCTTGTTAGATTCCCTTCCATTTTTTGCTCAGTGTCCTTGAGAACACAAGAGGGCTTGACACTTCGATCGATTGACAGAAGACAATCTCTGGTAGGCACATGCAGCCAACTTGTGTCGTGGTGTAACAGCTCAGTGCCCTCTGCTGCACACTCTTGGCCTAATCCAAACGGAAATGAAGCCAATGGAAATCTCTCCGCTGGGTTTAGCGGGCTTTCAATCAGGGCTCAGACAAGGGTCTGCCTGGATTAAAGTCTTACTTTGAATGAGGTAAGGAGAGCTCATATTACACAACATCATTACTACTTACAATATATAGTATAAAATATTTACTAACATACTTTAATGTACGGTCTTAGATAATGTTCTTTGGAGAGTTCCATTAATTGTCTCTATGATGGTTCTTGTAATGTTTGTTTAGCAAGAATTAATTTGGTTCTTCTATGGAACAGTACGTGGGAAAAAAACCCTCTGTAATCCTTTTAACTAACTTTAAATGCTCATTTGAATATAATTTTTGTATAGGATTAATAAAAAGTATTTTTTAAGTTTGCAACAAATTAAAAATTTAGGAAAAAATTCAGAGGTTATTCTATTGTCTTTATATCTCTATTTTAAAACATATTAATCTTCTTTTCCAACACTATTTCATTGCACTAAAATACAATCACGCTAGAAAAATTGCTCATTCTGTTAGTAAAAATGAATACAAGGTAGATAGTGTACTAATACAATGACTGCAATCTGCTGCTACAGTAAGGCCTTCCTGTTAGATTTAAACAAGAATTCAGTTCTTGATCCTTTGGACATACTTCCAAAACACTGTCTCAAAATGACAAAGTGTAGCATCTTTCCATGCTTAAGGAAATACTTCTGATGTCCTCGCTTACTGCTAAAACCCAAAAGATAAAAATAATGCATAACTTATGTTGTAGCAGATTCTATTTCTGTACTAGGGAACTGTATATTTTGTGGAAATTAGCACATATATCATTATTTGTAATGCTAGTCAGGGTTTCAAGCATACCTTTCAGGCTTCCACTATGTCCTGAAGCCTAACAATGCAACCTCTACCTGGTCTGAAGAAGAGAATTCCACAGTGAGAACCTGCTGAGGGTACTAGGCACACACAGAGGCTTTTGCTGTTTTGATACCTGGCAAATTTGACCACTTCTCTACTCCTTGTGAGTCTTTCAAAAAGAACCCAGGCAATGCTGAAATTAGTAGATCGTAATCAATACTTTTACCTAGAAACAAGCAGCACACTCTCTTTCAGCTCCTACATGAAAACAAGCAAAGGTGTGGGAAAAAGCTCTGTTCAGGGTCGATACAGTGCATGCTGCCAAATGTGGTGTTGCATGGAGAGTTCATCCTAAACAGCTCACCTGTAATTACTATGTTGCACTAGTTTGTTCAACGGGAATCTCAGAGGTACGACTTGTTTCATTCATAAGAGTTATTGTTTGGCAGGTCTCCAGGACAGCAATTCAAGTGAGAAAGGAAGTTAGATTGGTTGACCAAAAGAAAATAAATCAGATTATTTGAATATCTGCTCAACAGGGAACAGAAAACTGGCATGAGAAGAACCCTCATGAAGTTTGATGTAGGGACACAGTGCTGGTCACAAGGCTGTGCCACTTTCTCCTTTCTTGCCCACCTAAAAGGGCTCTACACAGTTAGTAAACTGCAAACTCTGTTAAGTAGTCAACAAGCTCTTTTGCAGCTTCACTGTCTTCCTCAATACAACTGCTTCTGGATTGCTGAAAGTTACAGAGGAGCTCTTCCCATCTTTTGTTCGGGAAAAGAATCTGTGAAAAGCCAGTTTGTTGGGTGTGAACTTGACATTGTCATGAAATCTGTAATTATAAAATGAAATGCAGGTTAATATTCAAGTACTTCATTTGTGTGCACTCCCAGTGTTGATCTGCATCACAGACTGGCTTGTGTATACTAAATAAGGAGCAGAACGCTTGGATACAAATTGTGTCATGAAATTAAACCTGCTTTCTGATGTGTCCTCACCAAACACACAAATTTTCAGGTCATAAAGATGTCGCACGTTGTAGTTTTGGGAGTGTTCCAAGACTGGCCCACATTAAGAAAACATCACGCAGCCAAATGGTTTAAGATCTCACTACAAGAAATGACAATGAATATCCAATATCAATATATTTATCAATTACTACTTATCTGTGTACCAAATACAATCAATTATTAAATGTAAATAAAATAAATCTCTTAAAAATTGATTTCCCAGATGAGAGGAAAAACTAGTTAGCAAGCTGAGTGTGAAATTTACATGTAGTTCATGAAAAAGTGATTATTTACGGAATTAATTGATTTTAGAAATGAATCTGTGGATGTAAAATTATGGCATAGAGAGGAAATGAATCTGAAGATCTGTTTTATGTCCATGAGAAAGGTGTTTATTTCTTCCTTCCATTTACAGCCAATCCCAGAAGCTGTGACCCATCAAGAAATCTGCATTCAACACCATATTTCCCATATTTTCCACAGCACTTGAACTTTTGCCCCTTTCTCATTCCCCTCATCACTAAGCTATTTGTCCATAGCTGGGTTGTGTCCTGATGTGGTGTCAGCAATTCCTTTCTCAGAAGTCTCAATACCGAGATTTACTTCTCAACCTGTTGAATCACTGCTCAAAAATGCATCTCCATACAAATTACTTCAATCATGAACTCACCCATTTTTCTGGCACACTTCAGAGCTAGTGATAATAGCCTTATCCCTTCCTCTTTTCCTTGCAGCTTCGCTGTTCCTTCCTTCCTGTTGCTCCTTATGTGCAAAATGTTCTTGCTGAATCCTACTCAGGCTGCTCCTAAAGACTCGTTTCTTTCATTTGTTTCACCTGTGAAAGCTGAAAGAACAAGGAAGTGTAAGAGACTCTTCCAAATGAGTGAGTCCTTTCCTGAACTCTCTGCACAGACTTGCTGTTTGCTTTGAAGCACCTAGCCCAGCACTATGTGGCTCCAAATTCCAAATGGGTTCCTAAGAGATTCTCCACATTCTTGAGAGCTGTCTAAGGAAAATACAAGCAGTGATGCTGGAAGACAATCCACAACGAACAGCCTTGTAAGATCTGGGACTAGCATTTCTGAGGTTTTCTTTTACCATATTATTCCTGGACACTAGTGGAGACGTCAAAAGGATTTTTCCATCCTCGAAAAAGTCAGGTTGCTGACCCTAGCCATTCCACCGCAGCATAAACACTTAGGCAGTGTATAAATGACAAGGTTTACTGTTGAAATAGACCCCATGCTCCTGCATGGATTGCTGTAGAACTTGTTGCCTGCTTTTCTTTCCAGCAGGAGCAGGGAAGTGATTGTTGCCCTGTCCTTGGCACTGGTGACGCTTGAATCCTGGGTTCAGTTTTGGGTGCAAGAAGGACATCAAGATGCAGAGACGGGCAATGGAGGTGTGGAAGGGGCTGGAGCACAGGGGTTATGGCAGTGCCTGAACAACCTGGGATTGTTTAGTCTTGAGAAGAAGAGGCTGAGGGGAGACGTCATCACTCTCTGCAGCTCCTAGAAAGGAGGTTGTAGCGAGGTGGGTGCTGGTCTCTTCTTCCAAGTAACATGTGATAGCATGAGAGCGAATGGCTTCAAGATACGCCAGGGGAGCTTTAGACTGGATATCAGGAAAAATTTCTTTCTTGAAATGATACTGAAAATGCCAGCAAAGAAACCCTCTAAGACTCATTTTGGGATTTTAGAAAGCGAGCATCCTTCAGTCAGACCTGGGCAACGTGAAGGAGTGATCTCCACCAATCATGTGCAGCGAGACAAGAGCTGGGGACAGAATATATTTCCCATTTACTTATATGTATAAACTTTCCCAGAAATCTTATGCATATTCAGTTACTTTCCAAGGACTAATCTTACTGTTATTATGAACTTCACAACAGTCAAAATTTGGGGCTTTGAAGCCACCTGTTTGACCTTGCATTCGAGAGTGGGAAAGGCTGCAAACAGAGGTGATCACAGTACAACACACATTTGTTCTGCACACACCGTACCGAACACAAGGAGTTATCATCTTCTAGGAATGAACAGTGTCTGGAAAAACATCATTTGAAAGAAAACATGCTCTCAGAGGGATGTTCTGCCTAACTTACGAAAAATACATTTACTTAGATGAAACTTTACTTCAGTTTAAATAAAAAAATTCCACTTTTTGTTAATAGCAACTGCGTCTTGTATTGGAAGCACTGGCAGTGGCTACCCAGGTGGAGTCTCCAGCCTTGGAGGGGTTCAAAAAGCATGTAGAGGTGGCACTTGGGGACAGGGTTTAGCAGGCACGGTGGGGCTGGGCAGATGGTTGGGTTGGATAAGCTTGGAGGTCTTTTCCAACCTTAATGATCCCATGATTCTGTGACCCCGTGATTCTGTGATTCCAGGATTTTCTCATTCCATTCCTCTCTCATTATCTGTTTGTTTCCACGGTTCTGTGCCCCCACGGCTCTGGGACTCCGCGGGGCCGGCCAGCACCGCGCACGCTGATTGGCTGCGGCGGCGACCAATGGCGGCGCGGGGCGCTGCGCGGTGCCGGCATGGCGGGCAGGTAAACACGGCCGGGGGGGCCAGGGGGCCTTAGCCTGGCCGGGAGAAGCGTCTTCTTCTTCCCACCCCTTCCCCTTCTTCTGCCCCTTCCCCTTTCTTCTGCGTCCCCCCTTTCTTCTGGTTGTTTCCCCCCCCATCCCGTCGTCCCCCCCCCCTTTCTTCTGGTTATTTCCCCCCCCCCGTACCCCCCCTTTTCTTCTGGTTTTTTCCCCCCCCATCCCGTCCCCCCCTTTTCTTCTGGTTGTTTCCCCCCCCATCCCGTCCCCCCCCCTTTCTTCTGGTTATTTCCCCCCCCCCCGTCCCCCGTCCCCCCCCCCCCCCCTTTCTTCTGGTTGTTTCCCCCCCACCCCGTTCACCCCTTTCTTCTGGTTGTTTCCTCCCCCCAACCCCGTTCCCCCATTTTCTTTTGGTTGTTTCCCCTCCCGTCCCCCCCTTTTTTCTGGTTGCTTCCCCCCCGAACCCTCCTTTTCTTCTGGTTGTTTCCCCCGGTACCCCCCTTTTTCTGATTGTTCCCCCCCGTTTTTCTGATTGTTTTCTCCCCTTTTTATGGTTATTTCATCCCCCCCCCCCCCTTTTCTGGTTGTTTTGTCCCCCTGCTTTGTGCCTAAACTCTCTGAAATAGTAAGTATTCAGACCTTTGTAGTGTATTTGTTTAAAACATCCAATGATAGTTACCGTTCCCAAGAGAAGTGAAACTGTTCCTGATGATGTGTTTTGCTTTTTCTGCTTCTCTTCCCCAGGCTAGTTATGCTTTCATTTTGGAGCAGTTAAGCTCACGCACCTCTGCTGTCTTTGCAGTGACGTGAAGTGGCTTGGACTTCTTTAAACTGGAGGATGTGGAGTGGACTGTTACCTCCAGGACTGAATGAAAGTGATGTTGACTTAAGTTCTGATGAGGGAGATGGATTGCACAGCACCTTTCCGAAGGAAGGTGCAAAAGAAGATGTTGAAGGAGTTCAACTGTCTGAATTCCAGGAGAGTGGAACTGAAAGGAATGCCACCGGTGAACCCATCTTGCCATCAGTGACAGGTGGAGAAAGCGAGTCTCAAACGTG
This sequence comes from Phaenicophaeus curvirostris, assembly GCF_032191515.1. Taxonomy (NCBI): domain Eukaryota; kingdom Metazoa; phylum Chordata; class Aves; order Cuculiformes; family Cuculidae; genus Phaenicophaeus; species Phaenicophaeus curvirostris. The sequence continues at coordinate 10,325,860 of NC_091400.1, read as the reverse complement.
CCCTGATGGAATTCCTTTAAATATTTGGAATGTGGGTATTGTTACACGTCTCCAAATATCTGGACCGTAAATAAAATGTACTCTAAGTCAAATGGCTAATTTTTAAATTAAAATAACTCGGTGTTGAATGCTCAATATATTTATCTGAAATGAAATAATGGTCAAATTGCAGTTATCATAACACACCTTTGCTTGTTTCAAGCAGGGTGGACAGTAATTTAGGTAAGAAATGAATGCAAGTTTTCTCCCTAGTGCAGTGATGGTTGAAAACACATCAGGGAGATGTTTGGGTAACTATATACAGGTGCATAAAAACTTGTGTTTTCACTGTCATGTGGGCTCTGAGCTTCTTCATAACTGCTTTCAGCAGTAGGTGGTGAACGATTAGAGCTGATCCTACTTTAACATCATCAGAGCTGGATGCTATCAGTAGGTGATTTCTAATGTAATAGATATAACACAATACTGTGGATAAATAAAAGATATTGGGACAACATTTTTCAGCCCATTGTGTAATTTTTTTAAAACGTGGAGGGGGAAAAAAATTAAAAATACTGATTTGCCTTTTCTTAATCTTGCAGAAATTTGTGGAGCTTCAGAAGAAAAGCCATGATATGAAAACTCAAGCACATCAGGAAAACAGAAGCCGAAGAAGAAAGCGCCGCAGAAAAGGTTTTATTTCATTATGGAATTTATTTTCTCAAAGTGGAGTTAGCATAAGATACATCAGAAGTGGGATTTGCTGGTTTGAGGGTGGGAGGGAATTGGTGATGATGCTGTTTGGATTTTCTTTTTGTGGTTTTGTTTTCATTTTGTTGTTTAACCAGAAATTGAGTGCTGGAGTAGATGTATTGTAGTTATTATCTAGGATTTCGTTTTTCGTGTTGTACGCATCACTTGTAAGACTAGGTTATAAGTTGCTACTTGAAGTTCAAGTAACATATTTGTCCTCTTTTTAAAAAGGAGGTAGAACTTGCACGTTATAAGTGAGTATTAACAGAGTATTTCAGGCATTCTCTAAAACACACGTTTGTGTGTTCTGGTTAAAACTTCCTCACATATATTGCTTTCTATGGAAGATCTGACAGCTGAATGCTTTCAATCCATGTGATCATTGGGTGAAAATCCTGGTGTGTCAGCCTTTCAAAGGGAATGTGACCAATTAGAGTCCTGTTGACTTCATTGGATACTGTAGGAAATTACTGTGTAATGTTGGATTTTTTTCTTTTCCCCCTCCTAGGAAAACAGAAACAGCTCGAGGAGGTGACTAAGAGGTATAACCAGGTCAATGTGATTATCTGAGGTCTGTGTTTAATACCAGGCAAAACTTGTAAGAAGCTTGACCACATGCATGGCCACAGCCTGGCTCTGAACATCATGTAGAGCATCTGCTGAAGCAGTTTGGTGTTTGTCAGGCAGACCGACTTTGATACCAGCGACTATTTAATAGCATTTATTGCTTGATTTTAAAAATTAACCCAAATGTTTTATTTCATGTAACTTAAAATGAACCAAATGTTATTCCTAGTTATATTTTGTATGTAATTGTGTACGAGCTCCTGTTCAACCTGCTGCATCTCCTTTTTCTTTCTTGACAGTGTTAAGTTAAGGGTTAGACATGATCTTTAAGATCTTTTCCAACCGAAATGCTTGTATGATTCTATAAGCTTGCTTTCAAGACTGTAGAAATACACTTACAGAGAGGAAGGAATAATTAATTTCACTTCCATTGAAAGCTGTGCAGGGGTGGAAAGAGCGTGTCTGCTGACTGGAAGGATTTCTTTTAGCGTAGAAAAGCATATGACAGGTTGTGCAAAAGGAACTGGTTATATTAGCTCTTTTTTGTTTTAGTGGTGAACAGTTGATAAACGAAGACAAATGGAAAGAATTGACACAATACTTTGGAGTCAACGATAGATTTGAATCGCCTGTGGATAGCAGGGCTCCCCAAAAGGTGACTGTTGATATGAAAGCAATGGCAGTTTGCATGTGACAGTAAAAGAGCTCAGCATTTACTGAGGCAGGAGTAAAACAGGGACTATTTGAAAGTAAACGATCAAGTCATTTTGAAGGATAATTTTGTGCACATTTTAAATCAATTTCCTTTTAGATATCACATGAATTGAACTTAGATCAAAAGATTGCTGTGCTTTCTTCTGAGACAGCATCCACCCTTGTTTTCTGTTTGGTTTTGTTTTCTGCTGTCAGGAGAAACAGAAGACTTATATGTGTTTTTTGACTCTTTTGTTTCCTTTGGTTCTTTTAATCACGTTTTAACTTTAAAATGTGTCAAGTAAATCCTTTAGTTGCCATTGGGAGCAGAAAGCCACACCTAACAGTTTTACTGGATTTATAGCATATTCTGTTCGTGAATATTATTACATAACCAGTCATATTTAAAATAATTACAATATGATGGACAAGTTAAGAAACTCATATTGTGACTTTCTCAAAGTTTGTTCCGTCCTTCTAGTGAAGGCCTGTAGAGGTTCTATGACATGTTCAGTTAACCTGCTTTACGATAAATATTGTATTTTTTGTTTGTCCACAGTATAGTTCTGCTTGCAAGCCCAGGGACATTGTTCACTTTTGTCTGAGTTCTTACTTTTAGTGGGTATTTAGTTATCATTAAACTTTTCAGGATATATCTAGAATAAGGCCCAAATAGTTAAAATGCTGATGCTCTCTGTAAGTTTGGAGATTTTATAACTATTGGAATGTGTGGCTCATTAATTTCAGAAAAGACATTTAACAGAACTGACTGTCAAGGCGACTTCCACTTGTGCACTGTTTTCCTCCCAACTCCCACATAAATAATCCAAATACAGTATTTGCAGATCGCTGTTTCTCAAGAATTGTTTGCTTCTTTGCTTTTATCTTTTAAAAAAGTATGTATTATGAAACCGTCAAATGTGTTTTCTTTAGCCTCACTAATATTTAAAATGAGTGAGGCTGTAAATTTTCTTTGGTTTTGAAAGAGTGACCATTTTTTGTGTTGTTCTGAAGTCAGTGCCTGCTGCGATGCTCCCCTTCTGTATTCCTTTAGAAGTTTCCAGCTATAATTTCCAGTGAATATTTACTTTTTATTGTTACATTATTTTAAAATATTCTTGTTAAACAAGTTGATGTTGATCATAAACGTAATTTTCTTATTTTCAAAGGTTAGATTTCCTAGCTCTTTTTAATTATTTTCTGTAGGACTGCAAGAAATTTCAATTTATTAGCGCAGTGGAGTGGCATGGTGCCAGAACTTGTTTTTTTGGATAAAGATAGGATCTCTGAACTGTAACGTTACAGTGGTAATTGCCATTCTTCATGTTACCTGACACATATATTTCACATTTTGTTTAGAAACCTCCAGGGATGGAAGAGATAAGACAGATCTTCAGATGAAATTTTATTGTGACAGGCATAAACTAGTCCGTGTAATTTTTTCAACTTAGAGTATTATCCTGCACATAAGGTGGAACGAATGCAATGATTTGTGCTCAGGAAGCCTTTCAGTGAATTCTTAATTATACTGTCCATTACAATATGTAGACAAAGTGATTTGTGTTACATAGAAATTACAGGTTTATGCAGCGTCTTTAAAATAAAGAGTTTCATGAAAGAAATAATTTTAGGAAGGAGATGCTCCCTTGAAGTGTGTTATTCCTCTGTTTGTCCTAAATATATTTGCTTTTCTTTTTCTAGTCTGGCCTTGAACTTAGCATAGAGAAGTCTGTGGCTGAAGGTGACATCGACAAGGCCGAGGAGCTGAGTGACAGATTAGCCATGCGCGAGGTAAGTGTGCTATTAACAAAAGCTCTGAGGAAACACTTAGTTTTGTACATCTGAACAAAAAATGTCATAACTACAATAGCAGCAAAGATTGTTTGGGACATCTTTCTTATTTCCTAAGCAGATTTCTGTCAGTGATGGAAGGATTTTGCTGCTGATCTAGTCATGCTTGGACAGCTGTAGCTGTGTATAAGAATTGAAAGTACAACCGTGAATGATCCCAAGTAACCTTGCTTTAAAGCCCTTGTGCTGACTCGGAGTCAGTAACGAGTCCTCTATATTGAGCTTTTGATTTTTCTGCATGTTGCAAGCCAAGGAAACAGGAGTAGGATGTTCCCTTCCTGTCAGTTCCCTGCGCCTGCAAATTTCCTTCGCATTCCCTCCCCAGTAAGCTTGAGAAGCCTGAAGAAAGGTAGAGATTTAACAAGCTTAGCGCAAGATATGCCCAAAGAAGGACAGATATACCCAAACTTGTGTGCCAGGGCTATTTTTCCTATATATTCATGTGATCAAGAGTTGATGGGTGGAAGAATTCTGAAAAATGAGAGTACATGGATATCAAACATTGCTGTAGCCTTAGAATTGTGTTTATAGAAAGACTGGACATTTTCTCTCTTGTCATAATTTTTTAGTGTATAAATGCATATGTAAAAAAAAAGGTAAGAAACTCAGTTTTTTTTTTTTTTCAAGATGTGTTAGTTGGTGTACTGACTAATTTTATGAAGGCTATGCTGCTCTTTGCTACAAAAATTTGGCCCTTTAAATTTGCATGTGGTGCTGAGTGAATAATTAAACTGGTGAGGAGTCTGATACCTCTGGTAATGGCTGTTTCATATAAGAAACGGTTAAACTGGTGCACGTGTGGCAGGTGGTAACTGAAGTAGTGATTGAAATCTGTGAAGGAGGTTGTGTTCACTGCTATTTGTGCACAGGGGAAAAAAGGCGAAAGAAGAAAATTAGGATAAAATAGGTAGTTGGAACCATTTTGAAGCCAGATAAGGAAAAAGACTCAATAAGTACTATTTGAGGTGAGTGGAGAAGTAATCATTTTTAAGTAACCGGATTGATATAATTTAAGTTAAAATAGTCCAGATTTACATTAGAAATTAATTACATAACTTTTGCTTTCATTTCTTTTATCTTGTATATTCTTCCATCTTCACAGAGGGAATGAGAGTTTTCTGTCCACAGGATATACTAGCGAAAATCAAAAGCATTTGAACAGGATTCCAAGTATTTCACGTTCTCATCCAAATATTTAAAATGTTTCCCAAGTGCAGGGTTTCAAGCTAAGCTTTTGTGTAAGATTGTAGATTTAAATCTCTAATGCGCTATAATACAGTATTGTGATGCCTTTTGAAATGGGAAATACAGTTCTTATGGTTCTCGAAGGTTAGGTGAAATGAACTGTTCCTCAAAGTCTGTTCTTACACTATCATTAAATACCCGCATTTAGTCACGCAGAGCAGTTTCTAATGCCTAGAGTCGTCTGCCTTTTCACCAGTGATCACAAAACTTCAACCATAAAGATAACCACTATTGACAATGATGGGAATGTATCCTAACGTTCCCTTTAAGCCTGACCAGCTTCTCACTGTGATATTGTTATTGCCTTTCATGTTTACAACATGAAAAACACTTGCTGTTCTCCTTCATAAATGTCATTATCCCATCTACTCCAAAGTGGCTCGAGTATCGTAATCAATAAAACATACTGAGGTTCCAGTGCAAATTGTTTGACTATAAAAACAAATCAATGTAAGAAGTTTTAAGGCTTTGTAATATTTATGATAAACTGTTATCTGATTTCAGTAGCCATGGGATTGTACAACATTGAGCATATCCCAGGTGCTACAGCAATGTATTATTATTTGTGGAACATTAGCTCCAAATTGTTGACTTTCAAATATTAGCACGTTGTAATTCTGAAAACAAAATGCTTGAAACGTTATTAGTATTCACAGCCTTGACTTAGTTTTGGTTAAGTGGGTTTATCTGAATAAATAGTATGTTGAAAGAAGGAAAACTCAAATGACACTGGCTTGATCTCATGAGGAGTTCTGTCGAAGCAGGATCCATGTGAATTCACTGGGGTTCTCTACTGCTGTAAAGATGTGATACATTACCTACTGCAGGAGTAATTTTTCTTTGTGATATTAAGAAGCTGCTGGGTTGTTTTTGTCTTTTAATATGTCTTCTAAGATACTTTTTGTTCTAAGGAAATCATTCTAACACTGACAATTAAAATTTGAAGAGCTGTAGAAAAAGATTTAATTGTCACAGAATGGTTTTGGTTGGATACGACCTTAAAGCTCATCCAGTTCAACCCCCACTGCTGTGGGCAGGGACACCTCCTACTGGATCAGACTGCTTATGGAAAACGTTGATTCAAAAATCACTGTTTTGTGTACAACAAATAAAACATTGCTGTCATATTGCATACTATTGATTCCATCCCTACTTTACTTCTCTTTGTAATTTAAAGAATTTAAAGGAACAAGGGACAATGGCTTTAAATTGGAAGGGGGAAGATTTAGATTAGACATTAGGAAGAAATTCTTGAAGATGAGGAAGGTGAGGCCCTGGCCCAGGTTGCCCAGAGCAGTGGTGGCTGCCCCACCCCTGGAGCTGTTCAAGGCCAGGTTGGATGGGGCTTGGAGCCCCTGATCCAGTGGGAGGTGTCCCTGCCCATGGCAGGGGTGTTTAAACTGGATGGGCTTTGAGGTCCCTTCCAACCCAAATCGTTCTATGAATCTGTGAAAGAAATGCCTCTTTTAAAACTCATTTTATATAATACTACTTAGAAGTGAGTTAATTATTAAAATATGTGGCTATTTGTATCCTTTTAACCTCCAAATGCAACCCAGCACTGTGAGCAAGTCATACTATGACTGTATTGAAGTGCACCACCACTTCTGAAGTCTGGAGAAGTAAGTGGATAAATTATAGTTCTTTTATCTCAACTCCATCTTTTTATGTTTAGCTTTCATTTTTCTGGAGCAGCGTTGCAGGGTTTGGGTCAGGGAATGTGTGAGACTCAGCTGCCTTCTCTTTGGGGCACTGTCCCCCCTTGAGCCCTAGGAAGAACGTTCTGTGGGACGGTGTTCTTTTTGAAATCAGGTGTATGGGGTTTTACTCAACACCGTTTTCCTTTGCAAGGAGCGGTGACTGGAACCTGCTGATAAAGCTTTTGCTTTGAGGCACAGATCCAGAGTTCTTAAAGCTGTTTCCTGCCTTAATAAGTGAAACTAATTTTTGATGTATAACATTTATAAGCCTGTGAAACTGATAGGGCAGCTTCAATATTTAGAAAAATGAAGCCAAAAATAAACAGATGATGAGAATAGGCAGTAAAAACATGTACTGAAAAGCAAAGGGATGCCAAAATGATGCTGTCATCCTATCCTATCATCATGACACAGTGAGAAAAGGCTTTCTAAAATCAGATTCCTTTAAAATCCATAGTGATTTAGGCAATATGCATAATCTCCCAGCTGTGAGTGGATCACTGAAATTCATATCCTAAAAACCTAAATGCTACTGCTTCAGGGTTTGGGGTCATCTGGTTTCCTTGTGGTACTTGTTGCAGGTGCTATATTATTTGTTGAGGTGATGTATTTGTTGCCTGATTCTGTTTTAAGAAATTAGCAGAAATGCTGATTTTTTTTTTTTTTTTTCTCCAAACAGAAGCTTCTTAATATAGTAGCATTCAAGGTTTTAGTCTGAGAGCTAGAAGTTACAACTTGGATGCCTTATGCTTAAAGGCTCTGTATTTACCCATGATGGCACATGTGGATTTATAGGTAGCTTTTGAGACTTGCTAAAAATGAGTTACCCCATTTTATGGGCAGTTACATTTCTATTAAGAAAATCAGTTGTATTTACGTGATGATGACACTTAGAATAATTTCTTGGTAAATCTCACTACAAACAAGGTTGTATCCTGTTGCCATCCTAGACTAGAGAAGTGATTGTGGTTTCTGTGGGAGTTACCAGGGTAGCAGTTTGGGGTGGGTTGGAACAGGTCCAGAGGAGGCTACGGAGATGATCTGAGGGCTGGAGCCCTTCTGCTATGAGGACAGGCTGAGAGAATTGAGGTTGTTCAGCCTGGAGAAGAGAAGGCTCTAAGGAGACCTTAGAACAGCTTCCAGCAACTGAAGGAGGCTCCAGGAAAGCTTGGGAGGGGCTCTCGAACAGGGAGTGCAGGGGTAGGATGAGGGGAATGGTTTTAAGCTGAAAGGGGGGAGATTGAGATGAGATTTTTGGGAAGAAATGTTATGCTGTGAGGGTGGGGAGGCCCTGGCCCAGGTTGCTCAGGGAAGGTGTGGCTGCCCCATCCCTGGAGGTGTTCAAGGCGCGGTTGGATGGGGCTTGGAGGCCCTGATCCAGTGGGAGGTGTCCCTGTCCATGGCAGGGGGTTGGAACTGCATGGGCTTTGAGGTCCCCTCCAACCCAAACCGTTCTATGATCTCCAACTACACCATCCTCGGCCATCCCCACAGCACGCTTTCTTGCGGGGTGTTCTGTTTCACACAGGATTGCAGTGATCCTGAAATTCTAAACTGCATTATTTTGTACCTGAGCAGAATTCTTCCTGAAAGAATATGGCCATGTCTGCATTTTGTTGTGCAGAATCATGCTTCTAGAACCTAGTCTGGCTGGAGCATCTCCATCATGATGCAGTTATGGTGTATGAGGTCAGCACTCTGATTTGTTGGGTGCCCGCAATGCAGGTGGGCGGTGCTGTGTCATCTTAATTCACAATGGGTTTTTAAATGCTGTTAGGCTGAATTATTTCTTCAATACCTACAAGGTAGTATTAGTAGTATGAAATAACTAGCAATTCATTGCAGTGCATATGGTATAATTGGCACAGTTAACATTTATTACTGTATTCCAGTTGCTGTCTCTGCTATAAGATTCCAGGGCTTTAGGTACTGGCAGAGTCCTTCATGTTTTAACGTTCTGCTTTTCCAATGTCAAATGGCACACCTAACGCTGTTTGAACGCTGCAGTTAATGATGGCTTGTTTAATTTGAGAGATGCCAATAGAAGCATTTATATTAATGCTTACCCAAAAATCTCTGAACAATTTTAGAATGAATGTTGCTGAGAGAATGAAGTTTATGTGGATGCGGAGCTGGACTGGTAAAGGACTTGGTGCTGCTCTAGGGTAGGGTAGCTGAGATTTAATGGTAGCAGGTACTTGGATATGTAGCTGGTAGCAGAGGGCTGGAACACTATCAAATCTTCTAATGCTGTTGAAAAACCTTTCTGCAAACTATCTTGAAATAAAATTGCTCCTTTGCTTTTGTGGGAATCTGCCTAGATTATTTTTGAAGTAAAGATGTTGATAAATTAGAGCACTGTGACCCTGCATAGTTGGAGGTGCTTATACTTTTTAGTAAGGATGGTATGTGGAGATCCATAGTAATTTCACCTTGGTGTAAATCAGTTTGTTTGGAGTGATGCTTTTAAAAGTTCTTTTCCTAATAAAACCAAGTATCTTTAAAAGATTTCCCACCACCACCTCTAACAAATAAACACCACCACACCCCCCACCCCCCTAAGAAATAATTTTTCCTTGTGCTTTTGTACTCGGATCATTGTGTGGTGTCTCAAGAAGCAGAATGCAGATTTCTTACAGCTCCAATATCCTGAGAACTAATCTGACTGAACCTCAAACTTTGCATTTGCTTGCGGTTTTGGTGTTAACTGCCTGGTAGGTGGGTGCCACGTTGTCTAAGAGCACGTTAGCCTGAGGACTGTAACTTGAACATGATAAAATCATCTTGACCATATTAGACTTACCTGTCAAAAGGGTCTTTTTTAGATACTTAGTAATTTAGAGTGTTAAATTGCTGGAGTAGTTGTCTCTAAAGAGCACGGGCGTTTTGACAGCGCCGTTTCTGAGTGCTTAGTGTAGTGGCTTCTGGCATTTTGGGGAAAGTGATTTAAAAAGCTGCAATTTATAGGGAAACTGTGGTATTATAATCGAGCCAAAGTGAAAGATCTCCATTGCAGTTGACAAAATTAATTGGCTGTTCACTGGAATATCATTCTCACATTACAGCAAGATCAGTCCTGCTGTTGTCTTCAAAATCTGTTGCATCAATTTTGACCATTTTCTCGTGACCAAATTAGTCTTTTGTCTGTTGCTTCTTGTCATGTAATTGATAGCAGAAGTATGTGAGCAAGGCTGGATCGTAACCATTGAGAGCTGTTGTGGAAGCTGCTTTCCATTTGAAAATCCAGGTAGGGTGTGGTTGATGATGATGACACATGCAGATGAGTCTTTCACAGGGACAGGTTACAGTGCTTGATGCTCTTCTCTTGGTAAAACAGAGTTTCGTCTCTAAATCCTGTGCAGCTTTCACCAAGTATCATAGCGCTTTCGGATACCTGATGAGATTGATGCCATTGTGTATGGAATCACCAGCACCAATTAGCTGGGAAGCCTTGCCTGTTGAGGGACCTGGGGGGGCGAAAGAGTTTCTTTTTTCTCTGAAGGATTTTCTTCCTTATACTTAGTGGAGGTGCTTCCAAATCTCTCTTCACTGGGGTTGCTTTCTTTTAACCTTTGGAACATGGCAGGGTTATCACCTAGAATTACATTCTTATGCTCCCTTAATTATGTATATCTTTTTCCTTAACAAACCTTAAAAAAAGATTTCAGATGTTACAAGTCTAATTAAAGAGACAGACAAAGCACAGTTTATACTGTAGATTTTTTCTGCCGTTCAATTAATCAGCATGTTTTCTCTTTTAATTAAAACCATTTTAGTAAATTAAAGCCCACAGCAAAACACATATATAATTTGTTTGTAATTAGCTCTTAATTGGTGGTAGTTGAAGCTTAGCACCCTTGGTTTCTTTCTTCATGATTGCCATTTTATTAGCAGCCAGTCATTAATTAATCTTTTTTTCTAATTAGCTTATAAAACTGTTGATGGCACATTATTGTAAATGTGATTTTAAGTTCAAAGCTTGTTAATAAGCTTTCTTACTTAGAAGAACAGAGATAAAGAAATTGCTGAAAACAGTACTACAGTTCTTTTTTTAAAACTGCCTTTCTTATAAGGGGGCTGTGTAAAGCATCTAACAGCTTATAGTTAATTTTTTAATGCTGTGTTTTCTCATGAATGGAAGAAGTTACTTGCATTTAAATGTTTAAATCTAGCAAAGAGCTTAATATCAGAACAGTTTTCTCTCCTTGCTCCATTACTGTGTAGTCTAAATATAATGTGATGTTGTAATATGCAGCATAAAAATACAACAAAGGTATTACAAAATATTTTCCAGTGGAAGTTGAGCACATCATTGAAAGGGGACAATTTTCACTGCAAAATCCACTTGGTATTCTTGTTTGCTTTATATATTTTATATACGTCAGCAATGGATAACATTCCATAACATAAAAGGGAGAAAATCATTGCTAAAGGCGAGCCTGGAATAACTAGATTCATATTTGATGAGGAACTCTATTGCTGTATTAAAAGGCTGTTCGGCTTCTCCAGAATGATCACAGGATATTTCAGGACCTGTTTGAATATAGATGTTTTGTTCAAGTAGCTGGAGGTTCAGCTTTTTTGTGTATCATACCTAAATATTTCTGGAGCAGTGCTTGGATCTCATCTCATTGTTTTTATCATTCAGCATTTACATTGCATGATTATGTCTTAGTGAAGTCTTTGCTTTGTGATACTTAATGTTAAATCTCTGGGTTTTCTAGGAAGTTTTCTGGAAGTCTCAGTAGATTCTGTTGCAGAAAATGTTTCCTCTTCTGGCTGAACTTTAAATACTATTTCAACTTTAGCCGTTTCTTTGCTTGTCTTAAAAGTGTTTTTATGATGCTGTGTGAGAAACACTAGAAAGGGATAGCTGACAAGGAAAAAATTAAAAATTGGATAAAAAGTAAATGAATAATGTCATATTACTAAAAAGATGAGAGGCTAATTTGTGCCGACTTTTTGCTAATTTTGTTCAAGCCTCAAAATGAGGAGCTGTCACCCGTTCTGTGTAGCACTGATGACAGTGCCAATGATCCATGAAATAAGCTGCCGCTGGCTTTGTTCTGATAAGAATGAACAAATCTGCACAATGTACGGCTCCCAGAATCTCATTTTCATACTTGCATGCAGGCTAAAAGAAATAAGCTGTTTGCAGGCTTGATTAATCAGACATTTGAGGGGTTTTTGTCTCTTTGATCTCTTTCGTCTCCTAGGTAACTTGCTTGACATTAATGTTGAGCTTGAGTAAAGACAATCAGGAATTGTAGACCAAACTGATATAAAAATTAAAGACCTTAACACTTTAAGTACTCCAGTAATGGTTCCGCTTTACTTCAGAAAACATCTGTTTTCATTTAATTAAAGAACAAAAGAGAATGGCATAAATATTTTTCAGAGAGACCTGTTATTCCATAAAAAGTTAAAGTATGGTAATTGGTGTTTTTTAAATGAAACTGTTCAAAAAGATGTAAAGCTTCAGAAATTTTGTTGCAAGGTAACAATGTCAGACCAGTAGAAAACTTGTGAGAAATAACGCATAAGGAATTTCCATTTATGCTGTGTTAAACATCTCGAGTAAGATATTTCACATGATTATTGGTCAACTTCAAAATGGTAGGGTCTTTGCCCTGTAGAAACTAAGTTGTTTTTTAAGTTTGCCTTAAAAATATATATATATTGTGTTACAAGGATGAGCCATTATATCGGCTTTACTGCCCAAAATGATTTACACACTTTAAACCTGTAAAATTGAAAGGAATTTAAAAGAAAAAAAAAATGTCGCAGTGCGTTTGCTTGAGGTTATGCAGACGCTTTTACAAATCTTCCAAGTGGCTGTAAAGATGAATGCCTCAAGGGTCTAGCCAGGGCCCTGCTTTTCCAACCAGCTAAAGCCCTTATCTTAAATCCAAGCAAAGTACCATTAATCTTTTTGAAAGACCTTTTATGGCTTTTAATATATCCCAAATTAGAACATTTTACACCCTTGGTTCCTGAAATATGGTGATAAAAAGCCTTTAGAGCTTAATTTTCCTTACTGCCTGCTCTGACCAATTTGCAGTTCTTTGTGATAATGTTTAGACACCTTAATTAAAATGCAGCAAAATATTGGATGTTCTATATGGAAAATGCTGATACTTTGACTACACAAGAAATTGTTGTATATATTTTTATTCATGCTTTCTTACTACTTTTAAGATTGTATTTCATTGAGTTATCTGATGACCTGAAATGGTTTGGTTCTTTTTTTAATGTAAAACCCATTGACCAAGCTTTTATGGATTTCTTTTTGCAGGGTGGCAGAGGAGAGTAAAGATGGGTGTGGGTGGGAGCAGAAGACATTTAATCTGACGAAAATGTTTGTGTGCTATACTGCGACACATTTGTTTTCATGTCTTGGAAAATTTAACTGTGTGTAGCCTAGAAATTACAAAATTAATGCTGAAAAATGTTTCTCCTTTTAATTCTACTTCCAGTACAGAGGATCTTTTTATCCCATTCTTTTCCCTGTTTTTCAAAGATGGAAGAACTCATTTTGTCTCCCAAGAAACACAGAAGATTGTTCTCCATCACTTGTGTATATTTGTACAAGTGTTCAATAGGCCACTAGAATATATATTTTAAGGAGGTGCCCTTATTTGTCACATAACAAAAGTGAATGTTAAGATATTTTAGGAGATAAAATACAGATCAAAAAATAAACATGGTTCTGCTGGTTGACTGACTTCAGCCATCACATTGCTCTGGTTTTTGAGTTAATTAGTCTTGTTTCAGTGAACAAGTAAACAGGTTTTTAATATTTTAGATGAGTTATTTAAGCATTTTTATACTGCTGATACATTAAAGTTAAGGGCTGCCCTTAAATATTAAATGTTGATGCAAGTAAGAGAATGTTACGGTCTAGTCTTTAACTTGAGATTTGGCCATTCATATGTTGGCACTGAATTACTGATTACATGAAATATTAACGCTCAGGGCAAAAACAGTGGAGCTAATAATGAAGTTTTGAAACGTCTGGCCACGTGAATTATTTTGTGTATCAAGGTGATTCTGTAGATACATATTTATTATAAAATTTGCAAATAGTAGATGAAAATCTTGTTTAGCACTATTTCTTTTGCACATTTTCTTTTTCAAATAGCGTGATCACTTGATTACTGTTGGTGTTGCCAGTGCTAAGAACCTCAAACAAAACGCAAGCTGATGTTGTGCTGACTGCCTACATGCGTGTAAGACTTGCAAAGCCTTCTCCTGCTTTCTTGATTCTTGAACTCTGAGGGGACTGTAAAGTAGAAGAGCTTGTAATGATGGTGATTGATTTTGCTTTGGGAACAAAATGATCATGGTATTAACCTGCAGAATATGTGTTTGATGGGAGAGTTGTGGGACACGTGTCAGTGCATCCACCCCTGAAGATGCATTCTTGAGTTATCTCTTGTCTTATCTCATAGAATCATAGAATGACCTCAGCTGGAAGGGACCCCCTGAGGATCATAGAGTCGAACTCCTATCTTTGCACAACCCCAACATTCACACCGTGTGTCTGAAAGCATTGTCTAAACACTTCTGGAGTATTGTCAGGCTTGGTGCCATGACTACTTCCCTGGGGAGCTGTTCCAGTGCTCCACCACCCTCTGGGGGAAGCTTTTCCTGATGTCCAACCCAGCCCTCCCCTGGCATGTCTTCCTGCCATTCCCTCAGGTCCTATCACTGGTGGCCAGAGAGAAGAGCTCAGCACCTGCACCTCCTCCCTTTGTGAGGAAGCAGTAAACTGGCATTATCTGGATAAAACATGTCTCGGAGTAAATAGAATTGCTTGTATAGATGCCACAGATCATTGAAGTGTGTTACGATTAATAATGGAACTCCACCCAAAGTGTTAATGAGCGTTCTTTCACCTGGGTCTTGATGTTCCTGTGATGCTTTGGGGGAATTAGAATATCCAGTCAGAACCATGCTGACTAACTTCACTTTTGGATTAGGTAGAAAGAAAACGTGTTTGCCTAGTTCATCGTTTGTAGCAGTTTTGGCTAAATGAATTGCTTTTTTGTCTTGGAGAAAAATGGTAGCTTTTCAGACAAGAGTCTTCTGTAACTCATAAATTAGTTGCAAATAATGTCAAGTCATGATATCCGTCACAAAATGTAACTATAATGAACAAGATGTGAATGCTGATCCAAGAAAATAATTTGGTCACAGTTCACAGTACCCTCTTCCTTCCTTTTTTTGCTTTATTCTTTTCCTTCTTGATGCTGAAGTGAACTTTCTTCTTACAGTGTGAATATGTTTAGGTAAGTAAAGTAGTGTTCACCTGCAGCCCATTACAAGCTTAATTCAAAAGCATGTATGTTATCGCACTAATAATGTAAAAACTGGTAATGGGAAGACTAAATGCCAAGTGGGCTCTAAGGACACTGCTTCATTTTGCCCCATAATGACAGGCTGAGAGAGTTGGGGTTCTTCAGCCTGGAGAAGAGAAGGCTTTGTGGAGACCTTATAGTGACCTCCAGTACCTGAAGGGGCTACAAGCAAGCTGGGGAGGGACTGTTTACAAAGGCTTGTAGTGATAGGATGAGGGGGAACGGCTATAAACTGCAGGGGGGCGGACTTAGACTAGATATAAAGAGGAAATTCTTCACAATGAGAGTGGTGAGGCACTGGAACAGGTTGCCTGGGGAGGTCATGACTGTCCCATCCCTGGAGGTGTTCAAGGCCAGGTTGGATGGGCCTTGGGCAGCTTGATCTAGTGGGAGGTGTCCCTGCCTGTGACAGGGAGTTGGAACAAGGTGATCTTTGAGGTCCCTTCCAACTCAAAGTATTCTAGCATTTACTTTCT
This sequence comes from Phaenicophaeus curvirostris, assembly GCF_032191515.1. NCBI lineage: Eukaryota > Metazoa > Chordata > Aves > Cuculiformes > Cuculidae > Phaenicophaeus > Phaenicophaeus curvirostris. The sequence goes on along the minus strand of NC_091400.1, from coordinate 10,310,236 downwards.
GGGCAGACTAAACCATGACTACTGGTACCACTGGAAGTTGTCTGTTTGTAGCAGTTCTTCCTGTATAAAGCTTTCTTTTGGTGTGGTGTTTTTTTGTTATTGGACCTGAGAACAAATGTGTTAGTATGGCTAAGGTTGCAGACTGGTCTTAATAATGCAGACTGCCTCTGTGTGTCTATCTATGTCTATATCTTTAAAAACAAAGAAACAAAAGGATCCAGTGGTCTTTTTGCTTTTAATCTTGAAAAAGAAGGATTGGGTGAAAAGGGTTGCTTGCCCCAGGATTTCACTCCTTTGTATTTCTCTTGAGAACCGCTATTGCTTGTCCGATCTAATAGTGCAGCATCAGCCTAATATTTGAAAGATATTTTAGTATCTATTGTCTTTTGAGAAACAATATCAGACCAAGTAATTTGCAAGGCTTAGATTTCATATGAGCTATTTGCATCTGTTCAGTTTTCCTTTGTTCCTTTTTATGTCTTAGCTCGGTGTGAAAATTGCCAAAGCTGCTGCTTGCCGCAACTTTGTGAAAGCCAAGCAAGAAGCAGAAGCTGCCCAAGAAGCTCGAAAGAAAAAAAAGCTTGCTTGGGGGTAAGTCATTTGAGTATGGAATTAAACATTTGTGGTTTCATTGGCACTAAGTGTGCACAATACAATCTCAGTTAAATGTTTTCTTAGTTGAAATAGGCTTGTGCTAATCTTATTTGTTTCGATTAACCTTGTTGGGTTTGGTGGGGGGAGTTGTGGGGTTTTTTTAGCAGTGTATCAGGCTTAAGTACAGAGGCTTTACCAGAACTGATTTAATGGGTTTATGCCTACGTTTGCCTTCATGTCTTTATTAAAGTATTAAAAATAAGGTTTTATTTTTGTTGTTATTAAGAATAGTATGGTTGAATGCCTGAAAGATACGTGCTCGTGATTCCTTATGTGGTTTTTGTGCTCTTTTTCAGATTTGAAGCCAAGAAAAGATGGGAAACAAAAAGCAACATGGGATATATGTAACTCATTCCCTTTTCCTCAGGAGTCAAATACCTGTTTTTACGGGGAGAATCTTTGTGGGCAACTTCTTAAATCTAAACAGAAAAAAAAGAAAACAAACAGGAGAACCCAACACATCAAACTCCTTGTGTTTCTCTCAGTGCTGTTAGACTGCAATATCATGGTTTGGCTCTCTTACAATGTACCAAAAATACGATGTAAACATCAATACTATGTTAAATATAGTATTTATCTTCAAAATATGAAAATCTGAAATAATGCTTTTGGAGTCTGGTAGAGAACTATTTAAAGTTGGAATAAAATACTTAGTCCAAATGTATTCTGTTCTTTACTGCAGTTATAATGCATGGGTATAAGGAGAAGGATAAGTTTTCCTGGTAAAGTTATACAGACTTAGTACAGTAAGCATTACCATTTGGATTGCTTGATAGCAAGGGGGCCCTAAATAGAGAAAAGCAAAACCACCCTACCCATTTAAAACCATTATTACTTATGCATTTATGTTCTTAGTAAACATAAGCAGAGAAAAACTGGCTGAAAAAGTCCATCCTCGGTCTCCGAGGAGGATTCGTTGTCCTGCTGCCATGCTCTTAAGCTGAAAGAGATTAGATTTTAGGAAAGATTTAGATGAGATCTTAGGAAGAAATGTTCTCCTTTGAGGGTAAGGAGGCCCTGGCCCAGGTTGCCCAGAGCAGTGGTGGCTGCCCCATCCCTGGAGGTGTTCAGGTCCAGGTTGGATGGGGCTTGGAGCAACTAGAGCCAGTGGGAGGTGTCCCTGCCTGTGGCAGGGGATGGGACTGGATGAGCTTTTAAGGTTCCTTCCAACCCAGCCATTCTATGATTCTTACAGTATTTCAGATTTCCATTTTCCTTCCTAAGACTGAAGTTTTTGAAGTGCTTGTTTCTTTGAGCCAAAAAAGGATAAAAATACTTATCTTGAAAAATATCTGAGATGTGTTATGTTGTGCAGTTACCTGCACCCAAAGATACAAATGCAGATTTTACTCCAAGTCAAATGTTTATGTTATAAGATTATAACAAGAAGCTATGATAATGTTTCTTCAGAATTTTTCTTCCTGAAAAGTAAAGGTGCATTCAGCACCTGAAGCTCTCTGCTGTGTTCAGTCACCACAATACCTGAATTGAATTGGTAACATAAATGTCAGTTATTGTCAACCAAGATTAATATGTTTTAGACCAAAGGTATGGTATTAGTGTAATGGTGATTTACTACGTAAGTACTCGAGGCTAAAACAACTTGCCAACAAATAGCAATTTGAAGTTTTATGGCACCAATTTGAAGAGTTTAGGTTTGCGGTCCAGCAGGGTATAGTGCATTTTTGTTCTTTAGCCCTCAGGGTGTTTGATTCTTTTCCTTTTTTAGCAGAACATTGTATTTCTTTCACAATGATGAGAGTTCGCAGTATGGTAATCCTCAGTTAGCTGTAATTAGTTATGATGACACAGCTGAATACAATTGCCAGGGTTGTAAATCAGGAACTAAACAGGTTTCTGCAGTGTAATGTCATAAATATCACACTATGATTTACAAACTATATTAGCTTTAGAAACTGGTGTGGAAGGAAGCAAGCGTTGTCTCTTTATAAAGCGATTATTGTATGTTTAATTGCATAAACAAACAGATTACACTGTAAATATAAGCCAGCAATGGCCCAGGTGGCCAAGAAGGCCATCAGCATCCTGGCCTGCATCAGGAGTAGTGTGGCTAACTGGACAAGGGAAGGGATCCTTCCTCTGTACTTGGTGCTGGTGAAGCCACAGCTTGAATATTGTATTCAGTTTTGGGCCCCTCAGTACAAGAAGGACATTGAGGGGCTGGAGGATGTCCAGAGACGAGAATGGACCTGGTGAAGGGTATAGAGCCCAAGCCTTATGAGGAACAGCTAAGAGAACTGGGGTTGTTCAGTCTGGAGAAAAGGACACTGAGGGGAGATCTCATCACTGTCTATACCTCCCTGAAACGAGTTTGTAGTGAGTTGGGAGCTGGTAACAGGACAGGGAGAAATTGCCTCAAGCTGCATCAGGGGAGATTTACATTGGATATTAGGAGAAATTTCTTTTCTGAAAGGGTAGTTCAGCATTGGCAGAGGCTGCCCAGGGAGGTTGTTCAGTCCCCATCCCTGGAGAGGTTTAAAGGGTTGAGTAGATGTTGTACTTGGGGAAATGATCTAGTGGTGGGCTTAGGGCAGGATCCATGGTTGGATTCAATGATCTTAAAGGTCTTTTCCAGCCAAGGCCATTCTGTGATCCTATGAACCTTAATCAAGAATTTTCTCAGTTCCAAATGTTCCTATTCAAAACATGCAGGTGCTCTGTCCAGAACCTCTGGGTTTTTTTAACCTGCAGCTTGTCTGAGTGTTGGATACAAGTGACCTTTCTGCTTGTTACATTCTATGCTGAAAAAATGGGCAATATCCATTAAATGTTAAAAAGTAGGGTATATTATTTAAAAATATTTAAAACATTTTGAAGTGGCATGTATAGGATTAGAGGAAATGGCCTCAAGTTGTGCCAGGGCAGGTTCAAATTAGACATCAGGAAAAACTTCTTCACTGAAAGGGTTCTCGGGTACTGGCAGAGGATGCCCAGGGAGGTGGTGGAGTCCCCATCCCTGGAGGGGTTTAAAAGATGGGTAGGTGAGGTGCTAAGGGATCTGGTTTAGTAGTGGACAGGTACGGTTGGACTTTATGATCTCAAAGGTCTTTTACAACTTACGGGTTCTATGATTCTGTTAAATGGATGCTGTACATTTTCTTTTAATAGTAACAGTATTTATTAATCGAAGATCTAATTGTAAAGATCAATGCGTTCTGATATGAAAATGTGCTTTAAAAGAAATCCAAACCCTTAAAAAACAGCCGTTGTCTGGGAACTTACCACATTGTATTTGTTGCAGCAGTGCATACCCAGCCACCTGTAATATTTTTCATTTACAATAACTAGTTAGTTTTATGGTAGGCCATCAATAATGTAACTATTTAGGAAGTCTGGAGAACGTTTGCATTGGGTTACTTGTGTGGTGGATTTAAAAATGGTGACATTTCAAGTATTTTGATTTACCTAAAATATTTGCTTAGAGTATTAGTGAATTCCCAGAGTTATACCATGTAAAAAAACCCCAAAGCTTTAATAGCACAAATACAAAAGCTAATACAGCTTTAGAGATCATCTGAGTACATAATAAGTAAATGAACACATGACTTTAATAATTTGATAAGCAGACTCCTACATTACTAATCTGATTTGAAGATTTCTTGCATTCCTGATGCTGGTTTGTTTGGGTTTTTTTGTAGTTTTGTAGTTTCACTCTGTGCTGTGAATTTTGGCCAAACAAGTAAAAGTGTGTTCTGAGACTTAACTTTTCCTGTTTTCTAACAGTGTTAAACAATCCAAATGCTTATTTCAGTTAACTGAAACCATTTTAATCAGCTTAAATATATAATCTCTTATGCTGAACTAAATTTGAGATGTAATAATAATTTTTTAGCAAATGAAAGGTTTGCACTATCTCCTCCTCTGGCTGAAGTTATTTATTGAGCGGAATGTACTTAAATCATTAACTTCAGTGCAAATCTGTTGTGAAGCCAAATATTGGGGCCTTGAGCAACCCAGTCTAGTGGGAGGTGCCCCTGCCTTTGGCAGCGGGGTTGGAAGTGAATGGGCTTTGAGGTCCCTTCCAACCCAAACCATTCTATCATTTATTATAAGCTCATTGAATGATATCTGGAGTTGGGCAGTAGTTGAAAGGCAGCCTTGCTGAAGCTCCTTCCTACCCCTCAGCAGCTTTGGAAAAAATGTATGTGCTGGTTTTACACTATTTTTTCCTCCATCACAATTTCTTATTTCTTCCAACTATAGTAACAGTTCTCTCTGGGATATCTTGAGTAGTTTTAAAGTCATTTGAGCAGAAATCTTGCGGCTCTCCAAGTGCAGTTCTCCGGAGTAAACAGAAGAACTAGCTTTGGAAAGGAGAACGTCCTCTCATTATCCATTGGTCTTTGAAGAAGGGCTGTGTCTTGAGCTACCTGACCCGATCACAGCCAGCACTGAGATGTGCCAGTAATCAACTGAGTTGATTGCTCATGGTTCTGTAACACAGCAAGGTGGCAGGGTTGCTTTTGGTTTTACAGTAGACTTGGTCGATGTCAACTTGATGGCTCTGTGGGCTGTTTCACTGGGCAGTGTCGATGCTCCTCGTATGCTTCTTAGGTCGGTGCCATGCTTTTTCATTTCTCTTCCTGTCTGGGGATGATCCAGACTCATGTTCTTGCAATTCTATTCCCTTCTGAGGCCTGCACAATCAAGAAATAAATTGCTTATCAGCTCCTATGATAAAATAGAGCCAGTCTGAAGTTTGACAAGAGCATACTAATACAATTACTAGTACTTCATAATACCACATTCCTGAGCTCCTAAACCAAAGAGTGGCTGCAGGGACAGTTTGACAGATAAAACCATATATATAGTTGTTAGAGTTTTAATAGTTTTTTGCCTGCAACCATAATCTGTATCGTTATTTTTTCAGTTTAATTCTGTTGGACAAGTTTCAAAGATAAATATGGTGTGTAATAAGCCTTTGCAGCCTCTAATTTGTGAAGGAGTGTCTGTCCAGTTAATACTTGCTCATTGAAGCAAGGGGTTTTGAAATAGCTGAAGTACGAACTGTAATTACTGATGTCTGTTTCCTATTCACCTATGGCTTCTGGCGTTTGATCAAAAAATGTAATGTATTGCTTAATCTTGGAGCATTCCACACTTTGAAAAATATTTACTTCATGAGAGTTGTACAGCACCAAACGACCTCAGCAAAACCAGAGCAGATTTTTTATTTGGCATTGATCATATGTACTTAATCCACTGACGAGTATTTTTCCTGTTATTTTTGAATATTAGTAATCTAGAAATGCATGTATTTATCATGTGCCTTGAGTGTAAGCTCAAAGCATGCTAGGAAGTGTTAAAATATATCGTAGGATCATGGAATGGTTTGGGTTGGAAGGGACCTTAAAGCCCATCCAGTTCCACCCCCTGCGATGGGCTGGGACACCTCCCACTGGATCAGGGGCTCCAAGCCCCATCCAACCTGGCCTTGAACACCTCCAGGGGTGGGGCAGCCACAGCTTCCCTGGGCAACCTGGACAAGGGCTTCTTCACCTTCATCATGAAGAATTTCTTCCTAATGTCTAATCTAAATCTTCCCCTTTCCCACTTAAAGCCACAAAGGTGGGGATTCTACTTCACAAATATGGCAGCTAAAGAGAGGCATGCAAAGGTGAAGCAATTTATACATGGGCAAACTTCAGCTGGCAGCAAAGTGGCAAATGGAATCTCCTGGTCTGTGTGCAGTTTATTGTAGCTGGAAGTAACTTGGAGAACAAGGTCTTGAACAAATGTGAGGCAGGTGCCTAAATCTCTTTGAAAGCCATTTGGAATTGTGTACCTCATTACCATCTGCTGTAGTGAGATGGTAAAAACTTGGGATATTGAATGCAGATGTTCAAGCGTCACAAGAGCAAGTGGAAGCCCTAATTTCATTTGCAAAATGTTGTCATCTTTCTTGTTGAAAAATGCCTGCGTTACTTTGATCTGCTCCCGGCTGGGTTGGTTATACCATCAAATCTTGTCTTCCTAGTTCCCTTGGGACTGTGTGTAAGAGAATTGAGAGTTTTTTCTTTTTCTCTGCTCAGAATCAGACCTAGAATATAACATTTTCTCCTCAAAAAGCATATGAGTTAAACTTAGACACAGAGAACTTGTATATAGAATAACCTCTACAGGTTTTGCATGTGAAGGTTCTTATCCTCATTCTTTGATGTTCATAAATATGACGAGCACCATCTGAGGAAGGAGAGAGCGATTTGCAGTGAAAAGACAGCACCGTGCCAAAATGATGGTTGAATTCCAAATCAGAGAAGCGTGTCAGTTCCTGAATCATCATCCTGACTGCTATAGCGCGTTTATCTTGGAGCTTCCCAGGTATGCTGACTGCTTGACTCGTACAGATGAAGGGTGTGTGAGGGTGGGGAGGCCCTGGCCCAGGCTGCCCAGAGCAGTGGGGGCTGCCCCATCCCTGGAGGTGTTCAAGTCCAGGTTGGATGGGGCCTGGAGCCCCTGATCCAGTGGGAGGTGTCCCTGCCCATGGCAGGGGGTGGGACTGGATGGGCTTTGAGGTCATCAGTTTGTATAAACTAGTGGGAATGTTCCTGTAATCCTGAATGTCTTTTGTGAATGTCTCCCTGTGATCATAGTGTGGTGGGTACTGGTCTCTTCTCCTAGTGATGAGAGAAAAAGGTCTCAAGTTGCACCAGGGCAGGTTCGGATTAAACATAAGGAAAAATGTCTTCACTGAGTGTTCTCTGCACTGGCAGAGGCTGCCCAGGGAGGTGGTGAAGTCACCATCCCTGGAGGTGTTTAAAAGATGGGTAGATTAGGTGCTCGGAGATGTGGTTTAGTAGTGGACAGGTATGGTTGGACGCAATCTCAAAGGTCTTTTCCAGCTGAGCGATTCTATGGTGTGGAAAGCACAACTCTAGCTTAACCTCTGGCTGCCGTGTCTGAGCTCCCCCTGGTGTAGACAGAACATGTACTGCTGGCACGGATGTGAGCAAAACACAGCTTGAGTTGTATTGCCCCTTAATCAAATGCTGTTCGCTCGTGTCACACACAGCTCAGAGTTTGGGCTGCTCACTCACAAGGGCCCGAGTATTAGGGTAAATGCACGTTTTTTTTTTTTCCCAACAAGAGCAGGTTAAGAAATTTGGCCAAGACTCTGGAGAAAATGACTCACAGAATGCAGAGACCTGATCTCACATTAATCACAACTAAGCACAGGCAACCTGACATTTGACTCTTATACAGTGAGAACCTGGCAGCAACCCTTGTGACTCACAAATAATCTGGTCTAAGCACCTATTTTCCACTGCTCATAACCCTTAGGTCTTACATATTTTGCCTTTGTCCCAGACTGAGTGTTTTCAATTGACTTAATTATTGTCATAAGTAAATGTTAACTTAAGTTTATGAGCCATAATCACATCAAGGATGCAAATTTTGTTGAAATAGGTTTTGGGGAATAATTGCTAGAAATTCACAATTATTACCATGCCACTTATTTGTTGTGAAATTCATCTGTTTTGATGACATATCCATTTTATGACACTTTTATGACATAAGAGCTGTATAATCCTTGTTGCACTAATTTGCTGGTGCAATATGCACAGACAAGAGATTGCCTGCACCACGACTAAACAGAAGCTTTGTTTGGAATCTTTTATATAGCCCAGGATTTCAGATTTAGCATAACCGCATCACAAATGTTCACGTACTGCAGTTAATATTTACAATTCATACAAGTATAGAGTTTTACTTCTAGGGAAAATAAGTGGAAGTGCTTAGATCACATAGATTCCCTTAGAAATAGGTTGTCCACCTAATAATAGAAAAAATGTGTGATTTAAATGGGCACAGATCTGTTGAAGAGAGTGGGTTTTTTATAAGTGGAGTTGCACATGTTTTCTCCAGGGATCAGTTCAGTCCACTTTGCCTTTGTAGTCGACGCTGAAATTCTTCAAGATAGGAAAAACTTGCCGAGTATTTGCATGCGCTGAGAGCCTGGCATAGATCAGAGTCTTTACTTTTCACTTGTACTAGCAGTACAATCGCTAAAAATTAAAGAAAATATAAAACGAGTAATTAATCCTGTATGAACGTTCAAACGTTCTGTTACTGAGTTATTTTCTCCCCCTAGACCTTGGACTTCTCTGTGTATGATCCAAGAAAGCGAGTTAAAGTCCTTTCCAGGAAAATACAATTTTCAAGTACCCTGATTGTGCTATGATACTTGCTCTACCTGAATCTTTTTAGATAACAGGCATCATGCTGACTTTGGTTTATTTATCTCCGATCGAAGAGAGGGGGAACATAGAATTGCAAGTCAAGGAACATATTAGGGGTGTACGCACAGTTTGTGATAGGAAGATCAAGCAGAACTTGTGAAAGGGAGAGGTTTTTTTCATCTAGAAATTCAGCTGTGCTCGTAGTCAGATCCACCCTCACAAAGGAAAAGAACAGTCTGGAAAAACCTCTACCCAGCCCCTTGAAAGGATGATGAGGGTGATGGTGAGACACTGGAATAGGTTGCCCAGAGAAGTCTTGGATGCCCCATCCCTGGAGGTGTTCAAGGCCAGGTTGGATGGGGCTTTGAGAAGGCTGGCCCAGGGAGAGACTGTCCCTGCCCATGGCAGGGGGTGGAATTGGATGGGCTTTGAGGTCCCTTCCAACCCAAACCATTCTATGAAAGGACACTCGGATCTTCTTAATGTATGGGTTTGGGCTCTGGATATTGTTCCCTGGTCTTTTACAGGCCAGGCTAAGATCATCCTGTTCTCAATCCAAGCTGGTTTACAACCAGCCAGCTCCAATCCCAGTGCTGTGTCCACTCTGTTAAATCTTCAGAGAGTCCTTAAGACTTGCTGGCAAAAATCTGGAGTGACATTCATGAAGTGATCATAGTTCAATATCCAGATGTGGCACCATTTCACTGTGAGACCCTGGAAAAAGCGCTCCAAGCCAGGCTTTTAAACATGCAGAGCCCACTGTTCAACGCTCCTGATCTTTTAAAAGAAGCTGCTCAGTTGCAGTCTCTGGTTTTGCCTGAGGGTGCATATAAAGCCACTCAAACTTTGACACTGCCTCACAGCGAGGCTGCGAATGAACTTGTGCATTAACCCCTAAGTGCAGGCACTCTCTTGTTGATCCAGTGGGAATGTAATTATTTATCCAAAGAGATATGACTCTTCTAGAGAGGATTAGTTCACCCTGAGATACCTGGTGCCTTTGTGGCTAGAATATCTCCTCAGCTGTGAGAGGGTATCCTTGAGACTCTAGTCCAAATTTGATAGAAATGATCAAGTTAAAATCTTCTAACAACTCTGACTGCTTTGGTAAAAATCCAGTCCCTGGTGCAAGGCTGGTTGCTCTCTGTCCATCTTATCACAGATGGGATGCACAAAGTTCAACTGCTACATATGAGGAGAACCCCAATGAGGAAGGGCCTCCTGTCTGAAGGATATGTGTGGTTTAGGCTTATTTGTATAATCTCAAGGTGCTGCCTGCACCGTTGAGCTGTTCAGCTCCTCCTTAAGCAATGGTGAGCTGGGAACACGGCCATTACTGCAAGGAGAGGGTGTCCTTGTACAGAGGACCTCATGCTTCCAGGCTCGACCTCTCAGCATTGCAATACCTCAGTTCTTCAGGGCACAGAGGTGTGATGTTCTCACTCTTGTTTTCTAATCAGGGGAACAAAGAATGGGTTTTTGTGCTGTAACACCTTGCTTGCGTTACCTGCTGATAGTGAAGTTCTTTGCTCTGTTTGTTACTATGTGTGCTCAGGTGGCCAAGAAGGCCAACAGCATCCTGGCTTGGATTAGCCGTGGTGTGGCCAGGAGGCACAGGGAAGGGATTGTCCCCCTGGACTCAGCACTGGTGAGGATGCACCTCAAATCCTGGGTTTAGTTTTATGCCCTTCACTACAAGAAGGACATTGAGATGCTGGAGAACATCCAGACAAGGGCAATGAGGCTGGTGAAGGGTCTGGAGCACAGGGGTTGTAAGGAGCGTCTGAGGGGCCTGGGGCTGTTTAGTTTGGAGGACGGGGCTAAGGGGAGACCTCATTGCTCTGTGCAGCTTCCTGAAAGGAGGTTGTAGTGTGGTGGGTGTTGGTCTCATCCCCTAAGTAACAAGTGATGGGATGAGAGGAAATGGCCCCAAGCTGCACCAGGGGAGGTTTAGATTGGATATTAGGAACAGTTTATTTACTTCAAGAGTGATGTAGCACTGACAGAGGCTGCCCAGGGCAGTGGTGGATTCACCGTCCCTGGAGGGGTTCAGACGTAGCACTTTTGGATGTGGTTTAGCAGGAACGGTGGGGTTGGGCTGACAGTTGGAGTGGATGATTTCCGAGGTCTTTTCCAACCGTAACGATTCTATGAACCACAAGGAGGGATACAGTAGAGGGAGGGCAGGTCTGATGCAGAAGCAGCCACAGCCTGGGAAGCAGCTATGAAATAGGAAACAAAGACTGTGGCTGGCCACACCTTAAGAGGATGGCAGCTCCCACAGAAACCATGGCAAGCTCCAACTCTCCCTCCTCGCTCCCACAGCAGTGTGGAGGACAGCTTACCTGCCTTCCCCTGCCTTGCTGCAGCTCCGATATTGTAATTCTGCTGCAGTTGTGCATGCCATCTGGATTCATTTGTCATATTCTATGAACTCGAATCCATCAAAGTGCATTCTCTGGCCTTTTAATTAGTGTTAGATTAGCATTTTAAGATATGGGTAAATTCCCAAGTCTAACTTTGTGTAAAGGTGCGTATTCAATACAGTAGCCAGGAAATCATGTATTCTCATGTATTTATTACCTCAGTAATGTAATGCTGTGAGGGGAAAAAGGCAGATAATACTTCTGACAAATATTAAATGTTATTTGTATAGCTACTGTCTGTGAATTTAAACAGAAAATCATTCCTCACGCCTTGCCATGAAACACACACGAATTTCTTTTGTGGCTTTTGTGTTTCATTAAAGCTTTGTATGTAGAGAGGAAAATCTAAATTGCTACTTAATTAAAGGGATAGTGTCAGATTAAATATATTTTCAAGCAATGAACTTTGCTTTTTACCTGGGTTGTCAGTAGCACCTCGGACTATTAAAAATGAAATATTTTTGTAACATCTAAATATACTTCTCGCCTTTTATCAAGCTGCGGCTTTTCTTTTTCTTTGCTGGTGAAACTAAAACAGTCTTCCCCTTTTCCCTATAGTCAGTTTCATTGTCTGGATTCTATTAACTAACCCAACACTGCAGGGCTTTGGGGTGTAAATACCAGGAGGTGAAGCTTACACTTGAACCAAAAAGAGAACATGTATGGCTCTTTCTTTTTTTTCCATTAAAAAGTTTCACTAAAGCTGGACATAATGTAATATATGCTCCTTTAATCCCATTTTCATCACCACACAGCATATGCAATGCGAGTTAAATCCTGAGCAGTGTTGTGCGTGCACCTTTCCCTCTTACTGAAGGCCAAGGATGCTCAGGTTGCTCGATAGCACAGAAAGGGTCTGACAGCAATGCTGCAGTGGGCAGAAATGCAGGAGCCCAATCCCACTGAGAAAACTCCTTATAGGAACAGTAAAGATTTATATTAGCACCAGGGCAGTGTTTTAAAGAACGTTCGTACATGTGACAAGTGAAAATGAAAATTGTTTTGGAGCCATTCCAGCACCTTTCCTTTCCCACAACGGCTTCATGGACCTGTCTAGAAAAGTGGACAAAATCTGACCAAGGTAGGTGACAGGGGCAGCTGTAGAGGAGATCAGATTCTGCATAAGTGGGTTTGTTGTTGATTTTACAGGAGCTGCAGAAAGAGGATATAGAGACTCTGTTATCAAAGAATCGTAAAATGGTTTGGATTAGAAAGGACCTCAAAGCCCATCCAGTTCCAACTCCCTTACCATGGGCAGGGACACCTCCCACTGCATCAGGTTGTTCAAACCTCCAAACAACCTGGGCTTGAACACCTCCAGGGATGGGACAGCCACCACTGCTCTGGGCAACCTGGGCCAGGGCCTCACCACCCTCACAGGAAAACATTTCTTCCTAATGACCAATCTCAATCTCCTCTCTTTCAGCTTCTTCCCCTCATCCTATCCTTGCTCTCTCTGGAGCCCCTTTCAGCACTGGAAGCTGCTCTAAGGTCTCCCTGGAGCCTTCTCTTCTCCAGGCTGAAGAACCCCATCTCTGTCAGCCTCCCCTGTTATGGGTTAATATTGTTTTGCTTGGAAATAGTAATATATTCATCAGTCCCAGAACTCTGCAATATCAGAAAAGGCATTATTTATAGAATGACCCTATCTATGTATACAGTGAAAGCTAGTTTTGAAGTTTCATATTAATGCACATTAGCATCCTCATGAACCTGTCTGACAATACTTGTACATGGAGACTTAAGCTCCTTAAGCAACGTTCACACCTCCATGAAAAATAATACAGTCAAGTTCTTCCTTTAAATAAACTTTCTAAGCAAGCCCGTTACCTGCAATCTGCCATAAGGGGAAACAAGGAGGCGTTTCTATAGTGCCTTATAAATCTTGGGTTGGTGAGTATTAAGTAGTGAATTAAATTAGAAGTGAGAGTTGCTTTCACTGGATCCTCCTACTTCATTTTACCACACGGGAATGTTCAAGTTGAGTCCTAAGGAAACAATCTGTGTCCCCAAGGGGAATACGTTACTGCACTCTGAAAAATAAGCCTGCTATGTAAAAGACATTTCAGAATGCTTTTGTGGTAAAGATTTACTGTGGTCTAGACGTATAAAGGCCTGCCTTGTTTCATACACTGTTGTATCATTTTAACATGAGTGCGGGTATAGAGAGACCACTTGTAAAATCTGACTTCAGATATCTGAAGATGTCCACAGACTTCATCAGGGAGTGCAGGGACAGGATGAGGAGGAATGGATTTAAGCTCAAAAAGGGGGGATTGAGATGAGATCTCAGGAAGAAATGTTTTCCTGTGAATGTGGAGAGGCTCTGGCCCAGGTTACCCAGAGCAATGGTGACTGCCCCATCCCTGGAGGTGTTCAAGCCCCATCCAACTTGGCCTTGGAGCCCCTGATCCAATGGGAGGTGTCACTGCCCATGGCAGGGGGTTGGGACTGGATGGGCTTTGAGGTCCCTTCCAACCTAAACCATTCTATGAAAAGTCTGTGTTTGGGCTCCTGGTAAAGAGTTGAACGACTGGAAGTCATTTTTCAGGTTGGCTGTTTCCTCTCACTGGGAATAATTCACTTCTTCATTCCCTGCTTTACAGTCCCCTCGCCTAAGGGGCTGCAAGAGGAATGTATTTCTTCACTCTTTCTTGCAGTGACTGGAGTTGCCAGGGATCTCTGCAGTAGAAACCGTACAATTCACTTGGTGGACAGAGCTGTGGAAGCTGATGAAATTCTGTCTGCTTTGAAATGCTGTCAGATCACTAAAATCCAAATCTAAGGATTAAATTAAATTCCATAGATGTTTTTGTTGGGTATGTTCATGTGAAATCTTACAGTTTTCATCCCATTTCTTGATGCATGAGTTTTCTACCATGGCAGGGGAATTTCATTTGAATCAAAAGCTATCCTCAAAAACTGTAGGATTTGGATTCCAACCATAAAAGTTAAGTGAGCTGGATTTATAACATTCTGTAATCAAATCAGGATACATAAACAGGGAATCAGACGTGTATAGGCAACACAGAACATAGATAATTCCTTTTAGGATTAAGCATGTGGCCAGCAGCTGGCAGATCTCTGTAGATCTCTGTGAAACTATGTGATAACGTAGACATCCTTTGCTGCATGCTCCTGGGTGACAATAACTGGCAGGAAGGTAAAGATTGACCATTCATAATCTTTATTTTATTTAGGGTGACTTTTATTTCTGTTTTGAAAAGGAGAAGGAAGACGTGTAAAGGCAGAAGCTTCCTGGAAAGTATAGGCTTGGAGACATGGCAGCAATGGGGAAAAAAAAGGCTTTTATTTTCTTTCAAAGACAGAAAATTAAATAGACTTTTCCAGCATATGTTAGCATTCATAGCTCTTGCAGACCATGCATCAGAACAGAAGACTTGTGGTGATTACGAGTTCTTTGTATTGCGGTAGGTCCTAGAGATCAGGGTGCTATTATGCTAGTTTTTCATAATTAGAGATTGTATACTCCCTGGAGTAGTGACTATCTTAATAAACAAGACAAAGGATGAGAAATGGGAAGTGGCATTGTTCTCACTGCAAACATTGCGCTGAGAAACTGGCAACTTAAATGATTTGCCCAAGTTCATGCATGAAGTCTTTGGCAGAATTTGATCGACAAAGCTTCTTATTTTGTTTGCCCTCTAGGAATGTGACTGCAATGTAGGTGTTTAGTGGATTGAGCCTCTTCAGCAAAAGGAAGAAAATGTTGTTTTAAACGTCAAAATAATTGCAGATTTTAAAAGTAAGCTAATTTTGTTTAATCTGTTATAGGCACATGGATGTCAATAATTTAATTTTGAATATTTGGGGTTTTCTTTTCAATTTCCCCAGTTTATTTCTATCCATTTTCTAATGTAAAAGAGCCTTATATACACACAGAGGCAATCTATGTTATTAAGACCAGTCTGCAACCTCGGCCACGCTAACACACTTGTACTTGGGTCTAACAACAAAAAACATCACCCAAAAAGACATTTTTCTACAGGAAGAAATGCTCCAACCAGACACTTTCCAGTGGTACCAGTAGTCATGGTTTAGTCCGCCCAGAAAGTAAATCATAGAATAGTTTGGGTTGGTAGGGACCTTAAAGATCATCCAGTTCCACCCCCTGCCAGGGGCAAGGATACCTCCCACTGGATCAGGCTGCCCAAGGCCCATCCAACCTGACCCTGAACACCTCCAGGGATGAGGCAGCCACGACTTCCCTGGGCAACCTCGGCCAGGGCTTCCCCACTCTCATCGTGAAGAAATTCCTCATTATGTCTAGTTTAAATCTGCCCCTCTCGGGTTTATATTCATTGCCCTTTGTCCTATCATTCCGGACCTTTGTAAAAAGTCCCTCCTCAGCTTTCCTGGAGCCTCTTCAGGTACTGGAAGAGCTGGAACTTTTAACATTGGGGACATCTAATGGAATCATCGAATTGGTCAAGTTGGAAGGGACCTTAAAGGTCATCTAGTTCCAACCCCAAAGCCGTGGACAGGAACGCCTCCCACTGGATCAGGTTGCTCAAAGCCTCGTCCAACCTGGACATCTCAGGAGAGCTGTTACAAACAGCTTGTGACAATCTGTGATCCTGAGCTCTTGTCCATTATGAGGTTTTGAGCCCATAATTCTGTTTTCCCTGCCTGTACCATGGAACCTACAATGGGTTTCTTGCAACAATTTCCTGCCGTGTCTGTGCCAGTTAAAACCTGTTCTTTGGTTGCAGAGCTCTCAGGAGCTTATTTCAGTCATCCAGTTCTTCATGTGGTGTCAAGAGTCCAGAATACCAATAAGGAACTTATTGTTTACACTTTTCAACACATGGAAGAGAGATGTTGGATGCAAAACAGAAAGGTCCCTTCTTTCATCCCTCAACCAAGCCTGTCTCTCCTTTAGGACACTGGAGGTAAATACGTAGTTTGTTTCTTTTTGTCCTTGTTTCTTAGTGCTAGGAGCACTGTGGAATGACTCCTGTGCTCATACTGAGGTCAGGGGGCTCTTCTAAAGGCAGGGATGGGGTCCTTGGACATCATCCTGGAATGTCTTGTGACATAAACAAGCTTTAAATATGCTCTGAGACTTCCCATCATTTGAATGATAATGATGTAACATTTTTATAATGCTGAACAACTTCAGAACTCAAAGCAAAAGCAACCAAATTAACAAAACAAAACCCACTGCTAAAACTTAACACTTTTTAAAACACTAAGTTGCCATAACAACTTGATGCAAAAGTCCTTGGTGGCAACTTTGTACTTGGTCCTATTGAGGCTAAAATAACCTTACTCTTGTGTTAATACTTAGCCAGCATAGTAAATACTATTGGTTACAGAAAATTAAAACTTTTAAATAGTGAAACTACTTTTACTGAAGTAAAAGAAACCTCTTAAATCTAAGTGTTTTTCTTCTTTTAAAAAAGCATAATTTGTCAGACATTAAAATAACAAAAGGTCTTTGAAAAAGGATTATGGTTTCTGATGTTTCGCTACTAGAATGGATTTACTTTATATCCTACTGATGTTGTAATCTTGAATTCTGAGGTAATGTTTTAGCCCTTTCTTTTCACATAAATAAAGATTTCAATGATAGCACTTCATTTCTTCTGTGGAACTTGCCTTTATTTTTTCAAACTCCTCATTTTCTCTCGCTCTAAACCATTTCATCAGAGTAACATACAAATTGGATGCAGCGCTTATTAGGAGGAGGGGAACAGTTAGCAAGGCGAGGCATTTCAAATCAACACTCTGCTGACTGCAAGGTAGATTTTACATGCAGGATTTCCATATCTCTTAGATTTCTTCCTCCACAATGTACTTTTTAAAGAAGTCTTATTTTTAAGATTGCCATGTAAAGCATAAACGTGTATTTTTTAGAGTTTTGTGGAGTTTTTTTGTATTTCACAGTCACTTGAACTTTCATGGCGATATGGAGCGCAAACAATTGTTTGTGAGCTGTACTAAGCAGGGAGTTTTAAGAATCAAAAAGCATATTTTAACGTATTTTCATCAGGCTGACTTCATTCCTCCTTGAAAACCAGTGCCATATTTGGCACAACTTTGGGTTGCACAGAATTTAATTAACCCTAAGTGTCTTTAAAAAGTCACAAATTGCCCCCCTTCACTGAAATTAAATCCACTCTTTACTCTCAATTGGGCTGCTTTTGGGGTTCTTTTTTTAAACATCCTGTAGAAGAGTCAGAGTGCGGAGTATCTTTAAAGGTTTATTGTTTACTACCAAGGGAACAAAGAGTGCTCTGCATCCTTCCAGCTCAGGGAGACTTGACAAGAGATTTGTCTCTGGCAACCTTTTGCCAAATTGGGACCATTCTCCTGACTCTCACCCTACAACCTGCCTTTGAAAGTATTGAAAAAGTGGTGTTTATAAACCAGATTTTTTTTTCTTTATTATGTATTGTGAAGGCCAAAGCTTTTTCCGCTTCAGCAGAACCAGCAGGGAGGGAATACATGTATTAATTACCTTAAACAAGCAGGCAAGAAAGGCTGCTGCCTCCCAAGCCATGTCATGAAAGGTGGAGGTGTTGGGGCTCTAGCCCAGAAGTCCAGCAGCCCCATGCTCTTCCAGCCTTCTCCCATGGGTGAGGGGTGCTGGGATGCTGGGGAAGCAGAGCCAGTCCCCAGAGCCAGAAGACCGCTATGTTCAGGTGAGAGGCCCCACTGATGGAATGAGCATCCTCAAGGGAAAAAAAATGGCTTCTAAGAGGGACCTACAGACATCCAAAGCATTGAGGGGTTTCCCATTTGAGAACCAATGACAGAAGACAGAGTTTGGCTCAATCCCCTCAGAATTACTCCCTGGAGAACTTCTCAGTCACCTCAACTTTTGGTGTTGGGTTGTTATTTTTTTTTTTAGTAAGGATCAAATGCCTGGGGAAGAGGAGGGTGAGGGAAGATCTCATTGCTCTCTTCAGCTCCCTGAAAGGAGGTTGTAGCGGGATGGGTCCTGGTTTCTTCTCTCAAGTAAAAAGTGATAGGATGAGAGAAAATTGCCTCAAGTTACACCAGGGGAGGTTAAGATTGGATAGCACAAAAAAATTCTTTACTGAGAGAGTGGTGAAGCCCTGGAAGAGGCTGCCCAGGGCAGTGATGGAGTCTCCATCCCTGGGCTGATGGGTTGGTTGGATGAGCTTAGAGGTCTTTCCCACCTTAATGATTCTATAATTCTATTATTCTAAATTGACATTTACTTTATACCTTAGCACAAAATTCTCTTTCTTCCCTTTTTTCCCCTTGTGCTTCTAGAGCCAGCTCCTCTCCTATAGCAAACCAAGGAAACTTTGCTGACAAGAGCAAAGCCACCACAGAGGACCTGGATGTGAAGAACAGGCTGGGTGGTACAACATGGAGTATGTGGTGCCGGTGGGCTTACTGCAGGACACAGTATGTGCCTTAAAAAAGGGTGAACAGAGCAGCTGGGCTCCACTTGTGGCCTTGTGTGCCACTGCAGGTGGGGTGTGGTGGCACTGGCTGTGCTGGAGGGGACAGGGCGGGTGACACTGGGCATGGGCAGCAAGAGGGAGCTGTTGGGAATACTTGTTGGGGGTAGATGATGGGGGCAGCGATTTAGGGGTTCCTTCATTTGGGGATGCCTTGGGAGAGGTTGTTGGGCGTGGCTGATGGGGGCAGCCATTGAGAGAGGTCTTTGTGATTCCTGCCGGAGGTTCTGGGAGCATCCCAGGCCACTGCCCTGCTCCAGCCTCATCGTGGGATTCACTTTTGAGGCTCCCACCCTGCATGGTCAGATCTTGAGATGTGTAGCAGGTTCATTTCTACTAATTTTTTAAGTAGCAAGTGTATCTAGTGTACTTATTACTCCTAATTAACGTGAGAATAAAGAATCAAAGAGGGTATTCCTCCAATGAGTTGTTTTTGAAGAGTGACAAATTAATCCCCTTGGATATGGCTGAAGCCAGGGAAGATCTTTTTGTTCCTCTAACAAACTGCAGCAATTAGACGTTCAAAACTCCGCTCGTGATAAGTATATTTTAATAGCTATTGATTCTCTTTGTCTATACCAAAATCCCAGGGCTTACGTCCTTCAGCCAAACATTCTCCCAGGTATCCAAAGATGTAGGAATGTGTTTCCAGGTATTGGGACCTGTGTGCACACACATATGTGCGTGAATGCACCTATGGGAGGCTGGCACTCAGGGTTGTGTGCATCCGTTTACCCACTAAAGACTTCTTCTCATGTTCTTGAGAGCTTTGGGCCAAATCCTTGATGGTCTGATTTGCTTTCATGGTTACCTGTGTTCACGTGTCCTGAAAGTACGTTTTGAAGGATGGCAAGGAAGAATTTTATGGCTGATTTTTTTTTTGGTATGGTTCTCCCTGTAAATGCATTGTGACATTTCAAGGGGATCCTTGTAATCTGCTTTAATGGGGATCAGAACTCATTTACTAGAACTCGTTCAGAATTCAGGGATACAACTTTAAATCTTCACCTGCTCATAGGAGTCGGAGGGCTTTGACAGCACCTGGGGGCAATAAGGCAGAGACGAGATGTCGACAGCCCTTTTTTCTGATGGGATCTGCCTATACGTGTGACTGGGAGATTTCCAGTCTGAATTGTTTCTCCAGGTCCTGATGCTGAGTGAGGATAGCGGGCAACGGGGAAAGCATGGAAGCCACCTTTGTGCTGAAGTGCTCAAAGCAGGGGGGCTGAACGCTGCTTCAATGCTATCAGCTTGTAACAGGCCCCCCCGTGGGACTCCAGCACCTGCCGTCCAGCGCTCTTTTGTGCTTCTGCCACATCCTGCCCTACGTTCCCCTTACCCCGGGGTGACAGAACCGGCTGCGCCAGAGGGTGTTCTCGCACAAGAGGGTAATCCTCAGCTGTTTATTCAGGAGGCACAGCAGCTGCCATTCTGCTGCGGAGCTGGGGTGGTGGCCACGGGGAAGGATGTGCAGCTGGAGGCAGCCAGGCTTCAGCTGAACATGGATGGAAGGTGGGGTTTCCCACAGTTTGCTGCTTCTGCTGTGTGCCTCACGCAAAGCTCCTTCGCCGGATAAGGCGTACGGAGCAACTAGAGCCTTCGATATTCAAAAGTCTTTCTCCTAGTGCTGTAGGTGACCACCGTGTTGCTCTAAAATTTGCAGTGAACTAAATATTGTAACCTTACAAAGTGTACTTTCTGACTGAAAATAGCACTGTCTTGCATGCTGAAGGCAAGAAGATGATGCTTTTATTTCCCTGCAGCCATTCAAGACAAAACAGAGTAGAGGAAAATCCTTCTGCAGTGTTCATCTTCAGAAAAAGTGATATTTTCACAGGCTTTTTTTCTTGGATATCAGACCTTTTTCAAATGGAAACAGGCTGTAAATAGCTGTGAAAATCATTGGAAAGAGGATTTTTTATGAAGCACAGCATGCCACATGAATGCAGGCAAAGATATATAAGTTCGATGATTTTTATCTCTTATAATACACTTTAACTGTCTTTTTTTTTTGTACCCTCAGTAAACCAGAAGTTCTAAAACTGAATTCCATAGTGTAATTTTGGAGCTAGAACAGTCATGCCATTCTGCTCTGCTTTAGTGAATCCTCACCTGGCTGCAGTCCTGCATCCGGCTCTGGGACCCTCAGCACAGGGAGGACATGGAGCTGTTGGAGTCGGTCCAGAGGAGGCCATGGAGATGATCCAAGGGCTGGAAAACCCCACACACAAGGACAGGCTGAGAGAGTTGAATTGGGGTTGTTCAGCTTGGAGAAGAGAAGGCTCTGTGGAGATCCTAGAGCAGGTTCCAGTACTGGAAGGGGCTCCAGGAAAGACAGGGAGGGGCTTTTAGGAGGATCTGTTGTGACAGGAGATGGAGTAATGGTTGTAAACCAAGAGAGAGGAGAGTTAGACTGGAAATATTGGTGAATTTTGTTTACAGTGAGGGTGGTGAAACACTGGCAAAGGTTACCCAGGCAGGTAGTGGAGGCCTTGCTCCTGCAGTGGGGATGGACAAGACCTGTAGCGGTCCCTCCCAACCTAAATCATTCTATAATTCTATGATAACTTAAGTTGAGGGTATATCACATTTGGTGCTATTTAAAAGCTGTTGGGCCAAATCCGGGCTACTCAGCCCAGAAAGCCAAGGTAAAATTTCCAGCTGGGTTGGTGTGGTCGTGGTTCTTTGAGCGTGAGGCTCCAAAGCGATGTACTGCACAAATGGGAACCTGAGAGACCAGAAGGGAAGACAACTGGTTTTCAAACCCAAAGAACTGGTGAAGCACAGATGGAAGGTCTAGTGGCGTGTGCTACTGCAGGAGGAGTGACAGACAGTGGGGACAGACAGATGGTGAGACACACACTAGAGAGACACACATAAGCCCTCGTTCATGTTCCATATGTAAAGGAAATAATTTGCAAGACTTCTGGAAGCAGATTGTCAAGTAAAACACAAAAAATATCCAAACGTGCCCTGTAGTCTTGGAAGAAGAGAATGCTGCGGTCTCTGGATCTGAGGCCAAAAGGAGCCAACTGTCATTTGATTTCTCACTCTCGCTATCCCAGGCCCACATCGATTTTCACCCAGATATTATATAGAGAGGGTGGCACAAATCATGATATCTCTTCGCTGCTTCCTACTTCTTCCCACCTGTGGCTGCTGTAGTTCACACTGGCCTTGCCTCTCCCTCCGCACAAAACCTTGCTGCTGAAGAACATGGCTAGACCGCAGCGCAGACACTTATCACTTTATTTTCTCCTATGAGTGAGGAGTGGGAATGTCTCATCTGGCGTGTTGAACTCAGATCTAAGTGCTAAAATGTTTACTGCTTTCAATCCACCCAGCAGGATACTCAGAGCAGAAGTGATGGTTGGCAGCCTGCTGCTGGTGGTACCATCCAGCTCGCAGAGGCTCACAGCAAAACTCATGCCGAATCTCAAATATTAGGCTTTTAATTATTTTAGGGGGCTTGTTCCACAACCACTTTAGATGGTTTTCTATTAACATTTGACTACATCAATTAAACATTTGACTACATCTCAACTGTAATATGTTTACAGCGGTTCGATTGTGGTCTAAGAACTTCTGATCAAATCCTTCTTTCCCTAATTAATGCATTCCAGCACCTACTTAATGGCATTCATAGCAACAAATCATTTCTGTTCTTCTCTAATGATATGCTCCATACCTTGGCACTAGAGCGCAGATAAATACATATATGTTTTAGTTATTTTAGAAGAAAATCCGTGTGCTGTGGGTAATGAATTGAAGGTTAAGTGACAATTTTTCTTTACAACCACTCACGTCTTGCAGTCTCTGAACTGAAAACTGGATTAACCTTTAATTACCCCCCGTGATCTCTCAACCCTGAAACAGCATTACCACTCCTCCTAGTGTTATTTGCATACAGCATTTAATGAGAGAAACATCTGTTTGCATATTTGGTATCATTAATATTATGCAGATGAGCTGAGTATTCATGTTGCAATAGGCAATTGTGCGGAAATCTCCTTTTCTCTCATTTTTAGTCTCTTTCCCTCCCCCTAACAATTCACTCTGATTTGTATTAATTAGAAAAATAGCTGCCTGGTGCCACTAGTCTTGCATATATAATGCATAGCTGCTATGTGATCTGAATGGCAGCACAGCAATATCCCGATGAATTTACAAAATACAGAATATCTGGCTTGATGCTATTAGGCAAACCTGTTGATATTGCATGTTTTTAATAAAATATATTACTATGGCTAAAAATTAAATTAGTACAAGTAAGATATCTAACAGAATATTTTGTCATGACTTTATAAAAATTGTTTCTGTCTAATAATATAAAAAGTATTTATTAGGGACCTGATCCATCAGCCATTTGATTGAATTTAGGTTAGAGCTTGATATCTGTATATGTTCTCTCCAGTGACCTGAAATGTTTCATGTGGCCCTCCAATGAAATCTTTATGCTGTACTGAGCCACAGCCATTGAAAACTGATGGGGCACTGCTCTCAGTGAGTGCATAAATCTGAGGTGTGGAAGAAGCTGCTTGATTTTCTTGAGAAATATGAATTTTCCAGGGTTTTTTTTAGCTTTTTTAGCTCTTCCACTTGCAGGGCTGGAGGTTGGGATGTAGCAAACTTGAATGCTGTTCTCTTGAAAAGGTTCCTCAGACAAGTCTAAATCATTGCTGACATTACAAAAAAACAAAAAAAAAGAATGTGGCATGGGGGGACTGAATTACAACAAATTGTAGGGATAAACAACACTGTTTCTTAGTTTGCTGGTTAAAATCCCCGAAGTCCTGAATGTCACCTTTTGCTGAATGTTTAGTTAGGTCAAGATGTGTGTGATGTCCTAGATGTGTTCTCAGTAACCAAGGTCCAGGATCTCTGCAATCAAGCTTTTAGAATATGAGAATTTGGTTGGACATTGTTCCTCTGCTATTTTTTTGCCATTTTCTGAGGGAATTTCCACTAATTCAATGGTAGAAAGAATTTCCCACTGAGAGATCTGCAGAACGCTTTCCATAGTCCCTAAATTTGCCTAATGCATCACAGATTGCTTCGGTTTGCCCTTTGTGCTTGAGCTGAACCACTGAGATGACCTCAGAGACCACTAAAAGTCTGCAAAACCTCAAATGATCTTTTTAATAGATTTCCATCTGGATCAAGATGAGTCTGGAACCACATGCAATTTACTTCATTGCCTAAAATGATACCTGAGAGACATTTATCTCTCAAACCATTCCTTTGTTGATGAGAATGGAGTAGGTTTCTGTGAGCCATGGGGTTCCCACTGATTGCCTTGACTACACTAAGCAAGACAGTTTGGGATGCAGTAAGATTTTCAGACAAGAGCAGTGTTTCATTCTCGGCTTCTGTGTGTTTCTTCCCAGCTGGATTTCAGCTAAAACTAAAATTGTGTGTTCTTCTGCTGCCCATCCGAGTACCTGCCTCTGAGCTGCTCCTCATCAGCATCACCCATCCTTCCTCTCAGACATCAGGGACTTGGCTGGTTTAGCGAAAGAGAAATCAGGTTGGCTTTTCACATTTGGAAGTAACTTCTATATGAAGACAATTGTCAAAGTCTGGCTGACTTTCAGTGAGGAATAAAACAGAAACTAAAAATACCTGTAGGTTTCCCTGCATACCAAAAAGTCAATGCATTATGGACAGCTGGGATCACGCTCTAAGAAGGGTGTTCATATCAGGATGGCTTCTTTCCAAAGAAGTAATCCAGGATTAGGTATTCCCACCTATTCCTAAAATAAAAGAGATATAGCCTGTGACAAAATGAAGATAAAATACAACTGACCAAAGTAATATTTTTCCTGATTCTGCTGCAAAATAATAAAATGCCTCACTTCTAATACATTACATAAATTTTATAGGAAAAATTTGTGGCATGTTATGTTTTGTGATCTGAATCATTTTCATGATCACTTACATGTTTTGTGAAAACATTTGCTACTTTAAAGCAGATTTTCATAGTTTAATAGTTGTTTGTTGTTAGTCAAGGTTGTTTATCTAAGGGTCTGACTTGCAGGTAGGATTGCTGTGGGTTTGTACACAAGGCATTGATTTGGCATCTAGGAGTATGCAAAAACCATCAATGTATGCAAACTGTTGTGCCTGCAAATTATAGTCTGGTGTGTGGAATTCAGGCATGCGAGCGAGCACAATGCTTCCCACATGTAATTGCTCAGCTTCTCTGCAAATTGCCTGACTCTTGAGTACCTGCAGTGGATTGGGCAGCTTATGGAGCCAAGCCATCACTCTGGAATTTGGATTTCTTTGGGTAAACAGATGGTGTTAGTGGCAATCGCGATTTATGTTGGCATAACACTTCATTTCTTAAGTCCTTTCATTTCAGGAGCTACTATGGATAAGGAAGGATATCTCCAGTGGTCAGACAGAAACCTGTAGAGGTAGATGAAAGGTGGGGCAAAGCCATGTGAAATCTTGACAAAGAGAACTTGAAGAAGTCTGAGAATGAGAGCATTGCTATTCCAAAGCTGTGTTTTGTATTTCAGCTACACAAACAAATCCTAGGTTGCCAAAAAACTTTTGGATAAAAAAGATTCGAGCCTATCATGACAAGCTTTGTTTATGTGGTGTTAAGTAGATTTTTCAGATATAAAGCAGATGGTCTTAATTCATGACAGCGTATATTTCATGGATGAGGACTATCTTTGGGATCTTGGTAAGAGGAAAGCAAAGGAGCGTTTTTTTTTCATTTGCCACAAACTTCTTACACATCCTGAGGCTCTGACACTTCCAAGGCAGGGTTTCCTCTTACCACTGAATGCAATCCAATGGCTTCATGAGTAAAGTAGTTGTAGGTAGTTGAATGAGTGAAGAAATAATCCCCTTGATTGTTTAAGGCCTTTTGTCAACACAAGGTCAAATCAATTTTTGTCAGCATGGCTGTATTTCTACATATTGTGACCAAGAAAAGCCAAACCTCTAAGAGGTGGGGTGTGCAGCACTGGACAAACAATTCTTACTGAAATCAGTGCTTTTTGTGCCAGAATTTAACTGAATACTGGTACTTTCAGTGGATTTTTGTTTGCTGACATTTGATAAACAGTTGTGCTCTCATGCGGGTTTATGAATGCATTTTCCCTGTTTGTCCTCAGAGCAGCGATATCACACTGATATCTATACTTTAATGCAAAGGAGATTGTTGTGGACTCGGTGAAACCCTTCACCAGTGAAACACTTCTCTTTGCCATTCAGGTGTTTGTCTGAGAAGCTCGTATCCGTGAAGCAGCTCTGTGTGCTCCGTTTGCACGTGCATTGAGACAATCACTAAACAGGAAAAACAAGAATATCGGTGTCGTAACTGAGTTTAACTGCAGCGCAATTTGTGTTAATAGTGGCTTTTATAGGCACTATTATATAGCAAATTAAATTATATCTTTATTCTTGCATCTAAGATAAACAGTAAGTATGTAATATATCAGTAATAGAAAACCCTTGGCATTTAAGAAAGAATTGTGCTTTAATGTAAGGACGTTTTTATACCTCAGTAATAAATTAACATTTCAAAAGTACTTTAGCCTGCTGAGATGGATCATTCTATGAGTATGGGTAACACCATGGACTCCAATAATTAGTGTAAATTGCCTTTGAATAATACAGAGCTGGGAACAACTTTCAGTGCTTAATGCCCCTTGCAGTACATGATGAAGAGTCCTTAATGGAGCTTGGAAAAACAAGTAATACCTATAAATCAAAGAAGAAAAGCCGTTTTTGATGCATTTGTCTGAGAGTGTGAGTTTTAAACCAAATTGTTAGCACTCCTCCCTGCTGAGGGTCATGGATTAGCTAGGGTGGGAGTTTCTTATAGGATCTTTCACACTAACCAGCAGAGGTAGGGGGTTTCAAATACAAGTGTTTTCTTAACCCTAATCCCTGCCTCCCTGACCAGTAGAGCTCTGAATTTCTCTCTAATTAGGTGGAGAATTAGTAGGTGGATAAATGTGTTAGTGGATGAGGATGAAGTGATTAACTTGCCCCAGACTATGATAGTGAGTTCAAGGCGCTACTGAATTCATTTTGTTTCTAATAACCTTCTCCCCATATTCTAGCGGCAGCAGGGCAGAGTACTTGAATTTATATCTCTGTAATCTTACAGCATTAAGTTCTGTTGCCTGGTTCCCATGGCTTTATCTGCTGTATTTCAGCAGCAGTGGAGTATATTTCCCAATGTGCCAGTCCACATTTATGTACACTATTTAATTATCTGAACACTCTTGTAACTTAAACGAGATATATTGATGTCACAGTAAGACTGTATCTATGAGGGAAATACTAATTTTATTACAAGATAATGAGACTGTAATACTTTCTCCAGGTATTTGCTAGCTGTACTTTAAAAACAAACCAGTATCTGCTGCTTCGCTGCTGCTGCCTGCTTGCTGCTCTTTGTTTGGGGCGTGGGGTTCTGCCGCCGCAGAGGAAACGCGGTTTCACAGCATCGTGGCCACATGTGACTCTGCTAACCTGGAGCGGTGACATTTTCTGTCTCTTTGCTGAGGTGTTGACAAGGTAGGGAAGGATTTGTTGGGGAAAAGCAGGGTCTGCTCCCTGCCAGCTCCCCCTTGGCTCTGGGCACGGGACAGGCTCTGACTTCAGTTTAGGAACTCGGTGGGAACCTCTGCCCTTTCACAGCAAAGCTGAATCATCACCAGTCACTGCCAGGACACTTTTTATTCTTACTGATGGCCACAGCAGTGTCTCGGCTCATTTCTGTCCCCACAGTCTCTCTGATGGGAAGTGGCCTGCTCAGACCTGTGAATTCACTTATCCCCAAAGAATGAAATGTTCTGCTTGCAAAACAGGCGGACCCAGCAGCAAAGGGACAACTTTCCCAAGCCAGCTCAGTGCTGTGACCCAGACAGGCTTGGATACTGAGATTGCTTTTCCTGGAATACAAGTCAATGAGTTTTTCAAGTGTATTCAGAACAAGGGAGGGTGCTAGAAGGTGCCACAAGTAGGAGTAGATCATAAAAGTGCATTTACTGAGAAAACAGATGGACTTCTGCAACTTGTAATGCTGGATACTGGTCTGAACTACTCACTATAATTAATTTCCTTGAGAAAAAAGCCTGGTGTTCCACAGCTTATACATAGAAGGGAGGAAAAATGCGTTGTGGAAATGCCAACCACTGTTCCCGCTTTACTAAGAACAAAAAGAGGCTGTAGGACAGAAGAAGCAATCCTTCAGGTCTGGCCAGAGATAATAAAGCCTCAGCTGAAGTGACATGTTTGGAGGCACCACACTTCAAATCAGGTGGGGAAGGGAGAAAAGGAGCATGAATGATCAGGAGTACACACACACACAAAAAATTACGAAGCGATATTGAAGAAAAAGGGAAGGTTCTAGTTAGTCTCAGTGAGAAGGCAGATGTGGCGAATTAAGTGAGCGTGCATGTGAAAGGCAGAGGATGTGTGTGTAAGAAGATAGGAATTAACTTGTCCTCTAGAACCACAGTGCATGGGACAAGGATGTTTCAACTGAAATGGGGAAAATTTAGTTTAGAGAGTAGCTGAACCTTGCAAAAAACAAGAGGATAATCAAGATGCCTAGCTAAGATAGAAAAAAAAAGGACAATTTTCAAACTGGCAGGGGTTTAGAATCTCACATGATGTTTAAGATGGTGATTATTTCCTTTGAAAGTGTGGAGTGAGCTCTACCACTGCAAACCAGCCCCCGTCAGAAGGCAGGTCAGGCTGCAGCAAGAGGCTCTGCGGGTCACTCTGGAGAGCTCGGTTTGCATGATTGAGTCATTAGACCAGGCATTGTGTGTGTATCCAATAACTCAGGCAGGCAGGAAATTTAAAGGGAAGTATATTTTCTATGCAGCACAATCAAAGTCGATTTTATCCTTATCTCAGTTGTTTGCTCCAGTAAGCATCAAATGCCTGAGGAGTGCACGGTTGCTGAGAAACCTGAGGTCTAAAGGGGACGCAGGAGTGGTGCCAAGGTTAGCATAAACCAGCCCTCGTGACTGGCAGGCATAGTCTCATCCCTGTGGCCAGTGGGTGCCTGTTCCTTGATAAGTCGAAAGTATCTGGGCACTGCACAGGCACCTTAAAGCAAACTTTTAGAGCAGGAATCCAGTTTCCTCCATCCCAGGTGCCTGCAGACTCCCTGGACTGCGTAACATCCAGGAGATGTCAAAAACAGCATTAGCTTTAGCGATCTGAGCAACAGATCTTTTCTTAAATGGGCTGCTTTTCTTTAATTCTTAACTTTCCTCCTGTCCTTTTTGCTTACACAAGCTTCTGTCTAAGTGTCTTGAGTAGTAAAACTGAGACTGACACATTTGGGAAGTAAAGTGGAGGTTTTGGTGTGTTCATTGCAGTGCTTGGCAAATGGTGCTGTGAGACATTTGAGCAGCAGATGATGATGGCAGCTGAAAGATCCCATCCCATGAGGTGTTTAGTATCCCTGGAGATGTTCAAGGCCAGGTTGGATGGGGTTTGGAGCACCGTGAACCAGTGGGAGGTGTCCCTGCCCATGGCAGGGGGTGGGACTGGATGGACTTTGAGGTCCCTTCCAACCCGAACCATTCTATGATTCTAAGATGCCAATACACAGCTCCCTAGGACAGGTATATCCTTTTAGACAACGACTGACAGGCCCAACGTGCTTGGTAGGCAAAACTCATGTATATTGTTTAGGTGCAGGGTTAGCCCTTAAAAAGTTCTTCCCCAGCCCAAGCCCCCCAGGTGGAAGTATTTTCTTTCTAACATTCAACTGCATCCCATACGGTACATAAAAAGTAAATCTGCATTAGCTGGTATTATGTTGTCTCTTGATCTTATCAGGTTTTGCTCTGCAAACTACAAAAGAATGAAGGCTGATGTATGCAACAAGCCAGGTATCTCAGCTGGTAGTAAGCGTTTCACTGGCTGAAAACTCTCTGAAGTGACTATCTACAGAATTTATCTTAGTTTTTAACTATCATTAAAGCACTAGGAGCCAGAATTTTACTGGAAAGATAAGTTTTTCTTCATTAAAAAATGGAATTCAGAGAATGATCTTATTTTCTTTTCTAAATGGCTATGCTACTCCTTGCAATAGTTTTATATATTTAAATGGAGGAGGATGTAAATTGTACTCCCAAACTATTAAAGCCAAGAGCACACATAATAATACACTGTAAAAAGAAGATAGCTTCGGCCAGTAACTCTTAAGCCTAAATGAGTTTCTTCTAAGAGGAGAACAGCTGCTTAAAGTACATATATTTAAAATTAAATTTCTTTATTACAAGTTACTTAGCGTATTTTGGACTTATAGGTTCTCTAGCTTAAATCTTTTATATTTATTTTTTTTAATTGCACAAAGCTGTGGAACATAATCAGGAGCTCAGTTAGTATTCCAAATTGAAAATCAGAAATTATATGAATGTTTTTTCAGGTTCTCGAGCTGCATAGGTGTATTAACCCTCATTAGTCGTTTTGTGGCGGTGAGAGATTTGAAAACAGAATTCCATTATGGTATTTATGGTCAAAATCTGATATGATCAAATAATAGGTTTCCCAATAGAAATGCCTATGTGCCATGTAGTAAACTTGATAATTGTAAGAATACATTTAATGCAGTAGAACTGAATACCGAACCAGGAGATTAACATTTCTGTTATATAATTACAAGTTCAAGGAGTTCAGCTTCTTATCATACTACAGTAAGTATAGAAAGTAGAAGTGATCCTCTTTAATTTGTAATTATTTAACTGAAATAGAATGTCTCCCAGTCTTATTCTTGCTCTCCTACACTGAAGACATTGGTATGCAGAAACCATGCACCAAGGAATAGTACACTATCAGAGTAGGACATGTTTGAGTATTCTTTAAAACCAACTAAGAGAAGTTAATCTCATTGAACTTCTTTTTATTCAACAAAAGAGTTCGATGTTTCCAAGTCTAATGTGACTATAATGTTCATTAAATGGACTCCTTTACACCTTTAAATGGATTAACTGTACATCTTCACAGTCTAATTATTATACATGTCGCTTACAAATCACAGATCTAATTCAAAGCACCGTAAAAGCTCTGTTTATGAGCATTAAAAAAGGAGATACAGTGAGAATTGAGTGTGATTTTTATCTGGGTCATACAAAAGAATAACCATCGTCCACATTAAAGTGCAGAAATGCATGTACCTTCACTTGTTGGGTTTGCCTTCAACTTTTCTTTCGTGATAGCCTTCTGTAAAAAGTTAAGCCACAGTCTACTTTGGCATCTCCACTCCCTCATTTGTCTGCAACCCGAGATGATCCCTCACTAAGACAGTCCCTGAAGCTGAGCTGTTAACAATTTCCACACAATAGTTGTCAGGTGGATAAGTGATGATATATTATTTTGCTGGTAAAGTCTGGGTATCTAGGAATAACCGTGATTTAGTTTGTTGTCTCAAGTTAGCTTTGTTTATCAGAAATACTAAGAGTGGTTCTGGTGATCAAGTTACCACACGCAGTGAGGTGCGTAACTCCTCGGTGTAATCAATGTCTAAATCCATTGCAAAACAGACCTGCTCTATTTTTTTGCCACATGTGAGTGGTTGTCAGCATCATCATGTGCTATGGGCTTGGAGATCAGGGTGGTGAGCTAGCTCTAAGACCAAGTGCAGTGTCCGTTTGGGTAGCAGGAGCTTAGCGAAGGGGTTCAGTACACGGCACAACAATATGGTCTTCAGTGAGGATACTGCACCTGTTGTGTGAACCAAAGAGCCAGACATTTGCCCTAAATTTCTGCTGCTTTTGTCTGTAGAAGAAAAAGGACTACAAAATAATATTGAAGAAGTTTGTGGTGTGGCTTTACTATGAGAACAGAAGCTGCAGATATTATGCAAATGTGTTCTGTATGAGTTGTATTTCCACTGAATCCTTTCAGGGCAAACATATCCTCCTTCCTTACAGTGCTGGCAGCAGTTGCAAGTCAGTTTGTGTTTATAATGCAATACCAGAAATGCTTCCCTTTTCTCTCTGTTATGAAGCCCTAGATATTCCTGCCACATTTTGCTCATAAAAGGTCACAGATTTGTTCAGTAGGTGACAATTTGGATAATTCATCATAATGCCAGTTCCCTGTTGAGGCTCACTGACCCTTCCAGCCAGCCACAGTCCAAGCATCCAAGGTGTCCCACCAGAAGTGATGCATTTGCAAGAAGAACAGTGCAGCTTTCCTTGGATATTACCGTATGAAACATTCAGGCATGCTCCAGTGTGACAAGACGGAAAGTGAAGAACCTCTGTGTGTGTGTGTCTGACTTTTTTTTTGTGCTTTTGGACAACAAGCAGTTTGTAATCAGCAGAATGAGGGAGGTGATTCTGTCCCTTCACTCTGCTCTCATGGGAACTCACATGGGGTTCTGTGTTCAGTTCTGGGGTCTTCAGCACAGGAAGGACATGGAGCTGCTAGAGCAAGTCCAGCAGAGGCCACGGAGATGATCCAAGGGCTAGAGCACCTCTACTATGAGGACAGGCTGAAAGAGTTGGGATTATCCAGCCTGGGGAAGAGAAGATTCTGGGAAAGCCTTCCAACACTGAAAGGGGACCCAGGAAAGCCAGGGAAGGGCTTTTTATCAGGGAGTGCAGGGATAGGACAAGGGGGAGCAGTTTTAACCTGAAAGTGAGGAGATTTAGATGAGATCTTAGGCCCTGACCTAGCTTGCTCAGAGCAGTGGTGGCTGCCCCATCCCTGGAGGTGTTCAAGGCGAGGTTGGATGGGGCTTGGAGCCCCTGATCCAGTGGGAGGTGTCCCTGCCTGTGGCAGGAGTTGGAACTGGGTGGGTTTTAAGGTCCCTTCCAATCCAAACCATTCTGTGATTCTATAAACACAGGTCTGATCCAGGGGTTGCTGGAAATTCTAGAAATCTGCAGTGCAGCTTCCACAGCGTGACTGTGCATTCCCAAGGCATGTTGATCACAAATAGAAACTACCGTATTTAGGTATTGGGACTTAAATGAGCAAAGATTTTGAAACTGAAGATTTTGGACCTCCAAACAGGGTCTCCAAAAGGTCTGGTATCAAATCAGGAGTCCCCAGGAGCCTGAGAAACTCAGCCCCCATGAGCAGAGAGCACCTGGCAGCAGCAGGTAATTTGTAATGTTGGATTTTGCAGCCATCCCATCTGCCAATAAGTAAATAATTATGGGGGAACACCTGGTTTTCACACCATGCAACATACCTGCCAACGGCACTTGGGACACAGAAGCACATGTGCAAAGTAGAGCAAATATTTATTTCAAATCACTGAAGAAAACATGAAAATATCTGGAGGCAGTGGAGTCCATGGCACAGAGAGACCTGAAGGTAGCTACTTGTTTTATGAATTCAAATGCCTTTGCACAGGAGTGAATAGAATAGAAGCAGGTGGCCTGCAAGAATTCAAAAGCTTTATTTCCTGTCATTAGTTTCAGATTGAGATACAATGATCCACTTCAGTCACTTGGCCGTAGTGCTCCTAGGTACAGAAACAAAATCCCTTTTCCAGTGAATCCTTACTGATTCAGTCGCAGGAGCCTTTTTCTCCTAGGTACCTTAAACTGTCATCACTTTCTGCTTCCAAAGACCTCCCACCTGCCCACATCTGCCCAGGGTCCAGGTCTGCCTTGGTGGGGAAGACACAGTTCAGTCAGCTGATAGAAGATACTCAGAAATGTTTCACAGAATCACAGAATAACCAGGTTGGAAGAGACCCACTGGATCATCGAGTCCAACCATTCCTATCAAACTCCCTGGTTGTTTAATGAGTCAAATTAGGGTCAGTTTAAGTGTTGACTATGTGTGCTCGTCACTATGAAGCAATATCCATTCTGGGACAATGTACAGGACCAGTCTGTTTCTCTCCTGTACAAATCATGCCTTAAAAATAAGAGTCCTAGGTCTCTTCTGCTCTACACAGTTCTGACTCTGACTCTGGCCCCATGAACCTAACGTGTGTCTTTATGATCAGAATTCAAACACAGTCGCAGAAACGTTAAAATAACTTGAATCCTACATGCGTAACTGATCTCAGCAGAGATGTCAGTTCAATTAACATTACATTAGGCACCCACAAGACTATGCTAGTGCAGAGCTGATGCTCCAAGTCAAGTCTGGGCTTGTCATCTGCTACCTGTCAAAGCTCAAAAAAGATGAAGACTAAATGCAAGGTAACTCCATTAACTCTTTATTTCCCTGAAGGCACAGGCAAATAGTTTGAATAGCAGGAGGTCTTCTAGCAATCTCTGTGAATATTTTGTTCTGCCTCATCATCTTTACAAGTCTTATGAGGAGTGGCTGTTGGAACTGGGGTTGTTTACCCTGGAGAAGAGAAAGCTGAGGGGGACCTCATCACTGTCAACAACTGCCTGAAAGGAGGTTGTGGTGAGGTGGGTGCTGTTCTATTCTCCCAAGTTACAAGGGATAGGAGAAGAGGAAATGGCAGAAACTTGCACCAGGGGAGAATTAGATTTACTGAAAAAGTGATAAATCATTGGAACCAGCTTCTCAGGGCAGTGGTGGAGTCTCCATCCCTGGAGGGGTTCAAAAAGCTTGTAGATGTGGTGCTTTGTGACACCATTTAGTAGGCATGCTGGTGCTGGGCTGAGGGTTGGACTGGATGAGCTTAGAGGTCTTTTCCAATGTTAAAGATTCTATTCTGTGATTCTGTAATTCTATCCAATGCTTCAGAATAGCTCCGAGTTCGGAGAGCAGTTAGAGGCAGGCAAAAGCATTGGCCATTTTGGGAAATCTTTATCTTAACTCATGCAGAATTTTTTATTATTTCAGATTAAGTTTCCCACATTACTGAAAGTGACGGGGAAAAGGAAAACTCTTTTTTTTTTTTAATGGGAACTTTAATACCAACTGAAAAAAATCTTAGAGTTCTGGAGTTGGAGAAAAGGCAGAGTGTCAAGGACAACTAGAGGAAAAGAGCACTTCTTCCTCTGTGGCTGTTGAAGTGGGTCCCAAAGTATTTGGCATTCCTGAGCCACCTGCTCCTGGTGGGACTTACTCCAGGAAGTTGTTTTATCCACTGGACTGATTGTACAGGAACACCCTAATGGAAGAGACTAAATACAGAACGCTTTCTTCTGCTGTGGTCTGACAAGCTAAAGAACAACCAGTTCTCCCTTTGTAAATAACAGACTGTGGATCTCAAATAAATTTTGTTTTCTTGATGACAAGCCCTGCGATCTCAGGGTTTCTTGAACAGGTGCTCATTTCAGAGATATTTGACTATGTGACATGCGTTTTCATGTTTGCCTGCATGGTAAAAGCAAAAGCTGGAAAGGGATGCGAACATCTCTGGTTTAAGAGATAGGCAGCAAACAAGGATATCTTGATTATTTTTAACTTTGGCCACTTCCCTTGAGTCTATGCTTGCTGAGTTGTTGGAGTTTCCTGAATTTTTGGAAAGGACTCAGAATGTTTCTAACCCCTCTATAAGCCTGTAGCATATTTTTCTGAAGAACCTACTGGTACCTGTAGGTTTTCAAAGCCCTTTGCAAACTTGTCTTCTAAGCTCCCGCTGCCAGGACATCAAGAAGCTGCCTTAGGTCTGTCTGTGATATTTCCAGCTGCTGTTGACCCATGGTGGAGAGCCAGGGCTACAGGTTGTATCTTAAGGAATAAAATTGGAGTTTTGTCAGTGTACTACGGGATTTTACAGCTACTGTGAGTACTTTGAGCTTCAAAAGTAAGATGAATATTCTACACTTTTGCCTTACTCTACGCAACACACGTCAATCTTTTTAAAAGGTAGCATTATTGGTGGGATATGGTAGCATTTAGAGGCTGTAGAGATTAGAGCCCATTTAGCTGAGTAGCTAAATGATGCTAGATGCTGAGTAGAGGATCTATGCCCCGAAGATGCTAATCTAATAGAAAAAAAGAAAGTTTTACCTCCATGCTAGTAACTGAGGCACAGGGAGATGGAGTAATATGGCCAAGATCTGCATCAGAAGTGGTGTTCCTCAAGTCTGTCACTTTAACCAAAAAAAACATCTTTTTTACTGCAGACTAACATTGCTCTGGGAGTCCCATGTGAGCTGGCTGATACACACGGTTATCTCATTGTCCATGTTTAGACTAAACACAGAGTGATGTGGTATAAAGGGATGCACAGTAGCAGTCCTTAATGAAGAAGAGAAACCTACAGCCTTTGCTAAATGGCAGGTCCAAATGCTGCACAGAAAATTATGGAGCACATCCACTTGCAGGCAGGAAATTGGTCTTGCTTGGGGCTCACAGTTAGATTTATGGCACCCGTAATTGAGTCAAGGTTCCTAATTGCTATTGAAACAGGCTCCTGAGATGGACTGGGGTGGGGGAACTGCACACAAGAGCAAGAAGCACAGGAGAATGCTGGTGTGGACCCTTGGCCAGCCCTACTCAAAGCCATGCAGACAGTTCTGGATCATCCCCTGTCTCCTCTAGAGCTGCTCAGCAGACAGCAAGCACAGTGTGTTCAGCTGCAACCCAGGGGAAAGAATGGCACAAGAAAGGATACAGCCCTGGAATAACTAAAAATAAAGTTGAGTTCTCTCAAGTTTTGGCCCATTAAGGTAATCCTACACTCTCCAACTAAAGCTATGGGTCAACGAAAACAAATTACAGTTCATTCCCCAAACAGAAAGATTAAGACAGAGGAAGCTGCTGAATGCTGTAGGCACTGGCCTTGACTTCACAGTCGAGCCAATATGTGCTGCCCGTGGGGCTGTACAGCTGTCAGTAAGAAAACAAAACTTCTACAGAAACTCCTCTTTTATATCATATTCCTTTCTCTTGTCTTCCAGACACCAGCCTTTGTTTCTAGAGAAAAGCCAAGCAGTATTTTGCATAACCAAAATGCAAAGGCAAAACAGCATCTTTTTGAAACTGTTTCAGTAATGAAGAATTCCAAGCAAATGAATTTGTGAGGGCCAAAGAAAATCCAGGGCAAAACCATTTGAAATGGGGAAGCCAAAAAAGTACTGATTATTTCTGATGATGGGAGGCAAAAGTAAATAATGTCCCTACAGACTAGACCACCTGAAGACAGTCTTTCTTCTTCGGCAGAGGAATCACCTTCTCTTTATCGATGAGTGACACTCCCAGGCTCCCAGGGGCAGGGTTTTCAAAGAGAATAGCTTATTTGTAAGCAATCAACTTCTTCATGAGCTATAAACAGCTGTCTGGACTTCTAGCAGATTTGCTGATGCTTCAAGGACTAAAATTCACAATGTTTTCCTAAAACCTCCTTCATTAATTTGTGGCCTGATATTCATTAAGACAACCAGCCTTGGAGAGATGCTTACAGCTTCCGTTTCCCATCAGGTTGCAAGCCCCTGTTCTCCTGATTTTGGTGGATGCACAGCTTTAAAAATGTGGTTTTAGATCTGTCCCCATCATGTAGAGGTGGTTATGAGGACCTAAACCCAAACCAAACAGAAATAAGGGCACAAAAATTATGAGGTTGGTTCCTCCTACCACAAACAACAGGTCATGCGTTTACCACCAGTGCTTCTAGGAGCTTTTGTCATTAAGTAGATTCCACAGTGATGCTTCTGATCCATCCACGTGGGAAAACAAGGAAGGCAAGACAAGACTTGCCTTAATCTAGAGAGAATTTACGGAATGGCCATACTGGTCCCAGTAAGTGAGAACAATAGCTACACTCGGTACAGAAAATACAGACAGCTCCTGGGAGTGGAAGAAGATAATGAAGTAATTGGGTCGATAGCAGTAAGCACCTGTGACACTAATTAGCACAAGCCCATTTCAGGCACAACTTGGTGAGTCGTAGCACATATTTTGAAGTTGTGATAGCAGAAGGTTGGTTGCAAAGCACTGTGAGAGAGGTTTGGCATACTTTAAACCTCCCCAAAAAGGTTGATTTAGTAAATTATAGAGTAAGAGGAAGCAATTCTGTGTGTACATGCTGAGAGAAAGGAGAAAAAAGACTGAAGAGAAATATAGGAGGGTTTGTTTTTCCAGCATGCCTTAGGTAAACAGAAGTTTTCTCAATTAGATTTCTTCTTTCCAATCCATTAGGGTTAATGCAGTTTTAATTAGCACTTGATTTGCAGGCTGTGAAGTATGATTTAATGTGCCTTTTAGAGATTCCAAACCAAAGTACTGCAAGGAATTGAACACAAACGAGCAAATTAAAGATTTTTTCATAACCATTTTTGTTTGTAGATGATTTTCCCAACAGCTTTCCTTTTTATAAAGGTGATCCTAAAATAGAGATCCTGGTTTCTTTGTGGAAGAGACATTCAAAACAAAATAGTCCATAAAAACCTTGTGTTTGTGTCTGCTCTCACGCACTCGCCCTGTCTTCAGCTCCTGTTAGCAGGTGCACTGCTCAGTCTCATTGCTAAGGCCACTTATCTTGCCCTATTGGCACTGAAGATAGCCAGGTCTGCAGCAGTGACCTTGCACTTGTGTTGAATAATTCCTTTCCCTAACGATGCCATAATTATCAACTTTGCAACTGAATACTGGATTACAGCCCAAGAGTTTCTTCTGAATGCAAACCCACAAGGAATTCAGCGTTAGCTGAAGTAATCTACACAGGTGGTTCTTATATTGCACTTGTCATCGTGGTATCGGAGCTCCAGCAAAGGTCTGGGCTCACAGTGGTGTTTTGAGTTCACATAAACAATCTTAAACAATCTGACTCCTGCATTCCTTCTGTGCTTCTGAAATGTGTGGAAATAACAATATCTGAAGGCGGATGGAGGAAGTATTTAAAATAAAGCCAAAACAAAAGCAGCTATGGAGCAAGGACACTCTGTTCTGAGTGCTTTTATCTAATTGGTTTGTAACAGAAGCAGTTTCTTAGACAAAATCTGTCATAGTACATATAATATAAAAACTCAAATGAGGAATTCTGGCCAAAACTTAGAAAACCACTGCCCTCAGGGCCAAAGGCCAGTTGAATGATGAACTTTGAAGTGTCAACATCAAGTCTGAAGTTCTACAGTCTTGGTCACTACAAGGGATTCAGAGGTAGCTAAGATCTTTGTAACCTCAGTGTATACCATAGAGTCTGTTCTCCTCATCTATGTTTGTAATTTCTGTTCTCATCCACAGGTTCTGTTTCCCACTGGAAGGAGGCCTTCACCCCCCCGCAGAAGATTTTTGGCTCAGAAGCACAGCATGTAGGTGGGTGACTGAATGCTTCACTCTGGCTGGATGGCTGTTCAGCTTCAATGTTAATTAGATTTTATTATGGATTATTGATGCAATGCTTCTACTAGCTCTGCACAGCAGGACCTCATTAACGTCAGTGGAGCTCTGCTCAGGCCCAAGGATCTATCCACAGGGGTCCAGCTAGGTGCAAGATCAGGGCCTGTATTTGTAAATATGTAAATACTGGGATGAGATGAATGAGACTAAACATGATGGGGGAGGACTTCAGGCAAGTGGTTCATCTGAGTACTTGGCTGGATGTGTCTTAGTCTAACAGGAAAACAATGTGTTAGTTTAGGAGAGAGTCCTAGTGGGTTGACAAATACACTGAGCAATTCTGAAAATGCAGCATACTCCTGTTCTCAGCAGGTATCGCATCTTGGGATCCATGCGAGCATAGTCACTGGCCCAAGTCAGCCCTCTAAGTTCGTGTATTATGGCTGAGAGTTGCCACTGGTCATCAGGCAGGAGCTGCTCATCACCATCCAGTCCAGCTTTCTCTGGCTGTTCCTTTTGCACAGGACCTGTGGATGTATCTTGATGATGGGTTTGGGCTCTAGGAAGCCTGATTCTCATGCAGAGTAAGCCAGAACTTGGGAGCCTCCTTGTCAAATTATTGCTCAAGCAAAACTTAAAGACAATAGAGATTCAGCGAACTGCCTAGCACTGTTTCACAGGTCACTCCCTCCTTTCCTAATATAAAGGGATTTGCAGGGAAATCAAAAGAACAGTAATAAATCTTAATAAATCTTAATAAACCTTCAGGCTTCCTGCATAAAATGTGGGCAGCGAGACACCAAATGCCTTACAGCTGCCCTTAGGAGTGAGCTCTTCCACACTGTATGCAAGACAGATACTTGGTGAAATTGGTTCTCGTTACTTACAGAATCATAGAATGTTTTGGGTTGGAATAGACCTTTACAGGTCACCCAGTCCAACCCCTCTTCAGAAGCAGGGACATCTTTAAGCAGATCAGGGTGCTCAGAGCCCCATCCAACCTGACCTTGAATGTTTCCAGGGGTGGGGCCACCACTACCTCCCTGGGCAACCTGTGCCAGTGTTCCACCAACTTTGTGGTAAAAATGTCTTCTTTTATCCAGCCTAAATCTCCCCTCCCACTGCCTGTCACTCCTCCTGCAGCAGCACACACCACTAGACCTTCCAGCTGTGCCTCACCAGTTCTCTGAGCTCAAAAACCAGTTGTCTTCCCTTCTGGTCTCTCAGGTTCCCATTTGTGCAGTACATCGCTTTGGAGCCTCACGCTCAAAGAACCACGACCACACCAACCCAGCCTCAAAATGTACCCTGGCTTTCTGGGCTGAGTAGCCCGGATTTGGCCCAACAGCTTTCAAATAGCATTGAGTGTGATATACCCTAAAATTAAGTTCTTATAGAATGGTTTGTGTTGGAAAGGACCTTTGCAGGTCATCCAGTCCAACCCACCTGCAGGAGCAGGGACATCTTTAAGCAGATCAGGTTGCTCAGAGCCCCATCCAACCTGACCTTGAATGTTTCTACATTCTCAAACATTCTAGCATCACTGTTTCACCACCCTCAGGTTTCTGAGGGTTGGTACAGGAGCGGCTTTGAGGAGATGCTCCGGAGGTTCACAGATGCAGCTGTTCCCTGGAAACAGAACTTTCTTTGGAGCCACGCGTTCCTGGGTGGGACGAGGAGCAGGAGAGGCCAGTTCAGGCCCGCGGGCTCCCTCCCCGGGGGCAGAGCCGGACCCGGGGCTACGGAGGGACCCGCGCAGGCTGCGCA
This sequence comes from Phaenicophaeus curvirostris, assembly GCF_032191515.1. Taxonomy (NCBI): domain Eukaryota; kingdom Metazoa; phylum Chordata; class Aves; order Cuculiformes; family Cuculidae; genus Phaenicophaeus; species Phaenicophaeus curvirostris. The sequence continues at coordinate 10,269,559 of NC_091400.1, read as the reverse complement.
TCTCGGCGCGGTGCAGTCTCCCCCGGCACCACTAGATGGTACCTGGCAACCACGGCTGCTCGCCGCCCTCCAGGAGCCTTCTCCCGGCTGGAATCCCAGCCCGGCGCTTTCACCCTGCTCCTAATGAAACCCTTTCAATCAGTTTTTATTTATTCTACTTTTTTCGTTCTATTTTTTTTTTTCACAGTGATAACGTGCAGGTGAACAAAGCGGCTGCTGTGCTGAGCGGCCAAAACAAAGCGAAGGATTTGGGAGCCCTAGATGCCACAGCTCATAGAGTCATTAAGGTTGGAAAAGACCTTTGAGATCATCAAGTCCAGCCGTACCTGTCCACTACCGAACCATATCTCTGAGCAGCTTGCCCACCCATCTTTTGAATCCCCCCAGGCATGGGGACTCCACCAACTCCCTGTGCAGCCTCTGTTAGTGTTTGAGAACCTTTTCCGTGATGAAATTTTTCCCAATATCCAGTCTAAACCTCCTCTGGTACAACTTGAGGCCATTCCCTCTCATCCTACCACCCGCCACTTGGGAGAAGAGACCAGCACCACCTCACTACAACCTCCTTTCAGGGAGTTGTATACAGTGATGATGTCTCCCCTCAGCCTCCTCCAGACTAAAGAGCCTCAGTTTCCTCAGCTGCTTCTCATAACCTGTGGGCTCCAGGCCCTTCCCCAGTTCTGTTCCCCTTCTCTCGATGTGCTCCAAACCCTCAATGTCCTTCTTATAGTGAAGGACCCAGAAGTGACCACAAGAATAGAGGTGCTTGATCTCAGGAGCTGACACTGCTTGCTCCCAGAAAAGCACCGAGTGCCTTCCCCTCACTGCTGGTATTGTGCTATATTTTCCCACTGAGATATTTTGGGAGTGTTCTTTCCTTTCCAGGATGGAAAGCCCAGTCACCTTATCTTTTGCTGCTGTATGGCATCCAGCACCCCTGAATATTCCATGTCTTCATTTTTAACAAAGCTGCAGTGGCTGTGAACATAGCTCAGCACTGAGGAGCACATGCAGTAGAGCACAAAGTCCAGTCTCACCGAGAGGAGGTCAGTGGGGATTTAGTGGGTAGCCCAAATGGGACAGCTCCAATGCCGTAATCAAAACAATAAAGGATTCAGGTCAGGCCACTTCTGGGAACTCATGTAGATGTGTGTCTGGAGCACAAGTGTTATTAGGAGTGGCTGAGGGAACTGGGGCTGTTTAACCTGGAGTAAAGGAGGCTGAGGGGAGACTGAAAGAGCAGTGAATCACTGGACCAGGCTGCCCAGGACAGTGGTGGAGTCTCCATCTTTGGAGTTGTTCAAAAAGCATGTTGGTGTGGCACTTGGGGACATGGTTTAGCAGGCACGGTGGTGTTGGGCTGATGGTTGGACTGGATGACCATGGAGGTCTTTTCCAACCTTAATGATTACATGATTCTCTGTTGCAGCCTTCAGATTTTAGGATCTGGTTCTCTGTACTTAGTGCTTCAGTTTCAAATAAGCACTTTGCTTTTTTTTTTTTTTCGGTTCTTGTCACTATGAAAGATGGACAGGACTCTGCCTCAAGCACTCAGACACTGATCTTCCCAGCTTTAATTTGGTGGTTAGTTGTATCTTGTCTTTCCCACATTATTTGCAAGAAATTGCGATTGAATCCAGTCTGTACTTAGGAAATTTAATCAATCATTAGAAATAACTGCCAACGATAGGAAAATATGGTAATTTGTGTTATTTTTGCAGACAAAGCACTGATATAAACAAAACATAATTAAACATGCCCTCTTTATACACTTCATAAAAAGCCACAGTCCTTGGGTATTATAAATCTGAACTTATTTCTCTGATCTCAGGGCAGAAAATGTGTTCTGTGAATTGTGTTACTTCTTGTAGGAAAACACTGATAATATTTGCCTCGCAGGCAGCATAAAACACAAAATGTAAAATAAAAAATAAGTTATTAATCAGACTAACGGGCAACTTAAATGGAAAGCTGTCTTCTATGTCACATTAAAAATGATAATGAGCAACATTTCACAAGGCAATATTATTAAAAAGAAAAAAAAAAAAGAAAAAGCCATGCTACTCACAGACTTCTCAATCCGTATCTGAGCTGGAGTCTCCGGGAAGGAAACAAGAAGGACAAGTTTTGTGGTTGGTTACCATGGGTATTGTTGCCTGAGGACTACCAGCATTTCAACACGGCCATACCTAAAACAGGTGTTGCTTTTTTATCTTCAGCTAACCCAGCCGGAGGCGATGGCAACGGTGATCTTGTTTTTCCAAATTTGCATCTTAGTAGAAACAAAGTTTTAGCTCAATTAAATACCTGTCACAGAGGGGAAGAACGAGGAGGAATGTGTTGTGATGCATAAGAATATGTTGTGGGTTTGAAAATGGGCTGGTAAGAGCTATTTTTTTTTAATGATCTGTGACAAAAACAATGCAAAAAAGAAAAACCTTGCCCTAAGGGCTCGTGTGTTGCTCTTTGGAAATGAGGAAATAGGATTTTTGCATGGAATCCATGGTATAAAAATATAGCCTGTTCCCTAGCTCATCTCACAGGCACCTGCAGGATGCTTTTGCTGAAAGGCATGGGCCAAATTCTTCAGCCTTTTCCAGCATAATTTGAGTTGAGGTCAGCTGATGGGCAATATTGTTAGCCTTGGAAGGTTATTAAGTCTTATGCTTTTTTTGCCCAGTAAAAACAGACCAACTCAGAGTGACTCTTGGTGTCTGTGTATCTGAGTGCTCCCATGCCCAAAGGCTGCGTGTGCCATATCTTGTTTTTCACAGCAACATCCTTGCGTCTGCATTTGGTGGCAGCAATCGGTGTTTCCAAGAGGAGGGAAAATTGTGTGCTTTCAGATACTAGATTCTCCATCTATCCCAGAAATCTTCATCTACCTTTGCCATGACATCAAAAGGACTATGCTGGGTCAATAAAACCGCCAACCTTCTCCTTACAAAGAACCCAGCATTACTCGTGCAGGGGCAGATGGGATTTGTAGGGCAGACTGACCTGAAGCAAGGGTTCAAAGCTCACATGGATACAATTCCTGAAGCTCAGGCGACCTTACACTTGGGGCTGCCCTCTGCACATGGCAGCTGGTGTGCAGTGTAGATCTGCAATTTATTTTCTGGTGTATTTTATTCTTTTGGGACTTGGCTTGTATCTAATGAACAGTCACTGGTTTATTGTCTGCTTGTCCATTGTAGTTTGGTTTCAGGGTTGTGACTGGAAGGATGTAAGAGGTCTCTCCTTATGAGAAATCTTAGCAAGTATTCTTATAGCTACATTCAGAGGCTCACCGACTGCCTCCCATAAGTAAAGGAGATAACAGGGTTTACTTTTTATGTCTTGCATGTTTTCGCTAGATGGGTGTTACTCGTTGATGTGTAGTTCCTAGCAGGAGAGGATCCAGCTGTTAGGTAGCTTTAGAGAAGTAGTAATTGTCAAAACAACACTTAGAGACACAGTGTTTTTCCCTAGACAGACAAAAATCCTCTTTTCAGCTCACGTTGGAGATCCTTTCTGGACCATCCTTGGAATCTCTTTGTGTGACAGACCAACTCTTCAGATGCTCTTTCAGTTTTAGCTGGACTTGTGTTCACAGCCAGTGAAGATCGATGAGGCTCGTTGCTTCAGACTGACTGCTCCTCCTGAACACTAGATGTTCTCCTAGCAGAGGCTAGAACTTGGTTCTATGACTTGCCTCACTCTCCCCATTTAGCTCTCTGTTTATATTTTATTTGTTTCCATTCTCCATTTCTTTCCAAGCTCAGCTCATTGTATATGATGTATCTATCCCCACCGGGGGGAGTGAATAGCATCTCCGGCAGTGGAATTCTTGGGGCACACCTGCTGGACACCAGCACACAGCTGAGATGCTGTGCCCAGAATTCAGGCTGAGTGCTAGGGAGCACGCTAATGTCAGCGTACCAAGCTGGGGAAAATGAAGCAATTCCCATATACAAAAATTGAGACTATTTCTGTGCTTCTGGAAAAGCAACTAGAAATGTGTCAGGAGAGCTCTGTTACAAAGATGCACATGGGTTCTCAAATACCTTTCACCACTGCTCTGCCTTTGGTTTGCCCCAGGATTATTTGAGGTTTCCCGGACCACAGGGAGTACATTGAGCCCAAAGGTTGGCTTGTGCACAGCGAGGGGCACCATACTTTATGTGGAGGGTTTAGTGAGCAGATATGACCAGCCGTCATAGGACACGGAAAAGGCACCATGTGTCCTGGGAGCAGCAGGACTTCAGAATGAGCGCAAGCCATCAGTGCAGGCATCCTGGGTGAGCTGGGCAGGAATATGAGCTCGGAACAGATCTGTATGTGTGCAACGGCCCTAGAGCTGCCAAGTACCTGCAGCTGAGTCACGACTATTACTCTGCCTAGGCTGTCCTCAGGTCCAGAAATTGGAGAAAATCTCATTTTTTTACCACGGAGAGGTGGGAAAAAATAAATCTGAATGAAAAAAAAAATAAATAAAAAGAGTCTTGGGGAAACCTGAGGATATTTTAGTTCTGGCATGGAGTTCAATGGGCTGATGTGTTTTCTGTTCCTCCCAGCTAAGATAATAGGCACAAAGGGTCATTGCTTTTCATGCAAAGCGATGAAAGCTTCAAGGTGCATAACAGAGCTGTGCTTACTGGGTCCTGCTCTTCATGGGGGTGACAGTGAAGAGATGGCAGCATTGCTCCAGCCCTGACAGCAGAGGAACCCACCCCACACAACTTGCTGAGTGCCATACACTGCTGTCTCCCACAACGACTTACATTCATGGCTTATAGAAGAGGAGGGGGCTGGCTGGTCCCTATAACCTCTATGCGAGCAGAACTCGTTCATAGAGCTGCAAGGAAGACGCTGCAAGGAACACACTGCAGGCTCCTGATGGCGCTGGGGCAGGTAGTCTTTACTGTTTGTGAAATGACCCGTTATATTACAGCGCCCAGGAGGGATACCAGATCTGTCTCTGCCTCCGCTCATAAACTAAACAGCTTCTTGCCTCCACAGGCACATCACAGGAGATATTAGATATCACACAAGCCCCTGAAAGAGCTAGTTATCCTCGGGAGGGAAGTACGTGTAGAGGATGAGAGTAGCTATTTGGGTGCTGTAAGTGAATGTTATGGCAAGTATAAATTAAGGGTCTCAGGGTGAGTGTTGATTTACGCAGTCCTTGAAGGGGATCACCCTGGACCCAGCTTGTAAAAGACACGCCACAAATCTACATGCGATTTAGTGTTTCAGAGAGAAGGAGAATTCTTTGTTTTGTCTCTGGTTAAAAAGCCAGGTGGGACCTGGACTGATAAAAATGTGTCTGCTGAAATGTTGTTTCTAACTAGACTACAGATTAATCATCCTCATTTTTTATTGGATTAAAATTACGTGTATTTTAATGAAAAAAGCAAACCAGGGTTGCCTAATTCCTCTCTCCCTTTTAAAATCTGTTTTTAATTGGGCAGTTTGAAACATGGACTTTCTCTCTATATACAAATATGCACAGCACGGAACTTTGTGAGCTAAAAATATTTGGAGGGATGAGAGGCTGCAAGTGCCCAGCTTTTTTGACAGTCCCTCCCCAGACATCAGTCATCCTGGTGGGAATGTCCTCCCTGTACCTTTGTCCTGACTTTTCTCCAAGAACAACTTATGTTTTCCAGGCAAGTGGAGTAGAAGTTGGCTGCAATGCTGGCTTCTACCTAAAGCAGCTCTGAGATCAACGGAGCTGAGTATAGAATAGAAGAAACTGGCCCACAAAGTGAGTTTTCAAGGATGATATAATTAAAATATTTAGTTCAAGTGTGATAAAACAGAGGGGATAATGGTAGCTTCTGGTCTCACTAAGTCAGCAGGAGCTGGACAGACAGAATATTCATATTTTGCTCAAAATATTATAGGTAAAATTAGCAGCATGCTCTGCATCAGAGCAGAGGGCTAGTATATAGGACTGTAAATTCAAAGTATTTTTAATCATGTATTTGCATATCTTTCTTCTCACTTAACAAATTCCCTTTATTACAGGTTCTAAGCACCCCTTGGATCATGTCAAGGTTTGCTTTTATTTGTTCAGTTTTGTTTTTCTCAATGGTGATGTTGCAGCACTGGCTAGGTTTTTGTTAATGCTTTTTGTTCCAGTCAGGAAAAACAAATTTAAAATAGCTAAAGAGAAATGAGTAAAGATTGAAAAGGGGAAAGGAAAAGAAGAATTTGAGCTATAAATGAAATGTAGACACCACAAGTGATGTACCTAAAAAAAGGCTCAGCCCTGACTGGTTCATAGCTGCAGGAACGTGCTTCTTGAGGATGAAATAACCAAAGAAATGGGAAGGACTTAAGTCCTCAATTAGTTTAGCGATTAAGACATTCAAGTGAGCTGAAAGAAGTCCGTGGCAATGTAACATCAATAATTTTGAAGCAGTATTTAGAGTTAATGCAGTTCATATTTTACTGCATGAAATAGACAGGGGCCCTCTTCTTTACTGCCTATGCATGAAAATAGCTTGTACTCCTAAGAATAATCTTTCGTGTTTAATAAAAAGCAAAACCAGCTTAGCTAAACAGAGGAAAATCAGGAAATCCAAACAATGTGCTTCCTATTCCTGGGGCTGTTTATGGAAAGTTCTGTTTGTATGACAAAAAGCATAAATTTTTATTATATCAAACTTTTCACATCAAATATTGCTAATGCATTTCAGTTCCTCCTTCGCTCTCTAACTATTACCAGCTCATTTACTGCTTTCTGAACTGGAGGACAGGACAAAGCTTTTATCTGTGCCTTCTTTTTTTCATTACTAGAGCGTTGGCATGGAGTGGAAGTGATCCCAGCAAGAGGTCCATCCTATGCGGACCTCGATACCCCACTCTCATTGCTCGGGTCGTTGTCTCTGTTACTGAGCTCTTGTTGCAATTTATCAGCTGGTTAAATAGGTTTTATTCCTTTTGGAGCATTAGGCAGCCTTTTACTGCCAGACCAGGTCTATGTTGTTCAGCTAAGGACTTGGAGATCTGTTTTGTCTCTCAGGTTAAAGAATCCTAAAGGGTTTTTCCTGGAGGAAAAAGCTTTCTATAGAAAAGTGTCCTTCTTGTGTGCTGCTGCGTCCTAAGTGTGACCTAAGGATCTTCTGTACTGGGAAGAGGCTTTTGCTGGAGATATGAGACTCACTAGTGTGTCATGAGACATAAGACTGAAGACTAGGTCTTGAGAAGAAATGAAGGAAAAAAAAAAAGAATAAGGAAATGTAGTTTATTTACATAAGTGCAGGAACCCATGTACCAGTCAGAACCAGTGAAATAGAATCATAGAATGATTTAGGTTGGAAGGAACCTTAGAGATCACCCAGTTCCAATCACCCTGCCATGGGCAGGGACACCTCCCACTGCATCAGGTTGCTCCAAGCCCCATCCCACCTGGCCTTGAACACCTCCAGGGATGGGGCAGCCACCACTGCTCTGGGCAACCTGGGCCAGGGCCTCCCCACCCTCACAGGAAAACATTTCTTCCTGATATCTCATGTCAATCTCCCCTCTTTCGGCTGAAAACCATTCCCGTCATCCTATCCCTGCACTCCCTGATCAAGAGCCCCTCCCCAGCTTTCCTGCCGCCCCTTTCACTACTGGAAACTTCCAGTACTGGAAGCTGCTCTAAAGTCTCCCTGCAACCATCTCTTCTCCAGGCTGGACAATCCAAATTCTCTCAGCTTGTCCTCGTATGGGAGGCGCTCCAGCCCTCCAATCATCTTTGCAGCCTCATCTGGGCAGTTCATGCATTTTGCAAGGCCTGTGCATCTACAGATGAAAAAAAAGAACACTGCATTCCAAATTTCAATATTGTGGTTGATGAGATTCAACAATGATGAACACAGATGAAATTTCATGGGTCTTTGGAAAGTTTTTGAATTTTATTTTTTTTGGAATCCCACTCAATTAAGGACAAAGTAGATTTATGACAGCAAAATTGTAGGAGCTTTGAGTTTTAGAGTGAGTTTTCTTGCAAGTTGTTTCTGAACAGTGGAGAAAGTGGTGGTCATCCTTCCTGAGTAGTTTGGAGGAGAATCCCCCAAACTTATAAAGGTTCCTGGCTTACAGGAGGCAGCTTATCCAGCTCAAAAAGGCATTCTGAGAAAAGTAATTATCCGAGCTGCTGTAATTAAGGAAATCACCAGTGTCGGTTCTGTACTGAATAAACGCTCCTGCAATGGGCATGCCTGCTCAGGGTTTACTGGTGTAATCCCCATTTTTCCTCTGGGAAACCAGAAGGAAAACACAGCAAAAATCTTTCAAGCAAAGCTACTTCACATCGAATCGGAATAAAAAGCTTTCTTATCGTACAAAAGGTAATATTGTTGTATTTTGCTTTGCAGAGTCAAATAGCTTAAGGATATAGGGCTTCTTTCTTCTTCCCTCACTGGTGTAATTCTGTTGACGTGTATAATTTCTTCTGCTTTCCACCAGATTTTCTTGCACTGAGTCATTTTGATCTCTGTTGTTTGTCAGCGTGGGGCTGAGGAAAAGACCTTGGTTGCGTAGTTAACGGTTTCAGGCAAGAGCTGTCTGCAGCTCTGCACAGGTCCACGGGAGCTGGACCCAACCACTGTAGGTCCTCTCCTGGGCAAGGCTGCAAGAGCCATGCTTTTTGGGGATATGCTGGATGGAAAAGGGCCAGCAGCCCTCCAGGATGTCCATAGCAGTGCACAGGCTCTTCCTTGTCCTCCTAGACCAAGTCCTAGAGACAGAAGCCGTGTCACAGCCAGCAGTTCCCACAGATATATGCCATTGAACAATAAAGGGCTGTGTTCTCTAATGATAATTAATTACATTTTCTCATATCTTTCTATCAATTAACTGAAAATGTTTCTTTGTTTAAATAATTGTCTTTTGGTAAATAAATGCGTAAACACTACTTAAAGCATTTTGAGGTCTAATTATACTTATCTGAAAGTTAACAGATTCAAGATGTGATTTGTGTTTTGAGTGTTTTAATTTATGGTAAAACATGGTGCTGGGTACTGATTTTCTGAACAAGCCGGTCTCTATTGTAAGAAAATGAGGAACTACAAAGTGTTCTCTCTCAAACTGAGCTACAGCTTCCTCACAAGAGGAGTAGGAGGAGCAGGCATTGATCTCTTCTCATTGGCAACCAGTGATAGGACTCAAGGGAATGGCAGGAGGATGTGCCAGGGGAGGGTTAGGTTGGACATGAAGAAAAGGTTCTTCCCCCAGAGGGTGGTGGAGCACGGGAACAGCTCCCAGGGAAGCGGTGACAGCGCCAAGCCTGACAATATTCCAGAAGCATTTGGCCAACACCCTCAGACACACGATGTGAATGTTGGGGTTGCAGAGACAGAAGTTGGACTTGATGATCCTTGTGGGTCCTTTCCAACTCAGGACACCCTATGCTTCTACAATACTTACTGAGCAAAGTTCTGCGCCCAAGCTTGCATTCGTACTGGGCTTTGTTTGCTTTTCAGCGTAGTCAAACCAACAACACATTGAGCTAAACCACTTTTAAAAACAGCATAAAGTTGCTGGGGCCCGGCTATGGTGCCCAACAAAATACAGCATCACAGCCCTGGCATCTCTGTGCTAGGATTCGGGTGTCAAGGGTGCAGAGCCAAACTGGTTTGGCTGGATGTGACTTCCCATTTGGTTCAGTCCCTTTTGCAATGACAGATATCACAGATATCTCACGTGCTGTAGCTGACCCCAGGGCAAGAGAGATCACAGCTAAATCCCCATGATCTAAATGTATCAGGAGTTTGGACTCACTCACCTCACGCTCTTTCATCTCTCTGCCCTCTCTAATAGCAGAAGAGCACCGTGTCACTGTGGTTTGTTATTCTCATTAGCTTCCATTAGCCGTAATGCTGGGGGTCTCTGTCTGGTTCAGACAGAGGCTACGTCCAGCCCTAGCAAAGATAAGGTAGCCCCAAGGCTGCAGTGAGGGGCAGTGGGTACAACAACCACTGGAGGACAGAGAGATAACAGGAGGACAATCAGTGTCAACGCAGAGCGTGCAGCTCCCAGCAACTTCCTTGGCGCCTGGAAAGCACCACGGCAGACAAAAGTGGCAAGGAGGGAGCTGATGGAAGAGCACGTGCTGGTGCCATGATGCTCTCACCGTGCTCCTTCTGCCATGCAGCTCAGGTGGGTCTTCACACAAGGAATGACGGAGCCTGTTTGTTCATGCAGCTGCTCTGCTCATGCCCTTTTCAGGCTCAGCAGATTGAAGATCACTTTTGATCCAAACACACAGCACGTCCACAGCCACAGATCTCTTATGTTATCAGCCCTCTGCCTTAATTTCCCTCTCTCTAAAACAAGGATAATATTTCCACAATTTTGAATGGTGTTAGGAGGTTAAAATCGCAAATCTTGAGAGGGGATCAGGCAAGGCAGGGTAAGGACAGCAATATAAATGAAGAAAAACAGTTATCTGCTATTTTTTCCTTACCCAGAACTTATTTGTGGTTTTTTCTTGTTAGGGTTTTTTTTTTCAAGATAAGTGGAAAAGAAGGAAAGCAAGAAAAATACTCTCATGCTTTCAAACACAATTTGCATTTGCCTGTATTAAAATTTTTCTTAAATTGCAATTAAGCAATAAATCTTCACCAGTTGCAAAAATAAAGAGAGTGGGGCAAGGGAAATTTATTAGATAATGTAATCTTTCAGGCATTTTTTAATTTCCTTCTAAGATCTAGAATATCAGTTGGAGTCCCAGGTAAAATAGAATTTGAGTTTTCAGTCACAAGTTGTGGCTCAAAGTGCTTAGCTAAATTAAACAGAACAGATGTGGAAAATAAGATGAGAGCTGCACATACAGCTCTCCAACATCTCTTCCACCCTCCCCATGGAAGAGCCTGGACTAATTCCCCTTTGTTGACTAAAGTCTGCAATTTGATCCTAAGAGCTTGTCAGAATTAAGTACAATGCGTAATATAAGTTTACATTTTAACTGTTTTTCTTTGATATTTGACAAGGACATGGGAAGTAGCTCCAGAACTTTCTCCTGGGCCAATTTGCTCAAGGTTGCTGTGATTCACACTTCCCCTTGGGCTGCTCACCCCAGGGACTGCACTTGAGACCTGGCACCTGTTAGCAGCCAGAGCAATTAATAATTAATTAAACTAATAACCCCTTTTACATTGCCCTGTGAAATCAAAGCTTCAGCGTAAAGAAGAATTTTACCTTCTAGGTTTCCAGAAGTAACCTCTGCCCCAAGACTTGTGCAGTGTGTGGAGGAGCTGACTTTGGGGTTTTCTTCAGAATAGTGACTTTTTACAACAGATTTGTTAAAGAAAGGAAGGGAAGGTCATAGAATCACAGAGTCACTAGGTTGGAAAAGACCTTGGGGATCACCAGGCCCTACTACAGCCTTGTTATATCCTTTCTAGTAAACATCACTCCACTGCAACAACATCAGCCAGTGTCTGAACATTTAATAGCTAAAGAAGAAAAGAAATCTCACATATTCATCTTAAAAAGGGGATCACTGGAGCCTTTCAGCTCCATGCACCTTCTGAGATGGAGCACAGGGTGTCTTACTGCTGGTAGTCTGCTTTCGTAGTTGACAAGTGTATCGTGGCCTTTTTCTTCCCTTCAGAAAGTAGCTGCGTATTAAGGAGATAAGTGAACTTCAAAGGGCTAAATACCAATCAGAAGATGGAAGATGGCCACACATAAAGCTATGCTGCTTCTGCAAACCCCTTTAGTAGCCAGACAAGGTCACTGATCAGGGTAATTTGCAGGAAAAGTCAATTTCTCAAGTACCCAAGGCAGGTGTTGTGCCATTCTGTGACAATTTACTGAAACTAAATTGAGGAAGTTGAAAAAAGCAAAGGTCATGAACCATGGGAGAAAGAGGGAAGCAAAGTCTCTTTGACTGTATTTTTAACTCCTTTTCAACCAAAGCATATTTACAAATTACTGAGCCTGTTTCCACTTAAAAAAAAATCCCACTTGTGTAACGCAGACCTGTTTTTAAAACACTGGGCTAAGACCTGGTTTCGCAGTAAGGAACCATGAAGGTTGGTTAAGGAAAACAGAGAGTGATTCACAGGGGACTCCGAGCAGAGTGAAAGGGAAAAGAAGCAGCCAGACTTCACACTTTGAATTTTTTCTCAAAGACTTCATGACGACAAAAATCTGGATGAAGCTACAGAGGACAGAAGTGAAAAGATAAAAAACATACCTGGAAATCTGAAGCAATTCACTGCAATGGCTACAGAAGGAGAGAAAGGGATGTCTCAAAAGGCATGAGGCTGTCGCTGCTTCATTGGCACCACATAATGCAGTTCTTAGACTTGGGGAATTTTTGGAGCACCCTTCCCGCTCAGCTTCATTTTCCTTCCAGACCCAGAATTTGCCTTGACCTTTAGTTGAGATGTGGCTGGACCATGCCTGCCCTGGGAGGTCAGCACAATTTCTGGGGTGTTATACTTTCTTGGGCCCTCCCAGCCCCTGTGACCCTGTTTGCTTAGCTCTGCTGCTCAATGAACGTGATCTTTCAGCAAACAACCTGGGATGTTCTCAGTGCCAACAGGAGTTACTGCTAGTGACCAAGGCCTAGTGAAATATGATGCACAAATTCCTTCTCCTGTCACTGCAGCTTATGAGCTGGTGATCCCTTAAAGAGCAGGAGATGTTCGAGTACAAAGAGCAGTCCAGTGTTTGTATGAGCTGGCAGTGGTGTGGAACACCCAGTCAGTCTAAAATTGCTATGATGTCCACCAAGAAGGAGACAAAAAAAAGCCAAGCCAAGCCAACCCAAACCAAAACAAGCCAAGTCAAGGCATCCAAACCAACACTCTATTGCTTTTGCTCCCATACTCCTAACTGAACAAGTAGTTTTAATGGTTGTAACCACACACATAGCTTTCCTTCCTATTGCCTATTAAAAGACTATTTATTTTACGCTAAATTTTCACAGGTCATTGGTGATGTTTAGCTCTGCCTCTGGTTGTGAAGATGGGAAATTTATGAGGCAGCAAAAGACCATTCTCTGTACTTGTTCTCTGTGGCCTTGCATCCAGATCTAACCAGAATAAACTTCCTCAGATCCTTCTTTGAAGGGAATATTTTACAGAATCACAGAATAACCAGGTTGGAAGAGACCCACCGGATCATCGAGTCCAACCGTTCCTATCAAACACTAAACCATATCCCTCAGCACCTCGTCCACCCGTGCCTTAAACACCTCCAGGGAAGGGGATTCAACCACCTCCCTGGGCAGCCTGTTCCAGTGCCCAATGACCCTTTCTGTAAAGAATTTTTTCCTAACATCCAGCCTAAACCTCCCCTGGCGGAGCTTGAGGCCATTCCCTCTTGTCCTGTCCCCTGTCACTTGGAAGAAGAGGCCAGCACTCTCCCCTCTACAACCTCCTTTCAGGTAGTTGTAGAGAGCAATGAGGTCTCCCCTCAGCCTCCTCTTCTCCAGGCTAAACAACCCCAGCTCTCTTAGACACCTTTTCATTATCAGTTCCTGCTTTGAAGAGGTAGACAAGGAGGAAACAGCTGCTGAAACATTGGCCAGGTTGGATGGGGCCTTGTGCAGCCTGATCCTGTGGGAGGTGTCCCTGCCCATGGCAGGGGGGGTCGAACTGGGTGGTCTTTAAGGTCCCTTCCAACCCAAACCATTCTATGATTCTATTCTATGACATTCCTGTTTGATAAATGCAGATTGAAAAGAGTGGAATAGGTTGATACAGTTTGTACATGTGCACTCAGCAGAAGAGTGTTTTTGACAGGAACCTCAGTCCTGGCTTCTTTTGATGGCAGATCACAAAGGAGAGCACCAAATCCTATCTGAGGCCACAGGCTGCCAAAGTTCAGAGTCTGGAGCTCACTTTAGACAACCTTAAGTCTGCACCGTGTGGATGAAAGATGTGGTAACATCCTTCTGGCACATGGGGCTGGAGTGAGCTGTGGGCACAGGCACTGCCTCCCGGTCTGAAGTGCGGGTGTGACCTCAGCTGTTCGCTGCCTTTAACACAGGAAAGGGGAAGCAGAAGCGTTTGTACAGTGCTGTGGGATGTGCACAATCCAGGAAAACCACAACAGGGGAGAAAATTAATTCCACCAGAAAAAACCCCATGCAGATGGACCTCAAATGCCAATGCAAAAATCAACATTTCAGGAAATATTTTGATAGATCAGGAAATCAACATTTAATTTGAATGGATGTATCCAGTTTTCAATAGCAGGAGATAGCAGCAACTCTGCCTTGTGGATACGCGGTGAAGATGTGAATTTGTAACAGCCATGGCAATGGGTGTGGGATTTTGGGAGAAGCCTGTGTCCTGCCAGATCCAGAGTTAAGGTTGAACTAACAGCTAAGAAAGGGCATTGAAATATATTGGCATTAGCTGGTACCTGTGACACTTTGGAAATTAAAACCCTTGAGCAATCAAAGAAGTAGCAATCACAATCACACTACAGCAGATCCTGAAAGGGAACTTGTTTGTTTCAGCTTCTGTTTTTCAGAGTGGCTTTTGCCTCTTTTCCACCAAGCTCCAGCTGTGCTGTTGTTCTTACACACACATGAAGTCCAGTAAAAGCCAACTTCTCTTTGTCTGTAGGTCTTATCAGAAACAGTCTGGGACTTACTGAGCTGGGATTGACTAGCCTGTTTCCTGACCTTGCTTCTCTCCCACAGTAAGAAAACTCAGTAGAAAGATTCATTTAAATATGGAGAGGATACAATTAGCCTCCCAGATGACTCCCGCCCTGCTGCTGCATCACTTCAGCTGACTAAAGATCTCTTTATGACACCAGGAGGCAACCGTTTTATGTGTTTGGGCTATTCCCAAGTGCTGCTCGTCGTATCAGCTTCTGAGTCAGACCTTCTAGAAATACAATCTGTGAGTTCCTTGTAAGCGCAGGGCTATTTTTATTTAGTTGTTTCAGGGTCCCGCTGCCTGAAAACCAATCCAGTTGTTTAACTTTGAGCGAAAGAGCCCTAATCTCTCTTGCTTCTATCGCATGTCTTTTACATCCTGAGACTGGAAACAATCTATATCCTAAACACTCGAAGTTTCAGGAATGTTAAATTAGAAGGCTGTATCTGCAGTGGGCAGGAGGACATGAGTTAGTTAGGCAGGCAAATAAACAAACACAGTAAAACACACAAACAAAGCCACCACACCTGCAAGAATGTTAGATATGTTAAAAGGGGTTGCATCCCTAGGCGAGCTACACTGGTTCACTTTTCACTACCGGTGACCATGTTACACATGCAGCTGGTGACATTATTTAGCCTCCAGCAAGGTCAGAGCACGCCGTGGAGTGAACAGAGAAAGAACTGTTCCTCTGTTTGTAGCAAAAACATGGTCAGAAGTGATTTGAACTCCAGCTGCAACTTGGCCTGCTTAATGATATCTAAGCAATGCTGCTACTAAGGGCTAGCTTCCCTTTCTTGTGGAAGCATCTCGCTTCCACAAGGCCACCTTTAAACAAAGATACGTTTAAAATATCTTTTTATCTCATGAAGCTTGTTTTTATAGGTCTCCCTGAAGTGAATTATAGTGAAATGATTATTTGGTAATGGGTTGCAATAGAGGGTTTTGTTGTACTTTATAAGCACTTAAGTAAAGTTATCCGCTGGTATGGCAAACTGGATTTATGGAGCTGGATTTTGAAGATGCTTAGCAGCTCATGGTTTGCTCAAGTGCTTACTGGGGCTTTCAGAAATGCCCATGCAGCTACATCCAGCTGATATGAAGGGCATGAGACTGCTTGTTAAGGCATGTGAGCACATTTAAAAGCTGGGCAAAGATCTTTAAGAATGCTACAATAATAAAGTAATTCCCCAAGAATGAGAGAACTGAAAAAGGAATTAATCCACAGGCTGGTGTGTTCTGAATCATTTATGTGAAATGAAATGCACTACACACAGAGTATCTTTAATGCAGAACTTCTTATTTATTTGATTTCTATCAATGGAGATGCACAGGAATTCTTAAGCAAGTTACTCCTGTTGCCTGGTTGGTAGATATAATCAAAGGCACTGCCTGAAAAACATGGCTCATTCTGAAAATCTTCAAGTTTTGCCAGTTGCCAAAGGGGTTAATAAAGGCTGTGCATGAGGAAGATAACCTAGGTTTAAAAAAACTATAGACATCATTGTTCATTTATTCTCTTTATTGAGGTAATTGAATTATCATATAGACACAAACATTTGCTCCCATGCTGGGCTCTTCACATCTGTTAGTAGAGATTTGATTAGGTCTACACAAATGTGCTAGATTATACCATCTAGTTGGTGAAATTCAAGCCACCTGGATATTTTAGCAACATCAATAAGAATAATTCTCTTTTTCCAAATCAGTAAATCCAAGATATATTAAAAAGAATTAATTAATGAGTACCAGATAGGCAAAACAAACATTTGACAATGAATCATATTATCAAAGGTTTTGTGGGAGATCCCTCTCAGCTTATGTTTAGATGTCAAATTATATTACCAAAACTAAACAATCTGTTAAACCGATCTCTTAATGCAATAAGTCTCAGCACCCTACTCTCTTTTTTTCCCCAAGTTCTTCATAAATGTAGAGCAGCATTTAAGGACAACAGTAGTCAAAACACCAGCAATAATGGTACATTAACAAGTCATTAGTATGAAATAGCTAACTCCTAATATTTTTAGTGCAGTTAAAGTTTCTATTTGTTTCTTCGTTGCGTAGGACCTGATGATGAAAACTGCTCATCACCCAAGGAGCCATTATGAACGGGAGGCAAGCCAGGATGACTGCAGATGAGCATTAATGACCTTGGTGTGCATTTATGCCTTTAGAAAGAGAATGACCCCAAGAATTCACAGAGAATTTGTACTAAATGCAGCTGTTAAAATCACAGACAGGGATACTAAATATAGAAAGAGGGGAGAAAAAGCAGCTGCTGGCTGCTGGAGGATATTTCTCAAAGTTGGTTCAGTAACTTAAACAGATGTCCAATTTTTCCTTTCTCCAGAAGGAAGCTACAGAAATTAATTTAAGTGGGGAGGGTTTTTTCAGAAATGAAGTTTTAACTGAACAAGTCTTCAGTCTGGAAGTATTTAGGAAAATTTGTGCAGATATAAAAATGTTTGAATTAATTTGCAGCAAATTCTTCAGGCTGGAAGAGAATAAACACGGAGCAGTCAAACCCGGCAAGGGAGAGCAGTTCCTCAACCCCATGTGGTTAAGCATGAGGGCCTGTGCAAGTTCCCCTTAATTCAGCTCCTGGCGAGCCTGTTACAGAACATCTAAAATGAGGAATGAGTGGAGTTCAGGTTTGTGGATGAAGAGCTTTCTTTCTGGATGGAAGGCTGATGGCCATGACTAGCCTGAGTGGAGTGGCTTATGGATATCTCCATTGTGCTTTCCAGAGAAGGACTTGTTTGATGTTATTATTTCAAATGTAAGACTGGAATCAGTCTTTAGTCAGAGAAGAAGTGATGTTTCTGAAACATCCATACTTTCTGTTTATGTGTCCCACCAGAGTTCATGACAGTTCAGATGATGTGGTGGCACCACAGGAATAGACCCAAGGGATTGCGGTAACCAAAGAAAAGTGTTTGTCTCGGCACAGTCTTGTCAGAAGTGGTGTTGAGGCTTATGTTATAACTAGTCACTGCAAGAGCAAGCTGGTGTAAAAGCTTTCTAAATCCATATAATCGTACTTAATTGTTTACATAATGAAATTGTTTTTAAAAGAGAACAATTAAATGATGATGATTCAGTCACAAGAATTCATTTCTAAATCTCCAAACCAGCCTCCTCTGGGAAGATTCATTATCAGGAGGCTATGCCTTCACTCTGAAGTAGTTAGATTTCGATGAAACGTGCCCAGGACATAAACATATGTAGCAGAAAGCAACTGGATGGCAAATGCATCCCATCACAGCTCTGGAAGAAAATTACCTGGCTTGCTTTATTCCAACTGAATATAAAAGAAATCAGAGTTGTTGGTGTGTATCCACACATTATGGAGAGATGTTAAAGCAGCACTGGAGATGTCCATGGGGCTTAAACTTAGGTTGAAACTATATTTTTTTATTGATGACGTTGAACACTGGAAAGGGTATAGAGATATGGACACTGATTCATGTTCTTTGTGTTCTGCTGAGAACAGGCTGGAGCAGAGTCCAACCAGTTACCTGCTTCCTGCTGATTTTCTGTGAACTTCTCAGAAACCGAGTGCTTGTTTAAAAAACTAAAAAGCAGAAAAAAAACATAAGGATTAAAAAAAATGTTTCAGTAATGTGAAGGGAAATCTATATTTGGTATATATTTCACATTCATTTTATTTCAAGTCAGTACTGAAATTTTAATTACTTTAACGCCTGTGCCTGTGCTCAATTCTTGCATCAAAACTGGCCTGAAATATTATCAGTTTAATTAATTCATTGTGCTCCGAGTTGTGTTCCACAATACAACTGGCCACACGGTTTAAGGTCCACAAAACCACTGGAGCTTTGTGGCACTACTTCAGGTTTTTCCATCTTCACTATAGCCTGGATATGACTTGAAGTCATATTTCATTAGCCTGAGGGAGAATTACCTAAGGAACAACTATATAACAGGACTCAGCAATAAAAAGGCAGATCCCCCAGGTGACTTACAGCATCTTGTTTTACTATGGATAATAGCAAAGTTTTCCTGTGTTGTGAGCAGGTGGGTTTCCCATCCTGTTCAACACAGCAGACTGCAGGTGTATGATCAGAAGTACTTCCTTCCTAATCTATGTCCAGAACTGTAATTCCATTAATTATTATTATAATTACATAATATTTAGTGTTATTTAAATATTAGTATAGCATAATTATTTATTATTATGTAATAATTCTATTATTAATAATAATGACAATTATGATGATGAGTTCCCCTGTTTAAGGCTTTTTTTCTCAATTAAGGCTTAAAAAAAAAAAGTCTGCAGGACCTTTTACCTCTAGAATTCTGCTTTGTATTCTTACAATAACTTCACCCCTATTCCTACCTTTCCCACTTTATGACATCCCTGGACAGTCAAGATACAACTTTCAAACTAAAATGTCTATACAGACGCAGCTGCTTTTGTGAGATTCTGGTTCTTGCTCATAGGGCAGGCTGCATTTGAATAACCCATGCCAATCTTTTATAGTGAGTGGAGATTACCTCATTTGATAAAGTAAAATAAAAAGCAATTGGAACTAGGATGTTGAGAGTAAAAGACCATGAAGTTGAAAAGGTACACTTTACAACTAGGAATCGTAGAGTGGTTTGGGTTGGAAGGGACCTCAAAGCCCATCCAGTCCCACCCCCTGCCATGGGCAGGGACACCTCCCACTGGATCAGGGGCTCCAAGCCCCATACAACCTGGCCTTGAACACCTCCAGGGATGGGGCAGCCACCACTGCTCTGGGCAACCTGGGCCAGGGCCTCCCCACCATCACAGGAAAACATGTTTTCCTAAGATCCCATCTCAATCTCCCCTCTTGCAGCTGAAAACCATTCCCCTGTGTCCCTATGCCTGCACTCCCTGATCAAGAGCCCCTCCCCAGCTTTTCTGTAGGAAAATATGAGATAAATGGATTTGGAAATGTACTGCTTTAAAGGATTGGATTGATTGCTAAACTTATCCACAAAGTATTTAAAAAAATGTTAATTGTAATTTCTCCAGTGCCTGGTCTTGGAAACACATGGATCTGCAGATGAGTCAGATCTCTGTGATGCTCCAGTGGGCAAAAAGTCAAACGTGGACAGGCAGAAGGTTGGAGATTCAGTAGCCACTTTGGTGTTTCTGCACCTAGGCTGACCTGCAAGTGTTCAGGGACAACCATAAGGCAGAAGCACTTGTCACAGCACCAGGGATGGGGCTCAGGGGTGATAAGAGATGGTGGCAACTATTGCTCAGGGAGCTGCTGCAGGAATATTAAAATGCAAATGGCCCAATTAGAGTGCTTACTTTTCTAGATGTGCCTCAGAGAAACAGTGCTGTGAGTTTGCCTTGTATGCTGATAAAGCATCCTGTTAATAAAAGGTTTGCTGATTGCCTAAAGTCAATAGGCAGTTCCTGGGAGCAGCAGAAAGTCTGGAGTATCTTTAAATGGGCTACATATTGACTTCTGTAAATGCTGGGCTCTCGCGTTACTGAGGATCAAAAGCAAAAAAAACCTGGTTCATACTGAGCCCTTAAAAAAAACAGCTCTTCAGGAAAACGCCTCCCCTTATTTAGTCTTTTGGGATAATAAATGATGAAGTTATTTCAGCTGGAAGAGATACATTGTGGGCAGCTGCTGGTGGGGACTCCAGACTTGTGTTATTGTTATCAGCACAGATCTTAATATGAGAACTTGTAGTCAGGCATCGACCATTCACCAAACACGCCACACTAACCTGTATCTTGGATTCACTCTCTGCCTCACATAGCTTGGGTGGTTCACACAGCATATTTATCCACAGAACTGATTCATATTACAGATCTTTGATTTTAACTAGTTTTAAATGTAAGCTTGGGAAGGGATTAGCTAACTTGATAGTGATCTAGATAGACAGAAAATAGGCCTCGTTGCCAGTTTGTGGTTAATTACGGTAAACTACTATCTGTAATTTAGTCCTGCCCTTAATGGAAAAGAGTTTTGCTCGAATGTGCATTACATTATGTGAGGTTACATCCCATGTTGTGACATGGCATTGTGTAACTTCATACAACCAGATAAAATGTGACATGTTTTTTCAATGTATCCAAACAGAACAGAGGGATATGTTCTGGTAGAAAAGACATTTACAGAGGGCCCTGTTCTACCAGCCTGATTTATTCCAAATTGCAGTCTTTAATGGAAATGCTAATCGCCATGTTTTTATGCAACTCCTGCAGAAGTAAATCCAGAGTATCTTTTAATTGAGAGCCTTTCTTTATGGTCTTCAGATGTTTATAAATATGCACAACCTAATCTGATTAGGGCCAGACTCTACATGCTGCCTTTGCTGACAAAAGGGGAGAAAGTTCTTGCCTGCAGCCCAGGCTGTTCCATTTTACAGCTCTGCTGGTATTACAGTATCGGTGCACATTTAATAAAGTATTAAAGAACTGCCAGGCCTTTGTTCCTCCGTCTTCAGTTGGAGAAAGAAGTGTGTGCACTAGAAGTGGGTACAGCTAATAGGAAAATCTTTGAGGGAACAACATTTTTGTTGCAAAAAGCACTTTAGTTGAAATAAAAACATTTGATGCAATGGTATCAATTTTAAGGAGAATCAGGATCAGAAGGAAAGAGTAAGAAGGGATTCTTAGGAAGCTTGCATGTGTAAGCCTTCATTTTTGAAGTGGAGATATTTTCAATTTATGCTGCTTTCAATATTGCAATAACCAAACTAGAATTCTTCAATGAAGGTGAATATAATATTTCAGTCAGTTAAAGGAAAATCATGGGGACCTTCTAATTTTTCTGTCTTTCATCCCACATCTGAATTTAATCATATTCTAAAGTAGCATATTCCTTCACGAAACAGAATGTCTATCCTCCACACAGGTTCCACTTGGGGAACTTTACTTACTGCTAAGCAGCTCTGGGTGATATTAAAATTGCCTGACTAACTTCCGCATAGGTCTTGGATCCGTTGCTTGGCTCTGTGCCTTCCAAACTGGCTAGCCAGTAGGAAACAGTAGACTTTGAATATGAGTTTAGATTTGGGCTGTCTGAACACATCCTTCTATCCCTTTCATAAGATTCCTTCTGTGGCTCGCTGACATCAATTATTGTTAAGCCCTGTAACAGCTTCCAAATGAAATTTTGGCTCATCTGGTTTAATGGCATCTTATGCAGCAAAAAAAGGACAGATCTTGAGGTGTCTATATGCAGGTTGGGACCTTTTTCCACCTCCTCACTTCTCCTCACCAAGAGGTACACGATGTGACCAATGGCTGATGATAAAATCATGAAAATTCATCACTTGTTCACAGTGTGGAAGTCAAGAAAGAGTGAATGGTCAGAAAGACAATTTTTTAGTGTAAGATAATGTTGACCGTAGCAGGAATAATTTGTGCCCTTCAGCATCTGCAGTTGTGGAACAGTCACCAGGGAGTTATCTGACTCTAAATATATATATATCTTTAAAAGCATCAGCCAATTCAGAACACCAAATGCAAAATGTTTTGCTCAGGAACACTGGGAGGATTTGTGTCTCTGAAGAACAGTAGAGCAGTGAGAGATACAGATGCACTTGGAACAGTTTCATATCTTGATGAGGGCAGTCCCTTTGCAATGCTGCTCACTTGGGGAAGAGAAAATTACTCTGTTACTCTCAAAATACTTGAGTTTTCATCCAAGACAAAGGAATTCTTCAGAAATAAATGATGCTGTTTGTATGATATAAATGGATAATGATATTGCCTTGTAAACCTTTATTGGATAGATAAAATGGCTTTTACAGCACCATGAATAAACAGAAACACCTGTCTATAAACTTTAGTAGTGTTTCTGCTGTCTGAGGCATGTGACAGTGGTGATGTTTTGCTTCTCTGTGGCTTTCAGTGTCTTCATCTGTGACTTACAATCCCAAATTGAGTTTTGATATGGCTGCTACTGGCGTCCAATGTTGAATTTGGCACCTGATTGCAAAGGAACCATTGAAACTTTAAAGTGTGCTGTAATTGCTAAAAGGGACATATAGTGGGATGTATATTTTCCCCGAGTTGTTTTCTTTCTTGAAACTCTCCTGTCTAAGGAAAGCCAACAGAAGTCTACATGTGATTTAATGTCCCTTAAGCATTGTGATGGAAGGCTCCAGAGAGAACTAGAAGGCTTCAGAGAGACCTTATAGAAGCCTTCCAGTACTTCAAAGGAGCATACAGGAAAGCCAAGGATGGGCTCTTTATCAGGGAGTGCAGGGCTAGGATGAGGGGGAATGGTTTTAAGCTGAAAGAGGGCAGATTTAGATTAAATATCAGGAAGGGTTTTTTTCCTGTGAGGGTGGCGAGGCCCTGGCCCAGGTTGCCCACAGAAGTTGTGGCTGCTCCATTCCTGAAGGTGTTCGAGGCCAGGTTGGGTGAGAATATGAGCAACCTGATCCAGTGGGAAGGGGTTGGAACAGGGTGGGCTTTGAGGTCCCTTCCAACCCAAACCATTCTATGATTCTATGATGGTACCAGTGAGACTTAAGCAGAGCATAAAAATCATCCCCTGGCTGTCTGCACTAAGTAATCTCTTTGTCTCAAGAACCACAGTACAGTTTTGAAGAGAAGAACAGTTGGAGAAGCACAGAAGTGACAGAAGTTCATCGAGTTCAAATCTATACCTTTTCTGCTCTACCCTGAAAAATCCAGGAGACAAGAAAATATAATTTCTTTCTCACCTGTGTGATCCAGTTTTGTCAGGCTTCCCCTATTGACTCAATACTAATAAATTCAGGGTGATTCCAGTTTGTGACTGTGACTTGCTGCATTTGCAAACACCCCATCTATAATGTTGTTCTTTTCTGAAATTTAGTGACTGTCTCATGGTCCGCATTACTGCTTGCTCAAAACTGAGATACCTTTGCTAAATACTTTCAGCCTATCCATGGAGAATTAGTTGGTTAGATTAGCACCCAGTAATTTTATTATTACGCTATATGTATTGTTTCTTATTTATATATGCATTTATATTATCATAATATATTAATTATGTTATATTATAAAAAGCTGCAATGTTTCCTGGCTGCAAGTGTAGATGCTGGAAAAATTAACAAGGCAAATAGTTCTATATATCTTTGTAAAAGCACCATGACTCTTCAAAACCCTGTACCAAGTCCCAGTCCTGGCTTTCAAATGAGCATCAGCTAGACATTTACAGCAGACCCATAGCTACTGTATTACTGCACCGAAATGAAGGAAGAACTGTCTCCTTCTTTTTTTAAGCATAAAAATATTAATTTCCTTGTGCAAGATAAAAAGGGCAGAATACATTCACATGAAACCCAGTCTCCTGGGTTCATGGGAAGAGCTGCGCACCCATGTTGAGGGCAGAATTTGGCCCTCTTGTATAAACATGATTCAATATAAATACGAAAGCATTGCTTTCTCTTCCCTTGATTTTACTAGTGAGGCAAAAAAAACCATGAGAAGGTGAATCACTCTTGCAGCTGATGCTTGCCAAGACATGAAAATATGGGGATGGCCTGTGAAAAAAACAGGCAATGGGAATAAGAGTGAAAACGAAGGACTTGTTCAAAAATACTAGATGCTATTGTGTGATAACAGAAAATAATTACCAAAGCGTATGAATGTTGCATCTGGATTGCTGTCTGCCCTTGTGTGCAAATTCATACGTGTGTTGAAAGTGTCATGCTGGAAATTAATGAAGATAAAATTAAAACACTTGTAATGTAAAACATTACATGCCTTCTCATAGGATTGAGACATACCACTCAAGAGGATTAGCTTATAAAAAGTCAGATAATCCTCACTGGTGGGAGAAATAGAACTTATAGAAATTCCTGCAGCATACTCTCCAGAAGCATTTCACTAAAATTAATTTAGCAATAAAATTAGAATTCCTTTAGACATATTTTTAAAAGTTGGTAAAGACCCATCCAAATCATACAAAGCGTTATTTTCTAATGTACCTAAATTTCTTTTATTCCTCAAGAATGCTAGGTACCTGCTTTCACTTCTGGTCTTTCCAGCACTGACAAAACGGGAGAAAAAAAATATTTTGTGTTAGAAGTCATCTTATGAGTTCTTCCATTGATAGAAGAGAGGGGTAATCATATATATTTCCTGTTCGGTGTGGAGGTGGAGGAAAGAGAGTGAGGCATGTGGGAAATGGGGTTTGGCTGCAGTTTGGAGTGTGTGCACTCTCTGAGATGTCTCGTGGTGAATGGGGCAGGGATTCTCAGCTGGAGAAAGAGTGAGGATCCCTCTCTAGGGCTGATTGCTTCTAACCTGTTATCCATAAGGCTATCTGAGCAGGTAGGCTGATTAGTTTAAAATTGAAAAAGCAGAAGACGCTGAATAATTAAACAGGAAAATCTAGGGGAATTTATGAGGGAGAAAGGGAAATGCTCTTCAACCATCCAGTACCTGAAAGGGCTACAAGAAAGCTGGGAAGGGACTGTTTACAAAGGCTTGTAGTGATAGGATCAGGGGCAATTGGGGTAAACTGGAGAGGGACAGATTTAGGCTAGACATAAGGAGGAATTTCTTCACTATTTCTTCACTGTGCAGCTTAAAATTTGCAGCCAGCCATCAGCAGGTTGATTGTTCACAGAAGCTTGATTGACCTACACATGATTCTATGATTCCTTCCTCACAAGGTCAATGAGAACAAAGAAGTGATTCTGTTTTATGGATGCTTTTGATAGGTGGAGAGGACTTTCAACAGGCTTTGTATGTTGTTCAGGAAATAAATCCAAATTCGGTTATCATGAGTTTATGGAGTTTCCATCCAGGTAGAACTAAGTAGCTAGGCTTTTCCATCTGAAAAATGCTAATTTCAACATTTTTGTTTCATACAGAGAATTGCAGAGCTGGGATAACTTGAATGTAGTGAAATCTTGAGTTTGCTTAAATCAAAGTTAAAAAGTGGCTGGAACATGTATTTTTAAGTTAATAAGGAAAATATTTCAAGCAAATGCTCTGGATTTACCTGCTTGGATGATGCATAGTCTGGGAAATATGATTTATATCTACTAATTTAAAAATACCATACTACTTAATTTATCCAAAGGACAATTATGAGCCAATTTATGACATGTCTGCATGGGGGGAAGATTGCTCTTGAAAACCAGTATTTTAGCAGAAACAGGTAAAGTGACATCTAATGCTTAGAAGGTGATACTGGACAAATAAATGCAAGAATGAATGTGAAACTTGTTAAGCAAGGAAGAAAACATTAATATGAACAAGTGTACTTACACATAATGTTGATGTTTACATGTATTATCAACCAAATCTTTATAGCTCCATCACACAAGGGATTTAGGCATTCCTGATTTCTTATTTTCAAACCTCCTGATTTTAAAATACACTTTATAAACCAGGTTGAAATTAGAACATTCACAAGATTATCTTTTTTTGTTGTTTTTTAAACAAGTTCACAAATTTTTTTTGGTAGAAATGGTTTTCTTTTCTGCATCCTATGAAATGGACTCTACAATAGTGTCCTAGGAATGTTTTAAACAGAATCAGGACAGAGCAACAGGGTACATGTGAGGCTGTGACTGCACTAAACTCATATATTAAGGTTATGCCTTATTATTTTCAATGACACCAATTCTGCAGCATGTTTATCGCTGACATTTGTATTCATTTATTTCTGTCCCATGGCCCAGATTTCTCAGCTGTCAGTTTAATACAGATATTCCAAACAATGGCAATATAAAATTATTTATAATGACTCCCAACAGTCCCATACAATTATTCTATGATTTGTCTGATCACTTGCACTTTTCTTTATACAAATACACCTTTTTATACAAATGTTTCACTGTGAAGGTGATGAGGCCCTGGCCCAGGTTGCTCAGAGCAGTGGTGGCTGCCCCATCCCTGGAGGTGTTCAAGGCCAGGTTGTATGGGGCTTGGAGCCCCTGATCCAGTGGGAGGTGTCCCTGCCCATGGCAGCAGGTGGGAATGGATGGGCTTTAAGGTCTCTTCCAAACCAAAGCATTCTATGATTCAGTGATTACACCATGATATTACCTTTGTGGAGAGTGAATAGGTTGAAGGAAATCTCTTATGCAGAGCGAAATAATTTCATATACTAATGGATTCATATTTATTTCCTGGTTATTTTGGCCCTCTTCTATGTCAGTAAAAAGCTCTCAGTCTCTTTTTAGGCAAGCCTCTTCTGAAGCTGAGGACTGAATCCCACAACTGAGTAAATATTTTATTTTCATATATCAGCGCTTGCACTGGCACACGGACCTTTCAAGGTAAACAGCTTCAGAAATTGCAATTGTGATACCCGAATGGCTTGCCTCTCCTTTGAAGTCAGGCTTTGCAGTGTAGAATTGAAAGTAAATAGTGAAACCTCAAGTGCTTTGGGTTTTTCTAGTTCCTGTAATTTTGGTTTGACAGGCCTGGGTAAGCAGAAATCAGAGATGAGAAGAGGCAGCCTTCCCATGGCATGAAGCTGATGGACCGCAGCTGCAACAGAGATGCCAGCCTCATGAGTGGCAGTGTCTCTTCTCTGCCTGTGCACTCACAGACTTTGTGAAGTAGATGTTTGTCTGGAGGAGCAGGACAGAGATGAAACCACCCAAGCTGAAAGACTTTCAGATTGAATAAAACCCAAAACAACGGATGATTTTGTGTTTAGTTTTAAAGCACAGCAGCTTCTTCCTTCTGGAATCTGAAGGAATAGAATCTTAGATGCAGTGCTTAAGCACACAACTCTCATGCAGATTATTGTGGTATTAGTCACAAATTCATTTTTGGCACGTGGATAAATGGCCTAATTTTCAGAGAGGTTGGAACACCTAATTTTGATTACCCTTTTTTGCACTTTTTTTCCCCTCGTAGCTCAAAATGATTGCATTGAGTACACCCTCGGTTAGTTTGCAGATGACATCACGTTGGGCAGGAGTGTTGATCTGCTTGAGGTCAGGAAGGCTCTGCAGAGGGATCTGGACAGGTTGGATCCATGCGACAAGGCAACTGTATAAGATTCAACAAGACCAAGTGCCTGGTTTTGCACTTTGGTCACAACAACTCCATGCAACGCCCCAGGCTTGGGGAATAATGGCTGAAAAGCTGCCAGGCAAAAAAGGACCTGGCCAACAGCAGTTGAACATCAGCCAGCATTGTGCCAGGAGGCCAAGAACACCACCAGCAACCTGACTTGGATCAGTCATGGTGTGACCAGCAGGAGTAGGAAAGGGATTGTCCCCCTGTACTCAGCACTGGTGAGGCTGCACCTCTAACCCTGGGTTCAGTTTTGGGCCCCTCACTACAAGAAGGACATTGAGGAGCTGTTGGGAACCAGAGAAGAGGAATAAAGCTGGGAATGGGTTATGGAGAGCAGCTGAAGGAACTGGGGCTGTTTAGCCTGCAAAAGAGGAGGCTGAGGGGAAACCTCATCGCTCTCTACAGCTACCTGAAAGGAGGTTGTAGCGAGGTGGTTGTTGGTCTCTTCAACCAAGTAACAAGCAACAGGATGAGAGGAAGTGTCTTCAAGTTGGGCCAGGGGAAGCTTAGACTGGGTGTTAGGAACAATTGCTTCACTGAAGTGTGGTGAAGCATGGGCAGAGGATGCTCTGGGAAGTGGTGGAGTCTCCACCCCTGGAGGCGTTTAAAAACGTGACACTTTGGGACACAGTTTAGAAGGCACGGTGGAGTTGGGCTTATGGTTGGACTTGATGATCTCGGAGGTCTTTTTCAACCTCAGTGATTCTATGATTCAAGACCAGGTCACTGAGTAAAACAATAGCAGCTGGCTGGAGACCTCACAGCATTTGGAAAAGCCATGTCATAGCCTCCTCAGCTGCAAGAGGGACAGGAATGCGAAGCAGGTGGCAAAAGGCAGCACAGGGACATCAAAGCCCTACTTTGTGCAATGCCAGTCTGTACTCCGGGAGGCACATGGTGATTCAGAAGTGCTGGTGCTTTGGGTGTGATGCTTTTGAGGGAGGTGGGTTTTTAAAGGAGAAATCATGGGAAATGGTACCTGGTGGACTTACAGGAAGTTGTGTGGTGTTGTGACACTGTAAGAGCCAAATCAGCCTGGTTCTCAGAGACTCACTGCAGTTAATGAAACAGGAAAACACCCCAGTACGCAATGACTAAACCTTTAATTACCTCTCCAAATGATGGAGAGAAGCTAAAATCTGATAAACATGTTTAATTGCTGGCAATTACACAGGAGAAAAAAAGAAGAAAATCTTTTTGAAACACACCAGGTATTTTGCAACATCGTTTCAACACCGTAATGACAACTACGCTGGTCTGAGGAAGCGTATGATAGGGAATTTCTTCCATTAATTTTAGTGGAGAAGGATTAGGCCCAATGTGGCAAGGAATGGACACCTCCAGCAAAAACATGGTATGGGGTTGCTTGGTGGTGTTTATTTCACCCATCTCTTTGACAAAGGAGATCCCTGTTGGTAAGACATGGCTTTTCTTTGGGAATGACTGTGAGCTACACTGTATTTCCAGATAAAAGCAGTTGCGTATGCTTCAGCAGGATTTCCTGCAGGTGAGCAAATATCTGTGGCTGTCGTATTGCTCCCTAAATTCTAGTCCTCTGTTTACCTCGAGTGAATTTCCTAGCAGAAAAAAAAAAAAAAAATCATTAAAACCTTTTACAAATGAGTCTTTATAAGTTATTGGCAATCTTGAAGGAGGGATAAGGCTTTTACTGATTTCTGTGTTCAGTGAGAGTTGTAGTAAGAAAAAGGTGGCATTTCCTGTAAAATTGGCAAAAGCAGAAAAAAAATAATCCCCCAGCTGTTTTAATACATGCTGCCGAGCCATTGATTTAATGTCCCTAAGGTTTGATTGATAATGTAACCTAGAAAAATCTCATAGTATGCCATCTAAAAGTGCATCTAATCTTAATGAAACCAGATACAATGGATTTAGAACATGGCTGAAAAGTTCAGGGATTACTTAGAAGAGGGAATGGAGCATCAGCTAGTGCTGTGACTTTGAGCTGTACTCACCAGGAGAGGTTTGTTAGGGCCTCAAGTTGTTCCATGCCTGATTACGTGAAAAATAAGTTCTGTAATAGACACGTAACCAGCCTGTCTTAGGTGTTTTCCATATCCCCATGCTCAAGCATCATCTGAGAACCTCATCATCTTCTATATATTTAGTATTTCAATGAAGTGGGAAAGAACTGTTATCTCCAGATGAGGTCGAAGGAAAAGGTTCTCAAATGATGAATTTACAGACGGGGAGGAAAGGCACAGGGAGACTCAGTATAATAACATACTGAAATGTTGGGGCAGAGGAAGGAAGTGAATCCAGGTGTTCTCACTCTCTCAACTGCCCTTCCTCTTCCAACTGCCACTCTGCTGGGAGGTGAAATTCATCCTGCTGCAGAGATGGCACTGAGCACCAGAGATCCTTGAGCTCTTTGGGAATTTAGAACTTGATGGCTATGACACTGCTTCTTTCTCCTCGACCAAACCCATCTTCAGTACAAAATGTGACCTGCAGCCATGGAAAGGAAAGACTTTTGCAGATACCCTGTCAGAGGAAGACACGAGACTCCATTCTGAGATGCAGTTAGCTAAAGCATCCTAGCTGAAGGTAGGTGGGTCGTGTGACTCTAAAGCCCTTCACCTGGCTGTCAGGTCTTTAATAAGCAGCAGGATGCTTGTGGCTGGGTACAATTACAGGGAAAGTGGTATTGAAAGCCTGAGTAGGAGAGAATGCAGTTTGTCAGGTGTTACACTGGAGGGTCTGTAAAGTCCTTGGCAAACAGAGGAAAGGGGGTGTAGTTGATGAGGTGAATTTATTTTATGTATTTTGTTCTAGAAATGATAAAGACAGAAGCCTGAAGAGAGAGGGCCTGAAGCCCTGCAGCTTGAGTGTGTTGCTGAGTGTGTGCTTGTGCTGTCTGTGGGGCTGCACCTGTTTGGAGGGAGCTCCCAGCCGTCTGCAGGCTGTGGCTGTGGGAAGGATTGACTGTGGCTCAGTGGGACATTTAACATAAGGCTGTTATATTTTACTATGATATAAGCTCTTTAGCATGTTATACATTAGGATGTGGTGCTGGTAAAGTGTCCATGTTTGCTTGTGTTTTTGCAAGCAAGAAAAAGACTTTGTTAAATTTTACTCAATGAAGTATTGCTCCAAGCTCTATGTCTCTAACTTCCACTGATGAGATGACAATCTTCACGCGCCACCTTGCTTTTAATTAAAAAATCTCTCATTAGGAAGCCAAAAGCTTGTCTAGTGAGAGGAGACTAGTGCAGTGTCTTGAGCTCTATTTGCATCTGTTCCCTAGCACGGCATGTACAAAAGGCTTTTCTGCAGTGTGAAGTATGAGTGCTGTGTAAAACAGTGGGGTTCAGGTTTGCTGTGGTAGCCTGGGCTTTGGCAATGGCATAATTGTTCATCCATGCCTTAAATATACCAGCCTGTGCAATGGGAGGATGAAAACTAAGTCTCTCCTGAAGACTCCCCCATAAACACCACACAGTGTTTTAAAATTGCTCAGTCTTGAAACCTTGCAGCTTCATTTCTTAGACTAGGTGGTTACTCCATGAATGTCTTTTATCCCCAGGCAATGAAGACAAATTAGTTTGTCCACTGCACATCTGGATTTGAATCACAGAATGCTCTGGTGTGGAAGGGACCTTTACAGGTCATCCACTGCAACCCCCTTGCAGGAACAGGGACACCTTTAACCAGATCAGTTTTGCTCAAAGCCCCATCCAACCTGACTTTGAGTGTTTCCAGGGATGGAGCCTCCACTACTTCCCTGGGCATCCTGTGCCAGGTTGTTTGCTTGCTAATGCAGCAAGAAGAGCTGTGAGCTTGAACGAGTGCCCTTTCATGCCCACTTGTGTTTCCACCTGGGAAGCCTGTGTGTGTCACAAATCAAACTTGTGCTTCTTCCCTCCAGCAATGAGAAACACAGAAATGAATGCTGAGACTTATTCCTGCTTGTTTAAGAGGGTTCTTATTGACTTGTTTGTTTTCTACAAAAACTGATTTAGTGGGGTAGCTGACAGCCTGTGCCACTGTAGGGTCTTACTAGAAACCTCAGCACACATTCAGCCTGCTGGTGCCCTTCCTTTGACACAATATGGGTGCTGGTTTATTTATCCTGGAGCTACCCTTAAGTGCCTTTTCAGTCAATGGCATGTTTGCCATTGAGTTTGGTAAGAGACACCACCGTTCATCCTTTTTCCATCACGTATACACACATGTAGCTACATGTTATACAACTGTCTCAGCTACAGGCTCAGAAAAGAAGTGATGAAAAGGAGCTTCAAAATGAAGGAGGCATTTCTTCACTATAAAAGTTGTGATACCCTGGCCCAGGTTGCCCAGGGAAGTTGTGGCTGTTCCATCCCTGGAGGTATTCGAGGCCAGGTTGGATGGGGCTTGGAGCCCCTGATCCAGTGGCAGGTGTCCTTGCCCACGGCAGGGGGGCTGGAACTGAGTGATCTTTAAGGTCCCTTCCAACCCAAACAAATCTATGATTCTATGATATTAAAAGGGCTCTTTCTTAGTATGAAAAATAATAAATATTTACCTGACACCACTGTGCTGTGCACTATACCGTAACTTGTGCAACACAGATATGAAGTGTCTAGGATTTAACCACAGTAAAATCTAGAGCCATGAGACAGTTTTAGTTCCCTACATGTTGTGGAAGGTCTTGTATTTATTTCAGAACTATGATGGAAAGAACAGATACACAGCTTTGGAATTCATTCTTCCTTGGTCTGAAACTGCCTGAATTTCGTGACATATAGAAAGTTCACCTTTTCTCCCCCAGGCATTTAAGAATGACGAATAATTGGTGGTGATGGTGGGGAAATCACTTTTTACTGTTATTATTAGCTGTCTCACCAGTAATAGTTTATATTAAATTCTTCTGCTTTTCTTAGCTTATTACTTGAGGTTAGGGCTGTGAGATGAAAAAAAAAAAATCTCTGAAAATATGGTTTAGATAGAACCAAATGCATCTAAATTAAAACCAAGTATTGCCAAAGCTGGTCAAAGACAACTTTTCCCTGAACTAGTAACAAATCAGCTTCCTACCATGATGGGCATATGCAATGAAAGTAAAGCAATGCAAACAAAAGCACTCCAGTGCCTTTCCCAGAATGATGTGGCAATAATGTATCTCTCTATTGGAACAGTCCAGCTCACCAAGCACACATCCAGACATAAGTGACTTCAACCTGCTGCCTCAGGTCACAAGGAAAATGAAATTATATGGATACTACAGTGGCTAGGGGTCTTTATGATCTTCTGTTCATGTTAATTTTATTCCTTCAAAACTGATTTGAAAAGATTGTAACTAATTTTAAACTGATTGGTAGAATATTCCCTGGAAATGTACTATTTATAGGGAAGAAAACCAAATTTTTAGGGTGATCCATTTTTAAATAGTGAGAGGATTGTGTCCATATGGTTAGATGCTGCCACTAGGTTTCACATAAACCAAATAAAAATGTGCAGTTGTGTTGAGAAGTTATTATTAATGCTGCAGCAATGGTTAAGAGGCCTCAGTCACAGGTAGAAATTATACTCAGCACTGCATAGATATGGACCAGAGTAAATTCTTGCTGTTAATGACTTCTAGTCTAAGACAAGAAACAGCAGTAGCAGGTGCATATAATATGTAGATATAGATATTGTAGACCTAGATCTATATCTAGAACTAGAACTCGATATAGATGTAAATATAGGTTGTACCACAGTAGTGGCAGTTGTACCAGACAGACAGGGAAACACAAGGCAATAATCAGGTAAGATTAACCAGAATGGAAAATGTCATTATATTTACAGTGCCTATCCCAGAAAAGTAGATGTTTCTAGAGGTATTTGAGAGAAAAATGAGGTGGGTTTGTGGTTATTTATGGGAGCTTCTTCCAGGCATGAAGGCTGGCATGGGACAAAGGGCAAAAGTGCTCATCAGTGAACTTAACAAATGGGTGATGATGGCAGGCATCACGGGCTGATTAGTGGGAAGACCTGATGTGTTGATAGCATAGAAAAAATGATGGGTGGAGTGTGGATAGGTCTTGAAGGGCTTTAGAGTGAAGATGAATAGGGTATGCTTGATGCCATGCCAAATCCACAGATGATTCACTGTGTTCCTTTTTGAAAGTTTCTGCGTTATTTTTACTTGATTAATACCATTGACTGCTTTTGACTTATTTTCTCATAATAACAAACATTCCATTCATTTTACAAGGAATCTATTCAAAGTAATTGATGGATTCCATGAGTTCAATGAAGCTGATGTCAAGACATGTTGGTCCATTTCTATACTATAAGTTACAGTGGCTCAGCACACAGAGAACGTCATTTAACACATTATGCTTAATATAAATCACTCAGTTGTTCCTAGGTAAAGAGCATCAAGCAGGTTGTAGTAGGCTTGAGCTTGGGAGTCTTAATTGCCTAGAGGAACACTTTTAGAAACTATAGTTAACGATTGAATGCTACCCAAAGCTAACACATGGTAGTTGAGTTTTTAACTTGTGATATTACATGAAGATTTCTTTTAATACCTTTCCAAGAATTGAAGTTTGCTGTGGAGAAACTAATCCCAAGATGCATTTCCAGTGATGAATGCGCTGAAGAAAACACTGGGTATGATTTTTCAGTCTCATGTTCACCTCCATTCTCTGAGGGAGCGTGGGCAGGCATCCACGTGGCAATGGAATGATCTTTATTTGTCCTCACATTCTATGAGTGCCTAAGTGTTCAAACTAGCTAATCATGTCATGTATGCACAACTTTACAAGAAAACTACATTTCCACCCTTGTTTGGAAGCCAGGGTTGTCTGTGGGCCATCTGTACACGCAGCACCCCAAGTAATGACTCTGGTAGAAGCACACCATTGGTTCCTGAGAACAGAAGTTAAAGCACCCAGGAATTCCAGTTTGACCAAGGGTGTCTCCACTTGTATGAGCAGCAGGCAATATTCATAAGGTAACATCTTTACATATGCCTAACTTCCGTTATAGGCAGCCTATTAACCATCTTACAGATGTTCCAGTTGCTGATGAAGTCAAAGAAAATGTTAGATGTCTTAATCCGTGTAGGATGAAGCCTGTAATCCTGAATGAAAACTTATGCAGAGCTTGGTGAGAAAGTACTTGCCAATGTTTCCATTGCGCTTGCTTTTTTCAGAGCACAGCAGTCACCTGGAATTTATCCATGAACCCTGAAGAATAAGAAAAAACATATCTATGTCCTGTTGTTTGATAGTAGGGCACTGAAGGGCTGTGTTCTTATGTGTATATTACATGGAAAATCTTCATGACCTTCATTCTTATCAAAACTGTCCTGATCATGGACAGCTAAATTCTACTTCACGTCCTGCAACTCATGCCTTGTAGCGATGATAGTCAGGGACACTTATTCTGAAATCCATGAGAAAGAATTTACAAGATCATGACATTTGGAAACTGAGATGAAGAAATTGTAAGAGGGGGAGAATCCTCTCTGTTTCAGGAATATGTGGGAACGTTAAGAATCATACCAAGTGTTCCCACAACATTCCTGAAACTAATGGTTTTGCCTTCAGTGAGTGTAAGTTGGTAGAATTACGTTCATTTACATAAATCTAAGATACAGCCCTTTGAAAGGGTGAATTCATGCTTTTTTCTTTAATCATACAATGATTTGAGTTGGAAGGGACCTCAAAGCCCATCCAGTCCCACCCCCTGCCATGGGCAGGGACACCTCTCACTGGATCAGGGGCTCCAAGCCCCATCCAATCTGGCCTTGAACACCTCCAGGGATGGGGCAGCCACCACTGCTCTGGGCAACCTGGGCCAGGGCCTCCCCACCCTCACAGGAAATAATTTCTACCCTCTTTCAGCTTAAATATAGATTTAAGTAACAGAGTGAAGGCATCCAACTTTAACAATTTTGGCCCGTGCCTTCTTCTCTCTGGACTTCTATACCACTGTAAAAGCAGAGAAGCTCCTTTAACAAATGTTTTTGTGATATTACAAGACTACGAATATTTTCCATTTTTTATATTTGCTTTTAGACGGCCTTACATATAATCCCTTTTAAATTACTGTGCCTATGGAAGTTTGCATGATAAGGCACCTTATAAATTAGACTGTATTATATTGTATTGAAAGTCGAAATATGAAGCTATATTGGCTAGATGACATCGTATAATTAGAGTTTGGTTTCACCATCTACGTGGAAGTGTTGACTGCTTCTCAGCCTGAAAGTACTGCTCTCTGCTTAATGTGCCTCCCTGAGAAAATCCCTGTATCTCAAACCTCCACATATTTACAGGTAAGGTTTCTAGTATGTAGCATTTGGTTTCCTTTTTCTCTCTGTATTTTTAGGCAAATAAGGCTGAATGTTAAATTAAACAGGAGATTTTCAGAAACAGGAGCCTAACAATAGGTTTTTTGGTAAATATTTGGGTAGGGCCCCCTGCAGAAGAGCTGGACCCTATATCATGACTTCAGATACTCTCAAGAGCTACTGACTGCTCAACAATAGGCACTGGTCAACTTTGTTGCCAAAATATGCAGAAAGGTGACCAACACTGGCAACCAAATAGAGATTTCTCTGCATCAAAATTGCCCAGGGCAGTGATGGAGTCACCATTGATGGAGGTGTTCCAAAAATGTCTAGATGTGGTGTTTCAGGACACGGTTTAATAGGCAGAATGGGGTTGGGTTGATGGTTGGACTTGATGATCTTAGAGGTCTTTTCCAACCTTAAAGATTCTATGAAGGTAAGTGTTTCTCATCCAAGTTCTGTCCAAGTGCAGGACATTTTGACATCTTTCTTTCTATAAGATTTTGGTTTAATTATCTATTCCACATATAAAGAGTCAGGACCAGTTTTAGCATCTGACCAGTGCTATCTGATTCTTTATAAGACACAGCTAGAGATCAGCAGCAGTATAAAGGGAGGAAGAATACTTCACAAAGAATGAAAAATAGCAGAGGATTTTGAAGGCCACAGATGTCCATTCTCATGCAAAGTGGAACGAGTTTTGAAATTGGGTTAACTTAATAGGCTGTGAATTATACAAGCTCTTTAAGTTAATCTGATTTCATAGCCACCTTAGCGTATCCACACTTAACTGTCTAAGGACCAGAGCACCAGTCCTTTGAAGTGTCAGATGAGGTGCATATTGATGCAAATTTCCATGCCACCAGAGGTTGTAGCTGCTGGGATCTGCTACCGAAAGGTATTTGAACCTCAAACTATGACATGAATAGGTTGGTGCAGAAAACGTCATTGCCAGCACTCGTTTGCTTGGAGTGATGACAAATGATTATGCAGTTTCTTCCCATTGTGTGCACAGTTCTCTGATGTTATTCCATCCTCTTTGCTATATCACAAAGATCATTCAGTGTCTGATTGAAGTCCCTGGCATCTTACTTCCAATGCCCTGCGGCGTTAACACATTGCATGATTCTGTTTCAACATCCTTTGCTTCTTGGCAGAGATTTCCTTCTATATTCCAAGCCTAGACAGTGCATGAAAGGATTTTTGAGGTTTTATACAACAATCTTGGCTGCTTTTTTTTCCCTTTTTTTTTTTTTTTCCCCGAGGTAGTGACTAACTGGTCTATCTCCCCATTAGCTGTAATGAAGACCTGAATTACACAGAGAGGTTACCTGAAGGTAAATGTCCCCGTGGGATTCAACACAAATGTTGCCAGGAATGAAGCTGTTTGGTAATAGGGTTTTTTTGATAAATGAAAGATGTAAAACCTCAGAATTCTTTTAATCCCAATTCAACTAAAAAAACCAAAATACATACGTATGTGTGCGTTTACATGTGTGTATTTATATGTGTGTATTTATATACAATCCCCTGTGCCTTTCTGTGATTGAACTTGTCCTTAAAGGCAACATTACTTCTTAAAACAAATTATTTGTTTGAGATGGAAGCTTCTTTGGGAAAATAGATTCCGCAAACCTTTTTGTACCTGTTCCAAGCAGAATAACAATAAAAGATTCTCTGCTCAAAACTCCTTGAAAGGAATTTTTTACCTGTCCACCCAAAAAGACTGGGTTATCAAGAAGTTGTATTTCCTATGCCTGTCTCAGGAAAGACTAGTAAATTTACAAGTGCTCAAAAATCTCCCAAATAACCACTTCTGTCTTTCCCAGCCTGATGCAGAGCACATTAGATAATGAAAGTAAACAGACAATGCACACACCAATATTTCCTGTAGCACATAACTGCATCCTCACCTAAATGCTAATCACAAGCTGATACTTGCCTGCATAAATCTAATCAGTTTCTTTCAGAATTGCACGAGGAGTGATTCCTTTCATCCGCGTGGGAAAACATCCAAATTGAGTAGCACATTTGTGTCCTTTAATAGCTCTGTTTTCTCTGAAACACACAGTAACAGGCTCTCTACTTCTCACAAGTGTCCTGATAGAAATACGCTCACGCTCATTTTAATTTCCTCAGCATCCAGCTCTGAAGACAGAAGGGTTTTTAAGTGCCTAGACATATACCCTGCCAGGTACTGAACAATTCAACTCACAGAAGGTGTTTTATCATCATATATGTTTGGATGGTGTGTTGTATTAGGTGTGATGAGATACAGAAGCAGGACGTTTGGCTGATGGAAACTAGTGTAGCTCCTATCAAAAGGAATAAGTCCAGTCCGATGAATATAAACACTGCAATACTGTTGTGTTGATTGCTCAGGGATTGCTTCTAAAGCAGAAAAGGTAGAGAAAATCTGAGGTTTAACTTGGATCAGTTGTTTTCTTAAAATTTTCCTTCCCAGTGAGGTTTCTGCCTTGTACACCATGAAAAGGGAATATCCTGCCCTCTGCTCAGCACAAGCATGGTTCTGCTTAGCTACTTGCTTATCTGCACTTTCAGGTATCTATTATTTTCCATGTTATTATATGTGGTACAGGGTATGGGGAAATAATTCCGTCACGTTGCTCTCCAGCAGGATCCATCTTCACCTTGGTGAGTGGCAATCCTACAGCCCATAGGTTGTATAACTGCTGCAGGTCCTGGCATGAG
The DNA here is from genome assembly GCF_032191515.1 of Phaenicophaeus curvirostris. Classification (NCBI taxonomy): domain Eukaryota; kingdom Metazoa; phylum Chordata; class Aves; order Cuculiformes; family Cuculidae; genus Phaenicophaeus; species Phaenicophaeus curvirostris. The sequence continues at coordinate 10,230,954 of NC_091400.1, read as the reverse complement.
TGTGTACCCAGCTGTAGGCACATGGAAGTTTCGAGAGTGAAAAGGAAAATATCTATAGATGTTAGGAGAAGTAACTTGGTTTCTGAACTTCTTTGACCTCAGCTGAGTTTAGTTGCAACAAACTGGACTTCAGAGCCTCCAGTTCTGCCTGAGCCCCGCAGCAGTCTGGGTCCTTTTCCCACCTCTGGCTTTTGGTTTCTGTGCAAAACTTACCCAGAACATGCTGAGAGAGTTGGATTGTTCAGCCTGGAGAAGAGAAGGCTCTGGGGAGAACTTAGAGCAGCTTCCAGTACTGAAAGGGGCTCCAGGAAAGCTGGGGAGGGGCTCTGGATCGGGGAGAGCAGGGATAGGACAAGGGGGGATGGTTTTCAGCTGCAAGAGGGGAGATTAAGATGGGAGCTTAGGCAGAAATGTTTTGCTGTGAGGGTGGGGAGGCCCTGTCCCAGGTTGCCCAGAGCAGTGGTGGCTGCCCCATCCCTTGAGAGGTTCAAGGCCAGGTTGGATGGGGCTTGGAGCCCCTGATCCAGTGGGAGGTGCGGGACTGGATGGGTGTTGAGGTCTATGATTCTTTGAAACCATTCTATGATTCTATGAAAGCAAGGGAGGAGAATGGCCTCAGAGGAGGAGTTGCTAGGGAAAAATGCTTGTTTACTCAGATACGGCAATGGAAGACATAAAGGGACTACAGAAGGATATTTTGTTGGTGGCTTTATTTTATATCAAATAAGTTTTAACTTTACCTCATCTCCTTCAGGCATGTAACAAGAAATCTAGCATTTTTACGTTAAGCCCAGGACAAAATTTAGTAGAGAATTAAACCTAAAATAGAATAAAATGTGTTCTGTGCATCTTCTCTTTCACAGTTTTAAAAGTTGCACAGATTGGCTGCTGCACTTTTTTTTTTTTCTTGTCAAATTCCCAAAAAAGCAATTATGTAAGTCCTCTTTACAAGTGAATCACCAGCATTGTTTTGGTTTATAAAATAAAATTGCTTTAGTACTCCATTACCTCTGACAGTGCAAAAGATCATGTTTAAAACTCAAGCTGCTTCTGCTTTGTCCCTTCATAGCTCCAAAATTAAGTAAATTAGACCTACTAAACACCAGTTTTTGTTATTGAGGCAAAATACAGTTAAGGCTTATTTATGTGTAACAAAATGGAGCTGTTGGAGCTTTAATAAACCACTGAAGGCAAGATAAAACTCCACAGAAAAACTAGTTTTCTTAATATTTACCAGATAACGTTTTTCCCAATATCTTTTAAGCTGAAGTGCCTCAAACCTCAACTCCAACTTTCTGCTCTAAGAGAACTTGGAAGAGGTCATGTTTTGAGCATATGTGTAAAACAGCATTCCATAATTGATTTATTAACATATGAAGTCATATTTATGATTTTCTTTTTGAAATATATGAAAGCAAGCTATAACTGTATAATCCTGTATGATCTATTCAACAAAAATCTGCTTCAAAAATGCAAGAGTAAAAGACCGGGAGGGGGAGGGTAACAGCAAGAAAGCCAGTAGAGTGTATTTTGTAATGGTTAAAGGTTATTCTCCAAAGGACAAATTTATGTAATTTGTATTTGGTAAGGATCATATTGGATGTTTTATTTGCATTCTTTCACATCTCAGGAGAGGTGTTGCTAAATAGGTCCAAATGGGATAAAAAGATTTTTTTTTTATTCAAATGCAAGCACTGCAGTTTTCAGATTAAAATGTCATAGCGTGTATGGGGCTTGGAAACACTACCTTAAGAAGAGTCTTGATGGCCAGGACTCTTGTATGCTGCTTTTCTTTTTTTTTTCTTCTTTCTTTTTTCATCTGTGAAGTCTTTTTCTGCATATAATTTCTGAAATGTGAAGCACATGCTTGGTTCTTCTGTAGCACAGGTCCCTCTTCAGCAGCCCCTACTCACTCTCTATCAAAGTCAAAGCTCCCTTTGAAGTCCTGCCTTTCGCCCAAGCCCTGCATGCTGCAGAGGCGATGCCTCTTCCACCGCACGTTCTTCAGGGCAAGGACTGCTGTGGTGTGTGTTTGCATGGGGCCCGGCCATGCCGGGCAGTCACCCCTGGGCTGCTCTTGTCATAAGAGTGTTTAATCACTGTTTAAATACACAATTTGAGCCAACAGGTGGTCCCGCTGACTCCTCTGTGTCTGGCTACAATTTCGTTGCCGTTTCTAGGTTCAAGTCTGAGAGGCACATTTGGGTCTTCCCAAGCTGTGACCTCTAAGATCACCCAAACTCCCACCAGTCGTTTACACGTGCTTTCCCAGGGCACCGCAGGGGTTGTGCATACTCTGGTCTTCTGCTTTATTCTGGGATGATGTTACAGAAAAACAATGCATTTAACATGATTTTTTTTTTTTAAACAATGACTCTCTTAACTACAAGACTCCTCGAAATTGTTCAAGCATTAAACCTGGGAGTGACTGCATTAGAGATCACGGAAATCATAGAATGCTTGGATTGGAAAGGACCTTTACAGGTCTTCTAGTCCTACCTCTGCAGGAGCAGGGACATCTTTAACTCAGTCTGGTTGCTCAGAGCGCCATCCAACCTGATTTTGAATGTTTCCTGTGATGGGGCATCCACTACCTCCCTGGGTAACCTGTTCTAGTGAATCACCACTGGTGTCCTAGTAGACACTGTCGTCTAATCCAAGCAGACCCAATTTAATCTGAGAATCCAAAATCAGTCTGAATATAACCCACTCACACTCTGAGAAGGGCACCTGGAGTAAAGTCCATGTGCTTTGATACCAACCTTGATTCTTGCTCACTTGGTCAACATTTTGGGTACCTTGTTTGCAGGGATCATCTTCCATCACAGGCAGTTCAAGGTGGCACAGGGTGACAGACTTGATAGTCTCCCAGTGGTAGTGTTCCAGGGGAACGACAAGTGTCTCCCTTGGGCAGAGCTGCTGTCTGGAATGCTTTTTAATAAGCTTATCTTGGGCAAGCTGAGACATGAGCCAAACATATAATATGAACCAGAGTTCATCATTTAGTACAAACAACCCCTCTCGGTTATGATCTCCTCTCAAAGGCTGCTGATGGATTGAGCTCAACAAAACAAAAGAGAGAGTGAAGGACAACATTAAATGAAGGGAGAAAAACTGATTTTATAGAACAATGTAGCAAAACCCCATTGAAATTTGATGGAAGGTGTTCCACCAGCTGTACAGTTGGTTAGGAATAAACTGTGGAAGTCTAATGTTTTATTTAATATTTAAATAATTTTAAACAATTATTAAGTCTGATTTATTTACTGGCTAAGATAACGATTGTGCTTTTGAAAACTCATTTGACATATGGAAAAATTTCTGTGTAAGAGCCGTATTTTCAGGACTTACGTTGATTTTGGAATCTTCCCTTGTGGAAGCAATTAATAAAAATCATAATTGTGCATCTCGATTAATTGCAAGACTTAGTTGTTTCCAAGAGAGGCTCTTCATTATCTTACCATTTCAGGAAGATACTTTGTTGGTGCTTCAAGCACAGTTTATGTGTTGGCTCCCATGGAGAATATTGTGATATTCGAAGATGTTTGGGTGTGCTTTGTTTAGTTCCTTCTATCCTCCCACATACTTTCCTATCTTTTTCTCTCTTCTGAGATGCTGTGATTCACTGTTCAGATTAACCACAGCTTTAGACAGAGGAAAATAAAACTAATGTAGATACAGGTGCTGCTTTGAGAGGTATAGAACAGGCTCCTAAGACCTGAGCAGCTGGGGCCTGAGCTGCTGGGGCTCGTGGACCAGGCAGGGGATGCTGCAGCTCCAAACCCAACCCTGGCATCAGCACCCACCCACAAAGCTGCACCTGGAGCTGGGTTTGAGCACTGGGGGTCCAGGCAGGGACTATGGTTTCAAAACCCAGCGCTGAAGGCTGATGACAAGGGGCAAAGATAAATCTTATCCGGAGCTTCTACATTTGTTCTTCAGATCATACGGTAATCATGGATATCCTCTTTGAAGAAAAAAGTGTGTGTTTTTTTAAAGCCATTTGTTGGCCTGTGGCAAAAAAAAAAAAATCACTAAGGGAAAAAGATCCTGACAGACACATGAAAAACATTTCAAGTTGTGTTATACTGTAATTATCCTCCTGGAGTTAGGCATTCATATAATTTTGGTATGACAGCGTGCTAGAAATTTTTTCTTTCTCTGTGATTTTTGTAGGGTTCTTATTTTTTAAAAAAAAAAAGAGCCAGGGTATATTTATCCCCTGTCCCCAGCCTGTTATTTTTAATCACTGATGAAATGAGTCATTGATGCATTAGAATGGAAATAATAAGGGTTTTTTGTGGGACCTTGTAATCTTGAGAAACCTTTACATGCCTAGAAGTTTTGACGAGAAGTAACTGCATAACCATGTGTTTGTGCACCCTGAAGTGCCCTTCAAACACATGGTCTTGTAGATCCTGCTTCCAGTACCTGAAAGGGGCTGACAAGAAAGCTGAGGAGGGACTTTTAACAAGGGTGTGGAGTGATAGGATGAGGGGAGAGGGCTTTAAATTTAGATTTGACGTTAGGAAGAAATTCTTCACAATGAGGATGGGGAGGCCCTGGCCCAGGTGGCTGCCCCATCCCTGGAGGTGTTCAAAGCCAGGTTGGATGGGGCTTGGAGCAACCTGGCCCAGTGGGAGGTGTCCCTGCCCATGGTAGGGGTGGGACTGGATGGGCTTTGAGGACTCTTCCGACCCAAATCATTCTATGATTCTATAGTCCTTTATGGTTGAAGGGCTAACACATCCCTGGGACAGACCAGAGGGCAGGGGTATCATCATCAGGAGGAGGAGTGGCCCAGGGACTGGAAACTGCAGTAGTTGGAGTCATGGTGAGCTCTCTGTGATGCAAAATGAGATGGTTTACTTTAGAGAGAGGAGATGCAAAAAGCAGGTGATCTAAAATCGCTGTATTCTGTAGGGAAGGCAGATTCAGTTATCCTCTTACCAACTCTTATAATATTAAAGAAAGGAGGTGTTCAGTGACATTGAAAGGTAACAAATCAAGATGTTAATCAGATGAGGAAGGAATCAGGCTTATTGTTCCATAATTTTTGGGGGGATATTTTGTCACATCTGAAGTATTTTTTTAAAATACTTTAGGGAAGCTGGAGAAAGGATGATACTGACTGATCTCCATCCACAATGATTAAGTGTGTCATTCATTCACACAGGCAGTGTTTCCCACCCAAGTGTCTGTTTCACAAGGAAACTTTTGTTTCCTTTTGGTTTTGGTTTTTTTTTTCAAAAGTTTTATTTTCATTCTGCATTGTAAAAAAAATCTGGTTTTGAAAATTTAAATTCCTGGAAGAAAAGAAATTATGGCTTTTTAGTCTTTTCTATTTATCACGCAGGTTAATGCTCACATTCCTTTATAGTGTTTGTTACCAGCTGCTCTTGAGCAATGTGCTGGAGAATATGATGCCACATCCAGATTAGTGTGGCAGTTTATTATTTTTTTATTCTGTTTAAGAATCCTTCAGCCAATTATCAAATACAAAATAGACTACTTTTTTTTTTCCTGGTCTAACGATATTAAATATTTCTTTAATTGGGACTAAAATAGAGAGTTTGCATATTACATGTTTGCTCTCAAACCATATAATTTTCTGTTTAGGAAGGCTGCATCATAGAATGATTTGGGGTAGAAGGGACCTTAAAGAACACCCAGTTCCACCCCCTGTCATGGGCAGGGACATCTCCCACTGGATCAGGGGCTCCAAGCCCCATCCAACCTGGCCTCGAACACCTCCAGGGATGGGGCAGCCACCACTTCTCCAGGTAACCTGGGCCAGGGCCTCCCCCTCAAAGGAAAACATGTTTTCCTAAGGTCTCATCTCAATATCCCCTCTTGCAGCTGAAAACCATTCCCCCTTATCCTATCCCTTCACTCCCCAATCAAAAGCCCCTCCTCAGCTTTCTTGGAGCCCCTTTCAGCACTGGAAGCTTCTCTAAGGTCTCCTCGGAGCCTTCTCTTCTCCACACTGAACAGCCCCAACTTTCTCAGCCTGTCATATCATGATAAACGGTTTAGAACAGCCCTAACCTTACTGAATCTGCAGAAACATTGGTCATAAAAATCTCCTGTCATGGTGCCATAACACTGGTAAAACAGCCATCATGGTTTCACAAGAATATTGGGACGTTTACAGGTTTTATGATGTGGGGTGCGAACATCCCAAACATGGAAAATATTTCATCTGTCTGTTTTGTGGCTGTGGCTTGCAAAGATTAGGATTAGGATTACACAATTTCTGTGATATGACACAACTAAAATGCTGCTTTGTGGTATGTGGCCCATTTCATGGAGCAGAGTGCTGGAAGGGGCACAACCACCCCTTGCCATTTGGAGAAGTATTTTCCCAGCCACTGGCACTGCAGGTGATGTCAAATTGGAAGGAAGGTGGCTGAATCCTGTGCTCTCCTCCTGGGCTGCCTGGAATTTCAAGCAATTCTCTGGAAATAGTTCAGATATTTGTTTGTCTGTTTGTTCATTCTTCTTATCTCACGAAGTCACAGAATGCTAATGAGATGCCATTCTATTTATAGAAAATAAAACATATGGGAAAAGGATTATGTCTGTCACACACTGCCAAGCTGATTTCATAAAACGACAACTCTACAGGGAAAGTTTCACTTCCAGTACTCCTGGGAAGCTGAAACGAGACTGTGAGCCAGAAAGCCTGGGTTCCAGTCCTTCCATCCGCAAGGCATTTAACCCTTTCTTCCTCCCCTTCATCTGTGACTTAATTGGCTTAACTACACTTTCCAGTCTCACTCTGGGTGCTGTGGGGTTAATTAATGTGCAGGAAGTCCTTAAAATTCTTGGATGTTCACAGTAGCTTTAGAAAGGGACCTTCATATTAAAGTAAAGCCTTAGGGTTTTTTAAATGGAAGGTCGCCTCTGCTATAATATCTTTTGCTGAGATGGAGCTGTGGTGGGTAGTATCAACCATTAAAAGTTGATTTTGAGCAACTATTCAGTACCTGCAGAGCTTCTATATGTTTTTCTTTGATTGTGGGTCATCCAGGTGCCCCTCAGTGACTTCCCACCATGATACAAAGCTGGAGAAAAGGGGCTGTCAGGCACACAGTGTGCACATCTGTGTAGGAACTGAGGTGCCCTGAAGGCATCTCATAATTAAATTGAGAGGTAGGAGCAGTGATAGCATCCTTGGCCTTCTCTCTGGGCTTGATAGATCCCAGTGAAGCAGATCTTTCTGCACAGTTTGAGGATCATGAACAAGGAACCTGAACTGAGTGGTACTGTCAGCCCAAGCAGAGACAAATCCGCTGCACGTGTGATATAGAGGCTTGGTTTGCACAGCAACGTACCGAACTGAAGAGCTTTGTGAGTAGACAAACTGAAGCTGAAGGCAAAGTGGTCCAGATCTCACTTGCGCGCAATGCACCCAAGTGCCTGGTAAACAGCATTTTCCCCTGGTTGGCTCAAGGCGGTTCCTTAATAGGAGTGTCTCGTCATGGGGGTTTGTGTGATGTTGTTGGCCTTGGAAGAGCACTCCAAGCTTCTACAGAGTGCTTAGAAAGACCCCAACTGTGGACACTGGCTGTTGTCTCAGCTCTCCTCCTCCCATACCCCTCCCAGACACACCAGCAAAACCCTAGCATGCTCTGCAGCACGTTCTGCCTTGGAGAAGCAGAGGTCAGCTGAAGCTCTGCTCAAATCTGTGTTTGCATCTTTGTGCAGCAGAGGTTTGAGCACAGACTCGGGCTCACCCTGTGCTGGCAGACTGGTGAGCCCTGAAGGACACACCCTGATATTAGAGAGGGTAAAGGTCCTCTTCATCTCACTGCTGAATCTTTGCTAACATGTGTAGCTGAAATGCTAATTAACAGCTGGAACTATGTTCTTGGTCCCTGGAAAATCTACAATTAAGTGTTTCAATGTTTGGATCTGCTTCCTGCCCTTCTACTCCTTCCACCATCTCCTAAATGCCAATGAATTAGAAAAGAAGCTGCAGCTGGAGCTGCATGGATAAGCTCCATGGGCTCAAAAAGTACACGCATGTAATTCTTATTTGTATCTCAATCTTCAAACGTACAGTGCTAAAGCAACTGAGCTTAGTGTACAATGAAATAAGCAGCATTTTCAGAAAGAAACGCACTTTGAGGCAGAGGAAAAGAAGAACTTTCCTATCATATCTAATTGTCACTGTATTTGAACTCTTACTTTTGCCTAAGTCTTCCAGCCAAATCCTGGTCTCTTGAGCAAAACTCGAAGAAACATGTTTTGCACAGGGTATCTCTGCAGGGACTGGATTTCCCTCTACAGACTCTGTCACATCTATGGGTACAATGTACAAGGCATAGCAACGGTTGCTTCTCCTGCACTTTCCTCAGAGAGAGGATTTTGTCCAATGGATCTGCCATGCACTCACCTGGCTTATTTATTTTCAAGGCAGGCAGTGGTGCCTGCGCCTTGAGTGCTCCTTCCCACTGTCTGGAGAGATTTCCTTGCCATACAGACAGCCTGTTCTCAAGTCCCCCTCCTTCCTCTGCCCAATCATTAACATAAATCATAACCTAGCAGATGAAAAGAAATTTCCAGTCTTTGTGATCTCCTGCCAGAGTTCTCCCAGTTTTTCTCAGTTTGGGAAAACAAATGTGCATTGCAGCGTGTCCAAAGGGCTGACAGAATAGGGCTGTTTCAGACCAAGGAAGATGGGTTCTGAACACAAGGTCCCACTGTAGCCCTCAGGTGGAGCTGTGGGGCAGGACAACCTCTCTACCCACCCCCTACACCACTTTGCCATCATGCAGCGGAGCCTTCTTCAACCCTCTCCATGGGCCCCCAGAGACGTCCACCACATCCCAGCCCAGGATCGGTGCCTGCAGGGAGGGCAGAGCTTGTCCCCATCCTCTGACACATCCCTGGGGACAGGGTAAGGAAAGGTGCACCAAGACTGGGACAGGGGCTCTTGTCCCTGCTGTCACCCTGCACTGGAACTACCTTCAGGGTAAGGAGCTCCTGCCCCACCAGGTGAGTCAGTCACTCTGTGCAAGCTGAACATGGTCTTTACACTTGTTTTGGTTTTTTTTTCAAAGAAGAGCAGTTTTCCAGCTAATCAGTAATAGTCCTTTGGGAAGCAGGCTGGGCTGCTGATGTTTTTTGGTTGTGACCTAAACAACACATGATTCCAAGTGCAGTAATTTCTTGGAGAGGCGGGTGGCTTTCTAAGAGGACTTCAGACAAAGAACGTATTTCCAATAACCCCCTGAGAAGTGAAATCACTTCTCAAATGCTGTCAGAAGTCAATAAAAAGTTCAGCTACCCTGATAAAAACGAACAGCTGAAACCAGACTTGCAATATGAACCAGTAAATCTTCTCCCTTTGTCAGCACACTCTCTGCCTTGCTCATGGTGGAGATTCAGCAGTGGAATTAACTTGCCACATGTTCCTGCCATTGTGGGACAGTGCACGGACACTGTTCGTAAGCTGGCATCCTGGAGGAAACTGGAATATGTTGGGCTACTCAAAGATTACACCACCACAGATGCGAAGAAGCTAGCCTGGAAAGTTTGACTTTGGTGCAATGAAATGCTCATGTCTCAGTGTCACTAGAGGCAGATAAAGCTGCTCTCAGCCCTTCAGCCCAGTGTACTTCCACTAGGTTGATGCAAGCCCATATGGTGTCATTTTATTGTTCCTAGCTGCCTACTATATTGAATTTTGAGGCGGATTTCTGAAATGGATACGGCTTCCAAAATCTTTCTGCCTTGGACTTTCCTGTTTGAAATTTTATCTTTATTTGAATTTTTTAATAAGGAAAATACATCTCGTGTGGCATGATTTTACTTCCCTTGCCAGTCAGCTGTCTTCCAGGAGAGGACATACAGTGAGGAGTGCCTTGGTGGGGTTTGGCATTAGAGTTTGCCCCAGATTTTTAACTGAGTAAAACCTGACTTTTACAAAATCATGGCAGGTCTTGTCCACCCAATGCTTTGATTTGTACAGGTTTTATTAAATTCCTCTGCTATACTCTCCCTGTGCATTGTTTGGGGTTTTTTTTCTTTTCATAGTGACATAATACACCAGCAACAGCATTTCTCAGATCCATCATCACCATAAATCCCTGAATATTTCAAATCAAAGGGACACTCACAGAAGACCTATTGAGACCATTTTTAGCTGACGTTAGTTCATAGTTAATTTCACAATTTAAACTTTAAAAGCTAAAGGAATATTAATGTTCATATTGTCCTTTCACTTATAATCTTTGTTGTCTTATGCCCCTTTCAACCCAGAACCGAGAGTATTACATGAGCAGCTGATTTCTGCCTCCATGGGGAAGAACCATGCATGTAATCAAGATTGTTATACATGGGATCAAGTTTCTGGTACAGTTCTCGTCATTATAATTTGATCTGCCATCACAGGGCTTGTAGCCTGATAGGCATCTCTGAAGACTTCTATAATATGAATAACAATTATGAAAACGCAGACAAGGAATAATATTCCAGCCTGTTTTCTGAAAAAAAACCTGTTCTTTCAGAGCCTGGCAATGCATTTGCAGGAATTCCTTGGAAAAGTAAACACCAAAGGCATGTGAACGCAGTTAAAAAAAAATCACTTAAGGATTCGGATGAATATTTGCAGGAAGCATGTTACAGTTTCTTTCAGCTTTACAAACAGGATTACATGAGTAATCTTCAAGTAATATAAGGATAAATCAGTTTTGGAAGAAGCCCCCGATGGTTTAGGTACCAGCAGGCTTTCCCTTGCTAGCAGGCATGCTTGTGTTCCTGGCCCACCTCTCTTGCAGTGTACAAAACACAAGGAAAATCCTACTCTTTCTTTAGGCCCAAATTTGCTCTAATCCTGATGAATATGCATTTTACGTGTAATTCCAGAATGCGCTCAGATGCAGGTTTAGATTCCTACATTTCTAAGTGGAAACATTAGCATTAAAATGTTGCGTGTAATTTTTCCACTCTTTGAATCTCCCCTTTCCAAGATAGCCCTGGGATTGAGCTGCTACTCAAATCTCAATTCCTCACTCGTGTCCATGAGGAAATCCAAACGATGGATGTTGTCTTTGGTGAGTCCTTCAGATTCTCTTGTTTTTCTGTGGAGTTTGATGTTCTCAGCACTTCTCACAGAGCACTTGCTATGATCCCTCTGTTGATATGTCCTGTGATTCCTGCAGAAGGCAGTGGGAGTAAAGATCTTCCGAATAATTTTGAGGATTTGGGGATAGATGGATACAAATGGATGAGTCAAAGTAGTCCACGTTTCTGTAAGCGCTCATCGGGCTGTACTTCCTACGATTGCTGTGGCTGCTTGGCTGTAATTCCTGCTTCTGCTGCTCCTTTCCATTCGTCAAATCATAGAATGGTTTGGGTTGGAAGAGACCTCAAAGGTCCAGCCTCCAACAGCTTTGTTTCTACATTTTGACTACTGCTCTATACTATTAATACAGAAATGACAACCATAGTTCAGATTCAGGTAGGTAAAGCTTCATAGAACTATCATAATGATAATCAATTCATCCTTACCCTTTATTAGACGCCCTGCTAATTTAGTAGGCACACTGAAAAGAAAAGACACAAAATATTGAAACTGCAAGAATCAAGGATGTGTTAAGATGTAACTAAATATATTTATAAATCTGTATCTCAGTTCTGAATATTACAAACATAATTTGATCAATGTTATCACTATAATAATGATTTTTAAATAGATTTTTTGACCCGTTCTTTCAGAAGCTGCCAGTATAATTGAAAATATGCTTTTTGAAAATGAAGGTGCAATGCTGAGTGCTCCATTTGTATGTGGGTACAAATGTGGTAGATGTGGTACATCTACGGCGTTGGTTCAATAACACCTTCAGTCTTTAAGCCCTCACTCAGATCTGTAAAACAGCATTTAGTAAAAACAAAGGGGAGGAGGTAAAAGTTAGTCCAGTTCTGGAACAGCTTTCAGCACATGCACCTGCTCTCTACACTAAGAAAAAAAATCTAAATTTTAATTAGTGATTTGGCATGGTCTGCTCTTCTTAACTAGCAGTGTCTTTTATTTCTTCATCTGACAGCCTCCTTCCTCACCCCCAGGGTATGATGGAAAATGACTCATTTTCATATAAGGTAGAGGAGTTTAGTGAATATATGACCTACAGATCTTCCTAATTTTTTATAATATAATGAACTTTGATGCATTTCAGAGATAATCTGTCTGATGCTTTGCATATTCCTACTTAATTACAGTATATCGCAAGATGATTTAATACAGTCAGATAATTCTGACAGAGTCTTGCTACAGAAGGCACACATACCACAAGCAGCCGTATAATTAGCCATAGAGTTCATAGGGGAAACAGTGTGTGTCTGTGGAGGTGGGGAGGGCTGGCTGGGGAAGGGTTACAAATAAAAAGGGATATGTGGTCTCATCTTATGTTCACTGATGAGGACTTTCTGACATCTTCAGAGTACTTTGGCTAAAACACAAATATTACTTAAAACCCAAATGTTACTTAAGTGCAGTCCCACTTCCAGCCTCTCAGGGTAGCGGGTGATAAGCAGATGAACACTGAAAAAGTATACTGAAGACATTTCTGAGCTCACTTATTTCCTTTTCCAGTTTCATAACATAATATTCTAGTAAAACTCAGATCTACTTTGTGGCCAGAAGAGTCTGGAATAGCATTTTGGCTTTTTATTTGAACATATGTGTTAATATTCCAGAGATTCCCTCTACATAAAATTGGCCTGGAATGAAGCAATTGGTTCTTGAGAACATTTCAAAGTCATAGTAACAGACACAGACGTTTTAGGGGCAGATGAGGTCTGCGAGATCATCCAGGCTGATGTCCTCTGTAACACGGGCTGTAGACAACTGGAAATAAATGTGCACCTTCTTTATTTCAATAAATAGTGTGGCGTAGTGGGTACAGCAGCCCAAAGCAGGTGGAGGGTTCCCATGTGTGTTACGGGCTACCTCTGAGCCTCCAAACAATCCCAGGGTCTCCATGCCAAGCCATGCAGGTGTTTCCATTCCCAAACACTTGAAGAAAACACTGAGATAATAAGTCATTTTGGGGGTAGAAAAGATTTGCTGGAATTTAGGATTCCCTTGACTTAGATAATGAACCGTATTTACTTCAGATTTATTTTTATTTTAACTGGTGGATCTGTGGAGCCTGGATTATCATGACCTATTTATTTTTGGAATATTTTGTTCTCTCTAGGAATTCACTTATTTCCACCTCTCCAATCAAGTGTCAGCCTGGCAAAAGAGCTGTCTGTAAAACTTGCTGCACATCTGCAAATATCAAATGTCCACGAACAGGCAAAAGACTCACTCTACTTACTTTTTTTTTGTCAGATGGTTTCATTTAGAGCCCAAAGGGTCAGGAGTCACAGCATGACCTCATCAAATTAGACTCAACTGAGAGAGGTGTTTAGCACAACAAAAAGGAAGTAATCTGAAGGACATTAAATGCAAATGAGACTGCCATGTGCAAACTTCAAAAACACCTGATCCAAATGAACAGTGTTGACGGGGGTCGAAGGGGTGAGAAAGAAGGTTTCATATTTTGGTTGGGTTTTTTTCAAGGGCTATCAGCAATATTAAATCCTGTAGACATGGCTGAAAATCTCTGAGGTATGTGAATATTTAAACTTAAAAATACTCCCTTTTATTTTTGCCAGGTGAGAATATGTTGATATGTACTGGCAGGAGTTTGGTTGGCTTGTAGATCAAACCTGGTCACAACCCTTTCTCTTTTAGTTGAGGTGTTACTAAGTAAGTATTTGCAGAATGGATTCATTCTTACACAAGTCTCACTTTTGGGAAGAAATAGAAATTAATGTTGAATGACTAATTGAAGGAAGTTCCAGTTGCTGCTTGTTCTTTCATACAGAGAAAAAAAATAAAAGCTCATTAGAGGGTTTGCACATTTTCCCTTCAGGACATTAATCCATGCCCCCATTGGCTGAGATGTCTTTCAGCCATGAAGGCAATGGGGCAGTGAAGGTCTTGTTATAATGGAACCAGGCTATTTCCAGATAATGTGAGTCAGATTGACTTCAGGGATAGATCTGCTTTCCAGATGTTGGATACAGTCAAAAGGAGCAGGGAGAGAGAGATGGCAGTTGAGAATAAGGAGAACCTTAGAGTAAATAAGAAGCAAAAATAAGCTGTTGCAAAAATGCAATGAGTAGTGTTGAGGTTTTCAACACTGTGTGAGTCAGGAGAAAAGTTGATAAACAAATATTTGTTGCTGACAGATGCAAGGATGTCTAAGTGTATTGAGAAATGAGTCAAAAGAATATTGAAATGGGTCAAAATGGGACTGAAAGGAGTACTTTTTTAGAGCTCAAAATCTGAATGCATCCATGAATGCAGAAGACTGGAAAGCAGTTGAAATGGCTGGAATGGTTGAAAAAGGAAAGCAAACCAACTGTACTTGCTTATGGGAATCTAGGGTGATTTAATACAAGGAACCCAACAAGAATCTGATTCAAGGAAGCTTAAGTATGAAAATTGTAATCATAGAACCATAGAATCGCTTGGTTGCAAAAGACCTTTGAGATCATTGAGTCCAACTGTACCTGTCCACTACTAAACCAGATCCCTGACCATTTCATATACCCTTCTTTTCAATACCTCGAGGGACGGTGATTCCACTACCTCTCTGGGCAGCCTACACCAGCGCCAAGGCCTACAGAAGTCAGTGCAAATTCTGTGTCAGTATTAAGTCTGAGGAATTGCTCTTTCTCTCTCTTTGACCCTGTTCATCTGGGTTTGCCTGCGTCCTGACACCCATGAGATCAAAATTAGCTGCCTAACCTAGTAGCCAACCTCTAGGAACACCAGTGCAACATAAATAACAGCATACTAGGAGTCTGTATGGACAGTCTTCAAGACAGAGAAATATGGGATGATGGGTGAGATCTTTGTGAGCTGTTGCCAGGCAGGCTGAGAGATGCTTGTCCATGGAGAAAGAAGAGAATGATTTTATTCAGTGACAAGCCGATGGACAGATTGCATCAAACAGGTCTGTGCTTTCAGGCATCTCTTCCCATCCCCACTGCTCTCCTTTTAGCTGGGGTGGTCACAAATGCAGTCTTCTGCTCCTTTGAGGAACATGGAGAGCAAGCCCTGCTAGAAGGGAAGGAGAGAGGGACTGCGTGTGTTCCTCCCACTGCCTGGGAAAGGTACTGCTTGTATTTCCTTCTGCATGAAGAGGTCTTTCAAGACAAAACTGAGCTTTCAGAGAGGGTGCAGCTTATGGGAACAAGACCAGCCCCACGATCAGGTGTCATTTTCTTAACCCGGCCAGTGGGTCTTATCTCAGAATCAGGCCAGCTGGCAGCAAGCTGAAGGCGATCGCTGGCGGTACAAGCAGTCAGGGGAGGTAGCAGATCTGTACAGTCAAGCACATACACTCGGGGTGTGGGGGCTCACATCTGGCTGCAAGATGCTTTGAACAGTTTGTTGGACAAAGGCGCTTGGTCAAAAGAGGTCAGGGCAGGTTCAGTTGTACTGCCAAGGGTGAAAACCATAGTGAAAGTCAATAAAAGCTCATGGCTTCTAGTTTACCCAAATAAGGAAAGAGAAGAATTGTTAACATAGGGTTTTCCCTTACCTTTTCAAGGTCAGAGGAAGTTTAGCACAGCTTCAAATTGCTGCATAAGCTTGAGAGGAAGAATGACAAAACATGGATTAGGAAAATACATGGCCTTATTTTTAAAAGGCTGTCCTACTGAAATGGCAGAGGATGGTGGTCACCCGGAGGGTGAAGCTTGGGCAGGGTGGGAGCAATGCTTAACATTTTGTAGCTTGAGCATTTTTCTCCATGTTTTGAAAAAGTATGTGGTGATGAGAAAGATGTTACAGTTGGCTGAGCTTCAGTTACAAGTAAGGTGTATGGTTTTAATAGTACTTGTGATCGTCCAGGGGCAAAAACTATCAGGAACATTGGGAGCTCTTCAGCCTGGTTTCTGGAAGCTGTCATTTAATTACAGAAGTCATTGAGCATAATATATGGCAGGTTGGTAAAATCCTATCATCGGATTATTGAAGATGATCTTGTAGAGCTTCCAGACATAGAGAGATATTTTTTGTATATTTATATCTAATTATATATATTTTATATTATTTTTATATAAAGAAAATCATCATGGACAATCATCTGGGCTTTGCAAACCATGCTAGATCACTTCAGTCCTGCCTTTAGAGACAGTATAACAGACTCAGGCAGACAATGAATGAATCATTTTCACTGTTGAATAAACTAATTTTCACTGTTTACAAGTAGTGTTTTAAATGAACAAAAAAAACCCCACAGTGTAAATTCCTGATTCTGTAACACGATTTTTCAGTGCTTCTAGATAGATGAAGGGTTTGACGCCCAATCCCATGATAAATTACTAGTAGCTGGTTGTCCAAACCCAAAAAATTATCTCCAGGCAGTTCAATCACCAAAAAGTTGATGTCAATTTACAGTAAAAAATATCTCCCTTCATACAGAATAGAAATTGGTGTGTTTAGGGGAGGGAGGGTCAGAGAAAGATTGTGCAGTCAGTTTATAAATCAAGGACTGTGAGTACCTTGAGTGTTCTTCAAATGTTGCAGCATGGAAAGATACCAAGGAATCTCCATCATTTCTGCCTCTTCCATCTCCAGTGACGGCATTCCCATTGATTGTATGATCGTTAAAAATAATCATATAAACATAGAATTCAAAGAAACTCATGAACAAATACTTTATGGTATTTACAAGGTGCATTTTTTATGAGCTGCTTTTTCTTCTCTTTGAGCAAAGCTTCATCTGTATCTAGTAAAATCCTAGATGAGAAACAGTTTACTAGATATAGAATATTAAATATAAACATTGGGTGGTCATAATAGAAAAGTCTGAAAATGGTTTGAAAAGAAACCAAAGAAGCTTTTGTATAAACAGCTAGAATAAATATATGAAAATTTGGATTCTCTTATTAAAATGTACTTCACATGTGTGTAGTTACAAAACATCTATATTCACATGCATGTATGTGCGAGAATATATATATATGTGTGCTCACATAGTTCAGCTGTACATGCATACACATACTTTATATATTTATAACATCTGTTTATTATACTGATAAATGGTTTTCAACACTGTTTCAAACTGTTCAAACCCCAAAATGTTTAACACAAAATTCTAATACTCCTGCTGGAGTTTAATGTCACCCTTCTAAAATAATGAGCTATAAATATAGCTTTTGTTTTTACTGTTTACTCCAGATAAATGGTATTTTTAACTTGTGTGCTGTCCTGAGGACATGGAAACCTTCCATACACATATGCAAGATTTGATCGTTATTTAGTGGGAATAATACTAAATTACACTAGGATATGAAAGACACTAAGCAGCCCGAAGCACGGTACAATGGTTGAACTTAAAAGCTCAGTTCATTTGCAGAGATGTTACTGGTTCCAGCTGTGTTCTCAGTAGAGGGGTTAAGGAGAAAGTCTATGTCCAGCTGGAAGCAGAATGAGCTACAGAGCTCTGTGTTCAGACTCTGAATACACACTAGACACAAAACAAAGAAATGCATAAGATATAAGACATCAGCTCAGAATAAAAACAGCAATGGCAGTTGATTCATATCACATCAATACCTTTAGCTCCTACATTCATCCAGGGAACTTCTTCAGGTGACACTTTATTTAATAACACAAAATACTCCCATATCCAACCTTTAGAATCTCCCTTAAAGTCTTGAGTGATGTATTTTCATCATTGAAATTTATACTAATATCAGCATTGGTAATTTATGTGTTTTAATTTAAAGCATCTGTTTTTAATGTATATAGTTCAAGATTTTTTTCAGCAGTTGCCCATGAGTAAGCATTTGATCTTAATGTTATATTTTGGGTCTATAGTTGGTGACCATCTTTCCAGCGTGTGTGTTTGCATTAGAAGTGAAATCATTTGGGCTCAAACCAAAAATCGCTTTTTCACAAGTGAGGTAAAATTGGTTTCAAATAACTGAAAAGAGCGTCCTGCATTTCAGTCAACTCTAACAATGAAAACAGTCCAGTTCATTTCACATTTGATTTCAGCCATTCTCACCTCCTTTTTTTTTTTTTTTTTTGTAAAATGCTTTGTTGTTACTATGCTGGATGATATTGAGAGACAAGAAAATGCCACTGTAAGAGAGAAGCTTTCCTACGAATTTTCAAGTAACAGCCGGACTCAGTGCTCCCAGTTAAAAAGCAATGCTCTTTCTTTGTGTGGCATGGAGCCTTGAGCAGCATTTGCAGCTTCCCTTATGGTTTTAGGATGACTCATGACATTTGATGGTTTTGGTGGACATTTGAAGACCTAGTAGTTGGAGTTCTGTAAAGGCATTTGAAGGGAAGGGTTTTCCAGCATCTTGGCTGCAAAGAACTGGTCAAGAATGCAGAGTTCAAAGGTTCAAACACACGAAGACATTAATTAAGGAACCTAAGCTGTTCTGCTTTCATTGATATGAAACACATTAATCATAACCTTGGACTGAATTTTTGGTTATCAGCCTTTTTTGAAGCAAACCTCCATGATTTTGAGGGAGATCATGTTGAGGGAGGTGATTCTACCTCTCTACTCTGTTCTCAAGAGCCCCCACCTGGAATACTGGAATCCCCAACATAAGAAGGATATGGAACTGTTGGAGCAGGTCCAGAGGAGGCCACAAAGATGATCCGAGGGCTGCGGCACATCCCATATGAAGACAAACTGAGAGAGTTGGGCTTGCTCAGCCTGGAGAAGAGAAGGCTCTGGGAAGACCTTAAAGCAGCTTCCAGTGCTGAAAGAGGCTGCAGGAAAGCTGTGGAGGGGGTTTTAAAAGGGCCTGATGTGATATGATTAGGGGGGATGGCTTTAAATTCGAAGAGGGAAGGTTTAGATTAGACATTAGGAAGAAATTCTTTACAATGAGGGTGGTGAGACACTGTTGGAGGAGGTGTTGAACAGCCTGGTCTACTGGGAGGTGTCCCTGCCCATGGCACAGGAGTTGGAACTAGATGATACTTAAGGTCCCTTCCAACCCAAACCATTCTATGATTCTACGATTTCTGGCTTTAAGAAGTCTTGGTTTCCTGCCCAAATGCTGGTTGTGCTGGGAAGCCTTGCTGAAGTCTTCTATTTATTTAGTATGTTTAGCAGTACCTGAGTGTAATAAGACAGCATTTTTACCCTGTTAACACAACTCAGACTTCCAGAGCTCCTAATGGGAATGTCCTGCTTCTCTGAAAGGACAAAATATGTCTCTTTGGAAAGTAATCCAAAATAATTTGCCTTTGGGTACATGAGCTGCAGGAGTGTTAGAAGGTCTCAGACCGCAGCCCTGCAGTAAGCCAGTTTAATCAGAGTCATGGTAGCAATTTTATTTGAAGAAATTTAAATTAATCTCTCTAAAAATAAATAAATAATTTTTAAAAAAAGATTAACAAGTCCAAATCTTAATTAAATGCTATATTTTAAATTCTGTGAATAATATTGTTTAAGAAACATTTAATCATTGTATTTTCTTGTTTAGGATTAGCTGTTTAAAGACAAAAGACTCTAGGCTCCAATTAACTGCTGCCAAAAATTAATTTAAGTAGCCTAATTGACAACTTGCTTTAAGCTACACAAAATCTTGGCATAAAACTTATTGTCTAGGGAAAAATATTCCTATTTTATTACTTTATTATAAATGAAACTATTGACCAAAGTGCACATGCTCTACTGCAGCTGTTATGTAAAACACCAATATGTAGATGATGACGATAATGAGTCCTTGTCCTTATGTGTAAATACAAGCCGCTCTAAAATTGCACCGGTTAATGACTGTTTGGTGCCACCGGCCCAGCAAATACCTGCCGGAAAGGCAGAAATGTTGTTTTCAGGCAGCACTACTGGATCCCAGCCCTTTCTCTGTGATATCATGCAGCACTTACGGTGGTAAGACTGGGCTCCTGATGGGTTTCAGAACTTGCGAATCCATCCTGCTCACCGTGAAAACCGAGCCCAACTGCCTTCCACCTCTATGCAAAAGAGAAATGTAAACTGTTCCACATGTGGAAGCAGAATGTGATCACTGTGGGGAGAAGGTAGCAAGGCTATTAAATGTAAAACCAGGGCTGAACAATCAAAATACTTGTCTGAGAGTGTGCGAGATACTCGGATATCTGTGAACAGGGAGAGAAAATTAAAAGCTGTAAGTACAGACTGTAAAGCTCTTTAGTTTCTTGTTTATGGTCGCAATGGGCCAACTTTCAAAGCCACTTCTTGAAACATTGCCCACGGTTTTCCACCTGCAACTAGTTAGACACAGAAGTCCTGTATTTTCCACACTGGCACAGCTAATTTGCATCCCTGAATACCCGGCTGATTTACAAAGGCGTTGCTGCCTGCATGGGGCACAGTTCCGCGTCTGGATCTCACAGTCTGTGCCATGCTGGAGGATGGCTGGAGAGGCAGCCCTTTCACCATCCACACACCCACACCATCACATGGTGCTGCACCTTCTACCATTTGGCTTTTTCACACGCTGTTTGCTGTCATCCATCCCTCTCGACCTGCTACATGTCTGGAGCACAAATCTAGTGAGGAGCAGCTGAGGGAACTGGGGTTGTTCCTGGAGAAAGGGAGGCTGAGGGGAGACCTCGTCATTGTCTACAACTACCTGAGTGGTGGTTGTAGCAAGGAGGGTGCTCTTCTCCCCGGTAACAAATGATAGGAAGACAGGAAATGGCCTCAAGTTGTGCCAAGGGAGGTTTAGACTCGATATTAGGAAAAATTTCTTCATCAAAAAGGTTCTCAGGCTTTGGCAGAGGCTGCCCAGAGGAGTTGTTGAGTCCCCATCCCTGGAGGGATTTAAAAGACAGGCAGATGAGGTGTTCATGGATCTGGTTCAGTAGTGGACAGGTATGGTTGGACTCAATGATCTCAAAGATCTTTTCCAACCAAATGACTCTATGATCCTATCTTCTTGTTAAGCTCATTGACTTATCACGATGTTAGCCATCATAGTGTGTATTTTTCCTCTCAGGACTGCAAAAAAAGTGATTACATCAGGAAGATAGCTTACTGGCATGCAGCTTTTCCAAGGAGCCTCTTTGAAGGCTAAAAAGGTTGCTTGGAAAATGTAGTATCTTGGCTCAATTGTCGTTGTCTGGGCACATTTCATTTCAGAAAATCACAAGCTACCAACACAACCATGTCATTGCGATTTTTCAAGCATTTTCTTTTTGTGCATGTGTGTTTTATATCTCGGTGAAGTCACATCCCCCTCAGGCTATTGGAACAAAGCTCATTGAGAGCTGAATATACCCAACGAAAGAAAATCATGAAAAGAAAAGTTAATGTCTAAAACCATTAGTATGGGCGCTTCTTTGCACAGCCTCTGTGAACCCTGGAGCAGCAACCTAAGTTCATACAAAAGGCATGCTGGCTTGGATGTTCATAAATTCATTCTGAGAACCTGTGAAAGGAAAACCTTCCCAACCAAGGGCACAGCATCCTTAGAGCCCGAGAGACATTTTTATAATGCTCCCAGGGCACTGTGACCCTTCACACCCCTCCTCCACTGAACAAACTGTTTAAAGACCATGATGTGTTGCAGAGATAAGGAACCCTGAAGAATTTACAGCAGGTGCTATTTGAAGAGACTTCGAACAATGCAGAATTACCTGTGCCCATTTAAGTCCATTAATCTTCTGTTGTAAAAATAGCAATAAACGGTGATTTAGAAGCAGGGAGGAGCGAACCTGGAAGCCCTGAGGTTAACAGACAGAAAGATCAGTGCTTGCGGTTTATTTTCTTTCTGGCTGTGCAAGAAGTGACTAAACAGCTCAAAAATGTAACCGTGGGTTAGAAAATACCAGGTTACAACCATGGTGGCAGGTATTACTTAGCAGACATATCATAGAATCATAGAATTGTAGAATGGTTTGGGTTGGAAGGGATCTCAAAGCCCATCCAGTCCCACCCCGTGCCATGGGCAGGGACACCTCCCACTGGATCAGGGGCTCCAAGCCCCATCCAACCTGGCCTTGAACACCTCCAGGGATGGGGCAGCCACCACTTCCCTGGGCAATCTGGGCCTGGGCCTCCCCACCCTCATAGCAAAACTTTTCTTCCTAGGATCTCATCTCAATCTCCCCTCTTTCATCTGAAAACCATTCCCCCTTATCCTGTCCCTGCCCTCCCTGATCAAGAGCCCCTCCCCAGCATTCCCACAACCTCTTTCAGCACTGGAAAATGCTCTAAGGTCTCCTCGGAGCCTTTTCTTCTCCAGGCTGAACAACCCCAACTCAGCCTGGGCTCACAGCAGAGGTGCTCCAGCCCTTGGATCATCTCTGTAGCCTCCCCTAGACCTGTTCCAACAGATCCATCTCTTTCTTATGTTGGGGATTCCAGAACTGGACATGGTGTAGGTGGCTATACTTGGTGCAGTATAAATACACAAGTAATAACATCCAATGAACTGAAAGGGTTTACAAACTGCAAAGATGCCCATCACAGATAGACAGGCTCTCACTGAGTGCCTGGGGACGGCACTGCAATAAAAAGCTGTGGTAAAACAGAGCGACAGCCTGAAATTGGAAGGTAAGCAACAGCATTTAATCACAATAATTACCACCTGCTTAGTTATTATCTCAGTTGCAGCTGCTGATGTGTCCACAGCATGTACCCTCAGCCTCAGAACAAAGTCTTATTATGATGGATAGGCCCTCGTTTTTCAACTTAAAAAAACCCAAACCAGAGGCCTAATCAGAGATCATTGGAGCCACGGGGGATGCTTCTCCACTGGAAGAAGCCCTGTGGCATCAGGAACCCATCAAAAAAAGGTGATTTACGTAAATACAGCCAAAGAATATTTTCTTCCTGAACAGAAACAAATGAGCTGGCAAAGTATTGATTTAAAATACTTTACTTGTTAATGAGGAGTGTATATTATAAAGGTTGTGTCTGTAAGGAGTTTCTGCTTATGCTCTGCGGGTAGTTTTGTTTCTGCCTTGGTCTGGTATGTGGGTACCTGCCCTGGAGGTATTAATACACTTCAACAAGTTAACATTAATTAAAAATACCCTTGTTTTCCTTCTTCATTAAAAAAAAAATCCCAGTTTCTGAAGTAGTTTTTGAAACTGTTTTGGTCTTGTTTTTCATGTGAACAAAGGTTTACTCAGTATCACTTTAAAATAATTTAGATTAAAACCACTGTTTCATCACTCATTTAAAAACACACAGAAAGTGTTGACCCTTAGAAACCTCGCAGCTCAAAATAATTATGACAACACCTTTTCATTCATTTTTTAAAAAAGCAATATATTTCTGGGTTTGATCATACTTATGTAGAAAAATTGTAACTGTTTTGAATGAGGCAGCCATTTCAACAATAAATGATGAAAATACATAAGAATCTGAGGAAGGAAGGAAGGAAGGAACTGACATTATTTATGATATTTAGTAAGATAATAAATACTGGTCTTAGAGACTAAATACTGATTTAAGCAATTTAAACTTTAGCTAGTGGAAGTATTTTCTTTACAAATTGTTCTCCTTTCTTACTCCCTCTCCCCTCCGTGTGTGCTGATTAGCCTTAATTTCTGGACACCGGGTAACACAATGGAAAGACCTGAGCATCCAGGCAGAAAAACCAAGCCTTGTACCAGAGCCAGGAGGCGGCCGGGATTCCTGTGCCGCACAATGCTGAGGCATTGGTGCCATGCCGCGCTGTGTAATGAACCCCAAGTGGCCGCCTTTCACGTCTCAAGAGCTGCCAGTGGCTGGATACTGAACAACACAGCTCCCAGCTCCAGCCTCCAAGTGATTCTTTCACCCAATAATAACTCGCAGGAAGGCACAAAGCCTGCTGCTTCTGCCTGGTGCTTTTGGATGCAAGCTGGGCAAATATGCTACAGCCAGCAGGACCACGGTGCTCATTGTTGGCAACTTAAATACAGCCAAGTGGCACGAGACAGCAGGGACAGTAAAATTTATCAACTGCATTTTTGGAAAGTGTAGAAAATCATAGAATCGCGGAACTGTTAGGGTTGGAAGGGACCTCAAAGCCCATCCAGTCCCACCCCCTGCCATGGGCAGGGACACCTCCCACTGCATCAGGTTGCTCCAAGCCCCATCCAACCTGGACTTGAGCACCCCCAGGGATGGGGCAGCCACTAGCTCCCTGGGCAACCTGGGTCAGGGCCTCCCCACCCTCACAGGAAAACATTTCTTCCTAATTTCTGATCTAAATCTCCCCTCTTTCCATTCCCCCTCGTCCTGTCACTACACTACCTGATAAAGAGCCTCAAATCAGCAATCTGGATAAGATTTGCAACAAAGCAAACAGTCATTTTGGAAATTTGCCTCTATCTGTACAACACAGGTTATTTTGCAACTTTTCTTCTGACTTACCTGAAAAAAATTCCTCTCCCCTGGTTCCTGATAAGGAACTAACCCTCCAAATGCCCCACGCAGTGCAGCGAGCTGGGGTGGACGATGTGGCGCTCCCCCAGTTTCCTACACTTAAGCTTTCATCTGTGAAAAATCCTTTTTATTAAAGGCAAACTGTGGTATAATTGGCCTAAATCTCCAGCCTCTGTTGGAGGTAAGCGGTGCCATGCACAGTTCATTGCAACGCCTGCTGTCCGAGGGATTTTTTTTATGAGATCATATTTCATGAGGAAATAAATTCTCTCCTCCGGTCTGATGCAATCAGTTTACTGAGTGGTAAATAGCTATGGATACCCTGTGTGCTGCTTTGCAAAGTGTTTGTGGATATTTGAGGATGAAAGTTGCTACAGATAAGATCTTAATCACTGAAATCTGGAGACCGATGAGAAAATGGCCCCATACGGATGTCAGGGCAGGTTTCCTGGAAGAAGCCCAGGCAGACACTCAAGCACCAGCAGGACCCACAGGAAACTGTTTATCAAATGGCCCATCCCATCCCAGCCCTGCTCTGATGACAGCTCCCAAGCGACCGCCTCCTCTCTGCAAGTCCCAAGGCACCAAATTGGATTCATTCATCCCTAAATTGCAGCTATGGAATCTGGTGTAAAAGTGTTTGGTGTAATTACATCCATTTCATTTCTCTTTCAAGAAGCAAAGGAAGATAATAGATCCAAAATAGATAATTGATCTCAAATGGATTTTTCCCTCCCTCTACCTACACAAATTTTCATAGGAAAAAATACATGGGATTTGCCTTGTGTAAAAACTGAGTTTTCAGAGAGCTGCTTTTAGAAATGCATATGGGTAATATGCTCTCTAGGGATGGCACAAATGGTCCAGAGACACTCTCTGATCCATACAAAGGGCATTATGTGACCTATAGAGGAGTTATCTCCTCTTAAATAGCAGCCTCAACAGATGATTTGTCACTATAAACATCTGAAAATTGTCTGTGACCAGCAAGCAATGCAACAAGTGTGGTCTTTGTGCCATATTCAGTCCTGAAGCCAAACTTCAGAAGTTCAAAGAAATCATAGAATCATGGAGTGGTTTAGATTGGAAGTGACCTCAAAGCCTATCCAGTCCCACCTCCTGTCATGGGCAGGGACACCTCCCACTGGATCAGGTTGCTCCAAGCCCCACCCAACCTGGCCTTGAGCACCTCCAGGGATGGGGCAGCCACCAGTGCTCTGGGCAGTCTGGGCCAGTGCCTCACCAGCAAAGCCTTTCCCCAGATAGGAAGGCAGGGACAACTGGATTGCCAGTAAGATTGCTAGCTTCTGGCAGCTCCTTCTTGAACAAATCCTGTGGGACTTTGCCCTGAGAGAAGCCGGAGATTCGAAACTTCAAACAGAAATCAGAAACTTTCTCTTGCTGTATTTGGATACATCACTCCCCAAATAAGTGAGGACACCTCCTAGAATTTATGATTTATGATGTGGATCAAAACCAAGGAAATTCTGCTAAAACTGTGGACATCAGCTCCTGCCCTATCACAACGTGCCATTGAGAAGCCTCCTTCCACCAGCACACCAGAGAGCAGCTCTCAGCACCTCGTGAACTTCTCTTGTGTGGGCAAGTTCCATGCACTTAAATTCCATGCACTTAAAGGAGACATTTCAGCACCAGTGGCTGGAAGCGGAACAGGAGGTATCAAACAGATAACCTTCACCACTACATTCTATTTAGGTTTATCACAAGGGCCAACATTTTGCTTTTTTTTTTTTTTTACCTCTTTTTGATAATCACTCTTTTCTTACTTCTCAGTGTTTTGCAGTTAAAAGATTGGTGTAAAAATTATCTCTATGGATTTATGCTTTTGGTTTTTTTAATAGGCACTCACTATTTAGTACTTCCTTAATGTGAGATGGTGAAATACCCAAAACAAGGCCTGATCTGGCAAGATAAGGAACACATGAATTGCTACTGAGATCAGCAGTAATTGTGTTTTAACACACCCATCATGAACCAAAAATGCATGGATCAGAAAGCAACTCAGGATTGGGTTCAAAAGGTGATGAAGTGGGAAGCTATCTCAAGCGTTTTTGATACGACATCCAAAGGATTTACCCAGGTCAGAGCAACCTGATGAATTCACTTGAAAGTGAATCTCCTTGGAAGCTTTCCTTCATCCTAGAGAAAGCACAGGGGATCAGAAAAGGAGTTCTTCACAGATAGTGTGATATTGAGCTCAAGCAATCCCTTCAGTCCACAGGAGAGAAAAAGAGGGTGATGGGCTAAGGGTTAGGGAATAATATTCTCTCCCGTGTACATCTACCATCATCTATACACAACCAAACATGCTCATATAAATTCACCTGCAAAGCATTTTGAAAAACAGGGTTTATTTAGAACACTGCACAAGACACAAACTCCTGAAAATTGTATTTTCTTCAAAGGCAATTTGTATTATTTTCAAAAATAAAAATGTATTCACACAATCATGCAGGTTCATCCTCCAACGTAAACAGTTTTCTAGTATTCTCTTAAATATTTTAGTGCTAGGTGGTTTCCAAGCCTTCCTAGGACCAAAAATACTTATACTAGGACCCAAAATACTTAGATCTATCTTAGTGATAGATCTAAATTAAAAATCCTTTTGGAAAAGAATGAAGTTCAAAGGACTTTTAATCATTCTCGGGGTACATATCTGAATTTGCTTTAAAATTTTCCTTTTGCAAGGTGCCTAGACTGGAGGAGTGATCTAATGCTTCCTTCAGACATTCCTCCCATGTTGATTTGACAAATGATGTCCCTGGGTTTTGGAAGCTAATACCAACTTATCAACAGGAATGTTGTGTTTTCTATTATCCTCTGCTCCATGATCTGCACAGGATGCCTTAGTAAGTTTTTTAGCTAAGAGAAATCTTGATCCAGACCTGGTTTTAGGTTTTGTTGGTTTTCTTTAACTTCTGATGTATCTTTATGACAACAACCAACAACATGAAAATACACAGTGCAATCATAGAATCATAGAATGATTTGAAGGGACCTCAAAGCCCATCCAGTCCCACACCCTGCCATGGGCAGGGACACCTCCCATTGGATCAGGGGCTCCAAGCTCCATCCAACCTGGCCTTGAACATCTCCAGGGATGGGGCAGCCACCACTTCCCTGGGCAACCTGGGCCAGGGCCTCCTCACCCTCACAGCAAAATATTTCTTCCAAAAAATGTCATCTCAATCTCTCCTCTTTCCACTGAAAACTGTTCCCCCTCGTCCTAGCCCTGTCCTCCCTGATCAAGAGCCCTACATCACATCAGGTTTTTAAAAATCATGAGAAAATGGGCATGATGCCTCACTCTGCAGTGTAAGAGGTGAGATGCCGCTCTGTACAGTACGAGGCCCAGTTGCACCTTTCCCCTTTGAAGGTTTAGACCATGTTTTTTTCTGTGGCCAGTGCTTGGGTCACTTTCTGACTTGGAATGGCAAAAAGCCCCAGTACGACCCACCAACCTGTCACAGACTACTCCTATTTCTTCTCTTGGCTGCAGGAGCTCAGAAACCTTCCATCTGTGCCTCCAGGAGGCTGCCATCCCATATACCAAGCAGGCAACATAAAGCCAGCACGGTTTTTGCTTCAGTGGATGGACTCGGCACTTAGAGAAAAATGATTGTAAAGCAATGCTCCCTGTGTATGTTGATCCCACTGAAAGGCCTTCCCTGCTAATCTCAATAGCCCTAATTTCTTTAGACATTCCAGGAGGATTTTGCGTCTCAGTCTAGACACACTTCATGCCTCTGTTTTCAGAGAGAAAGCCTTTTGAAACTGCCAGATCTCCTTTGTTTTCCTGCTCTGAAGTGTTTTGGTGCCTGTGAACAAAGTAGGATAGGCTAAGATGAAGGTGAAGTCTTCAAAGCTCACTATTTCTCTACACATTTTTCAAGGTACAGCCTGTAGGTATGGAGCTCCTAGACACTTTTTGTTTCTTGTTTCTTAAAGTTCCCTATTAAAGCCAATATAAACCTGCGCTCTAGAGTTCTAGTTCTGCTTCAGCCACTCAGAGATACTAAGAAAGTCCCCTCATCTTTCAGTTTCCTACAAATATCCTTTTAATTGCTTAAATTAATAATTCAATGCCTATACTGTACATAAAGCATTACCCAGAGCAGAGACTGAAAAAAGTGTAATCACCTCCCTTTCCATCTCCCTCTATGAACTCCTCTATTCAAGAATCAATCTTGTAGGGTATAAATACCTTCTGCTGGGATTTCTGAGTATTTCTGACATCAAACAGAATGAGACCTGATTATAATTATTTTTTTTCTTTGCTCACATATGGAAGACAAACAGCACTTTTAAAGGCAGAGCCTTCATGGAGTTAAGGAAGCTGTTGTTTGGACCTGGTGAAAAGCACCAGCCACTGGGACCGGTCCCGTCATTGTCTTGGGGGTCCTTTTGCAATAAACAACTCAGCAGCATCTTAGATGCAAAGGCAACGCAATGTGCTTTATTATTTTCTTACCTTTCTGTACAGTGCTCCTGAAAAATGTCACTGAGTGTGACTCATCACATCTGCATGAAGTTATGAAAAAAGTAAGCCTTGTTAACCTGCTGTTTGAAAACCAGAACACTTTTATCAGTTCATATAATTGCTAACCCCTTATTCACTGTTCAACACTGAAGGGTTCTTTGCCTCCTAAGATCCCACTAATTGCTGACAGATTTGATTTCTCTGTGACAGCAGGAGTCCTGTTTCTGGCCTTTACATCAAGTAATTGCTTTATTTTTCTCCCTCTGCTCTGAAAAACGGAATTCCCTTCTCCCCTGCTTGAACCTCTGTAATGACTTCTTTCTATGTTATTAAATCCTTGCCATTTAAATCACATTTAGAGATGTTTTGAATAACTGATTCCAATTACTAAGGCTCTTACTAAGGAGCAGCTGAAAACGCAAGTCATTACTTGCCCATAGACAAGCAGCTACACCTTGCAGCAAAGTCTCTGGTGGACTGTATTTTATTTCTGCTCAGTAAGGTGCAATTTATACTCACAGGAGGCGGGTGTTCAACAAATATACAGCTGCTGGAGTCCTCCTAACTTGTCGCTTGTGCAAAATAGAGATCTGATTTTATATTTATTTTATAAATAGCGCTATTCCTTAAAGAAATCATCCAGTCCTTCCTGTAGTGGCTTGGGGATCCTGCTTGGAACAACAGTAGAGATGAGCAGTTGACCGAGGAATGACCCATGGAAGGTTACTATCCCAAGATCTAATAAAATAGCATGGCAGGGTAAAAGGAAACATGACTACAGGTCATACATTCCTTCCGTGAAGTATGATCAACTTCTGTTGTTCTTAACATTGTTTTTTAAACAGGTCACGATTCCTTGAATGTACTAAGAACTTCCTGGCAATAACAGTTTAGTTCAGTTATTAATCATACTTGTAATCATTAGCGCCTTTGTAGGCAAAAAAATATGTGCTGGGAGATGATTATTTGACAAATTACTGCAGGGGCTCAGCATAATAGCTTTGCTGATACAATCAATGTTCAGCTATTATAAAAAAAAATAAATATGAAGCAACTTCCAAGCTGTTTATGAAAAACACCACCCTGTCAATGAAAGGGGACTGACATTTAAATAGCTCGCGTGCAGTTGTCTTCGCAAATGCAGGCTCAGTTTGTTTTCACATGCAGTTACTACTGTAGCACGTGTGAGCAGCTAATAAATGAAGATAACTCATAATAAGCGAAGAATTTGCAGTTGTCTCAAATTCATGCATTTATTAGGAGCATGACTGCTGCAAAGCAAAATCTGGCTGAATCTTTACTGGAAGCCACTGCTTGATGGAAGCAGCTGGCTGGATCTGTACTGGAAACGACTGGGAGTGTGCGTGCAGCTTCTAGCTTCTGCTGGTGCAGGCTGAACTGGTGCCTTGGAATCTGTACAAGAAATAAATAATCCCTTCTGTACTTGTATATTAACTTTCTGGTACTTCCTTCAGTCTAGCCTGGATAATTAGCCCTGCTAATACAGACAAAGGCCTCAGTTTACTTTTGACCAACAGAGGAAAACTACCACTGGAATAAAAGGAACGCTGATAAAAGCACAGCCTGACCACCGCACTTGCATCAGTGGGTAGGACCTCTGCCAGCACAGCTAAGCCGTAATAAGGATCCCTCCTTTTTCCAGCCCTGACAACACAGAAACCAGCGCAAGTCCTTAGTTTTTAGAGCCTGAGGCTGTGTATGGTTTGTGCAACAACATTCACCTCTCAGTCTGCAATGATTGTTTTTGTGCCACACTGTTTTGCTTAATAAGTCAATACATTCATGCCTTAGTATTTTCACTGTATTTATTCTGGAAAGTTGTGTAGTGTAAGGTGTTCCTGTGTTTTGTTTGGAAGCGTATCGTGCTTCCTCAGGTTGCCTTAAAGTGCAAACAGACCAGTAACTGCATGTCTCCTTCTAGGCATTGCTCTATTTTCATGTACAGATAGGCAACTACTCACTAAGGTCCAGCCTGTCACTGAATAAATGAGCATGAGAGCCTATGATTCTGTAGTTCTATTTTCCCACTGACTTCCGCAGGAAAAGATATGGATCCAGAACCCCACTGCCAATCCTAATATTGCCTCAAAAATATCACTCCATGCATATAAAATTATAGTTGATGAGCAAACTAAAGTAGGTGGGTTCATTTGGTATTCAGAGATAAGCTTCCGAAATGTGTAAATTAGAATCAAACTAACATTTCGATGAGTAGAAGGGAGCTGCTTCCAGTTCTTTTGTGTGGATGTTATTCATAACTTTCCTTCCTATGCATGAAAATAAAAGGAAGATTGAGAATACCTGCCGTTATTCTAAAAAAACAGCCCAATGTCAAGAAAAGTAATAGTTGTGATGCTAATTTTGTTGCTGTGAGCACAGACCAATCTGCCCTGCACAGTGTATGTGGTCACTTGGCTGGAAGACCTTGGCCATGGGTGAACGAAGGGACTGACCATGGGTGAATGAAGAGACTCACCTGCATGTACCAAGCACAGGCTGAGAAAGAAAAGCTGGCTTAGCGCTGGATGTCCTGCTTTTCATATATTTGAGTGAACTCCATTACTGTTTTTAATTAGAGATGCTTAAGAGAACGATCTCGGAGTAGCAGCATCCAAAGGGGTCTTAGTCATTCCCACCACAGAACTCATGAGTCAGCATTTCCTGGGGGCTGTTCAATTACTTTCTGCTTGCGTGGGAACCAGCAGAAGGGTAAAACTTCCCCGCCTGTCCTATGCAATGCCCTGGAAGTCAGCAGACTGGAAACTACTACGGGAGCTTGGCAGCAGCAGCATCGTGCCGGCGCAAGGCGTGCCTGGGCTCCCCAGGACGCCGGCGTGGAGAGCTGCCAGCTCCACGCTGGAACGAGTTATGTAGCTGTACCTTGGGATACCTGAAATGAGGCCCACAAGGGCAAGCAACCCAAAGTGCTTTAGAAAACAGCAGCAACGTTATCAAAAGAGCCAGGATGTCAAACTTCACTTTTGAAAGTCTCCCCAGGAATCCCATCTATCTGCCTTTTGAGCCACTTTGAAGGTCGGTGATTAAATCCATGCTTACAGTGTGATTCTCCCACACATGGGGAGCAATGGGAGCTTTGTCATCACCACTAATGGGGATGGGCTTGCGAGGAATGAAATATGCAAGGGGCATGCAAGGGGGGCTCGAAAATCATCAAATAAAAGAAGCCAATGGAGTTTTTAATTTTGCTCATGCTTTAATTACTGAAAATGATAGAAGCATTTTGCCATTCTGAAAATGGTTACATTTAAAAATGTCTGGGGTTATTTGTTTGTTTCTTTTGGGAACGACTTTCAATAACCAAGACATATAAATCAAGTCATGGGTTCGCTTTTCTTTTCTTCCGCAGCCACAGCTGAAACAACCAAACAGCAGGGCAGCTCCTCAGCAGCCTGGATCCACACTGAGAGCTCCGGCAAGGCTGGTGCGGGGCAGGCGGTGCTGCTCAGCCCGCAATGCGAGCTTTGCCCTGATGGAGTTGTCTCATGATGTGCTGGGTGTCCTCCTGGTTAGGGAGCCCACAGAGCCTCCCCAGGAGACTAATCCTGATTTGCTATCTTCTTGGGACCTTTCCCTCCATGATTTAAAACAGACCAGTGCTGAACGTTGAAGAAGAAAGCAGATTTTGTGGTTATTTTGGGTGAAATTAGAATCATAGAGTGGTTTGGGTTGGGAGAGAACTTCAAGAACATCCAGTTCCAACCGCTGCCATGGGCAGGGACACCTACTTTCATGTTTTGTGGGGTGAGACACTCCCCCCACCCCTGAACCCACAGTGCCCCTCAGTCCCCAGGAAAGAAAACCCACAGAACCATCTCCAAACCTGACCAAAGCAGCCATGTTGGGTACCAATTGCAGAAGAGCTGTGCTGGGTGGGAGGCTGGTACGGGCCAGCTACTGCATGGACATTTACCCCATGTCGTGGACAATAACCACTAGAATGCCATCGTTATCTTGCCTCTACTGGATACAGGGACTGTTGCAGCCTGGTTTTTCTCCAGGATTCTTAAAAATGCATTTGCTCCAACCACCAGACACAGAGCATCAACGAGCTGTCAGGTGCTAAGAATGCACATCGTTGCCTGAAGACCACTGAAGAACAAGGCCAAAGCCATGGCACTTGTCATTGGAATCTTCATCCATCCCTTTTTTTTAAAACCTTCCCTCCACCAACAAAACATGCCAGATCCGCAAACAAGCCTGCTGGTGTTGTTAATGTGTGGTACATGAAACCACAGCTCACAGAGCCCTGCACTTCATGCTGGAACAAGTGGCAGGAAGAAGCCAAGCCAGCACCAGGTCACAGCTTTCTGGGCAGTTGAGCTTGCAGAGGTTTCTGTTGTTGCGTCTGCAGGAGACAGGCCTGCTTGCTTTCAGTTTTCTGTTTGTAAAATGCAAGTAATAACTCGTCTTTGTCTCACAGGCACACTGTGAGGATAAATGTATTAAAGATGTGCAGTAGTCAGGGTCCACATCAGGGCAAAACATCTTAGGGAAAATAAATAATACCAGGTAGTCTCCTGCTTTGGTGCTTTAATGCTTTTATAGTTAATAAAGAAACCTTGGGTTGTATAAAGTTTGTCTGGCATGTCCAATATTAGCATCCTCACTACAGGACTTCTCATTGGCCATGTCTGTTCGTATCTGTATGTGATGCTGATGCTCTTGATAACATTTTCACATACAATAAACCAAACTAGAAACCTGGCTTGTGCTTGACAGTGAATTGGTTTGCAAAAATGATGCAAAACACAGTTCAGTCATTTGAGAATGTGAGGAAAGACAACATTTCCATAATAAAGCCTCTTCCAATGCTTCACCACTCTTTCAGTAAAGAAATTTTTCCTAATATCCAATCTAAACCTGCTCTGGAGCAACTTAAGGCCATTTCCTCTCGATCTGTCACTTGTTACTAGGGAAAAGAAACCAGCACCCACCTCGCTACAACCTCCTTTCAGATAGTGGTAGAGGGTGATAAGCTCTCCCTTCAGCCTCCCCTTCTCCAGACTAAATAGCCCCATGTCCCTCACCTGGTCCCATAATCCCTGTGCTCCAGCCCCTTCTCCAGCACCATTCCTCTTCTCTGGGCACAGACCAGCATCTCAATGTCCTTCTTGGAGTGAGGAGCCCAAAACTGAACCCAGGATTTGAAGTGTGGCCTCACCATCACTGAGTCCAGGGGGATGATCTCTTCCCTGTGCCTCCTGGCTACCCCATGGCTGATCCAAGCTGGGATGCTGTTGGCCTTCTTGACCTCCTGGTCCACTGCTGGCTTATGTTCAGCTGCTTTCAACCAGCACCCCCATGTCCTTTTCCTTTTTCTTCACAGAAAGTAAATGAGAGAAAAATATAGTGACTTGTAAAGGAGTAAATATCCTTTAGTAGAAACGCCACTGGATATTTGCATTTCCCTTGACTTTGGTTCAACCAAGCTGAGAGCCTCTTGCGGTAAATTTAGTGAAAGCCATTGCTAGATGAAACCAAGCCACTGGGCACCCTGTACTGCAGCCTCTGCCGGGAGCCACTCCCACCCCACTGCACACAGGAACAGGAATACAGCATCGCTGCGTGGGACATTACATGCCCTTCACAGGGAGATACGCATCTCTACTGGAGCATGATTGATTGTGCAATCAATCATCCACACCAGGGACGAAGTTAAGCTCCATGTACGACTTCACTGTTCTCCCTTCTTGCTTCTGGAGTCTTACCTACACAATCGCAGCTGCCTCAAAGGAGGGTTTGTGTGGTTTTTTTTTCCTCCCTGGAACATTTGACTAAATCACATTTGCAGATATTTCATATTTTTCATCCACGTGACACCTGGGCTTTATTTACTTTTGAAATAAGTCATCTCATTAACAGAATTCATTATCCATTATTACTGTCATGTCATTCTCCTAATAAAAGGAATGACTGTAGAAGCGTTCAGTGGCTTAGCTGGTAGCATAGTGAGCTATTATGCTGCAAACCTGCATTTGTGCTGTATATTGGTATGCCAAGGCTGGCAGAGACTGGGAGCATCAATGAGGTAATAGTCTTAATCTCTGAGGGGAGGATTATGTTGTGCTGCACTGCAAATACCTCCTACTGTTAGCAGGGTAATACTTCAGATGGAGCTATAAACTGTTCAACAAATAAGGACAGGTGCTGGGAAGAGGGTTTAAAAACCCTGCAATGTTCCACCATACTCAGCATAAGGATATCCTCAACATAAGAAGGATATGGAACTGTTGGAATGGGTCCAGAGGAGGGTTACAAAGATGATCTGAGGACTGGAGCACCTCTGCTATGAGGACAGGTGGAGAGAGTTGGGCTTGTTCAGGCTAAAGAAGAGGAGGCTTTGGGGAGACCTTAGAGCAGCTTCCAGTGCTGAAAGGGGCTCCAGGAAAGCTGGGGAGAGGCTCTTCATCAGGGAGTGCAGAGATAGGATGATGGGTAATGGTTTTCAGCTGAAAGAGGAGAGATTGAGATGACATTTTAGGAAGAAATTCTTTACTGTGTCTGGGGAGGCCCTGGCCCAGGTTGCCCAGAGCACTGGTGGCTGCCCCATCCCTGGAGGTGTTCGAGGCCAGGTTGGATGGGGCTTGGAGCAACCGGATCCAGTGGGAGGTATCCCTGCCCAACTGGATGTGCTTTAGGGTCCCTTCCAACCCAAAGCACTCTTTGAAACTGTGCAACTCAGTGGCTGAACACATCCACTCCAGCACATGAACTCAGTCTCCACAGTTTACATAGGAAGTGGGGTCTTTTTTGAAGTAAAAAAAGGGGAACTTTCCTGAGCCAGGACTGCAGGGTCTGGCTGACACTGGATTTGCATTTACACCAGGTTAACCACTGCTGAAGATGGATCTTTATGGTGATTTTAAATTTAAAGCTACTTGAGCAGCACTGAATTTTGCCAAGCTCTAAGCAAAACATGAGCCAGGTAAAGATCCACTAGGACATAAAAATCGATAACAAAAACCAAACACACACTAGTTTACCAATATTGCAACAAAGTACCCAGAGCATCCCTGTGCTTCAGCTGGTTTTCAGCAGACTTTTGTAGTGTTTTTATCTTTCTGCAACTCTGATTTAAGATACAGTGTTACTTAAACCCCCCTTACAGTCAACTAAATGTCAAAAGATAAAAAAAAAAATTCTGTCAGCCTCTGCTTTTTATAAAAATATATCAATTTAATAACATAGTTTAAAGAAAAACAGAATGATCATGTTAAAATGCTGCCAAATTTATAAACTTTGACAGTCCCACATACTGAGATGAACAGGCAAATTTATTTAATAAGAAATAAAATACATTTTCTCCCTGCATTCACTGAAATAAAAAGACAGACACATCTGTCCTAAATTTCTTTTAAGGAACAGAATGGCTGCTACTAACTAGAAAATAGTGCCTTTCTGCTGGCTTACCTCAAGATAAATTTACAGCTTCACTGTAACAGTATCAAAATTCAAAATGTAATCAGTTCAAGTAGAAGGAGATCAAACACTTCTGTCCACATTAACTCTTTGATGTCACAATTCAGTATCTCACACTGAAAGATGTGTATGTAAAATACAGGAAAGTTTGTGTGAGTTCTTGCTGTTCTTAAGGTTGAAAGATCTGCAGGATCTATTACGTGGGGTTTGTGCAGTGCCATAAAAACGTGTGGTGAGCATTGTAGGGTACCCTAAACCAGGAGATAAATGATTTTTGAGAGATGCAGTTCTTACTATTGATAAGGATCAACCTCATAGTCCGGTAGCTGCTTACGGACCTAAAAAAAGAAATTCTCATAGATAAAAAATGTCTCAGGCACACTTCAGTGCAGATGGAGCATTAAACGATTAAACGATTGCGAAAGTGTCTCAGGAAAGGGATGATTCTTCTATCACTTCACTTCAGAGAAGGGATAGACCACTCAGTACGGGACACGAAAAACAATAATTGCAGCTATACAAAAGCAAACCAGCACATTTTCAAGACAGAGAAGTGTTGCCCTTCTATCACAAGTAGAGTCATTACACGAAGTCTCCCTACATCTCCAGAACAAGGGATTTATGCAATGTCCCACATCAAATGGAAAACCCTTCTTTGTGAATCTTTGCTCTCCTCCCGGATTTCTTTTTGATATAACGCTTTTGGTCTTCTCTGTTTTCTTTATGCTTCTCAGATGGCATCAAGGGGATACCAAGAAAAAAACAGCAGAGAATTTCATTATTTGTGAAGCTAGAATCAGACCATGCAACCTGAACAAGCACACAAGCAACTATTTAGCTTACTCTATAGGGGAAGAGCATACACTGGCCTCATATTTTGGGGACCTGAGCACCTAGAGCCTGAACTTCAAGAGAAGATTTAAAAGGCAGAGAAGGTGTGCCAATACCCAGCTCTGATGGTAAATCTTCCTAATGGGAACCAAGAAAGGGTTTACTGGGGGTGAGTAAAGGTCAGCTAAAGGGGCTATAGCTCCCCATGCGCACTGCCTGACGAAATCCTCACTTGTGGGTTGATACTACGCAGCTGCAGCTGCCCTGCACGGCTGGGCTGCGTGTGCCCTGGCACACGTTCAGCTTGTGCTGGCCAAAGAGCACTTTGCTGGTCCAGCCTGGAACAGTTCTGCAAACAAGGCAAGCTGTATGAGCAAAAATCACTTGCTGCCAGTATAAGCTGTGTTCCCCTGGAAGCTTTTGCCAGTGTGAAGTGTTCTTAAAATCTGTAAAAATAAAACCCAAAAAATGTCACACCCTTGGCTGGCATCGGCATGTGTGCAGATGCTTTAAAGATATACTTGGCCCAGGTTTGCTTTTGCTGGATAAGACTACACCAGTGTAATTGTAGAATGTTATGTTAATAATAAATGTCATGTTTATTAACATATTTAACAATATCAATAAACGGGAAGCTGTCAAACTGGTGTTACCCTGAGCAAAGACCATAATCACAGAATCACAGAATCACAGAATAACCAGGTTGGAAGAGACCCACCGGATCACCGAGTCCAACCGTTCCTACCATAATAACACAAAATGGTAACTCCAAGGGACTACGTGAAAACAAGAACCTTTCTTCTGAGGGAGATGCAAAGCACTGTAACTGAAAAATAAAGGAATATCTCTCATACCTGTGTGAAGAGCATCTTTGAGATAGGGAAGATTACTTAGGCAGGGTCTAGAACAAATGGAAGCAGGAAAGGAAAAAGAAATGAGCTTCCACCACAGCAGATCAAGGTCTTTGGATTCCCAAAGGTTATTTCTTTGTTAATAAAAGTCCGTGAAAAAGAGTGTACATTGTTGTATATTAAGAAGCATCTAAAGTGATTCAGCCTGCCACAGTGGAGTGAAGACTTCCATATGAGAGTCCCAGAGGGAAAATTAGCGGCCCTGAATATACCTGGCTGACACAAAGCATGTGTCCTCCCAGGAATAGACAGGCCAGACTCGGCATCTGCCCAAGAAGTCTAAATGCAAACCCTTGAAAACTAAAATTAAAAAGTAATTACCTGAATAGGGGTCATGGAATCCATTACTTTGGAGATAGGGCTTATTAGAACAAGAGAATATCAGACCACTATGACAAGTGTGACCTGCCATAATCCAACTAAACCACAGCTGCATATAAAAAGGTACTTCTGCAGAGCTACCTGGTTTTCAGAGCACTGTTAGCACTGGAATCCAGCTTTGCTCTATGGCAAGAGATCACCAACCTTCTTCCCAACTGGCTATAACGGGGGCTATAAACTGGGGAGACTAAACAGTTGTGATTCAGAATAGACCAGCTGCCTTTGCCAGCTGAGGTTTGGAGAGGGGAGGATTTAAAGACATTTTAGCACCATATTTTTTCCTATTCAGCTAGCACTTTTTTCCCGTAATTTCCTGCATGTTAGTAGGATGTTTGGAGCTTGAACTGACAAAGCTCATGAGTCTTTCCAAGTCAAGAGCTTGGAAGTCAATAGGATTACTCACCTATTTGAAAGCTCAATGGAGCAAAGGAGGTGAGGATTATAGGGAGTGGGAATGTATAATATTTTACGAGGAAAACTGATACCAATGGAAAAAATGGACAAGCTTTCATGGAGACAAGCTCTAAGTGAACCCTGTCTAAAGTTTTGTTTCTAGTGTGGATTAATTTCTTGGTTCACATTTCTGTTGCCTTGAAACACCCCTGGGCCAGTTCCCTCCCATTTCCAGGCCCCTGGCTGCAGTGCCTTTTCCCACAGCCTGGTCAGACCTGAACTGCTCTCTAGATGTACCTATTGGTTTTTGGTTTTTTTTTATCCCAGGGCACCTGAGGCACCAAGGCACCTCTTGAATTATATGCCTATAATTCAGGGGGATTTGGGACACCTGACGTGTAATGTAACGTTACACAATTACATCCCAGATCCCAGCTTTCAACAGCTAAAATCCAGCAAGCCTAGATGAGGTGATTTCAGGCTGAGTTCCTTTGTGGTTCCATTATATTTTTTTGGACAATGATTAGCTGTAACATAAAGCAAATCTAAAAAAAATCTGGCTCTGAATTCTCTGTATACTCAATCCTCTAATCCACCCCCACATAATCTGTTATATCATACAGCCCTTGGTGTAGGTGTGTAATTCAGATCTGATGACTGAACACTATTATGTGAACACCCACAGGGTGTTAGCAGACGGAGCGATGCTGCAGTTCTTCCTGCTGTACAGCAATCAAGCTCGAGTATCCCGATTCCCCCTCCACCCTTTCACCCCATCTGTGCCCTCTTCCACAGTGCCAGCGAATTGGTTTCTACAGACCAGACCAGTGTCTGTGCTCCACTCCCTTCTCCAAGTCTGCTTCAGGGAGATGGAAAAAGGTGCTTACTTGTGTTTGGCTTCATCAGAGCAGCAGTCTCCCAGCTCTACAAGTTAGTCTGGAAAATAGGATATTCTGTGTTTCATTTTGTGCAAACTCATGAGCTGATGATCAGCCTTTGTGAGGATAAGCAAGAGAAAAAGAGGATGGGGAGAAGGATTTCAATTTACTGCATGTTCCCTTGATATTCCACTTCATTTGATATACAAGGTCTCCATTTAATTCAGCACCTGCTGGGCAGATTTAAACCCTGTTAGAAGTTACATTGGCAAGATAGCTGCTCTTACAATACATATAGAGTGTATTCCTATTCCATAGACTCATAGACTCGTAGAATCATAGAATGGTTTGGGTTCCAAACCATCCAGTTCCACCCCCCTGCCATGGGTAGGGGCACCTCCCACTGCATCATCTTGCTCAAAGCCTCATACAATCTGGCCTTCAACACCTCCAGGGATGAGGCAGCAACTTGTGCCAGTGCCTCACCACCCTACA
This sequence comes from Phaenicophaeus curvirostris, assembly GCF_032191515.1. Lineage (NCBI taxonomy): Eukaryota > Metazoa > Chordata > Aves > Cuculiformes > Cuculidae > Phaenicophaeus > Phaenicophaeus curvirostris. Next base: position 10,190,690 of record NC_091400.1, on the reverse strand, counting down.
ATAATAAATTTCTTCCTAATATCTTCCTAATATCTCATCTCAATCTCCCCTCTTTCAGTTTAAAACCAGTACCCCTCATTGCTTGCTTATACCACACAGTCTTAGTTCCTTCATTTATTGTATTTACACTAGAACTGCAACTTTGAAACCAAATGTCTTCTTATACCCATTTAGATTCGCCAGCCTTCACAGTATGTACCAAATGCAGAGTTTCTGAAAAACAAAGGACTAGTGAACAAGTGCTGCTGCCTGCCAATAAAAGTTTGCTACAGAAACTTCATAGGAAGCCTGATGAATCTTTAAAAAAAAATACCAACAACTTCCACCCACCCAAATACTAACTGAACAAATTGGCCAAAAGCCTTGTATTCTTGCAGAAATCTACGTTATTATTAAGAAAAGATGCAGTAAGGAAGATGCAGTTCCTCGCATGATGCAGCTTAAACGGAGAATAGCGAAAGGGAGCACAGCAAAAGTAATGTCAGTGAGGCTTAGGACAATAGAATCATTAAGGTTAGAAAAGACCTCTAAGCTCATCCAGTCCAACCATAAGTCCCCGTGCCTGCTAAACCATGTCCCAAAGTGCTACATTTGCATGTTTTTTGAACCTCTCCGGGGATGGAGACTCCACCTCTGCCCTGGGCAGCCTTCACCACTCAACGCATCCTGCAGTTGTTATTTGACTAATGGGCATCCTTCTTATTTTGAAATCTAATTAAAATTTGTTACCAGATATCACATTAGCTGATTGCAAAATCTGCTTCATCAGCACAGAACTTTTTCATATCACTGGGACTGCACAGGTGCATACAAAGGTATAATTTGAATTTGTTCCTTATGAAACAGCTCATAAGTATAAAATTCCTTATTTTAGCTATTATCAGACATATTTTTCTAGGTGCCTATAATGGCAAAACTAACGTAAGCCACTCATACCATTAAAGCTTTGGGAGCTGACCAGGCTTGATACACAGGCTCCATGGGACCATAAAGAAAATGTCTGCAAGCAAATTCCTATCAAGAATGAATCAAAACTCTGTGTGAAATGTAATTTCAGAACCTTTGGCCTAGCAAAGTAATGCCAATTTAAGTATACAAGATAGGTCACTTTCCACTCTTGGCCTAGTCGAGTCAGCATCACTTCCTAGGCAAGACAGAGTGACTCAAAGCAGGAGTGTGTGCTCACTAAGGAAAGAACAAACCAGCCTGTGGATGGTGCTGGTGGATGAGAAGCTCAACATGAGCCGGTGGGGTGCATTTGAAGCCCAGAAAGCCAACCATATCCTGGGCTGCATACAAAGCAGTTGGGACCGGCAGGGTGAGGGAGGGGAATCTGCCCCTCTATTCGTCTCTGGTGAGATCCCACCTGGAGCCCTGCATCCAGTTCTGGAGTCCTCAGCACAGGAAGGACATGGAGCTGTTGGGATGAATCCAGAGGAGGCCACAGAGATGACCTGAGAGCTGGAGCACCTCCCATACAAGGACAGGCTGAGGGAGTTGGGGTTGTTCAGCCTGGAGAAGAGAAGACTCTAGGAAGACCTTAGAGCAGCTTCCAGAACTGAAAGTGGCTCCAGGAAAGCTGGGAATGGGCTCTTGATCAGGGAGTGCAGGGACAGGATGAGGGGGAATGGTTTTGAATTGAAAAAGGGAAGATTGAGATGGGATCTTAGGAGGAAATTCTTTACTGTGAGGCTGGGGAGGCCCTGGCCCAGGTTGCTGCCCCTTCTTTGGAGATGATCAAGGTGAAGCTGGATGGGGCTTGGAGCAACCTGATCCTGTGGGAGGTGTCCCTGCTCAACTGGTGGGGAGGGGGTGGAACTGGATGAGCTTTGATGTCCCTTCAAATCCAAATCATTTAATGATTCCACCTATGTCATAAATCAACTTTATTCCTACAGGAACCAACCTCAGTGGTTCCTTAGTCACCTCTAGAGGTAAAACCAAAGCAATCATGCTTCTCTTTAGGCAGTTCTTAATCAGGCTGGCATGTTTTGTCCAACCATGCACCACTGACCAGAATCCCAGAAAAATGACCAAAGTCTTTCCGCACAAATAACTTTTCCAAGCAAAAAAAAATAGATTATACCATAAGAAATCAAGTTGATTATTAGTCCTTTTTGTTTTAAAGTAATAACACATCCTCATTCTCAAAGTCACAATTGCATCATTTAATGGCTGTAGCTGTTGCCAGCACTCTGGATTAGTAAATCAAAATAATGAAATTGTGAAATATCTTCTTACCATCAAGAAAAGAAAAAAAAAAAAAAGAGTTTTAGGGCTTTCTCAAGCATTTTTGATGATGAGCTTGCCAATCAATTCTTGTTGTGTAGTTGAGCAGAAAAGAACTAATTATGTGACTTATAATTTTTTCTTAATTTCAGAACAAAGAACATGTAATAATTGTTGGTCCTGGAAACTTAAATATAGAATACACTATAATCCAGAGTTCATTATGACTTGAGGGACTGGTAATAATAATAATAAGGCTTTATGCAGTCCTAAGGAGCTTCATATCTAGGAGGTAAATACTTAAAAGCCAGGGTACATCAGCAAATCCAGAGCCAGGAACAGAGATTATTATGGTTTTAAGTGAGAGAACATTATAATTCTTGTTTTTAAATCAGCTTTAAATCTGATTGCAGAAGAGTTTGGTTTCAAAAGGGAGATTTGAAGTTCAACAACATGGGAAGGACCTACATTTCAGATACTTCCTATCAGATACTGTGTTGGTATTTCACAGTAAAAAAAAGCAGCCTGAAAATCATTAATCATTAAAATCATTAAACAAACTAAAGGTAAAAGCTTTGATCACATAGTAGAAATAGGAAGCAGGTAAGTATGCAGTGATTTCCTTTATTGTTTTGCCCTCAGACCACAATGACTGAAATTTAAAGTAATAGTTTATGACTTTTGTTTTCATTTACACTTTATATCTATAATGTTTTCATGATCTCGGTTCAGCGCTTCATACAGAAGGACCCTCACTGCAACAAGCAACCAGAGAACTGCCCTTGTTTTCCACAAGCTACAAAACCTGCGTGGTTCAAGTTATTAAATGACCTCCTTATTCTTAAAGCAATGAACCACAGAACCATCAAATCACAGAATGGTTTGGGTTGGAAGGGATCTTAAAGTCTACCCAATTTCACCCCTTTGTCATGGGCAGAAACACCTTCCATTGGATCAAGTTGCTCAAAACCTCATCCAACCTGGCCTTGAATGCCTCCAGGAAAAATAAATTAGTAACATCTGAGCCATAAATCTACATCAATAATAACATATAATCTTTCTCATATAACTCTAGTTATGGAGTCTAACTATAGGTACTCTATAAGTCTAATAAATTGTTATAGGTAACTCATTAAGGGTTGCAATAGCATGTTTGTCTCCTGAAGGGCCAGGCTGCCTTCAGTCACGTCCTCTGTGCTTTGCTTTGACCCTGAGCAACACAAGCCTTGTGGATGAAAAATAAAGATCCAGATTTACTTTTGGATGTACCAGTGGTTTCATAGTCCTTCTCCAAAGAAGAGAGGATTTCAGTCATGGGCTACCCACATTCCAGAAGTTGGCAGTGCTAGGTTAAGAGATGGACTTGATCTTAAAGGTCTTCTCCAACCTAAATGACTCCATGGTTCTATAGATACAGTAGCCATTGGACTGCAGAAGAGAAGGACTAGTGGAAGACTGGTTCTATGAAATACAAATTTGAGTTAGTAATGAATCCTATAGAGTGGGCTTCACCATCAGTTTTGCTTTGGAATGGCTGTTTTAGCTGGTCTGGCCGCTGCAAATCATCTCATTAAGATGCTACCTCTCCACAAATACCAGGAGTAGCAGAGGTCACAGAGCCCATTAGTCAGCATAAATATTCTCTTCCTATAATACTTGGCTTTGGCTGTAAATTGCTTTCTGGATTTAGCACTGACGAGTGACCTTACAGAAGTGAGCCTGCTCCTGCAGTGAGGGATGCTGGGCGAATGTTCTGTAGAACAAGACAAGAAAAGCATCCCAAAGCAGCCCCTGAACTGAGGGAAAGGTAACAGCTGGATTAATGTTCAACTGCTTCATTTTGGGGTTTGCCATGAATAACTAAGTGCAATTAATAAATAGTGCCCTGAAGACAGGATCGAAAAGATTTTGGGTGTGGTGCTCAATCTTTCCTGAGATGGGGAGTAAGGCCAGCAGCCTATAATGGATTTAACTAATTCTCTTAATTGCAGCTTCATTTGCCTGATCTTTCTAAATGGTATTAATCTAGTGATTTGCAGAATAAGCACTTGGAAAAGACTTACCAAAATCACGTTAGAATCTTGAAGATATATTTCTCTTCTTAGACTTTTTTCAGTGGAAGAAGAGATTTCATTGACAATGCAAATTCTATTCATTTGGCTAAGCATTCACAAGCCTTTGTTGGTATAAAATAAGAATTAAAAATGCCATTAACAAATTCAACCTTTAGAATCAACATTGGTAAAGACAAATTCTGCAAGGCTCCTAATTAGTTATTTATAGATTAAATATTTTGTAAAAGACAAAGCTGCAGCACTTCACTCTCATTTTCCATGCTCCACTTTGGGAGACAATGAGATAATCACATTTCTTTGTCACTCTTTGACTGGACAGCAACAAATCTGCACAAGAAGCCTTTAGCTCTGAGGAAATTCCAGCCATCAGAAGTTATAGCTCTCATCATCATCAGGTTAGGAAAGCTAATGCCCAGATAGAATTAAACCTGGCCAAGGATGTTGAGGACACCAAGAAAAGCTTCTATAGGTATGTCCCTACCTATAGGGCCCTCTCCAGAAGGAAATGAGAGACTTGGTTGCCCAGGATATGGAGAAGACAGAGGCAGAGGTACTCAATGACTTTTTTGCCTCATTCTTCACTGGCAAGGGCTCAAGTCACATCACCCAAGACACAGAAGGCAAAGGCAGAGACTGGGAGATTGAAGAACCATCCACTGTAGGAGATCAGGTGTGAGAACATCTAAGGAACCTGAAAGTGAACAAATCCATGTGAACTAGATGATCTTTAAGGTCCTTTCCGACCCAAACCATTCTATGATTATATGATCACCTCAGGTTTTCCATATCAGATTTTCCCTCTGCTCCCACCACACCACCACTCTGCTGGTCAGTCCCCTTCTCTGAAGAGCTCCTTAAATTGCACCTAGCAGAGTTAAAGCAATTTAAAAAGTCTTGAGAGGCAGACTAACACCAAAATTTCTTGGCACAACAGAAAATTTCTTCTGTGACAGGGGTTTGTCTGAGAAAAAGGTAATGAAGTGCACCTTATGGAAAGAAGTGAAGCTTAGCAAATGCTGTTGACTATGCTGGTTTTGACTCATGAGTCAGTTTGAGTTTGATCCCATTTGAAGTACTGCAGAGGTAACTTCTACTCTCCTTGCCTGAAACCCAACAACACTGACTTGTGCTTTCACCCATGCAAACAAACATCCAAGATCCCAGCAGTGCAGCATCCAGCAGCCAAATCCAGCTCTGCTGTGCCTTTAGCTCAAGAGAAGGTTAATTCTATCTTTTAACTACAAGCTGTGAATAAGTTATATATGAAAAATTAATCAAACATGAGTAATATGGGCTGTCCTACCATGCACACAGCTGTGCTGACTTAATGAAGGTTCACACTGCTTGTCCTTTTCCTTCCCCTGAGGGACCTGGGTCTGTTTAGCCCGGAGAAGAGGAGGCTGAGTGGAGACCTATTGCTGTCCACAGCTCCTGGAAAGGAGGTTATAGAGAGATAGGTGCTGGTCTCTTCACCCATGTAACAAGTGATAGGATGAGAGGAAATGGCCTCAAGTTGCACCAGGGAAGGTTTAGATTGGATATTAGAAACAATTGCTTTACTGAAAGAGTGGTGAAGCACTGGCAGAGTCTGCCCAGGGAAGTGGTGAAGCCTCCAGCCCTGGAGGTGTTCAAAAAATGTGTAGACATGGTACTTTGGGACACAGTTTAGGAGGCACAGTGGGGTTGGGCGGATGGTTGTGCTGGATGATCTTAGAGGTCTTTTCCAACCTTAAATATTCTATGAGTCTATGGTTTGCCACCTCCACTGTTGTTTTGCCTTCAGTTGGGCTATAGGTTGCTAGGGAAGACTTTATTTTTCACTCTGTGTTTGTACAGAATCAAGCTCAGGGAGCCTCCAAAGGCCTCACACTCTATCGTACTATTAGCAATTAAGAATAGTCATTATTTTATTCTCAGTATTTAATCAAAGAGAAAAACTCTGCTTCAAAGCTGCACACCCTGTTGCAAGTAGCAAAGTGCTTGTGATACCCACGGCCTTTTTGCTGCTGTTAGCTAGCCACTCACTTAATTTTGTGTAGTTTAGCACATTACAAGATTGTTCAAAAGTGCCATAAATGATGTCAGGCACCATCAGAAACCACTTCGGAAAATCATTGCCTGTAGCCAGATCAAAAGGTGAACACCTGGAAACTTGCAGTTCTGGGAAAGCAGAATAAATCTTCTTTCCCCCTCCCTTTCTCTTCCTCTTGGAGATTTGTTTCTTTTTGCCTTAAAGAATTTGGAAGGTTTATTTACAGCTTTTCAAATGACCCCTAATCTATTTAGAAAAACATAGCATGGCAAATTCATCTCGGGTGTAACTCCATTTGTTGACTTAAGCAGCCTTGTGCCAGAAGGGAGCCTGGCCCGGGAGTTTCTCTGTGGAGAAAAACAAAGCATTTGAATACAGTGCTTAATTGGCTTGTTGAGTCCCATCGCAGACTGTCCTGGAATACATTTATTAAAGGTAATTCTCTTATTTTGCTAAGATTGTATCAGTAACTGAAACTCAACGTGCAGTTTTAAACCTTGTCTTGTTCCCCAGGCTTCACTGCTGGAGGCTGATAATTTTCATAACACCTGACAACATTTAAAGAGACACTGTATTATGTAGTTTAGTGAAATCTAAGACCATAAATAACTAGGAAAGTTGCTTATTCTGTCAGATATCAGCCATAGAATTAATTAAACAATCCATCAGGGTAATCTTTTGGGAAGCAATACAAGAAGTTATTTACTCTGGTACTGTAGAACTGAGAGATGTGCTGAGAGCCTGTTGCAAAGACATATAAATAATATTAAAATGGTGCCTGCTACAGATAATTTAATCAAAATATAATTGCTTTCTTTAAGTTACAAATTGCTAACATTCTCCTTTTGATGAGGTTTATATACCAATTCATTATTTTTCTCAGTGAGGCCCAAACAATAAATACTTCTATGAATACATAAACCCCAGAAAAAGAGCCTGGGGCACAAACAGTCCCATCAAAAATGGGAGCTGCCACACTCCATGCAATAGTGCCTTAAAAATACATCATAAATCTGGCTGTCAGAGCTCTCTCTCTCTCTGTTGTATATGGAACATGGGGACAAGGGAACAGTGGAAGATTGTTGGGGGAAAGGATTGGCAAACAGGATAAGGAAAAGGGAGCAAAAAGGAGGGAGAAAATTAGGAAGGGGGAAATACGTTCTGAAAAGCAAACAAGCAGCAAGTGAGATTGGGAGGTAGAGACAGGGCCAAAGCATCAAAGGACAACCACCCCTCTTCCCTGTGAGGCTGCTGGGTGGATAGAAGAGTTTATAGCATGAATCCACATCAAGAAACAAACTAATGATGAAGTCAGTAGAAAAATGGTGAATAACGTGTATATGCTTTGGAAGAACAAGTTGCTTGGCTTTCATTTGGACACTACTGACATTGTGAGGGCAAGCTTGTTTTGTGCTTTCTCAGAAACAAAAAGTTCTGGACAATTGTAATTATTTTACTATGAATGAGCTCACTTTAAAGAGTAGCATTTCATGTAGTTTTGTAGAAGGCTTCCATCTTTTTTCTGACTTCAATATAACAATGTGAGAGTTGTGGTTACTGTACTGCTCTGGGCTTTCACCGTGACTTTGGTCACATAGTTTAACAATTTATAATGAAATCCTGAGGCCACAGAACGTATGCAAGCACATTTCAGGCTGGCCTGATGTTTCAAGATTTGTTTCAAAAATGAAAATAACCTTCCATGTGCAAACAAACAGATTTGCAGAAAAAGAACTAATAAAACAGCCCCTTGATGAAATATCTAATCAAGTTTTTTACAATCCCCAGTCCTTGCTAAAGAAGCTGTGTGGGCATATGCACATGCACTGCTGCTAAAATCGGTTTACTACATATGCTAATAATACACGTGTATTATTATTAGCTAATACATATGCTAATAATTTCATCCAGGGCAAAAATATTAGAGGGAAAAAAAAGTATTATTCTGCAGAAGGCTCGTTTGATATCCAAGAAAACGTTGAATTTATACATTGAGACAATGAACACTTTTTCTCATCTGAAACACCACCAGGTAATTTAAAAGCAACAAATATAAACAGTATCAAACCCCAAAGAATTCTTTTGAGATGAAGTAAATGAAATACCCCAATTATTTCTTATGTTTCCAATTCAGCATCAGTGGGATTTTCAAACTGACTTCATGAGAGCAAGATCAAGCTCTGTTGCAGCAAAACTGTCATAGACTGAATTTTGATCTGGAAGTATAAAGCCTGAAAACTTTTGTTTTCACTTCGGTGGGCTCTTCTGTCCGAAGCAGACTTATAATCCTTTCAGTGATTCCAGGTTACAAACGACACAGCTAATCCGAAAAGAAACATTTAGATGTTTGATGTTAACTGCAATAACAGCTTTATTCACTTAGAGCTCTTAAACTTTTAAATAAAGCAGAAACTTGACACACAGTTTCTGTTTTATTTATATAATAGATCTATCCCTCAAATTTTGAAGCGATAAATCTGAATAAAGAGTAATAATTCTCAGTATTCGCTGTTTAGTTTGTATGTGTTAGTATTGCATAATAAATACAAGTTTTAAATATTTTTTCATAGAGGTCTTTACTTGAACTTAAGCATAAGTTATCTAAACAGTTGAAAAAAGATTTATAGTTATGAAGAGGCCTATATGTCAAGCAAAGTTTTATGATATGTTCCATAATAAATTAGCAATAAATGGATACAGGTGACTGTGGAATTTATGGCCTTTAATGTTTTAATGCTTCACTAAAGAAAAACCTATTATTAAGGTCCTAAAGGGTAATACAGGAATACCATCTACAAATTGTCAAATTAAATAGTTGTTGCCAGGTATTTGAAAAGTGGAACATTGTGGTTTGACCAGCAGCGGGGGCAGACAGCAAAGAAAGTCACATAAAATGAGAGCATTTCAAAAGTACAAGTGAAGATTTCAGTCTGCGAACTCTGCTTGAGTGGTCACCTCTGCTCCTGTTGGACTGAAAACAAGGGGCTTGACCCTTAACCATCTCATATTTGATGAATCTATAATTATCCTGGTGATCTGAGTCTACTGTGGGGCTCTGAATTACCCATACTGGTAAAAGCTGCTTAATCATCTCAGCCTAATTGATGGTTAACAGTCTGTGAGCGAAGCACTTGGCTGAGACCGTTCCAAGTGTTTCAATCCACGTGAAAACTATTCCTTGATTCCAGGAAATACCACACTGTGGAGAAAAGAAACAGATTTCACTGTCCTGACACTGTGACCTCAGGTAACACTAGGAACTGCCTTAAAACAGATCTGGGCAATTGCCAAACCTCGAGAATGTGCCAACCACCTCCGCTAACATCTCTTGAGTGGTGAAACCCCATCAAAAGATAAAAATATGGATAAAGGTGAGGAGAATCCAACCAGAAGATAAACCAAGCCTGTGAATCAAAACAGAGATGGCATGTGAAGGGGTAAGGGGCAGAGATTTCTCTTTGAAGGGAAATCAGACCTGGCAGTAAGGAGTTAAGATCCCAAAAGCACTTGGCACCACCTGTTCACTCATGGGAAACAGCCCCCCCAGAGATGTAACCCAGACCCAACCCAGCACTCAAGAAAAGACTGGGTCAAAATTACCTTTTAAGATTAGGCGTAGCCAAGCCACCAGCACAATGTCTGCACGTTAACACATCAGCACAAAGATAGGGCAAGGGGGAGGGGGAAAGAGTTATGCAAAAGTGCTCTGAAGGGCAGCTCATCTCTAAAAGGAAACACATGTTGCCCAACCTACGCCTAATCAGGCTGGACAGTAATTAAAAAATATCTTTTATTTGGAGAGTTGGGTCTTGAAACTACCAACTCACACCATTAATCTTTTTGATCTACTGCAACTATCTGCAGCAAGGGTCAGCGAGTGGGATCTCTGTCATTTGTAGAGGGACGAGCACCTTGACAGGACAGTGAGCTGTAAAACAGCTATAGTCATTAAAGGCAGTTATCGATTAATTTTGATTGGGAAAGGGGAAGGATAACCCCATGCACCAGTACAGGTTAGGGGGTTGACGTGTTGGAGAGCAGCTCTGCAGAGAAAGACCTGGGAGTCCTGGTGGACAGCAAGCTAACCATGAGCCAACAACATGCCCCCTTGGCCAAGAAGGCTAAAGGTGCCCTGGGGTGCATAGAGAAGAGTGCGGCCGGCAGGTCGAGGGAAGCTCCCCTCCCTCTTGACTCTGCTGTAGTGAGGACACATCTGTAGTATCGTGTCCAGTTCTGGGCTCCTCAGCTCAAGAAAGACAAGGAGAGAGTACAGAGGAGGTCACAGAGATGATGAGGGTACTGGACCATCTCTCTTACAAGGAAAGGCTGAGAGACCTGGGTCTGTTTAGCCTGGAGAAGAGAAGGCTGAGAGGGGACCTCTAAGATGGAAACTCTAAATATCTGCTGTGTTTCCATGCACTTTTATTTGGTATTCATCACTTGCCCTACAAATTCTGTGTCACTGTAAAACACAGATTACCATGTAAAGATCCCATGATTATTTCTCTGAATTCTTTATCCCTCAGGACAGAACAAACTGAGACGATTGTGTGAGCAAAGGATTAGTTGAGCTTGAGCAAGGGTCTCCAGATCAGGCTCTAGAGTATAACATCACCCCTCTGCTGTCGAAGAAGTATTTCCATTCAGGAAATATGGGGAAAAAGACATCCTAGTACCCATTTCTTTTTTGTTCTTAAACAACAGAAGTCAGCAGACTTAGATCTAATCATGATCCTTCTTAGGTTAATAGCAGTTTTATGACTGACTTCAGTAGCTCTGTGTCTGGGTAGGAACTGGATCGGCTTTAAGGCCCCTTCCAACGAAAACCATTCTATGATTCTTGGAAGTGTCTACAGAGAGAAATACTCTGGAAATCTAATCTTACAAGAACACTCAGCTTCTGGGGACACAGCAAGTAAACCAACTCTTGCGTACAGAGAGTTGATATTTTCTTCTAAGTGAAAAGTTACAGAAAAATAGGAAAGATTTGCTGGTTGAAACCAATATTTATTTAATTTACGTATTTAGCTAGCAAACTTGTACACTACTACTTTACTCCAGGTAAGGTTTTCATTACAACTACAGGCTTCTATAATATGTTTTTCAAGCCATTGTGCCTCTATCTACTATTCCATCATGATAAATCTTTAAAGATTATATAGCTATGTTTCTTGAGATTTCCAATAATGACATATACAGTAGTGTTTAGATGAGTATAAAGAAATAAAATTTATGGATTTCAGATGTTTCTGAGTTTCTGAGACTGAAAAATATGCAAGTGAGGAAGTGAAGAGGTATCATATAAGGAACTACAATTGCTTTGCATCTGGGATTTTCAAACATGTTTAAACCATTGGAATCCCTTCTTGCATTTTGATATATTTCAAAGAGTTTTAAAGATTCTTTCTTCATACAAATGCTGTGCACTGGGACTGGGTGTGAACCAAATCCCAACTCTGGATGCTGCTTTTCCAGTCTGTGGCTCGGCATCACAACCTCAACTGAGGTCCCAGCTGAGGGTCCTCCCTGTTATGTTCAGGATTCCCAATTCTTGTAATAATGTTTAAGGAAGCATCTTGAGTACTAAAATTATATCTGTGACCTCTGAGGGCTACAGCTGGAAAGGAAGGGCTGGTAAACTTCAGCTGCAGCCACCAGAGTGCTGCCTGGAGACTGGACAGCAGGGACTCATGATGTTTCCAGTGACTACCAGCGGAAACTGCAGTATCGCTTGTTAGGGCTTGCAAAACATGATTGCTTTTGCTGCCTGAGCAGGGTGTACTGAGCTAAAGCCAGTACACACTGAAGTGCGTAGAGATACAGAAGGCACGTGGTTTTCATGGAATCAGAGAGTGGTTCAGGCTGGAAGGGACCATAAAGATCAGCCAGTTCCAACCCCCCTCCCATGGATCAGGGTGATCCAAGCCCCATCCAACCTGGCTTTGAACACCTCCGGGGATGGGGCAGTCACCACTGCTCTGGGCAACCTGGGCCAGGACTGCCCCACCCTCATCGTGAAGAATTTCTTCCTAATGTCTAATCTAAATCTTAAGATCCCTTCCAACTCAAACCATTCTGTGATTCTCTGAAGTAACAAGTAGGACAAAAGGAAATGGCCTCAAGTTGTGCCAGGGGAGGTTTAGACTGGATATTAGGAAAAACTTCTTTACTAAAAGAGCAGTGAAGCACTGGCAGAGGCTGCCCAGGGTAGCGGTGGAGTCTCCATCCCAGGAGGGGTTCAAAACACTTGTAGCTATGGCACTTCATGACATGACTTAGTAGGCACAGTGAGGTTGGGCTGACAGTTGGACTGGATGATCTTAGAGGTCTTTTCCAACCTTAGTGATTCTATGACTCCATGAATCTAACCCAAGCTTTGTCTGTAGACGCACTTTATCAAATGTCCTCACCCTGGGACTGGGAGAACGAAGTGACAGCACTGCATCACCTCTCCAGGAACCAAACCAACTGCAACTTGTCCGGAGATGAATGTCTGGTTCTGGTTCTATTTCTACAAGGCTCAAGTTAAACTCTATATTCTTGCCCTCTGTCATTTGACAGAAGAATACACTCATCCTAACATTTGCACTGCCTGTCGTGCTACCATCGTTAAGAGAAACTACTGCCTTGTAAAAATGTAACTACATGTGTTTCATAAAAATCGATATAAAAATAACAACACTGGGGTGCTTATATCTTTCTGGAACAATTGAATTCTGCAACAAGCTTCTCTGGTTCCTTGTCCTGCGAATGGATCAGATTACATTTCACTAGGTAATAAAGTGTGGTACAATAGCCTGCCCAATCTGTTTTCATCTTGTCTCGTACAAAATCTCAGATACACTTACTCATTATTCAACCTAATGGGCCTACATTTGGCATATATTGAATGTTAGCGCTCTCCATGGGAGTTGCAGAGGTTAACTGCTCCTAACAGTCTCTTTCCTTCCTCCCTGGGCATGTTTTCGCCGTGGATAATAGAAACAACAGGACTGAATGTCATAATACAGCAGGCTGAAGGTGCCAATACAAACCACAGTGATGAAGTAATGGTAGCAATTCTTTTGTCTTAATCCCTGATCATCCCAATGGAATCTAGTCCATACCTGGAAATAGTTTGAAATGTATCAGAGAAGGAATCTGTTCCTGCCAAAACGCTTGCAGAACTGAACATCCGTGTTATTAAGCACTATTATCATTCTTTATTCACTTTATTAGTAGAGTTTGAATCCTGTCAGAAGCTGAACTGGAGATGATACAACCTTCATTCAACTATCATTTCAGAGGAGGAAAAAGTTCTTACTAAATAGAAATCACAGAACCATAGAATGGTTCAGCTTGGCAGGAACCTTAAAGCCCATCCACTTCCAGCCCCCTGCCATGGGCAGGGACACCTCCCACTGGATCAGGTTGCTCAAAGCCCCATCTAACCTGGCCTTGAACACCTCCAGGGATGGGGCAGCCACCACTACTCTGGGCCAGGGCCTCATCACCCTCATTGCGAAGAATTTCTTCTTAATGTCTAATCTAAATCTTCCCCTTTCCAATTTAAACCCATTCCCCCTTGTCCTATCACTCCAGGCCCTTGTAGAAAGTCCCTCCCTGGCTCCCTGAAGCCATTCCTTCTCCAGACTGAACAACCTCAACTCTCTCAGCCTGCCCTCATAGCAGAAGTCCTCCAGCCCTTGGATCCCCTTCACTGCCCTCTTCTAAATACAAATGATCTAATTTAATGTTGACTCAGAGGTAAATCACAGTAATTGTAGTGCTGTAAGAGGTTCTGCTGCAACATATTAAAAACTAAATCACTTTTCAAAACAGAAGCTTAAAAATATTTGTATATAATTCATAGGCTCTACAGCATGGAATGACATAAACTGCTAATTCTGCATGAAAAGGAATAAACTCTTGATACAGTGGAGATATTTTCTTTGCTCTCATTTTGCACTATGATATTTTTCCAGTCCCTGCTCTCGAAGTAGATACATCACATTTTGATGTAGTTAGGTGCTTTTCAAGGTGTGAAATTGGTAAGCACCAACACCAAAGGGAAAAAGATTCCTTTTAATACCGTGCTGTGCCACTTGAAGCAGTCTTACCCTTCGGCTTTGAGCCAGCAAACTCCAGTGAGAACTATTTTATAGCACATGACTATAATAAAAGATATTTAAACATGGCCTAACAATGGATTAAACTAGTAAGACATAGTTTGTGCTAGATCCCAAGGATGAATATCAAAAATAGAGGCAATAGTTTTGAAACAACAGCCAGCAGTGAAAAGTTTACTTCTAATATAAACCAGACAGTCCCCAAAATAATTTGTGGTTTATTTAATTCTTACCGTTCCTCTTGTGTTCTTTGAGTAAGCTAAAGTAAGACACCCGCCTAAAAACACCAGCTGGTTTCGATTTTGATTCTGGATGTCTAGTGAGCTGAAAAACTGTAATCTGCATCTGCAAGGGTGGGGAGGAATTTCTATAAACAGCAAAAATAAGGATTTGCTTTGGGGGGAGGGAGGGCAGCTTATGAGAAGGTGCATTTGGGAAGAGAAAAAACCACCTCGCTAATGAATTATAATAAATTACTGTTTTGTCATTATCTGGTTATATTTGCACAAACATCAATTGCATGTGAGCCCTGAAAAAAGAACGTCTCATTGCCTTTAATATGCACTGCAGAGTGCACCCATACAAAATCACTACTGCAACAAAACCAGCTGCGTGTAATAGAAAGCAAATGATTTACAATGTTACTATAAGAAACTACTTTATTTCATATTATCATAAAAAGAACAGCACTGAAAATTTGCATGACAAACACAAGGATCCAGGAAATTCCAAATCTAATTCATTTTTAGGTTTTAATAGGTATTAACTTACGGAGGTGAATTGTTGAGAGCATTTCTTGAAGACTTGTGGTATGGCTGCAATACTGGAACTCATATTCAGTGAAATGAGAACAAGTCCAGTAAATGAAGAAAATGCATAAGCCTTAAATAATTTGGATTCGTTGCTGAACCTAAAAAAAGCATATTTATTTTTATCACCATGCGATGGATGAAGGTTCAGGTCTGTCGAGGATCTCTCTCTTAAGTCATTAGGACTTCACTTCTGTGAACCAAGACTGCTGGATTAGATGCTATTCTTCAAATTTCAGTTCTGTTATCAACCTGCACAGTTGCTTTTTTTAAATTATGTAAAATTATAAGAAATCATAGAATCACAGAATGGTTTGGGTAGGAATGGACCTTGAAGATCATCCAGTTTCAACCCCCCTGCCAAGGCCAGGAACACCTCCCACAAATAAACGTAAGCAGTTTCTAACCCACGTTCTGCCCAGTCTCATGGAACAGTTGGGTTACTCAAGTGATTTAGCAGCCTACGAAGGATCAACTCCCATGAGTATGGATGCAGAACTTGATCTCACGCAAGTCATGAAACACATTTCTGTTGTATTGTGGAAGGCAAGCTTCTTTTATGTAACTATCGAAGGAGATAACAGTTATTACCAAAAAGGTGGCAGGCACGTAAAACAAAAACCAACGTCTTGAACAAATGAAGCTTTATAAGACCCAGGCAGGACTCAAACAAATGTTCAATGAAAGTCACTTTTACAGCTTTACTTTGGTTTATCGCAAGGCAGTAATAAATGTGTCTCATTAAAAGCCAGTAAAAGAACACCACCTACACCACCAATCGCTGTAACTGCAGATACAGCAGATTTGGAATAGTTACCTAAAGACCCTCATTTCCTAGCATTTAATGCTTCCCTGTCCATATAAACCAGCCTTCTATGGATTTAAAGACTGTTGCATGCTAAAAGCAGCAGCTGTTGCTGGGAAAATGACACTTTCAGAGCCCTGTTTCATTCTCAAGGTGAAGTTACAGGGAGGTTGAATGAACATGGAGCTCTCCTTGGGTAAAAAAAAATTGCCAGAGGAGAACATGCCAACAGAAAGACAAGCAATTCCCCCATTCTGGCTACAGACTAAGTGTTCTGCCTCGGCTTTATTGCTCAGCGGGTCAAATTCATTCCTGGTGAAATGGCAGTTCCCATGGTGAAGCCGCAAGAAAATTCTGAAACCTTCTGGCACCTGTCAAGAAATGGGGCTGTGAAAGCCGGGGGAGGAACTGGCATGTAGAAGCTGGGATTAAGGATGGGAGCCACCACATAAAAGGTTATTCTTGTTCTAGTTGTTAGAACTTTTTTATTGCGTAGAATTTACATACATGCTTATTAAGTGGTTTAAAAAAGAAGCCTGACAGATATTAAACAGCATGCCACACTCTTTATGCTGCTGCCATACAGATGTGTCCAAAGCATAAACAGACTCACAGTCAGCACTCAGTTGCTCAATGGGAGCATATCTCTCCAGTAAGCTTCTCCAAACTTTTCAGGACAATTAACTTGAAAACTGGAAACTTTTTCCCCCTAGATTTGATCCTTTGCTTGATCTCTCACTGCTTTCCAATTACACAAGGAAAATATATAGCAAGTGTTCTAATACCCAAGATTGAATTTCCTAAACCTAAGCTAGCAGAAGAATTACTGGGCCAGAGATCCTGGCACAAGAAGTACAGCTGTGTGTGAGCTGGTGGGAAAACTACTGGAATATCATGACTACTCTTGGTGTTCACACTTCAAAGAAGCCATGGAAAACTGAAAATAGATCAGAAAAGAATGATTTCAAGATCTGGAATATCTGCCTTGTAGGGATAGATGTATGTAGCCTAATCTGTTTACTTTATCGAAAGAAAGGTTAAGAGACTTGATTGTGATATATTAATACCTACATGTGGAGAAGATTTGTCAAGGCTGTGTAATTTAGCAAATAAAAATGAATCAAGGCCCAGAAGCTGAAAATGGTCAAATTCTGATTCTGGATAAAGCAGGCAGGATTAAGAGTGAGGTTAATTAGTCATCAGAAAAATTTCTACAAAAGGATCCTGGGACCTTCACCTGGAAGCTTTTCAGTCAAGGCTGGGTGGCTGTTTGAATGGGGCTGGATGTGCAGGATTCCCACGTGAGAAATTTTGCCAGGGCAAATTTGTTACTCATGATGATCCCTATGACCAAGGTTATGCTGGGGCAGGTCAACCTCATTCAGTCAAACTGGTTGGCAAAACCAGCATTAGTCTATCATAGAAACATAGAATCACTAGGTTGGAAAAGACCTTAGAGATCATCAACTCCAGCCGTACCTGTCTACTACTAAATCATGTCCCCAAGAACCTCATCTACTCACTTTTTAAACCCCTCCAGGGATGGTGAGTCCACGACCTTGCTAGGCAGCCTCTGCCAGTGCTTGAGGACCCTTTCTGTGAAGAATTTTTCCCTAATGTCCAACAGTCATGCTGTTCAAACCCAGCAACGGTGCAATTACTAATATCTTACCCAAAAACTTATGTGACCCCTTGATATTGTCAGTGGGGATGGAAGGACCCAGGCAGGACATTACAGGAGATCACAGAATCATAGAATTGGTTGGGCCCTGGGCCAGGGCCTCCCCACCCTCATCATGAAGAATTTCTTCCTATAATGTCTGATCTACATCTTCCTCCTGAGATAAATTAATCCAAAGTGGAGTATTTAATTATAAATCCTTTTCTATCACTGTAAATGAAAGTGAACGTGTTGTTGCAGTAGTATGGGAGAGAGAAAGAATAAGATTGAGCAGCAGCAAAGAAACAAAGGAGAAGCTGAAGGAAAACAAAATATGGAGATGATTTAAAATCACTTAAGAGACCTGTGCCTGCTAATGCATTTTTTCAAATGATTATGACTTACATAAAATACATTCAGACATCTTCTTCTCATTAGAAATGTTAAGTTGAAAAAAATATAACCAGTATCCCAGTGTGTTCCTCTTACATGAGATTTTCAACCACAGCTACAGAGTTGCATCCAGCATCGGTATGCCCAAATATCATATGTTGCTGGATGTTGAGACATCTGTGTTCTTACATGGACAATCATATTTACCCCAGCATCAGTGACAGCATTTCTAGAGAACAATTGCTAATGTATTAGCATGATTTCTATTTTTCTGTTAAGAGTGGTATGCTCCATCATATTTTTCCAGCAGATGAGAGTTTCAAAAGAGCTGTTACAGAGAGCATTTACTGCTTTTTCACAAATTAGATAGACTAAGCTGTCAAACATCAGTGGATAAAGAGGGAGCACCATTGGTTTAAGCCATGAAAAGGCAGTGAAAACCCTAAAGTGACGGCCAAATAATGAAAACAAATCACTTCTGCTAGAGGTAGGTCCATTCATTGTTAGCATTGACTTTTTAAGTGAGGCTCAACCAGAGATAGCCCCAGTGGCAAACTTCCACAGCAATTCCTGTGTTAGAAGCAAAGACAAAGGAGCACGAAGAGCAAAGCTGCATATCTAGCAAGAGATTGTAACACCAGCTAACTGTTTTCATTTTTATTTACTCAGACTCCAAAAAGAACTAAATCTGACTGCATGGCTTTGTTTTCATGCACAGGTACATTTTCTGAGCATAGTCCTGAAGCGATAGTGGACAAGCTGACAGAAGAGACTCCATAGATTCCTTCCAGTGTAGGGGAAAGGGCTTCAGAGCTGCAAATAATAATCAGAGGCTAAATTCTGCTCTCTGTCACACTGGAGAGCAATCGAAGTAATTACCCCACTGACTTCAGTGGAGTGATCTTAGATTTATATTACTGTAAATGACAGCAAAAATTGGACCCAATATAAAAATAACTTATCGAAGGCCCTAAGTATAGTTGCACAATTCAATCTGTAAATAATGCCACTAATGCACATATGGCTAATTTACATCCAGACTATGAGAACATATCCAGCGCTGATTTCCAGGATGCGTGAAGCACTAGGCAGTGCCAAAATAAATTTGCAGTATTCCCATAGCCCTCATGATCCTTCCAGCTTTTGGTGTTGGGAAGATGTCCTACAGATACTTTGGAAATGTGAAATCATATCAGTTATATGAGTTAGTATTACATAATTCCTACAAAAAAAGGCATAGAAGGCTGTAAAGCAGCACTCTGTCTACTTGCATGAGCTCTGCAAGCTCTCTCAGTAAGTTGTTTTGTATGTAATTTGTCTCTTACTGGGAGCAGAATTTTAGGAGCAGCTTGAGTTTTCTAAGAATAAACCATGCTTCAAAGAAAAAAGGCTTCTAAGTAACACTGGAGAAGAGTGCTTGGAGTACATACATTTAATACACATAAAACTTAACTACAGCAATTTAATTTAGATTCCTTCTTTAATCACATATTTATGTTAAGACCTTGCTGAAGCCAAATTGAAATTTATATTGCTAGGAGGCACAGATGATATAAAATCTGAATTAGTCACTAACTCAGGAAGAGAAAAAAAATCCTCCCAAAATCACAAATATTGATTAGGGCTTTATAACAGCTCTGCAATGGGAGGGAGTTAGAAAATCCACATCTTGGTTTACCAAGACTTGAAAGTTAAGTCTAATAAATACATCTACCCTCCTTCCTTCCTTCATAAAATATTTTATGCTGTTATTTTGTCCTACTTTTTTTGGTATCATCGGGGAAGAAGTGTTCTCCCGTTACCAACATGCAGGAGGTGTTGAGACCCTGCAGTTAACTGCAGATTAATCTCGGCTGACTCAGTGCTGCAGGTGGATCCCATTAGACCCTTCAACAACATAAGAGACATGGGGTAGTCCTCTGGTAGGAGAAAATCCCTGGGAAGAAATTTTAGGGGCAGCTAAGCCTGGGAAAAAAGTCTTGGGAATGAGCAGGAAGTTTAAATGTGTTGTTTTAGTTAAAGAAGCCCACGCTTCAAGGAGGGCTTGTTGCTCTTTTCAAGGAGCACATTGTGCTTTAAGGTGGGTAGGTACTTTACCAGCTCGTTGCAACTGCTAACTTAGTACACAAAGCAATGATAAAAGCATAACAATTTAATCTTCTTGCACATAATTCCTTTTTTACTGCCCTCATATGGCAGCCTTCTGATGTTAAATGCCTAGGTCCTGTAAAGCATTTTGAAGTCCTACAGAAGAAAAAGAAGTAAAGAAGTTCAGAACTTCTGTTATTACAACTTTTTTTAGGACATAATTTTCTGGTATTTGCTGAGATTCTCCTTAAGAGAGTTGATAACGTTGGATAATTTCTGAGGTAATGGTCTCTGAGATCCTTGGAGACCTATAAAGAGCGAGTAAATGCATAAGTTATTTAAACTCAGGAAAAATACCTCTGAAGAAACCTCATACTCAGACAATGATAAAAATCTCTTTCTTTCTTTCTTTTTTTTTTTTACCAGCTAGTTCATTAGGAAACCAGAATGAAGGTCACAATTTTCAAGTCATTTGTTTCTATTGCTAATGCTTCTTAGGCTCTGTTAAGCATGAAAAAGATTATTCTCTGTAGAGATGGCAAAATCGTCCTTGACTCTCCTTACATCTTTTCTGTCCATCTCCAAAGCATAAAAGTGGTTGGTGACCTTCAAGCGTGGGACATGTATGGAAAACAAGAAAACAGTGTGCATATTTAAGTCTGAAAACAGATGTCATATAGCCAACTGCTATTTCTAATGTAGTTTGAACCCCAGTTTGGGGAGTTTTAGGAGAGCCAAGGGCAAATCTGAATCCAGCCCTTAGCAGTTAGTGTTAGGAATGTTGTATCTGACTGGTCCTGTCCCCCGTGGAGCTACTGCTGAAGACAGTCTGAGTCCTACCAGGTCTAGGACGGGGCTACGGCCTTTCAGTGTGCCTATGGTATCTTGCAGCTATTCCATATTAGAAGCGCTTAAAGAGTTTGCACGATGGGGATGCTTTGACACTACAGCAAACTGATTTGCCTGCTTATGATTTGTGCTAAATCTGCTGAGAAGTAGGGGTCTTCGTGTCTTTAAATGACTGAACTGAAAGTTAACCCAGACACCTGACTAACATCTTGAGACACAGACAGTTTAGGACAAATCTGCATGACTGGCAGGTTTAATTATAGCATTTGATGACTGTTTTACAGGATTTAAGCCTCTTGGAACTTCACATCAGATGACAGTGTTGAAAGACTGTGAAACAAGTTCAGCTAAAAATGAACAAAAAAGATGATGCTTACAACACTCTTTGTGGTACCTGGTGTTTATTTGCAGTCTGATATTCTGTGCCTCCATGTTTCTGGTTGAAAAAATACTGGCTTTCTATCAAAACAAAGGACAATTCCATGGGTATTTTCCTGAGTTCAAGCCCCCAATCTCCTCTTTAGAGAATGTTTCCTTTGCTATTTTTTGTATGATCCTGTTTATTGCTGTAATGCAAGAAAACTAGCAAAGAATAAGGCAGTGGTGACCTGAATTGTATCCTAAGCATAGTGGAGGATAAACCCATACCCAGCAAGAGAGAACAAGGGCACAGAAATGATGACAGCAGCAACACCTGCAAGCTCGGTACTAGTGAAGTTTGTGTAGGGCTGTAAAATTCAGCCCTAGTTTTGAGGCAAAAGAGAGCTGAAGGATGAGATGGTGCTTGGATCTGGACAGGCTGGACCGCTGGGCTGAGTCCAACGGCATGAGGTTTAACAAGGCCAAATGCCGGGTCCTGCACTTGGGGCACAATAACCCTATGCAGTGCTACAGACTAGGAGAAGTCTGTCTAGAAAGCTGCCTGGGGGAGAGGGACCTGGGTGTGTTGGTTGACAACCGACTGAATATGAGCCAGCAGTGTGCCCAGGTGGCCAAGAAGGCCAATGACATCTTGGCTTGTATCAGAAATGGCATGACCAGCAGGTCCAGGGAGGTTATTCTCCCTCTGGACTCAGCACTGGTGAGACAGCTCCTCGAATCCTGTGTTCAGTTCTGGGCCCCTCACCACAAGAAGGATGTTGAGGCTCTGGAGCGAGTCCAGAGAAGAGCAACAAAGCTGGTGAAGGGGCTGGAGAACAGGCCTTATGAGGAGCGGCTGAGAGAGCTGGGGTTGTTTAGCCTGGAGAAGAGGAGGCTGAGGGGTGACCTCATTGCTCTCTACAACTACCTGAAAGGAGGTTGTAGAGAGGAGGGTGCTGGCCTCTTCTTCCAAGTGACAGGGGACAGGACAAGAGGGAATGGCCTCAAGCTCCGCCAGGGGAGGTTTAGGCTAGACATTAGGAAAAAATTCTTTACAGAAAGGGTCATTGGGCACTGGAACAGGCTGCCCAGGGAGGTGGTTGATTCACCTTCCCTGGAGGTGTTTAAGGCACGGGTGGACGAGGTGCTGAGGGATATGGTTTAGTGTTTGATAGGAATGGTTGGACTCGATGGTCCGGTGGGTCTCTTCCAACCTGGTTATTCTGTGATTCTGTGATTCTGAGGAGACACTCCATAAGAGTGAATGTGAAAAGTAAAAGAAAGCACGCAGAGCAAGACAGGGCTTAACTTGTCCAGAATGAGAAAAGCATGAACGCTTGGGGGATGCAAAATTTCAGTTCAGGACAGAAATGTGATGAATATTCATTTGGCTTCTACTATTTGCATCAAAATACTTCCACTTAATGAATTCTTCTCAAACCAAGACAGCAGAGAGAAACAGTAGCTTGAGAAAACCTTTCCAATCCACAGTGGTGGGTTTGAGCCCAGCTATTTGATTTCTGCAATTGATTAATTCCAGTGAATTCCTGAAGAAGTCACTAATTGAAAAAACAGCAACAGCTAAGATAAAGTTAACAGCCAACAATGCTTGGTCTCATAATTTGCATGGTTCCTCCAGAAAATGTGCAATCTGGGCAGTTGCAACAGCTACTGAAAGTTAGAGTCAGTGATGCAGAAAGCAGAAGCTCATTACACATCTAGGAAAAACCAGCTCATGCCTCACAACATTCAAAACAAATGCATCACCCAAGATCTGCCAACAAAAAGCTGTTCAGCAAATAATTTCAAAGAAGAGCTAGTATTTTTATTAAAAAATAACAAAATGCTTCCTGCTTCATAAACAGAAATCAGGGAAAAATTAAATCATCAAATTATCTGCTAAGGATTCCCATTGTAAGCACAACTGCTCTGATCCTCTTTAGCACACAACTGGAAATGAGAAGCAGAAGATGGAACTGTCTAAGCAGCACAGGCAAAAAGATTTCCTTGTATTTTCTTTTGCAAGGGCAGCCAGAATATCACGGCTGATGTTTAATCAGATGTACCACTGTCTCAGGAGGGAGAATTGAGAGGGTATTTCAAATTACTAAGATTGAGAAAAATCCACCCTAATTCTTGGAATTCCCTTTTTAAAAAACAACGTAGCTCTCATGGGCCAGAAATGCCTGGAAGAACGTGTAATAGAGATAGATGGTACACATGAGGATTATGGTTCCGTATTAAACACACCATAGATATCCACTGTTGTTCTATGATAAACAATCATTTTGCAAACTCGCTCTCATCGTTGTATCATGTTTCCTGTCCAACTCTGCTCACTCTAAGGATGTTCTATCATGAGTTTTTGAGTCTTGGTTTTGTTTCTTTTAGAGGATTTTGAGCTCAAAATGTTATGTTTGGAGCTTGCACTCAAAAGCAGTTCCCTTGAGTGCTATATTGTGGTAAAAAGAATTCCTCTCTGAGGATGGTAGCTCCTGTATCATTCCCTGCCTTGTCCTTTTTCTCTGTCCTCCCACCACCTGTATACAGTAGGAAATAGATAGCTGATAAAAGCAAGCCCAGAAATCCTGCTGCTGAAGAAAAAGCCACCAAAGATGGAACAACTGGCCTCAGAAAACTGTTCCTGCAGTTCCGATTTGCACTATCTGTGGCTGCTCCAACAGCCCCTCCCTGTGCAGATAATGTCCCTCCCTTCTCTTATGTTCTTAATACGCTTAGCTGTTACTTCCTAAATAAACCACTCAAAAGAAAATAAATAATCTTCGGTGACGAAGGAGCATTGTAATGGTGTGAACTAGTTAGGAGAAGGAATATAGTGACCTTGATACATAAAAACTGTGAGTCCTTTTCACAGCAAAAGCATGAATTACAGATCTTGCCAGAATTCAATCTAAGAAAAATTCCACCCTTTACCCAGGGGACATTTGAGTTTTAATTATTTCTTTCAAAGTCCCTAGACTTCCCTTCTCTAGTATCTATTTTTGTCTGCTTATTCTAATCAGCGAAGAGCCAGTGAAAACAGAATTTGTCCATCACTTGTGTCAGCTTCACGGTATCCTTCCCCATGTGAACTGTTGTTTGGTTAGCGTCCACTTCAAATTCAGGCAGAAAAAATGGTTTTTCAAAGATTAGTCATCCTCATTAGCATTCCCACTGTACTGCTAAGGCAAAGTATTTAATATTAATGCCCACTTACACTCCTGCACTGTTTGTCCTGTGTCCACAGTGCTTGGTTTCAACATAGGGAGGAAAAGCAAAAGCAAAGGAACAGTGCAGTCTCATAACGAAAATGGAGCAGAGAAAACAAAATGGATTTTTTAACATAATATTCACTAAATCATGGAGAGCAATGAGCAAAATCTACAGTGCATGCAGCCACTGCTGCGGTGGTTTAGCAAGCAAGAATCTGAGTCATTTCTGGATTAATGCTCTACCATAGTGCCAGGGGACCCTGTGCTGCTGGAGATACCATTCTTTCTCTGAGATGTTTTGTCATTTATATCACACGTTACATTCAAGAAGACGAGAATGCCCCTATTCCAAAGAGAATGAAATCAAAAGGCTGGATTGCAACTTGACCCTAGAGAGGTATAAGAGGAAATAAAATATATCTGGTGCACCTTTGAGCGAAATGCACTTCAAGCACAGGGTGGGGGAGTTGAGAGGGCATCTCCCCAACGCCTGCTCCACCAGCCAGGCAGAGAGGAGAGGCAGGAGAAAGGTTCCGCTCTCCTTATATGTCAGATTGCGTAGAAGGAGAAGAGGACTAATAGTTTGCTTATTTTTGAAAGCAGGAAAGGCAGATTGGGTATTGTATTGTTATACTGTATTGGAGGTATAAAAAATTCTTCCCCTGTTCAGCTGCACATGTGTTCCAGTTAAGACACCATTTAGAAAGGGCCAATAACAAGGAGGTATAGAATACCCATACAAGACAAGGAAAAAGCACAAATCCCGCCTTGTTATAAGAAAACATAAAACTTTTCCCAAGAGAGCATGCAAGACATGAAGTTCAACTTAAATTTCTGATTAAATAAATATATTCTGCCTACCTAAAATGCATTTCTTGTTTTGGTTTGACGAGTGCATCGTGCTTGGTTTCAATTTACTGCAATGAAGAATATTCTATTAAAATAGAATTTGTATGTGGTAAAATTCATTTAAGAAATAACGCAATGTACATATGTCTCCTTGTTTTCCAACAGGAACCCTGTGGCTTTCCCCCATGGCCTAATTCTCCTGCAGAATAATATCACCATAACCCTTCCTGGCTCTTCCAGCCTGAATTACTGCTGTTTTAACTCAAGCACAGCAGTTCACCCTAGCAGCTTGGTTGACAACTAATTGCAGAACATTTGGGAATGATAGCTGAGGATGTGGGACACTGGCAACTGGAGAGGAGAGGAAGGAACCTTCAAGTGAGGGAATGGCGAGGGTTAGAAGGGACCCATCAAGTCCAACTCTTGTTCCTGCACCAGACAACCCCAAAATTCACACCGTGTATCTGAGGGCACTGTCCAAATATTTCTTGAATGCTGTCAGGTTTGGCGACGTGACTGCTTCCCTGAGGAGCTGTTCCAGTGCTCCACCACCCTCTGGGGGAAGAACCATTTCCTAATATCCAACCTAACCCTCCCTGGCACATCTTCCTGCCATTCCCTCAGGTCCTGTCCTTGGTCACCAGAGAGAAGAGCTCAGCACCTGCTCCTCCTCTTCCCCTTTTGAGGAAGCTGTAGACCATGACAAGGTCTCCCCTCAGCCTCCTTTTCTCCAGGCTGAATAGACCAAGTGACTTCAGCCACTCTTCATACAGCTTCTCTAAATGTGATTCCAAGACATGTCCTGGAATTACTATTTGCAACTGGACCATATATTTTCCGACATAAACAATAATCAGATACAATGTGGAAGAGGAATGAAGTTACAGCACTGTTAAATATCACAGCATATAGACAAATATAAGCAGTTTAAATTGTGTACAGAGATAATGAGAGCTATGACTCAGACTAACAACGATGTGTAGACTGAGGATCCCCAACCTTTTCTGATACCGGACAATAACTCGCTCAGCATTAAGTGCTGTGGGCAGTACCATACTTTACTCTCCCTAATGGCCTTCAGCTGTAACTTTTTAATTTCCTGTAGGTCTCAGTAGTACGAGGTGGTCTCACATGCTTTTTTGTTGCATGCTGACCCTGTGAGCCAGCGACTCATGAGTGAGGGGTGGTGGATGAAGTATTTTCTGACTTGGCAGCTGACTGTTACAGCCTGAGGGATGGGATGGGATGGGATGGGATGGGATGGGATGGGATGGGATAAGCAGCCTTGAGATTGTGCGTGGGCCCTTTTTTTGTTGTAAAAACAAAGTCAATACCTGTGACTTCACTTACAAGTCTGCATGTAGCATCCAGGTGTACCATCAACAAAATAATATGTCCTCAAAACCTCTGACAATTATTTTTCAGTTTCTTGTTTAAATAGAGGATTGCCAGAGCAAGTAAAAGGAGTGGAAAACAAATATGTTCTCGAGGCTGCTCCCAGTACTACGGGCAAACTGAGAGCTTGCTTGGGAGCAGCAACACTGCAGCTGGCTCCAGGGCCACCCCAAGCCTCTAATATATAAAATTAAATAACAATAATGATAATAAGAACAAAAATCATAGTATCCATTTGGACTGGAAGACACCATGAAGGTCATCTAGTCCAACCCCCCCTGCAGTGAGCAGGGACATCTTCAACTATATTAGGTTGGTCAGAACCCCATCCAACCTAGCACTGAATGTTTCCAGGGATGGGATGTCTCCCACCTCTCTTGGTAACCTGTGCCAGTGTTTTACCACCCTCAGCGTAATTTCTTCCTAACATCTAGACTAAACTTTTCCTCTTTTAGTTGAAAACTGCTACCCCTTGTCCTGTTGCTAAAAGCCTTGCTAAAATGTTTTTCCCTGTGTTTCTTAAAAGCCCCCTTTAAGTATTGAAACGTCACAATAAGGTTTCCTTGAAGTCAAATTAGAAGTTCAGATTAGATATCAGGAAAAAGTTCTTCACTGAAACAGTTCTTAGACACTGGCAGAGGCTGCCCAGGGAGGTAGGCAGAGGAGTCTCCATCTCTGGAGGCATTTCTCAAGACAGGTAGACCAGGCGCTCAGGGATCTGATTTAGTTCTGGACTAGTATGGTTGGACTCAATGATCTCACAGATCTCTTCCAACCAAACAATTCTATGATTCTATGGACCCATTGCAACAGGTCCATGCCTCTTCTGTGATATAGAAGTTTATAGATGTCTATAGACGATCCCTCCTCCCAGCAGCTCCAGCAGACATCTCTCTCCCTTCTACAAATAAGAAATAGCAGCGATTTAAGTAATGAGATGGGGAAGGACTTTTTACAAGGGCATATAGTGACAGAATGAGGGGCAATGGCTTTAAATAGGAAGTGGAAAGATTCATATTAGGCATTAGGAAGAAATGTTTTCCCATGAAAGTGGGGGGGCCCTAGCCCAGGTTGCTCAGAGCAGTGGTGGCTGCCCCATCCCTGGAGGTGTTCAAGGCCAGGTTGGATGGGGCTTGGAGCAACCTGGTCCACTGGGAGGTGTCACTGCCCATGGCAGGTGGGTTGGAACTGGGTGGGTTCTGAATTCCCTTCCAACCCAAACTATTCTGTGATTCAACCTGTCTCAAAAATCATCTTTATCTTACAGGAGCCAACCTCAGAGCTTCCTTTGTCATCTCTGGAGATAAAACCAAATCAGTAACGATCCTTTTTAGGCAGTTCTTAATCTTAATGGCATATATTGTCCAACCATGACCCAGAATCCCAAACAAGAGAACCTCTCCCTGCCCTGAGGCAGAACTGGATGGGTGTGTGGAGGCACCTTACGGGTTCCTTTTCCATGTCTGGAGGTAAAACTCCATCAGCCCAGCTCCTGTTTAAGCAGCTTTCACTTTAATGTCATATTTTGTCCAACCATGATGCAGAATCCCAAACAAGTAAACCTCTCCCTGCCCTGGGGCAGCACTGGGTGTGTGGAGCCACCTTAGTGGTTCCTTTTCCACCTCTGGAGGTAAAACCAAATGAGTCGCGGTCCTTTTTAGGCAGTTCGTCATTTTAATGGCATATTTTGTCCAACCATAATCCAGAATCCCAAACAGATCAATCTCTCCCGGCCCTGGGGCATCACTTGGGGGTGGGGGGTGCGCGTTTTGGTGATTCCCGGTGCAGCGGGGAACGGCCTGGAGCGGGAGGGCAGGAGAAACGCCGGGAGGCAACGGGAAGGAAGGGAAAAGCACGCGAGGGAAGGGCAGGGAGCGGAAGGGACGCGAGGGAGGGAGCGAACCCTGCCCTCTGCCCTCTGACCGCCGGCAGCCATGGGGAAGGCGGAAGCGGCGGCGCCGGCGCGAGGCTGAGCGGGGCGGGAGGCGGCGGGCGGGGGGCAGCGCGGCCTCCGCACCCCGAGGGGCCCCGCGGGGCGGCCAGAGGCGCTGCTGCAGCCCCCGGGCATGCGGGGGGGCGGGCGGCCGCCGCGGGGGCTGCGCTGAGCCGGGGGGGGGGACCTCGCCCGGCCCCCGCCGCTGCCCCTGCCGCGCTGCCCCGAGCGACGCCGGAAAGGCTGCACGGGGCTCGCAGGTGCTGCTGCCAGCCCCAGAGGTGCTGCTGGAGCTGGGTGAAGGACCGCGCTGCCCCTAGGCAGGGGCTGGAAGGCTCCACAGAGCTCGCAAGTGCTGCTGCGATCTCCAGAGGTGCTGCTGGAGCTGGGAGAAGGACCTCACTGAGCCTCTGGAAGGGCCCATACCTCACTGCCTCTGGCAGGAGCTGGAAGGCTTCACAGAGTTTGCAATTGCTGCTGCAGTCTTCAAAGGTGATGCTGGAGCTGGGAGAAGGACCGCGCTGAGCCTCTGTAAGTGCCCCCACCTCACTACCCTCTGGCAGGAGCCAGAAGGCTTCATAGAGCTTGCGATTGCTCCCTGGTAGGAGCTGGAAGGCTTCATAGAGCTTGCAATTGCCGCAGCAATCTCCAGAAGTGATGCTGGAGCCAGGAGAAGGGCCTCACTGAGCCCCTGGCAGTGCCCTCGCTGTCATTGCTCTTAGGCAGGAGCTGGAAGGTGTCACAGAGCTTGTAATTGCTGCTGCAGTCTCCAGAGGTGATGCTAGAGCTGAGAGAAGGACCTCACTGCCTCTAGTCAGGAGTTGCAAGGTGTCACAGAGCTTGTCATTGCTTTTGCAGTCTCCAAAGGTGATGCTGGAGCTGGGAGAAGGACCACACTGAGCCTCTGGAAGTGCCCCCACCTCACTGCCCTTAGCCAGGAGCTGGAAGGTGTCACAGACCCTGTAGTTGCTGCTGTCGTCTCCAAAGGTGATGCTGGAGCCAGGAGAAGGACCACGCTGAGCCCCTGTCAGGTGCCCCCTCATCACTGCTCTTCAGTAGGAGCTGGAAGGCTTCACCGATCTTGTAATTGTTGTTGCAATCTCCAAAGAGGATGCTGGAGCCAGCAGAAGGACCACACTGAGCCCCTAGCAGGTGACCCCAACCTCACTGCCCTTAGGCAGGAGCTGGAAGGCTTCACAGAGCTTGTGGTTTGTTATTGCTGTCACAGTCTCCAAAGATGATGCTGGCAGAGCAAACCCAGAAGTGGTTCCCAACTCATGTGCAAGTGACAGTCCTGCAAGCCAAAGGTCTGAAGCCCAAAGGTAAAAATGGCAGCAATGATGCCTACACCATCATCCAGCTGGGCAAAGAGAAGTACTCCACCTCTGTGGCTGAGAAGACCCTGGATCCCATCTGGAAGGAAGAGGCCTCCTTCGAGCTCCCTGGATTACTCATGCAGGAGAATCCAGAAAAATACATCCTGTACCTGATTGTCATGCACAGGTCACTGGTGGGGCTGGACAAGTTTCTGGGACAGGTGGCGATAAGCCTGAATGATGTATTTGAGGACAAGGAAAGGAGGAAAATGGAGTAAGTGATGGTTGTTGGTTTTGTTCATTATGATTTGTGTTCCTTGTATGCTTAACACTTGTTGGGGGTCAATAAGTGGCCTTATTATTCATGTGCTTTGAAAGGAAATTAGGAGGAAGAAATGCTTTCCTGTGAATGTGAGGAGGCGCTGGTACCGGTTGCCCAGAGAAGTCATGGATGCCTAATATAGGAAGGACATGGATCTATTAGAGTGAGTCCAGAAGAGGCCACAGAGATGACTTGAGGGCTGGAGCACCTCCCGTATGAAGACAAATTAAAAGAGTTGGGGTTGTTCAGCCTGGAGAAGAGAAGGCTCCAAGGAGACCTTAGAGCAGCTTCCAGTACTGAAAGCGCTTCAGGAAAGCTGGGGAGGGACTCTTGATCAGGGAGTGCAGGGATAGGAGGAGGGAGAATGGTTTTAAGCTGAGAGAGGGAAGATTGAGATGAGATTTTAGGGAGAAATGTTTTGCTGTGAGCATGGGGAGGCCCTGGCCCAGGTTGCCTGGGGAAGTGGCAGCTGCCCCATCCCTGGAGGTGTCCAGGGCCAGGTTGGATGGGGCTTGGAGCAACCTGATCCAATGGGAGGTGTCCCTGCCCATGGCAGGGGGTGGAACTTGATGGGCCTTAAGATCCCTTCCTACCCAAACTGTTCCATGATTCTGTGGTATGTTCAAAGCCGCCAACATACACAGTTATGTCATTGCAGCCTGACGTCTTCCAGAGAGAAGTTTACTGTAATCACGGTGGTCGTCCTGTGCAGGGGAGGACTGTCAATAACATTAATATCATGTGACAAGTTCTTGTGAGCAACATGAACTCATTACAGTGTGTTTTCGTGAAGATTTTCTCCCGTTCTGCTCAGGGTCATATCCCCAAGCAACTCCTACCACAGTGTGAACCACGCATGAGACTCGGGTTCCCTCAAAGCCTGGTGTTGTTCTCTTTAAAAATGTTTTCCTTCGATTGCAGCAACCAAGGTCATTATCCACCAAAACATAAATATAAAATATTTAATGAGCTGTGACGTAATGAAGGCTTACAGCAGCAGCACAGCTTGTCTGATCCTGATTAGTCTTAGGATGTGATCCTGTATTCTGCTCTGTACAGCAGTTCTCAACAGAGAAGACTGAAGAGAAATTTCTGCTGTTGTAGTAGCCTCTATCATTGCCTGCATAAGCTTTTATCAAGTAAAATTGCCATAATTGCCATTGCCAGAAAAAAAAGGAAAAGAATATAAGCATCACAGCAGTTTATTAGGCTGAACTGCAATTGTATCTAATTCTCTGGGTTCTTCAACTGAATTGGTAAAATTGTTTACAATTTCTGATTAGGACATGGTTGCATGAAGGTGTGTGATACCAGTAAAATTTATCCTCCAAAGTGTATAAGAATAAACTGTAGGTGTAGGTCTACTGAAGGAATGCCTGTGGATACACGATCTGTGTTTGGTTTAGCTATACTTCATGCCTGTGACTATGTGATTTGTGTTTGTTTTAGCTCTACTTGTCTCACAGGCGTAGTCCCAAGAACAAGCTAGCTACGTGTAGGCAGTGATGTATAAGCGCTGACCATCTTTCTGCAGTCGTTAAAAAGTTTTTTCCCCAGGGGTGTTTCCTCCTCCAGTGTCTCTTCCACAGAGTGGAAGGGCTCCTGTACCCAAATCTCAGCTGTTAAAGTATGGTAATTCTTCCGTTAGTGACGGTGGATCTATGGTGAGATGCTGGAACTTGCATTAAAGTGATGCAGAGGCTGCTGTGTGTTTTCGTCCCTGTCTGCACTGGGGAGGCATTGACCTCCTGAGGAGTCTGAGCTGGCAGTTGGAGGTAGAAATCAGGACAGCGATACCAGCCAGGTCTTGTGGAACCAACGGCTGTTTCTGCAGAAACCATCTCAAAACCTGGCCCTGCTTCTTTGTGGTGGCTGAGGTTGAAGGAGCACCAAAGTCAAAGCTGTCTTTGCCCTAGTGGGTTTTTTGGGTGG
The DNA here is from genome assembly GCF_032191515.1 of Phaenicophaeus curvirostris. Taxonomy (NCBI): domain Eukaryota; kingdom Metazoa; phylum Chordata; class Aves; order Cuculiformes; family Cuculidae; genus Phaenicophaeus; species Phaenicophaeus curvirostris. The sequence goes on along the minus strand of NC_091400.1, from coordinate 10,158,323 downwards.
TAAATTATTTTTTTTGCAAACCAGTATGCTCATGAACTGTGTAACAGGAAAGAATGTGCCCTTACAGAATCTCTTCTGGGTTCGTGGTCTGAAGTGTTATTAATTGCTTATCTTTCTAAGGACAAACAAGTTATCCTCATACATGGTACAGCCTGTAGCCTTAGGGTCTTAATTTCTATTTAGACTTGATTCAAGAAGTTTCATTGCTTTTAGAGATGCATTTTAAATATTCTTTAATCATCAGTTGTAATTATTTCAGAAGTCAGTAGGCAACTGCCTTAGTTTAAACACTTAGCTGCTCTACAGAAAGAGCTGAATGAATGTAGCATAAACGGTACTAACTGTAAAATGTTTGTAAAACCAGGTGGCAACGTATTCAGAAACTGAAAGAAAATATGTTATTATTCATGTATTACTGTAAGTAACAAAACCTGTTTTCCCTTTGAGGAATTATCCACTTTTGCACCAATTTTACTAAGAGTAGTATTGGGGTCTGAGAAAATTATTGCAAAAACATGTAAGCAATTACCAGTTGCTGAAGCCTGCTAGTTAAACATTCAGGTCTCTTCAGTGTTTTTATGTGAAGTTGTGCTTAGCAGGGCTTCCTAAGTCATCTTTATTTTTTCATTTCTTTCTCTGAAGTGTGAGAGAAGAACTTGCACTGCGTAAACGTGCGTTGATGCTTCCCTACACCAACGTTGAGGTTTTCAGGGCTCCCCGAGAAAGCAGCGTTCTGCCTGCGAGCGGCACTGCTGAGATGGAGGCCTGTGGGAGAGTTTTACAAACAGCCTAAGTCCTGTTTTCAGAAGTTACTTGAGCATTTAAGATGGCAAGTCTTATTTAAAAAACAGCCATACTTTTTAACAGTCTTGTAGAAGTGTGGATAGTGGGACTTTAGGCAGCGCTTACTTGCTTAATGCTGATTTAAATTCTCATGAGACAGGAGCCACTGGATGTCCGCTTTTCCTCTAGTGCCTCTTAGAAACCGAGAAAATGCCCTTTTGAAAAAAATAATTCAGAGTCCTTAAGTGTTTAGATGTTTTTAAGAAGTTATCGTGGTTGTCCACTTGCATGCCTTCATGGGACGCGGGTGTGCTGTTGCCGTCTCCTTCAAGCATCCGTTGGAGACGCGGATGCAGTATTTGTACGTGAATGTGAGAGAAGGGCAAGCTTTCAAGAATATTTGCAAATGGGATCTCAAACAAAACGCCCTTTCTATTTCTCTTTTTCATTAAATCCTTTTTGATACAAGATATTCCTAGTGCTGTGTTGGCAATAAGCTACGGGTAATATATTTGGACCCGAAGACCTTCTAACTGTGACTGTGGTGTGGGAACCGAGATACCCAGTGCCTTTCAAAACCAAGTGCAGTGTCTTTATTAACAAAGCATTCTGATGGTTGAAAGCTACATTCATTGTTTCAGAAACACTAATCTGTTTTATAAAGCAATGTTTTTACTTTCAAATATGTTCAACAGGCTTGTGGCGTTATTAAATCCAGAGTTATTTTCTTATGTTGATGTAACCTTAACATTTCTTGCTTTGTCTGGGGATGAATGAGATCCAGTTATTTGATGAAGTGTCTATTGGTAATATTTCTACTTTTTAATATATTTAATAGCTTCCTCTTTCCAGCACAGCTGTACATATGGTGCTGTAAGAGACAGTCTCAAGAGTCACCAGGGTATTGCAAAAAAGATATTTAATATTCTGCACAATGCTGAACCCTGTCAGCAATTCCCTGGTGTTTTTTAGTAAGGAGGTATGAGAAGTGAAGGCTACCAGCTGATTTGGAATTCCTAGGAAGACTGCGGGGTGTGTGTGTGTGTGACAGTTGGCTTTTAGTATATATATTTTTTTTTAACTCAGTGTTTTATAATTTGGAAGAATTAAATTTAGGCATTCGCCGAAGCTTCAGAAACATTATGTTGGGGGAAAATAGTCCTTTTTTTCTGTCAAGCTTTTCTTGTTACTTGTCACATCTTATGGAAAATACTCTTGGCATTAAAGTTTTCAGGCAGAGGCATGATAAGATTTGCACGTCTTGTGTTCTAATAAACTTGCTTTGGCACAAGACTGAATGAAACAAAGCATTATATTTGCTACCTTTAATAGTGACAATTTTTCACCCACCGTCATGCAACGTCCTTTCTCTTTCTTTCTGAAACTGACGATTTTTTGAATTCTTAAAAGCAAAAATGCCCAGATCGGTTGGATCCAGATGTGGCTCAGATGGTCTCTTGGTAGGTCTCTTCCAGAGACTTCTGCCAAAGCATCTGCAGGATCCCAGTTCATTTTCTTTTTCTCTTGGTGCAAAATGTCCACTGCACTGCGCTAACTTTGTAAATTTGGGTTTCTCGTGTCTCTGTTGTAGCTGGAAGTGGTCAGATTTTCTTTTCACTTCTTCCCGAGTTGAAAACACAGCTCCAGATCCTGAGAGATTTTACTGAGGGTTTTTAGCAGGTCAGAAACCTCGATGCTGCTTTATTGGAAGTGTATTTAGTGTAAGCTTTCAGATCTTAGATTTCTGACATGGTTTTTACTTTTTGCATAAAATATTATAGGTTTTTCTAATTCATCTTATCAAATATATGACAAGTATTATCGTGTGCTGCTGCAGAATACATATAACTCCCTTTTTCTTTCAGTTTAAATGTAAATGATGATCAGTGAATTTGTTTTTTTTAAAGCATATATACGTTCTTGGTAATAATTTCAATTCATTTATTATTCCTAGTTGCTTTAGCACTGCTGATGATGTAGTAATGTATAATATCGAAACAAATGTTTGAATTATCATGGACTAAAAAAAAATGCTCATTTGCTGACATTTTGTAGTTCACCAAAGTATTTTTCAGTAGTTTTTTGTAGTGACTGGCCTTATTTTTTTTCTCCTATATACTAAATGAACACAGCATCGGGAAAATAAATTTTCGTTAGCTTTCACCATGTTGTTACTTATTTCATCAACATTTGTTTTCCCTTGTTATTCTCCAATTCCACGCTATGTATTGTCCAGTCCTTTATTAGCTTTCCCGGAGAGCTAATTTTATCATAGGTTCAGCTTATTTTACGTGTAACAACTGTCTGGAATATTATAAATTTGAGGAGAGAAGGCAATGGTAGAATTATTATTTCTTATAGAGATTTTTTTGGAGGAGCTATTTTTTATTTGTGACTTAATTCCCATTCTCCCTGGTTTTTATATTATACTTTAACATGCAGTGGTGTAAAAAGTGCTTATTTGTGCATAATATAGTGACAGAATTTTGGCCTTATCAAAAATACTTCTCTTCTGCTTCTGTTGATCATATAGAACAGTTAAAAACAGTTTCTTGGCAAACAACTAAACAAAAGGAATTCGTGATTAACCACAATCAATACTTGCTGAGCTTCCTGAAAGATAGGAAAATTGGGTGACTTCCCCCAAATTAATGTGAGTTCCTTCTTGGCAAATTCCCTCTTGGATAAGGAGGGGATTCTCCCTTCTCCTGCCTTTGTCCTCGCCTCTTTCCTCTGTAACAGCACAAGAGGCAAGTGCTCGAATAGGTGCCTTCAAATACAAGTTGGATTATGGGAAAGGAAACAACTGCTACCAAACAGCTAGTGTGATTGTGAAGGACTCAGCGCTTGTTAAAGAATAGTGCCTTTTAAAAATAATTCTACAAACCTAACACGTTATAAACATTATTTACTATCTTTGAGGCTTAGTTTAAACCAGAAAGATACATTTTAGGTGTTGAAACTAAATAGCAGAGGAAATGACAGGCTGTAACAGAAATTATCAAAATGTTGTGGTTAGAGAAAAAAACTCGCTCTGCTCTAGTCAAAAGTGGGAAGAGTCGTAACTGAGAAATTTGTCAGAGGCACAGAAAAAACAAGCAGCCTGGAGGATCCATATGGATTTGTGCTGTTGCTTTCATGGCACCCACTCAGTAAAGGTGAAAAAAAAGACTAAAATTAGCAGTGAGGAGCAAAAGAGAAGGATGGTTATTGGGGAAAACAAAAAGTTGAACCTAGTTGTAGCTGTATGGGATTGTAGTAATAGTTTGAAATTATCTAGTAATATTCCTAGTATTTACATTACGCCAACCAGTGCGAGTACATCCCCTGAGCAAGTCCTGGTTCTGAGTCAGAGTCTGAGGGCCATCTGGACAAAATACTTCTCCATTTTCTATGTGCACACACTTGCCTGAAATAACCACCCTTCATTCTCATTCCTTCAGTTATTTTGTTTCTAAAATAAAAGTTTCCATGCATATGCTTTAGCCAAAATAATAAGTAAACTAAGACCACTTAACAACTTTGATTCCAGCTGATGTTAGCTCACCCCTTAGTGAGGGTGCTGGGATGTGTGTTGGTTCCCATATGGTTTGTGGTGTTACCATGTCACTCTGTAATATTTATTTTTAAACTCAACTTTGTATATCTCACTTCAGTTGGCTTCCAGAAAGCAATGGCATTCATCTTTGTGAATGTCATCACTTATTTTAATAAATAATCTGTTTTCTTCTTTATTTCCCCTCCTACACAATGTAGCCTGCACTCAGTCCCTTGCCTTAATTTTCCTACACAGTGACTTTTGGGGCTAACTTTCAGTCTGGTATTGAGTGATTTATCACAAAACATACCTGTGCTTTTTTCAAAGAGCATTTGCTGCTAAGGAAAATGTTTGTTCTGAGCTTTGGGTGTTGGTTTTTATCCATTAGCTGGGAATGTTCATGGTAGTGGAATTTTGTGAAGCCAGTTTCTTCAGTGTATCCAGCCTGAAATCTAAGGTGAAGAGTACTTCTTCCCTGTGATAGCGGAGGGACGTATTCTCTCCTTGGTGCTTTATAGAAGTACCTCATGGTGTAGAAAATTATCCTTCTCACTGTGTAGCAGATTAAAGTTCCTTAGCAGATCAGAATGCTGATTTTACCTCTAAAATCAAGGTGAAAAGCTTTGTGGATACAGTGTTTGTGTGGCTTTTTGCAGAATTTCTTCAGTAATTTGCGAATCAAAATCAAGGCTTTCCAAAAATCTTTGGGTGCAATTGAATGATTTGAGGAAATTAAATTAGATCAGCTTGATACGTATTAGCTGACAGAGTGAAGGCAGAGTGGTGTATTTGAGAAACAGCAAAATGAAAGGGGTAATTCCTTTAGTAGTTTCCATCGTTGGCATTAGCAAGATAGTCAGAGGTCGTGTGTCATGCACAGGTAAAATGTGCTGGTCAGAAGACTTATCATTCCTTCTGAAATTGGTAGACAGGTATCCCAGTGGTTTGGGAGGCTGTAATTAAAATGTAGTTACAATTGCACAGTGGTTTTTTGTACCCAGGTTGCCCAGAGCGGTGGTGGCTGCCCCATCCCTGGAGGTGTCCAAGGCCAGGTTGGATGGGGCTTGGAGCCCCTGATCCAGTGGGAGGTGGCCCTGCCCATGGCAAGGGGTGGGAATGGATGGGCATTGAGGTCCCTTCCAACCCAAACAATTCTATGACTATTTGGAGAATAGGTTCATTGAGCTTAGAGGTGCTAAGACTGGGAAGTGTCAAATTCCCTGACGGATTTGAAGGGTGAGACACCACAATGTTAGCTTCCTATTAGGAGAAGAGAAACAAGATATTGGCTTCAAATTTGCTGAATGCAGGATAAAGGGTGCAATGACAATAGAATCATAGAATAGTTTGGATGGAAAAGACTTTTGAGATCATCAAGTCCAATCATACCTGTTCACTAATAAAACATACCCCTGAGCACTTCATCTACTTGTCTTTTAAATGTCTCCAGGGATGGAGACTCCACCACCTCCCTGGGTAGCCTCTGCCAGTGCCTCAAAACACTTCCAGGGAAGAAATTTCCTGGTGTCCAATCTGAATCTGCCCTGGTGCAGCTTGAGGCCATTTTCTCTCATACTATCTCCTATCACTTGGGAGAAGAGACCAACACCCACCTCACTACAACCTTCTTTCAGGGCGTTGTAGACAGTGATAGGGTCTCCCCTCAGCCTCCTTTTCTAGAGGCTAAACAACCCTGGTTCCCCCAGCTGCCTTTCATAACCCGGTTCTCCAGCCCCTTTCTCAGCTCCATTCCCTTCTCTGGATGATCTCCAGCGTCTCTATGTCCTTCCTGTAGTGAGGGGCCCAAAACCGAACCCAGGATTTGAGTGTAGATAAGCAAAAGTGAGTTGGAAATCAAGTTCATGGCAAGAAAATGAAATCAGAAAAGGTGGAGGATAAGTACGAGTAAAGAAATTGTGTCAAAAATGTATATTTGTAGATCATTGGCTCTTTAGATGGAATAGACAAGCCAGAATTTTGTAACTTTCTATTAATAGTAACACTTTAGTTCTCTCCTTTGCTCTCCTTGTCTGTCTTTTCTACGCCAAAGGGTTCAGTACTTCTGATACTGTGCAGTTCACATTAATAATATACGGAGATGGTCACTGTCTTCCATAGATTTAAGGGAGTTTGCTTTTTGCACCCCTGATTGTAGGAATGGCCAAAACTGACTCATTTTGTCAGGGTTAGGAAACAGCTATGTTTCTTTAGATAGGGCTTTAGTGTTTCAGGGCTGGCTGGGCAGCAGGATTTTTCAGCCTTGAATGTTGATCTTCTCTTTCCGTGTTCAAAAACTTTGTCAGTGTACAGAGCGGCGATTTATATAATACTTAGAAAATCCAAATGATCAGAAACCTGCGCCAGACAGGCGAAGCCCATTAGCGCATTTAGAAACAGATGAGGAAAAGCAGCAAGCCTTGTTCTGATGGAAACCATAGGGGAACAGTCGAAATTAGAGGGTGTGTGGAGGACGTTGTCCTACAGCACATTTGAAGGTGAGAGCAAGAAGTATGAATGTGATTCAGAAGGCAACAGGGCTTCCTTTGAAGTTGGGAGAATTTGCCAGACTTTGTACAAGGTCTGTTTAAATAAAGACTGTCTGCAAGACTGGATGTAATATTTAGTTATTAAATAAAAGGGCATCTGCTCTCATAAAAGCCACCCTGTTTTGTTCGTGTATGTTATTGGCTATTTTCCTACTTTGTACAGGCTTACTGTAGAATCAGCTCATGGCAGCCTGACAAATGGAGCATTTATTGTGGCTAAAAGTACTGTAAACAAAACCAAAATAGCAAGTTTTATTGGCTTTTATAATGCATTACAATTTTTTAAATTGGCAGTGGTATGGTGGAATTTAGTATTTTAGGACCCGAGCGTTGTTATCTGAAAACAGTGGACTTCATTTTCCAGTTCTTTTTTCTATTACACACAGTGCTGCTTTTTCTATTTGTTGCTCATGCCCATATGTTGTAGAAACAGATTCTAATAAGAAACATTGACAGAATCAGTCACTCGTTCATGTGTAGCTCCACACAAATGCATAGCCTGCATTTGTTCTCGTCTGTTTAAAAAAGTAATTATTCACCTTTGAATTTGAGGAAAATCATGATTTGAGTCTGCTTCTTGTGTTGTCTTGGTATGAGAAGCATATGGGACCTTCATTACAACTAAAGCAATGTAAACCGTCCAAGGTAACAAAGAAACCTCCTTGAAATGCCTATGAAAATAAAATATCTGTGTTTTATACAAAGATTTCATCCAGCAATCATTATTCAAATGGAAGTCCAGAGGAATTTTGCTGTATTAAAGATTTGACAATTAAATTCTGTTGTCACCAGTGGTAGTGTTGAACCTGGTCGCAACAGGTATGAGGTCCAGTGTCTTACACCGTTGTGTTCTCTTCTTAGGGTAAGGAGAGTTTCATTGTTTTCCCAGCTGAACTTATTTTTAGGGTCAAGTTCTTCAAAATCTAGTTTGAAACAAAAGTTTCCCAGGCACTTTGTTAATTGGGTGCTGGAATTTTCTTCTCCAGACCCAGTGAATGATAAAATAATGCAGAGGTTTGCTGTTAGCAGCTGGGGACTGGTAGTGCCACAAAGTGGTTGTTGGTTCATGATAAGAATGTCAATAATTGAGGTAAATGCAGGTTGGAAAGAAAAGGCTTTCTTCCACACAGCAAAAGCTTAAGAATTTACCTCTTGATATTGTTCTAAAACAAGTTAGCGAGTGTCAGACATCAGTTTACTTGGGAATTGGGAAAACTTTAGAAACATGGAATTTCAGCAATCTGATCAGAGATCCAGTGTTAATGGGAGGAGAGGGAAAGAAAAAGGGGAATGTGTTTTCTTCCAGTGTGGGCTCAGCTATTGAATTTGAATGTCAAAAAGTGATGTCGTCTCTGCCTATTAAGCCTCTTAAAACACTCATAAGGCTTATTTATATTTGGGTTTATGTTTAGCGTCTGCTTAAGGAATAGTGGTGAGGTCTTTCTCAGTCTCAGGATGGTTTTTGGTTTTGAGACTTTTCCTGCACACGCAAGATCTGTCTGAGCAAGGGCTTGCTCATTACAGTTGAGTATTTTCGGTTTTTAAGAGAATGTATGAGTGTATTTTATTTAAAGAAGAGTTTTAAAGAAAGAAGGCTATCTCATCTTCTAGTTTTTGCAATATTTTATATCACAAAAAAGATTTACTCTTGGTTCTGTTGTGTGTATTTTCTGTAACGACTCTATAGATTACTTAAGTGTTTCTGGAATCAGTTACCGAGAAGTGAAATGTTATTAACTAAAAGGAAAAATGATCCATCTTCTTCAGACACATAACATATTTCAGGTTTTGCATTTCATTTAAAATACAGAGATGAAGTTAGCTCACAACAGAAGAAAAACTTTCTTCCTAAAGGTTTAATTGTCCTCCTACTGATTTGAACTTCTGGGTTTGTTGGTCTGGATTTGTATTTTCCAGTGTTGGGACAGAGGAGGACTGGTATTTTTTAGTATTTCTGGTTTAGTATGGGTTATAAAATTTTTGGACATCATAAAAGCAACAAGATAGTCATAATACTCTTTATCCTTTCATTATTTCTTCGACAAGTCCCTTTTAGAAGTATTTTCTCAACTCAAAACTCAGTATCTGCCTGAAAATTTGATCTCAGCTGCCACCTTTAAAAATATTTATGGAAACTGAAAGGAAATTGAGAGCTATTTTTCTCCTTTATTAACCGCACTTTCTGTATTTGGCAGTATTGGATAATGTATGTGTAATTATATAATCAATTTTGCATCTGTGCTGATAGGCGATTTTATTTCTTTGTCTCCAGTTCAAAAGTGACTCGATCATGGTACTGCACTGCTGTGTAACCATGTGTGTGTGCATCACTCCTGCCAGTGGGTTCAGAGTGCTTCTTTGGAGCTGGCAGATCTGGAATAGGCCCCTGTGCCCTTTTTTATATAGGAAAAGGCTGTTGATGATGGGTGTGGAGAGGGCTTGTCTGTCAGTCATTCATTTAGGTGAAGGACGATTGAGCCGTAATTCTGCAGAAGCTTTCATGGAACAACGGAGCTCCACAAGGGATGAATAAAATGCTTGGGTAATGGTAAAGCCTTTATTGGACCTGGCAAAGAGGCACACTTCATGTTTTGAAATGGATGATCACAACTTTGATCTCTTTTCAAGGTTCATTGCACCTCAAATCCTGGGTTCAGTCAACGATAGTTGACTATTCGGGGTCACAAGTATTTCTTTGCTGGTGCTGATGCAGATGAAATAAATCTTAACCAGTGGTTAGAAGGGAGGGACAGAGGGGAAAAATGTTTGCTAGTATATAAACCTGAGCAAAATCAAAGGAGAAAAAGTTACTAGAGGAAGTATTTGCCACATAGTCTGCATTCAGGTAGTACACATCACTGCTAAATAAACACCACCTGAAAAATGCCAAGTGTTCTTTTAAGCAGCAAAATAAAATGTATTTATAATTAACATCAGATACAAATTCTCCTTTTTTTTCAGCAGTCGTGAGTCCATTAGCTTTGATGAAGTTTTGCAAGCTTCCCTGATTGACTTTGGTTCTCGAGACAAGTGAAGAGCACAAAGAGCTTCAAGTTTGCTTAGTTATTAAGTTTTCACTTCAAAAACAAACGCAGAAGAAAAAGCTTTTCAGTAGAGGAATGTTTTCATTTTTGGTTTTCGTATTTTAGACTGTATGAGCCAGAGCCATTAACCAGCTAACCAGAGTTTAATGATGAGCCTCCAGAAAACACAATTTAACTTGTTCTTTTTTTCCTTTAAGGTGGTTTCACCTTGAGTCCAGACAAGGGAAGAGAACTAAAGACAGAGGACAAATAAAGGTCAATATTCAGTTTATGAGGAATAATATGACAGCAAGTATGTTTGATTTGTCAATGAAGGACAAAACGAAATCCCCTTTCGCTAAACTAAAAGACAAAATGAAGGGTCGAAAACCTGATGGGACGTTTTCGGATACATCCTCTGCCATCATCCCAAGTACTCACACACCTGAGGCAAATGTAGAGGTGTGTAGTGGGGAAATACAAGTGAAATCAAAACCAAAAAAACCTTTCCTTTTGGGACCTCAGCGCCTATCCTCAGCTCATTCAATGTCAGATTTAACGGGACCACATGTTTCCTCAGAGAAAATGAAATCCAGCACACTCGGCTACCCTCATCTTTTCCGGCGTCAGCTAGAATCGTTTGGTTCAGTTGATGAAGGTGGTAAGTAAAACTTATGACCACTGTAATTACAGCTATTAGCACATTCAAAAGACAGTTTCTTTAGTTTATGAAGCAATTACGAGGCCAAAAAGTTAAGAATTATTGTTGGCCTGTTTTTTCTTTGCTTCCATTAGTTGGTGGGAACTCATAACTGCTGTTTCTGAGCGTAAGGAGTAACTTACATTGGTCATAATGTAGTGTTTTTCTCATGTCCTTATTTGAGAGTATGTGGGAGGGAAGTATTGCATTCTGGAGGGGACACTGGGCAAAATAGTTTCTTAAAAGCCTGTTAAAAAGTTGAAAACTGTCACTATAGTTTTAAATCTGATTAATACAAAGAACTGAAAATATTTTGCCTTGTTCAAAGTTATTATGTAGTGCCAGGCTAGTGCCGTTTTCTGGAACAGCACCCTAGTCAGAGCTGTATTCTTTTTAGAACTTAGTTTTCATGCAGGAGACAAAAGTTTGCTGTATCACAGAATCATAGAACGTTTTGGGTTAGAAGGCACATTAAAGTCGATCCAGTTCCACCCCACACTGGACCAGGCTGCTCAAAGTCCCATCCATTTAAAATATCTCGGTTACGCAGCAGTGTTTTGAACTGAGCCTCAGTTGCAAAGCTTCTAGACCTAAGCTATAATGGGTTCTCCATATGTCATGAACTCTGATGTTGTGTCTCTTTGATAATGTACTAATGACAGATTGTTTGCAGGGAGTCTGAAATCTCCACATAGAAGGACATTAAGTGTTGACACTTCTAAAATGACCCAACTTGACAGCACAGTTGATGAAACTGGACTTGAAGCACAAAATGACCCATTTACTAATGTGAGTGCTTCATTACCCCAAAAATTCGCTACGCTGCCAAGACAGAAGAATCCATTTGAAGAAAGCCCAGCAACATGGGACCAAAACATAAATTTGTTTTCCAAACCAGTTGAAATCCGAAAAGAAATGAAAAAAGAGAAAAAAGAGAAAGTTAGTCTTTTTGAAAGAGTGACTGGAAAAAAAGATGGCAAGCGGTCAGATAAACTTAGCAATGGGGGCTCAGACGCTTCTGCTGACTTGAAATCGCCCAGTGCATTTGGTGAAACTCATCAGGAGAGTTTTGATTATGATTCGACTAATCCTTTTGTGACAAACTTCAAGCCTACAAGTGTGTTACCATCTTCAAGGTAGGTTTTTTCGGTTTTCAATCCAATATCTTGAAGTAGTTGTATAAATGAAAATGTGAAGTGGTGACGAACAAAATCTATGTGCCTTGTAAACATTTATACAATTGCTTATCTGTTTTTAACTAAAAATTATGAGATTTTTATGTAGTTTGATCTGGTGCAGAAAAGATATGGTTTCTAGAATCTCACACAAACTCCAATGAATTACCTTCTCAATGTCCACTATAAGCCAAGCCAATCCTGGAGTCTTAAATACCATGTTTATAGGCAGAGCCCTAGAATATTATTTATTGAATAAAGGATTTCTGCAGATTAGAGTAAGGTTAGGAAGTAGCTTAGTTTGTCAGAAGTTAAACTTCCATTTAAATAAGCTCCTTTAAAGAGAAGTAATTTAAATAACAATTAAAATTGCATAGCATTTAATTTTTTTTAAGAATTAAAAAATGCATTCAGGCAGATGCTAGATAGAAGTAGTGAAATCTTTTGAAGTTCTTGAATGTAGCAGATCTTGATAAATATAAATCTTTAATGGTTGTCTCAACGGACTGGTTTTTTTTCTTTATTTTGTAATTAAAAAGCTCATCACAGTGCCCATTCAGAAGGACTCCAATCATTTGTTCCCCCTCTTTGTGTGAGTCTCTTTTACTGGTTCTTGACTTTTATGTAAACATAAACTTTTGATAAGACAAACAGATATTCTATTGTTTTCTAAAAGCCAAAAACAGTAAACATTTTGACCTCTTCTAGAAGACAGCTATTACAGAATAACATCTAGCGTGCAATAATTTTGGTTGGAAGCTCTTGGGTTTTATGCGCTCCAGTATTTTGTTCTGTTTAAGTTCACTTTCTTTCAAATGTATCTTGTACAATAATTTTCTTTTGAACTAGAAGCTAATACAAAATGTGCATATTTAATAAGTTTACAGTTTGAGTTTACCTTTTATCTGGGGAGGATTTGTTGAATAGCATCCGTTTTTAATTTTTTGAACTAGCAATACTGTGAAGGAAGAATTGTATAAATCTGTGGGCACAAAATGAGTGAGTTTGAGCAACAAATTCAATATTGAAGAAGCACACACAAGGAATTTAGAGTTACTTTTTGTTTACTCAACTTGCTATTAAGCTCTTTCGGATGGATACTACTTCTGCAAGTAAACCAGGCAGGAGTATTTTTATTGTGGTGTGTCCAGAGTGGTGGGGAGGAGGAGTTTGCTTTGCAGGTGGATCTCCCAGTTAACGTCACTTGGCTAAGCCAAGTCTGAGTGACAAAACTGGATTCATGTCTGATGGAACTCAGCTGGAAGATGTATTCCTGGAGCACAGCGTAGCCACAAAAGGGCGTTCAGCCCATGGGACTAGTCTAGAGACAGCACGAAGTGGAAGAAAAAAATACTCCACAGCAACCTTCTTCCCTCAAACCCAACTCCTTCATTTGTGGGTTTGCAAAGGTCATGTTCATAGCACCGGTGAATCTGTGTCTGAAAAGTTAGTGGCGGTCGTTTCAGTGGCTTTGGTGAGCTTTAGGTCAGGCTCAGGTTCATCCTAATTAATTGTGGTTGGTCATATTGATGAAGCAGTAACAACGTGCAGGACAGCAGCACCTAACGACTGATGCTTCATAGGTTGCAGAACAGCCTTTCATCCAACCAGTCGTTAAGTACTAATGGGCTGTATACATACTTTCTCACTAATTACTCTTATTTAATAATTAAAGGAAAGAAGATAAATACATCTTCCACTTGTTTCTCAGTTGCTAACGTAAAAATTCAAAACTGGTTCAGCAACAGCTACAAGATTTGTAAAGCAAGAAGTACAGCAGGGTTATTGACAATTGTTATTTATTTTTATTACTGTTATTCAGTTCAAGAAGGTCTAAGAAGTATTTTGGGAAAGCAAATACTGTGTGTAATACCAGTGGACAGGAAATCACAAAATAAGGACCCCAAGTTTCTGTTAATCTCTGCTCTGGCAAAGGCTTATTCTGTGGCTTTGGCTGAATCGCTTGGTCTCCCTGCTCCTGATCTCTGAAAAAGGGATAAAATTCTGTTACCTCTTACAAATGCTGAGTAAATAAATTAGTATGTTTTCAAGGTTTTATAGATGCAGCATTACGTAAGTGTTAAGATTGGGGGTGGTTCTTGTCTGCTGTAGGTGGAATGTAGGTATTTATGAGCTGATGTCTTGACAGTTTAAAGATGCTATAGTCTCACAGTGAAACAAGAAATGCTGGTTTTGTAAATATTACGAAATCCATTTGTTCCGGAGGATTTATATCATACAGGCAGTGAAGAATTTTTAAGCACACAATATGTCGAATATTTTTAGCCAGCATTTACCAATAATAGTTTTGTTTTGTGCTTCTTAATCCACTGCTTTGAAACTTTTACCTAATAGCATCTTAAATCGCATTCACTCTCACAATTACTGCTATTGTCATGGCTCCTGAGAGGTTAATTTGCAGTCAGGAACCACGTGGATTTGGGGTTGAGCACAGTTAAAGAAATTGAGGGCGCTCCTGGAAAACAAAGATTGTTTTGTGCGGTGACCAAACCTTGTGCATCATTTCCCTGGGATTGTTTGGGTTTAGGGAAACAAACTGCAGTTGCTAATAAAGTGATGTGAAAATTTCTCAATTTACACCGCTTGACAAGTGCTAAAAGAAAAGCATCTTTAATTTTAATGTGTTATTAGGACCTTTTTAGAGAGATTGTACAAGTTACTAACAAGGTCCGCTGAGACACGAGACGGGTAATTAACAAGACCTACTGAAAGAGAGTTTGGGTAATTAACAGGATCTTAGGCACTGGACACAGGGAAACAAATAGTCCAATTTTTAAAGCTGACAGGTTGTTAGTAGGCTGATCAAATTCCAGATATGGGAAACTGAATTGATAGGTGTTTGGTAGCTCTCTAAGAAACATTATATGTATATAATGTCACACACGCACACATATATGTACACATATATATACATATACATACACATACACATATTTGTCTTTATATACATATATATATTCATGTAACGAGAGATGCATTTAAAAAACCTTTTAAAGTAGCATTTCCATGACCTCAGTATTGTTAAACTTTGAGAATAAAAAGATAAAGCTTGTGCGTAAATACTGGTGACACTTCATCTTAAGTTCTTACAATAAATACGGAATCACATAATTATTAAGGTTCGAAAAAGGCCTCTAAAATTATCCAGCCTTACCATTAGCCCTAACACCACCGTGCCTGCTAAACCATGTCCCAAAGTGCCACATCTGTATGTTTTTTGAACCCCTCCGTGGATGGAGACTCCACCACTGCCCTGGGCAGCCTCTGCCAGTGCTTCACCACTCTGTTGGTAAAGAAATTTTCCTAATATCCAATCGCAACCTCCCCTGGTGCAACTTGAGGCCATTTTTCTCCTATGACTTGTTACTTGGGTGAAGAGACCAGCACCCACCTCACCACGACCTCCTTTCAGGCAGGTGTAGACAATGCTAAGGTCTCCTCTCAACCTCCTTTTCTCCAGGAGCCTGGCTCTGGTAAACTGCAGCTGTAAAGTAATATCTGTTAGCTCAAACCACAGTGAAGATAATATATTAGTGCAGTAACTTGAACATCATTAAAGATAAATGACTGTTAAATGGTTTCAGTCTTGCTTGTTACGTGTGATTTGCCAGGAGCACAGTTACTGGCCACAGCTCCATTGGAATGAACCCCAGAACCTGCCTGGTCAGAGCAAAGGGTTGGAATGGCTCTGTATTTCTTTCTCAAGTATATCATCCTTTCCCAGTGTACAATACATCTCCTTATTTTTAATTTTCAAATGTCTCATTCAGAAATGCTTACAGTTTATTACTGTGCTTGCTTGAGTTACAAAGTTTGTTCTGACATTTTAACATATGTTTCTCTGTTACTGAAAAACAACATCAGGTCAATTGTGCTGTTTTCAGAATTTGTTTCCTCTGTCACCGTTAGCATGCCTTATTTTAGGAACAGCGTGCTTCTACATCACTCTTCTTGAAAGGGATTTTTCAGTTCTGTTCTGAAACTTGCCTAGCTTTGTATCTTGTCAAATGCAATTATTTGTAGTATAAGTAGAAGATAGGAAGGACGTGGATCTGAGTGGCCTGCTTCGATCTTTGAAGGGCTCCACAGAGCAGGATACTCATAAACACACCATTTCCAAAGTATTGTGTTTCAAGAATGTGTAGCTTGAAAACAAATGATTTACCAAAAAAGTATGTCTTACATTTGAAGTTCAGGGTATTTGGTCCAGTTTCTTAACTTTTGGCATAAGACTTTATAAGCAATATTAAGAAATGGAGCGATAGCAACACAACCTGATTCTCTCTTTGTGTCCTCCTGGGGTTCCACAAGCTCCAGAAGGCCTTGGAACCTGGCTTGACAGCAGGACAATTTATATAGTGAAGCGTATGAAGTGATGTTCTGCAGAGTCTGATTGGGAAACAAATGGTAATACGCTTACTCCATACTTGCTGAGCTGCCAGAGATGACAGTCATTCCATCTTGGAATATAAAGTCATGTCTGCATGGCCAGGCACAGCAGGCTAGCAATATTCTATGGAAAGCCATGTTTCTGAATTTCAGTAACAGTATCTGATTTTATTAATTTCTTTTGGTTTTCCAGCACATTGGTAATAACTTAAACTGGGTCATAATATTTCAAGCTTTTGATTTGTTGTGTGAGAATCCAAAGAGAACTGAATAAGCAATAGAATAATGATCAGCCCAAATACCAAGAAGCAGGAATATGAATAATCAACTCTAATGGAAAATAAACATGGTAGAGCTTTGCTAATAACTTGCACATAGATGTTCTGTATTAAAGGAAGAAAAACTGAAAACTCTTACTGAGCACATACTTAATAAAGCAGGTTTCAGTACTTTCAATAGTAAAGATTAATGTAATCATTTAAATTTCCAATAGTATACTGCACAATGATTGTACAACTAATACGAATAGTAAAAGATAAGTAAAAAGCTTTTGGTTCTTAAAATATGCTTTCCATACAGCATAATTTAGGAGTCTGATTCCCATTCTTTATGTTGTCAAAGTAAATGGTTCAGGCACCGAAATGTTTAAATCAGTTATAGGAAAGATTTTTTTTAACATTTTTTTATCCTCCAGGCATATAGAAGCTAGATATTTAAGCAGCAACTGACCTAATGTTTGAATTTTTAACTACCATTAAAACACAGAAGACAAAATTACAAGCTCCAGGCATGAACTTGAGCCTGCGATTCATCCTAAACACAACTCCACTGGACTGAAGTTTCTATACAAGCTGCAGATAATCAGCATTCAATGAAGGATTTAGCTACCTCATAAAAAAATGGTGAAATAGAATCATTAAGGTTGGAAAAGACCTATAAGATCATCCAGTCCATCGATCAGCTCAACACCACTGTACCAACTAAACCATGTCCCCAAGTGCCATGTCTACACATTTTTTTAACCCCTCCAGGAATGGAGATTCCACCATTGTCCTGGGCAGCCTCTGCCAGTGCTTCACCACTCATGCAGTAAAGAATTTTTTTCTAATATCCAATGTAACCTTCCCCTGGTGCAACTTGAGGCCATTTTCTCTCATCTGATCCCTTGTTACTTGGGAGAAGAGTGTACATATAGGTCAGTGAGAGCCTGCATCTGCTCATGCCACCTTGGGCTGGAAGCGCTGGCCGGACCCCCTGTGGGGCTCAACAAGGCCACGGAGCTCCCACTTTACTTAGCAGACCACCTGATTTGTAAAATATTATATGCAATCTCAACACCTGCTTCTTCCTTGAGAAGCAGTACGTTTTCCACATTTCTCTTTAAAATATGAGTAAGAACATTTATGGGGTTCAGGTTATTACTGGGGGATATCTCGTTTCATTTTTTTTGCATATATATTCAAATTGCTTCACATGAAATATGCAGATGTATCTTTTTGTGATTGCAGTTAGATCATTGCAGAAATGACTGCAGGTTTTTTAGCTAAAAAAAAAGAACAAGTAGTCCATATTGCCAGTAATTTATATTTCTAATTTTCAAGAGTGACTTTTTGTAGTCAGAACTGCTGCTTTCCTTTTAAGCTGCTGCTATGAGAAAGAGTCACCGGGCTTATTTCACAGAAACTATAAAGTCATTCATGGCAGTGGAAGATCCTGCTTTTTTAACCTTTTGGAAAGTCACTCAGTTGAGCAGTCAGACCGTATTATTCTGTATCTTGTCTAACATGAGGAAACAGCCCCAAAAGAAAGATATCCCAAATTAACGCCACACTTTGTTAAATAGAGACATTCTTGGTTTTCACCAAGCTAATTCGATCCAGTTCAGTTAACTCATTTTTTTTTTGTGCTCAGATCACAAAAGGCAGCCATGAATGAAGCGAGTTCATCATGTGTTTGACACATCAGGGTAAAACTAAAAGGCAGGCTGTGAGGGAGGGTTCCTGCCTTTAGCTTTGTAGACAATACCCGATGAAAGAGGCCCCTCATTCAAAACTGGTCTCCGGCGAGCAAGGCAGGCTGCTGCGGATCATTGTTACAAACAGGTATAATGGGAATTAGACAGAACTCGATGTGTCAGACACCTCTTGGTTTTGAGTTGTGACTGTTTGCGTAATCCAATCTTCATCTAATATCCTCAGCCCAACAGATGGTTTGTAGGACACCCATATGAGCAAAAAAAACTGCTGGCCTTGGAAATGAAAAATAGCATACAGAGTAAAAAAAAGTTAATGTGAAACTAAAATTTGTATCCTTAAACAGGAAAAAAATTGTGGTTTGCATTTGACATCATCTATCTTTGTAAATTACGTCCCTTCTGCTTTTACACCATGAAATATATGGCTTATAAATTCAGATAAGAGCAGTGAACCTTCACAAAATACATGTTCCTGACTTTAAGCTTCCTTTAAAGTAAAAAAAAACGTGTTACTCTCAGTCAACAAACGCCGCTGCTGGCAGGCAGTGCATGTGTTCTAACTAAATAGTAGGTTCTGCGATGTGAAAGAATGATGCCTGCTATGATGCTGGCAAGCAAATGGAATTTGCAAGCCGTAGCCGAATTCTGAATGCATTTTCAGAGTTTGCCTCTCCAAACTTGCTGTAGCCAGTCCCTAAGAACAGAGTGCTGGGTTTTGAGGCTGTTTGCTAATAATCACATCAACCTGAGCAACCAGCAGACCGTTTCCTAGGGCTGACACTTAGACAATGGCTGCTTTTATCGATAGCAACTGCACTTTTGCAGTTGAGGAAGGAAAAAATCTCAACACAACAACATCATGAATTAGCTTTGCTTTTCAGACGTGTGGAATAGTCACTAGATTAGTGTAATAATAGATGATTTACTTGGTTTTAATTGTAAACATTGCTGACAGAAGATGGCTTTTCAGCTCTGCCTTAAGCTGATGACCTCACTGGAATTTCTAAAGGACCTTTCTCCTATAGAAGCTGCCGTAAAAACTGGGAATACATTTATCTGCAGAGTTTTCTTGTTGGTTTTGAACAATCTCATCCCAGGGACCAAATTCCAGAATATTTCATTTAAAGTATCTCATTTTCCTTAGAAGCTCGAAAGAAGTCAGGAGGAAAGAGAAGACCTGGAGGTGCCCAATCCATAATATGCTTTCTTGAATTTCTTAATTACTTATACAAGTTTTATGACAAAAAGAATCTAAAAAAATTTAAAAAGTGTGAAAAAAGAATATATGAAAATTTCCATTAACTTTGAATGTTTTCCTACTTTCAACAAATCAATAAAATAAATCATATTAGATATTTCATAGCTATATACCTAATTCAGTAGTGTCTTCTGGGAGGTGTTTTAGTCAGACAATTACACACTGCTAATAAATGGGGTTTTGTTTTTTCCCCACAGTTTTAATATGAATCCTCCTGGCATCGAGGACCTCAGGAAAATAACGGTGAGTTATGAAGTGTTATGGAAGGCCGTCAGTAAATGCCAACTGATTGGTGCTTGACAAAATATAAGAATATAAGCTATTATTCTTCTTTAACCTCATATAAGGAGGGGGGTAGGTGTATTTTTTTTTCTTCACATATCTAGAGAGTTAGAAAATTACAGGTGTACTGTAAAATTGGAAATTAAGAAGTTTTAGAGGGTACTTTTGGTGTGTTGGTGTCGAAAAGAAGGAAAAAGATCATTGGACAGAAAATAAGAAGAAAACTGGTGCTTTGGGGTATTTCAGATGACTCTATGGAAGTAATAGTCAGTTGAGGAGCTCTGCTTTAGGCAGCTATGTATTAATTGACCTAAGAGGAGTTTCCCATTACTACAGTCAGAGACGGGAAACCAGTCTTTAGATGGTAAATGAAAATGGGAGTAATGAACTGATGCACAATAGGATTAATAATACAAATAATAGATTAACATGATAAGATTTGTAATAGAAATAGTAGATGAACAGCCTCTGAGAAAACACTAAACACAGAAATACCAGAAGTTATTATTCAGAATACTCTTTTGACTCTAAAAGCACCTACAATAAATTGTGTACTAAGACCAAAAACATCCAGTGTCTTTGTTTGAAGGAAAATGTGGTCTTACTAGAATTTGTTCTGTAAACAGATGAAATCTTTAAAAGTGGGTTTGTTTTCAGTCTTCAAAATATACAGAAAACAAGTTTCACAAACAAATATGACTTTGTACTGTCTGTTTATTGCTGTTTATGTAAATGATTTGCAATAACATTTGATGTTATTGTAAATGCCCAAGTTTTTATACTGTAAGTAACTGGTGGGAGATGTCAGAGCACATGAAGGCTGCCTTTGATCAGATAGTAAACTGGATTCTACCAGGCAGTTACTTAATCTCTGACAAAAAGCAACATCAAAAAATTGATTTAACTTAGCAGCTATTGTCTGTAAAGTCACCATAATTACAGTTCCTATGTGCTTGCAAATGTACCACCGCAGATCGTGTAATTTATTGCTGGTAAAAGCATCGGTTTAATTCTTTTAAGAAATAAGATGTGAATTGTTTTATTTAAAGGATTTAAAGGTGATAAAAGAAATCCTTGATGATTTTTCTTTTGGAATACCAGCTCTCCTAAATGTCAGTCGTAGGATTATGAGGTAGCGCTCATTTAATACAAAATACAAATTAGGAGGAGAAGAAACCCTATCTCAACTATAGTTTTGAATGAAACCATTTGAATTTCTTTTTTAAATATTCAGGATTGCTTTCGAAGGTGTTTGAAGTCATTTATTATTAGGTTCTGCAATAATAGCCCTCACCAAGTTATTATATTTCTGCCTTGTGCATCACATTTAGTAATTATGTTTGTATGTCTCCTCCTCTGGTGCCAACACCTGTCTGCGAAAGCAGCATTCAGATGGGAGCAGTAGCCAGTTGAAAGGGCAGCGTGAGCTCTTTAAGGCCTAATTAAGAACTGAAAGGAAGATGAAGCAAGTAAGACAAAAGATGTGAAAGTAGCTTAGATGATATTCCCAGAGCAGAATTCCTCATTAGAACAATAAAGAGATGATCAGAGATTGCTGGGCCTTCATTTTACCTAACTCTGTGTCCTCTGGCTGTCAGTGCATACCCTAGTAGTGTTCCATAGCTGAGACAGTCATTCTTTGCAGAGCTTGTTATTTAGAATCTTTTAATCTTAATAATTCATTATAAGATTCATGTTTTGTATTAAAATTGTAGTATCTGTCTTTCTAACGATATAGTCATTCCCCATACATTTAATTATTGCTTATTTGTTTGCTCAAACTGTACATTTAAAATCTTAACTTTACAGTATTTATTTCTAACATCCTTTAACCAGAATTTTCTTGTGTAATAATTGTGATAGGTTATACATGGCTGGTGTGTAACAAAATACTTTTAAAGCATATATTACATACATTTTTTTCCAATAAACTTGATGTAATAATTATAGACATTATTCTATCTTAAATCCTGCTGCTAAATCAGAAACTTAGGCAAACTGTATCTTTTAGACACAGAAGTGTTAATGATATCTTTTCCAATGTGTTTAAAAGTTTAATACCATCGAGAGAAAATTTTACTTCCTTCTTGTAGAAGAAAATGTGCTAAAAAGAGAATGACCACAAAGTGAAGTTATGTTCTCATCTATACTTGTTGGAAATCAATTACTAATCAATTTATAAGGTTCATCAAGTTAGGCATTTTAATAAAGTGGGAGTTATTGATCACTTACACTATTGCAACTTGATAAAATAGTTAACTATTCTGAATATACACGCATAAATGTGACAAATGTCTCAAATGTAGAGAGAAATCTTTAAGAGCACGTATTTTTCAGAGCTACTATTAAGCTGTAATTGATGGAAAGAGGCTGATTGATCTGCCATACTTCAGCCTATTTGCAGTGCTCCATCACGTTTAATTACATTTATTTGAAAACTTTGCCCACCTGCATATTTTAATGATTCAACAGATGCCAATGTGTAAATACGGAGCTGTATGGAAAGAGAAGGAATGAAGTGTGGAAAAGGAATATGACTTTATTGTGGTCTGCTTCCTAGCTGTGCAAGCTTTATCATTTTTAATGATGAGTTTTTACTGTAAACAAAAGCTGTCTTGTGTTCTTCTGCCTTGTTAGAGGGGCAGGATTTGAGAGGCTAGATTATCTTACTTAATTAGAGATTCCGTAGCTTTTAAAGGTCTCAGTTTCTGAATTGGATAAAACTTACTGCTTTGCATGTCTGACAGTGCTAATACTTTCATGAATCGACTCTCACAATCCTTTTCTTAGTTATACATTTCAAAATTTTTAATAATCTGTGTGCTTAAGGTCACAGCTGATTCTTCTTGACACAGAAAAAGAAGGTGAAGTTTATAGTGTTCCGTTTAAGGGGGATAATTTGTCCATCTCTTTTAATATCTGCACTTACCAAGTCATCAGAAATCATTACAGAAACAATGTTTCTGTAATGTTCCTGCTGCTTAATTCTGGGCCTGTGCTGCTTTCAAGGAAGCAAGCAAGATCTTTTAGTTGTGCATATTTCTATCTAAAGTGCTGTGGTACAAATAGGAAAGGGTTGTCAGGCATCAGAATATGCTGGCCAGGGTTGTGGTTGAGTCACCATCCCTGCAGGGTTTTAAAAGCCAAGTAGGTGTTGTACCTGGGGACCAGGTCTAGTAGTGGACTTAGCAGGGCTGGATCAATGGTTGGACTCAATGATCTTAAAGGTCTTTTCCAATGGAAACCATTTTATGATTCTAAGATGCAGCTTTTTAGCTTTACTTGAAATTTAAAATTGAAAGGTTTATTGCTGGAGAACCACTGATGACTAAAAATAGGCTATGAAAGGCGAATGAAGGCTACTGTCATTTAAAGGCAAGTAAATGTTTTGCTGTGATGTGCTCTAAAGGCAATAACTTGGGAAAGTTAAAGTAGGACACGAATTCTCAGGCCTGTCTCTTCTTCTTCTGTAATTAAGGTTACCACATAGCAGGTTTCCCAAGTGGATCTGCTAACTCTTCTTGTGGTTACTGCTCTTATGGCCATAAACTGCATATGCATCTCTCTGAGAACAATATTTTTGTCTGAGATAACAGTGTAAGTACTGTATTTTAAGCTGAGCAAGCTGTCTCCAGTCATCTGCTCCAGCAGGGGTGTTGGAGAGAAAATCTCTAGAGCAAATGTTGTGTGAGAGATGTTGCTCCTGGCAAGAGGTGCATGTGAGAAATATGAAAACTTGTTCAGAACTCTATTTAATGAAATCTGATGGGTTTTTTAAACTTACCTGCAGGATGGAAATCCTTTTGACGCCACGGCAGGATACCGTAGCCTGACTTATGAAGAGGTTTTGCAGGAACTGGTGAAACACAAAGAGCAACTGAAGAAGAAGGACACTCATATTCGTGAACTTGAGGATTACATTGATAATCTTCTTGTCCGAGTAATGGAAGAAACACCTAGTATTCTCAGAGTGCCATATGAACCTTCTCGCAAAGCTGGCAAGTTCTCCAAAAGTTAAGACATTGATACTTGGTGGTATTTTCTGCTGAAGACATTCATGGAAGGAAATCACGCTTTCACATTTTAACTTAATTCCTTTTCTCCTAAGAAATTCCAGGAATTGGAGAGGATGGGACTACAGCGTGGGGTTTTTGTGCTTGGTTTTTTACTTCAACACTAGCGGAAGCTGCCAAAATCAATATCCTGTTAGATTACCTAAATAACTTTGTTTCTTTGAAAACAACTTTAAGGCCAGCGTACTTACAGTAGAGTAGTTATACACACTAAATATGTCCATGCGGTTCATATAATAGCTTAGTGTTCACTATGTGGCAGTTTCAGCTGGGCAGCCTGTGCTGTTAACAAATGTTTTCTTGAATGATTATTGATATTATGCAAATATTCTGATATTACAGCATGCCATCAAGACCACTGTTTTCAATCCAATGCGGTACGCTTTACTAAACCTAAGTGTGGTTTGTTGCAATGGAATGTAGTTTGTTCTACACATATTAGAGGAAAACAGTGGTGCACAATCTCTGCAGATTAAATGCTGTATTCTATAAAATGTGCTTTTTGTATAACAGTGTAAAAAAAAAAACGCCATGCCATTTCAGTAATGGCACATGCTGGAATCAGTTGTTTTACACTTAAATGCTGAATTTTGTGTATAATGATTGAACTTTGGTAGTGAGCTCATGACATAAGGTTGTTTTGAGGATCTTTTTGTATGAAGTTATTGCATGCCACTTTCTATGTTAAAGTACTTTGAACAGTGTTAATAGAATTGGAAATGGGACTGAAGGAAAATATGGGATAAAGATATGAATATTTTGTTCAGTTGAAGTCTACTAAGGTGCAAATGTAGGAGAAATGAACAGAGTGAATTAAATAGACATGATAATTCAAAAAATACAGCACTGACTCAATTTAAGGTTGAGTTCTACATGATACATTCAGTTTTTTAAATCTTATAACAACACAATATATGCCTTTAGAAACAGGCTTTGTTGCTTCAACACATATAGAGTACTTAGAAAGGCTTTTCACTGAAAAAAAAAGCCTATATTCCTTGAAAGTACTTCTGAAAGTCAGTTTTCATTCAGGCAAATGAAAGGAGAAGGTGTTAAATGTCTTCCTGATCATTTGAACAATGACATGTAAATGTAAAATGACATATGAAAAAGGTATCAATTATTCAATAAATTGACAAAATATAGTGGTGAATGTGTAGTGGGAAAATACAGTAGGAGAATTCTCACATTATTGACATAAATAGATTTTAATTTTTATTTCCTTCATAACAGTCTTGGTTGCATTGTCTGTTGCTGTGAAACAGTAAAGTGGCATTAAAAAAAATGTACAGAGAGTATTTTAGATTTGCATTTTAGAAAACTGACTGTCTCCTCCTCCTCTTCTTTTCTACATCTGATCTGCTTTTTTTTCTTACCAAACCATATAATGGCATTTCCTGAGGAGGTAAAAAAGCTTGAAATTAAATTCCAACCTTTTATTGTTGCTGTAAAAGATACATATATTTTTTCTTTTTTTTAAAAAAAAAAACTGCAAAACCTAGTAACATCTTGAATAATGGTGATCTGGAAAAGCTCAAAAAAATTCTGCTGTTTCAATGCTTTTGACAATGTTGTTACTGTGTGACAGTAGAGAGTTATTCTCGTTAGGAAAAATATTTCTTTGTATAATTGTTTTTAGGTTTAGTTTGCTACTTTTTTTTGCTTTTTCTCCTTCCTTCCTTCCTTCCTTCCTTCCTTCCTTCCTTCCTTCCTTCCTTCCTTCCTTCCTTCCTTCCTTCCTTCCTTCCTTCCTTCCTTCCTTCCTTCCTTCCTTCCTTCCTTCCGTCTTTTCATCCTTCCCCTCTTCCCTTCTTCCCCTCTTTTCTTTCTTTCTCTCTTACTTTCTTCACTTTTAAGGAACTACCTCCCATCCCTGTAGTGCTATGTCCCTAAAATTTGAGTGTTCCCAAATCTACACTGGGATCCCTTAGTGTAGATCATTGTGCCTGGCTGGAGCCTGAGTGATTCAAGCCCAACCTGATTGTAGTACTCGGCATTTAGAAACAGGCCCACTTCGTCAGGTGATCTCTCTTTTGACGACTTAGGGATTTATCGAGTTCGGTACCTCATAAACCACATGAATGTTCTTTTTGACCCACTTCAGATCTAAATGACTGTAAATTTGTTGTAATGCATTCAAAGTGCCAAAGGTTATGTACTGAGTTATGGTACGTTTACTGTTGGAAGTTCGGTTTTGCACTCAATTAGATTTTAATTTCCTAATTACACCAAGATGTATTTCAGTTACTCAGTATTTCCATAAAAAGTTCTTAAACATTTTCAAATGTTTGGGTGAAGCAAGTGGTTTTCTCGTATTGTTAACAGGGAAGTGGTGTGCATTTGTTTTGAATTCCACAGTCACTTTCAGACTAACTGGTGTGAACCCATCTGTAGGATCTACAGGGATTAAATCATCCACACCGATTGGGTTTAACAGGTAAACTACCCAGAGAACACGCTCCAATGACTTTTCACTTGCAAGCCAACTTATAATTATTAAAATTAAACTCTACTATATTTAGCACCTCTGAAATCACTTCTTTTAGAATGTAAATGTAGAATATCAAACTGCATAATTGACTAAAAGCAGATCATTTGACATATTTGCATACCAAGAATGATAAGCAGATTAAAGGTAGCGAAAAGATCAATTTTTGTGCATTAGTGAAGAAATTTAGTGAGGCTTTGAATGTGCTATCTAGTCTTTATCTGATCTGTAAGTGAATAAAAGCACCTTTTGTTTCTAACAGTTCATCAACAGAGAGGAGAGAGTGACAAACACAATTTAGGAAAAGGTAAAGTTACGAAGAAAGGCAGAGTGGGGCATTTACAACTATGAAAATAGCTTTATGGAGTTCTTATAGCTGAAGATATAGGCTGCTTTTGGAATGAGTCTGGAAAGCTTACATGCACATCATTTTCTGCTTAGAAAGAAAATTTCTGTATTTTGATGTTATTGTTTGAAAGCATTTTCATCCCAGGTATTTTGGGCTTTTAATGAAAGCATTTTGTACAAGGTAATTTTGATGTTGCAAACAAAGAAACAAAGAAACTTCTGTTTCTCCTATAGGTTAAAATTGGAAACTTCCTTGCAGATTGTTTTAAAACCATAATGACTTCGGTTGTGGCCAGTCTTTCTTGCCCTTTAAAATGCAGGGATGAAAATTTTGAACATCTCCACATTATTTTGATTTTTTTCTTCTCAAAAAACAGCATAAGAGCTCATCCATGCACACTCCATGCTTTGAGTTATCCTTTGAAACAGCTTTGCTCATAGCCATGCACTTTGCTTACTTTAATGAACAAATATCAAGGCCATACTTTAATGTTGTCAAGTAACAACTTCAAACTTTCTGCCGTTGAAGAAAGATGTTTAATATTTATATACGTTACCTTATGCTGCTGTATTTTATGCTTAGCTTGGTTTTCCAGCTACTGATGAATGTAGTATTCTCCCTAGATTATCCATAACTACATTTATTGCTCTTGGCTCTGTCTCAAGAACTATTTGTAATTTCCCAGCTGTGAAAATGTTGCCTGACATTTTGGAAGGTTTCATGATTTGGGGACCTGATGAAACTCATGTTCATTAGGTACGAGCTTGCATTTCTTTCTGTACAGGATGCCCTTTCTTGGATGCATCTTAAACACAACTGCTGTCTTAATATGTTTACTGCTGCACTGGAGGTTTGTTTACGCTTCCAGCTTTAAAGAAATATTATTGTCCTACATCAATAGGATGTGCTTTTGTTTTTTGCTCGTTATGTGTCCCTTACTGTTCTAGATATGATAGAGGCGTTAGCTGTGGGCTTCTAAAATGGTGATATTTAAAGCTTGTTGACTAACTTCCTCTCTTTGAAGTACGTGGTGAAGGATTATAGCGCTGCTGTGTTGATGATGCTCGGTTTAAGGGTTTGTCAGCGCTTTCAGTATGAAACCCTATTTTCAGGGATTTATAACTTCTAAATGTAGACGCAGTCGCTGGAAGTATTTAATATGCAATAGGTAGCACTTTAATCTGTTTATGAAGGGGTTTGAGTCATGTTTCTGTTTAAAAAGTCATGGTGGGCATTTGCTTTGTTTCATAATTTGTACATTGAAGAAGCCACTCTGTGTTTCAAGTGGTGGAGCATTCTGATTCATTTTACAAGCTTCCAGATGTCTTGTTTTATGGTGTACTGCAAAAAGCTGAAGATCCAGGTTATATCGGAAGTCTGTAAAAGATCCAAACATTGCTTATAACTTAAGGGTTGATTTCGTCTCGTGCAATCAGTTAATAATGGTACAGAATCACACCGGTATGCACATGTGAGATGTATATTCTTAGCATGAAAACCTTTATTTTTGTTTCATTATCACAACTTCAGTTCCTTTAATTTGATTTAAATGTTATCTTAATATTTTAATTTCTGTTCATTAAATAAATATTGCATGTCTAACACTAATAAAGCACCACAATGCACAACTGCAGTATTTCTTGAATTGATATTATTCTGTGTTATACAAAGCACGTAACTCCTAAGTTCCGCTTAAGTATGTGTTTTTAAGAACCATGCTGTGAAAACTCAAACCAGAGCGAGGTCTGTTTCCTTAAGACAAATCTAAATAAATACCCTAGCTGTTTGCAGGGTGGCCATTAGGGGAAATCTCTCCAAGACTGTCCAAAACTTATAATAAGTGGAAGAATAAATGGGATGTTCTGAATGTGCTTATATATGCATGTATGGGAGCTGCGGTTTATATGGGAGCTCCCTTTCCACACACCATTCCTCTGATTCAGAGAATCATAGAACAGTTTGGGTTGGAAGGGACCTTAAAGCCCATCCAGTTCCAACCCCTGGCCATGGGCAGGGACACCTCCCACTGGATCCGGTTGCTCAAAGCCCCATCCAACCTGGCCTTGAACACCTCCAGGGATGGGGCAGCCACCACTGCTCTGGGTGTAAATATTACCAGGGGATCTGGTAATAAAACTGCGTATTGCATGAGGACAAACACAGTGCACATTTTGATTTGGAAAACATGATGCTTAATACTCCAACGCTGGTACCAGTTACCCAGGGAGGTAGTGGAGGCCCCATCTCTGGAAGGAAGGTCAGGTTGGATGGGGCTTTGAACAACCTAATCTAGTTAAAGATGTCCTTGTTCCTGCAAGGAGGTGGACTGGATGACCTGGAAAGGTCGTTTTCAACCCAACCCATTCTATGAAAGCTAGGAAGTGTCAGGAAATCTGGAATACGCAGCCTGTGGCTGGCCAGGTTGAAGAATGTGTCTGGTGCGGGGTCTAATGGAGCTTCAAAAACAAACCACCAAAATGTGCCACATCATCTCCTTGTCTAAATGATTCATTTGGGGCCTTCTTAGGTGAGGAACATCATCTTCTCAGGTAACTTGCTGCTTACATTATGAATTCCTTGAAAATTGACTCCTTGGGACATCTTTACAGGAGACATCGAGGGTGTCCATTTCAATTTAATTAATATTGTGCAATTTGCCAAGGACTTGTCCAATGCACTCAGAAAATCTGCTTTGTCAAATTAATGTCAGTGTAATGGCATCCCTTAAAGCAGCCACTGACTCTCCCGCTAGGGGTATTTTCTGTTTCCTAATAAAATATTTTCTCTGTTAAAGCAGCTTATTTAACTTAGAATTTGTAGCTTTAACTATGCTTATATTTTGCTAATTGCAGATTACTTAGTAATTATTTTTAAGGAACACTGAAGCACAAATGCAAAATGTCAAAGTTTTGTCTTGTCTATAGCAATCGTATTTCGTACAATCATAGAATTGTTTTGTTGGAAAAGATCTTTGAGATCATTGACTCCAACGGTACCTGTCTACTGCTAAACCAGATCCCTGAGCATGTCTCTTATTTGGGTAAGCATTTTTGCAATATGCTGTTTTTAAGTAGTTTTTATGTGCTGTTTTTAACTAAGTCATTAAATGTATATAACAAGAAACAATTTAAAGTGCTTATGCAATATATAGTTTTAATTCCTTTATAGATACATGCGCCAATATTTTGTAGTTAAGCTTGAAAAGCTACTGCAGTTACATATTTTACATTGTAAGGTAATACTGTGGGATCCCAAATTTTACTTTTCTGAGATACACAAAGCCATAGTATTGGATGCAATCTTTTTATGTATTGTAGAAGTTAAAAATGAGCTCTGGGAGAATTAAGCTGTTCCTAAAAGATTGTACAAACCTTTGTGTTGAATTGCAGTGCAGCCAGTCTTGGGTCTGTAGCCTCAGGCACTCCTTTATCCTACAGGCTAGCACTGAATTTGCTTTATTTCTTTATAGTTGGAGGACAAGAGAGTAGGAAACAGTTTAGAACATGTGCTAGATACTGCTCTTATGGACCAAAAGAAGAAATGCTGATGCTTTGTGAGCTGTGGTGTTGGCTTTTGTGTGAAGTATATTGAGTATGGATACCAGGCTTATGTGTTTCTAACATCAGATATAGAAAACTTCCCATTTTCTTATATTTTCACATTTAAAAACTTGTATAAATAACTGTTGCTTAAGTGCAGGATTATTACTGGCTATGATACATGTAGTGATTCACTTGATCAACGTTACTGCTGGTTGAGACCCTCTCGTAACCGATGGCCTCATAAGCCACGTCTAGAATACCATGAAATTCTGACAGTTTTGAGAGACTAAATGAAAGGATCACCCACAGCAGTGGGGAGGAAGAAAATAATCCTAATAAAAGCAAAAGAATTGTGTGATCTGAATTAAGATTCAGTTGGTGGATACTGAAGAGTATACTGGAAAGTGTTTTTATTATAACTGTCCAGAATAATTGCTTTGGGAAAAAAAACCTCCTTCGTAGTTGATGATATAAACTTTACCAGCTCTTCATAAACCAAGTATGAACTTAAGGGCTTGTGTCTAACCTTTGTTTCATTGGCCATGTTTTCAGAGAGCTGAAGCAGCATTTCATTGCTGGAGTTGATCACAACAGAGTTATATTTACTAACAGAGCCTTAGTTATTCTTTTATCTGTTTCAGGATTTTCTGTGTAGTTTTAAGTGCTGAACATTTCACCACAGTCTATTTAGAGTGGTATTTAAAACTTGTTCCAGTTCTCTTCATTCTTACGCACGCCGATGTGCTAAACTACTCCAGAAACCAGCTTAGCTCTCACCATATTTGGAGGCTGTTCCTCTTCTTTGGCCTTGCACTGGTTTGGATGGGAACTTACGTCTAAAGTAACAAATGAAGTATGTGATGAGAGCTGGCTGCCAAAACTGGGATGAAATCAAGTTTCTGAGAGGCTCATTGGAAAACTATCTTGAACTTTGGAAGAGTGACTCAATGCCATGGTCTAAATAGAGTAAACGTAGTGAAATAAAGCTCAAGGTGGGAATAGAGTTCTTGAATACC
The DNA here is from genome assembly GCF_032191515.1 of Phaenicophaeus curvirostris. NCBI lineage: Eukaryota > Metazoa > Chordata > Aves > Cuculiformes > Cuculidae > Phaenicophaeus > Phaenicophaeus curvirostris. The sequence goes on along the minus strand of NC_091400.1, from coordinate 10,127,165 downwards.
AGAGGGAGTGTGTATTCCTAAAAGGAAAGGGGAAAGATGAATTTCCACATGCATATCAGTAAGGATGGAATGGTCAGGATGTTCTTCAACTGCAAGGCCACTGTGCTTGGCATTCCTATTTGGGCTTACTACACACAGGCATGATAGCTAAAGAGCATTCAAAACAAAAGGTAGCATGTATTGATGATGTCCCGTGGGAGATCATTAGCTCGTCTGAGAAGTTGCCAACTTTGGAAATGGTTTCTGTTAAATACATTCAGTGTCTTTCTCATCTAACTTCAAAATATGAGAATATTCATCCTCAGTTCATTAATTACAACCATTTCATCCGAATAAAGAGGAGACCATATTTTTCATTTATTACTTGAAGAAATATGTAGCCTTGCAAAGCACAGCTGCTGCAGCTGCGTGAGTAGATAGCTGCACTTTGCAGCTGGATATGTCTGTTAACAAGAATGATGTTGGAGAAGAGAGTGCTCTGAAAAACCTAACCAAGGCCCTTCGTACAATCACAGTATCTCTCAAAGTCCCAGTCTTTTTAGGTATTCAAAAATAAAGAAGTAGGAGAAAAACTATTCAGCAGTGATGATCTTTAGAAACTGGAAGCTGTGCATTTAGGTAAAAAGTGAAATGGTGATTTCAGAAGGAAAGAAAGACAGGTTTTAGATATCACTGTAAGGAATCAAATGGTAATATATAAGGTAGCTGTGGAAAGGAAATGTGTCTTGCTTGGAATATAAAAGGTGAAGAATGAGCTAGTTGAGGTTTCCTGTGGCAGGCATGAGAAGCAATAACTGGTTCCTTACAGGAGGCAATCACTGATGAGCTGCAGTAAGCATCACACTTCAGGAGTGTGCTAGGTGCTGCGAACATAAATACTAACAGATTTCTCAGATTTTCCTAGTGCCTGGAAAAAAGAACACAAGTTCTTCTCCAAAGTAAATTGCTTGAATTACCAGCCATTGTTTTTATTTACTTATATATTACCCAAAGGACTGTGACTGACACAAAACAGTCAGTATTTTCACTGCTTTCTTTGATTCTTGACTACTGACTTATTTTCAAAAGTAAAATTTGAGGCTTCTAGTCTGACAAAGGGCTATTGATTCAATGTTTGTTCAAATGTTGATCTCACCAGGAGCCCTATGTTCAATTCTGGAGTACCCAGCACAGAAAGGACATGGATCTGTTGGAGCAAGTCTGGAGGGGGCCACGGAGATGTTCTGAGGGCTGGAGCACCTCCCATACAAAGACAAGCTGAGAGAGTTGGGGTTGTTCAGCCTGGAGAAGAGAAGGCTCTGGTGAGAACTTAGAGCAGCTAGCTTCCAGTGCTGAAACGGGCTGCAGGAAAGCTGGGGAGGGGGGCTGTTGATCAGGAAGTGCAGGGATGGGATGAGGGGGAGTGGTTTTCAGCTGAAAGAGGGGAGATTGAGATGAGATCTTAGGAAGAAATTGTTTCCTGTGAGAGTGATGAGACCCTGGCCCAGGTTGCCCAGAGCAGTGGTGGCTGCCCCATCCCTGGAGGTGTTCAAGGCCAGGTTGGATGGGGCTTGGACCCCCTGATCCGGTGGGAGGTGTTCCTACCCATGGCAAGGGGCAGGACTGGATGATCTTTAAGGTCCCTTCAAACCCAAACAATTCAATGATTCTATGACATTTGAATTACTCTTATCCTTTTGCTATGTTATTCAGTGGAACCACCAAATATTATATCAGCTTGTATCTCTTGACTGTTGCAAATTAATTATTTAGACCATTGTAAAATTGAATCTTCCTGCTTCCCACAGGTATAAAATGTGTTTATTTTAGATGTAGCCCCAACGTTTACCCTATGTATTGCTATCTGCAAGAAAAGCTGGCAGCATACATGCTAAAGAAACATCAATCTCTGAACATTATTCTTTCTTTCTGAGGTTGTTTCTTCCTCTGGCACGCAGCTAAGCAGTAGAAGACATTGATTTACACAGCTTCAGGTCTGAAGATAAGCTTTTTCTTCCGCTATTTAAATACTTTCTCACATATTGGTGCACCTGTAGTTTCGATTTGGCTTCAAGCATGCACTTTGGCAAGCTGTAAAAATTAGTTGAAGAAAAATAATGAATGAAATGCCATATTGCCTGAGCACGTTGTGTTTTCTTTACTAATAAAATTAGTCATTGAACATATTTTCCAGCTACAGCTCTGGATATTTAAGTATGTGTCTGAATAACTGCACTTTTCAATTCAAGAGTCAAGTAGCTACTTTGTATGCTGCACTTATCTTAAATAGAGTTTGATTTAAAACATTTATCTTCCCCGGTATCATCTCCCATGTCAAAGCACATTTAAATCATGCTGTGTTCCTGATATCGCTCGGGTTTAGAATGGTATCCGAGTACAAAAAAGTTTGATGAGCGCTCTGTTATTTGCCCACTTTGTAGTTATTAGCAGCTCTGTCATTGTTTTGAATATCACTGAAGTTGAGAAGGAGAAGCTTTGGTAAAGTAAACTTTTAAAAATTAAAGGCAAGGTCAGACTCCAAGGTTAGCAACAGTAGGAGACTGCAATTTAAGATGCATCCAATTATGCAAAATCTTGTGTTGAGTTACAGCCTCAAGTCTCCTTTGGGATGTGTGAGGTTGCCGAGGTAAAAATATCAGAGCAATTGCAGGAGGGTTTCTCTGTTCTTTCTTGCTTCAGAGGACAGAGGAGAGGACAGTTCTGGCAGAACTACATGGCCCCAAGCCTGAGAGCATTCAAGAAGCGTTTCGACAACACCCTTTGGTGCATGATGTGAATGTTGGGGTTGTCCTATACAGGGACAGGAGCTGGACTCGATGATCGTTGTGAGTACCTTCCAACTCAGGACATTCTATGATTCTACGTTTTTTTACATCAATAACTCAAAAGGAAAACAGCTACTCCAGGAGCTTGTAGTAAATGTATCACTTCAGTGAAGGCAGCACACCCAGCACCAGACTTGAGAGGCGTTTGGCACCTTGTCACCTTTTACTGGTTTGTATAGCAACACCTCTGAATCTAGGAATAAATCAAGTGGCCCACTAAGGCAGACCAGGTTTTACTGATGACAGTCTTAATATTTAAACCAAATGCTGTCACAGCTATGTGTTTTCCCCCCCAAGATCTTAACTTTTCCTTATCCTTAATTTATCTTTCCTTCAGATAACTGGAAAGCACAAGTACGCAGTGGTGCCAAACGGTGGCTCCCAGAAAGGCTGCAGGGGGGAGGTTGGACTCAGTTTGCTTGGATGATTTATGCACAAGTTAGGATAATTAATTTGCCAAAAAAATCTACTTTACTTCTTTTTTTCTAGGTGAAAGGAAAACATTGTGTGCTTTTAAAGTATTTATCCCCCAGCCAAAACACTAGAGAGATATTTTGTACCCTTCCTACCTCAGAACACATCAAAACTTAACCACTATCACATCTCCCTCCACTTCTGTGTGACTCTGAGGGGTACAGTTTCATAATCTTGATCATTTGTATAAAAACATTCTTAATAGGAGAAACAGACAGATTATGTTCAATAAAACCAGAAACACAATTCTGAATATGTTTAAACAAGTTTTTGCATTGATAAACAAAACTATAGAGTATTTTTTTTGAGTGCACAGACACAAAGAAAGTAATCAGTACTTACTAAAGAATTTGTACAGTGCTCAGGGCAAGTTACAGCTAGATCCTCTCACAAACCTCAATCTTTCTAATAAATGACTCATTAAACTATTGTAGCTATGACATTCTTCAGAAAATTTATATAATTAGAATGGATTTTCACCCTTTAAATAAATGTGAAGTTATTGTAAATTCCGTCATGTAATAGGAGGGAAAAACCCATGATACTTTTGCTTTTTTTTTTTTTTGCTTTCCAGCAGCCCAGAAATTAGGTTTGTAAAATAACAAATTTACTATAATAATTGTTCAAATGTTTTTGATAGATTGATTCTTCCTACTAGTACCTGGTGTGTCTTGTGTGTCTCTCTCTATAATTAGCCAAGCACAGGAGATTTTGCTCTCTAATTGACTCTAACAGTTCCAATGAGCCAAACAGCCTCATCCTTTCTTACACAAGGAGAGTGTATCTATTTGTAAATATTACTTAAATTCCATGGATTTGTTGACAAAGGGAGTAAATTCTAAACGCGAACTCCTTCCTTTGGGGGTTGCTCTCATCTTTTGATGTTGTTTTGCCCACAAAACACCTCTTGTGCTTTCCATAGCTTGAAGGTATCCTTCCTCCCATCAGTAGCTTTACTTCCCCCTCCAGGATCTGCCACATGCCAGGTTGGATGGGGCTTTGAGCAATCTGGTCCAGTGGAAGATGTCCCTGCCCATAGCAGGAGGTGAAACTGCATGGGCTTTGAGGTTCCTTCCAATCCAAATCATTCCATGATTCTATTCTACTATAATAACTAGAACACTGTAAAATACTTCACAAAGAATTGTGATCTTACCATTAAATGGGAATTTACCTGAAAGTCAGAGGCAGTTGGGTTGATGGAACTGAGCTATCGTCTATTTGAACATAAGTGCATAGGTAGATCCAAGAACTGAGTTGGACAATCATATTCTGGTATCCAATAAAGCTCTGGATATAATGCAAGTTATGCAATGCATTCCTGGAATGGATGAATCATAGTCATAACATCTATATCCAATGAAAGGTCAGCCTTGTGCAAACAAATGTTTTGATGGTAGAAGTAATAAAGGAAAGCTCATCTAAGGTGAGCAAATACTTGTTTGTTGTTTCTGAAAAGGAAAATTCTATGGAAGTCATCTTTTTTTACCTAAAGATCAAAAAATATCTACTGTAAGAGTAGACCAAAGCTCCAAACAACAGGGAAAAAAATGTTTCTGTGAGCCAAGTTGAACTGACGTGAAACACAATAGTAAAAAAGCAATTTAGATAATATTAATAAGCAATTAGAACACCTTTAGAATCACAGAAACATAGAAGCGTTGGTAGGGACCTTAAAGATCATCTAGTTCCAACCCCCTTGCTGCAACTTTGTATTCAGTTTGTTAACATGTATGGCACAACAGATCCAGTATACATTATATATATTTATATATACACATTATACATTCATTTTTTAATATATTGCATAGGGGTTTTTTATATTTGTATTTATTATGGGTTGGCTAATGATTGTCTTCTCATTTGTGTAGAAATTATAATTCCAATGGATAAAACAATCTAGGAATTAATCTTGTTGATGCTACTAAAATAAATTACCCTAAGTAGGCTAAATATATAAGAAAACAATATAAATTCATCAAAATTCAATTATTAAACAAAAGGAATATTGTATTTAATTGAATTATTAAATTGAATAAATTTATATTTGTCCTTATCCTTCATAATTTTAGAGATGATAGATCTCTTCCTCTTACACCGACCACATGGTTGCATGCAGACAGAAAGAAGAAAATAATCACTCTTCCATTTTTCAGTTCCTGTTTGATTTATTTTCAGCCATGAATGAACTAATTACTAATCAGAACTCGTGGAATAAACTGAGGCAAAGTAGTATTCTTATACAATAGAATAGTGTTGTCAAAACCTGGGTTAAGATTTCAATAAACTGATAGAGATTTTTTTGCCAGGGCTTCAGTGACTCAGTTTCTTGACTTTCTTCAAATTTTAGAGAAAACTTTAATGAATTTTTCTAAATTTTAAATAGCTGAGTAGATTATTGTAAGATTAGAAATAACAAAACTTATTGTGAATTTATTGGAATAGAATTGGTTTTGAAAGATTATTTAAAATGTAACTTTTCAGACTTGTTTGTCAATCACACTGATTTATAGTGGATAAATGGAAAACAAAGCCAAGGCTATGAAATTTAAACCACCTATTCCAGCTGCTTGTGTCATCTCTAATTGTTAAGAGTTCAATACAGTCTGCACAAGCTGAAATCAAAAGATCGAGCACAACAAAAGCTGGATGGGGAGAGAGATAAACCAAACATGAGAAGGGCATGAGCTGTGCTCCGAGTTTCATATAAGCAAAAATCACAATTTTCTTAATACTAGACAAAAATATGTGAAAAACATTTTTTCTTGGTTTAATAGAGTAGAATTCAACCTCGGTACTGATGCTCATAAAATAAATTCTTTTTAACATTGACATCACATTATGCATTTATCATTATTTAACCCCTCCAAGCTCCCCTAGAGTAAGCTGATACAGGCTTTGGCTGTAACTTGTCTTTGAAATCCCAAGTCACTGGACCGAAGGAAAACTCACAGTGCAGAAACACACAGAATTTTCACACCAAGAAAGCAAAACCAAAGGGAAAGAACAAATGTCCTTTTGAAATAGACTTTATCATTTGGGGTTTCTGTGTTTATATTTTTTTCTAAATAAGGCTAAGGGTACTTGATGTACAATAATTAAAAAAATAGGGATTTATTATGATACTTCAAGATATCAGAAAGTTTTATGCAAAGCAGAGTTCAAATTGCAATTGATCCTGTTACTTGGAGCTCTATAAGCTAGAAAGAACTCAGAAGTCTTGCAGCCTAGGTTTTTATGAAGCATATTATCCCAAATGGGTCAATCTGAAAATCACCATAGTAAGAGGTTGTTGTATTTGGCTGGGATCTACAACTGTTAGGAGTCCATCCAAAATACAGAGCAGTTATGGATTTTCATCAAGTCAGCACAGATTAACATGGACTGGACCTGTCACACTGAAGCTCATAATGACCTTTTTTTACATGTATGTGCATTCCCTTTCTAAATTCTCTTACCAAGCTTAAGCTCGACAAAGTACTTTTGGGAAAAATACCTTGCCTGTCAAGTTTTCAACCAGTCATTAGAAGAAGTCATGGTAAATCCTGCAAACTAAAATGAGACTAATCCTGGGAAAGGAAGGCCTGTGCAAGTATCAAGAGCTCACACATCTAATTTTTGCAAAGAAGTGCAAGGATATTTAAATATTTAAATAATACACAAATTTTGAAAAAGATGTACCAATGACTTTAAGGAGTTTCTTTGTGCTACATTTCTTGAGAAACTTTTGGGCTAATTTCCACATGAATTTATCATCACATACAAAATTGCTGCAGTTAAGAAAATTGCTGTTTCATGTATGAAGGGGTGAATTGTTCTTCTGAAAGCAAGATATTATAGTGTCTGGCAGTTGTTATATTAGGTTTTATGAACTGTGAATGTTCTACAATGTTCTCCTGTACCTAAGTGGGCTCAAACTGTGGATACATCTCTGAATGAATCTTGTAAACTGTGGTCCCATGAGTACACTCCAATTTTGGAACCTTTGTTACGGCAAATAGAATAAAGGTTTTGATAATTTAGTAACGTATATGCTCGCTGTAGCATGTAAATTGCACCACTTCTGTTTCTCTAGATTCACTTTTGATTGGCACCACACACTGTGTCTACAGTTAAAGAGTTTTCTTACATTCACTGGTGTATGTGGAAACCTTTTTCTGCTGATTCTTCATTGATGCAAGTGAATCTAAGGACAGTGTTGCAGTATTTAAGCTGACATTTTGATTGAATGGGCCAAAAGGGCAACAAAACTGGTGAAGGGTCTGGAGCACAAGCCTTATGAGGAGAGCCTGAGGGAAATGGGGTTGTTTAGCCTGGAGGAGAGGAGGCTGGGGGGAGAAGTCATTGCTCTCTGCAGTTCCCTGAGAGGAGGTTGTAGCGAGGTGGGTGCTGGTCTCTTCTCCTAAGTAACAAGTTATAAGATGAAGGGAGATGGCCTCAGGTTGCACCAGGGGAGATGGCCTCAGGTTGCACCAGGGGAGATTCAGGTTGGATATTACAAAAAATTTCTTTACTGAAAGAGTCGTGAAGCATCAGCAGAGGATTCCCAGGGCAGTGGTGGAGTCTCCATCCCTGGAGGTGTTCAAAAAGCGTATAGATGTGGCACTTTGGGACGTGGTTTAGTAGGCACGGTGGTGCTGGACTGATGATTGGACTGGATGATCTTGGAGGTCTTCTCTAACCTTAATGATTCCATGATTCCATGGAAATCTCTGCTGTGTTTGTTCATCCATCAGTCAGAATTGACTGTGGGCTCTGTGCTTCCACATCCCCCTCATTAGGGCCAGTTCATCTCACTTGGTTGTTCTAAAATAATTATGAAATAGTGTGAAACCTGTCAGTTGCAAGACAGTTGAAGGCCTATGAAAACTTTAAAAAATGAGTCTTTAAATCTTGTTTCCTCTCATTAATTGAGAGGGGGCAAGGGGAGAGTAAGAGGCATCATTTCACCTCTCAATGTGAGCACAGCACATAATCAGGCAACCTTAATTATGTCATTTCTCAGACTTGGAGTATTTGATTTTATAAACTTATGTTCCTAAAATTTCTTAACCTATAATTTGATATGATCTTAACATAAGACTCTTCTGGCACAGGGAGAAGTTATGAACTCACTTTCATGCAAGGGAGTGAGCTTGGAGAGTCACCTGAGATTAAGTGGCCGAATTAATGATTTTAAGAGTAAGGATGCTGTTCACTAGTGTTCCAACAGGCACTGAGGTGTCAGTAAGGTTAGGAATCTCATGATGTATGATCTGGAACAGCCAGTTCTCACAGTTTTAAGAGACATGAGCTGGCACGCACGTATTTGCCTTCCAGGGCTTTCTGCTGGAGCGGCGTGCTTTGTGGGCTCTCCTCAAACCTCTGGGTGCTCTTCCTGGGAGACTCTTCCTTGCTCAGGGTGAAGGTGCAGCACCCATTCATGCTTTGCTGCATTCCAGAAGTGCTGCCCAAGCCCAGAATAGAAACACCTAACAGCCAAAGGTGAGAACTTTGTTTTGTAAATCAAAGAAAAGTGTTAGTTACCGAGCTGGAGGAGGCCACGCCAAAACAGTTATTTAACAGTAGGTCTGTCCTGGAGCATAAAAAAATGCACACACAGTTCATAGAGTGGAAATTTGCATGTTTTAGATCAAATTATGTTCTTAACCTCAAGAAATTCTGTGCAAGCCCAAGCAACACTGGCAAAAGCAGAACTCCTCTGACTGAAGGGGTCATAATTTGCCCTCAACAGCCTTTAGCTAATCATCGATCTACACTAAATCCTTGGAGCTGACCCTTCTCAGCTTTGCAAAGTGGTCAGATGAGCTCTGGCTTTAAATGTGGCACACGGCTCCCATCTCACACTTTCACTGCAGTAAACGTACCTTTTACATCTACCTGCGCATTTGTAGCTGAAGAACTTCAGCCGATAAAAAGTTAATGTGATATAAATGTAGGGCCGACATGCTTGCACCGTGAAGGCAGGTTAATCAGTCTCTTAACATCCCCTATTCCTCCTGGCAAGCAATGACATTATGCTTCAATCACATCAACCTTTTTTTTAACACTGCCCTCCAGAAAGATTTGGAAAAGATAAACATTTCCTGTAACATTTCCCCCCATCCTGACCCACATCAGCTATATATGATTTATCTTTTAATGTGTTAAGGCCAGCTCAGTACGCCTTGCTCAAGAAAATCTCTCATTGACTGCACTGGGAGATTTTCTTATGACAAGAGCATCAAATGGAACACTGATTTTATTTTCTTCTTAATATGCTTCTGACAATTTTTAATATTTGTTTATCTCTTTTCTTATTTTCATTTAGAATCATAAAATCATAGAATCATAGACTGGTTTGGGTCAGAAGAAACCTCAAATCCCATCCAGTTCCAACCCCTGCCATGGGCAGGGACACCTCCCACTGGATCAAGTTGCTCCAAGCCCCATCCAACCTGGCCTTGAACACCTCCAGGGATGGGGCAGCCACCACCGCTCTGGGCAGCCTGGGCCAGGGCCTCCCCACCCTCTCAGGAAAAAAAACATTTTTTCCTAAGGTCTCATCTCAATCTCCCCTCTTTCAGCTGAAAACTGTTCCCCTTGTCCTATCCCTGCACTCCTTGATCAAAACTCCTTCTCAGCTTTCCTGGAGCCCCTTTGAGTACTGGAAGTTGCTCTAAGGTCTCCCTGCAACCTTCTCTTCTCAAGGCTAGACAACCCCAACTCTCTCAGCTTGTCCTTGTTTGGGAGATGTTCAGGACCAGGATGGATGGGGCTTTGAGCAACCTGATCCAATAGGAGATGTCCCTGCCCATGGTAGGGGTGGAACTGGATGACCTTTAAGGTCCCTTCCAAATCAAACCATTCTGCGAGTCTATGATGGGTTTCCAGGCATCCTCAGGCAAGATTGTGTTTCCACACAGTTTGGTACCTCACGTGTGAGGCTCATCTGCAAAGCAGTCATACTTCAGGCCTGCTTAGTAACAGTTACTGTCCCTTCTTCATGTCAAATGCAAATACACTCAAGGGTTACGAGCACAGCCAATGCAAAGTGGCAGAAGGTATTAACATTATGCTTAAAATTGCTGTCATTGTGTTTAGTTCATTCACAGTCATTCCCATGAAGAAGGTGGTTTCTAGAAACATTTCTTCTCTGCACTTGCCCTCATTGCCATGCAGACCGAATGCCTCTGCATAAACAATTAATCTGAGTTCTTTGCATCAGGCACCCTTTTGATAAATACTGCTGTTGCAACTTGTTTGCACAGGGTGAAGACCTATCACTTAAAAGCGTTTACTTGATATATTTACATATAATTCTGCATTCTCTCAAGACCTGTTGGCAGCATTTAGTTATTCTACAATGTCAGCTGTTACAAGGTTGTGAGTTTCTTGGTTCCTCAGTGTTGCATAGAAACAAAAGCACTTGCAGTTGCTTTGCCATTTGGCTGTAATGTTGCTTTCTGTTTAACAAAAAAGCATTTCTTGGATGCCATATGAGCATCAGTATCAGATTTCTGAACGATTAGATTGGTGGTGCAGGTAGATCTAAACCAGTTGCCACTGCTGGTGTATACTAAACCTTTAGTAAGATCTTTGATGTTCTACCTGAGTGCTTGCAAACTGTTGCCACCTTAGTCTGTCAGCATTTTTTATGTTCCAAAACGTGAAAACGATAACCATGTATCATTAGCAACCTGTTGCTGTTTAAAGATAAAAGCCAGTGATGGCAGAAGCAATGCTAATAGCCACACTGTTATCTTAGAGACATCTCAGCTAAGCTGCTCTACGCACTAGGATTTCTCTTGCCATCCATTAAAATAATTGATCAGCAAAATGGCATGTTAATGAGGACTGTAGAGATGCTTAGATGGGTCCGTAAAAATAATCCTTTATGCCTGAGGCCAGGTTCTGTTCTCACTTACAGAAAGGAAAACCCAAGGAAACTCTGTTGGTTTCGATTGCATTATTCTTCTTGAAGCCCTGTGTGAATAAAATCAGAAGCAGATCCTTAAAACTGAAGCAAAGTATAGTAGGAATGAATGATTTTTCAAATTATTATTAGATTCATCTGAGGGAGGAAAAAAATGTGGAAACTGTGAAATATTGCAAAAATTAGTTTTGTTAGTAAGAAATAACTTTGATGTGGCTCTGGTTGCAACTAAATCATCTGTCACTGAAACATATGCAAGTCTGGACGATAGCTGGGGAAAGAAAAAACCCTTAAATGTTGATAGGAAAGTGCTTGGAAGCAAAGTGCTTAGTAACAATCAGAAGAGATGAGAGATTGCATTATTGCACAACAATAAGTCTTCAAGGTATTAGAGGTATCAATTTACAGCGCATTCTATCCCATCATTACCTGCCACAGCCTGACTCTAATCACAGCAATAGAAACCAGGGTTGCTCCAAGGATGTTTGTGACTTTCTCTGAATATTTATGAAGGTTATAAATGAAATCAGGATCTCGCTCTCTGTTCTTGGCCCATCTGTATAACCATGAAGGCCAAATGAAGCTTTTAGTCATTAAACTTAATTGGATGAATGGCCTTCAAAGCTGTCCGTAAGTAGTGTGTTCACAGTAAGGTAATTAATAACGCTATTTCCTTTTGGAAGACATATCATTAGCCATTATTTCTCGTGATACAACACTGATGTCTTTATTCAAAGAGGTAATTGCAGGTTACCCACCGATTCCCCACCAGTGACATCATCTTTGCAAACTGAATCTCACAATCTGTCACTTTTGAATTCATAATTAGTATGTTTTTCTAATGGCAAGTGAATGTTGTTGAAAGAAATACCTACTTTGTCCTTACAAGAATGAGCGCAGCCTGAAGAGTGAGGGGTTTGTAACACAAATAAGGCTTGTGAGTTGTTAGACTGAACATCTGGGACCTTCAGAACGATTGTATTGAAGGAACCAGCAAAAGTCACAAAGGCAAACAGGCAGCTGTACCACAACGCATGTGCCACCAGCAATTTTGATGGCATGCTTGAACAGACATGCCAAAAAGATTCTCTGCTGCAGAATTTATTTGCTAATTCAGAGTCTCTTATGAAAACAGATAAAGAGGTTCTGTTAGACTGCCCCCATTCAGAAAACATGTACCGTAGGATGTAAAAGTCCATTTTCACCCCTCTTAATTAACTAATGTACTATGCAGCATAGTTGATTTCTGACCCTCTTCTGGGAGGTCAGAAAAAATGGATAGCAATGAGATGCTTTGGTACTTTTTATTTATTCATCATATTTCAAAATGTGTACAAATAACAAGAATCCTTCCCCAAGAGGTGAACAGCCCTTGCTAGTGTCATAACACCATACAGGTAAGTTATATCTGTTTATGTTCAGTGTGAAATCCTTAAATACAACTATAGTCTTTAGGTATTTCAGAGAATTACTCCTCCTCTTGCATTATTCGGGTTTTTCCATATCTTGAGAGTTTTGTAAATGTTTAAGCAACAGCATGGTTTATGTACTGACTTTGATCTGCCGACTTCAAACAAATACAGTCTGCAAGTATTTGTCAAAGACTCAAAAGTCTAGCAGGAGCTGGAAAACATTCTATATCCAAGCCCAGATATTCTGATTCTGTTTCTATATCCACACTTTACCAACATCAGTTGTTTAAACCTATTTAACATGGTTTCTGCTTCCCTGATTCTTGCTGGTTTTTTGATCTCAAATCACCTTTCACATGCATCATCTTCTTGCATCTTGCATATTTTAAGCTGAAAGAAAGGAGATTTAGATGAGATATTAGGAAGAAATTTCTTAGTGTGAGGGTGGTGAGGCCCTGGCCCAGGTTGCCCAGAGAAGTCATGGATGCCCCATATCTGGAGGTGTTCAAGGCCAGACTGGATGGGGCCCCCCTCATCCGGGAGGGGGTTGGAACTGATTGGGCTTTAAGTCCCTTCCAACCCAAACTGTTTGTTGATTCTGTATTCTTGGCTATTCACCTCTGAGCTGCCCTAAACCCTTTGCTGTAGTGCAACGGTGATGAGGTGTCCGTGGCTGATTCAATGAACCTGCCCCAGCTGAGAAGACTGGAATAAGAAACTGAAAGGAACCATTCTGCAGGTATGTCTTTGTCATGCCATTGTTATAGCAAGCCTTATCACTTGCCACTCCTCTGTCTAGGTTAGTACAAAGGCAAGCATGTGCTGTAGCTGCAAGGCGACAGCTGACATCAGTACGTAAAGAGCCATTTTATAGTGCCACCCAGCTCTCAGATCTGCTCTCCAACTGAGTTTTTGTTTGTGCCCAGCCACAGCTGACCCTGTGTCAACTCGTGTACCCTAGAGAATTCGAGAGATGGATGAAAGGTGGGGTTGGGCTGATGGTTGGACTGGGTGATCTTAGAGGTCCTCTCCAATGTTTATGATTCTATGATTTAGAGGGTTAGTAGCATGGTAAATCACTGAGCAGAGTGTGCAATTTGGACCAAGTCTTGAGCAAAAATAGCACTGATGGCCTTGGTATTCTTGACCTAAGATAGGAAGATTATTTCTTATTTTATCCATACAGCTTTGCACCACCAGCAAGCACTGGCAGAAAGCTGTAACGTAGTGGAAAGTCAAGTTTCTTTCTTGGTGGTTTAAAGATATGGTGCAAAGCAGTTTCTTCTGGTAAAATATTTTAAGTAGTGACATAATTTCCTTCAAATAACTATCATTTTCAGGCGTAGTAAAAGTGAGAGCTTTATGGGCTGTATTAACTCAAACAGCCCTTTGGAGAATGTCTGACGTTTTATGAATACTTATTGTCTGGTTTTTCTACCTACTCTTAAATAATGGAATACCTAACACCTGGAAATGTGTAATGATGTCAAGAAAGATCTAACACCCAGTGCTGCCTGGAATATCAGGCATCATAATTTCTCATTTGTAAACAATATTTTTCTTACAGGTCTTGTGGGTATCAGAAAATCTTTATCTCAAAGCTGCAGCAAGAGTTCCCCAGACCTTCAGTGTGGGTACACCATGACTGACAGCAACTAAAAAACTTTACCACTCTACATTAGAAAGTTAGACACCAACTATCATCTGCTACGAAAAAGGAGATTGGCCTTGAAAACCCCTAGGCAACATGATTGTGAATGGCTCTTGCAGAAGTACTGTGTGAAAGATGACATAAAATTCTCTTGTGGGAATGAAGGGATGTGGCATTTCAAATGTAATACAATAAAAATTGAGTTCAGTGTCCAATCTCCTTTTTCTTAGCAGATGATATTTACTATCTAACTTGCTATGTGGAAAAGATGACACTTTTCTTCCCCTCCTCCAGTGATCTCATCTCTCTTTAATCTTTTTCTCTCGTAAATATCCCAGAGTAGTATTTACCTGTTTAAAAGTCTAGGGAGAATACTAGTGCATGGCTGCATTTAAAAAGCAGCATTAAAAATACAACTTCTTGATTTATTAAGCAGAAAGAAGGTGGATTTTCATCTATGCTAAAGCCTCAAACATATCACAAATTGTCATAGACACTGGCAGAACAATTAAGACATAATTATTGAGAAGTGAAAATCTGACAATAAAACTTCTTTGAATTTTGCATTTTAAATACACAGAGTTGAGTCCTGGAAATCTTTCTTTAGTAGAAATACTTGTGTGATAAAAGCCTGTTCAATAAATGTCCCTTTATCCAAATGCATTTCCTAGATGACAGGGTAGATAAAATGATCAAGCCTGTAAGTGTTTTATTTGCAAGAATAAAGTGACTGTTGAATGAGAGTGGGTTTCCACAGACAGTGCTGGCTAGGAGGGATGAAACACACGGCCAGAGAATGCATGCACACAAGGAGCTGGGTGCAGATAAGAGCGGGACACATTCCTTTCAGTTGTGCCCCAACACTCCTGCAGGCATGGTCAGTCATTGTAGGTCTTGTTCTCCCGTATCTACTTGGTCCGGTGGGCGGTGTCCCTGCCCATGGCAAGGGGTTTGGAACTGGATGATCTTCAAGGTCCCATCCAACCCAAACCATTCTATGATTCTATGATTCTATGATTCTATGATTCTATGATTCTATGATTCTATGATTCTATGATTCTATGATTCTATGATTCTACTTTGAGGTGATTGTGCATCACAGACAAAACTCAGGACCAAAACTCTAACAATGCCTTCTCTCGTGGTTTTTCTGAGCTGAGTTAGCAAGGTCACAGAGAGGTTATGGTGTCTGCCCTAAAGAAGGCTTGGTATTCGGGACAGCTGTGGAAGCTCTTCCAGATTCCTGAAGCGGTGCGTGTCACAGAGCAGTGGAGCAGTGCTGTGATGATGTACTGATGAGTTATTCTGGCATGATGCATTTAATTCTTGATAAAGGACTTAAAGGGTTGTCTTAAAAATCAAGATACAATAACGTGGTAAAGACTTCTACTTGTCAAAAACAGCTTACAAAATTAAACATTAGGGACCATGCCCTTTCCTCCTGTCATGGTTTAGCCCCAGCCTGGCCAATTTCAGCAGCTAAAACTGAGCAGTTGGATTCCCAATTCCCTTCCCAGCCCAGGGAAAGAGGGAAGTAAAATGAGAGGAAAAGATTTGTGGGTTGGAAGCTAAACAACTTTAATGAAATAATAATAATAATACAAACACAAATATACAAAATTGTATCCTCACCTCTTGACGACTATGTCAAGACAAATGCTGCAGTGCAAGCACGGGAAAGAAGATGAGTGGCAAGACTGAGCTGAGCTCAGGAACTTGGTTCAGGAATGCATGATTCAGGATCAGGGGCAAACAGACAGATGAGGTCATCACCAGATGTTGGCCATTGAAGAAGACAGAGAAACATCCTTGTGATCTCTTAGGTTTATACGGAGTGTGACATATATGGGATGGAATCCTCTGTGCTCTGTTTGGGGTCATCTGTCCTGTACACCCCTCCCTGCAGGTGCCACCCTTTCTTGCCTCTTTGACAGCTTCACCACCTCGAGGATCACCTTGGTTTCTCTAGGAATAAGTGTAAGCAGTGGCCTTTCTGCATCCTCATGCCCCATGTGATCACTACTAGAAAGAAAACAGTCTGAAAAACTTGTAGTTCACTTTCAGAAAATGAAGTTATTCAGACGAGGCTGAGCTGAAGTTAGAAAACTGATTCTACTTAGGTCAAACCAGAACACCTCCAAACAACAAACATCTTTTTTTGTTGTACTGCTCCTATGGCTAAAGACATGTTTCAGCCCTGCTTCTATGGCATTTAAATTGGCATGAAAACCTTACTCAGTCTCACAGGAGAGGATCTGGGCGTTATTGCTCAATACCTCACACAACTGAAAACATTGGCCTGAAGCACTAAAGTGAAGCAACTGGATGGTTGCTTTGCACAATCTCGGGATGTGCTTGTGGATGGTTTTGTGCAACAGTAGCTGTGCTAGGGTGATAGGCATGATTTATGTCTCGTATGGCTGTAAACTTATCACTGGAAGGAGTTGGTAATGATCATAACCCATAATTATCAGTCAACTGCTAGATGTTCAGTCCATCAATTATATTAAAAGAAGCTCTTGGAAAGGTGTAAAGCACGAGCTTTATCGCTGTTGCATAATGAAATAATTACATAATCAATATGCAATTATGTAATACCTAAATAATGTTAGCGACACTGCCAAATGTTAACTGTACTAATCACTAGGGGGCAGATTATAATCCACGCAGGACTTCCCTGCTCGCTGCCTGTGTCAGGAGGAGGCAACAGCTCTGAGTCGTTCACTCACATGCGGGCAGGTGGAGGCAGGCAGGGTGGGGAGCAGGGGGAGCCAACACTCAACCCTTCCCAACGCAACCAGCAGCAGAGCTGACAGAGATGTCACAGAGTAGGCCAAGTTGAGCAAGTCTCAAGGAAGTTGCATCCCCCTCTTGAAACAAAGGGGAGCTGTGGACCACACCGGCTTTTAGTAGAAAACTCATTTATTGCTGTTTCTTGAATTATATGAACATGATTTTTTTACATACTTTCAAATCTGTGGCAGAGGCAAAGCTCCAATCCACTACTAAGGGCATTTGTGACAGTACAGCTAATTGTATGCAGAAATATTTGCAGGATCAAGGCATTTATGATTGTTTTATAAGCTCACTGGTTTTTAACATGGCATTTCTTTCCTCCTCCTTTTTGTTTGTCTTTCCAGATTTTATGCAATCTTGTATATTACTATAAAGTTTCCCCATCAGCGGTTTATAAGAATCTACATTTTAAGCTTACTCAGAGTCCGTACTTCTCTCCCAAAACATCCAGGCTTGGTTTTGGTGTTAACATCAACCACCATCCTACCTATCTATACCCACGACAACCATCAGGAGATCTGCTGTATGCTATTTCACTTAAACAAACCAAGAAGAGCTGAATGAAGTTTGAGATCAAGACAGTTCTTGTGTTTTCCTCCAAACCGTGGCATGCTGATAAAATCAGTAACGTTTCAATCCTTTGGGTTTTTAAAGCAGAGAGAGACTAAATATAGACATGGAGGCCTCTCGCTCAACCTGCTGACCCTGAACCAAGTGACTGGAGGTTGCACTGACAAGAGCCCCATTGTCCTTTTCATTAATCAAACCCACTGAGCCAGGTAAATCTTTAAACAAGATGAATGGGCAGCATTTTTAAAAAGTAAAATAATTCACTATGCTTTGGATGTGTTTCTCTTTAATTAGTTTGATGAGCACGAAGTCTGAAGCCTTGTCAAACACCAAGTATTAACTTCTGATGCTGACCTAGAAAACGAGTGTTGCAGAGGTAAGAGAATGGGTAGGTGAAATCAACTGAATAAGAGACCTTTTCTGTTAAAGCCTTTGGCCAGATGAAAAGAATCATTACCATAATGATACTTCTAATTATACTGTCATTAGGGCACTACTGCAGGTTCCTACAGTGCATGAAGCTCTCCTGGTTGCAACAACTTGATCCAAAAAGGGTAAAATCTAGGTATTAACCCTTTCATGGCACATAAAGTGGAAGATTTGGGCAAGCTAAAAGAACAGTTTATTTTGTTGTTCAAGACTAGGTTGGATGAGACTTTGAGCAGCTTGATCCAGTGGAAAGTGTCCCTGCCCATGGCAGGCGGGGTGGGGGAAAACTGGATGAGCTTTAAGGTCCTTTCCAACCCAAACCATTCTCTGATTCTATGATTTTAAAGTCAAGTCATAATATTTTTTCGAGGTTTCTGGAAAATTCACAAGGGTTTTTCTTAATTTTGAGGGGTAAACAATACTGAAGAGTAAATTACCTGGCCACTGTGCATTCTTGCCAGAGGCCAAAGATGGAGAAATGATGATGTGTGTTTCTCAAGATAGCCAAAAGGGAAAGAAAATGCACTTTATTTTGATCTAATTTTTGCCTGACTGGAAAATGTGAGGTGAAGTTTCTGGCACTAAGTTGTTGTCCAAACCATTGAAAAGGAGCCAAGAACAGATAATGCACTGGGCTGCAGACGACAGCGTTGGTCAAGGTCACTTTCAACTCACAGAGCAGCTGTTAAATCCATGAAGTGAAAAATACTTCCATCTTTTTTATAGCTTTCAAGCTGCAGATGATGCTATTATGTAACTGTAAGGCTTTTTCTTTAGCTTAGGGGCCTGGATAGTCAACTCTTGGGTCTAAAACGGATCCAAAATCATAAGCATACTTGCAGCTACAACACAAAGTGTAAAAAGTTACGTGCTACTCCATGCTGTCATATGACATCTCCTACCTAGTGCTCCTGGAATTTGGATCATAGATCCGAGTTGACTCAGCACCCTTGTCTAAAACTGAGCTGGAGGGTGACACCATTTCATTTCTCTGTCCAGCGCAAACATTGCAATTTCTTACTGTTCTTGACAGATTGTAGCTCAGATTTTCCTTTTCAGAAGTGAATGGTGAGATTGTAGCCTGGTCTGGCAGTATGGAACAAAATCACATCATCTTCAACATTTCAAGAGCAGGAGATCTCAACTTTCTGGGTCCAACATGCACGGAGATACTAGAGTGTCAGGTAGGCTACAGCTCTTCCATCAGGACCACCAGTAGCGGTGTCCACAGTCAGGGTCTGCTTCAGGCAGGTGTGTACTGGAGATCCAAAATTAGAAGCCTATCATCAAGAAAAAGGGAGAGAGGCCTAGAGCAAGGAGACTTGGAGCACTGAATTACGCCTGATGCAGATGGCATGAGTGTTGGTATGAAAAAACAATTGTTCAGTGGAAAAAGTTGAGCAAGGCAGGTAGATCAGAGTAACAGCTACCACAACAGCTAAATACAGAAAGGCAAAAGGAGAAAGGGCACATGGGAAGACAGAGATAATTCTCCATAAAGGGAGAAAAAGAAATTATATTCATGTATCCCAGTATTTTGAGGCAATGGCTTTTTTGTGATGCTCAGCCAGTGACCACAATGCAGCTCATGGCAGTATAAAGAGAGGATGTGGCTAAGGAGGTTTTGTGAATCCCAGAAGCTTCTCTTTGATGACTAAGTAGTTATTAGCTCTTTTGAGACCAAGTAGCATTTGTATAATTGGTGAGTGGACTGTGACCTGAAGTACTGATAAACTGGAGGGAAATAATTCAGAATTCTTTTCAGTTTTACTCCATACTGCTTTTGTTTCATGTTCACACAACTCAATCTAACACATGAATCATTATTTTCATGAGAGAAATCATAATTGACATAATTTGAAGAAAAAAAAGTGGTAACACTTGTTAATATAGGCAGAATTCAATTAATAAAACAACAAAGCACACACTACAGCTGATTTGTTTCTAAAACTTTAATAGGCAAATGTATTGTCTGTTGTGTTCAGTCTTCTAAAAAGACAGCAGTGTTTATCCCTTCTACTCCGTTTTATCTGTACTCCACCTATCCCACCCAGAAATTTCCACTCCACGGCTTCCCTTGGCAGCCTGTTCCAATGCTTCACCATTCTTCCAGTAAATTCTTCCAGAATCTTTCCTGATATCCAGTCCAAACCTCCCCTGGCACAACTTGAAGACATTTCCTCTCATCCTACCACTTTTAACTTGGGATAAGAGACCAGCACACACCTTGCTACAACCTCCTTTCAATGAGCTACAGAGAGCAATGAGGTCTCCCCTCAGCCCTCTCCTCTCGAGGCTAAACAACCCCAGGTCACTCAGTTTCTCCCCATAAACCCTGTTCTCCAGCCCCTTCCCCAGCTCCATTCCCTTCTCCGGACACTCTCCAGCCCCTCAATGTCCTTCTTGCAGCGACGGGCCCAAAACTGAGCCCGGGATTCAAGGTGCAGCCTCACTGGTGGAGAGGGACAATCCCTTCCCTGCTCCTGCTGGCCACACCATGGCTGAACCAAGCCAGGATGCTGGTGGCCTTCTTGGCCACCCAGGCCACGGCTGGCATATCAGACAGTACTTTAAGAAGACATTTTAGAATGAGTTTTTCCTTTTAAACTCAAAGTGGTGTCAAATGATTTTAAAATACTTTAAAATATTTTCACTGACCAACTGCTGTTCCTTTTGAAAGTAAAGTAAACATTCGTGGGCAGCCTTGAAAATACAGCGTCTATTCATCCCTACCTGAACCCAGCCCAGAATCCTGCTCCGGAACACACCAAGTGTTGCTTAGTCCATCTGCTCCCCTACGCTCTCTGCTGATGGATGCTGATCCTTAGTGAGTTGTTGCTGCCCTTGGAAAAGGAAAGAAAATCCTAGGTGAGTACTTTAAGAGCTTGATGAGCAGTGCTTCGAGCCAGCCTTTTGTTGTCTTTATTTTTATATTTGTAAAGTGAAATCATGTGAAGACGTAAATTAGCAGTTTACTTCAAATATATTCTTGCTGGAAGAGTGCCCCATTCTTAACTGCAGGCATAATAAAATGGCTTAGTTCATATCTGTTGAAAAATTTGATTTTATAATATTTTTTTAATCATTTTGGGCTGCAAAGAATTTTTTTCTGATTTTTTTCTTATGCTCTCATCAGTGCTACCTTCTAGTAAAACTCATTTCCAAGCACAGGAATTGTAATACTGCATTCTTCATGAGCTGCAAAATTACTTCAGTCATTACCTGTCCAATAATTTGTCTCTGTTTAGTTAATAAGTGGAAAATATTTTACAATGTTCTTCACATAATGTTCCATTTTTCACATTTATGGGGCCTCTATTGTACATAACCTCTCCACAAGATTAGAGTTCAATAAAGAATACGCTGATTTTTTTCATTTCTGTGTGTCTATAACACCTGTTTTGCCAGTGCCGATAGATTTTTAGGTGATTTTACTCTAATTTTTAAATAAAAAGGAGATATGAAACTTATTTCTGATATAATTAGAAACCTAAAATGTAAGTTTGCTCACTGAAAACTCTATCTTGGAGTTCTTTTGCAATACAAGTTAATTAACTGGATTTAGATATTTGCAAGATGATATATTTAATGGGATTACTGCTCATATAATGTTCTCAGTGACTGATTGGGAATCTAAGCTGAGGGAACAGAATACTGAATTTCCAGCTCTTTGAGAGTTAATGTTGTGTTAAAGAAAAGTACAATTTGAACCTTATTGTTGATGAATAACGAAGTTATTCTAGTGAAATAGAGCCGGTCCCTACAAGGGCTGCACGAGGCAGATGCATGAGCAGCAGTGCGCCGAAACCAACATTCTTGCAAGCGCTCGGGGTACAGATATACCCACACCTGAACTCCTGGCAAGTTCAAGGCAATTGCCTATCTCATCAAAACATAATGGCCCTTTATTCAGAGCCTGTCTCCCAAGTGGGATCAATTAGATGCTTTGGTCTGCGGGCTTAAAAATAAACACTCATGTTTTCATTTATATTTAGAAGGAAAATGAAGACATATGACCGTGTCCTTTCTGCCCACTCCTGTTGTGTTTCGAGACTCCTGTTAATTTATTCTTTCAAAATATTGATTGTCTTTTTAATAGAAAAAGGGAGAAAGTTAAATGATACCTTGCTCTGTGGAAAAAATACAGTAGCCCTGACAAAGACTATTTCCATCTGCCAATATATCCCACATTAGTGTCTATCTTCTTTTTAAGGCAAATATATTTCTGTGTGTCAATTTGGCTCACTGCAACATTAAGAGTTTCACTCCTAACACAGGATTTTTCTAATGAATATGATAATTTAAATCTTCTGATCAGAGGACTACTTTTAAAAGAAATTTGAACATTTTTTTGTTTAAATGCTATTAAGTGTTTCAATATTAGCTCAGTCAAATAACTATTAGATTGGGAAATTTATATTCTTACTTTAGTGGATGGCCTTGTAATTCTACAGTTCTTCTATATTGTAATATTTTTTAAAACTGCTTCATAAGTAAAATGCTAATTCATGTTTAACCAGCATAGATTTTAAAATTTAACCAGTGTTCAAAAGCACCAGTGAGTTCAAATGTCTTAACATTTTTATTTGGGAGAGCAATTTTAATTTTAAGCTTTGCTAAAATGAAGCCTAAAAGAATTAACTGGATAACATCATTCAGCTCACAATGGTTCACCAGCACACGAGCTGGTATGCAGATGAAAATCCCATGAAGAGATGAGATACTTACGTGCCTGCATGCAACTTCCCAAAATCAGAACAAAAATACCACTGGAACACTATTATTTGAAGGGGTTTTTTCACCCTCAATAAGTTTGAGCTTATTTTTCATAACGTATTTTGCCTTGAACATAAGAGCTTTGGTTGGGATGTGATTTATGTGCTCTGATCAGAGGGTTTTAGTGACACAGATGAGCAAGAGACTGAGCTTCCCTGGACGGGCAAAGTCCAAAGTGAGCTGTCACTCAGAGTCGTGCCAAGGCAACCTCGATATCTCATGTTTTATTGTTACATTCTAAGTATTTCATTCTAACTATGTTAGTGCTTGAATAAACTGCCCTTATTAAGCTAAATTTAGATCTGCTCTGTTTATGAATGCATAAAAATATGCCTCTCTATTTTTCATGCTTTGTCTGTAGTCAAGACAACTGTGAAATGTGCCCTGTAATACAGGCAATAACTAAATAGACCACAATAGATTAATAGCTTACAGAAACCTCTTAAAATATTCACAGCTCATATATTTGTGAAGAGTTTGTGATCTTAAAGTATGATATTCAGTGATATACCAGTAAAGGAATTTGAATTATGTCTTTATACTCCAGTTCTGTGGCAGGATGTTCTTCTTTCTGGCTGTAGCTTTCACTGATGCAAACACAGATATGTTTTTTCCCTGGACTGAATGGCAATGCCACTCTATGAGGGGGAATTCCAGAGCTGAGAAAGAGTTTTTTTCTCAATTCTTCAATTTATCCTTTGAGTATTATCACTGTGTGCATCACAGGTCAAAAAAAATCATTTAACAGCTTGCTTCCAAATCCCAAAGTGTCTTTGTGAGTTCAAAAAGTCAGGGCTTTGTGACATCGAGCTTTCATCTTCAGGTCTTTTCAAAACACAGCCAGTTGTGGCAATAGCAAGCGGACATGTATGAGTGCACAGCAGTCTTGTTGGCCCAGGAATGGCCTTTGCAGTGTCAATATGAAAGTATAAGGAAGATTTCAGGTAGTCTGGATTCAATGGATCAACTGCAGTTTGTCATGGGCTCTGGAACAAGCTGTAAGGTGGCTTCTCTTTTGCTCTCAGTATGTGGAATTTGTGTTCTCCAGGATGAAGTTAAAGTCATAGGCACAGATAGCAGGGAGATAACAAACTAATGCTTGGATAAGGAAAGAGATTTCATCGAGGTATGTAAAGGAACTAAGCCGAGGATGGTACATTAGCTTTAAGAGTGTTGATAATGGTTGTGTTTGAGGAGTTTCTGTCAGCTGAGACTGAGGCCAGTTGTTTGTGCAAAGTTATAAGAGCAGTAAAAAACATATTATGAGTAAGTCCCATTAATTTGAAATAGTCTATTGCTAAAGAGAAATATAAAATGACGTCAGACTGGAGGGACTCTGAAGAGACCGTGTACAAGATACGCTCTATCAGAACACATCATCTGTCAGAATTTTAATATTTTGGAAAGTCAGGTGTTACCAGAATGTCTGATGATGTTTTGACAGTATCAGAACATCTCTTTTGGAATGAACTGCTGAGGCTGTTTTGGCTTTTCTATCCAGCTTTTAAATATTTTTTTTTCAGTATTCTCTACCCTTTAAAGTTGAACTCCAGCTAAGTGTAACGAAACATCAATTTCTAAATTAGTGTAATTTTTCTCCAGTTACAGAAAGAGCAGTAGTTACAACCTTATCTTGACAGATGTATTTTACAACTGTCTTCTATCTTACATCTTCTGTCCACAGAAAAGTGAGAAAAATACAGAGCTGTGCTATTAAAAATGCAATACCCAAAAGCTCCCCAAAAATATGTGTTGCTGAATGAATCAAAGAATAATTTAATTGTATACTAATAACAATTTAGAAAACACAAAATGAAGCTAGAACATTAGTGAAATTATCATCCATTACACATATTAATTGGCAGCGCACTCCAGGAATTAATTGATTCAAGCATGGGATCTGGCAGTTATGGCAGACAGTGATGCTCTGCTCTGAGAAGAGGGAACGTGCAGTGCCAGTGCAAGATGACAGCATTCCTGGGCTCCATGGTGGGTGCTATGAATAGTTTTTCAAATATAATATGACATGCAAATGGAAGAGTTCATTGGGAAAGCATTTGGCAGGCCTGGGCAACCAGCTTTTCCCAAAATGAGGGCCTGTGGAAAGCTGTTTTCATCTTCCCAAGCTACTGGCCTAATGGACTTCAGCGCAAATAAGTTTTCAAATAATGAATCTGCAGTTCAGTTTCTGGCCAAGGCAAATGAGCACACGTCAGCTCATTCAGAAAGGAGATGAAAAGCTCACATTCAGGATGCATTAATCTGAAAACAAGTGTACTTTTGTGTCTAGGGAGTATTATTTTCATTGCCATCAATTTAGAACATAGATAGACTGTGATTCTAGCTTCACTATCAGGTTGCCCCGCAGGCTGAGACCCCTCCCCAGGCCACACTATTTAATTTACACTAATCTACAGCTAAGTGAAACTTTGTACCCTCTCTGATTTCTCCCTATGATGAGGAACACTCTGATTTCCCCTTCCCCAGTGACCTCAGGGAGGCTGGGGAAATGGGGGAGGAGAAGTAGGCAGGAAAGTGACCCCCAGGTAAGGGGAATTGTTATTCGTGCCAGCTGACAATGTATTAACAGATGGCAAAAGGGTTCAACCACTTCTTCCCTAACAGTAGCTCTGTCAGTTTGAATTTTCCTTCACTTTTACATTGTCCTTTTGAAGACAGTATTTGGTACATGATTTTTTTCAGTGCATTGCACTTATTAACGAAGATAAAACCTCCATGGAGTAGCATAAAATCTAGTACTTAATGCTGCTCTTACACAATCCTTCCTCTTTCATTTGTAGTGAAATTCGATGTGGCCTGTATTTTTCATGTTGTTGTGGGTTTTTTTTTCCTCTTGAAATAAAATTCTCAGTAGGTTGAAGGAAGAAGATGACAAACTAGGTCTCTGATTCCCGCAGGCAGACGCACTGAGGACAAACGGGTCCCTAAACCTCAACCTGCCTTTAGAAGAATGTAACCCTGAAAGGGGAGAAGGGGTCTGTAGGCATGCGTGTGACATTGTGTGGACACATATGGTACAGAGGTGACCCCTCATGTTTGCTGATCCTTTCATGAAACATGCAGTGAGCAGGGGATGGGTATTGCTCGTAGTTGTTGCACTGAATGGTGATCTTATTTCTAGACAAATTTTCATTTACTGCAGCTGAGTTATGAGATTTAGTGACACCGATATCTACATAAGAATCTAGTTTGGGCAGCGTCCACCAGCTTTGCTAGAAATTTCCTTCTCATCCATTGTAATTTACAGATTCATCCACACGAGACCTCACAGAAATCTGTCTGATAGATTCTTGCTATAATTTGTGATAGCTAATATTGGTTTGTTTGCTTGCTTTTTTCCCCGTCCTTTTTAATTTTTAACCTGCTATGATTACTTTCTGTGAATAAGCCAAGTGAAAAAAAGGATTCTTCCTTCTTATGGTCCTCAGCTGGCAAGCACTCAGCAAGCAAATCAGCAGGTTCCTGCACATAAAGATTCAAGTTCTCATTCGGCTTGGGCTCTTAACCTCTTATTCGAAGAAGCAACGAGATGCAGCTGCCTGTGACTCTTAATTTTTTACAAAGCAAAGTTTTGCGTCTCTGCACACAGGCAAGAAAAAAGTTATCGGCAGCAGTGTTAAGTATAAATGTGTTAATCAGTGAATTTTAATTACTCTGTCGGTAAACAATGAATAAACAAAAGTGAGCAAAAAATGAAAGCTAGGCTGAGCAGTGCTTGGAAAATATCTTAAAAAACTGCTTAAAATGAAATAGTTTGGGAATATTCAGCAGGTACTACAGAGGTATCAACATTTTCCTGAAGTCTTTGACTTCAGTGTTCGCATGAAAAAGGTGATAGATGTGATGAGACTATTAAACTTATTAGTTCTAATAGACCTTGAATTTTCCTGACCTTATTCTCTCATAATTGCAGATGGTGGAGTTCAGAGGAATTATTTTAAATTTAACAGGTTTCATCAGATTGATGATAGAACTGATGAGTTCCAAATCGTATCTGAAGGATGGAGGGTTCTGGGTTTCCAAAGGGAACATAAGTTAAGGGAAAAGGGATCTTACATTTACCCTCTGGATGCTGCTGGGTTACAGGTGGTGGTATTAATGACCATTGTTTCATGGCAAGAGAAGTATCTGGAATGCAAATTTCAAGGCAGCTTGGATGCAAGGGGCACTGGAAGTCCAGTTGTCTTTTTCTAATGGTTGTTCAGACATTTTACTCAAGCATGCCAGATGCACAGGTATAACCTGCACATCAGGAATCTTCTTCCTTCATCAGTTGGAGGACAAATAAGGCCCCTTCCAACCCAAACCGTTCTATGATTGTGTGAAATATAACTTTTATTGTGCTGTTTAATAAAACCGTGGGTCAGTCATCTTATTGTCCTCATAGATGATAATTTAACCTATATTCTTTACCCTGTTTTGGTCTAATGACAAAGATAATGGTCATAGAATTCTGCTGCAAATTAAAATCAAAAGAGCTTGATTGTGTTTCTCATAAACAATCATGTTTTTCTGATTTAGAGACGCAACAAAATAAGTCAGCAGAATAATTTTTTGTCTGGTGTCTCACAAAACTTGCATGAACAAGACTTCTATGTATGTGAAACTGCCACACTGGAGCCAGGGTTGGAACTCTCAAGGGGCTGAATATTGAGCAAAAGAGAGAAATGAAACAGCTGAGTAACTACACTGTGAACCATATGTGCTGTACTTGCATATTTACCAGTGTTCAGCAGATTTTCTAACATTTACCTGCTCTCTTCAAAATTATCTACATGTTTGTCTGGAGTTGTAACCATTTGGGTCTGTCAGATAAATTATACAGCACTGCAAATAAGTTTATAAAAGGGTATTTATCCCTTAGGGCAGAAACCACTTTAGATGAGCTCTACCAGCTTAATGGGTGAATAACAAGCTGTTTGAAAGCTGTTTGTATGTGTATGCAAACGCGTGTCAGTCAGTGTAATACAAGGGGTGATAGTTTTAAGCTGAAAGAGAGCAGATTTAGGTGAGATCTCAGGAAGAAATATTTTTCTGTCAGGGTGGGGAGGCCCTGGCCCAGGCTGCCCAGAGCAGTGGTGGCTGCCCCATCCCTGGAGGTGTTCAAGGCCAGGTTGGATGGGGCTTGGAGCAACCTGATCCAGTGGGAGGTGTCTCTGCCCATGGCAGGGGGTGGAACTGGATGGACTTCAAGGTCTCTTCCAACTTAAACCATTCCGTGATTCTACGATTCTATGCCTAGGACAGCAAAGCAGCCTTTCTGAAGTAGGGTATTTTTATTACCCTTCCTTTTTTCAAAAAAAAAAAAAAAGCCAATAAAATTATATTGAAACAACAATAATGTTCTCACACTTAGTAAAGCCAGGAAACTCCAAGTTGCGGCTGACACTGATCCTTATTCACACAGCTGACATCTCTTAGCCTAAACATCCATTTCACCACAATCATCTTAATTATCTGAAATCCTTTATTTCAGTGAGTAATGTAACCCTCCATGGCAGAGGGGTTGGAAATGGACGAACTTTAAGGTCCCTCCCAACGCAAACCATTCTCTGATTTTATGTGAGCTTTAATTAATCAGTTATGCGACACTGGCAAATTCTCCTGCGTGTCTTCTGAACTCCCAAAGAAGTCAACAGACAGACATCAAACAGTTTTTCCTGGGGAAAGATTGGCCAAAACCATAAATAATTCCTCCAACTTCAAGAAAATGCTCTGGGGTTTACAGCAATGCATTTGTAGAGATTTTGGACTTCTATCTTGAAATGGTAAGAAATAACTAGGACTTCTCAACATTTCTTCCATTTCCTTTTCACAGGTGTACCTATTTGTTCAGTTTTTAATATTTAAGCATGTGGTTTATGTCAAGAGAAAACCACATTATTAAATGATGGTAGAAGAAAACCAGTGTCAGAAACAAAGGAAACAAATATACTTGAATGATACTCTAAAGAGTATGAAGTGAATATCCACAAAATATATACAGGAATGAGGTTGTCATAGAAATAGCACCAAGGTTGTCGTAGAAATAGCACCAAGGGTTGATGAAAACATCGCTGACATCAGAAGCAATTTTTCCTATTGACTTTGCTGAACAATGAATATGATGCTTGCTTTGAAGACTCAGAAAGATGTCAGGATAGTGTTCATGCACTTTGGTGCCTGTGGAAACCAGTCCAGATGCTGCAGATTCAGCGGCAGGTACAAGCAGTGAGGACACCAGCTCCAGTCAGTAATCTTCCTCCCCATCCCTCCCGCTGTCTTCAGCACTGCTGTGACAGGATTCTCCAGCCTGGTTTGAAAACTCAGTGAAATCTATTTTGTAACACAGATAAAGCTCTGGGACAACTTCTGCAGAGTCCTACAGCTCTGACTCTTGGTAACACCTATGCGGCTCTCCCAGCCCGGAGCAAGGGCAGCTGGCCAGAACTAAGGTTCACTCTTCTGGTAAGTGCTCCAGAGAGGAGCAAATGAGGCTTTCACCTTTCTGTGCCTCCACACTATTTCCCTGTTCCCTCCTCTTACAATGACTTTTCTGTGGGGGTCAAGAAGACACCCAAACCTTCTCTAATCATGGCCCATCTCATTCCAAATGGACAGTTATGTGTTGTTTCTGTATTCTTCCTATCTATCCTTTCTACTTTTCTTTCAGGTAGCTCTATTTGTTGCTATCACGTGTTTTTTCCCGTAAATATTCTCTTTCAGCTCTCGATGCCTCTTTTTGTTACCAAAGTCATACATTCTGCCCCTTCTCACAGCAATCTCATGACCTTCAGGTAATATACAGTACTAAAATAGATGAAGTCCTTTCTCTTTCCTCAGCCAGCACCTAGTTTCCAGCTCTGCTAACTTTATATGCCTGAGGTCAAGTCAAGATGAGTTCCACAGAAAAGATATTTCTTTCTATTTGGTAATTTAAGATTGAGATTGAAAGCCAAGACTACAATACTTCAAGAATAGCTCTTCATGTAACAAATCCAGTCTGACTGTCAGGAACACAGAGCAACCTTCTAGCATTTTGTCACAGATTCAAAAGTACACTGAAAGGGTGAAAATGATGCTTCTACAATCAGAGTCTTCAAATACAAGCAGTTGAGTTGTTTTTTTCTTTTCTTTTCTTTAATTCACTGTCTGTGTGGCATGCAAGGGTGTAATTTAAATGAAAACTGAGCTTGATGGCTGAATGATATGACACTACTTCTTGCTTTTAATACTACTGAAATTAAAACCCAGAGACAAAAGAAAAGAGGAAGGTCTGAAGCTCGCCATCTCATGTCTACAAACATCAGAGTTCTCTTGAGGATGGAATTTTCATCACATGAGGAATCCTGAAATTTTAAAACTCAGTCACATCATTGAAATTCAAGTGTCCAGTGAAACAGATCTCTGCTTGGGTCCCTCTGCTGGAAAGGCCACTGCTGCCATTGCTGACTCTTCTTCCTACAGAAAGGACTTTACAAGTCATTTCGCCTTTTATCAGGGAGTACAGGAAAAGAATGAGGAAGAATGGTTTTCAGCTAAAAGAGGGGAGAATTAGATGAGATATTAGAGAGAAATATTTTGTTGTGATGGTGGTGAAGCACTGGCCCAGGTTGCCCAGGGAAGCTGTGGCTGCCCCATCCCTGGAGGTGTTCAAGGCCAGGTTGGATGGGACTTGGAGCCCCTGATCCAGTGGGAGGTGGCAGGGGGTGGAACTGGATGGGATCTAAGGTCCCTTCCGACCCCAGCCATTTCATGATTTTATGATCTCACTCAACAGGCATGTAAGGCGACTGAGTGAGAGCAGTATCTGTGATTTATAAAATTATTTGTCATATAAGGGATAATTCATGGGGAAAAAACGCTTCTCTTTATCATGACATACAACTTTAAAAGCTTGACAATCAACTTAGTCTCCCACCATTCAACAACCCAAATGTGTGGTTGTAACTGATTTTAGCCAAAATTTGTGTCCCAAGTAATTTTCTTTCACCATGAAATAAAAATTGTGCTCCGTGCAAACAAAGGATCTTCTGCCAGCTATATCACTGGAGGATGAGGTCCCCATACATTTATACCTACTTTACCATTTTAATAATCCAAAAGATAAGATCTATCCAAGGGAAAAACTCTTTTAAAAGTCTAAGAACAACCTTGAATGATTTTTTGACCTGAATTGAAGCATTTGGATTTTTTAAAGTCAAATAATGTATTTTACTGTTTTAGCTAAAATGACAGCTGTTGTGATGGAATGGGACAATGACAGTAACATTGGGAAGACCTTTTTCTTAGCTGTCTTACTCAACAAGCTGTTACTACAGTGCTAGCCAGTGCTGTCATGACAGCTCCAAGTGGAAGATATATCAATGTGTCACAACTGGTGTTTTGTTAGTAAATACCATATGCATGTTATTTTTTATTTTCTAAGAAGGTCGAAGGTGAAGGAAAGTATTGGATGGAAATGATATTTAGTCCTGAATTTAGCTTTGCATTGTGGAGGGATGAAAATTAAAACTCACCTAAACATAGAAGGAACTGCAGCCAATCACACTGGAAGGATTAGTAGAAAGTGTTAAAATATTATATAAAAGTTTTAATTACACAGAAAAATTATAAAATGCCCAGTAATTACAGTATATTGATTCCATTTTTTTTCTTGAAATGCTAAAACTATTTCAACACACACAGAATCAATAAACATAATTAAAATATGAGCTCATCAAAACAGTAATTAAATGTACTTAACAGCTTTTGTGGCTTTTCTCCATATGGTTACTGTGGGAGTGTGAATCTGGCTTGCTAGATAAATGTAACAAAATAAAGTGAAAGCCTGGGAAAAGATTACTGTGGTATCATAAGCAAATACAATAAAGTCTAGCTCCATAATACGTTCCAATAAATCAAAAAGTTGACAAAGGAAGCAATGTTTACAATTATTAGAGAGAAATTCTGGATGTTTTATATTTTTATGGGATTAACACTATCATGGACTTAATACAGAAGCCTATTCAAATCTTTCTTCCATCATATAAACTGTTCTACAAGGAGTCTTTCTGTTCAATATAAGATATTTTGGACGTTATAGGCTTGCTGGTGTTGGTGACAAACCACTTGACAGCTGTCATTCAGGGGGCAATTCAGCTCAAGGACCTAATACAGCTGCTTTCAGTTGCCCTTTGGAGCAGCAAATCTCTCCTCAGCGATTAGATAAAGCAGCATGACTGCCAAGCAGAAAGCAAATTAAGTGCTTAACATGGGGTGTGTGAATAGCTCTCTTCCACCCTTCTCCCTTCCTCCTCCCTGGGCACATGTATGCTGTCATAAATAACACAGAAAAAAAGAATAAACAGTTTTTTTAACAAAAAAAAGAACAACAACAAGAAGGATTCACATCCCTGGAACTGATTTCTTCAGAAAACACCATGGTCATCTATAGTCTTTGCAGCTTCTCCTCCACCTCTGCTGTTGCTTCTGGTGTCCTCACTGTCTCTCTCTGCTCTGTCTTCTGAGACCCTTGAGAAACAGCGTATTTAAATGCCATTTTTGCATCACTGTCATGATAGCCACATGCAGATCACACGTGGTGTGTGTAACTTAGGTGCTTCCTGGAGGTGTTAAGGAAAACCCTACCATGCTTCACTCCCTTGCTTGAATGGATGTGGTCACTGTTTTAATAAGAAGGTATGAAAGTAATCAAGGTAGTGAAGAGTAGTAAAAATAGAAGTCTGAAGATGTAGTGACACACTATGTCTGTAGTTAAAAAAAAATAGAGGTATTTTGCCACTGCCAGTATGGATGATATTGGCTGTATAATAAGAAGTTATTGCTTCCCCATTTTCACTAAGCACCTCTTGACCTGGAAAAAAAAGTACATCACAGTATGAGATGCATAGAAATGCATTACAGAGATAGTCACAATTTCATAGAATCATGGAATGGTTTGAGACAGAAGAGACCTTAAAGATCACGTAGTTCCAACCCCCTGCCACTGGATCAGGGTGATCAAAGCCCCATCCAACCTGGCCTTGAACACCTCCAGGGATGGGGCAGCCACCACTGCTCTGGGCAGCCCGTGCCCCTGCCTCGCTACCTTCACAGGAAAACATTTCTTCCTAATATTTAATCTGAATCTGTTCTCTTTCAGCTTAAAATCGTTCCCCCTCATCCTGTCTCTGAACTCCCTGATAAAGAGCCCCTCCTCAGCTTTCCTGCAGGCTCCTTTGAAGTACTTAGAATTTCTCAATAGCTTATGGCCACCAGCATACCTCACACTTCAGTGTTTTAAAAATTTGAACATTCATTTTAAAAGCTTTCTTTAAATCCACCCCCAAATCCCTAAATCCAGCTAAATCCAGATAAAGAAATAAGACAATATATTACAATTTCTTACAATTTTTTCCAAAAACAATCACTAGAGCTTTTCCTCAACCAGATAAGGCTTTATCCTGCAGTGAATATACTTCTCCATTGCCCCACACGTTGAGGAAAAAAATGCTTTAATATTGTGAAACAGAGCAAAAAGTGAAATAACTCCTTCAAGTAAAAAACTCAGTTAAGGAACAGCAAGATTTGGTAGCTAAACAGGAATTTGTTGTTAAGAAGAGAATACTAATATGGTTTCAAACACCCCATCTTTCCCTTCCTTCTAGAATAAGGCAAAGAAAGCACAAACTTGTGTCACAGCAGAACTGAATCCCCATCCCTTTTTTGAGTATTGGGATATTTCAGGAGTGCAGGAAAGTTACCACTTGTGTATTTGCTGCCTTTCTCACTTACCAGTTTTCTTGTTATCACTATTTACAGCTGTTAAAAAAAACCAAAAAACAAACATCTGATTTTTTTCTTGTAATGATTCATGATTTTTCCCTTCCTCTCGAAAGCACATAATCTTTCTATAAATAGGACCTAGACTTTAACTCCTGAAATTCAGGTTCCACTGACGTTTATAAAGCCTTACATAGCACTCAAACTGTGGGAACAGTGCTAGGGGTATTCCCTAATGAGAGAATTACATTGTATTAAATTCCTTTACTTTTCTCACATGACCTAATGAAAAGGCCATTTTTTCTCCCCAAAGGTACCTAATTGCTCTGACGATGCAGATAGGAGTGTACAACTCTCACTCCAGAAGTACTGACTCAAAATTCTTCACAAAACCATTTACTTTATCAGAATAAAGCACTAAATCTATTGAAAACTGTTTGAAAAGTCATCAATATGTTTGTCTTAAGCTAACTTCAGAAAATTAGAGCTCGTATACCTGAAAAACAGGGTAAAATAACCTGTAACTGGGACTTAATATAAATCAGTTCCTGCATCCTCTTGCTTCTTCTGCACGGTGCAGTGAATTTATTCGAGTCTGCATCCAGTTTCCTCATCTTGTATTATGTTGCCAAGTAGGAGACAAAATGTCTAGTAATTAAGGCTGCTTTTAAAGCTGAAGATGGCCTTTTAAAAGGCCAAGATTGAAATGGAAGACTGAAGACAGAAATATCTTCAACAAAAATAATCAAAAGGAAAAAAATAAAAGGTTTATTTTAGACTTGGCTAAAATATTGAATTACAATGGATTTAAAATATTCAGCCGGCAATAATAGCTACGAAACAAATATCTGGCAAATTAGGCACTGCGATCTGTGGCAGGGAGCTTCATCAAACTTGGAAAGAAGTTGTGCAATCTCATTGACTTTTTTCTCCTTAATCTGCCAGCTAGATATAAGACTATTTCATCTTACAAGTATATATTGTCATAGGCAAATCACTGATCCGTGCTAAGTACAGCTGAACAAGTAGCAAGTTTCTGTGTAGGAAGTAAATAGTTAATTAAAAAAAACACCAGACCCTGTAGTATATTAGTGTTTTGTGAGAGGGACACGGTGTGACAGGGTCAATCTACAACCATTCCAAATTGTGTTTAATTTTGCACAGTCCCAGTGACACAGGCTGTGGACGATGCCTTATTTGCAGAAAGTCATGGGTTCCCAGTAAGTTCTCCTGATGTCCCCATCAGGTAGGGCCAGCCTGAGAACAGATGTGGTTGAACTGGGTAATCTTAGATGTCTTTTCCAACCTTAAACATAGAATGATGGAATAGTTTGGGTTGGAAGGGACCTTAGAGATCATCCAGTTCCAGTCCCCCTGTGATGGGCAGGGACACCTCTCACTAGACCAGGCTGCCCAAGGCCCCATCCAACCTGGCCTTGAACACCTCCAGGGATGGGGCAGCCACAACCTCCCTGGG
Source organism: Phaenicophaeus curvirostris (assembly GCF_032191515.1). Lineage (NCBI taxonomy): Eukaryota > Metazoa > Chordata > Aves > Cuculiformes > Cuculidae > Phaenicophaeus > Phaenicophaeus curvirostris. The sequence continues at coordinate 10,092,076 of NC_091400.1, read as the reverse complement.
CAACCCATTTCAGTCCCTTACCACCCTAATTGTGAAGAAGTTTCTCCTTAAGTCTTGTATAAATCTTTCTCTCTTCAGTTTACAGCCATTGCCCCTAGTGTTATCACTACAAGCCTTTGTAAAAAGTCCCTACCCAGCTTTCCTGCAGCCTTCTCTTCTCTAGGCTGAACAACCCCAACTCTCTCAGCCTGTCAATGATGATTCTATTCTATTCTATTCTATTCTATTCTATTCTATTCTATTCTATTCTATTCTATTCTATTCTATTCTATTCTATTCTATTCTATTCTATTCTACTCTACATTGGTACATGCATCGCCTCTTTCATCACTGCTACCACAGACATCAGTAGGGTGGTTCTGCCAACAGCACACTCCACTGAATTAGGCCAGGGTTTAGGAATTTGAATTCAAGTATCTCATGATCCCATGTTCCTTTGTAAGGCAATTTCTTTCTTAGGGCTCCATGTCTTGTGCTGCTGTGTGTTTTCATCCCTGCAGGAGTGCACCTTCTTGGTAGCTAAGAACAGCCATGTAAGTGGCTGCTTAGCCCCTATTTTCACAGGGCACAAAGGCACATCTTTTATCAGTATGTTTGCACAACAAAAAGAAATCAAATATTTTGATTCCGTAATGCTGCAATGTTTTGTCGGGTTAGAAATGCCAAAGTGAAAGTTTTGAGGCTTCCTAATTATGAAGTTTTACACATTTTCCATTAAATGATTTTTTAACTATTACAAGTTGTTTTTCCTTGAGACAAAATGAAGGTTAATTTTGGGATCTTTCCTAGGACAACAGCAGGACAAGTACCCGGTGACCAAAATAGGATGTGAAGGAATGGAAGGAAGATGCTCCAGGTAATGTAGAGGTTGGAGATTATGAAAAGATTCTTCCCCCAGAGGGTGGTGGAGCACTGGAACAGCTCCCCAGGGAAGCAATCACAGTGCTAAACCTGGCAATAATCCAGAAGCATTTGGACAATGCCTTCAGACCCACAGTGTGAATGTTGAGGATGTCCTGTGCAGAGACAGGAGCTGGACTCAGTGATCCTTGTGGGTCCCTTCCAACTCAGAACATTCAATCTGTGGCCTCTGTTTGTCCCTCAGTGGTGCTGGTGACCGGCATAAACCTTGAAGTGAGAGGTTTAAATTCAATTTATGCAGAGCTTTTACCCAAGACAGAAATGGTGGAGAAGAGTAGCTGACACTGGGACAGGAATGATACAGATGGAAAACAAACTTTGACTTTTTTTGGAGGGGGAGTAGAAGTTGTTAGGTTATGCCAGTGGTTTTTATGCCTATTGCATACTTTCTGACAGTCTGAAGAGAACCCGGTTAGGCATTTCCAATGCTTTATAGCAAAATATGTATTCTGTGCGTTTAAATCATTGATTTGTTTTATTTTCTCTGAAAAACTGAAACCTGACTCTTTTTAAATCTGGCATATAGGTAAGAAAGAATGAAGAACAGCTGCCTATTTTAGAGGGCAAAAAATAATAACATAGCAATAAAGCTCTGACATTTGGGAAAAGTGTACGGAGCATGTTTAGTATGTGAATGTCTTATGAAGCTGAGCACACACAGAGCTAAATGGAGGTCCAAGTTTTGAACCTGGACCTCTCGCAGCAGAGCCTGTCCTTCCCAATGTCTATACAAACGTGCCCTCCTCCATGCATGGCTGGTCCCATTGGCTTCAAAGACACTACTCATGGGAGTAAAGTTACTCATGCATTTAAGTGCTTGCTGGACTCAGGCCAAAAGCTTAATCTTTTCCATTTAATACCCTTTTCCTAAACTGATAACAGTCTTCAAGTTTTCAGTATCATGTGCAGCAGTTTAAATAATGTAGAACCAAAGGGGGAAAAAAAAAGTGAAATAACAGTATTGTAATTTAAGGAGTATCATGAGATAAACAGCATAGCACAGGCACAGTTTTATTAGTAGTAAGTAGTTATCTGCAAGGCTGTCATACGTTACTTGTCTGAAGGCACTTCATGTCTCAGTTTCTGAAAAAGCAAGGCAGGGAGGATGGGCAGCTCTAAAAAGCAAGTACAGCGCAAAGCAAAGTGGAAAAGATCACCTTTTATCTGAAACGACAGAGTGAAAACTTGTTGAAAGTGTACAGAATTTTGGCAGCAGTACCATAAATATGCTTTTGATTGTGGGTTTTTTTTAATTGTTTTGATTTTCCATCAGTGGTGGAGGATCTTAATCTATTCCAGTTTCTGCACCAATCTCCCTATGGTCTTACCTTCCTTTTCATTGTAGATGAGCACTGAATGGCATTGTCAACCTCCTTTAGAGGTGCTTCATGCTTTCTCGCATTTGGCCCTAAAAAGGATGTTGCATATGCAAGACGATGTTCCATTTTCTAAAAGGTGCTGGGTTGGGTATCATTATTAATATAAATGCTGTTCACAGACATGTTAGAGTAGGCAAATCAAAGAAATGTCCATTACACCTGGAATGGAAAATATATAGGGATTATATGGTATTATTTCTTTTGACTGGTCCTTCACAAGACAAGATGTGAAGGGAGCTTCTCTCTGTGATACAGGTAAGGTTTCCTTAGGACTTCAAAAGTTCCCCTGTCCTTGTGAATGTTGAAAATTACTTCCTACAGCTTCCAAAGATCACATCAGATTTCTTCTCCCTACCTCCCTGCAGACAAAGACCATAAATCTTCCTAGATATTTTCTTTGAGAGGAGCCTAGGGAAGAGGAGTTTTGGTGGGCTCAGAGAAACCTATCTGCAGTAACAGTCAGAGATGGAGTTTCATAAGGACTGATGGCTTTTTGCCCAGAAATGCTTCACTGATGTAGCCCAGACAAGGACTTTTCCCAAGGGAAAAATAGAGCAGGAGCAAACAGAAGGGGAGGATATAGAGAAGAAAAGGGGGGAAAAAAATCTAGTCCTTTTTGAATTGTTTTTGAGAATCAAATTGTATTTCTCTGTGTTTTCCTCAAGAAAGAATGGGAGAAATTAAGAAATGAAAGTAAGATAGCAGCTGAAATCGCAATAATAGCAATTTTTGCAATTTTTAGTATCATAATTTACCAGCATCAACAATCTTCAGAGGAAAAGAACTTTAGCAGGTATATTTTGAACATGTGTGAGCTGTATGAAAACATTCCTGTCTATAAAGTACAATATTGATATCTCATCTTTAAAAAATATATTTGTGTTATTGTGCTGCATAGTTTCCAGGCAGATTGATTGTCTTGCATAGTCTCATCTTGAAGTATCATGTTAAAGAATATGTGGCTGAGCAGCTCCTCTCTGAACAAATACAGAGCTATTGGAGTCTGAGGCTCAGTAGCACAAGCAGCTGTTTGAGGAAAAATATGATTTAAAGAGACCGTGGAGGTGGGAATTTCCACTGTCACAGTGAAAAGGATGGATGAAAATCCCAGCAGAGCAGACATGGCGGGAACAGCCACTGGGGACAAATTCTAACATAAATATGCCATGTTACAGCTCCAGGCAAAGTGAATTTAAGCCAACAATATCTCTACTAGGTTTAGTGTTAGACCTGCCTGTGTAAGGGAGAAGAGTGCTGAGATCCTGGGATATCCCAAAGGTGTAAGAAAAGGGAAACAATTAGTATAAATACAGACATTCAACACCAGAAATAAAATACTGACCTAATCAATGAAATGAGCATCAAAATCAGTCTTCATGCTAAAGCTTTAAGGGTCTGGCATATCAAATAGAGCATGAATATCTTCAGGAATATGCCAGAAGCTAATTGGTTTAAGAAATCTGGCTCTATATAGAGACCATTACTCACAGATATCACGTTTTTCAATTGCACAAATTATCTACAGCGCTCATGGTGTCTGCTCAAGGAAAAGTTTATTTTCATTCAGTCTTTTCTTCCCCCCTGAACTCAAAGGACTAATTAATAAAGTAATAGCATGTTTCTAAAATATGACCGAATTTATCTTCTTAAGAAAATGTACTGAAGAATGTACCCTATTATTAGAAATGACAGAATGTATATAGGGCCATATGTTTTCAAAGGGCTTTCTGTCAGTGTTAATCAAAACGTTGGAGAACTTAGGAACATACTGAGCAGCACGTCAGCCATATGGATAATATCTTCCCTTTAATAGTGAGAATTGGAATTAATAATAAACACTAGAGAGGAACCTAAAATGAGACAGAAACAATAATATGAAGACCAGCAAAAGCAGAAAATCACATCAGCCTGGAGACTCCTGAGTAATTTTACGAAGTCCTATTCATAGAATCACAGAATGCCGGGTTGGAAAGGATCTCGGGGATCATCTGGTCCAACCTTTTAGGTGATCTGTAGTTTCAATGGGATGGCCCAGCACCCTGTCAAACTGAGCCTTAAAAGTGTCCAGAGTAGAGGAATCCACCACTTCCCTGGGGAGATTATTCCAGTGTTTCACTGTTCTTGCAGAGTAACATTTTCTTCTGGAATCCAATTGGAATCTCGCCAGGATCAACTTCTACCCATTAGCCCTTGTCTTTTCCATGTGACTCCTGGTAAAAAAAGAGTCTCCATCCTCTTGGTAGGTACCCTTTATGTACCAGTACACGGTAATAAGGTGTCTCCTCAACCTTCTCCTCTCAAGATTCTCAGCCATACTCTGTATGGAAGATTTCCCAGCCCTCTGATCATCTTAGTGGCCCTGCTCTGCTTATGGTTTTGCTGGTCTTAATATTATTGTTTCTGTCTCATTTTAGGTTCCTCTCCAGTGTTTATATTCCAGTTCTCACTTGAGCCTGTCTGCATCTTTTTTGTACAGTGGGGACAAAACCTGAACACAGCACTCCAGGTGTGGCCTGACAAGCGCTGAGCAGAGTGGGATAATGGTTTTATCCCTGCTGGTGATGCCCTTCTTGATGCACCCCAGCATCCTGTTGGCCTTCTTTACTGTTCACTCGTTTTGAGCCTGTTTTCCACCAAGACGCTCCAGGTCCTCTTGTGTGTTAAATCCTGGCCATAAATCGACATTCATTATTTTTTCTTAATTTAGGTTGGAAAGGTAACTCCAAAGATGTAGTTTAGATTTACTGAGTTCCATACACTACAGTTCGGGTCTTACAGCATGCTATAGCGTGCAGCAGTATCATGTGCCTGTCTGTACATTCGTTATTGCAGTCTATTTGTTATTGAAAAGAAATTGGAATATTTGTTTGGTGACACATACCTCCACAAATCATTTCATGGACTATACAAACAGCTGCAAGAAGAGAACTGGGTCTGCTTCTAAGTTTACTAACCAGGAAAATGGATTGAGACTACATTATTTTGAAGAAACCTCCAAGGGCTCAACTTCAGAAACTTCCCTGCTTTTACAGATGGTGAACTCTCTGAACTGAATATTGAGAAACCTGCTTGAAAGAAAATTATTGCTTTAAGTGCAGTTATATACTTCTGCATCACTTATGGGAGCACATAAGAAATAAATCCATCAAAATTGCAAAAATTTTAGTTACTAAGTACTCTATGATGTCCTACCTTAGTGCTCACAGTTGCCTGCAAGGACATAATGACACACATTACAACTGTCTATCAAAACCAAGCCTTTTTGACCAAAGGCAGTTCTGCAGCCAGGGGCTGAGCCCTTCCTAGGACAAGGCTTGGTTCCCTGCTCTGCTGTATGGGAATTCTCCTTCCCCTCTATGACAATTGAGTACTTGCTCCTTGGCATTGCTCAGAGCTGCCTGGTGCCAATGAACACCAATGCAACGAACACAGGGAATGAATTGCATTGCTGAAAGACACTGGGAGGGTTTGAGCTTGTTGCCCCACCACTTCAGGACCTCAGGCTTGGTCTCCAACCCCTCTCCAGAAGTTGCACCTCTGCCTCAGCTGCAGACAGGACCACAGTCTTTCTCACCACCTGATCTCAGCTGGGGAAGTTTGATTGAGGTTTAACAAGGCCAAGTGCCGGGTCCTGCACTTGGAGCACAACAACCCTATGCAGTGCTACAGACTAGAAGTCTGGCTAGAAAGCTGCCTGGAGGGGAGGAACCTGGGGGTGTTGGTTGACAGTCGACTGAATATGAGCCAGCAGTGTGCCCAGGTGGCCAAGAAGGCCAATGGCATCTTGGCTTGTATCAGAAACGGCGTGACCAGCAGGTCCAGGGAGGTTATTCTCCCTCTGTACTCGGCACTGGTGAGACCGCTCCTTGAATCCTGTGTTCAGTTCTGGGCCCCTCACCACAAGAAGGATGTTGAAGTTCTGGAGTGAGTCCAGAGAAGAGCAACAAAGCTGGTGAGGGGGCTAGAGAGCAGGTCTTATGAGGAATGGCTGAGAGAGCTGGGGGTGTTTAGCCTGGAGAAGAGGAGGCTGAGGGGAGACTTCATTGCCCTCTACAACTACCTGAAAGGAGGTTGTAGAGAGGAGGGTGCTGGCCTCTTCTCCCAAGTGACAGGGGACAGGACAAGAGGAAATGGCCTCAAGCTCTGCCAGGGGAGATTTAGGCTGGAAATTAGGAAAAAATTTTTCACAGAAAGGGTCATTGGGCACTGGAACAGGCTGCCCAGGGAGGTGGTTGAGTCCCCTTCCCTGGAGGTGTTTAAGGCACGGGTGGATGAGGTGCTAAGGGGCATGGTTTAGTGTTTGATAGGAATGGTTGGACTCATTGATCTGGTGGGTCTCTTCCAACCTGGTTATTCTATGATTCTATGATTCTATTCCTACTGATACCAGTTCTTGTTTATTTTCTCCTTGGCTAAATGGGTAATCACATTTAGGCATTTGACTACTCACACTGAGACATAAAGCCTTGAGCTGTTGACAAGCACAAACCGTCTGCAGGTTGAAAACCTGAATCTTCTAGCAGAAATAGAGAGAAAAGGAAACACAATTTTTAGTCTTCAAAGCTATAAATCGAGATCTCTCTATTATAAGCACTGATGTTTTGTGTTGGTAACTATCCATCTGCATCTGTTCCCAGCGTTTTCCCCTGACATTTCTTTTTCATTTTCCCCTTGAGCCCATTCCTGTTTCCAACTTCCTTTTCTGATGCTGGTTGAAAAGCACATTATTACGGATAGCACCTTCTCACTGGTAGATCATCCTGCACCTGTTCTTAGCTTTGGTTTTGGAGTAGCTACAGAGGACCCTGTGACAAGGAGCAGAGTTCATCCCCTCCTTCACCTCATCTCTATTCCATCAGCTCCTGTAATTTTTCTGCCAGTATTTGTTCTGCTACTCAATAGCCTGTGACTCTCTTGCAGATCTCAGGGGAGTTCCTCCTGCACCTGGGAATCAGTATGCACCTGCAATTTATTGGTAGAATATATGTATCCGCTTTAATTTTTTTACCTGTTTCAGAGGAAGATTAAGTACCAAGACCCTTGCATATAATGTGCCAAAAGTCTGTGTTTTGCCATGAAACCTCAATTGCCTTCCCGAAGAGGTGGAAGGAATGCAACCCCTAACCAACCTGCTGAGGACACCACACCTGCACGCTTTAGCCGCTCTAGTGACTTTTATTAAGTTGGTTCACATGCCACCCTCCCACCACACTATGATCCAGCTGCTTGCCCAACACTTGAGAACCCCCTGCAACAATACTGCTCTCCTTGTGGCCAAAGGTTTTAGCTTCTCATATCTCTTGTTCTTAGCTTCTCCCTTTTGCTCACACACATCATGGACTACACCCTCTCTCTTCCTCCACACATCATGGACTACACCCTCTCTCTCGGGAGGAGCAGCATTTTCCTCCCCCAGATGTTTCATTTCTTTCAATCTCAACATTAAAGCTTCAGGCACAAATTTTGAAGGACTTTCTTATATCTTTAGAAGACACCTGTCTAGCTTTTCTGTGTATCTTCTGCAGCAAGCACAGACAGCAGCATCTTCTGAAGGCTGTGAGCTGTCCTGAGGCCAGACCAGCCTTCAGCTGTTCTCACCAGGCTGCATCAATGCTGGTGGAGTTTCTGTACAGGCAGCTTATGTGTCTTCATAGATCCTTGTTCTCTGGTGTGTCCCATGGGTCCTTAAATACTTTAAATACTTTACTTCTGCCACACAAACTATGAGAAAGAGTCCCAAAACTGGCATGCAGCTTCCATCAGCCTTCTGTCAAGCAGATGTTCAGCTATAGGAGTGTCACATGAGGCATTAAACTGGTGCTGAAACTAATCCCTCCTGCCTCTAAATCACAAGAGGAGGTGTTAAAACCTAAATAAATAAATAAAATATAACCACTGGTCAAAAGAGAGAATGGGTGAGCGGAGGAAACATGCTTGTTAAAACTTCCAGGCACGCTGGCAATTAGTCTCACCACAGCATAATCCTGATGAGCTTTCACATCTCCGATTACATTTGGTGCATAGTGTTTGTTAGCATTTTACTCCATCTGCTTCTATACCACCTCCATCAGATGAAGGAGGATATGGTTACTCCAGTCATTAAATGTTGATGATCCTTGTTGCTTGTGGCAGGTACCTGCTATGTTAACTATTACTTTTCCTCCCCACACTTGGAGGTGATGCTTTTTCCCCCCACTAGATCACAGGTGCGTGCTAATAATAAAAATTACTGATCTTTTTGTTAAGATATTGATACCAGCATGACTTGCACATTCAGTAAAATATGTTGTTTAGTGTTCATTCCACATTGCTTGAATGGAATAAACAATTTTTTCCTAATATGGTATTCAAGGTTTTAAATGCACTAACTTCTGGGTTTTACTGATCAACTGGCCCTCATTAGAAGGAATATCTCTTGTTTTCAGACCAAATCTACTTTTATTCTTCTAAAAGGAAATAATGTCCTTTCATTTTCCTTAAAGCCTGTTAGCAACAGATTTAAGTGGATAAATATATTTTACATTCTTTGCTTTTCCATTTCTCTTTTGACAGCAATGCTAAACAGGCTGTGAAAAGGAGAATTAATTCATTATCCCAAGATATTCATGAAGTTCTATAAGCTTCTGATTCTTGGACTGCAGGTCATTAATAATCATTAATTTTTAAAGCTATGGATGATGTTCCTCTGAAGCAGATATCATATGAAATAAATAGATCTATTAATGTGGCAGGATGAGGCTTGGGAAGATGTGTGTATGGAAAAGCAGATAAGTGTATGGAAAAGCAGAATTTTAGCTATGCAAGCATCTTTATTGTAAACTGAGGCAGTATTTGGTTTTAGGCAGCTATACTACTGGATGGCATAACCCAAGGCGTGGCAATTATCACTGAAAATGATAATGACAGACAAGGTGGTTTTCTGCATCCTGCTATTTCCACCAAATAGTCACCAAGTGATAGTTACTTTTTATATAACTTATGTCCAGTCACATCGTGGTCAGAGAAGGCCAACAGCTGTCTGCCAGAGGTCCTGCAGACAGACACATTCATCACTTGAAATTTGGGGGGAGGAGGGAGGATGTTTGAGTCTAGGAGACTCTGTTTTTTCCTCCTTCCCTCCTAACAAGTACACACACACCTCCCCATTCAAGAGTTAAACACGTCTGGACTACCCCAATGACTTTCTTTTTGATGTTTCCGTATCTTGATTAACCCATATTAATATGTAGTGCCCCTAACATGAGAAAAAAAATACGAGAGCTCAGGATTGTTTGAATGCTGACTAGGATAACTGTGTTAATAGTCAAACCATATGTCCTCCTAGAAGTATGATGTTGATTGTGACCTCAGAAGAAACCAGGACTGCTTATGGCAAATATATGGAATTGATTAAATGAATAAATAACCTTATTATTTAGTTTTGCATAAAAATATGTGGGACCCAGGTCAAAGATAATCCCTAATTTTTCTATGCATAATAGATTCCGAAGTGTAAACATTACCAGTAGCATGAACCAGACTAGATGCTTTAAGTCAACAGTCAAAGGTGCGAGTGTAAACTCAGAAATATTGATAATGTTTGTGAATAACTTCAGACTAAATTATACTGAAGTTCCCAAGCTGATGCGAGTACCTCTGCTGTTTTAATACTCCAGTGTCTGTCATATGTATGAGTTCAAAGACTGACCAGAATTTTCACATGGGACATTTGTCTGTAATATTTGGCACCTTTGCTTAATTTTAGAGTCTCAGCTTCTGTGTCAAATAGCAGAATTTACTGAGGAACAGAAGTAAGATTTTCCTCTGCCTCTAACCATGAACTCTGTAATTTTTGGTCACCATCCTTTCTGTACTCGATCTTCTTTATTTTTTAACTATGGATCATAAAGATCACAGTATGAAGATCTAATCTTTCTTCCATTGTACAACTCAGTGTGGGGCAGCATGCAGAGAGGAAGGTCCTAAGAGCTCACAGAGCAGAACTTGGGGGCAGCAGGGACACAGGAAGTTAAAGCTTCTTAAAAATAGCAGTGCAAATGATTGTCTCATCTGAAATCACAGGCCAGACATAGTGACTGTGCTGCCTGTTGTGCATTGGCTTGTATTTTGCTCCACATGCCACAGACTGAATTATGAACAAAACATGAAAGTTTGATTTTCCTATGAAGCCACTAAGAGACTTTTAGTCAAAGGGGGCCTGCAGGGGGGCTCTTGGTCAGAGATAGGATGAGGAGTAATGGTTTTCAGCTGAAAGAGGGGAGATTGAGATGAGATATCAGGAAGAAATTGTTCTCTGTGAGGGGTGGGGAGGCCCTGGCCCAGGTTGTCCAGAGCAGTGGTGGCTGCCCCATCCCTGGAGCATCCAACCTGATCCAGTGGGAGGTGTCCCTGCCCATGGCAGCCGGTGGAACTGGTTGGGCTTTCAGGTCCCTTCCAACCCAAACCATTCCATAATTCTATGGAATTCTTCACTTCCCAGATTACTTAAGAGCATAATAGGTGTAAGACTAGCAGAGCACCTACAAATTATCTGGCTTGGAAGAATTTTGTTGCTAGGCCATTCATGCTGCTAATGGCCTTCATTCCCAGATCTTGTTGTGCTCCGCCGAAACTGAGACACCAATCCAAACTTCCCAGCTGCTTCCTATACGTGTAATGATCTCGGACTCAGCCCTTGCACTGCAGTGTTGTGCTTGATGAAGTTCAGGTTTGAATTCTGAACAGAGCAGCTCTTGACAGTCGGATCTTTTATCTGCTGAATGCACAGGGGTGAAAACAGGGCAGGGTATCTGTTAGGGCATAGAAAGCAGAACTTATCTAATAACATATATGCTCACAATTCACAGGTGGAGCAACCCAGTGCTCCTGAGATGTGGAATGGATCCAACATCCACCAAAACAACTGGGAGCCTCTCCATTGACTTCAATGGAATTTTAGATCAGCTCCATAATATACAGAACTATCTCAGATGATGAAAGCACAGAATATAGGAGTTGTCAGAGGTAAATGGCAGCGCTCGAGTGCTGATATTAAAAGTAGGTCCAACTAATAGGCACAACGCGATATAAAATGATGCCTAATTGAGGGAGAAGGGCATAGGAGTAGTGCCACCCCTCATTAAATCTGAATTTAAGATATGTCAGGAAGTTTTTGTGTTTTAAACATTCTTCCTAAGCAATGTAGTGAGTATTAGAGTTGCTATTCAAAAATTTGGACTGACTGATGAATAACTATTTTGGTTATTTAGCAGTGGTTTTAAATTCAGTGTTTAAATATTGTTCATTTCTGTCTCTCTCCAGCACAACTTGAGGCAATATTTTTAAACTGTAATTTAACACATGCAAATATAATAGACATGTCAGTAGACATTTGGGTTGTTTTATTTTATACAGTTCTCTAATCAGCATAGTCATCCTGCATCCTATATGTACATGGTTTGGGTTTTGCAGCATCTTCCAGCAAGTTTAGTCTGAAAAATTAAATTATTTGGATTATGCATTTACAGCTCCCCAAAATGTGTACTGTGTGCTTCACAAACCAAAAAAAAAAAAAAAAAAGGAGGAAAGAAACCAGAGTAAAAGCTGAGAAATGCTTTTTGCTCTTAACAAAAGTAAGCATTGCTTCGATAAATTAACTCAGCCACTCCTCTACCAAAGATAGGACATATACTTACATGGTATCTACACAAATACAATTTGAGTGTGTGAAACACAACCCAATGTGATGGTGAGATGGACCAGTGAAGGTAATGAAAGATTATAATACACCATACTTTATGCGTATAACTATGTAAACAAGTGCTGTTTAGGTATGGAGGTATGGGAGTTCATGCAGGAGCGTGTCCTACACATGCATCCCTATGCAGCTACACTGTATTTTGCATTTTTGCATGCACATAGTTTGTGCACAGGGCTGGCATGATGTTATTGCAGGATATTTAAAATTTATTTGAATTTAACTCACTGCCTGATGCATTTAGAGCCTGTTTGTTATGATTCTGGTGCAGAGAAGGAAGTGTAGAAGTCACCACTTTGGTGTTAAGTGGTTTGTGCTCTGGAAGGGAGAGGGGATCAGTGATGTCAAGTGAGACCTCTTGAAGTCCACCAGAGAAAGAGATCCAGCAGAAGTCACTGTCGTGTTTGATTTCCTTTTTCAGAAGTCAGCAAGCCTGAAGGAATCACATTGCCTTGAAGCCACCGCAAAGTCATGAAAAGCAGCTGAAAACACAACTTGGCCTCCTCAGAGAGCACCTGGCTTTGGAAGAAACTGCAGTCTTTCCCTCACCCAGAGAAGACTATGAGAAGCCCAGTAAGTGACCTCAGCAAAGATTTGCATTGGCTTCTTCTGTCTTCGCATATCACTTACACGATACACACACTGCTGTTCCCATCACCTCTCGCCTGTGTCATTGTACCTGCCTTCTGACCTGATGTTTTAATTTTGCAAAGGCTTTCACAGGGAAGCCAGCGTGCAGAGATGGTGTGAGTTTACGGTAAGTTGGCTACGTTGTGCTAGTTCCCCATGTGGACGCTTTCTGTGCATTTTAAAGAACCATCTGTAGGCAGCACTTTGAAGCTGAGGACGATGCCTTGTATGTCAGAGGGCACCCAAAGGTCTGGTGTAGAGACACTAGTCTGCACCCTAGAAAAGCAGTTATCTTTATATACAGAAGACAAGCTCTAATACCATCACCTCAGTCAGTTACACAAAATTTATGACCCTGCCTCCTTATTTTTTTAAGCAGAAAGCCTAGAAAACAGAGGAATGGATGAGTTGAGGTGTTCTTTATCACTGATGAGTTCTTTCTTGAAGAAAATTTTGTCTGCCTGGTTCTATGACATACCTGGGAGCTGCCCACATATAACTCATCTTTTTTTTTTTTTTTGGATGGTGACTTGTAATTTGAGAGCTAAAATACTCTCTGACATAATAATTTATGTTGCAAAGAGACAGCTTATCAAATGAATTTGCTATGACACAGTGAAAAGGCCTTGTTAGAAATAGGCTTTTCTAGGTGGGATGATGTAATATCCAGTATGAGATATTAAAACACCATCATCGATTGCATTCTTGTTTTGTGTTATCCTGCATAGAAATCACCAGTGCGCCAAACATAATGCATTAGGAGTTAAGCATACATCTAATCAATAATCTACTACATAATAATGGATTTTAATAATAATGGTGGATTTTGTAGTGGAAACTTAATCCTTTGAAATAATGTTATAAGACATTTGAACAACACATATTAATAACCAGTCTGCACAGCGGATCAACCCCCACTGCTGTGACCTATCATAGAATGTCCTGTGTTGGAGGGGACTCACAAAGATCAAGTCCAGCTCCTGTCCCTGCACAGGACAACCCCAACATTCACACCATCTATCTGAAGGCATTGTCAAAATGCTTCTGGAAAACTGTCAGGCTCCTAAAGAGCTGTTCCAGTGCTCCACCACCCTCTGAGTGAAGAGCACTGGAACTTCTGGAGATGATGAACGCGACCAAGCAGAGATCCTATTCTGAGCACCCTGAAACCTGCTGACCACCTGCACAATTTCAGTGCCATTTGAGCACTTGCCATGGAGAAGGGTGACCAACCAGGCTACCTCTCCATGGTGGCACGGGAATATATTTGTTGCAAGACAAAGGAGATCTTAATATTCAGAGTAGTCTCGGTTTGGGTGTCTGTAGGAGGGAGTGCGCTTGGCACTGGTAAGAAGGGAGTTGTGGTTTATTTAACTGAGCTCCCCTTACAGACATGGGTAGAAGGTGGAGGCACCACCCATCGCTGCCTCAGAGCTGCACTGCTTTCAATATGCAATTATACCATCCCTAAAGGTAAATAGAAGGTTTGTGTTTGAGAAATATTTCTGTAAAATAGTTTGCAGCTGAAAAGATAACACTATTCCCTGCCTCCTACTTGCCTGTACAGTTTTAATTACGTTTGAGAATCTCTCCTATTTTATATTCCATATATATTTATGGAATAAGCTGTTGGCAAATAGGACATTATTTCAAATAATTTAATGTATTTATTAAAAGAGATTACAAATCTATCGAGGCTATAGTCATTGCACTTAGGGCAACTATTATGGTTATATTATTGTTCTATTTATTTCAAAATATCTTCGGCAAGGGCTTCTCCTCCACAAACAGTCTAAGAAAGAGACTCTCTCTGTCTGATGAACTGCCCTTCTGTGTGGCAGAGGGCTCTGCCATTCCCTTTTCCCTTCTAGCCCCGTCCCAATAACCACATTCTGTTAATTCAGAGTTGGGCTAGGGCAGAAGGGGAAGAGCCTGGTAAACCCTGGCTTGGTTAATTTATTTGTGTATCTCAATTTAAGCCTATAGTGGACCAGAGATACAGAGAGAGCACCCAAGTCAGGAGAAGCTGCAGAGTTGCTGAGGGACACAGAATCGTAGAATGGTTTGAGTTGGAAGGGACCTTAAAGATCACCTAATACCACTGTCCTTGCCATGGGCCAGGCAAGTCTTTCTTCACCATTGCTGTAGACACTGAAAGGGCGTTGGAGGACTCCCACGTTCAAGGAGCAAGGATTGGAGTTCAAGCAGGTAAATGTGTGACATCAGGAACTTCCATCATGCTTCCAGGATGAGGGGGAATGGCTATAAAAGGGAGAGGGGCAGCTGAAGACTAGATGTAAGGAGGAAATTCTTCACAATGAGGGTGGTGAGGCCCTGGAACTGGTTGCCCAGGGAAGTTATGGATGACCTATCCCTGGAAGTGTTCAAGGCCAGGTTGGATGGGGCTTGGAGCCCCTGATCCAGTGGGAGGTGGCCCTGCCCACGGCAGGAGGTGGAACAGTATTGAGCTTTGAGGTCCCTTCTGACCCAAACCATTCCATGATTCTATGGAATGCATGCTCTCTCACTGGAGACAGCCCCAGCCCTGTGAGCATTTACAGACCCCCCTCACATGCACTACGCCACCACTGGACAAGTCAAGGTCATAAAATTAAACATCTTTATAAGTGTCAGTAGAATTAGAGGTGTAATAACATTTTTGGTGCTCCCTACCTTCCTGAATTGCTGCCACTGCTGCTTGTTTGACATACTGTAACCCGTAACGGATTTTATAGGTTTCCAACCTTTGAGCACAATGGATTAGAAAGGAGGTTAATTATGCATAAGATAGAAAGATTTATGTAAATATAAAACCAATATGATGTATTATTTACATACAGCCTGTACTTATCCTAAGTAAGGTCTAGAGAAACCTTGGGTATCCCGAACAGCTCACACCTCATTTCTGAATCTTAGTCCAGAAAAGAGTTGAGGATTCTGGCTCCCATAAATTGCTGCCAATATTTTCTAGATGAGAGTGTATTTATATAAGAACATAACTCAACACAGATGGACAACAAACAGGATAAATCTCTATCATTTATTACATTTGCCTAGCGATCAAAGGTGTCTAACTAGACATTTTTCCTCATTGGTTGTTTGCATTAGATATGTAAATCTTCTTTCTTGCAGAGCCATTTCCGAATATATTTGCAAGGCTATTGATGTCCATTACTTCACTTAAATATAGATCAGAAATACTGACAAATATTTTCATTCAAAGAGTTTGATCATTTTCAGATTACTCTCCATGCTAGTAATTAACCTCAGTCAACACCCTTCCATCACACTTTCAAACACAGTTCCTAGCAAACATAAAGTTTCATAAATATGTACTAAATAACCTTAAAGCCCTTTATGAATAATTATGAGTTTTTAAGTTTTTGTGAATCTGCATATTAATTCCACTCCATAAATTATACATGAAGCAAAAATCCAGCTTGTTTGGTGTCTGGGGACAGAGGAAGAAAAGGAGGGGATAATTATCAGTTTAATGTGGGAAAATACTTAACCTAAAAGATTATCTTCAAAACTGATGACTCCATAAGTTTGTGTATATGTGTGTATAAATACACATGTATAAATGTACGTATAAATGTATATATATATAAAGATGTTTATATCTGTGGAAACAGTTGAGATGTGCATCCCCTCTGAAAGAATGCTTTCATTTGAAGTATGTTACGCTTCTGTCTCTGCTGTACCATGCTGAGCTCTTTAAGTGAAAAGCAATGTGATGAGCTTAGCCCTCATATAGTCCCTCTTTCTATAAACGCGTGTTCCCCCAAAGGTAGAAATTTAATGAGAGGCTGCTGACTAAAATGACTACATTTTGCCTTCTGTGGGACATTATGGATTTAAAAGATAAGCAGCAAGTCCAAAAACAATTTCATTTCATTAATCCCTTAAGTGCCTCGGGATGAGCAGCCCTTGTCCAGCAAAGGTAATGTTACATCAGCTTTCGCATGCCGATTGCACGTCATCCAAGCACGTTACCTCAGCATCTTGAGTGCTGTGCTTCTTGTTTCTGGACAGAAGGCATCCAATAAAAAGATTCAGTGGGAATGATACATGGCTGAATGGTCTTAGACTAACGCTGCCTGGATGCACACTGACAATAAGAGGAAATAGAAGGGGTTTGCAGAGCCAGCTGTCTGCTTATGCAGTGCTTGGGTTTCTCACAGAGTTTCCAGTAAAGAAAAGGTATTTTCTGGTCAACTCCTTTTTCCACATAACAAAACAGAAACTATTATTTTTAAAAACAGAACCCAATAAGATATTAAATGTTTGCCTTTGTCGCAGGGCTGTAATTGTGTATATTCGGTAGAAGTCTACTGATTACTGCATCTTTTATAGTCATGACTTTAAGAATACAAACATAGCAAAATTTGTTAGATAAAGTACAACAGATGTGGTTGGAAAACACATACAGATTTTGGGCACTTGAAATCAAAGTTTCATGTGTGAAGCCTTGCCTGCATCCCACTGCCAGTTATAATTCATAGTCTTTTGGGGAGAAAATGATCACATTCAAATTTAATATTTTTTAAATAAAGAACTCCCTTGTTTTTTACATATTAATTCACCAAAATGAAAATAGATTTCACTTCTAATTTCAAATATTTTTGATAACAATATGATTTAGTAGTGGACAGGTACGGTTGGGCTTGATGATCTCAAAGGTCTTTTCCAACCTAGTGATTCTATGATTTCGTGGTTGATTTAAAGCAATGAAAGGCAGCATTTAAACATTTCAATAAAAACAAGCAAATAAATAACAAGCCTGTTCTCTTAGGTCAAATACAAAGAAAAAGCTAAAAAAGGAAAACTAAACTTACACAAGAAGTTGAGCTCAACATAAAGCTGCTCCACATGTTTCTGGGAATGAAGGAGGGACTTGTGAAAATTTTGGTAGTACTGTGTCTCTTCATTGAAAGCCTGTTAATTAAATGATTAATCAATTAATTAATTATAAAGACTCAGGTAGAAATAGTTTCTTGGGGGTAAAAAGTGTGGAGCACCCCAGATTTCTTTTCTATTAGAAATAAGACACAGAGATGAATGAAGTATTTTAAAGGCCAGCATTACGGTTATTTGGGAATTGCCTCCCTTGCAATTTGAGAGGTAGTTAGAAATTTGCAAATTAGCTATTCAAATGTTGTTGCTCTTCATCACAGAAGGCAAGAAAGACGTCTTGTCTCTGAAATGCTTTACGTGGATACAAACCTGTTGATGAGCAGTTTAAGCTAATTCTTATGTGTTCTGGACTCATAAATTCACAGACTTTAGTATGAACTCAGCTGCAGCCAATGTTACTGGTTAAACTGTTTTCATCTCAAACCCACTCTGAATCCCCAACAAAAATAGCAGGCCAGATGCCCAGACTGCAGCTAGAGACCCTCATTAGGCATCATTTGCATCCTATTAACCACTGAGCTGTGGGTCATTCGCTGCCTGTCAACCATTCAAGTCATTCCTTTTGTGTTAATTAGTAGAGAAATAAGGAGTTAATGAAGATCTTATGATCTGTGATGATTCATCTTTGTTGTTTCAAATGAATCCCTGCTCTCTGAGCACTCCAATGAGCTCCTACACACCGAATAATAGAGAAATAGTCAGAGGGAGCTTAGGGCGGCCTTTGGAGTGTTGTTCTCAAGGGACCTTTTGCTTGGTGGGCTTTGTTAGCTAAAGATTAGAAGGAGTTAATTGCTTCAAGATTGCTAGCAGATTAGGTTACAGGGTGTGTTGTATCTATGTAAGCATATGTCAGGTCTAGTTAAAAGATAGAAGATGCTTATTTTAATACAAGTATGAAAGAAAGAATTAATTTGTCACTATGGTGAAAATCTTATTTCTGCTCTTAATTTGAGCACTTACAGATAAATGCAGTGCTGGTTTTATTCTTGCTTTCCTTCTCAAAACGGGAGAGCTTGGGTCCCTAGGCTGGTCCCAGGCTCTCATCTGGCTTTCCTTTCCTCTTAGAGGAGGGTGGAGCTCCTCTCATGTGGCTCTTCCTCTCACTCCAGGGGGATGAGGGCTCAAGGGCTGAGTGATTTGTCAACCCTTTCCCCTGGAAAGACTATTTTTCCTAGAATGCAAGAAAGTCCCACAACCTGTACTCCTGAGCACCTGGGTCCTGCAGCCTTGGACCCCTCCGATGCAAGAAGAGCATTTTCAGTATCACCTCCACCTCACCAGGATGGTGATAACACTTCCACAAGGCAGGATTTGCTCCGGCTCCAACAAAAAGAAGCAGCTCCTACAGCCTGAGATGCACCTATTTGGGTTTGCTCTTTCTTTAGTGTCCCCTGATCCCCGTTGCTCCAGGAAGCCACGGGTGCAAGACCTTTCTCAGACAGAACCAGCCAGCAGATGCCATTGGTCCCAGCAATGCCCAAACCTCCTTTTTTTCCAGACTCTTAATTTCAAAAATAACAAACAAACAAACAAAACTCCCACAGCCCCCTTCCCCAAAGTGATTTCCTCAAGGCTTAAAGAAGAAATTGTTCCTACATCCACATCAGCTCTGATATATTTATTTTTACAACAGGAAAATCAAGTTGAAAGTTTAATTTCTTCATTTCCTATTTGTTTCCTCTGGAGCAGACACTGGCTCAGGAATGAGGCTGGAAAGGTTAATGCCTCTGGATCCTTCAATGCCTTGCTGCAGGATGCTGCTTCCAAGAGCAGGAGCGTTGGAACATGCACGGACCTTCACCATTTATAGCCTGGATATATACTAAAATAAAGCCAGATTTTAATATTTGGGGCTGTAAGCCAACGTAGGTCATCAAAGGACAGCTCTTGATCCGGAGGATAATTGCTCCTCTTCTTGCCATGGTGGCAAGAAGCTGATGTGCTCCATAAATTGGCCTCCTGAACTTCTCAACAACTTTCTGAGTTCCCATAAGGGGGGAACATGGACTGAGGGCATCAGGAGCTGCTCCAATACAAGAGAGAATTGCTCCTCCTCTTACTCCTTGCTGGATTTGTGGACAGTACTTCTGTTCTTTTAGGAAACTAATGTCTTGCTTCTATTTAAAACAAAAACCAAAACAAAACAAAAAAAAAACCAGAACTGAAATTAATTATTTAGGTTCATCAAATATTGTGAAAGATTTTTAGACCCTTTTTTCCCCCTGTACACCTTATCAGGTGGAAAAAAAATTATTTGTTTAGTGATATATTAAAGTGTCTGTGCATGTTGAGGTGTGTCTCAGTAACGAAGAATACCCTAAAAGAGTTCAGGATCTGTCTGAAAAATGCACTGCTCAGTTTTCTCCATTTTAGCTCTCACAAATACTGTGTCAGTTGGAAATGGCTGTTTTCTTGCTTGTGAAGAAACACTGGGCATATTGCAAAGATCTGGTGAATGCTTTTTTACATCCTGTTGTGAAAATTATATATAATTCATCCCTTCCTAGCTATATATAAAAAAAAAAAAAAGCTTAATCAGATATTTGGCTCCTCTTAAGCAGTGTTTTCCTTGTTTCATGAATAAAGGTGCGGTGTTAGGCATGGAGAGCAATAGAGATTAGTCCCATCCCCTGTGGCTCATAGAGGTTCTTTGCACTACCCAGCGAGTCAGAGGGTGACAGAACCCAGCACCTTCAAGTGCTGCATGGAATCACAGCATCATTTGGCTGGAAAAGAACTTTGAGATCATCAAGTCCAACTGTACCTGTCCACTACTAAACCATATCTCTGAACATGAACCGAGCCATGCTGCTCCTGGCACAGGGAACACCTGGAAGAAGGAAACTTCCTGCAATGCTTTGCCTGGGTGACCTCAGCAGCAGTCAGTAAATAACTCCATGGCTGGTTCATTATGTTAGAGTCCTTCCCAACTTTAAGCACTCTAATAGAAGAGAGGTTTTGCACCACTTAGTGTCAGATGGAAAAACTCTGCCCTGCCCAAGAGGAAAATGAGAAGCCAGTGCAAATGATAAAAGGAAAGGTAGTCGTGACTCTTGTGTGACTTCAGAGAGCTGGAGGAGATGGGAATGTAATTGGAGGCAGATCAGGCACTGGAGGAATCGTAGAGAGCAGACAGAGGATGGGGTATGAGCAGGGATGCAGCCCACAATTCACAGCCCAGCTCTTCTTCAAATAACCAAAGCTAAAGCTGAGCAAGTGCAGGGACACTCCTTAAGCATCCCCTTAAGTCTTAGCCTGGGTTTCGCTGCCTGCAGTAGCAGAGTGGCAGCTATAGATATTTTTTTCTTCTCCTGTGACATCAGTCGGAAAGAGATGGCTTTTGGTGGGGGCAGGGCCAGGGGAAGAGGCAGAGAGAGAGAGAAGAGGAAAAAAAATAAGCAGAAGTAATTTATTCGGGATCTTTGAGAGGATAATAGCCAATTATTTGTTTATAACACTGGTTAAATTTTCATTAGGCAGATTAATGGAATATCATGTACTGTCAACATTGGACTGAGGGGTGGTCTGTAAGAGATAAACGGGCAAACAGTCGATGTGTCTCCCTGAGTAAATTAGTTTTTGCTTTCCTGTTTTTCATATGAAAATGGAAAGGTGGACAAGGTGGTGCATTTTAAAACAGGTCTCAAGATGGGCCAAATCAGTTAAATATGAAAGCAATTCTGGTAATAAATACATTATAATAACTTAGCATCGTGCCTATCATTTTGATTTCATGAAAGCCCGGGATAATGTAGATTTTTAACCTGCTCTCTTAATACACATTTCCTCTTCCTGAACTTCAGCGTTTCTTGCTGTGAGGTGAAAGCATATTACTTTTTTTTGCCTGATTTTTCTGTGTAATCTGTTCAGTATTACAGCTGGTAAGTGCTAGAGGCTCACAGCTCTTTCTTGTGAATTCTGGTATTATCATACTGGATAGCACGAGCAGTCCCCTCTAAGTACTGTATTATCAGCATCAGAACCCCTGAGTGGTTATGGTTGCACAGCCTCCTCTTTTGAAGTCGGAATATTTCTTAACGTATTAGCCTGGGATTTTCAGACAAGCCACACAGAGGCAGACACCCAAATTTCAGTGGGAGTCAGGCCCATAAGGCCACTTAACCTCTTTGAAAACCTCAAGACATCTTACAGAAGAGCAAAACCAGGCAGAGAGTCTCATCAGCCTCATCACCTTAATCTGACATTACAGCTCTGCATGGGCAGGTGGGGAAGAGAGGTCCTCTCGGGCAAACACACAGGGCTCTAATACACAGCAGGTATAAAACAGCCCTAAGACATTTCATTCAGCATTGGCTAATAATAACCAGGGCATAGAAATGGCCTCTTGCTATTAGGAAGGCAAAATATTTATTTCTGATGACATGCGGTTATGGCAGTGCCATGCAAGTTTCCCTTTAAAGACAGCACTTGGTGACATTTGCTCTTTTAAGTCACAAGTCTGCTCAATTTTGAGGCTGTATTATGCTTCCAAGAATAATATTCATTCCTATGCTTCTTAAACTTGCAGTCTGAATATCTGTCTATTAGAGAGTTGGGGTTGTTCAGCCTTGAGAAGAGAAGGTTCCAGGGAGACCTTAGAGCAGCTTTCAGTGCAGAAAGGGGCTCCAGGAAAGCTGGGGAGGGGCTCTTGATCCAGGAGTGCAGGGATAAGATGAGAATGGTTTTGAGATGAAAGAGGAGAGATGTAGATTAGATATTACTAAGAAATTTTTTCCTGTGAGGGTGGGGAGGCCCTGGCACAGGTTGCACAGGGGCCAGGTTGGATGGGGCTTTGAGTAGCCTGATCCAGTGGGAGGTGTCTCTGCCCATAGCAGGGGGGTTGGAACTGGATAGGCTTTAAGGTCCCTTCCAGCTCAAATCATTCCATGATTCTATGATTTCAAGTGATTCTGTCTCCCTTTGACCAGTTTAAATCTTGCCTACTTCCATGAAGAAGCCTTTAATCACACTCATACCTAAGTGGTGCACACAAGATAAGAACAGATCCCCAATAACAATGCTATATGAACTACTCCATGGGCTGCCATAAAGTATGTTTGCTATTTTCCATCCTGTTTTTTAATGAAAGCCATTGCTGAGGTGCAGCATCTATGCCGGTATCTTCAAGGAGTTAAAATGTTTGCTAGCAAAGTTATTACAGTCTATAATGAATGGGATTATCTGCACTACTCATCAGTGCAAAAAGAATAGTACTAATAATGCAAGTAAATGCTCATCTTGCAGATGTTTTTCTGTTTCATCTTGGAAGTGACTCTATTCACTCATAAATCTTGTCTTGGTTTTAGAAAAAAAAAAAGCAATGGAATCATAGAATCATAGAATAACCCGGTTGGAAGAGACCCACCGGATCAATGAGTCCAACCATTCCTATCAAACACTAAACCATGCCCCTCAGCACCTCATCCACCCGTGCCTTAAACACCTCCAGGGAAGGTGAATCAACCACCTCCCTGGGCAGCCTGTTCCAGTGCCCAATGACCCTTTCTGTGAAAATTTTTTTTCCTAATGTCCAGCCTAAACCTCCCCTGGCGGAGCTTGAGGCCATTTCCTCTTGTCCTGTCTCCTGTCCCTTGGGAGGAGAGGCCAGCACCCTCCTCTCTACAACCTCCTTTCAGGTAGTTATAGAAAGCAATGAAGTCTCCCCTCAGCCTCCTCTTCTCCAGGCTAAACAACCCCAGCTCTCTCAGCTGTTCCTCATAAGGCCTGTTCTCCAGCCCCTTCACCAGCTTCATAAATTAGTATTCTAGCAAGTCCTCTCCACAGAGTGACATCCATCATTTTCAGTGTAAGCAAAATGTTGCAAGAACTGATTCTTGTATGAAATGAAAAGTTATGGGAATTTTGGAGGAGGGAAAAAAAGACAATTAGCATGTGATTGATTTAAAATGCTGTGAAGCATGAAGTCCATTCCGAAACTGGTTTCTAAGGGTTATGTTAGAAACTAGCAAAGGTGTTACTCCAAAACTCCAGATGCGCTTTTGTTATTGTTCCATTGAAGAGAAATAGTTACAAAAAAATGAATTAATTCTCTCCCTGTATCCATCCAGACACTCTCCATTCATGTGAATGGAAGATGCATGTGTGTATATGGAAGTGTCTTTTTTCCTAAGAAATATGATAGCTCTTAAATGGTTTGTGGAATATTTGTATCTCCCTTGCTTGCTGTGAGCCAGACTTCTCTCGCAAGAGATATAATTAGCAAAACCATCAAAGCAGACTTATTTTTAGCAAGTGTCCTTCATTTCCACAGCATCCTTCCAAAACCTACCATTTGGGGAAAAAAAAAATTCCCACCCATAAGCATGAGGCAAAATATGAGGTTCATTTTTTGCATTCAGATATCTGCCTTTGCAGAGGACAGTGAGTTTCCACTTTCCTAAATGAACAGGTCTGTTTTCATTGAAGAACTAATGAAGTCTGACCCTCTATTAATTATAAAGGCAGCCTCAGTTTAGGGTTTATTTTAATCATGTTAATGCAATTTATCTACCGCATAGGGAGACTAATCTTCACATTTCAATACATTAGTTAAAATGAGGTGGTTTCTATACTGTTTCAGGATTAGTAAATCTACTAGAGACTTGCCTTTTTCCTGACTTTTTTCTTTTCAGGCCATCATCATTACTGCCCTTTACCTGAAGAACACAAAACAACCAGCAACAAACTGTGTACAAGCTGAGGCTTTTTTTATCTACCAGAAAGTGTCCCTGCCCGTAGCAGGGGGGTGGAACTGGCTGATCTTTAAGTCCCTTCCAACCCAAACCATTCTACATTCTACAAAGGTTGTGCTTGGTCCCTCAGCTATCTTAAATCCTTTTGGAAGTCCCAACATTGATTCATTGTAAAGGATCAAATATGTCCTATAAAGGAAGAAGTTCCATAGCTGCTCTGTTACCAGAAATGAAAGAATAAAGTCACTCTTTGGTGATTCCCCAAGATACCTTCCTTCTGGAATAGCCTCGTGAGATCTCCTGGTGTGCTATCATACATTAGACTCATTGAAAACAACAGATAATATCCTGAGACTCGTGGATTTGTTTATATTTGAGCGTCTGACTGCAAAGTTTGGCCAACTCAGTTTTAAATACAACACCTAGGTTGTTAACAAAATAGGTTTCACGTGGCTGGTAAAGTGGCTGCTTTTTATTTCAAAGCCGTTGACTTCAAAGGCTGCTTGGATTGTGTGTGTGTGCGTGTTTTCTTTTAAAAATCTTCATACTGTTTCTGTCTTTTTTTCTCACTATCAAATAGATCATTACATTTTCAACACTTAAGGACAAAAATTCTTCTCTCAGATCTGCATGGCAGATCTTGACACTAATATTCAGCTCTTTCCCACATGCAGGGAACTCCCGTTGACATCAAGGAGAGAAATGGAGACATATGCAGGTAGGTCGAAGGAGAATGCTGGCACTGAGACCCTCTGGCTGAGGTCTGGTGGGAAATCTAAACCTCATTTTCCAAATACTCTGGGGCCCTGGGATTTTGGTGCCCTGTTTCCCCTACATTTTCAGCAGCTGATCTTGAGGAGCCATTGAACATCACTTTTCTGATACCAACTGCAAACAGAATTTCAGCTACAGCATTCAGGATCAGATTGATACTCCTTCACATTCACCTGCATGTTATTCCCTTGCTGCCAAGGTTATTTCTGATAAATTGCAGATTTTATTACCCTCATGACCCAGTTATATCTGTGCATGTAGGAACAACCTGCTGTTTTCGCTTGTCTTAGCACTAATTCCTGTGCTGCATGTTTGATAGGAATGGTTGGACTTGATGATCCAGTGGGTCTCTTCCAACCTGGTTATTCTATGATTCTATAATTCTATGTTTGCCATGAACCTTGTCATTCACAGAATCACAGAATCATAGAATTATAGAATGGTTTGAGTTGGAAGGGACCTCAAAGCCCATCCAGTTCCACCTGCCACGAGCAGGGACACCTCCCACTGGATCAGGGACTCCAAGCACTATCCAATCTGGCCTTGAACACCTCCAGGGATGGGGCAGCCACCACTGCTCGGGGCAACCTGGGCCAGGGCCCCCCCACCCTCATCATGAAGAATTTCTTCTTAATGTCTAAATGACCTAATGTCATTGGTAAGTTTATGTTTAGCGTCGTGTTTATTCCTAACCCACAAATTCATTAATAATATAAACTCATAGCAAGTGTGAGTCAATGTTCGAGGGAGGGGACATTTATTTGTTTATTGGGTTTGGTTGGGCTTTACTTCATCTTAGTTAATGTTAATAAAGTATTTGTGAAATGGAGAGAGAGCTGTTTATTACAGTTCAAAATGCCAGGAGGCTAGTGATTCTCTCCACTGACATGTAAGGCTTTGTTTAATTTCTCTTTTGACTTTAACCATGAGTGTATTCTCGCAACTTCTCTAAGCATCTTCTTTTCCCATCTCTTCAAACAATGAAAACAAATCCAATTTTAAAAAAAACCTCCAAGCATGAAAAGGAGTTGCTTGGCCATGTTAACTGATCTTCCCCCAAAACCCAGCTACCACAGAGAAGGATTAGCCGTTTAAATGAGCACATTAAAGAAAAAGCCACCAGGATCGATCTGTTCCTTCACTTCTCATTTCAGTCTTCCATTGTACACGTTTAATGAATAGCACAAGGAGGGTGAATAAGTTAAATAAGGCAAATAAGGCCATGGTTAACTTAACTAGTTGTATGATTAATTCCTTGCTCTAGCTATTTCACTCATGAGGGAGTGTTTGTGTGTGTTATGAAATGTATATTCAAAATCAATTTTTCAGTTATTTAAAGCTGTAGGATTTTTATTTATATAAATGTACATCTGTTGTCAAATAGAGCAGCTTGAAGGGAATCTAACTGTGAGTATAATTCAGAACAAGATCCAGGATGATGGAGAGTCAGTCCTTAAATAACCAGAGCTGGAGTGAACATTTCTCAGACATACCCTAACTGATCCTGTAAAGGACTTCCATGGAGAATAACTGTCCAGAACATCACCTTTGGTACCATCATCACTCTGTTGCAGCATCTGCTCATGATGGGTTTGTCCATGGTCTCCTCCACACGTTGAAGGGAGAAGAAAGCAGAACACACCCATGGGAAAGCTGTCCTCCAGTGAAAACAAAATCCTCCCTGAAGCTTTGTAAGACCGACTCCTGAGCAACAAACAGCTCCCTGCTGGAGCCATTGTCTCCTCAGCAGACACAAAAATCACAAGGTATGGGTCTCCAGCTTTGCCCACCACTCGGAGGACGCATCAAAGCAAAAAATATTCTTGTACTGCCTGCAGCCTGGCAAGCCCACAGCCACACCAGAAAGAAATTAAGAGAACTTGAGACACAACCAATGCTTACTTATCCCCGTTATATTCAGTTTCACAGTTGAAGTTTCCATGTTAGATACTTAATTGCACTCATTTCTCCCTACTGTCAGCTACAGGCACAAATGAAAGGTGATTTTGATCTTCAGCCCACCAGAGAGTGATTCAACTGTCTATCCCTCTGCTGTCTGGGAAAGATCCTGGGAAAATTTTACTGCTAGGCTATGATATCAGTTTCTGAAGTGAGATGAATCTAATTAATATTGAAGAGGTACAGCCCTTGTTAATGATGAGGAAATATAATAATCCCAACTCTGCGTCCAGGTTAACAAGGAAGACAGACATTTCCTTATATTTTAGAGCTGACATGAAAACTTATCCAAACTTTGCATCCTTAATCTTCAGAATAACAGCAGGAACAAAGAATTATGTCTGAAAGCGCTCTTACTGTTGGACAAATGTTACTGAATGGTGCTGACACTCACTGGAACTCATGCCCAGCTCACCCCAGCTACTGGGGTACCACTGATGCTCAGGGGATGCTTGCCTACAGATTTAAGGCTGCCCTGCACAGTAGCAAGGGAAAGGACTCTTAACAGGGCCAGTGCTGGCCTGGGACAAGCTGCCAGGGTGTGCAGCCCACTGCCTGCACCCCACACCCCATGAGGAGATGGGATTTGGGGCCAATTCAGCCCCCTCTATCACATTTAGCTGCCTCCTGGGGTTCCTTTCCTGTCAGGGCTGAGGCGCGCTCTGCATGGAATAAGGAGCTACACCTCTAACAGGCTGTGAATTTCACTTCCCAGGAGGGCATATTGAACCCTTAGTCTCTGAGATTATTGTTTTTATTCTACTTTTGGAACTCAGTTGTACTTTTTATTGTTACTGTTGCCTATTACAGCTTTTCAGAGATGCACACACACATGCCAGTGCTTTAGGATCAAATGGAAAAGTGAATAAATCAACATATTCTTGATGATGGATTAAAACTATTTCCGGCAGAGTAATCTCCTCTCATGGTGCATCTGTTGAGGAGAACTCTGTTATCCTTTTGGGCATCTTTTAGGTATACTTATTAGTACTAGCTGTAACTGGTACCAGCTGTAACTACTTCAACCCCAAGAGCTGGGGAAGGGAGCCCCCTCCGGCATCCGCACAGCCCTCGGGGTGAACGTGCTTTCCCCACCAGGCATTTTGGGATGCAGGAGGAGGAAACATGCTGGGATGATCAAACGTTCCGTGGGACTGCAGACTGGGTGTGTGAGGTGGGATGTGGTTGTAACCCCTTTCATGATGTATTGTATCATATTAAAGTACATGTTGCCACTAAGCACACGTAACATCATTTTGCATGTTAGTGATTCATGTGTTTCATTTATAATTTAAGACTGACTGGTAATTAGTCAGAGTTCTTGAGTTGTTCTTGGGAAAATAAAACACTACAAGACTTTTTCAGCGTGGTCAGATATTATCTTGCCTCATGCAGCTGGGACTACCTTTTCACGCCACAACAAGATGTCTGAGGTCAGGGAGTGCCTTCCTCTTTGTCTGGTCTCTATTAACTCTCTCTGGAAGAAGTTGTCCTCTAACAGATATTTTCCCCCAGTGTGCCGGTTTTGGGCCTGATCCTTTACATTTCACAGAAACAAGCTGATAAAGCTTTTGAATGAACTCGCTGCTATTTGCTCTCACTCTCTCCCTTTTCCAGCTGGCAAGCGTTAACTCACATCACCTCCTCTTACAGGTTTTCATTTCTTATTCCTGGGAAGTACATTTTCACATGGAGTGGGGGGGGAGAAAAATCCCATAAGTCCTAGCAAATCCATTTAAACACAGATGTAGCCATTTTATGGTTGTTGCTATGACAGTTTGGCAAAGGTTATGCATACTGTGAAACCTGCCTTCTGAGGAGAGAGAGATCCACGTATGAGCAAAGATAGAAGGTGGGACCCAGACTCATCCGTGCTATTTGTTTGGTAGAGAAAGCAAAATGCAGCAGGAAACTCTGCCCATCGTGCTCTTCTATTACACCCACCAGCATATAAGTGGATCTCAAGGTCAGTGAAATAATAAAAGGAGGACAATCCTCATTGGAGTAGGAGGATGAAAAGGAGATGCTTTTTAGGTTTTTCCTAGTTATTCAAGTGGAATTTAGTCCAGACTAATAGAGAAGAGGGACAAGTCTATCAGAGAAAGTAATAAGTTTTAATCCATGTAATGCTGCACATGGTTCAAACCTTAATGTAGCCATGAGCATGGCATGGTTAAAAATATTTTTGCATCCCATAGTAATCCTAATGGAGCCTAATAATTACGACTAAAGCCATATTTAGTGTACTGTAAGGTAAAATCTGCTAGTTAATTCATATTCTAATGTGATGTATTAGACGTATTATTAGCTGCCTTCCAGTACCTGAGGGGGGGCCTACAAGAAATCTGGGAAGGGACTTTTTATGAGGGCGTGGAGTGATAGGATGAGGGGGAATGGCTTTAAATTGGAAAGGAGAAGATTAGATTAGACATCAGGAAGAAATTTTTCAGGATGAGGGTGGTGAGGCCTTGGCCCCGGTTGCCCAGGGAAGTGGTGGCAGCCCCATCCCTGGAGGTGTTCAAAGCCAAGTTGGAGCAACCTTATCCAGGAGGTGTCCCTACCCATGGCAGGGGGGGTTTGGAACTGGATGGCCTTTAGGGTCCCTTTCAAACCATTCTGTGATTCTACATGATGTATTAATATTTCTCAGTGTAAACAAAGCCCAGGAGGAGTCAAAGGTCCCTTCTAGAACTCCTGGGGAAGTACCATAAACACCCTAAGAAATTGTCACCAAAAATCAAGTGATACACTCTAATTAAACAACAACAGTCTATAAAAGTGATGGAGTCATAATAGAAGAGTAGACAGGCGAGGCTCCAAGCTCATTGCATTAAATGCATCAACCGTGACTCCTTTACCCCCTGGGGAAAAAGTCTCTAGTTTTTTACTCTTAAAATGGATTTACACTAAATCTCATGTTGAAATAAATTCTAAATTTTAGTTAAGAGCTGAATAAATGTAATCCAAAGTAACACCTAAAATATCTGTTGGAACCAAATTAAATGTTTGGTTAATTTTTTTAAGCTACTTTAAGGCATAGTCATTGGATATAAATTTATCTTAGTATTATTTATAATATAAAAAATATTTTAATATAGAGGATAAATGTATGTTCCATGTTTAAACTAAGTTATTCCAGGGCTGAATTGGGCCCTGCAGGAATTACGCTGTTCTTAATACAATCAGAATATCAGAAGTCTTTTTTTAGCAGCATTCGTCTCATAAATGGACAATTTTGATACTGTAGGATTTATAATTACTTTGTACATTTCATACATATAGCACAAAAGATCCCAATGCAGCATTTCCTTTGATAGCCTATTATGCCCAACATGAATTCCCTATCATATCTTGTTAGGGAAATTTATCTTGTGTAGGAGACTTTTTCAAATCACATTTGCAAAGCATACAAACACCAAATGAGTCTGGAGCTTAAAAATAGATAAACTAAGCAACACACATTCAAAGACAATTATAATCATTTTAACTGTGTTTAGTGGTATTTCAGGATAGTTAATCTGGAGTTAGCCCTCTCCCTGTGAGGGCAGCACTGCTTTGCCCCAGTGCAAGAAATTCAAGTCCCTGCGAGGAGCACAACCCAGCCGCAAGGCAACCCAATGGATGCAGTGATGGTTTTATAAGTGTATTTATAGTGGCATGAAAAATTGCATTTAAAGGGAGTGATGGTATCACCTTTACAGCTGCCATCCCTCTGTCACCAATTTCTCATGGTCCTTCTGCTGCCTGCACCCACCCATGTCCATGTGCATCTTCCAGCATCCCAGGGCCTGGGCCAACAGCCCAAGGGTAGCAGGATATCTTTCTCCTCCTGCCTGGGAAAAACTTTCTCAGGACCTCAACCCCTCCAATGTCCCTTGACGCCTTCCCCACCCAGATGTGTTGAGGAGTGGGAAGGAATAGAGGGATAACCTGGTTGCTGACAGGTGAAGGGGGAAAATTACCCAGCTTTGGTGGCACAAACAAATCCCTGTACTCCTCTGAAAGCTCCTTTGTGATTGTTCAGTCTAGGGAGGATCAGGATCCCTTAACCCAGGTCTTCTCTAGTATGAATCTCTCCCTGGCAAGAGTGGAGGCCAGAGAGCGGTGGTGTGGGAAGTGGTGGTAGTACTTGCCATGCAGGTGTAGACCTGCATCTCTGCCTGTCCTTCTCCCCACACTGCCAGCGGTATCGCTCCTTACAAAGGCAGCGTAGCTCCAGGCAAATCTGCGCTGCGGGTTGTTTCCATCCTCTGTTCCCCATGGTTCTGGCTCTGTCTGTGCCTTGTAGATACAGCAACTTTCGAGCTTGTGAAGATCTGCCTGCTTTTCCACCCGCTCCCCTCACTCACTCCTTCAATCAGTGGTCGGAAAAAGCCTGTTCACATCATAAGTATCAAGGATCGTCATTGTGTACCAAAGACAAGTGTGCCAGGTGCCTCAGCAAGGCTGAGTATGAGACCCCATCCTCCTGATGGCGAGCTTTAGCAAGCAGTCCTTACAAAGAAACAGGCCACGCAAAGTCCAGGCGTCCAAAGTTTCCATGTTCCCGGTGGTCCAACAGGGCTCCACTGAGATAAAGTGTGTTGTAGAAACAGCCAGTACCTGGCTGGCACCTCCAGACACTACTGTTGCATAAATGTTTACTAACAATGAATAGTAATAATGAGATTTTATTACTTCCTGACTCCTAGTCTTACCTACAGTCCCTCAAGAAAAAAAGCCACGCAACTTGGATGAGCTCCAGGGGGAAACAGTGCAGCTGCTGAGCAGAAGGTCCCTTGGAGCCCGTTACCTGCTGTACCAACTTCTGCAGTGGCTTGCGCTTAGCACAATCTCCAGTTTAATGCATTCATTTTCCAACTTCTCATGCTCCAGCTGTCTGAAAAGAAGCTAAAAGAATCCCTTCTCCCGCTCCCACCACACACTTGCACAGCAGCTGCATTTCACTGTGGTCCCTGTGCCTGCAGAGCACGTTGCAGCAGAATCAGATCTATGGTCTCAAACTTTTTTGGTGAAAAAACAGGCTGCTCCCCCCATTGCCAGCTCTCTGCAAAACTAAATCCTTTCTTCTGTTTATTCTTCTTGATTTCTCCCACTTTTTTCTGAAACACACAATCACAATTCTGCAAAACATGCATTTTTGTGTTACTGGAAGTGATTTTTCACCCAGCCTGTGAAGGAATGAGCACTGAAGGGTGGGTTTGGGGTTGTTTTTCAGCAAGTTGCCACACACATACATCTCCTGGTGTCCAACTGCATCCAGCACTTCTGCAGACAGGCAAAGATTTGGAAGTAGATGTTGGTTCACCGTATCTAGGATCACCAGATCCCCTATGCATGCCCATGTTGGCTTTGCAGAATGAATTTCAGTTATGAGTACAGGCTGAGAGTTTGGGTTGTTCATCCTGAAGAAGAGAAGGCTCTGGGGAGACCTTAGAGCAGCTTCCCATACTGAAAGGGGCTCCAGGAAAGCTGGGGAGGGGCTTTTTGTCAGAGAGTGCAGGGGTAGGACAAGGGAGAATGTTTTCTAGCTGAAAGAGGGGAAATTTAGATGAGATTTTAGGAAAAAAAATCAAATTTTCCTGTGAAAGTGAGGTTCCCCAGGGAAGTTGTGGCTGCCCCATCCCTGGATGTCTTCAAGACCAGGATGGATGAGCAACCTCACCCAGTGGGAGGTGTTCCTGCTCATGGCAGGGGAGTTGGAACTGGGTGGGCTTAAGGGTCCCTTCCAACCCAACCTATTCTACAATTCTAACCACCTATAAGCAAGTAACAAATCCTTTCTTCCTGCAGCAGTGAGGGAGAGTTAAAGCTCGAGGGCTGCAGCTCTCTGGCTGATACCTTGTCATGCCAAGTTGGAGCACAGAGTGAATTTCTTACAGCAGTGTTATAAACCCCCTGAAAATAGGTTTTATTATGGAAATGTAAACATAACCATGGCTAGAGCAACATGAAAGGCTCTGCTATAATAACGCTTGGATCCAACTCTTTGTGCACAATTGGCATAGAAAAGTATTTAATTTTGGTCGTTTTTTTGCTGGTACATGTCAGTGTCACTTCACAGTTGGTCTGAGTTTATAACAGAATGCATAAAAATTGTTAGTAATCCTCGTATATAGCTAGGGCCTGAGAAGCACCATCTCAGACATTACTTTACCTATCAAACATGGCTAAAACAGCTATTGACATTTGGAACTGTTATTCCCAGAAAGAAAGATGTGACATTCACAGTTAACTGAGCAGGTTGTGTATGGAGTTTAGTGTCTCTCACAGAGTGTAAAGCATTCAGCTCACTGACGGAGCTTTGATAATCAGTTTGTTTCAGACAAGAAGGAAAAAACATGACAGGAGAAGGGGAAGAAATCACGAAGCCCCTCAGTCTGAGATGCTCTGCTTTGCTGTAAGTTCAAATGCTCAGCATATTTTCAGAATCCCGAGATTTCCCTGAAAATACCCTCAAGTTTCTGGGTTTTAGTTAAAAGGAAGAATAATTGGGAGAAAAATAAAAGAGAGGGATTTCTTTGTATTCCTACATTTTCCACTATATAAAGAAAGTCAGGCTGTTATGGAAAACTATGATCTAGTCTGATCCGTTGGGTGGGAGGACAATGCAAATTCTCATCAGGACATATCTTTCAAATCAGAGAGAAAAACCTGCCCTCCTCAAATTATTTAGTCCATTGTGTTTTGTCACCCTGCCCTTGAATTTCCAGATGTGAAACTTTCCTTTCTGTGGATGGAAAGTGCTTTTAAAGGGCCGTGTTCTGCTTAAATTAGTCAAATGCGTAATTAGTTCAGTATATCAAGCCCCGTTGTAAGACCAAGGTTATCTCTGTTCAATCCTGTGCCTTCACCTTGAAAGCAACCCCTCACCATTTCCTACTTTGCTAAGGTATTTTTAATGATCAGCAGCATAAATCTCTGTTTCACAGGGTCAGGCACATCCTTGGCACTCAGGCATCTTCCAACAACTTGAGTAAATTTATCCAGGTTACCATGGTCCTAGCACCTCAACTCACTAAGTATCAGTATTCCAAAAATGGTTAAGATAACGGAATACTTAAAGATCAGTTTTGTTGGCTTGCTCTTTGTCAGAATATCCTTTCCACTTAAGAGTTTAATTAATGATTACACGTAAATTATCTAAATTTAAATGGCCGGTTTACAGATGAGGTATTTTCCCACGGCACAGGAAAAACGCAGCACGTCCTGAAAAACCTAAATAAATGTGAAAATATACCCTTTTAAGAGTTCAAATATCTTTCTCTCCCCTCCCCATGCACCTCAGGATGTGCCTCCAGCTGGAGAAAGCCAGGCAAGTGCCATGTGTTTGTAATACACACATAACTGTATTGGTTCTTCTGCTGCTATTGTGGTGCTCTCGGAGATAGTCTGCAAAAAATATAAGCCTGGGTAGAAGAAAATAAAGTTTAAATGTAAACTTTGTGGTGAGATCATATTGCCCAGGCCACTTTAAATTACCTTTTCATTTTGATGCTCGTTTCCATCAGACCTATCTAGGAACAGCTACTAAATTTCATCCCATTTTTAAACCTTCACATCATATTTACAGTCTTATTACTTTTGCATACGTGCTGGGTGGACCAATTGTCTCAGTCTTCTGACCAGAAAGAGGAAAAAGTACACTCTCACAATTTTCAAAAGGGAATAACTTTTACTGGGTATGAAATGCACAGCTCTAGTGAAGTTAAAATCAGGAAGGATTTGCCTCTGGTGGGAGTCTGGCCCTCAACCAGGCTCGCTCAAAGCTATTTACAGAGGCTTAGAGGAATTTCCAGCAGTCTTTTCACACATAGATAGTTTGTAATAGTTTGTTGTTTGGGATCCTGGATTGTGTATTCATCGGTTTCCAATGATTTGTTGTGACAGTACTTAAAGGACTCACAAGTGATACTCTCCAGGCAACTGGATGAATAGCATATTGCTATAAGCAAAGGTATTTTTACTGTTCTTTTACTGACTTTTGTGTTTATTCCACAACTGTGTTATTTAATATGCAGATTCTTTTTCTTATTTATTTCTTTTAATGGAATAACTGGTTCTGTCAATTATTGAACCCTCCCAAAGCAAAGCAATGATGTAGACCCTTAATGGGAACAGTGTTTTATTTGGTTTTGTCTGCTTGAGATCTACCAGGATTTGCCTACAGTGGACTTTTTTTTTAAACTTTCCATTATTTAAGTCATTTCAATTCACTTTTGTATGAAAACTTACCATCAAAATTGTTGCTTTTTTTCATTCCTAACACTTCCTAGACACTCAGCCAATCTGTTTCCTGATGTTTATGGTCTAGTTTATTGCCATTTGCTTAAGAATTGCCA
The DNA here is from genome assembly GCF_032191515.1 of Phaenicophaeus curvirostris. Taxonomy (NCBI): domain Eukaryota; kingdom Metazoa; phylum Chordata; class Aves; order Cuculiformes; family Cuculidae; genus Phaenicophaeus; species Phaenicophaeus curvirostris. The sequence goes on along the minus strand of NC_091400.1, from coordinate 10,056,726 downwards.
ATTTTTTCTGTTGCTTACTGGTCACTGAAAATTTTTAATTTATTGCCTCTTCCTTGTTCTTTTCATCATATTTATCAATGTAGTTATGGCTAGGGTTACATGCACACAATCATGAGTTAGGGAATACGTTGTCTCTTGGCTAACTGAAAAAGTCCCTAAGAATGATTAATAGATGAAATGTAGAAAGTGTAGCATTTCAAATTTGCAAAACTTGTGGAATATTTTACATTTCAGTGGAATCATCTGTTTAACAGCCCCTATTTTGTTTTGTGTATTACTCTCCCATACATATGCTTTTGGTTTTGAGTCTTTATTGGTTTTGTCCTTTATTTCCACTCTTTCCCTAGTACAGACACATAGGAAATCATAACTGAAATAATATTCATATTTTGGTGTGTGGTGTGAATAGAGCAAATACTCTTTCCATCTGAGAAGCAGACCAGGATAAAAAAACTCCCGAAATTAATAAATTTATACCAACCTGGAGCAGCAATTCTTCAAATGGAAGCAGGATCAAGCCTTTATCATTTTTAATAAAAGAAATATGTTAGGCCTGGGAAGAAAAAACAAATACAACTAGCTGAAAAATTCTTGTAGTGAATTATTAGCAAATCCTTGAAGCTGTTTAGCCCATTACACTGTCAGGTGAAGCTCCCCATGGGATTTGAAAATATATTTATTTTGTTATTATGAAATTTATTTGAAGGTTAAAAAGCATGGATAAAATTCTGGTTTATGCAGAGTATTACATTTTTGACTGTTGGAGCTAGAAGTAAAATACAACCTTTGATTTGTAAACCCTAAAAGGGTTTTGGCACCTCAGAAGGAAACAAAGAACAACTGTTTAAAATCTATTTCCTTTTAGCCTCATTGCTCTATGTCATCCATTAGTAAACATCTAGTAGTGCTTCTAATAGCTACAGGAAATATATCTTTCAAGGCTTTGTTTCTGGAGTGTGTATAAAGCCACACAAACAATGCTTTTGGAGCTGATACAAACAGTAATTAACAATTCTGGGGTTTCTAATCCTATTTGAAAGGAAAAAATATATCCATGTGAAAATATAAGATCACGAGTAAGAATTAATTATATCACCTATATCGTGAGATGTCACACCAGTGTACTGATATAGGCAATAACTGAACCATGAAGCTATTTCATTAGCTCAAAAACTATCAAATAAAATTTGCACTTCATGAGGTAGCGAATGCCCATTGTGTCTACAAATGTTGAGAAGAATGAAGGGAGTACCTGCATGGTGAGATATTGGCTCAACTCCTCATCTCAGCAAGACTTATAAGCCCATTTGTGATTTTAAACATAAAAGTGAGGGCTAGGAAGGGGCACTTCCATGCTTTCCACATATCTGCAGAGACGCTTTGCTGACTTGGGGCCTTAAAACTTGCATCTTCTGCTTCTTGGCTCCTGGAGCATTTTTCAGCTCATGGCAGGAGTTCTACTGGCTGCTGGAGACCAAGCGGGGATGTGAGAGAATCATTCACACTGGGGGAAAATACAATCTACAGCCAATGCTGTCTTGTTTGGGAACAACAGCCAGGGCTCAAGGATCAGAGGGCTAGCAGGGAAAGAAGGAAAAGGGAATGAAAAGATTGCCTCATCCGTATTCCCAGAGCAACTTTACCACTCAATATCTAATGGAAGAAACTGTTGCTTGGCTCTTGATAACATTAATCAGGTTTCACAGGTGTTTTTCTTGAATCTGCAGCCCCTGGAGTGGTGTGAATATAGGAGACTTCCCAGTTTTATTGAAGTTTTACTTTCTCTGCAACCAGCAAAGCTAGAATTTTGGACATTATAAGACTCGAGCACCAAAAAAAAAAAAACAAAATAAAAATATTCCTGAATTCCTAAAAATATTCCTATATTAAGAAAAGAATCAAGGGCGTGACACACAACGTTCATAGCCTGCAGGAGAGGATTCTTTAAATGCATGGTAAGGTCATACTCATCTGACTCAAGAGATCACCAAAGGGTCAAAGCCCTGGGCTGCAAGCGCACATTGCCAGCTTATGTTGAGCTTCTCCTCTCCCAGCACCCCCAAGTCCTTCTCTGCAGGGCAGCTCTCAATCACGTCATCCCCCGTCATGTACTGAAAATAGGGATTGCCCCAACCCAGGTGTAGGAGCTTGCATTTCGCCTTGTTGAACCTCATGATATTCTCACAGCCCCACTTCTCCAGCATGCCCAGGTCCCTCTGGATGACATCCTGTTCTTCCAGTGGGGCAACTACACCACTCAGCTTGGTGTCATCTGCAAACTTGCTGAGGGTGCAAGACCTTGCTCCTGCAGCTGTCAATATCTCACTGAACATTTGCCAAGACACGAGCTTTCTGCCATGCAACCTAAAGCACACCAAGTTGTCATGGTGTTTCACTCCCCCATACCTCCCATCATCAGCTTTGATTGCAAGCCCCTAGATGTGAGGGTTGCCTGGATGCGAGAGAAGCACCAAGCACATTACAGACTTGGTGTTGTAAATACATTTAATTGTGGTGAAGGGAAGAAAGCTTCTTTAAAGTGGGACTTATCAAACTTATAAGCTTTGTTGCCAATGTAAACAAAACCCACTTAAGTAACCCAGGATCTTATGTCAGCCAGAGCTCTGTGTATGGAATGGGGCAGGACAGACACAAGCTTTTCAGTATTTGAAAGCAGGTGTGCATACTTCTGGCTGGCATTTTGGATTTGCTCCTTTCTGAAAAAAAAAAAAAAAAATCCTATTAAATCCTTCTAAACATTTCAAAGCAGCTGGGCAGATTTTACCATCTTTCTCCAAACCCCTGCTTTTATTTAAAAAAAAAACCAAAACAACCCAACAACCTGAACTCTCCCAAGCTCCCCAAGGAAATTAACTACAAAAAACCTATGCTAATGGAACATTAAAGTTGTAATGTAAAACCATAAAAGTCAAGAAATTCTGAGTTAGAGCTCCCATGGTACCTCTAAGTCTGTCACCTCGCGCACATGCACTATGATAGGACCGTCAGAAATGAACAGTTGGGGTAAATGCAAGTATCTTGCTCTTCACTTGGGTATTTTGTTTATTCCTGAGGTTGTTTTGTTGCTGGTAACCTTGCTCAGTGCTGTATTAATGCAAACGGTGCTCAGCACGGGACCGTGGCAGCTGAGTGCTCGCAGCATCACTGTGCGGGCAGAGGCAGCCAGCGATTCAGAGTGCTTGGCTACACTTAAAAGCAGCAGAGACACCTAGATTTGTATTTCTTTTACATATAACTTTAGCATAAGGTTAGTTAATCTCAAGCAGCAGCCATACAAGAGCTGCAATTTTGCTCAGGCAGGAGATCAAGTTCTTCATAGAATGATTTTAGAAGAAGGGGAGGGGGAGGAGAATAGAAATGAGGAGGGGGAACCAGGGCAGCTGTGCACGAGCGATGGCAGATACCTTATTCTGTGATTCTGTAAAAATAATATTGTAGCGATAGCATTTATGAGGGGGATTTATAGGACAATTTTGCAGCCCACATGTGTCTAAGAGTCACCAAAGCAATTCATATCAAGGAAAGAGGGCAATACATTTCAGCAAAGCAATTTTTAACAAATACATATATTTTATATAATCGAAGGTCTGTACACAATAAACCAAACAGATCTGTATCTTGCCCAAGTTTTACCTTTTGACGCCCTCCTCAGCCCTAAGCATGAACAATGAGCCGTGACTCAAGAAACACAACTGACCACAAGAATCAAAACAATTCTTGAGGAAAAAAAAAAAAAAAAAATCAGGTTATCATTCATTAGCTCTCTATCATTTGGCCACCAGTAGGCTGCAGGATATGAGGGCCATTTAATTAGGCCCTGCACTACTCTCTGGTGTGAAAAAGGCTCTCAAAAGCTTTGATTCCCCACAGCTTCACAGCAGGAAGTTGTTGGCGATAATTGACACAGGATTTCCTTGTTAACCAGCAGCAGACATGCTGGATTAAAGCGACAGAGATCTAGAGAAGAAAGTGAAAAGAGATAAGAAGCTCGGAAAGACTTCTGCTTATTTTGCACTTGAGGATGATGAGCAAATAGCAATAACAAACTGGAGTGCTGCTCCCTGTGAGTAAGGCCTCCACTTATCAGACCCATTTCAGCTTGACTGATCAAAGATTGACTTCCCTTAAAATAACATAGGCCTGGGGTTTGTTAGTTTATTAAGCTGCAGGTTTTATGAATTATCACAGTTTTAAAGATGGATTGCAGTTTATGTGAAGGAGTAGAGGATTATCGGGTTTTCATCTAAACAATTATAAAATATCACAGCTGAAAGCTTGCTTGCAAATGACATAATTTTCTCCTGCAAACTAAACAGGTCATTGTATGCCTTCATGTAAGCATTTCCAGCAAGTGCACAAATGCAGTGAAATTAACTCTGCAGCTGAGATGACAGCCCAGTAAAATATGTATTTTAACCTCCGAAATGCATTGCAAACCCCACATTCCCTTCTGCTGTTTCAAAAGTAATTGTATTTAATTTTTGACTGGGACCTTTTAGGTCTAGTTACCTTAAAGAAAGGAAAGAGAGAAATGGCCTATTGAAATGTTTCTTAAAAGGTGGTCATGATAAATGGGACTGAAACAGATCCACATGAGTATAGTTAAATGAAACGTCCACTTTAGAGCAGAGACAATTATTGGATATCACTTAATAACTTAACCTTACAACAGCACATGTGGCATTAATAAAGAACTGAGAGTAATAAAACCTGCTACTACTACTCTGCTTGGTGCACACAGGCAGATGTGTGTGTGTATGGCTAGGAGCCCCAGGAAAACCAGGGCACCTGGGGGGCAGAAAGAGGATGGGCAGGACAGAGGACCAAGTCAGGAGCCAGGTAGGAGATAATATGTTAACAATACTGGTGGTGGATGAGGTGGAAGGGGACAAGCAGGTGCAGCCATAGAATCACAGAATGAGTTGGGTTGGAAGGGACCTGAAAGCCCAACCAGTTCCAACTCTTCAGCCATGGGCAGAGGCACCTCCCGCTGGATCTGGTTGCTCAAAGTCCTATCCAACCTGGTCTTGAACATCTCCAGGGATGGGACAGCCATGACTTCTCTGGGTGGCAACCACTGTTGCAGGAAAACATTTCTTCCTGAGATCTGATCTGAATCTCCCTTCTTTCACCTTAAAGCAATTACCCCTCATTCTATCCCTGCCTTCCCTGATCAAGAGCCCCTCCCCTGCTTCCTTGCAGCCCTTTTCAGTACTGGAAGCTGCTCTAACGTCTCCCCAGAGTCTTCTCTTCTCCAGGCTGAACTACCCCAACTTTCCCAACCTGTCCTCATACAGGTGGTGCACCAGCCTTTATTATTTTCATGGCCTCCTCTGGACTAGCTAACACATCCGTGTCTTTCCTGTGTTGAGGACTCCAGACTTGAATGCAGGACTCCAGGTGAGGTCTCACAAGAGCAGTCAGGGATGGGATGCTGGCTGGCACAATTAGTAACTGTTATTATTATCTACAAGTCCTTGCTGGCTACTGGGTACTTGTGAACTCCCACATCCCAGCAGAGCCCCATCTCCTTCTCCTTTGAGGCAGTCCTACAGGGAACTTCGCAGTCTTAGACCCTAGTGGGGTTACTACAAAACCCAAATTAATTCCTAGGTTGTATTCCCTCTCTGGGGAAGGGTAGGGATAGTGTGAGTGCTGCTGCACCCAGGATCCTGCAGCTAGGTTGTACAACCCTTAGAAATCTCAATAGGGTGGAGATATCCAGGAAAAACTTGTCCATATGGGTACAGGATACACCAAAACAGCCAAAGTTTTAGGTAGTTTGGCTGGAAAGCTGCAGTTCAACTGTGTGGAAAAGTGAAGGTATCAGCAACCCTGTATTTCAGCAAGAGGCCCACACATCTCATCTTCTTCAAATCTTTGTCATTGCCTCTATTAAAATTTTAGGCTAGAACACCTCAGACTGGACTGAAAGACCTCCTCTCTTCCAGTTCTGTGTATCTATAGCTCTGCAATAAATGAAGTTAAAAATCGGTATCTTAATTATGTGGTTTGCCACATTCTTTTGTCTTCCCTTTCTGATATGCTTTTTAATTCCCCCTATCATGCTTACCTTATTTTAAATTGCTTGCATATGAATTAATTACCATGCTCTCCTCTGTACTAGCAACATCCTTTTCAGCAGGGACACCCAGCTGGTAAATTACCATGTGTTTTAACTGTAATGAGATAGCACAGAATTCCAGAGGTACCATATATACAAAAGGTTTTTAACTTCACGAGCAGTTTTATATACAGAAGATCTGCTCAATCAGGCCCCGAGTGCGTCATTGGTTCAAACACAGTGAGAATTTCCTTTTGTTGGCAGATAGAGCTCTTATATTTAATCCTGCCGTTCCTTTGCATTTTTGTACTTAGATATCTAACATGCACACACAATATCTTGCTTACTATTACATGGTCAAAACAAACAATAGTTGATCTCATTTAATATTATTTCTAGCTTACAGCCAAACCACTGTCTTAAACTATTTCCTAAGAGCCTGACATAAATCTCATCTCATTGCAGCCATTGGCAGGTTTCATGTTGACTCAAGTGAGTCGTGTGCCATATTACTCTGTCCCATCACAAAAAATACAATCAACAGAAAAAAAATGAGGCTCTGGTTCAGTATTTTAGGGTGGTTGTGTAACCCAGTCTTACTCTGCACAGAGCAGGGAGAGCTGCTAGCAAGCACATGTCATCATCACAGCATTGGACCCTGATGAAGGATTAGTGCCATTACATGTGATGGTGCTAGGCATTATTTTTTATTTTGAAATACAGAATGCCATTATATTTTTTTTTAAAAAAGAGCCAGTTTTGCACACCTTGAAGGAAAAAATACAGAACAGTGAGGTTTTTGCTATTTTTACTATTTACTGTTATACACAGTTCTTGTAGTTTTTGGCAAAGAACAGAATTACATTACAACTAAACTTTGAGTTCCTTTAGCTCCAATGTTGAATGTACTTTTTTTCAAAGCTAGGATTACTTTAGGGGACAGAAACAAAGTGAAAAAGCACTTCTTTTTCTATATAATATAAACAAAGACTCTATTCTATTTTAGTTTTGACACAGCGGATAGAGATTTGTGGTCAGCTAGTAACTGGCTTCACGGACTAATCCATCTTAATGCCAGCAAAAGAGTTTGTTAATTTTCCTGGGAAAGAATGTTTCTTTAATTCACGTCTCTACATATGGTAGATATGATTCTTTCATTTACAATGGCATTTGATAAAATCCTACTTCTATAAATGATGCATCTGCTTTTAATGTCTTAAATCCTGTGATTGAATAGACATATCTTCCCCCTTGTCTTGGGGTTTTTTTTAATATTTAAAAGGCCTTACTGCCTTAAAACATACATCAAGCAGCATTGTAATAGAGAAATACACTTTTAAGACAAAGTGACAGATTTACATATCTGTGTGATGTGACTCTCTTGACAACCAATAAATGTATTATATTGATGAAGTGAATATGTCCTCTATCTGGTCATTTTCAACTGGAAACTAATAACCAGCATCACCGTATCAGGCATGCAATAACCTGGGTTAAAACTAGGTTCATCAAATAAATCACTCAGGAATTTTTCTATTTCTTTCCCAAGACACATTGCACATCTGCTTAGTGAAAGGAGGAAAGAAGCAATATTTCTTTGATCAAAGTCTTTTTTAATATCCTTGTATCTGTCCTTTGGGAACGCTATCTCTGGACTTAGGCCTGGGAGAAATGCTCAGCATCTCCTGAAAGGTGCTAAGCACCCTTTTACTGCCGTTCACTGAAGCAAGGATATTCTGTTTCTTGCAACTTAGGGCTCCTTCGGAACAGTTGCTGATGCTACATCACTTTCTAATGATCCAGTGAATAACATAAACTCAGGATTTATAAAAACAAAACAGAAGGTGTTTTTAATGAATCCCAGTTTACATCAACAGCTTTCAAGAGGGGAAAAAAAAAATTCTTAGCCAGGAAAATATACTGCATTAAATTTACCCTGAGCCTCTATCTCATAGACATGAAACACCTATGCATATGTTGTGCTTTTAACTTTTTATAAAGTCTTATTAATATCATTTAGAGTTGCCATGTGGCCGGCTTCCTGCCTCGCCTCTTTTACTATAGACTTGGCAGTTGTTATCCCGAGCACCACACATGTGCGGATGAAGCTGAGCGTGGGTAGTGGCCATTTGTCAGACGGCTGGGTTTTGTCATGTTTCAAACTGGCAACCCTAATGCCTGTTCTTATGGGATACAAATCTGGTATGAAATTCCCAAAGAGGAGTCAATGCATGGCCTGGCACACACGAACCAGCTTTTTTGTGTGAGGATGGCTACAGGAGTATATGGATAGCAGGGGAGTTTTTCATCTGCTCCCACGTCTGCTCGAGCCTTGGTGGAGCCACTGAGAGTCAGGGCAGGGCTTAAGGATTTTCAGGATCCACATTTCCAGCTGCGGATGTGGGGATTGCCCTTGGTTAGGAGGCAGCAGACATAAACGTGGCATCTGTAGTCCAGTCATGCCCTGTTTTCGGGTCAGAAGCATGCCGAAAAGGTAACAATAGCATATAGAAGGGAAAGTGGGAGCTACATTGCTTTTCTTTACCCTGGAGCTGGTGAATGTGGCAGAGGAGGACCTGAACATGGCTCAGAGAACAGTCTTTGGTCTCCTGAGTTCCCCTGGACCCACAGCAACCTTGGGAGCCTAGAAACCCCATCCCTTCGTGCTGTCACAGAAGAGGCAAAGCCCTGCCACGCAAGCACAGGGCACGTGTGGTGGAGACTCTTGGGTTTCTACTTTTTTCTATTTTCCATTTTATGATGGGGCAGAATAATACAAACACAAAGTAAAAAAATGTGGATGAGAGTTGGTTTCACGTATTAACACAAGTTATTTAACTTCTAGATCATGAACTAGATGATCTTTAAAATCTCTTCCAAACCAAATCATTCTATGATTCTAAATTAACCAGTACAAGCTTGGTGTCTCTATTCTTACCTGTTCCCCACATGCTACCCAAGAATCAGGTCTCTCATGCAAGCTAAGGTGAGGTACGTTACAGGCTTATTGCTATATTTCTTGAAAGGGCCTGTGGCCTTCAAGTCCTCCAGAACTTTGTTGTAAAGCACTATTCCCATCAATTGCATGGGCAGGGTTTTTTTTTCCATGCTACATATCTTACCTTGGACTTGGAGTTTTGGGAAAGGCTACAGTGGGAATTACTCAATAGGGATTTCTTTCTAGAGTAAAGGATGTGCTACCTTCAATTTTGCAGTAAATCTGTGGACTTTCAGCTTTGGCATAGCTGTAAACCTCTTAGCTCTTGCTTACCAGAGCTTTGTTAGTACTTCAGTTTGCACTAAGAACACTCCCTTCCTGTATAGCACCTCACTTGCAGCTGGGCCATGTTAAGGAATAAGGAAAGTACCACCAGGAAAAGGGGAGATTTTAGGGGAAGAGGCAGACAGATCTTTAATTATCTTTCAGCTAGATCCCATCTTTGTATGTAGGAATAAACCTGCAGATCTACTCTGCTGGAAACAAAAATGTAGGAAACCCACCTGCTAAGCTGATGTCTCAGCCCTCTCTGAAGGCTGCACCATATCTATATCAGGTGATGCAGTGATAGGATGAGGGGTAAAAGATTTAAGCTGAAAGAGGAGGGATTGAGATAAGATATTAGAAAGAAATGTTTTCCTGTGAGGGTGGGGAGGCCCTGGCCCTGGTTGTGCAGACAAGTCGTGGCTGCCCCATCCCTGGAGGTGTTCAAGGCCAGGTTGGATGGGGCTTGGAGCAACCGGATCCAGTGGGAGGTGTCCCTGCCTCCTGGATGGGCTTTAGGGTCTTTTCCAACACAAATCATTCTATGAACAACCTACTAATGCTATTTATTGTTCTAGTCATAGAATTGACAAAACATATAATCTAAGCCAAAAGTAAATCCACTCAGTTTGGATAGCAATAATAATATATATACCAGTAATACACAAAACCCAATAAAATTATTAAAAAAACCCTCCAGTGATCTATATTTTCACTTAAACTGTACTTAAATGGGACTGTTTTCATGACAGTTCAATTCCCTAAATAAACTGTTAGATAATATATCCAAGGCAATGTAGACACGCAGGTCTGTAAATGTGTGTACTACCATGACTTTTTTTTTTTTTGCCTTGCATTTGCATGTGTCTTTCATGCCTGCTCACCAGAACACATACTACTTCAGGCAGCAAGGCCCAAGTGTAAGGTGTTTGGGTGAGTTGGTTTGAATAATTTGTGATATCACATTTCTTACCACAAACGGAATTCAGCATAGTGCTCACTAGAAGATTTCCACCCCATCTGAGATCTGAAGTTAAATCCCACTGCTACTGATTCCACAGAGCTTCTATCTTTGCTCAGCAGATAAGTGGGATTGGAAAGCTCCTGACAACTTGATATGGGCCCAGCAGACTTGGATTAATTTCACTCAAAGTTCCTTAACTGGATGTCATACAACTTTTAAGAAGTTGCTTGCTACAAAAAGAAGTGTACAAGGTTGCTGAACTGACATGATATTTAAAAGAAAAGGAGACAAACCTACTTATTCTGACCTGGAACCAAGAACTAGTTGTTTTGGCATCATGATGAAAACATCTGTATGCATCTGAGTGAGCGGGAGAGGTCTCTGCTCAAAGCTGTCTTTGAAGATAATGCACGTATCCAAATGAGTCTCCCCTTTCCTTCCGTTCCACTGAAGTTTTATATCCTGTGAAGGAGTGGTCCCAGGACTGCACTGCTTCATTGTTTATATTGTCACTTCAGTTTGGAATGACTAGAAACGCAAATCTGGACTCGCTATCACTGGACAGGTGGTTCTGGATGCAGCTACACATGTATGAAGTCGCTGTATATCTCCCTTCCTCCAGAGCAGGAGCAGTGAGGAAGAAAGATGAATGTGATGGATCCTGGCTCAAGGTCTCCTTCCTCCAGCAGCAAGGAAGGAACAGCAATGGGTGGAAGACATCTCTGAGGGGCAGGGGCTTCAAAGTCAACGGGGTGGATGGAGGGTATACAGTTCACACAGCACCGCGTGTTAGAGCTGCACCTGAAATTACAAATATGCCCTTGCAAACGGAAACTTTGCATTCTGAACCGCAGTCATGTGAGGAGTGAAAAACTGTGAATGTTTGCCTATCTCTTGATAGCAATATCTCCTGACAGAGGCAGCTTTCGTGAGTGCTCCAAGCTCATGTTGTCTTTATAAAAAAACTAATAGTTCTACTAGTAGCCTGCTTTGTTTTTTAACTCCTGAACATGAAAAGCAAATCTGAATCAGACTCTTTAAATTAAATATAAGAAACAATTACATTTTGACAGTTTAATTGCATTCTTCCTCCAACATAGCATTCTAAACAAGATAGCACATGTATTTAGCATGCTGATTATATTTTTAGATTGTTTTGCAATTAAGAAAGTATCCCTAAAAGAGATAAAATAATTGGTTGACTAAATCACTATTTCTTGAGGGAACAATATTAAGAAATGAATGCTGAATGGCTATATCCATAATAATTAGCTTTTAAATCACTGCTTAAAGGTTTTAGGTTTTTAGCCTTCAAAATTGTATCTGTCATTCAATTTGCTGCATTTTCTTCAAATTTGCTTATATAAAAAAAAAAGAAAGAAAAAACCCCACAACTACTGCCAACAAAACAACCTTAAGTGTAACTGGTGGGATCAAATGACTTTCAATGGTGAAATAAAACCAGGCACCCAAAATGCCTTTCCCTGGGACAGTCCCTGTCCATGCATCTGGGCATTGTCCTACTGACGTCCCTGCCCAAGGCTGCAGTGTGGAACTGGGTGATCTTTAAGGTCCCTCCCAACCTAAATCATTCTATGTTATTGCAAACAGAAGAAAAAGGTACTAACTTAACTGAACATCACTGGGTCTTCAAGCTCATTCCATCTTCCTAGGAGAGATAGGTTATCTTTTCTTTGCTTTTATTATTTTGCACAAAGCTGCTCCTTCCCCCTCCTTTTTTTTTTTTTTGTGAGAAAAATAAAGATTAAATACTAAAAAGTCTCATTAGTTTCTGTTGTTTTCCTCAATGGTTAACTGAAATGGGGTGGTGGGATCTGAGTTTAAAAAGTAACACACGCATTCCCTAGGTTAAAACTACCTTTAGGTGACAAACTTAAGTTTTATTTTAAAAATAAAAGTATTTATTTAAAATATGCAAGCTGGAATCAAACTTTCAGTTCTGTTGACATACACACCTCTCAAAAATACTGGGTTTTTTTATTCTGCAATAATCTTTTCATTCAATTTTCATACCAACAACATATAAAAAATCTCAACTTCTTCCAGTGAAGTCATTGCAAGTTTTAATTCCAATACTTTTCTATATAAATTGTTCAAAGCCAAGCCAGCATTCAGAGAAGACACAGGAGGCTTATGATTCACCAGACCAGATAGAAATTCCTGGAACTTGTTTTTAGGATACCAAGTAAAACCATGTTTAGAAGGAAGAAAGAGAGAGGCTGAGATGCAGCTGAGTTTAAAGCAACACTGTTAAGACTTTTCATTATGAATATAAAGTTTGACCTGCTCACAATGCTCTTTAAGGAACGTTGATTTCATACATTCCCTACTGAGGTGCATACAAAAATATGTGGGTAGAGATGCCAGTAGTTCACAGAGGAATGATTTGTAAGGGGAAAGGGAGGTTAGCCTAAACATATGGGACAAAGTGAAGAAGTCATGCTGGTGAGAACCTGAGTACAATAATGCTGAATGGTTTAATCAGCTGAAAATATTCCCAGGCCCCAGCAGTACTGGTGCAGAGAGGGCCTGTTGGAGCAGGTTAAGGACAAGACTAGATATGTAGGGAGAGAGAATTGGGAATGTGCAGTAAAGACAGCTGGAATAAGTACCCAGACATTTCAACACACAAGTTCACAGCATCACACTTTACCTATTCTTCTCTAAAACGCCTGAGAATGCCTCAACCACACTAGTTGTCAAAATAGATGCCTTTTAATTACTGTAGTGTGATGTCATTTTATGAAAGTAACTGGCAAACCCAAAATACGGGGTAATAAGTGACCTTGATTTCATCCACAGTCACAAGTATAAGGTCCTAAAGAAACAACAGAATAACAAGATGTGCCTCGTCATGTGCAGGAGTTGATTTCAGAGTCGTTTCCAAACTGGAGTTTGGAAGGAAATAAGTGGTGGCAAGGAGTAGCTGTGAACTCTTTACACCCAGCATTCTTGAATGGTGAAGATTGTGAGGAAAGTCATGACAGAAACCTAAAGGAAGGCTGCGTGTCTTGTAGATGCTGCTGTTTTTTCAACAGTAACTGTACCAGTAGATGATACTGCTTCCCCACAGACCTTGCCATCCTTGAGATGTTGCTTCTATGTTTTACAAGCTGACAGCTGACCCATCTCCCAGAGTCAATGGCTTTCTCCTGATTGTAAGTTGTCAAAAAAAGCACCAACATCACAGCAGCTGGAGCTGGAATAGTTATACTCAAATGAGCTTTTAGCTAACAGGTTTTGATAGCAGCTTATCAATAACTGACAGCTGCTTCATAGATAGAAATGAGCTGAGCAAAGATAACTTCTCACATGCCAGCTGTAAGGTGACAGCACAAACTTCTAGTTCACGTGGAGCTATATGGCTAGCAACCCCCCAAATCATCCCATTTAGCAGTGGCTTAGGTATGTCTGCCACTGAAGTAGCTGATGTCTCTGTTCACCATCACTGAACAGAGAAGTCCCATCTCTACCTTGCCTGCTCCCCATTCCCAGTTCCTCCACATACCTTGTGCTTCACCAGCCTTGCTGGTCTTTCTGCCAAGTTAGGAGGTTACATGAGGTCAGCAAAGGCCTGAATAAACTTGGTGCAGGGATAGGGAGACTCATCAGGCAGGAGCTTAATAGAAGACAGAAAAAGAGGGAAGAAAGGGGAAAAGCAAGATTTCCCCATTTCACCAACAACAAAGCGTTAGATGAGCTTGGCAATCTCTACTTCATCCAGCATAAATTGTATCCATTACAATGTGTACTCTAAGTCAGAAGGTATTATTTCTATTGAAAGATAGGAGTATAGGCAGAAGAGCAGCAAGTTTGATTGTCAATTGCTAAAGAGACTTCTGTACCTTATCTTACATTAAGAACCACCAAGAGTGCCAGACACGATGGTCACTCCTAGCATATTACTTGCCAATGTCATGTCTTTACCAAATGCAGCGAAGAGAAGATCAGACACTTGTCAGAAATAAGCCAATATACATGATAGTGGCTGAGTGAGTTTGGTGCTCCTGAGAGCCTGCTAACCATCTCCAGAGAGCAGAGTATCAGACAAAACATTCAGAGGTAGTTACGCCAAATGTGTAGATGCAGTGATGTGCAGAACTGCTTAAAAGTCAAGTTCCAACTGTTTCTGAGGTAGTCAGTCCAATAGGTTAATTGATGGATAAATTTATTTGTTATGACAGTCAATGTTCATAAACCAGATCTCAGCACCTCAGAAGTCCTATCACTGGGCTCTTTCTATAAAATCGAGACAGGGAGGCAGCACAGGTAAGAGTTCTGTGTCTGTGCATTGCCTACAGGAACTGGTTTCTTAGTGTAGGTGCTTAAGCTAAGGGTCTAAAGAGAGGAGGAATGAGACTGGGCTCCAGTGGCTACTCTGAGATGCAGGAACAGCTAGCTGATTCTTTCACAGAGGGCTGTAGCACCTCTGCTGTGAGGACAGCCTGAGACTGTTGGGATTCTTCAGCCTGGAGAAGAGAAGGCTCTGGGGAGACCTTAGAGCAGCTTCCAGTACTGAAAGGGGCTCCACGAGAGCTGGGGATGGACATTTTACAAGGTCATGGAGTGATAGGATGAGGGGGAATGGCTTTAAACTGGACAAAGGAAGATTTAGACTGGGCATTAGGAAGAAATTCTTTACAGTGAGGGTGGGGAGGCCCTGGCCCAGGTTGCCCAGAGCAGTGGTGGCTACCCCATCCCTGGAGGTGTTCAAGGCCAGGTTGGATGGGGCTTGGAGCCCCTGATCCAGTAGGAGGTGTCCCTGCCCATGGCAGGGGGTGGGACTGGATGGGCTTTAAGCTCTCTTCCAACCCAAACCATTCTATGCTTCTCTGACTCTTCTTCCTAGTGCAGCAGTAAAACTCAGTAAATAGATCTGTAGAGTGTTGCTGAGTTTCTTCCCCCAGCTGTCTTAATTCAACAGATTTGATCCTGCCTAGCTATGCTGACGATACTGTCTAAGAATAATACACAGGTACCTCTAGTTCAGAATTAAACTTTTAATTTAAGCAATAGCCAGGTTTTGGCACAGGGCACAGACTTTAAATCAGCACAAATTGGTGAACTAGAGATTTAGAAAGGAGGAAAATTATTTTGATTCAGGCTAGACAGTTTGGGGGAAATAGACCAAAAAGTAATATCTATTCTAAGGAAAAATACTGATAGGCTCTGTAATGGCAGGCCAGTTCTTTCTTCCTTTTCCTTACAGTCTGGAGTATGCCTTATAGCTCATCATATTTTTGTCTTCTGGCACATGTTTTATTAACTTCCATTATATACAGAAACAAAACAGACCACTATTTTAAAAAAGTGCTGTGAGTAAAAAGAGAAATGTAATGGCATATTCAAAGAGTAATTAAAGAGTCTCTTATGAAAGTTAAAAGCCAAGAAGAGTTTGAGAGATTTTCACACACAAAATATTGCACCAAAATTATGTGAACCCATTTGCATCCACATTTGTGAGCCATGTGACTCCCCCTGAGATTTAGTTTGGCTTCTCTGTTTAAAGCATTACAGATACCGAAACCGGAGGACTAGAAATTTGGCTTGTTATCAAACCCCAGCTTCAGTTTAGATGATGCAGGAGAATCACACAGAGTTGGACCTCACTTAACTCATTCTGGTCTGCTCAATTACTATTACCATTAGAAATGCCTTCATATGCCAAAACCCTTTAAGCCAAACAGAGCCTGATAAAGATGCCTGCAAAGCTAAAAAACTCTACAACTATCAGCATACTGTGCATAGGCTGAATGTCATAAAGGACAAGAGATATCCAGGAACACAGGTTTGTTTTTTCTTTTCTATTCTTGCTGTTGCAGAGATCTGGTCTTATCTCAGATGCTTGTAAGTGGCACAAATACCACAAATAGCATTAACATGAACTATGCTATCAGCTGCCTTGTGATCATGAAGCTAGACTATTGGCAAGGTAAAGCCTGATAGCTGCTGGCACTGGTGTTGCTACTTCTATTATTCTTCCATAGGGAGCATTTTGCTGTGCACAAAAAACCCTATCTGCTCCTCAGTTTAGGTGTAATAGGCTTAAGATATTCTGGAGAATATGCAAAAGAACCCCCAGTCATTTCAGCGGTGTCCCATGGAAGAAATATGCCCAAGAGAAAAGGCCTATTTTTAGACCCTTACTGTTCCATGAAAAACGTAGAGAGGCTCAGGAGTATCCTCACTCCTCCTGTGCACTGCAGAAATGGGCATCACAGCAGCTTTAAAGACTTCTCCTCTGCTGCAGTAAATGAAGGCTGACAGGAAAGAGCTGCAGCTGGAAGAAAATGGTTCATAGGAATTGTAGGTAGGTATTTTTGTAACAATCAAAAATGTACCTTCAGTTAGTTCAGTGGTGAAGAGGAGAATGAATCCAGGCAAAATAGTTATTAAGCTGAGCTTCCCTGAAAAACACAGTTTATAATCAGACCTGAACAAAGCTTGCTATGAAATTTGCAATGACACTGAACTCACTCAGTAAGGGATTTCACCATGCGCTGAGGTTCAGTTTCCAGGTCAAATTGTTAGCTGACATAAGTAGATGGAGTGGGCCTCTGGCAACTCATCCCTGCTAAAGGTTGGCCCTAATATTTATTAAAACATGTCCAAATCTGCAGGTCTTTTAAATGACCATGCACTTTGTCCCTGACAAAATCTGACAGATGATAATTCTGCTGCAAACTCTTTGACAAACCATGATTTAATGTGGTCTTCACCTGAAAACTTTTGTTTTTTCTAGATTTAATTGATTGATGCTTAGGGCACATTTGAACTTAAGAATCAAATTAGAAGCTTAGGAAGAGGGGGAACCACAAGAACTAAAAACAAGTAATGCAGATATAACCAGCTGTGAATCCAGACCACAAAATCACAGAATCATTAAGGTTGGAAACGACCTCTAAGATCATTCAGTCGAGCCATCACCACTGTGCCTACTAAACCATGTCCCGAAGTGCCAGGAGATCAGGTGGTTCAAGCAAGAATTTCATGAATCCATGCTGGCTAGGCCTGTTGCCCTCTTTGTCCTGTGCATGCCTGGTGATCATACACAAGATGAATCACTCCATAACCTTCTCTGGTATTGAGGTCAGCTGACAGGCCTGTAGTACCCCAGATCCTCCTTTGAGTTCTTCATGTAGATGAAGTGGCAAGCTTCCAGTCATCTGGGACCTCACCCGTTAACCAGGACTGCTGATAAATGATGGAGAGTGGCTTGGCAAGCTTCTCCACCAGCTTCCTCTGTACGCCTGGATGCATTCCATCTGGCTCAATAGACTTGTGAGTGTCCAGATGACATAGCAGGCCATTAACTGCTTCCTCCTTCATTACCGGAGGTTGATTCTGCTCTCCATCCCTGTCTTCCAGCTCAGGGCCTGAATATCCTGGTCTGACTATTAAAGACTGAGGCAAAGAATGCATTAGCACATCAAGATTTTCCTGATCCTTGTGGCAATGTTCTCCCCCTGCATTCATTAG
Source organism: Phaenicophaeus curvirostris (assembly GCF_032191515.1). Taxonomy (NCBI): domain Eukaryota; kingdom Metazoa; phylum Chordata; class Aves; order Cuculiformes; family Cuculidae; genus Phaenicophaeus; species Phaenicophaeus curvirostris. The sequence goes on along the minus strand of NC_091400.1, from coordinate 10,038,915 downwards.
GGGATGGAGGGAGATTCCCCTTGGCTGTCTTTTTGTTTTTAATGTATTACAACAGTGGCCAGACTGAGTTCTAGCTGGGCTTTTGCCTTTCTAATTTTCTCTCTGCATGACCTAGCAAGATCCTTGGACTCTTCTCTGAGTTGCCTGCCTCTTCTTCCAAAAGTGGTAAGGTTTCCTTTTTTCCCTGAGTCCCAGCAAAAGCTCCTTGTTCAGCCAGACTGGTCACCTTCCCTGCCGGTTTGTCTGATGGTACATGGGGACAGCCTGCTCCTGTGCCTTTAAGACTTCCTTCTGGAAGAATGTTCAGCCTTTCTGGACCCCTCTTTTCCCTTCAAGACTACCTCCCAAGGGACTCGCTCAACCAATGTCCTGAACAAGGCCAAAGTCTGCCCTGCAGAAGTGCATGGTGGTGGTTTTGCTGACCCAGCTTCTTACCTCAATAAGAATCAAGAACGCTATCATTTCACTGCTTCTAAGCCCAAGACAGACTCTGACCACCACATCTCCCACCAGTCCTTCTCTATTTGTAAACAGCAGGTCAAGCAAGGCACCTCCTCTCGTAGGCAGGACCATAATCTCAGACCAGCAGATGGTGAAATGTCGAGAGGCTCTGGATCCTGCACCAGCAGCAGGACCCTCAGCACGCGAGCCCTTCTGCCTTCGTACTGCTGGTGAGGTTTGGGTGTGTTGACTAACCTAGTTATTTTTGAAAGCTTTTCTCACATACTCATCCTCTGCCTCGTAGCTACGGGCTGCTGGGAAGTTATTAAATAACATGACATTATACTTTATCTGGATAATGTGGCGGGAGGGTGACTGGTTTTCCTCCTGTCCCTCCCCGGTTCATTCCAGTGCACAAGATAAAGGAGGGCTGAACTCAAACCTGAAAGCATATTACATAAATAAAGGCACAATATAATACCACGGAGACATAAATTATCTTTTCATATAAAAATCTTCTAAAGCCCGTTTCCAGAAGAGTAATAGAGCTGCCAGTCCAACACCTGCAGGGTTGGAAATAATTTACTTAGCCTCCCTGACTTCTAGGCAGGTTCTTCGTTTGATGAATGGCCCAATTAAACATCTGTTAATCACAACGTTATCTCATCTTGGGGTGGAATATCTATTTCTCCTGTCCTGTCTTTCTACGAGATATCGTCAGGTGGCCCCCGATGGGCAAGGTGAGGTGCCTCTTGGGGCTCACGCGAGCCAACCAGGGTGCAGGATCGGGGCTTCCCACCCTAAGGAAGCGACTGGGAGCCTTGTGCCTCACGCAGCCCTCCCTCCCCCTCACACAACCTTCCCGTAACCTTGGTCTCCTGAACCCTCTTGTACGTTTTAGGCCTTGATAATAAAGCAACATCTGCAAACTTACAAGTGCTTTACTCGAGTTAATTGAGTAAATTGAAGCAAGATGCGGTGCAGGGGTGATCTATGATCCCAGGTTGCGGGCCTAGAAGGGAGACAACAGATTTACTGCAAAGACAGTGGGCGGCCTTTTGTTCAGGACCTGGTTCACGGGAAGTTTGAGGTCACGAGGGATTAAAATATCTTCAGAAACAAATGGAATAATTTGGCTGAAATATAAGGCACGCAGTGCCAGCTCATGCCAGGAAAGCAGGGGTGATTTATGTGCCTTCAATCGAACACATTTTTCTGATATCTGCCCCATTAGGTTGAATTTATAGATTATTGGGAGAATATGTGTCCTTGTCTCTCCTTTTCTGACATGTTTGTACTCCGGGGAGCAGTTCCAAGCTGTGCAAAATAAATAAAGCGTCGCATTACCTTGCGTTTGCAAAGACAAAAACCTGCTCATTTTAAACCTCAGAAGAAAAACTAACAAACCAAAACAAAACCCCAACCTCCCATTTACTCTACTTGTTTGGGAATTACTTATTAAAAAAGACATTAAACAGGTAATGCTTTTTCTCCCATAATCTGTACAAGTCATTAAGTTTAAGCACAATTCGCCACCTTGAAGCAATTGGATACATTGTAATTTGTTTTATGGTCTCGCAGATGCAAGGTATTTGCCGAGCTATAAATACATAAAAGTGGTTTATACGAGCAGCCCATACCCGGCGTGAGTTAGGAAAGGAGAACCTCTCCTGGTTTCCCTACTCGCATGCACACACACGCACGATCATGCACTGTATCTGTTTATATATTATATTTTTTTTAAAGCCTGGCTCGCTTTTAGTGGGATATATTGTCCCTTTTGTAGTTTCTCTGCTGCTTTATTAAATCCCAAATTCCTTACAAAACTGTACAATTTTAATAACACAAATCCATGCAGGTCATAAAGCTGTCGAAATGTACATAGCACCAGCCGTGATCAGCTGCGGTGATATCATCAACCCTGATTAGCCAGAGCTGGTCACACGACAAGGTTTTATTACAAGTGTCATTTACATTTTTGACAGTTTTACAAGGCTTAATGGCTTTGTATTAAATACATTGTGTTTCAAGGAAACTGACAGTTCAGGGGATCTTGTAAATACAATGCTATGGCATTTCCTCAGAGGCAGGACTCTGAAAAATGAAACATCCAGTATTCTAATTGTCAACAGGGACATTTCACCAAAAAAACCAGTTCACCCGAGCCAAAGTTTAGGTCAAAACAATCAAAAAAAGCTAAGAAAAAAAATTTCTTTTGTCAAGAGTTTTAGGTATATGCATATATGTGTGTGTATATATATATATTTATAATTTATATATATATATAAAACTACATGTGTATTTATATTTATAATTCATATACATCTCAAACTACATATGTCTTTTAAGATAATAAAACTTTTTGTAGAAAAAACATTAGCAATCAGGGAAAAAGCCAAGGCGCGTTCCCCTCAAAATTAATGGGAAAATGCTCTTTGCAAAAGTTTCCTATAAAAACTCAATTTATTGTTTGGTTTTCTTACAAACAACAAGCACTGCCTGGGGGCATTAAATATATTTCTGAACTTTTTTGCCAGGCTGATCTCTGATTTTAATCTCATGGAGGAATCTTACTTAAACAGATCATTTCTTATATAGTTTTAATCAGAAATTAGTATGAAAATGACAATAGTATCTTTGTCTCAGCTTGGACATTGAGATTCATTTGGAATAGGTGTTCAGAAGGAAAACTCCTGTAGTTTGAAGAGGAGTAAATCAAAATCCAGATTGGAATCTGTGCTTTTTGATACAGGCCAGTTATTTTAGAAATTCGAATGAAGGTCTCAACCTGAAAACAGCCTTAACTTGAAACAAATAGGCATTTTCATAACAAAATCCAGAGCAGACTGAGTAGTTACATCCTGTGCATCAAACCTAAGTTCCCCCCCACCCCGAGTATCTACTTATGCGTGTAATAGTTCTCCAAGTGATTAAATTTGTGCAACCTATTATTTACTATATGAATTAGGTTCTTATTCCCAGATGTATTTCATTCACTGCTGTTCCTGAGCCAGTTTCTCAACAACATGGCACTAATATCCCTTATCATTTACACACACAGGGTTTATTATTTTGATTATATCGGTGTAATAAAAATGGTACAGTCTCTTGATGTTACAACTTTTTTTTTTTTTTATGTGGTAGCCGGTATGAATTTACTCACACCAGTAAAAGCTCTGCCGTTATCAGCAGAAGGAAGACTTTTGCTGATATGACTGAAGACTGAAGCTTTCGCATACTTAAAGGGAGCTACAGGAAAGCTGGGAGGGACTCTTGATCACAGAGAGGAGGGATAGGATGAGGGGGAATGGTTTTAAGTTGAAAGAGGGGAGATCTAGGTTAGATACTAGGAAGAAGTTTTTTCCTGTGAGGGTTGTGAGGTCCAGGTCCAAGCTGCCCGGAGAAGTCATGGCTGCCCCATCCCTGGAGGTGTTCAAGACCAGGTTGGGTGAGGTTTTGAGCAACTTCATCTGTCACTTTTAGCTTGGTGAGAGGGAAGGGAGCAGCCAGACCCAGTATGTTGGGTGCCATATGGGATACAGAGGAACTATTTGGAGGAGGGTGTTGCTCATCACTCCCATCTCCACTGCCAGCACATTGCTGTTGTGGCTGAGGGACCCCTGTCTTCGGTTGTACCCCTAAGCAGACGGTCCTTCCTCCCACCTATGGCTGCAGAACCCAGAACCAGCCTCCGTGGCACCCACTGCCTCAGCAGCAGGTTGTGGATGGGCTGTTCTGTATTAAAAATTTGGAAATGAAAGTGAAAGCACATGTGAGACCCGCTGAACAGAACAGCAGAACCAGAAACCTAGCTGTATGCCAGAAGCCACAACCAGATAGAAATCACAGGTTAGTCAGGAAATTACTTGCATTTAATTTGGGGCCACGTCTCCTGGGAGGAGGTTGGCCTTTTCCTGTTGTGCACTGGTGTTGCCCCTGGGTATAATTTGCCTTTTTCATAAGTAAGGGTGATATCTCCTCCTTCCTCAAAGAGTCCTTTCAAAGACAGCTGAGGAGAATCAAGTGTGGCACATTAGCAACAGGACAATGGCAAAGTCATTATAAATTGACTTCCTTGCTGTGAGTCCCAGTAATCTGGATGTATTACTAGCATGATTCTGCAATAAAACCGAAGCAGCTAGTTCCTCCACTTGAATTAAAAACACTTTCTCCCTACCACTTCAGAGAAGTAAGACATGCTTCCATCTTCTCGGCGTGAGGTGAGGTGAGGTGCCTGGTGGATGTGTCTTCTGCTCATTATCCATGCACCCAGATGAAGAATCCTTTCTAAGCAGGTGTAGAAATTGCCACAGCACATACCCTGGTCTGCAAGTCTCACAAAAAGAAGCAACAAACACTGTTTTCCTCCTTCCCTCCCTCCCATCTCTGTGTCCCCAGTGGTTTGCAGTAAGTGGTGGCAGTTGTAACTCGCAGTATTTCCCTCCTCCAAAAAGGAGCCTGGCGCAGCAATTGAAGAGATCATCTCTGGAAACAGTAATTAAGAGCTGGATTTAAAGTTGATGTTCTGCTCTGGCCTCAAAATTTCCCAAATGCTGCACCCTGAGGTCCTTAGTTAGATACACTCTGACTGCAGTCAGCAAGGATGCTTCTGCCAGCGACTCCTTACTGGAGCCAGGGCTGGAGAAGCCATCTTAAACATGGCTAGGATGCTCCAAGATAAAGCATCTGCCAATTTTTCCCTTTGGTTTCTTTTTTTCCACACAAATAATGGCAAGTTTTACAAGCATGCGTCTGCCATAAAATGAAGACTCACTATAAAAATAATATTTCATTCAGAGAAAATAGGTTTTTAATAGGACGTTTTCTACAAGGCAAGGTTTTTTTCACAGTTCTTGGCTCATGCTTTCAGAGAACTCATTAAAAACATTTCTCTGGATGAAATGAAGAAATTTCTTAATATAGTTATGCGTTTTCCCTGCTTCTTCACTTAAATATGAAAATTAATGCTTGTGCTCAAGTAATTGATGTTTCTATTCAAGATGTTTTGCTACCACATCTGCATTCTCTGTATGACTTATGACCAATTATTCAGTGTCAGTAAGTTCATATTTTGCAACCTTTTGGCAATTAATGATTCTCAGTGTCCCTTGCATAGAGCATCCCTTCCTTATACTGGTTGCTTGTGAACTGCATGTGGAGTTCACTTGCTGGAACCAGCCAAATCTCAAAGTTCTGATACTAACACCTCCCTCTCCATAAACTGTGGTAAGATTCCACATGATCGTCACATTACCTAAGTATGAGCAGGAGTAGTGACACTGGACTCTAGAATTGGTGAGTTGCATCACATCTGCAATGTTTTTTTTCTTCTTAAACTTTCCAGTAGTGCTGACTCAGACGGCAGCTCTTTCAGTTTTACACAACCTGCGATGTCCAGCAGCTCAACCTCATGGATGCAGCGTGTCCAACCTAAAGTGTCAGCGTTCCTGTTCCCAGGACTTGTCCCAGCATCAATAGATAACAAACTAATGACATAAATGAAACAGAAGCAAACAAAACAAACCCACCAGTGCCAGGAACAGCAGCCTGGCCTGCCTTGAAGGGGTTAATTAATTCCAGTTTGATATAAGTTTGGATAAATAAGACTTTCCCATGGCTATAAAAGTTCATGTTATACACAACCAGTCTTGATTACTCAGACACAATCTCTTTTTCAAGCAAAACTACAGGATGCTGGTGGGAGTTTTGACATGGACACAGGGTAAGGAGAGCCCTTGATGGGTGCCATCCCTTCTCGGCAGACAGAGAGTTTTTCAGCTGCAGGATCAAGCCTGCCTTGGGTCTCCAGGATTGGCCACAGGGAACCTAAGCCAGCTAGGTTGGGAAGAAAAGAAGTACTCCTCCTCATACATTATAAGTTGAGGGGTTTGCATCTGCTTCAGAAAATCTATTTGCACTATTAAAATAATGCAGATTATAGAAGTAGTTTAGTGGGCTATGGAAAGATTTATCTAAGACTTTATCTAATTAAAAATATCACATTAGCTGTGAATTTGCAGCAGTAATATAAAATAATTCCGGAAAGTAGTGTTTCCTAGTTTTGTAATATAGAAGATTTCTTTTTTTTCCCTCTTTACCATTTCTTTTGGATTCATTTTTTTTCTTTTTTTTTTATTTAAAGGGTGAATTAACATCTGACTGCGGGCTTCAGTTTTGCCTTACTTTTAATACCATATAGTGTCACTTCTATTAAAAAGGGGAAAAATGAGATTCTGACGTGTTTTTATTTCACCTTTGTCTACAATGTGTGTAAAGTGACCAAAAGGAAAGGTTAAGCATAGTTACTTTTTTTCAAATCTATGTTGATTGAATTAAAATATTTGAATTTTTTTGAACAGGGGGAAAGACATTTTTAAAAGCCTATCTGTAGCCCTCCATAAAAGCATTTTTTTTAATAAAACTTCTGTTTAAAAAATATGTTATTAGCAGTATATCCTGGCTGCATATTAATAAAACAATGGAATTTTGTATTTCTTTTTCTCATAAATTACATAATTCAAACCTTAAAACACCTTTAATGAACACTGACTCGGCATGTGGCACTTAATAAAACTGGGCTAAACTCGTTTTCTGCCTGACAGGCTACCAGTGGAGAATGTGCCCTACAAGTAAATGATTAAGAGGCAGAAATCTTTTCTGGACTACTATTAAACACTTCAAAGATTTTCAAAGTCAGATAAAATGAAAAGCAAATGTGTTTCACTGCCTCTCAAATACCTCAAATGTTTTAGCAGGTGCAAGCAATGAAACCTTCTGTAGTGACAGCACTTTAGGGTCTGCAAAGTGCACCCGACTGAATTATGGGAAAGCAGGGCTTACTTCATAAAAATTCATGATTTTAGATGAGGGGAGATGCATGTCCTTAATACCCATCTACATATGTAGCACAGAAGGAGAGTCCCGTTGTGTCTCCCAGTGTCACAGGCTTGTCTTAACCTTGCTAGAGCTGCTGCCCTGTTTAATGTTGAGTTTCATAGCCTTTAACCCTTGTAAGCTTTGCCTTTATTTTAATGCACCCACAGCTGAGCAGGCAGATAGGCTGTTTGTGCCCCAGCAGATACTGCAGTCTGGGAGAGGGAAGTCCAGCCAGCTGCAAGAGTCTTCCTTGGGAACCAGGGTGACAGGGGTGCTTGTCCTTACAGGAAAGCACAGCAGAATCCTGTGCAGCTTTAGCTGTGCTGTTCAGCCTCACCGTGCCTCAGTTTCCCCCATCCACTGTTGTGAGCAATGCTTCTTCATAGGGTGTGACATGTACTTAATGCCACAGAGCCTGCAGGTATGAAGGATCACCTGCAGGCGGTAGGACAAGGGGCAATGGCCTCAAGCTGTGCCAGGGAAGGTTCAGATTGGACATTAGGAAAAAGTATTTCACGGAAAGGGTCATCAGGCACTGGCAGAGGCTGCCCAGGGAGGTGGTGAAGTCACCATCCCTAAGAGATATTTAAAAGACAGGCAGATGAGGTACTTAAGGATTTAGTGGCAGACTGTAATGGTTGGACTCGATAATCTCAGAGGTGTTTTCCAACCTGAAAACTGATTCACTGATTCTATGAAGGACTCAGGCTGATAGACCAGCTGGACTTTTAAATGGCACTTGCAGACTAAGATGATGGAGGAAATTTCGTTAGTATTAATTTTTCTGGCATACAAAGGGAAGTCTACACATATTAAATAGTTGTAACTGCTTTGAACTTTCTTTTCTAGAAAACAGTAAATGAAAGTAAGGCTTATAAAAGCCAAGATAGGTACCATCTGGGCAGGTCCTGGTAACTGCTCTCAGGCTCTGCCACTTTACCAGACTGTAGACCTCAACCTTGCTCTGCAACTACTTGAATTCAGATTCAGGAGGATTTTAACAGGTGATTGCATGGGTTTTGAGAGTCAGACCAATGGCCTATTTCTTGTGCAAGTTTATTATGCTTCCTTGGGCAGCCTGATCTAGTGGGACACGTCCCTGCCCGTGGCAGAGGGGTTGGAACTAGATGATCTCTAATTTCCCTTCCAACCAAACTATTCTATGATTCTAGGATTCTGTGATTCTTTGATTGTGTTTTATTTCAACATTTAACAGACAAATACTGTATTGAAGATTAATAAATGACTTACATAAGCTAAACATGATATGCACCAGAATGTTACAGGTTGTATATAGTCAGAGGAAAAAGCAGGAGAAAGTGGTAGGATGATTTCAAGCAAACTGTTGTTGAATTCTGTAATGATTCTGCATTTATTAGAGTGTATGTTAGTCAGGAAGTAATTCTCTATACATTTTCCTCAAATGCAATGCGGATATTCTGTATTTAGAAACATTGCATTGTAGAATGCTTTGGGTGGGAAGGGACCTTTACAGGTCATCCAGCCCATTCCCCTGCAGGAGCAGGGACATCTTTAACCAGATCAGGTAGCTCAGAGCCCCTTCCAACCTGACCTTTAATGTTGCCAGGGATGGAACATCCACTCCTTCCCTCGGCAACCTGTGCCAGTGCCTCATCACCTATATTGTAAAAAATTGTTCCTTAGATCCAGTCTAAATCTGCCTTCCCTTGGTTTAAAACCATTATTCCTTGTCCTGTCATAACAGGCCTTGCTTAAAAGTCTGTGCCCAAATTTACTTGTGCCCTAAATGGGATTGTGTAGCTGGAAAGACAGATCATTTTCTTCTTGGGCTTCTGAGAGATTATCCCGCTGCCTGTATCTCCAACCACCCTGTGTCAAGCCTGGCTGCCCGGTGTGTGTCCTGCCCCAAACAAGCTCTCTGGAGGTGGCTGCACACCTGCCTACCACATCCCAGGGGCTTAGCGACGAAAGGCCTGGGTGTGCTCACTAACTCCATAATAAATGCAAACCCTGCTCATTGTACTTAGGAGACAGAGCTGTCGCAAACAAAATACTACACAGAAAAAGGGGCCTGCAGTAAGTGCCATTGCAAAAGGGGAAGATCACAGATTTAATAAAATCTCATTATCCCATTATTCGGCATCCGTGGAATCTATTTATCTTTGTGTCAAAGTGCTAAGCGAAGTGTCCAGCATAAACACCCTGATGAATAATAACATGAACAAGTAGCTCTAAAACCCTACTAAAACAGCTACACAGAAACAACTACACTTACCATAGAGTTATGGGAGAGAATTTTACATCACTAACTGCTTGACAGTCAGTGCTGTTTCCCACAAGAGCTGCAGCATCATCCTTTCACACCACTATGTGACCTGTTATGAATAGATGGAGTGCTAGTTAGTCTATTAAGGTATCTGTGTGTTTGTAAATTGGAGTATGTGCAGTGAAATCATGTTACAAGTGCAAGTGTGCTCAGTTGGGCAATAATAGAACCATACGAGTGGTCCTACATTAAAATAAATTCACAGAGCCTGACATTATGGAAGCTGAAAACAAATGTTTTGCCATGTAATCCATAAAGAAAATTCATACAATGTATAAAATAATCCAGATCAACTGAAAATATTTATGGGCCAGCCATGCAGCTGGTGTAAATCAGCAGAGCTCCGCTGAAGTCAATGGAGCGACACCACTTTTAAGCATATGAAGGTTTGGCACCCAAGTAATTTGGATTTTCAGCAAGAAAAAACACAGCTACTTCTCCTGTGGATCTGATGATTGAACCTCTGTTTGAAAGGCTGTGTTTTGAAAATCTGAATCAAGAAAATCATATATTACATTTTGGGGTTTGAAGAGCTTTTGCTGGCTGTGGAAATATTTAATTCATCACAGTTGGCACCGAGTATTATCTGAGATAGCGTAATGGAAACTTTTAAGAATTGATGAGGTTTTTAACATTTTACATGTGTATTTACTCTTTAGTTTTTAATGCATTAACAGGATTGTAGGGCACTGGACTTGGATTCATACTCCACTACATTAAGGAACAGTCTTTTCATTGGTGTCCAAGAGCTCTGGGTCATTCCCCTGGTCAGCCAGACACTTCTGGTCTGTACATATATGTACTTCTCATGTAGAATCTATATTTATTTTGTGAGATGGGAAAAATTAAGATGCCTACCATTTACTGAGATGTTTGCACATGAACATTACATCACACTTTTAAATAAATACAGATGCATTTATTTCAGCATGTGGATAGCCAGACGTCTATGCTTGCCTGGCATACATCTGGATAACTGAAGCATACTATTTCCACTTGTTTATAACTCCTTTCTTTCTGAACCAATTTTTTTTCCAACTTATCCAAGCCCACATTTTTCATTAGAGACTACACGCCAAGTTTGAACTGTTTTCAGTTACCCAAGCACAAGTCAAACATCTGAAACAATTCTTTAAGCATGCTCAAAACCAACCATATGGATTTTAACCAAACTTTCCAAAAGCTACAAAAATATCAGCCTAAAGGAGCGATTTTTTTTTCTGGAAACTCATAAAGGGCCTTAGAAAGGAAGTACCTCTTTAACTAGCAAGGAACACCGAAATGCCAAAGAATTATATTCAAGTCTAAAAGTCTGTTTCTGGGCAAACACTTGTCCTGCACTGTCCTCTTCTTTTAGCCAGATTGGGTAAATATTTAGTTCAATCCCAACACAAATAAGATCTGTGAGTGTCTTTTAAATTTATGTTGAAAACATAAGTTGGGAATTTATTCTGCATTTTTTGGCAGTCAGTAAGTTTTCTTTACCTGGGAGACCCTACCAGTAAGTTCAGAGATGTGTCCAGTTGTGCTCCTGAAGGAGCAAGGTTAGGATGCATGAGGTTTAGGTCTGGTTGAATTCTAGAGTGAGAGATAGAATCTGACATAGCAGGAAGCTTTGAGACTGGCTCAGATCTCCCTCCTCAGTGTTAAAGACTGGTTGGTGCAAGAGTATCTTGAAGCATGGTGGGGAAAAAGTAGTTTGTGCCTCAGGCTCAGCTAACAAGGGAAGTGCAGAGGACCCCAAGAAGGCAGCCTGTTAACATAAGCACATCTGCTAGATCCTGACAGATGCAACACAGGTAATTTCCATGTGGATTGATCCTATTCTTTGAGTGTCAAATTTTTGGAGCCCTCTTTTCTTTTAAGATACAAGAGACATTTTTTTATTAAGTAGTAGAAATCAGGTTATCTCTCTCTTTAATGTGTGACAGCAGCAAATAGTGCAAAGTTGTTAAGCAGCACTAGTAAAGAACCCTTTATAGCCAGAGTCGAGGCTCCCTTCTGTCCAAACAGATCTACACACCAAAAAATCCGTGGGATTTGCACTGCCAAACATAGAATCATAGAATGGCATGTGTCAAAAGGGACCTAAATATTATCCAACCCCCTGCCATGGACAGGGACACCTGGCAGGAACCCCCACCACAAGCATAAAGAAGACACGTAGCCCACCCTTGCTCTAAATTGGCAAGGGAACGCTACCCCAGGGCTCTGCTCTCATCATAGCTTTTGCTGGCTTTGCTTTTGTGAGCCTTAAGTTGTCGGTGTTCCCATGAGAAACTACACAGATAGCAAACGCAATGGCAAACGTAAGCAGTATTTTAAGGACATAGGTGACGCTGAAACACTATCCTGGCTTTCCTCCCCATTTAGTCATGCTTTTCACTCTACCCTTGCTTGCAGGTGACATGAATTTTATTATCCCAGCTACTCAACCACCCAACGAAAAACAGCAGTTCCATCCAGAAACAAATCAGCATGAAATTAGACAGTTGACAGTGGTTTCTCAGAAGCTCCCTTTAATATAGTTACACTAGGGACTGGGTTACCTATTCAAACCAAGCTGAGCTGACACAGCTGACCCAACCGAGCTGTGTCTGCATTCACCCCAGCCAGTTCTTTCACATTTTCAGATTACAGTGGCTGTGGGAGGGCAAACTGAGGTGTTTAACTGATACTATTATTTTATAAGCTTCTGTTAAATAGTTAGACAAATATTCTGTAATCCTTCAGGCTCATCTTAGGTCAGCCACATAGTTAATGAACAATGATAACAAATGAGTAAGTTGAAATTGAAGCTTTGGGGCAAACACCCCATCCCTTCATCACACGCCTGTGTGCACGTATGCACAGGGTCTGTTAAGCTTTTACGTTTTGGTTCAAACTTACTTGCCATGCTCAAGAAAAATAAATTTGGTGCTTTTACTAAGAGGATTGAATCCAAAGGGCATTTAATCTTTTATGATCAACAAAAATATTTAAATGCTAGGATATATTAAATCTACTTATAGCAATCCCTCATTACTTGAGCTGTGTTTTCTTGGCTAACGAATTGCATGTTTAAAAATACATTGTTACAAAAATGTTTGTAAAAATCTGTTTTACTTTTCCAGTGTTTCACAGTATGAACTGCAGGCATTTCACTTTTTTTACAATTTGAGCTTTGAAATTATGCAAATAAGTCTAAGCTGAAACACAGAATTCGTGCTTTTGGAATTACAATACAATAGCAGAACCATCCCCGTTCTTCTATAATCATTGTTTTTCCCACCAAAGGCTAAAATTTATGGCAAAGCGTCCAAGGCCAGTACTATGAACACACCAAACAGTCCTCATTTTAATGCACTGATTAAGCACAATACCTAGGAAATGCAAGTGACTGGATTTCTGTGCTTGTTTTATAGCGTGCTCAAAAGTATGACAGGCACCATACAGAAGAAATACAAGCCTCTGTCACGAATATCTTACAAAAGCCTCAGCCCTGCTGATGCAGGTTGAAATCATGCACTTTTACGCAGGAGAGTACCTTCAAGTGTTGCCTTTCCAAAAAGCCCTGCATGTAGATTCTGACAGCAGAAGCAAGAGAGAAACCTCTGAGGTCATCATTCAAGAAGAGTTTTTTTTACCTCCCTTTTAAATATCCCCTTCTCCATTTCTACATATTGACTTGGTATCCTTTTATGTAAAAGGAGTCATTTTTTTCCCCTAGAATTGTAGAGGATTTTAGGCACCTAAACTGTTGCCCTCTTCCTGTCATCTTTTCATTGTCAAGAGACAAAGCCCTCTGCAGCCCTGGAGCAATTTAAGGGGCATATTTCTCAGCGAGGTCCTCATGCTGTAAGATGCTTAACATCAGATAGGACTGGGCACTCAGACAGAACCTATTCTGTCTTTAAGTGGTCTGCAAGGGATGCACTTTGCCTGAAATTCATTCCGGCCCAAGATTTTGAACATAGTGTACAATAGATGGATTGGTGTAAAACTATCCCAGATAACTGCTCGTACATCTTTCCTCTGTCAGTGAAATTTGCCATGATGTGTTCAAAGCCAAGAGGCATTATTTGTGCTGTCCTGGATCTGTTAAGGAATGGCAGGGGGAGGACAGAGATACTTAGGGATTTAAAAGCAGAGAGAACTCTATGAAAGAGATAAAAGGAGTCAAATGCACAAACCCTATTTGAAGTCCTTAAAGCATAAGAAAAGAAAGTATTAGACTTACCACATAGGGAGAGCTGGAATTTGTGTAGCTCTGGCCCCTGTGAACTGTAGCTGCTATTTTAGGGGTGGTCTGAATGTTTGAAAAGCTAGCCTGAATTCACAAAACTTTTCCCTAGTGCTTATAATGCTCTTTTTTTCCCCCCTCTAAAAGTTGGTTCTTTTTAAGTTGTTGTTTTTATGAACTACATCCTAGCTGATGTATCTCTTGTCATATTAGATATCAAACCGAGGAGAGAACTCTATGGAAGCTGGGCAGTAGAAAGGAGTGAAATATATTTTATACTACAGCTATCTGCATCTGTAAGTATTTTCTCCATCATGGCAACATACTAGGTCTCAGATAGCAATTTTGACTAGTAATTTCCCCTGCAAGTATTCTCTGCATTGTTACTTTTCATGTTATATATTTATGTTGTCAAAGCTTCTTTCTGCCCTTTTTTTCCCCCACTTTCTCTCCTAGGCAAAATCAAGTCCAATATTGATCAAGGCATTTTTCAAAAGCAATGAGTTCTGCTGAGTTTGTACTTTGGTATCATGTATTTCTCCCTTTATACAGTGTATCCAACATTTAAAAGATCGGGCTTTTTATTTAATATCCACACCGATGTCCTCACAACACTATTGTTCATTTCAGGTTGCCAGCATTATGGATCAGGAAAGAACTCAAAAGATATTGTTTGCTAAGCTGCCTTCCAGAGTCTTGTCTTAACCCTACTATTGTATAATAAGGCAAATCCAAATGACTCTTTTCCGTGGACTTTACAACATTGTGCTGGAAATCTGATGATAAGATGCTGACCGAGTAGTTTCTGAGTGTTTCCCATCTCCCATTGGATACAAAGATGTTGAGGAAAGACCTTTTATTTACCGTAGTTTGTCAACTGTACTGTGTCCCCCAGACTACACTGCTAGAAAACCTGCAGAGATGAAAAGAAGAGATAAGAGAGGGGTACTCAGACCTTTCAGACATCCCGTGTATTCCCAGCTCACCAAGCCTATTTGCCAGTTCCCTGCCACAAATGGATTAAGAGGATCGTACAAATGAGGATGTCTCTAAGTGTCAGAAGAGTGGCATTGTGACTATCTTCTGAGTAGAAGAGAGTCTGTGCTTTATAGATACTGGCTGTGTAGCCATGCTAACATAAAAACATCTGCATTTCCAGAACCAGTGTAAATTCCTTAGTCCTTAGAACTAAGTAGTCACCTTGCAGACACATCATCTGAATCCTGCAGCTGCACCTGCCATGACTCAGGATGTGCATAACATTGCTGAGATCTTCGTTAATGACTCCAAAAGCTCATCTGTATCTGAACACTTTGTGACACAAGGACTGCCTGTGATCAGAGTAAACTCAGCAACTCCCGACTAGAACTGTTTGCGATTGCTCACATGTGAGGATACTTTCCTTTGGTAAGACCTGTTGGTTTTGAGGAGATTGCTCATGGAGCTCAGTGATATCAATCTAAGTGACAGTCTGAGTCAGTCCTATATTTTCTTAACACGCCTTTAGAAAATGACTTATTGGATCATTTGAGCAATTGAATCAGATGAATCAAAAAATCAGATAAAGAACAGGGCCATGTGTCTTTATCATCTACCTTATATTACTTGCAATAGCTTTGTGTTGAAAATCCCTGAGGGCCGTAAATCCAAGGATATGCTTATGCAACTGCAGCGGTGAACAGGGTTGCCCCTAGGAGCACCAAACAAACCAGCAACAGCACTTGTCCATCAAGACCACCACAAAACAAAGGTACCACAAGATATACCACAAAGAAACTGACACTCTTAGCTGTCACCTGCTGATCCTCAGCCAAAGGTTCCCGTGGCCCAGCTGCAGTGTCAGACCTGAGCCGTTGGTTGCTTGTGCTCCATTCAGAGACACTTGCTTAAATCACATCTAGAGATCTTGTTTGATGTGGCCAGGCAGGTAATTACCATGAGTTTAAAGTAGCTTCTCTCCAGTGCATAGTCAATAATAATGTGTAGATATGAAATCAGTGGACAAATGCAAGCCTGTGCTTCGAGAGGAAAATACTGTTTATTTTTCTGAGTTTTAGAACTTCTGTACACACTCAATTACATGTCATTATCTTCACCAATCACTAGACATCATTCATTTTGGATTCACAGAAACTCTATTTTTAATGGTTAACCCAAACTCAAGTAACATTTAGAAGAGGGATTTCTATTTAATTTCCAGTATTGTGGAGTTCACGGGGAAGTCTAGCTTCTGAAAAAACTCAGTTTCATTGAGTGATCCCACTGGAATGTCATGTCTTCTCGCTCCAGTGGTATTTGTCAAGAGGCATAGCTGTGGTCACAGATGTAATCAAGCAGGCTTCCTTACAGGAACAGAGTTCCTGTTCCAGCCCTGTCTCCTTCATTTACCAGAAGCTGTATTGTCTGGAACTCAATGCAGGGGGACAACTAGCGAATAAACACTACATCCAAGTAAATCTCCCACATAAGGTTTTGAAATTCAATCTTACAGTGTTTTTCTGACATGAGTGAGTGTTACTTAACAGGTATCACAATTCAAGCTTGAGTCTTTGCCCTTTTAGTTTCCATGAGCAGGATCAATAAAGGATTCTGCAACGCACGAGACTATGGGCTGAGCAGGCTGGATGGAGAAGCCAAATTAACAATCTGCCATGGTGTAGAAAGCTGCAGATTTGCTCTGATGAATGGAGCTCATAGTCTTTTTTTTTTTCTTTCCGAGTGCGAATTGAAACATTATTGTACAACTATTAGTTTCCAGGAAAAAAATGTAATTGCTTCTAGATGCTGCTCGCTGTTTTCAAGAGCTCTTTAACCTTTAACTTTTTCAGTACAAAGGATGCCTTGCTGTGCAGTGAATCTAACAAGACCATCATTTATAGTTGGCAGAGTTCATTAGTCAGTCGTAACAGTTTAATTATTAGCATTTTAGTGCATGAGTGTTTAACTAGACAGAACAACAATCTTTTAGGTACGGCATGAGCCTTCTTAAAAGAAAACGAACTAATGGGTGCTGTTGTTTATACTGTAGCTCATTACTAAAATTAGACAACTAAAATCCAAGAGATTTTGAGTCAGATTTTGTCAGCCAGTAAATTAACATTATATTTGATGGCCTTTTCAGTACATTTCCGCTTTAATGAAAATATATCTTTTTGTAGGAATAAAAACTCTTTCATGCTTTGTGTCTTAAAAAACAGTTGTTGTGAACAGAGCAAAGCCAATTTCTTCAGTTGAATCCCTGTCTCTGAATCTGGTTTTGCTGTAAGCTGGTCTGTCCAAGTTACTTCTCCTTCAGAACTGGTAATGAAACTACAGTGTCAGCTATGAGACAGGTTTTTGGGTATCTAAGGTAAATAAATTGTCCAAAAATTAAAAAACTGCATATAATTTAAAAGTCAGAGATTTTATAAATAATAGATTTTTTTATCATTAGAATGTTTGCATCAATCCATTATCCATGTTTCAGAAAAGGTTTGGCGAAAGCTTTATCCTCTATAATTTAAAAGACTTCTTTAGGATGTTATTTATTTTCTAGATTACACTCTTGACTTAATCCTTGTAGGAGCTCTTTTTTTCCCCCTTTTTTTAATGGATTGCTGGAAATAACTGTTGTGTGGGAGCTAGAGGTCTGGAGGGGGGCCTTTGGGAACAGGTTGAATTGCTTGGGAGATCAAAGGAAGGGAATTAAAAAATGCGGATGCTTATCAGATCAGCACTTCCGGACCGTCAAAAAATCTCATTTCCAACTGTGGACCAAAGGATAATATGTGAACGTGGGTTATCTTCATTATCTTGGCATGGCTGCTTAATGGTGCTGGCAGAATATGTATTAAGAAATCCTAGTGCCCTGCATCATGCCATGGTGATGATGCCACTAAACTGTCACAGACACACTATTTATGTGGTTTTTATAGTCTGGATATGTTGAGGAATAACTTCTATCTGTCCTTTTCAACCTCTGTCGCACTGTGACCAGAAAATGGGGTATGACACAATTCCCTCCCTCCACACACCCTTGTCCTGCTTTCATTGGGATCCTTCCATCCTTCTTCCCCTCACTACCCATCCCTCCCTCTCCCCTCTGGACCACAATGTCATTCATGGATTAAAGCACGGTGCGAACTAAAAGTCTCGAGGAGAGTTGTTTCATAGCAGTTTTGATAGGGAAGAGGGACTTGTGCAGACAGATTGGCTGGTGTTCTTTAAATCCTGGAATACCAAACTTGTTTCGGTTAGTGGAGTCCCACCTGCTCATACCATGATTTGGCCCCTGGTGCATCTGCCTGTGGTCTGGTAGGATGTCTTACCCCAAAGCGGTGACAGGCTTCTACAAATCATGGGGTGCCCTGAGTGCTGGTAAATTAGGGGATTTCAGGAGATGACCCCTCAGCTTCTTACGTCTCCATGACCTGACAGGTGATGGTGCATGGCAAGAACCACTCCGGGACATGGCTTAACATGCATGGTGGTGTCGGGCTGACCAGATGATCTTACAGTTTTTTTCCAACCTTAATGATTCTCTGATTCTATGAAAAGTTTTACGTGGTCTTTGTGGCAGAGAGGGGTGATGCTACCGGCAAATAATAGTTTATAAGATTTCCTGACAAGGTGGTTGTCTCTCTATGGCATTCCTGTATTTTGTGGGTCATGGAATGTGTTGCAACGAGGCTTAAGGATCATTTAAAAACTGTCCCTTCTTATATTTTATTGCAGTCAGAAGTATTACATCATATTCGCAATGTTAAATTAGAAGCTCCAGGTTTTATGGAAGGAAGAAATAACCATTTGGTTCTAACATATAATGACATCTATCCAGTTTCACTGACATTTTATTAGTGCTCATTAATTTCAGCAGGATATTTATAATCAGAAATAAACATTTGCTGTGGAAATGTCTTTTCCTTAACATTTCCAGACACAATGTGTCTTAAGTCAGACAAAGGGGTTTTATTTTCAGGGAATGGTATTTCAGAGCTGGAAATGCCAGCTCCCTGGTGCTGAGATGTAGTTTCTGGAAGTCTCTTCCAGATGTGAAGCTTTAAGGAATTAAGTTATATTGGGAAAATGGATTATCCCTACTGGAGAGCATTTTATCACCTCGTTAGGTTTAGGAAGCCCAGGTGATAGAGAAGAGTGGGAGAAAGAGATGTTAGTACAGAATACTTTAAGTCACAAAACAGCAGGGGAAAATTGTCACTGATAATACACTGATACCACTGCAAAATCTGTCTCTGAGTTATTGTATGATTAATATGTTATCATTTAATCAAGTGATTGTAGGAAGAAGAACAAAAAGACGGAGCAAGTCTAGATTGTCCCTACACAGCATGCTAAGAGAGTCATGAGGCAAACAGTTATGTTTTGACGGCGGAGTGAAGCCATATAACCAGCCAGCTTGCTGACAAAGGAACGCCACTTGATCTCTTGGACATGCACTTTTTACACTATTTCTGCAGCTGTTTTTCTTGATTTCTGCTTCCACTGTCTGTCTGATCATGCTTTGCCTCTGTGTGTGTGAGGGAGAGAGAGGAGAGTGTGTGTTTTGTACATATCATCAGATTTGAGCTTGCCCTCTGAGGGTATCAGTGCCCTAATTAGCACATCAGTATTATGCAAAAGGTAGAAGCATTTCTGGTTCCCTTTAGACACAGAGAGCTTGCTTATCCTACACAGCCTTGTCTCAGAACAAGGGAAGTTTGTTCCTAGTGTACCTGGTTGGTGTACCCTCCCTGTGAACAGGACACTCATTCCTCTAGGGAATTCCTCTTGAGTTTTAAATGAAGTGACAGCCTGGTTTTCTATAACTCTATTTATGTCTGTGTCATTGTTTGCTTGCTGCTGGAGTCAAGGCTACGGGTAAGACAGGAAAACAGACTCCAGTGCACAAAGATTTGTAAAATACACTGCTTGTCTGTAGTTTTTACCTGCATGCAAGGGAGAGCTGAGGGTGTCTGGCTCTGTGTGGGAGCTCCAGATGTTAAAGTATGGTTAAAAGCTTGTTAGGTTTGTGAAGGAAAGCACTCAGAAATAATGAAATGTCAAAGCTAAGGCTCATTTATAAATTCATCCTTCTTTAAAATGCGAATAGCAGTGTAGGCATCTTTTAATTACATAGCCATGTTCTCTTTTTCCTAGATCTACGTGAGTGAGCGTAACTCGGTGTGCACATACATAGAGCTGTGCAGTCTGGGAGAGCATATATTAAACCCCTTTTTCTTACCCACAAATAGAGATGATTCCAAGCCAAAGCCCTAGCTTCAAGCTAGCTACAGACCTTAGGGAGTTCAAAACCAGAATCTGGATTTGGATCTGAATTTAGCAGCTTAGGCCCATCTGCAATAAATACATACAGGATGAAATGTAGATAACTGAGATATAAGGCTATATAGACTTCAAAGTGGCGCTGATAAAATCATGATAACCACAAGAAAGAGTGGTGTGTGATCTCAGATGAGATATCCCCAAGATGTCTATACAGCTTAATTTTCCCACATTGTGTCCTTTTATCTTGAATGGATAAAAGGTGAATTATTATTATTATAGGCAGTGGAGTAGTAACGCCTGTTATTCAGGTTGTCTAACACTTTCCATTGTTCCCCCTCTAGTCACTCGTTTATAACTTTTACAGACTTTAACCTTTCGAGCTGAAGTTTCCCATACTTGGTGTTTGCCTCAGGCTGAATTTGATTGAGAAGAGGGATTCCATTTTCAATACTGTAGCAATAGCACCGGCAATAAATCATGTCAATATTTGCTTCTGCATTTGTAAACTGTCATTTGAAGATAGCCGGAGAGAGGACAAGGGAGCGAGCAAACAGCTTGAAAAGCCTGCACCATCATACTTACCTTATCGAAAGAGCAATCGTGTTAAATCTCGATCGACAGAAAGCCAGACAGCAGGTGGGTGGGAGATGAAGGAGAAAATGGTATTTCCTACATGAATGGCACCTGTGCTTTCCTTCTTATAGGAGCAGCCCCTGCCTCAACTAAGTAATCCACCTGCTCTAATATCCATAGGATTCGCTTTACACATAGCAATGCGAAAAATAAAAGAGGTCTGAGTTGGAGAAATCTGCGCAGCCTGAGCTGTCCCACATTCCCCACCCAATCAGCAGATAGGAGCTCTGCTCAGCCAGCCTGCCATGGTAGCTGATAATTATTGTTGTATTAATTGGTGCTGTCCAGACTAGACAGAATGTAAAAGATCCCACTGTGTCCAATAATTAATGTTTTTCCCTCACTGCAATGTCATTAATAAAGGGTTTCTCCAAGAAAGAAGTAATTGGATGGTTCAGCTTCATTAGGGTATTTTTAGATAAGGTTTGGTCTAGAGACATATAGGAAAGCTTATTATGTTTATTTAGACTGTATTATCTATTCCTAATGTGTTATACTGATTCTATATCTTCCACATTCTCAGGGATTGTAATGGTAAAGAGAATGCACAAATTATGACTTAAATTAACAGAAATACTGCCTTTAATTTAGTTATTTTAAAATTATGAAAAAGCGCCATCTCAAAATAAATATCATCAGCATCCAATAAATCTCCCCTTTTCTCAGAGGCACACAAAGCTATTGTCACAGGAAGACAAAAGTCAGATTTTACTAATTAGAGATGAGTGTAGCAGAGCGCTCTTGTTTTGGCAATTATCTGAGCAGCTTTTGAGACTGGAATGTGAAAATCTGGTTTTGGAACTAACTTTGAAAAGAAGACTAAGGGGCTTTTTTTCAGGGGTATCGTTTACATGGTCATGTATGACTTTATTATTCTGTAAAGATGCCTTGGGAATCTGACTCACATGAAAACTTGATATGTTAGTGAGCTCTAGACCAGGATGTGGCGGATTTACACAGGAAACATATATGGCTAGTCAAAACAGCTCTGTTTTACCACAAAGGAGCTTTGCACATGCTTTGCAAGGATTTTATGTGGCAGCTTATTCTTGAACATAGCACATAGCCAGTTTTTCACAACCCAAAGTTTCTCTAGTTAAATTTTTAGGACAACTTAGCCAAACTTGTCCCATTCACAGCTGCATCCTTCTTAATCTCCTCACAAGGCCCAGATCTCCCACTAGGAAATGATAATCCACAGTTTAGTGTCTGTATTATACTTAGTGCAAACACAAGAGACCACATTCATCCCAAAGTAATTCTCTAAATATGAGGGATCTTGTTACAACGGGGACACACTTGGCCCACCGGGTGTCAGAGAGTGCAATGGACTCATCACGCAATGCTAAAGAAAAGCAAAGAAAAACACTGTAGACGAAATACTCAAAGACTTAGATGATTTTAGCTGATCCTGTCTAAGTTATTGCGCCGGTCAGCATTTTCAGTAACTCCTGTAAGTAGAAGGGATACTGAGCCAGAACCTGATCTCAGGTATTGGCACTGGCCCAGGCTGTCCAGAGAAGTCATGGATGCTCTGTCCCTGGAGGTGTTCCACGCCAGGATGGCTGAGGCTTTGAGCAACCTGATCCAGTGGGAGGTGTCCCACCCATGACAGGGCTTTGGAACTAGATGGACTTTAAGGTCCCTTCCAGCCCTAGCCATTCTATGAATTTCACTGGGGCAAATGGAAAAGGAATTTGCCCTCTCGCACCCCATTAGGTATTTCATTGCCAAGAATCCTGCATATTGACAGCTCTATTCAAACTGTTACCATCAGTACTATTTTAAAATCAAGAATTCTTATAAACAACATGCAGGACACGTCCAGACAAATGTCTAAACCTGCCACACTAAGTTCACGTCACATAGAAGTGAATAGAGCCCCAGGAAAGTCACCCTGTCATAACTGTCTTTTGTTATAGAATGTGATTTTAAGGAACATATTTAATTGGTATAAATTATCTGGAAAAGGCACAGAATTTTGTTTCCTGCCCATGTCCTACCCCAATGTCTCTGTGCTTCTGTCTGCTTTAGGATAGTTTGGAGAAAAATACATGTAATTCTGCTGAAGTCAGGGGTGTTACACCAGCATAAATCACAGCACAGTAATGTCCTTGCTGTCCCGGGTTCTTCAACAAGATTCATGAAAGTTAATTCCATTAGTGTGTGTAGAAATATGTCTTTCTCATAATGATATGACTATAAACTTTTGTATTTGAGAATGGTAGCAGAGAGACCCCTCAAAAGCCAGATATTGATAGCTTGCTTTATGTTTAAAGATGTCAACAGAATACAATGGTTCTCAGCATCCCTATTAGTTATCTTTAGTAAGAGAGAAGAAGATTTAAAGTAAGGGAATGAGATTTGCAATGTAACAAGATAAAGTCATCTCCTGCAGCCTAGAGGATTTCTTTAATCTTATTTTTAGAGAAGAGCTGAGGAGCTTTTGCAAAACCGGCTTGTTTGGATTCAGTTTCTATTTTATCTCATCCGTGAAAGTTAGAGTTGAAGGGGGTAACAGATAAAAGTTTTGAGCAAACTGAGGTGGTTTTACATTGCTCTCATCAACCTTCTTAATCTGGGTTTGGTTTTGTAAAATCGGTCTTAATCCAGACCTCTCCTTATCCAGCTTACACAAATATGAGGAATTCTTAGAAGTTTGAAATTAAGAGAACTTTTTTTTAAAAAGTTATGTTTTCTTCTAGTTCGCATCTACAAACCTGTCAATTATTTTTTGCTTTGACAATACTGGTTGTTCACAAGGGTTTGATATTCATAAGTAGAAATATTTTGTCTAGATTTGTTCAGGAGGAAATTTCTCCCAAAATTAACTTTGCCGAAGGAAAACTTGAGCCTTATGCGAGGTCCTCCTTTTCTTTACAAGTTTTTTTATTATCTCAACCAATTTGAATAGAATACTTTTAATTCAAACAGGAGAGGTAATTATCAAGATTCAGAAGTGTGTCTGCATTTTGTTTTTCAGGCCTGTGATTTTAATCCTCTCTGTGTCTGGAGTGAACTTAGGTATCACTAGGAACAACAGGGAGTTGTGTGGATCAGAGATAAAATGTCTTTATTTTAATCATATAGGATACAATCAGAATATGTTCTTTTGACTCTATTTTTTCCTCTTCCAACATGATAAAAGATTGATCACCGAAGACCTCAGCTAGGAACATCTTGCATGAGAAATCAGTTATCTGCTCTGAAATATGCAATTGTCCAATCAACAGGGGAAAAAAAGTCACTGAAAACAGTTCCTGATTCCCATTGTGATGGTTCCTCGTGAACATGATTCCAAGCTCCCAGAGCTGTCGAAGAACCACCAGACCTCTAAACTTCTCATCAACCATCACACCAGCTACACAAAACATCAAAGCTGGTACATTTTACCACAGTCATTCACCATGGCCTTTGATCAAAAGAAAAACAACATCTCATTTCCCTTGTGCGTGTCCCCTTCTCTTCAGGGAGAAACAGGTAAATCAACACTCATCTTCCTGGATTGCTTTGCAGTATCTGATTCATTCAATACTGCCAAATATTTTTGTCTTGTCTCCAAAAAGCTTCCAGGGATAAACGTTAAAGTCCTGAAGGACCTCAGGCCGTTCCCTAAAGCTTGAGCATTCTTAGCATTTGTTCCTACATCTCTAAAGTTCCTGCAGGCAAAGATTTACAAGCTCTGTCCTTTGCCTGATATTGCTTAACAAGGAGGCTGCTGGAAGAACAAGAAAGACAGAGTGGTTTGAAATGCCAGGAGTGAGAAGATTATACTTACATGTACTTCTCCTTGCTATCAAATACAGCATCTTACAGATTTGTCAATGCTAAGCTGAAACGTACATGTGGATTCACATCTACTGGAACTCACTGGCTGATAGTCAGAAGAGGGTGTGCTTGGTAAGGCTTGGTTCCTCTATGATCAGAGGACCTTGAACATCAAAGTCAGTCTTGTCTTACTTTGAATGCACTTGCATAGACGTACACTTGTATTGTAGAGCCAAACATAGCAATGATGACCAAAATGAACTCTGACTGTGTGCACCAGCCCCAAAAAGGGTGATCAAATTGGATCTAATCACTGTTTGAGAAGCTGATGAGCTCTAGACAATATTGCTATAATTTGTAAAACCACAAATACTGGTAAGAACCATAATTCAACAGTCTGTTTGCTTAACGGGACAGGGTGAATCTTCACACTGGATGCACAGAGTTTAATGCAGAGAGGACATGCACAGAGAGGATGCACAGTCCAGTTTATGGTTCTGTCTTGCTTTTCAAAATCACCTGCCCTTAACTCTTCATTAAGCAACTAACTTCTATGACAACTGATTCACCAGAAAGTAGTGAACAAGCAAAAATCTATAGAAACAAGAGTAATGAAGTGATTTCTCAGACTGAGATTTTGTTTCTGTTGTTCTCCTTATATACTTGGGATGCTCCCTTGCACTGCACACAGGATCTGGGTAGGTGGACAGCAGCGATTCTGCATCATCACTCATTAAGTGCTCTAAAACCAGAAAGCCCGTGTAAACAGATTCATCTTTTCTCATTGCTTTGTTGAGCTGCTGTATTAACACGAGGAAAATGTGTTTTGATTATCAACAAGACTATATGAGTGTCCAGTATTTTGGTTTGTTTGTTTGTTGCAGCTTAAACTGAAACAGGGAGAGCAAACCCTCCTACAGCTGTCACACCACCAGACTGACTGCTTTGAAAATGTGTTTAAAAACAAATCCTCAGTGCCTTGGGCGATCTGGACACCAACACCAATGGTTAGGAGAAAAGAAAGAAACTTAGGAGGGAACGTCTCCCTGTGCTTACTGCCAGCGCTCGAATTACTGGGAAGGAATTCCTAGAAAAAGGGCCTCCAGTCAAGTCAGTGAATGGAAGAGCTGCCCCCAGAAAAATCAATTCTGTGTGGTAAGAACCCGGTGCCTCTGTTCTGGAGGCTTCTTTGAAGGCGAATAAAATCAAATGAAGCTTCAAAACTTCATCTCAGCTCTAAATTGTCGTAAATCTTATTTGTGTTATGAAAAGAAACAATGTAGACTGAATGGGTAATCAATCAGCTGGTGTGCCCTGGAAGTCCTGCAGCTTCCAAGTACAAGGAAAATCCCTTCCCTTGTCTTCAGAAGGTATTTTCTTCTTCACATTGCTCGGGGTGCTCCCAGTTTTGCACAAAGAGGGGAATATCACATGCTGACACTTGTGGAATCATTTTCATTTACACATGACTCGATTGCAAAATGAGCCAGTTTTATTTCAAGGGTATAGCCAACACCAGAAGGAAAAATGAGAGCAGGGAATAAAACCCACACCGACTGTGAATACAATAAATGATACACACGCACACACAAAAAGGAAATTGAAGAATGGAATCTGACCCTCCTTGAAATGTAAACTGTGTACTGATTTACTTCTAAAAATGAACAGATGTTCCTGAGATTAGGACAAACTACTGTATAAAACCTCTGCTGGGTGCTTAATATTTTAGATTCCACAGCCCATGGT
Source organism: Phaenicophaeus curvirostris (assembly GCF_032191515.1). Classification (NCBI taxonomy): domain Eukaryota; kingdom Metazoa; phylum Chordata; class Aves; order Cuculiformes; family Cuculidae; genus Phaenicophaeus; species Phaenicophaeus curvirostris. The sequence goes on along the minus strand of NC_091400.1, from coordinate 10,012,657 downwards.
TTCTTAAAGCCAAAGTTTCAGAACTATCTACTTTCTAGTAAACCACAAAACAGTCCAAAACTGCTGTATCTCTCCAGTTCCTGATTTTATATTTAGTTCTCAGCATTATCGGAGATCACTTACTGGCATGAGACCCAGCAATCTGTCATCTTCCTCCGTAACGTTGCATAACATTATTGTTGGCAGTCCTGGAAAGGAGACAAGCGTACTTGATAAATAACACACATTTTTCCTCCAGCAAAATGTGCACAGTTGGATCCTTCATGAGGCATCGAACGTGGTTGCAGCACACGCATATTGCTAGACTAATTTTTTTAATGTTATCTGCAGTGGAAACTACAGAGGGAAACAAGTAAGTCTGTCCCTTGCCACCTACCTTATAAATAGCAGCAGGTTGGAAGCCACAGCCTTCAACCCCTAACTGACTCACAGGTAAAGAGGTCTTATAATACATTTTACCCATTTTATACATGTCCAGTGCCTGAGAGAGGCACTTCAAGGTAAATTCTACATCTGCTGCTCAATTCTCAAGTACCCACTCAGGGACAAGAAAGTACTTGATTAATTTTGTTTTTTAAAGGGATGTATTTCCAAATAAAGCATTACTATAGCACCTTCCAACTACAATGCCTGTGCGAAAAGGTTTCAATTAGTAAAATATATGTTAGGTTGATGTGTCAAGGGACTTGGGATGCCTGCACCTTTGTGTTTATTCAGTGCCCGATGATACAGCAGTAAGTAATACTTCTGTATAGGCGTATAACACTTCAGTTTTGAGGCTCTCACCAGAAGAAGGACATTTTGAGGTGCTGGAGTGTCTCAGAGAAGGGAACGGAGCTGGGGAAGGGGCTGGAGAACAAGTCTTATGAGAGGTGTCTGAGGGACCTGAGGTTGTTTATCCTGGAGAAAAGGAGGCTGTGGAGAGACCTTATCATTTTCTACAGCTCCCTGAATGGAGGCTGTAGTGAGGTGGGTGCTGGTCTCTTCTCCCAAGTAACAAGCTGTTAGACAAGAGCAAAAGGCCTCAAGTTGCACCAGGGGAGGTTCATATTAGACATCAGGAAAAATGTCTTCACCAAAAAGTGTTCGCAGGCACTGGCAGAGGCTGCCCAAGGCAGTGGCTGAATCCCCATCCCTGGAGGTATTTAAAAGATGGGAAGACAAGGTGTTCAGAGATCTGGTTTAGTAGCAGACAGGTATAGTTGGACTTGATGATCTCAAAGGTCTTTTCTAACCGAAAGATTCTATGATTCTATATGTTTCCCGTGATCAGAAAGGTCTTAGCCTCACAAGTTCACACACACTGCGTGCATTATGAAAATGCTGTATTTTGGCATAATTGGAGACATAGGACACATGTATCCTGTCTTATGCCATGGTGTGAAATGAATGTTTTCAAAAGAATCAGAAGTAGCGGAACATATTGGGCCTATCCTCAAAACAGCCCTATCTTCATACAACGGCAAAATTCAGTTAGCTCTTTACAGTTTCCACACTTAGCATCTTTCAGAGCAGTATAGAACACGTGCTCATCCAGAGGTGTGTATATATATATAAATATACATCATACATATTTTTATACACACATGCATACAAAAGAGTCATCATAATTTTTTTGTTGACTTGGCTCACTCTTAAAATGGCTTTTTTAATTGAATGAAACAAGTCAATTCGGGAGCTATCAAATGCAATTTAGAAATTTTCATACACCTCAGATGTGTAGTCCTGTCTCCAAACAACATCAGCCATGCCTGAGAAATGTGTTTGTAATATTCATGCAACAACGCCGGCTGCTGTTTTGGTGGCTAATGAAGAGATAAGCCATGAAATACAATGATCCATGGACTCCTGCAAAAATTAAACTGCGAATCTGTGATGACTGCAGAGGAGGCAAAAGAGATACTTCTCCATGCGTATAGTGAACTGAACTTTTAAGTATTGCTTTTTTTCTTTCTACACTAGCTGATTTCTGAGGAGTAACTGAGTTTTATGCTGTATTTACAAAAATGTTGAATATGGCTGTTGTTTTTATCTACACTCTGAGAAGTTGATCCTGTGATTAAAGAATGCAGTTCTATAGATACTAGAACTATTTACTAATTTATATAGCTAAATAATGTCACTTCCCTATATATTTGTATCTGAATAAGATCTTTAGCTGGAATGTTTACACTGAAGCTGGCACACCAGCTGAAAACTGGGCGATCTGTAATATGTAGAATTAACAGAGCTACACATGTGAGCCAAAGACCACAGAAGTATCTTCAAAACACTTACTTTACTTCAAGGGCACTTGGATTACACAAGAAATGGGTAGATAGAACTTCATCTCAAATTATTTTAGAGACTCTTTATTACCCCTCCTCATCTTCGTCTCCTAGAAGCCTTTGAGATCAGTAGGTAATTAAAAAATAGAGCCAGAAAATAATGAACCAAAGGGTGTTTGGGGCATTTAGAAATCAAAACATTGGTCTAAGACGTATATAAGAACAAAGAGCACCTGTCCACATCAATAATACAGGGCAGGTACCTAATGAAAATTATATTGTGTTGCTAATTTACTTTAAAGCTTCTGGTCTATTTATAGCCTTCAAAGTGCTTCCATTACGAAGATGTGAGGCACCACACTTTAATTACCTTTTTATGTGCATTACATAAGCAGTGCAAAATGATGTAATTGCTTGATTGTTCTTATTAGACTTTTACAAATATATGTATGTATATGGTATTATACATAAATCTAACAGGCAAACCAATTGACATTAGAACCTTTATTTTAATTCACATATGAATCCAATGCAGAGGCGGTGCCAACACTGGTTATTGTCTCACAATTTGATTTACATTCTCCATGCCTGGTATAGACAAGTAGGGGCAAAATGGCTGTTGTTTGCAAATGCCCAAAAGGCTAATAAAGATCACCCTGCTCCCAGCATGCTCTCTGCCATCAGAAACCAGCAATTAACTTAATAGGGTTCCTGAAACGAGGTAGATCCAGGAGATGTGGCATGTGTTGACATTCTCCAGCTGATCTAAACAACCTCCCATCGCTGAGTAGCCAGATATGTTTGCTATTTGAATTATTTAGGAGCTTGTTATGTGAATTATAAAGCAGCACTTTGCAGTATTAAGACTAATATTTTATGATCTTCAATTGATTAGGTAGGATTTTGGGATTACCTATAAAGGTTAGGATAAAACAATACAGATTCTGAAAATTTGTGTGCAGGGATGGGGTTCCAAGCTGTTATGCAGCAAAAGTGGGAGAAAGAAGTCATCTTCTCTTAGCGTTTCTTCTAAAACCACCAGCCTACTTTGCTTTAGTCACACAAACTAGCAGAAAAGGTTTGTCTTCGGATGTCCAAGGGTAGCAGGGGAAGTGATCTTGAACAGCATCAATATTTTTGTGAGTTTTAGCAGGTATTTGCACAGGGAGATGTTTATGTGGGGAAGACAATGGCAAAGCCTTTCATGTGGCAAGGACTGAGGAAGAGGGAAAAGCAAAGCACATTGGATTTGCATAGGAGGAAGCCATCAGGCCTGAGACAGAGACAAATGAAAGTCATGGATGATAAATAAGATGATACAAAAGAAAGCATAAAAGCAAGAGGGAAAATAAACACGGAGAAGAGACAGAGGAGCAAATGTAAGGACAAGGTGCAGACATTCTGCTTATTTCTTCTTTCCCATTGTTTCACTGGTTCTGTGCTACTGGCCATCACTTCTAACAAAATATGTGGGAGTATTGGGTCACTATAAACATAATTAACAGCTTTAATGCTTCTGCCACTGCATGGAAGAACAAGAAGCCTCTTGTTTTTTCTGACTGGCCTTTTAATGGAGTATAGGAATGAATCCAATCAGGCCTTCAAAGGGTGCATAGCTCCCATTGAAACCTGCACTTGTATTTAAGGGGTGAGGCCAAAAGTGGTGCTTTTTTGGACCTTGTGATAGCCACCACTTTGAGAAACCTGATCCAGTGGGAGGTGTCTCTACCCATGGCAAGGGGATTGGAACTGGGTGATCTTCAAGGTCCCTTCCAACCTAAAGCATTCTATGATTCTATGACCATCACACAGTATGTATCTCAAGATTACATAAGACTATGTGTCCCTCTAGGAACGTGGCTTTCAGGTAATGAGCTGCTGGGTTTCAGCTAAGTCAGCTAAGTGAGCGGAAGCTGGGTAATAAAACATATTACCTGGCACAAACAGATAAATTTATTTCTGACTGATTTCTATCTGTCAGGCCAAACATTGAATAAGTATGGCAAAAGAACAAAGCTGAGCGGAGCTGAACAGAGCTGAGAAAATTGGTGCCATGGCTGTAGAATGAGTACACACATTCCTTGGAGTTAAGCAGACAACTTTCTGTTAGACCAATGCAGACTTTGTAAGTCCTGCAAATAAATCTGGCTTTTTTACCCCGAGCCGGATTCAGCATCATTTCTACTCCTACAACCCAGTAAGTCAACCTTCAATCAAATTCTCCTTTGAAACCTGGAAAGAGCCTCACATCGTGCTCCACAATCAACACAGGGTGAGCAATCTAGCCAAGCAGTTATATGGCTTTTAATCACCAAAAAAATCACTAGTTTGCATTTACATTGGCTGTGTGGTGTGCCAGGCAAGGCACTCAGGGTTGATCCCATGGGTCCTTACAGCATGCTGGTGGCAGCTGCCCCACTCCCCCCAAGTAGCTGAATTGCCTCTAAACTAGACATGTCGAGACTTTCCTGTTATTAGTTATTACAGTTTCAAACATAATTTGTATTAGATATTAGGAAGAAATTTGCTACTGTGAGAATGGTGAGGCACTGGAACAGGTTGCCCAGAGTAGTTGTGGCTGCCCCATCCCTGGAGGTGTTCAAGGCCAGGTTGGATGGGGCTTGGAGCAACCTGACCCAGTGAAAGGTGTCCTTGCCCCTGGCAAGGGTTTGGAACTGGATAGACTTTGAGATCCCTTCCAACCCAAACCATTCTACAATTCTATGATTTTATTCTAAAACCAGAAAGATGGTGGGGATACCCCCATCCACATTGGAGTGTGGTGATCATGTAGGAGGCCAATCCCTAGCTCCACCTGCACTGATCCCCTGCCAGCACTGGCTTCCAGCTGGAAACCACATGCACATCACCTCGTCTTGCTTCACTGCAGGAAGAGGGAAGGACTTCCTGCTCTTGTTTTCCTTTACACACCAAAACATATCCGTCCTATAATTTCTGAAGAACGCAATTGTAAATGTCAGCGTCTTATCTTTGCTCAGCAAATAGTTTACTAAATGCAGCTCATCATGTTTATGGAGTGTGCTAATCTTGTTGCCAGCAATGGGGATCTGAGGCACATTTAATCTGGGAGCGGTGGCATCATATAAGGGAGGATAAAATGAGGCAGAATAGTACCGAACTACATTAACTTGTAGCACTCACAGCATTACAACCAGCAGCCTTAGATTAACATGATGTAAATTATTACACACTACTCCTATGCATGGGGCTTTATGAACAATTATTTATTTTTCCCTACTCCCCACTGTCCTGAATGCAGTTATTGACAAGTAACAAGGTATGGATTGTTATTGCTTTTCTTGTCATAAATCCCCACAGACGTTTACTTAGCAGGAATTAAGTCACAATCATGTGTCATTTATTTTGCATAAAATGAGACATAAGTAGTCTTAATCATATAGCTGTAGAAAGAACAACCACACCATTGTTTCCTATATTTGAACAATAATTCTATATTTAAACTTAAATATTATAATTAGCAGCTTTGTTTGCCTTGCTTAGAAGTAAGATAGGTAAGATTGACACCTCACTTTTGACACCAGACATTAGATTTAATAAGCATAATTTTCATTTATTTGAGTCTAGACTGTTTTTTTATCAATGTATTTATTGTAGAAAGCAAATGTACATAAAGAAAGTTGGCATATTTATGAAGAAAGCTGAAATGACTTTTATGTGTTGCTTTGTCCAACTGATAAAATACCTACTGGCATGAAAATACCTATAACAAGAACGGAATCACACCAAACTGTAATTGACATGTGATTTTAAAACATGCTCAAAGTAATAATATACTATCTCCTAAGTAAAGATTCTTCTGTTCGGTCTTTATCCATTTCCAAGAATCTTTTTGTCATGTAAATGTGCATTGATTAGTTTTTAATTTGAGTTTCTAAAAATGTGCTCTGAATACTTAATTCCCGCAGAAGTACATTTTCTCTTTTTTGCTGGTATTAACAACGATAACTGCAGTCCACAAATGGGGAGCCTTGATGGGTATTTTTTTTAATGTACATAAACTTCAGCTGCTTCCATGATCTTTAGTTTCATTGAAAGCCTTATATTATTTACTTATGTAAGTATACTTAAATGTCAAAATAAAAAGGAACAAAGCTATTCAAACCCCAATCCTGCTCTGCTTACACAAACAAGCTGCCAAAACTAGCATGACACACAAGTAAATGAGAATTTTGTCAGAAGTACAATCTGTGAGCGCAAATTCACTGCAGATCTGATGATGGAAAGCCTTTTGCTAGCACTGGGAACCTGCTCTGGCCAAGGAAGGATCAGGCCCTGTGTAGAAAAGGGCATTTTCTAAGAGTCTGGGGCCAAAAAAATTGATAAAGAGCAGCTCTTCCCCCAACAAAAGTGAACTTGAAAGCTATACCCATTGCCAGAGCCTAAAACTGCCCCATCAACTGCCATGTGACTAACAAAAACATAAGGGGTGGGTGGGCAAAAGGTGCAGCTGCAACTAAAATCACCAACAGCAAAGCGTCTTTCCAAACCTAACACTAAATCTGAGGAGGGAAACTTTGTCATCAAACAAGAGGCGAGGGGCAATAGAATAAATACAAAGCAGAAAGTCTGAAGATGTAACGAAGAGGCAAAACAAGGTGAAATGAATTAACATTTAGCTAAGTATAGAAATAGAAGAGTTTGTGCAAAGTTGAGGGATTTCTGCAACAATACCTTAAAAACACAAGGTTTTTTTAATATACATATTTTTTTCTGTTGAAGAAATTAAAAGATGCCTCACAAAGAATATTAGGTTTTGGTGCATTTTTTTAAATCAAGGTAGACAATTAATTTCCTCTTTCTGGACATCTAAAATCTGATGTATTTTTATAAAATTACATTCACAGCCATATTTCTTATTGTTCCTATGTTACTTTTGAAACAAGCTTTTTATTTCTTTCCTCCTTTAAAGCAAAAATCATATCAAATATTACAGCATGGGCATAAAAACAAATCATGTTTGAAATAATCTAAAGATTAAACTTTATTTTTCTTAGCTGATTGTACTATTTGAACAATAATATTTTCAAAAAAGAACTTATTCATCTGCCTGATGAAAGAAAGTACCTGATACATATTTTTATTCAAATATTACTCCCATGGAATATTGGCAACATTTTATATTTCAGCCTAAGCTACAAATTCCTTCAGAACAAATCAAATGTCTTTAAAGAATATTTCTGTTTGAAAAGGAATTAAGCTTTCCTGAAAGAATTTTAAAGGTTGTGATATTCGCCGTCTGATAAAGCAGCACCTTTAATGAAATTCTAATTAGCAATTTCATGCACTTTGCTATTAGTCATATCAGATTAGTGCACATTTTCACAGGCTTCCTTTAATTAAGTGCACTTATTCCAAGTTTCAAACACTTTCTTTATAAGATGAAAACTGTGCTGAAATGTTATTTAGTAAACAGCAGACGTGTGAATGTAAAGGTGCGTATCCGTGCACTGATGGACGTATTTAAACTGTCCACATTTCTGGTTGCTGCCAGTTGCTTTATGGGCTTTGTTTTCTGCTGTTTGCATGCATTTTGCATGTGCCTTTAAAAAATGCCAAGAGATGAAATCCAGTTTTTCAAATAGCTCCAAAGCTGTTCAAAAGTTTTTAGTGGCTGACTCGCCCACACAATTCAAATTCAGGCAACAAAGGAAAAATTTGTGTTTAAAAATTGAATTACTATCCTGAATTACCTATGTTTGCTTTCCTGGATGTTGCCTTCTGTGGCATCACCTTGCATCATCACATTTACATCCTTGGTATAAATTCTGCACATGGGCCTGGGATTTTAGCCACTCAAATCAGAAAAATCCTTGTATATCTTAGTGGGAAAAGGTTAGGCCTTATCTCTCATGTAAGGATATTGCACTGCAAAGGCAAATACCTTTAAAATACGGTACATAACACTCATCTCTCTGCAAGCTGATTAACTTATGGTCAGCATTTTAAAAGGTGAGAGATTACAAACACTGCATTAATTCACTGTACACCTTGTTTTGCATGATAGGAGCAACACAGGGAGTGATTTAACATACATAACGATAAGCAAGCCTATTATGTACGGGTAGATAAAGGATATAACACATTTCCTTCTGTTTCCACAATGCACAGCTATAAAAACACAAATGCGATCATTTTTCACGTTTTCCATCTTTTTTTTTAATTTTTTTATGAAGATAGATGAATGTTTTCTCATTCTCCAGAGCAGAACGGTTTGGTTTGGTTTGGTTTTAAACACTCCTCTCCAGGTACCACTCCTCAGGTCTGTTGTGTTCCAGGATTTGCATTTTATTGCATTAGCTAATTGTGTGTGGTTTTAAACTCATGTTCTCTTGCTGATGTCATTCATTTAGACTGTAGCATTTCTGACATTTTTAGGTAGTCCCCCAGGCCTCATAGCCCTCTTAGCAGGGTCCTTTCAGTGAGGGGTGTTTGCTTTATGATTACTGACTGACATCTCAATAACTTGGAACACATTGAGCAGTGCACGTCTAGCGAGCAGCTTTTTTAAATGCAGGGTCCACTTTGTCAAGTCATGTGCGAGCCATAATTTAGGCTAATAATTACCAGACATGAATGTTATGAAACATTGATGTCTACACTTCCCCCCCCAAGTACTGAATTTTAATACATTCAGAAAAGGTTTTCCTAAGGCCAAGATAAGCCCCCCAAAAAGCTCATATGGAAGCACTTTAAAAGTGATAAATGATTTGGAATCTACACTGTCTACTGATGTACGTCTCAGGAAAGAAAATTAGAGCTAACAGGTGTTAGATAGGGAATGGGGAAGCATTTTAATAGAATTGTCAAAATGCTGGTCCCAGATGCTGACATTAATGCATGCAACAAGGAATGTATTGCTGCGCTGCCATTAAATGATTATTTGTTTAAATTTCACGTCGATGGCAGGAAATCCTAACTTTGTCCACTACTTCTCTGTACAGGCCGCCCCTCCTGTGCTTTCCTCTATGATTTGCATCAAAGTGTAGTGGTTATATGGCTCACATCTGCATGCTTTAAATAATCCATGCCTGTCAAATTCCATTTTTACCTCTCGGATCAGAACCATCATAACCCCTTCTCTACCAACCTTGAAGTCACTACAAATGTATTTGTACATTCAGGGGGAAATCATTTAAATACTGGATATTAAGGTGTAATTAATCTGTGAAGTATATTGTTACTTCAAATATATTTACTGAGTAATCTGCGTGAACTTGTAATTATTATGTATTTGTAAAGTATTTTCCATGTAATCGCAAAGTAGTTACATGGTCCTAGGAAGTAAATTATAATGAAACTGAGGGGAAGGGGTATGAGGAGGGGAGCTAGGCTGCCTACTTTAAAAAGCTTTTCCAGAAATCTTTGGAATTCTCTTCAGTGAGGCAGACTGAGAAGGCAGAAAAAGCACGTCCTTTAGAGATTACTAGAATTTCTGCCAACAAAAGAGATCCAATATCCATGTACGGTTCAGCTGGGTGAAGGAGGAGAGGAGAGTGCAGATAGTCACTTTTTTTTTTCTCTCTCTTGTTTTAACAGTAAATCATTAATTTAAAACTTGCTGTTATTTTGCAGGGCAATTGCTGTAGCTTGCAGACTGCTGAAAGCTCAGCATCCATTCATGCTTCAAAGACAAAAGGGAGATTTCTCTTTCTAATCTTTGCAGAAGCCTAAATAGGATGTAGCCTGTAGTCAGCCCATCTCCGGCTGTAATCTTGTCAGAGCTCGGCACGCATGCATAGGCATGCTCACACACACACAGCCTTACAGACACAGCATTAATAAAGCCGTTTCTCCAGCAGGATGGAAAGCGAGCCAGCAAGCGGTGTGATTATTGCCATTTTAAAATACTTGGGAGACAATAAACAGGTATCGGGACAAATGAACTGATTAGAAGGGAGCGCTATGGTGGGTCAGATGTGAAACGTGGAAGAGCCTTGGATTTGCAGTCCCAGGGGAAAAACTCTTGTGCTTGAAGAGAACGGTTGGGTCATCCATAACTGGCACCTTATCTCCTTGTAGAGCCCATGGTTAAAAGCCAATGCCGTTTTGGAAGCTTTTCCTCACAGAGATGAGAGAAAACCAATGCCTGACAAACCACTTATATACATTAATGATCCCACAGAGCTTTCCAAAAGAGGAAAATACTAACCTAGGCACCACAATAATATTCTGCTTGCTTATATCCCCCACAGAATTTAAATTCAATCTGGTGTTACGTTATTTTTTGCTTCCTGACCCAAATTGGGGGGTGTGTGTGTAGCTCTGAGCTGTTAAGCAGATCATCGCTCCGTTCCAGGGGTAGATCCAGCTCTCTGGTGCCTTGGAAGACGTTTCTTATCCTGTGTTTCAGTGAACCTCTCCTGGAAAATGTGTCGTATGTAAAACCATTGGCTGAACATGACACAGCATCCACAGGGCCATTTTTGCTATACACACGTATCCTTAGTTTCCTATGATTCTTATTGCCAGAGACCACAGATGGAGAAAGGCTCTCAAATCCCTCTGTTGGTAAAAAGGCGAAAGTGCTCCAGAAATGTTTTCCTCTCATTTTCTGTCTCCTTTAGACAGTGCCCAGCGTATGTGCAATAGCGAATTGCGTTCCTCTGAGTGTCAGACCCGGGAAATACACTCTCATTTTACAACTGAGCACCTGGGAGCTAAAGAGACACATGCTTCCTTGGGTCCCATCCTGTCCAGATTTTCTTGGGAGAGCCCTGGTGCCCAGGAGATCATCACCCCACAGAGCTGCACCGTCATGGAGAGGGCTCCCCTCAGCCCTGCCTGCTCTGCAAATCAGCAGAGCCAAAGCAGATGCTGAAAATGGTCCATGAAACAAAACAGACAGCTCGCTGGCAGCTGTGAAAACGTCATCCCAGACTCACCGGAGTGACAAACTGGGCTTTGTGGTCAGGGATGGCATGGTGGGGGGATTCCTGTGGAAAATGCGCTGGGGCAGCTGAATAAAAGATGCTGGGAGCTAAAGTTACTGGAAGAGGAGATTATCCGAGTTGCTTTTTGCACCTCTTTCTATTGCAGCATCCCCTGAGCCTGTCATTATCTCCCTTTACTTGTAGACAGTCCTGAACGCTTGAAAATAAAGAAGTTCATGAAATCCATGTAAGGATGGGGGCTTGGTGGACCCAGACTCCAGGGCAGAGTCTGGAATCCAATTCAGTTATACTCAAGTAAACTCATGCCATGCTTGAACCAGCCCTCTTTGCTCTCAATAACCACCTGGCAGAGGGTTCCTTGTACAATTGCAGGCAAACACAACACGTTCTAGCTCTGCACTTGCCTTTGTGCTGTGCTGGTGTTGTCTAGAGGGCTGAACGAAACAGAAGGTGTGCACAAGCCACTCCGTCCATATGCAAGGATTGTGATAGACTCACACAGGTGAGGAGTTCTGCTAAAAGCAAATGGCCTGAGGTATCTTGTCATCATTCCTTCAGAAAGTACTGTGTTCCTCCCCAGCCTGTGGTCCCAAGCAGGTAGAGGGATCTGCTTGCTGTCACATCATTGTGTGAAGTAAAATGAGCTGGTACATTTTATTTCAGTGTCATTAGTGCAGGTAACTGCTATGGTTTTAGGAATTATTTTTTCCATGTTAGTTTTCCTTCCTCTTTATCAAGAAAGTGTAGCTATTGGTATAATTCCTGTTAACTAGAAATGAGCCCAGATGGAGATCAGGTTTCAGCTCCCTCAAGCCCATCTACGTGAAGTTCCACAGTCAGCCCATTGTAGAAAGACATATGGAGTCTGTATCTTCTCCTGTCCAAGTCCCTGGGGTTTTGTTCAGATCCAGTGCTAAATTAACTCAAGAGGGTAGCATTTTCAGTGGTTTAGTCACCTCTGCTGTCACAGCCCCCCTACCCAGACAAGACTTATTTCTATCTAAATAACAAATTTCCTGTAATGAACAGCTAATTAACAAATATGGGGCCATTTGGGAATCTTGTCTAAGAAATAATAATTCAAGTTGGAATGGGTCAGAGAAGGGTTGCAAAATGATTCCCTGGAATGGAGCATGGAGGTAAGAGATGGAAATTTTCTTACTTGTCTAGCTTTGGAAAAACTGAGGTTGAGGTTATATGACTGCTCTCTGAGGTGATGAAGGATGAGCTGGATAACAATGTTTAAAGTTGAAGATAGTAGTATAAAAGTAGTCATGAATGAATAGGAGGAGGCCTAGAACTGGAAGGTAGCTAGCAAGGCTCTGTTGCAGTCTCCCAATTATTGGTTGCAAACAAATGCAGTCACTTTCAACATTGACGTTTAAGGCACTGGGAGGCAATGAAACACTCGATTCCCAGTATGCAGTGTGTGCTTTCCTGTAGGGAATGATTTACAAAGGCTGTATACAAGAAAACAGCAGAGAAATTGGTGTGATGAGTACCCTGAGGTCATGTGTGACCAGGATTGAAGCAGACATCTCGGTTCATGTCTCTCCCCTGAGCTGGTGTGGAGCACACGTTGTGATTTATTTCCCCATTCTTGCAGCACAGCAGAATCCCTCTCAGCCTTTTCTGGTAGGATAACAGAGAGAGGAATCATCCTGTCTCTGAAAAAACAGTCTCATTGGGACTGGGCAGGATAATCATGCTGGAGAACCACAAGATTACACTACTAAAGAAGTAGAGGAAACCTTGTTTTCATTTCTGCACCAGAACCAATTCCAAACATTGGAAATTTTCCACAACCATAAAGGGAGGGAGAGGAATGAGCATGTGAGAAGTAGAAAATTCAAACATTTTGATTAGTTCATCACATTTGTTAGAATTTTGACCTTTTCTCTTTTTAATTTGAATGCATAAGAGACAGAGGATGAAATAAAATGTCTCTTAGAAAATCAAAATGCTTCTAAGCCCAGAAGACTTTCTAGGAATGCTCCAATCTGATATTTCACAGTGGCTGTGTAAATCACTTTTGTGAAGCTTTCACATTTGAAGGAAACAGCCTACTGTGACAGAAAAAACATGTTACCTTGGACCCTCTCCCCCCTCAGCATGCTCTCACAGAGGCGTGTTCTTACACGGGTGGTCCTTGCCTGAGGCACCAGTGTGGGTGATACTGGCTGGACCCCGATCACGCCCCACACCTCCCAGACGTTGCTGTTATGAAGGAAGCACAACTATTTAGTACCCTCTCAAACTTTACTGGGGACCATTTCAAAATACCCTGCTGATGTAAAACAGGAAAATAAGGAGAGGGGAAGACAACTTCCCCAGAGTCCAGGTTGCGCTGACCATCCACTGAGCATCATTGTCCAGGTGAAACTCCATATCTTCCCACCATTAACTCTATAGTTCTGACATTCAGACTAAAGCTTATAGAGAGATTCATCAGCAGGACTAAGAGCAGGAGGAGCAGCAGGAGTTAAGCTCCACCACCTCCAGTGGGACTAGGGAGCATGCAGACTAGCTCTGTTTAGCTGGTTGACCCACCAGTAATACCCTCATAGGCTGTCACAGGCTGCTTGTCCCTTCATTAGCAGGCAGCAATGGCATGAGCTCGAGTTCAAAAGGCATTTTTACCACAGTCAACAGCCTCAGTAGTGAATTTCTTGTTAATTAGAGTCCCCTTGATACAATAATCCCCATAGCTGTTGATGGGGTCAACTGGGAACATTTCTGTGGGTCTGTCCTCCCCCGTGAACTGCTGAGGTGTGGGGGATTTATTCACAGGGAAAACTAAACACTTTTGGATGAGAGAAAGAAAAGGTGATTAAGTATGGTTAGACATCCTTCTGCAGACAGGCAGATCATCAGGGGAAACTCCTTGACCTCAGAGGCCATGAGAATATATCAGAAGTGTCTCTGCTTGTGTGGGAGAGGACAGGGATCTGGGGCAGACTTCCAGGTGATGCGAAAGGAGCTCTGGCAGTTTACACCAGCTGAGGAACACTCCCCTTCTCCCTCTCATGTAGCACCACTACTGCTCCCTGCATGGATCTGAACAATCTTTCTCATAGCCGTTCTCTTTTCTGCCAGCGCAGAAGCCTGCCCTGACCTGCACCAGCAGCGGAACTTCCATCCACTCAGCTGAGGAACATGCATGTGTATTTTAGATAAAAGGAGTTCACCGAGACAATATTTCTTGCTCAAAGCAGCTGTTCTCCCCACGACGTTGCCACTTACCCAGCGCATGAATGCTCTTCACTAAACGCAAATAACATATTTTCTATTGACTCAAGCCTACGCTCTTTGTGCCATTCACCATTATGCATACCTAATATATTTTGCAAACCCTCGCTTCTCCCACTTTCTGCCTTTAGAGGCATTTCTGAAATCAAATACAAATATTACACCCCTGTTTACTTTTAGACATGTATTTTTTTTTTCAAAGCAAATGTGTTTTGTGTTTTAAGTAAGATACCACCACGTATTTATGGGAGTTTAATAAGTTCTTCCATTAATAACATAGACAAACTAATTTACCAGAACGTGTCTGTTTTAAACTTTGGGAACAAAGAGTGGGAGTATGAAAATCAATCTTTCCTTTGTACTTGAGCCACTGACCCATTAAAGCTTTGAAGATCATTTCTTTAAGAAATTGTGAGGAGTTATTTAACTACAAACAGCAGCTACCTTCCCATTCCAGCTGCGTAATCAAGCGTAATAAATTAGAGGGAAAAAATAAAGGTTCACTCCATCTTTTTTTTATATATAACTGAAAATTCTTAATAGCAGTTTGACAAATCGGCCCACAGCAGAAAGAAACCACCATTCTTCGGAGACTGCTGCTCAGCACAAGTTAAAACACTGCTTAAAAGGTATTTTTTTTGTCTTTAATGGTGGTTCAAAAATGTTCTTATTCACCCAGGATTAATTATTTCACTCAAATTAATTGTAAAAGTTCCCCATCACTGAAAAACATTACCAAACCTGTAGACTACAATGTTGTTAGTGGCTGCATGCATGGAAATGTACAGCAATTCCTTTTTGCTTGAGAAATGAACTCTTGACAGCATTACTTCTTGTTGGTTATCATTAATAACTCTTTCACAGTTTAATGCTGATAATGTGCTCGGTTATGTAAGAGTGGAAATTTAAAATAATCTTCATCTTAAACTGCTTAAGCAATCAACATGCTACACAATTCTAATGACGTTCTAGTTATCAGAAACTCAGATGGAACAAGTCTGCATTGGATGTTACTAAAACCTGTGGGTAAAAGGCAGAAAAGTGGCAAAAAATACAACATATGTATAGATGCGTTTTAAAAAAATCATTTGTTAATTCAATGTCTGCACTGGATTTCACTAAAACCTACAGCCAAAAGGCAGAAAAGTGGCAGCTTCTTAAAAAAACCCCTAACATATAGATAGATGATTTCTAAAACACGTCTGTTAATTCAATGTTGATGCTCTCTGCTCATGATAAACACATACCTGTTTCCACAGGCTTCAGATAACCTGAGAGAGTGTTAGTATCACATGGGAAAAAAGCTGGTCAGGAACAGAATGCAGTGCTCTCTGACGGAGTATGGGAGGATAGCCCTGCAGCATTTCCCATTCCCAAGGCTGGAAGGACCACATGAAAGGGGTAAAACTCAGATTATTTTTTTCCCCCTGTTTTTTGAAGCTGTTTTTGCTAAATCTGCCGGCATTAGTGATTTTCCAAACAAGGGCATGAGAAATCACTTTCCTTGTCCACCGAAAACATGCAAGAAAGGCTTCGAGAGAAGAGCTTAATAAATATTTTGCAGTTTTATAATGTAGGACATACTGCAATTCACATTTTCAGAGATGGATACATGAGGCTTTGGCACAAAACATGAGTGCATTTTATACCTGCAAGCTCAGCTGCTGTGCCAGGCAGTCCCCTCCCACACAACACCTGGACTGGTACTTCACTGGTTATTCATCCGTGCAAGACTATGAGCAGTTCAAGGCAAACTTAGTTATTTGCTGCCTTTTTTTTGCCCTCAAAATGCCTGAACATTAAGATTCAGTTAATGTATTGAGAAATATTTTGCACTTATATACTTAAGTCAGTTTTGTTTCAATTAGAATTGTCATTTAATTTCTATTTCTTTTACATATATTCATATAGGGACATTCATATTTGCTTATCAGGTAGGTCTGTTTATTGGTCTCTGATCTACTCTGTCCAGCTGCAACAGTTTGGAAGTCCTTAGAAGGTTCTTTTTCATAGAAGCATCCAAAAATGCATATCCTAAGCAGGTGTTAACACATCACGTGGATCAAGGTCCAAAGTTCCTCAGGGATATTTAGAGGAATATATTTTATTGATTGAAAGATTAAGTTACTTCGAGGATCTGAGCTGAAATCCATAGCTTCACAGACTTCTGAGAAATGATAATATTTATTACTTGTATTGGTCAAGTTCTTGCTTCCAGGGCCACTTTTGACCAACTAAGTGCTTCACTTCTAGGTTGCTCTAAATCCATCCCATTTAAGCAAACCTTTTCATTAAGGCCACTCATACATGGAATTCTCATGGGAATGGCTTCTCCCAAAGTATTTCACTGATTTCTCCTACTGGAGCTGGTTGAACACACCATAAGATCATGGCATGGTTTCGGTTGGAAGGGATCTTAAAGTCCATCCAGTTCCACCCCCTGCCATGGGCAGGGGCACCGCCCACCAGATCAGGGGCTCCAAGCCCCATCCAACCTGGCCTTAAACACCTCCAGGGACGGGGCAGCCACCACTGCTCTGGGCAACCTGGGCCAGGGCCTCCCCACCCTCACAGCAAAACATTTCTTCCTAAGATCTCATCTCATTCTCCCCTTTTTCAGCTTAAAACCATTCCCACCCATCCTGTCCTTGCACTTCCTGATCAAGAGCCCCTCCCCAGCTTTCCTGGAGCCTCTTTCAGCGCTGGAAGCTGCTCTAAGGTCTCCCTTGCGCCTTCTCTCCTCTAGGCTCAACAACCCCAACCCTCTCAGCCTGCCCTCATAGGAACTGCTTTTGGCTAAATGGGCATCTTGAACTTGATAAATGTCTAAGCACATAGTATTTAGGCAAGAGGTTGCTTTTGAACTTTTCACTCCCAACTATTTGCTGTTGGTTATTCATGACATATATATTAGCCACTCTGGAGCATGTGTCCTTCCTGCAGTGAGTGAGCACTGTCTTTGGCAGGAGCTCAATGTAATTTGGTGGAATTCATCTTGCAAGTAAGGAAATCCCCTGCAGATGCAATAACCCCACAAGGAGTCATCTGGGAAGAATGTACATGAGAACTTGAACACCAAAACTCTCTTAGTGACCGCTGCATGCACTGAAGGTAATACCAGGAGTAGGGAGAAAGATGATAAACTGGGAGCATTGAGTAACCGATGAGCATTGACTAACCGATGAGCTACATCTTCTACTTCTTGACCAAACCCCCAGATCACTGTTCAGTAATGTTTTTAAGCACATATTTAAGTCCTTTTCACAACAAAGAGTATACCCGTGGGCTGATTTTCTTTTTAACAAATGCATTAACAGCAGGTGAAGATGAACTCCCTTTCAATATTCCAACAAAATAATAATTAAGTATAAAGTTAATGAAAATCAGGGATTTCTTGTGTTGCCAAAAGCAAGTGTCCTGATTACCCACTCTTTAGCCACAGCTCATTCTAGTTCTTTTTATCACATAAATGTGCAAGTATCTTTTTTTATGTTCTGGTTTCTCAAAGACAAGAAAGGGGAAGGGGGAATCCCTGGTGGAGAAATTTTATTTCAGTCAGATGCTGAAAAAGGGGAAAGGTTCAGAATAAGTGAAATTCAGAACTTCAGAATTACACCTGGAGTGTTTTGTTGGTACCAGAGATGAGAAAGTGTCAGGAACAGCATAAAATATGGTGGGTAGAAGTTTAAGAGCATCTGAATCACTGAGGGGCTTGGTAGCCTGGACGTATAAACCTGAATCTTAGGATACTTCTGATTAAATAGCCATACTAGAAATATCTTTGTTCTCCTCCTTTCCATTGTTGATAAATTAATCACATGCTCAAAAATGTGGAGTTCCTGTTTTTCAGATCAGAGTCATGTCTCTTAAAGTAACAGATTTAGCTGGAATTCAGTCCATAACATCATTATAACAACACGTTTTTGTGTCAATTATTAATGTACTGCAAGGTCTGCCCTAGCAACTATGTCAACATATTCTTCACCAATGAAGATCATGAAATACAGGCGGCAATAGTGTTAAAAAACAAGCTTTTAGATCCATTTTACTTTGTTGCAACACTGCTTTGCAGATACTGAATTAGAGCCCATTTAAACCATTCAAGCATATAATCAAATTTCGGTAATGAGTTATTAATTAAGCAGGGGCATCCAATTCTGTGCTAACTGCCTCATAAACAATCGACAGGAGATTTGTGAATTTTGACTTCCTGACACTATTAAACAAATCAATATTAGGTTTCAGACACAGCAATTCAGACAGTTTTCCCTGTTATTTGGCAATCGTCTGCCTGGAATACTAATGAAAGAATTAAGAGCTGTAGATTTTGCATGTGTTCCATCAAAAAGATCCTTATCTGTGGGGAATTGGGGCCTGATTTGCATGGAAGAAGACTTTGCTTTTGTAGGTACAATTTTTCTCAATATGTCACTCATTAGTATTTATAAACTATAGAGCAGTGAAGCCTTCAGCCCCTATTCATAATGAACAGTCATATCCCTGCTGGAGATACAACTGAACAAAGCCCTTCGTTTATTTATTTAGTGGTCCTTTTCATTTAGAGCAAACCAAACCTGCAGAAAACTTGCATTGAAGGAGTTCTCTGAGCGACTTCGTCTTGATTTGGTTTTGGGAATGGAATATATATGTATATCATTATATATATACTATGTGTATACGTATATGCTTATATACACAATTAGCTGATTAGCAATTAGCTGTACAAGCAATACATTTATTTACAAGCAGCAATTCAGTGCCTAAAATCACTTCTGAAAAATTTCAGCATCTTTTATAGGTTTGTTTTTTCTTTCACACTCCCTCCTCTCCAAATGAATTCAGGACCCAGCTCAGCAAAGCTTTGGAGTTAAACGGAGGCTTTGGGATTTTGCTGAATTAGGGATTAGTACTGTGGAAAGTGCTGGGTTAACAGTACCACAGGATGAAGTCCGGAGAGCAAGTACAATAGTGATGCCTCCTCCACCAGTTGCCCTTTGCCGTTCTAACCGAGTTGAACTTCACCTAGGGATAAGTGAGTGTTTAGTTTTCATAATCACATAGTCTTTGGCCCCTTAATGAAGAAGGCAGCAGGGGCCACCAGCACCTGTTGAGGTAGAGGCTTTTGTAAGGAGGATTATCTGGCTGCCAAGAGCTGGCTGAGATGACAAGTCCAGTTCTTGCAATGCTCAAGATATGCTTATCCCAGTGTTTTGGATGGTTTTGCTTGAAATTTCCAACTCCTTTTTCCAGAACTGGCTGAAGCAAAACCATGATGCAAAACCCTGCCTTAAAATTTCTTCTCCATTTATATCTGATTGAATATTTTGCTGAAAGACTCTACAGGAGATTGTTTTATTGTGTCAGTTTGCTATTTCCAAGGCTGTAAATACAATTTTTCCTCAGTTTCAGTGTCTCTATCTCAGTCCCAGATGCAAGAAAAATGCAGAAAGGTATATTATGCTTAAAATGAAGTGAATATTTCTGTTACATGCACCTTGGTTTCTAACACAAAATGGTCTCTTGCCAACAAAAACACTGACTCTTGTTTGGTTAGAAAAATTTATGCTGTATTTACATAAACACGTATCCAACAATTTGAAGGATAAAAGCCTCACCAGCACAGAAATCAGTGTGAAAATAGGTCAGAGACCAAGTCTTTTAAAAACAACAGTGGCGAGGAAGGATAAAAGTACTGTAGGGTGGTCAGTTCCAAAGTGGGTCAGGATTTTGTCTGCAGGAAGAGGTTTCAGGCACTATTTCTCCTGTAGGGTACTAATGGGCAAGCTCTACCCTAGGATCCCCTTACTCTGCACACAGAGGAAAAAAAAACACTGTCTCTGCCCCAAATAGCTCATAGTCAAAAGTACAAGTAAATGACAATGGATGCACATAGTCGGGAGATGCTGTCAAAGGACAATGCAAGGAAATTAAGCTGCCTACTAAATAGCAGGGGGAATGTGGAATTCAATGAATCTTAAGTCTGAGTTTTGTTTTATTTAGCTTTCCTCCTAGCCTCTCTCTCCCTTTATTTCCTTCTCTTTAGGATCTTAAGACATCTAACTCATTAAAAATCTTCTTTTTAATTATCTGCCAGGAAAAAAAATTAGCATAATTAAGGACATTTAAATTTAGATTAACAACCAACCTAATACATGGCACTGCTTCCAAGAAAAGAGCATTTCTTTTAAATGGCCATAGACTACCCAAAGATTTCATTTTGGTTTCTGCCTCAATTTCTATTCAGTATAGCAGTGAGACCATTTTTCACTGCATTGAACGTAACACTTGATCTGCTAGGCAGAGTGCTCTCCTTTTCACGTTGTGTTCAACCCCTCTTCAAAACACTTGCCTAAATACTGTTCCCCACACTGCGACCCATTTTTAAAAGGACAGTTTCAGCATGAAATGTGAGTAGGTTTGCAGTCTGTGAAACCTGCGAAGGTCATGTTCCCTTAAATATTAACCTTCAACCTACGAAACAAATTCCATTTTCAAAATCACTTTAAATATAGTTTCAGGTATGCCAGTTTGCCTGTCTTGGTGGTTATACCTTGGCGGACAGCAGGATTGTTTGATCTTGCAGTCACACAAAAGCTTGTTTTCTTCCCCTGTTATGGACCACATGAGCAGCTGGAGCTCCACATTTCATCTGAGACATGATCAGAGACCTCCACCCACTCAAGTCCTTGCTGCGGTGGCCAGTGGTGAATGACACTGACCATCAGCACAGCTATTTATGATGCCTCCCCTTAAAATTCAAAAGGAGCAGCATCCCACCAAATGCCTGCAAGAACAGGGTCTCACTGACCTGAAATGAAGGGTGGGGTTCACCTCCTTAGCAAAGGACACTCAATACAAGTGTCTCTGGTAGGACACTGGATTTCAAAGGCTCCCTCTCTCATCAGTGCTGAAATGAATGGATTTCAGGTGTTTAACTGTAGGCAGTCTGAATGCTTCAAAATGCTACTGAACATTCAAAATAATCCTGGCATAAATAAGATAGGGAACATAAGTCCTTATCTCAGTTATAAAACCAGAGAGAAATGTTCTTAGTTTGGCTTACACACAAAAAAGTGATTTCTTCAGCTTTGTAAGTTCCCTTCCTGCCTCTCTTTCAATGATCCCTTGGAAATTTTCAAGTTAGGAGTCAGTTCTGGCTCACTTGTCAGCAGAGTATAAGTGACATGGAAAGTATGTCCTGCTAGCTGAGTGTTCCAAAGGATGCTGAATGTGCAGGGCATGGTGCCAACAAGCCTGAAAACCATGGTTGTGCTTGGTGGAGGAATGTGCTGGTTGGGCTCCCCTCTTGCTGTGCAGGGAATACCAAAGAAAAACATGGGATAAGCACCACCAGGGACTGTTTAAGGGTTCTTGGCTTGTGCTGCCTTTGCATCCAGTGGCAGTGTGTTAAATGCCCCAAAAATCCAGTGAGTCCTTTGTGTCCAGATCAGGTCAGACCTTCTGTACATCTTGTGCATGTCTGATCTACACCTGTTCAGCAAGGTGTGGCATTTCTAGGTGTCCTGAAACCCTCAAGAGATACAACTCCCCAAGCAGCAGAGCCAAAACATCCTTAGCACTGTCTCAGTAAACCCCAGCTCCACTCTCAGTGCCCCACACCAGGGGAGGCTGCGGCAGGCATACGTTGTCCACAGATGCTCCATGATCTGCAGGGCTGAGCTCAGCCTGCGGTCACAAATCTTAGAGGAAGCTGGTTTCATCAGCTCTGCCGCTCACAGAGCTGCTTTGCTCTTAAGGTGAGACTATCTTTTCATTGTGGAAAAGTATGAAGCTTGAATAAATTAAAAACGGGAGCTATGTTACACGTTACTGTCATTTAATTAACATCTCATAATGTCTTGCTTAAGGAATCAAGGCTCTATCAGGATGAAGCCTATAAGCATTTTCCCTGT
Organism: Phaenicophaeus curvirostris; assembly: GCF_032191515.1. NCBI lineage: Eukaryota > Metazoa > Chordata > Aves > Cuculiformes > Cuculidae > Phaenicophaeus > Phaenicophaeus curvirostris. The sequence continues at coordinate 9,990,295 of NC_091400.1, read as the reverse complement.
TAATCAAAAATGTAGATCACATCGCATTTTATTTCTTTAAAAAAATTACACACTTATTGAAAATGCTATGATTAAAATTAAGAGCCATTTCTCTGAATTAATTCTCCTCCTAAAAAATTCAGTGTCGAGGAGAAACATGGAAATTAGGGTATAAAATTTGGGAATCTGTAAGGATAGATGGGTGGATTCATTTGACTTTATTAAATTTCATTCATTGTGCATTGATAAAGGCTTGACAGTATAGATCCCTGTAATGCTCCATTCTGACATTGCAGTTTGAGCTAACCACCTCTTGTTTAGACATCCTGGCAATTCCTAATGTAAGAAAGTCTTTTACAGGTTTTCTATCTTCTTTTTTTTTTTTTAACTTTGATGGATTTGAGCCCTTTAGACTGAATTTGTTTGTCCTATGTGCCTGCTTCTAGAAAACAACCTATTTATTTCAGCCACCACCATTCAGATCAGAGGGAGGGCATGGATGCTCTCATATATTTTGGAGCAGAGCATGAAATGCAGATAAAGTGAGGGGAAGGAAGAAAAGCATTTTTACAGCTCTTAAGAAAAAGCATGCCTATCTGGGACAAGTTTCAAGCCTTCAAAAAGCCACAAGTACTCATTGCAGATTTAGATTTTAACAGCTATGCAAATCACCCATGCAAGGTGTCTTCCATCCCACCACTGAGCAGAACATCCCCTTGCCTCTTTGCTCTGAGGTGCCAAAAAATATGTTGGGACCCAGGGCTGGAGGCCACATCACAGAGCCAGCTCTCCTGCATGATTAACCATTGAGCACTTATCCCAGGCACACTGAAGTTCAAGCCATAACTTTCAGAGGCACAAGGGGAAAGACGAAGGAGGTGGGGGATGCAAAGGCAGGGACAGACAAGTTGTATATGGATGACAGCAGAGTCACTAAAATAAAGGTGACTGAGGAGAAGACATGGATTTGACAATTTCTGGATTTTTTGATCTTTTAGTCTTAGTGGAAAATAAAAAAATGCATGCCAAGAAGTTGTGTTGGAATACGAAGTAAATGCAAGCTTTCTAAAGCTGAGAAATGTCAGGATTAAAGTTGCCTGGGAGGCGTAATGGCAGGTGCATAGACAGAAAAATGCACTCTTTAATTGAGTGACAGAGTTATTTTTCCCTCAAGACCCCTGCCTTATTCAGAGACTTACTCAAAGGACAAACTGGGACTGTTTCCTGAAAGAAGTGTTCCTAGCTGCAGGGCAAGGAATGGGGCAGAAACAGGGGTGATGGTCTTAGACTCAACACAGGTGAGGCACCCGGGAAAATGGTATTCCTCACCCTCTGACTTTCCTTCTTGCTCGTAAGACTTTCTGCATGATATAAAACATTTAGTTCCTATGGGAAGGACTGTTAAATATGGGGTTTGGGAATAAGAAAGACTATCTAAGTGGAAATATTTATAATATGGTCTCTAGAGTCATCACATTCTGGATTTGTATAATGCTGGGCCATAGGACCTCCTTTGTTTATTACTTTGTTTTCCTGTGTTCTGTAAATACCACTCATAAAATGTCTTTGAAAGCCAAGAGAGAGAGAGAGAGAGACATTCTAGTCAGCTATCTCAAGAGGCTGGTCTTAAAATTTAAGCTCTTCTGTATCACCTGATCTTAGGAAGAAAACTTTTCCTGTGAGGATGAGGAGGCCCTGGCCCAGGTTGCCCAGAGCAGTGGTGACTGCTTCATCCCTGGAGGTGTTCAAGGCCAGGCTGGGTGGGGCTTGGAGCCCCTGATCCAGTGGGAGGTGTCCCTGCCCATGGCAGGGAGTGGAACTGGATGGGGAAATACAGATGCGCGCAAGGGTTTGCAGGTGACTGAAGAGAAATGCTATAGAGAGGAGGTGGTTTAAATAGAAGCAAAGAACAATACAAAATCAACCTTTCTACAGCTAATGGCACTTTTTAAATGAGGATCTCAGTTGCAAAAAGGATAACAACAAACCACACTAGCTATTGAATTCTGTTGACAGCCTTCTCCTTGGCTGATAAACATGTGTCTCTTGCTGGAGGAGTGTGCACATACATTAAAATGCTGGGAATATTCTGGTTTACCCAGTTCTGACACAGCATTTGACTGGCTGGGAATGTTATGCTTTGCATGAGAAAGGCACATCTTTTGTGGAGCTTCAGATATTGCCTTGTTTTAACAACATTTGCAGAAACAAATCATGATAACGATCACGCCTTATTGTGCATGAATAACTGCACTTTTCACGCTTTCATGGGAGTCTGGGAAAGGAAGAGGATGATCATAGCTGAATGAGAGAGGCATTCGCCCATGTGTTCTGCAGGAATTATGAGCATCACCTTACGTGTTCACAGCAGGACTCAGGTGCAAGAGACAACAAAGTCCAAAACTGTGATTAGAAAGACAACTTATGTAGTGCCCGCCTAATCCTGGAAGCTTCTGAATTCTTGAGGTACGTTGCAGTTGAGCTCAGCCCTCACACCTGGTTGTAGCTCTGTGCATTCCCAGAAGTATCCCACATTCTCTATAGCCCAGGCTGAACCCAGATCGAGTTGCAAAATGTTGCGACCCCTTGTATTTACAATGGCTGCATCTGTCGCTTCCTCACACCAGGCTTTCATACAATACTTTAGTGGTTAGAGAGGGCAGGAGTCAGGGAGACTGCTCTGTCCTGCTGCCAGGATTTGTTATGGATTGTTTTCAGTAAGACCTTACCAGAAACCACAGGGGCTCAGGGCAAGACAAAAGCGTCTGTCTCTCCTAGGAGATATGTTCTCAACAGTAGTTCAGTTCATCATATCCTCTCTGCCTCATCCTGATGAAACTCATTTTGCACGTCTTTCCGCATGGTTCTGCCCTGGCAGCCCCAGCTCAGCCTATGGCTGGACTGAGGGACAACATTTTCAGGGGAGGATGAGTGTTAATTCCCACATCAGAAGGGAAGATAGGGGGCTGGAACTGGATGATTTTTAAGGTCCCTTCCAATTCAAACCAGTCTATGATTCACTATGATATTGAACTGCACCTATCTGTGTAGCCATCAAGTAAACTTCATTTACACTGCTCCAAAAAAATCCTTTTAATTCTAGTACATTCTGCTTCAGAATTGAGACCTATTAGGCTATGTTAATATAGCTGATGTTATGCCTCAGGACAGGAATTTAGTGGGAAACTTCCAAAGGCAGAGCAGAGTTAGACTCCCAGTAGCATTTAACTTTTCCTAGGAGATGAGAGCTAGCTTCCAACACGCCTTAGAACAGCATCCTCTTTGGTATTGTTTATTTGACTCATGCCCCTTTCAGGGAGAAGGAAAACAATTCTGATCATTTAGAAAAACATAATTCTAAATGGATTCTGAAGTTTTGCTAAGCATCAAACTTCAAGAGAAAATCCTATTACTTTAGAGTAGTCCTCAAAATTGTAACAATTCCAGACTCCTTGCCATTGTGCTCTGGAGAAGAATTCACAAATGTTAAAATAATCTAACAGAAAAAAATGAAGTAAGGATGAAAAAGAGCAGTACTGTGTGAGGTGGGGTGGTTCTGCCACTGCTCCCGTCTCCCTCTTGCTGTAATTTGTGGCTTATGATTAGCATTTGGCTGTGTGTTTTGTTAGTGTTTTCAGCACAGTAGTAGAGTGAGCATTAATTGAGCTAATTATTGAGAGCTATAATTTAACTCAGTAAGCAAATTCATAAACCAAGCATTATCAAATTTATAAACTCAGCGTGCTCAAGTGTCCTTAGCAATAATGAACTTGCTGAGTCAGATTATTCCCTTGAAATTGGTGCTAATGTCATAAATAGATTTGGACTGTCTTGCATTTAGTATTTCACACCACTGCATTACATGGACATGAAAAACTGGCAGTGCTTATGAACAGAATCCTCAATGTGTTTCATTTTTTTAACATAAAGCAGAAACCACAACACTTTTTGTTTGCTTGTTTTAACTCTGTAAGATGGAGTTGTTCTCATTTTCACTCCAGTGGCAGTGGAACCTTTCACTGCTTTGCGTACCTCAGTCCCTTCCTCACAAGCATCATAGACTAAGACAAACAAGTATCTGGTATCTACAAAACTTCATTGCTACAGATTCCGAAAATTCTGGCCTCTTTACATAGGTCAAATGTTGTGCCAACAGAAGCAGGACTGACTTCCTAACATTGTTGTATTAACATACCTCAGTTTTAGCCTGGGGGAGAGGGAAATGATGTTGTTTGGAATGAGATGGTAATTTACTTTCCATGCTTTCTCAGTCCTAAGGCATCTTTTGGGGATGAGACAGCCAGCTGTGTAAATTGAAATTGGTGAACAATTGTCCACTGGAGGCTCTAACATCTGAAAAGCAGAGTTATGCGCTCTTCTCTGTCTATGTAGAAGATGGTGTTTTCATTTTACAGGGATAAAGGATTTACTGTTAAATTAATGGACATTTCAAACTGCAGTGGCAGCACGTGTTACTGCCTGCGTTACTGGGAAATAACTTGCATCTGTGCAAGTTATCACTTGTAAAGGAAAGCTTCCGGTTACTGTGTGATGGCATGAGAAAATAACACTTTCTACCCGTGTGCCAGGGGAAATGAGGTCATAGGCTCTCACCGCATGCCTTGCAAGTGGATATCTCATGTACAAGTTCGGACAGGCATTAAATTGGTTATGCTTCAACTTCTGATTTTTGTTTTCATTAACATCTGCACTCTTCTGTGGCCTGGAGCATTTTGTCCTTTTTATTGCCTTCCTCGGTAAAGCCGTGGAAAGCTGATCTCAAATTCACATTAATGGCCTTGGATTTTCAGGTCATTCCATACAGCAGAGACTCCATTCTGTTGCTTTTCTCATGGCATGACACCTGGACCCCAGTGGATATCCTCACCTTCACAGTCTATCTACACATCGGTGTTTCTAATTGTACTTGGCTAAGTCATGAAATCAGCCTCCAGAGTAACTTAGACCTCAGTGCTTCTTGACCAAAAGGATCAGAAAGCTCCTAAACTCCAAGCCGCACAGCTCCACAGATTAATGGGAATTTACCCTACGCACCACAAAAAGCTGAAGCCTACAGACAGTGTTCAGGGTCTACGTGTGATTGTATGCTCTGATCCCCGAGCTTATTCCCTGCTTTCCTGAGCTGAGAGAAGGATAAATAACAGGTCTGGTTCTTTTGCAGCAAGGCAGTATGATTTGCAGAAAATAATCACAGTGATTATAGACGTGGCTAGGGCAAAGTTTAAATTTAAAAAAAGTCTGGCTTCCACTGTCTTAACTGGCATGGCAAAACAACATAATAGATATCACAGTGGTACTACTACCAATGCAAGTTGTTGGTATAGAAGGACAAAAATATATTGAATATAGATCAAAAATAAGGGAAAATAACTGTGAGGACAAATAACTCAGGGTCTTCAGTCATTACGAGATATAGCACAGGTGTGAAAGCAAGTCAGCCCTCTTTCCCCTCAGAGAAGCAGTGGTATCTTCTTTTCTGTATAGCAAAGCTGAGAGGTGGATTCCTGCAAGCCAAACAAGGAGGAATTTGCCCTGAGAAAAGAGAAGTTTTGCCATGTAGCAAGAAAAGCTTTCTTGTTAAAGGATTTCTTGTGAAGTACATTGATATTGCTGAAGCAATTTATAGAATCATAGAATCATTAAGGTTAGAAAAGACCTCTAAGATCATCCAGCCCAAACATCATAGAATCATAGAGTAACCAGGTTGGAAGAAACCCACCGGATCATCAAGTCCAACCATTCCTATCAAACACTAAACCATGCCCCTCAGCACCTCATCCACCCGTGCCTTAAACACCTCCAGGGAAGGTGAATCAACCACCTCCCTGGGCAGCCTGTTCCAGTGCCCAACGACCCTTTCTGTGAAAAATTTTTTCCTAATGTCCAGCCTAAACCTCCCCTGGTGGAGCTTGAGGCCATTCCCTCTTGTCCTGTCCCCTGTCACTTGGGAGAAGAGGCCAGCTCCCTCCCCACTACAACCTCCTTTCAGGTAGTTGTAGAGAGCAATGAGGTCTCCCCTCAGCCTCCTCTTCTCCAGGCTAAACAACCCCAGCTCTCTCAGCCGTTCCTCATAAGGCCTGTTCTCCAGCCCCCTCACCAGCTTTGTTGCTCTTCTCTGGACTCGCTCCAGAACCTCAACATCCTTCTTGTGGTGAGGGGCCCAGAACTGAACACAGGATTCAAGGAACGGTCTCACCAGTGCCGAGTACAGAGGGAGAATAACCTCCCTGGACCTGCTGGTCACGCCGTTTCTGATACAAGCCAGGATGTCATTGGCCTTCTTGGCCACCTGGGCACACTGCTGGCTCATGTTCAGTCGCTGTCAACCAACACCCCCAGGTCCCTCTCCTCCAGGCAGCTTTCTAGACAGACTTCTCCTAGTCTGTAGCACTGCATAGGGTTGTTGTGGCCCAAGTGCAGGACCCAGCATTTGGCCTTGTTAAACCTCATGCCGTTGGACTCAGCCCAGTGGTCCAGCCTGTTCAGATCCCTTTGCAGAGCCTCCCTACCCTCCAGCAGATCGACGCTTCCACCCAGGCTTGATAGGAATGGTTGGACTCGACGATCCTGAGGGCCTTTCCCAACCTAGTGATTCTGTGATTCTGGGAAGTAATTGAAAAATAGCACCCATACACTGTAAAGTTCTTCTAAGTATCACTAAAAATGACGAATTCTCATTTCTACTCAAGCCTAATCTGTAATATATTTTGCACACATTACTGCCAAGGTCAAAAGAAGATAAAAGACCTGGAAAATACCCTAAGTCCGTCGCAGACATTGCTGTTTATTCCTTCTTTAATAAAGGAGTTTCAAGAAGCAAAAACATATCATTATGACTTTAACTGATGCTCCCATAATAACTGCTTTTGATTTAGGAGATAAAATTAAATTAGCAGATAAGCTCTTTTATTTCTGCTCAGCCACAAGCATATTCAAATAGGGTGTTAACTTGTCCCTTTAAAAGGCACAGTAACAAAAACAAACTGGAAGGCAGTCACTTATTAATCTATATTTTCATACAGCTATCTGGAAACCCTGTTTTGCTGTCATTATTTAAAACTCATAAACAAGGCTCACTGTCAGTGATACTTGAGGCTGGAATTCATGGGAATTGTCTAAAGAAAATGTATTCACTCCTCTTCTGTGAAACAAAATGCATAAATGTTGTTGTCTTTTTATTCTTTACAGATGGTTTGTATCTCCAGAGATTTATAGAAGAATTCATAAATTGGCATCACTGGTATGTAAGAAATGTGAAGCAGCCTCTGCTCCTATTGTTCCCGGACTGTGAACCTGCCAGCGGCTGAAAGAGTTTGCTTAAAATATCAAATTCACAGCACAGCTCCTGTGTGATTACAAAGCTGACCCTCCCCTGTTTTGGGGTCTTATTGGAACTAAATATACAGCTTCATAGGTATAAATTGTCATCTCTTTTGGTTATCTAGTCCTAAATCTTTTCATTGTCCTGCCCTTGCATTGCAGACTAAGTAAACAGGAGACACCTCCCACCGGATCAGGCTGCTCAAAGCCCCATCCAATCTGACTTTGAACACCTCCAGGGATGGGGCAGCCACCACTGCTCTGGGCAACCTGGGCCAGGGCCTCACTCTCCTCACAGCAAAACATTTCTTCCTAAAATCTCGTCTCAATCTCCTCCCTTTCAGCTTAAAAGCATTCCCCCTTGTCCTATTCCTGCACTCCTAGATAAATTATTTTCACCAAATGCTCTGCTAGGCGAGCCCTCCAAGAACTCTGAAATCCTCAGTGAGCTGGTGCACTTGTCATCAGGAGCAGCACAATGATCCCCCAGCAACCTGCCAAATTGACTTGTTAGCATGGCTCGTAATACTCTTGCGTTTCCACCTCTAGAGGAAAACAGGGAACATCACATGTGCTTTTCAATATCTTAAGAGGAGCATCAGAAAAAAATAATGCATTGTTCATACTTTCACCGGAGATTTGTGGAAAGGCTGGGAATTGAATACAGATTGCCTGATCACTCATGCGGGGCCTTCCACACAAGACCAGCTCCTCTTTTGAAGCTTGGCATTCTGGTCTTTCGCTGTTTGACAGTCCTTTCCCTTGTTCTCGTTTGTCTTTTGGATGTGCAGAGTTGCTCATGTGAAGATTACAAACTGACAGCACACAAGATTTTGCCAGATATGATTTTTTGAAATCTGCGTTGTGTTTATGTGCAGGTACAATGTCAATACGGGCTCTGCTTTGGGAAGATATTAATATGAGATTGGCTGTAGGAAACTTGCCTGTGGAAGACGAGCAGCTCACTCAGAATGTATCCAAGCAAGGCTAAAAGAAAGTCAGTTCTGAGAAATTCCTGGGATGTGGTTTATACATCCCTGAGCTCTCACAGTGCTTTCCCAGCAGAACTAACAGCTATACCTTCAGTACATCTCCTCTTCCTTGAACAAATAAAGTGAAGAAAGGGAGATAAACTCCATCTTTTGGGGAAGAATTAGAGGGAGCTTCAGTACTGTGCCAATCATTTACAATAAAAAAATCTTCTGTAAGAATAAAGTCCTGCGATATTTTCAAAAAATGTATAAAATTTCAATTTGCCTGATTTTTTTAAATTAATTTTCCAAAATGAATTTGACCCCTTAGAAATCACTGTCCCCAAGTCTCAGATTTTATCTCCAAAGGGATATATTTGTCAGGATTATTCCTATATTTGTAGTCACTTTACATTCTACGTAATCGTGGGCTGATTTGTTAAGACCTTAAGAGACTAAAACACAGCCTAAAACTGGAATCCACTGGACAGTGACCATGTACTTGTGAAAGGGTATAAGGATCATAGTCTGAAGCCGGATAAATACTCCTTTAATGCACACCCAAAGACTATAATTCAGCCTGGATTTCTATAGCGAGGTAGATAGGGCATCATTTTTTTACACTTTAATTATGAAACGGCACTTGTTTTGGGAGCTGAAGATACCTGTTCATCCAAGCTTAGAGAGAAGTCAAGACAGGTCCAGAGACTTCACACTGCTTGGATATTACGTGTGTCCCAAAGGAGGCAGAAACCAACCATCAGACATTTTCCCCATTTTGTTTGGCACTACTGGAGCTTAAAGACCTTTTTTTCTGAATTCACTAGCTCCCCGCAGACACTCTGATATTTTAGTTACAGCAACAGTTGCAATAGTCAAGAATCTGCTTTAATTGAGCATCTCCAAGAAATAAGAGCGATCTGAGCAGCTGTTAGGGAGTCCATAGGACCAGGAAAGAGCCAAATCCTGATTTCATCTATGAGATTCCAGGGAGGGGGAATGTAGCTTGATTTACGGAGAGGCGCAAACTCTCCGCAGGAGAATGCAGAAGGAAGAGCCTTGGGGGAATCTTTGATGAGAGACAACAAACTAGACATAAATAAAGACTTCAACGGATTTGTCCCTTCATTATTTTGGAGCCTGATCCAAAGCCCTGTTAAGTCAATAGTAGAACTCCAGCTGGGGTTTGGGTGAAGAATTGAGGGTGCAATTCAGTCACAACCCATGGCTCAGGAATATTTCTGTATGGTAGGGAAATACGCTTGTTAAAGTACTGAGCTGACACTGAGAAGCATTCAGCTCTTACAGGATATTCTTTCATTGAGTTACTTGTTGCTGTCCAATAAAATAAAACATAGGAAACCCTTTAGTGTTTCATCAAGTTCTTGCTCATTTCAAAGAGTACCAATATCTCTGTGTCTGGCTCACATATTAAAAAGTTTGCCTGCATATTAAGTTTCAATTTTTTTGTCATAGGCTTAGCTTCAGATCTTTCTATGACTTTTACTAGGGGCTATTTTTGAAGGATTCAAGTCTGTTTTGCCAGTGCGACCTTCAATTTCTAATGAGTGTTATTTCAAAAGAGACTTTTCCATTGCTAGGCAAGAGAAAATAAAGTTACCTTGAAATTTAATAAGCGTTATTTACTCTGTATCTACTAATAAATCCCATCATACATCCTGCTTTCTAAAACGCTGGAGGTTATGATCTCTTCCTATTTGGCATCCAGAAGTTAAAGAAACATTTAATTATTTCACTTGGGGGAATCTTAGACTTTTCTTTTTCTACCTTTTGATTTTCCCATTGTACAGACGGTAACGTGGTTACTATCACCAATTTTAATAAAGTATTTTTTCCTCCTTTTCAGTCAAACATTCCCTCTCCAATACTATGGTGATATAATCGTATTTTAATTACAGATGTTTCATTCCCTCTTCACTTCCCATTTCTTCAAGGCCCAGCACAAACCAAATTACAATGATTGCGAAGGCTTTCCTTGGACAGCAGTAGATTTTAGATAAGGAATAAAGCGTGCCATAAATCCACACACATTTGCATTGTTTGTGTATGCATGTCTATATGAATCACTTGTAAACAGATTTATGTTCCTTGGTACATGTGCACTACCATAATGATATGTTCCTTTTAAAAATATAAGCATATATACTTAAATGCTGCAATAGCCCATTGACACCAACAGGCATTTTTAAATCAATCACAGATATAAATCTGTATCTATCATTCCAGTTACCCAGATCCATTGCTGTTATTTAGAACTGGGGGAGTTTGTTGAATTATATCATAACAGACCTCCTGGGTTGTAATTCTGACATTCAAATAAGTTATGATAATTGTCCTGCAATACCTGGGAGACAATTGAAATTAAATGAGCACATGGAGTTCTATAACATTAAATATTTCTCCCCTTACACAGTAGGGATCCTTTCAGTACTGTTTTACTGTTAATAAATACATAAGCAGCTTCGTCACTTTAAGTTACCTCTTTTTAAAAAAAAAATCATGCAAATTGGGTATCTTTGGTGTGGTTTTGACAATGTATTTGAAGAACTAATTGAAAAGTTGTTACAAACGATAATAACCATATTATTTTCTGTTCATTAATGCAACATGAACCATTTCTATTTGCTTAAAAATAAAAAAAATATGTTTCGGTCCAAGGTTTCTTCTTCCTCGTTACACAACTGGTTAGAAATTAAATACATTACGCATGTAAAAATGTAAACATCAACACACTGAACCTTTCTCTTTTAATCATTTTAAATTTTGCTATTAATGCTTTAATTTTCCTCACTCCCTGTGTGTATATACGTACGAGTGCATGCATGTGCCTCTGATCTGGCTTATACACTGTACTAAATTGTTCAGTAAATACACTGCAGCAGGATAAGGTCTAACTGGAAGAAAATTGTTGTGAGTTACAGGAAATTAAAAAATTCCTGCAATACCAACCCACTACTCAAAGTCAATCTGTGGTATCCCACAATCCACTCGGCTCTGAAGTCAAGCCAGAATGATTTTTGAAGAGTAATTTCAAGCCTTATAAAGGGTCACATCATGTATTAAAGCCATATTTGCTTCTGTGTTTTGTAAATTTTGAACTCATTACTAAACTTTTGTCTCTTATGCTGTACGTCTGGCTCTGAACAATCCTTCATCCATCTGATCCTTCAAATTCCAACAAAAAACATGCAACACATTTTGCATGTGAAAAAAGTGGTAAAACATAAATAGTTACAATCTCAAGGTGCCAGCATTTAAGGAAGGCTTGAGGAGGCTTATCCTTTTTTTTCCTTTTCTTTGTACTTCAGACAGCAAAAACTCAAGAAAGAGGTTGCCTGAGAGCGATATTTTCTGACCACCTTTGGGAAGTGCTGAGTGCCCTCAACTCCTGTTGACTTCACAAGAGATTAAGAGAGATCAGCGCCTCTCAGTATGAGTCCCACGGATATATATCTGTACCTATTCACATACACTTTCATACATACATAATGAGCTGCTAACAAATAGAGGATCTTCTACTGTTTTCCTTGGCCAAATTCTTCATGAAAGGATCAGACCCAAGGTTAGAGGTAAAACCATATGCAATTTACAATAAGCAAAACGTGTCTATAAACAAAATACAATTGGAAATCTGGGAATAATTTATATAGAGAGCGCTGGCAAAGTGCAGGCATATGTGTACAAAACAGCACAGCACCTCTACAGATTTCAACAGTTCCATTTCTGAAGTGACTAAACTAAGCCTTTATCATAACTTCAGGCTGAGAGAAAACACACTTAGGTAAAGACAAGGGTTTTTACCCCCACAACATCTTCAGAACTGGCATGGAACTGCATATCTTAAAAATCAACAAAGCTGTGTGCACAGCTTAGGGTCTGATTCTTCTAAGCTCGCTTCTCCTGAAGGATACTGTCACTGATCTGCTCTCACTCAAGGATACCCGCAGTATTTCATTATGTGTGCGCATCACATATTTACACTGACTGCTTCTAAGGTGCTCCTGTTTTTCCTGAGATCCTTCTTTTTTTCCTGATAATAGTCCTGGAGCAAATCAGCTAGAAGAATCTGGAACAATCTAAACAGTTATTCAAGGCAGATATCCAGGAAAGTAGTAGCAAAATGAGGATGAGATGCAGCTTGGGCACAGATTGCAGCCCACAGAAGCACACACCACAATCTACATGGGAAAACACCCCATCATCTGGCTTTCTCTCATCATTTGGATGGGACAACCAGATCTGATGTGGGTGAGAAGTAAGGAGAAGGCCATGTTTTGGCCCTGGAAAGGTCCAACACAGAAAAACCCAAACCCTGAGACCATGCCTGTAATTCTTTTTAACTTATTCAGAAAATCAACTACGATCACCTTCAAAATACTTCCCTGTGTCTGGGCTGTCCTCTCTCTAAAGCTTAAGCTCTAAGAGAGTCTGGAGACTTGATTGAGTGGAAAGTCAACCAAAACACTAGCAAGGGCAAAAAGGTAAAGAGAAACAGGCAAGAAGAACAAGAGGACAGGATTGTTTCAATGTCCAACAGGTCACTCAGATGGAAGGAGGAAGAACCTTCTACTAGACCAGGCTGCCCAAGGCCCCATCTAACCTGGCCTTGAACACCTCCAGGGATGGGGCAGCCACAGCTTCCCTCTCATAGTGAAGAAATTCTTCCTTATGCCTAGTCTAAATCTCCCCCTGTCCAGTTTTTACCCATTGCCCCTCGTCCTATCACTACATGCCTCTGTAAACAGTCCCTCCCCAGCTTTCTTATAGGTCCCCTTCAGGTATTGGAAGGTTCACTCAAGCTGCCATAAATAACATCAGCAAGGACTGAGCAATGCTGTCCCAAACCCTCTGGCATGCTGGACAACTGAAGTTAGAAGTCCCACTGTGTTTTAATGTTCAGGGTTTCAATGTTTAGTATGAAGAGAAACATCTCACCTCTGTAACTCCTGCTCAGCTTGCAGCAGCCTTAGGGGTCTATCTTGGTTCAAGAGAGCCATGAGTTATTTAGACTACAAAGTCTCCAATACTACCAAATTCTGCTTCTCTCTACAGTCATCGGAAAGTAGCCATGATGCTGATTTTTGCAACTTGAATAGGAAGCTTAAATACAACTTTAGCTTCCCACCTGTAAAGCCGGGACAATAACACTCGTTAGAGCAAGTAGCATTCTATAGGTGTGGAGACGAGAAATATTTTTAGAAAGATTATGGGATTATCTAACACTATTATGATGTGGCACATTTTCATGACATAAAGGAAGAGAACTGAGACTAAACCAGAACTGGACCAAATTAAAGGATTATGGAGGCTGCAGAGGAATTCTGCTGTGACTTGTGAGATACCATAATAACTTTTCTCTGAGATAAATGAGACACAAATTCTTGTGTCTGATAATAAAAGACAGGTGTGTTATGAATGCGATCTCCATGAATCACTGGCCATCCAATGTAGGAAATGTTAAAATTTTAACAAGATTTTTCCTTAAAGAGAGAAAATTCGCAAGGAGTTGAATAAAAAGCACTACAGGTAAAAGAACGACTGGAGAAAAATATCTATGAAATAGATTTCAGTGAGCATCAGGACAGTGACATAATATCTGGTCAAATATGTGGGTGGAAAAACTCTAGAAAAGGAGAATAGTGAAAGTATTTTATTTTTATTGCAAGAAAATTAAGTTGTGTAGATAACATGTTGGTGTTTTGTACTTAAACATTTAAATGCATTAACTGTTGATAGAATCATAGAATTATTAAGGTTGCAAAAGACCTCTAAGATCATCCAATCAGCCCAACACCACCGTTCCTGCTAAAGCATGTCACAAAGTGCCACATCTACACACTTCTTTAACATCCCCAGTGATGGTGATTCCACCACTTCTCTGGGCAGCCTGTTCCAACGCTCCACCACTCTTTCAGTAAAGAATTTTTTTTTCTAATATCCAATCTAACCCTCTCCTGGTGTAACTTAAGGCCATTTCCTCTCATCCTATCACTTATTACTTGGGAGAAGTACTTGATATACATTTCTTAACATATGGTGAAAGAATATGACATATTATCCATCTCTACCTGCACTTATCAGAATAGTTCTGCTTCTAATGGAATACAGAATCCTCTAAGTCGCAATAGGATATGGGCTAAATGACATAAAACAGTTAATGTAACTCTGCCTGTGCCATGATTATACATGTGGTTGTTATAAAATGATGTTGATAAATTTCTCTAAAACTGTACAACTCACATTTGGGGGTTTGGTTTGAGGTAACATGCATCAGAGCCACAAAACGAAGGAAGAGGCACGCTTGGAGGTTCTGCATGTCTAATTTAGAAACTCATTCAGCTGAAAGACTTCTCCTTGGAGGCTGATAGAGAGAGGTTCTACAGATTTTCTCTGCAGGAATATGTACATATGTTGGGAAAGGCATTGCTCCGGTGTGATCATTATAGCTCCTTCAGCCCTCCATGTTAATTTGAAGGCAAACCAGGTGACTCCTCCCATGTACAAGAACCAGGTTCTTTGGAGTAACTTTAAAACCTAGGTTTTAGCAAACACAGCATCCCAGTGAAATTGGCTCTTTCGGAAATCAAATGGCTGGGAAGATTCTAAAGATGTCTTGAGGAAACATATATATGATCATTTTGGGTTATGAATCAGCCCTTTAACCTGTTATCCACGGGAAAAGCAGTGTCTTCAAATCTTTCACCAATTGCACATCCCTTCTCTCTCACCTTCCCTGAAAAAACAGGAAAATCAAACATGACATAAGATAGTTATTATACTCTCCTTGTACGTTATATAACATCTGTTCAAGAGGCAGTAAGAGCTACCAGATCATAGGGACAGTTTTAGGATATTTTGTTGTGGCACCCAATGCTTATGTATTATAGAATCATTGGATGGTTTGGGTTGGAAGGGACCTCAAAGCCCATCCAGTCCCACCCCCTGCCATGGGCAGGGACACCTCCCACTGGATCAAGTTGCACCAAGCCCCATCCAACCTGGCCTTGAACCCCTCCAGGGATGGGGCAGCCAAAACTTCTCTCGGCAACCTGGGCCAGGGCCTCACTGTCCTCATAGCAAAACATTTCTTCCTAAAATCTTATCTCAGTCTCCCCTCTTTCAGTTTAAAACCTTTCCCCCTTGTCCTATCCCTGCCCTCCCTGATGAAGAGCCCCTCTCCAGCTTTCCTGGAGCTCCTTTCAGTGCTGGAAGCTGCTCTGAGGTCTCCCCTGAGCCTTCTCTCCTCCAGGCTGAAAAACTTCAACTCTCTCAGCCTGTCCTTGTGTGAGAGGTTCTCCACCCTTCAGAACGTCATGGCCTCCTCTGGACTCACTCCAACAGATTATGAACATGGGCACTGCAGGAAACCCAAATTAAACTGATGGAAAGAAATTTAGCTTATTGAAACATTTGCACAACTGATGCAGATGTGATTTTTCTCCAACAAGTATAGGGTGCAAAAAGAAAAATAGAGATTAATATGGAAAAAAAAGGCCATTTGTAATAGGCAGCTCTACCATAACTGTGGTCAGGATTGTTTCCATTATAAATCCAGGCTTGCAATCCCACTGCTACAAATTGCAATAAAATATTTTCAGCTTCAAAGATGGCATATATGGCCTCTGGCCAGGAAATTGTTTGGGCAAATTTGAGGTCATGTGTCAGATATCAAGTACTCTTTGGAAAGTGAGTCGCAGTTTGTGCATTTCTATTCCCACCATTTAGTCACACCTTAAATAACTGCTGCACCATGTGGCTCATCCAGAAAACATAAACCAAAGCTAATTAAAATATATTCCTGCACCTAAGATCAAGTCTGAGATGTGTAAAGTATGTTTTAAGATTCCTCTTAAGACATATTTAGAAATACAAGGTTGGTTATTGTATAAACCTTTGAGATTTACAGCAAAAGGGAAATCTATGCTGATGAAGTCTACAAAAAGCAGTTTATAGATCAATGGTATCAGTGCAATAAGTATCTGAATGAGGGGGGACTGTCTTTGGTTAAGTCTTTGAAAGAGCATAAGAAAATAAGAATCACATTCTTAAAAAAATAGTTCCCTGTATATAAACTAATGACAAAAAGGCAGTTTGGTTCTCTTTTAGGAGGTTTATATCAAAATTATTGTCCTTCTCGGTCAGAATATTGAATTATATTAAATGACAGCCTTAAGCCAAATGATCAAAGAGCCTTGGAAGCTGGGTCTGTTGTGGTAGTTTTAAAAGATGAGTGCCTAGTTCAAAAGAAAACCCACCCTTGGACAAAATCCTTGCCTCCACTGAAGTCAATGAAAACATTGCCACTGAAACTATCCAGCAGAACATTTGCTACCTGTCAGTTTGGTTGTGCCTATGTTGCATGATTGTACCCACTCTCTTCAGCCTGGACCCACTGTCGTGTGTTGGGTCTGTCAGCTCACTGCATGGCAAAGAAATCTTGGGCTGTGACATTTATGTTGGAGAAATTCATACACAGGGACAGACTGAACTTCAGCAGACTCCAGTGGATGGTCTGGATCAGGACAGTTGGGAGGCC
This sequence comes from Phaenicophaeus curvirostris, assembly GCF_032191515.1. NCBI lineage: Eukaryota > Metazoa > Chordata > Aves > Cuculiformes > Cuculidae > Phaenicophaeus > Phaenicophaeus curvirostris. Next base: position 9,973,447 of record NC_091400.1, on the reverse strand, counting down.
AGCATTAGATACAGCTCCAGAAAGCATGTTCAGGATAGATAGTCCTGGAGCACAGTTAAAGCTTCCAGTTTTCCATTCTACATTGAGTCTGTTTCCTCCATCTCATGAACCTGTGGAGAGGATTAAATTTATATCACTCTCTCTGCCACATTGTAAGAAACTATGTATTGTAGCTTTTTTCATTATAAGAAATCTTTTTTTTAACGTGCCTGTGGGTCAATGTGCAATTCAATGGGCTTTCAGCATGACCGTGGAGAAATATTCATGACCAAAGTTAATTTTTTTCTTCACAATGGAACATATGTGGAATTCAGGCATTGCTATAGTGACTAACATACTTGTGGTACTGCTCCTCCAGGAATCTGATTCCTAACAATATAAGATCAGGTTCATTTGATGTTTATATTGAATCTTGCCATAGGTTTTGCCATAACTGAGTGGTTTTAGATTATCCACTAAACAGTTTCTGGAAAGTAGTCAAGTGCTAAAATATCTTTTTATTAAGCTAATGAAAATTGCTAGCCTGATACAAATGCAATTACAAAATCCACTCTGGAATAGTTTAACATCCTTCATTTCATCCTGGTAAAATCACAATGTAGCCATACTTTTAAATAGGAACCATCCTTTTAAAGGCTTATGACTGAATGATTTACATTAGCTGTAAATTTTGATAATACCTTAGGGAAGTCCCAAATACAAACTAATGTTTGATACAAAAGTACAGAGCCTCAAAAGAATCATTTAAAGGTCCTTCAAAAAAATTACAACCAAATGAATATATAAAAAATATTACATTTCTATACAAAATGTGGACATGCATAAATGGTCAATCTCCATTTCTCAAAAGCTGGAAAAAGTCTCTTACAGGATCATAGAATCATGGCACAGTTTGGGTTGGAAGAGACCTCAAAGCCCACCCAGTCCTACCCCCTGCCATGGGCAGGGACACCTCCCACTGGATCAAGTTGCTCCAAGCCCCATCCAACCTGGCCTTGAACACCTCCAGGGATAGGGCAGCCACAGCTTCTCTGGGCAACCTGGGCCAGTGCCTCCCCACCCTCACAAGAAAATATTTCTTCCTAAGATCTCATCTAAAAATTCTACCTTCTTTCACTAGAGTCTTCTTGTGAAAAAATTGTGAAAAACCCAAATTCATTGTAACGTCTTCCAACCTGACAGTTTGGATGTTTTCCTGCTTGAATCTATTTTTAATTGCAACATTTCCTTCACTTTTATTGAAAAATAAGTGTTGAAATTCAATATGAAAACCTCATGTGCCTCCAGAATAATTGTCTTCCATCTGGCCAAGTGAAATACTTTTATCCATAAAGAGTTTAATTTTTCAGTGTCTCAGAATTTCAAAAAAAAAAAAAAACAAAAACCACAGAATGTCCTTTTATTTACACAGTTTTTAAGCAATGATTTTAGCCTGGTTTTTTTGGAGCTGCCAGCAAGCCAAGAGATCAGTCTTGCTCTTGGTGATCTCCCCACTACTAGAAGGCATTGTGAGAGGGAAACTGCTGTTGGGCGATGCAAGAGATGAGAAAACAGGGAGCAAGACTGGGAAACACATGGCAAGGGATCATAAGCTGGAGAGAAGGAGTAAAGGTAGAGGCAAGAAACAGGGAGAGTGAGATTTCCTTCCATGCTGTGGACTTGCCTCTTACTGACCTGGTAGGTTTCATCCAAAGAGTCCCCTGATGTGGAGGAAGTGAAACTAGGTAGGAGCTCAAAGCCAAAAAGTAAACGGTAGCACAAAGCCCCCAGCGACAATTATAACTGACAACGTATCATTTTTAAACAGATTTCAGATCTGGAGAGTGGAGGGATGTTTGATTTTTCAACAAGGAGAAATTCCATGGAAAGCAGATATTGCTGGGGGCAGAGCGGGTGGAGAAGTTGAAGAAACATCATTCAACCATGTCCAACTTTCTGTCAAAAGAAGTCTTGTTGGAAAATATTCAATCAATCTTGTTTCGGGCATGTTCTTAAACTTGAGACCATGCTCATTTGTTGAATCTTTGCGTTCTCTTTTCCTTGTTTATTGCAAATCTTGAAGCTCAGTTAAACCTATATTCCTCTAAATTATAAGTGAGCTCTTAGAGTAGGAAGAGGTGGTTTTAACAAGGAAGTTAGATCTGGGGTTTAATATGAAACGAGGTAGAGCCTATGACTAGGTTACATCAGTTGTAAAAGGCAACATCAAGTATATTGACAGACTATTTACGCACCTATGTTTGAATAGGATCACAGAATAAAATTATAATAGTTTAAATCACAATTAAATACTAGTTTCCTTCTTACATAGTTTTTTTTTGCCTGTAAGCAATGGTTTCACTTGCACAGAGATATCTTGCACCTGTACTTTTAAAACTAATTAAGCAGCCAGACAATGCCTCTTCTGTTCCTGGATTTTAAATGTGAGTTCACAGTGACGTATGTTAACACAGGCTAATTTTTTTTCTCAGTAGTAGGGGGAAAGAAATCTCTGTTTCACAGCTGCTGTGGTCACCTTCCAATTGACACTACATAATGCTTCACGTCCTGACAGAACCAAGTGGTGTCCTTATGTGTGCATTGTCTAAAATTTCACCAGCAGGGTCTTTGCCATTTTTTTCTTAATGCTAGGAAGTAAACAAGATTGGGCCATTTTTAATTGCAAACCCTGGAAGAAAGCCTCTTTGTTCAATAGTTTTACAATACTAGAGCCAGGTTTTATTGACCTATCCAGATGCACTGGTTTTGGACCTTCTTGCTGCCTGAGTGTAGGTAGAGGATCCCAGAGGTGCTCATCAAGAGCTGTTGGCCATAACCACAACACTCAGCAAAGCCATGTCCTTCCATGCTGAGAGAATCAGGATTGCACCTTGACTTCTAGCACCAGTTCAGAGTCCAGTTTTGTTGAGGAGGACAGAAAGGGAATTAAAGATGGTACTAATCTCAGCATCAACAACTTTGAGGGGAAGAAGGTGTCTCTTGGAAGCCAAGACCTCAGCACAAATAGAAGACACAAGCTGCAGAAATACCAGCATGGATTTATAGTCCCACAGCTGTGGAGATCTGAGCTGTTGTTTGTGTCTGTATTGCTAGTGGCATAAACTACTACAAGTCACGGGAAGGTTTTTATTTGGAACTGACTGATTCAGCCATCTTAGGTAGAAGTACATTGGCAGTTGTTCTGAGTTCTTCTCAGTCCAGCTCTTCAGACTCATGATATAGCACAGAGATGACAACCTTTGAATTCTGTGCCTGCCCTCTCTTCCCCACTACTCACTATCCATGCCAACCCTTCCCCATGAGAATCTCCCTTCAGTGGGGTAGGCTAAATTGCTAAAATCTTAGGTGGAGTTCAGGCATCACCCAAATGCATTTGCCTTGCAGTTTGAGCAGAGCCCTCTTTCAGCCCATAGGTTGCAGGACAGGTAGCGAAAAGCATTTCAGACCCTGGTGTCTCCATAGCTGTTATACTGTTTCACAGGGCTTTGTCACAACACTACAGTAGGTGCATTTCATTCTTTTCCTGTGAGGGTGGGGAGGCCCTGGCCCAAGTTGCCCAGAGAGGTCATGGATGCCTCATCCCTGGAGGTGTTCAAGGCCAGGTTGGATGGGGCTTGGAGTAACCAGATCCAGTGGGAGGTGTCCCTGCCCATGGCAGGGGGGTTGGAGCTGGATGATCTTTAAGGTCCCTTCCAACCCAAAACATTCTATGATTTTTATGATGATTCTACGATTCACAGCTTTCTGTCAAGGAATTTCATCTAGTGCAAAGCATAAAAACTTGGCAATAGACAAAACTCTTTCTAGGGAACACTTTATAGCATGCACATGGAAAGGCATCAAGAGAGTAAACACCAATTAGGGAAAAGGCTAAGAACACTGTTAACCCCTAAGGTTCCAAGTAATCATTGCCAAAGTCTATTTATTCAACCGTGGAATTTGTGTACAACCACAGGGGATGTAAAATGGAATTGAAATCCAAGAAAGGCCGTGATTGACTCCAAAATAAGAAGGTAGAGCTACTTTGTTCATTCTAGTAATGGATTTGGTGCCCATGGATCACACTATGTAGGAACATTTCGGTACGTGACAGTACTGAGTGTCTTGCTAGATTTCTCCTTGCCCTTTTAAATTCACTCACAACAATCTCTCTGTGCTGAGCCTGCTCACAGGACAGTGGCACATCTTCACAAATATAGGCTGGCTGAACAGGAGAAATGTTGAGCTTGTAACCTGCCCCCGGGGAGCTGAGAACCCAGAGTAAATCTCTAATCCTTCACCTTCATTCGGGAAGCCCCGGGAGAACACACAGACAGATGCATTGAACAGAAAGGGTAAAATGAGAGAATGTACATTCTCAGCTCTCTGTGGCAGTGCCAGCTATGGTGAGGGCATCTCACACTTGAGGAAAGAAAGCGTCTTTTAAGCAAAGAGAAGACAGCAAAGATCATCAGTCTCTTGGTAGTAACTTCCTACAGCTTCTCTACCCTGACTGATAAGACTTCAGAGCTGGGATACACACCAGCCTCCCTTTGCCTGGCAAATGGAAGAGGGAACAGGGGGTGCTGCGCAGGAAAAGCGACATGAACCTGACTCTCCAGGTCCCCACCTTAGAGATAAACATGCAGAAACCTAAAGACACCTAAGACAAACAAGGCAACTCTGGGGAAGAAAACTGAAGACTGCAGTGAGCTCCTAAAGTCCATTTCATGACAACACCTAGGTTTTTCTTGCTCTGTTTTCACAAGAAGCGTAGACATTGAGAGCAGAGTTCCCACCACAGCAGACTGCAGGTCCTTCCCCTCATAACAGCCTCAAGCATGTCGAACAGCAGCCTCTGCAGGACCCATCTTTATCCTTTACTCAGCTAGTGCCTGGGACGCATTCAGGCTGTCGCAGTGCCCAGGTGATGGAAAGAGGTGAGTCTTGTCGGGGCTGGTAGAACCCAGAGCTACAGTCCAGCAGCTGCACAGCAGGTTAGCTACATGTTTTTTTCCCCTGTCTAACTCCTCAGGGGTGGTAGGAAAGGGCAGACACAGGGATACTGTCATGCCAGCATTGCTGCATAGTTCTCAGATCAGGTATCTGCCAGCTCTGAGCCCTGGCAGAGGACACTGCCTGTCTGTAAACAACCCAGAGCTGTAAACAAGTGTGAGCATTTGCATAGCATCAAAACATGGACACTCTTGACTCTTGTTGACTTTGTTTTTACACCACTGCACTATGCATTTTAAGCTTCTGAATTTTTTAATGTTTATTGTTGATTCAAAAGTTTGCGTCTCTTCTGTATCTATTGAAGTGTTGATATCTACACTCTCCAAATCTCTTTTCATTTCTATTACATCCTAGTAGAATAAAGTTAGAAATTCCAAGAAAGCACACTTCCTAACCATGGAAACACTTTTCTCAACCACAAAGATGTGTATGATGTAGCATAAGAATATGCATGGACACTTTAAAGTTATATTCCATGGAAACTTTAGTGTTTGGACTTAGTTATCTAGTATTACATAACATTAAATATCACAAATTCAATCTGAATCTAATTTTTTCTCCAAAATCACAGACCTCCATCTCAGTCCATACAGTATTTCATTATGCAACGTTTTGTGACCTGTTTCTTGAAAATACATTGGGATGCCAAGATGTGTTCCATTATTTTTCTATGGCAGTTCTTCTGTTTTCAAAAAATATTATTTCTAGTTTATTTTTCTCTGCAGAATCAATAACATGAACACAATTTTAACTCAAGCTGATTGAATCACAGAATCATAGAATGGTTTGGGTTGGCAGGGACCTTAAAGATCACCCAGTTCCAACACCCTGCCATGGGCAGGGTCACCTCCCACAGGACCAGGCGGATCAAAGCCCCATCCAACCTGGCCTCCAGGGATGGGGCAGCCATCACTGCTCTGGGCAGCCTGTACTACTGCCTCCTCACCCTCACAGCAAAATATTTCTTCCTAAGATCCCATATCAGCATCCCCTCTTTCAGCTGAAAACCATTCCTGTCACCCTAATCCCACCTTCCCTGATCAAAAGCCCCTCCCCAGCTTTCCTGGAGCTCCTTTCAGTATTGGAAGCTGCTCTAAGGTCTCCCTGCAGCCTTTTCTTCTCCAGACAATCCCAACTTTCTCAGCCTGGCCTCATGGCAGAGGTGCTCCAGCCCTCGGATCACCTTTGTGGCTTCTTCTGGACTCACTCTAACAGACCCATGTCCATCGAAAACTACACATTGCTCCCAATTACATGCTGAGCCACAAACACCTCTCTGTAAGTTCATTGAGTTCCTTCAAGAGCTACCAGCAGTTCATTTGATCCAGAGAAAGACAGAGACAAGACGAAGCAATGCAGCAGTTTGTGGGCTGTGATGTGTTGACCAGTGACATCATTGCTAACAGCTGAGGGCTGCTGTTAGCAGAATCAGCTGCTTCTAAATAGATGTGCTTAAAAGCCAGTTTACAGGCTGTCCCATAGCTTTTGGGAAAGGTGGAGGGGGAGAAAAATAAGAGGTTTTATAGTGCTTCAGCTGCCTTTGATCCTGTGGTTTAGGGTGTGTTTGCTAAAGAAATCAATTTCTTTTGATTTAAAACAAAAAGTACGTTTAAACTCATGCCTGATGTAACTCTTATGGACTTACACTAGTGATTAATATTTAAGGGCAGTGGTGCGAGCTATTTTAGGTGCTGTGCTTTCTTTCAAGCACCTTTGAATGCATATATGAAATTCAAGGGTACTATAAACCAAACAATATTAGGAGTTGTAAATACAGTCTGTGAAAACAGGATAAGAATCGAGTAACACAAAAAAAGGTGTCTTAGGCAGGAACAAATCTCATGGAGTTCAGGTTAGAAAGATGTCACCATCACTGAGAAGGTCTTTTTTCATAAGGATAACAAGAAAAAAATTAGAAAAGGCACAGATGATGGGATGCCATTTTTATGGCCCTGGAAAGCATCCAAAAGTTGAAGAATAGATTGAACTTTCTTTTTCTGCATAGATTGATCCCTGTGAAGTGTAACATATACCCCTGCTGCTTTGAGTGCAATGGATTTCCAAGGGACTCTTTGGAAAGAGCAGGAGATTATTTGCTGGACTCAAAGCAGATTTCCAGTTTGAGAGGTGTCTAAATTAAATGTAAGGGAAGAACTTCTAAACAGCATGCTGTCCTGATATTAAAGGAATACCTCTTAAACACTTTACCTTTGCTCCAACACTGTTCTTTTACCCTTCCAGTACTAATCCTTTACTCAGAGAACCATGCCTTAGAGATTATTGCTATTTTTACAAATCATATTATTGCATTTCCTTCAGATTTAATCATAGAATCGCTTGGTTGGAAAAGACTTTTGAGATCATCCAGTGCAATTGTACCTGTCCACGACTACACCATGCCCCTAACCATCTCACCTATCCGTCTTTCAAATCCCTTCAAGGATGGCAACTCAATACCTCCCTGGGCAACCTCTGCCAGTGCCTGAGAACCCTTTCGGTGAGGAAATTTTTCCTGATGCCTAATCTGAACCTGTCCTGGTGCAACTTGAGGCTAATTCTTTTCATCCTATCACCTGCCACTTGGGAGAAGAGACCAGCAGCCACCTCACTACAACCTCCTTTCAGGCAGTTATAGACAGTGATAAGGTCTCCTCTCAGCCTCCTTTCCTCCAGGCTAAACAACTCGAGGTCCCTCAGCTGCCTCTCATAAGGCTTGTGCTCCAGACCCTTCACCAGCTTCGTTGCCCTCCTCTAGTGAAGCTGCTATAGGAAGTGTAATGAAGAGCATCTGAAGGATATTGTGAAGCCAAATCCCATCTTTCCTTATCTTTTCACTGCATCAAAGATTCCTCTTTCCATGAGTATTAAAAATTCAGTGCTTGGTGTTCTGACAGTATAACATTTTAGAAATGCAGTTTTGTAAAATACATATAATTAGAACCAGCAGTATTCTCTGGGAAGAGAAACAGGTCTAGGTAGAGTTCTTTAGACAAATCAGTCTGCATTCACCAGCAATTCCAAAGAATTTTTTCAATCTAGCAACTTTTTCAAGCAATAAATCATCATTACTTTTTATTACTTTACATAGAGAGATAACTTATACTCTGGCTGATCGACAACTTTCTTATTCAGCCTCTGACACCAATTATCTATTATCTATTCTTCTGTCAATATCTGCTGTCTAAATCTCACGCAAAAGAATTACACCTTATAAAGAGGAAAAAGCGCCTTTACTAACTATCTAACATTTGAATGACTACATTTATTCAACTGGGTAAATAATTTAATCAGCGCAAAGCCACCCCAAATTTGTTGGAGTTAATGAGTTTTTTCAAGTCAAAACCTGAACATCTTTACTATTCCCTTGGGAAGCAGGATCCCTTGGCAGGAACATCTTCGACATGCATCCCCTCCAGGGCTGCTTTGCAAGGGGAGGAATCACTGGGATATAGTCCCACACTTTGCAAATGCCCAGCTGCTGTTATAGCCTCTTGAAAACACAGCCAGCTGAATAATCAGGCTTGAGGCTACTGCAGTTTAGGCCGACAACTTGTGTGATGTTACGTTTGCAAAGAATTACATACTTAGTCATTGGTTTGTTCTAAAGCCCCTGTGGACACTGGATGGGTTGGGTAAAGGAGGGGGTGAGTGTGCCCAGCCCACTGCCACAGCTGTACACGGCTCACACCATGCACAGCCTGAGCAACAGCCAGGGGTGTGCTCAGAGGCCTCCAAACTTCACAAGGTTTGGGCTAACTCTCAAATCACAGAATACCAAGTAGGAAGGGACCCCAAGGATCATAAAATGACAGAACGGTTTCAGTTGGAAGGGACCTTAAAACCCATCCAGATACAACCCCCCTGCCATGGGCAGGGACACCTCTCACTGAATCAAGTTGCTCAAAGCCTCATCCCATCTGGCCTTGAACACCTCCAGGGATGGGGCAGCCACCATTGCTCTGGGCAACCTGTTCCATCATCTGGTCCAGCCTTTCTTGGCACGAGCATGGTCTACAGAAGATGGCCCAATACGCTGTCCAGGTGTAAATTTTACCAGCTCTGTTGCCCTTCTCTGGACGTGCTCCAGTGCCTCAATGTCCTTCTTTCATCCTCCTGCTCTGCATCTTGGTACTCCAGGCAAATCCTCATCTGAACATAATTTTGGATGTCTTTCTGAGGCAGCTCCTGCCAGAATCTCCCTGGTTTATGCAGGAAGCTGATGTAATCTTTGCATTTCTCAAGATGATAGTAAGGATGGGATTAGTGCTAACAAAGGACCATCGGGAATTCTTTCCACATAATGTGGATATGCACCTACTGTCAACTCTCATTTTGCTAGGGCCACAGCAAGCTCTCACACGGTGCATATTTACTGCTGACCTACCTCACATTCAGACCATAAGACAACCAACATCTGATGCTGGTCTCTTCTCTTGTGTGTTATACATATTTATAGGAAGAGAAAGTACAAAATTTTCTAGGAAAGAACTCTTTCTTCTTTGTCTTCAGCATCTGTGAGCTGGTGCCCTGGTCTGCACTGAACTGCTCAGGTACCAAGGAATAAAAATATTAATAGATAACAGCTAAAGCTCAAATATTATCATTATCGTGATAAGTCAGTCCCCTCACAACACTTAACAGAATTCTGGAAAACCCTCTCTCCCCTCCAGCCTTTACAATGTCCTCTCTTTGAGATAAGAAGCCCCAATTAACAGCTGTACATGTCCTGGTTCCTGTATCTTGGCAGATTAGACTGGAATTTTATGTTGATGTCAAACATCCCACAGTTTTCTGGAGACACTTGTTCTGCAGTTCTGAAGAATTTTTATGTTGTTTTTCACTAAATTTAATACAGGATATTTACTAGTAAGACACTATTATCATCTCAGTGCTAGTTTGTTTGATAGCACATCGGTTTAGTGTGCACAATTTCAGCATTTTCAAGCCACAATATTTTAGCTTGCTGTCTTTAGTCATCACAGCCCAAAACAGCCAGAATAGGCAAAGTTGGACTGGTTTCTACTCCTTGTGAGTTACTCAATTAACAGCTGAGATTCTGAGCGAGACTTGCAGGAGGGTGATCTTCATTACAAACGCTGCATTCACAGAATATGGATGCAGGCTTACAAACCTCTCTATCCTTAAAAACTCCTGGTAACCACGAATGGAAGAGAATGGAATGAACACTGTCCTTTTTCCACAACAGCAGCAGATTCTGAGATTAAAAGCTGGGACTTATAGCTCTTTCAGAAAATGAAAACCCCTGTCAATTCTAATATTCACTACCAGCTCAGAAAGAGCAATATCTGTAATATTCTTTCAGGGCTTTTAGCTCCCAGCCCTTCAAGGAAGGTTTGTGTTTCATAAAGACAAAGACACTCTCTAAAAGGGAAAGAGTTCCCCACAAAGCAAGCTGCTCTGTGGTTTGATGGGCGATGGCTTCAGTTCTTTCACATTTTTTCTTCTAAATATTGAGCTGATCTTCACATCCAAGTCAAGAAAAGGTAAAAATTACCTCAGCCCCTGGGAATAAGATTAGTGGTTGTTTACCTGTGAGTTTTCTTCTAATGGATGGCAGGAATGAAAGACCTCATTGTTCAAATGCAGATAAATAAAACCCCGTGTTCTGTAGACATTGAGAGAGTATACATGTCTATACACTATGCAGAACTCTGCCATTAGCTAATAATAGCATTAACAGTTCAGAAGTAAAAAAAAAAGAAAAAAGTCTCTAATACTTAGTCTTAGCAGCTGATAATGTAAAATAGGGTGGCATTTGGAAGCATAGGATGATGCCAGTCCCTGGGGAGAGAAAGGTGTTAACTTCTAATAGCTTTTCAGTAATAGCCAAGCATCTGCAGTCCCCCATAAAAAAGGGTTTTTAAAAATTAATAGAGCTGAATGTGCTTCACACTGAGGAGAATGCCAGATTAATAAGCGCATTAAGGACCGCTTTGGATTGGAAATAATTATGGAAGATGACAAGGAGCAGAGGTGGCATTGGTGGTGCTTTCAGGAATGCATTTTAAAAAGCAGTTTAAAGAGCCTTCAGATGTTGGTATTATCCTGCGTGACCAAATTAAGAGCAAATGAGAAAAGTTTATCTGGCATTTTGGAGTATTGAAAGGGCTTAGTGTTATAAATTATACAGTATGAGGATAGGCAGTGGTGAGTAAATTCATGTTAAACATTATTGGCAGTTTAAATAGCAACTGCTTTATAAGGCACTAAATATTTTAATTTGGAAGTAAAAGTATATTCACTCCCCTTCCAAAAAAAGCATGTTTGACTCATTTATTTGCCAGCACAATCATTAGACATTTTCTTGGTGATGAATTGGTGCATATTGTCCCCAATAGGCTGCTGTAAACGTAGAATAATAGAGATGGGTTGTAGTTCAGAATTGATTTAGAGCTTTAGTGATGAAAAAGTTGAAAGCCGCAATGACATCTTAATCTTTAGCTGCAGGCTAGGCTGTACGCATTCAAGGCTATTTCCAAACAGGTCTTGTGTTTATCAATATTTAATCGTCTTGTTTCAGCTGCTTTTTTACTGCTTGCTCTTTCAGCCCCTACAGGACAGAGATCTTCACACCGTGTTTCTCGATGTTATTGATACAAACCGAATCAGGCTTGGCTTCTTGATGATGTGAATACAAACCAAGGTTTCTGAGTTTTGCCGTCTGTGTGATTCTCTGACACAGCGAGGCCTTTGTGCACGAATTAGAGCTGCTGCAATCCTATCTGATGGGTGGTTAGTACAAAGACTGTCATCCACAAGCCACGCAAGGTAGGCCACGGTGCTTCCATAGCAAATAAATCAATAACAAAGTGCTATTTCATCTCTGCCTAATGATCGGTTTCCCTAAATACAAAAATTCTCCTGGAAAAAAATAAAAGCTTTTACATTAAGACAAAAGTCTGTTTCTAAATTATTTTTAAAACTTTTTCCTCTTAGTCTAAGCATGTGTTGCTTTTTCTTTTTACCTGATAAAGTATTTGCAAAAATTTACAAATGAAGAATGCTGTTACTACCCAGTTTTCTAATAATTACTTGCAGAAAAAGCAAAACTAATATTGAAATATCTTCTAGGTGAGTGATACTTGTAAAGTGGCAAACCCTGCAATTATAGCTGCATCTGCCATTAAACAGTTCTAAGTACCGTATATGCAACATGCTGGAGACTCATTATTTCAAATCCAACTTCTCAAAGATTTATTTTTCTTTTGAAACAATTTCTGACAGCTTTTGATCTTCTAAACTGAAAAAAATCAAAGAAATCTGTTTCTCTGGCATATTAATAGCAAAGGAATTTCTGGATGCTGCAAAGTAGGAACTGAATATAATAGCATCTCAGTTCTATTCATCTTCAAAGAAAACCAAATATATTTTTGAGACTAAAAAAATAGGATACCCTACAGATTTTGAAGGGATGGGATAAACCTCTTTTCACAAGAAAAGATGACAAGAATTTCATCTTGAAGGACGTTCACTATGCCTCTGTCCATTTAATACATTTACAAGCCAGCTGCCATGAGTTAATCTGGCTTTTACATCTGAAGCAAAATTATTTTATAATTTGGGGCTCAAATGCCTAGGAGATTTTTTATTTCCCAAATTCTTCGGATATTGTAGATCAACCTGCCAACTGACGTGGCACTGGAGTATATCGTTGCCTAAAATTTTTGCAAGGGGATCAATAAAAATCCTTTCATAAATGTTACGTATAGGAATCTTAAAATCTATCGTTCATGGCTTCCTCACTCCAAGTCTTTGCAAGTGTAAAAATTGAATAATTAATGACAACTGATTAGGCAGTCATGAGATTTATTGTGTCATATGTGCACACGTATCTGTATTATTACAATAAATCTCATATACAGTCAAACCTATAAGAAAGAAACACTTTAAAACCCATATTTTACAAAGAGTCATCAATTTGCAGAGGTTTTCCTTGCTCTGCTGACTGGCCAAAATGTTACCTTTCCTTAATACCATTCTACTAGATGATTGGGGCCAAAACATTCATCATGTGGAGTCACAAACTGAGTTGTGGCTGCTATAGGGAGCTGCAGTCCTATGAGTATTGAGTTACTTGCAGCACCAAGCTTGTCAAGAGGAGGTCAAAGAGATACCTCAAAGAAGTGTCTGGCCATTAAAAATCAGGTAAGCTAATATCCAGAGCTAAATTGTTAAAAAAAAAGATAATTCAGGCTGCAGACAGTGAGGGGAAGTTGGACAATGCAAAGAAACTTCCAACTGTCATAGGGCTGAAAAACTCTTGATATGGAAACCGCTTGAATATGCATCATAGGTAATGTAATAAAAATCATAACATGTGCATGCCATTAGCATCCAAAAAAGAACAAAATAAGAAATTATGCACATGAATGTACATGAAAAGAATTGTAAAACCTGCCGCTGCTCTGATGGTCTAGAGGATTTTATGTGTGTTAACCAATTGAATGGCATATCTCCGCATGTTTAGTAGAGGCATGGATAGCATAAATACTGCTTTCATAATATTTTGTCTTTGTATGCATAAAGAGAAGGCAGATAGTTTTGATTTTGTCTTAAATAATAGAAAGAAATAAACCTTGATAGAAATGCTTAGCTGGCATAAATTGTCATTGTTTAGATATCTGTGGCAAATTATGCCAGGTCGGATTCAAAGGATTCCAAAGACAGGACTGCATCTGCGTGATTAGGCTTGAAGTCACAGCAGAGGTTATCATAGTAAAATTATAACATTTGAAAGGCCATTTTTTAGGTAAAAACAATGGAAAAAAAGATTTTTTAAAATTCATAATTAGGAGGAAAACAATCAATGAACACTTTACTGCATGAAACAGATTTCAAATTCACACAAACCACTACCCATTAAGCTTCTCATGTCTTATTTTTCCCCAGGAAATCTCTTTCTAAACATCAGTTTTACAAAAAAAGCCCATAGTAACTTATGGCAGCTGCCTATACTGCACTGTAAACATTAAATCTGTCACTTCTTCATGAGAAGTTCTGACACTTGTTTGCCTGGCTTTTTTTTGAAGGAAATATTACTTCTGATAAACTGTGAAACGCGTAGAATCATAGAATCATTAAGGTTGGAAAAGACCTCTAAGATCATCGGGTCCAACATTTAACACAACACCATCATGCCTACAAATAGGATGTTATAAGAACATTTCTCCCTTCAATTCATAGAATCATAGAATCATCAGGTTGGAAGAGACCCACCAGATCATCAAGTCCAACCATTCCTATCAAACACTAAACCGTGCCCCTTAGCACTTTGTCCACCCGTGCCTTAAACACCTCCAGGGAAGGTGAATCAACCACCTCCCTGGGCAGCCTGTTCCAGTGCCAAATGACCCTTTCTGTGAAGAAGTTTTTCCTAATGTCCAGCCTAAATTTCCCCTGGCGGAGCTTGAGGCCATTCCCTCTTGTCCTGTCCCCCGTCACTTGGGAGAAGAGGCCAGCACCCTCCTCTCCACAACCTCCTTTCAGGTAGTTGTAGAGAGCAATGAGGTCTCCCCTCAGCCTCCTCTTCTCCAGGCTAAACACCCCCAGCTCTCTCAGCCGCTCCTCATAAGGCCTGTTCTCCAGCCCCTTCACCAGCTTCGTTGCTCTTCTCTGGACTCGCTCCAGAGCCTCAACATCCTTCTTGTGGTGAGGGGCCCAGAACTGAACGCAGTATTCAAGGAACGGTCTCACCAGTGCTGAGTACAGAGATCTAAGGCACTGAAATTTATATAGGAAGTCCAAGAAAGATTATGGTAATTCATATTAACAACGGTTGTTTTCAACTCTAAATTTCCATTAATCACCTGACATGGTCAAAATAAGGAGGAACTAGAGTGTTAATTCTTGACCTAGATGCAGATATTTGGAAAGACTCTGAGGTTACAGTTTCACAGTTTTTGTCAGGCAGCTGCAGAAGATGATAGCTTTAATTTTTTCTGTTAGGGTTTCTGTTTGGAACTACTTCAAACTTCATCACAAACTGTATCGCCACATAGGAAGGGTAACAAGCATTGCTAAATGAGTTGGTTTCTTGAAAATTCATGCTGAAAATTCATTCTAAAGCTATAAAATGCCTCCCAAAACTAGGCTTAAAAAGAAGAAATAGATACAGAAAAGTAAGATCTAGTCTACCAAGAATTTGTTGTAGTCTGGACTTATTGTTCAGAATTAGAGAGGTTAAAAATATGTCCCAGACTTTGAAGTTACAAAGGCTTAGACACTTGCTTCCAAAGAAGATAGACAGTTGTTCATTGCATACAATGTTTCAAATTATAAACTCTATGTCATAAATAAATTCCCACTTGAGGAAACATATACTCTTGTGAAATCATTGTTCATAACTCTCAAACCTTCTTGTTCATACCAAGAGTCTGAATATGGTCTTCAACAAGGTTTTTCGTAGATTCCTCAGCAGCAAGAAATTCACTTAATGATCTCCACTTTTGAACTCATCTGGAAGAACTATTCTCTCTACTGACACAATTTATTACCTGGAATCCTATGATTAGAAGAATGTCTCAGAGGAGATACCCTACAAATCAACAAGGCTTTAAAAATTCAGCAGCTGTTTATGAAGTCTAGAAAGCCACTATCTGATGTCTGCTCGTCATAGAAAGCTGACAAAGTTGGAGAACTATGGACATTTTGGTAAAAACTGGTAAATAACCTGCTTTCATATGGAATAAATCAGGAACTGGGTACATGCAATCTGATGGTGACACAGCAAAATCTTACAAAATATCAAAACTCACACAAAATAATTTCCATTTCAATATAATTCGTGGAATCATAGAATCACTAGGTTGGAAAGCACCCACTGGATCATCGAGTCCAACCATTCCCATCAGTCACTAAACCATACCCCTCAGCACCTCATACACCCATCTTTTAAACACCTCCAGGGAAGGTGTTTAAATTCTTTGTAAATGCTGATTTAAAAGAATTTGTAGATTCTTTGGAGTGGGACTATCTGTTAATCTGTCTTTGAACAACGTGACTTTTATTAGGTTTGTGGTCATAACCACAATGTTTACAAGAAAAAAATTCAAAACTTCTGTGATAATGTTTTATAAAAGTGTTCGCAGAGGTGGCACCAGCCTCAAGGAGTATATCCCAATTAAAAATAAGCACCTCTGCATTTCCAGTGTGTTTGAACTGTTGAAGGAGTAAATTGAAGTCCATTCTTGACATAAAGGGAAATAAGGAAGTAGTAATAGGTTTTATCGAATTTTAAATAACTATCCAAAAATCTGTTGTAGTCTGGACCTGTTCTTTAGAATTGGAGAGGTTAAAAATGAGGGCCCCAACCTTTGAAGTTACAAAAGCATAGACATTTGCTTCAAAAGAAGATAGACAGTTGTTTGTTGCATATAATATTTCAAATTATGAACTCTATGCCATAAATTCCTACTTGAGGAAGCATATGTTCTTGTGAAAGCATTGTTCGTAACTCTAAAAACCTCTATAGCACTAAGACACACAATCAAATGTATTCTCTTCAACAATCATATAGAAGGAACTAGACAAGAGGGAGGAAGATAATGAAGTTATGCCTGTGACTACTTAATCTCTTCAGATTTGTATTTGTACATCAATAATAGCTGTATATAGGGCATGAAAAAGTTCTTGCACTGAATAAATTTCAGCTTAGGCTTGAAAATCTAAAGCACTAGAAGTTTTGTCTTAATATTCCACATAAGTACTCTGTGTGGTTTTTTTCATAAGAGTAGAGAATAGTATGGATATTATTTTTTAAATGACAGTGGAAAAAAAAAAAGTAGCTTTTCTCCCTCTCTTTTTGCAAAAGAGTAGTTTCCACAAGGAATGTGCACAACTGCCTAAAGGGAGGGATAGTAGATTTCAAGAATTATGTCTGTTTCCTTTACTTTTCAACTGACATCTGTCTCAAGTAAAATTGACAGCTCCATCTGAAGGACCTACACTCAATTGGAAAATTATCTGGTTTTAATAGAGTTCTTTTGAATTTTATGAAATTACTGTTGGGTAAACAGCTGCCACTTAAAAAACCTGTTGTGGGATCTTGCTAACATGACTAAAGTGAGATAGTTTCTGGCAAAGTTATCTCTCCCACCTTTGGGCAAACATTCCTAACCAACTCGGATACACCAGCGTGTTAAATGAGTGCAAATGTTCATTGACAGATGGACTGAAATAAGGGGAAACTTCACTGTATCTTCAAGGAAGAGAACAATCTTATAAGGCTGCCCTGAGGTCTCCCTGGGGCCTTCTCCAGGCTGAACAACCCCAACTCTCTCAGCCTGTCCTAACTTTAGGCAGAAAGCATGAAGCCTGAGCTCAAATACAATTGCAAGATGAAAAAAAGTGCTTTGGTACCATTCAGAAGTGATAAATTGCCAAGACACATGCCTCTACACGTCAGTGTCCCAGAAAGAAACTGAAAGCAAACCTGTAACAGATCTGCAAAAGAGACAAGTTAAACACAGCATAAGGAAGAATTTCTTCACTATGACAGTGGGGAGGCCCTGGCCCAGGTTACCCGGGGAAGCTGTGGCTGCCCCATCCCTGGAGGTGTTCAAGGCCAGGTTGGATGGGGCTTGGAGCAACCTGATCCAATGGGAGGTGTCCCTGCCTATGGCAGGGGGTTGGAACTGGATGATCTTTGAGGTCCCTCCCAACCCTAACTACTATGTGATTCTATGATTCCATGAAATTTATTCAGGTTAAGTTCTTAATGATTTTGTGCCTTGTGTTCCAAAGTCTTTCTCTAATCTGATGATCGTCTTTACTAGCTTGGATCATTTCAAAGAGAAAAGGGAAGTATCTGCTTAGCCGCTTAAGTGAATGCTGTAATCTTTAAAATCTCTTCTCATTTGAGTTACCATGTTGCTGAAGACAGAAGGCTTTGCTTTGTCACAGAAAGCTTGTTTGTACCTGTAAGGAAAAACTGACTGTCAGCAAAAGTGAATGGAAAGTCAGACAAGAAAGCTGATTGAACACCTCCCTCAGACAACACTACTCTGACTGAACTTAGATCAAGATGTTCAAAATAAGCTTCCACCTTGCAGAGAGACAAGTTTACTGTCCCTGTTGCTGTCACCAGCTTGCCTGTATGTGTAACAAGCATTTGCTTCATCACTGCTTACCAAGTGGGCAGAGCACGTGTCAATGCACTTGAAGTTACAAGGAAATTACACAAAGTGTGTAAAGTGCATCAAGAGTGACAGAGATGGTGCATATTTGGTGACAGGGAGTTTGCTCGCTTGATAGGACACTTCTTCAAAGCAGCTTATAATGACCACTGGAAAGATTATACTAGTCGCTTGGAAGCTCTGGCAGCCAACATGAAAAGCATCCTGGATGACTTTATCAGAGCTTTACCAGTAGAGTCACGTCTATTTTCAGATCCCTGTAATGAAATGATTGGCAAACATGTAAGTAATGGTTGTCAAGAGCAAAGTACTTGCTTAGTGCTTTGAACTCCAAAAATTTCTTTCATTATGATCCATTTGAACATCTTGAAATCTAAGCATAGCTTTGCTGGATTGTTTTCTCTCTGGATATTTTCATGACTAAACGATTTCTGCTTACATTTGCAAGTAAAGAGACTAATGGCTTTGAATATGCATGCTAAAATTGAGATCTCATTTTAAAAAAATCAGTTTGGAATGTAAATAGGAGTTGCCCTTCATCATTTTTTTGGCTCATAGTGATATATAGAGTGAAGCAGAGGAGCTCTTCTTGGTATTCAAATGTCATTTTCTCTAATACATCTTGAAGTAAGCAAGGAGAGTGATTAGATAAGAAAAAGCACTGCTGCTCTTGCCTCAACCTGGCTGCTACGGAGAAACAACAAACTACTTGAATTACCCAGCACAGGTGACCTGACATTTGAATTCAAACAAGACCCTTTTACTGGATTAGAGTAAAAAAGAAAGAAACAGAGCCCTGATCTGCAGAGAGTACATTATATTCTTGATGCCATTCCCAGCTGTAGACTTCTGTGAAGCTGGTTTACAGTATAGCATTAGGGAAAATATAGTCATCATAAAATAGATGCAAAAAGAGACCTCTGTTTAAAGCTGCCATCCATCCTATCAAACCCTCACTTTCTTTCTGCCAAAAATCACGCACAACCACCTCAAATTATAAGTACGTGGAAGTGTATCATTTTCTCCTTTGTTTTAACAACCCCTTTAACTATTCCCAGCTAAAATGGTTGATTACAAGCATATTACATATCACTTTACATAAGTGATGTTTCTCCAGATTCCATGTGTCTAAGGACTGACAAAACATTCAAGGTTCATAAGAGGTTTTGTCAGATGTAGAACTTATCCTGGAGTAGGCACACTTGTTTTGAAGACTTTATTAAGAGAAGGACTTCTGGTCAGCATCAAGGCTCACAAAACTTCCATGATAACGCTGATTTTTTCTAGTTTCTGGAGACTAAGGCACTGATGATAGCATATCCATCTGGGAAAAGGATCCATTGGTCTCATGTATGCATACTTTTACAATTTATTCATGTTTTAAAAGCACCCCAACACCTTCATGTGGAAAGCAGCAGGGAAGGAGATGCTGCAAGAAGCAAAAGAGATGGGGAGCTGAAAAAAAATCCTAGATGTTAAGAATTTTCCAGTTTGATGCAGAACCCCATGAGTCTCATCCTTTTCATTTGTCACCCTGATTTTTGTTATTTACAGACTCCTAACTAATGAAAATGTGCCAAAGCTTTACTTAAAAACTTCTACTCTCTAGTCGCTTAGGCTGTCATTTAATTCATAACTGTAATTTGGAAGCAAAACAGAACAAAGAATTTTTTCTCTGTATTTGGAAGCTTAATCAACAAGATAATGATGGAAATAATCTGTCTCCTGTTTTACATATATTGTTCAGGAACAATGCTATCCCTGCCATCCCTGATCAAGAGCCTCTCCCCAACTTTCCCGCAGCCCCTTTCAGTACTGGAAGCTGCTCTGAGGTCTCCCTGGAGCCTTCTCTTCTCAAGGTGGGACAACCCCAACTCTCTCAGCCTGTCCTTGTATGGAAGGTGCTCCAACCCTCAGATCATCTTCGTGGCCTCCTCTGGACTCACTCCAACAGCTCCATGTTCTTCCTGTGCTGAGGACTCCAAAACTGAATGTAGGATTTCAGGTGAGGCCTCACCAGAGCAGAGCAGAGGGGCAGAACCCCCTCCCTCTCCCTGCTGGCCACATTTCTTTTGATGCAGCCCAGGACATGATCGGCTTTCTGGGTTGCAAGCACACATTGCCAGCTCACGTTGAACTTCTCATCCACCAGCACCCCAAGTCCTTCTCTTCAGGGCTATTCTCAGTCCATTCTCCATCCAGTCTGTATTTGTGCTTGGGTTTGCGCTGACCCAGTTGCAGGACCTTGCACTCACGTTAAAGGGAAGAGCAAATTTCATTCTGTGATCCATCTATTTATTTTAATCCACTCATTCTTTGAAAAAAAATGAATGAGAATTTAAACACACACAGCAGTTTTACCAGGAGCAACTTTTTTTTTTCTAATTATGTATTCTGCACTTATTAATCAATGCTACAATTTCCTGTGACATTTAACATAGATACATTTTCATTCCAAAATTTAGCAGTTCGCTGTATCATGAGACACATGGCACAGGCATTGCAAATGTAAATAAATGTAGGCATCTGGATTTTAACCACTGCTCTCAGAGAAACGTCTTTTTTAATGTGGTGTAACTTGCAATCATGCTGAATGTCATCACAGCTTTGGAGAGTGGGCAAGTCTTCATCAAACTTAATTTTTACTGAAAAAAGTCCTGGCATTTGTGCAAAAATAATGTAACCCATAAAAGAGGGAAGAGAGGAATGTAGCTAATAATCCTATTTATGTTCTTACACACTACATTTCATTTACTAGAAATAGCATGACTAAATTCTAATAAATAAATATACTAATTGGTCATTGGAAATGCAAATTTCAACAACAATCTTTAATGCAGTATAATAAAACCCATTACATGCACCAGCTTTGTAGATGCTTTGATTGTAAATAAGAGATTAGTTTTAAATTCAGATGTGCTGAACAGGTTGGCATCATTTCAGGTAGCAGTGGATTTAGGCTGCTTGCCAATCTGTGGGAAGAGCAGATATATTAATACCTGCACTGTTTCTGCTCTCATATATTCACTCTGAGTATTTGCTGTTTGCTACATTAAATTATATTGAGTGGCAGACATAAATACATTTTTAATCTTCCAGTTTCTTGCAGATCACTTTTCTTAGTTTTAGTAGATTCCAAGGGACCATTTTGTCTTGGAGCTTGTTTCACTTCTCAGTCATGTCCAAATAACCTGTCTTGATGACCACAGGATAAGACACCTTCTCTCTGAAAATGAAAAACTGATGCGTCATTTCCCTTGCAGCTGGGATATTGCAAACATGTGCCTTCACCATCCTTCATTTTCTCTTTCTGTGATACTGTCCATCCCAGTTCCCATGAAATCAGTGAACGATTTTCTCCTTCGCAAATCTGCAGATGGTCTCAGCTATCCTAGATCCATGCCAGTTTACATTGGCCTAAGGTCTGTTCCTTGCCTGACATGACTTAAAATACTGTGAGAAATTATATATATGTGACTGCTTGAGCAGACAAATATCTTGGTCCTACACCATGCAAGCCAGTAAAAGTTTTGGCCAATGTGCCAGAAGGAGAAAATCAAACAATTTTGGACAGGATCACACCAATGTGATTTGTACAAATATACCTTGCTAAGCTTTACTGGTTTTAAGACTTCTATTCTTCCGGACTGTATTTCAATGGGTCATAGAATCATTGAGATTGGAAAAGACCTCTAAGATCATCCAGTCTAACGATCAACACTATAGCAGCCTGCCCACTAAACCATGTCCCAGAGCACCACATCCACGTGGTTTTTGAACACCTCCAGGGACAGAAAATCCACCACTGCCCCGGGCAGCTTTTGCAAGTGCTTCACCAGTCTTTCAGTAAAAAAATTATTCCAAACTTCCATCCAAGCTTCCCTGGGGGAAGAATATCTTACAGAGCTCATAACAAAAACTATCTTATTTGCCTGAACAGTGCTGCCCTGCTGAGAGTTTATTAGATGGTACCCAAGCCCTTTAAACTTTCCCAACTTTAGCCATCACTCTCCCTAAGATGAAGAATTCAGATGGCACTTTGGTAAATATAATTGAGTTTTGCAAGCCATACCTTTCAGATTATTTTTTTAAAGACAACAGCCTAAGCTCTAAATCATGACTGTGTCTATTTTATTTGCTTATTTCTCGGCATTATAAAACAAATTTGCAGCTCACTCTAAACCACTAGGTTGTGTGGAGCTCATCAGTGTGACCACATGTTGATACTACTGGTTTCCTCTCCAATCCCCTCACCTTAATTATTGTCTCATATACCCACTTGTTGCATCCTGCCTTAAAGTAATTGTAAATTCTTTGGCACTGGGAGTGTTTCCAATCCCGCTTTAGCACACCCCCAGGCACTGCAGCCTGAGCAGGACCTAAGGGGCTTTTGTAATAAGAATAATTAGTACTGAAATTGGGGAGCTTTGGCCTGAAGGAGAAAAGGCACAACAGGGGAATTGATTGAAGTTCATAAAATGAAGTCTGTTTTCCTAAAAAGAAAGGCCTGAGTGCCATCTCTGAGCAATGATATAACAGAGTGACAGATGCTTTTGACATACCAGGTAAGCATAATAGCTGAGCTAGACAGTTTTAATATGTGGTGCAAACACTTTGGGGCAATTAATCTATTTTTGTCCTCAGGAGCACAGAGCTGCTTTCTTTTTCTTGAATATTCCCTCACGTTCCTTGTTGACATACGAGATTCTTCAGCAATTATCATAGCCAAGTTCCAGCCAAAGCCTGGTCACCTTGAGAAAATTTTAGTCTGTGCAACCAGTATTTTCTTCTCTATACTTTGAAAGAGTTGGGGTTGAACAGCCTGGAGAAGAGAAGGCTCTGAGGAGACCTTAGAGCAGCTTCCAGGAGTGAAAGGGGTTACAGGAAAGATGAGGACAGACTTTTTAGCAAGGCCTTTTGTGACAGAACAAGGAGTAATGGTTTCAAACTAAGGGAAGGGAGACTAGATAAAGAAGTTTTTCATAACAAGGGTGTTAAAACACTGGCACAGGTTGCCCAGGGAGGTGGTGGAGACTCCATCCCCAGAAACAATCAAGGTCAGGTTAGATGGGGCTCTGAGCAACTTGATTTGGTTAAAAATACCCCTGCTTCTGCAGGGGGGCATTACTGGATGACCTGTGAACACCCCCTCCAACACAAAGCATTTTATGATGCTATGATGCTGCAGCATCCTAGATCTTGTAAGAAATGCTTTCAGCAATACTTTGAGAATATCACATTTGTTTTTTCATGGGAAGCAGTGATACATTTTAATTGGCTTGGAGTAAACTTTGGTACCCATGGGATCCAAAGGACAGGCTCCATTTTTACAGACCTTGGACACTTGTATGTAATGCTTTTATCATAATCCATTGCAGATAGATCAACACTCCTGCATTTTTTATAAACTGAATTCAGTGTGAAGTGGTCCTATAGTTTGGTTAATCATATAGATCTCCCTGAGGGGCATTTCTCATTCTGCAGCATTGTCTTTAGCAATCCAAAGATCTTCATACAAATTTATCCATTATTTATGAAAAGAGTACTTAACTGTAGTACAACAGATCCAGAGGCCAAAATTCATCACTCATGAGAGAAAGGCAGGTTGTACGTACTTCAATAAAGAACTGCCTCCTTATGCTACTGCTGCATTTGACTGTCAGCCTTTCACACAGGAAAGACACGGAGCTGTTGGAGCGAGTCCAGAGGAGTCCATGAAGGTCATCCAAGGGCTGGAGCACCTCCTAAATAGGAAGAGTCAGGGTTGTTCAGCCAGAAGAAGAGAAAGCTCTGGAAAGACCTTAGAGCAGCTTCCAGTATTGAAAGGGGCTCCAGGAAAGCTGGGGAGGGGCTCTTGATCAGGGAGAGCAAGGATAGGACAAGAGGGAATGCTTTTAAGCTGAAAGAGGGGAGATTGAGATGAGATCTTAGGAAGAAATTGTTCCTTGTGAGGGTGGTGAGGCCCTGGCCCAGGCTGCCCAGAGCAGTGGTGGCTGCTCCATCCCTGGAGGTGTTCAAGGCCAGGTTAGACGGGGCTTGGAGCAACCTGATCCAGTGGGAGGTGAGTTTGGAACTGGATGGGCTTTGAGGTCCTTTCCAACGCAAGCCTTTCTATGATTCTATGACTATGCTGTTAGTAACGAGTTATCTTAATGATTGTTTTTAGCTAAGAAAATAATTTGCAAATTTCCTGAATACATGCACGAAGTTGCCACAAGGTTTTATATTTCAATCTTTTATTTCTCACATCCTGTGTAATGCCCTATGTAAATTATTCATCTGTAGCCTTGCCATGTCCCTTTTTCTTAGTTATGACTCACTGATGCCAAAGAATAAAATATGATTCAGCTCTCTGGTGCATGAAGAGGGCCCAATGAGGCCACTCCCTGTCATTACAACTTTCCGGGTCTGCACAAATGATTTTATTTTGGGGCTAAACCAGTTAGCCTAGGCATTTCCAAGGTATTACGATATGAATGATCATGAAACCCACTTCCCGGCTTTGTCCCAAGAGACCTCTTCAAAGTTGCTTTCTGAGACTAGGGAGATCTGTTGATATTGATGATCCCTTAGGGGAGAAACTTAGATATAAGATTATTCAGTGAGCAGAGGCCCTTGCACAGGGAGCAAACTTGAGGAAACTAAGTGGGGAAATTGGTGTTTGCACAGCAGAAAAACATGTTTTTGCAAATCATTTTCTTTATTCCCTTTGGGTTTCACTTCAGCTGTTTGTGGGTCTATAATGGTTCCTCTTCAAGAGCGAGATTTATTTTCTGGTGGTCTGAACAGTTTAATCATCATTCAAAAGCCATTATGATGGGTTTCAGCACCTTCAGGCACACATGGCCATTACTCTTCTCCTAGGGTATCAAGTGGATAGAACATACGAAGATGAGCCAGGAAGGAAAACCTCTTATTCCAGATTAAATCCCTTCACAGGTTAGTGGCGATGATGTAAAAATATTTAAAAGAATAACTGCAACTGTCATAGTTTAAGATTCGTTATAAAATGTATATTGAGTGCTGAAGAGCTCTGAGTACCTGCTTGCAAGTTCTCAGTGGTTACAGTAATCAAGACAGGTAGGGAGGTCATTTAAATTGTAGTTTTATACAATGAAAAATAAAAAAAAAAGGTTTCTATTCACAAAGGGAAAAATGACTAAAATCACAGACCAAAAAAAACCAATATAATGGAAATCAGAATCTCACCCAAAGCAGCCAGAAAGATTATTACGAGATTCATGTCTTACAGGAAACACAGGGTCTAAATTTTGCTTTATGACAGAGCTCCACTTCTCCATGAGATCCTATCCCAACAATTGCATTTCACTGCTTTGTGGATTTCTGATGAGTTACTGTAAGACAAGGTCAGGGCTGGCTTAGAAAATGTTTTTGTAGAGCTCTTGGATACCAAATGCACTGTTAGTAAATGCATCCTTGGTGTAAAGCCACTGGAGTCAGGTATTGTGCAACAAATGGATTTGGTTTTACAGTCTACAGTTGCACAACTGATACTCAACTGGTCTAAACTGGATCTCTGCTAACCAGCTATTTCACTTTTGAGAAGATTTTCCTTCCTCAAACAGTATTTCATTTTGGTGTGGAATTTGCTTATTATACCAAAAAAAATAGCCATATAAAGATATACCCCAGCTGCAGCTGGGTCCCATGTATCTGCTGAAAACATGAAATTATGTAAACCTTGGTAAAACTTCTCCTGAATTTGTGTTTTGGAGTGTTCAGAAATGCAAAACACACTGAGAGCTCAGACAAGACTTGAACTTCTTTTAAAGGAGAAATACCATCTCTACTATGAGAGAAATCTACCATTCTATTAATTTTTAAAGCATTTTCATTTTGAAAATCATTGGTTAACACTTATGTGCTTTTGCAAATCCTGCTACACATTTAGCGGCAGCTCAAGTATCTAAATGGGATAAAAATGTAACTACTTCTTCCATCTTTTTATTTTATATTCCTTGGTCTGTGTTTATATCACAGCCACTTGTTTCAAATAGGAACGAAACTTTTCTTCTTTCCCCCCACTGAAAGGTATGAATTCCTGAATGGCAATTTAGCATGTACACTTCAAGGAAACACTGCATGACATTTCATACAATTTACATTAATCTTTCATAAAAAAACAGCATGATTTGGATCCTACTGCATGAGAGCAGCAAAAAGTAAATGATAGTCTCCAGAAACTGGAACCTTTTTTATCTAACTGGAGAGATGGGGAATTGCATTATTATTTGACAATTTCTCCCTTCTTTTCGTATGTTAAGAGTAGTGAGGTGGCACTTGGGAGTAACAGGAAAAAGCTGGGCATCTGTATCAGTGTGGGGAGGTGCAGTCACGGGGAGTGCACTGGTCAGGGGCCCCCTCTGCTCACATCTAATAAAATAGCCAAGATTCTAGTGGGGGAAGAGTTAAGGGTTAGTTGATCCATTTGAACAAGTGTGCCCATTAGCCTGCCTGCCATCAGGGATGTGGGGCTTGAATCATAGAATGGTTTGGGTTGGAAGGGATCATGAAGGTCATCCAGTCCAACCCTGCCCTGTAGTGAGCAGAGACATCTTCAGCCCTATCAGGTTTCTCAGAGCCCCATCCAACCTGACCTTGAATGTTTCTAAGGATTGGGCATCTCCCATCTCTCTGCACAACCTGTGCCAGTGTTTCACCACCCTCAGCAAAAAAATTTCTTCCTGATATCTAGTCTAAACCTCTCCTCTTTTAGTTGAAAACCATTACCCCTGGTAAAAAAAACATTAGGCCCTGCTAAAAAGTTTTTCCCCCATCTTTCACACAAGCCGCCTTTAAGTATTGACAGGCCACAATACGGTCTCCTCGGAGTCTTCTCTTCTCCAGGCTGAACAACCCCAACTCTCTGAACCTGTCTTCACAGGAGAGGTGTTCCAGACCTTTGATCATTTTAGAGGCCTCCTCTGGACCCACTCCAACAGGTCCACGTCTTTCCTGTGTTGAGGGCTCCAGAGCTGGACGCAGTATTCCAGGTGTGGTCTCACAGAATCAACTCCCTTGACCTGCTGGTAACGTTCTGGCCTGTTGCATCACTGTGGAAAATCTGCAATATTCTCACACAGAAATCTGGTGTAAATAGGGATATTGGTCCCTGCTGGCCTTAAAATCTACACATCTATGTCCAATATAGCCACTTTCAAATGAAGATCATCTACCATGTAATTTTCAGAGAGATTGGAGCCATGGCATGAGTAGGACAAGAATAGCATCAAATAAAGGCAAATATTCTTGAAACCTGCATGCTATTATTTCTGCCCAGAAAAAGAGGTTGCAGGTCCAGGGTGGTGGTAGTGGGAAGGAACATCTGGCAGCTGGAAGGTAACCAGAAATAAAGAACATATGGAAAAGGGGTTATGGAGAGGCGGAGATGGAGTTGTTTCCAATACCCTGTGTCTTAACGCCTAACCCCAGATTTAGTAGGGGCCACTGAGCAGGTTTGTGTGGTGTTTGCCAGTGTTTTGTGTAGCATTATTGTTGCTTTGCTTTGTTTCTAAGGAGAACTACAATCTGTTGCTATATTAAATACGTTTTTTGTATGTGTGTAGAGATGTGTATGTTTCTCTTCTGCTTTAAGGCATGGTTTTCAACTTCAGA
Source organism: Phaenicophaeus curvirostris (assembly GCF_032191515.1). Classification (NCBI taxonomy): domain Eukaryota; kingdom Metazoa; phylum Chordata; class Aves; order Cuculiformes; family Cuculidae; genus Phaenicophaeus; species Phaenicophaeus curvirostris. The sequence goes on along the minus strand of NC_091400.1, from coordinate 9,945,662 downwards.
AATATTTTTCCAATTCGGAAAGAGTGGAAGAGGCAAGGAAAAGTGAATTGTTTGTCTACATTATCTGGCAACTACATGACTTGCTGTTTCCTAGGGAAAGCTCTATAATTTGATTGCAGATCTATATTTAAATTTGGGGGAGAGTCTAAAGGGGACCTGACACATCCACTCTAAAAACTCAGATAATACAGGCTTCAGGAGTTTAGAGTGCAAGGTATTTACATATTGATGTTTTCCAGCACTGGTGCAAGCAATCTAACAGCACAGGATTTGCTTCCAAATGACTGTTTGAGTTGGTTTGGGGGTGTTTCCACTCTCACTTATGAGTGAATTCCCAGATATCTGAATTTACAAAGGCAGGTCCATTGGATTTCCATTTACATATTTTTGGCAGCAGTCCACCTCATTAATGCAGGAGAGAAACAGCCAATATTATAAGAAAAACACATCTGACACTCAAGGGAATTAGAAATATATTGTTAATTTGACGGAGTGTTAATAGGCCCCCTAATGTCACCAGTTTTTCCTAGCAGTTGTCTGCAATGTTTATTTCTTGTTGGACCAACAAAATCCTTGTTCATGTTACAGACATGAGCTTTGAGGTGATGGTGGCTCTTTAAGAGAGAGGTGTCCTCCAGCAGGTTTTCAGCATTTAGTACTTCTTTAATCAAAGAGAAATCTCCAAGTCAAAGGGGGGGAGGAGGAAATCAAAGTCTAACTTAAATCTCTCATGTAAAAGTAGATATTATTTTTGAATGATGCCTCCTGAGAAACTTTTCATTGACCTCTAAAGCAGAAAGGCCACAACAGAGCGGTTATCAGGTTTAACTTTCTTGACCCACAGCTGAAATCACTGAAGACTGGTAGCTAGAGGGAGATTAAATTCAGAATGTCCTGTAAGCTGAAAGAAATATGAATCTAAGCAGTGCTCTTTAAGAAGCAATAAGGAGTGTGAATAGAAACTTAAAATTCCTCTGCGTTGGGTTACTTTTGGTAATGAATACTTGGTATTCGTTTGCCATTCCTCATAGAAATTTAAAGGACTACACCATTATTTTTGACCTTTTAATGCTAAGGGCCAGGAGGTTACAAGTTTTGCTCCAGTAATTACCTATCAGTCTAACAAAGTAACCTTAATTAGTGGTATCTTTTCGTACCATATATAGGAATGGGGCACGGTGTGAACACATGTTATTATGGTTTAACACCTTGTTCAAATTTCATGTATATCCTTTGTCTTCTGCTGTCACCACTGTAATTAGGCAGCAGAGGTGCAAGATATTCAGATCTTTGTCAATATCTGCCCAGAGCTCTAAATGCATGTGTGACAGAAATGAAGGCCAATATGCAAAGAAAAGCTATAATGACCGTTGGAGACAATCGAGCTCCATGCAGGTTGTTGTAGTGACCTCGCTCTGGTACACACAGTTCATTTTCATGATTGCTCTGATTTCGTCAAGATGGATTATTGCTTAGAAAGAGTGGGGGGTTCTCCTTCATTTTAGTGCAAATCTGTCTATCTTCCCTCATCCTGACTTTTGATTAGAACAGGTTCAGGAGTGCTGCATACAACACTAGTATCTCATAGTTCATGGGTTTTCAATTCAATTGGCACTGATTAGACAACTTCATTATGTATAAATCCCAAGTAGGCAACCCCATGCATCGCTGTACCATGCTCCCCTCCCTCCTTCTGTACCTCTGGTGCACCAGGACTTGAGAAAACATGTTCTTAATGAAGGCTAGGGAGAATGGCTATCATTTTTCCCTTTTCTTACACACCGAGACCACATACATCCAGTTATTTTCATAGAATCATAGGCTTGTGAAATGGTTTGGGATGGAAGGGTCTTTACAGCCCATCCAGTGCCAGCCACTGCCATAGGCAGGGACACCTCCCACTGGGTCAGTTTGCTCAAATCCTCATCCAACCTGGCCTTGAACACCTCCAGGGATGGGGCAGCCACCACTGCTCTGGGCAACCTGGGCCAGGGCCTCCCCACCCACACAGGAAAACACTTCTGCCTAAGATCTCATCTCAATCCACCACTTTCAGCTTAAAATTTAGTGTAAAGGTCAGAGGGGAAAAAAATTTAATCTAGAAACACTCATTAGATAAAAAATTGGTTGGCACAGAGTTTCCTATAACATTCCAGTTCCTTCTCATTTGTTTCCTGTCTAGCAACGAGAATTCAGTCTCTAGAAACTTCCTCCATCCAAGCCCAAGTGCAAAACATATTCACTCAGAAGTTAAAATCCATGCTGTATGATATAGATAACCAGCCACGACTAATCACAAAACCCAAGCATTGATTATTATTATCGTTTGCACCTTTCCCTCAATGAATTATCTGGAACTATCACCAATACTTTACAGTTGCTGCAAGAGTCAATAATTAGGAATCTCCATTGTAATTTTCATTGTGAAAAAACAGTACTTCTGCCCAATGAAACGTGTGAGCCGCCAGTTTCTGAAAGAACTTTTCTTATCTCTTACTTTTTTTCACAGCCTCATGGGAAATCTTCCTCAAGCCACCTTAGGATATAGTTCATTAAAGTTGTGTACATGATGAAGAGCCATCTGGGAGGGAAAGGATGCTGCTACAATACATGGTAGGAGAATGGATGCAAAGCACACAGGATGCGTGTGGTGGGGAAGGGAGGAAAAGGAATATAAAACAATCAGACTAATTGCACCTTACTCTTTGCTGTTTAGTGTGAGTCCAGACTCCAACCGGACATGTGGTTTGATGAAGATGTTTGTATTTCAAGCAGTTAAAAGCAAGTGAGAAGAACTTCACCACACGTACATGTGTGTCCCATCAAACTCAGAGGAGAAATAAGCAATAGAAGGAGTAAAAAAATTATGTATTAATAAAAGACATTGTCGAGTAATTGTAGTTTTCATTTTCATTATATAATGCTTCTGCTGCTCATTAGCTGTTGGAAAAGGGAAAACTCTTGTCACTGAATTATCCTTTCATGTAATTAAAAATTGCAGTTGTTAATAAAGTTGCAGGACGTACTAAATGCTCTGTAGTTGTATCTTTCCTTTACAATATGTAACATAAAAATATTAAGAAATCTATCCCAGAGACATGTGTCATCCTTTATTGGATGCATGAGTCAATGTTTTGTAAATATCTGCTTTACACAATTTTGTCTAATGAAGGCACAGTAAGAATCTCTCATTAGGTTAATATGTCAATGTGTACAGGTCAAATCATCAGCATAATTTAACAAAATCACAGAATCATAGAATGATTTGGGTAAGAAGGGACCTTAAAGCCCATCCAATCCCACCCCCTGCCATGGGCAGGGACACCTCCCATTGGATCAGGTTGCTCCAAGCCCCATCCAACCTGGCCTTGAACACCTCTGGGGATGGGGCAGTCACCACTGCTCTGGGCAGCCTGGGCAAGGGCCTCCCCACCCTCACAAGAAAATTTTCTGTCTAAAATCCCTTCTCAATATCCCATCTTTCAGCTTCAAACTGCTCCACCCCATTCTATCCCTGCACTCCCTGATCAAGAAACCCCTCCCCAGCTTTCCTTTCTCCCCTTTCCATACTGGAAGCTGCTCTAAGACCTTCCTGGAGCCTTCTCTTCTCCAGGCTGAACAACCTCAACTCTCTCAGCCAAAATAAAGGTATCCACATATGTACTTTATGTTTAAAACTCAAAGCTAAGAAAAGAAATACTGGCATCTACAAACCTAAGGCAATAAACCACCTCTGAAGGTAGATATGCATGATGATTCCTTTTTCTTCACTGGTTCCTGCACAAGTGACAATCATCCCCACAGGCTTTCTTGCCAGAAAGGAAGATACATGGCTAAAAAACTGGACAGGAAAGGCTTTCACAGCTTTACTCCTTTTAAAGTCACCTATATGTAACAGGGCTTTAAAAATGTTTTCATTCTTATGTACATTTCCACAGTATCCACCAATACAAAATCTCAATACTGTACAAAAACTAATGCACACAGGCATGGCTCAGTTCTTACTCTGACTTCTACGAACACAACATTGACTTTAATGTGCTTATTTCAGATTTTCACTAAAGGAACTGAAATTGGAGGCAGGCTTCTCTTTGAGTAGCACTCATCATTATGTAGTTCAGCAGAATTTACTCAGTTTCTATTAGCACATATTCAAAGTTGGCCGCAAGTGTCAAATGAAGCTCCCATTTATAGAAATCAAGGTACTTAATTAAAATCTTACCAATAAAAAAGGGATTTTCCATTGTGTAATTGCAAGTCCAGATACTTAATCCTACTTAAAAATAACAAGTACTCATACTTTAAAATAAAGAAGTGCCCTTTTTATTTTACGTTCAATAGTGTGTGAACAGTAAGCTCCCTATGGTTTCAGCCACTGAGTTCTTGTAATTTAAATGTTTTTGAACTTCTGCTAAATGTTCATATTTGGGTTTGACTTTGAATATTATTATGCCATTTTATACAGTGAAGTTCCCTAGAGCCCTGTCAGGATAGGGAAGTTTCCTTTAGAAATCAATTTTCATCAGGATTAATGAAAGAATGTAGTCTTAAGGAATATCTAATATGCATATCACCTGAATCAGCAGGTCAGGGTCAAATACGAAGGGTTGGATACTGTTTTCTAATGGTCAGCCAAGGCAATCAATGAGTTAGAGTACATATAAAAATTATTTAGAGTCTACGTAACAGTAGTTATCTAGCATTATGGATATCCTCTCCTCTACGTACTTCAGGGTTTTACAACATGATCTATGTCTCATGCCCTAATTTGACAGATAGAGAATTCAAGGTGTGGAGGATGAGAGAAGCTGTGTCTCAGGTGATCCAGCAGGACAGTACTTAAAGCCTTCCAGTACTTAAAGGGTGCTTATAGGAAACCTAAGAAGCATCTCTTTATCAGGGAGTGCAGGGGTAAGATGAGGGGCAATGGTTTTAAGCTGAAAGAGGGAAGACTGAGATGAGATATTAGGACGAAATGTTTTACCGAGGGTGGGGAGGCCCTGGCCCAAGTTGCCCAGAAAAATTGTGGCTGCCCCATCCCTGGAGGTATTCAAGGCTAGATTGGATGAGGATTTGAGCAACCTGATCCAGTGGGAGGTGTCCCTGTTCACGGCAGGAGAGCTGGAAGTCGGTGGGTTTTAAGGTCCCTTCCAACCCAAACCATTCTATGAGTCTATGACAGTGTCAGGTCTCTGTGAAGCACCTGGTGCTACACCTGGTAGGTCAAGCTGCCTGAAAAATAAATTATCAGGGCCTCAGACCCTACAACTCCCTTTCGGGAAGCAGACAAATCACTGAAAAATCAATCCTGAATGTGGAAGACACATATTTTGAATCAACACATCTCTTTGACCAGCGGGGTGCTCCACATGCAGAACAAACAGCGTAACACTGTGCTATAAAAATTACACCATTCACCACCAAACTTACATCCACAAGCATGCTCACTGAGTTTCCTGAGGCACTGTAGCAACTTATGAAATGACTGGGAAAGTATTTATTTAGACATTGATTAAACAAGACCATCTGAGAACTCTTTTTAGTATAAGCAGAAACTAATAGAGAACTTATCCATTTGGAGGGAAACTGTGCAGAGACTGGTGCATGCTTACATGTTCAAATTAAATTGCCTTTTTGCTTGTTCTGTGTTCTAGGCAAGTCATGAATCATTGTCTTTGAATAATTTCATCTGCAGTTTGAGATAATTGTGTTGTTCTGGATTATCATGGACAAAGCATTTTTAATCATTGCCAAAGTGTGGGTGGAGCAGCAGAAGGCATGTCAGGAGTCTTGTAACATTTGCCTTCTTCCTCTTTGTGGAGAACCTTCTCCTCTCCTGAAATCACCATAGGTTTTGGCAGAACTGCATGCCATTTTGCAGGCTTTGCCAGGGCTCAGGAATTGCCAAGCCTTCTTTTGCCAGGAAAGAAAACAGATTCAAAGCTTAAAGGAGTCAATTGAGTGTGTTCCCAGGGATCCAATGAGCGTTAAAGCAAGCCTAGGTCAGAGGTGATGCGCCTTAACAAAGCATTTCTAAGCAACAAGCACAACTTCACATCCACTACACTCCATAGAAGCCAGTTTAGTTACATTACATTAGATTCAAAAAAGTGACAGAGACAACTGAGGCGTCCAGGAGAGGTTTAGGTTGGACATTAGGAAAAGGTTCTTCACCCAGAGGGTGTTGGAGCACTGGAACAGCTCCCCAAAGGAGAAATCATGGCACCAAGCCTGAAAAATATTCAATACATGTTTGGACAATGCCCTCAGACACACAGTGTAGACATTTGGGTTGTCTGTGTAGGGATAGGAGTTGGACTCTATGAGTCTTGTGGGTGCCTTCCAACTCGGAACGTTCTATGATTGTTGGAAGGCACCCACAAGACTCATAGAGTCCAACTTCCTATCCCTACACAGACAACACAAATGTCTACACTGTGTGTCTGAGGGCAGTTGTAGAGACCTCAGATATTTGTGCAGCCCTTGATTTCATCTGGGATGCAGAATAACAAAAGGCTAAAGCTATACCTGCTGGGGTCCACAGAAGAATGCTGGGAACCACAACGTGCTACCTAGGGAATCATGCACTGGATGCTCTATGGACCAGTCTGGATTGTGTCCATATGACCAAGTATTGGGAGATGTCTACAACAGCCAGCACTGATATCAGCCAACTTTTCTAGACCCACTTACTCTTCTGACACGCGGACCCAATCAAAATTGACACTGGGATATCTCTACTCCCGGTGAACCCTGTTACCTATGTGAGCAAGAATGATGTGCTGCACACCATCCTCCAAAGCCTGGTCAATAACCCAGGTTAACCAATAGTGTGGCATGTCTCTCAGAGAAACAAACTTCTACAGTTATGATCTAAGGGTTTTGGAGATGCCCAGTCCTATTTACCACTGAGATATTTGTTCCGTTATAATCATTCTCATGACTAGAGCAGTTAACGCATTAGAGCTTAAAATGTTGTTCATCCTCTGTACCTCCTCTGTAGGGTTTGACATACTCCAATAAACTAGAGACTGAAATAAAACAAGAACCTGTCAACTATCCAGAATACAGAGACCTGAATACAGTGCCTGTTTTCAGGTTCCTTTGAAATGGATGAACGGTCATCCACTTAGGTCGCTGAACTATAAGATTTCAAGTCTTGTAAAGATGCTTAATTTTGCTGAAATTAGAATCATAGAATCATTAGGGTTGGAAAAGAATCATAGAATCACTAAGGTTGGAAAAGACCTCTAAGATCACCCAGTCCAAGCATCAGCCCAACCCCACTGTGCCTCCTAAACCATGTCATGAAGTGCCACAGCTACACCTTTTTTGAACACCTCCAGGGGTGGAGACTCCACCACTTCCCTGGGCAGCCTCTTCATTAGGCAGCATTAAACTCATGAGTCAAAGTTAAAATCACTTTCACTTCCTATCTAAAAGCTGAGTTGTGTACAGTATTCTTGGTCTAGAAGCTTGCTCCAAGAGCAGTCTGTTTACAACTGACATAACACAAACCGTAACCACCATTTAGTTGATAGGATGAAAACTGCAAATAGAAGAATATCTGTTGTGCTCTTATTCTGATTATTATCCACTTTCTCTAGTGTTCTCTAGAGATTTGAGACTTGTTTGCTGCAGTAGACATATCTATTATTAATCTTTAGACAGTTAGTAGGATAATTTGGAGCATTCATTAACGCTATCACCTTATGGATTACTAAAAAGCATCTATGCTTTTGCTAATGAGCCCCAGTAGTGCAATACTTTACGTATTTTATAGGCAGACAATAATGTGATGTCTTGCTTTTGTAGTCAATCTGAAAACAAATTGTCTTGGACATAAAGATAGATAACTAACATGAGAGTAGTTAACACTGGGAAATCTTGTTTTCTGAGCTCTTGAGTTATGACTGCAAAGAGATGACACATTTCCAAAGCATTCTTTTATTTTTTTTTTAAATCCTGCGGCCCAGAAAAAAATCCCTGTTATTCACACTTAGGATAAATCATAATAAATACAAAGAAAAAGGAGCCACGGAGTTGTAGAACTAAACTCTTCCTCTGTGGAATGTTTTGTCACTTTGATTTTAAACAGGTTCTATCTGAAAATAATAGAGAAATTTAACATCTGTCCATTTTAGGTGATAAAAAGTCTTTATTACATCAGTTAGTAGCTGGTGAAATCATTTAGCTCTCAAAAACGGGCAGCCTTTAGTATTAAGCACGAATTCACCTGAACTGGCTATATCCATGAAATAAAGACTTTTACCAATTTATTTAAGTGAAGAATTCACCCTTTTTGCCACATGTTTATCCAGGAAGAAAATATTTGCTTCAGTTCCAAGGCGTCTTGAGAAACAATACGTTGTTCTTTTACTTCCCCTGTTATTTCAGGTTTCTCGTTTCTCCCTTTTGTCTTTGTGCTCTTTAAAAATATGAGTAAAGGAAATCCATCACAAGTGGTGGCAGCTCAGGCGCCTGGCGCTGGCCTGCCTGTACGGCTCTGCACAGCCCTGGAGGGACCACCTTGAGGCAAATGGGAATAATTCACTCTCAATGCCCGTTAAATCTTCAGCCTCCCCTTTGAGACTGCATCGAGGGTGCCAATTAGTGTCAATTGTCATGGTAGTTTATGTGACCGGGAGACCTGCCCAAGGAGCTGCATGGAGATCACTAGCTGAGATGGTGCAGCACTTCCCTGTGATGCTCCAGCACCATAAATGATTTCACAGGTGAAGAAGCACCATTGACATCACAAATGTCATTCATTATCCACACGAGTGGGATGGGACCTGGAGTTCACATGGAGGGGAGGGCTTTGTAGCACAGCTCAGTTCTGCTGGGTTCTTTTCCTCTTTCCGTAACCTCCCTCTTGCAGAAGGGTTGACATTTTCTATTTTCTTTTTTGCAAACTGACAAGAATCAGGGCTCATTGATAGCTGCTGCTTACACAGCTCTGCAGTCCAGCAGGCATTCACCAAGCCTGTGAAAAAGTAAAAGAAGGAGAAAAAAATATTTCTATGCTGTGTTAAACCAGCTAAAAACCAAGTTCTGCAACAAGTGAACCATCTGGCTTTTTGCCTCTAGCTTGTTAGGCTTTCATGACAACACAGTCAAATTATTTGGGCTGAAATATCCTTTAAAAATCCTTACTGCCCACCATCACTCCATATAGCACGGAGCAGGTGATGCCCTTCCCATCACCATAGATTAGCCTTTCTATGCACTGTAAAATTACATTTTTTTTAAGAAAAAGCCCTCCAAGTCAGCAAGGCCAGCCTGGTTCCATGGCAGGTCACCAAAACCCTGCAGCAACATCCACAGCACCTTGAAAAACACCATGCTGAGGCGTTCCTGCTCAGCCTACTGGTGGCTTCAGCTGATGAAGAGATGCTTGTGCGGGGCAGCACCACATTTATAACTGCAACATGAATGGAGAAGGTAGAATTTTTTTAATTAAGGTCATGCAACATGAATGCATTTACAAAGTTCTCAGATTCCTTGGTCCAGAAACTAGATTATCGTAGAATCATGGAGGCTGGAAAACATCTCTAAGCTCATCCAGCCCAACCATCAGCCCAATACTATCATGCCTACTAAATCATGACCCAAACTGCCACATTTACAAATTTTTTGAACACCCAGACATCATCTACTCTGGCAGGACAATAGAAAAAAATTAAGAGGGCTTCCTAGAATACCCTCATCTTTTTGTCCATCCCTGGCCTTCTAGGGGCTATATTGGTAGTCTAAATTCACAAACACTAAACCTATAGATCAGATTAAAAAATTAATCACAGTGTGTTTCAAGGACAATATTTTATTTAAACTGGATTTTGACATTCATGTAATGATGGGGGGAGAGGGGGTGTCCTCCCTCGGGATATATTGTGACAGGTGGATTCTCCTTCCCTGGAGGTATTCAAAAGATTTGTAAATTTGGCATTTTGTGGCATGAGAAAGGCAGGGTGAAGTCACAGTGATTATATAAAAGAGTGAGACCAAATTCTATCTTTAATTATACGAATGAAACTGGTGTAACCAGCGTGAAGGAGAGAAAATCTGAGCTAATATGTTTATCCCACAGAATCCTCAGGCTGCGGGTCAAACCTAGAGATGACATTGTCAAAGATCAGCATTTCTGTGGGGTGTACGGGGTGGAGTTTCCCATTGATATCACTGTGTTGTCCTCTAGCCCTGGAGGTTTTCAAGGCCAGGTTGGATGAGGTTTAGGGCAACCTGATGCAGTGGGAGGTGTCCCTGCCCATGGTAGAGTGGCTGGAACTGGATGGGTTTTAAGGTCCCTTCCAACCTAAACCATTCTATGATTCTATACCCCTTTCTTTTTCCCAGATGTAATCTCTCACTGGGTTTCACTGGAATAATATTTGGCCTCATTCCTTGATTTTCAGTGGAGCCTCTGTTAAAACTAATTGGTCCCCCAAGACTAACAACATTTGTCAATATCCCAAATAACCTGTAACACACAGAAGCAGGTTCTGCCCACCCAGGGGAATAATTAGGGAGAAAATTCAGCGGGAAAAGCTTCATGGAGGTTTTTGTAACTCTTTTCCTCCCTGGCATGGGCTTTACAAGGAAATTGGCTGGTAGTCCTGATATAGTGATGAACTGATTTGTGTGACTGAGTAGCTGGCACTGCATACCTGAACTCATCACCAAGGAGTTCAGTGGGATCTCGCATTGTGCCACAAGAGGAGATGAACAATTTTCTGTTTTCCTTCCTGTATGTCCAGCTATTGCTAAGTTACATTCTATTTTCAAACTGGACCCATTACCTTGGAATCTGAATCACCCATCTGCCAGCAAGCTATGGAAACTGGAGTCATAATGCCATCCTGCAATTAATTGTACAATATAATTGGTGTATTTTCCAGGATTTCTGAGTCATGTCTTTCCAACACTTTCAGTGAGAATTATAGAGGTGTTTAAGGCTTAAGCATCCATGGGAATGAGATTCCTTTTGTGAGAAGCTCCTGAAAACATTAAAGACTGTTCAGAACAAAATTAAATTATAGTAAGATATTATTATGTGGGATTTGCGAACCGATGCTGGATTGTGCACATATGGGCACATAATTGTACACACTGGAATAAAAAACAATGAAAAGAAACTTCTGAATATGAATATTTTTGTACGTGATTTGGTGAAGGGTTTAGAGGGGAAGCTGTATGAAGAGCAGCTAAAATCACTTGGTCTGTTCAGCCTGGAGAAGAGGAGGCTTAGGGGAGACCTCATCGTGCTCTACAGCTTCTTCATAAGGGGAGCAGGAGGAGCAGGCACTGAGCTCTTCTCTCCAGTGACCAATGACAGGACCTGAGGGAATGGCAGGAAGATGCCAGGGGAGGGTTAGGTTGGGCATTAGGAAAAGGTTCTTCCCACAGAGGGTGGTGGAGCACTGGAACAGCTTCCAGGGAAGCAGTGACGGCACCAAGCCTGACAATATTCCAGAAGCATTTGGACAACGCCCTCAGACCCACAGTATGAATATCAGGGTTGTCCATGCAGGGACAGGAGTTGGATTCAATGAGCCTTGTGGGTGCCTTCCAACTCAGGACATTCTATGAATCTGTGTCAGGGGAATGACTTTATCTTCTTACAAATCTAGATGACATTGCACCCCTAAAAAATCACAGAGTAAATATTAAAAATCAGACTTATTAATTACATCTCCAGCCCTTCTAGATCTTCCCCATTTGTACTGAAAAGTTCAGAGCAGAGCCCGTTCACTGTGCAAGTGCACCCTTGCTTTGACCAACAGTCAAATTTCCTTGGGGTTAGAAAACTGCAGGCAGCATGGAGAAGTTTTTTTCCAGGCTCCTATTTTCTTATGCCATTGATGTCAGGCTCACAGTAAATTAAAATGTGCGTCCAAACATTTACCTCTGCTTCCTAGATATGTTCAGTCGCCACCCCAGAAGCCAAACATTAGCTGGATCCTTCAGAGCTGTGTGAGGGATGGCAGAGCTGTACACTCATGTTTATTCTGTACCAAGCACAGTGTGATCGTCCGAGTGCTGAACGCTGCACATTTACTGATGCATAACCAGAGTTTTTCTCATTTAGCCAATTGCCCTGCTCTCTGGCTGTGGATGTGTAATTTGCATAATCATTGCCCAGGTACAGAGCAGTTCGTGCATCCCCCTGCTCTGGCAATCAGCCACCGCTCACCCAATCAGGGATTTGCATAATCCCTTTGCAGCTCTTTCCCAGCAGCTTCACTCTGGGTATGCAAATCCCTCCATTCTCGTTGGCCGCTGCAATTCCTCTGTGCTGATTGGTTTCTCTGCTGCTTCATTTTTCAGATGTTTTCCAGCAATAAAGATATTTCTTTACTCCTGGTGTCCTTTTCCATGAAACGAACAGAGAAACCACCCCGAAATCTCCACACAGATTGATCTCTCCAGTAATTTCTTCTTCCATTTCTTTTTCACCTTCCCTGCCCCTTCACCCTACCCAGGACAAGGCTCCCAGGCCAATGCATCCTGGTTGTGGTTCCGACAGGAGATCCATGTCCCAATTTCCACTTGAGCATTTTGAGATGACAGATATTGCCAGGCCAGGTCCATCGAAAAGGAGAAAGGGAAAGGACAAGAAGCAACATAGAACACAGAAGGACTTATGAATGGACAGATCACCTCCAGGGATACCTATCCAAATTGCCTCACTGTACTTTATTTAATTTCCACAGCCCTTTCTGATCGAATCCTGGAATGGTTTGGGTTCAAAGAGATCTTAAAGCCCATGCAGTCCCATCCCCTGCCATGGGCAGGGACACCTCCCACTGGATCAGGTTGCACCAAGCCCCATCCAACCTGGCCTTGAACACCTCCAGGGACAGGACAGCCACCACTGCTCTGGGCAACCTGTGCCAGGGCCTTCCCACCCTCACAGGAAAACATTTCTTCCCAAGATCTCATCCCAATCTTCCCTCTTTCATCTTTGTCCTATTCCTGAACTCCTTGATCAAGAGCGCCTCCTCAGCTTTCCTGGAGTCCCTTTAAGTACTGGAAGCTGCTCTAAGGTGTCCCCTCTTCTCCAGGCTGAACAACCCCAATTCTCTCAGCCTTTCCTCAACCAGGAGGTGCTCCAGCCCTCAAATCATCTTCCTGGCCCTCCTCACTCTGACAGTTCCATGGACCATTGATCTTGGACCACTGAGTCTAATGTGTTTTCAGGGCAATGCAACAAATAAAAGCAGCTAACATGAGCTCCACAATATGAGCATCCTTATGTGCCCCATTTAATATCACTGGATATCATATAGCTATGAAATTTAAAGGTAAAATCCAGACTTCAGCAAGATCAGTGAAGAGTGGAAACATGTTGCATGAAAGCAGTAAAGGACTGTGGCTGAATTTCCCTTCAAAACGTTTTAAATTAGTGCATTTAATGTGTTATACAAAAGAAAATCACATGTAATGAATGCATGATGAATCATCAATCTAAGAAATAAGGTCGATTGCCAACACTAACATTATCACAATGTTGAGGTCATGGCTTCAGTCTGGGGGAAAAAAAAGAAAAAGTGTTTCAATCCTCAGAATAATTACCTTGTTTTGAAAAAAACGAATAGTATTAACTTCAACCACTAATGGAGTAAAAGGTGCTCACAGTCTGACTCTGAGGTCATAGGCTATTTGTGATATACAACACCTTTTCCAAGACCTTTCAAGGAAATAACCTTAGGAATGATGGATAGCACAGCTTAATAGTCTAAGAAGAGTCTTCTGCTCACCAAACATTTGTGCACTCAGATTTCCCACATTTTATGATGTCACAGAATAACAAAATCCATAAATCTTTGGTAAATACCTGCTTATCTCTAAAGCACCTACACATATTGTTGACAACGTTTTTGTAGAACTGTAAATTCTTACCACTTCCAGGTATTTCAGTGTTTCTGCAGCTCAGATATTTACTGATCTGCCTTAGGAAGAAATATGCTCAAGGCAAAATTTTTGCTTTATTGCTGTCTGTAATAGGCAGATATTTTTCTTGCAAGGGATTTCCTGCAATAAATACCATTGTCATTCTTATGACTGAAGCTGTTGCCTTGAAACACCTTGTTCTGAAATACTGCCTTTCCGAGCTTTTATTGTATAATTACTACTGCTTTTGACCTAGTCACACAAAACACACAGGATGCTGCTCTTTTCCTTTTGGTATTCCCAAGGAACGGACAAAGAAGATATATTTATTTTTCAGGTGGAATAATGGTTGACTTAGAACCACCAGGAGACAGACAGAAAACTCGTATGAGTTGTGTCTGCGGCTGTAAGTACTTTTCACCCTCAATGAGCACGTGTTAGCAAAAAATTGCGGAAAACACAGTAGAAATTATTCCATTAGCAGTAAAACCCACAGGGAGACAAGGGAATTGCTTGAACTAGTAAAAATGGTATCAGAAACAGTGTGGCCTGCAGAATCAGGGAAGTCATCCTCCTGTACTCAGCATTGGTGAAGCTGCATCTCAAATCCTGTGAAGCCAGGCACGTGTGGAAGATGAAACCCACTCTTTGACCAGGCAAGTGTGGAGCTTGAAACTTTGATCAATCTGAACTGTTGTTCTCTTTCCTCATTGCATATTTGCTCCAATATCAGTCAGAGAATTTTAATACAACACTTGACAATATTATATTTTTATTATGTAAAACGCAGAAGTGCTTTATTTGTGTTCCAGATCTCATTGCAATCCCTCTGAATTATAATCTTGCTTTTCATGCAATGAAATGTTTGCTTTCTTATTGGAATGTTGCAGCTTCCTATTTTCAAGCACTAGAACCCACACTCTTTAAATTGCAGTTCCAATTAATAAAGGTCTCAATGACTGACAAGTCCCTACTTCATGCCTCTTTATTTCACCCATGGGAGAGAGTTAAGCTGTATTGTTTGGTTTGTATACATTGATGTTCTGATAGCACTGGCCACTTCTGTTTCAGCTGGAGCGGAAATACATTCCTGGTTGGTTCCTTATTAAACCTTTGTCAGGTAATTTTTATGTCCACTCAGAATCTCTTATTTTCTAACTACTTAAACACTGCACTATTTTTTTTTTGTAATTTCCTAATCTCCTGTAGTCTTCTGAGTGAAGGAAGAAAAATAACTCCTTTATTTATGTCTGATTCTCCCTTAATTTGCCTAGTTCTTCCAAAAAATGTCTCTCTATAATTACCATGCTGTTAAATCACCTATCCAGAATTCCTTAGAAATTTGCTTATCTCCCTTGGAAGTAAATCACGGTTTAATCACCTGCCAAAGCTGGTATTAAGTGTCCAATTAAAAAACAAACCTTTGCCACTTATCACTTTATGCAGTGAGGAACAGGTGCCTTTTTAGGTGAGTCCTGGGCCAATTTCTTTTGAATTATCTGGTTGGACTCCCACTGGCTTCAGAGGGTGTGGGATGAGGCAGATGGTGGAGGATTTATTTGTGGAAATGACCTGATGAATGTCTTCTGAGCCTGGATAACCCCCCCAAGTCTCATCGAAGGCTGCAGGTCCAAAATTCCTAAGGATCTGGCCCTATTATGTTCCACAGACATACAGCTGGGGTTTTGCATAATAAGCAGCACTGAAAATGGCAGGTACCCAAAAGAAACATCATTAGGAACAGCCGAGGAATCACTTAGGGGCGCATCCTAACTACATGCATTGGTCATTGGCCCAGGCTTCCAAGCCCTGTTTTGAGATGGTGAACATCCCACTGCAGCACCCAGGGATGATGTTGCTACCATTGCCTGACTGAAAAATATGGCGTGGAGTTTGCCTTGGTTGTACCATAATGGTTGTGTGAGTAAGAAGTCAGCACAATTTTGTGCAAATTACACCAAGAAATAGTTCCAATAAAGCATTCAGACCATGTTGTTATGCAATTAGGTGTTTTTTATGCTGGCGAGGCACTAGTGCAGGGGAGCAAGGGGAATAGCAAAAGCTCTAGACTTAGCTCAACTGTTGCATCAGGTGAAGAAGGGGCAGCAGTCATATTTTTTGCCCTTACTTGCCCATGCTTTAAATCTGAGCTGCACCAGTTCTTTTTCTGCGAAACTCTTGGAGATAACGAACTGGATTTGTGCTTTATTGAGCTGTAGGTATTCCTTCACCATGCAGAGAGAGATTATTTACCTTATAGTTGTGCTGTTCTATTTGTGTGTCGGCAATGAATTCACTCACAAAGTTATATGTAATACAGAATAAGTGCAGCATCTCTTTTAAGTCCTCTCTGAGCACAAACACCAGCCCGGCCATCACAACTCAAGTGTTCTTAGTGATACCAACAACCCAGCCAACTTCCAGAGACTCTTCTTTACCAGCACACTGTATTTCTGTGATGTTGAATAATGCATTGCAGACTCTCTTGTTTTCAGATATCTTCAGTCTTTAATCTTTTATGCAGTCTTTATGCATGATGTATGATAAAAGGTAGTTTTTCCACATCCATAAGTGGTGTCATTCCATAAATGGGTCATTTTGTCATAAGGTAGTGCAAAAGATATTTGTACTCACTTAGCAGTTGTCCTAAAAATATGTCAAAGCACTGAGTGGAAACTTAAATCCTCCTGATTCGTTCTGCTATTACAACGTACAAAGTCCTTTCCAGTGGTTGTTGTTGCAAATGGATATGTCTGGGTCATATCTTGAAGACCCTGCCTAAGGAAAACTCCCGCTGAACTCAAGCCCTGGGTGAGAAGTGAAGTCAGGCCCTCCAAGTCTTTTCAAATAAATCAGGGCTGATTATCAGTGAGTGATGAAACCACCGGTTTTTTGTGCAATGATATGTACACATTTGGCTGTTTGAGTTTTTTGTAGTTACACTCATTTCAGTCAGCTTGTTAAATGGAAAACAGATGCCACCATCGAGTATTAAAGCTCACAAAGATGGATTTTCGCATTTCTTTTAGTGAGTGTTTTTATCAATAATACACATGAAAAGGGCCTGGGAAGTTTTATTACATTAATTTAGCCGCCGTAAATCAGCACAGAATACAAAACTCGTTTAAATTACCACCTTAGGGCCAACATAGGAATGATGAAGTGTTATATTCTAATCCTTACCATGAATTGGTGACAATCCTATTTTCAAACACTGTTGAAGTGATCACAAGGGGGATAGGAGTGATGGACCTCATGATTTCCATTCTGCTCATCCAGAGAAGACAGAAAAGCAAAGGTATACCTACTCCTTACACTGGTGAGGATGTGTTATCAGCCCCTGCCTGGGCCAGGGCAGAAGACAGGAACTATGACCACTGCTTGCTACATGGCATTTGCTCAACCTTAGCCAACTCACAGTTTTGCCTGGTGTGGTGTTCTCTGGAGGAGTTGCCATACAAGAGATTTGAACTGCTAGAGCCAAACCATAAGGAAGGATATAACCCATGGGTGAGCATGTGTCCTCCCTGCCATGTGCATCTCCACATGGGGTGGGAGCTGCCACAGCCCTTGGCTGCTGCCTTAGAACCTTTTAGCTCTAAAGCACTGACAGCCCTAGTTCAATCCCTGCTCTCTTAGCCAAGTTAGCAGAGGCCACAGATGCTTTCCTAATCCAACCACAGCCTGCATCCCGCATTTCAGCCCTGCCTTACAGGAATCCCATTTGGCTGTATAATTGCTGCCATCCTTAGACAATTGTACAATTTCCTCTTGTGAATTAATAATAATAATAACTAACATGGTTGCAGGGATTTTTTTACTGTTATTTGCTTCCTCCGCCAGTCCTTTGGCCTTCCTATAGAGATGCCCAACAACAATGCCAAGTAAAAAATCTTGCTTTGTTTGAATACTGTCATATGTCTCCTAAAGCAGGTATTGAGACCACCAGTTTGTTCCAGAGAAGACGTGTTCAATAACTCTTATATGATTATGACTAACGGATTTAGGGAGTCAAGTTAGTGGTATAGAAGCAAAACGATTTATATTTTTGCTTGCTTTTTCAGTCTCAACACCAACCCTCAGAGCCAGACTTATCCCATTTTTGTCTCTCCATCAAGTTGTGGTTACACTGATTCATCAACATGGTTTGAAATTCTTTTCCTTGGTCCTTCGAGACCAGAGACTTCTTTGTTCTTTAATATTTTCCTCTCCTCAGTATATTTTAGGATGTTTCTCTATCCCTGTCTTGTTAAACCTAATTGGATAGGACCTTAATCAGGGTGACTACATCAAATGTCGTGTTTTCCTTTTCTTCAACCAATGCTATATTCACTTCCAGGAGCTATTCTTTTGGAGAAATTATTTCTTAGGAAGAATAAATGTTTGAAAAACAAATTAGCTCCAAATGTGACTAGCCATTCACCCATAAGTCATGATTTGCCTGTTTTCCCATGCTTTGTTTCTTGCACCAGTCAAAGGAAAGCCAAAAACAAAAGAGATTAAATGTTTTTGCAACATATCATCAAAGACTATAATTTTGTCCATTCACATAATTTAAACAAGATCAGACTAAGTGAATACTTGGAAGGGACCCATTCTAAACTTGCAGGAAACCTAAGTACTTCACGAACCGACGGTGTCTGTGTAGGATGGGCAGCAGGCAAAACTGTGAAAAATTAATCAGTTTGAATAGATCCGGTCAAAACAAGGAAACATTTTGTACACCAGATTTATGGCTTTGGTTAAAAGAAGTAAGATTCGTTGAACAAAACATATCTTTTCAAAGCACTTTTAAGTGGGAACGCGGTGCTTTCCAGTCCCTGAAAGTTGTTCACATAGCGTTTTTTTTCCCACTGGCTCTTCTTTTGACTGGAATGCAAAGTTAGTTCCTTGATCTCATGATATTTTTCAAAGTATGAAGTACACAGCTGAAGAAATACGCACCATGTACTAATTAGCCAGTGAAAACAAGCCTATTTTTTCTGCTTGTGAATTGCCTCAGCAGAATGTGACTTCTACAAATATGGAAGCTTATAAATCCTAACACTTTGCTCATTTGCAGCGCTAATAAAGAAAGACAAGAATCCTTTGATTTAAAAGAAAAATACATCCAGAGCAGAGGGCTTTCCCAAACCTTTCTGAAGATGCTCAAAGCCTACAGTGACATTGTCCACCTCCTGTGCTGAGGGCAGTCCCAAAGACAGCAGATCTTCTCCATGGCTGCTCCAGCCCAACGAGCCTTGCAGACCATGGGGCTGCCCTCAGTTAGTGTGGGAGCAAGACAGAGAGACAACTGAAAGCTCCTGCTTGTGTCCAACAGGTTCATCAAATCAAATATATTACATCCGTTGCACTGGAATCCTGGTGAGCTATTACGTCAACAGGAAGGACAAATATTCACATTTGGACAATCCAGATGCAAACCCGAGAGCTTATTAGCGAAATTGTGTTTGAAGGTATCAAAGAGCATTCATTTGCGTCTTCTAATAGCTGCCTAGTTGCATATCATGCATGCTCAACCTTGAGGTACTCCACTTAAATGTCTTTGCGCTGCTTGTGAAAACATCAGCTGCTCTATAAAGGTTAAACAAATATGTAACTGTACTTCAGTAATATATTTTTCTCCAAAACAGTTCTTAGAAACACTCACAGAAAAACCCATTGCCATTTATACTGCGCATAAAACATGAGTTTTTATTCAGGGTGAAATCCTGGCCCCAATGAAATCAATGGGAGTTTTGCCATTGACTTCAGTGGGGCCAAGATTTCTCCCTTGATGCATATGATATATTTTTCCTGACATTTAGTATGATGAAACAGCCCTGGTTCTGATTAGCCCAGGGTATAAATAGTATCAGTCAACTAAAGCAAAATTCAAATCAAACCTCAGGCATCTTTGCTGATGCCGCTTTGTTTCAGAGATCTGTGTGCTAGCGGAGAGACCCAAATGGCGATTTGGAGTCAAGGACTTCAGCTGAATCATCTTCTCTGGATGTACATTAAACCATAAATCAAGGCATGGGAAGCAAAGGGTTAGTAATCATGGAGGCATCTATTCATATGTCTTATGACATACATTTTTCCAGCGTGAATTCTTCATTAAGAGAACCCTTGATGTCTCACAGCTTGTTACCAAATTGGGCCTTGACTCTCAATATAATTTAGACGTGTTTAAAATATGCTTCTCAGAAAAGCTGTCTCCACATTTATGAAAACAGTATATAATAATATTAGGAAGAAATCTGCTGGTTGTTTTGATAAGTTTTATTCTTCAATACCTTACAAATGAGCATATGAATATATTTTAACCTGTTGCTTTACATTTGAAGCACCAGTACTGCAGGAGGAGAGCAACGTATCTTGTCTTCTGAGCCCATTCAATAAATTACTTGTACACTGCACAGCAGAGAAAAACACTTATAAACTTTCTCTTTTTTACATAAAAGGCAAAAAAATATAAGACGGTGTCATTGAAAAATAAAAATAATGGAGAGACAGTGCCAGAGACGAATAGATGTTAAACCTAAAGGCAATCGTTGTAACAATGTAATTTACTTTAAAGCATTAATCTTTATT
The DNA here is from genome assembly GCF_032191515.1 of Phaenicophaeus curvirostris. Lineage (NCBI taxonomy): Eukaryota > Metazoa > Chordata > Aves > Cuculiformes > Cuculidae > Phaenicophaeus > Phaenicophaeus curvirostris. Next base: position 9,925,193 of record NC_091400.1, on the reverse strand, counting down.
TTCTAGGGCTTAATTGTCTAGTTTCCCTGGCCTGTGCAACGCCGTCCACAGAGCATCTTTCAGATGGCTCCAGATGGGAACTCTCCCTCGGAGGGACCAGCCCTCCAGAAGCAGGGAGGCAGTGGCACTGCCCCACCACGCTGCTCACCTCTCCTCGACTCCCTCTTATCGCCACCGCTTCATTATCTGCCTCTGCACCACATGTGGGGCTGTGATATTTCGTGAAACATGATAGAGAATAAGGACCTGTTATCTGCCTGCTATTCAGGCAAAACTCCCACTGGCATCCATGAGCCCTTAAACAGTACAGCATGTTGTAAGTGGAATTGTTTATTGTGTTCAGTCAGAGCCGGCTACAGCCAGCTCTCACTACTGACTCAACTACATGAAAACTCACCCTCCTGTCATCCCACACTGCAATGCTCATTGGGCCCAGTTCTGTTTCCACTTAAGTGCTGGAATAAATGGAGTCAAGACAGATCCACCATCTCCTTCTTCTGAGTCCTGCCACTCTTGAAAAGCAGCAAGAACACCTGGGAGATGGAGACAGCAGGTCAGACCCTGCATTAATGTGAAAGGCAGTGTGATTTACACAGCCCTGTGAGCAAAGGGTGACCTGAGTGCCTGAAAACTGCTTTTACTGCAGCTCGCCACTCTGAAAATCAGCACATCGAAACCATGGAGCAGATCAGAGTGAATATTGGCAGCAGGATTTGGACTCAAGTGGGCCAAACATGGAATCATAGAATGGTTTGAGTTGGAAAGGACCTTAAAGATCATCCAATTCCAACTCCCTGCCATGAGACAGATAGACAGTCCCCCATTCTCTTGCTTTACACCCTAGCAGCACTGAGCCACAGCCCCTCACTGTAGCGTTATCCCCAGCCATCTGCAAACATCTAACAGTGTCTGGAATTAGGATTTACAGGTATCGTTGTGATTGAGTTGGCTTTTATGAATTACCCTTGCAGCCTTATTCACACATACCACTTGGGAATGCTGCATGCAGCAGGTTTTATTCTTGTTTTAGCAGCTTTAAAATTCATCTGGTACCTCTTTATTGCTAAGTGCAGGTAGATACACACTCTTGAGTGAATAGGATATGCTCCACTTGTGAAGTGGAGAAGCAGGTCAATAGACAACTTTCAAAAGGAACCATTTAGGATAATTAAGCAGCACATACACACCAGCAAGAGTTTATTTTGTATTGGAAGGCATGTGGTTAGGGAAACAATAGCAGTTTTTTCCCTGGAGAATGTTAATTAAATTGAACACCCTGGAAAACTGAACTATTCTTACCACAAATCTATAAATCAAACTGTTCTGTTTGCTTAATGTAATGCTCTGCTATTCTAGTCACACTGAAGTGGGCCAGCCACACAATGCCAAGATATTTCCGTGATGAGCACATTAGAAACACTGATTGACTATAGATCTTACGGATGTAAGGCCAAACCCGTATCTCATTTACTCCAGAATAACTAAGATCAAAATCTGGCCCACACTGTTCAGATTAGTACATAAATAACATGAAAGGTTTGGGAGCTCTCTAGCATTTGTACTTTTTATTTGTGCTGTACAAGTCCCTGGCAGCTCTAGTAATGGACCGGGACTTTGCTGTGTTAGGTGCTGCACAAATACAGAGCAAAAGATTTGTCTTTCTGGTTCGTCAAGCTAGCTAGAAAATATCTATGAGCAGATATTCATCTCTCCTCCTTATTTTATGTGAATGAGAGAGTAACACTCTCTGCCAGAGAGTATTGGAGGGCAGGCATAAGCAGGGTGGTCTGCTTGGTCCCCTCTTCTCAGAGGCTAAAGGGACTTTTCGTTACAAGATATTCTAACTCTGAAGTTGGTATTCCCAGTTTTCATACCCCAGGGTCAAATTTTCAGCTGGCATAAACCAAATTTCTCCATCAGACTGAGGCTGGCAGCTGGGGATTTGGCCAGCTCAGTAGCAGTCTCTGAGAGCATCACCTTCAGCAGGGCTCAGTGCCATGGTGGGACTTTGGCTGCCACTCAGATCTGCATCACAGGCCATGGCAAAATACACAGCATACATGGGGACCAGGGCTCATGTTCTCTTCCTTGTTTACTCTGGGTTGATCCAGAACCTGGTAAAATGCTCGTGTTTTCATAGAATCATAGAATTGGTTGGGTTGGAAGGGACCATGAAGGTTATGCAGTCCAACCCCCCTGCAGTGAGCAGGGACACCTTCAACTCAATCAGATTTCTCAGAGCTCCATCCAACCTGACCTTGAATGTTTCCAGGCACGAGGCATCTGCCACCTCTCTGGGCAACCTGGGCCAGTGTTTCACTGCCCTCAGCAAAAAAAAAACCAATATTTTTCTAATAACTAGTCTAAACTACCCCTTGTCCTGTTGCTACAGGCCCTGCTGAAAGATTTTTCCCCATCCTTCTTATAAGCACCCTTTAAGTATTGGAGAGCTGCGATAAGGTCTTCTCAGAGTTTGTGACTCCAGTTCCTCTGAAAAAACCTTGTCTTTCCACTACACACAGTTGTCCCTCTTTAGAATAAATGTCATTTTAATTCCAGTCTGCCAACTTGCTCCTTACACCTCACTTTAGCTGGTAAATAGAGTTTAAGTAAGGAAAAGATCAGAAATGTCAAGTTCTGAGTTTGCACGTGCTGAGGAAATGAGTTTAACATCAGGCTCTGTGTTCTTGAAGAGCATCACCGGTGAGTGAGTGTGTGTCCCTGTGGCAGTGACAGGCTTTAGAAGTGGTCATATACAGAAAAACAAAGGAACCACACCAACTTTCACATGGGGAAATATCTGGCTGTACAAATTAGCAATGGGTTGGTATTTCTAAAAGAGGTTCTCCTTGAATGGAAATGGTCCAAGAGATGCATAATTGGTAAAGCTCTTTGAGGTATATAGGAGGTTTTCTGGGCCATGTAAGGATCAGAGACTGTATTCACATGCAGAATTAAAAGAAAGTGCTCTAGACTCAAGTAGCCATAGAAATGTTGAATTGGGAGAACATACTTGTAACCTAAGCACCGTAAACTCACCAGTGATGTTTCTGCTGTGTCGTTAGCTGAAAGGGCTCTCACTACAAGGTCACCTGCACGGCATCCCAGTAGTGAACGTAAAGGTGACACAAGACAGACTCATTTATCACAACACGTAAGTCCTGTTTATTGAAACATCAAAAAAGCTGACTTTCCTACCACTCTCAGAATGACAGGTAAAGGCTTTGCACAGCTCGCCACATCCTTTTCCAGGTAAAGCTCACTCGCTGCCTTTTAATCATACCTTGTCCCTGGCACAGCAGTGGAAAGGTTTCCAACGTTTGACCTGTTGGCTCCATTCAGAAAAGCAATTTTGAATAAATAACTGTGGTGACAATGGATAGGCAGGAAAAGACATTTTGTGTCACCCTAAAGAACTAAGAGAAAGTACTAGTATGGAACAAGGGCTGTAAATATGTGCACGGCTCTTTCAGAATTTACTGTTCTTCATTTTTAAGATAAAATATAAACCCTTTATTTTAGAATGTGTAGATTTACAGCTCCTTAATGTAGACCCCAAATATGCCACATACAGGCACAGGGATGGTTCAGTTGCTACTGGATTACAGCTTTTTCTTGTAAAAAGAAGCAATTCTTCAGCCTTAAAATACTGTCGTGAGATGCACATAGATGGAACCTTCCAAAGGGTGCAATTTAGCCTTTTTCATAGAACCATAGAATGGTTTGGGTCAAAAAGGTTTTAAAGCACATCCAGTTCCCCCACCACCACCCCCCACCATGGGCAGGGACACCTCCCACTGGATCAGGGGCTCCAAGCCCCATCCAACCTGGCCTTGAACACCTCCAGGGATGGGGCAGCCACCACTGCTCTGGGCAACCTGGGCAGTGCCTCCCCATGCCCATTGTGAAGAATTTCTTCCTAATGTCTAATCTAAATCTTCCCCCTTCCAATTTAAACCATTCTCCCTTGTCCTGTCACTCCAGGCCCCTGTAAAAAGTCCCTCCTCAGCTTTCCCGCAGCCCCTTTCAGTACTGGAAGCTGCTCTAAAGTCTCCCCAGAGCCTTCTCTTCTCCAGGCTGAACAACCCCAACTCGCTCAGCCTGGCCTCATAGCAGAGATTTTAAGGGAGTTATTTTTAATTCTGTCGTGTTTTAACATTTTGGGCTTCCTCACAAGATCTGCAGAAGGATGCTATATTAAGGGAAAGTTCTGGTATAAACCACAGTTGTTCAGCCAGCCATTAGTCACATTACAGGAAAAATGAACACTCCTTTCATTCTCATGTTTGACCCCTCCAATATTGTATTGTCCGTACTAATGAGATGAACATTTTTGCTGGTTTTTTACGTGTAGCAAATATAGAAGCGATGAAACCCATATGTGTAATTTATTCATTGATTTGGACTCAAACCCAAGTGTGTCCAAAGTAGCTCTTGTCTGTGTGCATGTGTGAGAGAGAACAGCTCATAGCAATGAAAAAAGTCTTAAACTTACCTGCTTGAAATATTGATGAATAATGGAAAATACCTTGAATCTCCTTGTGTACAACCTATCAGCTGTTGATGTTTTCTGTTTGTGATGGAAATCACAAGATCATTTTTTGGGAGGACTCCTGATAATCATTTCTGGTTTAAATACATAAATAAAAGAAAGGGAGACTGGAAAGCTGCAGTAAAAGTAAATAAAGACACTTATGTCCCTTGCTTAGTGCTGAAAAAGAAAACATCGTGATGGTGGTGGTTTTGTGGGTTCCATTCGATCACCGCTTTCTGTAAAACAATTGTAATTTAGAGAGGAGTTGGAGTTTTTACCCTGAGCTCTTCAAAACATCGCTGATTCCAAGGCACCTGTTAAAAACCTGTTTTCCTTTAAGCCACCCAAGGGCCTGCAGGTTGTTTCAGACAGAAAGCAACCTTGTGGAGGAGTTGTTTTTAAACAGTTGCTTTCAGGCTGTTGAAGTTTCTTTTTAACACATCCAGCCACCGAGGAGGTTTGGTCCAGAATCCAAGGGTTGTACAATACCTTCCACCCAAAGTGTCCTGTCAGCAGGAGTGGGACAGCAACTCCTTCCCTGGTTTATTATGAATGGAGGAGACAAGTTTATGTGAGCCAAATTTCTGGAAGGGTGAAGGCCTGCATGTCCCTCACAAACTTTCCAATTGCACAGCTGTTTTCTGGCTGCGAAGGAAGAGCTGCTGAAGAGTGTTCCCTGCTCTGCAGAGCCCCTCTAACAGCCTCGGGCCAAGCCTTACCTGATGCAGATGAGGAGAGGGGAGAAAAAGATCCAAAACCACCTGGGAGAACAAGTTAGACCACGGACTAGATTTTACATTCAGGAAATGGAGCAGAGATCTGATCGAACAGACCAGGGGTTCCCCCAGAATCATCAAATTCTTGATGATTAACGAGCTGGCCAGGTCTGAGATAACAGGTCTGTCCAGGTCTCTCCACTCTGGACCTTCTTTTTAACCCGGCTGAGTGCTGGTGGCAACAGATTAACAGGTCACCAGACTGGGGCTGAGAATTGCTGCCAATTACCTCGTCCCTGCTTGTTGCACTACAGCCTAATGGCATCATTTAACATGCACTTCTCTCCCAAACCCCCAGCTGGTGACACCCGATAAAAAGCGTGATTGATAGAGAAGTTTGCCGGGGTACATTCAGGGTAGGGAGCGGGTCTCATCACTTCAGGGCTAAATGTCTTTTCCCCTTCCTTTTAGCCTCTTCCACATCCAGACAGCGTGGCCAGGAGCCTGCGAAGCTTTTTCGCTGCAGTTTGAGCCTCGGCTGTCCCCCCTCAGACAGCAATTACGGCGAGAAACATCTGAATCAACACAGCATCATTTACTTAAAGAACTGACAGCCCTTCCACTTGAACTGGTTTAAATTAGTCGACGCCACATTCTTTTCCCCCTGTGTGTTTTGTTTTCTGCCTTTTTTTTTTTTCCTCCTTTCTTTCTTTTAAATAGGAATATATAATTGCGGTAATTCACCCAGCTGAATGCGAAACAGCTTGGGGAGCAGCGGGGTTTGGGGAGAGAAAGAAGCCGAGGGTACAGCCTGAGCGGGGGGGGCACCCGCAGCTCCCCACCTTCCGCGGGAGGATGCGGAGGGCTCCGCGGGTGCGGAGAGCGCCTGCCTCCCCCGGGCCATCCCGCACATCCCACGGAGAGGCTGAGGGGCAAGAGGGGTCCTGGTCCTTCGCACCTGAGCATTCTCAGCCAGGAAGGAGGAGAGAGGGCGGAGGGGTTCTGGTTCCTCTGCAGCGGAGCATCCTTGGCCGGGAAGAAGCCAGGAGGGCTGAGGGGTCCTGGTCCCCCCTGCACCAGAGCATCCGTGGCCGGGCAGGAGCCGACAGGGGTGTTAGCCCCGGCTGCCCCCGCACCCGCGCATCCCCGGCCGGTTTCCCTGCTCTGGCTTCCTCGCAAGGACATACCTTCTGGACATGTGCAGATGGAAAAGCGGGGACATTAAAATCAAATTACATACGTGTAAAGACAGAGCCCTTCTTTGGCTGCAGGAATGATTAAACGGAGCAGCTCGGGAAAACTCCTGCATGAATATTTCATGTTAAATGGAGCGATCCCCCCGAAGGTACAAGAACCCTCCTTAATTAAACTGGTGAAGTTACCTTTTACTCTTTTTTTTTTTCTTCTAAGTTACGGGGACCAGAGAGCAAACTGCCCAAGTTTTACCCTTACACCCGAAAAAGAAGCAGTGGCCCCGTCCCGCGGGTGGGGGGACCTGGTCGGGGCTCGGAGCATCAATGGGGCCAGGAGCAGGGACAGGGATGCGGGGGGCGATGGCCCCAGGAGGGCCAAGCTCCCAGGAGGGCAAAAAAAGGCAAGAACCATCTCCGCTCGGGCATCTGCCGACCCCGCATCCTGTGCTGCTCATCTCCATCCTTCTCCCGCAGTCTCCCCAACGATGAGGGGATGAGAGAGGGGTGGCAGGCGGTCCGGCTCCCCTCTCTGCTGCCCCCCAGCTCAGAGCTACCCAGCACCCGTCTTTGAAACTTTGATTTGCATCTGCAGCGGTTTCCATGGCAGCGGGAGGGTGGTCCCTGCCCACCCCGAGCCCCCAGCATCGGGACCCTGGGCGAGAGAAACACCCACCGGGGAGAGGACACAAGGAAAACCGACAGAGCAGACCTCTCGGGACGTTGCCACCACAGTGGAATGAAAGCAGATTTACTATAGCCCTTGACTTTCCTAAAGACAAATTGGTGTGAATTTGACAGTCCGTTCGAAGCTGAACTCAGATCCTTCCCCATGCTCCTTGTGTTCTCCGTGTCCCCTGTGTCCCCAGAGTCCCTGCAACACTTACTTTCACTCCGATACTGCGACTTTGACTTCTCCTTCCTTCCTTCCTTCCTTCCTTCCTTCCTTCCTTCCTTCCTTCCTTCCTTCCTTCCTTCCTTCCTTCCTTCCTTCCTTCCTTCCTTCCTTCCTTCCTTCCTTCCTTTCCTTCCTTCCTTCCTTTCCTTCCTTTCCTTCCTTCCTTCCTTTTTTCTTCCTTCCATTTCTTTCTTTCTCTCTTTCACCCCTTCTCCCTTTCTCCCTTTCTCCCTTTCTCTCTTTCTCCCTTTCTCCCTTTCTCCCTTTCTCCCTTTCTCCCTTTCTTTCTCTCTTTCTCTCTTTCTCTCTTTCACCCCTTCTCTCTTTCTCCCTTTCTCTCTCCCTTTCTCTCTCTCTTTCTCTCTCTCTTTCTTTCCTCCTTACAGATTTTAGTCAATGCTTTAGTGCGAATCCAGCTTTCTATTATTTTGCGCTCCCCGGGAATTAAAATAAAATAACGTTATTCTTACGACAAGAGCTTTTGGCGTGTTATTTGAGCAGCCGTTACTCTTCCAAATCCCACCTTCCTCCTCCATCCCTTTTCCAGGACTCCAAACAGGGACACTCGACTGCAGGGAACCAGGTACCGCTCGGGCTCTTAGACCGCTCCGAGAAGGCACAGGGAGGGTGACCCAGGAGATAACTCCCTGCGAATGGCTTTATAATCATATTTGGATCTTAAACATCCCATCACAGCAAACGTCTCGTCTCGAGCACACGTATGCCAAATAGAATAGCCGCGATCGTGCGGATTATAAATGAGATCACAGCAGAGTTTATCTCGGAATATCTCACCCTCGCAACCCACAAGAATGCGCTTTCTTCCCTGCCTCTGATACCAACTCGCCGATCTAGAGATAAACCAGCAGCCCTGGCTCTATTCTCCGGCCTCACGGAGAAAGTCAGGACCCCGCGTGTTCTGTGCACACAGCAAAACCACAAATAGGTTGTTCAAGTCCTGATAAAGCTGAGGGAAACCCACAAAAACACGGGAATTCGGCAACTTCTTACTGCTTAGAGGCTTGCTGCTTCCAGACGTTCAGGACTTGACAGATGAGCTTCCACATCTGAGTTTGTCTGGGGCCAGGTCACCACTACTGAAGTTGTTTGGAATTCCTTCTGCTTTTTATTAAAAAAAAAAATACATGCACACTTTTAAAATAAAAAACAATTACATAGGGAAAGGGAAAAAAAATAAGCTGGTGAAACCGAGCATCACTGCTTTCTTGGGCTGTTCCTTTCCTGCCTGGGAATGGCTGAGACTTTCCAGAGCTCCGTGTGTCAGACGGGGAAGAGAGGGAGCAGGGAAAGAGGGGCCACCAGTGCATCCTCTCCTTTCCAGGGAAGATCCCCGCTTGTAAGAGGAGTGATGCGAAGCAAGGGGACCGTGGTTTCCTGGAGGGGCTTGGAGTGGCTTTCTGACCCCTTCATGTGCCCAAGGAAGGGCACGCGGAGGCAGGAGGATCCTTCGCTCCCTCTTTATGGCCAGGTTGTAAACGCCTCGCACTCAAACGGTTAATTAAGACAACACTAAGGGTCCAGTTTAAACCAACAAAAGGCAGGCTGCTCCGAGCCGGGTTCCCTACTCGCCAGAGGGGGCTGCCAGACCCCCTTCCCGCTGAAGCCGTCGTCTCTCCATCCCCTCTGGAAGCTGGGGAGACCCCTTCGCCTCCTGTTCCTTCCCTTCGCATCCTTCTCTCCTCCTAAGCTGCTCCCCCTTCCCTTCCAGGGGGAATCGGCACCCAAAGCTCTCTCCCTCCACCTCCTCCCCAGACCAAATCCAGCCAGGACTCGATGTTTTTTAGGAGAGAAGAAACCTTCCCAAAGTGATCAAACAGGGAGGATCCTGCGTAGAGAGCACCGCGGGGGGGTGGGAGGTGATGTCCCCACCTCTGCTCACCCCAAGCTGAGGATCAGGGTTTTTCTACCTGCCCAGGTTTCTTCCCATCTCCCAGGGATGGCGCAGCCAGAGGTTTATGTGCCTGGGAGCTCCACCGCTTTCCGCAGCTCCTGCCTCTGCCTGCTCCTCATTATTGAACTGTCCCAGGGTGGAAAAAAAAAAAAAATCGGTCATTTTTTCTGCATTTGGGAAGGGAGAAGGAGGAGCACGAGAAAGGCGACATGCGGAGCATTGGTGGGAAAGCGTGGACTTTGTTTTAGAGACTTCAAAAAAGGAAGAGGGAAAAGGATGGACACCACCTTCCAATCCACTTTAGTGAGCTGATGACAAAAACTCCGGGCATGCACTGAATGCATAATTACCCCCAACTGAAAATTCCCTATCTAATTTGATATTTGGTGCTCAGCAGAAGCTAGCCTTCGTAAATAATATACAAAGTAAGAAACCTAATCCAGCAGGCTAGAATGTTTAATTCATCATTATGCGAGCTAATTGGAAGGTGATTATATGGTAATTGCTCATTAGTGGTGTATATTTATCGCTGTACCTTATGTCAAGGCCATGGGAATTGTGTAGAGTCTGTTCTCTCATTTCAAGGATCAGTTTCAGAAGCAGGAGCAAAGCGGGCGAGATCAAGTTCTTCCTGACGTCAGGTCCAGCCGTGGGCGATGCAGAACGGGGCTATAAATGTTCGCCCGGAGCCCCCACGGCAGCCGGGGCTCCAGCCGGGCCGTGCGGGGGAGCAGGGGCTCCCGAGAAAACAGGGACCGAGCGGAGGAGGAGGAGGAGGAGGAGGGAGGCAGAACCCGCTTTCCCTGCTCCCGACCCTGGGAAGCCACCTGCGAGGTGGGCTGAGCCCCGGCGGGGAGCGATGCCCGCAGCATCCCTGCATCCTGAGGGGGGGATCCTAGGGAAGAGGGGACCGAAGGGGGCTACAACGCTCCCGGCTCGCTTCCCCTGGTTGCAAAAAGCCAATTAAAAGCGCACGAGGAGAGGTGATTAACGGCCCTTTGGCTCTCAAGTGCGGACCACGGCTTGGGCTTCCCCGAGTGTCCCACCAGGAGAAGGGATGGCGAGGAGAAAGGTTAGGGTTCAGGGTCAGGAGGTTCTCTAAACTCCCGCGTCCCCCTCGCAGCGGGATCCTTTGGAGAAATAAATCAATCCCCGCAGCGGCTCCGAGCGGTTCTGAACCGCTGATGGACACGGGAGCAGCGGACGGGAGAATCCTCTTTTTCAGGGAATCCGGTTCGACCGGAGCTGCTGTGTCTGTTTGCTAGGGGGCAGGCAGAGGGGCTGGCTGCTAATTAGGGGGGGACCCGCTAATTTCCGCCAAGCCCTCCGAAGTAACAGCGCGACCCATCGAAGGGGGTGGGAGGGAAGGGTGTTGTAGGTAAATAAACAGCGTTTCAAAACACAACAAAACGGGGATCCAAAGGCCTCTGGCCTCACCCTGGGCCAGTGTCAAAGAGAGGGGGGGGTGGGCGCGTGTTTGCGCTGCGAGGGGTGCAAATCGCACCCCCGGGCAAGCGGTGGGAAGCGGGCACGGAGGGGCTGGGGACCGCTGGCTTTGTTCGAAGGGAAAGGGTTAAAAATCCAAGGCCAGAGGGGCCAGATCCTGGATGGGGAACCGAGCCGGGAAAGCTCTGCTCGGAGCAGGCAGGGATGCGGCGGGATCAGGATCCGGCCCACTTGCCATCGGCGGGATGGGATGGCGTGAGGATGGATCCCCCAGGTCCTCGGGACACGGCTGGGAGGGACCAGGATGGGGGTGAGGATGAGGATGGATCCCTCCGGTCTTCGGGACACGGCTGGGAAGGACCAGGATGGGGGTGAGGATGGATCCCCCTGGTCCTCGGGGCATGGCTGAGAAAGACCAGGATGGGGATGAGGATGAGGAGGGATCCTCGGGACACGGCTGGGAAGGATGCGAGCCGCGCAGGTTGCGCTACCCCGGCTCGATATGATCAGAGGGTCTGGGGGCTGCCCTGGGTGAGGTCTCTCTCTCTCCATCCCGGGGTCCCCCCCTGCTCAAATCCCTGGCCAGGAGGCAGCGGAGTTTCCGCGGGGGCAGCGGGGCCTCCGGCACCGGGATTTCCTTCGAAAGAGCAGTAAAAATCCGCCCGAGTCTGCAATTCGCCACCCGAAATACACCCTCCCTCCCCCACCCCTCGCAGTTATTTAATATAAAATGTATTTTTAAACAGCCGCTCGGATAGCATCTCGCCAATATTTATATTTCCACGTTGCCTGGCATCCACTGTCCCACATTAGACTCTGCCTCTCTCTCCCTCTCTCTAATCCTGCCACTTTAAATAGATGAATTAATAAAGCAAATGAGGGTCTAATAAGCTGACTGTCCTGCCTATTGAGGCAGGGGGAGAGAGACTAGAAAGTGCGCCAAATTTGTTTGCAGTGGATCAAGGCTAGCCGCCTTTGCTTCACTTTCTTTATCTTAATTCCGACTTGAAAAGATATAATTATCTAGTTTGAACAGAGCTGCTATCAAATCCTTCTCTAGGCAAGGCAGGGGAGAGCTGGAGTGGATTGCAGTGTTCTGAGCCGCTTGGTGCAGCCGGAGATAGGGAGTAATGAAGTTGTGGAGTCCTGAGATACAAAGGGCATTAACCTCATTAGCATGAAACCTTTTCTTCTAACCATTGTGGGACCCTTTCAGACTCCTAATCCCCCCTATTTTCAAAGCTTGGTTTGTAATAAAGCTTTTAGGGGTTTTTTTCAAAGCTAATGGCATTCTCTGAAGATTTTATTGCTGTTACGCTACACAGGACGCTTAATTTTTTTCCCCTCTCTCCCTCTCTTCCCTCACGGTTTTAAAAAAATAAAAGCGGGGGGGAGGGTGGGGGGGGAAATATATGGTTCCTGCAGAAATAAGCCTTTTATCAAGATGCGAAACAATTTCTAGAAAGACCCAAGTCTGCTGTTCAGCCGCGGCCCGTTTAATGTTTGCCCATTTGCATTTGGGTTTGAAGCGGAGCTCAAGCCAAGTTGGGCGAGTTAAGGTGAAATCCAGATCTGCACCATCAGCTCTTCCAGGAGAGGTTGGGGGAGGAAAGGGGGGAGGAGACGCCACGAGAAGTTTACCTTGGGAATAGCTCTACTAAATAATTAGCCTAGGTTGAAATGGAAAGGACTGCATTGCGACATGCGTCCTAACCCTGCTCGGGCCCCTCGCCCATTTGTAGTGAATGGAAAGTCACCAGGATTGTAGGAAACGCAATGTTAAAAATACATAAAATCGGGTTTTTGTCTCTAAAAAATAAAAAACAATAAATTTACATAGTACCCGATAGAGCCAACGCGTGCACAGAATGTCTAATCTTAACTTTTCAAGGCAGGATGTTTAACAAAGCTCGTATTTTCGCGATGCATTGTAACTTCGCCTTATCACAGTGTAAAGGGTAGTCAGATTGTCCTAAATTATGTCCAACTAGCCCCCCTGGATCCACGGATTAAGAGATTAAAGGAGACCACTGGGCAATGCCTCCTCTTTCCCCTTCATATTCCTGGTATGATAATTGCCTAAACTGATTTGCACTTTCACAAAAGCTCGCAGGATTCTTTGTAGCTCGAACAGAGCAGACGAGGTTTCTCTATCAATGGAAATAAAACTGATTAATGCAGTCTATCAGGCTAAGGAGCAAATGAAGCATGAAAAAACAACTGTGTACCCCCAGAAAACCAGCTAGTTTCCTCAAGGACCCAAAGCAACTTTTTTTTTCCCCCTCCTCCTTTCTGCAGGTCTTTAATGTCAGAGTTTTTACCCTGTGCCCAGGATCGTTCCCTTGGAGCCGCTTGGAGAGCAGAGCTGGGACTTTGCCTCCCAGGAGCTGCTCCTCACCACAGCGACCTGCCCACGGAGTTTAAAAAACGGGGGGAAACGGGCATGAAAAGCAAAATAAATAAAGAAAAATCAAAGAGATGCTTTTGCCAAGCAAACTCCTCTCTCGCCCGGCGCGGCGGTTTCACCCTCGGGTTCGCCCTTTGCTGCCCAGGGTTGGGTTTTATCGTTGTTTGGGTGTTTTTTAAAGGTGTTTATTTACAGCAAGTGGGGCTCTGCGGTTTATATTTCGAGGTCTGTTTAGCAGGCAGGGAATGCGGCCGCAGGAATGCGCGGCTCGGGGTTCACCAGCAAAAAACGAAGAGGAAAAAGGGAGGAATTACCGCTTTCCGAGAATTTTAGGGGGAGAAGGGGAAAAGATATTGCTTTAAAAAATTAGGGCATATTGATAAATCTTTATTGACAAAATATTGACAATGACATACTTCTTGGAAGTATATAGTGTGTTAGAATTCTAACAAATTAAACACAAAACACAAAAATATTTACATTCTGGTATAGGAGACATGAAGGAAACATTTGTCACTTTTTTTTTTTTTAGTAGCTCTATGATCTCGGAATATTATAAGGTCAGTGCTTGAAAATTGCCCCAATGAAAATGGCCATTAGAAAAAAAAAATAATTAAAAAAAAAATCAATCCGCGATTTTAAGTCCCTTTTCTCTGGATCCACCCAGCCTGGGAGATGTCCCCACCGCCAAACCTGGTCGCTGGGTTTGAGCTTTATTCATCTTTAAAAATAATCATCATCCGGTTTTGCAATGCGGATAAAATTGGGGGGAAGGAGGGAATAATTTCATTTAATTTTTTTTTTGGCAGCAAAAGTTATGACCACCACCCCCCCCCTTTCCCTCCCGTCCCTCCCCTGCCCCACCGTGTTTGTCCATCCGGAAGGAACACGATGCTTTGTTACCGCTACTTCATTTAGCTTTCACAAACACTTTGACGCCAGAAGTTATCATAAAATGTTTACAGACTGCACATTTCTCGTAAAATAAAATTAAAAAGCACACAGAACCTGTCTTAAAGGGAAAAAAATTACAATTCGTTTCTGTCTTTAGGAACCAGGGTAATTTTTTTCCTTTTTTTCTTTTTTTTAATTTTTTTTCTTTTTTTTCCTTTCTTTTTTTTTTTTTTTACACATGCAATTCAAGTTTCTGAAACAGGTGTGGGGTTTGGCTGCTCATGGAAATTTCTCTTTCAAAGACGGAAAAAACCTGTGAAGTGCAAAATGTCCTGTAAGGTGGCAATTTTTCTGGTTTGGTTTGGGTGTGTTTTTTTTTTTCTTTTTTTAAAGATTTTTTTTCCCAATAATTTTTTTTACTTTTTTTTTTTTGACGTTATGCTTTTAAAAGCGGACTGCGAGAAACGGAATACCTGTCAATCACCTCGTCCCGGTGGTTTGGCTTTGATTGACAGCTGCCCCCTTGCCAGAGCGGTGCGGGCAGTGACCCAGTCCGGACCCCTCCGGGCTCGCCCTCGCTGGCTCCCGGCTCCCCTTCCAGGCTGGAATCGCAGTTGTGATGAAGATCTCCGTGTCTCTTCCCCGCCGCGGGGGGGTTGTGAGCCGCTAACACTTTCTGTGGGTGGGGTGCCTGGCTTTGAAAAGTCCAAAAGTGCCAGTTTTTTAATCGTCCGACGTGACGTCGATTTCCTCTGGACTGGCTTGTTTGGTGGCGATTCTCCACCGGTTAATGTGATGAGTCCCTTTTTTCTTCTGTTGTGAGTCTGAACCTTCCTCTTCCAACTTTTGCCGCTTGAACTTTGTTCTTCTGTTCTGAAACCACACTTTTACCTGCGGGACGAGAGGCTCCGCGTTAGTCCCACACCTGCCGGGACGCCGGGGCTGCCGAGGGGCTCTGCCTGCTCCCTGCCCTGCCTGGACCGTATCCTAATCGCTCTGTGCCCTGCCTGCTCTGTGCCCTGCCTTCACTATTCCCTGCCTGCACCATGTCCTGCCTGTCCCGTGTCCTGCTCCATGTCCTGCGTGTACCCTGTCCTGCTTGCACCATTCCCTGCCTGCACTATCCCTGCTTGCACCATTCCCTGCCTGCACCATGCCCTGCTCCATGTCCTGCTCCATGTCCTGCTCCATGTCCTGCACGTACCATTCCCTGCTTGCTCCTTGCCTGCCTGCACCGTGTTTGCACCACCCCTGCCTGCACCATTCCCTGCCTGCTCCATCCCAGCCTGCTCCATCCCTGCCTGCCTGCACCATTCCCTGCTTGACTAATCCCTGCCTGATCCTTGCTTGCTCCATCCCTGCCTGCACCATTCCCTGCCTGCACCATTCCCTGCCTGCACCGTGTCCTGCCTGCACTGTTTGCACTATTCCCTGCCTGATTGATCCCTGCCTGATTGATCCCTGCCTGATTGATCCCTGTCTACTCCTTGCTTGCTCCATCCCTGCCTGCCTGATCCCTGCCTGCACCGTGTCCTGCCTGCACTGTTTGCATCATTCCCTGCCTGATTGATCCCTGCCTGACTGATCCCAGCCTGCTCCATCCCAGCCCTGCTCCATCCCAGCCCTGCTCCAGCCCTGCTCCGCTGCGCAGCCCGGAGAGGAGCGAGGGATCCGCACCCCCATCCCAGGAAAGTCATGGTCACACCGCCCCACGCCCCACCCCGGCTCCGCACCTGGCGCGGGGAACGCTCAAATTCCGCGCACGGGTGAACTCCGCGCAGTGCTCGCGGCCTCAAACATGGGGAATGCGAGCGGGGGCTGCAAGGAGCCCCCCGAAAGTTACCCCCGGGTCGAAAGCAAAGCGGGGGCTTCGTCCTGCCTAACGGGGGCGGGGGAGCGGGAGGTTTATTCTATTGGAAAAAGAGAATAAAAATTAAAGAAAAGGGACATAAATGAGGGAAAAGTGAATAAAATGAAAGAAAAAGGACAGAAAAGAGATAATAAATGATTAAAAAAGGTCCAAAATAAGGAAAGAGTGAATAAAATGAAAGAAAAAGGCCAGAAATTAGGGGGGGAAAGAGAATAAAATTGAAGAAAAAGGCCTGAAGTGAAGAAAAAGTGAATAAAACGAAAGAAAAACGCCAGAAATGAGGGGTGAAAGTGAATAAAATGAAAGAAAAAGGTCCGAAATAGGGGAAAATAGCATAAAATTAAAGAAAAAGTCTCGAAATGAAAAACGTCCTGCGCTCCCCGCTGCGCCTCCCCGGAACGCGCCGTCCAGGAGCGATCACAGGGAAGAGAAACCTGCAACCGCCACCGTAAATATCCCTCTGAATTTGTTCAGCGCCGAATAAATCTGACTTAACCATCCGGCAGCTGACTTCAGAGCTTTAATTACAGATAGTATTGATCTGGGAGCTATCTCCAGGGCTGGCCACACTCCTTGTAGCGGCCAAAGGTAAACATCTTTTTTCTTTTTTTTTTTTTTTTAAAGCAGTTTAAACTCTGGTTCTGTCTGAAAGTGCCTGATAAAGGCCCCGGCGAGGGGGGAAAGGGGAACTGGAGCATTTTAATAAGCTGGTTTAACCCGCTTCGCTGCCTCTTCAGAAGAGAGACCTGCCTGGCCGGACACACATCTCTGCAGCATTTTCATATTCTCCAAAAGTCCCCCATTAAAAAGCTGAGCGGGGGAACAAGGGGTGAGTTTAATTTGCTTTTAGTTTGCTAATTGAAGGGGAGGACGGTTCATTTCTGCACGCCGATCTCCCAAAAGGGAGCTCATTTGTAGGGGACCCGGGGTTTGACACCCGGACAAAAGACCCCAACCAGCTTCGGAATCAAGCAGCACAAAGACCACCTTAAATACAGCTTTCCAGTGGAAATAAGCCTGTGACCGGTCCCTTGTTCGAAGAACCTCATAAAAGTGGCGATCCCTTTTTATTGTTTTGTTAGGGAGACATTTTAAAACAAAAGCTCCAACCTCTTTATTGCTTCCCCCACGAAAAGGAGTTAAAAAAAAAAAAAAAAAGTGTTACAACTTAATCCGCCCAGAGAACGCTGTGTTTACTAGGAACTTTGAACTAGGCTGCGGCTGAGTATTTTGGCTTTTTTTTGGTTTTTTTTTTTAAAGTACAGTGCCACATACTGTAGCAGAGACAATCCCCATCTGGGAGCCCTCTCTCCACCAGCCTCTTGGAAGGGCACAAAACAAAAGCTCGACACAACAACAACCACCAAACCCCTCAAAAAAAAAAAAAGAAAAACAAAAAGAAAACCAAAAACTAAACACCCAATCTTTCTTCAAGCGAGGAGAAAAACGTGTGAAAAGCCATCCCGGCTATCGCTTCTCTACTCCCCGCAGCCCCGCGGGTCGCGGTACCCAGCGAGACACTCACCCCGGGACAACCGGAGGAGAAATGTCCTGGAAGAGAGGCGAAAATCGTCCCCAGGGCGGTTGTGGCCCTCAGCCAGCCGGCTGGGGGCGATTCCTTGGAGATAATAATTTCTCCACTGTGTTTTTATATCTTTCTGCCCTCCCGAAGCGGCTCCTCACCTCTAGCTGCCGCCACGGGGCTAGAAACGAGTGGAAAACCATCCGAAAAAAAGAGGTATTTCTGCCGTAGGGGGGTTCTCTCCGCTGCCTTTTGGTGCGGGGGCTTTGCCCCTAGCATTCCACTGCTTCCCGAGGGTCACTCCAGTCCCAGAAAGAGGATGACCAGGACCTCCTTTCCTCTGCAGGGCGCAAACCTCGCTGGGGTCTCGGTCTCTGCAGGGAGACCCAAACCCTTCCCCGAGCCCTGCAGCTTCCCGAGGCCTTTTCCACGAACGGGAGAGGGGTTTGTTGCCCCCCGGCAAGGGGATACCCCTCACTCTGCTTCATCAGCTCGCGGCCGGAGGCCTAAGCACCCCTAGAATTTTTACATATATATATATATATATATATATATATCCCCCTCGCATCTCCAGGTTTTCCCAAGGAAATCCCAATACTTTCGCTTTCCCTGCTTTCCCCCCTCACCTGAGTTTCCGTGAGGCTGAGGCTGTGTGCCAACTGCTTTCTTTCTGCTCCCACTACATAATGGTTCTTCTCAAAGGCATGTTCCAGTCTCAGTAATTGGGATGGGGAGAAAGCTGTACGGATCCGTTTGGGTTTCCTGGCCAGTGCATTGTGCAATAGGAAGCTCTCCGGGCTGGTTTCATTCCCTGGGCAAGAGGGGAAAAGAGAGATTAGCAAAGCGCTTTCCTTACACTCACGTGAATTTGTATCTCCCACCATCAGCCGCGGGAGAAATCTCACTAGAGTTTCTTTTTTTTATTTTCAGCGCTGGTTTTGCATTAATTTTTTCCTGCGTAAATAAGTGGAGGGGACGAGCAGGGGAAGAAGAGGAGCGGGAGAAAAGCAAATGTTAAGACTACAGAAAGGAGAAAAAAGGGCAAAAGGATGAAGGTTCCTGCTCTTCATTCCTCGACTCCCCCTGCCCACCGGCAGCCTCACATCTTCCCCCGGCTGGGGCTTGTTTGCGCTCTTCGCTGCCGGAGGAGCCTCCAGCCTCCTTCCCGGCCTCTCCCGGCTTCGCTCTCCCACCGATCCAGCCGTGGGCCTTGCTTTCCCCGTTGCCCTTCCCGTGTGCTCCCCGCAGCGGGGACTCCTGCCCCGGCAGCGCCGGGAACGGCTGGAAAAACAGGGAAACAAACTTAGGGAAAGGCAGGGGGCGGCCAGCCCAGCGGCTGGAAGGGGGTTTTGGGTGGGTTCCTCCCTCCAAGCTGCCTCTATTCTCCTTCTCCGGGTCGGTCCTTCCAAGGTGGGAAAGGCACCGAGGGGCTCTCTCCGTAAGCGCATTAAAAATCGTTGTTGTAGGAGGCTGTGTTGGGAATCAGGCTGTGGCTCAACACCAGGACATCTCCGCCTTTCATCTACCGCTCTTTACTAGTCGCCTGTCGGCTGCGACAAATAATTTGGTGAGCGAAACCTATAATTTCATTCTGAGTGGGTAATAATCCAGTTTGTGTCTCTCTGTCCGCCTGGCTTCGGAGGGAACGACTCCTTTTCCAACCCGGCTGGGAAGGCCGGGAAACTGGATATCGCAGGTGGTATCTTTTCTTTCAGAAATAATAAGTAAAAAAAACCGAAAAAAAAAAGTTAAAAGTAAATGGATCCCTCCGAGCGGAGGCTGATTTTTTTTTTATTTATTTTTTTTTCGGTGTGTGTATAACGAAATAGACAGGAGTTGCTTCCCATGACGGGAGAAACCGGCTCCCACTTCGAAGAAGACGCCGCTGGTTGCAAAGGGTTAAAGAAGGGGGATTTTATTGATCGTGCGCCATTGGATTCGGTTCTTTTCCTCCAGCCGGTTATTAATCGCTTGGCAGCCGGGAGCCCCATCCCTGCCCCTACGGCCGGGATCGCCCTCTCTGTCCCCAGCCCTCGCTCTGCTCCCCGGGCTCCTCTAGAGCTGGGATTTATTTTTTTTTCCCCTTCCTTCTCCTTTCTCTGAAGTTCGTTTCATTTTTCGCTGTCTCCGCTAAGACGGAGAGCAAGGGTTTCGAGGTGGTGGTTTCTCGAGGGAACCCAAAAATCTCGCTTTCCCTTTTTTTTATTTTTTTTTTTTTTTACGGGGTGGTTTCCTTCAGGGGCTCCTCCGGAGCGTTGAAACCGGCCGAAACAAACAAAAATAATAATAAATAATAATAATAAAAAATATAATAAAAATAATAAAATATAATAAAAATAATACAAAATAATTTTAAAAAAAGAAAATCCACGTTTTTCCACCCCCTCTTTTAATCTGGGCGAGAAAACCGCAGGAGTCCCAGCCGGCCTTGCCTTCGGGAAACCAAAACAAACCGGGAAAAAGCAGCAAACCGAACCCAAACCCCTCGGCTCCGACAGCTTCTCGGGTTTTGGTGGAGCGGGAAGAGGGGACAAAAGAGCCTCCGCGAGAAAAAAAAGCCTCCGGTTCGGAGGGGAGGGGGGCAAAGAGGCTGGATGGGAGGAAGAATCAAAGTTGTACGTACCTTGAAACCTGTGTCCCAGGTAGCGGTAGCGGTGTATGAGCCAGGGGTAGAAGGTGGAGGGGTCCCTCTGCTGCGAGGCGAAGAGCGGGTGCGTGGAGTGCGAGGCGGGGAGCGGGTGGGCGGCCAGGGCGTGGGGAGGGGGCACCGGGTGCACCGGCACGGCCGGGTTGGGCGGGTGGGAGACGGCCTCTGCAAAGACCAAGTCCGGGTTGGAGTAAACCCCCCTGCCAGCCGAGTGGAAGCTGTTGAGGAAAGGGTTCATCGGGCTGGAATTGGCATAGCTGAGCGCCGCCGGCCGGATAGGATCCTCGGAGCGAGACGCGGGCAGGGGGGTGTCTTTGGCCACCAGCGACTCGATGGTGAAACAGCGCTTGGGTGCGGGCTGAAACATGCTGCCGCGGCGAGGATCCCCGAGCGAATCGGTGCCTGGCTCTGTCCGGGGCGAGGGAGGCGATCCGGGGGAGTTTGCAGCGGGGAGTGACTTGAGGAGGGATAGATACACACATAAATAGACAGGGGCTGGAGGGAAAAGGAGGCAGCGGCAGCCAGCGGTACCCAAAAGGGAGACGCACACACGCTCACACACACACACGCACGCAGAGAGAAGAGAGAAAAAAAAAAAAAAAAAAAAAAAGTTGCTGGGAGAAGTTTCCCTCCTGCAAGGAAAAGGCGGTCGCCCCCCCCGCCCCCCCTTTCCCTAAGTCCAAAGACAATCCATGGATGTGATCGGCCCCTTCACAAGTTGTGCAAACGATTTGTTAGTTCATGAGCCTAATTAGTGCTGGGATCACATAAACAGCTTCCTCTGAAGCCTGGTAAATGGCTTGATGATTGGTCGCTATTACTCGCCTTGAGGTGGAAGGGGGAGACTCTTTAAAGTGCGTCAGAGGGGAGGCGAGCGCCGGGCAGAGCCATCGGGAGGGATGGAGCGCGGATCGGAGTGCGGCGGGAGCGCGCACAGAGGGGGGGAGCGCGCAGCCCCAGCCGCTCAGCGCCCCGCGCCGCCCAGGACCGCGGTAGGGACGCGGAGGGGATGGGGGGAGGGGGGCGGGGGGCACCGCATCTCCTTTTGGGGTGCGAGGTGGGGGGTGTGACGCCCCTCTCCCTGCCACCTCTCGGGGGGCGAGGTTACCTTGAGCAGCCCCCGAGCGGGGACGGGGGGGTCCAGGAGAGGTGCCCGGCTTGGGAAAGGGTCTCGTCGCGGCGAGAGAACGGCTCGCCCTCCTCCTTCTCCTCCTCCTCCTCCTAACTTTGTGGTTTTTTATTCCCCCCTGCGCTCCTCGGCGCTCCCCGCACCGCGCAGTGCGGAAAACAAAGCGGAGGGCGGCTGCATTCCCAAAGCTGGGACCCGCCGGGCTCCCGCAGACGGGACGGGGGAGCGAGTCCTCAATCCCAGCCTTGTCCGGATTTTCCCGATTACCTTCCCGTCCGGGGATGATTTTAGGGCTGAGTTCTCCTCCTCCCATTGGCTGGGGCCGCAGAATAATTATGATCACATCCTAATACTCTTGGCTGGTGCTTACTGTTTATTGGTAGTTAAGGATCTATTATCTATTCATCAGCCTCCCATTTTTGCCAATTACATTCTTCTAAAGTGAAGTACCAGCAGGTATTTTGCACATTTACAATTAATGATAAAAAATCTGGCGTACTTTAAATCTATTACGCCGCTGTGTAATTTATCTTAAAGATGCGGAATTGCTAATGTAAATTAATGTTTCTGTTGAACCAAGGGATGAGGGGGAGTCTTAAACCAGCCTAGCGTTTCTTTCCTTCTTTCCCGCACTTTGTTTCCTATTTTCTTTCCACTTTATACACAAAGAATCCGTTAGTCCCCTGCACTAAAATATGCTAAAAAAATCGCTGCTTAAACGGCCCTCGCTTTTTTTTTTGCCTTTTTTTTGCTTTTATTTTTTTCCCGCAGGGCAGGGCGAGCTGAACTCTTTTCCTCCGCCTTCTCCGCTCTCTCTTAAACACTCCCGTTTGCAGCGAGCCGATATATATATATTTTTATTTTTGACACGATACCAAACCGCTGGGACTAACCAGAAGCGACCAAAGAGCGCTCGGGGATGCCGGGGTTCGGGCGGCTTTGTTTGGGGACGCGTTTTTCCTTTGTGTCCCCCCTCTCTGTGCGCGCTTTGGGGAGGGAGAAGTTCTCTCCTCCGTACGAGATGTAAATGTGTTCTCCAGGCGTCTGGGATCAGACAGCCACACGTGCACACGGAGACAAAGTGAGCGAGATGCTGGGAGGGCAGGACGCGTTGGAGTAACTCAAAGCCTCCTGAGCGATTTTCCAGCGAGGTGTCCCTGCTCCCGGATCTCCCACTTCGGGAAAACCTCACCTCGTTTGGGAAAACCCGCTCAGAAACGGGCGCGGGGCTCGGCTGCGCTGAGCTTGCAGGATTTCCCTCCTGCTCCACTCGCATCCCTCGCGAATCGCTAGGATTTTAACTTCTTAAGTCCCCTCTCCCCCCTTTTCCTTGCGGCCTTTTCCCCCCTTAACGCTCTTCCCGCAGAATTGCGGGGTTATGGATGAAGAGAGCGAGTGCCCTAAACACTGTTTGATGGGCTGATTTCGGCTGGGGTTTTGGTTCCTGAGTACCGAAAAGGATAAAAAGAAACTTCTCCTGCTCCTAGGAAAACCTGTTCTCTGCGTCTGCGTATTTACACCTCCTCCGGATTGCAGAATTTGTCTAAATTGGAAAAACTTCCATTCCGCTTTTCCTTATTATTTTTTTCTCCTCTTTTCCAGACATTTTGACATAATCACAGGGCTTCTTTGAAAACTGCATTAGTAATTCAGCAGTTGGGAAGGAAGGAATTATATCCTTGTGAAAAAAAACCCAAAAACAAACCCCAAAAACCCAAACCCAAACCCTCGCGCAGGAAGGGGAAAACCCTCCAAAACGCTCGATAAATTTTCTTTCGACGCTCTCTGCCGCCGGGGAAATATTCTCTAGCCTAAAATCCCGTCCCTCAGAGCTCAGCGGAGGAGCCTGAAGCTCCAGCGGGGGGAATGCGGGTGATTCCGGCCGCAGGAATCAGAGTTCCTCGCGCTGCACGGAGAACTCGGCGTCCAGATCGATGTGTGTGGATAGAGGTGTGAGTGCGTGGAGAGAGAAAGGCAGGAAAACAAGGAAAACTTGGGGAGCACCGTCTCTCTCCGTGGGTTTTGTCAGAGAGAGAAAAAAAATAAAACCAAGCCAGGCCGGGGACAGCCAGAACAAACACCGAAAGGACTCGGGATGGGACTTCCCAGCGTTTTCTGCGTCCCCCTATATTTCTGTGCCCCTCTCCAACTCGGGGACCCGGCTCTCCAGCCCGGGCTGCCCCGGGAGCATCTCCCGAAGTTCCTCTCTTGAACTTTTCCTCCCCAGCGTCTTGACAGGCGGCTCTCGCTGTCCTTTCGGCGTCTACAAGGAGAAAACCTGGCAGGGGCTCCCTTCCCAGCAGTCCCCGACCTGCTCCGAGCGCAGGGGCAGGGGAGGGGTGCGCCGCATTCGCTGGCCTCAAAGGCTCTATAGCTGCGGATTTCCAAACTAATACTCATCTTTTTAAAAGCCGAGCCAAGAAGAAAAGGCGAGGAAGGCCTCAGATGCGGGAGACCTCGGGGTAAGACGGTTGTTTGCGGGCTGATCCAGGCGGAGGGAGGGGGCGGCGGCGAGGGAAGTTTCAGCCTCCCGCTTAACTTTCTTTTTTTTCCAGGCGGGATCCGTCTCTCCCTTCTCTCCCCGGTCCCAGGGATCCGTGCCCAAAGCGGAGAGAAGAGGTGGTCCAGGCAGGTCGTGCCTGGAGGGAGGTGGGGGGGGATGCTGCGTGACTTAAAGGAGGGGGTGAAATGCCTGGTTTGATTCGTTTCTCCAAGTCCTAAATCCCACTCAGTAAGTCCTAAAGGGCGCTGCCAGCCCTTCACAAAAGCGCAATGCGTGGCGGGGGAGACGGGAGCTCGGAGTGGGGCCGGGATGGGCTACGGGGCACCGGGAGAGCTCAGGCTCCGGTTTCCCGGGGGGCTGCGCCGAGCAGGTGGATTTCGTTCGAGGGGGCGACCCTACCAGGTCCTCCCGAGCACCAACAGGAACTCGCTCTCCTCGCAGCCAGAACGGGCCGAGCACACAGGGTGCTTCCCGTGGTCTCCTCATCGAGGAGATCCCCCCGAAATCCTCACAGCTCGGGAAACCGCTGTCCGGATTCCCTTCCGACAGCCCCGGGGAGCAGCAACGCGGCACCGTCGCTTTATTTTTTTTCCTTTCCGACACCACTTCAGAGCATCCTCCACTCTGAGCCCTGGACCCATCCCGGGGGGGGCTGCTCAAGCCCGTCCCGGCAGCGCTGGCTTTGTTTTCATCTCGAGAGGGTCGAAATTGCGGTTCCGACATGACGTTAGCAACGCGGGAGAGCAAAATCCTGCTTTTTTTGGCTTTATATATATATTTCCTCCCCCCCTTCCCGAAGCTGTAAGACGCACCCACCCGCGCAAAAGCTCTGGGTCATTCGTGAATGCGAAAAGATGCGCGGAGGATGCGGGAGTTAAAAAAAAAATTACTGGGGCTTGCGGGGAACGAGTGCGCACCTGGACGGCTCGGCCCCGATGTGCAACCCCCGCGCATCCCTCCCGCTGGTCCCCGCTGGTCCCTGCGCGGGGCGCGGAGCCACCGCGGGTCCCGGCGCGCATCCGCGGGGCGGCAGCGCCCCCTGCCGGCTTCTACGCAGCCCCCGCACATCCTCGCACTTCAAACCCTTCCAAACGACCCAGACAGCTCCTTGCGCTTATTTTTTTGAATGGCTTTAAACTGGGTGTGGGGAAGAGTTAGGCTAGACGTTAGGAAGAAATTATTCACGATGAGGGTGGGGAAGCCCTGGTCCAGGATGCCCAGGGAAGTTGTGGCTGCCCCATCCCTGGAGGTGTCCAAGGCCAGGTTGGATGGGGCTTGGAGCAACTGGATCCAGCGGGAGGTGTCCCTGCCTGTGGCAGGGCGGGTGGACCTGGATAGGCTTTAAGGTCCCTTCCAACCCAAACCATTCTATGATTCCATGATTTTCACACCTCGTCCAAAATCGTTGCTTGACGGCGACTTTCTAGCAGCCGTTTCCAAACGTGCCCTGGTGGGTTCCCGTCCCAAGGTCCCGTGGCCTCGGAAGCAGCTCGGTCCGCCGGGGGGACCGCACGTCGGGGAGTTACTCCCCGTTTCCAGCTCAGCTCGCAAAGCAACAGTCTTTTCCCGCCACCAGCCCCCAGACCTGAGGCTTTCTGACCGGATCTCCTTCCTTGAAGCCCGTTTCTACCACAAGGGTTTTCCCTGAAAACTTGCCAGTTTCAAGAAAATAAACTAAAATCCAGCCAGAAGCTACGGGCCAGCCCGGGGCTGCAGGTGTCCAAGCTCTGGACATCCCATGGGAAACAGCTCGTTGTCTCGTGTGGGAGCGACCAAGCGTCCGAGGTTCCCTTTGCGTGGGCAGAGCGGGCGGGGGAAGCTCCTGCACCTGGTGATTGTTTTTTTCTTGATGGGAGACGATGCTTCCCAAACTAGAAATTCACCGCCCGTGACATAACCCACCCCCCTCCCCCTTCCCCACCTGAGCGGGACGGTAACTGTCCCGAGTGGGGTGTTGGGGACACGGGGGGATCCCGAGCGCAGCATCCAGCGGATCCCAAAGCGCTGCCCCAGCAGATCCCATCCTGCAGATCCCACCCCACAGCTCCCGGCGGGGAGGATCAAGCCCGAGGAGGGGAATGTAGTTGCAAACTTTCCTCAACTTTCCTCCGGACCGAGCGCATCGCTGTCGCTACAGGCGGGGGAAAAAAAAAAAACAAACAACCAAACCAAACTAAAATAATTCTTTAGCAGCTTTGTTTCTAAGGAAAACCCAGAAAATATCGCTATGATTTAGCAGTATTTCTGTTCGGCACTGTTTGTTACTACCGGAGTACTTTTAGTTTCTCGTTCAGACATTCGATTTTGTTAATTTACTCCTTTTTTTATCGCGATCCTAGAGGGCCCGATCCTGCGGTTGCGCCGAAGCGTGGTTGCTTTTCATTTCACGTAAAGATTTGCTGGGCAGCAGAGAGGATGGTGCTGTTCCTACGGGATCGAGGAGTTTCTATCCAACAGACGTTGCCATGTGCTGAATTCCCGTGCTGGTGTCCCGAGTGGGAAGCCTTTACCTGGTCCTAGGGCTCAGCAAACGCTGGAGCCGCCTCACCTGGCAGCCTGGGGCGAGCCTGGAGGAAAGTTCGCTCTGCTGGGAGGCAGCTCCCTCTCCTCTCTCTGCTCAATGGTCGGACCTTTGTGATTTTCTAATTTTTTTTATTTTTTTTTTTTTGTGCCTTTGTGTATTCGCTTTCGCCCACCCTTCGGCGAAATTCGGGTTTGCGAAGAGTTTTCCTGGAGGATTCGCCCTCACCAGCCCCTCCATCCACCCCAGCCACCCCACCTCCCAGTGACCCGCATGAGGCAGAAGGAGTTTCCACTAAAACAGATCGAACAACTCTCAAATAGTTCTCCACGCTTCTAAAGTGCAGAGATCTAATATTAGAGCACTAAAAGTGTCATTTAGGGTACTAGTTGATACCTATTTCATTTTAAATAACGCATTATTTTTCGAGGATTTAAAGCACATAATTTTTTGCACTGGCATCTTGGAATAGAAGCCTGAACATCCCGCTTTGCGCTCATAAACTCGCTCAATTCCTTCCCCAGCTGATATTTCTTCCCAAATATTCAAGCTCGCAAGGCTGTACGCGGTGTGAAAGTCATACAGAGCGTAATAAAACAGAGCTCCTAAAGCAAAACCAGAGTTTTCCGTGGGCGGTTTTCTGTCCCCGAGGCCTAGGGTGGCTTTTTCTACGTGTATATTGTATGGAGAACATATACGGGGGGGCTTTCTCTTAAACTATGTGCGCGATTCCATCAGGTCCCCGCTCCGTTACGTTGTGTTGGTTGCTCCCATTCAACAACTGCGTTCAGCCCCAAAGTAGTTTTGAATTAAAGGTGCTTTTTTTTTTTTTAGTCTAATTTTTTCCTTTCCTGGAAAAAAAAATAAATTAAGGAGAACGCTTGTTTCGGAGAGTTGGAAAACTTCGCCGGAGCGCAGAGCACAAATGAGAGGATCGGTGGGGCAGAGGTGCCTCCTTTCTTGGCTCTTCCCCTAGGGGAAAGGCATTTCCCACCGCTGGTGCGGATCTTCTGGCCGCAGGAACAACGAGGAAGGTGAGGTCGCCGCGGGAATCACCGCAGAAGAGCGGCGCATCCTCCCGCTCCGCGGGCGCGGATCAGCAACCGCGCTGCGACGAGGCATCCCCGGTCCACAAACCTCTCTGTAAGCGCCCAGAGGCACCGATTCGGAGGCACGGACTGTGCTGGAATAACCGGTGCCCGGGCAGGGCTCTGCCCCCCGGCCGGTGCGCTCAGCCGGCTCCGGCTTTCCAGCCTCCTCCCTCCCCTCTCCGGCCGTTCGGAAGGCAGGAATAGCGACCGGGAATCGAAAATGACCTCTCCTCCTGCTAGGACGGGGCTGTTTGATGCTGCGATCCAACGAAAAGTCTGAACCGGAGGGATAATTTTCTCCATATGAGCAAGCGAGCGTGCACACGGCGGTTCTCTCCAGAAATCGCCTACCTCCAATTGTTTTTTTTTTTCATTTTCCACAGGGGGAAGGAAAAATAGAATAAGAAGGAAAAAAAATAAAACAAAAAGCTCATGTGGTAAAGAAATTTGTTTTGTTTTGTTTTGTTTTTGATCAGCCCGAGCTCCGGGAGGAGCAGGCGGAGAGGGGGAGAGCCGAAGGCAAAGGATGCTGGAAGAAGAGTGGGAGCCTGGTTATCCTTGCAGAAAGGAGTGCGTGAGGCTGCGAGGGGTCTGCTCTACACGCAGTGCTGCAGCAGAGCCTCGCCGGCTGGAAAATCTGCTCCGCAGCTTCCCCAGAGCCGTGCAGCCCCGCGGATCCCCGCGCAGGGAGAGCGGAGAGCGGGCAGCGGAGGCTCCGCGCAGGGAGAGGGGCTGCCTGGTCCCCGCTTCCCACTTCTCCGGGAGGGGAACACGGGAGGGCTTGGCTCCCCTCGCTGTAATTTCAGGAGAAAGGAGCGGGGGAGGAAGAGGAGAAGCTCGCGGAGGGTTTGGAGAGGGAGGCGAGGAGCTCGGGGCTCAGTGCGTAACCCCCCGGGGGCAGCGGGGACCCTGGCTGTCGGTACGATGGATTTTATTTATTTATTTATTTATTTATTTATTTATTTATTTTGTGGAGGTATCAGTGAAACGAACAGATTTATTCGTAGATTTGTTCCTTCCAGCCCACCGAACGAGCCCGAGCATCAACAGGCGAGCGTGTTTTTTGGGGACCTCGCCTCGTTCCCCTCTCGTGTCACCGTGGGACCGAATTGCTCCACGAAAGCCATCGTCCGAAATTCGGGCTGCTCCTTCTAAACGAGCGAAGCCCATGCGTTTATTTGTTTGTTTATTTATTTGTGTGGAAGGGTTGTGCCGTTTTCCTTCTGGCAAAGCAACTCCGCGCTCCCGGCGATCGTCGCGGTGAATTGCGTTAAGGAAACACTACAGGTGTTTGGGAATGAATCCTTCCTTCCTTCCTTCCTTCCTTCCTTCCTTCCTTGCTTCCTTTCCTTCCTTTCCTTCCTTTCCTTCCTGCCATTCCTGCCTCCCTCCTCCTTCCCAGCGTTATTTCCTAGCCTACCCAGATAGCTGGGAAAGGGTCCCACATACCCTGGAGCTGTAAATTGAGCGCTGAAATACTTGATCTCACTGATCTTTGGAGAATTAAATCTGGCCTCATTTTACAGGAGGAAGCGAAGTCAATCTCAGAGGTTTTGCGAAGAAAGGCTGTTATTTCCTAGAGGATAGGCATTTAAGTTGTTAAATATTAGTTTTTAATTGCACATTGTTCTTTTAAAAAATAATATTTATACTTAGGTCCGGGTAGGTATTCAAACTGAATTTTCAAGCCATCAGCTAACCATTCTTTACAGGACTGATGGAAAATATCTCATTGTGTGAGATATGGTCTGTGTTTCTGCAGCAGATGGAGTTGTCCTCAGAGAGGCTTCACTCACTCCATGGGTGCTGAGCCCGTGTTTGCAGAGCCCCTTGGAGCTGAACCTACACTGCGAGCGTGGTAACAAAACTTCTCCTTAACAGGGAGCATGAGAAGCTTTTTTTTTTCCTGGTAGAGTCGGAAAAAGCCATAGAGTGAAGAAAATAAAGAACAAGATCTAGTATTAACAAATAAAACCTTTGATATTAAATGTAGCTGCGAATGCCACTGTGATTTATGAATGGCCCCATGATGTCCCCAAGGCAGCCGACATCTCCCATCCCCTTGAGTCACCCCACAATAGGGATGCGATGGCAGGGTCACTGAGGGCTCCCCCAGCCCTTTCAGGGCTCCATGGGTGGTAGGGTTTGGGGCTGGGAGTGCATGTCGCAGCCGTGATTCCCTGCACATGGGTGTGGGGATCCGAGGGAGCTCCACGCGAGGGGCTGATCCTGTGTCTCCACAGTGCCCACTTATGTATGCCTGCACTGTGCCCACTTATGTATGCCTGCTCCTTATGTAGAAATGCCACTGCCACTTACTTTCTGGGCTAAGCCCATGTGCAAACACCTTCAGCTGGAGGCTTTGACCCCCATCCCAGCCATCTAAATCCATCCCAGTAGTCTCCTTCCCACAATCCAAGTAATTTTCCCCCATCCAAGGAAGCTTTTCTGCAAAATTACATCTGCTTCCCTCTACTCCCAGCCCTCTCTGTGACCCATCCTTGTGCCCCACCGGCTCTCCCCCATCTCTCATCCCCACAGTGTGATTTGCAACCCCTCATCCCAAGGACTGGGCCACTGCTCCCCTATGCAGGCCCCCAGACTTATGAAGGGCAAACAGGGTCCCTGGCAGCAGTGGGGCTGGAGCCCACGGGCCACAGGTCACACTCTGTTTTACTGAGAGGCACATGGACATCCAACCAGACAGGTAAACTCACTTTAAAACGAGTGCTGCAGACACTTTGGGCTGGAAACGCCTGGTTTGGAAGTCAAGTTTGTGCATTTGGACAGGGTGAGAGACTTATTTTGGCGTGTAAATATTTCTGCTCTCCCTAAACTGACAGAGTGGCCTAAAATCATCACATGCAGTTCAGCATCTGTTTAGCTAGATGCGTCCCACAGAGGAATATTGGCTTTTCACCTCCAGGTCCTAAATGGGAAATAAAAAGAGTTTGATGTCCTCTTTTCTGTTTGCAATTGCCTAACCCAGGATTATAGAGATCTCCGTTTTACCGGCTGCCTTTCATTTAACTGTTTGGAGACCAGAGTTGGAAAATATTTGCCAAGAAGAAAAGAATAGCTGCATGGGATCATTTGCAATCCAGAAAATATTCTACCAAACCCATTTCTATCCCACTGCAGATGAAAAAATAGCACAGAGCCGTCAACAGCCCATTCCACTCTGCTGGACAGCACGGAAAGTTTTAGGCAACGAAATTCCTAATGGGAGACAGCAGCAAACAGCACAATCATGTCTTTGACTAAACTATGTGGCAGCTTTAATTGCTAGAAATGTTAGTAATGGCTAAAATATTGCAGTTTTGGTAACTGGGAGACTTCAGTAAACGGTGTAGCCTACATGGACAGGAACCAAGAGGAGCCTTAGCTTCAAGTGGCACACTTGGAAGCGCAGAGGAATGAGCAGTCAGAAGGAAGTCAGGATAAAAGCAGATCTATTCAGCACAGCACGCAGTGTCTGTGCTTGCAAGAAGCATAGCTGGAAACAACTGCTTTTCAAATCGACACTGACAAAGAAGTGAGCATCATTTATCTTTAAATACATTTTCATCGTCACTGCTGCAATGGGTGGAATATTTAATATAAAAATATGCTTTGTAACACATGAGCGGAGCTGGCCACCCTCGAATCGCCCACAGAGCCTTGGTTTGCTTCTTGTGGTGAGTTCTGGGAGCAAATCCCTGAGCTCTGAGCTCCCTGGCCTGCTCCTGCCTGTGCTCCTCATCCCTAGGGCTGCGGCAGCTGGACAGTGCCCACTTGTGGTTGACCTTGTTTGAATCAGAAGATGCTAAAGAGTCCATGCAGGGGGGTCAGCCAGAAGGCTCCTGGAACACTCCGTGCTTCACTTGTCCAGAGGTGATTCCTGCTTGCTTTGTACACCACAAAACGGACAGGGAGGGGGGAAGGAGGGAACTACAGGCACTTACATACCCACTCTGCTGCATGTGAACATCCAAGACCCCGGAGGAACCCCAGCTCTCATGAATCCCATCACTTCTCTGTTCACTGGAGTCACGAACAGTTCAATGGAACACTGATACTCAGGCAACTCAAAGCCTTCCTGGAGGACTGTTTGGTTATGGATTATTAACTTGTCTTGCAATAACATTTAGTGGACTCAATCAAGGATCAGGGCTCAGTTATGCCAGGCTCCTCCTAAGTGTGCAGATGACAAACTCTGTTGTGGGGGTGTAAGTGAGAGGGTAGAGTAAGTGTCTGTGTCTTGAACAAAGCAAGAAGAGAAAGTGCCAAAACTACAGTAAGCAAGAGATGCGAAGCTGAGGACAAAAGGACACTACTAACTCCAATGTACTGACTATAAGGTGCTTTCTGCTCAGGCTAAACTCAGTGGTAAAATGCCTCTTGAAGCTCAGAGTACAAGATTAAACCTTATTGCATGATGATTTAATAATTGCATTTAGCTCTCAAATAGTATTTCTCATCTTGTTTTTTCTACCATCTCAAACCAGTGCATCATCATACAGTGAAGGTGTCTCCCATATGTGGTTTAGGAATTACATTGCAACACTTACTCTCCATGCTACCGCATCATTAAAAATATTTCCTATAGAAAATCTCTTTTCACACTTAGAACAATTAAACAGTCATAAAAAAATGTCCATTTGAGCTCAGAGGTGGGACCTTACTCCCAAATTCCCTGACAGTGACACTAAATAACCTGTTTCTGTGGTCAAAACTAAGGAAGAAAACTGAGGCCTCAGAGGAAGCCAATCACAACAGATTTGTTTAGTTCTATATTTTTCCTGATTTTTTTCCAACTCCTTCAATGGACAGTGATTCTTCACCTGTTGTCCTGAGATTGGAATATTTCAAACAAGTGGAAAGGAACTATATAGCTCCAGCCACAGCTCCTTACTTCGCCTTAATCAAGATCTGCCTGTAGCCAGGGAAGCTCTCTGAAATGAATGGCAAAGGTGAAGTGCTTGATAATACCTCCTGTCCACTCAAATTAGTCTTCCTTTCCAGTTGTATCAGACTAGAGACTGCACCTTAACCGATGATGAACTCCACCTTCAGCTCCAAGCATGTATCATGCTGTCAGACACATTCTGGAGAAGATGCAGATTGCTCATGGTTTCTGAGCAAAATATTCATAGAATCATAGGATGGTTGGGGTCGTAAAGGATCTTAAAGATCACCTAATTCCACATCTCCTGCCATGGGCAGGGACACCCCTCACTGGATCAGGTTGCTTGAAGCCCCATCCAACCTGGCCTTGAACACCTCCAGGGACAGGGCAGACACAGCTTCCCTGGGCAACCTGGGCCAGGGCCTCCCCACCCTCATAGTGAAGGATTTCTTCCTAATGTCTAGTCTAAATATTCCTCCCTCCAATTTAATGCTGGTCCCTTAAAGCCGTCTGTCGGGCAGCTTTCATGAGCCATAAAAGTGTTCTGCAATTTAGATCAGATACATTAGCAACTACCAAACAAAAACACACAACACACGCAGGCAGCCAAAATAGAGTAAATAATCAGTCAGGCCTCTGCTATGCAAATACTTCCAGTTAGGTAAAGCAGCGCTGCATTACCTTCAAGTAGTTCATTAAAAGGTTCCCCGGAGCTGTGTTTTTTACCCACAGCAGTCAGTTTTCAGGCCACTCGCCACGCAACCTGCCAGAGATTGTCGGGCGCCGGCTGTATTATTTGGCATTACTGTTGTGGTAGGCAAGCAGACTCTGCAGAAACACAACACAGAAGTATGGTCCCTGCCCCAGAGCACTCCCAGTCTTAATGTAAGATGCAAAAAATAGAGGAGGGGGGGAAAAATAAAAAGGAAAAGAAAACAGCAGGTGGAGACAGGGAAGTGAAAAGAAAGGATGAGACAGGACAGATCAGTGTGATACTGAATGGCCTCCACAGAGCAGCTGCTATCTGGCATCGGATTCTTCGCATAAGTGATGGCTGGATAGGGCCTGTAGGGAACTTGCCAGCACATTTTACCACATGAGCCATACGTTCTGTGTCACAACTGCCAAAAGCGCTTTGGGGTTGTGAGGATGGTTTGTGGTTGTGGCTTGGCAAAAAGTATAAGGAGGCAAGAGTGTGTGTCTTTCAACTGTGCTGACACACCAAGAATAAAGGAAAAAAAAAAACTAGCAAGGCTCTCCAGCCCAGTCACTGTGACACCGTCATGAAGAGAAATGTTTATATATAACAAGAGAGCAGATTTGTGAATCACAAAACCTTACTGGCAGCCTCGAATGATTTGGAAGCATCACTTTGAGTGTCTTTCTCCCCCCCCACCCCAATCTATTCAAGCTGCAATTGCAGGCTAAATCGCTGCGTGTTGATTAACAGCCCACACAGGGCTCCGCAAGCCTGAGTTTTGAAGGGAGTCTGGAAGCAGCATTTGGGAGCTCCTGGTTCCTGCAAGGAACTGCCAGATGTTCACAGGAGGTTGTCGCACAGTCAGGGCAGGAGCTGAACTGCCCCAGCTTTCTTTTTTTTTTTTTTTTGCTTGCGTGTATCTGGCACGATACGCACCTCAGTTTGGAAACCTTGACCCATATTAGGTTACACTTCTAGTTAAAAAATCATTCGTGTCAGTTTGAAAACCACATCCTTCAAAACATAATGTACTTGAACATTCTTTTGCTCCCCCCCACCCTGTGGCCTCTAATTTAGGAGGTTTTTAAGAGCATCATGCGCTTGAACTCTGAGCTGCTCCCAGGCGTCTAAAAAAGTAATTGGAGTATTTAGGCTTTAAATGGATTCTCTTTTCAATCTAAATGGTATCACACATCAGAGATGTCAGTATGAGCGGTTGAAGAGAGATTAGAGATTCTCCTAAACAGTCTGGTAATTAAATCATCTATACATCCACATATTTGGTTGAAGAAGCTCTGACCGCCCTAGGCCTCGTCCCCTCTGCACTCCCACCACCTCAGAGCACGCGGTATTAAAAAACCCATCCTGCCTGAAGACACTGGGAATCAACCCTGCCATTGGCTGCTCATTTGGGATTTCTCAGGACTTGTCCCTGAAGGAATACTGCTTCCTCAATGGAGACTCCTGAGCCCAGACCCTGGCAGCTATTTTGGTGCCTGACTCCAGCCGGCTGTTAATGGAACGCGACACTAAAAACCCTTCAGGATCTATGCCTTCGTCTTTTTACTCCTCACATACAATATGTAGTGTCTACTAACCACTGCAAACAGGAATATGGTAATTCATGGCTAAATTCTGCTCCAAGTTCAGACATAAGAGCAGTTGTTATAAATAAGCCATATTAGTTACTTTTTTTTTTTTTAGTTCCGTTTTCTCAGCTCACAAGTATTTATCTTCTCTGAAAAGAGGTATAAACAACAGCAGGAATGGCTCTGCCTCACATGGGGTGATAACTGGTACCACTGCCCAAAAGTCACTGAGGATGCGCTTGTGCTCAGCCCCTGAATTGTCTCCCAGCCACTGGAAGGAAATTACAGTCAGCATCACACTGCTCAGTATCACGGCGATATCCTGCACATCCACTCTCTGGAAAGTCTGACCTGTCAATATTTACACAGCAAAGATATTATAAATAAAAGAAATCCTTTATCTTTCCACTCACCTCATTCTAGACCCACATATTGATTTTCAAGCAGTGCACACCTCAAGTAGACTTCATTGATTAGGTCCAAATGATCACTGTTTAATGTTCTTAACTACCAGCCATTCATTTTCTTTCCTTACTTTACTTACAGAGGAGCAGCTGCACAGATGTTCTTACCCTCTGTAAATGTAACTAAATTTGGAGAGCTCTGTGCAGGCTCATTTCTGATACGGAAACAGAGATAGGTCCTTTTCCTACTCTCTTCCTTCCAAAATATATTAAAAAAAATGAAGACATCAACAACTTAGAAGACAATGCAGAAGTTTTCCTTTACTGTCATTGTACTCAGTAATGTGGAAGTGGCAACAGCAGCTGTTTTGCTAACTGCAGCCTTCTTAGTACAGTAATTGCTTCACTAACTCAGAAATACACTGTCAAATACATACACCCAGATATACCAATCCATAATAAGATTTTAAAGTCACCAGCACTGAATCCAATCATATCAACTAACCCTTCAGCAAATATTTTGTCTTAAAAACCTGATCAGAGGATTCCTCTATTTTCATGATGCCTGTGTGGTCCCCCTTTCTGAGCATGCCAGAATGAAATTTTAATCCCAAACAATGACTGGGTGGATTTTGCATTCTGCAAGATCAGTGTCTTTACGCCTGAGAAGGAGTTTGGTGACTCACACCAGCTCAGTAACTGAAGGTAACTTTGTGATGTATACAATGACTGCAGCAGGTTCCCCAAGGGCACTTGTTCCACACCCTCTGCCACGAGTCACAAAGCAGCCGTGTGCTGCTCACCAGATTTCAGGTATTCCATATAAAACACTGAGCCTGACAGTTAGCGTGTCTGAGCCACCTGGGCTTGGGGCATGCACAACATCAAGGAAGAAAATCCCTGCACTTCAAGCGCAATTTAAAAATTGGATTAATGCTGCTTAAGCACTCCCCTACCTTGTCCTGAACCAACAGCACCAAAGTAGTCGTGTCCAAGGACACCAGGAGCCAAGTTGTGGGGCACGATGTTCCATCTTTTTTTCAGGCGTCTCCAGCCTCTACATTTGCTGTTTTATATAAGCTTTCTGAAAATGCTCTTCAATGAACTGAATTGCTTTCAATTGTAAATCTAAGAAGGAAAAATACAATATTAGCCCTATCTGGCTCACCATCCCTCAAGTAATAGCCATATGCACATTCCTTCCCCTTGCCAATCTCAGTTTGCTCATGATTCTGCTGGATTTCAAGCAAAGGGCCTTGCATATGGTAGCAGCACTCCACTGGTCACAATTCAAGGCAGCTGCGGGTTTTAAAATTAAATACAATATGGAAGTTCTTAAACAAAACAGAGACGCTTGGACTTGCGAGTACAGAAGTGTTTGAGATTCCCTAAATATACACAACAGCTCATTCTTTGTGCCTCTGAAGCTTGCTGGAGGAAGCAGGGCTCATCATTTAGTAGAGCAATTATAATGATTCATTATTATGATTATTAATTATAATCATATAATCACAGTAATGATTAATAATTATAGTCATTACTATTTATATTAGAAGAGATTCTAGAGGCCCCAGTCAGAACAGTGGGCGCCATTGTGCTCTGTATGGTCGGGATAGGTGATTAGGGGCACCCTAAGGACACGGGGACTGTGGTCAAGGACCAAGGTCCTTCAGATCCGAGCTCTGCCTTTGCTTAACGCAACATGGATACTGCAGTGGGGCACCATGCGGGGTGGAAATGGAGACATGAAGTCCTCTCAGGAATGTGGTGGCAAAAGGCAGGTGACACCTTGGGGAATAGCAGTGGGACAGTGACTAGGGGAGCAGGAAGGGACAGTTCCAGCTTAGGGAAGGGACCTGCAGCTGCAATGTTTGCAGAAATACTGTCTGCATCTCCTGATGCTCCACGTTGTGATGATGCTGTGCTTGGGTGAGATGGCATACTGTGACAAGCTCTGCCTAACTCCAGCAGTTTTCCAACTCACCATGCCCTGTCAGGTCAAGTAGATGTGCTCTTCTCTAGGTGTTTTCCTGCCCTGACTTGTGAGGGATTTACCTGGTTATCCCTTTTCTTCTCCAGCATGGCCTCCTCACTTACACGACTTGAACTTGGGACTTTGAGATGCAAAAATGCCACCCGTGCTCATGTAGATGTTCATTATATCACGTTATGCCATAACTTCTACCAAGCAGGGGACAGCAATTTATCTAGTCTGCCTAGCACTGCCTGCAGTAACTGCTGAGACCGCAGCACACTTCGTTTGCTCCTAGAATTTGCTCTCTGCAGCAGTTTAACACAGTGCATGCTAATGCAATACTCTACTGTTCCATGCTCAGGAGCCTCCCGAAGCCAAGGTACTACTAAAATTACCAGGCCTAATCATAAGTGTAAAGATAAATGTGTGTAAGCCTTTGCAAAATTAAGCCCTTGGCCTTTTGTTCAGGCTGTACATAAAATGCTGCTGTTTTGC
The DNA here is from genome assembly GCF_032191515.1 of Phaenicophaeus curvirostris. Classification (NCBI taxonomy): domain Eukaryota; kingdom Metazoa; phylum Chordata; class Aves; order Cuculiformes; family Cuculidae; genus Phaenicophaeus; species Phaenicophaeus curvirostris. The sequence continues at coordinate 9,887,862 of NC_091400.1, read as the reverse complement.
CACCTCCTAGTATGTGTTTGGATTTGAAGATACAAAAAGCAGGGAGCTCTGCATCCGGTGCTGTAATTTCTCTGTTCTTCTCCAGTCTGCTACTAAACTGAAATTTCTCTGTTCTTCTAGTCTAGTCCCGAGTTGCTTGGCTAACCACTAAAAGCTATTGGGATGATTCTATTTAGAGACTCCAGGACAGATTTACCTACTGAGTTGTGATCCAGTCTAACTTAACAAACTTAAGAGGTGTCTGTATTGGCTCAAGTGATAGAAACAAGGAAACCCTTTATAAAATGGGTGAAAATCCATTACTTCAAAAAATGGGGATGAAAAAATGATTACCTGAAAAAATGGGGATGCTTTACATATCTTGTGTAAAGCAAGGTGCTGGAGCACCTCTCACATGAGGGCAGCCTGAGAGAGTTGGGGTTGTTCAGTCTGGAGAAGAGAAGGTTCTGAGGAGACCTCATAGACGCCTTCCAGTACCTCAAGGGGCTACAAGAAAGGTGGGGAGGGACTTTACACAAAGGCTTGTAGTGATAGGACAAGAGGGAAATGGCTATAAATTGGAGAGGGGCAGATTTAGATTAGATGTAAGGAAGAAATTCTTCACTGTGAGAGTGGTGAGGTGCTGGCACAGGTTACGCAGCGAACTTGCGGCTGCCCCATCCCTGGAGGTGTTCAAGGCCAGGTTGGATTAGACTTTGAGCAATCTGATCCAGTGAGAGGTGTCCCTGCCCATGTCAGGTTGGTTTGAAATGGATGATCTCTAAGGACTCTTTTGACTCACACCATTCTATGATTCTATCTATGACCTTCCCCCAACTTCCCCAAACAGGGGGAAGCACCAGTGATAACAGGCTAATCTTGCTATTATCAGACACTGGAAAGTTGATCTCTCTTTGCACAGGCAGATCTGCTGCAAACATCATCAGGACACTTGATGAAAGCACATTTGGCACTGGCTCCATGACACAATGCAGAAGAAAAAAAACAGGAGCAGCTCTGGAGGTACGATGGTTCTTTCGGTAATGCAAGAAACGGGATTGGTTGCCACTCAAGTATGGATGTCCTGGTTTCTGCAGGACAGTGGTGCTCTTTAATTGCACAATGGGATTCTTCAGGGGATTATTTTGTGATTAAAAAGCTTTACATTCCTAGGTATTCCCACAATAAAAACCTCCAACAGAAAGAAAATCTGAGGCTGGAAAATGAAGCTTGGAAATGACAAAGTTAGAGCTTTCTTATGATCCAGTTCCCGATTACGTGATTGCATATGTATGTCAAACAGGGAGCGAGGCGGAGTTGGATACTCCGGATGAGTGAGTTATGGTGGAGCCTTGCCTGATTCACTACAAAGGTTGGATGGTATGTGCTCTACGAGACATGTGGCTGCGCAGCAAACAATGAGCATAAAAATAAAGATTGAGCAGCTGCCTCATTTGCTCAGCACGTCCATCTTGTATGTTGATCAAGCCTGGGTTCCTGCGGCGGGGGGAAAGAGACGTCCGATTGTATTAGCTCTATATATATACACTGCATGCGGATAGATCGATATCGGATGCTTTGTAAGGCTGGGATACGTCCTGGACTCCAGACAGATATAAGAATAAAAGACATCTTGGAGAATATTGCATTTTTGGCAACATGTGTTGGCTCAAAGGAATTGTAAAGGAAGTAAATTAAATACTACTAAGAATGTATGTATTTATAGCACTTTTCGTACAAGGGTCCCAACACAGCTCTCAAAAAATTAAGCTTCTCAGCGTTGCTGTGATCTAAGAAACAAACATCGTTTTTTTCTAATGGGCAAGGTGAAACAGAAAAAAGAGAAGATAGTTTAACCAGCCCATCAAGAACAAGTATGCCTGTATTTTAGGCTCACATTTTAACTCTTAGACAAACTGTGTTCTATGAAAACATCTAGGAAAGCTATTGATTTTCATGCTTCCTTTCCCTTCTCCAGCAATCCAGCACAGTGCTTAGGCATATGGTTAACTTAAGGCCATTGATTGCTGGCCTGAGTTTCTGAAAAACCTTTTGGCGTGAAATATATACAGTCTTGAGAAAAAAAAAAGTAGGTTTATAAGAGCATCGGTCATTTTACCAACTGTGCCTAGAATTTCCTGGACGTTATGAATGTTCAGCTGAATCCCCAGTGTCAGATTGTATTAAAAGACTGTCCTCAAAAAGGAACATTCCAAATTTCCATGCTCTTTGCCAGTTTCCAATGATTTGACGTTTATTTGAGCTATTGTGCAAAGTTTGCTGTTGAGTCAGATCAGTCAGGATGAGCTGCTGGGACCACAGAATGTCAGCAGAACATAATTCATCTGCAGCTAATGGCAGAGTAGTTTATTGGATAGGTGATTCTTCTTCATCCAGAGATACTCCGCTAGGAAATTTGGGATTTTTTTTTCCCCCCATTAGAAAGGGAATTAAGCATTCCATTGTCACTTTGGTCATTTGTTGGATCTCCTTAGGAGAAGAAATTACTGTAGCATCTTTCTGGGGTGAGAAGGGGAAAGCAGAAGTAAGATATTGATTTTAAAGAACGCCTCCAGCACCCTGTTTTCTGTATAACCCGTGCTGTCTCGAGTCAGTGTTCTCAAGCACTAGCAGAGGCTGCCCAGGGAGGTGGTGGAGTCACCATTCCTGGAGTTATTGAAAAGACGGGTAGACGAGGTTCTCAGGGATACAGTTCAGTAGCGGGAAGGTATGGTTGGACCCAAAGACCTCAAAAGTCTTTTCCAACCAAGCAATTCTATGATTCTTTGTTGGCTTTTTGGCATATTTGGCTTTATCTTTCTGCTTCCTACGTGTACACACGCCTCTTCGGCCTCTGCCTTTTCAGTCTATTCCTGGGGGAAACTCCTCAGACTGCACAAAGTTCTCATACCAAGCTCTTTTCTTTCATAATAGAAGAAATAACACCAAGATTACGCCTTGCTTTTGTGATATGAACAACAGTTGAATAAAAATTCCCTGGCTGCCCAGTGAGACCAGGTCTTTGAGCCCACGTATGCTTTATGTGAAAAGAGCTCACCCATAAAGGTAAAGCAAGATATTTTTTGTTTGTGAACTGTTCTCAAAAGTACGTATGTACAGGGGCTCTAATTAGCTTTTACCTCTGTAGATGGGACATCTTGGCTTTGAGATAGAGCCTGCATTGACTTAATTGCTTGGATCTTAAGCTCTGCGAGGCAAAGACCCTCTGTGCTTGTGTAGTACCTAGCAGCGCTGGAACACTGAAGCTCCTCAGCAAGACCTCAATGCAAATAATGAATGCAGAGACATAAGAGGACATTGAGTGACTCATTCTAAACTGCAAGATGTTTGGCCTGCAGATAAAGAAAGATATGCGGGATATAATCTACTGTTCAGTTTTAACATAATTCCTGTTAACTCTGAGCTTGACACAACCAGAACAATAGCAGGCTATAGATTTTGTTTCCATCCCAGGAATTTACTGAGTACTGTAAGACTAAAACATTTTGAAGGTTATAGCCGATGTCCTGCAGAACAAATGACAAATGTCAACTCTTACACTTTTGCAAGATCTGAGCAGGAATAAGACAGCTCTATAGACTGAGGCAAGTTTATTATTACAAATACCTTATTAAATCTAAATGGTAATGGCATTCCAATTAGCTCATTGTTAGGAATCTTTCATGTTTGACTTTCATTTAGACTGATTACGGGAATAATGCAGACCCTGTATAAGTAATTGGCACAAAATAAAAGCGTTTGAGCTGCAAAAACCCTCCTAGAGGCTGCGCTCTCTAAAAAAAAAAATATAAATAAAAGCTTCCTATCTTTCCCAGCTCATGAGCTCTCTCTGTTCACCATAATAATGAGACAACCCATTGAGTCTCCCGTGGGCCTGGTGGTATCAGAGTTCCCTTTTTACCTACCCTTCTCTTCTCAGGAGCTGTAGGGGGGCTCCTTCTCTTTTACTCTCCCCCATCCTATTCTCTGCTCCCTTCGTCGCAAGCCTTGGTACTGTTTTATTGATCCTGCTCAGCTGTGGATTCTTTCACACCCAGATCACAGGCTAGCCTCCTCTCTCCCACACCCTCCTCCTCCTCCTCTCAGCCCTGCCAGTCTCTCCAGACAAGCAGCTGGGAACGTGATTTTCTCTGTCCTGGCTCCCTGCTCCTTGCAGAGAAAAGGTGTTTTCTTTTGCAGCAGAGCCTCCATGAGCCTAGCGGAGGCTGTCACTGACTCCTCGCAGCAGGCTCTTGCTTGCATACTTCAGAGGGGAGGGTATGTGAAGGAACCTTTTCAAGACTTTGCTACAATCTGGGATGGAGATTTCCCTTTGTTCCCCTGGTGGGAAGAGGCCCAGAGAAAGGGTACCCACCATAGGGTCCCTCTTGCCACAGGGAGGGCAGAGCACAGCTCTTGGAGAGCTGAACCAGGCTAGCAAGTCCTAGTTTCCCCCACATGGTTTAAGTTCCAGTGGGACGAGGGTGCACCAAGCCCAGAGGACTTGGCTCACAATGGGTTTTGGGCTGAGGAGAAACTATCTCATTGTGAAAGACACTGGTTTCCAGGAAAGGCACATGAATTCATTGCCTGGAGCACCAGGTTGTTAGGTTAAGAGAAGGAGCAGCGTGAGATATTTGGTGAGAAGACAGAGGGCCACATGCATTCATCTCTGCCAGACCTCCCTTCCTCCTCCGACTAATCTGGTGCCGGCCCTGTCCTGTTTCTGGGCACAGAGGCTACAGTAAAACGTGTGATGTGGGAAAGCTTTCGTGCTCTTTGGTCTGTGTATGCACCTTGGTCGTACCCTGCTCTGCGTCAGGGCCAGGCACAAGCTTAGACCTTCTGACCCTTCCCACCCCACTGTGGGTGGGAAGGAAGCCCAGCAGGTGGGCTGTGGAGACCCAAGATGTACTCCAGCCACTTCCCCACCATTGGGATCAAGCTGGGAGCAGTGCTCTGGATCACAGCTTCCTGGCAGGGTAGACACAGCATGTGTTAACCGTATGACGGCGCGCCAGGAGAGGTCTCTCTGGTGTGGGAAAGGGAAGGGCCAGCAGTTCCGTCTTAGGAAGTGTTTGGCTTCTGCAGAGCTCTGGAAAGTGAGCTAGGAGCTGCATGTAAGCAGCAGCAGTAGGGTTTTGGGAAAAGCTGGGTAAGTAGATTGCAACAGCAAGCAGATGTAACGTAATAAGCAACTGAAAACTGGGATAAAACAGCCTCCTGCTTTTAGAGGAGAACAGTGGTACCCATGGCACAAAGGTGCTGGACTAATTGGGTATTGGAGCTGGGTCCCAGAAAGGCTGTGAGATTCCCATCCTTGGAGGTCCTCAAGACTTGGACGAACAAAGTCCTGAGCAACCTGGTCTGAATTCAGTGTTGACCCTGCTTTGAGCGGGAGCTTAGACTGGAGATCTCTGGAGGTTCGTTTTGACAGTAATTGTATCACTGAACATGGGTTGGGATATGGCTATTTTGCTCTCTCCATTAGGTGAAAGCATATTTTAATTCTGACAGAGCTGATTGAAGAATCTTTTCCATTACTAGAATTGTGCCGTGTTCAGAGAAACCTACCCATGCTGGAGGGTGTTGTCCCTGAGGTGCTGGTGGTCCCCATGGTCACTAGACAGCCAGCCTACAACCCTGTAGATCAGGTTGGTAATCACAGAATCATAGAACGGTTTGGATTAGAAGGGACCTTAAAGATCGTGGTTTGGGTTAGAAGGGACCTTAAAGCTCAGCCAGCTCCAACCCCCCTGTCATGGGCAGGGACACCTCCCTCTCCATCAGGTTGCTCAAAGCCCCATCCAACATGGAATAAGCTGTCCAAGAGGAGCTTGCCACTTTCATTCATGTTTTTCTGCCTGGAAAGTCATCTTATTTAATTTTGTTTGGTTTTCCTCAAACAACAACTCATTCAAATCACTGGATATATTTACTGGCAACAAGACCACCTTTTGTTTGCCCATGGACTTGCAACAGTTTCAGAGAAATCCTGATTTCACAGATTCAGCTATTGGCTCATCCTACAGTGCCTCCATAGGTTTGGGGACCATCAGCCTGCTGGTAGCATACCTTTCTTCCTTCCTCCTGTGTGTCAAGGACTGGTGGGTGACTCTCCTGGTGAAACTGGGGTAAGATTTCCATGGATTTCCATAGGTGACTCAGGACTTTCAAGTCTTTCTGGGCAGTGGTGCTTAGCAGCAGAGTCAGGAACTGATAGAAAAATAAGTTGTGTTTTACAACGTTTAATCTACTGCAACCTGGTATCACAAGCTTGCTAGGAATTAGTTATCTTAAAAAAATGCAAATAATGACGTAACTGGCTCAAAAAGCGCAAGAGGTGAGATGATGACAAGTTCTGAGCACACACCTAACTAAAGCACATTGCTGAGCATGTGCCTAATTGCTTTTCTGGACAGAATATGGGTACTTTCTCAAACAGAAACTGAAAATTGTTCCATAACAGAAACATATAAACAGATCTTTATGAGAGCCTGTACTGCTGGTTGATGAGAAGCTCAACATGAGCCGGTGATGTGCGCTCACAGCCCAGAAGGCCAACCATGTCCTGGACTGCATCAAAAGAATTGTGTCCAGCAGGGTGAGGGTGGGGATTCTTCCCCCCTACTACGCTCTTGCGAGAACCCACCTGGAGTCCTGTGTCCAGTTCTGGAATCCCCAACATAAGAAGGGTATAGAACGGTTGGAACAGGTCCAGAGGAGGCCACGAAGATGATCTGAGGGCTGGAGCACCTCTGCTGTGAGGACAGGTTTGAGAGAGTTGGGCTTGTTCAGCCTGGAGAACAGAAGGCACCTGGTAGTCCTTATAGTGGCCTTCTAATACCTGAAGGGGCTCCAGGAAAGCTGAGGAGGGACTTTTTACAAGGATGTGAAGGGGAATGGCTTCTAATTGAGAGGGGGAAGATTTAGATTAGACATTAGGAAGAAATTATTCATGCTGAGGGTGGTGAGGCCCTGGCCCAGGTTGCCCAGAGCAGTGGTGGCTGCCTCATCCCTGGAGATGTTCAAGGCCAGGTTGGATGGGGCTTGGAGCCCCTGATCCAGTGGGAGGTGTCCCTGGCCATGGCAGGGGGTGGGACTGGATGGGATTTAAAGTCCCTTCCAACCCAAATCGTTCCATGATTCTATGATTGTGTGACTGAGAAATATTCCCATGGATGGCTAAGTTTTAAATTAACTCTGATTTTTATGGGACTCTCTGAATGAGAAACCACGACAGAACTTTTAATGCTAAGCTGGCAGTAATTTAGGCATTGCTGTATTGTCAGGCATATTTATCCTGTCTTTGTATTTGTAACTGGTTTATATTTACTCATCACATTAAGCCAACCAAGAATTCACTTTTGCGTGTTAGAGCCATGCTGATGAGCTATGTATGTATACGAGCCTTGCTATCTGTCTGCAGTAATAAAGATGAAAAGTCTGCTGACATCCCAAACAAGCTGTAAACCAGGTCGTTTACAGGAGTTTGTTTCAATGTTCAAACTCGCTATGTTGCCATCGTAAATTAGGAACTTCAGGTGAAACCTTGGATGCGTCAAAGTTATCGACAACAAGGGATCCAGAGGTGGTAATGGGCTTAATAGCTACAAAATTCTTCTGAACAACCATACCTGTGCTTCTGTCTGTAAGGTTAACCAGAAAGGAAATTACACAGAGTAAATCTTCTCTGTTTAAAACCCATAAGCCTTACAAATTATATTTACATTTAATTAAAAAGTAGACACAGTAGCCATTTTTTCTGCACTTTTTTTTTCAGATTCTGCACTGCTTTGGAATTTCTTTGCAAGATGTTTAATGATAATCTTTTTATAAATAATAAGATAGTTAGACAGGGTTGCCTTTAACCCCTAGTCTTGGTTTCTATGTTTAATACATTTTCAAATATATTATTAAGAATTGTGGACCAAAAAAAAAAAAGGGGGAGAAAAAAAGAACAAAGAATTAGTTCTTTCTATATAATGCATTAATAATACACAGGAGTGATATTATTTCAGCCTCAGAGCTGGATGAATTCCTTGCGTAGCCCTTGAAATGTACTCTTCTTATCTGTTTCAGAATTAAATCATCTCCTTATCTCAGCTGTATATCCATACTTTACTCTTTATCCCAGAATATATGCTCTGTCAACAGCCTAAAAGTTACAGCCAGAATGATTAGTGATGTTGGTATCTGGATTTTGATATGAAGCTCCACAGAGAGCACCCAGTTTGGGTTGTGACCTCTTGGTTTATTCCATGCCTTCTGCAAAGAGGCACATTTAATCGTAGGGAAAAAAATAAATGGAGGCTGCTGAAGATTAGATTGTCAAGGCTGATGTAAATTGCAAGCACGGGTCAGCTACCAAGATGATTTTGGCCTCTGCACACCCCAGTATTGACCTGTGGCCGCTGAGGTAGCTCCAGGAAAGGACACATGAAACAAAACCCAAGTAGACCTTTTGGATTAGGAATAAACCCTTGTTTGTGGGTGAAAGCAGACCACCAGGACAACGCTGTCCCTAAGCCCTGCTTTGTTAAATTAGCACCATCTGAACCAAATTAAGCCTTTTTAGGATCAAGGTAATAAAGCGCAGAGGACATGAATGTATTGCTCATAACAGCAAGTTCAAATGAGAAAGATGAGATAATCAGGCCAGGGGGAGGTGAAAGAGGGAATCTGATGATTATAGTTATTTGGAAATCCAGCAGAGGGAGGATCCTTATGGCTGAAAAACATTTCCACGCCTAGAATTTGTGGAGGATGAGGTTTTGGTGGTGACTAGTTCTTTGATGTCTTTTCCTTTCTAAGCTTCGCTTGTGTCTCAACCAGCAGCTTGCTCCCAGGTGAGGTTAATTCCTAGATGCTGCGAGGAGCTATCAGCCAACTTCTTAAAATGATGTTTAATTAGCAGTGATATTACATTTTCAGAGTGGAAGCATGTACACAAAGGGCTGGAGTTATGAATTACAGTAACAGAGGATAATCTACAGCGAGACAACAACAAGATATATTAACGCAGTGCCCAGACATGCCCATGTGTTGTGCTTAAAGCTGTCCAAGTGATGACTGTGTATGTGGGATATTTGACTAAAGGCTCACAGAGCAGAAAACAAAATAAAGCAAACAGAAGAAGGGAGAGAGAGGTGAAGGGGAAGGAAAAGCTACGACTTAATTCCCCAAGCCACTACATCACCTGCAAATTCAGACCTCCATAATCTTTCACTGGAGAGGCTGTTGCACCAGGTAAAAATTAGGCAAGAGGTTTCCCTGTGTGTGGTGTGATGCGATAACACAAATACATGTGCATCATAGTTGTTTTACAGGTCAGGATCCTGTACTTCTACCATATACATAACAATACGCAGTTCCCAAATGAAAGTAATTTACCATAAAGTCAAATTTAATTCCTTTTTCTTTTTGTAGCTCCAGTGCTACTTTGGAAAAGCCTGATTAGCTGAGAAGTGTGAAAAGTATTGTTTCCTCCTGCACAATGGAATCCTTTTTAATCTCATGTTTAGAAACACACATCCACTAATAATCCAAGCTCCACTTAACCAAACCAGACCAGTAAGGAGCCAGTGAGGAACACAAAACAAAACTGAACAGCTGAATGTTTGAGCAGTTTCAGGGCTGACACTGAATTTCCTCTGGGATAAAAGGAACTGAAGGGCATGATGGGATCATCAAATCTTCCTGTGCCTGAATTACAGCAAGGCCAGAGGTTTGTGAAGATTTGACTGTTAAAAAAGGATATTTGGCTAAGCTAGAATGACTTCAGTTGGTAGTAAACTAAGCACAAATTAAATTACTCTTAACCAGAAAAATCTATGTATTTGACAAGCAATGTTTTGACAAAACAGATCTTCAACAATAAAATATCCTGATGAATGTTTCTCGGGTTTCTGCCCTGTTCTCAGAAGAGCACTCGTTGCATTATTGCATTTTAGTAATCCTTACTTGCTTTTGTTCCCAAAATACCCTGAAAAAAATCAGGTTTTCCTCTCTTCTCAATTACAGTGATCTGTTTCCCACAAGTTATGAAACTGGCACTTTCTGTTCTCTTTCCATCTTGAAAGGGTGGTTTTATTCAAGATCTTCAAAGGGGAGCAAGCCACTTGATCTTTAGGGATCCCATCCAACTGACTCATGAAGAGTTCAGCAGAGGAAGAGACAGAGCATCCCTACGTATGGGTATCCCATGGATTGTCCCAGGGCTAACACTAGCGGTGAGTAAATTCAACTGGATGAGTTACAAGTTGTAAAGAAGATCCACTGCCTGAGAGGTATCTAATTTTACTGGACCTTGTTGGAGCAGCATAGGTACATAATATCCATGACTGCAGAGGGGTTAAGCACATCACCACTGTGGATTTGAAAACTGAGCACAGATCTTGGACTCCAACATCTACAAAGCAAACTGAGTGATGTTAGGATAGCCCAAAAGAGAGGAACAAGGAACAGGATGGGGTCATGAAGTACAAAAAAAAACAAGCAGAGCATGAGGCATGCTTGTGTCCTGCGGCACAGCTCACTGGAGTCCCTTAAAAGATCCTTCATGATTTCCGTAGATCAGCCCTATGCTTTACTCTCCAGCTGAGTGGGCTGGAACACTGCCTGTCTCCTGCTTCATCCCAAGCAGAGTGAAAAGCAGTTCAGAGATGTTAAGGCAAATTCATCCTTTGATTTAAACTAGGTTTGGCCAGGGCCCAGGCTGGCCCAGAGTGAGCCTCTAGTTAGATCCACAGCTGTAAGTGACTGAGCCTGTGTCCAAGTGCAAGTGACATCTCCGTCTGCCACATGCAAACCCTGCAACAGTAAAGATGTCATTAGATACTCCACATCTGAGGCAGACCACTCTCGCCAAGCCCTGGCCCCGTACAGTTTGGCATCACTTATAAAGATCAATCCATTAGTATTTATTATGGTTACTACTTAATATTATTCTCCCAATTGCAAGCAGGGGAGCTGAGCCTGTGGGTAACCTGCAGGACAATTAAACATCAGGAGGAGCAAACTGCTGGACTCCTAAAGCGACTTCTCTTTGCTTTGCACAGAGCGCTCCTGTCTGGCTGAGCAATGCGTGGAGCTAGGGTGACAGCCTGTGGCAAAACAGAAGAATTTCAATATTGGAATCCTTTTGATTTCCACTTGCTTTTGATCTTCTCTCCACTTCCTGCTTCTCAGGCCAGATAAAGGTGGAAAGGTTGTGTTTGCTACCATCATCCCTGGTTTGAAGGAAGGGAAACTGTCAACATTTCTTTATCTTTTTCCTACTCTTCATTGATGTTTTCAGGTGCTGCATTAACTTACAGCCCATTTGATGACAGGCTGTGTGACCTGGAAGAAATAATCTTGTGTGCATCTTTGCAAGTGTCACTCCAGTGGGATGGCAGGTGGGCTCCTTTTGACTCCAAAAGGCAGGAGCAATGGATCAGCCTAACCTTTAGCTCTGTATTTTGTCACTTTTTGCTCCTGGCCTGTTCCCCCTTTGGTGACTGTTAGAGCCATCTCATGTCAAGGCCTCCTAGTTGGGAGGGCAAAACCAAGCTGTCTCAAGAGCAAGGCAGCAGCCTCTGCATTTCTAATAACACTTCTTAATTCCTCAGATCATAGAATGGTTTGGTCAGAAGGGATTTTAAAGACCCTCCAGTTTCAACCCCCTGCCATGGGCAGGGACACCTCCCACTGGATCAGGGGCTCCAAGCCCCATTGAGACTGGCCTTGAACACCTCCATGGATGGGGCACCACGACTTCTCTGGGTAACCTGGGCCAGTGCCTCCCCACCCTCATTGTGAAGAATTGCTAACATCCAGTCTAAGCCTCCTGCCTTCCAATTTAAACCATTTCCCCTCATCCTATCACTCCAAGTCCTGGTAGAAAGTCTCTCCCCAGCTTTCTTGCAGCCCCCTTCAGGTACTGGAAGGTACTATAAGGTCTCCCTAGAGCCAGAAAAAAAGTTTTTTTCTTGGTCAGGGTTTTTTTCTGCTGTTGCTTCTCACTCTTGAGCAGTACAGGTTTGGGCTTTCCTTAATCTGTATTCTTTCTATTTGCTGCCCAAATTAATCAAATGTATTTTCTTTAAAGCAATCCTAAATGAACCACAGATGTTTTTGTCCTTTTACAGGTTCAGAAATCACCCATTACAGTTCTTTTAATTTATCAGTGAGGGAAAATAAGATGGCCTCTTGCTCCCCTTGCAACAATAATCAGAACCAGTCTATTTGGAGCTTAATTTACCCCAAATATGTATTGATAGTTGCAATGAAGAATAGGTGACCTCTCTGGGAGTCACCAGTGGATGGAAGGTGGATAGCCTTTATAAAACCACCCTTAATAAAAATGAGTGTTATATTGAGTATGTTTGGTGGTATATTTAAGCATATGGTTTCCATATCGGGAGCTAAGATGGCAAACATATGCTTTACCTTTGCATTAACCTTCCTTATACTCACTGCTGCTTGGAAAAAGAAAGCTGTGAGGGATTATTTTATTTTATTTTATTTTATTTTATTTTATTTTATTAATTTCTTATTTTACAACTCTCACAGTATGGAAGACCTGAAGAAATTTCACAAGGAATATAAAGGTTGTTTCTCATTTGCTTACTTTTTTTTTTTCCTGCTTGTACTAAGAGAGGAGATGAAAGCTGTCCATGGGCTTTGTCAGGCTCCCACAAACTCCCAGTGAGATCCCACAGAAGGGGACCAAGCCACCGCCGCCCAGAAGAAGGAAGACCTGTGGCTCCATGGCCCCGAGCAGATCCTGGGGGCAGATCCCTGTAAGTGGATGTGTTCCCCTCAGCCTTTGCAAAACACTGTCTGGGAAAAGCATCCCCAGGCAGCCCTGGCCCTTCCTGGGGGAAGGATTCGGCAGGGGCAGGAGGGGCAGGAAGCGGGGGGAGCAAGGGCAAGAGCAGAGGCAGGAGGAGCAGGAGCTGGGACAGAGGCCGGGGCAGTGCAGGTGCAGGAGAAGCAGGGGCAGGAGGAGCAGTGGTAGAAGGCACAGGGGCAGGAACAGGAGCTATGGGCAGGGGCTGGGGCTAAGACAGGGGCAGGAGCGGCAGGGCAGCAGGGGCAGCAGCTGGGACAGAGGCAGGGGCAGTGAAGGAGAAGGAGGAGAAGGAGAAGGAGAAGGAGAAGGAGAAGGAGAAGGAGAAGGAGAAGGAGAAGGAGGGGCAGTGCAGGGGCAGGAGAAGGAGAAGCTGGGGCAGTTCAGGAGCAGAAGAAGCAGGGGCAGTGCAGGAGTAGGAGAAGGAGCACGGCCAGTGCAGGAGCAGGAGGAGAAGCAGGGGCTGGAGAAGCAGGGGCAGCACTGGCTGTGGTGCCAGTGTGAGAGAGGGGCTGCCTCACTTGGCCAGTGATAAATCTCGCGGTCCCCTAGCTTTTTCGTCACTTGCCTAATCCCGTGCCCTTCTTTTCATGTGCGGTAATTGCTAACATCTGCTGCCGGAGCCCGAGCCGTGCAGAGTTTGCAAAGGCAAGAACAATGGCAACAGCTGTTTCATTTCGCCTCGGGCCTGCGCTTCCTGTTCAGTCTGCATCTGCCCTTCTGTGTCCAATTTATGTTCCTGGGTTTGGTTTTTTTTTTTTCCTTCTTCCCTGTGACCCCGCTATATGTTGAGGAGGGATTTGGAGGAGCCTGTTTCTGGCACAGCCAGCCCCGGCGAGACCCTTTGCCCACCTCCAGGCTGTGGGGAGGGGGGCGAGGGGGAGAGAGGTATGCTCTGCCTCTTCAAATGAAAATAATAACAAATGTTGGGGAAAAAACCAAACAATAAGCACCCTGACGTAATATAAATGAGTTGTAAGGCTGGGCTGCAGTGAGAAGCAGGTGGTCCCCAAGCACGTACATCCCCATGAAGTGGCCAAGGTCTGGCTGCAGGGCGAGGCAGGAGGTCCCCAAGCACATACATCCCTGTGAAGTGGTCAAGGTCCAGCTGGAGTGCGAGGCAGGCAGCCTTCAAGCATGTACATCCCCGTGAGGTGGCCGGGGTCTGGCTGTGGTGCGAGGCAGGTGGCCTCCAAGCATGTGGAACCTCATAAGGAGTAGGGTGGCCAAGGTCCAGCTGTGGTCCAAGGCAGGTCGTCCCCAAGCACATATATCCCTGTGAAGTGGTCAAGGTCCAGCTGTGGTGTAAGGCAGGTGGCTCCCAAAGCACGTACATCCCTGTGAGGTGGCCAAGGTCCAGCTGCAGTGCAAGGCTGGTGGTCCCTGAGCACGTACGTCCTTGTAAAGAGTGGGGTGGCCAAGGTCCAGCTGCAGTCCGAGGCAGGCGGCCCCAGCATGTGCATCCCCGAAATAAGTAGGGTGGCCAAGGTCCAGTCATGCTGGCTGGTCAGCCAGGACCAACCCCAGCTCTGCATCCCCCAGACAGCCCAACCTGCAGTGGTAGTGGCCTTTGGAGGTACTCTTAAGCGCTCCTGGCCCGACCTCCAGGCTCTTTATCGCCCAGTTTCCTGACCCCAAACCAACCAGCGCCCGGGCAAGGGGATGCAAATGGGCACAGTCTTTCCAGGGGAGAAGAAAAGCTGGTTTCAGGCTGGATCCCACGGTGTTCAGGGCCAGGACAGGGGCTTGTTAGGCTGTGGGCTTCTTTAAGGCTCCAGGACATTTCTTTCAAGTCAGATGCATATGCAGGGTCTGCAGGACCAGCCCTTCATACTTCATCTTTTAACATGAATTCTCCCTTCCTCCCCTCTTGTGTGTGTTTCTTTTTCTCTCCTGAGAAAGCAGCTGAATTCTTTCCTGAGTTAATTGTATCTTTCTGGGTTGGATGAGGCATATCTCATTAGAGGGGAAGAGAGATTTAATGTGAACTTCAAGCTGCCTTCTCCATGCTACAGAAAAGAAATCCCTAATCAGCACAGTATATATTTTGTATAATTGCTCTTTGACATTCCCCCTTTCTTGCTAATTAAAGTGAAAGAAAAGGGTGGTGAAATGTTCCAGGGTGTTTTTATAGGACAAGAAAAACTAAAACCTTCTTTTGTTTATAAATACAGAGCATTTTAATAGTCCAGAGAATCAGCTGTTTCCAGAGGCGCGCTGATGAAATGTATTATTATTTCTCTTTTGAGCCAGGCACTGAGTGGATCTGCAGTTCCCACTCAGCTTTGCAGGGGTGCAAAGGACCTTGGCGTCGCCAGTTGCTCCCCAGCCCATTGTGGGGTCAGGAGAGGTGATGCAGCAGACCTGCTGAGAAGCACAAAAAGGACTCTCTCCTCCTGTGTGAGACCCTCAAACCAACGTATTTTGAGTAAAATACTGTTTTCTATAGTGAAATACATTTTTTTCCTTCCAAGAGTGAAAATTAAAGGAGTAAAAAGTGAGTAGAGTGTGAGCAGTAGCGTGGTTCTATAACTACTGCTGATTATTTTTAGCGTTCTGGAAACTGTACAATGATTTTTTTCCAGTTTTGCTCTAGCAGTAATTGTTCCCTCCTCCCTACAGGTTTGTGTTTTAGAGACTTCACAGTTCATCCACACCTAGCCACCTTTCCTGACGTCCAGGCATGGAGATGGTCTGGTTGCTTTTCTCCCCATGTTCTTGCGAGGTGAGATGGTACCAGGGCATCACTACCCGTTCTTCCGACAGGACCTCCTTCATTGTGATGTAAATACTTGGCATCTTTTTGAGCCAAGCAAGACTTACTTTAAAAATCTTCCATCACATAAAAAGCATGGATGAAAATGTGTTGGTTTAGCTAAGGAAAAATGTGTTGGAATATGCACAGCGTGTGGCCCTGCTTTGAGAGGTCCCCAGGGTATTAGTTCGTGTTGAGGCCCACAAAGATGATCTGAGGGCTGGAGTACCTCTGCTATGAGGACAGGCTGAGAGAGTTGGGGTTGTTCAGCCTGGAGAAGAGAAGGCTCCGAGGAGACCTTAGAGCAGCTTCAAGTGCTGAAAGGGGCTCCAGGAAAGCTGGGGAGAGGCTCTTGATCAGGGAGGGCAGGTGTAGGATGAGGGGAAATGGCTTTAAATTGGAAAGAGGAAGATTTAGGTTAGATTTAGACTAGACATTAGGAAGAAATTCTTCACACTGAGGGTGGTGAGGCCCTGGCTCATGTTACCCATAGAAATTGTGGCTGCCCCATCCCTGGAGGTGTTTAAGGCCAGGTTGGATGGGGCTTGGAGCAACCTGATTCAGTGGGAGGTGTCCCTGCCTATGGCAGAGGAGTGGAGCTGGATGGGCTTTAAGGTCCTTTCCAAACCAAACCATTCTGTGATTCTATGATGTATTCACAGGCCACACACAGAGGACTGCAGCACAAGTTTCTCCCTCCTGCCCTGTTGATGATTCCCACCCTGGGCTGGAGGACTATCCTGCCTCCAGCACACCCAGTTGGGCACACTGGTTCCATCAGCCCAGCTCCAAGTGATGACACCATTCTGCCTTGTTCGATAACACCTTTGTTGTGATGACATTAGTTTGCATGATTACCCTCTGTGAAAGACCTAAAAGGTCATTCAAAGCTGCTGATCAGACAGAGGAGCCAGACTAGTGAGTTGCTGACAGATTTATAGCTTTTAGTCCAATCAAAAAGCTGTTTATTGCCTTTAGAAGAGGCCTGTTTGTTTCTAATTTTAGAAGTAGATTTGGGAAGTGGCTAGTGTGGCAGCAAATTGTGAGTATGGGACCTGAAATTTTCCACTAGTGCTATTGTTATTATTAATTACTAAGTATTATTAATATTTGGCCTTATTCTGCCATGGCAGGGCAGGAGTTCAGGATACCACCCAAAGAATCATAGAATCATAGAATGCTTTGGGCTGGAAGGGACCTTCACAGGTCATCCAGTCCAGCCTCTTTGCAGGAAAAAGGACATCTTCAACCAGATTGGGTTGTTCAGAGACCCATCCAACCTGACCTTGAGTGTTTCCAGGGATGAGGGCTCCACTACCTTCCTGAGCAACCTGTGCCAGTGTTCCACCACTCTCATGGTAAAAAAATTCTGCCTTGTATCCTTTCCTTTTTACCCGGATGCTATCCACCTCCTCTGGAGTGTTTAACTGCCCCCTTTCCTATCATAGAATCATAGAATGGCTTGGGTTGGAAGGGACCTTAAAGCCCATCCAACTACAACCCCCATGCATTTCTTATATATATATATATAAGAAATGTGGCTCTACATACCATGGCCTGTTGGATGTCTCAGGCACTGCTGCATGAAATGAAAGCCTTATTGTTTTTCTGCCTCTTTTTTTTTTTTCTTCCTCTGTTTGAATATTAAATGCCAGGGAGATCGGTAAAGATTTCAGAGAAACAAATTGATGTTTGGCCTAATAAAATACTGTACACAGTTTTCCTTTTTGCTTTTACTTGCCAGAAGAGTGTGTGAAAAGCTCAGAGAAGAACTATTCCCTTTTTCCTGCAGAGAGGCAGGAAACCATTAACATACAGTGCTGGAGCACAATATCCTCATATGCCCTTTAAAATTAGCTCATAAAGACACAAAAATGTGAGATCTGTACATTAAGATTAAATTGAGAAGTCACAAATGTTCTGGTAGGAATTGTTCTCTCTTAAGCAAGGTATCTTGTTGTGAGCTGTCATTATTTTTTCATGTCATATGTAACACTTTCTTTTAATGGTTCATGTGCTGAAAGTATGCAAAAAGGATAAAAACTATCAGATTTTTGGATTTTAATCCATTTTTTGAGAAAAGTATTTCTAAAATATGGTAAAAAACCCTCTAATCTTTCAAGGTCAGAAGGGAATTTAGGTCAGAGCCCCATATATGGCAGGGGGTTGGATCTGGATGATTTTTAAGGTCCCTTCCCACCCAAACCATTCTATGATTCTATATGATGCTTTTATCTTTAAGATAACCCCAAGCATTTGGGGACTTGATTACCTTCTCTTTAAAATATTTCAGTACTGGCAAGTTTGCAAGTTGTCTCTCGACATTTTGTTTTGGGGCCACATGGTGGACTGACAAGCCCCACACTCCTTTGCCTCCTGGTTTCTCCACACCAGGAGCTGTGTTAGCTCTCTGGGCAATTTATTTGCTCTCTCTGCCAAACAACTTCTCCTCATGTGTCCTCAGGGCCACTGGTGTAATGTCCCAGAGCTCCCAGTGCCCCCTATTCCCTCAGTGTGACCTGCTGATTGACAGCACCATTCTCCTCCTAGTCAATAGTGATTCATAGAATCATTCAGGTTGCAAAAGACCTCTAAGTTCATCAAGTCCAACCATCAACATGACACCACTGTGCCCACTAAACCATGTCCCAAAGTGCTACATGAACATGTTTTTTGAACCTCTTCAGGGAAGGAGGCTCCACCACTGCCCTGGGCAGCTGGTTCGAATGCTTAACCGCTCTTCTGGAACAGAAATGTTTCCTAATATTCAATCTAAACCTCCCCTGGTGCAGCTTGAGGCCACTGTGGGGATAGGCCACAGAAGTTAGCATTCCCTTGGCAGCGTTCATAGAATCACTGAGGTTGGAAAAGACCTCTAGGCTCATCCAATCCAACCATCAGCCCAGCACCACTGTGCCTACTCAACCATGTCCCAAAGTGCCATGTCTGCACACTTTTTTAACACCTTCAGGGATGGAGACTCCACTACTTCCCTGGATAGCTTGTTCCAACGCTTGAGTAAAATAGGGTGTCTGGATCTGACTACAAGTGGTCGTTTCTCACTATTCAAAAGCTGGGCTTCCACAGGAGGTGAAAACTGCAATTTTATCAACCCCATGACTCAGAGGGTCAAAATCTCCCATGCAGCAATTGGTCGCGATGGCTGTCAGCAAAATTCTGTGGCAAACTGGGGGAAAGATAACAAAATTAAATTTACTATGGAAACAAAAGGCAGAAGGCGTAGTGGTTTTATCCACTAAAATCATCCAATTCTCAGCTTACTGAAAGTTCTCCTTGTGTTGCCAGTTTACCATGAAGCAGATGGCTGTCATCGTGCGGCACTTTGGCGGTGTGAGTCAATGGTGCGGTTTCTAAAGGCTCCAGATAGAACACTAACCCATGCAGAATGCTGGAAGACAATAAATAGCTCGAAGTAAAATATGCTGATAATTTTAAGCTGCATAACTGGAAATGGGTCAGTGCCATGGCTTTGGGAAGATTTGTGACTAATTTGGGTCAGTGGAGGTTGAGTTTATAGGTGTCAAAAAGGAGCAGGTATAGAAATTACAGCAGCAACAAATAAGAAGCCCAGTGGCTGTAAAGGAGCTGAGATGTTCTGCCTGGAAAAAATACAGAAAGAATTAAAAAATAATCATAGAATCATAGAATGGTTTGGGCTGGAAGGGACCATCTGGTTCCAACCCCCAGCCATGGGCAGGGACACCTCCCACTGGATCAGGCTGCTCAAAGCCCCATCCAACCTGGTCTTGAACACCTCCAGGGATGGGGCAGCCACGACTTTTCTGGGTAATGGTTGAAAAAAGGAAGATCCTTCCTCTCACCGAGATGAGCAAAGCCAAGGAACGCAGGAGTGGAACACTGAAGTGAAATGAAGAGCTTTGCTTCTATCAGAAGACAAAGGAGAAACATTTCAGGGGACAAACCAGGACTGCGGAGAAAACGCCCTGGAAGAGGAGTCGAAGGGACCAGTGATGAGCTGCTCCAGCTGCGTTCTGGGGGCTGTGGAAGCAAATCCTGGCATCTGCCCGGCTGAAGTGCCCAGTCAATGGAAGACACCGTGCTGGAACATCTGCCACACTTGTTTGGTCTTACATTAAAAACAGGGCACAGACAGGAGTGTCAGAAGAAAAACTGCTTTTACTACTGTCTACACTGAGTGAGTGTATGAACAGCTACTGGAACCCAGCAGAGGAAGGCTGTCAGCCTGGCAGAAGCTCGGTCAGATTTTCAGCTGATGTAAATCAGGAGGGCTCCGTTATTAATGCCGAACTGGCTTACAACAGCTGAGGCTCTAGCCGAGCCACTGAAGTGGTAAACAGTGCTGACAGCGAGTTGTGGCTTAAACAACCTTAAATGAACTCCATTAAGTGCTCATTTCTGAAGAGAATGTTGTTGAAACCTGGAAATGAGTCTTTCAAAGGTTTAACATATTTGTCTGTTGTAGAGGGTTTATTTTGAAACCAGATGCACTGAGCAGCTCAGCGTTGCTCCACGTGGCATGGTAAGGACAGATCCTGCTCTCCCCTTCCTGCTGAAATTGGAAGTAACCTCTGCAGAATCAATGTCATCACATTAGTGTCAGGGAGATCAGAGGTAGGGCAAGAGTGTGTAATTCCTTCCAGTGAGATGGAGACGATGACAAGCTAAAACCTATCTGAATAAGTGAAAAATGTTGTGGATGTTGCATTCTTAGAAATAAAACTGGCACACGTTCTGCAGAAATCTCAAAGTGGCTGAAACAATTGATCACAATCGGGTTGGGTGAAGAAATGAAGTTGACTTTTGTCAGCTTGAGCGACTCACAGGCAGTTTTAGTAAAAGATACAGCGGGCAGGGGCAGAACCAAGTGGCAAAACTCAGGACAGTGGTACTTGGGCTGAAGTCTGCCCCACAGATTGGGCTTGGAGAGTCTGGGATGTGGGGCCAGCAGCTGAGCTAGGATTTCAGGCAAGAGATTATCGAAATCTAATGTGCAACCCAATTCAACATTAGTAACAAATGCAAGAACTAGCCTCAGGTTAGAGCTGGTAAGAGGACTCTCCAGCAAAGGACAGAGGCATCTCCAAGAAGAATTGCAATAGAATTTCAGACAATTACAATGAAATTACACAACAGCACAGAAAATAAAACTTGTTGGTTATTATGACTTGTATTTCTGTGGGTTCCAACAAAACAATCTCAGTGTAAATATTCTAAAAGCCATTGGAGCCTATTCTCAAAAAGAAGAATTAATAAAGGCAGATAGAAAGCTCTAGTCAGTGTATTGTTGTTTGTTCATTCAACAACCCTTCCAAACCCAGTGCCATCCAAACAAATCCTACCTTAGAGAATTTACCCACTGAAGGTTTAGGCTGGAGAGAACACAAACCGTAGGCTAAAGGGAAGAGCAGGCGACAGACAAGGTTCCATTTAGGCTGCAGTATCTGGGAGACAGGGTCTGTCTTTTTGCTCTGTTTATGCCATCCACAGCACAATTGGGGCCCTAGGGTTCTCGGGCTTGACTGCAGCAGAAACTATAAACACCAATAACACAATAAGGTTGAAAATATTTTAAGATTTGTTGTCTGGAGGAAATCATTATGCATCCATCATGTGGCAGTGCGAACACATGCTCTGTATGCCTCAAATTGGGAGAGATTTTCGGTGCCTTCACAAAGCTGTTTGTTTTTCAGTTGAAACATGCAGTTATAAACAGCATGCCGATTATCTTTGCATATATTGATGTTGTTTTTCAGACTACAGGCATATTTATTGCTGGGGAATAATAAATATGTTTCATTTTTCACTCCTGCTTCATACTGTATAAGGACAGAGAGATTTCTTTGATTATGAAAGCCTGTTTTTTTTCTTCCCAGATTGCTTGTTGACATGAATAGTCTTTGTCTTTTGTTTTCCCACATTGCTGGAGGATGGTAGCAAAAACACTAATGGATTTGGGACCAGCACCATCACTTAAAGACTGGGAGAGGAGAAAGAATGTCTCGTCTTTCATTACTGATGCCTAATGCTAATTCACTATTTAAGCCATGGCACCAGCACTGCTGCCAACAGATGCACATTCCAGAGGCAAATGAGCCACTGAAGGGTAGAAAGTCTTTCTCAATATGTTTAAACCTGATCAATGGAGACCAAAGAAGAAATCAGCTCATGCAGATTCCTGTATCAAGTCACACCTAGCATCTTTGCCTTCCTGTCATGTAGCAAAACTCAGTCTGGGGTATGCATTGCACAGAAAAAATTAATAAGAAATCAGAAAAAAGATCATGGCGATCAAATATAAAGTTGTAAGCATTATGTGAGCCTTCAAATGCAGAGGGCAAGCATACTATTAAAACCACAAAGCTTAATAATAATAATATCAGTTACAAGCTGTATAGGTAATCAATACTGAAATGTGATACTTTTTAATCAGAGGATCTTTTAAACAGCCCTAAGAGGGGGGAAAAAAAGGAACGATTAAGAAAAGGAGTGTTACATTGCAAGAGCAATATTTGTTACTCAGGAAGTTGAAATCTATTTGTGATACGAGGCTTTCCAAAAGAAAGTAGGTCAAGAGTTAGGATGGTGTTAAGCAATAGAGTTTGTAGCTCTTAGATTGCCAGTGAGATACAAGGCCTTATTTATTGAAGTTAATTCATGTGGCTTAGTCCATTTTCTATGTTCAGAGTATAATAAGGGGAATGAAGTACCTTATCTAGAGGACTCCATCCAGACTTGTGGATGGAGTACAAATGGAAGCTTCCTGACCATAACCTCTGGACAAAACCAACAGCTACCCTAGGGCTAATATGCTGGAGAGGCAGCTCTTTCCCAAAATAAATGGTGTCCAAAATACTTAAAGCATCTCAGCAAACTATTCTTTTGCATTAAATTCTCAGCCAAAGTGGATTATTCCCACACCAGAATATGTTTGGGTTTTTTTCATCTAAGAGATTTATACAACTCCAAACCACCTCCACTGTGCGCAGGACACTGGGGTGATGAATCAGGCTGGAGCTCTCACTCACTCCCTGACTGTCCGCCCTGTTCAGAGCTAGAGGAGGAAGAACCATTGTTTGCATTTGAGGGTAAGAGAAGACACACAGAGACTGTGCTGTAGGAAAATCTTCAGCTAAACCTCTATCTTCCATATACGATTGCCTACACTTAGCCTATTCAAGGAAGTCTTTGAGAAAATACCTAAGAGGATTTTTGCTTTCAGATTAAGAGATTTCTTGATGATTTTACCCAGAGCAAATCAGCAGGGGGTGAGTTTAGCTGCATTTTGCCTACACCAGAGGAAGAGAGGCTCACTCTTCTGCAAATCAGCCACTAAATTAATGAAGACATGAATGTATGTAAGGCTGAATCTATTAGCTTATTAAAATCTCCTCTCTCAGAGCATTTCTATTTCTCTGTGTCTCTACATCATAGGCACTTCTGTTTGTAATTTCCAAAGCTAGGAAAAAAGAGAGATTATATCTTTTTTAGGGGTTACCCTCAGCTTTCAGCAGTCAGAAACGATATGCATGGTAGTCAGCTCAAAATCCTATAGGAAGACTAAAGACCACGATGTATGTAATTAATAAAATAATGACCAACGTCACTGTACTCATCAAATATAATCTGAGGTGAGTGTCACTGTTAGCAAGGAAGAAAGAACCTAAATGTGATGTCAATTTACGTTTTGCTGTGTTGGATGCATTACTGGAATCTTTGTTCTAAAAAACTTTGGCCGGGATCATTCTTACTCTCCTGAGGAAAAGAAAATGTTTTGTCAATGCCAGCTTCTTTGACTCCCATTGTTTCACTGCCTTTGGGAACAGATCCTTATTTTTTGCTTTATTTTTTTTAATTCTCTTTAACATCTTCCGATCTAATGAATAGACTGGTGCAAGAAATCAGCACAGAAAGGAAATTGTGCTGGTGGAAAATAAAGAAGCTACAAAAAATAATGTGGAGGCCATTTCAGGAGAAAGTAGAGGAATTTGCTGTAAGATGAAGACTTTTCTCCTAATGCTTTGGATGCTTCTTTGAGCAATGCAGGTAGAAGAAGCTGAGGGGGCAGGGGAAACACACTCTCTTCTTTTCCTTTGAAATATACCCAGAATCTTTCTGCTGTGGTTGGGCTGAGGTTCTCAAATACCTCCTGCACAGCTTTTGTGCTGCTGAAATAGAAAGAAAAAAGGCAAAAAGAAGTGACACATTCTGGTCTGGAGTCAGAAAAGCAGGTAAGCATCCTCTGGCCTCCCAAATGGTTTGGTTATGTGACCTCTCACACCTTCCTGCAGGAGGACACCGTGGATGTGTCCAAAGAGAAACCTGTCTTCCAGCTCTAGAAGATCCACAAGGAAAACAGGCCTTTTCCCAAGCAGGATAAGAACGACCTGCATTGCAGAGTCCTGACCTCCCATTAACCATGTGCTCATGAAATAGGTGTTATGAGTTTGCATTGTCAAGAAATTAGGTTCCTTCCAGGAATTTCTATATGCTGAAATATCATGTTCTTTTGCGTTATTTCAGCAGCTGGTGTATGTTGGTTAAATGGATTTAAAGATGAGCTACCATAAATTCTCCAGTCCTATAAATTGTAGTGGGTGGAGAGCAGCCTTTGGCAGCAGGAGTTTGACTACCAACAGCCCTGAACAGTTGTACATCTCACCCCAGAGAGCTACAGGGCATCCCTGGTCCTTCTGCTGGCTCAACCACTTCAGTAACGCATGCAGGACCTTATTGCAGAGCCTGGACCCACAGCCGTGGAGGAAAGACCTTGGCTGCTCTGAATGTCTTCTACAGCATCTTGTCTTTAGGGATCTTGCTTTGATAACTTCTTATTTGTTTTTCCTTTCCTTCCCCCAACCCCAGCTACATTTCTGTCAAATCTCAGTTTCCACATGAAGTTTTGCACCAAACTGGGTGAAAGCTCTACGATAATATATTTGTAATAAAATACTTTCCCTTTACTTTAGTAAACTTAGCGCTTCCCTGTGAAAACAAACTCTTTAGTTATTCAGGTGTGACTAGTCATGATATTAAATCACCATTCTACCTCCTCAGCGTAATAATACATTTATTTAAAATTTCATTTTAGAATCTCTCTTTTGCTGACATTTAATTTTGCCCAGGAGTAACACTATCATTAAAGAGCCCAGGTGTAAAAATATTACGTTTTGAGTAATTATGTACTGTCCGTTATTACTCAAAACTAGAAAAACTATCAATATTTCTCAAAATTGACTGGAATTACTAAGTTTAAACATTTAAGAGGAATCATTTAAGAGCTACATTGCAGCATAAATGCCTGTGTGCCTCTGCCACACTCAGCCCTTTGCTGAGATCCATTTTTATGTGAAGTTGTAAGCTTTTGCACAGGTAAGTGGGATTTTTTTTTAGCATTTTAACATTAATATTGCTAAAATATAGGTCTATCAGTCAAGGAGAGATGAGGATGAGTTTCATTTTTAGTGAATGACATTTTGACAGGTTCCTATCTACGGCCTTCAGATGATGTTCTGGGCCCCTCACCACAAGAAGGATATTGAGGCTCTGGAACGAATCCAGAGAAGAGCAACGAAGCTGGTGAGGGGGCTGGAGAGCAGGTCTTATGAGGAACGGCTGAGAGAGCTGGGGTTGTTTAGCCTGGAGAAGAGGAGGCTGAGGGGTGACCTCATTGCTCTCTACAACTACCTGAAAGGACGTTGTAGAGAGGAGGGTGCTGGCCTCTTCTCCCAAGTGACAGGGGACAGGACAAGAGGGAATGGCCTTAAGCTCCGTCAGGGAAGATTTAGGCTGGACATTAGGAAAAAATTTTTCACAGAAAGGGTCATTGGGCACTGGAACAGGCTGCCCAGGGAGGTGGTTGAGTCACCTTCCCTGGAGGTGTTTAAGGCACGGGTGGACGAGGTGCTAAGGGGCATGGTTTAGTGTTTGATAGGAATGGTTGGACTCAATGATCCGGTGGGTCTCTTCCAACCTGGTTATTCTATGATTCTATGATTCTATGTTTTGGTCTCCCAAGTGAAGCTCAGGCTCCTCCAACAGGAACAGTTACGACTGTAGCAGCATTCAGTTCTTCTCTTACTTTGATATATTAGAGGAACTTGAAGGGCCTGACTCTGACTATGGTAAGACAGACTGGAATGAATCTCTATGATATTTGCAGGGAAGTTTACCAACTAGCAGGTAACCAGTTAGGTGCCTTCTTTCATTCATGGACAAACGATCTCCAGTGAATAAGACTATGAGCAGTTCCTGTGAATGACTCATAGAATCATAGAATCACCAGGTTGGAAAAGACCTTTGAGGTCATCAGGCCCCACCGTACCTCATGCTGCCCTCACAGGTATATTAAATGGGTGAGTCAGTATGCATGGTTGGTTCTCTCTTGCTCCACAGACCACAGCAGCAACCTAAAAGATTCACTTAAATGAAATATCCAGCTTGCACATGTTTGATGTTTCATTAGAATAATCCACCCAGTTGACATAGACACTACAAGGGCACATGCATTTGGAACTAGAGTTTGCCGGAAAAAAAAAGTCATAGAATGCTTTAGGTTAGAATGGACCTTTACAGGTCATCCAGTCCAATCCCCCTGCAGGAGCAGAGACATTTTAACCAGATCAGATTGCTCAGAGCCCCATCCAACCTGACCTTGAATGTTTCCAGGGATGAGACCTCCACTCCCTTTCTGGGCAACCTGTGCCAGTGTTTCAGCATCCTCACTGTAAAAAATGTTTTCCTTATATCCAGTCTAAATCTCCCCTCCCTTAGTTTAAAACCATTATTCCTTGTCCTGTCACAACAAGCCTTGCTAAGAAGTCTGTCCCCAGCTTCCCCGTAGCCCCTTTCAGTGCTGGAAGCTGCTCTAAGGGCTCCCTGGAGCTTTCTCTTCTCTGGGCTGATCAACCCCAACTCTCTCAGCCTGTCCTTGTATGGGAGGTGCTTCAGCCCTCAGATCATCTTTGTGGCCTCCTCTGGACTCAGTCTAACAGCTCCATGTCCTTCCTGTGCTGAGGACTCCAGAACTGAACACAGGGCTCCAGGTGAGGCGCTGTGAGAGCAGAGTACGGGGGGAGTATTCCTTCCCTCACCCTGCTGGTTACACTTCTATTGATGCAGCCCAGGACACGGTTGGCCTTCTGGGCTACGAGCACACATTGTTTGCTCATGCCCAGCTTTTCGTTCATCAGCACCTTCAAGTCCTTCTCCACAAGACTGCTCTCAATCACACTATCCCCCAGCCTCCATTCAAACCGAGGATTACATTTAGTGCAGTTAAAACTTTTTATTTGGAGAAATGCTTGTAAAGATGTTTGTCCAACTTAAAACTCTTTTTTTCCTTATGGTCGGGAAAACATGTTGGTTCTGGGAAGAAGATTTCTCTGGGGAAACTGGGGAAGATTTCTCTGGAATTTCTAATCAAAATGAAGAAATAAATGCAACAACAATAAAATCTTGTGGTGACCCACACGAGACAGGAGAGAGCTAGCCTTAACAGTAGGTCTTGACAGGCAGGTGTCAAAGTCACTCGGCTAATACGTGCTGTGCTGAGGGGATTTCTTTTCCTCTGGTTGTTCGTGTAAAACATCAGGGATTCATGGCTTCATTCTAGCACAGACCAGACCAGACCATTTTTACAATAGAAGTTTTCGTAGGGTAGAAAATATTAATTCGCCTTTCATCACTCTGAAAGAGTATTCCTGAGGGCAGACAAAAATCTGCACTAAATACCAGCTGACTTTGTTTTTTGGCTTCCTTGCAATGGCCAATTTTATCTTTTTCAGGCTAACAAGAGTCAGTTCATTCAGTTTGACACTGAGGTTTATACTATACTCTGCTGTGTATTGTTTGGGCAGTTGTCTCAGAGTGCTAGCAGGGGAGAAAAAAACAACTAAAAGGACAACCTCTCTTGCAAAACTCTTAAAAGAGCTGAGGTTTGCTTCCAGGGCTGACCTGTAGCAAGGCAGCACTGTGTTGTAGTCCAACCTCCTTCTTCAGGCAGAGATGTTTGAGGTGAGGCAGAAGATCTGCTATGTTATTCCTCCTTTCATAATGCTCATGAATTGGTGAGATTCTCAGGCGCTATTGCAAATTTTCAACTATATGTTCTACAATTTCTTCCCTCTAGGATTTTCTCCTCTACTGGCCTTTCAGCACATCTGCATCTCTTAGATTCCTCTTTATGTCAATCATAGAATCACAGAGTGGTTTGGATCAGAAGGGACCTTAAAGCCCATTGAGATACACCCCCTTACCGTGGGCAGGGACACCTCCCACTGGGTCAGGTTGCTCAAAGCTTCACCAAACCTGGTCTTGAACACCTTCAGTGATGGGACAGCCACAACTTACCTGGGCAAGCTGAGCTAGGGCCTCCCCACCCTCAAAGGAAAACATATCTTCCTAAGATCTCATCTCAATCTCCCCTCTTTCAGCTGAAAACTGTTCCCTCTCATCCTATGACTATACCCTCTGGTAAAGAGCCCCTCCCCAGCTTTCCTGTAGGCCCTTATTTTTCTCCCCGATTTCTCTCAGAAAGTTTCTGCATGTTGTTCTGCCGCTCCTGTCTCTGACTGGTTGGTATTCTTTTCTCTGAGCTGCAAGTGGTTGGCCTGGCGGTTTCTCCCATCATGTTTTTATTAGGCATCCTCAAGTAACATTCCTGCATTTGCACTTTTCTTCCCAAGGTTTTGTTTACCTTCTCTATCTGCTCCAGGGTTGCATGTTTCGGGGCTGTTGGATTTCTCATAATTGCAGTATTTGAGTATATTTTTTGTAAGGGTTGGCTTTTTATCTTACTAAGATGTTTGTTTCTCTTTTGCTCCTGCATTGGACTGTTCATTTAAAAAACTTTCTTTTAATCAAATGTAAGGAATTAAAAATGAGGAGGGAAAGCCCAAGAATTTAAATTCCAGTCTCCTTTCTACCACAAGGAATCAAGAATTCTTTCTATTTAAGACAGTCACAGATTTTATCATTGTGACTGGTTTCCATTAACTTTGCAAGTAGAAAGACATTTAGTAAAGTTGAAAGCTGTCTCTTATGTGATGACAGACTTTGCCTGTTTTAATATTTTTACTGGTTAACTACCAAATCCCGAGTCTACCACTGTCTACAGCCAACATTTAGTGTTTACTACTCCTCTGGCAAGAAATATGACTTAAAAATTATATCTTCCATACTTCTCTTGGAAATATATGGCACTTTGTGTTAGAAAAACAACAGTTTCAATGTGTGAAAGAAATTGCCACAGCAAGGCATCCACAGGAGAAAGAAACAGCAAGAAAAAAAGGTGTAAACGGTCAGGTAGAGAGTCTGCTTTGGCAAACACAAGGTACAAGAAAGTCTACTTTAATTAATATTAATGCATGCACCTCATGAACTGGTTATGTAGACTGAGAAACTGGTTAAATTGAAAATGGTGCCGTGTTGGGATGCGGTGATGCCCAGCAGGATTTTGTTTCTGGAAGTCGGGACCCAGTTTACTCCTGTTGAAACCCTTGTTGTTGCCACCAGTGAGCAGAACAAAGCCCTCTACTACCACCCCTGGTACCTTGGCCATGTGCAGCTGATCCCACTCCTCGCCTCACTCAGGAAAATGGGAGCAACAGAAGCCAAAAATTCTGACCAGCTTAAAAGAGACATTGAAATGTATACAACATAGTGTCGTCTCTTCTTGCGTTTACCTCAATGTCTGGCAAATTTAATTCCACAAAAAGAAACATCCCTGGAGATACTGTGATTTATTTAATATTTTTCAACATAATTAATATTGGCTGGATGAAATAGTTGACTCCAAGACCAGGTCCAACCAATGTCAGGAAGGCACTGCCAGACCCATTCTACTGTAAGGAGAAAAAAATCACATCTGTCTGGGAGAGTTACGTTCTCCCAGAGCACATAGGTAGAGCTGATGTCCAAACAGCACAGCTTATTCACAGCAACCCAACTGCAAACCACTACTGGTGGCTCCCCTGGTCCTCAGTGGCTGCTGGGTGGGGGGCACAGAAGCAATGAATCTCATCTGGTCTGCTTGATGGTGCAGGAGGTGACCTGAGATACCTCTTTGCCCACTTGTTTTCTGTCTCCATTGAGCAAGGCAGGCAAGGCATTTTGCTCTGCCCCTGAAATGAGAAATTTGCTCTTTCTGGCTCTTTCAAACTTTGGCTTCTGTGCTGCAGTGTCTGTCTGGCACCATTGTGACATAGGGTGTGTTCCTTAGAAGTTCAGCAAAGCTACCTTCATCTTCTACAAACAGGCTACCACATGAGTACTAGCAGATATCCATTTGATATAGCAGAGAAGTCAGATTCAGATAGAGGCCAGAGAGGAGAGGCAAGATCCTCCCATGGTCCATTTTCTATCTGCCTAGCTGCTGCTTCTTACAGTTTTTTGAGAGAGCTTTTCTGTTACAAATGTTCTTTTCTGATGTCCTTCCACACTGCTTTGAGTTGCTGGTCTCTTCTCCCAAGTAACAAGTGATAGGATGAGAAGAGATGAACTCAAGTTGCACGAGGGAGGGGTTCAATTGGATATTAGGAAAAAATTTCTTTACTGACAGAGTGGTGAAGCCCTGGCAGAGGCTGCCCAGGGCAGTGGTGGAGTCTCCATCCCTGGAGGTGCTAAAAAAGTGTGTAGATCTGGCACTGTGAGACATGGTTTAGTAGGCACAGTGGTTCTGCGTTGACAGTTGGACTGGATGATCATAGAGGTCTTTTCCAACCTTAGTGATTCTGTGATTACCTCAGCATCTGAGCTTCTCAAAGTCTCCACAATAAATTGCAAAAAGCCAAAGTGGGGTCAAAAAACTCTGCTCTGCAGAACTACAGTTTTGGCTTTTAATCCGGAGTGTTTGCTTCTCTTCAGATACAACTGTTGCTAAATTCATCCTTAGTTTATTATTGGAGAAAGGCTTTCCTGTTTAATTATTAGAAACAGACAATCCATAATGTAGTAAAAGCTGTGAAAACTTAATCCTGGATAATTTTTACTCTCTGAGAAAAGTCGCTAGGACTGATCTATTCTTTCAGTCAAGTACACCCTTTTGGTTTTTTTTAGCATTCCTTTCATTATATTATGAGCTTCTTAAGGATAATGAAATAATTGCTTGTCTCTTTGATTGATCTTTGTTTTGAAAGGAAACTTTAATAGTGTTATTTAGAGAGCAGGCTTACAATATAATACAATTAAAGGGAAACATGACATTAAAACACATTAAAGTACATGTTCCAATAATTAGACCTACAATTCTCATCAGCCACAGCACTGTGCAGGGAGGAGTCACTGTAAGAATTTATGAGGGAAGAATACATAGTATTTTACTTAATAAAGCAAATATATTAATAATGACATTTATTAACATTACATAGCTGAAGCAATAATGAACAAGCTCCTTCCCAGGCTGCTCTGGAAAGCTGTTCTCATGCTACACAGAATCCTAAATCCTGGGGCTTCATTTTCTTGTCCTGAAAACATGTAAAAAATAGGGTAACTTGCAATCAGTTCTAAATTTGGCCCTTCTGTGAAAGATTTTGTGGTTCTTCACGATGAGGGTGGTGAGGCACCGGCCCAAGGCTGCCCAGAGCAGTGGTCGCTGCCCCATCCCTGGAGGTGTTCAAGGCCAGGTTGGATGGGGCTTGGAGCTCCTGATCCAGTGGGAGTTGTCCCTGACCATGGCAGGGGTGGAACTGAATGGACTTATAGTCCCCTTCCAACACAAAACATTCCATGATTCTATGAGTCTGTGAAAGGAGAAGCAGGGTCGAAACCTCTGCTGAGGTTTCAGTGATGCTTTTGTAAAAGCAGATGAGGATTCACTAACAATAGGGAATCTTTTTAGCATCCACCCACACATGGCACTAACAATGCAAAACCACATCAGCAGTTATATAGTGTCTGATAACGTAATTTGGCAACTTAGGAGGGAAAGTGAAGACACTGCGTGAACCAAGGAGGCTTAGGTCATGCTCTGTACTTGTCCAAACTAGAATTACAGGTTTAACATTTCTGCTTGAGAGGCTGGACCACTGATGAAAGCTGACCAGGGGTATTTCTGCAGCGTGGATAGGATCTTCTGGTCTTATTTAGAGGCATCCAGGCTGCAGGTATGCTTAAGGAGCAGTTCACGTCTGGGACTATCCGAACTTCTGAGTTCACACCGGAAAAGGCCATCATCCTTGTTTTTCAGGATGCCTGCAATTCAGCATTAGTAAACACAGATGATGGCAATTATGCCTTTAAGGGAATCTCGGCACATTGGGACTGACCGGTTTTCTGATGAAGAACTGAGATAGCAGGAGAAACCTTTATCCCGTGGCTGAACAAGAACATCTTGAATCTGTTTATGCATGTATGAAAAAAGTTAATCAAACCTCTATGGGCTGGATTCCACAAGGATGATAAACACTCTGCAGACTTCATAATCCTACACAAAAAATATGGGTTAACCTGGTGAGCTGTTGGACTTGATATAAACTTGAGGAGCAAGGCTGTGGGGCATGCATAGTGAAAGGCTATCACAGGGAGAGGTCAAACCTTTCCTGTGCGCAGAGCGAGTATTGAGTCACTCCAGTTTTACCCACTTGGGTGTCTTTCACTTTGTGTTACTAATAAAGCCAATAAATATTAACCTCCTCTTTGCTCTTACTAGATGTCCCAGAGGTCAGAATCTGATCTCTGCCAGGATGAGTAAGGATGCTGACTCAGTGGCAGATAAACCTTCGAGTTTCAGTTCAAGGAGGATTAAGAGGAAATCAAGCACTGGTTTCTCTGGGAGATGGGTTAGGGGAAGGTGAGCCCAGCCTCTTCTCTGGTTGGCTGAAACAGATGATAGTTGGATATAGAAGTGGTCTGGTTTCACCTGCAAGGTCAAAGAAAGCCTCCTGCTTGGTTCAGTACCTTGTCCCAGCATCCCTGCATCTGAGGAGGTGTGGAAGGATGCAAGCGAAACAAGTAGCTGGCCAAACCTCTCTCACCCCACCATTCCCTATACAGCAAAATACTGATGATACACTCCTCCAGGGGGTGGATTCAAATCCACTTCCCCAGAGAGATTTGAACCTGCATCTCCCACACCTTGGCTGAGTGCCTTAAGTATTTGGTAGAGTATCTGGATATGCTTTGCAGCATTGTAAACCTAGGCCAAAAATAGTTTCCGGCTGCAACTCTATGACTAATTTGACCTGGGACCACTTTTGGGGGACAAATATTTTATTCACACAAGAAAACTGATTGTCTTTCCCTGTTAAGAAGACAGAGAGGAAGAGGTTCTACTGCTACAGAAAATGAGCCATGAGATCTTGTAGGCAAGGTCAGGAGGCTACACTAACATACATGACCTTTTCCTAAGCTGCAGTTTGAAAAATCTTCCTCAGCACAGGAAGGACACGGATCTGTTGGAGTGAGTCCAGAGGAGGCCACAGAGATGATCTGAGGGCTGGAGCACCTCCTGTATGAGGACAGGCTGAGAGAGTTGGGGGATTTCAGCCTGGAGAGGAGAATGCTGAGGGGAGAACTTAGAGCAGCTTCCAGTGCTGAAAGGGGCTCCAGGAAAGCTGGGGAGGGGCTCTTGATCAGGGATTGCAGAGGTAGGATGAGGGGGAATGATTTTAAGCTGAAAGAGGGGAGATTGAGATGAGGTTTTAAGAAGAAATATTTTCCTGCAGAGGTGGGCAGGCCCTGGCCCAGGTGGCCCAGAGAAATCATGGCTGCCCCATCCCTGGAGATGTTCAAGGCTGGGTTGGATGGGATTTTGAGCAACCTGATATGGTGAAAGGTGTCCCTGCCTATGGCAAGGGGGTTGGAACTGAATGGGCTTTAAGGTCCCTTCCAACCCAAACCATTCTGTGATTCTTACTCCCATGTATCACAACAGCACCAGCTTTTGGAAGGGAAGGGAGCTTGACCTACCAGCTCAGAATATCTTATAGCGTTTTCTCACTGTGTTTGTTACATCAAGGCACGAGTAGCTTCATGTACTTAGTGAGAAATTTGTAAAACAGTTTGCTCTGTGTGACTTAAATGGGTAAAAGTACTGATCCTAGGTTTTAAAAGGCATTTGCAGACGAGTTTTTATGTCCAGATTTAGTCTTATGAATAAATAATTCAATTTTCACATGTGCTATAGTTGCAGGTGGAGGCCAATATTTTTGAAAATCAAGATACTTACTGAAGGGCTTGAAGGCAAACTTGAAAGATGGTGCTCAAGGCCAGGTTGGATGGGGCTTTGAACATCCTGATCCAGTGGGAGGTGCCCTTGTTCATGACTGGGGGCCTTGGAACTGGACAGTCTTTAGGGTCCCTTCCAACCCAAGCCATTTCATGATTTGCAAAGGGAGTTAGGTGCCCAGTTTCTATTGAGACAACATTTAGGAGTTTCACAAGCCTAATTTTCAGGTATCCATTAGGAAAATCTCAGCTTTGCTGTAAATGCCTCTGGATTCCTTAGATTTCACTCATTTGGCAGCCAGGCACCTAGTCCTGTCGTCTGATCTGAAAGAAATTTGCCAAGTTCCCTATAAGTTATGTAGTCTTTCTTTGGAAAATAAATAAATCATTCAAATGGAACTACTCAAATAGCTGGGCACTCAGCCAGATACAGTATGCCTAGCTTAGTGGCAAAAAAGCTACGGCACATATCCTGTATTGTCAAGGACACTGAATGTTTTGGCTGCCCTAATAGAAAAACAATAATTCAATCATGTATTATAAAGGAATTTCCTGGAGAAGTTTGGCCCCACTCAATCATCCTATTAGATTTTTCCTTAATGTGCAAGAACGGCACATTACATTCATTACATACATTAGCCCAGCTACATTTCTTTCCAAATGGGTTTCTATAAAGTGGCTGAAATGCCCCCAAAAATACATTTTGAAGATGCCTTTATGTGTAACTCAAATAACATAACAACAACACCACAGTATTCCACCACTGTATCAAAGAATCATAGAATGTTTTGAGTTGGAGGGGACCTTAAAGATCGTCTAATTCCACCCCCCTTGCCATGGGCAGGGACACCTCCTACTGGATCAGGCTGCTCAAAGCCCCATCCAGCCTGGCCTTGAACACCTTCAGGGATGGGGCAGCCACCACTGCTCTGGGCAACCTGTTCCAAGGCCTCCCCACCCTCATTGAGGATAATTTCCTCCTTATGTCTAGTCTAAATCTTCTCCCTCCAATTTAAAGCTATTCCCCCTCATCCTGTCACTACATACCTTTGTAGAAAGTCCCTCTTCAGCTTTCCTGGAGTCCCTTTCAGTACTGAAAGTCTCCTCAGAGCCTTCTCTTCTTCAGGCTGAACAACCCCAACTCTCTCAGCCTGGCCTCATCTGGGAGGTGCTCCAGCCCTCTGATCATCTTTGTAGCCTCCTCTGGACCCATTCCAACCGTTCCATATCTTTCTTATGTTGAGGATTCCCTGTAACTCCTTCTCACAGTGGAAGGACACATTCAACACAACTGGCTGTAAGGATTTGAGAACTCAATAATAAGCCCACAGGGCTGTGATCATTGTTTTATTTTGCTGGCAGGGGGCCACAAGGCTCAGATATTATGCAAAGATGCGAGAGGATGTGTGAGGAGATAGTTATGCTAATATATGTCATTTTCCCCCTCCCTGGAGTAACTGCCTTAACATTACATGTGGTGAGTTGTCCTCAGCAGTTCCAAATCACCGACACCTGATGGCTCTGGCACATTAAATAAATACCCAGTTCAGCATTTCTCTACTCACAGAGCGTGAGGAAAACATACAAAGTGCTCTGCTGCAGCTCTACAGCTGTCACCGAAGTGTTTTAGATAGCTTTCAGGTGGATAGGAGTTAGATCAATAGCAAGTCTTTGGAAAATATAGCTGCAGAGAGCTCTTGATGCAATTTTAGGGATTTATCTTTCCCAGAATATGGCCTTGCACACTTGGTCCTGGGCAGGACCTGGGATTGTGCTGCTTGAAAGCAGCTCTGTGCTCCCATCAGGACCTGTAATGGGTCTATAATGAGGAGACTGGAGCTCCCCAAGTAAAACCTCCAGGGAGGTTTGTCATCTCCTTTTCATGCAACTCTAGCTAGAACCCCTTCCCTTAAAGCTTCTTGAAGACCAGAATGTCCCCTGTTTGTGAAGACTGTCCTGCATTGCCTGACTTTCTCCCAGCTGCAAAACTACAACTGTCGGTAAGCTCCTGTGTTCACAGGGTACATTTTGATGTCTCAAGGCCCTTTAAATGTTCCCACAGTCACCTTCCTCTCATGAATCTGCTGTGTGTCCTGCTGCCTCTCTCTAGCTCAGAGACCTGGATGCTGCCAATTAGCCAAAGAACCATGATCACCTTCCATTGGGGTCCTAGGCCAGAAGAACAGCACTTTGTGGGCAGCCTAGAGGCTGTGCCTGCAGGTGTTCATCTAACCAAGCAGCACGTTATCAACATGCACCCACCTTTCCTACCTCATCCCATATAGATGGGATGGTGGACCCAAGCCACCAAGTTCTGGTGTAGAGCACCTTCTCTGTCGATAACATTGCACGCTTTACAAGTGGGCAGGGATGGGCTGGAGCACTATTTCAGTAAAACGTCACCCCTGAACTGAAATTATATAGAATTCCATGTAAAATAGGCTTCAAAAAAACTAGTAACACAGGAAACTCTGCTGAAGTGCTTAGTTTTTTTTTTTTGTTCATGCTTTTGCATATACACAGTGCCCTAACCAGGCCAGGACAAAGCCGTGGGCATGGAACAGGTGGCCATGCTCAGCTACCCTGGGCTGGGTGCTATTTGGGTGCTATTCTCCTTCTCTTTCAGGTTTACCAGACACTTGGAAGTCCAACAGCAGAAGTCTTGACTGATGTGGACACAGATAGCCGATAATTACACCTAGGGAGTGAGTGCAAACTGCCATTTCAGCTGTACTTGGGGCTGGGAAAGGCTTACTATTCTTGGATATGTCACAAAACCACTTCAAGTCTTTACAATGCCTCTCTGAAAAGAGGCAGAAGGCTCCAATATACCAGTGGTGCCAGTGCAAACAGTTTCATAATTGCCTTCACTCAAGCGGCTCCTAATGATACCCCTGGACCCTGCTTTGTGCTCCAGTACCCATTTGCCATGGCATATTTCAAAACCATCTCCATCTTATGCATATGTAAATGCACCTACTTTGCATTCATGCATGTAGTACAGGTATCGCTTTCCTACATCTACAAGACATTTACTGGTGCACATGCATGTCTTCTGCATACTTAGAAATTATAACAACAAGATGCATGTGCCAAGATTCTTCAGGAAGGAATCTGAACTGGGTAATAACAAGACAAGCCAGAAATTGTGGAATATGCCCATAAAATAATGCTACACACGCTAGAGCTGTGTGTTGCATTGCTTCCAGTGCTGGCAGTGGGAAAAGGCAGGATGCTTGGTGATGGCACCTGCAGTCCTCCTGCACACACAGGGGTTTCAAGAAAGGTTCCCTGGGTGTCTCTCTGTAGGCTGCTGGTGCGATTTGCCTATAATATAATAAAGAAGGTGTTTGGACTGCCTCTACAGGCTTCAAAAATGTAAAAAAATTATGTATTTGTAAAAACCTTGGCTTGCCTGATGAACTGGAACCTTATTAAGTGCCTTTCACCTGAAGTGCTGCGTTCAGTTCTGGAGTCCTCAGCACAGGAAAGACATGGATCCATTGGAGCAAGTCCAGAGGATGCCACAAAGATGATCTGAAGGCTGGAGCACCTCCCATACAAGGACAGGCTGAGAGAATTGGAGTTGGTCAGCTTGGAGAAGAGAAGGCTCCAGACAGACCTCAGAGCAGATTCCAGTGCTGAAAGGGGCTCCAGGAAAGCTGGGGA
The DNA here is from genome assembly GCF_032191515.1 of Phaenicophaeus curvirostris. NCBI lineage: Eukaryota > Metazoa > Chordata > Aves > Cuculiformes > Cuculidae > Phaenicophaeus > Phaenicophaeus curvirostris. Next base: position 9,850,459 of record NC_091400.1, on the reverse strand, counting down.
GGGGCTTTTTATCAGAGAGTGCAGGGATAGGATGAGGAGGAATGGTTTTAAGCTGAAAGATGGGAGATTGAGATGAGATTTTAGGAAGAAACATATCAGGAGGAAACCTGATAAAAAAAGTAAAACTAGGTAGTAATTTGTTACTTTTGCTACAGGCACATTTTTCCACCTTGTATGTTTTCCAACCTTATTTTTCTCCATCACTAGCATTTACACAGCCTCTCTCTGAACACAACTCTACAGACATCCCATGATCACAGGCTGCATTCTGATTTCTCGTATGTTAAAGGAATACAGTATGATGCCGATTACTTCAGGGGGGAATGACTGGATTTATACCACTGTATCTGAGATCATAATTTGACTCCTTGTCAGTAATTGAGGTCATGTGTCTTCCTTTTTAACTTCAGCACTGCAATGCCTATGCCTCGTGCTGTAGGGTGAGCTGCTTGAACCATCCCGGATGACTGACTCATGAACATTTTTTCTAGATGAATACATGAGAGTTTATATGAGAGCAAGTAATTGCTCTTCGTATGTGGCTGGGATATTATTTCATTAAGCAAACTACTCCCTGTTCATGCAGAAGCCCTACAGATCAAGCATCTGCTAGTGCCAAATTAAGGTTTCCGTGGGGTTAGAGCACAAAGTCAAAACTCTTGGGTCCTTTTTCATTAATTCCCTCAATCTGTGACTTTGGACAAATTCCCTAGGATCTCAGTGCATCAGTTACCCACCCATAAAGTGGACTGAAAGCTTACTTTACAAGGGAAAAGATATGTAAAAGTTAAGCATGTGGGGCCAAATTCTGTCCTCTTACTCATACAGAAACAGTCCCTTTCTCTGTGCTCCTTAACTGTTTGACTCCATGACATCAGTGAGGAAAGCCGGACTTGGTGTAAGTTCCTCTGTTTACCCCTGGCTCTCCAGGTTGGTAAAACACACTGAAATTCTGTGCTGAAAGCTGCCCTATAAACATGAAGTGTTCTTGTGGCTCAGGTTCAGTCTTTGTTTGGGTACAGATTTGACATCTCACTTCCTCAGTTTATGAGACAGGTTGTTATTACAATGCTCTTTCCTACCTCCTAACACCTACTTAAACAGAAATAATTTCTTCTGCTCTCACATTCAGGGCTCAGAAATCTGTTTAAATTTTCCTTTTGACATGAAGGAAATCATTAAAATCAACCTCAATCCCTCTCTCCCTGAGGGACCACTGTCTTGTTACACCCAACCTCTACAAGCAAAACCTATAGCATGTCTTTAACTTTGCTTTTCTTAGGAAGGACCTCAGCTTTTGAGACTGAAGAGACTTCTCTGAAGCCATGAGCAGTTTGGGAGAGCAAAGGCATGGGGGAAAGGAGAAGCTGAAATAAGAAGCTCTTGTCTTTGAGCAGGAGTTTTAAAATACCTGAAAAAGAGAATTAAGACTTCAGATTGAGGCTTTAGCACCATGTTATATGGTTTTAAGCTAAAAAGGGGGAGATTTTGATGAGATATTAGCAAGAAATGTTTTGCTGTGAGGGTGGTGAGGACCTGGCCCAGGTTGCCCAGAGCAGTGGTGGCTGCCCCATCCCTGGAGGTGTTCAAGGCCAGGTTGGGTGGGGCTTTGACAAACCGGATCCAGTGGGAGGTGTCCCTGCCCATGGCAGGGGGTGGGACTGGATGGGCTCTAAGGTCTCTTCCAACCTAAACCATTCTATGATGCTATAAGTGATATCCTCTAACAAAAAAATTACTGTATTCAGGGCAAGTAGGGCATTATCTATGTTTCTATAATCAAAACTGAGAATCTCTTACATCCATGCACGTGTAAGTGGCTACGTAACCTATAAGGCACTAGAGGTCTGTTTTGATATATGTTCTCCTTACAGTAGTGACTTTTCTTCCCTATATGCAATATTTAAGCTGTTGTCCTCCAGGTTAGTGATATAAAATGGTTATTTTCACACTCCCACAGCTGCAGAGGTGGCAGGTTGTGTTAGTACCCGGATGGGGTCAAACGGAATGGCTCTGAGCCCTGCAGACACCCACCCAACACCCCCAGCACACACCTCGACCCCAGACACTTCTTACCTTGCCTCACACAAGCCCAAGGATCCAGAGTCACCCAAACCCAGATGTCTTCCAGAGATCTATTAGTGCACACACTGAAGAGCATATTTATGATACCACAAATATTTAAGTGTGGTCTGTGCAAGTGGGAGGAGAAACTGCTCTCTCCAAAAGCTTTTGGCCGCAGGATTTCGCTATCTCGCCAGCCTCCACGCATCCCCCTGAAGCTGTGGGTTTGGTGGGAAGGCCTCAGATATTCATCTGGCATCTTTCATAAGGCTCATAAAAAGAGTTGTTGAGAAGTCTTTAGCATAAGTATTTGAGTTTCCGCAGGACAAAGCAACACTTCCAGGAAAGGAGGGCAAAAGCTTGCAGCTGGTGCTAAGGCATTTGGGAAGTTATCTGCCAGGCAAGGGAGTGGAGAAAGAAGGATCCTGCCAATGTGTCTCCAAAAGCTCTAGCCAGCTCCTTCCCTCTTAGCTTTCTTGTTAGGAAAATTCAGCTTTACTAGCTCAATATACGGTATGATTGTGAAATGAAGCTGATGAAAAGGCTTGCTTGGAAGTGCTCAAGGCCAGGTTGCATGGGGCCTTGAGCAGTCTGATTCAGTGGGAGGCGTCTTTTCCTATGGCAGGGAGAGTGGAAGTGGAAGGGCTTTAAGGTCCCTTCCAACCCAAACCATTCTATGATTCTATGATTCTATGAAAACACGATTTCTATTTGATATTCAGTCTCCTGTGTTGGACTGATAAATGGCTTTTCTGCAATGCATTCCTTTATGGAATAGTGACCTTTCTGCCTAGCCTGAGCAAGAGCTAAACTGAGCCTGTGTGAAATTGAAATGATCCTTGCCCCAGAGTTTACATCTTCAGCTGTAAACAAGGGATCAGGTTTCTTTCCTTAGGCTGAGCAGATTCTTACTCTGGGAGTAATTCTACTGAAACCGATGAGACTACTTGTGGAGATGAAAGATGTACTGGCATGGTGTAAAGGCCGATGGCTTTGGTTCCAAATGTAGAATCATAGAATCATAGAATCACAGAATCACAGAATCATAGAATGGTTTGGGTTGGAAGCAACCTCTAAGATCATCCAGTCCCACCCCCTGCCATGGCCAGGGAGACCTCCCACTGGATCAGGTTGCTCAAAGCCTCATCCAACCTGGCCTGGAACGCTTCTTGCTGGGGGGCAACCCATTCACTTTCTTTGTTTATTTCTATATTAAAAAGCTTTTAACCCTACAGGCACTGCAGTATTTTGGGACTGAAGTGAAACTGACTGAGCTGTGTTGGGTGCTGGGCTCTCCCAGGGTATCTAAAGAAACCCAGCACGTGGCACAATGCAGCAATTTTGACTGAAATGACATTTTGTTTATTCTGTTTGGGGTTTTTGGTTGGTTTTTTTTCTTTTCTTCCTCCCTCCAGCAAAACTCCCATTCACACTGGCAAAGTGAGCTGTACTTCACTGGATACCTTATCTTAAAAAAAAAGGAAGTATCTTTTCCAGTAGCAGAAGAAAAAGGCAGATTCCATGTGCGTGGTCTTGCTGCTCCTTTTTCTGAGCAAAGCCAGCTGATTAAGTGAAGTACCTGCTCTGTGCACCCTCTCTGCTGTTACATGCAAGTACTTCTTTCATTACCCTTGATGTTAATACAGTACCTAATGCCATTTCCCCACGGCATCAATACGGCTCTGCTCATAAGGAAACAGGAGGCAAAGAGGAGCTGTGCAGAAGACCTCCTTGGGTTATCCTTTAGCTCTCACTGAAATGGGCTGGAAATTTCAGAGTGGAATTATTTTTTTTATGCTGGCAAAATGCCAGACAGATAAAATCAAAATGAACCTCTCAGCAGCAATCAGACAAGTTTCTCAGGTTTCCAGTGAGCTCAGTGGGCTGGTAGGCTGCTGCAGAGCTTGGTGATGGGGAGAACTCAGTCCCGTTAGATCTACAGCTCTGTTAGATAATTGGGAGTTGGTCACCACTATCTTTACCTGGCTTTGTCACTGTAAGTAATTCATCAAGTGGATGTAATCCATGCTCTACCAAGCTCCTGCACTGAATGAGGAGGCTCCAAGGCCATGATCTGCTCCTTGAGAGCCTTTAATGGGCCTTGGGAACCCTGGAGCTCAGAAGTCCTCTGGTTTGAAATCACCTGAACCACTGTGAACGACAGTCCACCACGAACTGGTTCACAAGAGGAAGATACCCACTCCAAAAATGACATTCAAAACACTTCAAGGTGGCAAGGACAAGTTCAAAGGCAGTAATTTTGGGCTACCATTAACAACTTAATTCCACCTTGTGCGTAAAATCAGCTCTCCATCCCTCTAGCCCTCTGGTCCTGTTCTCCTTTCTCCTCCCAGGCTGTCAACCAGTCTTTAAATGGCTCAAGGAGCCCCCGCTTGCCTAACGGGGAGGAATCTTGGAAGATTCTAATTATTAATCTCTAGAAGCCACTACTGAGTATATATCATTTCTCTTCCAATTTTCTTTCTTAAAAATAGATTAATAGTTTTATCCTCTTGTTTTTCAGCTTGAGGCAAAAGAGTCTAACAGAAATTTTCAGCTTGCATGATGAAAGTTTAGTGAAGCTGTACCAAATGGGAAATAGGATCCTCTCCTGGGAAGCACCGAGCAAGCTTGGCATGAGGTGGGACTTGGGATGCGCTGACAGAGGGCTCAGCATAGCACTACACCAGTGGAGCTGGAGAGCAGCATCCAACCACATTGAGTGTGTAAATGATCTGCCCTGAGGTGCCAGTGAAGCAAGGCTGATTCCTTGTTTAATGATATTTTCAGTGCAATTGCTCCAGAACCTCCTCAATTTCCCTTTCCTTGCCATAAAAACCCCACTCTGTCCTCCAAATCTTGATCTAATCTTCCCTGTTCCTTCCCTGGTGCCCCATTTCACCTGTTTCTATCAGATTGCCTCTCCTCTTGTCTGTGGGGATGCCAGCAGGGCAGAGCAAAGATAGCACGGAAAAGAATCTTTTTGTCCTCTCATCTCTGCTACCTCCTTCACTGCAAGGCTTCAGAAGCAGATTCACTTCTCACCTGATGTCTATGCAAGCATCCAACACAGTGGGATGGATCTATAGAGAACTCATCTTAGTCACCTGGCAGGTGCTTTGGGTCTACTGCTTTTTAAAATTGATGCTACACGGGATCAGTCTTTTATCCTCAAGAAAATAAGATCTGCACTATTTCCATAGGAGAGGCAGGGAATGTGGTGATGAGCTGGCACTTTGCACAACCCCAGACAAGCACGGAGCTGGATCCCAGCACTCGCATTTACCTCCTGGGGTCCCAGCATCCTTGCCTGCCTCCTGGGGTCCCCAGCTCATGAGCCCAGACTGCACAGAGGTTCTTCTGCTCCACACTGGCCCTGACGTGGTGTCATCACTCTAGAAGCTGTGTTTTCTTCTCCTTAATCCTGAGGTCTCTTCCCCGATGAGAGGAAGCTGTCTGGCAGCACATGAAAACCGTCTGCGTGTGTGCTCCTGTGTAGTCACAGGCAAGGTGAGGGAGGTGCTATGCTGACTTAGGAAAATAAGTTGAAAATCTCTCATAAACAATAATAATAAGAAGTAGAATAAGTAGAATAATACTCCATTTTCTCCAACTTAGACGGGGGTTTTGTTTTGCTCTCAGAAAAATCTGCTGGTCCTCTGAAATGGATCAGTAGTGACATCAAGTGGCCACAAACCGAGACAGCGATAGCAGTTTGGGGTTGTAATAGAGTGCTCTGGATTTAGAATCATGGAGTCACAGAATGGTTTGAGTTGGAAGGGACCTTAATGTCCATCCAGTTCTAACCCACCTGCCATGGGCAGGGACACCTCCCACTGGATTAGGTTGCTTCAAGCCCCATCCAACCTGGCCTTGAACACCTCCAGGGATGAGGCAGCCACCACTGCTCTGGGCAACCTGTACCTGTGCCTCCTCAGTCTCACAAGAAAACATTTCTTCCTAAGATCGCATCTAAATCTCCCTTCTTTCAGCTTAGATACATTTAACCACTAGTTACATGTACCCTAAAAGTGTTCTGTAAGCAAAAAACTATCTACAGTTTTTACAAGTACTGTTGCCCAGGGAGTGAAGAAAACCACTATATCCACTCAAATTGTCTTTCTGAGCTACTGGCATGACTTCATGTCCTTGAAGCTATTGCTTTGATCTCCTCCACACAATGAAGTATGTTCCTCCCATTGAGGCTGATCTTTGAAAGAGCTTAACTCTCTCAACAAGGTGTTTGGAAGTAAGTTAAAGGAAAATGTCCTACAGAAGAGTTTGGGTTGCTTTTGCAGGTTGGTACTTTAGTTTTTTTTCCAGTTTTCTTACAGAGCTTTATGGCTCTTGGATGGTTTCTGTTTCTCTGCTCAGCTTCTTATGCTTCTTCTGGAAATGCTATTTGAACTGAGGGGCTACCTGCCAGTTGTGCAGATGGTGTGGTTTGTGTGTGATAGGGTGAGGGGACTTCTAATAATGCTTTTTTAAAGGGAAATGTGCATGAAATAGAGACTTTCCCCAGCACAGACACCAGCCAAAACTTTCATAGCATTATTTTCAGAGCTTTAGAAATGGCCACTAGACCTAGGTAGTTCAAGTTCAGCTTGGAAATCCTACATCATGAGTGCTTCTTTTCTACAAAATTATTTTTTTTCTTATCATGCTATCATAGTATTCCTACCCACAACGTGCTGAATACAGTGAAGTGCATACTTTAAGCATCCAAATAGCTCCCTGACCTTGAGCAAGCAGACACAGGAGCTCTGCCTTGGATTGCAGCCACCCTGATGCACTTCTTGCTGATGCATGGTTGCAGAGTGACTTAACTCCTGATGGGGAACACACATCAGGCCACTAATGAGTGAGTCAGATGGTTTGTACAGTCTAAGGAACTTAGAGAAGGACTCCTTTCTCTTTCTTGGAGTGTTAGAAAAATACTGAGCAGCCTAGCGTGTGGTCAGGAGAAGAGCCCAGCGTGAAGTAGGCACACAATGTTTTTTACTGACTAAAATGTGTATTAGGAAATGCTCAGCTCTCCCTTGGAGACAATAGGCTTTTCTTTAGGAAAGTGCTGACACCGTGGCTCCATAAAGTAAATCTCCAGTAAAATACTGTTTCTCACTTGATCTTGCTTGCAATTTAAGAAGTTAAAATTTACACCCACTCTGACAGCCTCATGCCGCTCGCTCGATTCTAATCTGAAGTAACTGCTGTGGTTCAGTTCAGGGCTGAGAGAGATAATCAAGTTACTGTTGGTTGGAGAGTGACTCTGTGTTTGTCAAGGCTGGGGGTTAAACCACAGGCATACTTCTAGACCCTCGCAAACACGCAGCAAAAATGCATTATTCTAAATCTTTTTTATTTCCTGATATTTAAGTGAACGCATTTTGCCTCAAATATGTGACAGGCCAAGAGCATCTGGCTCCACTGATGCTCAGTAAGTAACTCTTTACCCTGCAGGAGCTCACTCATTTTTTGAGACCTGGGCTTCAGCGATGCTCTTGCCTGATTTTTGGCACTGGTGTTTTTGGTTTGTGCTTGAGCTAGGATTTTATATTTAGGTGCTTGAGCAACAAATTCTGTGCAGAGATCCAAACCTTTAATTCACAGCCATGGGAAGCATTGGAGTAAATTCTCCGCTCATTTCTCGTTGTTAGCATTTAGAACAAGGATGCTTTGAGGAATGACAAAGTGTGTGTGCTGAAACTAAAAAGCCAGCCTTTCTGATCCTATTAATGCTTTATCTGAGGTAGCAGCCTGATGAAACATCCTGCTTGTCTGTTTAGGATGGTTGCTTAAGGACAGTATGATTACTGACATTTCTATCATGTCACTTGTTCCGTGATTGCAGGATGGCTGTCATTTCTCTTCCATTTCTTTTAATGTTTGTTTATTTACTTGGCAATGCTTCATTTTCTTTGGGGATTAAAAGATGCTAAGACTACAAATAGGACACAGATGGCAGCAAGCTCATGTTATTTAATGGTAAAGCACCAAACAAATGCAACTATTTATACTCAGCTAGTACTTGCTAAAAATCCTATCATAGATCATTCATACTAATTTCTAACAGGTGTTAGAAATTTGAGGTTTGAAATCTTCAGAATATCTGGATTATTCTCCTTACAGGAGATTTTGGGATGACTTCCCAAAAGATATCCAAGGAACTTACCACCTCTCTCCAAGAAGTTGAACTGAAAATTACCACCTCTCTCCTAATGTGCTGAACAGGCCTAGTAAAGGGGGCCAACAGAGCTCCCTTCAAAGACATTTGAGAAATACAGAGGGACTAGTATGGCACAAAATTCTTAACTTATGATAAAATATTGTGCAACTGTCCAGAAATGTCTCAGCTCTTGAGACACCCAGGAAAGAGGTTACAGGCTTGGTGATGGTGTCACCACAAGAAGTGGATCCCCCAAGAATGAGTGAATTCAAAGCTGATTTTAAGTGGAGCTCTCCCAGGATCTTCTGAATGCAGACAAGTGTATTGCTAGCTGGCTGTCACTTATTTTCTCTCAGCTGTTCTTTTAGGACATCTCTTGTAAAAAAAAAAAAAAACAGTTCATTGCACCGTTATTGATTATCTACGGGTGAGGAAACTCAGCTGTGTGGATGAAATTGTACTCACACTCTCCAACAACTATTTAGAGTCGTGCTCCCCAGTGATGGTAGCAGTTGCATTATTGTCATAGAAGAAAAAAAAGCGTTCTGATTCTGCATATTTTCTTCATGATGAGGGTGGTGAGGCACTGGTATGGGTTGTCCAGAGAAGCCGTGGCTGCCCCATCCCTGGAGGTATTCAAGGCCAGGTTGGATGGGCCTTGAGCAGCCTGGTCCAGTGGGAGGTGTCCCTCCCATGGCAGGGGGTTGGAACTGGATGATCTTCAAAGTCCTTTCCAATCCAAACCATTCAATGATTCTATGATTTTTATGATGAGGTCAAGTCTCCTTGTGCTGATTCTAGCTCAATGGGGGCTCAGTTAGGGCCCAATAAAGGAAGAAGCTTAAAGTCATTTTTGTTGTAATGATTGCCTGAGTGTGCCTACACAACTACAAATCTTTCCTGTTAACATCAATAAGGAGCACTGAAACCAATAATTTAGACAAGATATAATGGCATATTATTGCCTGTGAAGGAACTGCACTTAAGTTTTCCGGTATCCTTCTACTGCTAGATTTAGTATTACATTACAGGAAGCCTGACTGAACAAACCTTGGCAAGATACAATGATCTCATGTTCGTCTCTGTTCTGTTTCACAGGCTGATGCGCTGATGCTGATCTGTTTGGGATAAAGTACGGGCTGATGGGCTGACTTCGCATCTTTTGCTGTTCAAAAAGAACAAAGCTGTAGAGCCCCACATCCCAGAATACCTAGGATGAACCTTTGGACTGTATTTTGTGACTTCAAGACAAGAATATTCCTCAGTCTCCAGAAGAATCTCCACAGAGGGTCATGCATTTTCATGATGCTGTTTAGTCAGTAAAGCTTTTAATACCCCAGGAAAGCTCAGGGACACAGCTATGAGTCTTGCTGTGGTTAACTCCTGAAGCACTTTAGTAATATTCTGGAATAATATATTCCATGCTTAGCTTTTTGTTTTTAAAAAAAAACCCAACCAAACAAAAAACCCAACAAAAAAAAATAAAAGAAGATAAATCACAAACTCCAGCATCTGTAGTATGAGAAGACAGAGGGTTCCTTCCATTCTTACCTCCATGAAAATGTATTTTTTTTTTATTATAACCACTCATCCACTCAGCTGTATTAGTCTACAATATTTCTTAGCCATAGTCTGGTTGGTTCTATGCGTCCAGCAAAATCTTGCCAGTTATTCCTTGCCATCTTTATCCCGTTTACAAATAACAGGCTATGTTTTTCAATTTCTCCCCCTGCTACTTCCTCACAGCACACAAGAACATACGCCCCGTCTGCCAGAGCAGCTCAGGACTTAATTTCCTTAGAGGAGCTAATCAGCACAGGCGCCAGCTAAAGCAGAATGAACCAAGGCGATTGCAGAAAAGTCATTGAAATTTCTGTTCTCAGACAAAAATAAGAGAAGAAGAAATGCATGAGGTTTATTGAGCATGAAATCTTCAGATGCTAAGGATTAGATAGTGCAAATTCTCACCATCCATCATGAATTCTGGACTGGAGAAGCACTAAGCTCATCAGTGGTATTGCTGAAACTCTTAACAGTTTGGTCTCAAGTGGAAACAGAGTGTTATGGAAAGGAGATGTGTTTGCATGAAGATAAGCATTCCTCAGAAAAGCTGTCATCCCAAACTCTTAATGGCTACCAAGAATCCTTCTTTTATTGTTTACCAAAACCCTGTGTTTCTAAATGCTTCTCTATTAGAAAAGAGTACTTTGTATTGTTGGTAAATGGGATAATAAGGAAGTGTGAAAGATGAGTCATCAAGCCACAGGGAAAGAAAATGTAGTGTGAGCAACCGCAGCACCCTCACTCGCCCTGTGGTCCTTCGATAGAGCATAACGGAGTTTCCTGCAGCTGTGGCCTCCAACAAGAGCAATATTCAGCTCACCCTTGCAGATGAAGTTTAAGGATATTTATTCCAGCTGTCCCAGATGTGCCTACATGACCAAGTTATCTAAACAGCTTGTAGTTTACACGATAAATTCATCCTGATCTTACAGGTGTGATGTTAAGGCTTGAAGAACTAAGCCCATCTTCTCATAACATTCAGGTGACAACACTCCTTCTGAAGATATGGAACGACTCGGCTGATGTCTGTGGTGAGAGTTAGGGTGGGAATCCTGGCATTGCTGTTCTAACAGGGCTGTCCTTCTCCCCATGTGTGGAGATTATGGAACTCTCCCATGTGGGGAGCACTGGATCAGCTCCCCAGGGAAGCAGTCATGTTGCTAAGCCTGATGATATTGCAGAAGCGTTTGGACAAGGCCCTCAGACACATGGTGTGAATGCTGGGATTCTCCTGTGCAGGGACAGGAACTGGACTCAATGATCCTTGTGGGTCCATTCCAATACAGGACATTCTATGATTCTACGTTTGGTATCCAAATTACTACAGTACCCTCCTTGAATGCTGGGATGGGTCAGATTCAAAGCAAAATCACCCTGGAAGCTGGGTAAGTCGAGCCCGGACACAGAATAACACAGTAGCAAAGTGTTGAACCAAAACGATGAGCAGAAAGGGAAGATGGGGCTGTGCTGCTGAATTCTGAGCATCACATATTTCTGTAGGTAACACTTGTGTCAAAGAACCAAAACAACAATAAAATGAACTACAAAATGCAAACCAAGTACACACCATGATTAATGCTACTAAAAGTGGGCAAAGTAAAAAGGAAATTCAATGGTTCGTGGTAGGATAATAGAATCACTAAAGTTGGAAAAGACTTCTAAGATCACCCAGTCGAATCATCAGATCAATACCACTGTGCCTACTAAACCATGTCCCAGAGTACTCCATCTACATGCTTTTTGAACCCCTTTAGGCATGGTGACTCCACCATTGCCCTGGGCAGCCTCTTACAATGATTAACCACTTTTTCAGTAAAGAATTTTCCCCTGATATCTAGACTAAACCTCCCCTAGCACAACTTGAGGCCATTTCCTCCCATCCTATCACTTGTTACTTGGGAGAAAAGACCAGCAACCACCTTGCTACAACCTCCTTTTGGGAGTTGCTGAGAGTAATGAGGTCTCCCTTTCTCCAGGTTAAACAATCCAAATTCCCTCAGCCACTCCCCATAAACCCTGGGCTCCAGCCCTTTTCCCAGTTCTGTTCTCCTTCTATGGACACGTTCCAGCCCCTCAATGTCTTTTTTTTGTAGTGAGGGGCCAAACTGAACCCAAGACTTGAGGTGTGGTAGAGCAGTAATAACTTGTTTTTAAATCTTCCTTGCATATGTGACCTGTGCCTTCCCCTCTATTTGAACCTGTGCTTGCTCTCAGTGTCACCTATCATGTATCTACTGAACAGTGTCCCCTCAGTAAGTGCATCTTTCCAATAAAAGATGCTAAAAAGAAAGATGCTGTGGGAAGAGTCACACTGAGGAGAGGAACTGCAGGAAGTGAATAAGAACTTGGCCTTGTGGAAAAGCAATGTTTTCGCTGTTTTGAGAGTGCTTCACAAACAACTTGGCACACACTATGAAAATGTCCTTGATGGTGCCCTTTTAACCAACGAGAAAGCAGCTCAAGTTACAGCATCAGATACGCTGAGCAACTGGTGCGGAGGAAGTATTAATGCCCACAAATCTCCTGTGTAAAATCAAACACAGACAATTACCTTAGTTATGAACCACGGCGGTGTAACAGGCTTCAGCTAGAAGCCTGTCCAGCTGCTCTTTGGCATAGATCCTTCACAGACCTTACAGTTGTTCCTAAATCTTCAGATCCCTCCCTCCTCCCCCATCTGCTTGGCTGGTAGCCCTCCCGGTCACATTAAGCATTCACATAGCTGCTGAAGGCTGCCCTTTTCCTAGAGATATGGGCAGTTTGGCCAAATCCCATCCACAAGCTCTCTCCCAGGCTTTCCCAGGAAAACAGCATAGGGTGTGAGCGAAAGGGAGATACAGTCTTGAGAAGGAGAACGTCTTAGGCAATCATCATTCAGGACAGAGCTGTAATTACCTAAAGAAATCTGTGCTTCCTTCCTAATAGAGGGTAAAGAGAGGAACCCCTAAATTCCATACAATCATAGAATGGTTTGGGTTGGAAGGGACCTTAAAGCCCATCCAGTTCCAACCCCCTGCCATAGGCAGGGACACCTCCCACTGGATCAGGGTCTCCAAGCCCCATCCAACCTGGCCTTGAACACCTCCAGGGATGGGGCAGTCACCACTGCTCTGGCCAACCTGGGCAAGGGCCTCCCCACCCTCACAGCAAAACATTTCTCCCTAAGACCTCATCTCAATCTCCCCTCTTTCTTACCATGTAATTTATACGTGTCTACCTGTGATTCTCCTCCCCTGTCTTTGACATCCTTTGTGCCGAAGCTGCTCTAGAGACAGAACAGAGGTATGTGAGTATTACTAGAGTGGATAACAGCTGTGTACATGCTCATGCTTCCTGGCTTGTGCTCCCTCTGAAGCAGATAATTCCTACATAGTACAAATAGCATTGCCAGACTACATTTTAAGCATTTAAGCTAATGAAACAAAGATTAGCATCTCTGAAGTCTATTAACAAACTTAGAGGATTTTTTTACCCCGTATGCCTATTTATACATTATTAATGAAATCCAAGAGTTTTGCAGTGTATGCCTCTACTATTCCTATATCACTATGTATAAATTATTCCTGTTATCGCCCTTGCTAGTTGCCCTTAAGAATGAAAAAGAGCTTTCTGCTCCTTCCAGAAATTAAGCTTCGCTATGGCACCAAGCATGGGGCTGAGCTTGGTCTACTCTATGTTTTATCTGCCTGAAAGGTGCATTCTTCTTGCAAACTACTTTGCCTTCCATAAGGGTGAAGAATCCAGCAGAAAGCAACAGGATTACCCTGAGGAAACAAAGAAAAATGCCAGGTATGAGGTGGTCTGGGAGCCCACATCATCCTTCACTCAGTCTTTACACTGGAATCCACAGGGGACGGAGCTCTGGGAAAACAGATCTGAAGGAGGGGTCTGCAAGAAAAACACACGTGCTTCTTCATGTCTCAGGATGAGTTCTCATTCTTCCTTTTCCTCCCCCAGAAGCAGTCATCTCTGATCCTGGAGATAATCTCTGTTGTTCCTTGTCTCTTAACCAAGCTCTGCTCCTGCAGCAGCTCCTCTGCTGCAGCGCCTGAAGGAATGGTCATGGGAGCTCAGGGAAGTGCCTTCCAGCTTCCTTCTCCTTTTCCTCACCACCTTACCTGCAAACTCTCCCTCCCCCAGCTGTGCTCCTGAACACAATGTGCTTCTGCAACCTCCAGTTCTCTACATGCTTTTTGAACCCCCCCCCAGGGATGGAGACTCCACCATTCCCCTGGGCAGCCTCTTCCAATGCTTCACCACTCTTGTTCCGATGCTACTAGTTTTGAGGATCTTTGGCCACAACCTTCTCAAGTTTTCCTCCCTAGGTCCTTTCTACCCTTTCATCCTCCTCCCAAGAGGCAAATGAGCTCTTACAGGTTCATTTTCCAGACCAATCATGTGTTGACAAGCCATTATGCAATATTTAGTAAAGTGAGCTTGCAGTAATCTGCAGAAAAACGAGGCAGGGATCATCTTTTCAAGCCTTGACAAAGGAGTTTTGCTGGATGACTGGCTCACAGCAGCATTTGCAGTGGTAACAGTTACAGTTGTATTTAAAAAAACATGAACATGAGACTAAGGTAGAACATTTAAAAATAACTGTTCTTAATGTTGCTACGGAGACCTTTGTTATAGCCATTGTACGTGATGTGCATTGATTACATTCCATGTAGGCAACGTTTCTCTCTCAGACTAGGAGAAGCTGACAAGACTCCTACTCATAGAAACATTAAGATTGGAAAACACCTCTAAGATCATCCAACCCAACCATCAGCCCAACATCAATGTACCTACTAAACCATGTCCTGAAGTTCCATGTCTACATGCTTCTTGAGGAACTCGGGATGGAGACTCCACCACTGCCCTGGGCAGCCACTGCCAGTTCTTCACCACTCTTTGGGTAAAGAAATGTTTCCTAATATCCAATCTAAACACCCCCTGGTGCAACTTGAGGCCATTTCCTATCACTTGTTACTTGGAAAAAAAGACAAGCACCCACCTCTCTACAACCTCCTCTCAAGGAACTGTAGAGAGCAATGACATCTCCCCTCAGCCTCCTGTTCTCATGGCTAAACTGCCCTAGTTCTCTCAGCTGCTCCTCATAACACTTGTTTTCCAGCACCCCCAGGTCCTTTTCCGCTGGGCAGATTTCCAGATGCTTTTCTCCAAGCCCGGAGCAATGCATGGGGTTGTTGTGACCAAAGTGCAGGACCCAACACTTGGCCATGTTGAATCTCATCCAACTGGCCTCAGCCCATCGTTCCAGCCTGTCCAGATCCCTCTGCAGAGCCTTCCTGCCCAAGGTGGTGTCATCTGCAAACTGACTGAGAGAGCACTCAATCTCCTCATCCAGACCATGGACAAAGATACTAAACAACACTGACCCCATCACTGAGCCCTGGGGAACAAACTTGTGGCTGGCCACCAACAGGATTTACCTCTGTTCACCACAACTTGTACAAGATGGTATAGACAAGCACACGGGCTGTGGAACTAAACAGTTGAGAGGAGGTTTACTTCGCTTTTCAACTCAAAAATGTGTGGATGTGCAGTTCCAGTACTCTATTAACAGTTTTTTGCCCTTCTTTAATACATTGCACCTTTTCTAAAGCAGAAGTGCTTGGGATCATTGTAATTGGGGTGATAAAGGCACCAATCCTATTATAAAACGAGGGGCCGTAATTCAGAGGGCTGGCAGTGCATGCATCTGGAGGACTCTCAGTTAATAACTATCAGAGCGGTTTCAACACATGGCATTCAAACAAAAATGGTATTGACCGCATTAAAGATTTTATTTGTCTTCAAGCCTAGTTGATTAGCTCACAGTGGCTAAGGCAGAAAAGGTATCAGTGGTGCCCGTGTCGTTACATGGACTGCTTTTTTAAAATGCTTTTGAGAATATGTTGCAGATCAAAAGCGGTTAAGTCAAAATCTTGGCGAAAAAACCCTCCGAGGTTTCATTACCATATTCTAAGCTTTACCCATTCCAATAAAAATAACAGTATTTGGAAACGCAGCCCTCACAGAACTTCAGTTTCACTTTTTATATGACAGCTTTCATCTTCCTGGCTTTTTTTTTTTTCTTAATATTGACTCAGATTAAATAACCTTGTACGGATGACAAATTTTAGCAGAAATTATTCAGGAAGCCAAGCTTCTTTAGGGCTTATTTCAGTGAAGTTTTAAATTTCATATTGAAAATATTTACTTCGGTTTTTCCATTTGTTAGACAGAGAGCTCAATAAGTAAATTCAAACAGAAGCGTACAGGCTGCATTTTAGGCAGTCGTGGTTGTCGAGACATGCTTCTAAAATTATGGGAATAACTGAAAAGTTGTAGGCTGGTAGTGGGAGGAATTTCTAATTTGCAGCGATACTAGAATCACAGAATCAGAGAATCGTTAAGGTTGGAAAAGACCTCTAAGATCATCTGGTCCAACCAACAGCCCAACACCGCCATGCCTGCTAACATATGTCCTACACACTTTTAAACCACCTTCAGGAAAGAAGACACCAACACTGACCTGGGCAGCCTCTTCCAATGCTTCGCCACTCTTTTTGTAAAGAAATTCTTCCTAACACCCAACCTAAACCTCCCCATGTGCAACTTGAGGACATTTCCTATTTTTCTATCACTTCCTTTTCAAAGAACTCTTATCAATCTGGGCTAAAATTTCTGTGATCCTCCCTCTGGCCTGGAGAATCAGGGTGGCTTCCCTTAAATCTCCTCCTGCTCCCTTACCTAGTTTTTCTTTCTGGCTGAGCCAGCGTCTGGATACACGGGAGCTGTGAGCAGCTACAGACATCCAAGGCCTGTCAAGGCATGTCACTGATCCCAGGGCTGTAGCTGGTGAAATTGGATTACCTGGTACTTACAGAAGTAAGCACTTTCTGGAGACCAGGACACAGACCTCAGGCTCAGATCATGGAAGTGCCAGGTGGTTCTTTCCCACTACCCCTGTGCAGCCCTTTTGAGCCCCCATCATGACCATAAAGGCTAAGAAAAAGCCTCGGCACACATGTTCGGCTCTGACCTTATCACAGGGTTGGTGACCTCCAGAAGAAGTGAGGAAGCTTCTCACCGTGGCCTTGATGTTGCTGAGCTTACCTGGAGGCTAATGAGAGAGCAGAAACACTGTGACCGGCTTCTGCTGGGACTGGAGGCAAAACCCCCAGCCCAGTAGTAAACCACTGGCAGACCAAGGTAGGGAATTATACTTTTAATGAAGTGCAAGTGAGGCACAAAGCCCTGCATGGACCCTCATGTCAAAAATGACTTTTGTCTCTGAAGGCATATTAACTCTTTATTCACTGAAGCCTTACACAAACTCAAAATTGCTTTTAAATGCAGTTTCTTGATGCCCTTCCATCAGTCAGAGGCTGTTTTGCACTAGGAATAGAGCCAAGTATTAAAAAAACTCATGTGAGCTTATGGAACATCTAAAACATATTGATCAGAGGGTAATCAGACTTGAAATGTATTAGGGGAAGTAGCTAAAACAATCTCCACTCTGAGAAAGACGATTTTGGAGCTTGCAAGAGAGCCTCAAGGAGGCTGCCAGGAATTCTTACCAAGGATGGTGAATCTGCTTCAGACCATGTAAGGAGAAGGTGCTTGAGTGAACACTAAATGACATATGTGATGATAACTATCCCAAATATACCACTTTCTAAAGCTTAAGCAAGCCAGCTTTTACATGAATACCAGAAGTCAGCAAAGCAAATGCAGTAAGAAGCCAAATGCTTGTGACAATCCTCGCTCATGTCTGCGAATTAAAGAACAGTTCCTGGACTTAAGAAGTAACAGCAGGCAGGGAATAAAGGAAACCTTCCGTTTGCCTGGATACTGGTAATATAAAAAGACTGAATTTATATATTTACATTTAAAATGGCTTAAAAAAAAAAATCTTGGACAAGTTATCTCAGAGCTACAGTTCCTAAGTGGAGGATCTTGTTTCATGATAGAATAAAAGCCTGGGCCTGGGTGAGACAGTGAGGGAATCCCTAATTAAGAGCCACGATACTTTAAGCTTGAACATGAGCCTCTTGAAATAAGTAAGTATCCAAAGCACCTTTACATCCAAAATGTTAAGCTCCTGATTAAACAAGCAGAACATGCTTTTGATGATAATTAAAGATGAGCTTCAGTCAAAATACTGGATTTGTATTTGGGCCAAACTAAACCTTGGATGAAAACGCTTGCTCTCTTTTTGTTTTGACACGTTCTGATCCCAACTGTTTGGGCTCTAAGATGTTATTGCCAACCACTCAAGTGCTTTACTTGTTGCATGTAAGATTGCAAAGCTGTTTTGTAACCAACCAGAGCATCTGTGTTGGATCATAGAATGGTTTGGGTTGGAAGGGACCTCAAAGCCCATCCAATACCTGCTGTGGGCAGAAACACCTCCCACTGGATCAGGGGCTCCAAGCCCCATCCAACCTGGCCTTGAACACCTCCAGGGATGGGGCAGCCACCACTGCTTTGGGCAGCCACCACTGCTTTGGGCAGCCTGTGCCTGTGCCTCCCCACTCTCACAGTAAAGATACTTCATATTAGATTGGCAAACTGAGACATAATGTTAAAAGCCACTTTTTTTCAGGAGTGAATGTCAGTTTGGGGCACCTGCATCTTTGGGCAGTCAATAGAGATTTTTGTTTTTTTCCTTCTGCTGCACACAGTACTGACAATTCCAAATTAAACTCTGCAGTTTCTCAAGTACTTCAGAAATTTGAGGACAAAATGTCTCAGGTAGGATCCAACCAAAAAGCAACATTTAAAGTGTGTTCCAGTCCTTTTCTGAATTCATAGGATACCAATAACCCCCCTCTAAATTTCTCACTTGGAATGCTTGAAAATGTCTAAAAGTTGTAGGGACAGATTTTTCAGTAGGATAAATGAATACATTCAATGCAATGGATCCAGCCGATGATCTTCTGGCAGTTCTCCAGAGCACTAATACAGCCTAAACAGAATTGAGTCACCCAAACCATAGTTTCTGACTGCATCTATGAGTAAAGGAACTTGGCTTATAACAGTGAAATGTCCTTGAGGGGTTTGGAAATGAATCCTGAGCCACAAGAGGTGGGCTCTCCTCTCTGCAAGGAATGGGCTCTGAGGGATCACGACAGATGAGTTCCTCCAGGTGAGCTGCACAGAATCTTCCCAGGGACCAGCTGGAGGTGGGGAGAGCCCTTTCTGCCAACATTGGAGTGGACTCATACTACAACCTGCCCCTTCAAAGGCAGAATGAAAAAGAAAAACCACAAAAGGAACTTTGATGGCATCAAAGGAAATCTCACACACTCTAAAGCCTTTTTAATGAGGTTCACTCCAATAAAAAGAAAGATCACCTGATAATAAGATGACATCGTGCTTGGCAGAGCTCAGAACTGGAACTGGAAGCAGTTCTGATCACTGCATTTCTTTTTTTTAAACAGATCTTCAGAACTGGACCAGACTGGCAGCTCCCAACAATTAAAAGAAAGGACACCCTGCAGCAATCTGTCAGCAGCGTAACTTCCAGCAATGTGTGTTGAACAGCCTTTAGTGAATTTTTTTCTTCATAAATTTACCTAATCACTTCTAAATCCCATTTCATGCAGCACCACAAGAATGATAATCTAATTTGGGTCTCTAAGACATGCAATACAAAAACAACAGGAGGCCCAGGAAAGAATGAAACACATCTGCCAACAGATATTAAAAAGCAGGTAAGGACTCTAGTCCAACAACGAAGAAAAGTACTGAAATCGCTCATTACAAAACAACCCAGCACTTCCTGCTTTGAATAAGAATCGATTTAGACTGCTCTACAGTTTTGAAAGAAAAACCCCTCCTGTAATCGCTTTTCTAAGCTTGTGATATGGATGCGTCTTCCCTTGGTGATGTGATGTAAACTTTAAAGTGTGCTTATAGTGTACTTCTTTGGCTGATCCATCTGTCTGGGATTAACTAAAACTGCTCCTAAACCGGAAGATCCTTGGATCAGTCATGAATGAGATGAATCAAGACAAATCATAGAATCAAAGAACATCCTGGATTGGAAAGGACCCACAGGGATCATAGAGTCCAGCTTCTGTCCCTGCACAGGACAATCCCTGCTTTAGAACCATGTGTCTGAGGGCGTTGGCCAAATTCTTCTGGAATATTATGAGGCGTGGCACTGTGACTGCTTCCGTGGGGAGTTGTTCCAGTGCTCCACCACCCTCTGGGGGAAGAACCTTTTCTTAATGTCCAATCTAACTCTTCCCTGGCACATCTTCCTGCCATTCCCTTGGATCCTATTATTAGTGTCCAGAGAGAAGAGCTCGGTGCTGCTCTTCCTCCCTTTGTGAGGAAGCTGTAGAGCACGATGAGGTCTCCCCTCAGCCTCCTCTTCTCCAGGCTGAACAGACCAAGTGACTTTAGCTGCTCTAAACCCTTCACCAACATTGTAGCCTCTTCTGGACACTTCCCAGAGGAGAGCTTTAGATCCTTTTTATGCTCTGGTGCCCAACACTGCACCCAGTACTAGAGGTGAAGTCACCCCAATGAGGAGCAGAGCACGACAATCCCCTCCCTCGCCTGGCTGGCAATGCCACACTGGAGGCAGCCCAGGACACAGTTGGCCCTCTTGGTTGCCAGGGCACCACTGGCTCAAGAAAGGACAAACGCTTCCTGAGTGTCACTACTCTCTGCTCAGAACAGGTGAATTGGCTTGAATGCATCCCCTGCCTGTGAATTTATGCCACTTGCTTTCTATTAAACTAACGGGCTCTCTATATTTTGCAATCTTTGTAACCTATCGCTGGTGCAATCTCCTGTAAAACGCTGAAGATCAGTTTTGAAACTTAGGGGTTTGTTGCTGTCCTGTCCTTAACAGACTTGCAAAAGGAAAACAGCTTTTTTCATGGTTTACATATAGGTGAAAAATCCCTTTTAATAAACTCTCCCCTAGTGCTTTTTTAAAAAATTCAAATATACATATAGGGTTGTTATTATTATTATTGCATGTTTTGCATCCTATTTAACAATTTCCAGCTGTTCCAAGTGCACATAGTTGAGTATTTTCGACTGTTTTACAGAGCTCTATGTAACCAGGGTGGAAACTGCTGGGATTGCATACACCTTTCTATTTATTCAGGCTTCCACAAAATGCAAATAAATGCTTCCAAATTGAAGCCAAAGTAAAATATGCTCTTAAGGACCATTTTTAGATGGTATTAAGATGAATCTTTTTTTATTCCTCTACCTGATAAATTCAAATAATTCTCTTTCCTCTCTTATTTCAATCCCATTTTATGTTATATAACAGGTTTTGCACATCCTTTTTGTATTCATGTTAATGCGTTTGCTTCTATTTCCCTTTATTCTTTCATTCTCACTGAAAATGCTAAAACATGACCAATTCTTGCTTCCTAACTCGTCTTTAAGATAACACAGCTTCTGTTGAAAATATTCCTGGGAGAGGAGAAAAGCGATTACTAGGCTGAACATTTCACAGGCACTTTAAGCTGCCATCAGGTGCATAAAATGTGCCAAATTTCCTATTCTGTGTATTTAACAGAAGAAAATACTCAATTGAGACATCTGCAACGTGACTTTATTTCTCCTGCTGTTCCTCCTGACCCAAACCCAAGCTACTCTTGCCTTTCTGAATATATTATTACTCCTTATCGGAAAAGCCATTTAGTTGCAAATCCAAACCCTTTCCATTCTTGCCGCATACGCCTGTATTAACCCTGGTAAGGGCCAGTAACAGAGCAGCTCAAACGTCGGGTTAATGACCTCTCTGGTATTTCTATAGAAATGCTCTGTTCAACACCCAGGCACTTCAGCTTTCAGTCACAAGACCTATAACAAATTCATACTGTGAATCTCTCGTTTCAAACCACAGCATTGCATCACCAAGAGCTTTTTCAATCCTCCCACCCCACATGCTTTATGAAGGGGGACGGGGAAGAGGGCTTCTCTCTCCCTGGAGTTTTAATTTAATATTTTCTTCTCTTTGCATTTTTAAGCAGTTTTGAACAACTGATAATGTCAGCTCAAGTTTTCTTTTATTCTATTCAAGTATAACATCATATAAGAACTTTTAAGGTAGATATTTCACTAAGAAAGAAAACAGCCATAAAACCCCCAAGCCCTATGATTTACGCAACTTCTGCCTTGACTGTGGCTGCCTTTCAGAAATTATAAGGCTTCTATTTCAAGATTGAAAGAGAAGACAGTCCCTGACACTGGGAAGCACCTGGAATAACAATGTGCAGCTGTCACAGCATGCTCTACAGCTTTGATTTGGCCTTTATATGAGTTTGCTGGATTAGAAGAACAGCTTTTGGGGGGGGGAGTATGTCTGTATTTTCAAGTAAAAATATGGTTATTTTATATTGCACTTCTGTTAACCAAATCTGAATGTAATGAGCCAGTCTCTTAAAATGTCCAAAACTACTCATTCTGAAGTCTCCACAAATTCTTCCCACTCACTGTAGCCCTGTATCATGTCGCATTTCTTCTTTCTACCCTTCTTCATTGTACTTAAAGTAATTTTAACAAATGTCCATTCTTCCTGTCCCTCAGCGTGATTGGCTGCTGCTCGCCTTCTTCCTACCCTGATTACATCCGCTGCCTCCCCTGAAAGGGTTGTGCGCACTGTGGGAGGTGAGATGCTCTCCTCTCTTTACATCTCTGACTTCAGTGACTTTGTCTGCCCTACAAAGCCACGATTGTCCTTGACTGTCACAGTAGTTCAGTCCTACATGCTGAAACCAGTGATCTCATGTACCTCACAGCCTGAAATATCACCATATTGTGCAAAGTTCTCAGCTTTCTTTTCTTCATATTCCTTTCCTCCGTATGTTTGGTTGTTTTTCTTCCTACTTCATTTGTGCAATGGCAGGTTTTAAGCATTAGTACAGAGCTGGAGAGGATCGACACAGATTTATATCTTATGACCAATAACGGCAGAGCTCGATTGTGTCATTTCTGTATTTTCAATATTTGCTAGATACGGCTCTCAGCAGCAGGGAACGGAGGTTCTAAGAACCATAGAACCATGAAATAATTTGAGTTGGAATGGACCTCAAAACCCATCCAGTTCCAACTCCCTGCCATGGGCAGGGATACCTCCCACTGGATCAGGTTGCTCCAAGCCCCATCCAACCTGGCCTTGAACACCTCCAAGGATGGGACATCCATGACTTCTCTGGGCAACCCGTTCCAGTGCCTCACCACGCTCGTAGGAAAATGTTTCTTTCTAACATTCCATCTAAATCTCCTCTCTTTCAGCTTAAAACCGTTCCCCTCATCCTATCCCTGCACCCTATCCCCGTATCCCATCTCTATCAGGAGCCCCTCCCCAGCTTTCCTGGAGCCCTTTTCAGTACTGGAAGCTGCTCTAAGGTCTTCCTGCAGCCTTCTCTTCTCCAGGCTGAACAACCCCAACTCTCTCAGCCCGCTCTTGCATGGGAGGTGCTCCAGCCCTTGGATCATCTTTGTAGCCTTCTCTGGACTTGCTCCAAAGATCCACATCCTTTCTGTGCTGTTGCAGAACTACCACAAAAACAGATTTTGTCTCTTTGCCCCTCTCCAGGGCAGTTTTACTAAGAACTCCTCATCTACCTGGCTATGTTTGAGGAGACCTAAGTGTCCTGTCTCTCTCATCATTCTCTGTACACGTTCCTCAGGCTACCAAGCGTCCAAGGAAACTGTTCACCTTCCCACGGGTGGGCGGTTTTCCCCTTCACCTCCTGCTCAGTGGCAATGCCTTCGTCACTCGTTAACCTTCCCAGACACCCCCTGATCAACACTGAGCAGCACCCAGGTAGCACCAAGAGGAGTTGAACCGCAGTCACAGCCAGCTGCCAGAGAACCCCCTGGCAAGGGAGATGGGGAGAGGGGAAACGATGAGAGAAGAGAGGGGAGAGGAAGGGGAGAGGGATGATGGAGAGGAATGGTGGAGAGGTGAGTGAATGGGGGAGAGGGTTTAGGATGGGGAAGAGCAACGGGGAAGAGGGGAGGTGATGGGGGAGAAGGAGAGGGATGGGGAAAGGGGTGGGGGAGAGGAAGAGGGATGGGGAGAGAGGAGGTGATGGGGGAAAGGGATGGTGGAAGAGGTGAAAGAATGGGAGAGGGACGGGGGAGAGGTGAGACTGCTCCTTGAATACTGTGTTCAGTTCTGGGCCCCTCACCACTAGAAGGATGTTGAGGCTCTGGAGCAAGTCCAGAGAAGAGCAACAAAGCTGGTGAGGGGGCTGGAGAACAGGCCTTATGAGGAACGGCTGAGAGAGCTGGGATCGTTTAGCCTGGAGAAGAGGAGGCTGAGGGGTGACCTCATTGCTCTCTACAACTACCTGAAAGGAGGTTGTAGAGAGGAGGGTGCTGGCCTCTTCTCCCAAGTGACAGGGGACAGGACAAGAGGGAATGGCCTCAAGCTCTGCCAGGGGACGTTTAGGCTGACTATTAGGAAAAAAATTTCACAGAAAGGGTCATTGGGCACTGGAACAGGCTGCCCAGGGAGGTGGTTGAGTCACCTTCCCTGGAGGTGTTTAAGGCACAGGTGGATGAGGTGCTGAGGGGCATGGTTTAGTGTTTGATAGGAATGGTTGGACTCGATGATCCAGTGGGTCTCTTCCAACCTGGTTATTCTATGATTCTATGACAGGAGAGAGAACCGGAGAGAGGGATGGAGAGGGAAAGGAGTGGGGAGAGGGGAGAAAATGGGAGAGGGGAGAGACTGGGAGAGAGATAAGTAAGAGGGATGAAGAGAGGGACGGAGGGGGAGAGGGACGGAGGGGGAGAGGGACGGAGGGGGAGAGGGACGGAGAGGCGAAGGGATGACAATGGAGGAGAGAGACAGGTACGGGGGACGTGATGGGGGAGGGGGGAGAAAGGATGAGGAGGCGGGAGAAGGGAAGGGAGGGGGAGAGAGGGGGAGGAAGTTGGGGGAGAGGGGGAGAGGGGAGATGATGGGCACAGGCGCCGCCGTCCCCATCGCGCGGCGCGGAAGAAGGTGCGGGCGCGCGGTGACGTCACGCCCGGCTCCGCCAATGGGGCGGTTCTGGCCACGCCCCCAGCCGGGCAGCGGCCTCTGCCAATGGGACGGGGCAGGGCGGCCGGGCTCGGCCAATGGGGAGGCGGAGAGGGGAGAGCTCGGCCAATGGGGCGTCTCGGCGGCGCTGGCCCCGCCCCCTCCGGCGGCGCGTTACCCGGATGTGGCGCGCGGGGCGGCGGGCGCGGCCCCCGCCATGGCGGCGGCGCGGTGAGAGGGCGGCGCGCTGCGGGGCGCGGCGGCGGAGAGGATGCCGCTGGTGTATGTGATCGCGCTCTCGGCGCTGGCCGGCTGCTTCCTCACCCTCCTGCTGCAGCTCCTGCTCTTCTACAGGAAGGCGCCGGCGCCTCCCGACGCCGCTCGGGCCGCCGGTGGCCTCGTCTATGCACGCGTCGCGGCCGAGCACGGCCTGAGGGAGTACCTGCAGGGCTCGGAGCCCGCCGGCGGCCGCGCCTCGCCGGAGCCCAGCCCCGAGCCCGGCGCCAAGCAGCCCCAGCAGGCGGCGGAGCCCCCCCCGTCCCCCTCGTCCCGCGAGGAAACGTGCCACTTCCTCAATGCCATCTTCCTCTTCCTCTTCAGGGAGCTCCGCGACACGCGCCTGGTCAGGAGTTGGGTCATCAAGAAGATCAAGGTGGAGTTCGAGGAGCTGCTGCAGGCCAAGGTGGCTGGGAAGCTGCTGGAGGGGCTCAGCCTCAAGGAGGTCTCTCTTGGCAACACGCTCCCCGTCTTCAAGGCTGTCAAGCTCATCCGACCCGTGCTTTGCAATGAAGACGGGTGCCCCGAGGAGCTGGGCTTCGAGATAGACCTGGAGTACAACGGCGGCTTCCACTTGGCCATCGATGCCGACCTGGTCTTTGATAAGTCGGCCTACCTCTTCGTCAAGATCTCCCGGGTGACTGGGAAGCTGAAGCTGGTCTTCACGCGCCAGCCCTTCACACACTGGTTCTTCTCTTTCATGGATGACCCCGTGATAGCGTTCGAGGTGAAGTCTCACTTTGAAGGGAGGCCCATGCCACAGCTCACCTCCTTCATTGTCAACCAGTTCAAGAAGGTCATTAAGCGCAAGCACACCTTACCCCATTATAAAATCAGGTAAGATATTCTGTGTCCTCGGTGTTACTTTGGGAGACGTGCGTTAGCGTTGCTCTTTTACTCTTGATAAGTAGAAAGAGGTTTCTGTTGGTGTTTTACAATAGGATTGCTTGTATGTTGCTTGTCCAAATGCTTTCCGTGAAGATAACCATAGTTTTCTATTTATAATAGGCAAAGAAGCCAGTGCACAGTGCAGTTGCTACATGTCCTAAACTACATAAAACTAATTGGTGGAAATAGTAGATATCGAGTATTTTGGGATTCTGTCATGTGTCTAGTGGGCCCATATGTCCAACAGGACCATGATAGCCTCCTTTGGAGAAAGTAGAAGACTAGCACTGTTGAACGCTGTGTGGGTTTGGTGTGTGCTTCTCCCAGGCCTCTGCCACTGCTGAGCCACCTGGGCGGGACTTGCAGCTTACCCTTACCTGTAGAGGTAAGGTGGTTGTTATTTAATGTGAGAAAGGATGAAGTTCCATCTCTAGGGAATAGTCTTGAGATCCCATGGTAGATGATTTCCTTTCTGGTTTGCTGAATTTCATCTATAACTTCGAGGGAATCCGAAAGTTGATAAGAGAAATATTGCTGCTACTGGGGCAAGTAAAAGTTTGGGGGACCTCTTGGTTTGTTTTGGTAATATAGCATGTTTTATAAATGCACACAGTGCAGCATAGATCACATTATAGACTGAACATAATAAAACATGCAGTGATGTTTCTATAGCAGAAGTGACGAGTGACATCTTTACTGTGATTCCACCCTCATTTCTGATTCAAAGATGCTGAATGTCTTACCACTGTTCAGGTACCATGTTCCCTCCCTGTCCTGTGGCTTACCACTCTTAGGATAGCATGTTTCCTTTATCTTTTGTTTATTCTCTGTAGTTTGTGTTATGTGTTGGATAAGTACTTTTTTGTTTGCCACCTTCTTCTGTAATAAGCCTTTTCTCTGAAATTCCTCAGAGGTGAGTAACTGAAAATGCCTGTTGGAATTTTGAAATGTGATGGGATTTGTAGTGGTGTAGTTTTTAATGCCTTTTCATTTTTAGCTAGTTCTTCTACACTTAAATTTGTAAAAGCTCTCATGAAAGTGGATGTGCAAAACAGCCAATATTTGGAAAGCCCTGACAGGGCAATGTGTAGCTTCTTCGAGTAGTGTGGTGGTCCTTTCTGATTTTTGAGGCAGTGAATTGTTCTCCAGAAGAGAGAAATCCATGGGCAGCAGGGAAGCTGTCAAGAACGAATTAGCTTCCATTCTCTTCACTGTGTTGGAAAGAGGCTGCAGTTGTTCGGGAGAGGCTGGGGTAGCACAGTCACTGTGCAGAGGGAGCACTCTTGGCATAGCTGGGAAGCGCAGGTACAGCAAACTCCCTAGATAGGTCTTTAGGGTGCCTGTGGAACCAGTGGTGATGTGCTCCTCCTCTTCAGCAGAGGAAGATGAGCATCTTCATTTTTCCTTTGGGGGATGCACCTGGGCAACAGGGTGCTCTGATCATTTAATTAGAGGTAATGAATTTTTCACATATTCCTCAAGCTTTATGCTGACACATTAAAGGGCCTTGAAGGGGAAGTAAGGAAAGAAGCAGAGCACAGTGGTTAGGGTAGGAATGAGAAGTGTGAGGACAAAAGGTAAATGACACTGAGAGCAATGTAGGAAATATAAATTATTACAGAACTAAGAAGAATAAACTGTTATTTGAAAACATTCTCTTTATGTTATAAGGAATTGGGAATCTGTGGATGCTTGAGAGGGAAATGCAGTACTAAAGATATTTTTCAGACTGGGTAGTAGGCTGGTAACACAGTGAAACAGTGTCCAACCCTGTATATGATGCTTTTGACCTTTAAGTTGTATGCCGTGTTCTGAACATGTCATTCTGACCCACTGTGTCATGGAGGGGGAAGGCAAGACACTGAGCTTAATGCGCATTAATGCAATTATCTTAACGAAGATCGCATCATTGGTGTCCTGACTGTCTAGAACTTTACCTTTAAAGCTACAAGCAGGAACACAGACCCTTGCATAGGAACCTTTAGCTGTCTTGGAATCTTCAGCTGTCTGCAGTTGCCCAAAGTTCTGTGGAACATGGGCCGAAAACACTTATTGCACACCAGTGTGTCTCAGATGAGGTTATGTAGGTAGACCCCTAGACAGCAAAACTTGTTAACAGCTGAGTAGTAATGGTGCACTCTTATGTGGTGGTGTAGTTGAGAGCTAAACCATTTTGCTCTAAAGATGTGAAGTAAAATGTTTAAGAGTACATTGGCTTGAGATTCTGGTATGTTAACATATTCCTTAGTAAAGAATGTATAGGAAGAAGTCAGTTTCACAACAGCTTAATTACCTGTTACCTTACTTGGAGCTTAGCAATTTCTCATCTATAGGGAATGTGCTTATCCCCTCCCCGTTTTTATGCTGTGTCCTATTAGAATTGCCTTTAAGTACACCGTTGGTGTTTGCTTGTATGTGTAGTTCAGAACCTTTATGGTCTCCCTACTCTTGCTCAAGTAACTTCACAACTAAATCTTTAAACAGCAGTAATTACAACCTTGTAAACAAAAGCACTTGGAAGAGTTCTCTTTTCAGCTGGTTAAGAGAAGCACTTTGTTACGCAGCTAGCTTCCAGACTGAAGTACATGAGGTAGTTTTGTCATGTTTCAAGATGCTAAGTAGCATTAAAAATAAAAATATGCCATTTCCTTTGCTTTTTGTACAACTTCTAGAGGTTATTGCTTGGTAGTGAATGGCATAAGAGGAGAACTTGTGTCACGTTGATTTTGAACATCCTGTAACTAAGTTTGCGTAAAGCACATCCTTCATTCTCTGTTGTTTAATTGTAAAATACTGCATTAAAAAAATAAGTGTTGTGTCTTCACATGTGTGTCTGTTGCTGCAGCCAAATTACACAGGTACTTTTGTAGTCTTTCCAGTTATGTACAACACTTTATGCAATGAAGCAGTCATTACTAAGATCATCTTCTTTTGTATCATCCATTGCTAGGAGTGGTCTTGTGTGATGTGTGTAACTGTGGCTTGAAAGCAGAAGGTGGCATCTTGCATTCCTAACACCCTCTTAAATGTCTGTGAGGGGAGGCAATGCAGACTAGTGAGTGCATTTTAACATTTGTCTAGCACTTCATGTACAATTTTCTCCGTAAAAGCAATTGTCTGTTAATTGCAAGAAGGAGGGATGAACGTGATGTCTAAACAACTAAGTAGTAATTTGCTTTTTATTCTAACAGTGCGTAATCACTTCCCTTTTGCACTTAAAGAAGTGTGTTTGTGTCTGGGAGAAAACTCTATCCTGAAGCTACTCTGTGATTGATTGCTAATTGCTATCTCCTGTAGAAGAATTTGGTGAAGTCTCTGGAAGCAAGGCTGCTGGTGAAACTTAGTGAATGGTGGGCTTTTCTTTTTAAGTCATCATTGATAAAGGATTTGTGCAATTCACTTGGTAGTAGTGAGAGTTCCTACTGTTTTACAGCTGACTTTAACGTATTTGTTGTTGATGTGTAATAGAAACACGAATAGCTTTTCTGAAAGTCTTGTGATCCATCAGAGGTTTCTTGTTCAGATGTGAGGAAGATCTAAAATGACAAGGGTTTTCTTGTCCTTCTCCAACATACACGGTCTCTGGTGCACTCTTGAGAAACTAGGTAACTGTGAGCCAAGATTTGTTTTTTTATAAGTAGCTCTGACTTCAGTCACATAATAAAGAGCTCATTTATTTGGCTTTGCATAATCTGTGACTATTTTGACTTAAATAAGATGGGAGGAAGTGGCCTCAAGTTGCACCAGGTGAGATTTCAATTGGGTATTAGGAAAAAATTCTTTACTGACATGAGTGGTGAAGCATTTGGAAGAAGCTGCCCACGGCAGCAGTGGAGTCTCCACCCTTGAAGGGGTTCAAATAGCATGTAGACATGGCACTTTGGGACATGGTTCAGTAGGTTGGGCTGATGATTGGACTGGATGATCTTAGAGGTATTTACCAACCTTAATGGTTCTATGATTCTAACTGTTTAAATTATGCTACATTAGTTCTAAGATAAGCTGACAGTTGTGGAGCTTGGGAATGAACACGGGAAGCGTTGGCTGCCCATTGGTTGGTAGTGATGTCAACTGTTGGCGTTCTGTAGGGTGGCTACTGACCCAACAGCTGTGTCTCATTGCCCCAAAATCTCGGCAACCAGATTTAGTCACTTGGCCATCAGTGTAGGTTGACTTAGCACTGGATTTTTCACATAGGTTTCTTTTACCAGAGCAGGATGGTGGGTACCAATTACTAGCACAAAGTGGAACTTATCTAATGGCCAGAATCCAGCCTTTGTTTTATTGTATACACTAAAATGGTTCTTTAAAAGTAGTACCAGGGACTTTGTCCGTGTTGGTTTCAACTTCCTATATGATGTGCTTTTAATAGTAGGATAAAGCGATTAATGCTGAGCTGTAGTTACTAGTACTGCCATAGCATGTTTAGTATTTAGAGTTGCGTAGCAAGGGGTGTTTCAGGTGTCTCTCTCCTTGCTGGTGCTTTTGTAGGTGTCACAGGTTCATCTCTGTTAGTTCTCTAATGAGCTATACCTTGCTCATTAACCTACTATTAAGCTGCTTACTAGTGGTGACCTTGGTTTCCCCCCATTGTCTCAGGTGTATCGGTACACAATTATGCCGTAATTTCTAGCCTATTCTCAAGTCAGCTGCAATTTTGTTGTTTTGAACAGGTCTTGGTGTTGCTTTGTGTACGCTTTGCAGAGCTTTGGCATTTTGGGCTCTTTCTAGACAGCGAAAATACATTTTGCCATAATGAAGCAACAAAGCCCTTTGTGTGTCTATATAAGGTGAGGAGGATGTACTTGCAGTCTTGGGTCTCCCTCCAGAATTTAACTTCCCACAATTTCTTAATCAATGTCTTGAAAAAAATCTGACAGCTGCAGGGCTTTTTTCCAAATTTAAGGTCTTGCAAGTTCATCTGTTTAGATTCTAAGCAGATTAGTTATTGTCTGATCAGTGAGGCAGTTCTGTGTATTTTAAGAATACCTGATTTCTCAGTTCGTTACATTAGAGAACCTAATATTTTGTATTAATACCAGTCTGTTTGAGAAACTATAATTTGCTTTATTTTAATGAATGCTACCACAGAATGGAATAACTTTCTTTTCTTTAGAAGTAATTCCACAAAGGATTACTTCTAACACTACTATATCTGGTACTTAGATGACCTCTTGATGTCCCTTCCCACATGAATTACCCTTTAAGCTGATTATTTGCAGTATAGTTAGGTATGTTGAAGAGTTTGGGGTATGTTAAATAGTTTTGTGCTTTATTTGGAAGCTGCAGCTATATTGAGCTTCACTGGGAAGAACCATTAGAGAAGCCTATTTTAATTTGCCATTATAGAATGCACAGCAGTTTCTTATTTTTGGCAAAACTTGAGCTGAGAAGTAAAGTAAGCAGCTATTGATTTGGAGTGTGTTTTATAATAGCAATGACTTCATGATATGGTAATAGAGTTATTGGGAAACATCTACAATTTAAAGTATATATTATTCATATGATATGGTGATGCTCAGAAATACCAGAAATAACAGTAGAGATGGGGACTGTGAGCGTCTGACTTCAGAAATCAGCAGCCAGTAGCGATACCATCTGCTCTACAGCTCCTTCAAAAGGAGAGGACATGGAGAGTTTTCGCTGAGTGGATTTCTGCTCTATTTGTTATACAAACCTCTCTCACTATTTAAATCCGTAAGGCATGCTGTTTCAAGTTCTCATTCCTGTTTGCTGAAAGGACAGAGGGGCTTTTCTTTTTTTTTTCTGTTCATGCCATACTTATTCTAGGTGCAAAAATCTCCTATACAGGATTTGAATCTTTCTGCTCTGCAAAACCTGGTGTTGAAGCAGCACTGTGATACTTGGGGTTTTCAAACTGTTCCAGAGAGTTAATGCTCTAAATGATGCCAGCACCAACACTTGTTCTGCTAATGGCAAAGTAGTGGTGACTGGAGTCAGTGGATCTGTCTGCATTTCCATACTTGGAAGATTTATCATGTAGTGCATGGACAAGTTGTTATTTTTATTCATACAGGAGTCAGGTAAATGGTTCTGTGGGCAACCTGACACACAGTAAACAAACCCAAACCCCAGAACATTAAATATTTTCCTCTCTTCAAGGGAGCTCCATGTGCAGAAGAAAGCTTTTTGTAGTGCAGAGCTTCTTACTGTCTATTTTGGGAGTGGCCTGCCTCAGATGTACTTTATTTCCAGAGGGGTCATTAAGTACAGATTTCTTCAGATTAAATGACAGTATGTGGTACAAAGTATGTATATAAATCTCCTTATGCAGATAGCAAGCTCAGAACCTTGGTTCTAGGGGCTTTGAAACCTCTATAGTTGTCATCCCCAGCTCCAGCATTTCACAGGCTTTCACACTGGAAAGGTAATTCTGAAAGAATGCCGGTTTGAAACTCATTAATTTTGAGGTCAGATTTAATGGGTGACCAGCCACATTCTGTGTATTTCCCTGTGTACAGGTTGTGCTCTTTACAGGTTAAGAGCCAGCCTTTTCCTCTGACTAGTCAACAAATATTACATTTGTGTAACTAATTTGAAGTGAGAAGCTAACACAATGCTGACCAGTGATGGGTTAGTGAAGAAACTGGAGGAGCAGAGGCGTAGTCAGGGGAGAGAGGAAGTCTTGGTTGGAGGGAGAGATGGGTGAAGACACGAAAGAATGAGTTTTAGTGATAACTGTTTGTGTTTGCAGATAACATTCCTATAGGCATTAAGGTTAATTGGTCTGTAAGGGAAAATAAAACCTCCTTCAGATTCTCTTGCTTGTAACAGTATCTAGAAGGTTCTTTGTGTAATAGTGATAAAAACAGAATTGCATCATTTAACAGGTCTGCTGTTTTGTATTTAAAAATGACTTGATCTTAGTCCTGCAGTGAACTTTTTTCATGTGGGTAGAACATTAAGGCTCTGGAAGATCTTAGTAATATTTATTTGATACTTTATGGTGTTTTGTGTGCCCTGAAATTGAGACTTCGCTGTCCTGGTCATCTGATCATAAACATTTCAGCTGATGTTGCTGCTCAATGAGAGCAATACTTCTTATTTGGTTGTCGTAATTTGAATAGCCTTCATTTATTCTAAATAAAATATGAAATAAGCAGTAACATTTTGTATTTTTGAAAGGTAACTGATTCCAATGTAAAGGGTGTGTAGGAGTTACTGACATTACTGCGCTGTAGGCATCTGATGAATGTCTGAGTGTGGTTCTGGGTGGTCTGTTGTAGCAGAGAGTAGTGTTCAGGCACTGGAGTTGTGCTGTTCTGAATCACTTTGAGTTTCTGTGTATAGATAACGTGACAGTCACAAAACCGAACACAGGATTTTCCTTGAAGGAGATTGCTTCAAGGAACAGAGGCACAGGATTTACCTGTGAAAAGGGGTAGCTAATACAGCTCTTAGTGTCTCATTTGGTGTCAAATTAGTCTTGTAGCACCTACTTTATATGTATTAAGCATGTGAAATAGTTAATATTTTTATGTTTTTCTTGATCAGAAAGCTCTTAATTAAGCAGCCTGGCTAAGAGCAGTAGGTTTTAGTAATCAGTAGAGCAGTGTGGTGCTGCAGGGATGGTGAGGTTTAGTTTCAGGCTGCTGATCTTGCTATTGGAGCCAGTCCTTTCATGTTCCTGGGTTTCTATGGGAAACTGCTTATTCTGCATTCCTGCAGAGATTTCCTGAAGTCACCCGATGTGCTCCGGTGTTTACAGTTCATGCTCACTCTTGTTTGATTTAAAACTATTTCAACATTTGGTTATTCTTTATATTATTGTTCTTTAGAGAATAGTAAAAGGCTTCAAATTTAAAACTCCTTCTAGGATTAATAAGCTTTATTGTCTAAAATAAATATGGAGAGGTTGTTATACCTATGTGGTTTGTTAATTTAAAAGATAATGTGTGCCACTCCAGTCTGCTAAAATCCATTAATTGTGGAACTACAGAAATCTTTGCATGAGGATCTCAAACTGTGCTTTTGTCCAAAAGAAAGCAATGATTCAATATTATAAATGTTAGCTGGGAGCAATTAGCTTTTCGAGCAGGTTCCATTCTGCATGATACAGGAATATCAATAGTTGATATAATTAAGAAAAAATGCTCTGCTGAAAGTGTTTTGATGTTGGAGGGTTGAAGAGGCCTTGTTCCCAACAGTGGAAATGAGTGTGGCTGCCAGTTGATGTGAAGGGTATTTGGGTGTTGCTTTATAAACATTTGTCATAGAATCATAGAATAACCAGGTTGGAAGAGACCCACCGGATCATTGAGTCCAACCATTCCTATCAAACACTGAACCATGCCCCTTAGCACCTCGTCCACCCGTGCCTTAAACACCTCCGGGGAAGGTGACTCAACCACCTCCCTGGGCAGCCTGTTCCAGTGCCCAATGACCCTTTCTGTGAAGAATTTTTTCCTAATGTCCAGCCTAAACCTCCCCTGGCGGAGCTTGAGGCCATTCCCTCTTGTCCTGTCCCCTGTCACTTGGGAGAAGAGGCCAGCACCCTCCTCTCTACAACCTCCTTTCAGGTAGTTATAGAGAGCAATGAGGTCTCAGGTTAACTGTGACATCTTAAGCTAAACACAGAACTGATAAATGCTTTTTTTAGTAGTTTCTGCTGCAGTCACTGAGTTTCTGGTTAAACTAAAGAATTTACTGCTGGCATGGTGTTCGTCTCAGTTAAGAGTCATAAGTAAGATCCACACAAGTTTTGAAAGATTTTCCTCTTATTATCATCACTATTTAATGAGTAGCAGTTGTTTCACAAGCTGATTGAATCTAGGCTAGAATTCAGACCTTAGATGTTCAGTGATCCTGGCCAACGCATCTAGTGAACAAATGAAAAAGCTCTGTGATGAAGGCTTCAGCAGTTTGAGGTGTGAAGGAGGTTTCTGTATTAAAGTTCCCAACCAGCAGTGAAATGAGTGTATGTGCGATGTCATGGATGCAGGTGTTCTGGATGGTTTACCCAGCGAGCTAGGCACGTGCTGTGTTGGGTTTGGTAGCTCAGGCTTCTACATCGCACCTGCATCTGCTTCCTGAAGGACTTCTGTTTCTGGAAGGATTCTTGTGGAGCCCTGCCTGGGTTAACGAACCCTCTCAGGTCTTACGAGTGCAGCTCTGTTTGCAGGACCTAGCTGGAGCCCAGCAGCATTTTAGACCTGTCGTTGGCCTTAGCTATGAAAACTGCTCAAGGAGATACTGGGTGTAGCAGAGAAGAAAACCTTTTTTTTTTTTTTTTTTTTTTGTGAGATGAGAAAAAGGTAGAAATTGTTTTCAGCTCTCTGGAGAGCTACTTTGTTCTTTTTTTTTTTTTTCTCACTAGCTGTTTTAATTAATTTTAACCTTATAACTACATGGGAACAACTTACCTTTTAAGTACTTCATTTCCCCTGTGCAGTTTGCAGCTATGCTGTAGTGCAGCAGAACAGTCTGGAAGGAGTGGCGTGCCCAACCTTCATTAGAGATGTTCCATTTAATGGAAAACACAGGGATTCTACTACAGAAGAATGCAGTTTGCACAGTTTTGTGGAAGTACCAGATGTCATAAAAATCTGCCAGCAATAAAGGGTGTATTATAGAGATCGGCTGCTGATACAGTTAATCAGACCGTTACACATGCTCAAAGGCAGTAATTAATTGCCAGATCTGACTAGCACAACATTAAATTAGGATGGTCATTTGAGAATAGTTTTTTGGTTTTGGCACTTTTGTGTTGCTTTAACTGTCAAACCTACTAGGACAATTAGGAATATAAGTTTACAAAATTATTTCTTAATTTCTGTCCCCATATTTTCAATTATCTTTGGATCTCATGGAAATCATAACTCTTACATCCTTTGCTACTGACTTCCTTAACTTAGTCTTAACACTAGGCTGCAATATATTGTCCTGTGTCAGTTTTAATCACAGAATGGTTTGGGTTGGAAGGGACCTTAAACTCATCCAATTCCAACCCCCTGCCATGGGCAAGGACACCTCCCGCTGGATCTTGTTGCTCCAAGCCCCATCCAACCTGGCCTTGAACACCTCCAGGGGTGGGGCAGCCACCACTGCTCTGGGCAACCTGGGCCAGGGCCTCACCACCCTCAGCATAAAGAATTTCTTCCTAATGTCTAATTCAAATGTTCCCCCTTCCAATTTGTAGCCATACCCCCTCGTCCTATCACTTGTAAAAAAGCCCCTCTCCATCTTTCCTGTAGCCCCTTTCAGTACTGGAAGGCTGCTATAAGTTCTCCACAACCCCTGCTCTCTCAGCCTGTCCTCATGGCAGAGGTGCTCCGGTTTTCAGATCATCTTTGCAGCCCTCCTCTGGACCTGTTCACACAGTTCCGTATCCTTCTTATGTTTGAGATTCCAGCAATGGATACAGGACTCCAGGTGGGGTTTAGCAAGAGCAGAGTAGAAGGGAAGAATCGTCTCCCTCGATGTACTGGCCACATTGCTTTGGATGCAATGCAGGATTCCCCCTTCAGAAGGAAATATTAAGATCTGCCTTTGTAATGGCATTAAGTGCAAGATTATTTTGTTTGCCATTGTCACTGAAATGAATGTGCTAAGACTTAAAATACTGATACCACATCTGTAAAACACTTTAGATGGTGCTAAAAGCTTTGAAAATATACTTTTAATGTAGTATTTTAAATGTAAGCCATTGTGTTTTAAGAACTAAAATGGACTTTAACATGCATGTCGCTAGTGTGGTAAATGACCTGAACCATTATTCCTGATTACCAGAGCTAAAATAGGAAGAGTCACAATTAAGGACCATAGTCTTGCAGTGAGGTGGCAGAAGGCTTCATGGTGGTGGTTGAATCAGTGCTGTGAATGAGCTGGCAAAGTGATTAATTCCTAAGTAATTCCTCAGTAATTAAGCAGTGGAAATGCTGCAATGTAAGTCAAACTTCAACAGTTTTCATTGTTATTATAATAACTCGGCGTACTTGCTAACAAAACTTAATGCAATATGGTAGGATAAATAAAACAAATCCTAATGTTGCCAAGCAAAGACCCCAGTGGATTACATGGGGAGGGTGGGAACAGCAGTGTTAGTCAGTAGTATTGTTCTAAAACAATACTACAAACACTCAGATTGTTTTTCTTTTTTCCCCCTTTCCTCTGAAAGAAGGGCAAATTAGAGCAAATATCCAGATTCGTTATGGGTGTGGGGGGAAAAGATCATGGTAGTTTGAGCAGCTTCTTTCAAGTGCAATCACAAGGCCCAACTGTAAGTCGCCATCAGTTGTGCAAGATTTCAAAGTGCAGGAATCCTTCCCCCTTAATTAGTCTTACAAGCCCTCCTGTATTTGATTAACAGTGTCACAGTTCATGTCCAGATTGACCTTCTGCCTTATTTGTTTGTTTGCAGTACTGGTCAATTAGTAAGATGCTTTGACTCCCAAATGGTGACACCTCTGCTTTGGGGACAGCTGGCAACTGTCCCCATCAGTGCCCTCCCCACCACTGCAGCCTGAATAGCTGAGTTGTCAGGAAAACAGATCTTTCACTACTGCTGCTTATGGTTTTAAAAGGAACTGTCATCTCAGAGTTGAAAATGGTAGTTATAATCCTGAGCTATGTTGTCTCCACTGTTTTGGAAGTCTTTAAGGGTGTGAACTCAACCGTCTCCTGTCTTGTCAAAGTGACTCAGTAAATGTAGATTGAGGTGAAGCTTCTGTAGTTTGAGCATTTTTGAAACTTACTGGAGAAGTGAGGATAAACCTCATAGTTATCATGTCTAGGACTCAGAACAGATACAAATACCTTCTCGCTTTTGGTTTGAAACTTACTGGAGAAGTGAGAATAAACCTCATAGTTATCATGTCTAGGACTTAGAACAGATACAAATACCTTCTCACTTTTGGTTTACAGCTGTCAGAGACTGTTCTCAGCAGCGAGATGGTCATTTTTTTGTCTAAAAGGATATTAGTTTTCATATGGACATAGTCTAGTGTGTAAAGCAGAGGGCTGAAATTCAAGCTCAATGAATGAGTCGCATACGGAACTTAGACTTCTGTTAGAATATCGACATAGTTTTCCTCTGACCAGGATTGCAGAGAGATGATGTTTGTAGAAAGACTCGAGACCTCCTAGTGGGAGAATATACTGCTGAAGTGAGAAAAAGCATCCATTTCAATAGCAAATCTTTAGGACTTTCCTTGCCATATTTACAATCAC
Organism: Phaenicophaeus curvirostris; assembly: GCF_032191515.1. NCBI lineage: Eukaryota > Metazoa > Chordata > Aves > Cuculiformes > Cuculidae > Phaenicophaeus > Phaenicophaeus curvirostris. The sequence continues at coordinate 9,812,306 of NC_091400.1, read as the reverse complement.
TTCTGTCATCTAAGCAGGAAAAAAGTTGTACTTTTTGGAAACCTTTTTGGAAGGAGCTGCTTGACTCTTTGCATTTGTTCTTTTATTTGTCCTTGCGGAATTGGTCTTAAAGGTAAAAGTGTTTGCCTTGAGTGTCTGATTTGCGATACACCTCAGCAGTCCTGATAGCATGGAAAGAAAGAAAACTGGTTTAAAAATCTGCAAATCAGTGAAATGTCTTGGAAGGAAAGAAAAAAAGAATAAAAATATTTGCTTTTTTTATTGAGGTCTTGGTTTAAAAAGTGACTGTTCATATATTGAGAACTTGTGTGTGTGAGCCTCCCACATGCCTGTGGCAAAACATCCTGTAATGCAGTGGGTGGGGTGCTAGGACTGAGTCGCAGTTTTCCATACAATTTCCTAGAAAATAAACCCGCTCTCTCATTGCAATGTTTTCCAGGTTGTTTGTTAGCCATATTTTCATGGGCGTGGGTAAAGCTGAAATTAGATTTCTATAGTGAATAAGAGTATAGTTTGAATAGCTGCTCAGTTCTGCAGCTCTATTTCTTTGGAAATCAGTGGAAGCTGGAGATTTCCTTTGGCAAAGCTTTCTTTTTAATTATTTTTCGAAAGAAGGATGTGTTCTGTCTTTCTATTTTCACTCTGAAGAACGATATAAATGACTTGTGCTATAATCCCTGAGCCTAACAAGCTTCAACGTTAGCCCATCAGTATTGTTAAAATCTTAGTAATATGATCATGCCTTTTTTAGGAGTAGAAGTTTACTTTTGTAGAAGTAAACTTCATCTTAAATTACACACAATGTAAAAAAATAAGGACTTCTTATGACTGAAAAAATCTGGTGTCAATCACTCTTTTTGAAATGTAGACACTTTACAAGTACATGACTTATATTTCTGTGAATCGGATAAGAAAGGCAGTGTGAAAATGACCGCATTCTGATCTGTAGTTGGTCGAACCTTCTGAGTGCTCCCAAAACTGAACTTAAATTCAGCAATTATTCTTTGAAAAATACTTTACTAGAATCTTCAAATCCAATAGCGTTGACTGTGGTACTTTGATGCTTTACTAAACATGATTCCACTTTGGATTTTATTTTCACTTAGAGTGGTAAAAAAATTTCTGTGTACAGAGTAGTGTTGTGCTAAGGACACTTCCAGTTTTAGCTGATCTCTTCTGAGATTTCAGGTCTCTCTTTGCCTTGTTTTTTAAGATTTAAATGTTCGGTTAAAATAACTCAATTAAAAAATTCATAGACCTGATAACGTTTAATCTTTCTGGCAGTAGAGTAGCACTGGAATTCATATAATGCAAGTGATTAATGTGGTCTTAAATGGATATCCAGTAACTTTTAGACCGCTGTTTGAGATATCAAATTTCCTTTATAAAATGAGAGAATATTTTAAAACTTACCCCAGCAGAGCATTCTCACTTTTAGCCAAAGCTCTGCAAAATTCCAGCCACCTCCTGCGTTTAGAAGTGATGCTGGAATTCTGTCTGTATCTCCAAATAGGAAATGGAGTATGGGGAGCTTTTGAAGTTTGCTTCTATCTGTTTTACCACGATTCGGGATATTCTTAACAGATGCCATGAACAGAAGTGTGTGCTTATCTTTGGCCAAATAAATGGATTTTTTTTTTTTTTCCAAGTTGTTACAGATTTCCTTGTGCAACTGAAATATTGTAGTTAATGTAGGTGCTGGTGGGAGCAGTTCATTTAGGGAATAGGTTAAATTAAGAGACTTGTGTCCTCTTCTCTCTGAAGAAGTTGGGTAAAGGACCATAAAACAACTATCACAGAGTAATGAATACAGATTCTTGAGAATATAGGTCAGACATTTCTGAAACTGCTGGATTAAAGCCGTGTTCCAAGTAGGTGAGTTACTTTCCGGTGGAACTGGCAGCTGGAGGGGAGAACAGAGTTTTTCAGGGGCTGCAAACACCCAAAATGAAGGGAACAGACTGGGTTTGTTTGGTTTTTTTTTTCTTACATGCAGTTTTGATCTAGACTTTGAGGCAGTGATGAGAGAACAGCAAAGGAGCCACTGAAGGAACTCTGAAATGCAGCACGAATGGAGTGTAGTAAGGAGACACCCTGGCTGTGTGCAGGGTCTGGAAACACTTTTACTGTGCTTTGTATGTGGAAGAGTTTGGTATTAGGCTATTTCAGCATCTAACTTTAATCCTATATTTTAACTGAGTAACTTTATCTTAATTCTCTTACAGTATCATCATCTGACCTGATTTCTCATGGGAAATGACTGGTTTTGCTGTTTGTGTCTTGTGGTATTTTTTGATAAACACTTTTGCTACTTGGTAGCTTTTCTTAAGCTTAAAGTTTTGTTGTTTTTTTTCACTTGCCAAAATTTCACGTGAAGTTTGATAGATGGATATTCCTCTTCATATTCATATTACTAAGTTAAAATGCTGAGGGTTAGCTAACGTTTTCTTAGTAGTGTGCTATTTGAATTTCAGGCTTTTCGAGAAATTAAATGATACGTTTGTGGAGGGAGACATAATTTGAAAATGAGACTATAAGCATCTAATATAAGGTACTTATAAAGATTTTTGGTTTTAATAGCATGACATATCCAAGCACAGGTTTGGGGCAAGGGTGTAAGGGGAGCTCTTTTCACAATGTGCCTATTTTGTCCCACTGGAAAAGATGAAATGTTTACAAATGCTTAACAAATAAGATTTAAAGACAGTAAAATCTTTCCCCCACAAAATCTACCTTACTTCTGGTGCTTGTTTAGTATCACTTCACAGGTTTAGAATTGAAATGGAGACTTAGATATGGATGGAATAATCATGCTTTGTAAGTCAAGGATGTAGGACGTGAACATGAGTTTTGCCTTTAAAACAGAAAATACTGGTTTTATCTTATTCAGAGTTTGCAAAGAGCCCTGAATTCACAGGAGCAACCCTCCAGAACTGACCAGAGCCTGGGGTGGCTGCTGTGATGGGGGCAGAGACCAGCTGAGATTCACTGAGGCTTTTACTTTGTGGTGGAGGCTTCTTTACAGCCTTTGTGAATGGAAGCTTACTGATGGGCTTTCATGATCTTTTTTCTTTCTTTCTTCGGCTATGTGCTGAGTTTCTTTATGGCATTTATTAAAGAACTGTGGCTCTTTAAAGATGGGCTGAATGTTAGAGAGTAGCAAAATACACTCTTTAAGCTATTACAGAAGTTACAGCAAGTAACACAAAGTATCTAGTAAGTTCTACATTGTAATAATGAACCCAGAATGATGGAAACCGTCTCCTTTACATAGGAAGGTTTGGGACAGGAAGGTGCTGAATTGCTGAAGGTACCACAGTCAGCAGAGCTTGGCAATCAAGTTTGTCTCTTGTTTCTCTCACTGAATTGTGCTAGTGGCAGTATTAGCTAAAAGCTGACTCTTGGCGCTTTAATGCGGTGGAATACAGCTTTGCTTTCATATTAAAAGCATGTTTTGTTCTCCCTACTGTAAATAATTTATGAAATAAAATTGACAATTACGTTTCATCTGGTGATACGACTGTTTTCAAGCAGGAAAATTAAACGTTGCAGAGATGGGTAGTGTAGTTTCTCTGCTGAGAGAACATCTGTCGCTGTTGTGCTGCGCTCCTCCTAGGAAGAAAACAATTGCGGCAGGGATCGCTCTGCAAGAACACGATCCTCAGTGCCCTTTGTTATATGTGGCTGTGTTTTTAGAAGGTAGGGTAGCTCGCAGGCTTTCCTTACCACAAGTTAACAGACAGGAGAACCTGTGATGCTTAACTTGGTGAATGTGCATGGATTGCTGCTGGTTTTACAACACAAGCGTAGAGTCTTGCTGTGTTCCCGACTGTTGCTGTCTGTGTCTGTTCACCGGTTCCCATAGGAAAATCTTTCCAAATAAATTTGGACTGAAGTAGTTTGTCAACGGTTCACTTACCTAATACATAATTAAAATCTGCCTGAAATAGTAATTTGTTTAATTTTGGAAACGTACAAACTACACCAGTGAATGACCTTAAATAGATACGTTCTGTGTGCAATTAATGTGGGATTTGTTGCTCTTTGTATGTTGCTGCTGCCAGTGGAACTAGGTAGCATGTTATTTTTTTGGCTAAGGATCTTGCACGTTAGTTGCAGTGGTAAGAATGTGAGCGTAAGCATTTGTTGTAAATGAAAAACAATATTCAGACTGCTTTTTAATCCTATGTTTGTGGAAAATTTAACCAGTGTGGCACCAAGTCCAGCATACAAATTTAAGTGCCTTGTGTATTATTGTATATAACTGCATCTTTGATTTTTTTTTCCTGTTTTAATTCATTGTTGTATTAATTCAAAAAGTCTCTTTTGAGAATAGAAATAAAAGTTCTAGTAAATTTCAGCCAAGAAAAAGGCTTGTTCTGAGGATTGTTTCATTACTCTGTGCTGCAGCAGAAGATAGCAGTGTGTGCTGTGCTTTATGCTTTGTTCTGAAGTTGCTCGAGAAATGATGGTTTTGGTTTGAATGTGTATGTAGATGCATCTGACTCATTACTGGAGTAGTTTAGTCTCTTGTTTTGATTTTTTGTTCTTATTTCTATTGATAATAGGTTTGTCCAGGTTTGTATTTGTGTTAAATAGCCTGCAGGCTGTTTTATGGTGTGTGTGTATAAGGGAAAGATGTTATCAATGCTAACACTTCAAAGCCTGGCATTTAGAGAAATTCAAACCTCCTGAATCCTCTTTCTGTCTGTTCCTCCTGCCCAGAAATCCTATTGCAGTACCTCAGTGAGGCTCCTGATGGGTGGTCATTAGTTACAGGTTCCCGTTGAGAGAGGGCTTTTCTCTAATAGGTTTTGGAGAAGTTGTATGGGCAGTTGTTGGGATGAAATGAAAAGTTGTTTATTTGGGCTGAAAAAACCCCAAACCTAGGAGTATTTATTCACTCAAAACTTAGCATCATTTTCCAGTGTGCTAGTGTTTTGTAGAGTGAAAAGAATGGTGTTGTCTTGGTGATATTTTCCCTGCCCTTGTGATGCTTACAATTTCTTTGATAATTCAAGAATGATAAAGGAAGATTACGCGTAAAATATTGGACCAGATAGTAAAGGCACAAGGTGTATTTTCTGTTGGTTATTTATGGTATACTTGTAAGCCTAAACCATAGCCAGTGTGATTTAACAGCTTTCTATTTCTCATACACTGACTTTTAAAAACAAAAAGAAAGGAACGAAGTATTTAAAATTGATTTTTTTTTTCACTTGACCAATTTCAGAAGTTTCCTTCCTAGAGGAGTTAATGAGGCGGAAACTTGGAACCAAATTAAAGTTAGAAGTTGAGTTTCAGGAAAATAGCTGGAGTGGTGAGTTTCGTTTATTCACAAGGAGAACAAAAGGAATGTCTGCCTTACGGCTCTGTCTGAGCCCAATTCTCATACAGAAATGAAGTGTCTTGAATTGGAGCACTGAGCTCCCTCCCAGAGTATGTGCCGACAGCTCACGGACACACAGTTATGGATTTGGATTTCTGAACCTCCTCAGCTCAGATCCATGCGACTATTTCCTGAACAGATTGCGATCCCTGAATGTGACAAGCAGATGCCTCTGATTGAGCAAACAGTACTTATGAAAGGCTCCTTTCTCGTGAAATGGCAGATCCATCCCGCAGGCAGTGGTGCTCGTGGTCTGCTGTTTGTAAGTCTTCCCAGCAGAGATCATCTCTTGAGAGGTGGTGTCAGTGGCAGCAGATGGAAACCAAGGTGCAGGGCAGTGCTAGGACACAAGCAATCAATAAAAACAGAAAGAAGAAATACCCTGCAAGTGCTTTTCCAAATATTTCATATGACAGCCAGTGTAGATTCCACAGTACCTTTCCCTTTGCAGTGTTGTGGCTCTTGCTGTTAGGATCACGTGTGTGTGTCTGCCATGGGATGGGGCAGCCGCTCCCTCTCTTTCCTCTCCTCAGATCTCGGCTGTGTCCAACGCTGAAGCGCTATCACTTCAAAACAAAATCAATATTTAAAACTCCGCATATTCTAATCAGAGAGAGAATTATGGAGTGAGATAACGTGTGTAAAACATAGTATTTTAGACATGAACTGCTCTTCCTGTGAATCACATGCTGTGAGGACGGAGATAAAGCTCCAGGGCAAATATTTAGAATGCCTTTAGAATATATTTGTTTTAATTCAAGAAGACCCTTTGAAAGGAGCACCCAAATGTTTATCACAGAAGGAGAGAAGTATCGGTCTGTGTAATTGAAGGGACTGTTCATCAGGATCCACCAGCCCTCGAAGTAACATTTTACCACCAGGCCCCATGTCGTAACATTTTACGCTTTAAGGTCTTAGTGTATTTTCACCTTTCAACGCTGTGATGTTTTATGCAGATGAACTTAAAGACCTGTCAAGATATTTACTGCAAAAGGACTGTGTTAAATCCCATATGCAGTCATATTCTGTGATTTGATCAGCTTCCCATTTTCTCAGAGTTATCTGTGCTGGTAAGTAAGTATAACTCAGTGTATTCCTGTGAAGCTATCTTTGTGTATATTTATATCACTGTCTGCATTCAGAAAGCTTTAGTAGCTTCTACTTGTTCTTTTTGACCAATGACTATGTAGGAATGGCAGTATTTCTCTTTAGGAGTATTAAAGGTATATTGTAATCCTTTTTTCCTTTCTCTTTATTTCTGTGTTAATGCTGTTTACATCACTTGAATTGAGATGAATTTGTTCTGTATTTTTCAGATTCAAGCCATTTTTTCCATTTCAAGTCATGCCACCTGATGAATATGAAGACAGAGACATCTGTATACAGGATTTGCTATTGCAAGAAGGTCGATTAAGAGTCACGTTAATTGAATGTGCGAGGTAGGTTTTGCAGTCTTGCTCACTTCTGACTAAGCAAGTACATGTATTTAATTATGTAGTAATTACAGCTACAGTCCTGTTGTGATTCAAGTAGTTGCAGCTTTGGGGTTGTAAGTGAGTAAACTCTGATCAAGAAATATATATATTCTTTTTAAAGCAAAAACAAACCAAAGTTGCAGGAAGTTTCTCAGGTCCTTCTGCGTTGTCTCTGGGCACATGCATTTGCCTTTCGTTTGACTTTTGCCTGTTTGCAAGCTAATCTGTGCCTCCTTTTTGGCGGGGAGGGGTGTGTTGTTTTGCCACACGAAATTCTGAATCTTTCCAGAACAGTATTAAATGTTGTAATTATCCTATTGTGTTATGTTGTAAGCAAAGGGAAGTAATTGTTTCATTCAGTCTTACATTAATCCAACTAACTTTTATAAGGCACTATTTATTGTCTTTGTCTTCAACAAAAGAATTGAAAGAAATGAAATCTACTTCCTATGTTCATGGGAGAGAAAATAATTCTTTTTAAAGCTGGGGAAAAGGTGTTTAAGCAGTTGGATTTTTTTTTTTTTTTTTTTTGTCAGACCTCTTAGTTCTTGGTTTATGTTAAATCTTCCCCTAGTAGCTCTGAGGCTTTGATCCATTCATGTGCCTTTCTGCTCTTTATGAACTAAACTCTTGTTTTGCAGCAAGATTTATTCTTTTAACCTCTACTTTTCATTGCTTGTATAGTTTTATGAGCTCCTTTTTGCACTTCTCTGTAGCCCAGTACAACTATTTGCCTTGTATTTGATGCACTAATGTGGTTTGTCAGTGCTAGGGATTCACAGAAAATATTCCTCTGCTTCTAAAGATTGTGGGCCACAGCAGGGATTTATTGTGATAACACTGCTGCCTACCTGTCTCCCTGGCTTTGTGATAACACTTTGTGTGAATGATCCAAGAACACTCGATGACTCTGTACTCCTTGGCTGTGAGAAACATTTCCTCCTTACCTGTACTGAGCTCACGATCTCTCTTTCTAGGCAGCCTCCAGTTCTGGTTCAGTAGCATCCTCATTTTTCCTATGAGAGAGCCCAAAATAACCATCTTAACTTGTGTGCAGTTAAGGTATTTTAGGTTTTGAAAGTATTTTTAAACACTCTCAGAATGAGCCTGAAACACTGTGCAACATTGCTGGGACATCACTGCTGTTGCGTTTCTTTCTGCTGCCTTTAAGAAGCCAGATTGCTCAGTCTGAAATTGCCATCCGACCTCTCTGTATCTTCAGCTGTCACAGATGCTTATCAGATGGCTGAGAGAGGATGCAGTTGCTTGCTTTCTAAGCTTCAGGTCTGAATTAATCCGAGTGTTTTATGCAGCTTGGAATTTTGCAACAAAACACTCTCAATCTAAATGCCTGCCTCTGGGTCCCATAGAAGTTCCTCAGCTCTTCCAGGTGTCCAATTTCTTTTTGAACTAAGCTTCCAACTGCTGCCCGCGGAGTCATCCCCCTCTGTGTGGAGGTTCTTGCTTACTTGGCACCCAAATGTATTGATGAGGCTTGACCATATAAATTCCCTTTCTGCTATGCTGCTGAAAGAAAAACTCAACTTTGTGCATTTAAAATATTAAATTAATGAAAGAATGGGAACTTTGGTGTAAATAATAAGGGATATGTTTTGCAGATTTTTGTCTGACCTGTTGAAAATGTAAGTGAAATGCTCTCACAGAACTCAATCGTTGCAAAAATGCTGATATCTGTCATACCCTTAATTTTTTTAAGGAACATAGGAGAACAAAACTATGTGCTATTAAGTCTTGCAGCATTAATTTTTTTAAAAAGATACTATGAAGAAAGGCTTAAAGCCTATGAACTGATTATAGACAGTGAGAATGCTCTTCCAAAACAACTAAATGAGCGTTTGTTTCAGTAGATAACCTTTGTGGATATGGACATTTCCTAAGGTAGTTATTTAATGAAATACCATAGAGAGTACCTGGGACTGCCTTGTCAAACAGAGAGTTTTATGGGTTCCTTTCCTTTTTGTCTAAGAGGACTTCAGTGTGTGGCAGTGGCACCTTTAAGTGTGTGAATATTGAATCTACTTTTGACATTCTTAACGTTTAGGAAATGTTCTGCTTACTTCATCTTCTAAAGTACTTGCGTACAGAGAGACCACAGCTCAAATTTAAAGATTAGGAAAGGATTGTAAAGGAAAAATTCAGCTTGCTTGTAAGTACTTGATAATACACAGCATGTTACTAAAGGCTGGTGTGTACTTCGCCTGCACATACTGGATTCTTGTTGGATTTGCAGATCAGTACTGCATCAGATCAGTGGCGTCATCCCACAAAAAGCAGGAAACTTGATAGCCTAATATTACATCCTGCTTTCTGGAAGACAATAAAGGCTTGCTAAAGTTCTTAGCTTGGCTCAAGCATTGAGGTGACCACAGCCACCACATGCTTCTGTTGCCCTGTATCAGAGGGCACATGCTTTGTATCCTAATGTCCTTGTAGCTCTCACCCTGGAAAGCAGGACAGCTACAAAAACCTGTTCTCATACCCATAGCTGCTGTTGAATCACTTTGTTACTTCACGCTCCCTTGCTGCAGGGAACCATCCCTTTTAGAAGTAGGGAAAGAATTGAAATTCACTTTCTGGATGCATATTTTAATTACTCAGGTGGTAATTTAATCACAATTCCTTACTGATTTAATTGTAGCCGAGTATCTTTTAGGGTATTCTTCTTACACCCTTTCATACTGATTTATAAATCTTGTGTCTGTATGGTATAGTTAACTCCTTAAAGTCCAGGTGGTTTGGGTGAGTTGTGATGCAGTCCTAATGTCAGTTTTTATCTGCAGCTGCATTACAGAATACAGTACCTCTGTTTGTGTGCTGGTGTGGGTATTATTCAAACAAACACTTCCTTGGTGTTGTAGCAAGTAAAATTTCCCCTTTGTTTGGAATTCAGTTCCCAATTTCAGAAAGACTCCAGCCTGAAGCATCCTCAGACCAGTGCTGCTCTTTAAAGTTCAAGTGTGTAGCTTCGTTGTCTTGCCAGTGCCTTTCTTCAAGCTGGGTGTTAGTAACCTAATGTAAGGTGAAATATCATTATGGTTAATTGTTTTCTGAGAGACAATTCTGGCTGAAAATTTCATTTTCTTCCTGTTGTGAGACACCTCCTGTCCTTGTTCTTCTCACTGAGCTGTCATCAGTACAAAGCAGCTAAATAGCTTGCTGTACTGATGGTTTAGAGGGACGGTAAGTACTCCTGGAACATTTCCTGCAGCATGTCTGTCTCTTTCTCTCTCTAACTGCATTGAGTAACTGTGATTTTGGTCTATCAGCTTCATTGTCTGCTTCCTCCCGTTTCCCTGTCTCGCTCTGCTTCCCTGTCTTCTGCAAAGCCAGGGGGAGAATTTCTACCACCCTGTGTCCTCTTTGAGGATAACTGTTCACACCTCCCTTCCCTTCAAGTCTTCTGTGAAGTGAGGTGACCAGAATAAGGAATGTATGCAACTAGTGGCCAGCTGTGGAGAACCTTTAATGAACTGGTATCAACACAAACCAGGGTTCTTCACAGAGAGACAGAGAAAAGAAGTATTGCTTTACATCTACTTGTGCCGTGCAAGCTGGAGAGCTGTTGTAGCCACAGAGGCGTTTTTCCTTTGGGACTGGTTCAATTTTATCCATTCTAACTGTTGGTAAAAGTTGTTTACAATAGCTTATCTTAATCTTCAATGTATGTTTGCTCTATATCTGCACATCTGGAAGGTGAGGCACTTTTTGATTGTAAATATTTAACCTAGAAACATTTAACAACTTCAAGATGGAGCGAATGGGTGTGTTTTTCTGACAGCTTTTGTCTGTGTCATCTGAAGAGTTATGTAACACTTCCCAGTCACAAATAAGATCCTCTGGGTGAAAGCTTAGAAACTGTCCTTTTAAAATGAGAATTTAACGTTTTGGGGGGGAATTAAAATCTTTGAAATCAGAGTAATATTTGTTTGCAGTTTTTATTTCAAAGTATTTATCTGCTTCTAGCTACTGTGAGATCAGCTGTGTACAACTATGTTGCTGTTCTATTGCCTAGAGATTACTGTTTTGTCTTTTATAGGACCTGAAGAGCTTTATAGCCTTCTCGAATAGGGTGTCATGCCTGAAGAACCACTCTCTGGTGTTATGAATGTTATAAAAGTTTATGGATATGAGAGGACTACAGTATAGTTAAGTAGAAACATAAGCAGTAGGAAACTAAGACTTTCATCTACAGTAATGATCTCTGCAGCATATTGTGAAGTTTAAGACTAGAATGGAAGACTCTTGTGGCTGTTTTTTAAAATATAAAAGTTATTTTATGGAAAAATACTTATCTGCCCATTGAGTATTTTATTTAAAAAAAGAAAAGAGAAAGGGAAACACAATAGGAAAAGTAAAAAAAACCAACCAAAAAAACCCACCTAGCTAATAATTGAGTTACATTTGATATTTGTGGAGTTCTTCCACTAGAGGGTGGCAGTGTCTTTCCTTTGGAGTAAAGCTGTGCCTGTGGAATCTTCTCTGTGTGGGGTTCTCTGTATGTACACTTTGATTATAATAATAGTGTATAAATGAGGAATGATGAGTTTAATGAGATAGATAGGGTATGTTTAATGGCATTACAATTTTTACTATAAGAAATTCTTACTTTTCTATTTCAGATTACTCATATTTGAATCGTATGAAACAGAAACAAATGTCCACTGCACAATGGAGCTGAGCAGCAGTGTTTGGGAAGAAAAATCAAGAAGTTCAATTAAAACGGTAAAAAAGGGTATAATTTTTGCACATTGCAGTATGTCTTATGCTCTGAATACATTGTCTAGAAAGAATGTGTCTTTGGGCAAAGCCAAATGGATGGTATTGCAGGAAAAAACTCTAAACAGAACAGAGCAGTTCTTTACTTTTTAATCCAAAGTATTTCACTGTCAAACTGCCACATGTGGATAACATCATGTTCATCAACCTGGCTTGATTATTTTGTCACCTGTCCATCTGCATTAAAAGAAGCATGGTATAAAATGTATTTTTATAGTGCTGCTGTGTTTGGGTAGGGCAGTGTTTAGAAGACAGTGAGTAAGATTCACCTGCCTGTTGCTGGCTGGTGGTGTTTTCCCTTGTGGTGTGAGTGAAGACAGGTGTGCTCAGAGGATGCTGATGAGATGACTTTCTCCTTTTTCCCTGCATTTTGTGACAATGCAGGCAATTGCCATAAATTTCTAACATTGATCATAGGAATCCAACTTTGCTAAAGACAAATACTTCTTGCTAAAGGCGAGTGTCTGCAAATATGGGAAGTAGTAATCATGATGGTATTGTGAGCTAGTCTTTTACTAATTATCGTATTTGGTAATATGAGTTTGGCAGCACACAGCCTTTAAATTGCCTTTCTTTTTGTGTATGCGTGAGGGTGAGTTACCTTTCTTTTTTGCTCTTCAAACAAGAGGGGCAGTGTAAGAAAGTCTTTCAGTTTCACATTAGAGTGATATTGTGCTAGTCATCAAATTGAATTTGGCTTATGCTGAGCAATAAGTAATGTACTTATTGAAAAAAGAACCCAGAAGCTTGAAAAATATTTTGTGTTAACAATTGGTTTCATGCAAAGAAATCACTGGGACAAAAATCAGTGTCCTGCATTTACCATCTCTGTGCAACTAGCTTAAACCCTGTGTCTTTATTATATCTGACTGGAGTTACGCTTTGAGACCAGCCTCGTTTCTCCACTGGAGCAGTAAGAATCCAGAATTTCAGCATCTCATTTGGTTTCTGCAATTAAATTCAACTTTGCATTGTTTTTAAAGCCCCTTGTGACAAATGCTGTGATACTTGTCAGCTTACTGGGTATGATATTTTGCCAGAAGGATGCGTGGTTGAATGGCAGACACAAAGCCTTTTTTTGTCTTAGCTGCTGTATTCTTAGTCAAGTGAAAAACTTGAAGAGAGGGTAGAGGTTCATCTGTCCTCTCTTAGGAACCCTTAAGGCTGGGTGGCAATGAGCTTTGAGTGCAGCATGGAAATGACAAGCGGGGAGCATGCACCTGCAGTGCAGACTGAAACAAGAGAGAATGTTCCCAGAGTGTGGTTCAGCTGTGGACATCACAGAAACTGGTAGCAGCTCAGGACCCCATTCTCCTGAGTTAACTCTGTCTTGGTGCCTCTCTACCTGCACCTAAGGCATCCAGCAGTGTTTGTGATTGCAAGTTCTCTGTGTCAGCTCCCTGAGTTGGTTTCCTGCGTGATAGCTCCAGTGCTGGTGGAATGGAGAAAGAAGGGTGGGATGGCAGCAGCTTCAGCTAGTTAATCACATTGGTGCTGGCGTAAAGCGTTCCTGGAGCCCTCAGAGGGGTTGCTGAGCTTGCTGAACTCTGGAGGTTGCTAGACTTCATTGAAGTACTAGGTAGGAGGTAATTTGAGTAATTCATTAAATAAGAACGTCTGAAAATCTGTTTTATGCAGTGGTTTTAAATTTTGCTTAGCTTTTCCTAGTTTGTTTGAATCTAAAGGTTTAAGCCTCTTCACGTGATCAAGTAAGGATAAGGTAGGAGCAATTCAGCCTTCACAGCCTGGGCAGTTCATAGCCTTAACACTTTCCCGATAGTAATAAATACTTCAATATTGCCAACAGATAAACGTCACGCACAAAAAACCCAAACAATATCAGGATATGGACCCAATTGTGCTAATACTTTCTCATGTGAATGATCCTTTGTTGAGATGAGCTGCGTATGAAACCACACGCGGGTCTGCAGGGTTCATCCTTTTGCAGTTAAGGCGATGGTGCACTGATTTGCTACTACGCTTCTCTGTAAAAGATTAATTTGTGCATGTTTTTAGAGAATTCTCAGTAGCAATAGTGGAATCAATTGTTTTATGCTCTAGCAATGAAAGAGGGAAGAAAAAACTCTGCAGACAGCGTAGCACCAGTGTGTGTGTGTGACAGCAGATGGCAGCAGGACTAAAGTGATAGAGGGTGGAATGGCTCCTTTTTAAAACTACAGAGAAATACTCAGGAACTTGTCTCCTGTTCCAGCATCTAAAATGAAATAGCAATTTTTTAAGATTTCTTAAGCTTTTGGAGATCTGGACTGTAGTATATGGAAGAATTTTCTATGCATCGGGGTTGCAATCCTTCATTAGGCATTGTTTGAACGCAGTGTGCCAGAGCGCAAAGGCTCCTTGGTATGAGTTCCTGCATCTCTAGCTCTGCTGTCAGTGTGAAGAATTCACGTTGCTCAGACATCTCAAAGTTTTGGCCACTGATTTTTAATATGCTGCTCTGGAAAGGTTGATGTGGTAGAATATGGAAACTGAAAATTAGCAACTTGCAGAGTTAACTTGAACATTTAACCTGATTTCTTAAGGCAGAGACTTACATGATTTCATAGAATCATGGAATGGTTTAGGTTGGAACAGACCTTAAAGATCATCTAGTTCCAAACCCCCTGCCATGGGCAGGGACACGTCCCACTGGATCAGGGGCTCCAAGCCCCATCCAGCCTGGCCTTGAACACCTCCAGGGATGGGGTGTCTGTTGAATGTAAGGTGAAAAGCAAAGAGTAGCTCTGCAAGTTACTCTGAGTGGTTAAATTGGAAGTTACAAAGAAAAAACATTGATATTTTCCAAACAAACAGTTTACTTTTATATTTAGTTATGATTTTTAGCTCTAATGCAATGTTAATCACAAAGCAGGTAATCATAATACCTAATACAATATTCAATCTTTCTTTTAATGCCTACACATACAATAATTATTTCAGATGCTGTTGCTGGAATTAATAATTTCAGAAGCTATGGAGGAGAAGTGATAGGCTAAGTTGAAGTAAAAAGTAGAAAGATATGTTCTGGTTTAAAAAAGTCTTACACAGGCACGTCAACGCATCTGCCGATCCAGAGTGTGTCCCACAGCATTCCTGAGGGAAATTCTCATAACATTCTATACTTTCTTGCATTTTCATTCTTTTCATTGTTAGTGGCAGTGACAAAAGATTAGACAAGTTTTAATACTTCATAATGAATTTCGGCGAGACTTTAATCTGATCTTATTTATGGAACATTATGAGGTGTCAAAATTGGTTTTGAAAGATGCTAGTGCGTTATTGAACATATCTCAAGCATTATTGAAGTGTCTAATATTGAGGTGCCTTAGGCTTCTGTTTATCAAATCATTCTGGAACACCAATATGACTTCCAAGAGATTCCAAGAGTTGTTCTGTTTTGCCTTGGAGCCCCTCTGTTCAGAGTGGACCCTGATCTTGTTGCACTCAGTGAGAGTCTTGCTGCTGGCTTTACCTGTGCCACTGCATCATGGAGGGTTTTGAAGGAATAACACAATTTTTCAGCAGAAACTGAAGCTGCTCTATGAATAAAAGGAAAATATAGTCTGCCTTTCTTAAAAGTGGCAGAAGAATGGAAGTAGAAATGATTTTGAAGTATGAGTAACATAGAGCTTGAAGTACCCTTACATTGACTGGGTAATACCTTGACTGCTTTGTGGATGCCTCGCATCCTGTGAGTGGCAAGTTCCTCTGGGTCCAGCACTGCATAGAAGAATTAATAGGCTGTAGTTGTATCAAACTAATGATCTTGTTTCTTATGAACTGCTCCGGATGTCTTGGTAGTCCTATTGCCTTTCTTTGAGAACTGATTTTTCTGACAGATAAATTAGTTTTCTACAAATTGTAGAAACTATTGCAAAGAGATGGGTATCTTCTGATGCTCTGACACCCAGGAAGCATTTACAAACACTAAATGGTGTGTGCTTTTTATTGCAAAGTAATGGGGGAGAGGTGCTTGACTGCAAAACAAAATTGATCTGTCCCAGGTTCTCTCTGAAGTATTTATTTTTCTTAAAAATTCAGGAGCACAAGAGAATCATAGCGGATCTTCAAATAATCAAGTCAGATAATGTAATAGAAAGGTGAGGAAACACATTTATATTCTGATTTCAAGTAATGCATTGTCTGAGGAGGTACTGTAGGAATGGCCACTGTTTTGTACTCCTAAAGGCAGTAAGTACTGGGGCTCTTTTGTAGGTTGTGGGGTTCTTTGTTTTGGAAACCCCTTCTGTAAATCCTAAATTAGCAATATAGAAACTGCGTTACTTATTCTGCAAAGCAAAAATGTCCATCTATAACACCACGTCTAGTAGCCCATGAGATTTACTTCTGCAGCAATTCTCTCAGAAGCACACAAATATCCTCCAAAGTTGTCTAATTATAGAAAGAATTGAGGAATTAAGATAAGCACCTCAACACTTTTTTAGGAATTCTGCATGATGTTTTCTCCAGATTGTTCTGAACATTGTGGTCAGCACTGGAGTTAGATGAAGGGGGTGGCCAGGGTGCAATACTGTAACACTTTGTTAGTGAATTTGTGTGTGTTTATGTGGCTTCAAGTTGCACCAAGGCAGGCTCAAATTAGACCTAAGGAGATGTTTCTTTACCAGAAGGGTTCTCGGGCACTGGCAGAGGCTGCCCCAGGGCAGTGGTGGAGTCACCATCCCTAGAGCTATTTAAAAGATGGGTAGATGGGGTGCTCAGGGATCTGGTTTAGTGGTGGACAGGTATGGTTGGACTCTACAATCTCAAAGGTCTTTGCCAAACAAACGATTCTAGGATTCTGTGTGCACGTACACAGCCTCAGCCTCCATTTCTTTTGGTGTGGTTGTCTTGATGGATATGGCCTTTTATAGGTCAATTTAACAGTAACTGAAATTGCTGTAGGCAGGCTGTTTGGTACCTCTTTATAAAAACAAAGCAGTATTTCTCAGCCTTTCATAAAGGTAAATTGCCTTTACCAGGGATTTAGGGAAACTTAAAGGCATTCCAGTACTGTAACATATGAATGTAAAATGAGAAACAAGGTAAATCAAATTTGGCACCTTCTGAAATGAGTTGCCTGAAGATACTAAACTATAATGTCAAAATTTAAAGCAACTGTAAAACGTTAATTTATAAATACATGGAGTTAAATGCCTCACAGTTGGCATTTCAGTGTGCTTATGGAACAGCCTGCCATTTCAGCCTTTAATCCTATCAAAAGAAAGAGGGAGGATTAAAGCAAGGGAAGCTTTTTGAAAATGTCACTTTTTATGAAAATTCATGATCTTGTAAAATTTGATAATATTTGTAAATACAACAGGGAATAGTCCTGAGCTTTGTGCCTTACATAATGTTCTGTAATCCGCCTTTCAAATAAACTTGAAGGCCATCAGGATTTTTTTGGTCTCATCCTAAACATTGAAGCTTTCTGACTTGTGGCTTCAGAAGGCTTTTTGTGATTTAATGAAAGACCTTCTGTGAAAATGCACTGTAGATCTTTACTGCTCAGAGGCTGTTGAATATGTACATTACAAAAGGGCAGACAACGCAAACAGCTTTTTTTCCTGGTACCTGTCTAGTCAGATAGTTGTTCAGAACCAGATGTTGTAGTCGCAGCCTGACCTGGCGGTACTTGTCTGTTTATAAATCATAGAATGGCTTGTATTGGAAGGGACCTTAAAGCCCATCCAGTTCCACCCCTGCTGTCATGAGCAGGGATACCTCCCGATGGATCAGATTGCTCAAAGCCCCATCCAACCTGGCCTTGAACACCTCCAGGGATGGGGCAGCCACCACTGCTCTGGGCAACCTGTGCCAGTGTCTCCCCATGCTAGTTGTGAAGAATTTCTTCCTAATGTCTAATCTAAATCTTCCCCCTTCCAATTTAAAGCCTTTACCTATTGCTCCATACCCTCCTAAAAAGTCCCTCCCCAGCTTTACTGGTGCCCCTCTCAGTACTGGAAGGCTGCTCTAAGGTCTCCCTACAGCCTTTTCTCCATGCTGAACAACCCCAACTATCTCAGCCTGTCCTCATAGCAGAGGTGCTCCAGTCCTCAGGTCATGTCTGTGGCCTCCTCTGGACCTATTCCAACAGTTCCATATCCTTCTTATGTTAGAGATGGTGGAACTGAACACAGGAGTCCAGGTGGGGTCTCAGGAGAGCAGAGTAGAGGAGGAGGATCCCCTCCCTTGACTCATTCAGTCTCTTGTGTACTGCATCCTCGGGCATGCATCTTTTCCTTCAAAGAACGCGTGTAAAAGCTACAATGGGCATGCTGTTTTAGTGTGTCACTAGATGTGGTGCTGATGCATTTTATTCTTGTAATCTATTCTGCTGCATGTCCAAATATTGGATGTATGAAAGAGTTTTAAGTAGGTTTTACAGCAGCTGTGTTTCTCATTTGCAAAGAAATTGATTTACAGTGATAGCTGATCTTGCTAAATAAATAGATGGTTGATGCAGGAAAGCAGGCTTTGTTTGCATAAACAGTGTGGCCCATTGTAGGAGAGATAAGAGGGTTTTATTGACCAGAGTAAACAAAGCGGTTTCTGGGTAATTCGGTGTATTTCTGGAATGATTTTCTAAACTATTCTGTACATCCTATTGCAAAATTCTACAGCCAAATGAGCCAGCAGCTCAGGCTGGAGGCTGCTGCACGTGGCTGGTATAGAAGGGGAGGACTCACTTAAACAGACATCCACAGCCACTTTTGGAAAAATAAGCTGTTGTCATTCTCATAAGAAATGAGCTTATTAAAAATAAGCTGTTTGTCATTTTTTGTCTTTTTCCTTCTAGATTACTTCTTAAATATGTTTTCTCAGAACACTTTAATAAAAGTCTACCCTCTCCTTAAATTTTTCCTTTTTTAAAGTTTTGTTTCTTTTCAGATTGAGAGATTATGATCTGTTCCTATTAAGGAAGTAAAAATTGGATTGAAACTAAATTTATGCATTTGTATGAATTTACTGATGTCCCAGTGTTTCCCTACCAAAGCAAGACCTGGCCAAGTAAACTGCTGAACGTTGAACACTGTTGTCTTCCACTGGTGACCGATTGACAACTAAGAAGGGAGCCTGTGTTAGAATGCTTAATTGTGGACTAAAAATGTGTTTTCTGGGTTATAACAACACAATGAACACAGAGTAAGCTGGGGAGATAAGAAAGAATCTTGGAAGAGGTGCTGTGAATAAAAATATTTGCTAAGAAATATTGAGGTACTGGCATTTTGTGCTCTTATGCTCTCCTAAAACTGGATAAATTCTGTGTGGGACATATCAGTGTTTGACACATGGCAAAGTTGTAGGGGTGTTTGCTGACTGCCGTCTGCTCGTTGGTAACTTGTCTGAGTTGATGAACAAGGTGTTCATCATCAAGAAGTTCATCTTGGAATTCAGGAGAAGTAAGTTATGTTGTAGTTTCTGCAGATTTTCAGGGAATGGGCAAGTGCTTGTGGTTATCGCAGAACAGGTGAGGTTTCACTTCTTAGCCATTACTGCCTTCAGCCATCTGTATCCCTTGGTTCAAAGTATAAAGAATTTGCCTGTTCATAGACTTTGAAGTGCAGTAATAACGACTGAGAACTCTTCAATTCTATGAAATGTAAATGGGAGTCTCTTGGCTGTCGAATTGACCACGCATGTTAAAAATGTAGATAACTTGTAAATACAGTAAATGAGCCCTGAGAAATTGGCTACTTTCACCAAAGATGATGTTTATCAGAGCAGTTGCAGCAATCTGTTTCTAGGTTCCTTGGTAGTTAAGTCTTGCATCTCTGGGAATATCCTAAGAGCAGGCTGTACAGCAGCTTGTAATCTACGTGTACAATCGCTTTACATAATAAAGTGAACTACATGTGAAGTGAGCAGAGGATTACAGTGTTCATAACTTCATAGCACAAACGTGTGGGCCATCTCCACTGTAATCTCTTCTCCTTTCCAACCAGTGATTTTTCACTGGTCTCAAATCTGTAATAAGTGGAGATGAAAATACACAGTCTGGGAAAGAAACCAGTAGTGATGGTGTGTTGGTGAATATGTTCTTCAGTCTAGGTTGCTTGATTTCTTGTGTGCCTAAAACAAAGCAGCCACACTTGCATTGGTAATAATTTGTTAGGTCTTTGAACTGTTGCTTTACTTTAGTAGAGTCAAGTCTAGTGCTGAGTGTTTGAGCTGAGAATTTTGAGGATGTTCCTGAGTTTTTTTTTTTCTCCTGTTAAAGTACGGAGACGTGAGAGAGGTGAAGGGAGTTTGTTGATGGGTAGGGTTGGCCTTGCTGTCCCAAAACCAGTCTGAATGTGCTTGAGTTGCAGGCACATGGGCACACAGTTTTGACCTGAAGAAGGGCCTCCATTGAGATGTGCTAGGATGTGTTAGGAGGAAACACTGTACTCCATCATCAGCGTGGGAGCTTGGGAAGGTGAGGGCCTTGCTTATTTATGTGGCTGGGCTGGCAAGAAAAAATAAGGTGCTCAGGAAAGAGTTCAGCAAGCCAGAATTTCCTTAAAAGCTTCCATAAGGAAAGTACCCTGTGTGCTAGGAACTGTATTGCTTACCCAAACCAGTTCTCCAAGCAGCAGTCAGATGTAATATCTGTTAATTATTAAAGGAGAAAGCAGGCATGGTAGTAAGGGAGAGTAAATAATGGCTGTTAGCTTGTTGCAGTCAGGAGACCAGGTGCAGTGGTGAGTTCAGCTGCATAAATAGAGAGCAGAGATGTACAACAAGAATGGTACTACCATCGCAGTCAAAGGAATTGTAAGGTCTTGGGAGCAGTGTGGCCATAAATATTTGCTAGTGTGGAATCTTTAAAGTATCTGATTGATGTATGTGAACTGTACATTATAGAGACTCCCAGGAAATGTGGTTGGACCATCAGAAATGTTCAACAGCTGGCTTCAGCAGAAAGATTGGCTTGGTTTCAAGCATTTCTTCATATATGTATATAATATTCCAAATACAATTTAAATGGTATTGGGGCAAGGTATCTGCTTTGTTATTCAGTTGGAGTCAGAATGATTTAGGTCAGGAGGGCTTTCTGGGTGTAACCTGGTGCTGACTCCAGCAGGTCAGGGCTTGACTGGCTCCAGCTGCTCAGGACCCTGCTTACTGCCAGTTGTTTACGACATCTTTCTCATCATATTTTTTCCTCTCACAAAATACTATGTGATGGACTGTGCTGTTCCACAGGGAGGGAGGGCAGCAGAGCTATCTGAACTCACTTCAACTAGTTAAATACAAGTAATTCATAACAAGAGTGATTCAGTCCTGGGACCAGTCAGGAGGATTTGTATAGGGATGGATTCAGGTGGGGTGAATATTTTGTGTTGCAGGGAGTCCAGACAGTTTTAGCCTAAAAACACTGTAACGTTTCTTCGAGGCTATGCTTGAGCTCACCGACCTTCTGGGGAGAAAAAATTGTACATCTGTAATATTTTTGTCTTATTAAATTTCCACAGTCTGGCTGCAGCGGGTGCTGAGCCAAAAAATGGGAGCATCTATCATGGATTTTTACTCCCTGCAAACAGTATTTGAGCAAAGAATTATTTTTTTAAACAAGTCTTTTTTGCCAGGTTTGATAAATGTTTCTATTTCCACTAGTTTTTGAAGCTTTAGTTGTTGGAAGAGAATCTGAAATAACGTAGATTCTCAAAATATGTTTGTAATAACTAGGAATGGGCTGTTGGCTGCTGTTTTGAGCAGAGGTGTTTGGATTCTGGCCAGCTGATGTGTAGACGTGCATTGGGAACCACAGGCTTGGTTACATCCGATTGAGGTAACCAAGAATTGTAATTAATTCCAGAACTTCAAGAATAGGTGGAAATAATTTTGTAAAAAGACATGAGAGAATCTTGCAGTAATGTCCAATAATTAGAATGAAAGTAAACAAGATTTACCAGAAAGTAAAGTATTTCTATATAAGTCTTCAAATGAATCATAGAATGATTTGGGTTGGAAGGGACCTTAAAGCCCATTCAGTTCCACCCCCCCACCGCTATGGGCAGGGACGCCTCCCACTGGATCAGGGTGCTCAAAGCCACATCCAACCTGGCCTTGAACACCTCCAGGAATGGGGCATCCGTGACATAATTGGATGATGGTCAAGAAAGTACAGTATCATGGCCTGATATCAAGTATTCAAATTATTTTGCGCAGAATGTTTTCATCAACTTTTTGGATGCAATTTTCCATTTATTTTGTGTGCTAAAGTTCATTCAGATTATGTAAACTGAAGTATTCTCCATACTTAAGAAATCAAAGAAATAAATCAGTCATGATGTTAGAACTGATACAAATCCCATCCCTGTAGTATGTAGAAAGATATTTACCACCTTACAAATATTTACCACTTCTAAGGAAACAGGAAAGATCTGTTTAAGGGGTCCCTTCCAGCTCGGAACGTTCTCTGTTTACATGCATGTGCATTTTACAGTCTTGTCCTACCCCATCCCTCACTCAGTACAATTTAATTTTAAAATATATTTAATTTGCACTTCTAAAATAAAGGAGTGAATTTTAAGTTCTCTGGGTAGGGCAGCTGCTTGCAGTCCCAAGCGAGCCCTGCATCTGGTGGCAGGAGAGAGAAGGGGAAGAGGGAAATAATGTTGCATTATTAAATTTGCTGGATATTTTTTTCATATATTTCACCAGCTGTCAATAAGATCTGTTGCTGATTTAAAAATAATAGAACGTCAGACTGGAGTGTGTGAAGTTATAGCAAGTGCTGAAGTAAAAGAAGATGTTTTTAAGCTTGACACAATTTCCTCATCACTCTTTCACTTGCCTTAAGACAGGAGGCTGAGGAATCGGTGCTTGTTTTTTCCCTGAGCCCAAAAAGACCAGCCAAAATAAATGAATTTTCCTTCCATTTATGGGTAATGTCCTACTCCTCTTGTAATTATATCTTTTTAACACCTATTAAGGTGTTTCTGAAAGAATATTTGTTTTCTCTTAGCACTTTTGTGTGTTTCTTCGTTAGTGCTTTGGGGTCTAAAATTGTTTTATAGAGAACCTGGATGTCCTGCTGTCTCCAGAAATAATGGGAGGAGGTAAATTATGGGAGTGAGTTCCACCAGAATTGTTACTAAGCTTTGTAGTAGTGCACAATCCCAGGCTCAAAATGTTTAACAGAAATCTTTGTGCCATAGCCAAGTGGCTTTTGTTTGTTTTATTTTTTGGATGAGCATCATAATAAAACTTTTCCATAGCCTAGAAATGGAGGATATTTAGTTCTTTATCTAAGTAGTTACAGCAGTTCTGCTTTACACCTACAAGGGAGAAAATTCAAGTATTGTAGTTAGGCAAGTATATGATCATGTTGATTGTACAGAGAAAGCTGCAACGCAGACTCCTCCCAAACCATTCTATGATTCTGTGAAAGATTCAGACCTTCAGATCCTCATGAAGCCTTTCTAGAAGTCAAGCTAAGTTGGATAGCGTGTGGATTCCAATTCACAGCTAACATTTAGTTTTTGAATCACTCTTCAAATTTATCACAAAGCCATCTGTGTGTGGAACCCAGAATATTTCTCAAGTGCAAAGCAGATGTATCGAGGGATTGATTTCTTCTGCAAAGTGAATTGCCAGTATTTGACTCTGTTGGCATAAAGGGCTTTTTGAGTTTAATAGCTGTGGCAATTTTTATAAGTGATGACCAGTAACGGTATGAAAATCTGGCTTCTAGGTGTGCCGTCGTCTTGGTGCTGCTGATTATAGGTGACATCGAGCTGCTGTTTCAACTGCCTGGCAGCGACTTGTGCCCTGTAACCATAAACAAATTGATTTGATGTGATGTGTGCAACAAAATAACCAGGAATAAATATACAGCCATGGCAATCTTTACTGGTTAGAGAAATGTGTGTTTGCACTGTTTTGTCCAGAACTTAATGGAAAACAACTCAGTGTGATTTGGCTGCCTTTTTACTTAAAGATTGTTATACACAAAACCTTGGCCTCCTTGCAGCAATTATTCAGAACAGATATAAATCCTCATATCTTCTGGCCTTGGTAATATAGAATTTGAGAAGAAGAGTGATTTTTCTGGTTTCACCAGACAAAGGGTGGGGTCAGGAGGTTGTGTGCAGCAGAACTTTGCTTTAGTACAGATGGATCTGCGGTTTAATCTCTGAAGAGCTGTTATTATGACAAATCATTTCACTACATCTGCTTTAGTTCCTTTGGGTTTAACCAGTTCGGTGGGAATGCTGGAGTCTGAAAAATTAGCAGGCCTTGCAGGATATAATTCAGGCTGTGCTTTTCTTTAATAGCCCTCTAGCCATTTAATATTGATGAGAAATATTAACAGTTGTCAAGAAGATGGTGTGTTTATGCAGCACAGAAATCGCAGACAGCGTTCACCTAAGTCCTACAATATTTCAGATTGTAAAATTACCTTGATTCTAAGTATGGTTGAGGTTTCTGTTTCTTTGACTGTGTTATTGCTAAGGGTGTAATTTGTATTACTTGAAATTACAAGGTTCTGTTTGTTAGAGTACGCTTTTTTACCAATTTTTTGCACACTCGTGTAAGTAATCATTGAGATCTGTCACATATTTAATAAGAAATGACACTGATTTCCTCAGTGCTGGTACTGAGCTTAATCTGATAATCCTGTTAGAGCTGAGGGTCAAGTAAGGGGTTAGCCAGGCTGATGGGCTGGGGAGAGCCGGGAACACCAGTGCTGCACCTGTGGCTCTGGCCTCTCCTGGGGTTGCCGTGCTCCCAAGCCCTGCTGCTGCCCCCGGCAGCACCCAGCACTTCCACCAATTCTGCTTCTGTTTCTAATCCTGGCCTTTTGCTGACAATTCCCAGGTGAGAAATATTTTTGAAGCTCCTACTCGCTCCAGTAGATGTGCTGTGCTCCAGATGTGAATGCTGGCATTGCTGCTGCTCTAGAGCAAACGTCTCTGCTGCAGAATAAAATCAGCCTATAAATAATGCATTTATTCTTTCCATCAACACTTTTCCTTCAGAAATGTAACTTTTAAGCCCTTTAAAATGTGACTTTTAAGCCCATTAGTGAGATCTAAGAGTTATAATGAGTAAGAAGTATTGTATGTTCTCTCTCCATGGAAACAGGGATCTATGATGCTTGTTAATGTAATGACAGTGGATGATAACTCCTCGTATTTTGAGTTGGCAATATGCATGCCAGTAATCAAGGGGTTGGGACCGTTGGGTGCGACAGTCAGCACTGTCAAGCAGTTTCTCTGTGTGGAGAAGAAAACTCTTCCCCATGAATGTTATTTCCATTATAAAGAACTTTACCTGAGACTCTATTTGGAACTTATTACATGAAGATTAATAGGAGTTTTTATCACTATTAATTAGGCACCTCAAAATAAATGAGTAATTACTGTCTGTTCTGGAGGGTTTGCTTTTAGTGTATATACTGGAATGTTTTTCTCTTATTGGCTTTAATCTCAGAGGAACAAAACCCCATTGTCCTGTCTCTGCCCTCCCTGATCAAGAACCTCTCCTCAGCTTTCCTGGAGCCCCTTTCCACACTGGAAGCTGCTGTAAGGTCTCCCCGGAGCCTTTCTCTTCTTCAGGCTGAACCACCCCATCTCTCCCAGCCTGTCCTTATACAGGAGGTGTATTTGCTATCAGGCTACCTGAGTGTTTCAGGAAGTGCTTATATGATGACTGAGCCATTCTTAAGCAGTATCGGAGGAAGCCTGGTTTTCTGTCAAAGACGTAAATGGTGAATATAAGATTGGGGAGCGGGGGTGGAAATCAATCTTTTCCATTTTTTCGGGGCCAAAGGAAGCCATCACAATTTGGCTTAATAAAGACTAAAAGGATGTCAGTGAGTAAGCACTTAAAGAGGAGCTACATTGGTGTTTGTATTAAATTGCTCTCCAAAGAAGAGCTCCAGTAAAACTGAAGGTCTGTGTTTTACCTGCTGGTGACGTTTTGAAGTTAAATGCAGGTTTTCTGCTTGTTTGTCTTCAACTCCTCCATTCAGCTCCTGTAATTGCTGTTTAGTCAGAATGCCTCAGCAATTCATGATAATTGCTAAACAGTTTACTTTTTGCATGTCACAGAACCTGCTTCCACTGTACAAGTGGAAAGTGCAGGTTTCAGTAATAGCTGCTTAGAAGAGAAGCTGCAGTGAGCAGAAACAGTAAGGGAAGTAAGATTTAGCTCTTTATTTCGCTCCGTAAGCCTGTTCTGGATTTCACTAATGTCAAATGTTTGTAGGGCTCCTTGTAGGGCAGACATGCAGATACTTAACTTCCATACTGTGAATTGTCACATTTATTTCAGACAAACAATGCGTAATGATGCTGTCAGATGTGTGCCTAACGTTTGCAGTATTGTGGCCTTCATGAATTATTACTGTGAATATGATCTTGATCCAATATGCAACACACTTCACAATGAAATTACGATCGTATTCCGTAACATATTTTTTGATTTTTATAAGATATAGTGTAGAACAGGAAATAATGAGGTCCACTAGCTTGCTGTATAAAGTGACTAGTAAAAAAGCCGCAAGAAATGTATCCATAAATTAGCTTATTCCTTAAAGTGAAAACAAACAAACAAAAAAACCCACCAAAAAAAAACCCCAAAATGAAAACTGCTGCCTTCACCTGAGGTGGCTGTGTCTTCCTTTAGCTGGAAAAAGTAACAGCAAATGGTCTAACTTCTATTTTTTCCCTTTTTTATTGTCATTAAAAAAAAATCTCATCTTCCTAATATTCCACAGAAAGCCAAGTTGGTGGCTATTCCGGACCTTACAAAGAAAGCAGAGGTGGCAAGTTCATTGCTTCTAAGCCTGGTTTCCCTTTCTGTGACAAATTTGCTGTACAGACTTTTTCATTAATAACGCTGTTTGGTTCTTTTAATAGAATGTGTGTGCCACGCTTTATTTTATTAATTGAGGTGGCTAAAGTGTGACGCACCCATTAATGGGGAATTCTGTTGCTTAAAAACAGCTTTCAGTATAGCTTGGAGAAAGTTCTGTTACACTTAAACACTTGAAATGGACGAGAGGGGATTAAAAGCAATGGAGAAATGAGAAAATCAGAAATCTCCACTCTCAGAGCAGCGAAAAGTAGGGCCACACTGCGGAACAGTGATATAACATTGATAATACCTGACATATCTCAGCTGCACTTACTTCTCTGTGCTAGGATTTAGCCTCAACATTGAACTCTGAGTGGGCTGATTGATCTTTTGTGACTGCTTTGCCATCAAAACACAGGGTGGCGGGTTTGAAGTCAGCGTGTACGCTTCTGTTTCACTCACAGGAAAGGAGAAGAACTGATTACTTACTGGCCGTTTCCAGATGCCGGTAAATGGAACAAATCTTTTGAAGGCAAAGGTGTTTCATGTGTGCGTGTCGGGGGATGTGTTAGTTGGTTTTGGGTTTTATTGTTCTTGGTTAAGGGGAGAAGAAATGGGAAGGTGGTATGCAGGTCGCGTGCATCAGCAGAGATGGGAGATCAGGGAGAATGGAAACTATAGCTGGAGAAAAACACATCTTTTTCTGGAGCTGAGCTTTTCACAGCTTAAAGAGGGGTTTTAAAAAGTCCAGTGCTATTAGGAGTACAATGTTTCTTTCTAAACTGCTCTCTGGATGCTTTGTTTTCTAGTGTTTAAACTTAGCCATTTCTAAAGTGACAGTTTATGTAATTCCCCTACTTCATCGGTGGTCAGAGCTCCCTTCAAGAAGTCTGTGGTGGCCACGCTGAACTTGCTGAGATACCTGTGCTGGTGGATGAGTCAATCCATTACATTAGACGGGGGTGGTTTTATAAAACTCCTTTGGAATTTCCTTCTGGTTTGGAAACATGAAGAGCCCACAAGATAATGATTTTAGTATCCATTCAGTGACACCCAAAAAGGCACAAAGGTGTGCCAATTCTATAAAACTGTGTGCAGGGAATGATCAGTAGTGCCATCAATACCTCATTTTCTAGTTAGTCGGTGCTTTAGTTGGCTTTTATACTCCAATCTGCAAGCATTTTCAGCTGATTCAAGAATACAATTATATGTGTAAAGATGCAAAATTGGCAATATGGAATAAAACTAAAAAAGCTGAAGAACATATTTTCTGATAGTGCAAATATTTGTGCTAGAAAAATTGTGTGAATAATTATTCTTCAGATGATTTTGGGTGTTGGCCAATTCCTTTGTTTTACTGCTGAAGGCTGTTTTCCAGACAGAATGTATTGGTTGGAGTTCTTTGGTGTAAAAGGTGATCACTGTAAAAGGTTGGCTTTTGGTGGACAACAGATGAGGCGAGTGAACGGCTGCTGAGAACAGCAAAACCCCTCTAGAGCCAGGGGTTTTCAGAGAAGACTAGGAGTTGCAATGGAGAAAAGCAGGACACTAGGGAAAGCAAAAAACAAGCAAGTAATTGCGTCTAAAATGTGAGGGATTACCCTGGTCCAGAAACCCACTACGGTGAATGTTGAGTAGGGTCAAGGGAGGGTTTAACTAGCAAACAAAACGGGATAGGATGGATTAAGAAAATGCAATGCTGCACCTAAATAAATTCCATAAAATGCCTGTGGAGGAAGATTTTTGAAAAAAACTTTCCTATTTTTAATATTCACTGTAACTCGGCCCTCTTTGCCTTGAAGTTTTCTTTTTATTGATATCTGCTTTATGGCCAAAGCTCACTCTGCGTTTATTAGCTTTTCCAAACTGGTTTGGCTTTGTGTCTTAAGTTTTTGGTGGTTTTATCGAATTTATTCTGCCCAGCAAAAAAACCTGAATTGCTCAGATGCATGCTGTAAGACGAATTGTGCAAGAGTGAAGATAGGAATCTTCAGGATTGCTGTTTGACAAGTGAGTTCTTTTATAAGCAGCATATTTTTTTTGTAAGCAGCATATCTTCCTTTTAATCTCATATTGACAGTTTTATTCATATATTTAAAATTCTAATTTAATTTATAGACACACATATATAATGTGTATATTATTTTGAAAAAAAAAACAAAGAAGTCCCCCCATTCCCCGTCCTGGTATATCAGGAACAAATGCACGCTCATCCAACATATTTCTCTAATATGTTTCGGCAAGATATAATAAAAACGTTAACAGGGGACAGGAAACCAACATATTTGAACTTAACTGAATCAATGTAAACCTGGGAATGAAGGGAAAAATGAAGATTTTTAGCCAGGTCTGGTATTCAAGGTGTGTTTCTTTGGTATCGAAGAAGCCTCACAGAGCAAAAAATAGGATCTTAGTTATTGTCATAGAAGTCTTGATACAGAGTTTAGGACAGAAACAGCTTAGCTTTTAAGATATAACTTCAATTATGGAAATAATGAAAGTCAGTTTTTCATCTGACATGGTGTCAGTTTGTGATATGCACAGTGTGGTACAGACCACGGATAGGGGCTGGGAAATATTTGTGAAAATAGTATTCTTTAGTTGATCTAAAGTCATTGAAATCAGTTTTCTTACGTGCTTGGGTGATCAAGCTTTTCTTAGCATTTAGTCAAAAGGATGTGACATGCTACTAAATTCTAATTAAAGCTTTATTATGTTAATGTTTACAAATCACAGAATGCCATGTTGGAAGGAACCTCAAGAATCATTTGATTCAACTTATTGGGGTGATCTGTAGTTTCAATGAGATGACCCAGCACCCTGGCAAGCTGAGCCTTAAATTGCTAAGCAAATATGGAATATCCGTCAGAGTAAAATTGAGTTTTAAAAGTTCCTGAAAATAAGTAATTTAAAAGCAGGAGTCTTATGTTCCAATTCTTATGCTGTGGCTTAATTTGGTGGCTTTTTAGTTTTATCTGCATCTAATAGTTTTTAAACTTCACCTGAATGACATGGCACTATGAGGTTGTCATACATACTTGTCTAGGTGTTGTAATCTCTGTATTTATTGATGGACACTATTTATTATGTCTAACATTATATCTAACGTTAACTTACATTGTAATTGTGAGGCTACAATTTTATTGATGACACTCTCACCTCCCTGTTCAAAAATAACTTCATAGGTGCCGTTTTGGAAGCAAATAGTAAATGGGATGGAATCACATTTCTGTTTGCCTATAAGGGAGGTGTTTGCTTATAATCCCTTTTTCAAGTTCTTTCAGACTGATAACTTAGTGAAGCTTTTGAAGATTAATACTGTATCCTGTGTTGACACTAATCTAAATATTTGACCATTTAATTAGTATTAGCAAGCTCTAAACTTCTGAATGATCGCTATGTAGCTGTTCAGTGTCAGTGTGTTAAAAATGGTTGGAAAAACTGATTTTTCACTGTCATCCAACATCTGTGACAAGGCTGAGGTAAGGAAGGGCTGTGATACACAATGTAATTTTGTGCTGCATTGTATTTGCAGAGCGTACTCCAGTATTGAAGTGCAGGTGACGTGGGGGGGAGGGTGCTGTGCTCTGCAGTGGCTTGTATGCTGATGCATGTAAATGAAGTACAGCTTGCAGTTTGAAATCAGTGCTTATAGACTTTGTTCTGTAAAAATCAGGCATTCACAACCTCGCATCAAAATGTTTTATTAACTTTAAAGTGAGTGGACATCTTGTGTCCTCTTCTTGGTGTTTTTTTCCGGAGTAATAAAACACTAAAGGAAATTACTTCTTTTCATTCCCCCCCCAAGTCATTCCTGTTCTGTTGCATCTTAATCTCAACAAGTATTTCATAAATAGTCTAAAGGTTGCTTCCCTTTTTAAAAAAGGTTCATTTTCTAAGTTCCATGACACACTTCAGCTCTAATTCTTTTAATGTATATTGTTCAAACTGTATGCCTTCCCTTCACAAGCACGGAATACTGTCTGTTTGCCTTGCTCCTTATTTAAGTAACTACTAAGGACTGCAGGAACTCATATAATAGAGCTATTAATTATATAAAATTAAAACAATCTTGCTTTAATATGGTATAGACAATTGGTTAAAATTTACCTTTCTCCTAGGCTCAGCTGTTAATTTTTCCCTCTTGCAGCAAGCTGCCTTGATAATAAATGTCCTTCCATTATCAGCAATTTTCTTCTAAGCTCTGTCAGCTGATTTTTGTCTTTCTGATGTTTCATGTTCCAGCAGATCTTTGGCTCTGTGTTTATTATCAAGAGGCAGAAAAGCATAAAGTAGCTGTGCTTGGGTGTACGAAGGTGCTGCGTTTTGTGAGTGTCCTTGTTGGGGTGGGGGGTGTTTGGAGAGTTTGAAACAGTGTTTACCTGCGGGTGTTGGTTGGGATCATCATTTGATGAAACATTGATATTCACTGAGAGAAAAATGAAGGAAATTATTCATCTGGTTTGGGTTAGTAAATAAGACCAATATAGTCAGTGAGAAAGCTTGTGACAGTGCCAAAGTTAATAAGAAGTTGAGATGAGCTTTGCTGTTATGTTCAAAGGATCTCTTCTTCCACAAACATCAGATACTTTCCGTCAGATACTGGTGGAATATCAGAAGCCTCCTTGCCATCAGTGAGTCGTACGTGCTGTGCTCTGCGGTCAGTGTCCCTGCATGGGAGCCAAATGTTCAGAGATACCAGAGTGTCTCCAGTCCCAGCTGCCCTTTTTTTCTTTTATGTGATTTTGCCCTGGGAG
The DNA here is from genome assembly GCF_032191515.1 of Phaenicophaeus curvirostris. Classification (NCBI taxonomy): domain Eukaryota; kingdom Metazoa; phylum Chordata; class Aves; order Cuculiformes; family Cuculidae; genus Phaenicophaeus; species Phaenicophaeus curvirostris. The sequence continues at coordinate 9,781,095 of NC_091400.1, read as the reverse complement.
AGGAGGGAGGGAGGAAATGCTGGGAATCACCTTGGAGGTTTTGAGTCTTTTACGTTAGAGAATATTACCACTGTTAAGTTAACCACTGTTGAGATCTGCTCAGAGAAGTCCTTGGATTCAAAGGAAGCTCAAAAGGATTAAGAGTCTGTATGGACAAATGCTGTAAGGAGCTCCCAGTAACAATTTTCCTTTTTAATGTCTAATTATGCCATTTTCCCATCTCTTGTTCATCACACGGTTTGTCGTGATTGCAAGTACTAGCAGTGGTTAGAGGTCATTGGTGCCTTTCTTCAAGGTGCTAAATGTTATAGTACCAGGTCCTGTTTTCCCTCTCTCTTTTTCAAGAAAGGCTCATTGCTTTCTGAAGAACAGGTCTTTAGTTTTTATCTAGTAGACACAAGGATTTGGGAATTGTGTTCCAACCAAGATTGAGAGCAAGACTGGTCTGGTGGGAGGTGTCCCTGCCCGTGGTGGGGTTGTTGGAACTGGATGAGCTTTAAGGTCTGTTCTAACCCAAACCATTCTCTGATTCTGTGAAAGGAGCCATCACAGTGAAATGGAGTTCTTGGGGTCTGCAGTGAATCCCAAAAATGTCTCATTGTTGTTCAGTGATAACATGCATAGCATAGGGGAGTAATTTTAGGAGTTTTCATTGTGGGTTTGTGTGCTGCCGCAGCAAGTTCACATCATTTGTGTTCTTGACCAATAAAATGTTCAACTAGTTCGGTTTGAAATTGTTCTAAGTGTTCATCGTGTTTCCACACAGCAAGTGAATTGCTAGCTTAAAGCCATATTTTTTAATATATATGTGCATATATAAAAGGGACAAATGCAGAAGTTTTTCTTTTCTTTAAAAAAGAAGGTTCTCTTTTCTTCCACAGTTATTTTTAAACTTTTTTTCATTTCTTAACAGCTAAGTAATTTTAATATTCAATTATGTATCAGGGTTTCTTTGGTGTAAGTGGGAATGACCTTAATTAAATGAACAACAAACCCAAAGTAAACCCCCTTCCACCGTTGTTTCTGTAGCCAACTCTCTACTTATTTGTGTTTTGGAAGGACTGCGAGTGTTGAAGCTGCAACTAAGCTTGTATTTGGTTTTATTATTCTTGTGTATGTTACTGGATATTCACAGTAGATGTTAACAAAGTCTGGTAGAAAGTATTATCTTCAAGTGACTGTGGGAAATGCAGAATGTCAGTGGCAAAGCTTAGAAAGTTGTTGCAAGTCTTCTTCAAACTCAGTGCTGTTCTTAAGCCAGTTGTTAATTAGCGGGGCATTTTTATATCTGTAAAGAACTGAGCAATGAACAAAAAAAAAATGCAATTCTATTAGCATCACAGGAGAGTAGCAAGAGCCATGCAGCCCAGGAGAGAGTCAAGTGCCGAAGTTAAATAACCCACTTCATCTGTGGAAAAGCATTGTATAAACCTAAGCAAACGAACACGTCCTCGGCAGAGGAGAATCAGCTCCAGACAGTTCAAACACAGACAATTGAATAACAAGAAAGTAAATGCAGAGTGGAGGAGAAGGCTGTCTGCCTCTATTCAGTAAATGGAAACCAAATAAAATATTTCTATAGAGGTTTTCTACAAACAGTGTCTGTCTCTCTGTTCTTGGGAATCAAAAAAAGCAAATTAAACTTCTCTCCTCGGAGCTGAAACAGACTGTGAGTTCTCCTTTTGAACAGAGAGAGTGCACTGCAGTGGAATCATAGAACGCAGTCATTTGAAACAGCCCAGAAGGAATGCCCTTTGAGGAAAAAGCGTGGGTTTGGGGTTTGTTTTTAATTCATTGAGGACAGTGTTAAGAAAGAAGTTGGCAAAGCTCTCAGACTTTGAGATGTGTAAACAATTGGTTGCTACTTAGATATGTTATTCAGTAGGGACTTACAAATTATAACGGATCCCTACATGAGCATGGGGTGAGACTGCGACAGGTTTTTTGTTTTCTTTTTTAAAGAATAAAATGTTTGAGATTTTTGAGTTAAATTTGATCTCATAAGATAAATATGAGGAAAGGGTTCTGAGTCTTTGAAGAAAGTTCTTAGGTTGTCATTTATTTAGATATGCTCTAAATATACTTTAGCGATGTGTAAATAATAAGTTTTTCTACTCCAAATACCTTTTGTACTGAAGAGGTACAGGAACAGGTTTTTATACCATAAATGCGATCTAATCAAAGCACAATACCTAGGTATTCCTTAAATACAACTTCTTTCCAATAAAATGGATGATGAGGTTGTGGCTTTGTTAGGACTGGGGTACTTGAGTATGAGCCATGTATTGCTGTTCTTTCTGATTCATATTTGTACAGGCTTGCTCAGTGTCGTATCAGCATATAAACTGTGGAAGAGATGTACACACCTCTATACTTATTTATTTATTTAGCTGCCAGTTCCTTGCACAGCTTTCTAGTTTGGCATATTTGGCCCTTCAGAACTGGTGACGCTTGGTTCCATCTCTCTCCCAAAGCACAGACCGTATTGGCAGACAGCAAATCCATTATGTGATGCTCAGTGAAGTCATTGGATGTCCTAATGTAACTTTCTTCATAATATCACTTAATTTTAGTTTAAACAAGATCATTAGTGACTGGGAATCCTTGCAATCAACTAAATCGACAGATTTTTAACTCTTAACTTCTTTCTCTCTAGGCAGAACTAGTGAAAGGGAATCTGCAAAGCGTTGGACTCACGCTCCGGCTCGTGCAGCCCAAGGAAGATGATGCAGGGCACGTTGTTATTGAAACTGTGACTCCAAACTCACCTGCTGCAGCTGCTGATCTACAGAGAGGAGACAGGCTTCTAGCGATTGGCAGTGAGTAATAGTCAGCTTTTAAAATAAGCATTGCCTTGCAAAAGGAAAGGATGTTTCTGTATACAGTTCAACTAGACTGCCTTTCTCAACACCTACAGCTATGCCTGGCACTCAGAATAAAACCCAACATTTGTGTATTTATGGGCACTTAAGGTTATCATTCACTTAATTCATTTCCATGCATGTTTATTTGCTCTCTGCTATGTAAAAGCCAAAATAAAGTTGAGTAAACATTTGAATGTAAATGTATTATGAACTACTCTAGTAGTGATGCAATGAGATTCTCTACAGACCAGAGCTTAACCAGCGCAATGGGTTCCTGAGGTTACGTACTGCCTGAATCCCCATTGCATTGCCTTAGTGATTTATAAGTGTTTTAAGTTGCTCCGAAGAGGGAATTGATGATTGCCCTAGAAGAAGGGAGTGTTCGCTCTTACATGATGGCCTGCATGACTTTATTTGGACTGTATGCTCATTAAGATATTTTAACTTGCATATAATTTGCTGAATCTTACCATAGGCTGCAGATGCTGTTAAAAGGGTCTGAAATCTGATGAGAGAGGGGGTTCAGTTCCCTCAGGCACACTGAGAATATAGCATCGTGCCTGTACTTTGTTAACACATTGGAACTATTTTCTTTGTTAGCTTGCTTCTGTAATTATAACCATATTTAAAGATGCCTGTCTCTTTTGAATCCTTTGTTAAATGCCTGCTGCTGAAAAGTCCAAACTTATAATCAAAGGTTAGAAATGTTAGCATATAAAATCAATGTTACTCTATAAGATTACAGCATTAGTAACAAACAGGAAGCTGGAGTATGTATCCTAGTATAATTTCCAGCTCCTGAAGTGATGTATTTGTAGGAATAAAACAGAAAGGATCCATCTGTTACATTTTAATTAAGCTTTGCTGTCATAATTGACTTCCTCTGTTGGTGAGCAACAGTTACTATAATAATGAAAGATCTAAGCATGTTTGTTGACTATTTGGGGCCATTTAGATTGTTATCATAATTAAAATATAATCTTTCTTTTTCTTTTCTAATAGATGTTAAAATCACGTCAACTGTCCAAGTGTTGAAGCTCATTAGACAGGCTGGGGACAGAGTTTTAGTCTTTTACGAAAGGCCTGTTGGGTATAATCAGCATGGTTCAGCACTGCAGGATGGATTTGGACAACTGGAAGACTCTGCCTTCTTGACCCAGCCGGAAGATGACCAAGCTAATTTATCAACTGATGTTGATAACAGAGATTTAGATTTAGATTTTGAAGAACTGGCTTGTGAATCGCCTGACCAAAAAGAAGATCTGCCAACGACCGTAAGTCCCAAACGTTCAGTAGTAACGCTTGCTGCTAAACCACTTGGAACTATATCTCCAATTCTGAATCGAAAACTGCATTTAGGAAACTATCAGACAACATCAAAGATGCAACAAAAAGATGGAGCTAAAGTGGCAACACTCAAAACTGTTGAGAGTTCAGAGTCACTACAGCAATCAGGTAAACAACCACAAGGATCCGGTACAAAGCCTCCTGTGCCACCTCGACCACAATGTAAGTTTTTGTCTACTAGTGAGTCTCAAAATTTGTTAGAAATTGGAGGTGTATCCTCTGAAAAACCAGAGAGGCCACCTCCACCTGCAAATAATGGAGAGAAATGTACAGAGAAGGTAGTAAAGAACAGTGATCAAATGGAAGACCCAATAGTACCAAAAGTAACAGCACCAAAACAAGATACATCAAAAGAGGGACTTCCAGAAAATGCACGTAGTTACAAAGATAGTGCAGATGATCATAAAGCATGGGAATCACCAGAAATTCCTTACAAAGCCCAACAAGGCAGATGGCCAAGGACGAGAACATCCTCCTGTCTGTTTGAAGTAGAAGGATACCATAAGTACCTTAACGTTGCACTGTGGTGCAGGGACCCTTTCAAAGCAGGTGGGTTCATCTGCTTAGGATATACAAGCATAAAACTTGAAGAAATCGCTTTAGATGCTCTAGTTACATCCTCAATGGAATATGCTGGAACGTTTAAACTGGATGCTCCTGCATCCAAAGCAGCAGTCACTAGAACAGCATTGCGGAACTTGACAACGCACAAGGGATTCAATGAAAAATTTTGTTATGGTGATATAACTTTACACTTCAAATATTTAAAAGAAGGTGAAGTCGATGATTCAACCTTTCTTATGGAGAAGGAAAGGGAATGCCATTTGGAAGAAGAAGCTCGTACAGTCCAGAAAGAGGATCCTTATTTGGGACAAATTGTTTATATGGAGAACACGCATAACTTTCAAGATACTCAGTTTCAGAACCCAACATGGTGTGATTACTGCAAAAAGAAAGTGTGGACTAAAGCAGCTTCGCAGTGCATGCTCTGTGCTTATGTTTGCCATAAAAAATGTCAAGACAAATGTCTAAATGAGATGCCCTTTTGTATCGGAGCTGCGAAGCGGCTTGATCGACCTGTGGGAGGTTGTAGAACGGAAGGGCAGGAAGCTCCCCAAGCTGCATCCTCTCGTGTTGATTCGGAATCTAAATCTGTTAACAGAACTACAGGTTTGACCAGGCATATCATCAACACAAGCACTCGCTTGTTAAACCTGCGTCAGGTTCCCAAAACTCGCCTTTCGGAGCAAGGAACAGAGCCGGTAGAACCTTCACCAAAGCACACACCAAACACTTCTGATAACGAAAGTAGCGATACTGAAATAAGCGGGCCAAGCAGTCCTTCCAAACGTGCAGCAGGTACTGGGACAAAGCTGGTCCAAAAAGAGGGCGGTCTGGATGACAGCGTCTTCATTGCAGTGAAGGAGATTGGACGAGATCTCTATAGAAGTTTACCCACAGAGGAGCGTTTGCAGAAATTGGAATTTATGTTGGATAAGTTGCAGAATGAGATAGACCAGGAGCTGGAAAATAATAATTCACTTGTTAAAGAAGAAAAGGAGACAACCGATGCAAGGAAAAAAGCCTTGATTTCTGCTGCACTGGTTAAGTCTGGTGAAAGACTGCAGGCCCTTACGCTGCTAATGATCCATTACAGGGCGGGCATTGAGGATCTCGAGTCTTTGGAGAACATGTCAGTAGAGCGGCAATGCAAACAAGTGACTAAAGATGCAGAGGAATGCAAACAAGTGACTAAAGATGCAGAGGAATGCAAACAAGTGACTAAAGATGCAGAGGAACACAGACCAGCAGAAGAAACTGATAACGAAGATGTCAGTCTGACGGAGGCTCCAACATTCAACATATCGGAAGAACCAGTTGATCCTCTTGATGCAGTAGGCTGATAGTTATGTATTTAGCCTTTGAAGGGTTGGACTAAAAGATTACTTTGCACTTAAACACACAAATTAATTTAAAACACTGGTATAATGTACATGTCCTGCTTCTCCACAGTTATTTGCCTGTGTAAGAGTATGGCTAGTTATGGTTCTTTTCCAGCTACAGCGCCATCATTTGGTTAAACTGGCTGGGTGAAACTACAGTTTGGGGTTTATATTGGAAATTTATTTTTAATAACTTATTTTTATTTTTTCTAAGTATGAAACCTTACCATTTCATGTCCATATGTGGTGTCCTTTGTGTTTTATTTGCCCCCTTCTCCCTCTTCTATTTTATTTTTTTTTGGAGCCAGTGTTTTCAACAGAAAACTGGCAGAAGTTTTGAAACGTTTTGTTTCCATTCTATGATGAAAAACAAATAAGCTTGTTGCATGCCGAAGTTGATGACTGACACAGAAATCACTGAGGGACCGGGCTTTACGGTGTTGATCGTGGTTAATGTGCATCTTGTAGGTAGTTGTGTCTTTTTTGCCAAACATGCCATGAGAGTAAACAAAAGGTCAATATTTACTGCAGTTAACGTTGCATATCATTTGTTTTCTATATTTTTAATACAAGAACTTCTCATAGTTCGGAATTAACATGAAATGTAGTAGTGCTATGCTAGAAATAGTCCTTCTTAGAACTTTGGGCTATTGTACCATAGTTGAATAATGATATGTGTCAAAGGACATACCAGTATCTCGTAATGATTTAATTGGGAATGTTTGAGATAAGAACCTGGCTTCCTTAAAGAGCAAAATGACATGTTTTAAGTGTTGTTCTTCACAGGAGTTGGAGGTTTAATTGCATTCTATGAAAAAGCATGTAATGGTGGTTTAATTTAAAAAAATAGTAATATTTTGCTGCAGACTTTTCAATTTCTGAAGGCTTAAGGTACAAAATACTTCACAAAATGGTGTTCTCTCAATGCTTTTGAGTAATCATAGAGTGGTAAGTTCTGTTCAGCTTCTTGCACAGAGTAGACAGAGCAGAAAGATCGCCTTTGTCAGAAGAATGTCTTATAATGTGTATAACAGGTTTTGTTGGGGTCAAAAGAAGCGAGCCCAGTAGAGATGAGGAAGACTTTCAGCCAGCAGCTTTTGAAAAGGACTGTCTGGTCTTGTGCTACGTGTGAACTGTGGATCTTAGCATCACCTGGCTAAGGCCATTATTTTTTTATTTATTTCCTGTAAACATGTCTTGTTCCATCTTCTGTGTATAGAAATGCCACATCAAATACCATCTTTATTTTAGGTACTGTGTTAGGTACTGGTATCATTATCACTGGTAGTAGAAAAAAAAGCCTTTGTGGAAATGGAATTGAATCTGAGATGGTAAAATAACTCATTGAAATCTTCAGGTAATGTGCCTCTCCATTGAATTTTTCTTCTTGGTTTCTTTTGTGATGGGTAAAATAACAAACAAAAAACCAAACAGAACAGATACTTCCACTCATGCAACTATTGCACTTTTTATGAGTTCTGGGCAGTTGATACTTAGGTGATGTATGGAAAACACTATCCATGCTAAAATAAGCATGTGACACACTTCTGAAATTAAGCTTCAGCAAATAACCGCACAAAATTAGCTTCCCTTATTGAATAAAAATTATTTAACCTATACTTGCTTGAGATGCCTATTAAGAACTTCCCCACTCCATTCTCTTGGTGGCTTTACCATTGGTGGTGATATGTAGTCAATCTCCATCAGTGTTTGCTTACGGACTATAAAAGGTTTCAGATATATCCAAGTACATCTTTCAAACCCTGATACACATGAAGGAGCTGTGAAAACAATGCAAATACTCATTTAAAAATGCATTCAAATGCATTTAAATTGACTCATGTAATGCAGTGGGTGAGAAAAGCTGGGCATAGTTTTCCTCTTAGAGCATTGCTAATGATGATTGTGAGAGAGAAATCCAATGTAGTGCAATATTTTTACATCTGCCGAATGGGAAAGAGCAAAATAGTTGCATTTTAGTGATTAAGAAGGAAAACACAAATTCCTGTTTGGCATTAATTACAATAAGCAGTGAATCTCAAGGGGAAAATTGTAATACTACATTCCTGGTGTAATCTTTGCTTCGTGCTTGACTGTAAATAGCTGAAAATAAAAAATACCACAGAAAGCAAGAATATCTTGACTTAATGATATCCAAATAGGTGGCAGCTACACACATTTGCAGAAGATCTGCCTAATATGATTTTGTTGGCTCTTATTTTATCATGAGAATAAGCTTTAATAAAATAGTTTTGCTAAATTATCAACTTCTTTGCATTGTGTTAATATATTTTTTTTGTTTATATTGCAGTAGTTAAGCATCTAAATCTACTACTTAGAGGAAAGGTTTTGGGGAGAAAGCCACACATTTTGTGTTAAACAAAACTACCCATTGCTGGGTTAATTGGGCTTTTAGGCATTCTTATTTTTATTCTACACAGTTTAATAGTAGACATAAATATCTTTCCCAATAGTGATTCCAGTTGATTGTTCACAGAGCTAGAGAATCTTATGAAGTACTAAGGGCACTTGTGAGCTTTAAGACCTTCAGGCTCTGCTCAAATCCTATTGCTGTTCATTTATTGGTGATAGCAACGACCACCAGAGTTAGGGCAGGGGAAGGGGTTGCCCAAGAAAACTTCTGTCTTGCCCTGTCCTTCAGAAAATCTTAATGCATAACTAAAGAAATCATTACTGGTTTACTAATCTAATCATTTTTTTCCCCTTATAATTCCTTCCCTTGGGCTTCCCCCCCCCCGCCCCCAGTGAGAAATAAAGCATGCGTGGAAGCTTACTACTACAGGGGAAAACCAAGCTGTGGGAGCAAATGAAGCAAGTGACTTTATTGCACTTAAAGTCAAACAGAAAATTACACAAAATAGGAAAGAAACCCATTTTTTGGTGTGCATTTGCTGTGACCTGAAGTTACTGCCTGACTTGGCCAATAGAGTTTGTGTTGCATCACTTATTCCTCCAGGGTAGGAAAATCTGAACTTTGTCAGGGCCTTAGACCAGCATTCCAGTACCTGAAAGGGCTACAGGAAAGCTGGTGAGGAGCTTTTTAGAAGGGCGTAGAGTGACAAAGTGAGGGGAAATGGCTTTAAATTAGAAAGGGGAATATTTAGATGAGATTTTGGGAAGAAGTTCTTCACAATGAAGGTGGTGAGGCTGTGGCCCAGGTTGCCCAGAGCAGTGGTGGCTGCCCCATTCCTGGAGGTGTTCAAGGCCAGGTGGGATGGGGCTTGGAGCCCCTGATCCAGTGGGAGGTGTCCCTGCCCATGGCAGGGGGTGGGACTGGATGGGCTGTGAGGTCCCTTCTAACCCAAACCATTCCATGATTCTTCACCCTTACTTAAAGAATATCCAGAGCGGGCCCTGGTGCTGCACCTCCTGGCTTTCTCTATTTCCTCTGCCCAGCAGCCACAGGATGGGCTGAGCGGGGAAGCTGTCACAGTTACTGAAACAAGTCATGTGTGTTTATGAACTGGAGGGAAAATGATGTGTCCCAAGTTCTAAATGGCCTAAAAATGAGATGTGCTTTCCCCCTATATGTTAGCTTTCCCCCCGTCTAACACACAGCAAAATACAACAAAGCATGAGGAGGATTCTTTTTTTATTACTATTATTTTATCTTCATTACAATAGATGATGAGTTCCTTTTAGATAACTTTATTTTAATGGGGTCTGAATGCATCGTTATTGACAAAGCAATACTGGAAATTTGATCCACTCTATTGATCATATTTTTCTGACCACGGTATATACACTTTACAAAACTCTATGTAAACATCATCTCTATGTTGTGGTACATAAACCAGCTGCAGTTACAGGAAAGAAGGCACATAAAGATTTGAATTGTACAAATGAGGAGCTACACCACGGCTGAGAAGGATATGGAGAGGAAAGTGGCCCTGCCCACACAGCGGGGTTGGAACTCTAAGATCCTTGAGATCCATTTCAACCCAAACCCTTCTATGATTCTGTGAGAGGGGATGGTTTTAAACCACTTTCTTCCAGAGGCTAATTTCTCCCCATGCAGGTGGGGACTGACTGACAGTGCTTTACCTGTATCAGACTAGTAATGTCCCCAAATGGGAACAGAAGCTGGCAACAAACATGTTTTTTTTTTTTTTAGAAGTAAAGTTAATATTAACTTCTGTTTTTCAAATTAAATACATATTTAAGTACATCTGAGCCTTGAGCAGCCTGGTCCAGTGGGAGGTGTCCAGGGGGTTTGGAACTGGATGATCTTTAAGGTCCCTTTCAACCCAAACCATTCTGTGATTCCATATTCAATTTCTAGATGTAGATGCAAATACATGTAAAAGTTTTTTGTTTGAACTGCTCATCACCTTATTTTCAGTACAGGCTAAGACTAAATACAGCTTTTCTTAACCAGTTACTCAAGATGCATCTAAAATAAAATTGAGATATGTTAAAAATACAAGATTCAAAAGACAGAAAAAGTTTCTTCGTGCTGTTCTTATTCCCCTAAGGGTATAAGAACAGCACTCATTCGTACCTATTTGTCTACCTGGTGTTTTGGAGGCTTCCTATTGCACAACTGGTTAATTAAAACTTCGTTAAATAGTCCTGACTACTAGCAATGCGCTCATCTGTTGAAAATGGTTTCCCCCAACATTCCACAAGAGGTTCAGGGAGAGCTCATGTTTTACATTTGGCAAAGTTATGCCTTTTATTTTACTCATGTATGATCTAAAGTCAATCAAAACACTCAGAGTGGTGTCTGTGGTCTGAAATCCAGCCTTCAGGGCCTGCCTGTGTACTTACGAGGGTACCATGTAAAAGGATGCAAATTAATAGATGTTCCTTGAGTTTTCCTTTTTTTTTTTTTCCGCAATTAGAGGAGAGAGACCCAAGCTCTCAGCAGCAACTTATGACTCCAAACAAAACATGGAATATTGAGTTAATGGGTTGGATTTAAAAAACAAATAGTGAAAATTCACGTTTATACAGCTTTATACTACACATTTAATCAAAATATAGTGTGATATTCAATAAAATTAAATACAGAAAATAAAGATTAACACTATACAAATCCTCTATAAAAGCTTTCCCCCCCTAATAAGGCGGTTGGCAGTCTGGGATGGATAATATACCTTTGGTTTGCTCGACGGTTTCACTATTAAAGGTACAGTACAACTAGAATCTATATCTGGATGAGATGTTTCACATGAAACACTGCATTTTGTACACCAAAAATACATTATATGGCTTTTCATGTTCATTTTAATCACTTTCATATTCTTCTTCATCGCATATGGGGTAGGACTGGATGTTGTTCTGGGTATACATCTTTGTTTTCACAGGACAGTTGTGATCCATGAGTATCGCCTAGAAGAAAACAGTGGGAATATGAACATCAGTGCTTTGCATCCAGCTGAGCTCCGTGGTTGCCTCCAACCCAAAGCCATTCACCAGTCAGGGATTCACCCTTTCAAAGGAGAACCCAGATGGATTTCAATGAGAGTATATCAAGTCCATAGGTGGGATCTTGGCCCTGGAGACATCACCAGCCACTTTCTATTACTGTAGTGGAAGCAGTACTTGAGCCCGTGTTGTAAGTTCAAATACATCTGCCTGCTCTCCAGTTACAACAATTTAACTCTCTGATATTGCATTGCCAACTCTTAAAAGACAGACGAATGAACAAGGAGGCCTGTTGCCCAAGCCAAGACCCCCTTATGAGCTTTGCTTTTCCCCACCCCTTTCCACAGAGCTCCAGAACAGCCTAACCAGGCTCTGCTGGGAGCGTTGGACACAATACCACAGCTCAACACCCCTGGCCACCTAAACCTGGTTATCATAGTCGAGGGCCAGCCACAATATCTCATCCTTCTGGGTGAATTTTTCTAGGAGCCTGCACTCGCAGCAATTCTGCAACTGATTCCATGTTGAGTGTGATTAAAGCCCAAGCTTAATTAATTATGCAAAGAGCACAAAGTAAGGACTCTCCTTTAACTCTTTCTGAACCCAAAAGAAATGCTACATCGGTTCCCTGAGAGCAGCCACGCTGGAAGTATGAGTCACCTCTGTGTCTGCCCAGGGAAGTGGTGGCTGCCCCATCCCTGGAGGTGTTCAAGGCCAGGTTGGATGGGGCTTCGAACAGCCTGGTCCAGTGGGAGGTGTCCCTGCCCATGGCAGGGGGATTGGAACTGGATGGGCTTTAAGGTGCCTTCCAACCCAAACCATTCTATGATTCTGCGATTTAAAGTTATTTGGGGGGATGCAGATGTTGTGGAAGGTGTTTAGGCAGTGGGGAGAGATCCTGTCTCTTCAGCGGTCACTGTTACAAGGAAAGCCCATGATAAATGTCATATTTCTACCAAACAGCAGCTTTTCTGTTCCTCAGCCTTAGTCAGTGTGTTAAAAAAAAAATAAATCAGTGCAGTCCGCAAAGGTCAGGAGAAAGGATTAACTGGAATCTCTGGGATTCTGCAGTCCAAATATGTGCAAAATGAAAGGTCTTTGGCCTCACATTTGCCACTGTTTCAGTCAGATTCATTTTTTTCCAGCTTCTGCTCTGCTCCTGCCAGTACAAAGAGCGAGCATCTTTCACAGCAGGTTCTGTTCCTACCTTGCAGGGATGTGGGGCTGCAACTCAAGACCATGGCCACACAAAATTAAATTGCCTTTTCACTCAGATAAACAATTAGCAACTACATTTTATGCCCAAGGATTTTCCAGCCCTGGAGTCCCAACAGGGATTGTTCTGCCTTGTAATTCTTTTGGGAGATTCCCACTTTCTTGGTGAGCAGAGGAAACCTAGTGAGCAAAGCAATGGGTCCCATCCTGCAGTAAGAGGTCTTCTGAACCCGATTTAGTATAAATCTATAGGAACAGCAAGTCTTGCAACAGCAGAAAAGGGGAGAAGATGAAGGACATTATAAGAAAGAGCAAATTGAGCTGCACAATTGGGAAAGGAAGGGAGAGAGGAGAATAGTAGAGAGAAGAGGGAAACAGAGGAAACAGAATACCAAAACCAAAGCAGGGATATTTTTTGGGGGTCACAGGCTGAGCAAACAGTCATCCAGAGGAGACACATTTGTGTGTGTCCTGGGGTAGAACTCATGGAATAACCAGGAGAACTCCTCACTCTGGGTCTAGGGGAAAATAGACTTAGATGTATACAGAGAGCAAATGTGAATATTGATGAGGGAGAAAAGCCTGTCAAAAGCTGTTAATTGCAGTATCACTAATGACTTGGGTCTCTTAGCCTCCAGTTTTAGGGATGTATCACAACACATTCACCTGCTCTGGAACTCATCTGCAAGGAACCAGGCAAGATCACTGCTTTGGCCAAGCAGCTGGGGAGCAGGGACTGCTACAGAAAACCAGTCATTGTCAAAGTTATGTTAAAAAAATTATCAGGATAAGACTTATGGTACAGACAGGATAAGAAAAGCTGTTAATTTATAAGGGCAGATGATCTGCACGGATAAAGAAGGAGGAGGAAAAAAACATCGTGCAAAATATACTGCAGAAGAGCATGGAGAAAAATAGATTGAGACACACAAAGTGCCAGAACAGTCAGGCACTTCAAGGAACATAAAAATGCCTTTTATACTGGCTCCACCCCAGCGTATGCTATTGCAGGTGAATGAATGTCTGCTGGACCCTGTTTGTTTTACAATATTGAATATGGGACTTTGTAAAATGTAACTAATAAAACGCTTTCCTTTTTACCTCCTGTATGTAGAAAGAAGCATAGAATCCCTAGGTTGGAAGAGACCTTTGAGATCATTAAGCCCAAGCGTACCTGTTCACTACTAAATCATATCCCTAAGAAGGGGAAACCTCATTCCATAGTTGATGCATGGGGCTAAATAAACTGTGCTGGTCCTGTACTGGGGGAATCAGAGGCAAAAATGCAGAAATAAATTCTTATGTGTTTCACTGAAAACAAAACAAACACAAAACCCAAAACCAGCCCAAAATATCAGAACCCAAAAGGAAAAAAAGAACATGTTCTGCTTACCATTTTCTCCTCTTTGGCAGGTGGACTTCGAAGGAAAAAACAGAGAGGAGCGAAGAGGATATCCACGATCCCTATAATTGTCATGAGCCATGGAAATCCAATGGCCTTTGCGATGGCACCACCAGCAGAGGGACCTTGTGTAAATGAAAATGGCCTTTTCTGAAGATTGCTCAAAACCAGCATTTGCAGCAGTCACTTTAAACAACAGTAATTTTCTATACAAAACTCACGTTTTACAAATTGATTTAGAATCATAGAATCACCAGGTTGGAAGAGACCCACCGGATCATCGAGTCCAACCATTCCTATCAAACACTAAACCATGCTCCTTAGCACCTCGTCCACCCGTGCCTTAAACACCTCCAGGGAAGGTGACTCAACCACCTCCCTGGGCAGCCTGTTCCAGTGCCCAATGACCCTTTCTGTGAAAAATTTTTTCCTAATGTCCAGCCTAAACCTCCCCTGGCGGAGCTTGAGGCCATTCCCTCTTGTCCTGTCCCCTGTCACTTGGGAGAAGAGGCCAGCACCTTCCTCTCTACAACCCCCTTTCAGGTAGTTGTAGAGAGTAATGAGGTCTCCCCTCAGCCTCCTCTTCTCCAGGCTAAACAACCCCAGCTCTCTCAGCCGCTCCTCATAAGACCTGCTCTCCAGCCCCCTCACCAGCTTTGTTGCTCTTCTCTGGACTCGTTCCAGAGCCTCAACATGCTTCTTGTGGTGAGGGGCCCAGAACTGAACACAGGATTCGAGGAGCGGTCTCACCAGTGCCGAGTACAGAGGGAGAATAACCTCCCTGGACCTGCTGGTCACGCCGTTTCTGATCCAAGCCAAGATGCCATTGGCCTTCTTGGCCACCTGGGCACACTGCTGGCTCATGTTCAGTCAGCTGTCAACCAACACCCCCAGGTCCCTCTCCTCCAGGCAGCTTTCTAGACAGACTTCTCCTAGTCTGTAGCACTGCATTTGAAGAATGTAAAGACATGCTTGTAATATACTATAAGCCTCTCCTGGCTCCATAAGCCACATCAATTGAAGAAGGTAGATACGCTCCCAGGGCATCTGCATCAGGCACTCACAGAGGCAGGGGGTCAGGGGAGAGTTATTCCCCTCACAGACCATTAGGGGCACAGTGGTGGTGTTAGTTTTAAGTGTTCCAAGGCCTCTTTCCTGGGAATATCCTATTCCAGTTCAGTATCTGCCACCTTCAAGCCTCTTACAGCTAACAAGGCTGAGCACGGCATCACATTGAGGATGGGAACAGATGCCAGAACACAATCAGAGTCACAAAAACATAGAATAGTTTGGGTTGCAAGGATCTTAAAGCCCATCCAGTTCCAACTCTTCTTGCCACAGGTAGGGACAACTCCCTCTGGATCAGGTTGCTCAAAGTCCCATCCAACCTGGCCTTGAACACCTCCAGGGATGGGGCAGCTGCCTGGACCAGGACCTCCCTCTCCTTACAAGAAAACATTTCTTGCTGAGATCTCATCTCAATCTCCCCTCTTCCAGCTTAAAACCACTCCCCCTCATCCTATCTCTGCTCTCACTCATAAAGAGGTGCTCCCCAACTTTCCTGTAGCCCCTTTCAGCACTGGAAGCTGCTCTAAGGTCTCCACAGATCCTCCTGACCAACCCCAACTCTCTCAGCCTGTCCTCATACAGGAGGTGCTTCAGGCTTTGGATCATTTTCATGGCGTCTTCTAGACTTGCTCTAACAGATCCGCGTCCTTCCTGTGCTAAGGGCTCCAGAACTGAAAGCAGGGCTCCAGGTAAGGTCTCACCAGAACAGAGCAGAGGGGGCAAATCCCCTCTGTCACCCTGCAGATCACACTTCTTTTGAGGCAGCCCAGGACAGGTTTGGCTTTCTGGGCTGCAAGTGCACATTGAAAAGGAAAGGGCTGGACTTACCTACAGCAAAGCCCATGCAAAGGGCAACATCAGCTATTGCATACACGCTGCCATAGACCGACACATGACGCAGATCTACAAGGTAACCCATAATTGGCATCATGGAGGAGTCCACCATTCCTGATTGTGAGGAAGGGAAATGCATTTCAGGAAAATGCTATTATTGTTTATTTGTTTTTTCCTATCTTGGCCAACTATGTGCTAAAAAGGGATGAAAAAAATGACTAAATGTACAAGAACAACTAAGTAAGCAAAAGTTTTATCTTAGACTCAAGATCTTCGCTCTGTTTGAGGTCAGATATGGACATGTATAGACGTGTGTGTGACACTTCATAGAAACATAGAATGGTTTGGGTTGGAAGGGACCTTAAAGCCCCTCCAGCCATGGGCAGGGGCACCTCCCACTGGATCAGGTTGCTCAAAGCACCATCCAACCTGGCCTCGAACACCAGTAGGGGTGGGGCAGCCATGGCTTCTCTGGAAAACCTTTTCCATTGCCTCCCCACCCTCACAGGAAAACATTTCTCCCTAAGAGCTCATCTCAATCTTCCCTCTTTCAGCTGAAAACCTTTCCCCCTCATCCTATCCCTGCACTCCCTGACTAAGAGCCTCTCCCCAGCTTTCCTGTAGCGCCTTCAGGTCCCGGAAGGCTCTTATGAGGTTCCCCCAGAGCCTTCTCCAGGCTAAACAATCCTAACTTTCTCAGCCTGTCCTCACAAGGGTGGTGCTCCAGCCCCTAGATCATCTTTGCGGCCTCCTCTGGGATGAGCCAGAGGACAAGAGAGATGCGAGCTTAGGGCATACAAACGACTGCTCAGTAACTATCCATGCAAAGGCTCCTATCTCATATTACCAGCCGAGTACCTTTGAATTAGGGGTAAGTTCTTGTTATGAACTTACACATACTGTAGGTCTAAGAGATTGCATTAGACTCCGGTCTATCAAATTCATTACATTGAATTTAACTTGCCTTTTGACCCAAATTTTCATTGCCAGCAAGAAACCACATGAGACAACTGACAGCCTTGCTGAGACACTGGGGATTTGTAGTTGTGTCTGTAGCTTCTTTCCTACCTACACATCCCATGTACATGAAGATGCCCCAGAATGTCCGCTGAACAGCCAACTGCTGAAAGCCAAGCTGTGACCCCTGCTCCAGCCTGACTGCATGGTCCAGCATAAGCAAAGCTCACAAGTACTACTTGAAAAAGAGTACATGCACATGGGCTTGGGAATTCCTAATGGTGAACAAAAAATGAAGCCTGTTTATTCCTTTTTTTTTTCCCTATGAACAACAAGAAAGACTTGGTTTTGGCCAGGGCACTGCTTTAACGTCTGAAAACATGGTATAAATTCATGGACAGTTTGAATGATCTGTTTAGGTCATTTGGAGCGATTCTTGACTGGTTTTAGAATCCAGCTTGTCTGACAGCAGCCTCCTTCTAACTGCCTGAGCAACATCCTTTAATCCTTCTTGCTTTACCTACCAGCCTGGGCCACAGCTCAAACCTCACTGCTGTAAGATCAGAGCAGCAACGAAACTCATTTTTCTTGTAACTTCAGCTGAAATCATTCTTACACAACAAACAGGCTCGCATGAAGTCATTAGGATTTGTCTTACCAATGGCAAGTCCAACTCCAAAATTTGGTGCTATAAGGCCATAGATGTTTTTGGCAAATGGCACCTGTAAAGGAAATTTCAGGCAGTTAATTGAAGCCACACTGCACAGGCTAATGAGGTTGGTTTTCTATTTCTAAGATAAAGTCTCAGAGCAGTTATGGCACACAGAGATGGGCCAGTAGAGTCTGATCCTTGTTCTGGGCTACTACTTTGGGCAACTGGGCCATTAAAGCACTGACACTCTGACTGTTACGAGCAAGAATAAATTAATGAGTGACTGCTCAAACAAGGATCATCCTCCTCCTTTCAAAGCCATTCTTCTTTCAAAATAATGGAAGCACTGAAATTTGAAAGCACTCAAAAGTGTGATCTGGAATCTTTTAACCACGCATCATTTAATAATACATCATAAAGAAGAAACTTCAGAAAAATATCACAGGGAAAGCACTTATTTGAAGAAAAACACATGAACATTTATATGGTTTGAAAGATCCATGGTCTACTTACGCATAAAATACTTATTCCCACGATTAGCATCCCAAGTAAAGCACAAAGCCACCTATCAAAGGACAAACATCACTCAGAGATCGGCAACATCGAGGTGTTAGAGCTCTTCTTGAACATTTCAAAGTCTGAAGTGCCAAGCTATACAACCAAAGTAGCAATCTGTTCAAAAGAAGCTATTTTACTACCACAGAACAAACTTTAAAATGTCTGCCATCAATAAATTGCTCTGGGAAACACTGGAAATGGCACACGAACAGCTTGGAAGATTATTAGCATTTTTAAATTAACCATACCTTCCCATTTTGTGTGCAAGTATCCCAAAAAGATTAGTCCCGATGAGATAAGAGATACTGGCTGGAAGAAAAGCGATGCCTGAAAAACATGAATGAGATGTTTTATCAGCAAGGATTCTAGTGAAGTGTTAGAAGAAACTAATAAATTCCAGACACTGCAATTTCTATTTGAACGCATCTCATAGACTCTTTGTACATAGCTCAAAAAATCAAATATCCGCTGTGTTGCAGCTTTTTAATGAAATCTAAGGAGTTCATCTATGAAACGCAGGAGCGATGTCATGCCTTTGAGGAGAGTTTTTCAACAACAGCTGTAAGAAGTGGTGTGTAACAGGGGACGGAACAACAGAGCAAAAAGTTTATACTCATAGAATCCCTGTGTTGGAGGAGACCTTTGAGATCATCAAGTCCAACCATACCCATCCACTACTAAATCATATCCCTAAGCCCTTCATCCACCCATCTTTTAAATCCCTCTAGGGATAGAGACTCAATGAACTCCCTAGCCAGCTGTTCCAGTGCTTGATAACCCTTTCCGTGAAGAAGTTCTTCCTAATGTCCAATCTGAATCTCCCCTGGCACAGCTTGAGGTCATTCCCTCTCATCCTATCACCTGTCACTTGGGAGAAGAGACCAACACCCACCCCTCTACAGCCTCTCTACTCACTACATTAAGCTTTGAGATAGGTCAAGGAAAGCTCTATCTCAGTTCCATGGCTTATGGAGCATATGCTCAGCACATGCAGCAAGCCCAGACTGGTCAGGGGTTGGAGAATCCCTCCTGTGAGGAGGGAACAGCAGGGATGCCGCTATGGCCTTGCAAGTCATGGTCCCTCACCACACCTATGGATACTGTGATGCCTCATGTTACAGCAGAAATATTACAGCAGTGACTGAAGCCAAGCGTATACCAGCTCTGTAAAGTGGAAGAAACATTGCAATCATACATTTGAAATTATTTAGTCAATATACTTACAGTAAAGTTAATTATAAAAAACCGCAACAGTTATTGATTTAAATTAAAAAAACCCCATAATTATCAACAGTAAGTTGCAGATGAGGACACCCACGTAAATCCTGTCCAATCCCAGATGCTCTCATCTCCCCCACATCCACTCAAAACCAAACTGCTGGGACTACCAACGTTTTCTAGTCCTTAGGTTTCCACAGCACCAGTGGTACTTGGAGTAGAACCTGGCTGCATGGTGGCCAGAAGTATCTCTGGTTCCAAAGCCTCTCTGCACATGGAAGTCACAGGGAAGGACCCAGCCATATGGGGAATGTCAAAGGAATAAACGCTAAGGGAAGAGCACAGTTCTGCCTGGAAAGCAGCAGGAAGGACGATGCAAGTGTGTGAGAGGGTAGGGACTGCCCTCAAAGAGAAGACATCATATGAAAAGGCCACATCTTGAATCCCAAGGCTGTACTTCCAATCCTGTGTTCAATTTTGGGCCCCTCACTACAAGAAAAGTATTGAGGTGCTGGAGCTCATCCAGAGCAGGGCAATGGAGCTGGGGAACAGGGTGGGGAACATGTTATGACGAGTGGCTAAGGGAACTGGGATTGTTTAGTCTGGAGAAGAGGAGACCAAGGGGAGATCTTATTGTTCTCTGCAGCTTCCTGAAAGGAGGTCTTAGCTAGGTTGCTGTTAGTCTCTTCTCCCAGGTAACAAGATATGATAGGAAGTGGCCTCACATTGCAACAGGGGAGGTTTAAATTGGACATTAGGAAAAACATCTTTACTGAAAGAGTGGTGAAGCGTTGGAAGAGGCTGCACAGGAAAGTGGAGTCTCCATCCCTAGAGGTGCTAATAAAACCCATGTAGATGTGGCACTTCGTGACGTAGTTTAGCCGGCACGCTGGTGTTGGGCTGGTTGAATTGGATGATCTTAAAGGTCTTTTCCAACCTTAGTGATTCCATGCTTCCAAAAATATCCGAGAGGCTGAAGAATAGGGCAGCTCTGCTTGATGCTGGATCCTTGTGAAATGGTGGTGAATGGTTCATGTGTCTTGGAAGAAATCAGACACAGGATTTTTCGGTTGTTCCTGTTAAATTTTGCACCTTCTTAAATAAAAACAAAACTGGCAAACCTGACAAAACTGGGGAAGTCTGACAAATAAACACATGCCACAACAAGCTTTCAGTTTGATGACTGTTAAATCAGGTAATTTAGATTTAGCCAGCAACCAAGGCATTATGGTACATAATCAAACCCATCCCTTTAAGTGTATATGCTCCTCATCTTTCACCAAGGCAACATAGACTTTTCTAATTTCCTGCCTATGCATCTTCCTTCCTATCACTCTGATATTCATGAGAAAGAAAAAAGACAATCAAGAGGTAATTTTTAGAACAGCAATATCCTGCGATTAAAATCCTTGTGGGTGACAATAGTGATGCTGCAGAAACGTTTTCATCTGTGTAACCACAGGAGCTTTGGTACTGCTTGGAGGCATCTGTTTATACCGAATGTTCACATAGAACAGACCTTCAGAGCTATAAAAAAACCAGAATACTACAAAGCCTCATTAAATCAGACTTGCAGGTTGGTGTGTAAGCTGTGGTATAGGGAGGCAGAACCTTAATTTTCTAAATAAGCTTTATGCACAGTAACATTAATTGATCAAATCAAGGATTTTATACCTTCTCCAGATCGTGCTTCAAACAGCTGGATCTCCAAACAGCATAAGATACTAATTTGCTTAAAACCCTGCAGTTCAAGATATAATTTAAGAGGCTTAAAAACTTTAATTAATGCCTTCTAATCAGACAAAGCGTAATGGAGCCAATTACGTATATCATTAAGGGGTAAAATTAGTCTTAATTTAAAATGGATATTTTCCTTCTAGGAACCTCTGTTCAACTAAGGGATTTGTAAATCTCATTTCTGTTGCAACAGTAACATGAAGCTCCAGAGACGGAGGCAGATAAGCAATCCTTTTCATGAGGTTTAAAATACCTAAGTTTGCGTGTTAATTTTGCTGTATTTCAGGCTAGCACTCATCACCATGTTCAACAAGACAGTGGCACATTACAGACTGCTGGCTATGGCCACCCTTGAGCTGGGTTTGCATTAACAAGAACTGAAGTTTGTTTTTTCTCTATGGTATAGGGACATCTGTTTTAAGATAGAGTAGGGATATTTGTTGGATGTCAGCTGAACATCGTTTTCATGATTTTTTCTTTTTGTCATGGGGCCACAACAACCCAGTGCAGCACTACAGGCCTGGGGAATAGCTGCTGGAAAGCTGCCTGGTGGAAAAGGACCTGGGGATGCTGGTCAACAGTGGCTGAACATGAGCCAGCAGTGGCCCAGGTGGCCAAGAAGGCCAACAGCTCCTGGCTTGGATCAGCCATGGTGTGGCCAGCAGGAGCAGGGAAGGGATTGTCGGCACTGGTGAGGCTGCATCTCAAATCCTGGGTTCATTTTGGGGCCTTTCATCACAAGAAGGACATTGAGGGGCTGGAGTGTGTCCAGAGAAGGGGAACGGAGCTGGGGAAGGGGCTAGAGCACAGGGGTTATGGGAGCAGCTGAGGGACCTTAGGGTGTTTAGCCAGGAAAAGAGGAGGCTGACGGGAGACCTCATCACTCTCTGCAGCTCCCAGAAATGAGATCGTAGTGAGGTATGTGTTGGTCTCTTCTCCCAAGTAACAAGTGATGGGATGAGGGAAAATGGCCTCAAGTTGCACCAGGGGAGGTTTAGAGTGGAGATCAGGAAAAATGACTTCACTGAAAGACTGATGAAGTACTGGGGGAGGTTGCCCAGGGAAGCAGCAGAGCCCCCAGCCCTGCGGGTGTTCAAAAAACATCAGGGTGGTGTTGGGCTGATGGTTGGACTTAATGATCTTACAGGTCTTTTCCTACCTTAATGATACTGTAATTTTATTTTCTTTCAAATGCCATAGGTTAATACTAAAAAATAGCCTGATAAAATGACACAACACAGAACACTCATTAACGTTATTGAATAGCTGTTGCATTTGTAACAGTAACTCTTTCCTACAAACTATTAAAACCGTAAACATTGCTGAGACCAACAGAGATGATCAGCAGTACATGGAGTAGTACATGGGGAGATTTAGGCTGGACATTAGGAAAAAATTTTCACAGAAAGGGTCATTGGGCACTGGAACAGGCTGCCCAGGGAGGTGGTTGATTCACCTTCCCTGGAGGTGTTTAAGGCACGGGTGGACGAGGTGCTGGGGGGCATGGTTTAGTGTTTGATAGGAATGGTTGGACTCAATGATCCGGTGGGTCTCTTCCAACCTGGTTATTCTATGATTCTAAGTACCTGACAGCCAGGCACTCCCCACCCAAGACGACTCACATCAACCTTCCACACATAGTTTGACACCCACTGGAAGTCAGTCCTTCCTTCCTCTCCTCCCCTTGTTCATCTCCAAGAGAAATTAACTGCCCCAGTTTTCCTCTCCAGTTTAACCTGACACATGGGACAAACTCCCAGTTTGCTTGTGGATGCTGGTTTCCCAAGACTTTGTTATAAGGAGGTCCAAGTTGGGCCTCTCCCATTGCTTTCTGTTGAGCAGGATGACTAAGTAACCACTGAAAGGGTATCAATTCTATTGGATTCAGAGAAAAAAGCTCTGCGTGTCCTTGGTGGCTGCATTTTAAGTCAAGTTCATCCCTTTTCCACACACTGCCAGGCGCAGCCCTGACAGGGGTATGTGTTGACATGGGCATGCTCAGAACCAAACATAGTGCAACTTCAGATTTCTGAGGCTGCCCACTCCTGGCAATTCAAACTGAGAACTGTGGAAGGATTCCCTATGGGAAGAAACCCAAACAAATTGCTTTGCCCTGCTGGGCTGGCTCTGCAGCTCACAGGGCACCTTGCAGCCACCCCAGCCAACACCCACTGCCAGATGCACCGCCGGGGCTCCTAAAAGAGCTGGGACCAGCCCAGTGCTGCGGCTACCTGCATCTATTTCTCCTTGCAATGCAAGTGTTTCCCTTTACTGCAGCCTCTATCGCAATAAAATCAACCCACCACCTATTCCTCTTGCAGATCAGTGTTTGCAGTTGTGCAGGAAGAACACTGACAATTTAATGATAGCAAAAAAAAATAAAAAATCACCACCCTGAACCTCATAAAGACACCATCACTAACAGGACCAGAACTGAAACATTGATTAGACAAATGATAGAAGTGCAATTAATATACTGTACTTTACCAAGCTGCCACTTTTTTGAACACATGGTCTCCATCATCCAGATAGGTAAAGCTGGTTCAAGCATAGCAACAGCCATGTTTGCAAAGCAGATTGATCCTAAGGGAAAGGAACAGAGAATAAAAAGTAGCAGTAATTATTTCTTTTTGCTATGAGCAAGAAGCCATGCAACGAATGGATGCTTTTACATGAGACATTGTACAGTCATATTTGTCATGCATCAGATGTTGATTTACGTTAAACAGAACAGAATGTGAAATCGCTGAAGACTTTCTATATGTTTCTGTTCTCTTAAACATTCTACAATAAAGGCTAAGCTATCTTCATAATGTTAAAGTTTGCGGTGAGCTTGATGACATTTAGAGAGTTCACGAGGTCCGACTGTTGCACAAATGATTAGCGAAAATGACTATCTTTTGGTCTTTATCTGGTATCCTGGGGCAAAACTGGAGCCCTGTTGTGCGAGAGGCACAGGTTCTGACCCTGCACCTCCGTCATCTGAGAAAGACTACAATGAAATGTGGAGGTCTTGATCCTAAAAATGCCAAGAGACCAGCACAGAGATGTTTATCCCCTTTAAAAGGGAATTTTGTGTCAAGATCCTTTAGCTTAACAGCCATTAAGTCCACGAAGCAAAGCAAAGGTTTGGCTGAGCTTGCCCAACCCTATGAATTTCAAATGCTTCCAAACATCTTTTGAATTTCTGGACCTTTAGTCACCCAGATGCAAAGGATAACAAGCAATGGAAATGCTGAGTCAGCCTTGCCTGCTGGCTCAGCTCTGCCTTGTACTACGCCTGCAGATCCAATCTCCACAGGGTTTGTGTCGATTTCATCTGTTCTCAGTAGTGCACTTCAGCTTTTGCACGGGGATTATTAAACCCCATCATATTTCTTCGGAATGAAGATGCCTTTCTCTCTTACTCAAAAGACCCTGAAGCAGTCGAAGTGTAACACAGGGCAACAGGACGTATCCCCTCTGCTAATCCCTTATAAAATGGCTTTCAAGGCACTTTGGAAGTCACTGCTGGAAGCGTCAACCTCAAACTTGTGTTCCCATTTTTCTTCCTAGTATTTACAGTCTCTGAAGTTTAGGAAAATATTCTAGACTCTTAGAGTCATAAGAAAAAATCCTACTTTGTCAGAGGTCAGAGAAACATTATTTCTCCTGGAACAAACTCCTCATCATACAGTTCACAACGAAATGAGCACCAATGTCATTCTTTGCTCAAACCTGTCAGAATACATTAGACTGTGTCTACGATTCCTAAAACGAACTTGCAGGCAGGCTGGCTCACTCCCTTCCTGGGGCAAGGAGCAACTGTTCAGCACTGATTTACCCTAAAGATGAAAGGTTAGAGCTAAAGATAACCTTTCCACTCTACTGCAAACTCCACGAGGGCAGAGTCTGTGAGTAGCCCTGGTGAAACGCCTCCAGGGTTGCCTTTTCCGATGAGGCAAAATCAGCCATGCTCAAGCAGCTTCCTTGATGCTGCAACAACATTTCAGGCCACACAAAGTGCAGCCGGAGGAAGCGGGGACATTCCAGCAGAGATGGCTTAAATGACAAAGCTCTTATTTTACTCTTAACAAATTTCACAAAGAAATGAGCACATGTGCATTACATCTACTTCTCATTAGGTCATAGAATCATGGGATGTTTAGGCTGAAAGGGACCTTAAAGACCCTCCAGTTCCAACTGCCTGCCATGGGCAGAGACACCTCCCATGGGTTCGGGCTACTCAAAGCCTCCGTAACCACTGTAAAAGACAAGGTACCAAAGTAAATGCAGGGACAGGAGATGGACTCAATGATCCTAGAATCATTCTATGATTCTACAATTTCAAACTTTCTGCCTGTTATACTGCTGCTGGGATATTTATCCTGTATTACCAACAGATGATATTTTATTTCAAGCTTTATGATAACGCAAAGAACAAATGACAATATTGTTCAGCCAGCTCAGCCTGAGACATTCCAGGATGCCAGCTATAACAACAGGAGTTGGTTTAAAGAAAAAAGAAAGGATCTGGTACCTGCTGCGATAATGATATATGGGTCCTTCAAAAGGGTCAGTAATGGTGTCCCCTTCTGACTCTATGAAACAAAAGCTTGGGATTAGGAAAGGCAAATTGTCATCCATTGCCTAGAGGGTTTTACCTTAATACTTACTTCTGCTTGTGCTCTGGATGGCTGCAGCACAAATAATTGGACAGCTGTGAAAAGAAATCAATACTGTAACATTTCTTCAAGATTGGAGTAATATGGAAGGGATGCATTAGGTATTGGCTCGGTGGATTTACTGACCTCCATCCAACAGAGCGAGTGCCGCCAGCACAAGGAAAGGAGAACTCTTCCCCACAAACTCGTACATGACACTCCCGAAAGGCGGACCCACTGCCAGGGAGAAAGAAAGGACACAGTTGTGAAGCCACATCTCTGATCCTGCACAAACATCCTCCACAAGTGTCTGGACATCCTGCTGTTGGCACTCAATGACCAAAAAGCTCCATTTAAAAATCCCCACAAAGATCACGGACTATGACAACAGCCATATCCTTCACTCCCCAAATTCTCTTCCACGTGGAAAAAAAAAAAACCAACCTCGAACACCTCAGAGATTATCACTGGACATAAGGATCTGCATAAGTAATGTGCTGCTGTGGGAAAAACTGTTCTTAACATGCACCATGAATCTAATCTGGAGACAGCATGATAGCATTGTGCTCAATGAGACTCTTGTGCTGCTTGCATAGATCGTGGTTTGGGAAGGCTGGGGCTGCAATTTCAGGCCAGCAGACCCTCCAGCTCACTGACCTAATACTCCCATGGCAAGGCCTCCTAGTGCAATTCCCATTGCGTTGCCTCGCTCTTCATCATCTGTGTACAAACTGGCAAGCATACCCATCCCTAAAACAAAAAGAAAAGAAAAAATGACAACACGAAATCAGGCATCTCTGTACTACAGTTCATGGTCATCACCTGTCAGCACTGCTGAACATTATACAGAGATGACAGCAGGTATCTGTATGTGTGTGTATATATATATATATAAATAAATACATATGTTTCCCTCCCACAGAATTCACTTCAAAGCAAATGGGGGTTTGGCAGTGTAAATGGTCTCCAAGACCACAAAGGTGATCTGAGGGCTGGAGAGCCTCCCACACAAGGGCCGGCCGAGAAAGCTGGATTTGTTCAGCCTGCAGAAGAGAAGACTCCAGGGCTTTTTCTCATGGAGAGCAGGGATAGGAAAAGGGGAATGGTTTTCAGTTGAAAAAGGGCAGGTTTAGATGAGATCTTAGAAAGAAATGTTTCTTTGTGAGGGTGGGGAAGCCCTGGCTCAGGTTGCCCAGAGAAGTCCTGGCTGCTTCGTCCCTGGAGGTGTTCAAGGCCAGGTTGGATGGAGCTTGGAGCAACCTGATCCAGCGGGAGGTGTCCCTGCACCTGGCAGGGGGTTTGAACTGGATGGGCTTTAAGATCCTTTCCAACCCAAGCCATTCTATGGGATCTGAGGTGTCCCTAACTGCCTTTGGCCCCTGTAAGGGATCAGAACTTCTGATGGCTAATTTTTGTACAGCACAGGAAAGAAGGTGAGGGTGAGTGATCACTAGCCAGAAAGGAGCAAGGAGGATGAGCAAAGACTTAGGAAAACTTCTTTGAGGGACAACTGCAAGGCTTTCAATCTAAAACCAGAGAGGAGAAACCTGATATGAGACAAGATAACACTCTTACAATATGAAAAAGAGACACAGAGATAAAGAAAAGCAACTGTTCACGTTCTCTCAAGGATGAGAAGCAGAAATAGGTTTATATGACTGTAAGAGGGCCTTAGATGAGACATCAGAAAAGATTTCCTGCCAGTAAAGGTAGTTAATCACAATGCTGGACACTGGAGGCCTTTCTGGAGGCTTCCGAGTACATGCCTGTCAAATATGCATGAGGAATGATGGATACAAAGCTTATCCTGCCTTCAGGAAAAGGGTGGACTAGATCGTCTCTTGGCCTTTTCTGCTCTATTTTGCAGGTTGTCAGTGAAAAAAAGATCACATACTCATCTGAAAGCCATAGCTCAAGGTGCACACTTGCACCAGGACCCAGTTAAAGTTGAACAATAATTTTGATTCTCACACAATAATTTTGATTCTTGCATGTCTTCCCCTTGGAAAGCTTGAATTGTAACCTTAACTGGTACAAGGAGAAAAGAGGGATTTCCTTATCTCTACTCCTCTGCTTGTCCTTGCCTCCCCTATTCCCGGCTCCTCATCCCAGCCACTGCCTCCTCCCTTAGCCATATCCCCACTCTTCCCACTACTCATCCAGGCTTAAATCTCTCTGCTACTGAGTTTAAAACCCCTCTCATGCATAAGGTGCTTCTTGCTCAGTTTGAATGCTCAGTCTGGGGTGTTGCACCTCCCCAGCTGCCCCAAGCAGCGCTGCTCAGGCATGGACTGAAGCAAAATCCCTGCAAAAAGAATCTAGGAGGAACCCAGCTGCCAGATTCTCATTAAGTTTCTGTGTGAACCCCGCTTATAGACCAGTCCAACTCGGAAGAGGGAATTTTCCTGAGGAAGCCAAAAGTCACATTTTTGACAAAAAGCTCTCTTCACTTTCCCTCCCAAGCTAAAGTCATATTTCTGCTGCCATCACAGGAAGTTTTTCCAAAGAAAGACTGCAAAACGTTCTAACCTGAAGAAAATACAGAATCACAGTGTGTCCTGAGCTAGAAGGGACCCACAAGGATCATTGAGTCCAACTCCTGTCCTTGGACAGGACAACCCCAAAATATATTTTCTCCAGTCTCAGTCAAGGTTGAATAATTTGGGCTGAAGACACATACTCCATTTCACCAACTAACTTAAAAATTAAAACTCTGTATTGGAAATCTGGTCCAGGTAACACAAGCCCACTGGCAGACGGCATGCTAAGTCCTTGAAAAGACCATTTTATAACAGAAATTTCAGTAACAGACAAAGCTGCTATCCTTCCTAAAACAAGTACTAACATAAGTTCCTCACGACCTTTAAAATGTCTAAAAATGAATTTAAAATGTTGAAGACACACATACAGCAATCCCAGGGAGAGCGCAGTTCATTTAGTGCTCTGCCTCACTGCAACCCAAATACCAAGGAAGCCTGAAAAAACAATTGCTTTTGAGCTACTTTATATGAAAGGGACAGAAAAAGCCCATTAGAATTATTTCATTGAATATTTTTGTATTAATTATTCAAACCGCAGACAAAATACAATTCAGAAAATGACTAAAAAAACCAGAATTGGCGGCCAGCATTTTACTCAATCATCTCTTCTCTTACCTGCCACTGAAGAGCAAGAGGAACCCACTCCTTGAAGGGACCTGGCAATAAACAGTAATGTGTAGCTTCCAGAGAAGGCAAACACTACAGGAAAAATAAGTTTTTAAAATCACATTAACTCTAACAAGGTTAAAAAGTAAGATTTCTTGAAACTATCACAACAACTTCACACCATTTAGTCATGCATTTACAGAGACTTGTGCCACTTTCAATGCTAACTGCATTATTTCCTCTTATTTCATTTAGATGTGTCAGTGTTGAATTGCTCTCAGGTGTCTGAGCCTCCCAATAGCACAGAATGCAAGCAGACAAGGAGTTTTAACTAATTACTGGGATTTGATTACATCCTGCTCTGATTCAGCTGCACACAGAAGCAACAAGACCTTTCTTTCCAGCCTTGCTCCCTCACACTGCTTTACTTAAGGCTGCCTGGTCTGAAGCTCCAGGCATTAGGATTTAATGCACGTGCACCCAACATGCATGCATTGATGTTTCTTCCAATAAGTAAATAGGTGGATAGAGGCTTTACTCTGTTGCTGCCAGCTCTGCAACAGGTGTTGCGCTGGTTGGAAGTGCAGAGATGCCAACTCCACCCATTTCTGGGGTGTAGCAAGTTCCTGATCCTCCCACCAGCAGACCACCAGAGAGATTCCACCTCAGGAGGTGCCTCTCTCTCTTCCCAAGAGATTTTACCCCGTGCTCCACTTTGCCTTTTAGGACAGAGCTCCGGAGTGCTGCACTCACCAGTCCAGCTAAATTCAGCATCCACAATACTGGAAAGCAGGAGTGCCCCAGAAACCCATGCACATCTCTGTGGAACCTGTGTCATGGTCAGTACCATTAAATCCACAGTGAGGTTTTGAAAATTTTTTTCAGCTCCTATTTATTGGCCACCTGAGGAATTTTGCCTGATGGTTTATAGCTGGGGGAAGCTGTTATGCAGCAGCTAGCTCGAATATCCAAGATTCTCCCATTGTGCCTCTCAGGCTTTTCACCAAATCTTATAAATATCCCTACCCATGTGGGCAGAGGAAAAGCAAGATAAAGGAAGGAAGGATGTCAGCAAACCTTCCTTCTGCCATCAGTTGGATTCACTACTCTTATCTATATCCAAACCAAAATTTGTCTAATGTGTTCCTAAAAAGGGGAGTTTTCAGTGACTCTTAAGACCAGATAATCTTCTCCAGCACTTCAGCCCCCCTGATGATTCAGTATTAAGCTTGTTATTCCTTCCCTTACATACAATGGACGTAGAAAACTGTTTGTTCCCTTTCTTTTAGTCTAAATCTTACACCTGCCTTCTGAAGCAAAGCCAGTTCCTCCACCACTCCTCACAGGCTTCAAATGATCCTTGTTATTCTCCTCTGTACTCTTTCTATCTGGGCTGCAACTAAGTGCCGTATCAAATCCAAAGATGAGACACCAGCTGAGTCTTTATTAATGCCATTTAGGGCAGACAAATCATCTCAGCTGACTTACAGGATATGCTCCCGTTTGCACACCCCACAGCAATATTTAGCAACACTGTGCTATCGTTGACTCATCTTCTACTCATGAGCTGCTGTAGCCTCATGATCTTTGTGATAAGCCTCTGCGACAGCTACCTGTTATGGCCCCTGGGAGAGCTCTCGTGGCTGAGAGCCCTCCCATGGCTATTGAACTGTTTAAAACTGCCTGAGCACTGCTTCAGACTACAAGAATCTGAGAGAAAGGCTCAGCTGAGGTGGGATGGAAGGTGGTGAATTCCTCAGAGCACGTTCCTAAGAGTGTACTCATCAAATCTCGTCGACACCGCTATCCGTATGGAGGAGCCACCCTTAAATCTTCCTTGGAAATCAGTCCCTCTACATCAACAAGGAGAATTCCTAGTGATATAGATCATCGATTTAAAAAATGCATCTGGGCCAGACCAAATAAGATGTGGACACTTACTGATTGTTGACACAAACATGATGCAGAAGCCAGCAAACAGGGGGATCTGGTAGCCTATTCTGGAAGACAAAATGGACGTTCAGATTTCTGGGATTGTTTCACTGACATTTCAAATTAAACTTACTCACAAGTGCCCACACCGCAAAACCCCAACCTGTAGTTCCTCAGTAGGCTTTGAACTGCTTATTGTGGACCTCATGATCAAATTTGTCTGTGTTACAAATGCCTTTTTATCCAGCACAGCAGACTGAAACCGCTGGAAGAAATCCTTCTCTCATTAGAATCTGGTTGCCCTGTTCTTGTTCCACTATAATTGTTCAAACAAAGCCCCTCTGGGCCTCCATGGGCTCATCAAGAGTATAAGAAGGGAAGATTTGTCTGAGCATGCTGAGCTTTGAAATATCCCAGCAGTGTTTCATTGCTCATCTGTCTCATCCCCATGAGACACTGACTATTAATGAGACACAGTCAAACCAATGGCTTTTTTACTGGGAAAATTTGTCATGGCTTTGTTGGAATTTTAGGAGTAAAAATGGAGCCGATCAGAGCTTTCTTCATCAGCCCCCTTCTTCACCAGGATCCTAAACAGCCTGTAGAAATGCCTGGTGGCGTAAGTATTCTGCAGGCTTCCAGGAAAGAAAGAAAGGACCTTCTGTTTGGGATGCAAACACATATTTTTGGCAGCTAAAAATTAAATTTCAACAACAACAAAAAAACCCACAGTCTACTCTTTTCCATACCAGTAAAAATTTACCCCAGAATTAAGACCAACACCCAGGTAGCTCTGAAGACAACCTGTGTATTCTATTCAGCACACATTATTCGCGGCTTCTTTTTAATAAGATTCTACATCCTTTTCGTATTATTTAATGGCCAGATTCTTCAACTATAGATGATGCCTTTCAAAGGAGAACCAATTGACTTCAACTTCCAATGCCCATTTTGGCAGTATTAAGTGTTTATATTGGCAGTATTGTCTTAAGAACGTCAACCAAATAATGGAAGAGTCTATAATTCCTTTTTATTTTCAATAACAGCAGCCTGACATAGATAAACCAACCTAATTATTCTCAGCTTTGTTTTTTTGTTAATATGTTTTTCATACAATTAAGGACCATGGGTAATGGAAAACTCTCTGAAGCACAGGGCTTGTTGTTCATTATATGTCTCATTGCAACATTTGTTTGAGTTTTGTGAATGATGGAAGTCTAGCACGCACACTTTTGCATGACACAGAAACCTCTAATGATGAGCAGTGAAACTATTTTGCCTTAAATATCATTGCCACATTAAAATTATGATAAAAAGTATTGTGCAGATTATTCTAGTTGAAGTTTATAAGTGGGTGTTACCAGTATTCCATAGGAGACTAGTTACTCTTGTGGTTTCTTAACTGGACCAGTATCTCCAGAGGGAATTAAATCCCTGGCAGTGTCATAGACTTCCTCTGTGACCTGTGATCATTTTAATCTCTCAGCACCTTGATACCTGACTGTAAAAGAATAATGAACTTTTCTTTATCTGCCTTATTTAAAGGGGATGATTTTTCTAAGCTTGTCTCATCTCTCACACTGTGTATATTAGATATTTTACAATGGGATGCTGATCCCCATTGATGTGTCAGTGTACCCGAGGAAATAAAAAGTTATCCATAAACATGATCTTCTGTAAACATGAATGAGTCAAACAGAGAATATTATCATGCTAGTCCTAAATGATACTCTTGTCAAGATAAAGCACATTCCAATTCTTCCAACAGGGTTTCCTGGAGAGTTTCTGGTGATTGAAAGCTGTAGGAAAACAAGTATTTTGGAAGTCACTTTTAATCATAGAATGGTTCAGGTTGGGAGGGACCTTAAAGCCCATCCAGTTCCACCCTCCTGCCATAGGCGGGGACACCTCCCATGGGACCAGGATGCTCAAAGCCTAAGCTAACCTGGCCTTGAACACCTCCAGGGATGGGGCAGCCAGGACTTCTCTGGGCAACCTGGGCCAGGCCCTCCCCACCCTTACAGCAAAAGATTTCTTCCTAATATTTCATCTAAATCTTCCCACTTTCAGCTTAAAGACCTTCCCCCCAGTCCTACCCCTGCACTCCATGATAAAGAGCCCATTTAAGCATTATTGTTAATTTTTGCAGCCACAGGTATTATTCCTCCTTTATCCTGGACAAACAGCATCACAGCAAGGTATGAAGTGATACATAGCAGAGGGCGACAAGGGAAGAACTGGTATGGAACTCAGTCCTACTCTTGCTGCCCAGCAGAGTGCAATGCTTTATTGCACTGCCAAGGTCTAACACATACCTTTTTCTCCTTGCAGAATCTGACTCTGGGGGTTGAACTGGATGATCTTGAAGGTCTCTTCCAACCCAAACCACTCTATGATTCTTTGCGGACACGGTGAGTCCTTTCAGACAATGTCTGCATTGCCAGTAGCGCATGATGCAAGATGATTCAAAGATACACAGGCCATGCATTTATGCTGGCTTAAACAAGTCATTATAATCCTCTGGAAAGGCAATAATTGCCTGGTACTTCACCTACAATTTGAAGATGCCTGATACTGGTGTGCTGCCCCTGCAGGAGAACGCTGAACCTCCTGAAGTCACGGTCATCTTGCTCAGGGGACAGTCTTAGCCACATGCAGCTGGCATTTAGTTAGTTATGCAGATTGCCCTTTCCTGCATAATCTGAGCTGCCTCCTCCTGAAACAGCAGCACTAATTAGTTGGTAATTGTGCTACTACAAGTGTCTAACCTGCAGCTGCTTTCACTGATCTGACCAACAGCTATCAGAGCACAGACTGGGAGTTGTTGTTATCAGAACAATTACAGCATATAACATAAATAATGTCAAAAAGGAGAGGTGCTACCTGTAACAGCCAATTATTCAGTGTCTCTGACCCTTGGTCCTGGGCCATTCATTTTCTTGCCATGTGCAACATGTGAACATGCAGTTTCTTCTCAGCCATGCCATGCGCTTTCACAGTTACCTCTACTGTTTGTTCCTCGTAACAAAATATAATATTTCAGCCTGTCTTGGCTCTTCTTTTTTTCTCATTACCACATTCAAGCATGTCATTTTCTCAGGCACTCCTTTCAAAACCCTCCAAGAGATTCTGAAGCAGAGTCTAGCATGTTTCATCAAGGCTACCTGCAGTTAAAAGCGCTTCCTACAAGTATTTCTGATCTCTGAAAAAGCCAAAGGCATTAGCTGAAGGAGGGAGAAGAAAGGCTGCCACCAACAGAGAATGCCTAAATTACCCCATTTCAGTGCCATGTTGACCTGATGCAGCAGGGCTCTTTAGAAGTGGATTATATCCGTTAATAAGTTTAATTTACAATCAACCAACCAATTGATGGGTCCTGTGCAGCAGTAAAGTAAAGGTTACACTGACTAGGTTAGCAGCTGTGGATGATTACAGCCTAATTATCCATCCATTACAGTGCTGCAAATCCACCAATTTCAACTCTTTTACTATACAGCTACACTGGTATCACTGTGACCACCGCTGGTTAAGTCTGCCCTGGTGAAGACTGCAGAGGATGTATGGCAAGAGGAACATTTTCCTTGAGGTTATGAGCTGGAGAAGTGCTGAATGTGTGTGAAGGTAAGGAAAAATGTGCCGAGTTAGCAGGGACAGGGAGTGTGATCCTTGCATTCTCCACCTCCATGCTCTGTGCTGTAACACAGCACAGGCAGAGGAGCTTTGTTCAACCTGCAGTACTGGTCATTTCAGTCACCTGCCAAAATCTGAAAGGAAAGCTTACATAGGAACTGAACTTAACTAAGTAGTTATAGATGTTATTTATTTATCTTCCTCATTTTTTGCATGCGTCTTGGTGAAGCACTAGCAGAGGCTGCCTAGGGCAGTAGTGGAGTCTCCATCCCTGGAGGGGTTCAAAAAGCACATAGAAGTGGCACTTCAGGACATGGTTTTGTAGGCAGGGCGGTGGCGGGCTGATTGATGGACTGGATGGTTTTAGAGATCTTTTCCAACCTTAACGATTCTATGAACATATCATGGTCCTAGTCACTCTCTCTCATGCAAAGGAGCTCAAAGCTGTATATGGATAAACACAAGTCCAAGG
Source organism: Phaenicophaeus curvirostris (assembly GCF_032191515.1). Lineage (NCBI taxonomy): Eukaryota > Metazoa > Chordata > Aves > Cuculiformes > Cuculidae > Phaenicophaeus > Phaenicophaeus curvirostris. Next base: position 9,746,086 of record NC_091400.1, on the reverse strand, counting down.
TTGGACTCGATGATCCTGAAGGTCTTTTCCAACCTAGTGATTCTGTGAAGGCTAAAACTACCTATTTTTTCAGACAGATAAATAAAAGGAGAGATAGAGAGATATAGCAGGACAGACGTTCATTGGGTCTGGTGTTTGTGATTGTTGGTCTGGCACAGCCCGGTTCACAATCTCATTCACAGAGCTTGCTAAGCGTTTGAAAAAAAAGATGGAGCAAATCAGTTGTTTACAGAGGGCACAGCAGCCTTTTACCTACTCCTTTCACTGGAAAAGATCAGGCAGATCCTTCAATCTCCCCTTGCCAGTGCATCCTCCTCACAAAGTGCCCTTTTATCAAGTGCTGTGCTATCTCTATAGTCTCTTACCAATTTCACTACAAGGAGAAACATAATGTGCATCCAAGCCACAAAATCCTATCAGCTCTGCCCTGAAGCGATGCCAGAGTGGGAAGTGCAGCGATGACATCCAATGGCAAAGCCATCCCCTAGCCTTTCCTTTGCTAGGACTTTGTTACATGAAGGAAAAAATGTGTTGTTTCATAAATTTCAAACTAGTTCACAATGCCAGGTGGGTGTCTTGTCAGGTGTTCTATGGAAAGAGCTGGGCTTTAAACAAGAAATATTTTTAGCAGAACTTACTTCTTGGATGAAACCCAGGTAACAAGTGATAGGGTGAGAGGAAATGGCCTTAAGTTGCACCAGGGGAGGTTTAGATTGGATATTGGGAAAAATTTCTTTACTGAAACAGCAGAGGCTGCCCAGGGAGGTGGTGGAGTCCCTGTTCCTGGAGGGATTCAAAAAGGGTGTAGATATGGGACACAGTTTATTCAGCATGGTGGTGTTGGGCTGAGGTTGGACTGAATGATCTTGCAGGTCTTTTCCAACCTATATGATTCTATAAACCAACTCTGAAATTTATTTTTAAAAATCTACACCTCCAGTACTTACGGAAAAAAAGGGGGAAACTGCCTACACTGCTTCCAGAAACCCTCAAATAAAGTAATTATTGGCACAGACTCACATGAATAGAACATCCTGTTGAATCCTGTACCAACTCAAGCACTCAAAGCCAGTGTCTACTGAAAGTTGGTAACTCCCTACTTGATTAAAAATCTAAACTGCTTCTAAGCAACTGTATCTTATTGAAAAATAAAAACCATGAACACAGTCTGCTGCCTGTTTGCAAAAGAACCTTACTGGGCATCTTCAGCCGTGCACGCTAATCCTGAACTAAGCAACCAGTTCTCCTTAAGCAGTGATATTCTGCTAAAATTTTGCAAAAGGAATAAGGACAATAACAATTATCACCAAACAGCTTATCGATGGCAAGGAAGGGTCTTTATAATGATAACTCAGATATTTTCTGTTTCATTTATAACCACAATTTTCACACTGTTTTTTGATGATAGTATGCATTGTTATTAGGAAATGTCTTGGGGTTTTTTCTTTGCCCATGACTTCTACAGTTAATTGATAAATGTGTTAACTGATATTTTCCACTGAACATTTCTCAGAAGAAACACAGATACTGGGACCAAGATACAAATGACTCATGAAAGAAAACCAGTAATCCTCAAATCTAATTTAGGGCCACTTTGCCACTAAGGCTCTTATTTCTGCTGTATGAGAGAAGAGGTTGTTGCACACACTGCTGGGGTGACGTGCTCCTCAATTTTTCTCTCTCACTTGCTCAGCATCTGAGCTTACAAACCTGTCCCTGTGATTGCAGTCACATGCCCTCATGCAAAAAAAAACCCCCGAAGGACGTTTCCAGGAGGAAATCTCAGCTCACAGCTCCAATGTTAACATTGGTGTGTTGCCAGCCCTGCTCCCAATAGCAAAGATGCCACTAGAACACCTGCTGCCTCGCCACAAAACCTAAGGATGGATCATCTCAGTGTCCTGGCAGCTGGCTCCAGGGGAGAGGTTCTACCCTGTGCCTTGGCACAAACAGCACCCGGTTCCCATCCTGAGATGTCCAGAGACATGGAGAGGTGTAGGCAGGGACATGCATCCTCTTACTTAGATGACTAACAAAGAGCAGAAATCCCTACAGTATAAGGCAACGGTGCTACTGGAATAGCCATTGACAATGTGGCATTGCTGTTCGCCTGGTTTGGGAGCTTGAGAAAATGGTGCTACTAACAGCAGAATCCAGAGAAAAATAAGGACCAATAAGGCAATTTAGGACATTTAGGAAAATCTAGAATACTTGAAGAATGGTTATGAAAGTATTATTTGACATTATGCTGCTTTACCTGCGGATGAGCTATATTATCATTACAAAATAAAGAAAAGCCGGGTCACAAAAATCCATTTCCCTCCTCAACTTGCAGCAATATTTGTGGGAAAGTACTTTTTCAATGGCATACTTCTGTCTGCATGGGTGGTATGCAGGAGGAGATGAGGTGACACGAGAACGGAATGAAACTGTCTGTCTCATTTAAAGCTTTTGAGTTTAGATTAGTCCCACAGATTGAATGCAGGTTTAAATTCATAATGCTGCTTTGTCCTCAGCTGGGAACTCTTCTAGCAGATTTAATTGAAACACTCTGAGAATTCAGACAGGCTGTAAAATCTGGAAAAGGTATTTTTGTCTTCCAAACCTGACCGATGTAGCATTAAAAGGTGTTGGTTGCTTTGTTTATTGCCACGTATCATAGAATCATAGAATGGTTTGGGTTGGAAGGGACCTTAAACTCATCCAGTTCCAACCCCCCTGCCAAGGGCAGGAACGCCTCCCACCGGATGAGGCTGCCCCATCCAACCTGGCCTTCGACTGCTTAAATAGAACTGTTTTACAAGGACAAATTTCTGCAACATATTATTTTCTGAAAGGAAGATTTCTTCTTATAAAGATAGCTTAAACAAGAAATACGAAAATTAGCGACCTGACTAAATACAATTTGGAGTTTATTTCCTGTGAAGATTGATCTCATATTTAGTTTGAGAAGACTGCAGCAGCTCCTGTGGGGAACAGTTACACAAAATGCTAGCAATAAGATTAAATTAATTATTAACACTGGCAATCTAAATGATATTATAAATACTTACTAGTCTCCATGTAAAATAATGAGTGCTCGGACTGGAGGGGGTGATTAGAAGGTTTTATACCCTCGATCCTGGCTCAAATGGATTTTCTATAATGTACCATTTAAACATCTTTTGTTCAAGATACCACATGTACAAGAATTTAGAGAGGATTATTTGAAGGCTGGGCTAGAACATGTGCTGGTGGCAACCTGTGAGGCATGGAACTCAATGCTGAATAGGTTGCCCAGGGAGGGAGTGGAGGCCCTATCCCTTGAGGTGTTCAAGGTCAGGTTGGATGGGGCTCTGAGCAACCTGATGGGGTTAAAGATGTACCTGCACCTGCCAGGGGTTGAACTGGATGGTCTGTAAAGGTCTCTTCCAACCCAGAGTATTCTATGATTTTACGATCAGCAAAGTGTGACGCTTGTTCATTGTCACTGAAGTCCACATGACTTTCTCGTGGATTCTTAGCTCAGACACCTTCAAATAATTCAATAACAATACCACCACGACCTCCACATTTCTACAAGAGCAAGGGAGGGACCTGAACCCTGCCTACAGTTTCAATACCATGCTTGCCTGATGTAGGTGTAACAGATGCATCACTAGTTCACAGTGCTTTGTAAATACTATGTTGTGGTGGGGTTTGGCACTGCATAACTGTATTGAAGAGGTTTCAATACCATTTCAGCAAAAGTTTCTACAAAAAAACTAAGGTCTTGGGAGCTGGAGAAAAAACGTACGGCACTGAATGTATCAGATATCTCATGTGCAGCTTACCAACGTATTTTGGAAAGGATGTAGGTGTTTAGATGTGTTCACTAAACATATTTCACTAAATTACTCCTCCACATAAAGCAAGAATGCCAGTAAGTCAGGGCCACAATAGAATTAAAAATGCTTTGTTTGAAAAGTTAGTCTGGACTAAGCCATCCTTATCAAATCCTAACTGAGTAAGGCAGCAGAAGTAACATACCTGTTTGTCAGCGGCCCTATGAAAGGGTTCGTGATTAGCTGCACTGTGGCTTTGGAAGCAAACAAAAGACCGACTTGAACATTTTCATTCAGCAGGTCCTTATCTTCCTTGGGGCAATCAGACGGGGAAGGAGTCACATTCGCTATCATTTGTTCTGTCTGAGTATGATGCAGCTCTCTGGGTGGTGTCTTATCAGATTCATTTCCAGTAAACATCGTTGAGTTGTCGTAGTAGGAGAAGATACTCTGAAAATTGTCCATCGTTGATGAGACTACGTTAGGCTTAGTAGTCTGGATTTCTGTAGCATTTTTCTCATGTTTGATGCTGTAAAGGTAACTGGGAATTATTGGCACTGGAAAAACAAATAGAATATATTGGCATCTTATTATCACATTATTTGTAAAGGTAATCACCAAGTTTTCTTCTTTTGCTTTGCCATTGATTAGGAAATACTAAGATTTTGAATTACAGAGATTTCAAACAGCAAAATCACTAAAATAGAAGTTTGCTCATGGGGGAAAAAACACACCCCTAACTCAGAAGTGTACTTTAAACCAAAAGAAGTTCTTTTATGTTAGTCTTTATTTTTTGCCAGTTTTCATAAATATAAGGTTTTTTTCTACAGACATCATTCAGGAAGCAAAATCTAAGTATCAAAACTCATGTCTAAAGAGTGTCTTTGTTGCACAAATGCACTTACTAGATTGTGAAAACATGAAAGACAAGAAGAGCATTGAAACTATTGTTAAACCAAAATATTACAAATGTAATAAAACACATTTCTAAAATAAACCACAAAACTATTGACAAGTAGCAGCCCTAAGAAGAAAAACATAACACATCTATATTAAGTATTCAGAACTAGTGTACTGCTGTTTGCATATCTCATTATTTATTTAAATTTACAGTGAAAAGATCAACCAGAAAGGATCTTCTTTATGTGCTTTATGATCTTAGCTGCATTCTAATTGCATTACTAGGTACCTCAGAAATCAGCATTTCAGAATTTATAAAAACAGATGCCAGGCTCATTCAATTTAACACAAGTGACAGAATCACCCCTCCTTCTTTTGCATCTCTGCTTTCAGTAAGTCTGCAGTCTATGATAATTTTTAGCACACGTTACTGAATAAGTAATTAATGCTAATAACTTTCTTATGAAGTACCTTAATACAGAAAAAAATCCAAAATCATAGAATCACCAGGTTGGAAGAGACCCACCGGATCATCGAGTCCAACCATTCCTATCAAACACTAAACCATGCCCCTCAGCACCTCTGCTTGCTAAAAATGTAGATGTTTTTAGCTGAGGTCTACGTTGTGGCATCTGATTTTAAGGTCAAGTCCCCCAAGAACTTCGAGAGTCTGATTCAGAAGCTGACACTGCAGCATCGTCCTAGAGCTGGCTCTGCACAGCCCAGTTCACTTCCAAGAGTAGCATGGGCATTCCTGCTTGTGCCTGGGAGCATCCATGAACAATCACTTTCTCTGAGCCCTTTTCTTCCAATTCCTGTAGACATTTGAACATGACCACTTCTAAAGCTACCAGTGGAAAATCCTTCCAAGCATTGTATTTGAGTAGATTCCTAAATCTTGACACCATGCCACTGAAGCCAGGAAAAGTTGCATCTTTGACTTTAACCAAAACATGGATTATTTTATTAATCTAACTCATAGAAGTGCCTTTCTCAAAACCCAGCTAGATAAGTTTTCTTACTAACCTTTCATTTTAAGACCAATGTGGGGAAAAAGAGAAACTATCATGAGGAAACAGGCATCTCCAACATTATCTAGCCTGTTGTTTCAGTTGCACGACCACAAGAAGGAAAAAAAAAGATGATGAGCTAAAAATAGTGTTATCTGCCGTTCTGTGAAGTTAGTGGCATAAAGTAGAAAAAAAAAAACAATTATGAAGGGCTTTTTTTACCATTCGTTATCCTGCAATTAATGTAGAAACAAAGCAAGAGTTTGGCGTGTCCTAGAAAAAAGCAGCAGTGCCTGAAAATGTTTGTCTCGAGCGTTAACGGGGAGCAGGGCTGTCACTGGAGATGACTCCTGGCATCAGTCGGGAGGGGGAAAAGCGACCAAAAACCCCGCTCTACCTACCGACTACGGTCAGCAGCATGTTGTCCAGGAGCAGGGCGATGAACACGATCAGCAGGATGAGTTTCCTGGACTGCCTGCTCTCCCGGAGCCAGCGGAGGATGCTGAGCTCGCCCCAAGCCATCCTCGGCGCCGCCGGCTCTGCCTGCTGAGACACAAAAGCCACCAGGGCGGCAGCTCCCAGCGACCCCGGCCCCCCTCGAGCCCCTCACCCGGCTCCGGGGCCCCAGCCAGCCGCACGCTGCCAGCCGGGAGCGAGGAGGAGGAGGATGGGGAGGAGGCGGCACCACCTCTGGTCCCCGTGTGAGCCCAGGGAGCGGTGGAAGAAGCGCAGGAGGGACCCTCCTCTCCTCCTCTCCTCCTCTCCTCCTCTCCTCCTCTCCTCCTCTCCTCCTCTCCTCCTCTCCTCCTCTCCTCCTCTCCTCCTCTCCTCCTCTCCTCCTCTCCTCCTCTCCTCTCCCCGGGATGCTCGGGGCTGCGGGTCGGGCTCCCCTCCTGCAGTTCTGGACCCCTGGGATACTCCCCTCGTCTCCTCTCCCCCTGCAGGGATGCTCAGGGCTGTGGATCGGGTTGCCCTTTTGCGGCTCTGTTCCCAGTTTGAGCCCAGGGAGCGCAGGAAGCGGCGCGAGAGGACACCCCTCCTCTCCCCTCTTCTCCTCCTCCTCTCCTCCTCCTCTACCCTCTTCCCCCATTCTCCTCTCCCCTCTTCCCCTATTCTCCTCTCCCCCCCTTCCCCTATTTTCCTCTCCCCCCTTCCCCTATTCTCCTCTTCCCCTATTCTCCTCTTCCCCCTCGCCCTATTCTCCTCTTCCCCCTCGCCCTATTCTCCTCTTCCCCCTCGCCCTATTCTCCTCTTCCCCCTCGCCCTATTCTCCTCTTCCCCCTTCCCCTATTCTCCTCTTCCCCCTTCCCCTATTCTCCTCTTCCCCCCTTCCCCTATTCTCCTCTTCCCCCCTTCCCCTATTCTCCTCTCCCCCCTTCCCCTACTCTCCTCTCCCCTCTTTTCCTCCTCTCCCCTCTTTTCCTCCTCCTCCTCTCCCCTCTTCTCCTCCTCCTCTCCCCTCTTCTCCTTCTCCTCCTCTCCTCCTTCTCCTCCTCTCCCCAGGATGCTCAGGGCTGTGGGTTTGGCTGCCCACAGCTCTGGTCCTTCTGTGAGCCCAGGAAGCACTGGAAATGGCACAGAGGGGACTCTCTTCCTATCCTTTCCCCTCTCAGGGCTGTGGGTTGAGCTCTCCACCCAGAGCTCTGGACACTGCATGAGCCCAAGGTGCAGTGGAAACAGAGAGGGGCTCCTCTTTTCTTCCCTGCCAGGGCAGGGATGCTCAGGGCTGCAGGTCGGGCTTCCTGCCTGTGGCTCTGGACCACGGCAGAATCACTGTGTGTCCAGAAAGAGAGAGGAGAAGTCACTACTCATTCACTTAAACACACAAGCAGTGTACCCTATTGGCGATCCAACTGGAAATCATGCCACAGATTGATTGATTCTTTTCTAAAATCAGGAATTTGCACCATTTGGCATTTAAATTGTTCGCTTTCCTTGTCTGCATGGAATTCCAAGTGTTGTACCCAGCCATTGGCATTTAGTCCTCATCACTAGAAATTTCCTTTCTTCTCAATCTATGTCAGAAAAGAAATCAACTGCTTTGAACTGTTCAAGAACCAATTAGAACAGGTTGACCAGAGACTTCACGCTGCCCCATCCTTGGAGGTGTTCAAGGCCAGGTCAGATGGGGCTTGGAGCAACCAGATCCAGTGGAAGGTGTCCCTGCCCATGGCAGGAGGGTAGAACTGGATGAGCTTTAAGGTCCCTTGCAACCCAAGCCATTCTATGAATTTAATTTTGGCGAAGATTTACATTCTTTTAAAACATTGTCTTTTGTATCACCTAATGTGCTGCTTGCTTTTAGTCACCTAGTCCTGAACTTTGTGAACTGCTCTTTGCTTCACTGTCTGCTGCTTGTCAGAAAGCAGCTGTAAAGAAGGAAAAAAAAATATGCTTTTCCAGCCATTTCTGATGAGGGACACGATCATCGATACAACTGGCTTCTCTCTGTGTATCATCTGTGTGACAAGTTGACCCTCCCCATCCCCTCGCATTCCCTACCAGTTCTTTCCTCCAGAATATTTCTCCTCTTCATCCATCTGTTGCTGCAGTGCCAACACTCCCACTGACAGCATTTGGTCACTTTGATGGACTTCACGCTACTCCTCTTTTCTACTGCTCTAGTTTATCTTACCATCAGACAACTGACTGATAAATAATGCTAAAATATGAGATCACACCTGCACTACTAGCACGGATAAGAGCATTGGAATACATTTATTTACGTGTATAGATGCCTACTTGTGCATGGATCCTATTGCTTTATTAACCTGGCCCATGAAATGGTCCTTAGCTCTAGGACATGAGCAGGGTTTGCTGTTTCGCAGATGTAAACTGTATTCAGGCAAATAATGATTCCTTCCCTAATATTTATTTATCTTTAATCTTTGCGTCTACCAAAGAAAAGGAATAGGACCACAGCCAAACCGCCAGTTACTTTTGGGGAGTGGTTGGTGATTTGGTTTTCCTATTGACCTTTTTACTACTATGTAATTGCTAAGTAAGATTGGAGGGAAGGAAGGCTTAGGATTATTTCCAGCTGTTATTTGAGTTTTCAACAGAATAGCTGAGTGAAATTTTGTGCTTTGAAAAATGCTAATCAGCTCCACCTTTTCCTTGTGAAGCCTCTACCTTTAATTTGACTTAACTATCCTTTAAAATACATGTGTGCTTATCATACCCAGATTTGATAATATTACCACTCTATTAGTTTTTAGTAAGAAGTATTTATAAATTCTGAAATTAGTTCTGAAAACATATACTGATTTAGGAATCAAACTTTTGAGGACTTATAAATACTCCCCTCCATGTGAAACACCTGCAGTACATCAGGGCATAGGCTGAAATCACAGGGTGTCATAAAGCTGGTGATGAAATATTTGTTCTTATGTGGTATCTGACTCTTTGGCCTTGATTTGCACCAGGGGAGGTTTAGATTGGATATTAGGAAAATGTTCTTTACTGCAAGAGTGGTGAAGCATTGGAAGAGGCTGCCAGGGAAGTGGTGGATTCTCCTTTCCTGGGGGCATTCAAAAAACATGTAGATGTGGCAATTCCAGACATGGTTAAGTATGTTGGTGGTGCTAGGCTTGATGGACTTACAGGTCTTTTCCACCCTTAATGATTCTGTAATACAAACTCCATCGAGCAGTGACTGCTGCTTTGCCTACAGATGCCTTAAGTGCTGAAATTAAGGAAAAACCACTTTTTGTTCTCATCACCCAGGCTGAGAAATGCAGTGCCTTGCTAGCTTTTGTGGGAAAAGTAGTCCTTTTCAAAGCTGTCTCTTTCTAAGATTTACATTTATTTTTAGTGCTTGGAGTTTAATTTGCAATAGTTCATAATTATTTTAGCTTACTGTATGAATTAATCATTTGCAGTTATTGCTGTTGGGGGAAATTCCTCCTATAAATAATTCTTACTATTTAAGCTGCAAGACATATCTGGCAGCTTATGTTTTACTAGTAGCAAGTAATACACTTTGTCAGCTTTTTCAGCATTGCTGGCTCTATCAAGACTTTTTTTAAACTTGTGCCCAACAGTCATACTACTAATTACTGTGTAGTAAGACAGTATTGTAGTTAGTTCCACTGAATAATGCATCTCCTCTTCCCTAGGCATTGAAGATATGCATTGTATTTTAATCTTCTGCCATAGAGCCTGTAGTAAGTGTCTGTGTGAATACGTATGGTTTTATATAAAAGAGTTCACTGGTGCAAGTAATGATCAGAGAGAGGAAAAAAGTGGAATTTTGCTTTTGAGAACATAATTTCTTCCAGTATCTAAAGGGGGCTACTGGAAACCTGGGGAGTGGCTCTTTATCAGGGAGTGCAGGGGTAGGGTCAGAGGGAATGGTTTGAAGCTGAAAGAGGGGAGATTTAGATAAGGTCTTAGGAAGAAATGTTTTCCTATGAGGGTGGTGAGACACAGGCACAGAAGAAGTCATGGCTGCTCCATCCCTGGAGGTGTTCAAGGTGTTAGCTATGTACGGTTACAGGAGCTAGAGTAACAGCTGAATTAATCATAGAATCACAGGATGGTTTGGGTTGGAAGGGACCTTAAAGCCCATCCAGTTCCAACCCCCCTGTCATGGGCAGGGACACCTCCCACTGGATTAGGGTGCTCAAAGCCCCATCCAACCTGGACTTGACCAAGGAGTAAATAATAATAAATGCTAATAATGCTCAATCAGTGCCATGGTTTCCTGGGATGCCTCAGGTATGTATCCTGGTCTTTTAGACTTACTTGAACATTCAACCTAAAGAAACTCAAAACTGGTCCTGAATGGCTGTAACTGCTCCTCCTGTCTTTCCATGCTGGGTTGTCTGTCTGCAGCATGAGAGTAGAGAAGGGCAGTTCCATTTGATCCCACAACCAAGAACACTGTTGTTTCTCTGCCAGCTTTTTGCACCCCGAATATCTTTTCTTCCTGAAAGCAAACACTAGCAAGAGCTACATGATGCTGAGGTTTTAACGTGACTGTCCTCGCAACCTGCCTGTAGAGCCATCACACTGCAAGATGACTGGGAAACCTATTTTTAGTGTTTTCTGTGGCAGGCTTTGTCCAACCACTCTGGCACTACTAACCACAGGTTAGTGATGGTAAGGTCTATGTTTCACTGCTCTGACAAGAGAAGAAGGTCTGCCAAGAAGATAGAAAGAAGATAGAAGAAGATAGGCAGAAAATAGCTAGACTAAATAACACCTTGTTTCATCTGTTCTTTCCAGGCTGATATTCTATTTGCAGTGAATGCAGCCCTGAGGGCAGCCCACTGTTCGCTCCTTGATCAATTGGAAGACACGCTGGCCTCAGTTTTACAAACCTAATTATTTTCTTCAGAAATCTGTCTGAAACTAAAAGGCGCCTGACAAAAAAGATCTTTCCGGTCCCTGGAGCTTAGAGGAATTCAGTCATTGCATGTAAATTAATTTTGTTTATATTGACTGCTTACGTGTCATTTAGAGCTGGTGCTTCTTAGGTGACTTTGCAAGAAAACACAGTCCCCTCTAGGCACAAACTGTGAGCTCTGTATATTAAGAAATATTGTTGGTAATAAGAATGTTGTATGTGTTTGTATTTATACACATGGAGACCTGCGTGTAAATGGTTGCACGTGTGTGTGTAAGATGCACTGTGCATCAGGTGATGGTGCACAGGCCACACACCCTGGAAAGTGTGAAGGCAAAGAAGAAGGCGAGCAGGTTATGGGAGAAGGAAACAACGGCTTTTCCTTCAGTGTCTGGGCTTCAGAAGCAAATACCTTCCTGCACTTTTAGCCGAGGCATCAGCCTGTGCAGTAACTCAGAGTGTACAGGAAGATATAAGGTCAATTTGGTTTAAGTAGTTGCTCACCTTTGACATTTGTTGACTAGTTTAAAGATTTACCAGCTCTCATGGACATCATAAGCCCTTTGCAACAACAGAGTTCTACACTGGAAAGAGGATTCAGCTGCTTCTTTCTGTGGGCATATGACACATTGTCTACGTTAGCACCAATGTGTTCTGCAGAATGGGCCAAGGCTGAGTGCACGAATGCAGGGATCTTCAAAAGACATGTAGACGTGGCACTTCGAACATGGTTTAATAGGCATGGTGGTGTTGGTTGATGGTTAGGCTGATGGTTGAACTCTGTGACCTTAGAGGTCTTTTCCAACCTCCATGATTCTATGATTCTATGATCTCCTGAGGAAAAGAGATCCCTAAAGTGAGATGAGGCAAGTTTGAAGTATGGCATGCATTCACCATCAGCTATGGTGACAGTAGAAGAAAGGAAATGTTCAGAGACAGCCACAGTTAAAAAAACAAAAGAGAAGCCAAAAAAGTTACTGAAGTGGAACTGCAGAAGTAGAAATTTGTAAAACAAGACTATTGGACAGGAAAACACTTTTGCTGGGTCTTTAATCAGTTATAGAAAATATTCTGCTTGAACTCAACCGAAGTTTCTCTATACTTTCAAGACGTAACTCAAGAGTTGGTGAAAGGGGTTAGCTGGCTGCTGCTTATGTAAAAAAGTTAAACCAAGCTGTAACTTTGTCTTTCTAAAGCACAAGTTGGGTGTCAATAAAATAAAGCATGGTTTCATTTCTCATGTTTAAGAATTATGATATTACAAGTAGAATCCCCTAAATACACAATCATTAGTGGAAGTGGCTCCAAAAAGTTGGCCTACTTGAGTAAAGTGTGAGAGAAAATATTATTCACTGTGTAAAGTGCATCCACTTTAAAATGCTTGAGCTGATGGCCAGACCTACATCTAAATATATTATCCTGGATTAAACCTTGTGGAAAATTCATAATGAAAAACAAACAAGCCAACTACACAGAGCAGGCGTGACCTGCAGGCTGCTGAATGCCGTGATTGCTTCCCATAGATTATAATTTTGGCAACACCTGGGCTGATTGTGCTGTGCTGATGCAACAGCCTGATGGATCCTAATGAAATAATTACGGGATAAGAGTACAAAGAAACATTCAGACCTTGCGAGAAAACAAACACACGTAATGCAGGAGCAAAGATACTAGATTAGCTAGGAAATGAAAAGGGTTTGTGTGGTTTATTTGTACTGACGGTGTAAATAAAATCTCTTCAGACCTGTATGTATTCTGTTATATATAAATCCAGACAATGAGAAATGACTGGATTTGGAGGGAATCGATTTTGCAGAAGGACAAAGTCTTAAATAAAACATCCTGGTCATAGGGGACAGGTGAGATGGCAGAAGAAGAGGAGAGGTTTATGCCACTTACCTCTTTCCTTTATGGCTTCCCAGAGGGCTCAGAGAGGGGCGACTGGCACTTTCAGAGGGTGGCTGCCCTTCCTGGAGCCTGAACCATCCTCTCTGCCTGCCCCTCTCTACTCTGACCCTTATGACTTGGAACTAGTCACAAACCCACAACATAATCTCTTGCTGCCTCAGTGTAATGAGTTTAATGCTCTTCACCTTATGTCTAGCAGCCCCACACAGACTTTTTATAGCATCACGGAATCATAGAATCTTTAAGGTTGGAAAATACCTCCAAGATCAAGTCCAACCATCAGTTCAACACCACCGTGCCTACTAAACCATGTCCCAAAGCGCCACATCTACACACTCTTTAAACACCTCCAGGAATGGAGACTCCACTACTGCCCTGGGCAGCCTCTGCCAGGGCTTCACCACTCTTTCAGTAAATAAATTTTTCTTAATATCCGATCTACTCCTCCCCTGGTGCAACTTGAGGACATTTCCTCTCATCCTGTTGTGGACACTCACATGTATAATCCCTGACTTCAAGATGTGGCTTTGCAAAACTGGACCTTAAAACAAGCTAGCGTTAAGTATTTTTAAAATAAGCTTCCTAAACAGTGATTTTTTTTGTAACATTTTAATAGAAATTATATTTCTCTGGAGTATACATAATAGACACGGTTGGACTCGATGATCCGGTGGGTCTCTTCCAACCTGGTTATTCTGTGATTCTGTGATTCTGTGACACAATCTAAGTTTATAACTTACATGAGCCTGTTGAATTATAATTCATAACACAAAGAAACATGATTTACAATCTAGAATGACTGAAATCCTTTGCTTTGTCAAATCTGTCCTAATCTCTTAGATACCTGCATATGTTCCTGGAAATGCTGTAGTAAATGTCTTCAGCCAAATTCCTTCTTAAAAACCTTAATCGATTTTCTTCCACCAAGGGCACTTGTGTTCTTGCATTCGTTTTCAACATTTTGTTCCTTGGATTATACAATCTTCATGTGAGTCTAAAGATACATGCCCTGCCTGGGAATATAAATTGCACTGCTGTGCTTAGTCACAAATGGCTGAGCACAATGAGATTTTACAATAAGCCAGAAATGTCTGTGTTTTGTTGTGTCAATAAATGTTCCAGTGATGCTCTTAAAGACAATAAATTACTGGTAATGGAACACTATCCTCAGCATATAGAAGTCATTTTCCACTTCCAGACATTCTCAGATTAGGTTTAAATTGCTATTAGAAAAATCCTAAATGTGTTTATTTGAAGAAAATCTTTTTAATACCTAAAAATAATCCAACAGTGACTGGTTGGAGCAGAGTTAGCTCGAGTATTCCTAGGGAACACACTTCACTCCCTTGGAAGGGAACTCAGCTCCAAAGATCCTTCCTGCTGGAAGAGGGGACAACACAGAGAGTTTCATGGCCTGTTATTTTTTGCAGGTGCTTGATGGTCCTGCTCAGCTGATAAGGAAATCTTTGTGACAATTCATAACATAGGTATGAGGCTGGATCCTGAGATGATCTGTGCTGAGGGTGTCTTCATAACGATTGTTCACAGGCAGCCTTTGAGGGAGTAGAAGTAAATGATGGACATTGCAAGCAGAGCAGGATAGGAGGTGGATGGGAGAAAGGCAGAAATTATAAGGAAACAGCAGAAAATGGTGTAGCCAGCAGGAGCAGGGAAGGGATCATTCCCCTGTACTTTGTATTGGTGAGGCTGCACCCCAAATCCTGTGTTCAGTTTTGGGCCTCTTAGTACAAGAAGGACACTGAGCTGATGGAATGTATCCAGAGGAGGGGAACAGAGCTGGTGAAGGGTCTGGAAAACAAATGTCATGAAGAGCAGGTGAGAGACCTGTTTAGCCTGGAGAAGAGGAGGCTGAGGGGAGACCTCATCGTGCTCTGCAACTCCCTGAGACCAGGTTGTAGTGAAGTGCATGTTGGCCTCTTCTCCCAAGTAACAAGGGAATGAATAAGAGGAAATGGTCTTGAGTTACCCCAGGAGAGGTTTAGACTGGATATTAGGAAAAATTTCTTTACCAAAAAAGTGGCAAAGCACTGGCATAGGCTGCCCAGGTTAGTGGTGGAGTCCCCATCCAGGGAGGGGTTTAAAAGGCGTGTAGATGTGGCACTTGGGCACATGATTTAGCAGGCATGGTGGTGCTGGACTGATGATTGGACTGGATGAGCTTAGAAGTCTTTTTCAACCCTAATGATTCCATGATTCTATGAAAATAAATCAGGAGAGCTGTTTCCCTGAAGACATACTGAAATCCATGGTGTTTTCATCACTAGTGTTCATGTGCTTCATAGTGCTCACAGTCTGAACCTGAGAGTACAGACATGTGAGTTCTTGCACATCCTCTTTTCTTCAACATTGACTTTAGCAATAGAAGATCAAAGTAGGAGAAATCTTTTACTCTTTTTCCTATTAATGGCACAAACACTAAAAATCAGAATAGCATTTGTGTTTACAAGTATAATGAGTTGTGAATATTCTTCAAGATTAGGGATACTTTTCCTGGTCCTATGCCAAAAAATAAAGTGTGAACTGGAGATGTAATGAATTTAACTGAATTTTTATATTGACTTCCTGAGTTTCTTCAGAAAGAAATCCACAAGGGATTATGCAGGAATTTCAGAGGGGCTAATTAACTCCATGCTCTGCAAGAACCATCACTGGCAAACTTAGCCTGTGCTGGATTGCACTGTGCTATCTCACAGACCTTCAAAACACTGAACAAATGATCCTTTCCTGTCAGTGATCAAAAATGATTCTGTTCATTCAAATTCAAAATCTCATTTCCCTTAGGATAAAACCTGCTTTCCTTCTTATTTTATTTTGCTTTATAGAACCAAAAAGTGAAAAGAGAATGAATTGGAGCTGCTAATGGATCTATTCCCACTAGCTTTAGCAGGGTTTGCCTGTATGTGTGATGCTTGGCCTGTGATGGCATAACTGTAAAACAAAGCTTGTCCAGAAAAGTGGCTGCCCCATGCCTGGAGGTGTTCAAGGCGAGGTTGGATGGGGCTTTGAGCACCCTGATCCAGTGGGAGGTGTCCCTGCACATGGCAGGGGAGTTAGAACTGAATGGGCTTTGAGGTTCTTTCCAATCCAAACCATTCTATGATGATTCTATGATTTCATGTTGGAAGCCATCAAAATTGGCTATACTACTTCCTATTCTCTGTTGATATTCTGAGCTTTTATCTTTGTACAGGGTTAACGTGATGGGTAATTTTGTGTAGCACGTACAGGGATCCCTGAGCATGGACATGTAGTGTCACATTGATATATAAACATGTATACCTGTTTGTGTGGTTACATTATTTGTATAAAGTGCGCTCTGTGGTTTTATTTTCAACCCTACTTAACAACGAAATGTGAAACCGTGTTTAATGTGTGCATTGCAACTGCACAATTATGTTGCAGCATATTTGACTGAGCTTTCCCTGATGTCTTTATTGATATTCTCCCTGAGGACACAAAGAGCAAAAGTATTAATGAACTCTGATTCTGACTGAACAGAAGCTGTGTGCATTCAGTGAAAGAGGAAGGAAATATGAGCCAGAAGTCTCCAAGTGGTGAAGAAAGTTCTGGCTGTTGGCAAGCTTGCTGTACATTTTCATGTGATATTCTTCTTTTAAGAATGACTTCTTTCCCAGGGTGTTAGATCTGCTGTCAGTGATAACTTCTTGGGGTCACGGGAGACCTAAGACACACTCTCAGTGGTACATGGGCTTGGGGAGTTAAAGAAAATGCTTTCTTGTACTTTCTTCTATGCCTTTATTTTTGCCATTGTATTCAAATATCGAGACTAATGTAACAGGAGTGAAGTTGCCATGGTGCCAGATAGTTAACAAACCCCTAATTAATGGATATAGTGGCAAGAAAACTTGACTAGTTGTGCCTGGCATATAGGAAATGGGGTGTGTGCATGTGAAGCAGGTGGTATCAGCGAGCAAAATGCTATCAGCTTTCGTGCAGGTGGGAAAAGAGTTGAGGAAGAGCCCTCATGGGGGAGGGAGTTTGTAGCATCTCAGATGACACTCAATTGTGGGAAGCCAATGAGTGGTACCAAGCTCTTCACAGAGTCAGGGAAGGGAGAAATTCAGCCCTTTTAAGTTAATTATAAATAACGAAGCTACTGCTGAGTCAAAAAATGCATTTGTTTGAACTCAGAAGCCTTGAACTCTAAAAACTAAGCTGAGCCCAGTGTTTTCCCTGAAAGCCTTAAGAAGGCTTAGTTTGGCAACCGGAGATTTTTTATTCAATATAGCAGAATGCAAGATGATGGATAAGACCATAGAAATGGAAAAATGTGATTTGCTGAACACTGCATTTAAAAACCTGTGGTACATCTACTTTCACTCAGGGACGAGTGTGTGAGTAGGAGACTGTTTCTACAAAGGGAATAAAGGATTTCCTGTGTGCTTGATGCTTCTACTGTATAGAATTCCTACCTTTCTGAAAAGGCAAGAGAGAAGTTCTATAAAGTCAGGATTCTGTGGCATGGAATATCTTCTGTGTCTTATGATCCTGCCTTTAGATAACTTTATATAATCTATATCATCTTACATAAATCCTTCTTCAAGTTTTCAGTGTGAGGCCAGCTCTTCCATGGTTAGAAATCCCTCTAGTTCCTCTGCTCTTCATGGCAGCTCAGCACAACTGAAGTTTTGATCCAATACAGGTTAGTTAGTCACAAAAGAGTTTAAATGTTTTAGAGGAGGGAACTTCCACAGATAGATATTCAGGTCTGACAGATGTTTAAGATCCTGATAGATGAGAATTGAGTGGAGATGACAGACATTCCCACCTCTGAGCATCATCAGAGGTCCCACCTGCTGAAGTGCCTGCCAGCTGCACATCACTAGAGGGGCAGTGCAGCATCACTGTCCCTCTTCTGTGCTAGGTATGACAGGTCAACCTGCAAACCATCTATAGCTGATGTGGGAGTACTGGAGCAAGAGCCAGACAGCAACAGCTTTCTCTGCAGATGTGTAGGCTGGAGGCACCATGGCTAAGAAGTGCAGTGTGAGGCCAAGAGGCTCCATCTCACACCAGGCGTGTGACGCTGGCCAGGCTGTGTATTAGATTAAGCATCCACATTTTCCAGTCACCAGATTTTCCCTGCGGGAAGAGTCAGTCATTGTCAATATTTATAAAGCCTGATGAGTCCTTCCCACTGAAGGGCAGAAGGAGCGAGAAGTGTTTCATCATGATGAGTTTCCAGCTCTTCAGTGACATTTGATGAAATCATATTAAGTATAATTATGTTTGAGGGGAGCACATCTAAGTTCTAATGAGCTTTCATAGTTATTCATTATCTGATGTCCTCATTTTCATTTTCCAAAGGTTTGTTTGCTTTATTTGGTTGAATTAAGGGAGAGTTATTTTCATAACCTCTTTCCTTCAACTTTGAGGTCTTTTATTGAGCTTTGTGACTTTCTGCTAGTGAATATTTGCACACACTTCCTTGATTTTAGCTTCTAGGGGGTCTCATCAAATGCATGAAGTTATGGACAAGAACAGCTCTATGGACAAGCATTTTCAGGTTTAAAGGCTACGTTTGTTTGTTTGTTTGTTTGTTTTATCCAAGGAAGTTGTTGCATAAAGAAAGCAGGCTTTGCATTTTTTTAAATTACTACAGTCAGTGGGATGAAATCCAGGCACTACAGGTGATTCACACAAGAATTATACACAGATTTAAAGCATAAATCCTATTTTTTTCCTTTTTGAGGTCACACTCTGGTTTGAAATAGAAATGGACAGAGCAGCACGGTGACTTGTACTAAAGATTAATATCTTCTCTACCATCCCAGCCTAGTTCATTATTTAAGTCCCTGACATAGGGGAAAAATGTTCTGGATTCTATTGTGCCCAGTTCTGAAATCCTTAGTATAAGAAGGATGTGGAATCGGTCCAGAGGAGGCTACAAATATGATCCAAAGGCTGGATCCCCTCTGCTATAAGGACAGGCTGAGAGAGTTGAGGTTGTTCAGCCTGGAGAAGAGAAGGCTGCAGGGAGACCTTAGAGCAGCTTCCAGTACCTGAAGGAGGCTACAAGAAAGCTTGGAGGGTCTTTTTACAAGGGCCTGAAGTGATAGGATGAGGGGAACGGCTGCAAATTGTAGGGGGGAAGATTTAGACTGAACAGGGAGAAATTCTTCAGGATGAGGGTGGGGAGGCCCTGGCCCAGATTGCCCAGAGCAGTGGTGGCTGCCCCATCCCTGGAGGTGTTCAAGGCCAGGTAGGATGGGGCTTGGAGCAACCTGGTCCAGTGGGAGGTGTCCCTGCACATGGCAGGGGGTGGAACTGGGTGGGCTTTCAGGTCCCTTCCAACCCAAACCATTCTATGGTTCTATGATCTTCATTAATTTTTTTTCCTTTTTTTTTTCTGTGCCTTTTTTCATGAGGAATCCAGGTCAGATTTATCCACTGAAAGCTGCAAATTATATCTGTAACCATAATTATAATTAACAATCTATATCGCCTGCAGTAAAGAAGGTGAAGAACTGATGAAGGTGCTAATTGGTTTCTGTGTAATGATGTGTTTCCCAATAACTTTTCCTGGTAGTCTCATTAAAAATCCTTTTTTGGGAAATGAAGGATGTTGGAAATTGTGAACAATCACCGTAACAAAAAACTTCTGATAGAAAATATGAACCACCAAAATATTAACAGAACAGAGTTGTTCAACATCACATATCTGTAACTGATATATTTCCAAAATTAAATATTTATTTTTAAAATCATAGAATCTCCTGTAAACTTCAGGAGTTCTGGAAATTCATAACTCACATCTAGGTATTTGTAAATAGCCTTTGGTTTTGTTCTGAACTGAACATCTTCTGAATTCTGGACTGTTCCCAGTCTCATTTTGAATCCAAACATACCTTGAACATCTCTATAATGTCACCTGTCATTAAAGACCATATGTTTTTCTTCCGATGTGCTTTCTTCTTATCAAAAATAATCAGGTACTCCAACTTCCCCTTTTTGCAAAAAATGACCCTGAATTAAGTTCTGCTGGACCCTGCATCTACATGAAAGGAGCTTTCAATAGGCTGCCTTCATCGCCTAGATTTTCAAATCACAATATTTGCATAGACTCTTTCTTCACAAGAATAAATAAAAGATAGAAAGCAAAGCAATAGTTGGAAACATCAAGGATAAAAGAAATAATTTGCAGTCATAGTTGAGGGAAAGCATCATGCTGCATCATTGTTTTTCAGATAACCCAAAACAACTTCAAAGTTAGACTCTAAAGGCAGGATCAATATCCATAGCAACTAATTGCATTCACTGCACCTGCTGGAAAGTACAGTGGCTGTGGCTGTGAATACCAAAGTAAACCACACTGCTACAAATAAAAACAGAGTCTGACTGAAGGTGCTCCTTGGGTGCTTCTGTGCTACCAGGATGCTTCCACTCTGCTGCTGCTGCTCAGACTTCGTTATGGTTTCAAGAAACATCTTTTGCTTTCTTTCCTGTTAGTCTTGACACCAAAAGTGTTCTCCAAGGAAGAATTGAAGGAACTTTGTTGTCCTCCTTCAGCCCATGATGCATACAAAAATCATGGCCAGCAGATAGGCAGCTGGCTCGTAGAAATTGCTGCCTAACTGATCTTTAAATGATACTTTTTCCCTTTTGTGCTCCTTAATACAGCTCTCATGCCTCTCTTCTGTTTGTTGTAGATTATATGCTACTTGGGTCAGGCACTAACCTGATATTTAGTTGTGCAGTGCATAGCAGAAAGGACTTATGGTCCTGGACTGGGCATTCTTCAAGCTACCTCCATGCAGATACTAACACATCACTAGGGATTTACTGCTACTATAAGCAACACCCCTCTATTAGACAGCACTGAGCTGAGCAGTTTATTCCATTGAAGAATGGACTAACTCAGTGCAAACGGTGCTTCTATTAACCATTGAGCAGTGCTGTATTTCAGATGTTTACAAAAGAAGCAGCAATACTCTGTAACTGGAACTTCTCCTTGCAGATATGGCACAAGCAGAGCACACCTTCTTGGTATTTATCACATATTGTTATTGATATTAATTTCTTTATGAGACAACAAGTGATTCAGCATAAACTGCTGATAATATTAGAAATTCCCTTCTGTGTGATTGATTCTATTTAATAGCACAGATAACGTGCTTCTGTTTCTATTTGTCAGTTCTATATACCAGACTCATAGAAGCAGAAAGAGCCCTAGATCTGAAGTGTACAGAGGAGATCAATAAACAGAAACATCTTTCCATGTTAAACATTTCCTTTCTGGGTCATATAAACCTTGCCAGGAGTTGTCCATGGATATACGATGCTATTTAAAGCACACTGCTTTAATGTGTTCAAATAGTACTGTTAGGGAACAGAATTTGTTCCTTTAAAAAATCCATGAAATTTGAATTTGTCCCAGACAATAATTGATAAATATTAACAAGTACTCACCCAAATAATTTGCTTGCCCTGGTATAACTCGTAAGCATTTTGTTATTGATTTCCAGTCACTCCTTTCTAATAAAAGAAACAACATTCATTGAGCAGATGTTAAAATTAATACTTGGGCTTACTCATTTTCCATACACGTACAGCCACCATCTCCCTCTGTGTATGAAAGGCACTTCTGTTTTCTCTTGTTCTTATCTGACAATAACCACTGCCTGGGAAAACATGGCCTGTTGCAGCTCCAAGTCACGGAGTCACAGATACGGCTTGCGCAAATGAGGACATTAACGAAGCCCAGAGTGATAAATCTGTGTCAGGGAGGTGAATTTGGGTCAGTTTGTGCCCTTCCATGCAGCCTGTGAGGGCTTGGATCTGCACAGCAGCCCTCGCGGCACAGCACTCATGCTGCCCTGGTCTCCATCTCTTTCTTTCTCTCAAGTCTTCCCTGGTAAATTCACACTGCTCTAAGCAACACTAATATCTTCCCAAATTTTTGACTGTAACGATGTGTGATTTGCTTGGGGGGAGGCAGAGGGGAGAGAGGAGAAGGCAGATGGGGAGGATGGGCACAGGGGGAGGGCACGATGGCCACGGTGTTTGCTCGGCATGCTCAGCACCTGCCCTGTCCTCTCCTTCCAAAGCAAACACCGTGAAACCCTTGCAAGCGCGCAGGCTGCAGGGAAGGCGAAAGAGGCAGCACGGGGCCATGGGCAGGTATCTGCATCTATATCCCCCTCTCCTCACGGAACGATTCCCCAAGGTCACATTCTGTACTCCGTGCCCTGGGAATGACACTTCGGAACATGTCGCCACTGGTTAACATCTCCTTTTCCTTCACAATTCCAATGGAGTCATCCTGAATGTATTTATTGCCATTGCTGGTGGGTATATTTCCCCGTGCTTTATATTTCCTCCTACATTCAGGGCAGGGAAAGTTCAGTGACAGGAGCAGCATTGAAAGGGGTGGTGAGGTTGGTGTTATTCTGGGATGGGGCTGAAGTGCAGGAGCTGACATTTCATCTGTTTACATCAGATCTGCCTCATGAGGTTATAATCAGCCGTGCTGACCAAGATTATAAACTGGAATGATTCAGACCCCATGGCCTCTACCACTGCAACTTAAATTCCACTAAAAATAGTAATAATAAGAGAAACCAGCGACATTTAGGCAGAAGTCTGGGCCGAGTATGAACAAGGTTGGAACAAAACAAACAAAAGATTATCTGTCCTTTGTAACACCCACCATCTTGCCAGTTCAAATATTGACTGGCTACAGGATAGGAAAATCACTGCTTGCTGTGGGATGGAAATGGCTGAGTTTGCTTCAGAGATAACCTGCAAAACAAAACTGGTGTTTGGAGGCTTCCAATAAAGGTCAGAAAAAAGAAATTGTGTGAATTGAGTGGGCTCTCTCAGGGATGCTATTTCACTGTGAAATCTAGACTGGAGATATAAATTTCCCCCCAGGCCGCTATGTGACATTTAGTTGCTCACTGGTGACACCAATGGAAGGGGTCATGGTGAGAACATCCTCCCTGATCAGCTGTTTACATAGGCATGCTGTAAAACTGCTGGGGTAACTAATCTGCCTCAAAAGAAAACTTGTGCATTCAGGTTATTGTTCAATTGGATCCTTTCCAACATCAAATCACAATCTTAGCATAAGTCGTTGCTAGAAAATGTGCACAGAAATGCCTTGTGGTTTCATCCATTAAGAAGGAAGACACCTGGGCTCCCTACCTCATCAGTCTTTCGAGACGGATGGGAAATACTCATTTCTTCTCTCTGATCACAAAGGAAGTTTTGACGCAACTCAGACTGTGTGCTTCCGTGTGACTCCAGTCATTCATTAGGTAGGATGAATATCACCATTTGTAATCATCTTCAGAGGACAGTTTTCTGGACCCCAACTCCAACAGGTTCAGCATTAGTTACTACATATCTAGGTCAGCAAGTAAAGCAGCAGAGCAGGAGCAGGTCTGCAGGATGGTACAGCTGGCAATGGGGACTGCTGTCCACACTGTCTGTGTTCCAGGAGCTTTACCTTGGATTAGGCCTGTTTGCATCAGGTTACCTCCCATCTATCCAGCAGCCATCAGCAATGGAAGTACTTTCAAGCACATTCCTGGTAAGAACCTTGCAGTTTCCCAGGGATCCATGCGTGCTGTCTGGGGTGCAAGTCCAAGTTCAGCGAGCAGGGACAAGCAAAAGATTCACTTCAAAGTGCAATCCTGGTCATAGAATCATAGAATTGTTTGGTTGGAAAAGACCTTTGAGATCATCAAATGCAACTACACTGTTCACTTCTGTCCACTACAGAACTCCTGAAGTGACCATATTCCTACCCACCTCACACAACTTTTGTTCCTCAGCTGTTTCCAGAAAGAAGAAAGGCTGAGCTTCTGCAACATCTTTATTTTAAGAAAGCTATTGCTCAAAGAAAATTAAGTACCAAAGGATTTATTTCTTCTTTCTTGCTCTGTTCCTCATACTGCAATGATAACAAACACCTTTCCATTGAACTCCTGAAAAGACTGTCCATCTTCCATCACCAGCTGTGCACAAGGTATGCTTGGTGACATGAATTACAAGAGCTCCCTGTCTTCCAACACACCCTGGAGACAACATTGTTCTGACCATGTTAGGGTTTGTTTGGACCATTATATTAACTTTAGTGTGATCAGTGGTGCTTAGTTTTGCCCTTTTTTGCATCCTTTCCCCTCACTCCAGTGATTTTTTGGCATTTTAAGACAGAAAAACTTCAAAATAACTCTTTCTGTCTGAGATGTTTTGTGTGTTCATTTTCTAATGCTAGAAAAGCCTTTAGAGATCAATTCTGAGAAGAAAGAATTATAATCTAGTTCCTCCTCCAGTATTAATTAAACATTTTATCCTATGCTGAACAGCATATTAGGCTTTGCCACAGTCCTCAAGGGTATTATTACCACATTTCAATGGATGAGGGCAGATGAAGCCAAGGAAGTTCGTATTTTGCCTTAGGCCACCCGGCTGAAGTCATGAAAATTTAAAAATAGAGCAGAAAGTGCCCAATTTTACATCACATTTTCTTTCTTTCAGCCAGCGGTTCTCCTTCGCAGCACACACAGCTGTGTAGGAATGGTTCTACCTTTCTTGCCCTTCCTCATACATGAACAAGGGCTGGAGAGGCCTCAGTTTTCCTTCCCTGCCTCCCACACTGGTTTGGGTGGGTCTGGCTGGGGAATGGGCATCTTATCAGGTCCTCTGGAGGAAATTCTTTCTTTACCTTCTGAGGAATAGAAGAGGATTGGGGGAAGGTTGGAGGAGGACAGCACCACTGTGGATTCAGCAGCCCCGGTTTCTGGCACTAGTCCTGAATTGCTGTATGGCTTTGAGATTTCTGGGAGGGGTCGCGGCCCATGGCAGGGTTGGAACTAAGTGATCTCCCAAGTGAGAGGTGACAGGACAAGGGGGAATGGCCTCAAACTGTGCCGGGGAGGTTCAGATTGGATATCAGGAAAAATTTTTTCACAGAAAGGGTCATGGGACACTGGCAGAGGCTGCCCAGGGAGGTGGTGGAGTCCCCATCCCTGGAGAGGTTTAAAAAACGGGTAGACAAGGTGCTCAGGGACATGGTTTAGTGGCTGATAGGAATGATTGGACTTGATAATCTAAGAGTTTTTTTCCAACCTACTGATCCTATGATTCTGTGATCTTATGATTCATGTGACCATGACGAAGGAATTTGAGATGCTTTGATACATCCTATGTATTTTATGTCTAAAAGAAAGGTTAAAATAAGAATTGATTGAGAAGCATCATAAAACTTATCTTATATGTTTATAGGTAAATGTAGGCCATCACATTAACTGATCTTTATGGTCTCGCTTTAAAACTAATCATAGAATCATAGAATCATAGAATCATAGAATCATAGAATCATAGAATCATAGAATCATAGAATCATAGAACAGTTTGGGTTGGAAGGGACTTAAAAGATTATCCAGTTGGCAGGCACACCTCCCACTGGATCAGGGGCTCCAAGCCCCATCCAGCCTGGCCTTGAACACCTCCAGGGATGGGGCAGCCACCACTGCTCTGGGCAACCTGGGCCAGGGCCTCATCACCCTCACAGGAAAACATTTCTTCCTAAGATCTCATCTGAGCCTCCTGTATTTCAGCTAAGAATAGATGGACTTCTTTATGTAAAGTTGAATCTTTTTGATGTTATTTCTTTCCTGAACTTTACTGATCTGCTACTCCTTCCAAAGTCTCCACCTACACATGCCACCATTCCTACAGAAAGAAACTGATTCCTAACATTGCGTAAAAGTCATTCTCTGGTGACCAAAGGTGATGAACCCTGGCAGTGCAGGACCAAATCCCGAGGCTGTGCCCAACACTGTCAGTATTAGATAGAATCATAGAATAGTTTGGGTTGGCAGGGACCTTAAAGCCCATCCCGTTCCAACCCCGCAGCCATGGGATGGGATGGGAAGAACAACTCGGGTATCTCCCCGCAGGTCTCCAGCTCTCGCCGTGCCATCTGGTGGTGGTTGGCCTCTCGAAGGAAGGAGGTCCGGTTGCACCATCTAGTGGCTTAAGGTAACCGAGCTCCAGGGATTTTTCTGTTCACAGCCCAAATGACGGACAAACCTGAAGAATAAAAATAGAAGCGAGGCATTTGCAGCTACAGGTAACTCTAAGTAAACCTAGGAAATACAAAAGGCAGACTCACCTACACTAGTATAGTGAGAATATTTTTATCGTAAATTATTTTTATTTCATATCATCACTATCGAAAGCACAAAAATCAGAATTCGTAAGAAAGAAAATGATAAGGAAAGTTCTTCCACAATAACAAAAAAGGCATCATTCCACCCTCACTTCTGAGGGCCAAGATTATGGAGGTCAGAGCGTTCCCATAGAATCAGAGTATGGTTTGGATTGGAAGAGACCTCAAGCCCATCCAGTTCCACCCTCCTGTCATGGGTAGGGACAGTTCCCACAGGATCAGGTTGCTCCAAGCCCCATCCAACCTGGCCCTGAACACCTCCGGGGATGGGGCAGCCACAACGTCTCCGGGCAACCTGGGCCAGGGCCTCCCCACCCTCACAGCAAAATATTTCTTCCTAATATCTACTCTAAGTCTCCCTTATTTCAGCTTAAAACTGTTCTCTCTTGTGCACTCCCTGATCAAGAGCCCCTCCTCACCTTTCCTGTGGGCCCCCTCTCAGTACTGGGAGGCTGCTATAATCGTTATCACACATCCTTCATTTTGCAGTTATTTAAATTTCAGCTTTACTTACCTCCAGAGAGAAGCAGATCTGCAAAAGCAATGCTAGAGAAAGAGAGTCTCCCCTCATTCTTATTGAGTGAAGAATGGACAAAGAGGGTGTTTCTAGGGAGAAATTATAAAGAAAAGGAAAATATAATTTTCCATAAATACATTCTTATTAATTTTCAGTGGCAACCGTTGTACTGAAGAGAATCATCCAAAATCAGGACAGCCTGTGTCAGGATCAAATAACCTATTTTTTTCCCCTCAGTATTCCCAGAAGTTAATATCTCAAGACTTTTACTTACAGAATACAGAGCATTATTTCTATACCTCGTATGAAATAGAGTATTATTGTTGAATATCACTTTCCAGTGAATGACTTTCCATACTAATGTTGCAATGGATGCTGAAGCAGATATTGGAAGTGCCCCCAGCTGGTAAGCACCAGAAATCTTTTGCACACACAATTGAAGAGAAGAGGGCAATTAAGGGCC
This sequence comes from Phaenicophaeus curvirostris, assembly GCF_032191515.1. Lineage (NCBI taxonomy): Eukaryota > Metazoa > Chordata > Aves > Cuculiformes > Cuculidae > Phaenicophaeus > Phaenicophaeus curvirostris. Next base: position 9,718,913 of record NC_091400.1, on the reverse strand, counting down.
TTGACTCCACACATCTTACCGAGTCAATACTTCCCTTGGCTTGAATGACAGAACAGTCTTTGAAATGCACTGAGGCATCTCCCATGACTTTAGCAGCCAAACTAAAATGACAGGAGCTGCATTATTCAGGGATAGAGTCACATTTAAGGTCTTTGTTTTTCCTTTGAAGAAGAGTTTTGAAATTGGTGTCAGTCACTGTGTTTGGGAGTTTACCTGAGCTTCACAAGCAGCACCTTGTCCTCTTACCACAGAGATTCACCTGAATCCCTCAGAGGATGTAAAGCACCCAGGCAGAGGCACATGGCTGTGAAGTTCTAGGTCAGATTTAATAGATGCTTGTAGACTTCCTCAAACTCAAATAATTAATTCACTGTGACAGTATGGTATATAAAGAAAGTAAAGCTTTACCCATTAGGAAACAATTCATGTCTCTTGGGACAACTGGAAATGTAAAACTTTTGGAGGGGAATGGAACAGATGTAATAGCTGAGATCTGCATCTTGATGATGACCACATGTAGATGAGTTTCAAAGAACCAGCCACCAAACCTGAAGTATTGTCCATAAACACAAGCGTGTTGGTGTCAGTGGTACTGCAAAGAGCCGAGCAGATTGCCTCCAACAAAGGCCTCCAGTTCCAGAACAAAAAGAACAGCTGAAGTAAAAAAAAAAAATATAGTTCCTAGCACAGTTGTTCAGTGAGGACTCAGGTTGCTTATTAATATATCTCACTCTATTTATTTTGCAAGCTAAGCACATGATCTACTAAACCACCTGGGCTAAGTTCTTGGCAAATTGTATTCTTCACTCAGAACAGCCTTTGATTAGGTCAGAGCATAAGTGCGCGCTGACTTGGAAAGCCTTTCTAGGAATTGAAGCGCTTACTAGATGCCATAACCTATTTATTTTGATTGTCCTTCTGAAGGTTGCCTTGTGCCTAGAAGCGGCAACGGATCATATGCGTGCTAAGGAATTCTTAGCTGAAAGAATAGTGAATCAGATGTTGCTAAAACGTTTTGAGAGATCAACAGTACACTATGACACCTCAGCTTTTATTGCTGCGGGAAGAACAGTTAAACTCTGCATGACCAGAAGCAGGGGGAGTCACAGAGTACATGAGGATGAGCGTGGTGGGAAGGTGCAGAAGCAGGCTCCCCAGGGTAGCAGTAATGGTGCAAAGCCTAACAATTTTCCAGAAGCATTTGGACAATGCCCTCAATACACAGTGCGAATTTTGGAGTTGTCCTATGCAAGGACAGGAGTTGGACTCCATAATCTTTGTGGATGCCTTCCAACTCAGGACATTCTTTCATTCTATGAATCATAGATGCAAGGCAGGTATCATTGTCCTGGCATCAAAGACCCTAGTTCCAGAGGCAGATACTCACATGAAGTAGTGAGTATCCTCTCAGAAGGAGGAAACCATGGTGAAAAAGCCCACATTACATTTAGGCTCGAACCCTAAGCAAGATCATTTCATCTCTGCACTCCTCTATTTCCTCTCCATGGAACAGAGACAGGAGTTCCTGCACCCACAAGGACAGTGCGCTGATCAATGTTTAGAAGAAGTCCCCCATATCATGGTGAGCAAAACTCTACAGGAGTGTGGAACTTAGACTTAATAAAGAGATACAGGAATTGCTGAGATTATGAGCACTAGAGGCCAGGCTGTGATGTCAGCTTGTGGGTCAGCCCAGCTCAGCAGGTCCATGGTCAGGCAAAGCAGAGCTGTGGGGAGCACGAGGCAGGCATCCAATGCCACCACTGGGGCAGGGACTGGTGGCCACGGGCTGGTCCTGAGCAGGTAGGGGAGCGCCGAGAGGCAGGGGAAGTGTCAGGGTCATTATAGGCTGTTAGTGCACTCAGGACTCAGACAGAGAGGGTATGACCAGCTTCTCTACTTCCTTCTTCTGTTGACGTTTTGACTTCTCTTTGCTTTGCACAAGTAGAGGGTAGTCAGGAGCCTATTTGGTTTAAAAGTCTCTGGGACTGGCTATGAAGATCTCTCCCAGTTTGGGATATTCCTGCCCAGTTCTGACATATGTACCAGACAGCAAGTCAGCCAGACTCTGAAAAATGTCTTCTCCCCTGAGGATCTATCAGTCTCTTTTCACCAAATAACAAGCATTCAAGTGTGGGTGCTCTCCTTACTGATCTCTTTTCTGCCCCTGCTCCAGCTTGGTTTGAAGGCACTGCTTCTGTGAACCAGTGATGCTCATGGACTCATGAATACAGAGTCTCTTACAATAAATCACATAGTCTTGACAATGTAATAATACACACATAAACACTTCGATATAGGCACTTCTTTTACATACATGCCACTCCACTTTCATAAAACTTGCTTGATTATTTGTAGCTTTACAAAATTCTCACATTTCTCTTCCCCTCCTCCCCACTCTGGAGAGGAGAAAAGTGTTTTACCTGCTACGTGCTTACTGAATTTGGATCACTCTGCTTTTGCATCTTTCCAGGCAGCTGCAAGCACCTTGAACCAAAGCAATCCACATCATCACTGAATGCAAAAATAACTGTTGAAGACTGGCAAACTCATGCTTTTCGTAGTAGTCAGAGCGATCAAAAAGTTTTATGCAGAGATCACAATAGATATTTATAAATGCTAACACACAAAACTAATGCATTAGTCAGGCATTGACTAATGGATCCATCTAGCCAAGTGCTCGTGAGTTGAGCTGCAGCTGGCAGGGTGAAGTGACACAGCTGGAACAGGTCAACCAAGCGATGCACAGGCTTTCCTTGTCATGCAATTTCATTGTGTTGCATGACGTTTCTGCCTTCGTGGCTCCTATTTCACTAGGTTTCTTCCTTTTTGAAATACACCGCAGCTGCTTCACAGATCTACTCAATCACCCTGTGACACATACTTGTACACTCGCCATAAAATTTTTTTCTTTCTTGCTTAGCCAGCGCGGGCAGGAAGCGATAAGGTCTGCTTTCGTTACAGTGAAGATGCATGCTGCAGCAATCATGGAGCTAGAAACCCTCAGATAAAGGATGGTCCTGATCTAAGATGGCCCCAGGAACTGCCACAATAAAAATAATAAACACCAGCAATAATAATTATTAACGGAATTCAAGGAGTCTGACCCTCATCCTGTGCTGGGTTTATAATTAAAGATTTTGCTGGCTTTGACAGAACTGCTTCCCTCTGAAACTGCTGAAAGTGAAATCAGAGTCAGCGCCCAAACCTTTTGTCCCCCTTACTTGTAACTTAGCTCCTTTGAAAGGTTGTATAGTCTCTCAATGATGCTATTCAGACTGAAAACAGGTGGGATTTTTAGATCAAAGAATCTTTTACCAAAGTCAATCACTTAAAATCCTTCTGTCTGAAGAGGTAGGCTTGAGAATTTCATAGGAACAGACTCCCTAATGTTTTTAATGACCCCTTTGTCCAAACAGCAGAAATACTGAGAATAGTTTCATGGTTTTCGTATCAATCAGTAAAATCTTATAAATAATAATAATAAAAAACTGCTTCATGTTAAAAACACTGGGCTTCAAATAAGCTCAAGGGTTGCTCAAAGTGTTTAGTTGACCATCATCTCTAAAATATATTTTACAATTACCCAGAGGCTGAGTTAAATTACTTCCTTGGTTGCTGTGTTTCCCTTTTCTCTTCTGAAAGCCTTCATCTTCTGTTTCCCTTTTAATTTTAATGCTTCTTCAAGGAAGAAGTGAACCTCTGGCTCATCAAAGCATTACCCTCAGTGTCCCAGGGAGCACATCTCGAGTTTTGGGTTCTACCTGGGTCATTGACAGGAAGCGAGATGTGGACCTCGGCCCAAAACAAATGACAAAACATGGCCACAGGAAATATCATTAATCACCACAAGAGTGCTTGATGTAGGTTTAAGACACACCTTAGTGTTTTCCTGTCCTGAAGCAAGAAAAAATTGGGTTTATTTAGTTGACATGTTTTCCTGCCTCCGGAGTCCACAATCATGTCCTGACAGTGGGTCACTGCTGAGAGCAAAGAAAAATAGGCACCCCTTTCATGAGAAAAAGAGAAGACAAGCAACAGACATCAGTAAGGTAACCAGTTTGTGTTCAGAAAATAAAACATTCCGTGAAATGGCAGTTTAAGCATGAAAAGGCCCTTCTAAAACCAGGATCGAAGGGATTAATGGCAACACACAGTCCATTTGTCACTTGTTTCCCAACCCGGTTTTGCTAAAGGCACTGTGAGCTTTGCCATGGATTTCAAGATCAGAATTCAGCTTCTTAGGTAGAATTTGTAAGTGGCTTTTCTATAAATTAAAAGCATGTATACATGCCAGTCCTTAATCTCTTTGAGCACAAAATGTATTTGTTCCATCGGCATAACAAATTGCTTCAAAAACCATTTGGCAGCATAACTTGCCTTGCAGAGCAGATAGAAAAGAAATGCTGTTGGCTGTCAAATGTTAGCCCAAGCACGTACTTTTTATTTACAGACCCAGACAGTAAATCAAACTTCTTAGTACCGCAAATCATGTCCTGCGCTTAAACTCCAAGGAAAGGTCATAAGCCTTCATTTGCTCTTCCCCCACCTCCCTTCCCAGTAACTACAAAGCTGTCTTAACATAAGACTATTTAAGCCGTTTGAGAAACATCTTATAACAAGAATGCCTCGTCTTGCTTTGTCTGAAATAGATCTTGTCAGAGTCTGGGCTTCTCCTGGGAGATCTGGAAAAACTTGGAATCAACCTTGGAGAACACCAGTCCTGTTCTATCTGCAGAGTGGCCAGACACTTCACCATCTCTGTGAGAAGCTGGAGCTATGGTGACAGCACTGGGGAACACAGAGAGCTTTATCTCTCAGGCTCTTCCCTTCTTAATCCCACAAATGGCTCATCTTGGGAATCATTCAAAGGTTGGATGGGGCTTTGAGCAACCTGATCCAGTGAAAGGTGTCTCTGACCATGGAGGGGACTTGGAACTGGATGGCTTTAAATTTAAAGTCCCTTCCAACTCAACTCATTCTATGATTCTGTGATATTGCTGAAACATTTTCAAAAACCTTCTTTTGACCATCGTCATTTTGCAGCTTAACCCAAAATTCTCCTACAAACTCAGATTTGCTTTGAAAACATTTTGTGAAAATGTTGATATAATATATTCAAACCTTCTGTTTTCTTCGTATTCTTTTTAAGTGTCATCAGGAGTTTTCATCCAGGCATCAGCAAGTTCTATCATCCTGGAAGCTAACCAGCCCTGTGCTTTTTGCTAGCAATTGTATAATATTTGGAAAGCTATTAAGCATCAGTGAAATCTAGGCAGCCAGTGCCCTCCTGAGACTTTGTGAGACAAAAACAACTTAAAACCAAGTGTAGCATCAAGCAATTGGGTAGCAGTCTTCATATACACGCTGAATTCCCCAAACTTCCAGATTCCTCTAGCACAACAACTTCTATTGCTTGCCACTAGAAATGTGTAAAGTGGGGAAATGATAGAACCTGAGTGGCTTATACCCATGGTCAGAGTCCCATCCTCCAAATCTGGCACTGCTTCTTAAATCTTTTTGTCACCGGTGGCTTTCCTACAGGACTGATCAGAGAGCACAGCTCCACTTTACAGCACATGGCAGATCAAATAACTCTTCTAGCAGCGCATCATGTACATTGGCAACTTTATATGCTGATATTGTGGTGTCTTCTGTTTCACGTTTGCTGTCACACAGGACTGGCTGGAAGCATATAATGTAGTGTTAATGTTGTTAGACAACATCACTACCCCAATTTCTCATACTTAACACAGCAGTTCATTTTTTGCTGTCAAATCACTCCAATCTTATCTCTTTTGCTTTCTTTTCCCTTCCTTTCTTGCCCATTTCTTTCCATTTCCTCTGGACTTTGGTACATCCTGAAAAGGCACAGATATAGAGTTTTATGGACAAGTTCAGTGTTGGGGGATTCTGTCTGTGCTCAGACTCTGAGAGCGTGAAAAAGTCTGAACTAACCTCAACACAACTAGGTTTTTTCTACTGAGAGACTGATTTCAGCTCAGATTCAAATGCAAAACTGTGAGCACATGAGCCAACTAACATTTGCTGAAACATTTCCTAAAACTCTAATGAGAACCACGTGCAGGCAACCAGCTATTGGCACACACAAGCAATGCATTCATGGGCTTGATCATCCATGAAGCTTTGCACTTAGACCTTGGGCTGCTCTCCTAGAAATCCTGGCCTCATGTATGAAAGGTCTGTTGTCTTCACACAGCTGTACTTGCTGTGAGTGATGGAGAATATTTGCAGTATTTCTGTTACCATCTATGCCTGTGTACTTTAACAAAGATAACTGAAACGTATCCTGAGTGACTCGATCTCCTTTGCTCTGTGTGTAATGCAGGCTATGGTTTTGGATGGCTTGTGAAACAATTTTTCTACCATACATGTGGGGCATGGATAAGGAAAAAGGGAAAGGTAGCTTAACCAGATACTTTAAGTTACTCTTACAATATAATATATCCTGGCAGAACAGCTGAATACAGCCTGTGAAGATGTTTTAAAATAATAATAACAATAATAATATTAGTAATAATAAAGCAGTGTTCAGTTTATGAAAGCCAAGGGAAATAATAAGAGCCATCATTCCGAGTTCACAAAACACATATCGCATGCAACAGCCACACGTGCTACATTTGATGCACACTGTGGTCTGGAAATTAGAATCCCAAGGTATGCTGGGAACCTGGAAGCAAAGGGGACTGTGGGGATTCCTCTCAGCTGGAGTCCCAGCCTTTGCCTCTGCAGAGCCTGCCACCATGCGTTCCCTTAGCATTCACTACGTAAGAGTGGTTTTGTGATGTGGGCGCATCTCCACCTGGAATGAGTTGAAAAAGCATAAAGGCCATCAAAGCGCTATCAGATGTTATTAACTTTGAGCCCACTCCAGTCTGGACTGCATCTGAACTACTGGCACACAGATGACAAGTCCTACATTCCACTGCAAACTTCTTGAGTCCTCAGAGGTATCGCTCATGTAGAAGATGCTACTGAATGAGTTGCCATTCTTTAAATGTCAAAGCAGAGAATATGAGGAATATTTCTGATGGTTTCATTAATGGATTTTCAGTCCAACTCCTGTATTTTCTCTCTACCACTGTTTTCTCTCTCAGGAAGCTCCCTTGCACAGCATCTTCTGCCTTCCCTGTGGCTGCTGATGAAGAGAACTGTGCTGGAGCCCAACAACCATGACTGCCATGGTGACCTCTAAAGGGCTTTCTGACCACGGGTTGGCTGTGCAAATGTTCACCAGGTCAGAAGCACCAACTCCTACCATCTTTTCAGTACCTCTCAAGCATCTCTTTGTCATGTGCCCAGGGAAGTTTTGGATGCCCCCTCCCTAGAAGTGTTCAAGGACAGGTTGGATGGGCCTTGAGCAGCCTGGTCTATGGGAGGTGTCCTTGCCCATGGCAGGGGGGTTGGAGCTGGATGGGCTTTAAGGTCCCTTCCAACCCAAACCATTCTATGAGTCTGTGATTCCATGATATTTGCATCTATACAGCAAATGGCTCCTTCCTCTGCCATTGCTGTCATTTTCTCCCCTTAACACTTTTACACAAAGACTATTTTCTGCCCCTTCCATTCACTCCTCCAACCCTCCTTCTGTAATTCCCACACTAGGGATACTCTTCTCTGGACTCCTCAGTCCTCGTGACAGCTGCCATCTTGGCCCAATCAGGAGTGATTGATCCAGCATCCTTCAGCTCCAAGTGCATTTGATCTGTAAAGCTCTCCAGCTGGTTCTGTAATAACTCATATCCTTTGTGGGTTACACATCAAGCAACTATTTCCCCATCAGTCACGTCTTTCCTGATAGAAAAGTTCTTACATGAAGCCTTTCACAGCTAATCCAGCATCTCCTGTAGCACATGATGGAAAAAAGTTATGAAAAGCAGTATTTTGTATTGCTTTGATGCAAACAAAGCTGATTACCATGTCAATTTTGTTGAATAGAAACTTCTGGAGGCAGAGGCTGTGAATGCTTCTAGGATTTAGACCATGATAAGAGCAGTCAACTCATAAATATTTATGCCTGAGGCTCACTAAATGAGCACTACTCACTGCTTTGTTTCGTTTTCATTAACTGTTGATGTATTTACTGAGCTACATTCAGATCCTGCTGTACAGACCAAACTGCTGCTATCACTGTCAGGGCAACGCTGCTGCAGGGGGCTCTGGGAAACTGGCTTCCAACTTCAATAGGAAGCAAATTAGGCCAGATATTCCTGTTTGTGTAAGAACAATGTTCCAGTGCACCTGAGAAAACAGGCTGGTTGGGTTGCCTAAACTACAATTTATTTTGTGATACGCTTTACAGAATCAGAGTGTGCTGGTGTGTCTACCTGGCACATAAACGTGAAACTAAATAGCTCTTTAGAAATAAGATTTACTGAATATTTTGCTAGCAATATCACACCCTGTTTTGATGCATGATGGGCACTGAAATCAGATCAAAACCAAGACCATGCAGAACAGTATTCTGTTCTCTGAGAGACAGCAGTTTGCAAAGGCAGAAAGGACAGGAAAGTCTTCCTCCTCACCTGCCAATTTGGGACTCAGTGATTATTGAACAAGAAGTGCTATCTTTGTATTTAATTGCTTTTCATGTTTTTCTTTCATGATTTTGTTCCATCTCTATTGATCCAATGTGAACTTTTAAACATCACATCCTCTCATGCCAAGGACTATCTACAGCTTAATTATGCTTTGTGTGAAGTACTGTTTTCTCTTCCTTCTATTTCTTTTCTTTAACCTGCCACTTGTGAATTTCATTTGGTAGCCATAGCTCTCATAATGGAAGATGTTTAACAATCACTCCATCATTCCCTCTTTCCCTCCTCTGTGTCCTCATAACGTTACACTACTCTCCTTTAGTTTCTTCCCTCTTTCCAGACTAGAGAACTTCTCAACGTGTCTCATATGGAAGTCGTCCCCTGCTTTGTTCATTCTTTTCCCTGACCTATAAACCTTTCCTAACTTTACATATTCTCTGAGAGGTGAAGGACCAGAGCTGCATATTGTATTCAAAGTGCAGGTGCATTGTTATTTCATAGAGTCACAATGATGTGATTTGTTCTTTCTTCTTTAATAAAACACATTTTATCCCCTGTAACTGACAAGTTCTGTGTTGAAGGAAAGCTGTTTACTGCCATCCCTTGGCCATAGCTAGAATGACTGGTGCAGAATGTTCAATGCAGTTCAGACAAAATTCCCTAAGTCCGTACAGTAAATGTGAAGGTACCAAGGTACCACACCAAGGAGAAACCTATAGACTAATTACCTGCTGTGGGTCAGCCTACTGGGTGATCTCCAAAGGTCCCCTCCAACCCTGATCATTTTGTGGTTCTGTGAACTCAGGATAAATCCCTCTCCATAAATCAGATCTCACTGATATGAGAGGAAGGTCTACTGATATACAGACCAGTTCTTAGTAGTGTTGGTGGCATCGGGTCTATCACAAAGAAAAACTCTGAAAAGCAGGAAACACAATTCTCTGATCTAAATCCCATTAAGTCATCCAAGTCTTTTCATTGATGTCTAAGAACTTTGGCATGGGTCCAAAGGTCTATGCCAATTTTAATCCAAAACCAGAAAATAAAGCAGTGTGAAAGTAGTTTGAATAGAGGAACTTTATACGTGGAGCCGAAGTTGCAGCAAACACGAAAAAGTCAACCAGAGTTCCTTCTAGCTGCTGTATTCTTTATTGTTATTCATGTAAAGCACTTTTCTACATACCATCATTCATTATATATTTTGCATATTGTCAGTGCTTAATCACAACAAATTATTCATAAGGACTGAATACACATTGCCTTGTACATGGAGTGTAACAGAGATGAGATGTCATGTAAACATCCTGAAAATCTCAGCTTCAAATGGCAAACCTGCTATAGAGAATAATGTACATTCTGTGATAATCAAGCATGCTTTGATACCTACAGAGGTCTTTCATGTTCAATGGGCATGCATACAATTTACCAGTTAGAGGTGATTAATTAAAACCAGTGGTTTCTTTTATAGAGTGTGGTTTGGGTTGCTTTTTTACAAGAAAAAAAAATCTATTGTTCATATCTTGATTCAGGTTATGAATAATCTAAGCAAAATCTTGAAGAAACAACATTATTCACACAGTATTGTGCTCCACAAATACATACAACAGGATCCTCATCTTCTCAGTGGAACAGGTAGAATTTCTTTCTGTGAGCAGGTCAAGTATCTCCCAGAAGTCAAGCAGTTTGCGCAAAGTAAAACCTGGATTAGAAGTGAGAACTTCTAGAATCACTGTCTCAGACCATCACACTTCTCAAACAGCAAAGAGATGGAGCTTCCTTCCACGTTTGTAGTCATCTTTGGACTTGCCTTGTGCCTTCCCCCAGGTGGTCACCTCAGGAGCAGAACTCACCATAAGCACTTTTAGAGCTGGACACCATGAGGCACGTATTGACTCTCTGCTCAGTACAGATAAGATAAATGATGGTAGAATAGGAATAGTTTCAGCCCTGAAGAGAAGGACAATTTTCTGACTGATTTCTGGACAAGGGACAGAGAAAAAGCTGAAAATTCAGAGTCTTTCCTTTAATTTCAAAATCCCTCTGGCCAGCACAGAGATGCAACTCTTGCAACATGCATAGCCATGATGGAAGGGCTGCTGGGTTCCTACTTCTCCCCAGCAATGTGTGATATTACAGCAGCACGCTGTCACAGTTCAGTACCAACAGCCACAACCAAACTGTCCCTGGCTGCTTTCTCATCTCGGGATGAGAAAGTGATCTGGTCCTTTCTTTGAGCAAAGTGATAGAGCAAAGATCTTAAATTGGCTTGGCAGTAGGAAAGAAAGGCTACTGGAAGAGCTTTGCAAGAGGTGCTGGGAATGCTTGCAAGGAAAACCTGCTTTTTCATCATGCGTCATCATCTTTTATTTAGGAGATGGGACCCTGTTGGAAAGTACTCCCTGGAGATGCCTACATCAAGTGTCTCTTGAGGTATTCAGCCATTGTATAGTAGATTCTCACAGGAATTTAGGGTAAAATATGCTTCCTGCCATCCCAAGGCAGAGAGAAGATATGCACAGGAACAGTTTCATCTCATTGCAGTGGCCAATGTTTGCAAGTGAAAGAGAAATGACTGCTCTTATTTTGGATATATCTTCTTTGATGGCATCTTTTTCTCCCCACAAAAGGAAATCACATTTTTATACAAAACAATTAAGCGATCTTGGCCCAACTTAAAAGCAATGAAGACTATTTCCATGCCAATAATGATATAGAGGGAAAAAAACAAGAAAAACTTGGGATGTTCCAGTTGCGTATCTCCAAATCCAATAGTTGTCAAGGTGATAAAGCAGAAATAAAAGGCTTCCTGAAAATCCAACCTGGTTTCCCAGTTTGGCAGAATAGCAGCTGCACAGGATATGTACACAAAGATAACTAGCACCATTAATACAATGGGCACATCCAATTTTTCTACCTGTTTCCCTATTTTGTCAAAATTCTCCATGACTCTGGACATTGTCTTTCCCCTGTCTAGTTCAGGACATGAACTCCATCTCTCAATGCTTTTATTTCTTGCTGGTTTTGCATACTCATTTTCTCTGGCAATTAACATTTCAAAAATCTCAGCATTGCGATATTTGATGGGCTTCCTTTTAACACCAGGCTGACTTTTCAGCACTTCCATAATAGTCAAGGGTTCACTGATGACTACTTTTGACTGTGCTTCACCCCCTTTGTTACATGTGGATCCGGAGCAGAGTTTAGAGGCTAGAATTTTTGACTGTAGTTTTCTGAATTCATTGTAACACTTGGATAAGACAGTTGCAAGGATGTCTCCCATGTCTGTCAGGACCAGGAACATCAGAGGGATGCCAAATAAAGCATACAACATGCAGAGATATTTTCCAGCCCGAGTCACAGGATATGTATTACCGTAACCTAAAGGAAGGGACAAGGAGAAAGAGAGAACTGTGTAATTTATTAGGTATTCACATCCTCTGCACTTTATATTGCTGTCAATTCTAAAAGGCATTTTTTAGTCCACAGCACACTGCCCCTTTTGACTTTGCTTTGAAGCTATTAACATTTCTGAGTCTCAGGTGTTGGTTACTAATGCAGACATCCTACCTCTTCAAGGACTTGGAGGTGTGGAATTTGCCAGTCCTCTTGAATTAACTCTTCCTACTTCCTCTGCACCTAATGGGTTGTTTGAATTAACTGCCTGACAACAAGAGGCCATTTAGGGAAGAGAAACAAAAGGGCTGGGCTAGCCCAAGACCAGTGTGCACCCTCTGTCCTGCTGGAAACAGGGTTCTTCTCTGAAATATGAAGTCAGAGTGAAAGATTTCAGAGGTGTGAGTTAAACCTGGCTGTGTGCTGTTAACTCAGAGAAATGGGAACAGCAGCAGCGTGGTTGACATAGAGCCATAGATACACAAACCTGAGTTAACCATAAATAACAAGAAAACAATTAGAAAACAATATATGCATAATGAATTACCTCTTCCAGTGAAGAAAGTGCTGCTTAACATAACACATAGTAGTGAGAAAGACAAGGGTTGACTGGAAAATCGAGATTTCGTTTTATTTTACCATAATATTTTTAAGCACATATGACATATGAGTACATGTTATAACATGCATGTAATAATTAAGCTAATAAACACGTACCATAACTAGTTATTAATTCTGACTCAGCTACATGTCTGCAATCTGTGTCTGCAGAACTCCTCCTAGACTCACTGTCAATACTCAGGAGAAAAATTCAAAGGAATCTGGGGGTTTTGTTTGTCTGGTTGGTTGATTTCCTGCTCTGGAAGAAACACACCAGAGAAAGTAGCAACAGCAATTGATTCTGCAGGGGGGTGACTTTACCTCTGAACTTACCCACAGTTGTGAAGACTGTGCAGCAGAAAAAGAGAGATCCAAAGAAAGTCCATATATCCTTTGGATTGACAAACCAGTCTCGTTCAGCTGTGTTGAGCAGTCCATGGATCTGTTCCTTAAATACCTCCTCATTTTCTGTCATGTTATCTGTTACGGTAACAACAGGAGATACCACAAGTGTTTGCAGAGCACCAGTCAGGGAGCAACCAGCCTCTTATTCTGGTGAAGTTTACTCTAGCTAAATATTTGCTTATACTCTTTCAGAAAAGAAAGATATTCACTTCACCCTCCTCCCCCCCAGAAAAATCAGATCGGTTCACTGGCTTTGATGAATAAAGGAACAAGGACAAACAAACAAGCTACACTCCAACAAGTCAAAATATGTCACAAAAATAAACATAAAAAGCAGGGCAGTAAGACAGAATATTCAGCTTCCATCCTGAATGTCCTTTTTCATCTCCCTAGGAGATGAGTCTTGTTTTGACCCAAAGACCTCGGTTCATCAGTACATGACTGATATGAACAACTTTGTGGCACTGCCCAGAGCCCCGCTAGGAATCCCAGAGCCTGCACCCTTCATTCCTCTTCCCTGCAACTGAGCGCTGCTTGAAAGGATATTATCTACAGGGATGCTTGGCCCAGACACATCATCGTGTCAGCAGAGCTTTCTGAAAGAAAGTTCCAAGCCCATGTACAAGCCCCAGCATAAAAACAGGAGGATTTCTACCCTTTCTCCTCCCTTCTACCTCCTCCCCATCAACACCACCAGTGCTGCACCTGCCTGCATCCGAGCATCCCATTGCCAGAGGTCTGGTAGGGAAGCTCAGAGATGGGAAGAAGGAGCTGGGAAACTTCCTGAGAGAGAATATTCAGCAATCAGAAGGAAATACCAAGAGAATCTAAGCTGCAATTTAAGGACCTTAGGTAATTTAGGCAAAAAAAGAACAAAGGCGCCCCAGGAAAATTCTTTTCAGGCAGGCACATAGAGATATGGGAAACTTGCAGTGAAAAATCACAGCTAAGGAAGGCAAGCAAACAGCAGCAATCATTAGTGAGGCAGAGGGAAAAAACTTATTCATCGTCTCAGCTGTCAGCATTTTGAAGGATGTCTCCAAAAGCCACAAATCTCATACAAAAACCAAGGGAAAAAGTCACTCCCTGTACAGTTAAGTCATTCTGAAATTCCAGTACATACCTGATAAATTTCTGGAGATGTGCCACAGACTCTGTAGAAAATTTCTGTATTCTTCACTTAAATTGACCTTCCGGTTACCTTCAATGTGGGAAAACATGAGAGCCCCAAGAAAAGCATAGATCACAAGAGACAGAATGAAGCAGGCATGAGGAAACACCGCCCAAAATATTTTTTTACATGCCCTTTTACCTCGCAGAGGCCGTGATGTTGATGCCATCCTAAGCTCACTTTGGTTTTTTTTTAGATTTTGTGGAGAAGACACAGCTTTTAGAAACAAGATTGAGCATGTAAAAGCTTTTGCATCCTTGAAAAGCTTCTGCTTTGAAAACAGGGATTGTTCTGCCTCAGGCTTTCAGATCACATGTCTTTATAAGTGAAAATTGCACTACAGTCCCAATGGAAAAGGAGCACAACTAATCAAGCCTTGAAATATTTCTCAGTTGCTGATACGCCACTCTATCCCTGAATTACTATTGATCAGCCAGCACTGTAATGCACACAGATTACCAGCTTCTGTGGGTTTTCGATGAAGCCAAGTCATGTTTAAAGTTTCTTATTCTGAACTGCAGTTTCCCATTGATACAGTAGAAACATTTCCAGGTCCAAGGAGAAAAAATAGTCACTGTAAGGAATGGATTTAGAATTTTAGAATGGTTTGGGTTGGAAGGGACCTTAAAGATCGTTCACTTCCAAACCCCCTGCCATGGGCAGGGACACCTCCTACTGGATCAGGGCCTCCAAGCCCCATCCAAGCTGGCCTTGAACACCTTCAGGGATGGGGCAGCCACCACTGCTCTGGGCAACCTGTGCCATTGTCTCACCACCAGCACAATAAAAACAGTAAAAACAATTTCTTTAAAAGTTTTCCCCAGAAGTTAACAGGAAAATTTAAAGTGAATCAAAAGAAGCGGTTGATACTAACTGTCATCACCTCTGGGTAGAGTGTAGAACAATAAATTTCTCTTTCGAATGACTTAAAAGAATCTCTCTCTCTACCATGTAATCTTTGTAGGGAAGTCCTTTTAAATTTTAAAGGATTTTTCTCAAAAAATGTCAATAATGTTTTGCCCAGTTCTCACTTGATTAAAATCTTCCTGTTAATTGAAACTCCCACTGACCACAGTAAGTGAGAACTGCAGGAGTCAGTTCAAGGTTAGTGATCTTTCCAAACTACATCTGACTTTAAAAATAAAGCCTTTCTTTTCATCTATCACTCTAAAACAATTAGAGCACTGGGCACTATTTTTGCCCTTTACAATGTCAGCAGTGGCAGTTAGGGGAGCTGGACTTTACAGAAAGAGGCGTTAAATATTTCATCTCTAGGAGCCTTTCATTAAAAATTGAAATAGGCTTGTGCAGCCAAGCTGCGTACAAGCAAAATGCCCATGCTGCGAAGAAATCCTACATGGTTACAGTGATTTCTTCTGGGTCAAACTCTCAGCAAATTGGATCACAAGATATCATATGCTCGTCAGTATGGAAGCCTCTACTGTAGAAAAGAGGCTTTCAGTGCTAAGACAAAAATGTGTGCTTGCTGCTTTTCTGGTTATCTTTCTCATTGACTCAGTAGTGCTTTTTGACAACAGATTTATAAATCCTTTTATTGCAGCTAGTATCTTTTTTTCTCATTGACCTGAAATGTAGGGTTGAAAACTCTGAACGTTCCTAATTAATCAAAAGCAACAGAACATCCTGAGAGATTGTACTCGGAGAAAATGATACTTAGGTTTGATGTTCTTACCAGAGGAGCAAGGGACACAGAGAATTCAAAGGGGCAGCTGGAAGTGGTTGTAGGCAGTGAGGTGCTCCATGCTGGAAGGACAATGCAGGCTTCTCTTGAGGAGTTTTGTAGAGAGCAGGTACCAGTGTTGTATAAATTGATAGAGTTTATTTGAATGTCTAAAGAAATCTTGACAAAGTCCTCTCCAAAGGTTTTTAAGGGAATTAAGCAGGTACAGCATAAGAGAGAAAGACGTCACAGGAAAAAATTAATGTTTAATGAAGAGGAACAGAGGGCAGGAGTAAAAGGCAGAGAGAGATCACTGGAGTTATGCACAGGTCTGTGCTGGAGATCTGCACTTCCACACACTCATAAATGACCTGGAAAGAGTGTAAACAGGGAGATGGCAATGTTTGCTGATGACATAAAGTTCATAGAATCATCATGGAATGGTTTGGGTTGGAAAGTACCTCAAAGCCCATCCAGTTCCACCCCCCTGGCCATGGGCACGGACACCTCCCACTGGATCAGGTTGCTCCAAGCCCCATCCAACCTGGCCTCCAACACCTCCAGGGATGGGGCAGCCACAGCTTCTCTGGGGAACCTCTGTCAGTGCCTCACAGGAAAACATTTCTTCCCAATATCTAATCAACTTAAAACCATTCCCTCTCACACTATTCCTGCACTCTCTGATGAAAAGGCCCTCCCCAGCTTTCCTGTAGGCCCCCAGAGCAATGAGGCTAAGGACAGATTGGAGCAGTAGGAGGACCTGAGGATGCCTAGCAATTAAATGGCAGGTGAAAGCAATGTAGATATGCGTAAATTGGACCAAACAATCCTATCTTCACATAAAAGGTGATGATCAGCCCAGCAACTGATCATGGTGAAAAGGCAATGCATATGTTTGGAATTATGACTTAAAAATGGAGACTAAAACGTGGCACACATAAATACTACTGTACAAATTCATGGGTTTCATGTACCTGAAGGAGCCAATGTGATTCTGGTACCCAGCCCTCAGAACGCACATATTAAAACTGGAAAAATTCAAACAGCAACAAGGATGACTGACGGTAAGGACAGCTTACAGAGGAGGAATGACTAAGTAGTGTCTTTAGTCAGGGAAAAAAACAATAACTGAGGGAGTATTTAACAGCAGTCTTCAAATTCATGGGTGGTCTGAAGAGTGCAGGTGAGGGATCAAGTCTTCATAACCTATTATGGGACCAGAACTGATGACCGTCAAAAGAAGCAAGTAGAAACCTGCTTCAAAACAAATAAAACAGGACGATTTCTCACATAGCTGGAAAATTCTTTACCAATTGATGTTTGGTTTGCATACCTACAGAAGAGAATGGAGAGATGTTCAGAAGAACAATTATTAATACTGACTGCAAACCACATGGGGTTCAATAATCCCTTGAACTGAAAGTAGTTTGCAGCTAGGAAAGTGAAATATTATACGGGGCCAAATGGTCCCTATGTCTGAGGCAGCACACTCACATTCATGTTCTTCTAAAAAAAGGCTTTCATTGCCCAGCGTAGTAATTCTGACACAATTTGTCCAGCAGATTTTTTTCATCTAATCTCAGATGTAAACCTCTTTCCTCCAAAGTGCTTTAAAATCTTCTCAGCCTCCTCCTAGATGTGGCAGGACTGCGAAGTATTTAGCAATTCCCAGGAGCTCTTCAGCCATTTGCAGCATCAGGCTCTGAGCTTGTGACAATGAGAAAATGTAAAAAAAAAATATATCCAGAAATGATTTTTACATTATTTGCTTAATCTAAACCATTTCCCACTATTGTTGTATTACATATTTGAACTCAGTTGCTTAAAAGCAAATCCCACTAACCACAAGTTACTCCAAATTGAGTTACTGGTACTTGTATTGACAGAGGTTTTTGCAATATGCATTTCCCATTCGTGTTAATGGACAGCAAACCTACACTTTTCCCAACTCCGTTTCTTTGATTAGGGCAAATGTGAGTGCTCTGAAGGTGCTGCTTGAAAGGAAAGTTTATGACCACAGCTGCCAGGTTTAATTATTCCAGTACAAATATAGGTGTGCTACAATTCCTACTTTATTTGATGTTTCTGGATTACAAAGGTTAAACCAAGAGAGTCTGAGCAGTGAGATGTTTTTCAATAAACAGGAAAACTCTTCCTGCATCCAGTCATCTACCACGTTGTCAAATACAGGCTGTGTTCACCTCTCTTCTATGAAACACCTCTGGGTTCAGCATCCTGTACTGACAACTATTCAATAGTGTAACGCCTTCTCCCTTTTGGAACAAAACCAAAGTGACTTGAAGAATGGCAAGGGCCTTATAAAAGAGATGGCAATGGACTAAATTGTTTGCTTTTATTTGCAGCTGGCATTGATTCTGATGGGAACATTGTTTGATAAAGGACTAAGGCCTTCCCCTGCCAGTACTTCGTGACAATGAGAATTAAAAATGTTTGGTTCAAGATTGAATGCTAACAGGGATCACAGAGGATTTGATCTATTACTCTAATGTAAAGTATTTCCAGAATGCGCTAATATACCTAAGCTTCCTAAGAAAAATGAGTTTTTCTGTATAAAGATTATGTGACTCGCAAGCAAAAATAAAAATCCACCCTGAAGCAATAAAAAACAAGTAGCAGCGGTTGTATTAAGAAAGGAATCTCAAATCTCTGTAAACGTTAGATTTGAACCCTAGACGTAAAGACATCCCAGCTGGTGAGGAAGGCTGGGAGGCTTCAGCAGCAGTGTCTGCCAGTGCTTTCAAAGGACTCTTTCCACCTCCAACCCCTTGTCCCTATCCCTCTCATCCCTCACATTCTTGAGACCTGTCCCTGGGGGATTTCAGCCCACAGTGGGGACCAGAAGCAGTGCTGGCCCAAGCCCAGCCCCAGCACAGACATGACACACTTGAGCAGAGTGTCTGTGTCCTGTCAGATGAGCAACACACGCTATTCAGACACCCTGCAATTATTTTTCTCCGCTCAGTCCCAGCCACATTCCCCTGCAGTACAAGTTCTGATTCCTCCAGTTCTTTCCACTATCCCCTTGCACCTCACTTTGCTGGGCTGGGGAGAGAAATGCACTAGTTGGCTGCACAGGGTATACCCCAGGGGAAGATTTAGCTTGGTTTGTATCCATCCTTAAAGGTCTCAGCTTTCACTTGAGCTTGTGCTTGTAACCTCTGGGAATATTTGAGAGCACTCAGGACTAGCATCCTGACACTGCATATAAAGCTAAGTGGATTAAAAGATGTCCAGTACTCTCACCCCGAATAGGAGTGTCTCCTATTTCATTCTTTGTTCACACCAAAGCCAAGCAAGCAGTACCATCATTTTATTTACAAGAGGCAAACACTCCTCATATGCCTCAGGAGCAGCCAAGGCTTCAGTGTTAGTCTCTGTTCCTTCTCTTTTTCAGCATGGATGAAGTCACACAGCCAGAAAGCACCTTTGATGGGAGGCTTTTTTTTCCCTGGTGACTGAACATCAGGATCAACTTAAAGCTAACCAGACACTTCTTTGTTCCCTCTTCCCAGCCTCCAAATCATTATCTGGGTAGAAAGACTTCACATGCCACTCTTCTTTCACCTCTTCCCCAAACCCAAGCAACCAGGTCTAGAAGGAGTAGAGCTGCCTCCTCAGGCACACAACTTACGAGGATGTGTCTTACAAGGAGGGGCTGAGAGAGCTGGGGTTGTTTAGCCTGGAGAAGAGGAGGCTGAGGGGAGACCTCATTGCTCTCTACAACTACCTGAAAAGAGGTTGTAGAGAGGAGGGTGCTGGCCTCTTCTCCCAAGTGACAGGGGACAGGACAAGAGGGAATGGCCTCAAGCTCCGCCAGGGGAGGTTTAGGCTGGACATTAGGAAAAAATTTTCACAGAAAGGGTCATTGGGCACTGGAACAGGCTGCCCAGGGAGGTGGTTGATTCACCTTCCCTGGAGGTGTTTAAGGCACGGGTGGACGAGGTGCTAAGGGGCATGGTTTAGTGTTTGATAGGAATGGTTGGACTCGATGATCCGGTGGGTCTCTTCCAACCTGGTTATTCTATGATTCTATGAAATAGTGCCTCTTCCTCCTAAGGGAATTTATAACCTCAAGGTCTTCTCTCTCCCAAGTCTTTGTGCAATTGCCCACAGGAGCTAGGGATGCAAGTGTGCATGGAGGGTTCGATTGTTGCAAAGCTCATGTTTCCAGTGCAGCAGAGCTCTGTGCAGGGGCTTCTCCCCTCCTTTCACTCAATCTGCTAACTGAACCGTGTGCTAAGTGAGAATGCATTTGGGACTGGGAGGGGAAGCTGCTACTGGATAGACAATGCTCCTCCAGCCCCTTTCTAAAGGGCCACAGACAAGTCAAATCAAATGCCGACAGACGCAGCGCAACAATTCTTAATCAGCGTGGTGAAGGCTTTGCAAACAAAGCCTGGCCCTGATCACCTCACAGAACTGTCTCTGTTACTCATTTATTTGCGTGACTCCTTTGAATGCTGCGATAGCGCTTCAGGGTGTCATAACAAATGGAAAGGTTAGTATCGCAATGAGTCACCGTGTAAGACCCCGCCACAATTGAGACACGGCGCAGGAGCCCTGGCTTTCCAGATAAGCAGAGGGGATTACTGAGGTTCAGCTACAGGTCTTATGCCAAAGTCTTTACTGAGTTAATGTAGTGAACGTAATGCTAGTATAGTGGAGACTATCTCAGCCCAGTAGTTTCATTTTAAGGCAAACAAGCTCCCTGTGGAGAGATAGGAAAACTGCTTTTTTGGAATTTAATTAACATTAGAGCATGTGAGATTATATGCTGCATAAAAGCTAAGCATCATGGTTCATGTCAACAGAGCAATTTCGTACTATTTGAATCGGCAAAAAACCTTGGATGCAAGATGACAAGTCTGCTGCTCTTTAAAAATAACGGTGTTTATTTTTTATTATTACTAATGGCACTGTATGTATATAAACAATTTATAAGAGGAGAAAACAGACCCTCAAATCCAGGAACAGGCTTTTAGCTGTAAATACCCACCAGCACTCATCCGAGCCTCTCTCTGCGAGTGACACAGACCCTCTCAGTTCTCAGCATGCAAAATGCTAGTGAAAAAATCATCTGCTGATCTTATTTCCAGTGTCCTATACACGTTCAGTTAAACAGACCACAGCTAAGCAGTCATCCTTTGCAGGCTGTAGTGTTGGCCAAATATTACTGATAACATCGAGGTCAAACCTGTATTTGGAACAGCTCTGAGGTTATTAAGGTCTATTAATCCCCAAAGTACACTGCTTACAGTATTTTTCTCCCTTCAGCTATCCACAGCACTTTACAAACCACAGGCAGGACTCTGTAGGATGCTGCCAATCAGACACTTCTTTCTATTTCCCATCAATGGCAATCGGACTGGACATGGATTTATGTCAGTGGCTCAGCATTTTTTGAACTTCAGGCTAAATTGTCCATCACTTATTTTCAACCCAGTTTTCCTAATGACACTCTTAAGCAATTTCTCTTCCCCTTTTTTTTGTGTGAAGTACTCTTACAATAGTTTCAGCTCCATTATCCTACCACTCATTAGTCATCGGGGATTCAAAGGGTGGAAGATACTTTCACAGATGGGCGTACCTTGGGACATCATCGAGTTCACACTTTTCTTCCAATTTCTTCCAGTTCTGCTGAGTTCCTTTAGCTCTGAGCAAACTTTTCAAATCCTGTCCCACCCATTTCAGCTAATACACCATTAATTAGCTCACCCTTTGTAACACAGGCCCTTTAAATGTTTTTTAGCAGTTGTCCTAATAGCTTTTAAGTGCTTTTTAGTGGTTCAGTAAACAACACTGCCACCTTAGTGGAGAACAACACTTTCAAGCTCTAGACCCCTCAAGGGTAGCTTCACATGTTTGATTAGCTTAACCCACAATGTGATGTGATGTGATCCTGCCTGGGTTGATGAGTAAGACTGCATTATGAAAGTGGCTTCTGCAAATGTTTTGGGTCAGAAAGGAATGTAGCATTGAGAACTGTATGCAAAATTTCCTGCCTTTTCTGAAGCATAAGCAGGGAATTAAGTCTTTTTTCCGCCACTCTTCTCAATAAAACCCAAAACATTCAAAGTAGCACTTCTGAATGAGTCTTCTGGGCCAAAGGCCTTGTGTTTAATGAATCCAGCTGATTCACAAAGACCACATTGCACCCAGGGACTGTGGGGTCTTGGCGAGACTGCCTGGCACCCAGGTTGCCCATCACCAGCGACATTCGCTACTGCTTCCTGACACTCAGGCTGTGTGCAAAAAGCCATCTAAACGGCATTGTCCTTCTCCATGGTCATTTGGGAATTTGAGATATATGGGTGGAGTAGCTCAGCTGTGGGATGAACATAAACTCATGTTTCAGTCCTGTCAGGCAGCCAAAGCCAGTTACATCCTGTTCTGAGAGATGGGGCTTTAAGGCAGGGCAATAGCTGGATGGACTGCAAAGTGGGGCCTGATCTTTTATGTAAACTGAAAGACATGAGAAACGTATCAGAAAGGAAAGGCTCAGCAATTGAGAGAAACATTTGTACTGATGCTTTAATGGGGATTTCAGATGAACCCTGAAGGCTCACATGCAGAGGAGGGAGAAGGAAGGACTGGAGGTGACTGCATGTCCCCAGACAGTAACAAGTGTGTCAGTGCTGGCCATGAGGAGAAGCATGGAATCCTGAATCCTACAGCACCGTATGTCTTTGCTCCCCACTGCCATCCTCATGCTGCAAGTGAGAAGTGAGTATGGAGCACAACCACCGTATTTGACCCAAGGAGCACGTCCAAGCCCAGGACTCTGGCTGAGAAGCCAGTGCCCCTCACACAATGGAGCTGCCAGCATCCCTTGGCACAGAGAGAGGCAAATGCTCTTGGCAGGCTGCCTGAAGGATGCTGCTGCCGTGCTGATAAAAGAACTGCAGTGGTAGCCATGCTCATGCAGCACTCTTATGTGCTCCTCAAGAGGTTATCACTCAGCCACTTATCTCTACCCAGCGCTACAATGACATTGGCTCACATCACACCTGCCAGGATTTCTTGAGCTGTATGCCAGGATTTTCTTTCAGATTATAGAAGACCTCTGCCTGTGGAGGTATGCACATACACACCAAATTTCACTTGTATGTTCTCCGTGGAACACAGGATCCTTAAGGAGAAGTCAAAGGGGTATTTACCCACACTGAGCCTCTTCCCTTCCTGAAAGATGCTGGTGCCCAGGAGGCTCTGAGGGATGTGTCTGGTCACAACACTGAATAATGTGTTAGAAGACCATCCCTAGCAGCTGGCTGAAGTACTTGCACCAAAGCAGATCCCATCACGTTGCACCTGCAGATCAGCTTTTCAGGCTAATGAACCATATCTTAAATAGATCAAGGGCACAGTACACAGCAAGGTCACAAAGGGTCTTCACAGAAAGGGTTCTCAAGCACTGGAAAAGGCTGCTCAGGGAGGTGGTTGGGTCACCATCCTTGGAAGTATTTAAAAGGCAAGTAGAGCTTAGGGATATGATTTAGTAGTAGACAGATATGGTCAGAACTGATATCTCAAAGGTCTTCTCCAGCCTAATGATTCTATGGTTCTATGAATGCCCATCATCTCATTTCAACATGCAGTGGCTCCCAGTTGCATGCAAAGCTTGGAAACACAGCGTAAGCGCTTCGGTAAACTCTGCCAGACCAAGGGCCCCTCAATAAAATATTGCTTCCATAGCTGTATTGGCAAAAGAAGTCCAAGACAAAACTCATGCTCTTGCCAGTAAAACCACTGCCGCAGAGCTTCACAAGCTTGTTGGGCTACAGCACCATTGATCAGGGTAATGTGCAATTTTGCTTTCAGAAAACCTTGCTGGCACATACCACACCACCGCTAAAGGTCACTTCAAAAATTACTGTCCTGCAAACGTTACAGATCCGCAGACTCTTCTGCTGTAGACCAAGGGAAGCAGCATGAGGTAACTGGGAGATTTTAACGTCTGGCCCCTCAGCAGCTGCATTCCTTCTAGTAGACCTTGGGTCCATTCCTGATCCTGCTTTTGCTGGTGTGGAATTGCAGAGAGCCACAGCTGCTTTTCTCCCAAAGCTCTGCTTGTTGCTGGCTACAACCCCTGCTCATTGCTGGGTGTACAAGAAAGCTGGGGAAGGACTTTTGCAAAGGCATGTAGTGATAGGATGAGGGGGAATGCCTATACATTGGAGAGAAGAAGATTCAGATGAGACACTAGGAGGAAATTTTTCACAACGAGGGTGGAGAGGCCTTGGCCAGGTTGCCCAGGGAAGTTGTGGCTGCCCCATCCCTGGAGGTGTTCAAGGCCAGGTTGGATGGGGCTTGGAGCAACCTCATCCAGTGGAAGGTGTCCCTGCCCATGGCAGGGGGGTTGGAACTGGGTGATGTTTAAGGTCCCTTCCAACTCAAGCCATTCTATGATTCCATGATCACACACAGGGAAATACTGGAGGGCCATGATTGTTGCTTTTCACTAGGCCATTTAGTTAGAAGTGCTTGTATTTAGATTATTTGGGGGCATTTAAGCAAATATTTGTAGAGAAAGAGACTCTATCTCAGGGCTGGCATCTCCATACTTGTGTTCTTGATGGAAAGAACTCTCTGTAGGGATTTTATTGGATCATGTCTGTGAGTATTTCTGCCTTATCCATCTCTTTTTCTATAAACAGCTGCAGTAAATACTGTATTTTAGGGTCAGATATAATTTCTTATTCACAGGGAGGAGTAGATTGTGTTTTTTTTCTAGAAGCATGCTTGCAACTTAAGAATTTGGACTGAAATTCTCCGTATCACATACTGTTGCAGAAATTGCTTTTTACAAATAGACCTCAAGGTATAATAAATATTGCATAGATGCTCACTAAACAAACTGTAGTCGTTGTGTGTACTGGCTGAGGCCATTGTCCTGGTGAAGATATGGAATGACCTCATGTTCACTGAAAACATGTATGCTGTGCAAAGTTAGAAACGCACGTGTCTAGGTTACAGTTTTAACACAACTTCATACTTTTCGATACTCAAATTAACCATCTTAAACATCTCTTTAAGGCAGAGTACAATTCTGCCCTGGGCTGAGATTTGATTCTGAAATATTTTATGTTTTATGTCTTGCATGTTTCTCCTGCAAAACAGCAGAGAGCAGCAAATTCTGGGACAGAGACTGAGATAATTCAAGCAGGAGACAAGAGTATGGCTTGAGAAGTCTGCAGCTAGAATATCTGCAGTGACAATAAAGCTAATTCTGCTTTCATATCCATTAAACTGGGTTACATGAGTTTAAATGAAAGCCAAGTCTGACCAAATTCTGCTACAAATCAGCTATATAAAAGCATTAAGTTGAATGCTTAATTGGTATAAATGGCATATTTCTGCAATTAGTGTTGGACTGCAAACAACCTCAGTCTCAAATTAATGAACAAAAATTATGAATCATTTCAGAAGGGTGAAAAGGTCCCAAACTATGAAAGGCACTTCCAAAGATAATTTACTTTTACTTACGCAAATATCTGACTGCAAGGAAGGAGAGAGGCTCTCTGGACCGATGGGATGAAATTTAAGAAAGGATGGCCTCTCTGTCCTTTGGCAACCATCTTCTTGTGCCTTTGGAAACAAATCTCAGTCACATCCAAATCTCCTGGTTTTGAGATGCCTCACCAAACCTGTGACAGTGTGCAGGTTATAGCACATCCCTCATTCAGTTTGGAAACGCTTTTCAAAACACTGGCTTGTAGCAAACCCTGGCAGCTCTCTAGTTCCTACCCAGGGCAAGTGGTAGAGGAATCAGAAGATGCAAAGACATCCATTAATCATCTGAGAGCAGCATTCAGAGAACCATGCCAGAAGGTAACACACCAAAAATTACTGTGTATCATCTAAATACTAAGACAGGAGAAGATGAGCCTGCAATGTGCGCTTGGAGCCCAGAAAGACAACCGTATCCTGAGCTGCATCAGAAGAAGTGTGACCAGCAGGAAGAGGGAGGGGATTCTGCCCCTTTACTCTGCTCTTGTGAGACCTCACCTGGAGTTCTACATTCAGATCTGGAGTCCTCAGCACGGGAAGGAGATGGGTCTGTTGGAGCAAGTCCAGAGGAGGCCATGAAGATCTGGGGCTGGAGCATCTCCCATATGAGTGCAGGCTGAGAGAGTTGTGGTTGCTCAGTCTAGAGAAGAGAAGGCTTTGGAGAGACCTTAGAGCAGCTTCCAGCGCTGAAAGGGGCTGCAGGAAAGCTGGGGAGGGGCTCTTGATCAGGGAGTGCGGTGAAAGGATGAGGGGCAATGGTTTTCAGCTGAAAGAGGGGAGATTGAGATGAGATCTTAGGAAGAAATCTTTTGCTGTGAGGGCAGGGAGGCCCTTGCTCAAGTTGCCCAGAGCAGTGATGGCTGCCCCATCCCTGGAGGTGTTCAAGGCCAGGATGGATGGGGCTTGGATTAACCGGATCCAGTGGGAGGGTTAGTCCCGGGGTTGTTGAGAGATGCCAGCTACAGCTGGGTGGGTAATGAAGGTATGAATTTATGGGTAAAATAAGGGAAAATTGTGGTTTGGATTAAATACCTCGAGATGTTCAAAACACATATAGATGTAGCAATTCAGCACATGGTTTGATTGGCACGGTGGCTGCAGGGACAGCTGCCAATGCCACCATCCCTGCCTGAAGCAGCATAAGGGCAGCTATGCTTGGGCAGAAGCAAGATCCACAGAGCCCAACATCTCCCCCTCCTCTGTTTCCATCAGCAGCTGCCTAGGAAAGGGTACAAGAACAGGGCAAGCGTGGAGTGACATTTTCCCAGAACAGTCTTTTAGCCTCAAGCAATTTGCAGTTCATGGACTCCGTGAGCCAAGGATGGTATCTCTGTGACAAGGAAATCATTTCAAGTATTTCCAAGCCCTTGAAAGAAACAAGAGTTCATCGAGAGGAGGCATCTGCTGGGAAAACCTGCCTCCAGGCTGGGGTTGGCTGCTTGGTATTTTATCCGCCTTCAAAACTGGTTTCCAGGGGAGATTCTTGGAGTTTGCAAAGGCAACAGCATGTCGGCCAAGGCAACAGCTCCTGGGGGCAGGAGGCATGGAGGGGGGATGCCTGTAGAGCCTCCTCTGGGGGCTGGGACCGAGCAGAGGCGGCGGCTGCTGAGCCCGCTGCCTGGGGGAAAAAAAACCAGTGGTTCTGAAGAGCAGAGAAAAGCCGGTGCAGACTGCGGCGAGTTGCCGCAAGAGGGGGCTCCAAGCCCGCGGGCTGCGAGCACCAAAGAGCCCTCCCCGGCCCCTGGAGGATGCTGAGCATCCCCCGGCTCCACCGAGGGACTGGGCAGCCCTGAAACGGCACCTGCTCCAAACACCACCGGCTCCAAACACCACCGGCTCCAAACAGCACATCACCTGCTCCAAACATCTGGGGAGGGTTCGGAATCCAGACTGGGGTGCAGGTGAGCCAGCAATTTGCAGGGAGCTTTAGGCAGCTGACGCTCGGGTGGCTAAGCCTCTGTAGTCTGTCTTTGCGTGAAGACACATGCTCATTGATTGTGGTCATGAACAAGTCTTTCTCGGGAAAGCAAATCAGTAAATGCAGCAGGGGAATTAGTAGGGGGCTCCTACAAATTTGCTGGAGAATTTCTGGCATCAAATACACGCAAACATATGCACACTCATGTATTACCTCTCTTTACATTATGGGTTGATATTTAAAGGCCTGGCAATGCTGAGTCAGTTGACCAGGTGCGTGTTCTGAGGGACTCAATCCTCATAGAATATCCTGAGTTGGAAGGACCCACAAAAATCATCGACTCCAACTCCTGTCCCTGCATGGACAACCCTAACATTCACACCGTGTGTCTGAGGGCATTGTCCAAATGGTTCAGGAATATTGTCAGGCTTGGGGCCATGACTGCTTCCCTGGGGAGCTGTTCCAGTGCTCCACCACCCTCTGAGTGAAGAACCTTTTCCTAATATCCAGCCTAACACTCCCCTGGAGCATCTTCCTGCCATTCCATCAGGTCCTGTCACTGATTGCCAGAGAGAAGAGATCAGCAGCTGCTCCTCCTCCCCTTGTGAGGAAGCTGTGGACTACTATGAGGTCTCCCCTCAGTCTCTTTTCCAGGTTGAACAGACCAAGTGACTTTAGTTGCTTTAGGACTCAATCCTCAGCTGCTGTGAACTGTAGCAAGAAGACAACATAGACACTAGCCCAAAAATGATTATCAGGAACACTGTAGCCATGTAGCACTGTGCCATGTGCGCACTTGACACTGCTTTCCTGGGCACCTTGGTTTCTTTTTGAGAGCTCTTGTTTGTAGCATAACACCAGCCTTTGGATTTGCAGGCAAGGGAGAGAGAGCAAGAAAGGAAAACTTCAGAGAAATTACAGTTTGCAAACGGCCAATACTTGCTGGTTCTCCCTCTAGCCACTTGCTCCTGTCTGATCTGTGGGGTAGTGCAAGATGAAAGTGGGACAGAGACATCACAATGGCCTAGGCAAGCTCACCTAGCTTTGGAGCATCTGCTTATACATCCTCCTCACCAGCTCCCCTCTTTATCACACAGGGTGACCTCCAGCTGCCTCCCTGTCACACAGAGCTATGCTGGTCCTGCTTTAGTGCCAGCGATGGGGAGCTGCTCCGCTTCTCCTGCTTTTGTTTCAGAACTGCTGGCAGCAGCTCTAACACACTGCTAAGGCGTGTCTTGCCGGGGTACCCCTGACAGTGAAACCCAGGACATCTTTGAGAGGGGATGTTTCAGCTCTGCCCATGCAATGATGGTGAGCTCTAAGAGATTTAGATTAGATATTAGGAAGACATATTTTCCTGTGAGGGTGGTGAGGCACCGGTGCAAGTTACCCAGAGAAGTTGTGGATGCCCCAGAGGTGCTCAAGGCCAGGTTGGATGAAGCTTTGAGCAACCTGATCCAGTGGGAGGTGTCCCTGTCCATGGCTGGGGGGTTGGAACTGGATGAGCTTTAAGGTCCCTTCCAGCCCAAACCATTCCATGATTCTATGATCCTATGATAAGGTACCTGACAAAGACCACAGCTGTCTCCTAAAAGACACGTGAGAACTGGTACAATCCTGGCTGCCTCAGGAGCCAAAAGCTAAACAGATTCATCCGGTTCCCTCCAACTCTCATGCTCCCAACTAGAACATCAGCTTCTGGACCTGTTTCAAAATGATGGGATGTCCCAGGTACTTGCTGGGATAAGCAACATGCCTGAATTTCTTCAGGAACAGCCTCAAGAGGGTATTGGGTGTCTTCACATCAGTTGATCTTTATACATCTTCAAGCCTGCACAGCAGACTGAGGGCACGTACCTGCACCCGGGGACAGCAAAGGGATCTCTGATCCCTTTGAAGGACATTTGAAGGACTCAGAGCCCTACCGATAGATGGCATTCATCCCCATACCACACCTGCGTTACTCACCTCCAGCTAATAGGATGCACATAGACTTTCACCTTGAAGTCTCACTTCCCCATGTCATTGCTTTCATGGCAATCTGCAGGCACCTCTAGAAGCCGAATATGGGTCAGTGTACATAGACAAATGAAGTTACAATTTTAAAATAGACTGGAGAAAATATGCTTTCCCACCCAACTGAATTTTTGACTTGGGGTATCCCTGCCTGCCACCTTCTGGCCAGATCCTGTTCCAGATTTATTGCTATCATGTGAAAGTAAACCTGTGGGAAAAGAATGAGGTTTAAAATAGGATTCTCAAGCTGTTCTAAGTAAAACTGGAAAACATATCTTTCATTGTGGCAGAGAGTTTGGAAGAGGAAAGCTTTCTAAGCAGCATTTTCCTTTCTGTAGTCCCTCCCCTTGCACAGGAATCAGAGCTGCTTGTACTCCCTTTCCCTTTCATTCATTTAAAAGAGATCCTAGGTGCAGTCAGGAAACCACAAGTGTCACAGATGGCGGCAGCACAGCATCCCTGTTGGGAAGCGGGACTGCCTTCTTCCAGCTTGGCTAATGGCTGGAAAGAGGTCCTGTCTCGAGCTGGGTGGGTGAGCTCTTTCAACGTGTGCTTAGCAAGCAAAATGAGAAGTGAGATCTCCGTTTAATATCTCAGACTGGAAACTGGCTTGAGCTGCAACGGTCACAGCCAGTGCAAGGCAGAAGCTTTGCCAGAGATCTGCTTTATGCCTGTGCCTGCCAGAGGCAGCTGGGACACCAACACATCCCAGGGACTATATACGTTTCAGCACATCTGTATGTAATCCCTGCACTGAATCCCTTGGATTAACCTTTTGTTTTATTACGCACCTCAGACTGAGTAATTTGAATGTAATGTGAAGGCAGCCTGGTTTACACCGGCCTTTTCCACCCCCCTTCATCGGTTCTGCTGGCTGCCACCCCTGCCTCCGGTAGACTTTAGATATAAAAGCAAAGACTGAATCTAATAAACATCAATGTATCAGATGGGTTTGCCTGTAACATATCATCCAGCCTTAAAGTCTTTGCAAACGTCCATAAAATATAACATTTTCTTTCATAGTTTTTTCAATAGCCATGCTAAATGGTTGTCCCAGTTGTGCAGATTGTGCTGGGGCAGGAGGTGTTCTGATTATTCCCTTTGTTTACGATATTAGACTTAGACTATTGTTGATCTTATTGTTCTTATTTGTAACATGTTTGCCTCACTAGGACAGTAATTGTGTCAAGCAAGTTGGAGTCCAATCTGCAGAGCTGAATGTTCAGGCCTGCGAAAGAAAGGCTCCAATTTTTCAAGCAGCGGGCGTATTACTCCTCCACTTGGATTATTAAATTCTAATTATAGCCTGTTGATCCAGTTACAATGTTGTTTGTAAATCTAAATACAGTTCTCTAAAGCCTGCACTGATATGCATTTTATTTCTTAACCTGTTGATGTTTAGTAAAAAAATACCAGTTTGCCTAATAGAGCAGGTGGAGGTTAGCTTGCTCCCAATCCTCGACTGCATTCCTTCGGATGTGTCTAGGAATAAGTGCGTAACAGCATGGATAACACCAAGAACAACCATGATCAATGAATTTCACATAATGCATTGGGATCAGTGGACTGCCCAGAGCTGGGGATAGGAAGAAATTTTCTCTTAGGTAAGGCTGGCAAGGATTCACAGAGGTTTTGGGTGGAAATGAAAGGCAGTTAGGTTTTGTTTCTTTGTTCGCCGGGCATTACCCATTTCTTCTGAGAATGGCACCTTAACAATTCCCTCTTACCCTGGCAATTCCTTTAGTCCCTTCTCTTCTTTTTCCTGGAATGTTTTCTGCGTTTTGGCCCCTTTCACAAGAGAGTTCTGGTTCGTCACCCCAAGTGAGAAGGTGTTTTGTAGGGTGCATTGTGTGTGCAGTAGGGTTGGTTGAATCCACATACAAGGACTTCATATAAACTAAGTATCAGCGGGGCAGTCATCTGTGATGGCCACGATGAAACTGTGTGCTGTATCGAGCTCTTTTCTTTCCTCTGTCTTTAGGAATGTTAAATGCAAGGAAAGCAGAAATTCCCAAGACAAGCAGTGTGAGTACTTCCCAGGAACTACTGTGTCTCAGATGCCTGGAAGTCTCCGTAGCTCTGTTAGGGTGCCTGCAGCACCTCCCTCATCTGTTAGAGGAGTTCACTGTTAGAAATTACCATGGTGGGTAATTGCCTGAGTCCATAAACCATGCTCCAAGCACAACCTTATTTTTTCTTCCAAGGCTTCTTCTGAGCTCCAGCACACTTGGGCACTTGCAGTGCTCACAGATACCTGCACCTGACTCCTGCAGCACCAGCCAGGTTTCTCATGCACTCAGTGAGGTGGCCCATGGTGGCTTAACTGGTGGGCATGGGCATCACCAGGTTCACACTCAGGATTGCCACTAGATCCCAGGGGGCTCCTCCTGGAGCCAGGCACAGCTCCAGGCAGTGAAGCATTGCAATATGTTGTGATAGTGGGAAGGGCTGGGAAGGCTTGTGGATGTTTTGACAAGTGTGGGGGGAAATTAGCTCAATTCCTCCTTTCATTCTTGTCACTTAGAATCCACTGGGGAAGGAAGGGAAGAAGCTGCCCCTCCTGGTAGGGGATGAAATGAAGGTCTCTGAGAGATTTTTCTGCTGAGATCCCTATTTGGGAGAGATCTGACAGTGACCTGGAGTACAAATGTCCAAGCAATGTGCATCCACAGCAGGTACCATCCTTCCGACTGAACCTTCCCCATGGGCCCAAAAAGAAAAGTCATTGGGGTCCAGGAGGTAAAGCCTTCCTCATTCTCTCCAAATAGCATCTGAGCTTGGCCTGGGCAACTGTGGAGCAGGAAATATAAGGATTGGAAGATACCGGGACAACCCAACAGCTGGGGTAGTGATGGGACAGGGATGAGTTATTTGAAGGGCTGAACTCTCCCATGCACACATATCCACACTGAGATGTGTAAGGCAGGGTGGTCCTCCCTCCAGGGAGGAAACCCGCTGTTTTCTTGCAAAGCCCAGTGGATGGGTTGGGGGTCACAGCTGCTGAGCCGTGGGAAAGGCCTGCCCATGGCCGTGCTTGCATCTCCCTGTCCTCTTGGGATGGGACAAGAGGGCTCCGTCTCCTCCAAGCTGTCACTGCTCCTCACCAGTGCCCTTATGAAGGTATGAAGGAAACTTTCCACTTCTCAGGTATCTGTGACTTTAGCAGGAGCAAAACTATCAGGCGTCTATGCCAGGGAAACACTGAGACTGGCTAGAAAAGAGCGAGGGCGCCACTGCTACAAGTATTGAGGCAGCAAATCCACCCCTCGGGTAGGGGCAGAGTGTGGGGTGGTACCCTCATTGCTGGGGGTGAGGGCTGACTGGGGCAAAAAGGTTCTGCCTTGCCCGAAGGACTGACTGCTGGATCCCTGGGCTCTGTGATCTTCATCCCTCCTGGAAAAGCTTCCCCCACCACTGTGTGCATTTAATGGGGAGAAAGATTCTTTTCCTTCATTTAGGCGTTCCCAGCAACTAGAGAGCTGCAGATGCTGACCTGAGAGGCGAGGAAAGGGCTCTCCCTATCCCAAAGAGAGGTAGTTACAAGGCTAAAATAAAAACCCACTGCCATGCCCAAGAAAGCAAATCTCATAGGATCCTTGAAAGCCAGAGGGAAAGGATGGGACCCAGGGGGATAAGGATGTAACCCTGGGGGATAAGGATGTAACCAGGAGATGCCATGATGCCGCTTGCCCCCTTTGCTCCCCGCTGCTGCGGGTGGAGGGGGGAGAAGGTGCTGGTGCCCAGTGCGGAGCCGCCGGAGGGCATCACCAACCCAGCTGTGGGCGAGTGGCCACATCGGGGCCAGCAGGGCTCGGAGGGACCTCGAGGAAAGCAGTGAGGGTGAGAGCAGGGACTAGCGGCAAGGCGTGCCCCTGGCGCTGGGGGTGATGGAGACGTGTGACCGGCAGTCGAGGAGGATGCGGGCTCTGCAGCTCTCGCCCCGCATCCCCGCGGAGCCTGGAACGGGGTCGCTGCCCGGTTTGGGCTCACAGCGAGGGGAGAGCCCGGGGGGGCTCCAGCCCTTCGGGATGCTCGGTACCCGCAGTCTGACTCCGGCATCGCGCTGCCCCCTCGCAAGGTTCCCCATCTGGGATCCCCCAGCTTGAGTTTTCCTGCTCTGGTGGCTGAAGAAGGGCTCGAGGGTGGGTTTGCTGGCATTGCTGGTGGTTTTACCGAGGGATTTTAGAGGAGAGGAGCGGAGCCGGCGGCGTCGGCACCGAGGGATGCTCCCCGCGACGGGTGCCCGGCCGGGCCCTCAAATTCCAGGGATGCCTGAGGAGAAAAATAAAGAAAGCAAATAAAATTCATCCTCCCCTCCCCGCTTGTCCGCAGTTCCCGGGGCTGGGAAGCGGCGGCTCCACCGCCGGCGGCTCGGGGAAGAGGGAAAGGCAGCGCAGGGGCAGGTCCTGCCTGGGGGGAAGGTGGGAGGGGGTGATGTGGGGGTCCCCTCGCCAGTCCACTCGTGGGAACGGGGGTCTGACCCACGGCAGGAGTCACAGAGCCGGGTTTGGGGGAGAAGCTGCGCTCCGGCGGCGTGAACTCCTTCAACTGGTTTCCTAACCACCCGTAAAATAATAAATAAGGTCCGAAAGGCTCCGGTCGGAGATCCCGGAAACAAAAGGGCATTTCCAAGCATCAGCCGGCGCTGGGGACCGGCCGGCCCAGCCGCAGGGAGGGCGCCCGGGCAGTGCGGCTGCCCCCGGCATCCCCGCCGCCCCCGGCCGGCACCATCGATCTCCTCAGCTGGCACAAATCAAACACTATCTGCCTCGTCTGACGGCGAGATTTGATTATTCGATTCACTGTGTTCGAGCTTTCCTTCCTTTCCCCGAAAGACACTCGGTTATTCCGTTCGGGTGTCCGCTGCCGCACTCCCTGTGGTACTGCGGTACCCAAAGACCATCGAAGACAGAGAAGAAAACAATTTTACTGATAAAATGGGGGGGAAGTAAATATTTCAGTGGTTTTTTATTATTATTTTTCAGAAACAAGCCCTGACACCGGCTGTGGGAAAACAAAACAAAAAAATAAAAAAGCAAATCTCTCCAAATCGTCTCTCAATAAAGACAAAATTCGACGGTGATTTAAAAGCAGGCAATGACCTCTCAGATGCCCCAGTTTATTAAAAGAGATATCCTTCCGATAAACTGTTCAGTGCTTCGAAAATGTTTATTATGTTTATAGACGCGAGGCAATACTTTGGGGGAGAACCCCGTCACCTCAACCGGTTTTAGATGCGGTTTCACATGCGAGGAAACATCGAGTCAACAAAACGCGTTGTGGAGGTTCGCAAATCTCTCCCAAACTGCGTTCACTCAGGATAAATTAATTCGTTTCGATGTCAAAGAGCGAGTTAAAGCAGCATTTTTCTTTTTCTGTATTTGCCTCCTTCCTCGCACTGTTTCCTTCTCCTCTTTTTTTTTTTCTCGTGCTATGGTAAAACCCATACTTTTTCTTTTAGTGTAAACAGGATAAAAGAAAACTCACGAATTCCCTCTGACATTTATCTTTCATTTCCTTGTTTCCTCTAGCTGAACAAAACCTAAACCCTCCCTTTTCCCAAGAATTGCGTTCCTCCCTCTCCTCAGCTGCTTCCAGCGAGAGATCCCGGGCTGCGGGTGAGCCCGGTGGGGAGAGGCAGGAGCCCATCCCGGTGTGCGGGGGCTTTCACCCCTAACCCCGCTCCATCCTGAGAGATGGCATGGACTGAAAAAAAATAAATAAAATAGGGAAAATAAACGGCATTTGTTTCCTTGGAATGGAAAGCCCTGCGGTTCGCAGGGCGTGTTGGGTGGGTGGGATGCGCGTGGGAACGGGAAAAGCTTTGGGTGGAACTGCTACCAGGCTGGGTGGGAGGGAAACCCAGGATTGTTAGTCCCGCTGCTTCCTAGCCCCGCATCACACTCCCCTTCCCAGCGGGGATGGATCGGGCAGAGCATTGCCCCTATTCCAGAAGAGCTTCTTTTTCTTCGTTTCCCCATCTTACTTTTTCAATAAACACTCTTCGCTTTTTTTTGTTTTTTTTTCTTTCTGGAGCTAATTTGCCACAGTTTAAAATAAACCCAGAAACACTGAGTTCTAACCACTACTTTCCCACTTTCTTAAAAGAACTCCATCCTTTGACTAATGCCCGGCACCGTGAGATGCAGGGAGAGGAAGAGCTGGAGCAGGGAGCACAGGGACTAGGAGGGTAAACTGGCAGGGCTTGTGTGGCAGACACTTTAAAGTAAGAATGTGATACCTTAAAAAATAAATTATTTGAAAGTACTGCCTCTTCCCATAGTCCCAAGGCTGCTTGTAATTTTTTTTCCCACCCGTGATCTATTAAACACACCAATCTGACCCTGCGTTTTGGGCTCTGCCCCATAGTCCAGCTGTGCTGTACGCATTGTCACCTCCTGCTCGTACCGAGGGAGTTATGGTTCCCCAGGACTGGATTCAAAAACCCAACGGAGCCCTGCCAGTTCTGCTTTCCCCACCGTAAAGGAGGTGACGTATTCTTGCGAGCTAATTCTAAAATGCTTGGCAGCTCGCCCGTCAAACTGTGAGCATAGAAAAATGCAAACAATTTCTCTATTTAATAGTGCCTGGACAGTGCAACTAATCCACGCTAAACTGGTAATGAGTATCCATGTCAACAGGTATGCGGCGAGAGCCAAATTCTCTGCGCTGTGCTCAATGGAAGACACTTTCCCTCTGAATGATTCTGTGCAAAATGTAACTTGGCAGAAGGATCCAAATTAAATTCATGCTTCAGTTAATTCAGATTCATTTTCCTGATTGCCCTTCCTCACCAGACAACCAAATCCCTGTTTATATCTGCTCCTTTTCTTTTAAACAGTTGCTAAAAATCTCTTCTCCTGGGAAATGTTGCAAGATGCATACATTAAAGATTGTGATTCACTCAGGCACTAATTAGAGCTGTATAAATACCTGAGATGGATTTTTATATCACTGTTATTACTATAAACATTATTTTGAGATATTGGATACACTATGACTGTGGTTCCAGTGTTTTTTCACTAATATGCTGCAAGCAACATTCCAACTAATCACCTTAATGGAAATTAGAGAGGAAAATGGTCTATTATGCTATTTTATCTATCTTCACTCAGTAGTATTTTCTTACATTTTTCATTCCAGCTTTAAATTTAAAAACAATCCAGAGTTACTCTGCAGTCTTGAGAGGCTGTTATGCCACCAGAGAGCTCAGAAAAGAGAGAGAATATTAAAGGAAAAAAGGTTACTAGAAAATGTTTTCTGATGGTCAACTGCATTTTCTTTTTTTAGGTTTTATTTTATCCCATAGCTTGAAGACACACATCCCTCTGACAACTTAAATATGTGTTCTCTCTTCTTCATCTGTACACCTGTCACCGTGACCCTACCATGTTTTTAATGTCTTTTTTTCCCCCCTGCAGAAGGTTAATAAAAGAGTGCAGGTTCAGCTTGGGCCTCATTCCAGACAGGAACTTTACTACTTAATTATGTCCAGATTCTTGCTCT
This sequence comes from Phaenicophaeus curvirostris, assembly GCF_032191515.1. Classification (NCBI taxonomy): domain Eukaryota; kingdom Metazoa; phylum Chordata; class Aves; order Cuculiformes; family Cuculidae; genus Phaenicophaeus; species Phaenicophaeus curvirostris. Next base: position 9,682,137 of record NC_091400.1, on the reverse strand, counting down.
TTTTTCCTCCCATTTGGCACACTGATGGCAAGAAGGGTAGTCTTTCTTGCAAGTTTGGTTTTTGGTTTTTTTTCACTTAAGTGATAGGAGAAGTTGGAATTATCTTTGATTTGGCCCCAATCTGCATTCACTGCTGTTTTCTCTTTGAAACATTTATGCAGGGCTGGTACCCCATAAAGAACAAATGTATGGTGCGGCAGCATAAGGGGCTTTCTGTGTCAGGGCGGTGCATTTTATGTCATGGTATCAATGTAATTTTACCCTCTGGCTAAGGGTGTGGTCCCCCTTACCTTCTTCTTAGTAGAAATCTTGATTCTACAAGGATCTCCTATTCCCTTCTCCATCCTCACTGTAATCCCCTGTGCTTGTCCCTCCAACACCCCCTATCTGTGCAGCTGATAAAACAAGGACACAGAAGGTAAAACCAGCCATTTTCTGGGGTCTGTTTTATTCCCCCTGCTTCACCATGTAGATACTTGATGCTGTAGCTGGTACCACTGGGAGAAGCAGCCAGAGCATGGTGGTGTTCAGGGGAGGGATGGAGCAACTGCTTGACCTGGCTCTGCCGCCAAAATGATGTCACCGTGCTGCAGCGAACCTTTCTGTCATCATGTAAAACCCCTTACGCCATACGTTGGTGTTGGATACAGCCTGGTCTATTGCTTCTGCTGGTGATCAGAAGACCACACGGATTCAGATGTGGAACAAGCACGTCTCTTCCTGGCCTGCTTGCCCCCATAAACTGCGCTTCGATCAGATGACGTGCGATTCCCTCCCTTGGACTAAACAGAATACCAGTAATTGCCTGAGAATCATAAAACATCCATGAGACAAAGCATTCATTTACCCCACTTTATTGCTGTAACAATGAGAGCAAACGGCATGGACCATTGTTAAAGATCACTATTTCCTGCACTGTAATAAATGTCTCCTCTTCCCTGATGCTTGTTTATTTTATAAATGTCTTTGCTTTGGCTTTCATATTTAGCTGCCAGCAGGACACCATTATCCCCTGACAGCATTCTGTTCCTTCTCCATTGTCATTACTGCTGAAGCGATGTTATATTGCTGTGCTTGGCCTAGATGGTAGGGCTTTCTTATCTTGCATTTCCCATTGCTTTTCTGATCTAGACTCCCAAAGAGGTGCAGAGCAGAGGTGGCAACACTTAAAAAGCAATTTTTTTCATGAAGTATTAGCAATTCTGGTTTTTACTTAAAAAAAAAAAAAAAAAAGAAAAAGAAAAAAACACACCAGCAGCAATTGCTCTTTATTATTATGATTTCAAGCTCCATTGGGAAGGAATTAAGTTGAAGTGCATGGGCTGCACCTGCAATGCAGCCCTGAGAGCCTGCGATGCCCCAGGCAGTAGCAGCACACTGGAACTGTAGGAGGTGATGGAGAGGAGGGATACAGCACTGCCACCCGGCTTGTGGGACAGCACCACCCAGAAGAAATGAAAACATACAAAGACCCTGGGACAGAAGTGCTGTTTGCACTCTTCTCCCTCAAGGACAAGGGTGTATATGCCAAGGGGAGGGGTAAGATCCCAATCCTGATGCCTGCGTGCCTTCTGAGGGGGTACACAGTGCTCACCCTGCCAGATCCGTACGTCTGAACAGACTGGAGAGTCTGTGCAGTGTGGCAAGTTGAGGAGTGCAGGGCCTAAAACAAAGCTCCTTGAACTCAATGACAATGTTTGCATTGATTTCAAAGACTTTGGGTTAGACTCTTTAGTTGCCACAAATTAAAGGTACTGTACTAGAGCCAATATTATTTTTTTTGAGCCGCGTCCCCTTGCCGCCTGTCTGTTTTGTCCATCTCAGAGCATCACCGGCAAAACAGCAAAACCAACAGCAGACAATCTGTCAAAGTCCTATTATGTACCACACTGCTTCTCCTTTCAAGTGCTGAAATCTAATAATCCACCTAACTCTCCTGCCCTTCAGACACGCACACAGCATTCCCTTTATCATGGCTATGTCTCTTTTCTCCTCTTTTCCTTTTTTATAAACCAAAATTCCCACGTGGAGGTATCCAGGTTTGCCTACAGCTCTATTTCATTTAAAAAATAATTGGATCGTTATTTTCTTTAAGAACCAAACTTCAACAGTAAGTAATTTCTAGAGATGTCAAGTGGCTCAGAATAAAAGTTAATCTTGATCTATTGGATTTTTAGGTATGTTTGCATCCAACCAGTTACCTCTCCTTAAACAAAAGTGATTTAAAGCCCTTTCTGGAGAGCATGAAAATGATTCCCCCAGTACTTACATCCTCAGGGCCATAATCCAACAAAAGCAGGCTTATCTTTAAGCATATGAGTAGTCCTGTCAAACTCAATGGGGCTCCAGATGTGTTTAAAGATAAACACATACTCAAGTGCTCTGCTGTATTGGAACTCTTTGAATGTTTTATTTGCATTTCATTTCAATAGTAGACTTCAAATTTTGCATATAGTAGAAGAGGACTCTTCCTGGATGTTCTATTATTATTTTAGAGGAGGGTGAAAAGGAAATCCCAACATCTAACAGTTTTTTTAATGATTCACATTGGTTTTTATTTCAAATGTTACAAGTCCATGTTGTTTGACTTGTTCCACTTGTGGCTTCAGGACAGAAGCACTGCAAACACAGAACTGACTGGCAAAACCCTGCAAGTCTCTGCCCCAGGACTGCTACAAGTTCAATATCCCACTGTAGGGAAGCCACTTCACCTGCCTGTGCTCCATCCCATCTTTGCTGAAATGAAGGCCATAAACATTTCCTTTACCTCCCTGCAGTTGCCTAGTAAATGCTAGGACAGGGATTTGATAACAAAAAATGCCAAAAACTGCTTCTATGGAAAAAAAATAAAAGAGCTGGAGGAGAATATTGATCAGAAATCTACTTGGGGAAAACGTATTTCTCTGAGTTTTGCCCTAGGAATCACATTAATCAAACAGCAGCTTCATGCAAACATTTCGCAGCACTTCTGAGAATAAGCCCTGCTACCCTGGATGACTGAGCTCCAGGGGAAGGTGCAACAGCGAGATCATCCCCGTGAATTCAGCTAAGTAAGCTGAGCTTTCTAACGGTGCAATGCAGGGGAGATGTTTGAGGTCATCATCTGTGTGATCCTTCATGTGAAAAGCTTTAGTTATGACGCTTCATCTGCACTCAGAGCTCCTTTGGCAGGGTCCATGCTGCCTGCTATGTGTGGCTCACCTGCTCTGCTGCAGGCAGGGTTTCAAACCTGGCTGCAAAGCACCCTCTGAAGTAAATGTTAGCACCCAGCCACGTAGAGCAGCTAGGAAGTGCCTGGGAGGCAGTGGGGTGGAAGGCAGGCAGGAGATGCAGCACATGCCGTGTTTCCAGGTCCTCCAGAGACTCCCTCCTAGAAGAAGAGACAGCCTTTGGGCTCATCTATATTTCAGCTACTCCAGTGACCTCAGCTTATGTAGACCCATGGCAGACACAGCAAACTCAGCACCGCTACGGCTTTTCACTGCAGTTCCCAAAGCCTCTGGCCCCACACGGTCAGGGTACTGTGTCTGCTGTGCTGCTGGCAGGATTGGAGCTGCCAGGAAGCAGGATTGCATCCCACCACCCAAACTGTGCAATGCCTGCAGCACAAGCACAAGTCCCTTTTATTTCAGTCAGATTGCAGGCAATGGGATGGATGCTATTAAAAAGGAAGTGGATAGGAGGGAAGTATGCAAAGGTTAGGAACACACTGAAATGAAATTTCATGATACAGCATTGATTTGCATGGAAGGTCCTTTGCCTGGGCCCTCCCACACAGCACAACAACTGATGCTCCATCTGATGAGGAAGCAGCTATTCTCATTGAGCTGCCTTCCCACGACAGAGCGCGTGGCTGTTCATTGCACTCAGGTTGGCAGCCTGACTCAATAGCAACCTGCCGATAAGACACTGTCAGCAAGTGGGAAATGAAATCCAGGGCTCTGTGCTGCCCTTCCTGCCTTGCTTCCTGACCTTCCCCTCAGCAGGATGATGCCCTGGCCCGTTCCGTGGGTGTCTGCATCACACAGCATCTCCCCAACACATCTCACGTCTTCAGGTGACACAAGCGGGTGGACTCATGAGAAATAGGGAGCAAATATGTTCCATGTAAATGGACACTGACCCGTGGTGCTTAGTTCAAGGCTAAGAACTGGCCTGGTTTTGGCAAGAGGAGGACCGAGGGTGTTAGTCTGGCTGAAGTTCTACAGCATCTTTATATTTTTGCCCAGCTGACATTAAACTCTGTTCAGTAGCTCATGTTTCCATTTGTCCTTTGCCATGTCTGTTCTGTCAGGAAACTTGCTGGCTGCTTTATTACCTTGAAGGTCCAGCTTTTCTGCTATTCTCTTCACATCTGTACAGTCATTTGTCATTTTCCTTCTGAATCAGAGCACCACTCCAAACAACTCTGTGAAGTACAGTCTATTATCCTTTCTCTCCGCAAAGCGGTTTTGACTCTTCAAATGTAATGCTCTATATAAAAATAAAACACATTGTGCTGTCTTAATAGCATAATTCTTAAACAGTTATGGCCTCATTCTCCTTCATTCAAAGTACATAATTTCCATTGACAGCAGTAGGAGCGCTGCCAACACAATGGTGAATTAGTTCCCATGATAAAAGGAGACAGACACCGAAAGGACTGATTCTGCTCTTCATTAGGAGTAAATGAAGGTGTAACAGACCAAAAGATAAAACTAAGACAAAAAAATTCACACTAACCAGCCAATAGGTTTATAACTGAGTGTTCATTAGAATTGACCCTAATCTGGCAGGAGTCTAAATCAAGTGTGATTTTAATAACATCAGTAGCACCATGTCGCTGTGGAAGAGATTAGAAACAGCCCTCATTGCCGTGCATCCTCCTGAACTGGAAAATGTTGCTACGTCTGGATCTCTGCTTCTCTTACCTGGTACATGGGGATCTGAGTAAGCTTTTCAAGAACACACCCTTTGAAACACACCAAACATTTGTCCTTCACAGCTAGACACCACGTGGACATTGTATGTGCCATATGAAAAGGCAGAGAGTGGGTAGCATCATTTCCACACCTTAGAACTCAACGATGGAGCCTTGGCAATTCTTCACCTTCCCTGCTGTAGAGTCACTTGGCTTCCAGAATGATTTTTTTTGTCATAGTGGATGGTCTTAGAGTTAGAGCACTGCTCCAAGGATCTCATTCAGTACCTCAGGCACTGCTGCAAAACCACATCATTCTCTGCACTTCTTTTTTCCCCATCTATAAAATAAAACAAAACATTTTCTTCCATCTATAAAAATAAAATGCACCATATTTCATCTCTTACCCAATTAGTCTTGTCAGGCTGTAAATATCTGAAAGAATACTTAGGCTTTAGAGATATGAAGATTATATATACAGATATATATAAAATAAATATAACTGCATTTTTGTAGTGTTATCAGGTGGTAGAAACATCCTAGCAAAAGAAATCACCAAAGAATATGCTAGGAATATCCCAGCCTTTAGAAACATACTATTATTTGAGATGTGTCTCTGTTATTTAAATGAATAAGAAAAACAATAACAATGTATAAACTCCTTTATATCCATCAATAGGAAACTGAAGGCTATAGTAAAAAGACTCCCATTGCCATATTTCCGCCTAAATTATTTTTTCCTGACAGTACAGCTACTATGGGCCCAGCACTACGCCTTTCATGCAAAAGTAAATGTTAATGTTTAGCCAACAAGGATTTGAACTCCAGGATGTCTTATTCTTTTACATCAATTGTTTCCTTCTAGGAGCCTGAAAACATCATAAATCATCCTTCTTTTGCCCTTGGAAGTGGAATGTGGCTTCCACCATAAAGACATCCAAGGAGTTTGGGTTCCAGATTCTGTAGATCCTTTTGTCACAGGAATCTGTCGGACTCCCCCAGTACAAAAGACTTCTTCTTGCTGTTCTCCTTCTTGTTCTTGCCTGCAGAAACACAAAGCACAGTCCCAAAACATTTGATGGTGCTCCAGACTTCAACAGACTTGGAGTTACAGAACACCCCTTGCTGAGCTCTCCTCTAAGTTTTGGTTAATGCACCAGCAGAAGACAGGTTGTTCCCTTAGCATCACAGCATAGAACCATAGAGTCATAGAATGGCTTGAGTTGGAAGGGACCTTAAAGTTCATCCATTTCCAAGCCCCCTGCCATAGGCAGGGATATCTCCCATCGGATAAGGTTGCTCAAAGCCCCATTTATCCCTGCCTTGAACACCTCCAGGAATGGGAAAGCCACAACTTCTCTGAGGAACCTGGGCCAGGGCTTCACCACCCTCACAGGAAAAGATTTCTTCCCAATATCTAATCAAAATATCCCCTCTCTCAGCTGAAAATCATTCCCCTTGTCTTGTCCCTGCCCTCCCTGATCAAAAGCCCCTCCCCAGCTCTCCTGTAGACCCCTTTAAGTACTGGAAGGCTGCTCTAAGGTTTCTGTGGAGCCTTCTTTTCTCCAGGTTGAACAACCCTAAGTGGCGGCCGTGCCAAAATGCAGTGAGCTCACCACCGTGCTCCCTTCTGCAAGCCTCCCTGATGCACCGTGCAGGAAAGTCCTAGATGTGACTTACACCTTTCTACGTCCAAAGCCCCTACCTTGCACAAAACTAGTGGACAAGTGTCTGTCGGCCTGGTAGAAGTATATTTTGGGACCAATAATCCTTACACCCTTTCCTTTCCTACTAATGCTGAATCTTAAGATAAATGTGCTTTCCCATGGAAGGGATGTCTAAGACAAGATGGTTTCACTAAATGCTTTCCTACCTCCCCTATGATGTGGTTATGCCAAACAGCTTGTTCCTTCCAGCGATCACCCTCATTTTTCTTACCAGAGGCACAAGTTTTGTAGCAACAAGTATTAACTGCTAGCTGAAATGTGGTAGCCTAGTCCTTTCCTACACAGTGCCATCGGTCTCTCCGATATATTATAGAATAAATACATTTATTTATATATATATCTCCTACTCCTGATACTTCACAGAAGAACAAATCAAATCCCAAATGATGTGCTTCTGCTTCTACATCACTCCTTCACATGTTCAGTGTCCAGCCTGGGGTGTAAGATTCAATCACGCCAATCGCTGTTTTCAACCTTGAATAATGCGTTAATCCTAACAACATCCAATTCACTTTAGAAACAAGCCAAGGTATTTGACTCAGTCACCTCCTGCTACAGCAACTCCCATAGGTGATGAGATGTGTCTGAGCATTTACTTCTCATTCGAAATTTGCTGCTTTTTAATTTAACCTGATTCTTGTCCTCAAATTATGTGATACAGTGCTACGTGCTTGAGAATTTTGACTTCCACAATCAGCTCCACTTTCACCTTCTTCCCAGCAAAGTAATTCCAGACTTTACCATCTCTAATGTGTTAATCCTAGCGGCTCTGTAACGAGGTTTATTCTCTTTTCTTGAACATTTTCAGACTCTTGCTAGATACCTCATGAGAGGAGAGGATAAAAAGAATGAACACAGAGTTAATGTAGATTTATGTCCTAATCCTGTGTTATCCTGATGGTTTTTTGGCATTGTGCTCTATCTCTATTTAATAAATCCAAATAATCTTTTTGGGTCTTTTAAGCTGCTGCTATAGACTGAGGTAAATCAGACACTGATGACTGGTGCAGGTTCTTTTTCCTCAGAGATTCCTGGAAATTCAGTGCTTTTCAGATTATTCAAGCTATACAGCTAATCGCTGATGATTTGCCTTACCTTGCATTTAGCCGTGTTTAGAGTTGACTGTCAACGTGATGCTCAGCTTCCCAGTGTGTTTAAATACATCAGGTAAAGCATTCACCGTAAAGTGGAGTAATCCTAAACTGACCCACAGTCTCCAATAGTGTTTAATAAAAAAACTGCAATTATTTTTTGCCGAACTTGTCCATCGCTTTCTCTGACAAAGTCTTAAGGAGTATATTGAGCCAATATTCAGGTATCCATCTGAAATGCTGCTATATTTCAGGTAACAAAATCCCAACACTTTTCAGGCTACATATTCAGTCCAAAAACTATGGTCACCTTTCTATTTGTGGTGTGAGTTAATCTTCAAGACCTATAGTTCAAGAATTTAGCCTCTTCTTTGTTGAATGTAAGCAAAGCACCTAGGTTGATAAACCTTTCCAAAACTGATTTGATTTGGTTTTATGATTCATACTTGTGGCGTTTGTTGGCATTTCCCATTTTCACATGTGAGAAGTACTTGATAATAAAGTAAAACCAGTGATATAAAAATTCAAAGGATACCATTTCAAGATGATTTTCACCAAGTCTATGGTTACACCAACCTTGGGATGATGGCAGAGTTTCTCTCACACCAGAGAAGGGACAGCTTCTGATCCCTCACATCATTCTATTTACCAGACGGTACCTAGAGAACAGGCTCAGCTCAGCAAGGCTGCTCTCTACAGCCTTCCCCTGGCTCCTTGAGACCCTGATTAGGAGTATTTGAGATGTTTTGTGCTCAATCTGATTGGCTTAAGCTTTCAAAATGAAAGAACCACATTGTTTTAAATGAAAATCCAACTTGGTTTTGATTTTTTTTTTTCGTTTTAATGCATAGGCCTTCAATGCTAAAACTCCAAGTACAGATATGTCTACTACCTTGAACGCATAACCTTTGCAAACTTCTCCTCTTGCATGGTTAAACCTTCAGGCTTGCTTGCGTTGCTTGTGGGAATGAATAGGATTGCAAGAGCTTTAGCACTGGTAGTAAGAGCTCACGGGCTAACAGCTTTGGGGTTGGTAAATACTCACGAGTGCTCAAGCAAATTTGGTAAAGCTAATACCCTTGACAGCAGAGAGCGAAGGGAAGGCAGAGGGAGATTGAGTGCTGGGTACTGGTGATTGCAAAGTGAGTCAGTGATACAGCCGAGGCTGGAAATGAAAGTTCTCAATGGAACTGAAAGTTCTCAATGTGTAATCAGAGAACAAACAGTATTTCCTCTTAATTCAGTTTTTCTTCACGAAAAAAATCATGTCTCCCCTTTGTTCAGATGGTTCGCATATGCCACGGACGTGATACAGGCAATAAAGCTTTGCATTAATCTACTGTCCAGATTGATAACTCCAAGGGACAGTTCATAATGACCGCAATGCGATTAATCATGATACACGTGTGATACCCATGCTCATTATTACTGGCTTCCAGAACAGCACTGCTGAATCCTGCCAATGTGCTCAGTTTAGTATCTGGAAGAGACAATACTGCAATTACTGGCAAAGTATGCAGGAAAATTAACCAGCTAGTTCTGTATTCAGTATCAGGCTAGTAAGCAGGGCTGTAGAGAAGCACGGGAACGTAACAGCTACAGGGAATAGCATGCATTTTCACAACCTGCTATGTTATTTTAAAGAGATGTTGTCTGTAGATGCTCATTTATTTTAAACATTTGTCTTGCAGAACGCTTGCTGGAAGGGGAATATGTAGGGCAATGGCATGAGGACACAACAGCTACCTAAGAGCTGATGAAACCTATTTGGAAACAGCGATACATCCCTACTTCACACCAATCTCTTATGTACTTATAAGACAGAGAGAAATTGTCTTTGTCTTCTTGTTGTACTTGTTAAGAGTTCTTGTAAGCCGGTGACATTTCATTTCACATAAAACATGCCATGTGATATCTTTTATATCATGATATAGGGCCCCACATGCCATTGAACAACACAAATTTATCTGGGCATCAGTCCTTGGGAAAGTGGAATTAATACTGTTTTTACCACAAACATGAGAGTCTTATCTTCCAGCTCCCACAGAAAGCTGAGCTGAGCCAAATCTTTCAATCCTTTTCTCTAAAGTCAGTGTAAAACTTCCAGATAAGGACATGGTCCTGTTCTTCACGGATACTGCTCACCTGTGTGGGAACAGGAGTATTTTCTAAGTTCATCCTTAGGAAACGTAGCCAATTCCCACTACAACAGATCACCACCTCTACTACAGGTTTAATGCATGCCTCCTAAACATCCTCTGAATACACAGTAGTACATATATCCTGAAATTCCCAGAGTTCAGCTTAAATTGTGTGGCAACTTTCTCCCTAGGAGTAAATAATTGCAAAAGCAACACAGTTTTCATTATGCTGTGCTCTTTGTTTCAATAAGGGGCTCGAAGTTCCTGGCACAGCACTGAGACCTGTATGAAAGAAGAACTTTCTGTTGAACCCCCTGTCTTCATTAAGATCTTCTCTGCTCACAGAAAGTGAGAAAGTGTGAAACTGGGCAGACATGTCCCATCCAAGAGAAATGTAGCATCTGTGCACGCAATAATGAGGTTTTCTGTTTCTCCTTCACTTGCCTCTAACAGTGACCAAGGGTGCTGGATGTGTGGTAAGACCTCTTGGTAGCAACTCCTTGGTATTTCCACACATTTTATCAGTACGAGTAAATACCGTATTCTTTTTTAATTGGAAATAACCACGAAGATGTTCAGCCCCAAGGTTCATATCTCCTGTGCTAAACATGTATCCAAAAAATGTGCTTAGCAGCTGACTGCAAAATGCATCTGTAAATTCAAAAGAAAACCATCCGAATCAAACTAATTAGGCATCTTAATAGAAGAAAAATTTACTTAGGTCTGTTAAACACGGAGATAAATCTTTTGATTCAGAAGACTTCCAAGCTATGCCTTTTTAGCTCAGGGCAGGGAGGGTCCTGGGGAAGCTTTTACTCCTCCTCTTGCGTTCCCCCCACTGGGCAGCAATAGGTGCTGCACAGAGAGCGGAGCAGGATGTGAAATATTTAGATTAACTTACCTGTCTGTAAGTGCTGGGCTAGCTCTGCTCCCCTCTTCCACTGAGTCGTGTAAACACCCACCAGAGGCAAAGTCTATAAGGATGACCTTGCAATGCGGAGATAGCAAAGGAGGGCAAGAGCTGACTCTCCAGGTGGAAAACAGCTTGTACTGACAAGGATTATTGTTTGGGTAGGAATTTATGTTGTATAGAAAATTAAGTGAATTAAACACAAAAGCCTTTAGATGGATCTTTTAAATTCAAGTGTATGCACCGAAGATCAGTAGCAGCTTAGGGCCAGGCTTAGACTGCAATAACCAGCTTGGCACACAGGCCTTGAAGACAGAAATAGTTATTTGACAAAAAAAGAGTTTGGAAGTGCTATCAACAATGCATATCTTTCCTATCACTGAGCAAATGATCATTAAGTAGAGATAAAAGTAAAACAAATAGTGACAGGCAAAAATTTTTTTCAGTCTTCTTCATGTTAACACAAACAACAAAATCTATATTTTACCTGTATTTGTATTTTAACTGTATTTGTTATATTCACAACAAGATTGTCTACAGAGCAAAGTGCAGTCAGGGAGTTCTACGTAAGTTCTTTTTAAGCACTATTTGAAGGGAAAAGAGGTAACCTCTAATCTGCTTATCCAGTGGCACCTGAGTGCAGATGCAATTGTGCTGAAGTTACTGAGATCCTTGGAGTTACAACATGAAAGGGGATGTACTGTGTTCTGTAAGAACATTTTATGCAAGAATGTTTTGTTTTAAGACTACTAGGGCTAAAAACAAATGTGAAAGGTGAAAGGAAGTGGAGTGACTGCTAGACTAACAAAAATGTTGACTTCATTGATGGCGAAAGTTTGATTTTCCCAGTGCTGTTCTGGACTTCATCGCAGATAAGCAGACCTCTATTAAAGTAATTAAGCTATATGTGGATAGACTTGTCTGCTCACTACAAGTTTGCTGCAGGATTAGACTCATTATTAGAATTGCCAGGTCTGTGCGTTCATAATGTGTGAAAATAAATTTAACTGATTTAATTGTGGAAAGCTTTTCTGTAACACTGATTTCTACGGTCAAAAAGGGTTCTGTGATGCATTTGCTCAGATATTACATAGGTAGAGCAAAATTCCCCTGACTTTACTGAGCTTTGAATCACATCCTTGTTGCAAAAAAAAACAACCCAACAAGCCAGATTATCACACAAATATAGTATTTAATCCCCAGATATTCTGCTTCAAACAGCGTAATTGAGTTCAATAGCTGCCTGTTTATTATTATGGCCCATGCCTAGGCATTAGCATAACGAACAACGTGAGGGGAAATGTCATACATACTCCCACGCAAATATAATTAAATTGCTCTCTGCGTTTCACAGTAGACCTTTTAGGGGGATCATTAAGCCTATTCTCTCTAAAAAACATCCTTTATGAAAAAATTTTTGAAATACAACTCTTTTATTTAGCATTAAACAAATACGTCCAGCCAGGACTGTTGATCCTACCTTGCCTATGCACACATACACAGGTAGATGTTTATGTACATCACACAACAAAGCCAACCTGCTAACCACAAACCTACGCTACGTGAAAAATGGTGTCACTAATCGGCATCTACTTGTTGCACCTCCCCTGAAAGGACCAAATCTCTCTTAAATGTACCATTCCATGAGCAGGCCTTTGCACGGTGTTTTAGATTCATGGAGGAAATGAACTCGTTCCACCCTCTCTCTATACCTACATGAAGCCTTGCACAATGGGGCTGGGATTTATTTGGGGCCCCTGGGTACGACTGCCATAGAAGCAGTAACTAATAACACCAGCCCACCAGAGACTGCTGAGGTGCATTGGCTGGGAAGAAAGATAAAACCTGGTCCATATGAAGGACATTCTACATCTGATTGGATGTATAAATATAGTTGAAATGATGGAGTTTGAGGAAAATCTTAGGGGCACTTTTCAGTCTCAATCTGACTCTTCAGGTGATAGTAAAAAAATAATTCTGTGATTTGTGGAAAAATGATCAAGATTTAAGATTCCCACTCATTGAAATGTACCTGTGAGCTGCCGTTTTCTTTTTTCTTTTCTTTTCTTTTCTTTTCTTTTCTTTTCTTTTCTTTTCTTTTCTTTTCTTTTCTTTTCTTTTCTTTTCTTTTCTTTTCTTTTCTTTTCTTTTCTTTTCTTTTCTTTTCTTTTCTTTTCTTTTCTTTTCTTTCCTTTCCTTTCCTTTCCTTTCCTTTCCTTTCCTTTCCTTTCCTTTCCTTTCCTTTCCTTTCCTTTCCTTTCCTTTCCTTTCCTTTCCTTTCCTTTCCTTTCCTTTCCTTTCCTTTCCTTTCCTTTCCTTTCCTTTCCTTTCCTTTCCTTTCCTTTCCTTTCCTTTCCTTTCCTTCTTTCTCTTATTTTCCTTTCTTTTCCCTTCTTTTCTCTTCCTCCCTCTCCACTTCTTCTCTCATCTCCCTGAATTCCCTGTGTATGACACTTAGGCCCCAGCGCCAGCTCCTTCACTCAGTGACACGGCCTTGGACAAAGACTGTGTCCCGTGGGGCGAGGGCTGTTTCTTCCTCCAGTTGGGGCAGGATGAGACCAGTGGGGCTGAGCAGCCCTGGCGAGGACGTCGTATTCTGCTTTTACCCGCCAATGCCGTCCGCAGTGAAACGCGCGGCTGCCCCAAGCCTGCTTCAGGTGAGTAAAATTCCCAGGCGGGCGGAGGACGAGGCGGAGAGGAGCACACCTGATGGATATTCCGGTGTTTGTGCGAAAAATTCTCAGGGAAAATTCTTTCTTTCTCTCTCAGGCCCCTAAACTCTTTGTGAATGGGGCCAGTGCAACATGTGGCCTTTCACCTCGCCCAAGAACCACTGCCAGACAGCCACACTCAGAGAATTGTTTGTTAATAGTCCAATTAGATAATTGCCATCTTTCACTCCTTTTGCTCTACATTTCCCATAAAGGAATGAATAAGGAGAGCAGCATGAAGAGGGCTTCTGCCCTGCAAGGTGACAAGAAGGACTGGAGCATGCTCTTTGCACAAGGCCATTTGCTTGAATTGAATCATTGTAGCCTAATCAATGGTCTTATTGGATTACTGGCTGTTGCGGTTCTCAAAGATATTGTAGCGGAGACAATGAAATAGCTAGAGTAAAACTTTTTTCTCCTTTAGTGGATCACGCAGTTGAGATTTTTCACGGGCTATCTCTCTCTCTCCCTCCCTCCCTCCCTCCCTTCCTCCCTCCCTCTCTCCCTCTTTCTCCCCCTCTCCCTTTCTCCCCCCCTCCTGGATCCGCTGCACACAAAGCTGGCTTTTTTTTTTTTCCCCTGCTTTTTTTTTTTTTTTTTTTCCCAATGAGCAGGCTCTGCGAATAGGTTCAGTGTTTGCGAAGGTGCGGAATTAGCACACACACATGCACGCACACATACACACACGCAGAGGGAGAAGCACAAAAAGCAAGTATCGGGGACTGAAATAAGGAGAGGTAGGAGTTTAAGATGGCTGTCTGTGGGGAGATGCGTTAAGGAGGATTTCTGCTGGCCAAGAGAACCTGCTTCCTCGGAGAGATCTGCTCAAAGGAAGAACTTTTTGCATGTATCCGCGCTGGGGATCTGTTTGTTTGTTTAGAATTCAGGGGGCTGCTTTTTTTTTGCTTTTTTTTTTTTTTCCCCACCCACTTACAACTGCATTTTTCCAGCCTTTCCTTGCAGCTTTATTCAGATTTTTGGAGAAAGCCACTGTTAATCGCGAGGTCAAAGGCATACTGAAGAAAGTTAATAATGGCTGCTAATGGTGCTAACAATTCAGGGTGAATCTTGTCAAAAGTTTGGGTTTTTTTTTCCCCTCTCCCCCCCCCCTTTTTTTCCTCTCTCTCTCCTTTTTTTTTTTTTTTTTCTAGAAGTCTCAGTCTTTTGATTGTGTGTTTCCTGAAAGCAAGACCAATCATTTCAGTTTATTCACTGGCTAAACTCTACTTGATTGGGGACAAGCACACAAACCATCCATTACGATCTGATATATTATCCAAACAATTTAGTGTATTCATGAGGTAACCTAAATGTGGAGGCTGCAAAATTACCCGTAATCAATTGAAACAGCGAGTGTGCGTCCCTCTGTGTGTCTAACAACTACATGTCTCTGTAATAAGGCAGACATTAAATCATTTTAGAGTTGTACTGTCGAGTACCTGATCACTGGGCGCTCTGGGAAGCTGGACACTCACATTAGGACTCTGGGACCGAGGAAGCCGCTGCTTTTCCAGTGGGATAAAACCCGACCTTCCTTACTCAAGGTGCTTTACAGATCCCCACCGCTCTGACCCCGAGCCGTGCAATATCCAGCGTAGACTTCGTCGCCTTCTTCTCCTACTCGGCTCTATTTTTCGTTGGCTGTTTTGTTTTTTTTTTTTTAATTTTTTTTGTTATTTTTTATAATTTTTTTATTGCACTACATGTTTGGGAAACAAGACAAAATGGACGTTAGATGCAGTTCAGAGGCTGAAGCGAACCGGGTCTCGAAGAACGGACATAAAGAGGGCAAGGACAGCAAAGGGGCTGAAGGAAATATTTCTACTTCTTTTTTGAAGGATCAACAAGGGACTTTTTCTGCCTCTGCAGCCACGGAAGATTGTAATAAAAGTAAATCTAGTTCGGCTGACCCGGACTATTGCAGGAGGATCCTAGTTAGAGGTAGGAGCCTGAGGTATTTCGCGAGGAAGGGGGGGAAGGTGAGCGCTCCTCACGCCCAGGAGGTTTGGGCTTTTTCTTCCTTTGCCTTTACTCCTTCCTTGGGTTGAAAGCCCTTCTCAGGGCTCCGGGGGAGAGATCCCCGGCCGGGCTGTGCCCTGCGGCCCCGCTCCAGCCCTCCCTTATTCCAGGGAATTCCCACCAGCGGAAAGTTAAGCCGCGCTGGTTCCTCCCCGCACCGCGCCAGCTCCGCGCTCTTTATTTCCACCCCCGTTCCTCTGCTTTGCAGCTTTTCAGGGGGTCTCATCCCGCAGGGAACCCCCTTTTTGGGGGCCACACCTCCCTCGGGGGGACCCGGCTCTGTCCGCGCTCCTTCCGCGCCCGCGCATCCCGCAGCCGCGTACAAAGGCGCGGGGGGCGAGGAGGAGAGTCCTCTCCAAAGGACAGCGGTTCCCACCGCTCCCCTTCTCCCCGTGCCCAACATCCCAGCAGAAAAGCGTATTTTTAAATAACCACCACCTTTAAAATCAATGGAAAAACGACGAAGGGCTTTTTAATTTTTTTAAATTTTTTTTTATAGTTATACGGTTTACCTTCCTCACCCCTCCCGGGTTCAACCAAATAAATAATTCTATTCCTACTCCTTAAAAAAAAAATAATATATATATATAAATACCTGAAGAACCTCGATGTTATTAGATGCGTTGTAGGGGAGGAGGGAGAGAACGGAATCGGAACAAAATTAGTGCGAAGCAGGCCTTGTAAACAATAATTAATCCTTACGCGACCGATTGACCCGGAGAGGGGTCAGATTAAAATGATGTGGTTCTCTCCGATTTAAAACGGATCGAGGGGGTAAAATCATGGAAAGCAAAGTTGGGAAGGTTTTAATGTAACAGGAGTCTGGCTCTAGCTTGACAGTCAGGTTAATAAGATTTGTCCCGCTTGCCTTTGGTCGGGGCTACCAGGAAAGTGAGGTTTCTGCGGGCTCTTTGGTGCCTTGGATTGGTTTTTCCTCTCCTCCTTCTCCTCTTTGCCAAAACCCCGGGGCAGCGGTGACGGGGATGCTTTCCCGGGATGCTGGGTGGGCTGGAGGTGTCCCCAGGTTGGCGGTGGGCAGGCAGCCAGCTCCCGATGCCCACAAAGCTCTTGCCTGATTATATATATATATATATTTTTTTTTGCATGGGAAACTTGTTCTAAAAAAAAAAATAAATACTGAGGTGGTTTGATATTTTGGGGGCTGGCGAGGGGTGTGTGGCGGCTTCCAGCAAGCCCTAACCCGGAACCCAGGGGGAACAAAGAGTAGCCCTGCTCTCCAGGCACAAAGCCCGGCCTGGAGCATCTCTCCCCACCCTCCCAGAGGGGCCGTGGGTGACACCGCCGTGTCCTACTGGCAGGGCAACAAATTCAAGCCAGTTTTAAATGGGCTGAGGGGATTATTTCCAGACCCCGGATGCCCCCGCCTTCTTTTCCTCTTGGTTTTTTTTTTTCCCCCCCTTCTTTGGGTTCAGTGTCCGCAATCCCAGGGACTCTGCTCCATCCTAACTAGGGTCTCGGTTTTGAAAGAGCTGGCGGCGGCTCTTTCCCCAGAAAAAAAAAAATTGAAAAAGAGGGTGAAAAAAAACCCCAAACACAGAAAGAAGAGGTGTTTGCGTGTAAAGCTGACTGCGCCTTTCTTTGCCAGATGCCAAAGGTTCAATCAGAGAGATTATTCTGCCTAAGGGGCTCGATCTGGACCGTCCCAAGCGGACCCGCACCTCCTTCACGGCCGAGCAGCTCTACCGCCTGGAGATGGAATTCCAGCGCTGCCAGTACGTCGTGGGGCGGGAGCGCACCGAGCTCGCCCGCCAGCTCAATCTCTCCGAGACTCAGGTAGCCCCAGAGGGACGGGGACCCCCGCCCGCCCTGCCCTGCCCCCCGTGGGAACCCCTCTCCCCGCGCCGCGCCCTGCGCGCCCCTTGCGCGCCTTTTGCGCGCCCCCGCGCAGGTCCCGTGAGCGGCCGGGCAGGGGCTGGCGGGGGCGGGGGGTCCCCCCCGAGTGCCCACGCGTGTCCGGACAGGGATGGGAGGGTTGGAAGAGGTGATGCCGCTCCAAGGGATGGAGCCGGGGATGCGTGGATGGAGCTTGGGATGCGCGGGTGGCCCGGCGTGGGACCTGTCGCTGCGTGTGGCCAGCGAAAGCGGGGGTGCTGCTGGCCGAGGGGGTCCCACGGACACGGAGTTTGGCCACGACGCCAAACCCCCTCCCGGGACTCGATTTTCAGGGCTCCTCGGTGCCCCCAGCTCCGCCGTGCTGGAAAGGGGAGAAGCGAGGAGCGAGAGGCCGAGCCTCTCCCAGCCCGCAGCGAGCAGAAAATAGCTGCAAAAACTCGAGGCTGGCACCTCCCCCCGGGGGCTGCCGGCTTGGAGGCGTTTGGGTGCCAGAGACTGAGATCTGGGCTGTATTTTGAATCCTTGTCTTGCCAAGACAGGGGGAGAATTTCTCTCTCCATCCTACAGGACAGGGCAGCCAGGCGGGTTCGAACTGTGCAAGAGTGTGGAGAAGCATCTAAAAACAGGAGACTTCTGAAAGTCAGTTTCATACTCCTAAAAAATATCATACAACAATAAATCCCCCTGACAAGCTAATTAGCTTTTTTATTTTCCCTGTCAGATAGGAATGACAAGTTCAATAGCTCATAGGGTACAGAAATCACCTTCCGCCTTGGGTGTTTTTTGGCTTTTTTGAAGTTGTTGGTTTATATATATATATATATATATATATATCTAGAGGGGTTTCCAAGTTTCAGGGGGGTTTTTTTAGGTAAATATTGTTCAACATGGTTGGGAGAGGAAAGAGTCTGTCCAGGCTGGGAGAGTGGGAGTGAAGCTGCTGTTGGACCCTGGGAATGGCAGCCTGAGTGGGGCTGAGGGCGGTGGCAGTGTGAGGGGTCCCTGCAAAGGGAACAAGGTCACCTTGTGGGGTCCCTGAAGTGGGGCAGTGGCCGGTGGCACCATGTGGGGTCCCTGCAGCTGGGCTGGGGAACAGTGGCACCGTGCCGGGTCCCTGAAGTAGGGCCAAGGGGTGGTGGCAGCTTGCAGGGTCCCTGCAAAGGGGCTGAGGACTGGTGGCAGAAGTTGGTGGCACTGTGTAGGATCGTGCAGTGGGGCCGGAGGCACCATGTGGGGTCCCTGCAGTGGGGTCAAGGGGCAGTGGCAGCGTGCAGGGACCCTGCAGCGGGCAAAAGGTCACGGTGCAGGGTCCCTATAGCAGGGACAGGGTCACGGTGCAGGGTTCCTGTGGCAGGGCTGGTGGCAGCATGCAGGGTCCTCGCAGTAGGGCCAGGAGGCAGTGGTAGAGTGCAAAGCCCCTGCAGTGGGGCCAGAGTCCATCATGCAGGCCTGCTGGGGCTCCAGCTGAACTCCTTAAAATAAAGCAATGGGGAAAGGACTAGATCCAACTCCCAGAGAACTACTGGAGTACAGTAAAATTAGGATGAAGTGAGATTGGGTGAAATATAACAGCACGATAAAAAGAGCTAAGGGTACCTGGATTTCCCCTCTGCTCCCCCCAGGTGCAGCCCAGAGCAGGGAGCACCCAGGCTAGAGGGTGTTGGGGGTCACTTTGTGAGTTTTTAAAGTGCTCATTGTTAACAAGTGTCCGTCTGAGGC
Organism: Phaenicophaeus curvirostris; assembly: GCF_032191515.1. Lineage (NCBI taxonomy): Eukaryota > Metazoa > Chordata > Aves > Cuculiformes > Cuculidae > Phaenicophaeus > Phaenicophaeus curvirostris. The sequence goes on along the minus strand of NC_091400.1, from coordinate 9,663,065 downwards.
CCTCCTACCCTCCCCTGCATCCTGCCCCGTTATCCTTGCCCCGCATCCTTTGCCGTATCTTCCCCACATCCTTGCCTGCATCCAGTTCCCTGTATTCTTCCCCGCATCCTTTCCTGCATTCTTTCCATGTATCCTACCCCTGCATCCTTCACTATATCTTTCCCCTCCACCCTTTCCCTGCATCCTTCTTCCACACTCTTCCCCTGTATCCTTCCCTGCATCTTCCCCTGCATCTTTCTCCCACATCCTTCCTTGCATCCTTTCCCCTGTGTCCTTTCCTGCATCCTTCCCTGCATCCTTCCTCTGTATCTTCCCCCTCACCCTGCATCCTTCCCCTGCATCCTTCCCCTGCATCCTTCCCCGCATCCTTCCCTGCATCCTTCCTCTGCATCCTGCATCCTTCCCCCACACTCTGCATCCTTTCCTGCATTCTTTCCCCCACATCCTTCCCCTGCACCTTGCACCCTTTCCCCTGTATTCTTTCCCACATCCTTTCCTGCATCCTTCCTCTGCATCCTTCTTCCTTCCCCTGCCCCCTGCATCCTTTTCCCCACATCCTTCTCCCGCACCCTGCATCCTTTTCCCTGCATCCTTTTCTGCAACCTTTCCCCCACATCCTTTTCCCTGCATCCTTCCCTGCATCCTTCCTCTGTGTCCTTTCCCCAGCATCCTTTCTCCTGCACCCTGTATTCTTTCCCCCGCATCCTTCCTCTGCATCCTTCATCCTTCCCCCGCATCCTGCATCCTTTCCCACGCATCCTTTCCTGCATTCTTTCCCCCACATCCTTCCCTGCATACTTCTTCTGCATCCTTCATCCTTCTCCCGCACCCTGCATCCTTTCCCGCATCATTTCCCCTGCATCCTTCCCCTACACCCTTCATCCTTTCCCCCACAGCCTTCATTCTTTCCCCACATCCTTTCCTCCTCATCCTCCCCTGCATCCTTTCCCCGGGGGTCCCGGGGCAGCCGTCGAGGTGCGGTGCGCGTCCCTCCCCTCGCTCCCCTCCCCTCTGACCCTGCCTCTCTCCCCGGCCCGCAGGTCAAGGTCTGGTTCCAGAACCGCCGCACCAAGCAGAAAAAGGACCAGGGCAAGGACTCGGAGCTGCGATCGGTGGTGTCCGAGACCGCCGCCACCTGCAGCGTCCTGCGGCTGCTGGAGCAAGGCCGCCTGCTGTCCCCGCCGGGGCTGCCGGGGCTGCTGCCGCCGCTGGGCTCGGCGCTGCGCGGCCCGGGGCTGGCGGCGGGCGGGGGGGGCTCTGCGGCCGCCGCTGCCGCCGCCGCCGCCGCTCCCGGAGGGGCCGGGTCCCCGCACCCCCCGGCGGCCGCGGGGCCGCCCCCTCCGGCCGCGCTGCACGGAGCGGCCGCGGGGCACGGGCTGTTCGGGCTGCCGGTGCCCGCGCTGCTCGGCTCGGTCGCCGGGCGCCTCTCCTCCTCGCCCCTGGCCGTGGCCGGCTCGCTGGCGGGCAACTTGCAAGAACTCTCTGCCCGCTACCTGAGCTCGTCCGCCTTCGAGCCCTACTCCCGGACCAACAATAAAGAGAGCGCTGAGAAAAAAGCACTGGACTGACTCGAAGTAACTTCCCCGTATTTATATTTATAGTCTCTTATTTGTGGCGCTATTTCAAGCCCCCCCCCCCTTCTTCCACCCCCCCCCCCCCACTCCGACCCCCCCGCGCCCCCTCGCCGTGGGTCTCCCTGCCCCGCGGGTCCGTCTGTCCGCTCGGGGAGGGGGGGGTTGGCTGTTTGTCCGTCTGTTCGTTTGCTTCGGCCGCCGTTCGGAGAGGGAGAGCGGCCGGGGGAGAGCGCTTCGGCCGGGAGAAACAGTTCGGAAGACGGAGCTGCCAGGTGATGCTCGGTTGTTTGTTTGTTTGTTTGTTTTTTAATTTAATTTTTTTTACCCCCCTCCTCTCCCCTCCCCTCCCCAGCCTTCAGTGACTCCTAAGCACAAAGGTCTGGGGGCTCCCCTCGTGGCCCCCGACTCGCCCCGTTCCCCGCCGAGCATCCTCGCCAGGAAAACGCCCGGCGACTTTCCACTTTTCTCCAGAAATCTTGGATGTGGGAAGGGCCGGACCGAGCTGCCTCGAAAACACGCGCAACAAGCGGGGAGACAAAACCCAGTGGCTGCAGAGATTTTCAATAAAACTGTCTCTCCCTTCGAGATAACACAACGCCCCCTTTTTTTTTAAATTTTTTTTATTGGATTCCCACGGGCCAGTCCTGCTGCCCTTATCTGCAAAAACAAACCCGCAGATAAATAACGGGAACCACGACTCGATTTGCATCCAGATCTGTTGCGATGGTAATTTTTCTCTTTCCCCCCCCCTCCTATTTGATTTTTTCAAATAATTTCAATTTTCGATCAAAAAAAAATCTTTAGCCTCCCTTCCTCCTAAAATAAATCTCGTGTATTGCTCACACTTCATTTAAAACGAATGGAAAGTATAAAAAGCGTATCTTTTGTTGTTATTTTTGTACTTTGAAATACATCTATGTAATAATATTTTTTTTAACTTTTTTCCTTCATAATTCTTACTGCTATTTTCTCCACAAATATGTATTTCACCTTCTAGTATTCTGAATCGAATATTTCCTGTTCAATTTCAGTACTTGAATTTGCCAGAAAAGGGATGCTGTACCTAGTTAGTTCTTTGGGGGGAAAAAATTATTTCTTTACTTTGGTTTTAAGTTTCTTTTCTTTCTTTAAACTTTAACACAATGGCGTTTACAAAACTGTATAAATACGTGCCACCAAACTGTAACCAAAAAACAAAAAAATACAAAAAGTGGAATGGTTGCTGTAGTAAATAGAATTAATTCTAGACCAGAACTGGACAGAAGGAGCTGGACAGAAAGAGAAATAGTAATTTTATTGTAAATTATTTACGTCTGAAGTTTCTAGGCAACTAGTCGGAAAAAATAATGAATGACTCGAGCGCTGAGCCCTTGCTACTAACTTTTGTTCTGAATGTTTTGGATATTTGGATGTTTTGTATTTATGTGGTGAGAGTGAAATATATTATATCTATATGATGACGGAATTAGGTGTATTTTCGTCTTATATTCGCAGCACCCAAATTGCCTTCATCTATTACGTGCGCTGCCAAAACGAAACAAAAAATCCTATCCCTATGTAACCCTGCCAAATTTTTATTTCATTTTGATTTTATTTTTAATTCCAAAGTGGGGGGTTGTGAAGTCTGTTTTGTGGAGTGGGATCTCTTCTTCCTGAGGCATTCCTGGTCCTCTCCCCAGCTTCATTCCAGCGCTCCCCGGCCCCATGGGCCCGATCCCCCGCCCATCACCGCAACCGTGACTGTGACTGTGGCCATGACCGAGGTGATGTGTCCCTCCATGGGGAGGTGAACAGGGTTCCTTGGATGCCCGGGTGCCACCACTGGGCCCTGCCACCGCTCGTCTCCACGCCTGCAGTGGGTACCGAGCCTGGAACACGCTTATGGATGCACATACATCTGTGCGTATCTATATATATCTATAGAAGCATATATAATTAGAAATATATATATATGAATATATACATACACTTACATGCATAAATGTGGATATTTCTGAGCATTTTCAAATGCTCAATCTTGTTTCCATCCCGCCTGGCAGCTCAGCCCTTTTCTGGGAAGCCAGTGCCAGGCAGAACTAATGTTTTTCAGGAGCTCTTCCAGGGTTTCCCTCCGGTCACTGGTCCCTGGGCTTCTCTGTGAGCCCAGATGCACGGCTCAAAATTAAGAGGGAAGGATGTGACGGTGATTTGTTTTGGTTTGGGGTTTTTTTTTAGGTGTGTAGAAGTGACGTGGAGAAGGGCAACCTGGAGTGAAGGAGGGGATCGCAGGTGACATTTAGAAAGCTGACATTGAAACAGCTGGTCAGGACTGAAAAACTTCAAGGGGAGGGAAAGGGAAGCAGTCTTAAAAAAAAGAGCTGAGTGCGGCAAAACTAGCTCTGCCAGGGGAAAGAGGGTAGATTTTGGTTTCTGCTTTGCCTGCAAGGACTGCACAACATCACCCGCAGCCGTGGACAAAGAGAGGAGCTCTGGCTTGGGTTGTCTTTGCCAAGGAGGCAATCACCACGGCTCCAGCCTTCCCTGTCCGCGTGGAGAAGTCCTGCATGATGAACTTGCCCTGTCCTGCACAGACCTCTCTGTTGTTGAGGTCTTTCATTGCCCAAATCTGCTGCTGCACTGTGACCGACGAGGAGCACCAGCACAAATGTGTCTCAGGTGCCGCCATCTGAAAAGAAGATTTGTCTTCCGTTCTATTTTTCGAACTGGAGACAGGAGCGGGGTTCTGGCCCCTTCACACAGGCACCGTGAGGCCCTTTTTCCCTGGTCACTGGCCTGACCTGCAGTCAGGGCTGGAGCCGCAGTCACTGTAAGCTCTTTACTCCTCGCATAAGGCAATTTCAAGCAAAGCCAGTTTCAAGCAAAATTGCTTGCGCTAAAGCAGAAATCCTACACCTTTGCAGCCCTCCTCAGTTAGCAGGGATAGACATTTTTATTCCTATCCCTGTTATGACTAATTATTTATGAATATTTCTGAATCAGGATGTTAAGGGGTATTGTCTTAGCATTCAAGTAAAATAAATACTTCAAGATATTATTTATTTTATTTCTTATCTCCTTTAACTTCCATCTGTCCCACTGCTGGACTGGAGGCTGCTTTTTTGGGTCAGAGCAACAGGTAGTGAATCTTCACTCCAGGGTTAGCAAAGTCCTGTTTCAGTCTCTGCTTGTCACTCTGGCCAAAACCTTGGACCTCAACAGGGAGGGAGGCAATTTATTATTCCCTATTTAACTTCTTGCACCTCCAATACGTGGGGTTCCTGGGTGCCGCATCCCCTCCTTTTTGCAGGAGAACAAAATAAAATAAGTTCATCTGGTTTCTGTAAAATGAGGAGGGAAAACCACCTGTAGCTGTGTCACTGTGTAGGACAAGTTAAAAATCATGCACTTGTACATCAATATGTAGAGAGCCTGAATAGAAAAAGCTGCTTATAAATAATAGTCCCATTTCTTTCTTTTTTGTCAACTACACCAAAGCTGTTCCAAAGCTGTGTGCTGCCTGGAGCCACTGCTTGCTTGTTCCTATTGAAATGCTGGATTTTATTCTGCTGGAGCAATGAACACAAACCACCTTCCTGAAACTACCGGCTGCTGAAAGGTTTTGTTGCGTTTCACACGGTATCATTATTTGTGCCCATCACTGCAGCATCTGAGCTCAAATCGAGGAATATTTGGCTCATATGTGAGCGTGAGAGGTGGGAATATTTAGTAGGGAAGCAAAATAAATATAAATCTATCTCTGAGATGATTTTTTTTAAAGGAAATAATGAAAATATTTCTACGTCTGGCAGACTTCCTCAAACTTTCCTTCCGCAGCAGCTACCCGCAGGACTTAGGGTGAGCAAGGAGTAACAAAGACCAAGGGCAGCGTGGGTTATTTTAGTTTGTTCAGCTGAACCCAAGGAATATTTTCACAGGTACATGGACAGAATGCCCGGTCCTGTGGCTCTCAGGAAGGCGAACCTTCCTGGATCAGCTCCGGAGCAGCCTGGGTGAACACAGAACAACATTCACTAGGTCCGTGTAGGGAGAAGAGGAATTAGCCTATTTAGAGGATTTTTTTTCTAAAGCATCTGCCCACCCACTTAACATAGGCCCTGCTTTATTTGCTGCTCCTCCATCTCCCTCATGCCAGGGATTAGTGCAGTCTCTGACCACTTTGTCTCCATTTGCAACCCTGTCATCAGCCCAAGATACATGACCTTGTGACATGTAAAAAAGCACACAAGGTCCCTGATTAACTCCAGAGTATTTTATTTCTTTAGAGAAAAGAAAAACACTTCAAAAGAATAACTCTTGAGCAGAATCAAGTCCCAGTCACCGGCAAGTGTTTAACAAAATTGCCAGGGAAGCTAAAGCGAAATCCATCGATGTGATGCTGTCTGTGTAACAGCCGTAACACGAACTGTGACTCTGGACCAGGTACAGGAGCTGGCATGAAACATTTCTGATTCAGATGTAAGAACTGTCTAATAAGCAGTTTACTCCTCTCCTTGCTGTTTCTAATAATTACTGAGAAACTTAAGTGCAGTGTTTATTATCTTTGTATATGTAGTTTTTACGGTTAATGCTATTCTTCACGTCTATGTGAGTGACTAAGCCTGATTTGAATGCTGCCTTAAATATTTCTATATGTGAGTCCCACAATCAATCATATATAGAACAAAAATTACTACACTTTGCATATTCATTTTCTACGTTTTATGAACATGAATAATGTTCATAAACGTGTGAACAGTCCCAAGTTCTGTCATCAGAAGCAGCAGAACAGACATTCCCAAGCCTCCTTTGGCAATCACGTCCTTTTTAATTCTCTTTTACCGCGCTGCCTCTTCTTCGTCTCCTTTCTACACGAACAATCAAAATCCTTTCAACTTCTTTTCATGCACACGTCTTGCAAACTGCACTTAATATAACTGTTTGCCAAGAGGTGCTGCCTTTTCTTTCTTATTCTCCCTGTGAAAAAACAAAGTAATAAATTCCCAGAGCCTTTTTCTCTCCAGCTATCTGCAGCCCATTCTTCTGTTTGATCCCCCTGCTGCGAGCAATGATGAAAACATTGCACCAGTAAGGATTTGCCCGGAATATAAACCTTTACCTGACACGTGGTGTCATGGCCAATGCAAGAAGACTGGAACCCATGCCTCATCTGCTGAGTTGTCACAGCCTGGGTGGATGAAATGTGCTTTCTATCTTCTAGCTGAAGCAGCCAGCCAAGGACCCAAATGTAGCAGGGGACAAAGAAAACAGACCAATCCATACAAGGCTGGTCCACAAAATTTGTAGCAGAACAGGGTATTTCTATGCAGCAGAAATCTCTTCCCACATCCCAGCAGCACATCACCAAAGGTGCATGAGAACCAGGCTGTGAGACTGATGGAAAACCAAAGGCAAACTGATTTTTCAATTCTGTCCTCAAAAGAAAAGAAAATGAGTGCTAATATAAATCTGAATTGTTTCTAAGGTTGGCATCCCTTACATATTCAAAAATTCTCTTTCTGTTTGCCTGGCTGTACAGGGAACAATACAGAGAAAATTTTGCAAGGGAAATGTCATGCAGTTCTTGTCCTGTTAAATTCCCTTCCATAAATTTGTTTGTCTTATTTTATTGCACAGAAAAGACAGGGGGTAAAAAGAAATCCATGCTTGCAAGCATCACATTGACAAGTCAGGAGCTGTGACTTCAGGGATTCAGACTGGACATTGGGAAGGAAGCCAGCCAGAACACAGTGATGAGGAAGGTTACTGAGACCACACCTGGGAAACAGTTGAAGATAACCACATGGGAGGTCAATAAGAAAGAAGTCTTCACCCTGGCTACAAAAATGCTGTCAGAGAGAGGAGCAACTGAAGGACAAAATGGCATGTGTACAAGAGCATGGAAAGATGTCCTCATGGCTTAACCCCTAGCCTGAAATTAAGAACAGGAGATCTGTTATTGCTTGTACCAGAATTTCTGTCTGATCCCAAGAGTATTGTAAGTCATTGCTCAGTGAGTTTCTTGTTTTTCTTCCTCTGAAATGGGAATACTGATACTCATCCAAGCCTGCACAGAAGGAGGTATCAGTGCGCTCTTGCTTCAATGAAGGTGAGGCAAAAGTTAACCAAAAATTTAACAGATACCACAGTCAACTCCAGTTCACTGTTTGCTGTCATTCCCTCTTATTAGCCCTGCTTTTTCTTCTTTTCTCTCTTTTCCTGCCTGGTCTCTTCAATTTAAACCTCTAAACTGCACCAGCCACTAGATGATCATAATCTCTTTGAGGCCTCTAAACACAAATTTTCATAAACCAGGTCCTAAATGGAAATCAGAAGTCATCAGGAGAATAAAGTATCTGTTGCCATAAAGAGCTAAGGAGGGATAAATAGGCAATCCAAGGCATCCTGAGTGCACACTCCAAAATAATCTCTGTACTTCTCTGGACACAGCATTGCGAACATCCTCAAGATCAGCTGATTACAGAGATGAATTAGTGAATAAGACCATCAGGTGTTGAGGGGGACTTTAATTGTGCTCAAGCTCCAAATGTGAAACTTTATACCATGGCCACAGCTGTTAAAACAACAGAGCCTTATGGAAACAGTCTTGGATTACTGGTCCCACGGAGTGAAAGATTTTTAATGAAAGGGATTATGCTTATTATTTCTAGTGCATTATGTCTTCTTAGATATTCTGAGTGTCATTATTATTATTTACCAAGAGAACTGATATTTACTGCCACTTAAAGGTGTCCACATGCATATTTAATACTTTCCTGCACTGATATGGTTCTAATACAGTCTCAGGGAAAATAGTATGAGACACATGAATTAGTTGCCCTTTATTAAATCTAAGATGCTAGGAAACTTGGTGTATTTGCTTGTATCCCACTTGTCAGTTCTCCACTTGCATTTATGTGGTGAAATCATATCCTTTGTCACACAGAGTTTAAATGGTGTTTTGTGAGAAGATGATATTGATAGTCACTGTCTTCAGTTCTAGTATAGGCCAGTTATGTTCAGAATAAGTTTTCTTTTTCATTAGAAGAGTCAAGTGGGAGAAAATCCAGATGAATTAATTTCAGCTTTTAAGCATGGAGTTTATTTATTGCAAAGGGAATGGACAAGTCATGTAAGCTGCATTTCCAGTTCATATTTCAGTCTGTATTTAAATTTCCAGTTTAAGCTTCTGAAGTTTCTATCAAGGACTGTGGCAGTCAGACTTACTGGCAAGACTCCTGCAGGGAAACATCTTGTTTGGTGTGTGTCAACCTTCACAGAAGCAAGGTCTAAGATATGTACATAAAAGGAGAAATAGGCAGTTCAAACTTTTCTGCGGCACCTTTTGGACTTTTAAGAAGTGTCTTCAATGCTGAGAACAAATACGTGGAGGTTATTTGAGGAAACTGGATTAATGAGGAAAATATGAAACACAATGAATACAGTATCTATTATAAAGTGGTTTAAAAAAATAAGTAAAGAAGAAATATTGTCATTCTGATGGAAGGTGCCCAAATTCTGCTACTCAGAATATGCTTCTAGAAATCTCTTCCTGTGAATAGGAGTTTTGAGTATGTACTAACGTTTTTCAGGCTCTAGGGGACAGTGAGTACTGTTTCTGTGATGGGATGGTGTTACTGTCTCAAAGCTTCTTCAAAAGCCAAACCTCATATATCTGCCTGGATATAATTAGTATAAAACCTGAGGTCTGAGCTTTGTCTCCATTTTGCCATCTACAGCTAAGACAAATTCTCTAATGTTCTAGCTACATTTCTGTGTAGTGTTGTTGGACAGTCAGACACACAAATCTAAGCAGAAAGACACAATGCAACCCTCCAGAACACCAGCTCAGTGTGGCCTTAAGGCATAACAATTTCAGACAAAGCCTATCACCTTTTTCTGCAAGAGTGCCCTGAGCACTGGTGATACTACAAAAACAAATTAATAGCAGGATCAATAGGATTCCTAGGATACCTTTGTGTATAGTTGCTGATGTTCAGAGAGAAACCTATTCCCAGTGCTGTGCCAGGTGAAATGCTGTGGGACATCATGTTGCCTTTCTCCACAGTGCACCTGATGAAGGCAGAGCTTTTTCTTTGAGAGCTGACAATGTGTCTGTGGCCCGTCAGCTCTGCTGGATAGTGCTGCTAACATAACAGGAGCACCACAGGCATAATCGTATGTTGGAACACTCAACATAAGAAGGATATGGAACTTTTGGAATGGGACCAGAGGAGGGCCACGAAGATGATCAGAGGGCTGGAGCACCTCTGCTGTGAGGACGGGCTGAGAGAGTTTGGGTTGTTCAGCCTGGAGAAGAGAAGGCTATGGGGGGACTGTATAGCAGCCTTACAGTACCTGAAGGGGGCCTACAAGAAAGGTGGGGAGGGGCTTTTTTTGCAAGGGCGTGGAGTGATAGGATGAGGGGAAACAGCTATAAATCAGAGAGGGTAAGATCTAGATTAGACATTATGAAGAAATTCTTTATATTGAGGGTGGTGAGGCACTGGCACAGGTTGCCCAGAGCAGTGGTGGCTGCCCCATCCCTGGAGGAGTTCCAGGCCAGGCTGGGTGGGTCTTTGAGCAACCTGATCCAGTGGGAGTTATCCCTGCCCATGGCAAGGGGTTGGAAATAGATGGGCTTTAAGGTTCCTTCCAACCCAAGCCATTCCACGATTCTCTAAATGCTTCCATTTTCACACTCCTACAGGGTGGGACCGAGCCAAGCCACACTGGGAAGGTCTGCCTCTGGAGACATGGAAGATCTGGGACCATCATTCCCGTCTGGAAGTGCTCAGGAGGACGGGTCTCAGCACTGCAGACAGCAGCTGCCCCACGGGTGCCCAACGAGACCCCTCCGAGGGGCATCGCACCCCGAGCACTGGGGCATCGTGGGGGGACCTGGGCTAGAACATTCCTTCCGAGGCTGTGGGAGCTCTAAGAAATTGCCCAGGGAGGTGGTTGAGTCACCATCCCCAGAGGTGTTTAAAAGATAGGTGGATGAGGTGCTCAGGGGCACAGTTTAGTGGTTGATAGGAATGGTTGGACTTGATGATCCTGGGGCTCTTTTCCAACCTAGTGATTCTATGATTCTGTGAAATCCTCCACAGTGCCATGGGACACAATACCTTGTGCGCTTACACACTGTGGGAGTCGATGCTGGCATAAAAAGGACCTTTATGGAAACTCTTTGAACATATCCCAAAGCGCTTAATTAATAGTAAAGTACTTATTGATAGAACTAGGCTCAGAGGTCTTGATAAAGACAGCAGGCCATACATACAAAGAAGAATCTCGCCTGTCCTGCGTTGTTTGTCCTCCGCTACTAGGGTAACTGTTTCTGTCTGGTTTTGTACTGGTTTGAGTTGTTCCTGAAGTGCAGGAACTATCTGGTCTCTCATTTTTGGAGGCCAAGTCTGCAGACCAGAAGAGCTGCCAGCAGAGCTGGGTGGGACTGTGCTGTGCCAGGCAGGCCTTGGATCAGGGCACTCTTTTCCTCTGTATTCCTTTTACTGTTGTTGTGGCTGAGGTGACCTGAAAACCCTTTTCCTCTGTGAATTTGTTGCTGAAATACAGCTGACAAGGTCCGTGAAGGTGATCAGAAGGCTGGAACAGGTCCCACATGAGGAAAGGCTGAGAGCTGGTCTTGTTCAGCCTGGATATTTAGAAGGCTCGAGGGAGAGCTTATAGCAGCCTTACAGGACTTAAAGGGGGTCTACAGGAAAGCTGGAGAGGGGGTCTTGATCAGGGAATGCAGGGATAGGATGAGGGGGATTGGTTTTAAGCTGAAAGAGGGGAGATTTAAATCTCATTTTAGGAGTAAATATTTTCCTGTGAGGGTGGTGAGGCCCTGGCCCAGGTTGCCCTGAAAGTGGCTGCCCGATCCCTAGAGTTGTTCAAGGCCAGGCTGGATGAGCCTTGGAGCATCTTATTCCAGTGGGAACTAGGTGGGCTTTAAGGTCCCTTCCAATCCAAACCATTCTATGATTACAACAGATTCAGTCAGGCCAGAACATGCAAACCTTGGTTGGAAATCAGAGGGCTCCACTTCCAACACTTGGTGCATTTGCTTTCCATTCCCATTCTGCTCCCACTCTTATTTAGTTTATATTGTAATATTTACAGGTAGAAACTCTCTCCTGCTATGTGTTTACATAATTACACCAGTCAGTGGCATTGCTTTAAAATGAATAACAATAACAAATAGCTTTCCAGTCCTTGAGCATGTAGTAAACACTGAAAACACTACAGCCAAAAGTTCAACCCCTTTCATGACCTGTAATGCTAGTTCATATAAAATGCAAGATAAATGATCATTCATGATATCACAGCCCAGAAAGCCAACTGTATTCTGGGCTGCATCAAAAGTGTGGCCAGCAGGTCGAGGGAAGTGATTCTGCCCCTCTATTCCTCACTCTTGTGACACCTCAGCTGGAGTATTGTGTCCAGTTCTGGAATCCTCAATGTAAGAAGCATATGGAATGGTTGGAATGGGTCCAGAGGAGGCTACAAAGATGATCAGAGAGCTGGAGCATCTCCCATATGAGGACAGGCTGAGACAGTGGGGCTTGTTCAGGCTGGAGAAGAGAAGGCTCTGAGGCGATCTTAAAGTGACCTTCCAGTACCTGAAAGGGGCCTAAAGGAAAGCTGGAGAGGGACTATTCATAAAGGCTTGTGGTGATAGGATGAGAGGCAATGGGTGTAAGCTGGAGAGGGGCAGATTTAGACTAGACATTAGGAAGAATTTCTTCACCATGAGAGTGGTGAGACACTGGAAGAGGTTGCCAAGGGAAGTTGTGGATGCCCCATCCCTGGAGGTGTTCAAGGCCAGGGTGGATGGGGCCTTGGATAACCTGATCTAGTGGGATGTCCCTGCCCATGGCAGGGGAGGTTGGAACTAGATGATCTTTAAGGTCCCTTCTAACCCTAACTATTCTATGTTTCTGTGATAACGTTCTACCTGTTCATTTGGTTTCACAGTGTAGAAAGCATATACACTCCTTTTTAGATGCATGTGGATCCACCACCACTATAAAACATCCTTGCTGTCTCCTGTGGGACTATATTAATGAAAAAAGGATTTACAGAGCTCACCTCTTCAAGAGTTTCCACGAAGTTTAATATCTGGCTACATTTATGCACACGTGTGCTTCTGTTAAGAAGAATCCTTGAAACAGGCTGTATTCCCTAGCTCATTGGTGTGGATGTGCAGGAAACACAAAAAAGGATTGCAGTGACAAAGAAAAATTTGCAATGTCCATTTGCTGGCCAAAGTAGTGAGAATCTCAACAGCAGAACAATCCAGGGCAGACATTTCAATAGCAAGAAATGAGCAAAAGCATTAAGCGCCCCCTCCTGAAAGCTGCATCAGCACAGAGGGGTCCCTGAGGAAATATTTCTACCTAATAACATGGCTTCTTAAAGCAGATGATGAGAAGTATCTGATCAGAATCCTGAGGTGACTTGTGCAGTAAACTTTTGTGGAAAGCAGAGTCTTTTTTAACCTCAGTTACCCTGAACTTTATTTAAGATTTAAAGGCAGAGACTCAACAATACCTTCGGCTAGCATTTTCTTGAAGTTTTCATAACTATTAGATGTCCTGTTGAAGGTTCTTGGTGTGTGAAGGTCTGTAGCATTAGATTCAAGAGGTCGGCAGTGCCAGAGGAAGGAGAAAACAACCTAGTTTGGGATCCCAATCAAATGAGTTGCTTGCGTTTTTATACATCTCACAACAATGCTGGTAACAAACATTTTTAATCTTGATTTTTTTTTAGTCTTGGTTAAGGTAAGACTTAATTCCTTAAGTAACATTCTAGAATTGCCAAGCTCTGTACCACAAAACAGTGTAGGGCTTGAATTCAGCTCTTTCCATAGCAAGAACCATGTATTAAAAATGGACCAGTTTTCCTCTTCATTCCGGATTATTTCAGCCCCAGAACTCGTCAGGATTCAGTTGAGGTGCCATGGTCCTCACGTGAACAATACTTTTAGAAGATGTAGGAGAAATGTTGCTTCTGGAGTGAACTATTCAATTAATTGACTGATTAAAGGTCAGTTGAAACATTGGACACTGTCTAAACCTGAATGTTCCCTAGATGGTCACCAGTCGATCTAATACAACTCGTTCTGTGTTGCTATGCAATGAATATAGATCCCATGCATGTCTGTGTGCTTGAGAGAGGGAAAGAAGGAATAGCACAAGCAGCACCATTTTTTCAGAGTCATTCTACAAATAAACATATTACAAAGAGTCAGAAGTAATATTTTCTAAAATGATGTAGAAAAGAGAGACATCCTTATCTGGAAGGAAACAAATTACCAGCCCTATAGGGCCAGCCATTCTTAACACGAAGGGTAAAATTTCATAAATAGCGATTTGGAAATCTCTCAGTGGAGAACTTCTACCTTGTATAGCAGAGATGCATTCAACCAAGCTGAAGGGAAAGCATAAGATCTTGGAGCCGTAGAGTACAAATTGCCATTTAGCTGCTACTTAATACTGGAGCATGATCCCACAGCCCCATTTGCCACCGATTCTTGCTGACTGTATTTGGCAGCATAAGGCCTTCAGGGTCAAGGTGCTCAGTTTCCAGTTTTGCCCTTTCGGTTGCAGAAGTAAGGAAGGATTTCAAACCTTGAGCTTCAAAAAGAATTTAAGAAATGCACAAGAGAGCCAACTTTTAAATGAACTGGAAAGATTTTATGAGGACAGAAGATCAACAAGTGACCAGGACTCCAACTGTGAAATAAAATGTGAGAAACAGGCACCTCTTCTAGTGTGAAATTGGTCTAATTCTTGGGGCCTTTAGAGTGGCAGTATCAAACAACTGGCCAATATCGTGTACACTTTCTGCCATCCACATGGCATCAACTCCATTACCACATTCTGTGAAGCAGTCAAATTTACCACAGGTTTGTTTAACCCCTCATTTGAAAGTGGAGATGGAATTATTTTCCTTCACTGAAGGCTGAATGTGCCTTTCCTAATGCACCTGGGAAGCCAATCTCAACACGGACATTGGTGCGACACACAAATAACTCAGCAGGAAAAACCCCATACAGACAGGAGCCATATGAGGCAGGGATACAGATGTACCAGATCTTAAAGAAAGATGATTAGTAGTGATAGGGCAAGAGGTAATGGTTTTAAACTAAAGGAGGGTAGATGTAGTCTAGACATAAGGAAGATGTTTTTCACACTAAGGATAGTGAAACATGGGCACAGGTTGCCCAGAGAGGTGGTAGATATCCTGCCTCAGGAACCATTAAAAATCAAATTGGATGGGGTTCTGAGCAGCCAGATCTGGTTGAAGATGTCTCTGCTAATTGCAGGGAGCTTGGACTAGATGACTTCCAAAGTTCTCTTCCCACTCAAACCATTCTATGACTCTATGATTGCTGAGTGGTCGGTGCATCAGTGGGCAGGTGACGGGTAAACCCCCAGGCTACAGTTGTATCTTGAAAGAACTACTTACTTTGACAAAGGTCCGAGCCAGCTAATCATCAGTTGCTGATCATTACTATGGGGCTTACATAAGGGGTGAACGCTAGCACACTGCTTTAGATATTTAGGAGCCTTCCAGTACTTAAAGAGGCCTACAGGAAAGCTGGTGAGGAGCTCTTTATCTGGGATAGTGGGGATGGGATGAGGGGGAATGGTTTTAAGCCAAAAGAAGTGAAGTTTAGATGAGATCTTAGGAAGAAATTATGGAAGAAGGATGGTAAGGCACTGGCCCAGGTTGCCCCGAGAAGTCATGGATGCCCCAGAGGTGTTCAAGGCTAGGCTGGATGAAGCTTTGAGCAAGCTGATCCAGTGGGAGGTGTCCCTGCCCATGACAGGGGGTGTGTAACTGGATGGACTTCAAGGTCCCTCCCAACCCAAACCATTCTCTGATTCTCTGATATTATGTATTTGCTGGGTTTCATTTCCAGTGTCTGATAATGCCTTTCTATAGTTTAAGGGAATTCCTGGGCATAAATTATGAAACAATGCAGAACTTTGGCAAACCCAGACATGAGCTATGCTTCACGAATGTATCATGTCTTTTCATCCTGTCCTGCGTTGCACTGTCACCTGGAGGAGCAGGTGTCACTGAGTCTGGTTCCTGGCTCTGCCAGCACTCTCAGTCTGTGCTTGCACCATGAAGACTACAAACAAATCTGCCACTGCAAGACAACTTTGTAGCAAAAAATGTGGTATGTGGAATAACTCTTCTTTGTCCCCAGGAAGCAACTTTTGCTAGTCCAACTGCCTTTACTGTTTTATTGACAGCAGACAAGAAAAGCATTTTGAGCTTGCACTTCTGCGAGTGATTGTGTCTCTCTCTGGTGGGCAAGACAGGTAAAACTGCTTCTTGGTAAATGTGCAGAGACCCAGAACTGTGCGATTCGTTAAACCACTGATCTGATGCCCTTAACGACACAAATTCCAATCAGATCCCAGCTCACAAAGCAATATTGATCATCTTTCTAAAGGGAGGAATCTCCATGACGATATTGTTGAAGAAAGGAGGAAGATTTCGTTGAGGAGCTGTATTTCAAGTAAAATAACCCTCCAAGGAGCATTCACTTTCAAATCAGTAATGCACAAGTATAGCTACCTCACAAACCAGCAAGCAGTTATAAACGCAGATTTCAATGAGGCTTTTAGGAGAAACAATGGGGCTGTTTTTAAGGGTGGTTGCCCTGTTGAAGTGCATTTCTCTGAATAGGTACAATGCTGTAGTGCTGAATGGATTCAATGGTGCTGTCTCAAACATGGCCAGGAGTGTCTAGAAGTGGGTGGAAGCAGAAAGAGCTGGTGGGACCCTTCTTATGGTTGACTCAAGCTGCCTCCTCCAATCCTTTCTTTGCTCTGGCAAGGGCAAAATTCCTTCCCCTTTCCCCCCTGCTACAAGATTCTTTCTCTGCATTAATATTCCTCGTCTGGAAATAATAGAATGACATTTTTTAACAGTGGACTTAAAAAATTCAGGCATAATTTTGTCTGAACAAGATTTCTGGGTAACAGAAGACTCTGCTAAGAGAAGTGAGTAGTATCTTGGCACCTTGGCTATTTGAAATTGGGAAGGAAAAATACATACACAGATAGAACATAATGTAGGATCAATCCTGCCTTGGCCTTCGTAAGGAAAACAAGTGACCTTAATGATCTATTCTCTCTCTAGAGCACTCACACAGAAAGCCATGCTCGTTCCAATTCAGCTATGTGCCCAGCACATAACACAATGGAACTCACTCCTTGGGAAGCTCTAAGTGCCACTGCAGTATAAATAAACAAGTTCTGCACAAGATGGTGAGGGCACCAGCAGCCTACAAAAAGCAGCTCTAGGGGCCACACGAAGACTTGGAGGTGGGAGGGGTGGGGGGGTTGTGAGGCAGGAGCATTTACTTAAGGAAATTCACTTCCCCTTGTGAAGAATACGCTTCAATTCAAAATGTATGCCTCCTTTTTGCCTCTATAAATTTCATATGCACACTCTTGTACATGTCAAAATAGAAACACAATGACTGCAAGCTTATGGGTGACACCACTGAACAATGCCATAAAATACTAGACGTGAAGTAGAAATACATAAATAGCTGCAGGCCATGATCCTCTCTCACTGTTTGTGTGCAGCTCTATTAATACTAATAGGAGTTAAGTGCACAGAAAAAAGTGACAGCTATCGCCCCTCAGCTCTGCCAGTAGTTCTTAAGTACTGCTGTGGTCCAGCCAGCACTTCTCCATGCTACACAAAGGTGCCTCAGTCACAATGCAAAAGCTGCCGTCAGACCCCAGGGAAGAGCACGCTTCATCTGCTCTGACCTTACCTTGGACTCATGGAATGGTTTGGATTGGAAGGGATATTAAAGCTCATCCAGTTTCAACTCCCTGCCATGGGCAGGGATACCTCCCACTGGATCAGGTTGCTCATAGCCTCATCCAACCTGGCCTTGAACACCTCCAGGGATGGAGCAGCCACCTTATGTAAGGTATTTTTAATGTTCGTACCTCCTGTCTTGTTATGACCTATTGTAACACGAAAGCAATAGCATCAGTAATAATGGTACAACCTTGGTGTGCTCCTGCCTTTTTTGGGGATAGTGATTGTTCGGCATACCTTTGAAATTGAAAAATGGTTCTAAAAATTGAATTTGGGTGTCCTAGAAAGCTGTCCTGAAATTTTTCAGCTAAGGAAGCCCCAGACGATATATCGCACAGGACTACCATGGCAGTTCTATGTTTCACCCATCTCATGGTTTTAGTTACTTTTGGTGAGGAGAGTGGCATTTTTCTTCTTTTTTTGTGACATTATCCATTACCCCTCTGTGTTCTGGGATATTTCTGCATATTTCTCAGGAGGTTTCATTCCCTTCTTAGCTAACATTCCTCAGCAAGGCAGCTAAATTATTCCTGATGGCACAGAGAAGATGTTCAGCTGACCTTTTCTAGCTACTTCTCTGCTCTTCGTCCACATTTTCCGAACAATTTTCCAACGTGTGTTGAAATACATTTCTAAATACAGCTCACCTAGACTTCCATCCAGCCTCCACTGTTGGCAGCAGAAAGTTTCTATCAATGGCAAGTGCTTTGAATCAGGTTATCAGGAAGAAGTTACTTTGGTGCTGGTCCCTTCTCCCAAGTAACAAGTGGTAGGACAAGAGGAAATGGTCTCAAGTTGTGCCAAGGGAGGTTTAGATTCGGTATTAGGAAACATTTATTTACTGAAAGAGTGCTGAAGCATTGGAAGAGGCTGCCCAGGGCAGTGGTGAAGCCTCCAGCCCTGGAGGGGTTTAAAAAGCATGTAGAGATGGCACTTTGGGACACGGTTTGGTAGGCACAGTGGGGTTGGGCTGATGGTTGGACTGAATGGACTTAGAGGTCTTTTCCAACCTTTATAATCCTATGTATCTATAATTCTCTTAGTTACCATGTGAACTACTTGAAGATTTTATTCTTCCTGAAGTTTAAGCGCACAAATGTGTATTCATATATGCATAAAAGAAGTATCCTTTCCTCTGCCTACCCCACCCTAGAGCAGATCAGGTTTGGATAAGCAGGCTGGAGGTTGCCCTGCTGCTCCCTTGCTGGTTACGTGCCACACTAGCCCCAGGTCAGCCCCACACCATCACAGTCCTTGCAGCCTTACAAAGCCCAGATTTCCATGCAAAAGTAAACAGGCACTTTTACGGGCTTGGCAATATGATTTAGACACATGATTAAGGGGATCTCAGGAACCTCAAAGGAGGGAGACATTAAGACAGTGGCATTGCTGCAAAATGAAAACTACAGTTAGACCTGCAAAGCAGATTTGTTACTAATCCACAATTTAAAGGGAGTGGTTTCTCCCTCTTGCCCCTCCTGCGATGCCCACTATGCAGGCTGGGTACTTAGGCTTGGCTCTAGAAGCAGAACTTGGAGCTTACTGTGCCTTTTGAAAGAAAATATCAGAGCGCCTGTTATATCTCTTTATTAATAGGTTTTGACTAATCCTCCATTCATTGATGTCTATTATGAGATTATACGGCTAAAATTAAGTTAGTACATACAGTATGTCTACAATGAATTCGATAATTGTGTGTTTCTAAAGGAAAAAATGGTTCAATAATTATGGCTGAGACCAGAAACTGGAATCACAGCCTTTGTTGACTGAGAAATATGCTGAAGTGGGGCAGCTTTTTGTTGCCTCTACAAGTTAAACCCCCAAATTGAGGTGGTTCTGCTCTCTTGGAAGAAATGTTAAGAAGTGCTAGTAGCATGTGCAGGGCACAAACATGCATTTTGTGGAGGAATCAAAAGCCCCAAGCTGGCATCAGTGAGAAGTCTGGTGGCAGGAGGTATTCTCAGAGGAGAAGAGATTTATTAGCAGTTACATTCAGAGTTTATTTCGATCAATAGGATTCGTGTTATGGGAAAATACGTTATGTGGCCCAAATCCTTTTCTGAAATGACTGTACAAGTGAGAAATTAAGTAGTTATATTTCATCCTTTTGCTCAGATCTACTTATTACAGGGTTTTAAGTGCATATATTTGTTTTGGACTGTAACTATATCTCATAGCTCAATAGGCCAGTTTCTGCAGAACTTTGCTCTAAGATGAGGTAACTCCATGACAAAATTAAACACGGAAGAGGGATGTAATTAATTACTCAGTCTCTAAACTTAGAATCGTAGAACGATTTGGGTTAGAAAGGACCTTAAAGCCCATCCAGTTCCGATGTCCCTGCCATGGCAGGGACACATCCCACTGGATCAAGTTGCTTGAAGCCCCATCCAACCTGGCCTTGAACACCTCCAGATATGGGGCATCCATGTTTTCTCTGGGCAACCTGGTCCAGGGCCTCCCCACCCTCACAGGAAAAGATTTCTTCCTAATATCTAACCTCAATCTTCCCTCTTTCATCTTAAAATCATTCCCCCATGTCCTACCCCTGCACTCCCTAAACTTAAGGTACAGAAGCCTCAGCAAGCCAGGCTTGAAGCTCACTAGGTGCTTCTGGTCCCTTGGTCTTTCACTATTGATTGAGGATGTCATACCTGTGCACAGTCCCATGGACCACAGCCCCAAGGATCTCCTGGCTCTTCACAGTCCTGCCATCCTTCACCTTTATGTCTGAAAATGATTTATAGCAGATACCCACATCAACAGGGAATTACAAAGAGTAAATAGCACTACAGAAACAAATCCAACAGACTCTTAAGTGTCTTTCATGAATAACATTGTGCGTATTGAATATTACATCCTGTCTGAGAGCCCTTGTAGCTTAGAGATGGATTTGTGGCTACAATGCTGGACCTGGACGTCAGATAATTTAGGCATTAATTCGAGCTCTATAGCTGTCCAACAGTGTAATGACACTGTCAGGCATCATCTAGTCTTTGATCCAACCCTTCTCACAGACAGAGTTTTCCATAGATGGGTCTGTGCAGCCCAGTCTTGTCGTCTAGTTTTATGTATATATACACACATATATAACTTCTTTGAAATAAAGATTGCATGTTTGATAAGCATCTGCTACAGCTGTATGTAGCATGTATGTTGTATATATACTCACCAACAAAACCTGCCTGAATTACCTGTTTCTGGGAGCTTTCCTGAATCTGACACACTCTGAAAGGATTACACCATTTGAGGACCAAATTCTGAATGCCAAGAGGATTAGAGGAGATGAGTCAGCTGGTTTTTATGAGTAAATACATTTATATGATGCTGGGGTAGCTGAAGCACTGCTTTCTATTAATCTTAGTTGACTTCATGTCCAAGTTTAATTGACACAGAAGTCTTCTTGGCTTAAGACATGAAAAGAAGAAAATAGCATACTTAGTGTATTCTTCTTGCCTGTTCACTACATACATAAAGTCTGGCTACAAGGACTCACGTGAGAATCTTCCAGGAGAGGCAGAAGTTCAGCATAAAAATAGGCAGCTGGGTACAAAACGGAAGTTAATCTTTCCAAGAGAAGTCAATACGTTATGCTTCAGCTGGCTGCAAACTGTGCTGAGCAGGTAAATTGTAAGAGTTTTACAGGTCATTCCTTTCTAACTAAAACAGCTTTTTGGTTTTAAAATCTCTTCCTCATTTTCACCAGTTTTCTGAAGTTACACCCTCCTCCCTCAGCCAGCTGGTCCCACTCCCCAACTTTGCTGCTTACAAAACAAATCGCCCCCTGGAAGGCTGGCTTGCTGAAATGCAGGGTCATGCCTGCAGTCATTGCTCAAGCAAAAATCTTATTGACCCAGCCACACTTTTATAGGAATAAGTATCACAGAATCTGGCCTTCCCTCACAGCAAAAGCAACGCACCTGATTAAGAGGGGAATCATCGAAGGGGCAGCTCCAAAGAATAAAACAAACCAGCACAAGAACTTCCATCCCTGCACCCTCTGTCTTAACAGTGAGTGAAACCCTGCCCTCATCAGTGTCAGGGACATAACTGACTTTGACTTACAGAACCAGAAATTTCACATTTTAAATAGATTTGTTATGATCTCTGCAGATGCCTGGAAGAGCTGCAAGACCATTGCAAATGATACTCCTCTCTGATACAATACATTGAGCTGAGTCGTGCCACTCACATTAGCTGTGTTGCTTTCCAAATCCAGTCTTTCCACCTAGTCCAGTCCCTGGCATGTGCATCAGACTTGCATGGGTCTGGATTTTATTTTCTCTTCCACCTCCTTTTATCCTTGCATTTAACAACAGAAGCTGATAACTCCTAAAGCAAAGGATGACTCTGCTGCAGAGCTTCCAGACCTAAAGCTAGTCACTCTGATGAAGCATTATATCCATTTTTATCTCAGGTAAGCCCTCCCACATAATATTGTGCTGTATTTTTAGGTTTTGTGTTTGGCAATGGATGGGATGCACGGCATCACAACCTGGCTAAAGAATCCCTTATAGAGAGACCATCTCCTTGGAATGGCAGGTAAAGGCATTCCTTCCCAAGCCCACACAGTCACCTGAGCAACCAGTGAGCCCCCTACGAACCAGGGAGGAGCAGGCAAGGGAGGAGAGGTGTGGAGCAGACCAGGCAGCTTGCTGGTAGGGCACATCTGGGGTCCTGCTCTGCATGCATTGAACAGTATTTGAATTCCTGGGTGAGAGCGATATCTGCTTCTTCCAGAGGATGCTCTTTTGTGGATGAATTTTACAGTTTCTGAAATACAAACCCCGCTAAGTTATGTGAGATTTAAATAAGGACTAACCACTCAGGACTTTGAAACCTGTATTTTAGGACTATAGGAAACGGAACATTCTGTTTGGTAGCGAGACAGCTGCCTGGACTCTGTGTTTAACCCCTCTGTCAATGTGCCGGTGCTGGCAGTGCATTGAGATAGCCTGCCAAGGCAAGACTATAAAATCACTGCAGCTTAACTTTTAAAGCCATAAAGTTTCAGACAGTCGTTTGTAGCTCCAGAATTGCTCTAAGTGTTCCTTACTCTTGTCCTACCACCCCAAAATCTGGAGCAATCCAAAGCATTGTGGGTAGCTGGTGCTGCCAGTTTTCTTCCTTTTGATTGCACTGACCCAATGAGACGTTGTTGTGCTGTGGATAATAGCAATAGTAAAAACCAAATCTTTTCCTGCATGCAGTCTCTGGAATGACATTCATGCAAGCTATTCACCTAACCATTCTTAATAGCAGATCAATTTAGGAAAAGAAGCAAATTCTCTCACTCATATATCCCTGAAAAGGAAAAGAGATGAAGTCCTCAAATACGTTACCGGTTATAAACCATTCCAGCCTTCATAATCACACAGAGAGTGGAGCAGAGGGAGATAAACACAAATTATGTATGCCTCTGTTTGCAGAAAACTAACCTGGGGGAGTACCAGAAAAACAACCGGGAAAAAATCCATTATGAAAATATTTTACATTCTGTCAGCTTTTGCCTTTGTCAGACAAGACGTGAAAAGGCAGGAGAGCATGATATTAAGATGCCACTACCTAATAATTTCTTGATAATTGCCCTTCAAGAGAAAATGACAATGAAATGAGTAAGGTAGAGCTTTCACCCACTCTATCCTGATTTAGGCAGTAGGCTTTGGTACACACTTCCTTTGAGTAAACAGTACCTATAGTTATACAGGATCTATTCTCCCATTGATGTACCAGGGATTTATGTAGGTGAGTCCCATTAATGCTAATGGAAGTTATGTGTGTAATTCCCCTTTTTCAGCAATGAGAGAATAGACCTTTATGTTTCTAAAGTAATTACAGCCTTAGCCCTGGCTAGGCTGTTCTCCCCACCCTCCCCCCTTTGATAACTTCTTTGCTTCCCTCCCCAGCATTGACTCTGGGAGAAAAAAAAGGGATAAATTCCTCCATTCAGAAAGGAAAATTGGAGAAATAGCTGAAAGGTGAAACAAATGTAACTAGATCCACTCATTGTGTGAAGGAAATGCAAATACAGGAAGCCAATCTACATCCGCTACCTTTGCTGTGCTTTTGGGGACAGATGTAGATTCATTTTCCTTAAATTGTGTATTGACTGGGTATTCACTGGTTTCTGGGCATGTAGGTTACTTAGAGAGAACAAGGAGGGTTTTTTGGCACTCCATTCTTCAATCTGTTTTAGAAAAACTACACGTTTTGACACTGCCAGACTTTTGCAGAAGGTAACGAGTGAAGTGAATGGAGATTGTAGAGATTAAAGGATTTGATTCACAGAAAGCACTGCTATCATCTGAGTCTGAGCTGGGGGACAGCATACCCCATCGGGGAACTTAAACACACTGGAGTTTCATGACTTCATATTAAAGGAGTTAACACTTCATATTAAATGAGGTATTTAATAGGATTCCTGAGCCGCGGGTTCAATTGCTGGAGGGTTTCAGAGGGTGTGCTGCACAGACTGACAACTGGTCCAGTTTTAAATATGATATCTATGTTCTGTTCCTGATTTTTCAGATTGTTTCTGAAAGTCATGCACCAGGTCTTTTATTAAACCCCCAATTTCTAAAGAATAGATACTAATATTTTCCTTTTACAGTAGAATGATGGGAAGTCCATCCCGTTGATGCAGATGGGGGGTGCAGAGAACACTTATATTATTTACCTGTTTAATGACTCTGAGCATTTCTATCAAACATCACAGGAGTGAGCTTTTGCATAATCCCTATGAGATCAGGTCAGTTTTTCAGCTCTGCTACCTCAGTTTCAAGCCCTACTGTTGCTCTCCAGGCCTGATTCAAAGACCCTCATGAGGGATGGGGTACAGCGGGGGTCCCTGCGTACCTGGTTCAGGATGGAGAAGGGCCCTTGAGGGGCTGAGCTTGCTGCTTCTGGGGTTGTTGTTCACGGTGTGGCTTCCTTCCCTCCACCACAGCAGCTGGCATCACATGCACCACAACCCTTACTTCCCAGTTGTGTGGTTTTGCTGATTACTGACATACATAATAGAGGGACTGAGGATGTTTTTTACACCCTGGTAATGTGCTGCCTTCCACAACTCGATTCTATCCCTGCCTTCAGCCAGCCCCACTACCACAACTAGATTTCAAGAGCTGATTTAAGCAGGTATGTGGTCACAATTTTCACCAACATTCCTGAAGAACCAAAAATGTAAACCCACATGTGAAAAAGACAACTTGAGGAAGTCTGTGCAGCACATAGCTCGAAGCTTCATGGATACAAAAACCACAGCAAGGAATCCCACCACACTCTCTGCCTCTTTTTTTCCTCCCTTTCATTTAAATTCTTCACTTCACTTTTTTTTTTAACAGTTACTACAGAAATCAAGGAGGCCAGACAGTACCCAGCAGGATCAGGCCCTCATTTAGGAATCCTTCTATTTTACTAATCTCCTGCAAAAAAAAAGGAGTTGTATACTCTTGTGGTTCTTTGCCACCTGGCAGGGATAACAGAAAATACCCAACAGTTTCTTATAGGCTCACCCAGAGTATAACACCCCTCCTGCCAAATCAAGAGAAGAAAGGAAGAGTGGGTGGAAACTTTTTACAGTATCAAATCAGCCAAAATGCTGATTTATTTTCTTAAAAGGTTGGTAGAGATTAACCCCTGTGACATTTACAACACACATACATTAACTGGATTGAAATACCACTGGAGCTGTGAATGTGAGGGGGAGTGGAGGGAAATGATTGGAATGGGAAGAAAAAAAAGTTTGACATATTCAGTATACACTCACCTCCCCAAAGAGGCTGGAGTGGTTTTCAGAGGCTACTCCTCTCCCTGTTATTTCTGGTTTTTTTAGTAATATCAAGCGGAAAGCACAGATTCACACACCCCAGCAGCAGTTCATAAGCCTGGCTTCATCTGAAAGCTCTTTCTCTGAGCAATCCAGTGAAAAACAAGAACCGTTCGGTGTTCTGGAGCAGTTGCTTTTCAATCACCTTGAACATACTGTTTTTCCTTTTCCTAATGATCTGCTGTGTTTCTCAGGGAAAGCCTTCACTTTGAGGGAAGCTTTAGCTTCTGCCCTGATCCTGTGCAGCTCCAGAGTTTGGGGGAGACATGGAGGGGTTTGCAGCAGGATTTCCTGGGTTAGTTTGTTCAGTCTGTACTGCTGCCTCGGCTCGTGCAGCTTCAGGCCTATTTTATAATGAGAACTGTACATGGATGACCCCGGGATGAGCCCTGTTCACCTTACTCAAGTGAATAATCTGTTCAGTTCAGGAGATAGAGCACGATGCACCTGCAGATGACTCACAGACTGAGGTCTGGGTCTGCAGAATTCATTCTGGCAGGGTTTATTTGTTGAAACTCCTCATATACACCACTGGCAGCTGCTCTGTGCTTGCTGAGCTCTTCTAGCACATCACAAGGGGGCCATATGGAAACACCCTACCACTTACCCAGATCCTGGCTCCTTGAGTCACTTTGAATTCCTTCTTCTTGCCCTTGGTTTTATTCATAAGAAGTAAACTGAAACAGAAATAAACCTGCAAAATATCCAAAATCAATCAAATACATCTGTATCCTTTAAAATGACAAATACATTGTGTAAAAAGAAATATTATCAGACTTTTTACTCATGCATTGATGTTTTGCTGTTTCCATTCATTTAGTTTTTCAGCTTCCATGGGATATTTTTTCCCAGCTTGATTATCTGCCTTCCATCCACCTCTTAAGGTGCTTTTGTGGTCCTGCCTTGTTTGCAAGATACACCTTGCTATAATATTTTTAAGCGGCTGACCTAGACGTTGCCAAGCTGGAGAAAGAATACCTTTTATCATGATGAGAGCAGTGCATCAGTTATTCATATCAAAAACGCACCTTGAGACAAGTGGAAAAGCTAAACTTCTGATAGCTATCCTTTCTTTGTGTGTCATTTAAAAAAATACTTTTTTTTTTAATACGAGTATGGAAAATGCTGCCAAACTTATTTGCAATCCCTCTACCACCGTGAGTACTTTAGGAGGTCAATAGGAGAACTCACCGTTTTTCGTTGTTCTCTCCAGATACTCTGCATTTCTTCAGCATTTTGTATGGGGAGGGTTTGTTTGTTTTACAGTCATTGTGCAAGCATTATTTTTTGTCTTACCTTCCACCTCCAAGGATGGCTTCTTGTTCTTTGAGTACCAAGTCTCTGCTGGTGAAGGAATTTATCAATTTATTAGCCTTGTTTTTTTCTTCTATTGCAAATACTCATGAAAAAGTACATCTGAGGAGCTGTTCTTTGGTGAAAGAATTGCTACTGTAGTTTCTTTTCTGTGTACATTCATGTGCTACGGAAGCTTTTATTACTGGGTTTTTACATTCAACACCTTGAAACACTTCCATGAAAAAGAGTCGTCTAAGTGTTTTGCCCTTGCCTAGAGCAATGTCTAATGGAAAATATTCATCACGAGCAAATGTGGGGATGAAAATATACCAAATGTATTCCAGTGAAAAACTTGCATTCAGCAGGATTATAATAATACAAACACATTTTATAACTTTCTACTTTATCAGGCTGTGGGAGGCAAACTCCTTTGACCTATGAAGTTGATCTGTGAACTGTGTCAAAAAATTCAAACCCTCACCGTTGAGGTTTGTGCATTCTATTAGCATAATTTACCACCCAAGCTGTAAATGTACACTTTGTACAATGGCATGCTGAACAGATAGCATTTTACAACTTCCTAAGGGGGAGTGTTTATATCTAACATTTCTTGTGCACATTTGATTATAAGTTTGCCATAATAGCTGCCTTTTTTCCCCATCCTTTTTTTCCCCCCCCTTCCAGCTGCTCTGGAAGTGCCTAATAAAAATGTCTTCTCTACTTCAGCTCCTGGATGTTTATTTGTGCCAAATAATGGACCAGCAGAACGTGCAGGGAAACAGGTTTTGGTCTGGACCTGCCCATCTCCTCCCAAGAAGGAGAGAAGGGCTGTTGGACCCTCGAGTTGCATTTGGGTTTCTCCATCCCTCTGAAACCCACTTTGTGCCTTAGAAATGACAAAAATGCAAGAAGAATCCAAACCTGAAACTGAAATATAAGCAGCCCTCAGCTTTATTTCATGTGTGTGGAAGGGGTGTTGGTAGAGCTTACTTCATAGTTACTAAAGCTTTGCACGACCGATTTAGAAGCAGCAAGATGATGTGTGCCATCCCCCCCTCTGCCGTAACCCCTCTGGCTACACCCTCCCTTCTTCTTCTTCTTTTTTTTTTTTCTTTAATTCCTGAAATTAAAATGTGTTGGAATGCTCAGTGCTGCTTTTCACTCTCTTTTCAATGGGCCCTTTAGTTTTTCACACCAAGGTGTCCTTTGGGGTGCCAGGTCAGGCTACCAAAACAGCTTCTAGGAGGGGATTAGGACCAATTAACATCTTTGTACACAAAAGCCACTGGCAGCTGAACAGGCGGCCTGGTGGCCTGCTTGGGAGCTGCATTTTAAACAGGGGCCTTCTGTACTTGAGCTCAAGTGGGAAGAGGCGGAGAAAGTTTTTATTTATAATTGAAAATGCTGCTCCTGGATAAAGTCTGATGAAAGGCAGAGTGGTCTTCAAAAGTATCTAACAAATACCATTTGAATATTGGCCTTTATTGTATGATTTCCATCAAGGATAGCGTAACAATATAGTCATTTCTCCTACATATTGAGATGAAGTGATTTTTCTTGTAAAGGAAAACAACTTCATCCACACATTGCATTGGCCCTTCTGGTTTTCATTTCTTCTTTTAAATTCAGCTATACATTAAAGACACGCAGTAGGATGGCTGCTTAGGAGTGATATACGTCCATAAATCTCTTTTTGAAGGGAATTTTGCCACTTATCTACCTGATCCACCAATGCTCAAGCCTACAGAAGAAAAAAAATAGACAAAATTTAAGTATATACATCAGGATGGAGGGGGAGGGAGTCCTACAAGGGAATTACTGTGTTTCATATGAGTAAATTTGCATTTATACCTCTTGGGTTTGTGCAAAGAGGAGAAAAAATAAAGAGCTCTAAGTCTGAAGTGTTGAATTCAGCTGAGCCAGATTCTCAGTGGAGGTAATGGCCTTAGCAGCTTCGTCCCGGGTATTTTGCACCTGACTTAATATCTTTACTTCTCCTCTGCTTTGTTTTCAGTGCATATCGCTTCTAAATCATCACTCTTGCAAACTGATCAGGCATTAAAGCAAAGGGAAAAGGAAAGAAATATATGGTGTGCGAATTACTATTGTACGAAACCTAGCAATTTATAAAGGCTTGCAAGTGGGAGTTGGGCAAATTTGCAGCGATGCTATGTTATAATGATTGCAATGAAACTGATTTCTGTATTTCGAGGATGAGCCATTTTCAAACACAATATTTGTAATCACTGCATAAAGCATCCCTCCTCCCCCTTTCAGAATGGTAATAACAGGGCTGTTTTAGATATTTTTATCACTCGGACTGAAAAGTCATTTCTAGAAGTTTTCCACCCATGGGTTTGATAGGGAAAATATTCATGATAGGAAATGATAGCGCAAAAGTACCAAGTCCACAAGGCAAGCTGGTGTTGACATCCTGATTGATATGACTTTAAATGAAGGAATCATAAGGTAGAAGGATGTTTCTGAGAGGCTTGCAAACTGCTGGCTGAAAGTAAATAAGAGGGAGATTAGAAGTCTGGTCATTCTGTGTTGGCTTAACCGCACTGGTACAAATAAAGGATGTGGTCTGCTAGAAGACCACTGGATGTCACTTGCTACAGTGTTAATTCATACGTTTTTTGGTAAGCCACAAAAATATGCATTTCTCTGCAGGTTGATGTGAATAGAGAAACCCTAATCATGATCATTTTCAACCTCTTGGTTTATACAGCTAAGGAGAGATTCCACTTAGCGCGATGTTCTGCAGCAAACATTAATACACTCGCTATGTGTGGCTTTGCCCCTTCCTACCCCCTCTTTAGTTTCAGATACTGTATTGTATTTCTTCCGACATGTTGATTCTACCTAATGTTAAATGGTAATTGGCAGTAGTATAGGTGGGGAGGGAAACATTGTTATATTTTGTTCATTTTTCACACTTCAGCAGTTATCCCTTTCTCTCCCTGGCTCTACGCTTATTAGTGTATGAAATGCAGGTGTGTGGGAAATGGCAAGCACACATTGACAGGTTATTTTGTTGGCCACTGCCTAATTAGTAGCATAGTGGATGCACCCTGCTAAGCTTTAGTGTGGTGCAGTAGAGCTGGTCTGTTCTAATTTCCTCACAGCTTTGATATTCAGCAAGAGATTGACGGTTAGCACAAAGAGCCAAAGCGCGACGGAGGCCTGCAGAAACAATGGCCCTTCTTGCTTGTAGACACCACAGATGTGAGAGAAAGCTGACTAAAAACAATTGGCCGACACTGTCTAATTGTCTCCAATGTCAGCATCATTAATGTTTTCCCATGTAAAAAGTAAAAGGCCAAGGTTGTATCCTCCCTTTATTTTGAGTCACATGATTATGTAACTTACTGCGATTCAGATTAAGTGTTAATTGTATTTGTGCAATAAAGAAACTGAAGCTACCTTGAATTTAATGAATATGTACTTAATTAATTTTGACAGCCTTTATCTTTATTACCTATTGAATAATCACAATCAGAATTAATAACATTTATAGGCAATTAAAATTACAGCCTATTTAATGATAATATATGTTTACATCTTTTGCCGAGATACAAATTATGAATACTTATTAGCAAAGAAATTGTTTCCCTGCCAGGAGGATTTCTTGTCTGTGTTAACAGCAACAAACAACAATAATCAGTTCAATGTGTAATAGTGCCTTTCACATCAGACAATCTCCCAAAGTGCTGCACAAGGGCAAATGAGAAAAGGCTTTGCAGAATTTAAAGGTAATCACTAAATGGCAAAAATTGTAGTGTGCCCAGAACAAACCCTTCGATAAGACAAGCCCAGTAATATTTGAGCAGTTTCAAAGCTTTAATTTCTGGCAGGAAAAATAATAAGAATAAAAAGGGTCCACTAAGAGTGCAACGTGAAACTCCTCGCTGACCCAGTAATACCAGAACAGAGCTTCAGCAGTGACAAGCCAGAATAGCTCCACTGGTACCAGCATGGTTAAAAGTCTTTTGACCCAGAGATCTTCTGTTGAAATTCTGACTCCCTAGTACAGTGGAGGGAGTACAGACATGTCTCTGGTTATACCAGTGCCCACAAGAGCAGACGGTGTGATGTGAAAAGCAGTAAATCATACAAATAAAGATGCTTTGGAGTAGTGAATCCTCTCTGCCACTACCAAGAGCATTAGGGTTGTTGCAAATTAAAAGCAAAAGGATATTGGCTGTTCAGAGAAGGAAGAATGACCAAGCCCAGGGTTTGGCAGGTAGAACTTGAGCCACCAAATGCATCAGAGAGAACCATCTGGTGCGTATGCCTACAGATGCTGCCTGCATCTGCACAGGCACGCTCACTGCATTAGTCCGCACAAAAAAAATTCACTCTTTAAATGTTTATTCTCTTAACATCTCTCCCATTCACAGGATGGAAGGTCTTTGTCCCATCATACAGCCACTGGTCTCAGAGAGATGCACAGCTTTCAATAAATAATGGGACTTCGCATAACCCAGTTCAGGAAAGAATTTGGTCTGATGTGCACGTGACCTAGGGTGAGAAATAGAATCACAGAATCAGAGAATCATAGAACGCTTTGGGTGGGAAGGGATCTTTACAGGTCATCCAGTCCAACTCCCCTGCAGGAGCAGGGACATCTTTAACCTGATCAGGTTGCTCAGAGTCCCATGCAACCTGATTTTGAGTGTTTCCAGGGATGGGGCCTCCACTATGTCCCTGGGCAACATGTGCCAGTGTTTCACCAACCTCACTGTAAATATAACTGATTATATCATTAAACCTGAACATAGGGCATTTTGGGAAGTACCCATGAAACCAGGGTTCAAAATGTGCATATCCAGACTTAGATGTTCAGGAAGAGTTTTGTTTTCCTTTCCCAACCCTTCATCCTTCCAGTGCCCTTCTTGGCTTTGCTGGGCAATGCTTCTTTCTCACTCGTGGCCTTAAATCATCAGAGACAGCCACTTGGAAAACCTATGGTGGTCAGCAAAGTGACCCCATGTGCCTAAATTCTCAGTGGAAGAGAGACTCAGGGGGGCTGGGTGATAGCTGGGGGAACAGGTCCCTGGAAAGCACACTCCTTCACATCACCTCAGTGTCACAAACTCATTCTTCTCTACATATTCAACGTTGCCTTATTAATTCCATTGCATGGCTCATGGCAGGACTTCACTGAACAGAGAGGTCACCTAAAATACCAATTGAAAACAAAGAGCAATAGGGGTTATGCAGCTCTTTCCCTCCTATCTGTAAAAAGGAATATGTCATAGTGATCTGAATCAAACACTGGTGCTTAAACTTAAGAATTTAAGTCAAGGTTTGAGCACCTTCTAGCCATGGCACTCAGCACGTGTGTGTGGAGTTAACAGAACAAGTTGCACTTAAGGTAGGTTTGACTGCTAAGAAAGCAACTGTGTACTGTGAAGCCAGAGGGGAGTGGGGCAAGTGAGCCCAGGGCTAGAAGTCTGAGAAATGGGGAGCATTGAATTCAGAGATACTAACTGAGCTGTGCTTCCTCATCCTGTCAAAATGAGCATGGGAAAGTGGAAATTACTACTCTTTATAAGGATGCTGGGAAAGGAGCCCAGAGGGAGAAAAGCTATAAAGTAAGGTTGATGCTATGAATAGGTAGTTAGATATTGTCTAACCTCTAGTTTAGCATTTGAGTAGCTTGCAATCAGAGTAAGTGTGAGTAGTCTCCATCTGGTCCTAAAAGGGAGCTTGACAAGTGTATGAGACGTATTGTGTGAGATGGTGCGTGAGGCTGAACAGCACGTCCTGGATGTTCGCTGTTGGCTCAAGTTCCCTGAGCAGCTAAAGATCATGCTGTGTACAAAGAGCTTTAGGCTGTGAGGAAAAAAGGAGTCTTCTTCCCATCCTGACTTCAGAATCTGGATTGTAAAGGCAAGTTGAGGCTTGGAGAGATAAAAACTAACTGGACTAATTCAGATCCCTGAAGAAAAATGTACTGGCATTCGCAAGTAAAGTAGCACATTTGAGGGCCTCTTACCAATTGTTTAAAAGTGAGTCTTCTGGATGACTTCAAGGTAAGACTCCTGCGAATTCCCCCCTTGCACAGGGAGACAGCAAATACCCAGTTACTGCGGGGCCTTCACAGAAAAAAATGAACAATACATCACTTCATAATAGCTACCATGTATGAAATCATTATGTTAATTTATAAAATCAGTGCCTACATACTATTATGCTCTTCGTTAAGCTCTGGAGTGCATAAACATTATTTTCACAACCCTGAATGCCTGCTGCATTCCCTTTTATTCAAATGCAAGTTCCTTATCTTTAATCCCATAATTCATCAACTTTGTTACACTCAAGATATTGACTTTTCCATCAGACATAAAGAAGTGAATCATTCATCCCTTAGGCAGCTGTCGGTTCTTACATCACCTTCTCTCACCTTATAAAAGTGTTCTTGGTTGTGTCTAAAATAATTGAGAGCTCAAAGCCAAGTTGCTTCAAACTAGTGTTGAATATTAACCTTTTCCGCACGGCAAAGCAGGTGCAAGGGGGTTGTGCTACTCGCATCCCTACTCAGAAAGTACAAACCACAAGCAGATGCCACCCACAGCAGAAAGTCACCCAGGAGTCCAGGGGAGATCAGACTTCTGATGGAATGATGGCCAAAGGTGACTGGTTGGGGACTGGTTTACAACTGATTACTTTCAGGGACTGTATTTCCCATTATAAAAGTGCTAGAGTTCAGTCCTAGCCAAGTTAACTTTCAGTTATTGGTTGTACTACTGCTTTTCTCAACATGTCCAGCACTGTAATGTATTGCAGTCTGAGCATGCTCACAAAGAAAAACACAATATCCAGAGGAGCTGAGATATCAGTAAGCAAATAATCATAGAATCATAGAATCATTAAGGTTAGAAAAGACCTCTAAGATCATCCAGTCCAGTTGTCACCCCACACCACTGTGCCTGCTAAACCATGAACTGAAGTGTCATGTCCACACATTTCTTTAACCCCTCCAGGGAAGGAGACGACACCTGCAAGGAAAGAGACAAGATGATACAAGACTCTCACTAAATAGATATGATATAAAAATATATGAAATCACACATATCCCTTGATGACTACATCACCACTGATGCTGCAGAGCAGGCACGGGGAAAGGTCCTGGGCGGGACTCAGTGGCAGATGGGAGTTGGACTCAGAAACTAGACTCGGGAATGCACAGATCTGGGATCTAGGGCAAAAAGACAGACAAGGTCCATATTAGCCACCAGCCATCTAAGAAGGCTTGACCTTTGTGATCCCTCAGTTTTATGCTGAGTAGGACGTATCTAGGATGGAATCCTCTCCTGGTCAGTTTGGGGTCACCTGTCCTGTCTACTCCTTCTTGTAGCTGTGACCCTTTTTTTGCCCCTTTCACTTACATCACTCCACAAATCTGAGGGTGACCCTCATCTCTATAGGAACAGATATCAGCAATGTCCTTTCTGCATCCCAATGCTCCGTTACTTGCTGATCATCATAGATTTTACATGTTATCACTTTTAGAGACAGACACCGTCCAAAAACATGCGGTTAACTTTCAGAAAGTGAGGTTACTTAGATAAGGGTTTCTTAGTTAGAAAACTGATTCTACTTTAGCCTGAATCAGAGCAGTCAGAAGTATACAACTCTGGAAAAAAGCTTTGGTGCAAGAGATTTTGAAGAAGTCTTTTAAGTAGCGGTGTCTTCACCACCCGCATCGACAGACTCTGAGCTTCAGATGTTGTTACAGGATCCCTTTACTTAACCAGGAGCTTCAGCACCCAGTAATTCCTCACTTTCTCCTTAAGAGCAGTTGAGAGTTTTGCAATGTACAGATTACATTGCATTTTCTGCCAAAAACACAGACTTTAGGCTAGGTTTCAAAAGCCAATCACAAGTAAAGTAGCACATTTGCACATCTGCAAGTATTCTTATTTTTTTTCAGTGCTTATTTTATCTTTTCTTCGTGTTCAGATTTTTCACCTGAATGCATTTTGTTTATCTTAATAAAAGGCAGTTTAAATAAATGGTCCTGTTTCATCCATTGCTATGGTTCCCATCAGGGAGAACAATAAACGAAGCAAATCTTACTAGAAGCAAGGAGGCCAAGGAAAAAAAATGTAGGTGAGTTTTGTAGTATCATTCACTCAGATAATGGTAGTCTGCAGTAATGTAGGTAAGAACAACAGTATCGACTTGTAATCCATTATGAACCAAGATGTTAGCTTTGTTGCATGGTCTTGTTTTCATTTTTGAAGACTTCCCGCCGGCTTTTAGTACTTTACATCTTCATTAAGGATTTTAAAAGCAAAGATCTTTGCTTACATTTAAAATACTTTCCCAGGGCTCTGATGAAGCACAGTCACTTGCTAATGGATTTCTGAATGCCGTTTTCATTATAATATTTTTATAAGACCCCTCTCTTCCTCTATTATTACATTTGCTTTTGTAAAATGGTTGAGACTGCTCATCATGTACTTTAGGTCCTTTAAATATTGTTCCTGTTTACCATTATGGAAGAGAGTTGGCGTTTTATTTATATGAGAATAAAGCCATAATCCAGTTTGTATTTGGCAGCTAAGTGCGTGTGTGCAGCACCTACACTTATTCCCAGGATGGCTAATAGGTCACCCCTCTTCAGTATGAATTAGTCACGTAGTTAACTTTGAACTATATACAAGTAATATTGGCTGAAGCATTAGTCAATGCAGTCTTTATATTCATAAGTGTCCAGGGATTCCTTAATGCCATAAAAATAAACTAGGCTGCATAGGATAAGTGGTGTTATTTGGGGGAGACAAAATATCGACAGTTTGACCACCTCAAGCATGACTGTGTAAGCGAGGGAAGGATGAAATGCTGCAGTGTCACTGCCCATGCAGAGATGCCTGCTAAGAGGTTGCTCCTGTTTGGAGCATCTGTTGATGGCTAAGCAGCTGCTAAGACACAGCTGTCTTAGTTAAGGCAGTTTCAGGTCACTCCTTGTCACCAAGTGACATTCCTGCCAGTCTGAAGGTGCAAAACCTGCCCTTTATTTAATGAATCACTCCAGTCAGGCAAGATGCCACCAGCCAAAAAGCCTTTCCTGGGGCTGCTTTTCTCCAGCCTCTTCAGGTATCCCTGCAGCACGTGGGATGGGACCTGAGCATCCAAACCTCCCTGATCCAGGCAACGACTAGGGAACAATTCTTCCACCACTGCTGGTGACTTGGCAAGGAGATGTTTGCTGGCTTCTTGGTGGCTCCTCCAAGCTGTCCACTACCTCTCTTTTCGTTTGAGAAACAAACACTGTATTCCTGATCTATATCAAAACAAAGTGGGAAGGCAATTGTTCTGTATATAACACCAATACTTCAACAGCAGGCTGTCTGTCACTGTCCTCTATTGCAGTCATCCTTCTTGATTTAATTTTGTGGAAGGCAGAGCTGGCTCTTGTTCCCTGGATAGAGTTCTCCAAGCTGATGTCAATAACAATGCACTTGTACATTAAGTAAGAATAATCTAAAATAAATGTGGTTCCTGGCTGCCCAGAATACTGAGCAACCCTACGAAGAATGACTGTTGTAAATACCAGAAGTGATCAGAGCTTTTGTGATGCATTTTTACTAGTGTTTTTCAGCTATTCATGCCCTAGTGTGTCAACAAGCTGCCTTAGTGGTTCAGGATTTGCTCCAACGGGTAGAAGTCAAGGAAAGAAAAGCAATTCTTGAGCTTGATGAGCGTTATCCTCTGCCTTAATGCATCTTTTAACTGATCTGTCAGAAACATTTCAGACCTATTAATCCTGAAAATCTTCTTTCAGTTCATCTGTATGATTTGTGCTGATAGCTCTCCTCTCTTGGAGCAATAACAATGCTTTATAGAATTCCTGCAGAGTTAAAAGCAGATGCTACCCTTATGAGAGTGATGAATCCCACATGTTGAATGTGCCAAAGCAAGAACAAAAGGCCCAGAGCCTTGAGCCCAAGGGCTGCTGATAGGCAAAATAAGAAGGAAAAACAGCAACAGAGGCTGTCTAATGACAGCACTGGCAGCACTTCCTTCCTACCAGTCTCTGTTTGCATTATCTATTGAAGCTGAATCTTTTTTTGGGGGAGGGAGAAGGTGGGATTGGAGAGGCTTAACCTGCATACTGTCTCCAGGAGTTTTTAGGGCAGCTGGGATGATGAACCCAGCATTCAGCTAGAGTTGGGTAGGTGCCACGCAATGCAAACAATCGGTTACTGAACACAGCCCTGAGCGATTCCAGATAGGAAATCCCTGTTCCAGCTCCAAAGAATGGGTGGTGGCCATCTTGAGTGGAGTGAACCTGGAAGGACCTGGAAAATACCTGACCAGTGCAACACTTTCTGCTGAGCAGGTAAAAGAAATTAAGAGGGCAGAAAGGCAGGGGGAGACAAAGTACACACTAGAAGGCTGTTTCTTCCAATTTATTTTTGCCCTCCTAGTTGAGCTCTCATTACTACTGTCATCTGATTTGGTCTATTGTTTGTCTGATATTCTCCCCTTGCCCTTCCCTTCTTCACACATTTCTGTTCAAATTGTACTACTTGGCCATTTGTAGATACTTCGAACCTGACGTAGTCCCACTGAAGCAGTTGGCTTTGTCCTAGACATCAGAGAACTGGAAAATGCTGGGTATTTTGAAGATATTTTCTGCCTGTGTTCTTGATGGGAGGATGATTTGACACAAGCCCACAGGTACTTAACCTGCAACTCAAGGCTAAGACACATTTCAAAAGCATTACTTAGTTACCAACTTTTCAGACCAGAGACAAAGACAGTAGAGAGTTAGAAGCAGCAGAGCTAGAAAATTTATATTTACTGAAAGTGTGGCTCAGTTTTAGTAGCTCTGGATGTGCAGGAATGGATTCTGGTGAGACAGCATAACAAAGGAGATTGAAATTCAAACTGGTCATCTTTAGATTGCCAGCTTAGGCTGGGTCAAGATATATTTGCTGATGTAAATAACTTCTAGAAAGAGACAGAAAGGTATTAGCATCTGTCAGCACTGGTAAATTGTACATAAATGAGCTGTGGGTAGAAAAAAATTATAGTGGGTTTTGACTGCAATATGTTGTTCTTCAGCAGAAAGAGTAAGAACAGAGACTAAACCACCATCAGTGCATGCCAAGGACTTTATCAGACACAGACGGGCTTGAGATTCATTACTAACTCTTATGCTTATGCCAGAACCAGAACTGGAGAGCCATAGACCTGTGGTTCAAGCTCTCCCCAGGTAGGTAGCGATTCTTACCTCTGCAAGCCACCTTCATTTCCAGACTCTTCCTGTCAATGGATTTGGCTGGAGGATCCACCCTTACTTTCTATAACATACAGCTGGTTCCTTTATAAAAGTCAAATGCCATTTATGACAGGGCAGAACAGGCTGTTCAGATGAGCTAGACCGTGTCCCACGCAATATACAATTGCCTGTGTTTTTTACGAACCACACCAGAACGCCTTCTTTAGCAGTTTAATGAGCACATGCTAGTTAAATAGGCATCATTCTGGAGGACTGCAGGAAGCAAAAATGTAAAAGTATATTTTTGCCAAGCATTTGTTCCAAAGAAATCTGCTGTTCAACACAGACTGCCTGTTCTTGGCTCTTCTGCTGCCTCCAGACCGGCTTAGAGGTGTGTGTATGTGTTTGGTGGAGGGGAGAGCAGTTTCTTCAAAGGCCGGTGTGGGTCACTTCATTTGGTGTGGGGACCCAGAGTCACGATGGTCTGACATTCTTGCTACAAAGCCATTCTGCACCTTTTCCAACAGCTCATCCATAAACACCTTGGAGCTGGCGGTATTGCACAGGGATGGCTCTCCATAGGCATGGGTGACCTAATTTCAGTGACAGCAGAGAATGAAGCAGCGCCGAATCTTCCCCTCTCTGGACGGGACGGAGCTGCTCAGACTTGTAGCTGTAATCCTGTTGAGAGATAGGAATGCGTGTTACAGCAGCCTGGACTAATAGCGAGGTTAATGCCCCCTTCCCTGCATTCCCTTTCCCCTTCCTTCCTCCTGCACCTGCTGCTGCAAATTCCTGTTCCACTGAAGAATTGTCAAGATTAGAGCCTTTGTTTAGAGCACTCAGTCCCAAATCTTTTCTTTGCAAAGCTGAGCGCCTAACTCACGATCCTCAAAAGGTCAGTTATTTTGTGTTTGTCTTACAATACCACCTAGAGGCCTTTGCTGACTTTGGGTCGATAAATGCTCAGCTTTTTCTTAAAATTGCAGTCTTTAAGGCTTTTCTTTAACTGGATGCTCCAGAAATGAAAGCCCCAGGAAGATGAGTCACACGGGAGTTGTGATGTTTTCCTGCTCACCAGTATTACTGAGCTATGCAAACTTCTCAGAACAGGGATTACTTTTTTTTCAGGAATCACTTTTTCTGCAGTGGAAACTGTGCAAATGTTCCAGTCCAGATGCAAGTTACTTCAAATATAAACAGGAATGTGGCCATTGCACTACTCTGGCTACCATTCCTATATGGTTCAGAGTCAAAGACTTTGGGAAGGCAACCTACCTGAGTATTAACTTTGAGGGCATCTCATGTAAGAATTGGAAAATCTAAACGGAGAATGAAAATGTGCTGAAGCAGTGGATCAAGATGCACAGAAGAGTTGTGGTAATTTTTCAAGAGAGTGCTCTTGCAGCGCACCCAGCATCAGAAAGTGTGACTGTTTCCAATTGTTCCCCAGGCGAGTCACTTGCTTAGCTGATGAAGCGGTTTCATAGAATCATAAAATTGTCTGGTTGGAAATGACCTTTGAGATCAGAGAATCCTACTGTACCTGTCCACAACTAAACCAGATCCCTGAGCACCTCATCTGCCCATCTTCTAAATCCCTCCAGCAATGGTGACCCAACCACTTCCCTGGGCAGCCTCTGCCAGTGCCTGAGAACCCTTTTGGTGAAGAAATTTTTCCTGATAATCCGAACCCGCCTTGGTGCAATTTGAGGCCATTTCCTCTCCTCCTATCACTTGTTACTTGGGAGAAGAGACCAGCACCCTCCTTACTACAACTTCCTTTTAGGTAGTTGTAGAGAGCAATAAGGTCTTCCCTTCAGTGCTCAAATGCAGCTCTTTGACATCAGGGCATCGTGGTCCCACACTCGCGCTCAAGAGGCTCTTGTAGAAATGAGCTCCCTTTTGGGAGCTCCTCTCCTTAACGCATTAAGCAGTTGAACACTAGGAAAAGGTTCTTCCCCCAGAGGGTGGTGAAGCACTGAAACAGCTCCCCAGTAAAGTAGTCATGGCCCCAAGCCTGACAATATTTCAGAAGCATTTGGCCAATGCCGTGATTCAGAGTTTAATACTTGGTTCTTTGCCTACGAAGGTGCAGGATCAGTGGAAAAGGCACCCCCAGGGAGCCACGGTGTGAGTGGTGCAGTGGGCAGTGCAGGCAGCAATGCAGTGCGCTGCCTGCAACCACCAGCCATTCCCATGGGCTGCATAGCGACACGCGCAAGGAGCGTTGGTTGAATGTCTGATCCTCAGCGTACGCTTACTCAGTCTTCGCAGAGCAGAAATACAGGCTCAGAAATACTGCTTGGGTCATACTTTGCACATGCATTTTCTCTAAGTGTTTTTGTCTTGTGAAGAGATGCTTTGTATCGCTGATGCAAATTACATATCCATCTTCCTCCAGGAACAGAAGGACAAAATAATAGAATAAGGGGTTGGGTGATTGCTTTGGCTTTGAACACAGTGTAAGTGGCTACCATAACAATGGGAAGCAGATTTTAATATTTCCTAGTGTTTAGCAGATAATCAACAATGGCAAATGCTGCTGTTTCATGCACAAGGCAGAAAGGGGAGCCAATAAAAGTAGGAGATGAAGACATCTTTGACGATGGCAATGGAAAGCTCTGCTGTAAATATTGAGCTAGATGCTCAGAGTAGCTTAAGCCTTATGTAGGTAACAGCTTCTCAGTCCCTGCAGACGCAGGATGTGGCTCAGAGGCCACAGCTGCAAGTTGGAATGAGACAGGGAAGTCAAATGTATCTGGCACAAATCAGATCACAAATATCTCATTTGGAGTTCCTCAGCTGAATGCATTTGGAGGGAATAACACAAGATGCTAAAGGTTGCAGTGGTATTGCTATATTATTTAGATGAGAGGCTTGCAGAATTCCTTGGCTCCTTTCTATTGTTTATTCTTGGGAATGGCGTTCTTGATGAATGTTTGGTTCATTAATGCTCATCGTTACCTAAATTGCTTTTTGTCTTTCAGTTATTGCTGCCTGTTCTAGTAGGTGGTGTTCATAGGAACTTCTTCCCAGGAGAGAAAAATGATAATTAACCCTTTGTTTGCCTTTCCATCTTCACTTGATTATAATAAGATGTGAAAGGTAAAAATCTGAGACATCTGTTGTTTCTTTCAGATATTTCCATAGAGACATTAGATAGCATTTCAAGCACTCAACTGACAAAACAATTCAACTTGTGAGACCATTCTGATTTATTCGATTGTTGTATTGCACTAGTTTTGTACAACAGAAGGAATAATTCTTTTTTCTCTCCTCAATTTTTCAAATTAAAGCAGTATTTTCACACAGTTTTATG
Source organism: Phaenicophaeus curvirostris (assembly GCF_032191515.1). NCBI lineage: Eukaryota > Metazoa > Chordata > Aves > Cuculiformes > Cuculidae > Phaenicophaeus > Phaenicophaeus curvirostris. Next base: position 9,621,960 of record NC_091400.1, on the reverse strand, counting down.
GTACTCTATTAAATGAGTAAAGATATTCTTGATATCAGAATGTGAAGGAAATTAAAAATAATGCAATTAATCATAGAATCATAGAACAGTTTGGGTTGGAAGGGACCTTAAGGCTCATCCAGTTGTAACCCCTCTGCCATGGGCAGGGACACCTCCCGCTAGGTCAGGCAGCCCAAGGCCTATCCAACCTGGCCTTGAACACCTCCAGGGATGGGGCAGCCACCACTTCCCTGGGAAACCTGTGCCAGTGTCTCACCACTCTTGTGGTGAAGAAATTCTCCCTTATGTCCAGTCTAAATCTACCCCTCTCCACTTTATACCCATTGCCCCTCATCCTATCACTACAAGCCTTTGTAAATAGTCCATCCCCAGCTTTCTTGCAGCCCCTTCAGGTACTGGAAGGTCGCTATAAGATTTCCTCGGAGTCTCCTCTTCTCTAGGCTGAACAACCCCAGCTGTCTCAGGCTGTCCTTGTATGGGAGGTGCTCCAGCCCTCTGATCATCTTTGTAGCCTCCTCTGGACCTGTTCCAACAGTTCCATATCCTTCCATATGTGGAGGATTCCAGAACTGGACACAGTACTTCTGATGAGGTCTCACAAGGGAGGAACAGAGGGGCAGAATCAGCTCTAAAATCCCCAAAATAACCTTCTGATCAGACTCAGAGATGTGTGAAATGCATGATTTGCCATCTACTTTAACTAACAAACCTTAACATAGACCCAGTATACAAATAAAAAGCACCAGCAGAGTGAGAATAAAATACACACTACTTTTGGTAATAGAAATAGTACGTATTTTCCTCCAAGGAGTGGAGCAAACTTCATTTTGTTCAAATGAGGTGAACCAAGAAAGTCAAGATCTTAGCAAGAAATGTTTTCCTGTGAAGGTGGGGAAGCAGTGGTGGCTGCCCGATCCCTGGAGGTGTTCAAGGCCAGACTGGATGGGGCTTTGAGCAACCTGATCCAGTGGGAGGTGTCTCTGCCCATGGCAAGGGGGTAGAACTGGATGGGCTTAAGGTCTCTTCCAACCCAAACCGTTCTGTGATTCTATGATAATGTTCACTCTAAGGGGTTCTTGCATGGCCTATTTTGATCAGGGAGACACAGTAGAGCAGTCTGTTGACTAAAACACTCCGCAGTTGGGCAATCACTGGTGGATGTGCTACGCTGCGAGGTCTTTCTGTTTTCACTGCCAGTGATTCTCAGTTTCAGACTCTACTGGGAGTCTCTTGCTGTTGTATTTTAAATGCCTGTGTAACACTGAAAAGCTACAGGGCAAAACCTGTCTCCAACTGATCCATGCTGCAGGTTCGTTGGAGTGGCCGAGGGCTCACAGGAATGAGTTGCTCTATATAGGCTCCAAGAGGAGGGATTCCTCTTAAACAATAACAAACACTCTGGAGAAAATTAAGTCCCAGTAAAAACTCCACTTTGAGTAGCTTTTTCTCTCTCCTGAACAGCCTTTCATGAACATCTTAGAATTTCTAGCCTGAGATTCATTACCCAATTTCTTTATCTCTGTTTATAGAGTTGCCAGTAACAGAGCTTGAGTGATCTGCAGGAGTTGCCCTGTGGTACAGCAGATCTGAAGAGTGTTGCAAAGGTTGCATTTGTTTGGTAACTGATGACGAACAGTTGGATAAGTAACAGAAAGTTCTTCTGATATATTTATGAAAGTAAACTTGCTTACTCCTTTGTCCCTTTACTCCTGCCTTGCTGAAGGACTTCAAGAAATGCTGGTTAACTTGGTGAGAATGCTTATGGCAACTCTGATGTTTGTATCTGTCCCTGAATTCTTATAAAGAGCCCAATTTTTTGACTGGCATGAAGTGATAGAGCTACACTGCATGCAATATTGCCATGGTGATTTTTATCAGCAAAATACTTGGCATAATTGTCTTAGTGTATTGAGAGTGGTCAAGTGCTGTAATGTAATCCAACACCACCTGAAGAATGCATGTGACAGCTTTGTTTTGCAAGAAGGGAGTAGAAGAGCTTGTTGGAAGGAGAGCTCAAATGCCCTTTAATTCAAGGAACTACCATCTGACCCTAATTATGTAGTGAAATGGAGGTGGTGCAAGCACCAGAAAATGGACAAGTCTGCAACAAGAACAAAAGCATCAACAGCTGTTGAGCTCTGCAAAGTTCAGCTGAGAGAGAGTGAGAGACAGGCAGACAAAGTGGCTCCAGTTGCACATGAATGCTTGATGGAAAGTATGTTGAGGAAGCAAAGCCATAGGTTATTTCTCATGAGCTGCAAAATTGCTTAATACAAGTGAAATGAATTCCTGTGGAAATTAATTATGAAGGAAACTTAACAACATAATAAAGATGTAGGGAAAATAACAGCAGCATGGAATTCAAAAGCTCTGCATAATGAATGGTCTATCAGCATGCCTATGATCAGTACCTAGAGACCTTGACTGTTGTGTAGTAAGATACTTAAGTTTCTAACTCACTGATTTTATTATTTAGTTTGACATGATGTGAGTTGTTTATCACAGAGCAAGGTCTAAAACAGCACTGTGAACTCCAGGAAAAACTTAACAAGGAGCAATTTTTTGTATATGGTGACACTTCATTAGATTTCAGTGTGGTCTTTCCTTAAGATTTCTCCCATGATAAACATCTGACCACACCAAAATCTGATCATGTCTGTGTTTCAGGTCATTGCCATGACATCTACAACAAAAGAAGTGGTACAACTGCTTTGATGAAGTGACATGGTGCTTCAGTCAACAGCCTCTTCGTTCCTTCAAACTGGACAAAGGACTCTCAGATACTCTGAGTGAACACAGTGATGTGGTTTCCAAGAAGAAACAGGACACACAAAAATGTTTGTTGCAAGGACATTCCTGTACAAAACCTCTTCTCCTCTGCTCTGGCAGCCCATTTAATCCAAAGAGCTATAGAATGAACCAGAGCCGGACTCCAGAGGAACAGAAAGAAGACACTGCAACAGCTGGTGAAGCACAGTCTCCCCAGTGGGGTCCTCCACTTTAGGAATGCAGTCTGGAGAGCAAACCAGTTTCTAGCTTTGCAAGAGTGTAACGCTTGTCTCTGCCAGGCTGGAAGCAAATGAGATCTCATATTTTGCTGATAGGAACACAGTGAATCACTTCTGAGCTCTTTGTTATCTCTAAATATGTGTCCTTGCATGTGTCGGCAGGTGTTCACATTTCAGCAGGTGAAACCCACCACCTGTCTCTGCTTGAAGACAGGAGAAGCACCTATTTCAACCAAATTACACAGGTGAGCATCCATAAAGTACGATGTACTGATATGAAGGCTGGGGAGATGTAATTTGCCTAGTTATATTTTATAGTTGCAAATTTAATATGCAGGGTTGCTAATTACGGTACAATTAGAGCATTTTAAAATGCAATGCTAAATACTTAATCTTCTTCTGATACCTTCTCCAATCAGTTTATGCCTTTTTTTGTGCAGATAGACACGTTTGCCATGCTAGATGGGGACAACTAGCAAAGATCATGCCAGTGTCTCTAATCAAATGGTTAAGTTTTTCAAATGAATCTATATTATCTGGTTTTATTTTTGATATTTAATCATACTTATACTCCAGTTTGAATGTGTGTTGATTAGTTAGTTGTCTTCTTAGGGAAACAAGAAATGCTTATATTTACCTGGCTATATTATGCTAGTCATTATTCAGCACTGATTGGTTTGATGGAAAAATATACCTTACCTCAGCAGATAAGCTGCTTAGTCTTATTCATCATGTTAATTATATACTCAAATAGCTATTGCCATTTCATTTTTTGGAGTTATTAATAGCTGTTTATCTAAGCAGTGATTATGTAGTTTATTCTTCCTTGCCCCTCTGTTCTCCCCCCTCAAAACTTGTCCGCTCCAAAGTGTTAAACATCTGTGTGTAGCCATGCCATGGCAGGGGAGTGGAACCAGATGATCTTTAAGGTCTCTTCCAACCCAAACCATTCTGATTCTATGCCCTGGGCGTACCTTCAGCCTGTAGTCACAGGGTAGCTCTCCTCAACAGGAGCATGATCAATTCTCAAGAGTTAATTTTGGCTTTGCAGGCACTTAGGGCCACCACTGCTTCAACAGAGAATGTTCTTCTCTCCCAGCCAGAGGAGGTTCCCTGCTCCCACCTTTGCCATTTGGTGTAGGGGTTTTATTTACATGAAAGCTAAGATCGTCTTTGTGTCTGTTATAAGATCTGAGTAACTTTTAGCACAAATAAGGAATAGGAATATACACATTCTAGCATTGATAACAACTCAATCAAATTTCTGATTGTAGTAACTGTTTTATAAGGTACCAGACTCTTCACTTCTGCATGCAGTTATACGCAGTGTTCTGTTAAATAGCTAATTTATAGGGAAAAAAATATTCTATAAGGATAAGTACTTAAGGTTCTCAATCTACTGTCTGTAGATGATTCCAGCCCAAAATCACTCATTCACAGAATCATGGAATGGCTTTGGTTGGAATGGAGCTTAAAGACCACCCAGTTCCAACGCCCTGCCATGGGCAGGGACACCTCCCATGGGATCTGGGTGCTTAAAGCCCAGTCCTACCTGGAGGCAGAGAGGACTGTTGTCACTCCTGTCACCTACATGGATTATCAGAAGGGCACACCCTTTCCTAGACCTATGAGAAACTTCTGAAGATTTCACCTTGCATCTTCTTCGTAGCCTATTTCAGTGCTTCCACTAAAAAAATCCAACTTTATTAGTATCTAATCTGTCTCCCCTCTTATGATTTAAACCCTGCACTAATTCTCCAACCCAACGATTACTGAGGACATCTTACGAACAACTTTATGATAGTTCTTAATTGATATCAAGACCTGGGTTTTCTTTACAGGTAACAACCCCTGCAAAACATCCCCTTTTATCTTCCCAATGGCCTAGGTTACATTTAGAATAGATTGCCCTTGTCACAGACTCTATCCAGACTCTCCCCAACAGGTCTGTGTTTCTATTTGGTTGTGGGAGCTGGATTCCCATAACACTTTCTACAGTGGTTCTAGCCCTTCCCATCATGTCCTTCTCCCATTTTCCTACGAAATGTAATTTGTGATGCTCAAAACTTTGCACAGTCTGTGGGGAAAGCTACTCCTGAACTTTGAAGAATGGACATATATGTATGGTTCCTAAAGACATGGTGAATCCATCTGAATTTTCATCTTTGAAAGGACATGGATTATCTATAATGTGTTATGTCCAGTAGAAAGACTCAATCGTTGTTTTTTTTTTCCCCAACACCAGTATTGTCTGTGCACTGGACAAGTTTTCAGACACCTTTAGTCTTAGCTTTCCCATTTATCAAAGAAGAAATGGTATTCTTGAAACACCATCACTAGAAACTGCTTATGTATATTCAAAGTATAATGTTGCTTTTCTTTAACAGATGAAGCAATTCCTACCCAGTCCCTATTTAAACATTGTGAAATCCCATGTTGGATGCTCAAATTGCTTGCTCAGGCCTTTACGATCTTAGTGGTTTACCGCATCGGATATGAAATCACAATTTAGACATTATATTATATAAAAATGGGCATTATGAAGTGACTGTTATTTAAAATAAACCTGAAAAAATGAATGAAATTCATGGTCCAGGGAATCATCGCTGGAGATGTTAAATCCTTAGAGCAGAGGGTGATCAATTACCAAATAGTAATGGAGTTATTTAAGGAGGAATTTCTTCACTACAAGAGTGATGAGGCACTGGCAGAGGTTGCCCAGGGAAGCTGTGGCTGCCCCATCCCTGGACGTGTTCAAGGCCCGGTTGGACAGGGCTTTGGGCAGCCTGATCTAGTGGAATGTGTCCCTGCTCATTGCAGGGGGGTTAGAACTGGATGATCTTTAAGGTCCCCTCCAACCCAAACTATTCTGTGATTCTATGATTCTATTTTTTCTGTTGTATGCTAACTTAGGAAAAGAAAAGCAACAGTTGATTAAAAATTGATTAGTATCTTTAAGCAATAACGTTGTAGTGGCACCCATCCTGCTACTGCAACCTAAAGAACCTGCAACGAGGATATCCTTGTTGTAAATGCTGAATCTTCAAGGTGTTGTAACTTGACATGGGTCTAAGTGAATAATAACAATAAGAACTACAATGAAACTGCAATATAGAAATTATGGAAGGGAATTCTTTTGACAGAGCCATAATAGCTTAATTTGAATAAATAAATAAAATAATGGAAGAATCGACTTACTGTCTCTGTGGATATCAAAGAGATTTTATACCCTGTTTTTGCTGTGTACAACAGACAGAACATTGTTGCGAGACGAAGATGTCCGGCGTCTTGGCACGGCGCAGGGACCAGCAACCCTACAATGACTCTTTTGCAAATCCTGTTGTTGCACTGCATGAAAGAAATTGGTTTGGAAACGGAAGAGAGTGATAGCAGCAATGGGAAAAGGGGCTGGGAATGAGACCCGTGGCTGAAGGGAAGCCAACCGGCAGCCAACCCAAGAAAAGATGCTAAAAAATAAAACACTGGCAAAACTGCTCTGACTTAAAGTGGGAGTGATTTGAAACGAAGGTCAGCCCTGAACCCTAAGGACCTAAACAGGACCTCTGTGCTCCTTCACATGGAGGCATTTATTGATGTGTGACTTTACTGGTAGTTTTTACATTCAGCTTCCGGTTACAGACACAGATTCTGGTTGACTCTTTTCCACCAGGCTGAAAAGACCTCAAGGATTGAGGATTTTTCTCCTGTGACATTAACATAATCGAACAGTTTTTTTCCCTTTTTGCTCACATAAAAAGACCAAGGAGTTTGGGTCTCTCATTGCAAAGCACTCCCCTCAAACTGTAGGTTACTTCTTTTCTCTTGTGTGTTCTCTGTAAATGTCCCTGTGCATACAGTAAATTTATACAATCATAGAACATTTTGGGTCGGAAGGACCTTAAAGACCATCCAGTATCAATTTTCCTGCCATGGGCAGGGACACTTCCCACTGAATGAGGTTGCTCAAAGCCCCATCCAACCTGGCTGAACATCTCCAGGAAGGTGGCATCACAGCTTCCTTGGGCAACCTGTGCTGCTGTCTCACCACCCTCAGCGTGAAGAATTTCTCCCTATTCTAAATCTAAATCTAAATCTAAACTAGATCTTCCCCCTTCCCATTTAAAGCCATTCTCCCTTGTCCTATCACTCCACGCTCTTGTAAAACGCGCCTCCCCAGCTTTCTTGCAGCCACCTTCAGGTATTGGACGGCCACTATAAGGTCTCCCTGGAGCCTTCTCTTCTCCAGGCTGAACAACCCCAACTCTCAGCCTGTCCTCATGTCATAGAAGAAGTTCTTTCCCTGTTGTCAGTGCACATCTCATTCTTTTGCTGCAGTATCTTACCGCCAGCACGTATGGAATTAGACTTTGCCTCCCACTGCCTCTACAGAGCCCCTGACCTCTTGGTGGATTTTCTCCCTCCCACGCTCCATTAGGACCCAGGTCCACCCTGAGGGGGGACACAAGAGCCCTGATACCACGTTGTGCAGGCGGTGCCTGCCCTTGGGGGATACCAGGGTGAGTCTCCTCTGACCTATTGGTGGCTCTTCCCCTCCAACCCCTTCGATGACACCCAGATCCACCTGGGGGACACCCAAGAGCCCTGATTCCATGCTGTGTGGACAGTGTGTGCCTGTAGGACACATCCTCTCTGACCTCGCGGTGTGTTTTCTCCCTTGCACTCCTTACTGACACTCACAGCTGCCTGGAAGGGACACGACAGCCCTGATTCCACATTGTATGGGCAGTGCCTGCCCTTTGGGGCTGTGGGGACGCATCCTCTCTGACCTTCTGGTACTTTTTCTCCCTCCCATCCCCTCGTTGACACCCAGAGACACCCGGGGGGGACACAAGAGCCCTGACTGCACCTTGTGCTGGCGGTGCCTGCCCCTGGGGACTCTGGGACACCCCCCCTCTGACCTTCTGGTACCTTTTCTCCCTCCCATCCCCTCGCTGACACCCAGATCCAGCCGGGGGACACCCAAGAGCCCCGATTCCACCTTGTGCTGGCGATGCCTACCCATGGGGGCTACCAGGATGAGTGCTCTCTGACCTGCGGGTGGCTTTTCCCCTCCAACCCCCTCGTCGACACCCAGGGGTGACACGGGAGACCCACCCCATGCTATGCGGGCAGTGTGTGTCCGTGGGGGCTCCGGGACACATCGTCTCTGACCTCTTGGTGCCTTTCCCCCTCCCACCGTGTAACTGACACCCTGACGCACATGGGAGACACCCGAGCCCCAATTCATAGAATCATAGAATAACCAGGTTAGAAGAGACCCACCGGATCATCGAGTCCAACCATTCCTATCAAGCACTAAACCATGCCCCTTAGCACCTCGTCCACCCGTGCCTTAAACCCCTCCAGGGAAGGTGAATCAACCCCCTCCCTGGGCAGCCTGTTCCAGTGCCCAATGACCCTTTCTGTGAAGAATTTTTTCCTAATGTCCAGCCTAAATCTCCCCTGGTGGAGCTTGAGGCCGTTCCCTCTTGTCCTGTCACCTGTCACTTGGGAGAAGAGGCCAGCACCCTCCTCTCTACAACCTCCTTTCAGGTAGTTGTAGAGAGCAATGAGGTCTCCCCTCTTCCACCTCGTGCGGGCGGTGCCTGTCCTCGGACGCTACAAGGATGACCTGTCGGTAGCTTTTCTCTCCCCCCCCACCCCGCTGTCACCCATCTCCCCCCGGGGGGGCCAGGCAGCCCCTTTCCCTCGCGGTGCGGGCGGTGCCTGCCGTGCCCGCACCCCCGCACATGCTCACTGGGGCTCGGCGGGGCTCTGGGCATGTGCAGAGCGCACGGCGCCGCGCCCCGGGGCTGCGCTCGCCGCCAGGTGAAGCCGCCGCTCGGGGCGGGATGGACGGCTCCGAGGAGGGGAAAAAGCAGCTGCAGCGCCTCGCCAGCTTGAAGGAGAGAGGTGAGGGGCTGGGCAACGCCGGGGGGAGCGGTGGGAGGCGAGGGATGCGCGGGGCGTGGGGAGAGGACGGGGCGGGGTGGGCTGGGTTGGGGGCTGGGAATCCCCCCGGAGAGCCTTCCCTGCTCTGGGCGGGCGGGGGAAGCAACAGGAAAACCCCTTAAAAAAAAAAAAAATTGAATCGGGGGATTGAAAAGTTGTGCCCGGCGGGTGCCCATCGCAGCTGCCGCGCATCCCCCCGGGGTCGCAGCTGGTGGTGCCGCGGATGCTCCATCCCTGGAGGTGATGGAAGCCGGGCTGGAGGGGGTTCGAGGGACCTGGTCCAGCGGGAGGTGTCGCTGCCCATGGGGGGGGGTGGAACTGGATGGGCTTTGACCTCCCGTGCGGGGACAGGCTGTCAGAGTTCAGCCAGGAGAAGAGAAGGCTGCAGGGAGACCTTAGAGCAGCTTCCAGTGCTGAAAGGGGCTGCAGGAAAGCTGGGGAGGGGCTCTGGATCAGGGAGAGCAGGGAAAGGATGAGGGAAACGGTTTTCAGCTGAAAGGAGGGAGATTGAGATGAAATCCTAGGAAGAAATGTTTTGCTGTGAGGGTGGGGAGGCCCTGGCCCAGGTTGCCCAGAGCAGCGGTGGCTGCCCCATCCCTGGAGGTGTTCAAGGCCAGGTTGGATGGGGTTTGGAGTCTCTGATCCAGTGGGAGGTGTCCCTGTCCATGGCAGGGAGGTTGGAACTAGATGGGTTTAAGATCCCTTCCAAGCCACACCATTCTGTGATTTAATGAAGCTGGGTGGGCATGGTGGTGGTGATGGTGATGGGTGGTGGCAGGTTGGGGTGGTGGCAGGAGGCTTGAGGCACCACAGCACGTGGGCAGTTGCTGCCTCACCTGACATTCCCGCCTGCACATTCCTGCCCGGTGGTCTGTGGAGTTTGTGTGTTGGTAACAGGTGCATTAGAGTCCTAGAATCATTAAGGTTGAAAAACATCTCTAAGATCATCCAGTCCACCCATGAGCCCAACAGCACCGTGTCTGCTAAATTATGTCCCAAAGTGCAATGTCTACATGCTTTTTGAACACCTTCGAGGAAAGAGACTCCACCACTGCCCTGGGCAGCCTCTTCCAGTGCCTCACCACTCTTTCAGTAAACATATTTTTCCTAATACCCAGTGTAAACCTCCCCTGGAGGAACCAGAGGCCATTTCATCTTGTCCTATCCCTTGTTACTTGGGAGAAGAGGCCAGCACCCAACTCGCTACAACTTCCTTTCAAGTACTTGTAAAGAGCAATAAGGTCTTCCCACAGCCTTCATTTCTCCAGACTAAACAGTCCCAGTTTCCTCAGCTGCTCCTCACAGGACTTGTGCTCTAGACCTTTCAACAGCCCTGTTGCCATCCTTTGGATGCAAAGAATGGGCATGCATTGATCTGATGGCTGGCAACACCGGTGAGCCTGGATGTCTGGTTACCTCCAGGGTGTAAAAGTCCATCTTCCTTGCTGTGTATTAGTGAAGCTGAGCTTTACGTGGAGTGCCTGGTTGCACCTAACCTGGTGTCATGTCCCATCTCTCGCTCTGTGTTGCAGGCTTCAATATGGACCCAACCATCAATGTGCAGACTTCCTGCTGATAGTGCGGGGCTCAGCCTGATACGCCCTAAGTTTTTGTTGAGCTGTTGTAGTTCCAGTGTAAATGAAAGGAAGCACTTTCCCTGGGCTGGTGTGGTTCCCTGTGTAAGTCACTATCAGTGCTTCAGTAAAAATGTCCAGCACTTCAGCTTTGTAGATCTTAGCTTCAAGAGTGCCTACTTTGGCTAGGAAACAAAAACATTGTAGTATTTAATCCTGTGAGGGTGGGGAGGCCCTGGCCCAGGTTGCCCACAGAAGCTGTGGTTGCCCCATCCCTGGAGATGTTCAAGGCCAGGTTGGATGGGGCTTTGAGCAACCTGATCTAGCGGGAGGTGTCCTTGCCCGTGGCAGAGGGGTTGGAGCTGGGCGATCTTTAAGGATCCTTCCAACCCAAACCGTTCTATGATTCTACAAGAAGGTGCATAGAAAGGAGCTTGGAAGCTAAAAAGGCAGTCCGTTTTTTAATATCGCTGGCCTGTCTGTCGCCAGACCGAGTTGGTCCTTGGTTACATAGGTAGGCAACATTTGAAGAACCAGTGTTACCAGCTGTTTGAATTGTGGACGTGTGCTTGTGAGCATGCATGGAGTGATCAGCATGTCCTCTTGTCTCACAGCTTCATATGCAGTGGGTGCAGAGTTGCCAGCGCTGTAGTTCTCAGCTGGGAATTCCCACAACTGCCTTCCCCTGGTCTTCCAGGAGCCAGGGAGGAACTGTTTGGAAAGGACAAAGTTGTGTAAAAGAATGAAATTACAGGGGTGTGATCAGTGCTTCTTTTTCTGTGACTCTCTTTCACCGTAAGTGCACTCAGTCACCTTTGCTGCAAAGCAGCAGCTTTTCTTAACCAAATTTCAGCTGGATATTTATGAGCTATTTATGACCTGCTTTGGCACTTCTTTTTTCAGTTGTTCTTGTACAGTCAGATTGTAAATTCATAATTACAGGCTGTTGTGGGTAGATTCTGACTTAGAAAATTCGTCATAATCTTATAGCTGGGTGCTTTGATAGTACAGGACCAAAAACTAAGGCTAAAAAGCTGCATTTTGCTGACTGACTGCTTCCATCCAGTACTGTTGGCTCCAGAGAAGCTGTCAGTGCCAAAAGGACTGTTGCTAAAAGGACAATCAGTTGCAAAAAAGGCAGGTTTAGGGTATTCTTCAGAGAAATCTGAGCCTCTTTACGTTGGTTGGACCGGGGCTTCAGTTCTGATGTCTGAAAGTCTTCTGCTCCCGTGGGCTGAGTCCTTTAATATGTAATGAAAGTTTTTGGGGTGGCAAGAATTAATTAAAAGGAAAGATACTGTAACTTGAGGACCGACTGTCCCAGATCCACTTGAGCTATTGAAATAGAAACTGTACTTGGCAGGTTCTGTCCTGAAAGACACTGTTCTTGGTGGGTGTTTCTCCCCAGTTGTGTTGTTGCAAGACTAACAAATGGTTTTGGAACTGTATGATTGGTGAGATAGTTGTTTTTTATGGGTGAAAAGCTACTTAGTAGTTAAGTTCTGAAAATACTCTTTTGCGTCTAAACCAATGCAAAATTATGGTAGCACAGCGTAGTTAAATTAGGTAAACTATCTTAAGTGACAAGTCTGAGGTGCCCAAAGTCAATTAGAGTCCAAGTGATGAAAAGGTAATGAGACACATGAAGTTATCGTAACAGAAATGACCTAATTATTGTTACTGTAGGGAAGTAAATTTTCTCTCTCTTTAAGTTTGAAGGTATTTGTATGTCCTCCATTCTTACTGATAATAACCCAACGCTATTTTAGATAACGACTTCCCTTAAGTCATTTCAGGGTGCTGTTTTAAACAGAAGCCTCATGAAAAGAAGAGCAAAAAAGGTTCTCTTCTTTTTCTTCTTTACTGCTTACAGGCGTAGATAACAATATTGCTTTGGAAGTGAATGCAGTTGATGGAAGGATCTGCTCTCTCCGAGTATTTGGGGTATTTGGTGTACGTGCTTTTAGGTATTGCTTTTGAAGTGGTGTATGGCTTCATATCACTGTGACATGGAATCATGGAATGGTTTGGGCTAGAAGGTACCTTAAAGGTCATCCAGTTCCAACCCCCCTGCCATGGGCAGGGACACCTCCCACTGGATTAGGTTGCTCAAGACCCCATCCAACCCGGCCTTGAACACTTCTAGGGAGGGGACATTCATGACTTGCCTGGGCTAGGGCCTCCCCACACTCATCATGAAGCACTTCTTCCTAATGCCTAATTTAAATGCTCCCCTCCATAATTTAAAGCCATTCTCCCTTGTCCTGTCACTCCATACCCTTGTAAAAAGTCCATCCCTAGCTTTCTTGTACGCCCTCTTCATTTACTGGAAGGCTGCTGTAAGGTCTCCCTGGAGTCTTCTTTTCTCTAGACTGAACAACCCCAGCTCTGTCAGCCTGTCCTCATAGCAGAGGAGCTCCATTCCTCTTTTCATCTTTGTAGCCCAGACTTCATAGTCTGTAGTCAGGTTTCTATAAAACACCTATTGATTTGAAGGAGTTTGGAGAACATCTGTTCCCTTTCAGATAACACCCATTCAGGAGCCCTTGTTTGATTTCTCTTTTGGGATGTGTTTTTCTAGTCTTGAGAAACTTGCCTGGCACCAGGTCACTAAACTGTCTTGAGCAGCGATGCAAAAGGTTGAGGGGAGGGCAGACGGCAGCGTACATGGTTGATTGCTGTCGCGTTTCACCTAATGCTTATGCTTTTCCTGAACAAGGTCAGCAGACTGAACCTGAGGCAGGTGTTCTGTAGCTGCCCGCTCGATTCTCAGTGGCAGCTGTGATGCTGACTGGTGTCTGGGCAAATTCACTTGGCTCTTTGGCAGAGCTCAGAACAGCGACAAGGACACTGAAGCTGTCTGCGTGCAAGATATGCTTATCTTTCACTCAGGATGAATTTTCCAAGCCCTGTGTCAGATACTTGATACTGATCACTCTAAGGCTTTCTCCACTGCGAAGTTTAATGAGAGCGTCATGAAGAAACATGATCACTGTATTGATGATATTTAGGACTTAAAAGTATTGTTTGAGTTTTAATCCTGTGTTAGCATTCCAAGATGGTTTGGTTAGATCATGTATATTATTATTACCTAGCTGTGATATTTGCAGGAGTGCATATTTCTGGTCAACTGGCCCTTGTAATTCCTGTAGATAAGACTTAAAATTGAAACAAACCCAAATCAAGTGGGCAGAGTCTTGTGCTATGAATGGTTGGACTCGATGATCCGGTGGGTCTCTTCCAACCTGGTTATTCTGTGATTCTGTGAACTGTAGCAAACTGACTAACAGCTGTGTTGGAACAGCGGTTGGTTACCTGCCTGGAAGGCTGCCTTGTTTGTCTTGGGTTTTATCGGCACTGCTGGTACTTTGCCCTTAAAGGCAGAGTCATCTTCCGTTGTGGTTGGTTTTTTGTTCAGTTGAAAACAGGAGTCAGCAGCAAAAACATTTGGAGTTGTAATTTTACCCAGTTTACACTTCAGCTGCCACCATCATAGTCACATTTCTGGTCACTTTGCTAAATTACTGTGCTTAACAACTAATGCTGACTCCACATACACTGGAAGTATTTATATTGCCTGAATTTTCTTTGCCAGTTTTCAAGATCCTCTCTTGCTCTGTGTTTGTTGGCTGGATTTGATGGAGTGTGATGATTCATAGTTTCTGTTCCCAAGCACTGTGGCTCTGTAGGGTTGTTTCTTCAAAAAAAAAAAAAAAGCAAAATAAAAAATGCCAGAAACTTTGAATAAGGGCATTCCGTGTATCTCCTGAGGACCCGGCTGCTAATCTGACAGCAATAGCTCATTACTTTGAAGGTATATACTATTGACAAGCTCTTAATGTGGTTTGCTAAATTTATACCTCTTTGTGGCAGAGGTAATTTTTATGGCCAAAGGAATTTCTTTGCTGAGAGTGGGATATCCTGTTGGGAGCTGTAGTCTCTGCTCTCTAGAGGGTTATTTTTTTTCCCCATGTACGTATGCATGTTGATGTTCGTACACAGCAGTCATCATTCTGCAGCAGAACCCATCCTGCTTGAGGGCTTTCGTCATTTATTAGTGCTTAAAAGCGTTTCTCACTTCAGTTTCTTGTGTTGAACCACATCTGTTTTTTCAGAACCTTGTGGAAACAAATCTTTTGATGTGAGCTCAGTGGTTCGACTTTATCAGGCTATGGGGTGTTTAATTTCCCTGTCCAGTTTCTAGGCAGCTGTAAGACTGCAGGATGCAAATTTGGGGTCTCATTAAAATAATTCTTTGTGCACACTTTTACAGTTTTGAGTCAAATCAGAGGATGTGGGAACACAGGCACAGTACCTGACTTAGAGTATTTGTTTTTAATGCTTATGTTTATGTACTCACACATGTGATTTTTGTTTTGTTTACCTATTTTAAAGAACTGTTTGGTAATTGAATCTTGTAGGTATCAGCTGGTGCAGCTGAGATGTGAGCAAAAACTTGGTTTGGCTGTATAAGCTACAGGCTTCATAATAGGTTTATGCCTTCTGGCTGTCTCAAGATTTGGAGCTGTTGTAAAAGTAGCAGGTATAAAACCAGCACATACATTCACCTTTACACAACCGATAAGGGCTTATTCCTCAGCTCCATCTCTTCTGTGGAGGCCTGGGAATGTTAAAGATGCTGCCCAGGCTTCAGTTTGGAGTGGTTTGCACATGGCTGGTGGTGCTGCTCCCACACCATGTCCTGTTGAGATAGAGGTAGCCTGGGTTTAGGGAGAAGGATCTTTGCGCCCCATTTGACTTAATTGTAAAATCACAGAATGCCGGGTTGGAAGGGGCCTTAGGGATCATCTGGTCCAACCTTTTAGGTGATCTATGGTTTCAATGAGATGGCCCAGCACCCCATCAAGCTGACCTTTTAAAGTGTCTAGAGTAGAGAAATCCACCGCTTCCCTGGGGAGATCATTCCAATGTTTCATGGTTCTCATGGGGAAACATTTTCTTCTGGAATCCAATCAGAATCTCCCCAGGAGCAACTTATCCCGGTTTCTCCTTGTCTTTCCCATGTGACTCCTAGTAAAAAGGGAGTCTTCATCCTCTTGGTCGGTACCCTTTATGTACTGGTATGTGGTAATAATAGACTTTGGTTTACGCTCTTGACAGTGATTCACAGGTCTTTGCTTGTAGGAAGACTATGGCTCAGCCTGATTCTTCCTATTCCAGGTCCACTGTGATGAGGAGGGTGGTAGCAGTCCCATTAAAGCTTCTGGTGCAGGGTTGCTGTCGGGGTTAATTCTCTCTTTAATGACATACCGCACCTCAAAAAGTCAGGTGTTAATTTACTTATACCAACAAAAATTAACTTCATTAAGTAAGCTTACTTCATCCAGAGCAAAAGACTTCTTGCACTGCAAACTCTTTCTCTTCCATGTGCCAGTAAAGACATGCCTGGGCCATAGCCTAGAGGAATAAACAGTGGAATGACACTTGCTTTCCTTAACAGCTCTACTTACTTTTTGATTATATGAGTAGGGTTGCAATACTGAAGTGGCATTATCCATTGATTTGGCATGGAAGGGCTCTTGATCTTCTTAAAGGCCATCCTGGATTACAATATATTAGTAAATGCTCAAGTTTATGCATGTAGCATTTTTAAGGTTGAGATTTTAATTTGTATTTTTTTTTAATACACAGCTCTACAAAAGAGATTGATGAATTTTTTAATAAAAAGGGTAGGAAGAGTCTCACCTCCTTACTCTGTGTAAATGAAGGTGTCTTTTCTGTTGTTCGCTATGCCATCCACAAAGAACAATCTTATTTTTAAGATATTAAATCCTTATTGCATATTAGCTCTAAAGGAAGAACTAGGAGCTGTGCAATGACAGTAAAGGGTGAGCACGCTGAAAAGTTACTGAAGGAAGGTGTCATGTGGGTACGGCACGGAGCAGCTGATTTTGTGGTTTCATTCCATGACAAACACACAGTGAATTACCCTCCGCAGTAACACAGGGAAGGGCTGCTTGAACAGGCTGCTTGATTCCCAGTCTCACACAGGTGAGCCCTTACTGGGGCTTGGTGGAGTGTTGTGTAAGTTCATATCCTTGTTTTTGGATAACTTGTTCTTGTATTGGTGCCTTAAGGGCTGATGATTCAGAGTTCTTGATTCAAGGAGTGTGTGGGGAGAGCTGCCAAGGGTGGGGCAAATCTATATTTAAATTTTTTCTGTCAGTTGCAAAGTATTAAGTAGCACTATGAGTTTTCGCTAAAGTTTGCCTTTCCTCCTTATAGGAAAGCTGGGGAGGGGCTCTTGATCAGGGTGTGCAGGGATAGGATGAGGGGGAATGGTTTTCAGTTGAAAGAGGGGAGATTGAGACGGAATCTTGGGAAGACAAGTTCTCCTGAAAGGGTGGGGAGGCACTGCCCAGGTTGTCCAGAGCAGTGGTGGCTGCTCCATCGCTGGAGGTGTTCTAGGCCAGGTTGGATAAGGCTTGGAGCCCCTGATCCAGTGGGAAGTTCCCCCTGACAGGGCAGGGCATGTGGAATTACCAGATGATCTTCAAGGTCCTTTCCAACTCAAACCGTTCTGTGATTCAAATTTCTGAAGTCTCAAAGGCCAAGCAGCCCATACTGGGACGCACTGAAAGAACAATGAGTTGGAAAGTTGTGGCAGCGATCGCATTTCCCTAAGGTAGTCAAAAAAAGAAGGGCATCCAAAAAGATGAACAGGAAGCTGGAAGCTTAGTTGGTAGCTGATTGATTATTTCTGGGTATTGAAACAATGGACCTCCAGCATCCTGGAGGCTGATCCCTTCCCTGATAATGCCTACAGCTGAGTTCTTGTGTGATCTTGGGTAAATCATACAATCTTCTCATGTCTCCACTATGGACTTGAAAGAAAAAAAAATGTCTCATAGGACTCTTTTTGGAAGAAAATGCAAATAAATTATAAAGAAAGGTGCTCAGCTACTCTGGCGGTGCTGGACGTACATGTAATGATATTGCATTAAGCACGCTTCCTGGCATTGATCTGTAACCCGAGCCAGTGTGGGTTTAAAATGGTGACTGCAATACATCCACCTTGTAATTTTTGAACTCAATCAATAAGATGGTTTAACTCTCCATTGATCAAAAATTGATTGTTTGGGGAGCCACCATCTTTTTCAGACACTTCCCAGTTACTTCAGTTCTCAAAGGATATCCAGTTCATCCATGGGCTATTAATGAAGTTTACGACCCAGGTTATTTAGGAAGTCTGCGTAGATAACCAGAAGAGCTTTAAAATAAATGAAATGAGGAACTGATTTGCATAAAGGAGGTGCTGCAATATTAACTTCTTTCTTTTTTTTCTTTTCTTGTATAGCTATTGGCGAATATGAAGAGCTTAAAGCAGAAAATAAGAAAGCGAAAGAAGAGGTTTGTATCTATTGATTATTTCTTTAATAATGAAGTGCTAAATATCAGACTACATAATTGGATGTGGGAGGTTGTCTGGTTTTGTGAGTTCATCTGGTTACTTAGACAGTGTCACTCATAAATACTATTTGTATAGATGTTTAACATCTTTGTTGGAGACATGGACAGTGCAGTTGAGGGCACTGTCATGAAGTTTGCCAATGACACCAAGCTGTGTGATGCAATCGACATGCTGGCAGGAGGGGATGCCATCTGGAGAGACCTGGACAGGCTTGAGAGGTGACCCATGTGAACCTCATGAAGTTCAATAAGACCAAGTGTAAGGTCCTGCTTCTGCTCTGGGACAGTCCCAACCACCAATACAGCCTGGGTGGAGAATGGATTAAGAACAGCCCTGAAGAGAAAGACTTGGGGGTGCTAGCTGGTAAAATGCTCAACATGAACCAGCAATGTGTGTTTGCAGCCCAGAAAGGCAACCATGTCCTGGCCTGCATCCAGGGAGGGATCCACTGCATCCAGTGAAGGGAGGGGGTTCTGCCTCTCTGCTCTGCTCTGGTGAGACCTTACCTGGAGCCCTGCATTCAGTTCTGGAGTTCTCAGCACAGGAAGGACATGGATCTGTTGGACTGAGGCCAGAGGAGGCCATGGAGATGATGCAAGCGCTGGAGCACCTCCCATATGAGTACAGAGAGTTGGGTTGCTTCAACCTGGAGAAGAGAAAGATCCACAGAGACCTTATAGGAGCTTTCCAGTACTTAAAGCGGGCCCACAGGAAAGCTGGGGACTCTATCAGGGAGTGCAGGGCTAGGACGAGGGGGAATGGTTTTAAGCTGAAGGAGGGGAGATTGAGTTGAGATATTAGAATGAAATTATTTCCTATGAGGGTGGTGAGGCTGTGGCAAAGGTTACCCAGACAAGTCGTGGCTGCTCCATCCCTGGAGATGTTCAAGGCCAGGCTGAATGGGGCTTTGAGCATCCTGATCCAGTGGGGGATGTCTCTGCCCATGGCAGGGGTTGGGAACTGGATGGTCTTTATGGACCCTTCCAACCCAAACCATTCTATAATTCTATTTCTACATGTATTAAGGAGTAATGAATCCAACTCCCAGAAGCTATTCTGGCTGTTCCACTCTAGAAAATTGCTATAACTATTTATATATATATATATTAAATGATTGCTTCTGTAGCCAGTTTGCATATGGTTACAATGTGAGCTTAGACCAAATCAAGTGTTTAGGTATTTTTAGGAAAACTTGTTTCTTTTAGATCTAACCCTTGTTTTAAAATTGATTTGCACTGTGAGTGTTACTGAAAACAGAGTAGACCACCACCTTCCCTTACCAAGCACTTCTGGAAGTTCAGAATGAAGGAATGTGATTTGTCAAGGTATTTCAGTTATTCCTCTTCTCCCTCAAAAAACCTCAAACCCAGTTTTTAATGGGAGAGCAAAATGTCTTATCTCAACTTGCAGAATAAAATGGATTTGCAGTCTATCACCCATCCTTCTGTGAGATCTGTGTGCCTGTCCAACTTTGAAAACAGGCTTTGAAAGCATGGACTGAACTTTGTACATTAGTCTGGGCTTCATTTTTTAACATTTAGAGTACTGGACTAAGAAATAATGACACCTTTCTAGGTTGTTCATTGTAATTGTGATAAACTGTCTTCCTAGTAGTTAAATTGAATACATTTGATGAGGTATCTCTTCCCAGCCAGGTCTCTTGGTCATTCAACACGCCTGCTTTCTGTGAGGAAGCTGACAGGAACAGAAAACTCTGCGAGAGATTTGAAGGCAGCGTTATGTTGCATAAATCCATATCAATGTGCAAAAGGTTTTTAGCAGATATGTGCCAAAAGAAACCATGGCTGGGAAAAGCCCCTTATCGGTTCTGGATAGCGAGGAAGGCAGAGGAATCAGTGCTACACTGTATTGTAAGCAGAAAATTCTCCTTTCTCCAGTGTTAGTGAGCTGCAGGAACAGGTTAGTTTTCAAATCTCTGTTAGCTGCCAAGGCATGTAGGTTTAATTTAGCTTTTTGTGAAGTCCTTTCTGAATGGTAAGTTTTAGTCCAGCTGATATAAATGTTCCAATTCAAGGCTGTATTGGGAAGACCTTGTGCTTAACTACTTTTTCATTATTAAAGAAAACCTGAAGCTTATCTTATCATTACGTTTCAGCCATGATTATGCTTATTTCCACTGAGCTCAGCATACTGTGCTTCACTCCCTCCCACCCACTGGCTCCCTCCTACCCACTGACCTTTTTGTGTCTTTTACTGTGCTTGCCACTGCATTCCTGTTATGCTGTCCCACTCCAGAGCCTCAGATAACCCAGGAAATCTGCCCTCTGGTTTTGCTGTTGAGAAGACTGTAGCAGTTCATCTCAGTGCTTGGAAGAAAAAGATGATGAAACTGAGTTAGTCCTGTTAGCCCTGTATCCTGTCTCTGCCACCAACAGGGAGAGGGGGGAGTAAGAGCACATTTAACACCTCCACAGAGCATGCTTCAAGTCTTCAAACCACTTGCAGCCTAGGGACTTCCTCAGCTGTGTGTGGTTTGAGTGTGTTCTGCCCTTCACAGCTCTCTTCCTTGAATTTGTCCTGTCCCTCACCAGCCCATGCTGGTTGTTGGCTTCCATCGTGTGTGACGAGCTCCACACCAGGACTGTCCACTGCATTAAAAATGGGCTCCCCAGCTTTGCCTGGAACCCAAGTCCTACGAGCTTTGGTGTTTCTTCAACAAAGCTTTGTTTAGGTTGGAGGAGAGGGAGGTTTGAGGAGGCTTTTCTTGAGCTGCTTCAACACAGGAAGGATGTGGATCTTTAGAGCGAGTCCAGGGGAGGCCATGGAGATGATCTGAGGAATGGAGCATCTCCCACATGAGGACGGGCTGAGAGAGTTGGGGTTGTTCAGTCTGGAGAAGAGAAGGCTTCAGGGGGACCTCCCAGTACTGAAAGGAGCTACAGAAAAGCTGGAGAGGGCCTCTTGGTCAGGGAGTGCAGGGGCAGGACAAGGGGGAATGGTTTTAAGCTGAAAGAGGGAAGATTGAGATGAGATTTTAGGAAGAAATGTTTTCCTGTGAGGGTGGAGAGGCCCTGGCGCAAGTTGCTGAGAGAAGTAGTGGCTGCCCCATCCGTGGAGATGTTCAAGGCCAGGTTGGCCAAGGCTGAAGCATTTCCATGGCAGGGGAGTTGGAACTGTATGGGCTTTAAGGTCCCTTCTGACCCAAACCATTCCATGATTCTATGATATTTTCCTTTGAAGGCCATTCCAGTGGACATTTTTGTCAACAAAATTGAGATTAAATGAGGTGATCTGAGGTTGTTTCTTGCATTTGCTCTTCTTTCTTCCTTGCTCCTTTCTCTCACAAGACTCCTTTCCCATAACTGGGTATCTCTAGCCACTCCTTTGTACTCCTCCTGAAGGCTTGTAAGATGTTTTTTTTCCAATTGCTTGTATAAGAGCTGAAAATCCTCCAACTCTGAACACATGGGGATTTCATCCCCAGCCGGGCAAATTAGTTAAGCACATGCTCAGGGTTGGAGGATTTTCCGTTGTTATGCAAGTATTCTCCATCTAAGATCCTCCATCCTGCAAATCGGTGCACTTGTGTAAGCAGTCCTGCTGAATTGTTTAAGGTGCTTGGACTCAAGTGGTTACGTGTGAGGCCCTAAGTGCATTTCTTCCACAGAAAAAAAGAATCTGCTGATACAGAGTTCATGGTTATGTTTGCTTACAGTGCCACTACTGGAAGAAGCTATTCCTTGTGTTATTGCAAGGCTGGGCAATCCTGAAAGCTTGTTACCATCTCCCTGACTTTTTATCTTAGTTTATGCTTTGTAAGATCAAACCTGATATTGGAGGAAGTCTGGCACAGGGTATCTCTGCATGTGGATTAGGAAGCTGGGGGTAACTTCTGCTCCCGCTCTGCCACTTGTTTCGCTGTGAGTGTAAGCAAGTGGTTTCCTCTGCATCAGCTGTGGTCACAGAACTGTGCTGACAGGAGGAAGAGAAGAGAAAGTTAATCTTTGCAGATTATTTGTGGGAAGTACTCTGCAGAAGTGAGATAGCATTCTGTATGGATGTGCTTTTGATGCTTTTTTTTTCCTAAAGTCATCAGTATACTTGTACGGCTCTGAAAGATGAGCTGTGTAGAAATGATCCTGGTTTATGGCAGAAACATAGAACTTGGTTCATAATGGGCAGCCAGTTTAAAACAAGGCATAATTTTAATTTTAGAAAAGTTATGCATTGTTCCATATTTTTTTCTTAAGATTAAAAAGCAAATTGGCAAAATTTACATAGGTTACTTTGTTCGAAGTGCTGCTGCTTAAATGGATGCTAATAACCTTGAAAATTCAGGAACAGAATATAAGATCTTTAACCTGCAGTCTCTTTTCCTGCTTGCTTTGCTAAGCTGCCAGTTTGGAGGCTGCTGGTGAGGTCTTTGACAGAATTGGTGCAGGCTTTTTTTTATTAACATTTTTAAATACTTTCAAAAACCGGAGCAAAAATTACATTGGGAGATCATTTCTCTTAGGCCATCCTTTTAAATGATGCAGCTGACTAAACAAGCATACTAGCACCCAATAAATAGATAACTAACGTTCAGTTGCTCACAAATGTAGAGAACTTAATATGCAGTTCTGACGTATTCAGAGTCAGATCATGAATAAATATTTGACTACGTGCTAATCAGACAGAAATGACTCTGAACGCTGGTTTTGACAGTGTTTTGTCATGCTGCCAGTTGGGAAATAAAGGCAAGACAGCTTTCCAAAACAGTAGGTGTAATACTGAATCTCTGATACATCATTCATGGTGTTTACTCTCTTAAAGCACATCTATAGAGTGGATTATATGTTTTATCACCAAATGGGAATGGAGGAGGGAGTCTGCCCAGATGACATGCTCATTCTTTCTGTAAGCAGAGTATAACAAATGCCATAGGAGACTTTTGAGCACTGTACCAAAGTCATTATTTTAGAACAGGCATTAATTCCGCATAAATTTCACAATCTGTGCAAATGAAAAAGAACGTATCTTGTGTTGCTTAGCAATGGCTTAATTGACTATATGGCTATTACGTGAACTTCTTGCATCTTAATATCTGAACTGAACAATCTCCTCCTTGTTTTTGCCCTTTGAAGGCCCTTTACTGAAGTCAGTAGGAGCTTATGTGCAAAAGAGCTGGCAAAGAAGCAGCTGCCTGTTAGAAGTGAACAGACAAGAAACCCAGGCCTCCCCAGAACTGTAGAATCATGGCATGGTTTGGGTTGGAAGGGACATCAAAGCCTATGTAGTTCCTACGCCCTGCCATGGACAGGGACACCTCCCACTGGATCAGCTTGCTCAAAGCCCCGTACAATCTGGCCTTGAATACCTCCAGGGATGGGGCAGTCACAACTTGCCTGGACAACCTGTGCCAGTACCTCCCCACCCTCACAGAAAACATTTCTTCCTGATGTCTCATCTCAATCTCCCCTCTTTCTGCTAAAACCCATTCCCCCTCATCCTTTCCCTGCTCTCCCTGATAAAGAGCTCCTCCCCAGCTTTCCTGCAGTACTCTTTGAGTACTGGAAGCTGCTCTAGGGTCTCCCCAAAGCCTTCTCTTCTCCAGGCTGAACACTGCCAACTCTCTCAGCCTTTCTTCATACAGGGGGTGCTCTAGCCCTCTCATCATCTCATGTGCCCCTCCTCTGGACTTGCTCCATCTGCTCCATGTCCTTCCTGTGCTGAGGACTCCAGAACTGAACGCAGGACTCCAGGTGATGTCTCGTCAGAGGAGACCAGAGGGGCAGAATCACCCCTCAGCAGTTAAAGACAACCTCAACTTTTCTAAGTCTTTGCTAGATTGGAGATAAACTGGGTTTTCTTTGGTAGGAGTTGTAACAGCTCTGCTTGGATGGGTTTGATTGCAAGACGAAAAAGCAAAGTTCTTTCCATTGATTGTTTCAGCAAGTGCAACAATCTCCCGCTCTCTTTTTCTTCCTGTTCTTCATTCTGAAGCACAGTAGCAGTGAAAGGAAAAGATTCAGAAAGCAGCAACTGGGAGCAGGAATTGCTCTGCAGAGACTTGAAGGTACAGCCTGTGATTGTGCAGAGAAACACGCATAGCTGTCAGGAGAACAGTCACCTTGACGTGGTCCAAATGGAGCTCTCTGTGCAAATAGCACTCACGGTGTAGTGGAAATGGTCATTTAACTTCCATTTTGCCGCATGGGGAAAGCTGTTACGCTTTACCGTGTGTTGTTGGAGTGTTTTTGAAGGAGTTTTTCCCCAGTGGTTGGGACAGGGAGTGTTCTGAATCCTCTGCATCAAGGTTTCTATCAATAAGAAAGTGTCCTGTTGGCTTCCAGAGGCAATGGATCAGATCCTTACAATGCTAATCTTCCTGTTTTTTAAACTGAGCATTAAAAGCCCTTGCTCACTTAATGTGCAGTGGTCTGAAAGCTTGTAGCATGCAGAAAAATCCGTGGGTGAAACATGCCAGTGTGGTTACAGTCTCTTTCTTGTGAAATAAGGAGAGGCAGCAGCTCACACTGATCCTCCTTTTGCAGCGGAGCTGTGCTCTGCAGGAACAATCAGAAATACTCTTTCTGCATCTTTTACTGCCTTCTGTTCTTAGATTGCACTTCTGCCATCAAGGTAAGGTACTGAGGAAACTGAGAGGGAGGGCAGTGAGCGGCAAGGTTCATGCACAGACTTCCCTTCCACACCTCTCCTGTGCAAGGTTCTCTGAAAACAACTTCTTTGTTAGCAGGGCCAGATGAGAAACGGTGAGTCCTGATCTGATGCTGCCTGCTTAACACGTCTTGCTCCTTCTGCAGCTCTTACTTGTTCCACAGACCTTTACAGCAGCTGGTGACTGACCTGTCCCTCCGACTCGGCCACTGTTGCTTACCTCGTCACCCCACTGCCATAAGAAGAGAGATTGCTTGTTGAGTGCAGCTCTTTTTGCTCCAACAGAATCATCAGCAGCAGCTTCCAAAGCCTTTGGGAGGCTGACCATGTGATGACAGCAATGGCCTTCTCTCCTTGCCCAAGAGCAGGACAGGGTCCTCCGGAGCTGATAGAAGGGCTCTCTTGAATTTCGCTGCCTTTAATTCTGGCTCTCTCCCTTCTTCTTACTGAACAGCGGCTCCTTTCCCAGCTACCTCAAAGTGGGTCTCCACGTGGAAAAAACTGAAAATCGAGTAAAATCACGTCAGGTTTTTTTTCCCAGTTCTGTTCCAATGACCGGAGTCCTTGTGACTGCAGTTACAGTGTAAGGAGCTCAGGCACATAGGTCTCTTCCCGAAGTTAACTCTTGGTCTTTGGCTGATTTATTGCTCTGAGCATCCACAGCCGCCTGTGAGGAAGGATGTCTGGTTTGCCGTGTGTGTCAGACGCGCTGTGTGCCAGTCATACTTCCCCTCGGGTCATGTGTTTGTCACCATGTGGTTAATCACTGACAGTGCCTCTTGTGAAGTTTACTCATTCCTGTGAGTTCTTTCATTTGCCTGTAGAAGAGATTTTCTTAGAGAAGGCTATTAAATGTCTTGTTATTCTTTCTCTTTGAAGAAACCTCTCCTTCATAAGTTTGCAGTCCTGCATAGTATTAGCATTAACCCCCAGATTAATAAGTCTGGGGTGATGAAAAATCCTCAAAGTATGAAAATGAGTATCCTTCCCTCTTCCAGCTTTGTTCACAGTATTATAAAACTGTACAGCACAACCCTGTTTATTGGCTTTGAGGTTTTTCTTGCCCATGGTAGCTATAGAAATATAGGTCTTTCTTCAAAGTCTATTTCTGTTAAAGTACCTAGACCTAAAGCAAATTGACATGCAAAATGTTGCTTTTACTGCTATGTGGATGACCTTTTATCTCAGTTTTGGATAATAAGACTCTTCTAAAATATTTTCAGAGTAGCTGTGAATGGGAACCTAAAATCAAGTACAACTCACTTTCATACTCTGAATAATGAATTTTTTATGCGTCAATTCCATTGATCTTACATGACTGAGAATAAAAAGAAATGATGCTTTGATAGGTTTCTGTACATTATTGTGCTGACAGTTGATCTTTGTTGATTTTGCATGTTGTGACTGACTGCTAATTAAAGAATTTCATTTTGATTTTTGCTTCTGCTACAGTGTGACAAAATCAAGCAAGAACGAGATGAGGCTGTCAAAAAACTGGAGGAGTTTCAGAAAAGTAAGTTGATAGTGGGAATTTCTGGGTTTGGAGAGTGATGAACATCAGTCTTTCTACTCTACAGCAGTGGACAGAATGCTGAGATTCAGGTCCATGTGCTGTTTCTCCTTCAAAGCCTTGTTTCAAAGAGTTAATGCTGTGGGATTTTGACAGTTGTCAGACTAACTGCTGTCACAGTGTTTACACTTCTGCCACAGGTAGCTGTTCTTAAGATGGGAAGTGGTGTAAGTACAATGGTACCTATCTCACCTGGATTCTGCAAGTCACTTGTAGAATGATACATGGTTGGATTGAGTGGGATTTGGCCCTTTTGCTGAGATTGCTAATAATCATGGCAATTTTTTCACAAAGAAGTAAAATTACTTTAATCCTAGACACACCAATTGAGTTTTTTAGGATGAACTGCTGCCTCTTAATTTCTGGAGCAAGTTCTGTCTTGTCTGGACTGTGAGAATGTCAATATTCTGTTCTAAACTTTTATGGTAATGGTTCTATTGAAGCTCTATGGTGTCTGAAAGCAACAAAGCCCATCTAATGGGAGTAGAAGTATCCTACTGGAATAGCTCCTTGGAAGAGACAGTTACAATAAGATTGTGGTCTGTTATGTCTGGTTTGTGCCAGCACGGTGAGCTGCACGATGAAGCATCGGGAATGTGGATGGAGTTAATGCAGGACAAGGAAATCACATGGTCTGCACTTTTGTGTGACTGCCTTAACAGAGGAGTTTGCTCACTTCTGTTTTGTAATTGTTTGTATGATACAAATATGGAAAAGAATCTAAAATCAACAGGAATCATCTACTGTCTCAAATGATCGTAGATAACTGTTCTGTGAGGTAAGAATGTTCTCTAAGAAGTCTAATTCCTCTGGAAAAAATTGTAGCCTGTTCTGTTTTTGTTACGATACGAGGAGTACCAGAGCGTGGCAGAAAATGTCAAGTAGTTAAGACTTAAAATTTGAAGTAATATTTGATGTTGTAAAATTTTATAGGTTTCTTTTATCTTCCTTTCACATTTTTAAAGGACATACCTTGTAAACATAGTGATAAAATGCCAGGAATATTAGGATTTTAAGGCAATAATAGAGCCCATTATTTAAATGACAATATAAAAGGCAATTATATTGATGAAGAGCTACATCGGCTTTGTGTCTGTGAATAAACTTGGCCTGTACTCAGCTTCTATTTGTTCTCCTGGCATAAACACATATTGTGTGTGATTCCAGTTTAATGGGGCCCCGTTTGTATGCCAAGCAGCTGCATTTTAGGCCCTATTGCGTGATTTCATAGCTCTCTGAAAATTGGTTCTATTGAGCACAAGAGATAGAAGGTGGTGGTGGTGGGGAAAGCTTCAACACACAATCATTTCTTTTCAATTGGAGCCAGCAAGGTTGATGACAACATGACCATTGTGTTATAATGATAAGACCACTAAGGATCTGTACCTCTCATCAAGGCTTTCACACAACAGCAGATACAATTTAATTCACTGCTCTGTCAGCAGTGCTGATACCATTATGCCGTCTGTCTCCACAGTTATAATCACTGTCCTCCGAGAAATGCAGTTGAAATGATCTTGAGCAGTCAAAGAAACTCTCAATTAAGGCTGCCACTTCCAATGTGTCAGATTGTGTCTTGTGCACTTGGTACAATTTTCACTTCCAATCCTGTTTATTTACAATGTCTACCAGTAATTATGCTTAACATGTCATTTAGTGAGGGTGCCCCTGCCAAGGAGATTGTTGGGTGCTGCAGTACCATTGAGTGGGAGTTTCTCGCAGTCAATGCCATCAGCGGCTTTTAGTCCCTGATGGGATGCAGTAGTAATGTTGATAATGCAAGTATCGTGCTCATCAAGTCATAATTAGATGCCACTCAAATGTGCCACTTGTAATAACAGTGTTGATTCATGTTTTCTCGGTGACTGCAACTACTAATTAGTTAAGTGGTTTTTGGTTGGCCTGCATTTGCTGCGGATTATTATTACCCCTGAAAAAAACTGTCAAGGTTAGAGATGTTTCAGGCCACTTAGTGCTGCTTTATGAATTTTAATATTGACATAATAAGAACTTTGGACAGACTTAGGAAATAATGTATTTTTGTATTTAATTTGGAAAGACTTTTTTCCTCCGAGTTAATCATAATTGCAGGTTAATTAAGTTTAAATGAACCAAGAGTAATCCCTAGTTCTGCCATGTGAGCCCAATCCTTGTTTCCCAACTTTAGCCTTGCTGGAGGGCGTTCAATTTCTGTCTGTGAAATGAGAGCAGCTCTGCATCTCCACTGTTTTCTCGACCTGCCCAAAGCATTTTATTGCTCCAAATCCCCAGAGCTAGGTAGAATAAAACAGAAGAGAGATGGACATGTAATACCTGGAGCTTTACCTCTCTCAAATTAAATGTAGCAGCTGATACGGCACACTCAGAGCAGATAATTTCTCCAAAGCCAGAAAAAAGGGAAATAAAAAAAACAGCCGAAGAAAGAGATGTGGTTGCTGTGCTGTTAGAAGACTTCATGTGAATATAGTTTTTTGAACCATGATTTCCCAATACTCTGCTCTGCTCTTTTTTCTTTGACTGCTCGTGTTTTGTAGAACTCATCTCACATGCAGCTACTGGTTTGGCAGGGAACTCCAATGTGCTGCTGTTTCCCTGTGTTAGTAATGAAAATATTAGTGTTATTATAGAATAGTAGGAAGGGACCTTAAAGGCTAACCAGTTCCACCCCCCTGCCGTGGATAAGGTTGCTCAAGGCCCCATCCTACCTGGCCTTGAACACCTCCAGGGATGGGGCAGCCACCACTTCTCTGGGCAACCTGGGCCAGGGCCTCACAGGAAAACATTTCTTCCTAGTATCTGATATCCAAGCTCAATCTCCTCTTTCAATTTAAAAACATTCCCCCTCATCCTACTCCTGCAATCCCTGATCAAGGGTCCCTCCCCAACTTCCCTGTAGCACTTCTCAATACTGCAAGGCTGTGTAAGATCTCCTTGGAGCCTTCTCTTGTCCCGGCTGAACAACTGCAACCCTTTCAGCCTGTCCTGATGGATCAGGATGCCAGAAGCCAAGGATGAGTTGTGTCAATGAGCAAGGTGGGAATGGGAAACTATTGCTGGGTTTCCCACTTTGCTCCAGTCCCCTCGTACTACTTGCAGCTTGTCCCTTAGAAGATGAATTTTGGCACTAGCGAAGTACCTATGTACACCTGGAAGTCCGGAGGAACAACAAGCCAAAACACATCTGTACTTTTAAATGTCCTCTAACTTTTGTTGGTGTCCTCTGTTACAAAATAAGATTGGTTCTGGTTACTCTAAGAGTATTGTTTATCTTTGATGATGTGTACTCACTGTGGTAACAGGGACCCTGTAAGTGCCAAAGACAGATGCGTCTCTTGCTTTTCCAGCTGTGACGGCAAATACAGCAGCACAGCCACGTATTTCAGATGCCATCAGATAGCTTGCTCTCAGCCCTGGTCTCACAGAAGGTTTTGTGGTGTCTGACTCTGTGTAGGACTCATGGCAGGGTGTGAGACCACAGTGCTTACTTTAGAAGCATGCTCAAGGGCAGAGGGACTTCAAATAAGAAACAGTTCAGACGTTACAGCCAAATAGTAATACAAAACTTATGTTATTTGGCTGAGGCTGTCAAAAACTCAAGCAGTTTCCACCAGGATTGTATCCGTCAGGGTGTATCCCAGCTGCTGCAGTCAGCTTTGAAGCTCTTGGGGCAGAACCAGAAGAAGGAACTGTGCTGTGCTGTGCTAGTGGTTGGATTGCAGTGGAGCATGTGCTGTAGGAGACACTGCAGATACAAAGGCTGTGGTCGCTTAACTCCTTTCTCCACTTCCCAGTGAACTTGCCTCAGGCCTGTGCTATATGACCAACCATCAGCTCTCCTTGCACAGTGTGTTTTGTGTCTGTGATAATACTTAAAATACTATTTACACCTGGAAAAAAGGTGAGAATACTCTTTCTAAGATACCTGAGTTAATCTGTTGAGGTTCTAGTCTTCTAAAACTGGCATCCATACCAGATTTTCATAGGATTATAGAATGTTTGGGTTGGAAGGGACCTGAAAGCCCATCCAGTTCCAGTCCCTTGCCATGGACAGGGACAACTCCCACTGGACGAGGTTGCTCAAAGCCCCATCCAACTTGGCCTTGAACACCTCCAGAGATGGGGTGTCCACAAGGTGAGGCATTTTGAAGAGAATTCTGATGGCAGTCTTAAGGGTCAGCCCTAATGATCTTACTCTGAGTCCTCAAGTGTTAATGTACGGTTGGACTTCATGATCTCAAAGGTCTTTTCCAACCAACCAGTTCTATGATTCAATGATTCTATGAAATGAAGGTGATGAATGACAGTGGTCAGGGAGGCTCTTGCTGGCCTTCTACTTCCATAAGCTTACATTCAGTTTTCCAATTCCCTCTCCAGGGCTGCATACATGGCTTGAGAGAGTTGCTTAAAGCAATGAACCAGATATTCAATGTTCAGACCAGTTCCCATCCATGGGGATTATCTATAACTTCCCTGTATTTGAAATGCTTACTCAGAAAGCTAACAGAAAAAGATGTAATATTTTTGATCATGGGATGCATGTGTCAAATGCTGGAAAATATTGACTAACTGTTAAACTCTTCCCCTAGTATCTCACATGGTTATTGAGGAAGTAAACTGTATTCAGAACCATCTTGAAATTGAGAAGACGTGCCGTGAAAGTGCTGAGGCTTTGGCTTCTAAGGTGAGAAGAATGATGGTGATTCAGTTTTGTTTGATTTCTTTTCTGTTTTTATTGTTTTAACTTGAGATTGCATACATGTCTCTTATATGTTTTCATATCATCTTGTGGATCTGTGAAATTGTTTTGTAGTGGTGAAAACTATAAGCCACATGTAATACAATTCCTTTAAAGAAAAAAAAATACGTATTTTAATTTAGTTTCCCTTTCGGAACAGTAAATTGCAGACCAACATCAAGATATCTAGTTTTTATATGCGTTCAGGTTAAATGGAAAACAAGTTTTAGAACTGTCCTGTGTGAGATATAAAACAATAATGAGCACTTCAGTGTCTAAATCAAATGGAAAAAGTCAACCACTGCATTACATTTCAGGTGATTGTTTATGAAAGCAAAGCGAGGGCAGGGGAAAGGTGACCTCTACTGCTCTGTTGATTGCGTCTAGTCTGATGAATTTAGCAAGTGTGTAATTTTCTATATTCCATCTCATCAGAAGTGCATTATTATTAAAGAATGTTTTTATCTCCCTGTTATATATTTTTGGTCGTGTAAAATGCATCTGAGCCACTTCATCAGAAAATGGATTACAGCAATTTTGAACCAAATTTCATTAGCAATGCTGACTGCCTTTTTTTTTTCCTTTATTTTTTTTTCCCCATCCTCTGCCCAGAGTACATCCTTAGATATGGTAAAAATCACACCAGCAAGAAATCACTTTAATTTAGATGCATTAGCAATGTACTTTCTGGAGGTATTTACTTAATTGTTTGCATAATGACACTATATTAGAATTCATAAGATAGACAATCAGCATATAAGTAAGAAAATGAACGTATTTATGCAACTTTTCTTCTTTTCCACACTTTTCCTGTAATGCATATACAGGGGCAGCTCAAAGACTGGCTTCACCCCATGGGGCTGCTTTGCCAGAGCTGATTTGTTTGGTGCTGCAAGCTAGCTAAATAAGGTTCCTTATTAAATATCATTAAATAAGGTTTCCTTCCCACTTGCTCATTTTCATTCTTTGGGAGTGAGATGAAGAAGTTCTTAAGTAAATCTTCTGTAGCTGGGTGGCTGAGAAAAGGAGGGGGTCAAAGATGATTGCTTAGCTAAAACTTCAGGGTCAGCCTAACCTTGTTTTATTTCAAGGTAGATATTGGACTTCTGAAGTGTATGTTGACATCAATGAGTTCTGCGTCATTAGTAGAAAATTGAGCCTCATTGTCAGACCTAAATGTAGGAAATGCTGGATCGGTGGGTGTGCGGTCACCCCAAACATAGCCTGAACATCCTGAGACCATGCTGAGCTTGCTGAGAGCTGTTGTCATGGGGTGTCTAGAAGTGCAACAGTGAAAGAAGTGGCGAGAGTGAAACATTTGCAGCTATCTCTGTTATTCAGTTTTTCCTGGCACCTTGGTCAAGATGGACATGCCTTGCAGAACCTCTTCTCTATTGTCAGCCGACCAGGCATGTATTCAGGCATGCAGCCCAGAGTGGTTTCTGACTTGTGGTTTGACCCATAAATAATAGTTTTATGATACATCTTACGTGTATTGACTCTACAGCAATAACGGCTGAGAATGGAAAATAACTCAAAAGGATTTTGAGGTAATTCTGCCATGAATGGGATTATATTATTTGTGGTGTTTGTAGTCTATAAGCAAAATAAGAGTTTTATTTGACTGTTTGATACAGCTGGCAAAACCAGGTGAGTTTTCCGGAGCACAAGTCTTTCTCCGGGTTATTCAGTTAGGGCTCCTGTAGATGCTGGTACATGTTTAAGGATGAGAAGCTGAAACAGCTATCACAAAGAATGCGTAGTGTTAGGTAAGCTTGATAGTTGATTTGATTTGATTTGATTTGATTTGAGCCTACACAGGGTATTTATTAGTCAGAAGTACCAGAGAGGAAAGAAGGACATGGATGAAGCATCACATTGAGTTCAGGGCTACTCAGAGGAGAAAGAAGACAAGCTTCCCATCTTCAGACCATTTTATTGTTGAATGGGACATATAATGTAATGTTACCCTATAGAATCATAGAATGGTTTGGGTTGGAAGGACCCTCAAAGCCCATCCTGTTTCAACCCCCTGCCATGGGCAGGGACACCTCCCACTGGATCTGGTTGCTCGAAGCTCCATCCAGCACCTCCAGGGATGAGGCAACCAGGACTTCTCTAGGCAACCTGGGCCAGGGTCTCCCCACCCTCACAGGAAAACATTTCTTCCGAAGATCTCATCTCAATCTCCTCTCTTTCAGCTTAAATCCATTCCCCCGTGTCCTGTCCCTGCACTCCCTGGTCAAGAGCCCCTCCCCAGCTTTCCTGGAGCCCCATCCAGTACTGGAAGCTGCTCTAAGGTCTCCCTAAAGCTTTCTCTTCTTTAGCCTGAACAAGCCCAACTCTCTTAGTGTGCCTTTGTTTGTTGGAGTTTTTAATGATAAGGGAGAAAAAATACAGTTAACTTTATTTTTCTTCCTTGCAAAGCAGTTTAAAGACAGTGAAACTGGCTTCTTGCTGTTTGTTCTGCTCAACTTTCAGCTGAACAAAGAAAACAAGACCTTGAAAAGAATTAGTATGCTTTACATGGCAAAACTGGGCCCAGATATTATCACTGAAGAGATCAACATTGATGAGGACGATTCATCCACGGATACGGAAGCTAACTCTGGATCATGCAGTTCTGTGCATTGCCAGCAGCAAATAAAAGGTGAGTGTTGTTGCTGAGCCTACACCATCAAACAAGGCAAAGAGTGGTCATCAAAGGATGTCCAGGAAAGACTGTAAGAACTTGGTAGGCTTGTAGTGGTGCTGTGTAATGTGTACAGCTTGCAAAGTTACAGTGCAGTAGGAAAATGCGATGTACACAGCTAAGAAAATTCAATGTTACTGAGTCAGTAAAATAAATCATTTATCAGATCCCTCACAAAGTAAAAGTTAAGCAGAAGAGCAAGGTCACCTTGGTATTGCTTCGGCTGTAATGTCACTATTTCAGAGCTAAAAGACAGGACTCTTTGTTTCCATTATGTAGCTTTGTGTGCACAAGCTTCATTCATCTTCCAGAGCTATTGCCAAACATGCACCTTGAAAAGGGTATCCAGTGCATGGGTAAAACAGCAAAGCTTGGGAACATGGAAATACATTATTAAGAGAAATCTGTGCTTTATTAAGGAATTTTTAGTTCTTTTTGAAAGGCAGTACTTATTTCTGCGATCCAAAATCTGCCTGCCTTTGTCGTCTAACTTTGTGATGAAGTCATCACGATTCTGTATGTTGTTGTATCATCCTATCTAAAAAAGGGGAATGCCCACATTCTGCGTAGTATTTTTCTATAATAAGCAATTTTGCATCATGGTCATGTAGGAAAAGAGGCAGAGAATGGTGTGATCCACACTGTGCAACCCATCTGAACAGGAAAAAAGACCTCCAAGTTCCTCCTGTCTTTTATTGGAGAAAGATGTTACGGATATGTTTAAAGAGAGCAAAGCTGTGGCTGCGGATCTTCTCTGGATAATGAGGTCGATATGTCTGTTGTAAGACGTGACTTGATAATCCAGTTACCATAAATTTCAGACTATTTGGTTCAAGAATCTTCTGAGAAAACAGGTCTTTTTATTTACCTGAGAAAGTCTGTGCCTTTAATTTGGAGGAAAATAAAATGGAGGCTCCTGAATTTGGGGGTAGGAAGTGATGTACACAACATTTTCAAGATGTGACACCAGACAGAGGGACATCCACCATGTCATCATCATCTGCTATTGATTAGCAACAATTTTTTCAGCTTGTGGCTGGTAGTCAGCAAACAGCATTGCTATGAAATCCTGGAAGTAGGAGGGGAATGAGAGGACTTAATGCATGCTAATATGTATCAATACACTTACATTTTTCTGGTGGTTTTATGTTAACCTGAACCTTGATATGTTATATATGCAAACCGATCTCCTGTTAAGAAGTGATTATAATCAAATGTT
Source organism: Phaenicophaeus curvirostris (assembly GCF_032191515.1). Lineage (NCBI taxonomy): Eukaryota > Metazoa > Chordata > Aves > Cuculiformes > Cuculidae > Phaenicophaeus > Phaenicophaeus curvirostris. The sequence goes on along the minus strand of NC_091400.1, from coordinate 9,587,157 downwards.
TTATTACATTGTGAATTTAATTTATTTCATATTTTGATAATTAAGGAACAGAAATTCTGAGGGGAAAATTACAAGCATTAGCTCTTCCATCAGTAAAGGTTCTGTTCTGACTCTGTTCACATAATGTTACAAAGACCATAAATTGGCAGCTGTTCAGGACAATTTCTTTGGTGAAAACCTCCCAAGTATTAACTGCCTGTTGTTTTGTTTATTTCCCTTTTGACAAGAACTCATGATCCAAAAAGAACTAAAGTGCATTAATTTGTTTTAAGGGACGCCTATTAGAAATTGCTTTCTGCTCCCTCCGTAGCAGAGGCTCTGTGATGTGGCAGTCTCCTGAGCGGGGCTGAGGACGCTCTGTGGTGGCAGGGTTGGCCTCGTTATAGCAGAAAATGAATCATTCAGAATGCAAACGAAGACGGCGATGCTGAACAAGGCGACTTACCTCAACAGAGTAGATCTGAAACTGTGGCCCAGTTATAGAGCTGTTACTTGACACTTATGTGAGGTTCCTAAATTATTGAGGATGTATCTTGAATGAGACTGGTACTTTGTATGCAGCTGAGGTGTTTCGTACTCGATTTTGCTTGCATTACTCTATTCCCTTTGTTGTTTTCTTCCAAGAAAGGAATATATTTTTCATTTCCTTCCTCCAACTGTAGAGCTGCGAGATCAAATCATATCTGTTCATGAGGAAAAGAAGACCTTGGCCATTGAACTGGAAAACCTGAGGTGCAAACTTGTAGAAGTAATTGAAGAAGTATGTATTGTACTATGGAAGGCGAGACCATGTTAGCGTGTAGTCGGTACTTTTGGTATCTAATTTTGTTAAAAACACTCAGTTGTGAAGTTAATTGAATACTATCTAATCGCAAGTCCTGCCAGCCTGCCTGTATGATGGAGCACTTAGGGTGTACACCTCGAAAGGGTCTTCTGCGTCAGAGCCCAGCCTGCTGCTGTCGCCAGCACATGACTTTCCATGATCTGTTCTAATGCCTGTATTATTAGTCTCATCGCCCCTCACCCATCCCAGCCCACGGTTTTTTTTTCATTTCCTTAAACCTGTGGATGTGCAAGAAATACCTTGGCAGAATGTCCGGTTTAATCACTGGTGCTACTCTGTTGAGCATATCTTGAGTTTAGCCATTGGCAGTGCCCTGTCATGGTAATTAGACCAGCAAATTGGCTTTTTGAGCCAGCAGAGTTTCATTCCTGCTTGAAAACTGGATAAGCCATGTACTGATGCAAATCAGGACTTAGTGGCTCTTCCTGTCTGTGCAACGCTTGCATTCAGAAAGACACAGCTGACAGCTCTTGGACAATAAACAGAGCTCAGGAAAGAAACCAAAACAGCAGCCTGACTATATTGAAACACACACAGTCAAGGGCAAGCTGGTAACTTTTGAACCAGGTGCTATGGCGCCTCATCCTGAAAGGTCCCAAAGATGTTGTATTTGCAGCTGCGACTGGTACGTGCCACAAGAATGGGCCATGGGAGCCCTGTGTGAGTAATTCATAACACTTTAATGCCTTCTATTACTGGCTTTCTAAGTTGGGGTAAAAATGCTTTCCATACTGCTGGAAACCCTGAGATCAAGCCAAAGCTAAGAAACAGAATTACTGAAAGCAAAATGTTGATTGCATTACATCTTGTGTATGCTTTATGCCTCAAACTGAAATAATCTTTTTTTATTTATCCCTTACACTTTTCTAGGTGAATAAAGTGAAAGAAGAAAAGGCTGCTTTGACAGCTGAAGTTAATAAGCAGCAAAAACTGTTGGAGAAATGTAACAGAGGTGTGTGGTCTCAGCAGGTTCTCTATCACTTTGCTACATCCTTTGCAGCAGCTTTGCTGTAGTACAAAGAGTGGGTTACAGAACTGCGACTGTGGTCTGACACTCAGCCTCATTGCTGCAGGCACTGCAGAAACACATGGACTATTCTCGACTGTCTCTACTCCAGGAAGATGTGACAGTGTAAATAGCAGGTTGGATGTGAGAATAGGAAAAATTTTCGCTGTGTGGCATGAGCTGCAAACTAGGACAGCAAAGGGTCCTTCACAGAGATGGAGTTTCAACCTGAATCTTCTGTTTTCCTAAATTATTATATTGGCCTTCCTTTTAGTCGGGACACAATTAATTATTCTGAATATCTAGAGGCTTGGGAGAAACTTGTTGTTTCTTCAGAGGGTGATGAGGAAAAGGCAAGAGTGGTGGGAATGAGGTCAGTAGGATTTCCAAGTTATGGAAGGACGGCAGGGAGTTTCCTGGAAAGAGATGAGAGGTAAAATTAGGGCAGGGAAAGTCTAAAAAAGGCTCAGAAAATGAAAGCTTTTGCTTAATGAAAGCAAGTGCTTCCACATGAAAAATTGTTGACCCAAAAGAAGTTTAGAGAGGAGGGGAAAGATTTTAGTGCCTTGGATTACTGTGCCCTTTTCTCCTATTGCTGATATAACCTTGTAAAATTAAAAAATGTGTAAGTCTCCTCAGCTCTTTCACATTTTCCTGAAGTGGAATACAATGGACCTAGCTTCTCATGCCGGATTGTCTTGATGCAGTACGCATTCTGCCTTCAAAAGGCACTCAGTTATTTGTTCAACACTCCCTCATGGAAGTCTTCAACCACGTTCCTAGTGCCTAAAGTTATTCTGATTTATTTTCAAGTTGTTCCTCTGCAGTTGTGTTTTACTTACTTACCTGGGGAAGAAAAAGCTCTTAAGAAATCTCCCAGGAATTCTGAAAGAGGAAAGGGCAGGGCTACTGCTTTTGCACAGGAGGACCTGTGGAAGTAGCCACCTCTAAATGTGAAAATGCAGAAGAAAGGCGCAGTCTTTGAAGTAGTGAAGCTCCAATCATGCCATGGCTTTCTGCCAGTAATGTTCTCTTTTTCATATTTTCAAGGAAAGGCCTGAGTTTTGAATTATGGAGGAATGTATGAACTTTTAGTGGGAAATGATTTTCTCTCTTTTCCCTTTGCTGTCCAGCGTGACAGTGCCTTCTCCTCTGTGAATGCGGGGACTCTCTCAGCCGAGAGAGAGGAGGTTTGCATAGGAAGGTAGATTATACCACCAAGTGTTCATCTTTTACCTGTGTCATGATTTAGCAGTGTTGGGCTGATGATTGGACTGGATGAGCTTAGAGGTCTTTTCCAACCTTAATGATTCTATGCTTCTATTCTAAGTGATCACTGAGACGTGCTAAGAATCAATGATACTTGGGTATTTATAAATGATCCTTGCTGTCCTGGGCTGGGGCCTGCTCACAGCGGTGTGGGGAAGCATACACCGTGGTTAGTTTTAGCCGCCCACATGAGCCTGGCTTTTCTGAGTGCAGTTTAAATACGGGCAACACAAAATTGGTCTGCTTTCTTCCTCAGCCTGCTTTAAATCTTTGTTGTAAAGGGACATATCAAACCTCCCTCAAACCAGGAAGGCAGGTACATGACCTCCAACATAACATAGTGATCTTTGATAGATTTAGCAAGGCTCTCTCAAAGCTATGGCCGTTTATGCTGCAAAGAGGCAAAACATGATCTGTGCTACAATGCCAGTTACTAGAAATTTTGAGTCTAGGTGGGAGAAGCATTACTCTATTTAGAAGATCAGTAATTGTGCATTTATATAGTGAGGATTAGAGCAAACAGGGCAAACATTGCAAAGAAAATCATATACAAAAGTGTGAAATTTGGTTACACCTTCATTAAACATTTCACAGTACTGGGGGATAACAGCTTATCTGGGTAAATAAAGCAGTGGTTTCTTATTTTGATCCATTCCACTTTTGCTTCTGATCTTGTTCTGTTCTTCTAAACAGTGTCTGTGCTGGCAGTGGAGGAATATGAAGAGCTTCATGTAAACTTTGAACTGGAAAAAAACCTGCGGAAGAAAGCAGAGTCGTTTGCACAAGAGGTGAGTAGTCAAGAAGAAAGGATCTTGTAAAATGAAGACATTACAACTGGGCAAAAACCTACCAACTTTCGTGACTTGATTTCAATTCCCAGCTCTCATACAAAAGACATCTTTGAATGTCCATGTACCACTTAGCTAACATCTGTATTTCATCCATAAAAGGTTTTGCTGTTTCAACATCATTTATAAAGCACTTCAGAATTATCCATGCAGTCTTACCTCTTTTCCCTTTTAAAGCAAGGCTTTAAATTTATAATGGACTTAGTCAGCCACAACATTTCAATGTGATGTATGTAGTGGTTGGGTCTGGGAAGGATTAGCTGCCTTTCTACTGATATAATTGTGTTTTTCCTGAAAATGTATGCAAACTCACCAAAAAAGTTGCAAAATACAATATTAGTTGAGGTTTGTGCAAGTTTGGCTAGTATTTGACATATGCCTTTGGAATAACTGAGTGCAGGGAGCATTCAAGCTGAAAAAATTTGTTTTCATGTTCTAGAATAGGTATGAACTCCCAAAGAGGAAAGCGAGTTCCTGGGTGGCATTAGGGAATGGCTGGTGGTTACTCTGATGGCTTGTGTCTGGCAATATTTGCCTTAGAAAATGCTGACAAACTCTTTCATCCTGTTGACTGACCAAAGCCCTATAAAATCTTGAGTTTGTTTTTGGTTTGGGTTGTTCATATGCTTTTTCCGTTTGCACTCTGGATTTGGAGAGCTTGGCACTTGGGTTATATTTCCAAGCTTTTCTATGCCAAGCCAGATATCTGTTTTTTTTCAGGGAGCACAGGTTGAACGAAAGCCATTATAGATCAGAATTACATGAGTCATCAATACTGAAATATTGTAAATAAGGGAAATATCTGATGAACAGTAAAAAAATTTGAACATCTGGAAGCTAGGGGTGAGACAGGCAACCCTGACGTAGCTTTCACTCACTTTCTCGTACCTGAGAGCTCTCTCCCTCTGGGCTGTGTACAAATGCTGGAGAGCTTCAGGGCACCTGGGCCAAGGGTACTGGCTTCCATCATTTGATGAGACAACTTGTAATTGAAGTAAATTTAAACGTATGTAATTTGTATGTATACGCATACTTCAGTTTTCTACCTGTTGTTGTTAGTGTCTCTGCCGCATGTTGAGAGTGTGGCTGTACTTTAGGCAGAGCTACAGGGAATGAGAAAAGAGAGAAATTAAAATGATTTCCTAGTTATTAAAATCATAGAATAACCAGGTTGGAAGAGACCCACCGGATCATCGAGTCCAACCATGTACTGTTAATTCCCAGATTGTAAGCATAGAAATGGACTATCATGTTAGATTCAAGAGATGTGGGAGGGAAATCACTCAAGAGGAGGGATTTCTAAAATCGAAGAGACACAGCTTCCTCCAAACCTCACTTTTACTGTGTGGGATGGAGCCCAAATTCCTCTGTGGAGCAGAACTGGCTCAATAGCCCTTTGCCGTGGCTTCAGTGCTTTTGAGCCATTTACATTTTTATCAAAGGCTCACTGGGGTTTTTCAGAAATAAATTTGAATGGAATTTGCATTTTTATTAAAGATAGAAGCATTTATTAGTGACCAAAATTGTTAAACAAAACGTAACCTATGTTTATTAAGATTTAATTTGGATTTTTTCAGCATTGCTACCAGTTTGTGTTATAAAATATTGCCTTCTTTCAACAATTGTTCATATTTTAGGAAACCTGGATTTGTTCATTTCCCATGATTTTATGATAACTATTTTAATAATTCAAGTTGTTTTAAACCTCTTGAGGTGGTGCAGGCATTATTGTTTTATTTGCAGCGTTTGCTGACCGCTGTCTGCAAAACTGTTATTTTCAGAAGACAAATTTCGAAGAACGTTAAGCACGCTTGTTTCACATGTATTAATATCTGAATCAGTCTCACATCCACTGCTGCTTTGCTTTCTCTTCTGAAGCACAGAACAATTACATGCCTCTGTTCATTAAATGACAGCAGAAGATTGTACATAAAGGTCTTCTGTCTTTCAGGAATGAGTAATCTATAAGCGAGTAGGTAAGCTGGTTTTCAGATCATAAAAGAGTACAGGCTGATTCTCTGGGCCTGGAATGTTTCTGCTGTTTAGTTTCATAGCTGTGATATTCAGCCACTTATACATTTTGAAAGATGATATTTAAAGTACTTTTTGTATTTGAATAACAAGGTGACAGCCAAGCTGTTAAGTACGATGCCAAAGAAATGCTGGTTGTTTGCAAACAAGTAGTCCTTGGTTTTTGTCATTGTTTAATTGTTGTCTCTTCCGAAAAAATGGGCTCCTGGTGTTGCAGATTGACAACATAGCTCTTTAGTTGAGGCTTTTCATTCCATGATGTTCTTCAGTCAAAAACAGAGTCGTTAAACAGCGAGCTTCAGGCCTGTGTTACTTTTCCCTTTGTGTAGAACCTTTTCTTCATGCTGTACAGGAGGATATTTAGGAAGTTGTTTTAAAACACATGATCGTTGTGACAGCAAAGGCGCCGCTCATTTGCGTTTGGGGGACCTCACAGCATTTCACATGGCTTTAAAATTCCGTTATCAGTGGCCTGGTTTCACACGGATGGTGTCCCTTTAGTGACCTGAGACATTAGACAGACAGACTCTGGCCCACAACAGCAGAGCTTTATGCTCGACTGAGATTGTACGAGCATCCTCTCGCACAGATCGTGCCGAAGGTTGCAGCTGTGTTTTGAGAGCTGAGGTTTCTAGGCTGTGCTTACAGAAGCGGCTTGGATTGCGCTAAGGATGTGCAGGGATTTTCTGCTTGCTTTCAGCAGCCACGTGTTTTTGCTGTCCCTGTGAAATGTTTCTTGGCAAACCCAAAAATCCTGCTGGATCTTTGCTGGGGTTTTGCAGAATCTGTAAGGGTTAGTTGTGATCAACGGTGCAGTGTTGAGAGAAGGAAAAGCTTTGAATGAAGGGCAACACCATGTATGCAATACTTTGTCCTCGACTTCTTTTGAAGCAACCCTTGTTTGAGAGTTTAGAGGGGAAGCATATGAGAAGCAGCTAAAGTCACTTGGTCCTCCCTGAAGAAGAGAAGACTGAGGGGAGACCTCATTGCAGTCTACAGCTTCCTTAGGAGGAGGAGCTGATCTCTTCTGTCTGGTGACCAGTGGTGGGACCCGAGAGAATGGCAGGAAGCTGTGCCAGGGGAGGTTTAGGCTGGATGTTACGGAAAGGTTCCTCACCCAGATGGTGGTGGAGCACTGCAACAGCTCCCTGGGGAAGCAGTCATAGTGCCAAGCCTGAAAACGTTCAAGAAGCACTTGGACAACACCCTCAGACACAGGATGTGAGTGTTGGGATTGTCCTGTGCAGGGACAGGAGTCGGACTCGATGATCCTCATGGGTTCCTTCCAACTCAGAACATTCTATGATTCTGCAATTCCCTTTGGAAAAGGAAATAGGCTCCAAGTAATGTGGGCATCACCACAGCACCAGAGAGAAGACATCCAAACAGCATTTTTTAGTGTTTTGTGTTACTGTTTGTGACATTCCAGACAGCCAAAGTGACCTTTTAGGTCACTTAAATATGACCTTGCTGTGAAAGGTCTTGTTTGTTGACAAGCATGTTGTCTTTCCAGGAGTCTGAGATATCTGAAGCTTGCCTCAATGCGGGAAATTGGCCTGTGTATTCTGATGAACTCCTTTCTTCATAGAGTAGCTTCATCTTTTAGCATTGCCCTCCTGGGGTTGCATTGAGGCTGCGGTAGGAGGAGACCAGCTGAGTGGCTAGTGCAAGCTGCTTTTTGAAGGGATGCCCTTTGCGTCCTGCCCTTTGGACCAGTGAGGAGGATTTGCCACAGAACATGAGCATTTGGGAGTGCAGGTGTGAGGGATAATGGGTGGGCGAGCGTGTGTGCAGAAGCGAACACAGATGGGAGGGGAGAGACAAGGAGTGAGAGAGGGAGGGAGAGAGTGCATATAGGAGTGAGTGAACACTTGAAAATCAGAGCTTTTGATAAAAAAAAAATAATCCAATACAGCTTTAATTATAGTCATGCTGCTGGCACCGCCACAATATATATTTAATTAATCAAAAATGATCCAACTTCAAACATTAGAATTCACGCTCTTTAGAGGTTCTATAGAAACTGAGTAAATATTGTCAGCCGTGGTGTGGAGAGGGGGAAGGAAAAAGAAAGAGGGTTTGAAGTAAGTCACAATCCATTGTGAAAGGTACAGGAATCTGCATAAAAGAACTAAATAAATAGAGTGTGTAAGGGGCGGGGGCATGGAAAAATCTGTATCTACCTGAATAAAACAGGGTTGTTAACACAGGAATCTTGGCAAGCTTAACCAGAATTCTAGTGTAATGTTTTAAGAGACACTTTAAGATCTCTCAGCTCTTTCTAGAGCAGCTTATAAGAAAACAAAGGAAGGCAGAGAGTATCTTGAAGGCCATTGCAATAATATAGAGGCTAACCCTGAAAAGCACTCTTCCACAAAGATGAGCAAAATACAATACATACAGGCAAAGCAAGCCAAAAGGGGAGGAACACAGTGAGAGAAGTAAATGGAAAGTCTTAGCAATGTAAAAATCCCAGTTTAACAAAATAATCTGGCATAAATGATTTATTAAAGCATACATCCTGCCCTGCAACAATATTTTGTAAAGTGAACAGTTTATTACTGTCATGTGTGCTGGCATGGAGACACCCCTTTGCACCTAAAGTTACTCTGGAAACCTCCCTGAGAAGAGGCAGCGTGCTCTCATCGAGCTGTTGTTTTGTGTTCTCTATGTCTTGGATAAACAGAAATGAAGTATCAAACTGCTGAGCAGGGTTGCTGGGGTTCCTCTCGCTTTTGAGGCTAGCGTAGGATTTTTCAAAACACCCCGCCTGGAAAAGATGAAGATTTCCCCAACTGTTTATGGTTAAAACAGTTTGCGGTTTGAAAGGTGGAAAGGCTGCTTTCAAATGAACTGGAATCCAGGTGGATTAAAAAATAAAGTGGAACTGTAACATGCATCACTCATCTCTTCGTTGCCTTTTCCTCCTATTCTCAACACTTACTGATGCGTTAAAAAGCAAACTGTACCTGTGTCTGTTTTCCTAAATAACTATTCCACAATAATATGTTTGCGTTTAACTTATTTACCTTTCTAAACTGAAACAAGGGAAATTTAGATGAGATTTTAGGAAGAAATGTTTTCCTGTGAGGGTGAGGAGGCCCTGGTCCAGGATGCCCAGAGAAGTTGTGGTTGCCCCATCCCTGGAAGTGTTCAAGACCAGGTTGGGTGGGGCTTTGAGCAACCGGATCCATGGGAGCTGTCCCTGCCCATGGCAGGGGGGTTGGAACTGGATGGGCTTTAAGGTCTCTTCCAACCCCAACCATTCTATGATGCTATGACAATGCCTGCATCCTGTACCTGGGCCATGCACAGCTGACATCACTCAATCTGGGACTGAATCTTCCTTTATTGAAAGATAAAACGTGGCTGCCATTTTGTAAGACTTAGGAAAAATTGTCATTCGTAGCAGATATCTGCACTACGCAAGAGGTTACTTGCAATGGATTTGGTTTCCTCAGTGACACGAGCTCCAAAAGAACTCTTCCTCAGATGCATTTGTGACCTTTTAGGTTAATTTGTGAAGACTTCTGTATTAACGTGCTACCTCTGTGAGTGGATACTGCAAGCTCAGCACTCATGGAGCAACTCTGAACTTACAGACATTACATTCTGTGCGTTACCAGGGATAGTTCAGCAGCAACTGGTATCTGAAGGTAATTCATTTGCAGTCCAGCTGGTTGAACTGGAAATAATAATTAGAGAAAGGCAAAGTGGTTAGTACTTGAATTCTCCTTAGCTTGAATGTTGCCACTTCTGAAGCATGATGCAATGCTAATATGTTTCATCAGGCTTTTTCGCAAGAACAAGCTTCTGAAATGGCAACAGATGGATACTCTAGGAAACTCTATGGTCTCCCTTTCTTTTTTCTTTTTTTCCCAGCCCTTTTTTTGTTCAGGCAATTAATCTAGGGGGAAGAAAGTGAAGAGGTATTCCATGTGGTATATGATCTGTTTCTGAATATATTAGATGGTGTCTAAGGCTGTGAACATTATCGAATGTATCATTCTGCTTCTACCGTGGCAAAAAGAAAACTGTCAGCTGCAGGAAAGGAAGAATAACAATAGAGATGATGTTTTTTCCCTTTAGTTTGGGCCCTGGGCAGTTATGCCTCCTACATGAAGACTGAGTGTTGTACGTTGACAAACCCTTTTATACAGAACAGGCTGTTAAAATAAATATTAGTGTCTTTTTAAGGAAGTCGCGATGCTGATGGGAATTCACTTTTCTCACACTCAGAATACATATTCCAAGCACTTCTGCGGTGAGAAGCAAATGATCGACAAGAAATAGGGTTAACTTATCTACTCCAGTTCCCCTATTCTGTGCAAATTAGACTTCTTCTTTTGAGCCACATCACAAATTAATGCTACATCTTGTAGCTCTTTAGAAATAGCCCCTTCAGAAGTTGTCTGGCAAGTAGCCAAATAGCTAAAGCAACCCTATTGTATTTTTATTAGTCTGATTTTTTTTTTTTTTTTTGTTAGGGAGAGCTCTGTGCCCTCCATACCCTTGATATCAACCATTTGGGTAATTTTCTGGCTGATGTCATGCAACAGATCCTTTCCAGGAAAGCAATTCCCAGGCAGGGAAGAATGTAAGCACCATATACAACATCATTTTCAGATCACAGTAATCCCACCTACGCTTAAAATTAAACATGTGCTGAAGTAAGTTTTCTGGACTGTGTCCTGTCTGCAGCTCTCATTTATTTGTTGTGGCTTTTCTCCTGGGCAGCGCTTCAGACCCCTCCAAACCCACTGACAAAGGGGTTGGAACCAAACAAGGCTGATAACATTGCTTGATGGGCAGCATTGAGCCTGAGCGTAGAAACAGCATTTCTAAGTCAATGTCCAAACTATGGGCGTGTTTCTTAATGTGTTTTAATAAGATAAATCTGATTCTCTTCTATCAAAAAAACCCCATGCTAGCCATTTTTTCCTGTTGTAAAATTTACATGCAGTGAAGCTCACAAGCCCAGGTGTCCTTGATAATACAGTGCTGTTAGGCAGCTGCAAAGGCAGAGTGTGTATGTTTATTTTTTTCTTCTTAGCCATTAAACTAAAGTCCACGCCTGGAGTTGTATTTTAAACCGAGTACATCCTGACTTTGGAGCCACTCAGTGCCCTGCCAAGCCATGATCAGACAAGATTCCTGTCCCTCCCATCACAGAAAATCCTTCAAACAGTTTTTCCTTTTGGGGAGATAGAAGTACCTTGCTCCTACCTCTCTTGGGAGTTATTTCAGGTCTGAGCACAGGACTATTAGGCTTCAGGGTGCACATAATGCAAAAGCCATCAGCTCCTGTAACTGTGGCAAATGTAAATGAGTGGGTTACCACTCCCTGAGGATGTTACTGATGTGGAGGGGATGGAGCAGTGCTGCCAAGGATTGAAATCGGGTCCAAGTGCTCAGTTGACTGATATATTTTTCAGTTTGAGCCTTCCCAAGTTTGACTCTGCCTTGCTATGTACCTCTCGTTATTCTGTTCATAGCGGTTAGTGTTTGCTGCTGATTTTTATTTCACTTTATGCAGCCAGCAATTACGTTATTTTCACAGTGCTGCTGTACTGAGACATTCTTCTCCCTTCAAAGTGTAGCTAAGACAAAAGAGTTATTCCACAGAGTGAGTACCCGATGTATACATGGAAATGTAGCAACGTATGGATATTAAAGCATTTCCTTTGGCCTCATTTCGCTCCTGGGAGAGGAGTTAGTTGGAAAGCATCCAGTTATCTACTGAACGCTACTTGAACGAGGATTGAAGTTCCCAGGGACTTGACACTAACAGAGTTGCTTTCTAACTTTTTTAATGAGGAAGAATTCCTTTTTCAGCTCTGGTGTAAACAGAAAACAGCTGCAGCGAACGCTCCATAGGGTAATGGTTAGCGCAGGGGGCTGAGAATGAGGTGTGGCCCCATTAAGGTCAAGGGAAAAACTTCTATTATTTTCAGGATTTCACCCCCTTCCCTTTCCCTCTCCCTGGTTCTCGTGCAAACTCTGCTGATGGAAAGTGGCCATGTCCCAGATTTCCTGCACTTTGGAGCTTCTGTTTGTAAATTTAGGAGGGAAATAGAGGTAGCTGCTTTGGACAGTGCTTGGAGATTTTATAAGTGAAAATGATAGATGTAAGCAAACTGTTGTCCTTTGTGAGCTGCCTTTTAGTTGCAGTCATGGTTTCGGTAGATTCCTCTGGCATCGACTTAGGTTTCTAGCATTGATTGGGATACTCTGCAGATAATTGTCTAGCAGGTGGCAAAGTCGGAACTAATCCATCAATTGGTTAAATTCCACCTAGTCCAAATAATCCTGTTAGGGGCTATTTTGCCCTTTCAGCAGTCACTTTAATTAATATTCAGGGTTGTGCAGGCAGTCAGGTTTCTGCCCTGCTGATGCAGTGAGTGATTGTTTTAATTTTAAATTAGAGTTAATTTCTCAGGACCTTTTTTGTCCCATGTCCAGCACACAGAGCAGCCTTCAAAAACTTTGTATTGGTTCATCACCAGCTCTCTTTATGCTTTATCTGCTATGACTGTCTTGTCTAGTTTTGTCCCTTCCATTTAGAGTGTGCTGGTGCTTCAGGAACGTGTGTGTAAGTAATTTCTGTCGTGGATAGGACTCCCCATGTGTCTGATTGCAGCATTTAGTTACAAGCAACAGTTTCTTGTGGTGGTGAAGAAACTTTCACGTGTATTGTAAGCAGGAACGTATTTGCAGTAAGTACATGCAATATTTGCATGAAAGGAATTTATAAAGCTAATTGAAAATGCAGGACTTAATGTGAAAACTATGAATGAAAAGGTTTTCACCCAGGTCTTCAAAAGGATTTTTTTTATTGTGTTGCAGAAGAGGATGAAACAAAGTGAATCTGAATTTTCTGCATTTGGTGAAGTATCTGCTCAAGTTGAAGAAATCAAGTTGCTGCACTTGATTTCTTCTTGTTTTGGCAGCTTTCTTCTCCCTCAGCCTGGAACAACTCTGCTCTGTTGGTTTTAGTGGCAGAGACACAGGGAAAAGTCTGAAATTATCACCTCAAACAATTTTTCAGATTAAAAAAAAATGAAACTCAAGTTCTCACTTGGCTTTGAAGGTTCACAGTAGATGGCTTCAGAAGAGGTGGTGTTTCTCTCAGGGTGAAATAACTTTTGAGTGACTTAACAGGAAAGCAGGAGGCTTTGAGATAGTGTTGAATTCCTTAGCAGTGATTTAGAGGCCTTTCCAAAGTGTGATCATAGAATCATGGAATGGTTTGGGTTGGAAGGGACCTTAAAGCCTATCCAGTTCCACCTCCCTGCCATGGGCAGGGACATCTTCCATGGATCAGGTTGCTCCAAGCCCCATCCAACCTGGCCTTGAACACCTCCAGGGCTGGAGCTTCCACAACTTCTCTGGGCCAGGGCCTCCTCACCCTCACAGGAAAACATTTCTTCCTATGATCTAGCCTAAATCTCCCCTCTTTCAGCTTAAGTGATATTTCAAAGGTGCTGTTTCTTTTAAGAAGATGAAACGTTAAATAGATGAGTACAAAGGCCAGTCTTTACAGGTTGGGGTGGGTAGCTCTGATCCTGACCTTCTCTTGCCTTTGAATTTTTTTTGCCACAGCCCTACCAGAGTAATGTAGTGCAAGCATGGTTTGACTGACAGAATCCTGGGACAGGGAGCCGATGTCCAGTGCCCATCTGCACCACAATGGCCTGTGTGTTATCATAAATTTAGTTTTGCCTATTTTATAATGAAGTGTAGTACTAAAGCCTGTATTCATCCTTTCCTCTTCATCAAATACTTCCAGTCCTTTGTTGCCTCCCTCCATGGCACAGCTTTGCCCAATTAAGTGTTCGTTGTAGGTTTTGTTGGTATTAAGGCTGCATCAATTGACTTTTCTTGGCACACAGGGTCAAGCAGGCTGTGTTGTGAGGTGTAAGTTCAACATGGTCAGCAGGCTTCTTGGGCTGCGTCTGCAGCAAGAGAGACAGTGGCTCGCTAAGCAGACTCAGTTGAAGTGTCCATGCAAAGCACTGGATGGAATGCTTGCCATGGATCTGCATCAGCCAGTGTTTCTTTAGAATCCAATTGTATTAAAAAATAAGTAAAATGCATAGCCCTGTGGTAGCACCAGATGGGAAGAAACCACATATTGTATCTGTCGTTTTGGCTTGTGCATAAAGAGTATGGGAACCTGAAGAGATTTCATGGAGCTTTTGGATTTCTAATACTTCCAAGTATCTTCTTGCTTTTGCTGTGCTCTACAGCAGTGTTTTTGCAGTCTGAGGGAGTGTGGGAGTGGCTGTTCTCTGCTTTCCTGCTTTAAGTGACACGCATTGACCTGTGCACACTCATCTGAAATCCCTGCATGACCCAATCCCTATTTCTGCTGTAGGAATTGGCACAGCTGAGTTAGTCAAGAGTGGAAACCCATGTTTGCTTGAGAGGCAGCCCTCTGCCTGAAAGAGGCATCAAGATGCAGGATAAATAAACTAGGAATGTTTTTTTTGTCAGGAAGCAGTCTTTTTTTGCTGAGTCTTTAAAGAGTCTGGAAGGAGCAGATCTCTTACACAAACTGCATGTGCTGGCAGCTTCTGCACCTCTGAGGGGAAGCCTAAAGTGATGTGTGATATTTTTATCAGTGTCAAGTCTCTGGACTATGTGATTATTTTTTTTTCTTCCTGCTAATGTATCCATTCTCGACATCACAAATATAACTGGGTAAAGGGAAAGAACATGAGGATCAGAACTAAAAGGCTGAAATTGCCCTGAAGTACCTATTCCTGAGGCAAGTGCATGCACTGGTTACGCATACATGGGCTGAAGTTCATTTCCCGAAGACTCTCCATCATTCGCATAGCCAGGTAGCCTTCAAATAAGTGGCTTTACACCAATGCTTGCAGATATGTTTGAGCAGGTAGCCTGGGAATTCACAGGCATTTTTCTCTACCTGGAGTTCTTTTAATCTCTCCAGAGTTCTCCGAATAGGGATTGGATTGTTCCCATTTCCAGGCAACAAAATTCAGAGATGCGTTTAAGTTCTGAATGCTGCCAGCATGTGGGTGATTGAGGTGTAGCAGTGGGTGGTTCTCTCAGCAACCCCCTGGTTCCTCTCAGCGTGAGTGTAGATCTTGCAAATTTTGCTCTTAAACCTTCTTTCCCTTCTGAACTTCTTCCCCTCTACCTCTGCCATGTTAACACAATGTTTATGTCATCACTTTGTTTCCAACTGACGTTTTTCCAGGGTAGCATTAGACTGTGTTTAACTATTATTCTTGTTTTGGCAGATGTTTATTGAACAAAACAAGATGAAAAGGCAAAGTCAGTTGCTTCTGCAGAATTCTGCTCCTGATCAACAGCTTTTGAAGGCTTTGGATGACAATGCTAAGCTAACCCATACCTTAGAAGAAGAGAGGCTTCAGCACCAACAAAAGGTAAACCAGAATTACTTTTAAGCTCATACAGAAGTCTTTGAAAGCCTCCTGAATTTAAGGAGTGTCATGTATTTGTTATGTTCAGATTATTTGAGATCTTGTTCCCCAGAATGGTTTGTAATCTAAAAATTAAACTTCAGAGAAGACTGTGATTCTCTTCTTCTGATTCACTGGTAAGGCATCAGTACGAAACATGAAGGTTTTTTAGCCTGAAGGCTCTGATTTAGTTAAGTATTTTATTCTGGATGCCAGTAAAGTGCAAGCTTAATTCCAAGCATGATTTTCCATTAAGTGAAGAAGAGGTGACAAGAATATTTTGCACATTGATTGATATAAACGGTGTTTTGGGAGGATAAACTAAGAAAACCAGAAGATGAGAGGCAGTTCACATTAGTATGCTGGTCACTTGCTAAAAAAAAGCACAAGGAAGAGCGAGATGTGTTGGAACAGGGAAATGTTAAGTGAGTGCTGTAAAGTGGTGTGATAGGATCTAAAGTGCTAGGACCTTCTATTTGTTGAAACTGGACTGGATCGGTCTCTAACTGGGAGAAATCACCACTGCTTCAGTTGAAAGCCACTTGCATCTGCATGAGTTGAGACAAGGCAGTTGAAATAACCAGCCTGTCAGTGGAAGCAGTCTGTAAGGGAACAAAATTGTCTGTGTTCTTGTGCTTCAAATGAGGAAATGTTATGAAATTAAATTCTAATTATGTGATAAAAGCTCTATAAAAAGAGAAAGGGAACATGTTATAACTTAAGTACTTTGCAGCTAAAGACTTATTCTAAAAAAGAGGTAAAACAAGTGAGGATTGGAATAGAAAATTCTGACATCTTGCAGAAAAATCTGTCCTGCTCTTATTCAAAAATTGTCCTTTTGCTGGGAGTTGTAGTTAACTCCTGTACTGTAACATGTTGTCAGGAATAGGTATGCCTGATGGGGTTTTTGCCAAAAGAAAGGGCAGAAAATACTCTTTATTGTAATGAGTGTTAATGTCTGTTATCTGCAGATCAAGGAATTGGAAGAGCAGCTAGAGAATCAAGCACTGCATAAGGAGATCAGCCGTCTTAAACAGCAACTAGAACTTTTGGAAGAAGATAAAAAGGAACTTGAGCTGAAGTGCCAGAACTCAGAAGAAAAAGCTAGAGACCTAAAGCATTCAGGTAAAACCGTGTAGAAGATGATACAATAGCATGCTTTGCTCCTGACATAACAGATTCTTTTATTGTCAGATAGTAGGTTCATAGAATGGTTTTGGTCAGAAGGGACCTTAAAGCCCATCCAGTTCCAACCCTCTGCAATGGGCAGGGACACCTCCCACTGGATCTGGTTGCTCAAAGCCTCATTTCCACATTTTAGGTCTGACAAAACCAGGAAAGAATCCATTCTGTCCACTGCCCAGTTCTGGCTATTTTTCTGGGTGAAAAACATGCCAAAGTCCACCAATGAGACACAGAGATAAGACTGGAAGCTGAAATTGTTCGTTTTTCTCATATCTTGTTAATTAATTATCATATACAGCCTCAAACAGACCATAGCAGGAATGTGATAAACTTTTTCCTGCTCTGTGCATCTAGGACATAGGTCTTGGTAGAATTTACTGCCCAAAATAGGACTTGGTAACAATTGCATGGTTTGGTCTTGTTTGGTTTTAGTTAACTAGTAACTTGTTTGCTTAAACCATCAAAGTTGTTTTTTAAAGCAGATGTGAGAAACCAAGAACTCACTCAGGTTTGTTTCTTGCTCTCATGCAGTTGATGAACTTCAGAAAAGAATACAGCAGACTGAAAATCCTGTGCCACCTCCGCCGCCACCGCCCCCTCCTCCTCTTCCTCCTCCCCCTCCTCCGAACCCTATACGGTAAGTGCTGAAGTCAAGGGTCAAAGCATTAATGCTTTGCTGAGGCAGAATACATTATAGGAGCTCACATTCAAGCAGGAAGAGTGTCTTTAACGAGAAAAAAAAAGGCTTTCTCTGTCTGTCTTGGGCCCTTTAGCAGCAGGACACGCTGTCTACCCCACCTGCCAACAGACTAACACCCTGACCAATTTTGAGCACTGTCTGCCTTGCCAAGCCAAATGAATTGTCTAGACCATGACTTTGAAGGAGGAGGGATATGTCACCTCTGAATTTAGGAGATTATTTTTTTCTATTCACCTGATAGCTGTAATTATAGACTTACTCAATGCTTGTCTGCATCTACTGTGAAGGAAACCCCTTTGAATCAGAGGATATGTTGGATTACTGTGTCTCCCTTCCTGTTGGATAGCAGTGATGAAAATGCAGACTCCATTGAGTCCCCACAATTGCTTTCATAAATTAAAAAGGAAGGAAAAAAAGCTCCAAACAGAAAATCACCACCCTATCATCAAGCCGTTTTGGGTAAAATTATCCAGATTTTTGCAAAGGACTGTTGAAGAGGCTGACCAGTATAGGATGTATCAAGCATTACACCCAAATTAATTAAGCCCTAAAGTGTGCTCAGTTAATTTTAGCAGTTTGGCTAATCTGCATGGTTGCTGCTTGGTTTTAAAAGTGAATGGATTTCAATGACACTTTCTAACCTCTCTAATAGAAATTACATACAGGAGTCTTGCTAACTACTCTATTAAATATATGAGCAGAAATGATTCCTAGGGAGGATTCTCCCCTTTGTGCATCTTGCTTTGTCTTCAGAAATCCAAGCTAAACATTTTCTGAACAATTGTGTTTGCTCCTTGCTCCTTTTACGGCCATTCACTCATTTGGCTCGCTTGCTTCTTTCAAAATCATGTGTAGCACAAATTACTATGTGAGGGTGTTGTGGGGTTTGTTTGTTTTGTTTTGTTTGAGTTTGTGCGTTTTATTATTGGACATAGATAAAACTATTCATTTTAAGACCTGTAGTAGCTACATCAGGGTATTTCCTTCAGGAACTGTGCGCTTTAGGTGCCCAGAGGTGGGTTCAGAGCCTGGGCACTGGATGCTGCTTTTTTCTGGGATGGAATTTTGACCCTTTATGTCAGGGAGGTCACTCCACACCGTAAGGAGCAATGTTCAGTAGGGTATGATGCGCCCCACTGACACATCAGAGATGCACAGGAGCTTTTGCCTGGGCTGTAAGATGAAGCATTTCCTTGCCTGGACTTTTACGTTTTGACGGTAATGAAGGGATAATTGTTTGATACTGTAAGCAGATTACAAACTCGGAGTTGGTGAGGAGATACTGATCGCCATATTTAAGTGTCCTTTGGAGAATAATACATCGCTTCAATATCTACAGCTCTTCTGTCCTTTTATTATGCTGGAGCAGCTTCAATTTGTCATGTGTCACAATGAGACACTGTCTTTTAATATTCAAATCTGGAGTGTTTTGATTTGTGCCTAATGTCTGTTAAAAAGAAATAAATTTCTCTGGTGCATTTTGATGGGAGGCATTGTGGGGGGTAATTCAGGCCATACATCTGCATTCAGGAACTGTTAAATGAGCCTTTTGTAAGGAGCTGTATAATCAGGTATAAGAAAGCTGTTTGTGTGTTGTGTTCAAGTTCCTTCTAGCAGTGTGTAACACAGGACAGAATGACAATCTGCAGTTTTGTTTTCCCCAAAGATCTCTCATGTCAATGATTCGCAAGAGATCGCACTCCAATACCAACGTGAGCAAGAAAGAGAAACCTCCTCAGCAGGAGTCAGGTATGGCTCATCCTTTCTCAAGTCATGTGGATTATTCACGAGGTACTGCAGATAAAGCTGGTGAAAATGAACTGTGGGTACAGTGAGTGATGCAAATGCTTATAATTGTCAACGTTAACTACTGCTGTCCTGGGCTGCATCCAAAGAAAGGTAGAGCAGCAGGTCAAGGGAGGGGATTCTGATCCTCTGCTCTGCTCTCATGAGACCTCATTTGTAGTACTGCATTCAGTTCTGGAGTCCTGATCCAGTGGGAGGCGTCCCTGCCCATGGCAGGGGGTGGAACTGGATGGGCTTTGAGGTCCCTTCTGACCCAACAAGTTCTATGATTCTGTGATCTGGGATCCTAGCATATCTATCTACCTTGCAGTCCAGAAATGTGATTGTGGCCCAGACACATGTGCTCTGAGATAGAAAGTAGTATGTTTGGCATTGTATTATAGCTTTTTTTACTGCAAGGTTTATCAAGATCACAAGCAATTTTTCCATAACCCTCATAACCATCTACGCCTCAAACTGTATTTTAATATGAACAGTCTTTGAGACTGCGGATCAAAAACATTGAGGGAAGACTTAGCACTTGCTGTAACTGAACAAGTCTTGATCTTTCTACATTCGGCTCTCAAGCTTGTCAGGTGTGTCACAGCTGACTTCATTCACTGATGTTGCAGAAGAAGTCATATTTTTTTTTTCCCTTTGGGAAGAGGGTGGTTGAGTCACAGAAGGAGCTGACAAGGTAAGTGCTCAGCTGACTATGGTGACATGCTGGTTGAGATGGATGGGGAGAACAGGATAGTTCAGTTCAGGCTCCACACTGTTACACTGGCTCTCTGCAGCTGGTTGACTTGCACCCTGGCAATTTGATACGGACTGTAATAGTTGTGCTATAGCAGCATTGAAAGGCTCAGCCTCTGCCTCTAAAACTGGAGACACTACAGCATGTAGCTGCAGCTACAGCACGTCCAGCTTTGCACTTCCATGGGTTGTCTGGAAGAGGCAGAACAGACCCAACAATCCTTAAGCGGAGAGCAGGTCATATACAGGATAATACAGGGACTTTTCAACTTCCAAATGGCTTCGTTTGTGATTTCTTCTGTCCATAGCCTCTCTACAGAGCTAGTTTGTTAAATGCCTCAGTTTTCGTCCCTCAATTCCTATCTTATGAAATTACCACTTGGAGTAGACTGTAATGCTAATCCTTTAATAATATGGAAAACCTAAAACAAAACAGACTCGCGCGCTAAGGTGGCTCTGCATGCAGAGTAACAGCTGAAATTGCATTTTATTGTTGTTAATGGAAGCTGGAAACTTAGTAGGTTGAGAACAGGAGCTAAGTACAGATTTACAAATGATCAGGAGTGCCCAAAGAGTCAGAGCTACTTAGGCAAGCATTGCCTGTTAAATAACTGAGGATTTCTTCTTGCTGTTTTTCTCTTCCTTCTGAAACAGCAGGATTTTGTTTGCAGTGGATTGCTTAACTCATTTGCTGCCATTTAAACCAAGAAGGGAAACTGGCTGAAATTATAGGTACAAGATATAACTGTTAAAGAAAAAATGGCTGTTAGCAATGTATAATGGTGTATAAGTGTGGCTGTATTGTTGGCTGGGACCAACAGGTAGAAAGGAGGGGAAAGGAAGCGTTACTCCTCCCATATTTCAGGTGAGGAACTGAGCAATGGGATGGCTTGAGTGGGTCCCTGGGAGACTCTTTGGGAACCGGTACACAGTCTAAGAGGAATAAGATTGTTGGTCTGGGTCAAAAAATTAGAGAAGTCACCTTGTGCGGATATCTCTGATGAAGAGTCCATCTTATCTTTCAGTAGAAGTTCAATTATGTTGCCTTCATTTATTAAGTGAGTGCCCTAGATATTTTACACCTTTTTGTTGAGACTGTTATAAACAGTGATTGCAGGAAATACTATGAAATTCACTGTAAGTTCTCTACACCCCATTCTTTCATTATTTATTAGCAAACTTTAACAGTTCTGACCTTTCTTCAATCGCATGTAAACTGCTTCTTCTCTTAATAGTTGAGCTGTTCTTAAAATAAAAATGAAAAAGGGGGAAAATTCTGCCTTGATGTAGTTATTATATCCAACTTGAGGCTTGTTTTGACCCTTAAGGACTTAGAATGAGTGGTTTCTATCCCATACTACTAATCAAGCTTTTGTATTTGAAACAGCCTGTTTGTGAATTTAAAGCCTGACGTGAAATCAGCTTACAATACAGAAACTCTGTTTCTATGAATCATCAATAGGACCCTGACAAGTGAGAGAGCACAATTCTATTTAAAATTCTTGTTACATAAGGCACAACATTGCAGCTTTGAATAGCATCAGCCATCTTTCTCCATGTCTTTGCTTTAAGTAGTCTTTCTTTTCCCCCCTCCTTTTTGGTATGGCATGTTAAGTGGCTTTTGTTACGTTATCCAGAACACTGATTAGTTAACAGATATCATTTAGGTTCATCAAACAGCTTCCTGTTTCTTCTGAATATTTTGCAGCCCTGATACTAAACCTCTTGGAAATAATAGAATCGTTAAGGCTGGAAAATAGCTCTAAGCTCATCCAGTCCAATTGCCAGCCCAACACCACAGTGCCTGCTAAACCATGTCCCAAAGTGAGACATGGTTTATGGAGCGGGTTCCTTTCCTGGTATTTACATTTGGCCCTTTAACTCGCTACAGTATTCTTTAGTAGTGTGGTTTTTTGTTGGATCTGAGATGTTAGGGTGTCATTCCAGCAAGGTTCTTAAACCCAAGAGAAATATGAGACTTAAAGTTTGCCCTTCCTGCCTACAGAAAATCTGGGGAGAGGTGCTTTGTCAGGGAGTGCAGGGATAGGATGAGGGGGAACAGTTTTAAGCTGAAAGAGGGGAGATTGAGATTAGATTTTAGGAAGATATGTTTTCCTATGAGAGTGGTGAAACACTGGCACAGGTTGCTCAGAGAAGTCATGAATGCCCCATCCCTGGAGGTGTTCGAGGCCAGGCTGGATGAGGCTTTGAGCAACCTGATCCAGTGGGAGGTGTCCCTGTCCATGGCAGGGGGTGGAACTAGATGATCTTTAAGGTCCCTTCCAGCCCAAACTGTACTATGATTCTAGGAGAGTGGTCCTGTCAGAAAGACCCCATGAACAGTCCACTTCCAAGGAGAAAAATAGGCCTATTTATCATATTTATGTTTACCACTTACATTTTTAATAAAACTGAGAAAAGGCATGGACAGGTCGTGAGCAATGTGCATCATGCATACAGGCAGAAGAACTACTGCAGGGGGTGTAAGCAAGTATGTTGTATCTGGAAGTGCCATTTCTTCATTAAAACTAATTGATGTTTAGGGTAAGTGGCTACATATGGCAAGCAAGCTGTTCAAGAGGCTGTTCTACCTGTTCTTCTCTTTGGACTGTTTCCCTGCAGTTCCTGTCTGGAATGTGATATGCTCTTTGATTTTTGGAACAGGTGAGGAAGTTACGGATCTGAAGAGACAAGCTGTTGAAGAAATGATGGACAGAATTAAAAAGGGAGTTCATCTGAGACCAGTCAACCAGTCAAGCAGACCTAAAACAAAGGTTTGGAATAAAAGCAGAGCAATGACATTAGTTAAATACAGTATTTTATACACTGGAAATAAGTCAGGCTTGATGTAAAATATGCAAAAGGATGCATTTGCCTCACTCACCTCATCTGCTTTGCTTGATTTTGAATAAAATAAATTAGAGCAGCATATATCCAGCAACAGAAAAAGAAATTAAGCCAACGGTAAGAAAATACAAGCCTGGTTTCTTTGATGCAGAAAGGAACTGAAAGCAAACATCTTGTAAACAAACAGATACTGAGAAACTGAAAGTACAGAGGGAATAACTATTATGTGAAGAGGTGATTAAAAAGTAGACTGTGTTTAGCAGTGTTCCTTCCCTTTCTGCAACACTTAGCCCTGATACATGAAGGTGGCTACTATAAAATACTGCTTACCATCTTCACAAACTCATAATCTATCTTTATGTATAGGTCATGATGCACCATGTTAGGAGCCAAGACTTTTCCCTTCATCTGCATAGGAAAATAAATGGAACGTTAGCCAGGTGCCCATGAGAGGAGAGAGCAGAGGATCGTGATACAACCACAAGCGATGTCTGACCTCAAGTACAAAGTCTGTCATGGTCCATTTCATGTTTTCTAACATATGTGCATTGTGTTTGTTTACAGCCAGAAACACCAAAGCCCTCTGAAAGCGCAATGAAAGAATTAAAAGGGATTCTGGTAAGAAAACTTGTAGTTTATTTTGCATTTTTGCTTACAGGGCCTTCTGTGCAAAATAGCTGAGTATTGGGAAGGTCTGTGTTCGTGTTTTGAGTTGAAGCTGTAGAGCAGTTTTGGAGTGAATCCCCCGATTCCATTTCTGACTTCCGTCCAACTGAAAGATTGCTTTTGGTCTTGTTAACAGGATTTATTTTGGAGAAAACTAACCTGTTAATTCTGCTCCAGGTTTTTCCTTTGGGAACTTTCCAGGTGCTCACAGTGGGGATACTTAGGGAAGGAGGGGCAGCTGCATAAATCCAGTCCAAAGTAAAGCCCCTGAACTGCACATAGTGTTCTCATCATCAACTGCTCTGAACTCCTGTTCTCTCCTGAGGCAACAAATATCTTGTTAGCATCAACATAGCCTAAATAATTGTCCATTTTAGTATCTAAGCAGCCCTGGTAAACCTAACTTCAGTATTGTGTTGGGTGACACAGAACAGTATAGCAAGGAGTGTAAGGTGGTTTGAAGTAAGAGAATAATAGAATGCTTTGGATAGGAAGGGACCTTTACAGTCCAGCCTCCCCTGCAGGAGCATGGGTATCTTTAACCAGATCAGGTCGCTTAGAGCCCTATCCAACCTGACCTTGAATGTTTCCAAGAATGGGGCCTTCACTGGGCAACCTGTGCTGGTGTTTCACTACCCTCAAAATCAAGTGTGTGGCACCAAAGACACGTTTCATGTTCTCCCCTCACATGAAAGCAGGGGAAGAAGGGATAAATGATCTAGAGAGCCCCTAGACTTTAATGCTGAGCTTTAATAAGAGTGACACATAATTAAATTTGGAGGTAAATAAAAAGGAATAAAATGCAACAGAGAGATTATGTTTTAAATGGAACTCCGTAAGTACATGAATAGTTTGCTGTGTTGTGCTGTTTGGACCAGTGAGGGTTGGACTCGATGGTCCTGCTGAAGGTCCTTTCGTTCTCTAATAGCTGTTTTATTTCTTTGCCACTGTGTCACTGACATCAGGGGAGACTTGATTATGCACTGTGCTTCTGTATCTAGCTTGTTGCTTTTGAGCCCTTCAGGATATCTGCAGTATAAGACAACCTATATAAAATCCAATTCCAGTCTGTTCTTGAGACCAATCATTATGCACAGTCAGACAACAAACATGGGGGTGGGATGTGATGGAGTAAACATTTGTTGTTACTCTGCTAATTATGCATTTCATGTAGACCATAATTGTTACAAACAAAATGCATTTACATTCTGTAACTTGCAGAGTTTGAGTGACTCCGTTGTGCAAGTTGCTTTCATACGTGTACGTTTGCACAGATCTGGAGCATACTGCTTTTTGATAATGTCCCTGTGCAGTTACATTTCAGACAGTTGCCAAAGGAAATATTTTAACTTTTGGGTAGGGGTGAAGATTGAGTAGCTGATAGTCATGCAGTTTTTGTAACCTGCAGTGCCATTTCTTTTTGTCATTTGCTCTTTCTGCTCAGAAGTGATGAACTTGTCAACAAAAGATGTAATTTATGCTTTGGATAGATGCTATGCGACACATTTTGTAAGGCTGAATAAATGAGGTTCCTGGGGATTCCTAAAGATGGCAAGACTGAGGGAGAATGGAATAGCACATGGTCCCAAATTCTCAGTTATGTTATAAACATTTTGGGGAAATTTTACAGTCAAGTCAGTGCTGATGCAGTAACTGACTCTGTTCAGTTGGGAAATGCATGTGGGATGCACAGTGTGCATGGGAAAGTGAGGGCAAGTTGGGGAGGTTTCAGGCTTTGAGCAAAGCCTTTTTAAAAATTTCTTTAAGAAAAGTGTTGCTGCATTTGGGGTTGTTCAGCCTAGAGAAAAGAAGGCTCCAGGGAGACCTTATAGCAGCCTTCCAGTACTGAAAAGGGCTCTAGAAAAGCTGGGGAAGGGCTTTTTACAAGGGCCTGGAGTGATAGGACAAGGGGGAATGGCTTCAAGTTGGGAGAAGATTTAGATTAGACATTAGGAAGAAATTCTTCACACTGAGGGTGGGGAGGCCCTGGCCCAGGTTGCCCAGAGCAGTGGTGGCTGCCCCATTCCTGGAGGTGTTCAAGGCCAGATTGGATGGGGCTTTGAGCAACCTGATCCAGTGGGAGGTGTCCCTGTCACAGACAGGGGGTTGGAACTGGATGGGCTTTAAGGTCCCTTCCAACCCAAACCATTCTATGATTCTATGATTTGCAGCTTCACTATTTCAAAATTCTAGTCTTGGCGTAAGGCAGAGACAGCATCTAGTTCTATTTTCTATGTATAAAAAAACAGGTTGAAGCCTAATTGTGTACATAAGGGAAACCATGAAGTATGTGGACATAAGCTCATGTTCATGCCAGATCAGCTAGATTATAGGATATAACAACATGCTCCAGTTGGAGTTCGTACGTACTGACTTCTATAGATGCATGCACACACCAGGATGCAGCAGCACAGGACCTTGCTAAAATATAAAATGTGTTGGAGCAGTAATTATGGATTTTTCACTTTTTCCTAATATAGGTGAATTATGGGCATGATAATGCTCTAGCAGTTTTTTAAAAATCCTTTAAATATTAAGATGGAGGAAATTGGCATTTCCCTGCAAATATCAGTTTGCTCATTAGTGATCCAGAGAAGGGCAGTCGAGCTGGAGAAAGGTTTGGGGCACAGGGGTTGTGAGGAGCAGCTGAGGGAATTGGGATTGTTTAGTCTGGAGAAGAGGAGGCTGTGAGGAGACCTCATCACTCTCTTCAGGTCCCTGAAAAAAGATGTTGTACCGAGGTGGGTGCTGATCTCTTCTCCCAAGTAACAAGTGATAGGGGAAAAAGAAATGGCCTAAAGTTGCACCATAGGAGGTTAAGACTGGATATTAGGAAAAATTTCTTTACTGAAAGAGTGGTGAAGCACTGGCAGAGGCTGCCCAGGGAGGTGGTGGGGTCTCCATCCCTGGAGGGGTTCAAAAAACTTGTACATGTGTCACTTTGTGTCATGGTTTAGTGGGCACAGTGGTGTTGGGCTGATAGTTGGACTGGATGATCTTAGAGATAATTTCCAACCTCAGTGACTCTGTGATTCTGTCTTTCTTAAGACTGATATCAGCCCTCTAAGGAGTAGGTAAGTATGGTTAGTCCCTTTATCAGGAAATCCACGTAAAAGGAGGAATGGTGAGCCAAGCCCCAGGTGCTCTCTCTTGTACTAATGAGAAGCTTTGCAGACTGGTCTAGAACTGTAGTTGCTTTTCTGTCATTTAAAAGGTTCTCACACGGTGCATATGGCAAGTTTGGCAAGCCATCGTGTATCCTTAGAGAGTTTTTCATGCCCGTTTCTTGCTGTAGGAAACATTGAATAAATCCACTAGTTCCCGAAGCTTAA
Organism: Phaenicophaeus curvirostris; assembly: GCF_032191515.1. NCBI lineage: Eukaryota > Metazoa > Chordata > Aves > Cuculiformes > Cuculidae > Phaenicophaeus > Phaenicophaeus curvirostris. The sequence goes on along the minus strand of NC_091400.1, from coordinate 9,560,436 downwards.
AGTCCCTTGAAACGGACAGCAGTGAAACGGAGCTGGAACGAGTCCTGCGGCGCCGGAAAGTGACCACTGACCAGGACAGTGGCAGTAAGTGGCTGGACTCCTTTGTGGTCCTCTTCCTCCCCCCTGCATTAAGTGACTCTTGAAGCTTTCCTTTCTCTTCTAGACCATTGCCATTTCAGCCATTACAGAGGACTCTGTATACTTCTACCGTGGCTCACTTCTCCATTGCACCTGTCACTTTTCATCCCCATTTTCTCCAAGAGGTGCCTCTGTCAGGATTTTCTGCGCACGCAGCCATGTATACACAGGTTCCTCTCTGCTGCCTGGAGCTTAGACATTGTTACTGGGCTTAATAGTCTGAGCCTACTGTGAAAATACTCTGGAAAGTAATGGTAACCAGAGAAATGAGGATTTAGGACTAATGGTTTAAATTAACCTCTTCTGCAGAGCAAAGGTCTCCAATTTTTAAGCTGTGCTTTGCTGTCATCATCTGTAAGGAACTGTTAATGTTCTGCCTGGTTAGAAACAGAGTCTGGGCAAGTGTAAAGTCCATGCTGTAGTTGATGCAGATGTTATTGTCGCTGATTTTAATGTCACTGCATGGTTTTAGCTTGGACTTTGTAGCAGACGGCTCATCAGTGTGAGAACCGGCTGTTTTGTTGTTCCTCTGGCTGTTGCTCCAGCTGCACTTCAGGCTGGGAGAGCAGTGCGAGTCGGCAGTGCTGTGCAGGCAAGACCAACCATCCCAGAGGACGAAGGGGTTGAGTGCACAACACAGCGAGTCCTTCTTGCAGTACAAGAGGGGTTAATCTTGGTGGGGAGAGCAAAAGCTGAACGTACGGTATTTTGATTCTCTGCCTTGGAAGCTGTTCTTTAAAATTCTATTTTCATTTCTGCAGTTACCTTGAATTTTGCTGCGCTTACATGTTTTTTCTTGATCTGGATACCAGAAGCATTAATCTTTCTTTGGGTTTTAGGTCCCACTGGAATCTTGGCCACATCAGAATCAAAATCTCTGCCTGTGCTAGGTTTGGGAGCCAGTGCCGCACAACCAGCGCTGAACAAGAAAGACCTGGAGACAGAATTCAGTTCCAAAGTACCTGACTCAGACCCCGTCTCTAATGAGCGTACAGGTGTTGAGGGCTCCAAGGCTACATTACAGTAAGTAAAATGTGGATTTCTAGATATATTTTAGTACCAGAAGCGTTTAGCTGGTGCATTTTGAAAGTGATTTAACATCAGTTTTGGTTAATAGGATAACTGTACATCCTGCAGCTGTTTACCACTGACTTCTCAAATAATTTGCAGTCTCATATGGATGTAGAAGTAGAATTCTGTGGGATAAAGCCCTCTTCCTGTAGAATCTCTGAACATTCTTCAAAAAAAAAGTTCATCTTCACTGCTAGAAAAACAAAGAAGTCAAAGAGTTTTCAAGGAATAGTGAGGGTGAGAGCTTTTCTGTGTCTGAAGAGAAGAGGGAAGATAGTTATGTACTGAACTCTTGATTTTTAAAAATGGTAGTTCTAGAAATATTCTAAAAAATTTGTATAAAAAAAAAATCGTCTTAGTTTGTATGCAGGACAGTTGCTGTTGGGCCAAATCAGCTGCTAACTGTTACTCTTAAGTGTTTGGTAGTAAAAACTATGAATTACCTTGAAAACTCAATATTAAGATTCATCAAAAAACCCCACCCTGAAACTCCAATTAGTGCTGCGTTCGCACAGATGAGCAGAAGAGTCTTTGGTCTCAAGAGACAGAAGACCCAAGGTGCCAGTTCAGCATCAAAGAGTTAAACCTCCTTTCAAATCGTTTCTTTCAGACCGATCCCATGGAGGATTGGTTTGTTTTACAACAGTATCAAGCTCCTCTTGAAATTAGGCTGTGTGCTTGCTTCAGTTCCCTTGCCAGGTTGTTTGTCAGTGTGTCACTTCAAGAAAAGGAAATAGATGAGACAAATCAGATTGGCAGAATATTATAATCATGGCTAATTAAACCTCTGATTTCCCGTTCTGTTGGTTAAAAAATGCTGCCAGTATCAATCCTAGCAAATCTCCATTGCTTGGTTCAGAGGAGTAAGTCACGACAAATGAGCTGAATATTCAGTTTGCATCTATTTTTATGAACTGAGATGTACTTCACTCTCCCACAGGTACATGAATTTGTTTTTGAATGGATCAAGAGCTCAATTTCCTTTTGTGCCTTACAGGTTTATTTATTTCACCTTTTCCAGTCATATGTATTTTCCCCTTTTATTTAATTTAAGTATCCTTAGAAGAAAGACAATCTTCATTTTAATTTAAATAAAAAGATGAAGATTTGTTCAACAGTTAATTTGACAGGAATAATGCCTTTGCATCTTCTTGAACTGCTACCCTGCCAGAAGGGTAGGGTTGTTCCTGAAAAATACTGTGTTTGTAGTCTGTGGATTTCTACAATTTTGAACAGATAATCTTAATCAGAAAATACAGCAACTCCTTCCACCCTTTGTCTACCTCTTATTCCACCAAAGTAAGTGGAAATTGTATTTACAAGAGAGGAAATGAAACAATTGCAGGCCCCAAGGTCTCACAGAATACGTGGTGAATTGACAGTGAAAAGGATCTTGTGTTGACAGTCACAGTTGTTATGTGTTATAAAAGCATATGTGAAGCTCAATTTATTTCTCAGCTTGCCTATTCAATGACATCCTAAAAGACACATTTCACTTTAATTTATCTGTTTAAAGCATTAAAACAAATGTGGTGGGCCAGATTCCTTAGTGCTACAGGGCTTCTTTGCACTGTCACTGGTATAAGCCTGCTCAGTCAGAAAGGCTCAGTGTTGCTGATTTTCCTGTAAGAGAGAAGGTGCTGGAGCTCTTGTGCTCTCCTGGGAGAGCAGAAATAACCTGCATGTTTCCTATCAGGTGGAAGTGCGGTTGCTTTTCTTCCTCTGTTTGCAGCAGAGGCTGGGAGAAGCAGCCTCCAGACTCCAAGGTGTACAAGGTGTTTTGAGACAGGGCTCATTTGAAACAGGCATCAGAAGGAAATTTGTTTGTCTAATTTGTCTGACAACTCGGCTTTATAATTAGGTAGTTTCCTGGGCTTCCCTGAATACATCTATACTAGCAGTTTAGTTTGGATCCGCAGGACACTTATTAAGCAAATCTCCCAATTGTCCCCATTTGCTGTCCTTTGATTTTTATCCTGGAATGGTCGTAGTGCATAAACAGGATCCCTGCATTCACTGGATGAGTGGAACTAAACCAGAAGGTGCGATCCAGCCTTTAACGGCTGGCCAAGAGTCCACACGAGAGCTAGTGTGGTGCGTAAGCCCCCAGAAACACGTCTTGTGAGTATATCAGTCTGAAGCAGAGGCTGTTTCCTTCGCCACGTGTGCTCCTGTTGCCCCACGCTATTCCATGAAGCAGACCGTGTTAACTAAACAAGCCGTGCGCCGCTTTGACCAGGTACCTGAAATGACAAAGGCACACAAAAGCTTCATTGTGGCTCCTCTTCTCCTTATTCATACCTGGGGTAAAAGGATGCAGCTATCTCATAATGGACAATTCCGTGAGATCTGACAAAGGTGGAATTTGCTTCAGCTCTTAGCAGCAGCCAAGCAAACCTTTTCTAGCAGGTGGAGGATTGCGTGTCTCATCATTATCAGGTGTCTCTTGCAGTGCGGTGTTTATTCTTTTATTCTTCACCTGGATTTTAACATACAGCCTCCTATGGAAAACCGTAGGGATTCTTGTGCCTGAGGTATTTCTTTTTGCTGGACCATCCATTTACTAAGGTTTGCAGGCTGAAGGAGGAGGTGATGTTGCAGACATAGAATGATAGAATCACCAGGTTGGAAAAGACCTCTTGAATCATTGAGTCCAACCATTCGTGAACAGCCTTATTTGCCATTCTTTATTCACATTGACTAACAGCTGAGCACACCCGTTCTCATGGAGAAGGAGCCTTTGGAGAAGACCCAGTCTTGAAAATGTACCTGTGGAGAATACGTAGACAGAAGCCAGCTTATTCAGTAAAATCCTGGATCCTCCCCGCCCCCAAGTCGGTGACAATCTGACTTCAATACCCGTGGGGTAAGAAGTTCCAGCCTTTGGTTGAAGGAGGACTTGTAATATCGTTAATCCTGTGGTTAAGTGCTACCAAAGCACTGGCCTTCAGCCAAATCAGTTGGGCTGCTCGCATAAGTTACCACAGAAGGAGTTGTGGGGAAGGGCTGTGACATTGCTAAGTACAGGCTGGTTCTGAAATTTTCCTATAGTCAAACTAAATGATGGTAGCTTATAGGAATTAATTCAGAAGGAAAATTTGGGTTTTGAACAGAATCACAGAATGGTTTTGGTTGGAAATGACTTTTAAGATCATCGAGTCCAACCATCAATCCAGCCCTGCTAACTCTGCCACCAAACCACATCCCCAGGTATGACATCTACTCATCTTTTAAACCCCTCCAAGGATGGGGACTGAACCACTTCCTGGTGAGCTTGTTCCAGTGCTTGACAACCCTTTCAGTAAAGAAATTCTTCCTTACACATAAGCTAAATCTCCCCTGGAGCATCTTGAGGCCATTTCCCCTTGTCCTGCCACTGTCTACCAGAGAGAAGAGACCAACCCCCACCTCTGTACAGCCTCCTTTTAGGGAGTTGCAGAACTACTAGGGAAGGTGTTGTTTCAGTGCAGGAGGTTGTTAGAAAAGGATCTGAAGCCGTGAGGCAGATGGTTTGGGTTGTGTGATAATGTGCTGAGGGGGAAGACATCAATTGTGTGTCCTACAGACAAACTGAGGCCTCACCTCAGCGTTCAGGTAACTCCCTCTGCAAATCTCTTCCCAAATATTAAGCCCAGCATGAGTGCAATTCTGTGACAAATGATTATAAGAGAATAGGTGACAACTTGGTTCCCTTGGGAGCAGAGAGAGTTCCCGTGACTCCCTGGGGTGTGCAGACACAGAAGGGAAAGGTGTGTCTGGTTCTGCCCCTGGGTTTGGGGCATTTTTTTTCCCCAGTACTTTGTAAACATTGTGTTCCTGGGCAGCCGCGTTCTCTGCTAACAGAGCAAACCGCTGAGTGGGTTAGTCTTAATCTGATGATTTTGTACAATTAAAGGATTTGTCCTCCTTCTCCTGGCTGTAATCTTAGTAACCCTGAATCATCCACCAGCTCTGCGGGAAGCAGCTCAGCCTCAGCGAGGCAGAACTGCAAAGGTTTTTCCAGTGCAGCCTGAACGTGGGCAATTTTGTTTAAACAACAATTGAAGAGAACAATGGGATGTTCTGGGAGGTTGAGGTTTCCTCAGTTTTAACTGTTTTAAAAGCTACTGTCACACATTTTTCTTGGGTTTTTTGTGTTGTTGTTTGAACACACATTTTGTGTGTTCTCTCAGGTCAGGTAGGAGCTCTCGAAGATTCTTAGTTTAAATGAATTTGCCCATCTTTTTGAGCATCTTCAAAAAAAAAAGCAATTGTAATTGGGAACTGTTTCCATACTAAAGGTTGTCTGCAGTTCCGTCCTGCTCGCTCCTGTGTTGGCTACCTTGCCACTCAGCTAGATTGAGCAGAGGCATTCCTGAACTGGAGATGTCTTGCACTTTCTTTATACATATCTGGTGTTACAGATAGTCCCGGTACCGTCAGAAGAGGGAAGCAACAGGCTAATTCACTCGTATCACTGCTTGTATTCCCTGTCCTTTGCTTTGGAGTGTTTTGGAATTTTTTGTTCATTGAAGACTTTCAAGGCTTGAAATGGGTATAGTTTTTACCGTTGTTCAGCCTTTGGTCCTGTTTGTTGTGTTCTCCTGCCTTGTTATAAAACCTGAAATAGTTAATAAACCCATTTGTGGCTTTTATTCTCAGTGAAAGCTTTAAATAAAATGGACTTCCCTCTTGTGGTCTGGCACGCAACACAGACTGTGGTGACACTGCCGAGCTGGAAGCCACTCTCCTGTGCAGGCGGACACCTCGTGCTGGATAGTCCAGGTCCGAGGCAGGACAGATGAGCCACTGTTGCTTGGTGAACCCTCCTAGCGTGGTAGTTTGGAAAAAAACATCGTGGTTGGAGTACAGGTGTTGTTGCTCAAGTGATGTTGGTCCTCAGCTTCGGGGATCTTGTAGGACAGCAGGAAGGCTGGGGTCAGGGTGGGTGGTTGTCAAGCAGAGAGCGAGCTGTAACAGACACACGGGCATGGGTTTTAAGCATTGTAAAGAAGCAACTGGTGGTGAGTGACTGTCAAATAAGCTTAATGCTTCAAATTTCATCTTTTGAAGAGTGAGGAATAGCAGCAGTTCAGTTTTATTTCAGTTTTGAAAGCAATTTTGCTTTGAAGAGAGATGACAGCTATTCCAGCATCCTAGATTAGGAAGCTCGCTGAAGACAAAGTCTGCTCCTCTGATGCCATGTAAGCGTTGGCTTTTGTAGCAGAAACAACTTCATTCATACCAGCTCAAATTCCAGTCAGAATATCCACATGGAATCGCCTGTGCTTGTAATATGTACTTGCAAAACCAGGCTTTGCTGGAATAGGTTTTTGCCAATATTCTCTAAATCAGGTGTAAAAAGCATGGATTTTCCTGCAGTGTTTTCCTCTAATGGTTTTCTTTAGCCTCTTGCTTTTACACATTGTTAGGGCATTGGGTGAGACTTCATCCAAAAGTCTTGTTTCATGATATTTACATGAAATTCTGGTTTCTAATGGAAACATATTACAGTGATCTCATAGAATAGAGCACTGAGCAAGGTTAAGTAAGAGCAAGGTTTTAATAATAACCAGAGGAAACAAAGAAATTCCAAGTCTCAGTTGACAATCCAATCCTTAGTTTGCCCTTTTGTGCTCGTACTGTAAGTTATTTACAAAGGGCATGGCAGTACGAGTAAGGTGTAACCCTTTGCTTTTACACCTTCTGTAACAATATAAATGGAATATATTGCTCTTGAGACTCTTAAATCACAAGCAGTCCTTCTCAGTACTGCCTGGAACTTTGCTTATCCCATACAATTAATCTAAAATGCATTTATAATCTAAATCTGGATTTTCCAGCACAGATTTGTATGCATTTGTTCATAAAAATATATGCAGCCTTACAAACAATTATGTGTGAATCAGTACAGTAGAACAGGGTTTCAATTTCTGGCTTAAATATATCATTGGACAAATAGCAAGAATACTGATAACGACATTAACAATCTTAATGAGGGAAGAGCTTTGCACAGAGCTAAATGCAAATACCTTGGCTGGGCACATTTCTAATTGTTCAAAACCGTGGCTGCACTGATTGCTTTCCCCAGCTTTATTTGTAGTAGCAAAACCTGCTTTTTGAAAGGGAACGCCAAAATTGTGTTCGTTCTTGCACTGCAACTTCTGCTCCTGGCAAACTATTGAAAATGAGCTATGAATACCTGATAAATGGGGTTAATACTTCTTTTACAGAACCTCAGCAATAACAGCAGCACTGCCGGGCTGGGGCTGCAGCACAGCGAAAGGTTTGGAGAAGGGAGTGCTCGTACAACCAAGTCTGAATAGTAATTCTTATTTTTATGCTCGAAACGCTGATTTAATCACTGGTTTTCTCCATTAAACTACTCTATATCGACATCTTTCATTTTTCTGTTCTTTGAAGGTGGTAAATATGATTGCCGTTTTATCCATTTCTGTTATAAATGAAACAGACTTCAGAGCGTTTGGCTGTGCATCCGTTGTTGGAATGCTGCCATACACTAATGCAGACTCCCCACTGAGAGCCCAGTGAAGAATTATACTTTGATTCACCAGATTGTATTAAATAGTCCAGCTGTTGGGATTTGAAAGATAGTTACCTCCAAAGTGAAATAAAAATGAACTTGGCATTTGTGGCTTTGACCATTTTTATAGCGTTGGGCAATCAGCTTTTCAGAGGTAGCACTTTTAAAAATAACCCTCTTCTGGTTACAGTGCTTTAAAAAGTTTAATTTGCTGTAACATTCAAAATACCTCACCTTGTATTTTCTGGAATGATTGGCAACTTTTGCATAAAATAAGCATTATTTTCCTTATGAAATCACTAGCTTCTGATGATAATCAAATGAATCTGAAACTGTATCTATTTAGTGCCAATTTCTGCATTAATTAACTTATACCGAAGTTCTAATGTTGGAGACAATTAAAGCTTGATCAGGAAATTATGTTTGCTATATCCAGGGCTTCAGCAGCAAGCTAAATAAATTCTTTCTGAGATGGAAAGTGTCGTGATTGTTGTGGCTGGGGTTATTTATTTGTTTTTAACCTGTCCATTTGCTCTCTCCCCATCAGGTGGGAGCCAGCGCACTCCCCGCCCCTTGCTCTAATTGTGGAGTGGGGTGACCTCTTTTTTCTTTGTCATTTTCCCCCGGACAAAGACTGTCACAATAAAGGGCAGCTCATAGCAGATGGATCCAGTGGCTGAATTTTTTTCTCTAGCCTCCAGTTGATTCTCCTTTTTCCTTTTGAGGTTGTTACCTTAGCAGTGTGGAAGGGAGGAAGCAGGGGAAATTAAAAAGAAAAAAACAAAAGAAAGAAAAAAGGAAAAGGAAGGCGGCTGTGGGTTCAGCCGGTGTGGTTCCATTCAGGAGCTCTCCAGTCAGGCTTCCCAGGCGAGCGGAGCCACACGCCTGCTGGTGCCTGTCAAGCCTTCCTGCACCCCGGGTTCCTGCACCGGTTTAGGGTTTGTAGCTGTGTGGATGCAAACAGCCATGCTGTGGTCACATCATTGCGTAAGACCCTGCGGGCATTGGTGACTGCGCTCTCCAGAGCCTGGGCACACAGCCTCGAGCTCTGGAAAGCACGGTGGACGACATACAAGCCCATGCTTGTAAGAAGCCTGCCTGCCCATGGAGAGTGTTGAGGTGGCGTAGGACATGTCCTTACCCGTGACTTGTTCCGATCAGGCTTTCCCAGTGCTTGCCTTGTTCGCTGCTGGGGCATTCCAGCTAATCGAAGGATTTGCCCACACATTTTCAATGCTAGTACAAAGCTTTGGAATATAGACAAGTGCTTTTAGTGCTTGTAGCATGATGCCAGCTTCAATAAATAACCCTGGTGTCTCTGACCTTTCCTTCCTCTCTCGCCGCTCTGAGGGCTTTTTATCTGCAAGAGCCCTTGCGCTGCCAGCAATCAAGGCGTAACCCCCTTTCTGCAGAACAGGCTGCAGGGCCAACACCTCTGCATTTTCAGCAGATCCAGGAGGTGAATTTTCAGGAATCATTTGTGCTCGCTCCTAGTGAGACCACAAGCAGCCTGTTGATGCCAGGCAGCTGCAGAAAATTCACTTGTGCTGCCTCTGCCTCCCTGGCCTCGGACATGGGACAGTGCGAGTGGCTCTGGGTGGAGGTGTGGAGGAGCAGCGGTGCTCTCCTTCTGGGCTGCGGGGCTCTCAGCCCATGGCAACTGGTCATGTTTTCTGTGGGTGCAACTGCTCCATTGGATATGGAGGAACTTAAATCCAGCTCTGAGATGAGCAGAGAGAAATTCTTAAGACTTTAAACTGCTTCTTTCATAGTGTAAGGTTTTTCTCAGTGCTTTTCAAGTTTATTTTCCCATTAGCTATCTTCCATGGCCAGCTGAACAACTGATTCAGGAGGGGGAGCAGGACTGTTGCATTTTGTGAACAATAACAGCAGTTAAATCTATAAATCTATTTTCTAGTTTGGTAGATCTCTCCTGGCCGTATTTTATTCATAATAGAAATGCTCTACTTAGATTCCTTCTCCTAAATGTGAACTGTTATTTGTATTCATATATTTATTCTTTTTCCTTTAGATCATCTAGTCATACAGAACTTACAAGAAAAGCTTCTAGCAGTGAAAAAGAGACAGAATCCGTTGTAGTTTTAGATCCTGTTTCCACCAGTGGGGATCAGACGCCTGCAAACACGCTGAATCAGAAGAGGATGAAAGAAGAAAACAGCAAGCCACTGCATAAAGAAACTAATTCTGAGAAAATAAAAGAAACAGACAGTTCTAACTGTTAATTGTTGTTCTGAAAGGCTGGAACTTTTGGGAGTCGTTATTTGGACATGTAAATTGCTTAGGTGTGTTACTAGGGCCATGGTCTGTACTTCAAACCGTTTTCAATAACAGATGGAAATGGTCTTTTGTATGCAGTTTTGTTACATGCATTAAAGTGTTAAAGGACTATGGATTACTCAGAATCCCTTTCCCATGTTAATCTGGCAAGTATGGTTCATATTTTCTTAAATATTGTCAGTTACCTTTTCTTTAAAAATGTAATTGAAAGGGCTTTTAAAATTATTCTTTTGTTGAAAAGATACCTTGTTAAAGGTCCACTCTAAAGCTTCTCAGAAGCCCTTTGCATCCTTCTTGAATTGCACAGGTTTGGGCTGGAGCCTATGAAGGCAATTACAGCTTTAGTATCAGGGGTATTTCTAATAATTAAAAAATCAGGGTTTAGACACACTGCTTTAAAAATATTTTGGTATCTACTTAAACCAAGACCTAGTAGGTTTCCTTACCGCTGTCTCCACACACGCTCTTTTGAGGAAATGAAAAGCACAAGCACAACACTTCTGTTTTGGATTCCTGAGTGGATAGCAAGCCCAGAGACAGAAAAGCAGAGGCAGCGCAGCATGTTATTTTGGTACAGAGACTTCTGGTAACAGCAGCCAAAGTCAGAAGTCTGTGAGGTGAGGCTGGTGCTCTCATTTGGATTAAAAGCTCCTCAAAGGAAGAGAACTCCCAGCTGAAGCCTCACAGGACTAACAAATAAGCCTTTGCTTTGAACCTGGTACCCATTGGTGGTGTTAATTTCTGTATGAGGTAACGCTTTAGGTGTCTGTATTTGATGAGACAAATCCCAGTTTCCCTCAGCCCTTATTTCCAGTGAAGACAGTGAGATAAGTACAGAACTGATTTTCTTCACTGCCAACTGACATTCCATTGTAGTTTCTTTTTAAATTCAGCACAGTATGTCATTATTTTATAATGAACGAACAAATGTAATCAGGGATTTACGTAAAGATGGCTGTAGCTGAAATTGGGTGATCAAGTACTTGAATGCACTGGGATCGGTTTTATTTAATGATCTGAAAAAGTGATCGTTTTGAAGGATGAGTGTTCTGAGTTTCTTGGTTTGGCTCTGCATGCAACTGTCTGGTGCTTTTCCTAAAAATAAAACGATAGTAATGAGTGTGGTAGTTTCACATCTTTTTTGGTGTTTTTTGCATGTTTGCTAGGAAAATCTTGGACTTGATCTCAATCCTGAACTACATATAATTCCTAAGCTTGGGGAAATTTGTCTCTCATTGATCTCTTCACTTCTGGGGGGTGGTTGGTTCTGGTGGTTAATTTTTCGCTTAGGTATCTGTTACACTGAGTTTAAAATGCAACATTTCATATGTGCATTTTTTCCTGAAATTATTGCTGCTGTCTTACATGTTCAAACCTTCAAATGATACAAGACTGAGAAGTTTTTTAAGAAGTATTTCTTTTACCTAAACTGTTTGTTACCTAGGACATAAATTATTTATTTATCTTTTCACTGTTGCTTATTAAAAAGACTCCTGACAAGTTTCCCAGACCTTGTGAGATTGACTTGTTATTCCCTGCCTCCGAGTGAAGCGAGCTTCCTAGTGATGCCAATTACAGCTTTGTGCCCTACATTTGGGGGCTGCGCTGATGCGCTTGTATTGATACCAAGCTAGAACTGGAGCAACACTTCCCTTGTAGGCCAGATCTAAAAGCAGCATTGAGCGTGCGTGGGGGGGATGGAGCAGTGTAACAGTCAAGGCCTTTGTGTTTTGTAAAATGTTAGTGGTTTTTTTTTTACTGTTTGTCAATAGCTTCCTCTTTGTATGGAGAGAGATTTCAACTTGCCCCAAACAAACATTTAGTTTTGGAATTAACACAGAGGTATTTGTTTTGTCAGTTTGGAAATACGGCAAAGAATTTTGTGGTATTTTCAAACTGTAGCAACTGCTAGGTTAACTTGATTTTAGCTGAAGGCAATGGTCTCCTGGGAAAAGAGAAGCTACTGTTTGAATGCTTTTAAAAACATTTAGCTGAAGTGCTTGAAAAGAAATGGATTAAGGAGTATTTAATACATGGGTTTCGTGCTAGAATATTCTTTTCAATTTATCCAAAAGTTAATGTTGACGACCTAGGTCAGCATGATGTTCTCTGGGAGCTCAGCAGGCAGGCTGTGAGCACTGTGGAGGCAATGAGTCCTGCTTTAGGGGAGGAAGTACATCAGAAAGTTGTTTTTCTGGCTGTGGTTCTTCAGCAAAAGCGATAAATTCAATATTTGCTTCACCTGAAATAGAAGAGAAAAAAAGAAACTCATTAATCCACTTTCTTGTCATGTTGTCTAGGGTGCTCAGTTTTCTTTTAAAATGCCATGTGATGCTTACAGGAGTCCCTGAACACCTTTAAAAGCCTGGTCATTTGAAACAAAGAAGTGATAGCACTACATGTTGGTTACAGGATCAGGGCATGGGGCACAGCAGCCTGTGCTATTAACCGCACTCCCTTCCTCACTAATCACCTCGCCTTGCTGCCCTGTTTTTGACCACCCTGCACTGGTGCTCTTGCAGTTCTCATCTGTTGACCTGCCTCTCCTCTACCCATGCCCCTAACAGCCTCATGTAAGCCCATAAGAAGGATATGGAATGGTTGGAACAGGTGCAGAGGAGGCTACAAAGATTATCTGAGGGCTGGAGCACCTCCCATAAAAGGACAGGCTGAGGGAGTTGGGGTTGTTCAGCCTGGAAAAGAGAAGGCTCCGAGGAGATCTTATAGCAACCTTTCAATACCTGAAGGGGCTACAAGAAAACTGAGGAGGGACTGCTCACAAAGGCTTGAAGTGATAGGTCTAGGGGCAATGGGTATAAACTGGAGAGGGGCAGATTTAGACTAGGCATTAGGAAGAACTTCTTCACTACAAGAGTGGTGAGACACTGGAAGAGGTTGCCCAGGGAAGCTGTGGCTAACCTCATCCCTGGAGGTGTTCAAGGCCAGGTTGGATGGGCCTTGGGCAGCCTGGCCTAGTGGGAGGTGTCCCTGCCTATGGCCGGGGGATTGGAACTGGATGACCTTTAAGGTCCCTTCCAACCCAAACTATTTTACAATTCTACGTTGTTCCTCCAATTAACGCTTCACCTCTCTTCTCACTGATGCTTTTCCCAACTCTGACACACCTTCCTCCCTAATCTCACCACCCAGTTCCCTTCTTCCACATGCACGATGCCCACCCTGAATACCGAATGCGCCTGTATAGTACTGCTTAGTAAAGAAATGGCCAGTCTGATTGAGCTTGCACACAGTTCACACGCGTTTTCCAGGTGACTCTGGTGGCTGAAACACAGCATCAGCATTGGGGCTGGCTACTCAAAGGGAGTTTAGGGTGCTCCAGCCCAGCAGTGTGCCCCACTCAGCTGATCCTGGGGGCACTCCTGATGGGTCACTGTCACCTCCCATCCCCAAGACACGCATCCTCTACTCAGCTCTCCAGTGTATTCCATAGCTGGCAGCTGGGCAAAATGAGGAGTTTGGTATGCAGCTCAGACGTGCTATCTCAATATTTTCCTGCTGTTGATTGAGTTATTGGATATTATTTCTGCCAAATGATTAACAGCTTCGGGAATTGTTGCTATTTCATTTTATGAGATAGAGGTTTAAATATTTGTCAAACTAGTGCTCTTTGTTCAGACTGTACCATCTGAATAGGGAACATTAATATTGCTTAGGCAGTTAAAGTTCAGAGCTCTTTATAATTATCTATCCTGCTTTTGAAAAATGTATTCTGTGAAACTGCTGTCTGAGCAAAAAAATGTATCTGTTTCTATTTTTTGCAATGATTATGTATGAGTAAGGGGGAGATTTCGAAAACTCTGAATATTTTCAATAATTTTCTTTTTTAAACTAAAAGCTCTGCTCTATAGCACATGTCAAGTGCTGCTACCCTATATATGGAAGACTGAAAATTATTAGAAACAAGAGGGTGAATTAATTCTTCATTTTTATTTGTCTTAGGTATAATAAATTCTTGCACACCCCTTCCTTCCTTTCTTCCTCTCCTTGTCTCTTTGCCTCCCCTTCAGACTGTATGCCTTTATTCTGCCTTGATTGATACCTGAGCAAGTGAGAAGTGGCTCTAATGAACTGTTAAGTATTTAACGGAGCAGAGTACAGTATAAAAAGAAGATGCAGACAAGTGGCTGAGACTGAATGTGCATCTTCAGCTTCATGAGGTTTTGGAGTTTTATTTAGTGCTTACCTATGAAATTGCTGCTTTCCAAACACATTTTGCTGGAAACATAACACACACAAGGGGGATCTGAAATGAAGTTTTGTTAGCAATATCTGTTTAGTGGCTTGAGGGTGGTGGGATATTTAGCCTAAAATTCCATTTTGGCAGCTTTTCGGTGTGATACATGCATGGGTTTTGTTTTGTTCCTTTTGCACTGTCAGTTTCAAGGCTCCAGCCAATTAAATCTGGAAAAAAAGCTTAATGTAGGCTACTCCTCAAGAAGGGGTCTATTTTAACATTCAGTAAACAGATAATCCATTAGGACAACAATATACATTGTGGCAAGTGCTATCCTAGGTTTTTTTTTGTCAGCCCTTATTTATAGCCTTTTGATTTCGCTTCCCTCCTGTGGTGCAGTTTCAATCATTCTCCCTCCAATCTTTGTTCTCGTATTCATTGCAAGCTGAAAACAAAGTAAGAAAGAAGCTCATACGTAGTGTTCTATTCTTGGCCAGTTCTTCCTCTATAGCAAGAAGGCGGTTGTATTTGGTCACCCTTTCTCCGCGGGAAAGACCTCCCAACTTGATAAACCTGGTACCCAGTCCAACGGCCTTAAACGAGAAAGTGTGTATTTTAAAACTACACGGTTCAGGAAGTGAAGTCACTCTTAATAATTAAACATAGTATCCTACTTCTAATTTAACAATCTTTTCTTTATACAGATAAAACCCCACCCCTCCTTTAAAGAGAAATAAAATCTCTTAGTGAAAGAGTTGTTAGATGCAAACAATAATTTTCACTGGTGTATGAAGTGAAATTTTATTTGCAAATGTAGCTTTAATACAAAAAAGCTAAATATATCAGTGAGAAGAACTTTTCCCTAAAATATTCTTACTACTCAGAAATGTGTTCAGCAACATACCTTTTTATAAACTAATGCAACCAAATAGATATTTTGAATATACTCCCTGCTTTGGCAAATTCCCTCTGTGTTCTCTTTAAACTCAAAGATTAATGCTCTGTGGGGAAAAAAAAAGTGCAACCCTCTAGAAAAAGCCCATTTTGTAAAACGCCGTTTCTTTCTCCAGCAGAAACAGGCTTTCTCCTTAAAAAATAGTTCATGTTAAAAGCAGTGCTGTGGCAATTCTGCAATTGAACAGCTTTCAATGCTTACCAGATCTACAAGGCTATCATCAGAAGATTCTCCATCTGGGCTTCCTAATATGGTAATATGTCTTTGACCTATACATAACGGGAGTGTAAAACCTTCGTTAGTGCGTATTTTACATATTTGACACAGGAACTGTTCAGACTTGTCATTCTTTTTTCCCTTCGGACTATCTAAGCTTAAATACAAACAAGAGCAAACCCAATGAAACCCATCTCAGAAAAATGTAAACTACGTTAATTTGCTACATTAACATGACGTTTTATTTTCAGCATAGTAAAGGGAATATCTAACACCCTATCCTGATTTCTGTCTTTTGCCGATCTGGTAATGTATCCCACAGGCTAGGAAGCTGTTCTGTTTATTTTAAATGTGCTTCTTACTATAGTAATGATTTTTTCTTAACTATAAGAGAGTTTACCATCATGACTGAATGAAATCGTTAGCTGCTATTTACTTGCTTTTATATAGTGATTCTAGGCTTTTTGAAGCAATAAGGAAGGACCTTAGATAGATATATTTATCCATCTATCCTTTGGGTATAAAAATGAGTAAAGAAAAATTGATACAAAGAGAAATCTTGCACATGAAACTGTACAAGTTCTTAGTACTGTTACCACAAAACCTCAACAAGATGTAGTCAATAATGTATATAAATAACAATTTTAAACATTTTGGACTTGTTTGGATTTCTTAACTATTAAAACTAGCATTAGTCGAAATTCAGGTTACTCAACTACATCTTCTTTTATTGTGTTTAATTCTGATATCTAACTGCATGGCACTGAGCAGCGGTGTCAAATGGCACACACATTCAAAGCATCCACAGTATATTAATTTAGTGTAGTTGAACCCTTGAATGCTGTTTTAAGCTTCTGAACAGATTTGTGATTTAAAAGATGAATTTTAGTTTCTTCTGACAAGAGCTTTCTAAATTAGAAATGGCAATAATTAAATAAAAATATGTAATAGTTATAGGTGTAGCAACACTATTTATTGACTTGCAGGGTTTGAAAGTCAGCCTTTCCCCCTCCTTTTCTACTCACCATCTAGAAGTCCAGTAAGTTCTATGAGGTCTGATACCTTGGTTTGGTTAATATATTTTAGGACAACACCACTGCACATTGGTAAGTTTATGTTTTGGTCAATTTTAAGTTTGGAAATATATGTGGCAGCTTCTTCAGCAATCAGGTAACATTTGGAACCAAGAGCACAACATATTTTATTCCATTGTTGTCTGTCCTGCATAAACAATCAAGTAAATAACTTGTTTAAAATACTAAACTGAATGAAAACCCTAATTGATGAGGTAGAAGTTAAAAATAAATAAACGTGGATTTTATCCTAAAGATCCCCTCCATACAAACATGTTATATTTTATACTGTATTTTAAATCTGCCTACCTAAGAAAAACATACCACTGGAATTTTACTTGGATTTTAAGATTTTGCTACAAAGCATACATTCTACTATGGAGTTAATCAAAGCCAGCTGCATGCAAGTATAGGTTCAAATACTTCAAATTAAATTAACTGTAGGAGTTTGCTACTTTGATTTCCTTACTGAAATTTATTTAAATTTAATGGAATATAAAATAATTTTCCATTGTTTTATTCAGAGAAGTCATTCTTGTGTCAATATTTTAAGGGTCAAAATATTTGTTTGAACATAAAATAATGAAACAGGAGGCAGCCATAGACTCAATGACACACATCAAGACAGGATGGTCAGAGCTGTATTATTCACCCATATGGAACAGCAGAAAATAATGCACTCTTTCCAGCAAAGCTCTGTTTTTTAGGAGGGGTGTTTCTTAATTAGAGTGCAGTGCTGAGATTTAAGGATAAAGAAAGGACAAGGATATATTTTAATGATTTGAAAGAAGAAATTTATAAATTAGTTTGCTTTCTTGTGTCCAAAAAATGCAGAGTTCCTACATTAAAAACATTGCATTTCTAGTTCAGTAATAGTTATTGCTTCGTGGATCAGACAATTTTGTATCCATATAGCTGCAATCTGTATAAGGGTCCATTTCTATAACAATTTCAATGATGGTGGAAATGAAGTTTTTGACACCTGAAGATATGTTTAAACTTAAGCACTAATGTGGTCTGCCGTCTAGCAATGAATTGTTGAATTGGTACCAGAGCTAATCCTCAAGAATTATCTGTGGCAAAGATGTGGCATGGGTAAACTGTTCATCTCTGAAGGGGGAGGAGGAGGAGATGCATTTCCCATAACGGTATTCTATTTCAAACTGTATCTCAAGATCTGTTCTAATTCCCCTGCAGATTTTCATATTGCAAATATGTTTCTTCACAAGGATTCTCAAGGATTCTCAAGGAAGTTTGCAGCCCTAGCAGGAGTGGGGAATAATCTGGTGTTTCAGAACATAGGCAATTCTGAGAGTCAGAGTGAAACAGTGCAGGGAGGCATGGCTGACTAAAGTGAAATAACAGGAAACAGACACTCAAAAAAGGAACTTTTAAAGTTCCAGTTAAAAACAAAATCAGATGGATTTTGTAGTTTGTCTTTTAGAATTATTGCTTCAGGCACTGGGCCGATTCATACAGACAACATCATTTTGCTTTCCCCTTTCCATCACAGTCTTTATGGTTTGTTCAAGAAAACAAACCCCGTATCTTTATTTTAAAGAAGATAAAGTGTGCAATCTGACAGCAAGAACAAATTTATAATAAGCTGTGCAACTGCAGAATCTATGTATACAGTTGTAGGTTCTGCTGCAATCCAGTTTTTAGCTTTTTTTGTAATATATGGAAACATAATTTTATGTATAAATACTAATATTTTAGCTTATGCAATCTGTTTCTTCCATCTACCTCTAACTTGATACCATGCTTAATAGTGTTTTACTTTATTGTTGTTATCTATCCCTCACACTAAATTAACTCCTCTAACTTTGATCACAGTGGTAAATACATGGTGTCTTCCTACCACTTTAAATCTACCAAGCAATGCTGCCAGTGACAGGTTTGCTCTGGCTTTAGCTATAAATCTTAACCATAAAGCATAACAGCAATGATGGTTTTTAGTAATTAATTAGTTACTAATAATTAATTAGTAAGTAATTAGTAATTAATTTGAGAAATATACAACTATGTTATAATATAATATAATATAATATAATATAATATAATATAATATAATATAATATAATATAATATAATATAATATAATATAATATAATTTGAGTTTAATGGTTTGTTTATATAATTTTAATTATTTGTTTTTATAAGAAGGAAATATGATAAAAATGACTGTAGTTTAGCAAGCAGGATCAGAAAAAGAACATTTTATTATAATTCTTTAAATTATTTGTTCTGACCATATCCTGTTCATTCCAGGATTATTTTCTTTCAGGAATTATGTCAAACATATAGAGAAAATTAAGAGTTGTTGTCAATTACAGATAATCAAATGAAATTTAACAGTACTATCAGTTTTTCAAGGAATGCACTGTGGCACCTTACCTCTTTTCTTAAGGGATCTATTAATGCAATAATAAAAGGAAATTTATTAATCAGTTCCACATACACGTCAACCATTTCATCAGGACTTTTGAACATTCCAGTGAGAATTTCATATTTTCCTTTAACCTAGAAAATAAAGTAGAAAGCAAAAAAGATAAGGAAGGTAATACTTTAAAACCCAGAGTACTGATGTAAGCACACAGGCCTGTGACACGAGATCTCTGTTAAGGCACCAGATTGTGCATTCGTCAATGAGCACACATTCAGTTGCCTACTCTGTGTTTCTGTACTCAGCACATTGTTATAGGAAACTTTGCCTCAGGTTCTCTTGAGTTCATGCCAAAATCTCTGAAAGATGCCACTCCCAAAACAAGGGAGAGCTATTGCAGCATTTTCTAGGCCACACTGCCAGTTTTATACTACTTTATCATAAAATTAGCAATATTTGACATTTTTATTAAATTGTGCATGAAAAATCTCACTTTTCACTTCCAAAAATTAATTTTTTCAACTCATTTCATCAAGAAAACATTGTAATGGGAAAGGAGTGCATTCTCAGTGCTCAAAAACAAGATACTGCTTCTCCTCATGCCCTTCCCCTTTCAAAAAGAAGACCAGTTTAAAACTATTCTCATCATTATGGGAAGCACAAAGTGCAGCGTACCAGGGTTATTAAGGGCACACTGTCAAACTGTGCCAGAATACCCACTGCTTTAGTGACTTTAGCAATTCAGTAACAGAAAGTTACAGAATCACAGTTCATTCACTGGTTAAGATTTTGCTTACTCTGGTGTAGCATACAGATGTCATAAATTGCTTTCACAAATGAACTGCTTTCACTGCTTTCACTGTCATGAACTGCTTTCACAAAAGAAATTAATAATGGAAGGTTTGTCACTATAGTACACTCAAATAGACAAAACCTCATGGGATATTAAATGGAATAGGAAGTTTCTTTTCCTGCTTAGAAAGAAACTTGATTGGTCTTGGAACAAGGGGGAAGAACTTTAAGATTTCAGCTAAAGATAAATAATCTTTATCAAATAAAAATATTGTGAAATAAGAATTAAGAAATTAATGTTGATACACAACGATATGAATGTGAGTGAGTACACAAATATACCGGAGTAAAAATACAGAGAAAGGTCAAGGCAGTATGAAGAAAACAACAGATGTGTATAAAATAAAGAAATAATCATCTAGTAGTGTGAAGGAATTACAGAAGTGCACTTGTGTAAATAATTTCTTGCTCTTCATCCTTGAAAGCAAGGTGGATGCAAGATAATTATTTCATTTATACCTTGTGGTGAAATGATAAAATTAAAATTAATAACTCCCAGGATTTGCTGTTTAATACTTTAATTCAGAATCATCCAAGATGTAATGTGAAACAAAGATGGATTTGTTAAACAGAGCATGTAGTAGGTGTTTGCCCATTAAAACAGTTTGCTGTATCTGGCACAGACTGATCTGAAAAATCGTACTAAAGAAATAAACAGAGAAAAGGAATGAACTTGGCTTATGCCATTTGAATTGTTAAAGTTAAATCATGACAGTAATGGAGATTCCTGGAGGGAGGACCCAAGCTGTTATGGGGGTCTGCCTTGGTCCCATGAGCCTAATTCCAGGCAAGGTGCTGGCACAGCAGGGGAGGGAGGACACAGACATTCTTCCTGCTCCCATTGCAACAAGCTGCCAAAAGATGTTTGCATGTCTCTTCTCCTGGCACTCACAACCTAATAACATATC
This sequence comes from Phaenicophaeus curvirostris, assembly GCF_032191515.1. Lineage (NCBI taxonomy): Eukaryota > Metazoa > Chordata > Aves > Cuculiformes > Cuculidae > Phaenicophaeus > Phaenicophaeus curvirostris. The sequence goes on along the minus strand of NC_091400.1, from coordinate 9,539,821 downwards.
TGCTACCCTTGCAGGACTGATTCAGCAATCATTTATAAATACAGAGACAATTCTTTCAGTTTGCTTGACTGCTACCTTAAAAAATGGAGTTAGAAGCTTCAAGGTGAGTTTGCAGTGTAATAATAAATGATGTTAACAAATATTTACATTCCGATAAAAAACCCCCAACAAAATAGATACTGAAAATAACTTACATAATCCATTAATTCATGAGCAGCACAATTGATTGCTAAGTACACATCTGTTCCTAGATTCAGACCTATATTGCTGCAAGCTGTTTGTACGAGGTGTAGCGGTTGTTCTAGATTATCCCATTCCATTATTAGGCAACCTAAGAGTGATATTCTTTTTAAGGCTTGCGGCTGAAAGTAAAACAAAAATAATCACTTTATTTACACATCTATAAATATATAATACTTACTTTTTTTTCACTGTCATTTCATTTTGCTTTCAAGTTATCAAAATATAAATCTGTTCTCAGAAACTGCATTGGCAACTTTAAGGACAATTCTCTATGAATGAGGGGTAATCAAGTGCTAATGAGTAGAAAGCTAATAGTACTTGGAAATATGTCTAGTCATGTAGTTCACACTCTTGTATGGCTATATTGGTTTACAAAAGGATTTTAAAGGCTCCCTTGAAACCACAGAGTTTTAATGGGTGCTATGTGAAAGTTCCTGGTACCGTGGAGCATCCCCTTGCCACAAAAACAGAGTCTCCACTTTTAAACAGCTTTTGCTTACTTATTCTCAACTACAACTTTGCTAATTGCCTATATGGAATGTTCAAGAAGCACTAGAATCTTCCAAGACTTCTGGAAGGAACAAATTTCACAGAGTGGCAATGCCTCTAGCACAGCTGTATGGAGCATCCCTGGACACAATCCACAAGCAGACTTGTATTGAGCAAATATTCCACGTGACCTGTTGTCACGTTTTTTGTAGGTTTTTCAGATACTGATTTTTAACTTTAAAGTCTGTGAATTTTGGATTATAAAGAGTAACACTAAATTGCCCAGAAAGCAGCAGGATATAATCCTGGGTTAGACTGGAGAAATCAGCTGGGAGGCATTGGTTTTGACAAGAGTTAGAGAACTAACTACAGCAGCTAGACAGGGTCCCAGCTACAGAGGATGCATGAACATTCCTTCAGCATAAAAAATTAGGAAGAAAAGGCACGGCAAATGATTATGAGATTATTTTGTAGATTATCTGACTTGTTGGAGAGCTAAGCTGCAGCTACAGCCAGCATGAAACACTGCATATCTTAAGGAATTATTTTAACTTGCAACTGCAGTACATGTTGTAATAAGAACATGGAAATTACCCACCAGAAAAAGACTGGCCAGTTGATTAACGATGATGAATTTTGTGTTTAAGCAACACAAAACTAGGAAAATTTCTATTTATCCTCACTTCTGTGTACTTCAAAGCAGCAAAAATTCTCACCTGATAACATTTAAATCCTCTCAGAATGGAGAGTGAAACTGGGATGGCATTTCCATCCCATGACTGGAAAACTCATTTATAAACTACAGGTTTTGAAGTGATAAACAAAAGATCATTTGAGTCATCTAAAATAATGCCCTGCACCCTATTGTGAGTGCTGCCCTTTAGCTACTGATTTGTATCTGCCATTATCTATAACCTCAAACAGGAACTGGGAACTTAATGCAGCACGATGAAGAGGGGAGTTATGCTCCCAGAGCTAGAAAACAGTTCAATCTGCAGGTCTTACAGGTAATAGTTCTATGGCCTACATGATCAAAGGGTACACTTTCTGCTAGCGCTACAGGCCTGAAAAATGCTCATTTGGATAATTTACCAGGATTTCTATATGAGAAAAATTGCCAGATTCCAGAAGAACTCCCCCTTTCTGTTATTGTTCCACAGGAAGGGAAGTTATAGTCAGAAAAATCCAAATTATTATGTAAAATATGAGCATTTGGAGTATTTAAGAGACATTCCTTGGCCTTTCCAAAATGGTAATGTAGATTAATGTTTCATTTCTTAAGAATTTTTTGGTTCCCTGCTTTTGCTAATACCTTGCTGAAGGCTTAAAATGAAAATTTCTTTTCTCACCGGCACTTTCTTCTCTGCTTTGCCTTTCTTATTGTCTGCTAGTTGAGCACCGGGCTGTCGGGAGTGAAGGAAGAAAGAAATCAATTCACAGAGAAGTCCAAAAATGACAGAGAGACATAATAACAATAACAACAACAACAATAATGATGATGGTAGTTGACCAAATTTTGGTCTAAAGAGACTGTAAATATTTAAAGTAGAAAATAGCTTCTGTTTTGTCTTGAATACTATTAGCAACTGCCCAGTTTTATTTTGTGGTGGTAATTCTTTTCCAAATACTTATTTCTATGTGGGCACCACCTCAACCATCAAAAGATTCCCAACTAGCCTATCAGAAATACAGGGCACGTCAGGAATGAGAATCTTGATGCTATACTTGGACAAATGAAAGAACCTTACTTTGCAAAAACCATAGGTACATACTGAGACTGATACACCAATACAGTAATAGTACCTTGAATAACCTATGTTGCGTCTGTGTGAGCCTTAGAAAGATCAGAACCATATATTGTATATTCCATTCTTCAGGTAAATAGAAGTTCTTACTACAGTTGGAACAGTTTTATTCTATCTTCATTAATTTAATATCACCTAATGGCCAATGTTTTAATCATCTGTCAGATAAACACATCTTTTATTTTATGCCCTAAGACTAAACCTGTTAACAGGCTAAACTTCAACTGTTCCATGTTTAAGCTTAAGAACACAACAGCAGTGGAAAGACCAAATTAAGTCCATCACAGCATTATTACACAGTTTTATTGTACCGCTTTGCCTGGAGGCTTCAACAGTCTCATCACTTCTTTTTGAATATCCAGAACTCTCTCTATGCCCTGAAATTAAGCAAGAACAACCTTCAAAAGAAAGTGCTTTATTTCATTTCAGTAGCTTAAGTCAGAAGATAGAGAACATTTATACGAAATGTAGATCTCAAGAACTATTATAGACTTCCTTAACACAATCTCCCCCACCCACAAAATGCAGTCAAGTGTCCACTGATAAAGGGTTAGTAGCAGTGGAATGAACAGGAATATTTGATTATGCTGCTGAATGGGATGGCAAGCAAAGTGGTCGCTTCTTCCCCAAAAGGAATCCTTCCCAAATCTAACAAGAAAGCAAAGTCCGTGGCTGTGTAGTATCTGAGTAGTGGGAAGACGATAATTACTGGTCATAACTGTGACTCTATCTAAGACTTCCTAACTGGAAAATCGAACAAAATTGAATGTATTTACCTTTAGAACACTTCAGGAAGTGGGGACAAAACTGCTGTGTTCATTTTAAGCACTGGGGAATGGAGGAACACTCCACTTAAATGAATCCATTGCTTTTAAAGCAAGATGCTTTTTCCTTTTCAGCTGAGTTAGTAGAAGTTTAATGTTAACTTTTTAAATCACATATCAGATTTTCTTAAACTGTGCCAATAAAGGAATACTGAAGGGGGCAGAAGTCAGTCACAGCTAACAATACATCAACACAGGATGAAAGGCTACGTTCATCACACTGCAGCAAACAGCTTGCTCCCATAAGCACTAGGAGGCATTTTGTTTTTGGAAGGCACAGAATTAGCAACCTTACTAAAAGCTTTTGGTGACAATTCTAAAAAGTTAAAGGGGAAAAAAAAGAGAATCAAGCTCAGCTATTTGTTCAAGTTACCAGCATACAAAGCAGAAATCACAGCCCTAGTGTAGGCATCTTGTGCAGAAACATTAACACAACACATGGCTAAACAAAAAAAGAGAACCTTCTCCTTCCCCCTTGAAAAGACGTTCTGCTTTATATTTCCATCTGTCTTCACAGTTTAATTTTTAGAGCAATTTATTTTAAAGAGTTTATGCTTTCCTATGATTTTTTTACGAGTGTTGTTGTTTTGTATTCTCCATCAATCAAACCACATTCTAACCAAAACTGAAGTATCTTATTGTTCTGTAACACAATTCCCCTACATCATCTTCTACACACTGTTTCCTCTATACTAACACACACATTTTTAACTTGATCTTCATGTGCCTTCTTTCAAATTTTCATTTATTTACCTTTCTTAATGTTTCTAGAATTTCACGCTAACATTTGTTAAAACTTTGGCGTTGCAAGTAAAGAAAAAAATAAAAATACAGTTTGTAAGGACTCTGTTGAAAAGATCTGTATACTTATATGCATATATAGTTTATATGAAGTCTACAGAATACATTAACAACAATGAAAATGAACAGTACCTGTTTCAGTGATAACTGAACTGGCGGTATAAGCATAACTTCTTTCACTAATTTCAATTTTGCAGGTGAACTTTTTTCACAGTTCAACAGAGTAACCATTGGGAGTGGTAGAGTAATTTCCTTAAGGGAATCCTGTATTTGGGAGTACCATTTGAAAACGAAAATGTTAAAAATGAGAATAATTTCTTATATATATTAATTATGACAGAGGATTCAAAGACTGCTAAAGGCAATGGCCTTAAAAGTGTATTCTACGATGGATTACTGGCTTCAGAATGCTGGAATAATTGTGATACCTGGGATAAAATCAACAAAATTACAGAAGTCACAGGTAGGTACCTGATTGCATTTCAGCAGCGCAATATGTGAGTACAATGGGGTATGGCTAATGGCAGCACCAGCCTTAGCTACAGCAAGTGATGTTCCTCCAATAGCTAAGCTGCCACATAGCACTGGTTCAGGGGGTTCTGCAGGTGGTATTGTGCTCTCTGCAGCTGCCACCTTCTTCCCTACAAGACAGAAAGCAGTAGCCAAATATTTCCTTGGTTTAAAATATGTTCTTATGTACCTCAGTTACATAAGTAGGCATAACACTGTCATTTCAGTAAGTACTCTATGCCTTACAAAAAAATTGTTTCTGGTTTTAAAACTTAATCTTGTCATATGTTCTTTATGAAATTACCTTAAAAGTAAGCAAGGGATCTATCCTCCATCTGGTGTCAAATGTGTTTCAAATCCATTTCTCTTAGAGATCTTTCAGCCATTAAAATCTGTATTTTCATTTATCTATGTTTATATCTACCAATGTCATATCATTTTTCAAGTTCCTTTCATAAGCACGATTTCATATTCTTTATTGATCTCTTTATATGCTCAGCTTTTGCATAAACAACTTGCAAGATTAATTATAAGCTGATTGGGAGTACACATACTTGATTTCTTTTAATAATGAGTGTGAAAGAATTGTAGGCCTATTACAGTTGGACTTTCCAATGAGAAAACAGGTCTTTTAAATATTCCGCATACATAGCCTTGTTAAATTTTCAAAGGAACTTATTATCCTTTCAGATACAGTAGAATATCTTTTGTCAAAATGCTTGAAACCCAGCAGTTCTCACTATGACATTTATCGCCTACAGTGCTTACATGAACACCTACAGTAAGCACTTACATGAAAACAAACTAAGCTCTCTGACTTCAAAACCCACATGCCTGGGGGACTCCTTTGTAAATCTGACCAGCTACTCTGGTTCCTAATAGGAGTGCCTTACAAATTTTCATTTCAGTAAAATGTAAATACTACAGGATACAATGGATATGCTTAATAGGACCTTAATTGGATATTCAGATTAAATTATACATAATTTGTAGACTATACACAGATTCTATACCTCTTATATTGAGGATGAAGAGCTACACACGCAGACACTAGTAATCCACTGCTGAGCAACTCTGATAAACTGCAGTGTTTTGCAGAGATTCCTACTTTGTCACCTGCATAAATTACAACACAGATGCTATCTCTGAAAGTCCCTGGTACTGGAAGTCACCATGTGTTACTGGACTCCCATAACAACAAGTAGCTACAAGCATTGGCTCCTAGTAGTCTGGTATTGATTCTAACAATAATATTGCAGTCAATATCACAAGCAAATAGAAAGAAAACACAATTAGTGAAAACAAGTAGTGTATGTATCAGTAGAAGCTTGACTGCAAGTATAACATACGACATGATAAGATCTGGGTGGACCAGACAACTGCAGATGTTACATTTCAGGCCAAAGGTGAATTTACTGTTCACACATCTAACATTAATTGGGAGGTTTTACTGATTGTATGTAACAGTCGAAACTAAACTGATAAGGAAATAAAAATTTGCCAATTTTTTTTTTCCAAAATGATAAGAAATGCTTTTTCCTGAGGGTAAAGTATATGTGGAGATAACATACAGTGCTTTTTTACTGGACATGTATACTTATCCTGTTTGTCTACTCTCATGCCATTTTCAAATCTAGTAGCATTTTTTGTTTACTCCTTTTTACTCTATACTGCCCACCTTCCCTATTCCCTTCCTTCTTTCTCTTTTACTTTTCACCTTATTTCCATCTTTTCTCAGCGTTAGCAAGAAACCTCCCTCCCTCTTTCCATCCTTTTCAACTTATTTCCATCTTTTCTCAGCGTTAGCAAGAAACCTCCCTCCCTCTTTCCATCCTTTTCAACTTCTATCTTAATTCTATTTCCATTTTCCTGTTCACTTCTGTGATTCCCCTTCCTTTCCTTATAATTTTTATTTTTACTCTTCATTTGCATCCTCCTCCATTCTTATTCCTCACTCTGAAAAGTAATAACCTCCTGTCTAAGTCAACTGTAAAACAAAGGCAGAAACAATGCATGTGAATGACGAGAAGACTCTGTATTTCCCCCTCATTTCTGCAGTAGAAAGTACTGTGATCAGATAGAAGATATAGGACAGAGTAGCCAAACCCTCTGAACATGAGATGTTGCTCTTTAGTGTCCACAGAATACTTTAGAAAGTGCTTTAGCACCTTTATAAATATAAATATCTGCATTGCAGAAAATATTAAAATCAAAATAACTAAAACCTGGGTTTGCAGCTTTTTTTTTCCCAGGTAGTGCTGTTGCTGATGGAGAGCATGAAGTAAAGGCAAGAGTGGCTTCTCCTTCTCCAACTTCTTCTGGCTTCTGGATTTCTTTTTTTTCTTGCATTTTTTTTGTAAAGTATTCCCTGAGAAAAAAGCATACGGATTAGCAGCCCAAAATATTGTTACGCATGTGACAAGCAGACACAGGATGCAGGCTAAAGAACATGCTAAGAGATGGATTAAGGGCATCTATTTGACCTTCTGCTATGGACTCACCATGGGAAGCTGGAGAAGTCAATAAATGATATTATTTTTTGGTAGTTGTCTGCAGCATTGGGTAAAGAAAAAGAACCATAAACATGTAATATCAATTTTAACGCATGCTTTTCAAATTACTCTGGTTTGAAAATGAGCTGTGTGCAGACAATCCTAGCATGAAGGACACATTTGCTTTGCATGGGCAGTAACAGATCGTGACATAACTTCATGACGTACAACAGCTTGGCCTAGGTTGCTAATCCAATAGGTCAGCTGTACTCTTGGTTTTGTATCCCAGGTATGAAACCTTGTAAAAAACAGCACAATTTTCATATCATAGTTATGAAAAAAGCAGGAAATAATATAGTATAATGTATCCGAGATAGACATCACAACCTTAAAACATAAAAAAATTATACTAGAAAACACTGAATACCTACAATGTAAGTTAAACGTGCATATTTAAAATGCAATAATTAGCATAATGTGCAAAACCTACCCAAGCATCTCATCAACTTTACACTGGTCAGTAGGCTCCAAGTCTCTTAACATTGAGTTCAGTGATTCATTCACCCATTCCACAGCAGTGTTAACAGAGCCAGTTCTTTCTTTCTCAGCAGCTTCAGCTGTGTCAGGTAAAGCATTTTCAGGCATTTGAGAATGAGAAGACATTATAGTGGAACAAACTTTCTGCAAAACAATGTAAAAAGGCTTAAAACACTATTTAATTTCTAATTTGGAAGTGTCGTTTGAAAGACTAACAAGTATACCTCCTTACCAACTCTACAAGTACTTATCTCCAAACCTACTGTTTGTTCCACTTACATAACCTTCCTCATCCAACACCTTCTTCCTAGTCTATTATACTTCAGTAATCGCAGATGTTATTCAGATTTCTTGACCTAAATTAGGGCTGCTTGGGCAAAAACTCACTAACAGATCTGTTTTACACATGTATTCTGTTATCATGATAGCATGGAGTTCTTTTAAAGACTATACAGTCATTATGACATCTTTTATTGTAGCTGCTGGTAACCTGTTGTACCAGGATTCATCAACATCCATTCCAAATGCCATCCCGCACGATCAGTTACATTTTGTCTTACTGAGGTGATTTGAACATGATTTTCTGCACTGCTGAAGGGTAAATGACTCTTAAAATTTAATTCACTTAATGAAGATGTCGTTTAGAAATATCACAGAGCTGCCTGCGAGGATAATATTAACTTTACATACAGCGAGTATCTATGAAAATCTATTTAATTGAAGAATGAAGTGAAGCATGGTTTAACTGAGGGAAAGCATAAATAATTACTCCACAACAGCTAGGGTTGCAAAGACAGTCTCCTGAATATTTCAGGTTGGGGGAGAGATGGTAACACACTGTCAGTTTTGCATTGCAGGTGCTACTTGGATGGTTGACTTTGCTATCACCCACATCAGCCCAATAGCTCAGTGTAAAAAGTGCCTTCGCCTACACCATGTCTTTCAACTGTGCTATATTTTCCTGAAACATTATCATAAAAATAGAAGGATTTGAAAATATAATAAAAAAATAAAATGTAAAAGGAAAATGAACTTACAGGGCTAGATGCATGGTGTAAGGCAAAACTTCACAATGCATTAAGACAAATGAAAAATTAATACACAAAGATGCACTGTCACATCCCACTCAAAAAATAAACTAAGTATTGTCTAATCAATGGGAAATAAAGTTTTTATACTTGCTGCTGCTGCCTAACTTTTCATGACAGCATTTTTTTTTTAAGTTACAACACTATGTACCCAACTATTGAGTCACAGGGATCAATATCCCTTCATTAAGGATGGAAAATAAAATGTTCCTTAGGATGTGAGTAGAGTAGTACCTTTATATTGTCTTATTAAAGAAACAAAACATCAATAAGCAGCCCATACCTTCTCATAGTTTTTAACTGTACAGTATATTTCCACTTCTAATGCTGGCTGACCAACTCCATCAAGAACTTTTCTTCCAACTAATTTGCATATTACCGGAGGTTTTGAAAATTTAGAAAAGTAGTTAGCCTTAGATTAAAGAGAAAGAACTTCATTAAGAGTCAATTTCCATGCAAAGAGGGGTTTATTCCATTAAATTTAAAACTAATTCGCCATTGAGCAAATCCATTTATACATACTAGTATTCAAGACTTGTGTTATACTGCGCATCTAGTTCTATATTATCTGCTTAAGAATGGGATTCCAGGGAACAGATCCAGCTCATACCCAAGCACAGAAGTCCACCACCACAGCCAGGTTAGTTGAACATGTGTTTTATTTGGCAAAGTTAGTGACGAATACCAAGATGCCCATAACCTTCCTAAAAAATAGGCATTTGTGGAAGAGAAACTTATCAGCAAGCTCCTCAGTAACAATGATAACCCCTCCTTTTGTAGACACCTTTCTTACACAAGATACTCAGTGTAATTTAACACAATGACCAAATTCTCCTAATTAGAAGCGGTTTTTTGGTTGGACAAAACTTGAGCTAACAAGGCTGGCACAATTCTAAGGAGTTGCAGGTATGCTGCACCTAGAAGCAGGGCAAGACGACTGATGTAGCCAGGGGTCACTCCTCCATGGGAAAGCTGGGATTTCAGGTCAGCAAGCTTTGAGGCCTGTGAGAAAGGTAAAACCTAGCGTTCTGGTAGGCAGAGTTCTCTTATTTCTTCCAATAGTGTTTAATGAGCCAGGTGAACTGACATGATCAACTACATTTGTGCCTCCACCCACATTCAACAAACACTGATGTTGCTTTACACAAAGGATTAAGTTTGACAAGCAGATCAAGGGAGGCGATTCTCCCCCTCTACTCCTCTCTCATGAGATCCCACCTGGAGTCCTGTGCTGGGGAGGGACATTTTAAAAGGGCATGGAGTGATATGACAAGGGAGAATGATTTTAAATCGGAAGGGGAAAGATTTAGTCTAGACATTAGGAAGAAATTCCTCACAATGAGGCTGGTGAAACACTGGCACAGGTTGCCCAGAGAATCTGTAGATGCCTCCTCTAGGGAGGTGTTCAAGGCCAGGGGCTTTGATCAACCTGGTCCAGTGGGAGGTCTCCCTGCCCACAGCAGGGTGCTGGAACTGGATGGACTTTAAGGTCCCTTCCAACCCAAACCTATATGATTCTATGAAGTTGGTACCTAAGGTTTATCACAAATGTTCTTACTAGTTTCATTCTTTAGCTGCATATTGGAAACAGTCAACAAACCATGACTTACCAAATGGGAAAAAGCAGCAAACACTTACAGCTACATAAAAGAGGAATACATCCAACACAAAATAAACTAAGAATGGGTGTTACCAGTTCTAGTCCCTTCCGCTGCTGAGAGCAAAGGATTTGGAGATAGGAAATGGTATAACATGCAATGAAAAGTTTCACTTCCACAACAAAGAATATTGGGAATTATTTTTTTCAGGAGATGCTCACTATTGCAGTGTTGGCATTCCCAATATCCCCAGAAACAGACATTTCACAAGGACTACTGTCTACAGTATTTTGCTGGCTGGGGACAGGTAAAATTGGTCTGATTCTGGACACTTCCATTAAGACCCATTTGCTTTTCAGACAGTTCCAGCGTGAATAGCACCCAGTCTCTTGCTGCCACTCGCCCAAGACATTGCCATGCTGAGCAGCAGTTTTATTACGGGTCTCCATTTGTGCCTTCACAAGACAACACTTTTGGTCTGTGTCGAGACAAGTGACCAGCATAGAACAATGCCCTGCCACTGAGGAAATAAACTCAGGCCAGAATCACAAGGGAAGGAAGAGCAGCTCTTCTTTTGGACAACCAATCATAGGGCCTGAGAGAATGGCAGGAAGATGTGCCGGGGGTGGGGGGGTAGTTTGGATATCACGACAAAGTTCTTCCTGAGAGGGTGGTGGAGCAGTGGCACAGATCTCAGGGAAGCAGTCATGGCACCAAGCCTGATAATATTCAAGTAGCATTTGGCCAACACCCTCAGACACATGGTGTGAATGTTGGGGTTGTCCTGTGCAGAGACAGGAGTTGGACTCGATGATCCTTGTGGGTTCCTTCCAACTCAGGACATTTTGCGATTCTGTGATTCTGTCAAAGCACCACAAACACAAACCCATGACTGACCTCACCCGACTTAGCAGGAAATTATTTCTTAATTTCAGCCACTGAGATGCTGAACTCCTCCCATCACCCTGTTGGTTTATCAAGCCCTTGGGCTGGGTGGGCAGCACGCTCTGCCCTGAGGGCAAGCGGGGAGCCCGGTGGTGAAGAAGAGGTTGCGGGAAGGGCTGGGGCTGCGGCACCAAGGGCCGCCTGGGGAACCGCCTGCCCCTCCAGCTGCTCCTCACCCTTGAAGGCGCCAGGAGTGTCCCAGTTCGCCCAGAGTGGACCTTGTTTGGTCAGACTGGCCTCTGCTTGCCCTGGAGGGGCCCAGGTCCCCCCAGGGAGGGGTCCTGCTCGCCCAGGGGGAGCCCTGTTTGGCCAAAGTGACCCCTACTCGCCCTTGGGGGGGGGTGGGGGCCTGCTCGCCCTGGGGGCCTCGCTCCGCCTCCCCTCCCAGCGCTACCAGCTCCCCGTAGAGATCGGTGGGGCAAAGCGGGAAGAGGGCGTTGAGGGCCTCCTCCATGCGCTGCGGCACCCGGTGCCGCCGGTAAAAGTCGACCGCCTCCCTTCCCCGCCGCAGCCCCGCCATGGACGGCCAGACGCCGGCGTCGCCGAGCAACAACAGCGCAGATCTCGCGAGAGGAGCCGGGCGGGACTTCCGGGGGCGCGGGGCGGAAATGGCGGCCCCGCAGCGAGGGGTGGGGGCGGTGGATTTGGCGCAGGCGCGGGAGGGTCCTGGCGGCCTCGTGCTGGACGGGGAGCGGAGCCCTGGGTGAGGGGCGGCGGGGAGGGAGGCGTCTCCTCAAAGGCCTCGTGCTTTCGGTGCAGGGCGGCCTCTGAGGGAGCCCCAACCTTAGGGAGCTATGTGTCCTCAATGCTGAGTGGGAGAGCCGGGCCTGTGGGCCCTGGGCTCTGATAGAATCGTAGAATCACCAGGTCATCAAGTCCAACCATTCCTTTTTGCCACTAAAGCATGTCCTTGAGCACCTCCTCGTCTTTTAAACCCCTCCAGGGATGGTGACTCAACCACCTCAATGGGCAGCCTCTGCCAGTCCCCGATGACCCTTTCTGTGAATTTTTTTTTTCTTGCTGTCCGGTCTGACCCTCCCCTGGTGCAGCTTGAGACCATTGCCCCTTGTCCTATCACCTGTGACTGGGGAGAAGAGGCCAGCACCCACCTCTCTACAACCTCCTTTCAGGGAGTTGTAGAGAGCAATAAGTTCTCCCCTCAGCCTCCTCAAGGCTAAACAACGCCAGTTCCCTCAGCCATTCCTTGTAAGACTTCTCCAGCTCTTTCACCAGCTTTGTTGCTCAGTGCAGGGCAGGTGAGAAAGCTGCTCCGTAAGGGACCAAACACCTTTGGTGAAGGGTGGACCTTATGCTCTCAGTGCTTTGTCTGTAGGGCCAAGTTTCTTCTGCTTACCCTGACACTAGTTTTTGCTTAAGCACTTTCACATCTAAAGGTTTCATTGTGTTGGTGCTACTTTGCACAGCACAGATGTCCAAACACCCTTGAGGTGCTTGCCATGGATGCTTTCATAGAATCATAGAATAACCAGGTTGGAAGAGACCCACTGGATCATCGAGTCTAACCATTCCTATCAAACACTAAACCATGCCCCTCAGCACCTCGTCCACCCATGCCTTAAACCCCTCCAGGGAAGGTGACTCAACCACCTCCCTGGGCAGCCTGTTCCAGTGCCCAATGACCCTTTCCCTAAAAATTTTTTTCCTAATGTCCAGCCTAAATCTTCCCTGGCGGAGCTTGAGGCCATTCCCTCTTGTCCTGTCCCCTGTCACTTGGGAGAAGAGGCCAGCACCCTCCTCTCCACAACCTCCTTTCAGGTAGTTGTAGAGAGCAATGAGGTCTCCCCTCAGCCTCCTCTTCTCCAGGCTAAACAACCCCAGCTCTCTCAGCCGTTCCTCATAAAGCCTGTTCTCCAGCCCCTTCACCAGCTTTGTTGCTCTTCTCTGGACTCGCTCCAGAGCCTCAACATCCTTTGTAGCCAAACAGCATTTTGTGCAACTGTAGTGTTGCCATCTACTGCCTTCTGTGTGGCTAAACTGTTGCTTGCAAGGCATTGGTGCCCATTGGCAGAAATCGCTGTGTTTCACAGCAAAGAGATACCCAGGGTATGTTTGGCGGTGTCACGGTTCCTTGTTCACAATGAATGGAAATCAATGTTGGCTGCCTTAGGAGACACTTGCATAGCTTAAAAAAAAAAAAAAAAAGAGGATTTAACTCTCTGGAGAGGAACTATAACTATTTTTGAAGGATGTGAAAGGAAAAAAAATGATTCAGTGGGGATTTTATCAGTCTCTATGCTGGGTGGGAGAGGCATCCCCTCAGGACACACACGAGTGCAAGGTGTGATGCTCCTACCACACTGGGCTTAAAGGGAGAGCTTAGGGTGTGAGGTTGGGTACTCTTCGTGCTTCTCTCTGAGGCTTGATATGATTTCCGGGTTGTAATGCCTTGAGCGGGTGCTCTTTAGTTCTGTAAGTCCCCAAAGGATGAAATTGTGTTAAAGATTATCATCCTGAAAGAGAGGGAGATTATGGTTTGTGAAACGTCTGGCAAGGATAACACAGTCCCAGTAACTCTACTTCTGCATTTAAAAGCCCTTTGCTTTCGATGAAAAGAAACGTTTCACAACCTAAATGATCATTTTTAGTCTGCAATTTTCTACAAAAGAAGAAAAAAATACTTTTCACTTTGTTACGCTGTTCATTGGTAATTTTGTTGAAGTAACTGAAAATGGAGATACTTAAGAAGCTGTTAGCTGCACGCTTCCTCAACTCTAAAATCAATACATGTGGACCTTTGCTCATTGTGTGTTTGCTTCTCTGGGTTGGGTGATAATGAAGAAAATCCCAACTGAATCATTTTCTTTCCCATTCATATCCTTCAGAAATAGTGTGGCACCTGTCCAGAGAGTTAAACCCTCTTTTTTTAAGCTGTTTCCTTAGAAGAACTATCTAAACTGACACTATCCCTTCTTTGAGGAGAGTGAGAGGTGAATACAGAATCACACAGAATCACCTGAGTTGGAAGGGACCCCAAGGATCACTGAGTCCAATTCCTGACTCTGCATAGGACAACCCAGACATTCACATCGTGTGTCTGAGGGTGTTGTCCAAGTGCTTCTTGAATATTGTCAGGCTTGGCTCCACCACTGCTTCCTTAGGGAGCTGTTCTAGTGCTTCACCACTCTCTGGGTAAAGAACCTTTTCCTAATATCCAACCTAACCCTCCCCTGGCACATCTTCCTGCCGTTCCCTCGGGTCCTGTCATTGGTCACCAGAGAGAAGAGATTGGTGCCTGGTCCTCCTCCTTTCCTTGTGAGAAAGCTGTAAACTGCTGTGAGGTTACCCCTCAGTCTCCTCCAGGCTGAACAGACCAAGTGACTTTGCCTCACAAAGTTGTCCTTGTTCAGAACTGGCTAGCGTGGTGGTTGGCTGCTGCTTTGGGTCCATTACTGCTTAGGAGGGGCTTGCACACTCAGTGGGTCAGGTGGTGACAGCAGAGTAGTCTGAGATCTGTGTTGCATGCATGTGCTTATCCCAGAAAGCTCTAGTTTAATTAAATATTCCCGGAAGAATGGTTTTCTGAAGGTGATGGCGCTGGTGAGATCCTCTGAGAGCATCAGCATAAGCAAGATAATGCAATGCGACGTGAGAGCTCTGTCTTCTGATACATTTCAAAACCAGTTTCTCACCTTCTGCCTTTCAAAGGGCTCTAAATAAAAGGCATCATAGAGAAATGGACTCATTTATTGCCGTGTGGGTATTGATCAACCATCTCAGAAAGAAAATTTGTCCAATTTCCCTTTAGGAAAGCAGTGAGCTGAAGCAGAGTGGTAACTCTGTTTGTTTAATAACCTTGCACCCTTTTTTTTTTAATAAACCATTTGAAATGGACTCTCAGTAAGGATTTTTAAGTACTTACCATTTTTGGTTCATGATCAAGTGAACGTTGCATGAATTATCTGTATGGCCATGCAATTTCCATTAACAGTAATAGTAATTGTAAGCAGGTAGAAAGATGATGGCTTATCCTATGATCCCACCCATTATGAAGTAGTTAACTGATTAAGGTTAGGATACTGCAAGCCACTTCATGCCATCAGTGAACTCTCTGCAACCCCATTATCTTCATTAGGCTTGTGTGGGCGTAATTAATTGGTGTTTAGTTAACAGTTGTGTTGAATGAAGAGAATTTAGTTCTATTTCTCTTAATTTTATTGCCCCCATGGTGCTAACAGGCTAAAGTGTAATTAAAAACTCTCTAAACAAAGTAGAGGTAGTGAGCCCCAAGGAAGAAACCCAGGGAGGAGAAGTCTGCTGTGACTCTGGCCTCTGAGAAATGACCAGGTACAAAGAAGTAGAAGTTCTTTTTTGTTTTGAACGTGTTCCACTTAGATCAATGGGTGCATTTAAAATGTATAGAGCTGGCTGTATAAGCTTGTAGTCATCTCTTTCCTAGGGGTGTCCAGCAACGCCATATTTTGATGTCTTCTCAAAAGATTTTCTCTCAAAATAGTTTAGATTGCTTAGTGTTCTGGGTAGACAGAGACATGGATCTTGTGTTTCTTTTAAGAGCAGCTGTACATAATTTTTTATATTGCATCTTGTCTTTGCTGTAACTCTTGTGCCAGGGAGTAAATTATGATCAACTGCTCCTCATTTATGGTATCATATAGTGTGTATTCCTTTTTTCATGAGATGCTTTGTATATCACTTGACTGTTTATATGTGCGACACTCTAAGCCCACATATAATAGGGCATGTTTAGGTGTCACGTAAAGGATTTGCTTTTTGCTGTTCTAAAATGTTGCTTTAAAGATATAAACTTGCCCCTTAAATCAATTAAGATCATGGTCTCACTGCCATCTGTGTTCTTGTAGGATTTCACAGAAGTGTAATGTGTGCTTATTCTACTGACAGGGGCTGCTTTGAAGTCAAGTCTGAGTACATAAAAATTGCATGGCATTTCCAATAAAATCAAGATCGCCTTATTAGCTTGGCGTTACAAATGCTCTTGCACAAGTACATTACTCTTTTTGAGGCATTTTAATTTCTTAAATTAAAAAGCCTTTTAAACTATTTTTCATTTTACTCTTAAAAGGCTTCAGTGTTGTTTCTTTTAATTCTTAATATTCTGTATTCTAGAAAGGATAAGCTTCAGTAACAAAGCTTAATATGACTTGATGTACAAGAGTAAACAAAAGCTTTGGTCCTAAAACACAGCTGACAATAGCACTTAGATTGGGCTTTTAGTCTAGATAAAAAAATTCCTAGAACCTGAGTATGTAAGTTTTCTATGTGTATATAGGGAGAATATTTATTATATATACTGGATACTCGGAAATTTCTAATAATGATTTAAGGCTTTTCTTTTCCCCTCTAGCATTATTATTTTAATTTCCATAGTACTTGTGTAAGAGTTCATTTGCCTTGAGTAATCATTCTCCGCTCCAATGGTTACTTCAAGTTGAGTGGATTTGAGTACTAATTTCTTTCTAAAGTTTGAGGATTCTTCCCGTGGGTCTGTTCAGCTCCTGCTGTGCGAGGGTGAGCCCAGCCTTCTCCAAAGGCTGAACCGCAACATGAGAGCTGATAGACTTTGATTTATCAGTCTAACTGTAAAGGTGATTTGGAACACGCAGTATTTGAAACCAAGGTTTTGAGCTGATATTTGAATTTACAGAAGATTGCCCTCAAATTTCAGTGGCATGACTTTTTTTTTTTTTTTTTAGGGGGTTTATTTTTCTCATGTAATCCACAGGCTACTGATGAATGGCAGGTTTGGTCTGGGACACCAGTTTACTGCAGGGTTCTTTGTGCGTGCATTTTGAATTAACTGTTATGAGCATTAAGGCGTTATTGGAGTCTGCCTAGTTCAGGCACCCTGACACGATGGGTTATGGAGAGTTTTGTCAGCTTATTGTCCACATCATGTTCTGAAATGTTAGTATGCTTAGAAATATATGCAGAGTTGGAATGCTAATCTTTGTGGAATTCACATTAAATGTTTTCTGTGGCATGAAAATAAAAATATGTGCTTCTACATCAGTTGCTGATGAGGTATTGAAAGAACTTCAAGGATGATGTGGCAACACAGCCATAATACATTTGCAATTTATACAAGCCAGCAATCAAACTTGGAGGTGAACAGAGAGTTAGTAAAGTGGGAATGTGGACTTAAGTTTTCTGCTTCTGAGGCTAGGTAGTTGATGCTGAAGGAAGAACATACTTTCACATAAGTCAGTAGAATTTCTTTCATCTCTTTTTACAGTCAGAAAGGTTTTCTTAATATTCTGGCTTGAACTTGCAGTTCAAATAGCAGACAGAAAAAGAAATGTTTTAGAAAGAATTACTCTTTTCTACTTTTCTGATGTGTTTGTTGAAATGAGATTCCCTTCTGAAAAGAATGATTTGATGCTTCTTTTAAAGGTTCTGATCATTAAAGAACCCTTTTTTTTTTTTTTGGTAAATATTTCCATTCATTATTTTCACTATAAAAAAAATGTGCAGAAGATATTTTTTAATCTAAATATTTTTGGCTTCACCCTTCAGGCTTTCCATCTTCATCTTTTTTTTTTATATTGGTTTAGAAACCCCCTAAATTTGCTCAACCATTTGCAGAGCAGCACTTGCAGTTGCAAATACAGAAACTTTAAGAGTGGTTGGACACAATCTGCAGGTTATCTGTTACTGGTTAGTAGATCAAAGGCTTATATGGCTGGGAACTGAAGTCTGGTGAGTGCAGATGAACTGGGGGATCTGTGGACACATGAAAAATAAAGTCTGAAAGCCAAGTTACTTGCAAGTATGTAATAGGCAAAGTAAATATCGCAGCGAGTGGGAAATGATGTTAACTGAGTTCTCAAGATGTTGAGAGAAGCATTTCTGATTTTGTCCAGGATATGTGAAGCTGGCAACAGAGGGGTTTAAGGGGTTAAAAAGGTAATTTTGCATTACTATTGAGAATTAGGGCTTTCCTGCATCCTGTGATTTATTTTTTTTTTCTTAGACACATTTTTTTGGGACAAACTGAGTGTAGAAGAAAAGGAAGAATGGCATTTTTTTCCCCCTGGTATATCTCCTGATTTTTACAACCTTAATCACTTGGGGCATGTCTTGAACTTTTAACCTTCTTTCCCCAGCGCTGATGCTGTGAATAATGGACTCTCTTGCCTGACACATAACTAGATTGCAGTTCAAAGTGGATGTCACAAACACTATTGCACCATCTGGAGCAAAAGCTTCACTATCATTTCAGGATAAGCCTATAAGATCATATGAATTTATAACTGACTTCGTTTTTTTCCCTTGCACTAATTCAGGTTTCTTGAATTAAAAAAAATAGTTTTGTTGGGTTTTTTTTAAATCACCTTGCCTCCTGTTGCAGGCATTTTTTGCCCCAAAATTTTCAGATCTTGTATAAAAGTTATATTACATTTATAACCATTTTAATCTTACTTTTTGCTATAAAAAAAGATTTAAGCATTTCCCCTGAGGCTAGGGAAATATTGCATGAATTCTGGAGATAAAATTCTCTGGTTTCCTTTACTTCCATTGTTAACTTTAATAGTTTTCTTCAGTTCCAGATTCAGTTAAAAAAGAAAAAAATGGAAAAGGAATTATTGCTCCTACATATTCTTTAAAAAGTGCACGTTTTTGAAGCTGGATATGAGCATAAAGTTTTCAAAGTGAAAAGCTTTTCAGGGTATGACTTCTGAGGAATACATAATACTCACAGTTCCATATGAGATACTTGGCCATATGTTTGAATAACATCCACTGATGCAAGGAAATATACATTATTTTGAAGGAAAAAAAATCTACTGACTGCCATTACTGCATGGGAGTGTATTCATTTGTTCACAAAATCATCTTTTAATAACTTCTGACTGAATTTTATACCAAGCCAGCTGTGTGGCTTGTCTCAAAAGCACCAGATTTTGAGTGAGCTAAAACCACCTTTGATTTCCACTGCAAGCTGATGAGGCTTGTGAATCCACAGCATGTCTAAGCAAACGGCTTAAAATTAGAGATATGGGAACACAAGGTCAGGCTGGTGGGTTTGCAGTGTTTTGGAAAAGACAGGACCGTTGGAGAAGTAGCCAGGGATCGTGCATTCACACAGAGGGGATTAGTTCAGATTTCAAATTCTCCTCTTTTCTGAAATTAAGCAGTGGCTGATACAGACATAGATATATAGAGACTATTTCTAGTGCAAAACCTCCTCTTGTTTTCTTCTTTAAACATTGATAAATGGGTTTCAAGAATCAAATACACATGGGTAAGTGTAGAGATACTCGACTTCTGAATGTGACTTGGTTCTGGAAACTATTTTTGGTTCTCCACAATGATTGGGAACTGTAATGAATAAGAAGGGTAATCAACATGATGGTGAGAATAAGAAGCTGTTTTAGTATTAACCCAGTATTTCAGATTCCTAGAGCACAGGGGTGTGGCTCTGAAATTAATTTTCGCAAAGCTTGATCTTTCTTGAATTTGTGGAAATTGCAGAATCACTGTCATTTAGGTTGGAAGAAACCTCCCAAAATCATTTTCTCGATCTCCCCTGTTCAAGCAGGGTCAGCTTGAGCAGGTTGTCCAGGACCGTGTCCAGTCAGGCTTGGAATATCTTTCCAGAGGGAGTCTCCATAACCTCTCCGGGCCACCCACCCCAGTGTTTGACCGCACTCACAGAAAGCATATTCTTGTCTTACACAAATATGATACCTTTTAATTTGTGCTCATTGCCTCTTGTTTTACCATTGAGCCCTACTAAGAGGATTCTGGCTTCCTCCTCTTCTTTCCTTTCCATCAGGTTTATGTATGTATTGATAAGAGCCCCTTGAGCCTTTTCTTTTGTAGGCTCAAGACTACCAAATGTCCCCCCTTCTCCCATTGCAAAACATGCTCTAGTCCCTTCATCGTCTTCATGCTCTGCATGGGCATCGCTCCAGTAAGTTCATCTCTTTCTTGCCTTAATTGCCCAACGGAGATCGTGCAACCACGTTTAGTTATGGTGCATTTATATGGCGTGTTTGATTATGCGTAAGAAAGATTTGTGGTTTGATGGAGCATAACTGGAAGTGTGCTTAAGAATAGAGTTCAGTTTCAGACATTACATTTCTGTCAGGATTTGTGTAGTTTTTAAAACCCATGCATGTTAATCCACTGAAAATATTGCCCAAGTGCTGTATATTGCACCGGCAGGAATGTACTTTTAACTGAGATACAGGTCTGGTGCTCTCATTTCTTACAAACAGCTGCTGAGAGCAACATGAGGGGAGGAACTGAGAGGAAGAATTGACAGAAAACCCTCCATCTCCAATTGCACGTTATATGAAACATACCTAGAGCAATGAGAAGGACAATATGTAAAGCTCATCAGGCTTCAACCAGAAAGCAATCAGTACACCTAATGTGTCCAACCATCCATCATCAAAATCACCGCTTTCCTCGGCAAAGAGAGAGGATATATTTATTGTTAACGGCTGATGTCTAGTAATCAAGGCAGTAGTAGCAACTGTACAGAACTGGTTTTGTCATCATGTAAAACCTGTACGTTTTTTGACTCTGCCAGTTTATTGATACTCCGTTACCAACCCCCCTTACAGGGAGGGAAGCAGTCCTTTACACACAACCTAGAATATTCTGACACTGCGAGCTGTGGGTAAGTAAGTAGCACAATAAAAACTGTTTTGAGAAGTGCTTGCTATTTTACTCTCTTAAAGTTAAATGGTATCCAAGCACTTACAAGCTTAAATCCACAAAGGACTATTGGATCATCTACTCCTGACCTCCTGTGTATGCTGTGTGCTGCATTTTTTTGCGCATGATCTTTGAGTTGAAAGGTTTTTAGGTTTTAATTTGTGATTAATTGCTGCCCTGCTTTCATCAAAATATCTTAATAAACAGCGTAGCTCTTAATTAGCCATTTTGTGGTTTAATTCTTCCCAGATTCTGTGAGCATCCAATACAACGAGCAAGAAAAAGAGCACAGGGACATCTTAAATTCCCTGGCTACCTTTCAGAAGAGAGTAGAGCTTTTCTTTTGTGTTTCCTATTTATAAATGGTCATTTTTTCAGGGCTGCCATGAAGTGTTTGTGAAGCTACTGCACCAGCCTGCCCTGTGATGGGAGTTCATTCAAAGGCCACGTTGTTTCAGGACAAGCATCAGTAGCAATTACCACTTCCAGCTTTTCTCTAGAAGTGTGAGTTTTTGTCAGTGGCTCCAGAGTCAGGCTGCTAGCCTGAGCTTCAGACACAAAGGGAGATCAGTTATTCTCAATTTCCTGCATCACAGTTCTTGCTGTTGGAGTTTTAGGTAGAATTTCCACTCTGTTTTTGATGAACAATTTGTGGGACTGTCTATGTGAAAAAATTGAGCCTATTGCAAACTGTACTTGTGCAAAGAGTAAGAGGAAATGGTATTTCATGTCTGCTAGGTCCTTTTACTTCACTGCTGTAAAACAATATATCATCCAGCAAAAGCTTTAAAGTAATTCTGAATAAGTTATATAATGGACTTCACAAACCACTGCTCAGTTTAATTGGACACTTATATTGTAATTCATTCAATCTTACCAGGGAGCGAGTCCTACAGCATGTGGCTCTACGTAACAGAACACAACTGTGAAATTGGTTCTAAAATAATACTGTAATTTCTGAAATATTCAATGTCTAAACAACTTGTTCACTAGTTCTCTAGTTCATGTAGTTAAACTTGTGTAAGTCTAGTTCAATTATAATGCAAGATAGGATACCTGGGGAGATACAGGCTCCAATCAGCCACGCTGATTTGGGTGCTTGTAACCACAGAATGGTTTGGATCAGAAGGGACCTTAAAGCCCGTTCAAGTCCTGCCCTCGCTGCCATAGGCAGGGACGCCTCTCACCAGATCAGGATGCTCCAAGCCTGATCCAACCTGACCTTAAATACTTTGAGGGATGGGTCATGCACAACTTTTCTGGGTGACCTGTGCCAGTGTTTCACCACCCTCGTGAAAAATTTCTTCCTAATGTCTAATCTACATCATCTCCTTTCCAATTTAAACCCATTTCCCCTTGTCCCATCACTCTACACCCTCGTAAAAAGCTCCTCCCCAGTTTTCCTGTAGCCTCTTTCAGTACTGGAAGATGCTATAAGGTCTCCCTGAAGCCTTGTTTTCTTCAGGCTGAACAGCCCCAACTCTCTCAGCCTGTCCTCATACAGGAGGTGCTCCAGCCCTCGGATTATCTTTGTGGCCACCTCTGCAGCTGTTCTAACAGTTCCATATCTTTCTTACGTTGGGGATTCCAGAACTGGACACAAGTCTCCAGGTGGAGTAATCTTGTGCTTATAGATAAAAGAGCCAGCATGTAGTTGCCAGCATGGAGTTCCTTACCAAAAAACACAAAATTTCCCTGTGGTGGTTCTACAATGACTTGGCATGTGAATACCCTGTAGTGATCCAGCTACTGATCCAGCTCTCCATCATTTTCGCGAAACCCTAAGAAGCTCCTAAAAGGTATTTATTCTTTATGGAAATAATGGAAAAAAGATGTGGTGGTTATGACATTGTGATGGTTTATTATTGGTGACAGTACAGAAAAAATGTGATCTGGAAAATGATAAATGATGAGGTTTTGTGCAGTTGTTCTGATTTTGTCCTGAGTAAATTTTTACAAGCATGGATTTTCAGTCAGATAAATGGGGATCTTGATTTCATACAAAGTCTCTGCAGCCTACGTACTTCAGAGACAAAAAAGCATGAAGTCTTTGGGTGCGCTCTTGAATTGTTGACCAGTGCGTAGCCTCAAGTGTTTGTGAGAAGTGACAGCACGTATTTCAGATGAAGAAATCAATTAAATGCTGGCTCAAACTATCTCCGTTATTTTAATTAAACTTGGGTTTAGAATGTGGTATTTACCTGCCCTTTTCCTGGTACAGCATTTCTCTGCCAGCTGTCACTCCATAAAGCTACAGAGCAGAGCTACAGAAAACATAGTTTTGCTTGAATATTTGGCAAGTCACTGTTTGTAGCAAGTGTCCAAACAAGAAGGCTGTTAAACTCGCAGTACTAGTTAGTAACTCCACCCTCTTCTTCAAGCTATTATTTTAGGATTTCAAGACAGTATTTTAAGATTAAAAAAGGATTGCTTTAGTTTGGTTTCAAAGAAATGGAATAGGAAGTGGGGGAAATGGAGAAGAGATGGTTGTATTACACCGTCTTCCAAAGCTGAAGTAAATTAAACCCAAATCCAAAGCAAGTGAGAGAATGTGAATGCGTGTGTGTGATTATGATATTTAGCTGCTTAAAAAAGTAATGACAATATAAAAGATGCTGAAAGTGGTGCTTAAAAAGCAAGATTGTTCAGGGGAGCTGGCCACTGCAAACTTGCTATGCATACACAGACACATCCATGTAGAGGAACTGCTTCTTTTTTGCCTCCTTGTTCTTGAACTTCCCTAAGAGCTTTCAATTGCTCTGGCATTTTCAGCCAAGGAAGTAATAGTTACTGCTGAGCAGTAGTCCACAGGCAATTATCTTATTTAATCATTGGAGAAATCCCCACTAGAAAGAAACCAATATGGCCAAGTTAAATCATTACAGGAAGGCAAGAGAAACAGAGGCAGGAACAAACTGAGGAAAAAGGTGCTCATCTCATTAACGGGAGCCTGTGCTGCAGGGTTCAGAAGAGCAGACAATGAAGTTTGCCTGTAAGACAAAGCTGTGGAGTTGCCTCCTGTAGCTGTTGACAGGTCTGTATCCTTGCTTCCAGAGCCTATTGTGGCTGGAGTGCGAGGCACCTGTGGAAAATGTGCCAGAACTAGGCAGGGAGCAGGAGCTTTTCAATAAGCTGTCACCTCTATCTCCCTTCACCCACCCTTCTGGTTCCCAGTGGGAGAGGAGAAGCTGTACTGGAGAACTAGACTGGAGAACAGTCATGTGATGGGAGAAGCGTCAGACATAGGCACCGTACTGTTAGCAACTTTCTGAGCCTTGTGTGATTTGGCTTTCTGTGCAATTCCTGAAGTGCCTTTATTCTTTTGGCTAATGCTGCTTTTAAGCTAATGACTTTAAAAAAACCTGCTTCTTTGCGATAGGCAAGTCACCGCATCAATGTTGTCAGCAAATATGGTTTTTAATATTTATCTTTTTCTGCTCTAGAAAGAGAAATACGGATTTTGGTTTTGTAAATTTACTGGTAAACATTGATTTGAATGCTGCTAAAATTAGCTGCTCACTTGCTCTCACAGGTGACTCCAAGGATCAAGCCAAGCTTCCTATATGGATTTGTAGACTTCGTATTGTGCTTTAAAAATTTCTATTCGGAAGTTCACATTAATGTTTCTAGAATGTCCTTGAAGGCCACACATACTTGTTTGAAAAGGAAATGAAAGCACTTGTTTGTGTGCACACACAGACACAAAGAGAAAGAACCTACATGACATGGTGTTTAGATCCCAAAGCATTTACAGAGGAGAGGGTTTTGTTTTACTCATCATGTGAACAGATAGTCCTTGTGTGCATGAGCATATTCATATGTATCATGACTGCGTGTGACATCCTTGTTCTTTTCTCTGTGGGTACAAACCTTGTTCCTGTGTGTGCATATTAGTAGTGCAGAGGGCTTGGAGCCACGCATTTCTGTACCAGGTGTAGCACAAACACAAGACAGAAGCTGCCTTAAAAGAAACTAAGCAGGTTAACAAAGGCTGCATCTACACAGTGGTGTAGAGCTATGTTGTGGTTTGGCCTTATTCTGGGCTTTTGGATACAGACCTTGCTGCATCCCAGTCCCAGAGCAGGAGAGTAGTGCAGCATCCAAAGGTATGGTCTATACCTCACCTGATGGGGAAAACCACAAGTGTGGTGCTTCTCCCTTTGTAATGAGGGCAGGGTTGAGGGGGAAGGCTGGTTTATGTAACAAATAGGGATGAGGTATAGCCAAGGATATTTTTCCCTGCTATGGCATTTACATGGCTTGCAGACAGTCAGGGACCAGAGCCTCTGGGTATGGCAGTGTGCGAGACAATGACAATACTGTTATTTCTGCTTCAAATACGTGGATTGATCTGAGAAAAAGGATGACCTTCCATTGGCTGCAGAGCAAGTCTCATGAGTTGGGATTTGAACCAACATCTTCACATCCTTATCCCAAGCGCTTTATGGGGAAGATCTATTTTAATCTCATATTACTTTTGCACTGTAGTTTAAAAGGCAGCAGTGCTAGTCTGTGGAGTCACAATGTGATAGAATGATTTCCTAACAAATGAAAACATCTTTCCTTTAGTGGAGCATAGTTGTTGCTGGTAACAAATGGCTGTTATAGATTGAGGGATACTCCAAAACCTAACCTAATAAAGTCTTTATCTGGCATAAGGGAACAACCCAAGTGCTATATTTTGTAGCTTCCATTGGAGAAAGGAGCTAATGGGCTCAAAAGAAATAAAAGGAGCATGTTCATGGGAGACAGACATAAAATATCTCAGGACTGGACACCCTTCTAAGTCCTGCAGAGTTATCTGTTAAAAAATTAATTTTCTTGTGTCTCTTATATCCAAAAAACTGTGTCAGGATTTTGATTAGGTGTTGATAAATTACAGAAACTCTTTGGTTACAGAACCTGCAGAATAAAACTGAGTACTAATAAACTGTCTCAAGGCTGCATGCCCTTTTGTAAGAATAAATAACTTTTCACACATCAATTGCTGCCAGTGGAGACTTAATTAGGAGAGGTTGTTAATATGCCTGAGTAGTATTTTTTTGATAATCTTCTGTCAAAGGTAATGTACAATGATTAGAAAAATTATAAGGGAGGAGGAGGAGGACAGCATTTTCCTAGACATTCATCCTTCTACACCACTATAGCAGTTGAGAGCTCTGGCAAAGGGTTGCAGGCTGTCTGGGGTAGGTAGCTCTTCTGGGGTGTAATAGAAAAGCAAAACCCCCAATGAATATGCTTAGAACAATCAGATGAATATGTGGTTGTGCATCTCTGTTCCAGTGTGGGTTATGCATACTTCCCCCTGCAGACGACCCCTTAGGCGTGTTGCAGGTACGGTTGCACTTAGTTGTTTGTTCCCTCACTGACACACTCCCCAAAAGGCCAGAGTTTGTGTTTGATTGTTTAAGATCTTGCTTCTGCTTTGAACGTGCCTAGTTCACTTGGAAAAACATTCTCTACATCCCCATCCCCCTTTGGAGAAAACAAGTGAACTATTCATGCAAAAAAAAAAGTGTGTGTGTGGTTGGGAGATTGGGGGGGGGCATGCAATGCCACCGACAAACCCTATTGAAATGCATTGGCTGTTCATTTACATTCACACTTTTTTTAATAAAAATGTTAACTAATGATGTTAAATGCTTTGCCAAAGGTCCTGGCGGGTCAGTTGCCGAAGTGCCATTTCTGCCTAATTAGGGCTCTTGTGGCAGCCCAGGGGCCTCCTGATGCAGTGGGTGACAAGCCGGGAGCTGACAGCTTCAATCGGCTCCAACAGGAAGGTTGGGGCTGGTCATGTTTTCTAACTCAGCCAGGTGTTAGCTGAATGTAGGGGGGGTCTTGGCCAGACCTGAGCATTCGTTTGATCTTCCTTTCTTTCACTTGCTCTATTTTGAGCTCTTCCCTTTGCCTGTCCCGTCTTGTGTCAAGGTCAAGAATGAGCTTGACTAAATCAGCAATTTCATTTATCTCTGGGAGATCATTAGCAGTCCTTCTCCCTCCCCTCCCCAAATAAACCTTAGGCACTGGTGCAGAAACAACACTGATTCCAGAAACCAGGCACTGGGCGGTCCAGATACAAAAAGGAGAAGAAATAAATGCAGATCCTTCCATAAATAAAATCTTTGCTACTTCTCTGTTGCAAATCTGTTCCTTATTATTAATGTATATTAAATATCTCCATCAAAACACCCTGAGTGACCCTCAAAACAAAAAAATACTCCTCCAACCACAGAAAAAGCCTAAAACATATTTAAAATTTTACTTAATCATTACTATAGCAGAAGTGTTTTCTTAAAAACAACAAGAAAACCAGAATAAATTAAATTCTTCTTTGACCTCACCTGTTTTGTAGTAGCACACTGATGGTGTTCATGCTTGTGATAGTTGGCCAGTTTTAGGTGTCTTGACAGCTGATGACTGCAAAATTGGATCATATACATATTGGGGAATTGGCTTTTTTAAATGGATATCTTTATTGGTTAATCAATGGCACCTTGACTTCAGCTGAGTTATGCTAATGTGAAGTGAGGAAATAGCCCTTAAAACATAAACACATTCCTGACCATTGTATAAGTAACTCTGGATTTCAACATGTTTTCCCAAGAAATGGAACAAAGCATTAGACTGAACAAGGCTGAACTAATTGACTAGATTTCTTTAACCTGAGATGAATCTAATTTTCAGAAGAAGTTCTGTTTTTCAGATCTTAAAACTAGATTTCAGACTTCCCAGTTCAAGCTGATGGATTTAACTCTTCCCTGTTCACATAAAAGTTGCTGTGCAGGAATTGCTCTGAACTTTTTGGAATGAAACCACTGCTGAAGTTAAAGGCAGCAGTTGAGTACTAACAGACAACTGGTTAATAACGCTTGATAATATTAAGGACAGGAAACAATAAAGGAAATTATATCACTTAATAGCTGTGTCATAATGTAATGATAGGGTGTGGGTTGTTTTTTTCAAGCAGGATGACTACAATAGGAAACAATTGCGTCCTTTCTTATTAATGTTAAACACTTCTTTATTTCTTTGCCCTTCTCTCTGAACCAAAAGACAACTCAAAATAAATTCAGTTCTGGAGAAAACAAATACTCTTCTGTTGTATTCAGCAAAATTGTAGCTATCAAAGAGCAGAAAATTAGACCTGACAGCTGAGAAGTAGTCATACTTTATGAGAGCAGGAACAATTGAAGTGTAATGCCATTCCGATGTTTTAGTAAAAACTATTTTTCAGTGAGGACAACCATTCCAGCAGCAAGACATTCCAAAGAAGGATACTTAAAAGTTGGGTTACATAGTTTATATTAATACAATATTCCTATTTTTTTGTGGATGAAATTTGTATGAAAGTAGGAGGGTGATGTTGGGACGTGCATTTCTTTCAAGAGAAAATGTAACTAGAAAATATAATGAATCACATTAGGCAGAATCAATCCTGATCTCCTTTCTGGCTCTGTGGTGTAGATCTGATTTTCCTTTTGTCATGTCATCGTAAAACCAACTTGGCATGTAGGATGGTTGCTGGCTGGGTGGGAAGCACACAGGCTAATTTCCAGAGGGGATTTTTAATTTTTTTTTTTTACTTTTGATATGATTTCTTCTTTAAAAAAAAATCATTTTCCTTGTATTATGAATCCGTAACTATTTAACTGATACTAGGAGTCAAGGAACATGAAGCAGAATGCTTGCTCTTTCTGTATTGCCAATTTCCTGCCGTCTATAAGAGTTTTAGCTGCCTTTTAGCAGCAGTGTTGACTGTTTTGGACAGTTGGTGACAGTGACAGTCCACAGACTTTTTGCCAGAGAGTCCCTGTGGGAGCAGTCTGATTATGTGGGCTGGTAATACCAAAAATACCAATTACCAATTTGATAATAGCAAATGATAATTGCCTGTATTCTGTC
Source organism: Phaenicophaeus curvirostris (assembly GCF_032191515.1). Lineage (NCBI taxonomy): Eukaryota > Metazoa > Chordata > Aves > Cuculiformes > Cuculidae > Phaenicophaeus > Phaenicophaeus curvirostris. Next base: position 9,510,924 of record NC_091400.1, on the reverse strand, counting down.
CTCTGTCTTTAAGTGTAGTTTGACTTGGTGTTGGCTGTCATAAACTGTGCAGAGCCTCAGCAGGTTTTACAAGCGCATGCTCCTCTGAAGAAGTGGATAATTTGTTTCTGTCGCATGCTGAAGAATTTTATTTGCTGTTCATGTTGTAACATAAAAATCAGTTACGTCTCAAACATACATTTTTAACATCTTAAGGTGCAGTTCCTGGGAAGGTGAAGCTGTGATGCCGAGTTACTCAAATGATGAAAACAGCAAGAAAGTGCAGAAAGCTGTGACTGTAATGCTGGTTTTGTTTTTAAAGACAGTTACTGAAATCCAGCTTTGTCTCCCTGTTTTATTGTATCCACGTACTGCAGCACGTGAAATAGCCTAAAATGTATAATTCATGAATCTTAAGATAGGTGTGTGGGGAGGACAAGGCTGCTCTACAAGCACATTCTCTCTGCTCTGTGCTGTTCTGGGAATATGCTCAGGAACTCCGGCTGCTGTAGCCTCCTCCTGAGTACGGAGGGTTATATTAACCCACAGTGCTCATCAATCCAAGCATCCTGCCTCATAGTTTATCCTCATAAAGCAAAGTGAATTGAACAAAGAGCACAGAATCTGGTTTTGCTCTGAATTTCCTCTCCGTTTATACGATTCGGAAATGTTTCTTTACCATTTTACTCCTTAAGCATAAAATGCATGCTCAAGCTGAATATTCCTGCTGCAAAAGTTGCATTCCTTTTTTTGTGACTGGCTAGTGGATATGTGCATTGTTCTGAGAAGGTCTTTCATGATTTCTTATTGATTGTGGTAATTTTTCCAAGTGTGTGTTTTGTTGGGTATTTTTCAGCATTTTGGGTAATTTTTCATGGAGGAAAAGGAAATCCTTTTATTGAAGTGTTTTGTATATGAATCTGCAAGAAAGCTACAGTTGATAAACTCAGTCTGACCAACAACAGGAAGAAAAGCCATGCACGAATAGTAGGATGAATTCTTCTTCTGCAAAATTCTCACTGCTCAGAACGATCTTCCCCAAGACAGATTTCTGTGTGGCTCAGAACTGGTACTTTAGACTACTGCTGTCTGTTAGGGGCAGTCATGACCTTGGAGATACAGTGTGCGTTTGCTCTCCTTCCTGACTCGGGCGTTAGAGGAAGGCAGTGCCTGTCACCTTCTTAATAGAGTCTTTTTAATTCTTTTGCGGTTTAGGGCAGGAACAAACTGTGAGGCCTGATCAGTGACCCATGAATCCAGTGAAGATTCACCCACTGACATGCAGTTAGCAATGATTCAGTGCTTTCATGATTCTGTGTTTCCACTCTTTTCACGTTTTCAGTCTTTTATTTCTATCTTCATATCAGATCAGTAGAATCCATCTGTTAAAGCTAAATACAGTGACATGAGGTCTGAAAAGGTCAGGAGCAGAACAGATTTCTTTCCTCCAGATGGAAGCTTTAAAACAACAGAGAATAATTACATATAAATGCAAGAATGCTCAGGTAACTGATCGGATTTTATCTGCCTGATCCTTGCATGATGCGAATAGAAGATCGACCTGTCCCTGAACTCTCTTGGCAGCTTCACGGAATGACTTAAACGAGATCAGCTAAAACGATTATACTAGATGGGTTTTAATGATTAGTCAAACCAATTTATCAGCTTGTTTCTCATTGGTACTTTCATTCTATCACAACACACGGGCTGACTTCACAGACTGGCTGCATCTTGTTGACAAAACAGTTCAAAGTTTTGGAAGTACAGCTCCGGAGGAGAAGTTGCTCCATGAAATCCCTACGTGTGTGACACCGTACATTGTGATACATCAGCAGTCATTGAGTTAAGCTGCTAGAATTCTTGACTTAAGAACGATATTTGGCAACGTTAGGTTAAAACGTTGGAACTGTAATGCTGAAACAGGCTGAAGACTTCCAAGCTCACAAAATCATCCACTGTAGAATGAAAAAGGGAAAATCTGTAATGAAATCAGTCAAAAGATTCCCTCCGTGATCTTGAGTATCTGGAAAGATGAGAATGAAAAAAACCAGAGTGCTTTATTGTGTTCATCTAAACTTTAGGGGGTCTGTTGAGGAGAGAGGATATTCCAGCTGAACATAATAGAGCAAATTCCAGAATGATTAGAGACTGTGATGTCTAATTAATTAGCTTTTGTGGCAGTTAATTAAGTGGTCAAGAGTAGTATATGAGGCAATATAGTCTGCTTACAGCATACAATAGAGCCAAAGTTATTTATAGGGTACTGATAGTGATGTCATTCCATTACACTGCAAAACTTGCATAGAAATATATTCATTAATAAGGTTTAAGATTTATGTTTTTAAAATGTGAGAATAATGGTTAAGCTTATGGAAAAATCTTGTAGAGATTAGTTGGGCAAAATTCCTGTCTATAGCCCAGTATTTTGGATTACTGTTACAGATAGATAACCTTGGGATTTAAAATTCTACTTCCCATCAGTAAAATGAGCAGAACTTGGCCCAGAGGCAAAAAAACTTTCACAAAGAAAAGATGGGGATTTTCTGGTGGTCTTAGCAGCTTTCATGTTATATAGAAGAATAAAAAGAAGTAAACAAGCTTATCGCTAAGATTGCTTCTTACATTTCCAAATCTAAGATTCTGTTGTTTTTTTTCTTAAAGTTATAAAAGCAAAAAGACTTGTGAATATAAAGTGATGTGGTATCTCCAGGAATTTGTGAGATTGCCTGGGATATCACTGTAAGCCCCTTGAAATAAGTTTTAGATTTCTTGCTGAAAATGCTGAGTATTATTGATAACAATTCATAGAATCATAGAATAACCAGGTTGGAAGAGACCCACCGGATCATCGAGTCCAACCAGATATCCAATTCAGATATCACTGGGATTATCCACTTTTGATCAGCTGTCTTTCAGTTTGTATTTTTGTGGGATGATACCTGGAGACTGCACAACTTCCTACAAGAAAGCTGGGGAGGGACTGTTCACAAAGGCTTGTAGTGATAGGATGAGGGGCAATGGCTATAAATTGGAGAGAGGTAGATTTAGACTAGAAATAAGGAGGAATTTCTTCACAATGAAGGTGGTGAGGCCCTGCACAGCTTGCCCAGGGAAGCTGTGTCTGCCCCATCCCTGGAGGTGTTCAAGGCCAGGTTGGATAGGCTTTGGGCAGCCTGGTCTAGTGGGAGGTGTCCCTGCCCATGGCAGGGGGTGGGACTGGATGATCTTTAATGTCCCTTCCAAACCCAACTATTCTATGGTTCTATGATTCCTGTGAGTGCCTTCTTATTGACAGCAGGATTGGGTACAGTTAAATGGTCCTGGCATCCAAGCTCAGTCTCCTTATGAATAAATGGAAAAAGGGAAATTCTGACTTAGGTGTGCTTCATCCTTAATTTTCCTGTGAACAGCTGGGTCAAATACACAAGGCGCCCTCCTCTCTCTAGAAGGGTCTCTTGCTGTAGAATGAGGTTATGCTAGGGCTTGGTGTCTTCATGTTTAAACCTGTTTGAAGTGTGTGGCCATCGTGTTGCCAGGACCCAGTCGCCAGTGGGCTGAGTGCACACACTTTGCCATCCTATACAGGGTGCTGGCTCGCTTATGGGGTTGCACATCAGATGTCATGCTTGGGTCCTGCTGGGACAGATGGCAGAGGTCTACAGGGAGAAAAACCAGGAAAAAATGAAATGGGTGGAAAGAGGAAATTGGGTGCCTGTCACCCTACAATGACTTGTATGGAATGGGTAAGTGCTAATGGGTGATACCAATCTTGCATCTTTTCCATACAAAGACTTTCCCAAATCTGTGTGCTTTTTCCATTTCTCTTTCCAACACAGAAACTGCACAACATTCCCTTTTCGCTCATGTCTCCTTTTATTAAGAAGTTCTGTAGCTTGTGGTAATACATTTCTTTTCTTTCTTCTTTTTCTGTTATTCCTAGTTAAAGACTTGTACTGTATCTCCAAACCTTTCTGATAGATTCCATAGAGAAGAAAATGATTCAGGGGAAAAATCTTTGAATGCATTTTTTGAAAAATATTACTACTAAAGCTCCCTTTAAACTCCCTGCAGGTTTAATAAGAGTGCCTGTTAAATTTTCTGGGTATAGAAGAATAATTTGCTAAACAAAATCCCTCTGATCGTGCCTCGGTTGCCTATCTTCTTTTTTTTTTTTTTCTTTTAAACTACAGAATAAATGAAAAATTGATCTGTATGGTCACTGAAACATTAAATTGTCTTATCTGTCACTTGTTCAACATTGGCTTCTTAAAAGGGAAAACAACAATCACAATCAGCAGTTTCTCAGCGCCTGGAAGAAAATAGAAGCTATAAATGGACAGATGAATTATGTGCTTCCAGTGGCTTTCAAGGGAAGCATTTACTGAGGGAGAAAATTGTTTTAATCTTATAACAACTAAGGAGCGTAGAGTTTGTAAAAAACATGGAACACCTACACATAAACTTAATTTTTGTTGCATGGGAACATATACAAAGTAGCTTTCAACAAAAATGGTGGGGGAAACAAGCTCTTTCATTGTTTGGTGCGCTATTTTATATCTTTAACAAATCTCTGCGAAGCACTTGGGGAAACCTAAACACAGTGGGCTAGTTGAATGTTCAGCTTTTACAGTATTACAAAAATAAAGGAATGAATCTTCTTTTAATATGGAAATAAGTATAAATTTGGGTGCATATATTTTCTTTCCCTATTTTGAAAGAGTGGAGGAAAAGAATAGGAGGAAGCTAGAATTGAACCCAAACAAAGAGCAGCCTCCACATTCCTGTTTTTAATTTTCCTATCCTGTGTCCATATCTAGATTTTCCTAAGAATCCACTGAAGCAAAATACAGAGTTTCAAACGTGCCAGTAGGAGGCACAGATATTCTCTTTGTTTGATTGATTAATCCTGGCCCCTAGAGCATCCTCCTCCCCACACCTTTCCCAACTGTTTTACATCCAATAGCAGAATGAAACCAAATATATTTGGAGGAGTGGAAAAAATCAGAAAACTTTCAGAATTAATATTCTCATTCTTTCTTGGAGAACTAAGTAAAGAAAGTACTAGACATTCAAAATAACAGAAATTATCTGTTAGAAAAGACAGAAATGTAATATCTGAATCCTTTGTTATGATGGGAAGGTAATAAGAATCATAATCTGATTGTTAAAATGAAGCAGTTTTCTGACTGCAGATTTGGAAGCCAGGTAAGGCTAAATACAGTTACCCCTTTTATCATTTATTACCAATTTTATCAATTTATTAGTACTGTTGAGATAACGTACCACCCAGTGTAATAATGAGAGTTTCATATGACTGCCCTGTGTACTAGTGCCGGAGAACTGCTTAACCTAGCAGAAATACTTGGGGGAGAGGGGAGGAAGAAGAGAGAAGACTGTGGAGGACTGGGAAGTTAGGTTGTTTCTTTGACTTTTATAGAATCATAGACTCATTAAGGTTGGAAAAGACCTCTAAAGTCACCCAGTCCAACCCTCAGCCCAACACCACCCTGCCTTCTAAACCAAATCCCAAACTGCCACAGCTACACACTTTTTGAACCTCTCCTGGGATGGAGACTCCGCCACTGCCCTGGGCAGCCTCTGCCAGTGCTTTGCCACTCTTTCAGTAAAGGAATTTTTCCTGATATTCCACCTAAACCTCCCGTGGCACAACTTGAGGCCCTAATGTAGTTTGAATATGTGCGGAGCAGGAGACACCGAGGCAACCTGATACATAAAACGTAGACTTTTGCACAAGTTGGCTTCTCCGTCAAAGATTCCCAATAAAATTTTCTCTTCTTTACTAGCAGCATGCGGATGCATTACTCAAAGGTGGGCTGGAAATGTAAATCCTATTCCTTCTTCCACTGATGTTAAAGTAGATGTAAAACTTGGTAGAGCTGTGAGCAAAACCTAAGAAAGAAGAAGTGAACTGGTAGAAATACTTTTAGAAGGAGGATTTTGTTCTGGAGAACTTACTAAGGTTGTTTGAGCCCCTCTTGAATGCAGGCTACAAATTTCCATTCAGGTAAAATGTCAAGCTAGTTCCCATCTGTTCCATTTAGCTGAAGCCACATTGTGGGAGGTAGGTACAGCCTGAGACTCCGTTGCTTTGAAGACCGAGTTCAGTTCCTTAAGGGTTAGTGAAATAACTGGGGCCAAAGCTCCTTTTAGCTGGTAGTAGCACGTGTGAAAGTATTTGCAGTGTTCCAAAGGCAGTGAGTGGAATATTATGGATGAATGCAACAAATGAGGCAGCTGTGGGGACAGGAAAGCTCAAGTTCTTAGGTGGAAACTGATAACTAGAGATTCAGTCCTCGTGCAGAATTTTGGCAGCTGTTATTACTCATGAACACCTGGGTTCATTAGACCATGGGAAAAAAGAGAGGGTGAACAATATCCACAGGGGATAATTTTTATTTCACTTAAATCAGAAATAGCAGTCAACAACAGCAGTTGAAAACGCTGTAACTAGAGAGGAAGATACTTAGAGAAAGCATATCCATGTTCTGTTCTGCAGAATGGCATTGCCGATAGGCTGCTACAGAAGCTGAAGCATGGGGTTAATTCATAATTTGTTTGGATGCTCACACAGTTTTCTCACACGCTATATATTGACACCTACTTGTCTTTTAAGAATTCAAGACGTGTTTCAAAGTATTTGACTCTTTTCATTTTCATGTCTTTTCTACAACACATTGCCTCTGCTTACTCTGTTCTATGATGGATAGCAAGGCTTCCATGTTCAATTTTAAAATTTTATTAGCATGAATTAGTAGTTTTAAGTTTTAAACGGAATGCCTGCTTGTGAGATTTATCCACTGTTGCATACAAAATAACACTATTATTTTAATTGTATTTGATTAGAATCATAAAGTCATAGAATGGTTTGGGTTGGAAAGGACCTTAAAGATCAATCAGTTCCATCCCCCTGCCATGGGCAGGGACACCTCCTACTGGATCAGGAGGCTCCAAGCCCCATCCAATGTGGCCTTGAACACCTCCAGGGATGGGGCAGCCACGACTTCTCACCACTGTCATCGTGAAGAGAGGGATAGGGTGGACTGTTATGGTTTCTTAAGTTTTTTGTTTGCACCTCTAGATGTAATGAAATAAAAAACCACACAGAAAATATTTTCCAACCTAGCAGATGTTTAGGGTTCAGTACATAAAGAATAAATGCAATTGCACATCATGAATAGAAAGCCAAGCAATGTAATAGGAATGACCGATCTTTAAGATCAGATGTCCTCCTAACATGTAAGGACTGTAGTTTCCATGTGTAGTGGAAGATTTAATGCCTTAAAGAACAGATGTCTGTGTTCTAACGAACATGATACTCTAAACAAACTGTGGTTGTTGAAGATTCTGCCAAAAGGATTTCTGTCAGATAAACCAGAAGGTCCTAATTATTGTAAAGGCAGTGCCTATCTATTTTTTCCTCAGCCTTGTTTTACTGGATTTTTTTAGGCCGTATTTGTGAAGAAAACTGCTAAAATGTGCTAATTCATTATGCCTCCATTCATTCAATGCTATTCCTGGTTTTATGGGAATCCCACAGAGGATTGTGTGCATCAGTGTGGAATAAATGGTACACGAGACCGTGTGGAAGCTCTCTACATAGAGGTATTCCTCAGGTTTTTATCTTCCTTGGCGTAGTTCTGAAAGTGATGAAAAACCAGACCAAGGAATGAAATGTTAGGAATAACCAGAATTGTTGTTAATGTGCCTGTCAGTGAAATGCAACGGGAAGGTTGATGATGAGGAAGGGAATTAAACGTGTGGAAGAATCTAGAAAATCAGAGTTTGTAATAACTGCAGCCTTGAGGCTTTTAATATGTCAGTCACTGGTCTCTCCACTGAGAGCGGTTAAAATGTTTACAGTGCTTTTTTTGGGGTGGATGACATTTAAAACCTCAGCAATGAAATACTTGCCTTTTTCATTTTAAGTAACTGCATACAAAGGTGTAGTTATGAAATGTAATTTTTGATTGCCACAAAGAGAGTCGTAAGTAGGCATAAATCAGTTCACAAGTGTTACCTTCACGGTAAGTAATTCCTTATTGCCTTTATATTCTGTAAATCAAGAAGGGAGAAAAAAAGGGTCAGAATTTGTATGGTTATTTCTGTGTCTTCCAGAGCTGGCCAATAATAGCTTAAGGGAAAAGGTAGGGTCAACAAAAGGTTTCATGAGGAAATATCGGTCAGATCTCTGACATCTCATCGCATCTCTTTCTCTTGCAGAAACTGAATGAGAAAACTAAGCCTATATATACAGAGCTCTTAAATCTCTGGTCTTCAGATGTGTGAGATTCCATGTATGGGTCACACATTTCTGGGCAAGGTTAGGCAATAAGCATATGTCCAGTCATTAAAAGAGCTGAATCCTGCAGCACACAGCCTCAAGAGGGAAGTGTGCCTTCTAACGGGGCTCCTGTCAGCGCTGGGTCCTGCTAAACAGCACGTTCTCCAGCTGCAGTGCCACTGCCATGACCTTTCTTTTGCTCCTTGACCCACACATCAGATGCAGCTGGTCAGATAATCACGGATCAGACTGACCACCTGCATCTGATGTGTGGGATCCGAAAGTGGGAGAGAAGCCGTGGTGCTGTCATTTAAAATCGTGCGATGCCGGCAGTGACAGGGTGTGATACAAAAGAGTGAGTCAGTGCATGAGACTTGACAGGTCTGCTTTATAGCACAGCTGGGGATTCACCAGATCTCACAGCACGGGGAGTGGGAAGGGAAGTGCTTGGTGTGCTGCCAATTCCCCCTCTTTGCACAACAACCCTTAGAAATCTGTTTCTGCCTGCATAACTTACCAGCCTACCTAATGAGATTTGCACCACAAACAATGCAGCTAAGGTTGTCTTACAGATAGTGTGGAAAGCACTTCAGCCGAAGAAAACATGATTTTTAGCCTCTTCTCCATTTATTTCAACAGAGAGCTCTTGTTAAGTGTTCAGGTTTTGAGTCAATGTTATCGAAGTTACATGTTTTGACAGGTTCTCTCCTGTGTGTGTGTATATGGAAAGGTTCTTCATGTACCTCCTAAGTTGAAAGATATAATTTGAACAGAGAAAATTATGGTTCATAAAGTGCTCTTGTTAGGTGACATGACTATGCTTAGTCCACTGCAGGACAGCCTACACAGAGAAATGCATATTTCCATACAAATTACAGTATACTGCAGCCAAGAGATCAATTAGAATGTCTGTGACCAAGAACTCTCAAGTGTCTCCATTCAATCTGCCATTCAAACGAGACGAGAAACGCGTTCAATTGGTGTAAAGAATTTGAACTCTTTCAGGGAATGTGTAGAGACTGCCGGAAAGTGGCATTCCCTGCGGGGTGGGACTTGCAGATTCTGTGAGATCCAGCAGGGAATTTTAAGAGTTCTGTAACCTAACATTTTGTCTCCTGCTGAGAGAAAAATTGCAGAACCTGCTGAATATTGTGGAAAGAAGGAGGATTTTCCATTGGTCAAATATAACTGACAAAGCTGGTGCTATTGGGTGTTACGTCAGTCAACTTGATCATCTTAAATCTACGCTATTTTTCATTTGGAAGGAACTCAAAGCACTTTACATGCTATGTTGCAGATACAGCACCAGCATCTCTGGATGTGGAAATACAGGTCTTCTAGAATGAAATATCACAGGAATAAAACCTCATAACTGTTTAACTCTGTACAGTTCACAGATTAGGACAAGAAAGTAATGTTTAAAACCCCTTGAAAATGCAGAATTGTGTATTTTCAGGGCAGCACAGTATGATATTGTCTATTCTTTTGCTAAATGACTTGAATTACTTATTTGAGCAGTTGTCCAAAACTGTGGGTAGCAATTCAAAATGACTCCCTTTCACTGAGATGATGAAAAGGAGGCATTTTGACATCAAGAAGAAATTGTTCATGAGTGTGGTGAGGCCCTGACCAGGTTGCCCAGAGAAGTCGTGGCTGCCCCATCCCTGGAAGTGTTCAAGGCCAAGTGTGATGGGGCTTTTAGCAACCTGATCCAGTGAGAGATGTCCCTGCCCATAGCAGGGGGGTTGGAACTGGATGATCTTTAAGGTCCCTTCCAACCCAAACCATTCTATGATCCTGTGATTCCCAAAGTATTTTTTTATCTATCTCCATAATTGAGAGATTTGGAGCATTTCTGCTCCGTTTTAAGCAAACATGCTCCTCCCAGCAGTTAGTGAAGCATTTTTTTTCACAGCTAGCTTTTCCCCTTTAAAAATCTCATGTGACTGTAGGAAACGTTAAACGTAATAGAACAGTTTCTTGGTACAAAGGTATTGGTTAAAAGAGAACTTTTATTCGGAAGCAGAATTTCTTTCGTTCATTAAGGGTTTCCCCAGATGACAGGGTCAGTGAAGTCAGCCTCAGGAATTGTTGAGATGGGGCAGAGTTCCCAGGTGTTTCCTTTGAAGCTCAGAGGTCCAAATAAGCTTTTTGTGTTGGTTGCTGTCCTAAAAGTTTTATAATATTTTAGGATGCTGCCTCTTGCTCGTTTTGCTGTCTGTTTACACAAGAGCTGATTTTAATGAGGACCTGACTACTGGGTGCCTGATTTTGAACAGTCTTTTTCATAGGGATATTGGAAAAGATTTCTGGTAGGAGCTGGTTCAGGTTCAGTATCAAATGTGGGTTTGCAGCGAGTTCAGACTAAAATTCTTGATGTTTAACAGCTCATTGTCTCAGGTCAAAATCTTCACCTTTCACCCCAGACATTCTATGCTGCAAGAAGTTCTCTAAATCTTAGGAGAGCTGTGGCATGATTTTATTGGAAAAGTCAGGAGAAGAGTGAGTGAAAGACAGCCGAGAGCTGTGTGCAGTGTGCTGGGAGTCAGGGGTAGGAGCAGGGGCGAGCTTCATGCCAAAAGCAGTCCAGAAACAGCACAATGAGGGAGATGGGAAGGGTGAGGGGCTTTGAAAGGCTTCTTTATGAACTATTTTATGAAACGTAATAGAAAGTGATGTGATACGGTCAGGGGTAGGAGGAGGGTGTGATGTGCTGGGAGTGAGGAGCAGGAGCAAGATGTGCTGGGAGTCAGGGTGCAGGTTCAGGATGCAGGCAGAACTAGAGAGCCTCCAGCTGCCAGCGAGCTCAGGGGTGCAGCTGTCTCCCAGAGGGAAGGTGAGCAGTGAGCTCCCAGATTCCCCAGGAGGCGGTGGCTGCAGGCTGTCCCAGCTCAATGTGCTCCCCTGTCACCTGGCACATGCATGTGGCACTCACTGCGGAGCTCACAGCTGTCCTGCCGAGGTTCTTTGCCACCCCCTGCCCACATCTCTCTGGTCTGTGCTCCAGGAGGTCACTACACAAAGCAACAGGACGCCCTCCTCTGGATTGCTGGGTCCGGCTGGAGAGCTTCATGCCAAAAGCGGTCCAGAAACATCACAATGAGGGAGACGGGAAGAGTGAGGGGCTTTGAACGGCTTCTTTATAAATTGTGTTTTATGGAACATAATAGAAAGGGATGCAATAGGTTTTATATGGCATAATAACTTGAACAGCCTGTGAGATATTCCAGTGTATCCATCCTCCCAGTATGACAGCTAAGGGTACAAAAAGGAAACAGAATATAGAAAGGTGCTTTAAATATATGTTTATATATTTATGCATGTAAATCAGTTTTGCAAGTTTATATGGAGATGGAGACCTTAGAGCACCTTCCAGTACCCAAAGAGGCTTCAAGGAAGCTGGGGAAGGACTTTTTACAAGGGCATGGAGCGACAGGATGAGGGGTAATCAGTTTAAATTCAAAGGGGGAAGATTTAGGCTAGGCATTAGGAAGAAATTCCTCATGATGAGGGTGGTAACGTCGTGGCTCAGGTTGCCCAGAGAAGTGGTGGCTGCCCCATCCCTGCAGGTGTTCAAGGCCAGGTTGGATGGGGCTTGGAGCCCCTGATGCAGTGAGAGGTGTCCCTGCCCATGGCAGGGGTGTTGGAACTGGATGGGCTTTAATGTCCCTTCCAACCCAAACAATTCTACGAGTCTATGACTCTATGTAAAGTGCTAGAAGGAAAGCAGATTGTATTTTTTTATTAACATATTTATTATTATATTCCAGGACATAATGTAACTGCACTAATGATTGGGTCAGGAAGACCTTATCGCTTCTTGGACATGTGACAACAAATGCCTGGTAGAACCTTGGAACTTCTCTGAGCAAGTTTGAAAGTGACAACTGAGTGTCTCTTGCAGATGTTGCTGTGAATTAAAGTAGAGGCAGCCTCCTGAAGCAAGCTATTGCAGTAGGCTGTGAGTCTGTACCTGTGACAGCCTGCTGTGTCAGAGCCAAATCCTTAACATGTACCACACCAGTGTGATACAGATCCCCAGTGGTGTTCCTCAGGCCTCAGTCCCTGGGCTGGTTCTGTTCAGCGATCAGGATGTAGGACTGGAATGCAGGGTTAGTGAGTTTGCTGATGATACCAAACTGGGAAGTGCTGTTGACTTTTGAGGGACAGGAGGCAATGCATAGGGATCTGGATAGATTGGAGCATTGGGCAATGATTACTGGGATGAAATTTAACAAGTCCTAATGCTGGGTTCTGCACCTAGGATGGAGTAACACCAGGCACAAACATAAATTGGGAGAGGAGTGGCTGGATAGCAGCCCTGCCATCCTAGATGAAGTGCTACCTTCAACTCCTGACTTTCCTGGACAGCATTGACTTCCTAGCACTATGAAGCCAGATGGACTTTTTTTAAAAGTAGGATTAGCTACTGAAAACAAGATTCCAGGGAAGAAAATGAAATAGTGAGTTTCTTCTGCCAACTGCTTATCATTGGATTAGCAAGGACCTTGCATGAGTGTTTCACAAAGGAAATGACTGGCCCCACGCGAATGTTCCACTCGCAGTAATCGTAATACTTTCTTTTTCCTGTAGTACAGAAGATGAGGTCTCACTGTTCTGTATGTTGGAAGGTCAATCAGTAGACACACTAAGATGTGTTTCCTGTGTGCTACTTTCCCCTAAATTTAAGCTTCTGAAGAGCTCACCTTTTCCAGTGTATCTCTGTTTAAGACCAGAGCCCTGAGCAAAGCAACAGAAGTTCCTGAGAGGCTTTCAGTGTGTCGGCCCATTGGGATCCATAGGTAAATACTTCGAGTTAAGACAGCAACTTATTGTGAGAAGATAAAGGATTGGAGGAATGGCTAGAAAACTGTTTGTTCTTTCTCCAGTCAAGAGGAACAACTGAGCATGAGATCAACGAAATTATGTGCATAAACACACAGACTGGCCCGGGTTGCCCAGAGCAGTGGTGGCTGCCCCATCCCTGGAGGTGTTCAAGGCCAGGTTGGATGGTGCCTTGGGCAGCCTGATCCAGTGGGAGGTGTCCCTGCCTATCGCAGTGGGGTTTGAACTGGATGGGCTTTGAGGTCCCTTCTGACTCAAACCATTCTGTGATTCAATTCTATAATTCTGTGACTATATAGAATACTATAGTTATTCCACGAACCTAACCCTTTTGGTCTGCAGTAGAAACAGTCCTCTGTCAAAGAAAAGCAAACAAAATACAGTTCATTTAGAACAGCTTTTAACTCTAATAACATGAAGAGGGAATCACATTATTTGTTTCCTTTTTTAGGGGAAACTCTCAATAAATACCCTGGAAGCATAAAGTTGGTACATTATTAGCGTGATAGAAATTAAAGCTATGGAAGGTCTTTGCTTCAGCGCCTCTTAATCAATATTGTCGTTGAGGTACTGAACCACGCGATGGCAGTGTTTTGTCGGATAAAGAGGAATTTGCTAAACTAGTCTGAAAACCAGTTCCCAGATTATACTTTTACCCAGAAACTTTTGTCTTTTAGGGTCATCGAATACTAATTTTAGCACTAGAAGGACTTTCCCAAGGACCTGGTTAAATATATCCACAAAGCAGCTCTTTGAAAAACAGCAGAAGCTTCTGACATGGCAGGGGAGTTGGAACTGGGTGATCTTTAAAGTACCTTCCAACCTAAACCATTCTATGATTCTTTCTCATAAACCCTAGAACATGACAGTATCTTGAATTAAAACTGCATCTTATTTTTGATTCCAGGCTCCATGACCGTGTGAACAGTAGATCATCTGGGTGCCAAATACAACTGTTTCCACTTTTGCTGATGTCAGTATTAAAACTGTAGTTATATTTAGTGAGAATTGGATTAGCTTCATAATTAGGACAGCAAAGGAAGTTCACAATTTTCATGTGTTTCACAAGGAGCACCACAGAGTGTCCTTTGAAGGGTCACTTGGACAAGTCTGGGTCAGTGTGTGTGACTCTTAGAAGTTGGGCACTATGGTTCCATCAGATTAACTCACTGACAGATAAGAAGGAGAAATGGAGTGTCTGAGTGCTTGGAATCTGATCTTTCCTCAGTGTCAATGAGTGATAACTACTAAAATGAGTGTTTCTTGGGAGCTAAGTATTTGTGCGTGACCTTTTGCTGTGACCATGAACTGCCAAGTCAGGCACCCACTGCGTTGGTCTTGGCTCTTCCTGTAAAGCGAAAGAAAGTGGGGAGAAAGATACCACAAAATTCCTTTTTTCCTTTTATTTATTTGTCCTAAACTATTCATATCCATGATCCACAGCATAGTTGTAAAACAACTGCAAGACAAAGTAGGCAAAAAGTGTGACAGGGCTATAAATGGGAGACAGCCCATCCCTCCCAGCACACGTTTGTTGAAATTTAACTTTCTTCCACTGTGTAAGGAGCGTCACGGTGAAATTTGATAGGCAGTTGGGTTCTGGGAGATTAGGGAAGAAACCAGTTCCAGAATTAGGACCCATCCCTTCCCCCTTCTGAGTGGAGAGCTGTTAATTTAAGGTGTGATGAGTCTTAGCCTTACACAGCTTCTGAGGAAACAAAACTGGTCATTTTGGCTGAGGTTTTCAAAGGTGGATAAAAATGTTTGAGCTGGGGAGGGGGTCTTTATCAGGGAGTGGAGGGATAGGACGAGGGGGAGCAGTTTTAAACTGAAAGAGGTGAGATAGAGATAAGAAAGATATTTTTTCTGATGAGGGTGGGGAGACCCTGGCCCAGGTTACCCAGAGCAGTGGTGGCCGCCCCATCCCTGGAGGTGTTCAAGGCCAGTTTGGATGGGGCTTGGAGTAACCTGATCCAGTGGAAGGTGTCCCAGCCTGTGGCCAGAGGGGTGGAACTGGATGGGCTTTAAGGTCCCTTCCAACCCAAACCATTCTATGATTCTGTGATTTATATCCTGTTAGGTTTTGGAGATCAGCTTTCTTTAGAAGCCATAGAAAAATCCCAGCTTTGTGGTTTTAAAGGAAATTCTGTACACGCACACGCAAAAAAAAAAAAAAACAAAACCAAAACCAAAAACCCCCACAACACAAAAGGAGAATAATCTGGTAAAAATATAAAAAAAACGCATAAAGTTTCCTTCCCTCTGCCAATATCATCCAACCTTTACTAAATGTTTTCTACAGGTTTGTCCTGTCTAAATTTTCCCATCTGATCTGTTCACAATTTAAGATTTACAATTTTAAAATTCTTTCAGGTAGCTAGTATAAATGTTCCTTTTCATCCTTTCATTCTGTTACACTTCTTTCAATAGTAAAAAACTAGCTCCCACTACTGTGAGATGGACTCCGTGTTCCTTAGGTTGGGTAACACTGGTTAGGCACTGCCTTCTGAAAGTAATTAAGTATGTTCTGCTCAAGCACCTTAATGATTTTCACTTTTCTCTGAATTCCCTCCAAATTCCCATTAGGTATTGTTACAGTCATGAAGATTAATAACAAGGATTTAATCCTGTTTCTCAGTTTCCAAGTCATCTTAAAGTCACTCAAGACATAACATAGGAATGTCAAGAGAACAGCAGGTCCAGCAAGAGATTAAGAGAGCAGCATGAGTCTGAATAAGCTGTATACTTTAAACAAAATTAACCAGAAGGGCAGCTGAGAAACCATTAGAGGAGCCGTCCAGAGAAAACATGAGAGCTAACGTAGCAAAAAAAAAAAAGATTGGTATCAAGAGTTTTCAACAAACTAAACTGAGTTTGTTTAGCCTGGAGAAAAGGAGGCGGGGAACCTTATCACAGTCTACAACTGCCTGAAAGGAGGATATAGAGAGGTGGGTGCTGGTATCTTCTCTGAAGTAACAAGTGATAGGAGGAGAGGAAATGGCCTCAGGTTGCACCAGCAGAGGTTCAGATTAGACATCAGGAAAAATGTCTTCACTGAAAGGGTTCTCAGGCCCTGGCAGAGGATGCCCAGGGAGGTGATGGAGTCACCATCCCTGAAGGGGTTTGAAGGATGTGTAGATGATGTGCTCAGGGATCTGGTTTAGTAGTGGACAGGTACAGTTGGACTCGGTGATCCGGTGGGTCTCTTCCAACCTGGTTATTCTGTGATTCTGTGATTCTAGGATTTGTCCCACAGTTGTCTGTCCTCTGAGCCCAATCCCAGTCTTAGCATTTTCTTCTTACATTAAAAAATGTCTCTAAATCACTCTTACGATGTATCTTGAACCCTGCTTGGTTCTTGTACGCCCTCCATGAATTGAACACAGTATTCCAGGTGGGAGCATTATGTTTAATGCTTTGTATCCGAGATATATTTTTTTTATTCTGTTCCCCTGTACTTTTAAACATTTCCTTTCCTTATTTCTTGATAGCTGCTGAATGGTGAATTCCCCAATGACAGCAAGCTTTTTTGTTAGGATTACTACAGAATTTAGTGGTGTTTACATAATATGCAAATCATTCCTCCTGAAGCTACCTTGCATTTGTTTTTCTTGTGCGATGCTTGGACACTGTTGCTAATCTAAAATGTAATCATTCTGCATTACTAGTGTCTGATTTTAGATATGCATCACGTTTCATAGTGCTGTTGGTCTAAAACACTGTCTTGGCATATCTGTAACACTGGGAATAGAACAATGAACTCGCTTCAGATTTACACTGTTGGAATTGTAAGCAGAACTTGATTGATTTCCTCTGCAAAGTGAAGCTTGCATATTAACTTGGCTGAAGAAAAAGGTTGCATCAAAGGGCACAAATTAATCAGCTGGGCAGTGTTGTTAGCTTTGCAGTGAGCACTGGCTGAGCGTTTCTGGAGCTCCTGTCACAACATTTTTTGGTACATGGTTTGCCATGCATGAGGATGCTCCAGAAGAAGCTACAATGAGAATAGCACTGAAAAAGTATGAATATTTTGTCACTGACTGAGTGCTTATAGGTTTTGTAGAGCACTGAATGAAGCCTCCAGACAACTTCATTTCTGCCTAAGAAGAAACGGCAAACTAAAGATATGAATTTATTGTGAAATTCAGGCTTTGGAGCAAACAGAGTTTGGTCTGAGCAGTGCACCACCTTTTGTTGCTGGTGTGAAATGTGGGGATGTAGATTTATGTTCTTTTGGATCAATTCATCTTTATTGATTGTTCCTGCATTTGGCTTCTGTGTGTAATTTTCCTTCCTTTTTTAAGATTTGTCCAGTTCATTGCCAACACATCGGTAGTGGATTTGGCTCCTAATTGGATCATTGGTATGTGTTTGGGCCTGAAAGGGCAAATCAAAGTGATTTTTACCTAAAAATGGTACTGGGTTCAGGCTTATCTGTCAACTCACAGCCCATGTATAGTTGCTTTGTAAGGAGATGACTTCCATTTCATTCTTGCCTAAGTGTGTTTAACGTCCGTTGGTTTTAAAGAGGTTCATGCAAGGTTGTCGAGGGACAAAACAAGCACTGCACAAACAAAATAGATAATAAGAGTGGAGTTTGTAAAGATGATATTGTGCCATTCTGAAGATGTCCTTGGCTGTTCCAGAATGCTTAGATAGCAACAGCTGCCAGGAATGCTTTTATCATCTGTGTTTGCCCAAGAGTCTGCAACCTTTCCTTTCAGATGCTGGCCTTACACAGTTTTCTATGCCTCTGTCACCTCTCGAGTAGATTAGTGTAGCACATGGTGTCTCGAGTAATACACTGCGGTCGTTGGAAACTTTGGCTGCTGTGGAAAGTGGTTGCTGCCTTATTTAAAGAGAATGACTCAAGTGTTCAAAGTCCTGAACAGTTTGGATCCAGCAGCATTTTGACATCATCTGTCTGGATGACTTCTAACTTCAGAAGTTGATGTAGTAGCAAGAGTTCAGGCTTATAGCCTCACCCTTCCTCCTTTCCCTGCTTTAAACCCAGAGGGAGTAGGATCAAAGAATTAGGGAACTTTGACCCAATGGATGTGTGTTTAACTTGCATCTTTTACACCTTTTGTGCTTTTGATTAGAGCGTAATATTTTTCTGTTCCCACAGATTTTCATGATTGATTTCAGTAGGAGGAAGCGAAGAACTTCTCCTAGGAAGATTTTGCAAATAATGTAATTTGAGCCTTTTTAGCCAGGTTTTGTAGGTTGTAGGTTTGTGGGAGTGGCGTGCCGGCTGGTTTGTGGGGATGGCTGTTGGGCAAACAGGTATGAAGTTGTGGTCAAGCTTTTTGTTTCATACTGCAAAATTAAATGCCTGAGGTCCCCGTTGCTTACTTTTAAACATAAATCCACACCTCGCTTCAACTTTGCATCATATATCTATTTAATTTAAGCATATAAATGAAAACTGTCAGCTGCACAGTGCTGTGCTGTTTCAAATTACGTTATGCTGCAGAACCAAGCAGTGGAGACAACCTGGCTAGCAGTTTACCTGAAAACAAAGCTATCAGGCAGACATGCAGCCCTCATTGGGTTCTTGCTATTGCATCCCTCTCATTCACATTTTAAGGTTAGTGTCTTACATGGCCACCAATAATCTCTTCTGACTTCTGAATAGATTTTGTGTTTAAGAGAGTTAGGAGATATTTCCCTTAAAGATTTAAAACTTTAAATGTTTTCCAGGCTTATTGTTTGCTCTTTTGTGACAAATGACATTACTTGCATGAAGGTATTTAAAAGACCTCTTGCTGTGATAAAAAGAAACCTGGCTGGCTCAGGCCTAGAATTTTAAAGGTATTTGATCGCTTCAGTGCCTGACACTGCCTGTCTCCAATGAGCCTTTTAGCTAAATAGAGTCCTCAGCTCCAGGATTCCCTCAAGCAATTTATAGGGAAGAGGTGGGTAACCCAGAGAGGCCTCATAGACGTCAGCTGTGTGGAGAGAAAATCTTATTAGCTGAGACAGGAACACCAAGAACTGTGATGGGACCAAGATGGACTTTGAGCAAGCAGGCACTTCTTCTGGGATTCCCAAACATGCTGTTTCTTCTGGAGTTAGAGGCATGTCCAAATCCTTGCCGTGAATGTGCAAACAAGAGACAAGAGGGAAGTGGTAGATTTGCATGGAGAATGCTGATCGCTCCAGGGTGTGTTTTGGAATGATCCTGAACCCCCATATCTGGTTTGCAAGAGAAAGTTCAAGTCTTGTTAGAATGCCAGAACATCTGTTTGTTTGAAAGCAGTGAAAGGCAGGCACCTCTCTCTTCCACTGTATACATCTGGAAAGCCCGTCACTTGGCTTAGGTACACACAAAGCACCTGAAAGGATCAGAAAGCACTAGCAGTGAAAACAGGGGAAGTCATGCTTTAAAAACGCTGCTTCAGATCCCAAGGCTGAAGCTGGAGCTGAAGCTGCAGGCAGCTTATTATCATAGCTGTGAAAGAATACCAGCCCCTGCCAGCTGGCAGTAGCTCAGGCACTTACAGGCTCAGAAATCTGCTGCAGTAGGGCTTTAGGAAACAGGGGTCCCTAACTGGAGAACACAGACCTCCAAGGACCTCCAGTCCATAACTCTTACCCAGTGCCCCTGCTCAGCTGAGAAGGGCCAGCCAAATACAGAAGCATTGCAAACAGAAGAGCCTAAAACAAGGACATTTACTGTAATTACTCATCTAAAATTGTATTTTTGTCGATAAACTGTACCACATCGAGAGGAAATTATGGTATGTCTCCACGTAAAATGTGTTCATACGTAACACACAAGAAGATGTCACGTACAACTGTACTCTTTATCTGTGATGTATTCAGTCATTCCAAGTGCTTGAAATTTCCAATACCTGTATGAAGACGTAGTTTTAAGAGAACCACCTCAAGGCAAACTTAATTTTCCATCTTGCAAAAATCCTTACAATTGCAAATAGTGTAAAACCTTGCAAATATTTGGATACACAGAAATGTCTGTTAGAGGGGAAAATACTTGGCTAGTTAAGGTTGTCAGAGGACCTAGAAATGGTGAAAACTTTCCAGTTAGCTTTGAAAAGCAATTTTACAACTACCTCCTGTGATTTTCACTGAGGTTTAGGTGACTCTGTAAATTTGAAAATCAAGATAGGCATCTAGCTGAGTGATCTAAATGCTGGACATTTGCTCTTGCTGATGTTGAGCAGCTGCATGTCAGAGAAAGCAGCAGTAAGTTAGACTCTGAAAATCTAAAATTAACCATTCAGTGAGTGCTTCTGAACTCCTGTTTTCCCTGTCTTGAGGGACACTGAGCCTTCACAGTCCTCATGCAGTGCTATGGAAAATGAGTTATAGATGTGAGTGAAAAACTGCCTTTAAAACCTCCTGTTCGTGTTACCTCAAGTGCGAAATTGAGATGATGAGTGTTAAATGTGCTGCTTGTGTATTGATTAAATATCCAGCTTTGAAAAGGCTGAAGAAGGAAGAGCAGCTATAAATAGTTATTCATGGCAACATTTGGATTGCTTACATGTCCACTGTCTGCATGGTCAGTTTATGACTGGGAATACAATTTTAAATTAATGTCATTCCAACGCCATTTATCCACAGAAAGTGCCCCTCAGATCTCGCATCGGAGAGCAGGGACATGTATTTGAGACAAGCACCCTCTTTTCCTTGTAGCTATAGACAGTATTTCATGTCTTATTAACATAATCTATCCACAGTCAAGTTTATAGGCCTTGACAGATAGCACCTCGGGTGAGAAAAAGGATGACAGAGAATATTTACTTTCACAAAGTCAGTCTTTCTGGATCTGTTCTGGGACAGCTTGACACCAAAGGCTATAAACATCGACTGGAATCTGAAACCTTTCTCACAATGACCTTGTTTTAGAAAATACCACCCTTATCTCCTCGTGCTTATTCTTCTCTCACTAGTCACTCTTCGCTGTATATTCCTCACCACGTGCTCTTTCTGTTTCGTGAGCAGTACCTTCATATTTTTTTCGTATTTACTCTCCATTTTTATTTGAGTCACGCAATCTGAAGACCTACTTTATGCTGGCTCCAGAATTCTTTTAGTGAACCATTTGATTTGATATAGGCTTGTCACCTCTGGCTGTTTCTTTTCCATTTCTCTGGAAGAAGGCTTTTCCAGGAGGAGGACTGCTCCTGCATTGAGCACCGCATTAAATTATACTTTAATGGCAGTAGTTGCATACATTCAAATTTAAAATTGCCATTCTTTATACTAGTAAAAGAAGGTCACTACTTTCTAAATAACAGAGCAGTTGTATGCAGGCTTAAGGCAAAGGATTGAAAATATGGACTCAGCCAAAAATACAGTCCTTTGGAAGAGAGATGTCAAATGGATTTAAGCAGTGTTTTTACACATCTTTCACTGTTTATAAACAGTGTCAAGCACTTCTTTTTGTATGAAATGTTATGCTGCCATTCTAAACAAACCAAATGCAGTTTCCTGTGGTGGTGGCTTTTTTTATTGCACTTGTACCATGGCTGTCTGACACACATTCTCTGCAAAACTGATTTTAGAGCATCATCTATGTTGGGGAGGTTCAGCCTTGAGAAGAGAAGGCTCCAAGGAGACCTTATCATGACCTTCCAATATCTGAAGGGGGCTATGAGAAAGCTGGGGAGGGACTGTTTACAAAAGCTTGTAGTGATGTGATGAGGGACAATGGGTACAAACTGGAGAGGGGCTGATTTAGACTGGACATAAGGAAGAATGAAAAGTCGCTGAAAGTGGCTACAAGAAAACTGGGGAGGGGCTCTTGATCAGGGACTGCAGGGATAGCACAAGGGGAATGGTTTTAAGGTAAGAGGGGAGATTTAGATGGGATATTAGGAGGAAATGCCTTCCTGTGAGGGCGGTGAGGCCCTGGCCCAGGTTGCCCAGAGCAGTGGTGGCTGCCCCATCCCTGGAGGTGTTCAAGTCCAGGTTGGATGGGGCTTGGAGCCCCTGATCCAGTGGGAGGTGTCCCTGCCCATGGCAGGGGGTGGGAATGGATGGGGTTTAACATCCCTTCCAACTCAAACCATTCCATGATTTTTATGGTAGTTTGTCTCCTGAGCAAATACTTACTTTATTGAATTACCAGACTTAAGCAGTTTAGTAATAATTTAAGCTAAATGCTTAAAGGAATGTCAACAACATTCTTTTCTGCTGGCAAAGACAACTGAAGTAATAAATCATTCTTGAGAATACCACAGGTAAAACCAACAGATTGAAGAAGAGGAAAGATATTTCTTGCTTTCTGTGTGCTAGGTTAAAAGTTTTGGTTCAGTTTGTTGTACTTAAATAAGAACAGGTAAATAATGGACTTCAACTCACAGCTTTATGCTCCATGAAATCAAGATTTGTATCATGGCTTCTGATTTCAATTACATTTTAAGTCAGTAAAGCTCTGTCTTCTGTTTTTTTTTCTTTATCTGGCATTGAATTCTGAAGTCAAGGGAAAACTACCATCTCGTTTACATTGTGTAAATACAGGAAACAGCTTATTTTTGCTTCTCTTAGGTAGCTGTTGTAATTAATTCAGTATACAATTACAGAAGCTAAACATACTGTGTATTTCAGTGATGCAAATCTTGTCTTAGATGATCTACTTGTCTTAAAAAGAGTCATGTCTTTGTTGAACGACTGCTACTCACTATACAATTTGACTTTTTTAATTACTTCCTACTCCTTATGGTAATTCCTCACCTTTGCAGGACTTGCTGATTGATAGTGTTTATTTTAGTACTCTATAGTCCATGTTTAGAGACCTTCAAAAAAACAGTGTTGATACCTTTCCTCTGAAAGATTTTACACAAATGATGGAGTGGTATAATCTTAGGGAATTGGCTTCCTTTTAGTGATTAGGGAGAAAGAAACCCATCAGATGTCTCACATGACCTGTGGTGAGATAAATTAGATATCGGGTGGAAAACCTCACTCTGGTGATTTGGGATATTGTGTGCTTTCATTTATACATGTGTGCCCTCATTACAGATTCCAAAAATAGAAGTACATGGTAGTTAAGAATGCACGGAGAGGAGTGGCACATCGAGATTTTGAGGATGTGCTGGTGATACTCAATATACCATTAATTTCAGGCATTTTAACAAAAAGAAAATTAATTACTCATCATGATTGATCGTTTAGCCTATTACTTTTTAGAGATATGTTAGTTATTGGAAGTTTCTTGAATGTTTTCCTAAGAACAGTGGATTCATGCTAAAATATACACTTCCACTATGTTTCTATTTTTTTATTTCATTCGTGTGATTTCCTCTGCTCCATTTACCTATGACTGAATAAATGGTACCATTTGATGTTCTAACTAGAATTTTCTATCAAATATTGGGTTTTTTAAAAGTTATGCTCTGAAAAAAAAAATCCAGCATCACTTATATTTGCAGATTATGTTTAAAGAGCATTTCTAAGGTATATCTTTGTAAAATATCTTCTTTTATGACAGTTTGTCCTTTTCTTTTTTGGGTAATATTCTTAGAAGTAAAAATCAAATCATATGATGTTCACGTTGATTAAACGTTAAAGGTTGTAAATGCCATCAAAATATGTTTATAAAGTTAAAAACATCTTCAGTATTCACCAGGCACTTCTGAAGTGTCATTGGGCTTTTGGTTATTGTTCATTTCCCTTCAAAATCTCAAGCATCCCAGTTCTGCTGTGCTGTTCAATGTTGGATGGAAGTCAGAGGTCACTGGAATTCATTAGGATTTGCTGCAGCAAGTCATCGGTTTGTTCAGCCTTGGATGAAGGTGTAGATTCCTCTGTATTCTGCAAGGGGTTTCTTGTAAAATCGATTGTGTTATTTCTCATTTACTCTATGACTTTGCTACCCTGCTTGCCACCAGTTGGCCTTTAAGCGTCTGTTATTCCTCTGTACATGTATGTGTGTGTCTCACTAACACCCCTTCTCCCTCCTAGACACAGAGTGGGGTGAATGAAATTTAATGTGCATTAGAATTCCCTTCCAGTTCGTTCCGTCCTGATCTGGAGGATCTGGATTGACATTTTTATTATAGTCTTATGTTCTCTACACTGTTTCTTATCTGTCTCAGGAAAAAAAGCCCTTAAACTGACACATAGCCACAAGAAACATAAATGTCTGTTCCCTATGAGTAATCAATCTATGAAAACTGCATACAATCCTAGATCCAGATTTTCCCCTTGGATGCAATTTGTTTTGAGAATCACATAAATCATGTGTTGCTTATCTTTCAGCTTGCTGCCTTTTCTTTCTAATGCAGAAACGAAGTGTCAGAAAGTAGTTGTGTAGGAGCCTGGTAACTGTTCTATGTTAGATGTTGAGACCTTATTACTGTCTACAACTACTGAAAAGAGGTTGTAGTAAGGAAGGTGCTGGTCTCTTCTCCCAAATAACAAGGGACAGAATGAGAGGAAATGCACTCAAGTTGCACCAGAGGAGGTTCAGATTGGATATTAGGAAAAATTTATTCACTGAAAGCATTCTCAGGCACTGGCAGAGGCCGCCTAGGGAAGTGGTGGAGGCACCTTCCCTGGAGGTATTTAAAAGACTGGTAGATGAGGTGCCCAGGGATCTGGTTTAGTCGTGGACAGGTACAGTTGAACTTGATGATCTCAAGGTCTTTTCCAACCAAACATGGACATGGTTTAGTGGGCATGGTGGGGTTGGGTTGATGGTTAGACTGGATGAGCTTAGAGGTCTTTTCCAACCTTCATGATTTTATGATTCTATTATAGTAATGTTCAAGTGTCTCTCATGCATTCCAACGCACTGTGCTGGGTGCACAAAACCAAAAGATGGGTTCAGTCTCAAAAAGTTTCCACTCATCTTGTAGGTCTTGAACTCCTTTTTGCTTAAATTCACTGCCCTTTTGCCCTGAATGTATTCGAAACAAAAACAAAACCAAACCAAACCTAAAAAAACCCAAAACAAAAATAACAAACCCCAAAGAAACAAAAAAAACAAATTCTGAACACCTCCATGGAGGGAGACTCCATTACTGCCCTGGGTAGCCTCTGCCAGCGCTTCACTACTTTTTCAGTAACAAATTTTTTCCTAATACCCAATCTAAGCCTCCCCTGGTGCAACTTGAGGCTGTTTCCTCTCATCTTATCACTTGTTACTTGGGAGAAGAGACCAGCACCCACCTTGGCAAAACCTCCCTTCAGAGAGCAGCAGAGAGCAATGAGGTCTCCCCTCAGCCTCCTCCAGACTAAACAATCCCGGTTCCTGGATAGGACCAGTGGACACGCAGTTCAGTGTTCAACATATCAAGTACAGTTTGTGAAAGAGGTGAGAAAACCTCAGTGGTGTAAGCAGTGGTGAACCCTGGGCTGCCACTTCTGCATTTGAAAGTACTTTCCAAATGAGTAAGCATGTTGCCAGAGATTTGTGAGCACCAGAACGACATCCACTCTCCACAGCCTAGCAGATTTGCTGAAAAAACATCCTGCTATGAAATGCTGTAGAATTCTATGCAGGCTGTGTTCTCAGTCATGCACTTCCAACAGATACTGGGAATAAGAAATGTATAAAAGACCAGTGAAAAGTGTATAATCTGCTCCTTTTGAAGAAACCCTTTATATTCGTATGTGCTCAATAAGCTGCTTTATTGAAAGGCTGTGACAGCAGTGAATAAGTTTTCATTCTTCTTGTCTTTACAGAAAGTTCTTGAGTATTAATATAAAACGCTGTTTTTAGGAAAGGGGAAGATAGCAACTGCATCTAGGGAAACAGCTTGCCAGTTGACTCTATAATAAAAATAATACTGGGGGTTTAGTACCGTGAACCAAGAAGCTGAACTGGAGAGATTCAAGTGCTGTAAACTATACAGCCAGAACTAAGATAAGACTGCAATAACAATCACGTAGGTGACTAACAAAAATCAGGCATTGTATGTTTGATGATGTTCCAGAGCATGCATAAAAGGCAACTTTCAAGTATGGAACCACTACCCTAGGAATTTTAATTGAGGAGATGGACACAGTGTTTGATGAGGGATTCCTGAGCTGCCAAGATACAAGGCACGCTTACCTGCTTTCTGTTCTTTCGTTTTAAATGTGGTGTGGTTTTTAAGATACAGCTCTCCCTGGTACCATTCTTGGGGTGGGTGTTGGGCTGCCGAGGCGCTCTGTGTCTGTAACGATGTCTGACATCTTGTTGTCAGGTGCAAGGAAGGCAATATTCAAATGCCTCTGTTACTTCCAGAGCTCCATGCCTGGTGTTTATAGCTCACTGGTTCTCAGAACCACCCCAGCAGTACCTCTTAGTCTCTCGTAATCACATGCGAGAAGCACAGAGCTCTTTTCACTCACTAGCACCAGTTTTGTGTCGCTCTCAAAATGTGTGAACATGGCCCCAGAAAGGGCACCTGTGGTCATCTCCAGTTTCCTCATGAAATGCTGATTGATGCTAATATATGTGGTAACTCTGCTAAAATCTGAGCTGGGTTAGGCAGCAATCAAACTTTATAACAGTGTATCTGAACCCCTCCTGTTGGATCGGAAGGTTTGAGGCTGCAGCTTTATCACCTAGAGTAAGAAGTGCTCTGCAGATGCAAAATATGTTAAATCACTGTTCTTGATAGTGCTTAAGAGGGGTCAGTCCCAGACAGATGTTGAAAAGATGTCATTACGTTTCTGTAATGACAGAGCAGATAAATTGGTCTCACTTACTACCAGAACCCCAATCGATAGTCAAAAATTAGCCAGAGAAGCACATGCCATTTTTCATCAAACTGTTAGGCAGTCGCATGTTGAATAGAACAGCCAATGAATATGGATGTTTTAAATTAGGGTTTTATATTTATAAGAAAACTGACAAATTAATGTGGTTAGCACCTAAAGAATGGCCTTTTTGGGATGCCACATATATGTGTGGTGGACCTTCTTATGGATGGGCAAAGAATCAGACCATAATTTGGGCAAACCGCACTGCGATGAAATTGCCCCATGATCTCTATTTGATATGTGGGGACCGTGCTTGGCAAGGAATTCCCCGAAACCCTATGGGAGGCCCCTGTTATTTAGGAAAACTGGCTTTATTTGCCCCAAATGTGTCTGAAACAATTCATTCTCTTTTTCCTAACCATCGTCTCAAACGCTCCATAGCAGCGTTATCACCTGACTGTAATGATCAAGTGGAACTTTGGGGTCCGACAGCCCGAATTTTTGCATCCCTTGTACCTGGTGTGGGTACAGCACATGCATTGAATACTTTAGGGAAATTGGCATGTTGGATTGTAAAACAATCTAATGTAACTACTGAAATTTTGTCTGAAATGGCACAAGATATGGATAGTTTGAGACACCAAATTTTACAAAACAGAGCTGCCATTGATTTTTTACTATTGGCTCAAGGTCATGGTTGTGAAGATTTTGAGGGAATGTGTTGTTTTAATTTGTCTTCTAATTCTAAGTCAATTCACCAGCACCTGCAATGGTTATGAGATCACACACGAAATATTAAAGTGGTCTCTAATCCCTTAGACAAGTGGTTGTCCTCTTTTGGACTGGGTCCATGGCTCAGAACATTTATTATGTATGCATTAGGTATAGGGATTGTGATACTGTTCATAATCATCCTGTTACCTTGTTTGCTGACTTGTTTGCAGAACTTAGTCCTCAACTTAATCCACAAGTCACAGGCCAATGTTTTCTTACTTAAAGAAAACGGGGGAAATGTGGATGACCTTGTGAGCACTTCGTTACAAGAAAAAGGTCATGAGGCCCCTCGAAGCTTGGCTACCTAAGCTTAGTTATTGTTTTACAATAGTTATGGCCGAAACGCAAGGCTTAGCAAGTTCAAAGCCGCTTAGATCATAGTACAGAACGTAGTTAGACTGAGATAATCATGCTTGTAGTTGTTCTTTTTTAAGAACCTGATGTTTAGATAATTATAATAGCCGTGGTAACAGAATAATGCAGTATTGTGTTATATTTAGACCTTTTGTAGTAAATGACTAAAATAATGTAACCAATGATGAGCCTTTATTTTGCAATATGTATGAGCTAATTAACTAGTGTATATATGCCATTGCTTTATCCCTAATAAATTGAGACTTGTTGATCATCATCTGATGTGCATGTCTCCCATCGTTTCCGACAAATCTTGAAGCAAATGTCTGCCCCAAGCGACTGCAGAAATCATGCTTCTCCCCATAAACACGCTAATATTAGAGGGTTTGGTGCTCGATTCTAATCCCAATGGGTGCCTTGGTTGTCTGACAGAATAACATGAGGATGGTTCGGAGTCAAAAAAGGTTCTTCCTTTCAGCTGCTCTTCCCCTGTATTGTCAGTTCAGTGAGAAGGAGAAAATGCTTTGCAAACCCATGCTAAGTGTGTCCCCTTGTGCGGGGGACAAGCTGTTATAATTAGATCACCAAGGTGGTCAGAAGAACTGGTGTTCAGAGAATGTAGATGACTTTACTTGTGCCATCTTTTCCAAAATCTATCTGCAATATTCCTACATTTTAATCATTATATTTAGACTCATTTCCTGTTACGCTTATAAAATCTCAGCCATTAAAACCAT
Organism: Phaenicophaeus curvirostris; assembly: GCF_032191515.1. Classification (NCBI taxonomy): domain Eukaryota; kingdom Metazoa; phylum Chordata; class Aves; order Cuculiformes; family Cuculidae; genus Phaenicophaeus; species Phaenicophaeus curvirostris. The sequence goes on along the minus strand of NC_091400.1, from coordinate 9,482,268 downwards.
GGATTCCAAACAACCTATCAAAATGTCCATAAAAATGACAAATTTCCTAAGGAATAACGTAAGAAAAATAGTTTCTTCAGCCCCAGAGCAGGCTCGTTTGATATGGTGACCTTTTCTAAAACTCTTTTTTCTTTCCTATGAAATGTGCATTTATATTTGTATCCAAGGGAGAGCGATGACAAGGAAAAAAAAATGCAGTCTTTTTTTTCTGTAATTCATTTTTATATATATAAAAAAAGTCTATGTATAAAATAGAACAAAATTTAAGGTGCCTTAGTCCTTTGTTTCATTAGTCCTTCATTTCATAGTCCAGATTGAGAACCTAATTTAACTTCAAATGTATTTATTACTTGGTTCCTCTTGTTAGATTTTAAAAAGAGATACAAAACTCTCTGGGAAGGGCTCTTATATTTCTGAAACGAGCAGTCACGTGCGTTCAAATATTCTCCTTCTGCATTATTCAAAACACCTACAGCTGAGTGAGTAACTCAGGCAACCTAGCTCGATATTGAATAATGTAGTCACCGCCGTGACATTCGGAAAGATGTCTGTACCCAGCAAACGCTATTTTTATGTTGTCTTATTCCTCAAGGGATCATGGAAAATTAGCGTGCACACAATATTTTTTCCTGAAAGCATACGGTTTGGATATCATAGAATCACAGACTGGTTTGGGTTGGAAAGGACCTTAAAGCCCATCCAGTCCCACCCCCTGCCATGGGCAGGGACACCTCCCACTGGATCAAGTTGCTCCAAGCCCCATCCAACCTGGCCTCGAACACCTCCAGGGATGGGGCAGCCACCACTCCTCTGGGCAGCCTGGGCCAGGGCCTCACAACCCTCACAGGAAAAAATTTCTTCCTAATATCTCATCTAAATCTCCCCTCTTTCAATTTAAAACCGTTCCCCCTCATGCTACTCCCTGATCAAGAGCCCCTCCCCAGCTTTCCTGGAGCCCCTTTCAGTGCTGGAAGCTGCTCTAAGGTCTCCCTGGAGCCTTCTCTTCTCCAGGCTGAACAACCCCAACCCTCAGCCTGTGTTTATGTGTTCCTTCGTTGTTTCTTTTCTTTTCCCTCTGCCTTTGTTAATTATCTCAATACATGTTTAAAGCCTGTGATTAATTCCTATTGAAGTGCACTTAATGTGAAGCAAAACTTTCTGCTATTTAAGTCTCTTGTCAGGAAACCAAGTGTTAGAGTTGTTTGGTTTCTGATTTCCGAGGCTGTTTAATGACGGCATAAATATTCAGCCCGACTCTAAATACATAATTAAGGCTGACTATTGGCCAGATGTTCCCCTTTGTTGCCTGGCGCAGAGCAGAGGGAAGAGCAGGAAGCGGCAATCCCAACGCACACTGTCGCAATGCACATTGTCCTCAGTTTTGGCAGATCATGAGTTACCCCTGTGTATATTGAGCAACGAAGCTGGTGAAGGGGCTGGAGAACAGGCCTTATGAGGAATGGCTGAGAGAGCTGGGGTTGTTTAGCCTGGAGGAGGCTGAGGGGAGACCTCATTGCTCTCTACAACTACCTGAAAAGAGGTTGTAGAGAGGAGGGTGCTGGCCTCTCCTCCCAAGTGACAGGGGACAGGACAAGAGGGAATGGCCTCAAGCTCCACCAGGGAAGATTTAGGCTGGACATTAGGAAAGAATTTTTCACAGAAAGGGTCATTGGGCACTGGAACAGGCTGCCCAGGGAGGTGGTTGAGTCACCTTACCTGGAGGTGTTTAAGGCATGGGTGGACGAGGTGCTAAGGTGCATGGTTTAGTGTTTGATAGGAATGGTTGGACTCGATGATCCGGTGGGTCTCTTCCAACCTGGTTATTCTATGATTCTATGATCCTATATTCCACGAGGATCTAAGCTTAGAGCCGATGTGAATGGTGGAGTGAGCTGCTGTTCCACCATCCCTATGGGCACCTTCCCTCTATTCTCCTCAACAACTTAGAAAATCCTTTTCTACTGCTGCATTTAGGAGGTGGACTGAAAAGTTGGGCATTTCCCCTGGACCAAACGGTGGGTTTCAGAAGGTCATCTCTTTAGTGCACACAGGATCGGTGCAGGCCTTCACGATGAGTCAGGTGTGTAGTTGCGACGCAATTTACGGCTTGAATTGTAACTTTTATGCCCCACCTTCTGTCCCCAGAGGCAATAAAACCACAGGGAACAGCGCTAGTGGCATGAGAGGAGGAAATCGGGGAACAAATAGAGAGAAAGGCTGAGTAAGCACCTGTGTCTGGAGGGTTTGGGTTCAAAATTCCCTAGACCTCAAGGTTTTCACAGGGATCCTACCTTCTGTGAGTAACAGTTTTGGGAGGAGGACTCGGGAGAAAATCTGGGTGGATTTTACATGGTGATGAATGTCAGTGTGACCTCCTGAGCCTAGGAGTCAGCAAGGAACTGAGGCTGTGCTTGGAGTTAATGCTCTTACGTATTCCATGAGAACTGCTGGCAGCGCTTTCAAACTGTGAATGGCTGAAGCTGGAAAGTAAGGGAGAATCAGACCACGAAGCATGGGAGGAAAACAGGATAGCATTTTCTCTGGCTCCAGGATTATTCATAGGAGATTACTAGCCTTATTTTAACTCATAGAATCATAGAATTAATGGTTTGGGTTGGAAGGGACCTGAAAGTCCATCCAGTTCCAACCCCTGTGCCATAGGCAGGGACACCTCCCTCTGGATCAGGTTGCTCAAAGCCCCATCCAACCTGGCTTTGAACACCTCAATTAATGCTCAAATTTGTTATGTATTCTTAGTTAGGAAACTCTATTTAGGAAACTCTTAACCATGTCCAATGACAGTAGGGGAACCTCTCTTTCACGTCCTAGAGCTGAGTTTATTAGTGAAAAATGAGTGGCAAAAGGAGATTGCAGAAACACATAGAATTGCAGAAAAACATATAATCACAGAATCATAGAATGGTTTGGGTTGGAAGGGAACTTAAAGCCCATCCAGTTCCAACCCCCTGCCACGGGCAGGGACACGTCCCACTGGGCCAGGCTGCTCAATCTCGCAGAAAGTGACCCTGCAACGCAGGATTTGGGGGACCTGAAGTGATTTCTCACAGTCTGGGCTGGTTGCACCCGCACCCCTGGCAACCTGCATCAAACACCCAACATGACACCATGTCTCCAGCTCTCCAGGACCCTTTTCCCTGCCGCACAGGGACGATGCAGAACATCACCTGGGGCTCTGGAACCGGGAGGGTGTCTCTGCCGCAGCAGCTGCGGAATCCGCAGCCCCGGGTGGGGAGGGGGTTGCGCATCCCTTAGACTCTTATGAGGCTGCGGGGATGGGCGAGGGGGGTTCCCGCATCCCTGCGCATCTCGTGCCGTTTTGAGGAGGGGCTGCGGAGAAGGTTTGCGCATCCCTGCGCCCCTTGCGCGGCTGCAGAGAGTGGGAGAGGAGGGTCTTCCCCATCCCTGCGCCCCCTGTGCGGCTGCGGGAAGAGCTTGCGCATCCCTGCGCCCCCTGGTGCGGTCTCGGGGCGGGGATCTGGGCGGGGTCGCGCGTCCCTGCCGCCCCTCGTGCGGCTGCGGGGAGCGAGCTCGGGGGGATCCGCGCATCCATCCCCGGGAGCGGGGCTGAGCAGCCCGTGCCGGAGCCGCGCGTCGGGCTCGGCGGCCGCGGAGCAGCGGGGCGGCCCGCGGGAGCGCATGGGCCATGTCGGAGGCGGAGAGCGGCGCTGCAGGTAAGCGCTGGGGGGGCCCCGCCGCAATGCGGGAGCGGCCGCCGCTCCCCGGGGGAAGGAGGAGGATGCCGAGCTCCCTCCCGGCTCGGAGCTCCCTTCTCCCGGCTGGGGACCCCCCTCCCTCCTCCCTCCCGGCTGCTGAGCACCCCCCTTCCCCCGGCTGGGGACCTCCGCCCTTCTCTTGGCTGGGGAGCATCCCCCCCCCGCCGCCCACTCCCGGCTGCTGAGCCCCCTTCTCCCTGCTGGAAAGTCGACACCCCCCTTCTCCCTGCTGAGCCCACTCCCTTCTTTCTCCTGGCTGGAGAATCTCCCGGCTGCTGAGACCCCTTCTCGTGGCTCGGAGTGTGTCCATCCCCGACTTCGGAGCCAAATCCCCCTCCCCCCCGCCCCGGTTATGGCTCAGAGCACCTCCTCCCGGCTGCTGGAACCCCCTTATGGCTCACAGCCTCTTTCGCCCTGTGACAACCCCTCCCCGCCGGCTTGCAGTCCCCCCTCCCAGCTCAGTGTCGTGTGTGTGTGTGTGTGTCCCTTATGGCTCACAGCTCTCCCCACCCCGGCTGCTGAACCCCCCATATAGCTCGGAGCTCCTTTCCCAGCTGGCAGCCCCCCCCAACGTGCTGATCCCCCTTATAGCTCACAGCATTCCTCCTTGCGGTTGCTACCCCCCGCCCCAGCTCACAGCCCCTCCCTTCCCCCTATGCTGACTCCCCCTTAATAGCTCTGAGCCCCCTCCCTCCATCTTGCTGCACCCCCATTTATGGCTCACGGCCTCTGTCCCAGCTGCTGCCCCCCCTTTATGGCTCGGGGCTCCCGTCCTAACTCACAGCCCCCCCTATATACTGACCCCCCCTTACAGCTCATAGCATCACCCCCCCCCTGCGGCTGCTGACCCTCCCTTATGGCTTTCAGCCCTCCCCCCAGCTCACAGCTCCCTCCACCTTCCCCCCAACCCCGGGCTGCTGACCCCCCTCTTATTGCTCTGAGCTCCCCACAGCTCCCCCCATCTCTGAGGTGCCATGGGGCAGCCGGTTCAGCGGGATGCTGAGGGGGGGACTAGGGGCTCCATCCTGCCCAGCACCAGCCCAGGAGAGCAGGGGGGGGAGCTGGGAGCCTGTGGAAATGAGTGATTTAGTATTAGAATATTATTAATAACAATATATCATTAGAACGTTCTATGAGAATCCTTGAATGGTTTGGGTTGGAAGGGACCTTGAAGATCACCCGGTTCCACCCCCTGCCATGGGCAGGGACACCTCCCGTGGATCAGGGTGCTCAAAGCCCCATCCAACCTGGCCCTGAGCAGGGACTCCTTCATGTTTATGTTTATTATTTACCCATTCTCATTTAAATACCGCAAACTGCACCAAAACTTTTAACCTGGATCGTAGAAAGCAAGAAGCATCTTTCTTCTTCTTCAATCTGTTGGTTTTACCTGTGGTATTCTCAAGAATGATTTATTACTTCAGTTGTCTCTGCCAGCAGCAAAGAACACTGTTGACATTTCTTTTAAGTGTTTAGCTTGAATTATTACTAAACAGCTCAAGTCCAGTAATTCAATAAACTAATAATTTCTCAAGAAGAAAAGCTAATTCTCCTTTAAATGTTGCCACTTTCTTAAACTTAATCACCATAAAAATCAGTGAATCATGGAATGGTTTGGATTGGAAGGGACTTTAAAGCCCATCCAGTCCCACCCCCTGCCATGGGCAGGGACACCTCCCACTGGATCAGGGGCTCCAAGTGCCTTCCAACCTGGCCTTGAGCACCTCCAGGGATGGGGCAGCCACCACTGCTCTGGGCAACCTGTGCCAGGGCCTCACCACCCTCACAGGAAAGCATTTTCTCCCAATATCTCATCTAAATCTCCCCTCTTTGAGCTTAAATCATCTCCCCTAGTTCACCCTTTTTAAAGTGAGTAGTCTGATGAGCTGGAAAAGAAAGACCTGACAGTTCAGTAGGAGAGACAGCGCTGTCTAGGATGAGAGCCTGAGCATCCTGGAGCAGCCTTGGGGACCTTGGAGGTCCCAGCGAGGTGGGGGGGAGGTGGAATAAAACCAGAGTGGTCCTGGTTTGTCACATTAACAGGTCTGTAGGCTTGACTTTGCAAACTTAAGATAGGAGCTGAGACATCAGAATTTTGTTTGGCCTGAAACAAATATGGTTTGTGATTGCACTGTGCCTGGTAAAAATAACACAGCCTTTGCAGGACAAGGGTGGTCTCTCCTTGTGTGGGAAGGGAGCTGGGGGAGGGAAGAGGTTTCTTAGGACACAAATGATACGGGTGAATAACCCTGAGGGAAAGGCAGACTCAGCCTGACTGCTTTTGGTCTCCATCCCTTCTTCCTCGCTGAAGATTTGAGGAAACTGCAATGTCGAATGGAGAAGCTTGAAAGGTTGAGTTTATACAAATCATAGCAGGATTTGGGGAATATTTTGAATAAAAATAGCTTAATTGCAGTGCAATTGGAATAAAAGAGTCAACGTATCCATTTAAAAAAGCCATGGAAAACAATACTCAGAAACGAGTTGACTTTTCAAGATGCCCTGGTCTACTGGATCTCCTCCCTCCCAATGTTCCCTTAGTGCTTCCTAAATAAAGTCCCTAATATCTGATTGTGATAATTTTCTAGCATGCAGCTGACAAAGGGAAGAACAGACTTACAGGTCCATTTCTCTGTTAGATGACAGGGTATTGTGCACTTTGTTTTCTGCAAAGTTGCAGGGTTATCATGATGCAATGCTGGCATTAAGTAACCTGTGACACGGGGAGAATCTGCGGGAGGGGGTTTGTTAGGAGGCTGAAGAGTGTGTAGTAAAGCAATGATTTGTTATGCCAGAAATCTCACCACACACTGGGATGCTGAAGCTGTCAAAGCAAAAAAGGGTTTCAGCAATAAAATGTGGTTTAGTGTGTGGTGTTGTATTGACAGTATTGAAGCTGCAGTCACTCATCGCAGCACAGGACAATGCGTAAGAGAAATGTCTCTGTGTAAAACAGCCAAGGGTTGTGTGCACTGCCTGCCAGTCATTTTTATAGCTTCAGATAGCACAGCATTGCGGTATCTGCAGCCTGGTCAGTAAGAGCCTGGCTGAAATTGTTCCTGCTCAGGAGGTGTTGCATGTAAAGCTTCTGATTGTGCTGACTTCTGGTGGTTTTAAAGCTTTTTGCTCATAATTGGGTGATGCTGATTCAGCTGATGAGTTTTCCTTTATGATACTGTCACCCTGTAAGCTTTCAGCCTGAATATTTAGTTCATTCCCAGTGGGACAGCAGTTGGTGCTCCACAAGAGCTGTCCTGCTCTATATCTGCAGAGGTTCCCTGACTACGGTCAGATGCATTGAGGCTTCGAGATGTCTCTTCTGTCCAGAGGCGCTTCAGCTGGTGCAGGCATGGTGCAGGGGGGCTTTATCCTAGCCCAGAGGGTGTCACTGGGATGTCACCAGGAGCCGGAGCAGACTGCTGCCGCCTCGGGTTTGGACTCAAGTTAGAGCAGCATTTGGGAGGCAGGAAGAGCGAAATGCTGGCTCAACCGCAGAAGACCTGATCCTTGCGTGCAAATGTCAAGGTTTAGGGTCTGTTTTGCTTTCTGACTGTCTCGCTGAGGGTTGAGATTATATGTGAGTTGACTGGTGTCTCATCTTGTGCTCTTCACTGCCAAATGCTTTGGGTTTGGTTGAGTTGATGTGACCTGCCATGGCCAACTTCCCCTACTTCCGTGGGGATGCTGTTGAAATTCTTGAGTCCCCTTCTGGACACCATATCTGCTGCTGCAATTAAGTCTGGATTATTTCATTTTTTTTCTTTTTGATCTGCAGGTCTGGTCAGATATTTGAAATTTCCAGTTCTATTTCATCTAAGCTGTTCTGGGTGATGAGCTCCCTCTTGCTGGCCTCTACTATGATTTTGTTTATTGTATCAATAACTGCATTTAACAACCATCCCTTTCTTAAAAAAAAATCTTAAAAATATTTTTTATTTTAAAATAATAACATCTGAAGTGTCCCATCACCTGCATTTTCTGTACTTGAATTGTTTCTGCCTTTTGATGATGTGTTAGATGGGATTTGACAAATGTTTGACTTCACAGAGTGCACCATTTATGGGTTTAGAAACTCCTCTCTGTGGCTGTTCCAGTCTTGTAGCTTCTCCTGTGGAAGGAGAAGCTTGGCTCTTTGGAGTGTTTGAAAAAGCTGTGCTGGCTTTCGGTAAATGATAATGGAAAATGGGAAAGGAATAAAAACCAAAGCACTCAAAATAATGCTAATTCCAAGTACGAGAACAGTCATGATCTTAATTAAAATGGTCGAAACATAGAATGCTTTGTCTTGGAAGGGACCTTAAAGGTCATTCAGTTCCACCCCCTGCCATGGGCAAGGACACCTCCTGCTGGACCAGGTTGTTCCAAGCCCCATCCAACCTGGCCTTGAACACCTCCAGGGATGGGATGTGCCTGAATTAGATTTCAGGCACATGACCTTTTTGAGGAGTTTTGTATATATTCCTTCTGTTTATTTGTTGAAGTAAGTAGATGTTGACGTTTTCCATGTGCAGCTTAGTGAAATGTTGTCTATCCGCAAGTGACTTGCTTGCTTATTCAGCTTCTGCAGGGCACTTGTCCCTTTTCTGTTATACAGCTTTACCAGTTGGAAATGGAAATGGGTGAAGCTCCAGGTTGTATTACTATCAATCCTACAGGCCTATTTGGCTGTATTTCATCCAATAGTGAGAGAGAGAGAGGCCAGGAGGGCTTGGAATCTGTTTTGGGAATAAGCTCAGAAGTCCATCGGTCGCGATTGTCAGTGGTATGCTTGCTTCACAGATGTTTTACTGGAGAGCGTGCAGCTGTTTGGTGATGTAAGGTCGCTGATGAGGGGCTTGCTGCTGCCAAGTATGAACATCAGTCATCCAAAATGCCTGTGACACACAGGCTTCTTCTTCTTCACTGGGACAAACGTCCTGACTCTTGGGTCATTAACCTGAAAACTGCCTTCTCACGGTGACCAGGCACATTTTTGGTCTTAAAATGATCGTTCCATAGCTCTCATTACTCGGATTGTGTCAACTGTGCCTTATGTGCGGTGCTGTTGAGAAACATGATGATAGGCATTTAAGATAAGCAATTTTTTAAATCTTGCAATAGCTACTACTGCTAAAGCAGTGACTTTGCAGTGTTTTAAAATCAGGATGGCTGTGTTGAACTGTGTAAGCAATGCGTGTTAAAACAGGAAATTCCTTCAGAGTCTGTCTTGGAGGGATCTGAGAAGGGTTTTCATGTAAATGCAAAGGAAAATGCAGTCAGTTCTAACAAAGTCAGCAAATAAATAAACTAACATACTCAGAATGTGGAGGCCAGCATTCGGGGAGAAAGCCTTTGTTCTTTGGTAAGGACTTGACTAAATATCCTTGCTGGGGACTGCATCAGGGTGTGTTGAGGACATCAGAGAGTGGTGCTGTGAACAGCATCTGTGTTGTGCTGTCATTGGGTCATGTGTCCCAATCATTTGGTGCTCGCTGGCCCAGAGCAACAGCTCTGTCATGATTGATGTGCAGGGCTCTGGGCACCCCGTTCAGTTCTGAAGGTATCTTAATTGACAAGTAGAGGAGACCTGGAGAGGGCTTTTCCTGCAGCTGTTTCTTTTGTTGGTGGCTCCTCGTTGCCTGAGTCAATGCCCTCAGGCTGGGCTCTGCAGATGTAGTTTCCGAGGAATATTGAGGACATTTTTAGTGACTTTATCAGTTGGAGTCCAGAAAGAGGTGTGTATGTGAATCAGAGGAATTTCACATCATCTGAAGGAATTCATTCACTTACTGTCTCTGAAGAGAAGCTGTTGCTGTTGCAGGAGCCTGGCTGACCTGTACTGGTTTCCTTGGGGAAGGAGGCAGAGGTAAATCATTCTCCTTATGCTACATCCTCCTCTCATAGGGAATAAACTGGGAACACTGCTTCAGTTTGTCTGGCTTTGGATACATCTCATTCTCTTTGAGCTGTTGAGGACCCTAGGGTTTCAGCAGTTTCTCTGAAAGGGTTTTACAGCCCCAAGTGCTCTGTGTCCACCTGTCCTGTACACCCTTTCCTCGTGAAGCTCTGTGCCTTTCTCTTCAAGCTTCCTTTTTTTCTGTTTTCTGTTTCGAAGAGTGAGTATTTGAGTGTCTCTGTCCTCATTACAGTGACTGGGCTGTTTTGCTCTGTTCAGAGATAACAACACTACTAAAATCATGTTTTCGTTACTATGCCCTTGCCACCTCCTAGTCATGGTTTGGGAAATGCATTGCTGTGACAATTTGCTCTGATAAGTTTCATCATCATTTGAGGACTCTTGATGCTTTCTCCACCCTTAAAGATCAAAATACCTGTGGTTGTAGTAGGCTGACTGGAAACTAGCCCTGTTCCCTGGTACCAAACAGATCCAACAAATTTAACATCTCTTTCTCAAGTTTCCATGGATACCTCAGTAGAGCCCAGGCTGCAATCAGAATGGCAGGGCATGCCATTTATAAAGCTTTCAGCATTGTCATTATGGAACTGCTGCATTCAAAAATGAACCTTTTTGTAGCAGCTCTTGTGCTTGCTCAGCAATGCCACTGTTATGGTTTGAACCATAGGAACTCCTTTGCGGGCCACACCATCTGCTTGTCACCGGGACACTGGATCTTTTCAATTGGTTTTCTGGACGGTCTCTGTGTGATAGTTGTAGCATTCTAGTGTAAGCCAGATCAATAGTAGTATAGAAACCTCTGGAAATGGATTTTGGTGGTTGACTGCATAATTTCATGACCCTCTCTTTGAATCCTGAATATCTACTTTCTTATCTCTATAGCTTCTCTCCTCACAAGGTATCTTCCTTTAAGCCTGGTAGCTGATCTGTTTTCTAGATCATAAAACAAAAAGAATAAAGAAACAGCAAGTTATTTTTGATTTAGCTAAGAAGCATCACTCAGAAGCTACATCAATAGCTGTAGACTGTGGATTCACAGGTGGCTTTTTTTATGAGTGTAGTCTTGGGAATTAGAGCTTAATCTTAGTAGTGCCATTCCCGAGAAGCTTGCAGTTAACCAGGTAGATGAGGTAGATGATGACAGATGTGATGGTGGAGGAGAAGTGGCAGGAAACCTTTTCTAGGAAGGTGTCTTTTTACGGAATCTAGGTTCATACATCTGTGTTTACAGGGGACAGGAGACAGGACAAGAGGAAATGGCCTCAAGCTCCGCCAGGGGAGGTTTAGGCTGAACATTTGGAAAAAATTTTTCACAGAAAGGGTCATTGGGCACTGGAACAGGCTACCCAGGGAGGTGGTTGAGTCACCTTCCCTGAAGGTGTTTAAGGCACAGGTGGATGAGGCACTGAGGGACATGGTTTAGTGTTTGATGGGAATGGTTGGACTCGATGATCCGGTGGGTCTCTTCCAACCTGGTTATTCTATGATTCTTTGCTGTTCTTTATGTCTTTCTGTTTGGAAGCAAGGAGGAAGGAGGTGAGAGATGTGCTTGCACAGAGGCAAATAGTGAAGGCAGCCTGAAGGAAGCACGTTCACAGAAGAGCTTGTTGAAGGAGGAAGTTAGCTAAGTGTGTAGTAAAGGTGTTTGTTATAGAACTGTATCTGTGGAATATTTAGAAGACAACTGTCCAGGATCTTTCCACCACTTTGAGCCGCAACATCTGTTATTAAACCACCTTCGTCATAACATGCAGCCTGCCCTCTCTGACATGTAATCCAGGATCAGTTTTGTCTCTCCTGGTAGTAATGCATGTATGTGGAAGGCCTCGAATTTAGGAGGAGAGAGATCACTGCTGGTGAGTTCCCCAGCCCTCACCTTCTGGGGCCTGAGCAGGTTCTGAGCAAGTGGAAACCACATCAGGACTGGGTGAGAAGAGGGAGCTGACTGATTGCAAAAGCTGGAAAGCTCTCAGATCATTCAAGGTGAAAGCAGATTTAAGACCTTCCAGTGTAGGCGGGTGGACGGGTTTGAGTTTAAGGCAACTTTAAGGTCAGGCTCCACTATTGGTGAAGACTTGTCTGAGTCTTTACCAACCCAGTTGTGAAGCACACATGGGAATGTGACTAGGTCTATTTTATTCCAGTTTACCAAGCATTAGTGAGATCAGACCGTCATCCTTTCAAAAAGAGAAGTAGTGATAATTTTCAGTAGATTATTGGAAATTCTTGTCTGTTTCTTTTAAATTAAGTTCATGGAAAACGTGTGGTGTCTTTTGGTTTCCCTTTACTGGTGAGGTGCCAGAAAATGAATATTATCCACAAGTGAGTGATGGGTTGAACCTGGGGTTATTTTTTAATACTTCTAACAATAACATGAAAAACTCACGTTACCTTGGAAAGCTGGATAGCGAAGTGGAATAATAATTCCTCCAGTCAAACTGAGAGGCAATGCGAAAGCATAAATGAAGGAGGTCAAAGTTGTAATGAGGAACATGTCTTATTTTTAGAATTTTATTGGTTGTTTTTTTGGTTTTTTTTACTTAGGAAATCACTGTGCTCTTAATTGGTATCAGTGTTGTGAATACCAGTTCTTTGGGTGACCAATTATTATGAAAGGGTATAAGGAAACTTGGATTCGTATCAGAGATTAGCTATGGCTGTATTCATAGAGGGGAAGTGCATTGTGGTCTCCAACAAACCAGCTGGATGCCTACTGGCATTTGAAAACAAAGGACTCCAATTCCATTGAGGGTAATAGCAGTGGTGCCGTTTGTTTTAGTAGAAACAGAAGGTTCTTCTTATATGAAATATGAGATCTTTTTATTAAGCATAAGAGTATTTAAAGTGGGATTTAAATTTTGCTTCTCTTTATCTCTTTTTTTTTGTTGTTGTTGTTCTGTAGTTATTTTCAAAGGCCATCTTTGTATCTGCTGGAAAATGCTCTAGGTTGTCATATTTCATTTGGAAGCTGTGACATTTTGTTCTTAATGCAAAGCAAAATCTGAGCAACAGGAAAAGCTGAATAAGGCTTTCTTCATCAATGCAGCAGTTGCCAGCTAATAGCAATATGGTAAATCCTCCCTTTCCTGTTATGCAAAAATCGTTAGTGAGCTTTGCTTGCAGCATTATTATCCTCAAAATTATATTTTATTTTTTTAAAATTCAGAGATATTGCCTGAGTAGAAGAAGAAGAATTCGGCCCAGGTTTTGGTCAGAGTAGCAACCTGACTGAGATCATAGCTACATGCAGCAATCACTCTCCCCAGCTGCTGGATGGGTGGAAATTCCAGAATAATAGCAGATATGTGCAAGTGTTTGATCTGTGAAAATGAAAAGTATGTGCACAGTAAATTCAGTTAACTTGGATTTATTGGACCCATAAAGATAAGCTGCAATAGTGGCATTTTTAGTAGGTCTAATGCATCCTGACTTACCCTGTGCATCTGGTTCATCAGCCTGCAAATAATGGAGAGGCCGAACAGATTTGGGTGTGCACTGTACAAATCAAAAAGAGTTATTGCAGCTTTCCTTTTGAGGCAGGGTGTTGTGCTGCAGGCATACTCAGTTGGAAAAGGCTGTAGTTATCCAGTTCTTCCTAGTGGGTGCTCAAGCTTAGCTAGAGGCTGAGATCTGCGTGGTGAATGGAATTCATTGCATCATATATTATGGATTAAAAAAAAAAAAAAGACTTGTTATTGTGAACGCAATTCTTAAAATGCCAGAAGTGTGATCTGAAATAGGGAGTGGTGTTGATCCTATTGTTGATTCAGAAAATCACATTTAATTAGCAAGTGTTGGGTTTGTGGCTGCTCTCGCAGGGTAGAAACAGAAATGAACTTAAGATACATTAACTGGGATGTAACACCCATACTAGTTCAGGCATGTTGTACACACTGATCAGAGAATCATTTAGGTTAGAAAAGACCTTTAAGTTCATTAAGTCCAACTGTAACCTCACACTGTCAAGTCCACCACTGAACCCAGTCCCTTAGCACCATGGTTACATGTTTTTTGAACACCTCCAGGAATGTATCTCTTAAAACTGTTTTGTAAAGCAGACAATAGACAGCATCACTGTGAGATCATTAGTTGGTGGACATTTCAGGGATATTAACTGGGGTGATCCTATAGTCCCCAGTATCTAAGAGGAAATGGCTTCAGGTTTTGCCAGGGGAGGTTTAGGTGAGATATTAGGAAATATTACTTCACCTAAAGTGTTGTCTGGTATTGGAAGAGGCTGCCCAGGGAAGTGGTGGAGTCTCCATCCCTGGAGGTGTTCAGAAAGTGTGTAGATGTGGCACTCTGTGTTGTGGTTTAGTAGGTGCAGTGGTGTTGGGCTGACAGTTGGACCAGATGTCATCTTGGGACCCATTGTAGAACTATTTTGTTTTGCTGGGTATTTGCAGGAGCAGCAGTGAATACAGTGCAGAATGGTCATGGCTTTGGAAGGATTATTTCCTCTGGTCAAAAAATACTGATAACTCACCAACAGCTTAAAAGCTTAACTTTCCAGCAGAGCTGAGCAGTTGGTGAGAATTAGAAGAAGTTAGCCCTTCCACAAATCCAGCCTTTATGCGTGTTTCCAAGAACATTCTGAAACTGAAATTGACAATTAATTTTAAATATCTTTTCATGAAAACATCAAAGTCTGTTTTCTGCATTAAGCAGTATTTTCTATGGGTAGCTAAGACAGATCTCTGATCTCCGCTTCATGTTTTTATTTGTTAGAAAATATTCTTACACCTCGGGATGCACCAAATGTCCATGTACGCATTTTGTACCTCTGGATAATCATAAATTGGGCCAAATAAACTCTTCGTAGAACAGCACCCAATTTAACTCAGTTTCATTGGATGAATATGAGCATTGCAGTGGTATTTAGTCACTGCTTTTTAAGAGACAAAAAATTGTGTACTGTCACACAGGAATTTGAGTTGCATATAGAGCTATAAATAATTTCTCAAGGTGCACTCAGTCTGATGGCTGAAGACAGGATGGAAAACAGATCACTGAAACAGGTGATGAAGAGGACTCATAACAAAGAGAAGCACTGAAAACTTATAGATAGTGATTTGATGTCTACAATTTAGTGCCCCAAAGCCAGCATCCAAAGTGGTGGAAAAGTACCAGTTTCCAAAGACTGCAGGATTGTAGAATGGCTTGGTTGGAAGGGACCTTGATGATCGTCCTGTTCCAACCTCCTGCCATGGGCAGGCACACCTCCCACTGGTTCAGGGGGATGAGAGCCTCATCCAGCCTGGCCTTGAACACCTCCAGGGATGGGGCAGCCACCACTGCTCTGGGCAGCCTGAGCCAGCATCTCGCCACCCTCACAGGAAAACATGTGTTCCTAATGTCTAACCTAGACCTTTCCTCCTCTTTCAGCTTAAAACTACTCCCCTGTGTCCTGTCCCTGCACTCCCTGATCAAGAGCCCCTCCCCAGCTTTCCTGGAGCCCCTTTCAGTACTGGAAGCTGCTCTAAGGTCTCCTCGGAGCCTTCTCTTCTCCAGGCTGAACAACCCAAACTCTGACAGCCTGTCCACATATGGGAGGTGCTTGAGCCCTCAGATCATCTTGTAGAGATGATCAGATGTTGAGTCAGTATTGCAGTGTTCTGGTCTGTTCTGGTCCAGCCAGGAGTGACAGCAGGATGTAAGGAACCTCTTCTGTTACTAAACCCTTTTCCCTCCACTGTGCTGAAATATTGGTCTTCAGTTCTACAAAAAATGCCATGTTGGTGGCACAAAAATGAATCTGTTTGAAAAGGAGGAAGAAATTGCACACAGGAGGCTGATAACAGCATCTGATCCAAATATATCCTAATAAACCCAGCAGATGCTGCACTCATCGCATTTAGCCTGTGGCTTTTTGTACTTTATCCCAGAAGGAGTAACAGAACATATTCTTGAAGTAGTTGTCCAGGAAATGTGAATATTTTGCTTCCGCAGATGTTTCTGAAGATTGGTCTGAACTTATAACTTGAACAGAAATAAATGTTATTACAAGACAAATATTAAGATTAGGAGGGAGACTTTTTCCTGTCATCATATTTTCCCATAGTTTCCTACTGCAGGGTTTTTGCATCTTCACATGTGCTTGATTATCAGGAACAGAGGATTCTTCATTAAGGAGCTCTGAACTGTCTTTTTGGAGAGCAGCTCCTGTGTGACCTTAGAATAATGCTCTGACTTATCAGTCACGTCTAGGAATCACATACTATACATAAATATGCATTTTAGTGTCTGATACATCCAAGTGGATGATAAAAAGATATGTAAATGCATTATCTAATATTTATTGCGGTTATTAATGTTAGAGGCATATTAAATAATTCTGCTTTACCTCTAATTAGCTTGTGTTCTGCAGAATAAAATTCAGTAACAAAGCTTACATTTGAGGACAGAGGGATAAGAGCTAGGACGCAGTGTGTGGCACCTTTGCTACATTCCATTTTGATAAAGTATTCCTAAGAGAATATATTATATATAAATCCATCTAAGTAGTTAGTGTTTAATTATTTTAATAAGCTATTTTCCTTTTCTGTCATCAATAGTAAATATAAGAAGGACAAACACAGTGCATTACAGTATTTGTAACTTGTTTGGTGTGTTCCTTTAAATGGAATTTCAGTATTTTATGCAGGGTAGAAGCATTTCTTTGATGATTTGTTAGTAATACCTTCCTTTTTTCCAGCTGGATTCTGTCCTGCAGTAATATTAACAGCTGCAAGATGTTTCAGTGCAGGGCGTATTGAAGAATAAAAACAGAGACAGTGCTGGGCAAGTTTCAGAACAAACGTTCATGATGGAATAATTGCAACTTATTCTTACTGTGTGGTCAAATTGATATCAGCTCCTCTCTTTCCCTTGAAATGAGTCTGTTTTTTGATCTCACAACTTGTGTTTAGTTTCTGCATTCACACATTGATGTGAGTGTGTAGTGTTCAAGTTGCTTCCATCAACTGAATGTATTCAACTTCTGAATATATTTAGCAAGACTTTTAAAATTACACATGGTGATGTAATTGGCAAAATAGGGGAGGTTGGTCATTAAGGTCAGACAAACATCTTAAAATCAAAGCTGCAGTTGTGTTTTAGCATGTTGCAAGGACAAAATATGTATTTTATGTGGTGGATGTGAGATTTGCTTTCTTCTGTAGCAGATTTGTTACCTTAGGAAAAGAGCATTGCAGTGTGCAAGCTACTGTCCTATCCTACTCATCCTGACGCTGAAGAATTTCTGTTTCCTTTCAGATGCAGTCTCCACATCTACTTACTCATCACCAGCCAAAAGTTTGGGAGACCCTGGAATAACTCCACTATCTCCATCACATATTGCGGTAAGAAATGAACTCTTAACATACTGTATGTTGACATTTTGTTCTACCTGTTCAGTGGTACATAATTTCTTTAGGAAGTTGTCATTCCCTCCCATAGCGACCCCTTTTATGCTGTCTGTCATCTCAAGTGAAGTTTTGGTTGCACTGGAGTTGGTGATGGAGCTCTTACTCATTTCACTGGGGTCACGTTCTTGCTGGTTTTTCTTTGTCTGCTTCCTGAGCTGCTAGATTTGCTCCTTCACATTTTTATATCAAACACAAGAGCTTCTTGATCTTCAGAGTTCCCAAGTTCTGTTCCTGTCTTTATCACTGATTTGTTTAGGCAGCCCCTGGAAGTCTCGTTCTGTTGAGAAAACAAGGATATGTATGACGTTCAGCAGTAAAATCTGAATTCTCAGAGAAAAGAATCTTTCCCAACACAGAGGGAGAAGCTCAAACCAAAACTGTTTTAGTTTCTTAAGGAAAACAGCCACCCCTGTAAGCTTTTAGAAATAAACAAATGTCCCATAAAGGTGATGTGTTTTAATCTCTTACACATCATGTTCATTTTGTTGACTCATTAAAACTAAGTCCCATCTGTTTCTAACATCATTTGCGTCTTCTGTAACACAGTATGTGCATGGTGTATTTCTTGACATTGCAAAGGACAAGTTCAGCACATGTTGCTGCCCTTGTCAGACCTCTTCCTTAGCCTTCAGAGTTGTACAGCGTCCCTCTTCAGGATTTCTAGAGTTCTCTCTCATAAATTTATGCTTTTATTCCCTTTCTACTTATAGTCTAGAACTTCCCCCTTTCGTGTCTGTCATACTGATGAATTTACATCCTCTTTCAGTTAGATTTGCTCCTTAAACTCTTTGAGGAAGACATAAATAATGTATTCTTCTGGTTGAAAAGATTTATTAGGAAAATCCAAAGAAGTCTTTCATAATTTGAGACCAAATGTTATTACTCTTGTTCCTTCATCTTAAGTAGCCGGCCTATAGGGTGATCTTGTAAAATGTAGGGGTACAACAGGAAGGTATTAGAAGCAGCCGGCATGGAGGTCAGAGAATCATAGGATGTCCTGAGTTGGAAGGGACCAATAAGGATCATCGAGTCCAACTGCTTTCCCCGCACAGGAAAACCCCAACATTCACACCATGTGTTTGAGGGCGTTGTCCAAATGTTTCTGGAATATTGTCAGGTTTGGCGCCATAAGTTCTTCCCTAGGGATCTGTTCCAGTGCTCCACCACTCTCTGGGGGAAGACCCTTTTCCTAACATCCAGCTTAGTCCTCCTCTGGCACATCTTCCAGCCACTCCCTTGGGTCAGAGGGCCAAAGGGAAGAGATCAGTGCCTGCTTCTCTTCCGCCCTCTGTGAGGAAGCTGTGGGTCACCCCTCAGTCTTCTTCAGGCTGAACAGACCAAGTGACTTTAGCCGCTCCTCATACGGCTTCCCCTCTAAACCCTTCACCGACTAAGATCATGGAGATATGCGAGGAACATGGTGGAACACTGTTCGTAGAGTTGAGGACATTGGGCAGTTCCTCTGTAATACACAGACAATAGCATTGCTTCAAAATTAAATAGAGGGTACAGGCTGAGTAGCAGGGGTGGAGGATTCAGATCAACAGACCTATTCCATGGGGTGATTTTGCCAAAATGACGTGTGCAGATAGGTTTGTCACTCTCCTCTGCTATCTGCATGCCAGTACCATGTAGTCCTTTCCCCAGTGTTTCCAGCTTGTTCTCTTCCTATTCTGCTGAGCTTTTGGTGCTTTGGCCACCATCAGCGTATCAGCAATAGTTCCTTGCTGTTCATTACTTACTTTTCCTTTATACAGGACTTAGGATAAGCAACAGCATGGTGTGGTATGATTCCTGTTTTATTTGCATCATGCTTTATTTCACATTGTTATGATTTGTGCCGTAACCCATCCATCCCTTTTAGTCAACGTTCCCACATTGCCCTTGGCTGTGCCTTGCAAGGATTGCAAGTAAAAAGCAGGGAGAAGGATACAGATTCATTATAAGCAGCTGAACAGCTTTCCACATTCTAGCACAGGCTAGAGGAAAGAATGAGTGTAGTGCTTCCAAAATAAGTGTTATGTATATTCTTCATAAATAAATAATTATCATGGGATATAAAGCTTATTGCTGTATTTGGAGTTATTCTTTCTCTGTTAGAGTAGTAGATCATGTTCAATATTATAACATATGTAACTCCTAAAACCACCAAATAAGTCCGAAATATACCACACTGATGGATATAAACATATTTTTCCATTGATTGATTAAAGAAAAATACCCAACAAAACAGCCCCGAAAACTAATAACCTGGTGTTGGAAGGAAACTCTTTATTCGTAAGGTTATATATAGAAGGCTCCCACAAATATGTTGAGTTGTATGTTGAATTTCCACTTGCACTGGAATGTGGAGCTTTCTGGTCTTTATTTCCACTGAAGAGATGTGCCTGTCTTAGAGAGCAGAAATACTGAGGGGCAAGACAGGTTACAGTCATTCTAGTTGTTGACTTGGTGTCTGTTTTGCTTCTGCTATTTAACAGAAGGACTCTGATGCAGATGATGCCGTAGAACAGTTATTTCTAGTTGTTGTGGCTATTGATTTTGGCACAACATCCAGTGGCTACGCCTACAGCTTCACCAAGGAACCAGAATGTATTCATGTAATGAGGTAAGGGCTGCAATGCAGCATTTGGTTTTGGATCGTGATAATGTGGATTGTCTGCAGTAGCTGTAGAGTTTTTCTACAGGAGCCTGAAGTGTCTGCATTTGTCTAGTGTTGCCACAGCATACACTTTTCTCATGGTTATAGTTTTTCTTGCATCACATTTTATTTTCATTTGCTTTACTATTAAATGTGAATGTGTCCTCTCTTATTTTGCTGAGTGTACAAGATGACATGAGTAAAAGGAGGGATCAGTGAGTATTTAGAATTGTTCAAGGAGCAGTGGTAATTTTTAAGTCTGGATGCCCTTATCTCGGAGATTGAGATAAACTAGATGTTTATTAAAGGTTATGGCATTTCCCAGGAGCTGCCTGTCCGCTGGTTTGTGCTTGTATACGGTTGTGTATACAATGCTTAGCTACGTGCACCCACAAACTGGCAGCTCATTCGGCTGATTTAAGCTTTTCTGCATTAAATTTGAATGAAATCTCTGGTAATGAGCCAGTGATGCTGGGAAATAAGCAGTTAATTAAAGTTTGATATGAATTCTATTCTGTATTTTGTGTGTCTAAGGGACAGATTTTAAGTGCTGTTATGTGGGGGGATTATTTTTTATTCCATTGTTAAATCAGCACAATATAAATCTATGCATATAAATCACAAATACAAGAACTATTATGGCAAGTAAGTGAAAGGTTTACCCTACAAACTGTTTTTATAGTGTTTTTTATTTTTTTAAGATTTTCTTTAACATAGTGTATATGAAAAGCTTAGTCATAGAAGTTGTTCTGAACAAAGCTGCTGTTAGAGCAGGAGGTAACGCATTGTTTGGAGCACTGTAATAATGAGAACAAAAGGACGAAAAGGCTAATTTGCTATAGTGCAGTGGAATGCGCTGTAGTTTTTCTAATCAGAGGTGCCTGCTGAATGCAGCTCTCTCAATCCCAGCAGACAGCATCGATTGTGCAGTCAGCCCGCACGGCTGGTTTTTATGCGGCTGCAAAGTATTTCAGAGGTCTGATGCAACTGGGTGGTGTGAAATACTGCAGAAAGGGATGCAAGTGTTGGAATGGTGTTAGGCCATCCAGTTACAAAGACACCTACAGTTTTCAGTACAGACAACTAATGCTTCAAAGCTTTTTCTGCATCCCGTCCACCTATTGTTCAGTGAATGGCACGGGAAGCTGCATGACACTGGAAGTCGAAGGACAGGCCACGTGTTGCTGTCTCGCAGGTTACAGGGCTGTGGAGTTGAACCCATACTTATCAATTCCTGTTCTCTTTTGAGGGCAAATAATTAATCAGTTCTCTTGAAGAAATTGGAGGAAATGAGGGAAGACGTTTATGAAGGTGTCTTTGAGCAAACCTAAATCCTATATATTGTGTTGTTGCTATAATCTCTTCAAGATGTGAAATCACTCCTGGCTTTAGGGTTTTAAGTCCTTTGGACTCAGACTTTTACCTTAGACTTGCTTTTGCCATTTGGTTCACACTACAGTCCCATAAATTACAGACTAGGTTCACCTTCCAGGGTACTAGACTTGCTCCTGGATATCCCTAAGACACTGAATTCTACATGCTGTGTGACCAGAGGAGAGTATCTTCCAACTCTTAAATGACATGTTACTTCTTATGGTTCAGAACACCGTATTTTGTTTCTTATGCAATAACGGTAACGTGATTCTGCTTTCAGACCTCTGTAGATATAATATGAGATCCTGAAGTAAAAAGAAATGAATCCGCAAAGGTAATCCAAGAGCTGGAGCACTTACCATATGAGGACAGGCTGAGAGAGTTGGGGTTGTTCAGCTTGGAGAAGGCTGTGGGGAGACCTCGTAGCAGCCTTCCGGTACAGAAAGAGGCTACAGGGAAGCTGTGGAGGGACTTTTTACAAGGGCATGGAGTGATAGGACAAGGGGGAATGGCTTTAAATTGAAAGAACGGAGACTTAGATTAGATACAAGGAAGAAATTCTTCATGATGAGAGTGGGGAGGCCCTGGCCCAGGTTACTCAGAGAGTTTGTGGCTGTTTCATCCCTGGAGGTGTTCAAGACTAGGCTGGGCGGGGCTTGGTGCAACCAGATCCAGTGGAGGTGTCCCTGCCCATGGCAGGGGGTTGAAACTGGATGGGCTTTAAGGCCCTTTCCAATGCAGACCATTGTATGATTCTATGATTTATTTCCAGCGAGAAGGGAGGAGCATATTTTTGGGGGGGAAATGTGTTCAGGTTTCCCACAAGTATTTAAAACAATGGAAAATATTTTAATACTGAGAATAATATTTTTTTATTCCTACTTTAGTAAGTATTGCTGTCAGGGAAGGATTTGGGGGAAGATAGGTCTGAAACTGAATTATGAAATAATATATATGCTATTTATATATAGATTTATATATAAATGCACATGAAATGTACAGTGAAGTGAATGGTATATGTATTAAAATAAGGTTTAGGTCATTCAGAAGGTATAACGAAGCCTTACATGTAGGATAATTTACTAATATTTCAGCAAAGTAAATGTAACTTCCCGCCTACACTCGAGGATGTTTACTTTAAAACAAAACATATCTGTGATGCATGGTTCTCTTTGCTTCTTAACATTTTTTCCACCTTCCCTCCATAGTGTTGATCCTTTCCAGACATTTAAGTTTCTGACTGCCTTCTAACAAAGCTGCCTTTCTGCAAATGTCTCAATGGAGGCTAAGATGAATTTATTTAGAAGGTCCTCCTTCAGTAAATAGTGAATACACAGGGCTTTAGTACCTAGGCTGAGTATAGCATCAGCAAAGTGGTGATTCTAGTGTAGTTAGTAGACAAAGTCATGTTTTTGACTGTGTGTTTATTTGCTGTGATGCCCAATGCTTAAAATGAGTTAATAGGTATTGACCTAACAAAGTCCTTTAACTGTATACCTAACTTTAAATGTATGAGTAGCCTCGCTCCCTTGAGGAGGCTGAAGCATGTTTTTGGAGTTGGGCATGTGTTTCTAGATGATGAACGAATGACTTTGCCTTGATTGCATGACATGAGTTACTGTTTTATCATTTTTTGGTAATACTTCACACTCTTACTAGTTCCCCATGGCTTCTTCCCCATAACCACAGCAAGGACGGTTGTGGTTACCTTCAGACCCTTGTTGCAGAGTAGAAGTACACACTATGATGAGTGCTCTTCTCTACATACCTTGAGACTGTGAGTAAATGCATAGAATAGCCTTACTGTGGGTTCAGTGAGCGCTGCAATGGGCAGTGCAGTGCCAGAGCCGTAAAAAACAGAGTCTGGTGCTGTAGGATGAGTTTGGAATGTCCCCTTTGAAGGGAATTCATGAGGTCTTGCACAGGTTTGAAAAACTATTGATTGATGTGCACTTACTGAATGTAAGCATTTCACAAATGGAGAAAGAATAAATGGAAAAACGCATGTGATTATGGAACAAATAGCAGCTCATCTTCAGAGAGAGCGAGAATGTGGTCTTCTTTCAGTGTAACTACTTCAACCTTCAGATTTCTCCTTTTCCTTCTCTTCCCTGTGTGACTGTAATTCTTGGCAGACGCATGCTTGCCTTTCTTCTGCATACACACTCCAGCAGCGTTCGACTACGTTTTGATGACCCCACTGCTTTGTTTCCTTGACTGTTACACTGCAGCTCTGGATCAAATTCTCATCACTCTGCACGAATCACTCTTTGCTCCATTTGCCAGATTCCTGTGTAAGGAAGGGCATTTCTCTAACCTTAGTATAACCTTGTGATCCTTTCTATGCTAACTTTCCTCTTGTCTCTATTTTCACTTTTAATGTACAGTCAGATCCTCTGTGGCTATAAATGGGTCTATGCTGCTCTGTTGAGCTACTCCACTTTCTGCCAGCCTAGGGACTGGTCTCATATGTCTGAATTTAGGCAGAAATCTACCTTGGATCCTGCTTGAGTAGATTTTTTGGCTCTGACCCTGTATTGAGAAAATAGCCCCCCAATGCTTTTGGAGTACTGCTGGTTTTATTAGACTATGCTCTCAATAAGCATTTCTTTTTTTCTTTTTCTCCTAAGAGCATTATTACCAGTATTTATAACATTGAGACCATGAAAGAAAACTGTAAAAAGCAGCGTTGATTTCCTAGTCCTGCTGACTACAAGCCTCCGCTAACTGGGGTGAGTCTAAGGCTCCACCTGACGAGACAATTGTAGTCAGGAGTTACCGTGGACATGGCTTTCAGTGTCTTCTCTCTAGAAAAGTTCATAGAATGGTTTGGGTTGTAAGGGACCTTAAAACCCATCCAGTTCCAACTCCCCTGCCATGGGCAGGGACACCTCCCACTGGATCAGGTTGCTCCAAGCCCCATCCAACTTGGCCTTGAACACCTCCAGGGATGGGGCAGCCACCACTGCTCTGGGCAACCTGGACTTGGGCCTCATCATTCTCACAGGAAAAAAATTCTTCCTAATATGTAATCTAAATCTCTCCTCTTTCAGCTTAAACCCATTCCCTCTCGCATTATCCCTGCACTACCTGATCAAGAGCCCCTGTCCAGCTTTCTTGGAGCCCCTTTAAGTACTACAAGCTGCTCTAAGGTCTCCCTGGAGTCTTCTCCTCTCCAGGCTGAACAACCCTCACTTTCTCAGCCTGTCCTCATATGGGACGTGCTCCAGCACCCATATTTGTGGTCTCTTCTGGACTTGCTCTAACAGATCCGTGTCCTTTCTGTGCTGAGGACTCCAGAACTGAATGCAGGACTCCAGGTGAGGTCTCACGAGCATGGAGTAAGTGGATACGGTTGGCTACAAGAACACATCGCTGGCTCATGTTGAGCTTGTCATCCCCTAGCACCCCCAAGTTCTTGTCTTCATGGTTGCTCTCAATCCATTCTCCGCCTAGCCTGTAATTGTGCTTGGGATTGACCTAACCCAGATGCACGGCCTTGCACTTTGCCTTGTTGAACTTCATGAGGTTCGCAAGACCCACCTCTCAAGCCTGGCTAGGGCCCTCTGAACATAACACAGGAATATGTTTGAAGCTCTTATTGCAAATGGTAAAGTTGGACTTGCCCATCTGTTTCCTTATAGCTCTTTCTGTGGCTGAACTGTAATACAGGCTGAGAACTTTAGAACTTGCTGAGCAATTTCTGCATCTCCTTTCCATCAAAAACCCATCAGGAAGTGAATACCCAATTCTCTAGATGGCTTTGAAAATTCCAGCCCATACCACTGAGCATCAATTTGTCTTCATTTAAGCTGCACCTTAAGTGCATTTGTTCCGGAAAGAGAAAATGTGCCTAAGCCGTAAAGAAAAATAAAGCAGCATTGTTATTAGCCACATCCTATTTATGGAGTTTCCCACTGGTGACTCAGAATGAATCATCAATGATTCCAAGTGAAAATGATACCAGTCTGTCTCCTCTCTGCTTTCAGCGGGTGTGTGGGATTTAACATTTCAGGGGAAGCAGGCAGTGCTTTCTGTTCGTAGGCTGTGGATCCCAGCTTCTCCACATTGGAACCATATGTTTGCTGTAACGCCTACTCCAAGATTTTGGAGTTGACCAATTACATGCCTAGCAGCAGGTTGGAAGAAATGACCTGGAGCAGAGCCCTTGCCAGCTGATCATAGCTTAGGGGCTGAGCAGCCGGACTAGAGAGATTTAGGCAAGTTTTTTTTTCCTAGTGAATGAAGGTGGAAATCATTCCACTTCTCATCATGCTGTTTCTGCTGAAGTAGAATCATAGAATGGTTTGGGTTGGAAGGGACCTTAAAGCCCATCCAGTTCCAACTCCTCTGCCATGGGCAGGGACACCTCCCACTGGATCAGGTTGCTCCAAGCCCCATCCGACCTGGTCTTGAACACCTCCAGGGATGGGGCAGCCACCACTGCTCTGGGCAATCTCGGCCGGGGCCTCACCGTGCTCACTGCAAAACATTTCTTTCTAATGTCTCATCTAAATCTCCCCTCTTTCAGCTTAAAAAAGTGAATTCATAGTCAGGGGCTGATTCCCTGCATTGCTGATGATGATGCAAAAAGGTGCTTTGCTCTGATTTAGTTGAATGGTCTAAATGGGTTCCCAGCCCTTTAGAAGATCCTGTTCCTTGTTACTTTTCCCATTGTTTAACCCTTTAAATTGAAATTCTCTGTGTGAGTTGTCTGCCTTGGTCTGGAGGTCAATTAATCTTCAATTGGTTCAGTTGTTTCAAAGGGAGAAAAGGAAAAGAAGATATTTTTTTTTTCCTATATAGTCTTCCTGCCTCCCATGACAAGGCAATCTTTTTGTGCTTCAGAACAAGGAATTTGGCAGTAGTATATTGTGGAAGTGTGTTTTGCTATCTTTAGAAAAAAACAATCAACATGTGGTTTAATAATGAATGCGGTTGCCAGTGTGATCTTAACTTGGCTCCTGTTTGAGCTGCATTATGATTATGTCTGGAAGCACAAAGCAGATTTTCCACTGATGCTTTTTTAAGAAGATGCTGTCTGGTAAGTGTTTGTTTCCCATGCTGGAAGTACTTCTCTGTGCAGTGAGTGGGAACAGTAATGCGAGTTTCTTGTTCTTCCCTTCTGTTTGTTTTTTGTGGTGAAGTGAGGAGAAGACAAGAATCCTCACAGTTATCCACGTGGTACAACTTTCTACTGTTGGACCTTGTTGGCCCCTGGTGTTCCACCAGTTCCTGCTGTATTTAATGGTTGTTCCCATATTCAATATTCTTAGTTCCTTATCTATTCTGTGGAAGAGGCCTGTTTTGTTGCTTTTACCTTAATACCTTTTTTGCTTCTTGGGTCTCCATGAAGATACCTTCACAGTCTTGATAATATAGGATAGTTTTACTCTTTTAATGGATGGCGGTGAGGGAAATGTTTTGCTGCCTATAAAATACTTGGAGGAATCTGCTTTATTTTTGACAGACTAAAATTTATACACATTTTTAGCATTTAAAAGACAAAACTGGAGGTGAGGAGAGTGCAACACAAAGAGCTCAATATCTGCAGGCATATCTTCAGCGTTTCAGGTGTTCAGGAAATCAGGGAGTTGAAGAAATGCTGGTTGAATTGGCTCGTCTTGCTTCAGAGAGCTTTTTGTGACAGAAACAGGGATGTAATTGATTTCAGCACCGTGGTGTTCAGCTGGCTTAAACAGGTCTTTAATTCAAAATAGGGAAAAATATCCTGTACAAGTAAGCATGTGAAGTCTGATTAACAGTTGGGTAGAGCATTTTGAGGATTTGGGGTTTTATTTATAGTGTTCTTGGATCATCTTTTTTCCCTTGTGGTATTTATTACATGTGTGTATTTAGTTTGAAAATGTCAGTATATTACTGTGTCCATGTTAATTTTGTGTGGCTTACTTTAAAGAGCCAAAGACAGAGCATGATTGTATCCTTAAAAATTATATGGCTACCTGTAAAATCTATTGAATTATCTGAAATTGTTTCTGGGATGTTAATGGAAACACTTGGGTTTGGTATCGTAAGGATTGTGGTTAGTATCTTTGGAGGGGAAAGCAGTGTGTGCAATTTGCTACCAGATTGTTTTCCTCATGCTATACTATTTTTTCTGCTGCTCTAAATGTTTGTATCACTTACTGAAGCCTTTTCACTTGTTGTGTAGACGATGGGAAGGTGGAGATCCCGGTGTATCCAATCAGAAGACACCGACCACCATCCTCCTAACGCCAGAGAGGAAGTTTCATAGCTTTGGATATGCAGCAAGAGATTTCTACCATGACCTGGATCCCACTGAATCGAAGCATTGGTTGTATTTTGAAAAGTTTAAGATGAAGCTACACACCACTGGTGTAAGTAATAACCAGTTCTCTTGGATAATCGTGCACTTGCTGCTCAAATCATCTTCTGTGACAGTGCTAGATTTTGCCTGAAGATTGTGAACTAGATATGAAACTACTCTCTTTCTGAGAGTAAATAAACTAAATAGAACTTTTCAGCTGACGTTATGATTCATTTTACCTCTGACTGCTTTCACCAAGTGTATTTTGCCAGCCTTCTTTTTGGATCTTAGAAGTTCAATATCTGCTTTGCTTAGATCAACATGTCCACATTTTCCTGGGTGAAATTCATAGCTGTCTTGGTCAATTTGTTCTGTAAATTCATTCGGAAAGGAGTAGTAGAATATAAGAGCTGTACTAAGCTCTAGCGCAGAGGAGCGTATCTCCCCAGATTTCGTATTCAAAATGCAAATCATGCTGTTGACATTAGTCCCACTGATTATATTTTGTCTTTAAAGTAAGCCATTCTACAGTTTTGGGACTTGGCCCATACTTTCTGTACTGAGGTGTTTTCTGGTTTCATGTGTTGGTGGGAAGGCAAAAATCTGTGCTTTTAAGTCTTAACTTGAAATTTCTTGCATACGCAGCTTTGTTGCAATTAATTACATGTAAATACCTTGATGGTAGTTATTTAATATTTAGTCCATATTTCTCTCTCAGCCTGCAGTGTTTTGTAGACGTGATAGGTGTTTAAAAACAAAGGCTAAAATAAGCAGCAAATGTCATGCTCCAGGAAATTCAAGGGATGAGTTAGATCCTCTTCAGAACAATTCCGTCACTTGTTTCTAGCCAGGTGGATAAAGAAGATTTCCCTTTCCTCAAGCAGTGGGAATTAATTTCATGTTTACCTTTTCCTTTCAATAACTTCCCTGTATTCTCTTACATGTAGAACCTCACCATGGAGACAGACCTGACAGCTGCAAATGGCAAAAAAGTCAAAGCACTTGAGATATTTGCTTACGCTCTGCAGTTCTTTAAGGAGCAGGCGTTAAAGGTAGGATAATGCTTCCTTACCTAGGTTTGCTGTATTTATAACTGGCGTAAATGCGAGCTTAACACTTCTAACCTTGCCAAGCTTTGCTTTGACCTCAGTAGCATTTGATGTAAACAAAGCAAGGCAGTCGTGGAATCTGTTGATTTGAAAAGAAAATTTAGAAGTGCAGAAGCTGAAGGTCAGAAACTAAATTTGAGACTGGATCCTGTCCTCATCTCCTGTACTTAAGCTGTGGGGATGATGGGTTGTTCTGTGTTCATGCAAGGTTCCCTCTCAGGTTAAAGAGTTGGCACTGTGGAACACAGTAGGATGGGCCCCTATTGATGTCTCCTGCCCCAGCCTGGCTCTTTGTCTTCACTGATTAAGCAAAGGGAAGTTGAATAAGCTGGATTTATTTTGTAATAGAAGGATTATTAAAAGCTCATTTATAATTGGTGACTCGAATCTCACTGTAAAGCCTGTACAAGGATGTCCTGCTGAGGTGTACAAGCTGGCTCACCTGGTGGAAGAACTGTAATTACACCAGAGCAATGATCTATGCAGGCCACTGGATTGCACTGAGACATTCAATATAATACCCTGTGTAGAGTTCTGTAACAGCCCAGATATCTAGCTCGTCTTACTCAAACCCACTCTACACAGCACAGCTTTATTCTCTTCTACAAAGTTAAACTGTAGTCTGTGTGCCAAATTGCTGCAATTAGGCTATGGTATCGTGCCTCTGTGCTAACCGTTTGCAGGGGTGAATTTCATGTTGTGCTGTGAGATGATATGTGTTTACCCTCATCCTGAATGCGTGTTTATATAGAAAATCCAGGGAGAACCAAAAATACAGATGTCTGTTAGGGAGTTAATTTGTAAATTCATAGTGTGTTCTGATGGATTGGCTCTATTTATGTTGCCTTTTTGTCCTCCTACTGTGTCAGGTGTTGGTTGGGAAAATGCATTTTCTTTTCTATTTCCCATTTGAAATATGCAATACTCTTTTTTTTTTTTTGTAATATTCTTGCATCACAAGATTATTTTTCATATTCCTCTGTGAAATTGATACCCTCAGCAAACTGGCTTTGAGATCTTAAAACTGATGCATAGAGTCAGCTGTGAGTTGAGTACACGTTGGTTTCAAATGCGCCACTATAATGTCAACATAAGCATACTGGTTGCTGGGTGGAATTGGAATATTTATCTGAGCAAGCATTGTTTAAAATAGCCTTGCTGTTAAAAACTAACCTACTTTTTGGAAAGGGTTTGATGTATTCTCTGTAAGATCTCAGTCTGTTCTTTATGGCTACAGAGAAGCAATCCTACCATTACTACTCAAATTCCTTATCTTGTCCAAGACATTTAACTAGATTTTGGGGTTGATTGTGGAGTCACACGCTTGAACCTGTGCATAGGCTGGGGAAATTCTTAGTGAATATGAATGCTGTTGGGTATAACTCCATATATTTGCTGTGCTGCCTGTTCAGCACTACATCGTTTCTCGACATTAATAAATAAATCCCTGTGATTTGTGAGTGCATGCTGAAACTAATTAGACAAGCGATGTAAATGAGCTGTTACTTTGGACTCTAATCTGTCCGTTCCTAGTGCCTTGTGCAGTATAAAGGTGCTACTTCTCTAGCATGGAGTTTTGAGCTGCAGCGGAGCTAAACAAACACAACACCTTGGCATAGCCGTGCAGAAACATTTTTTTTTACGTTCTAAAGGCCCCGTTGTTCACCTTTCTGAACCCTTCCCTGTTTGGATGCAAGTTTCAGTAGGACATATGGTAATGACATTTTACTTGGAACCTTTCCCAAAACATATCAGTATGCCACCTAATTTGTGAATGCAATACAGACTTTCCTCTTTTTAAGGGAAAAAAAAGTACAGTAAAAGAACTAAACTAGTCTTGAATGTTTGCACCAAGGAAAATTTTCAAGCAGCAGTCAGTAATTTTTTTTAAGGGTTTAACTGTAACTTCCCCGTGTTGAGTTGTAAAATTTTGATTTAAAGGTAAGTGATGTAAAAAGAAGCTATTGAAAAATCCAGACTGTAAAACATAATGTTCATCAGTGATAACCTCAAATATTTTTCTGTATATTAACTCAAGTGTGAATTCTTCTGACTAACCATAAATCACATGCTGTGACTGATAACGTACATGAATGTTCTGTAATATTCAGCAGCGCATAAGCTGCTTTCGATAAAGCTAACTTTTCTACTTCAAGGTAAGCAGTAAACTATCTGTAGGCCTCCTTGAGAAGGCATCAAGCCTAATCCCAGCTTTTGGCACAATAAAACGTCCTTGACAGGTTGGCAATAATTCTGATTTGTGGCATAGATATAACAGGAAAAAAAATTCAAAATAGAAAGTTACTGTTACTGGAGCCAGCAGTAAATAATGTTTTCTTATAAAATTGACACTCATCGTTTTGAGTTCACCTCTATTTTCCCCTTTATTTAGGAGCTCAGTGACCAAGGCGGCTCAGACTTTGAAAACACTGAAGTAAGATGGGTCATTACAGTGCCTGCTATTTGGAAGCAGCCTGCAAAGCAGTTTATGAGACAAGCTGCCTACAAGGTAAGATTGCAGGCTGAATGTAGAAATGCCCCTGTAACGCCCTAGTTTTTACAATAAACTCTATTTGGGACAATTACCTGTAGTGTAAACTGTATAAAAATGATCTAGAAAAGAATCAGACTAGAAACATTGAAAGACAAGTGAAGTCTATCTAGCAGTAGCTCCAAGTCATATGTATTCACCTCTTAAATGCATTTTTCTTCCTATTCGCTTTTATGTATTGCTGTCCCTCACTGCAGACTCTGATGTTTTAGTCAGCTTGTACGCTGTATTCCTGCTGAATTCAGTGCACGTGGAACAGATGCAGTTTTGAGACCCAAGGGAAAGCTGATTTTAAAATACTGGGCAC
The DNA here is from genome assembly GCF_032191515.1 of Phaenicophaeus curvirostris. Lineage (NCBI taxonomy): Eukaryota > Metazoa > Chordata > Aves > Cuculiformes > Cuculidae > Phaenicophaeus > Phaenicophaeus curvirostris. The sequence goes on along the minus strand of NC_091400.1, from coordinate 9,450,961 downwards.
AGTTTTGTTTTGTTATTTTGTTTAGGTCATCACAGACTTTTAAAGTAAAAATAAAAAGGGAAGAGGACAGAAAGCAAAGAAGCTCCTTAGTGAGACTTCTTTTGCAGTTCCCATTTTCCCACAGTAGGAATGGAAGGACTGCAGACCAGATAGTCTGGATATAAAATTAAATTCAAACGTTATTTTCGGCAGGAGGAGGTTTATCTCATTTAACCCTTTCCCCCCAGTTCTCCCCAACGTGTTCACTCTCCATATGCACGTCCTTTATTGCAAATTCAGTTTGCGTCTTTGGTATACAAGATGTACACGTTCTTCTTTTTATCAGAATGTTCATTTTTTGGTTGGTTTCATTTATTTTTGGTCAGAGCCTTGCGTAACCCATTGGCAACAGCTATGTGATGCACAGTTTGTAAACTATCGAGTAGTTCATGAGTAATTTGCAGAGTGCTCCTGGGAAGCACCCAGATTTTTCTAACTGTGTTTCTATCTCTAATGTTGAGCAACGTTTTTCTTAACAGTCGTTATTGTGGGATTGCTAATGCTAGTGCCAGAAGCAAAACACTCTTAAAGTTCTGAAGGAAGGACACGGTTGTAGGTAAATCTGAAACGCTAGAGACCCATTCATTATCTTTTTATATTGTTGTCTGCCTGCTGTCTGTGTGCATGTGTGCTCGTGAACCGGGAGCCGGGTAAGGAGCAGGGCAGGGTAAGGTAGATATCTCGGCGTTTCTCATTTGTGTCTGTGGCTGTGGCTGTGTCTGTGATTGTGTACTTTTATTGGCAACCTTGATGAATAGTAAGGACTGACAAAGCTTTAAACTCGGGATGTGTGGTCAGTCACAGGAAAAAACAAGAGTTCAGGGAAATAATTGGTGTTCACTTGACACATGTGGTTGATTTTTTTTAAAGTAATGGGGATGAAGGAAGAAGTGCAGAAAACTGAAAGTTCTGCATTGCCATTCAGTTTTTCAGATTCCTATTGCTGAATCCAACATTTTCCTCAAACCAGTATGTACAGAAGGATTCAAGTTGCAGCCGTTGCTGCTAGGTGTCGGAACATCCAAACATCATGAAAATGAGAGCTTGTTGTAAGAATAATTGGGGTATCAGGTGGAGAAAAGTGTGAAAAGGCAGTGGTAGAAACTGTATTACTGGAAACATGGAGGTCCAACCACTGGTCTAAGCTGAGAGTTAACTAGTAGGAAATGTTAATGAGCTGTGGAAATCTGCTTGAGTGATCTGTGACAAGTGGCGTGGCTCTAAGAACAAAAACATTACTGGCTTCAGTCACTGGATCACAAAATAAAGCCCAGCCCTTCTGGAATGTTTCAGTGGTTATCCAGGCAGAGCTAAATGTTGCACGGAGTTACTGAAATCAAGTGAAAAGTATTGTAGATCTGCATCTGCACTCAAAATCCATCAGCTTTAGTACAGCCTGCAATCTTAATGCATCTCTGACATCCTCTCTTCTCTGTTTTGCCTGAACATTGCTGCCCTGGAAATCTTAATGTATCCAGGGGCTCCCGTGATGCCTCCTTCCAGCTGCTATGCTGCTTTCTCCTTTGAATGAGTAATCTGGGTGTTCCCTTCAGCTCCCAGTTCTTCCTCTCTCTTTCAAAATCCTGCTAATTCCGTCTGCATGACAGCTTTTCCTGTCTGCGTGTACTGCTGAGCCTTCATCAAAGCTGTCACTGATGTTACATCTCGGTTACTGCAACATCATTTGCTTGGCTTTGGCAACTGTAATCTGGCCTGTTCCGTATCTCTTCAGAATCCTGCTTCTAAAGGGTTTTGTAGCCTCGCATTTGACAGGGAATCAACCTACATTTGATTCCTTCATCTGTGTTATCTCACACGTAAGCTGCGCGTCCTGAATATTAACATCTGTAATGCTAATTCATTTTTCTCCTCTAAAATGCCATTTTTTTCATATCTACATAAATGTGACCATAATTGACCTGATGCTTCTCATTGCTTCTTGCTGTTATCCTGCCTGCCCCATGTGTATTCATCTGTTGTACTCTTTGTATCCTTAATTATTTTTATAGTTGAGTTGTTATTTCTTTGAAGCAGGTATTTGTCTTTTCTTATCTCCTGAGAGACTACGTCTGGTAGGCTATAGAGAACTACACGTCCTTACAACCTCACTTTGCTGAATCAAAATTATTTTCCTCCTGAATAACAGTCCACAGACATTTCTTTCTGTCCCTTGTGCCTAATTCCTGTGTATCAAGAGGTAGTTCTAAAGCTGTGTAACACATGGTCACATTAGGAGAGAGCTCTGTGGTAAGAGCAGAATGTCATCTCTGTAGGGCATGCTTGGATTTAAGTTTCCTTTCCCAAAGCATGTCTGCTAGGATTAGTGTGCATTCCATCCATGTTCATTGCATCCTGGATAATGACTCTTAGGATGCACGGGTCAGGTTTCTCATTCCCTCCTTCAAGTGAAGTATAAATCATCGATAATAGTGTTAACTTTTCTTGTTTCTGTGTCCTAGTTGTTCCTTTACAAATTCTTTGCTTTGGCACAGTCCTGTCAGAAGTGCTGTATTTACCAGTCTTGGAAAGAATCCCATTCTCCTGAAGAACTCTCATCATGAATAGTAAATTCAAGTTGCTGCTATGTTTTCTTATTTTGGTGACCTTGGTGGAGTGATACAGTTGAACAGCACGTAGAACTCCATCCCACTCACATGGGTGGGACCCGCCTTCATTCTTGTTCTTGTGAAAGCAGCCAGATGCAGCCTGCACTGGGCCCAAGGTTTAGACCCCAGCATGAAAAGATAGCTTAGGGGTGGAGGCAGGACAATTCCTGCTCAGGAGCATGGCCTGGAGCTTACAGCCTTGTGAGAATGGCGAGTGAGCCATTCCAGGATCTCCCGTCTGTGTCATCTGAGTTTGTACTGACACAAGAAAATTCAGTGTTTTTTGAGTCTTGTATCACTGATGGCAAAAAACAATACTATGTGTGGCCACTAATGGAAAGGTGAAACTCTAAGTAAGTGTTCAAGGACATTTGTGTGGAAATCCACTGAATCTAGGTAGGTGGGAATAGTTGGTTCAGTCTTTACAACACTTTGCTGTCTTAATATGTTATTATGAGCAACACTTTTAATCCCTTATCCAAATGAAATTCAGGCGCTGTAGATTGTTTATTAGAGGAGCACAAGATCCAGTATTCTTGGCAGAGTGTTTCTTTATAGTAAAAGGCATTCTTCCAGCTCATCTTTCAATACAAATTCTTTGGGCACGGTAAGTGCAGAGCAGAATCTGCACACTGGAATTCCCTGAACGTGCCAAAAAGAAGTAAGTTTTAAGGAAGAGTTTGGAGCGTGACAGGGGTATGTGAATGAATGCAGAGGCAATAAAATAAGACAGTAAAACATAGCACACCTAATGCACTCGGGGCAGAGCAAAGGAAAGGGAAGGCAGGGCATTTTCATAAACATGCCCAAATACTCTGTAATCTTACAAGATTTATAACAAGAGCTGTTGAGGGTTCTTTTAGTATGAGCTGTTGATTTTGAAATGGAGTTGTAGAGCTCTGTAGTTGATTTATATTCCAATTACAAATAACAAATAAAACTGGTTTCGTGCTAAGCTTTTATAAATAAACAGAGAGGCAGTCTAAGTTATGGGATTAAGCATGTGAACCTGGAATTCCAGAGGCTTTCTTTAACTGGCTCTTATGCTGAGTATTTATTAGTACTTTCACATTGGTTTCATCGTGGAATGCCCATGACGAGAATAGTTTAACATGTTGTGTTCCAGGGTTACCTGACACTGATCAGTACTGCCCTGCTCTGTAGAAACCCTCAGAGAAAAGCAAACAGATTTGGCAAGGGGACAATGAGACAGCACATAAAACCCCTTGGTAATGAAAACATGATGCGACTTATGTTTAATTTTAAGAGGGTGCCTAGAGACACTTAACCAGATTGATAGCTGTAAAGCTGAGGTGTGTTTGTCCTGTGTATTTTCCTTGGTACGTCAACCACAGGCAACTGGAATTTCTTTGCCCAGGCGAAGTGTAACCAAATTCTGCTGTAAATCACATGAAAGGTGATGATGTTCAGGCAGAAGCAGCGCTGGGAAGCTGGTGATGTGTTTATGGCAGAGGAGGCAGAAGTGTGTTAATGTATCAGCCATCCTGGTTCTTTGTAGCTTCTGGGGTTCTCTTGAGTCTGTGCTTTTGCTTTTGTGTTAGTATCTTTTTAATCATCAGGATTAAAATGCTTCTGAACTGGTATGTTAGGGAGGATTTTATGTCTTGTAGCTATGTTTAATTAGGAAAGGATAACTAATTGAGGAGTGAAGATTACAGAGGGGGAGCACAGCACAGTGGGAAATGTGTACTGATTGATCTCAGTTTACACCTTTTAATTACCCAGTCAGGTTCGCATGAAAGCGGAGGCAGTTGACAAAGCCATCTGCTAATCCAGTTCTGTACAGTTCCGATTGTCAACTTCCATGGCAGAAGTTACAGTATTTGGAGGTTTTCTTTCTATTTCGCTAAGCAAGTAAAATGGGAGGCTTTCCCAGTATTCTAGGTAAGAGTAGGTAGATGGATCTGTGCCTGTCTTTTAAAGCTGTGGAACGTGTTTCTCACGGTCTTGGAAATTGTCTGAAAGGGCACTGGAGCCAACAGAAATAGCCAAAAATTAGAATCTTCTCTCTGCTTGGCAGAAAGGCTGTTCTAGATGGGGTTTTTCAGCCAAAAGAAGAAAACAACAGTCTGGAAAGCTTTAAACTACAATCAGGAGGAGTGGGGGGAGTGATAAAACTGCACAAACAAATATAAATCAGTGTAGACAAGATCTAAAACTAGAGGGTAGGATTTTTCGTAATAAGTTCATAGAAAGGACAATGAAAGAGGGTAATAAGTGGGTCTAAAAGAAATCTTAGATGCCAGTATTCAGTTCTGAGGACAGAGAAAAGAAATACAAACTGAAAGTGGAACTATAGTGAAAAATATTAAAATCAGAAAGCCCAAGGTACAAAATAAGATGCAACTAAAAGAAAATAGCAAACATACCGTTTTCTTGGTGAAACTGCTCTCAACCAGGGCCACTTATATCTTTTGAATAAATAAAATCAGCTTGCGACGTAAGGAGTTGCAATGAGAATATTTTGAAACAAAGGGAAGGGGAGAGCCCATGACACTGAGAGGATGCTTAAATAGAAAGAGAGTCAGGCTTTACTGTTGTGGTAACTGGTGCCCAGGGTACAAAAAGCATTTCTAGAATCATATAACATGAAAAATTGAAAAGCTTATGACAGTTTAATGGCTTCATTTTTCTAATGCATGCTGGTCATAAAACTTGCAACTAATGCCCTCCTGCGCCTTGGGGGATATAATCTAATGCAGCAAAAATTCTGAGTAATGCCTCTTGGAGCTAAGCTTTCTTTTACTGCCCAAATGTGACCTGTGGCCACAGTCACTTCAGAGTGAGCAGCAGCAACATCACCCTACTGAAATATGGACCTGTGGTGCCATTTACCATCAAATGGTCAACAGACATAACCTCTCCCTTAGCGTGTTATTGTTCAACAATATATGGGTTGGCCTTAGTAATGCTAATTTGGATTTATTTATACTCCCAATGCCTGTGAAAAATTTGGAGGAATTAAAGTGCAGAGCCACAACAGAACAAGGAATTTGAAGATTTTGTGTAGCTGGTTGTGCAAAGAAAAAGTTGATGATTTTGGAGCCTTGTGGGTTGTGCCTTACCTTGTAAGGGATCCAAGATTCTCCCCCTTAGGAAACTGTGTCTGCATAGCTGGGATTTCTTGGGAGACCAAAGTGGAGTATACTAGAAGTTGCATTCTAAGTAAGGTCTCCTGCAGTTATTGGTTGTCTTTTCTGTCTCACAAATGCAGGAAATCCTTTCGTCTCTCACAGTGACCCAGAAAGCTTGTGCCTTGCCTGTGTGTGCCAAGAAATTACCTTTTTTTCTTATCAACAGCTCACAAAAGCTTTTTGAGGAATACACACATTTAAATTGCAGAACCTTCTCTGTGCATTGTAAACTAAAGTGGTTTTAATGCTGCTTCAAGATCAGTAGCCAATGGTTGTAATTCACGTATTTCCTTCCTTGTGATCCACTTCCCTTCCTCAAGACCTGCTTATCTGCACATGTACTCACATCCAAAGCCTTCTGCTCAGACATCTGCTCTTGGATTCATCCATTTCACGGTTACAACCTGTGAGTGGTGTTTCTCTGCCAGCTGGAGAGCTCTTCTCTAGAAAAGGGAGGTATAATAGGAAGAGGACATTTTTGGATTTAAGATAGCAACAGGAATAACACTCTCATCATGCGTAAAGAGAAAGTAGCACTTCCGTATCTTTGTTTCCATCTGGAAAGCAGCCACTTCTAGAAATTCTGTTCCAGTGGGTGTCTTCTGAAGGCACTGGAGAACAGACACCCCTGCTGCTGGGTATATAAGCCCCTGTTTTCTGTCTTAATAAGGATAGCAGATTCTTCCTGCACTGGGAGAATTCAAGGCAGGCTGCCATACAGTGCAAAATGGCAATGGAACTTTCACACCTCTCCTCCCAGTATTTGGCAAAAGACAACCGAACTACTCTGTTTGGACTGGAAGTTTTTTATAGCTGCATCTCCTGGTCATGCAGGTTCCGGAACAGGGGAAAAGGGAGAAAGCGGTATTGTGTTGACTAGAAAGAGAAAGAAAGAAGTTAATTGAGTTTTCATCTAGGCTTTTAAATCCTGAGAATGAATTTCCTAAAAGAGGAGACCACCAGCACCCAGCAGCTATTCCTCCTGCCTTTGGCAAACCCAACCTCTTCACTGTGGTCTCTAAGAGCAGTCTGTGTGCCTTTTGAAAATCCCATTTGTTTCCTGGCTGTAGAGCAATTTTAAGAATCTGTCTTTGAACTGGTAAGTTAGTCGAGCTAAATGGGCCATCTGACCTCACTCCGTTGTATTTACTCACGGCACTTATTGTCTAGTGGTCCTCTCCATCACTCTGAAGACTCACACCAAGGAGCAGAGCACATGATGGCATGGTGATTTCCAAGCTTCTTAAATCTCGAGGCTGAAGATGTAGCAAAACTGCATGCGTTGTGCTTTTTTTTTTTTTTATGCAGCTTTGTGATATATACTGCCAACCCAGCTCCCTGTTCTGTGCCTCTCTGTGACAGTGCTGGGAGTCTTTTCCCATGTTGCTCATCTTCTTTCCTGGCATGCTCTGCCTCTGTAATTAGATCTCGGTCGTTTATTTGTGAGATCCCAGTTTGGTGCCATAGAACTGGGGAAAGTGCTAGCTACTGAAAAAGTAGGAGGATTAGAGAAGAGCTCGCTTCCCAAGACACTAAGTGGGTGGTGGTGTTGTGAATCCGTTAACACAATGAACTGATTAGTTTAAACAGTGTATATTTCACAAGGCATTTAATTTCTGACTGCTGTTTTGTCTTGCCTTGATGAAGCCACACAATACTTCCTTCATGAGGGCTGTGCGGTTGCTTAACTTGCAATCATGGCTTTTCTATTGTTACTAATTATAATAAATATCTTGGAAAACAGAGAAATGTTGATGGCAATTCACAGCTTCTGGTTTTTTTGGCTGAATGATGTTGTCCTGCAAAGCATCATTTCCTAATGAACCACATTATCTTTACAGAGCTATTTCATGGAATCCAACTTTTTGAGTTTCTCTTTGGTGCCTACGAAGTGGCTTTATTGGTAAAATAAATTTAATAGGTTCTTCCTGCCACCCAAAGGAACGAATCATTCCACTCATCTGGTCTGCAGCATTGCTTCAGAAGTGGTTAATTAATGGAGTAGATAGAGGTGGTAAACTGAAAGATTGAATTTTACTGCCGTTAAAGTAATGTACTATATTACTCTATATTTTGTTTACAAAATGTTTTCCTCTTGTGGCATTCAATGCATAAAAAACCATAGGTACTGGTGTACGTTTTTTACAGCTAGGTGAGCTGAGCTAGTAAGGAGTACGCTGTCTGCCAGGATCACCTCTAAAAAGTAAAAGAAAGAAATCTAACCGATGTTTTCAATACTTGAAGAGGATAGCAAGGAGAAACATGTGTCTTGTCAATGATGGCATATTTCCTAGTGTGCTATTCCTTCCGATGTCACCGTGGTATAAGAAACAAAGCCTGACGGAGTGGTTGAGTGTGGTGAGTGACAGCGTTCTGCCAGGCTGTGTTGTGAAATGTAGGAGCGTGGCACTAAATGCTGACGCTTCTAATTATGGTGGCTTTCAGAGATGGGAGGTTTTCATCTAGGCCTACCTCATGGCTTTTAGTGCTTTTTAAAAAGGCTCAAACTATGTGGAATATTCTATTACAGTGCTGTCTTCAAGGCCGTATGTTTTGAAAAAAAAAGTGTGTATTTTGTTTTTCATCGTGTGTTGTGGCATGTGAGGCTGGGGTTTAAAAGCAGCATCTTTCAGTCTGTAGTAGTGATGAATCTGCATGTGGAATGAGTGAGTATCATGTAAATATCTGGAAATGCTCAGGCCTGCTACACTGAGCCACAGTCCAGACCTCAACATTTGCTCATGCTGAATTAGTCTAACACCTGGCAGCTGATGCTGTTTGGGTAGTCAACAATATATTTGTGGTCAGCTGTGGTTTTCGTCTGGTCTTGTGGCTCTGGCTGTAAAAGCAGAACTGGTGTGCCAGGTTGAGAATTCACCTGTATCTGGATAGTAAAGTTATTTGTGCTCTGGTATGTGAGGCTTGGAAACACTTGGAGGTTTGCAGTCAATGATGCACTTTGGCAAATGAACAGCAGTGTGCTGGCACCAGCTCACAGACCTGTTTTACTGGAAGGAGTGAAACCCTGAGAGTTTTCTTGTTAAACCATGAAATCCTAGTCCTCGGGCAAGCAAGCAAACTGAGTTTGGGGCAGCCTTTTAAAGTAGTTCTTACATGGTATTCTTTGCTTCTTCCAGGTATAGAAATGCAGCAATATCCTGCAAATCAATTATCTTTTAAGAACTTTCTCATGCTTAAAGGATTTTTTTGTAATTCCATGAAGGTTTTTCCACGTTTGTGTTTTTGGGGAAACTGCTGGCTGCTTCCTTCATGCTTCATAAGTGGTGACTGGGTGGTTTATAGTGCTAGTGAGGATGAGCGGAGAAAGGAAATCTTCTTAGCAAACTGGAATCAAGACATGGCTCTGTTATCGAGCCTAATATGAGCTTCCCTAGGCAAATCAATGTGATGTCTGTCCTACTCCCAGAGGGATCTGTATAATGTTGGATAATGTGACATGGCTTGGATCTGTCCTGTTCAAGCCAGTTAACTTGTGATTCTCTGTCTTTAGCTACAGTAGCGCTTGGGCAGCAGTGGGTGAGGGCGTGGAGCGAGACAGATAGGAAATGTAAAATACAGCAAATTCCCAAACTTCTGCAGTTAATGTTTTTAATGAATGCATCAGTGTTTCTTTGTGTTGACCTCCTGCTGTTTTCACTCCTCTTTCTCTGCATGCTCAATGTTTTTCTTCCATCTGTCCCTTTCTTCTCGGCTGTAATTATGGGACAGAGGTGCTGCCTCCTAAGCCTTTATCTTCTCAGAGCTTGTATTAAAGCAACCTCACTTCTCCTCCCTAGCAGTATGCATGTGTTTGTGTTTCTTTCTCATCTCCCCTTCCCCATTCTCTCTATGCTATGTATAGATATATATGTGCAGTGATGTGCTATCTCTGATGATTTTAGTAGAAATACTGCATACACAAGGTATGAAATAGTCATGGCAGGGGGGCTGGAACTGGATGATCTTTAAGGTCCCTTCCAACCCAAACCATTTGATGATTCTATGATATGTAGGTACATATTAAAATATGTTCATATTGGATGATTAGTACCTTTCACTGTACAAGATTCTTTGTGTGGCCTTTTAGTAATGTGAAATAATACATTCTTCATTGTAACTGGCCCTTCAAGCTCTGTAAGGAAGTCTTTTTAACAAAAAAACCCCACATTTTCTTCATGAAATTCTGTTAGGATCAGCTGTGCTTTGAATTGTTAAAACCTGTCATTTCTGTTAAATGTTTTCCTCAGGAGATATTTTGAGCATGTTAAAATAATATCTAGAGAGAAAAAGAAGCAAAAATAGCATCTGCTGTATTTGGAGGGTCTGAGAACATGGATCTGAGTCCATCCGCTGCAGGTCACTGCCTGCTTCTCTTGATGTGCAGGCTGCAATGTGAAAAGTTCACAGTACAGACTACTGCTGGAGGAGAGGAGGAAGCAAATGTTATTGTTAATGGTTTACATTTTTCTTTTAGCAGAACCAGCCTTGGAATTTTGTTTTAAAATCCCCCCTAGAACAGATGACTTCACAATTAATGCAATTTCACCCCCACCCCCCAAGTTAGAAAAGACCAGTACGTTCCTTATGCACTTCTTATCACCTCTGCGAATGCTTTCTGATGTAGTCATTGGATTTTAATATCCATAAGAACAAACTAAAATATAATTTCCTCTTCTATTGTGTAGGTTAGACATGAGACAATAAGAACAACTCTGTCTGTGCTACTAACCTATGCCCAGTACAGACTGAGTATGCTAACTTCATCCACGTTGCTGGGTATTAAAAAAACACACTTGCTACTCAGGTTCAGAGCACGATGATGGATTTAATATATGTGAAAACTGCAGCAGAATAGCAGGGAGGTGTTTGATGTCCATGCCGTTACTGGGGAGAGCAAGAAGTGCTGGCCTTAAAACTGCAGCAAGATTCAGATTAAGCTTTTAGCAACACTTTCCAAAGGCAAAGACAGAAAAGGGCTGAGATAGTTTGTGTGCAGAGACCATACTTTTTTGGAATTCTTTAACAGATAAGATAAATATCTGTCAGGGACCAAGTATTGATTCATATCTTGAATGTTGCCCTTTCTGATGCAAGAAATTAAAGCTTTGTGAATAGGAGAGCTCAGCTGGAGATAAGTTGTGTTGAAGTGAGCTGGCGTGAAACCAGTCCTGCTTGTGCATTGTACATCCAGACTGGTTGGGGCACGATGCAAGAACTTCATCTTCATCCTCAGTACAGCTCCAGAGCTTTATCTAAGCCTGTGCCTGCCAACGTGCTTGCATGCAAGTGGTATGGCAGCAGGAGAGTCTGGCTTTGAATCATAGTATCATTAAGATCGGAAAAGACCCCCAAGATCATTGAATCCAACCATCAGCCCAACACCACCGTGCCTACTGAACCTTATACTGAAATACCACATGTATGCTCCTTTTTAAAATCTCCAGGGATGGCAACTCAGCAGCTTCTCTGGGCAGCCTGTTCCAAAGCTTGACAACCCTTTCATTGGAGAAATGTTTCCTAATACCCAATCTAAACCTCCCCTGGTGCAACTTGAGGCCATTTCCTCTCGTCCTATCATTTATTAATTGGGACAAGAGCCCAACACCCACCTTTCTACAACCTCCTTTCAGGGAGCTGCAGAAAGCAATGAGGTCTCCCCTCAGCCTCCTCTTCTCCAGACTAAACAACTGCAGTTCCCTCAGCCCCTCAGGGCTTAGACCTATGCTTGGTTGATAGCCTTTTTCTATCTTTTAGGGTTACTCTGAATGCTGTAAATGTGACTTTTCCAAATTTTGGAAGTTTGGTTGCAAACATTCTTTTCAGTGTAATGTTTTTCTAATGTGTTGCCACATAGCTGGCAAGGTCTGATATCCTGTGATATTTGCACAATATTCTTCTTCCCAAACAATTCTTTAATTTCAGGTCATGCTGTTGAGTCTAGTGTGTGTAACCAAAGCAGAAGGGTTTGCCCAGCAGCAATAAAGGGTTTAAACCATAATCCCAGTCATGAGCTGTGCTTTTAAAATAATGAGCAACCATGATTTCTTATTTTGGAGTTTATTTGTTGTTGATTTTTCTATTTTTTGTTATCAACAATGGGGAAGATGTTTTCTGTGCAAACTATCTTATTTATTAAGATGGGGAGGGTAAAATGAATGAGTAAATGTTGTGGACAATTTTATGTCTCCAAGTCTTACTCCCAAATTGCTTTTGGAACAAGCTTTACTAAACAAGCTTTAGTTTCTAGCTGCAGGTATAAACTAACCAGCAATTTCCACAGCCCACAGTGTATCTGTATGAAGGAAACCAAATTCTAGTCCAGGTCTGCAGCCTTCCCATGTGAGTCTCCCTTCTTTTGAGGATGCTCTGGAGCTACCACAGCACGTGTACATGAGTTGAAGTGAAGCTTTGCTGGAAAACTGACCACAGGGGCAGAAAAATTTTCATGCACGTATTTGTTTACTGGCATGCATTAGTACTCAGGCACTTAACTGAAAAACAACAGCTGGTAAACAAATGCTAGGCAAAATATCATACAGTGCGGAAAAATACAGGAGAAAAGAAGTGCAACCATAGTTTTGTCAGCTGCTCTTTGATATTTTTATCTAAGCCCAGCTCTGAGAGTGATGTGGTTACATGAGAACTTGTGCCTTCTTGAAAATCTGTGTCTGGAGGCTGAAAATCCACAAAGAAAATAGAAAGAATGGCAAATGTTGATTTTATAATGTGGGATTATTTTTAGGCTTGTTCTCATTATATTTTAGGAAGCCCGACCTATTATATTTTGGGTCCCTTGAATAGACTGAGCATTTAAAAAATGTTATAAAAGTGAATATGCTTAAAAGCACTGGATTTTGAAATAGAAAACATTGGGTATAAGTCAGAAGGTGCATTACTGGCAAAGTGTATCATATATTCCTAGTAAGCTACTCAGTGCAGGGAGGCTATTTCAGCAAGGACCGTGTGTATTTGGGATATAAAGAAAGGCATACTTAAAATATCGTCGTGGGGAGGAGAGACCAAAGGCATTCCTTCTTTCCTTAAGGGAGGCTGGGGTCCCTCTTTGCAGGCATATTCAGGGGTTAATTATACGTTCAGCTTTTAGGCCATTCATTGCTTTCTTCCTTTCTCCATGTGGGCAGCTACTCAGTTCAGCTCTTAGCATGGTAAGTGTGTGCGTATATCCCTGTCACAGCCTGGGAAGCTGTGCTCTGTGTGGCGGGCAGGACAATTCCCAGATCAAGCCCTTTAGCAAACAGCAGCAGCTTCTTTGCACGCTGAACGTGGAGGGCTGACCTCACTAAAAACCGTGAGCTGGGGAAAGGCTTGGTCACTTGCTGAAAAGGGTCTGATAGGTTGTGGTGTTTCCCACCCCACTTCTCTGATCGATTCTCTCTCACAGGCAGGAATGGCATCTCCTGAAAATCCTGAGCAGTTGATCATTGCCCTGGAACCTGAGGCTGCCTCTATCTACTGCCGAAAGCTCCGCCTGCACCAGATGATAGACCTGAGTAGTAGGGCGCCTGTCAATGGTTATAGCCCAAGTGACACTATTGGAACTGGATTTACACAGGGTACTGCTTCTATTAACTCAGTTCTTTAGATATGTATGCCTAAATTTGTTTTGTTGGTGAGGGGTGTTTTCATATCATTTCTTGTTGTCTTTGCTGTCTTGAAATGTTTCAGGCTGGCATCAGTTTGCTTTTACAAACTGTTCTGCTTTTTACTGGAATTGGACCGGTTTAGGTGTTGATCCAACAGACATATTTGCACACACTTGAATCTTAGCACACAGGTAGCTTCATTGCCTTTATTGGAGCGTTGTGGGAGTCTTAGTATTTTGACAACAGTAATTTTCTGCCTTAATTAAATCAATACTTCATGTTGGATCATTCTTTTTAATTTAATTTGTTGGAAACAACCTGTTCAGTTAGCTGCATTATTGAAGCAGAATTAAATAACTGAATCTGCGGTAAAACTTTTAGTCTGAAGTGTTCCAGAGGTTTGGCAGATGCTTTTGGATATCATCGTTATGAGCTATCATTAATTACTTTTAACACTCAGGGGATCACATGGTATTGGAATATAGCAATGGATTTATCTGCTTGTAGAAGATCAGCTAGGTACAGCACTTCTTGTTTATTGACCTGGGATCCCTTGCTAGCATCGGTGTTTGAAAACTGATTTACAGTGAGGGAAGGAGACTGGACCTCAGTGGAAGTCACCTGCCAAAAGATCCTTCCTCACCAAAGATTTTTGAGCTTGGTATCCTCAGATTGGTGGGAAAAAGGAGAGGGAAAGAAAAGGAAAGCAAAGCAGTAGGAAGCTGCGATTGCTGCATAATGCACGGATTTCCCATCTGTGTGAACTGTAACATTTGCATTGATATTGGTGGTAGTGTGCCAATCTACCCCAGAAGGAATTTTTCAGGAGAATTTGCATTTTATCGAATTTATTAGGTCAAAACAATGCAAGCAAATGGACGATTAAGCTCATAAAGCTATTCCTGTACTCACCGGAGGGGATCCTTTTTTAGTTAGGCAGAGTCACTACATCATTCATATCCATGCCTCTCCTCGCCGGCGCTTGTCAGATGTGTTTAGTGTTAGGGAGGCCCTCACAGAGCATAGGACACAGTCCCTTCAGGGCCCCCGGCCTTCTGTCCCCCTCGTTCATGTCCTGAACCATTCCAGTCCCATGTGATTTTTACATGAACTCACTTTCAGGGTGCACAGGGATTTACCTCTTGGAAAATAATGAAAGAGTTTCTCTGGTTAAGGTTTTGAAGCTGGGAAGAATCTGGCAGATCATAGATTTCTGCTAACAGGCTTTTTCTTGGATGGGGCTACTGTTCTTCTTGACTCTATAGTAAAAGCTATTGGAGATGAGAAAGGTTTCATGTCAAAATTAATAAAAACAAAGTTTGTAGTGAGTTAATTTGGGGTTAGAATTAAAATTTCAAAAAGGCATGGCAGGCACCCAAGACATCTGAGAACAGATTATCGAGAAAAACCCTTTAAATGTAAACAGAGAGAAGCACTCCAAAGACCATATTATTGCTGTCAAGTCAAAACAAGAATTCTACTGTTGATAGTAGCTAGGATAAGCTTACTTTAGTTGTAGTTAGAGACTGGCTCTTGTGTTCACTTCTAGCCCACAGGAGTGAATGCAAGGACTCCCGTTGACTTCTGTGAGCTCTGTGTCTGGCCCTTGCTTGGACCCAGTGCTTGTTCTGTCATTGAATGCTTCATCGTTTAAGATCTCGCTGTGTGCTGTTAAGTCAGTGCAGTGAGGCTAATGCAGCTCGTCTATGTCGTAGGGTCTTTATGGGGAGGATACAGGTACAAGTGGAGCTGCTGGTCTTATTCTGATGACAGGCACTAGAGAAACGAGAAGCAAAATGCATTCAGTGATTTGCATGCTGGTATTTTCAGAAATAATGATATTTTCATGCATGACAGAATGCTTGTCTTCTTCTGTAGTGTTTTATAGAAGTGCCTTTGAAGGTGAGTGAAGGTTACAGAGGGAATGATTTTTTTGAGCGTTCAGTTGTTCAGGGTTCATTTAGATGCGTAACAGCAAAGGCTTTCACCACTCCATTTTCGCTTTGTAGGCCATTCTGCATCCTTTAAATGTCTAAGTAGCAAATAAGTCTTGTAAGTTAATTGATTGTTACAATAGTAATTCTAGATTATGCTTAATTTTTAATTGGTGCATATTTAAAATATTATGAGAGTTGGATTTGGTGATTACTGTGGCCTGGAGAAATTATAAATCTGAGAACCAGTGCTTTTGGCTGCTTGTTTTGAGACAGACCATTGTCCTGACAGGCTCAAGAGGTGCCTTTCCTTGAGCCCCCCAACATCAGTGGTGGCTTTGGGTCCCCCAGGCAGTGATGGCAGCCTAGCAGAAGCCGGGGCTGCCGCCTGGCAGCTGAAACTCTGCTGAGCGCCACTGCCTGCTTGGCTCCTGTGGTGCTTTGAAAACCAGAATGTATTAAAAAAATTAGTCAGAGCTGCATATAGCTTTCATACTAAATTACTGGGTTTAATTGAGGAAGATCGGTGTGGCTGAGAACATTTTTCCTTCTTTCTAGGAATGCTGTTATAATGTCCCAGTTTTAATGCATTAAATTTTGTTCATTGGTTTGGTTAAGAAGTCATGCATGCAGATCTGTCAGCCTGCTTACGCTTGTTTGCTGCAGCTTATGATATCAGCTTCTTCATGCTTTCTTACACTCTGGTTTTTTCTGTCAACGCCCAGCTAAGGAACACGTTCGTCGTAATCGACAGAGTCGTACCTTCTTGGTGGAAAATGTCATAGGAGAGATCTGGTCTGAACTGGAGGAAGGTACTGTCCTTTCTTGAACAAACTTTGCTCTCTCTGGGTTTATATTGCAGGCAAGCATTGTGCTTCCCACCAATGTGCCGTGCGCTGCATTGTTCTCACAGTGATTATAAATATGAACAGGAAAAAATACAACTTAATGTGCTTCTTTTAGTTACTAAGGCTGAACTGCTATTCTGTATGCTCTAGCAAAATGTGGTTTATTAAGGAGATGGTAGAAAGGAATCCAGGTGTTAAAATGCAACCTCAGTATTTTCCTCAAAGTAGACTTGAGGAAAAAGTGTTACTAATGGTATTAATGGAATTAATTAATAAAAATATATTAATTGAAACCATAGTATTAATTTGATAACCTACTAGAATGTATACTAGCAGCATGAACAATCCTACTAACCACTTTTCATCTGTGCTAAATCAATAGCTTTTGACATCTGATTTTCATATTTATTGTCAGTCATCGCGTTCTAATTACTGAAATGATCAAGTCTTCTGCATAGACTTCCGTAACTTTCTGTCAGTCGTTATCTCTCGTGGTGATAACTCCTCCAGGTTTTCATTGCAATATTCTGTTGTGATAATGTTAACGGAAATATCATTTGCCTGTTCCTTTGGAAAACTAGGCGATCGCTACATCGTTGTTGACAGCGGAGGAGGTACAGTGGATATAACTGTCCATCAGATCAGGCTCCCTGAAGGACATCTTAAGGAGCTGTACAAGGCAACAGGTAATGTCACTTCCACTGCTTGCTTTATTTATGTCGTATTTTTACCAGTGAAGGAAACATATGCCTTTGTTATTCACTACATTTCACTGACAGTTTTTCCTAAAATAAGACCGGCATTCATAATCAGTATAACCTAGCTGCTGGTCAGCAAACAAAGATATAATATAACTCAAATGCTTCTGATTCTTTGAGATGGTAAACCTTTCATTAGAAGAGTAAGGAATTGTATCTCCTGTGTTATTCACACCTGTCAGGCCTTGACCTCCTGCAATAGTCCTGGCCTGGCTTCTGCTAGTGGAGTTGTCATCATCCTGTGCTTTGAGAGGTCATTGCTCCAGATATTCCAAGATGTGGTATGGAGATCTGAATAGCTGAGTGTCACAAGAGCCTTGCAAAGTGACAGAAGTTTCCCTAGATTTAAGGGGAAGCTTATATACTCCAGTAGTTTCACAGTGTGTAACAAGGAGGGTCTAAAATCCCCTGGGAAAAAAGCACAATGATGCGTCCAGATATGAAGTGCAATTCCTTGAATGATATTCTAATCCTCGTCACCTTTGACTTTGTCCTGTGACTAAGCTGTTACCCACATGAGGCAGCCTATTACTTGTTCCTGCATCTCCAGACTGAGTTAGTCTTCATCTGTGTGGCTCTTCACTGAGTGTTCTCAGTCTTGGTGGCTGTAAGACTTCCTCAGGAAACGACCTAGTAAGAGCAAACAGGACACTGTACATAAGGTCTGTCTACTCCTGAATATGTGTCCAGCACACACATTCTCATGTGTGGTTTCGGAGGACGTTTCCTTTGCTTCTAATAAAAATATTTCTGTTTTATAGTGGTAATGTTACTGTGGCTATGATGGTATAGGAGTAAAAGTGAAGCAAAGGTAAGATTGTGTTCTGTATTAGACCAGCTGTTATATTTAGAACCTCTTTCTGTAGACCTTCTCCTGTGGCAGTCCTAGTAGTATCAATCTGATGTGTATTTGGTCAACTTGAAATCTAGTAAGCCCTTCAGAGTAATAAAGCTGTGTTTTGTTTGTAATACAGGTGGACCATATGGTTCTCTAGGTGTGGACTACGAATTTGAAAAGCTCCTGTGTAAAATATTTGGAGAAGATTTTATTGAGCAGTTTAAAATCAAACGTCCTGCTGCCTGGGTAGACCTGATGATAGCGTTTGAATCCCGTAAACGGGCAGCAGCTCCAGACAGGACCAATCCACTGAACATCACTCTGCCTTTCTCCTTCATTGATTATTACAAGAAGTTTCGAGGTCACAGTGTAGAACATGCCTTGAGGAAAAGCAAGTGAGTACATGATTGAACCCAAATGGATGCAGAATTAACTACTGATAGCAAAGACAAATAATTAAAATATCCTAATTACATGTACTCTGAAAGATATTAATGCAAAAATGTAATATAAGGATGAGAAACAAAAGATTGCCTGAAGTGCAGTTTCCAGAATGAAAAGTTCTGCCCAATCACTTTCAAAAGCTTTTCTATACAAGACTTGTAGGCTCCTGTATGACTTCTGTTAGGCCACCTCTGTGTTGCTTTCTTGAACTGACCATAAATTTTGAGTCTCTTTTATGTTAATTAGGAAGGTAAGATCAAATATGTAATTTGATGTCTGAAAGTTAGTTACCTAGAACCTTCATTTTTAGAGGCCTGGGCCCTAGAAGAAATCCAGGATCTTGAGTGAGGTGTGTAAGTCTGTTCATGACTTGAGGAAAATTATGAACAATACAGGATTACCGGTGAAAACTATTGCATAGAGCTCTACAAGAGGACAGCATTCTTATTTTGAAGTGATGGCAGGCTTTCTTTTCTCCTAGCATGTTACAGCTACATGATTTCTTCAGTAGATGGTGAGGCATAATTTCCTGCAGAGATTTTAATTCTTGATTGTAAATATCAAGAAATCGCCCTAGATTACAAGATTGTAGAACCATAGAATGGTTTGGGTCAGAAGGAACTTTAAAAATCATCCAACTGCCATGGGCAGGGACACCTGTCACTGGATCAGGTTGCTCAAAGCCCCATCCAACCTGGCCTTGAACACCTCCAGGGATGGGGCAGCCACCGCTTCCCTGATCACAGGCATCTAAAGAAAAAGAAGTGAGGAGAAAGTAGAAGTGGGTGTTTTGCGTATTTTGAAGTTTTATAAAGTATAGGAGACCTGGAGATTAGTGGCGTAGAGGAGAAAGAACAAGAGAGCCCATGAATCTGGGGCAGAACACCTGGGACCTGAGAACAGACAATGTGATACTTTTTACCTGTACCTTGGCTTCTTTTTGCATTTTTTTAATGCAATAATGTTTAGTGTAGCTTACAGGCTGAAATTCTTGCATCTCTTCCTAAAGTTGTTGGTAAATATACGTAAGTCTAAATGACTTGAAATCCAGCACTGAATCACTTCCTAAGTGAGACCGAGTTTCTCAAATCATTAAAAATATCTGGAGATGTTCGCTGTCACAAGACCATCTACCTTTTCTGAATAATCTTAATGGTGAATCTTAGAGGGAATGCTATATGTTATCTGCAAATACAATGAAATTAATTAGATAATGGGATAGAAATAGTATAAAGGTGACGTGTAACGTGCATGAATGGAAAGGAAATTAATGAGCTATATGGATGCCCATCAGCGATGGAATAACTTAATGCCTGGATTCACTTAACAAACGTTATGCCTCATTAAAAATGCTGTGTTCCCTTCTGCCTCCTGAGGCTTCCCATACTTGGTTGTTTTCCTTGTGTGTTTCCAGTGGCTTTGGACTGCTGCTGCTGTAATCTAAACGTTGCCCTTGTGGGGATGAATCAGTGCTGTTTCAGATGAGTGAGCACTGGATTGACTGCCAGCTGTTTCAAGAAGCAGCTGAGCATTGGTAATGCTATGGAAGGCAATCAGGCAAATAAAACAACAATTAGACAAGCAAAAATAACAATTCTCCCTTGAAATTGTGCATTGCTGCAGTTGGTATGGAACAAAATGCATGCAGGTTCTGTAAACACATTTATTTATTCCTTTAGTGTGTCTTGTGAGTGCTTGGCTGTTTCTTTCAGCTCAGCTGTAATGTTTTTAATGTCCTTTCTAACTGTTTTTTTCCAGTGTGGACTTTGTGAAGTGGTCATCTCAGGGAATGCTGAGGATGAGCCCGGATGCCATGAATGCTCTTTTCAAACCTACAATTGACCAGATTGTTCAGCACCTGAGTATGTATCTGTATATCATTCCACTTTTTGGCTGAGCAGAAACTGAAGCTTTTCTTACCTGTTTCAAACCAGTTACTGGCATTAAAGTCAACCAACCTCCCTAGTACTCACTCAGTAGATCTGAAACTTACAGTTCTCTACAAAGTAGCTAGGAAAATCGTAAAAGTAGGGGACATAACCTTAGCATGTATTCCTATCTAGTTCTGGTACTAGTTATAGAGTGTGATTCAGTCCTATTACTGCCCAAGCTTCAATTATTCTGTACTTCCAGGGCTGCAAGCATTCTGAAGGCTGATATCCACTGACTAACCCAGATCCTGCTTTTCTTTTTCCTGTTTCAGGCAACAACTAAATAATGCCAGCAGTGTAACTAGTTTTTTGATTATTCCTGCTGTTAAGACCTCTAGTTTATTTCTCCTCAATGGAAAGTCACATTTGTTCATGACCATCCAAATCACTGACATCCCTAACACAAATAATAAATGATGCATCATGGTACAAGTAGTTCCAGGCACAGCTTAAGCATCCCTGAATTTATTTATCCAGTAATGGGAAGTGACATAGGCTTATTGGGAAAGTTATTATTTAAAGTCTTCCTTGTGGAAGATTGGATTTGTATCAAGTAGAGTACAATATATGTATTGAGCAAAGTATTCCTGCTTTATGTGTTGCAAAGCACTAATCAAATCATTTTTGGAATGGAATTTCCAGCTTTGCTCACTCTATGTGAGGAATTATTAGGTAAATTTCAGAGGTCACAACTAGTAAGCTAGTATAGAGCAGCTTAAGTATGAGCAAGGGGGGAGAGATCTAGAGCTAAAATAGTTGTGACCAATAACTCGGTCATGCTGCCTATGTTATTTGAACTAAGTGGAAGCCTACAACTGAACCGCATGATTTTTCTGAAAATAGGGGATGTTGGCTTAGGCTAAGAGGGAACATCTGTAAAAATGTAAGGAGATATTATTTTGCAGATGGTTCTTATTGTGGTTAAGATATTAAGGTCAGAAATAATAAGTGAATTTAAAATGGAGTGACTTCTCTGGAATGCAATAAAGGGTATGGGAATTGGTTAGGTTGGGAGTATTTCACTGGTAACCGGAGTGGCAAAATGATGTCTTGTTTCCCTACAGACAGAGAGGATTTCTTTGCAAGAAATTCATGTCTCCCTTTACTGGTAAAAGCTAAATAAAAATTCTGTTCTGCCACTTTAGAAATATTGTGGGCTCTGAGGTAAGTTTTGATTTGCAATGAAAGAGAGTGTAGAAGAGACCACAGGTGCTTAACTAGTGCTTACTGATAGTGGCAGCGTGGGCGTAGATGTGGCGGTTTCACATCTTGTTCATGTGCATGGAACATTCGATGCACTCAGACATCTGGGGTTTCATCTGCATTGCCTTGTCACAGTGAATTTTCCCCTATTGAATGGTCTTTCTTTCTGTTTAGGTGATGTGTTTGATAAGCCAGAAGTGACCAATGTCAAGTTTCTGTTCCTGGTTGGTGGCTTTGCTGAATCCCCCTTACTCCAACAAGCTGTCCAGAGTGCTTTTGGATCAAGATGTCGAGTCATCATTCCTCAGGACGTGGGGCTGACTATCCTCAAAGGAGCCGTGCTCTTTGGTCTAGACCCTGCTGTCATCAAAGTGCGGCGTTCACCTCTCACCTACGGTGTGGGTGTGCTCAATCGGTTTGTAGAAGGGAAGCATCCGCCAGAGAAGCTTCTAATCAAAGATGGCACACGCTGGTGCACTGATGTCTTTGACAAATTTATCTCAGCCGACCAATCCGTAGCCCTTGGAGAAACTGTGGCGCGCAGTTACACACCTGCCAAACCTTCTCAGTTAGTAATAGTGATCAATATCTATAGCTCAGAACAAGATAACGTAAGCTTCATCACTGAACCTGGGGTGAAAAAGTGTGGCACCCTTCGCTTGGATTTAACAGGAACTGATGCTTCAGTGCCAAGCCGGCGGGAGATCAAAACACTTATGCAGTTTGGGGACACTGAAATCAAAGCCATGGCCATTGATGTTGCCACCTCTAAAAGTGTCAAAGTTGGTATTGATTTCTTAAACTATTAACAGCTCATTTTCCCCACCACAGCCTGTTTGTGAGACTGAACTTCCACTGTTTCATTTTTTGACTTTCATACATCACATAAACATCTTGAATTTCAGCAGGCTATAGGAGAACAGCTAGTAAGGTGGGGTGTGTCATATTTGTGCCCTTTGATGACCAAAGATTGGACTTTGAAAGGCCATTAAAAAGTTTTGGGAGCAAAAGTTCCAGAGGTAGTAAACATTCCCTATTTACTCAAGCATGCTTAAAGATCTACCTTTATTAAGTAAATATTGACTGTTGTTGGGTCCTGAAGATTAGTTAAAAAGATATAAAATTGTAATCTCTTTCCCTTGTTCTTCTTGTTCCTTCTAAGAAAAGCTCTCTAACCCAGGTGGTTGTTGTAGGGAGCATGTCCATGTGGGGTATCTGTTTAAACAGCAGCATCCTCTGGCACTAGGAACAGAATAGTAGTCTTTAGTATTCTTTTGATTTTGCCCTGTGCTTTCAAAATTTTAAGTGCTGGAAATCAATGACTTAAAGAAATAAGAACTGAGTTTCTTAAATTTTGAGATCCCACTGAAAAGAAAATGCTTAAAATTAGATTTATGAAATATATATATATATTAGGAGGTTAATATTGATTGCTGAAGTTTGAAAACAAAGCTTTTGTTGTCAAAGCTTCCAGAATTAGTTGTTGGTTTAAATAGGTAGCATTATACTTTGGAAAACTGTTAAGAGCAAAACTTTCCTTTTGAGTCTTCTAAACTTATATTATTAGTCTGACTAGAAATCATGGACTCACAGAATAGTTGAGGTTGGAGGGGACACCCATTGATGCTCTGATCCAACCTCTCAGCTCTAGGCAGTGTCAACTAGAGCAGGATGCTTTGTCCGGTTTCCAGTATCTCCAAAGATGGAGGTGCCTTTTCCTGCATCTGACAACCCTCAGTGTAAAAAAAGTTTTTTCTTATGTTTAAAAGGAATTTCTTGAGTTTAAATTTGTGCCCATTGCTTCTTGTTCCTTCACTGGATACCTCTAAGAAGTCTGGTTCTATTTCCTTTACTGACTTCTATCGGGCACTTATACACATTCCTAGCATCCCCTGACCCTTCTTGAGTCCAGGCTATCTCAGCTCTGTTAACCTCTCTTCACATACAGATACTGTAGGCCCTTAATCATCTTCATGACCCTTTGCTGTCCTCTGTCCACTATGTCCATATATCCCAGAACAGGACCCTGCACTCAAGCTGCGCTCTCACCAGGGCTGAGTAAAAGGGAATAATAGCTTTCCTTGACCTCCTGGCAGTGCCCTTCCTAGTGCAGCCCAGGAGGTTATTGACATTCTCTGTTGCAAGGGCACATTGCTGGCTAATGCTCAACTTTGTGTCTAGCAAGACCCTGAGGCCTTTTTGTGCCCAGCTTCTTCCCAGTCAGTTACACAGCAGCACGTACCAGTGCGTGGGGTTGTTACTCCCCAGGTTCAGGAATTTGCACTTCCCTTTGTTGAACTTAGAATCATAGAATCGTAGAATAGTTTGGGTTGGAAGAGACCTTAAAGCTTATCTAGATCCAACCTCCTGCCACGGGCAGAGGCACTTCCCACTAGACCAGGCTGCTCAAAGCCCCATCCAACCTGGCCTTGAACACTTCATGGGATTTCTCTCTACACATTTCTCCAGCCTGTCGAGGTCCCTCTAATCCATCTTGTTTATCAAGCACTTCTCCAAGGGATTCTATTTAGTGGAATCATAGAATGGTTTGAGTTGGAAGGGACCGCAAAGGTCATCTAGTGTTAAGATTTGGAAGTACAGTGATGATGCGTGTCCAGGGATATTTGAACAACTTAAGTGAGAAAATGTGTGGATCAAAAGTACTGTAGTACATTTTGAGTAGCGAACATTGTAGCTGAGTAAAATATATTTCTGGGTTGAATTGAGTGGCCAGGAAAGTGGAAGGCAGAAGCCAAGAGAATGAAACTACAAATAGCAGTAAATAAAGCTTTTTTTATGTGGCTATGAGCACACAATGCTAATGTTGGAAAAGTAAAATGATGGTCACAGTAACAGCTTTTCTTCAAAAATAACAACTTCTCTTCAAATGTTTTCTTACACATGTTCACCTGGAAAACTTCTTCTGCAACTGGAATAGTGTTTTCTTGTGCAAAACGCTGCAAGTGGAAATCTAGACTCTCCATCTGCCATGCATTGACAGCTTAGTATTCAAATCCAAATCCCACTCCGGATTGGCAGACTGAGAGTAACCTGTAGAATCATCCTAAAATGCTGACACTTTCAAAGCGTTTCTACAGAGCTGCCTGCTTACCTGCTGGAATTCATTACATTTTTTAAACTTTGCAATATTAATTGTTACACATTTTTTTTTTAAGTTAAGCATGAGTTAAATCCATTACTGACACTTCTGGGAAATGAAAGCTTTATCAATTATTTCACTAATTTATGTTCCAATCCTGCACTTAAGCTCTCTGTGTTTAGCCTGGAGTTTTGCCACAGTAAAGAGCTGCAGAACTGGTCTACTGCATTTTGCCATTGAGTTTCTGTGTCTCCTGCAGAGTTCCCTAGTTGAGTGTGAGATCTGTTCTGCATTTAGCTTTAAAAAAAAAAAAAAAAAGCAGAAAAGAAAAAAAAAGTCTTTGAAGAATGCTAGTCAAGAGTATCTGGTTAGATACTTTCTATAATCACAAAGTGTGCTTGCTAGCATTCAGCTTCCTGCTGCCTGCTAAATGCTTTAAAAGCAAAATACTGGGATTTTTTTGTGTATTGCTTTCCATGGTTTACAAACAAGAGAAACTTTAAGATAAGTTATGAACAATATAATTTTATGTATATACAATATTTAAATATTGTACAGACTCTTTCTTTCTACAGTGCTATTTTCTTGTATAAAAATGCTCTTCGCCTCTGTTGATTTCATTCAGGTGTTAATTTGAAATAACATAGTTTCTCAATCAGCTTCTGTAATTATAGGCTTTTAAAGATGGTAAGATATGAAATGTAAAAGGCTGATCTTATAATAACAGGAAAGAAATGTTGGTGTGTCAGAGAATACAATGTTCTTTCTGCAACGCAAGTCATACCAGTTAAGCGTATAACACAGGCTCACTAGTGTGTTGCTGGAGTTTTCATTTCTTTGTTTCAAATGGTGACCATTCTATCTCCAACAGTTCATCATAATAATGGATGAATTCTCCTGTAAAAACAAGTTAAAATTTTGACTCTATGATCTGGATGTGCAGCTTCTTCACTAGGCTTTGGAGTTTTATTAAGGATCTTCCCTAGTTTAAAATAAAGCAAACACAAAACTGCTTTCTAAAGCCAGGCAACACTGTTAGTAGCTGCAGGTTAGACCCAGTCTCTGTCTACCACTACCACCTACTGAACCACAAAATTCATAAAGACGAATAGTCTTGGGTGTCCTTGCATCCTGTGTTAAACTGAATGGGTCCAATTCTGCACAGATTTTTTTCTGGTGGCCTTAGATTAACACAGAATTTGGTCTAATAAATGTCTGCAAGCCCCTACTCTTCTCCCAAAGGAGGAGGTGAACTGCAAGGTCAGGGGACCCATGATTTTTGTGCTGTTTTCAGCCTGCCTGCAGGGAATGCTGGGGGTGGTTTCTGCAGCTCTTTTGAAGCGTAGTTCCTTGCATGGTAGTGATTCTCTGCCCTTTCTTATTCCCCTTTTGTAAGATTCCGTCTGGATCCCAGCAGGGGTTTGTTGCTGAAATGACTCCACTGTAACTGTAAAATAAGACGTTTGCATAGTTTTGCACTTCCTCGTTCAGTCTAATGAGAGCACTAGCAAGCTGATCTTTGCAGAGCACTGAACTGAACAAACTCCCAGCTGTCCCTGTTGCGCTCTTTAAATCTAAGAACGGAAAATGAGCTTGTCTAATGAATTAGAATTGTAAGTAGAATATTATGCTGTGGTCTGTAGTCTATAACCCCGTTAAACAACTTTACGTTGTAAGCGGCATGTGGATGCCCGTTTATCTGATAAAGGATGTTAGGCTGTAAAATTAATATGAAATGTATTAGGAATTGCCATTTATAGAATAGAATTGCTGATGCTTTTGCAGGAGATTCCCTGCAGAGCATTTTCTTGGTAGGGATTTCAGATGACATTGTGCGACTTGAAAAGACGAGGCCTGTGATCCTTAGGGAAAGTAGAAGGTCTTGGCAGAAGCTTTGCTCTATGCATCAGCTTGCAAGTTTGGGTCCAAATACTTAACTCTAGGCTGAAAGTTAGCAGCTAATTGTGATGGAATGATTAATTGTGCTAGACTATGATAAATGTGCAGTAATGGTTAGGACAGTTGATATTGGTATGAATATGCCAATATTTATATACAGGAGTTTTAATGCATTATTATGAGAAGGCTAATTATATATTGCAGAGATTTAATCGCCAAGATAAGCTGCGTATTTATGACATGAAGTGGCTTAAGCGGATGAATAGTATAAAGTTGTTGGGCATAACGTCACAGTACTCACCTGCTTGAAATAGACTTAAACTATATTATAAAACCAACCATTGTGGTCTTGTTCACCTCTGTGCAAGATAAATTCAGATTTCACTGATGTTTGGAGCTGTTCACAACTTGTCTGATTTATATCTTGAGTGTTCTTGTGTCTTCAATCATGTCAAATAAAATACTGTAAAACTAATTTTTCTTTTTGGGTGTTACTGTTTTTATGAAAATGGCTATAAACAAGAAACCTCATTTATTAGGAAAGTGAGAAAGGCCAAATAGCCATACTTTTATTTGAATGCTCCTTCATACATTTAACGGAGCAAAAATGACACCAACCAACTGTAATCCTTGATAGATTTCTTCATCCTTTTAGGTGTGTGGTCATATAGACTCTTTGCCAAGAGTCTGTAAGCCCTGTGCAGCACACACAACTCTCTGATGAGGGGCTGCTGCGGCTCTGCTTCACTTGTGTACATCCTAGGGAGACTCCATGTGTACCAAGGGAGAAGTCCTCTGCTGGTGATTACTCAGCTTCCACCAAAGCTGGTGGAGCTCTAAGGAGTTAAAAAGAAAGAAAGAAAGATAGAGTGGACAATATTGAAAGTAGATTAGGTGTTCTCTGCAATGATATTGAAATTATGTTAAGCTGTAAGAGGGGAAGATTTAGATTAGGTGTTAGGAAGAGATGTTTTACTGTGAAGGCGGGGAGGCCCTGGCCCCAGTTGCCCAGAGCGGTGGTGGCTGCCCCATCCCTGGAGGTGTCCAAGGCCAGGTTGGATGGGGCTTGGAGCCCCTGATCCAGTGGGAGGTGTCCCTGCCCATGGCAGGGGGTTTGAACTGCATGGGCTTTGAGGTCTCTTCCAGCCCAAACCATTCTAGGATTTTATGTTCTGAGAGAGCCTGGAAATCGAATATAAAAATTAATATACCAAAGAGGGCTGTAATCTCTTAGGCCATCCCAAAGGCCGGTTTATTGTTAAAGTTGTATTATCAGGCCAATGAGCTGGTCAATAACCAGGTATATTTGCATAAGAGTGTACATCTTTTTTTTGTGTGTTCCCAGATCTTGGGATGTTTAGTAAGGTCCAACTACACTGAAAAAAAAAACTTGTATAGCAGTTTGTGCAATATTATATTTCTCCTCTAACTGTTGCAGACTGTGTCCCTCTCAAATTCAGCAGGTTTGGCGCTACCTGTGGAGTCGATTCAGTGCTGAGTATGACCTTAGTCTACAATACTGCTCAGACACAAAGATGCAGAGAATGAACTGAGATGCGTAGCAACCACTGCTCCCCAACTTCTCCCTATTTGCTGCAATGAAGATGTTTTACAAGAGCTTTATGACTATAATTATAAACACCATCCTAATAGGCTAGGTACTGTATTTAACTTGTAATGAACTTGATTTCAGCTAAACATTCAATTAATGTTACTAGTACAATGGGAAATATAATTACAGTCTTCAGGGAAACATTAAGAACCAAATTTTGCTTTCAGTGTTCTCACACATTGCTCTGATTTCTAGTGGAGTTTCACATATATGCATTCAGAATTTGGTCCTTTCACTGGACTTTCCTTAATCTTAAAGATTTACTCATATATGTGTTTATATTGAAAGTTACGGCCCCATCTTGATAGGAAGAAGTTTATATGAGTTGTTGGTTCTACCAAGATCGCGTAAATCCTTGACTGGAATCCTCAACTGAATCCTTAACTGAAATTTGCAGATGATCTTTTCATGTTAATAGCCATAAAACAACTTCCGTGGTGTCCACCTTCCACAAAGAGATTCTCTCCATTCAGTTTCCTAAGCAGCTCCATGAAACACCACGTGGACTCTGGTCTTGAGGACAACGGATTCAGAGTCCCCTTACTCAGCACAAGAGCTGCCTGATTTTCAAGAGCTGCAGCCTGGATAAAGGTGAGAACTGCGGATGCTTCATGTAACTGGGATTCAGGCCTGTTATTTGCCAGTCGCATTAGGTACTGACATTGGAAAACTTGTAGTTACTTTTTAAGGAACAAATTCTCTTTTATTCTCATTTGTGCCTTGCTGTGTTCTAACACATTTTTGTAGTGGGACTGCTGTAGAGCGACAAGAAGGTCTTGGAGGGCAGAATTTTGTTCTTTGTTTTCCTTCAAACTGGAGATATGACAGTGGGTATTCAAACAAAAGATAAATTTCTTGCAACAAAGACTGTCTTATGCCGTCCTGAAAGTGCATCACAGTAAACGTCAGTGCTGAGTAGCCTCTGGAGAGATGATGATGCTAGATTTGTGATGCGTGAGTTCATGGCAATTTTGTTTTCATGCCTATGACTTCACATGTGGATGTGCTCATGGGTCAGATGTTCGCAGCATCACCGAAGGGTGTATCAAAAGCAGCTGAGCGTACCCCTCACTGATATAAAGGGGCCAAGTGTGGTATATTGAGCTAGCAAGTTAACTGCAGTTTTCTGCAAACCAAGCCCTGTATTTTCTTTGTTTAACATACAGTTGTGTAGGTGCTGGCTGTAATTTTGTAGTAGTATCAATTTTCTAATTTCTCAGGGTCTGTGATAATAGGGAAGAGTTTACTAGATGCTGTATCCCAGGAGCACTGGCTTTGTGCCCAGAGCAGAAGTCATCAAACTAGGACGTAGTGTTCACTACCACGTGATGGCAAAAATCATTTTAAGAACTCGATAGATTGCAACTGCAGTGATCGTTCTACCGGTGTCCACAGGTGAGAAATGGAAAATACAGTATAAGCTTACTCTGGGAGTATTATATACTGCAGCAGAGCCACTGGATTGAGGGTAAGGAAACCAAAGGGATCGGCTGCAGAGTTGCATAACTAGGATTTGGATGTGGGCGGGCAGAGGCATTGGTGTGCTCCAGCAGTAACTGGAGATCAGGGAAGGTTTCAAAGAAGAAACAAGCCGTGAGTCTGACAGCTGTGAATGCCAGAGTTTGCTAAACTGTGGTAATATGAGTTAGCAAGATAGCTTTCCCTTTCCTAAGGACAACAAGGAGCATTTCCTTCCCTCTGAGGAATAAGCTCTGCACTTCTTGTAGGAGCTTCCGTCTGCTGTCAGCTGATAAGAGCAGACACCAGACTGAACGTATCCTCTTCCTTTGTAGTACAAAGAGCAGCCTCAATGCTGACCTGATGCTTCCCTCACACAAGAGCACAGCACACCATACGTGTGCCATCGCTAGCATGTACTGAGGCCGCAGTTAAAGCATTGCTCACAGAGCTTTTATTTTCGTCTACTGACAATTATCATAGCTTTACTTGCTCAGTCCATTCCCCACCTGGACACACATACACTTTATTTAGATGACTATTGACTCCATAGACTGGAGTTGAAGGAAGCTAAATGTGAGAAGACCTGAATCCAGCAGAAAAGATACTCATCCCGTGTGACACCTGCAAGGCTTCCTGTGATTATCTGTGACACCTGCAAGGCTTCCTGTGATTATCTGTGCTTTTCCATAAACATCACAGCAGCCTCCTTCAGAAAATTTTCTCCCTGTATTCCTTGTGTAGGCAGAGGTCCCAGGTGACAGTGGTATCTGCAGGGTGTTGGGAATACACGATGAATTGCCTAGTCCATGAAAAAATCCTTAACAAGTAGTACATAGGTGCACAGGAGGACAGATATTTTGTCAGCTCAGGGCAACAAGGTCAAGAGTTTCAGTCTGATGACTGTGAAAGGCATTTGAATTGTAGAATCATGGAATAGTTTGGGTTGGAAAGGACCTTAAAGCCCATCCAGTTCCAACCTCCTGTCACAGACAGGGACACCTCCCACTGGATCGGGTTCTTCCAAGCCCCATCCAGCCTGGCCTTGAACACCTCCAGGGACAGGGCAGCCGCCACTGCTCTGGGCAACCTGTGTCACTGCCTCCCCAACCTCACAGGAAAAAAATTATTCATAATATCTAATCTATATCTCCCCTCTTTCACCTTAAAACCATTATCCCTCATCCTATCCCTGCACTCCCTTACAAAGAGCCCCTCCTCAGCTTTCCTACAGGCTCCCTTTAAGTACTGGAAGGATGTTTTAAGGACTCCTTGGAGCCTTCTCTTCACCCGGCTGAACAACACCAACAGCAGAGTGCTCCAGCCCTGGGACCATCTTTGTGGCTTCCTCTAGACTTGCTCTAGCAGATCCATGTCTTCCCTCTGCTGAGGACTCCAGTGGTGAACACAGGACTCCAGGTGAGGTCACACAAGAGTAGAATATGGGGATGATCTCTTGGTAGATTCCCAGTGCTTCATCACCTAAATCTATACGAGTGGTATGATGCCAACAATGTTTGGGAAGCCTTAAGTAGCGCTGTTTCCTCTGTCTAACCAATAGAGAAAGAAGAATGCTGTGAACAGTAAAACAGCTCAGTGTAGTGCAAACTTTATAATACAAGATTTGTTCCATCTGCCCTATTCTACTCCTCCACAAAGATAAAATGAAGCATTTTTTACATTTTTTCCTACCCAAAAGCCCTCACACAAACAAAGAAGATTACAGGACTGGTATGAGAATCTGGCTGTGCACAGAGAACCCCAAAGGATCTGCCCTGTAGAAACGCATGGACCTGGTTGAAGGTGATAGAACATCTATCTGGACCTGTTCTGGATATCAAAGCAGAGCAAAACCAGCTGGTGAAACTCCCCAACTCTTCTGGGGGTTTTTTGTGTGTTAAGTTACATTCATCTTCCCAGAGAACTATTAGCATATTCAAGTCCATTTAAATAATTAATTTTCTTTTAATACGCCAAGTCTTAATTTTTTGTTCTTTCAAAATTATTGAAATCTGTGACAAGAGGTAGTGATACGAGGAAACGATTGGTTTCTGGTTTGTTAATCAATTCCATAATATCTCATGCTTCACAATTGCTTTATTTAATAGCACCAATTTCTGCTTTCAGGTCTTGACTTCCCTGTTAAGCATTTAAGTTTCAAAATTTTTTTTAATCTTTTAACCTTTATCCCTTTGAATTTTTTTTTTCTCAGCCTATAATTTGTTATACAGTCTCCTGTCAGAGGAGGAGGTAGACTAGGTGATTTTTACTGTATTGCAAATTATAATTATTATCGTTATTTGCATTAGTAATGGATTCATTCTTATCACTGAAAACAATTCTATTATCTGATCAGACAGTTATCTTCACACTGGCCGTGATCATATATTTTCATTAGGCACCTCTTTCTCTGTGGGTCAAAAGGAGAACTATTCTTTAGTGTAATCACTTTTCTTTTCACTTTTAATTTTCCTTGGTTAAAAAGAAATTGTTAGCTCCCTACAATCATCCTTGGGAACAAAAATATGCCCTTTGCTGCTGCCGTGTCACCAGTTCTTCAGACCTAGCAAGGAATGGATCAAAGCTGTAATGAACTGCCCTTCAACATCCTTTCTGTTGCAGCTGGGAGGGTTTGTAATTCAGGTTCAGCAGGAGGAAGTGAGAGGCTGATTTTCATGACCCAGCAAAGACATTTTGGTTCCTTTTGGAATTAAAGCAAAGGTTAAAGGATCTATGATCTCTCTTTAATGAGGTGGAGAAACCTTCTTTCCCAAACTGTTAATCCTTGCATTCTGTGGGAGATGTGGGTTTGGAGATGGATGATTATGGACTGAAGGTGCAGAGAGAGTAAATTCATCCTCCTCCCTGAATCCCCACTGAATTTACGGTGCCTCTGCAAGGGTCTAAAATGGTCATGTGGCACTGGCTTCTAAACTGCAAGCAATGGGGAGATGAAACAAGTTGGAGATGGTGTGAGTTCAAGTTACAGGCCTTCCCAAGGGACTGACAGCAGCCTCGGTGAGAGCTAAAGGTGGTGAACTCTCATGCTTCTCCCCTGTTGATGTCAACTGGTGAAGGGGCTGGAGAACAGGCCTTATGAGGAACGGCTGAGAGAGCTGGGGTTGTTCACCCTGGAGAAGAGGGGGCTGAGAAGAGACCTCATAGCTCTCTATAACTACCTGAAAGGAGGTTGTAGAGAGGAGGGTGCTGGCCTCTTCTCCCAAGTGACAGAATCATAGAATCATAGAATCATAGAATCATAGAATAACCAGGTTGGAAGAGACCCACCGGATCATCGAGTCCAACCATTCCTATCAAACACTAAACCATGCCCCTCAGCACCTCATCCACCTGCGCCTTGAACACCTCCAGGGAAGGTGACTCAACCACCTCCCTGGGCAGCCTGTTCCAGTGCCCAATGACCCTTTCTGTGAAGAATTTTTTCCTAATGTCCAGCCTAAACCTCCCCTGGCGGAGCTTGAGGCCATTCCCTCTTGTCCTGTCCCCCGTCACTTGGGAGAAGAGGCCAGCACCCTCCTCTCTACAACCTCCTTTCAGGTAGTTACAGAGAGCAATGAGGTCTCCCCTCAGCCTCCTCTTCTCAAGCTAAACAACCCCAGCTCTCTCAGCCGCTCCTCGTAAGACTTGTTCTCCAGCCCTTTCACCAGCTTTGTTGCTCTTCTCTGGACTCGCTCCAGAGCCTCAACATCCTTCTTGTGGTGAGGGGCCCAGAACTGAACACAGGATTCGAGGAGCGGTCTCACCAGTGCCGAGTACAGAGGGAGAATAACCTCCCTGGACCTGCTGGTCACACCGTTTCTGATACAAGCCAAGATGCCATTGGCCTTCTTGGCCACCTGGGCACACTGCTGGCTCATATTCAGTCGGCTGTCAACCAACACCCCCAGGTCCCTCTCCTCCAGGCAGGGAACAGGACAAGAGGGAATGGCCTCAAGCTCCACTAGGGTAGGTTTAGGCCAAACATTAGGAAAAAAACTTTCATGGAAAGGGTCATTGGGCACTGAAACAGGCTGCCCAGGGAGGTGGTTGAGTCACCTTCCCTGGAGGTGTTTAAGGGATGAGTGGACAAGGTGCTAAGGGGCATGGTTTAGTATTTGATAGGAATGGTTGGACTCGATGATCCGGTGGGTCTTTTCCAATCTGGCAATTCTATGATTCTATGATTTTTATTCCCTTATGAGATGAGAGATGGTTGGTGGTGGACAGAGGAATTAAGGACTGTAGGGAAAAGGTTGGCAGTCTAAAACAAGTACCTGGGTCAATTTTCAAGGAGATCCTTTGGAAGTTTCTGTAGCCTAACTTGGGCTGCAGTCAGCAAACACAGTGCTTGGTGTTTGGAGAAAGAGAGGATGGCTTATGCTTTTCTATCATCTCAGGCAAGACATACACATGCTAATTGTGGGGTTTGCGACTCATGCAATTAAGGTGATGACTATATTCCTTCTCCATGAAGAACCTCTTCTGAGCGAGAAATGATATTACTCTCATGAGAGACATAATATTCCAAAGAGAATAACCAGCATTCCCAGGGGAATCCATACTCTGAAACCGTATGCCCCAAACTGAGACATCTAAGCAACCAGTATTGTTCATTGTTATTTTTTAATGAGATCAAGTGAGACATGTTTACCTAGAATTGTATGCAAGATTATAATAATGCAAATTATTATGCAAAAAAGTGAATTGCTTTGAAGGTTTAGATCCCCCTTTTCTTCCCTTTCACCTCCTTAGCTGGTTTGATGTGAAGCAATTAACCACTTAATGCAATTAAAGGTAAGACTTTTCACAGGATATGTACCGCAACAATAATTATACGGGCACAAAGAGGGACTTGAATGCAACTTTTGTCTTTGGTTCTCATGTAATATGTGTCTTCAATATGCTAAGCAAGTGTAGTAGCCACTCAGTTGTTATTGTGTAATTCAATATAACATTTAGACTATTTCAAAGAGTACTTTGCCTCATGTTTCTGTTTGTATACATGCATAATTTAGAAGTTAGTGGAATGACTGCTGCTGTTAGTATTTTTTCATTTAAGGCTGTAGGAGCACATATCGACCCTCTCTTTTCTTCTTTCAGTCCCTATCGAAGACTTCTGCTTTGACTGAAAAAAAATACTGATATATTTTACCCTTTCATTGTCTTCAAATTTGAGAGGTTGTACAGAGGAAAAAAATGGGTTTCTGAACTTATAGATTTTTTTTTTTGCAAAAGACAGTATTTTCTTCAAGCAAATATCTGTTTTGTCAAATAAACATTTTCCAGTTTTTGAACGTAAGGAGATGTTTACCATTTTAGCCTTGTTTTTTGACAATTATATACAGACTATGTATTTCTGAAGTATGAGGGTGTGGCAAAATACCTTGTAATTTACACTCATATTAAGAAAAAAATAGCCTTCAGGCATAACGTCATAAAATGCCTGTTTGCAATCTCTGAGGACACATCCCAGAAAGGTGGGGAAATAAATATGCTTCCATAAACACTGTCAGCTGTAGCGAGGTGATGAAAGCTCTACTGTGACAAACTAGATTTAAAAAAACCTCAGGAGGTTCAGGAAAGAGAATCCATCAATGCCAAATTAAGATGCGCTGAAATATTTCCTGAAAGATAGAACCTCATTATCCTACTGATTTATGGAGCAACATAATGACTATGGACAGCATTGTCTAAAGACAACAATGAGCACTGCTATATCTCAGTAATAATTAGAGTCGCATGAGATCTTCCATGTTTTTCTGATGGTTCTCAGATGATTTGTAATACAGGAGAGCAATAGATTGCACACGGCAATCTAAAAAGTAATGAAAATAACATGGCCCGAGTTGCTCCCATATTTAAAATTCTGATTGCAAAGCTGCACACCAACCAAATAGTAGTAATTTCTGGCAGGAATTATAAAACCTAAACTACAGCATAAAGCATTGTTCACCGAATTATGCACTCCATATCCACAATTATAGCCCATTTGTTTTCTTATGCTGGTAACAAAAGATACATCTTAAGATCTGCACTATGCTACTCTTCCTTTAATAAATAAAGTGAGCTTTTCAAAGGCTAAAAAATGATGTAGATAAAAATCAAAACATTTCTACATGAAAGATTCAATCAAAGACTTGCCATGAATGGTGTGATATTAAAGTTCAAGAAAATAATCAATTTACCATGTATTTTTGAACATGATTTGTCACAAATAGCATTCCCAATAGATAAGAATGATTATACGGTAAAGAGCATAATTTATATATCTCCAGCACTATGCTTTTGTCACTGCCATCGTTAAGGAATTTGACACGTTTGCAGGAGAACAATATATGTCAACTGAAATATATACCAATTAGCCATAAATGGGACACTGAAATGAATGATGCATGTGCATGCTATACTTACAAGTAATAACACGCGGTTTAAAGTCGCTCGCGTTTTCAAACAAGAGTTCTTTTTATGTTGTCATTTAAAAAATCTAATATTTCAAAAGGTCAGGAATAAACAGCACCATTAGCATTAAAAGCTAGCTAAAGGGAAAGTAATTTGTTGTTCATTTAACATTGCATTTTATGTAATAGCTTTGTAAAGTGTTCGGAGGGGGGTGAAGAGAGATTTTAACTCTGCTAAAACAAGATGACGGCAGCTCCGGTTCATTATTAAAAGGAGATTTTTATTATGCTATTGTCAACTTTAATGTCTTGATTCTGTTAGCTGTTTGTTAAAATTACATGGGCTGCTGAAGTGGCTATGGCAAAGGATAATGCAGGGAATATCATGACTGTCAAAACAATTGTGTAGGCAAGAATCTGCTTATACTAAGGTAAAGGAACAAAAAGACAAAGGAGAAACTCTTCTGCAGTGTTAGGAAGTTAATAACTCTGTTGAGGTTTCCTCAGCAGGAGGTGCTGAGATCAAGAAGCCAAATTCTAGGAGACAAATTGTCAAGGCAGAAGGAAGCAGGCAATGTCAAAGGGATGAAGGGCACATGGAAACCCGACTTCAGGTGATGACTCTGGCACCTATGGCTACATGTTCTCTGGGTAAACCTCTGTTTATCTCCCTGAAGAGGGGATGTGTGTTCTTCCTTGGACTGGTTGATATGAATGTGGAAGTGTGTAGAGTCCTGTGGTTGGATCCTTAGCCTCCTCCTCAGCTGCAGAAAGCTGAGAAAGGTTTTGCACGAGCAACCCGAAACTGGACTTCCCATAGCCTGAGGCAGGGTTCACATTCTTGAACTTATAAAGCCCAATTTTCTATAAGGTTGACCACAGATGGGAAGAAATAGAGCCAAAATAGGCTTTAGCCTTTTCCCCTCATGGACAGCACAGTCTGGGAAGAAAATATGCAAAGCAAATTTTTCTGTTATGTGCTTGCTTCTGCCATGTGGAGCTGCACTGGGACGGAAGCAACATAATGACAAGAGAAGCAGCAGCATTAGGGTAACAAACAACTGGTCTTTTCCAACCTAATGATTATGTGATAAGCACTTCAGTGAAACTTCACTAATATTTGAAATTTGCTATTTTCTATACTCTGTCTCAGATTAATTCTGTCCACATCGCATGGTACAAGCTTAGTTCAGTATTAACATAGCAAAACACATCGCTGGGTCTCCATCATGCTCATTGTTGCATCTTTCACAGGTAATTAAAATTAAACATCTGTCCTTAACTACTTGCCCTCCTATCTCTGTTTCATCTTCATCTGGGTTTAACCTTCAGTTTGATTAAGAACATCGATTTTCTTAATCATCTCCTTTCCTTCTACTCACAAACAGGGATGCTTTCTCTTGGTACTGCCCAGGAACCACTCTCCAAATTCTGTTACGTGCCCCCTTTCCTTTTCTTGTCTGAAATTACTTTGAAACAGGCTGACATCAGGGGAATTTTTCAACAGGCTTTGGCTCACTCACTCCTAAAGCTACTTCAAAAATTCTGTCTGTAGAGAGCTATCCACAGAATTAACCTGTTCCACCCAAACCAGCAAAAACCCCAGCACACATTTCGACTATTGTAACTGTAATGACTGCAGATGCCAGGGCTTTATGCATGTGTAGCTTTTATTGGCAGCAAGGTTTTAGGCATCCATACACGCTGTTAGCAAGCAGTAAGAGTCTGCAGAACATCCTCCCTCACCGTCTCAGAGCCACAGAAATGGAACCTGAAGAGAAACAATATAAGCACTTTGAGTTGTCAACATTTGCTGAGATCATACAAGTGGTTATTGAACTGGTTTTATTAGGTTTCAATATTTCAACCTGATTTGTCATTTGACACAATTGAACGCAGAATATTTTGAGCTCCTAAGTCTGAAATATTACTGTGGTGGAAAGCATTGATGGACTGTATTCATCCTGGTTCACTGCCTGCCTTACAGTTCCTTTTTTTCCACCCCTGTGTAGATGCTCACAGCTACGTGTGCAAAGGCTGTGATTCAATAGAAGAGTGAGCACCTGGCTACAGGAATATGCTTCATCAGCGATGTGCTTTGGTGAACAGGTGATACAACTGCACTTAGGACCTTTGCTTAAAGGTACTGCTGCTGGACTGTGGTAATTTTGCTTTGTGTGAAGCTGTGTCCATCTCCCATATTGTCTTTTAAATGGTGGCATTTTAACTATGAATTTGCATATGGATCTAAAACATATACTGTACCTCCTCTTCAGATATCCAGCCATCGGGTGGATAAAATAACCGATAAGAAAACAAAGGAGTTTGTTTTAAATAGTCCAGGAAAATGAGTAAAAATGGATCAGTAAATCATACTTCTATAATCTGAATATCCAAGCCATATTCTACATTAGAAATCAGTTTTATCCTCTTTTCCTGGGTAGCCTTTTAAGCGCTGCTTCCAAGTATTAGTCTTGCTCATTGGAAGGACAGGTTTATTATCACTGTCCTCTTTTGTCAATCAAGATCTCAGGGACCACCAATATCAATCAAAGACTGATGTCAGCTGACATCAAATCAGACGTCCTGTGTGAGCTCAGGCACAGGTAACCAGTTCTTGTGGACAATAGGAGCTTGGCAAGAATGATGCTGACAACCCAAGCCAGTGCTAATCTTTCTTACGCAAAGGGTTATACAGGACATTTGTTCTTCTGAAGCCTGGAAAGAGGTTAAGATTCCCTTTGAAGTTATTTAAGGCAAAGGGTTGAAGTAGGAGTGAAATGAACTATGGATCAAAAGTATCTTGAAAGGAAGGAAATAAAAGGTTTTCTTGAGAGCCTTTGAACGCTTTAAACAGCTTTTCTTGCGAATTGCTTTTATACCACATATAATTTTGTCACCTACCCTCCTAAGCAACTTTCAAGATTTTAACAATGGATATACTCACTCTTTTCCACTTTCTCCGGATTGCACTGTGATATTTGCAGCTCCTAATTTAGGAAGAGTTGGA
Organism: Phaenicophaeus curvirostris; assembly: GCF_032191515.1. Classification (NCBI taxonomy): domain Eukaryota; kingdom Metazoa; phylum Chordata; class Aves; order Cuculiformes; family Cuculidae; genus Phaenicophaeus; species Phaenicophaeus curvirostris. The sequence goes on along the minus strand of NC_091400.1, from coordinate 9,412,124 downwards.
TTTATCCAGTTGTTGTTCCAAAGAAATTTAACCTTAGTAACTGTTCCAATATTAACTTCGGCATCAATGAACTTTGTGTAAGTATTGTCTGGTTGGAGGGTTCCCCTGTAAGAAAGGACATTTTACGATTGTGAGGCACGCTGGCGTTTAGTATTACTTACCAGTCATATCAACTAATTGGTTGTTGTAGGAAGTGAGGAGAAATTTAGCGGATAGACAATATTTAGCTTATAAAATGGTAACAAACAACGTTATTGCCAGTTTTCCAACGCTATTCATCCCAAATCAGTGCTTGTCAGAAGCAACAAAGGCCTGATGTGCTGCAGTCACACTTCACTGTGAAGACCCTGTTGCAGGAAAAACCCCTTGGAGAAATCAGTGCTTGCTCCCTATTGCTTCTGCAGGCAGGGTTTTTCTGAACGTAGATGACATTTTCCTTTAATGTTAATTAATTTATATGATACAGATGCTGGATTTGTTTGGGATGACCAAAAGGATTATCCACCAGCTGCTCAGCTTGATTTTGCAGTAGAGGTTCCCAGGCTTGCAGCACTGTGGCCAAGTTAAATGTGCTTTTGGATAAATGTAGTTTATTATCTGGCTACTTATTTCACATCACATCAATATAGCAGTAGTAGTAGTAAAACGTGAGATAGCTTTAGCAGCAACATTTTAAAGCCTATGAAAGACAAAGAGATCAGAACACTGCTACTGTAGAGTAGAGACCTTGTAGAGAGCAAGACCTTGGTCATACAGCAAGCAAGCGACACCAAATTCTAACATTTTAAAGTCCTGCATTCTAAACTTAAGCCATCAAATCCAGAGTGAGTGAATTGTCACAGGGTTTACATCGGGGGTAGAATGTGATCTATAAGTAAGACCAATTTAAACAGAAACACTAATTGAAAATGTTAATATTATATTGAAAATATTAATTAAGCACTCTTAAACTGAGGTTTCTTTTCTGTTGAAGTTTGAACTTACTCAAAAATCTGGTGCTGCCTTGTGTTCCCATCACTCCCATAGAGGGCAATATTTACATATCCTTTAACTTTTTTGTTTCCAGAGAGCGTCACGCTTACTTTGTACCTCCAAACTGCACAGAAGAATACAGTAAGTTAGATTGCACTCAGGGAGAAACAGTCTCCATAATGTCAAGTGGGTTTTTTGGTGTGTACAGTGTATTTGAAAGAAAAAGAAAGTTATCCTATGCAGGGACAGGAGCTGGAATTAATGATCCTTGTGGATCCTTTCCCCACTGTGGACATTCTATGATTCTGTACATCGCCCATCCTCCTTTCTCCATGCACATTGTAGAGCAGCCCACCAAACCTCTCATGACCTCCCTTGGACTCTACACTTTGTCAACATCTTTCCTTTAGCAGGGGGCCCAAAACAGTGTACTGGTGTTGGAGCAGAAGAGGGAAAGGCATGGAAAGCCATTGCATTGCTATGAGATCTGTTCACCTGTGAAAATTAATGAAAAACAGGAAAATAAAAAAAAATGTTTAAAAGGAGTGGATAGTTATGGAAGCAATCAAAACTCACGAGCAAAATCCTTGGCCTCTCCAGTATTCAGGTAAAGTTTCACAAAACTATTTTTAAATTTCCCTTTGAATTTATCTGCATAGTGGCCCATATTTGGGCATCCTTCTTTTGGGCACGGGAAACAGGTTTCCTAATGAGAACAAATATATCCATTAATAAAATTATCCATCCAGGCAAGAAAATTTAAATTAGTCATAGATCTTAGTTTTGACAAACACCTAACTGGCCCTGTATCACAGCTTCAACAAATTTCAAGTAATCCTTTCTGTGACTTGAGATAGATCATACAAGGTAGGCAACTTTCTCAAAGGCTCTGACTTTTCAGGGCATTGTTTTTATCCTTGTGCATTTTAACTCAATCCAGCCACATCAGTGACATCTTTGAACAGTCTTGAACTGGAGCAGGGAGGAGGAGGTGTCCTTCCCAGCAACTGATGAGCAAGAATAGTATCTTATACCTAACCTCATACCTTCAGGTTGGGTCAAGGAAGGCTCTGTCTTGAAAACAAAGCTCATTCTTGTCATGAAAGCAGCTTTCTACTAGGTGACAGAAGCAGGCAGTCTCCTTTTCTCAAAGCCATCTGAGAAGTGTGATCTCCATCACGTGCTCAGAATGTATAAAGATCAGTATAAGCATTATGTAAGTTTATAACTCGGTCTGTGCTGCCTGTAGGATATGATGAGCCCACTACTTCCTTGTTACTCTTAGGCTGTAGTTCCCTGTTTGGGATGGGAAAAGGCTTTGTGACCTAGTCCATCAACCATTGGCTTCATCCCTGAAGCCATCTGAAATCACCCAAGTACTTTGACCACAGACTTACCCCATCAGGCCACCACATTTTAATTTTACTTGTTGTTTGGAAAAGAAGACATTTAAGCTATGTTTGAAAGCTCATTTGCTGCAGTATGGGATTCCACTCATTGCTGTTGGACAAATACATTCGATGATGTGGGCAGGCTCTCCTCCTCACCTCTTCCCCAGTTTGATGCAGCAGAGCAGGCCTGGGGAAGCTACCTCAGGTCCAGTACAACCTCAGTGCTGTCGCATCAGCACAGAACCAGGGATGTCCCTGTTTTTTCATTGCCTTTTCCCACTTTGACCCATGCTGGCTGCCCAAGCTATAACACTTCAGGACGTTTGACACTTAGCTTTCCTTACAGATGTACTTGTTAGGTGCAAGCTATCATAAATTGGACTTATGATGTATAGATAAGAGCCACTATTTTTATACAGTCCATCCTCAGGCTCTGTGAAATACTTACAGTTTCAAAAACATTGTATGCAGCACAAGGATAGCCTAGAAATCCATCAGGATAAATGATGCTGTCAGAGTAATACTTGTAACTCCGTAAATGATTGCAAGCCACAAAGTCCCGAGTGCCTGTGAAAAGATGCTCCCAGGTTAGTTCTTCCGTATGTTCACATCAGAGGAAAGATATTGGCACAGCCCTTGCCACATCATTGGGATACATCATTCCACCTGGAAAGCCAACCCCCCCTAATTCTTGGAGTGTCAAACATAAGGTTTGAAGCTTGCTTTAGAGGTGAATTGATGTTCTGAGTTTGACTGACTCAACAGGTATAAAATGCAAACTTGGAATGCTTTGTGGAGACTGACTGTGCAGCTCAGTTCAGCCCCTGCTCTCTCCTCCCCTCACAAACACTTATTCAAGCAATCTAACCGAGTTTCACAATGGAAAGGAGAGCTTCATAAAGCAGGTCTTTTGTAGGCAACGGTTGCATTACCATAACAAAAGAAAACCCAGTGCAAAAGTATTTAACAGTGAACTTCCTAGGGAAACGCTGATTTTCTCCAGCTGAGGACTTCAAAACAAAATTATTATCGTTTGGAGAGTTTTCAGAAAGGGAGATACTTAAAATTAAATTAATGAATATATTGTTTTCCTTTACATTTCCTTTGTTTGCCTGACTTCGAGTTAAAAAGAAGATCATATACAGGACACGTTTTTCTTTGTGCTTTAATTCCCCAGTATCGATAACAAGTTTACGCTGTATATATAAAAGTAATGCCTCCAGCTGCAATGAATAAAACCCGGAGAAAAAGGCTGGTTATGACAAATAACTTCATGATTGCTAGAGTTTAAGGTATTTCCAGTAATGTAAGAAAGGGCTTGGATAATATACTGAAAAATCTCTATTGCAGAAATCTTAGTTTGTTTTTTTAGAGATTGTGTGCAACTTAACTTTATAAAGACACGTAGAAAAGTTGTAATAGAGCTCTTATTAGAACCACATAAACCCACAAAGAATGGTGTATTGGAGCAGCTACATGCCAATATTTTTTTAGCTGGCTAAAACCAGACACAATGACATTGCATTAATCCAACCCAGATTGTAATAGGTAATTCAAAATAAAAATAATTGCTCTATCTCAGCAGAGCTGCAGCTGAAGATACCCTCACAGAAGTAGCGGCAGGCATCATCCCCTGCTCCACCCAGCCCGGCTGCTGGGCAACAGAAACAAAGCCTGTTGTTACAGACCCTTCCAAATCTTTGGCTCAGTTTCTGTAACTTTTGTTTCTGCTATCAGATGCTCGACAGGAAGCATATTTGTCCAGAAGTAAACCCTTTGCCTTGTTTATTTTTGAGTAAGCTGTGGAAAATGGTGTGGTTTGAGCAGATTAACAGTTTCACTGCACTCCACAGGGGACACTCCAAAAGCTAATGCAAACCACCTGAATTTAGAGAAGTTAATTGTGAGGGGAAATTGTAATGCAATCAACATACTTACCTTCCCAGATGCCATCAAGATCCACAATCTGTGAAACAGCATTCTTCTCACACCCTGGCATTTGCTCCCCTCCATTAGGATAAAAGTCAAGGTGCCCTATAGCTGGCCTCATCCCAAAACCTAAAGCATTTAAAGCAGAGGTAAGCATGTTTTAAATTAATATTGCCTGATATGTCTAGCAATTGGCTTGAAGTTTGTATGCATTTGGCATTTTATGATTATGAGCTGTTAGTGACCAGTTGACGTGTTTGTTCTGTGTCTATGCACCTCCCAGCACAAGTGAGTCTTGATGGATGAGCAGGAAGCGTCACGGGGCATCAATAATTTGGTATTAACACATTAGAGTTGAATACTCACCTAAGTAGGGGATTGTGGGAGCTGAATCTGTGTGAATAACATCTACAAACTCTGCATCAGACTTATCCAGTCTGACTTCAATTGGAGTGCCTTGAAAATAGGGTTGAGCAGGGTCCAGTCCTGAAATAAAAAGGCTGGTGTTATGTAAAGAGATATAGGTGTATTGTTTTATATAATACTGTGACTGCATACAATGACTATGACTTATATAGTTGCCCATAGTTTTTGGTATCTAAGTAGTACAGGCACTACAAAATGATGATATATGCTCTTTCTTATTAAGCGGCTTTTCTCCCTGGAAGGAGAAAGGGTTACTTGTGTGAAGGTTATTAAATTTTACTGATTTACTTCAATAATGAATCCCAGCACTTGGACATAATTTTTATTATAAAAAACAACTGAACTTCTCTTTAATAATGTTGTTCAAATTGAGGTTGCTGTCTCTGCATCCCATGTAACTGATCTATCTGCACAGTTTCTGAAGTAGCTTGTTTGAGAGTGAGTACTCAAGGAGGAATTGATGCTGATAGCACCCCATGTGTTTGGAGGTGCCCAAACCAGCCTGTCTTCTTCTGCCTCCAGTCAGATTTTGGAAATACATCTAGTTTTGAAATTACAGTCTTTGCTTTTGGTCCTAGCACAAAACAGAATTCATTTGTTTCCCAAATTACCACAGCAATTCCAGGAAATTGCAAAGTCCTGCAAATTGCACAGTTTATACTGCCTTATACTGGCATCTCCTGTTGTCCCTGGGCAGCAAAATTGGTTTTGCTTTTAGACTGAATTTTGTAGACTACTAGTCCAAGGTTCGTGGAGCCTGAAATCCCTGAGGAAAACTAACAATTGAAAAGGGCTGGGTTAATAATATCCAGAACTGTCCTTTGTGTATGAAAGGTCACTCTGCTTAATACACACTGCCCTTGGCACCACCTGCATGATGAGTAAGGAGACCAAGCCCATGGCTTTAAACTCTGAAAGTGCTGAACATGTTAAAAAACATGCTAAAAACTGCGGACTGCATGGTGAGTCACCTGTGTTTTGAGAAAGAATTGGTCTGATCACAAGTTTAGCTGATAATACCTCAGTTTTGTTTTCTGGGAGGATCATAGAGTCATAGAACGGTTTGGGTTGGAAGGAATCTTAAAGATCATCCAGTTCCAATACCCCTGCTGCGGGCAGGAACACCTCCACTAGGTCAGGTTGCTCAAAGCCCCATCCAACCCTGCCTTGATCACCTCCGGGGATGGGGCAGTTGGAAACTACTGGAAATTTTCAAATACTCAGAATGGTGTGATGTATTGCAAGGGCCCTTCTGGTTCTGTTAGCTCTATAAGGCCTTTCCTTTCCTGTATAAACATATGCAAGCAAAATAATCATCACGTTGATTGTTTTCCCACACTTACCAGGGCACCATTCCTCAGTGTACTGTGCGAAGAGGGGAAGGTTTTATTATCCAAATTACCTTTGACTAAACTACAGCCCGCAGTCAGATACAATGGTAAGAAGAAATGAACAGCAATGTTTTGTGAAGCACGGGTTTCTTTAGCATGAGATTTGATTTAAGTCACTGACTTACCAGTTATTCTTCCGATCCCTGGTGTCCTCCTGCCAGCCTCACCTGCCGCATGTGCCCCAAGGCTGTGGCCAATAATGTGAACATTGGCTGGGGAATATTCATATTTTTCCTGAGAAAACAGCAATATGAGAAATTACTTTATGTGTTTTCATCAGCAACAGGAAGTGTAAAAAGGGGCTAAAAAACTACTTTGAATTTGACTACAGACTCGAGAACTCCTATAGGATTTCAGCATCTGTTTGCTAGTTTAGGTTCTGATGTCTAATACATAGATTTTTCAGAACTCCTTATTCAGATGCTGTCCTCATTTGGAGGCTGTTAAAACCCTAGACAGCTCTAGCAATAGGATCCTGAGAGGCTCTGTATCCTTTTTACATCCTAGACCCATTAAGATTCACAGGATGCTTCTCTGGCTTGCAAGATTCAGCCAGAAAGAAACTCCTAGGTACACCTGGCAGGTCGGGCACCACGTGCAACTGGAGGAAGATGTGAGAGCAGAGTTGCCTGCAGCCTTTTTCAATGCTACATCATTGGCTGCAATGCAGATGTAGTGTGAGACACGGCTCAGATCACTCCTAGCCCCAGTGTACTATCCGCTTAAGTGATGCATAGCTCTCTTACAGGGAAATGCGTCTTGATTAAAAGAAGGCTTCAAACCAAGCATCACTTCCCACATGAAGAAGGCTAGAAGTATCTTCCATGGATTTAGGTGCTGTGAACAACTCCTTTCCCCTTAGGCTGGGTCCTGTTTGTCCCCAGAGCGTAGTTGTCCTCCAGCCACTGCTGTCTGTGAGCTGGCTCTTGAGGATGCCAGGTAGCCCTTTGCTAGATTTGGTCTCTGTGAAAAGGCATTTTGTTGGGTCTGTTCTGTCCGAGTATTTAAAACTACACAACATTTTGCATCCATTAACATCTACGGAATAACTGTTTGGCTGTGCCATGTCTTGTAGCACTTCATGTTCCCAAGTTAGCTATCGGTGCTGTTTTGACATAGTTCTCTAACTTCAGGGAAAAAAAAAAGGTCTGTTTTCAGTAAAACTTCTAAAATAATCACTAAGTAGAAGACAGTGTTTTCTGCTTGTTACTTCCACATTCTTCAAAGTTCTTGAATCTTATTTATTTCAAACCAGCTTTAGATCTATGGATTTATAACCAGAAGATTCTTACCTTAAGAACTTTTACAAAATAAGCTAATTCAGCTCCCACAACACGGACATTGTTTGATGCCTGGGTGTACTGACATCTCGCACCTCTTTTCCAGTTGACACAGATACAGTTCACGTCTTCCACTGTAAGCATCCTCTGTTTTGTAAAACAAAAGTAAAAGCCAAAGGGCCACAGTAAATACAATCTGGAAATAATTCGTGTTGCTTAGAATCATAGAATCATTGAGGTTGGAAAAGACCTCTAAGATCACCCAGCCCAACCTCCAGCCCAACCTCACCATGCCTGATTAAACCATGTCCCAAAGTGCCATGTCTACATGTTTTTTGAACCTCTCCAGGGATGGCAACTCCACTTCCCTGGGCAGCCTCTTCCAATGCTTCACCACTCTTTCAGTAAAGATTTTTTTCCTAATATACAATGTAAGCCTACTCTGGCACAACTTAAGGCCATTTTGTCTTGTCCTGCTTACTCAGCTCATAAATATCCCAGGAATTTTTATGAGAACGTTTTAAGAACCAAAACCTTAGGGTGCATATATGTGGTCATACCTTCTCACAGGTGTATTAATGCTCATGTAGTACAGAACTAGGGGCCTATGCTGTGTTAATTGCCACGCTGTCATTTCAAGCACTCATAGCACTATTTTTTCAAAAGGAAAACTTGTAAATAATCATGCAAGGTTTGATTGAAATTAAAAATTAGAAGTATGTAACTCTAAATAAGAGCTCTACTTATGCAATAATTCACTTAAGCAATTTAAAAGTACTTCTGTAATTCAATTACAAGTTATATTTTTCATGACAAAAATCAAGAGTGTTTTCTGATACAGATTTGTAAAAAAGAGATTGTGTTTTTGTAAGAGGTTGCATGAATTCTTGCTGTCACTGAGTATTCATTTCAGATTTATGGCTTTGTTTGGGAATAAAGGCAGTTTTATTCTTTCTTTGGGAAGATATGGGCAGATAGTATCTTATCTGCCACAGAATCTGCAGCTTTGCTTTTCTTCTATGAGCTGGATTGTTTGGCTAAATATATTTTGCTTTAGCAGCTGTGGTATATTTATTCTTCTTTGCTTTATGTTGGGCATTATAAAGTATCCAAACCAAGTTATAACTCTCAAAGGACAACAAAAGGCAATAGATTTGTCTGTGGCTATGTTAGAAATAGTAAAAATAAATGTGCAGATAGGATAATTACTTAATGGGAAGGAAAGTAAAGAACAGATACACATAGGAAGGCTGATGTATTCACAGTCCTAGTTACTCCACTCTTTAATTAAAAGATTCACCGAGACCGTTTTTTTAAAAAAATAGATCAGTGCATTGTGATAAAATATGGGCCACCGTAATAGCAGAAGAATTTAAAGATTTATCTTATGCCTCTACATCCTCATGAAAATTGATCAAAAAGTTTTAAGGAACAAACCAAATGAAAATATGAGCTATCTACTTGATTGTGAGGCTCTAGGAAAAAAATCTCTATTTTATGAGTGGAAAATAGGAATCTAGGAATTATAAAAATATTAATCTGTTTTGAAAAAATTATTAAGTAACAAATCCAACAATCATTCCTCAAGTGATAATCAACATAGATATTTTTTAAATAAAAAATTGTTAAATAAAATTAATTTCCTTTTGATGTAGTATCAAAGGGAAGTGGGTAACAAGGATGCGATAAATATGAAATAACTTGATTTTAGTGGACTTTCACATTGTTTTCATAGTGTTCTTTTAAGTAAGACAGGCATAAAGAATTTAAACAAAATTGTGGTTATGTGACTAGTCCATTGGAAAGCTATTTTGCTCTTTGTGCTGTGTGACTAATAGCTTTCATCAGGTGCAGCTGCAATAGAAAGCATGTTTGGAGGATTTGAGAGGACCACAAGCTGGAATTGCAACTTTGTGTGGGGACAGGATTAAGAAATAACTTGGGGAATGAGCACAAAAATCAATAAAGCAGAGTGCTTTATGTCATTTGCTGTTCACAGCGAGTCCTGGATTGAAAGCTTTGTTCAAAATGATCCCCTTGAGGTCCCTTCTGGCTGTACATTTTTGCAGCTTTCTTGTTTCTGTTAAGGGTCAGCTCTTGGCTGCAGCCTCCCCCAACCAGGGGGCAGCCCATGCCTTTGTGATGGGCTTCCTACATCTAGAAACCTGTTTCTTGTCTGAAGAAATATGATGCAATAATTATGAGTCCACAGCTATTTCTGGAATCACCTTTGTTCCTAGGAGATATCTTGCTCCAAGAAAAAGTATCTTTTACAATGAAAAAGGGCATTTATGGAGCCCAATCCTGTTGTCACTCACTTCACTAAAAAGAAGACTTTGATATGTTTTACTTGATGCTTTTCATCAAGGTTTACATATTTAAGTTGCTAACAAATTCAAAACCACTGGCTTTCCCCACCCCCACCTCTTATCGCTACCATTGCCACAAGAGAAATAAGTTAGAAAGAGAGAGAATGGATAATTCATAGGAAGGTGCTTATAAAAGCAAACTAGGGGACTTCACAGGGACAAGATTCCCCTCTGGTACCTACCTTGCACATGTCTGACAGCCAGTTTTCTTCTCCATTATCTATAAATCCGTGTATGATAAACCTGGTTATCCTACTTGCATTAAAGTTTGAGTAGTCAATTGTTACGGCATCAACTGCAGAGATCTCCTGTTGTAGATATTAAATTAATAAGCAGTTAAATATTCTTTCTGTAAGGAATTCATCGGAATTCCAAAGGCTTGAACTACGTTCATCTGTACAGGTGTTTAAAAGCTATGCAATGTTAAACTTATTTGCAAGTGTTTCCATGACTGTGGCTTAAGGTCTGTATCTCCATTCAAAGCAAGCTTTGATGCATATCTTGGGGAAGCCATAACTTTTAGTGTGTTTTCATCTTATTTGTGGGAAAAATATTAGCTGATGTTTTTAAAAATGCTGAATTTCTGAGTACTTTTTCAATAGCTATATGGGAAACATGGGGGAGGGCTGGAGGAGGATGAGAATTCTGCCTCAGGGACCCTGCCAAGCAGCTGGAAGAGGTTTTATAGAATCATAGAATGTCCTGAGTTGGAAGGGACCCACAAGGATCATTGAGTCCAACTCCTGTCTCTGCATGGACAACCCCAACATTCACAATGTGTGTCTGAAGGCATTGGCCAAACGCTTCTGGAACACTGTCAGGCTTGGTGCCATGACTGCTTTCCTGGGGAGCTGTTCCAGTGCTCCACCACCCTCTAGGTGAAGAACTTTTTCCTAATATCCAGCCTAACCCTTCTCTGGCATATATTTCTGCCATTCCCTCGGGTCCCATGATTGCTCACCAGAGAGAAGAGAGCAGCATCTGCTCCTCCCCTTGTGAGGAAGCTGTAGACCATGATGAGGTCTCCCCTCAGCCTCCTCTTCTCCAGGCTGAACCAACCAAGTGACTTTAGCCGCTACTCATATGGCTTCCCCACTAAACTAACATTATTTCTAACAAAGTGGAGATTTGGCCATTTCTAACGCTTTCCAGGAACATAGCTGGACCCTGTGTTTATTTACTCTTTTTCTATGTGATCTACTAATGTTTAAACTGCAATAGGTCTTACTTGAAAGCTATTAGGATTTTGTCTTGTGTACAGGAGGAAGTGAATGTCTGTGTCTTCTGGACTCCAGGGTAGCTTATGCACTGGTCTTTCCACAGTCCCAGACCATGGTATATCATCTGAGAAACATCCAATCCTGTCATAGCAAACTTCTTTACCTGTAGCATACAGATCACATCAGTAACACGGGAATAAGCAAAGATGTGGAGCAGGCTAGTCATATCTCACAGCATCTCTCCTCTGGAGATCTCTTGGTTTCTTGAAAATTCTGTGGCTTACAGAAAGCAAAGATCAGCAATTTCCATTTCTTGTATCTTGAAAGGCTCTGGCTTGCCCCAAGGAAAGTAGCCACCCTATTGCACATGAGCAAAGTATTCATAGAATCGTAGAATGTTTGGGGTTTGAAGAGACCTTTATGGGTCACCTAGTCCTCTTAACGCCCATTCAGTGAAGTTCCACCATGGACATCCAGTACCACACCTTGGGTATCTTTTCCCATCTGCGCTTTGCCTAAGGCAAAGACAGCTGATGAGTTTCTCCTTATACCAAGCCAAGATCTTGCAAAAATCCAGCAATAACTTGAGACTGTGCTGAACACCTGATTACACTGTATACAAGAAGTCTTATACAAAGCAGTGGCTCCTGTGGAATATAAAGCTATACTCTCATTAGACTGCCTCTGCTCCCTTCCCCCATCTCCTTTCTCCATTTCCATCATTAAGGAAGAATACAACAAATAAATCCCGAGGTTTGGTATAGCAATACCTTTGCTCTGAGATAGAAAACACCAGAATTTCCTAGGGTGGGATTTCCAGAGTGCAGAAGAGGAAAGACAACAATTGCAGAATTGTCTCCCCGTTCTTGTACAGGAAAGTGAACTAAGTAACCTCAGTCTCTAAGTTTTAAGGCACCACGATTTGCGTTGGAACGGACCTTAAAGCTCATCCAGTTTGACCACCCCTGCCATGGGCTGGGACACCTTCTCCTGGATCAGGTTGCTCAAAGCCTCATCTGACTTGGCCTTGAACACTCCCAGGGATGGGGCAGCCGTGACTTTTCTGGGCAATATATAGAATAATATCTCACAAAATATAGCAGCATAGAAAATCTACATAACTATTAACCCCATATGCTTACCTTCTGCTGCACTGAGCAGAAATAGTGCAAGGATCCAAATTCCAGGCATCTAGAACAGTAGGAAAAGAAGTGACTGGATTAGCAAGTGCACTTAGCTTTTCTGGTGCTGAGCTTTCTCAGGATGAAAAAGGTGCTGTATCTGTCTTCTCTATAACATGTACCTATGACCGCTGCTTATGCGAGATGTGTGTGAGTTGGCTCTATGTTTGCCTGCTCTGCCAGAGATTGTGGGGCTCTGAAATCTATTAAAGCATAGCTTAAATCCAGAGTGATTTTTGTCCTATTGAGGCTGCCAATGTGAGCTGCCATTTCCATTTATACTGCTGTGTCTTGGGAAGCCACATACCTAATGAGGTAAAAGGAAAAATGCCTGAGCTACTTACAGTGTAGCCTTGAAGCCCCATGCACTCATGTGCAAACTTTGCAAGTACTTTTATACTCTGCTTTATCCTTGGAAATGTTCCCAGAAAGATAGGAGCACTTATTTCAGATTATAGTTTATAGTTAAGCTGGAAAACAACTTAAAGTGTTGGTTTCTCAGGAAAACACCAAAATCCACGAACACAGATTTCTTGAATTGGTGTTCTGGAGCTCTAAGTAGGATTGGAAGTCCAGAGGCAGGGCAATTCCCAGGGCTGCAACATATCAGGAGTGGGACATTAGAAAGAATTGTGTAGGTCTGTGTGGCAGTGCATATTTAGGTACTTGCCTTGGCTAGGAAGGCTCTTGGTTTTATTGATGCGTAGTTGGAATGTAGGGGTCTACTTTGAGTATCCTCTTTAAGTCTCCACCTTTGCTCTGCATCAAGTGACTTTGGATGCAGAATGCTCTTATGCTTCTGGATCCTCTGTGTTCATTTCATGACATCAGCTCAATTTGGTGAAGCCTTATCCCTTTAGGAAAACTTCTTTATGGACCTGGTAGGAATTTTCATAGTGAAAGAGTCTGATTTCCTCCTGGTATCACTCATTTCCTTGTTGAAATGAGTAGGAGGACAGCTGTCTAACCCTTTGAATACTTTCTATACTATCCATGTAGCCCAAGTTTTCATATAGCCATAGAATTATAGAATAGTTTGGGTTGGAAGGGACCTTAAAGGTCATTCAGTTCCAACCCCCCGTGTTGTGGGCAGGGACACCCTCAACTAGGTCAGGTTGCTCAAAGCTAAGGGACATGGTTTAGTGTTTGATAGGAATGGTTGGACTCGATGATCTGGTGAGTCTCTTCCAACCTGGTTATTCTATGATTCTATGATTCTAAGCCTCATCCAACCTGACCTTGAATACCTCCAGGGACAGGGTATCCACTACTTCTCTGGGCAACCTGAGAAAGACCTTCTCCTCTGAGCGATGAACTGTGCAAACATGCCGGAAATAATAGCAATAATATGAAAAATTCTCCTAGAGATAGTGATATGGCTACTTTGTGTAATGATGCTACAGAACTCAGTGGGTCATTCTACTAGAGGCATCAACTAAAAGGTGAAAAAGATCATGTGCAGGCTGAGGTCTGGGAACCCCTTGGTGCTGTTCATCTCTAGGAGGTGGCTATAGGGGAATTAGAGAAGAAATGAGACCTCCGCTATCTTTTCACCTAGAAAGCTTTATCAGCTTGGCTATGCTTTCTGGCTATATCCAGGTATCTTTGCAGAGCTGACCTTCCAGCCTCTGGGAATAGCCAAATGGATACCAGCTGTGTGTATAGGTATTACACTACTATCATCCATGCCAGTGGAGTTTATTTCTTTAAACAGTAGTGAAGTTATTAATTTTTCTTTGATACCGATTTAGAGCTCAATACTCCAGTCCTTAATTGAAGAGTCATATTGGTTTGTAAATATGTTTATATCAGTGGTACAGGAGAATGTGTACATGCCCTAGTACACTGATGGGTTTAAACACTTGTTCAAAATGAAGGGAGAATTAGTCTTTCTCATTTTTTTTTCTTATAAGAGCTGATAGAAAACATTTGAGTTAGGATTTTGTCATAGTTGTCTGTGGCTCTCATTCAATACAGTACTAACACTAGGCAAACAATAACTAGATGGTTCCTTGGTCCGTGGGCAGATGGGTTTCAGCTGCTTGCTTTTCCTTTGGGAAGAAGAGTTAGGGCTGGAATGCAGGGCCTTCAGTACAATGCAGGCTGCTCTCTGGACCTGGAGGAACTGTTCTGGTCCTTGTGGCCACACAGTCCAGGGCTGCTGGAAGAAAGATGGCTTTTGAGAAAGAAAGGGAATAATAAAGGCCCAGTGATATTTCTGCAGTCCTGAAGAAGTTGTAGCCTGGAATAGGAAGCAAGTAGAGGAGAGGACTGGATTTATTGTGAAGGTGGGAGGTACTGGCCCAGGTTGCCCAGAACAGTGGTGGCTGCCCCATCCCTAGAGGTGTCCAAGACCAGGTTGGATGAGGCTTTGAGAAACCTGATCCAGTGGGAGGTGTCTCTGCCCAGGGAGGTTGGAACTGGATGATCTTTAAGGTCACTTCGAACCCAAGCAATTCAATGATTCTGGGACTGCAGGATGCCATGGCTTCCTCCTGGGATACGGCACAGTGCTTCCCAGCATTGTCTACGCTTCCCTTGCCACCTGTCAGATTCCTGCACTACTTGGGACTTGCAGATCTGTGTTGGCTAAACTTCAGGTTTGTGTTTAATTATGCTTTTGATTTCATGCATGGTTTGTGTTTAGTCAAAGATGCATCATTGGCTATTGTTCTTTTTTAAAAAATATTTCATTCAGATATTTATACTGATTACACATAATTTTAATATTGCATTTCTACTCCCATGTCTTAGAATCATAGAATGGTTTAGGTTGGAAGGGACCTTAAAGATCATCCACTTGAAACCCCCTGTCAGTGGCTGGGTCAGGTTGCTCAAAGCCCCATCCAACCTGGCCTTGAACACCTCCAGGGATGGGGCACCCATGACCTCCCTAGGCAACATCTGCCAGGCCCTCCCCACCCTCACTGAAAATGTCTTCCTAAAATCTCATCTCAATCTCCCCTCTTTCAGCTTAAATCCATTCCACTTCGGTCTATCCCTGCACTCCCTGATCAAGAGCCCCTCCCCAGCTTTCTTGTAGACCCCTTTCAGTACTTTCAGGACTGGGAGCTGCTCTAAGGTCTCCCTGGAGGCTTTTCTTCTCCAGGCTGCACAACCCGAACTCTCCCAGCCAATCCTCATATGGGATGTGTGCTCTAGCCCTCAGGTCATTGTAGTGGGTCTTCTCTGGACTCACTCCAACAGATCCATGTCCTTCCTCTTCTAGGACTCCAGAATTGAAGTCGGGAGTCCAGGTGAGGTCTCACAAGAGCAGAGAGGGAGAATCAGCTCTTCATTTCTTAGAATTTTATCTGCCCAGGTGCTTGTACATCATTTATCAAACATGGGGAAATGGAAGTGAATAAATTATTAACTCTTTATTCCTATTCATTAACTTAGAGATTGATTTTTATACTCAGAAAAGTATCTACAGCCTTGGTCTCCTGAAGCTCCTGGTGGCTCACTCATGCCATGCTTTGCAGAGCAGTATGTGAGTAGTCAATCCTAGGTTTTGCAAAGCCTGGAGTTATTCAAAGTCGGAGTTTCTTTCCTGGATTGTCAGTGGCCACAGCAAGGTGTGTGTTTGAAATTAAACAGTCACCATGTGCTGTGATTCAGCTATTTGATTTCTTCCAAAGTGGGGAACACCTGGTTTGCCTTCCTTTGTTGCTTCCATGGAGATGCAGAGTACAAAGGGCTGTTCTGACCTGCTGAAGAAATATCCTGGACTTGATCTGCTCCTGCCTCATCCCAGAGCATCTCCTGAGAGCAGTGCTCCTGTGTGCAGCTGGAAAACTTTGAGCAACATCACAGGCTGCAGAAAGGAGGTGTTTGGGACCATTCCCAGTCGCAGCAGTGTGCTGAGGTAATGTGTTGCCTTGAGAGTGTTTGATAGACAGAAAACCTGGCAAACTATCATTGTGGTGGGAAACAGTTTTTACCTGCTTTTCTTAAGAAGCCAGTAGAATAAGACTGTGGTGTGGATTTTAACATATATGATTTCCAATTCCTTCTATACAAGCACAACAAACTTGGTTCAAACATGAAAAACATGGACAAGTGTGTTTGCAAAGAACTGAAGAAATAGAGTGAGCAACTGGCAGTTTGATTTTTGTTTTAATAGCCTTGTATGCCAACGTTCTCATGCGCAGAACTGATGGTTTGCTCAGCTGTGGGTACAGAACAGTTGTACTTGATGACCTCTAGCAAGGTGTCAGTAACTGTGGAACTCCATATGTCACAGTTCCCTGGCCACAAAAAGTTGAGCTGGGAGGAAAAAAAAAAAACTTGAATTAAGATTTATTAATTTATTTTGCCCCAAAGAAAAATGAAATTTTGCCGTCTATAACCTTGAGTGTTGTTAGTTCGATCCGTAATCCCACTTAAGCCTTCTTAAGAGTGCAGAATATTAGCATCTGCATATTAACAGTAACGAGGTGAATTTCCTTCTTCTGGGGACTAGCAGTAAAATTTGAGTTTTTATACATAAATAAAACTAATCTCTAGATTCACAAATACAGAGATCTAGATAAAAAGTCAGAAAGGACTTTGTTAAGCTCCCTTTATTTAGGTTAGGTTCTTAATTAGATTGCCCCAATCAAAGCTTTTGCAGATTTTGTTAGCTTCTCCTAAATAATCCACACCAATGCCAAACTAGAAGGAGGTGTTTTTTTCCTAATATCTAAACAATATTTCTTCTTTTGTAAAATAAATCAGTAAAACCTTGACCTAAACCCAGTGCATAGGTGCAATAGTTGACTGTGACCTTTCACAGACATCTTATGCATCTGTTCTTTATGCTCCTCTCCAGGCTTTTCTTTGAGAAACGCATTTCCTTCAGCTGCTCCTCACAGATCAATTTTTTTAAATCTCTTTTGCTTTTTTTTCCAGACTTCACTCTGTGTGCATTGTTCCTGAAGTACGCTCTCTAAACTTGAAAATGACCATGCTCCTGGTTACAGTCTTACCCCAGTTATTCAAATTAGAATAATTGCTCCCTGGATCTTCTATACAATAGTCCTGGTAAAGCACCTGGGGCTGAGAGTTGCTTTATCTTGGTTTGTAAGTGTTCTGCTGCAACAAAACTGTATACATTCCATATGATTCAATGCTATATTCCCTTCCAGACACTTATTCTCTAGTTTGTACTCGAACATTTGATTTTTCTGTATGAAGTGTAATAACTTGTCCTTGTCACTCCTGAAATTCACATTGTTGATTGCAATCCATGTGTCCAATTTTTAAGACCATTTTCAGTCCTGTATCCCAGAGTTTTTGCACTCCTTTCCAATTCCTTCAGACCTTTAAAAAGATATACCTACCTAAGACCGTTTTCTCCATGAGTTATATTGACTGTTTCTGCTCCTAGTCTTGCCCAGAGCAGAGTAAATATGGTTCTATTCCAGAGAAATTCAATTTTTTTAGTATTGTTTGGGTTAATTTCAACATCAAGGTATTTTGTGTAAACTTGGTCTTGAGAGAGGACTCCACTGCAAAAGAATGAAGACAGCAATGCTAAGTTTAACAGTTTAGAGATTACTGAACTATAATCATAGAACGTGTGCATTCTGGATGTATAAATTTATCTTATTAAAGAGCACACAGCACTTGTACTGTAAAACTGTATTCCTAATTTATTATAAAGTCACATAATTCATGGAAAGGAAGTAATTTCCATTTCCTTTTTTGCAACCATCCATCTTCCCTCCTATGTCCTATCTGTGGGATATCCTTTTTTTTTGTATCTAATTTGAAGTGGAATGTCTGCAACAGAATAAGTGTTTGCACTCCTTAAATATGTAGAAAATGTGTAGTTTAGTGTTATCGGCACTAAATGCTATAGGGAAATAACAATTTGTCTTACCTGGCAATTTCATAATTTTTTGTGTTCCCCTCTGAGTCATGGAAAACTAGGTTTATGTCCCCTCTTGTTTTCTTTGCACCAGCCAGTTTGATTAATACTTTTTGTCTCCAAGCTGCATAAAGAAAAGCAAAATAAAATTAGATTGTTATTGATATGAGAAATCTAAAAATGCTACTGTACCGGAAAGTTTTCTTCCTAACTGGAAGTCATTTGTGTTCTCATTTGCCTCAGATGAGAGGCACAATGAGATTGAATTATTCTAAGTAATGTAGCACTTGAAGTGGCAGAAGTGCATAAATCACATCAAGACAGTCACTTTTTCAAACGCATGATCAACTATATCAAACCTTCTCCACTTACTAGCGAAAGGTGGATCTGCTGCTGTGTTTAAAAAATACTTCTGGTTTACCCTCTCCAGTCTAGCTGGGAACTGGTCAGCATAGTGCCCCATCATTGGGCATCCCTCCTGGGGACATGGGAAGCACTTTCCCTAGGGAAAATCAGAGCACCAGTTAATGAGGAGTATATTTTTCATCCAAAGTTAAGGCTCAAGATGCTGCTCTGATCTTGTAAAGCTGTGCCAGTTGGTCTATGTTGTTATGTCTTACCCCCAAATCCTAACAAACTTGTTTCAGGCAGCGGTTTCTGCACTCATGCATACCAGTTGGGTGTGGAATGAGCATGTTTAATACATGTGCGGATGGTGGACTAGTACTCCCTCAATCAAATGTTTTTCAGCTAGAGTCTAGGACAAAATATAAGCCAATTTTGCCCTCCCACGTGGGTGGGAACTTGCCTGCATCCACTTGGCAACGCAGTATGAATGGAAAAAATGGAACATGATTCTTAAGTGCATTTATTTAGGTGTTCTAATCAGTGCCCAGTGTAAACTAGAGGGTGATGAGGATAGTGAGACACTGGTCCAGGTTGCCCAGGGAAGCTGTGGCTGCCCCATCCCTGGAGGTGTTCAAGACCAGGTTGGATGGGGCCTTGGGCAGCCTGGTCCAGCGGGAGGTGTCCCTGCCCATGGCAGAGGTGGAACTGGATGTGCTTTAAGGTCCCTTCCAACCCAAACCATTCCATGATTCTGTGAAGGGTCAATAATTTTCCAAATGTCTCCTCTTCCTCCAGGAATTAGTAGGGTAGATATATCTAACCTATCTCGGCCCCTTGCATAAAGGTTTAGGATGTGAATTGTATTTCTTCTTCCTATTTGGTGATATCATCAGTGCTTTAGGATTCACTTTCAGAATGGAATGGTTGATGGAGCCATTGTATGCTGTGCCTCCCTGTGCCTACCGAAGCACACCATGAGAGCACAGCCACTGGCATCCAAATGCTTTGTTCATGTAGCAGGACCCATCATGAGTGCAGAGACCTGGATTATTTTCTTTACAGCTTACCTGTTCCTGGGCTGATATACTTACTTCCTTAAAGAGGTCATACTTTTCACAGGGAAATCCAAGGTACCCAGTGGTATGATTGATAGTTGCACGATAATACTCGTGGCTCCGTGAGTGATGGCACCCCCCAATGGCTGTAAGTTCTGTTGGAAGAAAGTTTATGAGCATTTGTGAAATAACCTCCTGTTATCCTGTACAAGAGTTGTGCTTGCCTCACCATGGAAACAGCTGAGGCACGGAGCAGAACAGCAGTGTGGTTTTGTAATAATTTTTCATCTGAATTTACGCATTTCTAGTTTCAGTAGAATTTGCTGTTTTGTCTGATTTATCTGGAGAACTGTGCAGGTACACCAAGATTTCAGGTGAGGCGCAATGGTCTGCTGTGGCATAATGTCCTCTTTTAAGAAGACAGCCATAATATATGTGACATGTCACAACAAGATGACATTAATAACAGCTTTAAGAGGCTTAATAGAGCAAGGAGAATCCACCAGCCTTCTGCCAACCTCTCCAAAGTCTGTGAAGAGAGAGCAGTCTCAGGTGGAGAGGTAAGGCATGTACAGCACCTGGAAGCACTGAGTGCTTTTGCCTAATTAATTCCTTGTAAGTATTGGGTGCTTTTTGTAGTATCTGCAAGAAACCAAAGTCGTGGTGTCTTGCTGCTGTTTTGGTCATGACTGACCTATCTCAGCCTGGAAAGCTTCCTGCTGGGGTCATTGGGATGTTAGACTTGCAGACTCCTGGTCCCCTGCATTTTTGTGTTCTTCAGGCTCAACTTCATACTACAGAAGCAAAGCTTAGACCTGTATTATACCTCCTTTCCCTACATTGTTCCTGGAGGCACAGTTCTGATCCAGCCTTTATTGTTTCTTATTTCCTTTTCTAATTTACAAGTAAACAGGCAAAACCCACTGTTTTGCTGTTTTCTCCCAAATGGCCAGTTACTTTTATAGTTCGTATTTCAGAATTGAATGAAAACTAAGTTGGAAATGTGTGTTTACCTGCAATGACAGCTTCAAAATCAGTTTGTTTCACCTCTCTCATTAAATTGGTACATCCAGGCATCACGCTTCCTCCGTTTGGGTAAAAGTCCAGGTGCCCGGTGGTGTTATACATTCCAAGCCCTGAGATACATGTGATGATGTCAGTGTCTTGATGACATTCCCAACCCTGCAGATATTTACTTGCACATGAACACTTACCTGGGGCAGGAAAGTGAGCGGCATTACTATGAATAATATCGACAAAGTTTGCATCTGAAGGATCCAGTCTCACCAAAGCAGGAGTATCTTCAAAACAGGGCCCCGCAGGGTCTAAGCCTAAAAAACCACCCACATTTATTGGTTAAGGGAGGGAAAAGAATGTTGCACATGTTAACATGTGTTTTGCCAGTTTACATCAGACATTCAATATTGTACAAGGTTTATTGAATAATAGTAATCTGAGTTCTAAGCTGAACTGAAGAAAAGAATGCAATAATGTGCTTTTATGAACCTTTCTGCAAACTTATTCCAATAGAAGTAAAATATTTTCCAATAGACAATATAATGGCATTCTATTACTATGAACAAGGCATTTTATTTACCTGTGAACTTATTACTGGCCTGTAAAGCTTTAGGAATAAGAAAAATTAAGGATTTTTATATATTGCTTTGCCTTTGTGTAGGGCTTGATGTAACCCAGTGAATGATGGTAATGTTACAAACGTTAACTACATTTATCTTCCACTGAAGCGTTTTTAACCTAACTAGAGAAGGAAGATGTCATAATTACCCTTGCTTCTGAGAAGCATGAAGTTTACTTGCTCTCATACAAGGGGTCTCCAGCACTGAAGATAAAATCATGGTGATATTTGATACCAACAGAATGGTTTGCGTTGGAAAGGACCTTAAAGCCCATCCGGTTCCACCCCCTGCCATGGGCAGGGACACCTCCCACTGGATCAGGTTGCTCAAAGCTCCATCCAGCCTGGCCTTGGACACCTCCAGGGATGGGGCAGCCACAATTTCCCTGGGCACCTGGGTCAAGACCTCACCACATACACAGGAAAAATTCTTCATAAGGATTCTTCATCTCAATCTTCACTCTTTCAGTTTAAAACCGCTCCCTCTTGTCCTATCCCTGCACTCCCTGATAAAGAGCCCCTCCTCAGCTTTCTTGTGAGCCCTCGTTTAATATCCAGTTTAATTCCAGTCTACAGACCAGTGTGTTGCAAGTTTCTTTCCTTTAGAAATGTGCAATGTTAGGTCTGCCTCTCCATAAGCAGCTCACCTGTTATCCGTCTGAGGCCTTGGATCCTTCTTCCTGCCTCTCCTGCAGTGTGTGCTCCCAGACTGTGGCCAATTAAATGGATTTTGGTAAGGGAGTATCTGAAGATGCTCTGAGCATTAAGGTGGTGGGAGACAAGAACACAGGATTTAAATAGCAAAGAAGGTGTCTTTATAAGCCTTTGGGAACATATAGACTGGCTTCCTGCATAGCGAACAGGGTATGACTCTGTGAGTTCCTTGAGTTAGTTGTTGTTTAAATTATACTAAGTCTTGTTAGGAAATGATCCAATGTAGAATTTTAAATGTCTAGTGATGATAGATTCAGTGTTGTACTGTTGGCATTTGGTTACTGTATTGAGTTACCCTTGGTGACAAAATATAAGCCTCCTTTCTCATTTGGATCAACCCTTGATTTCATCTTCCCTCAAAATGATCTAATTTTTTCTTCATTTCCTCTATCATGGGGCCTTGATTTATCAAGTGTGTTCTCGATGTGTCTGCTTAGAATATGTGATCCTATCACTCAAAATATTTTCACTGACAAGCTAGGCGGGTTGACACTCATTCTCGTCTTTGCCAAGTGTCACCTGTACAAGACCTGCACTGCTGAGATATTAAACATGCATTCAAGGTGGAAATGGAGATTATTCATCTTGTAGGCTGCATGCAGAGGACATATTTCATCCAGGGATTTGTTGGATTTTGTAATGATCAAAGATAACAAGGATTAGCTTCTAATTGCTTGAGTCTTTCATAGTAAGTTTTGTTTTGCTTTGTAATGCATATACCAAAACAAAAGTAGATCTGCAGTATTGGCCTGTCTTTATGGTTAGACAGTAGATTCCTCTGAATGTGATTTACTGCAGTACTTCCATTTACAATGCAGATTAACTCTTCCTAAAGACAGTTTAAGGATCATTTATTTGTTTTTATAATGGAAGAAAGAGAGGCCTGGACTGCAAATGGTGCGGTAAGAGAGAGATTAAATGAGAAACTGAACCCATCTTCAGGTGACCTGGGATTTGTGCACAAATAAATATACAGAAGCAAATGTGTGAGGCTAGATATGAGTTTTCTACGTAGAAACTGTAGCTTGTATTCCAACAGATTATGGGGAAGGGTTCTTAGATACTCAGGTACTTGTGAAGCTGGCATTTTGCCTTGTGGGCTCTGAGCTATCTCTTGCAGTACTTTAAGATTAACACTCTAGTGTTCAGGTCCTGACAGAGTTCTGATTTTCAGCACATCTGAGTGAGCCTTTCTGAAGTCACTGGGAAACGCTGATGCTCTTCAACTTTATAACTGAGTGGCTGTGTGCTGTATTTGTCAGTGAACCCTTGCCTTCAGAAGCGAGGAATTCAGAACCAGAAGGCAACTCGGCAGCTTATTGTACCTGCAAAGAGCTTATTTCAATAGCGATAATCTGAGATGTTAATTTACTTCTAGCGCATGTATGTAATGCTGGTAAAACCTCTGTACTGGCCTCATTGCCGCTGGATGCCTTCTTCCCTGCATCACCCTATGGAAATGTTGCCATCTACTGGTCTTTAATTAATTGGCAACTTTTTTCAACCACATTAGCTTTATTCACATCTTTTGTGTCTGTGTGAAGCCCTAGCAGAGTTGATAATGAGTATAATTAGTTGGTTCTTAAATGAGCATTGTACAGCTCTTCCTGAAGCCCTGGCTGACCCTACTGGACAAGGTTCGAAATCAAAGCAGCAGCAACATAACCCCAGTACGCCCGCTTAAGAGCTGTAGGTGGTAAAGCTGTGCCTTTTACCTGCAAGGTTTTTATGAAATAAGCAATCTCAGCCCCAATCACACGGATGTTGTTCACTGCGCTGATGTAGGTGCCTTTTGCACCTTCTTCCCAATCAACCGCAATGCAGTTGATATTTTCCACTTCCAGTAATTGCTGATGTGGGAACACATAAAACAAAGTATTTAAGGAAACAAAATAACAGACAGAGGTTTAACTTAGATAAGAATAAACACTATAGAGTAATGCAATGATGAATTTTCTCTTTTTTTTTCTAAACAGGACTATTTGCTGCAGCCTGTACCACTCCAAAACACTCCTCTTCTTATGAAACAGATAAAACAAGCCATTACTCCAAAAAGTATCAATTATGAAAAATCATAATATAAATATTTTACTTCATAAGCCATCTGTTTACATAGCTGAAATAATATGGGAAAACCACGCACCTCCACAGTAGCTGCTATGTGCAGTATATGACTTTCTTATAGGGATATCAGTAGTTTAACTGAGATAGTACAGGAAGTTGATTTATTTACCAAATGCCTTTAAAACTCAGAAAGTCATGTCAAACTGGAAAAGTTTGAGCAGAGAAGAAATTTTCTGTTTCAGCAGAGAATGTTCTAGTTACTTTGGTACTGGTCTTGCAGAGATCAGTGATTTTTCCCCTGGAAGAACCATGTATTAAAGTCTGCAGTTATAGCTTTCTGTGACTAAGGCTTGCTTAAGGTTTGAGAAAGAACAAGCAGTGGAAACAAAAATTTATACATGGCGAACAGCTGAAGGTGAATGACAAGGAAAACAGAAGCTTGAACTGACAGAGCATGGAGTCCTGAACTCCTTCTCCTCTAGGCACCACAAGTTTGTAGCGTAAAGAAGCAGACAGAATTGCTGTTCCTTTTCAACTGGAAAAAGTCAGGAATTAGTATTGTAAAGTAAAAGTTGTCATAGGTTTATGAACAAAAATAATGCTGCAAATCTATGACTCAGTATTTTCTAGCTTCTGTCTTTTTCTAGCTTGTCCTTTCTCCTGCCATTGTGGAACAAGCAGAAACTAGCATAGTTTTTCTTCCTTATCAAAGCCAAGGCTGTCGCTGATACAATGCACTCTGCTGGGTTTGTGAGAGCTTCCACATTTTGTATTTGAAATCTTTTTTTTTCCTTGCACTCTGTAGTCAGAGTGGTTTGTTGAGAACTGAAGAGTGGTGAACTAGAGCAGTATTTGTAGACTGAAACTTGAGCTTTACAGCTCAGGAAGGAGTTTTGACTGAAGGATAGATCAGATGCTCCTAGCGGGAGAAACAGTGAATTGGCGCATCTAATCTGATATTCTGACACCAGTGTAGAAGCTGGGGAAATCAGTGTTCAGTTTAGTTCTTTGGGGATCTGAAGTGTTTGGGGATGGAGACTCTCTAGAGAAGCATAACATCAGAGATGACCAAGAAGCCTTGACTACTCTGTGTCTTCTAGAGTGGGAGCAATTTGTCTTTTGTGAAATTTACTTCTTGGTATCTGCTACTCTCTAATAATTGCAAAATGAAAGGCGAGCATTAGCACCTAAAGGATACTGACAGATTGTAGTTACATCTGCTGATGGAAATCAGATGATACTCTCTCATACCAAGCACATTTCTACCACCCAGCCTTTTTTTCCAGTGCTGCCAAATCCGTGAACGATGAAGGAGGTTTGCCTGCGTGAGGAAAAATGCGAGCTTTGGATGGTTGAGGAGTTTATCGCTGAGATCACCTGTGAGGGGAAAAAAAAGAAAACCAGAAGAAAAAGTTTTATCTCTTGATACTTTCAAATGCTTCAAAGTCAGCCAGGTCACCCCCTCTGTAGGACTCAAGGAACTACATTGAATGGACAGCATCTGTTATTTTTGGAACTCGGGGACCTTTCTCAATTCCACTGTTTTCCAAAGAAGCTGCCCCCATATAGTTTCAGTTGATCCTACCTATTCTGCTTAGCTTAGGAAAACCCCGCTTCTGAAGACTATGAAGCAACCTAAAAAGGCCTTAGTGACATGAGATGCCCGTTGGCCTGAGTTTGATGAGTTCTTCCAGAGAACAGTCCACCAGCTCCACATCTGCTTTAGCTTTCCTTCTTACTGACTTGACTTTTGGCTTCAATGTGCTGCTCTGCATCTATACAACAGATTTTTTTTTGTGTGTGTGTCTGGGTAAGTGATGTTTCTATGCCTGCTTCTGCTATTAGCTACTTAAGAAAAGTTGAATTTCGTGTAAGAACTGTGTATAATAGGGGTGAAGTTGATCTTCACACATTGCTGCAAGCTTCTTAATTATATATTTTCCTTTTTCTCTGATTGTCTGTGTTGTTTTCAGACAAATATAGGATCTGTAATGTGAGCTCAGGGAGTTTGGGTGTGGAAGGGCTGTGCCCTAGGTTATAGATACATTTAAGTTCAGCGGCTGGGCAGTAGTGAAAGGCGTATTTTGACTTATTTTATCAACAACATAAGTGCTGAGTAACCTGCTGCTGAATGCATCTTGTGTGCTCCTGTGTGCCTGCTCTGCAGATAGAAAAAGTTTAATACAGTTTTATATTAGAAGTTTTATGTAACCTCTTATGCTTAGAGAGCCTGAGTTGCACGACCAGCACCAGGATTGCTGTAAGCAATGTTGTCTGCAGCGGCAGTAGAGGGCAACGTAGGTCATGCCACAGGAATCCTAAGCATCCCTGTATAGCTAAGGGGACACTAGGTTTGGAGCCTGAAAGCAATTTAGCAGGTTCATAAGCAACTGCTGAAGTGATGTGGTCCCAGCTCCTGATCTTACAGGTTCCTCTGCATTGCTCTGCTTGGTATTTCAGGGCATAACCAAATTGAGTAGCTCTGTCCTATTTTCAGAGTGCAGAGAGTGAGGTAAGGACATGAAATTTCTCAGATTTTAAGATGTAATGAAAATCACATAAAATCAGTCTTCTTTAGACTTTTATTTTTAAAAGTTACAATATCTTCCTAGCTCAGCTTCCCTGAGACTGTAAGACAGCAGTATTTGCTCTCCTATCTGAATAATCCAAAGGCTATTTGAACAACTCTTCAGCTTCCCTCAGGGACTTAAATACATGCAGAAGGTAGTCTGCCATAATCTATTTCCCTGTGCAGAAAATTGCCAGGAAAGCTGTTGTGTCCTACAGTTCAACCACAACATTTTTTTTTCTCATGCTTTACCTCAAAGTGCATTCATTATTATACCTTCAAACTATGTTCTCATTCTAACTTGTTTGTCCATAATGACTGATGGAGATGTTTTAACAAGTTAACACATACTTATAGGTTTAGTCAGTTCTTAATGCTAAAAATTACCTGTGAGTTATTTCCTGTTTCTCTGGTGTAGAGAGAGAAGCTGAGGTTCATTTGCTCTGGAGCATCAGGCAAACCTGTCAGAAGTCTCCCTGGTATCCCAGACCAGGGTGGGTCGTCTGTAAAACAGCCAAGCCTATTGTAGCAAACTTCTTTACCTGGAGTAGGAGAAACAACTTTGTTTATATTTTGGAGTCTCTTCTGCTTGATGAAGTATGTGTTTGACATTACAGCAGTCTGAAGAGCGAAAGCTAAGGATTTCATTTTATGATTAGTTTTGAAACCAGTTTAATTCTTGTTTCCTTTATAGATATTGCCTGAAGCAGGTAACACAAGGAGAGGTAAATAATTTGAGAATAAACCAAGTAAAAACCCAGACACTGATTTGACTCAATTTCCTAGTCTTGTAAAGAACTGACTCAGTTTCTTTTTTTTTTAAAAAAAAGAAACCTGTTAAGAAGTGCTTGCTAGAATTCTTTCTGTGTGTTTCCTACTCCAAAACATTGTCTGTACTCATAGGAATGAAGGATATCTATATAGTAATCTTATACTATGAATGGTATGATAATTTCTTTTAGTATAGTAGCTTCTTCTAGGCATAAGTGAGAAAGAGACTCATTTGATCTAACTTTTCTTTTTTTTATCACTGTCTGTTATGCTAAGCATCCTGTTGCTGAGTGGCTCTTTGCTTACAACAGCCATGTAAAGACAGCCTGTGGGCTGTCTTGATAGCAGTAAGACACCTGACTCTGAGTTTCTCTGTGAATTTTCAGCAGAGTTATGCTACTTGTATTCTTAATAACAAAATTTGAACAGAAAAGACATTAGTAGCATTAGTTCTATGCACAGTGATAGATATTGTCTTACAATGATCATATTACAACTTCAGTGTAAAGGAAAATACTAGACATCGTCTCCTATATATTATTTTGTCTGAATTCTCTTTCTAGTTGTATTTTTCATAGATATAGTGACTCACCTGCTACTGTGCCAAGGAGATAAAATGCAATAGTCCACATTCCAACCACCTAAAGCAAATTGAATATACACGTTAAGCATTTTAATTTAGAGTGATTTGTCCTTTATAAAAGAGTGTAATACAAAGAGAAATGCAGAAATAGATCTGAGGGTCCTGGTGAACACCAACAGGCCATAAACCAGCAATATGCCCTTACAGCAAAGGCAGCCAGTAGCGTCCTGGGCTGCATTAGGCGCAGTGTTGCCAGCAGGATCAAGGAAGTAATCCTTCACCCTCACTCAGTTTTGCTGTTCCTTGCATTTCTTGCACAGTCAATACTCCATACAGGTTGCTGAGGGAGTGAGTCAGTTCATGAGGCTGTGATTTTTTGCCAGGAGACGGGTGGGAGGTTTGGTAGAACAGAGACAATGACACCTGTAACTTGGTGAAGTCTGCATCCGTGGCAGCTTGGATGCTTCACTACAGGAAAGATGTTGAGTTGTTGGAGCGTGCCCAAAGAAGAGCAACAAAGCTGATGAAAGTTCTAGAGAAGAAGCCCTGTGAGGAGCAGATGAGGGAACAGAGGCTGTTTACCCTGGAGAAAAGGAATCTGAGAGAGGGAAGACCTTACCTCCCTCTAAAACTAGCTGAAAGGAGGATGTAGAGAGATGGATGTTGGCCTCTTCTCCCAGGTAACAAGTGATAGGATGAAAGGAAATGGCCTCAAGTTGCACCAGACTAGATTTAGACTGGATAGTAAGAAACATTTAATCACAGAGAGGGTTACCAAGCATTAGAACAGGCTGCCCAGGGAAGCAGTTGTGTCACCATCCCTGTAGATATTTAATGTGGTGCTTAGGGATGTGGTTTAGTGCTTGGCGGTGTTAATTTTATGGTTAGACCTGATGGTCATAAAGGTGTTTTCCAACCTAAATTCTTCTGTGATTCTTCCTACAGGCTGTTTGTGCTGCTTTTATCCAGGGCTTTTTGCATTTGTGCACCTTTGTATCCTTGACTAATTTGGATTCCTTTCCTATGCACTTCCCTTACACGGGCTTTCTGACAGCTGGGGCTCTGTGTATTTCACCATTCTCCTGCCCTCCTGTTTGGTCTTTCACTATTCTCAATTTCCTCCTGGTCTAGGTGTTTCCTAGGGCACCTGCCTCCCATTTCCAACCCACTGCTTTTCTTGTAGAGTAAAAATTTTGAGCTCTTATCCCTGGCTGTTAAGATAGTTCATTAGAAGTAATTAAGAAAAAAATAGTAAATGTAGTAAGTATGATCTTGCTGCATGAGAAACTGTCTCCAAGGTATAGTTTTAGATGTATGGCAATGTGAGACAGCTAGAAAACCAATGCTCCAAAGGTCATTGGCACTACCAAATGCTCTCAGGAACAAGTGAGAAATAACTGGAATTTTCACAGAATTTGTCCTTGAATCCCGTGTGTCAGATATCACAAGTCATATGTTATTCACCTATGTGATTTTTCTGGTGGAAGTTAAGTTACTTGCATGTAGTGACGTGGTTTCCTAACCAATTCAAATAGGACAGGTCAGAGTGCAGAGTGTGTCTCTGAGTTCTTTGTAGTGAACTCTGAAGTCCCGCTGTGTTAATAAGTCATTGTTTGTGTGGTAGGGCAGAGGAGCAACGCTGAATGCTTAAAGAGCGACCTGGAGCTGCAAAGTGCAGAGCTGAGAGGAATCGCTGCGTTTCCTTAAAAATACAATTCTGTTCCCAAATCTGTAGTTAACAGAGAAGAAAACCAGCTGCTCCAGGAGAGTGGAAAGCAGAGAGGAAGTCTGGCAGTGAGAAAGAGTGGGAGGGAAAAGGATGAGGAGGTTTTCTAAGCAGCTGATGACAGACAGGAACTGAGAGGTCTGAACTGCTAGCTAAAAGGAGCACCTTCAGCTGGAAGTGCTGTCAAGAAGCACCCATCACGATTATGAGAACCTAAAGACAGTACAGGAAAGGCACATAAGGTGAAGCTCATTAAATGAATTGGAGAGCTTAGAGGGATTTGTTTAATGGAGATCTCTCACACTCAGGACATGTATAGTCAATGCTGAGAACACTATAGCAGGATGGACAGTGTATTTTCTTTTCAGACACAAACTCTGAAAGGCAGCTAATGAGTAATGAGTTTAGAAAATGTGGGAGAATGTTGCCAAATGAGTGATCAGTAGTTTTATTTCATAGGTTTTTCCTTTGAAGGCAGAAAACTGAAGTGAGCATGTAACTAGCTAAGTAATGGCAGATGCAGAAATTTTATTTTTGTATTTTTATTTTATTGTGGAATTTTGATTCATTCTGTTAAGAGTGTTGTAGTTTTAGTAGGAGACAGGGTAGGTTCTCTGTTTTGGTCTAAGTTAATGACAAAAAGGCTGCAAAGAGCTTGAGAAATTATGCCTTTGTAAAAAGAGCTGAGGCAGCATATGATTTGATGGGGGAAAATTATTTCACTGGGCATTTAAGAGGCTTAATGCTGAACAAGAGGAACTGGAATGACTTGTTTGTGAGTGTGATCTCAGCCTAGCCAATGTTGCTGTCAAGTAGGCTGCTCAATTATTATACTCGATGGACAGAGGGCACACACTTCTGGGGATGAACTAGCACCAAGTATTGCACATGGCACCCAAATTGCTGTTTGGATCAGAAAAAGAAATTGCACATATTCATAGGCTGACATCCTGATTTGTAAAACCTACACTGGAGCACTAGTTGTCCTTCACAATAGGTCATCAAGTCATCTTCCGGACTCTGTTGCTCAACCTGTGATTCATGAGACACCGGTGGATGGTTTCAGAGATATGAGAAAGTCTGCATAATGACTGTCAACAGTTTGTTTTTAAGTCCCACACATGTACCCACACACCTTCCTCAGGATGTGAGCACAAGCACACACATAGTCTATTCATGAGAAGCAAGCCCAAAGCTCAGGGGTTTTAATTCTCAGCATTTTTAACTTAATAATCTCACTGCAGTAAATAGATCAAAAAAATAAGCAAGATGTTATTTATCTATTTACTAAAAATTTTACTCACCATACTTTTATCACCCTTCTTATCTCTTTCTCTAGTGAGCAGTAGCAGGATACAAAACAGCCACTGTTTTCTTTAATGAAGATTGGGTAGCTTTATCCTGAAAAAAAAAAAAAAGTAAGAGGAAAGATATTAAAAACCGTTGGGCAACTTGATATAGGAAAAGAAACTGGAAGAATACAAGAAGTTGAAAAAGTTGTATATTGGTAACTGGGAATAAATAGCCTGAAGTCACACAGATTTCCTAAGGAAAACAGCAATGCCAACGTGTACATTTACAGCCAGCAGAATCAAAGCATGATTTAAAAAGGAAAAATTAATGCATGGGAGAATTAAAAAGATGCAATGTTTTCTGTCCATTACTAGATAAGATGGAGCAAAAGTTGCTGATGCAGCTGAAGTGAAATATTTAGACTTTTCTTTTTCTCTCCTTACCAAAACCAGCTTATGTTCACACAAGAAAGTATGCGTGGTGATACTCTGTTTAGATGCTAATTCTAGATGTGCTGTAGAAGAGCTGCTGGAAGCACATAATTCAAAACCACTGGACTCTGGTAACTTCTAGCTGAGATCCTTGAAGAAAGCTATAAACCTCCCCTATTAACAGTGTTGTGTAGGGTTTTTTGTTACTGATTAGTTAGAGAATTCCAGAGATGTGGTTTGAAGAAAACTGATAAGCTAACAGGTTAAAAAAAATAGGATGAATCACTTGTGGAATTTCAGACCTGTGGAATTTAAATCCAATATCAACCTGAGGCAAAACAATTAAACTCTCCCCAGGATACTCCGTGAAAGAAAAATCATGAAAAACTGCTAAAAGATTAAGTTCTGTAATTGAATTCAGTTACATGACATGACAAACTAACATGACACTCTTATAAGATCAATGTTGTAAGTGTCACGGCACTCAGATTTTAATAAGATCTGCTCTGCCACTTGGTGCTTTAGCTAAGAATTTAAAATTATATATATGCACTCTTACAATTGTTAAATAGATTAAAAATTAAATGCATGGATTAAGTAGATTAAAAGTTGAGTAATTATTGTATCTCAGACTACAATGGCAAAGAACTAGAAGGCAACTCCAGGATTTAAAAATGCAGTCCTTACTGCTCTGCACCACCACATCACACCATGATCAAGCTGTGATGATGGGGTTTTTAGATATGATTTTTGACCAACTAGTTATTCACTGCTCATGATGGATCATTGCTGGCATTGCATCGCATGTCATGCTTTAACACGGGTATTGATGGATATGATGAGCTCTTCCTGAAACAAAACTGACATCTAAACAAAGGGATTAGTGAATAAAAAAGTACAGGCTGTGAATGTTGGGTTATTTTTTTATTGCTTGGGAAAGAAAATTTGTCACACTGCCTATCATGCTCACAGAATGGAGGTTAGCATCTGAGGAAGCCTGGAAAGGCCTTTGAAGTCTAGCTAATATGCTATTAATGATGTTTGAAATGCCAAGGAACTTATTAGTCTTTGTTTTCTCATATACAGTTGGGAGAGTAGTGTTTTCAATACTTATATATTGTATTCAACATACAGTTGGAGGTATTATTTAAAAATGAGCATGGAGGTTTCATCAGTGCTGCATGCACGATTCAAGAGGGATATTGAGAAAGTGGAGAAAGTTGAAAGTCATCTTGGATCATCACAAGAATGGAAAAGATGCAATGCTGATCAAGAAGTGAAGAGAGGACTTCTTAGACCAGGAGTAATACGAAGGCTCAGAGTGTAAATCGTTGTTCCCCAAAGATATGACTTGAGACCAGAAGTAGAGCAGGGATACTTAAATAAAGCAGTAGTGGTAGAACAAGAACTAGCTGTGAAAAAATGAAGTCCGATGTGTTGTCCTGAAATAGCCATCCAGTTGGAGTCACAGGGCAAAAACTATAGCTAGTCTATTTTGATGTGACAGTGAGTAAGGGGCATGAAGGACGGCCAATGACGTAGGTGATACATTCCACTTCTTCATTCTGTGTTTCAAAGAGGTCAAATGAGAAGTTAAAGGGTCCCCTCATGCTAAGGTGGGAAATGGCCCTCTGTCATTATGTTCAAAGCAAGCAGTGGTAGAGCAGGAAGAGCTCCTGCAGTAGCGATCTGCACTGCTAGCTTGTTTTTATCTGTCAATGCAGCCAAGTGTGGTATCTTCTGACCCTTCAGTCTTATGCAGCCTTTCCAATTCTCAGGTCTGCTTTTCTCCATTCAGTACTAAAGTTTAAATTCTTTATGTTCTTTCTGGACTTCTTGAATTGCAACATTGATGGGGTTTTTCCTATCTTTTCTTGTTTTACCACTCCATCCACACTTTCTATATTCCCTGCACTGGCACTGTCCTTAAACAGAGAACATATTTGTCACTTCTGTCTTCCCACTGTTTTATTTTAACCTGTCATATTTTTTCAGTGCTTTGGTGCAGTGCTCAGTTAGCGGTGTAAAGGCAACACAAAGGAGAGGCCATCCAGAGTTTAGTGGATAAACCTTAGGTATAGAAGTCACAGGTTAAATTTCCTGTTCTCTCTGCAAATTCTTGCATGGCTTTAAGCCTGAGGCATTTCAATAACATTTGCTAACTACAAAACCAAGCTTTGTCATATTAACCAAATGGTAAAAGAAACTAAGGAAAAAAGATTACAATAGTATCTTTAAGCCTTATATAGGGGATCAGGCATGTATTTGCCCATATACAAATATCTGAAAGCACAATATAATTATTTTTTGTTTTATTTGAATGTAATTTTGTTGTTCAGCCCATTCTTTACAAGTATACAAAGAATACCATCTTTTCTAGGCACAGTCCCAATTTGGTGGCTGAGACACAGCATTTAACCAGACTATCAAATAATGAAAACTGGTGTGCATAATACTGGACTAAGTGCTGGTGATATGGTCTACTAATTCAGGCAGCAGATGAACTGGCATAATTGATAAAAGATTTAACATAATCTCCAGCTCCTCCCATAAATAACCTATATTAGAGTACTGATTGCAGATGAAGGCTCTTTGGCTCTGCTTCAATACAAACGAGCAATAAGTAAAAGAGCGTCTTGGCATGAACCAGTCTCCTTTTCTGCTAGCTCATCAGCTTTTAGGAACAGTGAAGTTCTCAGTAAGAAAGTGGTCTTAATTGAGTGGCTCTGGAATCCACAAATTTAACATTAGATAAATCGATCCTGAAGTGGAGCAAAGATGTTCAGAACTTTTTGTAGATTTTCTTCCTCCAAACCACCCAATACAAAGTAATAATCAAGACAAAGCAAGGCTCACGTGTTGTTTGGTCTGGGTAAAAGAGTTCTCTGAGTATCTACTGACCTTTTAAACTGAATCTGAAACAATAGTCAAAGACATTAGCCTGAAATAATGACTCAGAATAGTGACGCAAATTCTTTTCTTGAGGCATTTAGTGAAGGAAGTACTCCAATAAAAGGTTAGTAAGCATGC
The DNA here is from genome assembly GCF_032191515.1 of Phaenicophaeus curvirostris. Lineage (NCBI taxonomy): Eukaryota > Metazoa > Chordata > Aves > Cuculiformes > Cuculidae > Phaenicophaeus > Phaenicophaeus curvirostris. Next base: position 9,377,891 of record NC_091400.1, on the reverse strand, counting down.
AAAGTTGTATGTGTATATATTTGTTCAGAATTGGAAGATGCAGTGAGATTTGGACTTTTATGGTGTTTAGATCAATTGCGTAGAAATGGTGAACAAGCTAAAGAAATTAGTAAAGAAAATATATTAAATAGCAAGTCCTTGTTTTTTCACTTCATGACTTTATGCAGTATGTACTCTAATTTCCTAAATAACAGGGTTCTTGCCTTGACCCTACACTGGTACTTATACATATGTTTACAGAGACAATTATGATAATTTAATCTGACTATAAACAACATTTAAAAAAAACAACAAACATGATTCAGTTTTGGGAAGTGGCTGTGCTGATTCTATGCCAACTAGGGAGCCTTCACCTGACTTGTAGCCACCATCTGGCCACTCATCTGTCTTTCCAGGAGGACCTTCACTGTTCCTCTTCATGATTAAGCTATCGTTAAATTTAATCAACTCTAAGACCAACCCTCTGTGCCTTTTGCCATTTCTGAAATGCAGACTAGCCCTCACTGGTGACTAGTTTAAGTTCCTCTGCATACAGTAGTCTACCAAAAATGTCTCATTTGCCACACTCTTTCACATAACAGCTCTGTAGATCTTCCTGTAGATTTCTATTCTTCTTCTCTGTAGATTTCTATTCTCCCTTTGAATTTGCAGTGCGCCTAATAATGCTGAACTATGTAGCCTAACTTATCCTCTTTTTTTTCATTTCAGTTATTTGTGTGATCATGAATTTTCTCTTTTTATTTATTTTTTTCTTTGAAATGAAGTTCAGATTCCATGAGCAAACAACATCATTCTGGATTTCATTTAAAAGCATAGAGACGTATTCAGTTTTAAGTTACCTTAGCCCTACTGAATCTGTTCTGTTTTCCTAGCTGCATTACATCAGCACAGCCCAGAAACTCTCATCTCCTCCTGGGATTTCCTGGAATTGAAAAGTTTTAAGCTCTGCAGCTTCTGCCAGGGTTTCCTCAGGATCACTCCGAGTGCTGCTGTTTGCTTTTTGCCTGTTGACTCAGACCATACTGTTCAGCCCGTCTTTCTTTAAGCAGGAGGCCTTCGAGTCCTCCAGCCCCAACCAGCAGTCAGTGAGGACACTTGCCCAAAGACCCTTCCAAGTTTTCATCCACTTACCACTCTGAATGCAGAATGGGTTGCTGCTTTACAAGCTCCGTTCAGCCAGCTCCCTCTCAAATCCTGGTTGCTACCGGCTCTTTTCCCTTGGAATCAGTCCCACGATGGTGGGTGCGGACCTGCCCACATGGTGTCTAATTATAGGCTACGTGTGGGTGAGTGAGAACCTTTGTCAGAATGATTCCCTTATTGCTGGATATAACAGATGTTGCCTTTTCTTATCTCTTGGCATATGTAATTCATCAAAATTTTCAGTTTGTAAAGTTTTGTTATGGATTTGAAGAAAAGCTAGGCGAGGCCGTTTTAACCTTCAAAGAGGTTATTGTATAGAACATCCATGCAAACAACATGGAAAGTTTACCTTTAAGCTTTTGTTACAGGCAGTGGCCTGAGCCGCCTCTGCAGGCAGTTCAGAACTGGAGCTTAATATTGCTGCTCTCTGTCACCCACTGGAAGCCACTGGTTATCTGTTTACTAACTGTCTGACATTTCTGTGAAGCAAACCCTTGTACATTTTCAAAAAATCAAACCTTATTATACTTTTTACAGACAGTTAGCTAGTTTCATTGAGAAAGTGGGGAGTAAGAGGAAATTGTTACAACTTTGGAAGAATATAGCCCCCTGAGCAATTATTAGTGTTTTCTGGTGCAGTTACTCAACCTGTCTACCCATTACCATTTTGACTATGTCCTCTTAGGCCGTGTGGGATTCACAGATCAGGAGTCTCTGATTCAAGCTCTTTTGTTGGTTGGCGTGCTCTGAGTGTATCTGGGATCTGACAACACTGTGATCCGCTTAGAGCAGAGAAACAACAGCCACTTTCATTTAAAATTGTGTCAGGAGGAGTATAGGATGATGATAATCCTGTCATTTGTCTTTTTCTTTGTAATGGTTTCTCGACTTGTCTATCGAGTAAGTCCCAGGTCCTGTTCTGCCCTCTGAGGGCTGTGTGTCGCAACCGTGTCACAACCCAGGTCTTCCAGTTCCTGGGAAAGAGCTCAAGTCACTACACTGCTATCTGCAGGATGGATGCAATCACAATCACCTGTTTAGGCAACTGTGTAAGAGCGACTGTCATCATTACACAAGGGGTGATTTAAATGCCTACGGGCAGGAAGTAACTTGGATTCAATCTACGGTTTATGTGAGAGGCCAGTTTGTGGTATTGAGATACGTACAGTGCCTTAGAGAAGATATATTTTCAGAAATAACACCAAAGAGACGTTATTTTTCTGCATGCTGAGCTGTAAATAATGTATTCAGCTTCTCATTGTAAAAAACAAGTTAAGAATGAATGCAAGTCCTTGTAGCATGTGGCACTTGCATGTGTGTTTAGATCCCGGCCTGTTTCTTGTTGGCAAAGTGGTGCAGGCCAGTGCTATATATGATGATAATCATTAAAAAGGAGTCTCAGAGGAATCTGGAGGAAGCAGTGGTTAGTCAATGATTGGATCTCATATTTAATTACTGCTTAGACTGAAGGCATGTGTGTAATTTCAGATGAGACAGAACAGATCTAGCTAATAAGAAATTATCTACAGTCTAGTCTATGTTCAGTGCTTAGACGATGGAAATTTGGCAGCCGTCATAGGCCTTGTGTCTCCTCAGAACCATAGAATCATTAAGGTTGGAAAAGACATCCAAGTTCATCCAGTCCCAACACCACCGTGCCTACTAAACCATATCCCCAAGTGCCACACCTTTTGTATGCCTCCAGAGATAAAGACTCCTCCACTTTCCTGGGCAGCCTCTTCCAATGCTTCACCACTCTTTTTTTTTTTTCTAGTATCCAATCAGCTCATGAGATAAGTCCGGGGAGTTAATGAATTTGTGGAGAGATGGAAAAGAGATAAGGAATGTCATGCACCCCATTTGTCAAAATATCAGCATGTAAGTTAAATGGAAAGCAGCCAGTGAAGCTGGTGCCTCTATGAATGGTGAAACACCTTCAGAAATGGCTGAATATCTTTGTGTGAAAAATATAGCTCTTTGAAATGTTTTGTTTGGGAGACCAGGTTTGCTGGATATGCTGAAATATTTTGCTGTACTTTCCAAAGAGTTAGTTCTTTGTGTGTGAGTGTTGAAACAGTGCCACCAAGTGATTCTGCCCCTCTACTCGTCTCTAGTGAGACCTCATCTGGAGCCTTGCACCTAGTTTTGGAGCACTCAGCACAAGGGGGACATGGAGCTGTTGTAGTGGGTCCAGAGGAGGTCCAGAAAGTGAGCTGAGGGCTGGCGCACTTCCCATGTGAGGACAAGCTAAGAGAGTTGGAGTTGTTTAGCCTGCAGAAGAGAAGGCTGTGGGGAGAACTCTCGATCAGGGAGTGTAGGAATAGGTTGAAGGGGAACAGTTTTAATTTGAAAGAGAAGATATTTAGACTGGATATAAGGAAGGGATTTTTTACAGTGAGGATGGTGAAACATTGGCACAGGTTGCTCAGGGAGGTAGTGGATGCTCCATCCCTTCAAACATTCAGGGTCAGGTCGGATGGGGCACTGAGCAACCTGACTGAGTTAAAGCTGTCCCTGCTCCTGCAGGGGTTGGTCTGGATGTCCTGTAAAGGTCCCTTCCAGCCGAAAGCATTCTCTGGTTCTATAAAACTGCATTTGACAAGCATATAAGCTTACTGCATTCTTTAGGTTACTTTTTTATCTGCTCTATATGTTGATAAGTGGTGATCTGGTCAATACAGGATTTTCAACACAGAGTTTCACTCTCCGTATATTTCAGAGGGAACACATAGTGGTGCAGATTAAATGAATGTAGGCCAGTACGAAAAGTTGGAATCAATAGTAAAGGGATTTCTAGCCTGTGTGGTAGGGGTTTTGAGGTCTACCTTCTTTCTGTTTTTCTGGGTCTGATCTGGGTTCCTCCTATGAGGAACAGTAGTTTTTTGTAGCCAGAAAGAAAAGGCTGCCTGTTGCAGTTGCCTTTGATAATCTGCAAGTGAATATATGCAGGTGGTTTTATAAATATCAGCCTGAGAATTATCAAGGACATAAGTATATTCAGATAGTAGTGGCCTTCACATAGGCAGGGAAAAGAGGATCAAAACACTCACTGAGAATCGTGTTTTCTGAAGGAATCTCAGCAACTGTTTCAAGTGCAGCAGTATATAAATTACCCAGGCTATCAGAGAAAGAGAAGTGAATAAAATTGCAAAGGCAATATTTTTCTTTCTCATTTCAATTTTAGATCGAAGATGGTTAATGAATTTCTTAGCTTGCATAGAAGTCATCTGAAAGTGGCTTTGTGTATACCGTCTCCTGGAGAATTGCTAATACTCACTAACAAAGACCACTCAACTTCTTGGAGAATCTTACCTTGAGTCTCTGAGTGGCAGTGCCACACATAAAAATCTTTCTTGATATTTCTGTTGTTCAACTCCATTGTGTTCATGCTGGTAGAGGGAGCGTCTTATATTGAAGAGACAAACCCAAATATAATTTCCAGTGTTGCACAACAGCAACAAAAGGAATATTTTGGAAGTGATATATATTTATGACCTTCCACAATGCATGCTGTCTGTTAATTAGATAAGTCAAGGCAAGCAAAGTTACTGGTGCTGTGAGCTGAAGATTTACCGAGTATAGTATCATTTTAAGGAAATAGTACTAGGGTAGAGTTTTAGAGCAGATGATGACAGGAATCAAAGACAGAGAGGATTCAGTAGGGACAGCCAGGCTTTCTTTTCAAGTAATGGGTAGAACTAAAGGGAAAAGTGTGAAGTCCATTATTCTGAATGCTTGATCTCCTATTAACACTAGAATATTAAACTTATTTGAAAGAAGCAGCTGAAATAAAAGGGTACAACTGTAGATTTTGCCTTGGAGTTTGAAAGGCAAATGCAAATCTTTACTCTGAATGATAAAAGAACATCTCTGAAAAACTTGGATACAGGCCAGCGGCTCAGAACAGAGTTAGTGATCCAAGGCTCTGGACGTCCCCCAAGCTTTCCTAGTGTCAGGGGTAAAAACCCCGAAGTGATGGGATGAAAAGTGGACTAACATCAATACCAGCTTGTATTTTCACATATTGCTATGCTTCTGATGTTGCAAGACACTGGCCCCATCCAGCCTTGTGGTAGCTGGGAAATGAAAAATGTTTTCTACAGCACAGCAGTGTAGGTATGCTCTGTTTGTGCCAAGGTTGGTGATGATGCATGTTCTTACCAGAAGCTTTTAGATCCTTGATAGTTGGAGATAAAGAACAGATTCTTGGCTCAGGTTAAGCTTGGAAAGATGCCACAAAAATAGTCTTGGGCACTTCTGCTTCCTAATTATTGGAAACAGAATAACCAAATGCAATTTGGAAACAATTTGAAATTACAAAGTCCCTGATAATCATGTTAATACAAAAGAAGAATAAGACAGCCACAAGTTTCATGGAGAGCCCCTGTAAAAGGATTCACTGATAGGTCAGGACATTTTGGGGGTTTCCCAAGATTAACTCAAATAAATGTTTGGAATGCACAAAGATTTGCATTTTTGCTTCTACCCCAGGACTCTGCCAAATGTAACTGTTAGCCAGGTGTTACACAGGATACTCTGACTTCATTAAAACTTTAGCAAAATCACTTCCCAAAGATTTGATTTTTATCTTCAAATTACAGGCACATTTGAGAATTGGAGCCTGCTGTAGGAAAACTCAATGATTTTCATTGAGGGAAGAGGTTAGGGGAACTGTAGGTAAATAATTTCACTATCAAGATATGTAGGAGGAAATTCGAGAGAAGGGAGCGAGATGATGCCCCTGCAAGAAAGCTAACTGGGAAAATAGATTTGCTTGCAGGAGATGTGATCTTATAGATGGTTTGGTAACAGGTTTGACACAACCGTGGGCTGAAAAAAATTAAAATGCAGATCTCAGATCTACCTTCAGCATGCTTGTTCTTGGGCACTGAGCCACAGTAATCATTCACTCACTTCTGACAGGTCAAAGATAAAGACTCTAACCTAAATTAAACATAAAGGCAGAAGCCAGAGAAACTTACCAAAATACAGCTCTGTAGAAAAGAATTAGCCTTTCTTGGGGCAACAGAAGTCTGGAGAGAGAAACAAAAACTTAGAAAAAATCATGAGGGAACACATGAAATAGAGATCCTGCAGATATCTGTAGAAGACATAAAAAGCCAGATATATTTTTTTCTAGAGAAAATTATGGACTTTCCCATGGAAATTCTATATGGAAAGATGCTGCAGATTGACTGGGTTATAGAATGGTATAATCAGAACGGACATAGTCTTGAAGGTAGAATGAAAGCATTGGAGAGGCTGTCTGTACAAGAACCTTATCAAGTGTTATCTCTGTCTTTATGAACAGGTAAAGTAGATTTGTTTCCTGCAAATTTGTGGTTCATTCAGAAATTTGTCAGTGTATTCTAGAATATTAGAGCAGCATGAAAAAACCCTGAAGAGTCACAGAAATAAGGTTGTTAGGGTCATAGATGGTGAGAGTCAACTGCCTAAGCTGAATATTGAGGTCTCTAATGAATTTCAGTTATTCTGATGCTTTTGGTTCTGGGCTCGCAAGTATTTGTGAAGGACTTTGTGACAAACTGTGCTTTGTGGAAAGAAGAAAGTCTGCTGGGCTATCCAATAGAGTAGTTCATTGCTGTTAAGGGAGAACTCTGAAAAAAATGTGGTCCTTTTTTTCTCCTTAGCATTCCTGCATAGATCACTTTATGACAAGTGTACTGTTTCACCTACAATTATTTTTCTGATGTTACATATAAAGTAAATACAAATTATGTAAGTGGAGCAGAAAGTTAGTATTTTGGATTATCATTGCTATTCCCTTCTTCTGTACAAGATTTAAGAGGTTCGTCTGTATGTGTGTTTGTTTTATCTTACCAGTTGCCAAAAGAGTATCACGAGAGAGAAAAGGGACTGAGGCTGAATGCTTGTTAGTAATTTCCGCTTGGCATAAATTTTGCAGCGAACAAATGCTTAAGAGAGTATTAAATGAAATTTGTGTTGTAATTCTGAAGCACTCGGAATACTGCAGAATATCTAAATAATGCAAAAGACTGCAAATCTTAATATATCCTTAAGAGCCCTAGACAAATGAAGTGCATTTAGTTAAAAAAGAGCTGCCTTTCAACATAACAGCCAAACATATCAAACGGGTGCATCTCAATCGATAATTTAAAGATGCAATTTATGTTGTTCTAAAAAGCTGGCTTACCTTGTTGTGAAGATATGAAAGAATTATATGTTCCAGTCTTTGTCAAAGGCAGATATGCTTGTGAAATATCAAACTCTTGCATTTTTTGGACTGGCTCCATTAGTACAAAGGTAAAGCATCCAAAGGTTTCATGCAAGTAACAGCATTAATTTTTAACTACAGAAAGAAACAGGAGGAAGACCATTTGCTACAAGCAAAACAGAGCTGCGGTCAGCGTTTGGGGTTTTTTCACTTTAAGCTCATAAAAATAAATCTCTCATAGAGTCATTAAGGTTGAAAAAGCCCTTTAAGATCATCCAACTCAACTGTCAGCCCAACCCCGCTGTTCCTAATAAACCATGCCCCAAAGTGCCATATCTGCATGTTTTTTTAACCCCTCCAGTGATGGGGACTTCACCACTGCCCTGGGCAGTCTCTGCCAGGGCTTTACCACACTTTTGGTGAAGAAACGTTTCCTAATATTCAATCTAAACCTCTCCTGGTGCAACTTGAAGCCATTTCCTCTTGTCTCTTGCTATGTGTATGGACAAAAAGCAAAGACATGCAATGTTAATGTTTACTATAGAAAAGAATGAAAATGAACTCAGGAGAACAGTATATGACAAAAATGCAAACCAGAACAACACAAAGGGAAGAAATTAATGCAGTATTTTATTTTTAGCTGAACTGATTGGGTGAAAAAATGCATATTTTTAAATGTTCTAATCAGCTGGACCACATTTGTAGGAGAAGTTATCAGCCCATATGAGCTGTTATATTTTGTCAGTATGCTGTTGAAGTCTGCAGCCTAAAATTAAATGAAATGAACCCTTATATTTTTAGAAAGTAAGAATATAATTTATTATTCAGAAAAACATCACATTAATTTTTGTATTTGCAAAAGTGGCACAGCCAAGCATACCTGAGGTAGGAAAGGGACAGGCTTTATAGAAGCCTTGACTTCAACAGGACATTGCTTCCTTCTTGTGAGATCTGATGGCCTACACTGTGCTGCTTCCACTGCTCTCATGTCATCAAATCTGATGACCCAGTCCAGTACCTGACCCTGCTGTGCACTTTTTCATGACCCCAAGGAAAATATCTACATTTCTTTTGCTTCAATTTCTGATCATGAGAGGGGGAAAATAAGAATTCCTTTTTCATAGAATCATAGAATAGTATGGGTTGGAAGGGACCTTAAAGATCATCCAGTTCCTACCCACCTGCTATGGGCAGGGACACCTCCCACTGGATCAGGCTGCCCAAGGCCCCATCCAACCTGGCCTTGAACACCTCCAGGGATGGGGCAGCCACCACTGCTCTGGGCAGCCTGGGCCAGGGCCAACTCCCTCTCATGGTGAAGAAATTCCTCCTTACGTCCAGTCTAAAGCTGCCCTTCTTCAGTTTATACCTGTTCCCCCTTGTCCTATTACTACAAGCCTTTGTGAACAGTCCCTCCCTAGCTTTCTTGTAGCCCCTTCAGGTATTGGAAGGTCGTCATAAGGTCTCCTTGGAGCCTTCTCTTCTCCAGGCTGAACAACCCCAACTTTCTCAGCCTGTCCTAGTTTGGGAGGTGCACCAGCCCTCTGATCATCTTTGTAGCCTCCTCTGGACCCATTCCAACCGTTCCAAATCCTCCTTATGATTCCAGAACTGGACACAGTCCTCCAGATGAGGTCTTGCAAGAGAGGAATAGAGGGCCAGAATCCCCTCCCTTGCCCTGCTGGCCACGCTTCTTGTGATGCAGCCCAGGACACAGTTGGCCTTCTGGGCTGCAAGTGCGCACTGCCAGGTCATTTTGAGCTTCTCATCAATCAATCAGTTCCCTCTCTGAGTCCTCATTATGTGTGCAGCTTGGGCAGAAAGCCATGCCTGATTTATGAAGGATGTTGCACATGGTGTAATACTGGTTACAGATGTTTCCCAACTGTGTAGACGTACCTGGTGTTTTTATTTTGCACTTCTCAAGGGGAGTGCAGAACAGTGGATTCCCAACTTACTCAAGAGGGGGATCTTGCCTAAGGAGTTCCTCTAAGAGGGTGGAGGAGGCTGAGTTCCCTGCTTGGGAAGGTTTCTGGATCCTACTCTGTGTGGGTAGAAATTGTAAGAGTACTGAAGCAGTGAACCTGAGAAGGCAGGCAGCTGATTTGTAAGCTTTGCTGTAAACCAGGTAACCTCTTCTGGCAAACTTCATAGGATGTGACTGGGTTCTGACACAGAATTATTGCTGCATATCTTGAAAGACACCTGGTCATCATTCACACTCAGCCTTGTGTAACATATCTCATTAGCACCATTTGGTAAACCTCACTGGAAGTACTCTGGAATAGGTAGTTGTTAGGATGGGACAGAACAGAGCTGACTAACAAGATTCACACATAGGATTTCTGCACCCAAACCTCACATTAGACTGAAAAATCAGCTGTATGTCTTAGGCCACAGTGGGCAGTTAAAAACCAAAGGCATTTTTGAGAGTAGCTTGTGTCAAAACAGAAATAATCTTGGCATATTTTGGCTGATGCTGGTAACCCCTAGGAGTCTGGTTTTGTTAATCAGTGCAATCAAAATTCTGCCAAATCTAGGGGGTGGTGCTCTTTAGTAATCAAATAACGCAGCTCAGGCCCAACTTCAGTGGCTTTAGAAAGGCAACGTAGAGGTGGAAAATTCAGCTTCACCAGTAAAGAGAAAACAATTACCTCAAAGGCTGCCAGAAAATTGAAGGTCCTCAATAGTGCAACATAGTTTTGATAAAGAAGATGCCTGTTTCAGGTACAGAGGAAGAGTCACAGCAGAGCTGAATAGACCACGAGTTCTTACCAAGGAAAAATGCAATAATAGCATATTTTGTGGTACGTTAAACTCTTCTGCTTGACACGTGGTGAATTTTGATGGCAAAGTTGTCTTTAGATACTGTACAGCTTGGTATGTAGTCCCAGCTCCTAAACAGTCTTTGGGATGTGCTGTTTGAATGTTCCTCGGGAAGGAAGGAGATGTCAAGTTCTGATTATTTCTATATTTAAAATTATTCCTCAGACTTCTGAAAGCATGCAAAGGTCCTTTTCCTGAGCAAGTAAGCAGGTGCTAGTAAAGAATTTGGCTGTCTAATGCCCCTTTCCCATCCTTCTACATCCTCCCACACTTTTTTCTTTTCTCTCTATTTTCTTTTCTCTCTTTTCGCTTTTCTCTCTTTTTTCTTTTCTCTTTTTTCTTTTCTCTTTTTATCTTTTCTCCTTTTATCCTTTTCTCTTTTTTTCTTTTCTCTTTTTTTTTCTTTTCTCTTTTTTTTTTTCTTCTCTCCTCTTTCTTTTTTTTGGTCTCTTCTCTCTTGTTATCTTCCTTCCTTCTTTCTTTTTTTTTTTTATTTTTTCCCTTCTTTTTCCTTTTTTTATTGCTTTTTTTCTGGATGCTCCTACTATAAATCGTTGTGTATTTCAAAGGGGAATTGGCTAGGATTATATTTGTATGTGTGCAATACTAGTAAAATACTTTTAACTGTCATTGCATCTGGAATTCACAGAAGAGTTTATCCTTGTATGGATAAAAGCTGGCTATGTTAATTTGAAAATTGAGCTTTTGTAGTGGACTGGGCAAGTTTTTCATAATCTATTGAAGGAGTCTTGTTAAAGTTTGGTGCTGACTGAAGAAGTGTCCTCTTCCAGATGATGAGGGTTGCCACAGTGGACAACCACGGCATTCCTCACCGAGCTTCAGCAAGGCGCCAGGGCTTGCCACGTGCTTGGTGGCACAGTTCCACAGCCACAGAACGCTGACCTGGTGAGGGAGGAAGAGGTTAAGAAAATATTTTTCAGCACGATGGAATGTTTTCTTAGCAGCAGCCCAAAATAATCAATGTAAATCTTATTTTTACTTCATGTTAGGTCAAAGCATGAGCTCTGGTAGGCTGAGAACAGTGTGTGTTATTAAATGATTTTTTAAAGAGCCACTAATTGGTGACTAATAATTAAAGGTGTGTTTGCCTTTATGCTCAGACTCCATTAATTTTTTGATTTGGACCAGGACTGCACTTTTAAAGGAAACCTTTCAGTCTATTTTCCCCACTTACCACACTTTGGGACCCACTAGTGGCTTCATTTTGGTTAAAACTAAAGTGACAGGTGTGCTCCAGAAGCACAGAGAACTGCAGATGCTAGTGGTGCCAATCCAGGACCAGGACCAGGTTAGAGGCAGCTTAAAGCACCCTGCCAAGGCAAGTTTACTCTTGCATCATGCAGAGCTGCTTCTGATGCCCTGTGTGTTAATGGAGGTGTAGGCACTCAAACCCTTGTCCTTTTCTTACAAGTGCAAGGCTACCCCCCTCCAGAATTTCAGATTTGATATCTCTGTTCTTTAGAGAAGTCTGCCTGCAGCACTGAGCTGGTGGGAGTAACTACAGTCAGCCAAACACCCAGGTACTGTAATGAAATTTCGATTAGGCTTCTTTTTTTTTCAATACTTAAACCCACTTGCTTTAAGGGGCATGATACCAAAGGTGTTTTGCTTTTGTCCCCATTTTTTTGTGGGTTTTTTTCATCTTTTCTGCAGACCCCCAGAATGGAAGGCCTTTAGATTATGTACTCACACGTTTCCACTTTCCCCAGATATTACTGTGACTTGTTCAGCTCCCATGCAGGCTCTGTGCACATGACCTAGATGCTTATTCCAAAGAAACTCAGCTTTCGAAATGTTCCCAGAAATTTCTGTATCAATGTAGTTCAAGTACGTGTTGCCTGTTTTGAAAGTGCCCCTGCCAAAAGAAAAGCACAGAAATGATGCTCTGTGTTCTTTAGAAATGAGGGGAAAATAATGCTACAGTTTAGGCAGAAAGGGAGATGAGGGGTGGCATGCTACAAGAGTTGAAGCTTTGAACATGATCATTGTAATTTTATTACTTTTTTTTCATCCACTATCTATCAGAGATGCTAGGCAAAATTTTAGCTTGGAACATATTCTTGGAGAACAGGTTCCCTGGGGAATGCACAGGGCTCTTGGTGCAGAGCCTGACACAGACCAGAGGCATTCAGCTCAGGCAGTAGGAGATTATGTCTCTGGTCCAGAAACACCAAATTCTGTCGTCTCTACTGACTACTCATTCAAGCCATGTAGCAAAGTCTTTTATAAAGTACTTGGACTGTCATTTTCTCATATATAAAATGTATCATATAATTCAGGGAAGATTAAAACACACACATACACAGACAGTGTACATTTCATTTAACCTTTTCAGTAAGGACTAGGAAAGAATGTCTTGTTGACAGTTCAGTTGATTTCTTGCTCCAAATCTGTATTGCTATATTTTTTTTTATTCCCTGGAGTGACTATGGCAGTTTGTCTGCTAACATCATCTCTTCTGGCATGATTTATCCTGAAATAGTTCTGAGGACGAAATGCCACCTGCCCCTCCTTCTTTAGCTTTCCTGTAGCCCCCTTTCAGGACTGGAAGCTCCTCTACGGTCTCCCAGCAGCCTTCTCTTCTCCAGGCTGAACAATCACAACTCTCTCAGCCTGTCCCCCTACAGAAGGTGCTGCAGCCCTTGGATGATCTCCATGGCCTCCTCTGGACTTGGTGTGATGGTTCCCTGTCCTTCGTGTGCTGAGGACTCCAGAACTGAACACAGAACTCCAGGTGAGGTCTCATGAGAGAACAGTAGAGAGGCAGAATCATATCATACACGTCTTTCTCAGAGAAGATCACCAACTGAAGTCTGAACCCAGAAGTAGCCTTCTGTCAGGCCACATCATACCCTGCTCTTTCCCACTTTGTTATGCTAACTGTCCTGAGAAGAGACGAGACGAGATGAGATGAAGCAAGAGAGACCAGCAAGCAGATTTTGACCACAGTCTGTAGCATGGGGAATTTCAACCGCTTATCAACTACTTTTATTACCAGTTTAAATCACAGATCACATAGAATGAGATGAGACATGTAAAAACAACTGTCTTAAATTCAATATGCTGACAATGATAGAGCCATTTTCAACAGTCACATTAAACTTACTTGTCAATTGTATAGGGTTTCCTAATCCCATTAGTTCCAGTCAAGGCTATATCTATTTTTCCCTTTATGGTTTCCATTGCAGATACTCTGACACGTATTTCTTTTCGCCAGCCTTTGAAAGCAAAATGAAATAGATTATGGTTGTAAGGAGATTTCTTTCTTAATGGTGAAGCTTCTCATATATTTCAGTGTCTTTCAGGGAGAGGAAAGGATTGCAAAAATGTGGTTGTAAGCAAACAGAAACTCTTTATAAAGGCAAATGTTAGTTAGTAGATTTTGTAGTGAGTGCCACTTATTAACACCTGCAGTTCTCTCTAGAAATGTAATATACTTGTTCACACGTAAAATTCATTGTTACTTCAGAATTCATCACCCAAAAGAACTTACGAGCAAATGGAGAGGAGGCTCCTGTATTTAAATAAACTGTTTGCTGTTCTTTTTCAGTTTTATGTAAAAACTTATCAGCATGATGGCCCATCAGTGGACATCCTTCCTTTGGACATGGGAAGCATTTTCCCTGGGAGAAAAACAACATGTGTTATAAGACACTATCTGTTTTAATCCCACTTCTTAAAGTTTAAGAAATTAGGGTACTTCAGCTTTTTCCAGATTTTTTTAAAACATACTTGCTTCTGAGTTGAGATCATATCTTCAGTATTTATTTGGTGTAGCAAAAAAAGAAGCTGAGATGGCCAGTCAGCTTATTTCAGTCAGAGAGGAACAGGTTAAAATCTGGCCTAATTCCCTAAGCTTTGCGGAGACCATAAGTAAATACCTTAATGTATATTGTCATTACTACCTGATCTGTAAAATACAGTTAATAAGTTCATCTTTCATAGGGTCCATTGAAATGTTGTCAATTATTATGGGGTGGATCATATTTGCAAGGAAGATCTGGGTGGTTGTCTCTTTTATATGGTAAAGATATTTAAGCTTAGGAATACTGAAGCTTGGGATCTCACCATGGCATGCGTTCTGTCTGCTTTTCATCCTTTGTTCCCATGCAGAACCTTAATGAAATTAATCTACATACATAGATCAAACATTCAGGCCACGACCTTGAATGCATTAAAAAAAAATATATGGATAAGCATGTATATATTTTCAGTGAAAGTGATTTAGTTGCAGTGGGAAGAAATAGCATTATTATTTTTTGATAGTTCCATTTTGAAGTTTGGGAGGTTTTGTAGGAACTGGTATTTGTGGATCTTTGCCTTTTGGGGCTTTAGATGAATAAAAGGCTAAATGATAATCATAACTTCTTTGTTATGAGATTCAAAACCACAATTCGCTCACATCACTAAGTTGCATAGGGTTCAGGTTTTCAAGTCCTGAGTGAAACACCAGCACACTGCGTTGCCTTCTTTCTTGTATCACCTGAGGGTCGTGTGAGCTATGCTGTGCTGTATAAACATTTCCTCTACCCTATATGTTGTGAATATTATTTAAACAGATGTTTAAACATTTCTGAAGTCCAGGGGCTGATAATGGGTTCCACCAGGTTTAGATGCACTTACTGATCTATGAAAACAGGCTGCCCAGGACAGTGGTCGAGTCTACATTCCTGGAGGTGTTCAAAAAATGTGTAGATGTGGCACTTCGGGACATGGTTTAGTAGGCACAGGGATATTGGGCTTATGGTTGGACTCAATGATCTTAGAGGCTTTTTTCAATCTTAGTGATTCTGACTCTATCAGGTGGACTCAGTCCCAGCCTCTCATTGCCCTCTTACTCAACTCTTCTTTTCTCCCTTTGTAACTCTTTTTGGTGTTTATATTTAGTACCTTATTTTTTTTCTAGAACCTTCTTTTGGAGTTTGCTGCTTTTGCATTTTTACTGAGTTTTGGATATGGTCTGAATGAGGGTAGTCAATGGGTCTGCATAGCTTCCCCTGTATCCTGTGATCTAGAGTGTAGAACTTGTCCCAGAAACTATTAAGAGAAGAAGGGCAGGGCTATAATACTCAAATAAATATGTACTCTATACTTACCAGTGTGAAATCTCGGTATGTTTCACACCGGTACCCAACAAATCCATCAGGAGTGGTGATACTCTCAGCATAATACCGGAGGCTTCGTTTATGTCCACATCCAAAAGTTCTATATGCTGAGAAGAAGCCCAGGTAAAAAAAGATTAAAGCTATATAATAACATAGAGTCCATGCCAAAACAACGCTCATGGGCCTTTTTCCCTCTAAAGCATTTGTACCTGTAATGAAGTTTCAGATTTTTAAAATAAGGTAATAATTAAAAGATGTTTAAAGTGTGAATTATTTGGTATTATATCAACTACATATATTTTTTTGACAGACAAGGGTTATGTTCTAATCTGTGTGTTCCTGTGCTCATCCCAGATTTCACAAAGGTGCAGATGCACCAAGGCAGACCTTATGCAGTCTCCCATCCTACTATGTGTACTTAACCGCTTTTACTTTAGCATGAGAACCGAGGAGGACTTAGGAGAATTCCCCTTTGATATTTCAAAGACTGGAATAATTCATAGCTACAGGGTCTGTAATGCATATAGTAGTTACTAAGAAGTACTTTTTGTTTGCTTACAAATATCACAACATGGTATTTTGTAAAACCACAGTTTCCAGACATTTCTAGAATTAAAGATAACTGCAGTAATTATTTTAACTTCAGTGGCTTTCAGTGGTATTAAGCTCTAGAAAATCTGTGGTCATTGGACACTAGTGATTCTGTGAAATGCTATGAAAAGCAAAACGTTTGGCAATGTGTCCTTGATATTGTCAGAATTATTTCAAACAAAGGCAATTTTCCATCAAAGTGAAATTTATAAGCAGGATAGTGCAGGAAAGAAGGAAATTGTATTTGGGTTCTATATACAGGTCCCTCGTAACAAGTTGCGACTTGATGACCTTAGTGGCTTGATAATCTTGGAGGTCTTTTCCAACCTTATCAATTCTATGATTCTAAGTATTGTCTTTGTTGGCTCAGAAGTTTCTGCTTTATCAAAGCACAATACACTGAATTTAGGTTGTATGAAAACAGGCTCTGCTCTGCTTCAGCATTTGTGAGGGCTCACCTAATCATAGGGGGACATCTTGAAGGCACCAAAGTGATTGCAAGTTGACACAGTTTATAGTGAAATCAGAATTTCACCTACTGTCAGTATTTATGCATCTTAAAGACAGACCAATTGGTATTGACCAGTTGATGCACATTGTTGTTTACGTAAAGAGAGAAAACACCCCACCTAAACACCTCTGAAAGGTACTTCAGTCTGTTTTTCTTGAGAACTATCTGCATCATCAAGGCTTCCTATGTTTTCTTTAAAGTTCCTTCTTCAAATCTAATTCAGAAGGGTGAACTTTTAACTTTAAAAATCTCAGCTCTGACTTGCTTTGTGCTAGTGCCAAATTCACTTTATATCTATATGGTGAGAACATAGTAGTCCTTACTGCATCAAAAGTTGTAGAAAGAAGTTACTAAATGGCATTTCTAATGCACTTCATACATAAAAGCACTATATAAATGTAAATATTATCAAACAGAAGAAAGATGCATGAAGTAAGGTTTAAAGAAGATGCAGAAGTTCAGCCTGTCTCCGGTTTTCAGAGCTGCATGAAGAACTAACTCCATCTACTCTTGTTCAGTAGAGCTGAGCTCTAAATATATGAAATTGCAAATAGTGTTGTGAAATGTCTGTGGAAAATATTTAAATTTCTTTTGCTGAAAATGCAGAAATTCCTATACAGTCTGATTGGAAAGAGGTTTGATTCTAATGACTTTGTGCACAGCCAGCGTTCAGCCCTCTTTGTTATAATGTTCTCCAACCAGCTCAAAGACAGAGCATTTTTGAAAGCCAATTACTTAACTAATGGTAGGGATTGCAAAATGTTCAGCTGTGAATAACTGATGGTCTTATTTCTGTAGGTTAGGATCAGAAGACAGGATTTTGGGCATCTATTGTAGAGGATCCCAGGGTAATTCTGATTAACTGCTCAGCTTTCTTTGAAGAGCATGAACTATCAATGTAGCAGTTATTTTATCATCTCCTGTATTTTTAACCTTGTGCTGTTCTCTTTGAAGAGGCTAAAGCTATTAATGGCGTGGATTAGTATGTCTAACTCTAGTAATATTGGGACTGATGTCTTCCTAGGGAGAAAGGAAGCTCAGATTTTAAAATACTCATTTTTGGATTATCCTTCAATGAAATTGTACTGGTCCTTCATGTGTGGAATTGCCACTGAGGTCAGGCTGCCAGCACAGTTGCAGACTCTTTATAAAGGTTGAGATGAACAAGCCTGCACACTTTAACTGAAATTTCCATCCAGAATTTGCTTTGGTTAGTACGTAAGGATATTGGAGGGTATTTCACAGGCAGCTTTAAATCTTCCATTTTTGAGCATTCCCTCCCTACTCCTAATCTGAGCTGTATAAATAACTTATACATTCAAAAACCTTTACCTTAGCCTAGTCTTTATTTCTGCCTGTAGCTTAGAGAGAGGTGTTATTCTTTAAATATATTTACCTCTCATAAGGTCATTGATATTCCGAGTTGCAGGAGGGATACGAAGCTGCATGCATCCTGGCATTTTCTTCCCACCATTTGGGTAAAAATCCAGGTGGCCACAAGTCTGAAGAATACCTGGAGCTGAAATGTTCAGTGAATCAAGGCTGATCACACTCTGATCCGCTGTGGCCAATCTCTGTGTTGGTGTCAGCCTTTGCATGAAAACTTACCAAAGTCAAAGAACAGATGACCAGCATGAGTATGAATTATATCCACAAATTTTGCGTCTGAAGGATCCAGCCGAACCATTGGGGGAGTATACTGGAAAAGGGGCCCAGCTGGATCCAGACCTAAATAAATGGAGATATGTGTGATTAAGTAAATTATATTATATCCATGTCATCGAATTCAGCGTGTGTACACCGTATGTCATTGCAGTTCTACCTTTATTCCATATATAAAAATTCATTTTGTGGTCCATGAAAACCAGGAAAATAAGCAAGTTTTTAATAGAAAGATGTCTAGGGGCAATGAAGTGCAGTAAAATGTTGATGGGTGCTTGACTTACTTGTGTGGAACAATTTTATAAGAAGAGTTTTGGGGGTTTTTTTGCATGTTAGTGAGTGATATGAAATCTTGATGTGACACTTTGAGCGTGGAGATTCATCTGAGAATTTTGATTTGGTCAAAAATCTATTTAACTTCCGAAAGAGCTTGGTTGAAATTGTTACCCTCTTCACTTCAGTGTCAGTGAGCTCTCTTCAGGACCAAAGCAACACAGTTCTGACCCCAGTTCTGCTAAACTGCTTACATGATTGCTTACTATGCACACAGCTGAGTCAAAGAAGTGTGTCTGCAGAGAGAAGAACTGATTAGAGGAGAAAGGAAAGCAGAAAATAGCGAGTCTTTAAAAAAAGTGATGTGTGATTGTGTCATGATGTTGTGCGACCAAGAGCTTTCTTATTTTCAGGGTGCCCATGACTATTCCTCATCCTGACATACTAGATCAAGGGATTTGGATTTTGCATTTCAGATTTTCAATCTTTTGAACTGCTGAAAAGTCATGTTAGAGTGAGTTTTTAAAACCAAATATGACAATGATTTGCTAATATTTTACAAGTCTTCTTATTTCATACGCAATGCACTATTTTGTTCCTGTTTTTTTATACCACTATAATTATAACCAAGTGCTCCCTGAGACTTTTGACCTGTGGAAAGTGACTTCTGTTTAGCCACAATCAGGACAGTAAAGCCTTTCTGCTGCTGTTGCTGTCCAACCATTCTCAGGGCTGTGATCACTGACGTGAAATGCTTGGCTTGTGATACAATGTAGTTTCATTTGTGTGCCACTGTGCTTGATGTTCATTATGATAGACCAACACATTGCAGTCTGGACTGTGTGTTTCTAAGGCAGCAATGATTCTTCAGTTCTCTTCTGTTCCATGAAAACAGAATGTTTCATCAGCTGAAAATAGCTTCAGTACCTGTTATTCTTCCAATGCCAGGTTTCCTCCTGCCGGCCTCCCCTGCGGCATGTGCACCGAGACTATGGCCGATGAAATGAATGTTGGCAGGAGAGTAGCCATAGTCTCTCTGTAAGATGTATGGAAAGGGAAAAACATGTGTGTTAGGCGGGGCCTACAGGAAAGCTGGGGAGGGGGTCCTTATCAGGAGTGCAGGGATAGGATGAAGTGGAACAGTTTTAAGCTGAAAGGGAGGAGGTGTAGATTAGATCTTAGGAAGAAGTTTTTTACTGTGATGGTAGCGAGGCACTGGCACAGATTGCCCAGAGAAATTGGGGATTATTCATGCCTGAAGGTGTTCAAGGCTGGGTTGGATAAGGCTTTGAGCAACCCGATCCAGTGGGAGGTGTCCCTGTCCATGGCAACAGAGTTGGAACTGAGTGATCTTTATGGTCCCTTCAACTCCAATCAAGGTCCCGTGCTCTGCCAGGGCATGGCCAGACCAGCAGGTGATGGAGGGGAGCATCTTGGGTGGAAAGTTACTGTTGCAGGTGGTGGGATACCATAAGAAAAGCAGTTACCAACTCACCCCTCTTTTATTATGCCTCTGGAAAGGAGTAATCTCTGTCAGGAATTGGCCCTTACAATAGAAAGGGGGAAAGCAAAGTCCTGCACATAGCTCCCCTCCATTACACAAATTGTTTACCCAAAAGGCAAATGATCACCCTGCCTCTGTGCTGAACCTGCCTGTCCAGTCAGGATAGTGGTCTGTGTCAGAGGAGTTTTCAGTGCCTTTATCTTCAGTGGATCCTCTATGTGAATCAAAAGATCACCCTACTGTGGAGACTCTGGACCATGCAGGTCTTGCGGGACTGCAAGCACCATCCCAGGAGTGCTGCTGGTGTGCTGGGCTTAGCAGATGTTCTGTGAAGGAAGCCTGACTATGGCTGTGGGAAAGCTGCTTCTCTGTGCTGCAACCCAGTTCTTGCAGGAGGCAGGATGCTAGACCCATGGAGGGATGATTTAACCATGTTGGCTCTCTATTACTTCTCTTCACCCTGCCAGTATTGCTAGACTCTAATCTGATGTCTTATTTGGTAAAAAGTCCATCATGAGCAAAACTTTCAGAAATTATGGCTTGTAAGCCTTAAGGGATGTGCTTACCTGTGGTCCAACACTAATGTAGGTCTTTCAATTTGTGTAGGATTAGAGATTTCTTGTGGCATTTTCAGCTGCATTATTGAGTACTTCTATACTTCCTGACTCTGTTGCATCAAACCTAAAGGTACCACCCTGAATACAGCCTTTACCATTTAGACTGCATTCCGATATTCTTGTTCCACAGATGCCTTTACCTCAAGAAAATTCACCAGATAGACCAGCTCAGCCCCCACGATGCGGACGTTGTTAACAGCATCAGTGTACAAACCACTAGAGCCACCCGTCCAGTCGGTCAAAATGCAGTTCACGTCCTCGACGTGAAACATGAGCTGGTGGAAAACAGGGATATGGTTTAGAAGTGGACAGGTATGGCTTGACTAGAAGATCTCATAGGTCTTTTCCAACCAAATGTTTCTATCATTTTATATTTAGTGTAATAATTCCTGCTAGTACTGAAGAATCAACACAAGGAGGCAGAGTGGAGGCAGTGATTTGAACTTAATGTAAAACACACATGAGCTTGCTTCGGTTCGGTTTTCCATTCCAGATACCTTAGCTTTAGAGTGTCAACTTCTCTTAATGAAAGAATCCCAGTTAGAAAAAAGAGGATAATATGACTTCTCTTTTACTGTCCAAGCTTTATTCTTCAGAACTTATATGCTTGGATCATCTAAAAAGATTCACAAATTTGTGTTCATGTGCTTGAATTTTTCAGCCCTGAAGTTAATATATTTTATCTAAAATATTCTGCTTATACACTTCTGGCAACAGAACATTCTGATTTTTCTTTCAGAAGTAACTTAATTTCTTGAAACACGCCTAAATAATATGAAACCAATCTGCTGATAAAAGCATTTTAGTTTCCTTAGATCAAAGGCCTGACTCAAACTGAAATGTTTGTTTTTTACCTTTTGCTGAGGTGAGAAAAGTGACTTTTTCTTTATTATTGGCAAGGAATTGAAAAATCCATTAATTATAGCTTTCCCTATGGAGGTGAATGCTGCAAAGGGGCATTTAGCAGGAGGCTGAAGCATGATATATTCATACCTGGGAACAAGGGGGTGGTGTATGTGGAACTGTGCTTCATTCTGAGCTTTTTTTCCCCTTTTATATTCCCTGAATCAACCACAGAACAGAGGCGTAAATTTTATGTGGGAATTTTAAGGCAGTTCCTGTGGGTATGTGGATATTTGCACTCTCAAACACAAATAAAATGACAACATGCATGCCATACCCTGCACATATTTGTGATCCAGGGGAGATCCGCTCCACCAAGATGGCCATGTATAATGAAGCAAGTTTTCCTGTGTGCACCAAAATTCGAAGCTTTGATAGTTGATGGGTTAGTAGCAGAAATTTTCTGTCAAAAACACAACCAACAAACAAAACAAAAATGTGACTGCTCCATCCCAGTGTATGTTTTGATATTCCCCTTCCTTTCTCACGAACATGGATACTTTCTCTTCTGGTCTTCATTCTTAACTACTCGCTCTTAGGGCTCAGCATTAGCCACCACATGAGACCAATTGTATGTAGTTCAGAGGACCTAATAGTTATGGGTATGATCCCCACTCCTGAGTTGTGTGTATGGGGTTGGAACATGTTTTTAATCTAGAATCATAGAATCATAGAATAACCAGGTTGGAAGAGACCCACCGGATCATCGAGTCCAACCATAGAGATACATAGGAGCCAAATGTGAGCTTTTCTTTTGTGCTGCCTTCCCTAACTCTGGCTTTTTATCATGCTGAACATGAAACTTAATTTGGGGCATTAGCTTACTGTAGAGAAATATATAAAACATATCCAAAATATATCAGATGACTTACGCTAGAAGGCAGCGATTAATATGTTGTAAATATACCTGGCTCATCAGAGAGCTGAAATGAGGGAAAAGAAAAAAGATAGAAGGAGATTATGATGGCCTGTTTGTATGTAATATAGAATTGAGGCTTCTTCTGGAAGTCATGAGAGCAAAAATACAGGACAAAAGACACTATCTGTGTAAGTTGTTGTATACTACCAGTATTTAAAAGCAAAGCAGTTTCTTACTTGATATATCAAGCTGTTGTCTTTAGTGTAAAGAAGGAACTTGGTGTTCACATCTTCTGGAGACCTGGGCAAGCCTGCCAGTTGTCTCCCTGGGATCCCAGACCAAGGGGGGTTATCTGTAAAGCATCCAAGCCTCTCATAGCAAACCTCTCTTCCTGGGATAGGCAAAGAAAAATGTTAGTGTTCTGGGAACATAGCAGGTTGGGCTGGCACCACTTTACAAGAAGCTGACAGGACAGGGTTTTACCAGGGAAGCAGAAAATGGCTGATTTGGATTAGGATGGTGCTCTGGTTCAAGATAAAGTAGAATCAGTTTCCTCAGCTCAGTCTCGTCTAAGTGACTTCAGTATCTGGAAGTTAACTGCGTATTTTCAGACAGTATTTCTCTCTAGAACCAATTACATGGAGCATTGTTATGTAGAAAGGTTATTCCTTCTACTTATTCCCATAGGAACCAAGGCCATCCTCGAGCTGGTGGAGCCATAAGAGAATGGGGTGAAAAGGGGTGCACATGCAGGGAGGGGCAGATGGGACAGGTGACCCCAAACTGACCAGCAGAGGATTTCATCCCACATGCATCACACTTGGTATAAAACTGAAGGATTACGAGGGTCAAGCTCTCTTCTTTGGTGGGTGGGGTCCAAAAAGGACCTCATGTACCTTTTTGCCACTGATCCCAGATCTGTGCATTCCTGAATCCAGTTCCTAAATCCACCTCTATCCTGCTGCTGACTCCAGCCCAGGACCTTTTCCCTGTGCCTGCTGTGCAGCATCAGTGGTAACGCAGTCATCAAGAGGGGGCAATTTCATATGTTTGGGTACACTTTATTATTTTCTTGTTAAAAGTATTTCCCTTATTATTGTTGTTGTTTCATTAAGCCTGTTTTACTTTCTAATCCATAAAAGTCTTTCTCTCATTTCCCTTCTCCTGTGTGTGTGGGGTGGGGATTGCAATCACAACAGCTCACGTTTAGCTGCTGATCAGGTTGGGCTGGGGCTAAAACTTTACAGATGGCACTTGTGTTCATTTTTCATTTAGGGGTTCGGTTGTGCTCCTGTGCCTTGCGTAGGTAGCAGGATCTTGAACTTCAAGACTGATTTCGGCTGCAAACATAACGCAGAGCTCAGCTTGATGAACTCATGAGAGTGCAGGATGTGTTTGGTCAAACGTGTTCTTAACACAGCTATCAGAAAAATATGATAAAATCTTGATTGATTGTGGATGCAGAGAACAAACTGTCTTTTGCTGCCAGTGCAGAGCAGTCCTTCAATTAGTCCTAATGCTCCAGGGATTACCTAAATTGTTATTACTTGTGCAACAATTCATGAAGGAATGTAAAGAAACAAAAGCATTAGAACAGCTGCCTCTGATTGCTCCACAATGTGCATTAAATACTTCCCTTATTGTTTTATCATTGTAAGATTTTAGTGGAAGCAATGAAGTGGAATTTGAGTGGAAGCCTAGAGCCAAGCACAGTTTCAGGAAATACAGTCTGTGCCTGAAGGACTAGAGTTTCCCAATTTCTATTGTGGATTTGATACAATAATGATGCAAATATGACATAGGGGTGTTACCATTAAATGTCATCCTTACCCACTATGGATAGCACTACAGTTGTGAAACCCCGAATAATTTTATTGCTATTAAAAAGATAGGGGAAACAATGAGAAACTATTACCTAGGAGAGGTGACTGATTTGTAATGCATCAGACTGTGCCTTACTCTTACTTATTACTCTGTATGAAATGTAGCAGTAGATTGATATACTGGAAATACATCCAGAGAAAGAGAAGACTTAATTGTAGAGCTGCAGTTAGAGACTTCCATCATCTTCACAGGAATCTTTCCTCTGATGCCAGTGAACTTTTGGACTGTAGTTTTTTTGTTTCTCTCTGCTTTTTCTGTGTGTCTATCCCTGTTGAACTATTCTTTTCTATCATTGAAAAGGTGTTCTGGACCAGCACTCTTTTCTTATTCTCTGCTTAGCTTTGTGAAGAGTAAGTGCCTAGGCTGGCACTATACATGTTGTAGCCTAAATGCTGATGTGGGTTCAGGGTAGGTAGGGAAAACTGCTCTGGAAGAACTTTCAATTCATATATAAAAATACCTTTCTAATTCCCATTCTGCTTGCTAGCTGCAAAAACCTTTACAGAATTAAAAAGGAATAGGTTAAATGTGAGAAACACATGATGTAGCTCAATGCTCCTAATGAAGAAGTCCTTTAAATCCATTCCAAAGCGTATCCTTTTTCTAAAACATAGATATTCTGGTATAAGCTGCACACAACAACATTTAATGTTTATAGATTTTATCAACTATGTGTCTTACCTCTGGCTGCATCAAGAAGAAAAAGAGTAGTGATCCATACTGCAAACATCTAAAACAAATAAGAACACAGTTCAAACCTAATTAAAATTAGAATCTGGAATTCACCTAAGGGTTTCCTTTACCCATTAGAAAAAAATAATAGTTAACATTGGAGTACTTCAGGTATTTGATGAGTTGGATCGAAAAGAATCAACACTTCCTTAAAGATACTGAGGTTTCAAGAAAATATTTTTGGGTTTCTTTCTGTTTGCCATAGAGATTTTGCACACACAGGATGTCCTCTAAGCATCTCTTAACAGTTGTCTACCTGACCTTGACAAACAGAAGCATTTTTTTCCTCTAGAGCTGCAATTTAGGGGCAAGCAAATGAAACTCCTAGAAGATTTGCAACATTTTTTTACAGAGTAAATTTTCTTCTAGCATTCAGTAGAAAAGTTACTCATAGAACAGCTATACAGTGATTGTATTTAAAAGAATCCAGGGAAAATATTATTTGTGTTTATAAATCATATAGATAGTCGTGGAAACTCATTTTGATCATTTCTGTCATCCATTATACTGCTTATCAGCTCTGATCTGCTTGATCACATAATCACCGGCTGATAGGTAATCATCAGAGTAAATGGAACTAGTTATTTACTTCAAGGCAAAGTAGGGAAAGCCTTTTAAGCTTAGTCTTACTGCTACTGCTAGTAACTTATCTTCAGAGAAAGGAAGGTTATTCTTAGAAATGTCTAGTATCAGGCCCTGATCCTCCAATGATTCCTGCATAGGTGAAGTCCTGCATCCTCTTCCTGTCCTCTCCTTGCCTAGTCTCCCCAGTCCCCTGAAGTCAGTGATATACAAAGCAAAGATATCATCCCTGTGAAATCCACTGCAGGTTCCTCTTCCCATCTGTTCTCCTCCAGCCACTCATCCATTACTCCATACCTTTATCATGACGACCTAATTTAGGTTCCTTAGATGCTCTTGTCTCCAATGTATCCCATTTTACCTTGGCAAGGCTCAGGGTAAGTTCCTTCATCCACCTCTCAGCTGATTGCAGCAAACCTTGTAGAAGACCTTTGAGGATCCTGGAATGAAGCAGGAGAGCACTGCACCTGCCTTCTGAGGGCACACAGTGGAGGGACCCCCGCTTCACCACTGCTGCACAACGCTTGTGTTCCCAGCCGCATCTGTGACTGTTGGTTAGTGCCGGAAGAGATCTCTTCATGTCAGGCAGGCTTCAACTGAGATAACACCAACCAGCTCAGACCAGTTGCTGCGTGACTCCACCTGTTTCATGTAAAGTTGCAAAGAGGGTGTTATTGTCATCCATCGGTAATTATTTTTAAAGCTAAAAAGTACTGGAAGGTGTGATGTAAACAGGGAACAAACACACAGGCTTTCAGGATCAGGAGCAAGGCCCTTGTCATCAGCGGGGCTGCTCATCTCAGTGTGATGTTGAGTTGGGATTCAAGTGAATTTGCACCACATAGGAAAGCTATAGCTTAAGAAGAAATTCTTCATGATGAGGGTGGTAAGGCAATGCAACAAGTTGCCCAGGGAAGTTGTGGCTGCCCTATCCCTGGAGGTGTTCAAGGCCAGGGTGGATGGGGCCTTGGGCAGCCTGATCCAGAGAGAGGTGTCCCTGCCCATGGCAGCAGGTGGGACTGGATGGGTTTCAAAGTCCCTTCCAATTTAAACATTCTATGACTCTAATCCTAATCTTGTGGGTCCTACCCCAGAGTTTAAATAGTAAAACCATCCTTCTTGATACTGATCTCTGCCTTAAATAATTGACAGTCTTAAGCAAAATCTGCAAATCTGTATTTGATAGTTAACTCTACCATTACAACATTGAGACACAAACAAAGAATGTGGGATCAGCTAGCATGTACATTTGCGGCATTTAAAATGTTACCTGAGAAAAGGCAGAGAGGAGAGGCAAGGTTGAAAAAATATAAAGGAAGTAAATTGCTCAGTGTGTCTTCTGCTTTTTGTTTGTCTTGTTGTTCTCATGTCTGTGATTTTGCTAGTGGATGAATTACCTGGATTTTCTTTCCAAAGGTGATAGAAATGCTTTTAAACAAGGGAAAATAGTTCCTTGGGCAGATTGTCACTACATCAATTCATGTCACCATGAATCTTCATAATTAAATAATATTAATTGCAGTCATTTCAGTTTTGGTGTTTTGACAATGATGTCTTTTCATGTAGTACTGTGTTGTTATACTGTTGCGTTAACATTTCTGATCAGGCTTTCCTAGAAATCTTTGTTCCTGTATGTAGACACAAATGAGAAACTCGCAACTCAACATTTTAATGTTAAACCCTTTAAATACGTTGGGTCACCACTGGCACCTCCTAAGCCAGAAAAGGGGAGACTCCCTTATAGTCTAAACCTTTCCATTGACTGATGACTTATCTCGTACCTAGTGTACAGAATGGCAAACTGGGTTAAAGTGGTTTTTAAGGGTGCTTGGTACAAAAAACATTTCCAGGCTTTATTTTTTTGCTCAGATATTCTCAAAAGGTTAATTGCTTCAGATACAGATTGTAGAAGCAAATAGATCATAGAATCATAGAATCATAAAATAGTTTGGGTTGGAAGGGACCTTTAAGATCACCCAGTTCCACCCCCTTGACATGGACAGGGGACCTCCCACTGCATCAGGATGCCCAAGCCCCATCCAACCTGGCCTTGAACACCTCCAGGGATGGGGCAGCCACAGCTTCCCCGGGCAACCTGTGCCATGGCCTCACCACTCTCATTGGGAAGAAATTCCTTCTTATGTCTAGTCTAAATCTGCCCCTTCTCCAGTTTATAGCCATCCTCCATCTCTGTGCTCCTGAACCCTAGCAAAAGATTAAGAAGGAAAGTTAGTGTGCAGCTCAGGGAGCTTGGGTTTGTTTTCATTTTTTCAGGACTAAGTTGGTCCTTAAAGAGTTTAATTATTCATATTAAAATTCATTTAATTTCTTGTTTGCTCACATAATTAAAAACTATTGTTCAGGTGTAAATTAGTCAGCTAAGTAGTCACCAATAGAATTCAGCAAATAAAAATCTTGACCAAGTGTTTGGAAAAAATGCTTAAAAGAAACACTCAAAAAAAAATCTGCTTCCATGTTCTCCTAGATCATCTGGGCCAAAACTGCATTCAGAGCTAGTTACAGGTGCTCAGATCTGTGATACAGATCCAAAAGGAGTGGATGCTTGATTTTTTATATGTCTAAGCGTTTACAGACAAACTCAGAGAGGCTGATTCACTAGAATTTAAGGGTCCTACAGAAAATTAATCTACATTTCCTGCGTCTGATTTTATTCTGTTATAAATAATATTGGACCAAAACATCACTTCATTCTATTCTCATAGTTTCTTCACATTTCGGAATGAGAGTTTAGTGCAGAAGCAGATCACTAGTTAACTCAAACTTCTAAATAAACCTAGTTGAGTCAGTAAATTATTTTTGTTAATTTGAATTAATATATTTTACCTATAGAGAAAATTTTGAGCATATGCTCTCTGGGGACCTCAAGAAATCAGAATTACCTGTTACATTAAAAAAGCCTTTCTGGAAGCAAACCACACCTCAATCCTCTGGTGCAACAGGGACTTAACAGCAGTCTGGTGATGGGGATTTCAGATCGCTCACGAGATTCATTGACTTTGCCAAGTTAATATTATTTAAGACATTTAAGGGCTTTTGATTTTACATATGGTGACAGCATCATTGTCTCCCATTGTAGATGCAAATGTGTAATATCCAATTCTTATAAATCATCATTCCAGTTTGAATTGAGCATCAACTGGAGCTTAACTTCTCTAGCCTTTTCTCAGAACACATGAAATGATTATTTAGTGATGTTCACGCTGCCTTTCAGCAGTCAGTGAGTCATCACAGCTGTCCTCCAAGTTTTAAGACAAGGTTATTGAGAGAGCAAGGTATCATCATATTTGTAAAAAATTAGGCAGAGGATTTACTCCAGCAGACAAGCGTGAAATGAGTTTTCTATGCCAGTTTACTAATACCAGGAAAGCTTGTAACTCAGCAGCATTGTTAGGTGTCAGCACTTCTGTGTCAGCTGCTAAAAAACTTCTCACTTCAATGTGGTTAACTACTTCAGAATTACCTGGGACCCATGCAAGAAGTAGCAAGCCATGAAGTGCTGACTCTCCATGCCCTAGAAGTTCTTGAGACTTTCTTGAGACTTCCTCTTCCATGACCTTGTCCAAGCTGTCCTTGAACTCATGCACACTTCCAGCACAGCCAGCATCCTGTAGTGTACATTGTGATTATGCAACTGCAAGAAGAATCACCTCCTTTTGCTTGTCTCAGGGTGTGCAATTGCCACCTTCATTTCATTCCCCTGTTACTAATGTGAAAGAAAATGAACAAGTAATTTTGTATTTACCTTCTCTGTGATCCCTTTAATTTTATAGACCATGTTCACCGCCCCCATCTCTTTTCCAGGGTCACTTCTGGTTTTCTCTTATGTGCCAGAGGAGGTGGGAAAATGACTGCTTATTCCTTTTGGCTGGAATAGATTAGACATTAGTCTACATTCCCAAACCAATAAGGAAAATTCCTTCTGTCCCAAAGTTTTGCAATAAATGCGTGTTATCTTGAGGGATGAAATGGCCAAAGGTGGAAGAAATTCTTTCTGCAGCTCAAAAATAGTTTTGCGAAGTCCCTCCTAAAGGCTATAGCAACATCTGTAAGAGAGGAATGTACATGATGAGGTACGCTGCATATAATATATTATGATTACAAAAATAAGACTCATAGGGAATATTCATTCAAGTGTTTTTCTGCAGGGCTGTTTATGCTATTTTTTAATATTTTTGTCACTTGATTATAATTGCACTCACTTGTCATGTCTTAACCTGCAGAGCAAACATTCAGGGCAGGCACTTACCTCTCTAGCTCTGCAGGTTGTGGGATGAGTAACTGAGTTTTTGGTAGTCTATGAACTATGCTTATTATAAATGGTAACAGTAATGTAAAGGTCACCCTTTCCAAAACATCAGCTGTAGGGCCCTCCCTAAGGAAGTAATACTTCTGAATGAAAAACCTTAAATAGCAGCAAGTGTTTTTCTGTTCTTTGCATTTCCAGTCCATTTGGCTGCTGAGATAGATATGAAGGGACTATTATTCTTTTAATCTGTTGTTCTTTCATTATGATCCATCTTCTAATACTTTTATTCATGCCAATCCCAGTGGTATCACTCATAGAATAAAATACTTCTTAGTTGGAGAGTGAGAACCAAATGTTAAGTTCTACTTGCTTTGTAGTTTAATACCATTTAAACTAACAACTGTTGCATGACTTATTCAGACCTCCCATGGAAGGCCGCTTTTTTTTTTGTAGTTCTTGAGGTAAGCATGGAGCTATCACGCGATTTGATCTGTAATGCTCCTAACTACGTTTTATCCTGGTAAGTGGAGTGAAGTTTTTGTTTAAGAGCGTTGGTTCCTATCTGCTCTCCTCATAGCAATAAGAATTTTCCTTTTTCACTGCTCACCTCTCTGTTTACTAGTCTTCTGTCTTCGTTAATTATAACACTTACTTGCACTCCTGAGATGATGCATGACAAATGATTAAACTTCACAAGGAAAACTGCAGGAAACACTCCCCTGAGCTTTGCCTGGCCTTCTACTGTCTAAATCAAGAAATGCTGTCTAGCCTGCTCTGGCCTGGAGATATCTCGCAGATCTGAGTAGGGCTGAAACATCCCACTAGTGTGCTATAAAGGTATTTAGTTCAGTGTCAGTTTAGAGCACCTAGAAAACTGGAGATTCATATCCTGTTCATGTAAGAGAGCAGAAATAAGCACGCTCTATCAGCCCAAGTACTGTTTTCCTTTCATTTGGCAAAAATCAGGAACATCAAGTTTAGGTTGGAAAAAAAAGGGGGAAAAATCATATTTGCAGAGAGCTTCTGTTGGCTAAGAACTCTCTCTCATTGGAACAGTTTAAAGAAAAGAATTCAGAGCTAGTGACCTCAAGCTTTCAAGCTTGACGGCATGTATGCTATTTTCACAGAATAATAATGGTGCAATTGCTAATAACCATCTGATTTGTAATGGATTGTGCTTGTCTCTGCAGCAGCTACTTGCAGATTGTATGTCTAGGCTGCATATTTGAAAGAGATAGAGTGGGTCAGAGTCACTTACTGGATTCAACAGTCAGATTTATTTACACCAGGCAAAATCTGAAATTTGTTCCTTCAGTTATGTCTTGGTTTGTGTCAAACAGAATTACAAGCAAGGCAGCTTTTCATCATTTCTGTGATAAAACAGTCTTGTGCTTGATGCATGTTCTGAGGACAGCATGGAATTGAAAAGTAGAAAATAGGAAACAGAAGTATGTGATGTAAATAGAAAATTTTAAATCTCCCCCAGCAAGGTATTTGAATCATAGGATCATAGAATGCTTTGGAAGGGACCTTAAAGATCATGAGTTCCAACACCCCTTGCCATGGGCAGGGACACCTCCCACTAGGTCAGGCTGTGCAAGCCCCATCCAACCTGGCCTTGAACACCTCCAGGGATGGGGCATCTACAACTTCCCTGGGCAACCTGTGCTAGTGCTTCCCCACTCTCATGGTGAAGAAATTCCTCCCTATGTCTAGTCTAAATCTGCCCCTCTCCAGTTCATAGCTATTGCCCCTAGTCCTCTCACTACAAGCCTTTGTGAACAGTTTCTCCTCAGCTTTCTTGTAGACCCTTCAGGTACTGGAAGGTTGCTATAAGATCTCCTTGGAGCCTTCTCTTCTCCAGGCTGAACAACCCCAGCTCCCTCAGCCTGTCTCCGTACGGGAGGTGCTCCAGCCTATGGACACTGTGTGTGTTGATCTGAATTTCAGGATATAAATTTGTTAATTATAGTAGAAAAAAAATTTTTAAAAAAATTAGATCTTTGGACTTTTCCTTAAACAATTGTCATTTCTTTCTTCCCATCCTCAGACATTTAGCATGAAATTTTTGGGTTTGTACTTTTGAAAAGTTAGAAATTATTTTAAGAAAAGACAGTTAAATACCATATAAAATGGATTTCACAGATTATTGGGAAAGCATGGAATGAAGATTCTAATCATAGTTGTTTTCTACAGCCCTGTGGGAGACTGTGCTAAATTAATTGTAATTGATCAAGAATAATTTTGTTACATGGTTTAAAGATTACATGAACAGGTGGGCTAGAATGTCTATCTCCAGGCCTTTGATTTTACACATCCGAGTTTTTAATTGTGTTAATTAAAGCAGCGCTATATTTCTTATTCTTTGTTTCTGCTTCTGTCTGAAATTAAAGAAGACATTTGATATTAAACGAGTAACATCAGCTTCCCTTCATTTGAGTACTGGAGGTTTACATTAAGGTGCTATTATGTTTGTGTCTCTATCTTTAGGTCTGTAACTACTTGTGGTGTAGCAAAACCTGTACAGGTTTAATAAAACCACGTGTCTTTTTTGCCGTATTCTCTATGCTTGCAGCCTGCACTGCAGGTTTGTGTTTGTTCCTGATTCGTGCCTTATTGGGAGAGAAGGTTAGAATTTGGAGCTGTGTACCTAAGGCAGACGATGATCGGGGCTGGATGATGAAGGGGCTGACAGAAGGAGGAGCAGTACAGAGCTGGTCCCTGAGGGCTGCTTGGTGCTATTGCCACTCCCTCTCCAAAGGGATGAAGTACACAGGGAGTAGCCTTTTATCAGAGTTGCTTGTGACACAAGACTGCCTGTAAACAGGAAATCTTCTTTATTTTCCTTTTGAATACTGCTGTTTCTTCAGTCAGTTTGGGGTTTTTTGTGTACATTGAGAATGTTATGAGAATTTTAATAAGTTGTGAGCCGCTATTGGAAGTAAATTAGGTTTCAGTAGAAGCACTACATCTGCCCTGTGCTGTTTGCTAAGGTCTCTCAATGCTCATCTGAGAGGGGCCATCCAATACAGGGTGGACTGTGGAGAAAAGTAACTGATTTAGAACATCTTTCTGTAAATGAAGTAATGAGTAAGATACAGAATGGCATCCATTTCTTTTGCAAGCCAGTATCATATTCAATCTGACTTCAGAACAACTGAGTTAGAAAAACTCAGGGTTTTTTGAAAACTGTGAAGAAAACAGTCATGATGAGCAGAGAAAACTTCTTATAGGGCTACCCCAAATGAGAGTTACAAGGCAGGGTTGTGAGACACAAAGTCATTTTGAGCCCAAGGAATGTGGGAGCGGGATGTTGCAATAAGCACAGCATGCAACATATAAAGACATTACCACACTGATTAGAACCAATTAAGTGTAACTGGAGTGTTTCATAATGTGAGTCCAACCCAGCCTCTTTAATCAGCCGAAGTTATTGCCATTGTTTTCAATAAGCAAGGGTAGACACCCACATTGCAATATCTATTTCAGGGGGTATATCTATGTGGTTTCTATTTGAGGTGTATAGAAATATCTGAAATGGTTGGCAGATTTCAGTCATATTTCAGTGATCTATTTCTGGGTAGACACTAAATGCTAAGGTTGAAGAAATGGAGAGTGAAAAGATTTAGAACTGATTTTTTGCGTGGGCTTCATGCTTCTGAAAACCAGTTGGGTGGTTTGTGGACACATCACGGCCCCTCAGTACAAGAAAGACATTGCTGCTGGAACGTGTCAAGAGAAGGGCAACAAAGCTGGTGAAGGCTCTAGAGAACAAGTCTTATGAGTAGCAGCTGAGGAAACTGGGGTTGTTCTATCTAGAGAAGATGAGGCTGAGGGAGACCTCGTTGCTCTCCATAAATGCCTGAAAGAGGTTGTAGAGAAGTGGGTGCCAATCTCTTCTCCCCATAACAAGTAAGAGGATGAGAAGAAATGGCCTCAAGTTGTGCCAGGGGAGGTTTGGATTGGATATTAGGAAACATTTCTGTTCCAAAAGAGTGGTGAAGCATTGGAACAGGCTGCCATGGGAAATGGTGGAGTCACCATCCCTGAAGGCATTAAAAAAACATGTAGATATGACACTTTCGAACATGGTTTAGTAGACATGGTGGTGTTGGGCTGATGGTTGAACTGGATAATCTTAGAGGTCTTTTCCAACCTTAATGATTCTCATTCTGTGATCACTTGCAGATGATTCCAGTATGCAGGCCTTGGGTTTTCATGGAGCTATGCCTGTTCGGGGATTATTTAACATTTCTTTTCTTATGAAAAGAAGTGGCTATTTAGTCATCTTTCTAAACTGCATTTTAACAACTATGTGACAGAAGGATAAAATATTCCGGTGGCAATTAAGGCCTTCTAGACTATTAGTCCTTCTCAGTCTCTTGACTGAGCATGTTACAGATGAAGTGTACAGTCTGTGAATACAGAGTAGGTTCTTGCTTCCCTGATGTACTGGAGAACATTAGATGTGCTCTGCACTGTGCATGTGTACAATGATGTCTCCTCTCCAGGAGAGAGGATGCTGAGACTCTGCTATGGACACGGTAACCACGAACTGACTTGAGCGCTGCTGGTATATGCAAAAGAGGCGGCACTGATTATTCTAGTCATTTGCAATGTTAGTCATACACAATGTATGTAAACATTTTAAACAATCATTAACTGCTTGCTGTTACTACCAGCCAGCCTACAGTTTAAGTTGGTGGAGATTAATGTAAACCATCTAATGATCAAAGCTAGAATCATCAAGAGGCATATAAGGCGAGAGCCAAATGATGCCTGAGCTACAAGCATGATAAGCCCTGGTGACTTAGAACATTACCGCAGCGTTTGCCAGCCTGTCGGTGCCAGTGTCAGCAGTGGGACAAACTGCATTACCTTGCTCAGCTGCAATGTTTCACTGCTGGGGTTAGTGGGCCAGGCTTGCAGCATTAATGCAGTCTACTCTTCAGAGGCAACATAGATGGGAGAGATTGGCTCTGTATGCAGGCAAAGGGGAGCCTCGAGCTCTCATCTGGGATGAGAACACACTGTCAGCCAGGCAACTCAAATTTGGAAGCCAGTGGTTTTCAAAGTCCTTGTGGCTCCTGGTGATATGAACAGCAGTCAGAGCCTGCATCAGATGTGATAAAAAGTAAGAGTCTCCAGACTCCTGCTCTGTCACGTCCAACTGCTGGAGACCTGAGCCCAGGGATTTCACTAACATCAGAGCTTGGCGCCAGAATATGGAGCATTTGGCAAAGAAATAAAAGGCCAACCTCATCACTGGCAGTTTCATGGCTTCTGAGAAAACCAGCCCTTTTGTTTCTCTGAAAGTCTTCCTGCTGGTGTGGAAAACACACTTCAAAGGGATTGTTTTTCATGGACTTCATCTAGCTGCTGTCACTTCTTAAAATAATAATTCTCTTTGCTATTAAATATAAAATTTACCAGATGGAGTAAGCCAATACTGTTTCTTTTTTTAATTTGCAGCTTATAACACAAAATGAAGGCAATGAGAAATTTAGAGGGCTTTTTAACCTTTTTAATATAGCACTTCATTATAGAATTGTAAAATCACAACATCATGGAATCATAGCATGGTTTGGGTTGGAAGATATCTCTAAAGGTCATCTAGTCCAATGCCCCTGAAAGAGCAGGGACATCTTCAACTGGATCAGGTTCCTCAGAGCCACATCCAACCTGACTTGAGTCTTTCCAGGGATGGGGCATGTACCACCTCTATGG
Source organism: Phaenicophaeus curvirostris (assembly GCF_032191515.1). Lineage (NCBI taxonomy): Eukaryota > Metazoa > Chordata > Aves > Cuculiformes > Cuculidae > Phaenicophaeus > Phaenicophaeus curvirostris. The sequence goes on along the minus strand of NC_091400.1, from coordinate 9,342,488 downwards.
GCAAATTATTCCAGTGCTTTACCACCCAGATTGTAAAATATTTCTCCCTTATATCCAGTTTAAATCTACCCACTTGAAGCTTAAAACCATTACCCCTTATCCTATCACAACACTCCCTGCTAAACAGTTTGTCCCCATCTTTCTTATAAGCCTCCATTCAATACTGGAAGCTGCTGTAAGGTCTCCCTGGAACTTTCTCTTCTCCAGGGTGAACGACCCCAGCTGTCTCAGACTGTCCTTGTATGGGAGGTGCTTGAGCTCTCAGATCATCTTTGTGACCTCCTCTAAACTCACTCACACTTGTTCATGTCCTTCCTGTGCTGAGGACTCCAGAAATGAACACAGGACTCCAGGTGTGGTCTCACCACAGCCAAGTAGAGCAGGAGAATCTCCTCCCTCACCTTGCTGGCCACACTTCTTTGGGCACAGCCCAAAATATGGTTTGGCCTTCTGGGCTTTGAGTGCACACTGCTGTCTCATGTCAAACTTTTCATCCACCAGCACCCCCAAGTCCTTCTCTGTAGGGCTGGTCTCAAACCCTTCATCCCCCAGCCCATATTGACGGGACAATCAGGCTATAATTCCAAGTGCAGGGATTTGGAAAAGGATGTTTCAGTGACATCTAGTGGTTTTTTAGTATTTAGTATTATTTAGTATTATTTAGTATTTAGTATTATTTATTTAGTATTTTTTTTAATAAAAAAAAAGTTCCCTCTCAGATTACGATTTACACTTTATAATTGTAATCAGATAACACCTTTGGCTACTTCTGTGTGCTGAATTGTTCCTGAACTTTCATGCATAATAATGCTGGACACTACCTTTAAAACACTTCTATTGCCTTTGTTCAAGAATTTACTGATTCTGTGGAAAAATAGAATAATTATCATGCAGTGAGGGGCTATGCTATAATATTTTATATACAAGATGGAAGAATCATATTGGGAGAACAAGACCTAGCAAGGAAAAACACATCTTCTGGAAAGAACTAAGCTTCAGTTTGAAGATCAAGACGGGAGTAGCATCAGAGCTGTTACCCACTTTTGACTCTGAAATAAGTCATCAATAGAAACAAAGTGAGGATTCTGATGCTAAAAACATCCAAGGCTTTGTAGAGGGACAAGTTTTTTTTTCTGTTCCTTAGTATGAATTATACAAAGCACCACCATTACATTTGGGGTTTTTAGGAATTTTATTCAAATAACCCCTGTATCTTGGGAGGATGTTTATGGGACATCCCCCTTTTCAAAAAATGGGCTGTTTCGTGGGAGAACTAGAATGGCACCTAAGTAACAGCTACACACCAGGAATTAGCAATGTCAACTGTTTAATCCGTACTGTTCTTTGTTCAGATCAGAATGCTAATGCCTATGAACTCAGAGATTTTCTGGGGGTTTACATACCACAGCACATGAGAGCAGGGCAATCTCCTCTCCTTTTCCAAATCACATTTCAGATATTAACAGGGTGCTCGTACAAACCAGACACTGTTCCTCTCTATAAACTCACAGCTGCATAATTCAGCAGGAGTGTAGGTGTGTCTTATTGTGCTAGGGGAATGCTTACTGTCTTGGAATGACAACCTGCACGTGAGGGAAAAGGCAGACAGAGCTTGGAAGTCAGGGTACTCTTTACAGATGGGGTAGAGGTAGCAGAACAATCATCTTCTGTTTCTGTTTCTTACATTAATATATCAATAAGTACGATAAGTCAAAAAGTACATCAGCTATATTAAATATAATTAATGATAACTGGAAGTGCATTCACTGGCATGAAATCTTAACTATACTGGAAATGACACTTCACGAGTTCTTGGGTTTGTGTTTATAGTTTTTTTTCTGCTGGGTTGTTCTTCCCAATAGGATTTCATCACTGAAACTTTTTTCATGTCCCTAAGTAATACTTTACAAACTTCAGTAATTTAATTATCTAACTTATTATTTCTTATGCACTATGTACCTGTGTTCCTTGTAACGTTTACTGTATTCTGTTTGTGTGCGTCTATACGATACACGAATGGGATATTTACTGGGCAGAATTTCAAATGCCATTGGAATTAAGTCACTCAAGGGATAAAATGATAATTGTCTTCAGACAACTACAGAATATGTAGATAGAGTGTGTTAGGTATGTGTTTTCAAGATTTACACAATCCTTCTCTCCATTATGTAAATGCTGATTACAGGGACTTCCGGGACCCAATGCAAAATGATTGCAGCCCTCCCAGCCTGAGAAGCACATGCAAGACTGCAGTTCCCAACAACTAAAGCACTCATGGCATGTTTGGTATTCCATTGTAAGATACATTGATGTCTTTCATTAATTAAACATTCATCATGTTCTACCCATAAAAAAGTGCTAACAATGATCAACTCCAGAACAGTGACGTGCCAAGGAGTTACAGCCTAGGCTACTGAAATGGCAGAGGGAACAAGCTCTGAGTTCACAGAATCACAGAATGATTTGGGTTGGAAGGGACCTTGAAGCCCATCCAATTCCAACTCCCCTGTGATGGGCAAGGGCACCTCCCACTGGATCATGCTGCTAAAAGCCTCATCCAACCTTGCCTTGAACACCTCCAGGGATGGGGCAGCCACAGCTTCCCAGGGCAACCTGTGCCAGTGGCTCACCACTCCCATTGTGAGCAATTTCTTCCTAATGTCTAGTCTAAACCTTCGCCTCTCCAATTTTTAGCCATTCACCCTCATCCTATCATTCCATGCCTTTGTAAACAGTCCTTCTCCAGCTTTCCTGTAGTCCCTTCAGCTACTGGAAGGCCGTTACAAGGTTTCCCCAGACCCCTCTCTTCCCCAGGCGGAACAACCCCAACTCTCTCACCCTGTCCTCATGGCAGAGATGTTACATCCCTTTGATCATCTTTGTGCCCTCCTCTGGACCCATTCCAGCAGTTCCATCTCCTTCTGAGGATTCCAGAACTGGACACAATACTCCACGTGAGTTCTTCCTGTCTGTGCTATAAATGTTGGTATGCCTCAAAGTGAACCAATATATACATTTAGAGAATTGATAAAGAAGGATAGTATGCCTCAAAAAATGATTATTTTCTGAACAGAATCAGGGTCTCATTTCGTTAGAGGACTCCCTGAATAGAGGTGTTCTTCCAAAAGTAGCTAGGTTGATGTGTGAATACCATCATCTCTCCCCATAGTTTTGGTTTGTTTGCAAAGACACTGTGATCTCCAATTGTATACGATAATTCATCTAGATTAGCAGCCCCAGGAAGGAATACTTTCTGGTTCTTGGGCTGTGGTTTGCGTGCTGGCAATGCTCTCTTTATATACAGAGGGGAGACCCAATGTGCACCACTTGTCTTCATACCGCAGTCAGCTGCGAAGAGAGTTGTATCCCAGACCGCTCCAATCTTTCAACCTAAGGAAAAATAATCAGCTTTCACTGCATTGTTGAGCAGCGCCACTAATTCATTATTGCCTTAAAATTGCGTAGCCTCTAAATAGTGCATTAATTATTAGCTTGCCTCATTGGATAATCCCATTAGACTGATATAGGCAGGCATTTTATCAGTAAAATTGAAAGTAAATTACTAGGAACATAACTTTTCCGGTTCCTTTTTAGATTGTGTAGTAGATCAATAGACAACTAGAAAACAGGCTTTCTTTCGCGTATTGTAAACTTGGCTTCCTGATTTCTTGTGCTGAGATAAGTGGGCATTTGATGGTTGAAAGCGATGCTTTTGCCAAATGATGTTTTGGGGAAGGATAAATTAAGCATATAAGATGATAGCACTGGGAATACACTCTACTTTTATTACTAATTCACATCACTAATGTTCCTAGGAAGCTTTGCTTGAAGCAGCAGTGCAAAATGTCAGACCCTGCACAAGTCTCACCATGTCAAGATACTTGCAGCTAATCTTCCTAAATTAGAGCAAGAGTGACTAAATCAGCAATTCTCACCTCTGGAATTTGCATTATCTCAAAGGTCCACCCTGAGACATGATGAAACCCTATGGAGTTCAGAGTCTCAGAGATGCTGGGACTGATGTCATTTTATTAATACTGGCATTTAAAGATCAATTCACTAGCTTCCTAAAGGGGATATACTTTAAAATGTCTACTTAAAAATAATTTGCAAGTAGTTTTTATTATCAGATATTAATTTCAAACCATTATCTAAGGGCCTGAAGTACTGAAATACTTAATGAGGATTTAGACATGATAATAAAATATAATTGTCATGTATTAATCAGAGCAAGACACTCCTGTGAATTGAACTTGATGGTTTGGTTCTTGAAATGTGCTTGGAGTTTCCTATGAAGCTAATAAGTATGATCACAGTTGCAGAAACACCTCCACAGAGCAAGCATTTTATTACTAGGGACACATCAAGAACCACCTGTACATATTTTATGCAGATGAATAAAGCTCAGAAGTTAGTACAGAGGGTCATGGAAATTAAGGCAATTTTGTATGCACATTTAACTCCATTTAGTTGTGTCACTTCCATCATCCTTATCATCAGTTACTTGCATCACAGCAGCATCTGGAGTCTAGTGCTGCATGAAAGGGAAAGATCTTGGTCCTGATGTAGCTGAGAGCAGAAATAAACAGACAGGGTGGAGGAAGCAGAGACTGCCAGTGATGAACCAAGCAAAGTAGGAGACAGTTGATGGCAGTGATTACTGCCTAACCCACTAGCTATCAAGAGTTAATGGGATTTTCTAGGTTAAACTATGCTATGGTGTTTCTTGGAAGGATTTAAAGGAACCAGAGATGACAGCTTGTCTGGTATGTTTATCCCTTCATATTTATTGTTTCATGACATTTCTTTTGTGAAATTTATTCTAGTTTATGCCTGTGTTCTCACATACAAAAAGTTGGCGATGATTGAATTTTTTAAGATTGGAATTAAGACTTAAACTAGATGAACTACACTTTCCTGTGCACCACGACTGAATAATAAAACTACAATGCCTTTATTTCCTTGCAGAAATGACAGTGAGAAACTGCCCGATAACTTGCTTTCTGATGGTGAATCCAATCCTGTTTGAAAACAAAATGGTGCTGCTCAATGGAGTTCACATTCACTAGTATCTTCTATCAGGTAGAGACTTACAGTTTACTTTATCTGACTCCTCAAAGCATGTGAAAAGCTCTATTGATGTGCATTCAGTTCAACAGGGATAAAACAGACCCAGAGGATTATGATATTCAAATATGTCTGATTGCTTAAATCGTATTTGCCTGTGTATTTTCTGAGAGGCATTAGTATGAGCCATTTGTTTTAAATAATTGTAGATATATTGGAGACAAATGTGTTGAAAGGATTTTCACTAATCAGTTGAGGTAGTTACCCTGTAAACTTGAAAAGGAACTTCCACACTACAGTGATATTATTATTATTTTTATTTGTACTATTTCATTTGATAAAATTAGTAAGAATATACTGCTTGGATGGCTTTTATTTTCACTGGTTCTTGCATAGTCACAGCCAGGAGCCAGAGTATGGTTTACATTTGTGAGTGTGACAGAGAGATGGATAACAGCTGATGCTCATAAATACCCTCCTGTGAGTCTGCAGGGGTTTGTTTTCTTTAATGACTTTTCCTTACAGCTGGTTACCTAAGGGAAGCAAATTAACAGAAGTCTTTCTCTACTTAATTTCACAACTTTTCAGCTCTTTGAGCTGCTGCAGTCACTGCAGAACTGATAAAGCCAGCCTTGGTTTGTTTGTTTACCTCTCCTGCAGTGCTTGTCCTCCTACTAAGCTGCTCCTAGTCCTAGGACTTGAGCTCAGTGCCTGTGCTTATCACCTCTCCCCTTCCTACACATGACCTGTGAAACACCCCTCTGCTTCGGTTCATGCGTGAGTATCACAAGGATGCACTTGACTCTTCTCAAGGTAGCTCTGTAGCCTCACTACAGGAGCACCGCTTGCCCTCCCTTCATCCTGCAATTGCGCTTCTGGCTTGTAACTAAATGCGAGTTTTTAGCTCCTCTGTAATGCCATGTCATCTGTCTGTGCCATGAGGCACCACTTCACTTCCAGGTGCCATAAATAAACAGGAATGCTCTAAATTTATAGGTGATAGGTCTTGTGTGGGGATTATGTCTGTGCTTACCTATATGCAAATTGCATTGAGTTGCAGTGGGGCATTCGAATTAAGTGTTGGGTGGCATTGAGGGAACTGCTTTAAAGTATCAGAACCTCAATCAGAAATGCTGCAATGAGGTGTTGGCACTGAGCCACCGTTAGAGAGGTAGATCTGAGCCATTTTGTTCATCACAGAGATTTTGAAGATTCAATGTTTTCTTATGAACTTGGTGATGATGCTCTCTAGTGGACAAGTTTGAAAAGTCTGTTATCATGAGTGTCTGAAAGATGCCTAGAATAATTCTGGTGCTGAGGGTATAGGCAGAGAAGTCAAACAAGCAGAAAAAGAAAAGATCCCTAAAATAAGCGAGCAAACTAAGAAGACTCATAATGAAAAAAAATCATTTTGAAAGACTGAAAAGAAGGATTAAAGGACTGGGAAAAAAAGGATTAGGACCCATTTGTGTTTTGGTCTCCTTGTGTATTTAAATTAGAAGTATTTAGGAAACATTAAAATACATCCTATGCATTACAGTGTACTGGTATGAATATGAGAAAATGTTGAGTTGTATTTCTTTTTTTTTAATTTAATTTCTGAAAAAAAACCTCTCCACTTTTTGGTATTGCCTGTTATGCTCAGCTTAGTAGCTTCTCCTAGGTAAAGTATTTAAAGTTAAAGGAAAAAGCACTGCAGATTTTTTTAGTGAGTATAACACTATTACTGTTAATCGCAGACCATCTTCTCATGAGGTGCAAGTTCATGCTAGCACCTAGTGCAATTCATGTTTCAATGCAACAGCAACACACCGTGTGGTGCCTTTATTATTAATAATTTCCTCTGAATAATTAATCTAGCTGATGCACTTAATGGCTGTAGTAATAACTGTATATTAATGTAAGAAAAAGAAACAGAAGATGATTGTTCTGCTACCTCTACCCCCTCTGTAAAGAGTACCCTGACTTCCAAGCTCTATCTGCCTGTTCCCTCACATGCAGGTTGTCATTCCAAGACAGTAAGCATTCCCCTAGCACAATAAGACACACCTACACTCCTGCTGAATTATGCAGCTGTGAGTTTATAGAGAGGAACAGTGTCTGGTTTGTACGAGCACCCTGTTAATATCTGAAATGTGATTTGGAAAAGGAGAGGAGATTGCCTTGCTCTCATGTGCTGTGGTATGTAAACCCCCAGAAAATCTCTGAGTTCATAGGCATTAGCATTCTGATCTGAACAAAGAACAGTACGGATTAAACAGTTGACATTGCTGATTCCTGGTGTGTAGCTGTTACTTAGGTGCCATTCTAGTTCTCCCACGAAACACCCCATTTTTTAAAAAGGGGATGTCCCATAAACATCCTCCCAAGATACAGGGGTTATTTGAATAAAATTCCTAAAACCTAAAATGTTGGTCCTTAGTATAATGGAAAAAAATTAATATACGTAAAAGCATCGTCCCTTTACAAAGTGCTTGGGTGTTATTTTAGTTTAGAGTTATCATTTTGTTTCTATTAATGACTTTTTTCAGAGTCAGATGTGGATATTATAATCTTTTTCTTTTAAAACAGAAGTTAGCCAGTTGAAGCTTTCTATTCTTATGTTTTATTCCCCAGCCGTATTTCAATTTTGTATCAATAAGGAAAATATACACACAGATAACTTAGTACGCAGCAGAACTTTCTCCCATACTACCTGTATTTGCCCTTTCTCGAAAATAAGGTGGTATACTTATTTCATATTAAGAAATAAAACAACCAAATTAGTTGCAATTCTGATTTTGGGCCAGTTAAATTCTGAAAGAACTACATGCACTTGGGTTTCAACGAGCAAGAATTGTTCCAAAGCTTCTCGTTTTTCTGTCTCTCCTTCGTTTTAAAGAGTCAGGTCTAAAGAGACAGGAGGGGTCAAACTCCATACAAAGAAGTAAATCAGTAAGAAGTTTGACAAATTCAGAATTCCAATGTGATTTTGGCTAGGGGATTTTCCTTGCATGAGAAGCTATGTGGTTAAAGCTTGGGGTACAGACTTAGAGATCCAAAGTTGTGGTTGGTGGATAGTGTCATGGGCTTCAGTAAGATTTGAAAGTGTTCATGTAGAGACAGAAAGCAAATGAGTTTATTTCACAATTCCAAGATGAAGTATTGCAAGTCCATAGCCATGAGCTATATGGACATTTTCTGAGAGAGGAGACTTTTTGAAGGGCAACATTGAATATGGTGTTACAGTTTGACCATCACACCAGCAATGGTTTTATCTATAATGTGTTGTCACTGGGTTTTTTGGGGCTGTCACGTTTAGATGACAAGCAGGTGTGGCTGTAGAGTCATGTCAGCAGCTGTGGAAGAGGGAAAGGTTATGGCTGACGGTTGTACAGCCCCAGGGGAATTTTCTTTAACATTCTGGGCAGGCTCCCACGCTGATAATGGACGCTGTAGGGATAATTAATGTTACAGCTATTTAGAATGGTGCAGAAAGGGCAAGGAGCTTTAATGGCAGGGGGGCTGAGGGGGTGGAATTGGATGATCTTTGAGATTCCTTCCAACTCAAACCATTCTATGATTCTAATGTTCTGTTTCTGGTCTATGTTTGGAAAGAAGCACCCTAACACACTCCTGACAGATAAGTAAGGAAGAAGTAGGGCATCTGCTAGGGAAAAGGATTTAAAAACAATCAAGTCTGGATCATTTTCACTTGAAAGTCCCTAAAGAAAGTACCTTTAGCTGAAGCACTTCACACACACTAACCACTTTTTGAAATGAATTTTTAAGTGCTGGGGAAATTGCAGAAGCAGGAGAGCTGTGAAGAGCTGATGAGTATTTGGAAAGGATGTGTAGCTAAATGGCCTGGTAACCTGATGTGATTTCTGGGTGAAATAGTGGGAAAGGGCAAAGGATTTCAGTGATAAAGAGTTTAATGATAGGAATACAATTAATATGAGTCAGCCTGGTTTTGGTTCTGACAACTGTCTGAGAGATTACAGATGTAATCGTATAGTGTAGCTATCATACGCTTTCACTGGTGAAGAAAATAAGCTCGCACAGTATAGTCCTGGTCATTTAAAATACCTGGCACTGTAGCACACCCAGCTCATAATGAATAAATGAAAATCTGAAATTAGTGGTTTTGAAAAATAATGAAATAGAGGAATAATCATCCAGAGAGGCTGTTTACAATTGTGTCCCAAAGAAGAATGCTCAAACAAAAGTGATGTTTGGGGTTTTTTTGCATAACCTGGATTTAAATATAAAATCACTGCTGGTGAAATATGCAGATGACACAGAGGTTGACAGCCTGATAGGGAATGATGCCTGCAGCCACTCCAAGTAACACAAGTAGTCTGGTAAGCAGAACCTGTGCAATAAGGTACTGTCACGTGCAGGGTTGTGCATCTAAAGAAAATCAGTTGCAAGTACAGAGAGAAGGACAGCACCCTTGAAAGAAGCAGCTTTGCAAAGTGTTTATAAATTGTCTTGAACAACTGGGCCAACACGGACTTCTAAGGTGATGGGCAAGGTAAAAAAATTAACAAGAATTTGCAAATCCATTTGGGAAGGCCATGTGGAGAAGTAGGAAGGCAATTTTCTGTTTATGTAAGCATTGATAAAGTCTGCACATGACTATTGCTTGCAAGTCAGGTGTTAGTGTTACTAACAGCACAAGGAAGGGAGAAGTGTAGGAAGAAAGTCCCAAAGATTATCTGGGTGTTGAAAAACTGCCTTCCTGTGAAGGACAGAAAGAATGTGATTTGTTAAGCTTATAAAAAAAGAGTTTGAATGTTAAATTGATTGCAGCATGGAAGTGCTAACACAAAAAGAATATACCATGTGTTAAAAGGGTTGTTAATCTCAGAGAAGAAAGAATGAGAAAAACCAAGGACTTGAAGCTAGAGCCAATACATTAAACTCTCAATCAGACAAAGCTTGGCATGCCGGTCTGTCAGCAGAACAGCTCTGATGCATCTCCCCTCTTCGAGTCTTTAAACAGAAGCTGAGTTCTTTCTGAATGATGGGTTTTTCCTTGCTGGATTATTGGTCTTGGCCTCACAGTATGACGCCTCCTCCTTGTACGTAATACAGTTTGATGTATTCCCACACTGCATGATATTGATTCTATTTTTGCACAGAATCAGTATATCCTTGAACAGAGGCAACAGAAGTATTTTAAAGGTAAAGTGTCCAGCAATATTATGCATGAAAGTTGAGGAACAATTCAGCATACAGCAGTAGGCAAAGGTGTTTTCTGATTATAAAGTAAAAATTGTCATCAGAGAGGAAACATTTTTTATTAGTACTAAAAAGCCACTAGATGGCACTGAAACATCCCTTTCCAAATCCCTGCACTTGGAATTATAGCCCGATTATCCATATTTTATAATAAAGACCAAAAGGAACATAGGAACTTTAGTATGACAAATCCAAGGGATGTAAAATTCTGATATCAGACAACTTGAATTGTCTTCTTTTCTGTTTATTGTACACAATATAACATTCACTATTTAGTTTACGTTTATCTGAATTATCTTTATGCACTTATATGTTTGGGGACTTTGTTTAAGGGAACTTAATCAGTACCAATTAAGATCTAATGCTCCTTTTAATATGATATTAAGTATCTGCAGCATATCTACTAAACCTCTTATCTTTTCCATGGAAATAACCCATACTGAAAGCACCAGGACTGGTTCCTGTCTATTACTTCACCTCAGACAGTGCTAAAACCCTTCCTCATGTTCCAAACTGCTATCAAACTGAAGACAACTGTGGTAAACCAGTTGGCTCACTCTACGTGTTGCCAGTGTACTGAGGTAGTAGGGGTTCAAACTTGGGCCAGCTTGACAATAGAGATAACAATTGTTTCATCCAAATCTACTCTGACTGGATGCTACGGTATCAATTAGAGCAGAAAATCTTCAAGTGAATGTAGACAGATGCACAGATACCCACATAGAGCTCTTCATTTAGGACAAGGGGGAATGGTCTCAAGCTGTGCCAGGGGAGGTTCAGACTGGATATCAGGAAAAAAATCATTGCAGAAAGGGTCACTGGGCACTGGCAGAGGCTGCCCAGGGAGGTGGTTGAGTCACCATCCCTGGAGATATTTAAAAAACGGATAGATGAGGTGCTCAGGGGCATGTTTTAGTGGTAGATAGGAATAGTTGGACCATGTCATATGTATGATTTTTTTGCCATTGACTTGGTCTGTCATTCAGTTACAGATACTTTTCTTAGTGTGACTTCCTATTTTTTCTTGCTATTCTTCATTTTATAACGTTATTTTGGCACTACCACCAATTCAATCCTATTTATATTAACCAATTAGAGATAATTTATGTGAGTACTGCTGCATTAGCTGAGTAATTTTGTTCTGTGGTCAGATATTGTAGTGGTTTTCTTGGTAGCCTTTGAATTGGCTCAGTAAGAAAATAACATAAGCTTAAAGCGTATCTAGGTGGGCAGCATTTGTTTTACACATTTAAGACATATCTTCACTGTGGTTTGTGTTCTGTCTGCTGGCTTGTTGGCTGTTGAGGTTCTTGGGATTTCTGCTCCTTGGCATGGCCTCTGTCCATGACTTTTGCTCAGCGTTTCTCCCAGTTTCTTTGACACCTGAGCTTAGCTGGTCTTTTCTCTACATCCAAAATCATTAAAGCTGTTTCATAAACTTACAATCTTGTAGATTCATTGTTAAACAGATCTTCTCTTTTGGGCCTTTGTGGTCATTCCTTATTCACCCTGGCTGGTAAATTTTTAAAAGTTCAGTGATTTTTCCCAAGCCTTCTCAGGTCCATGACCTGCCTTCATTATTTTTCTGTTAGATTACCTCAATGGGATCTTGGATTTTCTTTTCAATAATCTGTTTGTATTAGGCTGCTGTTGGGAAGTGTCTTTTCCAAAGCATGGCTGGGAGCTGTGATTTGATGGTAAAAGCATCAGGCTGCTCAGCTGTGTTTTGAGTATGTGGTCACAGTAGAGGAAAGTGGCTGAGGTGTCAATGTGGAAGCCTGAGATAAAACAGGAATTCATCAGGCCAAGAAGGATTTAGGACTTGACACTTGGCAAAGCTCAATCCTTACCAGGTATGTTCAAGGCAATATGGCAATGTGCTGGGCTTTAACATATTTATTAAACATGGCATTACATTTTGTTCTCTTTTACTCCTTACTTTAAAGACTACTCTTCCCTGGTTTGAGAATGTCAAAGGAAATCCACTAAAAACAAAGGTTTTCTTAATTTTTATAGTCTTCCAAACAGAATTAGTCCCAAACAATGCTATTTGTAAGACAAGGGTGACTCATGTATTCCTATACTTGGGTAAATTTGTATGTTTTACATTCACTCTGCAACAGCTGGGTTAGTCTGGCTTTATATTTTTTTCAGAGTTGTTGAGGGATTGGTTTAGCCCAATAGGATTTGTATTGATTTCTGTTTCACTTTTTTGGTGAGCTTTATTCTTGTTTTGTTGTTATATTGATTCTGAGAGTTTTAGTCAGTTGATTTATTACAAAATTTGCTATATTTATGCTGCAATTCTACTACAATAATCAAGCTCTTAGATCTTCACAGCTATTAAATACAAAACACCCCCTCAACAAACAAACAACACCCCTGAAAACATTGAAGATGCAGCTAGGTTCCTAGATTCTGGAATATCTCTGAAAAAGTGTTTCCCTATTTCTTTTCCCTAGGTGTCTTTTTAAGGTGACTACACAACATTAATTTATATTATTAATTGATAGTTATTGAATCATAGAATCATAGAAAAACCAGGTTGGAAGAGACCCACCGGATCATCGAGTCCAACCATTCCTATCAAACACTAAACCATGCCCCTTAGCACCTCGTCCACCTTAAACACCTCCAGGAAAGGTGAATCAACCACCTCCCTGGGCAGCCTGTTCCAGTGCCCAATGACCCTTTCTGTGAAAAATTTATTCCTAATGTCCACCCTAAACCTCCCCTGGCGGAGCTTGAGGCCATTCCCTCTTGTCCTGTTCCCCGTCACTTGGGAGAAGAGGCCATCACCCTCCTCTCTACAACCTCCTTTCAGGTAGTTGTAGAGAGCAATGAGGTCTCCCCTCAGCCTCCTCTTCTCCAGGCTAAACAGCCCCAGCTCTCTCAGCCGCTCCTCATAAGGCCTGTTCTCCAGCCCCCTCACCAGCTTTGTTGCTCTTCTCTGGACTCGCTCCAGAGCCTCAACATCTTTCTTGTGGTGAGGGGCCCAGAACTGAACACAGGATTCAAGGAGCAGTCTCACCAGTGCCGAGTACAGAGGGAGAATAACCTCCCTGGACCTGCTGGTCACACTGTTTCTGATACAAGCCAGGATGCCATTGGCCTTCTTGGCCACCTGGACCACTGCTGGCTCATGTTCAGTCGCTGTCAACCAACACCCCCAGGTCCCTCTCCTCCAGGCAGCTTTCTAGACAGACTTCTCCTAGTCTGTAGCTGCATAGGGTTGTTGTGCCCCAAGTGCAGGACCCGGCATTTGGCCTTGTTAAACCTCATGCCATTGGACTCTGCCCAGCAGTCCAGCCTGTTCAGATCCCTTTGCAGAACTTCCCTACCCTCCAGTAGATCGACACTTCCATCCAGATTAGTGTTGTCTGCAAACTTGCTAAGGGTGCACTCAATGCCTTCATCCAGGTCATTGATAAAGACATTGAACAGGGCTGGACCCAGTACTGAGCCCTGGGGAACCCCACTTGTCACTGGCCTCCAGCTGGATTTCACACCATTTCCCACCACTCTCTGGGCCCGGCCATCCAACCAGTTTTCCACCCAGGAGAGTGTGCGCCTGTCCAGGCCAGAGGCTGACAGTTTCCCAAGCAGAATGCTGTGAGAAACTGTGTCAAAGGCTTTACTGAAGTCCAGGAAGATACATCACCGCCTTTCCCTCATCCAGCAGCCGAGTTGCTTTGTCATAGAAGGCGATCAGGTTAGTTTGGCAAGACCTGCCTTTTGTGAACCCATGTTGACTGGGCCTGATCACCCGGTTCTCTTGCATGTGCTTCATGATAGCACTCAAGATCACCTGCTCCATGACTTTCCCTGGCACTGAGGTCAGACTGACAGGCCTGTAGTTTTCTGGATCCTCCCTGCGACCGTTCTTGTAGATGGGCACAACATCAGCCAGCCTCCGGTCCAGTGGGACTTCCCCAGTCTTCCAGGACTGTTGGAAGATGATGGAAAGGGGTTTGGCCAGCACATCCGCCAGCTCCTTCAATACCCTTGGATGAATCCCATCTGGCCCCATAGACTTGTGGGTGTCTAGAAGGGCTAGCAAGGCTCTGACCACCTCCTCTTGGATCATGGGATCATTTTGCTCCTCTAGCTCCTGGGTTTGTACACTGATGGAACAACTTTCTTTACAATTAAAGACTGAGGCAAAGAAGGCATTAAGTACCTCAGCCTTTTCCTCATCCCCTGTCACTGTTGTTCCTTCTGCGTCCAATAGGGACTGTATGGTCTCCCTAGTCCGCCTTTTATTATTTATATATTTATAGAAAGACTTTTTGTTATCTTTCACAGACTTCGCCAATCTGATTTCTAGCTGAGCCTTAGCCCTTCTGATTTTTTCTCTACACAATCTCACTTCCCTCCTGTAGTCCATCCAAGAGGCCTGTCCCCTCTTCCAGAGCCCATCAACGTTTCTCTTCTTCTTGATATCACTCAAGATCTCTCTGTTCAACCAAGCTGGGTTTTTCCCCTGCTGGCTATTTTTCCAGAACATGGGGATGGCTTCTCCTGAGCTGCTAGGATTTCCTTTTTGAAGAGCTCCCAGCCCTCCTGGGCTCCCTTGCCCTTAAGTACTGTCTCCCATGAGACTTTGCCAACCAGCCTTCTGAAGAGTTTGAAGTCTGCCTTCTGGAAATTTAATGCTACTGTCCTGCTAACCACCCTCTTCACTTCACCTAGAACAGAAAACCCTATCATCTCATGATCGCTTTGTCCTAGGTGTCCACCTACTGCCACATCCCCCACAAGGCCTTCTCTGTTCACAAACAGCAGGTCCAGGAGGGTACCTTCCCTTATTGGTTCATTCACCAGCTGTGCAAGGAAATTGTCTTCCACGCACTCCAGGAACGTCCTAGACTGCTTCCTTTCTGCTCTATTGTACTTTCAGCAGATATCAGGAAGATTGAAGTCTCCCACAAGAATGAGAGGCATCAATCTAGAGATTAACCCCAGCTGTTTATAGAAGAGCTCATCATTGGATGCTATTACTCATTCCATTTACCTGAAATGATATGTAGGATGCCAATGAGTTCTGTTTCATGTCATAGCTGAGTAGCAATATGGACCAAGCAAGGATATATATACAAGACCATTGCAAAAGAGATGCAAAGATTCTTGTAAATAAAAGCAACTATAAGTGGACAGACTCAAAGTTTAAAAATAAGTTTTCCTTGGTTGATTAACCAGTACATTTAAAGCAAGTAAGCTCCTTTAAATGAATGAAATTATCAGGATAAACTCAACCATCCTAGCAAATCCCAAATGTATATGTTTCCAGCATTTAAACCCTAAAATAGCACTGCTTTAGCTATCTGTAGACACTGTGATATGTGACTGTATCATATTGCAATATAACCTGGATTTGATCAAAGCCCACAAGCAGTAGTTGCTTAACTTTAATAGTCAGAGGGTCCCATGGAAGTCAGACGGACTAAGTTGTTTAAAATTAAGCACATCATAAGAGGATGTCTCTTAGGGAAGAGGCAAAAAACCCCTTATAAAGTTGTCAGCTCCAACAGCACAGGTTATTAAGGATGGTAATTCCAACCTCTTGGAATTATCCTAGTTAGCTCAGTGGATCAGAATACTGTTTGATACCAGTGCTGCAGATCAAACCTTGCCAGACTTTAAACTGCAGCTCCGTTCTGAGAAGAAAAACATTTCTCCATTGCAGGAAGAACTTGGTCAGCTTCCAAAAGTGATTTATTGCTCTCTTCTTAATAAAATAACTTTTGCAGTTTTATGTGTGACAGACACACTCTGTAGCTTGGGGAATTCTGGGTGTAGAAAAAGTAGTGAAGAGCAATTATCCACTGCACCCCCCAGGTGGGGAGCAGATTGAAAATTATTTGCATGTACAATTTGATGTGATGAGATGCTGACCGGGAAGTAGACTGCAGCTAAGAAGAGTGAACATTTTTACATAGTTCTATTGTAAACACCTGAATCAAAAAGTCAGTTCCTACTGTGGGGTTTGAAACTGCTATAGCAGTTTTGTTGCCTACTTGCTTGAATGAGTAGGGTTTAGTGTTTAATGGAAATTCTTCACTAATTCTCTAGGAATGTGGACTTTTCATTTAGAACATAGTTTTTTCTTTGCTGTCAAGTGGTGACGCTAGCACTCAGTATTTGTGGATTGTGGGAAAGGAAGAAAAGAAGACTTCTGATGTGGTCAGAAGACAAGTGCTAAATAATGGACTGGCTTGCTATCAGTGGAGGCATCTACTGATCAGTAGATTTGGAAATTATTCTGGACTATCATACCACATTGCTAGAGTTGAGCTATTTCAGAATGCTAGTTACAGAATTGAATTGTCAAGGTATAAACTAAATAGCTGCAGCTCCTGTGAAATATTTCTCGATGGTAAGAGCAATCTTCCTCTCAAATAAGACCACATCACTACCTTAAAAACAGCAGGGCATTCATTCTAAAAAAAAATAGTACAGAGAGAATAGAGCTGGTAATATGGGAACTCAGGTGTATGTGTGGTAGATTATGTACTGTCAATTCATGGGCGACAAAGTGGAAACTAAAGGCGCATAGGTGTTTAACTTGAGGATAAAACACACCCCACTCACTGCTTTTAAGTGAATAAAGTTTTATTTTAATGAAGAGTAAAGACAGACTGAAGCTCTGTCTTAATCAAACAAAAGAACCCCAAACAAAACAGAAGGAAACCTAACAAAGCCTGAAGAAAATGGTTTTAAAGTACTCTAAGACCAGCCTATGGCACTCCATTTCACATGCCAGTTATTATTCACTTGCCTGAAGACTTTTTTTGTGATAGATTCTGGAAAAGAGAAAGAATTGAATTACAGAAAATGAAATCAAACAAGTCCAGTATGTTCTTTACAGAGAAGTTTTTAAACAATGAGCTGGGTTTTTTCTGTTTTTGAAATTTGACAGAATTAATGTCTAAAGTACAAGTAAGTTACATTCCCCCAAAAGAAACTTGAAGCTGATTGTAAAAGTGAGTAATAAAAATTTCCCATGACAGCTGTTCTGCTATTGATGCTAGTGGCAGCTGCATCTTCATGCAACTCAATCAGAGACTCTGAAATGAACCTTTAAAACCCCTTTATTTACAAAAATAGGACTTCAAAATATTTTTTCTCTTTCTATTGTTACATAGACTGACAATCAAGAAATTTGAAATTAGGATTGACATTTAGAGAAAAAGCGCACTTTAATAAGTTTTTTTAAAAGAATTTGTGAATGGACAAAATAAAATATTATACAAAGGGATGCTATTATAGTCCTATCTCTCCATATTTCCATCTTCCGTTTAACTGACAGCTGGAGGTTAAGATTTATTTAACTCCTAAGTGCATAATCTTTTGCAGCTTTCAAGAAACTGATGATTAGTGCTAGTCCCACAAAGAGGTCTTTCTTGTGCTAAAAACACATCTTTACATTCTTTTCTGTGCTTCCCTTTTCTATGAGCAATGATATTCCTGGACATGTGGAAATAATAGGCTAAAACGAACGAGGGTTGGAGTGCACCTGCAATGCAAGGATGTTTGGCTATGTACACAGTATAAAAACCTGCTTTCTAAAACTACTGGTAATCATCTTAAATTATACCTTTAAAACTAAAATTATAAAACACTTAAAATACATAATGAAAATGGCATACCATTTGCAGGATTTCTATTTCTGTACGAAGAGTCTCACAGATACTTTCCCAGTCATCATCTTTGCAATTTTCCAGTTCTTTCTTAAGCCTGTGTCCGAAAGCAAATAAATTTTTGGATCAGAGAACTGATAACTATCTTTTTCAGCTTTGGTCCTAATTGTCAATTTGACTTCTGTGAGAAAATCTTCATTGATCTACTTGCATGATCAGGACTTGGGTTTGCTAGTTTTGTAATTGGCAGTCTAATGTGCTGCCCTCCTGCTGTGACACTGGGTTTCACTCAGCACTGGCAGTTGCGATGGCAATGTGAGGAGCTTCAGAAAATGACAGTATGGGTTTTTACAAAGTAGCTCCTGACTGAATACTTTGTTAGGCAAATTTATTTTCATATTTTCATTTTATGGACCATATTATTTTCATAAAACATTAAAGATTTATGGCCACATTAGTCATAATTATTTTAACACCTGAATTTGAATCTTGATACGTAGCAAGTGCTACATGTTACTGTTCTTACTTTCCCTGGCTATCTACTGTAGCCACTGGTGGAGACAGAATATTGGATTGAAATGGTCCATGCAGCCATTCCTGTGCAATTATTGCTCCAGATGCCATCCACAGACTCCTTTGTGGTTCTCTTCCCACTGCTCTGATTGTTATTCGGCACTTACTGTTCCCCAACAGTCTCAGCTAGGAATTTTACAACTTCTCTACAATGGAGACTGATTTTAATATAGTGACTTTTGCATTAAAAAACCATTGACTTTTTCCCCATCCTTTCAAAATGATATGATAACCCCAATGGCAACAGTAGTTATTATCTGTAAAAAAATGATTTAAAATAATTTGTAATGTAAAATACTAGTAGCTTATCATTAAAATATGTTAGGAAATCAGATAGAATGGAGCCAGCACCATACAGGCATCTACCTCTGGGTCCACAAGAAGTGGTCAGAACAAAAAAAATTGCGGTGTGCAGTTTGGTTTTCCTAAATGGGTGGAAACGAGTGGAGATATTCATAGGATCAGTGCTTACAGGGACAGAACCTTCTTTTGTCTCTTTGAGCCAAAGCAGTTTTTACATAGAGCTCAGAGATAATTTTTGCTAAAAGCATGGAAACAATGCACAAAACAAACCTTAGCAACAAGATTCTCTACTTTTGCAGCTCCTGATTCACTGCAGCTCCTTTCCAAATGTTTTCATACAATGAAAAGAGGCAGAAGACTTCACTTACCTAGCACAGTCTACAAACCAGGCTCTCAAATCCTGACTTTTGAGAACGAGAAAAGTGCAGTTTATTTGGAAAAAAACAAAACAAAACCTACAGAAAAAGACTTTCCAAGGGAAATATCAGTGCTTGGGGAATGTGTAAGATGCTAGTCCTGCTAAAATGAGACACGTAAACTTATCACATCAATGACTGTAGTGGTTTAAATTAATACTCAGCAGGCCAAGAGAAATCTATGCAGAGCTTTTAGTAGTCTGATGAATACAAGGTGATGAGATTATACTGAGTCTTTCCATGGCTGTCATAAGAAAAGCGTAATGAGAAAGCTGAAGTTGCTTACCCTTAACACAGTTTCAGCCAAAAAATGTTAATATTCTGGGACATATGGGCAAACTAAAAAAAAAGAGGAAACTTGTATATTCTGCTTCTCCTTAAGTATCTAAGCTGATGCAATCAAATCAAGACCCTGTTTATTTTGAAGTTTATTCTGAAGTTGAAAGAGGGGGTAGCAACCATTTTTTATCTTATATATTGTAGTAGGGAATAAAGTGTTAACGCTGTTATGTAGATGATGCACCTCTTCAGCTGTCCTACTGCAGAGTTTGTTTGCTATGCAAGAAAATGGCTTCATTAGAAGTAAAAGATATAGCTGTGAGAGGAATAGCTCAGTCACCATTTGGCATTAGAATAGTAATGTAGGACTGGACAGTAAGTTAATTTTGTTTTTCCTGTAGAAAATGTAAATATCTCACCATCAATAAGGAAACAGTATGAGCTCTACATGTTTCTGTTACAAAGGAGTAAATGTTTCTTCTTTCTTCTTTCATACAACATACAAGTGTTTGAACAAAAGAAAATTTTGAACTACACTTAAATAAATGAAATATTCACAGTACTGTAGTACATTGCTAGTTCACAGACCATTGTCATAAAATCATAGAATAGCTTGGGTTGGAAGGGACCTTAAACATCATCCAGTTCCAACCCCCCTCTCTCATTGAGAGAAGATCATTTCAAGGTCTAAGATCAGCTTCTGATCTTGATTAAATCAGCTTTACTTCATTGCCTTGCCTCCTCATTTTTTCTTGTGTTTTCTGTTAGTGTGATATTAGAACCCTAACATAATGAAGACAAAGACAAGCCCTACTTTGCCTAATTTACTTTAGGAAAAGACATAGTCTGTTAATCTTGGAGAAAATGCTCTCTCATTGTCTTCCACAGTGTAAAAGCGATGCACAGTCTGTTTGCTATTTGTCAGCTAAACATGATACCAGTCCATGTTAGGTGTACACTAAGAATAGGACAACCAGAAGATAAAGCAGTAAGAGTGGCTTATCTGTGTCCTGGGATTGCGAATTAATTACTATTGATGATGTGCTTTGAAACTGTAACATTCCGCATATGGGTTTTAAAATGTTATTTAAAATATTCTATAAAATTTTTAAATGTGGTGACAGCACAATGCTTTACGTAGCATGGGCTAGTGGTGATAAAAGACATTCATTCAAATGTGGTGTTTAATTTTTACATTAATCAATTGATTCTGCTCTCAGGTCTTCTTTCTTTCTTATTTAGAAGCTAGATAATTACAGTATGTGCCAGGAATATTATACTCACAAAACAAGGGTTGTCTGATAGGTTACAGCCTACACAATTAATGCATTGGAGACGCCTGAGTTACTGAATAAATGATGAAGTTTTACCAGAAGGAATGTGAGACAATGGAAGTATTACAAAAAAAATAATACTTAACCTGGAAGCAGATTTAGCTTTTCCATTTTACATTTAATATAAGCAGGATATTCATATTCATCTTTCCACTATCAGATTGAATGTGCAAACCAATTATTCATGGAACTATGCTGTCTAGATGGAGGGCAGGCTTTCTGTCACCTTCAGAAATGGAAAGAGATGTTCATTTTGCCAGACAAAGGTTTAATATGACTATTATAGCCTCCTTCTGACTATGATAAAAAGAAAATATCTTTAAAATAATCTGAAAAATCATATTAGCATTTGGCCACCCATGTCCTTTGGTTTTGTTTTATTTTTAGCATTTTGGTCTCTTTGATGATGATAAAATCTATCTTTCAGAAAAGTAATTGCATTGGATTAACAGAGTGTGAGTAAGTTACAGCATCACAAGCAATGGACTCTAATGAACAGCAGGAGTTCAAATGCTGAATTTGTGACAGGAGGTTTGACTATTCTTTTAAAAACATCCAAGATAAATAGCAATAGCAAAACATAGCCTTAAATCAAGTAGCTGGGAAAACTGCATCAGCATTTTTTTGGATGGTGGCTTGCCCTAGACTGAGGTCTGCTATCAGTGGTCCATTTTCCATTACTCTTGAATGCCAGAAGTGACAAAGAGATGAAGAAGGAGAAGACCACTGAACATGATCGATTTTTCAGCTTTGAAATGAGCACAGCTATTAAATATCATTGGCATTTGTGGTTGATACGCAATCTTCTTGAGTTTCAGCTGTATATGCAGAAGGGAAATAGGAAAAATAATTGTGAAATCAATACATGCTGGTATTATGAATTGAACTGTGATGAAATTAATGTTATTGTCTAACAGGTTTCTCCAAAAAATCACCCACAGATTCCTGTTACTGGATCAAGACTTCAGTAGCACAATCTTGCATTCCAGGAATAATTTTATGGGAAGAGGACTCAAAGAAGCAGCAGTTTATGCAGAAGGAAGAGTGAATATGTATTTTTAGAGCCTTCTTTTATTTTTCTAAGTGGGAATGGAAGACTGGAAGGCCTACCTGGTTATTGTTGAAGTTTCTAAAAGAACAGACTGTCTCTAGGTTATATTTTGCTGAGACAAGTTAAATAGATTTTCTTATTTTCCTTCTTGTCTTTGCCTTGTTTATGACCACCATTTATTTTTTAATCGTAAATACAAGGGAAAACATCAGACTGTATTATAAAACAGAATTGCTTGACACTGATATACGCGGCATAGAATTTATGGCACAAAATGAAGTTCCCTAAGAAGTTATATATAAAGTCGAAACTATGTATGTTGATTGTCCTGAATTTTATCATAAAGATCAGGATATAGATATTGTCAAGGTTTTAAGTCTTTGTTGCGACTGGTGAAAAGTATAGAAGACTGATTTATTGTCTCAAGCTGAAGTAGAGCTAACATGTTGTGTTCATTCAGTGCAGTGTTGGGTCTAAATAAAAATGTATGTTTCTATAGTGACAGCAAGGTTTTGCTGGGTATCTACACTTCGCTGACACTACTAAACAGAGAATGCTATTGATACAGCTGAAGAAGTCAATAAATTTTAGGCTGTTATCAATTGATTGAGGAAGGGAGAAAATGAATTCTAAATGGAATTCTGTATCTCAATACATAAACACAAGCACTTGAGTTGAACAAATAAATTATAAAAGTATGGGCTTGATGGTGCAGAAATAGAATAAAAATTAAGAAAGTGATCTTGTAGTAATAATAAATGCTAGCAAGAAGATGAAACATGAAAGCAAATACTAGGATACATAACAATTGGAATTAAATGTAGAATAAAATGAATAGAAGTACCTGAGGTAAAATAAGAAAATTTCAGCTTTTAGTATTCTGGATCAAATGCTGATTGTAAAATACATAATTATTATTGACTGAAGCTTGTGTTTTGTGAATGCTATCAGGCAACTATTTATAAAAGTAGTAATAGGTTTTGAAAAGTGTGGTTTATATTCCCCAAATGCATAAAACATCTCAAGAAACCTTTAAGAAATATAGTATTATAGATGAATAGACATGGAAAGGTTAAAGGACTGAATTAAACTGCATGTTTAAGATGAGATTTGCTTTTAGAAACAGCAAACTGACATTATAGGGATTTTTTTTCCAGAGGAACTGTAAGAACAAGTTACACAGGAAAGAAAAAAGTTACATGCATCAGAGACATCAAAAATGAGATATGTTTCAAGAGCGTAAAAAGACTCCTATTGAAAGGCAGGGAAAATAAATATGGGTCAATGATCCTTCTTGTTCAAATACCTTGATTTCTCCATTGTAAAGCAAAATTAGATCTCAATCTGGATGTATTAATGGGGCTACTCTTAGTATCTCTGTGCTGTACTGCTTTGCTTCATGTGAACTATATAATTTTCTCAGAGCTAGAAAGGATTTAGAAATGTCATTGTTTCCTTCTGCATTATGGGCTCCCCATTCTCTGCTCGTCTTGAAAAGCAGGTGAGAGATTTGTACACAGTATTCTTACATGGGCCTGGTTTTTGTTGGAAATACCTCTTGCTTTTATCTTCTCCACAGCTGTATTTAATTTTGATCTTTATAGTTGTATTTTGATTACACAGTATGCTCAGGCTTCTCTTCTCCTTTGCTTCTGGTTGCCTATTATTGAAGTCCTTAGTTGTACAAAAACTTTCACTGTATATAATTACATTCCTTCTCTTTTTTAGCTACTTCAGTCTGCACATCCTAGGATGTTTCAGTTGTTTTACACTACTATCTTAAAACAGTTTCTTTTTCAAAGTCATTGTTTAAAACACTAAGCAAGACCACCTGTGACTGTAGTTACCTTCTTCCAGTTCCAAATCTCTTTTTTTTTCAGACCCACTACTGTTGTTAATATTAGTCATCTCTTAAAATTTTCCATATGTCTTCTGCAGGTTAACCAGTAGTTTCTCATGCAAGAAAACATCAAATACTTTACTATTGTCTACATGGATGGCATCTGCATTTTCTTTCCCTAACCAAAGTTGTCTTATTAAAGAAAGATAATGTTAGTCAGATTTGATCTACTTTTTGGAAATCCATACTGCAATTTATAATGGAAACCTATTTTAACATAACTCAAAATATAATAGTTCCACTGGGCATTGCTATTAAATAGAAAAGCTTAAAAAATCAATGAGGAGACTGTCATTAAAAAACTCATTTTGAACCACATATATTAGTCCAGATACTGAAATTTCCTGATTGCAAAATTTAACATAAAATTAAATTGCAAATATGTTTTTTAAACCACCAGAGCCATGCATGACCTTAAACAGTCCGCTGTTATGGCAAAATGCTTGTTCAGTTATAATGAACATATTGCCTGTATGTTTTTTATGAAAGAAAGCACCACTTTTCCCCTCCTAATTTTGGTAAAGAAGTTTCTTTTTCTGTATTACAAAGTCTATACTATATTTATAAGAGTTAGGCAAGTACAAAAAGCCTTGAATTATTTACAACGAAATACATGACTTCATGTATTTCCCTTCTGATACTGCTTTTCTAAAGTAAAGTAGACATTCAGGTTTCAAAGAAAGAACTTATCCTTAGTCTGTCTTTAGAAGAACGTGAAAATATCAGTTATAGGTAGGAACTGTCTGTTCTTAGTCTAAACTTTAAAATTATTCCTAGATTGCATCACATAAGGCAGCACATAAAATTAAAATTAAAATGTGGATGATAAATACTTACTATAGTAATTACAACAAATAAAATGGTGAGAGGACATATTTAGGAATTTACTGGTATCAGTCAGTCTCTGCTTGACTCCTGTTTTGTTTCACTTAAATGATGCTACTTGCTACCTGCTAGGGAAATGGGACTCAAGAAAGCTGATGCCAAAGTTCTTTCCTGCTGTTTTGTGTCTGGGGTTGGCAATGGCAAAATAGATGATTAAAATAAGGTTTTTGATTTTAATTGCTGAACTTTTCTGGAAAAAAAAGGACTCTCTCTACTTAAATATTTCACTGAATCATAAGACTGATGATTTCCAAGGAACCTACTTTGAGGAAGAGGATACAGTGGCTTATGCATCACACTGTCCAAGTTTAACATCCAGATTTTGATTAGCTTTGTTCTGTTTCTGATGTGTATTAGAACAAGCCTATAACTGCAGCACCAACAACTGTTGGAATTAACAGTGTGTGCTTCTTATGACCTTTTGTAATTCTTTGATGTATTTGGGAGAAATTTTATGAAACTGCAGGCAAGGGATAGGGCATTTTTCTTGGATCAAAGATGAATTGCTGTAATTTGAATTAGCTGGCTGCACTCTTCAGCTGAAATGCAATTTACTTTAAGATATATACTTAATTGTAATGAAGATTCTTGCCTTGCCAGCTACTTTTTATATTGATTTTTAAGCTGGGACTAGGTATGTGATACAATAACAGACTTACAGGGTGGTCTGGGAGCTACATATATGAGGTTATTGATGTTGACTGTCTCTCACATTTGTTCTAAGGAAGCATTTAGAACATTGGTGTTTTCACCATTTAAAAAGTGGTGTGGTTTCCTGCTCTGTAAAAAAAAAAAACAAAACAACAAAAAAAACCCCAAACCCCACCATTTTTTTTTGCTTATTTCATAGAAAAAAATAATGTACTTTTGATCCACACTGCTCATGTCAAAATATTCTTCTCTTTACAGACACTAAAGATGATTTTCAGTAAAAACTAAAATTCTGTTCCTGCAATAGGTTTTGTACAGGGGGAAAAAAGCTCATCTTGTTAGGCTAAAAGAGGTTGTTTCTCAAACACAACAGTTTCAATCACATTGATTTTAACATGACCAAAAATGTCTCCTATCAAGATATATACTGGTATACGTAAAATTGTATTGATTGGCACTTTAGCTGCAAATGGTGCTTTGCGAGTGCCAAAGGTGCATCTGAACTGTGCTGAGGGCTTCCTGGGTCACTCATGCGCTTGTTACTTCAGTTTTTCTCACTGACACTGCATAAATTATTCTTTACTCTCTGATTCCAGAGGGCACCCATAGGAGTGGCCAGGATAGTTTGCTCCGGATTATTGGCATGGACTTTATCAGCTGTGGTCCCTCAAATACTTCTGTGGCACATCACAGGTCATGCGACACACGTGCTAGATATTGGCATTTCGAACCAGCAGTCTGCTGTGATGGACATAACTCCTTTAAGCAGGTCATGCATTTTGAATGGGAAGTATGTGTAAACACATATCTTTGTATCTTAATGTCATGGAGACACTGCAAAGGGACTAGAGCAGATATGACCAGCAGGTCCAGGGAGGTTATTCTCCCTCTGTACTCGGCAGTGGTGAGACCGCTCCTCGAATACTGTGTTCAGTTCTGGGCCCCTCACCACAAGAAGGATGTTGAGGCTCTGGAGCGAGTCCAGAGAAGAGCAACAAAGCTGGTGAGGGGGCTGGAGAACAAGCCTTATGAGGAGCGGCTGAGGGAGCTGGGGTTGTTTAGCCTGGAGAAGAGGAGGCTGAGGGGAGACCTCATTGCTCTATACAACTACCTAAAAGGAAGTTGTGGAGAAGAGGGTGCTGGCCTCTTCTTCCAAGTGACGGGGGACAGGACAAGAGGGAATGGCCTCAAGCTCTACCAGGGGAGGTTTAGGCTGGACATTAGGAAAAAATTTTTCATGGAAAGGGTCATTGGGCACTGGAACAGGCTGCCCAGGGAGGTGGTTCATTCACCTTCCCTGGAGGTGTTTAAGGCACAGGTGGACGACGTGCTAAAGGGCATGGTTTAGTGTTTGATAGGAATGATTGGACTCGATGATCCGGTGGGTCTCTTCCAACCTGGTTATTCTATGATTCTATGAAAAGCCAGGCAGTGTGGAGATGACTGGTTTGTGGCAGATGATGCTGCCTCTGAGCAGTGCAGGCGCAAGCCATTATGTTTGTACTGATCTATGAATGGTTTACGCTTCCCTGTGCTATCCATGATGATAAGTGGTTCATTGGATAATTCAGACTGGAAGAGAGGTCAGGAGTTCAGCTATCATAATGTTCTTCTTAAAGTAGGTTCAACTACAAAGTCAGTAGAATATAGTCATAGAATGGCTATAAATTGGAGAGAGGTAGATTTAGACTAGACATAAGGAGGAATTTCTTCACAATGAGAATGGTGAGGCACTGGAATAGGTTGCCCAGGGAAGTTGTGGCTGCCCCATCCCTGGAGGTGCTCAAGGACAGGCTGGATAGAGCCTTGGGCAGCCTGATCTAGCAGGAGGTATCTGAGTTAACTTGATCAAGGCTATCTCTCTCTATAAAGCATTGAGCTTGTCTGAGCATATATGAGTTCAAAAGCAAGAGCAAAATGAACATATGATTTAGGCAAACCTGTCCCAAATTTTGTGCAGTATCTGAAATGAAAAAATATTTCAATATAAAGGAAATTTCTTCAATATATCATTGCACCTCAAAGAGCACTTGCTTTCTGAGATAGTAGTAATAGCAGTAGGAGCACTTTACATTTCGCACTGCATGCAATTATAAAATAATGTAAGCTTATCTTGCCTATAAAATAAGACATTTTATGAAACAAAAAAGTCTTGTCATTCTTTCTTTGGTTGTAAAAGACACTTTTTGGCTTTGTAGTTAATAGAATTTAATATATTTTGTCTACTGTTGCATTCCCCATCCAGATAAAAGGAAAGTATCATTCCACAGAGTGGTGAGTTAATCTCATTACACAGAAAGACAGACATACACAGTTATGAATGATTTGCCTAAGATCTCATAGCAATCAATGACAGAGCTGGGCATTTATAGCAATACAATGCTTTCTACTTCTGTACCTTATACACAGGAAACCTGTTGTAGAAAGCTAATTACACCAATTTGAATAATAACTGGCGTTGTGGTAGTAAACTACTCCAAGAGAAGTATGTTATTTAGAAGGAAGCTGACAAGTCATGTATCACAAAAGCTAATATATCACAATGGAATGAATAATGTAAAAGAGTGAGTTATAACATGCTGTCTTACAGAACTGCTGCTGTTGTTATTTACATTGTGTCTTCTATGTACATGTTGAATGCAAAGTTTTTGCTACTGTATGCAGAATTGTGAGCTAATTAATTTTTATGCTGAGGGAATTTTGGCCTTGTCTCAACACCATGTAATAGGTTAAAAAAGTTAGTAATAGGGCTGATGTATAATTTTTGTTCAAAAACTAATATTCAGCAAAAACCCAAGCCATTGCCAAATCATCTTTCAGAAAAATATTAAGGGTTCTCTGCAAAATTTTATTATTCCGTTGAAAGATTTCAGAAAATAAAACACTTTTTTTTTTCCAAAACCTTAGAAATGTATAAAACCAACCCCATGATGGTAACAAAAATCGTGTTTTCAGTAACAGTTTCTGTTAGAGAAGGTTTTGAACTTGCATTATCTTTTTCCTTTGCATTATCTGATTAAATACTTTTACATATCCCCAGGCATTTTTATGTGGAAGATCATAAAATAGGAAAAGATGGTTAATTCTGTGATATACGGCTTTCTGCACTGGAAGATTTTTTGTTGAAAACATTACATTACTTTCTGTATAGTGAAAATGTGAATGTCACACTTGACCAAACTGACAAGAAATGAGGCATTACTACTCAGAACCTGGGAAGCAATATTCACTGTTAAGGGAGACTATACAGGGTCTTCTGTCTTCATTAAATGTCCAAAATCTTGTTCTGAACTAGCTTAAGCAGAAGGCAAACTAGAACTGATAGTCGGGATCATGGAGAAAGCAGAACTACGTTTAGTATCTTCAATACAAGGCCCACCTGACTCAAAGAGGTTCTTGTGGCCAACCCATTCCCTTGCAATCAGGGTCTGTGGAAGGTTTTGCAGCCAGCCAGTAGAAATACATGCAGCATTGGGTAGTTCATCTGTACTCTGTGAAACCACTACTTTCACAAAAACTTGAGAACTGGCTTTGCACCCACAGTCTTTTGCTCTTCCTCCAACTTTGACTCACTTCCTTGCAAACACTTGGAGGTTTTAGTTTATTGGAGTATGCGTGTAAGAGTGAAAGGCTGTAGTAACCAACAGGGATCGTGCTCTGGAACAGAGAAGAATTATCCTTTTGATTTCAAAGGAGTATTGTACAGGAAAGGTAAAATAGCCATTGCTACCAGGTCTGGTCTGTAGTTGTAGACCTAAAATCAAATTTAGGAACTTATTAACACCAGGCTCTTACCTTAAACATTCAGGATCAGTCTGAGGTCTTTCAGTGACTTGGACTTTTTCTGCTTCTAAATCTTTTGTTATTCTTTCAGCCTCCGTGATTACGTTCTCAAGGTCTAACCATAAAATAACAATTACCTTAAAAATATATATGAATCATACATATTCAAAGATTTCATTTTCTAAATTTATCTTTTCTAATATTTCTTTGTCGAACTGCTTGTAGAGTAAAGGCATCCAAGTAAAGAACATGAATTATTTCATTATTGTAATTGGTATGCATATTGCAATCTGCTAGAAAATTTTGTTCCTTACCCCGGTCTTATTTATGGCCTGCCTTTCTTAGCTCTTTTACTGTGGCATGTTATTAACACATTTTTATCCAGATTTCAAAATCATCCCTATTGCTTCCAATCACCTTTGACACAGAACAGCTCCCGGTCCTCTCTGTATCTTTTCAGTTGTTTCCTTTAAAGCATTCCCTGTGTATTCGACCCAGGCTTATGTGTAGACTTCTTTTTGTACACACAGTCTTTCATAAACTAATACACAAATGTCAGTAAAGAGAAGAGAGTTGAATTTACTATTCAGAAGTTTAGCACCTTGGCCAAATCTATCCTTATCAGTCCAAGCCATGTTCTTTGTTAAACATTTGAATTTTAAGAACTTTAATTATAGGTTTTAATAATATTTGTGTTAATTTTTTGTTCACTTTGAAACACTAAATTCTCCTTTAAAGTGTATGACTTACTAGCAAAAGTAAAAATTTCTTTTTCACAGTTATAGGTTATGATTGAGCAAATCCATAGACCTTATTATCACTGAGATTTAAAATATATCTTATTGAAATCTATAGTATTTGTTATAATTATGTTACATAATGTAAAAATATATTAAAAACTTGTTTCTATGATTTATTTTTCTAGAGAAAAATAACTTGAAAGAAAACATTTTTCAGAAGCATTTGTCAAGCAACAAGTAATTATTGTAACAAGTAATTATTAGGCACACCTTTGAGTTCACTTTTGAGGGTAAGTAAATACTGCTTCAATTCATTCTTCTGCAGCTGAAGTGCATTTAACTGAACATTTTTATGTTCCATTAACTCCATTTCTATGAAAAAAAATATTTTAAATTAAAAGGCATTGCCTTTTTAGTCTTCATGATATAATCTTTAATATACTTAACTACATCTACCAATCTTCAGATAGTCAAAAGGAACCTTAAATATAAAACCAAAATCAGTCAAATAAAATCCATGTCACAGGAAATTCTATGTCATAAAATGTATTTATAACCACGGAAGAACAAGTTTTTTTAATGTTATCAAGAAGCTTAACATAATTTGTTGACTGGCTTTAGACAGACTTGCATATGTTTTGCTTTAGAATTACTTCAGCTATAAAGGAAGATGACTTATTCAATAGGTGGTGAACAAACACCTCTCAGCAGGACTAAAAAGAACTTATCTTGCCCAATGTTATGAACGCTTGAACCTGACTATTGATGGCATCTGGAATTAATTGTGATTATTTCACTGACAACTGAAGGTCCTCACATCATTTCCTTGTTATGAGTTATGCAAACTTTTCTCTTTAGTGTCATCAGTGTGCTCAGGACTATGGCAGACAGAAAGACAGTCAAGTTGTACCTTAAAAAGGGTGCAACTTTAAAGGGTGGAATCAAGACAGCAACAAACCCAGAATAGACCGTTAGTCACCTTTCAATTCATACAGATCTAATCTTTGAGAGGCCATTTAACTGATCAGGCTTGTCTGAAAATGTAAAAATTAATCATTAAAAGTAACAGGTCACACCAAATATGGACTTTTTTTCAACTGGAGACCAGAATAAGAGCCACAGGAGGTACAGAAAGAGGGTACCACCAAGCACAAGCTCAAATGGACAATCATATTTTAGTAATGTTACATCAGAAACTGGGAATTGAAAGTGCCAGTGCTTGATGAATTGTAGAATCATGAGAATGGAAAGGATTTGGAGTTATCTTCTACTATATTCCTTCTCCTGAAGGCAGAATCAGTTATACCTCTGTTATTTCTGACAGATGAACGCCTATCCTGTTCTTAAAGACCTTTGGTGATGGAGACTCTCAACTCCTTTGGTAACAGAATCTCCTAAGGCAGAGTGTTTCAGTTGTTCACTGTTCTTAAAACAATTTCTAAACGCCCATCCATACTCTCTTTTATTGTGCTTTAGACTTGTTACTTTGTATTCAGTTCACTATAGGTACAGAGAATATATTAGTTTCCTTTTTACAGAACTCTGACTGATATCTGTCTTCCACCAGTCTTTTCCTCCATAGGTTAAATAGCTCTAATTCTTTAATTTTTTTTTCCTTCCCATGTTCTCCAGATCTCTGACTACTCTCCCTGGCCCCATATGGATTCCCTCCTGTAGGTCCACATTTTTTCCTTGCAGTGCAACATCCAAAGCCAGATGCACAGTACTCCAGCTAAGAGCTTAACTGCGTTAAATAGAGTGAAGGATTATTTTGCATGTCTTCGAGGTCAGAATTGTGTTTATCTCTCAGTGTGGTGTTGGCATTCTGATGTCATTGACTCATGTTCAGCTTGTGATCCATGTTTTCTCCTACTTCCTTGCTGAAGGATCGCTTTTCAGTCTGAATTCCTGTTCTGATTCATCATATTCATAACTCGAAGAGAAAGTTAAACTATGGCAGTAAAAGACTAGTCCTACACGAGATCTGTGATTTTAATTCTTTTGGAGTTAAGGAAATTTACGTAGCTCAGCCATAGTTAATCATAATCATTGTAAACCTGATATATAACATGTATGACAATGAACCTCTGCACTGGTTGATGTTAAATATTTGGAGCCACTTCTGCAGGTCTGCTGCTTCTTCTCGTAGTGCTCACAGTCAGAAAGGACTGAAGAGGACAGGTAACAGAAGAAGCTTTAAATATGCTTGCGTAATGTGGTACGTCAGACCACGCTCCTGCAGTTTAGTGTGAAGAGGAAGTTCCAGACAACAAGGGAATGCAATGAAAATTATTATTTTGCACAGCTATACTTAACTGATCCTCTGGTAACCCAGCATAAAATAATTTAATGTAAGACTTACCATTTTTCAACAGAGCTGCCTCATTCTCTAAATCATTTATTTCGGTTTTGACTTTTTTTTTAATCAGAAGATCTCTATTACTTGTTAGTCCATACTCATTGTTAAACTCTGTTACTTCTCTAATAAAATTATCTTGCTCTTCAGTCACTTTTTTCTTTGCATCTGTCTGAAAAAGAGAAAGGGAAAATTGAATATTCAGTTGAAAAAACAGTCTTTGTTAAGCTAGGCAAACTGAAACACACTGTTGTTTATACTTAAACTTGTAGTATAAATGTAGTATGTTTACTTTTCCTGACCTACAAGAACATGAAATGATCTAAAGCTATATTTTTTTGTTGTTCTAACCTTTTTTTTTCTGAAAAAGTGAAAGATATTTTCTTAAAAAAAAAAATTTAGAAAATCATTACATTATGTTACAGATATGTGCCAGCAGTTTTTCTGTTTAACTCTTTATTGAAATTAGTAGAAAGTTGTGTTTAAAGTCTGTTGCATGGCATGGCTACTTTTTTATAGATTGCTATTAAATGAAATAAAGACATTGTTTATTCCTCTGCAGAATGCACACTTGCTTTAACTCCCTCAATAGCTACCAAGAAAGCTATAGTTGATAGGAAGTCACAGTTTCATTTGCTGAAAAAAATGTTCTAAAGAGAAAGGCAATATTAAATTACTTTCAAAAAATCTTAACTGATTGCTAAATTAATTAAAAAGAAATGACCCTTACATACTGGAAGAAAGAAATGATAATCTATATATACAGCTTGACTTGTTGCAGTTAAAAGAATCTTCACACTTCTTCTAGGAATATTTAGGTTATATAGATAAATAATTTTGTGACACTTATTAGTACTTATTTTTCTTTCTTTCTTTGTACACTTAGTATTGGGAATACTTTGGATGCTGAAGAAATATCACTTCATTTAAAGGATATCTACCTCAAGATTTAGAGTTAATTCTGGTGAGTCATTCTGAATGTTTAAAATTCAGCTCAGCTGATTTAAAGTACAAATACATATGCAGAGAAAACCGCTTATCTGTGATGTTTTTTGGTATCTATAGATCCAAGGATCCACAATGAAGTAAGAGGAAGGCAATATTCACGTTAGCACAAGACAGAATGGAAAGCTTGTTGTCTATATATGTTGCATGTAGCTACCTTTAAAGAGATGGCTGGATGTGTCTAGCATCAAAGAGGCTGTGTGGTATGTTAGGATTCCTAAAATGTGGTGTTAGCCTCGCTGAGTTTTTCCTTTGATCCTTCTCAACATGATTTATTGTGGATGAGGCAGTACAATTTCAGGTAAGACCTTCCTAGTGTACTTTTACAAAGGAAATAATATGTCTGAATTGGAATTCAGTCATGCAACAGCAGACGTTAGGAAATGAAGTCAAGAAAGTTATATCACCTTTGTAGATAAATTGCAGCATCCATTAACTGAGATCATGGTTTAAATTAAAAGTGAGAATTTCTACATGTTTGCAGTATTAAGCATGCTACTGTAAAATATATATATATATATATATTTTCCAGATTGAAAACATTTCTTCTTCCATATTTTAAAATTTTAAAGCTGATAACTCTCATGTAATAGAAAAGAGCTATCTGAATGGAAACATACCCAAATTTTAAGGAGACCCTTTTTTTGATTAATAAGCTCATCTTTCTGTTTTTCCAAGCTGTCTTCATGTTTCTTCAGAATTTCTAAGTAGAACTGTTTTTCAGATAGATGCTGAACCTTCCAAGGGAAATAAAAAAAAAGGTTATAAAGTTAGATTATTGTTTCATTGTTTCATATACTTTGATATTGTACATAAGGATCTTGGTCCAATTGAAACACAGCTGTCATAGCTGCTGGACTCGCGAAAGCATAACAACTCATTTTTCACCCAATAATCATCCAATATACCACTAAGCTTTTGAAAAATATCCCTTTTTAAAAGACACATTTAGTGCTGGGCCAGCCATCTAAAATGACGTTTTAAAGTCTGTGCAGTTTAGGAGAATTTTTTCGGGTTAAACCTGGGAAAGACACTGATTGCATGGGACCTTTTACTCAAGACAATACAGTGTCCACCATATAATTGCATAGAGCTCATCGTGTATTAAATCAGACAACAAGATCAGAGGAACAGGGGTCCAACATCACTGTTCTGACTGAACGTACACATCATTAACTCTGCAACGCTAGTATTGCACAGGTGAAGGACAGAGGGACAGGCTCATATTTTTCCTGAGCACAATTTCTGGAATCTTTAGCCAAGGAAGTATAATGGAAATTAGCTCAGTGGTTAAAGACAGTTTGATTGTGATCAGCCCCCAAGCCCCAAACATCTATTTTTCATATAGATTTATTTTTTGTTTTATTAATTTTAAGTAGTATTTTATCTGATAGAAGAGTTCAACCATTGCATTTTCCAAATTTGCTGAGGAGTTCCTCTCGATTTTCCCATGCACCTACTGTATCTAATGTAGGTTAAGATATATGGTGGGACAAATTGTTACAGCAGATAAACAGGGGACAGCTAAGTGATCAAACCTTACAGGATGAGAATCTTTCATCTCATAAATGGAGAAAGGGATGCCAAGAGAATGACTCAGCGCGTAATAGGATAATGAGAAGAGTGAGTAAAGCTAGTAGAATGGCCCCCAAACTGTAAAGACACAGGCTAAGTACCAGGAAGAAGATAGACTAGTCAGGCTGAAACACAAGTTTTTGTGTGTGCATAAGCCAAAAAGATTAAATAATAGTGATATTACAGAGGTAAAAAATGAAAAGATTGCAAAATGAAACAATGTAGATGATTTTTTGAGAGAGTACAGATGAAGTGTACTGATCAAAAAAGGAGAAGGGTAGTGGAATCAAATTCCCTAAGATTAGAATGTGAGAGTTGGAAGGAAAAGGTCCAGATTCTTTCCTTATCGCTGATATGTCTGGCATAAACATCCAGGAAGTGCTTGCCTCATAAATATTTATTTTACATATTAATGTGGATGGTCTTATACCACTGTATTTATGTTACTGAACATAAATAGCTGCATTGCAATTTCTCCATCTCTAAAATGCAAACTTAAATCTGTGCATTTGCAATGGATTTTTGTTTTTAAGAAACCATTGAGCCATGAAAAACAAAATGCTATAAACCAGGTCCTAATTAAATTCTACCTGATTTTACAGAATGAAGGAAAAAAACAGCATTTCCTAGGAATCTTCAGTTGACCACAGGCTATCTCTGTGAAATACATGTCAAAACAGTTGAACTCACTCTCAGCTGCCTGGTCAGGCATAAGCTGCTGTGCACATATGTGCTTGGATATGTATGTTTATAAAGCAGTACTGTTATTTGATGCAGGACAAATTGACCAGCATTAGCTGAACAGCATTATCTAATATTATTTGAATTACATTAACTGTTGTAGACATATGTAAACTCAATTCTTTTGCTGGAAAATAAATTACTTTAAATAATTTAAAAAACTATATAATCTTTAAACCTAAATACAGTCTGATTAAAATGCATTTTCCCATTCTGCTTGTCTTCTGTACCATTTTCTACTTATAAATGAATCAATGTCAGACTAAGCAGGCAAGTGAAATATATTTTTGTGGACATCAGTGAGAATATTATTAATCCTGGTGGGTAAAGCACATAAGGTTTAATTAGGAGTAGTTTTTCAGTTCTTCCCATTAGTCATTCACAATAATGGTTGACTCTTGGGACCTTCTACACCTATCACATAAACCTTGATTATAAATCACCAGACATCGATAACCAATTAGTAGAATAAACATAAAATTGTGATGTTCATAAATAAATTTATGAGCAATACTACAAAGGACTTTACCTAACAAACAACACTGAGACATAATCTGTGCTGGGTAAATAAGTTACTATTTTAAAGTGCTCCTATGCTCTGAGATTGTGTTGTGCATAAATGCAAGCATGTGAATAACTGCTTGCATGATTGTAGTCTCAATTTGCAGCCAGTAAATATTTGTCAATGAGTTCTCTTTTATTCTGCCCCTCCTTGCAGGAATGCTGATATTTATTATATATATTACATAGTCTTTTACAAAAAGCAGAAAAGCCTGGATTTGGAAGGACAAAATCCACCCCCCAAATATTTATTTTCACAAATAGATGAACTAATACCCAACAGGTTCTTGAAGATGCTTGTTTAAGTGATAAGATATAACAGTTCTGACTTTAATGGAGGCTCCGTATGCTTCTCTGTCGTGCACACACTTTCTGTCAGCGCAGATACTTAAAAGCATGGGGGATGATATTTAGACTTCATTTTCAGGCACGAGCAAATGGAGTTTTAAATCCTTTGTAGCCACAGGTATTAATGGCAAAAAGCTCTGCAAAACTGGAAGCTTAATATAAAATGCGTCTGCTATTTGGTTAAAGGGAAAGCATAATGAAATCTTAAAACTATTAAACAGATTCTGAAACTTTCCTCTTCTTTGGTGTCCCTAGAAAAACTTTTTAGCCTTGAGAGCCCTAACGGTGAGCTCAGAGTCATAGGAAAATCTTCAGGGGACAGTTCAGGATCCTGTGATGTAAACGAGGGGAACACATTTTCTGTGGAAGGCCTTTCACGAATGGCAGCAGGCAGTGAAGGACTGGCTTTCAGGCCTCTGAAGGAAGGTGCTGTAATGAGCTCTGGGACTGTTAAGGCAGGGCTGCTGGCATCACACTTGAGCAGTTACTCTGGCCCCAGATCTGGTCTGGCAGCTTTTTTTCCTGTGGATGGACCAACCTGACATGGCAGTTTCACCCTGCCATACTCTTTCTGCAGTGCAGTAGAGATTTTCACGTTCATGTGTGCTGTCTCCAGTGGCTCCAGGGTTTTGGAAGTGTTATCTGGAAATGTTCCTACCCCTGACGTGAGCAACTCCTCACTTAGCCAGGAGCCAGACCTTAAAGAGGCTCCAGGAAAGCTGCGGAGGGGCTCTTGATCAGAAAGCACAGGGACAGGGTGAGGGCTAATGCTTTTGAGCTGAAAGAGAGGAGACTTAGATGAGATCTTAGGAAGAAATGCTTTCCTGTGAGGGTGGGCAGGCCCTGGCCCAGGCTGCCCAGAGCAGTGGGGGCTGCCCCATCCCTGGAGGTGTTCAAGGCCAGGCTGGATGGGGCTTGGAGCAACTGGATCCAGTGGGATGTGTCCCTGCTCATGGCAGGGGCATTGGAATTAGATGATCTTTAGGGTCCCTTCCAACCCAAACCATTCTATGATTTGTGAGAGGGGAAAGCCATTGACAGCACGTTTTTTCACTGCTGAAATGCACAGGGTAAGCTTTCTCCCTGCTATGTTATTCCGCAGGTGAAGCACACTGCTTACAAGTGTTTATAAATCTGTTCCTGAAAGAATAGGTCATATATTTGTAAACATGATTTATTTAATTATTATGTATACTATAAACATGCCTGCTTACCTTAGTTTCTAATTTCATTTTTGCGGTGCTCAGCTCTTTGTTTATTTGGTTAATTTTTTCATAATTTCTGTTGATGTCAAGTTTAGCTGCAATGCAAGAGAAAAACTGTAAGACCGTGTGCTTGCTTTTTAAATGGTACATTCTTACCACAACGTGCTGTGGGCGAGAAGCGGCCAGCCCGGCTGCTTTCACTGACAAAGCTCCCTTCAAATCAGCGACCACCATGCTTTTCCCCTGGGAAATGGAAAAGCCACTAAGTGTGGATGGTGCCGCCGCCAGACCCACGATATGATGGCCATGGTGCAGACCTTGTTGGATGAGGCGCCTCTTCTCCCCTGCCTGCTTCTCTGTGAGCTGTATTTGCTGGAACAAAGCATCCAGGTTCATTTCTGCCTTCTTGAGGGATCACCGTGTGAAGGGTGGTGTGGTTGATAATGTCGGTTCGCCACGTGGAAGGGTGGTTGGTGAAAGCTGGTGAGGAAGGTGAGGCTTGGCCTGGTCACTGCCCTTCCCTTAGGGCTCTGCACCCCACCAGGCCTTGGCTCTGCCCTCTGGGTTGGGGAAGAAACCCCAGATGACAGAGGGAAGCGGCAGTGGTAGATGGGACACGGCTGAGGAGGAAGATGTGATAGAGCAGGAGTGTGGGATGCAGGAAGTGAGCTGAGAGAGAGCAGACCTCAGGCAGAGGGAAGTGTGGATGGCTGGGTGGAAAACACTGAAGATGGAAACAAGCAGGAGAAAACCAGCACAGTAGGAGCAGGACAAGGAAGATTTGCCTGGCGAAGAGGCAGCTGATGCTCTGTATATTATAAAACTCATGCATACTTGTGAAACATTGGTTCTGACTCAGGGTCAGGAGAGTTTTGATCAAACAGCTCTGACTTAATTTATATTTTTATTTATTTATTATTAGTAGTACAGTTATTAGTAGTAGTAGTATTGTTATTATTAGTACTATTCTTTTAATATTTATTTAATTTTTTATTACGAAAATGATCAGAGGGCTGGAGCACCTCCCAGACAAGGACAGGCTGACACATTTTGGTTGTTCAGCCTGGAGAAGAAAAGGCTCCAAGGGGACCCTATAGCAACCTTCCAGTACCTGAAGGGGCTACAAGAAAGCTTGAGAGGGACTGTTTACAAAGGCTTGTAGCGATGGGACTAGGGGCAATGGTTATAAACTGGAGAGGGACAGATTTAGACTAGACATGAGGAAGAATTTCTTCACTATGAGGGCGGTGAGACCCTGGCACAGGTTGCCCAGGGAAGTTGCGGCTGCCCCATCCCTGGAGGTGTTTAAAGCCAGCTTGGATGGGGCTTGGGCAGCCTGATCTAGTGGGAGGTGTCCTTGCCCATGACAGGGGGCTTGGAACTGCATGTTCTTTAAGGTCCTTCCAACCCCAACCATTCTATGATTCTATGATCCAGTGGAAGATTGATCTCAGTAAGCAAAGATCAAAATGTAGCCTGTTGTGCTAAGCATACTAGTGTAGGTGTTTACTACACTCTGAGCTTCTGGACCTTTCTAGTTTGTACTTTACTGGATGGTATACCTGGAAATGTAAATACCCAGTTCAACACAAAATTCATATTACAGGGTTTGTTGCTACCTCTTGAAAAGGATTAACTGCATTCCCCACAGGGAATACCTATGTGAAGTGGGCCTATTTGCTTTGAGGCAGAAAAAGCCTGGAGGAATGGAACTTTATACCCTTCCAGCCTTTTCAACATTGAAAAAGATTAGGATTATTGACAGTTCTGTCTTGTTAAAGAGCTTTCCTCAGAGGAGATACTGTCTTAGAATAGACTGCAGCAGCAAAATTCAGACATTAGAAAGAGAAAAGCTTTGACTGCAAAAAGCAAAACAATATACATGAGAGTACAAATTTCTTACTAGTGAAAAACCTGTTCTAAGTTAGTAGAAGGAAACTCGGAATTCTGAAAAAATGTTATGTTATAGCACTTACTGCTTAAAAAGCACCACGTTATAGCTGATAGTGTGCTGTAAAATGGTGCTTTTTGAAGAGAAGACATTGCTCTAGCTAAGAAAGAAAATGTGGGTTCCGATGAAATTTAAAAACCTGAAACTAGCCCATTATGTTGCAGGAAATGCAATTATTTTTTAAAATGGAACAAAGTGCAACTGAAGGAGGAGAGTTCACAAAAGTGAATTTAGAAAATGTTTCAGAAGTGAAGCTTCCTACCCAAAGGCCAGAGGAAACGCGAATGAGTCAAATGGGAACATTTGGTGATTGAGACAGTGATTTGTTACACAGGTCTGATGAGTGAAAAAGTCATTCTACAAAATTCAAGAAAATGAACTGCTCTATCAGTGGATCAAGCAGAAAATAAAATGAAAAGCTCTCTTTGAAGTTTTTGAGACTTGACTGCTTTTGTGTTTCAAACTGAGAAAGCTGCTGTAGGCTGGGATAGTGTTCTGTGTCGCTTATTAAAGGAATGACTGTGTTTTGTGGAGAGTGCTTCAGTGCCTCTAATTATGGCAAAGGAACTTCTCTCCCTAGAAAGAAGAGTCTGGCTCCAACTATACTTCTCACTGTCTGAGAATGACCATTCAGTGCGATTAGCAGTTCTGTAGAAGATTCCTTTGGAGACCAAAAAAATTCAACGTGGGGCAAGTATTTGACATTAAGCTTCATAGCTTTTGACTCTATTTGCCATATGCACCATTTTTACAAGGCAAATAATTGTATAAAGTGAACCATGCGTGTGAAACATATACAAGTACTTTCAGAATTAGGATCAAGGAAATTACTTCAAAGGCATGTAGTTGCCTGGCTCCCACAGAAATGGATGAGATGGAATGAGCCTAAATGTTTCAGAGTAAAAGTAACACGTGAATTAACTTTGCTCGACTGCAACTTTGCAAAGCATAAGATCTTTTGTATATCACTAGCTGTTAGAAAGGTGACTTTAATTTTATTCTGTCGCCATATCAGTACATCCTAATCTTAATCTATATCTGTATCTTAATCACCGTACTCTAATCAGGTCATGTCTTTCTAGTGTACTTCAAATTTAGTAATTGCCCTTTGTAATCAGGCTGCTGTGCTAATAGTAAAGTTTCTTCTCCAAGTTTCTTCTCTAGTTTGTGTAGGAAAAAGAAAAGAGATATTTTGTTTGTAATTTCAAATCACTATAAAAATATTTATGAGTAATTTATTTTTTAATATACGCTCAGACTGTTTCAAAAATTGTTTTTCTGAAAGCCAAAAGTGAAAGAGGCAAAGGTAAAGAAGAGGCAGGGTAAAGATGAGATGAGGCAATATGATCCTCATGAAAATATATATAGTAGAACCAAGAAATTATAGGATTATAGTTACAAAGAGATTTTCTTCTTTGTTTTTAAGAACCATTAGTATTATTTTTTACATACAAACTATACTGCATACTTTTGAAATGTTGTATTTATAGCAAAGCTATAAGCCATTAGTACATCTCTTTGGTCTTCCTTTGCTCATGGTTGTCTGTGTATTTGCCATCTATTTTTACACTAATTTTTTTCTACCCAATATGAAAGAATAAAGCCAAATTATTCTGTGGCATAAATTCACAGCTATCATTTTTTGTTCAGTGCTGAAGTCTGAGCTATCCTTTACTGGAAGTTAGTGTATATATATGTGTGTGCGTGTGTATAAATAAGGAGCACTCACCACTTGGAACCACTTGGAATGCAATGTTGAGAAGCAAGGCTGATGGAGAGAGACCACAAACAGAGAGAAATCCAGTAATTATTTGGCATAAGTAAGCAGAAAAAATAGCAGACTTATTAAAATTAATTTCATAATGTGTTTTTTAAAACCAAACCTTTAGCTCTACTATTTAAAATGTCATTGTCAAAGCACAGCAAGCGCTGAAAAGTGGCAGCATGTAACAAAGTGGTTTTAATGCACATCAAGAACATTTTGTGTGGTTGTTCTCCCCTCGCGCTGGCCATCAATTACACTGCAGGGGAGGATGGGGCTGTTTGGTGTCTTTCATTGCCCATCTCCTTCCCCGGGCAGGGTGGGATGAGAGGAGCATAGGACAAGCAGAACAA
This sequence comes from Phaenicophaeus curvirostris, assembly GCF_032191515.1. Taxonomy (NCBI): domain Eukaryota; kingdom Metazoa; phylum Chordata; class Aves; order Cuculiformes; family Cuculidae; genus Phaenicophaeus; species Phaenicophaeus curvirostris. Next base: position 9,300,783 of record NC_091400.1, on the reverse strand, counting down.
GTGCTTGGTGGTCTCTGCTTGAATATATTTGAGTTCCTAGTAATAAAAAGAAAAGGAAGAAAAGATGAAGAAGAACTCAACTACTTCTGAAAACCAAAAGGACAGCAGAGAGAAGGAATGTTAAAATGCAGTAATAACCTATAATTTATGATCTATCTCTAATTTCCTGAGGAGCTCAGGTTAAACACAGTCTAGTTGTTATCACTGGAAGTGTAAGAGCAAACTGCTAACCCACAGGCTGGAAGCTTTCTGTTTCTAGCAGACTGCTCAGCAAAGGACTCATGAATGGACATCCTGTTTCCCCCTTGTAACAAGGAGGAAATAAACTACAAAGACTCATATAATAAAATATAAAATAATGGAAGATGTAGAAATAAAGTCCTGGTAAGTTAAATGCTAATGAATACAGAATGTTTCTCTGTGTGCCCAAATCCTTATTTGTCTGGTTTTTAGGTGACAAGTTTGGGAGTTGGTGAAAAGCCGTGTGTATTTATGATGTGTTAAAACATGCCTGGCTGCAATGGAGAATTAGTGATACTCTCTTCTTCTTTGGTAGGAATGTAAACAACTTCACAACAGATGTTCTTTATAAGGACTGAGTCTGCTATTCACATTGTGATATCTCAGTTTGAGTCTTATATCCAAGATTTTGTTGAATTCCATCTGGAAAGGCTTCATTGGTTCCTTTTGGGCTACAAAAGCAAGGCTTACTCTTTTCTGGTTCAAATCTAAGTTTTCTGTTCTCATTGGTTATAATCACAAATCGTTTTCTTTGCTGAGTGGTAACTGTGCTGCTATATAGCACACATTGTTCCTCTACAGTGTCTTAAAGTCTTAGAAGTATTTCATTTGTCTTTTTCACTGGATCTAAGAATCTGTCCTAAAACTATTTTTACTCTGCTATTCTGTAGTATTTGGATGAAAAACAAATGAGTCTCTCAATTTGAAACATTTATCAGAGCTCTTATTTATCTTGGCATAATGGTAGTAACTTTTCTAATGGATAAAGAATTTTTCTGATCTGGATTGCAGATCACAGTACAAAATACTGCCTTGGCTCTGCATTTTTGTTATAAATTTTCTTACTTATTTGGCCAGAAGTCTGCTGTTTGCTTTACATCAATACTGGTTGTCACTGAGTTGCCACCCAGTGGAAGCTACAACAGAAAGATTGAAACAGTACGTTTAAGATTCTAATTGCTTGTGTCCTCCTTTTATAGAAGAGATTGGGGTTTTAAATTTTGTATTAGCAGAAATGTGAATTAATTATACTATAATGTCTTATAAAAAGATGAGTGCCATTAAACCTTCTGAATAAAGGACTGTTAAACATTTTGAGCACTGCAAGAGATATAATCTTGGATTGAAATATATTAAACAATCAGTTGAAAATACTTAATTTATATCAATTAAGTACGGTATGTTTCCTATAACCATATAACACCAGTATGCTAGCTTATCTCTTTCTGTCACATAAATTCTGTCTTAATTGTAAAAAACCTTAATGGACACTGAAACCTAGGAAGTAATAGTTCTACAGTTAGTTCATCAAAGTAAAATAAAAATCTTGGGTTTTTAATTGATTCTCAGAAGCTCATATACAATGTTGCTAATTATTAGATGAGCAGTTGTTATTATTCCTCCTAAAATATTTCTGGAGATTTTATATTGTTTTTGTTTGTTCTTTACGCTCTATTTCTACATGATCCTGCAATTGTAGGAAAAAGAATACTAGGTCCAACACAGGAAACCCCTGAAACTAAGCCTATAACACTTTTTATTTAACAAATTGAGAAAATCAACCACATTCACCTTCCAAATAGATCCCTTCTGAGCTGACCCATAGCTGCATACAATGCTGCCAACATTCAAAGCAATTCCACAGGTCATTTTCTGAAAGGCTGTTAGGATCTCATCCGTTTTGCTTTCACATCTTCCACTGACAAAGAATGGATTCCTCTGAGCACTGTACTGGATCTTTGGGAAGACAGAGCCAGGTTTGGTGAACAGAGTGGGTGCTCAAGTACAGTGATATTATTGGCTAAAAACTGCTTCACAGACAAAGCGTTGTGGGCTGATGCACAGCGACATTTTCTGATCAAGGGAAAGAAAACCTCTCTATTCGAACATGTGTCCACTCATGCTGAGTGAAGTGATCAACCTGAGCCTTATCTCACTGTGACATGTTAGCACACGTTCCATAGCTACATCTTTGTGTCTCCCCTCCCACTCTTGATGCCAGAGCTACAGGTTTAGTCTTGGGATTTTTTGTGTCAGAACTTCTATGTGTGATGAGTGAAATGAAAATGCTTTATTGTCTTCACACATAATAGGAGTGTTATTTAGTGCTAGGTTAGATAATTGTTATACTTTTGCTGTATGCACTAAAGCCAAATAAGTTTCTCTGCATGCTGAAGACAACTCTCATATGAAACCAAGAGTTGTCTATAACACTTCTAGGCTTCTCTGTTAACAGTTCTCAAAAAATTTTACATTTCTATTCCTTTTCCTACTTTAAAATATGATTTTTCTTAGACATTTGGAAGACTTTGATACATGTCCATTGCCTGAATTAGGCAGTAGTAGCTATCATTCCACATTCCATACAGTGCAATCTATTTGAGGAAAGGCTATATCTGTTTGTCTAAAACGTGTAACCTGAATCTGAAAAATTGCTTTTAACGTAACTATTGAAACGGCATGGTCTCATATAACTTCTCATCAACATTGGGCCAGATGGTATTTTTTAGTGACAAACTGTTTTGTAAGAAACTTCCCAACTCTAAATATTTATTCAGATAAAAAACTGCTGTCCCTATTCCTTCAAAATAATCTGAACAGGTTTAGAATACTTCTTTTCTTCAGAATATTTTGTAAAAGATATGTTCTACCCGCAGGTTTTAAGAGCTGCTTTGTGAAATCCAATCTAATAAACAGATTTCTATAAAAACTGTGCCCTCTATTTTTTGTACAGCCTTTTGTGGGCAGAGGAATATATTTAATGAAGACTTAAAAATGATTAATAACACTATATGTAAACTTAACTGCTATTGATAGAGATGTTATGCTGTGATTTAATCTTTTTTAAAGATGATATAAAAAAAGAGAACCTACAGTTATGCTTCTATCCATTCCATATTCCTTCACTTCTGGGAGATTAGCTGTCTTTAATACTGAAATTTTCAAAGGTTTTGTGGCACACATCAGCATACATATGCAGGGACTCAGCGCATAGGCAGGATAATAAAAGCATTAAATTCAAGTAGAGTAGAAAATCACAGCTGTGGTAAGCATGGATTATCAATTGTGCCACATTCATAAATTAATAATTTGCATTGTATTACAGTGACTTCTTTTCAGAAGCATTAAACATGTCTGTTTGCAGGTTGTGTGAAACATATGTTAATAATTCTTGTGGGTTTGTCTTTTTATAGCTTGTCTCTTTAGAAATAAGATGACAGCAGGAAAGTGAATTAGGATAAATAACAAAAAATGTCACTTCCTTTAAAATAATTACATTTTTCCCATTTCTAGAATTAAATCAAAATATTTAAAATACTCTCAGTAAGTCAGTTCTTCGAATACAGAATTAATATCCTTAGTTGAGGCTGCAGAGTTTATAAAAGTGAATAACACACAGTGCTTTCATCTGTGGTTTCACATATGTTTTGGCCTATTCCTCTTTCTTTTAAAAAAAACAAATGTATCATACCTATGCTGCAGTTGATGGCTTTTTAACCCTCCTCTTCCATTGCTAAAAGAAATAAACATAGCTTAAACACTGGTTTAGAGGCAATTGTTGTTGATTGTGAATGCTATTAGATCTTCCAGTACTACAAAAGGAAAGAAAAGATGAGTTCTTTAATCAGAGGACTTAATGATGAAAAGCCTGATGCACATACGTATTTATATTCATACTCTTTATCTATAGGAAAAATCCAGTAGGACATACTGAGTAGATGATCTAAGATTCATAGACAGGTAGGGCTGAAAAACATAGCAGGACATTGTGTGTTTTTACTCTACAGTTAGGACAGAAGAAGCACCTTGGGGGCTGCCTGACTCATGGGGACATGGAACTGCTCTGTGGACAGAACTTTTCAGGAAGATCTGGCAGATTGCTGTCCTGCCTGGCTCTCACTGTCCTGTGTTTATTACCTAGTGGAAATGCACACTTTCTGCATCAGTCATATTTTCTTGGACTTTTGTTTTTGTTTCATTCCACGTATTCTCCATCATTGGTGGTTTTAGATTGTTTTCTGCTGGGCAGCTTCTTGGCCAGACATTCCTTGTCCTACATACATGAATTAGATTGATTGTCATTAAATGTATCATGTTGCTGTTGTCCTTAGTGAATATTCTACATGATTTTTCTTATTTGTTCTGGTATTCTGATTATTTCCTCCAAAATGCTCCTTCTTCCTTTTTCCAGTCTCTGTCCCCTCCTCTATACTATACATTGAGTTGTGCACATCGTACAAGTCTAGTCTCTACCCCATTCTCCAAGGTGTCAGAAACACTGAATAGACTCCCACCTAGCTCAGACTTCCATGGGATCCCTTCTGTGAAGTCCTGAAGAGTAAATAATTGAAAACTGGTCACTGAGAATAAGTTTTCATTCAGCTGTAGACTCTGATAACAGCGTGTACTGTAGACCATATGGAAGATCAGGATCATGGTTATACTCAGACCAAAGGAGTATGTATCATGTGTGGTTTCGTGTATACTTTGATGTTGGCCAGCAGTAGAAGCCAAAGGACTGTAAGAAGAAAATAGGTGTCAGGTGACTCTTCCCCTGGAATGACCTTCTATTTTGTAATAATTTGGATTTAGAAAATAGCTTACTAGAATATAATACTGTGAAAATCCAGTGTCGCTGTCAAAAATCCTCTATCAAAGTCAAGGTACAACACACTTACTGCTTCACTTGCATCCTCCTGTCCAGCTGCCATATCAGGGAAGGAAGTTAACTAGTGTGTCATGATTTATTTGTGAAAAATCAAGGTTGAACTGTGTTTTATATTTGTTCATTTTCCTTCCAAGAATCTGCAGTTTAATTGTTTAATAATTTATCTTAGTACCTTTCTCAAAACTTAATCTGTCTGAGGCAAAATTCTGCCAAAGAATAAACACAAGTTTAGCTTGTCATATTTCTCTGGAAAGTTCCCAGTCCTCAGTGAATTCTTTAAGACAGGCTCTAGCAATTCAGAGATATTTTTGAATGGTTCCTGCACGTTTCTAAGCGTAAAAGGATGAGGTCCTATCTGCATGAACACACGTAAAGATTTAGTAAATTCTCTCTGTATTGTGGCCAATACTCCACACTCGTTGTTGAAGTTAGTGTAATTATTCATCAAGGCACAATTCACTTTTATGGAAAGCGCTGAAGGAAATAAGGTATAGAAATGTGTCAGCATTCTCATTATCATACTCCACACCCACGCTGATTTGCACAGAATGCATTTACAGTGGTTTTATGTGTATCTGTTCGGTTCAGAGCCACCCCAATATAAATGAAATATAATAAAGTTAGACTCTGTATTCAAAAATGGGAAGAGAGATGGTCAAATAAAATTGCAGGCATGGTAGTTTGACCTCAACATTAAGCAAGGGCTTAGGGTAGATTCTGAAAGAAAAAATAACCAAGGACCTGGAGGTAAATGGAAAGTGGGAAAAACTACAATGTGGTTTTATCAAGGGCAGATCATATCAGACTAACTTAATATCTTTCTTTGATAAGATAATTGTCGCAGAGAAGAATAATGCAGTAGACCTAATCTACCTTGATCTAAACAAAGCATTATATGGTTCCTTGCGGAAAGTTATTTAAGGTGGAGAAGACGGGCTTTAGTGCAAGAATTGTAAGGTGAAAGAGGAACTAAATGAAGGGTTACATTAAAGAAGGTTCTGTTAAAAATTGTATTATCAAAATGAAAGGACTTTGCTAGTAGAATTCCTAGAACTGACCTTAGGACTGATTCAAGTAGTATTTTGGAACTTGGTAAAAGTAGGAGAATGGATACAGCATAAAGAGATGGCACAAGACTGGAAAAAGACTAGCATATTGGAAAATAAAATGACCTTATGGACTGACAAAAGGGAAACCTAATAGTATAGAAAGTAGAACTGGTTGCTTGGTCATCAATATCATGTTCTTAGGTATAAGCTGGTGTCTTGATAATTGCTGGTGACAGTGGAGGGAAGAGGTTTAATGTATTGGTTGGCTCTATGGTGACTACAAACCATCATCACGTCACAGCCATGAAGCAGTTTCAGGATATATTAGATGAAAGGTTTTCAGTGCAGACAATGAAGTGTTAATCTTGCTTTACAAGGCACTGGTAAGACAACTCTCAGAATATTGTTTACAGTTCTCATGACCCACATTGATTCACAGCAGGTGCAGAGTGGGATGGTTAGGGGAAGGGAGTACCTATTTTCTCAGCTGAGATGAAAATAGCTTATCTGGCAAAACAAAGCTTGAAAGGGCATATGGTTATATCTTTATAAGTACATGTGGGGGTAGACATGAGGGAAGAAGAGCCTTATGTTAAAGGATAACACTGTTTCAGGATCATATACAGACAAACAATTATGAATAAATAGGAAAATTAAGAAAAAATATTCTTGGCAATCTGTGCAAAGCTCTGGAGCTGCTTTCCAGACAAGGTCATGGAGGCAGGGACCTGAACTCCTTCCAGATGGGAATGCATAAATTAATGAAAAGATCCATGTGACATGGTGAAGTGATCATGAGTCAGAATATAAAGTTTGTGACATAAAGTTTTGAATACTTACTGACATTGCCAGACAAATTTAATGGGAAACTCATTTGTGTACTTTTCTTACACAGTCCCTGAACAGAAATGTTTTTAACTGGTCCCTGGGGAAGTTCTGTTTTTCCAAATGTGCCAGAACTTCTCTGTTCCTTCACATTCCATAGTGTAGGCAAAGGGAAATGCCCTTTCTTAAGTGATGAGATTGGCAGCATGTAAAAAAGGGGTCAGTTGGTTAGGATGTCAGGTGTTAACTGGGTAGAATTTGCTTATATGCTCAGGGCTAAATTGATCACCTGATGGGGATTGGAAAGTAATTTTTCTCTAAGTCATATTGGCTGGGGTAGCAGAGGGCATTGTTTTGTCTTTGTTTGGAATGGAGTGTGAGTTTTTACCTTGTGAACTACCTGCTGTTCCAGAATGCTAAGGTGTGGCTGGTCAGGAAATCTATGACTTTAGTATCTTCTACAATCTTATGACGCATTGGTGTTTTCTAGTCTCTTATTTTCCTGAGGTGCATGGGTATGTGACTATAATGTGGGACATTATTTCAGTGGGCTTTTTCAGATATTTTGAGAGTTTCCTCTGAATATGAAAATCTTACTTTTCTTGAGGTAGCATCAACCTGAATAAGAGGCAGTCAAGGGTACTTCATCTATATTGGTAAGTTTTGAAAAAGAAAATGTTGATCACTTTTGCCAGTCAGCTATTCCTGATAACTTATAGCAGAAAAATGTCCTTTATTGATGATTTCTAGCTCAAAGAAAAAAAAATAAAATTCAAAGGTGTTACTTTGTTAACTAGGATTCTCAGGACTTTCTAGCTTAGGTATTCCAGTAACACATTTCTAGGTGCCTCATGTTATGACTAAATGGCTGGAGTTCTTCAGACTTTATAAAATCCATTTTATAGTAACTACAGACACATGTTTTCCCTCCTGATTTGGCTTCTTAACTACTACTACTACCTTTAAAGAAATACTTGAAAATTGAAAGCGATAGTGCTTGATCTCATTAAATGCATTAGGAATCTATTATGGGAAATAAGAAGGAAGAGCTGGAAGCTGTCGTAGGGCAAGGGGCCTATGATGTCGTTGCCATCACGGAAACGTGGTGGGATGACTCATATAACTGGAGTACGGCTATGGTGGGGTATAAGCTTTTCAGGCGGGATAGGAAGGGTAGGAGAGGAGGCGGGGTAGCCCTCTTAGTAAGGGAGGACTTGGACTCCATTGAGATGGATTGTGACCATCAGGAGGTTGAGTGCCTGTGGGTCAAAATCAGAGGAGCCCACCAGAAGGTAGATTTTGTGATGGGAGTCTGTTACAGACCACCCAACCAAGGAGAAGCAGCTGATGAGCTCTTCTATGAACAGCTGCGGTCAATCTCTAGATCGATGCCTCTCGTTCTGGTGGGAGACTTCAATCTGCCTGATATCTGCTGGGTGTACAACACAGCAGAAAGGAAGCAGTCTAGGAGGTTCCTGGAGTGCGTGGGAGACAACTTCCTCGCACAGCTGGTGAATGAACCAACAAGGGAGGGTGCCCTCCTTGACCTGCTGTTGGTGAACAGAGAAGGCCTTGTAGGGGATGTGGCGGTAGGTGGACGCCTAGGACTAAGCGACCATGAGATGATAAAATTTTCTGTTCTAGGTGAAGTGAAGAGGGTGGTTAGCAAGACGGTAACATTAAATTTCCAGAGGGCAGACTTTGATCTCTTCAGCAGGCTGGTTGGTGAAGTCTCATGGGAGACAGTACTCAAGGGCAAGGGAGCCCAGGAGGCTGGGAGCTCTTCAAAAGGGTGGTCCTAGCAGCTCAGGAGAAAGCCATCCCCGTGGTCCGGAAAAATAGCCGGCAGGGGAGAAAGCCAGCTTGGTTGAATAGAGAGATCTTGAGGGATATCAAGAAGAAGAGAAATGTTTATGGCCTCTGGAAGAAGGGACAGGCCTCTTGGGTGGACTACAGGAGGGAAGTGAGATTGTGTAGGGAAAAAATCAGAAGGGCTAAGGCTCAGCTAGAAATTGGATTGGCCAAGTCAGTGAAAGATAACAAAAAATCTTTCTACAAATATATAAATAATAAAAGGCGGACTAGGGAGACCATACAGTCCCTATTGGACACAGACGGAACAACAGTAACAGGGGATGAGGAAAAGGCCGAGGTACTTAATGCCTTCTTTGCCTCAGTCTTTAGTCGTAAGGAGGGTCGTTCCGTCTGTGTACTAACCCAGGAACTAGAGGAGCATAATGAGGCTCCCATGATCCAAGAGGAGGTGGTCAGAGCCTTGCTAGCCCGACTAGACACCCACAAGTCTATGGGGCCGGACGGGATTCACCCTAGGGTACTGAAGGAGCTGGCGGATGTGCTGGCCAAACCCCTTTCCATCATCTTCCAACAGTCCTGGAAGACTGGGGAAGTCCCACTGGACTGGAGGCTGGCTGATGTTGTGCCCATCTACAAAAAGGGCCGCAGGGAGGATCCAGGAAAGTACAGGCCTGTCAGTCTGACCTCAGTGCCAGGGAAAGTCATGGAGCAGGTGATCGTGAGTGCTATCATGAAGCACGTGCAAGAGAACCGGGTGATCAGGCCCAGTCAACATGGGTTCACAAAAGGCAGGTCTTGCCAGACTAACCTGATCGCCTTCTATGACAAAGTGACTCGGCTGCTGGATGAGGGAAAGGCTGTGGATGTATCTTCCTGGACTTCAGCAAAGCCTTTGACACAGTTTCTCACAGCATTCTGCTTGAGAAACTGTCAGCCTCTGGCCTGGACAGGCGCACACTCTCCTGGGTGGAAAACTGGTTGGATGGCCGGGCCCAGAGAGTGGTGGTAAATGGTGTGAAATCCAGCTGGAGGCCAGTGACAAGTGGGGTTCCCCAGGGCTCAGTGCTGGGTCCAGCCCTGTTCAATGTCTTCATCAATGATCTGGATGAAGGCATCGAGTGCACCCTGAGCAAGTTTGCGGACGACACTAAGCTGGGTGGAAGTGTCGGTCTGCTGGAGGGTCGGGAGGCTCTGCAAAGGGATCTGAACAGGCTGGACCGCTGGGCAGAGTCCAATGGCATGAGGTTTAACAAGGCCAAATGCCGGGTCCTGCACTTGGGGCACAACAACCCTATGCAGTGCTACAGACTAGGAGAAGTCTGTCTAGAAAGCTGCCTGGAGGAGAGGGACCTGGGGGTGTTGGTTGACAACCGACTGAATATGAGCCAGCAGTGGCCCAGGTGGCCAAGAAGGCCAATGGCATCTTGGCTTGTATCAGAAACGGTGTGACCAGCAGGTCCAGGGAGGTTATCCTCCCTCTGTACTCGGCACTGGTGAGACCGTTCCTCGAATCCTGTGTTCAGTTCTGGGCCCCTCACCATAAGAAGGATGTTGAGGCTCTGGAGTGAGTCCAGAGAAGAGCAACAAAGCTGGTGAGGGGGCTGGAGAACAGGCCTTATGAGGAGCGGCTGAGAGAGCTGGGGTTGTTTAGCCTGGAGAAGAGGAGGCTGAGGGGAGACCTCATTGCTCTCTACAACTACCTGAAAGGACGTTGTAGAGAGGAGGGTGCTGGCCTCTTCTCCCAAGTGACAGGGGACAGGACAAGAGGGAATGGCCTCAAGCTCCGCCAGGGGAGGTTTAGGCTAGACGTTAGGAAAAAATTCTTTACAGAAAGGGTCATTGGGCACTGGAACAGGCTGCCCAGGGAGGTGGTTGAGTCACCTTCCCTGGAGGTGTTTAAGGCACGGGTGGATGAGGTGCTGAGGGATATGGTTTAGTGTTTGATGGGAACGGTTGGACTCGATGATCCGGTGGGTCTCTTCCAACCTGGTTATTCTGTGATTCTGTGATTCTATGGCAATTAGGCTCCTAACTCACCTGTCATAGTTAAGTGGATAAAAGCAGATTGTATGTAAGTGTACTGTATTTATAATGTTTAGTTCTAAAGATTGCTTTTTACACAAATATGCATCCTCAAACTACAGGCCACAAAGGATATAATGGTGTTAAAAAAACTACTAGGTAATTCAGTGAGAATTTCTGCTATGATTGTACTGGCCATGCTGACATCGTTCTTGGGAATTAATAAAACCAAGGTAACCAGTTTATGTCTGTATTGTCTCTAGAGTTCTGAATAAGTGTGCTCTGAAACTGTGCAGTTTATTTCTCCTAGCCTGTACAGTGGTATCAATGTATTGGTTCTGTGAGATGATTTGTCTTGAAATCCAGGAAGCTGGAGTTTGAAAGTTTTTCTTGAAGCATGGATCACGAAGTGGCACTATAACCTACTGCCACTCAGTCTCTCCCTCTCCTTGCAGTTCTTGTCAGAGAAATAGGTAGCAGATTCACGTCAAGTCAAATTTACTCTGTATCTGTTTTCTTGAGACCTGTCTTGACATACTAAGATAAATGATTTTTCAGTGAAGAGATGGCCTGAAACACATATATAGAAAATGAATGTCTCTGAAAGTGCCATTCCTCCAAATTCCTCATGTGGCATTTGCTTTCTATTAAGTACAAGGTTAGTTATTTGCTAGTGATGCAAACAGCTCCAAATTATTTTTGATTTTGTTCTTCATATCCCTGTCTCTTTGGAGTCCAGTGTTACAAGCAGTGGAACCTTTTAAGATGGAGTGGGCAGTTGCATGGCATATGCAACTTTCTAAATCCAAACCTCTCATAGATGGAGAACTGTTACTCCCACACTTCTCAGTCCCTTTCGGTTGCCATCTGGAACAGCAATAAAATAAAGCTAACTCTTTTTATTATCATCTCAGGTACATAAACCCAGCTGAAAATAGCTTTTTTTTTCTTCCCTAATAAATTCTGTGATTAGATTGAAGCTGGAAAGTTTCTTCTGAATTATTTAAAGTTCACTCATTTTAAGTTCTTGTTAGAAAAGCAGGATTTTTTGAAACCGATTCTATCAAGATTGTTTTCATTTCAGCATTTTAGAGAGCACAATAGTCTTTTCTCCTACCCCTCCCTCCCATTATTAGTCTAAGTTATCATTGTCAGACATTATTTTCCCTTTTATGCCACAGGAAAACTTTGACACATAAATCAGGATTCAGGAAGTCTTTAAGTTCCTGATATCAAAAAATAAGTCCTTCTGCTGGATGGACACCAATATCTATCGCAGAAAGTTGTTACCTTCTTGTCATGCTGCGCCTGTGTCTGAGACCACCTCAGCCTGAGTAGCAAAGTGTCCAGCCTTCTCCTTTCAAGGTCCCTGTTGGAAACTGGAGCAGGGCTGAATTTATATTTAAAAGTCCACCCACACGATGTCAAATGAACTCTACTATGCATAATTGAAGAGAAGTCGGTAAAATATCTCAATGTTAATTTTAATTGCCATCATACTGTGTTTCCCTGCAAAACTGCTGGACTGAGATCCTGAAATGTGGTAAGAATACAGTGATTTGGGTTGAGGGGGAGGGGAAGCAGAAAAGCTGATCTCTCTGAAAGCATGCATTGTTAGGAGCTCTCAGAGCACATTGTATCAGAGGTATTGTAGAGGCTAGAGTTTTACCCAGGACAGGAAACCCTTTATTTTGTTCTCTCACAGTAAAAGGGAATTAAAAATCTTAATTTTTTAGCATATTACCAGGCACCTCTTTCAGTTGGGGATATTGGACAGCAAATTGTGCAAGACTTATGGAGTGAGAACAAGAAGCAAGGTGTGGTGCAACGTGGTATGTTAATGATTATGATGCTGTTCTTCCAGGACTGTTTTTTATCTGACAGCTGTGCAGAATGTGTCTAGAATCTTCGGAATGCTTCTTCCACCTTTACATGTTAAATCTGAAGTATATTCTCAGTTCACTACAGACCAAGCTTGTCTTTTGTGAAGTCTCACAACTGAAATCAGGTGGGCTTTATCCATATCACCAATGGCTTTAAGAAATGGGTTACCTTTGGAAAAGATTTAAGAGTGAGATTGGTATTTAGTGGACCAGATTATCTTCCCAAATCTGGCATAAAGTTTTACTCTTTGATTTTGCTATAAATTCAGTAAAAGTTTAGTTTGAATATATAATCCTAATTAAAATATAATTCTCACTTTTAACTCCAGGAAAACTGACAAATGCAAGCTTCCAACAGATTCCAGTTCTATTGGGGGGAGGGATTTATTTTTTTTTTAATTTTCTTTCCCAAGGTAGCTTTCTTTTCTGGTTGTCATCTTGTCTAATAGTACTGGATTCCATGTGGGTCAAATATATATCTGGTACTCTGAAACTGGAGTCAGCAGTAATTGCTGTATGTTGATTCCTCTGAATCAGACGACATTATTGGGAAGGAAGAGAATCTTTGATGGTGGCTTCAGTGTTAACAGGGAAGTATTGGAGTAGGACTTCAATTGGGCGAGTGCATTTGATATGAATTACAGTCTTTCTTTTGATCCAGGATCAGAGCACACAGTTAAAACAAAGCAGAACAACCCATCACATTATAAACCCCAAATATTTTAGTAGCATAGGCAGATGTTGTGGCCATCTTATGTGTTCACCCTAGTAATACTGGTAGGCTTTGCCAAAGCACAGGTCTATCATATGCCTGTATTATCTTAGACTGACCTCTGGAGTCTATACAAACAGATTTTCATTGAATCAAGGAATGGTTTGGTTTGGAAGGCATCATGATGGTCACCCAGTCCATCCCCCTGCAGTGGGCAGGGACACCTTCAACTCCATCAGATTGCTCAGAGCCCCATCCAACCAGACCTTGAATGGTTCCAGGGAAGGGATCTACCACCTCTCTGGGTAACACTTCTCCAGGTTTTCTAAATATCTGGTGGTCTTGTCAGTGCCTCATATAAACTTCCAGATATCTAGACAGGTAGGATAAATGTTCCCTGTCTGGGAATACATCTCTTGGCAAGACCAACTTCAGATTTATCTCATAAAAGCTGTGTTTGCACAGCACTGGCATAGACACTCATCTTGTGAATCTTGCACAAGAAAGTGGTGACCCTGCCTCAGTAAAGTGGTTTGCAGTATAACACCTAGCTCTTTCTCGTCTTTAAAATTTGAGTCTTCTCTGGGAAACCTGACTTTTCTCCCATAAGTACAGAAATAAAAACATTCTTGAGTGGCTTTAAAGCATGGTAAACTCAATTCAGCAACCAAGTGCTTTATTTTAGAAATAGTTTTATTTCAGAGGGGAAACTATCTTCCAAGTTTGCTTTGTTTTTTTTTAAAGTACGATGTAAATGTTAAAAAAACCCTCTTTTGCATATAGCGTTGACAGTTCAGTCACATAATTATTCAAAACATGAACACCACTCTGTTCATTCTTTATCATGAAGCTCAAAGCAGGCCCTCATTGGCCCTCAGCCACTGGAAGCCTTTGTTTGCCCTTTCAGGTTGGAATAAGCCCAAGTCTGGGCTAGCATTGCAAATGATATTGAGAAAGGTGGCCAGGGAGCCAGCATCAATTTGCCCTCTCTGGCTGACTAGTACTTGTCAGCTTGGCCATAAAGTAGATATATTTAGGCCTCCGTGTCGTGCGTTGATGTACTGGTAAGCATCTTCCTGTCTTGGTACGTCACAAGGGTTTGGATACCAACATCCTGGCTGGATTCAGAACTGTAACTAGGTCTCAACCTTTTTACTGATCCCTTCAGCCATTCTGTTTCACCTTCAGTTTAGCATTTATTTACTCGGGATTGCAGGTACTAAAAGTATCGCTTAAAGATGTTCAAGGGAGTTAAACAGACTAAGAGAAACTTCTGCATGCTTGAACGCAGCTTTTAAATATCTTTAGTCAATATTCATCAACTGGGACATTGCTCATAAAGCAGAAATCTTGCAGGAAGAAGACTTTTGGATTTTCCTCATGGGGGGAAAAATATTGCGTTATCTTCATGCAGGGATTAATTTTTTTTCATTCTCCATGGGATAAAAGATGATTGAAAAATTAAGTTAATTTTTTTTTCATTTTTTAAAAAGATCCAAACCTCAATTTTAAATTGATATTGACTGGGCAGTCAACACATTTTCAGCTATCCCTCAATAGAGTGCCTCTCTGCTGAAGTGAGCTATTTCAGATGTCTGAAAAAGCATTGCTTAATGCCTGTAAGCACTGTCAGAAATCAATAACTCTGAAATTTGTGCTATTTGTACTTAAAGTTTGGCACATAGCTTTAATTCAGTCTGTTTGCAGTAGAATAAAAGCGAGTATGAACAATTGCCACAAAGCACAGAAATGTGCTGAATAATATTCGGTTAAATTGTAAAAAGAACATAACTTTTATATTTGTAATATTAATTGTATCTTTTATTGAAGCTCTGCAAAAAAGTGCAAAGCTGAGATATCATAGTAAATAGCATTCTTTCAGTGGTTATGTATAATCTGACCAGCAACACACAGAAGTAATTTTTAAGAATTTATAAAAAATATCATAGAATCATAGAATGCTTTGGGTTGGAAAGGGTGCTAAAGCCCATCCAGTTCCAACTCCCCTGCCATGGGCAGGGACACCTCCCACGGGATCAGGTTGCTCCAAGCCCCATCCAACCTGGCCCCAGGGATGGGGCAGCCACCACTGCTCTGGGCAACCTGGGCCAGGGTCTCACCACTCTCTACAGTAAAAAATTTCTTCCTAATATCTAATCTAAACCTCCTCTTTCTAAGCTTAAGGCCATTACCATTATATCATTAATGAAGAAAAAAACACATTTTCAAGATATTTTAAGCGGACAAATGTTTAGCAAGAAATGAAATCAATGCTGTCAATAACATGAGCTTTAAATATTAAGAGCAGCAATAAAAAAAGAACTCCAAATTGTGTTTTGAGAAGAAAAAAAAAAAGGATGCTGAATTTGAGGTTCGTATTTTTCAGTAGAAAAAGGCAGCTCTGAATTTAAGTTTCATATTGCACAGTTGTCTGTATATTGAAGATTAAATTTATTTACTTTTATTATACAAACGTGGCCAACTCCTGGATTTTGATCACGTATTTGTGAAGTCTATTCGGTGATGATGGGATGGTTCTAAGCATTTTCAACAAGGAAAATCTGAAAAAGTTTCGGCATCCAAGTGTGAGAACAGGCTGAGAGAGTTGGGGTTGTTCAGCCTGGAGAAGAGAAGGCTCCAGGGACACCTTAGAGCAGCTTCCAGTGCTGAAAGGGGCTACAGGAAAGCTGGGGAGGGGCTCCTGATCAGGGAGTGCAGGGATAGGTTGAGAGAAAATGGTTTCAAGCTGAAAGAAGGGAAGATTTAGATGAAATCTTAGGAAGAAATGTTTTCCTGTGAGGGTGAGGAGGCCCTGGCTCAAGTTGCCCAGAGCAGTGGTGGCTGCCCCATCCCTGGAAGTGTTCAAGGCCAGGTTGGATGGGGCTTGGAGCAACCTGATCCAGCGGGAGGCATTCTTGCCCATGGCAGGGAAGGATTGGAACTGGATGATCTTTAAGGTTCCTTCCAACCAAAACCATTCTATGAATTAAAAGACTTAACCCCTTAGGCTGAACATTTAGATGTTTTAACATGTTCCACCAAATTTGTGAAGCATGTGTCTTCAGCTAAGGCTGTGGTAATGCAGTGGAATAGATATCTTCAGGTGTACAGCTTCTTCCTACAGTTTCTGCTTCTTGTGCTCTCCAGGTCTCCAAAAACTACTGTGCCCCATCTAACTATTCCAAAAGGGAATAATTTAATGTTACAGTAATTCCCACAGTTCCAGCCAAGACAGCAGCCTCCTTTCTGACTCTCTAAGCAGTGCCAAAGTAGTGCCTGCTTCAAAGTGTTTACAACATTTACAGTCAAGACCAGAATGGAAGGCCATTGTGATGACCCCGTTTACAAAGACAAAAATCTGAGCCTCAAAGATCTAAGTACAAGAGTGTATTCCAGGGAAATGCACAAGTTTCTGTTCGTCAGGACAGACTGAATGCATGCAGGAATTACTGCATGATAAATGAAACTGCAAGGTATTATTCCGTGCATTAGTAGCTACTCCATCACAGAGGCCATAAATATCCAAAATTACAGGAATGCCGTTAGCTCTGCTTTCCCTTGCCTTGCTGATAGGAACAGTGATTATTAGTAACCTGGACGAAGAGGGTGTGATGTATGGTGGTTGTGAGCTTGGTCCCATGCATCCCTGAAGGTCCTCTACAGTCGGGTATCCCTAAAAGTTCAATTGTGCTTCCGTCCAAACTGGAACTTCTTTGTCCTTGATTAGTTTGTTGTTGTTGTTTGTTTTCCCTTGTTCCCTTTTATTAATGAAGAAAGAAGGGAAAAACAACCCAGACGTGCTATCCTGATGTTTCAAAATATCCTGACTGTTCAACTGTTAGGATGTTCTAACTAGCTCCAGTCTCGTGTTATACAGCTTAGAATGTATTAAATTCAGAAATCATTATATTAATCACAATTGCTTCAGATTTTTTAACTCTCGGAACATTGTGCTTATATGTCATTCTGGCAAGATGTTGTTATTGCACATATTTAAAAAATTTTGTGCTCTTTTGTTATAAATAGTGACCTACTGGAGAATTAAATAGTGACAAACTTAGAATGGTCACACTGTGGGCATGTAAGTGATTTGTTACACCTTTGAATTTACTATACTGTATTTATATTTTATCTTAATACTTTGTCTGCAAACATAGTTTTTTCTGTTTTCATAAATCAATAACTCAGAAATTCCGATGAAGATGAGTGCATCAGAAAGTTCCTTCTTTTCCTTACACGGGGCTTCAGATTTCTAGTCTTTTTGCCAATTTATAAAATAAATTATATGGTTCAATTGCTCATATCTGCAGCACTTGCTGTGGCCTTTAAAATGTTTCTCAAGTATTGTTTGTAAGAAGCGAATAGACATTTGACAATTTGTATGCTGGAAGCTCTTGCAGTTTGTTACAGGATTGGCTGTTAACCTTTTTTAGGGTCAGGACATTGTCCTTTCAAGTGCTTCAAAGACACGGTACAGATCAACCTTTATAGTCTGTAGCACATTCTTCCTTTTCATGGACCAATAGTTTTTCACCAGTGTGGAGGAAAACCTGAGCTAGAAGTCAAATTGATTCATGGAACCATAAAGATTGGAAAAGACCTCTAAGATCATCCAATCCAACCACCAGCCCAGCCCCACCGTGCCTACTAAACCATGTCCCCAGTGCCACAGCCACATGCTTTTCGAACACAGGGATGGAGACTCCATCACTTCCCTGGGCAGCCTCTTCCAGTGCTTCCCCACTCTTACAGTGAAGAAATGTTACCTACTATTCAATCTAAACCTCCCCTGGCAAAACTTGAGGCCATTTCCTCTCATCCCATCACTTGTTACATGAGAGAAGAGACGTAAAGTTGTAAATTAAAGTAGATGCTTATTTAACCTACTTTTTTTGCAAAAAACCCTGCTAATTGCTGGTTTCAAATGTTACACCAAGTGTTAGAAAAGTGACCCAGGACAACAGAAGATGCGTATGTGTTCTTCTTGGCTTGGATCATGCATCCATGTCACCTAGAGAGAGAGGAGTGAGAAGCTTCTGCAGTGGATGGCAAGGCCGGTAAAAGACATTTTACTGGTGTTACCAGCAGGTAGCTGTTATAGATCCATCTAAAGAAAGTGCTGTAGGTTTAACTATGTGCCACGTGATTACAGCAGGAAACTTTCTTTAACAGGCAGAGCTGCAGCTGATGTAATGAATGCTCACAGAAAAGCGTGGAGACGCATAACTGCAAGTAACACCAGCTATGACTCTAAACTTTCAGAACTGCCTTCCAGAACGGCCTGTTGTGCGGTGAGCACGGTGCCCAGCGGGTGTTCTGCTGTCATCAGGGTTTGACTGAAGTAGTAACAGAGAAGCCACATAATGGGATTACGTGGCATTTTAGTAGAACAAACAGGTCTTGATTTTCAGCACTGTTTCCAGCTGATAATCAATCGAATTACAGGAGAATTATCTCATAGTAAGGTTCTTCCTAAATTATAACATAAAAATGCATTTGTTAATTAAGAGGCTGTTGTTGCTGAGTCAAGAAAAATATTTAGTTTTTATGCCATATTTACTGCATAATTTTAATGATCAAACATCTGATTTCAAATTGTGTTCTGTGCATTTATTTTTCCTGAAGAGTTTGCAGCTATTCAGGAAATTGTGTAAACAATCTACACACCCTCCTTTTGTCTGAACGAAACAATCCCACAAAAACACTACAAACACCGCAACCCTAAACAACACACTAACACCTCCCTCCCCAATAAAAAAGCCCACAAAGCAAACAACCAAAACCCAGGTATCAGCTGATAGCAGATATTTGAAAATAGTAAGCTTTGGCTTTTCTGTAGGACAAATTCTCAAGGCATTTACGTTTCTTTCACTTCCATTCTTTTTTTCTTGATCTCCTTTCACCTCAAATATAAATCTCTAGAGACTTTTTATACCCTAAGTTTCTCAATTCAGAGGAAGACTGATTGAACAGAGATTGTAAAAATTAACGCTGACAGATGCACTAACCTTTTGAGAAACTTCCGATAAGATTACAATTCCGGTGATGTTCACCATCAGGAGGGAGAGTTATTGTACTCATCAGGGCTGGTCTAGCAAAAGTAGAGAAAATACATTTTTGAAAATCCAAGATGAAAATTTTGCCTTTGGTCATTAAATTCTAAAACAACTTTAACCTCCACACATCTTTTTTGACTTCCCTGCATGAGGCAGGAGTCAGGGCAGATTTAGTTCTACAATTTAGAATCAAGTAAGTACAGTAAGTGAAAGCAAAATATTTCTCTATGATTTCATATTCTTTGCTCTGTAAATGCATGTGTATCTGGTGTAGCACTAACAGTAAAAACTGAATATCCACCACTGGCTAGAGATGCGCATCTTTATTTTACATATGGCTCTATACAGAGACTTTTTATCACTTTAGTTAAACACAGGAGTGGAATAAACCTACAATAAGCGAAGCAGTATGCAGGTGGAAGATATCCGTGTTCTCATTTCTTACATGGGCTTTCTCAGGCGCTGTTCAAAAACCTGATTTAAATGTTCTGAGATGTTAATTATTTCCACAATTATGTTTGGGGTTTTTTTATGCTCCCTGAAATGTTATATTCCTACAGCAATAGGCTTATTTACAACAAGTCATTTTGTAGAGCTATAGCTTTTTGTGCAATGATTATGAGGCTTGCTAATGTAAGTGTAATTTACTTTAGCAGAAAGTAGGGTTTGCTTTCTCGTGGTTCAGGATTGTATGGTTTCCCTCAGATCATGTTGCTGGCAATCACAGGAACTTAAAAAGACAGAAGTAAGGTTTTGAGTTAACAAACAGAATTGTGGCCTTGGTTGAACTGCATGGGGTCCCTGATGCACATGCGATGCTGAAGGCTGATGCTGTTTAGAAGCTGAAGTTTCAGATGATGCTGTTCTAGCATCTGAATTGCATTGCTCTAGATTTTAGAGGCACACGATTTACTACTACTTAATATATCCTATTTCATGGTGGGTTGTTTTTCGTCTTTGATACTTTTACCTGCGTCACATCACGTTTCTTTGCTGATTGTATCCTCTTCTGCCACGGAGTTCAGCATGTTTTGCTGCTGCAGAGGCACGAATCACCTCTCCCACGTCAGCCTGAGTTGCCTCTCCGAACAGCTAGGGGGCTGTATTATTCCATTTTTAAGGCAATAAGATATAAATCGAGGGATACAACTATTATCACTTTGTCTCAACAACTTTTTCCTTCCCAGTTTGGGCAAACATCAATGCCTCTGCCAGCCTATCAGTATTTAAAGCTTGATGGAATCATTTGTATAAGACAAAGAACTTCACGAGTGGCTGCAGTTTTATCTCTATTTTCAAATCTTGGCGGGTAGTTACTATATTTTATTTCATAACTACAAGCTCTCAGAATTGCATGGTACTGGTTTAGTAGTTACTTATCTCTTCTGCTGAAATCATAATCAGGTCACATGTGAGATAGGAACTCACAGAGGAATTTTGCAGCCTGTTTTGTTTTTGTTTCTTTTTTCTTTTCTTTCCAGGTGGTCCGATACTACGCAACACAACCTCTGGTGAGGACAGGGAAGCAAGAGTACAGGAAAAACTTCCTGGCCAAGCAGTAGCTGTGGGAATTCATTACCAGGTCTGATTAAAGTGGGGACAGAGGGTACTTTCTTTTCTTATACTTCTGCATCAATTAAAGTCACTCAGTGATCTGGATTGAGCTTCCACATGTTTTTTATTTGATTCCTGTGTGAATGCTCATTACTAACTTTGCTTTTGTTTTATGTTTTTTTTCCTGATGCTTACTGAAAGCTCTAAACCCAAATAAATGACAGGTTCAGTAAAAACTCAATCTTGCTTTTGTGCTGCAAAAGCCCATTCAAGGCTTCATAAGCCCCTCAAAATTGATTTTTGGAGCACTGTTATTTAATCTGTCCTTTGCAAAACTTTAATGCCTTGAGCAAATCCCTCTTGCCTTATTCCCACCACAAGACGCTTTGACTTCATGGTAAGCAGACAAATGTAAGACAAAAAAATGCAGTTCAGATTGTTCCCCTAGACCCTAGTAATTCTCTAACTTGACTGTTCTCTCTTTCTCGTTATTGAATAAAGCCTCCTGTGTAAACACTACATTTTGTGCTCCCATGGCACACAGGCATTTTCCCATCAGTTGCTTGCTTTCCCCCACCTGCTACATCTGACTCATTAGTTCAGCTTCAGCTTTGCTTCACCTATTCACTCCCCAAATAATTCTATTTAAAGTTCATGGCACTGTTCTTATCCTCAGCATACTTTCTCTTCACGTATCTACCGGGCCTGCAGATGATGCTGTGTAACTTTCCCTGAGCTCAGTGGCTCCAACTTCAACATCTTGCAGGGTTCAGTCTTTCAGAGGAGATCTGTGGCAGAGATGGCAAAGGGAACCTGCAGGCTAACTGTGGTCCAGTTAATGTATCAATTCAAGCTCCTCAGACTACTAGGCTGTCATCTGAGCTGCTGCCAGCCATAATAACCCAATGCACTGCTCCAACACTGCAGCTTTTGCACATGGGACTGGATGCAAGGAAATCCAGTACAACTAAACATAGAGAAAAAGAGTTTTCTGACTTTGTAGATGTATGGCTGGCCTCAAGTAGTGCATGGCCCTGACTGCAGGTGTGGTTTGACGCTGGTGCTGTATTCAGAGCATTTCTGTTCTGCCTGTATGGTGATAGGAAGCTTAAAAGTATCCATAGTTAGGGGTTCACTTATCTTGACCTATTTTATTGAAGCACTATTTCGATATGGAAGTTTTAGCATCAAATAACTCTTCTCTCTCCACTACCTTTTTTTTCTTTATTAAAAGTTTTCTGTGAATGAATATCAGCTAACTATAGGGAACTAGAAAGAACCAAGTAACTAAAATTATGTTAAGACTGAAGCAGTGGCAGTTATGCTGGCAGTAAGTAGCTTCAAGAAGTTAGTACTGTCTTCCACATTATTTATATCATAATGTCCTTTAAATAATAACTCAGTGGTGATTATGTTGTCATCTACCTTCTAATGAAACGTGTGTTCTTACCAACTGTACTCTATGTATGTTACATAACAGTAATTGTCTGGAACTTTTTAATAGAACTCAATCAACAACTTAGAAAACCAGCTTAAATATCTTCAAAAATGTTCACATTAAGAACTTCTGCATGGTTTATGTTTTTCTATTATTCATCTGACTGAAGAGCCTTATGGTTTGAGCGATTGCCAGTTACAAACTGTAGGGTAGACCTCGATTTGACTGGAATCAACAGCAACGCATCCATTGATTTAATTTTACCCCAGAGGACTGGAAAAGAATGTGCAGAGAGCAGGATTATGACTCGAGCCACAGAGTAGCTTATGGATTTTTGTCTGGTATCTTTTTATATTCTTAATAAACCTGAAAATGATTTGTAGCTATGATTCACGGCAGAGTATACATAAGCAATACTAATACTGCCTGGTACTTCACATCCAGGAATCTGCTGCGTACCTTGTGTGTTAAGGTGACACCAGCCCAATACACATGACTTCATCTACCCAAAAACTTGTTGATTCTCTATGAAGAGAGTGAAGTATTTATGTTGTCTCAGTGCTAGTAGGACATGGAAACTACTTTAGTAATAAATGGAAAGGATGGCATCCAGAGACTAATTAAAAAAATACTGAAAATAAGTTGACAAAATTTATAAATAATTCCATCTCTGAAAGAAAAAACAACCCAAAATTGGTAGCTTCTACTGTGGAACAAATGTCCTTGTGATCTGCAAGGCGCTTTCTCGCACCTACAGTCCTATTAAAGAGTATGTGGTGCTTGGACATTCTAAGCATCTCTGTAGCACGGATTTTCTCCTTGGGATTCTTTTTTCAGAACATGGTTGCACATAAAAACTTTTTTGTATTAAGACATTTTAACCTTTTTTTTCACTTTGGGTGATAGTTTCTCAGAGATGAGTCAAAATACTGGCAAGAGGAGCGTTTAGCGACAGTCTTCAGCATTTTGGGTGCGTGCTTTCCAGCTGTCTTGTTATTTCTGAACTGTCAGTAACATTTTATTCAGTTTTTAACACTTAAAACATGATTTCAGTTTCACTGTATAGTAAACACCCCACCAAAGCTGTGATTTATAGCAGTGAAAGTAGCTATTAATGCAGAGATTTGCAATGTGTTGCTTTTCTATGCCAAATGACACTGTGTACGCATATGTGTCTGTGTGTGTGTATATATATTTATATATATATATCCAGGACATTAATGCATGAATGGTTTTGTAAATAGTAGCCTGGATTGCAGTCTTACTTCCAGTCGCCTTACTCTGCTTATCGTGGCTATTCCTGACTTATAATTGCAAAGAACAGGAGAGTAATGCTACCTCTGTACTAGACATACAAATAACTTTATACAAAGTTTATCGTGGTGACAATTACCAGAGAAGAATCAATCATTTCTCTGCATCACCAGTTCAATTGGTACTGAAGTGTTTGCAAGGCCAACCTGTTTCATTAAGTAGGAGCTACAGCAAAAGCTGAGGCTGACTTGTATTATCAATGCTATCAACAACTTAGCCCCTTCTAATTATCTCGAACTACTCCAGGAATCTGGCTGTTGTCTTTGTTTTTCTCCAATGATATCCCTGTACTTGCAGCAGATAACAGCTTTTGTGACCATATAACAGAATATGACCCTTCATTTTAAATAACTAAAACCCAAACTGTTGACATCACCCTTATGACTTTCTGGAGGAAATCAGTAGTCTGGAGGGTTGTGGATTTTGGGTTTGTTTTTTTTGTTGTTGTTGTTTTGGGGTGGTTTTTTTTTGGTAGGAATACAAATCTGTCTGTTAAGAAAGAGTGGCAGGAAAGGAAAATAACAACAAAACCCAAAGCTTCTACGCGGGTTCTGAGAATATTGCATTCTCTGTATCTCCTGGCATATGCTAAGCTTTTAAATAAGTGTTTCTGAAGTACCTTACAACAGTTTAGCTCCATCTGCCATCCAGTTTTCGCTATAAAAGTGGCCAGCCTGATCATCTCCCGTCTCATGAGGCGAGGCAAACTCCTTTAGGCAAAATTTATTGTGAGGAGAAGCAAATTCCTTAAGTCAAACAGGCCAAATCTCGTTGACAACGTTGCCAAGTAAAAGTTATATGATTTTTGTTCAAATTTAAAAATAAAAATATTTGGTTGCAGCTAAAAAGATAAGAACATTTGGTCGCAGCTAAAAAATAAAAACACCTGAACCAAATTTTCCACTTATGGAAACAAGGAAATGTGGAAAGTGATGCTATTATGGGCTAATTGCATTTAGTTGGGTTTCGGGGGAGCGCTACATAGTAGCGACTGTGGGAAAGCCACTAAATAGTTCTCTGCGTGAACCATCTGTCACGAAGATGGGACATATGCTCGCTTTGTTTATTCAGGAGCCAAGTGGAAGCCGATACAGTCGGGCCGGTCCGCACCCCGCGGGAGGGGGCAGGACCCTCGCCGAGCCCCCGCGGAGGGCGGGGATGGGATGGGATGGGAGCGAAGCGGGGTCGTTCACATCGGGCACCCGCCCCCGCAGCTCCGAAACGCTCCTGGAGCTCCGTGCCCGTGGTGCTATCGCTCCCGTGGCGCAGGAGCATCCCTCCGTGTATCCCGCGGAACGGAGCATCCCCGTGTGCGGAGGCTCTGCGCATCCCGCCGAAGGGAGCATCCCTCCGCGTATCCCGCGGAACGGAGCATCCCCGTGTGTGGAGGCTCCGCGCATCCCGCGGAACTGGAGCATCCCCCTCTGCGCGGGGGCTCCGCGCATCCCGCGGAACAGAGCATCCCCGTGTGCGGGGGCTCCGCGCATCCCGCCGAACGGAGCATCCCTCCGCGTATCCCGTGGAAGCGGAGCATCCCTCCGTGCGCAGGGGCTCCCCGCATCCCGCGGAACCGGAGCATCCCTCCGCGCCTCCCGCTGAGCTTCCTTCCCTTCCCTCCTGCTTTTTCCTATCTCATTTTTTTTTTCCCCTGCCAAACTTTCCCAGCCGCCACCTGCCCCCGCGCAAGCTGCGCGCTCCCCCCGCCCCGAATCAATAAAGTTGCGTTTTAGCGGGGCGGGGGCGGAGAGGCGAAATTCCCAGCAGGAAGGGGGAGCTCGGGCAGCCCTGGGGAGCCCCAGACAGGGGCTGCGAGTGGCTCGCCCGGGGTGGGCAGGCTCCGCGGATCCCCCCCCCCGCCCCGTGCGCGCTCGGTCCCTCCCTGGGAGCAGGCGCTGCCCACCCAAGGAGGCGCCCGGCGCTCCTGCCCCGCTCCCACTCGCTCGAGCATCCCCCGGGCGGGCGGCTCCGCGCTCAACTCCGCTTGCAGGTTGCTCAGACCTCTCAAACCTAAGGGGGAATTAAAAAAAAAAATAAATAAACAACCTCTACTTTTGTGTCGCTGCGCCTGCCGCTGGTGGTGGCAGCGGTGAAGAAGAGAAAGGGTTTGTTTTGCGTCTTTTTTTTTTTTTTCTTCTTTAATTCAATGGATCTGAACTTGGAATCTTTGGACCTCGGCGGTTTTGGAATATCTACATGCTGATCCTCTTTGTTGTGGCACATCAGCTCGCCTGGGGAAACCATCCGGAGACAGCAAGATGTTTCTCGCTATCTTCTACTTCACTTTGCCCTTAGTGGGTAAGTTGCTGGCGTCTGGTTTTTCTCTCTACATCGTTTCATAAAGCAGAGCCGAGGGGTTGATGGATTCGGGTGCCTGACGGTTGTCAGTCTTATTTAGTGAAGTTTCCAGTAGTTTTTAGGGCTCTGTCTCGCATCAGTTAACCCGGTTTGGATTTAAAGCTCTAGGAGGTCACCGGCTTTAGCTACTTGCCTCTCGTTAAATTGGGTTCTCGCAAGTTACAGGGAAACTTTTCGTTTTAATAAAATAAGGCTGGCTTGAGGAGGGGGTGGGTGGGTGACAAGAGCCAGCTGAAGGATTACACCTTCACCTGAACCTGGCAGCCTGCCTGACTGCGAGGGGTTTGCAGCCCAAACTGGTTTCTTTTCCACGGGAGATGTTTTCCTTTTCCATCTGCGTGTCTGAGGGAGCGTGACGGCGGGCACGGTGGAGAGGAGAGGGTTAACGCAATTTGCTTTGTTCTCCTGCAAAAGCATCATACGTGGAGAGAAATGGAGGGGAGGGAGTCATAAATTTTACCTTTATACGTGTAGAATAAGCAAAAAAAAAAATAAAAAAAATCTGTACAGCCTTTAAAAAGTGACTGACGCAGAAAGAGGCCAATATCAATCAGGGAGATTACTTATCTCTGAGCAGGTTGTTCGGGGATGTAATTGAAATTACAGCCAAGCTCTACTGGAAAGTGAGGCCGAATATTTAACCCCAATCCGAAATGTTCTCTGTTTCACCAAAGTGGAACTGAGGAATAACGCTCGTTTTGCCAGGCGCATTAACCCTTGGGGGGTTTCCTTTCCTCTTTGTGTTTTCTCCTCCATCAACCAGCTGGGGTTAAACGTGCTCTTTGCTCGGGCTCCCAGCAAAGTGGCTCCAAGAGCCTGAAACCCCCTTTGTGGTTTTCTGGGTGGTATGAAGGCGGGAGGTTTGCAAGGTGCTGCCCGAGGTGCCTTTTGCATCCCAGGTGCGGAATCAGCCTCATCCCTCTGGTTTTTGTGTCTCCTCTCCCTAGATGTGCTCCTGCCCGCAGAGGGGACCGGGCTGCCCGCAGGGGGGGACCGCCTGGATTGCGTGAAAGCCAGCGACCAGTGCCTGAAGGAGCAGAGCTGTAGTACGAAATTCAGGACGCTGAGGCAGTGCGTCGCCGGCAAAGAGAGCAACTTCAGCCGGGCGACGGGCCTGGAGGCGAAGGACGAATGCAGGAGCGCCATGGAAGCTCTCAAGCAGAAATCCCTCTACAACTGCCGCTGCAAGAGGGGCATGAAGAAGGAGAAAAACTGCCTGCGCATTTATTGGAGCATGTACCAGAGCTTGCAGGGTACGTGGCAAAAGCACAGAAACGTGACACCCCTCTGTCTGGGCAGCTGTGGGGGGGGAGGTTTGCAGCCCCTCGCACCCTCTGAGGCTGAACCCGGGGTCTGACCCCATCAGTCACGCTGCGCTCTTCAGCTGCGAACTGAGGACCTTTCATCCCACTCCAGAACAGCTGCTGCTCCGGCTCCTCTCCTTGGGAAATCCATAAGGAGGGTTTCCTCCGGGGCACCTAGCTGACCTCTGTAAACCAGAGTCAAAAGATAAGGGCGCTAGCAAGTGCAAAAGCTACAAAAACAATCATTTGGAGACATAGCCTTAATAATATTTAAGCTCCTTAATTAGGACTCACCTAACGAGATCACAGGACCCTGGAACTAGTTTCTTAGCTCTCTGCTGAAAGTTAAAAGTCGTATGAAGAGGAGCGTTGTTTTAAGGAAAAGTTTATTCTTTCCTTCCCTGTATTTACTAGCAGCATTCCCTGGGCATGCTGAGGCTGAAAAAAAAAGTAGTCTGTGCTTCCTAGAGGCTGTGGAAGTGCTATTTAGGAGAGATAGGACAGTGATTGACTTGGGACTTCTGTTCTTGGGGGCCCTGGCAAATTTCCTATAGTCAACTGAGAACAATCCTTACCTGAGGTATCATTTTATCCCTGTTTTGCTCTGGGGTTGAAGATGGAATCTTTCACTTCAGTGTGGTCCCCGTTTAACTCTTCCCTAGCTGCTTCTGCAAGAAGGGAACTCTTCCCTTTCTGTTTGTTTATCCAAGCATCAGCTGGGATGTTTTAATGAGCCCATCAATGTTTTTGTTCTAGCTTTCCTAATAAATTACACTACTCTTGGACATTCTCTGCATCATAAAAAGTTTCCCTTTTGACAGCATCTTGTTAGGAGTGTTTTATTCTAACAATGCTTGGGTTTGGCAGTTAGTTGGGCTGCTCCTTTACCAAAAAACTCTGCTATTAGGGTGAATGAAGGGGAACATCTTTGCTCCAGCTTTTCTCCTGCTTTCATGGGATGGGATGGTCCCTGTGATGTCATAGGCAGTCTCTGCAAATTATGACCTTATCCATGGAGGAAGGAGAGAAAAGAACTACTGACAGGGATAAACAACTTAACTGCTTTCAGGTGTTTTTATAAGTAGAAGAAACAGCTGTGCAGATTAGAGGGGAGTACTTTCTGCAGTTCCACAGTAGCTTCGTTTCAGAGTAAAACTAACCAATAGAATCATATCCTGAATTCTTGTATTAAAAAAAAATAATCCAAATATTTTTTTGTCTTTAGGAAATGACTTGCTTGAAGATTCCCCTTATGAGCCAGTTAACAGCAGACTATCAGACATATTCAGGCTAGCACCAATTGTATCAGGTAAGTAGGCTTACAGTTCTTTAACTGAGATATGATTACAATCTGCTGCTTTGTTATTGAGCTATGGAACTTTTAACCAGTACTCAAATAAAAAGGAGTGTTAATGGCTTTCTAGATTTAGCAAGTTCATGCTATAGTTGCACAAAAGAAAATAGTAATTGGTTTTGAAATAATAGCTAAACCTGAAAGAGTGCTTGGCAGGATGGCAATTTGTATTATTTTTGAGTCATTCTTGACAATAAATGCTAAATTTTCCTGTAGGTGGCAATCCGATTCCCTGTGTTCCTAATTTACAAATCAGTTCCTTTTTGGGAATATGGTCAGTGCAAGTTACCTCCCATTGACATTAAAGAAGATCAGGAGAGAAATCATTCAAATGTTTGTGTAAGGGAATCCTTTATGGTTTCATACTTCTTTGGTTTAAGAAAGAAATTTCAGAATTAACATGTGTCTTCTTTTGTGGAACTCCTGCCTGTTCAAAGAGCCTATTGACAACTTCTTTCTTCTAGTTTCCTCTGAACATTTGTTGTTTCTGTGTGGCTGTCGTTCAGAACTTGTTTATAGTAATTTGAATAGTTGCTCAGTAATTAAACTGTGTTGTTTGTTTTCTATCAGCCTAAATGGCAGTCATTTGTGTTATATTTACTGAAACAATGAATTCTGGGGCATTGACAGTTTGGGATGAATTCTCTTTTTTGGAGTATCAGAGAGTTTTAGAAGGATGCGGTCTGTGGTCTGGACCTTTGGTTGTTGAGTTACATAAAAATGGAGTGTGCACGTAACAATGTGAAAGTCTGACAGTGTTGAAGATATTAACTGACATGCTATGGAGAAGAAGCAGTAGATCACTCTAAAAGAGAGAAGAAAAGATCAGAAAGAGTGGGTTGACCAATTTTCAGATGTACTTAGTCTTTTTAGGAACCTAAGTCTCATTAAAAGCCAGGGGGACTTGGGTTGTTAAGTATTTAATGGTACAGAGTTTCAAAGGCATATAGACACATAAAACACAGATAACTGCCCATTGGGATTTTCAGAAAGGACTAAGTGATCTAAATAGGTGTTAGATGCCCAGGCAGTTTTAAGAATTCTAAGTGCTTAATGCATCTTTAGGTATCTTAATGCCTTTGATAATCAGCCCTTTAGTCACTTCACAAAGTGTGACTTTAGGTCCAAATCCCATACATCTTTTGAAAGCGTTATCGTAGTTTGGCGAGCAAGTCTGTTGGAGAAATAGTAGAAAATGAGGATTAATTTCTGAAGAATCTTTACTTATTTATTTTTATTGCTTAAAAACCCCAACTTAATACAAAACCAAGACAAAATCTTTGCAGAGGAGTCCCAGGAGGGAGGAGTTTTCTTATAGTCAGCCTGATGAGGGCCAAATTCTCACCTATTGCAGCAGTTCTACAATCTCCATAGAAATACCACTCTGTCTTTCTGTTGTTACTTTTTTAGATTCCTCATTTATGTGCAAAGTAATTATCTTAAAACATAATAAGTTTTTCTACCTATTCTGTACAACAGTGAAATGAGGCCTTGTTGCCAGCAAGTGAGATCCATCTGCCACAGTCACTTACGATGCAGGTGGACAGGATAAGACTCCTTTGGTGTTCTTAGTGCCCCTCAAATTGCTGTTCACTTTTTCAGGTTTACAAGGACTGGAGGCCTAGATTCCCAGACAGCAGCAAACAAAAGTTGTAGTACAGTGGAAAACCACTGGTTGTTTGGAAGTATTGTCATCTGAAAGAAAAAGATTATGAGAAGCATTTTTCTTATCGTCATGGTTACTGTTGCATGTTCCATTCTTTAAAGCTGCCTAGGCTTACAGATTTTTTGCAAGGCTCTGCAAATACCCCAAACAGCAGAACTTGGTAACATTTTTATATCTCGATTAAAAGAGACAAACAAAAATAAAGCCCTGTATAAGCAGTGTTGACAGGGGATTTATAACTGGTCTGCTAATGTGGTCATTGTGTTTATAAATATTACTGCAGTGTTAACTCTTATTGAAGTTCCTTGGGTGTAATTAAAAGTAGCGGTTAATCCTTTCATCACATGAAGGCCATTCTGTGGTACTGTATGAGTTGGTGTGTGTCAAGTGTAATGCTTTGGGCATCTTTTTTATTTATTTTTGAGACAGTCAATGCCTTTTATGGTACATGGAAGGGGAAAACTGTTGGCTGACTGTTTTGCGCATCACTCAAGTCTTTTGTAGCACATATCAGTCTAAGAAATGGTGGATAGTTTATAACAGTAGTTAAAGTAGATCCAGTTCTATACTGAAAGATGTTCAAAATTGCATCCTCAATGGAAACAGGATGCCAGTTTCTCAATAATCCTTCAAGCATCAAATGTTGATTTCAAACAATAATCAGGAATATACTGCTAAACCTGTTACTGTTTGTAGTTTCTCTCCAGTTTCCATTACGTCAATGGCACAAGCGATGCAGTCATGTTACTAAAGTGAAGCTTTGCATTATATTTCCAAGTAGTTTGTTATGGGACAAGTGGTGTACTTAGAGTAGAACTAGAACAACGAGCTGAGTGTTGTATATAAAATTTAAAACAATGTCTGAGAGCACAGAACAAAAAACCCTAAACGCACAAAACTATTCGTTGTCATACTAGCTATTAAGCCCAGGGTGTCATATGTTTAGGTACTAACAATCATGAATTTTGCGTTTGAGTCACTACTAATACTGCAAGGAAAATCTTAATTTATAAAATAGTAGTTGATAGCCAACCTAGGAATGTGAGTTTTTGACTTAGTTGTGATGAGATATCCTGAGTATCAAAGGGTCTGATCTTCCTTCCTTTCCATCTACACTTCATAATTCAGCCTCTTCTATAAATTTAGTCCTCTGACACCTCACATGGCTGAATCCAGGACTTAGCTGAAGGACAGGGCTGTCTTGTGTTTTGGTTAGGGCATGTCTGGGTTCAAATTTTCTTTAGAATTACCATGTCTGACGTGGTCCTTGTGTCTCAAGGGTGTGAATTCTGTGCTGGTAGGCAGCTCTTCAAATTACTGAAGGCTTGTGTTTGTGTTCTAGAGAGTAACAGATTGGAGTTAGTTATTCTGATGTAAAGATTTTGCTTAAACAGGCATTTTTGCTTAAACCGAAACATCCGAGAGATGAAAACATTTTGAGGCCATTGAATTCTGTCATGACTACAGTAAATGCAGAATCTGTTGACTGGATTTCAGAGGCAACTTGCACAACAAATTAAGGATAGATGCTTGAACTAGTCACTTCTTAAAGCTATCTATAACTTTTTACTACCTGGGGAAGGGTTTGCCCCTTGAATTTGTGTTGTATTTGACATTGAGCCTCACAACTGGGAGATGCCTTATTGTTTTGGTATCAGCTGTTACAGTGTAGTGGTCATCTCTGTGGGATATTGTAAGAAAATTATTGATTTCAACCCAAAATAGAGAGCTACTAAAGCCAAATAAAATTACTTAAGCCATATCTGTGATGTAAATAAAATACTTAATATTAAAAAGAATTGACTATTTAGATGAACTTATTTAGGATGACATAATACTTCCCTCCCATGGATTCACTTTTAAGTTGCCTAGTTAATCATAGGCTTATTATCCCATTGCTCAGCTTTGTGTAATGTTTCTCCTTTCTTTTACATCTATTATGTTCAGAAATAATCTTAAAGAACAGGCTACATAAATCAGAATGTTTCTTAGTAATGTAGGTTTTGCTGGTGATCTGGGGAGAATTTGTTGACTCCATGCTGCTAGTTATGCCTTCCTTCTAGTTGCTAAAATGCAAGGCAGGTAGAAATTAATTATTTTGCCACTATTTCTTTTCAGTGTAGTAAAGGGGAGACTTCCTTCTTCCCACCATAAAACCTGTTCTGAGTATTGATGACGGTCCTCTGATCCCTCCCCATTATTTTATCCTTCCCAGGAACGGGGTAGAGACATCACAGGGAAAGGGATTCAAGTGTTTGCTTTGGAAAAGTTGCCATCAGCAAAGGTAGAGGAGGAACATTAGGATTTTTCAATATGAATTCTCAGGGTCCAGAGAAACAGTTTCCTTCTCTGTGTGCTTAAAGTTCTTTAGGATTCTCCATGCCTTTGCCTTCTGCTACTTCTGTAAAGAGCGGCTGTGGAACTAGAAAACACCACGTCATAGTTAATTTTACCCAAACTTTCATAACCTCAAAATTATTTTAATCAAGAATTGACACTTTAATTATCATTTACTTCCTTCTTTTCCTACCTGGTAAACAACTTGTTATTTTGTTTGGGTTTTTTTTTGTTTTGTTTTTTTTAGAATCCATATATAGCATTTTTTAAATTCTTTATAAAAGAGATAGGTTAGTGTCTCTGTCCTATCAACAGATTCACTGCTTTTTCCTTTTGGGGTTAGTGGCATGCAAATTAGTGGCTTCTCCCATTGATTAATACTGTATGACATTCCCAATTCCTATGGCCTGAGGCCTCTAATCCTGGTTCTATTCTGTAATCTGTGTATATTTCAAATCCTACATACTTTTCTAATTTAACACTATGTCTTTTTCCAACATTTCTGTAGGAATATTTGAGATGCCACATTTTTACATGGGCAATTTAATTTACGAAATACTAAAAGTTGTGATTTCTCTTGATTATTTACAATGTTCTTATTAGCTCTTTGCTCTGGTATTATTCCATTTTATTTCAAAAAAATGAGGTACTTCTTGGTAGTTGCACATTCACTCAATTTCATAAACAATAAACCAGACCTTATTAAGTTAATACGAGTCTTGCAATCTGATTCCATTCCCACTGAAGTAAGCATAACCCATCCAAATCTTTTTATTTGATTATGATGTATTCTGTTTCCTGTTGTAATTTTTGGACTTCGTTCTGGTTTTCTGATGTGAGGTTGAGCCTTTTGATAACAGAAAATTTAAAAAGGTATTGTGAATTTTGCCTACACTAGATCGTCACATGCACAACTGTATTTTCCTTTGTAGGGTAATATATTAAAGCGATAGTCCTTGGACTGATAAGCACTATTGTTTTCACAGTTATAAATCAAAACTTACTGTTTCCCCAGTGAGGATTTGTGGCTCTTTGCCTGTTGCAAAAGAAAACCCGAACAGCATAGGCATCTATTTTAGCTGCATTTAACAACGTGAAAATAGTTTGACAAAAATAAGTCTAATCTGAGCGTGTACAATGTTTGTGTTCTTTGACATTTCTGTCTGCAGATTTTCCTTGCAGAGACGACTAGGCTGGCTTCCAGGCAGATAACAAGTTATCAAGGGTGCATAGATACTAGTTGCTGATTTCCACTTCTGCATTTTCATAATCAGATTGGACTTCACACAAAAGAAAATCACTTTGGTGACTGTTGGCTTGCAGGAGCTCTTTGAATTTCCTGTTTTCTACATTTCTTGAAGCTCAATCTGATTATGAGAGGAGAATTAAGTACCTTGCTGAAGTAACTAATTGACTAGCTTATAAATGCAGTGCTTACACGCTTTAGCTTTAGCAAGGACATGAACAGGCCTTGCAACCCTGAACAGGAACATGTAAGTATCCTCAGCTTCATCCATATTTCTTTCCTTGGTGAGACTATTGGATCTTTTTTGCTAATTTCTTTGAAGATCTGTGAGACGAAAGAAAAGGTCTTTGTTCTTCAGGTATTTAAAATTCAGAGCTTTGAGCCAATATAGTTTCTGCTTGTCCCAGTCATCTGGACAGGCTTTGTCAACCTGTTTCAACAGGAGAAACAAGAAGAAATCCATTCCATGGAAGCCAGATGCATCTGGTGATAAGACCTGGAATATTTATGCATGAATATTCATCATGCTGGGATGTAGCAAGGGAGAATATTTAGATGACTTGAAGGAAGCTCAAAGGAGAGCAGTATTTTCCTGTAGCATCAAAGGAAAGTGTTGGGAAATGGCTAGTTGAATAACCATAGCCACTCATTTTGCTTACAATGTGTAGTACATACAGCAAACGACACGTTTCCTTTGTCTGGAGTAGCATCTTTGGACAGTGAAATTGCCATCCTTTTGATCTGTATCTTTGCAGGAAAGCCTCAATTATAGTGTAGTGGGCCAGATATCAAATGAGCAAACGTTAGGAAATGGCTTCACGTTGTGCCAGGGGAGGTTCAGATTAGATATTAGGAAAAAATTCTACACTGTAAGGGTTCTCGGGCACTGAAACGGCTGCCCAGGGAAGTGGTGGAGTATACCCTGGAGGTATTTAAGAGACAGACGGATGAAGTACTCAGAGGTATGGTTTACAGTGGACAGGTATGGTTGGACAGGGTGATCTCCAAAGTCTTTACCAACCAAATGATTCTATGAATTTGTGTGTGCTTTTGAGCAGCAAATTGTGTATTTGTGTTTCCAGTCACAGGCCAGCTTTATGATTTGTGTAAGTAGGAGCAAAAGCCTATAGATACTGTTAGTGTCAGTGGGATCACCTGGAGAGATCTGGTACTTACTAGTCACTGAGGAGAGAGGCAGAATCTGGTTACCTATGGGGAGAGGTACAATAATTTCAAGCACATGGAGAGCAGGAACTTGCATGGGCTGCCAGGTGACCTCAGAAACACAGAACTTGCCAGGGAGTTGCTAGTTTTATCTGGTGTCTGCAGACTCTGCTGTGTTGCAGGGGTAAGCAGTTGGACACCTCCAGCCTGCTAATGGGGCTGCTGGAGGCATGACAAGGTGAGAGCGAGAAAAAGCCTGTGGTCCGTGTGCTGTAGCTTTGGCACAGTGCAGGGCGCGGTGTTGGGAATCCTGTGATGATGGAGGTGCTGTAAGGACTGGTGCAGAAAAGCAGCTTGCACTGAGTAGGCATATTTCTATGCCAGCCTTCCTTAGAGGGCTCTTAAAGTACCTTGTCTGTACGCTGTGTCCCCTGGTGAAATGCAGAGAAGAGTGCCCAAAAGAGAAGCATCCTGCAGCTTTCTGTCTCTTGATGGCACAGTAAGGCGCACTTTATGGCAGGCGATTTGCACTCTGGCTCTTTGCATTTTAAAATAATTTAAAATTTTATTTTTATAGCCCTATTTGTATTTGGCTCTCAGGGATACCTTTGACAGCCTTGGAAAAGCCAGTGGTATCTGTCAGGAGCTGACAGTATATTAAAAACGCTAAGAGTAAAGTGCCTGTGTACGATGAAAAGAAATAAGAATTTCTGGATTGTAAGGCAGAACTTATTTGTGATAAGTATCCAACATTTCCTCCTTTAAGCTGTACGTTATATTATTTTAACCTGAGGAAGGAGGGTATTTACAGCTTTGATTTTCAGAAATATGACCGTTTTTGTTAATGAAAACTAATTCTGTTTTATATTAGTTTTTTTGGTATTATCTTTATGTTCCTCCATTTTCTTTGGATGAAACTGCAGCACCAATGCTGTTGGTATAGTTAGGGCATTAACACAATCAAGTTATTTTTGGAATAGTTCTTTAGTTACTATGCTGCTTTGACAGTTTTTTCTAAGTGTCAGGCTATTGTCCTGCACAATCTGCGTTCAGCCTGAAATTTAACGTGAGAGATGCATGACACAAAGTGTAATGGCATCACGATAGCTCTTCCTACCTAGAAATTTGCTGAAATGATGGGTTGTAAAGAGAGTTGAAGATATCAAACAATTTGAGTTGGAACCTATAAATAAAGATGAATTTCTGCATTCTCCAGTTATATGATTTTATCACTGTCTGGTGTCTATAAAATGCATCTTCCCATTAAGGTTTTGTCATGCAGCTGATGAGGTTCAGAAGTGTTAAAAGCTTCTATTCTCTTCCTTTTAAATTCTGCACCCTAGATTCAGTACTAAACTCAGTTCAGCAAAACCAGAAATCACTATTTCCCTGTTCCTTCTCTGTGGGAGACAGTACCTCGTTCCTCCCTGCTCCTCAATCCCACAGCCTCCAGTTCACTGCTGAAGTTTTATGTTTAACCCTGGCAGTCAGGCTAAGGGCTGCTGCTGTCGCTTCCTTGAGCTAATAACCATAACTCATTCCTGCCTTGACATACCTTCTGCGTATACCACCGTGCCTTCCATTGTCAACTTTGCTCTCTCTAAACCATAACTCCTCCACCAAATCCCCTCTGGCTGCAGGACTTGGTGGTTTCTCTGTTGCTGCAGTATGGAGCAGCTTTGCTTTCCACCTCAGCTTCTCACTTCTCAGAAAACCGAACAGTTCCTCACTATCCTTTTTACAACAGGCTTGTCTTTGCTCTCCTGTCTGCTGTCTTTGCGTTGTGCTTTGCCTCTGCTGCCTCCCTGCTCTCCCTTTTTGCAATTCCCCCAACACCTTCCTGTCTTCCTTTGTCCAGTACTTCTGGTGAGACACCGCCTTCTCTTCCGTGAAAGCTTTCCTTAAACTCTACTTTTCCCAGTGTTCTCCAAATTCTTCTCTCACCCTCCTGTCAAGAGTTTGAGATGTGGTCTAACAAAGGGAATTGTTCCTGAGTAATGGAACTAATAAAGCATGGTTTCCTACAAGAGTTCTCCATCTCCTGGACGTCTCTGCACAGACAGGGCTCCGGTGTTCTCTCTGCGTGCTGTGCCCTCTCCATGTGTACTGCCTCATCATTTCACTAGTCTGTAAGTCTGTCCCTCGTTTCCCCTCTCTGTGGCTGGATTGGTGTTACACATGTGAGAGGACTGGATGGGTGGGCAGTCACCTGCTCCCTCTTGGAATGGTTCAGAGCCAGACACATGCCTGCCTTCTCCTCAGCAGGCAGGTCTGCCTGGTTCTAGAAAGTATAGTTTTCCTAAAATTTGTAGGAAATTCATATTAATTTCTCAGTCAAATTTATTCCAGTATGTCCTATGGGTTAAAAAAAATCACTGGGAGTTGCAGGGGAATGGAGAAGATAGAGGAGACTAATATTCATTTTACCTGTTTCCTTGAAAAATTAGGATTAAAAAAGCAAATATGGTTCCTGTCATATTGCTGGGCATTAAATTGTGACATATCTCATCTTATTCTGGTCTCATAAAATGTCTAGAAGTGTTGTGCCAGGGATATAAATAAACACGCAGTGGACTTGAAATGCACAGACAATTAAATGCAGTTGATGGCTGACAGTTGTATTAGATAATTGAGCATCTCAGGATTCTCAAAATGGGAAATAATTCATGCATTTAGGTTAGTTGGCATGAAGATTATTTATTCATATTTAGAAATGAGACAAGAAAGAAAGTACCTGTGCAAAAGCTGTTATATATGAACGTGTATATTGCATTTGACTGTTTGGATGATACCACATTGTACCTACAAATGACACTATGCTTTTCCAAGTCATATTCTTTTTCAGATGGAATCTTTTTAGGATTAAGGTTTAAGTTTTGCTCATGTTTGTGGTGGTGAAGTCATAAATAAGAAAGGTGATGCTAACATTTGGTAGTGGTTCCAAAGAATTCATGTCCAAATGCCCAGCCTTCCCCGGGCTTGGTGCTGGCAAATAGAGGGGAATGGATTCTGCATGGCAGTGGCTTTGCAATACTGAACGCATAAGCAGCAGATTAAAATGTCTGTTTAAAAAAAATAGGTTAGGATTATATAATAACACAAGCCTGGGATACTTATAACAGCGAAGATAATGTTATTGAGCAGATTAAGCGCAATTAAATCTCAGCTACAGGATATTTAAATACAATGCCAGATCAAAACCCAGTCCCTGCAGCTTTACTTGCTTTCCTTCACACCTACTGGATTGACACCTGACAGCAAAGTAAATTATCATTTTTATTGTTGTTCATTTTATATTGCCATGGGAATGTACATCGTTATCCATTAGGACCCAGACAAACAAGTCTTTTCTCCACATACACCATCATGAAGCAAGACGTGACTGAAGACAGTGAGGTGTCTGCACTACTGGAAATTCTATTAGAAACTGATGAATTTGCTTGTCAGATGTCTTTAAAGGACTGCAGAGATAAGAACTATCTACAGTATTCTTGTACAAAAAGTCATGAAAATTATAGCTTTATATAGCAAATCTATTTAGATTTTATAATAAACCTATTTGAGAAATAGTGTCAGATCTTTCTCTCATTATCTACTTACTTAATTTAAGTCTCTTAAGTAGTGGAATGGAGACACGAACTTGCAGTGGTTGATAGCACTTATGACCTGATGAAGTCAACTGCTTTGATCCTTCCAGAGGTCAAACAGCGTGTGTTTCTAAGCAAACATTCCCTGAGGCTGCTGATGTGCGAGATGTCTCTTCCCTTCTTCCCCTTGTCAAATGTCCCACCTTCGCAACAGAAAGTTAAAGAAGGCTTGAAAAGAAATGTGGTGCGTTAGTGTATTTAACCTTGTCTAAACTGGTGTTAGAATTGTTGAATGCAGGATTTGGTGGGTTCAGGTTTTTTGATTTTTGCATGGTTTAAAAATATTTGGGTGGTTTTCTTCTGGGTTTGGTAGAAAGCTGAATATATTAACTCTCACTGCACTAGCGTTGAGGCAGAAGGGCATACAGTGTTTTTTAATTTAGTAAATAGAGAATTATTTGAGGCTGATTTGGAGCTTCATTTAGGTTTTTAATATATTTCTGCTGTATAGCTAAAAATATCTTCATGCCCTTGACCTTTCTCTAAGAGCTGCAGGAAGATTAAAAAGCATAAATGAGAATAAATTTAGAATTAGCCTATTTGAAGAAAAACAGTACCAAATGCTTTAGCTATCTGGAAAATGGTATTAAGTTGTCAGTCTTACAACCTGTCCAGCCTAGCAGAGATGAGCAAAACAACCTGCTACGAGGGCAGGGCTAGAAATGGGAAGGTAGTTAAGTTTTCATTCCCCCTCTCAGTCCTTCCCCTCCTTGCATAAGCTGCCAACAAGGGTGCCAATTACAGTTTGATTTTTCTAGCACGATTGTCTATATCTCTTAACATACCCCCCTGCTTGTTCCATGTACTTCAGCGTGCAGTTATATAAAATACTTCAAATAATTACCCTCTTGGACTGTATTTGAACTAGCAATTAAAAGGTGGGGTTGTCAATAAATTAAAGACATCGTTAATGACATAACCACAGCCATAAATGGTGAGTAATTGTGATGTTTGAGCTTTATTTATTTATTTAATAATTAAAAAATGTGTCCATATCTGGACATCTTTTATGTTAGGAGGATACTCCAGGAAACAGATGACTTTTAGTGATACCCACTGCAAGCATCCACTTTGCAGTGTTCTTCATTATCTATTTTAAATTATTCACTTAACAAGACAGAGAGTGGTTGCTTTTGTGAAGCTGCCATCTTTAGGGCTTAGGTACTGCATTCCTGTGCAATAATTGTAGAGCCTGATACTAGCTTTCATTTATGCTAATTGCAAGTAAGCTCATAAATTCCTTAGATTATTAAAAGACAGTTATCTCCTTCCTGTTGCTTTCAGTCAAGGATTTAAATATTGCAAACTTTCAGTCCTGCTTTAAAGAGAAAATGCCAGCATAAAATCTTTCATGTACCAATAGTTTGCCAAGCTAAGAAAACAAGAAATGGTTTTCTGGTTTGCCTTTCAAAACTGTATTTGCAGCATTGCAACTGTATATGTTGATTTTTTTATCATTATTTTAAACTAATTGGTGATCTAAATATGTATTTAATTGTACAGAGATAGACAAAATAAAGCTAAAATCACACGTAAAAGATAATAAATGACTACACCTAGGATGCTAACAGGCAGCAAAAGAAATGGATTTTATTAATGGCAGTGTTTTCTCTAAAGCTGTTCTCAGTGGGTCCTTCAGAAAAAAAATCAGAGCTCTATTTCTGAAATGTGGGCAGTATGCACTCTCTGGTCTTGACTGTGAAGAGAAATGTAATTTGCAAGCTACAGAATGAATGATTTTGTTACAAAAAGCATAAAATAGAGCCAATGGTTAGCTCGCCTTGAGCAGTAAAACGTGCTAATTGAAGGACTCGGGGTTGCTTTGCTAGAGTCAATATTCAAGCTTGTAGAATACTCAGTGTCTAGTTTCTGTCTTTAGCCAGAATGAGAAATGTAATAAATTATTCTGGACCTGGACAGTGTTGAGAAGAGCTAGTTCCCACTGCAGCTATCGGAATGGGTGATGCGTAAAGTGCTTGTAAGAAATAACTCCTCTATCTACAGAGCAGGTTGTACTCCCACAGCAGAGAATTGTGCTGATAGACTAGGGTGACAATTCATAATGTTCCGAAGCATGAATGCTACGTGTTCAACAAGATCCAAGTTTCAAGGAGCATGTCATGGAGAATTAAAGTGTATTACTTATCCTGGTTTTCGGAATTTTAAAAGGGTTTATGTTTGAATTAGGTTTAAACTTGGAAAACCTTGGTATTTCAGAATAATACTTCACAAATCATCTTTTCCCCAGACTGCAGCTGAGTGCAGTAGTCTAATTTTGGATAATGACTTTTTGTTGTGTGGCATGATACAATAACAGAAAATGATTTTAATAAAATTCTAGAAATTATGGGACATACTAGGAATGATTTATTAGACTCCATAATAGGAAAGCTAGAAAGGTTTTCTAAAGGTGTTAACTTCTCAGATGTGTATTATTGGTGTGCAGTAAATGTATTATTTTAACCTACTTATTTTTAAAGAGTGTCAAAAGTATTAAAATACGTCTCTAAATCACTCTACAGCTATCTAGAGACAATGCTTTGGCTAGCTGCCTGAATTACTGTCTAGCAGGTATTTGGGAAGGAGGAGAAGGTTTCTTTCAGGTATTTTTGCCACTGGAGGACTCCTGTTGCTCACATTTCTTGTGTGCAGTTTGTAGCGCCCCAGATTTGCTTTAAGTGATCAAATTTACCTGCGTAATGGGGGCTGTACTGGTATTGGAAGGCATGCAGCCAGCATACATGTCTTAGATCATTATGTTTACTTTAACTGGCAAAAGAAATTTTTATCTATTTGACACTGTAACATGCAAATGTTAACCCAACTTGCTTCTCCGTGCTACCATGAGAAGCTGCATGGCCTGTGGATGTGGCTGAGTTCCTTCTTTTGACTGCTTTATCCTTGCTTGTTTTAAGATTTTAGTGAATAGGTTCTGTCAGGACTCTGGCTTTTTTCATATTAAAGTTGAGCTAATGTATAGTTGGCAGACACAAGCACTTGGAGGTCAGGAAACGTATGACTTTAGCTTTTTCTCGTTTGTACAATTCTTTTCCGACACAAGCTTGACATTACATTCAAACATTCCTTTTCCAGTATGTGATATGAATCAATTTTGTGCCAATGCCTAAGATCACCTTTGCTGATGTACTTAAAATCTGACTAATAAATATATTAAAAGGGAGAGTTAAGGTACAAACACATCTCTAGTTCTGGGCCTGTCTGATGGGAAAGTTTATTTTCATAAATCATTGAACAGCAGGTTTACTGAAAGGAAGGCTAGGAGGCTCATTTGTATAAACTTCCAGACTTTCCCCCTAAAATAGTTCTTTTCCATTGGAAAAAATGTGGTTATCCTAATTTCCTGACTGTTTATCATTCTGTGAGACTGCATTTTTCTTCCTGCTAGGAGTTTTCAAAACCTTTACAGGTGGTATCAGAAGGGCCACCAGTTTGTGCCGTAGAGTTTTTAGAAAGGACTGTACAGAAGAGAGATGGGTCTTTCTGATTCGTGTTATACCAGTGAATAAGTTTGCTATTTGCAAAGAGCTGAACCTTCTCATTTGCAATGCAATGTGGTGTCATTAAGCCCCTCTGTTCCTCTCTTGTGAGACCTCATTTGCAGTATTGTGTCCAGTTCTGGAATCATCAACATAAGGAGGATATGGAGCTGTTGGACCAGGTCTAGAGGAGGCTACAAAGATGATCAGAGGGCTGGAGCACCTCCCAGATGAGGCCAGGCTGAGAGAGTTGGGCTTCTTCAGCCTGGAAAAGAGAAGGCTCCAAGGAGACTTTGTAGCTACCTTCCAATACCTGAAAGGGCTACAAGAAAGCTGGGGAGGGGCTATTCACAAAGGGCTGTAGTGATAGGATGAGAGGCAGTGGGAATAAACTGGAGAGGGGCAGATTTAGACTAGATACCAGGAAAAATTTCTTCATGATGAGAGTGGTGAGGCACTGGAACAGGTTGCCCAGAGCAGTGGTGGCTGTCCCATCCCTGGAGGTGTTCAAGGCCAGGTCGGATGGGGCTTGGGCAGCCTGATCTAGTGGGAGGTGTCCCTGCCCATCGCATGGGGATCGGAACAGGATGATCTTTAAGGTCCCTTCGAATCCAGACTCTTCTATGATTAGGTCAGCATGTTTTCAAAGACACTAGCAGTGCATGGCCAAATATTCTCAAAGCAGTATTGGTTGCTGTTGGTTTGCAAACTACACAACAGTTAATTTCCTTGTACTGATTCTTTTGTCCATACTTGTTGCATCAGAGTGAAATGGGTTCAAGGTTATTAGTTGTTAGGAAACAATTATGCAGAAGTCCCATCTCACATCTGGCTTTCAGAGCGCATTTGTTTTATTAAAGT
The DNA here is from genome assembly GCF_032191515.1 of Phaenicophaeus curvirostris. Classification (NCBI taxonomy): domain Eukaryota; kingdom Metazoa; phylum Chordata; class Aves; order Cuculiformes; family Cuculidae; genus Phaenicophaeus; species Phaenicophaeus curvirostris. The sequence goes on along the minus strand of NC_091400.1, from coordinate 9,257,775 downwards.
TAATAAAGTGAATTGTACTTTAGATAGACAGTCATGCAACTGTTTTATTTAGTAAAATAAACACAGAAGAAGCGAGTTGCATTTGTTTCTCAAGGAAAATCTGTCTTTTGTTGTTTAGAGTATTTATCCTGTGATGACTGTCATACAGCATTAATTTTTATGATGCACTTAGAATTGAAATACTTGAATTTCCGGCAGTCTCTTTTCTTCACTGGTGACAAATAAATGTTGAATAATCAATTGAAATATAATTTTTTTAAAAAACAACATCTCAAATGATGCAGACTAGTAGAAAAGAAGAAGGCAACATTTTGTGTGTGTCTAATACTAAAGTGTTTGTCAAACTCTAAATTGTAGAGCTTTAGGTGTTGTAAAAGACACTTAAACAGAAAATCCTCTGATTGTTTTCAGTCTTGTGTATCAAAAAGCTACTCCAGTGAGTACCAGAACTTGAGAGTTGGCAACATTTCCCTGGAGGAGAATGTATATTGCCTCTGTTCCGTGCTGGAGAGAGTCATAACCAGTTTGTGCACGATGGTGTTGGGCTGATGGTGGGATTTGATGATCTTTTCCAACCTTAATGATTCTGTGATTCTATAGAATTCCTTAAACTCTGGTATTGTGTTACTTTCCAATATGATCAATCCTCATGCGTGCTGAAGCTGAAACGTCATTCTCTTTGATGCTATTTCCACTAGTTGTCAGTTGGTCGCCAATGGGAAATTTAGAGATATGGTACGGAGAACTTTGCTGATATGGAAAGCTGTCAAATTGCAGCAGCTGTATTGCAAGCAGAGTAGTTCTTGAAGACACTTGGCAGAGGAAGAGGAGTGATATTTGCATATTTAAACCTGTTTATTTCATCAGGTCACATTGTGCTTTGAAAAATGTATGTTTCAGCAATTACAGTAATATGCCAATTACTTCTTTTAATTACAGATTTTTTTTTTTAAATGTGGGGGCTAGATCAGCCTCTGTAAAATTGGCTTCTTATTGTTTTTTCTTTCATGTATGGTGGAAACACTGGGGCAAAATATGTTTTGTATTCTTTTGTCTCTTCATCTGAAAAGATTTTTTTCTTTTTAATCTGGAGAACCCATATTTATAGCATTAAATTATGACAAATATTCGTTATAGAATGTTTTATAGTTAACTGCAGAAGAGTGTCTTCTCTTATTTTTAGTTATAGGATATCTATCTCCATGCTATTACCAGGGTCTCATAATGTACTGTAGGCCCTCAGCTACTATTGAGTGAGTCTCCAGTTTTCCATTAGAACTGGATCAAAATCAGCTTCATTAGATCAGACTTTTAGTTCCTCCTTGGGCAACATTTTTGTTAAGATCAAATGAAGTTTTCCCAAGCAAGCTGCAGAAAATAACCCCTGTCAACAAGGATGTTTCTTGGTACATCCTAGATTGCAAAGGTACCTCATCTTTGCAACCTCGAGGTGTTTTGATTAATTGCTTCTTTTGGAACTCTGTATGTGTGTTATGTGTGCTTCATTCACACATTAAAGGGGCACATCTATTGCTTTCCCTCTGAGTTATGTGAGGAAAGAGGATTGTGTTTACCCTCTGTGGTATATCTCTAAGCTCCATAACATTTAAAAAATACTTTTCATGCCTTTGGTCTAATTCTCAATGTTGTTTTTCATTAGTCATAAAAAATACGGGTTAAAAGCTCTCAGAGGTTTTATGTAGGCTTTCGTGCAGTAGTCTGATGCCTCTGACAGATAATCCTAGAGAGATCTTTTCCACAGAACAGGACTTGTTCTTGGTAATTATTCTCATATTACGACTGCTGCTTCTTTGCTTTGAGCCATCTGATAAGGAGACTACATCACACAGTGAGGAAAATTCCTTCCAAGTAGAGGAGATTTTCCATGTGGGCAGCTCTTGAAATTAAGGATTTGCAGTTATTTACAATGCATAGCATGTTCCATACCGTCTCTTAAATTAGTAAATGTTCACCTCATAGTAATACGTGTGTCTCAATGTTCAATACTTTACTTCCTTTCTTCTATCTCGTACTGCTCAAAGTTCTTAGAGACCCTTTTAGTGACAAATCAAGTTTTTGTGGAGCACTTTAATGTCCTGTTTGTTATGCTCGTCATGCATCTCGTGTGTATTTTAAGCACCGCTGTGATCATCGTCTGACTCTTAAAATTGGTATTCACTTCAGGAGAGCAAGCAAGCTTTAGACAGTTGTGGTGTAAAAGCTGTGTGCTTTGCTCTATCAGGAAAAAATAGTCTTAAGACCTTGTATGGAATTCATTCATAAAGATGATGTCTGCATTTTGCAGAACAGAATTGGTGGCCTTATGTTTTTTCTCTAAACTTCATGCTACAGATGGAGAGAATTATTTATGTAGAAAACTCCATTTATAGCTCAGCAATCAGATAGCAGCTGTATTTTCCTCTGTTGCCAGATCCTCAGCAACATCTTGCCCTGTTTGTAAAGCCATGTAGTTTATGAAAGTTAGAAGGCTCCCAAACAGAACAAGCTGCTCGTATTTGTGAAGTATACAGCTGCTGGATCCAGAGCTGATGCACATTTTTGTTTAATTGATAACGTTGGCGCTTTTCGTGCCACCACTCTGAAAAGACTGCAGCTCAGCAGTCACTCTTGCCTGGCTTTATGCTGGCATGCACCCAATGGAAAATAAGATAACTCTCCTACGTCCGCCTCAGTTCTTGGAGATGCTTTAGTCAGTTAAAGTATGCTGCTAACAAAAGATTTGAATTACAGGGAAAAGGAGAGAGGGTAAATGCTGCTCCGCCTTGTATCTCACTGTGTAGAAGCACTGTAAGTTAGAAGTTATACGTGCAGCAATGCGGTGCAGGGCACACGCCTTACAAGGTCCTACATGGTGAGACAGTTGAGACGCTTGCCTGAGGGCAATGCATTGTAGTGCAGCCCCCTGGACCACAAAACCCACAGGTGTTTATCAGATAATTATTATTTTTGAGGTGGTAAGGCAAATTTGGGTGTATTTGTCATGAATACACTTTTTAAGTACTTTAAATTCCCAGTCTATAAATGCTATTTATAATATATTTCTCTAATATTGGTCATTTTTGTCATTATAAAACTTGCCTTCATAATTTAAAAATTAGTTGTATAAAACTTTGATAATTTTTCAATGTTTGATTTAAATTACGAAGTTCGATAAGCTTTTTTTGCCTGGCTTATCTGTAGAAATATATGCTTTATAAATACCCAGGGCACCAATATTTAAAAGGCCATGTGTTATCTGTGAAAACTCATGCAGAGATTCAACAGCTCTACCGTAGACATCAGTCAGCATAGAGCTGCAAACAAGGGACCTTTTGTGCTTCTACAAGTGCAGAACAGCACGAATTTTACAACTGCTGAGTGCACTCCTAAGTTAATTACCATTTAGAGTCTAAGTAAAATAATTCTCTATAAAAAAAAATTGGATCCAGTGTCATATAGTATTCTTCTTATTATTTATTCAAATTCAACTACGACTGAAATTGTAATCAGAAGTCAGGTTTGAATCACAAGCTGTGGGGTAAGTGCATCTATTCCGTGGGGTTAATTAGCTTGAGTAGAACAAAGTGCTAGTGTAGCTATCTGGAACCTGAGTTATATTATTCAGTGTATATTTGTGCTGTATGGACACACCCTATGATGCCAAGGTCTTAAATTTAATAAAGGGGTTGAAAGCAACACAATTGGGCCATTTTAGGGGTTTAATTGGAAAGAACATTGCTTAAGAGTTGTTTAAACCAGTGTGGTCGACAATGTGCACAGCACTGTTTTAGTGTGTATACGTAGTGTAAGTCTATATAATCTATATGCTCTATAGTGTATGTAGACTGCAGAAATTATCCTCTTGTGATAGACATGTGATTCCATATTTAACTTACTGAGGAAGAAGAGATTCCACAGGTGAAAGCAGGTTTCTTCATGAAACCCTGAACTAAGTGGATTTACTGCAAGAGGGAGGCGTTGTGAATACTTTCCTTTATAGTCCACATTCAGTCCAGCGAACGTGCATCATCTGCTGACCCCCACAGTGCCATCCTCAGCACCTCCAGTGTCTTTGGCTTCGTTCAGGCTTGACTGAGATCAACCTTTCTGTTTAAGGCCAGAGTTATACTTCCTGTGAGGTACCTGGGAATTGCATTTCCTTCCTCCATTGACTTCTAATTATTACTATGTCCTTGCCAATATTATTGAGCTTTCAAATATTTTGCATTGTTTTAAAGGAGGTTTCCTTCCGTATTAAGCTACATAAAACTTGTGAATAGCATGCTGGATTTGTATTACTCTCTGTAATCAGTGCTATAGGCTCTATGAGATTTCTAGTACTCTTAAATTCTGCTCCATCAAAGTACCCATCTTCTCAGTCAGTATCTGTTAACTTGCTTCCAGAATTATCTTTGGTTTTAACCAAAAAACTTCAGAAATACTTCTGTTACTTTTTACTTTCTTGTATCTACTTTTGGAAGACTGCAGGGATAGGATGAGGGGGAATGGTTTTAAGCTGAAAGAGGAGAGATTTACATATTGGGAAGAAATTTTTCACTGTACAGGGTGGGGAAGACCTGGCCCAGGTTGCCCAGAGCAGTGGTGGCTGCTCCATCCCTGGAGGTGTTCAAGGCCAGGTTGGATGGGGCTTGGAGCAACCTGATCCAGTGGGAGGTGGGGCTGATCCACGGCAGGGGGGGCTGGAACTGGGTAGGCTTTATGTTCCCTTCCAACACAAACCAGTCTATGATCTATGATAATTCTATGATTTTCCCAAGCATTTGACTTGCTTGTTGTGGAGTTGAGTACATTGTATTGTGCCTTGCCATGTAAAGGCATGAAATGTAACTGATATGGATAAATTGAGCACATTAGAGTTTCAAGGGTAGCTACGTATGAATACGTAGTGCTTTCAGGAATAAAGATTTGCCTTTAAAAGGTATAAAAACCGGCCATGTTTATTATTTACTTCTGATAGAATTAAATAAAATAGTCCGTGTTTTCAAGTTAGAGATATTAATGTCTGTGTTACTTTAGGAAGCACTTGACCACAAAAAGTCTTACTTTGACTGGAAAACAGATGGAACAAGGGAAGGGCGCATGGATAATTTGCATTCTTTTCCTTTCTTTCTGTTTTGTTGCCAGTGCCAACACATTTTGGTGTTTCTTTGTGTTTGGAAGCTTATGAGTATTCTATTGCAGTGCCCTAGTGACTTGACTGGGCGTATTAGGAATTTAATATCATTATTACTGTTACAAACAAATCCATGAGTTTCCAGTTTCAGAAAGAGAATGTGTTCTAGGATGAGAAAGAGAGAGGCAAGGGAAACTAATTGGATCCTAACTATTAGCACCTAAGGGGTCTAAGGGTGTTTCTCAGTCTTTAGATTTGCCTGCTGCTGTATTTGGGATTTCCTTGCTCAGGAAATACCATGATAGTGTTTGGGAGAAAACAAAACTGGTCTCATTAAACATTACTGGGGATCTTTGTTGTACAGACTTGCTGAAACCAGCTGCGTCTTGTGGTATCACTGGGAAGAGAATTCATTTATTCAACAGAAACAAATAAAAAGCAATTCCTCATAGGTTCTGCCATGAAATTCCCATGGATTTGTTTCTCAACTCTTGTCACATCGAGATTAAGGTTTTTTTGAAATATTCTCCCTTTATTTTGTACAGCACTCTTCAGTTTTAGTCCTGTTGTGGTGTAGCATGACTGTATCACTTTCATCCTTTTAAAAACATGCTTGGGTATCAGTGATTTGTAGATTTGAGTAGAACAAAGTGATTTGTAGATTTGAGTAGAACAAAGTTTCTCCCATAAAATGTATGTGTGTTTGGTAAAATACTGAGGATTTTTCTGAAGGAAAGGTGAGATATGCGTGTAAAATCTCTATCAACACAGTTATCGTTTACACCAGTAAAACTTGCTGGATATTGATTAGGCCCAGGGCATGCCAGCAAGTATTCATTACTGGAAACTGAATCAGTATCTACGATTTTATTGCGTTTCACATCCAGAGATTCTGAATACACATTATTTTGGTGCCAATTTAGCATAGGGGTGATTACTGGCATTCTGGATTGATTTTTAAAATAGCGTGTTGAAATAAATGCTAAGTGAAAGCAAGCAGTATGTGCAGTGAGTGTCAGTTGCCATCCTATTTGAATTCGGACCTTACTTTAAATAGGATCTCTGAGATACCTAATGTATTCTCTGTAGGGAATAATATATAGATGTGATTTAATTATCAGCTGACTTATAAATACAGCTGAAAGAGTATTTCTCAGAAAGTCAGCAAAAAAGATCTGTCAAGTTTAGCAACTTGAATCCCTTATTGACTTGGGACATATCAGTTGTACTGGAGAAGTATTTCCCTCTGGACTGTGATTTTTAGGGAAGGAAATGGAATATCCTTTTCAAATAAGATGCTTAAGCAAGGTGGTCTTATTACAAATGCGTATTTGTATCTGTTTGGCTTCTTGCATGTGTTTTTATTTTCACAGAGAGTATCACACTATAGTTTCTCTTTTAATGAAACACTGAAAGTTTATTTTTCGGGTACTTAACCTAGATATAGTGGTTCATAATTTGGGAAAGACATTGTTCACAATACATGCCTTTTTTTGGTACAAATTGCATGGTAATCCACCATGCTGGTGTGCTGCATCTGTTGTTATACTAGCGAAATTTTTACTGATTCTCAAGTAGTGATTGACTGTTCTGGGTAGCTGCATTTACAGAAGCTCTTTTCATGATGGGAACTATGAACTGTTGCCTCTCTGTCTGATGTGCATCTGCTTCCTATCTTCTTTGTTGGGCATTTCTTTGATGCAGTTTCAACAATGATGAAATTTGTTGGTGACACCAAACCAGATGGGCCAAGAATGCTCTTGTGCCCAGGCCAAAATGCAATGACCTTGGGAGATTAGAGTGGCAGACACCATGGGAAACAAAGGGAGATTAACTGCTTAATAAATACAAAGTTTTTTGAGGCAGAGATGAAGAATGAAGAAGTATTGGCAATGGGAGGACCTGGCCACTTTGGTCACATTAAGGGAAACTCATTTTTCAGATCGTTGTCTCAGTTCTGTCTTAACACATCTTTTTATGAAAGCAAACATTTTGAACTTCACAATCCTGTAATAGCACAGATGGAGCAAGGAGGAGCTAATCCACAAAATGAAAACCTTTGACCATGGCAATACCAGTGAAATACCTTAAAGGAATTAAGGGATGTTCCTCTAAGAACTTTTCTGCCTCAGTCTTCTCTGGCAGCCTCTCTTCCCACACCACTCAAGTGGATGGACCTCAAGGCAGGGATAGTGGGAGCAAAGTCCCTCCCACTGTAAGAGAAGATCAAGTTCATGGCCACCTGAGGAACCTGAATGTATGTAAGTCTGTCAGGCCTTAGGAGATGCATCCCAGAGTACTGAGGTAATTGGTTGATGTAGTTATGAATTTGATGGGTGGACTGATTGGTGGATGAGGGCTTGTTTAGATGGTTGCATCCAGAGGATAGTGGTCACGAGCTCAATGTCCTGATGGACGTCATTGAGAAGTGGTGTCCCTCAGGGGTCCATATTGGGACCAGTCCTGTTTGACAAAGACAGCAGGATTGAGGGCACCCTCAGCAAGTTTGCATACAACACCCAAGCTGAGTGGTGTGGTTGTCACACCTGAGGGAGGGGATGCTATCTGGAGGGACCCTGAACAAGCTTGATAAGTAGGACTATGTGAACCTCATAAAGTTTAACAAGGCAAGGTGCAAGGAGCTGCACCTGAGTCAGGACAACCCTCAGTATCAATACAGGCTTGAGGATGAAGGGATTGAGAGCACCTCTGCCAAGAAACACCTAGTGATACTTGTGAATGAAAAGCTTGACGTGAGCCAACAGTGTGTGTTTGCAGCCCAGAAAGCGAAGCATATCCTGGGCTGCATCAAAAGAAGCATGGGAGGTGATTCTGCTGCTCTACTCTGCTCTTGTGAGACTACCTGGAGTATTGTGTCCACACAAAAGCACAGAAAAGACACAGCCTGTTAGGTCAGGTCCAGTTAAGGGCCACAAAAATGATCAGAGGGACAGAACACCTCCCGTATGAGGAAAGGCCGAGAGATTTGGGGTTGTTCAGCCTGGAGAAGAAAAGGCTCTGGGGAGACCTTATAGCAGCCTTACTGTACTTAAAGGGGCTACGAGAATGATGGGGACAGACTTTTTAGCAGGGCTTGTAGTGATAGATCAAGGGTAATGTTTTTAAACTAAAAAGTGCGTAGATTCAGATTAGGTATAAGGAAGACATTTGAGCAACCACACTGAGTTGAAGATGGCCCTGCTCACTGCAAGGCTGATCTGGATGACCTTTGAAGGTCCCTTCCAGCCTAAACTATTCTATAATTATATGATATTGCTGTAATATAAGTAGTTTACATTTCAACTCCCAAACAAGTGACCTTGCCAAAGTATTTGGGAAAAAAAGTAATCTCTATTGCTTTGCTAGGCTCAGATAAGTCATCAGTAGCTTCCAGAGGGATGGAGTTTAATATATTTTTATATCCCCGAGAGTTTAATAATACAGCCTAAATATTTGTACTTTAATTTCTTATGCATGAATTACATGTATTGTAATTAAAAAGTAATTCAATTTAAGAAATTCTAAATGGATATAAATTGTGGTATTCACATACTTCTACTAATAACATGCCCTGTTCTGAATTTGGCCTTTAGTTTATGAACAGAAAAGAGCATTACACTTCAATGCATGCATTTAAAACCATCACTTCTAAATAGGGTTGTCTTGTAAATTTAGTATGATCCATAACAATGAAAGTCTTCCATAAAAGTTGTGAATGCATTACTAGCTCAATGCTATTTTTATTATTTTATTTTTACATATATAATCTGTTCTAAAAATCAAAACTATAAAGCATTCTAGCAAAACGGAGTCCATTCCACAGAACCAAGTGTAGGAAGGATTTCTTTTTGATCATATATTTTCTCCATGATTCTTCGAGAGCACAGCTAGCATTTAAAGCCCTTGTAATAAAGAGTTATGCATTAAAGATTATGAGAAGGCAAAAATGAAACAATGGCAGAATGGCCTTGTATTTTGCATTGTATTGGAAATGGGAAGTGATCTGGGTCTGTTATTCTAAAACTTGTGAACACACAGAATCGTAGAATGTCCTGAGTTGGAAGGGACCCACAAGGGTCAAGCCCAACTCCTGTCCTTGCACAGGACAAGCCCAACACTCACACTGTGTGTCTGAGGGTGTTGTCCATGTACTTCTTGAATATTGTCAGGTTTGGCGCTGTGACTGCTTCCCTGGTGAGCTGTTCCAGTGCTCCACCTCCCTCTGGGGGAAGAACCTTTTCCTAATGTCCAACCTAACCCTCCCTTGGCACATCTTCCTGCCATTCCCTCGGGTCCTATCATTGGTCACCAGAGAGAAGAGATCAGTGCCTGCTCTTCCTCCTCTTCTGAGGAAGATGTAGACAGTGATGAGGTTTCCCCTCAGTCTCCTCTAGGCTGAACAGACCAAATGACTTCAGCTGTTCCTCATACGACTTCCACTCTAAACCCTTCACCAACTTTGGGTCCTCCTCTGGACACTCAGCAGTAGCTTTATGTCTGTTTTATACTGTAGCACCCAGCATTGCACCAAGTACTCAAGGTGGGGCCTCACCTGTACGGAGCAGAGTGGGACAATCCCCTCCCTTGATTAACTAGCAGTGCTGTTCTTGATGAAGCAAAATATCTAGAAAATGAGTCCTGGCAGCGCTTGACTGAGACAGTGGAAAACATTCAATTATACCTACTGCTTGGAGACAGAATAGGCACTGAAGCAGAGACCATGGCAAGCAGAGGCTTGTTCGTGGTCATTAAAAAATGAAGGGAGTCCAAAAGCAGGAAAAATGGCAAGTTTTTTTTACAGCATGTATCAAAAATGATGATAATTCAGTGGAGCAAAAATAGAACAATACTGTCATAACTGGTTTCCATGACGCAGAACAAAAGGAGACCCAAAGACACAGAGAAAGGAATTGTGCTTTGCTGTCCAGAAATTTTACTGTTATCAAGAAACACAGGCCACTTCCTCAGAAGAAAAGTATTTAGGAAACGTTGAAAAACACAGATATTAGCAACCTTGCAGCCCAATAAATACAAATTAGTCTGATTTGACTAAATGAATTTGAAAAAAACTCATTTATAAATTATTTTCATAAAGTCATGCAGTGGAAAGAATTGTGTTCTAAACTTTAAAGCAAGACTTTTCTTAACTTTGCTACTGACTTACTGTGGCCTTGTGAAGAAATCCTACAGCTCCAGTGGTTGAATTTCTCAGTAAGAACGTGGGTAGAGAGGAGCAATGTTTTAAAAAAATTTATGAGGACCTCAAATGACAGGCAAAGTATTTTCTTGTGCTGTAGGATTGGATTGAGCACTGGTATTTTTTTCATTTAAAGACATGCGCATTGAGACGTGTGCCTTCATCCTTTCTTTGTTTAGATATATTTTGTATAAAGAGAAAAACATACGAGAATTTCTGTGATTTCTGCCAAGTAAAATATGAAAAGAAATATTGTCACTTAATGTTTTGCTTTTGTATAGAAGATAGATCCTGAGTGGGATTATAAAATTTGTTTAGTCCTTCTTTGAAGGGTAGCGGAGCTTTGGCTGTCTGCTCTAGGATCAAGTGGAGAGAAGAGATTCTTCTCCCAAGATGCAAGTTACAGTGAAGCTGGGATGTGGCTTGTAATGCTGTTTGTTGGTACGACGAGCTCTTTCTCACTTCGTGCAGGGCTTCATTCAATGCATAGAGCTTCTCAGTCCCTCCCTCTCTCTTTCTCTCTCTGTACCTACAGAGAGATATCTTTATCTATCATGCATACCTATCTACATATCTATAAACAACTACCATAGGCAACTGTGAGTTGCAAACTGAGCGGGGTGCAGGCAGTGGTATGTAACAGCCCAGAGCTTTTTGCTTCAGAGGTACCTGTCTGAACTGGCCGTCCTTGCAGTTAAACTGCTTGCTTTGCTGCCTTTCTGACTAGGCAGCAGTCATGGGCAGCGCAGTCTGGAATTGGATGTCTGGTTCAGAGATAAAACATACTAATCTTCCATTTTTGTGAGTTAGTGTTAAGTATCATAAGCACCCATGCCCCTACATGAAAGAAATTACTCCTCCTTGTTCACAGCCCCTATCTCTCATCCCTAAATTACATCATTACCAATGAATTCCGTTTAAAGCGACTAATTTCTGGCAGGAACCCCATAAAGTCACAGTGTAATGATCTGCAACAAGGCGATCTTTCCTCTGGTGTGTCTTGTTGCATTATTTCCTTCTGAATCTTATTTTCTAAAATGAACTGAAAAAGTGGTTGTCTTTTGGGATTCATGTTTTTATTTTATTTTCTTTATAAACGTGTCCTGTTCCATAATCTTTCTTCAAAATGTTCTTGTGGGTGGAAAAATAGTTGAACATACTTATTAAAAAAAGATGAAGAAGCTTTATCAGTTGCCTAAAATGTTTATAATGTCTAGATATTCTATCCCATCTTCTTAATTAGCTTTACGAACTGTGCCGATTTGCACACTGAGGTTGTCTGGATATTAGAAAGTGTTCAAGTGTAAAATAAGCATTAGGCTGATGCTGTTATGCTATTATTTTAGAAATACTTTTCAGTTTACTCTAAGAAGTGTAGCTTATATTTTAAGTTACAGCTTTTATATCCCTGTACTCTATGATATGATTTACCTTGAGATTAACTGGACTAACTAAATTTATACCCTAATGTGTAGTTTATTTTGGAAGATGGACTATCACCCTAGTTCCTTACCTTTCTAGATGATTTCCTATATTGCGTTCAAACCATTACCCAGTTTTGGAGGACTTCTGAAGTAGATTTAATGTGTATTATGTTTAACTTTGTACATTTGAGCCATGTTTTCCTCTGTTTTCACCAATCATGGAATGCCCCATCCCTGGAGGTGTTCAAGGCCAGGTTGGATGGGGCCTTGGGCAGCCTGATCTAGTGGAATATGCCCTTACCGATGGCAGGGGTGTTGGAACTAGGTGATCTTTAAGGTCTCTTCCAACACAAACCATTCTATGATTGTGTATAGAAGCAATGTAAGCATTCATTCTGATACAGCCTTTAAACGTAAGAAGTGGTGCCATTCATGCTACATCAAGTTTTAGCCTTTCTGTGCAGACAATCAATAAATGTGAGGGGATTCTCCTTTTGTTGCATGCTGCTAGCATTAGAAACTCTCCTAGTACAGCTTAATACTTGCTTATTTAGCAAATGTGTTTAAACTCTGACTTAGATAAAAGGAGAACGAGAATAATTGTATAGTAGAGGCAACAAGGCATGGTATGAACTACACAGGTCCTGTAAAAGAGCCTGTGGAACTTTGAAATGTGTGAAAACTCAAAATAGGGCAGTTCTTGAATTGATCAAGTACAAGGGGAAAGCTTAGTCTGGGATTCATGTCATTTTGGAGGAAGATAAAGGTTTTGTTCCTTTGTCTGATTTCCTTGTCCTTGTTTATGTGGTAGAAGTCTGAATTTTGCTTGGTTGAGGAAGAAGATAATGTTTCGGTATGGAAGGAGGAGATGCTGCTTAAGCAAGGAAGTCTCCTTCTAGTTCATCTGCTCAGGTTCAAGTGACACAGAAAGGAATTGGTTTTGTGTTATATTCCCATCTAGCACGACCCTTACCCTGCACTAATCCAGTTCTGTCTTGTGGCATAAAATGAGAACTTTGTATCCAAATGCCCATCTACCAGTTTTACTGGAAGCTTTTCAAAAACAGAGAGAAATATTTCTCTATGACCAGACTGATTGAGATCATGTTGCTCCCCTCTCTCCCCTCTCTCCCCTCTCTCCCCTCTCTCCCCTCTCTCCCCTCTCTCCCCTCTCTCCCCTCTCTCCCCTCTCTCCCCTCTCTCCCCTCTCTCCCCTCTCTCCCCTCTCTCCCCTCTCTCCCCTCTCTCCCCTCTCTCCCCTCTCTCCCCTCTCTCCCCTCTCTCCCCTCTCTCCCCTCTCTCCCCTCTCTCCCCTCTCTCCCCTCTCTCCCCTCTCTCCCCTCTCTCCCCTCTCTCCCCTCCGACAAAGTCAGATATAGAGAAGTTTTTTTTAATATTACAGTTGGACAGAGAAGGTGTTGTTCATTAAGAGCTGCAGCTCGTGTTTGCAAACATGAATGATCTGAGATTTTTTTCATGGTAAATCTCAGTTTTCTTAGATAAAGCAGTTTGGAGTTTCTCTTGAGTACTCTTGATTGTATGCTTATGGGAATGAACAGAGCTTGGGTCAGAGTGGGAATTAACTACTAGAGACAGAATGTGAAAGTGAAAGTTCTTACAGAAAAAGGAAACTATTGTACTCCCTGAAAATAGGAGACAAGTGATATAAACATCCCATATAAATTCCTACAGACAAAATATAGAACAGGCAAAGGGAATTAAAATATAACCAAACCAACAGAAGAACCCCCACATAATTCTTACTTTTAAAAAATCTCATGACTATGTTGTATACAGCTGTCTGTGGTTTGCTGGACATGTGTAAAGAAAGAATTCTTGAAACAACTTCTGTACAATAACTTTGGGAGAGAGTCTAGGGATGAATATTTTGTCTTCAGAAGACCCGTGACCCTAGACACAGGATTCATCTTTCATGTAGAGTTACTTGCTGCTAAGATCATCAAATTTCACATCGCCAGCATTTGTTTTACAGAAAAACATTTTTAGAAGCTTTACTCAACATGCAAAAACCTTGTGCTCATGCTTTCATACTGTCCTCTGTGTTTTGAGACAGATAGCTTTATTGATATAATAATGGATCTTTGGACAAATTAATCCCAACTGATTTCTTGGTTCTATTGATATTATTATTGTCTGAGAACAAAGGAGAAAATGTTATGGATTTGAGTTAGTGCAGTGCCCGCTTAAAGGAAGATAGAAAGAGAAAATTTGTGTTCTGGGTTGTTCTTGTGAAAGGCTCCTTTTCTTATTTGGTCACCATTAACATTTTCTTTTATATAGGAAGATATTTCTGTAAAAGCAGAAATATATTTTTGTACCATGAATGGTGATTGTACTCAAATCTCTGATTATTTTTTTTTTAGAGATACGTCTTTGTTTTTTGCGGTGTAGTCAGAGGCAATGTAACGCAAGTGTCATCTTGAATTACACAGAGGAGTGATACGACTTTTAGGACAGAACAGGCAGAGCAGAATTTCCCAGAGATGGAATATGTATTTGGCTATTAAGGAGGAAGCAGGCCTGCTCCTCTTCCTTCCCTAGTGAGGAAGTGGTAAACTGTGATGAGGTCTGCCCTCAGTCTCCTCCAGGCTGAGCAGACCAAGTCTGCTCTCCGCCCTTGGAGGTTTCACACCCTATTTGGATAATCCCTGAACAATTTGGTCTTAGCACAGCTTTGTAGAGACCTCTTGAGAGCCCACGTTTGTGAAAACGTGTATGTTGCATTTGTTAAATAAGCTAAAACTGAGTTTTTTGCAAGTCATATGTGGATGTAATACACATCTTCTTATGCTGTACTATGGCATTACTCTGTGTATGAATAACAGATTGTAATAGAAGGTCAGATCTTCGTGGGTAAAAGTGATTGAAAGTTTTTCCAACCACAGAAGGGAGGTTGAGAATCCTCATTCACAATTCACAAGTCTCGTTCTCTATGGCCTTCTGGTTTATGGAGTCACTGTCCCCGCGCACAATGGGTAGAAAACATGCAATCGGATTGGGCCTGAATGTTTTTTGCTGGGCTTTCCAAGGACATTGTGGGTAAGAAGCACAGAGAAGGATGACTCATGCTTCTCCTCACTGATTTGCTGTGTTTCAGAGACCCTTCAAAGAAGGGTATAAGCTGTGGTGGAAAGAACTGACCTACCAAATGAGCAGTGTAGACTTCAGTGTCTCCTTGCTGCCGTTGCAGATCCCTGACATCCTTTTAAGATTAATAAATGAAATACCTAACTTTGGGAACTCAAGGCATGCTAATGCTTTCCCAAAGATTAGGGAAGCTGGTATGTTAATTAAATTAATTAAATAGTGAATACACTTTTCATGTATATAGCTATCAAAATGCATCCATAGGAGTCTGTTTATTTACACAGTTGTCTGTCTGTCTCTTGAACATCAGGACATGATTACTGAGGGCATATGTTAAGGGAAAGATGATGCTTACTTATTTCCAGAGGCTATATTATCATATTTTCTTTCCTACAGATACTTTCTGTGTAATGCGTATAACCCAACATGCTGTAAGTTGCATTAGAGGTTATGTTTAGTTGAGGTTGAACACACAAAACTGAAAAGGGGATGAGGCTGGCTTTCTTAATGAAATACCTATTGTGGGAATGCATATCTATTGGGAATCTTTCTAATTGGCCTGAGCGACCCAGACAGCTTTAGCCATAATATGTATTATAAATTAGAAATAACCACAATCAAGTGTACAGAGTGTGTTTCTCATGTTACCAGGATCTATTTATACTTTGTAAAATTTGTTGTTCTGCTTGTAGGATTTGCCAGTCAGTAACATGTTATGCTGTTAAGCATAGTCTTATGAAAATTTCTCTTGGAAATTTAGTTGCATTTTGTTATAGACTGGAGCAGTTGTTGTTATTTCCTCATATTATTATACAAAACCAGTTTTCTTATAGGGAGGAGTGACTAATGTTACAAACTCTGAATTGCTAAAAATGTCTCAATTTTTTTACTGTGTACAAAGCAGTGCTTTAAAAGTCACTATATAAAGGCATAGAAAAATTGTGTTTATCGTTTTCTTCTGGTTTTAGATGTAAGGCAGTAAGAGTTGTTTGGCTTGATACATGGTTTATTGCTCTCACTATTCTAATTCAATCATTGCCTAGAACATTGAGAACAACCCAAATAAAGTTGCTGTTAGGTTCAGCAAGTGTTATTGAAAAGTTATAAATACAATTGCTTTCTGAATGACACATTGCATAGTAGTGTGCTGGATGTTTGGCAGCATCATACAAAGTCCAGACTTTGTATATAATGGCAGCCTAGTTCTGAATTTCTGAGAGAAGAGATATATTAAAAAATCAAAGAAGAGTGGTGGTATAGCCATAGCCGAGGCCCCAAATACTGCCGTGTTTGCACATACGCCTTCACATGCATCAAACTATGACAGACACAACAGCTGGTATTTTTAAGAAGTTTTCAGTGTGGAGACGCAGAGAACTTTTTAGATGATTTGTGGATATTTGAAACTGGTTAATTTTCCACAAATACTGAACCTTTTCTTGAGAAACTTAGGAATTTTGAAAACTGCCTGTATCTGTCAGTATCTGTATAAATGCTGTAGTTATGTAGCTTTCATTCCCAAAATAGCTAATTGTCTCTGTAATAAATATTTTTTGTTATTTTCGTTCCATTTACCCTTCTTACTTCCTTCACTGGTGAATTTCGGGAAGGAATGGGTTGATAATTGAAACGTCTGCAATTCTGAAATTGTAAAATGCCTCAAAGTGTCAGAAGTGGTCTTGGATGAGATGAAACCTCTGAAAAAGTGACAACTTGAGCAGGCCGTGAAAGACCCATGGAAGCTCATTGCCACATGAACTCCAGGGTCAGTTAATGGCGTTCTGGTGCTGAGCACTGACTGGTGGTGTAAGCTGAAGTTCACTTCAGCAGCAATAATGAGGGTGCCCTCCTTCATGGCAACAGCGCTTGATGTCTCACCCTTACGGCATTTGGTACAAGCTAAATAGGGGGAAGTCCTGTTCAATGCTTTACTTGGGCCCGTAGGATGTTTGCTTTACTGCATCACCTACGCTGTAGCTTTTCAGCACTAGAAGGCCAGCAGTATAAAGGTCATACCAAGAGTTTTCTTCGGCTGTAAATGGAAGTAACAAAAATTTAACTATATAAAAGATGACCATAGCAATATGACCATAGAATGGCAATATCAATGTTCCTATTACCTAAAAGTGCTGTGTGTATATCACTTTAAACTTCAGTATCTACTTCATTCTTCCTTGGAGACAAAGCAGTGACTGAACTTTCATAACTTCAGCCACTGAAGTTGGATCTTTGCAGGCTGGTGTCTTGATTTCTGCTTTAAAGTTAGTGTGAGACAGGAATCAAATTACAAAGGGCAGCTCCCAATGCTGGTAAGAAATCTTGAATTAGACAATGTTGTCTGAAGACTACAGAAGACCATGTAAACATATGTAAAACCCCAGTTTTTTGTTAATGACTTTGTACAATAGCTGCCAAGCAGATGAAGGAATCCAGATGAACTTGGGCTTTCCTTGAGTCAGAAAGTTACATGACACTTCTCATCCCTGACTTGTCTGGATGTCTCCTCCTCGTTCCTCTAAGAAGCAACCCACCTCAGTGCCTAGTTTTACCTTAAAACCTGTCTTCAGAGTATCAGGAGCACACTGTTTGTTACCTGTATTTCAAGACACTGCTTGAAAAAATTGTACTCTCAGGTGCCAATAGGAAATATTACTTCTGCTGGATTTTTTGTACAGCTCTGTAGCCCAAACAGTGCCCACTTGAAAACTGTAGTAAAAAAGGTGTTGATATGAATGAACATTTTTGCTATCAACTTATGCCAAAGACCTAGTAGATATGGAACCTGAGATTCTAGGGCGTCTCTTAATGTATTAGCGCTTCCGTAACCTGCATTTATAGGCAAAGTTAGTGACTCTTGCAGTCAATGTACGTGCATCTGAAGCAAAGGAATGTCTGGGTTGATTGCCTGCCTTTGGTGAGCGAGGATCAGTAAGAACGGAAAGGTAAATGCTGAAACAGTATTGCAGTTTGTCAGTAAAATGGTTTAGAGTAGAAAGGGTTGGGAGCAGGTAACCTTTGATAAAACATTGTAAAAAGTTTCCCCTGCGTAATCGATATGTATTTACTGCCTTAATTTTGTCTGGAGGGTTTTTTGGCACTTCTCCAAAAGTTCAGCTCCTCTCATTTTTCTGATCTCCTTTATTTCCCAAATGCCTTTCTGATTTATATTGAACAGGTTTTTTTTGGGGAAAAAAAGAATCCCAAGTCCACATGCCACAAATGAAAAATTTAGACAAAGGATTTTAGGAAGGAAAGGAGGAAAGGAAGCAGAATGTTAGTTATATGGCAAGAGGAAAAGAATAGAATTTATAAACAATTTCAAACCTAACCATGTAAGAATACGTTTATTAATTTGCTGTCAAATTGTTACTTGAAGTGTTCTATCAGCTTTGGGACCAAGGAAGGAAAGACAGGCTAGTGGCATCACCATTGTGCTGCAGAAAGCAAACTCAGGGTGGTACAACAGAGCTCGCGGCGGGAAGGGAGGAAGCTGCCCTGGATGGGAGCTCATGCGTCTCGCTTCCCCACTGGAGGAAGGCGACTGAAGCGTGACTCTCCCGAGGCAGCCTATCTTGCACTGCTGCCAAATCTACTGCTTTTGGCAGTAGTCTAACACTTCTATGAGTCATCTATCATCCTACCATTTTTTCAGTTTTTCTATCACCAGTTTGAAACAACAGATTTTGCCCTCCTCCTTTTCTAATCCTGCCCTTACTGTCAGTTTGCAGACTGCTATATGAGCAACATGCATGTGCTCATCCACTGCTGCCCAGTGATGGGAACTTGTCCCTTTGTCAACCTCCCTAAGTGCTGGATAGGGACCATTCAGCTCAGCTTCTTCCTTGTCCTTTTTTTTTTTTTTTTTTGAGGAAAATAGCTGGCGGTTTCAGGTGCTGGAGCATGTGTTACGATATAGGTTAACTTGTACTGCTGTGAAATGTATCCCAGGCTGTGTGTGTGCATCATCCATTTAGTAGGGAAGGGCACCGAGCCAAGGGCAGGCTGGCATCTTGTCATCATGCTGGCTACGGTATGAATTTCAAATATTACTAGGTAGGAGCATGACTACTCAATGCCCTCTACTCAGGTGTCAGGCTAAAGCCATGATCTAGCCCTTAAGCATCACGGGAAGCTGCCAGTGCTCCTCTGATTGTGAAACTTGTGTTGTGACACACATCCTGTATTCTTGTAAAACATCGAGATACAAGTTCAGTATTCATTTCAGCAAACAGGAGAATTGAATCCTCTCTTCATTAGCAGTGCATGAAACAGTGTCTGCTGGTTGGTTCAGGGCTTTGATTTTTATTCTAAACCCAGATGGAAATATTTGCATAAGTCCTACAGTAGTCCTTTACGAGGGCTTTTTAGTTTTTCTCATCCTAGTTAATATTGCAAACTTAAGAAATCCTCTAAAATTAGTCTTTTCTATTATGCCTTTTTCTGAGCATTGCAAATATAACAGAAAAATCTAGAAATCGCAGCTAGTGCTGCTTTCCAGCAGGCTGTGAAGCTGCAGTGATTATTTGTGTCGTGTGCGTGTGTGTGTGTTTATCTCTTTTGGCTAGTGAGACCTTCCATGTTTCCCCATTTTTATTTCCCCTCTCCACACACTCCTTCCCAGCTGTCGTAACCAGCGCAGCACTCGCCCTCTGGCCAGTCTGTGGAATAAGCTGTTTGTGAGGCTGCTGGTAATGCCTCTCAGTCCGCCACTAGACAGGACACACGCAGAGATGCTTGGCATCTGCGCGCCGACTCGCTGTCTAGCAGCCTGGTACCACCTGGTACCCTCTGGTCCAGAGTGTGATGCTGTAGTTGGTCCTGAGTACTCTGCAAAGAAACCCTCCCTGGGCCAATCGCATCCCCAGAGCAGCTTCTGCCGTGCTGTTGTAAAAAGGATACATTTGGCGGGTTTATGCTTTGCGCTGCTGGAGAAGCAGGACATTGAATAATATTCGTTGTTGTTTCATTGAAATTCTACTTACAGCTGTAGCTGCAGCTCTTAGCCTGCATGGAAAATACCAGTGATTTCTTGAGTTTTCTTTTTTCAACACAGCAAGTCCCTGATTTCCTCCCTGGGAGCCACCGTGCTTGGGATGCCTTGTCTCCTGCTACTCTAAATAGGATGGAGTCTACCTGTCCCGGTAGGGGCTCCTCAATCCCAAGCACAATTACAGGCTGGTGAGAATAGCTCTGAAGAGAAAGAATTGGATATGCTGGTGGATGGGAAGCTCAGCATGATCCTGCAATGCGTGCCTGCAGCCCAGAAAGCCAATCGTATCCTGGGCTGCATCAAAAGAAGGGTGACCAGCAGGGTGAGGGTAGTGATTCTGCTCCTGTGAGACCTTATCGGGAGTCAGAGTTCAGCACAGGAAGGGCATGGGTCTGTTGGAGTGAGTCCAGAGGAGGTCCCAAAGATGATCTGAGGGCTGGAGCACCTCCCATACAAGGACAGGCTGAGAGTTGGGGTTGTTCAGCCTGGAGAAGAGAAGGCTCCAGGGAGACCTTAGAGCAGCTTCCAGTACTGAAAGGGGAACTACAAGAGTGATGGGGAGGGGCTCTTTACCAGAGCGAAGAGATAGGATGAGGGAGAATGGTTTTAAGCTGAAAGAGATAGAAATTAGGTTATATTAGGAAGAATTTTTTTTTTTCCTGTGGGGGTGGTGATGCACTGGCCTAGATTGCTGCCCCAGCCCTGGAGGTGCCTAAGGCCAAGCTGGATGGGGCTTTGAACAACCTGATCTAGTGGAAAATGTCCCTGCTCATGGCAGGGGCTGGAAAGGAATGGGCTTTAAGATCCCTTCCAACCCAAACCATTCTATAATAGGATCCTATGATATGATGGACAGAAACCCTTAATGAGACAAAGCCTAAAGGATCTGAAAGTCAAAGAGGGAGGTTTTTAATCACCACACTTTATTTTATCAGAATTGGTATTTATTTTACTTATAAGCTATAAGTGAATTCCCTTTTTCGGCTGCATGTTTGTACTTTACAAATTATTCACTTCCCATTCATGTCTGAAGTAATCTGGTGCCTTTACAGCATTTATTTTTAATTTTGTGTTTGTTTGTTGTTTGTGTTTTACTGTTGATCATAAATAACAGCCCAGTGTCTCTCCAGTTTCTAAATTCTGCCATCAGGCTGTCCCGGAGATCCTTTCATGAGCCGTATCCTTCTCAAACTCCCTGTTATTATTTTTTAAAAGGTGGGGCCAGGGTATTGTGAGTTTTAGAGTTATGTTTGCCAGAGATGAGTAAGTATTGTTGTATTTTTACTCCATTTCCTGTTGCCCTGTCTCCTGTTTTAGATCACTGTGGAATATATTCAGAGATGTGTGTTCTGAAGTGTAATAATAGGTGTGTAATAGTCTAAATTACTGGGCTGACTGGCTTTGAGCATGTGTGTGCATGCTTTTCATAAGCAAAGTCTGTATTAATCTTGAGGTGCTTTCTGCATTCTGACAGCACGGCAATCAGCATAAAATCAAGAAGGGACTAGATGAGCTCTGTATACGCAACAGTCAGTGGATTTTGAGTTCGTTTCCAGTTGCCACACTTATAGTTGTTCTTAGTATTTTTGGTGACAGCTTTTATAACATTAGAGGTCAAAGTGAAATTGTTATCTCTTTCATCCTTCTAAAAGCCTGTGGTTGTAAAATCCTTTGGACCAAATCCAATCCTTGAGTGCAAGCGTTGAAAGAATGAAAAACATCCCAGCTGCAGAGTTTAGATGTACAGGATAGGTGCAGGCAGTAGAGAGCTGATAACTTCTGTGGTAGCTGTTTTCACAGGGATGTGTTGAAGATGTTCAGAAGGTTGGCAGCAGCAGTTCGTGAGCCTGCAAGGGTACAAATTACTGGCCAGTGCCCCAGCACAGCATCTCCATAGCAGGCATGGATATGTCATAGCTCCATAGCTGTTCCATCCCTCCTGTGACGTTGTATATGGTGACTAAAGCTTATCCAGTCTCTGCATTTATATTTTCTTCCTCAGGGGGGAATCTCTAGGCTCTCTGACCTAGCAGCCTTGGTATATAAGTTTTTTTTTTTGTCAACATTAATATTGTTCTTATGTCACGTTTGATAGTTGTGCAACTTTGGATTACAGGCTGAGTGATATCTGTTGTCCTCTTTTCCTTTTGCCACCTCCCTGGCATCGCAATCCTCCTTTTGCCCATCAATTCCCTTTCTCCTTTCAATTTTTTTTCTCAGAAAGCCCTTTAAAATAAAAAAATACCCACCCAAACTAACACAAAAAAACCGAACTCACACTTTCTTTGTGTTTTCTTATTACTAGTATTACCCAAATCAGGCAGAAGATATATTATCGGAAAGCACATCTCTGGGTGGAAGGAGATGATGATACCCATGCAATATAGTTAATAGCAGCAGAGAATGACAGAAATGATATTTTCAAAGGCCCAAGAGGTTATTCTCACTTATATTTGTTTGATGCTCAACTGAAAAAAAAAGGAAATTTCTCCACTTCTCTTTAAATAAGCTTTTTATCTGAAATGTTATGGCTGCATGTCATCCACTATAGCTGGATTTGTCTAACTTCTTGTCAAGTCAGGATTTATTCGTACAAACCTAATTTTAGGGTTGTTTTTTTTTCCCCCTACATAAAATTTAAGAGTTGGTTTTTTTCCTCTTTGATTTAATTTGTCATGCAGCATTTCTGCCTCCATCTCTGAACGCATCTCTAGTCAGTTTGTGGATGATCGCACAGATTTGACATTTGGGGGTTTTCATGGCTTTTAGGGAGCTAAAAAAGCCTGACAGTCACTGGCTGATTGGTATGATAGGAGAGGTCAAATTTAGGACCAACATCACTTTGTGTAAAAGTAAGTAAAACACCACTGAATTCTTAGCCATTTGGGGTGTACTGAATTTGGACTTTGAATTGAATATGAATTGAACTAAAATATAACACATATCAATATTTATTGAATTGCGGAAGCACTTCTTTTTTCATAATTACGTATGTAAAAAGTATGGATGTGTAACTGTGAGGTCCTAGTGGGAGCACAATTACTAACAGTCTTAGATGCAATATTAGGAAAATTTAGTTTAGCAGGCACGGTGTTGTTGGGCTGATGGTTGGACTGGATGAGTTTAGTAGTCTTTTCCAACCTTAATGATTTTATGATTCTGTGATAAAGTTGGGGTTTTTTTCAGTTTGCAATAATTCTACCAAATAGACATCACCTTGTTGTCATTTGTTTTCCATAAGTATAAGATAAGAAAACTCATGGTTTTCATCTCCAAGTATAGTTTGTACTGGTGGTATAAAAACAATATCTGAGGTCCACATTTCTTACAGGGAAATTTATACTCTGTGCTACCACAAAGCCAGAAACTCATATACTGTGTGAGCTGATTTTAACCTGAGACCATCATTTTTGTCTTTCCCTTTATTTAAAATATGGCATACACAAGTATAATATGGTTTTAAGATCAGAGACCAATTTGTGTTTGAAATACTAGAACAAATAGTTTTTCTATTGCCTTTACATGAGTCACACTGAACCCTTGTCCAGTTGTCACAAGGATAAATCAAGCTAATATAAAGTAATCCTTTACTTATAGTTTTACTGTTTTACTTTCTTGTAGTCAAGTCTTGGAAAGAAACTTTCTAAATAATCCTTTAAAGGAGGGGAGCTTGTGACAGAGCTATGGATTCTCTGTGGATTTGTCTATGTTAATTTTTAGGAAAAGTAGTAATTTCTTGGGAAAGAGGTAGAAAATTAAATTTAAAGAAAAAAAACCCAGAAAAATCCAGCAACATATGATTTGAGTCCCCAGTGATGATACTCGACTGCAAAGACTTTCCACACTTTGTGGATAAGTAAACAAAAAGGTTATTGAAATTGTTGCAGAACCACAAGCTTTTGCCTTAATATTGGGGTAGAAAGATAAGAAAAACTGTAAAATGCACCACTTGAGAGTGGTGGAGCACTGGAACGGCTCCCAGGGAAGCAGTCATAGCCCCAAGCCTGGCAATGTTCAGGAAGTGTTTGGCCAACGCCCTCAGCCCCACGGTGTGAGTGTTGGGGTTGTCCTGTGCAGGGACAGAAGATGGACTCAGTGATCTTTGTGGGTCCCTTCCAACTTATGACATTCTCTTATTCTAAACTCTTACCTGTTGATTACAGGGTAGAGTCACTTTAAGTCCAGTTTCACTTGAAGATACTGAATAATTCTTAAAAAAAGGAGGCTACAAATGATGCTTTCTTCAATTACTTAGTGATACCACAGCACAGATCCGAATTCTCATTTTTCTTTGTCAGTAACAGATCATATAGAGATAAAAGCTCTTGTAGAATATGAATATTAATTTGTTAATCATATTGAAAAAACCCTCTGACCACTTAGCCCCCAGTTTTTGAAGCAGTGTTCTGGGAAGTAGCTGACTGAATCCCATTAATTTAAATGAGAGTCAAATGACAGTCTGTATGGACCTCTTTGAAAATTTGAGGTTTATTTCTTTATTCTTGTTTCTTTCAAACTTTTGTAGAAGACTTTCATGTGTTTAGTGGACTTTCAAAGGCAGACATATATAGTGTAGTTAAAATACTACAATTTAGTACTTGTAATGCTTAAGTTGTCATTTTCTGCAGAGGAAAAGAATACAGTTAAAACATGTTGTTTGATTTGATGTCACAAGATATAAGGCTTATACTTGTTCACAGTGTAACTGGTGAAAACTTTTATTACCTGTTGTCAAAAAAATTGTTTTAATTTAATTTTTGAAACTTGAATCTAAATCTTAGCTCATACTGCCTGTATAATTACACACACTTATTGGAACAGCGTATGGTGAAAATATAGAGAACTTTGTGATAGAAGAAAGAAAAGCAGAGAAATGCTAGGCTTTTATGTTGATGGCACCAGTATGGGGGCTTTATAAGCTTACAATTTGAATCATTTATAGATGTAGACTCGACGTAGCTCTAACATAACTAGTACTGCAAGGCACTTTTTTTCCCCTGCCTTTTTTTTTTTGTCTTTCTGCTGACTAAATGATAGGCAAAGCAATTTTCAACAAATGTCTCCCAGTAGACTGGCATCGTGGAAGCCTTGTAATGTTGCTTTTTAACCTTAGCACTGGCGGCTATCCAGAAATTATTTCATTTATGCCAAACTGTTCTGCACAAGGCTCTTGCTTTTTCACTACATGGGAAGAGAATAAAATGTAATGTTCCCCTCCATCTTCCCCTGGTTTTATCAGATCTTTTTCATCTCTGTTCTTCTATACTTACAAGGATGTAGCAAAAATGAAATAGCAACATGTCCCTTTTTCCTTGGTTTTTCACTACATGGGAAGAGAATAAACTTTAAAACATAATATTCCCACCATCTTCCCCTTATTTTATTGGATTTTTTTTGTCTCTGTTCTTCTATGCTTATGAGGATGTAGCAAAAATGAAATAGCCACATCTCACTGTTTTTCTTAGGGTGATCTCAGTTTCATTATTGAAAGAGAAATCTGAAAACTCCCAGGTGACTTAGTTGCCTAAAATGACATTTGTGTCTTTCAGAATGCCTAGTGTCAAATTTGATTATTAGAAGAATAAATTCTACTTCATCATATCAAGCTATTTTCTCTTTAGTAGTTTGGGTTGTTTTAAAACTCTTACACATCCCCTAGTGCAGGGATTCAGGTGGTAATGATACTACTTCGTATGAAATCCTTTTTGTTGTTGTTTTATACACACACACACACACATATATATAAATATATATCCATTAATCCTTTAGTGTGGGTAAGAGCTTTTAAAAAAATATAAAGCAAAGAAACAAGCAAAACCGACTAGAAGATAAATGATCCCTTAAATTAAGCCTGAATGTAAATTTTATTCAGGATCCAGTCATGAATAAGCTGATGTTCAGGTCGGGTAGCTATACAGCCTCATAGATTCTCTATGCCCTATTTCATAAAACTTGCATTCCTAATATTCCAGGAAGCAAAGCAATTTGGAACTGAAGGTATACATTTCAGCCAATGTGTGCTGTGAAGCGTAGCTGTCCTGTGTAACTAGATGGAAGGTACATTTTGGGTTAGATTCACAAAATCTTGAATTAATCCTCCCATATGGTCTGTGCTTCTTTATCAGGAAACATTATAATAACTTACAGGTAGATATAAGCAGGTATTTGTATAACACTGCTATCTCATGCGTATGAAATCTATGGGGGTAGACTTGTTAAAATTACTTTAAATGATATTAATTTTCACGTAATAAAAATGGTGATTTGAGTTGTTCCACACCGAAAAAAAAATCATCGCTTCCAGACTCTTGACAAATAGCCTCTTGCTCTGTCCTGTGCAAGGCAGTCTGAGCTGCAGCATGTTGCAAATAATGGCTTCAGAGAAGCCCATGCTGGTTATTGCTCCCATTGTGGCAAGAAGTTGTGCGTCTGTATTCTTGCAGATCTTCTTGGAGACAGCATTCAGAGGAAAGATCTTCCCTACAAATAATGCTTTGTGTTAGCAATTGATCCACTCCTTCAAATTGTTGTCATACCACATTGGCTCAGGCAGGCAATATTGTCAGCTCATTCTTCTACTGAATTCTTTTCTTCTTCCTTTTTTTTTAACCTCGCTTGTTCCATGGGAGGAACTTCTACTTACGCATTAAACGATTCCTGGTTAGCCAGTGCTTTTCCCCAGGTGGGGCGTTGGCCTCACAGTCTCCAGACCAGATTCTGTTCTGAATTTGGCTATCAACTAACAGAACAACCCACAACTTCTGAAGAGATTGATTTGAAGTATAAGTTGACGTTGTTAAAGAAGAGTAAGCTACTAGCTGCTTAAGTATTTAAATATGGACAAGGAAGCCTAACATAAGCTTCCTTCACTAGAAGTCTTGGCCTCTGTGGTTTCTTTAGTTTATTTCCTCTTCAATTTCCAGTGTTCAGAGCCTCCACTACTCATAATTTACCCACTGTAAAGTCAAATATTTTCAATCAATCGGTCCACTCACTAAGGTTGCTGATGCCATTTTGTTGAGTATTTTCTGTGGTTGTGTAAAGTTCTCTCAAGAACAAGGGTCAAAGCAGTGGCCATAGTCTTTAGAGGTTTAAAATACCCCAAAATCACAACGCATGTATAAACATTATATTCCAGTGGCTGAGACCTTATGCTGTCCAATAGTTCACTGAAAGATTCCCTCATGTATTCGAAGTGCAGGAACAAAGAAAATAAGAACAGAATTCACAGACACCTAAAGTTCTCCAGGGATGACCTTCTGAGGATTGGTAAATGGAAAAGTAAACCCATGTTTAGTAAAAATAGAAAGGAAAAGAGAATTCTAGATTTAGGCTGTATTTAGTTAAAATACACTTCAAGCATTTTATAGTTAAGAGAACTTCCCTTTCAGTCAGTTCCTTTTACGTCAGTGTGTTTGGTTCCTGTATGTGATTTCTTCTGCCTGAAGAATATAATTCACCAAATATGGCTGGGGAAAAAGGCAAAGTTGTGCTAATAAGAATCTCAGATAGACTATTAACTTAAAACTTCCAGGAGACATTATTAGTTGCAGGGATAAGGGTCAGGTCTCTTTGTGGATATATCTTCTGTTGGCTTTCAGCCTAACAGCTTTTGGGGACATTAGCTTGGAACTGAGCAATATAAGCAGAAACAAGTCTGTGACTGCTGCCTGGTGGGAGCTCACAGATGCTTGTAATAAAAATTGTTAAAAATTGTTTCATTAGTTTGCAAAAAGCAGATTTCTTGGAATACTGTTCCTTCTTCTGCCAGGAATATTTAATTTCTTTTATGTTCTGTATGTGACAAGTGCAAGCAGAAGCTAGCTCTCAAGTAATTATGATGATATATAGGACGTGAAATGAGCACTCAGCATTTTTCCATTTGCATGCTGAAAAAAAAAAATATAATTGGGTAGAAAACAATATGACATTTCATACAACTGTTCCTTTAAGTGGTATATTTTTCCAAAAGATAAAGAGATATCAGCCTTCCAGAATTACATAATATCATAGACGTATAAGTAAAACTAATCAGATATGCCACGTGCCCTCATTTGGTAAGTGCAATAGCTCATTTAGCTGTTAGCAAAACCTTGCTTAGTGATGCATCCATAATTAGAAACTGTCACTTTCTGTATATGGATAACACTTTTTCTCCCTCTTGCTATTTTGCTATTTGGAGAAAAAAAAATATCACATATCACTTTTCATCTGTCCTGGAGTACAAACGTAGTTGGACACTTCAAGATGTCTACAGAATTGTTAACATATCAGAAAGTGTAGAGTTTTGCTACTTGCAATTACAAGTGTATTTTTATCCAATAGGCATATATTTTAGAACTGAAAAATACATTGTTTTCTTATTTGAAGGGAATATTTGTGCTTAAACCTGCTCAGAAGGTCAATGGCAAGCCATTTACAGGTGATTTTCTTTAGTAGACAGACTTCTCTGAGCTCGTAGCCATTCATCCATTAGGGGGAATAGGCACCATGAAGGGCACGGGGATGATATATCTGTCAGTAACCAAACTGCTAAAAATCATTAAACCACTGTGAGCATGGGCTGCAAACAAGATGAACAAGCTTGCTAGATGATAGTGTTTCAGTATCCTTTTCATTGTAGATCAAGAGTGTGTTTGCAAACCTACCCTGTTACAGATTGCTTTCTATGAGGACAGTTTCTCTGTTCTCCAAGGCGTGCAGTTTATGTGCAACAACACTTTGTGTGTAGCCTCCTTCACTGGTTCTGTTGCTGCTTTCCAGCTGCGCGGCAAAAGAGGGACAGTATATCTATGCGTACAAATTTAGTCAGGCACATTGCATGAAGCTACTATTAATCCATGCTTGGAAGCTTATCCTATTCCTGTTAAAATTTGCTACATATAGAAAAGAATCCTATCTAAATTCTTATTAAAGTAGGCAGATTCAAACCAAAGCTGTTGTAAACTTTCCAGCATTTCTGTGGCAGTGATAAACAGGTTTTAATAGACTCCAGTTAGAGCAGGTGGGAGAAATTCCCTTTTCCTTCAGTGATGTGTAAGTGAATAGTGCTGAGCATGTTTGTTATCTATTTTTAATGATCAGCTGGGCTATGATCATTTGTTGGTGGGATCCTTCTGGAGTGGAGCATGAGTAAGATTTAGCCTGAATGACATTATGTGGATGACTGAGACATGTTCTTCCATGAAAAATGATGGTGGTGCAAAGAGCTGCTCACCCAAAATCTGGGCAGGTCAAGACCTGAGTGACGATTAGAGGGCAGTGAGGCTGGTGAAGGGTCTGGAGCACAAGCCTTATGAGGAGTGGCTGAGGGAACTGGGATTGTTTAGTCTACAATTGCCTAAAGCCAGGTTGTAGCAAGGTGAGTGATGGTCTCTTCTCCAAGGTAACAAGTGATAGGCTGAGAGGAAATGCCCTCAAGTTGCACCAGGGGAGGGGTAGATTGGGTACTAGGGAAAATTTCTTTACTGAAAGAATGATGAGGCATTAGCACAGGCTGCCCAGGAAAGTGGAGGACTCACTATCCTGCGCTTCAGAACATTGGCTTTTCCAACCTTAACAATTCTATGATTTTATGAACTCAGGTAAGTGGCAATAAACCCATTTCTCTGGGAAGCCCATAAAGATTAGAGAACCCTCCATGCTGGGGAGAGGACAATGCAGAGCTGATTTAGAATATTTACGTTTATTCAGATTTGTAACAAAGAACCCTTAAAAAGAATTAGTTGCTACTGTTTTTTTAAGTCTATTCCCTGTAGCCATTTCTCTGTGAACCAGCTTATTTCTCTGTGAACCACATGAACACCATGTTTCAGTGTTGCAGCGTACCGAGATGTGCTGGGATAACTCCAGAGGTTATTTGGAAGCTCAAACTAGTCCTCAGTGCAACTGTTTGCATTACTTAGTGGCAGCTCATTCAGAGAGTATATCACACTACCTTCTCTGAAGGCAGAATTGGCTCCCTATGCACTGGTGTGCCACTCAGGTTGCTCATACAAATTCAGAAAGCACTCCTTGAGAGACAGCTAGGCTCAGAGAGCGCTACAGAAGTGTAGATCACCTAGGGTGTATTTCAGGCAGTGTTTATCTCTAAATATCTGGGGACTGCACAAATTTTACATGGCACTAAACCAACACTAAAAGATTCGGGTTTGGTATGTAAACTATTTCCAATTCTTTTTTCATGAAATCTAAAATAATAGAATTATATTGTAGGACTTGAGAAATTCCCAGGACAGCATAGTCACCTGCTCCAAATTACTACTGTCTCCAAGCTGGTGGGATTTAAAAACCTGATTCAAAGACCAGCTGCCTGAATTTATAGGAAGTGTATTAAAGGTGCATGCTGTCATGGACTCACATGCATCCGTGTATATACATATGAATAATTGGATGACTGTAGCCCCTTTTTCTCAGATGGTTCCATGACGCACAGTGCCAAGACATTCACTCCCACACATGGGCTCTGGAGGGGAAATTTCCTTTTCCTCCTGCTGTATGTATATAAGAAGGAATTTTTTTTTAAGGTGTGCTATTTGTTATTCAGAATCAGTAAATATTTATGGGCTGTAAGAAAATACACCTGCTACTTATGGCTCCATGTGAAACAAAAGCACAGAACAGAAAATGCTACAAAACGAAGGAGATGCTGAAAACATATTTTGTCAATTACTGAGAAGTACTTGAAGTTAAAATTAAAATTTTCAGAGACAAGATGAAAACCAGATAGCAACGAAGTTAAGCCATACCATTGAAGAACCTGCCTGCAAAGGCGATAGAAGTCATAACATTCTCAGAAAATGAGAGACAGTTGAGTGGATTGGAAAAGCATACTCCTCTTAGTACATTCTCAGAGATGATTGTGGATAATCCATGTAGACAAACCTGTTTGAAGAATCCCTTTTATTACAAGGTTAAGGGGATTTTATGATCAGGCTCATATGAATGGGCATATGACTGTGCACTGCTTTATACATTAACCTGAGGAATCTCTTGGTGTAAGTGAATTGTGTCTACATTGCATCCAGTGTGCAAACATTTGAATTGAGTTTGGGTTTTTGATGCCATGTAGACTCAGTAGCATGCAAAGCAGTCCAGGCTGCAAAAATACATCTGGAAACTTGGAGAAGAACCTTTCTGGTACTGTCTTGGCTACATGAATCTCAACACCCAAACTACCTATTGAAAGCATTCAGGAGAAAGTTTGCTTCATTTTATTAATGAAATGCCTACCCTATGAATCCATAATGTTTACCAGGATAAAATGGTTAGGTAAAATTAAGCTATAAAGTTATAGTAAGGTATCTTCTCAGTTAGGAGTCTCATAAAAGAGACCTCTTACCTGCCCAGATGTTAACATGACCTATTGGTCAGAGACAGATGTTTGCTCACTCTGAGGCTGACACGGTCATTTCCTATTCAGGGTTTCTCTAAGGTTGACACAGTCATTTCCTCCTCAGAGTTTTTGTAGATGGAACTGCTAGAGTGCCATTTTGTTGCAGTTGTTGCCATTTCTAGTAAATGCAAATAGTTCTTCTTACATTTTGTGACTAACGGAAGACAATACTGTGTGTCTTGAGTCTCTTCCAATGGGAACATGAATGATTGCACTCTTACAAAATCTGTTGTGCAGTAAAGAGCAACAGTATGTTGTGGTTGTCGCCTTGTGCTGGCAGGAGCGTGTTATAAACTGATTTGAAAACTTGCTTGAGTTGTTCTTGTCTTGGCTTCTAAATGTTTGTGGTGGCATCTCGTAGCTTTACAGCACTGTGATGCTTCTGCAATGGCAAACGCCAGTCCAGGTCCCCACTACAGGCAAATTTTGCTTGGAATTGCCTCTATAACAAGTGCGTGACGTCTGTAACTTTCCCTGGTGGAATTCTATGTTTCTTACCTGTGACATGGGAAGAAGTTTCCACACAGTGCCAGAACTCTGAGCTTTGGTACCAGCTTGGCATTTTTATTAGCAGGCCTGGGAAAGCTGGAGCTGGCTCATTGCTTCCCGCTGAGCAGGCTGTGGTAAGGTCTGATCAGGCCTTGGTAAAAATTAGTGGATGCTGGTAAAATTAGCTTGTGGGCCTTGAAAAATATTAATTGAGTAGTCTTCTAATAGTACATTGTAATTCAGGTTAAAGAGCTTAATCAGAATCTATTACATGCTGCTAAAGAGGCTCAATAATGAAGGGCTGATTCATAACCGTCATAATCACTTCATTGCACTTGTAGTTTAGATCTGTTTTTCTTCTTGCTTTAGTGCTCAATAGAGTCTTCATAGCTAGAAGATCCTTTGAATTAAATGTTTGTAATATTAAAATTTGGGGTTGTACCTATGAAATAATGAAATATTAAAGACTTAATTGAAGGGCACTGCATTTTACATGTTACTGCTTTACTTCCCTTTGTGGTGTAAAAAGACTTCTTGACCAGTGTACTAACATTTATATTGAAATCTTTCCTGTCATCTTGGAAAATCCTGGAGTATCATTTTTGAGCAGTGTCTTTCATTTCTGAGAATGTTTTGCTTGCTTTGGCACTCTAAAAACTCGAGCTTCCACTATTATCTCGGAATTTATTATTTCATAAGTTTGAAAACGCTGCTAAATGTGTAAAATAGATTATCATAATACTCAGGAGAAGGGAAATGGTTAATGGTTGGACTCGATGATCCGGTGGGTCTTTTCCAGCCTGGTGAGTCTATGATTCTATGATTCATTTAACTCCTTTCCAGAAAAATCCTTTGCCCCAAACAAGGTGTGATAGCAATCAGAAGTGTGCCTAGAGACCCCTCTGGTGTCCCTCAGGTAGCTGCTGGTGAAGCTTAAGGAACTGCTGGGCTTAATTGTTCTTCCTGCTCATTTGCTGTATGTTGCCTTTCCCATAGCTGATGTTCAGTAATAGGCCATGCGATGATTTGGAGCCTTTTTCTGTGGAGTTAACTTTGAATTACTGCTGTAGAGTAATTTCATATGAAAGACACATAATCCATTATAATGTCTCTTCACTAGGGGTCGTATCAAGTGACTTGTGGGTGATAGACTGCTAATCCACTGTAGTTGTTTCTGGAACTGTTGTACATCCATACTCAAATAATTTAACTGGAGGATGGTGATTATATGATATTGAAGTTCGCCTTTCCTGTAGGCTTTGTGCAGGTTTCACACCTTTAATTGTCAGATCAGTAGGAATGTCCAAATGTGCAGACAAAAGGTAGGGCCCCTAATGGGGGCTCAGTCGATGACCATCACCCTTATTCTTTGGAGAAGGCAGAGCTGTCTGAGCAGCAGGCCGTCGTTCAAGGCATTAGGGATGCCACTGATTTACTGACATATATTGCTGTCTCAGTTATCCATCTGTTAGATGGAAATGAAATCATTTCAGCTTTCCTTCAGATCAAATTGGGTGTGTTACTTTTATAAAGGACTTTGAATGTATGCATTGCTCTGTAAGTAATGTAATGCACTCTGGTATTACACTGGGCTGGAGCGGATTAATTTAATTAATTAAACTTCATTTAAATCATAGCTTAAAAAGTAGCCTCTATTTGCATAATTGATTTAAGTTTTGCTTTGCGTGTTACTGTCTCATGAGTTTTTAAAGAAAGATTGATTTTTACTTGTTAGTAAGCATTGATTATCAATGAAATACACAGTGAATTAAACTGATTATTTCAATTTAGGAGGAGGGGGCCATTGTGGGGGGGAGTGTCTGTTCTTTTCCTTGTTTTTTTCCAAGTATTCGAAGATGTCACTCTTGTGGAATGATTAGCTTATGTGTATTTAAAAGAAAAAAGTCCAAGCAGGAGCAGCAAAACTGCTCTGGATGGAATAAAAAGTGGCTGAATTATGCTGCTTATTTCCTTTTTTCAAAATAAAGCCAAGGATTATGTTCCACTGGTTAACTGCAGGTGAAAGGAAACAGAATTGTAAGAAGAGATACTTGAGTAAGTGTGACAGAGAATTGTGTTTTGGAATGGAATAAGCAAAGATATTTTGTATATTCAGCATTGTGGTGGCATGTATGAGGTTTTGAGAGAAGCAGAAAAACAGTAAGTAAGACAGTTTGTAGGAAACAGAAAGGAGAAGAAAAGGAAAGCATAGAAAAAAAGATTTAATAAGAGTGGAGATATGCAAGGCTTTGGAAGTAAGAGTCAAGACCTAGGGCTTAATACAGAAAGTAATGGGTAACTTTGTGTAACTGTTTTTTAATGGATAACCATTGTCATATGGGCAGTGCAGGCAAGGAGGGTCATTGTTTCAGCAGCTATATTTTACATGTATTGGAGCAAGGGGAATAAAACCTTAAAAAGGAATTTCCTGTAACGTATGCAAGTAATATGAAGTCTTGAACAAAAATTTTAGTGGAAGGATTGGAAAGGACAGGGTGGATATTGGAGGTATCAGAGAAAAGTACTGATAGGATTGGATGACAGTTTGAGCTGCGATCAAATGATAGAGATAAGAGTTGAATGGCCCATGAAATTTGAAATCTAGAGAATCGAGAACGATAGTGGTATTGTCAGTAGTAATGGCAACGAGGTGAGAATTGGAAGAAAAGATAAGAAGTTCAATTTTCAGGAGGCTGACTTTGACATCAAAATTGTGTGTTTGAGAAGCAGGCAAAGAAGTGAGATAGACTACAACATAGGGGAAATGAAAGATGCAAGTGAAGATTGGTGATTCATCAGTGTCGAAATGGTGCTGGAAGCTGAGGGCAGGTGAACTCACTGAGAAAAGAGTGGAGGGCTGAGAGGAGGGCTGGTTAAGATTTTCCACTGGAGATCAATGGAAGGAAAAGGAAGAAAAAGGAAATGTGTACCTGTCAAAGCTTATTGTGGCCACCCATTGTAGGAATGAGGAGTGAATACCAGATGTTACACAGCTGAGCAACAAATCAAATGCACAAATGAAAATATGGAATTTGGAAGGGGATTGTAAATGGAATATTTAGAATTATTATGAGGCCTCAGAAGAAAAAGACCCCAAAGCGCATATGCATTATACCTGAAGAAACAAGCTAAGACATATTTCATAAGTAGACTTTCCCCACTTTTCATGTAATAAAAATGCTGGTTTCTGATTTTTAGGAGAAGAAATCTATATTAAAGAGTGGAAACTCAAATGGTATGTTCTAGCATTCCATTCTTACTGCTTAGAAGTGTCCTTAGATTTTGGTATAGTTGTTCTATCCATTCCTCGGGTCAGGTCTAACTTAATTGAGATTATTACCATAGAATAATTAGAAAAAGATGTCAGATGTTGCTATCAGCAAGTCGATGAAGAACTCCTAAATTTCCTTTGTGAATTCAACCAGTTTTGTTTTCAGATGCAGCTGTATGTTATTGTCAAATCTTGTATTATAAATTGGAAAAAAATAAAAACTGTCTTAGCAGTGTTAAGATGATGTAAGTATTGAAGACTAAAGTTTTCAAATGTGAGCAGATTTTTTGTGTTTCAATTTCAAAATATCTTTAAAACTATATTTTAAAAGGGCCTTCACTTCTATAGGCGTACACCGAGAAAATCAAGCTTCTTTGACAGTGTCTATTAGACACTTTTTGCTCTGTGTAACATACCCCAAATCACTATGTTTTTAAAACTCCTGCTATGCTTTCTAAATTATAGGATCATGGAGTGGTTTGGGTCGGAAGGGACTGTAAAGCCCATCCAGTTCCACCCCGGGCCATGGGTAAGGACATCTCCCACTGGAACAGGTTGATAGTTTATTGTGTTGGAGGAAGCATTGCAGATATACTGCAGCACTGGACTGAGTTCAGGGGCAGTTCTGGGTGTTGCTAATGAAAATTTAGCTTTCCTTGCCTTGCTGTGCAAAACACAAGTGAATATACTTGCCTGTCCTGGGTGTGAAGTTCCTCCTTGAGACTTCTTCCTCCAGCAGCACAGGCAAGAATTCATGGGTTTTATCATAAATTGCAAACAGTCACCAGCTCTATGCATGCCTAAGAATAATTTGATTAGAGGCCTTTGAGGGAAATGTACATGTATTATCTTCAGTTTATAGAGCAAATACATTTAAAAAGCATTTAGATGATCAGTTTCCCCTAAGTCTTAGATACCTTATGGCAGGACTTTTGAACCTACCCAGTAAATATATAATTCGTCCTGAGATGCTAAATATTATTTTTAGTCTAAACATTGGGAAAGAAATATTTTTTCAAAGTTTATTAAAATGTTATACGAATATTTTTCAAATATAATTTATATTATCACTGGTGCATAACCTTTCAAATGAATAATTCACGGCAGCAAGTAGTCACTTTCGATAATCTATAGTGGTATATTATGTTGGTTCTGCTAAGAGATTAACACTTATGGCCTAAGGAATAAAACCAGAGAATCTAATCCATTTGCCTATTCACACTGGCAGTTATTTTCTTAAATTAAAACCTATTAGTTTGAATTTTGAATCTTAAAATTGAATAAGTTTTAACTCACTTTAGGCTCTTATAAAGCAGGATTATGATATATAACATATTACATGCAAAGAAGTATGCAGACTACTGACTTTCGGCACAGTTTTCCAATCACAGACACTGAAGAATGTTTCTAACAAAAATATATAGGATATTAAGCAGAGAAACGGTACCAAAATGCTATTTGAGGATGCAGGAAATAGGGTAGATCCTGTCTGTTAATAAATGGATGTTATAATTTTTCTGAAAAGCAACTGAATTTGAAATGGTTTTTCACCATCCATTATGATAGCACGTTTAGTGCAAAGGTAGGCAAAAATGCTACTTTAGTAATATTAGTTGGACTTAATCCACATCATGCTATAAAAGTACACGTTTAACTGTAAAAGGTGATGTAGTAGGTTTACCAGAGAAAACACAGGGATATATGAAAATGAGACAGTTTATGGCTGTTTAACTTCCATTTCTGTTCAATTAAATTTTAACTTCTGTAATGAGAAATGTTAGTGATGTGAAGGAAGCTGCCTCATGTGAATTAAACTTGTTCATAAACCCCTTCCTCTTCACCTCATGTTGTGGACAGTGAAAACAACTCAAACGTGTGAAGTATGATCTGCTTGAGAAAGTGTCAGTTTAGATGGAGACTGAGTCTTGGAGCAGGAAGGTTCAAAAGACGGGGATGTTGATTAAGGTACAGAAGCTAACAAGTAAACCAACTGCCCATTGATCTAAAAAACCCTCCAGCAAACCATAGACATAAGGAAGAATTTCTTCACCATGAGGGTGGAGAGGCCCTGGCACAGGTTGCCCAAGGAAGCTGTGGCTGCCCCATCCCGGGAGGTGTTCAAGGCCAGGTTGGATGGGGCTTAGGCAGACAAGGGAAGTGTCCCTGCCCATGGCAGGGGGATTAGAACTACATCATCTTTAAGGTCCCTTCCAACCCAAACTATTCTATGATCCTACGGAATCAAAACAAAAACTCTGCAACCCAAACCCTTGTTTTCTTGCGTTACACAGCTCAAAAGAGACAAGGCTCTATGATTTTCATTATGAGACAGCCGGTTTTAACAGCATTGTAAATAGCCCTCAAAGCAATTGCTTTCTACACTTCTAGTTCCAACAGTTAAGACAAGTGACAAATTAGAGAAATATACAAGATTATATAGTTAGTGGAGCTGCATCTGCCAAAACTGAATGGGAATTGGGTCATAAATGAACTTGGTTCAGACATTTGAGGGGAGGACCATTTAGGATGTGCTCCCACTATACAAGTGACTTGTAAGCATAATGTGAGAAAATGTATTTCCTTTTAGGTGATAGTGGCTATTAAAATAACTTTTTAAATAAATGATTTATTATACAGAATCATAGAATCATAGAATCACCAGGTTGGAAGACACCCACCGGATCATCGAGTCCAACCATTCCTATCAAACACTAAACCATGCCCCTTAGCACCTCGTCCACCCGTCCCTTAAACACCTCCAGGGAAGGTGACTCAATCACCTCCCTGGGCAGCCTGTTCCACTGCCCAGTGACCCTTTCTGTGAAAATTTTTTTCCTGATGTCCAGCCTAAATCTGCCCTGGCGGAGCTTGAGGCCATTCCCTCTTGTCCTGTCCCCTGTCACTTGGGAGAAGAGGCCAGCACCCTCCTCTCTACAACCTCCTTTCAGGTAGTTGTAGAGAGCAATGAGGTCTCCCCTCAGCCCCCTCTTCTCCAGGCTAAACAACCCCAGCTCTCTCAGCCGCTCCTCGTAAGGCCTGTTCTCCAGCCCCTTCCCCAGCTTTGTTGCTCTTCTCTGGACTCGCTCCAGAGCCTCAACATCCTTCTTGTGGTGAGGGGCCCAGAACCGAACACAGTATTCAAGGAGCAGTATGAAAATTGGTTTTGAGTTAATTTTTGGTTAAAAATGTTACAACTTTGTGGCACCTTATTATGGAAGCTATGGTACCTGCTAGAAGATATGATGGTTATCTGAACCCATAATTTGCAAAAGTATGGTGCCTATAATGTGTAGCACAGAAATTGCACGTCAGTGTTATCGTGAATGGAATAGGTGGCCAAGTCATACAAGAGTCAGATAGGTACATCAGTATTGGAATTTATATACTGTGTAGGCCAGCGAGAGATCTTTCTATTAATTTATCGCTTCCATTGTCAGAGATGCTTTGAAGATCCTGACAAAAAGCCTGTTGCAACAGGCTCCCACTTTTTCTGGATGAACAGGGAAAAATCTCTGAAAGTTGGTTTGTATCGTATGCAGTGCAGCTATTTTGTGACCCTGGGTAAAATGCCAGGATTGTACTTAAAGATTAGAGTCTGCTAATATTAATAAATCACCCAAATTATAGGGGCTGGTTGTTGCTTTTTTCGTGTCAAATAAATCCAGTGATTTAATTACAAGAAAGTATTTCATAAAGGAACAAACTTTTATTAGTCATTAATACACAACGAAAAGGTAATTAAATAACTTGAATCTGTTTTCTGAACCAGAATTCACTGTATACTTGAAAACTACTAGCAGAAGAGGTGAAGCAGATATTGTTGCAAGTTTTGCATAAAGAACAAAAGCTAAAGCTTTTTAAACTGCATCAGAAGGATAATTAGAATTACCACTGGGTCTTGTCGTTGTCCTGCCTCTGCAACCCACCCCCCTTCCTCAGCCTGATGTGATTTTGGAGCATGGTCCCTGATTGTGTGCTGAGAGAGAAAGCCTCTTTAAAAATAAATAAATAATTAAATTGGTGTTATTTTTGAGTCTGGTCTAATGTGCCTAAATCAGAAGTAAATGTATAATTAACCTTTCTTCATGATAAATTAACATTAATTTTCTTAGGATTAGTGGGAAATAGCATAATATAGGGCAGGTTTAGCATTCACAGTAACTGTCACATGGGACCTTTAACACTCTTACAGGATTAGTGCAGCCAGTGATTCATCCTGTTACCATGCACACAGAAATAGTGTGCAGCTTCTGACCATCAAAGAGGCTTTCCTAATTATCAGCTTTTACAAGTGAGCATAGAAAGATTAGAATATAAATATGAGGAAGATGGCTTTGGAGTTCTTGAGGGAACAAGATAAAATGCACTTTTTCCCCAGCGAGTAGTTGGATTTGGAAAGAAATTTTGCAGTATTGTTCGAGAACCCATCATTAGGAAGATAATTAATGAAAAGGCCTGTTGTTAGGCCAAAGAGAGTGTGGTGTCTGTATGTCTGTCTCTCTCTCTTTTACAAGGGCACTTCTTCCTTGTTGTATTAATCTGAGCATTCTTTATGCGAGGAAAAAGGCGAATAATTTTTGAAGACTGGGAAAGAACAGTTGAACTTGAAAAGCACTGGTTGAAAGTGAACGGCTTTGATGATATCGAGAAACACGCCAGCTCTGTGTAGGTAGTGAAATACACACCCAGCCATTAATTTTTGGAATCCCAGAACCCAGAAGCAGAATTCTTCTGCTTAAACACTTGAACCAAAGTAGGAAATGAAAATAGAGATGCTATAGAACCATCGTTCTGGTAAGACTTATTAGCCACCAGAAACTCTTCCCCGCGCTGTGCTGTGATTCATGTTTCTCAGAGGCTTGGTGCAGAAAACTGTGGTTCAAAAGTTAACTGCAGATGTAGTTTCCCAACTTGATGCTGCTGCCCCAGAGAGTGCGCGCAGACACTGACTGCGGCTCAGCCAAGGTAACGTGCTGAGCTGTTGTCAAACGTGCAACTCCATTATAGATCTGAGTCCACAGATGAGAGAGAAATTTTTCAAGCAGCTTATTCCACCTTTTTTTCTTATCTCTGTCCTTTACTGTAGACAGATAATTTATTGTCCGTAATACACCAACTGTGACCTGCTCAGCTGGGGCTCCTTTTGTGCCTCCTTTGCTAAAAATCAGCCCGTGGAGAAGGAAAATGTTGGGTCTGCACCACCGGAGCAATACCTCCGGAAGACAAAACATATTTGCAGCTCATCTGCTCTTAATATATAGGATTACCCATTTCCAACCTGGTGAGCTCTGCTTCATAACTCAGAAAGATATATTGTTGGGGTTCATGGTTCCTCTCTGAATACAGGAGACTGTCGTTTGGGCCACTAATCCATGTTGGCTACCAGTCATCTGTATTCTCCTGAACACATTCCCTTTCCATGCAGAGTTCTTGTCCATGTAGATTTCAGGAATTTAAAAGATTTGGCTGGGTTTTGTGGATGTCCTAGAGGTTTCGTTGCTACCGTGCAGGCTGTCATATGTCCATAAATCTCAGACATCTGGCAGTCCAGCTGGAACTTGCGTGCACATGAGATCTCGTATAGCCGTGCACAGCAAACACTGGGAGGAGCTGGATTCCCTCTCTCCACGTGTGCTACATAGTTGAGTTGTGCAGGGAAATATCTTGAGTTGTTGGACTGATTCACTGGATGTGGACAGGAGTGCCTGCTGTCATGTTTTTCTTCGTGCTTTTTTATTTTCCGTAAACCTGCTGTTTTGTGCAGGATGGCCTGGGTGAATTTAAGTGAGTAAGGTAAAAATTGTTGTTCTTGTGTAATATGCAGACTATTTGGAGGCCACGTATTTGAATACGTAGGGCTGGATTCTTATTATACGGACTGTAAATTTAGAGCACCTTTTGGATCTCAGTGTAGTTTTTCTGGGCTTACATCTTAGCAGCAGCAATCAACATGAGAACCATTTAATGGGACTTTCTCCATCCTCTTTCTTTTGCTATCCTGAATATCCATGTTTACCAGGGAAACCCAGAAGGCTGAACTTGTACAGCGTGTGTTGAAAACAAGCCTTTTTGTGCTTATTTTTCAAGAACAATTTATCCATAGGCTGTCACTGCAATGCTTTCAAGGGCGGTTTCATCTTGGGATATGGGCTGCTTTAAGTGCCAGTTGCACAAAGGCATCTTTAACATGTGCACTCTGTTTTATAGTTGGATTTTAGATTCGTGAACAGATACA
Organism: Phaenicophaeus curvirostris; assembly: GCF_032191515.1. NCBI lineage: Eukaryota > Metazoa > Chordata > Aves > Cuculiformes > Cuculidae > Phaenicophaeus > Phaenicophaeus curvirostris. Next base: position 9,216,532 of record NC_091400.1, on the reverse strand, counting down.
ATTTGCTTATTGTTTGGAATGGTTCCTTTCCTTTTATGTAAATTCTTCATCTTCTCTCAGACTCCCATACCTCTTTTATATGTCAAACAAGAATCTAATCATAGGTCAAGATGTCTATATGTGAAATTGAGTTTACATTGGGGCAGCTGGGTTTTGTTGTCTTTTAAATTACAAATTACACAGAAACCTAGAAGTGTTTTGTGTGTGTGTTCTGCTAGAGGAAGGCTATAGAACTGCATCTTTCTAGACAGATCCTCCTTGAATTCTGCACAAGGTAAAACCTACATAAAACTATGAATCGTGAAGCCTAAATGGTTGCATAGTTTATATATGTATTTATTTGCAAACCCATAGTCACACCTACACATAGCAATCAGCACTTTGTATAAGGTTGTGTAGTGTAAAGGTGTTAATTTTCGTCTTGTAGTGCCAGTGAGATGATGGCTTTGTGTTGTAATTAAATCTTTATAATCTCAAGAAGAAATTACTGTGCTCCAATCTGAAAAATTCATTGTGCAGCTAAATGCTTCTCTTTGCATAGAAACTGTTCATAATTAATAATCTGTTTGATGGATTATTAGTGCCAGACTGGATTGGCATCTGCATTTTGGACGTGATGTACCTGATTGTACAAACAAGTTATAACAACATGTATCAACTACTGTAATTATCATATTGCCACTGTTTTCTAGAGATGTAAAGATACATAATTCAAGCTGACAAGCCCAAAGATTTTATTGGAATGACCTATGATACCCTAACTTCTCATTAATATACAGCCAAATGCACAATATCAATTAAGTATAAGATACAACCTCAGGGTTTCTTAACATTAGCAGCAGTTAAAATTAATAATGCAACAGAAGTTCATGCTATTTTATTTTGCTACCATGTTGAAATGAAGAACTTCACAATATAAAATCTTTCTTGAAAATGTATGTTTTTAAATAGTCAGATCTTTTTTGTGTTTTCGATTTTTACATTAATATGGAGTAGGAGTAAATAGCATTTAAAATGAAGCCATTGTTTATTCACAAATCAAATAAGCTACCGACAGCTGCCCTAGTGGCTTCCTCATTCACTTAAATTAATGCCTAAGGCCTTGGGGTGAATAGTCTTCTGGGGAGAATGTGGGCATTTATTTTCGATTTCCATTCAATGTTGGGTCTTTTAATGCCAAATCCTATTTAATGTGCACATGTTATGTTGAACTGTGTGCAAATTTATTCTATGGACCACTTGACAGAATTCATACTATTAAAGTCACATACAATTTGTATTTGAAGAATAAGGTCTTTACTTCTCTTTTGAACAGACAGTGTACAATTCTGTCTTTATTTTAGTTTAAGATCTACATAACACTGAGAATAAGTCCTACACAATAGTAGGTACTTTTTAACTTAGCTGGAGGTTTGATGTTTTGGATTTGTTCCAAGCCCTGTCCATTTAATCAGGATTTTCCTGTGCCCTCAAATAGTGAGGCAGTGCTGTGATAGATACGGTTCAAGAACTTGAGGGGGAGGGTAGAGTTGCTAGGTTCAAGTATCCTTTTTTTTTTTTTTTCCTCTTCCCTAGTTTGAAACTGCCTAAATATATTCAGACATTTACATTATGTCAGATTTGCAAAATTAATTAGACCTTATGTCCACATAAGAGCTTACAATCCGTGACAAAAAGGAGATGAGAGAATGTAAGAGCGATAATGATTCTGTAACTTAGTGGTCAGCCTTCTCCTGGGGAAGTGGAGTAAAGTTCCAGTTCTGCTCCAAGGATCCCTTATGCCTTTAACAGAAATTATTCAATCGGATAACTGTCGCTATTTCATTTTCTGTCCTGACCTCACGTTAAAGTGACTGCATTTTTTGCAGCACCCAGTTTATTAAGCAAGTTCAAATAAATTCCAGCAGGGTTAAGCTTCTTAGGTCTGGCAGGGAGAACATTTCCTCTGTGAATCCTGAGGGACTTTGTTATCAACTAAATAGAAAGCTGCTCTGCCCCGTAACTGTGAGGTTATGGACAAGTGCAGAGACTGAAGTCAAAATACAGTTTAGTAACATGAGAATGCCAGTATGGCCATATCTGAAAGTCCAAAGTCTAATGTCAAAAATACAAGAACTTCAGGACTGTAAATAAAGTGGTTATGGACTTCATGCATTTCTCTTTAGTAGCATATGAGCAGTGGCCTGGAACTTAATAAGTTGGTATAAGTTTCCAGCTAAGAACCAGCACAGGTATGTTTGAAACATTATTGGAAAGCTGGTTCTAGATGGTTGCTAGCAGAGAACTGCATTCAAAGTTGAGAAAGACACCAATGCCCAAAAGATTGACCTTTTGACAGCCCTTCAGAGGGAATGCAGTTTTCCTTCTTTGCACTTGCAATTTTCATAGAATCATATAATTAGAATCATAGAATCATTAAGGTTGAAAAAGACCTCTAAGATCAAATCCAACCATCAGCCCTATGGTAAAGTCTAATCCTAGATTTGACACGAAATTTTTTTGACGGAAGAAATGGGACAACACGCAATGATCAATGTGATCCAAGTGAAGCCGCTTTATTTGGGGTTCGTTTTGCTTTTATAGAATTGTTTAACCTTAGCCCGCCTTCAACAGCCAGCTTCCTAATTTGCATGACACACCAGAGTCGTTATAACCTTTTATAACCTTGAGGACCCTGGCTATGGCTTCCCAGCTCCTCCCAGCCACAGTGCTTGGGCTGCTCATTGTATGCTGCCACCCAGCAATTCCCCCGTTTTCTTTTTGAGCGACACAAGCACCATTAAAAGCATCAAAACACCTAAAACTACAATAATGGCAATCAAGATAAACAATCCTTGCTTTAACGCTCCAACGAGCCATTTTCTTGACTTGTGACACAGCTTGAAGAGCTGCAACTCCTGGGGCTAATAAACCGGTGAAAAATTTTTCCTCAAAACTCCAAAAATGTATTGTATACTTGGTGTAAACAACGTTAACTTTCCCAAATAACAAGGTCCACCAACAGGTTTGCTGGGTATTCCGCCCCATGCTCTGTCACCACAGATTAGAAAATATCCGTGTGGAAGACCCTTTTCAGAACCGTTATTCCAAATTCCCTTTTCTGTCAAAGGACCACCCCAGTTTCTTCTTCCGATGTGAGGTCCTCTTGCTCGGTCGTCTTCCTTTCTTTCCAGGGCTTGATCCACTTTTGTGGCACCCAGCGAGGTCCAGTATCTGTTAGGACACAAGCATAACCTCTTTCTGTCATTTTTAGTTCAACAGGTCCTTTCCATTCACCTGAGTCCCAGTCTTTGTATTGTACCTTGATACCTTGCTGGTCCTGGTTATTCAATCCTGATTCCAGTGATAGATGCCACTCAACACTTTTTACTCCTAGATCTCTGATAGATTACACCTATTTTGCTGCTCTTTTGTTTCTTTCTGCTTTCTTGTGTCCATGCAAATTCTCAGTTTTGTATAAACATGCCTGAAGTGGAAGGTGAAGCATCCTTCTCATGTTATTTCTCTGCCTTGCCATTTCTACATTCTCTCCAATCCTGCTGGCATAGGTTAAGGCCACATCTCCTCTACTGTTTAATGTCCAGTCCCACTTCATTTTCTGGATTTAGAAAGGAAGGGTCTCAGCCACAGTAGTACTCCTCAAGCTTCAATTCTGCTGTGTTTTTTTCATTTAAAAGGTGAAGTCGGTGCTAACCCATGCTTCAGTTCCCAGATTTCTGAGTTTACACAGCAGCATGAAAATGAGACGACTTTTGAAAGCTTTGTTGAAGCCCTGCATAGTTCTCTTAATAGCATCCGTGTCATGACAAGAGCGTTGTCAATTTTAGGGGGTTTTACCACATTAAAAAGCTGTGAGCAGCATCTGAGAGGTGGAGGTTCTGTTGTTTCCTCAGTTATTTTTTGGTTTGGGGTTTTGATTCGTGTCAAACACCTCCACCCCAGCAGCTTCAACAGGACAATCTTCCATTTGCTATATATGCACTTTGCTTTTGGAAGGTTATCTTTGCAACCATAGGGGCTGGGAAACACTAGACAAATTTGTCAAGAGCCTGTATACCTGAAGGTATGTATTTCAGTTCCTCTGGAGGTACTCAGATCAAAGTGGCTTTCAGAGTTGTCACTTTTCCCCAGCTACCAGTATCTTCAGATGAGCTGGGTTTGTTTGAATACCTCTAGAAAAAGCATTTTTTTTTTGAGAAGTATGACATTAGGTAACCCAGTATACCATTTTGCTCTTAGTGTGCTTTTTATTTTCTTAAGAGCTTCTACTCCAAACGAATTAGTGGTTGCGATTTCTCTCTTGCCAAAGAGCTTCCAGCTGAGCCTGTACTTGCTGGAATATCAGCTGTCCTTGCTTGCCTTTTTAATACTGTAACTGTGCCCAGGGAAATGGTAAAAAGTGGGCAATACTAAAATTCTGTGCTTGTGAGAAGGGATGTGCTTGAAGGTATGCTTGAAAAACTTACAAATCTGTGTTTCAGTAATCATATTTGCATACTCAGCATTCTTCTTGATTTTGATGAGCATTGGCTTAAACTCCAGGGCCTCAAGTAAGTATCTGCATACATAGTTCTTGTTTGAGCCCCTGTGTTTTCATCCTTTTGGGAACTTAAATACTTTGGATCTGAACATAAGCAAAGAAAATCATTTACAACTATCAGTCACAAATAAGAAGAATCTTTCTTTACAATGAAAAGATGTTATCAGGATATAAAATGACTAGTTTCTGCTGGAGCTGGTTTCAGAGTCAGATCTGTAATACATCTGGCTGGTACAGTCGTTTCATGGTGCTTTCTCCAGTCCTGAGTGTGCTGAACGAAGGTTAGACCAGGTGATCTCTTGAGGTCACTTCCAACTTGGGCCGTTCTATCATCCCAGATAAATTCCAAAGGGAATTAACTCAAACTTACCTGTTCCTAGGAAGTCCGTTACCCGTTCTTGTGCTAGAGAAGGAGAGAATCTCTCTCTATTTGGCCTTTAGCTTTCTGCTCCCTGACAAGGTGGCCTCTGTGCACCGTGAAGAGGATGCTTCACCTCTCACATGCTTCTTTGCCTGAGGGCTTTTCATGATACAGATCCTTATCAGTTCATTATGGTATGCTGAAATTCGAAGTCTCAGAATGGACTGGACTACAAAAGGAATAAGAAATTTACGTTAGCTCTTATCCCAACTAGCCTCTCATTTGAATGCATGAATGACAAATTCCATCTTTTCTATTGCCTGGGATATTGATTTCCTTTTTAAATTCCTCTTTCAGGATACATATCTATTTTCCCTTCATTGCTCTTTTATGCACCTGTTTAAGCACAACACCAACAACCCTTAGGCTTCATACACAGAAAACAAATCCTTTGTGAATTTTTAATTAACCTGTCTATATGACTTGAACTGAATAAACAAAATTTCTTGCATATATTTCCATTAACTGGCCTTTTGTATTCTCATAGATCTAAGCAAAACCTTTCTGGGAGAAGACTCAATTAGCATTTCGATCTCTGTTTCACTTGAACAGTTCAGCCATGTTTTTTAAGAATGTAGTCTTTTGTCTGCAGATAAACACAGAATTAAAATCCAAGCCAATATATCAACTAAATTAAAACTGGACAGATTACCCATACCCATGTTACCTATAGAGCATGTTTCCTTCTTGCAACCTGATGACTTAACCTCAAAAGTGACCGTGTGTGGTACTTTGTTCTAGTAGTAGCATAAGGAAATGACTTCCTAGGTGCTTGGGTGTATGGGATAAAGTCCAGGCTGGAATCTCACACCAAGAGGAGATGGGAGTATATGTTAAACTTCCTTTATATAGGAATAGTCTCTTCCAATCTGTATACTTTTTTTCTGTTGGTCCCCTTTCTGAGAACATTGACATAGAAGAAAGAAGTCTATAAGCAGATGAAAGCTCCTAAGTGTTCTTCTTGGAAACTCCTTTTTATCAGGAAAAAATTGACTTGTATAGATCCATGCAGTAATAGGCAGAAATGAGAGTATGGATTTCTATGAACACAAATTACGTGTGCTGCTGTTTTAAACAGTGCTCTCCAAGACATGATTATATTTTTTCAATAGACTGTAACTCATTTACTCAAGCATAAATGTTGTTTTATAATGACAATCACTGTCATTCATTCTGGTGTTCCTGTGTACAGATGTAAACAGATCAGTTCATTTTGGTTTTTAATTTGTCTTATGTTTTCTCTGCTGTGTTATAATTTAAAAGCAATAATTAAGTAAAGATGTTGCACTGTATTATTCTAACAGGCTAAGGGAAATAGCCTTAATTCCAGTGTTCCATATTCAAACAAAACAGTGATAAATATGGTGGTAATAGCATGAACACCAGTTGTTTTTCGTATTAAAAATGAATCCAGCAGCATTCCTTTACTGTGGTTAGCCTTTGAGTCTGCAAATAAACATCCCACATCGACCTCGGATGTAGGCAAAATGCAGTTGACTAACTCTGCAGGCAGTTTATAAACATATTTTGATAGGTGTGTCCTTCTAAATCTTATATCAAATCAAATGTGTCACACAGCCTGACCTAACGTAGCTCAAAGCAAACTAGCACATGCAGAATTCACATACGCCTTTGCAGGAGAAATACAGTGTCTTTGTTTGTACCTTGTCTGCCGCTCTCTATCTTTTCATCTTTACCATAATGCCAAAGATGTTTTACACTTGTAGTCCAAAACACTTCACCAATGTAGTTCATAATCAAAGAGCTTTTGACCTTTCCAGAACTACTGAGGTTCACTTGTTTGTTTGTTTTAAGGGCTTTTAAATTCAATGTGATGTGCATGCCTGCACAGATGAATAGAGGTTGAATTTTGAGGCCCTTTACTAATTCAGAGTTTCCACTAACCTGGAATGCCTTTAGAATATGATTTTTGGAGTAGAGATTTCCTTGAGTGAACCGAGACCCGCATTTTGCTAGACATCTGGAAACAAAGACTTCCTTTTATATCTGAAGTGTTTTTCAAATACCACATCACTAACATTCCTACTGTTGTCCTTTGCTGTTCTTTCAACCACTCGCTTGGCTGGAGTGTAGTTACCATGATGAGAAATTATAGAAGCAGTACTTTGACACAGCTTTTTTTGGCCTGGAGAGGCTATTGTTGTACTGATAGCTCTAGAACTGTGTCTGAGACTTTCAGAGTCTTTGGCTGGTGTTAAGCTGCTTTGCTTTTGTCAGCATCCCTTTTTGGCGAGGAGGACATCCATGTGAGCATCCCTGTGGGGTTACTGGTTCTTGTGGCTCTCAGTATCAAACACGCAGGTGTAAAACCTGCAGCCACTTTGCTATGTAAACAGCGTTGCATAGTGCTTTCAGAACACTTCAGTTTATAACCTTTTCTTGAAAACCAACTCCCTTAATGATATTTAAACATGGATTCCAGATGAGACGGTTAAATATACCTGCCCCTTGGGAAATTAGCAGTGTTTCTTCTTCTTTATTCATGACTAAGTGCCCTGTGCCATTTTTCATGCTCTCCCTCCCATTGTCTGTCATTCTCTCTCTGTACACCATGTTACAGCAGAATGCTGTGTTTTGGTGCTTAGATTCTCATGAGGTAAGGGAAGAACAGCATTATCAGCTTACCTACTGTAGCAGCTGAACAATGTAAAGTCTCACTGCGCTTAATCGTACCTACAAAATGTTACTCTTCAGCAGTATGTTGTGTTTCACATTCATCTGTATACCTAGTGTGTGTACGTATGTGGATGTCTCCATATATTGGCACGTTTATGCACAATAAAAACATGACCTGTTAATTGTCCTTTTGGTAGAAATGTGTAATTTTTGACTGGCAAAGTTTCCCTTTTCTTCTTAAATTTTAATTATTTTTTAAAAAATTTTACATTTCATTCCAAGTCAAGGATGACAGGCTGAGAGAGTTGGGCTTGTTCAGCCTGGAGAAGAGAAGGCTCCGAGGACACCTTAGAGAAACTTCCAGCATTGAAAAGGAGTCCAGGAAAGCTGGGGAAGGACTGTTTACAAGGGCTTGTAGTGATAGGACTTGGGGCAATGGGTATAAACTGGAAAGGAGCAGATTTAGACTAGGCATAAGGAGGAATTTCTTCATGATGAGAGTCATGAGGCCCTGGCCCAGGTTGCCCAGGGAAGTTGTGTCTGCCCCATCCCTGGAGGTGTTCAAGGCCAGGTTGGATGGGGCTTTGAGCAACCTGGTCCAGTGGGAGGTGTCCCTGCCCATGGAAGCGGTGTTGGAACTGGATGATCTTTAAGGTTCCCTTCCAACCCAAACCATTCTATGATTCTATGAAGGATGGATTAACTGAACAGTTTTTAAAAATAAATGGCATCTGTGTAACCATGAGTTTTGGTTATGGATGGAAATATCTTACGTCGTTTGCCAGCTGCAAAGTGGTCTGCCTTGGTTTTTAGGGTAGGTTTGTTTGAAATATTTGCAACAGGAAGTTATACGTCGTGAACTCTGATTATCATTCTGCTATTAAGAGCATATGTCATGTATTGGGCATTCAGTTCTCTATGTTTCTAGTTTATTTGGGCACTGACTGTTCCCTAGGCTCTGAAGCTGATATATAAAGACCTACAGAGCAGACCCGGTGCCATCAGACTTCTTGGCAGGGTGTTGCCATCTACACGTGCTTCTTGGTTTCACAAACCCTTGCCTACATATAAATATATATCTCCTTCCTCTTAACTTCTTCATTCCTTGAGGTTTGTCATTACAATGCATACCTGGAAGGAGGTCAACTTTTTTTGAGGTCTGTTCTATTCAAGCAGGCTTCATTTGTTTTTTCAGAAGTGTTTTGGATTACATGCCATTGATATTACTTCTGTGCAATGCAGCACAAAGCTGAATCGTATTGATCTCTGTTTTCTTTACTGTCCTTTCATCTTTTTTAATCTATACTTCAGGGAACCACATTGTAATAATGAAAAACAATGCTTTATTTATCAAATTAATGTAGACAGTGACCTGGCCCTCTATTAACATTTGTAATATAGCTGGGGCATAATTTATACAAATCTATGTTACTTGCTTAGTAAATTAAGTTCCTATTACAGAAGAATTAATCGTTCATAGTTGTTATTGACATATACCTTTCTGCTTTCAAAGACAGCATATTAAAATAATACCTACTTAAGAATAGTATGCGTAAGAATATCATAAATCTATGTATGGCTGAATGCCTAGCGGTTCTTACTGCATTGAAATATCTAGATGTATGGTGGCTTAATGACAGTGTATATATGTGTGTGTGTGTGTGTCTATGTATACATATAGACACACACTTTCTAACCTGTACATTGGTTATTGATTTTTCACCTATTTAGAATTATAACTAACAGCAAAGTAGACTTAAAGTAGTCTTTGTCATGCTCTATAGTGTTGTGTGTTGGTTTATGGATCATTGTTTTACCACTGGCACATGAAGTGTTCAGACCTTTCAAGTTTGTTTCCTGAAAAAAAAATCATGCTCATTTTAAGAATAAAAAACTGGGTTGAGAGCTCATTTCAACTGTCCACATTTGAACAAGATTAACCTTGGCTTCCTTTATAAATGTTAGTGGGAAGTCTGTCAGACTGGGAACATGACTTTGATGAATCACTAACTGCATGAAAATACAAGTTTCAAATTTACTCAGGACATCATTCAAGGCTGGTTGGGATTTCTTCAGTAAAATGCACAAATAAAATTTCTTAACAATGTGTAAAGTTATCTGAAAAATTTATTACAATTTGGATTTTGGGACCAAAAAAGAATGATTCTTTTCATACTGCTTAGGACAACACCTGGGTCCATTTATTTGCAATGTCAGCTAAGTCTTCATGATATATTACAATTTCATATGGAAAGATGGTCCTATGATTAAGAAATTAATGGAGGACCTAAAAATTCTGTTCAAGGTATCTCTTAAATCCCATGTGAATACTGAGATTTCATATGTGGTCTGACCAAGTCATAAATACTTTTCCTGTGCCTAGAGTCTCTAACTATAAATTAGAACTATAACTTTGCCCCTCTGAGAAATTAGGAGTATAAATGATAAATTCATTAATAGCTTGTGACAGCAAGAAGTGTGTAATGATTAAAACCACCAGGAATTTCTCAAACATCAAATATAAAAATCTATATATAAATTTGTTGATTTGAACTATGATTTGTCTGGTTCACATCAAATACAAACTAAATTTTGCAATAAACCATAATGAAATCTCATCGACTTGCTGGATTTCATCAGTCTTTTTTTTTTTTCTTTTTTTTTTTCCAGCAGCTTGAGTCAAGAGTTGATTTAATTTTAGCTTAAAACAACTGTGGATAGTGGGACAAAATAATCTTGTAGGAAGATTCCAAAATTCCCTGCTCTGATGCTGAAACCTGACTGCATTTGGGAAATACTCTGTGAGGTGGACAGAAAAGTTGTGTAGCACGCAAAGCAGCCACTCTCTGCAGCAGCCTTCCAAGAGCAGGATAGCAGTCGAGTATTTAGTGTACTGACATGATGTGATCTGAATTGGTTTTAACTGATGCATTTCTTTCGTACTGTGACTTGAGCCAACTGCAGCTGGAGTTCGTAGAATCATAGAGTCAGAATGGTTTGGGTTGGAAGGGACCTAAAAGATCATCCAGTCCCTTGCTTTATGCCTGCCTTTGTTTGCTAAAGACAAAGTAGTAGGCACTATCTCTGGCCCCAGAAGAAAACATTCTCAGAGGTCTATGTGAATAGATGTCCTCTTTCTCCATCCATCACTGCCTCCTGGGGCATCTTCTGTGCCCCTGGTGATTCCATGCTTCCTCTCTGTTTATATTAATATTCTTTGCCATCCTCAGTGGTGGGGAAAAATCTCAGTTCTTGCATCCGGTTATTTTTTTAAAACTCTGTGAGTAGAAACATAGGAAATAATTCATTTTTGGCAGGCTAGTGGTTCCTTTACTTAGTAAGCTTTGTGTATCGTTTACCAGATCACATTCAAGCTCTTGTTTCTACCTTTAAACCTCAATTGCTTTCATTCTCTCCTACATACATATTCTGCTCAAACTGCCTCTGCCCATGTTATCACATCCTTCCGTTTTGCTTTTCATCTTCTTGTTTTTCCCCAAGCTGCCTCTTCTGCCTCCAAAATCTTCGTTTTCATCCTCTAAACTCTTGTGCCTTGTCTTACTTGTCATTTTTTGTTTGTATCTCCAAGGCACAAAACTTACCCAACAGTATGTTTACTAAAGATCTGTGTTAAAAGGGGGACTTGTATGTATAATTATATTTCAAAATAAGTTATTTTTCATAGTAGATTAATGTGATTTTTTTTAATTTTTTGATTGATCCAGATGTTGTATAATGAGACAAAGCATTTCACGAGAAACTCCTTTTAGTTTCTGAGCTAAAACTGTTTGCAGGCAGGAAGAACAGTGTGAGTTTAAAGGAAAACATAAGATATTCAAAGAAAAATGTTTGATAAATTTGAAGAAGGTCATTCCAATCTATAACACAATTTTAACTTACCCTAACGACCTGTAATTTCCTTCTTCTGAAATGTGGACCTATTACATTAATCAAATTGACATTGTCATGACGTATTACATTCATTAAAGGGGTGATTCTTTTATTCTAGTGAGTTTACAGTTCAGAGTCCGTGCTATATATCCAGTGACAGTGCTGTACAGAAAATTAGAATTTTGTATAGGTTTCCACCACCTCCCCTATTGCTGAGCCAGAACAGCTTTTGTTAAGATTTGGCATTAATATTATACTGTAGTGTTTCAACAGCTAAATAGAGCAATTTTTGAACAAGACATATATAACAGTGCATACTGCGAAGTATTTAAAATGTATTGAATAATACTAGATCAAGCACCAATTTGTTTTATTGTCTGTTGTTTGCTTTCAGCTATTGTGCTGGAAACTGATTTGAATAAATGTTTCTTTCTTCCTTTCTATGAGCCAGATTCATAAACCAAAGTTGATCTTTATAGCCATTTGTTTTTACCAACTCAATAAAGCTTGATAGATCGGTCCTGATGAGTAATTCAAGTATGTATCCAGGATGATCTGTGTCATGCAATGCCTGTGCCATCTTACACCCAGGCAACCAAGCTTTAAAATTTTCACAGGGCACTAGTGGAATTGCTGGTGAATTAAAAAAATCAACTAATTTATTGCTTCTGAAGCAGCAGGTTTGTCCACTTGCCATTGTATATCTGTGGCTGAAAACATGACAATAAATATATTATTGGAAATCAGCAAAGATTAGGGCAAGTTTTTAGAAATTTTTCTGCTGATGTTTTTGTCTATTTTCCACTAAAAAAAAAAACAAACAACAAAACTATAATGTTCATCTGTACAGTAATCGCCCTATTCTGCCTCATTTGATTTATGCATGTGTTAGGGATTTAAGAATAGAAAGATTTATGCGGTGGATCAGAATGGGTGTACATGTATCCCTGTCTGACAGGAGCCAATAAAAGCTGCTTTCTGGGACATTTTTGTGCCTTTTTCCTCTCCATTAAATGACAGTGTAACAATACAGGTGTGTATGTGGCATGGTATCATTTAATTTGCTGTTAGAATAGGTGGAGGCAAGATGGGAAATGGTAATTAAGAACTGAACCTTTCTGCTTGTAAATTCAGTGTTTGTGAGTGAGTGGAGACTTCTCCATAGGTGCTATAATCGTCCTCTTCTCCCACTTAATATATAGATGTCTATTATGAATTGTTTATGCAGAGAAAGAATTAATAACCTCATTTTTTTCTGTGATGCTTAGAGCTGTAGAGTGGATTTCCTGTTCTGTTTTGGTCTCTTCTGAACATGGGAAAAGTCTATGAAATGAGGCAGAATTTGACATTTTTCAGTGAGCCAGTAATGTTACTTCAGATTTTTGAGAGTCTAAAGAATGTAGTTCATTGTATAATCTAATTACATTGAGCATTTCACTCTCAAAGTTCATGGGAAACTCCTAGACGGGGAGTTTACAATAGGTGTACATGATGGCTGCACACTGACACTGAAATGCTGAAAGTGATTCCTGCAAAACGTATCATCTCCTGTCACTCTGTGTAAGAATGATGGAGATGATCCACATATGAATCATGTTTATTACATAACATTCAAGAGCCATTTGGGAACGAGGTCCCATTCTGCCAGGCTGTGCGCAAACACGTGGAATACAAGATAAACCGTATCCTGATGAACTTACAAAGTAAATCACTAGGGTAGACAGAGGGACAAAGCATGCAAGCAGTGAAGAGTGTGATAACTGCAAACACTATTTTAGTCATAGCACTGATTGATTTAATTTTATTAAACCTGCAGGTTAGCGAAGACTTGTTTTTCTCTCTTAAATGTCCACTATAACTGCATTTAATCAAGGAAAGGGAAGTAGAATGAGAAGACAAGTTGGCCCGACATTGATAGAAATCCTGTTCAGAAATTGTTCAGGAACAGTTCATCCATGTGAAAATATGATCCTTGTAAGATTGCCAAGGTCATTGAGGCCTGTGGTGATCTGATGAGTAAATGCTGGTCACGCCTGGAGGCAGCTTAGGTTCTCAACTCAATTCTTCAAAAAATGTAAAACAGTTTTACAGGAAAGAATATTTGTCATTAGTATGTCAAGTCCATTTCCTCCTTGTTTTCTTTGTGCCCTTTTCAACAACTCTGTACTCCTTTATATACCTGTCAGCTGTCCTAGATGTGCGCTAATGGCAGAAGGGCTGGTACTAGTTTGCATTCTGCCATTTGGGAGGTAGCTGAGCTGCCTCATGGGATGTGATGACTTGCATACATAGGAGTCTTTTGTACCAGTCTATGTTCATACTAATGGTTACTCCCAGTAGATTACAGCAGTGTGGCCACCTTAATGAGATATGCCATCCTGACGTGCATTTGCAGCCCAGAAGGCCAAGCATATCCTGGGCTGCATCGAAAGAAGTGTGGCCAGCAGGGTGAGGGAGGGGATTCTGCCTGTCTACTTGGCTCTCATGAGACCTCACCTGGAGTCCTGTGCCCAGCTTTGGAGTTCTCGGCACAAGAAGGACGTGGAGCTGTTGGAGTGGGTCCAGAGGAAGCCACAAAAATGAGGGTTGAAGCACCTCCCATATAAGAACGGGCTGAGAAGAGTTGGAGTTGTTCCACTCAGAGAAGAGAAGGCTCTGTGGGGACCTTACAGCAGCCTCCCAGTACTTAAAGGGGGCCTATAGGAAGGATTGGGGACAGACTTTTTGTGAGGTCTGTTATGACAGGACAAAGAGTAATGGTTTTGAACTAAGGGAGGGGAGATTTAGACTGGATGTAAGGAAGAAATTTTTGACTGTGATGGTGGTGAAACACTGGCACGGGTTGCCCAGGGAGCAGCCCATCCCTGGAAACATTCAAGGTCAGGTTGGATGAGACTGTGAGCAATCTGATCAAGTTGAAGATGCCCCTGTTCCTGCAGAGTGGCTGGAGTGGATGACCTGTGAAGTTTCCTCCCAACCCAAAGCATTCTATGATTCTATGTCTGGATGAAAATATACGGTAGTTCAAGACATTAGCGTGGGAACAGGCCAGATTCTTTAATGAGAACTGTCCTAGGTTATTAGAAAGATCAATCCTTCCATTGCTGGTCCTCCACCATTCCAAATGCTGATTTGCCCTCAACCATTAACACATGCAAGTCCCCAAAATATTTGGTGCAACTTGAATATATCTTTTCACCTAAACATACTAGGCTCAGGGAAATAGTTAATACAGAATATTTTGTCCCCCACAACTTCTGGAAAACCTTACTATGTTTACTTCAGTGCAAACGTGTCTTCGTTCTGTAGTATACCTTGATGTTTGAATTTGCACATGATTTAACAACCCTACAGCATTCATATTTTCTTTGATCCCCTTGCTTATTAAAAAATGCAAATCTAAATTGTATCTTATTAATGTGCTTCTTTGTGCTAAAGCTGTGGGGGGTTAAAATCCCAGCTTTGGTAATGTATTTGGATTCTTAATGTGCAAAGTGCAAAGAGAGCTAGGCTTTCTGCAGGCCATATTTTCTAATCAACTGTTATGAAAAAGATTTTTATTGTGCTTCTATTTCTTGCTCTCATGGAATTCTACAGAAATAAAGAGAGTAATGACTTCATTGTTATCCAAAAAAATATTTTTCAACCATGGATAGACATCCTTAGTATTTTGCTGCAATTTCTTCAAAATGACAATGAGGAATCTTGGATGAGAGTTCAGGAAAAAAAACATGTATCTTAAATACATGAAAGCCTTTTAGCTGGTTGATTTGAAGAAAACAATGAATTTTTTGTCACAGACCTAGGGCCTGGATTTTGTCATAGTAAACAGTGGTCACTCATTTTTCCAGTTAAATATAGTAGCTTTTAGGTACTGAGTACATCCTTTCGCCGTATAAAAAAAAGCAAATGCTGTAAAATTACTGATGCATTTAAGGCCATTAAACTACTCTTTATATTTCCTTTTTGCACAACTTGACCTATCCCTTTGCCCTGGTAAAAGCTTTCTCTGCGTGTTTAATGGCTTTTTTTCTTAGTGTTACTGCTTGTTTTCTGTATTGCTTCTTATGCGTCTGCTTAACTTATTGGGGATTTGGGTGGATCACTGTGACTGAGGATTCTGCATTGCATAAAAATACTATAGTAACACGTAAAGCACCTGTGAGATTGGTTAAAAGAAAGTGGGAAAATGGTAAGCTTCATTACTTCTTCACAACTTATTTTGTTGCAAGATTTATATAGCAGCCTTCCAGTACTGAAAGGGGCTCTAGGAAAGCTGGGGAGAGGGGCTTTTGATAGGGAGAGGACAATGGAGAATGGTTTTGAGCTGGAAGAGGGGAGACTGGGATGAGGTACTAGGAAGAAGTGTTTTCGGTGAGGGTGGGGAGGCCCTGACCCAGGTTGCCCAGAGAAGTCTTGGCTGCCCCATCCCTGGAGGTGTTCAAGGCCAGGCTGGATGGGGCTTGGAGCCCCTGATCCAGTGGGAGGTGGCCCTGGCCATGGCAGGGGATAGAACTGGACGGGCTTTAAGGCCGCTTCTCACCCAAACCGTTCCATCATTCCATGATTATCATAATGCTTCTATTTTTCTGGGCCACTGCAGTGAAGCAAAATCACCAGAAATTTGGTTTATCTTCTCAGTTGGGTTGCAGATTTGTTTTCCTTCTTCTAGAGTTGCAAAAAACCAGCCAAAGACTGCCAAGAACTTAGGCCTCACTTCCTGTGCCTGTGTATTCCTTGATGATCTGTATTGGAGATGAAAAGACTAATTTTTGGCTTTGAGAATGACTGTCCTTTAGGATCATCTAAATAGAACTCAACATAACTCGACAAGCATTTTTGGAAGGCACTTTAAGATGTTTGGCTGGTAACACATAGTGTATTAACAAATGACATAGCACCAAAAAAAAAAAATCTTATTTCCTTTTTAGTTTCAAGTTAACTTGTGTCTTGAGTGGAAAGGAAGAAAAGCACACAAGAAATGTTACTTATTTTTTTCCTTCTGATGGCCTGAAAACACTCCAAAATCTTGATGAAATTCATTTTAGAGTGCTCAGAAAAGCTGGAGCTGTTGCTATACCATTAGCAATTATCTTTGAGAATTCATGGAAGAAAGAGGGGATCCCAAGGGCCTGGGCAAAGACTAACATAGGAGCTACCTTATTAAAAAAACCCATATATATATATATATACACACACACACACACCCACACCATCAGTAAAATAAACCTGGGAAAAAGTCCCAGGGAATTATGATCTTGTTCCCAAGCACTCGGTGCTTGGAATGATGATAGAATAAGGTATTAAAAAGAATTGATTTAAAAGCATCCAGGGGATATAAGGTGATAAGGAGGGTCAGTGTGGATTCATTAAGAACAAATGTCAAAGCAGTCTAATATCCTTTGTGACAGGGTAATTGTCAATTGGTCTGAATTGTAGTATGTGATGTTTAGGTTAGGTGTTAGGGAAAAGAAATACAACTGTAGGTAATACCCTGGAGGCTGTAGCATCCCTTCCAATAGGCGATATAGACAGATATTTTGCGAAGGATGAGCTCAGTTTGTCTGGGCACATAAAGATGAACTAAATGTCCAGTACAGTTCTTTCCACTCTGGAATTTCTCTAATCTTGTTGAGGTTCCACAGTACAATACTGTAAAATTGTAAAATACTTGACACAGGGGTTTTCCTGAATTAATTCGTTAGTCCTTGTCATAGGAAGGCACAATGTTTTTTTCCTGACATTTCTTATGGAAATTAACCTCTCAGGCAGGTAACTTTTATCCGCAAGCACTTTTTCATGTTCAGTTATATATTTGTGTGGTGGCTCACCCACCATATGCAGGCCAGGGCATTGTTTTCAAATACCTCTCTAAATCAGCAAACCTCTGTGTCCTTGTGGAGCCCATTGGATGACAGTGAGATGAGTATGACTGTAAGAGCTCTGCCTATAGTGATCAGATTACAAGATCTGTTGGAACGGGTCTAGGGGAGGCTACAAAGATGATCAGAGGGCTGGAGCACCTCCCATATGAGGACAGGCTGAGAGAGTTGGGCTTGTTCACCCTGAAGAAGAGAAGGCTCTGGGGAGACCTTAGAGCGACCTTCCAGTGCATAAAGGGGTCTAAAAGAAAGCTGGGGAGGGACTGTTGACAAAGGCTTGTAGTGATAGGACTAGGGGCAATGGCTATAAACTGGAGAGGGGCAGATTTAGACTAGACATAAGGAAGAATTTCTTCACAATGAAGATGGTAAGCCAGTGGAACGGGTTGCCCAGGGAAGTTGTGGCTGCCCCATCCCTGGAGGTGTTCAAGGGCAAGGTGGATAGAGCCTTGGGCAGCCTGATCTAATGGGAGGTGTCCCTGCCTATGTCTAGGGTGTTGGAACTGGATGATCTTTAAGGTTCCTTCCAACCCAAACTATTCTATGATCATTTAATCAATTTTAAACTGGATTAAAGAAAAGAAGAAAAACCCCTATGTCTGTGTGTACTGTTCATTTCATTTTATCCAGCGTTTGAACAGAAGGCCCAAAGTACGAAACTACTGTATCATGGATTCCCACTGGTGGAAGTTTTGCTATTGTGTCCATTCTTTATGCATTCTGCGAGAGTATAAAGCCATGAACTGTATCCATTGTATGCAGCTAAAATATAAAATCAAATTTTGCTTTAGTCTTCACTGTTACAGTTATCTCATTGCTCTTGTAAAATAACGAGTGAACGCACCCTATTTGTCTTAAAGCAGCAGATCTATATCTAGTTAATTTGTGGATAAATATGGGTTTCTGCTATTGATGTTTCTTTATCCACACAAAGTGGTTATATTAATACTGAAACATTATTAATCAATAGGTAGCTCTTTAAAAATACATCACTAAGACTAGCCAATTACCTTTAAGTATATATCAAAGGCAACAGAGCAATTTGACTTAAAATCATGGTCCATTAGAGAGTTCCAAATATTTTAATTATAAATATTTTTTTAATTACAGCAAAACTTACAAAGAAAATATAAATTTCTCACTTTGGCCTCAAAAAAAATTAAAAAAGCCTGGGCTGATTCTTCAGTTTTTCAGTTGTTTTGGGTTCTTTTTTTCATGCAGGAAAGTTCAAAAATATGATTAAATTCATCTTAGTCTCTTGAATTGAAATTATGTGTTATCTCATACTCTTTTTTAAAAAGGTTTACTCTGTAAGATCACAGAAGTAAGTTATAAGGACAGATCATGTTGTTGAAGGTTATAGTTCTCCTTGGTTTTATAACCCTAATTAACTCTATTGACTTTCAGTGACATTACAATATTTCCCCCTCAACCAAAGGAAAATGTGACCAAAGCATACAATTTACCTGTAAATTCTCAGAAATATCCTCTTGATTCAAAGAATATAGGCTGTAATTTTGGGAAGCATACAGTGTAGTTTTTATACCTTGCTGAAAGTTTAAATACCTGTTTGAAATAGAAAACGTACTCTGGCTTATTTATGGAGCTTATTACTAACGCTTCTGCTTTAGGAAAGGAATATGTTGGCTGAAGTATTGTGTTGTGTTTTACAATCAGATGAGAAGCTGTATATTTTCTTTCCAAATTATCTTACCATTTTTCATATGAATTTCCTCATTTAAGTAGACTATTTCCCCTCTGGCTCATGTCCCTCGACAATTACCCAGCATAAGCAATCTAGAAGGTGTAGCTGATTGTCATTCAAAGCAAATGAAATCTTTAGGTGAACATTAGTCACTCTTTTAGACATGTTAGCTTGAAGTGGAAGCAGTCAATTATAGAGTAGAGGCTTTATGGCTACATTATTACCATCCTACTATTAGGTTTTCAGCAGTAGCATTCTGTTTGATCGATCCACGCCAAGACATTGATGGATAGTTTTGTTCTTCAAATGTCAAATATGTGGGACTTTTGTGCTTTATTTATTTACTGGTGTGCTACTGTACTGTGGATAGCTCTCCTTTCTACATCATTCTAGCTTTAACAGCTAATCATGATTCATTTTATTTGAAGTTTTAGTGTTGATTTCAGTAGTGTTCTTAATCTCTCTTATGCTCTTGAATTACAGAGGAAACTATACTATTGTCTTGGATGTACACTTAATCAGATGTGTGAAAGTCGCACAGTTATTTGAGGGGCGTGGAGAGCAGGAGTTGTTGCTGATTGAGAAATGCAAGTGCATGTTGATATCCTGTGTGTAGTGAATGTTGAGATTCTGTTCTCACTGCAATGCTTCTGTGTGTTGTGCACAATTAGGCTCTTTATTATTTTGTGTCTCTCACACTTGATAGTAATTTTAGAGCATCACTAGTTTCAAGGTGCAGATTTACTTTAGGTCACAGGCTTTAATCTGAGTACCATTTTTTAAATAGCTATATATATTTCTAAGTGTATTCAAAAGTAAAAATACTGCTATTGGCACAAAAAAATAAATATAAGAGCAGACTCTTTTTTGATATTGGTGGGGATGAGGAAGCACGTAAATAAAACAAAGAGCAATGGGTCCAGAGGAGGGCTACTAGGATGATCCAAGCGCTGGAGCACCTCATATGAGGACAGGCTGAGAGAATTGGGATTGTTCAGCCTGGAGAGGAAAGGGCTCTGGGGAGACCTTAGAGTGACCTTCCAATACATAAGGGGGGCTACAAGAAAGCTGGGGAGGGACTGTTTACAAAGGCTTGTAGTGATAGGACTAGGGGCAATGGCTATAAACTGGAGAGGGGCAGATTTAGGCTAGACATAAGGAGGAAATTCTTCATGATGAGAGTGGTGAGGCACTGGAACAGGTTGCCCAGGGAAGTTGTGGCTGCCCCATCCCTGGAGGTGTTCAAGGCCAGGTTGGGTGGGCCTTGGGCACCTGATCCAGTGGGAGGTGTCCCTGTCCATGGCAGGGGTTGGAACTGGATGGGCTTTAAGTTCCTTTCCAACTCAAACCATTCTAGGATTCTAGGATTTTATGTTTATGTAAGGAAGCTGAAGGAACTGTATTCTCCATGTTTTCACACCATATTATGATCAGTGGTCTGTGTTATGTGCTACAGGGCTGACTATTGCTGCACAACTGTTGTGCCACTGTACAGTTCCCATCTCTGCGACACTGTATTGTCTGCACCCGCAATGAAAGGAATATGAGTAATATTGTTAGTAGCAGTGAAATAGCATTTCAAACTATTCATTTAGGTCAGTTCTGCACAAGTGTCCCAACACAATGTGAGCTGGGATGTTAGTCTCATGGTTTGAATTCCTGGCAGCTTTTGATCTGATCAGGAGTGTTAATGTTGGAAAACAATTAAAATGGCAATTTGAGTAAATGTTATAGTTTTGATTACAAGAGCATTATACATTCTTAGTTCATCTCTTACCCATGTCCTTCCAGCGCCTCTTGGACATTGCTGCTGGTGGTGGATAGGTGTAATTCTACCCTCCAGAACTGACTTGAAGTCAGTAGCATGCTTGTATGGGAAGCAACTCTGAGTAAAATAGACCATTTAAATGCAAATAGTGTTGTGTGTTACTTAGTGAGGATCACTCCTCACTAATTAGGAGGACATTCATTTTACTTTAGTGTTTGAAATAATTGATTTTAGTGTAGCACTGATTTTCCTTAAGTTTTTACTGTACTCCTGTGTATGTGTGTATTCACATATTTGTAAACGCCTACACTAAATAAAATCCAATGCATTCTATATTTATTTTTGAGTTAAATATGGAGCCTATGAGGGTGTAAGCTGATGCTCAGTTCGTGATAGCACTTAATCAAATGCTTAGTTGATTTAATGGCATTTAAAGAACGAGATGACTTACAGCATAAAACCTGGAGTTCAGTGAAGCAAATAGAAGTCAAAATGCTGTGCTCAATGTGCTTCAGATCGGATGTTAAATAACAGACAGTGGGGGAAGCAACTCAAAAAAGAGGCACTATGTAGCTAACAATGAAGTAAAAAAAAAGTTGATTTCCCGCTTGCCTTTTTTTTTTCTGGGAAGAACTACGTTTTTACATTTGGAAAAAAAAGAGAAGCTGACTTTTAGAAAAGATAAGTAAAGGTAAACCAGATTAGCTCAGGAATAGGGATCAGCGGAGAACAGGGGAAAGACCAGAACACTGAAGACAAAACAGAAAGAAGCTTTCTGTCTATCGGCACCTGCTGTATGTGGTGTAAGTAGAACTGAAAGGTAATTTAGAGTAGACAGTAGGCAGTGGTCTGACTATTGGTGTTGTCTGATTTATTAAATAACATAATAATCTCAAGTTAATAAACCTCCAGCTGCATGTAGGTAAGTGTCATACATTGTACACTGCTGCCTTACCTTCATTTGATGTTCTTTTATCTTCTGGACACACAGTCAGATAGTGACCTTCATAATCATTATTAAATCTAGGTCAGTATCATTTACATTAATTCTGAAGTATGTTATTTCCCTTGTTCCATGAAGTGCACCTGCCTCAATGCACAGATCTCCTTGATCATTGGCTTTTGAAGCCTCAGCAATGAGACTTAATGTGAAGTGAGTGGCAGCACAAGGCTCCGATAAGCGTCCTGAAGCTGATCCACAGCAAAGCCATGAATAGACAAAAGTTACCAGTGTTACCCTCTCCGCATTATGGTGAGTTTACTGGTATTCAGCAGAATTCTGTTGAGACCGATTGTTAGGGAAAAGTAGAGCATCTGGGGGTGGATTAATGGAATGAGGCTCGTATAGTTTGGTAGACAGGGTGTGACTCTGTTGCTCTCTTTGCTGCTCTGATGGCAACCTTCACCTCATCCCTGCAGCTGCTACTGTCACAAATTGAGTATCTGCCCTGTTTCTGCTACTGTTGCCTGCTCTACGATTTTAGCCTCCTCTGTTACTTGTGCTGATCAACTTTTGTCATCACCACAGAGACATCTGTCTACCTGGTAAGAGTTGCAGGAGAGCTTCAGAGAAGGTAGAGGTTTCCTCTTGTTATGCTGGAGAGAGCATCTTTCTGCACTCTCTGATTTCAGCTGTTTCCTGATTTATCCCATCAGCGGCTCTTGTTGGACTTGATTCACAGTCACTTCCTGAGCCCTCTGTCCTCTCTTGATTCTCCTTTCCAAAGCATAATACCACAGAATAAGCAGGATAGTTTTTCTACTAAGGTTTTATAGACTTTGACTCTTTTTTCAGTTTATAGCCATCAGGAGCAGGCTGCTGTCATAGATCAGCTAATATATACTCCTGCAGTAGACAGTCAAAGCATGTAAACCGTCCCTACCTACACTGGTATTGCTTGAGGCTGGAGTAAGCTATGCTTCAGCAGCCCCTGAATTAACAGGTTTTGTCTGTCTGTGGCAATCTCCTGAGTACAACTCGTGCAGTAACTCTTGGTCAATGTTTTGGGGTTTGTTTGGGTTTTTTTTGTAATCTCATTTTTTTCCCAAATCTTATAATAAAATAGCATAAGTTTAGAAATCTAGAAAGCATGACTTATGTTGCGAAAAAATAATTAGTAGATTGGGGAGGACTGGCATAAAATGAAAGAAGAGTGATGGAAGAATGATGGTCTTCAAGGAGTTAAAAAGGCATTGCTAAGAGGAAAGGAGTAAAATTAGAAAGGAAACAGGGGAAATATGTTACAGGAAGTGATTTTTGGATTAGATACCAGGAAAATATTTTAATGTAGTGTGTAGAGAATACTGTATAGCTAGTTGGAGAGGCTTTGGAGTTACTGAAAAAAACTGGTTAGAGCATAGATCAGGCACATAATTGAGATGGGAAGAGACCTTTGTATGTCATTGAGGACCCA
The DNA here is from genome assembly GCF_032191515.1 of Phaenicophaeus curvirostris. Taxonomy (NCBI): domain Eukaryota; kingdom Metazoa; phylum Chordata; class Aves; order Cuculiformes; family Cuculidae; genus Phaenicophaeus; species Phaenicophaeus curvirostris. The sequence continues at coordinate 9,193,274 of NC_091400.1, read as the reverse complement.
CTCAAAGCAAGGCCAGTTTCCACCCTGTAGTCCTCCTATCCAACCTCTGTTCTCTCGGTTTGGCTGCAAAGACTAATATTGGAGACTGCATCAAAAAAGCTTGCTAAAGTTAATGTAAAGTTAATGTAAAATGTCCATGAACAAATTTCATGCAATGGCCAGATTTTAAAACATGGATTTATACATTCATTCCTGGTGTTGGAGTTGTGCCCATTTATGTGCACTTTATAGTCTATGTTGAGGGCTTTCTCAGCCCATTTCCTTTTGTGTGAGACTTTATTCATGTTCCCATCTTTGTCCTCTTTCCCTTGGTTCAGCTATTAGTCTTTCTTTTGATGCTGAGAAAAACTGTGATTCTGTATGTGCAAAAGAAGCACTTTATTTTTTTAGCATATATTGACACTTTTTGTGTGTTCACTTCCCACATTTTAACAGCTTTATTGTTTAGTGAAATGAGAAAAGTAAAACACAAAAATACAGCTTTATTGACAAAACAGTGTAGTTGAAACACTGAAATATGTGTTGGAAAAATGTAAAACGTGAAACTTCAAAACAGCCCCTATGTTTACATTTTATAGCCTATATAATGACTGAGTCTGAAATAGAACAAGGTACAAAAAAGTAATAATCATAAGCTTAATATTTCATGCAGTCAAAAATATGTAATTGGTTTACTCAAATTCTTTTAAAATCTTTGTTACTAATTTAAAATACCATCATAGTTTTAAAGCTTTTCTGAAGAATGTTTGAGTGTTTTGCTTCAGCCTTTATAAAAGTTGATTTCCTTTCCAGTCACGCTGAATTCAAACTTCTTAGAATCAGCCTTAAATTAAACAAAACCACTTGGAATATTTGTCGTTAATAAATGAATAAGTAGCTTTCTCGTGAAGTGAGACCTACAGACAAACCATATTGAAACGTGTATGTACGTATACACGTGTACACAAATGTATTGTCTATATGCATATGAGGTCTGACTCAAAAAAACTGGGACTAACTTTACAGCTCAGGAACCAAGAGTGGGAAGGGAATGACAAAGCAATGGTTATAGACCATGTTCTAATCTGTCACAGTGAGACAAGGCTCAGATTAATCGATTCACTCATTATGAGTGGGTGCCTGTTCAAATAACATAGAATCATAGAATGGGTTTGGGTTGGAAGGGACCTTAAAGCCCATCCAGTTCCAACCTCCTGCCATGGGCAGGGACACCTCTCACTGGATCAGGTTGCTCAAAGCCCCATCCAACCTGGCCTTGAACACCTCCAGGGATGGGGCAGCCACAACTTCTACAGATGTTTTTTTCACCCTTGGCTGGAAAATGTTGGTGTGCAAGAGTGAAGAGCAAATTAATGTCATGTTTCTTGTGAAACTGAAGAAATCTACGACAGAAAATTTTCAATTACTGATTGAGGCTTACAGTGAAGAAATCCCAAAGATCAAGTCAGTGCTCAAAGGAACCTATTTTTCTTGGTAGACGATGTGAAAGCAAAACTGATGGAGGTGGTCAACAACCTTTCAGAAAATGTTCTGTGGGATTGCTGTGTACGTTGGCAGCATCGTATGCAGCTGTGTGTCAATTCAGAGGAGAACAATTTTGAAAGTGATTGTAGTTGATTTTCTTAATCAGTTAAATAAAAGGAGTTACAGGCACAGTCTAGGGGTTTTTTTTTACTGTCAGACCTCGTATATATGAGAAAGATCTAAGCCATTTTAAAATAAGAGTATACTGTGCTCTCAATGGATATAATTGTAGAATAACTTTCTGATATTGGTGCACCAATGTAAAGAAAGGAAAATTCCATGTTGAATTTAACTTCAACAACAGGAAGCTAGTGTGATTAGGAAAAACACCATGTTCAGGGCTGAAAACCTTTCCTTGTCCAAAATCTGTGGTTGTTTCAAGTTTCGGTGTCATAGCTAAGAGCGTATCTGGCTCCTTCTTTTCTGTAACTGGCATGACTTCAGGAATAAAGCAGTTGTTAGGGAGCAGAGAGAGGACTGGAATTTCCTGCACTTCTGCTGTGTAGATTCAAATGCTAAGTTTAAATAATGGATGAAGCTAAGATTATTATAATTGATCATTGTATGATTTATATGGAGTAATTATAACTAGGTTGAGAAAGAATTTTCAAAAGCTAGTTTCCTGGTAGTCAGAGCTATTAAATAACAGTGTGCTGCCAAAACAAAAATTAGGTGGGAACGGAGCCACAGAGTTCAGAATGTCTGTTCTCCACCTGATTTATAACTACCCTTATGATGGCACTATCAGCGGTTTTTTCCTATTAGGAACGGTAAGAGTTGTTTGAATTGTTTTCCTTATCTTTCTAACACAACTCTGCATTGTTTTAAGCTTAGTCAAGCATAATAACTGGAAAACTGCAAAAATCTAATGTATAACAAAACTAAGAGGTGCAGGAGGTTGAAAAGGTTAATTAAAAGTGTAATGATCGCATTTACCTAGACAGTCCAATTAATCACTTTATTCCAGTGTTCATGTGATACAGAAACCATCGCTACAGAGAAGTCATTTTGAGTGCTGTCTTACCTGGTCTGTGTTCATTAAAATGCTTAGTTTTGTACAATGGAAATTGAACTTTTTATTTTAAGCTGCTTTTATTTATTTGACAGTGTTTAAAAATAGCAGCTGATGTTTAACCCTCTGCACTCACATAATACTTTCTCCAGCTATACTCCCTCTGAAGTGTGGGAGCATTGCCCCCTTGATACTTGTCATCTTACAGCCCCACGGGAGGTTTGCTTACAGCTTAATGGGCTTGTAGGTATAGAAGAAATAAAGCAATAGAAATACATCATTATGTAAGGTGATCTCTTGGAAACAGTGTATATGACCAACAAAGTGAATTCTCAAGTGTCAACAAGCACATCTAAATGTAATTTTTACCACTTCAACTGGAAAAAGGCAAAAAAACCCTTGAAGGATCAATTACAAGGGTCATAACCTTGTATTATCTGATTTGCTATAATATTCACACAGGCTTTATTGGAATGGAACATAAATTTGAGAAATAGGGAGGTTAGAAAGGATTGTAGTGCTAGAGCAATGAGCTAGAAGCTTTCTCCTGGTTTATTTTGCTGGGGCAGCACTTTAGAGGGAGCCCATTATAAGCAGGAGAACAGTAGTTTTGTTAACACGGTAATTAATCAAGTCCGAGGAAAAGAGGAAACAAGTTGTGAATTCAATTCTGCAGTAATAAAAAGAAATGCTGAAAGTTACCCTGTAAATTGGCATGACTTTGGTAAACAGGCCCTCACTGTGTCTTGAGAACTTGCATGCAGTAAATCACTTCTCATGGCAGCCGTGGAGGTTTGGATGTTTTCACAGGTTTATTCTGTATTTCTGTGTGTGCTGGTTCTTTCTCAATTCTGTTGACTTAGTATTTAGCTAATAAGAAAATACTGAACTTTATACCATGGGAGCATGAGCGGTAACACATTTTTACTTTGAATATTTTTACGAGAAATTAATTAGAAAAACTCAGCTGAAACCGTGGCAATAGCCTTCCGCAACACAAAACCAGCCTCTGACTCAGTACAGAGCATGAATTGTATATGGAATGACTGAGATACTCCCCGAGAAGGAAATATATTCTGTATATGGTCCCAGTCATGCATAATCCATCCCTAGTGCTGGTGTAGTGTAGGTACATTAAAATGACCTTTACGCCCTAAAACTCTTCGGGGTAGAACTGAAATCATGGGTGCAGTAATGTGAGAAAAAGTAACTGGATTGGTTTGAAACAATTGGAAGTGTCTTTGTTTAACAGCCTCTGATTTTATTCTTAAGTTTCTGTCTCCTACGTGAGATACCTTGCACAGGAGAAGTAAGAGTAGCACTAAAGAACCAAATTCTTGAACTTGATTATTGAAAATTCAGAATAACTGTAGTGAGTAAAATGGATTTAACTATGCTGGGATGAATATAATGTGAAACTGCCATGCTCAGAGCCATGTGGAAAATTAGGGACCCTGGCATAACCTTTCATTAGATTTGTAGCAGAAATGAAAGGTGATAGATCAGGAATATCTGTGTGAGTGAAGACAGAAAGAATTTCAGCAGCAGACCACGATGCTGTTAACACTGGGGAGCAAGGTTTCTTCTTCCTCCCTGCTTTCATGGAACAAAAATTTAAAACCATTCACTGCAGTAAGACTTTCCTCTTAATAACCTGTTAGTTGAGCAGATGTCCCTGAAGGCTCAGCCACGTGAAGCTTCTGCTCTGCCTTTTCCCATTCCTCCCCAGAAAAGACCTAAGGTACCAAAGGAAGTCTTAAGACATCATTTCCCCCTTTGTCATCAACAAATATCCAGCACAGGAGCTTCCTCTTGCAATCTTTATCTGTAACGTCTAGTAAATGCACCAGGAAATGGTCAACTAAAGCTATCAGGATCTGAGTTTAACTGGAGAGAATAGTCCTGCTAAGTATGAGAGGCCGGATCCAGTAGTGAACTTGGGTGATGCAAAATACAGCACACAGGGCACGTGGACCTCTTAGTAGAATTAAATATCCAGAAACAGACCAAGAGATTGATTTAGGCACGTACAGTCTGGAACCCCTTTCCAGGTGATATCTAAAGATGCTCGGAATCCTTAGAAAGTGCACAGAGAATATAATGTTTAAAAAAAAAAAGAAAAGAAACAAAGCCTCATCCCCAAACAACCAACAAAAATTTACGATTGAATGTCTAGATGGGCCATAAGAAATACAGATACAGATTTGTTGGAAGGTATGGAACCTCAGGCAGGTGCATCTATCCAGGCAGCAATTGGTCTACACTCCTGGTAGTAGAGACCCAGTTTTCTTTTAGTGGGCACCTGGCAGAGCATATCATGGTGCTTTAGTCATTAAGTTAGTGATCAGAGTAGTCTTTGAGGAAGTGGGATGCCTGTGCCTCTAGGTGGTTTCACAAAGCCTGGGAGACTATGGGCAGTAGGTTAGTGTGGAAGCAAGGGGAGGAGCTGTGGTATAAAAAGGATTATGGTTTTTAGAAGGGATTAGAAGAAGAAAGCACAAGTAGGATCACGCCTCTGCAGACTTACAATTAAGGGAGTCATCTTCAGAAGGGAATCCTGGTTTCCAGTCACTGCTCTTGTAAGAGAAATAACTCTATCTCCTGGGTGCAGGCCAGAACCCAGCAATCTGCCTGCCAGGGAGAGCTCTCATCCTTGGGCTGAAACATCATGCTCTCTCTTTTGTTTTGCAATATGCAGTATTTCCCACACACCTTCCTGAGAACACCCTGCAGCAAGGTATTTGAGAACCCTTCTGGTCCTGAGTCTCCAGGTCAGGGAAGGCACTGAACTAAAGTCTCCCAGATCATGACTGATGATTCATCGGTGGAGTCTCATAAAAACAAAGGTCAAGGTGTTTTGGAAAAGACTTTGGGCATAGCAGTTGTACAGAACGTGGTAGTGATGAACACTTCCAAATCATGTCTCTTGGTTCACACTAAGCAATGTAAATGTTCTTGGTTTCTGCAGGGCTTAGACAGGAAATAGTCATTACCTCTTCAAGTGGATTTATGGCTGTATTCAGAAGGGAATTCTAGGGACTCGTTGAATTTGCATTATCAAAGACTTGTATGCCCAGCTCTGGGGAAGGCTGACCAGGAGGAATATAAAATGTTGTAGCTTTGGTCTAAGGAACCTGAAGTCTCCACTTAGGCAGTTTTGAGTTTGGTCCTTTTGTTTGTCTAGCCCTAGGTGTGCTCTTCTGCACACAGGAGTCAGTCTCAGCATCCTTGTCACCTGCTCTATGTACTGGTGCCATCTATTGTAATTTCAACATGCATTTTATTGTATTTGCTAGAAATCTGAAAGCCCTGAGTACAGCTGATAATATATTAGCTTTAATTTTAAAAAGTAAACCACCTGCTTACCTTGATTATAGAAATGGTTTGAAGTAGGTTTGTCAGTTCCCTAAGGTCTGAGTAGAAGACAAGTAGAACCACAGAATAGCATGAACATGTATGTGCATTAGTCTCATGATTTCTCAAGGACTACTTGCTTTTTCTCTGCCATTTGGGATTCAAAAAATCCAGGAAAATGGTGGTTTATTTGAATCCATGGGGATGTAGGTGACAATATTCCCTACGTTTTACTTTTTTAATCTGTTCTTCTTACTAAGCAGAAGTAATTTGGTGACCCCCATAGCTGCACGTTTATTAAAGTAGGTTTATGGTTCCTCTCTTTATTCTGGTCAGGTTTTGGTTCCTATATGCCATATCTTGCACCTGCACTGAAGCTGGCCCTAACCCTAACCCATGTGGTCATCTGTATCACTTTGTAATCTTGCCTTCCATCCCACTAACATCTACTGCTCTCTTCACAATGTTCCCTTCACTAAACCTTTATAAACCTACTAATGCTAATTACTTGCAAATAGTAATTGTAATTTTAATGGCAATCTTAGTGACTTGCTTTTTATGTACTGTAAGAAAATTGAAAAGTAAGTGTCCATTTTACTATTTAATAAGAATCTTATAGAACAAGTTCTTTCACTCCTTCCATCTAGTGGGTGCACAAATAAGATGCTATCGATATCTAGTGAGAAACCCTTCTTGTGCACCTTGGGGTTAACAGGAGTTGAGGAGACAGCCAGAGGCTCAGTAGGCGCAGAAATGAAATAGAAATGGAAGTGCATGGAAGATGAAAGAATAAGGAGAAGAGACTGAAAGAGACTGAAACATAAGGAAGATCACACAGGACAGAGGAAACGCTATTAAAACTTTAGAAACCTCTCTGGATGAAAGATTGGAGCATTTGGCTGACTTCTTTCTGCTGTCATGTGGGATCTTGAGTCCAGAAGGGCTGCATCTGTGATGATGTGGGCCAAAATGGGTAGGGGTTCAGGAGATAACAAATATCAAAGTGCTAACACCTTATACTATAATACAAGGTTTGCTTTTTCAAAAGTAAAATTGAACAGTAAAACATCTCACCTTGTATGCACGTGTTACATGTGAAGTAGAAGAGGTGTGAGCCAGTGATGCATGTAGAGGAAAGCTAGAATCAGTAAGCCAGTTATTGCTGCCCCAGAGTTTTTGCACAATGTACAGCAAACTGCTTCACAGGGGTAGGTTTTTAGGCATCCCAACCTGTGGATATTGGGAGCTGCTGCTTTCCCACCAAAGCAGCAGTTTGTGGCTCCAGCTGTGTTCTGCCATAGAATCACAGAATGTCCTGAGTTAGAAGGGATCCACAAAGATCAAGTCCAACTCCCACTCCTGTTCTTGCATGAGACAACTCCAAAGTGAACACCATGTGTCTGAAAGCGTTGTCCAGATGCTTCTGGAATATTGTCAGGCTTGGTGCTGTGACTGTTTCTCTGGAAAGCTGTTCCAGTGCTCCACCACCCTTTGGGGGAAGAACCTTTAACTATTATCCAACCTAGCCTTCCCCTGCACAGCTTTCTGCCATTCCCTCAGGTCGTATCATTGGTTACCAGAGAGAAAAGATCAGTGCCCACTCCTCCTCCCCTTGTGAGGAAGCTGTAGACCCCTTAGCCTCCTCCAGGCTGAACAGACCAAGCGACTTTAGCTGCTCCTCATATAGCTTTTCCTCTAAACCCTTCACCAGCTTTGTGGGCTCCCCTGGGCACTCTCCAGTAGCTTGAGATCCTTTTTGTACTGTGGCACCTAAAACTTCATCAAGGTAGCACCCATAGCAACGAACCAGCTCACAGATGCTTGGGAGTTTTGCTGGGAGGCAGCATCCTGATGTCTGCAGATCTGCACTGCTGGGCCCTTTGCAGTGAGCGGGAACTAGTGCCTCGCACACAAGCGTGAGACATCACTTATCAGCTGCCTGGAAGTAACTTACCTCAGTGTCTGCAGTGACTTGGCAGGAGCTGAAAGCTGCGTGGTTTGGCAGAGGTTTCCAAAATGGGCCCGAGGAAAAGCAGATTTGAGAGAGAGGAAGCTCTGGGTGGGGAGTTGATGGAGGGAAGGAGTTGTTACTTGTCCCAGGTTGCTCTGACTGCCCTTAATCCATATCCACGTGCCCCAAGAGAGAGGGGAACTGTGAAAGGATCTCCTTATGCAGACTGTACTCAAAGGATGCTGGCAGGAATAGTTGCTCTGGATCAGATCCATTTACTCTTAAGGTAGTCAGTACCTAATAAGAGCCAAACTACTGGCTGTCTTAATAATTTAAGCTTTGCAGAACAGAAGCTGGGTGAAATTCTGACCTCATGTTTTACTGCTGCCTAAGTTATCCTTGGGAACGTTCTCAGTATTGTTAACTGTTTGTTGTTACCACAGGACTTAGGAATAATTATGTTGTACTTTTGCAATAAAAAATAAAGCATAAAATGTGTTCTGGGTTGTAAATTTTGCATTAAAACATGATTTAAAGGCTTGGGAGAAGCTGGCATTAATGAGAAGCATTGGTTTAGATGGTCTTATTTAATTCAAATGCAGTTGATGCAGTCCTCTGATGTGTTGTATGTCAGTCTTGGTTTTAAAAGGTAGCAATAATTTTTATAATGTGCTGATAACTATGCCAGAAACAGTAGCTAGAGACATATGAATCACATAGAAAAGGCAAGTGACAAGTTGGAGGCAGGGGTAGTTCTAGGAAGAACAAAAATGAATACCGAAAGACCTGGTCTATGTTCAGACATAGAGGAATATGAGCCTTGGGTAGATATAAATAGTATGAAAGGTATGAATGAGCACAACTGCTGTTTATGAACAATTTGTACCTAGTTCAGCCTTCATCCAAGATAACTTTCACTGTGGTTTGTGTGGTCAATGATTTGGCTTGTGCTCTGTTTTTAAAAAGATTGATTAACTTGTCTGTTGTGGGTTTTGAGGTGTTCCTATTCACAAAGCGTTTAATTCTGTGTCAGCATTTATTAGATTTTAGATCCTTAATGGAAAACACGTATGTGATTATCAGGAAAGAAATGCCTTATTACATCTTGGGTTTTCCTTTAAAGGATGCTTTCTAGTATGTCATACAGTAAGCTGATGTCTGTTCATATTTAAATGCCCCATTCAGAGGTCTTCTGCAGAATTTTGTTTTAGAGTGGAATTCAGCAGTTGACTCCCAGGCACAAATAACCATGCAATTACTCTGCAATCACATAGTAATTAGCATGTACTATTCATATATTGCATAATTATATGCCCTGCCGATAACATAGTAATTATCTTTGTACTAAACATGTAATTCTACATACTGTATTAAAAAACTTTGAGAGTTCATAGGTAAGATTATAGTTTTATGCTAAAGTAATACAACATTTTATATAAAGATGTTACAGTTTTATGAGAGGGTTGCGTTTTGGATATCTCATCTCTTCTGCTTCTGGTGTCGCTTAAATGGTAGTAGGATGCTATTATAAGAAATACTTGACACTGTTAAGTTATAGTCAAATGTTGTATGTGTATAATTTTGTAATTTGTGAAGATAAGAAGCAAAAACTTGCAGTTCATTGTGCAAGAAACTGGCATTAGGAAAGACTCAGAGTGTGAAAGCTAAATGCACAAAGATTAAATGTACGAACGCACTGAACATATTCCAGCATATTGCTGTAGTGAAATGCAAATCTAATGCTACTTATGCACTGTGTTATTTCTGGATGGGTAATATATATGGGATAGTAGCAGGTGATGTATTTGTATAATTAGACTGGCTATTAGAAAAATTAAATTGTTATTGTTATTATTAAATTTGTGTAATTTAAATTGGATATTAGAAAATATTTCTTTACTGAAAGAGTGGTGAAGCATTTGAACAGGCTGGTGAAGGGGCTGGAGAACAAGTCTTATGAGGAGTGGCTGAGGGAACTGGGGTTACTTAGCCTGGAGAAGAGGAGGCTGAGGGGAGACCTCATTGCTCTCTACAACTACCTGAAGGGAGGTTGTGGAGAGGAGAGAGCTGGTCTCCTCTGCCAAGTGACAGGTGACAGGACAAGAGGGAATGGCCTCAAGCTGCACCAGGGGAGGTTTAGGCTGGACATCAGAAAAAACTTTTTCACAGAAGGGGTCACTGGGAACTGGAACAGGCTGCACAGGGAGGTGGTTGAGTCACCATCCCTGAAGGTGTTTAAAAGATGGGTGGATGAGGTGCTGAGGGGCATGGTTTAGTGTTTGATAGGAATGGCTGGAGTCCATGATCCGGTGGGTCTTTTCCAACCTAGTGATTCTGTGACCTTGGAATGAATTTTTGGGAAAAGGTGGAAGATGTAGGGGAAAAAAAAGCCTTTTTAAAGACGAACTTGGAGCTGTAGATGATTTGAGATGTTTTATCTTTGACTGCCTCCCCTTAGAGGTTGCTACAGAGTTCTAGATATTTGCAAAATGTTTTGCTCAGCATGCAAATGCTGTAGTACTGGGAAGTTAATGTATTTTCTTGGATCTGTAATGTTGGCATTTCTAATATCTAAAGCAGCTTTATGATTATTCTTAATTGAATCTTGCATTTGAATGCCAGTTGCCTTCATTTTCAAGCAAAGCATATATTGGGTTTTAATATCTGGATAATATTGCAAAACTAAATGTGTAATTATATGCTTAGCTTTTACCTGAGTTTAATTTTTTCTACAACTCCTTGTAGCCTGTGCATGTATGTGTGCGGAGAGACAAACTATGTGTTTTAAAATGTTTCTTTCACTATTACTTGTTAATTCTGTCACCTTCAAAGCTTGGGAACTTTATAAAATGTCCAAGGTTCAGGTGGCATCTATAGATCTTATAAGAGTCTCTTTAGCTAAGGATAGAGCTCAGAGCCCTGGGGCTTCACCTGCTTTCCTTCTTCTGGGTGGGCTGTTTTCATACCTTGACGACTGTAGTAACTGGCATGTGGCTTTTATGTTCTGCAGAGTACAGAAATTACATCAAAATGCTGTTACCTGGGGTGGACACTGAATGTTATTTATACTTTAAGTTTAAAAAGTGTCAGAGCTTTACAAAAGCAGATTTAGGAGCCCGTGTTGTCACCCTTTTCTCATATCACGGGCCAAACATATCCCTCCCAACGTACCGGTGATTTTAACAGCTTTTTAGTGAGGCCATGTCTTACCCAATATTCATCCTACATGTCTGATACAAAGATGAAGTACAGCCTGCTGGGTGTAATCATCATTTATTTACCAGCTTTCTGATATTAATGCATGCTGTGAATAAGGCAATACATAAAGTAAGATATTCCTGTTATTTCCTAAATTAACAGTAACTCTGTTTCCATTTTTGCAAGGTGAAGCATAGAAATACATGAAATCCTTCCGATTTTCTAAGTAAAATTGGTCTTTACAATTAGTCTTCTTTAATTATTTCATAGAATAATACTCAGTGATCCTAATAGGTTTCTTCCCACTGGAGATATTCTATGGTTCTATAGACAAAGTGGGAAGACTGGAATGGTATTTTTCTCTTGTTCACTCATTAAACCATTACTCTAAGAAACTTAAGGACTGGTCACAGTTTCTGGCACTGAAAGTTTTGTATGTAACAAGTATATAACCAGGGTCTCTTTAACAGTGAAATAAACACAAACGTCAAAACTGACTATAAATGTGACACGTTTCTTACTGCTGTTGTGTTGTTTTTTCTAGTGGAGCCAGTACTTTCAAAGGGGAACAATTGCTTGGATGCAGCAAAAGCTTGTAACCTAAATGATACCTGCAAGAGGTTCAGATCTGCTTACATTACCCCCTGCACCAGCAGCACGTCTAATGAAATCTGTAACAAGCGGAAGTGTCATAAGGCCCTCCGGCTATTTTTTGACAAAGTCCCCCCAAAGCACAGCTACGGGATGCTCTTCTGCTCCTGTCGAGACGTAGCCTGTACAGAAAGGAGACGGCAGACTATTGTTCCTGTGTGTTCATATGAGGACAGGGAGAAACCAAACTGCCTGAATTTACAAGAATCCTGCAAGAAGAATTACATCTGCAGGTAAGATAGCACATGGCAGGGGAGTGATTGATGAGGTGCCAGAGAGAACTTTTTGGTACTGCTGGATTTGCCAGGACTAAGGGTCAGAATATCCACTAGGGAAAAGGGTGAGTCAGGGAAAAAAGCAAACACCTCTGACATCCTTAACACAATAACAAAAGCCTGCATCTGTTTGCAGTGTGTGCCTTCTCCAAAACTCTTCATGGCTACTCCCTCACCTTATGGAAGAATCTTTCAACCTGGGTTTAATTTTTACAGAGTTCTGTTCGAAACATTTTCATTAGGTGTCTCTGTGAAATGATGTCTCAGATTGATTTTTATGTCCCATTAATGACTAAGTGAAAATAGAATTACTTGTTGTAATGGGATTTATTTTCATTGTAATCTTACGAGTGAGACCTAATAACTGTGAATACAAGCCACACATTGCGCTTTATAAATGGTCACGACACACAGGCTACTCATGGGCCTTTCCCTCATTGGATAAAAGGGAGCCCATATTTGTATATTAGATCCCGCTGCCTTCATAAGAGCTGTTTTAGCCTTGGAATTGTTTTATCATCCCTCCCCTGACAGGAGTGCTGGGCTGATACAACTAGAGGGTCATTGATTCACTGACCTAATTCCCAGTCACTTTTGTCTGTGTTTTCAGCTCTGAGAAGCAGTGTAGTGCAGCTTCACAGGACAAATGAGGTCCTTTTGCCTTCAGCGTTCACAACAGCAGCATACAGGATGTCCTCTGCCCTTAGGAAATGCTTTATTCCTACTTAGCATTGAGTATGTTTGTAGAAGAATGTTGTGTTAATACCCTGTTTGTGAAGTTATGCCTAAGAATCCTGCTCTTTTCTAATGTGTAAACTCCTTGTAGATTATACAGTTCTGAGAATTAGCAAGTGAGGGAATAAACACAGTTGTAAAATGTCAAGGACACTGAAGATGTGATATAAATCTTAATAAGTACTTACATATGCCTGGTAAAATATTTAATTTGAAGTTTGTTTATGAGATCCCCACTGCTGATACTAAGCGTATTGCTGTGGCAGGTCAGATGTGCCTAACTGTTGTTCACAGGCAAGCAGCACCCTGCCCTCAATGGGTCAGGGGAACCCTAGAGCCAATTTCCTACTGGCTGAAGTTACAGCTGATTTAAATCGGAGCAGAGTTCTCATTTCAGGGCAGCGTATTGCATTTAGTGCCTTCAGAGCTGTTGCTATTGCAGTTTGTGAAGGCTGGTTCCATGTAGTCTTAGTGTTTTCCGTTTCTATGCTGTGCCATTAATCATTTGCATGTAGACATTGCCTTCTGCTTACTCAGGCCCTATTAGTAGAATTATGCTATCTTTACTGTTTTTCTGCCAAACATCCGGTGTGTTAAGGTGCCAGTGTAATGGGAGAGAGAATTTTATAGAGAGATTTCTTCCTATTATTCAGGCGTTAGTGTTCAGGACTTACTTAGTTAAGTTAATTCCATTACTTCTCTCATGACTGTGTTTTTCTTTGATCAGCTTGGATCTAATGTTGTCTCAGCAGCTAAGTTTTTAATGGCATTTTGTTGAATTTGACTTCACAAGTCTGGTGTTGTGCTTTTTCCAATGCTGTGGAGAAAAGCTTGGCAAAATCTCTGCTGCAGTAGCCCTAAGTGGCAGCTGGCACTGGTGTGAAAATTGACCTCTTTACGGGTTCTTCCTGTGGCTACTTTTCTTTAAAATGCCACCATTAAAAGGTTTAGACTCTTCCAAGGCTCAGTGAGATCTGGCTGTGTGGGTGAGGGGCAGCACTGGTGAGAAGGAACAGGTGGGTAAATGCCTGTGGAGTCAGGGGCAGAGCCAGTGAGTGCAGCCCTCAGGTCCTATACCTGGAGGTAAAGCAAGCTTGATGTGTCGCTGGGAGTCATCTCACATAGGTGTTAATACCTCCTGGACTGTCTAATCTACTAGTGTATTTAATGCCTTCCCTCTCTACTGTCATGGAGAGGAGGAATTAGCAGCAGAGCTATTCCAGCCTGTCTATAATATGACGAGAGACATCTTTTTTCTGTGACTTGTTGCGTTCTTAGAAGGAGTTGGTATGATTTGTTCCCCTTGTCCTGCAGGAAAACAGGGACCTGGGCAGAGGAGGAAAGAAAGGGAAGATCTCCTCCCTGCTATTGGAAGTATTGGCACTGATAAATGTCAGTCTACGTAGTAATCTCCGATATGTTTAGAATAATTAAAAGCAGTAGTCAGTAGGCATAAAATCTAGCTCTGATAACTTCTATTTCATTTTGAAATCAGAAAGTGTATCTAAATGGGAGAATAATTTGAGAATATATTCTGCCTGCAGTGAAACAATCATTTAGAAATTGTTATTTGTGTGCCTGTTATATCTATTAAAGCTTCTTCATAACACTAGTTGAGATAAGGGGACAAGTTCTAAAGGGTTTCTGAATGTGCCTTAGCTTACAAATGCTGCTTACTCAGAAATGCAAGATTTGAATCTGGCCTTACTCTGTACAAAATAAGTATTTAAACGTGTTTAAACCTGAAAATAATACTTTAAACATGTAGTTTTGGATGCTCTTTAAAAACTTTGTTCTGGATGTGTATATCACCAAATCTCTTTCTGAAGCAGAGTTAAGAGTAGGGAAGCAATTTGGTCAAACTGCAGGTGCCCCTAACTGAGATGGTGGGATGCTTTGCTTAGTTTTTTTCTTATTTATTCACGTGTCCATCTGCTATACATCATAAACTCTTGACTGAGGGAAAAGAGAGCAGGAACGTCAGGAAATGCACATAAGTTCTGACTTATGTAAATGGTCCTGATTCATCAGCTTCATCAGAATACTGAATGGTTAATTTTCACTGCCATTTTTCTGCTGCTTCTACTTGTGTCTCAGGCCATACCCAGCTTTGAAACAGTTTGGAGTCTCTCAGGCGTGCCTGTCAATGCTCACTGTAAAGAAAAGCAAAAAGGTAAAGAACAAAAGGAAGCCATTAGAGTTCCTTTTTATTATGAACATAAACAAAACTTCTAAAGAAAAGTCAATATACTGTCAAAAACTTTCACCAATAATGTTCTGGAATAGCTCAAACCTCTGAGGACCCTCCTGTTCTGATCACTTCAACCACCGATTAAACTTCAGAAAGATGACTGGCAGGTTTTAAAAATATCATTCTGCTATAAATGCAAGGCAGTTTGCTTCATTTTTCCCACTATCGCCTTTGATGGTACCTCAAATATTATTTTCTTTGAGTAATGAAAGTGAGAGTCATTAGTTTGGTCTTTTTAATAATCTGTGTTTTGGATTTGCATACTTTGTCTCCTGAAGGTGCTCAGAAGGCGCTGACCAGAATGATAAAGATACAGACACATCATTTATTGAAGGAACAGTATCAATGCAGTTATGTGCTGCAAAGGTCGGTAAAGAAGTGTGGCATAAAATGAAGCATTTTTGTTAAACCAAGAATCCGGTAACAGCATGTTTCTCTTCCTCCACAATTACTGTCTAAAAACTGTTGGTCAAATCCCTTAGGCTTATTTTTAAGGTGAAATAGGCAGAAAGTAGTTCTTGAATAAATTTCAGAAGACAGATGTTTGAGCCTTTTTTTTTTTTTAAAAAAAATACTATACTTACTGTTTTGTCTTTAGTTCTGTTAATATATTTAAATAACTTTTCCTTGTGGGTTATCTGAGGGATAGTAGTCATAGAATGCTTTGGGTTGAAAGAGACATTGGCAGGGCATCCAGTCCAACTCCCCTGCAGGATCAGGGACACCTTCCACTGGATCAGGTTGCTCAGAGCCCCATCCAACCTGACCTGGAATGTTTCCAGGCATGGGGCCTCCACTGCCTCTCTGAGCAACCTGTCCCAGTGCCTCACCACCCTTACAGGAAAGAATTTCTTCCTAATATCTAATCTAAATCTGCCTTTTTTCAGCTTAAATCCATTTCCCCTCATCTCTGCACTCCCTGATAAAGAGCCCCTTCCCAGCTTTCCTGTAGCCCTTGTCAGCAGTGGAAGCTGTTTTAAAGTCTCCCTAGAGCCTTCTCTTCTCCAGGCTGAACAACCCCTGTTCTCTCAGCCTGTTCTTGTAGGAGAGGTGCTCCAGCCCTCGGATCATCTTTCTGTGCTGAGGACTCCAGATGAGGTCTCACAAGAGCAGAGTAGAGGGGGGGAATCCCCTCCCTCTACCTGCTGGTCACACTTCCTTGGATGCAGCCTAGGGTGCAGTTCACTTTCTGGGCCTGAAATATCTTAATATGTTTCAGTAGATGGATAATCTCCCTGAAAATAAAATGAATGTATTTTTGGCACTGTGTATTCTGAGAGCAAAATCTTTCTAACACTGGTATGTTCTTACTCCTTGACCAGTTTCTGGTCACTTGTCCTATCCAGTCTTAATTTGATTGCAAGCACTTGTTCAATTCTGTGTGAAAGATATCTGCATCTCCAGGTATAAGAATGTTGTGTGAAAGTATGCAAACATTTCATCAGTGCATAAAAGTGTTCATCCACAGTAAGAGCTAGAACAAAAGCTCAACTGCTTGCTATGATTCACAAAAACCTAAGAAACTTGCCAATAAATTAATTTCCGTTCTTTATATTCTGTTGAACATCTTTAATGATAATTTACTATGGAAAGGAAAGCACTATATCTGTGCTCTGTTTCCACAAGGCATGGGTAAGCTATAAGTGTTTTATACCAGTACCTGTTTATACAAGTGGCTTCTCTGCATAAGACTTGAGGGCTGTTACTGCAGCAGGTACCATTACTGACTGAACACTGTACGCTCCCATGGATAAGGGTTGCCAGAGGAGGGGGTGTTTAAACACTGTAGGCAAGTTTATGATGAGATATTATAAATGTCCAATCAGCCTTTCTTGTCCTGCTGATAGCAGAGGGGGAGCCCAGCACCCTGCATTAGGAGGGAGCCTTCTGTAGTTGCAGCATTAACAGGTAGCAGGGAGGAATGCGCTAAAAGGGATGTATAGGGGAAGAAGAAATATGTCCTTTTCCTCAAATTTTCTATTCCTTAGACTTATCTTTCATTTTTCTCACTTTCTGCCTTGCTTTTTTCTCATGCCCCTTCCCCTTGCTTAGTCTTTCATCTCCTCCTTCCAGTTCTCCCAGCCTTTATCTTTCACCGCCTCTCTGCTGCATTTGAATTCTCTCTATTACGGTCACTTACAGTAGCTCCTCAGCTGCTCCTCTGCGTGTTGTTCTTTCCCTCCCTCAACATCCTGCCACAGTCCAGTAATCATCTGTAATTCAGCAAATGAAAGGGAAAACATAGATGCTACCTCCCTCCCTGAGCCTTGTAGCTTATATTGGTCACAACTCAGTGGGCCAGCTACTAAGCCTGACTGCTCAGTCTCAGACTGGCTCTAGCTTTATGTGTTAAAAGGACACTTAGTGGATATTTTCATGAAGGACACAGTAGCAGTATACATTTCGGTATAACAGAGGTAGATTTGCATCCCTCTGGAGTATTTATATCAATTTGGTACTCGGAGCTGTCTGGCAGCTCCTTGAGATGATTGTTTTGCTGTGGGTATGCAAAACCAGGACAACAATATGGTTTTTGTAATGCCGTTAAGCACATTAAAACAGGGACAATCTTGATTTCTAGAGACATGTGGGCTATGCCTATATTGTGTGTTTAAAAGGCTGAGTCAGAGAGTGGACAAAACCCCTCATGTGCTTCCTGACTCACCCTGCACTGGATGTAGGGTGTCTGCAGTTAACAGGGTTAGCCTGAGCTCAGGCTACCTGCAAATCCTCCCTGCTTGCTCTGTGTATGACATCAGGGCTGTGCTAGGAAAGGATGTGTGCCTGCACAATACCAAGTGGGATAAGAAATGTAAAGCTACCTTTCAGCTCATATACTGCAGCATGCCCACAAGCTTGCCTCTAGTCTATGAGCATAGCCTGTATTTGGAGAATGATTTTTATATATATATATATATAAAAATATATATAAATATATACATATATATAAAAATATATATATATGTATATACAAATGTTTATGTGTATATATATTTGTATATACATCTATGTATATACAAGTGTGTATCTATATATATATGTATATATTGCTAGAGGTGCCATAGTTACTTAAGGGACAAATAAACCAGGTATTAATTAATTTCAACAAATTAATAATAAGGAATTATTACAGTTCAAAAAAATGAGATCTGGAGGGGGAGAGTTGGGACAGAAGCTGGTATGCTCTGTAGAGGAAACATGATGGTGTAATGGAGTATGTGTGTGAGGAATTGCTAGCCTGGAAAAAACTATTAATGCAGTCTCTGCAAAATAAGCAAAACCCCTTTCAAGTGAAGGCAAAGTAAAGATAGAAAATGCTGCAATGTTGTATTATTTTCTTCCCTTCTAGTCCCTTACCTGATTCATTACATTGATGGCTCTTGTTACCAGAGTAAAATAGACAGTTTTACTCTCCCCTCCTCCCATAAGCAAATGTAATTTTGTTTCTTCCCTCTGAATAAAACCCCAAATGGCTCAAGCAGTTAATCCTTATAACATATCCATAAATCCCTTTGGAATCCAAAAATCACAACACCCAGCAAAACAAAACTGCCTTGTCCCTGTTAAAGTGTAGATGGATCTTATTCTGCGGTGCCAGGATCTGCTTGGTCAGTCCTCATTTATATTCTCTCTGTTCTGCTTAAGAGGGTCTTGGAGAGGAAAAGCTTGCTGGGTGATTGACACTTCTCCAAAAGAAGCAAAGACGCAAGGATATAGTAATTAGAAGAATGGCTCAGGTTTATTCCTGCACCCAACTTACACATCACTTCGTGCTTCAACAGTGAAAAGAGCCTCACACACAGGGGGTTTATGCTTCAAGAAGCAGTAACTAGACAATATCTTTTTGTGGAGGTCTCTTGTCAGGCAAGCTTGAAACTCTCCAAGCAGCATCCTTTCAGTCAGCTAGAACCTCTGCTGATTCCTGAAACCCAGTGTTCACGAAAAGAGAGCTTAATTCTTTTGTTCTCATTATCTGTAAAACACAAGTTATGCCTCAGCGTTGTCAGAGCTCTTTGGTTCAGCTGGCTTCTGTTTTGCATGGTGTAGCTTTGGCAGCATCCCCGATGTGGCTGAGGTCCTGCTGGTGCTTTCTGGTTGCTGTCAAGTCTATGAACAACCCATGGCGCTGAATATTCATTATTACCTGTCTACAGGGTTGAAAAAGTGGAAGAGGGAATAAAGCATATGTGTGTGAACATACAGAAATCATTAAATAAACTCAGATACAAATGATGAGGGTTTCATAGGATCTATTTAAATACCCTGCCTTCCATGTCAGTCTGCTTTTAGCCAAAATGGCTGGAATGCTGTCAGCCACCACTAAACTTTAGTGCTTAGAACAATTTGTAACATCCAGATGTGGTCTTTCATCATAATTTTGTCTGAAAAGGCTTGTTTTGTTATTCTAAGTGAGAAAGAAAAACTGTATAAGAAATAAAACTACAGATTAGAAATTTGAGCCAGGAGGGTGGGTTACAGCAAGGCAAACGTGACCCATTTTACTTTGATTGCTTACTGGGGGGAAAAATGTACATATGTTAATTAAGGAGTTTCACCCGTGTTTAGTCAAAAATATTGAAATCCAGGAAAGTTAAATTTGGGATTAAACTTCAATTAAGATCTAAATTTGGAGCTACTCATCTTCTCCTGGTTATGCAAGCACTTAGTTGCTTTTCTGGATGGGATTCCAGTGAAAGTACTGCTACCACTGATTTGTTGAATTGTTATTTGAGAGGTGTTTGTAGAGAGCAGAAGTTTAGCATCCACCAGCTTGCATGAGTAGTTTCCTTCCACTAATCTGTTAAATCTGGTGAAGAGAAGATGTTTGATCCCTTTAATGTCCCCCCAGTCGCTTTTGGCCAGCTTGCTGTTTCTGGGGCAAAGAAAGGATGCACACATCACACAGTAGCATTTTCTTTAAGACATCAAAATGTTTTCTCATCTACCTCAAACTATGTGCATGCTACAGGCAAGGAGCCTGTGTGTTTAATGTGAATAACAGGACTATTCTGTCAAGTCCATTCCCAGTGTACTTCATCTGACATCAGTGACTGCAGTGGATTTATTCCAGGGATGAAGCTGGCTGTTCCAGCTCTGTGTAGGTAAATATTCAGGCAGTGCTAATTAAAAGAATGTCAACTGATTTTAACCATTCCATTATGCTGGACTTTGTAATGGTTATTTATATCATTCTGCATCAGGCCCTAGTGAGAGAATATTTCTGATGGCAATTTTTCTATTAAAATAGCAGCAAGAAAATGTAAGCACTGGAACTAAAAATAAAACTTTGTTTCTCAACAGGGCAAGTGACATCCACATGCATATTTTCAAATTTTAGCATTTTAATGTTTACTGAATAGAAATTGCATTGCTTTCATTATGCTTTAAGCACTACCATGTTACTGATGGAGTAACTACTGTTAAGTGGAAGCCAGATGTAAATGTACTAGTATCTGCAAAGAATTCTTGGCAGAAGTGGTGGTTGTTTCCTACACTTTGATTATCTGCTGGCTTTAAAACAAGTCACACAGTTTTCTGGTGTGTGTTTACTGTTGAATATAGATTTTCTGTGTGAGCTGACTGTGACCCTTGGCTGAGATTATTAATAGATGACCTTACATTCACATGTTTGTACTTACACTATATTTGTTCAAGCACATTCTGTAAACAATTACAGCAAGCTTTTCTATTATAAAGTACACAGGACTAAGACTTCTGTTACATTAAAACTTGACCGTATCATTTGAATGTTCAGTTCACTTTCTTTAGTTCCAGTTGAAGCATACATTACAATTATGATGTTTCCTTTTCTAATTAGGCATTGTGAAATATTGGAGGCACATCTCAGTAGCTAGCCATCATGCTGCATTGCAAAATATTCTTCAGAAAGGATGGTATCTTTCAGAACAACTTCTGTAAACATCTGGTTATATCACAGGCTGTCAGCTCTCAGCCTCAGTGGCTATGTTCAGGGCTTTTTGACAGTGGAGACGAAAAAAAACCTCTTAAAACAGCCACATCATCCTTAACTGGTAAAAATGGTTTATTTTCCAATCTTATGCTACAAATCAGTGCTTTTGGTACCTGCATTATATATCCACATAGCTTCTAAAAGCTATAAAACATGTTGAATAAATCAATGCTATATTGGTTTGCTATTGCCAGAACTTCTCAACTTGGTGTTTGATGGGGCTGTTTTGTACATGGGAAAAAAAAGCTTCACATAAAAGAGACTCTAATCTGTTTTTATCTGCTGTAGTTCTGGTTTTCTATTTGTTGTCTTACTCCTAAAGTCAGAACAGATTTTAGAGTGGCTTTAGAGTTTTGGCCGTGCTTGCTGCCTACAGAGCCTGCACGACTGAGTGTGAGGAAGCACCGGGCACCCTTTTTTCCCTTCAGCCAGGTCTCTGACAAGGGGACATGCAGCTGTTCCTCTCAGGAATGCCACCACATGTACCACAGTGCCACTGAAGGATTTTTCTATGGAAAAAACATCCCTACAGAGCCTTACCAAACCTGATGATCCAAGGCATCAGCCAACAGAAGCTTTTCTGGTAAAGAGAGGATTTGCATGGGGCTTTGAAGATTATTTTCTGTCTCCGACTCCACAACTGTTTCACGCCCAAGTCAGGAATTCTATCCTAGATTATTCAAGTGGTTACAGAGAACGTTATCATCATGGACATCTTTCTCAGGTAGTTGGAACCACATCCTTGCAGTGTGCACTCACAATATAGCTGTTTATAATAAACACCCAGGCATCCAGTGGCGCACTGGAAGGACTTGCAGTGGCAATAATTTCTTTGGCTTGCTTTTTCAGAGTGGCAGTGATTTTTTTTGGTACCCAGCCTGTAATTCAAAGACACTCCTGTCTGCCCAGCTAATGAAGTGAGAACAACTCTATCCCTAGTGCACTAGTTCTTGCCTGAGTAACATGCTATCAAGAGACACTCTGAGGCTTGGATATCTTTAACACATGACAGTCGTTTATATTTAGAAGCTTGAAATTAAACAGCACAAAGGAAATGAGATAAAATGAAAATATACATATTCATGGTACTCAGAAAGCAGCTAGTGGATTTGTTCATATTATTGGAGAGCTTTGATACAGAGACAGATAGACTAAATAGAAATCTTACCAGCATCCCCTGATAGAAATCACAGGCTGACAATTCAGCCTATCATTTTGTAGAAGAATCTCAGAGAAGTGTTTTCTTTGCAGCTGAGAAGACAGAAACACATTATGCATGCTTAAAGTCAATGCAAGGAAACAGAGCCCTGCAAAACATATTTAATATAGGTTTGATTTCCTGTGGAATGTTTTCCAGATGTTCTCTCAAACAGGCCTCTAAAAAATGATGTGAGGTAATTTTTTTTGCAAACAGAAAGAGAAAATCCTGTTTTGTGTCACTGCATCTGAGCATCACTGTTCTAATTCTTTATTGCATTACCTTGTGCTCAGGATTTGCACCGTATTTTTCAAAACAGCTTTTATTGCCCAAAAGGTCAGCAGTATAAAAATATTTATACTACCCAATTGCAAATAAATCATACTTGTTTAGAATCGCATTTAAGTTTGGTTGTTTTCCTTAAACCGAAAGGGGACCCAAGATATTAAATTAAAATTACTCTCACGTACAATCTTGAGTCACTTAGAGGATTTGACTAACATTGACAAACTGAGATTAGTGTTTTGTTAAGTTATTTTGATTTTCTGTAGCAGACATTGTGTAAAAATATCTGTCAGGTCTCTAGTAGATGACATGAGCAAGGGGAAAGGATAATGGAAGGGATGGAGGATGATACATAACTTTATTTCGCTTTGTATAAGATACAATAATAGAACATGAGTGTGGGCTTGGTTTATTTGAAGCACTTGTTACTCAGAAAAATGAGTTCTGTTAATAGAAAAATAAGAAGAATGTTTGTACTGTTAATTTTAAAATATAGGTATGCATGGGTGGAAACATTTTTCCTCCTGCATGACTGAGGTTCTTATTGTTAGCTCTCTGCTGTCTGGGGTAGGAGATGTCTACAAGACCCCTGGTAAATGAAAAGCCTGGATAACATAGGTCCTGGCAGGCACGGTGAGGAACACAGTACAGTCAGCTAGCCAGTTTGGGTCAAGTGTGGGTGCTCAGCTGGAGGAACCAGCTTTGGAGGACTGTCAGTCTGTGCCTGATGCTCTGAGCAAGCATTTGTGATACTAAGAGGCATCTGAATGAATCTTGTCTGAGCTCTAGTTGTTTCTGTATTAGTTATTCCACTAACCAAATAGGCTGCCTGTGTGTAATTGGGGATTGTCTGTATTTTACTTCCAGATGAACAACACAATATTTAGAGATAAATCGAATCCAGAATCAAATATTTGCATGGACTTAGGCCAGTCATTTAAAATAACAAAACAGAAGCAAAATGAGATAAAAACCAGCTTCTTTTGGTTAGTAGCTGTTATTTGGTGTCCAAGATCCCATAGTGGCTTCTGCCAGTGTTGCAAGAGATTTGGATCTGCTCACGTAAGAGAAACTACTTTTGGTATTCAGGTCTTGGGAGCCAAATGGTCTGCTGTTAGATCTTTATTTTTTTACCCTTCCTTCCCACTTCCCAAAAGGTACAAACACCGAGCTGTGCATCAGGGCACTGTGTTGGACAGGGGCTCCTTGGAGTCTGTGGGGACCCCAGAAAGAGGCAGAGCTTGTCATAGAATCATAGAATCACCAGATTGGAAAAGACCCAGCAGAGCAATAGGGCAGCCCTGAGCAGGGGGCATCTTCCTGGGGTCAGGCTGGGACATCAGCCGGTGGCTGAGCAAGGCTGCAGGGGCTGGAGACCGAGGTCCTACAGCGTCACTGGGGTGGGGACTGAAGCTGCAGGATCTGGATCTGGAAGGGAGTCCTGGGCCATAGGCTGGTTAGGGGAAAACAGAAAAGAAACAGAAACTCAAAAGGGCTAGGACGCAGTCTTTGTTTCAGAGGAAGAGTAGCAACCAAAGAAAAACTAAACTTTTTTGCTGAAAAAGAAAATAGTGGAGTTGCTGTTTAATAACTATCTGTAAAAATGGCCATTTACAAAAACTCAAAATGTATAGTTGCTCATGGGTGCTCAGTAGTGTGTGTACAGAACTAAGGAGGTATGAGATGTATTAGTATTACACAGTTCTAGTGTCTTTTGATGAAAAAAAGGTTTCAGAACTATCTTAGTAAGTGCTGGGAGGGTTGTCTTTCTTGCAGTGGAGCTGCTCTGAAGCTTTTTGCGGCTCACTGGTTGATAGAGTTTCTTATGTAGCCTTTGCCTCATTTTCTCACTGCCCACTCACTATGTGTTTATGAAATGAAGAGAGAATGAAAAGCTCCTCCAACAATGAAGCCATTAGTTTGGCCACATACCAACCCCTCTTGTCACTGTTGCATCCCAGCAGAAATAGCAGAGGAGGATGCTGCATTTGACCCCTACAAAAGAAGAACAAGTATTTTGGCTTGTTTTTTTCCTATAATAGTGTCATTTATCACCATGACACATATTCATTGACTTCATCTGAGTTTTTTCAGTGTCAGATTTATACTTCTTTTCTGGTTTGAATATTGATGCGGCACTCCCCTTACGTGACTATACTGTGTCTGCCAAATGGTGTCTAGACACTAAAGCAGCTTTGACTAATTAGTGTAGTCACCCCGTCACTCAGCTTTGGCATGTACATGCTTTTATATTACTGCTGTTGTGCCATGAATAGGTGCCTAAACGCAAGCAGCAGTGTAAAGAAGGTGGGAGTGAACACGCCCAGTCTTCACCCAACGCCACCAAGGTGAGCGCAGGGCAAGCAGTTGTAACCACTCACTTGGACATCACAGCGTATGTGCGTGCGGTCAGCAGGAAATTCAGGTTCAATATCGTTCTTGGTCTGAAGATCATCACTGCAAAGGCAAGGCTGAGAGATCTCTCTCTCACAAGCCTCAGCAAACAAAGATGCATGCAACTAGAGAATAAAAAGAAGAGAAATAAACACCTGCCAGCCCAGCAAGCACCTCTTGGAGAGGGCTCCTGGCTAGTTTGTAGAGCTGCTTTTCAATAGACTGTGATTTACACCAGATCCAAACTGAAAATTCAGTTTTAGATATTTTCTGTGACTACATCATTTATATTATGCTTTTAAGTATTGCACCAGTACTGAAGATGAGTTCATGGAATCACAAAATGCTTTCAGTTGGAAGGGACCTTTACAGGTCATCCACTCCAGCCCCCTTGCAAGAGCAGAGACTTCTTTAACCAGATTAGGTCACTCAAGAGTCCCATCCAACCTGACCTTGATTGTTTCCAGGGATGTGGCCTCCACTCCCTCCCTGGACCACCTGTGCAGTGTTTCATCACCCTCATTGTAAAAAAACAAATTCTTCCCTATATCCAGTCTAAATCTCCCCTCCCTTAGTTTAAAACCATCACTCCTTGTCTCATCGTTCCTATACACCCCCTTTAAGTACTGGGAGACAACTATAAGGTCTCCCCACAGCCTTCTCTTCACAGCTGGCCAACTTTAAAGAGAGAGGACCTGATAAATATCAAAGATAATTTCAGAACATCAAAGAACTTTATCAAAACTTTGAGAACAAAAAATAGTGAAAATCTAATCAATGTCTTCGCAACAGGCTTTGCTATTACAAAATTAAATTGCCTTAAAAATTGTATGCAGATTAAACACAATACTGTTATTAACAAAGCTTATTTGTAAGCAAAATTTGAAAGTTTTCATTTATCCTGCTGAGTATTTGAAGAACCACTATCATAAGGAAAACAAATTGTCTTGTTTTCTTTGTATTTTTAACTGTTACAAATTATTTTCCTGGTGTTAATACAAAGCATTAGAGAATAGCAGGTTTGGGATTTTTTTTCCTCCTCTTCTCAGGAAGACTCTGTTGTTGGAGCAGATTTTCTTTGAAATTGCTGATAGGATTATTCTTATTTTTCAGTTAGTGGTATACAAAATATTTAAAGTAAGCTTTCCAGGAGATCTGCAGTTTACTTTGAGGAGATTTTCCAGGGTTAAGTTAGGACTCGTTTAATTCGTGGGGTTTTTTCCCTACAAAGAGAGGCATTTTTCTTTCAAGGACGATTTCTGTGCAGTTCTT
Source organism: Phaenicophaeus curvirostris (assembly GCF_032191515.1). Taxonomy (NCBI): domain Eukaryota; kingdom Metazoa; phylum Chordata; class Aves; order Cuculiformes; family Cuculidae; genus Phaenicophaeus; species Phaenicophaeus curvirostris. Next base: position 9,167,203 of record NC_091400.1, on the reverse strand, counting down.
CTTTATTATTATAGAAGGGAAAGGGAAAAAAGCATGACTGCTCCCATGCAGAAAGAAGATTCGTGATTCATCAACAGAAAAAAAATAATTGTTGCTTTTAAAATTTAGTCATGCTGCATGTTATGTACAATATAAAACTGCCCATCACTCTCTCTAGCTGTTTAGCAAATAGATGCACATATGTACATTACATATCTAAAATGGTGCATGCTTAAAGGCAGATCTATCAAAAGCTTTGTTTGTCCTCTAGATTACCCAACTGCTCAGTCTCGAGTTAGGCACTTACCCACGTTACTACCCACAAGATGCTTTGGGTTGAAGGAAAAGTAGGTTCATAGAATCATAGAGTGTCCTGAGTTGGCAGGGACCCACAAGGATCATCGAGTCCAACTCCTGTCCCTGCATAAGACAACTCCAAAATTCACCTTGTGTGTCTGAGGATATTGGCCAAATGCTTCTGAAATATTGTCAGGCTTGGTGCCATGACTGCTTCCCTGGGGAGCTGTTCCAGTGATCCACAACCTTCTAAGTGAAGAACCTTTTCCTAATATCCAGCCTAAACTCTTGTAGCACATCTTCCTGCCATTCTCTCAGGTCTTCATTGGTGGCCAGGGAGTAGAGATCAGTGCCTGCTCCTCTTCCTCCTCCCTTTATGAGGAAGTAGTAGACCATATACATAATTTTTATAGGATCGCTATCATCTGATTGCTCTTCTTCAGTATCCGTAAAAGAATTGTCTCTTTTGCTCAAACAGTTCTTAATATCATGTGCAATACTTAAGGATAAATGATAATATGGTTCCTAATTAGGCTAATTTGTCTCTCTCTAGATAAAGAGCAGTACCACTGTTTCGGTATTGCTTATGAGCACACTTTCATCAGTGCCACTCTACTGGAAATGCCTGAGGCTAGATCTTCAGTGAGAGTTAATCAGCAGATCCTCACTGAAAATGATGGAGTTATTTTATGGCAGATGGAAGTCTGTCTCGGTTTTTATTTGCTGGCCTGAACTTTGTCTCCAGTGGAAATGAATCCACATAAATAGCAGGTGTAGTTAACAGCTCAGGAGAGAGGGAGAACTTTGATAGTATGAAGTTTGGATGACTCACTAGAGAGGAGGTGTTTGATGATGTCCAGTAATGCTTGAACCGGAGCTATCTCAACTATATTTGGCTTATGGAAACTTAAATGTGCGACATTGTCAGATCATTACCTTTTATGACCACAAAAATTCTTCAGAAATTAACACTGAAGTGCAAGAGGGATCAACAGAGCACTTTTTAGCCTCCTTTAGGGTTTAAAACAAATACATTGCTTAAATAGTCCAGGTAGTAAAAGATTGGTATTATTCCATAGTTATCAGTTTTTAAAAAACATTTAGAGAAGATCTCTGGACCAGTGCACTTAATAATCTAAGGGAGAACTGGACATTTAAGAAGGATGAAATGATTGCAAGAAATGTTTTGGGGATTTTCAAGGTGCTGCAAAATTGCAGCTCCAAGAAGATCTCTTTGTGGTCACATGAATAGTAAAATTTAAATCTAAGGAACTACTTTGAGAAATGCAAAAACACTGCACATAGAGCAGGCTTTCTCCTTCTACCATGGCAAATGTATTTTGTATTAGATAGATGTAATAGGCTCTCTTCTGTCCTAAAGCAGATTTCATGCAGGCATTAGTAGAATTTGTGAAAACCTTAGAAACTATCAGCTGCCTTTGTTCCCAGTTGCTCAGAAGGCTGGATCTGTGCCACTATCTTAATTATAGACTGAGAGGAATCACCGCAGTGCCATAGGGTTTCCTCGCCCAGATTTTCTTAATGGTGCTGCTATTTATCTCTTCACATACATTGGAATCCATTTCTTCTCAGCCTGTCCCCTGGTGGGTACAGTGCATATTCACCAGCAAAGCAGAGATTTTATGGAAATTTATAGACAGTTCTGTGTACACATAGGGTATCTTGAAGGCTGGATAGAGGACTTGACTTTTTAAAGCTATTGAATGCAACTAGGTAGAAATATCCATCTCAAAATGAAATGGTTAAATAAGGAAGATAGGGAGTGAAAAGCTTACAGTCAGGTTTAAAGTCAGCCATGGATTTGCTGGTTATTTACTGTTAGCAAGGTATGGAACTAAAAAGAGGTCATGAGAAACGCTCCGATAAATTCAGGCACAGTTTGTATACGGTCTATTTATAGGATGCTTTCTCAAACTAAGCCCGTGAACCTTTTGAAGTTTGCCCATCACTACTTTCAGGCCAATTAATAATGCACATCCCATCCCTTTCTGAGATAGGTAAAACAATAAAGCACACAAAGATAATTAGTCTCTGGAGCATGTAAACAAATAAAGTAAATCACTTGCAAATCACTTGTTTCTGCTAACTTTTGTGTTTTCTTGCAACTTTGTAAAGAGCATTTATGTTGCAAATCTACATATGCTAGAGCGGTGCTGAAAATGCATAGATGATTCTGTTATGATTTTGAGAGGACTTTGCGAAGATTAAGCACCTGGTCCTGAAACATCACTGTGAGTTGTCTTATGAAAAAGTACGTTTTCATCCCTTTTTCACAGAAGAAAAGATCGAAGTAGGGAAGTTAAATAATTTTGTGGATGGAAATAAAGGTCTAAATGACAATTTATAAATAAACAAAAGTCATGCCTCCATGCTTAGAAGTTTAAGGAAAAGCACTAGTGGAACTGAGAAGAGCAGGCCAAGATGGGGAGGAAAGCGGCTGTAGGGAATGGGATCTTGACCCACCTCAGTGATGCCTCTCAAAATTTACAGACCTCAATGGGTGTTGCCTTTAAAGTGCAAATAAGCAGAAGAGTTAGTGGCTGCTAGTCTTTTTTTTTTTTTTTTTTTTTTTTTCAAGCAGTGCTCTTCCGCTCTTGGACCATAGGATGACTGAGGTAAATGAAGATAATATAGGCATTCAGCAGCAGTATTTGATGGAGAGCACACATCCCCTTCTTCTCTGCCCTGAGTTCAATATTGTAGACTCAGGATAAATGCACATTTCACAAGAACAAATAGATCCTCCGTACCATGGCTCTGGGGGGTTGTGGAGACCATGCCATCTGGATCTGCCTCCTGCCCTAGTCCAGCCAGCTGGTTCTGTAGGCTGGTCCAGAGAAGTGGTAAACCCTTTGCCTGGAATCTCAGGGCAGTAACAAAGCAAGTCCTGCCTCAAGTCATGTAGTAAGAGGACTCTGTGAGCAAAAACATACCGTTTTTTGTAGTCGGTTAAACAGCAGAACTGTGTTCTGCTCCTGTAGAATAACAGATTCCAGTTAGAGTTCAGATCCAGGCAAAATGCTTGTATGTTAAAATTGCTCTTTGTCTTCTTTTTGGCATGAAAACGCAGAGCATTTCTTTCAGTAAAGGACAGGCATTTCCCTGTTTTTCTGTCCCTTTTTACTGTTTTCTCACACTTTTTTGTTCTGACTTCAAAAATGGATTCTGGAAAGAGGCACATCGTAGAAAGAGACTTGTGTCAGCTGAAATGTGTCCAATATACATTTAAGTTAAAAAGCATTAAGCCTTGTCCAAAAATAAAAAGAGTGTAAAAGGTAAGAATGCCTGCAGGCTTGATTTTTAAAGATATGCATTTTTCTTCATGTTGCAGATCTCGCCTTGCAGATTTCTTCACAAACTGCCAGCCCGAGTCACGGTCGGTTAGTAGCTGTCTGAAGGAGAACTACGCTGACTGCCTCCTCGCTTACTCGGGGCTTATTGGTAAGAAGGCCAGGAAGGGTGGGGGCTTGCTCGGTCTAAGAAAAACACCTGAACTGTGTTTTGAAGGCCCACATGAAATAAAAAAAACATGGGATATAATACTCTACAGTATGATACTAGGGAAAATTCTCCACCTAATTGTTTTGGTCCTGTTTTACCTTACAGAGGTTCCTGGGGTAAATTTGTACATTGCAAGGAAATCAAGGAGTTAGAAGATAAGGAGAGAAAGGTGCTCACATTCAAAATAAATTCAAGCTTACAATGTAAAGTTTATTAAGATGGTTGAAGTTGGACAGGACCATGAAGTAGGAAGCTAAATAGAAGAAGTGGAGCGGCAGCTTGGTTGATTTTGCTGCTGTCATCACAAGGTTGGGTAACTACCCCTCGATCTTCAGGGAAGGTTTGCAGGACATTTGAGGAATGAGATAATAGATCAACCCAGCCTTATTTTACTTCCAGTTACTATTCTTTCCATGATGTCCTTCTGTCCACTCTAAATGCTTTCGGAGGTGCCTGTCAGTGGAGGTGAACCGAGACCAAGTTTATCTTCTGAAATCATCTTCCCTCCCTAACATAAACATTTTTATTTGCTGTCACCTTCCTGACTGTTAATGGGCACAAGGATGCCATTATGCAAACAAGATTCCATATACTACGGGTAGTACTTGATTACTGAAAGAGAGAGATCATCTCAGGAAGGTGAACTTGCTGTAGAAATACCATGGTTGGGCAATAAAGAATATGTGAATGTCAAAACTCTGAAACAAACAAATTTTAAAGGCCAGCAGATAAGACATTTTTAAGCTTCCAGCCTGCACCTGCTGTGATGCAGTAATATCCCTTTCTGTTGGGCGTGAAGGTCCCAGCTGAGGCCCTGAAGCAGATCCTGCTGTTAAATAAATGTCTCTGGAGATAATATCCAAAATAAAACATTTCTAAAATAGGTTAGTTTTGCTGAAAAATGACTGAAAGCTATATTCTCTGGCTTATTGGTATCATTTTTATTACTATAGCATCTAACAAGTAAGGTAAGTCCATGTGGCAACTGGTAAAATAAGATGTGATGTTTTCAAAGGACATGCTTCTATGACTTAAGAGATGCAGACAGTAAGCAAAGGGTATAACAGACGAACAGTTATGACAGAATGTCGTTTGACTCAAACAAAGAATTGAATAGCCTTGAAATCTGATCTAGTCAATGAGATTAAGAACTCTAGCTGCTGGCAAGGAAGTAACTATTACTAATAGATACTTCTGGGTAAAAGCTGCCAAGAAGTTCTTGCTGGACCTAGTGGATTTTGCTGGCAGTTCTGTTGGGGATGCATTTTTCAATTTAACCTCAAGGATGACTCAGTTCTTAGAGTCAGGTGTTTTTGTATTACTGTGGATGACCATGCTGCAAAACACTGTTACACATCAGAAATGTGTAGTGGATCCCTAAGGAGATGAAATCAAAAGGAGATCTAATTTTTCAACGGGAAAAAATAAACATTTTTCTTCCTTCCTGCTAGGAAGCCCCTAGGTACATGCAAAAAGATGGTTACTGACTACAGTAACAAGAGTTTTTACTTTTTGGTAGTCATTCTGATAAACCAAGGGAATTACCAAAACAAAATTCCTGCTCTAATATCAAGCTGATATAAAACTGGAGTAAATTATGTGATAGTCAAACTTGTAAGATCTCTGTTTAATATATATATATAAAAAACACAGCAAAAAGAGATAGAAGCTGTTACAGGTAAGAAGCTGTAACAGACCCATTCTTTCATCAGAGCTTCAGGATCTCCAGGTGTTTTAATTAAGATAAAATATTGTTCATTAAGATAAAATATCATTTCATTTGGCCTCTTCATTAAATGTAGCAAAAATGCTGCCTCCATAGAGTTCATTCAAGAAATTGAGCAATCTCTAGGGAAGGTAGAGTGGATGTGATTCTGTTGTCATATAATGATTTAAATCAGAATTAACATCATTGAAATTAGTGAAATCTCCCCTGAAATAAGTCATGTAACTGGGAATAGAGTCAGGTAGGGGGTTGTATCTGGTGCTTTACCTGATAAATGGGAAGAGTCTATGTAGAATTCTTTAAGGTTTACATCAGGAGGAACCTGATACAGTGGGAGGTGTTCCTGCCCATGGGAAGAGGGGTTGGAACTGTATAGGCTTTAAGGTCTCTCCTGACACAAGCCATTCTGTGATTCTATGTTTTACAGGAATTTTGAAAATCTTAATATATTGGTTTAGGCTCCTTGTTATAGCAATAGAGATAAATTAATACTCTTTTAAAAAATTAAAGGAAAAATAGAAAAAATCTAGACTTTAGAATAAGATTTGAGATAGCCACATTTGAAATTTAGTGCTTTAGGTACAACCTAGTTAAGCCATCTGGACCTGTCTGCACTGCCACATCAGTTAGGTATTGCTCTAACTGCTGACTTCAAGAACTACTTTAGTATTCGATTTCTGACACATTTTCACTTGTGTTTTTTTTTGTAAAATCCACCTAATTTCTCTGAGGTTCCCAAGAATTCCGTGAGTTTTTATGTGAATACACTGGAGTTGCGTTGGGCCACAGGAACTTCAGTCACGTACCCCTCCTCCTAGACTCACCACCCTTCTCCTCATTCATAATTGACACCCATTGGATGACCTCTTGTCTGTGTTCAGGTCAACTCTGCTTTTGATTAGAATATGGAGACTTGACTGCCTGCTACTGAGACCGTCATAGAAGTATTTGACAGAGAGAACACAGAAAACCAAGCATGTCCTATTTTACTGCCATCCACCATGGTTTCTCTGATCCGTTAGTGTCCTTCAGCAGAATTTCCAAGATGCCAGCTAGCAGGGGGGAGGAGGGGAGGGCACACACATTGCAGGGAAGAAAGAAAATCCACCCCAGGAAAGCAAGCATATAATCCGCTTGGGTTCACATCTGCCCCCAGGTTTAAATGACAGGCTGATTTTCTACTAGCTGCTCTTTCAGCCACTCTGTTTTTGCTGGATGTACAGTTTGTGTGCTGTGTATACACGTTCCTTGTCCTGTCTTCCCTGTGTTCATCAACCTTAATCATAGCGTGGTATCTGTTACACTTTTAGCCCCTGCCTTGACCTATTTTAATTACTTTATTACCTCTTTGTAGATAAGAAAGTGTTACCTCAGTGACCTTTTTAATTTCCTCAATACATTTCTGGTTTTTTAACCCTTCACTAAGCATCTCCTTAGCCTTTTTTTCTTTTTTTTTTTTAAGCCTACTGTTTTCTTTCCATCTTTCCATTTACAAAATCCTTGATTCCTCTCACTCCTCTTCAGATCGTGCCACATGGTTGAAGTGGTGTACTGAACCGTCAAATGGATAATGGGCAGATCTTTTCATTTGTTTTATTTTAATTTAACATCATTCCTCTTCTTATTTATCTACTGTCAAGTTCCCAGTAATGGTGCAAATGATATTTGCCTATTTTACTAAATTCTCTGCCTCCATTTAATAAATTTTGAACTGTGCTATTTACTCATGTACTAATCTCACATAGAATTTGTGCAATTATTACTGCAACTATCTGTTAAAAGTTGGAGGTAGGCAAAGGCATGGGATTGCATTCTAATTTAAGAATATCGTAGAACAAGACCAAAGATGCTTTTTGAGTTTGATGAGTTTGGCAGTGGGACTGCATTCATTTTCATATACATCACTTCCTTTCTCAGGCCAGCCCTTGATGTGTCTTCTCCTTTGTCTCTCACATCATGTATGAAGCAGTTTGCATGTTGATTTGTTCAGTTCCCAGCGCTGCCCAGTGACTCAAAGGCTGTTTGACGTCATTCTGTGATTTGTGTTATTTCTAATGTTCCTTTTTTTAGCTGAGTGTTTGGTAGCCCTTTCCTGTATGTTATTGCAGACTCTTGGACCCCAGACCTACGGACTGGATTTTCTCTGCTAGTGTGTGCTTTGACTCTCTAATATTTATCCTTCATCTATTCCATCTTCTTAATTGCTACTTTGATGTCAGTTTTGAGGAGATGTGATCACATTTCCTTGTGATATATAGCCTGCCTTAGAGCTGTGGATTACCAAATGAGGAACGTATTTCCTCAAAGAGCTGTCATCAGTACAAGTCTGGAAAACTTACCTTTCTTTTGTTTAATTTTTTCCTGTTTAGTCAGCCAAATAAAATAAAGATTCAGACTTTCCAATCCTTAGGAAAGTTTGAAAACTCTGACCTGCTGGGGTGATGCATTTAGTGAGACCACTGGTTTAAATAAGTGCTGATCGCATAAGAGTTGCCTGATCCAAATGAATGATGAACAGTTGCTGTGTGTCTTTTAGGACACAAAATGCATTCTTTGGTTTCATTTCCTTCTTGGTAGCCTCGAGTTGACATATAAATGTGAGAATATTCACCCAAGAATTTGTAATAAAGTTAGAATGAACCTGTGGCTGCAAGTTGCTGACAATGTTTAGGAAACAATCACTGTACTGAAAAAGTAGTGACACAGCAAGATTAGCAGTAATTTATTACCTGCAGAGAATCTACTGTATGGTTTCATGCACACTGGTTATGTTTTTGCTTTGTTCACTGCCATGACCCGCTCTGTTGGCAGGCCCTAACGAGCACCCTGAGGTTAATGCTCCTCTAAGACCTATTAGAGCTCCTCTAACATGAGTAGTATTCCCCTTACTTATGCATTTCAGAACTGTTTTTCTAGGATGGCGGCAGACTCGAAAAGAAGCTCAGGTCTGGTTGTCTGGTTTCAGCCATTTATTTGTGGCTAGAATGAAAATGAGAAGACAAGTGAGGAAGAAAAATTGGATTTTTAGAGTGCAGTTCTGAGGGCAGAGATCTACATATGTTTGATTTGGCAGCAAAGCCCTTTTAAAAAGGTTCCCACACGCTCTCAGTCCATCCTTCCCTTGTGTCACATTTTTTCACCTGCCAATTCTGCTGATACAGCTCTCTGTGGGAATGCAATATAAACCTTTCTGGAGGAAAGGAATGGGTTTTTGAATCATGTTACAGTCCTTAAAGTGTTTGTGTTCAAATAACTGAAGGTGTGAAGTACAGCACAGGGCTGGGTTTCAAAGGGCAAAAGGAGCCAGGAACTTTTAAGTCTGGAAGTTAGAGCACTTCCATGAGTGTGTATTGTGAAATCATCTCTGAATACATGACACCAAGTGCTGTTTTCTGTCTTCTTAGTACGGAAAGAATATTTCCATGCAATGGTTGCTCACAGGACTGTACTTCACTCTTTGTTAATAGGCACAGTGATGACACCAAACTACATAGACTCAAACAGTCTCAGCGTTGCCCCATGGTGTGACTGCAGCAACAGTGGTAACGACATAGATGAATGCCTGAAATTTCTGAATTTCTTCCAGGACAACACATGCCTTAGTGAGTACAAAATTAAGTGTCTTTAAATGTGTTTCAGCATGTTTTCTGGAATTTCTTTAAGTATTTTATGATACATCAGGGCCACCTCTTTGCACCCTGTAAGCATGGTTCTGCTGTAAATGTAAGAATTACAGGCAAATATTCCCGATACTATGGTTTATGGCAAAGTTTGCAAGCATGAAAAGTTCTTGCAAAAAAATTCAAATAACAAAGTTATATCATATAGAAATATGTTTTTGTCACAGATGATGTTTGGACCCTAACAGTCAGACACCATCTGTACCAAAAAATTGCAACACCTGAGGGGCTTCTGTGTAATTTAAGAACTTCATATAAAAAAAGACATGTAGTTTATGATAGGAAGGATTTGCTGTAGGTAAGTATAAATTGGATTGTGCTTGCAATTTATAGCCAAGCATCAGGATTTTTAGACTACTTGATCTCAGATGCCTGGTTTCAACACAGGTCTGGATGATACCTATTTTCAAGGTTTTGTGAAATTATTGATTTTTTTTTTTCAGTCAAACTCACTTCCAAATTAGAGACTGTTATAAATTTCAGAATGGCTCAGTGGAGTCGATTTTGGCAGGTTCACTTTTCAAATTTCCTGTCTGCCTGGAGCAGCATAATTGGATGATATGGAGTGTGCATCAGAGTTTTAATTTCAGATAAATGAGGAGACCAAAAGAGCCTGGCTTCCCTAGCCTGACAGAACAGAAGTTGAAAGGATACGTGATTGTCCTCTGAAATTGCATTAGAGGGTCAAGCCCAGAGAGGGGGAAGGATTACTTAACCTAGAGGACAATGTTGGTACAAAATCAAAAAAGGGAGATTTTACATACTTTTGCTTGAGACTGGAGAATTTTTAACCATCAGACTGTTAAGAAATACACTTCCAGGAGGATTTTTGAGGATAAAGAATTGTTATCAGTGTTAGAAGACGTATTTCATTAGCTTATGAGAAGAAGTATACAAAATTGTTTTGGTTTTTTCCAAAAATAACAAATGAATTCAGTCATCCGGACTGCCCCATCCAGCCCTTTATACCTGAACTAATGCTGATGCATTAGTTCCCTTGTCCTTTCTTTTGCTACCAGTATAAAAGCATTAATAAAGACAAATCAAACACATTAGAGGTTACTGTGAGACAAATTATAGTCACCTGAGCTGTAAAAGATGTCTTCTTTGTGAAGAAATTAAAGGTGTTTCGGGGTTAGTAAAAAGTTTTTTCTCTTACGGAGGATAGGACAAGTTCCAATTTTTTTTTTAATTGTTATTGTCATTAATGAGCCTTACAATGCCTGAGGAAAGTATCATTTGTTTATTGGATGAAATTAAAATCCTTCCCACTTATTTTAGACAGAACAAACAACACTTTTAGTTAAAAAAATGGAAGGATTTCATGTAGTTCTGCGATTCATTTTGCAAAACTGGAAACAGAGTTACTGCTCATTTAGGAAATCATTGGAATATATTTCTTTATATATTGCCTTATTCAGGTAAAACCAAGAAAAATATCATTCCACTCTTCACACTTTGTCTCCGTCAGCCCAGCTGATTGTGGTGCCTTTTACAAATTCTTCTCTTTGCATATTGATGTTCTAAGAACTAATATCAGAATAAAATACATCTTTTCTGGATGAGAATTAAATGTAAATTATTTTATAAGACAAGTAATACCACTGAGAAGAAGTATTAATAACTTCCACATATTAGTCCCCAGTGAAATTGTTTGATTTCTTGTACTAAGAATTTGAAATAAGAAATCCCTAAATCCATGCAGAATCCCCAAAGACCTGATTAAAAACTGTTTTTCTATTTGTTTATAAAAAACCCCAGCCAATTTACTCTTGCCATAAACACACTCTTTAATCCCATGAAACTATGATAAGCTTTTTAAGTTTTATATTCTAAAGTTTTAGTTTAAGCATGCTTCCATCACCTAATTATGCAGATTTTGATTGAAAACTGTAGGGGAAAGATTGTCTTAGTTAAACCATTTTGTACTTATAGGCATATCAGTTTTTACTACAGCAAGCTGTAGAAATAATTTGCCTGCTCTCTGTTTTTGTTTGCTATGTAACATCACCTGCCTGAATTAGGACATAACATTCAAACTGTATTTGAAATTTAAATCTTGAAAGTGAATTTTTGAGGCTTTTGCATAGTAACAAATATGATTACAGTAAGTCCTAAAGCTTCTGCCAAGTATTATTGGGAACATTGCAAAGAAGAGGCTGCACCAGATAATTATGTGACTCCAGACTCGCAGTTTACATTTCTGACATGTTCAAAATGAAGACATTTTTCAGCATAAAAAAATGAATTTCTATAAATACGTATTTTTCAAGGGAAGAATAGTAATAATTATTTTTAAAGTCAGTTCTGCTTTCTGCTACTTGTATAGAATTAGAAAATTGCCTGTAATTTATTTTTACAGAAAATGCAATTCAGGCCTTTGGTAATGGTACCGATGTGAATGTGTGGCAGCCAATCTTACCAGTTCAGACCACTACAGCCACAACTACGACAGCTTCCAGATTTAAAAACACAGGTTCAGAGACCACCAACAATGAAATACCTGCCCACAATGATTCACCAGCATGTGCAAACCTGCAGGTAAGAGACTATCGTTATTGTCACAGTGCATAAATGAAAGTTTTTCATAGATCTGTATACAGAGCCATCTCCTACTGCATAAATAGATGCCTGTTTAAATTGGAATATCTATTTATTCCCGTGTTGTAGTTGCAAGCCAGATACGGTGTAAAATATCAGACACTTATTTTAAATCAGAAATATGCATATGTCAAAGTGGACTTGATTGCCTCTCTGACTCAGAAATGGGGCAGAGTATTTAATTTTTTATCACATATTTGGATAGGAACATGGCACTCTCCAAACCCTGCGGGGATTTGTCAGATTAAATTTATCCCCTAGTAATCCAGATTCAGAGGGAACTCTTATTGTTAGCTAATGTGTTCTGCTGTCTTCTTCCTTGTGTTACTGGCAGTAAACTTGAGAGGTTTCTTAGTTGAGGAGCTCTGGATATTAGAGCATACCTGGTGCTACAAACTACATGGTGAAGAAGCTGGACAAAGACAGAAGCTCTTTTGAATCAGGGCTTTCCTGAACTGGGATCAAGGTCATGATATGATGATTCTATTCTATGTGATATTAGCCAATGGTTGTAATGACTTCCTTTGACTCTCAATTAGACTGTTCCTGGGGTGGCATTGATTCTGGATTTTAAGAGGCTTCTCCTTGCTGAAGGCAGTAAATGCAGCTCTCAGAAAGTCTGAGGAACTTGGGCAGGAGAGAACTGCGAAATCATGGCAGGAAAGAGGTAGCAGGAAAAAGGTGACAGGAAAAGTGATCTGAAAACATCCCTAGGCCAGATTAGAATCTCAGGTTATAAAAATTTCTTGTGGTTTAAATGCAAGGTTAGAGCAGGGGTAGATCAGCTTGGCCTGTTTATTTTAGTTTTTACAGAAGGAAAACTATTGTGTGACACAAATGAGTGTCCAAGCTTTAAGGTCTCATCTGGTATTAATATACTTTTTTTCTGGATTCCCACACTTTCCATAATTGTTGCATTCACATTTCACTTACAAAAAATGGGTCTTGTATTCTTCATATTAAACTGTATCAAAGTTTCCGTACTTACTAAAATAGACAGTTTGTATCCCTTGGAAATGGATTTTGCTACTTTATTTTTCCTGCATCACTCTCTCATCTACATACTTTTGTAGTTCTCCATTTATTTTGCATTGGCAAATTGAATACGAATTAATATTTTTTAGAGGCATTACAGAGTCACAAAGTGTATAAGGTTAATGGTAGATGGCATTGAGTTTAGGATCTTCAGTTTTAATTCTGTTTTTCATATCTGTACATTCATTATTAGTTAAGCTTTGTAAGCTCTTGATGAGAGGGCAATAGTTGTAGGCACGTTTCTATATGCAGTAGTCATTTGACCAAATACAATATGCTAAAAAGAAATGTAACCTTTTAAACCTGAAACTTGGAATATCTTGCATTTAAAGGAAGACCTTGATGGGATGTAATTAATTCACTTCTGTTATATTAAAAATTTGCTTTATGGGAGAGATCACATTTTCCTTCAGTGTTTTTGCAGTCCCCTATAGAGTGAGGCCTCCAGATGCTACCCAAGTACACACAATAAATAATGAACTGAAGAAATGGCAAGCAATCACAAATCCCATTGGATTCAGTTTGATTTGCAAATTTTCCCCAAGCCTGAAGAGATGTTTCAGTCTTTTTAAAATGAGTAAAATTCTTTCCTGTCCTTACTGTCATTACTTTGGCATTTTGAAGTCATATCCCACATGATCTTATCAGCACTAGTTTAAAGCTGCGTTATGACTTCAAGCATACCCCTGATGTACTTGGTACAAGAAGTAAAGGTCTGTAGGGAAAACAGCTTCCTTTAAATAAATGATCTCTGCTGTTTTGTAGAAACTGTAGATGTTTCGGGAAAAAAAAGTCATTGAATCAAGCACTTTATTCTTCTGAAATACAACATGCTCACTACTTGCTTCTGTTCAGGTGAAAACACAAAGAGCAAATATCTTACATCTTAATGTGTTTTTCAAAAAATAACTTTTTACTAGAGCCAAAACAAGCTCACACTTTTTAAAATGGAAACCTATGTTTGTTGGACAGCTTGGTGCCATTTTGCATGTGAGACTTCAACCTCAATGCAAGTCTTACAAAAGAACTGGAGGCATTTCTATCCCACTTGGGGAAGGATATACATTCCAAGGCTCTCCTCCCATGAAAAATATGCCTTTGTAATATTTTCAAAACATGAACGAGCGTGACCAAAAGCAATCTGAAAGGCTTTGTTGAACGCTTAGCGTTTGAGCTGAAAGGTTTACAAAAGGCAATATAGCCTAAACACTGTGAAAAGTGGAATTAAAAGCATTAGTCTCAGCACAAAAAGACAATGACAGAGAGGGGATAAGGAAATGATTATTGAGATGCTACAAAGCTGCACATACTAGTTAGTAGGTTTAAAATACAGTGAAGGAAGAAAGAGCAGGAAGTGATTGCTTAGGATAAATTGCCATAGAAATGAACAAATACTAACCTCCTGGAGCTGTAAAATACAGGGCACTAACCCAATCTGCCAAGAATGTCACTGGCTGAGCAATTTTTGATATGTTTTTTTTCTGACTTGTTCAGAACGATTGCATGAAAAGCGAGAATACACTAATGGTTTTGTCGCTGTGCCATGTGCTCCCACAAACCGTGGAACTGGAAAGGTTGTGCATGCTGAAAGAAAACAGGAGATATTCTGCTTACCTGTACTCAATATTTATTTCAAATACCTGTTGAAGATTTGGACTTCTAAATGATTTTTGTTTCAGTAATGCTGTTTAGAAATTGTTCTTCATTTCATATTACCATTTATACAAGAATATACAGTTCTTTTATTATGGTGGTACTTGCTTATTTCAAAGCTGATAGAGAAATGTTCATTTCTGGTATACGCTTATTTTAAATTTACATATGCATGGATTTCTCTACTGCACTCTTTTTTCTGTCTCTAAATTAAATCAACACTCCATCTTTGCCAGGAAGATACTTACCTTCATCAAGCATCATATAAACTCTCTTATAAACCTGACTTCTAATGAAGTTTGATAAACACAGAGAGTAAATAGCAGTTAGTTTTGTATAAGATGCTAAATTCAAGTATTTTTGAGGTGCTTGACATCTTACAAAGAATCCTCGGCATCACGTAAAAATAGTTTATAAAATATTGTGAACAAAAAGGTAGATGAATGCCAACAGTGTGCTCCTTACACTGGCATGTTTTATTAAGTAATTGCCATCCCTATCTTTTGTTTCTGATAGCTTCACTCTGAAGTTTTCTATTTAACTGACATATTTGTTTCTCCTTCATTCTCAATCATAACTTGTGTTCAGTACGCCAGTCAAAAAATGGTTCTGGTCTTTCAGTCTTGCTTTCTAGCACCATTGCTTGAAACGTCACCTTGGATTATTTGAAAAGGACAAAAGAATGAGTTTGGATGTGTACTCACACCATGTATTCTTCAAGAAAAGCGCTTCTTCTGCATTTAGGAGAGATGCATGAAACTGAAAGATGATAATGAAATAAACTTCTAGTAATAGGTTAGACCAGATTTAGGTTAGACCAATTGATACTATGCCATTAGCAGAGATAAATAAAAAACTAAGGCTATCATACTACGTTTGCTATAATATTTTAGAGGACGTTTTGCACAAGACAAAAAGATAGAAATCAAGAGGGTTAAAGACATTAAAGTGTAGATTCATACATTGAAATCTATAAACTCCCTAGATAGTTCTGTACTTTCTTTCCTTATGTTTGTTATAAATGCCTTGCTCTTGTTAACCTTAGTTCAGCATTGAGAGGGGTTTTGTGCTTTTGAAGAAGTGTGAGCAGTGGACACGTGTAATTGAGATACATGGCCCTTCAGACTGAAGGCAAGTACTTTCCAGTCGAGTCCAGTACGTGAGCGTCTTTGTGCTCTCAGCAGCAAAACTAAAAAAATATGAGATAGGAATTAAAAAGCTCAAACAGTTTGTGGGAAGCAAGGAGAAAAGGAGAAATATAGCTGCTTGATTCTTTCTATTTGTATGTAAGATTAGTGAGTGTTTAGAACAGACGAGGATTGTAATGCATGCTGCACACAATTCCACATGAACTTGGGACTTCAAGAAATAACCGTTACAGCAAGTCTTAGGACAAAAACAGAAGGCAGGGTTCACAGTTTTCTGAGGGCACCAGGACTAAAACATGCTTCACAGCCTGAAAATGACCCTGCTTTTAGGTCTATCTGTTGTATATCTTCAGCACTGTTTAAGCATCTGCTAATCTGACGTTTGAAGTGCTATCTGTAATTACTTAAGGTAACTTCCCGTGTGCTAAATATCATTATTATAAAGGACTGTGTAGGTGTTTGGAGAGGGTTAAAAGCTTCAGTGTAGTGTTCTGAGGATCAAGACACAGCAGGTGTGGAGCTTCATGGTCTGGTAATTGGATGGTGGGTGAACATAAGAAGGAAACACGGGCAGTAGTAGGCATGTTGTTGATGAGGTGATGGTGCTGAGGTGATACCTTGGGAGAGAGGCAAAGGGAACTTGATTTATCCCCTTAGCACCTGTATTAACTTGCCCATGTGCCTGGCAGCCTCGCTTCCCCATCCCTTTCCATAGCCTGTGAACTTTCTGTTTCTTTTTTGTTTTTTTGAAAAACAAGCACTATCCTTCCAAGTTCCTTGCCTGCTCTATCCCTTGGGAAAAGTCGTACTTGGACCTCTTGCTCTGCAGTTACACAGAAAGTTATAGTCTGGGGAAAAAGGTAGGGAGGCCACTGTGCCAGAATAAAATAAAAAATATAGATAAAAATAAAACCAAAAAAAGAGGAAGAAGAAAAATAATACTGACTAAACGTTTCATGTGAAAAGATTTTAATTCACCTCCTATATTACCAAGATTAGCTGACATAATGGGGTCAGCCTGCTAGTACAAGTGATTTAGAAAACACCTATTGGCAGCTTTTCTTCTGAAAAAGCAACATCTTTAATTTGCTTCAGCAGCAATTCTGTTGTACCTGAAGAAGTTGTGTGCTTTGCGTGTTCAGATTAAAATCTGACAGTCAGGGATAATTTAAAGTTTCATCTTTAATCTTACAGGAGCACTTTGAGGAGCACTGAACACAATTCTATATTTTACCAAAACGGAGCGCTTCACTTTGCCCATTGATTTCATTGACACTAATTTCAGTGATGCTACTTGTTTGCTTCAGCTCTGTGCTGAGTGTGTGCCTAGAAAATGTGGATTAAAATTTCATGAGACTGTATTTATTTACTACACAGCTCTTGCACCTTTCAGACAGGACTGGAGAAGGTCAGGTCACCATAAGCGAGGGACATATTTGGGTTTTTAGTCTGCATGGCAATCTTATTGTTCAGCAGCAGCAAGGTGGTTGACAGTCCATTAACGTGCAAGCAGAGGACTTCAGCTGTGAAAGAATGCTTTGCAGTGAATGTATACGTATGTGTGTACTAATAGTATGATTGTGTAGAATGCTCCCGCTCAAAACGAGGCTGCACCTGGGTTCTACACCATCTGGGCCAAAGAATTTCAGGACCACACAAGACACATCATTTTCAAGCTTGCTGAAATCCTGCTGAAGTTAAAGATCTGATTAATAGAGCTGATTAATACAGAGAGTTTTTTGCCTCTCTTTTGAACATCAGAGGAACAGTTTGAGGATGTAGCCAAATATCATACCCTGTGGACTCAGATGCAGCACATTAGTGTCAGCGTTGCTATGAGACATCAGCTATCAGTAGTCAGTAGAAAATTGTTCTCATTTACCAGCCTTGGTTGATCATCTTAGTTGAACATTGGGCCCCCTTGCAAGATCAGTCATGGTTTGTGGAGTGAAATACAGGCTAAAACTTTCTGAAAGTTGAGTCAGCACATCTCTGTTGTTATCATCAGAGCTACACAGATGCACTCTGGTTGACATTCAGTCTCTTTGGCATGTCAAGCTCTCTGTAAGACAGGACCTCAGATTTAATGATCAGTACTCTGATGAAACGTTTTTATTATTGGAAGTCTGATGTAATAAACTTGTTACTGAAAGATAGCAAAGTGGTTTCTTTTGCATATTAGAGTTACAGTTTAAATTATGGGTTTTCATTAGCATGGTTCTCATTATACCAAAATATTTTGCATGTATACTGCTGGAAAGTGTAATATTTTAGAAGTATTTCATCACTGATAGAATAGTTTACAGTTGGACTTGATGATCTTAAAGGTCTTTTTCAACCTAAATGATTCTATGATTTAAAAAAAAAAAGTTTTAATAGTCTGAGCATCTTGAGTTGAGTGTATTATAATAATACAGCGCTTTATAGCAGACTGTAAAAATCCTGACTACAGTTTTAGGAATCATGCAATTTTATTTTATAGTTTAATAATTGTTCAATTGAAAATGAGTATGAGGTTACTAAAAAACAATTTAATAACTTATGAAAATAGAACTTGATTAAAATGTACTACACACCTTTACAGCAAATTGAAATTTCTATGGACGTATTATATTCCTTATCCTCAGAAAGAATTTTGCAAATTATTGCTACTAAAAGCAGATGTAGCATAGGCAGTGTTCCCCTAAGCCACACTTGTTTCTCTATTTCACATTAGTATCCTCTTATAGGAATACCCACAAAAATAGAAAGTGCTAGAATAAACTAGAATCAGACAGTTGGATTACAGCAGATAAGCCAAATCCAACTATTCAAAACCCGTGTTATTACTTTATGTGTTTCTTCATCATATTGAAGGTATTCCTAATGTCAGCCAACTTTAGTTCTCAATCAAATATCTGGTCCATTGTGTGTTTCCCTTTTAAAACAAATAGCTCTCTACAGCCTGCAAAAACCAGCCATAAAATGGAGTTTAGTGTTATAATTTCATTTTAAGGCATAGCTACTAATAATAAAAGTTCTAGGTCATTGCGATGGTAGATGTTTAATTGTATTGTCTTTGGAAATGTAGTTCATAATATATTGTGCGTTTATGGGACCTGACAAAATGCTTTCTTTAAGGCTCACTGTTTGCTGTTCGCAAATATTTGGTTTTAGCCATGACTCTGCTTCCCTTCATACTTTTTCAAGTGAAAGTAACTCTGGTTATGCCAGCAAGCCGACCCTGTTGCAAAGCAAGTGCAGGCAGAAGTGATCACACCACCACGTTTCTAATGGAACGGAGAACAAGAATACAATCCTCGAAATCATTAGTAGTCTTTTATTTTAAATGGAATAGCTTGAAGGAGTCCTACTTATAGACCAGAATCTCATCATCCTAGCTCTTCCGCAGACTCATAATAGGAAGGTTCTCCCGACATAAAAAACCCAATGAATTAGAGTTAACTTCAGCAAAGTTATCACCTCGTGGCCTTTATTTGTTCTTAAAACCGCACAATGTGTTTGAGTGCTCTAGAAACAATAAATATTTTACTATTATAAACCATGATAATGCACTGTGTTATCTTCAAAAACTCTATCCACAGCAGTATGTGAGGTAAACCAAAGTAAAAGACTTGTCCTATCTCAAATAATTGATGCGGTCGTCAATATAGAGATGTTTCTTTCTCAAGTATGAAAATAGCTTGGCAGTTGCCAGAATAGATCAAAATTGAATAAATAAAATCTTTGTTTATCAATTCTGCTATTTTTGCAGAGAATTGTTATTCGCGAGGCAAGCAAAAGGATTTCACGAGGCTTTTATAATTGAAATGTATTTTTAAATACTGTTACTGAAGCAGGTATTGGTGTTCTTTTATTTGCAGTGTGGCAGTTTAAGACAAATGACAGAGTGGAGGGTAATTAATTTTGGATAGCAAAGCAGTTTAATTGCAGTTGCATATAGTTTCAGGAATTACATGCCTTCTCTGTTTCATGGGGGGATGGTGCAGAGGGAGTGTGAAGTCAGGGGGAGCAGTGTGGCTCCAGTCTCTATTAGGTCTTTCATTCCTCTCTTCCTTTCATTAGGTTATTCATTCCTCTTTTTCTTTTTTTTTTTCCCTTTTTTGCAGTTTCGCTCTGCAATCTTTTAGCACTCAGCTGTGTCATTGACTTAATCTGGTATGAAATTTATCAGTATACATTTTTCTATGTTCCTTCTAATGATGCAATGGCTAAGTACAGAGTCAGGGTGGGGGAAAAGACTGCAGAAGGCTGAGTGAGGGGGATGCTGAGTCCATTTGGCAGAGGAGGACTCACCATACCATCTCTAGCTTGGCTGCCTTGGAAGCTACAGTGAGGAAGGAGAAGGGAATGGTGGTTGTGGCCGTACTGGGGTGCAGTAAGAGATTGGAGTAAGTCTGTGTTTTGGTTGTGGAAAAAAACCTGCTTCCTTATGCTTGATTAAAGAGGATACATTGTGTTCCTCTGCAAACTCAAGTACATGAAGTATGTTTATGCATATAAAGTCATTTGAGTCTAAAGAGGCAATCACACCACCTAATCAAATTCTGCTTTTGTTTATACACTTGTAAAAAAGGAATAACTCCACAGTTGTATACATTGCAATTATCCTTAAGTGTACGTTGTAATTATCAGTTCCTCCTTAGATACGTAGACATCATTCTTTGATATTTCAGTGTAACCCATAAACTGATGGTTTTAAAAAATAAACTACTCAGGATCACAGTTGTCATGTGACAGATATGATCAAAAGTATTTCAGTAATAATAATTAGGGTTTTTTAGGAATAGTTTCTTCCTTGTAACTAGCAGCAAATGAAATACAGAAAAGCCCAATGGAAATTAAAATACAGTAATAAGTAATCATTCTAAACCATACACTGGTGACAAGGCAGCATAGCTGTTGAAGAGCTAAAATTTAGAACGTTTTCCTTAGCATGTCTACATTTTTCAACAAGACAAATCAAGTTCATAGGACAGAAAATGAAACACAGACTTTTAACCCAGTTGGCTGATGCATACTCTTAATAATAACAATAATAATAATAATAATATAACAACAACAATAATAAACCAAAACACATCTGTATATAAATATTTTATTCTGCTTTTAACCAGTATGCTCATTTTACTTAACAGTCTTCATTGTACATTAGTTATCAAATACTAGAAATATGTCACACACTTTATCTCCTACTTACTTTTTATCCCTGTGACTTCTAATCGTCTGTTTTACCTGAATAACAGATCTCCACACTACCATCAAACCATCTACAACATTTTTCAACTTGCTGTTGAGTTCCAGAACATCAGACACTGTCACCCATTTCAGTTCCGTGCCTTCAAAATCAATAGGAGTTCAAAATGTTTATTTTAGTGTGTAGTTTGGAGAATGAGAGCCTAACTGTTTCACACCAAATTGTAGTTCCAATCAGTGGACTTGGCTTAATAATCCCACCTCAGGTTTAGCCCTCCTGTGTGCTTCTCTCTTTCTGTGAGCCTCAAGTAAACAGAGTGGCTATTGCACAGAATGCAGGGTATTTTTTCATCGGTTCACTCAGCATGTGTCCTAAAGAATTATAGGATTATCCTCCCCCATGTCTTTCTTAAAACAGAATTAGTTATTCAGGGCAGTAATTTACTAAATGCTGCATTACACGGTACTGCGTTATTTTTCCAGATTGGCATTTTCACAGGCCTTGAGTTGCCCCTAATTCAGCAAAGCAGTTACAAGTATCTGTGGAAACCCATTCCTAAATTTGTGTCTGCACAAATGTAGGAAAGGGATTTGATCATAAATTTTCTGATCAACAGTGTTTAATGTGTTTTTTTACAATGGCTTGACCTCCTCTAGAAAAAGTAGAACATTAAACATTGCATGTATCCTGTGTTAAATCCTTGAGGACCATTGTATAATGAATTTGATGTCAGTGTGCTATTTTGCATACGGCAGTCACATATGCCCTGTAATTATCTGGTTCTGAGAGCAAATTTAGAGATCTGCTCCTGCAGGGAACTAACTGCCTGTATACAATTTCTGAAGTCAAATGCAAATTCAAAGGAAAAATGTCCCTTTTTTTGAACTTAATTAGTTTGACAAATTCTTGCAACTAGTTGCAGAATCATGCTCTCATCAAGAGTTGGCCTGACCCCTATTACTTTTAATTAAGATTTCCTGATTATTTCTAAGGATTCAGTCATGGTTATTTGCAGATGAGAAATTCAGGTTGTTATAGGCACCACTGAAAAGGTTTAGACAAAAACCACACCCAATCTATACCCAGAGAACAACTTAATGAGGATGCTTAGGAATCATTAATTAAGCAGAGGCTTTTCACCTTCAGGCTGACTGCTCAGATGCAGTGTTGCATTTAGGAGTGGAACAGCTCTTTGGTAAGTGCCCTTAGCTAGAGCTCTCTGCTCTTTGGAAGCTGAACTGGTTGCCCTGCGTCCACACGTTCCGGGACAGCCTCTAAAATACAAGTCATGCTGGCTCGCATCAGTGTAACAGGGGACTGGGCTCCGTGTTTCATGAACATTTAAAGAGATCAACTGGCAAAGTTGCAAGTGCATATAATCTCCAACCCAGCGAGACGCATCTGCTCATATATGCTCTGCTATTCCTCATTCATCATCTGCTACCCTTTTTATGCACAAAGCCTGTTGTAGTGCAATTACATTCATCCATGCACAGCGTATCAGAAATGAGATGTCCTATGCTGTTCAAGTGGTCACTGAGTGTGAGCAGCATTGTGATATTCCAGATCCCTTTTAAGGATGCTAGATACTAGAGAGGCTAATCCCATCTTGGCCAGTGAACATGCATCTCTTCACCCCATTAAACTCACTTCTCGCTGGGACAGCTCAATGCACTCGTGTGGTATCAGTGCTGGTGTGTATGCAACCTGCATATATACATATGTTAATGTACTGTAGACATAGTCCACAGCCTGCATTGTACTCATCCCTAGTAATGCTGTCTTAATTCTGATTTTTCTACCCACTGATCTGGGGTTTGGAGTAACACAAGAGCAACAAGTATTGTTGCTGTAGTCAACACACACCCAGATGTATTTTTTTGAATGCTTCGTCTTCGTAAGCTTGATGACAATGTAGTGACACTGAAACTTGCTAGTAAGACAAAGCTGATGGTTGTGAGTATTGGATGCATGAGTAGGTAGATCACAAAAACCATGCCTCACTTGGTGGTGTTTTCTACTTGAATCAGCTCACCCAGAACTGTTAATAAAACCGTTATGCATTCAGGGATATATTTACTGCCAACTATCATCAATCAAGATTCTCTTCAGATAGCATTCTCAAGATGTTTTTCTAGGTGAAACCTTATAATCTCTCTCTTGAGTCCCACTAAAGGATGTTACAATTTGGTAGAATAGGACACCTTCAAGTTTCTTTTTAAGGGCTTGCAATGGAACTGGAAAAATCCGAGGATATAGGGGGACTGTCCCTTTTTAACCCAGCAGTTCATCTCACAGAAAGGGAAATGAAGGGCATGGGGAAACATCCTGAGTGTTTTGCTATAAACCTATATCCCATTAATTCCTCAGTCTCTTTGATGAAGTGCACTGCCTGAGGTGCAAATTAGTGCCACTTTTGTGCATTGAACCTGTCCTCTTAAGAGAAGAAGTGCTCCAGAACCGCCTCCTCATTTCAAAAATACTACAGAATAGTTGTCAGTATTGACCTGAGCTAGATTAAACTAGCTACCTCAGAATATAAGGCTGTATATCCCATTAATAATCCCCTGAACTATCCAGTCTGCCACAACGTGATACTTCAAAAAGTAGGCAAACTACTCGCAATAAATCTTCCAAAGCTTCTTCCACTTTAGTATGGAAACCTTACAAAATATACCCCAAATAATCCTGTTCATCTCCTTTACTTGCATTATTAGAGTACATCTATTTGTGTCTTCTGGCTTATTAACTGTGAACAGAAATGTAAGCCTTCTGTGAGTTATTTGTGTGATGAAACAAAGCAGGATCATATCCTGTGAATACTATTTTGCATAATCTGATAATTATTTGCATAATCTGGTTATTATAGGCTCAGATTTGTTTTAATAGGGTTATAATTGGTAAACATCTAACATTCACAGTACTTTTTGAGTCTAAGAAAGTGTTTCAGTGATGCAAAAAAATTTATTATTACTTCTTACTGAGCTCAAATTTGAGGCCACAGATGCAGATGATATTAGGAAGGTACTTTTCAGATACACTTGGGACTGCCTGGCTAGTCTAGTGGAAGACCTCCCGTGGGTGTGGTGGGATCAGGGCAGTAAAGAATAAGGCACCTTTCTAATAAGGTCGTCATTCTTCATAAAGAAGATGGTAAGCCAGTGGAACAGATGGCCCGGGGAAGTGGTGTCTGCCCCATCCCTGGAGGTGTTCAAGGTCAGGTTGGATGGGGCCTTGGGCAGCCTGGTCTGGTGGGAGGTGTCCCTGCCCTTGGCAGGGGGTTGGAACTGGGTGATCTTTAAGGTCCCTTCCAACCCAAACCATTCTATGATTCTGCACATTCCTCTTGCAAGAGAGTTTCTCTGCTTATTTGAATAGCTGCATTAATTACAGTGTAACTATGATACAATCCATTGCATTGTAGTCCACCATTGTCTGTTAAAAAGAATTAGTATTTAAATTCCACTCCTAGTATTTTTGAGAAGGGATGATTTTTCTCTCCTTCACTTACTTCAGCAGGGGAAGAAAGAATGTAGGATTCAACATCAGACGTGAGTGTAGAGTTTTCAGAACCATACTGCAAGGCCTTTTTCATAACGTTTAGGCAGCTGGCAGGATGAATCAAGATCTAGCTTAGCTAATGGAGGTCTGTGGACAGAACCAACTGTTTCAGTCAAAAATTAATTTAATTTTCTGTCATAGAAACAATCAAAATTGTACAGTGTTGATTCAGTTTTCAAATTTAAAAATGCTAATAGAATTTATTAATCAGTAATAGTAACAGTAAATTTGAATACCTTTCTACAAAAGGATAAGACTGTTTTCTAATGAAAATAAAGGTAATTATATGCACATCTAGAATCTATGCTTAAAGTTGAATTTGCCTTACATATCGTGTTAAAAAAATTCTGTGTTTGCACTTGACCAAAACATTAACTATTTGGGTAAAATTTTTATTGTTACGTGTTTTTTTCTGACCAAATTCCTGGGGAACAGCTGCCTGTCAAAACCACAGTGTGCCAATACCTGATTCTGTAATAGATTCACCTTGGTAAATTTGATATCATTATCTATATATATTTTTTCTGATTTTTTTTTTATTCTGAGTGGTAGAATTTTTTATTCAGTTTTTTTTTATTCAGTGCTAGAAGGGAACATGGATATTGAAGCAAGTACTGCAGCAACTTCACTAAAATTTCAGCCCTGTTAGCTCAGAGGATACATCTGTGCACCTGCAGAATTCAGCTACAGGATTAGAGAAGCAGGGAGAAAACACTTTAAATTTTTATTTCAGTAGCACTTCTGGAGAGCAGATTGTGCCAAAAATGCAAAATTCACCAATTAATCCAAGTTATAGTTGTCCAAGACTGAATTACTTTAAAAGAAAAAAAATAGTTTCTAAATCCTGTCATGGTTTAATGAGACTTGGCTATAGACACAGCCACATAACTGCAAAGGGAAGGAAACTAATACTTTGGGCTTGAAATGTGTTAACAAGACCGAGGAGGCGAGGGCATCGCTGTATGGTGGGTGCTCAACTAAGTGGCTAGTTTCTTCTCCCTTTATGTGCAAGGTTACTTTAGTATCTACAGCCTTTGCCTCCCTGTAATAGCAGCAAAGTAGCTTGTTATCTGAAGTGTTTTCAAAACCCTTGTAAGGCTTTCTGTGTTCTCTTTCTGTGTTTTCTTTCTGTGTATATCCATGCCGGTACTCACAACACGCACGCACACACAGAGATATGGTTAGTAAAGAAAGAAGTCTCAAACCATTTTAGTCACTTAACTAAAACCAGATGTTCATAGTCATTCTCTTCCCTTCCCTTTTAAAATGTATGCCTGAACACGGTGTTTAGGAAACCAGCAATAGTATCAGTTGCTCAAGGTTGGCACAACATGAACGGATGTTTCCTTTAATGCTAAGCGCTCAAGGCCTCGTGCAGACTAGTGTTCAAGAAAGCTTGCCTGGTCTTTCCTTCCAGCTGCCAGAACCAGAGGACAGCATCCCTGGTCCTGCTGTCCAAGTGCAGAGGCAATGTGTGACCCTGTTTTCTTAATCCCTTCCACCTGCTGACAGCTCAGAGCTGGATGTCTCGTGAGGCTGAGTGAGCTCTTTCCTTGCAACGCTGCTTTTGGCTTGAGAGGCTCCCAAGTTTTTTTTAGCAGAGAGTCCTGGCCACGCACTGTCCTGCTATCCACTCAGTGCAAAGCAGAACTTGCCTAGCACACAGCAGCACAGCGCGGCCGCCCTCCAGCCAAGGCATAGAGGCACTATAGATGCATTAGCATGGTGCCTCTTTTCAAGCCTCATTAGCGCAACGCAGGCCTGTGCTGTTCTGGCTGAGCTGCTTTTAGTCCCCTAGTAGCCATGGCTGACAGCTGCTCAGGATTGTTTACACCACACTCCGCTGCACCACGTAGCCTGGTCTAATAGGGGAGGTAGGTACTTTGCCTGCTGCCAAACAGAAAAACTTTGTTTGCATATTCGGACATGCAAGGGCACACACTAGAGCCTGGAGAAGTGTTGTGTGATCTGTAATTCTTCAATGGCTTACCTTTGTTCAAAATTAACAGCTGAATGGGTCTTTTAACTGGGATTGTAATGGCTTTGTGTTCATGCTGCTTTTCTTTAGATGCTGTTCGGTGCTCGACAGCCAGATGCTACCTGTAACTGCTCTGTATGGCACTGGGTTGATGGCTGTGGTGAATCGCTAGGGAGATGGGTTGTAATAATGACATCTCAAACAACTCGACTTTGGATTGCATGGCTGTTCAGTTTTATAACTAGGGAGAAAAAAAACAGAAGAAAACTTAGGCAGCCTAAGCCTTTGAGATATTAACCTAACAACACTTACTCCATGTATGCTTTTTAGTATTTTGTTTTCTCCTCTGCCCTTCTTAATGCAAAACTATTTGCTTGAGGCCAATCTATAAAAAGACCATATTAGGAGAATTGCATAATATCCCCTAAAAATAGGAAGGAGGAATCTAGGACTACATCAATTCATTTTACTCAGCTAAGTGAATGACTGAACACGAAAACAAAATTGTTAGCAAGTTACTGCACTGCCATGAAAGGTAAGTCAGTCAGTTCAGATGTCTTGGCTGGGTGTCATATTTTGTGCTGTGCTCACTGGGAGACTAATTGCTTGAAATAAATATTTGAAGATCTCTGTGTCTGGTCCTTGTAAGCTGTTTGATCACTTTGGTGTTTCTGATAGGATCTGTTTTTCATAAAAGCTTTAAGATTGCTATTAGGCAGGTTTTGTGTCATATTGTCCCAGCCATATAAGTACAGCAAGAGATGGGGTTTAATTACCTCTCATCTTTACTAACATAAGAATCTGGAATAGTCCAGCAATAATTCATACCATACAGGTAGGTCATCTTTCCTTCTTTCCTCACTCATTTTGGGAAGAGTACTCCCAACCCCCACATCACCCGCAGTCAAATTTTCTCATCATTTTAAGACTGAAGAGGTTAGAGGGAAGAGATTTTCTTTTATGTGTATTGGGCCTTGTCAACTAATAGGCCTGGTTCTCGGATTTCTGAAGCCATGGCTGCTGCTCAGTATGTTTCTGGCTACAGCTACTAAGAGACCCAGGTATCTGCACTGGACACCTGTAAGACCAGGGCTAGTTTGATCCATTGTTACCCAATTGTCTAGGAAAGAGACACTGTTCCCAGCCCACATGGCCCTGACCAGAAGAGGCTGGGCAGTGCTACATCGTTGGTGACCAAAGAGCTGGAAAGGTAGCTTTAGCAAAACAGGGACCTACCTATGTCCCCATCTCTCTTCCCAGAGCATTCGTCGTGCTTACCCCCAGGGGAAGCCTTCTCAACTACCTATCTTTCTGAAGGAATGTATGGAGATGTTCTCAGGAGACCCACTATCCCTTTTTCCCTTTCCTGACTAGAAAACAAACCTCCTTGCTTGAGTTTGCCCTCTGTCCCTTTTTTTCTGTTGTTTAAGTACTCAAAACCAGCAAGAATCTACTAATGTTGAGGGATCAGGGGACTTTTAAAATGCAATGTGTATTTCCTTAAGAAACATTTGTGAAAGTGGATCTGTCACTGCAGTGTTGCCCACTGAGCAGCTGTCTGCTGGTTTTGGATGGGAACTGACTTAGGATTTTGCTTGAACAGGCAAACCAGAGGGTACCTGAGCTTGAAGGCAGTTGGGGTGTCCTGCAGTGCTCAGGACTGCATGGGGTCTGCTGTGCTCCCCAAATGTGGCAGTGCTGCAGGGGGAAAGCTAAACAAGATGCCTGTAGGAGAAGTGGGACAAGCTGTGTGATTTTAGGAGAGGTACAAAGCTATGGGAGTCGGGAGCTTAGTGCTGGGAGGGGATGGGGTCTGAAGGTACTGGCTGATAATCTGTTATTGCACTGTACTGCAGCCTGAAAAACTCTGTGTGTTTCCCCAGTGCATATTTGGGCACAGGGGGATAATTGGGTTGCTTTATTTAATGTCTCCCAGCTGAAAACCTTGTGATTTGATTCTTACTGTGCTGCGTGTTGCCTACATAGCTTTGGAGACTTGGTAATGCTTGTTTTTAAAAGATACTTTCTTCACTGTACAAAGTGGGATGACAGGACTGTAGTGCTTTTATGCAAAATGACGACCAGTAATTTCATGCCCCAAGGTTGCGTCTTGAGGGCTGATTCAGGAGACAGAAAGAACAAAGCAGCAGGAAAGAAAGTCTGACTTCTTTGTTACAGGATTGTGCAAAGCTGATTGTCTTTATAGCTTAAATAGCTTCCCACTTTAGCTGTATGGTACAGGTTTCAAAATTACTCTGTGCCAAATTGGATCTTTATTTTAGTGGCCTGTGTCTCTGACCTGCACTTTGCTTATCTTCCCTGTTGAAAGGAATTTATACTCCAGCATGACATGCTGTACAGTGCTAATAAGAAAAGAACTATTGACAATTGTGATAGATACATCTACCACTTAGTGAGCACAGAAGAGTTAAGCTGATTGCATTTATACAATGTGTATATTTCTCTGCTTATTGTTTGTGTCCTGCTGTTGGAAAAACGTTGGGTGCATGGTAAATCTCTAATCAACACAAGAGAAGAACAAAAAGAACAAGCACTCTCATTTGTTACAGCTAGCTCAGAAGGATATATTTTGGGAGATTTGTCCCTCCTCTTCAGAAAGGTTTGTTAATATGGGCATTACTAACAGGCATCTCAGGAGAGGACAAAGGTACACTCATAAAATTAGCTGAAAAAAAAACAACCCACATAAGAATCATAGAATCATAGAATCACCAGGTTGGAAAAGACCCTTCGGATCATCGAGTTCGACCATTCCTATCAAATACTAAACCATGCCCCTCAGCACCTTGTCGAGATATTTATTGTAATGATACTTCAATTGTCTCTTGCTTGAATATCTAAGCAATACCTTCCATTAAGCACATACACAAATTATGTAGCTAACAGAAAGAGCCCAGTTTTGGAGATTGGGTGCTTGCTCTGTGCCTTTTTGCATTCAGGTCCAACATATGCAGTTCCCTTTACACCCCTCTCCTTTTCTTCTCTCCCTCCAAATTAAAGCTCACTTCTGTTTGGAGCCATCCCCAGTCAGATCTATTCCTTGCTGTGGGTAACATAGCTATGCACTCTGTAGTGGATATATAAAAATATTGCTGGATGACAAGCTGTAAATAATGTCTGTAAATAATGGGGAGATACCGCTGCAGTGTTTAATGCATTTATTAACCATGTAGTGCTGTGATTTGTGGAAGCTGGATGCATAATTGGGAGATAGCATTTCTGGGAATAAATCCAGGGATGTACTATCTGCAAAGGGTGAATGTAGGGAGAATTTAGGGGATGGGAAGCAGAGAGTTACTTGGTTTGGGAGAAGCTTATTAGGTTTTTAGCTTGGGAGAAGGTTATTAGGTGCAGGACAAAGAAGACTAGGTTAGGGAGGGTGTGAGCAAAGATATTTGAACTCATCTAGGAGCCATTTGGCTTGGAAGGAAACATGGAGGTCTACAGAATCCTATGTCTGAAGGAGAAATATCTCTATAAGCCATATCCCTTTTTCCTTTCAGAAAAACAGTAACTCCTCTGCTGGCCCTGATTCTTCTTTCTTTCTAGGAAAGAAATGAGTAATATTCTGCTTCTGATCATGGTAGGGGGTTATTTCTGGATGTGCGGTTTATTTCTTTACCAGCCCTTGACTAAGTCCAACATTTTAGTTCAAGTATTAAAAGCTGAAGGTTGTGAAGAGCAAAACGAGGCTTGTGTGACTAACGCACAGGATACTGAAGAGCTCCTCAGGAGGTGCATGAATATGATTATCTCTAAATATCACCTGTTGCTTGTACTACCACAGCAATAAGAATCGCTGTCAAAGCAGACGTTCATTTCTGCAGAATATAAAAACTGAAGTGAGTGCAAGGTTGTTGGCAGTATGGGGGCAGCTTCGTCAGAGTAGCCCACATTACTGAATTACAGTTCCCTGCGAAGCCAGGGTGAGTGTCAACCCATCTTACATAACTTTGTTCTACAGTCAGAAGCATGTCACAGTTGAGGGTAGAAGTCATTAGCAAATGCTATTTTACCTCACTGGAAAAGATCTCTTTCCTCTTTCCATATGTTTAGCCAGTTATTTTAAGCTGCTTTTTTTCACTGGTTTTTTTTTTATTATTATTTTTTATCAGCCCAGCCCTGCATGTGTTTTGTTTAATGACAAAATTACCACAGATCTTTTTGTCACCAGATAAGAGCTTTATATTAAAGTTCAAAAAGAAAAAAAGGGTTAAATGCAGACTTAATAGCCATTTGTGTGTACTATTTTATTCCTGTGCGATTAGGTACTTCTGAAACCTTTTGAGGTGCCTTCTTGCCTGTATTTTGGGCTGTAGGAGACCAGAGATGGAGGTTGGCAGTGAATCTTTGGCATCTTGCATAACGAACAGCACTCATTTCCATTTGTTGATGGCGTAGATATTCCCTGGCAGAATTGTCTGCAGTTGTACATGATGAGAACACAGGTCTATTGTCTAGCCTTTTTGGGTAATGGAAGATGTTGTAAGACAGGGGGATTGGAACCAGGTGATCTTTAAGGTTCCATCCAAACCAAACCTTTCTATGATTCTATGTAAATATCCGATGGCTGAGGATATCCTTCATAATTCAAACATGTGTCTCCCGGCCTGTATGCATTTCCACCGAGGTTATTAGCATAATAAGGTATTCACTCACTTTAGCTCTAATACAGCAGTTCTGCTACGTGTAGAGCCCTTTCTGCCCAAGAGCAGAGTGAGACCAATTTTCCCTTTAGGTTGTAGTTACAGGACTCCTTATAGCACTCTCTTGAATAGGTAGGTGGGATTGTTTCCATTACTTGTGTTCCAGTGATGAACTGTTTTATTATAGTAGTGCAGCCTATGCCAGTATTTCCATTAAAACCCGTCTTTACAGGTTTATAACTCAACAGTAAAAACACACTCTTCCAATTTTAAACTTGGCATATAAAGTCTCATCTCATCCTCCAAATGATAGTATTATCTTTCCCTCCACCTTTCCCACACCCCGAAAAAAAGGTTCCATGCTTGCTGCCTTTTTAAATGGAAGATGTTGTCCTTTCTGTTTTGATAAGGGAAAAGTCTGCCTGTTTATTAAAATTACTTTTCAATTCTAAGAAAGAAAAACTCTATAATAGAGGAAGCATGTGAATAAGTGTTGTTGATGTTAGCATGACTACATTAACTATATGGATACAGAAAAATATTACTTCCAAATGAAAGCTAGGGAATATTGATCAAAATGATTGAATTTTTTCTATGTTGATTTGGTTTCTAGCTGTTGATTTTACCCTTAGAATAGTATTCTCAAATATGTTTTAGCTGCTGCACTCTATTTTTTTGTCAGGCTGAAGGAAGTCAGGAAGATTTTACTGCATATAGGCAAAATAATGATATTTTTCTCCTTTCTCATTTGAGAAACACAGTACAGAAGGAACATAAATTCAAACTTTGTTGTTGGAACCAACTACCAAGAGTAGACTTGTAATTATCACAGTGTTATGAATCCAGAGCAGGCATAAGCAGCCAAGCATCATGTTTCCAATAGTCAGACGTTCATGTGTACTAGGAAATTTAGCACTGACTGACAAACTAAGAAATATGAGATTTGTACAGTCCTTGCAATTTACACTATCAAGAGCTGAAGCTCTGAACCTGAAGCCTCACATTCCAATCCAATGCAGTATGGGTGGTTAGGGTGTAAGAAAATCAGGATTGAAATCCAGTTTCTCGTTTTCCTTGAAGCCATCCCTTTAGGAGTTGCCATCTACCCAGCTGTCATTAAAGCAAGTTTCCTAACCTCTGTGAATACCAACACCACTGCAGACATGGCATAAAGACTTTGCTCTTTCTTCTAGTGGCAGCAAATGTACTTCCAGGCATTTCTTTTTCAATTCAGATTCTTATATTTATACTTAGCATAACCACTTAAATGGTATTAATTAGAAGAAAGTGCATGTAACAGAGAGAGTGTGTTTATTAATGAATCAAGCTGTTATTTTGTCATATATTTGAAAACTATCAACATATGCATTGTATGCATTCTTACTATAGCTAAGCCGTCTTTCTCTTAAATACCAGCTGGTTTATTTTTTAGTTGTATCTAATATATCAATTTATAATTATAAAAGTCTTGTGAAAAGCAATGGATGTGCTTCCTAATGAGAAGTTCAGTTCCTTCATTTGGATTCTAAAAATCAGTATTTAGGTCAAAGACTATGTTGTATCCACAGGCAGCACCAGTGGCTCTCAGATACAAAATAAAATCACCATACGTGGAACTGGATCTTTTGAGGGTATAAAATCAGAATGCTCAGCACTTCCTCACATCAACTTTAGTTCAGTCCAGTGGGATTCTGCAGTATGAAATGAGTGAGATTCAGATCCTCATTTTTTGCAGGAAATAAATTGCAAGTCAAACAAAACTTCCAGGAAGAAGCAGATGTGCTCAGTACAGCCAATAGTTTCAGTGTGTAAATCAAAGTCTTCTTTTATAAGTCTTGATTGTACATTTAACACTGGTAGCCCTTATAAAAAAAAGTACTGTTTATGTTTCTGGAATATACAAAGGAAGAAACGATATTGAGAATCACTGAAGTACTTAAATCAACCAGAGCCCCATTTACTGAAAATATCTCGGTGCCATGGGGATTGCTATTGCTGTTGTAGAAAAGCAGAAAACTCCCAGCCCAGTCATGTTCACTTGAGCAATGGAAATATTAAACACCTTACGATGCTAGACAGAGTGCATACTATTGCTTTCATTTTGTATGATGCTGCCACCAGAAATGTTTTTCACTTGAGTCAGAGTGGAGCACACAGTAATAGCAGCAGGTGAATGCTCATCGTAATATGTGGCTGAAGACATAGCAGATTCATTTTTAGGGCTTGGATAATCTGAAATATTCCTGCATTTAGTAATATTCCGTGTGTAATAATCAGTGAGCAAACTGTGAACAAACAGGTGAATTTGACTTACAGGTATAGGTGAGGTTCGACACAAAAAAAAAAACAAGACTGGCCCTATAGCTCGGGAACCAAGTGTGGGAGGGGAGAGACAAAGAGATGGTCATAGAACATGTTCTAACCTGTCACAGTGAGACAAAGCTCAGCTGGATATCTTCACTCAGTACAAGTTGACAGGTGTTCAGATAGAGACGTTTTCTTACCCTCAGTTGGAAAATATCAGTGTCCAAGAGTGAGCAGTGAGTTCACATCAAAACAACACACCAGCCCACAATGTTTTGTCTGTGAAGCAGTTTTTAGCAATTAACAACATCGCTGTGCTTGTGCATCCACCCTGTTCACCATACCTGGCTCCCTCTTCCCAAAGATCCAGTACAGTGCTCAGAGGAACCCATTCTTTGTCAGTAGAAGGTGTGAAAGCAAAACCAGCAGAGATGCTCAACAGCCTTTCAGAAAATGACCCATGCAATTGCTTTGAACGTTGGCAGCATTGTTTGCGGCTCTGTGTCAGCTCAGAAGGGAACTGCTTGGAAGGTGATCATAGTTGATTTTCTTAATTTATTATAAAAGAAGAGTTACAGGCCTTTTTTTGTGTGTGTGTGTCGGACCTCCTTGTATGTTAAAAGACTGGAAATGTTCTTTTTGTAACTTTCTAGAAGAGACTCCGTGGCAGACATGCAATATATTAAATTTATATTTTTATTTTCCTAATAATGCTTGGAGAAATTGCAAGAATCATTAAGGGCAAAATACTCCCGTGTTATATATTTTCTTAGAACTGAGGAACATTGTAGGTTTTTTGTTAATATTCAGTGGTATAATGATAATTACTAACTGTCATATTTCATTTCTTCTCATGAACACACAGCATCATTTTTAAGGGGCCACAGAACATAACAAGTTCTCTGCAGCTGGTGGCACTCATCATTGTAATTACTAAGTACCCATAGCCGACTGTTTGAAGTTTTGCTGTAAATTTAAATCAGAATGTGGATGTTATTGGAAAACATGCAGTTACTTTTGGAGAGTTTATTCGCTAATCATGTGCAAATCACTGTCAAAATTATAGGAGTATGACAACCCAGGTGAATTTATCTAATTGTTTTGTGCTACTGTATGTATAAATTTTACAGGAATAAATTTTGCATTTGTTAATAGGCACAGAAGAAGCGGAAATCCAACGAATCGGTAGATACAGAGCTCTGTCTTAATGAGGTAAGAGTGTGGATCCTATATATTTACCATTCACAGGTGTCTCCCAATTTTATAAAACATTCAAAGCCTGTCAAGATTATAATGGGCTTACCTCAGATTGTTATGTTTGGACACTACAATGTCTTAAAGAATGAGCTTAGAAATCTGGAGCTGGGTTTGAAGTGGTCTCTGTTGAATTTATGTTTCAATAGCTGTATACTACATGTTTAGGCAGATCTCAAGGTAATTAACCATTGCACCTAGCAAATGTAATTAGTAAATAATCTGCAGGAACACAGGATGATATGGCTTCTAACGAACAGGCAGAAACATACTAGACAGCATTCTGTGGCTAACAAAGATGACCAGTTTAGGGCATGAGATGATGCTCAAATCAAGAGACGTGATGCTTATACATCAGAAGACAGAGCAACAGCCCCCAGAAAAATTAACCTCCCAGTGCTGTTGGACTAGTCTGCTCAGCCTGACCTCTAAGGCGGCCTTTCAGATGTGAACATTACATCAGTTTTCATGTCTGTCAGTCCATATCCTTTGTACTGAGTCTCTCAAGAAGCTTACAAAAATTCATTTTTACAATGTGCAAGCACATAGCCTAGACATTGGAACAAGACCAGCTGCACACACACAAGCCACGAAAAGGACATGACCATATATTTCAGGTTCTCCTTCACCAGTCCAGGTTTGCCCAGTTCTTCTAAACAAGGACAGTTCTGTAGCCCATTCCTAATACTTCAGCTTCTATTATCAATTCCGTGTAGATACTAGAATGAAGCTGAATAACATGTGACGGAAAAAATGTAGTAATGTTAACAGATCTGGTGACATCTTGTGCTGGCTGAAAAGAGACCCTCGTAACTGAGGTTGCCAGTAGAACTGCTAGTCCATTTTATGCCACAATATGCCTGTGACAGTTTCCCAAAGCAGATGCCCAAGGTTGAGTATAAGAAAGTGTATTGCCTCTAATTCTTCTCACCATTTGCATCTCAAGGCCTCCCAGTTAGCCAGTCCTTGCAGGTGATATCAAAGTGAGGGAGTGGCACTCATGAATGCCTCCCTGGCTCCGTAGATAGTCAGTCCTGTAGAAACTAATGCTCTGTACTCATTGTTTGCTCTTCTGGGTACTTACAGCTTGTACCTTGGCCCATTGCCTCTAGGGAGGCTCATGCCCTCAATAGAAGCAGCATCCTTGAGGATTCTCAGATCCTGAGTGAAAAGGGTCTGAGCAACTTTGCATGAAGTTGGTTGGACTTAATGACCTTAGATGTCCCTTCTAGTCTGAATTGTTCTGCTTCTGTGATTATACCTGTTAGTTTTTTCCTTTTTTACTGAGGATGATAGCAATGAGAAATATTCCTGCTACACCTCTGCCTAAAATGGTGCACTTTAATCTACCAATTTGTACTTGTATATGCATACTGTTTAATTCTTGGTAGCAAAGAAGACAAGGAATGTGAATAATTCAGTGATTAAGAGAAAAAACGTGCAAGAAAGAAAATTTTTGTAAGCTAGAAAACTGTCTTTTCTGATCCCATGGATTAGATTTTAACTGTTGTGATCCATAAGTAACGTCTTAGCAGACAAAATTGTTCTGTGGACTGTGCAGAAGTTGTGGTTTCACTGTGGGTCCTGCATTTGCTTTTTGAAATAAACTGGTGTGATAAACACAAATCACTAAAAATGTTGCCCTGCTGAACAAGGATAGGTTCAGACATGGAACCACTTCTAAATTAGGGATTTTTTAAATACGTTTTTCTTCTTTTTTTAATTATGTTGTAATGGGTTTTTTATCCCTTAAGTTTAAAATCCTGCCATTTCAATACCTGTTTATATGCCTTTTGTATCTTTCTTTCTGTGATATATAGATAACAGTGGAGGGTGGGACACAAACAAACAAAAGATTAATTTCTTGATGTAAATGACAATGTTTTGCAAGGAAAATGTATGATGATGACCAAGGAAAGTATTGTGTCTTGCAGAACGCGATCGGGAAAGACAACACAGCAGGAGTCTCCACTAGTCACATATCTTCGGAGAATTCGCTCGCTCTTCCTACAAGCTTCTATCTAAGCACACTGCTCACTCTGATGACATTTGCACTCTCGCTCTTTTTGTTCCTAAGCTCATCAGTCATCTTGTAGCTGCATTACAAATGGACGTGTAAAAAAAGAAAAAAATTATCTGTTTCCTGTCCTCTGTTGTTTATCTGGAATTCCAGGTCTGGGAGCTAACCTGAGGCACTCCTGCTAGAACAGTTTCAGCTGGATTTTTCTTTTTCTCTCTCTCTAAAAAAGCTTCTTGTGATATTTAGAGGCTTTGTGAAATACTTGGTGCAGTGCTACATTCCAAACCCAAACAGCTTTGGGGCTTGCAGTGTTTTAAAGAGACAGAGTGTAAATTTGCCTGTAAAGCGACCTGGTTGGATTATTTTAATAATTATTATTTTCATTCTGGCTTTTACTTGAGAAGGAGGATGGCAGTTTTCTTAAATCCTATTTATCTCATTGAATGGTTTTGATTTTGGTTTTCAAATTGATTGAAGACTATCAAGGATGCCAGGCTTTTGTCTAACAGTGAATGTTCTCCCAGAGAGTGGACTTTATGAAACTTCTTCATTTGATAAATTGCTACTGATGTTAAATTCTTTCAGTGTATTAGCATTTTCCTCTTTAAATGTTT
The DNA here is from genome assembly GCF_032191515.1 of Phaenicophaeus curvirostris. Classification (NCBI taxonomy): domain Eukaryota; kingdom Metazoa; phylum Chordata; class Aves; order Cuculiformes; family Cuculidae; genus Phaenicophaeus; species Phaenicophaeus curvirostris. The sequence goes on along the minus strand of NC_091400.1, from coordinate 9,129,967 downwards.
ATGTACTGTAAGTGATTCTGCGTTCCCTGCTGAGATGCCATTACATTTATAATTCACAAACAGGTGTAATGTACATCTTTCAGTTAAATTCTCACAAAAATAGAGCGTGGCATAGAACTTTCTAACAGTACATTTATCTTTTAATTATAATCATCTAGCCTTAACAAGAAGATGATTCTTTAAATAAACAAGAAGCAGCCATTGTGAAAGCTTGATAAAGACACATTTCTTTAAATTTGAGGATGAAGAGTAGAAACAAATTTTGCTACAGGGTTTCAGCTGTACAGTCTTTGGTCTTCTATGCTTCCATGGTGATAATATAGTCCAGTTATTCTACCGTTTGTTTAATAAAAACTACATACAATTTATTTGCTCTACTAAACCAATGTTATCTGATTGTACATAGCTAATAATGTCAGCTCAAAGAAGTTACAGGAACTTCATGCCTTACTTCTCTTATCACAACACTGTAGTGGGAAAAGACGTAGTAAGATATCATTTAAAATGTGTTTTGTTTCTTAGATTGCTAAAATCAACACAAAAGGATGGTTGATCCAATTACAAGGCAGCATCATGCACACTCACCCATGTGACAGGCTTTTCTCACTCTGGTAGTTCTTACTGCAGACCTTGACGCTACTGACATGATGAACTGTTTGCAAGACCAGTTTCATAAATTGTTTTAATGGTTTGGATGGAAATATTGCCAGTATACATGATTTGAACGCTTCAGTTTTCGTTCAGTGACACTGACAGCCTGTGCTGGCCCGTGATGATTTCCTGCAGTATCTAAAAGGAATTCTTTAAAGCTTTAAATGTCATCAAATAGGCAGCATTTCTCCTAAGGGTTGTCTTTATACCTTACTGTGATGGCTTGTTGACTGTTACAAGCTGTTATATCTAAATGATCAACGGTAATCAGTTTTGTTTCTATTGAAAGTAGAAGATGACTTCACCAAGCAAGGAGTTCATCATGTTGAACTTAGAGTTTACACAGTGATGCCCTGGCATGTTCTGAAATGTCCAGATCAGTTATTTGCTATACAAAGTAAAAATTACCGGTTTATAAACTGCAATTAAGTTTGGTGCAAAATATACATCTTACTAAAAGGTTATAACACCTTTTGACAAGTTCATCTTTTGAGCTTTTTCTCTTAGCTAATAATGAAAACTTCCATAAATTCTGAAATTCATTTATGCATACTTGATTATGGTCACATAATATAGGTTTCAAAGCACTGTGTACGTGCTAGAATTCTAGGATGCTCTGTGCCACCGAACATAACAAATTAGACAGTATTACTCTTTAATTCTGTGCTGATAAGAAACTGCAAATTACTTTCAAAGGCATCAGAGCTGCTTTCAGAGAAGAAACATATAGCACATCATTACCAGCAAAGCCCATGTGGTTCCTGTTGCTCTTCTTGTAGAAGCTAATCAAATTATTGAAAACTAGTGACAACAGAAAAAAAGATTACGAGATTCATGATTTAAAAAATAAATGAAATTCTTTCATGTCAAAAGGAGTTGATAGTATAACCTATTGAAATGCTAATGAGCATAGCGTTACAATTCAAAAGTCTGACATTATCCAATTAAAAATATTTTCAAAACAAATTCATAAACATTACAATTATTAAGTCCACATTCGATTCACAAAGCTTTGTTTCAAATATCATTTGTATTCAGCACATTAGACATTTTAAGCAGTATCAGGAATTTTAATAATACTTTCTGAAGATTTTTTACGTTTGGTTTGATTACGGTCTCTCTATTACATTTAATACCAATTATTAAAGCTCTGACACTGTGTGATGCAGAATAAAAGCTATTGATCACTTATACTGTGAACAACCACCTAATTAGGTTCTGATTACAAAAGATGTTGCTAGTTATCTGATTCAATGAGAGTTACCTTTAGAAATACTATGATGTATGTAGCAGAGGAAGAAATGGTGTTTTGTACAGCTAGCCATGTTACTGCAAACAAAACAAAGCACTCGAGCTTTTTTCCCCGTGTAAATTAAAAGCATTCTGAATTCTTAATTTTAGAAAAAAAAAATTGCTTATTAAACAGGCAAGAGGGGAAAAAAACCACTAAGAGTCTGACACTTAATGAGGTTTTTTTAGAGGCATCACCATGCAAATATTGGAGGTTTTTAGAAGCTGGGTGTGCTGTGGATGATGTCAATTTAGCATGGAGACCTTGTCAGTGCAGTCATTTGCTACAGTAGTGAAGTATGCAAATTGTTTCATTTCTTTCCCCTTCCAGTCACTAAAACGTCATGTGTTGGATGCTTAATGAACAAGCTTAGGCTGGGCTTTACATATTCTTCTAATACATTAATTTTATCTATAGAACAATAATAGAACAGTCCAAGTACAGGAGGTGCATAGAGATGAACTTCTATATAAATTTCAAATTTAACCAGTTCAGTTGTGTGTAAATTAAATCATGGGCTACTGTAAACATATACAAATGATCTCTTATCATTTAACGTAATGGAACAGACATTGTAATTAGTATTATTAAGAGTGTGTATACTCTGCCAAGATAAATGACCTGATTATTGCTTTTATGTTTCTTCTTAAAAGTGATACACATAAAATTCAGACTGAACTGAAATATACAGCTCAGGGTTTGCACTACTTAACCTAGATATTGATTCCACAATCAAAGAGGCACTGAAGATGAACCTTTCTGATATTAGTAAAAATAATAACAATTAAGGCTTTCCCTCGCCCATGCAGGGAAGACAATCCATCCATGGGCAGCAGTCCTGCAGGAGTGTCTGCACAGTGATTTCCTCAGTAAGGAGGAGTGCAGCCCTTGTTTCACTGACTCTGCTCTCTGAGATCCCAGCTCCTTCTAGAGAGTGGGGAGGGAGATAGTGAGCAGTGAGGAGGAGCTGTCCATCCATCTTCACTAGGGCACTGGCCACTTCCCATTGGCCAGCTTCATCCCCACTGTGTCAATAGGAATAATTAGGAGGAATAGGAATTCTTAATCATTTCAAAGCACAGGTAGACGTAGTCTGGAGACATGTTCCCAGCCTTTTTTTTTTTTTTCCCTAATGAAATTATGCCCCTCTGTGACCCAACATTTTAAATATGAGGCTGTTCAACATTTGAGTAATGGTGAAGTTTGAATCAGTAGTCAGAAAACTTGAAAGTACACACCTTTGCTTAGCGTGTGCAGTTAGGCTGGAGATGAAGAAAAGAAAGAAGGAATCACCTTGACATCTCAATCTAATTTTAATTTGCGATTGTTGGCTTAATCACGATGATATTCCCATGGAGGAGAGATGGTTAGAAACCAGTGAAGGAGAAGAGCAAAATTCAGAACAGCTCCCTGAAGGGCCATAATTTTTGTGTATGTCAAGTGACAGGAGTATTTTGTACTTAGCTTGAACTAAAAGAGTCAGTTTCTGCCAGGAGCAGCAGCTCCTTCAGAGCAAGCAGTAAAAGATGGAAAAACGAGCAGTCAATTGTACAGCAATTATAAGTTTCTTTTATAAAATACAATTGTTTCTCTTCAACACCAAGGTGTATTTACCTCACTGATAAAAATATATGTTCACTGACAGGACTTCTGCATTAAAACTATTCTGTGCTAAAGGTGCCTCCAAGGTTGTGTTATACCCATAAGGTTAGTCCGCTCCTACCTGACGTCGCTGACATCAAATAGAAATGTATTTGCTTCTGATGAACTTGGCTGAGAAATTAATCCAGTGACTGGTTAAATATTTCTCATTTTTAAATATTTGCTTTTTCTTACCATCTCAGTTTTTGCTATGACATTTCAATTATTGGCTCTTTCAGCTTCTCCTTTAACTTTGGAAGGTACTTTTCTCCATACTCTACTGTAATCCACTTTATAGATTTGCTCCAGTGTTGGTTGTTTTTTCTTCTTTTTTAATTACAGCCTTTGTTTCTGAGGAAAGAAATCGTGATCAGGAATATGTTTCTTCTGAATGACCAACACCTTTACAGGGGGAGGAAGGTGCAAGATCTTATTTTATCTGTTTAGCACTGGTGTGACTAGAACAAGATAAATATGTTGTTGCTATTCCCCAAATTGAATTTAAAATGTAGTTTGGTACTGAATAAGGATTGAAAGGGTTTTAAGTCCCTCAGTCATTTAGAAATATTCAAATACTCCTAATGTATTTTCCAGCTGGAATTTCAAATAGATAAAGTCTCACTAAGTAGTATTCTCTTTCGAAAATGTTTCATTGGGAAATTTTGATGGGTCCATTTTTAAGGTAAAATCAGTGAGGGTAGTGGATTCCCGTCTTTAACTTCATAATATCTTGACTTTCATACACCCGTGTTCCATATGTTCCATATTCTCCTCATCCAAGTATGTTTGCCTTCAGGGTATGGTTGTGCTTGATAGATACATATTAGATATGGTCACCTCAGTAATCTGAAGCCAAGTCCTGCAGCTCCTACTTAGATGCTCCATCTCTTTTATCGTTCCTAAAAGCCAGAGCAACAAATTCAGGATGTAGCCAAAACATTATCTGAAGTTTAAAGGAGCACAGTCTCAACCAATTTCTCAGTAGCATTTCTTATCAATATGGATTGTGCTATTATAAGTTGATACCACCAGACTAGTCACTAGAGTTCTTTGAGCGCATTTAACCAGAGCAGCTGCCTTTTCTGCTGTTTTACCTTTGCTAATTGCCAAGACCTGAACTTTTCCATGCATACACTTAGAGTTAATTGCTGACAAGATTACACAGCCAAACCTGATCTGACTTCAGCAAGGGTTCCCCCTAGTCCATTTTCTCTGTTTTCATTTATTCCAACACATTTTTGTGCTACGTTTTACTCTGTCAAATGGAGAATTTCCTAAAGTCCAGGAGAAAATGAGTCATAGATTCAAGGACAATTTTCTGTTAAGTGGCTTCTGCCAAAACACCAGGATAATTGAACTCTTCCCTTATGAACTTCTATCCTCCAAAGCATTGAAAAGCCCCTACCTAACACCTTCAGTCCTTATAAAATGGGGGGTTCTGCTTCCTATGAATGAGGCCATGTTTGTTTTCAGGCTTCTTCAAGCCACTCATTCTGTCAAGTGACGTTATGGATCAACATAAGTAACTAGAGATGGTGGTGTGGCACGCTACTCCCCATGTTGGTCACTTCGTGTCAAGCAGTTTTCCAGCATTGGTGCCAACAATGCGAAGTTCCTTCTATCTCCTTCAGTTGGCCATTGTCTTGACAGTAGGACATTCCATGTCCTGCTGTTTTAAAAGCAAAACTGTTGTGATTTATTGTTTTACTCGTTTGAAATACGGTCCCCCTACTCCTTCCTATTCTGAGTTGATTTGCTTGATCTACTTGGAAGCATGAAAGACCTGAAAATGGTTGACTGATGCCACTGAGTTCTTAGTAACAGTCTCAGTAGTATAAGTCCATCTCAGGTCAGTAATCTCAGTCCATGTTTATTGGCCAGTTGCATAATAGCAGTAACACCATTGGCACAGACAGAATTATTCTGGCTGACCACAGATGCCCTGGTAACATGAGATATGTTAGCATCGGCTGGTCTGTGTTGTACCTAGTCTTTGTGTCTGCTTCATCACCCAGGCCTGTGTAGCCAGTGTGAGGTTCACTTAGACCACTAATAAACATTTTCAGAGCTACAAGCTGACAAGTAGGTCCTGCCACACTTGCTAGCTCCAACTCTTTAGCTAGTCTGCACATAATAAGAAGTTGATTTTGACTGCTGCACTTGTCATTAGGTGGAGACTTAAAAGGTACAACAGCTAAACCTCACAGATTTACTGAACCACAGGAAGATGTAAACTTTCAAGCATAGAAGCCAGCAAAACTGTTGAAACTCTGAAGTAATTTTCAAAATAAAATTAAAACTTCATGGTCTTCTCCTGTTAATATTTATGGAATAGAATATTTGTGACAGAAAGAAGCTTTTGTCAAAAACAGGAGAAAGTCCAAAGTTGCAAAATGTACTGTTAGGGAAACACCCACTCTTCGCTATTGTAGCAGGAGATACTGCAGAGAGTACACTGCTCAGAAATAGAAGCATGAATAGGTAGAAGACAGAGAAATTGGACTTTTTTTTTTTTTTTTAATTTGACTTTGTGACTTGACCAGTGAAAATCATTCCCCCTTTTGAGAGGTGAAGTAATTCTTTCAGGAGTAGGCTAACAAAATGGGAGCACAGCATCTCCTTCCCTCATCCCCAAACCTGATTATTAGTAATGACATCCTCTGCATGCTTCGGGGTGGGACGAAGACTTTAACCCTTAAGTGTAAGTTTATTCAGGAAGAGTGTTTGTAAGGATTGCTAGAGGTGGAACAAAGGCCCGCAGTGGGTTGCATCTGGCAGTCGGCAGGATGCTGCCTGGACTGAGCTGAGTCACACGCTGCTTATCAAGAGAAGTAAGTGGACATAAAAATTGAAAGCAAAAATATGTTCTTGGATTTTATATTGCCTCCTCTCTGGGAGGGCCACACTAGAAGTAAGGCATAAAATCCACCTATTACTTCTTCCCATACCCTCCACTGTTTCTGGATAAGAACAAAAATAAATCCAAAAGGCAGGCAGTAGAAGAAATTGTTTAAAAGCACTGCAGCATGTGGGAAACTGGACTGGTGGCAATTATTAATCTCTGTATTCTCCCCTCCCCCGAAATTATTGCTACTGAGTCTGTTTAATGGGTTTGTATGATATTGCGTGCAGCATTGCTTAGTACTGAAATTATTAGCTGTGATCAGGACTGCTCATGCTGGAAGGTGTATGTGGCTTTCACCTGAGAGTATGTCTATGTCTGAACTTTTTGTGTAAAGTGCAAGCTGACAAGAGCTGCAGTGAAGAGGAAATAATGGGAAGGTTTAAGGAAAATTAATTTTTGTTACATCGCAATGGTAAAGGGTAGGCAGAAAGGATGCAGATAAAGGTAAGAGGTAGTATTTGGATCCAGTAAGACTGGCATTCACTGTGAAATGAAGATATCCAGTGTTAGTATTTTCCTGCCTTTTTTTGCTCTATTTCTTTTGGTTTTCTCTTTTCCCAACACTACCTGTCTAGAACATGCTTCCATTTTCTGGAGGGAATTCTTACACAAATAGTTACCTTGTTGTGTAAAATCTATGTTGTCTTATGGATTTCTGTACATCTCAGTGCAGGTTATTATGTGTCAGGTCTTCAGTCATAATGGCTGGTGATTTGTTGTAAAAAAATAAAACTACCGTTCACTTGTTCCTGTTGGCTTACTTAGACATTGCTCTGAGGACATTGCTCTTTGGACCGTCCACACTTTGGAAGTCAGTTCATGATGTTTGGCGTTTTCTGTTATCACAATCCTCCTGCATTAGTATTGTACATATCCAGAAAACAATCCCTCTCAATAAACATTATTCTCTTTTTTTATTAAGAAGCATGGGTTTTGTGAGAAAATTTTCCTGGTTGGTTGTTCTGTTTTGATTTATACAAAATAAAAAAAAAAAATAAAAAAAAAAAGGAAGCTTGACTGGCAAAAAAAAAAAGGAGAACAGGAAAACAAGTTTATTAAAGGTTGATCTCATTGTTCCCTGTTGGTTTACAGTCCACTATGATCTAAGAAAACAAGAAATAAAGCTTTTCCCTTTAAATATGCGTGCATTTGCTTGCTCCCTAGTCTTTTTGTGTTAGTGAATATGGCCTGCAAAATTACAATGAGCAGGGAATATCAGATGGAAATGATGGAAAGACAGGCACAAGAGTGGCCAGCTGGCCCTATACATACTTGCTCACTCTCCGGCACGCAAACACGCCTCCACACCCATCCCACCCCTTCATCCTGCCAGGCCAGAAAGAAAGGGCTTGCTCGTATTTTCACACAAAGAGCTGCGATGGCTTTGAAGACAAAAGGGTCTGAGATGGGAAGGCGAAGATATTTTAGGGAAGGCACACAGTGCTGGAAGGGGAAAGGAAGGTGGACAAACAAGCTTTCATGATGCACTTGCTGGTGTTGATGACTAGGAACCAGCAAAATTATTTCAGTATTTAGTCATATTCAGGCTGAGAATTCACCAATGACTGTATCGTGGGCAAGAGCAATCACATCTGTCTGTGAAAATCTGCTGCACGACGAAGGGCAGGCCAGAGCCTCCTGCCATTCTAAGCCCAGACAATTTCATGTGCTACTGCCTGAGAGAGAAGCAAGGTCTAGGGGCAGGATGCAAGAAGGCAAGATGGGAGTGGTAGAAATGCAAGGTAATCCAAGATGAAAGGGCCTCACTTTTAAGGCTGAAAGCATACTTTCCCAACCAACACAGCAGCAAGCCACCATCCTGCATTCACTGTTGTGTTTTGGCAGCTCCTAGAGGGGCTAGAATTGCATGGGGCAATGCAACCAGGAGGAGATGTTTAGCTGTCATGGCTTTGTTTGCCGCTCAGATGTTCTGAGTTGCTGTAGGTGGGGAGGGAAAACAGTGGACTCTGCACGGAAGCATCTAACAGCTCAAGTTAAATTCTTCATCCACCTATTGAAATTGCTTAAATGTAGAAGTCACTCTGCTGCTATTATGGTCCTCTGCATAAAGTATTGCAGGTACTTACTTCACCTTCCACAGAGTCAGCTCCAAGTGTTTAACCATTTCAAGGATACAGAGTTGGGGAATATGATATATACAAAACCAATCCAAATGTTTGCCACTACAAGTTAGCATTAGGCTTTCCTTCTGCTTGCTTTCCCTCTTTCTCTAAGCTACCATTGCATCAGTGCTGTGAAAGAGGAGAATAGGGAGGGAGGGATAGCAATGAAGCCTCCATTCAATAGATACAGCTCCATGACAAGCGCTCTCTGCAGCAGCCTCTCCAGGGACAGATGAAACTGAGCCGTGTTCGACACCACTAAGCAGCCAGCTATGCAAGACCAGATGGGTTCTTTGGAGTGCGTTGTCTGTAAGTTTGATTTTTAGGTTTTGGTTTGCTGATTTTTTTAATTTATTTTTGTACTTTTAATTGTTAGTGTTCACACACAGCCTTCTTTTGACAAATTCCCTCTGGGCTGAGAGATAACGGCAATAGGGCTACTTTTACTGGACAAAGGCCAACTTAATAAGATAGTATCGGGGGGTCTACCTAGAAGGTGTGCAAATAAAAGCCATTGTGCTTCTTTGCCCTTCTTCCAAATATATATAAAAATTAAAAAATTACATATATGTGTATATGTGTGCATATATATGTATATGTGTACTGCTACAAAGATGAGCAGAGGGCTGGAACACCTCCCATACAAGGACAGGCTGAGAGAGTCGGAGTTGTTCAGCCTGGAGAAGAGAAGGCTCCGAGGACACCTTAGAGCAGCTTCCAGCATTGAAAGGGGCTCCGGGAAAGCTGGAGAAGGACTGTTTACAAGGGCTTGTAGTGATAGGAGTTGGGGCAATGGGTATAAACTGGAGAGGGGCAGATTTAGACTAGACACAAGGAGGAATTTCTTCATGATGAGAGTCATGAGGCCCTGGCCAGGTTGCCCAGGGAAGTTGTGGCTGCCCCATCCCTGGACGTGTTCAATGCTAGGTTGGATGGGGCTTGGGCACCTGATCTAGTGGGAGGTGTCTCTACTCATAGCAGGGGGTTCGAACTGGATGATCTTTAAGGTTCCCTTCCGACTCAAAATATTCTATAATTCTATGAGATATATATATATAATTAAATAAATCAAATAAAGAATGATACTCCACAACATCAATCTCCTGTGAAAGAGAAGACCACCGTCTTTATGAGGAAACTGCATTTTCTCCCAGCTGCGAGGTGTTACACAGTGCCCATCACACTCAGCAATTTCTCTAACTTTCGGCAGGAACGTTGGTAAGATCACATTGTGGTCTAGTAATGCCTAGATAAGAAGGATTAACTACTTTTATTAACTTCCACAGAATAATTTCCATTAAATGGATTGAGTTATGCAGAAACATTTTAAATGACCACCTGGTAAGCAGATGAAGAAAGCAGGTTGACATCTTCAAAGCAGGCATATGATGGACTTACTAGAGGGGCAAATTGGCCAGCTTCCCATTAAGATTTTTCTTAGTGATGCTGTTCCAGTGTGCCATTAAACCAGCAGAGGGTCTCAGCTGTCTAGGACATGGATTTATGGAAGGTGGGCCTAACCATTTTCCAAACACGCTCCTATAGCTTTCCAAACCACTCTGACCAAGCAAGCAGCCAGGCCTGACACTTGAACAGTTCCTGTGTGTTGGCAACAAAACCCGTCTGTGTTATTGTCGGCTTCCTGCTGGGTTCTGTTTTACATTCAGAGACAGGAGTATGATTTCCTGAAATATTTTTTTTGCTAACAACAAACTCAATTGTTTTGGTGAAATGCATGTCCTTTTTGGCCCCGAATACAAATTACTCCCCCTAATTCTGCATTGCCATATTTTTTAAAAATCTGTATTAATCACAAAAAAACTGCAAAGCAACAGCCAGCAGCGAGCTAATATAGGGACTGGGAAACATTGCTCCAAAGTAACAGCGCAGAAGGTTGTTTTTGAAGAGTGCGAGTGCAGTTTAGTTGTTCACAAAGAGGATGCTAGAAAATATGTTTGAGGTAGAAAGCATAATTCGCAGCATCTTTAATAAAAGCCATATTTTGTAGCATTACAAATATAAAGACTGGTAGTCAATTTTTTTTGGAAGGACTTGGCATTTGAGCCGCTGAATTACTATTGTATATGTTTTTTAAAAGAAGAACAACACCCCACCAGCATTCTCAGTGAAGTTAGCTAAACAGATGGCATTTATCTCTAGGTTTGCAAGTGTGTCATATCCCTCTTGTTTTCAAAAGAGACATTAAAGCAAAAATCTGGAGAGGCAGTTGTAAAAGTATGTCACAAAGTACACACATAAAGGTATATGAGCATAAAAACAAACATTAAAAATATAAATCTACATTCACCAATTGGCCGCTGGCTTCATTCTGGGTGGGAGAGGCCTCAAAGGCAGTATTAACCTGACTGAGCAGTGATATTTGCCTGTTTATCAGAGGTTAGAATGTGGTGGCTATAAATAAGTTTAGCTTTTATTTGTCTACAAAACAATATGCTGGTTTGAGCAGATCAATGGCTGCACTCACTGCCTGCGGGCTTTATTATCAATACAGATGTAGGTAGGCTAAATATTGAGTGACATTGTTAGAAAGGGATTGTCCTTCCCTCTGTGACCTTGACTGATGTCAAATGAACTTTCAACTCACTGACATGTGTCCAGGATTCTGCTGGTACTTGCAAGAAACTGTCTCTACCTCTCTGCCCTAAGGAAGGTTATTCAAACTGAGTTTTGGGGTGCCAGCAACCTGAGTTAGCATTTAAAAAGAAATGCCATATTGAGTGAAAGGCTGAGTTAAGTCTGTTCAACATCTTCCATGGGCTGGAATCAGACAGATTTGTAAGAGGCTCCAGGACTTCCATCCTCCTTAAATGCTGGCACAAGGGGCTGTGGCGTAATTAAGACCAAACATGTCCCAGTGTCTCTGGTTTAAATTAATGTCTCATTTCAAAGAAAAGAAAGAAGCAGGAAGCATTTCCACTTACAACCTGGTACCTGTGTCACAGACATTGTGACCCTTGCACATTGGGTCTACACAAATGTTATGCTACCACATTAATCTGACCTGAGGTAGGTCACAAGACCTCTTAGTGCAGTCCAGTGCCTGCTTTGCCTCAAATGCCACCACTTGCTACAAACCCCATGGGCATCAGACGCAGCCAGATGCTAAGCTAGGGAAGATGCTTTCTGTGCACACAGCTGGCTGTAGAAACAGTCGTCTGTCAGGTCTGGTGGTGCCCAACTCTCTGATATGTGAATAGGCAACCGACTGGTGAGCTGTGCTGTCTCATTCCCTTGAATAATATTTAACCTGCACTCATAAAAGGAATCCTGTTAACCAAAAAAAAGGACATAAATAGCTACATATAATGCCCATTGGTTTCTAGCAAATTAATAATTGCTAAGATCACCTTCTGAAGTAAGTATGTATGCACATGTATAGATTAATTGCTTAACCAATTTTTATAAAAAATTAAACCATCTTGTTCTTACTTGAAAAGTAACAGAGGTTTGCTGTTTTTTTTAAATACCTCTCAGTACAGAAAAGGAATATTTTTCTGCTGTTTCTTGTGTGATTATCTACACTTGACGATAACTTAACTTTCAACATCCACTGACATTAATTTCACTTGACTTCCTGTCTTAAGGTCAAAAACATTAATCAGCACTTCTATCATTAGCTTAGTTTCCTTTTCTAGTAAGCGATTATGATCACTTACTATTAATGAGTCGTGAAGTTTTAATAAATTTTTGCTAGTGTGAAATTGCTAAACAGTAATTATAGCATATACTGTATGGATGGTTTGTTCCACAATGTACATTTTGCTTAATGTTGGTTAGAAACATCTACAAAAACAACAGAAAATAATTAACCAGTTATGGCTGAGGCTGTGGAATGGCCTTTTCCACCACATTTATAGTCAATAAAAAGACAAAGGAGCTCGTTTTTTTTGTCATTGCTGGAATTATTGTATTCCTGGACCTTGTGACTTTTGCAGTTCTTTATACAAAATGGTACTACCAAGGCTGCTTACTAAACAGGGGATGAAAGAAAATAACACATCTTTTAAAAGCTATTGTTTTAACTTGTGTTATATTTCTACTGTTCTGGCATTGAAACAACAAGGTTAAAAAACAAAAGCCAGACCCTTTCCATTAATAGAGAAGAGAAATAACACGGCAAATCCCATTGCCAAGAAGTAATGTCTGAATACTGGGTTGGCTTTCCTGTAGCTTGCTATTACTCACAGACACATCTAAACAACCAATGCCAGATGCTCATTTGGAGCTTGGCTGAGGTTTTTATTGGTTAACTGACTTTTTGAAACACTCATCAGCCAGGATGGCTGGACTAACAGTGGCTGACGAATTGGAAGGTAATGCTGAACACTGAACATAGCAAGAGGGTATATTAAAGAAAACACAGGAGGTTGCAGTGACAACAATTTTTTAACTAACTGCTCCATGTTCCTAATTTTCTAGTTTACTGACATCACTGAAATTTGCTGAAGAAGTCTGTACCTGCTAGAGCCACTGCAGATGTACTCCCTTTCATACTGAAGCCAAATTTTCTGGACGACTCATATGGAGGAATAGAGTCAACGGAGTCACACTGGTTTTGCCGAGTGCTATTTCTGTGACATTGCACCCATCTCACAGCAGTGAAGTCCTTTAAAATGTAAGATAAAATCCTTTTCAGTGTTTGTTGTTGTACTGATAGTAATGTGCATGGAATGGAAGTTGTGTTGTCTGTTTTGAAAGCCCTGGCTCGGGTGCCATCTGGGTCAATATTGTCCTTTTTTTTTCAGTACATCTCATCAAACTGGCAGTGAAAAATTGAAATAGTTCCAAGAAGAGCCAAAAGGATGATTGTAAGACTCTGTGAAAAGCATGACTAATAGTACATCTCTAGCAGTACAATCTCATCACAAAACCACTATGTATTGTCTTGAGCACTGACTGTAGGTACCTAACAAGGAACAGAAATTAGAAAATAAATAGAAAGTTTTGATCCCATAGACAAAGCTTTAACAAGGCTGATGGGGTGGATGCTAAATCTAGACCAGTTCAGAATAGAAAAGCGTCACGTTTTTGGCAGGGAAGGTAAGTGAACATAGGAAAATGTAAACAAGACTTGTACTGCATTCTCCACTGATGAACAAAGCTTTTAAAATCAGACAAGGCAGACAAGGTATTTTTCCCAAAGGCTGTGTTGAAAGAAGAATTCAAGGAAGTTCTGTACCTTACATACTGCCAGAAGACAACCTCTTAGGCAATAAAGGGTAAAGCTATTTCTCTAATATTTAGTTCTGCAGTGTTTGCGGTTGCCACTTGGAGATGTTGGAATAGAGTCCTTGCACAGCCTTTGAAGATTCTTTGTATAGTAAAATGCAAGAATAAGACACTGTTTTCTGGTTATTTCAACTACAGAGCAATTGCAGCAGATCTTGACTGAGAGCATATGGGTATGTGTGGGAAGGCTGGCATTGTGTTGGTCTGCAATATGTCTCATATTGATTGACTCCTGTACCAGAGAAGGATAACACCAGTGCGGCACAGTCAGAGATACTGCTCCAACAAGTACTTTGCCATATCACTGTAGAACAAATTGATAAGATTCACAGCTGTATTTCAGTTCAAATCCAGCATTAATCTATCAGAAATTGAACAGGTTCTTGCTTCCTGTTATAAAAATGGTGAACACCCTGGCTTGGTAGAAAAGAATGTCTTGCATAGCCTAAGATAAAATAGAAGTAAAATTAAACTAATTGACTTCCCATCTCTTCAGCAAAAGCTGTGGCATTGTAAATAGCCGTTCTGTCCAAAGTAGACCGTTGTTCATACTGCTGGGACAAGGTCAGACCTTTATTGGTATCTGAGTGACCATATGCCCTTGTAGACATCAGTATCATCTCTATGGAGAGTTACAAATCAATACCAGTCCATACTGGAGGCGCTCCATGTCTCACCAGCAGTTACTGGGATCTCTGCCTGTGTGACTTGAGTTAGTCTGAGGAAGATTATTAAAACTTTAATTCATATCTCATCTTAATCTTCCTGGCCTGATTACACAATGTTCATTACTAGGTAACGTGCAGTTATATTATCTAAGTTTTATAACTCTCTGAGGATACTTTGAGTCAAAAATGAGCTTGAGATTCCAGGGCACAAGAGAAATATAATTTTAATTTAAAGAAACAAAAAAGTGTAGGGAGAATTATGACCAGCAAAAGTCATTGTAACCAAGTATCTACTGAAAGTAATTTTACTTTAATTGCACCTGAAAGTGACAATTCCTGAATATGCAGAAAGGCCAGTAATTACTTTGTGGGGATTTGCAAGGAGCCACTGAATTATGCTTTGGATATAAGCGCTGTATAGGATTACTAGGAAAGCCCAGCCATGTACATGAGCACACCCAGTTAACTTAAAACACATGGCAATTCCTATAATCAAATTTCTTGTATAAAGATTAAGCAGTCTCAAGAATGACTGGGTGATCGGGTCATTAGCATCTTTCCCTCATTCATTAAGAATGCCAGTACTCCTTAATAAGTATTAGAAGTCCTGTTAGAACACAGCAGTTAACTTGCTCGATAGTTGAGGTGCATGACACAACATTTCTATTTGTCTAGCCATGCTATGAAAATGGATAAATGGGCAGCCAAAGCAAGTGCAGCAACATGTGGGGCTCCACAATGCCGTTTTCAGCACTGTCAAGAGCTGAGCCATGAGCTTCTTCACAAACTATCCGAAGTGCCTAGGGACTGCTGAAAATGCAGGCTTGATCCAGTTTTCAAGTTGGCAGTGGCTGAACAGGGGTTCAAATCACTGAAATTTGGCTTAGAAACTTAAAACTCAAGGATAGGAGGAGTCTAGGCACACACGTCTTCTAAAGAGGGAGCACAAAAAACCTCTTGGAGGCAATGGGCAGATCACAGGACTGCTTTTTGGCTGTATGTAAAAGAAGCTGATAAACACGACAGACCTTTAATGGAAACTAGTTACTGGCCATATGGTGACGTCTGGCTAGAGGGTGAGATTGTTTGACCAAGCAAGTGTTGCTAAGGCAAAGTCAGACCTTGTTTCAAAGCTATTTCCTCACATTTGACAAGGGTGTGAGTTGCCAACTTCATTGTTTCCTCTCTGTACTCTAGTTTCTGTTTACTCTTTTCATGCTTTGTACTCGATTACTGGATGGCACAGTATCTCTGGGTTTAAAATAACAGTATACATGCAGTAAATACACATTTCAAAACAGATTTCAAGTTGATAATATTCCCTACACTTGCTCGGAGAAAAAGCTCTAAATTTTAATCCCCTTCAGTTTTGAAACACTTTCTGTCCATCAGAGCCACATAAATACAAAGCACAAACCAATAACAGGCTACAAATCAAAACATTTGCACAGCCGGACCTAAATAAATATGATCCAATTGCTGATTCAAAACACAGAGAATAGTCCAAAGTTTCAGGAGTGAAAAGCCAGTGATGAAATAACATTCAATTCTGTGCAAGAAACCCTGAGCCTCTTGTCAGGTGGCACACTCAGTACAAGGTATTAGGAAAATATTTACCAACAAAGAAGGCTAATCTTATTATAAAGTAATGGAATTGATAAAACTTGCCCTGGTGTGAAGTGGGCATGGTTTAGCATTATTATGGACAGTGCCCTGACGAAGTGAGTTTTTAAGTGGAATGGGACATGTTCTGTTCTTTGTTCTGTGCTTTCTTGTGAAGCAAGCATTAGGCCTAGCAGGAACTTTATAAATAATACACAATAAAATCATAGTCTTCAGCTTGGAAATTGGTACTAAGCACACAGACATAAACATACTCACTATAATCACACATGATTGGTATCGCTGCAAGGGAACCTCAGAAACCCTACAGGAAGACACAAATCAGAAAGAATGGCAACCGCTGTTCATTTTGCTTTGTACATCTTACATATAGATGCTCTGCAGCTGGTTTTGTAATAAAGAGCAGAAGATGCTTCAAAAGATCATACTTAACATCTGGAAAAGAAAACCAAGAAAAGAAGAGAATATTTTGTTCAGATTCAAATTAGAAGCAATAAAGTCCATTGGATTCAAGCCCCTAGTAGCGATTTAAAGTTCAAGTCATTTTATGCTGTGATATTCCTCTCTAGCTTAGAGTTCTCTCTTCCTGATCCTGACACAAATTAACATTTTATTGCATCAACCATTCATAATGGGCACAAGCATAGGAAGGGATTCACATGTATGTAAAGGGCAAAAGGCAAAGCTGGCATGAGAGGACAAGTTTCTCTGCACCTTTGGGCAAGCAGGCACAGTCTGCTCTTACCTATGCCATTCAAAGTCATGTGTTTTTCCTTCTGCTCTACAATCAATATCATAGAAACATGGCATGGTTTGGGTTGGAAGGGACCTTAAAGATCATACAATTCCAGCCACCTGCCATGGGTGGGGACACCTTCCACTGGATCAGTTTGCTCAGAGGCCCATCCAACCAGCTACTGAACACCTCCAGGCACGGGGCAGCCAGAGCTTCTCTGGGCAAACTGTACCAAGGCCTCACCACCTTCACTGTAAAAAATTTCTTATTAAGATCTCACCTCAATCTCCCCTCTTTCAGCTTAAAACCATTCCCCCCCCCCATCCTATCCCTGCACACCCTGACAAAGAGCCCCTCTTCCAGCTTTCCTAGAGCCTCTGGAAGCTGCTATAAGGTCTCCCTGGAACCTTCTCTTCTCCAGGCTGAACAAGCCCTACTCTCTCAGCCTGTCCTCGTATGGGAGGCGCTCCAACTCCCTGATCGTCTTCACAGGCCTCCTCTGGACTCCCTCTAATAGCTCCATGACCTTCCTGTGCTAAGCACTCCAGAGCTGGATGCAGGGCTCCAGGTGAAGTCTCACCAGAGCAGAGCAGAGTGGGAGAATCCTCCCACCACCACCACCTTTCTCGTCACAGTTCTTTTGATGCAGCTCAGGACATGGTTGGCTTTCTGGGTTGCAGGCTCACATTGCCAGCTCATGATAAGCTTCTCATCCACCAGCACCCTCAAGTCCTTCTGTTCAGGGCTAATACTCTATAATTATAAAGAATAGATGTGGCCATATTTCACACTAGTCAAAGTCTGTAAGTGCATATCATAATAATCAGTGGATTCGGATTAAAAAAATTAGTGTATGAAACTATGACTATTTTTTCTTCTCTGGTCTTCTGATCCTCTGTATCTGTGACAAAAGAGAGGACTGAATGTACTGGGAATTTTTCCATCACTTTTGGGGTTCAGAGAGCAAAGACAGTGACCTTAGGCATCAGTTCTCTCCCTACTTCAGTTGCCCCTACTCAAGTCTTCTTGCTGGAAGGAAAGAAAAGGATTCCCCAGTGTGGAGATGGTGATCTGCTCTATGTGTATTTATGCATGTACCTCTACATTTGATTTGTTCTAGCGTCTCTGTTTCCTCCACAGAATATATAAGTTTCCTCTGGGATGGATACCCCTCAAAAGTCATCTTAGAGATTCAGTTATTTTCAGAAAAATACGGAAAAGACCCCTAGCTTTTTAATCTAGCAGGTACCCATTTACAGTATTCATAAGATCTCATTCATGCTAAAGCACACCACCTTTATGTGCTTATTCAGCTGTCTTGAGAGGCAGGCAAATGCTGTTAAATCCATTTTATGGATGAGGACATAAAGATTCAAACAGTCTAAATAGGGACTAAATTGAAGTTAGGAGCCAGCCTCTCAAAAGGTGATGTACGGTATGTGTTCTCTACACTGCCTAGTCCCAACAATGACTTAATTCAATCAGCACCTTCATTCTGGACTCCAGGTTTCATTAAACACATTTGCATGCTGAGAGCTCCCTGGAAAGAGCAGGAAGGCGCCTGTCTCCCAGCTAAAGTGCTATCAGTCCTCAGGGACACATGGAAAAAACACCTCAAACTGGCATCTGGATCTCAATGGAAAATGCTGCTGGAACAGGGTGCTGAGCTGGTGCTGCCTGCTACCTCTAATCTGTTTCTTAAAAGCTTCTGCAAGGTGTGGGAAATCCAGAGACTAGGTCCTGCTTGTCCTAAAGAAGTTCAAATTCATACTGTGTCCATCGGAGGACTCCAAAGCACGGGGCTGCAGCCAAAACCAGGCTCAATCATGTTGCATTCCTGTGCTAAAGCTGGTTTGGAAAGCAATGCCATTTGAGCTAGTTGTTATTTCCTTGTAGCTGGTAACTCTAGATGAATTCCTCATCCAAGTGTTACAAAATGCACAAAAATCACATAGAGTTTTCATTGAAATTGGGGAGAACACATGTACACATGTTAATCAGTGTTGTAGGTGTTGTACAAGCTACAGCAAGATTATGGCCCCTCTCTTTCTACCTTCTCCTGGGACAAGGTTACATTCAGAAATGACTGATATCTTTGTTCTTAATTTGTTTTATTTCTTTTTGCAGGAATACGCATAAGAGATGGATTGTCTGCAGTGAATTGTGTCTCTGAAAGGTTCCCTGAGCAGCTACATCCTACAAATGACACAGTTAAAGCATATTCTAAAATGACAGTCCAGACAAAGAGTGTAACTGTCATTGGGGCATACTGTAACCACTTTAGGAAAATTATCTGGTAGCATATAACTCATGTTACATGACAGCATTTTGAAAAGGACAAGAAAAAATATTAACTTACAAAAATTCCATTACTGGCAGCCCTTTTTTGACTTCTCAGAGAAGTACGCAGGCGTTCTGAATTCTCACTCAGTGGCTGTTGGTGAATAGGTATTACCCTTTCTTTTAAGCTTCATACACCACAGACTCTCGTAGGCTACTCATAGAATCATAGAAACAGAGAATGGTTTGAGTCAGAAGGGACCTTAAAGCCCATCCAGTTCCAATCCCTGGCCATGGATAAGGACAACTTCCACTGGATCAGGTCGTTCAAAGCCCCAACCAGCCTGGCCTCAAACATCTCCAGGGATGGAGATGTCATATCTCTAAACACAGTAGATGAAATCTGTCCCTATCTATCTTGATAATCATTTGAAAATCTTCAAAATCCTTTATGTTGTTTTTTTTTTCAAAACAATGGCCATCAGCTTTAGGAAGCCCCACTGTGTTTATCAATGCAGTTCAGATCATTGTATAGCTGCAATACTCCAATTACTTTGGAAGGAACTGTACTGGATGCTCTCTAACTAACATGTATGGTATCCCAAAATAGTCATAGTGCCTTGAGATGAACTAAGATTTTGAGTCTATGTCTACGATCTCTCTTTGTAGAGAAATACTCCTTTTTCTAGTGAAGCATTGTGACCACATTGGGATAATCCTCACTGTGAACAATGAAGGCCACTGTCTTTACTAGTGGACCTCATCTTGTTTACAACATAGCAGAGGTGTAGCAGCATGCCCGAACCATCCATGTCATTCTGCAGAAAACAACATTAGAGCTCTGGGAAGTTCTCAGTACTGTGAGAAGCTGCCCTTTTGTTCACAGAATCTCAAATTCACTGTCCCTTTCCTCTGCAACACAGTAGGCTATTAGAACAATTTCCCTTCAGTTCATTTAATGAAACCACTCATCAGGAATAGTTAATTAAAAATCCATCCTTTGAACTCTCAATTTGGAAAAAGAAAAGAATTCCAAGTAGTTTAGCTCTCTCAGGAAATGAGGCAAGATGAAAGGAGTACAGGCACGATATGGAAATGCATTGGCAAAGGACCTGTGGGACAAATGAAGCCATCAGTGCAAAAAGCAGAGAAGAATCAGTAAGAAAACTCCAGAGTGAAGATGATTTTGGTTCAGGTTTGAGAAATCTCCTATGCTTTAGATCTTTAGAGGCTGGGCATTCAAAGCTAGCTGAAAGCCAGATCATCTTCTGGGCACCTTTTATCATCAGCCAGTTCTGAGAATCCAGCTTTGTTCTGCTCTGTTCAGTCTGTACTTTCTTCTGGGCTTTGATTCAGCCATTTTAAGGCTGCGTGTTCCACTCGTGAGAACGTAACATCACGCTAGACACACTCAGCATTTTTTCTGCACAAGAAAATCATGAGTTACATTTTCAAGTAGATTCTGGAAGTGACTCTAGTGAAAGTAGTCAAATCAAGCCTAGAAGCCCAGGAGTAATGATATATTAACTAACTAAAAATTCTTTCTACCCTTGCTAATGGAAGTAAGTAAACAAACAGACATAAAACTATATAATTTGTAAGAGAGTAAATCCTTTCTTAAACTTTGCAACTAAGGAAGAGAAAAATATCGTGAAGAGAAGCAGAAACAGAAGGTTGTTAATGGGCTTATCACTACAATTTCTGTTGGGAAGATTAAATTTAGCAATATTCTCCTTGTGAAATTACTTCCTTCCCCTGCTAGTAATTTTCATAGCACGTATCCCCAGGTATGTTTTTTTTTCTCATTAAAAAAAGTGCTTGCTGACATTGGCCAATCTGTTGATCAATAGGTGTATCCTTCGTAGCTCTCAGTTTTTACCCTCTTATTCTGCATGAAAGCTGATATTCCATCATTCAGCCATTCATTCTGATTCAAAGTAGCCCCAAATCTCAACCAATTTACCTATGGATATTGAACAAATGGATCTAAAAAGATGTGACCTTCATCTATCCAAACAGCTACCATCTGGAGCCCATAAACATTGTGATCCTACCTAGCACAAGCTTCTGCAAAGGCATGCAAATTGAAGTAAATGTTGGTAACTTGGGTGTAATGCGGTTCAACAGTGTTTTAGTAAGATCACTGTTAAAATTATACGTTACAAGCTGGAAAGTGGGCCACCATCCCCATTCAGGCTCTGAAAAAAGAATAAAGGGACAAATAAAAAAAAAATCACGAAGAATCATCTTATATAACTGTTCCTTTCCATTTGACTTTGCTGTTCATGATTTCTAAGGGTCTGTGTGCAACACCCCCTACTCTTTGTCACAGTGTATTGCATGTGTCCAGATGTCAGGTTTCCTAGCAGTGCCTCCGAATCCTAGATGCCACGAGATGAAGATTTGAACTAGCACAGATATTCTCCCAAGGAATGCTATGCCATGAATAAGGTTAGGAATTCATTATGCACCCAACTTCTTAGGAAAGCACACAAACTCATTCACATGCAGCTAATGAGGTGACATTAGGCTTCATGCAGTGCAACCCCGGTCATTGCACCATCCTGGTTCAGCAGCAAGCCCAGCCTTCGAAGTCTCTGCTCCCTAGATGCTAGTTCTGCACGGCCCCTTCTGACCCCTGTGTTTGATGTGCCTCGCTTGTGCCATGATGATTGTTTGTGGAGCTGAGCTGAAACCTGGATTCTTGAAATGAGCAGCCTGAAAATAACTGTTAATAATAAACTGGTGTATCAACACAGCTGAGGGGTGATGAACTACAAGAGGGTAGGTGGGAATTGGCTGGGGGAAAATGCATCTTTGGCCAGTTTTGCTGCTGTAACCCATATCTCCCTGATTGCTCCTCTCACTTACAGCAGGGATGATAGTGAAGTAGCATTGATGGGATATTAAGATATTAATATCCACATAGATATTACGAAGCTGGTTCAAGGGGACACTTAAATCTTTTATTGCTGTTACTGCTGTGAATTTAAATAGCATACCATGTTCTGCTACACATACTTATTGTACCTTTGAGGACAACAGGGAATTCAATGCCAGGTCAGCCTGTGATCTCTCTAGTCCAGTGCCTCCTTGTAAATACTGGCCAGCAAGAGATTTCTGAAGAAAGCACCTTTAGCTCAGAGCTTCAGTTACAAATGAACCTGTTTTCTGGGAGGTTTCTTAGCAGCTTCAGTGGTCTGAAGGTGGCTTAAAATTTTCACAAACACCCTGCTCTTAAGAGAAGTGCTCATACTGTTTACTGTTTAAAAAATATGGATTGTAACTGATACAAATAATATAAATAATAATAAAAAAATCAGTAACACTGAGGCCAGATAAACTGTGATATTTCAGCTACTTTCAGCTTTTGAAGCTTAGGCACAGTCTTAAGTATTAGCATTCCCATGATTTTTCTTTGAGAGCCATGGCTGTGGATGTGTTTGCATCCACGCCTCACACTGAGGCTCAAAGAGCTGACAGTCCAAATAGACTAGAGAAAGGAGAAGAAATACGCTTATCCTCATTTTACAGATAGAGATCTAAGACAGAGAGAAATGAGGGACCTACCTCGGGTCATACAAAGAGTCAATAGCAGGAATTGAACAAAGATTGTCTGAATCATGCCCAGTGAGCTACTATCTTGACCTTTATACTAAGGCATTTATACTTCCATAGGAAAGAGTTATATAGATGGCTTAGGGAAACCAGCGCACGATTAATTACCTGTTACCTGCCCTTTCTTTCTTCATCCTCAGTTACCTCCTGGCCCTACAGACTGAATCATGAATTCTTGAAGAATTTTCTTCATTCAGGGAATCTGTACATTGAAGATAAATAGAAGCTGGAGGAAAAATGCCAAGATGATAGAGTAGGTGGAAGAGGTTTTCTATGCTACTAATGTCTTTGGATATATTCCTCATCTGAGCTCTGTGTAGACATGTATTTGGTTTGCATGGCAAGGATTTGGTAGCAAGAGGTGTGGCTTCTGTGAGAAGCTGCTAGAAGATTCCCCTATGTCCAATAAAGCAAATGCCAGTTGGCTCCAAGATGGACCTGCTGCTGGCCAAGGCCAAGCCCATCAGCAATTGTGGTGGCACCTCTGGGATGAGGTGTTTAAGAAGAGGGCAAAGTTGCTGCACAGCAACAGCTTCAGCAGTCAGAAGAGAGGATTGAGAATACATGAAAGAAACAACTCTGCAGACAGCAAGGTCAGTGAGGAAGGAGGTGGAGGAGGGACTCCAGGTGCCAGAGCAGAGATTCCCCTGCAGCCTGTGGTAAAGACAATGGTGAGGCAAGCTGTCCGCCTGCAGCCCATGGAGGTTAAAGAAGCAGATACCACCTGCAGCCTGTCGGGGGGCCTCACAACAGAGCAGGTGGATACCCAAAGGAGGCTGTGACCCTGTGGAGAAATGAGCCCAGATCAGAGCAGGTTTGTTGGCAGGACAAGTGACCCCACGGGGAATCCATGCTAGAGAAGTCTGTTCCTGAAGGGCTGCACCCTGCGGAAGGGACCCATGCAGAAGGAGTTTGCAAAAAACTTTAGCCTGTGTGAACAAGTCCTGTTAGAAAAGTTCATGGAGGACCGTATCCCATGGGTGGGACCCCACCCTGGAGCAGGGGAAGAGCATGAGAAGTCCTCCTCCTGAGGAGGAAGAAGCAGTAGAAACAAGGTGTGATGAATTGACCCCAACCTCCATTCCCCTTATCCCCCTTGCACCACTCAAGAGGAGGAGGTAGAGAAAATCAGGAGTAAATTTAAGCCTGAAAAGAAGGGAAGGGTAGGAGAAAGTTGTTTTTATGATTTGGGTTTATTTCTCATTATCCAACTCTGATTTGATTGGTAATGAATCAAACTAACTTACCCAAGAAGAGTCAGTTTTGCCTGTGATAATAATGAGTGAGTGATTTCTCCCTGTCCTTATCTCAACCCATGAGCTCTCAATTACATTTTCTCTCCCCTGTCCAGCTGAGTATGGGGAGTGAGAGTGGCTTTGGTCAGCACCTGGTGTCCAGCCAGGGCTAACCCAACCCAAGCTATTCTGAAGGAAGAGAGAAAAAGGTTGACTACTTGTTTGTTTTTTTTTTCCCCTCTAGGTAGCAATTGCAGCCAGTGTAGATGCTAAAGAAAGAATACCCAAGCTCTGTGAAGAATGACTGATAAGGAAAAGGTTTTGTTAAAAATAACAGAAGAAAACTTTCCTGATTTATTTTTTATGCTCAGAACTTCCAGACATTCCCCAGTAGGTGAGAAAGTCCTCAAGAAACACTGCCAGGGGTAACAGCAATAGTTGAGGGAGTCAATGAGGATTTTTTTTCAAGGGTTTATAGTATTTAGGAGCATAAGTCCCACTGACAGCTATTACATTCCTTAGGTTTGCCTGAAATGCCACACTGCAATTAACACCTGGAACAGCAGATTTGGTGCGTTATCCTTCATAACTGTAGGGGATGTTGGATTAGATTTAATTTTTTATTATACAGAGAGATTTTTTACTTTTGTTGGGAACCAAGTTCTGCTCTCTTAGCTCTTCAGCGTCACAGCCTCATGTTTCAAAGGGCTCTTGGGCATGAAATAGCTGTGACTCAAACTGTACGCACACTAGAAACTCCCACTTCCAGCCATCCTTCATAATTTCTCTTCCTAGTGATATCATCTCTCCAATGTCTCCTCAAAAGACACAACTGAATAACAACATGTTTAGCTCTCAGTGCCAGGTACGCTGATTTATGTTGGATGCTGCTCTTTGATTTACAATTTCATGTAAAGAAATTCAGCACTAGTTTCAGCCTGCACAATCTCTTTTTTTTTCCTCGCTCGCATGGATGGAAACCAGGAGACACACAGAGGCAACTGCAAGTACCACTGGTTTGAAAAAGTTGTTAAAAAGTTCACATCTGGAGCAAAGGGACATGTGCACATGTAAACTGTACTATCTGCTTCTTCAATAAAGCACATCTGGGAAGAGCAAAACTGATTGCAAGAGAAGAGTGGCTGCTTAGTGTCTTGCCTTTCACACGGGGAGCCACGGCTCTTCCCTGCCAGCAGGCAGGGTCCTGTTAATCTCATTAATCCCATGCCCTACAGTGCTCCAGTAGGCTCTGAAAGGCAAATCTCGACTTTCACAACTGGTAGCACTCTACACTTCAGAGTGGACTTACACATTTCTCAAGACCCAGTGAAAAGGCGAACAGCAAGGTTGTAGCCAAAGGAGCTACACAGTGATCATGTCAACCTGTGAAACAAATTCCTTGGAGGCCAGTGGAGGCTGGTCTTGGCTGTATCCACACAACAAAAGTCACCATCAGTCTCTGTAGCAGCTCTTGGTTTACACAGAAGGACCTTATATCTTGATACTGTTAGGAGCAAAGTGAGCTAGCACAATCACTGCAGTAAGTGTCTGCTGACATACAGAAACTACCTGCAGCGTTTACTTCAAACCCACCAGTTTCAGCAACTGCTTTTACATGGACATGGACCAGATGCAGTAGCTACAGTAGTGGAGTGAAAAAAATATTGTTGTTTCTCTTCAGGCACTGCTAAGCACAAGTATGTATTACCTTATCCCACAAATGCTATGAGCATTCAATTAAATATGGCAACATCAGCATGGGAACAGTAAGTAAAAGGATCATTTAATCCTAAAGAAAGTTCTAGATAGCTAAAAGAAGTGGAAAGATGCTGTGTATGGATGCATGTGTCTGAGGAACAGCACACTCTTTGTACTGATAAACTTTAAAATATGATTTACTCTGTGAGGCAGCAGTCTCAGACATCAAAGCTTCAGAGTCAGTGCAGTGTCAAAAAACCATGAAGCTGTAAGACTTGACCAAGCATCAACACCAAGCTGAGGCAGAAGCTTTTACCTTGAGACCACTGACTGAACGGATTAGATTAAAAAAACCCTCTCCACTCACTAAGACTGCTGGTCGAAAAATAAATGACTAAATGTATGCTTGCTCAAGTACATCTTTATTTATCCTGCTGCACTCTACACTTCAGTATTTAAACTCACTCCATTTTAAATGGAGGCTAAAACCAGCTGTATATGCACTAGTCAATAAACTAACGATAACAAATGCATCCAGTGGGGGAGAAAAGGATTTGCTTTTAATCAGAGAAATGAAGCAACGACCAAGGTAACAGTGTGTTAGGCATTTTCTCTCATGCTGCAGAGTGAGTTGGCCTAGAGCCATATAACAAGGTGCAGCTTTTTCCTTCCTGCATGCATTTCTACAAAACCACTGGTAGTCCACCCAGGGTTGTTGTCCCAGATGTGTGACCAGGACTGGATCCAGCAGCTGGGCAGAGAAGGAAGCTATTCTGCTGTGAGCTCTGTGCTGGATCCTGATAGGTCAAAGCCTACATACTGCTTAGATCCTACTGACCGCGTCGCAGAGCCAAACCTAAAACTACTGTTGCGCTAAAAGGTGGGATGTCCTTCTGCTGAGCTCTATGTGTGATTAGAAAAAAGCTTATTCAGCAGGGACCATAAACAGGCAATATACATAGACAGAGGGAAAGAAAAACCTGAAGTGTTATCATTTCACTTTTATATATCAATAATAAAACAGGGCACAGCTCCTCAGAAAATTATTTAAAGCTGTTCGCTTAAATTCAGTGGGCATTACATGCTGCAGTGGCCCACAGAAATCATGCCAGAGACCCACCTAAGCTTTCCATATTCTGTGAAAGAGGTGGGAAATGACAACAAAGAGCTCTCATAGGTATTATTATCATGTGTAAACTTCTATTTAAAGCCTTGTGGTTTCATGCACAGGAAGGGTGTGGATCTGTTAAAGTGAGTCCAGAAGAGGGCCACGAAGATTATCAGAGATCTGGAGCACCTCCCATATGAGGACAAGCTAAGAGAGTTGGGGTTATTCATCCTGGCGAACAGAAGGCTCTGAGGAAACCTTCTAGTGACCTTGCAGTACCTGAAGGGGCTACAAGAAAGCTGGAGAGGGACTTTTTATAAAGGCTTGAAGTGACAGGACTAGGGAGAATGGCTATAAGCTAGAGAGGGGCAGGTTCAGACTATACAAAAGGAGGAAATTCTTCACAATTAGGGTACTGAGGCACTGGCACAGGTTGCCCAGAGCAGTGCTGGCTGCCCCATCCCCAGAGGTGTTCAAGGCCAGGCTGGATGGGGCTTTGAGCAGCCTGATCTAGTGGGAGGTGTTCCTGCCCATGGCAGGGGATTGGAATTGGTTGATCTTTTAAGGTCCTTTCCAACCCAAACTGCTGTATGATTCTACACTTAGATTTTGCCACCAAGTAAACACTTAAGGAAGACCTAACCACAGAACCTCAGTTCAATGTTTTGAACTTGTGACACCCGCTATTACTAATGTTCCTGTTGAAAATGGAGTGAAGTCAGTTTTATTTGGATTCTATACACTTGTATGAGAAGGTGACTGAACTGCTAATGGGGAACACTGCCTCACTTACTACAGCATACACGGATTTACAAATAGCCTGCACCAGCTGGTGGGCTGCAGCTGAAATTATAGTTGGCATTAATGCTGCTTGCATGGCTTATCTACAGGTCTACACTGAAAGTGCTTAATTGCTTGGACTGGAATTCAGCTCCTAGTACTGTGTGCAGAAAAGAAGTGCCTCCTTTCCATCAGGATTTTAAAGACTGATTTCATGTAAAGGGACACTGTTTACTCTTTCCCAGTTCTTCTTGCCTCTCCGTGTGTTCACAGACAACAATCTTTCTCTGTGTACCTTTGTGGTGAATTTACACTCTTCAGAGCTTCTTACCTCCAACCTGCCTGGGGAAAATTGGGGAGAAAAAAAAAAAGAAACCAAAAGAAAACTGAGTATCTTCCTATTGGTACATAAGCCCTGCTGCTGCTGAAGAACAGGATGGAAGAAAAAACAAAGAGAAAGATACATGATTGAATGAAAATCCCACGTAGGAGGCTGACAGCCTGCAAAACTCCGTCTCTTCTACCACTTATTAACACCAAGACCATTTAAGAGGCACTACATTGTTATTTCTGTAGCAGCACAGCAAACCAAGCTTAGTGACGTGGAACAAGTTGTCAATAGGCCTACAGATCTGCAGGAGGACTTTAATTGGGTAAGAACATATGTCAGGAGGGGGTGGAGGCCGAGTTCTTTTTATTAGAAAAGGATGTTACTAGGCATGGTAGCTTTTGAGAAGGGAAAAACTTTTATTCCTTTTGTCTCCTTTATCATAAAAAAATCTACCAAACCACAAACCGTTCAGCTTTGCAATGAAAGAGTGTCTTTTGTGTCATTTATATTACCTTACTGTGCTCTTATTATTAACAATTTTATACTTAAGAACACCACTTGGAAAAACATGCTCTTAAGAACCTGAAAACGCTCCCTGCAAAGCTGTCTTCCTTTGCTCCCTCCCAGAATCCCAATCAACAAGTGGATTTTGTATTCAGGCTCCCCCCTCCACCCACTCAGTCACTTTTGTGAAATACTAATTCCTCTTCAGGTTCCAAAAAAAGCTATTGAAAAAGAGCTTGAGACACTTCACTCCCTCTGGGAAATATCATCCAAGACCCTTAGGGTGTCTGGAGAGCAGGAAAGTTGGGGGGTGAGAGGTAGGAAAAGCTATTGCCCTATATGGAGGAATGATGAATCGGAGACACAGTCAAGAAAAGCCTGCCAGGACATGCAAACTTGCCTCAATACATTGAAGTCTCTTGTCTTTGAGAAAGTTGGGACAAGTACAGAAATCCTAACTCTCTCTCAGGAAAAGAGAAGCTTGCCTAAGCAAGTGTGCTATTTGAGTTCACAGATCCTGTTGCAGCTGAGGAATGAGAAGTTATCACAAGCCCTGGACTAGAGACTAAAGCAGGTATCATTCTATGTGCTACAATAAGCACTTTTCTCTGCCTTTCTTCCTTTTTTTCACTCAAGGTTAAATTACTTTCATCAAAGTGCTGGCCTGTGGGATAGACTAAATTTGGGACACCTACTTTCCCCCAAAAAGAGGGGGAGAAATGCCAGGACCCGGCATTGATGGTCTCTACCTATTTAAGATACGAGCAATAGCAGTGGAGAGTTTTCAACTGCCATCTTACAAAGCAATAACAAACACAATTGTTTTGTTCAGTAGAGCAGTGCAGTTCTGTTCTGGCTCAGTTTATGGGGCAGTTTTGGTGCACACCACATGGGTAGCTTTTGGAGGCAGCTAAACCTAAGGCTCCAGTCCAGATGTGTACCAAACATGTAACAACCATTGATGGGGATTTCACTATCTGCGCTAACAACTGGGCCTTTGGAGAGCTTGGTGGGGAGCAACATGCTGGTAAAGAAGTCAAATTTAAGGGACCAGACAAACTACCTCAAAGTAAAGGCTTCGAGCTGTGTACTGCATAGGTGTAGAGGTCTTGGCCCATCTGACTCTGTCTGAGTCTGCCTGTTAGATCCTCTGACTAATCACAGAATCATAGAAGGCTTTGGGTTGGAAGGAACATTTACAGGTCATCCAGTTCAATCCCAATGCAGAAGCAGGGACACCTTTAACTCAATCAGATTGCTCAAAGCCTCATCAAACATGACCTTGAATGTTTCCAGGGATGGGGCCTCCACTCCCTCCCTGGGTAACCTGTGCCAGTGTTTCAATACCCTCATAGTGAAAACTTCTTCCTTATATCTGGTCTAAGTCTACCCTTCCTTAGTTTAAAACTATTATTCCTTGCCCTCTTACAACCGGCCTTGCTAAGAAACCCCTCCCCAGCTTTTCTAGAGCCCCTTTTGGTACTGGAAGGTCACTATAAAGTCTCCCCAGAGCCTTCTCTTTGAACAACACCAACACTCTCAGCCTGTTCATTTAGGTGAGATAATAATTTCTAAGGATGCCACAGGCCATAGCAAGTCTCCTGTGTCAGAAAGGAAGCCTGAAAAAGAACAAGAGGACTACGTAGCTTCCATCAGGTTTTTTGAGACTACAGACAGGAAAGCCACGTGCTTCCTGTGCTGCTCAAAATGCTGAGGAACAGCGTCTTGCTATGGTGTCATGAGACATTTGACTGAGTTTCTAGTCTGCCAGATATTAATGCAAGAATCTTGACGTAGTAGAGAAAACTCCACTGAAAACATGGAAAGGGCAAATGACTGATGTTTTGGGGATCTTTCTTTTGATACTGCCCACCTCTCACAAAGAGTTTCATAATAAACGATTCTTAATTTCCCAGATGTACAGACATTTCCCCCAAGTGTGTCTTTGCAGAGACTCAGACAATCCAAGCTCTCATGTATCTCTGGATAACATTTTGCTCTTTTCAGAAAGGACTTTGGACATGCAGCTCCGAAGTAAAAATTGCATGCAACTGATCAATGTTCACGGTTAAATGTAATCAAATAAGACATTTCTCCTCTGATCAATTTCAAGTGCATTGTCAAAGGTGGTACAGATAATATTGAATTTACATTGTAAGGCAAAAGAAGCAGCACAAAGTCTCTGCACTTTTCAGCTGTCTGATTTGATGAGAGGGTAAGGATTGTTCCACTTTCGGCAGGGAGGAGCACATCTCGTGTACATACAAAGAAAAAAAAAGAAGGTGGTATTCTTCATGGTTCACCAATAGGGGACAGCCTTTTGCATATTTGTCAGATTAACGTATTCTCAGATGGCATTTCCCAGAGGGAATGAAGTGTCTCAAGTTGTTTTTCAAGCTCCTGTGCACTGTCTGAACAGATAGTTATGAAATTGCATTGCTAATGCTTACGGTGAAGAGGCTTTCTATTATATGCTACAGTGAAAACATTCAAGACATAGTTACACATACTCACCGCCTCTAGAAGTACAGAACAGCTTGCTCTGTCCTAAGCAGAATGCCATGCTGTTAAACGATGGGGCAGCAACCAGAGAATATTTCACATAAGGGAGGAGCCACATTTCATTGTGAAAGCATATGCCGGCTCACCTCAGCCGAACTGGTTACGGGGCACTCTGCTTACAGCACATCAGGAAGATACCTCCTCTGTCTTTTCTAGAAATCCTTAAATCACTGTCTCTGTCCCTCCCTCAGCCATTTTTTTCACTGTCTCCTTTCCCCAAACGTCACTTCCCAGACTTTTGCCAAGTATCGTAATTCTATATCCAGAGAAACAGAAGCATTTCAGTCTCTCCAAACCCACTCCCTTCTCCCGCTGCTGTTTTCCCCTTTCCTTCCATTCTTTGGGCATTTATGAAGGGGGAGAAAGACTTTGAGGTGATGATGTTAAAACATGTGCACTTGGGTACATGTATTTAACAGCTTTAATCTGCCCCAAACTCAGAAGCTAATGGGGTTACAAAGATTTATTATCTGCCAGGCAAATCTACTCAAAGGACAGTTTCTCCTTCCCCCTTCATCCATTCATGGAGACATGCCCAAAGTTACCATTTAACATTCCTGGGTTACGTGGCTCTGTCATTACAGCCATCAGTTTCTATTTCTAAGGTCACTGTTTGTTCTGTCTGGGAGCCGCTTACAGGCTAGAGGTGAATTTAAAGGGACAAGGCTTACTGCTTCGGTTCAGTATATATTTTTATGAAACCTATATGTCAGCAACAGTTGTTGCTTTGACTGATGAGACAGTCTCTAAGTACAATGATTAAATATGAATATCGTGGGTTATTTATTCAGACTTAATCTCCCTCTCTCAGTCCTCAAGACATTATCTGTAGAGAGTTCCTAATGCAGAAAATGTTGCTGCTATCATCCAGGTAGCAATCTGAGCTATCCCATGTAAAATTTGATGGATATACTTTCTAACAATAGGGTGGGAGGTGGGCAGAAGGCTGGGTTTCCAAAGAGCAGGTTTGAAACACCATGCATCAGAGTTGACAGCTAACTGTGTATCAGATTTACTAACAAGCCTTACCAGGGCAGGGATTTCTAATTTATCACTGTCTTACACTGAAAGGAATGCTTAAAATACACGGACTGGGCTATTTTAGGCAAGACCTGCAAATTAATCTCCATCTTGTTGCATTCCCTGGATCCTTACAGTGAAAGCACCTGCAATGACTGTAGTTGACAAAAGGCTGCCCGCTCCAGATCTGAAAATAGCAAAAAGTATAACACCTATTGCAAGAGAAAAAAGGTAATATCTCGCTTCTGTAGTTCAAACCTACCTTAATGTCATGGTGAAAAATACCCTGTGTTTTGAATAATAAGTATACAGATCCACAATAGGTGGCCTACTACATTTTTCAACGCAGTTAAAGTTCAGCACCTACCAGTCCCTTTATCGGACAGGCTAAAATCATAGAATCATAGAATCACCAGGTTGGAAGAGACCCACCGGATCATCGAGTCCAACCATTCCTATCAAACACTAAACCCTTAGCACCTCGTCCACCCGTGCCTTAAACACCTCCAGGGAAGGTGAATCAACCACCTCCCTGGGCAGCCTGTTCCAGTGCCCAATGACCTTTTCTGTGAAGAATTTTTTCCTGATGTCCAGCCTAAACCTCCCCTGGTGGAGCTTGAGGCCATTCCCTCTTGTCCTGTCCCCTGTCACTTGGGAGAAGAGGCCAGCACCCTCCTCTCCACAACCTCCTTTCAGGTAGTTATAGAGAGCAATGAGGTCTCCCCTCAGCCTCCTCTTCTCCAGGCTAAACAACCCCAGCTCTCTCAGCCGTTCCTCATAAGGCCTGTCCTCCAGCCCCTTCACCAGCTTTGTTGCTCTTCTCTGGACTCGCTCCAGAGCCTCAACATCCTTCTTGTGGTGAGGGGCCCAGAACTGAACACAGGATTCGAGGAGCGGTCTCACCAGTGCCGAGTACAGAGGGAGAATAACCACCCTGGACCTGCTGGTCACACCGTTTCTGATACAAGCCAAGATGCCATTGGCCTTCTTGGCCACCTGGGCACACTGCTGGCTCATGTTCAGCTGGCTGTCAACCAACACCCCCAGGTCCTTCTCCTCCAGGCAGCTTTCTAGACAGACTTCTCCTAGTCTGTAGCTGCACAGGGTTGTTGTGCCCCAAGTGCAGGACCTGGCATTTGGCCTTGTTAACCCTCATGCCATTGGACTCAGCTCAGCGGTCCAGCCTGTTCAGATCCCTTTGCAGAGCCTCCCAACCCTCCAGCAGATCGACACTTCCACCCAGCTTAGTGTCATCTGCAAACTTGCTAAGGGTGCACTCGATGCCTTCATCCAGGTCATTGATAAAGACATTGAACAGGGCTGGACCCAGTACTGAGCCCTGGGGAACCCCACTTGTCACTGGCCTCCAGCTGGATTTCACACCATTTCCCACCACTCTCTGGGCCCGGCCATCCAACCAGTTTTCCACCCAGGAGACCGTGCGCCTGTCCAGGCCAGAGGCTGACAGTTTCTCAAGCAGAATGCTGTGAGAAACTGTGTCAAAGGATTTACTGAAGTCCAGGAAGATACATCCACAGCCTTTCCCTCATCCAGCAGCTGAGTCACTTTGTCACAGAAGGCGATCAGGTTAGTTTGGCAAGACCTGCCTTTCGTGAACCCGTGTTGACTGGGCCTGATCACCCGGTTCTCTTGCATGTGCTTCATGATAGCACTCAAGATCACCTCCTCCACGACTTTCCCTGGCACTGAGGTCAGACTGACAGGCCTGTAGTTTTCTGGGTCCTCCCTGCTACCCTTCTTGTAGATGGGCACAACAACAGCCAGCCTCCAGTCCAGTGGGACTTCCCCAGTCTTCCAGGACTGTTGGAAGATGATTGAAAATCTTTCCAGGTCTCTTTGTTTGCCTAAAGACTTTTTACAACAGGGCCAAAAATGTTACCCAGAAAATCTCCCTCTGGCCAGAAATTTTGTCCTGTCCATGTACAGCTACATTCCCAGCTCCTGACTGACTTCTCCACAGGAAAACCAGGGCTGGCCAGTGGGTATTTAGGGTTTAGCAGAAACTTGCTTCCTTCTGGCCCCTAAACCCATTAATCAGGAATATGTACTTATTCTGCAATGATGGAAGAACAGAAAACATGGCCCCAAAACATGCCAAATGCCTTAAAGTTGTCCTCAACTACTTCTCCTGAATGTATTAGATAAGGCTCAAGCTCTAAGTACAGCACAAGTGCCAGGTCTCCTCTTCCTTCTCACTACATTACATCAGCAGAGCTCGGTGTTTGATCTGTTGTTGAGTGATTGAAGGCGGAAACTGCGTGGTCACCCTCATGTTATTTAATGCTGTTTTTCCTCAGTTTAGCAATTAGCACAGTCACTGAGCTGTTTTACAGGAGGTGTTGCTATGCTGAATTGTTCTACAGCTGCACAGGATCAAAGAGTCACAAAGGGAGCCCAGTGCATAGATCTGCCACATGTTCCTTTAACTCAGCTTTGGCTGATGTTAGTAGTTCTGACTGTGGTCATTAGCTCTCTTTCTCTCTAAGATTTTTCATTTCTTGCAACATGTCTGGAAGCTTTGTTCCAGACTAGGAAGCCACAACAGTGAGCCAGGGAGGATGAGAGTGATGGAACGTAGCCAGGGCTGTGGCACTGTCCCGCAGAAACATTTTGCCTAAGAAAGGAAAGATCTCTCACTATTTCAGTTATCATTATCACTAGCATACTTAAGAGCCCTTAAAGATGTCTTATTTGTTTTAAAAAATCTAAATGCGACTACATAGCTAATGAGCATGAAGAACTATATTTTCATAGGAATTTCCTAGGGAAGCGTTAAGCGAATTGACCCACTACGAAGAAAACAAGTCAAAATTGAAAGAGTCAGGTGAGGAAAGCAGCACCACCCTCTTCCCAAAAATATTATGGCCATACTTGTTCCCATATATTCTCAAGTTTAAAGTTCCCTCCTGTAATAAAGGGTTTGCATCCATATCTCTTTGTTAAATTACTGTTAACTTTTACAGGCAACAATGATAAACATGACATCTCAACAGCTTTGGCAAAAGGGCTTTCCAGAGGCCCCTGAATGTGCACTGATTCTTTTGTCTCTGCTTTCTTGTAACCAGGGCTCCAAAACAGCAGTCTGTATGGCAAAAGGCAAGGGGGAGCAGAATGTAATGCTGAGAGTAAAGAAAAGGGAGGGAGCAGAAAACACTGTCTACAGTTACAAAAAGGAGAAGGAAAGTGGGAGAGGGATAGTTTGACAGCAAAAGCACACAGGGAGGATAAAGAAAATGCATTAAAGATG
The DNA here is from genome assembly GCF_032191515.1 of Phaenicophaeus curvirostris. Taxonomy (NCBI): domain Eukaryota; kingdom Metazoa; phylum Chordata; class Aves; order Cuculiformes; family Cuculidae; genus Phaenicophaeus; species Phaenicophaeus curvirostris. The sequence goes on along the minus strand of NC_091400.1, from coordinate 9,094,675 downwards.
TACAAGATAATATAAAGCAGATAGTATGCGAGTACAGCCACCAGCTACTGCTTTAATTGTTTTATCCTGTCAATGTAACAATGAATACATATTTTACCCATCTAAATGGCACTACTAAGATTTTTACAGAATTCTGGGCCTTCCTCAATTAACCCCATAAGGCAACATGCATTCCAACAGCAGCTTGAAAGGTATGGCTTTTCTGCTCTATGAAATAACAAAGCTTATATAAGTCATAAAAATGTAAACATTACAACCTGATTATCATATATTTTATCTTTTTCCTTCCCGTGTCTTCTCCAAAGTCTATGGCCACTATTCCTTTACTCTTGTATTCTGCCACTTGACATAATAGGCTTTGTTCTCTTACTTCTAGGCCTGATCTAGTTTTTAGGGATAATCTGTTGTCCTAAACACCTTGATAAGATTGGGAAGCCTAGATTCTTTCACTGACATGCAAAGGTTGAAGACAACTCCTTGCATTCTGTAGTCTCATGGAGCTCATGAAACTTCTTTCTTTGAGAAACTGTACTCCATTTCTTTAAAAGTGAATAGTAATGCAGACAAAAAGTGCTGAAGATTTTCTAGGATGCTGTAAAATTCTTCCAGCAATGAGACAGAGAAATCAGAAACTTTAGGGGTAAATATTCCTTGTTTTAGGAAACTGATTCCTGGCACTACTGCAAACCACCATTTCTTCTGCAGACCATGTTAACAGTGAGACTCATCCCTTCATTGGGCTTAATTTTCACAGAGTACGTAGTTCTTATTATTTTCCTCACTGTAAGGACAGATGTTTGCTCTGACTGGTAGATCTAAAAACCAAATTATTTTTCTCTCTGCTGAAACAGATATACTCCCTAGACAAATTTGAGCATGATCACCAGATACCTTCTTTAGAAGACTGACACAGAACTTTAAAAGTGATGCAGCTATCCCCTTGGCAGGAACATCCTTTCCACAAAGCAGTGACATTGAACAGGAAACAAGGGAGCTATACTCCCTGCCCATTCCTTTATTTCATCCTGTGTTCTACACCTTTATCAAGGTAATCATAAAATGAAGGCTTGAGACAAAGTCAAAACATGGTATATTGCCAAATAGTTTCTAATAGTATCTTTGGCTTCTCCATTGTTCATTATTCCTCAGGAGGAAATTATTCCTTGGCAACTAGATGTCAAGTATTATTTCCATGTTCTGCAGGGAATTAAGACATCTGTTCATAACCTCTTCTTACCCCCACAGCATAAGGGCAGCTCAGGTAAAGGTGTTTCTTATTTAGCAGAACTTCCCCCTCCAACCACTAAATGAAGGAAAGAGAGCTAACAAGTGAATCTTAAAAAAACAAGATATGCCAGAGACTCCACAAAATGCTCTCAAGACTACAACGTTGGAGAAAACGATAAACCCTAAAAACAGGAGGGAGGAAGAGACGAAAACTCAGTCAGATAATGATGGATAATTCCCCATGTCTAAAAAAAAATGTGTACCATCTTGTTAATCAGTTCCCATTTCCCTTTTTCTCCAGCCTTCTAATGACTTGACAGATGGACCATCCACTGTGCAAGCAACTATGTGTGCAGCTAGAGTTCCTCTGAAAAGCCATTTGAATCTCTTTTAATATTGGCTTAATTTGATGTCTCTATTATGCTAGCTCCACTTCAATCCTGAATGTCTACGGAAAATGCTGCCTAGCATTTAGACACTGAACTCTGTTTAAATTGAGTTTAATACTGGATACTAAACACTGCTTAAATACTTCTTGTGTTCCTCTGCTGCTTGAAACAAGAGCTAACATGAGTTTTTGGGTTTAAAACAGTTTTAAACTCAGCCCATTAATGAGGTGCATAACAGATGGGGCATGGGATGTGGTACTTACTTATATTCTCTGTGTATAGCTGTAATTAAGCACTGCTCTGCCTAGCACGGAGACTTCCTCAGAATCTCATCTAGGTAGTGAAATCCTCCATCTCAACTTAGAACCCCATGAATGATATACTGGTGGAGCCCTCATTTCTGAGGAGGTAATATTCTCCTCCTCCTCTTTTTCAGCCAGTAGGTAGCTCTGCAGAGGGGCACATTCACTCCAGCAGCTCCCAAGGGGAGCTGGAGCATTCTCATGGCCAGCTCTGGTGTGACCTGCTAGGCATTCCTCCTGGAAATATTTCAGATAGAGCATTCTCAAGAACCTGCTTACCTGCAGCCCTCTTTCTCAGTGGCCAATTAGAGGGAAATCAGGCACTGAGGAGACATATGAAAGGAGAAAGAGAGTGCAATGGACTCATCAAGCTGCCATGAGATGTATTGATGTGAATCAACCCCACAAAAGCTTTTGAAGCAACTTGTTCTCCAACACGGTGTGTATGCCCCGAAATGCCTCTGTGACTAAATTAGATCAGCTAAATCAAAGATTTGAAAGTATGATATTTTTATGGGTTTTATTACTCTTCCTGAATTTCATACCCCTGAAATTTTGAGAGAAGGCTTGGGTACTACCTCTGGCCAAGCTGCTCTGAAGGGATGGAGAAGGGTGATTCAGTAATACCACAGCGACCTGCACACTTGAAATAGGTCCAAAGTGCTGGAGCACTACCAAAACTCTGACTTAACAACCTCTCTCTTGTATTTTGCTGGCTCATCCTGTCTGCTCACTGTGTCCTATTTCAATTTTGATTGTAAATATTTCTGAACATAAACTAAGTTTTTATTTGTTTCTGACACTCACTGTGCGCCCGGCAATAATGATCACCCCAGCCAGTAAGTACTCAAGAGGATTCCAAGTTCTGACTGTACTTAAAAGAACCTCAAATATTGCAAAATTCATAGTTGGAGCTTTCAAAATATTAATTAATATGAACCCCACTGCTAGTGCCTTACTCCCCACCTCTGTTCTATTCACACTTACAAAGTAAGGTGTATTTATTTTTCCTAAGCAATTACTTTTCTTGGGTAGCGTAGGAAGGGTGCAGCAATATGCTAAAGATGTATTCCGCAGGGAAGAGCCACTGCAGTTGTACCAATTATTTGCACGCTACATAGCTTTTGTTTTATAATTGACTTCATACATTCATGTCTTCAGTGCTAAGTGCACAGCTTCATCACCACGATAATCTTTGTTGTGTTCGGAAAGCAAGTGTGGTAAATTCCTAATCTGGGCCTGGGAGGTTTATTTATGCAGAGATACTGCATCCTATATCTAATGACATTTGTATAACTGGTGGTCCATGCAGAGGGAGCATTAGAGTCATTCGAGCCCCACATGGTGGCAAGCAGTCATGAACTCCTCTTTGCCTCACTCACTATATGCAGGACTCCCAAACTCAACTGGTTGTTCCCGATCTCCCTCCTCAACAACAGGAAAGCCTCAGAAGTTGTCCCAGTACCTCCCTCTCATTCTCTTCCCTATGAACAAAGTCTGCATAGCAAAGAAAAGCTTGCAGAGTCCACCATTTTCCTGATTGTGAATGCGGAGTATGTGGTACCTATTTTTCTTTGATCTGCATCTGGCTGTAAAGAAAATCAGGGTTAGCAGAACTCTACTACAAGATTTAAAGTTACCAGTAAAACAAACCTGCTTGTAATGGAAATATGAGATTTAAAGTAATGGAGATAAAAGCATTATATTATATTATATTATATTATATTATATTATATTATATTATATTATATTATATTATATTATATTATATTATATTATATTATATTATATTATATTGCTGTGGTGTTGGGTAGACATTCATTTCAGTCAATAATAAAGTCACTAAAAAAATGTATTTTCTGTTATCCAGAAACCATTTCTGAATTAAGGTTGGACTTCCTAATGGCTCCATCTGAGAAAAAGATATGAGCCAGAAATCTCAGAAGAGATAGTAGATGGTTTTGTTACCTTTCACCCAACAGTTTAGTGCAGATCCAGTCAATTATTTTTACTTAGGTCCAGTTCCTCTCAACAGAAATCAGTATGCCTTCTACCACCCTGCCAGGATTTGCATGCTGTCTTTTTGGCCAAGATGGACCATTGCAGCTGTTCCCTCATTTCCCTATCTTCCCACCTAGCAAGAGGTTAGAGAATGGTGAGCAACAAGAAATTTGGGGTCTCTTGCTTGAATTGCATATCTGGAACTGCAGTGATGCACCACAGAAATGCATACAGGATCTGATCCAGCCCATCCTGGCATTGCCTTGCTTTAAGGGTTCATACATCCCTCTTGGGATGTGAGGTAGTTTGTTCTCTGACACTGTTCATAAATATGTTAATTGGAGCAAGACCTGCAAGGAAGTTCCAATTCTCACCCGAAAATCCTAACCTGAGGTTCACACTCCTCAGTGTGCTGAAGTGTTTTACACAAGTGGAACAGGCTCAGTGTGTGGCATCCAGCAGCTGCTTCTCCTGTCAGGTGGGAAGGTGGTTTCTATCTCCATTAGGCAGGAAAGAAGCATAATCTGGAAATCCATCTTGCAGTGACTATTTCTAAGCAATGACCCATCGAGCAAAGGGAGGATGGTAACTAAATCCCTCCTATCTCTGCTAATTAGCCATCACTTGCTTTCTGTAATCAGTGTTTAGAGAATGATGGATCTTATTTTATGTTGCATAGAACTAAATAAACTGTGCATTTTCTAAATTTTGATTTCCCACACCATTTGGTTCAATATTTCAACTCTGATTTCTCCTGCATGACATAGCCCTATATTGCACTCATCTTGACTTATCACTGCACTTCTGTTTATATAGGGGTAGATGCACTATAGAGATCCTTTTAATAGCAATTTGCATACTTCTAGTGTCTAAATTTTTGAAGTATTCCTGATACATTAACCTTACCTTTGATTTTTCTGGCTTTACTGAAAGCTGGAAGCTTAAGAAAGTTCCATCTAAAATCCAACAATGTTTTTTAAAACAACCTTGGCAGAAGGAACTACCTGTCTTAAAGGAAATGCTAGAACAATTTGTACAGATACTCAGGAATTGAGATAGTATATATTAGTCAAGCCTTCATGAGTTACCTGAAGATAATCATCTGCCCTATAGTTCCATAACGAGTGTGTCTGCTTATAAACATTAGAAGTTGCTGCAAATGTAATATCTCAAGAAGAGCTTGAAATAATAACCATAATAAATTCTCCTAACCAAACGCACTCACCTACATTGACCAAAATCATAAGGAGTTTTGCTCTCCCTCTTTAGGTGCAATTTTCCAAAGAATCTGTTTACTGGCAACAGTTCTCTCTGCTTTGAACAAATGCCTGAAAAAGGGAGAGGCTGAGAACTGAGACAGGCAGCGAGACCTCAGGGATGCTTAACTTTGCCTTTGCAAGTTCGGATATTATTATTGTCAGAATATTAATTCAGGACATTTCCGGAGAGCCCAAGTAGCCACCTGAGATCTGATGATAGGCTGAACATCAGCTGCACAGCTAAATCCTTTAGCCTGAAGCTGTGAATGAAGAATGCACTGGGCAAAACACTGACCTCGGTGAAGTAGGAGGGAAAAGTCCCTTTTTCCTCTGAAGGGGAAAGGGCAGGTTGCAGTTCATCTGGGATATTGTACTGCCTGTGGTTGTGAGATGGGAGGCCCCTTTTTTAAAGACAAATGTGCAATAGTTGAAATTTAGCTGGCAGATCCTGCCTGGGGAACAAACTCACCTTTTATTAAAACAAAAGAAAACTTGCCAGAGCTGCTAGGCTCAACAAAGCTTGATTAGAGCCATTGGGGAATTAACCAATCAAGGAAAGGGCAGAGCATTGGAAAAATAAGAAGTGCTAGATCAGTTAAAAGTAGCAAGAGAAAACCCTGAGGCTCTGCAGCTGGTCATTACTGATGCAAGAGATAGACTGCCTCATAGAGAAGGGATATAATGGGAGAAGAGCAACACATTAATCTGCAGAGTTCAGCATAAGGGCTGACTAATCACACGCAGCACTGCAGCTACAGACCACCTTCTCAGAGCAGGGGCACTGCTACAGATCCCCTTTTGCCATCAAAACTGCACATATTGCAGTATCTGCATGCCTTACACAATGCAGCTCACTACTACCCTTCCATGCCAAAGAAGATTGGTGTGAAAAGTAACTCAAGACTGTGTCCACACTAAATTCAAATTGAACATTCTGCAGTGAGCTGCACTAATCGAAGCATTGCTTAGTACTTTGGCAGCAGGTTATCACTAGACCCGCTGGGCAGTCAGCCCTGCTGGAAATCATTATCACTGGAGAGGCTTTAGCTAAAAAAAAAATCTCTTCTAAAGGCACTTTAGTGAAACAATGTTAATCGCAAATTCTGATTTTCTGCCTCCCACAAGCCAGCAGGACAGTGATGGCAAAAGGAGGACACATAAGGGAGCTCCCTGAGGCAGGTAAACAGCAGGTGTGTGCATTTACCTAGGCACAGATAACGGGATGAAAAATACCTCTCCAAGTCCTTTTCATGCACTCATCAGCAGCATTGGGATAAGGAATTCAAGGTTTCACCATGCAGAATCCATTTCTGCCTTCTTGAAGAACTGACTCACATTTAATCTATAAACTAACACTTATTAATGACAGGACTTTAAGACACAGGGCCATACACCTGGTCAGACCACAAACTCTCACCAGGATACTGCACTTGCCATAGAAAAGAGAAGGAACTGAGGCCACCAGGGCCTTATATGACTAGATTGCTTTGTCCACGCCTCATGAAGAAAAAGTTGTGCAATCTTTGCAGATGCACTGTCAGGCCTGATCTCCTCTGCCAGAAAGGACATGCAATGATCTCAGTGTGACCTGCCTACCAGTCACATTTTGTATTTGCCAGTGTAAGAATACAGAAGAATGACAACAAATCTTTTTTTGCCCTACTGTATCTTTAAAGCTTTGTACAACACTTTCTCCCCCATCCACCTCTCCTTCTGTCTGCCATGAGTAGTGTCAGAAAACATCAGATTCCGATGTCTAAATTAAAGGTAGTAATCTCATCAGGACAAAATGCCAAATGAGTCACCCCCTTCTGCCTTGGTCTCTGTGCCACCTGCCCTTTGCTCCGCTTCTTGGCTTTCACAGTTTGCTGCTTAGCACAGTGTCCAAGATAATATAAAATATCCTGATAAAGAAGGGGCTGATGGATAAAAACTTCATGAGAGCTTTCAGGTAGAAGACTTTGCAATATAAGCAGATATAAGTGATGACATTTGTGGGGAATCTGCCCAATACTCTTCCTTTTAATGGGGAGAGAAAGTGAAGTTGATGGAATAATTCTGAATTTTTTGCCTTCTCTCCTCTAAATGGCATATCAGTGAGACACTGACAATGTTCTCACCATTAAATCTGACAGAAAAATATATGATCCCTGATTTTAGAAGGCTGCAATAATGTAAAAAGCAGTATGAACCTGAACCAGTTGACCAGGTGGGGACCTGAACACAGCGCAACGTGCGATCAATAGCTTTTAATAAACTTGCAGAATTTGGCAGCGGTTGTTGTTCCTGAACATCAAAGAAGAAATAAATTTAATGAAGGAATCAGGATTTTTTTTTAAAAAAGAGAACCTCGTGACCATTTTTTTCTGCATTTTCTTTGACTTTACAGAAGTATGTGAAATACCATCATGTAAATATTATATTATAACTATTATTTGCTTTCCCCCATCTCTGAGGCCAGAGCTAAGTTTCCATGTGGGCAAAATAGCTTTTTGTAACCACTCATGTGTGGTATAAGCGAAGTGAAGGCCTGATCATTTAAGAGTGTTGTGCCTTAAGCTGAAGATATTCAGTACACTGAGCTTTGATGCTAACTGAAAAAAAAGTAACCTTTAGAGAACCATCTGCCAACTATAATTCCTTCTTACCAGCAAGCCAAAATTCACTAAAATTCAAGAAAACTCAAAAAAGACCCTAACCCACTACACACCTGCGATTTATCTTTGGTTGTGAGAACCTCATCAAGTTCAACAAGGCCAAGTACAAGGTCCTGCACATGGGTTGGGGCAACCCCAACCACAAATACAGTTTGGGTGGAGAACAGATTGAAGAGAAGGACTTGGGGGTGCTGGGGGGTGACAAGCTCAACATGAGCCAAGAACGTGCACTCGCAACCCAGAAGGCCAACCATGTCCTGGGCTGCATCAGAAGAAATGTGACCAGCAGGTCAAGGGAGGGAATTCCGACCTTCCACTCCACTCTTGTGAGACCTCACGAGGAACCCTGCATTCAGTTCTGGAGTGCTCAGCACAGAAAGGACGTGGATCTGTTTGAGTGAGTCCAGAGAAGGCCACAAAGATGATCTGAGGCCTGGAGCACCTCCCATGCAAGGACAGGTTGAGAGACTTTAGGTTGTTCAGCCTGGAGAAGAGAAGTCTCTGGGAAGATCTTATAGCCTTCCAGTAATTCAAGGGGGCCTACAGGAAAGCTGGAAAGGGGCTCTTTATCAGGGAGTGCAGGGACAGGACAAAGGGAAATGGTTTTAAACTGAAAGAGGTGAAATTCAGTTGAGGGATAAATTTTTCCTGTGAGGGTGGGGAGGCACTGGCACAGGTTGCCAAAAGAAGTGGAAAAATGGGCCATGCTAGCAGACAGTGAGCCTTTTACATGGATAGAGGAATTTGCCTTCCCTCTAGTTTTTGCCCTTTCCCCATATCTGGCTGGCTTCCTAAGAGTTAAGCCATGTTAGATAGCATGAAGCTAAAACTGTCCTAAATGTCTTCAGAAATCGGCTTGCCTATTAGCAATTCCCTAGTGACAATGTAAAGAAAATCAAACACCATGCTTCACATCCTGAGCAAGCCTGGTTATGCATATTTAATAAAAGAAAACATACTATAAGATAAAAATGGGTGTCCATGGAAACTGCATATCAAGCTTTTTTTAAAAAAAAAACAAACAAAACAAACCACAACGAACCCAACACATTAAATTTTACACATGACTTTCACTTGCACTCTCCCTCTACCAGTTTTGGAGTTATATATCGACTACCAGAGATCCTTGCTGACTGACTGCTGTTTTCACATCCCCGGGACGATCTCAGCATCGTACGTCTCTGAGATCTGTCATGTACTGTACACGGCTTGGGCTGCACACAGGCTTTTCTGCACTAGGCAAGCATGGGCTGCGACAAAGCACTGAGCATGTCGCAGGCTTGCCCCTAGGATTTTGATCTCTTCAGAAATTTTTTGTAAGGGGTTAGATGAGGGGAAAGCAAACCAAAACAACAGAAAATGGCACAGGCAAGCCAGAAGCAGTCTGTGCTCTGCAAGGAGAGGAGGGAGAACTGTGCTCCCAGCTCTCACTGCTCTCTGTTCCTACACTCTGCATGCATGGGAAAGAGACAAAAAATATGGGTAAATATCTCCCTGTGGGAACACAGGGATCATCCGTGGGTGATTTTCAGATGCTAGCTTGAGCCTACGGTACAGTAACAGTTCAAAGCTGCAACCAGCAGCTGTCCCGGTATTTTATATGATGTAGATGAACTGCAGCTCTGAAAGCTGGGGTTCAAGCTCAGGACAGAGTGAAGAATGCAATGGGGAAGATCAACAAACACTGAATCATATTGCAGTTCCCTCAGCTCCAGCCACCAGAGCAGCGCCCAGCATCATGAAATGCTCAATAAGCCTCTTTGTTCGCAGCACCAGCTGCTAGGCACTGTGAAGAGAGTTGCAGTAAGCAGTGGTTTGCAAGAGATGCATGTGCAGAGACAGACAGCCAAAGAGCTCTATTACAATTAGCCCAGGACGTACAATCAAATTTTTATCAAAATGAAAGCAATATTTGGCTTCCTCAACATTTTACCTTTAGCAAACAGGAAAACATGCCAAATCTACCAGCTGGCTGTAGCACCAAGGCACCATCCGCTTGATGGTGATAGCAAAGGTCACCACAGAAAACCTGACCTCCTCCTGTGAAGTTGCACTCAGCAACTTTGAAGATCAGGACCCTAGAAAAAAAAAACCCATGGCAGGATCATGAGCTATCACTTTATTACCATTGTTTCCAACAGAGTCACCATTTTCTACTCTTCAGTAACAAGGCAATTAAATTCAGTCCCCACTGCATTTTTTTTTTAATAGCAGTGAAGAAATTCCACACTGGGATCAGCCATTTAAACAAAGAGCAGCGGTTTCCCACCTGTCTCTGCAGAACGCTGACAAACCCAGCCTCTACCCTCCTCCTCCTCTCCATATTTCTGCACACATTTGTTCTCTAACTACTGCTTTTCATTTAACTTTCTCTTAGGGAAAGACTTCCCAAAGGTTTTGGTTGCCCAATTACTAGACAAACATAACCACACACAGCTAAGCTAATGCAAATAGATTCTCTGCTCCTTCATCCAGTACACTTGCTTCAGGCTTTACAATGCATTCATAAGCAAATTCTGTTTCCTCCCTCATTCCCTCCTCTGTTCATCTTGAATTAGAGAAAAGCTTTTATCCTCTTCCCTTGTTATCATACTCAGAGTACATAAATTTCTTCCACTGTTCAAATCTCCTCATATTCCCAAAACTAGGCACCTGCAAAGTCTGCACATTGAAGGTCTAATCCTGCAGGTAGGGTCATTCAGGAACAGACCTACAAGCCCATGCCACAATGCAGTGGTTACCTGGCATTGTCCGGAGTGTCCTGTTGTAGTACTCCCATTTCTGTGAGAAGTCAGAGATCTGAACTGCACTCTTGTTCAACAGCATAAGGGTTTTGGAAAGCACTGTGGCCTGTACGCCCCTGGTACGGAAGAAGACCTCGTCAAGGTACCCCTATGTGAGATCTGCATGTTCCATGTTCTAAGTCTTTTATGCCTGTTATCCGCCGTTATCAGAATGGATATCAGGAAAAAACTTTTCAAAGAAAAGGTCATCAGGCACTGGCAGAGGCTGCCCAGGGAAGTGGTGGAGTCACCATCCCTGGAGGGGTTTAAAAGACGGGTAGATGAGGAGCTCAGGGACATGGTTTAGTGGCAGACAGGAATGGTTGGACTCGATGATCCAAGAGGTCTTTTCCAACCTGGTGATTCTATGACTCTTTCATTCCAGCTGTAGGTGGCCCAATGCATTACATGGGCTACAATGACACACACAAATCTGCTGAAAACCCAGAATTTTGGACTGTGGATTGGCCAGACACCTCACTTCAGCTTTTATTCCATTTGCTCTTTTTTTTGCCATTTATTTTGTTCCCAGATTTAAGCTCTTTCTATGTGACTTGTCAAGAGTACACACTAAATATATTTCTTCCTGTCGGGGTAAGAAACGGGTTAAGCAGGCTTAGAAGTGGGTTGGTTCTCTAACTAGCATCTGTGTGCCCTAATAAAGTCAGATAACTATATTACTGGGGTAGCTTGAAAACAGACAAAATCTGCTTTCTGTTTTTTGCTAAATCCACAGCTAAATGATTTTTGAGGGGGATGTTTTCATGGGAGATAAAAGACTAAAATCAATGATAGGACTGTCTGAAGACTGAAGTTTCATTTTATCTCAACAAAAAAAAATCAGGAGTCAGCTATTCCAGTCGCTCTCTATTAAGTTTTGGTTCAAAAATGTCACTTGTACTCACAGCAGTGCTGAAAAGACTATTTATCTGAATCCAACTGTGGCATAAAGATTCTCTTGGAATCTTTTGTTTATCGAATTTGATAAGCATACACAAGTAATGCTGTTTATTACAAGAAAGGACTCATAGGTGATATGAAACCCAGAGTATGATATGTGACAAAAATTAATAACAGTAATTATAAAATGGTTATGAGAATGGCGTGATGTCTAAAGATAACGCATACATACACTCAGATATCAATCTGTGGTTTAGAGAATTTAGGAGAACAGTGCCTGACAGTTCAAAAAGGAAAATTACCATGTCTTCTAAACACATTTGAAGAACTGCAACAACAGTTTAATCCTCTAACATTATGAACTATACTGTTTAACCGTGGTGATGCGTCTGCGTCACATCTAAGTCTAAATAAGAACTCTGAGAAGTGAGACCTCAGTACAAGATGGAAGTTAGTTCAAGATTACACCATCTTTAGGGATGTATATTGCATTGTTTCGCCTTTCTGATTGTACACTATTGTGACATCTTTTCCAGAAACACCAGCTTCTATAAAATGCCACCAGACTTTGGTTTTGGCCCCAGTAACTGAGCAGGCAGCTGGCAACAGTTCCTCAGTTCCAGATCTGTCTAGCCCCTAGACCTAAAGAAGAGCTAACGAGGGTTAGACAGCATGGCTGTCTACTGAAACTGGGCGACTAGAACTGATAGTCCTTGATGTGCTTAGTACTAAAATCCTAATTTTCCAATCAGTCTTCCTTTGCAGCTGGCTCTGTCTAGAGATCTCTGCAAGAGAAGTTAGGATTAACTGTCTTTCTAGACACTATACTTTTTAAACACAGATCTAGCTTTAAAGCACAACTAAGATGAAATGAACCCCTTTGCTCATTTTATCTTTGTGACTAACTTCTTTTATAAAGAGCTTAGTCTCCAGTTCAGTTAAGCTTTTAATTGTGTGCTTAAAGTTAAGTATGTGCTTAATGTCACTGGGACATATGGGTAAGTATGAAACTGTGTGTTTTTTTGAATAGAACAAGTTACCTCAAACGTTTAAATGTTTTGCTGAATTGAGACCCTGGCAAATAGAAAAAAAAAAAAGAAAAGAAAAAAGCTTTTTATGGGATATTGAAAAGAAACAGTTTCCTAGTATCAGTTGGTAAGACTAGCATTTTAAGGTTTATTCTCCTCATTGGTATAATTATACCAATAGCTCATTTCTGTTCCTCCTAGAAGGAAAGATTTCTTTGAATGTTAATTGAAACGTGGGAGCTTAAACTAAATAACTGAACTCTTTGCTTTTGGGTGTCTTTGATCAGAATGTCAAAGATATTTGGATAATTATTTCTATTACATCACTGCTCAAGACCTTGCCATTAAAATATATATAAATATCCTCTTATCTTCACTGCACTTCTAGGATTACTACATTCCTGTAGGTATGAAGCCAGAAAAATGATTAGGTGAGTATCACGGATAAATAACCGTTATAAAACTGACATATGCACTCACTAGGATTTCTGGGCGGTTGTGACAGCGCCCTGCTGTGATCCGTGCCCCTAGTTTATATACATTCTTCTTATCTAGCAGTGTTAATGATGGCTCAACAGGAAGAGCAGAGGTATGAAGTGATAAACTCCCTCTTGCTGCTGGCCTGTTCTTGAGCCTGGGAAATTTATCTTCCACTAGTTTCTGTACTTAAGCGCTTCCTTTCACAAGTACCTCAGTCCTTGCAAATACCATCACTTTGCTCTGAAACAGACACTACCCTGAATCAACTGAGGTGAGTGTTTTTTGAAAAGCTATACCTGGTAGACAAAAGCAGTCTGCCTTTTGGCAGCTCTCTCCCCTTTCTGTCCCTGAGCTCATCCTGTAGCAGAATGAGGTGTTACCCTGTAAAAAAGAAAAAATGCTACATGCAAGGAGAGTGTTTCTCTTCTCTCTTGCTGTATCCAAATGTGTTCTGCTCTTGCCTGTCCTATAGCTATTGTATCACATTCAGCCTCTACTTGTCCTCTAAATCTTGCCAGAATCTACATTTTTGCCTCTTCAACTGAAATTAATGACCGCACCTATTCATCCTTCTGACATGTCTGTTCTCATTACTTCTTCATCCTTTGACCCTTCCTGGCGTTATTACCATACTAATATCTTTTACCTTGTATGTCTTCAGCAGTGGGAGTACTTTCGCATGACTTAGTACAGAGCATTACTCGAGTGTCAAATATTTTCTAATGCCTCACTAATATTTTTCTTCGCCTCTCACATGACAAGCTACAGAAATATAGAGCAACCGCACCAATATTTCAACAAACATTGCATCCAAACTCTTTCATTTAATGGCTATAGTTTTATGCCACAGTCTTGGCTACATTTCAGTGGTAAAAAGAGAAAATCAGTGGCAAGTTAAAAAGGTCAATAAACAAGGTGTAGCATAAACAATATGCCAATAGTTACTCTATTACTGCATTCAATTCTTAGTGCTGTACCTTCCCAGTTTGTTATTTGCCTTCAGTGTTTTGGGACAGCTTAGACAGTTAAAAGAAACTCATGTCAGTGCTTTTCTGGTTTCCCTTTTAAATTCTGATGCATAATATTTAGGTTGCAGCTATCACTGGAGCGTTCTTATTTCTATTAATCACTTCTCTTGGAGATGTAAAATGAATCAAGCACATATTCCTGTAGGTCTTTCATTTTGTAAACATTTTCTTCCTCAAACAGAAATCTGCATTCTGGGTCATATTTGGAGATTTGTAATGTCTCCTTAATGGCTTGTAAAACCAAAGGGATTGTTACCATAATCTATTTTAAATTAACTTCTGTTTAAACAATAGCACAATTTTCAAAAAGCCAATCAGAGCAGGGAAAATGCATTCTCATCCTAGAGAAATTCATCTGGTAATCAATTACTCTAAGTTTTAAAACACTGTGCGATTTATTTTAAGCCTATATTTGTTCAGCTCCAGCTTCCATCCACTAGATACTGTTATCACTTTTAGTGACACACTCACACTTCTTCACAATCATAAACCACCTATTTTATGCAGATATTGAAGAATGGTATCAATTCACCAATTAACCTACTCTTAGACAAATTAGAATAATTTTCTCAAATCACCAGATTTTTTTTTTCCCCTGTGGCTCAGAATCATTGTTTTGCTCTAAACATATTTTGTGTTTCAGACTTTTTCTGAATGGATGAAAACAAGGTTTGGACAGAGAATGCTAGCAATTATCTCAGTCATACCATGAACTCATCTCCCTCCTCCTTGACATTCACTGCTTACCCGTTCAAAGCTAATGCTTTTCTCTTAGCGATTATATTGAACAGGGAGCTCATATCCAGACTCTGCCTATCACAAACTCTAAATCTTCATCAGTAGCACTGTATTTCAAGGGTACTTTTCTGCTACTCTGCATGTGTGATTAGAATCCTTTGTTCCCAGGCATATGACTTTGTATTTGAATGCATTAAAATGCATATTGTTCGGATGAGCTCACCTCATGGAATGATGCAAATCCAAAATATAGAAATGACCTGTCCTATGATTATTTACCAGTCCACTAATTTTTATATCATCTGCAATATTTACCAGAAGAGATTTTGTATTTTCTTCCAGATCATTGCTAAAGAATAACTAGCATTAGGCCAAGAATAGATTACTGCAAATCTCCACAGAATGCAGATTTTCAATCACAGTACTTTTGAAATCTATCTTCTAAATACGTCTTTCAGTCAAAGTACAAAATTGTTTGGAATAAGCACTATATACACTACAAAGCCACAGAGAAAGGTTAAGCTGTTTTAAACAATAAAAATCTAGCTGACTAGGCAACAGATTGGTAGCTATTGTTGCCATCTAATAATATTTTAAGCTATCCAGTCATAAAACTTGAACATCAACATGGGAATAAACACAAACCCACATTGTGCAGCTAGAAGAAATCCGCTCCCTTAGAAGTAAAGCAAGACAGCCTTCTCCTTCAAATGAGTTTATCTGAGTAGCTTAGTAATAAATACGACAAGATGATATTCAGTAAAAGAACTTCTAATATCCTATGTATTGGATAGAGAAGGGCACCTGCTTACATTGTCTCCAGAATACAAGCAAAACTGGGAGCCTGCTTTGAATCTGGAAGGGATGCACAGAGGCAGCACTATATATGCATTTATCTCAGGAATGGCCTAGCATATATGGTAGCATCACAGTAACCTAATTCTGTCCCTTCTTTTTCTTAGTCAGCACCGTACACAGTAATCTCACATGAGCTTGCATCTTGCAAGTTATGTAGGGTTTTGGCAGAACTGTCACTTCCCTTACAATACAATGCATTTTGGGCTCGGGTTCATTATTAAAGAAACAGTATTTGTCTAAGATTAGTCAGTCCAAATGCAACACTTAGGGTTTAATTTTTAGTGATTTATTTGGGTCATATATCGGTATGTGATATACAACAAAACTGTATGTTTATCTGATCTTGTTGTAGGAAGGATGCAATTATTAAAATATGGGAGTAACAAATTGTGATCCTATTCATCAAAAAAAAAAAAGAAGTCAAAGGTTTTGTATGGATTTCAAAACTGCTCGCCAAGAAAGTCTTCTATTTCTGCTCCTTCAGCCTTCCAGGACCACAAATCCAGTTTCACCTTATTATTCAAGAAAGGCAAATATTATAGATTCTTACTGCCTTCTTATTTTGACATTTTAAATGGACAAAGGAAACTTTTTTCCACTTTTTAGCTCTGCAGTAGTTTAATTGAATAGCTATGTTTTTTCTTGCTTATTTCTATGATCCGTATGCCACAACTCAGACAAATAAATATGCTACCATGTTATTGTTAAAAGAGAGGTCAAAACTTGCACTTTATCTTGGTCATCTGTGTTGATGTAAGGCTCTGTCTTAATGCATATTAAATGGGAGTTGAAGGTCTAAGTCTTTGCACCTTTCCACCACAGTTTTGTTCAGAAACTCCTGAGGGTTAGTTAAATGCAATATTTATTATTTCTGCTATTTCTACTTGTTGTTACGGGATTCAGTCATCTGTATGGTAAAAAGGGAAATATAATTCACAGCATCTCAATCCTTCCTAAATGATGTACATCTGAAGAAAATTAATACCATGAATAAAAACATTTGAAATGTGACTTCAGAGCCTCCTGGTTTTAAATATTAGATTTTCTTATTCCAAATAACACCTCGTAGGTATTTTAAGTGTTCTTCAACTTTATAAGCTTTTACTATGTTAAACATTTTTACTTAATGCATAATACATGTTTTATAAACTCTAGCATGCACAAACCATTTTATAGCCCTGAGCTTCATGGAATTAATAGATGTTTAAAGGTAATAAGGCTCAACTGTTTTATGAAGGGGGTGAGCTACCTTGACATGCTCATATTTTGCTGTTATTAGAGCTTTCAGGTGCAAAGAGAATTAGAAAGATGGGGTGGAACTGGTAAGAAAACCGACTGACTTAAGTCACATGAATTGGATTTTCTAAAAGTGGAAACATGAAATCACCCTTTCATTATCCTTGCATCTGACAAGATACATTATCATATGTTTTTGCTTGAACAGTGTAAAGATCGTTCAAAACGGATACAATTGCAAATCAGGAAAGATCACACTTAGGTGGAGCCCTGACAATGTGATCTCATCAAGCTAGAACTTGAAATTGCAAGTGTCACTTCAGATAAGATCAGAGAATGCTTCCTGTCCCAATGATGTGACATTATCAGGTTTGAGACTGTAGCAAAGGCACATGCACAATTTTGTGAACTAACAAGGCAGATTGAGAACACACTGGTTGGCAGAATATTTCAGATCCTCAGATTGCCTTGAGCTGGGCATAATTACAGCTCATTTTTTGCACATGGGAGAGCCATCTCGAAGACAAAAAGAGCAGAGTACTCACTGAAGAAAGAAAAATGTTGATCTTTCAATTAGCATAAGTTCAAGCATCTGAACTGTGTTTCACAGTGTACAGACAGCTTTTGAGTAAAAAAAAGCCATCTTCTGTAGAAAACTCTTAAACATCTGTGCTTCCATTTGTACAGTAACTGTTTAACATATAGACTTCTTTTAGCTGTGGTGTGTTTAAGCTTGCTTAAAAACAGACTGTAGAAAATCAAAAGGTTGTTGCTATTACCTTGCATAAAGTTCATCCTTTATAAAGGTCATTTGGATTTCATTAGCAGGATTTTTCTGTTGATTTAGACTCCTGAACTACAAAATAAACACAATAGTTCACAGTTTTAAAGAAAAAAGGGTGAGGTGGCAAAAAGCCATCTGGGCTCTCTGCATTTATTTGGTGTTTAGAACACAGCACTTTGCCAAAAGCAATTTATAACTCTAAGTTAGGTACTAATACTCCAAAACAGAATTCATGGACTAAAAGCAGTAGTTGGGAAGATGCTGGAGGTCATGTGAGAATTTGCAGTCTGAGAAAGTTTCCTAACACTAAAAACCTGAAAGCCACTTAATGCCCCTCTTTCTGATCTGGAAATTCCTTAGCACCCACAATTTGTCTTTAATGGAACAAGTGCCAAACTACTGTTCATACAAGAGGATCTACGTTTTAGACACAGGTGTCCTTCATGGCTTTAACTCTGATGCCTGAAGACCCTGGAAGACAAGGCTTGGGAGCATTCTCCCTCCGTTGAAATCATGGGAGTAGCAGATGCACATTGGTACTATTTGCATGGTGGAAGACACGAGGTCTATTGTGGCAAAGCAGTTGGAGGAGGCAGAACTGCAAAGTACTTTTGCCTCGGTGCTATAAATAAGATGTTTTATTCTGAAGTACATTTATCAAGCATATACATGGTCTACTCAAAACCATGCGATTTCAGTGTTTCATGGGCTGTAGCATTTGAAATACTAATTCCATGTGCAGAAGAATACAGAAGGTCACTTTGCCCAATGTGTGCACGTAGTGTGATACCAAAATAATTAAAAAATTAACATTCAAATGGAGAGCATCCTATCTCCCACAAACCCAGCCTTTTTTTTCCCAGTGACTCTTCAGCATATTAAGACCACAACAATGAACATCCTATACGATGTTTGACAAAACCTGAAAATATAACTTTAGTGCATAACTAAGAACCAGTGGCGAATGCTTTTTAATACCGCAGCTCTTGTTCCAGCTCCTCATTTTTACTCAAATGTTTACATCAGCTGGAGAAAAAAAAAATACAGCATGTTCTTCATCTTAACAAACTTTCTTGCATTGATTAACAGTGTTTTATGAAACCTGAAAGAACAAAGTTAAATGAACAATAAGTGAAGATTTATGATGGATGTGTCCCTCATAGCATTTAGATCTTTTCCACTTGATTAAAAATTCCTAGTTCCTCTTCACTGAATTGTTTAGTTTTTTTAGCAGTCTCTGTCCTGATTAAAACAAATTAGCATCAAAGATCCCCAGCTGAATGAGGAATCATTAATTGAGAAACATGCAATGCTCCTTAATTACCTTAGAACAGTCAGAGAACAAATAATCTTAGGTTTCAAAGGGGTTTGCACGCACTGTGGGCTTATTCTCCGTCTCTGCTAGAATAAAAGCAGAGTTGCCTATACCGTTGAGGGATATCAGTACAAGCCTCAGTAAACACATTGTAGAGATTGTTTATCTAAAGTGAAAAAAAAATAAAGAAGAAAAAAAATGAAGCAAGGTAATGGCTGGCTGGGAGAGATAGATGCTTCAGTTTATTATGTTGATCATAGCTTTCAATTTGCTTTGCATATGCCAACATTGACTGAGAAAGAATGAAAACTGTTTGCTATTGATACAAATTTATATACTTCTGGAGCTGGAGTTTGACTCTGAAGCACCTAACAAAATGTCAGACGCATTGGTACAGGGAGTAACTCTGCAGCTTGAAATAGCAGGCAGAAAGGCAACAAACTTTAATAAAACATGGCTCAAAAGGAATCCAAGGAATATTTGCTGTTCCTTGCTTGCTTGTTCTTTAGTACACAGTTCTTCTGACTTTGATTTTTTAAGCTATGACTCAGATCCCACAGATCCGCACAGTTAGTACCAGCCTCCATAGAAGAAGGAGTAACTGACTTTTTTAAGGGCACAATATACTTACTAATACGAATATCTTAGCATTTGTCTTGCTTCACCAGCTCATAGAAGAAATCCTACAGAAAAATATCACTCAACAACACTGGAGCGGGGCTGTTCTTTACATTTCTTCGTCACTAAAGCTAACCCAGCAAGAGTTGCTAACTTACAATCTAGAGAGCAAAACGAAACGCTGTGCAGAACTACCTGAGCTAGCTGGGAAGAAGCTGGCTTGTACCAGTGCCAGTACCCTATGCTCTCTCACTGAGCTAATTAGCTCTGCAGAGCAGTAAGCTATTAGCAGGGGTGCAGTACAGTGCTGATGCAGCTATGCCCTTCTGGTACCCAGACTAACTTACCTGGAGCTAGCAGGAGGCATCTGCACTGTACTATGTTATGCTACATACACATAACCTTACAATCTTTGGCATACAAAATCCTGATGCAATGTAATACAGTGTATGCAGTTGACATAAGGAGATGATCCCAATAAATCCCACAGGATAAACACTATAGAAACAGATTTTAAAAGGAGTTCCTACACCACAGGAAAGCTTCAGGCTTGTTCCCAGTTCCTATAAACATGCAACATTCTTCTGTCATCAATGGATTTTTACTGACATACCTCAAAAGGGTGAATCAAAGATCTACATTCTAGCCTTAGTATTCCAGCAACTGAAGGACAAGAGTGGCACATCCTACCTTCAATGCTAAATCCACTTTGCTTTATCTTTTTTTGGTCCATAGCCATGAATTTCTGTTTAACAGGAACCCTGGAGATTTCAAAGATTTAATTTGGGCTCATTTTTCTGGATAACTAAGGATAGTAAATACTCATAAAGCAAAACCCCCTTTTATCCACAGTCTATGTAAAACCAGAAAGGAAAGTCAGAAAATCCTGAAGTCCCTGGAGGACAAAGCTCTCTTTATGTGGGGAGATATTGTATGTATTTGCAAGCAAAACCACAGACCTTGAGCCTAACAAGCACTTCTGTAGATGAGGCACATGAATAAGTATGCGCATGTGAGAGAGTGAGCACAAATCTACTATTTTGGGTAAATATGAGTTAGATTAGAGCTTTATTTTGTCTCTCCTCCTGCGAGAGAAAACTTCACCTGTACATCACGCTAACAATCAAGTGACAAATTGGAAAGCTAAATGTCATGTTCTTTACTGATTTAAGTTTTACTTATTTACAGTTTAATGTTGGTTGTTTTGTTGTTGAAATCATAATCTGCATGGGCACAGCTATTGATGACCTTCCTGTTGGCCTTCATTTTTAGAGCCTATAAACCAAACAAGTTGATCTTCCCAGACAGCAAAACTACTGCTTGCAGATTGCACTGTCACAGGAACACAAATAAAGAAACCTTTGCAACTCTATGTTGTTTGCCATCAAAGCAAGGTTTTACACACCAGGAAAAAGCCAACCAAGCTTCAAAGCACTCCTTTTGCGTTTGTAATTTTTATAACAAAGGAAGTTTGAACAGGGACATAGTAAATCGCTGGGGAACTGGGGCTGTTTAGCCTGGAGAAAAGAAGGCTGAAGGGAGACCTTATCACTGTCTACAACTACCTGAAAAGAGGTTGTAGCAAGGGGGGTGCTGGTTTCTTTTCCCAAGTAACAAGTGAAAGGATGAGAGGAAATGACCTTAAGTTCCACCACGGAAGGTGCAGGTTAGATATTAGCAAAAAATTTCTTTACCAAAAGGGTTATCATGCACTTGGACAGGCTGCCCAGGGAAGTGGGCAGCTCCAGTCCCTGGAGGCATTTAAAAGACGGGTAGGTGAGGTGCTTGGAGATATGGTTTAGAGTGAACAGATACAGTTGGACTCTATGATCTCATAAATCTTTTCCAGCCAAACAATTCTATAATTCCATGAAATTAGATCATGGTTTAGCACACCTGCTCTACTTAGGGTTGCTGGGATCTTGACATAACACAATACCTTGGATACATGTATGACCACAAGCTCAGATTACCATACAAACCTAGAGGGGCTAAAGGAGTGGGGTCATATTAAAGCAACATTGCTGGATTTGAAGGCCTTCTTTTCACAAAGAAACACACAAACTTAGGAAACACTTGAATAAGTCTTGAGAGAGCAGGTAAAACTGCAGAGGTCTAAAGAAAGGATGGAAATGAGGAGAGCATGTGGTACAACAGAAGCCAAAATGCAGGATGAGGGAAAGGGAACAACTGGCTGGATATCAAAGCTTTAAAGGCCTGTACAGCAGATAGCTTTGTCCCATCACAGCAAAATTAAACATATATGCTACAAGTAAAACTTACAAATACTGAGGGATTCAGGAATCACCAAGTAGCAGCTAACAGCAGGCTTCAAGCTTTGGAAGATTTCTGTATTAAGTACACAGAAGATAAAGATACTAAGAGTAAGATGATTGTAGATACAGTAGGAGAACTGCTGAAGAAACCAGCAGCATACTTCCAAGAGCAAAGATGACAGAATTTGGAAAGATATCAGGATCACCATGAGGTTGGATCAGTTTCATAACAGAAAATGCCAAGAGAGAAAGTGAATCCAAAAGACAACAGTAGAATGGTGTAGTGGAGGGTATAGAGCAGAGGAGGAACATTAAAGCCCAAGAAGACAGAATCTGGGTTTGGAGGAAAGGATATCACTTTCTTGTAATTCTGCTGAAAAGTGAAAACCTTTTACTTCCAAAGAAGGAAGTTACATGGGGATGGAGCTGTTTGTGGAGCTCTGTTCTGAAGAGACCCCAAAAGCAATTATAAACCTCTGGGAAGAGATCGGCACCATGTGTTGACAGGGTTGCCATGAAATTATTAAAAGCAGGAGGAGGTAAATGAAGCCAAAGGCTGCACAGAGTATTTTGGTTGATTTCAGATATCTGAAAAAGTTTCATGGCAATAGAAGGTGGTTTTCTTAAATGCAACGTAAAAGCTGGTGTGGAGCCTGCCTTTTTCTTAAATCCATAAAGCTTTCTCAGAAGGCTTTCCTTTTGTTTTTAATAAAGCAGGAGCGGTTCAATAACACCAGTGGGGATCCTGGAAAAGAGTTCTACCAGTCATTAAATATTTTCATGAGATATTTGATAAGATATAACACTATAATCAGAATGAATATGCAGACTTAGAGATTTTAAGAAACCTTACGATGCCATATCACGGCCTTTGAGCTACATTAGAGGAATTTATAACTCTATAGAGCATTTTTAAAAAGGTACAGTTGCTATCTGCAATGAAGAAGATGGAGCATGAAGAGAGACTAAAATCTCTGCCCCATTTAATATAAATGCACGGAAATGCATTATCCCCAATATTCCTCAATACGTTAATGGTTAAAATGGGGTACTCACTGACATTTTCAGACTACAATGAACAACAGAATAGTGGAGCACCTTTGGGATCCTATGCTCTGGGCAACTCTAAGTGAAGCAGAAGGTACTGTACAAGGACTGGCTACTTGAGAAGAAATCTAACCAAATAACATAAAATCAAACATCTGAGAAGCCCGATTGATCACAGATTTCAGTAAGTTAAGTAGATTAGTAAAATGGTTTACCAACAATGGGAAAATATCCTCAACAGGAGAAACCGAGAGCAAAATATGTGACTGTTATTGTGTGAAAAGTCACATAATATGAATTATTTAACACCAGCCAGCAAATGTTTTGGTTTTTTTTTTTAATTATGCCTCAAGTTGTGGTATAGAAAACTGCAACATCTAGCACTATTAAATAAATCTGATACCAAATAACTTAATAACTGAAATATATTCAGCATTCATACACTATTATTTTTAGATCACTAAAGAGCTCTGAGTACTCTCCAAACATTAATTGCTTAATTTTCAATATTCCCATGTCATTAGTAAGGTTAATTTTGTCATTCCAAAATATTCAGTTAGGAAACTTAAAGCAGAAAAATGAGATGCCATATTCTAACCATCTATTTAGAAGCAGGAAAAAAAATTACTTGTATTAACACATTTAGAAATATTTTTGTACCTGATCGTTTGGCTCTTTGGACTATGGGGAGTGGGGGAGAGGAGACTTGCAGGAATATTAACAGAGAGAAAACTTTAGGATACATAGAACCTGGGTTGTTGGACTTGATGATCTTAAAGGTTCCTTCCAACCTAAACAGCTCTGTGAGTTCTGTTACAAGAACACCTATAAAGGTTATCCTAAACCTGATGATCCAAAACTATGTTTATTTTTTATCAAATATATTTTATAACTGAGTATCATAAAGGAGCTTTAGGACTTCACATGAAAAAACAGTTTATCCATCACATTAACCACTAAAAATCATGTCAGAACAATTACTTTAGATAAAGACCAGTGTGGAAATGGATGTTAAAATGACTCATACCTTCAGTAGAATAAGATGCTTAAGATACCTGCTAAGTCTGGAAATGTATTTGAAGAGGTCCATCTTATTCTTTTCTTGCTTCTTGCCTAATAAGAGGTCTTTCAGAAAAAAATACATTTGCTAAAGTTGGACAATATCATATCTAAGCATCACCTTTCAGTGTTATCAAAACAAACAGTTAAGTGATTAAAAACTATCTCAAACTCAGAATTCATATAAGGCTTTTGTACTATTATGTATGGCCTTAGCATCTAAATAGTTACAGGAAAATATACTAAAAAAAAGGATATAAAAGGATAGAAGACGTGTACCTCATTTTACACACTCATTCTCTGACATGCCGAAAGTACCAATAACCAATTGATATTAATTGATAACATTCTCAAACAGATTTCTCTATCCTCTCTCAGAAAGCTAGATACTTTTAAGGGTTTTCTTTCTGTAGAAATGATCACTAGTATTACACACAAATAGCCACCGATTCAGTTAAAGTCTTCGTACTGTTCAATATAATATGTAAGAATATGTAAGGAAGATGAGAAATGTTCCGATTTAGATCAGCTGTGAAATCAATTCCATAATTCCATATATAGATATATGCTTCCTCTAGTTTGATTGGTTTGTGGTTTGTTTTTTTTTTCTTCATCATGCCCACCCTTTCTTTCTCATTTTAGAAAAAATAAGTTTTTAACATATCTGAAGAGGTGCAAAGAGAAGTTTTTTACTGACTCACCTTCAATTTCCATGATCAAGGAAGTACCAATGAAAGAAAGCCCAGGGTAATAACAGTCCCCTTTCAGCTTCACAATTAATTCCAGAGGGTCCCTAGTCTTTCAGCTACCCTAAGTAGGTGGTGATTTTATACACTGGAAATACTTGTAGCCACGGAAATAGCTACATGTCTGTATATACAGTCACATAGAAATCTAAACATTCCTTTTGAAAAGGAAATAGCATTAAACAAGGAAAAGCTCAAACAACAAATTACCTTGAGTTACACAAGCCCAGGTTCTACAGGGCTTGCTTTTGCCAGCTTTGCTCTCCTCATTAGTATTTAACAAGCAAGTACAGCTGAAGACACTATGGGAAGGTCTGACCACCTGTAGACAACAAGTAGTTTTGCTGTTACTTTCTAGAAGCACCTAGAATAACCTTAGGTATTCCACACTATGCTCCAGAGAGGATTTGAAATAAATATCAAATAAATATGAACTACAGCTTCTTAGGTAATGTTGCACTGAAAAAAATAGAGTTAACTTGTTTACTTTTCCCTGGTAATAAGCATTCTGGATAGGACAACATTGCTTAAAAAAAGAGAGGGATTGTTGATTACCTTTAACAGAGACTTTTCCTTTATTGTCAAGAATCCTTTCAGATGCTTTTTAAAAAACTGGTAATGAAATTGGATACATAATGATTTATGGTTTAGATGAATACTATGAAAGTTATTATGCATGAAGACTGAACATCTGTTAAAGTGATCCCAAACTAAAATTCTCACCATCAGGATTCCAGCTGTCTACGTTAGATTGTTTAAAAATAATTATTGCTGCAGATTTTACACACAACAAATTCCACATCTCAAGCTAAACTTGTCCAAATGTTTTTTATTTGGGAAGCTGAAAGGGGACTGTATACAGAAAGCAGTCAGCTATGAAAATTTTCAAATCAGATGAATCTGAATGTTCCCACCTAATGGTATCTTCATGCCTTAACATAACTAGGATTTGGCCTTTTTTAAAGACATAATTTTAATAGTGGCAACATACAGATAACCATTTTTTTGTACAGGTAAACCAGTATTTCATTACATTTCATAGGAACATAATGAATGGTAACAAGTATTCTAAACTGTTATTTATATGTGCACAAATTTCAATTAAGGAGTCTCAAGACCTATATAAATATATAAGTACAGAGAGGGATGGAAGTACTGGTGGGCCCATGCTACCATGGACAGTTTATCTCATATTTTGAACAATAATTCATAGCTGCTGAATTTCCCTCAGCAGAATCCATGGACTGAGGGGATGGAGGCAGAATCCTGACAATCAGAACTTCACTGGGGCCTAGTCATTCATTTTGCATCCAACATAAATCACATTAGGAGTAAAGCAGGCCATTCATCATTTTCTGACTCTAAGTAAGAGGTCAAAAATTAAACTGGAAAAGAGTTTTTTTTAAAAAATTGGCTTTTTCATGAAGCAATTGTAACGTGACAGTTGATAAAACATCCCATCTGTTGTACAGTGGTCATTTTAAAAATGTTTGCACCTGCCAACAACTAACAAAATGTAGTTAATAGATCTATTATGCTATTTTTAAACCTTTAAAATAGAAAGCCCTAACAATTACCCTCAAACTTAGGTTTGAGATGTGTTGGCAAATGTCTGGTATTTGAGTGTGGCCATTATGTATACGTATTTTTAAAATGTATTTTATTATAATATGTTTTTACTAATTTGCATGCAATCAGGAACCCCGAGAGAAGAAAGAAACCTTAGGAAAAAACATTCTCACAGTGGATGAAAATGCTGAATGATCCCATGACAAACATGCTTTTCCTGTACAATAAAATAACATTTTAAACTGTTGACAAAATAAAATGGCTGATCATTTTTGCCCATCTCAGTGTTGCAATAAAATATTTTAATCCCTTTAAAACTTATACCTGCTTTTCAAGTAATTTTGAAAGTCCGTTTGAGATACAGAGGAATGTAATCTTTTATGAGTGAATACAGTCAAAATTGCTCTATGAGACTACGTGGTCTTCCTTTGTACGGGGTTTCCAGTACATCCACAAAACACACACTGTATTTTTCTTGTGTGAAATGTTTAGGTTGAGGATAATACACAGTTTGGGAGATATATTCCAGCGAAGTGGTTCTTTCCTCTTCATGAGTGTATGCATCACATAAACCAGTTCTGTTGGTTTATATTCATTTGAACAGATTAACTTTAACATTGGCAAAGGGTTGTTTTCAAAAGACCATTTTTTGCACTACACTGAGTAGCAATGATTGAAAGTTCCAAACGGAACATTTATAAAGGACTTTTTAAAGTTTTAAGATATAAAAGACTGAGGTCAGAATAGGCAATAAAAGTCACAAAATTGTGATGGCATAATTTTAGGATAATAATCTTATTTTAAGATAGGAAAATACTGAAACAATCATGCCAGCATAAGAAATAATTTTACCATAATTCATAACTGCATAATTTATCAAAACAATAGAGCAGTCATGGTTGGACACAACCTAATATTCCCATATAACTACATACTTTACAACCGTTCCTCTTTACAGTTATGTTTACATTTAGTCCTCATCCAAATTAAGCTGAGTACTTCTATGTATGAATGGCGTTACAAAATAAACACAACTCACAACAGGGCTTTATTACTGCTACTGCACCACCATGGCATGCAAGTAACTATGTAGTCAACTATAAACAGTAAAATGTAATCATCTTGCTGAAATAAAAGGAACATGAAAAATACAGATATAGTAGTAAACATCAATTATGTTTTTATATCTTTCATATTTACCAAAAGTCTATTGTTACAGGAGGCATTTAAACCTCTGTATCAGTCTCCTGTACTAGTATGGCAGCAAATTTGGAGTTGAGAAACTATACTTTCAACAAACTCATACAAAACTACTAGTTTCATATTATACGGCTGTCAACATATAATGTGTAAATGAGAACATGACAGGTCTGCTACCTACCCCTCAGCATCCTCTTACTCTTTTGCATATTAATGAATTTACAGTAAATAAAAAGACTGGAGGGCCATTAAAGCTGATTGCTAGGTTATTTGCTGTGGTGACTGAGTGAGCCCCCCAAAAATGAATGACCTATAGAAGGGAAACTCTTTAATCTGCCTTCTGTTGCTGAGTATTGACTGTGTGAGGTTCCGTAGTGGAGGCTGGATTTGAGAATAACTGTTGATAGCAATTAGGATTTCTAAACACTTAATTATTTCTTTGTTATGCAGGTTAATTCCTCAACTGGTGCAAAAGTGAGAATGAGATGAAATTTTGCATCTGGGAGTTAAAAAACCCCTTCCATACTCTACTATAAAAACAAGGGTCAGAGTGCTGACTGAGATTAACAACTTCTGCTTGGAAGTCAGGACAATGTATAGATACCAGCAAATTTCAATACTGAAATGGGAGCAGGTATAATAACAGCAAATTAAATGCTCCTTGGACTTGCAGTCTTGGAGAATCTCTTGGAAAAAAAGCAGCAAACTTGATTGCAGAAGAAGCTTTTCCATGCTCAATTAATTTTGTTACCTGGCATGGAGGACCCACACACGCTATTTGTAAAATGTATCATTCAGAATTCAGAACAGATCCTTCAATACAGAAACATGAAAGCCCACCCATCACTCTTCTGCGGTCAAAAACAGATTATGTTTTTGAGGCTCTCACAAGGTAAAGAAAAAAAATTACGAAATGCTCACATCAAGTATTTTTACACAATTATCTCTCAAATATTACATGTGGTGTTCTTGGGTTATACCTATGCTAAATTCAAAAGCTGCCTACCTATTTCTGGCAATGATAAAAGAACCTACATCCAAATGATCCTCTTTAGTTCCTGCTTGCTGGAAAGAAAATCTTAATGCTGATTACAAGGAAAGAACTGTAAAATTCTCATTGTTACATTTAGCTATACAAAAATGTCCTTTATTTTCCTGGAATCTGCTTAGTTTTCAATTATACAATTTCTTTCTACATTACAAAACAATGTACAGTTTTTCCTAGTTATGTTCAAGGATTTTCCCTGCTCTGATATGTTCAGGATTAAGAATAGTAGGTATTTTGTTTCATACTTCATTGTTATCAGGATCCACTCTTTTTATTAAAGCTCATCAAACATACTCATACCTTCCAGAAATTTGTTCTGCTTTGGGGTATGCAGGCTGTGTGACTATAACAGAGCACAGTACCTCATGGGTTCATTCATAGATTTGCCTCCATAAAAACTGAGGCTGTAGTATAGCTTTCAATGGAAGCCATTTAAAAAGAAAACATTACAGAATATACAATAGTAGTTTTTGAATCTCAGACACAAGTTCCTTGACGTGTTGAAAGGTGATGTTTTCGATTTCTGACTCCTGAACTCTTATCTTTACAGTCCGCAGGCTTCTGTTGAGAAATGTCTATCAGTGCACTTGCAATTGCAAGACCTGCAAAATAAATAAAGGAGAAACAAAATTTAATGCCCAACTTTTCCAAGAAAAATTCCAGAGCAGTGTGATTGTTCCTCTCAAGCCAAGTTTTCATACTTTCCCAGAAGTGATCAGCTTTATTTCAGAGGTAGATAACAAGTTCTCACTGTCTAAAATGACACCTGGTATCAGTGAAGAAGCAGAGGAAGGGAAAAAGGGCAGTTAAGACACTGGACTGGGTTCCATTTAAGTCTCTTATTGATTTGTTGCATGATCCTTATCTCCATTTTTCTTGGTTTGTGGACCAGCAGCTCTCTGACATGGCAGGAGGTGTTCAAGGTCAGATTGGATGGAGCTTTGAGCAACCTGATCCAGTGGGAGGTGTCCCTGCCCATGGTGAAGGGTTGGAACTGGATGATCTTTAAGGTTCCTTCCAATCCAAATCATTACCTGATTCTACTGCATCACTGCTGCAATAAAACCATGGCACATACATATATACCACATCTATTTACAGCCATATTGTAGGTTAAGATGGTGCTGGTTCCCCATTCTGCCCAATACATTTCAATCTCTATCCATAACAGTGCTATTCCACAAGGAAATCGGAAAATACTCTTCACTATGTTGAACAGGCAGTCTCTGTTTTTAAACTCAGGACAATGTCAAACTTAGTTTATCTCTTATAGAGCTCAATTGTGCAATATTTTTCATAGATTCTCTCATTACAACAGTATCTACTAAAAAACTGAGCAAAAAGTATTGTTTATTTACAAGTGCTTCCACAGGCTTCTTTCTTACTATATGATATAATGTCAGATTCAGTACAGGTTTCCAATATCCTGAAAAAATCTACACAGTTTCACACTGTATTGCTATCTTTCTTACATCACAGAAATGTGGCAAGAATTAATTCATGTGCATACAGCTCTTTGAAAATCCATGGCACTATACAGTAAAATGCTAACTACAATTATCATTGCTACATTTCAGGATATGTAAGAGCCAAGATTAATTAAGTCTTTTTTCTCACATGCACATATATTTCCTGGCAGGAGGTAGTGATGCCTTAAATTGGACTTTGATAAATTAATTTTTTTAAATCTTTGAGGTACCTTTTAAGTATCAGCACTACCTAAAACCTAAATAACATTTTGATAGTTGCTTACATGTTATCTTATCTTTAACAACTAAGTTTCGGGAGTATATTAAATGGGATGAATGCTATTAGGAAGACAGATTTTCCATTTTTTATAAGGTATTTTAAAATACACTTGGATGTAAGATACTAACCTCATTTTACTTAACAATAAACAAAAACGAAGAACTATTTTCTTCAAATCTAATGCTGCATACTGGGATATACTGGAATACTGTTAGAGTTCCATTAAAATCGGGTCACTACAGAACATCATTTTTCAAAATGTCACACAAATCATCTGATGACATTAATTTATTATGTTCTCTACGCCCCAGCATACTTCCTCGTTATCAAAGCAATACAATTAACTGGGCAACACTTCATTATTTCAGACTGGCAGTCTAAGGGAATTTCATTTACCAAGTCAAGCTGATGCACAGACACTGCAAGCAAGCAAAATTTACATCAAAATACAACAGAGGATTTGATAAAAATGCTGTGGCTTAAATACTCATTAAAAGAAAAAAAAACACAACCAAAACATTCCCTGTATTTTACAAATTTAGTATCTAAACAACAATTGTGAACACATTTACAGCCTCTAGGTTTGGAACTGTAAATCATATAGTGCTCTACATCTGTTACTTCAGTTCATAAGTTATTCAATTTACCTGCCTTCCCTGAATGCTGCCATTTAAATTTCATACCTATCATCCAAACTGGTATTTTCCAAACCAGCATGTTGTCTCTTGTTACTTCTGACTCTTAGACATAATGGCAGAAAGGAACAGTACAATCAATAAACATCCCACATGGAGAACCAATGGGTCACCTATAGTAGCCTAATTTCTAGATATTCAAGCCCAGCTGCAGAACAAAACCTATTTTCAAGTTTAGTTTGTTTTTCTACTAAATGTTATAGAAATAA
The DNA here is from genome assembly GCF_032191515.1 of Phaenicophaeus curvirostris. Classification (NCBI taxonomy): domain Eukaryota; kingdom Metazoa; phylum Chordata; class Aves; order Cuculiformes; family Cuculidae; genus Phaenicophaeus; species Phaenicophaeus curvirostris. The sequence goes on along the minus strand of NC_091400.1, from coordinate 9,063,474 downwards.
CCTCACCCAGTTCTGTGCAGCTAAAACAATCTCTAGCTCCTTGTTAGTATATGGTTGGACTCGATGATCTGGTGGGTCTCTTCCAACCTGGTTATTCTATGATTCTATATATATGGAAAGATCATTAAGAAGCAAGCACACTCAAATACATAAGCAGAAAGTGTATTTTTGTAAGAGGTAATTGCATCCACAATGAGAAAAATACCAGAGAATGCAATACGAACTTAGTTATCTTTAGCAGAACTATTGTCTTTCCTAATGGAAGTTAAATGGTAATAGCTTATTCTCAGGAACTGAGTGTCTAATCATAAAATTACTGGTATGTGAATTTTTTTTGTCCTTTTTTTTTTTACAATTATGCAAAGCAATTAATAAGTACAGGAATAAAACACAGCACATCAAATGAGATTGCCTTGAAAAGCACATTCCCGATTTATATACAAGCAGCACTTCAATTCTGCATTTGAACAAAAGCATCTGAAAAAGTCATTCATTTTGAGATGCTCTCCTCCCAGTCTCTGTAAAAACAGGCAGTACTATATATTTTAATTTTGCAGCAAAACAGCTTCATTAGGCGTGAAAGGTTAATTGCAGGTTTAAGTGTAGTTCAGGGAACAGTGCACGGGTCTGTAGTGAATAGCACAGTCTGCTACAGGAAGGCTGAGTGCTATAAACTGTTTGCCCTGCTGAAATGTTTTACTACCTCATTTACTAACTGTCTTCTTTTACTGCTTGTATTTGTAGTTCTTCTAAACCTTTAATAGCTACAGTTTTATTTCACTGTAATCAGATTTAAATGGAAATACCCATGCTGGGATGTTTAAACGTTTTTCCTCTGATTGTCTACAGCTACATTTGAACTGATGTAAGGCTACACTATCTCTCAGAGTAGAAAAAAGCCCTAACATTGAAAAAGTTTGTCTTACAAGCTGGCGTGCATTTTTAAAACCTTTTTTTCCTCCTCTATTGTTCATTTTAATGAGAAATGCATTGAGTTCTTACTATCCTCTTTGATAAAAGTAAGGGAACAAAGAATGATCTCAGATTCATGGTTAGGCAGGTAACTGGATTTTTTTTTTCAATTTAAATAAGTATTATTCAGAGATAACATTCATATAGATGTCTTCATTTGATTAAATTCCCCCTGTTTTCATTGTTATGCAGAATCAGAACTTTTGGAAAGCTGAAGACAATAAAATAACTACAACTCAGGTAGATCCATTAGATTTGTTTGATATTTTAACCAAAATTATAGTCATTGCTTAAGGTGACCTTAAACAATGAAAATGAAATGACAGCTGCTATACAGAGAGATTTAAACAGAAAAGACTAGGTGAATGCTGTGCTATTAAAGTAATAGCTCCACCTTCCAGCACCCAGCAGAATTTGTCTCACTTCCATTTGTTGATTCTTTCAAGATGTGTTAGAGTAAATTCACACCTAGTAGTGGACAGAGTCCTTTTATAATAAAGTATCTGTTATTCAAAGTCTTTCCATTGTAGAAGATGCAACGCCCATTGCATTGCCCGTTGTACAACCGGACCTAAAAGCTGGAAGACATACTGAGGAAATGATGAGACAGACTCTGGTGCCTCATGAAGATGACTGGAGAACATAGTGAAGCCAGTGAAGATAATTTCATACTCATCAGTAAAACTAATAGTTATAATGTGGAGAATTTTAATGAGTTCTGTCATTTATCATTATTTCAAGTCAATAAAGAACTGTTCTGTAAATACACAATGTGTATTATATGTGTATAAATGACATTTATTTACAAACCCACCTTGTTAATAATGTAGTTTTGTATTCCCACCTTGTTAATAATGTAGTTTTGTATTATCTGTTTCTTAATTTGATGAAGCTGGTCACGTTAACCACAACATTTATGGATGTGTGCAAGGACTGCATCCATTTATCTTCATAGGAAACATACAAGTTAGCTACAGTTGGCTATAATTTTCAAGAAGGTTCTTACCAGAAAAGTGTTTCCGCATACCCACTGACAAAACTGTCACTTTCTATGAGACATTGTATGGGAACATTCTTATTTCAGCTTAGTTGTTTACCAAAATATTCAAGATTGTCTGATACTTCCAATACTGTTTTCTCAAACAAACTTTCTCCAACTGGACTAACTCATGATTACTTTCCACGACTGAAAAGGCCAGAAAGTTGCTTGGGCTATGCACTCCTATGCTATAGATTGAGTTGTGTTAGGAGATATTGAAAAGACATATAAAATGGAACCAGAATGAACACAGGCTTCAAAAGCACGATCTACACAACCTTCTCCTAACCACGTACAAACCGAATACTCCAGTGCCTGTTTTCCAAGAGAAAAAGTAAGAGTCATGTGAAGTTCAAGACTACACACAGCTAGAGGATCCACTGTATCTCACAACAGAGCTAAGTTCATTTCAAAGTCAGAAAATAGTCAAATCCTTCATTTGAGGGTCCTGATCTGGCAGGTGTGCGTAGACAATATCCAGAGATCACAAACTTAGTCACAGAGGAAAAAAATCATAAGCAATTGCCAAGAAGAAGTACCTTCATAACCTGTCATATTGAATGTTTGGGTTTTTTTTTTAAATTGAATCAGATTTTTTTTAAAGGGCAAGCTGACAGAACCTCAAAACTGCAAAGTCTTTTTATGGACTTCTTTTCCTGTTTGGTCCATGGATGTGTATTTTAAGTTGACACCACTCTTGCTATGAGAAATATACATTAAACAAACTAAATAAACTAGGAAATTACTTCAGGCAAGTAACACCATCATTTTTTTCTCAGTGCTATTTTTGGCTAGATGGGAGGAGAGCCAAGACTCCAGGAGGTATGTTTTCCTTTTCTTATGCATATAACTTAATTAAATAAGTAAAATATGAGACAGAGCTTAAACCATAGCAATAATAAACAAAATAATGATAGTGTGGAATTAAATAGCCACACACTAGTAGAGAGGATATGTCATCCTCTTCTGTATTATACCCCTGGTATTTAGTAATAACAGCTATCTATAAGGAGCTAAGAAACTCTTATTCCCAGCATAGACTTATAAATTACTTGCTGTCAGTTTGTGGGAAATGCAGACTATACAATAAAGGATCTTTTACAAAATGTTCAGCCTTTCCCAATTTTTCTCATTTTCAAAAGGAAATGGTTCTACATATTTGTGTGAAATATTTGTGCTCCAAGGGCTCATAGTGATTTTTTTGTATATGGCCAGGCAGTTTCCCTTTCGCTGTTGGTGAGAGATATCTGTATTTTAGTCTGTAATCCAGGTCTGTACAACATCTGATATTTTTAAACTATCCAGCCTGCCAGTGGCTGAAAGACAGCAATGGGCTGTTTGGCCTCTCTGGCTGTGGACAGGCAAGGATTGATTACGCACTTTGGGATAGCTCTTATCCTTTTAGCAGGTCAAACAAACACCATACTGATAAAAAGGACCTAATGAAGAGTTGGAGACACTATGGCAGTAGGTTGGGATAGGTGCAACCTAACATTGAATAACTGAAGCTTTCTTCCCACAAGCCTCTTTTCCCAACTCCAGTCCTGGAACAAAAGAATCATAGAAGCATTTAGGTTGGAAAAGATGCTTAAGATCAAGTCCAGTCATAAACCTCACACTGCCAAGTCCACCACTAAACTGTGTCACTAGAAGCCACATCCATATGTCTCTTAAATACCCTGAGAGATGGAGACTCCATCACTTCCCCGGGCAGCCTGTTCCAATGCTTGACAACCCTTTCCGTGAAGAAATTTTTCCTAATATCCAATCTAAATCTCTCCTGGTGCAACTTGAAGACATTTCCTCTTGTTTCTATTTCTATTGCTTATTGCTTGGGAAGAGACCAACATCCATGTCGCTACAACCTCCTTTCAAGCGTTTGCAGAGCACAATAGCCTCCACTCAGCCTCCTTTTCTCCAGACTGAACAAATACAAAACATTATAGGAATGAAAAATAAAGTACATAAAACTGGTTTGTAACCTAACCTGATGGTGAAAGGTAACTCAAATCCAGAATATGGAATACAGACTTTCATTAAAGTAAAATATGTGTATTTTCTACAAATCAAGGAAGGAACTGAACTACAGATACTTTCCAAGATACTGTAGATACTTTCCAAGATCTCTGACACATTATTTTGTAAAAAAAATAGTCTTTAAATCTGAAGAATAAAGTACACCTTCAGCTATGATGGCTTAACATTACTGGGTGTAAAATCTACTTCTTGGACCCTACTCCTTGGGGCTCCTTGGTAAAGCTTGTCACAGATTTGTCCAGTGATATTAAGAATCTAACTCACTCTAGAGATTTTACAAAAAAATGAGAAAAAAAATGTAATTGGCTGCTGAGTCTGAAGAAAACACATTCTTCTCAAAACCTGTTATTGACTCAGGTTAGATGTTACAGCAGGCTTGGGGAATGGTTACATTTGGACTAATTTAGTAGTAGCTCCAAAAGTTGCAATACTAAATTTCAATTAGTAAAACATGTGTCAGGTCTAGTCAGGAAATATATTCTCCCCACAGAACAGTGGAGAAGAATTAAAGCATCCTAATGTTTTTATCTAAGAAGTTTTACCTTGGCAGTAGTTACAGACAAGCGATCTAATGTTAGACCATTATTTTAGTCCCTTAATGTAATTTTTGGACCCTCAATCACAAATGGTAATTACAGAAATCTGAGAAAGCCCCTAACTATTCCATTGTCTTTCTCAACATGGCTTATTTCATACAAAATGATGGCAGATCTTTGTGCGCAGAGATTTTTTCCTTTTACGTTAATAAATTAAGCAACAAGTAATTGTGCTCGGTACTTTCTGTGGCCTGTCTTTCTTGAATATAAGTTGTGAAGTCTCAAACAGATGTATCAACAGCAAAATACATTTACATTTTTAGTATGGAAAAAAGCAAATTTATAAGATAAAAACTTTCAGAAATCTATCAATCAAGTACACATAGAGTAAATCATCTGTAGTTCACAACATAATTGTTATTTGAAGTTATTAACGAAATGAGGATTTTGGTCTTTACTTGATGTCTGTTATAAACATCTAAAAAGGAATGATCTGCCTAGCATACGCACAAACTGCATGTAGATTAATTCCTTGATCCTCTCCCACTGCGTATTACACATCATGTGTTAAAATGCAAGTAATTGCCCAGGTTTCTATAACGGACAGTAATATTTGAAACATTAGGATTTTTTTTCACATGAACTATTGAATTTTCAGTTTGATTACATCTCCTTTCCATTGAATTGTTTATCCATATGTTATGAAAAACATCTCTATTCTTGCGATGTTGTGCAGCCATTTAATTTGTTTTCAAGAAAATCACTATAAACTAATTTGCTACTCTGCAAGAATTTGGTGAGACGCATTAATCATGCTAGAATCTAATTTGGCCTTACAAATCTATTTCAGTAGAAAAGGAAAAAAATCTACTTGGAGCACTGAGGAAGCACTACTTTCACTTGGTTTTAGCAATATCTGGATAAATACAAACAAAATTGTAATTGGTTTTGTTTAGAAGTCAGCATCACAGCTGTGATCAGGTTGGGGTTAGTTTATGAAACTCTCTGTAGTAGTCAGGCACATATGGAATTTGAAAGCCTCTTCTAGACCGGTACACTTCAGATCACCTGTACAACATTATTTTGCTCTTTGTCTCTATCTTCGTCAGTCTCCTTTTATGGTTATTGTGCATGCCAATCAGAGAAAAACGAAGACATGAAGCTTCTTACCCAAACCCATTTGTGCAGTTGGATTCTAACCACTGCAAAGAAAGTTAAAGCCTTACTAAACATCATAAGTAGGGTTAACACCTGTGAGACAGAGATTTATCATTCATATAAACAGAATGTCATCAACCCTCCATACAGTACTAAACTATCATTTCATGCAATTAAGCGATCAGAATACTTGCATGTGTGATTTTATGCATATACGGGTATGAGTACCTGAGAAACAGAGAGAAGGTTCGAGCACAATTGAGCACTCAGGAGAACAGTTAGGAAGAGAGAAGGCAGGGGCATTCACCAGGGTTTGCTTCCCTCCAGAGGGGCCTTACTTGCAGTGGGTGATTTAAAGCAGATCTCTTCCTGTCTGTGGAGGAAATCTGGGGTGATTAACCTCACCAGGTGAAATCCAGTTTTTGTGAATACCTCCCTAACATTCCATCTGGTTCATAAGTTATATTGTCAGATTTGCAGCTTTACTACTCTCTTCTTCTCAAGACAAAACACAAAACATTAAAGGCAATAGGTTTAAGAGCCCAAGATGGGCCAATTCTGACCCCATTGGAGATAAAACAATTCTACTTCCATTATCATTTACTTTTAAGGCAAATGATCAGAGCAATAATCCTTAAAGATGCTGTTTCTCACTCTTGCACCTTCATTTTGCAGGTGCTGGGGTTTTTTCCACTGTCAAAAATTCTGTTTAAACCAGAAAGTGATTAACGTGTTCACACAAACAAATTATTACAGTTCACTAGAAATTCAATGGGTTTGCAGCTTATTCAGAAGTAGGCGTGATATCTGCAGTGTTTTCCCATAATGCATTCTCACTTTTAAGTTGTGCTTTCCAAGGTTGACAAAGTACTGAACTTGTTTTTCATTTCTAACATACTGCTGCAATATATCATCCCTCTAAACAGTGTTTGGCTTGTAATTTGGTTCTGGCCAAATAACAATGCGGTTCTTCAGTATTCTGCTGATTTCCACAATTAGACATTCAGGACATCCCCGGTTACATAGCCAGCAGTCACTCTGACAAAATAAATGATCTTGGGAGTGTAACACAGAATTAAGTCAACAGGACAGAAAGCGTGCCCAGAATCTTGAACCACATTTTGAAATATTACTAAAGTGAAAACTTCAGGATCCTCAAGATCTCTAACAAAAAGATATTTGTAGTTTCAGAACTTATTAATGCCCCAAAATAAGAAAAAATTAAAAGAGAGACACAAATGCCCTGCTGTCAGTGTTAGGGTGGCTCCATCAGCTAAGTGTCAGCTTACACAGAACATTGAGTTTTTATTAATTCTAGCAGAAAAATCTTCATAAAAGGCTAAAACCCTCAAATTATAAAAATATTTGAAACCCCAAAGATGTTATAGAAGTATCCCTACCTGGTCAGCACTGAAATAGAATAATTTTCAGTGGCATTCCAGTCTATACAGGCAAGCTACGTAGCTACTCATTTATTCTTTCCTGGATCTTCCATATGACACTGAATGCACTATATTATAACTCTAGCAGGCAAAATTACACACTTAGACCTGGTTACTGTCAAAATGTATAGGAATAGGTTTATATTTAAAGCACTGCATGTTCATAATTGATTACACATGCTTGGTCTTAAGAAGCCAATACAGATAAATATCAGAACAATTAGAGTAGCAGAGAACCATTTCCGTTTGTGAGACACGTGGTTAGAGCAAACATCTGAAACAGCAAGATAGTAACACTACGACTGCGTATCACTGAAAATACATTATATGCCCTTGGCATGATTCCTAGTCTGAAGAGAGAAAACTGACAGTAGTCACAGTTCATTACCAAGCTCAGTGTGTACTCACACTCCAACAAGTAGCACTCACTGTCTAATTTATCAATCCCACTATAAAATTTGAAAGAACTATTCTGATACAAATACTACTGAACTATAACTTTTACCATTTAAAATATTCCTCCAGATGCCCTTTTACACCTGGAAAAACCTGAGAAAGATCCTCCCAACACCCAAATTCAGATTCAGTGTTTCTCCTTTTAGGAACCACATCCACAAGAGATCCAGTAGCTGTGAGATATTCCTCTCCTGGGATCAGATTTGGCTTAAATCTCAGCCTGATGTGCACACTGTCTTCTTATACAACAAAGCAAATTTTCTCACTCACTTCCTGCTGAACAGTACTCACGATCCCTGATGGATGTGAAAGCAAAAGGTAGAAACCAAGTGAAAGATACAGTCCAGAAATTCTCATAAAGTCCATTTCCCAGCAATGGCAGCTCCAGGAAGAAGCACTCAATGAAAACAAACCTTCAGATACTGAAGAGCTACAACAGCAGCCCTTCCTCATCTCTAGTCACGGGAATAACAAGTGGCAGAAAGGAAACTAGGGAGGAGATATGACAAGAGATACATTCTACTTGACATTTCCCAATGTCAGGATGGTTCTTTGAGACAACGGTCAAAATTTAGAGCAATTCTGTGCATTGTTCTTTACGATATTTTGATTAAAAACTGATATGCTGTACAAAGCACAATGCTGGCTTTGTATTTCCAGGATGTGATTAGGAGCTAGTTTTCATTTACCTATTTTCAAAAAGTTTTTACTATATGATGAAGGAGAAACAAACCCTCAGCAGGACATTCAAATTCCCTCACTGCAATTTTGCTAAATCTCCCATCTGTTTTTTAAAACCAAAAATTATGTTGGGTCTTCTATTTTCTATTTAACTGCTGACCTTTTCCCCCTCTATTTTTTCCCATATGCTTTTTGATCACATATGAAAAACTTGGCTTCAGTTCTCTCATTTCCTGATTTTCTGTATTTCAATTATACTTTAATGGCTATATTTACAGTGATGATGATACAAGAGTGTGTTGTGAATTAAATCTGTTTTGTACTATCCCAGCTTCTGAGAACTGCTACAATTTGAGCTGTTTTCTTCTGTAGCCTCTGAAGTGCCTTCTATAATATAATAAACCCTGAATCTACTCTTCCCTTTGCAATGCAATCCAGCATTCTGTTTCCCATAATGCTGCTACACTATGATTTGCAACTATAAATAATTATCCTAAGTTATAAAGATAAAACATAAAACTTTAAAGCAACACCATTAGACACCGTACACTTGAGAATCTGAAGCAGCCATAATCAAACATTGATTTTCATAAAGAATAGAAAAGAAGGTGATAATGAAAAGCATGGTTCGTGCTTAGGATTTGTTCAGAAAAAGCTTGCTGCAATCTTGGATGCAAAGAATGGAATTAGTACGTAAGCAGTGGCAAACTGCACCGTGTTTCTAACAGGCAGAACACCATATTTTATGATCTCTTCCTTAACAGGTGAGAGGCTAGGGGGTGGAAACTGTGGGAATGGGACTTGACAATGTGTGAGGTTCAGCAGTAGAAGCTATTACCCCCAAAAGAGGAACTGTCGGAGACAAGAGGGACTTATCTAAACCTCTGTAAGGCTCCTGTCCAGATGTGTGAACTTGTGAGTTAGTTTTTGCTTGTTCTGTCTTGTTTGGACAAGAATTCAATATAACAACAATGGAATATATAGGATTACTAGCTTTTTCCTACACTATTTTTTTTATCTTTATTTTTTTTATCTTTCCTTCCAAATAGCCCCTCACTTTCCATTCTTTAATTTGCTTCTTCTTGTTCCATTAAGCTTGAGACACCACACTATTTAACTGCCTCTACAAAGTACTTTTCTTAACCTAGACTTCCAATAATAAGCCATTCTCTTTGTGAATCTGATGTTCGTTACTAAGACTACTCTAATTCTCTTCCAGATTCTTTCATCTCTTTGGACTGTACTAATGTGAGGAAGTGGTGGAATGGCAGGCTTTAAAAGATGCGAACATCTTAGTCATTTGTATAAATTGTCTTTCTCACGACTTTCTCATTTTAGTGGGCAATTCCTGTTCAAGAAAAATACACATGTCCACTGTTTACAAAGAGAGATAAAAATAGCTGTTCATCTGAACTACAATCTAATTATTTCTTTAAGAGTGGTGAAGTAGATTGTGAATAATCTACATACAGCTGGTCTTATTTCATTATTTCAGTCCCACGTGTATTTTCAGAGCAATATTTACTTCCAAGATTTTAAAAGCTATGTGTTAACTACTGCATATTTTTATGCCACTTTTCAGCTTTGATGTATTTAGCTGTACTTTCATTACTCATGCCGCAAAAGGGATGGAAATGTGTTTTTCTCTCTGGGTTGGCCTCAAGGATACAGCTATCCTCTGTGCCAGTGTGACATGTGCATGAAGCTGCTAAACGTCTGCAGAGGCTGAGGCAGTGTCATTTATGTCCTCTCCAGATCCACGGAGACAGATTTCAAGGGGAGGAAAGCAGGGCCAGGAGGCTCTTGCAGCAATAAACAGCTTTTAGGGTGAGGTATATCATTGTTGTGCTCTCCTGAAGCTGCGTACGCTCAGTAATTCAGACAACTGGGCTCTCCATTTAGGACAAAGTCATCTGGCTTCCTCCTCTTTGCCTTTCTGTTTAGCCAGGTAAAATCAACCTATTGACCTGAAAATTGCCTATTCTGGTCCATACCAGCAGCTGCATTAGGTCCAGACAATGAGATGATTTCAATGAAACAAACGCTTAATCATATCTGTGCCTGTTAAGAGATTTAAATATTGGTAGAATATTGAAAATTGAAGGCCGGACTTCAACAAGTTGAACTTTTGCATTTTTTTTTTCCCCCAAACACTAGCTCTGTCAAGACATATTTTACAGCTTTCATTTACAAACCCAATGCTTACCGATGCTTCCATAGTGGTTTAAATACAAAGACAAGGGACATATCCAGGGAGGAAGTATTAAAATACTGAACAGTATTAAAATACTGAACTTGTAATCTCCAAAGTGCTACATACAAATTAACTAATGCTTGCTAATTCAGTGATTAGCTTGTTTGCCTTGGTTTAGTGCAATGACTGTTTCCTAATGCCATCATTCAATGAGAGATGGCTTGGTATCACCTCAAAGCCAGGAGAGCTCTTCTTAACACCTAATGTCTTTAACATTTGTATACTCTCCCCTGGAAAGAATTTTAGAGTACTGTTTATTTATTTAAAGTACTATTTAGAGTACTGATTATTTGCAAAAGGCAACTACTTTTGCAGAAACATTTTGAAATCAAGATATGCTTTGAGTTACTGAAAGGTTGTAATACTAGGCAAAACCATACTGGAATGTCGTTGGCCAGGTGAGATAAGGATGGAGCTATAGATATTTCACCTGGGATGACTACTGTGTTCTGCATATATTTTTTCAGCATTGACCCCTTGCAGCACCTTCTCAGGAGCAAAAAGCACACAAAGCCCCTAAAGAAATGGGCTGCCTCTTCCATGGGGCTGTCCCTTTCCTCATCCTTTAAGGAAGAATGTATCAGACTAAACAGTCTTTGCCTGTGGGCTTCCCAGAGTACCACACTCCATGGATAGCTGCGCAGCATGTACAATTCCAGTGTTTGTGGGCTAGGTTAGCCAAACATTTGTACACCTCTTGATGCAATGAGGTCCCAAGTCACAGTAAGGCCTCTGAAAGCTTCAAGAATATAAATAATAATCACAAAAAATAGTAATAAATAGAAATGAAGCTTGTAGCATCACAGGTGTTTGTAGAACTTCAGAATGACTGCAAGAAAGCTGGCACGATATCGCTGGTACAATTCATATTGAAACAGCTTGGAAAAAGCAATCTAGAAAAAAAACCCAGTATGAATATAATGAAAGAGCCTTTTTTTTCCACATATGTAAGTGTTTCTGATACTGCCAAAAGAAGGTACAATATCTATCATTCTAGGATCACAGGGGACAAAACAACAATATTAAATCATGAGAGGTTTTATTTGTGAATTGGCATTGTTTTCCATCCCCTGTGCTACCAGAATGATAAATGCTTTCCTTTGTGTACAAAAGAAAAGGCTTGAAACTGGCTGCACATTCTATATATTCATGCTACCATTTTTTGAGAGGTTTGGTTAAAACCTAGTAAATGCCAATGTTTATATTAAAGGTGCTAACAAGCATTTGGGATGGCAGTTGCTTGTTGTCTTATTCACCCACAGTTTTATTTGAGAGTTCCCTTCATGATATTTTGTTTTCTAGGTCAGGTAAAACAAGATTCAGTTATCAGAGTTCTTATGATAACTGGTGGGAATACTGCAGAAGCACAGTGTGATCAAAGCGGATGGAAACACAATCCCCAAATGACTGAAAGCAAAACTGCTCCAGTCCCAGAATTACAGAAAGAGATGATATGTAGGAGACATATTAAACACTTGCATTTGAATTTTTAATATCAAAAATAAATGTCACAGCATATTCATGAAGAATCTATTTGTCTTGAACGCAGCTCATCTGCTGCACTTTGCTAGGGATCACACCTTTTACTTTTTGTGTCTCTCGCTCCTGATGAACGTGCCAGTATTTCCAACATTATCTGTTTTTTTCATCTTTTTCTTACATTTTATGTTTCCAAAAGCTGGAACAGAGTATTCCACTGATCAGGTGAGAGTTAACATACTTTGCTGCCAGTATTTTCAAATGGAAGTAATATCTTCCGGTTTGCACAATTCAGGATGAATATGGTGCATCACTAAGACATCTAATGTGACTCAGCTTTGAGAGCTTCAGGGCTTGGCTCTGCCTTCAGTGCCCTGAGTACACATGGCTGAATTTTTTTTAGACAGTAAACTCTGAACGTGTAAATAAATATATAACTAGCAATCTGATTTCCAAAGATATATAAGCACGACCCCAAGAAAGGATTATTTTCTAATGGTATAATACTGTGCATACTTTGAGAGCTGGGGGAGAATTCCTAGAACACAGTCAATTTTATCACATGGATTTCAATTGTTAGGTTAGATGCACTTAAGAATAATATTTAAAATTACATAGAAATGTATTCTGTTCATGTTACATACTAGAGCATGCATGGGTAGAGCAGCTCTTCAAAATACCTCGATGGGTGCATTCACAGACCTCCTTAACCCGCAGATTTTAAAGTCGAGGTGAAAGTCAAGTTCAGTTAGATGTTTATTTTATGTAATAACCTACTAGGTAATAAAAGTTCTGCAAGTCACTATCAATTATCAGTTACACTGCATAGTTCAGAGGTTTCACATTGTATTTCATAGAATCACAGAATAGTTTGGGTTGGAAGGGACTGCAAAGATCATCCAGTTCCAAACTCCCTGCCATGGGCAGGGACACCCCTCTGGATCAGGTTGCTCCAAGCCCCATCCAACCTGGCCTTGAACACCTCCAGGGATGGGGCATCCACAACTTCTCTGGGCAACCTGTTCCAGTGCCTCACCACCCCCACAGTGAAGAAATTCTTCCTTCTTTTTGAAGTTCCTTTTCATCACTTCTGACATCCTGTTACACTGCTACAATTGAGCAGGCCTTCCTAAATAGCTCTATGATGTACAAGAAAGAACACAATCTACCTCACTCCTGACTACCTACGCTGGCCTAGTGTTTCTAACACAAGTTAAGAAAAATACTATTTTCATTAAAAATTGCCAATATAAATAATGCATAGATCCATGGAGCAATAAGACTGCATTAATCAACTTCTTTTTTGGAGAGAACTGGGCTAAATTATTATCAAAACTAATAAATTACCAAGCTGCAAAATTCAATGACTTGTATCGTTAATTTTAATATCAGACCCAGTAAATGAGTTTTGTTTAGAAGTCGTTTATGCTTAGAGTTAAGCACAGAATACCTAAGTAAAAAAATCAGATTTGTAGTTTTGAACAGATTGTAACAGTAGCAGAAAATTTCTGAGAAACTTTCAGGATCTGTGAAAACAAAGTTTTGTGTAGAATATCACACATAGAGAAGTTAGAGTGAAAAGTCAAGAAGTTTCTAGATTCTGATAGATTTCAGGCTAGATGTGTCAAAAGATAAGCCCTGACACTGGCAGGCAGTCTCCCTTGAAAATTTAGACTCCATATAAAGAAAACCTCAGGTAAACCAATTTCTACTTTCACCTCTGTCTCCAAATGCTGGTCTCAAAGGACTTCATTTCAGCCAAGGCCTGTCAACGCCCCCCCTCCCCAATGCTTTTCATTACTGAATTCCTTCTGTATGTTCTCTGTCAGCTGTGTTAAAATAATAAATTCACAACCAATAGATTTTTGAAAAAGGAGACAGCCCACCCGATTTTGTAATTTCAACATGTAAAACTGCAGGCATATTTAAAATTGTTGTTTGAAGTCTGTGCTTCCCATGCCATTTACAGGGTTTAAAGTAGCAGCAGGTACAGTAGAATTTATAACAAATATCATTTTCAGTAGGATGAATTTGAGACATTTGCGGTGTACTCCAGTCAGCGCATATCCTTTTAAATCATTGATATTGAAGGTAATTCACTCAAAAACATTCAGCACAGACTAGGAGCCCTTAATTGGTACTTTGAAAAAACAAAATTACTTTTTATATTCTCTTGCATCCAGGGGAAATTCAGGACATTTTTAAAACTTCTTTGAGAGGTGATTCTGAACAGTTTCTTGGCCAGCATCAAGGAAGGAAAACACAAAAATGGCATACTGCTGGATTAAGAAGGCAACAATGGTTACCAAAATAGTAGAAAAAAAGTCTTCTCAAATTGTATGTGCAGGCAAGGAGCTTAGTTTGGATGAAGCAGTTGCAAGAACACCTTAATGGGGGACAAGAAAGCAATTAACAATGAAAAGTCACTGATGCAAGAGATAGTCCTAGAGATTAAAATCTTATTGAAACAAATGCTTCTCCATTTGATCATAATGAATTGAGCTGAAAGATCTGCAAAACCAGTTCACTGAACAAAGGAGAAGAAAATAATAATTTGTTACTCAATTATAGTATAAAGCTTTCTGACCAACACACTGCTCTACAGCGTTACATAAATAGAAATAAGAATCTTGGGTAAACCGAATAACACAATAGAAGAATTAGGCAGAGTACTATTTGAAACTGCAGTGTGATAATTATGAAAACATAGATAGATAGATCAATTTGTATAGTGCTTTAAAAGCACAGGAAGAATAGGCTTTATCCCAAATGGATAAACAAAACATTCAAGGGAACAGAGATGAAATGGGCATAACAGGAAGGATAGGGCAGGGGTAGATGAAGCTAATAGTGCAGGGAAGGACGGTGTGGTGATGGAGCTAAATTGGGCATGGGGCAACTGGGGAATATCCGGAAATGAGAGACATTGCAGAGACAGACGCACGAAAGAGAGAGAACATTAAGAAGTGAAGATTGAGAGAGGTACATTACACGTGTGGGAACTGACTTCTTAAATTAGAGAAATCCATCAGATCAAGGTAGACTGGCTCTTTTTAACAGAGACAAATTCACCCCATCTGCCTTTAGGCACCTGGCTAAGACATCCAAATCTGACAATTATCACATCAGATTTGAAAAATCAGTGGAAAGGCATGTCCAAAGAAGAATCAAGATTGTCATTGGCTGAACTACCCTTTGACGATAGCTTTAAGAAAGAAATGTAAGTGATCACCTTAGTAACACACCTAAAATAACATGCACAAATTACATGGATTAGATGGGACCATTACAAAAAAGATTATAAGGGGGAAGAATAATCATAAATATCTGCAAAAATAGCTATCACAGGGAATTCTTATTGAACCTTTTTTTCTTTTATGATGCACCCTTAACAGATCCCGTGTTCTTCAGTGTTGCCATTTACGACACAACGTGGCAACAATGGAGGTAGACACAACAGAGGAGTCAGGAGTGGTAAAAATGGCATCCATGGGGAAGGATGGGGGGAACCCTCTTTGTTTTTTAAATGGATTCTATTTCACTCCATGCTGGAGCACCTCCCATACAAGGACAGGCGGAGAGAGTTGGGGTTGTTAAGCCTGGAGAAGAGAAGGCTGCAAGGAGACTTTATAGCAATGTTCCAGTACCTGAAGGGGCTACAAGAAAGCAGGAGAGGGACTGTTTACAAAAGCTTGTAGTGATAGTACTAGATGGAATGGGTATAAACTGGAGAGGGGCAGATTTAGACTAGATAGAAGGAAGAATTGCTTCACCATGAGAGTGGTGAGACGCTGGAACAGGTTGCCAAGGGAAGTTGTGGCTGCCCCATCCCTGGATGTGTTAAAGGCCAGGTTGGATGGGGCTTTGGGTAACCTGATCTAGTGGGATGTCCTTGTCCATGGCAGAGGCGTTGTAACTAGATGATCTTTAAGGTCCCTTCCAACTGAAAATATGCTATGACTCTGTGATTCTATAAACAAAAGACAGGGCAAAAGGTAGCCAAAAATATATTGCCTACAGAAAGCTCTTCCTATATTTGGGGCTATAGACAAAAGCTTAAGTGCATCAAACGATATCTAAAAGAAGTTATAATTCTTGCTTGAAAGAAAATAATAAGAATAAAGAATAACCCTCCAGAGACTCCTTATCCAGTGATCTGCTGTTCAAAAAAGCCCTGTACTCCATGTCAGGAGTGTACAAACCCTGCACAGGAACCAGACAGCAAACATATAGTTGTACATTGTGGTTCTTACTAAGATAATGAAATTAAGTTTTAGACATTTTCTGCATGACTAATCTCTCTTGATTACATTTTTAGTTTTTTTTCAGTGAATGGTTAATTAATGATGCACAAGCCCTCCTCTTTGTGGCTCTGCTGTCTCCAGTACAAAAGGACAACTGGACTTTGGCACATGGGCTTCCACTGCCTCAACTCATCTCCATTAGACTGTTCCTTGCCTTCCCTTGGAGGTGTGTGAGAGAGATCCAGTGAACCTCAATGCTGGACTCGGCAGCCTGTGGATTCAATTTCCTTCTCTCGAAAAGGAAGCTTTAGGGGAATTGTTAATGTCTGAGAAAAACAGCCTGCCCCTGACCTGCCACATCAAAAAGAGAACGAGAAGAGTGTGTTCAGTGCTGAATACAAGGATGGCACCTGCATGGATTTCCTGCCTGTTGGAAATTGTCCCTGTTGATTTAAGAAATATTCCCAAGAGTGTTAATTTCTTAATAGCGATATGTACACAATGCTTAGCATCAAGTCAATGCATCCATTGAATGCCTTAACTTTTACACAGGCATCTTGATCAGGACCTCAGAGACACCCAGCCTGTTAGTGGGGGAAGTATCTACTCCTTAACGGAAGCATTCAACAATACTTCCGAGAGATTCACATGACTTTTTTTCCTTCCTTACAGTTGTCTTCCACAAAAACATTTGTGGAAATAGTTGATCTGCCCACACGTTTCAGCATGCAACGTTAGAACTGCAGAATTGCCCTCAAGCATAGCAGGCATTTGCTTCAAACCAATTTTCCACCAGCCTTGAGGCAACTGTGCACACAAACCCATTCTCTTTGCAAATCTCTTTCACAAACTGAGGCTAATACCTCGAGTGTCTAGACCAGATATGCATGACAAGGATGTGAAACTCTTTATAAAACCTGATGGAAAGGAAATCAATATTACAAACATACCCAGGACACGGGATCTGTTACTGTTACAATACATAAAACAGCACTGTGCTATCCAGCAAACACTTCTATGGTATGTGTCAGGAGTGGGAAATTCTTTTTTCAACTCTCAGGGAATATACAGTGATACAACATCACTTAAACTGGAAAATATTATAAGGAAATATGTACATTCATCCCTTAAAATAGATTTATCCAACAAAGTATATTCTCCTGTGCTTTGGTCCCTGTATGGTAAGGTTTACTTTAGGCTTTTAATCTGATTATGCATAATTGTTTAAACGATCATTATTAGATCTTAAATTGTTTTGCCTTCTACAATAAACGTGCTTTGGAGAGACCAAAACAGGAATTAAATGCGTGCGAAATAATAGAACTATTTCAATGGCACTAATTGCAAAACAATTTAAAAAAAGCATCTTTTGATGAAATAATTGTTTTAATTATACAGTATACTTAGGTTTACCAACAAAAAGCACTTCAGCTTTTAGCATTAAGATAATTTAATTTCTCACACTTTATTTCGGAGCGTAAATAAACTAGAAATATAACCCACTGCAAAAGGACATCAGAACAAAATAGAAGGAAAAGTGGTTCTCTACATATAATGGGGTCCTATCATAGTATATTGTTCACAGATATATCTAAATGAAAACAGGTAATTCACTAATTGCGCAGGAGAAACCTTAATATTGGGGCATTAGCAGGGAGACCAAACCTTAGGTCATTCAGAAATGGCATCCACCCTCAAAGGGATCTGAGCAGAGCTCAGTGAGGTCCCTCCTGTTGTAAGAGGACAGCACCAAGGCAGACCTTCTAGCATGAGTCTTTCCAAGTGGAAACCTTCACAAAGAACAAGGTTCCCATGACTACCTGCCTTAAAATCGCAGATGCATAGTTGGTTCATTTCAAAACCAAAATGAGATGCTTCTTGACTGCACACTGGCAGACTATAAGTTCGCCATGGTACATTGTCCACTGTCTCAAGAATAAAAGAAATGCAGTAATTCTTGACTACATAGCAGAAACTTTCCACTGGTTTGAAGTTTTCTTTGAGGGTGACAAACCTAGAAAAGGTCTTAAAAATCAAATACTGTGGTAGGGAAAATTTATTCAATAAAATGAACGCTAAAGGAAATTAAGTTATAGCTCCAGCCAAACATCTCAAATCCGGTATTGCCTTTACTGTTGAGTGGACACAGATGTAGTAAATGTCTTGTGACATTTGGTAGGAAAGGGAAGGGAAAGGAGATATTAGAGAGAGAGACTGCAGATGTAGACATGCTCTGGGAGAACTGCAAACATTTTTACAGCTATAAAACACTCAAATCT
Organism: Phaenicophaeus curvirostris; assembly: GCF_032191515.1. Lineage (NCBI taxonomy): Eukaryota > Metazoa > Chordata > Aves > Cuculiformes > Cuculidae > Phaenicophaeus > Phaenicophaeus curvirostris. The sequence goes on along the minus strand of NC_091400.1, from coordinate 9,044,897 downwards.
CTCCTCAGTTTAAAAATATGCCTGTAAACGACTACTTTATGTCGTTCTGCAAAACAACTACAATAACAACGGCTTGTATTCTCACTGCTTGTAAAACCTCAGCATAGCAGTGAGGGGGCTCCTGCTTCAGCAAAAATCACAGCATTACTCTTATAGAATTTCAAAACTATCAGTACTTTGCAAGACAAAGAAGAAATTCTTTCTGTGCTCTGATTACTGAATCAGTTAGTGTAAATAGAGGAAAAACAGAGGAACTGCTTGGCAGGATTTTAAGTAGCCTTATCTCTACACTGCACTCTTGCTTGTACTGCCCCTCAGCACATGCACAATACTTTCACGTTGGACTTGCTCGCACCTTGTAATCCACCAATCAAACTAGTTGAAGGATGCCTGACACTAATGTGTCTGTTCAAACTTTCCCACCTGATAACTGCATTTCAAATTTTCTAGCTGAAAAATGCATCTTATTGGGCTTTGTGAGGAATGTTATTTTAAATACCTCTACTCATTAATTCATATTTTCAATTTATTGCATTTTCATGCTGCCCTTGAAATGTGTTCCATTATGAGGGAAAAAAAAAATCTTCTACAACATATTTTATTATAAAAGGTAATGTTGAAGCCTTCAGAAGAGTTATGGGTCATATCCTCAGCTGGTATTAATGGATGCTACACTATGGGCAACAGCTTAATCCCAAATTTTGCTAGCTGTGGTTCTGGTTCTGTCTCTGCCTAGGTAGCAAAACACTCGCGCCTTAATCAATGTTACTTGCAGTATCTAGATATAGAACTATATATGTACATACACACATATATTATTTCTGCATTTTTCAAAACAAAATTATAAGAAAAGACATTATTACTGCCTTGAATCTGTTTTCTTTAAGGATCATCTCAGAGAATTTGTGCTCCTCTGCTACAAAAGTGTTACCTTTAAATTTTCCTTTCATTCCACTGATTGTCAAATATTCCTTTTCTGGAATATGTTATATAACACTGGTCAAAACCATGCAGCAAAAATGTTTCAAAAGAAAAACTGGTGTAAGGGTGATATGAACTCTTTGCATAGGCAGAGACATCTGATCATTATGAGGCATGTTTTCATCACTAACAAAAGTTTATTGGCAGTATCTTTTAAACTGACAGTGTCTTTCAGGATCTATCAAATGTATCATAACATAAGCGATCAAAATTAATAAAATATAAAGTGCATACTTCTTAGAGTCATCATTTCCAAGCATGTAAACTTTTATCTCACTTCTGAAAAAATGCCAGATCTCTTGGAGAAGCACTTTTAAAGATATGATTTATGAGAAAGGCTTAGTTTAACTGGCTCCGAGAACTACATAAAAGTCCTTCAAATAGCAGGGCTACCACAACTTTTAACAGAGAAAGTTGTAAAACAAGTGAAGGATGGGAGCAGGGAGTACAAAATCATGGTTCCTGCACTCAATCAAATGCATCTGCATTTGTAAATAGCGCTAAGAATTAAGTATGTTGCAGTTGATGAAACACTATGCCAATTTGTTTTCCACAGATCAGATGTTTGGAGTATAATAGATGCTGCTACGCTAAGGTGACAGCAGTGATCTCATGCACAGGAGAGTGCTCTAAAAGTACAGATAAGTGAGGATCTCACAGCTGAAGATGTTGATATGGGAACAGCCCAAGCATGCAAAAACATCAGGGCCTTTTAAGTACAGTCTCTTCTTTATGTAGGAATTAATGTACGATATTTACACAGCACTCAATATATTGAGTTGTTACCCAATAAATTGTTCTTACACTGCCTCAAATGTTAGAGCTTCTCAAGGTGATTTCCTGTTAGAACTAGAAGTCAATCCTAAGCCCAGCCATCCTTTTGGCCGTATGACATCCAGGTTAACTAATACAAACTATTCTACCCTGGCTCTTGTATAGGCTCTCCTTACATTCTTCTTATACTTATTAATCGAAGATACGCCTGCTAACTGCATCACTGTACTACGTTTGACAGGCTGAAATAAAAGACAGTTCAGCTGAGTTTCAAAGTTTTTTTTAATCTCATCCAACTTCAGCTGCCTAGAGTGACTTGACTAGGCTAAGTCAATCATCTAGGGTCCCTCTGTAGACATCAGAGGAGTAGAGCTACCTCAAAGCAGATTTAAAAGACAATTTTATTTTGAGCTCATGTAATAGGACAAGACGTCCTCTCCAAGTGCTTCATTCTCTTTGTTGACTACCAAGGAAATTTAGATTAACTTAGATTAGAAACCTAACTTCTAGATGAATGCTCAGTGAGACAGCTCCTGGTTATTTTGATATAGAATTGGTTAAGAACAGCTGTGAGAGCAGCCTTATACAGACAGCATTAAAGATAATTCTTGCTTCAGGCAATTCACAAATTAAGCTAAGCTAAAATCCCATTTCAGCTATAAAACTATTTTAAAAGATGCTTTTTGGGTTCATATTATATATCTTAATGGGAGAAGGGTGCCATATGGAGTGATTTCATTTTGTTAAGAGATATTCACTGCTCTTATCTTCCCTATGTACAGCATGGAAATTGAAAGCAAATATAAAGCTTATCATATATTTTTGTGAGTAATTGTCATTTTAAATACAGAGAACGTTATTAATCTAGCAATGGGATACAGAAATACTGAAGTTAGGGATCCAACAGTAAAGGCTCCTGTAACTAATTTAACGCCACCTAGCTGTAAGTAGTTCTCTTGCATTTATTGGTTTGCACGTGTGGATCATGGCTCTTTAAAACGTCATGTATTATTTTCCAAAGATCATTTTCAAAGAGAAATTGTAATTTGCCAAATACAACTGGCATATAAAATAATAGCTAATGTAACCACAAGATGAAATTGCTGTCAAGTTGTTTACCAACTGCCCAGTACGATCAAACATGGTCTTGTGATTATTTTCCTGTTCTGCTTGAGAAAAGAAATTTCTTTGACTTTCAAATCCAGCCTTTTGTTCCATTTGCCTTTGAATCTGGGAGTACAGAAGTATTTTGTAACCTCCTTGGCCAAACAAAGGATTTCATGTGCTCAGTAGTGAATCTCATCAAACTGTTCATGGCCAAGAAGGGTCTGCTGATACAATGGGAGAGATATCCTTCAATAAAAATAAGGAAGCATTCTTCAGAGGCTACTCCACACTTACAAAGCAGATCAAAGGCACGCAGTTTTAGCTCACTCCTACCTACACAGGATGTTGCTGCAATAAGCATGTACTTACCTAAAAATTGTGGTGATTTTGCTACTATCTGTGTGCTTTCCACTAGCTTTCTGCTCCCTAAACCCCAACATGTTTGGCTTTACTTCCAAAGCCCTTCCCCACCAAGCTGCCTCATTCTTACAAGGAGTCTCCTACAGTTATCTGTGAAATTGCCCTTATCTCATTTCAGATCCGGTCTTTGATATGTTGCTTATAGAAAACTCATAGCTGTCCTACTGCTCTCCTTTCAACAGTGACTTTTTGGCTGACCAGTACTGCCACACTGCATCCTTATGCTCCCCCATCTGTCTAACCCCATCTGTTGTCTCTTGTTTCGTACTTAGATTATAAGCTCTACAGAAGAGGAACTGCCTTTTTGTTCTGAGTTCATTTAGCACCTAAAACAATGCAGGCTCGACACATGATTAGGGCTTCCCAGCACTGGAATAATACAAACAAGCAAACATTTGCACAAATAATCTAGTTGGAGTGCCGGATACAAATGCTGCCTCGCAGACACCACAACATGGAGGAATCAAATTCCACCAAAACTAAATTATCTGGCAATATTGCTCCATTTGGTCATCACTGTAAAATGTCATAGAATCATAGAATAACCAGGTTGGAAGAGACCCACCGGATCATCGAGTCCAACCATTCCTGTCTCTCTTGTTATTCCATCTAGTTCATAGTTGTGGCTTTTAGCTAAGTAGTCTTTCCTCTGAATAAAACTTGTCAAGCTGTTGCATTGTACTTTTCAGGTATTGGGGCTCCACCTCCTGTGTCTTGGCTCTTCTGAAATAAGCAGGCTCAGAGTCACCCTTTCTCTATCTTACCAGAAAAAGATGGAGTTTGAAATCAGCTACCTTGAAGCCAGCTTGGATATAAGGAGATGTTCACAGCTTCACTGGTTTAAGGTATTGCTGCCTTCTAGTCTGTGTTACCACACCCTGGCCCTTGTTCACAGAAGAGACAGAGGAGCAGCATGTGTGAGTGCTCCTCAGCTGCCCTGTGCAAAGTCTGAGACTTCTAATTATCTAAGCTACTTCCTGTGGCAGTTTTAATCTACACCCTTTCTCTCCTCATTCTGTCTGTGTTGGTCTTGCTTGGAGTACTGCTCTCTAAGCTGCCTCGCTCAACAGCTCATGCTTTGGTTTCTGTCCACCCCTGGCCAAGTTGGATTCCAAGCCCAGCTCCTCAGGTTCTTCTGCCTAGATCCTCACAACAGTGCAAGGAATATGCTTGATCATCCAATCAAACCTCTACTGCGTGGGGAGAACATAAAGATAAAGAAGCCACTGTGAGCAGACCCCTGAAGAGTAAAGAATCAAAACACCACGCATGTGTCTGTATGCGGCAAATGATAAATCCTCTAACACCCACAAAACTCCACAGATGCTGCATCTGAGTCCATCAGAACCGACTGACACAACTTAGGAAGTTCACACCACTTAACAACTATCCTTAAAAGTTGCTTGCAGATTCCAGCAAGGGATGTGGCATTGTTATATTCCCATTTCAAGGCTGCCTGTATACAGATGAGCAGAATTTGGGACAGAATTTCTCTTGTGGTTCTTGAAGTGCTGATTAGTTTAATTAACTTCTTCATGAAAGTAAAATAAGGAATAACTTCTAGCTGTATTCCTAGGAGATCAGATTATTAATGGGTCTCACTAACTTAGATTTCTTCAAGCACCTCTCTTTCATATTGTCAGTATTTTGCTGATTTGATTACACAGAAGAGGTGGCAGTGTGATGACTGCTAATCAGAACTCTGCTCTCAACTTATTACCAGTCCAGCTTTTTCTAGGATTCCTTTTAGTGGACCAATACACATAGATAACGTGTATACAGCCGTATTTACCTCTAACACTAAAATCACTCTCATTCATAAACATCTTCTTTAAAATCTTTTAGCCTGAAGGCATAATATGATAAAAAAAAGAATAGAAGGAAACTCAAAAGTTTAGCTCTAAAAGGAAAGTTTACTACAAGAAAAGTTTTATAACTTCAGTAATCAGGAATGTCCTCAAGCTGAGAATTTTTGATGATATCATTAACAAGCAATGGCATTACTTGCATGCAAGCATCGGCTGTAAATTATGCTCTACATGCAGTCACCATGTAGTCCTCAGGGATTCAGGACTTCAGCCAGGAAGCTCCAGAGTTACTTGGCACCAATGAACTTCAATAGGAAAAGAGGATGCCTAGCAGTCTGCACTACTATGACCACAAAAAGCAACTGTGCAGTTTGTGCTGAAATAAGCATGAAGCAAGTACCTGTTAATTTATCTTTTCTAGCCAAAGTGCACGTTACACATTAATTACAGTTAAATCACCTAAGCACAATTATCAGGTATTCAATAGAAGCATGTATTTTGGTAAGAAAGCTCCATGACTTTACTATGCTATTCTGTGTTGCCATATATATGTGGACAATGCTAACCAAGCTGTTAACAAACCAAATAACCCTGAAAGAAAATTTAATATCCGAATATCTATTACTACCACAGACTCACCTTCTAAGAATGCCAAAGTAATTTAAAGAAGTGAAGAAGAAAAGAGGAAACGAGTAGAAGGACATATGATGTATGAAGGACATACAGATGTATTTGATTATCTAACATTCAGAATACCTAAAGAAGTTAAGTTCAGTAATCTGGCTTCTCCTCAGTTGCTTCTGAATTTTACAAAAACAATAATGATATGTCCAGGCAGCCAAAAATTGTTTTAACAGCTGCATCAACTGCTCACAACTCAAAAGCAGCATCTTAACTGTTCTCCATAATATTATCTTTGTAGCAATTTGCTCCCAATGTTAATTAGTTATTTAGAGGCACACATAATTGGAGAGAAATGACTAGATGATTTTTCATTTCCTGAGGAACCTACTGTTAGGAAAGGAGATCCACTATGGGGACTTATATGATTCTGGTGCTAAAATTAGTGCCAGACAGATATGAAAAAAAATGTGCTTTAAACTATCTAAATGGTAAAATAATGTTATACCAATACAGACCTACATACAGTTAATTTGCGCACGATGCTTTTTTCTCTAAATGGAACAATTCTGTTCCCAACATGCATTTCATAAATGTGGGTACTAAGAGGAATATGCAAGATTTAGTAAAAGACAAACTAGAATATTTTTTTTCTGTTAAATAGATATTTCTTAGTCTAATTTTGGATAAAAGATAAAACATTCAAGGGACCATTAGTCCTAGAGGGCATTTGTTTCTTCTTTCTTCTTATTTTTCTGTATCTACTCTATTTCTGTTTGTCTTTGTTGCTGCATTGCCTGTCACTAAAATACATCTTTAACTGTATATCGTTTTTCCTCTGGATTTTATTTACCATGTCACTCACCAGCTAGCTTCGTCTAAGTACACCTCAAGCTACTAGAAAAGAGCATTCTCCACATTCACTACTAATATCATTCCACAGATTGAGTGGAGTGCTTTATGAGAGATGCTGCTATCATCCAAAACCAAATCATCTCTATGACAGTCAGTCAGCTTTTACCCAGAGCTTAAAATCATACATCTTACAGCACTAAAATGTTTAAGATGGTCCCAGAGAATCCTTCTTCTGGGAAACTGAGAGTTGGTTTTGTACAGCAAAAAAAAGTTCTAATTTCCACAATTACAGTTCCACACGTATGCACACAAACCTACCCCCGACCTTATATGTGTGCATGCATCCAACAGCACCCACACTCAGAAGAATACTGTAAAACACATGTAAGTGGCAATACTGAGCATTCAAATATTGTAGCTGTTTATACAAAATAATTTTCTTCTTTCTTATGTCCAACCCATGCAATGAATGTAGCAGGTGTTCAGCAGAAACATGCAACAACATTATCTTACTGAAGGCTGTACCACAACCCACTCTCCCAGGGGGACTGAGTAATGACTGCACAGCCAAATCAGGCAAATTGTTACTTCCAAGAACTTGGCTTTCCAATTTCAATTATCTCAATTTAAAACAACCTTTAAAACATTTTTTTTCCTGGATTTTGCTGTTTGTTTGCTTTAAGGAAAAAGACTTTAAATGTTTGCTAGCTTAAATGCCATGCTCTCCCCAAAGCCCCAGTACTTGATACTGGACCCATTGGCTGCATCACACAACTCCTCAACTTTATGTTCAGGACCAAAAATATGAATTGTCAACAATCATCTTGATAATATCCTTTTATAATCCTTCATGGCAGATCTGGAGAGGTATGGTTGTAGAGCAGAGGGCCTCGACTGTGCCTGCTCCTTCCTTCCCATTGCTCCAGCAGCTCCAATACTTTCCAGCACAGCCTGTGCTGCTACAGCTGCTCTGGCAGCAATGTGAACCTGAATCTTTAAAACTACTTGAGTTCAGTTATATTTCGACCCACTGCCAATTTTTCCTACAAAATGCAGCTAAAAGAGAGAAAACTGTGATGTTTGGCAGTTTATGATTGCACTAAACAGGATGGAATTCAGTGAACAAAGAAATGGCACTTCTTTAGTTCATGAGATTTTTTTTTTCCTTGACCAAATTTAAAACAACAGTTTTAGAAATTGCCTTTGAAAGTAACCATATTTTTCTGCAAAAATCTTTCATTCCAGTGTGCTGGAAAATTTAGCAGATAGCCCTAAGTTTGTCTGAATAGATATGTTTCAGGTATAACTACAGAAGCACTTCACAAAAAATGTCTATAAACATGATAAAACAGGTACCCATGTGACAACAATTGCATTTAACTCATGAATTGCTTCAAATAGCCAGCTGCAAATAGAGACAATCTTACATACAGTTACTAACACATTATAGACAGCTTAACTGAAGGCAGTAATAGTATTAGAAAATAAACTGCTTAGTGTCTAAGAAATCAGATTTTGAACCTTGTTATTCACAGTACTTCAAGTGATTCCTACAGCTATTCAGAACAGCAAAGTTCTGAGTACTGAGGTGCTGCTGTCCACTCATTCTGAAAAACTCTCTCCACATCCATACATTGTACTTTTACACATCCCCAACTCCTTAATTTTTACATAAGTTCTACTTAAAAGATCAGCACTGCAAAGTGTTTCTTTCGTTTCTTCCAATCCATATGTTGTTCCCAATACGGAACAAGCATGGCCAAGATCCATCACTCTGTATGTACAGTGAACAAAATTAAGTACTGCAGCACTTACATAACAAAGGTTCGATATTTAACGATGCATCACAGTGATAAATCATTGAATTACATTGAGGTAGGATTTGTATGGAGAAACAGCAGTGACCAATTGATAGCATTGGAAAAACACAGACTTTCTTACATAGGATCCATTCTTCAGATCTGAGCTTTCTAAAGAGAGGGTTCCCAAGCATGCTGTGATTCAGCTGACTAAGAATCATGAAATTTAATGATTTTTGTCTGCGCACACACATACATGTTTAAAAACACACTACAGTGTCTCAATATTTCTGAAATAACACAGGTTATTGGGGAGGAGAGAGCAAAATGCATAGAAGGAATGGCGCTATGCTATGAAAATAATTACTAAAGCATCTGCTTAAGAGCACTTAAAATTATTAACTGATTTTTTTTGTTTTGGTAAGCCAAGTTCACCCAAATAAGAAATGCTTTGAGTTATAGAGTCATATTTCTATCATGTTCTCAAAAAAATTCATATGTGGATGCGTGTGAAAGAAAGTCAAACATGTGGAAATAAGAGCTAACTTACTAATACCAAATAATACTGTCATGTCTCTTCCATTAAAAGAATATAAATAACTGCATCCACAAACAAAACATGTAAATTACATTTTCCCATATGTGTAGGGATGTTCACTTGCAGTAACATCTACCTCCTTAGTGAGGTAGTCATTTTCTTGTCATTTCCAAGTAATATAACCGCTCAGTCTCTTGAACGCTACTTTCCATAATCACACCTTAAAGCGTCCTAAAAATCTGGGTGAAGTCAGAACATTTTATGCTGTGGTATCAACACACCACTCTGTATGCAGACCATGAATAACTAAAGTCACTCAGGAAAGAGTGGTACGTGTTGTTGAGGCTGACTTAATTTTCCATTTCTGCATCTCCTTTTGTTGTTCACAGAAAGAGAAGGCATTAGGCTTGAAAGATACTTGTATGTGCAGGATAGTATCAGAAATTACTTCTCAATTAAATATTTTTTCGATACGAAAATTGCATTCAATATGGAAAAAATAAAGCTACTACTACTTATTGCACTGCTACACCCATGAGCAACATCACAAAGATGTCTACTGTAAGAATTTGATCCCATGTTGGCATTTCAGCTTACAAATGGGGTATTTAACTTTACAGCCTCGTCTAACAATGCTTTCTCGACAAGTCAGGGAGAGATCCAGGAAATTGAACTGTAACATATCTGTCTGTCTTTGTGCAGTCAGTGTACGTAAGACTGGATGCGTTTTTTTCTTCTTCACTAATGGGAAATAAAATTGGTTTCAACTGTACCTAGAATGAAACAAACTACAAGTAGACCTGCAGCCTCAATCATTTCTTCAATCATTTCTTCCCATTTCAACCTCGCCAGTCTGGGACAAGAAAAACGGTATTACAATATACTCAGAGTTTACAAGAAAAGCACATAACGATGGAGACAAAAATCAGCCAGCTCTTTAATTCATGAGGTCATAAAACGAGCAGAATACATAGCCTTGCTCCCAAAACAAAGAACATGTTAAAGTAAGATTCCAGAGGCATTAGTGAGCAGTCCGCTACCTTTACTTTAAACAGATCTGTTCCTCTACATAACTTGTTTGGCTTAAAATGCTGCAAATGTTTGAAACAGGAAAAGAAAGTTTCTTTTTCAAGCTCTTTCAGAACAGCTTAGCAATTAAAGAGTGGTAGACTTGTGGTATAAGAAGCATCCAAAAGCACAGAAGATCAGAACACACTTCATGAAGCATTGCCAATGAAGTACCTCCCCCCACCATTTTTGAGCTGTTTCATTTTCTAATATGTAAATTTTGAGAAATAATATTCCATTCTCTCCTTGTACTTTGGAGAGTGCTTAGAACTAGTGATTTGAAGGTGGAGCTTTTACTCATTACTGACTTTTCAACGGGCCCTTGTATTGCAATACAAAACGTACAAATAATACCACAAACCAACCCCATCAATAGTTGAGAGCTTATAACTTCAGGTAATGCTTAATTCAGTCTTCCAGATATGAAGCATGTTAAGTGCTCAGATGTAGCCTTTCTATTCTACCACAGATTATTACTGCTACCAACTGATTATTATTTGACACTCTGTGACAGGAATGTAGCTTTTTTTTTCATTTCATTTTACTAGAAAAAATAATTACAAGGACCTCAATAGCCCTTACATTACCTCCATATTCATTAACAATTTTTCTAGAGACATTAAGGTATAAGTAGAGACAGCTTCCTTCAAAGTAAGGGACCAAAACGATTGGTGAACCCTGTTGGGAAAACTGCACTAGTGCTGCCAGTGCTCAGCTGAATAAACAAAAGTTTCAGCTCCCACAGCAGTCCATGCAGTATTAAAATTCATGCATGCAATTTGATATATAAAAAAAATAAAATAATTGGGGGAAACAAAGTCTCACAACTTTCGCTTTTAAAAAGGCAAAAGAAAATGCATATAGCAGCTGTTACAATTAGGTAAGGTAATTCAAAGAGGAGAATGGAACAAGCACTTCACTAAAACCACACCAGCAATGCAACACAATTGAAAGAAGCCAGACCAAGTATTGCAGAAAAATGTCAGAACATGGAACAAACACCAAGAGGAACACATAAGCTGGTTAGTTTGTATGCTTCCAGGAATTGTTTTGTGAAGTTTTAATGGCACTGGTATCACCACAGTGATACAGCTCCTGATATGGAAAAGATTCTGGAGATGTATCTATAGATATAAAGGCGGTTGTAGCACCATATCTTACTTCTGCAAGAGAAAGGTAATAATTTACCTCCATACATGGTGTATTTGCACACTATAACTCTGTCCACACAAGGCACACTTTGTGGGCATAGTTCTTTGATTGGAAATTATCTTTCTAAACATAATGGCTTTGTTAGTTTATTAACAGTGTACACATCAAGCTTTATTTATGCTCTTTTTGTACTATTAGTGAATGTGTAAAAAAGTAAAAATTATTTGTAACTATAATTATGTTGCACCCCTTAGTCAATTACAGGAGATATGGGTGAAGGCAGATTAACTTTTACTAGAAAATCTGAAATAGACTACAAAAAATATAGAAATATACCTATAAAATATGTTTAGAAGATGAGCTTGGGGACTAATTTCATAATTTTTAGGTAGATAGATATCTTCCATTCAGTGGAAGCATTGATTTGATGAGGGACCTACCCTGTTCATTTGGATAGACCCACATTAACATAACTCAGGATCTGAGAACAAGAATTTTGTAAAATATATTACTTTACTGGTAGCGAGCAATTTCTGTCCATGGGGAGCAAATTCACTTTGCAGTACTATGATTGTTTAGTTGTATGTATACGTATCTATAGAAATGGAGGCACCTGGTATTTTTGAGGCTCTAAAAGCACAGAATACATGTAATATGATAATACAGAGCAGGAAACTTGCTAATTTGAATTGTTTTATGTTGATTGCACCTTGCAGAAATTTGTTGGGTTTGTATCAGTTTCCAGTTTGATGAATAAGTGGCAGCTGCTGCAGACTTTGTACATACAGCAGTCAGGCACTCCAGATCAGGTTTGCAAGGATTTCCACATTTGAACATTTTGGATAGGGTCTAATGAGAGATTAGTAAACAGGGAATGGCTGTCCATCACTATTCAGAGCTGTTGAGTAAGAATCAACAGTGTAATTGCTCCAAGATGAAGAAGAGTGCTGAGTGTTCCTACAGCTTGGTGTACCATGTCAGGATTTCATCTCTTGTTGACTGATGTAAACTCTTTTTTCTGTTTGGCCTATACTGTCTGAATGGGACAGTGGTCATATTTGTTAATTATTACACCGGTCACATTCTAGCCCACTAGGGATTTGTCTGGTTTGGGACATAAAATCCAATACATCTTGAATTTTTCATAGGGACTGTCGCAGTGGGGAAAAAGTGCAAAGCAGCTTCGCAAAAGTGTAGAAAACTTATTTTGTGCTGAAGCTGGCAAAACCAAATTCTAAATCTAATGGAAAAACAGTCTTAAACACTGGACATGGTTTCTGATCGTGCATTTGACTATCTGGAATATTTTCACGTACCTATCAGTGAGGAAAAAAGCCAATAATTTATGATAAGGTGAAGCAAGAGAACAGTGCTTTCTAAAAATGTCTTTTCACATCACTACTTTTGATCAGTGGAGAAAAATCAAAGCATTACTGAAGAACAATATCAGGGAAAGGTCATTTGAATAAAGCTGCAGCTTCCTAATAACAAGTGGTGGAAGTTTATTACAGAATTTCTTAGAACTATACTGACAGATTAACAGATTATAAAGCTATATGCAAGTCTTAGCAGAAAATATTTATCCCACAGGTGAGGATTACCTGAATAATGGATAAATTCCTTTGTAAATGAATTACACAGCCTTGCAAGCAAAATGCACATCGTAGTTCCTGAATTGCCATGCTCCACTTTTGCTGGGAACTAAGTCACACTTCTGTCCTAAGACAAATTCCTCACCATTAAATGCAGTTGTCACTGCACCTTGCCATAACCCTGCAGGGGTAATAACCAGTCCCTACTGGCTGACTGTACCACACATGAATCATTGACTCCACTGTGTGTGCAAAGAGATGGGCATGTTTGTGGGAAGAAGGAATTAAAACCCAAGGCCAAGATCTTTGCAGGAAATCCTAAAGAATAGTCAAAGTTTGAAAGAAATGAGGAGTAAGCTTTCTGGTTTCAGTATCAAGTCACTTAGTTAAATTAAGATTTGGGAAGTACAAAATCTGAACTGCTCACAGCCTCGATATTCCTGTTACTCTACAGTTCCTGTGTATTTCCCAACCTGAGAATGTCAGTGTAATGTACCATGTACCTCTCATTTTACATATGCCAGCATTTCAGCAATATCAGACATCAGTAATTAACACTGTAAGGAGGATGGAAGTTGTTCATGTGAAAAGAGGACACTGAAGAAGAGCCTGCAAGATGAACTGGTGCACTTGCAAAAATGCTCTTCAATGCTCAATATCATTTTAGGATTATGTCCTTTGAAAATCTCAGCTTCCCTCTCTAGTCCTCAATATTCTATGCTCCTGCAGTACCTCTCTTTGTATAAGCATAATGCAGAGGACTAATACAAAATACACAGGTCTAGAAAATGTGACCTTGACCACCTTGGAGGAATTGGCATATATAGATATATGCCAAATATATTTGATACAGAGAAAGGTGATAGAGGGGAAACATGAAAATATAAAAGGCTGCAGAGAAGAGGAAGGAAGGAAATAATCTTTTTTCTATGCTCATTTTGGGCATGAGAAAAAGTAATGGGCTTAAACCATAGCCGAGAAAATTTAGGCCAACCATTATGAAAACTTTCTAGCAGTTAGCACAGCAATAGATGGGGGAAAAAAAAATCCAAGGTAAGAAGAAACTCCTTTTTTGGACACTTTTATGAACAGGTTAGACAAACATCTGCCAGGAATTATTTACATGCACCTGATGCTGCCTTGAAGAGCAGAGATGGGACTAAATGATCTCTAAAAGTCCTTTCCAGACTGTTTCTTATTTTATTTATGATTCTGTAATCAACATTTAAAGGAGCTTGGCATCACTCCTGTTGAAAATAATGGGAGTTTGCAGTGTGTTCTTAATAGCATTCCAGATTTTCTCTGGAACAAACCAAAGTGGAATTGTATGCATCGTAGCAGAGGGAAGCAGAGCCACGAACTCCAATAGCTGAAAGAAGGGGATAATATATACCTAGCTACATTTGTCACACTCAGTATCTTGCATTACCAAGCTCTTTACAAAGCAGAAGAAAAGTGATGCCTCTTTCAAATTCTGTTCTAAATTGAAGCTGATGGGTGGCCGATGTTTCTTAGGTGTGTGAGTAACCGATGTTAACACATTGTTTCACTTAAATAGAGCATCCTCTAGTCTAAATATTTATGTGAACAAATATTCTTAAATAATCAAAAACCAGTAAATTGTAGGATGTATTTTAATTTCAACCTAACAGACCATATGATGCCACATCTAAATCTCCTCTGTCAATCTGAACAACTCTCTGATGCAGCTCAGGACATGACTCATTCTGTTGCCAGCCATGGTTTGCTGTTTTCCAAAAAAAGCCCCCATAATTTTCACCCTCTCCATGTACAAATGTAAATAGAATTTATCCAAACGATATTTTCCAATAGTTGGCATTTAGAAATTGATAATTACAATCTCCAGAAAATAAAATAAAAAAAAAAATCCATCTGACATTTATATTTATACTTGGATCATTTTATACTTTATGACCAAAATTCCTTTGCTGTTTCCCCAGGAAAAAAAGATGCAGCCTCTTCCTGAACATGGTGTGTTATGCTCTAATGGTTTGTAGTGTAACTTGTTATGCTTTTTGCATATTGATACATTTTCTGGTAACCAAAATATCTCCACAAAAACTGCATCATGTCCTCTCAGCTGCAATGTGCTATCTAAGATGCTTTATCTATTTCCCCCCACGATGACTAATCAGTATTATTCCACTGTGGATAAAGATTCCTGCATGAGTATATTTGACAGGAATCATTTATCTACAGGAAGAATAATGGATTAATCTGCACTTCCCTGGAAACAAAAGAAAACAAACCAAAACAGAGTAACTTATATATTGAGATACTGATCTGAAAATCCATCAGCAAATACTCAAGAAGAGTTCTTTACTCCATCTTTCACTCAAACTTTCCTGATGAGGCAATGCAGGGATATAGAAATTAATGAATGATATTATGCACTAAACCATTCCATGAATGACAGTTAATATTTTTTCTAATACATTTGCAACAATGAATCTAAGAATATCTCAAACGTTAATTCATTTACTCCCACAAATCCTCACAAAGCAGCATTCCCATTTCACAGAGAGCATAAAGAAACACCATCCATCCACTAAGACCTGGGGATCCAGTAAGAGAGCAAGGACTAAACTGTGCTTTGGATACAAGTTCCAGCAGGTGCAAGTCCCAGCAAGTCTCTTTTTCCTTTTCGCTACGAATAACTACAATCAGCCACCTAAAACCTCCATGCTTACCTCTAGTCAGTGAAACCATTTCGCTACAGAGCAAGCTCTGCTGAACACACCGTTGCGTGAATTTGAACTAAAGGAGTAAGAGGAAGATACAGCTGCAAATATAATGGAAGGGGAAGGGTTGAAGGGAAAAAGACAACACAAGCCTGAAGCAGTTATGTGCCTGGAAAAGTGCCCTGAATGATGCTACCAGGGACAAGTCTGAAGCTTTGAACTGCAGTTATGGGTATCCTGCTGGTATATCGCTCTCAGAGGACAAGGATAAGTGAGGTTACCCTTTGATCAGTGAAATCCAAGTGTACTGCCTTATGGGTTTTCCCTACGGCATGGCACTAGATTTTTTAACTCCCACTTACAGTCAGTCACATTCAAAGCAAGCTGAGGAGGCAGAGTAAGTCACAGAAGATACTCAAATCTGCGTATCATTGTATTCTGCCCCATAAGTAATAAATATATAAAAAACCAGAAGGAATTAAGCACAGAATGGGTGAAAAGGGTAGCTACCCTGTCATTCTAAGCTTTCCATGATTATGTCACGTTGAGTCACTCTCAACCCTCAATATAATTTGCCATTGTAATTTTCTTTGTAATCTATCATTTACACCCTAGCATGTTTTGAGCACCTAAGACAAATTTATTGAAATGAAAGATTTGAAAGTGACAAGACTGGTCTTTTTCTGGTACTGCTCAGATTCATGCTTCATGCTTAGCAATTTGGTAAATTCACCTAAAATCAATATTTTTCAGATTCAAAAATTTTAGAAAGTCTAGGTTTATCAGAAGTGATTCTTTTAAAAGTGATTCACATACAGGTACTAGTTTAAAATGTCCCTCTTTTGGATGGATTATTTTGTCTGCCATTTCTCCCTATTAATTAGCTCTCAGTCATTTTCAAGCTCATCTTCTCCAATAAAAAATATGCACATTTTGGTTTGTGACTTACTTGCCAAGCAATAATATCTACAGAAAACTAGCTTAATCTCATTTTGTATTTTCCTAACCTACATTTTTTATGCATTCAACTGATCCTTGGATATTTGTTTGGAATTTCTAAAAACATCCAGTGTCTTAAAAAGCCTGCTTTCATTTTATGGATCTGCTCATTCTATTTGCCTAAACATACCCCTTCTCATTGTTTCCACAAGCCTTTACCTTTGATATATTTTATAAGGAAGATCAGGAAAATCACCTTCCAACTGTTTCTTTTTTAACTTGGATAATTGCAAGCAGGAATAGCCCTGATAACAGAGAAATCCATCTAGTGCAAGTAGTACAGAACGTGTCACGGTGCACCCTGCAGAAAGTGTCAAGCAGCTCTGCAGTCAGGTATGATTCACCAGGGTGTACGAGTTATGACAGCCTTGCTAGGCTCAAACTCATTCCAAAAAGCAGCATTTGGTGGTTTCTACACTCCTCCCTATTTCATGTTCCACAAAATCTTACTCATTTGGATGCACTGTTTAGCTGGTTGTATGTGTAGGCACAGGATAGTGCAGAGAGATGCAAAACTCAGATGTGGGTTTGTACAGATAGGACTGGCCTGGGTTTATTATGTTCTTATAGGAGATGAGCTGACACGCATGTGTGTCTGAACTATATACCTTATGCTTCTTAGTTCCAGAATTACGAAGCAAAACTATCCAAGGCACATAAATAAGAGAAGTTGAGAAGTTGTCACAGTAAAGGAAGATATCATAGCAAGCAACCTGTCTTAACAACCATGAGCTAATTAACAGCAACCCTGGGATCTCAATTGCCTGTGGGTGGTTTGAGTTAATATCTTTGCTAGATCCAGATGACCTTCTTTGGAGGGACATTTCTAGTGATTGCATAGTTACAGGATAGTTAATCCACAACCAGAAAGAATGCAGGCAATAACTGAGTTCATCGTTACAAACTCATCCAAACAAGAAAGAAAGTATCCCATTATGATTCATTATGTTTCCTCAGTCCGCTATTCAATTTTATTAACAGAAATTTTTGAACTTTAAACATTAGGTCTTCTCCTTTCTACTTATAATAGTAATTGAATTTATAGAGCACTGAGAGCAGTTCGTCTCCCATCCTCCATCTTAGAAGTGTTTTACTTAATACTTTTGTGTCCAAAAGCTTTAAACCTAACCTCCCACAGTAGTTGCACACTATTGATTGAAAGGGATTGGATCAAACAATTCCAGAAATTGAGCATCTCAAAACTTGTAAGAAAGATTTTTAAGCAAGAGCTGTCCCTATCATGCTTTTAAACTGCTAACAACAGAAAGCCTTGGCATCCTTCTGTTAACATTTTCCTGAACCACGAATTGCTCATGCAATAGAAACTCACTTGAAATGGCATTAAAGGCTGTGAAGTAAATGTATTGCTGAAGCCTGGGTCTGCAAGGCAGTGTAATTTCAGAAAACACCATAGAGGCTGAAAAGACAGCAGATGCAAGGACTGAATTTAACTATAGATGATAACTCAATTTATTTTCTCTGTAGTCTAGTAACTCAATAAGTCTTTAATGGTTTTGTAAATAAACAGATGGATGCCATCAAATGCCACAGAATGATAAATCTGATTGGTCTCTGTATATTTTTGGATAGCTGTATCTCAAAAATAGACAGGAAAAGCATCTTTCTCGAAGAGTGTGATAAAATAAATGTGGGAAGGTAGATTATGGGCAATTGCATTGTCCCAGTGATGAATGAAATTTTCCATGATGCTATGACTGAGAATTAGGACAGGTCTCAATGTAACTCCTTCTGGTGGTAGATTGTACTGGGTTTACTTCTGTTGATTAAAAAAAGGTGTTTCTTTTCAAGGAATTCAAAGTTAAAGAAAGGAGAAATAGGTGATGGGACACCTGGTGAAAGATTTAAATAATAAATAACCTTATCTTTGAAAGGTTTATGGTTCTAATTTAACTGTAAGCCATCTGCTCCACCTAGTATGTGTTGACTGAATATAAAACCAGACCACCAATTTCAAATAGGAAGGACATTTATCATCTATTGTGTCACTTGCACAGGGATTAGTTCACTTTACCTAATTTTGCAACTCTAACTAGACATCAGTTAAGTGCTCAAAGTTTAACAGCACAGAATTAAAATCATCTGCTTGGCTTTCAGATCGAACATAGCCTAATAAGATGCTCTGTTAAGGTGAAGCTGTACATTCATATAGGCTGAATGCAGCCAAGACAGGCCCTATAGCTGCATAATTTATATGTAAGAAACACTCAGTCTTTGGGTCAATATCAAGCGATTAGAACAAAACACTGCCTAATAACATTATCTGAACAGAAAAGTTTCCACTTTATGTAAAATAAACCATCCTAGTAAAAGATTTCTTCCCCATGAGATTTCTATTAAAAAAAAAATGACAAATTTCATATAACATCTCAGCAAAATTCTCAAGTGAGAACTTCACATGTTTGTTAGCTGCCTTTATAATATTTTCTTTTCCTTTCCTTTGGTGACATATTTCATGTCAAAAGAAGAAAAGCACTCTACAATTTCTTTCAACTACAAGAAAGCTTAGCCTTGCAGAGCGCCTAAGGGTCTGCCCAGGAGACAATCAAATTTGAATACCTAACTTTACAGAACATTTTCTTCTGCTTATTCATTAATTACTTTTCTTTGTATGTACCATCAGCTTACTCTGACTTTCCAAACCTCACCACACCACCTTGTCATCACAAAACAGACAAAAAGAAAAACATCACATGCAGTAACACAAGTACAGGATTTCACAGTCTAAAAATGAAAACAAGACCAAGAAATTACCACTTTGTTTAGAGGAAATGATTACGATGAGAAAATTAGAGCTGTGAGTAGAAAGGGTTCAAAATATTAAGGGGCGCAAGTTCTCCACCCTTTCAGATGGAGCCCATTGTGGGTTCCTAAAGCAGCCCCTGCCACTGAGAAGGTAAGAAGCACAAGGTCCGGGCTACCATAAATCTTGTTCAAACTCTCCAAGGGACAAATCACTGCTAGAAATCTGTCCCTTCCTACATCAACAGAAAAAGCACACTGTGCAAAGTTACTGCTGACCTGGGATAGATTCATCAAGAACAATTCTTGACTCCTCCCTGACTTTCAACAAATATGTTATAGCTCTGCTATACAGAGGCCAACAAACTACTAAAGAAAGGAGCCTATGCACTTTTTTCTATTCAGAAATCCTATGAAAATGGATAAAAAGCATCAAGCAACAAAGGAAGCTGTGTTTAAGAGGTAAAGAAATGTAAGAGTGAAATAGGAATCATGAAACGTCAAAGCTGAGTTAGACCTTGCAAAGATTTATTAAAACAAGCATCTACAGATTTTC
The DNA here is from genome assembly GCF_032191515.1 of Phaenicophaeus curvirostris. Taxonomy (NCBI): domain Eukaryota; kingdom Metazoa; phylum Chordata; class Aves; order Cuculiformes; family Cuculidae; genus Phaenicophaeus; species Phaenicophaeus curvirostris. The sequence continues at coordinate 9,025,165 of NC_091400.1, read as the reverse complement.
ACTGTATAAATAAATAAGTAAAAAGGATGAGTCATTATATACAAACAAATGAGGCAGAGATCAAGTGTTGTCTAGATATTGCCCCAAGAGTGAATTATCTGATGATTTTCAAGAAGGGAGATAATGTCTACCAAAGAAGGTACCATCAACACAGATAATGGAAAGAGGATACGGAAACAGAAAGAACAGAAGTTTTATGCATTGACATCAGGGTAATGAGAACACTAGTTCTGTAAGAACACAAGAAAACAAGGGCTGGTAACAGGGAAATTAATAATCTGTCATGTCAAATGCAGCGGCATACAAATTGAGAACAGTAAATGCTGTTTATTTCATGCTACAAATTGTCTAGATTCAAGAAAAAAAGAATAATTTCGTTCTTTCACTGACCTATTATTCAGACTCAGCTTTAAGATACTTGGCAAGAAAGAATAATTAAAGGCAGGTAAATAGAAAATGGGTTAAAATTCATCAAAGATTATGCCAGATCAACCTGATGGTTTTCTACAATATTAACTAATTTTCTGGGTATGAGCATGTAGAACATTATCCAGATTCGTGAAAAGAATCTTCTAATGTAGGAAATTATTAAAAGACACAAATGTTAAAAGATTAGTACAGAAGTTATGGAGAGCAGATAATGGCATAAGAAGAGAAAAAAAAGAGTAGATTTGAAGAGAAAGAAGGCAGCTGTTGAAGGTATAGCATGGCAACAAGAATCAATCTTTTGACCAGCTTTTTTTAATAATTTCATTAAAGAGCCTGGCATAAAAGTAGGAGTATGCTGCTGAAATTCAATCATGTCAAATATCGGTAAGTAACATCAATACAGAGAAGGCGTAGAATATAAACCAGAAAGAGATTCATGACCTCAAGAACATGAAGAATATAAATGTACCCAGACTCCGCAGAGTGAAATTCAAAGCTATGTATTTTGGGAAGAAGCAGAAACTTCTACAGTGGAAGTTCACTGTTTGATGAAGAAAAGTCAGGCATGGATATAAGAAGCTGGCTACGGAATGACTGAGTTGGAATGGGAAGCAATCATTTTAAAAAAATTAAAAGATAAATGGGATACAGCAAGGAAATGTTTGTGCTGTTGGGCAAAGCCAGATGGGACTTCACGTGGCATTCTCAGTACAACCTGGCCATGGCAAAGTAAAAAAGCTAAAATGACACTGAAACTGGGACAGTGCTACAAAGGTGTTCAGAGGACTGAAGAACATGTTTAAAGCAGATGTCATTTGTCTTGTCATTTTGCCTGGCAAAATGAAGGTGGAAAAGAGATATAAGTGCTGTGTTAAAACATTGTGGGTGATAGGTGTCAGGATGAAAGTAAGCTAATACTTCAGCAGACAGTCAGCAGGAAGAAACTGTTGAAGGATGAGGTTTCTGTTCAGGTTAGAGTGTTCAGTTTGAAGGTTTGGGTTCTAGTGCACCCTTCTTCACAGCCAGAAGATAAGGACCATGAGCATCCATCATTACCTCTACATTTCCCGTCATGAGTAGTTAGCGGAAATCACCAAACTGCCATCTGGATGCAAGCTGAAAATGGCTTAGCCAACCCCCACAAACAGCGGAGGAGATGTACACAACTGTACTTACATTTCACAGTGTTCAGAACTTTTACAGCCTCCTCAGACATTCTCTCACTTCCCTTCTTACAATTAAACTGAAAAAGCCCCAAAAGGAAAAAAAAAAAAACTATTTCTGATACTCTGGAGGAACAGTGATGATTTGATTGAAGAATGAATAACTAGTTGTCAAAGAAATGTTCGTGGTATTTAACATTTTATATTAGTATGTCTCACTTTATTGAGTCCCTCTAGGGCAGGAAATCCAATGATAAAATTGTAAGACATCCACCTCTGCCTCCTCTGTTCTATTCTTTTTTTTTTTTCTTTTAATCCTAGTGTATAGCTCTATAGAACACAATTCTTACTGTCCAATCAAGAAGTTGCTTTTGCCAAGACTTGTAGAGGACACATTGCTAACATTATACCACATGTTCTTCATGCCCTTTTCAATGAAATTCTTCAGATAATAACAGAATCAAAGTTCTAGAATGAAGTAAAAACTAATTATTAACACCACCAATTAAAATTCTTTAAAAGATCAGACAAAAATCCATATCCACCTCATTCTCTTTCACTTACAAAGTTTACTATGCCAAGAACCTCAGTGCTTTTCAGGTAGACTTTCCCCTGCAGGTTGCAAAAATAATTGCTTTGGGTTTGAGCTGAAGCAGGAGGGGTGGTGGCTACCGAGTCTTATTATCTGCTTTGTTTTTGCTATTTCCATAAATATTTTTTAAGTAATTCTCAGCACCATCTGCCACTCAGCACTGTGTTCTTTTCACAGTGTCAATACTATAAACACAGTCTGCTCCCTTATTTGATGCAGTGCAGAGGAATGGAATTAAGCAGAAAATAGTCACTCCAAAAATAGGCCTTACTATTTAAAAGAAAGTTATTCCTTCAGTAAAATGATCTCCAGAATAGATTATTTCGGCTTCCACCAAGTCTTAAGGAGTTATTTTGCTAAGCATCTCCAGTTAACTAAAATCAAAACTTTGGATTTTACTTTTTTTTGAGATCATGGCACTTGATAAAACAGTCTCTCAGTGTCAGTAAGCTCATGTTACTGCTTAATATAGTAATTAGCAGTTTAGTTTTAGTTACAGTCATTAAACTCTTATGCAGATCATTTTGATTTTCCTCACACAATTTTAACTTCTTCTATTTTTGAGCATTTAACTGGCATCATATTAGTAACTAATATGGAATATTCCTCAATACAATTACCAAAATTACAATCTAGTCATGCTTTAGGTTAGAGAGAGGAATTAAACTCAGCCTTCACACCATCTAAACAGTAGAGCTTAACTGTTCCTCACTCAGTATTTTAAAATATTCCACCTTCTAGTTAAATGAATAATTTTCATTGGAAATGGGTCTGGGTTGGAAGGGACCTTAAAGCCCACCCAGCTCCATGCCCCTGCCATGGGCAGGGACACCTCCCACTGGATCATATTGCTAAAAGCCCCATCCAACCTGGCCTTGAAAATTTCCAAGAATGAAGCATCCACTGCTTCCCTGGGCAACCTGGGCCAGTGTCTCACCACCCTCACAGGAAAACACTTCTTCCTAAGATCTCATCTAAATCTCTCCTCTTTCACCTTAAAACTGTTGCCCTTCATCCTGTCCCTGCACTCCCCAATAAAGAGCCTCTCCCCAGCTTTCCCATAGGTCCTTTCAGTGCTGGAAGGTCTCAATAATGTCTCCATGGAGCCTTCTCTTCTCCAGGCTGAACAACGCTAAATGCACCTTTCAAAGGAGCATGTTCAGCCACACACCTTTGCAAGCTGAGCCATGTGAATTGTCACCGTGACTTCCATCATGGAAGCATTATTCATATGATACCGACATATAATCTTTCCTGGAGACAGCTTTGTTTTTTTCTAGAAATGGTGAATAATATGGCACTATAAACCCTATTTTGATTTTGGCCCATATAAAATGTTGGACTCACCCCTGTATTTTAACACAAGCTCTAGACCATCCACACTATTTTGCTGTAATACATAGTTTGGCTTATTTCCATATGACACCTCAGATAAGATGAGATTTATTATTTAATAGTGGTAGTCCTGTTATTTATGATGGATGGAAGTGCCCTTTCTAGGGATATCGAGAGGGGGCTTTGCTCAGTGTTTTCATAATACCTTCCCTGTTTACGTGTCACTTTATCTAAAAAGTATTGTTAGGTTATAAATAAAAAGCCTACTTCTTTAGTGCACCAATAAAAATTCATGTCAATAAAACACCAAGTAAGGAAAATAAGCCAATAGTCTGTCTCCAAAATTGCAAAGATAGAGACATGACACACAGTCTAGAGTGGCAGACTGGTACAGAACATAACCCAGGATAACGCAGAGAAATATGTTTAATTAACTAAACATGTAGGATGCCCAGATACTACTTTGAGGGAACTAATAAACTCGCCAGGAAAAAAACAGAATGCAGAACTATGTTCTGTTTTCTTTAGATTTATATCTTTTCACTGATCTCCTTTTCTCTTTTTCAATATCACTTTTTTTTGTTTCTAAGTTTAAGAGTCTGGTTATCTTCCCATTTCTACCCCTACTCCACACATTTTTCCTCCAACATTGACTATGCACAGCCTTTCTTTGCTAGAAGCTGCTGTATATAAAGTAATCAGAAGTCTCACTTCTAAATGAAGGAATGAGAGAAATAAAGCCTTTTAATATAAGTTCAGCATCTCTTCTCTAGGTTAAGCTCTGTGTTTTCACTGCTTCTCTTCTGCTCAGTTGAAGGCTTTGTTTTTGTCAGTAGGTATCAGTCCATCTATGCCTTCAAAATGCTGTGTGCAATATATAAATACTTAATGTCACATTCTATATAGCATGAAATATATACTCAGCATTAAACAGATACCTTGCCAACACTCCTCTCTACTAGCTACCTGACATTACTCTATTACATACAGCTCTTGAAGTCATAAGTTATTGTTTTCCAGTTTGAACAGAGACCACACAAAGGACGAGCAAGATTAATGACCTGGCCTAGTCCTCTGCTCTAAAGGAGAAGTAAGTCTCAAGCTCCCATTTTTTTCCTCTTTCCAAGTAAGAAAGGACCTACGAATACCTGAAATACTGTACCAGAATATGTACTCCTGAAAGACAAGGGGTTAAGTTGTTCTTTGGAAATAACCTCTGAAGTTCACCCTTGACTCTTCAGCTTCACTACTACTTAGAGTGAGGAGCTTTTCCATAGGTGGATATATGGTGGATACAGGGATATGCCTGCTAATGTAGAATCACATTCAGATGTTTCTCTGTATTTCTTTTGCCTTTGCCCTTTGAGTATATGAGAAACGCTAGACCCCTCCACAAGTACACATAGGCCTTTAATAATGGGTGCTCCATATGTCACACTGTACAATTCAATTTCTATTCTCTTATTAACTTTTTCATTAATTAGTCTTGTATTATCACTCCTTTAGTATCCTGCCTTCCAACATGAGAAAAGACCATAGGAAATTCACAAATAGACATAAGATCTGTGCTTACAGTAATCATCTTCTGTACATCTTAACTACAGTATATTGTCGTCAATATCTTTAATGTTTTTCTATAAGAAAATATTTACTTAACTTGCAGCCCTGCTGACTTTATTTGCAAGTATGAAGGGAGTGAGCAAGAAATGATTTTGCAGCAGGTAGAAATTCATGGGATTTACTCAGCCTTGGTGTGTGCCTTCAACTATTTCACTGCATACCAAGATAAGTATGCACATGAAATCATTCCACTTATGCAAAACCCTAACCTGTGATTTGGTTTCCAAGGGTCAGAACAATTGAGTAATATCATAAAATAAAAATCTACTAAAACTATTTGTTACTTCATATTTATACTAGAGAGCCTTTCATGATATGTATTACCATTTATTGCATTTTAATCTGAGAAAATTAGAAATAGAACCAAGAAAGCTTTGTTATTGAAGATCCCCATCCAGAGCTAATTGTCTTGTAGAACACTTAATGAGTCGTTATGCATTATGGTAGTGTGTACAGGGAAGGCAGATGGCATGGTAATTTTATTGATTCTGTGATCCTACTGTAGTTTGCTGATTAAGTAGGATTGAACACCACAGTTAGTGCAGCCAGAATTACATGAAATTCTGTTTTGATTCAAGGATATCAGAAAGTAACTTCTAGATAGCACTGTTGGAGAGGCCTGGCAAACATGAAATTTTTCTACCTTCATTTATATTTGTAGCAATACAATATTGCATGCTGTCTTCCAGGACGTACATTCCACAACTTCCACTACAGAATTATTTCCACTGAAATTGCTTATCAGTTACTATATATTACTTAGTTCTTGATTTTAATTCATAAATGTTCTTTTAACTATTAAGTTAGATTTATCTCACCTAGTCATAGACATCTAGATGTTAAACATCCTCTGTGGTTTAACAGAGAGACACTCGCATACACACACCTTCAGAGACCATTCAGCTCACAGTCTTAATAGCAAAGCACCTCTCCTGGGTGCTCTACCACTTTTACCTGCTTGGTAGATAGGGAAATTTTGCAGTGTGAAAGTAACATAACCTGTAAATAATTCACAAATTACATCCTTTGGTTCTGAATTATTTTGAAATGCTCTAATCTTCTAATTTCAATGCAACAAAACCAATGCAAGTATCATAGAGTTTTATAAACTTATTGTACAATACCTTGTTACCTTAAAGTGTGGGACTGAGCTGGCTTTAATAATAATAATGATGATATGATCACAGTTCTTTTAAAAGAAGAGTTTGTCATACTAACAAGCTATTCTTTCTGCATTGCCCAATATATAACCAGAGCTGTATGAAGACCTCAAAGGAGTTATTCTTGGTCTTTCCACTGTGAGTAATTCATTGGCACCTTTTTCTGCATTAAATAATTAATATGTTATCCTCTTGTTAATTTTTATTTTTATTGTCTAGCTTGGGTTCTTTTTCAATACCCTTTGAGATGTATAATTTGGTTCTTTCTAAAGGTCTGGTTGCAGCTGCTCTCGTTTTTAGATCACCTTTGATATTAGGAAGAGTTTAAGCTATTTAAAGCATGGGGTCAGACATTACAGCAAGAATAGATGATCTCTAGCTTCCAACATGTCACAAAATCTTCAAGAAATATGTATATCACATATTATAATCTGCACATAAATGCTTGAACAAGTGATTTTTCTGATATGCGCACACATTGATACGTGCATATTAATAAACACATGAATTTTTCTGAGAACTGATTTTTTTTTTAACCTAGGAATCCGTTAACTCTAGTAAGATACAGCCAATGGGGCAACTAAAGAATGAAGAAAACCCATGTTCTATCAGTCAACCAAAAATTGAGAAATTTAGTTTTTATTACTGCTAAATGTCCTTAACATTTTTCAGTGATCATTCTAATCTATTATGTGTTTCTTGTTTCTGCCTTAATCCAAACAAAGTTTCATTTAAAAACAGTTGTTACTTTTAAGAATTACCATTGAAGTGTTAGGTTCCTCTTAAGAACTTATACCTAAAAGGAAATGTAAGGTCTACTGTGCTAGACCTAACCTGCTACGTTGATAACATTTATTAACTTCCCAGATTTTCAGGATGTTTAATTCTCCAAAAAGTTCCTTTTCAAAGCATGTCACTATGAATAGTGGCCTTTTCATCTCAGCAAACTCATTTTTATCAGTATTTCATCTGAATCTATACCACAAATCTGTACGAAACTTAATTTATACTGCATATTATTTTTAAGCAGTTTAATCCTGTCAACCTCACTGTCACTTGCATACTTCTAGGATTAGCACTTAGAACCAAATAATGCTGTCAAAAGCCTGTAAAGTTCTGATCATTTTCTGCAGGAAGTAGACAGCACTCATTTCTCCACTGGGACATATGGTCTCTCCCAGAGAAGTTTTTGCCTTGCATAGCCTTTGGCCAAAGCCCACCATCTGTAGTTTCAACTTTTCTTCCAGATGCCGATAAAGGTGAAGTATAGAACATATGTTGCAGAAAGGGTAACCTTTACATTAGTTTGTGGGTTTGGTTTTTTTAATATTCAGAGATACTTTTCAACAAAATATTTGTTAATGTAAACCTTTGAAACAAGTAAAACACACAGCTGATTGAATTCAGATCTTAAAAACACAAGAATACAACTCTAACAAGTCCAGCAGAGAGTAAACTAGTTAACTGTGGAAAGAATTAGCTTTCTTGATTATGGAGAAAAAGTAATGCAGAACACTACAGGCATTTCCTTCCTATACTTCATACATTATGTATTTAAGAAATGAAACCTCCGGTCTCTCGTTGAGAACTGAGAATCAGTATTGTTGATGTATCATTTACACAAATATGTTTGAGACACAGTCAGTTTTATCCTAGAATGATCCCAATGAGCTTGAAGATGGTTATTTGCAAGTAGCAGAGGATTCCAAAATTACTTGGCGAGACACAATTACCAAACACACTCCTTCCATCCACCTAAATATCATTGTTTTAACCTAGCTTAGGTCATAAGGGAAACCAACTGCTTAGCAAACATATGCCTGCTACACAAAGCTTCCACATCATTTCAAATAACCTGGCACAGTTCACAACGTCTGCTCCCAGGAAGCCCAGGAAAGAAGCAGCAGGTAGTGCTGCAGGACAGGAATGAAGTGAATCACTAGATCTACTGGTATGCCAACAAACTTGCATAATTGCTTCCACCTAGACTACGCATGGTTACATACAGTGAAAGCAATCCAGGAGTACCAAAATTCATTATACACAAGAAAAAAACCACAATTATAGCAGTATAATCTGATATAAATTAATGGTTAAATCAGCACAGTTACATACACCAAGCATTACTGTTTGCTTTTGGCCCTAAATGAAGTGAAAATTGTGAGACTAAAAATTTTAGATATATTTAAATACTAAATGGCTGACCAATACCATAATAACAAAAGGAGGAACAGCACTTGAAATATAAGCCTGTGAAGCCAATGGAAGGCATAGTAATAAGAGGATGGAGCAGAACAGCAGGACGTAAAACTTGTGAAAAAAAGGTGTTTGCTTTCATAGATTGAGAAGCATTCAAAATGACACATCTGCTGGGTGGTTGAACCCAGCTCCTCATTCAAAAAGTCTATTCCATCCACGTTTTACACATAGCAAAGAACAGCAATTACGTTAAAAAAACTTCTATATAGTAAATAGAAGCTGATTATGAAGAAACTCGATAAATACATTTTTACTGCCAAAACCCACATCACAGGTAAATTTGAAAACAGAAAAAACAAGCTCCAATTTCAACAATTACTTTTAATTTCCTTTCATAATGTTTTTCTTTGTTGTGTGACTATAAACACCTTAGTTTCTTTTTCATTTCCTTAAGACATGAACAGGGAATACGTAAAACATCCTTCCTCCTTCATTGCTCTCTTCAGAGCACTTATATACTTCTTCCAGGAAATGTATTTGACAAAACATCAAAGCATCAGTAACACTTTTATTTCCACAGCACTTCCAGAAATTATATTCCATGCAATAAACAGCATTTTAAGAACTGAATTGACACCTCAGGACTCAGCAGGGGGCAAAAAAAAGTATAACTTCCCTCCCCCTCAAAAAATGAACTAAAATCCCCAAATAAATAACAGGCAGTCATCGGGCCAAAGGGAGAAGAAAGAACACTCAGCTGAGCTTATTTCCAGCATAAGTCAACTGACTTTGCCCCCATCATCATTACTCAATACTTTTTAATCTCTTAAATGGATTTTTGAAGGTTAAAAGGATATCTTTTTGGCTTTCAATAATAAAAGTTAGTCTTAAAGCATATTTCCTGGATTAAGGGAGTATTTTTGGGCACATACCACGCAGCTTCCTGCTCATTACAAAGGTGTTGATTTTGGCAACAGCGCCAGTGAGTCCTGAAATAGTAAACTGATCATCTGGGCGGCGCCAAATTACTGTCTCAACTTTGTTGTCAAGACCATTTTGTATCACATCTCTGCAGGTAATTACTTAAATAATTAAAAAGTGTATTTAGGTACCTCCTGTTTAGGAAGTATTTTATAAGAATGGCTATTTAGCATAGATCAGATAAGGTAAATTACCAGAAATGCTTCCAGACAGTGTAAATGCTTATTTAAAACGAGCTGGGATCATTTCCAAAGTGAACACCTTCCTAATGGAGTACACATGTCCACTCATACAATCCCAGGTTTCATCCAATAGGCATTCTGGGAAAAGGTAATATTTCAATTGAGTCCTGGTCAGCACAACATAGGTATTTGTGGTGTAAAGGAACTTAACTAGAAGTTAGTGCACTAAACATAAAAATGAACTGAAAATACTCACTAGTATTCCCTGTGAAGCTTCATTTACAGCAACTTGAACAGAAACTCTAAAAGCGTTTCCATCTGAAATTCTTTTTTCCTACAAGACTAGGCTGAAGAATGTTGGCATGCACACACATTATTTCAGGAAGTGCTAATGAGACATCGTTGTCCACCAGCCTAGTGTGATCACCAGATTTTTTATTTGGGATACGACATCAAAAATACTACATTTTCCTAGGGAGGAATAACCCTTTGAATCAGGACAGGTTAGAGGCTGAAGGACCTGGGAATCCTGGTGGAAAACAATCTATGAGCCAGCAATGTGCCCTCATGGCCAAGAAGGCCAATGGTATCTCAGGATGCATTAAGAAAAGTGTGGCCAGCAGGCTGAGGGAGGTTCTCTTCCCCCTTCACTCTGCCCTATTGAGGCCCCATCTGGAGTCCTGTGCCCAGGTCTGGTCTCCTTGGCTCCAGAAAGACAAGGAACTACTGAAGAGTCCAGTGGAGGCCACAAAGATGACTAGTGCACTGAAGCACCTCTCTTATGAGGAGAGACTGAGACACCTGAGTCTGTTTAGCACGGAGAAGAGAAGACAGAGGGGGCCTCACTAATGCTTATAAATATTTAATGGACAGGTCTCAAGACAATGGGGCTAGACTCTTCTCAACAGTGCCCAGAGACAGGGCAAGGGGTAATTGGCACAAACTGGAACACAGAACGTTCCACCTGAACATGAGGAAAACCTTTTTTCCTGTGAGGGTGGCAGAGCACTGGAACAGGCTGCCCAGGGAGCCTGTGGAATCTCCTTCTTTGGAGACATTCAAACCTGCCCACACACATGCAACCTGCTCCAGGTGAACCTGCTTTAGCAGAGGGCTTGGACTAGATGAGCTCCAGAAGTCCCTTCCGACTCTGATCATTCTGTAACTCCGTGAAATTCTAAACAAAAATTCCTCATTAAACTTAACATCAGCTTGACTGTGTAGTTTCTTGTATTCATGTGCTGCACCATTATTTTGTATCTGTGTGGGTACATTTGTCCAAGTAACCTGCATTGCACGAGGACAGACATGACACTCACCAACACAAGACTTACCTGACTGACCAGGGGGTGGAACTCCTGATGATCCTCTGGGCAGACATAAAAATACCGTGAGGACTGCAGCTCTGTTTCCTGAACATGGCTCAATGGCAATCGGTTTAGGAGCACCCTGAAAAAGGAATATAACTATGTAATGTCTGAGATTTCCTTTACATTTTTACTTGTACTACATTAATTTATTTTAAGATCTGCTGTAACAGTAGAAAGATATCTTTCCTATATAGTTCTTTGATTTTTGATTGTCCTATCCCCGATAACTGACTTTAACAGCCCACACTGCACATCTAACCAAACAGAAAAAATGAAATTAACATAAAGGCAACAAAATTATACTTTCGATTTTATAGCTGACTAAATTTAGTGATATGAACCTCTGAAAGCTCAAAGAAAATGGCAAAACCTTTTGGTATACACACTAGTGTCTTAAATACCAGAATGTCCTCTAATCTAATAAGTACCCATGAGAAAGGACAGTGCTTCAACAGCATCCATTAACTTGCCCTCCCAATGCCAAAACCATAAAATGAGAGCAAAATCAATAGTATACACAGAGTTTCCCAGACCTGTAGGTCTGCCTTCTCCATCTGTCCTGATAAGCAAATTATTTCTTTGAGATAGGACCCTCCTGAGTTTTTTTGAAACAGGTGTAGTGTTTCTACATTTAAATAAACCTAGAAAGTTTCAGAAAATGTCTCCTGTGCATTCATCCTCGTACTTTGTCTTACATAAAACTGTGGTAAAAATGGTTTTGCTGGCAGGAGGTACATGTTGTTACCAAACATTTATCTTTTATTAACTATATACAAGGTCCAACACAGAAAAAATGGAGACTAATCCTATAGTTCAGGAACCAAGAGTGGGAAGGAAGAGACAAAGATATAGTTATAGAACATGTGCTATCCTGTCATAGTGAGACAAGGCTCAACTCAATCTTTATACTCTGTACAAGTGGACGTGTGTTCAAAAACAGCCATTTTCTTACCATCAGTTGGAAAACGTCAGTGTGCAAGAGTGAACAGCAAGTTAACATGACAACAATGTACCAGCCCACAACGCTTTATCTGTGAAGCAGTTTTTAGGTAATAACAAGATCACTGCGCCTGAGCACTCACCCTATTCCCAGACATAGCTCCCTATAATTTCTGCTTATTCCCAAAGACCAAGTCCGTGCTCAAAGGAACCCATTTTTTGTTGTCAGAAGACGTGAAAACAAAAAAGATGAAGATTCTCAACAGCCTATCAGAAAATGATGTGTAGACTTGCTTTGAACATTGGCAGCATCATATGCAGCTGTGCATCAGCTCAGAAGGGAACTATTTTGAAGGTGATTGTAGTTAATTTTCTTAATTTGTTAAGTAAAAAGAATCAAAGGCACAGTCTCAACTTTTTTTGTGTTGGACCTCATAGATCTTTTAATTTGCATCTAGCTTTCGACTAAATGATTTGCTGCCACGCTGTTTTCAAGTTACCAAGACTGAGGACACTAGGAGCTGGAAAAAAGCAGAGCAGCCTGCAAAGCCATAGAAGAATAAGTTTCTAATGTCACGATTTACAATGCTCCTGTATATACATGTTTCCCTATTTTGTGCTCACTAAGAGATAGGCATTTCACTTAGGAGAGCTTAAACGTTTTGTCAAGCACTGAAGATATTTCTAAAAACATTAGGTCAAAATTAGCATAAGCATTTGTTTCTTTTTGTTGTTTGTAAATTTTTAGAATGTCTGTCATGTTCCACGGCAAAATACAAGTTTGATGTTTTGATTCAAAATTCAAAGCCATGAGACTTTCCATTTACATAACAAAATGCAATGTATATATAAATGTCAACTGATACAAATATACTAAGAAAAATGATACTTTGGCCAAGTTTAATACACTACAAAGTACTAGATATAAAGAAAACAGAGGCGTTTCCATCATGTAAAGCAATTATGATTTTCTATTTTTCTACCTCCAAGTAACAAACATTTATTATTGCTCAGTGAAGATAAGGAAACAGGGAACACAGCAATAAATTTAACATCAGGTAAATATACTTAGTTTTTACTTTATGGCCATATTTGAAATATATTTCTGTAGATTTAGGTGAGGTGATAGAATTAAAAATAACTTGGGTGAGGAATGTCACCAAATTTAAAATCGCCGTGACATAATGAATGACAACTTACATTCACTGAAACTTTACCAAATGTTTAAACAGAAATTTGAAACCTCCAAAGCTTCAGCCAAAAAAAAAAACCCAAAAAACTTTAAAAACAACATAAAGATTTTCTAAACTCAGTGCACTGGATTTGCAGCATTTAATAATATTTTTTTTATAATGTATTAGCTCAGCGTACAGCAAAGGAACAGATGAAGAGAAAAGATTCTGAACTAGTGAAAGCTGGCATATATTTATGCCATGGACCTATTATCAACAAAACATTTAGACATTGCTAGATGGTATCATTCTACACTAAAAGCAATGCAGAAAAGGGGGGGAACAGAACAAGAACCTGACTAATATTAGCAACACTGATTTCACATTCACAAAAGTATTATGAGTGGATTGTTGAAAAAGAAAGGCGTGAGAAAATTTTCTTTTTAAGGTTTCTGTGACTTACACGTGTTGAAGGGCAATATAACAATAACCATGCAAAAATAATGGTAATTCCTCCGATCATAATATTTACTATAGAAAAGGGCCTTGATAAGATCATTCAGATTAGCAGCCAGTCTGTGCCCTAGGTGGCTTAAATTAATCAGACATGCGTAGGCATTGAATGATATAATATAAACATAACATAAAATAAACATAACATACAAAGATGGATGGCAGTCCAGCTTAGACCTCGCTACCTGCAGCACTTCCAGTTGTCAAAATCTTAGGCTTCCCAACTGTCACACACTCAAATCGCTCCTGTTGGACCTAAATACACACCCCTGCATTCCAGCAGTCCTACCTCTATCTCTCTTCCTCAACTAAACAGACAAGGATGCAGCCCCAAGATAGCTAAGTTCATCTCACTTCAACCATGAGCTCCCTACCTCACCCTGCACTGGCCCTGCTCCTGTATCTTCTGTGCAAAACAGATTTTCCAGTTCTAGGAAAGTTCCTGCAACAGACGCTGTTAATGGAACAGACCAGGTGCTCTTCACGTCCATGGACAGAGTGCCATTAACTGCAGAGGTGGTTTATCAGTGACTCCCATGTATGGACTAATATGATAAATAGATTTTACAAATACCTTTGCATTTAGTATGATTGACCATCTTTGACTCTATACTAGAACAGCAGCACCCGAATCCTAATACAGCATTTACAATTAAAATAGTTGATATTACTGATGCAAGCAGCAATAATATTTAAGTCATCTTTACTAAGTCATCACAACAGCAAATCACATAACAAGATTCCTTTCTATTTGAAAAAGTAGGCAAGATGAAATCTTCATTTCAAAATGTAATTCAGAAAATAATTTATGCAGCCACACAACTGAAAGGAACAAATTTACCATTGTGCCTTTTTAACTTAGTAAATAATTACTTTATTATAAATCAAAATGAAGATATTTTCTATTGCTGTGTAACATAAAGCCTCTCATTAACAGGCCCCATCCCCTTCTGTTTGAAGTGTATACTAAAGCTTTTCAAGACAAAATTGAAGAAAATTACTCCTGATAAATATTTTTAGAGGACATCATCCAAAAATCAAATACAGTAAGATTTTTATATTTGTACTTATTATTTGCTCCTTATAGAATGTTAGGTGTGAAAAAGCAGATGCTTTATCTTGCCTCACATCATTCAGATTCACTAGCAAAAAAACCATGGAAGCATAGAGCAAATGATAATAATTTAGATACCCTAAGGTCTGTCAGTTGTTTAAAGATAAATACATAACCATGAATCAAAGTTCTTTCACAGCAACATAACATGTTCTCTGAAATGTGCCATTTATCATGCATTTTCCACGGGTTTTTTGGAAGAGATAAGGCACATGTTTGTTTGCCCAAAGCACTTAGCTACCATGATTTACTTGCTTGAATTATCTTACCTCCCTCCCCCGTACAGAAAGTGACTTACGTTTTTGCCAAGAAGCAAAAACGACAATCACAGAGTTAATAAAACTTTATCAGTGGAGGACAGAATAACCAAACACTTCCTTATTAAACAACATTTTTCTCTTCTATTCCTTTTCTTCCACAGACTATGACAGAGAGAAAGAGGTATGTCAGCTGGGAAGGTGAAACAGAAAGGGATAGAAACCAGGAAGTAATAAAAGGATGAAGGAACATATATTATTGTTGATAGTGAGAAGAGTATGTCAGTGGATGTAGAAAGAAGAAATAAGTGGAGAGGGAAGGCAGTAAATCAGAGAATAAAAGAAAAAAGAAGAGATAAGGTTTTATCCACAATTTAAATGCGTAGTCATAACTTTATTCACAGAAAACAAGTGTCAGAAGTCATCTTCCTGGGGTCCTAGATTTTTATCAGAGAAAAGTTCGACATTCTTCAGATTTGTACCCCTGCACTTGGTGCTGGTGGGGATGCACCTCGAATCCTGTGTTCAGTTTTGGGCCCTTCACAACAAGGACATTGAGGAGCTGGAGCATGTCCAGGGAAGGGCAACAGAGCTGGGGAAGGGGCTGGAGAACAAGTGTTAGGAGGAGTGGCTGAGGGAACTAGAATTATTTCGCCTGGAGAAGAGGAGGCTGAGGGGAGACCTCATTGCTTTCTGCAGCTCCCTGAAAGGAAGTTGTATTGAGGTCGGTGCTGGTCTCTTCTCCCAGGTAGCAAGGGATAGCATGAGAAGAAATAGACTAAAGTCGCACCAGGGGAGGTTTAGATTGGATATTAGGAAAACTTTATCAAAAAGAGTGGTGAGGCATTGGAACAGGCTGCTCAGGGAAATAGTGGAGGTGCCATCCCCTGAGGTTAAAAAAATGTGTGGATGTGGCATTTCAAGACATAGTTTAGTAGGCAAAATGGAGCTGGGCTGAGGTCTTTTCGAACCTTAATGAATCTCTGATTTTTTTTCTGTAAGTCCTGCAAAGACTTAGACAAAGTCCAGCCGCCTGGGTGGCTTTGTGAGGAATTATTAAGCTTTGGGAAGATTCTTTGCTCACCCTTGATCTGTTGCTATAGGAAACGAATTTTGACTTAATTTTTTTTTTTCCTATTCAAAGAACATGGTAATACTACTGTTCCTGGCATAAAAACAAATGTCATCGTATTCACACCTCTATTAAAAAAATTTCTGCCTAAGTAACTTAGCACATCTGCTTTATAGTGACAAGAAAGTAACAAAACAGGTTTATTTTGTTATTTAAGTATTGAAAAACCCAACAAATCTTGCATTGTGTTATTTGGCTATTTAGGAATAGCACAAATGAGCATCTTTAAGACTCCAGACCAAAAAGCAGGTGGCTGGCGTATTCCATCGCTCTTGGAGGGCAGGATGGGCCACAGAAGGCAGCAGCATGAAGAGGTGAGAAGTGCAGGGGAACACAACGATGAATAAAGGGACATTCATTGATGGGCTATAAGAGTTCAGATTTTCTTTGGGGGAAATGCATTGAAGCTTCAGCATTGATTTGCATCTATCAATGAAAACAGATAATACTGTGAATATGGGAAGATGAAAAGCATAAAGTGTTTTGACCCTATCTGTATTCCAAGAAGCGGTGTCTCACAGAAGTGCTGTAAAAGTTTGGATTTTCAGTACAAAGTAATAATCTCTCTGTATTTTCCACTCAGCATTCTAAGTCAGGGACATGCAATTTTAGAAAGTGCATTATTATACCCTAAGACAAATAGATCACGTAAGACTAAATGGCTCCAAACTCATGCCAAAAAAGCAATTAGAAAATTGAATCAAGGAATTAAGGATTAATGTGAGCATGTTACACCTGTCAGCAGTAATAAGTATTTTGACAAGAACAGAATAAAGTTTGACAGTGTGCACAAATACAGATCTGATATATAAATCAAGTATTAAGATGCAAACAACTATGCATTAATCACTGTAATGTTTCCTAACTAAAATGGTCTTAGTACCGCTTACAAGAATTCATTATAAATTAAGCAACTTATCTTTGTCTTAAAAAAACCAGCTCAACTTATAATTTTTATTTTAGTAATAAATGATGCTGATTTAAACTTAGTTTTTAATCATATTATTAAAACAGAATTAATCTGGTGAATTCCACGTAAACTAAACTTGATGGCGTGGCAAATAAACAATCAAAACTGTTGTTGTGAGAGGATTAGTACCTGGCTTGGAATGTAAATAGCCACTTTTCTGGAGTTCAATGTGCAAGATTTCAGAGGGGTAGAAGAAAACAACAAACAAGACTGTCCTCTGAAGAGGTAATGAATGGAGAAAAAGAGGAAAGGTAAAATTTAGACTGTTATATTACAGCATTCACTTCTTAGCTTCTCCTAGCTTCAGGTTTCTTTCCTGAACACTTCGACTATTTTCTGGCTTTCTTGATTTATTTGTGATAAGAAAGTCTCAGATTCAGAAAAGCACTTGAGTACCCAAGCTGGATTTAGTCAAATTCAGATATCTATGTGTAAAAAAATCCTTTTAATCTTTGTTTCAATATTAAAATTTTCCCAAAAGCTGAAGATCTCATCTCCCTGCTCAGGCCCATCCTGGTCTGTCTTATTTCCCACTCTGGATTCTATGGCATGTCTGCAGCTTCCCTGCATACTCATACAGCTTGATCAAGGTACCTGTTTTAGAAACACATTATCCAATGAGGCTTTACAATACAGCTGTAGCTACTTTCCTTTAAAAAATTGTTGAAGGCAACGGTACTCTGTCACAGAAGGAGAATTTTTCCCGGTTTTCCTATTCCGCTTTTACTAAATGTTTATTTGAGGCGAAATACTCTGACCTATCATTATAGATGCAGAGTAAAATGCTATGATTGCTGTCACCATTTTCAGTGCAGTAAAGGAAGACTTCAGCAGTGCAAAGGAGGAAAAGAAAATTCACTCTCTCGAATTCACAGAATTCCATTGATATCTATTTTTGGTGGTTTCTTTGACCATTTTCCTGGAGAACCTCCAAATGTGCCTAGCACAGCGATCCTGCCAAGAGAATGAGATGTAAGACTCCCACCTGTAGCCAACCTGCATCATATCCCTACCTGGCTTTCTCCAGAGTCATTTGCTAAGAGAATCAAAACCAACAGTAAGATCAGAGGAATGAAGAAACACTGTCTGCTCCTCCCACCAGAAGGCTTTGACAGCACCCACTGCTGCTCTAAGGAGAAACTGGAACTTCTTCTAGAGTGCTGAAACTAAGGCAATGCCTTGGAGAGAAGCAAGGACCGTAATCGGTACTGCTCTTTTCCTAGACTAACAGTGTTAAACTGCATCATTATTCTAGATGTTTGGTATATATTAGCTAATGTTCATTAACATACTTTTGAATATGAGCTTCCAACCAACCTGAAAGTTTTGACAGTAGTCTCCACAGATTCATTCAATAAGTAATGAACCTTAATGACAGTGCAAAAGGCAAAAAAAACCCAAACCAATAAAACAGCAACAGAATAAATAAGCAAGGCTGGAGTTCTGAACATTGCTTCATGGCTGGCATAGGAAACACAGTTCTGCATATGACTCTAGGGTTTTACTGAAATTATAAGCATCCACTAAAGATTTTCAATTAATTCATCCTGTAAAGTTTCTCTCCTGCAATTAGTGAGTGGAAAGCTTTACCTCATTTAAACCTACAAGAACGGCCCAGAGTCTGAGTGTCCTCAACGCTTCAGGCTTCTACATTGCACTTTCTTATGCCTGAGGATTTTTCCAGCAATTTCTAACTTTGCTTTATGAGGTCCTGTTAACCTGTGCGAGGTACATAACCACTTTACCTGCAACAGTAAAAGCTGGAGAACATTCTGGTGTACCTTAAAATTCTTCCGCCTCTACTGAAAGAGACTTGAGGTAATTGCCTTGCTTTCGTGACTGAGTCATCCATCCAGCACTGATTTACTGGGAGGACTCTACCAATTCTATTTGACCTTGAGAATGATCCAGTTTTCCCTGAAAATTTCTATAACATCTAACGGAGCCAGGAGGCTTATTGATAACATAATGCAACTTGACCAAAATTACACTAATATTTCTTACATTTTTAATAGTGACTTATCTTTCCACAGTAATTTTGCCCCGTTGAGTTAGCAGACTATAATTCTCCATTAATATCTTTGTTTCAAAATAGGCATGGAAATCTTAGAATACATTGTTGGGGTTTTTTTCCTTAAGAAAAATGGAGAACTAACAATAAAAACACATTATGATTACCAAGCTGTGATTACGGCCTCAGTGAGCAAAGCTCATTGTTATCCTTCAAGTTATTTTCTTACCTCCCTATCTCGTATCAACTTGCAGTGATACGCTGCATTCTTTTTTGCGTTCTTTTCTGAGTAGAATGGGGCTGTTAGTTATCAAAGATTATGTATTGATGTTAAATTTATGTATTAATCTGAAAATGTTTATGCCCAGAAGAGATGTATTTTTATTATAAGAACTATATTTATGTGCAAACTTATTCAGTTAATCTAGTAAGAGACTTTGTTTCAAACCCTAATACTATGCTATATAGCATTTCATTAGCAAGAGAGTTATGAAATGACATTCTGATTAAAACCGATTTATTAAGAAAAAGCCATGAGGAACACCTGCAGACATCTATTTTCAATAGGGTTTCCAGAAAGAACTCCAAGTCAGGTTTTCTATCCCACTTTCATCCTACTGCCTAGAGGTTGCTTTTTCTGAACAGTGACACTTCTGTGAACCACCCTGCAGTTTTCTTGACTTTCACAAGTGGCTGAACAAAACACAAGACATTGAAGTTAAATCAAAATATCAGGTAGCTGCAAGGCACGTCACATTCCTTCTTCTGTGTGTCCATGTAAGCAGCCTCCTATCTCTTCATACTGGTAAATAAACTTGGTTTTGCCATACTTTTCTGTCTCGACTATTAATAAGACTAATTTCAGGTTAATCTGGAAAACATTGAACACAACTTACAGCGGATGGTATGTGTAGTAGTTGTACTGGATTGCTGCCAGAGGTATCCCCAAGAGCCTCCAGAACATTCCCTGATTAAGCTCTATGAGTCTGATTAAAGGCTGGCAATGCTAGCGTCCAGTCTGTGAAGAGAAATTTATCTTGGCAGCAGCTAGCTAGATCCTGTTGGGAAAAGCACCTGAGACCCTTTGTCTGCGGCATATACCAAGCACCATGTATCCCCAGACACTTTTCTGTAAATTCTTCTTACTGACACTTCAAATGCTGTAAGTCAAAGTGGCACCGTGCAGTGAAGTGATGCTAATAGGCATTTGTTTCCCAGATGGGTATATCTGTTGGATCTCCAAGGACTAGAAATAAGAAATGGAGAATTCTCGTATTTCTTCGCTATTCAACTTCAGGTGCTCTTGTCCATGAAAACTCACATTTCTCTGGCGATGAATTACTGAGTCCACCACTGCTTGAAATTTGGCTGATTATGTAAGACTAGATCATCTCTCCCATATTTCAGAGTGGGTTAACTTTACCCTGGACTGCCCAGCAGAAGAGAACGTGGTCCCTTCAGTGTCACTACTGCCTTTTCAGGGTGGGAGAGATGAAGTACTAGAGCCAGGTTAAATTCTGCCTAACTTGCAGGCTAACAAGGGTGGCTACAGTGACAGACAGGGGAAAGCTATGCTAAAGATGAGCACAGTACAGGTTACTTTTGTTGGGAGCATGCAGACTGAGCCAGCTACAGATTTCCAAAATGTCCACGAGGTGGATAAACTTGGGCTGTTTTTTGCTCAGGGTGAATCATAAAAATTTAATCTGTCATTGCAACAATGAATGTTGAGCAGAAGTCAAAAGTTCTGACTAGCAGGTGTCTTTTGTGACCACAAAGATCTCATTCCTGTAGCTGTGCAGCACCCTAGAATCATCAAATATATGGTTTGATTATTATTTAAGAGACCTATGCCAGACTTAAGGGCTAAGAAAGGCAAATGTCCTGAAATTATTATACTGTATTTTGCTTTTCTTGCAAAAATGGAAAAAAAATATAGTACACCGTATGTCATCAAAAAAAACACTTTTAATGAACTTTTCTTCAGCAATGCCTTCTAAAGTTCTTTTGTAACCTCCTGGCCACATGCAGAATTCCCAGTGAATGATAAATTAAAGCATTTATACCTGGAATCATAATAATAAAAAAGAGAACTAAATCAAGACACATTGTGAAAACTAGCTGTCAGCAAAAGGGATTAAAGTGCAAACTTGGCAATATTCTTAATGCAGGAAAAAATGCTAATGGCACCAGAATAACAAATTACTTTCTATCATGACAACTTACACAGATCAAAGCTTACTGAATGTAGGGAGGCCACAAACTAAACGTCTGAAAGCATGACCTAGCTTTGATTTTGATCGCCCTTGCCATGGTTCAAGGAAAGCTGTAAAATGCATACACCATAGCTAAAAACTCTCTCAAACAAGTTACCCCTGTTTAAGATTTGTGAATCTACAGACGTTTTCATCCTAGTGACCATGTGTGGATGTTGTGGATTGGATCCTAGCTGCACCAACAGCAGCAAATAACAAAAAGGCCTCTGTCCTGAGGAAAAAGTATTTGATGGCCAAAAAGGGAATCTAGTTTTGCTGTATTATATAGTAGGAGCAGCAGCAGGTGTTAAATGGACTGGCAGTTTTGGCAGTAGTAGCTGCCAGCGAAGTGGGAAGGGAGGGGGTGGGCTGGCAGGCTTGTCAAAGCACAAACCAGACTCTTTAAAGGTGTTGCAAGACGTGTCTCTCGCTTTCCTCTCTTGAGGACCTCTGCCACCTACTCTGCCCATTCACCAATCTGAAAGCATAATTGGGTACAGCTTCTCACTTGAATCTTATTAATTAATTCAAATCTCTATCTGTGAGATAATCCTCAGCTGCTTAAATCAGCACAACACATGAGTTACAGCAGAACTACACTGACTTATACCAGCTGCCAATCTGACACTATATTATTAATTTCTTAACGGTCTCCTCAAAAAATTATGGAAATAAACTCAAACTCAAGTATTATCACTTAACATTGCTTTCCAAGATGCTCCCTATCAAGATTGTTAGTACTTAGAATGGTCAAAAACATATTAGGAACTTCATTGAAAACGCATAAAAAATGAAACTCAGAAGATTTAATCTGACAAATAATTAGACACACAAGAATTAGTGCTTGGAGAAACTGTGGCATTAAAGCAAACAGGATTATTCACATGAATGAAATTATTTATGCATGTTACCCATTTTAGCTTAGCATAACTGGCAGAATAACTTTTTCTTTAAAAAGGCAGATTGTTTTCTTTTTAATTTAACAAAATAGGAAAAAGACTCCGTCCTTTAAAATACTGCAAAATCTGCATCATTTTTTACTAAACCAGCAAAGATCTGCTGTATAAAGTATTTGCTGATTTTGGATTTGCTGAATCCCACTTACTTATTCCACTTACATGAAAAGTAAGTCTTATTTTTTTCAGAAAGCACCATATCCCAAGCCTGCTTTGCCTGCTGAGCGCTGGTATCGGAAAATGGATAGTATGGAAACATAGTCCAGCTCAGTTAACACTTCTGCTCCATGTGTGTTTCTTAGGGCAGAGCAGGAGTTTCTCAATATTTAGTATTTATATTTTATATTTTTATTATTTACTTCAGTAAGGTGCTACACAGCCACTAACAATGAAAGCCATGATTCATGTTGAATTCTATGGTCCCCATTCCTTATGGCATGAAAGCACAGAAAAGCTTGTTAATTTGCTTCAGGAAATGTTCTCACTTAAAATTTTACATTGTAAAATTTAGCAGCATCAATGATGCTTGAAATATTTTTTCTCCAAAAGTTTCACCATTTTCACAGCAGATTGACCATCTTTTTGGAGAGTTTCCTTGAAAATTCACAGATTTGTGAACTTTTCATTGGAGTTTTCTTCAAGTCATTGCATTCCATGAAGCTTTGTACTCCACCTCATATATTTTTCATACCTCACGAAATGATTTTGCTTCACCTCATTTTATGCATAATGTTTAATCCACTGCCAAAATTAAAACAGAAGAATGTTTGTCCTGTAACTCAGTCAACAGACTACTATTAGGGACTACTATTAGGCTAATAAGGTAAAGCTTGCATTTCACCTTTGTTTTTTGATTCCTCTTCCCTTCTCCCACCCCTTCCCAAGACTTTTCCCAGTCTTAGGTTGCTCCTGCCATGGAAATAAATTCCCCATATCAAAATGCCACTAACTAACACAATAAGCAGAAGAAATAGGCTCTTATTTACTTAAACAAGGCTTTAGATTTGAGATCAGTCATCAAGCAGATGTTATTTCTGAAGCTGAAAGTATTCTTGATGATTGTTACTATAGAAACCAAGCTTTGTAAAATATTCCAAACAAACAATTCTTTATTAGCCGGCGCCATAACTACAGCTCACTGTGTTACGCTGCATCCCACGTTAAGTTATCAACTGTGCATATTTTCTTTCTGGTTATTTGCTTTCAATAGTAACTTCAAGACAGGATTTCTATAGGTCCTAAAAGAGAGCTCATCGCAATACCAACCATCCATAAAATGACACACACTGTACTCGTTCAGCACTGAGGGCTCGGCTGTATCATTTCCCCCCTCCTGCGGGCAGCCACTCAAATCAGTCTTCCCCTGTTCAGCAACAGTGAATAATAGGAACCCACTGCTAATTCCTGTGGTTAGATCAGCAGCACAAAACCAGCAGTGGTTACTAATTGCCAGCCCCAGCCTCTTCAGCAATTAAACCATTCTTCACTCTTAGTAGACTTGAAAAGTGCGTCACTCAGAAAGCATCTTTCCTGTCATACCATAACCAGAAGTTTCAGATTGTTGATTTATTAATTGAATCACGCTAGAAGGGAAGTAAAAAAATTTGAACCCTGGTTCCAGTGAAGCCACTGGGACTCCAGCAGTGCTAGATCCCTGACCCTGAGCACACACTCAGGGCTGGAGCAGGTCACAGCCACCACTGCCAGGTAAATCAGGAACACAACAGCTTGTGTCAGAGGGAAGGGGCACGTAAAGTACCCTCAGTCCAACCTCTGTCTGATATTTTAACCACCTCTTTCTCTTGCTGTAACTAAACTACTCATAGAAAAGAAACTCCCATTTGAAGTTAAGCAGGTGAAATCTGGCTTGTTATTATAACACATGTGAATGAAAACAGCATTTAAGGCTATGCAAGAAAATCAGGAGGAATTTTATTACATCATGTGGATATTGGAAATATTCCTTCTCTGAGGCATTTCTGTCTCCTTTTACAGAAAAAAAGCCCTTAGAGAGGATAAAATGTTACTAGAATTCCAAACTGTAGCCCTCTCAAAACCAGTATGGTATCAACTTCTGATTATTATAATTAAAATTCCAAAGCTGTTTTCAGTCTCAACTTATTGTCTTGTCTCATACCCCCTTTAAGTCTCTATAATGTGTTTCTATTCAAACAGGACAATTTTAGCCAAGTCTTTCAGAAAATTCTCAGCTTTCTTTGAGATGTGCGACAACTTATGTTTTTCCCTAATACCAGTTCTATTCAAGGCTTACAATTCAATTTAAAATTTGGCCTCAACTCAGATAATGTTGCGTATTCCTGCCTTTCATTATTGTAAAACAAATCTGGTTTAAAATGCAGTGATACAATCAGAGCACAATTAGATTTCCATAAGAATATACAGAAATATGGAATTACACACGCCACTCGCATCTATTTTAACACGCAACACTGCCACAGTAAGGAAAGTATTAAGCAAAAGAGCACAAGAAGCCATTCACAAAAGTTTTAGTGGGGTGATTTTTTCAGCCTGCAACATTATGAGGAAGATAATGACAATTAGAATAAATTATTATCATTAATAATAACTAACATATTTTAATATATTGCATAGTGTTTAATATATTATTATATATTAATATAATATATTTTAATTACTATATTATTGATAGTAATTATAATAAATCCATGACAAAATTTAAGTATGAAAAGTGCGTGGCAAAGGATATTTCAGAAAGAGATCACTGACAAAGCAAGAGGATTCGCAGGCATGTTTTATGAAGACAGGGCTACAATTCAGAAGTGATTGTGTGGGATTGAATACTAAGAATGCAATTAAGGCACAGCACCTGTCCTGATGGACCAACATCTAGAAAGGAAAGCACTGTAGTTAAATGAAGGTTAAAGGTTCAGAGAACACATAAGCTACCTTCTAAATGGCAGTTACCTGCACAGAGTACTGAGAACATCTTAACAGACTTTGTATGTGTGTGAAGTAGTTCATGCTTTCTCCACAGAAGAAAAGTTATAAACAGTTGTAGGTAACTATAGACAGCAGAGCTGAAGGATGCCAAGTCCTCTGGATAAGGGCCCTTAAGGGATTAGAGGACCTAGCAACAAATCTGACTGTCTCCTACTTCCCAGCTTAACTGAACATGTTGCCATTTACAGCTACTTTGACTTAGGGCAACCTTCACTACCTGCCTAGAGCAAGTCAAACCCATTCCCCTTTATGTGCAGCATCTTCACTTTACTTAGGGCTTAGTTGGCTGGTTTTTATTTTTTTCTTAGCTTTTCCTTGCTGTATTCTACATTGTGAGGAGAATCAATGTAAAAAACAAAAGTATGCATTTATAGACACATGCTGATGTACTGCACATGCAAGTATATGTCATTAATTCTAACTGTGCTATCAGAAATCTCTGGAATGTTGTGTTGAAACAAAAATGAAAGCATAAAGAAAAAAAAGCTACTTTGAAGAGCTTGAAAAAGAAACCCACTTGAAAACTTCCCCAGTCACAAACAGAGGAGTGACTCATAATTCCCCAAATGCCTATTGAAATGTGCTGCTCTAAAGGGTTCTAGAGTCATCAATATATTTAAGAATTTCATAGATGTCTTCTAGTTTTCTTTAGATCATAAATTGCTAGAACGGTTCCTACTCTTTCCAGTTCCCTTGTCCCCAATTCCCCTGTTGTGACTTTTATGGATGACTTCCAGTTCTGATTGTTACAAAGTCCTTGTTTTTGCAGAATCACCTAGTACTGAAATTTGCAATTCCAAATGCTATCTTTTTTGGTCTGTTTATCAGCTAACACTCTTTGCTCAAGCAATCTTTGCCCTTCACATTCCAATTGGTTTTGTCCTTATTCAAACTTCTATGAATTTCCTATAAGTAATGTAACTTAAAATATAGATGAATATTTTTCTTCATTTAAGAAACAGTTTATCTTTGTGTAACCTTCAGTTATGGGAAGTAGCTGAACACATGCATAATGACAAACTTAATTTGGGGGATTAACATTTAATCCATTTGATCTTTACATTACTTTTATTTTCACATTTTCTTTATATATTTAAAACAATTTTTCATGTCCACATTAAAGGCCTCTTCATATAACTCTCATTTTCCTCCAGTTTGCCTGTTTTTGATCATTAGAGTTTCCTAATTTTCAGTGAACTGCTGAGCAAGCTGAAGATGTTAATTGGATATATAACTTTACTTTTTCTTGTAAGAGTTTCTTATAATGGCTGCTCATGAAGATGATTGGGATGTTAATCAATTTGCATATGTCTTTCTAAAGAGATTCAGTTAGGTTCCTAATTAACCATCTGCAAACAAACCGCTGTTCAGTAACAGTGTTAAGCCATTTATTGTGAGTTAGCGAAGGTCAGTAAGGGCCTTATGCTTCCACTCTGCCCTGCTGTAAATATCCAAGTTCTCTCAATATAGAGGAAGTAATTGAAAAAGGACAAGTGTCTCAATCTAGATTGAGGATCATTGGATTCCCTCTAATTGAGTCATTGTTATTATCAGAAAACATGAAAAGTTGCAGGAATCTGTTGCTCCCATGAAGTGGTTGGTGCTTTAGCAATACTAACAATCTTGTATTCCATAAGAAGTGAGGACAATGAAGAACAAACATTCCTATGATGAAAGTAATAGAGAGACAGTCTTCAAAAAAAAAAAAAAAAAAATTACTTCCTCAGATAAAAATGATACTTTTTCCTCCCAAAAGAAAGACATATTATTTGGAGTATTTGCAAAGATCCTGTTCTTCTGGAACATCAATGGTCATCTGCTAGAAAGTTCTTTCATATTTTTGAGTTTTTAAATCAATAAGTGTATCACTTCTCTTGCTTTAATATTGTTTTCAAAGCTGCCATCTACCCAATGCTATCCTGTAACACCTCCTCCACTCTGCAGTGACCACAGGAGTTTCTGAGCAGCTTCACGTAGGGTAATTAACCTCCCCTAACCTCCCTAATAAATCTTATCTCCCACTGCCTCCTGGGCAGCTGAGCATGCCAATGTAATGTCTTTTTTTATTATAACATGCATGGCATTATATACTTAAGGCACTGTATATTTATGTATATATATCCCATTCCCTGTATGCTGTTATCGACTATGTGCGCTCACAAAGACTTGACGCACAGCCTCTAGCTCTTTTCTTAGGGGCTGCTCAGAGCCATGACAAAGAGACAGACACTAAGTTATTGTCCACACTTACAAACAACTTCTAGTACAAAAGGAAACCATATTCTCTATTCTTACAAGCAAGTAACTTACTGATGTATGTCAGTAAGCATTACTCATTTTTACCGCACAGAAGCGGATCAAGGGTGCCACTCAATCACATGAAAGGGATTACAGCTACTCCGAGGTGCTTCCAGTTATGCCTCCATATCTATTTCTCATCCTTCTGTATTCTGCTCAGTACCTTACCATAGTTACTGAAAATTAGGGGTAGTACCTTCCTGCTAATCCACATTAAAATAGATTTTGTGTAATGATGATGAATACTGGACCATCTGCACAAAACATACACATGGAAGTGTCTGCTTTTACATAGCTTGTCATATGAGCAGAAAACATGACAGCATCCACATAACTTGGCATTGTAGCACTTTCGAGGTGATATTCACATTTTGATTTAGTGCTAATACCTCAGTGAAAATATTTTATGCTTTCCACCATTACCAGCAAGGACTCATCATGACTCTTATGTTTAAAGCACTTTAAATTGTCTTTAATTCTCCAGTTGTTAGAACTGTTTTCTGGATAGCAATGATATGTCATTTTTATAGAACCCTACCATACCATCTTTAGGAGTTGAGCAGGATCATTAGGAGTTAAAAAGAAGATAAAGAAATAAAATGAGTTTGTTAATCACCAAAGGTTTGGGGAGTTAAAAAAAAATCTATGAAAGTGGAAAGCAGAACCACAGATCTACTCTGAGAATGTTCATCTTCCTTTATGGTTGGACTCAATGATCCAGTGGGTCTCTTCCAACCTGGTTATTCTATGATTCTTTTTCTGAAGTTTTACTCAACTCTGACTCAGTGATCTCCCTCAAAATACAGTTTTGTTACAGCACATCTATTTCATAATGATCGCAACAGACTGTATAACACAAGACAGCCTTTCTTCATAATTTTCCAGATTCTTCTGAAAGTAAATTCATCAAATAATCTAAAAACTTATTATGAGGGTTCTTAAACATGGCACCTACAGCTGTTTTTCCTTTCCATTACAATGCACGTGCAAACGATTAGACCAATGTTCTCCCGTATCCCACTGCACACCTTTGTTCACCTGTTCCATACTTAAAAGGAAAAAAAAAAAATACACAACCCTCTTTTGGAGACCTAATCTGACTTTAAAAATATCTAAATACAATTTGTAACAGTTTTTGGTAGTTCAAAATGCAAAGGCAGTTTTCTGCTCCTAAGATCTAGTATTCTTCTAAAAAGTCTTCATATATATGGTTGATATTTAATTTAGCACAAGCAAGCACTTTTGGACCTGCTATCTCACAATCCTAGGAGGTAGAAATTAATGGATTGGATAACCTAAACTGAGAGATTTACAGTTTTCTGCTACGATACACAATTCCTTCTTTAGGATTTATATATTTCTCATTTCTAAGTAATGCTGTCCTCCCAAACTCTTGCTCACACACATACAAGAAGAAAACATTCAATGAATACCACTTTAAGAGGGCTACATTACTCCTGAATGTCAAAGCTTATGCAAATCCTGCCGAAGAAGGCATAACACTAACTGGCATTGCACACTCTAAATGTTATGCATTCTAGAAAAAGAAGTAATTTAAAGAAGAAATGTGAAGATTTTCTTCTCCTACTAGTGTTTGTATACTTTGGATCTAAAACTAGTGCCTCAGCTTCCATCAATTCAACTGCATAAGGATAAGAAATAGAAAACTGGACTGTGGAATTGTCTGAGTTTATAATTATAAGGGGGGATGTGTAGCATATATTTCTAGTTCCTGGGTTTTTTTGATCTTATCAGGGTCTATAACTTCCAGTATACACAGGCATCTGAAGCCTTCACCATCAACACCTCCGCAACATTTGATGATTAGGGGCAGATAGTTACATACTCAGGTTTTGGGTTTTTGTTTTTTTTTTACTTTTGAAAAACTAGATTATAGTTGGTCACTACAGTTTCTCGAAAAATTCCAAATACCCCAATTTTTGAGAAGTATCTCCAAAGGCTCTATATATTCTCATTTTAATAGAATTTATTTGATGTACAGGAAAATAACTATATATTCAATAGTTAAGTGTTCATTGTGAAACGTTCAGCAATAAATCAAAGTTTATTACTTTGTTAAAGCGTTTTCAGTATATTAAACACCAAATACAAAATTTTAAATGTTGATTCATAAAGGCTCTAAACAATCTATAGAACTCTTGGTTACTTCATAGGATACTGTTTGTAAATCTTTAGGATATACATTTAAATTTATGAATAATCAATACTAGAATCAAAGAGTTGGCAGCTAGCTTATTCTGAAAACTGTAGCCATGCAATTTATATTCTGCCACAGTGGTCAGGGTCAGAGTAAGAAAACAGAATGAACTGATGCAGCTAATTATGACCTAATTCCAGTTTCCTAAATTGAAACAAATGTTTGAACTATACCTGCCACATTCAATTTAATGTTGGACCTGAACAATAATCAGCAAGAAAATTATGAATAAGGTTTACAGTTTTGAGAGCTGCCTATTGTATTGTTTTGAGCAGCTCTTAAGAAATATGTGAAGGTATGAAAGCTCATGATGGTATGCATTTTTTCCTCCCAAGGGGGATGGATTGCCTGTAAGATACTAATTTATAGCACATTAATCGAGGCACTTTCCTACCATTGCTACAAGGATGAGATTTACCACAGTTCCCTGCCGCCTCAGACTTCATCAGAATTTACACATGTAGTTTAAGAAATGAAATTTCCTTGTCTGTTTCTGTGCTGCTTTTACTTGGAGGGTCCTTGAACTCATTGAGTTTCTCCAACTGGGTCAGAAACCATTCTGATCACTTAAGCTGTCTCCATGTAGAGAAGAGGTCCTCATTTGGAGCTAAGAGTTTATTAACTACCTACATTCTGCTGAAGCTGGAGTCTCTCAGGATGGGCATCTCATCACCATCTACACCCTGACACAGGGTCTAATATGTTAAAAATGCGTGTTATAAGCAGATATATTACATACCTTTTGCATAATAATCTTTAAGTTAAAGTACACATCCAATACGTAAATCCTGGATCCAACTTTCCATAGACTGGAGGCACTTTATAGCACAACTTAAAACATTTTCTGGTGACAGTTTTCCCACAAGGGTATGCCAAGGACATGGCATAGTCTTGCCTGGGGAAGCTTATCATTCTAGTGGCTGGACACATAGACACATACTATAATCAAGACAGCTTGCAAGACTCAGATTAGACAGTAAGGAGGAGTAGGAATTGGATTCTTACCTGAATGCTTAAACACTAGGACACAATTTAGCCTCTTTTGCTGTTTTTTGTTTCAGAGGGTTATATTACTGCAGTCATTTAATGGTCCACCTTCAATCGCTATTTATTTCCTCTTTTTTTAAATGAAATCATGACTTTAATTCAAAGTTGACTTTGCTTGCCAGCTGTCACAGACAGTCAGTTTTTGACTGCTCATTCATCTGTAGGCACATACAGGTGCATATTGAACTGCAAATGACTAGCCAATAGCATCCAACAATTATTTGAGGCAGTGGGGGAAAGGGATCCTCTTCCACTAGTCCTTATTTAAATGCAGAATATGGAAATCAAAGATGACATTAAGAAATATCATTAGATTTTTGGTACTAAATTTAATTTAAACCAACACCTTCATTATACTGCACCTACGCAAAGACTGAAATGATGAAATGCCACTTTTCATTCAATGCCTATGTTCACCATGAGTTAAAGACAGTACTTTAATTTCATTTACAAATACATGTTAGCTATTATAACATCATTTGTTTCAGTCACTCATTACTAACACTTAAATACAAAGTAATAGGTTCAACAACTCCATTGACAGTGTGATAAATTACAAGAAACCAAATGAGTAAAAGGTACTATACCTGCCATCGCACAACTAAGGAGACCAAAAATAACAGAAATCTTTAATTAACTCAGGAAATTAAAAGGTGATTTTAATAAAGAACCTTAATAACAAGACACACTCAGATGAACTCACTAGCACATGTTAATCAAGAACAAGAGATAGTTTCAGGTACACAAATGACTAGATGCTTATACACAGCCAAAATTAAACAAAAGACAAATGTTTTAAACTGGTATCCACATAAATGATGAAACTATAGTATTACAGACTATAAATATAGGCACCAATCACAGGTGTCTAATAAATAACAACAGGAATCAGGGCTGATTCTAACGAGCACATTAATACAATGAAACTACATTGAGACTCATTCTGCAGTTTATTCCATACAGATGATACTATAGGTTCAGAGCCAATATTATTTTCATGCAAATAGAAAATCTTATATAGGTGAGTTTTTTTCAGATGAGAAATGCACTAGCAGTTTGTTAATTATTGCAGCAAATGTGAGATTGTTACGTTCTTAAGTCCTATTTCTGATAGCTGCCTAACCATAATTCCTTTCATTTTAGCAATCATTTACTGAATGTGCAATATAAACACAGGAAAGTATTTAAGTAGTATTTGTGGAGAACTCACTGTACGCAGTCCATTGGTGGTTTCGTAGAAAGAGTAGTATAGTTCTTTCCTATTCAGTATACAAATATTGGCAATAAATGTAGGTCTTGCAATATTTAATTAAACAGAAAATTTTTAATGTTTTAGGTGTTTGAACCTATGTTGACTTCAGTAGTATTCTTAATTGAAAAGAATTGAAAACAAGATATTTCAATTAAGAGTCCCGACAGTTAATTGAATGAATTAATTGCAAGACCTCCCTATAAATGCTCTGTCTTTGGGAGCTGACCATTTAAAACACAGATTCAGAATATAAGTGTACTGAATTTGATGGACAAAAATATATGACTGAAGTATTCATTAAATATATTATCGTCCTCCTTCATCCATGTGGAAGATATTTGGAAAGGGTCACTCTCTCCAGTTCTAATACAGCTTTTAGGAAATTGCCACAGGTTTCAGCAGTTTGCACTTCCATGTTGGATTTTCCATTCCAAACAAAGGTAAATTTTTGAAGTCTAGCCCAAGTCTTACAGAATTGTTAACAGTCAGAGTGTTCTGAAGGCTGCTTTCAGGGACAAAATGCAAATCCAATGAAAGCAATAGAGATTACATTGAAAAGAATAAATCATATTTGAAATATGTCTCAATATCTTATGTAAATATGGTCCTGATAGTGTTAAACTACCATGTGAATTTTAGAATCAAAATTCTATTTTAATGAACATTTAGAAATTATCTCTTAGCTTTCCTAATCTCAGACCATATTCAGCTTAAAAATACTTCTGCTTTTGTCCTTCCTACAAAATGGGTTGTATGAGTTATGAAATTAAACTTACTCAATTTATAAACCACACTGTTAACTCATTCAAATGAATTTGGCAGTGTACAGTGGTACCACATTTATTCTCAGCAGCCATGCCTTACCCCTCCCCCCAGTTTATTCATTTCCTAAAGGAAATTGCAAGTTAATAGAAAAAGCAGCACTGGAACTGCCTCACATCCTATAGTTATTAATTAAGTAAAGTCTGGTTCAGTAACTCTGGATACTAAAAATACAGAGTTAAACAAAGCCCTGTGCTTTTCAAAATGAAGTTTCAACTTTGGCAGTCAGTCTAAAAAATTTATGCATTAATATCTATATCTTTTTAAAAAAGAGTTCTTCACAGACTGCATGTAAAAAAACCCCAAACCAACAGCTCTTGACAATTATTTCTGAAGGACTCATGTATGAACACAACACAGAAGCATCAAAATAATTTACGTCATTGTCGTGTAGAAGCTGCTAGCTATAAAATTCTCCTTTATTCCTAAATGCAGATTATTCCCCTGTAATTAATAAAACAAGAAGGTGCACTACCTGCTTCGTTGATAATATACAGTAGTTAGTAAAGTTTAAATTC
Organism: Phaenicophaeus curvirostris; assembly: GCF_032191515.1. Taxonomy (NCBI): domain Eukaryota; kingdom Metazoa; phylum Chordata; class Aves; order Cuculiformes; family Cuculidae; genus Phaenicophaeus; species Phaenicophaeus curvirostris. The sequence goes on along the minus strand of NC_091400.1, from coordinate 8,991,678 downwards.
ACTAATGTGAGAAACTTTTAAATGTTCCCAGTATCTGTAGATCTTGCAGGATAATTTATAGTTGCATTTGTTATCGAACATTAAGTGAGTAGCTAGCATGCTGGGAAAAATGCACATAAACTCAGGTTATAACAAGCCTATTCCTTTATAGTGAGCCTTTTCTTAAAAGCAAACAGGTTATTATTAAAGTGATCTTTTGGAACTGAGGACAATAATAGCTTCAACAACTATGTCAAATATCTTCTAAATTCTGAATGCAATTAAATAGATAAAAAAAACTATTGCAAGTTTCAAAGTTGGAAACAATTGAAGCTATAAATGTGAGATGAGGTAGAAAATATTGATGAATTTCATCTGTGAACATGTATCTTACAAAGAGTATTCAAAACCAAATCAGTATATACCCTATGGAGGAGTCAAGCCTTCCCTTTGGAGACTGGATGAGATTCTCTGAAAAGCAGTGAGAAGGAAAGAAAAGCCCCAACAGCCTGTATTTTATGACAGATTAAATGAAACTGCTTATTATGGATGGACTGGAATCCAACTTTAAGCAGGAAATATTTAGTCTGTTTTCCTCTCATATCTGCTTTTTATACTCTAAACAAATACTAATATTTGTGGCACATGAGAGAGTTTACTGCATTTGTACAAACTTAAACAGTAAGTGATGTTTGCTATGACCTATCTTCAGAGGCTGAACTGTGCCCCCAGCATCACAGCTTATACCCGGAGAAGTGAAACAGAGGCACTTAAAGAAAAAAGAGAATATTCCTCATGGGAACGAAGAGAAACAAAACCACTGGCAAGTAAGTGTAAGGCAAACCCCCTGCGTTTACCCCTGAAGTCACAGAAGCTGCCTGGGCAGCACTAACATTTATCCTGTTCAAAAAGAGCTGCCAGCTTGTGTTCCTCAGCTTCAGCTAGAGGGTTTTGGGGGGCTTTTTTTATGAAGCAAGAAGAACCCTATCTCCAACCCTGTCTCCTGCTATTAGCACCTCCATCTGCCAATTTCTGCAAAAACCAAGTGTCTGTGCTTTGGCAAGATACCTCCTGCAGAAACCAAGTCCAGGCTGCTGCCAGCCTTACAGGCAGTAACACACACGGGACTGAACTAATGACACAAGATCAGGTTTACAGCAAGAAAGAAAAAAGGTGAATAAAAGATTCCTCGTAACAATAAAACACAAAGTTACGTGACAGGCGACATCAAGATTTCTTTAGCTGTTACCTTAAACGGGGGAAAAAAAAAACCCTCAAACCACCAAACAAAAGCCCAACCACCTCTAAGCCAGTAAATATAAAACTGATGCAACGAAAAGCACTGAATTATTATCGAGTTGTAGCAAGATGTAAAACCTATTCCATCAACTTGGCTACACCCAATGAATAACCGCTTTTCATATTTCTGTTGCTTTTCTTGCATTGGGATGTTTAGTCCCTCTTTCCTTCTCCTCAAACAGTTGCAAACAAATGCTGCATCAACAAACCTTCCTATAATTTATATGGTCACCTATGGTAACACTGCACAGCAATTATGAGGCCTTTTTGCTTGCTGTCTTTTATGGGAAAGCTCTTCTAATGAGCAGCCAACATACCAAATACCTCAAATAGCACAGAAGAAAGGCCATTAACACAAATTAATTTCAATTTTTTCATTCCTTGCAGACACATTTCTTTCCTCTAGTGCACCTGAGCTCCAGTTCCCTTCTCCCCTGCCAAACACATTCAGGCTCCAAGGTCCTTAGGATGCTTTTGAAAAATCTTTTTAATGACAGTGCTGGAATTCTAGTTCGAAGACTAAAGGATATATCCTATCTGCAATGTCTGCTGTGCCACCCCATGTGTGCTGATGGTTCTTTACTGTAAAAAAAACTGTAAATTACTTCATTCAAACCCTATACACTTAAGAACTCCATTTTAGAGCACTGTATCTCCTACATGCTCAGCTCTTGGGCTAGGAAGTGGTTTTACCTTCTCACCTCTGCATTGCAGCACGCCGCCCTGTTACACTTCCCAGTGCTATTCCTACAGTCATAACTTGAGAAGCTGGACTGCATAAATGATCTACCTTAAAAATAACCCAGGAAAATAAAAGCAGGTTGAGGATTTTCAGAGCAGGATAGCTCCTCAGTTCAAGAGAATGGATGTTCAAGACGTTTTGCGGGACAGAAGCAGAAGTGTACGAGTAAAGGATATAAGTGATAGGGGCCTGATGCAGAGGACTGAAAATACTATAATCTCTCAAGCTAATCATTTGTGTTAGTTATACTAAAATAATTGTTTATAAACCTCTGTTTAATGTGAGGATTGCTATTTTTTTCAAATTGAATGAGAACTTGTTTGCCTGAAAGCTGGCCTGGTTTTCATTTAAAAAATATATAAGTTGTTTAATAAAATATATGGCTTTTCCAGGAAATATTTATTTTCCTAGAGTATGAGATTAACAGGCTAGTGAGTTAAATTTTATGCAAGGAGAACATATTTCTCCAGTCTCTTAACCATCTTGTCTTAGTTTTCCCTGGAAGACTAGGTCGATTGCAGGAAAAATTACTACTATTTCCCTCCCAGGGAAAAGTGGGGTTTTTTTCTGTTTTGGGGTTTTTTTTTTTTTGGTTTTTTTGGGTGCTTTTTTTTTAATATTGGCTCTTTATCTTCCTTGATCTAAAAAACCTCTCAACTTTATCAATGAATAAAACACAGAACTCAACAGTAACTCCTCTCACTACTTGCTCACAGAAATGTATAAAGCTTTACACTTCCAGAGCTCTGTGGCGTTGCCTCACTTCTCTACAACTAGAAACAAGTTCCTAGGTACTGTTGTTTTGGCAGAGATTACATAATGCAGACACAGTTAAGTAGAGAAATAAATTAGGCTCAGCCTGCCATAATAACCTTCAGTTATGAGTGAAATAACTGCAAGCTTTTATTGACCCGGGACATGCTAGAACAGAAAATGTAGAAATGGAAATATATCACTTTCTCCATTTTTGAAATCATAAAATCTCCCAGAATGTCATCTCATGGAAGTCTGGGTATTTTTTTTGAGACATTTTAAGTAATCAAGCTTCCCCCCAAAGCTAAGAAAGTATCCTACTTCTTGGGGTTTTTATAATTCTTCAAAAATCTGAAAAGTTAATTTCTGTCCCGCCCCTCAAACATTCAATGCTCTATGTACATAATTCAGAAGAGACAAAAATGCCTAATTCTTCCTTGTTTGATCAAACAAACCACATTTCAAGTAATCTCCCCCCAAAATCTAATTTTCCTTATGAATTTGAAACTGGGGAAAACTAAGAGAAATCAAACAGCTAGACTAGATTAATAAACAAATTAATAATTTCTGTTCTCAGACCCTTCCATTTATACTATCGATACAGCTCTTCTCATTATATATATATGTATTTCCTGCTGCACTTTCTAGATCATGAAAAAGAAAGGATAAAACTGTTATTTAGCACCATCCATTGCTAGGATTTTTGTGACACTTAGCTTCTCCAGTTCCCAGGGAATCTGACAACTAATATCTGCTGCATAATAGAACTATTTTTGCCAAAAGAGCCAAGTATCACAGTTTGGCAGTGGACAAATTGTAATCAAGTCAACAGAAACATCTACTGCATCTACTGTCAAGTAAGCTGTTGCTGAATCATAGAATCATTAGGTTGGAAAAGACCTCTGAGATCAACAGCTCCAACTGTACCCGTCTAAATCACGTCCCCAAGCACCTCAACTACCCACCTTTTAGACACCTCCAGGGATGGGGACTCAACCACCTCCTCGGGCAGCCTCTGCCAGAGCTTGATAACTTTTTCTGTGAAGAAATTTTTCCTAACATCCAATCTAAATTTTCCCTGATGCAGCTTGATGCCATTCCCTCTTGTCCTATCACTTATCATTTGAAGGGACAGATGTTCATTAAGGATATTCAGATACTGCAGTGACTGCAACAAAGTTCTAGCTAATGAAACGAATGGAAAAACAAGGCAGTGCTCAAAAGGAATTAAAGAATAAGGATTATTAGTCACATAGTAAATAAGGGGCAGATGAGACTTGGGGGAAATTGCTCTAGAATGACAGGAAAAGTCTCTATAGGAGCTACTGTCATTGAAGATGATTAGCTTTATTGCAGGGATGATTAATAAAGCAGTTTGGACACTAGGCTACCAAAATTCCCCAAAGTAGTAATGCAGCGAGTAGAATAAGGCTAAAAATGGCTGCTGAGGAGATAAACCCAGGTGAGAAGGCTTTTTCTACTAAGAGAGAAAACATTAAACCTTTAACTTGTTAATTACAACTTCCACAATATGTCCCAACAGGTTAATAAAGTTCCTCTCAGTAAGTGTATTAAAGAAAAAGGAAGACAGAACAAATTCATTCATATAGATAAGATACAAATCACTTAAAATAGCTGCTGATGTACTTGCATTACTGACTGTTGCCATGCTAAAAGACTAATTAAAGGAGAAAGGGAGAAGATATTACTAAAATTTTGCATATACTGCAAGGCCACGTCTAAAAATTATTATTATAGTCCAGGTAAGATTGCAATCATTAATGCTTCTTTTGGCCAGTTCGTTCACATTTTCAGTACTTGGACCAGTATTGTTTAACACACTCCTTCAGAAAAAATGATGCACTGTCTAAAAATATTAACATAAATTTCACTGTAAGAGGATTAAAACCAAAGTAGTTCTATCCAAATTAATTCAGATAAGTACACTAGATAAATAAATCAGCACCCTTCAACTCTCAGAAAGCACTTCAAGCAATTTCAAGTCATTAAAAATACTTTTAGTTCCAACATTTTGGCTCTTAGAACAGCCTTAATGGTTATATGACAGTATGTTCTACTACTGGCTGTATGGCTTTTATTACATGCTCTGATCTATTTGATGATCGTGGCAGCTTTTTAGAGAACTACAAAGAAAAGCTGAAATAATGAATTATTTGTCAGACAAGTCTAATAAAAGTGTTAATCAAAAATACCATAAAAGTCAGAAGCTCTCATAAATCCTATATTTTATATATTCCTCACTCCAAACATTCAGCCAATGGACGAAAAATCCTAAAAGGGAACAAAAAAAAAAAAGAGAGATAAAGCCATAAAAGAGAACAAAAAAACTCCACATACATTTAGAAAATCTCACCGATTTATTTATCTGATCACAATTACAGATTTATGACCTAGTATTATTCTTCTATGACTTAATTTCTGACATCTTATGAACATTTCATATAGATGAATATGATTATGGTTGATTTCTGGTAGATTATAAGGTATCCCCATATGACAAGATATAGTCAATTACTTCACCCTTACGCTACTATTATGAAATATTAGTGGGTTTTAATATACTCCTATTGGAATAAGAATCACTCCCTAACCCATTTTCCAGTGACTTGCACATCAATGATCCTGAGACAACAAATAGAAGATGCTTCAGATTACAACTTGAAACATATCTATCCAATTTAAAATGACAAATTTCCCTTTTTTTTTCAAGACTAAGTGCAATTTGAATCTCTTTCCATCAACTTTTAAATCCTTCCTGAAAAAAAGTCCTCATTGGTAAGTGAGGAGACTATAACTACATATAAAATTGTAGATTTGTTAGCAAGAATTCATTTTGCATTTTTATGAGATTCAGGAATATTATATTGTAAGGTAAAATTATAGAGCTGTCACTTATGTCTGTTGTATTCGGTACTGATGTTAGTATGATGCTATGAAGTTTCAGGAATTCTTTGTGGGGTTTCCATAGAGCTATTCAGATGCTTTGTTCTACCTATGGTGCAAATACCTGCTAATTTGCTCCACTTTCTAACTGAAAGCACTGAATTAATTTTGGGAGTTGGGTTTTTTTGGCTTTTGGGTTTTTTTTTGAAAAAAGTAAAACTTGTTAGGCACATAATCTGCAAGCAAAAAGATAGACCTTTGTAACAGAAATAAGAGATGCTTTCAGATCCCTTGATAAGGGTGGTGCAGTAGATAGGCATTTCCAGTTACAATATATATATTTTTTGTTGTACCATCAACATACACCCAAATACTTCTAGTGACACCTATCAAAAATAAGTTAACCGATTGACTTGAGCATGCATTAGCTATTGTTTCTCTTGCAGTATATTCCTCATGCAAACACAGATAGATAGATAATCTCTACAAAACGTTCCCTAGAGTATTTTTTGGAAGACCAAGAGACACTTCTGAGAGCGCTGTTCTAATAACAGGGCATCAAAACCTATACACAGTCCCTCCCTTTGAAAACTCTGAGTATAGACACATAGAATGGCTTGGTTTGGAAGGGACCTCAAAGACCATCCAGTTCCAACTCCCCAGCTGTGGGCAGGGACACCTGCCACTGGATTAGGTTGCTCAAAGCCCCATTCAGCCTGGGGATCAACATGTTAGTAGAAACTCATACACGAGGGGGCAATTCCATATAAGAATGTCTGGTTTGGGGGCTGGAACTGGATGACCTTTAAGGCCCCTTCCTAGCCAAACCATTCTATGATTCACTGCAGTCTTGAGCATGATGTTTTTCCCACTGTATGTCCAACCACATGTTTTTCTGAAGAACTATGACTAACCAGAAAAGCAGCATGGTTTCATAGATCATCTGGGCTCCTGTCACTTGAGAGATGAAATGCTGTGCTTTTCATCAGCACAACTTATTTAACAAGGCCTTCTCCAACTCAAGATTCACCTCCTGTATCTGCTATAACAGCAGATCCAGTGAGATCTTTCAAACTGAGATTTATTTCACTTCATTCTAATTAACCTGATCACTTTCTAGCCACACACATCTGTTAATGTGAGACACCAAAAAGAAAAGTTTCTATCATCATTGCCAGAAAATGCCATGACGCTGTCTTAACATAGCGTGCTGTCAAAGATTTAAAATGTCAGAGGAGGATGGTGAATCAGACTGCCAAATTAAGAGAGTGACATGAGTCAGGAAAGGGAGATTAATGAATATTGCAGAGTTACTGAATTCTGCTTAGATTATCAGGCAGAATCCAGCATTTCTGTTTGAACAACACAATACAAATAGATAATGGACAAGTTCATATATATTGATTGCAGCATTAGACTGAAGAGCAAAACATACACTTAAACCCATAAATGCATTAGCAAGACACAATATTGACCAAGTTACTAGCTATCAAAATTCACTTTCTCCTTCCAATGAAATAAATTAAGTGGATTTTTTGTTACTATCAAACTTGAAGGAGGAGCATGCAATGAAATGTGTTATATTACTTGTAATTTTGAATGAACTAAAACCAAAAGTGTTGCAGGAAAGAAGAGGGCAAGCTTTTCTACCAATTTTGCTGTTCTTCAAAAAAAAAAAAAAAAAAGGCAGCAGTATCACAGGGTTATTACTAATTATTTTAATTGGTAATAGGGGGTGCAGGACAAGAATTAGAAGCAACCTTTCATAATCACTTTGCAACTTAAAATATGAAGCAATTTTGTATATAGAAGCAATACGCAAATCTTATAAAGAAAAAGAGAAAACTGAAAGAACGGAGGAACCAAAAGGAAGAAATCTGGGATTTTAATTAAAACAAGTCACTGTTTTGCTTTGATGCCAGTTTATTTTGTTTTAGCAGACCTCTACCTAAAGCAGAGGGAGAGATTCCACGCTGTTGTATTCAATCTCACCTGACTGGTTCAATCTCAGGAAATTTTGCTGAAAAAAATCCCTCTGCTCTGCCACTTAATTGTTCTATAACCCTGGTCCAGTAACTTCACCTTTGCGTGTTTCTATTTCCTTGCCCACTTCTATTCAGCTATAAAGCAAGCACTTTGGGGTAAAGACTTTTCTTACCACAGGCTTGCATTGTGTGTAGCCCGGTGAGAATTATGATTGCACTTGGGACTGCAATGTGTATAATAACCCAAATAAAGCATAACAGGAGTTCAAGGAATTATGCAGCCAAAGATACAAAAGAGCAGCAAGAGAAAAAAAAAGTAATAAATAATTAATCTGATTTTAAAATCAAATGACAAAATTTGGACAGTGCTGCAAGTAGAGTTGAATAAATGCAGTTTGCTGAAAGCCTTATTATTTATTATTCGATTATTGTATAAGCAGACATGCCAGTTCTTAATGAACGTGTCCTTCCAAGATGACACAGGATAACCTGACTTTTTTAATTCTAAGGACATTATCTTCACCAATATCTATCCCAGATGCAGGCCTGGTGGCAGATGTCTGCTTGTATGCAGAGATTATCAATCTCTGAAATCTGAGCTTCATATTAGAGACTACGTGGATTAATCTTTGTTTGGGGGGGAGGTATTAAGAAAATAAGCTCTCTTTCAGAAAAAAAATAACCCACAAAACTTTAATTTATTATGGCCCTAATGCTCATTAGCATTTACTTCCACTGACTTCCCCTTGATAATAAAAAGCTTCACTGTCATATGGAGGGTCCAAGATAATAAGTGCAATTTTGTACATGAAAATTTAGGAAAGTTTTACTTAAAATTTCTGTCTTCATAAATCCTTATTCCCAGTAAGATCAGAACTAGAGTATTCCATCTTGGACCTCTTGCGATTCAGAAAAATCTAAAAGGTCTACTGTTCCAACCAGCAACATTTTGAACTCATCACTCCTTAATTTACTCCTCCTGTCTTTAAATCTGGCAGAAATCAGATTGCTGTAAAGGGGCTGCCATGACATCATGCAAAATGTACCAGTGAAGCTTAATGTGTGCAGTGACAGAGGTACAGGAAATAACTAATTTCTCATTTTCTGCCTCTTCCTCTCTTTCCTGTCAAAATTCTAATTATACGAAAAAATTGCATTTTACTGACATTGTGTCAAGTAGTTGTAACTGTTACCCAATGCAAGTGTTTGACTCTGGCCTCCAAATAATAATGTTAATGAGATAACGCAGAGCAGAAGGAGTGTGGGCTGCTAAGCCTGTGCAGCAAACTACAACAACATTTCTAATGCAAATTATCTCTTCCTGGACACAACTGCATTTGATTTGAAGATTTCTTAGCAGCTTCATTTTCAGGCTATATCATCCAACACACTGCTTGTATCTTCAGCATTTTGCACAAACTTGCTGTCTGCTTATGAAAGCCTCTCTTTGAAATGTTATTACAAGAACTAATCCTTTTTTTTGCATCTAGGACTGTAAAACTCTGCCTCATGACAGGGGAGACCCAGATAGACAAAATAGTGAGCACTAGGGAGGTCAGAACTGAACTGGATGGGTCCCTTGAAACTAATTTCACACTGCAGGGGGATAAAAAAAAAAAAAAGTTTTAAATTCAACAAAGTCATGGTAGAAATGAGATTCTTATTGACAGGCCACTTCATATGTTCTTTCAACACTGGCTTGCTCCGGATCCCATATTTTCAACCGTAATTTTCAGCCTATGTCATTCACCTCCCTCAAACAGCAGTACTTATGTTATCTATCCTGGCAAGTTATTCTACTGTATTGCACCATTATATCCAACATGCACCTTTCCTACTCAAAAAGTAGGATTTGCTCTTTTAACGTCTTCAGATTTAACTGTAGAAAAAGAACAGAGGATGATGCTAAGGAAAAGTACTAAAGTAAATCTTATTGGACAAAACTTCGCTTGCATCACATCTTGATATCTAAAACAATCAAACAGAATTGTATTGCCTTTCATTCTACTTTAATCATATCCACACCAAATGCCTTCAGGGTAACTAGTTTAAGAAAAAAAGGATTTGTAGCAATTGCACACTCGGCTGGGCTCTTTGTAATTCTGTCTCTAACAGCACTTGGAGGTCCCTTGACTCCTACAATTCCATACAGGCATCAGGGATGGGATTAAGGGACACAGTCCTGTAGGTGAAAATGCAAAACTGAACAGAATCAGCTACTTGCCACCCTTTTCAGCTGCTTTATAGGTGCAGGGTCAAAAGAACAAACTGCAAGTTGCATAGTATTTGCATTCCTTAATGAACTGCTTGAGGCAATTGAGACATTGTAATGAAGAAGAGAACCTAAACTGAACATAACAGAAAACTTTTTTGCTTCTATTTTTTAATGCTTAAGTTAACCCCAGAGACACAGAAAACAGATTTGTTCAGAAAGTGCTTTTACAATGGCCTTTTCATCAGAAGACGCACACTGTGTGTCAGGCAATCTATTTACCTAGCTATATTCTCTTTTCTGATTTACAATTAATTTGTTTTCTTTCCAGGTAGGTTAATAATAGGCCTTGTGATGTTCTTTACCCTCTTCTTCCTCTCCTTATCTGCTCCATTTCAACATTCAGTAACCACAAGGGCTTTGCAACCGCCCTCTCCAGGATTCATTCTATCAACCTTTTCATCACAAACAGGACCAATGCCCCTAGAGTTACGGTAAAATTCAGCATTAAAGTTAGAAATTATGTTTCTTTCTTACACATGAATAATAAAACAAATAATTATATGATTAATATCACAGTGCTTTCTCTTTGGCTGAGTTTTCCCAGAGTTTAAACAGAAAGCCAACAATTACTTTGGGGTTAAAATGAATTACAGTTGAGTCCTTTAAGAAAAATAAACTAAAAAAAACACCCCAACCATTATTCGCCCCACACATCCCCCTTTGGTTTTCAATGAGCCAAATGAAACAAAGCCTCCCCCCTTCCCCCAACCTGTATAATGTAAACTCCTCAAGTCCTGTGCTTATTTCGCTTTTCAACAGCTTTCCCTGTAAGCAACAGTGATTTTGCCACAGAAGTCTTTTACAACTATTATTTTTATTTTCTTCAGTATTGCCAAACAACTGCACTCTGTTTCAGAACTTCCATAAGAAACTTCTCTGGACAAAACACTTATCACCTCTAATTACTCTCCCTGGAAATGAAACAAGATGCTACCTGCAAGTGGTCATTTAGAGAAAGACTTCCATCTCCTACAGTTCTCAGAGGAGCTATTTCTCCCTCTCACCAAAACACAGGAGACCACCAGCAAAGGGCAATGGAAGAAGGTTATGGCCTTTCTAAAGGAGGACAATTCCTCATAAGCTTTTCAGACAGGCAAGGTTTTTATATTTTAGCCTTTCCTGATGTATTTCTGACTCCTCTGTTTAGGACTGATGTGACTGCTGAGCACAGGGAGCATTCCTGATTTGCCTGTCAGGAACTTGATAACAGAAAGAATCAAAATACAGGATTAGATAGGGCAACTAGTGTAAAAAGGGATGTCATATTGGAAAAATTCTGTATAGCACTAGAAAAACAAATCAATATTTTACATGTAGATATACTTTTTGCAATACACAAAATACAAAACTATTTTCCTTTGAAGTTATTAACAATCATACTGTATCAGCTTTTATTTATAGCACAGATGACCTCAGAGAGCCTTAATCCTTTTTTTTCTGCAGCTCTATAGTACAATGCAAGACAATTGAACCCTTTTAGGAGTAACGCTGGGTGCACAGAGAGGAACTTTCAAGTACTATTATCCCCGATACCATCAAACACTATAATTTGTGCTGTGTATAGCAGTTTTGAAATGTGTCATGGAGATGGAGTGATTCATACTTTTTATTTTTTCTTGACAATAGATGCTAATATTTTCTAGTATTTAGAGTGTCAGCTTTTTGACAACTTGTATTGCATTTTGGGTTCGGGGCTTTTTTTTTGTGTTATCTGAAAACTAAATTGTATGACTTGGTACAAAATAAAGCTTATCACTTGACTGCCACTTCTAGATCCTCTTCCTGAGAATACTTTCACAAAGTAAACAACTTTTGAGAAAAAGGAAGAAATGAAATCGAGGGTGGGGGGTGAAGGAGAAAAATGGAGGAAAACAGGATAATGAAAACATTTGGATCTCAACGTGAACAATGAATGTAGAAGCTGGTGTTCTTTGGGGAAAAGAAAATCTACTAATTTGTGATCATTAAAACCACTACAGAATGTTTTAACAGACATTCACATCCATGAAAATCATGCTATCCAAGTACTAGACACAAGCTTAGTCATAAAATAACAAAAGGCCTTCCCCTAGCATCCCACTTCATAATATTTAAAAGTAATTCTGAAATTGCCAGAGCAATACCTCAAAATCCAGTAGAGGCTTCCATGGGAAAGATGGAATAGAATTTCTCTGGAGACACAAGTTCCCCAGTAGATTTCAGAGTGCCCTTGAAGGCCCCATGTAAAGCTTCCAGATAACCTTGTATTTCAAAAACCTGCAATACTCAAGACTGATTTCTGCTCATTTACAATTATATTTTACTCTTCTTGCTTGGAAGCAGCAGTATGGAGTAACTCAGGTGTTAAGCTTTGAAGCCTATAGTTTTTTCTGAAACATTGTTGAAAAGCAATGGAAAAATATGCACGTGCTGGACAACAGAATCATAGAATAGTTCAGGTTCAAAGGGACCTTAAAGGCCATCCAGTTCCAACACCTCTGCCTTGGGCAGGGACACATCCCACTAGATCAGGCTGCCCAAGGCTCCATCCAGCCTGGCCTTGAACACCTCTGGGGATGGGGCAGTCAAAGAAAGGAAAAATGAGACCATCAGAATTGCAGTGTTTGGTACCTGTGTCAAGATCAGTTTACAGTCCATGAGTTCCCTGTAGAAAATATCTATAAGCAAATCACTGCTGTCAGGCTCTCAAAAAACCGTTACTGTGATGAAGGAAAATCATTCCCCAGTTCCCAAAGGAAAATTATCCTCTGCAGATTCTTTCTACTCTCTCTCATCCTCATTTCTCCCACAACACTTAATGGCAGTATAGTGGCTCCACCTTTCAGAAGCAGGAGTATCGGACATGTATCCATAAAAGTTAATAATGTGACCACACTTACAGTAACAGACTTTCACAAAAAAAGCCATACACAAGAAGATAAAAAAGGGATCCACCTCTCTCAGGAAGGAAGGGAGATGTAATAGGAGAAAACAACAACTATTACAAACAGAATTGTAGCCTGTTAATTTCTCTGACATCCAACAACTGAACCTGTAAAAGAGAAGCTAAGGAGATGAGGTGCAAATAATAGCACTGCTTGGAAAACCAACCCACAGATACTTATTAGCAAGCTCAAAGTCATGGGGTAAGAGCAACAGAAAGGCCTAAGTCTGATGCTTGTACTGTTGCAGACTTTGTATCTGATGCCTAGGTTTCCCAGAAAGACAAAAGCTAGTTGAGTGCTGCAGAACTTTTCCAGTTCCAGTTGTCTGTGAACAAGTCAAATACATAAAACCAACAAGATTAGCAAGATCTGGGAAATCAGTGTAAAGTAATTACCCAGAGCAGAAGAAGCGCCTCTCTGTAAGTGTAGAAAACAACTAGAAATTTATGTAAAGTGCGTCCTTGTCTCTGGAATGTATGATGGTACCTGTAAAAATCACAACAATTTGAAAATAGTCTCATTTCTGACAAGAATGAGCTCTGTAGTACTTGAAGATTTTATAAACCATGGGGGCTGAATAGTAATACACTACAATGGAAAGACCATGATGTTACATCAACATCTAGAACACATCTAAGTCACTAAGATTAGTTCTGTAAGTTGGCCATTTTACAACAAAATCCCCCAAATTTCCACAGACAATTGTTCTGTCCTACATCATCCCTGCATCAGATAAGGGAAGATTGCACACTTGCACAACTTCCACATGGACATGACAGCTGTGGCCCTCTCCTAACACTTAGGGTTAAGCCCTTCAGACTGAAAAGGACCTAGAGCCCACAGATCTTTCTGTGTAAATATTTCAGCCATCAGAGAAGAAAACCCACAGTAACACCATCCCTGTAAACTTATATTTCAGAAGTGAAGCTAAAAGCTGGTGTGATTATTTTTTTTTTCTCCTAACAGTCTCCTCCCCACACAAAAGCACCTGTCTGCCTCAACAGGATTTCTGAGATCACACAGACACAAGGTTACCTATAATAAAGTTTAATATAATAAATATTATATTTTGTTATACACGTTCTGATGCCAGCAACATGAGGTGTAGTTACTTTAGGCTGTATTTCAATTATTCTCTCCAACAGCCACTTCCCTAGCAAACACCTCATCTCACTTTTCTACAATAACTACTACTATTTGTGGTATTATGGTACCCATCTGACTCATCCTGCACAAAAAAGGGAAAAATTCCCTCATTCAATAATTCTTGCATCAGGCTCAGTCACTTGCTCATGAGGCAGCTCTTTCAGAAAGATATGCAGTTTTGATCAAAGACTTCCACTAATGGAAAATCTATCATATTCCCTGAATGATACATTCCAGTAATAAAATATTTTGGCTTCTTAAAATGTGCATCATCTTTCCTGATCAAGTTTTCTGACTTTCAGACTCAGTCTCACGATCTTGTTATTGTTGTGTCTTCATGATAAATGAATTCCCAATACAAAGCATCTCCTCTGCATGGAGTAGATATGTCACCTCTTAAGCTTTTCTCCAACAAAGAAAAGCAAACAGAAGAAAACAGAAGTGAAAAAGAAAGTCCCCATATGAATGTGTTGAAGGTTGACTCAATGTTTTTAACAAAGATGAGTTTAGGTCTCATTTTAAATAGAGAATAGATTTTTTTTCTACCTCCAAATCAAGAATCAAGCACAGAGGTTCAGATTTAAAGGAAGGCAAAAGCAAAATCTATTCCCCATTCAATCCCCCAAAAGGGAAAAAAAAAAAAAGGACCTAATACAAGTTGTTTCTCCACATACTCCCTATATTCATATAAACCCATCAGAGCTGGTTGTCATAAAGAAGTTGTGTTTCTATACAAAAGGAAAACACAAGAAGTCCTCATGCAGCTTTAGAAGTAGAAATTACACAATTATATCTGATATATTATATCAGAGGGCTGGAGCACCTCCCACATGAAGACAGGCTGAGAGAGTTGGACTTATTCACTTTGGAGAAGAGAAGGCTCTGTGGAGACCTTGCAGCAGCTTTTTAGCACTGAAAAGGACTTCAGGAACACTGGGGAGAGGTCTTGATCAGAGAGTGCAGGGACAGGACAAGGGGAAATGGCTTTAAGCCAAAAGAGGGGAGGAGTGAGATTGGATAGTAGGAAGAATTATTTTACTGTGAGGATGGGGAGATCCTGGCCCAGGTTGTCCAGAGCAGTGGTGGCTGCCCCATCCCTGGAGGTGTTCAAGACCAGGTTGGATGGGGCTTGGAGCAACCTGATCCAGTGGGAGGTGCCCCTGCCCATGGCAGGGGGTGGAGGGGGTGGAACTGGATTATTTTTGTGGTCCCTTCCAACTCAAACCATTCTATGATTCTATAACCATAGATTTAAAGTGTTTTTAATTAGCTAGAAAATTAGTAAATAAGCATGGTTATTCATATCAAAGTTAGGAGGAATCCATACTAGTGATGAAGGAGACTAATACGCATAACATTTTCCCTGCTGAGGAACAATGATGATTTGCCAACACAGCAGCACTACCAATGCTTAACATTGGGTGAACAAAATTGAGTAAGAGGAATTCCTGGAAAACACAAGAAAAAGAAAACATGCAGTCTAATTCTGACTTTGTTATTCACCTTTTGGGAACAGCAACAGACCTTTAATATAGCATTGTATCTCTAGCACCAGAGGAACAAAATACTCACCACATACCTAACCAGAGAAGTTTGCTTCAGTAAAGTGTGTAGGAACAGTTATGTGGAAAACAAAATGGCTCTGTAATAACAGTAAGTACTGCCCTGCTTACCCAGCCCAAATCTTAGGGAAGGCTACACAACCACACAAAACCCTTGTCTGACATGGAAGAAACATGTCCAATCAGAACTGCTGGTCAATTTTAACAGTGATCAATTTTAATACTGGCCAAAGAAGAGGAAATATTAAGTCACATAGCTCCTCCAAGTTAATTCATGACTGATTTGACCTCATTTTTGGGCACGATCGCTGTAAAAACATGTTGCTTTGGTCAAGCCAAACTCATCCCCTATTAGAAAAATACCCTATGACTCTTTACCATACACATTACTCAAGAACAAAGCATTGGTAAAGTTTTAATTTATTAGGGCAGTAACAAAACAGCATCAGTACATTAATAACCAATAGTAAGCAATGGAGTTTAACTGTCCAGCATCCAAGTATCTGATGTTCTAGCCACAGCTTTTTTTACATACACATACATTCCAACAGTCTCAATGCATATTTACTAGCTGACAGCAGGTTATATTAGCATCTTTCACATACACATGCATATGTATCTCGATAGGAAGTATTTTATATTAATCGGCCCAGCACAGAGGCCCTGCAGTAACTGACACTTCTAATAGTCGTGCACAATTTTTTATAGTCAGTTAAGGCCAAATAAGAGTGGAGAGGGAGAAAGAGACAGGGAAATGTGACTGCAAAGGAGAAGCAAGCAAAATCACCGATCAAAGACAGGCTATTGTCTCCCAGCTCTGCAGGAAAAAAGCTAAGGGCTGCTAAAAGACAGTGTCCGTACTATCATTTGGAAAAAAAAGTCTACTTCTTGGCTAAAACCAGCCTCTAGAACAGTGTTTGTAAAGCTAGGTGGGGTGGGAGGGCAAGAAGAAATAGCCATTGAAGTAAAACAGTCAGAACTTGCAGAGGGTATTTAAAAGTAAACTAATATATCCTCATCCGATAAGGCTAGGCTCACCTAAGCTCCCAGCAGGCATTTTTCAATTAATTAGTTTCTTTTCAGGTCTATCCTTTGAAAAGTCCAGTGACTACATACGCTAGTGGCCACATTTTAGAGATACTGTAAATGCCTGAACTCTGACAGAACTACTAAGCAAGCCTAGTTAGCACAAAATGTACTAGGGTGTGGGATGTGGATGAAAACAGAAGAACTACAGGATTCTACCCATCACAGTGAAAATCACTAAGTGTCTCTCTGCATGGATTGATTCCAGGATAGACAAAGGCAAAGTAAGCCCTTCCACTTTGGTCCAGCATTTCTCTGTATGCAATCATTGATTTTTCACACTAGCAGAATTATTTGGGTAACTAACACATAAGGTAATGTCCGCATACAGACACCCTTTGAATCAACCTTAGCAAACACTGCTACATGAAATCTGTGGTTCAAATTATATTCAAAGATACTAAGCAGAATCAACCTAGCAGAACTGCTTTTTATTGTAAAGAGAAAATAAGGACACTTTGAGAAGTGAAATAGTTAAACGTACAATCAAATTTCAAGTATATTGAATGTTTAGTAAGGAAACTTAAAGTCACTACATGCCGTCCTATGGACTTAAGATAGTTCAATATGCAGGAGTAAGAAATCTATTTGAATGCCCAGATAGTCATGGCTGACCATATCACAAATGTCAGTTCATCAACCCAGTTAGTGAGCTCTTGCCATTTTCAACTTAGGCAAGTCATTAACCATGAAGGAAAACAGATTATTATTTAACTACCCGTTCAGTTGCAGTACAACATGGTATTGTAAGCTGATGAACCAAGCATTTTAAGTATTTTCTGCATTTACCTTTTTAGCTACACATGGTATAAATAAATCTGAGGTGCTAATTTCACTACAGAGAATACGCAATTAAAACTTGCCAACAGAATTTATAAATAGAAAGCAGAAAAAAAAGCATGAAAGGATTTTGGGGAGCTGTAGGAGTCTAGTAAGGGGTACAAGCATGTGACATTCCACAGAAATGAGGCAGGCTGGCTGCATGCCAGTGTCAGCCACTGTAACTGCGCCCTGCAAGAATTCAGCTGCACATCTTTGTTTCCTTTATGTCTTTCGTATCTTTGCAATTCTCAAGGCAAAAGGCTAAGACAAAGTCTTTCAGCTGGAGTTCTTTCATCCAAGAACATTCTTCATCCAAGGCCAAAGGTTCACCACATCCTAAAAGGCCTTTGGATCTGCATGTTCAGTCATCTTCATCCAAATGTATTTCTTTGGGAGCATTATTCAGTCCTTGTGGTCCATCCTAAAAGAACACCAATAAAAACTATCTTCACTCCTTCAAATACAATCCTCAACGTTTCTATCTCTAGGTCCACTGTATGCAAGTATTGTGAAAAAGGTGCAAAATGGTAAATGATTCAGAGATATTCCAATTAAAACCAGAGCACATGGAGATGCTTCTCCTCTATGTCTTTGGAGGGGTTGGGTTTTTTTGGTCAATTCATTAGATAAAGGTTTCCAAGATTAAATAGACTTTCCAGAAAGCCACACATATGAACACAATATTTTTTCCTTGTGCTGACAGCAGTTTAAAAAGACTACCTATTCCCTTTCCCTGGACAATACTACTAAAGTGATAAAAATTGTGATAGAAGACCCTACCTGTATACTACAGTACTACAAAGCATTTTGAATATAAAATAGAATATCCACTTAGATTGCTTCACTGGAGTAGGGAAAAGCAGAATTTCCTCTGTGAGGAAACAAGGCAGATATTTAATGGTGCAAGATAACGCTATAGAAAGTAAAAAACCTCAACACCCTGCAACTTACAATTGCCCCAAAAAATTTGTCAGCTAATCTTTGTTTCAAAGCCACTCTAACCTGGCCATAAACATTCCACATCAAATACCTTGCTTAACTTCCTTCCATCTTTTTTTTTTTTTAAATATGAAGTTCTCCAATACTTTGTTTTACCTGAGCTACCTGTTAACCTCTCCCTTTCTTCCTTCCATCTAAGTATCTTCTCTCCTTTTTCTCTTCTGGTTGCCTTTCACTGTTAACTTTCTCTTGAGGTCCACAAGCCTCTTCACAATTTTAGTCTTTGCCTTTCTCCATCTGCATCATTCACAACCCTATTTCAATCTCCACATCTCTCTACCAAATCTAGGTCTCCTATTGCCTTACATTCACCTCCAGGTCCTCTTTGCCTTATTGTTTTGCAGCATCCAATTATCTTCACATCCCTCTTTCAAGTAAAAAAGTCATTTCCCATCTTATAAATTATTTTTTCGCATGCTACCAAACATCTGATATTCTGCCTAAGTACTGGATCACAAACTGTTTCTAGAGTAAGGGACCAAACCTGCCTTGCTCTAACAGTATAACAAGATTAAGTTGAATCTTAATCATAATTTTAAAAAACATAAAACCTTTTTGCATGCAGGGTTGTCAGTTCTCATCATTTTATTATAATACTTAACTTTATTACTTCTAAATCTGCAGCTTCTGAAGAAAATCTGTAAGAAAGCTCTCAAAAGAAAATTGCAAGTTCTGATGGTTACAAGAAAGCCATGAAACATGCTCATGTCTTAACTTAGTGAATCACAGGTGAAAGAGTATAATTCAACTCTCATATTTTAGTCTTACAATTTCTAAGCTATCTGTGCAAATATTAGCATTTTGACTCGCAAGTACAGACACAAACCTGATCTGAATAGAAGAGCAGACTTTCTAACAACAGGTCAAGTCCATACCTGATTTTGAACAATTTTGATCTAACACTATGCACTGCGTGGTCAGAATATTAAAGGAAGGGAATAAAAAAAACTAATGTAGCCACCACATGAGTGCCATTAAGATGCCACTCATTACAGTAAAGCTGTAAAAAAAGCAATGTTGTCTCAGTAACTTCTATTCAATTTTGGTCAGAAGTGACTAGAACAGAGAAGTATTTGGTACTTTGCAGATTTCAAACCAGTAAAAAAAGTATTGAGGGGAAGCTCAAATTCCCTCATCAGTTTGAGGCATTTGTTCCTATCAGAAGTAATTTCTTGATCACAAATTAGAAGCAGTTTCTCCTGTAACAGGAAATGCACAGGTCAGGTAAGGATGCTAATGAAGATTACTTTTTCCTTGGATGAAACTTAATCAATATCCCTCCTTAACTATCTCAAAGAAATATGACGGGGAAGGAAAAGGGGCTGTTCTTTTGTTACTCCACTCAGCCTCCACAAAACCTTTAACTGCTGTATTTTATATTTTCTAGAATTAAGAATACCAAGTGCAACTTAATAGTAAGATCCGTCCAAGTTTTTCAATGTAAGAGCAGAAAGGATTAAAACTTTGACTGGAAACTCTGATATCCATCTCCTAACACAAATTATACTGGTGAAAGCTGGTGAAAGGGCTGGAGAACAGGCCTTATGAGGAGCGGCTGAGAGAGCTGGGGTTGTTTAGCCTGGAGAAGAGGAGGCTGAGGGGTGACCTCATTGCTCTCTACAACTACCTGAAAGGACGTTGTAGAGAGGAGGGTGCTGGCCTCTTCTCCCAAGTGACAGGGGACAGGACAAGAGGGAATGGCCTCAAGCTCCGCCAGGGGAGGTTTAGGCTAGACGTTAGGAAAAAATTCTTTACAGAAAGGGTCATTGGGCACTGGAACAGGCTGCCCAGGGAGGTGGTTGAGTCACCTTCCCTGGAGGTGTTTAAGGCACGGGTGGACGAGGTGCTGAGGGATATGGTTTAGTGTTTGCTAGGAACGGTTGGACTCGGTGATCTGGTGGGTCTCTTCCAACCTGGTTGTTCTGTGATACCCACTCCCTCCATGACTTGGCTATGTTTGCATAACTGGGGCAATTACATGGAGGAAATATTTCTCTTTCAGTTCTGTGCTAAGGAGAATTTAAACTCACTGAAGGATTCAGAAGTCAAACCCTTTATAACATTAACTTTTTGAAAGATGTTAACAAGACACATTAGCTCAAACAAAAGCTTCCTATTGACTGCCTATTCTGCCTTCAAGGCCTGACCAAAGCAGATCTCAGACTTTAAATCTGATAACTCAGATGGGATTTGGTTTGTTAAAAAACCCCAACAACTTGAAGCTTAGAAGTTTATTAATTCTTTGGTGCCCTTTATTCTCCAGCTTTTATGTGTAAACTAGATTTTTGTGTGCCAGAGTCAACAAACAACTTCTAGCTAAGAGGGGATAGCAATATAAGGTACCATGTATCTTCTGGTAAAAGCAAACATCAAAAACTTGTTTTAACATCCTGACAAACGTAAGTAGAGAAGTTAAGGCAGCTTGCGTCAGATGCAGCCCGGTAGAAGACTGAAGGCAAAATGAGGGAGTGTACTCTTAGGTGAAATTCTTCCGAACAAGTTTCAGGCCTATCAGATCTTGAACCTACTCTATTACGCAACTTGGGATAATTTCATGGATGCTCAGACCTTCCCAAATTTATTCATGAGCAGCTCTAAGCTGTTGTTTTCTTTCCTGGCACCTGACAGTGAGTAGATCTTAGCTCTTTCCTGCTTACTCCTACTGAAAATGCAGTTAAAAAAAAAAAAGTACCAACAGTGAGCTTGGTTTTGGTTCAAGGTTTTCCCTGCAGTGGTGAAATACCATGAAGTGCTTGGAAGCACTCAAACAATTTTCTCAGAGCTGAGTTCTCAGCACTGAAGCTAGCTGTGGGTCAAGCCAAGGCTAAGACAAATCTAAGCTTTACAGCTGTTGAAATACTTAAGCTGTACCAGATTTTTTAAGAGATGTCACAACACTACAGTTATTACTTGCCTGCCACAGGATCTGCAGATGGCAGTCAAAGTTCTTATTCATCAAGGGCCTCAAACAATTGAAACAATCCATCTGCTCTATGTTCTCTCTTTCTGACTCCACTGCGATTACTTATTGCCTTGTGATATTTACCAGTGATGTCATAGTTAATCAAACAATTGGTGGCCTGTTAGATCTCCTGAGAAACACACTGCACTCCTGTGATAGAGCATAGGTAACTAAAATAATCCACCTGTTTTAAGCTTTCCCTTTGCAAAACCTGACGGGACACACGATATTTGGCAGTGACTGTCATAACCGATCAAGCAATTACCAGACTCGCGCATATTTCCTGAAAGCTGCTGCTGTTTTTCATCATGAATTCCATATAATTGAAATAATTGACCTGCTCTAGGGCCCTGCTTTGACTCTAGCAATTTCTGCAATGGGACATTTGCCTTTTGTCATATTTGTTTAAGAGCTGCTTTGATTACTTTTTCACAAGATGTCATAGCATCACAAAGGGAAGTGACATTATTTGCACTTCGTACTACTTAACTTCCAGATAAAACTCTGTTCTCTGTGCTCACCCTATGACAAGTACACATGCTATGCTACATCCATCCAAGTCTTAGAAAGGTATGGGAAGAGAAAATTAGGGAAAGCATACAAAGGTGAAGTTTTACAACCAGGCTGATAATGGGAATCTCATTACCACTCCCATATAACGAGTCCCAAGTAATTTAAACACTCTAAAGCACTCGTGGTTAAACAGACTTCCATTGAGCTTTTTTCAGTAGTTAAGGAGCCTATAAATGTTTTGCAAAGGACCAGGTACCCTGACTTACACTTTTCACCACTTATTACATAAAGGACAGAATTGCCTGTTGATTGATATAAAGATTTGTAGAATAGTCCAATTAAGTGTACTAGCCATAAAAAAGCTTTTACATGTCATCTGCTGTTGAGAGAATAGGGGTATAGATCTTACGTGTAGTCAAATTATAAGGCTCCATTTTATTTGAAAAGAACAAAAATGCTGCTTCCACTCAATGGATCACATCCCACTCCTGAATTTACAGTATTCATCTCAAGAATGGATGTTGTGTTCATTATTCTGCTTAACATCTGAGCAGGTCACAGATGGACTGACATGACTGTAGAAGCCTAGCATATCCGCAATAATCTTGCAAGTGTCAGTCGGACTTCCAGCACTTTCATTAAGATCCAACATTTCTGCAGCTGTACTTTAAGAGGTTCAATATTCTGCCCTGCACAAAGTATGGCATATAGAATTTTTTTTTCAAAGACTTCTTATAACCTAGCATCCACCTCTAAAAGTGCCCAAATTTCCAAAAAGTCTAAGCTTTTCTTTTCCTTTAGCTTTTTCCTTTCAACTTTTTATCTTCAAATGGATAACGCTGAAATGACTAAAGAGAAGTGCTGTTTCTAAGGAGAGAAAGCTGACAAATCTGTGTATGCACAGCTAGGAATGACATCAATGACATTACAATTATCTACTCACTTAACTAAAATTGTGATGTATTAGATGAAAATGAAACCAACTCAAGGTCAAGATGTTCTGTTAACAACAGTTTACAAGCAAATTATGTTGTAAAAGGGAAAAAAAAATTCCTTATCTTACATAGTTTCTTTAGAAAAGAAAGTGTTAAGTGTTTTTTGATTAGAAAGGTTTGATATGCAGCAAAAGAAGTAAAATCTGGATATCCAGAAGAGATTCATGTTTCCATCAAAAATAAGATCAGCACTTGCACACAGGGACAAATAATCACTAGAAGGCTACTGTCCAGAGAGCAGCTCAAATTGTGCTGCTTCCCTCATGCTCCTGACCATCAGCAGACCCTTCTAACCATCAGTTACCAGTAGCATCACAGCATATGCAGCCCAAGCACTACAGCACTACTTGCATGTTTTCACCTCACTGAGAAATATCTTAATTATAAGGAACTAACCTAGCAGTAAAGTTTGAATTTCACCTTTATAAAGGGAAGATTACATAGAAATATCCGATATACTATGAGTGTTGCTCAATTCACACTTACCTGAGGAACAAATGACAGGAAGGATACTCTTGTATGCATGCACACAACTACGGGGTTGAGGAAATCAACCTTTTGATGAAATAGCTTTTTTTATTTTAACATACCCAGATGATAATGGAATGTAGAGAATTCAAAAGAGTGACTTTACAGCCCTGACTAACAAAAGAAAGCAACACTACAGCTTTTTGTCAGCAGTGGGATGTAATTATGCATCATTAATTAAATCGGCATGTCAATAAAAGGTCAGACAACACTATATAAAGGAAGAAGAAATAGTCCTATACCCTGACAATGTTATTGTTAGAAAACCTTAGTGCTTATATAGCATTTTTAGGGTGGCAGGAAATCATTCTTCACGGTGAAAATCTGGGGGCAGATTCTGATCTGACTTAAAACCAGGAATATTAAACAAAACAAGGTGATAGGAATAGAGGTGGTGTTGCAGACTTTAAGTAACTACCTACCCTTTCAACCTGGACAGGCAAGTCTGCTCCTGAATGGGTATAGAGCACCAGGCAGTCGTTCTTTCACTTAGCAGGGGGTCAGCAACAGCTTGCCAGCAGTACAACTCAAAGAAGACGACAGATTTCCTTATCCCTGTGCATACTTTTATTAAGACAATCTACTGCTCTCAACGTTATTTTAGAGCTGGAAGGGTAGAGAATGGATTGAAAGTAGCCCTGAACAGAAGGACTAGGGGTGCTGGTGGATGAAAAGCTCAAAATGAACCAGCGACTTGCACTCAGCCCAGAATGCCACCCATATCCCTGGCTGCATCTAAAGAAGTATGACCAGCAGCATGAGGAAGAGGATTCTGCCCCTCTACTTCACTCCTGTGAGCCCTGTGTTCATTTCTGGAGTCCTCAGCACAGGAAGAAAATGGATCTGTTGGAGCAAGTCCAGAGGAAGCCACAAAAATTATGAGGGCTGGAGCACATCCCATACAAGGACAGGCTGAGAGAATTGGTGTTGTGTAGCCTGGAGAAGATACGCCGGGGGCTTGGAACCGGATGGTTTATTTATGAAAATTAAATTTCACCTTTGTTAGCAGTGAATTGTGGTTTCTCTTAAGGGAAGTCACTTTTAGCTACACTCTTCCCTGCCCACCAAATGGCTTCTCCCAGCACTGCTTTATTCACACAGACTAATTTACCAGTGAATGATAAATAGGAGCAAGTTTTGTGGCTTTATAAGCGTATTTCAAATACGCTAGTAAATAAAAGTTACAATAACTTACATGATGTCATCTTCATACGCAAAATATACTGCTTTTCCCAATTATGCCAATTTTTCTTAATTTATTAGAAATTCATATAGCACCCTGAAAGGCCAAAAGCTCCCGAGGTAAAAAGCACACAGTGTTCTGAAGTTTATCACTAATGTAGTCAACTATTTCTCTTTGCCAGAATGAAATAGGCTTGCAATAATATCCCAGTACCACTGCTTCCTTTCGCAAAGCAGGAGTGAGACTTGGCAGCAGGCAGAGATTGGGGAAATTGGGCCAAAGAACATGTCAGGCTTCCACCTTCTCATTGACAGGCTGGAATTTGGTTAGGCAATCGACTGGAAGGGGAATATCGTGGTCTAGGTTAACAACATTTGCTTCCTCAAGTTCAGATTACACTTTCTACAAGGTAAGGCTGGGGGAAAAGGAACCCTATCTCCTCATTTTCAGATAAATTTCTTTTCCTTGCCAGAAAGAATATAAAAATCAGTTAAATATTGAAGTGATTAGAGTGTTGATGGACAGACATGGACTGGGGGAAAATATTTTTGTTTTTTCCATGTCAGTAGAGATACCTTATTTTCAGCAATTCCGTTTCACACCCAAACCCACCCTTCAGACACTAAATTCAAAGCCTGAAACTGTCTCCTTTCCTCATGTTATTTTATCTTTTCACATAATTACAGAGACATTGCTAATGGTCACATCGAATACTTGAATTAGACATATCAACAGGGCAAATCGAACATTCATAGCAAATTATGCAGAATACATATTTCAATATGACACTTTACCACCCCGGTTGGCAATTTAAAGGCAAGCATTTAATTGCATGAAAATTTTGGAGAAGGGCGAGGGAATTGGTGTAATGAGACTGTTCATAAACGAACACTAGTGGGATAAGCATTGATATAAATATCAAAGGAACAATACTGAAGTGATACTAATCTAGAATCAGGAAACTCCCAATTCCTGGATTTTAACTAGGTGCAAAAGGTAAGCAGATGTGAACTTTAAAACTAGGTACATCTCTCTTTCACTTAGCCTTTCTTTTAACAATGAAGTTGTAGGGGTTTTAAACCTGCAGTTTTGTCTAACTGCACAACTCTTCTAATGGCTAATGCATCTTTCTTTTCAAATTTCTCCAAGCTGCTAGATAACAACTTAGATACTATTCACTGCATCCAGCCTTCTGCTTAGGCAGCAAATGCTACTCTTAGACAATGGTTATCTTGAGCAGCTATAGCATCATTAACTTGTCTCAAATGCCCCATTCTTAAAGATTGTTCTTGTTAGGAACAATTTTGGAAGAGTACAGAAGAGCTGAAAAGGGCTGAGTGTTTTAGATGAGGCTATTATAGTAAAATCGAGCATCCCAATCAAGTTCCCTGGTATCTAAACTGATTTATTGTATCCTAGCTCTGCTGTGTTAGAAGAGGTCTGACAAAAAGTATGTATCAGAAATTTTGCAGTAGTGCTCCTTGTTAAGCTTCTCCCATCTCCACAGGTCAGATTTAGATTACACAGTATACTAGAAAAATAAGAAATCCTCTACCTCAATATTATATTAATATACCAATGAGACACATCCAACATCACTCACGCTCAGTCTAGTAGACAGTAATTAGTAGACAGTGAAGGTGATTTTGAGAGAACCACTGATTATTTGAGTTAAGCTAGTAACAAGGAAAAAAGATGTTTTGGAGATTCTTTCTAAGACAGCACAGCTACTATACCAGCTCTTGTTCAGACACATAGCCAAAGCCCCAGTTTCTCCTCCAGCTTTTACTCCTGTCAGTTCCACAGGAAGAAAGCAGGCATTTGGATTGCTTCAGTGTACCTTACAGCTCCCCAAAACAATGATTAAGAAGATGGAACTGGTCTTATTTAACTGGTAAAATTCTTGTACTGTATTCAGTGACAAAATAAGGGCTGCTGGCTCATTCCATGCCAAAGGTCACCTGTCAGAGCAGTCTGGGAATAGGTCCATGAAGCTTTGTTAATAAAATTCAATATTTTGTCCTAAATGTTTGAGGAAAAAAAGAAGAGCTCAACCAAAAAGCTTTAAAAAGCAATATTTACACTTCCTTGATAAACTAATGTATTAATGCAAATTTAATTTGTCCTTATCCTAAGAAAACTGTCACTTGGCAAACAATATCCAAGACACTGAATGACTGGCAGGTTTCATTTTACCAAGCTGTACTAGAAAGAGGAATACAGACATGTTTCTCAAATGAAAAATAAAATGCCCTCTAAATTTACACTTCAAAACATTTTTCCCCTGCTATACGAGTTAGCAAAAAAGTTTGTCACTATTATCAGTTTATTTTGCATTTTCTATATTCTACCTCCAATTTTACTGCTATTTATTCAAATAAAGGAGATCAGGTGATCTCCTAATACGCAAGAGGAATGCTGCACTTGGACACAAGGCAGGGGTCTAGGCCAGGGCTCATGTTTATTGAGGAAAGAGTTCATTTAATGGAATTTAAGGTTTTATTATCATGTAATTAAATTTATGTCAACACAAATCAAAATACATAATGTAATTTCTGTTACTCCAGTCAGAGACAGGTGACCTGACCCTTGGTCTCCAGGGAAGATCTCTTGACTTAAAGGGCACGCCAAGCTGATGAATCTCGGCATTCTCTGCACAGTCGCTGCAGTCAGTGGAGTTCACACACTCACAGCATCTGTCCAGAATGAGTTGGCAGTAGGGTCAAGCTACCTCTTTGCAAGTTTGACTTTTAAGAAAGCCTTATTTAAATGTGAAAGAAGATGCAAATATTTATCAGATAGCCTTGAAAGAACATTATTCAACTATGGTTTTCATCATATCATTGATGACTACTACATCAAGCCTTTTTAGAGGCGGCTAGGTCTTTCCAAGCAGCTTTCGAGGGGGAATACAAGACTAAACATTCTTGTTTGAAATACTGCATAACAGTAAATATAATAGAATTAGGATTTGTTGAACATTTCACAATTTAGCACACAATTTTCAGTTTTGCTAGTAGTTCAGAAAGCTTTAACATTTATTAAATAAGTTTAAGCTTGGCAATTTAGCCAATGAAAAGTAAAACTGTTTTCGATTAATATAACTTAAACATGTTAACAGTTAATTTTCTGTATGACAGAGCAACATAAAAACAAGCTCGAGAAACACTATGATTAATTAATTGATCAGCTAGTTCCTGTTGAGAAATCATATTCAATAAGGGTCTGTCAATACAACTTGCTATCAATTGCCACTTTATGAAGTGCCAAGAATAATGGGTTCAGGTGCATATTAGAACTAGTTGCCATGAATGCCAATTTAGAGCAGGAAAATGGATTGTTTATCACCTAATTTAATTTCAGACAGCTAACTTGCTTGTAATAACTCATTTTAGCATTGAATTTTCAAGAACATGAGTGTTTTTACAACAAGCTGCTGCTTTTAATAAGTTTGCAAATTTAAATTCTTCTGTAAATAATTTGAAGCAGCCTATAAATCAATTTTTCCATTGATCACTTGGAAAACATTTAGCAATCGTATTCAACATCCAGACACCTCCCTTCCTCCCACTTGTTTTATTATAAATGCTTCCCTACTGCTGCTGTTTCACACTTGACTCTTTTTAATAACATTGAAAGACATGCAGCATCCAACGTTGCTTCTGGCTGACACAGCCAAAATACTTCACGGGATCTCTTCAGTCATGCATGTTAGCACATATACCACACACGGTGGCATTTACTGTACTTTACAGTCTGAGGTCCAGATGCTGAAGAAAATGCAGATAATAGCATTCTACTCACAGCTTTAAGAAGAGTAAAAGGAAGCAAAGTTGCTCTGGTTTGGGGCAAGGGAAGGGTTTAGTTCATCCTGTGCTTTCTCAATCCTATTTCTGAAGTTCTTTGATGGCAATTTTGAACAAAGAAAGCATGAAGTAAAAGCAATCTACGTGGAGCCTTTGATAAACAATGCAAAACATCAATTTTTTTAATGGCTACCAGGAAGCTGTCCACTAGGAATTGCTTAATGCTTATGAAAATACCTCCCTCTTCCATATTTCAAAACTCCACTGAACTTTAGTTAGCGCTGCCCAAGTACAAATATGCACTTACAGTGTAATAATAAGCCAAGATGGCAATTATTTGTTTATTAATCCACATAAAGCTTTATGTCTAGGAGCCATGCCAATCTCTATCTATAACTGCAATATGTTATTGTAACACTTTGCATTTCTGGAAATTGATACACTATCAGCATTTTTCTTTAACTTGCAAACAAGGCATTTAAACCAATAATTTTCCAGCATGCTTAAAATAGACGAGGTCCACCAACTTGTTCTCATCCCTGTCAAACTGCAGTGAGCATAATGCTTACTGCCAGATTCATTCA
Source organism: Phaenicophaeus curvirostris (assembly GCF_032191515.1). Lineage (NCBI taxonomy): Eukaryota > Metazoa > Chordata > Aves > Cuculiformes > Cuculidae > Phaenicophaeus > Phaenicophaeus curvirostris. The sequence continues at coordinate 8,962,631 of NC_091400.1, read as the reverse complement.
CTTACTGCAACTACCTCACATTAGCATGGAGCATATTCATTAGTTGATGCAGATCAGTATTTCAAAATAACAGTTGTATTATTACTCTCCTGCCATCTCGGACTTCAGTAAAGATCAACCACAGCAGCAATAAACTAAAAGGTTTCAAAAGCCTTTTCAACTTTCCTTTATTAAAGCAATCCATGTTATTAAAAGGAAAAGTTCAAGAGCAAAGTCTGGGAAATGCTGCCTCAAAAAACAGGTCATATTCTTCCTTCCTATCTTCTCTTTTACAGCACGAAAGGCTGTCTGTGTTTTGCTTCATAACTTCTCCTTATGGGAGCTCCCATGGATCATTTCTGTCAGCAAGGAGGAATCCATTGACTAAGCCCATCCTAGAGCTAACAGGCTGAGCTTCCACTGGGAAAACACTGCAGGCTGAACGCAGATATTGACCAACCTAGTTAATATAACAGCACATAACCAGCACTACAGCACCACTGCTGTTTAATAAACCTTGCACAAAACTTTTTCTAAGTGCGGAAGAATTTTAGCTTTAGCTTCAAGTCAGACTAATAGTGGAACACTTCACTTTGACTCAAAAAACTCTTGTTTACTACCAGTCTGATATTTCCCTCCTGGAGAACATTCCATTTTCCAAGATCCATTTGCTCATTCTGTTCCAGGAACAGCTTAGGGTGACCAGCTTCAGGAAGGCATTCTGTTCTTTCCTTGACCATTTTGGAACACCCTGAATTCCTTTCAGCATACAGCAGAGCAAGGACAGGTTACAGAAGCCCATTTAGGAAGCAATATAACTCTCTATTTGACAGGATTTTATATTTAGACCGTGTTCAAAAACCCTTTGGTAATAATACAAATAACCCTTTGCCTAGAGGATTACTTCAGCACCAGGTTGTCTCAGTGTTCTGCTGCACTGATCCACAGCTATACTGACACAAATGAAGAGGCAGTCAGAGATGGGAACTTCTTAATCTAGTTTCATTACCAAAGCTCACATACTCGTGCTGTCAGGAATCAAATGGTTATTCCCAACCCCGTCAGCAAGCATTTGATACCTAAAAGGAAGTGGGGGAATATGGCATTAGCAATTTTCCTTTTAGTGGGAGGGAAGACAAGTATTCTCAATTAAGAGATAAATATTTATTATAACCACACTTGAAAGGTTCAAAAAAAGTCTCTGCATACCTCAACTCAAAATAACACCCCATATACTGTAAACTTAGTAAAAAACACTCGATGTTTCAGCTTTGAAAATAAATTGTTTGGAAGAACTTTTCCATAAAGAAATGTGGCCATACTTCATTAGTTTAAAGTCTGTATCACATCTTAAGCTCTCAAAAAATTCGAGCAACAAGATTCTCTGCAATTACAAGAACAAGAAATGTAGTATTCCAAAGCTGCAAGGCACTACCACAACTGGAAATCCATTGGTGGATCTTGCTTTCAGTTCAATACCAGAACTGGTTTATCCAAGTAATAATATTGGTTAAAGTACAAGCAGGTTACAATAAACTGTACCTGTGATGAAGTCTCAGCTAGTATTCCTATTGGCACCCCACGACAACTGATGGTGGACTCCATATGATCCATTACCTTAATCATTACATGGTAATAAAGCCTTCAAAACAAATCTCTTTGATGATAAATAACATTGATCTGTAAGAAACTATTATTTACCGTTGACAGACACTATGTAGCAAGACAACTTGGAGATGTTTGCATCACAATACATCTGAATGCAAGACCCTACTCAGACACAGGATGTTATTCATCCATAAGAGGAGCTGGAAAACAGTAACAGACAAGAGCAGGGATGCTTTTATGCATCATTTTTAAGATGGCGTTCATTTTTCACCACAACCTTAGCAAGTATGAAGCATTAACAAAGCTATATCAGCTTACAATTCCATCCTGTGGCTCCAGTCCTAGTCCAGACAAGAAAGGTTAAAGTTGGAGAATTGCATTGCATTCAGAGAAGAGCTCCAGAACAATCTGTGGCCTGGAAAACATGCTTTGCTGTGTGGAGAACCCAATTTACTTTGCTGAACAACTTTTAAAAAAGACTATTAAATCAAAACCTACAAGTACCAACAAAAGTACAAGACCTTGATACCACTTTAACAGATGAAGGCAAAATAAATTTAAGTGGCTTGTCCTCCTCCCTCTCCAGAAAAAAATCTCTGCATTATGTTACTTGCACCTAAGGTCAAAACCATATAAAATCCTGTTGGTACACAGAGAAACTTTCACACGTACAGAAGTTAATGCAGTCTCAGCAGAGTTAGCTGCTTCAGTGTTAATATCTTATAAAGGCACATGCAGGAATACTAAAGTAAACAATCCCCTGCTCAAGTTTCCTACAGAATAATGAAAAAATCAGGATTAATTGGGCCAGAACAAAGTACAATTTTGTAACCTACTATTAGTAGGTTACTAGGAAAAGGCAAAGTTCTTGATTCTACCTCAAAGGGCAATTCACGAAGTACTCATTACAATAGCACAACTGGATTAAAGACTTGGATATCACTTGGCACAAAGATAGTAAACCCATACCCAATCTCTTCCAACTCCCAGGACAGCAGCCTAGGTCATAGGTTGTTTTTTTCACTAGTCTTGTTGAAATCAAGAACCCTTTTCTCTACAATAGCAGAGTCAGCTATGACAATAAATGATAAGAGCAGCCTGTGCCCTTAGATTCAGTTCACAGAGATGGTTGGTTGTTAGCTGATGGTGGCTTATAACACCCATGTTTTACATTTTCAGTGGTTGTTTGAGGCACTGAACTACCATGCAAAGCATAAGCACAGCAGCACTCCCTCCGTTTGTAAGAGCAGAAGCACAAGCACCTAATTACAGAAGACACTGCACCCTAACTTGACAGAAGGTTTAAGCCATCTCTTTTCAATACTTTTGAAGAAACATTCTCTTTCAGTGCTCCCTGTGGGGTCTGCTCCACACATGGCTCAGGATTCAGTTCCAAGTCAGGCACCTGCAAATGGATTGCTACAGCACCAAACATTATAACAGCAAAATCTCTTTGGAAGAAATTTATCCCAACACTTCATTTGCCATTTTTGAATTGACATCATATTTATGAATGAGTTGTAGTTAAGCCTTGTATATTTCGAAAGCCTGTAGTAATTATGGGGTTATATTTTATGGCTTCTGTTACGTTGAAAGCCATATCTAGATTGAAGATAGAAAGGGCCAACATAAATAGTCATTTACAAGTAGGTCACTGGATAGAGAGCAAAAAATACCTCAGCTTGCTTCCAATTTTTCTTTGTCAGTTTTCCTGTGTGTAAAGTGGGATGAATATCTACTGATATAAGCAGCTTTTTTATACCCAAAGACAAAAATAAACATCATTTACTAATAAAACCACTTCAAATAGCTACAAGGCTACTGAAATACTGAATTACTATATTTGCTTTCCCTCAAAGGTTCTCATCTGCATTATATGGGATTTACTACTTAAATAATGCAAAACTATAAATCAGCAAAAGGACATGCACACTGCAGGGAGCCCGACTCCAAACCCCACAAATACCACTTAGACTAGAAGAGTGACTGTTAGATAATACTGGGATAACCATACTTCATTAATTAAAAAAAAAAAGAGATAAACTGGAGCCTTGCCAGCATTTCAAAAACATTTCGGGCCACATCATTACTACAGTAATAAGTCAGCATCATGTTATAAGGAAGGAAACATGAATTGTAACAGTGTTGATCTTCTCTGAATATGCAAATGCATCAACAGGACATTTCAGTAGTTTTCACACAATAGGAATATTTGTTCCACTGCAAAGAATAAATTTTATTCTTCACCACAAGAGTGGTTAGGCACTGGCACAGCTTGCCTAGGGAAGCTGCGGCTGCCCCATCCCTGGAGGTGTTCAAGGCCAGGTTGGATGGGGCTTGGAGCAACCTGACCTAGTGGAAGGTGTCCCTGCCCATCACTGTACGGAACTGGATGATCTTTAAGGTCCCTTCCAACCCAAAACATTCTATGATTCTTTTGAAATTACTCCTTTTAATTTTACTCTGTGCTCACATCATGTCACATATTTGTAATATTAGATTAATCTGCCACCCATATAAATACCCAAGTACTGCTGAAGAAAAGCTACATATCTTTTCCAGTGCAATGTCTTTTTAAACAGTATCACAATTTATGAAGAATATACTAAACTGCACGTATCATTTTTATAAGAAAACTTTAACTTAGAAAAGGCTCTGTACATTATCTTTATGCATATTGATATTCTCCCACCTTTATCCTACACAAGGAAGAAATTTCTAGCACGCAGTTGTTAAGAACCACAGGCATGAGTGATGCTACTGAACATAGCCAGGTATGCATTACTTCTGCATTTTAATCCCAAGTTTCTAGAAGTTGAAGACAAAAATACTCTAAAAGCTACATTTACACAAGAAATTACAGAGGGTAGTAGTACAGTCTTCTTGCAAATAAGCCTAATTGGTGTGTCTTAACAAGAGAGGATACATCAGTCCCACACAAAGCGGCGTAAACTGCTTTGAGTCCATCTTTTTCAAGCTGATGGCCCTTTGTAGCAGTAGGCTGGATCCATACTGTATCTCACTTGTGCGCATGTTCCCAGCGGTGTAACAACAACTGCTTTCTTACCACCATCCCCCTCCAAAGGGCACCACCTTTCTTACTCACAGGTTACATGCATTTGCAATCAGACAGGAATGTTTCTCAAAGAGCAGGTACATTAGTGTAACCTCTTCTGCAACTTTGCAATAATTGTATAGATATGTTACTTACTGAAGCTACTGCAACAGGCAGGATTTCGCTTAGGCTACAGCTCTTACTCGCTCCATAGCTCACCATTTCAAATCTTTCTACCTTTTTCTTTTTTATGGCAGGTAAATGGAATTAATGGAATTTACCACGTACTCAGTCTATTCACTGTTTTTAGAGACTGGGACACAATACCTTATGATATTAATTTGCTATTGAACCTTAGACCGGTAATTTCAAAGGGGAAATATTTGCATCTCCACTCAACGTGCGAAGCCTTATTCTCAGTGAATAGATCGTTTCCAAGTCTCCCATATCAGTGGTGCATACTAGGCTCTATAAGCAACAAAATTTTTAAGATACTTGCAACCAATTGTTTTATTTGTAGCCTTAGGCAAAGCTGGTACTGTCTGAATCACAGTAGAAGTGATCAGAGGTGAACCAAATTGCCATTCCCTTACTAGCAACGGGGAAGAAGACAGAAGGATGGATAGCCTTGCTTTATTTCCAATTAGGATTCCTTTAATCCTTATCAAAGTAAATACTCATGCTGGCTGCTCCCTAAAGGCATCAATTTTCAGAAGTTTCTCCTGTCTTAAAACTTACTTTACGAGCATCATTTTAATAATTATATTCTGCGAAAGAACAGCTTATAAAGGAGTGTAACATGAGAGTTCATTTGGCCCTGCATCTCTAGTAATGGGCACTGTGTGAAATATAAACTGTCTTATCCATGATATATTCTCTTTTGCTTGAAATATAGCTAATTGCTGTCATTTGTTAGAGATGAGACAGTTAAGTATAATTTCTTCTGTCACATTGACTTTAAGTTGCTTATGATTGCATGAAATTAGTGACAGTGAACTTCTGAATACAAGTTTTAGAAGATTCACTATATATCTCAATTATTAATACACTGCTTCACTGAAATTTCCAACCAAGGGAAAGAGTACCAATACTAACAATAAATTCATTGTAGACTAAAACATCTATAGAAAGTGATCAATGGTCTGTATTAGCAATGTCAGATCATACGCAGAGGGCAGTTTCTCAATTTGTAGCTTAAATAATTCATTGCTTTTGCTTTGTTAAGTCTTTGTATACAGTGCTAAAGATTCACTTTCCAAGATAATCACTTTTCTATTTTCCAAAGCTGCTTTGTATCACTTAAGAGCTCGCTCCCAAGATACAGCTACAATAACCACACAAGTAATAGTTTGTAAATTCAATCATAGTGCAACTGATAATAAAATTGATTCTGCTAAATTTTATGAATATACACAACCATAGCTGCCCACTTCCTTTGAAATTGGATGGACTACCTTTGGAAGGACAGTGCTATACATGAATTTGTTTGAAACAGTAGGATATGCATCACGTTATTTGCAGCAACAAGTTAACATATAGATACTATTTTCAATTATTGTTGAAAAAGAAGAGATTCTAGTTACACAAGAACAAATGGAGTGTAACTGCTAAGCCTGATCAGAAGACAGATCAGAAAGATTCAAGGGCTCAAACTCCCTGACCACCTCTGTTGTGGGAGCAATTAGAGCATCCTTCTAGCACACTGACTCCATAGTTAATATAGCTTCATGATCTAAAATGCTTAGAAGAAAGGTATTTGGGATTCCAAAAAGAAGAGACTGTGTATTTAAGTGAAACTTGATTAAGAAGAGTGGCCAGCCTATTTCATGACAATGAAAAAAAGAAAGTGTGTACTAGGGAGAAAAGCTACACCTGCCTGGACTGCCTAGTAGGCTTCAGAGGGTACACAAGCAAAAAAGTACTAACGTGCACTAAAAAGAAAGGTGATTTTTAATACTGGGCTATCCTAAGTGCAGCTGGTACAAACAAGTAAGACAACTACAACTGGCATGTTACCAAGAAGAAACGCCAAAACCCAAGCAAAGAAAATCAGACCTAGAGAGAAAACCACATTTCTCACTTAATCTTAGTTATAAGTTCTTAAAATCTACTTTTTCTTTTGCTTTTTTTCTTTGAAGAAGTAAACCAGCATTGCCAAATACCACATACAAAGAGTTTTAGTACAGCTCACCTTAACTTTAATGAACTCCAGCCAAGACACCCTACTCAACAAGGCAGAAGAGAGACTTTTCTTTCCACAACTCACCAAGCTTCCAGGTTGCTTTCCGTGGTCAGTCATTGCTCTTCACACAAAACTCTTGCTACAGCATCTCTCAGCACAAATCTACATCACTCTCAGGAGAGCCTGCAGAGTTGTTATTTATTTGGATCTAGGCTTTTCCACCTGCTGTTTCTAATTGGCTAACTGGTCAAAGCTGAGGATAGGTAAAAGCCTGTGAGTGGGACCTTCATTAACCCTTTCTGGTTTGTTACCCTGTGAACTGTGCCCAGTTTTACCACAAAGCCCGTAAAAAAAACCCTAAGAAAGCTGATCTCATCTCACCATATGTGAGCCACAAACTCGTAACTGTGTTTTGTAACTTCATTGACAATATTTAAACATATTCTTTTTAAAAAATGTGCATAGTATACAAATGTACAAATTTCAACTACCAAAAGGTAAAGGAAAAAAATCAGGAACATACAGGGTGGCATAATAAAATGTCAAAATATATGTCCCACCTAGAACTATCAGCAGCAAAGCAGACACTGACCACTCTCACATGCTGCTGCTGAAGGAAATTTAGTTCTTTGATTACATTAACATCAAAGCTTTTCTAGTTTATGCAAGAACTTTTTTTTTTCCCCACACACACGTGAAAACACCTGAAATCCTAAGCAACATAGTTTTTGGAGTTTACCAATGTTTTTCATCTGGTTGAGTTAGTAGAGAGCACATATAGTTCCTATGGTAAAGAAATAATGGACTGGGAACCACTTAAGAAAACTTGATGTAATCAAGTCCACAGGACCAGATGGGATACTGGGAACTGGCCCATGTCATTGAGAAAATGCTTTCATCTTTGAGCAGTTATGGTGATCTGAGGAAGTTCCTGATCCTTGTAAATGCAAATATTACATGTCTTTTAAGAAGGGCAAGAAGGAAGATCTGGGGAAGTTCAGACTGGTTCAGCCTAACCTGCTTCCCATCATCTCTGGGAAGATTATGAAGACAATTCCCTCCAAAACCCTGTCCAGACACAGGAAAAACAAAAGTTTGATTAGGAATAGCCAGTGTGGATTTATGAAAGGCAAAGTTTGTCTCACCAACCTGGTTACTTTTGGTGATGATGTGACTCGCTCAGTGGAAGAGAGCAGTGGATGGTGTGAGATACAGGAGTAGCCTAGGAGTTAGAAGGAAAGCCTGATAGTCCAGGATCTTTTTAATCTTAAAAGACAGTTAAGCTGGGATCTTATTGCTGACTTTGACTATGTCGTGATTTTCTCATGGGGATAAGACAATGGGCAGCAGAAAGAAGTTTCAAGAAAGGAGTTTCTGATGAGATATTAGGAAAAGGCTTTTCACAACGATGGCACTCAAACAACTGAACAGGGGCCAACCATTCTGCAGAATCATCACACTTAGAAATACTTAGAACACCATCAGGCAGGGCCCTCAGCAATCTGATCAAAGGTGGCTTAACTTTGCTTGGGGGTTGGTTCATCTCCAGTCTCTTTGAGTGACAGATCACTTCAAGAGGTTCCTTCCAACCTAAAATATTCTATGATTCCATTGTGCACGATGCATACTGCCTAATTCAAATTCAGTAAGAAAAAATATTGAATTTCTGCTTCACGTGAAGTCTCTGAATAAGGATCAGCTCCTTGGTCCTATTAATGTAAAATCTCTGAAACAGTTGATGAGAAGATGAAGTCTCTAGAGCGGTAAAGACCCAGGTAACAAATAGCTGCATTCATCTGTTAGAAGTGCTCGCCATGTGATCATAATGCTGGAACAGAATGTTGCTTGGAGAAGATCTGCATACTGATGAAGACAAGCTAGTTAAGAGATAAAAACAGGCAAAGCAGAGGTGAGCAGGGAAAACAATTCAGAAGACCCTATAACTGCACAGAAGATGTGGCAAACAATGATCAATACAACTTGTTCTATAGCAAAGCTTTTGAATTTCTCACTCAGACCCAGCTCTCATTGAGCAGCATTTCTGCCTTTCCCAGTTGATCTGAAGTTGTTGCCCCACATTCTGAAAGATAGCGAGTTGATTGTACTATTTTCACCTCTCAAGGCGACTACAGTTCTATGATATACTTGGACATTTCAAGCCCTTTGAAAAACTATCTGAAAGAGAGTAATATAGTATTCCTATAGCAAAGGCTATTGCAGAAACTGCTGTATAGATGTCAGATCTACCCTCTGCTTTCTGTGCTGGCTTCAAGGTTTCAGACCTTATCCTCAAGACACTCTGTGGCTAAGACAGCACATCTAAAGCACTGCCTAAAGGTCTGTGATGAAACTTGCGTTTGTTTTTTTTTTGTTCACCTTGCACAATGGAACAATGCTTTGGAACAAAACCAGTTCCAAGTTCTATAGGAGACATAAGTTCCTTAGGTGAATAATATTACTGAAATACTATTTCATCTGCAGACTTTCACAAACTTCCCTATAATTTACCCCAAATCCTAGACAAATTTCTCCAGCTTTGCCCCCTCTCACATAAACGCAAAGCAAAATGTATACATAAAAAACCCCACAAATCATCTCACACTCCTGTGCTAAATGCACTGGTTTTATGCCCCTTCTTGTTGTGAATTCCAATGGCAATATGCAGTGCATATACAAATCATAGCACTATAGCCAGCCTCTGGGAAATACAGTTCGGGTTGCATGCAAATTTCATCAACATATCACTCAGTGAAGAAGTCACATTGGAGGAGATACAGAAGCAGTTTTCAGCCATTTTATAGATGTGTACTTTTCGCATGTTTATGGATATATAATTGTTGTTCCCAAAGCATCTTCCTGTATGGCCCCACATTAATTATTACTCTCCTTCAGGGTGCTAATTGTTCATGCACCCCTTCCAGTTCTCCTCTTACTTCCTTTTGACCTTGAGCTGTTACATCTTCATATAATTAAAAGAAAGTCACTAACAAGACAGACATCAAGGTTAAGAAGCTTATTTAAAATCCTCTTTAGTTTTTTATTTTGCAAAATAGTGTCAAACTGGTTATAAACTGTTGCTAGATCACAACCACTCTGCACTTGCACTCACTTCAATGGATATTGTCCATGAAAGTTTCCTGCTAGAGGAGAAGCAGATGCTGTAACTATTTTGGAGAAAAAGAAAATTAAATATTCAGGTTGTAGTACAACTTCTGCCACTTGAGCATACCGAGAAAGAAAAATAAAAGGTTTTTTCAGTGTTTCAAAAATACATTTCTGCAGTTACTCTGCATTTATCCACACACACAAATTGGTTATTCCTCAATAAATCCATCAGAGTAAGTAAACTATTTCACTAGTCTAGTTTTAACAGTGCTCTAGCAGATATACACCGTGCTGGATTTGGACCTCCTGCAACTCTACCTTTCCTGAGTTAATTAAATGAGTGATGGGGGAATGTAACTCAAATAACATTGATAGTTAAGGTACATAGGAGTACACAACAGTAGGTTATGGTTTTTTTTTAATGCATATTCAAGTTATGACATTTGTCTGGCTCCACTAATAACAAAATTGTAATATATTTTCTTTCTTTTGATATGATTTTAAAATATTCTTCATGTAAAAAAATGAAATAAGCCCCTTACAGCATCCATATGCCCAGAGGAAAATGATCTCACTGGATCTCATTGCCAAAGTCATGTCAGCACCTCTTGGTATATTTAGTGGTGATCTTAAAGTGTGTCCTACACTTGTGCATTTTATGTTGCAAAACACGAATTATGATCGTGAGTCACTGGATAATATTTTTCTGCACATAAACATACTTATGTCTGCTCAGAAGGGCAGATTTGATTCCTTCTTGTTTCTACAATTTGAAAAATTTCTCAATATAAAATCGATTGCTTGTCTACTTTTCCGAAAGCCCAGTGGCTTTTCCTTTAATGACCATTAAGTTGTTTGTAAAACAGAATGACTTTATTTACTAACTCCATTTGGTTCAATATATATACATCCTTTTTAGAGGCCTAAGCAGTTGAGACCAGAAGCTGACAGCAAGCATCTCTTTAAACTTCCCAGTTTCTTACTGAAAGCTGGATAATAAAGATAAAGAAAAGGTCATCTTGCCAAGGATATAGTAGGAAGAATAGCACTTGGAAAGGCAAAACTCTACAATAACATGAATATATACCGAAGATGAAAAAAGAAAATTTTATTTCTTACGCATCTGTTAAAAACTTCACTGCTTCACACTAATGAACAATAATGTTTTACAGTCCTTGTTATAGGAAGTTCTAATACATTTGTAAAGTACACTATAAATGGAAGCTATCACATATCACACATACTGCTTACTTTTTTTAAGGAGTTCCTCTGATAGAGATGGCCCTGATACAAACTTATTGACCTTCTCGATTTCACTGCAGTCTAACTGCCTTTGTGACTTCCACTTTACTGTGGCTTTTTACTTCACTGCAGTACACCATTCATAATCTTTCAATTTCCAAAAGAAATCATACTAGGAGAATGCTCCTTCAGGACCATTACAGAATTGTACTATCAGGCCCTAAATCCTGATTGACCCCATTCATTTTTCAAATTCTAATGTTATGGTGTTTACTATTAAAAAAATATTGTTGGGATTATTACTGACACTAACACCTTAAGCAATGATTCCACCTCTGCTTTGCAAAGCCAGTGAACAGAATCCATGTCCTATGGCTTACATACCTTTCTCCTCATAGCTTCTTTGAAATTTTCTGTTCCTCACACCAAATAAGTGACCTAGTCTGCCTGTAATTACTACCATACGTTTCCAAACAATCAGTGTAAAGCCAGAAATTGCCTCTCACATTATTCAAGGTACGAAATAGAGGAGTGTCCACGTCACTCAAGCAGTTAGATTCCCTCTTATCTGTTTTTCTTTTGCCACCTGATTAATTCACTTTAACAGCTGTAAAAATAAGAGTGCACTCCCACAGGGTGCCTAGTGCTCTGTAGGTCCCTGTAAGGCTCAGTGCTTTCTTACTTCATGGACAAATGCTATTCTTACTATATTATTGAATAAAAGGTTCCCATCTTCGAAACTGGTTAAGTTGTAGTCCTGAACAGACATAGCATTTCAGTCTTTTCTGTGGAATTAGGCAAAGCTAAGCAAATAATTCTCTGAAAGCTGAGTCTGTAGACCAAGTAGGAAAGCGCCTGCTAGTTTAAAGACTCTTGGAAAGTGAGCAAATTGAGTGGCTCTCTGAAGCCTGAGTGAGGTTTAGGCACCTGCTGTCCAGGGCAGGTGCATTGCCTTCTGCGCAATGAATTCATATTTCCTTCAGACTCAATTTTAGTTCAATAGAAGTTATAGAGCGATAAAACTTCAGTGCAAACTGGTGCAACCTATTAGATTGCCTCACAATACATGCAGGTTGTCAAGTTCTGTGAAGAAAAGCAAAGGCATTGCACTTCTGTCACCTGTCTGCTGTACTTTCAATATGTATTGTTGTTGGCAGAAAAAACTGAAATCCAAATACAGAGTCAGGAAATGGCATGCAAGTAAAGTCTCTGAAGCAAAGCTAAAGACTACAAGTTGCCAAATATCGAACAACTCAATGCAGTAGCCACTTCCACCTGGAAGTGTGGGAAATAGCTGATGAAAGGCCATCATTTCTACACCTATCTCTTCTTCTCCTTTTCTTTTAAATGTCCCACTTGAAAGATGAGAAATAAGTTTGATCTAAATCCAAAGGAAATACTAAGAAAATAGATATAACTAGGAAGAACAGCCTGTCAGAAAATAGCATGTGCACATCAGGTGTACAGAAAGGCCTCGTCAGTCAAACCAAGAAAAATGTCAACCTACGTGCTTTTTAGTTATCCCACCAGCATAACTATTTCCATGCTTTCGGCATGGTCATTTTCCACAATTCTGGAAATGTTATTCTCGCAGATTCACTATCCAAAGGAAAGATTTCCATAAACAACTTTGCTCAAAGACAATCCTTGAGGCACATAAATGTGTTTTGGTTTGCACTCACTGAATTTTGTACCTATCCACTTTATGAATTAAGATGTTGGGAAAACAATATTTATTAATTTTAATGAACACAGAGCATGTACAGTGTCATTATTCACAACATTTACAGACACATCTAAACACGTCTGCATGAAAACAATCAGAATGTTTATTTTGATACTTTCCATTTGCAACTCCGAGTAATACAATAATTTAACAATTTCTATTACAGCATGCCAATACAGCTGAACACCTACATTTAATTAGTCATCCAAAATTCCTGCTAATTCTTCCAATTGAGCATGAAATTTGTTGGCAATTTTGTTCAACACAAATCACATATTTCTATCCAAACAATTTCTATAGTCATCTGATTATGCAGTACATGTGCCAGATAAATTTTGTGAAGTGGAAAGATACATTTTCATCAAAAAAAAAAAGAACAAAATCAGGTTTTCAGAATTAATTGTGAATTCACAGATCCTGCAGTTCATCAGCTAACATGCAGAGCAGTTATAATCTGGTGTACTACGAAATTTCGGGACATCAACTTGCATGTAAATAAATCTCTAAACATCATGTTTAAGGTATTCTTACAAAGTCAATTTGCCCATAAGGGTAAATAGACTCAACAGAAATAAGCAAGCAAACAAGAGAATGTTGGAATTAAAATTGTGTTTTCTCTAAATTAGGGAGTCTGTACATTCCAGAACCAATACACAATTTTTAAAAACTTTCTTTAGGTTAAAAACTCTGTCAAAATATCAACAAGTTTTGAGGCGTTAGTATATATTTTAGCAATAAACACACACACATACAGACACACAGATATTTGGCCTATATGAAAAAAAACCAAACAATGTGGCTTATTCCAGGAAGCATTTCTCAGACTATTTTTACATTTCCCACATGCCAAAGGAGAAAACTATTACTTAGAAATCTTAAAACATTGTTAACTTGATTCTGTGCAAGGAATTGAATATCTATACACTTTACATTGAGCAGAGTTGGTACACGCAGTACACACAAAAAAATCATAGCTGTGACCAGAATGCATGAGCAACTAGATTAGGAATTTGTTCTGAATCACAGGCTCAGAAAATTCACGCATTGCTAGACATAAATTTAAAGAGAAGCAACAAAAATCTCATGCAAATGTAAAGAAATATCATTGGGCAGAGCTACGTTGTTGTATAAGGCCACTAAATGAGGAATTAAATGGTATGAAATCTGAACATTTTTATTTCAGGAAAACCAGTTCTTTATATGAGGAAGGAGTTACTGCAAACCAAACAACACTGTTATCAAGTTAGCGCTTTTCTCTAATGGAAGATCTATTGGATGTGAATTCAGCTTATGATGTAACATCCCTCACACGTGGTATCACAAAAGATCCCCAATGTGAATCAATCATTTGCAAATTAAAAAATAAATAGACTTAAAATCAGGATTCAAGTGACTCAATAGTCTAGGAGAAAGCTTTCTAGATGACAGGGCTGAGAGACTGGGCAGAGAAGAATGCAGCGGGCCATCAAGGTCAAAGTGTAGCTCAAGATATTGGAGTTCTGGAGGCAATGGATAGCAAATTTAGCATGATCTTTGAGTAATACAGAAAAACGGAGAATGTGATCCAACACAGATTCTTATCTTCAGTGTCAGGTGTATCATCTGACAATGTTTCTATGAGGTCTAGTATGATGGGATGCATGGATTTTTGAAAGGCTATAAAAATGTTAATGCACTCATTAAGACAAAAAATAATTACATTATGAAAATAGACCTCAAGGAGAATATTGAAACTATCCCAGAATGGATCAGAGATCATGTTAGGCAGACCTGCAGTAACAGAGAGACCGCGTGTCAGAGATGACTTAACAGTTTCTGATCTTGCAAGACAACTGAAGACATAAATCAATGAAGATAACAGCAAAAGTGAAAAGAAAGGTCAGAAATATTCAGTAACAGAAAACTAATAGTGGAATGAAGGCAATTAAGTTGTTAGAACAACAGAAATGGAAAATGTTCAGAGAGCATGCAGAATGAAGAGCTACGTGGCAATCAGAATAATAAAGACAAATCTGAAAGGAGAGAAGCTAATGCAGCTATGGTACACGATACCTGAGTAATATTTGTCTAACCTGTGCTTAAAAAGCTTCCAATAAAAGAAATTCCATCACCTCCCCAGGGAATTGCTTCCAGTGATTCAGCTGTATTATGAGAAGCTTTTCCCTGATATCCTGCCTAAACCTCCTTTACCATAATTTAAGTCCATTACACCTTTGCTGCATACAGTGCATGCCCTCCTGATTGCTACTAACCTTTTGCATATTTGAAAGTTATTATTTTGACTCCTTTCAATAGTCTACTCCAATTCCCTTGACTTTTCCTTGTAGCTATAGTTTCTAAGACTCTGATTGCTTACATTGTTCTCATCTAGATTCTCTCTCCTCTGGTCCTCCATGTGGCTGCAGTGCCACAGACCAGACACAGCACTTAGCAAAGCCCCTTCCAATGCCAAGCAGAGCTTGGCTTACAGATAGAACATATGGACAATATGGATGATCCAAACTTGTAATTAGAATGAGTTTAAAAAACAAACAAAAAAACCCCCAAAACATAAAAACCGTGCTTGGAAAGAAAAATATTAGTTACAAATAAACTCAGGGATGAGAGTTCTAAAACCACCAACTCTGCACATGCACATCCAACGACTTCGAAGGGGCAGGTTACAGAAAAACAATCCAACCCTTGTTTCTAAACAACATTGAAAAGAATGAAGGGAGGAGGGGTATCTGAACAATATTTCTGTCCGCTTAAGTGCAGTTACAGCTTTTGCAGTCCCTGGATTCATTCAGGACAACCTGCAATGTGGTCTGTGTGATCATGTCTGAACTGGCTTATATGCTGCATCCTACACTTGGAATTAAACCTTCCTCAGCACACAAAGATAGAAACATGGATTAGCCTCATGCAGCAGAATGCCTGATTTTCCCACAAGATAGTGTGGGATAATATAGAATAGTCAGATTTGACTGTATTTTATTTATCATAAATAATTAATACAATATACTTCTTATCTGAAGTTCCCAGCTCCCCAATAAGTTTGCATAAGCAACACGTGCAACATTGCAAATTATATATTATGGCATGATTTCAAGTGAGCAAAAAGTGCAGCTGTAATGGTCTTTGATAGCTCCTGTTGCCAAGTATGTATTGCCTTTACAGTGATTGGAAACAAGATGACCATTACAGCAACAATTTCATCATTATCTTAAATAAATTGTTAATGTCATACAAGGGGAGTGAAGTTATCCTCTGATATGAGACTAAAATTAGGAACTGAGAATACCAAAGGGCAACATGATGACCTATAAAAGAGACTTGGGAAGAGTCTGTTCCTTGATATTAGACATTATGTCATCACAATAATGCGGGTGCAACGCTGATAAAGTACACAACTAGTTTCATTTCGTAAAATATAATGAAGTATGCTCAGGTTGCAGTTTCAAAAATTACTCACTGAATTGTTCAAATTAAACAAGAAAATGAACACAACTTAACTGGATTTATTTGGAAAGCAGGCTAAAAGCCCTAAGACCTTATTGACAGGAGAAACCAGTAACACAGTTCATTAATATAAACTTCATCTACCTAAACCCTACAAACCTCTGGCATGGGACCGGTGCCAGTTAACATCTTTGCCATAGACACGGGCAGAGGGATTGAGTGCACCCTCAGCAAGTTTGCCAGTGACACCAAGCTGTGTGGCATGGTCGACATGTTGAAGGGAAGGGGCACCATCCAGAGGGACCTTGACAGGCTTGAGAGGTCAGCTGTGCAAACCTCATGAAGTTCAACAAGGCCCTGAACCTGGGTCAGGGCAATCCTAAGCACAAACACAGGCTGGGCAGAGAATGAACTGAGAACAACTCTGAGGAGAAGGCCTTGGGCGCGTTAGTGAATGAGAAGCTCAACATGAGGAGGGAAAACATTGATAGGACAAGGGGGAACAGTTTTAAGCCGAAGGAGGGGAGACTTAGATTGGATATGAGGAAGAAATGTTTTCCTGTGAGGGTGGGGAGGCGCTTGCACAGGTTGCCCAGGGAAGCTGTAGCTGCTCCATCCTTGGAAGTGTTCAAGGTCAGGTTGGATGAGGCTTTGAGCAACCTATGGAAAGTAACCCTGCCCATGGCAGAGGGGTTGGAACTGGGTGATCTTTAAGGACTCTTCCAACACATACTATTCTATGATGATTCCATTATGATTTGATGATTCTATTGGATTTTAATGTGTTTTAATAAGCCACTCTGATTTCTAATAGCCATTCTTGGTTTGATGATGGCTACTGGTATCAGTGCATACCCTTCCAAATCTTAAAGAAAAATAAATAAGCAATAGTTGTTCATCTTTGCTCCATACTCATCAGAAGTGGCCTAAAGTCAAAACTTATTTAATGTACTGTATGTGTTCCTTATTGTTTGCTAGAGAAACAAATTTTATCAGATTTTATTTGAAATTCAAAATTCTTGAGATCATCTTACCTTGTAAGAAGTAGAGAATAACCTAAATTCTGTGTTAAGTCTGCAGGAAAGGCAGTAACTTGATGGAAAAATGATTGAAATATGTACTGCATGTTTTTCTATAGAAATAATTATTACACGACATTGATACAAAAAACAAAGATATCCAAGGTATCTAAGTAATGTTGTAAAGATATCAAATGGATAATCATCCTAAAAGCAGGTCTGGACTTGGTTATTTATGCAGGCAGTAACGCCTTTGTCTCTACCCCAGCAGATAGGGCACAA
Source organism: Phaenicophaeus curvirostris (assembly GCF_032191515.1). Classification (NCBI taxonomy): domain Eukaryota; kingdom Metazoa; phylum Chordata; class Aves; order Cuculiformes; family Cuculidae; genus Phaenicophaeus; species Phaenicophaeus curvirostris. The sequence continues at coordinate 8,944,992 of NC_091400.1, read as the reverse complement.
TAGATGCTGCTGTCCAGATACAACATGACCGCACTTTAGAGTTTATAGTTGTGCCCACCTTATCTCACAGGCCTAAAGAAAGAATCTGTCTCTGTTTCAAAAAAAATCATGGGCTCTGAATGAACCAAAAAATATCCAGAAGTCAAGCAAAGCAGGAAAGAAGAAACATTTTTACTACTTTGCGCTTAACAGACAGATTAACTAGAATGAGTGTCAGCAGCACAGTGGAAGTGACTCTTCAAAACTGACTTACACTTTGGAGAAGAAAATGTTGCCTAAAGGAGGCTTAGAATATGAGGATAGCCTAAATGATTTAGCTTTTGGGATATACTGAGCAGCAAAAAGCAACCAGGTCTGTAAATGGCTTAGATGTCTAGAAAAACAAGATGAAAGGAATAAAAAATGTTTTAACACTGAGGGCACTGAGTGTCAGGAAGTGTATCTATTGATCTATGATGCTACTTTAATATTTTATGATTCTGGTATTGAAAAAATTATGGTGGTATCACAAAACATCACAATATTCTCAGGCTCCCATATTTTCTTACTCTGCTCCCTAACAGCCTGCGCTACGTGAAACTGCTAACAGGAACCTTAGGAATTCTTTCTCTTCTTTTACCTGTCCATGGGGTGCTGGTCACTTTACTCTACCCCCCCTTGACTGTTCCCTTCTTGGGACAGAATCACAGAATTACAGAATCACTAGGTTGGAAAAGACTCCCAGGATCATCGAGTCCAACCATTCCTATCAATCACTAAACCATGTCCCTCAGCACTTCACCCACCAGACTTTTAAACACCTCCAGGGATGGTGACCTCAGCCACCTCCCTGGGCAGCCTGTCCCAGTGCCCAATGACCCTTTCTCTAAAAATTTTTTCCTGATGTCCAGCCTGAACCTCCCCTGGTGGAGCTTGAGGCCATTCCCTCTTGTTGTGTCACTTGCCGCTCAGGAGAAGAGGCCAGCTCCCTCCTCTCCACAACCTCCTTTCAGGTAGTTACAGAGAGCAATGAGGTCTCCCCTCAGCCTCCTCTTCTCCAGGCTAAACAACCCCAGCTCTCTCAGCCATTCCTCATAAGGCCTGTTCTCCAGCCCCTTCACCAGCTTCGTTGCTCTTCTCTGGACACGCTCCAGAGCCTCAACATGCTTCTTGTGGTGAGGGGCCCAGAACTGAACACAGGATTCGAGGAGCGGTCTCACCAGTGTCGAGTACAGAGGGAGAATAACCTCCCTGGACCTGCTGGTCACGCTGTTTCTGATACAAGCCAAGATGCCATTGGCCTTCTTGGCCACCTGGGCCACTGCTGGCTCATGTTCAGTCGCTGTCAACCAACACCCCCAGGTCTCTCTCCTCCAGGCAGCTTTCTAGCCAGTCTGCTCCTAGTCTGTAGCACTGCACAGGGTTGTTGTGCCCCAACTGCAGGACCCGGCACTTGGCCTTGTTAAACCTCATGCCATTGGTCTCAGCCCAGTGGTCCAGCCTGTTCAGATCCCTTTGGAGCCTCCCTACCCTCCAGCAGATCCATGCTTCCACCCAGCTTAGTGTCATCCACAAACTTGCTAAGGGTGCACTCGATGCCTTCATCCAGGTCATTAATGAAGACATTGAACAAGGCTGGACCCAGCAGACATTCAGTGCCTTCCAGACTTTCCTTCCCCTCCTCCACCAGAGTAACTTTAGGCTGCACTTGTTCTTCCCAAAAGGGAAGTCCTCCAGCCTCACCTTCCCCTGTAAGAGTTCATGTGGAGTTGAGTTCATCCCCTGTAAGAAGCGAAATAGTAATAATAATGGAAGCAGATGAAGATGTGCATTAGGGCTGGCATGGGGTAAATAGGATATTTGTGCACAAGATTAGCATCAATAATATCATGCCACGGCAGGAACAGGTATTGCTTCATAGATTTAGATTTGCGATACTGCCACAACACCGAGAGAGAAGGAGGGCAAAGGGGATAAAAATTAAGTTTGATCTCCTCTGTGTTAAGTTTAAGCTGATAAGAAGATATTTAACAGTTGATTGAGGCCAACATGACAGAATGGATGACAAAGTAAGACGTGTTAATGTCATATTGTGATTCAGTTACACAGAAAGGCAGCCTGAAGAGGCAAAGACTGACGAATAACATGGTTTAGTTGTGAAGAGCAAAGGCTATTGCCAGTTCCTAAAAACCAAGTCAGGCAGCAGTAAACAGGAGGAATATGATGCAGATTAAAGATTTTAAAGGAGTTAATATCAACATACTGTCATTTTGTTGTAAAATATTAAGAAAGATAGACTGGCTGGTAAAGACTGCAAAGCAGAAAGAGAGCCCAAAATAACAAAGATTCGACTCTCTTTTATAATTTTTTCAGAATTTTAATCTGTTGCAAATCGCTGCTAACTGAAAATAGATCCAAACATTATCGATTGTATTGTAAGTATATACACTAGGGAATCCTTTTATGTACAGTATTCATAGCTGTCTCACTATGCAGTCGAAAGGGAGACTTGCAGTGACGTTTGGAACAGTTCAGTGACATTACATGATGCCCAGGGGACCCATGGATCAATACCAGGTCATTGGAAGTGCTGGAGTTACTACAATGTCAATAGAAGTATGAGTTGATAGGACACAATGCACCACTGTTAAATCTGGAACCCCTGATACATCAGTGCAAGATCTCTTCCATGCCAATGGAACATTTTGAAGTGACTTACTACATATTGCTCATTTTTATGAAAATATTTGTAAGTTTAGAAGGTCACAATGGGCATCAGATACCACAAAATCATTAAAATCATTCTATGATTATAACTTAATACAACAAAATGAATTTATAGCTGCTTCATACTATACTTCTGTTTAGGCATTAACATCTGGAAGTGTATGTGTGATCCAAATTCTCTTCAGTCCAAAAGAGAGCTGACAAAGAAGAACAGAATGGTGACCACAACTTTTACAGCTGCTACAACCATTCACAAATTGAGGACAGACCTGGAACAGACGCTTAAAACATCTCTTTTTTACAGTATGTACATCAAAGACAGTCAATACCCTGAATCACACTCACTTAATTCTCAGGACAGAGCCTTGTTTGGATATAGATCAGTGTATTGTAATTCCAAGGAAACTCTGAATGTACTTTGTTCTGTGTGCAATTACGTATTAATTAGGAAAAAACCCACTATGGTTACTGAATACTATACTATAACTAAAAAATACTAGGCTAGGTAGAAAAAGCTAATAAAACCTGTAAAATAGAATTAAAACATTTTAGCATCTACCTCTTTTAGTGCTAAATAAAAGACATGATAAAAGAAAATATGGCAATTAACTTGTGATGTTTAGTTCTAAAGCTTAATTAAATAATCAGTATATACAGAATTAGAGGTTGGGTGCCTAGTCTCCCACTCAGTGTTTCCTTCTGAAAAGAAAACAGAAATTGTGGCCAGAGACCAGCATAAAAACAATGAAATCAAGTTTAAACCAGTTAATTTTTAACTACAGCATAACGTGTTCTCAGTCTGGGGAGCTGGAGAGGTCTTCTGTTCTGAGATAAAGGGAGATAGAAATATGGTGATATTCATGAAGATTGTGGGGGTTCTAGTATTTGGTCAGAAAATATCAAAGGTCCTTCAAAGTGATATGGCAGTTTTATTCACTATCTGTTTCAAGTATTTAAATTATGCCAGCAAGAACAGTTGTGATTGCTTCCTATACAGTAGCAGGACAGAGCATCTCAATTTGATAAGTACTCAAAAGCCAATTCTTCTTCTTTCTGCTATGAATCTGTTTTTCACATGGCTCACTTCTCCATGAACCTTAGAGATTTGATAGAGCGTATTTAATCTTCTATTGAAAGAGGTGATTGAGAAAAGTAAGAGAAGCTTTGAGTTTAAGAGGAATTGGCAGCAATGAAAAGAAAAGTACAATCTTGAGTGATTTCAGAGCTATCACACCTCATTTCCAGGTCCCACCATAAATAATTTAAAGTAATAACTGTAAACACAATATTGTAAATGAAAATAAAGAAATAGAGGATTACAATCTACCAAAAGCCCAACATAGATTAGATATTCATTATTATCCACATATTGTAATTCTCCCTCTATTTTCAGATGAAAATTCCAGAATCCATTTCATGCATTATTACGCTATTCCAATATCACATTGCCATGCATATTATTATTTCTTTTCCAATGTAGTGCAATTACAATAAAAGAATGCAGTAATGTAGCCATTATCTACAAATGAAAATATGCAGTACACTGTATTCTTTATACCTGTACGAATAAAACACAACGCTGACATTCGACTCACAGCTGCTTTATTTCTTTGTTTGTTTGTTTGTCTGCTGTAATCTGAGTTAATTGAGATAGATGTTAACTAGGGGGCACTGTGTACTCAGAGGACTGAGCGTGAGGTTTGCTCCCTCTTTAATGCCTGTCTCTTGCATTCCTTCAGCTCACATCCATCATGCAAGGACTGCCAGGTGAGCTGGCTGTCACTCCAGCCCAGGCTAATAGATTCTCCAGTGGCTTTTGTTACAGCTCATGTCATGCTATTAAAACTCTGCACCTTGAAAATGGCATAACATATGTAGCTGAGACTTGTCAGCTCCAGGTAATCAGACACTGCTTGGTTTCAGAAGCAGATGCAGATGAGACTAGCAATATAAATATGCAAATCACAATGGTCCCTTGTCAGCACCACTGTTCCTACCTCTAATGGCCCTCGTAGAAAGTCTGTTTGCTCAGCTCCTACTTCCAGTGCTACATCGACAGAAGCAAAGGGGCGGCTGGCCATCTGCTGTCGCTCCCGCATAAGTTGCTGATGAGGAAAAAATGATGTTTTAACAAAACATGAAAAAATGCATCAGATATTAGTCTGCCCTACTATACCTTCCATTAAAATATAAGCATTCAAATAGCATGCAAATAGTCATATTTGTAATATTAAAGGCAGAAAGTTATATTTAATTATCATCACCTACATTTAATCAAGAACCAAGCCCAGAGGGCTTATGTTGTCTACAAATGGTCTTTCAGCTTGAACTCTCATGAAACCTCCCAATGAAAGCTTCCCTAAGTTACTGTGCACTCTAAATAACTCTTCTGTTTGTGCAAGTTGCAAGCAAATAAATGAAATTGTTGGTAAAAATAGTTGAAATCTAATTCCACCAATAATGCATGCATTAGAACACCTGCCAAGAACAAGTCCACTTGGCCTTCAAATTTTCATACTTCACTACTTATCCAGATGGAGTTAATAGTGTCAGGACTCATAATTTTATGCAGTATCTTTCCTGAAGTTACTTATATATGAAGAATAATATATTGGGATTGGGAAGCCTGCATCAGTGTATTTGAATGCAATCAGCTGTGCTCATAGAGTTCGTATAATCCCTTTCAATCACACCAGTAAGCACAGAGTCTCAAGCAAAACCACAAAGCTAACTCATATTTCTTCCTCAATCTGTAATTATAATGCTTATTAAACCATGATGAATAAAAATGATGACCAGCAGTAGATATTACAGATCTTACTTCACTGGTTCAGTGCAACTACTAAAAGCATTATTAAATATTTAAAGTGAATGAGTCGTGCAATTAAAGTCGTATGCTCCGTCAACTGAACAGGATGTCACAGCATTTTGAAGAGACAAAACACTTGCGAAAATGTTTTATTAGAAAAGATCTGAATTTCATTTTCTTAGAGTTTTTCTCTCTCTCATATTTCTGGAAAGCTTAAAACATTAGCAACTGGTATTTGAATGTAAATGACACTAGCACTGTGACGTTCTGTTCATAAAAGCCTTCAAAATAATAAAAGGTATGCAAAAAAAATATTTGCTGGCAGCTTAGTAATAAACACTCCTGATTGATGGTGAACATGAGTCACCAGTGTGCCCAGGTAGCCAAGAAGGCCAACAGCATCTTGGCTTGTATCAGAAATGGTGTGGCCAGCAAAACCAGGGAGGTTATTCTCCCCCTGTACTCTACACTGTTGAGACCACACCTTGAATACTGTGTCCAGTTCTGGGCCTCTCACTATAAGAAAGACATCGAGGTCCTGGAGCGTGTCCAGAGAAGAGTGATGAAGCTGGTGAAGGGGCTGGAGAACAAGTCTTACGAGGAGCGGCTGAGGGAGCTGGGGTTGCTTAGCCTGGAGAAGAGGAGGCTGAGGAAAGACCTCATTGCTCTCTACAACTACCTGAAAGGAGGTTGTGGAGAGGAGGGAGCTGGCCTCTTCTCCCAAGTGGGAGGTGATAGGACAACAGGGAATGGCGTCAAGCTACATCAGGGGAAGTTTAGATTGGACATTAGGAAAAATTTTTTTACGGAAAGGGTTATCAAGCACTGGCAGAGGCTGCCCACGGAGGTTGTTGTGTCCCCATCTCTGGAGGTGTTTAAAAGGCAGGTAGATACCCCATTTTATACACTGAATATGACGTTCTATGGTTTGGAATATCCTTTTTGTCAGCTTGGGTCAGCTGTCCTGGCTATGCTCTATACCAGCTACTAGGAATAAAATTAACTCTATCCCAAATGAAACCAGAACACTTAGTATTTAAATGAGCAGAATAACCTAGACTCCAAATGCAAAAAACAGTTATTTAAAAGATTTGCTTAATACAGACTATGAAGGAATGTAATTTTATATTCTTCTTTGTTTTTTAGGGCTAGCAGGTTTCTTCATCTCTGCTCCTGGTCGCACATTCAGTATAACCTTTTCATTTACAAGGGAGTGACTGTAATTTTGATACTGTGTCATTTGAGAAGAGTACTATGAAGATTCTTAATTAGCTATGTAAACAAGAATGGAAACTTTAAAATGCTTGGCTGCCTATGAAATACTTCTGAGTTTGGCAGCTGAGCACTTGTATATCAAAAAGTGCTCTATTCAAAATACCAGTTCTTTTTGTTCAGCATTTTAACATGTGCAAGGAGAAATACAGGAAGATATGATGTTTAAAATCAGTTTTGTGGCTGGAAAAGGTCGCTAACTCCCACTATCTGCAACTGTCTCTGTATCAAAACCGGGACAAAGTTCCAGTTATAGCAAATCTTGTTAGATTATCACATGGCAAGTGGCATTCAGGCGTGCCACCCTGTGCTCAGATACATGCTGTTTTCCTGGAGCCCATGTGGGAATGGAGAAATCTCCTAAGCTCAATCACAGGCCAAGAAACAGGGAAATTCTCCAAACATTTTGAGAAGAGCGAAAAAAACTCTTCTTTACCTTTCCTCAGCAGTCAGGCAGATTAAAACACCACATAGTTTTCATTACAGCTGAGACAGAATAAACACGGGATAGCGGAAAGTGGAACTACACTGGTGTTACACCCTCATATCCAAAAAAATTTACTGCCTTTAAAAAGCATACAAATAAAAAGAGAAATACATACTTCCTCAGTAATTAGGCATATTTACTTCAAGACAAAGAATAGATGGACATTATTAACATGTAATATTGGAAAATTTAATCACACATTCAATTTATAATATCCAGAATTAAACACATGCCTAAATATTCACTTCAAAACTAAGGGAAATTCTAAGCAGTACTTTCCCAGCATAGGACTGAGAAATTCAATGAGTATTTATCTGACTGAGCAGACAATCGATTTCAAAGTCTACAATAATTTTAAATCTCATTAAATACAAGTGTATTGGAATATTGACAAGATTAATTTTTTAGGCATCTCTATTATTCTGCAGCAATTTCAAAGTATGAATTTTTATCCTATTAAAGAGTTTTTCTTGTAAAATGTAGAATTATATTTGTCATCAGTGAAGAACAGTAAGATGTTAAGATAGCATAAATTAGTTCAATTTCTCACATAAAACCCATATAATTTGTGAACATTTCTTAAAAAAAATCCCAGCCATTTTGGTATAATTAGTCCCTTGCCATGGAATTATACATTTCATTTGATTCTCCATGGACATGTAGATGTCTTTGCCCATAAATCAAGTTAATTTTGAGGTTTGGTGTGCTAGTCAAATAAGCACCTTTGAAAAAGGACCTGCTTCTCTATCTATTAGTATATCACAGGGAAGTATTTGCCTGGGTATACAATTCAATTTTGCCATTGATCAAAAACATTCTCACGGGGAATACTTCTCCTGTGATCAATGCAGTTTGGAGTGAATTCAAATGTTCCATAGCACCTTCTGTAATCTTCAATGAGAAAATGTATTTGTTGCAATGTTCTCATATAAGCAGAAATGTTATTTGTTGTCATTTAAATTTTTAATTTAGTTTGATAACATTTAGATGTACTTTCAAAATATTTTAACACCCATTCATGCATTCATGTACAATAAAACATTCAATGTAAAAGACATATTGCAATGATTTAACATTAACAGAACACAACATTTCAAAACTCCCAGGCTGACATGTTTCAATTCTTTTGTATTTTAGGAAGTGTTACCATTTTGTTTCTTCTGCTTTTTAAGAAGACTTCTTCGTTTCTGTTTCCCTTTCTCTCTTCCTTTCTATTTTTCTTTCTCTTTCTCTTCTTTTTTTCTCTTTCTTTACCTTTCTCCCTTTCTCCTCCTTTTTAAGACCTTGTCTCTCACATGGAATGGGATACTGTTCTTTTGACTAGTACTGCTCTTTCTATGCTCTTCTCTTCACCTTCCACCATAACTGTCCAGAAAAGCCCTAATTGAAAAAAAACCCTCCAAAACCTAATATAGTACAGGAGATGTTAGGAACTAGGACAGATGTACTTTCTCTTTGTAGTACAGTAATAGACATTCTTGAGAGAATGATAGATTAGGATAGCTGAAAAGGATAAGATCATTTAAGTGCCATAATAGGATGAATAGAAAATCCTTTCAAATATCTTTCTATTGACGTTTGGCACCTTTATGGGCTAGTTTAGCGCCTTTGCAGTAAAGCAAATAATACCCGACAAATTTGGTGGCTTTCTACTACAGGGTTAAAGTGTTGATGGATAAGGAAAGAGCAACTGATGTCACCTGAACTTGTGAAAAGCATTTGACATTGTCCCACATGACATTCTGGTCTCTAAATTGGATTTCACAGATGGACCAGTCTGTGTATAAGGAATTGGCTGGGTGGTCGCACTCAGAGAGTTGTGGTCAACAGCTCAATGTCTAAGAACACACCAGTGATGAATGGTGTTCTTCAGGGAAGTGGCACTAGCACAGTTTAATGTCCTTGACAGTGAGTGGACAGTGGGATTGAATGCACTTTTCAACAAGATTGCTGACGATAGCAAACTGAACTGTGTGGCACAGCAGATATCCTGGAGGGAAGAGACGCCATCCAGAGGTACCTTGACATGCTGGGGGCATGGGTCTGAGCAAACCTCATGCAGTGCAAGAAGGTTAAGTGCTAGGTCCTGCATCTGGGTCAGGGCAATCCAAAGCACAATGGGCAGACAATGGATTGAGGGCAGTCCTGAGGAGAAGGACTTGGGGATGCTGATGGATGAGAAGCTGAACATAAGCTGGCAATGTGTGCTTGCCGCCCAGAAAGCCAACAGTACCCTGAGCTGCTTCCAAAGTGTGACCAGCAGGGAGAGAGAGGAGATTCTCCCACTCTGCTCTACTCTCACGAGACCTCACATGGGGTACTATGCTTAGTACAAGTACCTCCGTTTCCTAGCTTTTCTTCCTTCACATCTTACATTTTCTTTTTTGTTGGTTTGGTTTTTTTTTTTTTGGTAATTCTGTAATCTCTATGGCAATTGCTGTTCAGTCCACTGCTGCACTACCCTCCTACAAAGATTCTCCAACTCTCTAACCTGAACTTCCTATTCTGCTTATTCATTACTCAGCTCTGATTTGTCTGGAGTTACAGCTTGGTCTCCTCTCCTGTTTCTGTGCTCTGAACTGCTGATGTGAATAATATCAGAAGGCTACAACAGAAGTGTTAACAATGCCAAGCATTAAATCTAAGTTTTATAAGAAAAGAGTTTTCAATGAGGAAAAATATCAAAACCTAGTAGGCAGCTGCATTGACTAATCTGTGATCATATTGCATTTGACGAACTCCAAGGGTTAAAAAAGTTAAATATATGTATAAATGGACAGCTCTGCAAAACCAGGAAGAGTCTATAAGCAGGGCAAGTCATGCATTCATCAAATAGTCTTGAGGTTTCTTATTGTTATTTCTAATCAATAGGAGTAAACTAAATGGGTTTAAATGACTACACAGGTCTAAGCGGACCACAGGCATTTTAGTTAGAAACACAATTCAGTCCTCTTCAAGCATCTTAAATTTTCATTCTCAACCAGAATTAAATATGGTGATATTTCAATGCAGCTCTGATTATTTGCTCTAATTTGCAGAAGACAAAGATTCCCTTCTCTGTAACTTCTCTCATTGTAACTCCTGGTGTTACAAATCTCTTCAAATTAAATTAGCTATTTACATAGCTGGAAAGGTCAGCTTTTTCTTATTTACAGGTTGAATAACCCATCTGACTTGGTTAATTTCCAAATTCACTGATTTCACTGGCAAAGTATTCCACAGTCTTCAAACTATTTTGTTGGGGTTTACATGAAATAAGAGCCATCATTTCAGGAGATACAATGACTTCAAGAGGTGGACAAAAGCTGGTTTAGGAAAGGAAGCAGCAGGAATAACCATACTTACGACAGCAGTCTGAGAACTTGGATTCATTCCTTCTCTCCATCATGAACTTCCTAGACAATCCTGATCACTTGCTTTCCCTGTGCCTCATTTCCCACTCTGTTAAGTGGAAAGTGTCCTGACAGAAGAGTGCATTCAGGTAGGCAATGAGATATTACTATGATGGGCATAGTATTACGTGCTATTTTCACTGCAAATCAGAGTCTATGAAAATTTCCTAAGATATCAGGGCCTATTCCATTCCACTTTCTTTTAAAATTGCCTGAAGAAAAAGTGCTCTCAAGTGTGTGCAAAGGTCTGTCATGGGAAGAAATGAGAGGAGTTATACTTCTTGTCCTAGCTTTACACTGAATAAAATGAAGGGTTATTTAAACTAGACATAGTCCAGCAAACAACAGCTAAGACATACTTAAAATACAATGTACACATCCCAAAAAATAACAGTTCCAAAAGGTCAAGTTTTTATGTATCCCTTTTGGAAACCAAATACCAGTCGTCTGTAATTTCCCTTGAACAAATCAAAAATGAGAAAAAAAGATGAGCCCTGAAAAGGTCATTTTGTTGCTGGATCCAAAGAACACACTTTTAATGTATTGCACATTAGCAAGCAAGAGCAAAATGTGAATCTACTGTGACTTCAGGTTATGGACCTTTTTGATTCTGCAATAGAATTCCTATCTCTAAAACATTCAGAGTATGAAATGCTGCTTATTATAATGGAAATGGCACCCTGGTTTATGCTTCTTTGTCAGTGATCTGTGGAGCCTCATGTTACAATAAAGTTGTGGTCAATCCTTCAGAATTTTTCCCTAGAGATTAATTCAGCAGAGGAAGATTTGTTGGGTGCCAAGAATCAATAATAAGCTCAAAATTCAATCCACTGCTTTCAAATTGAAGAAGTGCTAAACAAGACCTAATCCTATTATCTCTTTCTCTTAGATCACTATGAATCTATTCTGCACATCTACACAGTCCTTGTAACCATAATCATTTTATAGGTTCCTCTAGAGGTACTTAAGTCTTTCTGTAGACCTTACTAACCCTAGAATTACATTCTTCTTCCTATTCAAGTAAAAAAATAAAAATCCTTTCAGCAAACTCTTGATTATTTTGTTGTTAGCTAGCAGAGCTATTTTTAATTCACAGAAAAAATCTAAAAATAGCTAATCTGCAAATTAATTCTTCGTACACAGAAACAGAGAGCCAGGTCCACAAATTAAATATGTTAAAATGTTTCTTAGCAAGACATTCTACTGTATTTTCCCAAGGAATATTATTTACAAATGAATACATTAAAATACATGTTAAAACGAATTATTTCAGAATGTGATGGAGAGATTGAAGTATCATGTTATTCTGACGACTCCTTGGAACCCTTTCGTTTACAATGGTGTCACATAAATAATGCTTTTCAAAATGACTTCTACAAAAATTACCAACACTGACAGTGTGTTACTTTATCCATAAGCGCCATCTCTATAAGAGATACAGACACTGTATGAAACTATCTTGTCTTAACAAAATCTCAGTGTCCTATCCAAATTATTAAGCTACTGCTTTTGAAATGAGTCAACATGTATATTATTATCACAACTGTTAAAAACTGCTTTAGTTACTCACCTTAGACAACAGATGTCAAGATGATAATTCCCAGCTCTGAAATAAAGTTTTAGGCTCTTCCTATAGCAATTCAGATTGCTTTAAAGATAGTACATATGTTCTAACAAAAGAAACTGGGAATAAGTGGTATCTCAGGAGATCACTTTGTCCAACTCTGTGCATTGATCCTGCACAAAGGCAGGTTGCAGTGTGATTATGATCCTCCTAGCAGATGTATACATTTCTTAAAATCACCCCAGTGATGGAGGTCCCACAGTCATTCCAGAAGCCCAGAGCACACGTTGATCCCCATGTTGGAAAGGTCTTTTCTGAAATCTAAATTAAATCTCCATGCTGACATTTAAGTCAATTGCTTCTTGTCCTGTCCATAGTGGAGAGCATTCCTTGTCTACAACTCAGGGAAAAAACCCCACCAAAACTCTCTGCTTTATAAAGTTGAAGTTTCTTTTCAACCTTCTCAACAGTAAACAAACACGGGTAGGTATTATCTGACTACTTCTGCTTCCACTTTCAGTGCTCCCTTCTGTACTCTCCAAGCACAGAACACTTCTGTCAAAAAGTGGGGTCCCAAACCTTACACAAAAAAAATAGGAGGATCATTTGGCAAGCCTTATAGAATTTTTTGTTCATAACATTATGTCAGCATCTTTACCACAGCAGAATGGTGAGATCTAAGACAAAAAACACCTATAGCTTGGGAACCAAGAGTGGGAGGGGAGACACAAAGGGATGGTTATAGAACATGCGCTAACCTGTCACGGTGAGACAAGGTTCAAACAAATCACTTCACTCAGTATGAATGGACTTGTGTTCAAATAGAGACATTTGCTTACACTCAGTTGGAAAATGTCGCTGTGCACAAGCCCACAACACTTCATTCGTGAAGCAGTTTTTAGTTAGTAACAATATCCCTGTGCTTGAGCACCCATCCTATTCACCAAACCTGACCCTTTCTTCCCAAAGATCCAGACGGGACCCATTCTTTGTCAGTAGAAGATGTGAAAGCAAAAACAGCAGAGACAGTCTTTCTTACTCAACAGTCTTTCAGAAAATGATCTATGGAATTGCTTTGAACATTGGCAGCATGGTATGCAGCTGTGTGTCAGCTCAGAAGGGATCTGTTTGGAAGGTGATCATAGTTGATTTTCTTTATTTGTTAAATATATAGAATTATAAGCTTAGTCTCTTTTTTTTGTGTGCGTGTCAGAATTCATATATTCCCTTCTGACTGACGATCTTTCCTCTTCTTTTTTGAATATTCTTACCAGCTCATTGTCTATTTCCCCCAACATTTTTTTTGCAGCTGGTTACTTCTTTCTCAGTGCAAAACTGTGTATTTGCTAATTACAGAACGGTGGAATTGCAGCTTTCCTGTCATTTATTTCATATTCTGCCACCTTCTTTTGTACACATTATAATTCTGTCCTATAGTATGCTTGCAGTCTCTCTTACTTCAATAACAGTTACACATGCAATAACCACGGTCCTTATCTTAGATCAATACCAGAATCAGATTCTAGCAGAAGACCACTTGATATACCTCTCCCATTTCAAAATGAATGACTATAAACTCACTTGTCCTAGCTGAAGTTTCAGGGATAACCCTTAGAGACTCTGAGATCAATTGAATCATTAGCCAATTCGCTAAATGTTCTAGAACTGATTTAACCAGTTAACTAGTATTCTCAATCCCATCTTTCTACATTACTGCTTAATATTGTGTCCCTTTTTCACAGTTAGTACTAGCAGACTTTTAAAGAGGCTTTAATTAAAGCACTTTTTAAAAGAGACTCTTCTCCTAGCACATACAAAGTCAGAAAGATGGGGGGTACCTACTATTATTTTAAAGAGAGGTTCAAGTGCAGGATAAACACATTTTAGTTTGCAAATCACATCAATACAATTTTAACCTGCAAGGCAACCAGAAGGGCAGGCATTGGATTTGTTTCCTATGTGAACTGATGTGAAAACATAGAGTCCAAATTATAATGACTGAATTGGAGCTATGCCAACTTAGAAAAAGCTGAAGTTTCTGAAACATTCCCGAGCGTTAGACCAGAGTGACTTTAGATGTTCAAAATGTTTATAATGTTTTTCAGACACCACTGAATCCAAGTTTCATATTTATTTTTCTTCCCTATATTCCTTTTACTTCTTTTTAAAATTAAATTGGAACATATATCATAAAACTAAAAATGTTTAATGAAAATAAATAAAAAATACCAAGCAGGAAAACTGGGCTGGATTACAACAATGGTGAAGTTTACCTTTATTGTTACCTCTAATTCTTTAAAACCATTTGAGATTACTGGCACACTGATAACGTGACAATGTAAATGAAACATTTTAAGTGCAGCATTATTGCCAATTATATCGCTACTCTAAAGTAGTACTTTAGAAGCTACTTAAAGCACAAATGACATTACTATTAAGGAAAGTAAACTGGAGATATACCAGGACTGACTGATGCCTTTAAATGCTTTCAAGCTTTAATTCTTAAAAGTATTAAGCAAAACAACCATAACTTTCACTGCCTTGGAAAGGGGACTAAAAAGAGATACACTTACCAGTAGTCCTCCTGTCTCAGAATGGAAATACCTTGATCTACCTGTGTGTAAGGAGCTGGATAGTCTTGCCATTACAAGCTGAACAGGCACAATATGCTACCTTAAGCCACTGTTTTGGGTGAGTAAAGCTCTCCTAGACAATACTTACAAAAGCTGAGCTGTGTTACTTGGTGATCTGCCTCTATTTTCATTTAAAAGTGAGGCTTACCCTAACATCAGTAGCCTTTTTATTTCTTTTATCCCACCCAGGTGAAGCTCTAAACCCCAGTATTTTTCACATCAACAACACAATTATGAATCATTAGGAAAGCCATAGTTTAAAGTTATACCCGGGATCAGGGAGCATGGAAAGAAAGTCTGGTCAGTCAGAATGTATAGAAAATCCTCACAACGAATCCTGTCCACGTCACATTTCCAGATAGAAAAGGGATAGCTTATCAACATAAAACTAGGATAACAAACTGAAATCTGTGTACATGTCCAACTAAATATTCCAGAGTTCACAGATTTGCCCACAATACCTGGTACATTCAGGTCAGCAAGAACTTGGCACACGCTGCTAGTGGGAATGGCACGTGGCCACAGAGATCTAATTTTGTGCCGGTGAGCAAATGGCTTTGCAACAGATGCAGTTCTGCTCTCTGGTCAGAGTAATAATGTGAATTAAAGCAGCCCTCCTTTGTTCATGTTGTTTCTAAGTTTGAAATGACTGATTTAGCAGATGTGAGATGTTACACCTTTTAATGGTGATTGCTCACGAATACTTGAATGATATGTAGATAGCAAAGCATTTCATTCCTGCTATAGACCTAAGAAAGTAAGGCTACTGACCATCCCTTACCTCTGAAAGAAGCCAAGAAACCCAGGCAGTTTGCTCTGAGTTTAAGCACCTTGAACACGGAAGTAGCAGTAACAAGAAACTACTGAGATAAGTACGTTGAAGCTTGCAATATTTTAATGCAGAATTATGTTAAGAGTTGAACGGCTACCTACTAAGCTACAGTCATGAAGGTGCTAACCCTGCCTGATCTCCTAAAATGGTTAAGCTACATCACAACTTCAGAAACAGAGGGCTTCTAAGCATTAAAAACCCTATTCACTACAAAGGCATGTAGTGACAGGACTAAGGGGAACGGCTATAAATTGGAGAGGACAAGATTTAGATTAGACATAAGGAAGAAATTCTTCATAATGAGGGTTGTGAGGCCCTGGCCCAGATTGCCCAGAGAAGTCGTGGCTGCCCCATCCCTGGAGATGTTCAAGGCCAGGTTGGATGGGACATTGAGCAGCCTGATCCAGTGGGAGGTGTCCCTGCCATGGGTACGGAATTAGATGATCTTTAAGGTTCCTTCCAACCCAAATGTTTCCATGATTCTATGATTCAAACTATTCTGTTCCTACAGTCTAAAACTCACTTCTGAAATAAGAAGTGCAACACTAATTCTAGAGTATCTGTAGTAGCAGAAGTCAGGTTGTTATTCTTTCTACCTTGATAACAATTTTGGGCACAATCCAGCTATCAACATGGAAATGCAATGTTCCCAATAGTGTTCCTACAAGAGGTTGCACCAGTCTGTGTGTGTAAATACTCTACAGATCAGAAAAAAAAATACTTTGTAGAAGTTAATCCCTCGCTGTTGCCACACTGAGACTTTCAATATAGAAGTGACAGAGTGTAAATCAAAATACTCTGGCACTTTGAGCTCCAGTCAGACTGTTTCAAGAGAGAGAAGTGGGACGATTTAGAGTTCATCAATTATATCACATCAAATTAGCCTCCATCACTGGCTTGGCTCGACAGCTTTCATCTATTCTAATTTACAACAGAAAGGACAGCCAAGTACAGGATTGTGGCAATGACACAGTCAGAGGGAAGCACAGCACTTTTGCTTTACAGGAATGGAAGGCTTTTCTGGACAGCCGCTTCAGCTGGGTCAAAATCCCCAGCCACATTTAGTTTCTTTCATTTGCTTTGATCTGACAATCCACATCTTCATTTAAGGAAGCTATGTGCTAAACAACTTTTTAGCAGACCTGCAGTCACTGCCTTTCCACAGACACTGTTCTGTATAAATCTACCTTACACAGTGATTTACCTTTGCAGTTAAACCCTTAAAATAGAAGAGTATGCTCCTGGAATGCTATTGTGGCTCTATGTGGTTAGGACATAGGTTAGTTATTTTAAAGGAAAATCACTCTCAGTAAATTGTTAGAACTTGCCTTCCAACTGACAGACTTCAAATAACCACGGCAAATTCAAATCTAAAGACACTGACAGTGCAATAACTTAAATAATGGTGAAACATAGAAATGCAATGAAGAATCTTACACAGATACAGCTTTACAAAATATTTTCTATTAAAGAATTCATCCCTTCGCTACAGATGTAATCACAGGCATTATGCATCATTTAAATTGCAGTCTAGAGATGTAAGGGGATTCAGATGGAAAATGGGCCTTATGCTGGTCCTCTGCATAGTGGTGAATTTGCACAACAGTATAAAAAGTCAGCTTTATTGCTTCTACCATATAAATACTAAGAAAGAATACTAAAGAACAAAAAGATTATTTTCCATATAGCAGCCAGTTTCGCTCTTCTCCCAAAGAAAATGTTTTTTAATACAGGTAAGTGAAAACAGGCATTTAAAAAAGCACATAATGCAATGATTATTTCACCAGAATGAGCAAGCTTCTAAAAGTATATTTCCATACTCTTACATCACAGTCTCTGTGCATATTGGCATCATGCACAGATCTCTTTTACTTGCTTTCTTCTAATATGGCCTGTTTCCAAATCAAATATCACAAGCTTCAGGCAAGCCAAGGTCATCTTTCCCATTCCTTTACATTGTCCTCAAGCTTGACTTTGCTCACAGGATTTTAAGTAGTGAACTACTAATAGGCTTTTTAAGGCACTCTTAAAGTTGTTTTAATAATTATGTCAGATTAAAATGCTTAGGGACAAGTAAATTATCAGAATTTCTGACTGTTTCTAAAGACACTCACATGATTTCACGAGGAATAAATTCTAAGTAAAAACTTAAGAACCAGGTTTGTCATTTACCTGGAATCTTAATTGGCTCCTTTTTTTTTTTTTTTAATATGCAGACTTAAACAATTTGTATAAAGAGCAAATGAGTACAACAAAATGTATTCATGATTTGTCTCTTGCAAAACTGAAATCATAAGACATTCTTATTTTCTTCCTCAATATGCCCCTTTCTGCAAATGAATCTTTTACCTGCATTATAGAATGCCATAAATTTTTCAAGAATATGGACTTGTTTTCTGTTATTTGTTCCAGCTGGAGACATATTGGTTTTAAATGTCAGGGAACCTGCTATGTGTTAACGGATTTTCATACAGGCATCTGCTAAATGCTTTCAAATTTACACCACCATAATGTATGAGACAGCTGGAATTTCATTAATTGAAATTTATTTACCCAGGAAAAAAACCAACAACATCCTTAATTGGGAGACAAAAGAAAACAAAGAAATGATCTATGAGTCAAAGGTGCCACACAACTCAATGACTTTCCTCAACAGACCTATATTTATCACAGTGCATGCAAAGCAAGGACTTGCCCTCCAGGGCTTCTTAAAAAGAGCATGACAACTATGATTTCACTAATTAATTTTCCCTACTTACTTGGAGTTGAGGGGAATATTCTAGTATGTAATGCTCAAACTCTTCAACGTTAAGTTTGTATTTTCTTACTTGGGGCTGTGGTAGTTGCTTGATCAGTAACAAAAAAAGTAATTTCTGGAATACATGAACTATTGTTATTTAAATGGATGTGTCTTTAAAACACATCTGAATTAAGTATGCTGTTCACCCCCACAGAGATGTGTTTACATTCTCTATCCCATCTAAATGGGGATGAACAAGCCTTCTTATCTTTGCGACAGTAAGGATCACTCCCAGCATTAGATCTAGCACAGTTTGAATATGCCAGGTGACAGCACATAAGTCTAGTGCACTGCAGAGGAGGCAATTCCTCCCTGTGAAGCAAAGATCAGACTCGTCTCAGTACAGGTGAGCTGAATGACCACAAAGCTGAGAAGTGCAAGAGCAGTGGTGGGATGTGGTGATCTGAAAGGATTCTCTGATCCTTCCTTGCCACACACAAATAGAGATGTAGTACAGAAGTCCTTAAAGGTACCACAGGAAAAACTTCTGGATCATAACTCCTTTCCAATGTCCCTGCATTGGTGGAGAATTATTTCTCCATTAGTATTCAATATTTTTGACAGTGCTTAAAAAAAGCAATTCAGATTTGGCACCGGGAATTCGGTAGAGTTCTAATGGGTATCCATCACCTCAGCTAACACCATCAGGAGATAAGAAAGATGTTTTTATTTACCTAGTTAGACTAAATGTTGTAATGTAGGGGTTTGGGATTATTTTTGCAGTTTCTCAACCACCAGGAAATCATGGCTTTGTTGCTCAATACAATTATTCCTTATGCCCCAACTGCAGGAAGAGCGCGGTGTGGACTATTAATTTGGAAAGCCCAGCTTGGAATCAGAGACCAGAAATAAATACAGGCAGCTCGGTGGTTTGGGGATATGGTCTGAAAGACTGTAGCTCCAAAGAAGTCCTAACAAATAATTCGTTTATATTTGGCAATAGATTACATTAGTTTTCCAAACGCATACGTGGCTCAAAAAAGAATTATGTTATCCCCATGGGTTATTTCTTTAACATGTTATGAACACTCAAATGAAGTAGGCAAAGTTTGAATATTTTTGTTTTCTGACTATATATATGTGTTTATTATTTATTTATTATTTATACATGTATTTATTATTTATTACAATTGCCAAGATACACAAATCAAATGTAAAAATCTAACCTATAGAAGTACTAAAAAATGGCTGTTTAGCATTTACTTCTTTGTCCATGGTCGAATAGAAAAGGTGGGAAAACATGACATTAACAAATTTGGTGTCGTACAGGAACACTCTTGTACCTACAAACAATTGATTGCAAGACTACAACCTTATTAGAAAAGAAAAAATAATAACTTTGGAAAAGTATTCAAACATTTGCGTCACTTTATAACTTATCAGCATTTTGATTCTCTTCAGTTTCAGTTCTGATGAACAAACCTTATGATTTGAACACTAAAGACTTGCTGGCAGTTATATTTCACTGGCCTTTAATATAACATGCATTCATTCCTGTCCTACAGGCAAAAGTCATTTTTAAATTCCTCAGTCTTTGAGGGAGGGAAATATTGACCCAATTCTCTGCAGTTAGAAAGGCAAAAGTTGTGACTGATTTTTAGAGATAACTTTTTAAATGCAAGTGCCATAAAACATACTCCATTAAAAACAAAATCCAATAATAAATAAAAATAAATACATTAACACTGTGGTAGATTAAATTATTTTCTTTGAAAGTGGAATCACTCACCCTCTTAAGCGTAATCTTCCATTTACTGTACCAGCAGTTTTGGTACAAAGTGACTACACAAGCTAAAACAATTTGAGAGTATATCTGTTTTCCTGTGTTATAGAAGGTGGTACCAGAGTCCTTTTTTTTTTTTCTGAGAAAAGCAAAAATTTCTACAACATATAACCTAAAACATATTCTCAGCTGTAGTCTCTCTTCCTATGCTGAAAATAAAATAGGTCCTGTTGACCTGTTGAGCACCCAGTATTTCTGACAATCAGTTTGTGTATGCACCAGCAGGGATTTAAAAATACAGTATTATTTTTAAAACCCTGGCTTCTTTGACTGCAAAGTAGAGGTTGTACGATTTAGTACTCATCTTGGAAATTAATGAGGTTTGTATCTGAACTGGTCCCCAGGACAAAAATCATTGGAATTCACAGATAGAGCAGCACAGATTCACATGCATTTAACACTTCAGCTACCTAGTCCTCTTTTCTTCAGTTATACTCAACAAGTCAAAGCTTACTGCGGCTGAGTATCCCACTTACTTTTTTCTTAACTCCCTGCATTCGGACTACGTTATGTACACAGGTCCTTCCCTAATCATGCCCTGCCCAATTTTCAGAAAATGAAACGTGAAACAAAGTGTGAAATACACTCATAGTAAGAACTGACATCACTCAGACTGATGAGGCTCAAGATATGCTAAACCAGAATTACGTACACCAGAAAAAGCTAATGATGAAAAGAATGAAGGAAAATGCTCAGCATAAGCTGTGAAAATCTCATTTGTTTCTCTCAGATGTTTACTTCCTATTTGACCAATGTGGTAAAAAAAAAAAAGTGGCACTCCCCATCTTATCTATGAAACATACCTCGTCTTTAGTTCTCAGTTAACGATAAATTCTGATTTGGTTTTCTGATATATTTTAAATTCTGTTTCCACAAATATATTTCCATTCCATCATGCTCAGACAACATGGACACCTGTGGATATTACTTTACAGTTTGATTCAGTTTGTCTTGAGTATAAACATAACAAAATTTTCACCTAGTTAGAGGGATTTGCATAAAAAAACACTGTCCAGTATTTAGAAGAAAAGAAAACACAGTTAAATCTCATGGCATAAAAATGTTTTCATCCACTACCTATATTGTCCATCTAAATAGTAGAACCAGAAAATTAAAATATTATTTGTATGCATCTTAAGATAAAACGTATATTGAATATTTGTAATATGTTGGAACTTACTATTATATACAATTATTTAAGTGGCCACATCAACACATGTAATAGTTATACCAGCATTTACCACAACTACAAGTAGGAAAGAATAGCAGGATATTTGCAATATTTTTCCCCACAGAGTGCAATGGGATGTTTCAAACACTGAGCTAGGTCGAACATATTTAACATGACTTTTTTTAGTAGGTTAGAGTAAGGCTTACACATAATGAATGCAAACAATTTACATACATATAGATGTCCCAAATTTCATGTATTCTATTTAATTCCAGTGCATATTGGGCTTTCACTGCTGAGTGAGCAGTACTTTCTAATACTGCTGGAAAGTCAACTAAAGAATCACGTTGGCCACAGCCTGCTAAACAAGACAAGACACCTGCAAGCCAGTTTCCTCTTCTGGAAAAAGAAGTGTCAAGTCACTCAGTAACACACAACAGAGAGCAAAGATGGGGAAATTTAGAGCTGAATAATATAACACATTCTTGTGTAGTGCATGCTCCTGGGTAGAAATGTCAAGTTCTCTAGCCAGCTAGTGTGTGATAGATAGAAATGCACTCTTTCAAATGGAGGGTATCGATCACGTTTGCTCTACGCAGTACAGAATTGTGGCATCTGAACTGCAGGAGAAGACTGCACCTAGATGTAACCCAGCTTTGGAGCTGGACACAGATGACAGAGAACAGCACCTCATGCTACCTGGAATTACAGCTTTCAGCCTTCTGAGTATTTCAGAGATCAACGTTCACCTGACCCAAACCAAAATAATTTTATTTTTCACCTACTCATTAGAATTTTTCCCTGAAATCTCTCTCTTCTCATACAAAGCTGACATTTAGATAAAGTAATATTTTTGAAAAGAAAAATATGCCATTTAGCTTCAGTAACAAATAGTAAGAAACATTTCACACAGGGAGCACTGCCCTCATTTACAGGATTTTACCCATTCTATATATTTTGAAGTCATTCAGAAATGTTTCTGATCCTAATGTGTACCACAGAATGGCACAAACCGTCATGCTCAAAATAAGCAGAACTGAACTGCGTGGAGTAAGACATAGCCCAGATGAGAAGTGACAATCAGTCTGCTGAATTTACTCAGATTTTTTTGCTAATCTTGTATTTCCAGACAATGTTTTGGGCCTTTTTCATACAAGCTGCAGATTGGCAGCTGTGACTCAGCTGTACAAAACAGCTCTCGTATTTTCCTCTCCTGGGGCACTTCTCCAGAAGCAAACTCGTTTAATGTCACCTCAGCTGCCACTGGCAAATGCACCAGCAGTGCAGAAGAATCAAGCTGTGATGTGATGAGATCTAGCACTCCCTGAGCACGTCATTTATTGTTGTGATGAAACAAAAATAGAGGCTGGTCCTACAGTTTACTATATGTGACATCTAAAGCCACTTCACCCAGACAGAAATAGCATTTACTTTTCAAAGAGTAAACCTATATGCAAAACCTCATGGTGTGCCACGTGTTCTCTAGTGTCAGCTGTATTTCTCAAAGTAAATTTATTTGTTTAAAATAAATTCCATTAGCAATTGTACTGGATAAATACACAGCTCAATTCAGAATTCTTTGACATCTTCATACAATTTCTAGTAAAAGGTCCAATTCTTAGCTGTATTAACAACCCAACCTCCATACCAAGTTGACATAAACACCTCAAAGAACTAGGTGTTACTTGTAGGCATATCGCTGTTTCTGCTAAAAATATACAAGGCTTTGATGCAAAGCTTTGAAGACATCAAGCAGACTTGGGGTATGAGAACATCTCCTTAAATATCTGCTTTCCATAGAGTTGGTTTTGTTGGTTGGTTGTGCTTTAACTTGATACTGCAGACAATTGTGAGCTGTTAGTCTAAAACCACCAGTGCATAACAGGGAACTTGGCTACTGTGTTTCTTAATGCAAAATGACACAGAACATTATTTGCCACATCAGGAAAAGCTGAAACTATGCCCTAAGGCAAAACATCCTGAGTCATAATTATTCAATTATGAAGTTTAAGATCATCCACTGTTGTGTGAGCCCTGTAAAAGCGAGGGATAATGAAGTGGGTTATGCCAGGTCTGGCATCTCACCCTTCTTTCTGATCATGATGACTTTGGAGATTAAACTCAGTTCTGTCGTATAGTTCTGTGCGGCTTATTATTATTTCCATTTTAATATTAAACTAGAAAATGTCTGAGTCTGTTATGGAAGTGTTTCATGTTATAGTAAAAAAAAAAACCATAATCAGAATCTATCCAAAAGAAAGGTATATACTTAAAATACTTCCAAATTTTTTAAATCTAGGGAGCTAGAGAAATAGAAGAATTATCCATTCATTATTATTGTCAAGAAGACCAGCACGTACTGATCTGTACAAGATTTTCCATTTTCTTATGATAATGCACTACTGTGAATAAGATCATTGGGAAATGCTACCAAGAAAAGGACTATAACCACAAGAATGTTTGTGCAAAACAAAAGCAATACCAAATAAAAAAAGTGGAAAACTGTTTTATAACACTCTTTCTCAGCTGCTAAGCTTTCTTGTAGCCACTTTAAAATGTCTAATATTGTATGTGATGGAATTCCTAAGTAGCCGCACAGCTTTCAGCTAATCACCCTTACCAAACAGATTATAGGAGGGAGCAGTTTCCACTCCACTGGGTCAAAGCCCAGGCTTTGCAGCCCCTGCTCTGCTGCTGTGGGAAGCTCAGGGGATGCAGAGGCCATCTCTCCTCTCCCCTCAGGAAAACCTTCCAGCCTCCTGTCCTAACTTTCATGTAGATAACACAGCAACTTGGTTTTCTTCCGAGATGCCCCTTGCCTTTCTCTTTTCCACCAGATTCAGGATAATTTTGCACTTTCCCTTCAGAAACAGCAGAACCAGCTCAGGGCAGGCTCTCTTTGTCCTGTTCCCTTGGAGACAGAAAAGGATAGGTGTGAGGAACACCTCTTTCCACACTCCTTCACACCTCCTCCTCCCTGATGGCCTCCCACGGCCGTGATGCAGAGGCGGCAGTGGTACAAGGAGACCAAGCTGCACTCAGTGGTGGTAAACTCTTTGGGGTGGTTCACCAACTACTCCCTCGATTTAGGAATGGAGACAACAAGAAGAGCATCCTTTGTTTTACTTCACTTGGGAGCCTCCTGTTGGACATGCTGTTAGTATGCTCAGAGTGAAAAAAATCAACAAAACAAAACAAAAAGTACGAGATTGAGTCACCAACATGACAATGGCTTCCTTACAAAATGAGAAAAGCAAAAATTTAGCATTTTTCTGTGGCTATTGTAAGAAAAAGAATTATAAAAGAGAACAGGTTCCTAATAATCTTTTCTTCCTCCTGGATAATGCTCAAATAGGAAATAAATACACTGTAAATATACAGACAATTCCTGGAATGACAATTTCCCAGGACCCATACACAAGCCAAACCACAGCAATAAATATTCCATAATGCATAGAGATACACACACAGAGCAGTAAGTCTCCAAAGAAAATAATATTTTAGAAAATTTATCTGGTTTCTTCTTAGCTGTGGGGCAAAAATTATGTGGATTTTAATAGAATGCTCAGATAAATTAAGACTGCAATAAATATATGTACAGGTAGATGTCTCTTATTAAAGTTACACATAAAGTGTGAAGCCAAAAAAGGGACTACAAAGCAATTTAGCTGAAGAACAAAGATTGCAGGTATTAATTTACTGCCTCAGATATGAGCCTACAACTACCACAAGTGCAGAACATTTCCTATGCAAATAGGCAAGATGAGCTAGTCCTATTTTCCCTGGACTTCTTCAATAAAAGGCAAACATAATATCACAGAAGGAGTAAAAATTTACTCACTGATTCTTATACTGCAATGTTTAGAAAACTACAAGCATTTCAAACCTAGAGCTTATGGTACAGAGAAACCAACTGGGACATGTTCTTAAATGTGATGTGATCCTTGCCTCTGACACAGTCCTGTGAAACATTTATTCAGTGTCCGCGGCTTTTGATACAAGCTCAGAAAACTGCTGCTGTTCTCCGATTTATTTTTCAAGTTTTTGATCTGCCTGCTGATTAGCTCTGAGCCAGTGGTTCAAAATCTCAGTTCTTAGTTCATCCTGCACCTTACCATCAGGAAATTCCTTAAAGGGGACAGCTCTCAAGAGATGATTCCATCCAACATGTTTTTAGCAAGACCAAGGCTGCTAGAACAACACAACAAATAAGGGCTGTTACGTTCAGAATTCACCACTTGCAGGGATGGTGAAATGATTTTGGTTTTATACGCAAGCACAAAATAAGAACCTTCTAATTTCCACAAATCCACTGTGGCTTTTAGCCAAAGAATTAAACACCATGTACAGGTAGTTACTGAGGGACTGTTCTACATGGAATATTACTAGACAAAAGTGATCCAAATTGAATGCCTGCTTGTTTTGCCACGTGCTATGCAAAAGCAGGGAACTGGTTAAAACCCTGACTTCACATCTGCCTTCCCTCTTCCACAAAAAGTGTGGATGGCCCCCCATGATAAGAACGAATAAGTTGAACAGGAGGGAGAAATACTGGAATTACATTCACATCCTGGTTTTGTGTAAAGAACTTCAATGGCAGTAATGTGAACAGCACATCCTTGGACTACCTATTTTGTTGGACAATCAGTATTTATTTGGAAAGACTTACAAACTCTAGAGAAATTTGTGAAATGTATTAATTCTAAAGATATCAGACCAATAAAGGAGAAATAACAGTCCACAGAGGCATTCCTCACTCCTATTTTGGTAAATAAATACACCCTATGTGAATATGAGTACAACTAGTGTAAAAATCAGCGTCAGGGCCTCCTTATTTTGTAAAGCTGGAGTACTACATGATGACTGACATCAGAAAAAGAAGTAGACCAAGACTCCAATAATAGGTCAGTACTTTTTATTTTGGCAATGCCAAATACTTAAAATTTCTGTTGATCTCCGCTGTATATTATAATTTGTTATTTTCATTAGCTTTGCCTCAACAGCAGCAGCAAAAAGGGAAGCAATGTGTGCAGGCAAATTTCAAGAAAGAGAAACGCAATACTTCCAATAAAAGGAATGTAACTACCATTTCACCTAACATGTCTGTTAACAGAGGCAAAGCCCCTCGTCACGGATGTTGACTGTATATCATCTATTCGCTTTAAAGTTGATTTTAATTGTATTATTATTTTTATATACGGTATATTATCTGCAAGCCATGAGCCAAAAGTTCGCGTTAGCTGCTGTGTAAACAAAGCAAAGGGGGGGTGGGGAGGTTATGGTCCATAGAATTTATATTATAATTAGTTAATTTTTGCTGAAGAGTAAAAGATAATCTGAGTGAGGCATTCAGGCACTCAAAACCAGAAAGCATTTAGCTGTATAATGCAGCTTCTATTACAATTCTCAGTCTGCATTCAGAAAACACTATTACTAGATACAATGAACATTCTATAAATTGACAGTAAAGAGAATAAAATTTTAAGAGAATAAAATTCTCTTTAGGTATAAAATTCTCTTTAGGAATAAAATTCTCTTTAGGTATAAATATCTGAATTTCTGCTAACATCAGTGGCATCATGCCTACTTACAAGAGAATTTCAATTCACTACCAAAGAAAGGTGGTAGCAGGAAAAAAAAATATACCAGTAAAGAAAAAACACTCACACAAACAACAGACTGTAAATTACTAATATTCATTAAAAGGATTTTTTTCCTATAACTGCAAACCTAATTTTACTTCAAAATAAAATGGAAGTAGTAATTATAACTACTGCTCAACTGCTGTTTTCTGAACCCAAAGGCTCACAGAGGGTTCTGGGTTTGTAAAAACAAAATCTGGTGGTGCTTACTGTATTTTTCCATCTGTAGTGAACACTGTGGCACCTTAAGAAAAACCTGCTCAGAGCTACAGAAGTATGGATTTATGTCCTCTGTGAAACTAAGGAAACACAAATACAGGTACTTTATTAGTATAAATTAATAAAATACTTCTTTCTCCATGCAACATGTGCCCATGTATGCCTACTATAAATACAACTGGAAATGTTTTAAGCGGCAAATCAGAACATTGTTTCAGCGTAGAAATACTAAGCCTTGTCCTTTTCCCTCCTAAGATCTTTATCTGCCAACTTTGAAGGACACCTCTAAACTCAAAACACAATAGTCTATCCACATATCTGTAATTTCCCAAGTTACCGAGTACATAATTGGGCAAAACTTCGTTGTCACAAGTTCCATATCCTGACACACTAGATTCATATCATTTCCTGAACACACTTAAAACACAAGGCAGACTTATTTTACTTTAAAACTTACCACTTGATAGTAGCCATTACCCAACTGTATTTATTGTACTGATAGAGCTAAACAAGTAATCACCACTATTGAATTTTAAGTGTAATACTAGGCTTCAACTCTCTTATAAATTAACAATCAGATTCCCAAATGAATAACTATGACAGGAAGGGAATTACAACCGCTATAGAAACCTTGTGACAAGTGAGCTTGTCAAATCTGATTAAGTATTTTTGAAACTGAATCTGAGTTTTAAAAGTAACTGCAGTATTAAACGAAAACTTTACTGGTTTGGTTCTACTCCCTCATGGCAAACAGCAGTACTTCTTTAAACTGACTGAAATATATTTTCAAGATGAATTGCAAGAAGTAGTAAATTGCTTACATCATCATTATTCCCATTAAGTAATTTCTTTGAGCAAAAGAGGAAAGCATTGTTTTTTAAAGAATTACAGAAGTAATAGAAATTTTTAAAACTATGAAAGAGAACTGGATCTAGTACAAAAACATATATTATTTTAATAATAAAACAACTATTCTTTCAGCATGCTCATATAATAGTTTTAAAATTCATCTTTAAAATTACTTTAAGATTTAATAATTATATGTAAGTGAAAATGAACACGCAGTGTGCTGTGATAATGCCACCACTGGGTGATATCATCTGAGCCTATTATTCAGCAGAGCAGAGAAATATCAAGAAATAATTGGCCTGAAAACTCTCATTTTAATTGCTCTGCACAGTCCTGGAAAGCAAGTTTGATGTCTCTAATATCAAGGAACATACCCAACTCCAAAAATGAAGGATAATGGATCAGGCTGGTAATAAAAAAGTTATAAGCACCGAGGCAGGGTACGTTAAACCACCTTCAAAGCAAACGGGAACAACTTCATCAAATGATGGCAAAAGAAACATCTCGCATTATAGGCCTAGTTAGCATTAAAAGAATACTGAAGTCAGGAACTAGATACAGGGAAGTCGCTCAAGGTTGGAATACAAGGCTGGAGTGAATAAGGACAGTAAGAAGATCTGGGAGACGCAGCTGGTGGTGAGGAATACTAGAAGAGACTAGATGCTTTCAGTCTACACAGAAAACAATCAGTATTCTGCCTTCTTCTAAAAAACGAGTGACCACAGATAACTGAATATGCTATATATAGACATATATTTCTCCGTATCCTTTTATTTGCCACATTTTCCCCCGTCTCAAATCAACTTTCCAACTGGTTACAATCAAATGACACAAAGTCAATTTACACATACACAGACCTTATTTTATGTTCTTGAAAACATCCTGTGAACTTTCCAGGATATATTTTTAAGCATCTCCTTAGTTCGAGCTACAGAAAAAAATAGTTTTCTTCTTTTTTTTCATCTGTGCTTTTGTAGATACCATTAATTCTCACCTCCCCCAGGATCAGTCTGATTTGAAAATGTAACCCAAACTCACTTCAGGGTGGTCAAGTTTTAAAATTCTTTGTAACAGTTCTATCAAACTTCTCATAAAATGTCTAGTCTGTGGGGGGAAAAAAAAAGTACTTGGCCAATTTTCAGAAGCTTAGTGTCTCTGGGACAATAAAGAGATATTTAAGTCAATCTGTTCCATAATGGAGAACTAGCATCAATGAGAACATCAGGAGTGACTCTTGTCTCTTCATTATAAACATCAGATCTGTCTAGAGACATAATTTTATTTCATTATACATTGCTTGCCATGCCAGAATAAAAGTGTTAGCTGCAAAATAGTAAATCTAGGACTGAGTGATTAACAAATGCACTTTAGGTTTCACTGCGTGAAAAGTATTGTTGCAATTGTTTATTCATCTCCGAGTGCCTGTTGTGTGAAAGCTTGTTTTGTGTGTCTAGAACCACTTACACAAAATGCATTTTTAACTACCATAGTTGATCATAAAGGGAAAGAGGGAGAAATAAAAAGATACATTATGCAAACAACCTTGAGATTTCTTAATACAAAAGACACTGATGTTTCTTTGCTCATTCACTCCATTCTACAACATGGCATAAAGTTGATTTAAGAAACTTAATTTTAGACTGGTAACTATTTTACATTCTAAATAAAGGGACAGGTACTTTTTGAGCTTACTGGATGAAATATATTTGGGTTTGGTGCCTTGGAAAGATAAAGAGAAAAGTAAATCTTGCCAGGATAAATAAATTACCCTGGCATGAAAAAAGGACAGAACAATGCAGTTGACATGAGATTAACATCTGGGGTTAACTGCCAAAAACAATGCAATGCTTATTAGTATCCAACTGAAAAGCTCATCCTCTGTCCTGGGCCGCATTATTCATTTGCTTAAGCCAAACAGGCTCTTCATCAGCTTCTGTCTTGCCTTATGTTCTCATTTCCCTGGAAATGTATGGTAATGAAGGTCCTCCTAACAGATGTTCCTTTAGACTCATTAACTTCTGAATCTTCTTGTTCATTTTATCCACCAAAAGTTAGTTTATTAGAACAAACAATTATGTGTAAATAGAAAATCACAAAGAGCTTTCATTATGATACTTAACACCAGATATCGATATTGAGTGAATGTGTTCAGACGCTAATAAAGTATGATACTTAGAGATTGTCTTAAGTGATGAGGGAGTTCCCCGAGTCTCCAGAGACAAAGATTTCTGGTGCGACTTCAAGCAAAACATCATAAATCATGGCTTAGCAAAGATTCAAATAGCAACTGTCCTGGATACTGACAATAACTAAAGGCACAAAGCACTTTGATCCTACTTGCCTGAGGAAAAGTTATTTAGTGAGCTAAAATAACATTATAAGACTATATAAGTAGTACTATAGCAACCAGCTTTGAGGAAAACATTAAAGACTTTATGATTTCATGAAAAATGCATGAAATAACGCCCTAAGAAGAATGAAGCACAACTATGCACAGGATTTACTTTACAATACATAGAACTTGATAAATGGAAGACCTTTTTTAATATAAAGAATATTATTTTATTGTTTCAGTTCTGTGGCAGGACAATTAATTTAGATTTAGCTGTTGAATTACTACATGAAATTCTGATACTGAGAGATGGTACACTTCATTTTTTTAAAAACAATAATGTCCCTGTAAAGGTATGTCACTACTCTTCATTACCACGTACAGACTCTAAACAGTTCAGTGTTGATAAAAATCCTGACATTTTTATAATATTCTAATATAATAAATGAGATTTAAGGAAATATAAAATGTCTTCCCTAGCATGGAGAATTTTAAAGTCACATTTGTACTTGTATTAAATCTTTAACTTATTTGAAGATTGACAGCAACATGAAACCAATATCTACACAAAAAAGAAAAGGTATCTCTGCCAAGTAAGATACATAGTAGATTTTTAAAAGTTATTACTTAAAACACTCCAGTTTTAAAATGTAACATGCTGACAGGTAAAATGCAGCTACAGCAGTAATATTTGTAACTTGCTTCAGCTCTTATAATTAAAAAAACCACTAGTCACAGTTTAAAGATTACAGTACTGTCAACCAGTAATTCTTGTGATTCTCCTCAATGAGAGACATTGATAAGATGAGAAGAGCAGTTTCAAGATATATCAACAAAAATAAGGTATAAACTCTGATGAAACTATTCCATGGACTTTTTAATTGCTTGTCAGTGTGAAGTTTTACCTGGAAATGCTAAATGAAAGAAAAAAAGAATTTTCAACCCATAGTTTCACTAACTTCCTTTTCTAAAATGTGCTTTCGTTTTATCTGGAATATCCTCCAACTCTATGTACCTGACAGTTTTCCAGTGTTTTAAATTAATAGTGTTTTATGGAAATCCATAAGATTTCTATCTTATGGATTATTATTTCCATAAATAATATTTCCATAAATTTTTCCATAAAATTTCCATAAGATTTCTAATCTTAAGATTAGAAAAAGTTACAGCATGCACTTCCACACACTAGTGGGACACCAAACTATTACATTTCTTTCAGAAGCAAACAGAATTCTGTTGAAAGCAAGAAACAGTTGTATCATCAGGAGTAAAGGTGAAAAATATCATCTAGGGAAATGACTGTGATGTGTTTTGGAGTCATATAACCATGTCTGTATGCTTATGTCTTCCTAAACTATCAGCTCATGGTTTGATTTACGCGTTTACATAAGTTAAGCATTCTTACTCTCAACAAGGCAGTACTGTACCATCCCCAGTTACTAAGAATCACATGCAGTAGCATTACTCACTTGAATGAGGTAGAAGGAAATTGCGGGCCAGTTGCTTTCCTTTGAAATACACACACTGATCGTACAAAAATCCAAAACATTTTACTGTCTCATTTGATCATCAGATAGCTGGAAAGATCATTCGGTAGAGTTAAGAAAAGCAAAACAAACGAGTCCTCTGTCCTAGGGCTAACTCATACGCTCAAGTTCATGGCATTACAAAAATGTTATGCCTGCAAAAGACACTGTTCTATGTGAATAGTGCTAAGAAGAAAGAATGAAACAACCCATTCTTTCACGACTCCTGCAAAATATCTGACAGTTGCATTCACTGCCCAAATGTGTATTTGGTTATAAACAGCTGCCAAACATTTTTGCAGGGACAGGGTAAGGATTACTTATTTCTAAGTATTTTGTCCCACCTTCTTTTCAATTAAAACATAACAAGGCATTAACATTTCACAGTCAAGAACAAAATATTCACTGGTAAAAATAAATGAAACTAGACTCCCTCTGAGGACATTCACATACATTTTAGTCAATATCCCTTAAATTAACCTATAGGAATTACTTATAGTTATTTCTCCTAGAATCATTTCAAACAATGCTTTCCTCTTCTTTAGAAGTTGAAGGGTGTATGGACAAAGAGCTAGGAAATCAAATTCTCCATAATTTATGGGAATAAGAGAATCAAGTAAGCTTTTATCTGACACAAATATTGATTGATTCTATGTATATGCCTGCTATAACTAATGTCTGATTTTCAAAGATGTACTGTTGTTCCCATTCTGAAACACTCATTAAATTCCATGGGCTGTTTTACAGGCATTCTGCATTTTGCAGTATTGAACCCTCATGTCCAGCAGTCCACCCACATCTCATGTCATGTTTCTGAGTTTTTGAATTGTTTTTTTTTTCTTTCAAGAAACTACACATATTACCTTTACAAATCAATATTCATACCCATATTATACCCACAGCCATAAACAATAATTCAGAATACATGAGGAAAATGTAGAAATTAGGTTGAATCAAGAAATGAGAAAAGGTGTTCAGAAACACACAGAATTATTATGAATTTAATCAAAATAATTGGGTTTTGTGATCCAATGGATATACAGAAGATCCTTTTCTTGGCAGTGCTTCTGGACAATTGTTACAAAATGAATACTTGTAATCAGCCCAGACTTTTAGTAATTAAACATTTGTGAGTGAAAACAGTGGAAACATACTAGTTGGACTGAAACTCAGAATATAAAATGTCCACAAACTACAGCATCCCTAGCAAAGTAACGTGTAGTAAATGACAGTGCTCAGCTAAGAGTAGCACATTGAAGTACCATTTACGAGTCCAAATTTAGTTTCCTCAATAATAGAACTCTTATAGACACAGATGAAAAAAAAAAAGTCCTGCTTCAATGAGCTTGCAATATAGGCATAAATCAAAGAAAATAGGTGAACATCTCAGGGTTGAAAGTAGGTCAGTCACAGTTGGGAAATGGACAGTAAGTTGGCAGTGTTACCAGCATTGAGTCATGAAGGTATCAAAGAAAAGCAGAGCTGAAGAACTATATGTCAAGTAGAACAACCATGTGGCTGAGGAATTGCTGAGAAGGAAGTCCTTCTGCTTTTTCGTACAGTAGGATAACTGTAATGACTATGAAAATATAATAAACATACATCTAAACATAGACACATATAGGGAATTCATATTGTACTCACAATTTCCTGCCCTTCCTTGAACATACGTGCCACAGACGAGTCCCCAGTCTTATACAAACCCGGAATAACAATTTAAAACAGCAAGACTAACACTTTGCATATGTGTTTGTATACAAAATGGAGAAGAAAAACAGCTGTCTACATTTTTTCACTTCAGAATTATCTTTCTTATGCAGGGTTATGTATAGAGCAAATATGTGTGTTAAATTTAATTTTCATGGATAGATGTGTAATATCAACCACAAGGTAAAGCATATCTCACTGATGGGCCAAAAAATCCATAGATCTTTGTTAAAAATCAGGCTGTGAAAAATGACAGATTGTCCTTTTGAGCACACTGTCTTTTGCAGCAGTAAGTACGATGTTTGGTAAAATTCCAGAAACTTAGTCCATCTGCATAATTCCTTTCCCTAGTTACAGAGTGCCTAAATAAAAGTAGGCATTCTTGCCTATTCTAGCAAAAAGGCAAAGATTTTTTTCAACTAGTTCTAAAAATGTTGTAGGGGAATTTCTCCATAATATGATTTAAATGGAATTCATTTTAATGACAAAAGCAACCTTATACATCATGTCAGATACTTTAAGGACTGATTTTGAACTATTTCTGATGTTTGTATAAAGCTACAAAGACTTCTGTAATTAATGACTGCTATGCCAAGGGAGAAATTATTTCAGATTAAAGTAATTCCATTTTTTAAACAAATTATTTGTAGAGGTTTATGCTGCAGCTCATATTTCTTACTGGTTTAAAACTGGCTGGTAAACAGGTGTGGCAATAATAGGATTAAAGTCTGCCTAGTACTTCCTTTTGGCTATATCTAATCACAGCTAAATCTTACTCCCTACTCATCTACCCATCATGGGCACACACATATTAATCTCTCAGATTAGCTGCATGAGGAGCCTACATGCCTAACTTGAGAAAATTAGGATCATTAGCTACACACTGTTAAGAGACTGGTGTATAATCCATGATGTCATGTTGCCTGATTTAAGCAGAAGCCAATGTACTACTCTGCTGGCACTGAGATAATTGCAATCAACTGTAGTTTCAAAGAATAAAATAAAAAAAAAAGTAATTAACATGAATACAAGTTAAAACATATTTCAAGAACTGTATTATCTCACAGTGTGACATACCAGTAAGTAGCAGCACATTATGTGATGCATTGTAGTGATATTAGGTGCTACCAAGTTCTTTTATCAAATAGTATCATTACATGTTTACAAGATAATTTACAAAATTAAACATTAAGATAAACATTAAAATCATACATATTTGAAAATAAACTTCAAAAATTTATAAAGTAAATATAAGGGTGGTGAGGTCCTGCCTCAGGTTGGCCAGAGAAGCTGTGGCTGCCCCATCCCTGGAGGTGTTCAAGGCCAGGTTGGATGGGGCTTGGAGCAACCTGATCCAGTGGGAGGTATCCCTGCCCATGGCAGGTGGTTGGAACTAGATGATCTTTAACGTCACTTCCAACCCAAACAACTCTTATGATTCTGTGATCTTCTTACCATTCTATCTTGAAGCTGTATCTTTCATCATAGTGAAAACAAACAATTATTTGTCTGTGCTTCAGTCTTTATAGAGCCTATTCCTTCCGAAACACAGTGTAGATTGGAGCAAAATAGAACTTCCCGGGTTTTGACAAACTCCAGCCATTGAAGACCCTATGATAAAACACCACCACTCACAAACATAGACCTAGTTCAAATTCTCCTTCAAAAATCTGTATATTATACAAAGGAGATAGGAACTGGGTGGTAGCTGTTAAAATACACAACTCAGCTACAGTTTTGCTGCTTTGCTATCTGCAATATATACACATGATCCATTGATGTAAACACAGGTTTGAAGGAACTGGGAATGAAAGTGATTACCGTCACAGTAACTGGTTTCCATGGTGCAGAGCACACCTTCAGCGCAGTAAATAACTTGTATTCAAGTCTATAACTCATTTTAAACCTGAAACTTAAAGTTCTGTGTTTTATAATATTGTCTTCATCCCATCTTGAACTGGAATCTGTACTTGGAAAATAAACAATAACATCTATTTTTAACAGTGACAATCAGAACCCGCAGCCCAGGTGGATTAGAATTGAATCACAGAATGGTTTGGGTTGGAAGGGAGCTTAAAGATCATCTATTTCCAAAACCCTGCCATGAGCAGGGACACCTCCCACCGGATCACATTGCTCAAGGTCCTATCCAACCTGCCTTGAACACCTCTAGGACTGGGGCAGCCATGACTTCCCTGGGCAACCTGTTCCAGTGCCTCATCACCCTCATCACGAAGAATTTCCTCCTTATGTCTACTCTAAACCTTTCCTCCTCCAATTTAAAAACATTCTCCCTCGTCCTATCACTCCAATCCATTGTAAAAAGTTCCTCCCTAGGGGACAGATTATGGAAAGGAAGAGCACAAGACTACCCAGAAGAAACACAACATAATATGACCCAGTAATTTGTTCTCATTGCTGACTTTGTAAAATGAGATGAATAGTTTGGCCATAACTATGTGAACAGATTTGGGCCTAGTACTACTGGAACAGAAGTGTATACTTAGAGATATTCTGCTCATTCAAATAGAAAATGCTCTAGAGGAAAAAGGCTGTGATTTTCAATTGGGAAATGTTTATTTCATGCACCTTTGGAAAATCAGGAAAAAAAAACAAAACAGAAAGAACAGATTACCTGCACAGTTTTGGGTGCTCTTTTCTTTCTAATACGTGTTGGCTACAACTACAGAATGTAAATCTGGATGACTCCCACTACTTTGCTGGCAGGGCAAAGCAAAAACAAAAATCTTAAAATCTTTATTAAAAAAAAAGTTGTACCAAAACAGAAGACAATAAAGACCCTTCAGAAAACAGAATAAACTGAAACCAAAACATAAATAACAAAACCTAAAACAACCACAACAACCAGGTCTCCTACAAACTTTTTTCCTGAGGGTATACGCACAAAATATTTAAGAAAGAACAGCCTTTTATTTTTACTTAAGAAGGAAAGGAAAAGAACAAACTTTATCATCATGAGAGGAGAGACAGATTATGATTTATGCTTTAGAATATCATTTTTCTTCCATTGCGAATGCTCATTTGCCACAACAAAGATGTTTAATGTACAGCCAGCTGGGTGAGCAGTGTATAGGTAACAGGGACTAAATTGTGTAAGACTATTAAGGATTCACTGAAGCCCCTGCTTCACTTCTACAAAAAATAATGGAAAATCCAAGGGACTGCCCAAAAGACTCAATGTCAGGCAATATCCTTAACCTGCATAGCTGCCCCTCAGTAGGTCTCTGCCTTTGGAGCAATACCTGAGTGCTCTCTGTGGCTTCAGAAAGAACAACAAATAAGGTCACTGCAATAATCACACTAGCAGGTATATAAATAGGTTAGTGTGGCAAAGTACAAATTCCAGTGTAAAAAGTTTTAGCTAACTACCAATCTTGTCCACCAAGCCTATTAAATACCAGTGAACAAACTGTGGAGTTCCCTACAGATGAGACTGAATCTCAAGTTCCCAAATCAGCAGTGTCTGCTTTTCCTAGTCAGAGCATTAGCCAGCTCATTGTCATCCAAATCCAATTTCACAGACACTCTGCAAAGGCAGAGACAAAAGAGACCTTTCACTGATAACATTTAATGAAAATAAATCATAGAGCCTCAGAGGTCATCAGCACACTGATGACAGTGAAGTCTATGCTGCGAGCTCTCTTTCCTGGTGACATCATATTTCATGTATGATAGGGTCCACTGGACCCTTGTGAAAAGAAACAGTCTTTGGAGTGGTAAAAATCCTTCCAAATTACCCTTAAAAATCTCAAAGAAATGCTAAGGATATCTATCTAAAGAAAACAACATAATGCAGTCTGGGCTATGGCCAGATAACAGGAAGAATAAATATTACAGTTATGTCCAGTGAATGGGTCACTGCATCCGAACAGCAAGACCTGGATTCATGACCCTATTCTTCTAAGGACATCTGACATAGAGTCATAGATTATAAAAAAACACAGTGGAAGAGGCTTCATATAATGTTGTTCTCTGGACTCTATCGAACTAGACTGCGTCTTGAATTGCACGGCTGAGAAGTTAACGTAGGGCTCTAATGAAACATTGCCCAAACCAAGCAGAGTGAAAAAAGTACTTCATGTCTTTTACAGCTCTCATTTGTCAGTACAGATCTTGCTTTACATGCCTGCCCCTAGTTTAACGTCTGAATCGTGACCACCATGGTGCTCACTCCACCCAGGCATGAATACTATTTCTCCAGTTTTCCAAGACTATAATCCTGAACGTATCTACTGCCTCCTCCAGCTTCCTTTGAGTTTTCTGAAGCCAATATACTCCATACCTACTGCTTCTCCAACAACCACAATAGCACTTAACTTGTTATGGGAGATGAAAAGTTTATTATGATCATTGGTCTACTAGGAGTTATAGCCAGAAGGAGGTCAGTATCTAAAAACTTTTGAGGACTTTATTCTATCTAACTCTCAATTTTCTATCTATAAACTATATATAGCAGTAATTTGCAAAGAGTTTTTGAGTTTATGACCATGTAATATTATCAAATGTTTACATAATTTCATAAAAAAGTTATATTTTGTAAAAAATAGTGTATTTTGCAACCAAAATACATTGTAAAAGTACATGGACTTTACAGACAAGCAATATAGACAGGAATATCAAGAACTGCTGACATCTAAGTTCCTAAAAACAACCTTATACACAAACAAAATTAAACAATGCTATATTCAGACCTGAAACAAAGAATAAAGTAAACGTCATAACATTAGACTTTGCTTGGCCATAATTATTTTACAATACTCTATAATCCGTGATTTTTTTTTAAAAATGAAACATTCATATAAAATTAAAATTGGTTCCTGAAATAGAGCACAGGTACCCTTGTCTACTTCATCCTCATGCTCTTGATAAGTGCGCAGCCTTTGAGGAGGACAGTGCTTTCCAACAACAGCAGAAACCCACTGAATGGGTAGTAGAAGAGAGAGAAGCAGCATTAAAAATTGCAAAAGCAAACTCGAAAGCCTGCATAATAACACATCTATCATATATATATACACATATATATACACACACAAGTATAAAAATGACCAGGTGAAACAGAATTAAATCTGAAGAGAATGGATAACGAGGCCAGTTTACAACCAAATGACACATAGTTGATCGCCAGGGATGGAAGATGGAAAGTTTTTGCAGAATCCCTCATATTCGTGATAAAATTCTGCTTTATGAAAAGGTCTCTAGTGCCTATGGCTACAACTTTTAAAGCATAATGTAAAAGGTTCAGGTAAGGATCCTCTGGACCACTTATCAAATTCCTTATTCATAAATTAATCTATTTGTGTGATAAGTTAAAGATGGAGTGAAAAGTATGTATATTTAAATGCCTAATTAGAACACTCGAGGGAATTTTATGTATATTTATATAAAGCGATAATTCATTATTATAGTTAACATCATCATAAATTTCCTTGTAAGTCTTAAAACAAATGTAAGTAGCATTAAATTACACATAATTCATTTTCAAATTGAGGAGCAAACCTCTTTTTATTCATAGCAAATGTAATTGTATCATTCCTCATTCTTGTTGGAAAACTTACGCTATTCTTTTTAACTGAATTTATTTTTAGAAGTGTCAACACTTAACACAAGTTACCAGACCTCTGAAATAATAGTGCAGTAGTATTTTTTATATGGTATAATATAATTTTAATGAAGTGATGACATTTTGATCAGTATTTAAGATTAATCAGAAAACCCTGATGCTGATGACTAGGAGAGGTTCAGAAACTGAATTTTCATTTGCTTTAATATTTCTCTGTTTTGTCACTCAGATCTCAAGTCTAATGCAATAGTTTTCCTGCACAGTAGAGCAGAGTAATCTTCAAAGTTCATTTCAGTACTACAGATATTAACATAAACCAGTTTGGTTTTTGTTTTATGCTATTAAAACCAAAACCCCACAGGTGAACTAGATGTGGGGAACGTTGCAGTTACACGCAATCACATAGTTTTCTCAAAGAAAACCTGAAGTCCTTATTCAATTTGATTAATCCCAACTCTTGTAAATCTCCCATTGCAGCCCACTGCAATCTCAGAGCTTCAATTTCTATTTGAAAACAAATAGCTACTATAAAAGAATTTATGCTTTTCATAAGAGACACCATCAGTCACTAAGCAGTGAGAAAAGGCAGAATGGCTGTTGGGAAAAGTGTGAACTAAGTATCTGAAAACTGAGGGATTGGGGTGATTCACTATTTAAATTGAATATGATTTCATTTTTTCCTAAGTCATCAACATTCAGTCTTGCTAGCATCTGTATCATCATGTTTCCTACAGACATTTGGAAATACATTAAGTTCTAGTGTAGCTGTGACAGAAAAACACGTGGAGAGTTTGCAGGAAGAGGGCAGGGGAAAGGTTGGGCTTTTCCATACATAGTTAACTTAAACTAAATAAAGTCAAAGCACCACACTCATATGACAGCAGGGATACAGGCCAGAGGGAACAAGGGCTGTCTGCAAATAATCATCTTTATCTGACAACTGGAAACTAGATATTGAGCCAAAATGTCACATGACATACTGTTATGTTCAAAAGTGTCTCATGTTCTTCAATTTCTGTTTAATTGAATTTTCCTCACATATGGCAGCTATCTACATCAGGCTTACTCATGTTTATGAATGTACCACAGAATCTTCTTTTAAAAAACTTATTTATTTAAATATTGCAAATATCCCCTTTTATTGTGATTATATTAATATACATACTGAAACATTGTTTTTAGTTTTTAGGTGCCCAGTGATCATTCTGGTTAAGAGAATAGCTGTAGTCACAGAAAATGACAATGCTATATTACTGTCTGAGAAATGAATAACTTCTAATTTAATGCAGGGGTTTTTGAAGGAAATTCTGGCCTCTCTTCTACCACATGGTCTCTGCATAGAAGGGAGGTTGAGACAATTTATGTTTATTATATGCCAGAGGAACAAAAGCAGCCAGGAACAAAACCAGCTATAAAGCATTGTTCAGTCATATATAGCTGATTCAGTGTAAGAATGGGAAACAATCTACATGCACGTATCATACAACTTTGGACACCTAAGACTGAGTTTATTTTGTATTCTACAGCAAAAAGCAAGCTTCTCAGCTCCTCTATAGGGCGAGTCAAAATATCTGGATCCAGCTCCTGTTCTACATGAACTTCTAGCCTATCAACCATCACCAACTATTAAGTTAAAAAGCAAACAAACAAACACAAAAAACCTGCAAGTACAATGAACTCCTACCTTCCCAGTTACTTTTTGAAAAACTCTTTGGTTTATATTTGGGCTAGCCTGAAATTTCCCAAATTCTATCCTCTTTATGTCATTCCAATTCATATCTATAATTATTCTTTAGAGAAAAAAAGTAAGCTAGCATCTCTCCCAGCTGATAAGGGTACTATTAATCACTTCCTGCTGTTTGGGCCAATTAATATTTCGCCCCCCATTGCGGAATGTCAACAAGAAAGGCTTAGAGGGTGTGAAATTCCCAAATGTTCTAACTTAGCAATCAGATCACTCTTTTAAGAAACTGAAAATTTTATTTCCAACTCTCTTCTCCAGATAAGACAAAAGAAATAATTCTAATTAGAGTTTCCTATCTTACACACCTATAACTGCCTTAACAATTAAACAATGCACATAATTTGGATGAAAGCTCCTCCTTTGGACTATGAATGGCATCAAAATCTAAGATGCTAATTTCTAAGTTTTCTTTGCTTTTATTACAAGTACACATCATGTTAAATTTGGCATTTAATTTCTCCTGATATTTTAAAAAATAAGAATTATAGAGGAAACAAAAATACTTGGGTTTACTCAAATAATTTTTTTCTCCATTTCTAGGACTTCCAAAGAACAACCACAACAAAATGGACAATTTCAGTATTGCACAAAACTGTAGTTAAAAAGGACTGGAAGGATTAGTTGATCTGAATCGTGACTTTGCAACCAACAATAACACAG
Organism: Phaenicophaeus curvirostris; assembly: GCF_032191515.1. Taxonomy (NCBI): domain Eukaryota; kingdom Metazoa; phylum Chordata; class Aves; order Cuculiformes; family Cuculidae; genus Phaenicophaeus; species Phaenicophaeus curvirostris. The sequence continues at coordinate 8,903,283 of NC_091400.1, read as the reverse complement.
ATTAAAATGCAACAATAGAATAGTAAGAGCATATTTAATAACTCACACAATTCTGTTTCTCAAACACATGGTCATCAGCTTTTATCTCAACCACTGCAGCGATCTCACTAGCCTTGACAAATGCAGTCCTGACCCACTCACATCTATTCGTAGCACTGATAGAGAGATCATTATCTAATCATCACTTAAATTGTATCATCCCTTGCTTAGCATCCCTCCACTGGCTCCTCAGTTTCCCTGTCACATCAAATACCTTTACTGGTCTTCAATTTCAAAATCCTTTGCAATTTATTCTATCCTACCTAGCACTCCTCGTGTGCTATCATTACAGCTTCTGAGTCATTAACATTGCTTTCTGAAATGAGAGATCATTTGTATCTTCCCCAAACACTTAGGCCATCATCATTCTTCCTATCAGTCCTTAAATTTCAGTTCCAAGACTACGCCTGCAGAAAACTGAATGAAACAGGGTCACTAGTGTGTACTGACATGAATGAGTAGTATGGGCTTCCACGCTGTCACAATGTTACCCAACAGACCACCTTCAGGTGTGTTTCCACCTGTTCTTTTTTTGACTTCTTAGCTTTCCAAAAACTATTCAGTTTAAAAGCTCTGTCAGGCAAAATCAAGTTAATGCTGCAGATTCACATTGAAAAGAACAAAATGCTATTGGGCGTTGACTGCACGGGAATCCCAGATACTGATACATCATTGATTCAGGAAATTCCCTGTCTATAAATCTCTTCAGTACCTTACATTCATTGGAATGATTCAAGAATTGGCACAAAACGTCTGAAGGGTGGTACACTGCAGTAAGTTAAACCAAAATATTCAAAACTAGAATAGGTTGCTTTTGCAGAGATCGTTTTGAATTTTCTTTTTATTTTAGTGTAATGTCTGTACCTTAGCTCCAATGGATTCATAGCATGACATCATGAAGAATAAATTATTTTACACAAAATAGTAGAGGAGACTGCAAGCAAGCTGCAGCACTTATAAAAAGAATGCACTTATTTTCTAGTACCTGTAGTTGTAGTAGAGGGCAGGACATCCAGTCCACTAAGAGACATTCATTTGCACGCTTCGCAGCCACAAGTTCCCATGACAGATCCTGCCCTTTAATAAAATCAAGTTATTCCTTTTAAATGCTATTGTCGTTTTATAGGCTGTTAAAAGGAAAATAGCTTAGAATGTTTATATTGCTCTGAGTCTCCCTGATTGTGTCCCATTCTGATAACCACCTGTCTGATGAAGCTTTGATTGAGTATGCATCTTCTGCAAATAATTCAATAGGAAACAAACATGTTACTGTTGTATTAAAAACAGAATGTGTACTGGGACCTAAGATTATTAGTCAGTGCAGGAATTTACCAGGCATCTGGTCTGTAACTCACATTGCATGTAGTGAATTACATCCCAGTAATTGAGAATGATGAATGATTTGACCCTCTTAAATATATAATGAGAGAAAAAACAGCACAGTGAGAGCCAAGATTTAGACAATTTTAGCCTCCAGGAAAAAACAGCTGTAACCCAACACCACCTACAAATCTCAGCGGGTGCTTTGGACGGGTAGTATGTCATGTATCTTGGGTAATACATCTTGCATTGTGGGCAAGAAGAAACACTAATATTGATCTCTTACACCATGAAAAACCATATGTAATGTCACAGAATTTAAAGGTTTACACAATAAGGTTAAAAAAACCCCACCACTTAACCTTTTGTCTGGGGATTTTTTTACAAATCCCTATGAAAGGCAGGAATTATCAAAGTAAGTGTTACAAGAGACTGCTAAATTACTGATACATGTCACAATGGCAAGATAATACCTGTTTCTTCACACATCTCTGTAATACTACAGTGGCTTTACTAAAATATAAAGTTGGCAGAATATCCTGGAGTGAAAAAGCATAATCAGTAATTTCACAGTGGGATATCCTACTGTGGTAAGACCCTGTCTGGGACCAACCTCCCATACATATAGATACTGAAGTCAGAGGTCGGTTCACTTCTGTTATGATTTGTCTCTTTTTCCTAGCTGGCCACCATCCTTCATGTCGCACTTGGTGGAAACAGCAATTGCAGGCCCTCTTGTGAGAGTTTGGAAAAGAAGCTGTCTACAAAGTAGCAGAAAGAAGTACACTGATGACACGGTATCTATGGAACTTGAAGGTATTGGCCTATTTTGCAACACCAGACAGGAAGAGCGGAGAAAGAAGCCCATATAATGTCCTAAAGGTTTTATTTAAAAAAAAATAAAAATCCAACATCGTTGGGCAAATAAGGTTTGTAAGTGAGGGATGAAAGTGAAAGTCAGATGACTAATAGATTATAGAATGGTTTGGGTTGGAAGGGACCTTAAAGATCATACAGTTCCAACACTTCCTGTGATGGGCAGGGACATCCCACTAGATCTGGCTGCCCCAAGACCCATCCAACCTCGCCTTGAACACCTCCAGGGATGGGGCAGCCACAACTTCCCTGAGCAACTTGTGCCAGTGCCTCAGTGTGAAGAAATTCTTATTTATGTCTAGTAAGAAGAAATCCAAAAGTGACCTGGTATCCTTGCTTCTTATCCTGTTCTACTTCTCTGGGCAACCAGCTGCTAAAATCAGTTGCTAGTCACTTTAACTAGTTGTTAAAAGAAATTCACTGCTATGAATTCATCTGTGTTTCAGACATGCATGCTTAACATGGCAGAAGATAAGCATGTGAACAGTCTGCATTTCTGTTTTGGCACAAGGACTGGATTTAAATATTAATGGGGAGATCTCCTGCAGCTGACAGAAGTGCTCACTCATTCCACCGCTGCTGCAGAGTTGTTACCATCAGCTCCAGGGTCCCAGTTTTCAGAGCAGCAATTCAGATAATGCATATTTATAACATTTTTACAGCCGAACGAGTTAACAAATCACAAAGAGCTGGAATTACACAGGAAGTAGCAAAAACCAACCGGGTAGAGCCTTAATTTGATACATCTGTATTGTGTGATGGGCTCCATTGTATGGACTCCATCCTATTCCATGGCAGATAGAGTGTGTATTGAAAGCCTTATATTTGTGCTCTGAAAGACAGCAGCTGCTTCCCATCTTCCCTAACATGGGAAGAGAGTTTTACATTCAGAATACTCACAAGCCAAGAAACCACATCTCTGATACAGGCTGAGGGACAGAGTATTTCTCCGAGTAACCAGACTCTACCTGCTGCTCAGGAAAATTACATGTGACAAACAACGAAGGACTTGCCAAGGAAATATGCTGAGCTGTTAAACATGTACTCCAACTGAAAAAAAGCACTGCAAAGATTTACCAATATTTCTAAACACTGTGATAGATTGGTGAAACCGTACAGCACATTCCTGTTTTCAGCACTGGGAGCTAATTTGCACTACTGCAATGATACTTCTCTTCCAGAGCGTTTTCTATTGTGCTGATAAAATTAAAGCACAAGGAAAACAAAGAAAAATAATCTTCTCGAAGATTATTTCTATTCAACAAGCTCTTAGTATCCATGCTTGTGTTGAGCTTTTTCTTACCATTTCTAATTGGTAACTGACTTATCTTTATACTACATTTTACCTAAGCCTTTTGCAGTACAGAGCTGTTAGCAGCAAAAGCGCATCTTACCTTTCATTTTCTAGATGACAGAATTATTTTTTTCTGATTTTGAGCCTTTGTGTCAATACATTTCCTGTTAATCCATTAACCAATTTCCTACACAAACATCTCAAGTCTTTCTCCTGAGCTACTCCTGACACACATCCTGCAAAACATACCTTTATTTCCTTTTACGCTTCAGACTATGCATGTTTATGTGTGGCTATGTAGAACCTGACACCAAGGAACTTTCAAAGAAATATTCATTTTGATACTTATTTCCAAGTATATTACAAACAATGTTAATGATTGATTAAACCAAAACAATTAGTTTTCTGTAAATGCCATCTTTACGTTCCTGTTTCCATATCTGGTATCACTCTTTTAGAAAGTAACACTCCTGAAATATTATTCACCGAAGCTAGCCATGTAATATCCAAATAATATTAGCATTGCTATGCTTTCACCATATTACTTCGCCTTGTGGAAAGATACCCCTTTATAAACACAAAAGCAATATTGTCTAGCTATGAGAAAAGTAAACCAGACTCTAACAAACACCACCAAACAAAAGCTAAAACAAAACCAACCACCTGGTAGTTTCCCCATTTGTGCACTTCACCCACAAGGTTTTGCAATTCATAAATGAATGAGAAGCTATCACAGTTCCCTTTTCTAAATGCTTTTATGTTAATTGAGTTTGCTCCAAACATTTTCATATATCATATCAAGTACTCGATGAGGTGCCAAAGCACTTTGTTAACAAACTTATTTCCCAGATGTGGCTAAAGCAGGGACAGAAGGCTTGAATGTTCTAACATACCTAACAATTCAATTACAGTTATCTTATGGTGCCATCACATATTTTTCTTCAACAATCAAACAACCTCAGCTGGAAACTCCAAGCAATAACATAAATAAAGGACCATCTGGCAAGAATAATTAAGGAAGGCTGGAAATAAAACATTAATTAGTGCAGTAGTTCAAACGACCTTCAAAGGCCTTATTATGAAATTATATCCAAAACAGTTAATCATTTATTTCATGTTACAGCTATATTTAACTAAGCATGAATAAATAATAATATCATTTTAGGTTGCTATTACACTGTTATTGACTCAAACTGATTTTGAAATTGTCTTATTTTTCTATAACAATAAAATTAGAATGGAAAACAACCTACAGCAGTTTAGAACAGCAGCCTCGGCTTTCCCCTGTTTCACATCAGTGGGTCAGATGAATCAACCTTGCCTCAAAATTTACATACTGGAAAGGAATAGAATGGTTTGCCAGGACAATATGCATGCAACTAATTGCTTTTAAATCATTTACATTTGTTTTCTCAATTTTGGAAGGAAAGAATAGAAGTCTAGAATTATTTCTTTCTGATCTATGAAATATAATGCCAAAACCTAGGGTTTCTTAATATTTCTTCTGTACAGAAACATACATTGCTATTACAAACTCAGGGAAGATATCTTCTTTTATCTTTCAAAATCTTTGCTACTTTTACTGATGATCTTATGTGCATTGCAATCAAAAGAAATCAAAATATTTCAGTGTAATCTGTATAGGTAACTGTGGTCTCAAATGCCTTCATTATCATCAAAAAAGTACAACAGGAAAAAGAATCCTTGAAAATATAATATAACTGGGTTGTTCTAAAGGAAGGAAAAACCAAAACAAAACAGAGCTCAGTACTTCCTATGCTTCTGTACCTTTTCCAAACTTCATTTAAAATGTATGTATGTATGTATGAATTATTAATAAAGTTACATCTCTATAATTTCTGTGTTTGCTCTTTCAGTTGAGCATTATTGGAAAAATATGCTAAGGCAAAGGATTTTAAAGAGGACTATAACTAGAATACATCAATTATTTTATTTTATTATTGTACAGAATTGCCATCCAGTCTATAAGACTACAGTCTTCATTATTTGGCAGAGTCACCTTCTCCTTATCCCCAGGCTTCAGGATATCAAGCAACTGAATGAATTATCTTGGACAACAGCCAATAGCATGTCCTTTAGTTACAAGCTAGACAATGACAAAGCTCCTGAAACTCTCAGACATCATCTGGATAAGCAGGCACAGGGGACAAAATCATCCTTAGGGAGCCTGAAGACCAGATCCACTTATAAAGATCCATTAGTTAGAAAAGAACTACAGGAGTCCCCAATGCCACCCAAGGCCAAGAGAAGCTAAATGAATTTTTGCCAATATGTTTTTGTTTCCCCTATTTGTGCGTGGCTCACACAGCATTGTTCGTGCTGACAGTGAAAGTACAATCGTGATATTGAAGTAATGAATTTCAGGTTTGTCTTTTATCCTTCTTAAAGTCTACATACTTAATCTCATAAACCTTATTAGGATTACAGATACGCTGCTGATAGGAGAAGACATTGCTTTTTAGACTGAGAAATTACCACTGCATAATCTAGCACGTGAGTTCACTACTGCACCAGCTGTTAAGGAGGTAAATTACTATGAGTACCTGATGTTATTCTGTCTTAAAACCAAATAAATTACTGCAAAACTTGGACCTACATAGTAGGAATGAAAAAAAAAACAACCCAACAACAAAACCACAGAGAGAAATAGCTGACCCTATGTTAGTGGCCAAACTATATCGATGGAACACCAGAGAAGCTAATTAACAACAGCTCACGATTAACTTTGCTGAAAGAAAGCAGAACCCAGACAATATTCATCCACAGGGAAAGGTGCTGAAAAGAAGGAAGAACATTCAGCTATTTGGGAAAACAGAAGAAAGAAGGATCTAAAAATACAAAGGTCATAGGCAGGCAGTGTTTACACTTGCCTAAGGGTCAGTAGGCAGAAATTACCAGGGAACAAAAGGTGAAAGGCCATTGGGCAGATTGTCATAACTCAAAGATAAAAAAGAAGGAGGTCTGGACTCAATATTATCATAAGCTATAAACCAGTTGCAGGCTAGTGAGCTGGGAACAAACTTGTAATGACACATGGAATATAGATCTGGAAAGGGGAGCTATTTCTCTGTAAAATACCTTATTTAGTTAACATGGAGATCTCATGGAGTTCGCTGGTCACTATGCCGTGCTAGTTGTAGAAGTGCTTCTCTAGTTAGGATGCTCTAGACACTAAAATTCTGCATTAGGATGGGGGGAGGCAGGTGGTCTGACAGTCTGTGCAATGATCTGAATGAGTCCAAGTCTGAAGATCAAACAAAGGATAGTGAAGAGGAAAGAGACTGGTGGCCTGTTGTTCCTAGATCATAGCCATGCCTTTTTAGGTGGATGGTTGCACTGTTTGGTTTTTTTCTCCCCATGGGAGAGTCGAAGAAGAGTTAAGTGTATGATATTCAGGCTTATGAAAGAAAAATACTTATTTTCCAATGAAAAGCTGAAGCTACATTAGGAAAAAACCAAACATGCAGGATGGACCAACATAATCATAAATATTTTTTCTTTATTCTCATTGTCTTTAACCCTTGCATGTCCTGAGTAGCCTTCCATGGTACTTAATTTCTTAGTTGAGGCATTTGTGTCCTCCAATGCCATTAACTGAGGCTGCAAGAACAATCAAAGCTTATTTCCCCCCGGCAGTCCCCACAGGTACTGCACACTAATGCTCTAACTCCAGTGCACCTGATATGCTTATGCCTTGAATGCTACACACATAGTTGCATCGCATTCCAAACACCAGTCACTTCAGAGACATGTAACCATTCCTTCTCTCTGTATATTCCACATTACTGAAGCCACTTTTGTGGCTGGTGGAATTTCAGACTGCAGAAGCGCCAAAGAGAGGGCTGCCCTGACAAAACCTGCTCTGCAGCAGCAAGTCTGATCCACTGGATGATGTTAAATAAAGTAATAAAAGATCATGTTTCAGCCTCGTGGGGGTAGAGGGCTCTCAAAGAATTTGCAAAAGAAGCCCATATTGAAATAGTTTTATCAGCCTCAGATAGCAGGAATGCAAAAAGTGCCTCAGTAATGTTACTGTTACCCACCTAAGGGGAGAGTTCAGCATCTGATCGAGACCTGAAATCCCTCAGATATTCTGCACGGCCCTACCTGTTATGTACCACTTTCCAGGGAAGAAGAAAACTTCAAAAATAAAGTATAAGGAGGTATTGAGGTATTATTGTATTGTAGAAGCAGAGGGCATGCTTCTGATGAATTGGTGATGGTATTACAGCCATTGTAAATCTTACTAAGTTTTATGAAACATACAGTCATATTTGCATGAAATATATTTGTGAGAAGCTGAAAAGAGCCTTTTACAGATTTCCAGTGAATCTTTTTGGAAGGTGTTTTGGTAGTTTTGTGGCCTTTCTAGTGAAAGAGTAGAGAGATCCCTTTCTTGGAAGAAATCTGTAAAGAACAATGCAGACTATTCTTGAAGCTTCTGACGTTTTCAGACAGACTCGCCAAGGTCAGAAAGAGAGCACGTGATGTTTTTTTCTTATAAGTGATAGATTAAAAACAAAAGGTACCTTTTTTTTTTTTTCCATCATGTGAAATACAGACTTATACAGTGAAAGGTTTCTTTTCAAAACTGTCTGGCTTAAACAAAATAAACATCTTGAGTATTCATCATTAGCAGGTATAATGGCTCTGCAGGAGACATGGCCTGAAACTTGGAGAGAGATACTCTCTGATTAAAGTTAAGAAAATAGAGGTAAATGAAACAGAAAAAATAATCCCTTAAGGAACTTCCATATGCAAAACTATTACAACCAATTTTTACTAGTAGTAATTTATATCATCTGACTTGTGGAAGAAAAGGTATTGTCAGAATGACACCTTTGGCCACACATACGAAAACACTAAAAGAGAACTCTAAAGATCTCTTCTGGTCTCAAAAGTCCACATTTTACAAGTTCAGTTTATACCTCTCTTTCTCTTCCTTCCACTCAAGGTTAACAACCCTGGTTTTCATCATTATAATCATGAATTACAGGGAAAATAGGGGCACCAAACTGCTTTTTTTCCTCTGCCACACAACAGAAACAAGCACCAATTCCAAATGCTCTGCTGCAGTTATCTTCATATCTTAAAACCACACAGTTATGAAAGCAGAAACTTTAAAAAAGATCCATTAACCATATGATTGTATTGGGGGGGTACATTTATAATACAATCCAAAGTTATTCAATTCTGAGCTTCATGAAATATCTGTAACAAACATTTTTTATAAACACACCATTTGGTTATGTCTGAAAAAGGTAAGAAAAGTGCATACAAATGAAGCCACAATTCTTTGCAAGTTAAATCAAACAAAAGTGCTACAAGGTACAATAACCACTGTGGGTAGAATTACCACCTAACTTGACATCAGACAGGAAGGACATCAGGACAACTAAAGTTCTAGAGGAAGGTTTCAACCCTGCTTGAGTCTACACCATTCCTAGGAGAAGCAGCACACTCCTCACTCTGGGAAGATTAGATACCTAGTTTTGCAATGAATGACGAAATAAATCCTCTATGCAGAAGACAGACAATTTTGTATTTATTGAAATTAAATAAACCCAATTGGAAACAATGGACTTCTAAAATAACAACACAGTAGGAAACTCTGCACATAACTAGCCAATTTACAACATATTGTCAATATAATTGTAGTGAATAAATAATGTAAATCAAAAGCATACAACACCCTCTACCTTGCCCTCTTACCTCATTCTCTGGAAAATAAACATCAAGCATAATGCAAAGCAATTTTCATCTTCAGTTTGATATCAAAGAGAAAATTTTTAAGTATCCTAGAAATATCTCCACTTACTCTAAAACATCTTTCTCTGCAGTTACCTCTATATAAAGAACACAAAGAGAATGGAGTGATCTAACATGATACCAATAAAATTAAAATGTATATTAATTAATTTTTCTTATGCACGAGATGATTGTTTGTGACCATGCTAACAGAAGCATTTCACAAGACTCAGTTCTGTTAGAACATCAACTAGTAAACCAAAGCTTGACAACTGGACTTAGAATACGATACGGCTAAGGATTCCTTAGTATGGGGGCAGTAACTACATTAGGCTTAAGGATACTTAATTATATAGATATTCTACATACTGTTGGCTTACTAAGCAGTGGTCAGTTAAAGTCATTGTTCCAAGATGATTTCTAGGAGCTATAAAACACTGGGTTTAACTTGAACAGCAGCAGAAGTCAATCTAAACCCAAAACCATGTATGTCTAAGCCTTTGAACCATCTTAATAGGTCACTGCTTAATGTGGTTGATTGAATGCAAGTACTGTTATAGGAACTAATGAACTGTTTTTTGTGCTGCATGAAATGGAAAAATCTGCCTAGGTGAAGTCATTCAGAAAACAGCAATGATCATTTTGCAAAAGATAATAAAAGTTGATGGCAATTATGGCACATCACACATCAAAAACTTTGATTTGTTAAATATGCTTTAATAGCTGAATTGTTTCAATAAAAAGTACAAAGTGGTTTTATGCATAACTTTTTTCTGACAAACAACTATTAAGCATTTTTCACACTTTTATTTAACATCTACTTTTCAAATGTCATTAGCAATGACCTAGTAACAGGAATACACTAAAGTTGGCATTTGGCAGAGCTGACAGTAGGTTGGAAAGAAGAGAAGCAGATTTAACCCATGCATTAACTGCAGTGTGACGCTTCACAATTCAGACCTCATTTTCTTCAGCTCTTAACCAGAATGATAGTCCTCAATTTTGTGTTGCACTTCAAGACTATCTTATTTTTCTTAATCTCCATACAATCTCAAAACTTAGCTGGGAAAAGAGAAGGCCTTATTTCTGTGATAAATATATTCACATACCTGCTGACATAGGCACACACTATAATGTCATTACAAATCGTATATGGTACAAGATGCTAAGTATTTTATGCCAATTTTTGACCCTATTTTTTGCCTCTACTGTTTCTGTCAGAGTTCGTCAATATACACCAGCAATGTTTTATTTTTTAATCTTTTTTCTCCTTTCTTACCCCTGCAGAAAGAAAGGGGATCCAAAATGAAAACAAAAGGTATTTTCCCTCTATTTACTGATTAATATTAAAAATACTAATTTTTGAACTTCTGGAATAAAAAAAAAAATCTGTAAATATTTTCATGTTACTTCAATTTTGTGAGATAGGTATCCTGACAAACCCCTCAAAAGACAAATATTTCAATGGTCTTAAATACTTCAATATTCTAAAACACGACTTCAGTATCTGTTCTTCAGTAGCAAGTGAAATGGAGGTGAAGTAGCACACAGGATAACTTTAAGCAAATATATCAACCTATTCCCAAAATACACTTTTAAAATATTGTAACCAAACTGAATTGGTTGTACACAAAAAACCCAAAATTCATATAATTACATACAACCCTAGCATAATATTTATTAATTACGGTGTCACATAATTTCCAGTCTTTCTATGCATATATTTTTTTTTTACCCTGGAAAAACAGCAATGTGAAAAATGGGATTCTTTCACTCATATCTGAAAAGTTTTAGTTTTTTTAAAAGAAATTAAATAAACAGATTTTGTGGAACAAATTAAACAAGGAACAATTGAAGGGGGCCTACATGAAAGCTGGGGAGGGGTTGTTTACAAACGCTTGTAGTGATAAGACTGGGGGCAATGGGTATAAACTGGAGAGGGGCATATTTAGACTAGACATAAGAACGAATTTCTTCACCATGAGGGTGGTGAGACACTGGCACAGGCTGCCCCGAGAAGCTGTGGCTGCCCCAACCCTGGAGGTTTTCAAGGCCAGGTTGGATGGGCCTTGGGCAGCCTGATCCAGTGGGAGGTATCCCTGCCCATGGCAGGGTGTTGGAACTGGATGATCTTTAGGGTCCCTTCCAACTCAAACTGTTCTATGATTCTAAGAAAATAATGGAAAATAATACAGTTCTGTAGCCTACCCACATACAAAATACCAAGATTTTTTTCATTTCAAAGGGTCATGCATCCACCAATGGTAGAAAAATATTCAAGAGGAATTAAATATGCACCCCACAGCTTGATCATCCTAAGTAAGTTTAAAAAAATAACTCAAGGGCATACACTTAAACAGAACACAGTCCAAAACCCAACAGCTTGGGCCAGGTCCCTGTTAACTGTAAGTATTGTAATTACTGAGACAGATGATGTTTCAAATGAATGTAAGCCACTTTGGCTGGGGTACAACTCCTAAATGTTGCATGATTTTATTATATCTTTTTATATTTACAACAAACAGAGCACTGAGGAAAATTCTACCAGAAGAACACAAAGTACTAATTCACGTAAAGTGTTCCCATTGCTAAAAGCACAGCTTAAGCCCTGCAATACCTGGAGACCTATCTCCAGTTTGGGATGAAAAGGCAAGGTTATTCTCCTCTGTATCCCACCACTTTTTTTTAAGTAGGTCTGCATTTTCTGTCCAATTAATTTTCCATAATGAGAAGCCACAACAGATAGATTGCTTTCAGCAGGTAGATAGCATGGCCCAATTTAGAGGGTCAGCTGAGATCCCAGGTTGTCCCTCATACACATATCCAGCACAAGTATTTTCTATGAGAGGGAAGAGTCTGCTCCCACGTAGTGCCTCATGCTTTAACAAAAGGTTCAGGATTCTTCCTCCTGGTCACAAACATTATTGTTCTCTATTTTGGTATGGTCAGTAAAACTTTCCTCACCCGCAGACACTGTATTAACTGAACTGTTTAGACAATCAATAAGAACACTCTTAGAAACGCACTCGAATCATAAACTCTAGGCACCAGAGAAACACATTCTTCTGCCAGAGGCAAGCAGTCATTACAAGCTTCACTTATAAATGAATATGTAATATGCTAAATATTGGTCACAACAGTAGGGCTGGCAGAGCAACTACACATAAGTATGTCTTTTGAATGGTCACTGACTTTATCTTTTCCCAGTGAGAACAGACTGAAGATAACCATAGATTTCAACAGCAGCAAGACAGGCAGAGAAAGAAACCCCTTTCAGGGCTAGCATTCGAGGATACCATGATCTCACTCTAGAATGTCATCTGTCAGTCCATTAACTTGAATGGAATCTATTCCTGAAGAAGCTACAAATTCCTGAGATCTTGGAATACTTTGGGTTTATCCCCTTTTTATTTCTGGAATAGTTGTGTTCAAATTAAACTTCTTAAAACGGCTTTACAAGCCTTTAAGAAGTTTATTCAATAACAGTAAAGTATTCTATACTTAGCTGAAAAAAGGAAAGAGAATGACTATTCAGCAAGAAAAATTAATAGTGGGCACATTACCAGCAAGCCCACTGCAGAATTTGTAAATGTGTCATTTGGCAAGGTTATTCCTTTTGGCTGAAAGACCCGATGGTCTTTTTCACATTAAGGAATGTGGGTGGATGGTGTGGTACCTTTCAAAGAATTCTTTACTGACAGAAAACTGCAAGTCAACAAACCACCCTAAAATTTTGAATTCAGACTTCACATTACCCCCTCTGTGAAACTCTTCTGAGTGGAGCAGTAGCCATATTTTTGTCTACATCATCTCTGTTCCTGTTGTAAATGAACTATGTTAGTGCTTTATGTGGGTTATTTTCTAGTATCAGCCCAAAGTGTGTTCAGCCCTTTTAAGAGGGTATGAGTCTTTATGTACTAAAACAGAGTAATCATAGCACATCATCCACAAATTTGATTCAGGTTTCTTATATTTACATGTCTGTAGCAGAATTTGACATATTTTCTTATCATAAAATATAATGAGCAATTGTTTCATAAACCAGAAATGCAAAATATTTCATTAATTTTGTAGAAAAATTTCCAAGGAGGTTAATACATGTAGTTCATTAAAATCATGGGGATAATCACTGTATGCAAACGTAAGTGACTGTAAATCTGCAAATCAAAAATCTAGTTACTTCTAGTATTTTTAGTAAGTTACTTTCACAAATGGAAGTAAAGTTGAAACAAAACATACTTAAAAGTAAAAACTTGGGCATTTTAATGTATAAAAACTAAAACCATGATATTATATGGTGTGAGCTTCCATTAACAGTCTCTACCTACTTTTCTGAACTCTCTCTCTCATATATGATCATTCAGTTCTTCTTATCTCGAGGAAATAGTTTTATATTCCTCATAATTTCACCAGATTTTAACTGTTAAGGTAAAAATTTTCCCTATTTATACATTTCAAAGTGATTTTTTGAAGTGTGCATAAATTTGAGATATATCTTTTTTCCTAAGAATTAAAAAGAGACATTTCCTCTTCACATAAGGAACAATCTGACTATTTTTTATTGTTAAAGAGGATCTTGTACCATAATACTTTGGAGATAAACTTGAATTTTCACTAGCAGGATATTATTATCATCATCACTTATTCCTTTTTCATGTGAAAAAAGTCAAAAATCTGTGATCAGATATTAATAGACAATTTTAACAAAAATACAAAGGACATGAATTATGCAGGAAGTTGAGCAACCTACTTTCAGGACTCCGTAACTTTGGAATAATGTTCTTTGAAACTTGAGGTCTTCCAACACATGGGTCTATATTAAGCTTTTGCTTTTTGGCAGCTGTGCTTAGCAAGTAAAACAGTGGGAGACTGTCACAGTCATGATGATTCCTCTCCAATTATATATGATTCCACAAAACTAAATATTGACTACTGCACTTGCTAATTACTAGTAGTACTTTCTTTCTTCTTTCACCCAACCTTTTGGCACACCTTTCTGGAAAGGTGTGCCAAAAGACTCTCAAATCTACATACTGGTGATATACATAATCTCATAGAAATCTTAATGCACATCTCAGTTGACTTTCTTACCATACAGCTGTAACACTCTATTACTAAGAAATTCTTATTTTCTTTGGCTTATATTAACACTGCATGTTGCCAGGTAGAGTGACATTTGCACTTTTGGAATGCATAAGACTTGGAAAAAATATAGACCAGCATAGCAGACAACGTTTCCCTCAGATAAGATCAATAGCAAGGATCCTCTGGAGCCCTGGCAGTATTTTAAAGTGTGTCTATTAGTGGTTGCCAAGGAAAATACAAAGAGAGGGTCCTCTTGCAGAGTAAATTCAGTGCGGCACATAACTCGCTCTCCTGGTTTATGCAGAATATTTTGCCCTTGCTCAGTCAGAGCCAGAATCAACATGAATAAATAGGTAGAGTGATACAGAGACTGAGTGATAGCATCTAAAGTTGGAAAGCGGGGGGGAAAAATCTGCCCTTTAAAACACTTTCCTGAATAGCACATTGTTTTATAAATGTAATTATTTATACCTTACAGTACCTTTCTGTCAGCGGTATTCATCTGAATGTTTTTAAAGTCACAATTTTATCTGATGTATGCAAAATACATATGCTAGATTCTAATAAATTAATGAACTCATTCTAATAGCTGAAGAGATGTTATCATTTTATTTGAATTACTGAATGTTAGTGGCATTGCTTGAATACTGTTAGGATGAGAAATCAGTTCTGATTCATTGTTTATTTATGTTTGCCTCCTATAAAAGCATATAAAAATTAACATTAAAAATTATCTTTGCTGATCAACACATTTTTTTAAAATGTTATTTTAAACAACTATTTTTAAGGCAATGAATTTTATTTTATAACTTTGAAAGTATAATTAAATTAAAGATAACCCACAGTTTCAGAGTGATTTACAGTACAAGCTGTTATATCCAATGCTCCCAAAGAGTAGCTACAGATACAACTAACCCTTATAACAGGATGCTTCGCCAGTATTTCATATTATTTTGAAATAAACTCACATCACTAGTCTGTCTAGTGCACCACAGATATTTAAATCCATCCCATTCTGATCCTTAAAATTCATTCTGACAAACCTCAATGCCAACACATTCAATCATCTTGTGCCTACAATAGCACTAAGAATAATGGACTTCTCTTTTACGGCGCGTTGGTAAAATACTAGTGATAACAAGTCAGATCCTCCTAGGGTAAACCACAGATGTCTTTCTGTTAACCTAGAATCCTGTGGAGTTTCTACTTCGAGGATATTTTCATTACTGAATGCTCGTTAATGCTGGTAGATTTCTAAAGATACCTCAAGATAAACATGATGCTATCACAACCCAAGTAATATAAGTGATACTGTTCCTTGACTACATTGCAGTGGCTCTGACCACTTAAAGTGCACAGCAGATGCTATTCGTTCAGATTCCCTTTGCACAACTCACAAACCACCAGACTACCAGAACTGTCATGAACTTCTAACCTGTAAAATGAATTAGTCTTTTTATATTTAACCTGCTTATTACTTCAAATTCTGTGGTGACTGCAGAACACACAGAAGCTGGCCTGGAAGCAAGATAAATGATATAGCTTCATTTCTACTTCCCCAGCTCATCTCATTTACATGTGAACAAATTAAGTGAAAGGAAGAATCACAGCTTTTTGTTCAATTACTATGCAATCTTTTCTGCTGAACAAAGACACCAGCACCACCCCAACAGACAGACTACATGTATTCCATGGCACAAATACTTTGTGGAACTCCTCTTTACCTCCACCCCATTGCCAAACTTCTCACTGGTAGATATGAGCTTGGTCAGTGTCAACACAGTTAAAGAAAAGCTTCCCCTCGTACCACAACCAGCTGCTCTCCAGGTTCATCTTGAGGAGTTACTGAATTGGATGGAGTAAACAAATAATGAGAAATCAAAGGCTGTAGACACATACCTTTTTTCCAGATGTGACAAGAGCAAACACAGCCAATTGTCACCCTCTTTGCCAAAGATAATTATCCCCAGGTAATTTTAATTATTTAAAGAGTACATCTTTGCTAGCCCAGATAATTTTGATAGAAATGGGCTAAGTGAGCCTTAGCAATTCATTTAGCACAGCTGAGAGCATGGTAACATTCAGCAGATGGCAGTGATGAGCAGCTGGGGGGCTTAGAGACAGGCTTATAACATCTTCCACTGGCACAGCCGGGTGAAGAAGGACTGATGCATTTACATCTGAAGGACATACCATCATACCTGAATGAAAAATTAATACTATGTGCATTCCTGATCTGGACACCTAATTATCAATCAGTTAATTATTCTGTGTATTTATGAAATAAAATCACAAATGCACTCTAAACCTTTCTCTTATACACCTTCCAGGTGTCCCTACACTTTCAACCAGCATTTCAATTAATCCACTAATGCTTGCATGTCTTTAAAGTCAAGCACATAATGTATGTACCTGAGAGAATCTCCAGTATTGGTAAACAACATTTATTTCGCTTCCTTCAACAGTGACATGAAATGCAAGCTTTCAAGCATACAGCACTGAGTGTAGAACACTATAATTAAGAACTATATATTAGAAACAAAATTATTTTTGTGATCTCTTACCAGTTCTCTTTCTTGTGTTCCTCAGTTTATATTAGTCTGCTTATTTAACAACTCAATCTCATGGACAATTAAACAATACTCACAGAGGTATACAAATGTCCAAGCCAATCAGTTCCACCTTATTAAACTCTTCTTTCATTGTTTTGTTGCATCCTGAATTACACAGTCAATACTGTTCCCTCAACAGGGCTTCACTTCTGAATACACTTTAGAAATAAAAACTTAAACTTGATAGATTTCATCATCAGATCAACTGTGTTTGCTTTTTTAAATGTAAAGAAAAAGTTGTAGGGTTTTTTTTTTTTCAACAGTTCCCACAGTCCTTCCTTATTTCATTTCTGCGGTGATTTAAAAATTGCAGCACTAAAGATCTTGAAGTCCTTGATGCCACTTCAGATACTATCAGAGTTTATGGTAAGATACAACTTCCCAACATCAGCTACAATAACAAAGTTATTTACTGCACTTCATGGAGGCACTAATCTTGTTTTCTATATTCCCACTGAAAACTGGTGACATTGACTGTCTTCCCAACCACCATGGCATGACATACCAGTCAGTTTGAAAACCATGTTGTGATAGCTCAACAGTAACATAAATATTGATTCTTTCCACAGGTAACAGTCAGAAACTAGAGAAGATAACTTCTGCTTTCCTTCAGAAAAGCAATGATTTTTTAAGGGTTTTTTTTCAGTTCTATGGTAGATACAAATGCTTTCTTATTATATTTTGGTACATTTCAACTCCAAATTTGAAATATCAGAATAAACTACATACACATCTGAGAATGATATTTCAAATGAAATATTTTTGGTCTTCATTAAAAAAAACAAAAAAGAAAGGTAAAGAAAACCAAGAAGCTTTAAAGCTATGTTCTCTTTTGAGCAAAGGATTGCTTGTTTAAATTAAAATAAAAACTACACCTAATCTTCTGATGTTCCTTATTTTGGAGACAAACACTTGAATTTCTAGAATAAGAACCACTCACAAATTCACATGAGAAATTGTTCTTTTTAACTTATCCTACATTCCTCATGCTTTTTACACTAGATGAGTGATCTGAAATTTGTCAAAGGAAAGGGATAATTCTCATATTTTGTTATAGCAGCATACATCAATGACAGGTCATGCCTCTTTGCAGTAGAGACCTTTAAGTGATACTAAACGAATCTATTATATACATACCATATTTCAAGTGACTGCCAACATTAATGCATTGTTTCAGTAATAACCATGAATCTACTGTGACATATTTGGGCTATTTCTCTGTGTGGTTATAATAAACTTTTGTCCAAAAGCATTTAAGTCTGTAGCACTCATTATCCTTGTTGTGTGACCTAGAAGGGTCCTTGGCAATCAAAATTCTGACACAGAAGTTCACAGTTCAAATCTGCCTTTCAAGTTGTCTCTTGAGACTACTTGTACTGATCCCAAGTCTTTTTTGACAGCTGAGTTGAAGTTCCCTGATTATAAATTCCCATCTTCTGATCTTTCCACTGGAAAGGGCAGCTGCAAGTAATGGTAAGCTAATTGCAGGATATGACACGGGTACTAATAAATGCTTTAAAATATTTGCATTTTATGCTTAAAAAAACCCCACAATTTGGTGGCAATAATTTCAGTGTAAATCTTCAAGGGCTTGAGTGGTCTAATTTGTTCCTAAACACCGCAGAGAGAGAAAAAAATTAAAGTACACTTTATGGGATATAGGTCTCAGTAATTGTCATTGCATGGCAGGGTTTTATGTTACGCCAGTGAAAACAAAACTGTTTTACACATAACCTGCCAGCCAATATGTAGTTCACTCACAAAAGTTGATTGACTCAAATTAATGACAATCTACTGTTAACGTATTCCAATATTTTCCATAGCTATATGGCAGCAGAAGTTTGTAGTGTTTGAAGCAGAATTGGTTATAATGTGGTACAATAATGCAGAAAACCAGAAAAATACTTGTCTGTATTGACTATACACATAATAGAAGACATACAAATTAATTGTAGTTATTTGGTGCTTACAATTATTTTCAACTAAGCTACGACAACTGTAATACAGACCTGCCAGCAGTTGTCCTACTTCATGATGAGACACATCAGAATTCATAAACTAAGGAAATGCAAGAACAGATCAGTTGTGCAGAAAAGAAGAATGACACATACTTTCACAGAAGGTGACATTCTAATGCCTACATAAGGACCAACCCAATAGTCCACCAAGGAGCTATTATGACGATCCAGTCTGACTTGATCCGTAACATGCTTTAAAGAATTGCCCCCAGTAGTTTATGCATCAACTGTACAACATTTATTTAGTGACAGAGAATCCCTGAAACATTTGAGAAGTTATATTTCTCTTTATAGAATCTTGCTATACCATTTCTTGGTACATTAAAGTCCTCACCTTAAAGCTGGTAATTTTCTCTCTAAAGAGGAGACAAACTCTAATCAGATCACCTCTTAACCTTCATTCTGCTAACTACATTGAGATCTTCAGTCCCTATCTGTAGAAGTGCTTTTTCAAACCTCAGAGAAATTCCCTCTTCTGTTGATCCCTTTACAATTATCCAGCTAGAGATATTTCAGATAACTATTTAAGAAAAGGAGCATGGTAAATAGATTAATGGATTATAATAAAAGTAATTTATAAGCTCATATATGCTATTGGTATATTATCTAAGTGATTATAAGCTTTACTTTAGGACTTCAGGGTTCAGGAATAATACTACACACCTTTAATTCAGACCTGTATAGCTCTTTAGGGTTTTCTTTTTATATTGTCAAATAACAAAATACATGATGGGCATTGGGTTGCTTTTCAATAAGCAAGACAAACGTTGAGGATATGGGTAAAGTTTTCAGGGCTTATAGCAGTTTAGTTCTTCAAAAAAATTAATACCTTAAACTAATCTTTATAATCTCCCTACCATACTTTTAAGTTACTCGGAAACTTCTGATGTCAACATCAGTTGATGTGTAGGTGAACAGACATACATTAAAACCAAAAGCAAAACTGCACCAAAATCAGTCAATCTTCTACCGTTTCAGGTCTCAATAGGCAACTACACTGCCTTCTGTGACATAAGCAAGAAATATACACTATTTTTTCCCCTCAGAGTTGTGAAGGGACCCTTTATAAGAAGCTGAAGTCCCGCTTTCCTGTGTATCATTGCCCTTGAGGCTAGAGTGATATAAGAGAAACCAAAACCCATAGCAAAGTGAGGGCACATTGCTCTTTTTGTAGTCCCACATGAATGCCCAGATAACAAACTGACCAAGGAAGCTGCCAACTTTACGAGTCTCAGGTAGACTCTAGCATATGTACAACACTATACATCATGCGTCAGTCTGGCCCCAGTTCTCCTACCTTTATATTCAGTACAGTTTAAAAACATCAACAACCACCGAACTAGAAGACTAAAGACAGATGGCAAAGACATCAGGAGAATCACAGTGCCTTGCTGCTCACAGAAATGCTATGGACTTTAATACTTGGAAGCGAGAAGGATGTGCAGCAGTAGAGAGTCTGCATAGAAGAACTTTGCCTCAGTGGCACCACGGTGTCTGAGCTGTGCTGGTTTCATTTGCAGGTTTGGAGAGATCCTATCGTGGAGCTGCTCCTCCTGCTCTACTACAAGTCACAATTCACCAAGATGATCTTATCAGATCTTTTAAAAGATGCATACTCTTCAGAAAATACACAAAGCTTTTTCATCCTTATTGTCATTTAAAGATGTTTTTCATAAGAAATTTCTCTCAGATTCTCAAAACTACTTTCTAGCTGAAACTGCTTTGTGTAAAGATTTTTTCTACCGAATGATTTAAACAGCATGTTTTTCAAAAACAAAACATTGAAAATTTTGAAAAACATTTAAATATTTGTTTGTATTTATTTAGATTAAAAAATAACTAAAAAGCAGCCTTTCCAAGGATCTAAATACCTCAGTATGCTATCCATAGCACAATTTGTCATACCTCCTTTATGGCTTTATGATTTTGGGGGAACAGTGTAAGAGAAAAAAGGTTTCAGGACAATAGTGCAGTAACAGAACACCTGTAAATTAACAAGTATTTTTATTAGATAATTAGCAACTGGAAAAGTAGCATATGCAAATATCCTAATGCAATAACTCATACTAGCATGTGTTTAAATGGCATTCACAAAATAAGCAAAGAGCACCTGAGGTGTTAAAGCCCTAAAATTGCACATTTTTGCAAAACAGAAGAATAAAGCTAATGAGTTAGTTGCATATTATTCTTATATGCTTATTATAATCCCTTAGCTATCAGTTTTGAATTTTTTTCAAGGTGTTATAAAAATTACCAGAATAAGTATTAGTCAGAGGTACCCCTTCAGTTATATCTTCAAATACCAGCAGGACTAATCCTCAGGTAAAATAGCAAAAGCTTAATGCTATCGTGCTTAATTTCAAAGGATTTGAACAAAGAAATAATTTCAGATGATTAAATCAGTTCATTTTGAAAGAGGAATTGTAGGGGAAAATTGCACTTGTTATAAAAGTTTGTTGTATTTCTCATAAATACCCAGGAATCTTGCCATGAAATTACAGACTTATTAAAGAAACTGGCCTTCTATTCTAGAACTCAATCAGCAAGTTGTTGAACAATACACATGAGTTTCTTTGTACTGACCTTGAACAAGGAGTCATTGTGAAGTATCATCACTGCATTTATACTGTTAGTAGTGTAGGAAGGCTATGTCCCTCACACTTCATCATGCATCACTGAACTGTAACAAACTCTGACAGGTATAGAGCAGATCTCTAAATATTATGACACTCTGCTAGTGACAGCTGGAAAAGAAAAGCTGGACACAATCACAGTTCTCACATTTACTGGAAAAGAAGAGCTGCCATCCATAGCATCCATATTTCAGGAAACACTAACTAATAAATTTTAAATATTTTTAAAATGTCTCATTTCCTGACATTTTAAAACACAGAAAAGCATCAGTTACAATTGCAGAGGCTCTTACTGCCAGCAATTAGTCTTTGCAGCTAATGAATAATATTGTCACAGAAACCACTGCTAAAATCATGATCAAAACCCCAAAGATCTACACTGCTCAATAACCTTACTCTGTTATAAAACAACTCATGGCAAAGGTCATTTACCAAAGCAATAATATTTGCATAATATTTGCGTGTGAGAATCAGGCTTGGAATGTCACAAAAGCATTCCAAGAGTACGCTTTCTGCAAATTGAGTTTTCTCATTAACCATAAGTATTTCTAAAGTAATTTAATTAAACATCCATTTTAAAATCAGAAAATTACATTCAAGTGCTGCACTTTATACAGATGACAAGTACACAAAGGACTGCGTCTTCCCACCAGTGCTAACTAGAGCTTACAATCCCTTCCTTACAATTATTTTTATAAGTGTGCATTAAATTCTAAGCACATAGTGTTGAAATTCAAGCACTCGGTTCAAATATATATGCTTTGAGGTATACAGCTACCTGCTATTCTGTAGATTAACAGAAGGACAGTTCAGCCTTGGTATCCACAGAAACACTTTAATCTGTGACCAAAATAACATGAAAATCTTAAACATAAGTTTCTTTACATCCAACCAGATTCATACCATATATACATATAGAACTCAATGTTCTCTTAAAATTTGTTCCTTTTCTTGCATGGCAAAATATCAAGCATTTCCTTCATAAATAAGAATGTTTGCTTTTAAAACAGATCATAAAAACACAATTTCATTCAGGAAACAAAAGTTTTAGTGCAGCTATGCAATATGTTCTGAAATACTCCCAGGAATAAACGAGCACTCCGAAAAAAACCAAATTTTTAATCATTATAAAGTGAGAAATGAACACTCAAAAGACTTCTATTTAAGCTTTTAATGTGTTTTCTTAATATATGCATTTGTGCATGCATACAGATACACTTATAAGCACATTATTCAGAAGCGGTAACAATTACTGGTATTCCACTGCTTTAATTGATTTTTGCAGCATCAGAAACAGTGTGGTTGCTTAAGATTATCAATTAATCCTGTCATAGTATTAGATCTATTACTTTTGACTATTTTGATAAAAAAATTTAATCTCAGAGCGCATTCGTGTGACTATAAATATCCTTTGTCCATCTTACCTAAAACGTACATACATAGAGGTAGCTTAAAGTGAGAAGAGAGGTGTATAATAGTCAAAGCTTGGGGAAAGACAGGAGGAGGGAAAAACAGGTAGTACAGAAACTGTACAAGGAACCAACAAAATTTTAGATAGCACTCAGTTCTTACTTAAACTTGCTCATTGCATATGCTTTTTTGTCTACAAATTATTACTGTCACACCTCTCACTTCATCTGTAAAACAAAATAATACCTACTTACCGCTGTAACGCACTTTGAGACATATGGTTTAAAAGTTCATAAAGAAATGTTAATAATTGAGTCAAAAAGCAATGATGAACAATATTCTGAATAGTTGAATTAGTTAAAATTATTTTCAATTACTGATTTATCTTCTCTATATGAATTAAACACTAAATGAGGACATTGCAAGCTTGTTGAGTGAACTCATCAGAATTCAAGAAACAGCAGTAGAACATCAGCTGGGCAGAATTTTTTTCAGACTCCATATAATAAATCTACGTGCTTGGCTGCTTGGTCTATAACAACATTCTTAGCAATTAGATGGCCACATTCTCTTTAAGCAGATGGAACAGAGCTTAATGATACTTGAAACTGCCATATTAAAGGTATTTTTATGGTGACCACTTTTTTCCTCACTTAGTGCAGTGGAAAATGGAGTTTGACAGAGATGACAGGTGATCTGAGGATCATTTGAAAGCTGTAGTTAGTATTGTGTATGCTCAGTTTTTACTGAGAACTTCAGAGAGCTTCTTCCAGACAAGAGGTCTTCAGAGAGAGAGAGAAGATTCTGGGCCCTAAATTAATTTAACATTCTTTTATGGCAAGGACAAAAATAAGATAGCTTTATTTTCTTCTGAGGTCTCTCATAAATCCAACATCTTAATTTAAATTCTTCATACCTGTAAAGACTTGACAGTAGCCTTCTGATAATTTCCTTATTTCAGATTTCACATTTGCATACAATAAAGATGTAATGCTAATTTTCAAGGTACATTTCTTATGGTTTTGGTTGTATTTCACTCAAAGTAGGGGAGAAAAACAACAAGGTTTCTTTTTTAAGTCTGAACATATATGTGTTAGGAATACTTGACTACCACACTTAAACTGAAACTTTCTAAAAGGGGAGATCTGTATGATGATAAAGCAATGCTTGATACTACCCCTATAGTTAATGGTCTCTTAGATACTCTTTTACATCCCTATTTTAGAGAGTTTATACCTTCAGGACAAAAGCCTTTGCAATCTGAAACTAAGCATATAGGATAGCAGTCCAGAAGAAAGGCTTTTATTAGACACATACTCAAATCTTCTATAAAACAGATTTTAAATAAAGAATTCTTTTTGAGCTCTTAGCTAAATGCAAAGATTAAAAATAATTTTGTTGGCACTTATTGATAACAATTTTTTCACAGTAAAATCATTTTTAACATAAAAAATGACACTGCAGAACAAAAAAGAACAACATTTTTGCTAAAAAGAACTTGGTATGTATTGATCTATATTATTATTATTTAATTACAAGTTACAGCAGTAGTGAAAACTACAAAAGAGAAATACAGTTTACATTCTTGATAACTTCTAACTTCAAAGAGGCACAGATACTAAATTCAAGATATTTTACTATAGGTCCAATTGTGAATAAATGCTTGGAAGTGTTTCAAACTTTCAACAGCAGCTGAACAGAAATAAGTTGGCAAGGCAGAAAGAGAGAGGGGGACACAGAAAGAAGGTACCCTTAGTGTTCTGGTCAAATGCAGTACTACGGGCTTTTGAAGATAATCCCTTGTCGCCCTCTCTTTCTGTCTCTGGGTGGTTTCACAGAAATGTTTTCATGCATTGAACTCTTGTCAGAGGAAACTAAACAAGAAAAACTCTTTCATGTGTGCATCATAAATGGTGCAATGGGTCTGCAAGTCTTCTGAGCTATGCCGGAGTGTTCCTTTGGAAAACTGAACCATATGCAGGATAGGAAGGTGCAGTTTGGGAAAGCTGACTAAATCTGGTTGGAAATCTCCTGAGCTCCATACAGAGGATATGTAGGAGCTTCAGCTGCTGCTTCTGCCTGTATGTTTTGAGAGCTATTGGTATTGCACTGTTAGCTGCTCAAGAAATTTACTATTTCAAGATTGAAAGACATTTCTACTTGAGAACAATAACTTAATCACTCAAACTTATATCAAAACTCTGATGTTTCCTCACTAAGCCAGCAATCCTAAAATACGGAAACAAATACCTAACCAGAGCTACTGAAAATTATGAAATTGCCCACATTGGTAATGTTATATATGTTTACATGCATCTGCATGACCAAGAAACAAATTCTTAGGGCAAATTACAAAACATTCCTAGGACATAAACTGAATTTCTACTTACACCAGTAGAATGTATAATGTTACATTATTACAACATTGTTCCTTCTTGGTAAAAGACAAAAACTTGTTAATCTTCCCTAAGAAATACAAAAGAAATCCTTAATTTAATCATCACCATTGAACCAATATATAAAGCATTTCTCAGTATGCTGATTTTAGCATAGGGATGGAAATGTCTCAAAAGGACTCTTACTTCCTGCAAAATGAAACAATTCATTGTTAGGTCATTTGACTCAAATGCTTGTAAACCTCTATGTCATGCTGGAAACTGCCATTTTTAAAATGTGCCTGAAATAAGAAATATCTATGAAAGATCCTGATCTTTTGAGTCAAATAATGCAAGTACACACATTAATGACATTTTATAGAGTTCAAGCTTTATAATCAGCCAGCTGATGTATCCATAGTTATCATCATTATTTCAAAGTTTCTTTTAACTGAATGGAATTTAGTGCTCCCTAAGGCAATGGAGTGGGCACACATTGGGCTTCTGAACATGAGTTCTAGTGGAACACAAGCATTTCTTGATTAGTGCAAAATGTATTTGTCAACATTTTGTTAAAATGAATGCTGAGAATGCTCCAGGCCTCTACTAAACATTTTTTCATCAGACACAGAACAACCTCTCTGGAAACAATAACAGCAGCTATTACTGTCAACCCTGTGGCTTGGAAGACAGGAGTCCTCCCGTGGGAGGACAGGAGTTCTCTCAGCACTGCCAATGACTGCTGTAGGATTACGCTGTCCACTTAGAGCCCTTCATACTGAAAAGATCTCATTTGTCCTACCTTACAAAACAGAAAGTTTTGGTTGCACAGGGTTCATTTCTGGCAATGCTAGGATTACAGCTTCAATTTCCAGTACAGCAGGTCCAAGTTTTATTCCCTTAGCCACCCAGAACAAACATTCCTCATTTATGAAATTGTACTTACGGCACTAGGATCACAGTACAGATAGTTCCTTTTTGTACTAGTCAATGTCTTTCCACATGATGAAAGGAAAACCATATTAATGTATATGCAAAATTAAAAAGAAAATCAGGCTGTTCAGTTAACTGTGAGTTTAGGAAGTCCCAGAGATGCTGATTTAGCAACTATTTTTGTGCACACTGTTAATTTTAAGCTAACAAGCAGCACTGAAACTGGGAGTGGCAAACATTTGCAAAGCACTATTTCTTTGTGTAGATTTCATGGGCATCTAAAACTTTCCTTTGTCATATTTGGAGACTTGAGCCCCACTTCCGAAAAATGAACTTAATCATGCATCCATTTAGACCTCAGCATAAGCTGTTAATGGTTCAATTATCCTACTGCATAATCCACCTCTCCTTTCCCTCTCACTTTATTCCAACCCTCTAGCTTGTCCTTCTTCACAGAAAAAACTCAACTAACCCATAGTTTTTTCTTCCCTCACAAACATTTTAAATACTTCGTTGTTAATAAACATGATGCTTGTTACACTCAATTGAATATTGCTTTCAAGTTATTACCAAAGAAGTAGAAAGCACATTAGAAAATTACGAAATCATCCATTTGTATAGATACAATAGAAATCTGAATGCTTTTGGGTACAACATTGAGCTTTTAGATTCAAATGCCTTTATTCCTGTATCATAACATCCCACCATTCTTACGCATGGATAAAAAACCAACTCCTGCTCACAGTTCACAGAGAAACAGAAGTGAAAGCAGAGGAGAAGAAAGACACACTAATAGACATTTTTTCAGATCTCCCATACCCCCTGTAGTTTCATCATTCTCAAACCTTCCTCAAATCCACAGGCCTCTACACATCTACCCCATCACAAAACCCTCGGTTCCACTGTATACCCCTAACACCTTCCCAGGACAGCTCCTTCTCCTCCCTTCCCCTTTCCCTACCACTTTAGCCAGGCAAATGGCACACACTGCAGGCACAGCATGGTTGTGTTGGTTTGAATAACACGCATCCCCTAACAAGGGGTGGTGAGGGTCGAGAACACACAAATTCTCAGCTCTCTTGGCTTTTCCCTCACAAATCTGGGCTGCCTTCCTCTAAACAGTTGTCAGTTTTCACAAGACTTGGTAGCAACTGAGGACTTTTGGACATTGCATCTAAGCAATCCAGTTGCAGTTGGCTATTGGGTTCAGAAATTACTACTGACAGTCAGCAGAGTATTTGCACGAACGTATTTTTCAGGCCACTAAGCTAAACTATGTTACTGGAAGCTGTGGAACTGTTTTGGAAGAAAAATGAGCATGGTTATGAACAGCGGTGATTTTCAATACTGTGATACTGAAACTATGCGCCAGCTTTCTCTCTTTGTACAGTGTTCAAAACTGCTCAGCTGAGAACTGAACTCAGCAGCGGATGGCAAGCTGCTGTAATAGAAGCCTCACACTGTGCAAAAACTGTTGTTACTTTTTTGATGTTTCAGTTGTCTATCCAAATAAAATCATCCGGTGCGAATGTGCATGAGGAAGCATATGGTATGTAAATAAATAGCAGGAGGCTTATGCTAAACAAACTTCTACTTTCTCTCTTTCAACCTTTCTTTCTTCCTTTCCAAGTTGACCTTAAACATATTTGGAAGGAAAAACTGTTTCTCAACTACATGTTATATGTGATAAGAAACTATGAAGTCTCGTCCAGTGAGGTCAAGATCTCAATTGTTTGTAGAAGTGATAGCTAACATGAATAATACTTCCAACACCTTCAGCTCTGTATATGTTTTCCTAAGATGCAGATGAGAGGAATGGGTTTAATTAAATAAGGAGAGACAAAAGAAAGCATACGGCACTTCAGAATTATGTGATCTCTCTGAGGCTTCTTTCTTTGCTGTGTCTTCCTAATTGCTAGCAGTTAGAGAAAAAATTTAGTCTTGGTGGATTCTTTCTCATCTACCCACCTGAGTGACAACCAGGATATTGTACAGGACTGTGAGGCTCTCTTAATGCTTTTCAGTAGTCTGGAGGAGAATAAAGAAAGAGCTAAAACAGAATTTCACCTTCTCTTCTGTGATCATTCTTCACTGCACAAAGACCATATGTGATCCCAGTTTAGCAAAGGATATCCATATCTTTATTTGCATGCTTAATTTCTAATGAAACTCATGCATGGACTAGAGTTACTGAGGAAGATTCCTTCATGTGCCACAAAGCATTAGTGCCAAAGCAAGCTCAGCAGAGATAGATCAATGATTGAGAGAGCCAAGATCTCTATTTGACTGCCTACTATACTGTACCTTTGTGAGACTTTGTTGTTTTGCCATTTATGTCAGGCAGTACGATAGTTGTAATATGTGTCAGCTGGAGGTACCTTAAAAGCGATGCCTCACATTTTATATATGAAGTTGCTGCACGTTCAAAAGACTTACGGGTTTAAGTAGAACATCATCTTCTGCATTATTTCAATGACAAATCTGAGCAGAACTACCTTTTGACACCTCAAGGATGAGGAGGTTACTGTCAAATTAGCCTCTTGCTGCCTTGTCCTCAAAAAAAACGAGGAGGAAGACTTTGTGCTGGGATGGACTCCTCGGAATCAAGCTTACTGCCACCAGGGCAGAGTCCAGCACCAAATTTACTGATGCTTACTTCATATACCCTCAGCCCGCATTTGGCAGCAGGTACCCTCAGGCTTCCCAAGGCTTTGAACAGGTACAGTAAGCAGCAGGAATTCTGCCATGCAACAGATAATTAGCTCAGAGGTAGATGTCTGTATTAAAAATGTTTAAAGTTAATTTCTAAACAAAAAAATCTTGACTTTTCTGAATCTTCCAAATATTTACCTCTGGAGACAACAATTTAAAATGAGCCTTTCTTATCAAGAACATGCCATGACTGTGCCAAACAGTCCTGTTAATACAAGCTCATTAGCCCATTAGATTAATGTTTTAAAAGGAAGATATTTTGGTTTTCTCAGCATTCATCCTTTCCTATAAGCCTAAAGGGATACACATAGACAAAAAACCAAACCAAACCAAACGAACAGATAGAAAAACTAATAATACATCTGATCACATGTGATTTCATTAGCCTTACTTTAGAAATGAAGATGGGTAAATCACCTGTGCAACTGTTACAGAATAGTTTGAAAGAACAATTCAAGGTACAGCTCATCCAAGTAATACTGACATATCTAAGTTAGCTTTGAAGTTAATAACCAAGTTTTTCACAGCAGTATAGATCAGCAGTATGGAAATCAGGTGAGCTGAAGAAGCTAACTGGTATTTAGGTAAATATTGGGTAGTTATCCTTAATGAACATCACAAGGCAGCAGCTCCATGGTTTGAAGACTTGCATTAACTCATCTAGCTTAGCATACCAAAAACACCTTACCCAGGATTTGAGAAGGAAAAAGATACAGATAAGGCTATAACGACGTTCTGCACAATGGAAGATTTCACTCCCATTTTCTAACTTACTAATCATTTGGAGTGCCTGAACTAGAAAAATGTTAGGTTATATCTAAGGATTAAGGATCTAAGGATATAACCTCAGGACAGGAATGAAAAAAAACTATTCTATATTTTAATGAACTGACTAACTCATGCTTACAGATAATTTTTTACAGGTAATGATATGAAAACGTGGTCTTAGGTGGCCACACAGGACAGTGCTTAATCACATCATTGCACTTCTTTGTCTGAGCCGCTGAACATGCACACATATGCATTTAAGCTTCCAAAAACTGGGACAGTCCTTCAACCACTCAAGCATCTCAACACAAGCAACACAGTTCAAGATAACTGTGTTCTACACTAATTATGTGAATTAGAAACCTATCACTAAATTGTTGCAATAATTTAATGTTTGAGAAACAAGATTAATCAGTTCACAGAAAATGTGATTCATAAATGTCACCTCTGGAAAAACACTGACTAATCTAATGCTTCTACTTGAGACAGAAGAGATCCTGCTTAGGTTTACATGTTGGTGATTCATTTTGTGGAAGGCAAAATAATTGATTCTGCTCTTTCACAGAAGTGCAGTATGTGCAGTGTCATCAGAACGTCAACAATTCATATTTGTTTTACTGCACAAAGGAGTCTCAAATCAGTTTCAAAGGCTGTACATTTGAAAAGCAGCCAGCTGGCTATACAGAACTTTCAATGTGGTTGCCTTTATGCTACCAAGCAAGCAGAGAGACAACTGAACATAAGGAGAATTTACAGCACTTAATTAGCAAATGCCATTGTCCTGCTAAACAAAACTCATGTTTGCATAGTTTGATACCACTCTCCTTAACAGACCCTCTTCACGATACTTCTTGCATAAAATGTATAGATATTTCTGTACATTTTTACCATGTTTGTTTGTGGAAAATCTGGATTTCAGATGGTTATCCAAATGTGTCAGGGCGGACAACATAAGGCAACAAAATGTTTATTTTCTTTCAAATGTTGTAATAAGACACTTGTGAAAGCCTGGCAAAAGATTCTGAGAGAGGTTTTTTTTTCTGCAAGACATGCTTATAGTACAGTGCAACTTCATGAAAATAAAATAACTCAGTCTCAAATCAGTGGACCCATGTCAGCATGGGGCTACACCAAAAATAATACCTCTTACAGCAGCCGTCTGATCTCCAGCTTTCATGACCACTTTTTTACTGCCAACTCTTTTTTTTTTCTTCTTCTTTTTGTTCATACCCTCTTGGAAAATCCCAAGGGGACTGAGGATGCTGCCAGGGAGCAAGCAGGCACACAATATTAGGGAAAGAAAAAATATCCTCCTCTGTTCTTGCTGCTGTTCTTTCTCACCCACACTTTGATCACCAGGTTCATCAAACAGCAGCAGTATATCTGAGGGCTATTCCAGGCTGGCTTTGAATCCCTTAAGAGATTTCATCTTCAGTCACTTACCTACCAACACATTTTTCAACAGGACAAACAGTAGGTAAGATCTCCATCAGAATAATATCATGAACCTTGAAGAAAGTATAGGTTTTCAAAACTGCTTTTGCATTTATTTTTCACCATTTGCATAACACTTGGCTTGCAGTATCTCCTAGTCTTCTCCGAGATACTCAATCTCCCTCTCATAGCACAAAGACAAACAGCACCTTCATTCTAGTTAAGACAATAACTGATTTCTACAATTGCTTTTTCCCTGACAGCATATTTGAAAGTCCATTCACCAGCTCAGAAGACAACTTCACTTTCTAAAGGCAAGAGTACCACAAGAGGTCACATCTCTGGCGCCTTGAACTTGTGTTCAAATCTTACATCAGAAGGTCTGCCTTGTGTTTTTTTCGTAATAAGACCAAAGTGCTGCTATGGCTAACAGGGATGTGGAAGTACTCAAGAGTCTGTTTTTTCTCAGCTGCCTCTTCGTAGTTTTATTGCTTGGATATGGCGATACTTGTGTAGAAAAAACTCAACAATTAAGTGAATGAAAGCTGTGCTTTGCTGATCATGGATTAAAAAATAACCTCATAAAGCAAGACAAAAATTTGATCTCAACTGCTACCCTTTACTCGGCATCACATCTAAAAATCTGCCTTATCTGGATTTTGGGTTTGGTTACTTCTGAAGACCTTTTGGAATTCTCATATACATGCAAAATGGAGCAATTTTTTCCTAATATACAGATCTCATCTAAGAGCAGTGAGGTCACCACTGCGCCATACTCTAGGGTGCTGGTGTGGTTTAATAGGTACAGTCAATATGCATAAGCATTTGACCTCTTCTTAAACCTATCAGAGTAGCTGTGATTCTGCGTTCATCAGTTTCTAAAACCATTCTCAGATGGGCTACCAGGTAGCGACTGTCTCAAAAATCTGTACTCACAATTTGTTTCTGTCATGGTTCATGAGCAGCGGAACATGGCAGGTATCACAGAAGACCTCACCACACAACTAATAAACCAATCCACTTGTCTGTCAAAACCCAAACTGCCAGGGAGGGTTACACTGCAGAGTTTACTATTTGAGAACTAATTTCTCAAGAAAGTGGATGGAAATAAACTACATCCAGAAAAAGATGTCCATTGTCATGTTAAAGCTTGTTCATATGAAACAGGAATGTATGTCAGTCTTCACTGATCTGACCTTTCTAAAGCTGAAAAAGTATCTGAGAGTTAAAACTGAAGCAATTTTTCTGATGTGGATCTAACTTTAACTGCAAGATGCTACTGTGATCTTTTTTTAATATTTTGATGTAGTTTCCAATACTCATGTAATTTTTTTACCTTAACTATTTGCCTCTGCATTTTCTCTTCTACTATCTAGCCAGTTTGCTTTCTTTCTTTCAGTTTCTCCTAAGGCACAAAGTGTAAGATTTAAACTTTCACAGTCTGGCCAAATGACAAAGGAGGAACTGAGTCAACAGTAATAATGAAAATAGGGCGAAAGAACTGGAGGATTCAAGGTATTCATGATTTCAAACTGTATTTAAAAACTGCAATTAAATGTAATCAAATCAAACTAATGCAAAATTAATTCTATGTTGTGCATTATAAATATTATTAATAACTGTCATTATGTTATTGCTGTAATATGAACAACAATATGAGCTTTGTAATAAGAATTGGGAGTTTGTACACTTTATTATTCTTTCCTTTATACATAAAGATCGTGACATTTTAAATAATGTAAGCAAATTATTTTGTCATTTTTCTAGGAAAAATGTGGAAAGAAATAAGAAATCAACATAGTTTGGCACCTAGACAATTTTATAGGAGTATAAAAAATGCACATGTAGGGACATATTCACACAGGTTTACACAAGTGGCTTGGAAAATGGCATGCCCTTTTTTACAAATATACAGAGCAACTAGCTCAGTGAAGCCTCGCTTAGGTTCTACATATTAAATTCACAGTCATGACTCCAATTGCGAATTATTCCAATTATACTACTAAAAGTAAGGATATTCAAGCTACTAGGAAGACAAAGTGACCAAAAAATGGACGTCAACAATACTACCTATCCATATATTACTGATTTGAGGTTATTTTTAAAAATCAAGTTATTAAATGAAACGGTGTTTTCAAGGTATGTTGAAAACATGAACTTTCAAGCTCCTGTGAGGTGATGCATGACATACACTAGCCCTGAATTTAAAGGTGAAGGTTAAACTGCAAAAGCTGAAAATAATGAAAAAAAGAAAATAAAAGTTGTCCAAAACAAATTCAGTTTTGCTCCCTTAAAAATATATTGGTGCATAATATATTATAGAATTTTTAATCTCTCTAAAAGGAAAAAAGTATTAATGCTTTTAACATTTTTTCAGCCAGACTGCCTCATAAAGCATAAAGAAGAACATTGTGTTTGATCTTAAAAGCAGAAGAAATTTCAGAAGAATTGATTTTCTTTTCATATTTACAGTAATCTAGTAATTTTTAATATTTCACCATCAATAGATTAGCCAACTTATAAAATCAATCTTTGATTCCATGACAGGAAAAGAATTCTTTGTTGCTTGCATAATTGCTGCACAAACTGTGAATATCCTAATTCCACCACTGAAGTTGTAGGAGTGTAGCATATACAGAAACAAAGAAAATGCTGTTAAGAATGGCTCATTTCCATTCTTTAGTTAGCACAGTGTTACTAAATTATGACATCATTCTGCACTATACACAGTGTTGTTGGGAGAATGATATGTTAGAAATGATGAAATATAAGCATTAAAAAAAAAAAGAATTCAAAATGAGGACAAAAAGCAAAGGTCAGTATGAAAAAATACAAAACCTCCAAGATTTAGTGCTGAAATGGTGAAACAGAGGAAAAGCACAGAGTGAAAGTATAGGCCTGATTGAGACCATGATAAGCTCTGAGTGGCTCTGATGATACAAGCTTGTTCAACGCGAAGAACAGAAGTGCAATTCACATGCCTGAATAAGCCAGCTAATCTTGTTAGGATATGCATTCATGTAGAATTAGTCTCTGCATCTCAGTCTGAAAGAAGTACTTAGACCTTTTTAATTTTTATAGCCTGCGGCAGTCAACGATTGCAATCATTTAACAATCAGACTCTTTGCAATTCAGATCTGCTTTTAAGGCTGCTGCAGTCCACACTTTCGACCCAACAATGGTCAAACTGAACTCATTCGGTTTGACTCCCTGTGCACTACGTTTTGCATTACTGGAACGCATTTCTCTGTTAAAGCTTCCTGACAGAGATCTAACACACACGTTGTTTCAGCTACAATTCTGTCCATCGTGTAAAAAAGCCTGATAAACTGTGATATCCCTGCTGCCTGAAGTAGTGACACGATCACATAATTATTGACAATGTTATTGTGACCTTTCTATTGCTAGTTCAGGGCCTTGTCTTATGATTATTCAATGATTTAGTTATAAAAGACTTCAGTACACATTACACATTTTAAATAAAAACATTTATTCAAGAGCAGAGTGTGTCACAGTAACTTAAAATAAAATCCGGCTGGGGAATCTAAGAGTTTATTATCACAGTAGCTGTGCTGCTGGGCTTTTGGAGATTATCTGGCCCATGGGATTTCAGCAATGGAATGGGAAAACAGTAAATAGCTGAGTAAGCAAAATCTACCTTAAGCTTCTAGAGAAACTTAAAAGTAACTTAAAAGAAACAAACTAACACCTTGCAAGTTTTTATTAAACCAGGTTACTTTGCATGCTTGCAGGATGCAAAGTAAATTATACTTGCCCTTAGAACAGAGAATATTTCCTAACAGGAATAAAGCAAATTATAAATAGAAACCTGCATTACTACAAATGCTATAAGCACTCTTCATCACAAAGATGATCTGAGGGCTGGAGCACCTCCCATACAAGGACAGGCTAAGAGAGTTGAGGGTGTTCAACCCGGAGAAGAGAAGGCTTTGAGGAGATCTCAGAGCAGCCTTCCAGTACTTAAAGCGGGCCACAGAGAAGCTGGGAAGAGGCTCTTGATCAGGGAGTGCAGGGATAGGACAAGAATGAATGGTTTTAAGATGAAAGAGGTAAGATTTCAGTATTAGGAAGAAATTCTTCACAATGAGGGTGGTGATACGTTAGCACAGATTGCCCACTGGAGTCACGGATGTCCCATCCCTGGAGCTGTTCAAGGCCAGGTTGGATGGGGCTTGGAGCAACCTGATCCAGTGGGAGGTGTCCCTGTCCATGACATGGGATTGGAACTGGATGATCTTTAAGGTCCCTTCCAACCCAAACTATTCTATGATTCTATGGTTCTTTGGTATACTCACTGTGATATATACAAGATACACATAATTTGATATGTAGGTTAATGTTGCTACAAAAGAAGCTGGTTAATACAATATAAATTCCCACAAATGTTTCAAATGGATAATTTTTCCTTAAATGACACACAATCTCTTTATTAAAAAAACAAAAAGAGGACCAAGCAGGTGTCTCACAACATCAACCCCAATTGATACTCAGGACAATCTACATCTACAGATGAAAGGATTCCTCAGTGAATCAGTGAAAGAGGTCAAAATTCCAACACAAAAGAAAGGTATGAATTGTTCATTGAATATCTACACCTGCTTCATCTATCCCCACTGTGCAAAACCATTCTGCTTTGTCCTCTGCTTCATTTGTGTGGGCAGATAGGAAGCATCTTTGTCGAGCTGTGCCAATACTGCTCACCTATCACCTTAAGGATATGGTCAAAGAGAAGTAATACACATTTAATCTCTTTTAAATCCAAATGAACCACCACAGCTACCTTTTCTGTGTGCAATAGTTCCATTTGGTGGCTGTCTTCAGTCTGCTCTTGAACTTTTGACTCTTTTCCACTGTTTGTTGAGGAAAATTTTAACAAATGTAAAATTGCTGCAGTGAGAGAGGAAGCGAGAATAAAACTGAGGCTCGAAACATTTAGGAAAATCTGACTGCATGGCAAATGGATGTATGATCAATAACAGAGAGAGAAACACATTATACAAACACATTGAGAAATATTCCAGATGTCAGCAACACTAAGCCTCAGACGTCAGATAACAAATGCAAGAGTATGCTCATGCTTTCATGTACAGCTCTACTTTGGGCTCAAGGTTGTTACTATTCTCTATTAAGTTTTTTCCTATGGTATTTTGTTAGCTAAGTTGAAGTCAGGTGTTTCCTTGCAAGTATTTATTCCTTTTGGGGTAAAACTGGGTTGAATGTGGCCTAATTTTATATCTACATACTTCACATTACAAAATTATATGTTATTTACAAGGCTTGTATTTCATTGTAGATTTCTCTTTCAATTTTTTCTTCTGTAGGTTATAATTTGTTTTAGCTAGAAAGGAAAATGAATCTATATAAAATCATCCTTACAATGTTTTATGGAAGCAAAATTCAGTAGATCATACAGTCAAAAAAAGTTTCACAGAAAAGGTAAAGCTGTAAAATCAGATGGCTATTTGGAAAAAAGAGATTAAATTAATGAAAAGCACTGTACAGTATTCTGATAATAGGGCCTGATAAATTTACATAGCAATTTAAACGTTTCCAAAATATATTATGCCAGTTTACTCAGCAGTTTGATTCAATTCCACATTCTTTCTGATCTTTCAGAGAAATAAGGGATGTCCCAGATGAATATGCAAGAGGATGTCCTAGAACCTTGATGTATGCAAGGAAATCACAGAAGCAAGTTAAACTATCTGTGATGGCTTTGATACTGACAGTGCCTTTCAGCAAAAGTCTATTGAGACCACCAAGAAAATGCAGGCTAAGACGAATTCACAGCATCTGAAGCTCCAGAGTAAACTGGATTATAACATCTCTATTATGATGAGATGAAATTTTTAGAATGCATTTCCATTAAAATACCGATAAAGAGTTTTTGTTTATACTAGTGAAAAGTACTTCAGTTAAATCACAAATGCTTCTATCCCATTCCAAGTCCTCTCTACTTCTTGCAAGTGAAAAACCTATAAACACACAAGTCCTTGCCATGCATGCTGTGAGCTGGACTTTGAAAATCTCTAAACAAGGTCTACTTTCAGGAATACTTATTCTACCAAAAGCTACATGATTAAGATCCTGCTACTTGGACAGAATAGAAGGTATAAATTACATTAAAGCAAAACTGATGAAGCTCTGATTCTGCTCAATGTGTGGGGTTTGTCCCCTGACTCTTCACTTTCCTTCAGTTAAAAGAATATCAGATTCCTGGGGGATTCTCTATGTGAGTTCTCCTTGCTTAGGGAATGGTTATTGCATTTAACACGCAGAGTGGTTTGTTGTACTGACAAACACATGTAGGTACACTGGACACCCCCTCAATGAGAGAACTAGGATGAGTCTCTGTCCTCTAACCATCCATTGATTTTCCTGACATTTGTTAAAGTTGATATTCTTTTCAATTTCTCCTTTTTTTGTCTATTAAGTGTGACGTTGGCCAATGGATTACAGATTTGGGGAGGATACAGAGGACCGAGAAAGATCACAGAATCACTATTTCCTTAGGCAAAACTTTGTGAGGAGGTTCTCTGAAGTCACACATTCGACAATATTCCTTGAGGTATTCATAGTCCCTCTCACAGTTCAGCAGTGATGTTCCAGAGCTGGTCATTCAGAGTGACAGGAAACCCCATGAAGTTTGAGACTGGCACCGACAGCCTGAGTAATGATACCAGCTCACATCTGCTGCACAGCAAAGGTCTGAACTGACAGACCCTGACCCCTACCACCGCTGTGCTGCTAGAAGCTGCAAGACAGCTGGAACAGACTGCTGGCATATAACAGCCTCTCAGTACAAATCAGATGTTTTGTGCAAAAAGACCACTTTTTGCCTCTAATTATGAATGGAAATCTCTCTGCTTGTATCTCTGTTCCACTCATATAGTACAGCAGATCTACGGAAATCACAGAATGGAAACCCTTCATTTATTGCCAAATACATCGGATATTAACATTTGGCATTTAACACGTGAAACACATTCATCTAACAATTTGTGTTCTAATCTCACTGGCATTTGTTGCTCAAAAGGGGCAGAATTTCCAGATTTTGCTTTAACCACAAGAAACACCACTAACCTAGACTTTCTGCCACCAGCATTCTTCTGCCTGTCTGGATTTATCAAAGAACGCAAGCTGGTAGCAATATTCCACATATGTTCACTTTGTATAATCCTCAAAAAACAAAGGAGCTCAGATCTGCAAACAAAGTGAATGTAATTCTTGCATAGACCATTTGCAGTATTTCCTCCTTGTGGGTAGCAGGAGGAAACACTGGCATTGCTTACAGAATTTTTATGATCTTCAGTAAAATCTTAATCATAATTTCATGCTTTTATATTTTAAGCATGGTTTTGATCGACACATCTATAGGAAATAACAAAATCACTATTCCCAGTACAAGATATACAGATTTACAATGATATATTAATCCTCAGTTTTTCTCAGCCGGAGACAATAGAATTATATTCATGGATAAGCTGGCATATTGTGTATCTAAATCTCTATGCTGTCTCTAAAAACAATAGGTACTACAAGTAGTTCTGTCTCAAAACATGTGAAATGCGGTCTACATAAATGAAAGGCAATTAGTTACACTTATGACATTACTAATTAAAAATAGATAAATTGCAGAATCATTCTGGTGCTGTTAAGGTTCCCTGAGTATATGCTACGGCCACGAAAAGAACAACGGCAGCACACGGACAGCAACATTAGCATATGCCATTTGGGGAGAGACATGGGAAAGGTGAGAGAGCACCTGTGTGAGTGTGAAAGAATTGGCAAGGCATCTTAGCTGCAAGTGAACATAATCTGATTCCTGGAAAACATAACTGCGTAGGTTTGCTTGAGTTAACATTGAGCAAAAAATGGTCACTGCATTTATGAGGAATCAAACAATGTATAAAATATAACTGTCACCCTCCGTGAGAAATAGTGAAAGAGGGTATTTATCTATGAGCAAACAGAATTTATCAGTAAGGTTTCAACTAAAATACATTGGGAAAAGTGCCCCTCTGTGTAATATATGAAAAGCGAATGCTGAGTTTGGGGGGGAAAAGGAATGTAAGCAACATCATTGAAAATAACAACCATTTCATCCTAACAGATGGCCAGGTGGCAATATAATGCTTTGTTAACTTCATACCAAGGGCACAAAACGTTTTTTGCCTTTCTAATCACCTGAAAAAAACCAACCTTCCCCCACAAACCCATAATCTATGAGCTATTTGTACATCAGTGCTCATCTGCCGGGTAGGACTGTTGATATTCACACATCTCTTATTAAGGCACATTTTATGAAACTTAGATGATGACATTTCATTCCGTTACAACAAAGGTATGAAGAGTATGATAACAGTTATTGTCCTGCCTAGCAATGAATAATGTGATCATTGTCAATGATGTCGGTGTTCTGTTTTTACAGTGTTGTTATCTAAAGTATGTTTGATATGGATGCAAAAGGTGATGAGGACATCAGTTCAGATAATGAGTAGAATCCAACTCTCACTGAAGTCACCAGCACTTCATAAACTGATTTTAATTAATCTTGGACCAAAAGTATTATACACAATTCTCTGCACTACAAAAAACTCAAACAAACTTGGTACAATTGATAAGAGAAACTGAATAAAGGGACATGAACACTGTTTGCAAAGATAATTCACTGGGAACTGCAGCTAAATATCTCTGCTGCCTTTTATACATCCCATTTTAAGGGTAAAGAAGTCTTTAGTTTTCAGTGATGTTGAGCTTTGAAAGTTTAAAGACTGTATATCCGTATCTATTCATTTTTAAAAGACACAATCCAAAACATTATCTGACACTGACTAAGTCTACTTCTCTGTACTAAAAGAAAAACATCAATTAGTACTAAATATAAAATGTTACAGAACTGGTGAAATATGTGACAAACACACATTGATTTAGTTCTAAAGGTTTAAAATCAGCACAAATACATGCCAAAAGTGATACAGAACAGCACAAAATACTGCTTCAGGTATTAAAATGCCTGCTGCACTGCTAACTTTCATTTGCACACTTTTAAAAATGCCATGCTATGAAAAAAACCCAAAAAACAAACCCCAACCAAACAACTAAAAAGAGATCTCCAAGGTACATTGTGGAAATATTCTGAACCTCTGCAATACCAGATAAAAGTCTCAAAGACAAAAAAATAATCCCAATAACTTCAAGCAAGACCAGGTGACCATTGTTGCTTGTTTTCTTTGTGTATCCAACAATAAAATTCAACACATAAAAACCGGGAATCATGCCAATTACATAAAATATATGGGATATGTATAGCAATAGTTGTAAAATGAAACAATTTACCTATGAACACTTGTCAGACTTTTTTAGTTACATTGATGAATAAAATTATCCTGCTGTGGCAGAATTTGCCACAGAACTTACTCTCCTGACATAAAGTTGTGTTTCAGACCCTAACTCCCAAAATTCATTAAAAAAAGGATGGGAAAACACAGAAAAGATGAAAACAAATTAATACGAAGTGAGACCTGACTCTCTCCCAAGCAACTGAATAGTTATTGGATACAATATGAAATGGAATCAAACTTCACACCGAATTCAGAATACAATCTTGTTCCACATATTAATACTCTCCAAGTAACACCCCCAAGAACACAACTCAGAACACAACTCACACTACCACAGAGGCACAAGCTGAAAGTGGTAGGAGCATTTATCGGTATTTTTGTAGCCCTCCAGTCTGTTTCTTTTGTGATATCTTGTTTGGTGAGCCAAAGGGCGTCTTTTGTGGTTGTTTTGTTCATAGGTATGAACAGACAGAAATACAAGGGCAAGCAGTTATGATGAGAAACTCGCATCACATATTACCCTCAGTTAATGCTACTTCCTATGATATAGGGTAATTCCTATGCTGTGATTTTTGGAATCTAAACCAAGTTTCAGGCCTCAGTGGAAAGTCATGCTGTTCCAGAGGGCAATGCATGCCTCCTGCTAGCCCCAGTCAGCCCTTTACTTTCGTAAATGCACACGTTCTACGTGTCAGTCACTGAGACACCGCAATGGCAAATATATTTATACATTCAAGCAGCTTAAGCCAACGAAGCAAGTAACTGAAAGAAAAATACGTAGGTAATGACTTATAAACTTATTCCTAACATCAAACAAAATGATGGGATGAGACTTTCTGCATTTTCCCCTTCACCTGTACTTCTCCAGAAAATGCATTGACTTGAAAGAAACAATCTGAACTTGTTAGCTGTGTCTGAAATTCATGTTAGAAGAGATCACAACTTGGCTTTTTTCTTATTTAAGCCATGTATTACAGTTTGCTTTTTCAATTTCTGCATTGCTTCACATTCTGCTGTAAACGTAGCACTAATGAGGAGACAACTTTTTAAATTAAAAGCATTAATAAAATGCTGCTTGCAGATATTTTTAAATTAAAAAAATGTCAAATGTAAATAACCATCTGGGGATCTGAATAGTTATTCCTTTTATTTCGGAAAGCTTCCGACAAAGTATTCTGGAGAGTTAAATGTATATTCCTATAGTAATGTACTAAGAAATACTTGATAAAGGTTGTGCTATACTGATATCTGAGACTTTTTTTGATACTATATACTTTTAAGTAATTCATACTCCTGTTAAAAAATAACATAACGAACATTATTCTCTCGCTCTCTTCCTATGGAACTGGTTTGTATTTCCTTTTATGCCTTTTTTGTTTAGTGCATGCTAGACCATGGCTTGCCCAAGTGCTCAGCATAAATGAAATTCAGAAATACCATTTATTGTGGTCATATTCAAACCTTAGGTCTATCACTGTGCCTGAGGAAAGCCCTAACTCTTCATGTTCAAATTTAGAGATATTAAGGGTCCTCAGTCTCCCATTTCCCTTCCTGCATTGGCCCTACGTATTGAGAAGCGCTCTCCTGGCACAAGACAATAATATTATGTTGCTGCATCCTCTCTTCTTTGTTACACCAAGCTGCATGTCCCTTCTGTCCTCTTAAACCTTCTGTATGGTGATTTGACAGTCAAGAGGTAGTTTAATCTTTAATGATTACTATGTACCAGCAATGCACTCAGGCAAAAGCAGAGCTTTCTCCAAAGAGTCATCAATCTGGAGAAATCATTTTGACAATCAAGTTCAAGTATAACATGCCAAAAGGCAGAGGCCTAACCTTTTAGAAGTGGCAATTTTAACAAAAACACAACACAGCTGAGATGCATTTCATAAGAGCATATTCAAGTACAAGCAAAACAGAAAAGACAACTAAGGAATAACAGAAAGAAAGGAGAAATTGTTGTATGTGGTGTGAGAGGGAATGAGAACAGGGCAAAATCAAAGATAAGAGCTATACAATCAAATTCAGGAGGACAGGGGAAGAAAGATATAAGATGAATTAATATGCTTATTACAATCCCTTCCCATATTATCTGGCTGAAACTAATATTGTAAGAAAATTAATATAACTGAACAAGTTTGTTCAGTTGGAGAGGCTTCTCATGAAAAATCTTTGCCACAGATAATTTTTTTTCTTCTGGAAGCCCTCTGAATAAATTGCAGACAGTGTGCACTCATATATTAGTATAACAAAATGCTAGGTATAACTGAATTACAGCTAAACAGGAAAGAAGAGCTGTTGCAGCATGATGATAGAAATAAAGCAACACTTCTAGAGAACGCAAACTTATTTTTAAGGAATAAATTATATAGTTGAAAATTTACACTGTTCTTCTTGTCTAAAATCATACCAACAACCTTCAAAGTAAGTGTAAGTACTCTGAGGGCACCAAGGACATCCTAATTGCCATTTCTCTGCCTACTGGATGAACAACCATCGTCTGCCTGTTTTGACCTTCTAGGTGCCACTTCTGTTTCAGAAGAACTTCTGTGTTCCAAAGCTGGCCCTTGCTTTCCAGAAGTTGTGCAGTTAAGTACAACCCTTTATTCACACAAAAGTAATACAATTAATGATGTGCGTTAAATTGTGAACATTAAGGCAGCAATGCAGCTTTTCCTTCTGGGATAATGACATTTGATACCAATACCACAGAAAGAAAATGTGGAATTGTTTAAAAACTGCTTCTTAGTATTATTTTCTGTTTATTGAAAGATTAAATCCAAACAGAACACCACTCTGCCAAGGATGAATTTCCATTTTGAATAGAAGTATGATTATAAACTCCCTAAGACACCAGGAAGATGTATGTTTTTTCTTATCTAACCAGTGACTCTCAATGTCTATAGCTACACAATCTCTTCAGAGACTTGTACTAAGTATGCTGGCCTCACACACATATAACAAAGACCAGCTGCAAGACATGATTGTACTTGAATTTGCACAAGTTCCTACTTCGGCGTTATCACAGACGCCAGCCATTCAACACCAAAGGCACCTTCACTCAGGATTCAACAAACATTTATCTTGAAGAAGCAACTCTACACTGTATTAATGAGACATATTAAATAAGATCAACAGCTAAAATGGGAATAAAAGTC
Organism: Phaenicophaeus curvirostris; assembly: GCF_032191515.1. Classification (NCBI taxonomy): domain Eukaryota; kingdom Metazoa; phylum Chordata; class Aves; order Cuculiformes; family Cuculidae; genus Phaenicophaeus; species Phaenicophaeus curvirostris. The sequence goes on along the minus strand of NC_091400.1, from coordinate 8,859,482 downwards.
TTCAGAACTTCAGAACTTTGTTCATTATTATCAAAAGAACATAAGCATCACTTGACAAACATTTATGTGAAGGGAGGGAGGTGTCAAGTGTAATTTTTTTGAGCCAAAACATTGTTCTAATTTAATCAGACAAAAAAACTCCACCCTATTTATCTTTTGATTCACTATCTTTCATAAATAGTTTTACTTTCTTACCTTTTCCCTTTGTTCACTTAATTACTAGATTGTTTTAAGAACGTATGGAGATCAAAAGCTGATCGTATGGTACTTTGAGGTGTGAAAATCAAAGACAATTGTAAATAAAAAATGGTAAAAAATACAGGGTTTTGCCTTCCAAAAAATACAGAAAATATATTTTTAGAATATGCTTTTTCCGTACTTAAAATTAAATTAGCGTGTGGGAATGGTGTGAACTACAAACTGTGACAGATTCTTCAAAGCAATCACTCCCACCTGAGGTGAAGCATAGCCAAGGTAGGTACAGAACAACTACAATATGAAGTTTCCATACACATTTCACCTTATTGCAGTAGTTAAGCATCTCAACTATCTTCTGAGGCTAGAAGGCTCATATATAAAATCATGATGGGGCATAATGCCATCTAGATTAGAGCCAGTCAAATAATTTTAAAGGGCAAAGTTTCAGCCCCGATATAACTAGGAAACCTGATAATAGCTTCTATAGATTTTAATTTCTAGCAATTTTTTGTACCTAAAATTTTACTCTGCCTCCTGGGATATCAAGAACAAGTAGTAAATGTAGGTGGTCTTATGTCTGCATATCCCTTATTTGCTCATTACACATTTGTGCCACGTTATTACAGTAAACTAGAGAAAGACATTGACTTTCTGTTCAGGCTACTTCACCCCGCAATGCAGAACTATTTTGCAATATCTGATACTTTATACAGAAGACAGTTTACACATAGTTCAAAGATCTTTATTGGATCTGATTTCTTTATGACAGTAATATAAGGGCACTGATGAGTAGATAAAAGTAGCTCTTAAGATGACCTTTGGGAAAATACTGCCCTTAGTAAAATAGGAAAGAATTTTCATACAGAAACAAATGTGTGAACCAAGTCAATGTTTTTCATACGAAATGTAAAAAATGCAATGGGGTTCCTACAAATACCACTACCGTATCTTTGATAGACTTCAGCTTCAAGGAGGTTCTTCAGCTGGTGGGTAGCAGTCCTGCAAATACTGCTTTTGAAATTACTTCCACCCCAAACTGTTCACAGAGAGTCCCATTGAGGGACTAAGCCTACAAGAAACTGAATCTCCTGTCAGAGAAACATTTTGTAAACACACTACTTTCCCACCTGGAAGACATCGAGCAAAGTAGTATGAAAGTACTGCATGACAAATAGTTGCCTGTAGCTTCCCTCTATTATCGGCAGAAAGGCAAAACTAGTATTTTCAAATAGGTATTTCCTGCAGTTCCTGTTGGAAAGAACAAAACAAGAGAAGACACAATACTTCCCTTGCTCTTGGAGTGCAAAGTCCCATAAACTACGGATACCAGTAGTGGACGTAGGAATGCTGCAGGACTAAGCAATAAATGAGCACTTACAGAGCTTAAGAATTGGGATGCAATGAAAAAGTGAAGCCAACGCTTGAGCTGGTAGCAAAAATAGCGTCATGGATGCACTCAATCTTTCTGCCCCGTTTAACCAAACCAGCAGCAACTTTGTCTCAGACTCCACAGGAGGTGAAAGCCTATGCTATAGCTGGGTCAAGAAACCCACAAGGAGCAGAGTGACACACTGAACACAGGCAAATTTTAGGCATAAGGAGCCTCACACACATCTCTCCTATTGTATGCAATTTGACTATGAGTTAACTATGTTTATCCCATACATATGATAAAGTGGGTCTTCTTAAAGCCCTCCTCACAAGGCAGCCTGGCACCTCTCAAGGGTGCTCCTCGAAGCAGTATCTTCTACCAATGACAGATCGCTGGTAAGCTCCATTTCAATCTTCCCAAGACTGCAGCTGGACTGCACAACCAGGCAATTCTCCTTACCAGGGAATTGTAGCTTCAATAAGTAACATTTTAAATAGAATGGATAATTTAAGAGTTAGAAAATTATGTGATTTAGCATGCTCTTTGCTTAGCTTAGCATTAGTAGCCAGACTTGCTGAAGCACTAGATCACAAGCTGTGAGTTTCAATTTAGAAACTGTCCTAACATGCCCAACCTGCTTAGTCAAAACAGATCTTTCAGAGTCAACAAAAACCAGAAAATACAGAGGAACCAAATCATCAGCAACAGCTGCGACTAAGATAGTATAACAACCCTTCTGAAAGACAGTGAAGGAAGTCAATGAGGAACAAGATGACCACAGACCTATTACTACTGGACTGAACCACCTTATGAGATGCAAGTGAATAGCCTGTAAGGGGATAATTACCCAGAGATTTCATTGATTGTGTCAGCCCTCTCTCTGGAGCTGAGCATGCTGTCGTACTGCTCTATTACATTATTTATTTTATGAAATCTCATGCCTGAAATTCTCCTTTGTGAAACCTCAGAGACAAACTCTGGAGCGAACTGACACCTGATGAAGTCAACAGGAAGCACAGATGGAAGCTGAGTGAAACAGAGAAGCACAATGGAACTTTTAAATCTTAGTTAAGTGATATATAAAATTTGGTCTGCACGTATAACCCTTTAGCTAAAAACACATATAAACCTTACCTTCCATATCTCCTAGCCATAAGCCATCAGCCAAGTCTGGGGCTAGGATTGGATCAAACTGCACCTAGACTCCTCTCTGAACAGAAGTTTAGAAGGCAAGGAGATCTACTCTAAATATTGTGACTTGATGGGAGGGTCTCCCTTACCTTTCTGCATCTCCAGCCCCTGTGTAAGACACTTCACATTGATTATAATCTGATTTTCCTTCTGTCTGTTTCTTCCATGTAATAAGCAATAGTGTGACCTTGCCATCAAACTCTGCCAAGTTGTACTTTCATCTAAACAAAAATTTTATTAAAAAACTCTCATTCATGATGAATGGCATCCCATAATATATTTGGATTTGAGAAATATCCTCTAAAGATAGTGGAAACGTCTCAAAATTATGATAGCAGACAGTGAGATGGTAACAAACCAAAGGGATATAAACTCTTCTCCATACGTGTTAGTTTTGAAAAAGAATTTTATGTGAATTTATAATGAATTTTTGACTGTATCAACTACTAGAAAAAACTGTTTACTGACTACATGTTATGTCCCATTTAGCTCCTAATCCAGCTAAATCATGTCATTTTTTTATGTTAAAAATATACACTTACTTTCCTCTACCATCAAAATTCTTTAATCTAGATGAAGCTTCTTACCTTCCAATAAAAGTGAGAATTTCAGCCTGTAGATAAATATCTTTGTCAAAAAAAAGGTAGCTTCTATGGCATAGTATTACTTGCAATTAATAACAGACTTGTAAGTAGACAAAAAAAAAAAAACCAAAAAAGCGCAAATTTTAGGTGTTCTATTCATTTGCTGTTTGCATGCATTTCAATTGGTAAAGCAATGTAAAGCAATTTATTAATAAAGTTATAATCTAGCTGTTGTGTCGCACTATGCTTCATCCAAACTTTTTACCCAAAATGACTTTTTAGGCACAAACAACAGGGAAAATATTCAAGCACATTCAAATACTGAGGATGTCCCTAAAAGTATATTTCAAAACTACAAATGTCCTAAATTAACACTATATTCATTTTAATTAGAATTTGCATTTCAAAGCATTTTTCCTCAAATTGTATGATTTTATGTAATTCTTATCAATGATTCAAGATAAAAGGAAAACCAGAGGTTATACGTAAATTATTACTTATATAAAGGAAGAAAGTAGGCCTAATTTCTTTAAGTTTCATGTTTGCAAGCAACAAGGCATTCAGAAAGCAATGGAAACATAACTTATTGTCCATCTGCAGGGTAGACAAATCATCTGTCACAGGATACAGTAAAGCAAGAAGAATGACTCATAAAGATGCAGTATTCTACCTTTAGTAAGAATTTGGCATGTGTGCTAAACATTGCTATTGTAAAACACATGCACAGGTATTTTAAAAGAACAGTGAAACTGGTTCAGCTTAAAGAGAAAGAAAATAATTGCAAAAATATGTATTAATAATAGCAAAAAAATCAAACAAAAAAACTTGTTCAATTTCTGATCCATGTGTGGTTTTCAATTTTAACCTCAAATAAACTAGCTTGTCTTGCTTACAATTTGAAGTACAAGCCAGTAGAACTGCACAATGAAAGGGATGTCAGGTTCAGAACAATTAATCCAGCTCAAATCATGAAACTAAAAAATACTACAAAGTGTAGTTAAATAGGGGGGGAAAAAAAAATCACAGAGTGGCACAATCAGCCAGTTAGATGGACATCAGGGATATAAATTTAAATGATATGAAAAGCAAGGTGCTAGTTTTGGCCCTAATTTTATAGTATCTGAGATTTTGCAAGCTTTAACCATGGCATGCTACATCAGTAACATCAAAGGCTTCATTTATGCGTACAAGATTTATAAAGAAGAAAGCTGCCATTTAAAAGCCTTCTCAATGGAAAAACAACTGACCTTCTGGATAATTACTTGCCTTCATCATCATTTGGGGCACAGGTTTGTGATGAAAGTGTAAATACCAAATTCAAAGAGGTTTTTAAATAGTTAAAAAAATACTGCAAAAGCCAGTACATGAATTAGAGATTACTTGATTTAAATGCAGACATAAATTAAGATTTGATATATGTTGCTGTACTTTCATATCACCCAGCAGTAGGCAGTCTAAGAGAAGTTGTGGATGTTCTGTGCTTGGAAGTGTTCAAGGTCAGGTTGGACAGTGAAAAATGTCTCTGCCTACAGCAGCAGCCGGGGTTGGATCTTTAAAGCTCCCCTCCAATCCAAACTTTTCTGTGATTTTGTGATCACTAAAAATACCTTTAACTCAACTTCAGCATCGAGTGGGCATTTTAAACATAAGATCATACGGTTAAAATAGACCTTAGGAGACTGTCAGGAGACCATCCACACCACCACCCCCCTCCAAAGATATATATCTACAACTTCTCATTACTGTCCTATATTTGCCTACCTACTGCTAAATGCTTTTAATGACAGAGAGTCTCAGGAATCTCTAAAACAACATATTCCAGAACTACATTACCCTAGACATTATAACATTATTTTTCATCGTGTCACCTGATTGTTCTTTGCTGCAACACAGGTACCTCGTTTCTTGTTCTATGATAGATAAAGCAAATGCATCATTCCATCCCCTACATCCACACTGTTATCACGTCTTTCCTCATCATTGTTTTATATAATGCACCTACAGACAGCCATACTTTCCACTTTTCTCCTCCAAACATGGCCAAATGTTCCATACACTTTTTGAACTGAAGTGTTGAAATCAGACATGATCACAGAATCACAGAATCACTGGGTTGGAAAGGACCCACTGGATCATCGAGTCCAACCATTCCTATCAATCACTAAACCATGCCCCTCAGCGCCTTGTCCACCTGTTCCTTAAACACCTCCAGGGAAGGTGACTCAACCACCTCCCTGGGCAGCCTGTTCCAGTCCCCAATGACCCTTTCAGTGACATTTTTTTCCTCATGTCAGGCCTGAACCTCCCCTGGCAGAGCTTGAAGCCATTCCCTCTTGTCCTGTGTTCCCCCTTCCAATTTAAAGCCGTTTCAGGGATGGGGCATCTGCATATTCCCTGGTCAACCTGTGCCAGAGCCTCACCACCCTCATGGTGAAGAATTTCTTCCTAATGTTCAACCTAAATCTTTCCCCTTCCAATTTAAAGCCACTTCCTCTCGTCCTGTCTCCACAAGCCTTTGTGAACAGCCCCTCCCCAGCTTTCCCATAGCCCCTTCAGCTACTGGGAGGCCGCTATAAGGGAAGTCGCTATAAGGGAGGTCGCTCCTTTGGAAGCAGCCCTGGAGGCGGCTGGTTCCTGTGCTGAGAGCTCCCCCAGCTCTCAGCCCCGGGTGCGCCAGTTAAGGCCATACTGAGTAAAGGACAAGAACCAGATAACTAAGAGTTACTGCTTCTAACAGTGCAAGGAAGCAAGACATTCCTTTCCTGTAACTAGGTTGCTGTTGACTTCCATTCAAGTTATGAACCTTTCCAAGTCATCAATCAGTTCTGAAGAACTGTAGCACAGTCAGCTTTTCCCTCATGCTCTTTCTGTGAAGATGACAATTTCTACCAGGTAAAAAGCTTCCATTCTCCAATATGGATATTCTCTCCAATTTGTAAAGATTATTTTGAAGTCTAATCTTGCCTGCAACACACTTGCGATCCAACTTCTAGTATCTCCAAATTTAATAGATTCATTCTTTAATTGCATAACTGAAGTCACTAATAAAAACACTGAGGAGTTCAAGAACTAGGCCAAATCCTTGAAATTAACCTGTAGTGAATGCAGAGAACTGCAAGCAAAATGTAGTTAATACATCATTTTGCTGATAATGAACATCTAAGTATGTTTTTCTGACCAGTTTTACACCTACTCTATAGCTACGTAATCATGACAATGGTTCCATGTTTTACTTATTGAGGACTTTTTAAAGCCTTTATAATACCAAACTGTACAGACTTCAGATGATTTCTCTTCCATTCTTTTTTATCCTGCTTTGGAAGAAAAGCATATTCTTTAAATGTGATTTGCTTCATGAAAAAAAAAAAAACCAACAAAAAACATCTAGGCCTTTAATTTAATCCTTTAATATCTCTTGGGTTTTTTTTTTTCTTTTTCTTTAATAGGAGCTTACGAACAGCTTAGTTTTTGTTGAAGGATGTTTCTGGGGATTTACTGACCATAATTCTCTGGCTCCCTTTTACCTCCCTTTCTGATGAAATGACTTATGTTTGTTATTTTCTATGAGCCTACAGTAGACTGGGTGTGCTAACCAGAGGTGAAACTTGGACATTTCATGCGTGGCTGATTTACTCATTAACAACATTAACAATGTGAATTTGCTTTCCACGCAAATGAGGAAGAGGACAAGTTCAGGAATATTACTAATGGACACTGTTAAGGTACTAAGTCAAAATGTAGTGTGACTGCTACATGCACATGGGTATGATATTTTTCTAATATGCTGCCACTGTTCTGGAAATATTTTCCCTCGTCTTTGTGAAGGCATAAATTATTATGGTAGGTAAAAAGTAATGCAGAATCAGTATTGTACATCATTAACACAGACAGCATAAAACCCTAAGAAAAGGGTGATTGGTTTTAATTAAGTTGAAAATGAAGCGCATACAAGATATTTCATGCCTTCATAATGTATATTTCAAATATTGAAATATGTATTAAATATAACACATTAAAAGAACAGACCGTGTTTCACAACATGTTTCTATCTCTAATTAACAGCAATGCACCCAGACAACAATTAAGGGAGTAATCCAGTGTCCATTTCCCACATGGACAGATGCCTAAATAAACTGCCTAAGGACAAACAGGGTTATCGGGAATGAAGCAATACAGTCATGAAAATCGGCTCCCCAAATAATAGCAACAGCATCTTTAATGAAAACCATACTTAGAAGACCTGATTCCTTTCTGCAGATGGGGAAAGCGATGGCCTGGGCAGTGAAGCAATTTGTACAAGGGCACCTATAACACCAGTAAGCATATAACAGTCTTCCAAACCCAAACTTATACTGACCAGGACATGCTATTCCCTGCCTGCCTACTCCAGTACTAATTCTGACCATGGCTGAACAAATACAGAAGACTACAGCTATTTAACGTGCTAAGTCTAATTAACAGAGAGTTTCAAAATGTATTTACAGCACAGAAAGCACAAAACGCTCAAGCTACAGGGTTCATTGTGTTTTCATTTTCCTTAGTTACCTATGGGTCAACTGATTGTTAAAGCAGTCTAGAGCAATTTACTGACAATGCAATGTAACTGCCATGGTGCCCTCAATCCTATAAGTTTCAACCAAAGTATCAAGTGCTATTCTGTTTTCCAGCAATCATTTGTGTATAAATTGAATAGCATGGATAAAACTAATGGTCTGTTCAGATATTCATATTCCCTATAGTATTTTTGCTACAGTACAACTGTCCTAAAATAATATTACATTAATTTTAATTAAATTTTGCATTTCAAAGCATTTTTCCACACTTAATATGTTTTTATGCAATTTCTGTCAATACTTGAAAGATAAAAGGAAAGCCAAAGGTTATATGTTAATTATTAATTATCTGTTGAAAATTAATGTAATGATCTTGGTTTATATCAGGTCAGACCTAACTCTCAACTATTGTTTGTGAACTATTGGCACAATAAAAACCATACTCCAGGGAGGATAAAAATTACATCATTATATGTTGGATAAAGAATAACTATAACTTTTTGTAGACTGTCATACATTCATGCTTTCTTTTAAAAGGTTTTGCGTTTTTTTCTCAGCCTAAGGCTTCACTGTTACTTTGTATTTGGAGGTTGCTCCAGAAACAAGCATGCATGTACCAGTTTTGTCACCACAGAATCATAGAATGGTTTGGTATAAAAGGGACCTTCCATTCCAACCCCACCTGACAAGGGTAGCAGCACTTTTCTCTGGATCCAGTTGCTCAAAGCCTCATCCAACCTGCTCTTGAATACCTTCACAGATAAGTCACCCATGGCTTCTCTGGGCAACCTGGGTCAGTGCCTCACCACCTTCACAGGAAATATTTCTTCCTCATATATAATCTAAATCTCCTCTCTTTCAGCTTGAAGTCCTTCCACCTTATGCTATCACTGCATTCCCATGCACCTACTTATTGTTTCCAGAGAAAGGGAACAAGTCTAGGAGATACCCAGATGAGCTGCACAGCCAGCGTTTGCTCAGAAGGATTACACCAAGGAATGTTTGCAAGTACAAGTATCTATAGAAAGCAGAGAAGTTCCCTGCAGAGTTTGTTGGTAGCAACAACATTGGCATTAGACAGTAAATCAGTTAACAGTGCAGACACTGAAAAATCAGTCGGTGAATTTAACGAATTCCCAACTGCATTGATCATTGCATTCTCTTTTTACTGAAATTTTTTAAAGGCCTGACCATCACAGGGAGCCATTCATGTATGAGAAACTTCAAAGCCTTCATTTTCTTTTTTTTTCGATAAAGAATAATTGTGTATATTATCAACACTAATTGTAAGAGAGAAAAAGAGCAATGTGATTATTTTAGAAGACATGTACTGTCCATGCTGGGCAAAGAGAAATGCAAACACTTTGAAATAGTTTCAGGCATGATATTAATACTTCTCTACTGCTACTCAATTGCATACATACAGAAATGTACCTGAAAAATCAACTCAAAAATAAAAATATTTTATATGTTTATATGGAGAAGTTGGATGTTTGTGGAAGCAGATATATTTGTGAAAGACCACCAGCAATATTGCCATCAGCTCTCTACAGAAGAGTAGTGAATGTTGCATAAATTATGAGCAGTCAAAATTATTGTTACCATGATTTAATATCATTTTTAGAAGACATGATTAAGATTTAACGGTAAATAAACACGCTATCAGGTGGAAAAGAGGAGCAGAATAAGGCAGGGTCACTCTTTATGTCTTCTAGGCTTGGACTTTGAGTTGCTTCCCTTCTCTTTGGAGAGAGTACAATTCTGATTTAGCTTTCCCCATGCTTCCCCTGTTGCAAGTGACTCACCTGGGCTAAAGTTTTCCAGCCAGTGCCACTAAAATTGCTCCCAGGTCTGAAAAAAGCTAAGGACAAACTAAAATAGAGCATTTGCATTTTCCTCAAAGAGCTCCTACTGCAAACCCTCAAACCTTTTCACGCTCTCTTCATAGCAGAGTTCTTACAAGTTTCCAAGCATTTTTTGTTTGCACTTAAATCCACTTACTTCCTATAGGGCTTTGGGGAATGGGAGGTTTGTTTGCCTTTCAGTAGGGGACAAAAAAAATGACGCTGTACTGCAAACACAGAGTAAATACAAATGTAACGAAGAGTCTTACAACTTCGGGCCAATATTCAACACCTGCTATTTTGTTTTCGTGAACAGACAAAAATAAATCACCTATTCAGTGCAATCCTCTCTATTTAAAAAAAGCATATTCACCATCCTCATTCCTTTAACACTGCCAAGACAAATCTAAATGACTTTTCTTCTCCGAAATTCAAAAGAAGTTATCTGGCTTCCTCCCAGCTCCCCACTAAGGACTGCCTTTCTTACTGTCTCTGCTTTTTGCTGACAGGTAGTATGGTAAAAATCCTCCTAATGCTCTCATGTTTACAATCAGTCCCATGGAAACCTCTCAGACCATAAAGCTCAAAGGCTCCTTAGGTTCTGCCAAGTGGCCAGTTGCCTCAGGCGGTCTTTTTCTTTTTGGCCAGTTCCCTCTTTCTCTCAAAAAACTTCAATTTTACTTTCCTTTCAGCCTGAAGGCTTAACTTAGTACCTTGCAAGATTTAACCAGGTCTGTGACAGACAGCAAGAATTAACACAGTCCATTATAACATTAGTATTATCTCCAGCAGTAGTTTGTACTAATATTTAGAAAGCTCGACTTTGATAATACATTCTACTGAACAGAATACCACAACTATTAATTTTCAAGTACTGTTATCAGTACTAATAACTACATTCCAGCTTCATTCTATGCATGTACCCAGGAATGACATATAACAAAATTAATTTGTTTTGGTTGTTGCCTTTTGGGATTCTTCAGGCTAACTACACTGTGTAAATGTAAGAAGAAACATCAATTTGTATGTCAAGAAAAGTGAACAATTTTCTTCTCCTGGTCATATGCAGATACAATTAAAACACCTACTTAGTTTATGTTTCCCCTCATTTATTTTTAATAAAGAGAAGTAGACAAAAATTTTCATAGCTCAGGAGTACATCCTTGAATAGCTGATTTATCCATTTATTCCTGATCCAAATTTGGTGACCAGAGAAGGTAAAGCCAAAAGCCATCTCCCTACTTCCAACTTACAGATTTGTTTCAGCATTCACGCAAAAAAAAAGTAAGAAAGAAAAATATCATCCTGCCGATTATCCTCCCAAAGAATATGATAGTATTATGTAACAAAATTATGTATTTTAAAGAAGGACAGCTCCAAGATACAAGATAGAGTATCCTACACTATGATGTTCTTCAATTCTTCCTTGGTCTGGGTGATCTTAAGATGAAACTGATAAACTTGGGGAAGGGAAGGTCTGTAAAGGAAATCAGATCACTACCTTTTGCCTTACAAGATTCAAGGCTTCCATTGCCTACCTGTAGTGTTTTCAAATTAACATTCTCACTTGAATAATTTCACTTCTGTTTTTTCCCTGCTTCCTTGGTGATTTTCTTAGTGTAGTTAGATTCCTCCTGTCTACACTCTACGTTAACACTGTTCCAACAGTTCAGTGCCCCTCTTGGCCCTGACATCCCCTGAAGGACACAGAGGCTGAGAAATGTGTTCGGCCCAAATAAAACTTGTGTCAACTCTATGCAGCTGGGTTATGGTGAATTCCTACTGAAGATGGCAATTCACAAGCAGAGCTGACACAAGACAGCTAGGATTACTTCCTGGGATAAATGCCTCTAGCACTAGATACATAAATGTCAATAACTAAGTCGGGCTCTTCAATCTCATGCCCCTACTCTTATTATAATTGTTCATGGAAGCCTTTTAACACTATGTGAAGTTTTGAGATACCTGCATTAGACCAACGTTGTTTAACCCACCCCCAAAGTAAATCTTTCCAATCTAATATTAAGTCTGTCACTGGTATCACTTAATACTTCCCTTTACAGAGAATAAGTGTGATTTATGCTGTGCTAAAACAGGAATCAGATGCTTATTTTAATGAAGTGATAGCATTGTATTATAAATACAACCACAATTTTTCAAACTTAAAGCAAAGTTTAATTCATTTGATTTGGCTCATTAGGTTATGTATATCGTTAACATCAAGTCAGGCCCCCACAAGTATCAGAGTATAAAAGTCAACTCTTAGAAGATTCAGTGGGATGAGCTGTCATTTGGAGGCATCTCTTACACTAACGGCAGAAGGAGTCATGAGACAAGGCTTACTGTCAGCAAACTTAGCATACCATCTGAAAAGTTCATTCAGAGAGGAATCCAAGTTTTAGGTTAGGTTAGAGAGAATGCAGAGAATGTCAGCCTAAAATAAATGCCCTAGTTATCCTCAATAAAACCAGATCCACAGTTGAAATAAGCAGTCAGAGCTCTATGGATTTCTGAAGAGGTTGAGCAATATAACAAGTTGAGATTCTGGTCCTATGAATAGCTCCTTTGACTTCAGCAGGATTACTCACACCGTCTATACGTAAGTACATAAAGATGTATAAGATATTTGCTAAGCAAGAGAAAAGAAGCTACCAGAAAAGAAAAGCGATCAATGAGGTTAACAACTCCTTTAATTGTAAAGCATATAATCCTGTAGACACCTACATACATGAATAATCTTATGCATTGGGGCACTATAATTATACGTATTAATATTTCCTGGGGTTTTTACCACTATTATAATATTGAAGGTTCCTTGTCCACAATAAAACATACACCAAAGTATTCATTTTGCTCTTTCAGTTGTTGTTCAAGAATACACCATAGTCTACATGTATTAATATTCCTAAACTAAACATGTTGCATTGCACAAACAATATTGCATCCACTAAAAGCCATTACTGCCTTTTAGAAAAGGATTACTTTAAAAATGCAAGTGTCATTACAATATAAAGTAAAAACCTCTAGCTGAAATTCATATATTGTCTACATTCATTAGTTCTATCAACACAACAGAACTTTCTTGTTATTATTAGGGTTACCAAAGAAATAAGCCTAAAGCTATTACATAAATTGCTGCAGTTATTAAGAAGCAGTCTACTTCAGTTTCATTTTTGCGTTTTTAAGAATCTTTGAATATTCAAGAAAATAAAACTACATTGATATTAAAATTAAGGATAGAAAGGTGGATTTTCTTTTAAACAAACATAATCTTATTTAATAAAACTGAGCAATACATTGTGTGGCACCCACACACTGTATAAAACAAGCATTCTCTATAATTCTATCGTTTTATGCTTGTATAGGCTATTCTTTCAGACAGGCAAATGGTGCACAGCTGACTGTATAATGAAACTCTATATATAAATATGAAAATTCCAATAAAGGAATGATATTAACCTTTAAAGTTAGGCAAGCTCTTTACACATATAATACCATGTTTTCAAACATTTTTACATAAATGTGCAACCATGCATTACTTCCTTATTACTCAAGAGACTTATAGTGTATTACATGAGGAAATAAGATTCTAAGTCATCTTTTTAAGACATGTAAACTCCTTCTAGTGTGCAATTATAATAAAATGCGAAAAGGAATTTCATAAGATAAGATGTAAAACTGCATTTATCTAATTGACTGACCCAATATACACAAATGTGTGTAGCATGTATATGTGCACACCCAGACTAGATATAAAGAAGAGTATGTCTGTGTGTACATCAGTGAATACATGTTTTTAAATTAGAGGTAACAATTCTTTAAAACTTCTGGTTAAATGGATAGTACAAAGGGTATCTAAACTGCAACTCTACCTCATGAAGAACAAATAATTTGCTAAAATCCCTCAACTGAAGCTATGTGGTTTATAATCCCATTTGGATGAGTTTGTTAGTGACCTCAGTGTAATCTTGTCAGGAAAAAGAAAACTTCAACACACTGTCAACTAGCAATCATTTGGATGCAAATTTTATCTGCAGTTTGGTGCCTTTCAATCGAAAGAAGTTCATGAGACAAAACATTTGAACCACTACAAAGCTGGCAGGCAACCTATTAAGCCTTTCAGTAAAGTGATCTATGAACAGATTCTTTTGTACTCATCCTCAACAGAAGATTGAATGAATGCTTTAGATATGACACAGGCAGAGACAACAAATAACATTCTTTTCAGTTTTGTTTTTTTTAGTAAATCTAGGTAATATACATTTTTTTGAACAAAAGAAAACAGAGTCAGACTGAAACTTCATGGATGAGCGCAGGTGAATAGGTATAAAATGCAAAAATCCTAACAAATCTTTCGGGAGAAAATGAAAGCTCTCAGTTTTTCATCCACTGAACTAACAAGTGAAATTTCATCAAGAAACGTACTGGTAGAAAGATTTGTGAGTCTTTGGAGGAAAAAGAAGGATGAGAGATTAAAACCTAGAGCACATATCTGATCTTTTTATGTAGTGTAAGACACTTCTAAAAAATGCTTTGCTGCTCTAAACTTTGCAATAATTAGGAACTCCTTTAACTTACTTGACAAACAAATATATCTTGCCCTTTGCGTAATCCCTCATGAATTTCCATGCTTACCTGAAAACGTTGTTCCACACTGTAAGTAGGAATTTGAGGTTTGGAATCCATGGGAATGTTACCAATTTCTTTTTGTTTGAAAGATGGTGTCATAAGAATAATGCTTTGGAAATCATCTCATCATATTCTGTATTATTCCTTTCAAGGATCAAGCACTCTCAGGTGAGCCATATTTCACTATTTTACTTCAGCCTTTCTTAAAAGCCCTTTTTCAAATGTTGCAGATCCATGGGAGAGATGGGCAGGGGAAGGTATCAAGGGATGCTAGGCAGGAGGTTTTTCGTGTTCTACTGCTCAAAGTTTCATTGATCTTTTTGGAACTATGAAATAAAAGAATGATACTTTCTATTTTCTTTCAATGCTGAAGGTGAATAACTTTGCTAGAATGAGGTGAGAGAGAGTCTATCGGCTGTTCCTTGCCCTTTCAGAAGGCAAGAAAGAAGAAAAAGAAGCTCAGCCAGTAGTGAAAATATAAATATAGATGTTCAAAAACCCCTAAGATAAAGTATGTCTTAAGTGGCAGCAACAAGAACAGGAAAAGCATGAGAAACAACATTTTACTATGAGTAAAAAAAGTTACCAAAGCTCAAAGATTTGGCTTAAGGAAAAAATTATTTTAACAACTTAAATCAAAAGACAAATAGATATGGGAAAAGGGAAGTTAAATTCAGTGTTGACAAACACCAGTTAAAGTCTTTTGGAAGACACAATGCTCAGTAAGATTTGAGCACTGCTCTGAGCAGTGGAAAGCATATATTTGCTCAATGAGAAATGAATTAGGAAAAAAACTGGAGAGAAAATTTCTAAATTCATGGGAAAATTGAGACCTTTCTACACACAATACAAGTAATTCGCCCTTGCTTTGTAATGCATTGAGGCCATGCTACACTCAATTCAGTATCAATAATGACCCAATTTAGCCAAACATTAAAGTCAGAAGGCAAAATGAGAACGTTCTGAATATTCTGCTGTGCATAGAAGTCTGAAAACTTCAAAAAATATTGAATGTAACGTCTAAAGAGTCAAATGCTCCTCTTTCAAGAATGATGAAAGAGATGGAGAGCTCATCTGCTAAATGGGTGGCCTTTAGAAGTAGGTACTTCAGAATTCTTTTCAATAATAAACTGCCTTCTACCTGTATGTTATTAATACTATTTATTTTTAACACTTCATTCCAAGACCTTACAAATATGCTACCTATAAAAACAAGTTCTCTGATCTAGATTAAAGGAAAATATTCCAAGGAACACTATCAAAAACTTGTATTTGACATAAACTGCTGTTGATGTGCAATAACAGATTGAAAATGAAGATTTGCTCAAACATTCACTAGACATAATGCTACTATGCACTAGGTATTATTTCACATCTCATTTAAAATAGGAATAATTACTCATGTAATTTTGAAATTAAACAAGGAACATTTCCGAATGAGCGCCAACTCAGTTTCTCTGGTCATATTCAAGGAGTTTTAATCCAGTTGTCAAGTATTTCTTTGTGCTTCGCACTTCCGATGAAGCTGATTTATTTTTACCTTGTATTTATCAGTCAGCTTATATGAACGTTTATACAGTCTTAGAAATGCTTATGATGATATTACGAAAATAAATCTTGGAAAACTTCAAGAACTTTTTATATAAAAATGTGTTCTTTATACAATGATGCCAAAAAAGTATATGAAAAACATGATATTTCAAATATCTAGGAGAGCAACCATGGAAAAAAGAATTGAGTCCTTAGATCTGTAAACTAGTATGTTCAAATTTGTTATTAAACATGTCAATAAAACAACCTTAATAATATGAGAAATTAAATCAAAGAATTGCTACATTCCATCCCAACAAAATTTTGAACAGAACTATTAATAGACAAAGCACCGAGACACATTCCAATGAAATATTAATAAGTTGAATAGACTACCGTAGTTTAAGGCAACTTTGATCTATACTTTGCAAGCAATAACAAACATATAAGTATTTGCCCTGAGAGTGAGAATATGCTTAACAATATTCATCTGAATTGAAAAATACCTAAGCGAAATAACTACAATAATGCGTATTTTCCTTTGTAGCACCAGTTCAAATTTAAACCTGGGCACTACTATACTATAATTTCAGTGAAGGAAAATTGTAACTGCTAGTTATGTGGTGATTTTAAAGCATGTATAAATTCACTGTAAACCTACAGTAAAAAAAGAAAAAAGTTATTTAAACATTCATCTTGCCAGTGTACTAAGAGAAATTAATTAACTTGAGAGACTTGGATTTTTTTTTAAAAAAGTAGATTACAGTATCATTAAGCAAGGGCTTAATGTTTCCAAAAATTATCACGATTAGAAACTTCAAGGGAAAATAAAAAATCACTGTTTAAAAATTATACATCTTATTTAGGGAAACAAAATTAAATATTACAACAATCATTACACATTATCTGACTCATGCTATATACACGTAGCTGTATACATAGCTTAAGTTTAATCTCGTCTAAGTTTGATCATTTGTTAATTACATGAGAACAAATATTTGGGCCAAATTTTCCAACTCAGCTATAACGATTTAGACAACAAAAGAATAAAGTGACTTTATGTATGAGCATCTACAGAACACCTTCAACTGTGCCATGGTTTTAATGAAAATCTATCGATCTTAGCAGAAATAGAATTTTGCTTAGAATACAAAAAATGCAAACAAGAGAATTTAAAAGGAAGAATGTCATGAAAGTACAAGCTCTTTACAGGGAGGGTTGTCTCCTACTCTACGTTCCAATAACTGCTGATGACAACACAACCTAAGTCACAGCATCAAACAGCATCCTAGAAAGTTTGAGGTGCTACACTATGACCCTCTGTGTTCACTCAACTTACCAGTGTTTTTGCACTACTATTTTGAGACTACTGAGATGCATGAAACATCATAACTAGCCAGTCAAACGATGTGATTATCCCTCTGTGTTTAGCATTGCTGCAGCCTTGCCTGAAGTATCATGAGCAGCTCTGAGCACCACCATTCAAAAATAAGGTATTTGAATGTGTCCAGAGAAGGGCAACAAAGCTAGTAAAAGGGCTGGAAAGCATGTTTTACGAGGAATGGCTAAGGACGCTGGAGGTGTCTAGTTTGAAGAAAAGAGGCTGAGGAGTGACATCATTGCTTTCTGAAGCTTCCTGAGGAGGAGAAGTGGAGAGGGAGGCGCTGATTCTGTTCTCTCTGGGATCTAGTGAAGGGACACGTGGGAAGGGTTCAAAGCTGTGTCAAAGGAGGTTCAGACTTGGTATCAGAAAGCAGTTATTTATAGAGAGAGAGGTCAAACACTGGAACAGACTTCCCAGAGAGGTAGTCAATGACCCATGCCTGTCAGTGTTTAAGAGGCACTTGGACAATGCCTTTATCAACATGCTTTAACTTTTGGTCAGCCCTGAAGTGGTCAGGCAGTTGGACTAGGTGATCATGGTAGATCCCTTCCAACTGAAATAGGTTTGTTCTGTTCAATTCTAAATATTCCATCATAAAGAAAATAGAGCTTTCTGAAGCCTAGTGCTGCAATTTCTTTGATTTTTGACATCAGGAAGAAAACAATACTCTTCTTTAGCATAAGAAGTCCAGGGTAAGAAAAACAATGTTTACATGGAAATGTAAATTGTGTATATAGAGGAAAATGGAGGTGCTATTGTTCAAAGTTCTCAATTTATTCTGAAAGATAAAGTTACTACAGTAAAAAGTTATTGATACCTCTCTCCGTCGAGAAGCCCAACAGGTTTGTTTGATTTTCCAAACGACAGCGGCTACCAGCAGTAAGGATAAGAAACAACTGCAATTACAAAACAAAACAAAAAAATAATTGTAACATAATGGTCTGAAAAAGCTTATGTTTTTTAGGGTATCAAAGGTAATGAAATTACATTTAAGGGTGAAAAAAATCACAAAAATTGAGGAAAACTAAACTCTACCTGGATGACAAATGACAGTCAACCATCCAAGTTCAAAGTCAAAAGAGAATGCCACCTCTGATGCTCTGGCTATCTCCATACAATGGTATTACTTTATACATTAGCATGGGATAAACTCCATCGGAACCATCTAAATACCCACAAAGGTCTCAACAAATACGCAATGCACATTTCGCATGTAGCAGAAGGGGAAGAAGAACAAACTACAGCAAAAAAAATTATACCAATTTATACTTTGTGAATTCTGAATAATTTCCTGGGATGCAGAAATGATAACTACGCAGGGAGTATAAATCACTTTGAGGAACCAGGTTTGCACAACAATAGTTCTGCTTTATCAGATTGAGTATTTCTGTGGTGAATTGCCCAGGGAAAACATGCTAAAGAACAGTATCACATTACAATCTCAAAGACACAACAGAAGAAGGAAAAAATATATCACAATTATTAAACTTCTGCAGTTAACAGTCAGAGCATTTGCCTTCTCTATTGCTCCAATATTTTTGTATTTGTAACATTAAGTCGATAAAGGATTTTGGTAGAAAGACGACTGAACTCTCAGCCTCTTTTAGTGAGTTTTTGGATACAGACAAAAGGCTTCTAAAGTTAACACTGAATTTAACCAATCAGAAGAACTTTTAATTTTTTAGACAGTTTTTTATTATAATAGTATGTGGATTTTCTAGCTTTGTAAATAACTTCCAGTCAAGTTAGCATATCTGCTGTGCAGGGTTTGCAATGAATACAACCTTGTAACTATTGAATTACACTGGTCATCCATATGGGTTTTTTGCCAAGAAGCTTCAAAATGTATTCTTTAAGAAATACGGGAAATGCTAAGAATTCCCCTGAAGTAGTATAGTTCAGAGGAGTACTGTGCATAAATGCAAACTATAATTATTAACGATGTAGTAACACCAATGCTTTCCTTATCATGCTGTAAACAAAACTGAAATCATCACCTAGAAGATACATCTCCATAAGTAACAGCCCGTGGCATTCAATATTTATCCATATTATGGAGACTATTAGAAACCTATTTAAGGCAACTGTAGTTTAATGTCACGATTGTGGTAATGGAATGAAAGCACCCATTCATTCCTTGGTCTGACACTAACAGAATCAGTTGTACCATTGAAAATTTGACAAGAAAAATTACCATTTTTCTGAGTTCAAAAGTCATTCTCCATAACACACAAGCTTTCCTAGCCGATTAAAGTAATGCAGACTAATACAGCTTTCTATCAGCATCTGATTCATTTAAAACTCTTTTCACTACAAGCTTTCAAAATACTTTTTCATCAATTTCTTCTTTGAACACCCTTTAGAAAGCCTACCAGGAATGAGGCCAAGTTTGTAAGAGAAAACTAGCAAACTAGTAGTGGTTGCGGCATAGAATGAATTAAAATTAACACCTCGGTTTTTTACTTAAGAGGCTTAATTCTGTCTGTTTAGCTCAAGAAGGCTGATTGTACTGAACCTGAATGAAAAAAGTGGTTAAAGGATTTATTTCCAGGTGCAAGGTTTGACTTTCCTCTTAACAGCCACCATTCTTTTAGCAGTTTTTCAATGCTCTTTGGGACTTAGGGATTTTTATGGAAAGGAAGACAGATTGTCCATCTACCCTTGTAAGGCTATTTTTAATAGTCTGTTGAGCTTTTATTGGTTCTTGGCACAGATCCTTTAAAAAACAAAGGTACTTGGAAATTTGATTGGTTCTGATCAATGGATCAGAATAGTTCAGCATATCTAAGAGCCATTCTGGCAACAGAAAATTGTTGGAAGAGTCAACAACCTGTAATAAAAGTATGTGAGAGGGCAAGTGTTGGTTGAAGAACCTCAGGGAATTCAGAAACAAAATCTCAAAGCTACACTTTAACAAATATCAGTGTAAATCATCTTTCTACATTGGTAATTGCTGAAAGGAACTAATGCAAGAACAACATTTTAATTGATACAGCATCTTACGACCACAGTATTTATTACTATAAGAGTTTCTCTTAAAGAGTATTTTTACGACAAAATATGAAAGTAGCACAAAGAACATTATGGCAGAAACTGATCATCAGAGAACATTCACCACTTTGTTTAATGCATCACTCCAGTTGGTGTGCTGATTTTTCTTTTTCAACTTTGTCTTTGGCTGTTTTCCTTTCTCCAACCACCTTTGAAAGCAAGCACAGCTTGACTATAAATTTATATTGCTGTCTTTGAGAAACCCAGAATAAAAAAACCACACTGGGTATGTTTTCAGCAAGATCTTTGAGCATTTTAAACCAATTGCTTCTTGAAAATACTATTTCCCAGAAATGTTTCCCTACCATATACTGTCCTGTCTAGTTAGTAACTGGAACAATGCATAGGGGCAACATCAGAGTACTGACATACTGCTATAAATTAGCACACTGTGGATGAAGGAAGGGTAAGCCATCTCACTTATTCTTCTCCTCCTTTATAGTCCTTCCAAAAAATTAGAGAAACAACAGCAATTCATTTTTAAAAAAACAACTCAAAGCTTCTGCAATTTGAAAACTATGAATACATTCAAGAACGCTGGACACAAGAAACTAAGAGAGCTTTGCACTCTGTGATTGCTTCATTATGACCAGGAACTAAATTGCTTTCCTTAGAAAATCTGTCCTTCGCTTTTATAAATTTCTTGAACAATTCTCTTAAGCTAGTAGAAGGAAAAAATAAATTGAGAGTTCTGGCTGAAAACCTTCAGATAAACTGCTTCTGTGCTCCGTACATTGATGGAGCTAGGTCACCCATCAAAATTTCATGTCATCCTTCAAAACATCATTTAGTTTACATGTAAAGTCAAAATCAGAAACAAATGTTTCAAAGACTCACCCATAAACTAATAAAAATAATTGGAAGTTACAGCATTGATAATGTTGAATGTTTACGTAACACTTATGTATGATCTTTTCTTGGCAAGCAAGCATGAAACATTTTACTTAACATAAATAATCAGAAGGGGGAAAAAAAATCAAGATTCACGTTAACAAAAAGAAGAAAGACATGGAAAACAGATTTTGTCAAACTAACCTGGTTCCAGGCTGTGTTGAGATAATAGCCTTGGTTTATTTAGGGCAATAAAAATTAAAGCTGACTGCAGAGTATCTCACAATATTGAGTGACTTGGCAATAAAATAAGAGAATGAAATTCAGTGCCAATGAACTGAAGGCAATGTGCACAAGGAAAAAAAAAAAACAAAAACCTCTCTAGCTACAAATACACAATGATAGGTTCTAAATTAGCAATTACCACTCAAGAAAATGGTCTTGAAGCCATTGCAGATAGTTCTTCGAACGTATCAACTGAATGCTTAGTGGCAGTCAAAACAGCAAATAGGATGTTAGGAGAGAGTAGAAAAGGAATATAGAACAAAACAAAGCACTGGCATGCCAGTGCATAAATCTATAGCATGTCTGTATCTTGAAGAATCCATCACCTCATCTCGAAAACATTAAGTTAAACTTAAAAGGTGTAAAGGAGTACAGTCAGCTTGGCTGGGGGAATGGAATGGTCGTTTTGAGATAATAAGGAGTTGAAATGAGACATGATAAAGACACTAACAACATAGGGAAGCAGCATATAAGCATGGCAAGTATAAATGGATGCTCTTCAATCCTCCAGTATACTTAATGGCTTCTTCTTATGACAGAGATATAAGAGAAGTACAATCACAAATAGTGGGGCAAAACAGAGACCAATGCAGTGCAAAATAAATTAATTAAAAATTGGCCAGCTGATACCTAAAAAAGAAATTGTCAGAAGGGGATCAATATCAAAACAGGAAATTTCTTGACGGGTTTCCAAGGTTCCCAGAGCATCCAGCCCCATCAGCCTTAATTAGACTTATATATAATAGCTGAAAGGTTTATATATGAGAGAAAGTCTGAAAAAAAAATGGTTACTGGTAAGGAGGACAAAGAAATCATACAGTGGGCTAACTGGGCAATTGTATCTGTTTCAGGAAATGTGTCTGTGTGCATTTTGGTTATGTTTGTTTGTTTGCTTTGTTTAAACACAATCACTGGTGAGTTGTAATTATGAGGACAAGGAACCTAGGACTTGTTTACAGAGCAAAGTATATATTTTCTCTTTGGAGTGCAGCAATTCCCAAAATAACTTAAGAGATCCGTGTGAATAAGCAACTCAGTATAAATTGCTGCCGGGATGCTGAAACAAAAGGGGTTAAAACAACCTTAAATACTTAGGTGTGCAGTGGAAGGGAGCACTTTGGAGACCATTTTATCACTCTATAACTATACTGTGAGACTCGTTCTTGACATTCTGGTATTTGCATTTTTTTAAAGGAGGTAGGAAACATGGAGAAAGTAGAGAGAATAATCACAAAAAATACTCAAAGACTGGAGAAAATATTTTACTAACAGTGCTTTAACAAGCTCAATCACTTTACTTTTCAAAAAATTCAAGAGGTGAATTGCCTACACGACATGTATGAGTTTCCATGGGGAGAAAATACCAAGGCTTTTCAGAAACGCATGGTAAGGAACAATGGCTGGAAGCAGGCACATTTTAATTAAGTTCAGACATTAAAATGATTTATTTTTGGTATCATAAAATAATATTCCATATACTACAAAAAGAAGATTTGGCTATGACACAATGACCAGACAGCCTTAGATACAAAAAAATGATGGATGGTAAACAATCAGTTAGATAGTCTTGTTCACATGGTCATAGATTTGGCCCAATGTTTCTCACTCTTTATCATTCTCTATTTGAGACTCTGAATGACATCTGAAGAAATAGATGCTTTTGCAATGCAGATGGCTTATGAAATGCTGATCCAAAGTACAGAATAAATTACCTTTTGCACTTAGGAATGCAAATCTTCCTAATAAGACAAATATCGTGCTAAGATACAATTAAAACCACAGCAGCCCAATCATTATCAGTATTTTGCAGTCTCTAGAACAAAGACATTATTTTCCAGTAGATACTGATATAACTTTGCAGTTGCCCCTTCAAACCACATGGGATGAGATAGGAGGAAACACTAAAAAAACAAATAATCCATAACCAGAGGCATGTATTAGAGGCTGATTGAAAGTTATGAGCTTAGCACTAAGTAGGAGATGATAAAAAATTAGAGAAGGGATGAACTGATGAGGAAGAAACCTCAAACATAAGTAGTTTATGTCCAGTGCAGCAGAGGACAACAGGGTCTAGCAGTAAGGTCTAAGCTAGACAAATTATCTTCATAGAAGGGCTCTGGATAGTGTAAAAAGAGAAATACTGATTTACTAGAACAAAAAAGGAAAACTTCAAGGGATAACAACTGCCCGCATAACTATTTTTGCAGTGCACAGAGTTAATTTTTATCTCACACAAGTCATATTTGATCACATTTAGTGCAGTTCACAGACCTGGCTGAGGAGAAGATGGTGAATTTTCTGAATTTTCTGCATGCGTGTTCAGAAAGCAGACTGAAAACTGTAAAAGGAATTAGTGGAGGTGATGCTTATTGGTATGTGCAAATTAAAATCAAATCTGTAGACCATCTTTAAAGAATCTCAAATTACAGGGATAAATACATGGGGAAATCTGTGAAATGTAGTGGTCAGTGCACTAGTTGAATTAATGACACATTTATGCCTTAAGCTCCATGAATGCATTACAAACACACTATAGCACTGGTCTTTTTCCATTACATATTAATGCCTATAAGTAAGTTCCATATTGTACCAAATGAGCACTTGTGTTGAAGTGAAATAATTAATTTGGTCTTGCACTGATGTAAAAGGGGCTATTTAATATATTAAATATAAATACTTTAAGGACCGATACTGTAAATGGAAGGTAAACAGAACAAAACAAAAATGTTCTATCCTTTGCTATTTCTTTTCTCATTCTCTTATTATTTAACATGCAAGATAAATTAAAATGTCCAAAAATATATGTAAACATTCATGCATGAATAATTGTTGTTTCTATTTTACTTAAGCCACTAATTTGCATAATAATTCAGTATAAATTTCCATACTGGATGAAAGCAATCATTTTTTCAAACTTTAACTTAAACCTGGTATACTTTTAATTCCATTAAAATTAAAAATTGTGTGGGATTCTACTTTGAGCATCCCATCGCATTTACTGACTTGAGACAGGGGACAAAGTACAGCCGCACCACACACCTGAGCATGGTGTAGAATCCCTAAGGTATCTCCAGTTAAGCCCACCTTGGGAGCAGCACATCCATGCCAGCAGAGTTTGTCAAGACCACTCTAACTACTCAAAAGAAAACTGACGGTCTGTTAGCTTGACCACAGCATCCCACTAACACCGTCACCATGCTCAGGCACATATGGCAGACATGCCCGTAGATCCCTAGGAGAAAGCCTATCATCTGGAAGGGGCTTCTGAATGAATTCCCTGGCTGTCACAGCTGTTGTCCTTTGGCTCATACTGTGAAGCAATTTTGATGCTCATGATGCAGAAGCTGAACTGGAAGATGCGAAATGCACACTCCAGACACAAAAGGTCTTTCAGTCCATAGAATTAAACCAGAGCTAGTCCAAAGTGAAAAAACAACATAGAGCCATAGAACAGTTTGGGTTGGAAGGGACCTTAAAGATCATCCAATTCCAACCCCCTTGAGATGGGCAGGGACACCTCCCACGAGATCAGGCTGCCCAAGGCCCCATCCAACCTGGCCTTGAACACCTCTAGGAATGGGGCAGCCAGAACTTCCATGGGAAACCTGGGCCAGTGCCTCATCACTCTCATCATGAAGAATTTCCTCCTTATGTCTAGTCTAAATCTGCCCCTCTCCAGCTTATACCCATTGCTCCTCGTCCTATCACTACAAGCCTTTGTAAACAGTCACTCCCCAGCTTTCATTAAGACCCCATTCAGGTACTGGAAGGTTGCTATAATAACATGATGTATGTTGCGTGGATGTCAGGTCTTCAGCACCATTGTACTCCTATGTGTCCACACTGCTTACTAATAGAGACAGAGGCACCCAAAGATGACAGCCATAAAGTTACTCAGTGCACAGAAGTCTCACTGACTGCCCAAGCATATAAAATATATTTTAAAAGCTCCTCCCAAGTCTTCTCTTGAAAACTGGAGCTAGGCCATGAAGGCAACTACTGCTTAATTACTTGAATCTTGCTGTGCCAAGTGAGATAATAGTTCAATATCCCTCTAGAACCAAAAAACTTCTTGCGTGTTGATCTCAGTTTCTTTGCCAAGAGCACAAAGACACACTTTTCAATATACAGCAATCTTAACAGTGACCCTACACAGTATTAATGCTTCTCCTTCCTACTAACTATGTTATCTTTAAACACAAACAAAAAATAAATAATAATATTCAGTATAAAAAATGATAACCAACCTCTTTTTAATCTACGTATATGCAAAGAAATCAAGTCTCATACATACTTACTGTTTTTAAATTAAGATTGCAAAATTTTCCTAACAGATCACATATACTGCTTTATTTTAGAACTGTTTTTTCCTGACACATTATTTACTATCTTTTTATTGGCAAATAGAGTGCATTTTAATTGATATGTTACAAAGCAAGAACAATTCTAAAATACAAATAATTGAACAATTTTTTTTCTAAACCCAAGACTTTGAAAAGCAATTATTGTCAACTAATTTCTCTCATTGTAGTTGACAAGAACATTGTGTTTATGACTCTGATGTGCCAGGCTCAGCCATCCTTACTCGAGTTAACTAATGCACACATGACAAGCAGCTTCAAAGCTTTCAACAAGATTACCTGAAGTACAAAGCCCTGTAAACATAATATCAGGAGTCTGATACGTATGAGAGTAGTATAAACTTTGTAATGGTTTTTATGATTAATTAAATTGCTCTGAATCACACAGTTTTCCAAACACTGTTATAAGTAGGACTATTTCAACAATTAGCAATTCTGAATTATGTGGGGAATGAAGAGTTACGGTTCCAAATTACAGTGTCTGAAGACTTAGAAGACAGTAGTCTTTGGCTAACAGTGGAGCAGGCTACGCAGCATCCAGTCCTTGGTAACACAGTGCATGGGGTCAGGGAAATAAATCTTGCCTGATGCTGCAGAGCCAAGACATATCAGCCCATCCTCGTCTAAGGGAGCTCTAGCTGCCAAAGCCACTGCCCACCAAGCCACCATTACCTTCTAGGTGACTCAAGAATGTCCTTCTCTTTTTCTTGCTGGTTGTGAGAAATACTACCAGTACCAGCAGCCCCATCCCATGCATCGGCAAGGCTGTTTTTCTCTTACATCAGCCTAGATCCATGTCCCATTCCGAGTCAGATTTTTTCTGCCTCTGTCGTTTTAATAAAGCAATAGCTCCTGAGCTCTATCTTTTCCCCCTACAATTTCTCCATGAAATAAATAAACCCAAGGGAAATTTAATTCAACTGTGAACCTTCTAATCTTGAAGCCATATAAATGGTTCAAACTTTCGGTTCTTGTTTACTAAACTGGAAAGTGAAAGAAATATCAGAATATGAAGTATATTGTGTACGATGGTATTTAATACTTCAAGTATTTAAAAAAATAATTTAAATGCAAATTTGTATTTATTTATTTGTGTCTCAGATGGAATTCACACAAGTTAAGCAACACCTTTCAAGTTCATTTGAAACTAATTACATGGATAATTCTTCTCAGCCAGATGACAATGATTAAAAAGCTATTTTTGGATGCACTCCTGAAAATCTACATATTCCCATAAATAAATTTTGCATGAAGTATCTCATGAAAGTCACCTAATTGCACCTATTCACTTATCATATGTCCACAATTAAAAACCTTATAAAAATAAATCAAAAAGAAATACATAAGGCCTTCTGCTAATCTGGTCCTTCCAGGCAAAATCCCGTGTTTGGTAAAGCATGTGCAAGGTAAATTATATCCATGACAGATTTGTTTCACTGTGCCGTGGTTGATTAACAGAAATTATGTTTGCACAGAGATGCAGTTCATAAAATTATTGATCAAGTTTTTAAATTAAAATTCACAAACATTTAAAAGATCATAATGGAAATACCTTAGCTCATGGATTAAAAAATACATTCATTTAAGGAGAGTGAACTGCATACATTTTCCTTTAAAATACACAAAACATTTTAAAGATGGCAATAGGAAAACTACACCTTTTTCTGCAGTTCACCCAGCAAAGTAATTGCCATCAACAGCTCTGCAGGTATAGAAAACACTAATATACAGTTATCCTAAGGTGAGGAAAGGCTGACAGCACATACAATAGCAATCAGAATTTAGAATAAAATCAACTGTTAAATGGTATAAGCTTTTCTATTTATTTTTTAGCATGTATTTAAAAAAATTCAAAAGAAACACAAAAGAATAGGTTTCAATGCTTTCAGATTCCTGCATTTCAACACACTGCTCTTCCATGTCAGCCTAACACCTATCAAATGTCTTCAGTACAGGCTCAAGTTATACCCTGAGGAAACATCAAACTCCTGTGAAGATTTCCACCTAGTACAGGAGCCGTCCTTTTAACCAAGGAGAACAGGAGGCCACATCTAAAGGATTCCCTAATCCTGGTGTAGGAAAATACTATAATTCCTATTTTCATAATATCTGTCCCTTAGAATTCCACACAAAGTGAATATTTCTGCTTGGAAACAGATGTAACTGGTACTTGTCTTACTTGGAATGAAACAAAAAGAAGTCTAAGATGGAATCATGGACAGAGCACTTGGGCTTTTGAGTAAAAATTCAATTCTTCTACTTCCCTGGTAGATGAGACACAGATCTTCGATGATCCTGAGCTTTATAAATGAAATGTTTTCAGAGACAATGGGGGGTGGGGGGAGACTACTTCCACGTAATGAAGTGCTGTTTTTCTCTACGTTAGAATCAGAGATGAGGTGTTTTTATGAAGTAAAGAGAAGTCTGGCAGATAGAAGTAACAGATCTTTCTACAGAATTTCATCTCCTGCAGAGTAGATGGATATGGATATGGATATGGAGATGGAGATGGAGATGGAGATGGAGATGGAGATGGAGATGGAGATGGAGACGGAGATGAAAATTTATTCCTATATCAGAGGAATACTATTGACTATGGCAGGATGATTTTAAAGGAATTCCTCAGAAAGGATCTTATTCCCTGGTCTTATTGAGAAAAATGCCAGGAAACCACAGGGATTTTGTAAATAACTTTAAAGAATAGAGCCCTACTAAAATCTCAGACACAGCCTGGCTTTAAAAATATCATATAACTGCATGACTACAATGGCCACTGCCAGAGCCACACTCAGCCATGAGCAAAAAACCTTAAGCAATTTTTTTTCTTAAATGGCAGAGAGTGCTTAAATCTCAGAACTTAACATAACATTTCTGAAGAAGCAGTACTCAGGTAAATGTGGAATTTCACATCCTCAGCAGTATCTGATCCAACCATCATTTCTTTTTAGTGCATGATCTATGTTACAGCTGTATCTTAAAAAGTATTCAAAGTAAAACTCCTTTAAAAAATCACTTCCTATACAACTATATGCTCAATCTTCTGAAATCCCAAATCAAATTCTACAAAGGTAGCACTAGCTTTTAGATGCTTCCCGAACAACTCCAACCTGACTGTGACCAGGAGATGATATTGTTGATCTGCTGCAGCAGGATTCTGTTGCATAGTTCACAACTTTTATTCATAGAATGACTCATAGAATGGTTTGGGTAGGAAGGAACTGTAAAGCCCATTCAGTTCCAACCCTCATGCCATGGACAGGGACATTTTCCACTGGATCAGGCTGCTCAAAGCCCCATCCAACCTGGTCTTGAACACCTCCAGAGATGGGGCAGCCACAATTTCTCTGGGTAACCTGTGCCAGTGCCTCTCCAGCCACATTTTTTACCAATTCTCACTAACTAACCTTCAGGCCACCTCTAGCCGCTCAGCCAAACAAGAATCAAAAAGTCAGAATATGTCTGATCCAAGCTCACTATCACTTCCACAAGATCAGTCCGAATTATTTAAATGATATAATCTTCCAAAATATCCAAGAAGTTTGCACCACAACCACCTGGAGCACTTATGCATGTATACCGCCAGTCCACTCAAAAAAAACATGTAAGTATACCTGTATGAAATACGTGAATATGTGAATCTATGTGATTTGATATATATCAATATAAGATTAAACTATGCAGGTATTATGGGAGAAGAATGGAGTTACAGAACGTGATTGTTTTACTGCTTAGATAAGTAGCTATGTAAATAATAATAACATGGCATGGGCAAATTAAAGCAGTAGCCCTGTGCCATGGCTCTTTCTGACTGGTTTCCACAGGACCACTGGATGTTGTGGTGCAGAACGTTTGGACTGCATTATTGAAGTTAAAAGAAATACATGAAAGGGAAATGAGTCTTAAAAAAAGACAGTATGCTGCCAAACGAACAGTGCAGGAAGTCTCTAGAGGAGCACATTTAAAAAAACTATTAAAAATGTAACCAAAATGATGATGTTAAGGAAGAAGATTAAGTAAAATAATAAACTAAAACTTCAATAATGGTATTAATAAAGCTCCACAAATTAAGCTATGAGTGTATAAATGAAAACAGTATCAATGGTATCTACTGCATCTTATATAAATCATATTTTAAAGCAAGCAGCATCAATGACATATCAATATAAAATGTATTAGTTTATTAGTAAGAATAGCTACCACATATGTGTAAAATCATTTATTAATATATATTAAATGTAGAAAACCAACTTAATCCTTTATCTCCTGAGGTATAAACTCCAACTCTTATAATAGTCTAAAATCATCTCTGACAACTGTCCCTACAAAGCCTGGGTTTATTGGTCTTTGCTGTGCAATGAAACAGTAAAATTACTTCTTGAAGGTAAGGAAGAATGAATTGTGTTTGAGCAGGGAATTTGTTATTTGCAGTAAGATGATTAAGAACAAAAAAAGCATATTTTTTCATTATGTGCACGTGCCAAAGTGTTGCAGAGAATGTAAGGAGTTTTTAAATAATTTTATTAAATAAAGTAATTATTAAAATAACTATATCATGTATAAAGACACACATACTTATTTCTATTTCCCTACATACATAATTTATGTGTATATATATATGAAGCTGTCTTTTCGCATTAAATATACCACAAGCCACACATGCAGCTACTATAGTAATGTATGAATGAATAATCAATTATGCGAACAGCCTTTATATGCAACTAAAAAGGGAAAATGGATATAGCATACATCACTACGCTATCCAGAAGACCAAAATTCACATTTCATTTTGCCAATACAATATCAAACAAAAGCAAACCATTTGAAACGGCCCTGAAATATACTATGCAATAAAGCTCTAGATGTGAACTTTAACTCTCAGCAGTTCTTCCTTTCACCTCTTTGAAGCAGCAAATAAAGAAGATTTACAATCAAAGGGGCTTAATCTTACATAAACTGAAATTAATCTCCATAGAACAAATAGAACATCACATTCATAAAGCGTGATTATGTTTCTTTTACTCATGGAGAAGACTTCCATTTATCATATAATTTTATGGGTTTGCCCTTCATGGGTGAAACACTCTATTTCAACAAGTGATATTTTATATAAAAACTTGAGTTCTAAATAAAAAAACTATAAATTTCGTACACTAAACTTGCAGACAAATTATGAAACACAGAATTCAGTATTTTCTTTAGTAACTTTCAAGAAGAATTAGAAATTGAATACACTGTTTCTTTTTCAAAATTGTTGTGCTTTCACTTCAGCTTATTTTGCTGATTTATGCCAATTTAATATTTATAATTAAGGTGGGGGGAAAGGCTCATTTAGAAAGTCATTTAGTGAATTTATGGAAGAAGGACTTCAACCAATACCACATCTCAGCAACTTCCAACCCAAAAGATTCACATTATTTCAAGGATTTTTTTTATGCTTTCCCCTCATTCTGTTCTTTCACTGCACTGTTTCTTCAGTGCTCTTTGATAATAAATCACAGAAATATAAAATACATCTAGAGAGTCACTGAGCCATGTCAGCGCTGTTTAGTGTATTAGACACAAATATAATCACGAAATATAATATATTGCTGAAGGACATTTCCCTTCATTATGTAACATTTTCAATACAAAAGACATGAATATAATTGAAGTGGTAGGTCTAAAAAAAAAATTCATAACTCTCCTTGTTAAAAGCCCTATTAACATGACATCTTCTAGAAGACAAAGTAGGGATTTTTAGATTTCCAGGTCAAAGAAGATCCCTGATACTTCTTCATCTGATATTTAGAGTTTTGATTGAAAAGACTCAAGACATGTAAAGAAGAAACATAATTTTGAAATTGTATTGTTTTCCTAAAATATCACCAAAAATTATTCATATTCATTATTACTCAAATCATAGAAAATCAAATATGCTGTAGAACATAATTGGGCAGCATACGCAGATTAAATTCAGATTTAAAAAATAAATTAAACAATATAATTACTTTTTAATATGTAATTTTTAGTGTGGCTTCTGGAGTCCATAGCAATTTCCTTAATTTTTCGTCTTATTGACCAAATGCAGCCCCCTCACCCCTAATGAATCCAAATAAATAAATATAAAAACCTCAAATCTTACACACAAAATGCTTTTTTCAGTACCAGGAAATTTTACTGCAATATTTTTATTCATGTTCTATTTAAAAAGCTCACTAGATGCATTCTTTTTGAATCCAGGTAT
Source organism: Phaenicophaeus curvirostris (assembly GCF_032191515.1). Lineage (NCBI taxonomy): Eukaryota > Metazoa > Chordata > Aves > Cuculiformes > Cuculidae > Phaenicophaeus > Phaenicophaeus curvirostris. The sequence goes on along the minus strand of NC_091400.1, from coordinate 8,827,446 downwards.
CTTTCCTCAAAAGTAATAAATAGATTTCATATATAAGTACCTGTGAAATCCTCACCATAACACTTAGTCTAGCATTTTCTTTTCTCTCTTTTTGCGATTTATTACTACTGAGCACAAGGACCCTGAATATTTCTCCACTGCCATAAACAGATTGCTCATTTCTTCACTGTCACTCACTTCATGCCACTCCACCCCGTGTCTGCAGAAACAGGCTAGCAGAGTGCTTGAGAAAGCTGCTTGTCACTTGCTGTAATGGACAGTGACATTATTGCCTAAAGGAAAACCCTAATATTTCTTTAATCCCTTTTTTTGTTATTATTTTCCTTCATCAGCTTCCACCTCACTTCACTGTATACTTCTATCTGGAAGCAAATTTCTGAAGTTAACTTTGCAAGTGGTACAAATACCTTGTCATAAGATGACAGAATTGCTTCTCTTTTGAATTAAAATGACAAAAGCAAAATCCCAAGTCCATTTATCACAGATGAAAACCTGTTCTAGTTCTTTTGTTTAAAGTACGGTGGACTGGAGTTTCATAAAAAAGTGACCAGAATTTAATATGCTAGAAGAAAAACAGCTGTGAGAACCAATGCTGTCTTAATCTAAGAAAACAATTGAGTAATCAGATTTAAGAAAATACAATATAAAATGTAGGGAAACAAAACGCAAACACAATATGGATTATCTACGATGGTTGTTAAGAAACAAAATACAACGTAGTTGTAAAAAGATGCATCCCTAAAAGGACAACATCACAGAACTGTCTCAGAGTAAGGGATTATGCAAAATAAACTTATAAAATAAATTCAGTCTACAAAAAAACATACTTTAGTCTGACCAACAGATTGAGGGAGGTGATCCTGCCACTCTGCCCTGCTCTTGTGAGACCTCACCTGAAGCCCCGTGTCCAGTTCTGGAGTCCTCAGCACAGGAAAGACATTTAGCTGTTACAGCGAGTCCAGAAGAGACCACAAAAATGATTCCAGGGCTGGAGGACCTTCCATATGAGAATATGCTGAGACAATTGGGATTGTCCAGCCTAGAGAAGAGAAGACTCTGGGAAAACCTTACAGCAGCCCTCCAGTACTTAAAAGCAGCCTACAAGAAAGCTGGAGAGGGGCTCTTTATCAGGGAGTGCAGAGATAGGACCAGGAGTAACACTTTGAGGCTGAAAGAGGAGAGATTTACATTCAATATTAGGAAGGAATGTTCTCCTGTGAGGGTGGGGAGTCCCTGGCCCAGGTTGCCCAGGCAACTGTCCCATTCCTGGAGGTGTTCAAGGCCAGGCTGGATGGGGCTTTGAGCAACCTGGTCCAGTGGGAGGTGTCCCTGCCCATGGAAGGGGGCTGGAACTGGGAGACCTGTAAGATCCTTCCAAACCATTCCGTGGTTCTATGATTCAGGAATCTTGGAAATATACTTCTGTACTAGTTAAGATATTCCTTTTTTTTTCCTCTAAAAAAGACGAGGAAAAAAAAGAAATTTTTCATATCTTGTTACTCTTTGCCAAACCCTTACCTTCCAGCTCCCCTCTGCACTTCAGCAACTCCAGTTATTACAATTGCACCAGTTACAATAACTCTAGTTACTAGGAACTTAGCATTAACTTTAAGCACGTCATCAGGCACAACGAACATCTCTCACTGTGTGAGAAATTCCTAACTGAATAAAGGAAAAGCTCATATCTGTGAGTACACAGGCCACCTTCAGGTAGCAAACTGAGCAACTGTTTTGTACTTTGAGCAACGGAGCACCTTGAAAACAAAATAAGGCAAGCACTAGTGTACTCACATGCACTTCCAAATGACTCAAAGGTCAACCACAGAAAGAAGAAAAACAAGAACAAAATAATGGAAAAGAGTTCTGTTCACCAAGGGATTAAATGACTCATCTGTTGTTTGGCAACCGAGGCAGTGGTACTGGGGAATCTCCTTTGCCTGCAGGCCAGTAACAAGTGGCTGCCTTGTCAGGAAACATGAATAGATCAAATAACTCTACAGTTTCTGTGTGATTCAGAGAGCGGAAGACACAAAAGTACATTCTACAATTCAAAACAAATATTTTAAACAAAGAAAACCCACACAAGTCAGATTGCCCACTGCAGTACAGACATGCTTGTCCCAATGGAGGTCAGACAATTATATGCTTCTAAGTGAGGTAAAAACTGTTTAATGTATCACTAAGTAAAAATCAATTTTATTCTAGACCCAAATGTAAAATCCATTTTCCTAAGATAACTTGATTTTCATGTTACCAGAAAATATTCTAATTTAGATATATAAGACTTCTGCATTTTCTGAGAACCCAGTCATGGTGGACATGATCTCATCCTGACACACTGTGTTTTTTCTTTCTTAGATTTCGATATTTCATCTTATAAAGATAAGCATGCCAAAAATCTAGCACTAATTTATCACCTTTTATTTTAACAAAAACAAAACACGAAACTAGGAAGACACCTTAAAGGATGCCAGTAAAGAGAAGGAATTCATCTACTGCAAATTTACATCAAGAACAGCAGGTTCAGGTCCTGAAGATCTCAGGAGCTCTGATACAATGAGCTGAAATGCAGCCACCCACCCCCAGTGTGTGAAACACAACTGAAGTGACTGTTTTGAGATTTTTGGCATACATATGAGGGTGAAAAATTCAGAAGGTGGTGACGCATTGACCAGCATTGCCCTGAGTAGTCATGGATGCCCCACCCTTGAAGGTGTTCAAGGCCAGGTTGGATGACACTTTAAGCAACCTAATCTTGTGGGAGGTGTCCCAGGCCATGGCCGAGGGGTTGGCACTGGATGATCTTTAAGGTCTCTTCCAACCCAAACCATTCTATGATCCTACTATTCATATTTCTTAATATTACTCTACTTATTAGAGACTGGAAAGTCTGTAATTCATAATAGTAAGGAGAGATGTTATAAAAGTGACAAATGTGCACCATTCCAGTCAGTCATATTATCCACCCGTTGGCAGCTTCACCCCAAAAGTTAAACCAGGGGCAATGGAAGGAATCATTCTGACAGCATAAAAATGACGTATACTCAGAGATGGTGCCTAATTAGTTAGTGGTTGATTCTGTATTTGGAACAGGCTTTTAGTAAATAGTTATGACAGTAGCAGTTGCATATCTATTACAAATAAACTAATAGCTAAACTTTGTCACTTGTATTAATTTCTATATTTGCCTGGTTTTTTTGATAGAGACAAAACCGCATTTCTTACTAAAACTCCTGCTTCAGACTCTTGATATAAATAGTTTCTCTGAGAAATGCATGAGTACTGTTATAAATTCTTCACTAAAATTTTATTTAAAAGCAAGTTAGAAAAAAAAAAACTAAAATATTGAACATTGTCAAATTTTATGAATGATAGAATACATTCTGATGAAAAAGCAAATAATGTCTTCAAACACTAAAGATAATTCATATTCCATTATGAACTGTCTGAAATGTCCTGGCTTTCCGTTCAGCTAAAACAATGCATTCACGTAAAATTTGAAAAAAAAAAATGATAATTCCTTTATCAATTACAACTTGGAAAAAAAAAGCCAGGCTTTAGCTTACGGAGTGTTTTACTGGTCAGGGTAATCCAGGAATAGATTGTCTTTAACTGTCAGGACTGCATTTCTTCAGTGTAAGAGAAAAGATCTTTCACATATTCTGCCTGTGAAATTTCCTAATGAGATCTGTACTGCTTCAAAGCAGGTGGGGAAAAAAAAAGTCACACTCTTCCCAGTTTTGTGATGGCTAAAAGCCTTCATGGCATGAGCTAAAAAGCATCGAGTAAAACAACACAGATGCCACAGCTGCTTTAGGACTGTTCAGAACCTGTTACTACTCTTTTATATCTGATTGCATTTCTGCTCTTAGAAAAAAGGTCACTGAACCAGTAGCCACAATGAAACCTTCCAGAATAAAAAGAATGAAATTAAATAGGAGTTCTGTTTTTCACTATGAGTAATATGGTCTGGAGCACTACAGTTTCTGTAATATTCTTTTTTTTTTTTAAAAAAAATAACTTGTATTTCTGTAACTCCTCTGTTCTACGACGTATATTAGTAGAATAAGCATTAATCACAGATCTAATCATAGCTTTTGTGCTGTATTATGTATATTTTTAAATAAATGTCTTACAGAACAATACTTTTAAAAATAGTTCATCTTGGTACATTGGGAAAATTATGAGAACCCATTATTTGGATGTTTTTGATTCAAGCAGTAAAATGTGCATTCCACCTTTTTCTCTGGAACACTCGCCCAATAAAGGAACAGTTTTAAGCTAAATTTTTGAATGCTTGTTAAAAAAAATGTTATTGTCAAATCTGTTTGCTGGTTTAGCAGCCAGGTGAACAAGGTTATTCCATGTGCTCAGAAACAGGAAAAACAGAATACTAGATGGGAGAAATGCAAATGCACATTTATCATAGCAGGTTGACACAGGTTTTGTTATCAAGCATATTCAAACTCATCTTTAGATACAATTATTTTCTCTGTCAATAACCCTAGCAAACATGACCTGGGTTATTACTGTTACCAACATAATTTGTAGTTTAAATATACCACATTCCCACCCACTAAAAAAAAAAGAAACCAAATACCACAAAAAAAAAAAAAGCAAAACAACAACAACAACAAAAAAACCACCAAAGCTCAAACAAATCCTTATTAAAATGGTTTTGTTAGGTTACAAACTGTTGAAACCAGATTTTCAGATAAAGGCTTGAAAACTATCAATCACTTTGGAGAGGATATATTGATACTTTCCTTGGTTCTGACTAACTCTGTCCACTACTCTGAAAAACTAATAATAGTTATTGAAACATTTTTCTATCAGAAATATTCTGCAGCTTGCTCAGACTAACGATCCTGCAGAAACAAAATCCAATTTAATAACTATCGAAAGCTCTAATGGTGTCTTGACTGCCAACTTTTCATTCTAAATTTCCCAGTTTTGTTTTTTTGTGAAGGACACACTAAGTATTTTTCCTACATTTATTTACAAGACATCGCAACTATTAGTCCAGCGTCAAACAACCTGACAGTTTTCTTGGGATCATGTACATGGACTGATCATTTCCTAGCGCTGATGTCAGTGAGAATGCTACATCCCCAGCAGTCACAAGTCAGGAGGGTAGTTGTGACATTAGGCATGATTGTTTTGGTTCTGTGATAAGAAAATAAATGGACTTCTACCGCCTAGGAAAATTCCATGCCCCTCTGCATGTAAAGAATGCCACACAATAGGTACTGGTTTGTGTCTTGGAAGGGGCCAGTTAGGCAAGCAGTAGAGCTGGGCTAATCTTCATAGAAGAATCAGCTTGGAAACACAGTGCAATCCAATAGGTTTTTTTACGCAGTCATTTCATTAAGAACTTATTTAAGCTTCTTCCCTTTCTCTTTCCTTCCCCCTTTCCTTTTTTTCTCAAGTTGTATTTTGAAAACTGCAAATCTGCTGTAAGCTATTCTTTCTGTTTCTACTTTTCCTTTTAGAAAAGCTCCAGGTCCTTGACATCCTACCTGTGTCTACAGGCACCTTATCCTTAACACCAATCCAATTGTAGAAGAGGACCATACAGCCTTACATCAAAACCTTAAAACATATTTTGATAAACATACTCTGATCTGTCTGTGCCTTTGGAGGCTGCTCTGCCATACATTCCTGTACCTTGCTTGGCTTACTGCAATCCACTACTCACAGCATTTCCGCATTGCTTTATGTATTTCTGCAACTAGGTTCCTAAGGTAGATGGTTAAGGTTATGCTGCAGATAGCTGCAATTCCCTCTCGATCCGCATCCCAGCTGAAAGCCTTACTAACACAATTCGGCTGAGGCTGAGTCAAAGGCAGTGAGTGGTAGGATAGCTACCAGCTATCCTACAACATTTCTCTGTGTAAGGGGTATTACATTGGCCTTGTCTTCCAATTAGCAGCTCACTGTTAAGGCAGAAAGATCTCTTCTTGCACTAGGATCACAGTGAGCCTGCATTTATCAAGAACAAACCATATCAGACATTCCATCTCACCAGGAGAGCGAATGCAAAATAGATCTAGAGATGGCTTCACCACCAAAGGGCCTATCATTCACCTTTTCTAAGCCTGCATTAGGGCACAGAGTAGAAACTAATTGCTTTTGGTCTACCTCTGCTGTTTCTAACAGGGTCCCTCTCTTCTATCATACTTGGACAGCCTTTGCCTTCTTCTACAGGAGTTTGTCTTCTTAAGGTTTGCATAATCATCATTGTCTTTTAGATCCATCTTCCCAGGAAAGAAATGAAACAGAACAAAAGAAAGAAAAAAAACCCAAAACCCCAAAACACTACTAGACTGAACTTCAGACAACCAGCATTTTATTTCTCTGTTTGTGGTGAAGGAGGAGAAATGGGATGCTTTGCATCCTAAAACTGTCAGCCTCTGGCCTGGGCAGGCGCACACTCTCCTGGGTGGAAAACTGGTTGGATGGCCGGGCCCAGAGAGTGGTGGGAAATGGTGTGAAACCCAGCTGGAGGCCAGTGACAAGTGGGGTTCCCCAGGGCTCAGTGCTGGGTCCAGCCCTGTTCAATGTCTTTATCAATGACCTGGATGAAGGCATCGAGTGCACCCTTAGCAAGTTTGCAGATGACACTAAGCTGGGTGGAAGTGTCGATCTGCTGGAGGGTAGGGAGGCTCTGCAAAGGGATCTGAACAGGCTGGACTGCTGGGCTGAGTCCAATGGCAGGAGGGTTAACAAGGCCAAATGCTGGGTCCTGCACTTGGGGCACAACAACCCTGTGCAGCTACAGACTAGGAGAAGTCTGTCTAGAAAGCTGCCTGGAGGAGAGGGACCTGGGGGTGTTGGTTGACAGCGACTGAACATGAGCCAGCAGTGTGCCCAGGTGGCCAAGAAGGCCAATGGCATCTTGGCTTGTATCAGAAACGGTGTGACCAGCAGGTCCAGGGAGGTTATTCTCCCTCTGGACTCGGCACTGGTGAGACCGCTCCTTGAATACCATGTTCTGTTCTGAGCCCCTCGCCACAAGAAGGATGTTGAGGCTCTGGAGCGAGTCCAGAGAAGAGCAATGAATCTGGTGAAGGGGCTGGAGAACAGGCCTTATGAGGAGCGGCTGAGAGAGCTGGGGTTGTTTAGCCTGGAGAAGAGGAGGCTGAGGGGAGACGTCATTGCTCTCTATAACTACCTGAAAGGAGGTTGTAGAGAGGAGGGTGCTGGCCTCTTCTCCCAAGTGACAGGGGACAGGACAAGAGGGAATGGCCTCAAGCTCCACCAGGGGAGATTTAGGCTGGACATTAGGAAAAAAATTTTCACAGAAAGGGTCATTGGGCACTGGAACAGGCTGCCCAGGGAGGTGGTTGAGTCACCTTCCCTGGAGGTGTTTAAGGCACGGGTGGACAAGGTGCTAAGGGGAATGGTTTAGTGTTTGATAGGAATGGTTGGAGTCGATGATCCAGTGGGTCTCATCCAACCTGGTTATTCTATGATTCTATGAATCTATGATTCTAAAAACCATTAGCCAATGCATTGGGTACAGAATACTTCAGGGTCTGCTCATTTCTGCCCCACTTTAGGCGACAAGGGTTAAAAGTTGGTCATTTCACGACACTTAAGATTCTGACTTTCCAGCTATCGCTCCTTAGAGCACAGAGACTGAAGTGGATGGAAAAGCTTTAGTGTGAACTTGTGCAATAAATGCATGGCAGCTCTGGAAATACAGAAAGCCTGATGAAGACAGTTGTCTGTCACTGTTCTCATTTTGTATGCACTTCATGGTTATTGAGGAATATCTTCACAGCAGGATTTCAAAGCACCGTAACTAATCTGTGTATATCCAAGTTTGTGACATTTTATAAGACAGACGAACTTTTAAGAAGTCTTTCAGTGGAGTTTTGTTCAGATCCTAGAACAGTTGAAGCCAATTCCTATATGGCTGCCGCAACCAAATCTCACACATTACCTACTGCCTTTCACAGTGAAAGCGTTAGTTGAGGTTTGAGGTGCTTTGTTAAAAATAACAAGCTATGGGACAGAAATACCATTTTTAATAATTCTTTACATGAGTTTACAAAGAATTCACACACATAAATTACTAGTTTAAGTCAATATAGCTGAGTTCTCTTAACCACTGTGACATACGGTACCTATCTAGTGTGAAGACTGTACATCTGAACAGCTGGAAGATGCCAGCAGCCTGGATCATCCACTGGTGCAAACTAGAGAATCCAGCTTAAAGGCTTCCTTGCACGATTTTTTTAAGATTAAGAAGTTCAATAAGATATTGGTTTGATGGAAAAGAATCCACATGATGTCAGTCAGAAGACAGAAAAAGCAACTTACCTGAAGAAGGTGACAAAGAACTGCACCAGATCCATGATAGTATTGTGCTGTGAGAAGGCAATCTGCAAATAAAATAGAAGTAAATTATAACATTTCCAGAGTCAACAGCTCTTTTTACACTGGGGATTTATGGCTCTATGGATAATTAGTTTCAAGTGTAATATCTGTCTAGTGTGCGCACACCTGCATCTATCATACAATGGCATGAGCAACTAACTCCCATGCCTTTGCCTGTGTCAAAGTACAAACAATGGGATACAGCCTTTCTTTTGAAGTCAAGGTAATAGAAATACCCATGTAAAGCTCACTTGATATAAACAATTAAAACAACATGCAAAATATTAAGGAATCAGATTGATATAAACTGTCTTCATTATAGTTAACTCTTTTAACTATCACCATTTTCCATTTTAGTAACAACACTGAAATAATGGTATAGAAATGACATAAGCCATCCTGTGCTTAAAATTAACACATTTAAAATACTTTAACTGCATAATATTAAAATTAATGTGTATGTTAATTTATTTTTTTTAAAGGAGATAAATCTGGTGCATAATAAAACAAACTGTTTCAAAGCAAATTACTTTAAAGGCAAAGTAAAAAATATTCATTTAGGCTACATTTTTACAGCTTCCCCAAAACATGCATTAGTTAAACTCCTTACGGTAATTTTTCACAAAGATTTAATAATTATCTCTAAGACAGCATATACACACAGATGCACATTCATACTTGCATGCAATAGAGCCTATAATTATTCTTATAATTACTTTTTGCCAATGTTGAGAACAGCACTTAATACTTAAGTTATATCTACAAATATCCTTAAGTCCCGGTCTTGTTCATTTTTTCATAGTGTATAATTAATCAAACTGGTGATATACAGAATATTCTACTTTGAATCGCACAAAAGTGTTATATTCCCAGTCTGTTCAAATAATTGATATTTTTAGAGATCTTTGTGCATTTAAGATCCGATGTCGACTACTAATTACACAGAATTACTGTGATTCCCTTTAACATTTGATTCGTGAACTTTTGAAATGACAACTCATGATAAGAATTATTATTCTTCAGTTTTTTTAGGGCAAAAATACCATGTAAAGTTTAGTATTATAATGATGTTACTGTGCCTCGTGTCAGTTAAAACACAGCTAACCACAGGTCAGAGTAGTTAAAGTCTAAGGAAGGAACAGCATGTTAACTGTATCGTTCCGGGAATAAGTACCGGGGGCACCATCATGCAAACACTTCTCTGAAACGTAATTTCTGCTTTCTTTAGGTGAGGGTGGAAGAAGAGTCGATAAGGTAGATGAGGTGTAACAAAAGGGAGGTGGAGGATTTATAACCTGTGAAACATGAAGAGATAAGCATGTGTGAGGAAATTATAACACGCCATAAAACTGATACTTTTGCTAAAGCCAAGGCTTTTTGTATTCTAGTCCCAAGTTCATCATGTGAAGGAGTTGTGAGGAGCAGGACAGAACTGTGAGAGGTAAGAACTGCAGTGACTGTTTTATTAAAAATGCTCTGTAATTAAGCTCTGAATAATTGCTTTCAACTTGGATTTTGAAGTCTGATACTTCTGTGTCAGGCATGAAGGACTTGTGTGCCTGAAAGTCTGTCTAACTTTTCCAGGTGTCAAGCTAGCTTAATAGAACATACAAACTTCCGTCTAGAAAATCCATACTGGTATTTTAATTTTAGGACCAATATTGTCAGAGATGCCTTTTCTGTCAATATTTCTGCCTGGATTTTCATATGAATGAACCAAAATATTAAAAAAAAAATAATAATTTCCATGTACAATCTTACTGCAATCTAATGTGCACTCCATTTGTATTCTGTTAGATTAGAACAAATATAGATAAATTCTGAAATACACAGTCGTCAAAACTCAAAGCAGAGAATAAAAAGACTCCAAAGCAGAATGTTTTAAATGTATGTTCCAGTTCACTGCATTAAGAGATAGAAAGGTACATGAAGAAAGAGCTCATGGATGATAACTGAGCTGCAGTGACTCTTCCAGCATTACTGATTTATCTAGCTTTTTTTCTCTATCATGTTCAGGACTTTGAAAAACAAACAAACAAACATAAAAACCTAAGAAGATACTTAAGATCTTTACATCACATGGTCTAACTAGAAGAGAAGGCACTGTGACTGTTGACAATTCTTTACAGTAACTAAAGATGTAAAGCCAAATATCCATCAGAACACGCCAGAGAGCACTGCATACAAGGATCCATTGCAACCAACATTTCAATGTATAGTGTTTTTAAAATTTGTTATATTCTGGTTACATGCATGATGTAGGAAATACACTTTACATGGAATAATGATGGAAGGAACGTGTCTGTTGAAATAGGAACAACTTCTGAACAACTTCAGGGATTTTTCCCACCTTGAAAAGATAACACTTATAGGAATAGATTGTTTTTCCACTGCTCTAGATACTTCATTTCATGTTCACCTTGACTATCACATGCAGCGATAATGAAGTCCTACAGAACAATAGGTCAAGACCTGTTCCACCACAAAAATGAGACAATCTTGAAAGTCTAACTTAGGGACATCTTTCATATGGAAATTGTAAGTCTGGCCTCAGAATTTTGTGTTTTAATTTGAAAAAATATAGAAGTTGAGAAGCTGTATCTGCAACTTAATTAAACGATCTAGAAAAAGGAAAAGGAAAGGGGAATTTAGACTCAACAGCCGTGCACGAAACCAAAGTTCCACATTTGAAGTAAACATGAACTTAATCCATGAAATGGTTCATATATTCAAATGATGTACACAAAAAAGTCATTTAGCCTATGCTCCATTTCACAACATTATGCACTAATGTAAACTTCTATCTGTTCTGGCTCTTGGACAATTAACCAATACTTCCATTAATACAATTTTTTCACCTTCCTCTGTTAGTAAATTAAGAATGAACAAATAGGTGAAATTAAAATAAAGACATTGTAAAACTTCGGTAGATGGTCTAATTATTAGACCTGGAAAAAAAATAAAATAAGGTCAGATATATCCCAAACTAAACTTCCTGGGCTGTGTTGATTATGCACGCTTAAACCCTAGAGAATTATTACTTCCTTCAGTATCATAAAAACTGTAATTGAATTTCTTCTTGGATAAAACTATTATAGACTCCCACACTGGGGTTATGTATGTTCTGAAGGAAAAGACATGGATATTGAGTAGACATGGAGACTAACTTTTTTTGTCTATCTTCTTTTACACTTTTTTGAGGAACACTTTTTTACTGAGGTAGCCTCAGGCAACAAATACAAAAGACAGTTGAGGAAATAGTTGTGTAGATGCACACATTTTTATGTATAACATTTTTACTAGAAAAAAAATGGGAAAGATCAAATACTGTGATATTTGATGCAGGATGTTGGAAAATGTAGATTCATAATAAATTTTCACATTTTCTATATTTTGTATCAAGTGAAGTTTAGATATATACTGCAGAGAACCATGACTGCACAGATCCAAGCATGAACTATTTTTTGCTCCATCCTTGGAGGTGTTCAAGGTCAATTAGATGAGGCTTTGAGCAACCTGATTCAGTGAAACGTGTCCCTGACAATGGAAAAGGGGTTAGAACTGGATAGGCTCTAAGGTCCCTTTCAAATCAAATCATTCTATGATTCTATTTTAAAGACATTTTTATGTGCTCTATAGTAAATGGGCGGAAAAAAAACCTATGGGTATCTTCAAATGCAGTATATACTTAATTATTGACTAATCACCAGTTGCATTACAAAATATCAGGTACTCTGATTTTTTATTAAATATAACTACAGTTATTTATCTTTTCAGAGGGGACAAAAAAAATCCTAATGACACTTCTTTCAGATTAGACTTTTAATATGAAATGCGCCCTCCACCAGGGAAAGGTAGATGGTAAGAAACTCTGTCATTTTCCTAGTACAAATATTTAGCAGAAAAGCACAGTATGTATTTTCTTCTCATTTGGAAAACAAAAATTCCAGAGAATGTGGTAAGAAAAGGACAAATATACCAACAATAAGTCCTAGTGTCTTCTGTCTAAAAGAGAAATATTAAACCCTTAAACATGGAGGCTAAAACTGTCACGCGTTTATTCTACATATTGGACTTCCTAGAAGTTGAAAAAAAAATTAAAGCAAATTTGTCCAAATCTTGCTATGTGGAACATGGTAAATCTAGTTCATAATATGAAGGCAATTCATAGGTGAGTGACTCTGAAATAGGTGTGGGACTTGTATAATGTGGAATGAATTACCCTATGGAGCTGCCATTTCTCTCTGCTAACAGTACGGGGAGCGTATGAGTACTTTTAACTATAGATCTAATGTCAACCTTAAAACACAAATAATGTTAGGTGAGATAAATTTTGTCCATAATTTTTAAGTACTGATTGGCTACTTCTGCAAAATAACATAATGTTAAAATAGGATAAAGAAGTACTTGAGAGGATGAAATTATTAGAGAGGCAATATAGAGATAAGTGCCTACTGGCAGAATCCTACTGCTTTCTACTGTGTTGATACCAGTAGAGAATTCAGTCTAGTGTCGACAAACAGCCCTTCTAGATGATGAGAATTAGTGATAAGAAAACTTTCATAGCAAATAACATAAATAGAAAATGAGAGATAACTTAAAGAAAACCAGACTCCGAATCAGCGCCTTCACATCAAGATTTGATAAACAGCTTTCACAGATCATCTCTGCATGCTGAAGTTGTGTCTCTAATGATGGTATACACTAGATTATCCAAATATCCACCCCTTTCTTTCTCAAACAATGTAATAATTACAGGATATTATTTCCACTATTCAGTCATGAAGGGCTGGAAGACAATCTAGGTTTGTATTCAAGTGAGACGAATGACATTCTTAAAGAAAGTTTTTACAGCAGAATTTCTTCCTACCCTGCATTTTGCCTACTAAATTCAATAGGCATACACCACTATTTCACTGCTTTATTTAATTTTGTTTTTGTGTACACATATAAACAAATACATACCACACAGAGAAACACTCAGTTAATAACCTCCAACAAGCCAAGGAGAAAATCTGGAGGAGGGGAATTGTAACCTAACTTACAGTTCAATTCAGAAAGCAAAATATCATCATAATGATTAATACAGACATAAAGAAATTGAAATATTGAGTATTAAAGTCAATGTGTGAATGAAAGAAAATTAAAAGGCACAGAGAAGGGAGAAACAACATGTTCAAAAGTAAATTTGAAAAAAATATATATAAATTAAAAGTCATTGACACACAGAGCAATAGATCCATAAAGTTATTTTAGACACAAATCTTTATAGGATTAAGTTTTCCTACAAACAGCGTGTAAGACAAGATATTTCTAGACAAGATCTTCTGTAACTCTGCTTTTAAAAGCCTGGCTAGATTGAATGGACAGGCAGAAAAACTAAATATAGACGTGAAGGGAATGGATGAATTTTTCATCCCTTTCAGATACTTGATGCATCTCTTGTTTTTTTTCTTATTCTCTAGACGGTGGTAGAAATAACAGTCACACTAAGGATAAAACAATGATAACTGTGTGCTCCTCTTCAACTCTTTAAAAAATATGCCATGGTCCTCTGACCTACAGTGCTACCTTTACAATTCATGTTCAAATAATCATAGAATCATTAAGGTTGGAAAGATCTCTAAGATCATCTGGTCCAATCACCAGCCTAACATCACTGTTCCCACTAAACCATGGCCCACAGTGTCACAGCTGCATGGTTTTTTAACTCCTAAAGTGATGGTGACTCCACTGCTTCCCTGGACAGCCTCTCCCACGGCTTCACCGCTATTTCAGCGAAGAAAGTTTTCCTAATATCCAATCTGAACCTCCCCTGGTACAACTTGAGGCCATTTCCTCTCATCCTGTCACTTGTTACTTGGGAGAAATAAGCCTGTGTCCAAGTCCTTTTCTGATTCACTCCTATTCATAAAATAATCTCCATTGTGGAAATGTAACTTAGATCTTTTTCTCCCGTCAAACCTAAGTTAGCTCAAGCACAGGATGGTGATGTTGTATCTAAAGAGTACAAGAAACTACTTGGATGCTGTGCAGTAACACCTTCATTCTTCTCTAGCATAGCATGATTTATTGGCCTGCAAAACATCAGGAATCCTTGCACATAATACAGAATCCTTTTCAAACAACTGTAAGACTACTATGGCTCTAAAACACCATCACAAGTCAAAACTGTAAACTATATTTTTAAAAAAATTTTTAAACATAGGAAATCTCCAACTTAATGCATTGTTTATGAACCTACACAAATCAGTTGCCCACACAAATGTATTTCACTCCTCAGTACTGTATATTTTTGAGGAAACATGGTTCCACAAAAAATATCACATTTTAAAAAATAATAATGACTCATTCAACACAGCAAAATTGAAGTGCTATCTCTTCTCAAAAGACAGCCTAAAAGACACCTCTTCAAATGCACAAGGCCCAAATGATGTTTCAATTGTTGCCAAAATGGAATTAGTGGTGCAAGTTTAAATCTGCTGGTGTTGGCACTCTACTGTCATATCGCTCTGTCAAACTGTGGCTAAACTGATGAAGCAACTAGGATTTCTTCCAGGGTTCTTATATCCAGGAAAATGCCTAGCCATTACCAACAAACAGCTAATTTTTGAGTCACATTTCTGTTATTTTGGAAGCTATGGGATGGCAATTTGAAAATATTTATGTTATAGAAAGACTGTTAAAAGAAAACTTTCCTGGAGGATGAAGTCAGAATCACAGAGTCAATGCTACTGTGTCAGGGTAAACTTCACTTTCTAAAGCTGTCTGATGAACCTGAGAACATCTCACTGAGGTGAAAAGGTCACTTCACAGCAGTTATCAGAAAGTGCAGAGGGTGGCACTGAACTCTTTCCCACATGAAGAGTTAAAACAAAAATAATCTCTGAAATTCAAGAAACGCAATGTTCCAGTACCCACCAGTCAGCACTGCAAGGTCTCAGCTCCCTCTAGTGAACCTCAGACAGAGCACTGCTAGAACAGACACCACCCGTATCTTCTTAAACTGCGCAAAAGTTTCTGTTAGTGCAGCTAAAGGAAATATCAGTAACGCCTGGCTTGCATGAAGCCACTTCAACTCCACACAACGTGCCAACTTGAAACCACCTCTTCACTGACCCTTCACTCAGGGAATCCTTCTGCAGCATCATGTGCACCTACCGCGGTGCTGCTATAGAGCACGTGTAGACCCTGAACTGTACAACAAGAACAGGTTGTGGCGCTCCTAGGTTTGCACAGTCCACACAAGTTAGCACTGAAGGAAATCACCTACATTTTCAAAACAGAGATGCTCACAGACTGGACAGAAACAACCTTAGGAAAGTGCACAAAAATGGAAGGGGAAACAACCCTGTGGAACACAAAATAACTGCTAAAGTGGCATCCTTAGGTAGTCAATCCCGTATCTATTACAACATGCCTCTGCTGGAAATATGATTGCATTAAACCCCCCACTGGCTCCTTACAGCCTAAAGGAGAAAATTAACAGTTGGGTGATAAGACTGCAAGCATCTAACTCTGTTGAGTCTGTATATCTTGCTCTTCTGATCTAAGCAAGTGGTATCAGATGTTGTGGAAGCATACACCAGTGTCAAAATGTTATAGTTATTTAAACATGTAGGCAGTTAATAACCTTGTACTTAACTCTTCTAAAATATACATTGTTCCAATTAGTTTAATTTACAAAGCTATCTAGACCACTTAGCATAACTGACCTTTTATTATTTATCAATATGCAATTTGGTTACTGTTGCAGACTATTAAACAACATAAAATTCCAAAGTAATCAAATCAAATCAGAAAAAAAGAAGAGCTTCTCAGGGGCAGGGAGCTCCCTTAAGAGTGGTCACAGAACAAATTATTCCAGCTTTTCGTCTTCAGTGGCAGGACTTTGGTTTTACTATAAATTAAACAGACCGGAGTTCAGAAGTAATGTTACTTCATACAGAAATCTAAAAAATGGTACTGCATCACACCAAATGTATTTAAAGACTATCTGAGATTCAAGTTAAAATATCTGAAGGAATTGAAAGGGAATATATATATATTGAACTATTTTCTTTTTTTAAAGACACTAATAGCTGTCTTGTTTTTGCAAAACATCACATTTAAACCTAAAATCAAAATATAATCTTATTTTCTGGACAGTGAATTAGTTGTCTGAGCAACTGTCAGCTCATCAAAAATGGACCTTGATTTTATATTACTAACAGAAAATCAGATACATACACATTATACAGTTAATCTGGTAAACACAAACCCTGGAAAACACTATATCGCTCAAATTAGCGGTGTTTAAAATTCAGTCCTTCAGGCACCTAATACAAAATCTTAATTACTGATTACAGAAATGAGAAAATAATCATTTTTGACAGTTATATGAACTAAGGAATAAATATGTTCAGAACTGACTTATTATTTTTTCCTCCATTTTAAAGTAACTCAATTTTCTTTAGACATGGATTAGAAACAGGATTAATCTAAACAAGCCAAGTAAATACTAATGTTGTAGTATCTGGCAACTGAAATATCAGCTGAAGAATACTGTTGTTTATTTTTTGAAAACACTGATTTTTAAAAACAATTGTTTTTATGTACAGTATTCAGTGAGAATTTAATAGCACAAAGAAATTGCACCCCCAAAGAAAAGCAGAATTCTTGATTCTGAAGTTTATATATAAAGATAAATGTTCTGTTTTCTGTCCTGCACGTGAGATATGTTTCACCTTTCTGAAATAAGTAACTAACTAAATAAATAAATAAATATAAACTGAACTATTGGACTACTCTAGAACCTCACATGATAGCTATGGCATTTAAAGTTCATGGATGTGTGTATGTGTAGAAATACATGTAGCAGGGAAAATGTGCTGCTAAAAAGCACGAGATTTTTTTCAAAATCAACTAATTGTTTATCTTCTGAAGTATAGAGTAGAGCTGGTTTTGCCAGACAATCTATTAGTTAACCCACTGGTTGGTCTCCAGTCTAATAAAAATGATAATAAAATTTTTATAGGGCTACAAAAGCTGAATTTTTAAAATCTATACAATGTTTTGTTCATTTTAGAAATCAAATACTTGGTTAGAAAAGGCAAAACACGCACTGAATTTTGCATAAAGATCATGCCATTCAAAATAATGTATGTAAAACTCATTGGTGAGATGCCAAGAAAAGGGCAAAGCATTTTCTTAAACATGAAGAGAGTAATTTCCCAAAGTTTATTGTTATAAATGTAGAGCGTGCCATAAAGCTGTTGGAACTGTGGAATAAAAATTTTGTATTTGCAATGGCACTTTCCTTGATTACTGTGGATTAGCATATTTATGAGGTTACTCAGCCTCAGGTTTAAACCCACAAATCAAAGGTTTGTATCAGCATGGGTAATGGATTACACAGAAGTCTATGGCCTACAATATCCCAAAGGTATCTGTCTTTCAGAAGATTTATGCATATAATACCACTTTGTAGAAATTACATTTTCTGATCTTTCGCGCGGTGCTTGGTGACTCGTCTCTCTAATGTGTAAAGCAACAAAAAAGCAGCATTCCCATTCAGAAAAGAAATTCATTGATGTATCTTCTCGTTCCCCTCACCTATTGAAAAGGCCACGAAAGACAGAGGCTTTAATTCCTTCATGTAAATAGCACTACTACAATGGGAGTAGAATTCCCTGTGAGCATATTTGATGCAATTAAACTTCTGAAAAGAGGACGGAATCTGTATTCTGGCAGCTCTTCAGATAGAAAATACTTTAATATTTTTCATCCTATAAACAGCACTGCCAGAATAAACCCAGAACTAAAAGAATAGTCTCACTTTATTCTCCAAAGGTGGATGCTGACTACATTACTATTAATGGTAAATACCTACTGACTTCCTGTTGGCTTCAGAAAGACCAGGATTTCCGAGCAGAATGCTAGGAAAAGAAATTGAAATGCTTAGACCTGCCTCACATGGAAGTCTGACCAGCCAAAAGATGTCAAGAAGGTAGCAGAATGGCTTTTTCAAGACTCTGGGTACCCAAGTGAAAGTTTTTTACAATAATTGTGAAATGATGATATAGAAACATCATTTAACTGTACAGAGAAAATGTCAATCACCTGTATTATTTCAGATTTTTACTTAAGATCCACATCTATAGGTAAGAGAAGCTATAGTACACAGAGAAGGGTACAGAAGTCAGTTACATGAGTGTGCATGAGGGAGAAGAGGACACATAATAACCCTTATCATATAGAATCATAGAATAGTTTGGGTTGGGACCTTAAAGAACATCTAGTTCCAATTCCCCTGCCACAGGTAGGGACACGTCCAACTAGATCAAGCTGCCCAGGGCCCCAGAATGTACGAGTTAAAAATAAAACTGATTAAGCTTTCTGTATTATACGTATATTCCACTGAAGGAAAAGTGTGGGTCTGCATGAAAGGGATGATGTGAAAGGACAAGACTATTCTAACATAACTGCTTCTGAAAAATCAACAGGTCACACAAAAGGGAAAACATTAATTGCTTCAAATAAAGTGTAAATGGTTAAATGATCTAAAAAAAAACCCAGCATGCCAAGAAGGAAAATATATCACATATAAGGAAGAAAATTAGTTTAGTGTAGTGTTCTTCCTTGAAGAGGAGGTGATCAAAATCTCAAAAGCAACAACTGGGACTTTCACAAGCTAAAATGAAAATTAAATGATGAGAATTACCAGAACACATTGTGACCAAATTTTGTTAAGTTAATTTTTGCTCTGTTTAATTTTTATTCCTCATGTGAAACTCCTATTATATTGCAAGCTGTAATAAATTTGAAAAAAAATAAAAGCAGAGAAAACTGACAGCTCTAGATTTCACTGAACCTTGTAACATCCTGTAGGCAGGGTGATATATCATTGATATATCATATATATCACATCACTAACTAATACACTGTCAGACCCAGGAAAGTATTTGTAAAAGATGCAGAGAAATGTGTAACGCTAGTAACAGGAGCCCTTGATATCATAATTTTTTAATACGTTGCACTAAGTAGGCACAGAAAGGTGGATGAGTAATGGGTTTCAGGCAGCTTCAGAATGATGTAAACCAGAATGAAGAGCAGAACCTGCTCAAGTGAAATCAATTTCCAAGAAACTAGGTTAGATATTCTAGCATTTTGGCACTGAACTATGAACACAATGAACTACATCGATAGGTACTGGCAACAGTCATTTCCATGAAACAGCACTGTTCGTAACAAAAGCTCTGTCACTGAAATGTAGAAATGAGAGTGTATCATACAAGACATCAACTAGAACTGTGATCTTGAAGGCTGTTCAGAATGGGCTGCTCCCACCTCATGGACAAACTGCAAGGCACTTCATTCACATTCACTTTAGTCCATAAAGGCCATGATTATTTAGAAGTAAAAAGTAATGAAAAGTTGTCAGCACTGAGAGTACCTTTTCCCCCTCACTTTTTAAAAGCTGTGTGCCCAAGTATATTTTCCAGAAGCTCTAATTGTTTAATTAGGCATGTGCAAATGAAGAGCAACCATTCTGGCGTTGAACAGCTTTAAATCCAAATCTAAAGAACATAAACAATTTTTCTGCTAGAGCACTTATTGCTTTCAGAAAGCAAAGGAAAATACTTTTCAACAGCCCTACCTAATTATAAGGCTGCCCCAAACTCTGTTGAGATATAGGTAGTGCGTTTTCCCTTCATGTTGAATATTTCATACCAGCTTATGGTAGAAATATTAAGATAATGCTTTGGGGGGCACTTGTTCTGCTACCTAGATTATTTTCATTTGAGTGGGAGCAGAGAGGGTGTCTGCAGAGAAGAATTTGATCCTGAAATAACAAATAACATAATCTGGACAAAGCAAGTATATGAGTCAGGGCAAAGATCCTGCACAAAAGAAAAAAAGAAACATTCAGAAAGATAATAAATTCCATTTCTGTTACACAGGCATAGACTTTGGAATTCTAACTTTGGAACACCTCATTTGCTGCACCGCATCTATAGAGTGGGGTAGTTAGGCAATGAGTAAGAAACCTATTTGGAAGATTAAGTCAAGTAAAGCTTGGGTATCTTCCAGCCTTCCTCTATGCTTCAGTAAAATAATTTCTACTTTTACCTAGGGACATTTTTCAGAAGAGCAATACCATAACTTCTAGGAAATCCCTTAACAAAACTTTGTCTGTCAAGAATCAAAGCTACAGAATGCAGCTTTGCTTGTCCTGCATGAATAATTTTGGACTCAAAGACTGATTTTAAACACACTGCATGGAAAATCAAGGGTCTTAAAAATTCAGCGCCTACAAGATTCGTAACAAGAGAAGAAGAGAGATGGGTTTAAATACACCAACTGAAGGAATGACATCTACACAATACATACATTAGCAGACATCACAGAAGGGAATGGAAGAAAATACTTATTAAAGCATCGATTATTCACATTACTTTTAGATAGAACATTAGGATGAAGTATCAGGCTTTGTCCAGAAACCTAGGAAGTATGACCTTGCTGCTTTCTCCCATACCTATAGGCATTTTTCTTGCCAACAGCCATGTGTAACAAGTGTCCTCAGAGTATCCCAGCAAAGATTTTCAGTATGCTTTCTGGGACAAGAATACTGCAGAAAGATCTCTTCAACAGAATGCATTGACCACACTCAAAAAGAAGGGTGGGTTTTTTCCCCATCAGTGGTTACAGTGATTCCCAAGATCATTCCACTATACCTTACACCCTTTTGTCCAATGAGAACTTACAGTTTTCACTGAGACAAAAACATACTTACAAAAAATTAAAAAAAGAAAATATTTTTTGTATTTATTATCACTGAGAACTAATGCTTAATTGCTTTTGAGCTGCAAGTGACTTAGTGCAGATTTATGTTGTTTACTGAAATCATGACTTAATCTGTTGGGAAATAGTTCAATGAAAATAAACCATGTGACCATATTCAAAGGTTACAGAAGATTTTCACAAATGAGATGTTCTACACAGCAACACCCTTCAGTGCATTCTCAATAATCATTTAAAAAAATAAATAAATGGTAAGTTAAAGTGTTTCATGCACTGTCTTTTCAAACGTGAACCTAAATAAGATCAAATTGAAATACAGGAAATTACATTGAAACATGAGCTTATTTTTACTGCAAGGATAATTGAAGACTGAAACAGGCGGCTTAGATAGGTTGGATACTGATTCTCCATCCCTGGACACACTCAAAACCTTACTGAACAAAGCCCTGGACAACTTGCTTTAACTGATCCTGCTTTGAGGGGTCAGAATCTCCAGGTGATCCCTTCCAACCACAATCGTCCTGTGAATCTGATTAGGATGATTATTCCCCTTCCCACAGGTTGTTAGTATGGCCTCTGTGTGATGAACAGGAGACAAGACAGAAAAAGGATTTCTGAGATATTTAATTTTCTCTCCACTCTTTCAAAGCCGACAAATGCAGAGACATCTGCATTAGAAGTGCTGATTTCAAACAACAAATACTACGTAATCCAAACCAAACTTAACCTTTCCCAGGTATTTTACCAAAGACACCTATGCTTTATTCAGTTTCAAAGTAGTTTCATAAAATAAGAGACACCTTGCAAATGTCTATTGATATTGCCCCCCTCTCCAAAAGTACCGACTGATATTTTTATTAGAAATAGAATGACTACTCAAAGCTTTTATATAATGAATTTCCTGAAAAAACATTCCCAGGTTCTGGCAATAACAATAAATGTTCATACTATATAACCAATATACATTAATTGCTACTGCAGAAGCCCCAGTGTAATGCTTATAAAGAGGAGTTCAATGTTTTTTTCATTATTGGTGTGAAGAATTGCATTGTCAAGTGATATCTACCCAACAGCTCAAGCTTCATACAATACCAGTCATTCACCTAAAGTGTTAAAATAGTTTTTCCTAATTGACATGCTGGAAATCTGATCACACTTTCCGACAATTAATTGAGCCCACATAGCTGATGGCCCCCTTTTGGCCCCTTCTGCTGTTCCTTGATTAGAGACTTATTAGACTGCTTATTATCAAACTGTTGCAATTTAGAACATTTATAACAACTGTGTGCAGTAATTAAATGTTAAACATGTCCTTTACATGAATTAGGTGAATGTGATGACAGGAATAATTTTACATAGAGAAAAGGTATAACGTCCAAATCTATGTGATATAGGAAAACAGGAATGTGGTGAACAGAACAGGGTGAACAGATCTTGTCTCCTACTGTGAAAGGCATTCCATTATGATGGCTAGCTTACCAAGGTCTACAGAACACTCAAGACTCATGCTGCAACTCAGACACAAGCTGTATTTCATAGAAAAGAATCACAGAATTGTTCAGTTTGGAAAAGATCTTTAAGATCAAGTCAAACCCTTAACTTAGCACTGCCAAATCCACCACTAAACCATGTCCTTAAGCACCATGTCTACACGTCATTTAAATACCTACAGGGATGGTGTCTCCACCACTGTCCTGCCAGCTCCTCATAATCCTTGTGTTCCAGATCGTTCCCCAGCTTCATTGCCCTTCTCTGTCCAGTTCTTATACAAGCCAGGATGTCATTGGCCTTCTTGGCCACTTGGGCACACTGCTAGCTCATGTTTAGCTGTTCTTGACCAGTACCCCCAGGTCCTTTCTTGCCAGACAGCTTTCTAGCTACACTAGCTCTCCCACTCTCTGATCCCTCATCCTACTCACCTCCTCTCAGAGCTCTGTCATCAAGCAGGGGAATTCTTCTTTGGTGCATGTCCCACAGGTGTGCTCACTGCTGCCATCCGATACCAGCATAAGAGCAGGGCACAGCCAGGTGCCTGGGTGGCAGTGTGTTACCACCAAGGCTCAGTCTGCAAGCTGCATCAGTCATGGTGGGTGCAGAACACGCATGACGTCTTTCTGCCAGGTGGACACCATAGCTCCCTGGTCGAGCTGACAGGGTTCCCTGTGTGCCTTTTTGCTCAAAACATGTCATGACCTGTTTACCTGATCTGTTTGCAGTGCTCTTGGTCATTCACAGTCCCTATGCTATTTTTTGTAGATGTGAGAGTGGCCGTAGCAGCTCTGGCAATGTCAACACTTCATCAGGGTCTTCTGTGAGAGCTGCCAGCTCCTGGTGGGTGTCTCTGCTCCCCTTGTGGAAGGACCCTGTGTGCTAAGATCTGCTGCTCTGCTCTGGATTGGGCTGGCTTTGGAGCAGCTCCCCTCAGCAACTGACTGGTATTCAAAATAAAATCTTACATGGGAACGAAAAACCTCAGCAATTAAAGAGAGAGGGAGAGAAGATACCTGATAGATATCCTTGGAGATACTGGAAATCACCTGGACAGAGTCTGGGACAAATTGTTCTAGCTGACCCTGCTTGAGCAGGGGGATTGGACAAGATCACCTCCAGAAGTGCCTTGCAACCACAGCTACTGTGTGATTCTAAGATACCAATAAAATTAAGAGACAAGAGCTGAAACTGCTGTAGTCAGACTATCTTTCCCTACCCTGATTAGTAGTATGCATAAAATCTTAGCTAGAGCATTAAAATTCTTTGCTCTTAATTTAGAAACTCAATAGCTGCAAAATTCAATACCAAATGGTAATGAAAAATAATATAGATTGATATCTGCTATACACACAGGTTGCTTGAAATGTCCTAGGTATCAATATCTCTACAACTGGATCTGCCAGAAAATCTATTAAGGTGGCTGTGGCCTGCATAAGCTTCCATAAAGCTACTACATTAGAATCCAAAACCAGGAGTTGAAGATAAATGCAATGGCAGTCACCAGCATGCTCTTCACATGAGCAATTTGCACAACTACCCCTGGTGATTTTTAGTTCTTGCATTCAATCAAATTCAGAAGTTTAACAAAGCAGAAGAAAACAAGAAACCTTTTACATGTCTGCATTTGTACTGTACCAAACCTAGCTAAAATGTCTCATTACTAATAAGAGGAGTCTTAATTTCATCACCATCAGTATTTGAAAATGTCTTAGAATCTTAGAACAGTTTGAGTTGGAAGGGGCCTTAAAGATCATCTAGTTCCAATCCCCCTGCCACGGGCAGGGACACTTCCCACTCAATCAGGTTGCTCCAAGCCCCATCCAACCTGGCCTTGAACACCTCCAGGGATGGAGCAGCCACCACTTCCCTGGCTTTATATATATTATTCAATTAAACGTGTAAGGGAGAAGCTCACTCTTTTATAAAGAATAAAGATAATAGCTACATAAACGTTACAATATTTAACTTGTTGAAAGAGAAATTACACTATTTTTTTTAAAGTCTCTTCCAATGCTGCACTTATATGTCATATAACAGAGCTTGGTTTAAAATATAAGTATCCATAAAAGGTGCTATGATAATATCTTGTGCTAATGGTGCCATTATCAAGCTATAAAATGACGCCATTATTTTGCCCAACTGTGTGGCATCATGCCCAAGGCCGTTGTTCCAGCTTGGAAGAACAACTCGTAGTAATATGGCATATCATGAAATTTCCCTAAATAAAAAGTGGTTTCATAAATGCAGAGCATTTATGCAAGCCATGCTATTGTATTATAAAACAGTCTCCTGATTTATATCTCAGAGTAGGAAATCATGTCAAAAAGTCCCTTCCTAAGATTCAAAAAAAAAATGAAATGTATATGTTGAAAGCTAACTAAAATGGAAAAATAGATGATATAGATCTCATCCTCAAAACCTGTTATAAAAATAATTTCCCACACATTCTGTAAGTAAGTCAGCTGTCAGAACGTGGAGTGATAAACCATTAACAGATCAGTGGTCAAAAGGTAAAATTCCTTAAAACGCAAAAGAAAGAGTTTAATGCATATATAACTGATTATAAATACAGCTAAATATGACATCTGCAACATATCTCCTACATCTTGAATCTTGTCTGTTTTACATACACAAACCATAAACCCTCTTCCTTCAAGAATTCTTGGGAGTCAGTGAGTCCCAACTTTGTGTCTCAAGCTCAAGAAAAGATGAGCTGAAAGACCTGTAATGGCATCTTAACACATTCTTTATTAATGTCTGGTCAGCTACCAGTTCTGTACTTCAAGCATGAAAGCAAAAGTACATTCCTCTTCATGCTCACAAATTGAAACTGCAAAGGGAAGAATAATTCTTGGCAACGCTCTCACATAAGAAGCAAATCTAAATTATGACATCAGTTGCAGATTGACTCAATAGTAAATTACCAAATCCAATTTACTCAGGACCTTGTAATTTAGTTTCAATCTAATTTAATTCAATTTTAGCTGTGATATATAAATGTTGATTAGTAGACTATTGCATAAGAATATAAAGTACTTAAGTTTCTTAAGTTACTACTGTTTCAGCTACTGCACTTTTATTTCTTTTTTTTGTTCTTTCAAAGACAAAACAGGTGTTAGGAACCATAAAAATAAAACGTTAAAAAAATTAAGTTGGAGTCTATGCCAATTAACTCTACAGCATAATTTTCTGGCATGCCAAAAAAATACCTTCCTGTGCTCCAGTCCCTTCCCCAGCTCAATTCCCCTTCTCTGGACACACTCCAGCACCTCAATGTCCTTCTTGCAAAGAGGGACAAAAAAAACAAACACAAGTTTAGAGGTGCAACCTCACCAGCACCAAGTACAAGGCAGGGTCACCTCCCTACTCCTGCTGGTCACACCATTTTTGATACAAACCAGAACACTGTTGGCTTTCTTGGCCACCCAGGCACACTGCTAGCTTATGTTCAGCCAGCGTCAACTGGTATCCTCAGGTCCTTTTCCCCAAGGTAGCTTTCCGGCTGCTCTTCCCCAAGCCTGAAGCATCGCACAGGGTTGTTGCAATCAAAGTGCAGAATCCAGCACTCAGTCTTGTTGAACCCCATATACAATTGGCCTCAGAAAATATATTGCAGTCCTTATCCTGCAATAGTACCACGAGGTACTACAGGATAATAGTGCATTATACTTCTGCATAAGCTTCAGAACGGTGACCCAGTGACCTCCCACTGACACAGTTTTTTATACAAGTACTAAAATGCACAGTCCAAACTGTATCCAGAGTCTTTATAACTAATCTGCTTGAAAACACAATACAGTGTGCAGCTTGCCTGTTCAGAAACAGATAAAAAGGATTCTTTTAAGAGAGATGATCTTCAGAGGCTTGCCACTGAAACCACCCTTGGGAACTCGCTGCAATCAAGTGGGCTTTCCCAAGCTTGCTGCTTGCCAGAGGGCCTTCTGGTTATCCAGAGACAATGAAAGAGCCTCTTGTTCCTCCCAGATCCAGGAGACCAGACAGTAAGAATTTGCTCCCTGGACAGTAAGAATTTGTTTGAACTTTGAGATCTCCAGGGAGTTACTCACAGTGAGCTTACAGAGTTCTGTCATCATTTGCTTTTGAGATCTTCTAATACCACCAAGCAAAAATACAATGAAAGGATACTTGAAAGAACACAACACATGCCAAGTTGTCAGGGTTTTTTTCTGCCACAATATTTCATTTACTGGTCTTTATTTCAAGACAGGTGAAGATCAGTAAAATCTAAGCTATGACAAGCTGTATCTAACACATTTTCAAAAATAAAAGTACATTAAAAATCAGGATAAACATATCAGTCATTTGCTATTTACACAGCTGTATTTACACTGAAGTTATATAGGACAGTTAAAATATTTAATCTGGCAATTTAGTTATGATTTTGGTTTGAGATATTCACTAAAAATTAAAAACTGCCGTGATAACATTCAAGATACATGATATGAAATCGCCTTTAGGATACAAAATAATCACAAAATGTATCTACTCAAATAAATATTATACAATTTTAAGATTTTTTTTCAGTTTCTCCACTAAGCGTATTAAACATATGATGCTTAGGGATACAATTCCTTTTGGATTTTTCACTCACAGTTTGACAAAATATTTTGCCCTCAAGCAATGATACATTTTTCTGCAATATATTTGTATAACTTTGAAAACAGCAGCTGTACTTTTTGAAATTTATTTAAAAAATTAAAAAGAGTGAAGGATTTTATTGGAAAAGCAGCAGAGGTAAGGGATAGTTCAGAGGCTGTAACAGGTTGATTCTTATTTTCCCTCTCACCACTTCATTTTTATTGGATAATATAAGATAGTTGGATGTTTTAGGCTGTACAAAATCTGTGCATCTCCTGTTAATTTTTTTTTTACTGCATTCAGA
Organism: Phaenicophaeus curvirostris; assembly: GCF_032191515.1. Taxonomy (NCBI): domain Eukaryota; kingdom Metazoa; phylum Chordata; class Aves; order Cuculiformes; family Cuculidae; genus Phaenicophaeus; species Phaenicophaeus curvirostris. Next base: position 8,799,884 of record NC_091400.1, on the reverse strand, counting down.
TTTTAATCTACTCAAATCTTTTTATATATATCAAGGTTTCACAGAGTGGTTGTGGTTGCAAGGGACCTCTGGAGTTGCCCAAAGCTGCCTATTTAAGCAGGGGCACTCAGAGCATGTTGCCCAGGACCCTGTCCAGATGAGTTTTGAGAATCAACAAGGCCAGATACTGTACAGCCTCCCTGGGCAACCTGTGCCAGTGCTCAGCCCCTACAGTAAAACAATGTTTCCTGATGTTCAGATGGAAACTCCTGTGTGCCAGTGTGTGCCCATTGCCTCTAGTGCTGTCACTGGCCACCACTGAAAACAACCTGGCTCTCTTTGCACCCTCCCTTCAGTTAGTAAATTGATGAGATGCTCCTGACCTTCCTTCTCTTCTCCAATCTGAACAGCCCCAGCTCTCTGTCTTTCCCTCACAGGAGAGAAGCTTCATAGCTCCCCTTCATAGAATCATTTAGGTTGGAAAAGACTGAAGATCCAACCATAAACATAACACCACCAACTCCACCACTAAACCATGCCCCCAAGCAACACATCTACAAGCCTTTTGAATACCTCTAGGGATGGTGATTCCACAACCTTTCATCACCTTCGAGATCCTTCTCCAGACTCTTTCCTGTATTTTTTGTACTACCAGACACAGGACTTTGGATGTGGCCTTACAGTTACTGAGTAGAGAGGAAAAATAACCCCCTTTGACCTGATAGAAACACTGCCTAATTCAGCCCAGGATACCATTTCTTGCCATTGTCACAAGAACATGTTGCTGGCTTATGGCCAGCTTGGTGTCCAACAGAACCCCCAGAGCCTTTCCTACCAAGCTGCTTTCCAGCTGGGCAGTCCCCAGGCATGAACTGCTGCTTAGGGTGTTTCCTTCTCAAGTGCAGAACTTTGCATTTCCCTTTGCTGAACTTCACGATGGTCCCATCAGCCCATTTCTCCAGTCTCTCCAGTCCCTTCTGGATGGCAGCACAATCCCCTGGCATATCAACCACCCCTCCCAGTTTTGAGTCAACGGCAAACCTGTACTGCTCCATCACACAGATGAATACATTAAAACCAAAACATTATTCAACAAATGATGATTTCACTAATAAAGTGTACCACAATGAACAGCCTAGATGGACAGATTTTAATTTAACCTCAGGACAAATAGGATTGTAACAATATGCAGTTCTGACAGTGAAATAATTCTGACTTGTATATAGAAATTAATATGGAAATGTATGGAAAAGAATTATGAAGGAACCTGCAAATATATTCCTAATATATATATACACACATGAGTTTTTATATACATATATAAATGAAAAGTAAATGGCAGGAGGAAAATGTGCCCACCAGGCTACATTCAGCTTTAGGTTTCTGATCTTCCATTCAGTTTCTCTCTTCTCAATTTAGTATCTCCCTATGCCTATCACCAATTTCCTGAAATACTTTATTTCTAATACAACAGAATAGGTTGTGGGAATGTATTAAATAAAATGGAGTTGCATTGTTCTACAAGTCTGAATATTGATGTAGTACTTGCGAAAAATTAATTTCAGGCTTATGGATAAAATCTGGTTTGTAACTGAATTAAATCTGTTTCTGGTGAAAGAAGGATTAGTAAAAAAAACTTACAGAGAATGGATGCTGCTTTGCAGCAAATTGTTACGGTTGTGTGATGAGGGAAAACGGCTTTAAACCTGAAACTAAATTTTAAGGTAATATGAATCTAATTTTTCTGTCAGTCACGTATCCCACAAGATCAGAAAGAAAAAGCATCCTCTGAAACCCCAAGAATGTCCTAGTAGCTTCAGAATCCATTCAGTTTAGCTTTCCCTAACTAAACAAACACTATCATTTTTTCCCTGAGAGAATAAAAGGACCAATAACTCCTTATACCATTTTTGCTATTAACTACACTCATTCCTTCATAAATGATTATGTATCTTGTTTAGCTGATCACAAAGCAAAACTAAGGAGTTCATACCCAAAGCAATTTGTGAGCAATCAACATGTACTATTCAGACTATTCATCACAGCCCCCAACCACAGGAATTATTTCTTTTCATTGAGACAGGAACACTGAGTTAATGACAGGGTTTTTAAAAGAAGGCACCAAAGACACACGAAAAAGTTGCCCTAAACTAACAAAATACTTCCGACTAATTCTAGAGCTAAATTTTCTACAAAAACTGAGCTTAATACATACGGTAATGTTTATTAAAGTGTACGTAGAAGGTTTGCATTACACATTTCTTGAATGAAAGAGTTTCTACATAATTTTAAAGAGGATGATTAAAATAGCTCTTCAAAAGGTAATGGGGAGAAATGGAAAATCCAGGGATCCAATGGTATTTCAAGAGAAGCCAAAAGAGAAGATGTTGTGGCACAGCTACTGTCAATGATGTACCTGCTAACACCATGAAGAGTGATGCTGCTGACGTGACAGACACCATCCAGGACAGCAGCTGGTGAAAGGCTTTTTGGATTCCTGGGAACGTGGAAATAATTTCTTTTTGGTATCTGATCACAATTACTCTTACTAACAGAATAATCCTAATAAATGCCTGTGAGTAACCCTCATTGCTTGTCTGAAAGGGAAAATCTATGAAAAATGGGTAGAAAGAAGGCAAAATTATTGATAACATGGGAACAGGAAAAAGCTTATTTGACAGTAGAAAACAATAAAAGTAGACCTTATGTGATAAAATAGGTTCAGCCTAGAGACGTCAAGAAACAGGAGAAACCCCTACCCTCCTAGCATGCATACAAACAAACACTATTTCATTTCTTCAGAGGAGCTAAGCATGTGATAACTATCACATTAGAAATAGTAGACATGTAACTACAATCACTATAATGATGCTTAAACCAGAGTAATGACCAATATTGTATTTGTAGAGACAAGGGATAAATCAAAGGAAAACAAAACAAACAAAAGGATGTGTTTTACACAAAACTTCTACCAACTTCTACTCAGAATATTAAAGAGAACTTCATTTTGGAAGACAAAATGACTGATGAAGACAGAAAATTCTTTTATTATTTCTGCTTCTGAATAATGGAATGCCTCATTGAGAGAAATAATGTGTACAGATATATGGGACCATATCACTACAAAAATCTGGAATTAGAATATAGAATTTGTATTGGTTAAACTTCACTTTGAAAATTTCCTCGATGACTATAAGATGCCAATAGATCACTCTGACTGCTTTGCAAGATGCAATTCAATGGCACAAATATCTTTAGGCTTGAAATATCTAAAACAAAAAAAAAGAGTATAGCCTTAATTGGATTAAAAATGTGAATTACATTATATAATGTACAACCCTCAAGTATAGAAAAAATAATATTATATATGCTCTTCATCTCAAAGAACTTTGGTTCAGTTGAAGGCTCTTCACAAGGTACTTTATATGCATTTCTCATCAGGTTTCAAAGGAGAAAGAAGGATGAAACAGAGCAACAGTTCAACAGTTTACACTGATAGGCAGCAAACTGTCAACATGCATGAAAACCAAAGCAGCCAAGGACACATGAAGAAGACTATTTTGTTTAAAATTCCTAGAAACACCATGTTCCTTAGCTTATCAAGCGCTTCCTTCAAAGCTGCAGTTTTACTATCCTCAAAAACTTAATTCCACCATTACATAGTTTAATAGTTAAAATGAAACTGATTTCTAACATATTCAAATTTAAAAATGCAATCAATCAAATCATAAGAATCCATATCAATCACCATGATATTTCTTTTCTTTATTTCCATGTCTTTCCTTCACTTCCATTAGCTTCTTCAGTACAAACAATCTCAGTGCATGACCTGAAAGAGTTTCCATTCCAATTCTCCTCTTGAAAAACCTTAGCTCTAACCTCAGAGTTTTTGTTTCTCTTTAGAGTCCTAGCACGCAGTCCAGAATCTCCTTCAAGATGGTCCTTACCTTCACAGAGCAAAGTAACAGCTCAGGGTAGCAAAACTTTTCAAGGCACAACATCTTCCTGCAGTCACAGACTACAAAGTTCTGAAAACAGAACTGTAATGACATTTCTACTTGGAAATGTCTAAGTCATATTTTAAGGGACAGCAGTCTTTCTTGTATGCTACTTATTACTATTTGAGGCACAAGTACAAAAAAGTCTCAACAGCATCAAACATTAAGCAACATCTACACTACTTGAATGTGATAATAGGACCAAACAGAAAAGCTTTGTGATTAAACCCTACAAAAACAGGGAGATAATTTAAAATCACACATTGTTTGACTGAATAATATTCAATAGGTTGAGTTAATCTCCTCCTTTACTCACATGATGAATGAAATGAGGGCTGATCTCTTTTAATAAGAGATGGATGATCACCTTTGTAAGATATAGGAAATACTCCTAGTAGATCTGGAACAGGGTAATTCAGCATACAGACAAGCATGGAGAATATATAAGGAATATTTTGGCTTGTGAAAAATAATCCACTCACAGCTTCTCAGTCACAGCTAGAGATGCTAATTATTATTATTTACTAAAATATGGCATCCCTCAGATCCTTTCATACTCAATTTAGACCAGCGTGCCGTTCACTAATGAATACACAAAACTGCAGTAAAACCATATAGAATGCTCACCTGATTTTACCATGATGACCAAAAGCTTAGTTTCAGTATTACTTGAAGAAAAAGGAGAAAAACCTCTGAAGAACTAACATAGCTTAGAAAAATAAATGCCAAACTCAACTCTTGTATTTTTACCACAAACCAGATTAAGTTAATAGAGTCATACCTTAAAATCCTAGTAGTAACTCTGATTAAGTTTTAGGCTATGATTTATTTTATTTCACTGATAGAAGGGTAAAAAAATAGTTATGCTTATCTGATTAATAAGCATTTGCTGACCTGTAAAGGTCCCTTGCAACTCAAAGCACTTTACGATTCTATGATCTTCTCAGACTCCTAGACCCTTTACTAAAAGGAAATAGGATAACTAAGCTTCTGTATATCCTGATGGACAGAGTTATCTTCGGTCAGGGGTTAAACAAATACTGTTTCTTGCCTCAGTGGATTATTTGGCAGTTAACTCCCAAAAATTTCTAGGGCTTTATAAAAAGCACAAGGGCAGTACAACTGTTTGAAAAACATAAAATGGGGACCCTTTCAGGAAATGCCCAGTCCACTGTATCTCCTAAAGTTCACATGAGGGTTTTTCACTACTTCAAATGGAAGGCAAAGCAGCACTTTCAGTGCACTTCCAAAATTAGTTATAATCATTAATAATTTCAAACAGAAATCAAATTTAAAAGTATGCCAACTGTGCCTACAAAATATCTAGCCATAGTGTAATGATGTACATTTCTTTCCATTTTAGTAAGAACTGTAATCTGTCTTGGGTAAAACAAGGAAAGTTTAAGCTTTTCTTCAGGTCAAATATCTGCTTTAAAATTTAATGAAAACATTTCTGTTTCATACAGAGTAAAGAGTACTTACACAGACATCATTACTGGGGGGAGGGGAACAAAAAATAACAGGAGAAACTGAGAAAAAGAATTAAAGCCATTTCTTAACTTTCAGCAGCATAACATAGCTTCCTCTACTTTGAGAAATGACTTCTTTCCATCACTTTCTAAATCATGTTTTCATGTTGACTTGCATGTTTTCTGACTAACAGCTCATAAACTATGGACATACTTGGTTTAAAGTAGATTAAAAACCCCATAAAGATAGGTTAGTACATAAATGTTATAGTTTGACATTGAATCCCCCAATATAACCAGCCATGGATTCGGTTACAGAGAAGACACAGAGCTCTCCAAAAATGCTTATGATGATTCTATGAAGCAAACAATGCCAGTCCTATTGTATGAGTGGAAAAATGGGTAAACTCTCCACAACACAGAACGGAATGACTTAAGGGAAGGACATGAAACTCATAAAAATTATGTCTGCAACAGTTCCTACAAAGGAGATACTATATGTATTTTCTCTCTTTTCCCCCTGCTTCCCTGCCCTCTTTGCTGTGCCTGAAGAACAGAAGATTGTCACTTAAGAACAATCTACTCCTTGTTATCCTTGATTAATATGCAGATCCACCCTCATTTACCCAATGGTTGGCTTCAGGCAAAGCAATCCCTTCAATTTCCTACATTCCATCATAAGAATTGGAAAGAACATATTCATAATGGAATATGAAATAAAATCAAATATAAATAATGGCTTATATTTCTGAAGTCATCAGTAGTAATCACATGCTCCAGCATCTCCATAAAATGCATATCCAATCATCTAGATTACTTTAAAAATGCTGCTTAGCTATGATCTGTGACTTACAGAATTTGAGAAGTGGAAATGTATTTGTGAAGAAGGGGGAAGGGACACTGACAATTATCAATGAAAAGATTGATTTGGCAAAAAAAAATACATCTTTCCTATAATATTTTCTCCATTAAATAACAACTTTGTGAACTTAAGTTAAGATGCTTAAAAATAAAATGTCATTCAACTAGTGTCTGCGGATCAACTGCCTTTTACAAAAACAATATTCATGTTTGCCTTAAGAGGTCAAGAAAATCCTTCTCCTCAAAAATATTTTCAGGTCAAAGAAACAACCTTTCTTTAGAAAGTTCAAACCAGTTTTATTCTACCAGTAGTGGAATACTGAATATGAGAGTTTATTTTACTAACATGATTAAACCAGAAACAGAAGTGACAGTAAACACTGATCAGTTCTTAATATAATTCACAGAACTAAGATGGCAATGATGTCATTAGTCAAAACAAATTCAGTAATGTCTTTAATCAATTCTGAAAGCTATTTTTTCATCCTTTCTTTCTATTCCTAAAACAAAGGACAAAAAAAGAAAATGACCAACTTTCAGAACAGGAGGTTGTAGCAATTTATCAATCCCCTGAGCAGCAGGGCAAAACAGCCAATCCAATTAAAGAGCATGTACTAGACCAATTGCATTATCGTTCCTCGCGGAGCAAAGGGCTCTAACTGTCAACAGACTGCTAGGGAAAGAAGAGTCAATTGGCAGAAGACCAATTTCATTTGTTTTTAAAATGTTCACAACAGAACTTGCAAAGAAGAAAAATGGACCATTTTAATTCTCTTTTTCTGGAGACCACTAGCTGCTTTCTAGTAATCACAGCTTAGTTCTATGAAACCTTTTTTTGTAATATCATGAATTATTCGCCCTTCTTAAAAACTTCAGAGAGAACTGTAAACACTGTTCATCCCCTCTACTGTTTCCCTCTGCATTTCCTAGAATGAGTACTATGGCACCTGCCTGTCACATCATGAGAAGGATGAGTCCATTCCTTTAAGATGACGCCAATGGAGTCACTTCAATTTTGTTGTTACAAATTATTCATATCAAAAAGAAAAATCATGAAATACTGAAAATAAGAAAATTATCTTATAGAAAACATAATAAAAGCATAGGAAGTACAGCAGATGGGACATACCTGTTTCCACAAAGGAGAATCAAATCCATCCAGATAGACGGCAGAATCAGAGAATAGGCTGGCTCGGAAGGAACCTTAAAGGCTATCCAGCTCCTGACTGCAGTTTCACCCTTTAAACCTTCCCCTCATGAGATTAACAAGTGAAATCATTTCACTATTTCCTCAAGTCATTTTTCCTAGGTGTATTTGTAATTTTTTTATGTTCTGAAGCCTCAAGTTGAAATCAGAAAAAAATTAGTAGAGCAAACGATGGCTTTACAAGTTTAACTTAAAACACGGTTCTTCAAAGAAAATAATCGTGTTTTATGTCTTTGTATTCACTTTCATTTTGTTCCCTTTGTAACCTGAGCTACTATTTGAACAATATTAAAATAAGAACTGTCAGCTTGGCAACAGAACTTTGAAAGTATGATATTACTTTGCATGATCATCTAAACAACAACTTGCTTTTGCTACATTTAAAGTTTAAAAAGCCTTAAAAACGTGATTAATGTTATTTATCATTAATAAAAATGGATTTTTTCCTTCTACAAACTCCAGAAATGTTATTGCAATGATGTACCAACTACCATCGAGTTTCTTATGACAGAAAACACAATTAACCTGCTATCATATTGTTAGTAAATTGTCACTACTGCATCTTATATATTCATCAATTTAAATTGAAAATACTGAATAAAAAAAATTCTTTATTCCATAATCTGCTTGATTTTGTCATAGTGACTGAGGTTAAACAAAGTTAATGTTTAAATATGAAAATCAATTTAAAAATACGAGCAAGAACTGAGGCAGTGTGGTATTTCATCTAAATAAAAATTCACACACAAAGCAATTCATCTGCTGTGAGTGCAACCCCAGGAACTCGGTACTCATGCTAATGGAGACAGCACGTAAGTGAGCCTGTACAGAAATTGATGGTTTAATATCAGTGTCATGCAGTTTATCACTATGAATGATAAACTGGGTGAAAGAATCCCACAGACTAAACTCCATTTAATGATCTGTTTGAGTATTAGTAAATTCAGCTGTGTAAATTCACATTGGTATTAGTATGACAAGGATTCTACATGTTGCAATCACACACATGGATTTTCACTGATTGCTTTAAAAGATTAAATGCTACCATACTAGAGTATGATTTGAACTTGTTACCTCAAATAAGATCTGTTTATTATTACATGTTAAATGATTACGCTTTTCCCCCTCATTTTTAAATCAGAAGTTTTGGCTCTTTTAAATCTGGCTACTACAACAGGCAAAGAATAATCACTACTAAAGAAACCTCCTAAAACTACACCAGCCAGGCATAAAGAAAAATACAAACAGATTGTGAGGCATATTAACAGAGTAACCGACATTGCAACGATAACAACGGTGCTGAGCAATTTTATTGTCTAACTGCCAAATGATGTCTTGACGGACTAATATCTGTCCACTGCTGTCACTCTGAACAAAGGTGGATTCAGACTGGAGGTGAAGAACTATCCGGGTGGCCAGGAGGGGAACAGAAAACAAATCTTTTCAAGGGCAAAATACAGAGTTAACATAGCCAGGTAAATCAAAGGCTTATAGAGAATATGATTGCTGTGTATAAATACATGAAAGGGGGTAAACACCAGTAAGCATGAAGTGCTACTAATGTCACAGAAAATGCCTGCGCAATAACAAATATGTATAAACTGAATGACTACAGCTGTGGAAATGAGGAGCTCTTGGAAAATATTTTAAGTTCAAATGGTGAGGAAACCTGTTTTTTAAAACAAATGGATGAGTTAATGAAAATGTTTGCTTGCAGCAACAGGTAACATCATGTCATCTTGACGATGGACAAGGTTCCGGCTGGCCCTAAACCTATGTTACTCAGATGTCAGGAGTCCATTTTCATGTTCTATGTATATTTGCAGGACTTGGAGGCCAGTATATAAAACACATAGCCATTCGATTTTTGTAAATTACTATATATATCGGCAGTTAGTAAAAATAAGTAAACTTTATTTTAATGAAAAGATCAATAGCGGCATCAAATCTTGGATAGAATAATGATTACTGTGCATGAAAACCAAGTACTAAAAAGTTACTATGTTTCCCTTCCAAACTTTAACACATAATTTGAGACACTCTTCAGGTGACAATAATTAACACAGAAGCTGAACACATCATTTAAATGTGCCCAGTTCATAAGAACAGCCAAACAAGACACAGGATTCTAAGAATAAGTTGATTATATCCATGTTCAAGATGTTATCAAGTAGTCTTTATTTATGTGAACTCTAAACAAAATTCAAAGGAAGCGGACACAAAGAGATGAGTATCAGTCTTTACAGTGCAACAAATTCAAGATCAAGCTTATCAGATTACCATAATTTTTCCAGCTCCTTGGGATGCCCCTTCTAGTTAGAATGGAGTAGTGAATTGATTACTTTGCAAATAATACAGCTGCAATTGATTTTTTTACCACCACTAGCCTTACCACAGATGAATACACTTTAAAAAAGGATTTTCAAAACAAATGAACTTCAGTGGTTAATGCCTATAGAATATAAATGAAGTGTTATTGGTTTAGGGGGAAAAAATATCAGTGCAATAATTTAAAAAGAAAAAAGCACGATAAGCTTCCAGCAGTTCATACAGGTATGGGGTGAATTAAAGAGCTTTGTGCCTTTTCTAATGCATAAAGAGAAGGCACCAGCTAGGGAAAAAAATCTATTCTTACTGATGCGCATGGGGTATAAACAGAAGAGTGCTAATATACCTGTTCCTTAGGTCAGAACACACTTCTTTTGTTATATTCTCACTGAAGAGCTGACATAAGCACTTCAAAGAATGTCACTGAATGCCTTCACTTTGGCAGGGACACAGTGACACAGTTATACCACATTCATGTTAATGAGAGATGCAAGAACAGATCCCCAGTGAGCAAGCAGAGCCAAAAAGTTCCTTTTAAAACATTTGAACACGTTATGAACACTTTCTCTACTGACATCTCATCATCAACTCTGCAAAGTGTAACAAGAAAAAACTGTGAAGCTTCCACCCCTTATATTTCAGTTTAAAAGCTGCTTTACATCATTGCCCCTTTTTCATCCTTGCTGCCATTGAAGAGATGTAGTTCATCCTTGTTCTTTCCAATCTCTACTGTGTGCACACAAGCCCTGTTAAATTCTCAAGACAGGAACGTATATTTAAATAATCATACACCAGAAAGGGGAGAAAAAAAACAAATCAGAGTTTAATACGGATGATAATTATGTTACACAGGAAAGATATCAGTTGAAAAGAAAGTTTAAACCAGAAAGGCACTTCATATGTTATGCTCTGTGCAATGGATGTTACATGAAACTGCAAGTAGAACAAAGTCCTCTCCATGGTAAGAGACAGATGTTTCTCAGGTGGTTTTCGGAGGGAAATATCTGATCATATCAATTCATAGCATTACATGTTAATCCATCATCGATTATATAATTTCCTAGCACTATATGTAAATTCACCCATGCAGGTATAATAAGAAACTTAACAGTCTAGAAAGAACCCGCTCCAAACAACCAACTCCAAAAGGGAAATACTAGATTTGATGGGATAAAATTTAAAAGAATGTTTTTCTCAAAAAACACTGTTCACACATTTTGTTCTTATGATGATTAGAATTAGTGCCTCTAAAAGCCACAACTCGTTCTATCTTACGAGACTATGCAGGTGCCATTTAAGTACCATTTGTTTCTTCAAGAAGGCAGACACAAATATGAAGTGCAAAATGCCTAACAGCTGGGTAAATACCAAAATAAACTCTGCTGCATTTATATTAGAACTAATTATTTTAAATAATGATCTCAAGAATTCTAACCACTTCCTTTTTTTTTAAGTCCCTGCAGTCGGAGGGACTTTCAAGGAGAAGGCACTGAATTGCACTGAATTCCTAGGATTAATCTTAACGTCTTCTGTAAATTCATAGTCCTCACATCTTACCACAGAGTAATAGGTCATTAACTTCAAATTTCTTAAGAAGAAGGCAAAGAAAGGATCTTACTGTTCTCACCAATAACCTGATGGGTGGATTGCAGAGAAAATAGAGTCAGGCTGTTCTCAGAGATGCACAGAAAAAGTATTAGAGACGATGGACACAAACTGCAATGTGAGATGCAAGGAAAAAAACTGACTGGACAAGGATCTGAGCAATCAGATCTAACTTTGAAGTTGGCCCTGCACTGAGCAGATGGTTGGACCAGAGACTTTCAGAGGTTCTTCCAAAATAAACTATTCTGTGTTTCCCAGATTCAGAACTTCTGTCTCCATAGGAAATGATTCTTGTGCTAGATCTATATCAAACAAATGAAGAAACCCAATATGAAACACTTCTATTAGAAATAATTAATAAAAAAATTATTATCAGAGAAAAGTAGCAATTTTTGTAAAACTCTTATACATACACAGCAGAGAATTTCTCAGAACTGCTCACTATCACTGGGACTAAAACAAAAATAAAATAACCTTAAATGAAAGCCATTCAAAGCCTGCAAGATTGCATTACGAGACAAAGGAGTAATGATGATTCTATATACATACAAACAGCTTTTATTTCACTCATTTGAAAATATCTGACAGCTTAAATGGTTTTTCGCTACCTGGACTGCTAGTTAATATGGCAATTTTAACAACACTGCAATCTGTAACAATGTCAGTCTTGTGTATTTTTCTTGTCACAGTAAAGAATAGTAATAAAAGGAAAAGACAAGAAAGTAAAATGAGGACATCACAGAATAAGAAGGAATAGGAAGGAAAGAAAGGCAGAAGATTCACCCAGTTTTGTGTGATATGTTCATCAAGGGGTAACAGAACGAAAGGTTAGAACTATTAACAAAGTTTAAGTCAAATAAATATCATAGGAATCAACCAGTAAATTTTGTAGAGCATAATGGCCTGAAATTCATTTCATCAACGTGTTCAAAGTCAGTAATCTATAATCAGCAATGCCTACGTGTTTTCACAGATCACTACTCTCAGATTCACGCCTACATAGCCTACCTCCTAACCTGTCCCCAACAACATACATAGTAACACAAAACAACTAACAGACCTTCTGCTCCTCATAGAAGTTGTTCCTGTTTATACATACAAAGAGATTGTATTAATCCTCTGGCAAAAGCACAACTTCAAGGAACTAGAATAACACAAATTCAACATGGCACATATTAAACTTTAACTAATGGGAAATGTAATTGCAAATAGAGATTCATATTTGTACAAATGTGTTTCTAATGCAAGGCACAGCAAGATGCTTGGATCATTGTTTTCCAGTGTTGTTAAAACTTTTGTCAGTAAGTGGAAGGAAAAGAATATCATCATTATTATATTTTTATTTGGCTGAGGGAAGAATGTGAAAATAATAGGTCACTTTTACCAAGCCGTTTGTATAGGAGAATAAGGGGAAGGTAAAAGTAATAAAAACTGTCCTTGATACTATAAATGCAGAATCAAAGAATGAAGATCATTCTCACAGATGCTACTCTGGATTCAGTAACACTGAAAAACATTTGGACTTAAGGCAGATAATCATTAAATTCCCAGTGCTGCGGTGAAAGCACTATGGTAACCCTGAATATATGGAGGAAAATACTGAAGTAGCAAAAAGGCTGGATGGGAGTCACAAGAAAAAAGAGCAGGAAAGGTGGTGTTAATGTTGCTCTGCTTCCCTCAGCAGCATAGCATGGCCTGTGGGGGAGCTACTGAAAAGTAGCCTTTTTCTGCCCCTTCAAGCACATCATTAACACTGTATCTGGAACAGATGTAATCACGCTCAGAAAAGCATATCCAGTTCCCAAGGGATACTGAAATACTGGAGGGTTCAGAGGAAAGCCACAAGAAAGACAGCAAGACTGCAGAAAAGCTGAAGAAAAGGCAGCAGAGTACATGGTATTTACAACAGCAGCACATCCTCTGTAGGAGGAAGCTCTTCTTTCTAGCATAAAACTATATTTCAAGGCTAGACTGCGGAAAGCTACACTTACCATGAATCACATGTTTTTAAACAGCAGTAATAATTAACATTTGGAACTATTTAGTAGGAGTCTAGTGTGTCTCCCATTTCTAGAATGGATTTTTTTTTTCTTTTTGAATATATGGTCTAGTTCAAACAGCAATTAATTTGTGAAAGCCAATGCTTTAGTTTATGTCTCATTTCAGATTATATGATCACAGCAGCCTCTTCTGGATTTATCATCTATGAGATGTAACATCAAGGTAGCAATGAAATCAAGTGCTTACATGAAAAAGTAATGACAAGTAACTAATGTACTTAAATCCACATTTTTAAAAAAGCAAATGAACTGCAAGCTCTCTGCTCTCTTGTTTAATATACTTATCTGGCTATCTGTGTCCAACAGTTGTTTGTATTGCCTCCCTGAAGGCACAGATTGTGTTTGTCTAACACAGACCAAGCAATTTTGGATTGGTTTGTTTGTTTTTCCTGCTTCTTCAAAATACATGCAATTAGCTTTGTGGTAATACAGAATTCAAGCAATTTTAAAAATTACATCATTATCACAATTTAAAGGGCCTTAAAGCATCTCAAAATAAAAACTACCTATCAACATTTCATAATGAAAACAAATAGAACCACCAAATGGCTCTGGATTTGAAAGTCCTGGAGTCTCAATGACTAACATTTTAATTGTCTTATTTCATGACAGAAATTAATATATTGACCATGTGGTTAAAAGATTAATACCTAGCTTTGTCAAAAATGTAACTCTACCTGAAATATCTCATCGCAACAAAAACACCTTAGAAGAGGTCCCAAAGATCAATGCAATGCAACTATTTTCCATTCTCAAGGTTTACCTTAAAGTAACACATATAATGTTTAACTTCTTAAATGTGTCACTGCAGTATCTCCTACACATTAGAATGCTATCAAAAATACTGATTCACTAGAATCATAGAGTAGTTTGGGTTGGAAGGGACCTGAAGTCAGACAGATGACTAATAGTTCATAGAACGGTTTGGGTTGGAAGGGACCTTAAAGATCATCCAGTTCCAAGCCCCCCTGTGATGGGCAGGGACACCTCCCACTGGATCAGGTTGCTCAAACCCCCATCCAACCTGGCCTTGTACACGTCCAGGGTTCCTCGAGAAGCCTACTTCTCAAACATCTTAAGTTAGAATTTTTAAGTTCACTGTGCGCCACTGGCATTTTTTTTTATAAAGAATTGTTGAAAATCATGGATTTGGTCCAGTTTGACACAAATACAAATTTAAACAAAAATATGAGAAACTGAAACCTACACATTGTTCACATTTATCTACAAAATCCTGGTTAGGGAAGGTAACTAAGGTTTCTAGAACAGGGAGTCATTATAAATAGGATGAAAATATCTATCCCCTACCACCAGTATTTTCTTACATCCATTCCGATTCCCTATGAGCTGAACATTTACTTTTGAATTATTCTGACCGTGGGGTAGTTGCTGTATATGACCTTTATAGGATTCTGCAGTTCAATAAGACATGGATGTTTTCTTCAGGGAGAATCTTCATTTTTGAAGGGTTTTTTTTCTTATTATTAAAAATCCATGTTTCTATACTCTGTCATATGTTCCCTCCCAAAATCCCAAGATGAATAATTGATTTATTTCCCTATAGCTAATCAAAAGTTCTGAGCAAATAAAAGCTATCTTTAACAAGTATTTTCTATTTCACTCTAAATGTTCTAACTACAATTTACTTAATTAAGTAGATAAGGGAAATGGAAGTTACGGGAAAAAAAATCTCAATATCTACTTGCTAAACAACAAAAGGAGATAATTTTTATTAGCAAATACCTTATCTATACATCTCTATTGTGTTACAGAGCTACCAGTAGATGGTGCCTTGGTCTGTTTGGAAAAGAAAATCCTATACAATTGGTACATCAGTTACAGGAGTTCTTATCTCAGACACTCAAATCATACATCAATTAAAACTATGCATCATTGAGGACTAATTATCTCTTAATTGGGTGTTTTGGTTCCCTTAGATCATCAGCTGAACTATTAGCAGTGCTTCTGCTTTCTGAGAAATGTATTGACTATGTTAGGTATTTACAGTTATTCTGGTGTCTCATTTCCTACGGTTTTCTAAGAAATGGGCCAGGGAGAGTAACGTGATTAACATTTCCTTTCATTGGAAATGGTGTAGAAGTTGACACATTATGGTTGGTCACCTTGTTCTAGTATATTTTAAGACAAACTTTCAACAGTTCTATCATTATTTGTTAAAGAAAAATCTAATCATCACAAAACACCTCCTTGTTTTAACAGTTCTTCAGGATTCACAGGAAACATTTCGGAAAATGCTTTTTTTCATTTTAGAAAAATTGCTTTGGGGGAATATTAGAGTCTTGTGATTTATTCCGCAAACAATTAGCCTTGCAACTACAAGGAAACTACAGATAGATATTACAGATAGTTAGTTTTCCAAGAAAAGAAACAATAGGTTTCTAGTATGATATTTGATTAACTCAGAAATAAAAAAGGTAACCATAATTACTGTACCCTACTAAATCTGCTGTTACCCAGGCCACTTCTTTCCTACATTCAGATAACAAACTTGCATGTGCTTTTGGCCCTACAATTTCACATGCCACTTCCTTCAGATTCTGGGATGGATATTACCTGGTGTCTAATCTGAACACATTGAACTCACATTTTGTGTCAAACTCTGTCAAGGATAACAATAATTAACATATACTTACAAAAATTACCAATTCTGATCTTATACTGTTATCAATTTAAACACCCCCATTGAAAACTGAAGTTAAGTATAAATTCACATTTCAGGCTACAGCTCAATCATCTGTAAATTCTTAACATTCTTTTTATTGCTAGATGCCTTCTTTTCCTGTTTTATTTTTCTGTTCTAAAAAAGCCATTTTGGAAGCTAATGTATCCACTTCATCACCAATACCTGTTTAGTGTTTCAAGAATTATAGTGCTTCACACATAGCTACATGCAGTTACTCAGCAGCCACTACGAAAACCATTAAGGCACTTAAACACTGAATCGTTCACCATAAATCATAGAGATCAGATTTAGGTATGCAATCACTGATGGGAGAAGGTTCTGTACAAGCACAGCTACGTGTGGACAAAAACAAATTTCCCAAACAAATATTCCAGAGTCATGACCTCTGCAAAATTCAGAAAGGTCTTAAAACACAAAAAGCTCCAATCTTTAAGTGTAAAATTTGGTAATTGGGTTTGTGCTGCAGTTGTAATTTCTAATGACAGTGACTGACAAGTTTTACTTCTTGGAGCTTTTACAAGAGTATAAGTCATTCATGAATATTAAAAATTCAAAAAGAACTCAAAAAATAGCTTAAATGAATTATGCTACACAGTAAATTTTATTGCAAGAGTAGATATGTTTCATAATTTACATTATACTCCTCCTTCAGTTGCTACCAGCAAGGTAATTAACAGGGGAAAGAAAATCTTCTCTGAAAGAGGGGACAGAATGCTGAGAGAACACTACTTTCCCCTTTAAAAAAAAAATCATGAAAATGTATATAGAAAGTAGTTTTGATTATTTGTTGTGCTACATACAAATAAAACTTAAATCCTCAACATAATCCATTTTTCTGTTCCGGCACACAATCTAATACAGGGCATCAAAGATAGTTTTCCTCAGAAACAACAGTGCAGAAAAAGAAGAAACCCAACAATATGCTGCTAAGGCCTGCAGTAGGCTTGTTTAAGAATAATTAAATCCCTTTTTGCCAACACAGCTGGGCATTCTGCATGTACATTAACATCACTTCTAACTGTGCTGTAACAAGATTTGTTCTATGCTATGGAAACATGTAAGGGATTAACTATTTTATGATCAAAAATTAATAAAGAGATTATTCTTTTTTCATGAAATACAAACCTAACTTTGTCAGGCAATGCTTTGCTGCCAAAGTTGAACCTTATCACTTAAGCTGACCCTCCCAATTAAAAGTCAGACTCTTGCAAATCTTTCATTTACACTTTAGGGAGGAAAGGAAATAGCCAGTAGAACAGTTATTATCTCCAGATACGGCTTTAAAACTGGAAGAAAATTTTGCTGCTGTGGCACAAGTTAAGATCAGACTTGCAAGTCTGCCAGTTACAAAGAGATATAGATGCGTGAAAGCAGCTGATCCGGAAGCAGGAATGCTATTGCCGTCCTTAGGGACAGAGTACATCAACTGGATAGCCAGGGCGTTAACTAGGACAGTGTTTGAAGGTATTTGCTTGTTTCACAGGTACTTGCTACCTTGCAGAATATGGAAGCAACAGATGAGGAAAAAAAAAAAAGGAAAGACATCTGTTACCAGCTTCAATGACAAAAATCCCCTGCCGTAAAATTAGTTTCCTGAAACTGAAGAACATGTTGTTACTGCTGTTATTAATATTTGCATAGCTGTCAGAAGCCCAAGCTTTATGACTGCTTACTACTTCAGGGACCACTGACCATTATTTGAGGTGCTGGCTACAGGCTGAGTTACTGCTTTTCAATAAACGTTACAGCCTTCAAATTCCATTACCAGCAGAGTCTGAATTACATCCACTCTCAAAATAAAATAAAAATGAGCAGAAACAAGTTATAGGGCTTTATCATATATTCTGTTCAGAAATTTAAGACAACAGCATTTTCTCAGAGTCTCCTGTTTAACAGACATTTAAGACCTAGGACACTTAAAGGGCTGGGCCTGTCAAAGATACTCAGTCAAATATAGGACTGGTAAGTCTGGATGATAAATCGCATCCTATTACTTGGACACTTGAACCCTCTAATAACAAAGAACTCTGTAGAGGCTTCCTCCGAAAAGATTCATAAACTGCTGCTGCCTGTGAAAGCCTGAAACAGCCAAGCTTATGGGTTCCATATTTATCCTCATTTCCCAGACAATTCTGCATTACAGAAAATAGAGAAACAGTGTGGTATAAACTCTTCCAGTAATTCAGCAGGAAGATATCCAACATTCCTGTGCCAGCTTCTGAGAAAAACTCCATATTACACCCAATAACAGGTCTATTTGTGGAAACAGCTCTAAGCTGAAGATGTCCTACATCACCATCTTTCTAACGACCCCTTATGCAACTATGTCACATTTCTTCTGTTCCTTTGATGTCAAGGAAAAAGAGACCTTATAGCCAAATAAAATGCTTTTAGCATCACGAAATGTAAATGCAGTGTTTTCCCCTGGAGGGTGCAGAGCTCTCTTACTGACTGAGCACCCAGCCAGGTGCCCATAGCCATTATGGACAGAAGAACGGTGCTGACTAATGGGAACCTAGAGTACATGTTATGAAGGAAACACGACTTCATTTGGAACTGAAAATTTCCTACATATTTTCTGTGTTTGGCAAGTAATTAATTGCTACACAGTGCCGAAGAACTTGTGCTCTGAGGTCATTAGGCTCAGCAGTGACAAAAACAACATGAGTCACTGGGTAGTTGCTGGTGAAGAATCACCACGGACTGGCACATTTTCATAAAATGGTTGCGTGGACACAACCTCCATCTACCCTTTTTTTCAAATTCAGGAAATCATATTTCAAAAGAGGATATTTTGTGTTAGAATCACCGTGAATTTATTAAGACTTAGGATAAAACCTCCAAGGTTGCTGAACATGCATAGTAAAGGTACTTGGGGAAGAAACTGTGGGCCATTGATCCAAATAAACAAACACCTGCTGGGATGTACAGCTTTTCCTTGTAGTCATGAAAATCCTGAAGATAACTGAATGCAAAAATAGAGATAATAGACGTGACTTTGACAGAAAAATGAAACTAAATGTCTTGTATAATGAGAAATGCTGTTCCTTCCCCTATGGAAAACAATATGGTAAAAGCAGTAGCTCCAGCACCAAGAGCAAAACCTTCATAATGAAAGATCCAAGTAATCTCAGCTCCAGTGCCACCATAACAGTGCATAAAAGGAGAGTGGTGAAATGCATGTCAACATCATAACTTGAAATATCACTTACAAGGGAAGTAAGGTCACTATTTCTTCTTCCTTAGGAACTCATTCTTTGTATAATCTATTCTTGACAAGTCAAAATTTATCATGTAAATACAGGAGACTGGTACTCAGACTGTATTTGAAAAATGTTAGATGTTCTGAAGTATTATTCCCCTATGGAAGTATTGTGTAAAAGGCATATGCCATGCTTTGTGTTGCTATCTCTCTTACTCCTACAGACAGAGTGCCTCTCAAGGAAGACACAGTAATTTCCTTAGCTTTAACAGGATTAAAGGAAACTGAGCGCTGAGCTGATGTAAAATATCACTGCATTTTTAACCAACATGATCTGACCAAAGCAGCGTGACTGCACTAGTGGAAAGGACTACAGTGCACATAGTTTGGTGCCAAAGACCATTTACGCGCAGGCCAGCTTCCCTAACATCCAAAGCCCTGCACTAGAACACAGAGCTAACCACCTGATCACCACAGAAAAGCAAAGGTGGCTAATTCAGAAAACTAATTTCTAGACCATTTGAATATTAATTCAGAGACCATTTAGAAGAACTCCCCGTTCCAAACCAGCACTCAGATCCATGAGCAGTATCTTGACCCTCCCAGAGTGCTTTCAGCAGTATAACAGTAACATCATTTCTGTAAAAGTTATCATCCTTTAAATGGATACTCTCTAATACAGTAATAGACTGATACCAAGCATCTTTGAATATTGTGAAGGTGAAATCTGCTATGCTGAGAGATATAGATGTAGAAGATCAAAAATATTAGAACTCTGAGCCCATTTAATAGTGGCCTTGGAAACTTCAGCCTCCGCACAGGAATGAGCTGTGACTTCCCTCTCTTTACTCTAAGTCACAGGAAAACTCATATATTCTTAAAATTTCTATTATATACAGAATCATAAAGTTAACATAAAACTAAACTTGTTTTCTCTTAAAAGCTCCCTACTCCATTTATCATTTGAAGATCTTATCTACAGCTAGAGCACCAAATATAAGAAATCCATAAGGGTAATCTGAACTTCAGATATTTCCTTGGAAAAGAACAAATCACAGCATAAAAAAGTTGAGAGTGAAACAATAATCTTGTTGATTTAGGAAGGCAAATACAGAGGACAATATTAGCATCCTGAAGAACTTCCCATAACTGAACCTTTGCATTCTTTTTCCACTGCATAAAATTGGAGTGACTTAATTTCTAGATGGAAGAAGGTTTTTTATGAAAGATTAGGAGGACAGGAAAGGAATGCAATACTCAAGCAACATCATCTGTGGAAGAGAACTGTCTAGACTGATGAATTTCAATGTGCCTCGGAAATCAATACAAAAAATCTGTGCACCCGTGGCAGATAAGAAAAGTCTGATTAAAAAAAAATTGGGATGTAATCAATAATCAGAGATTTCTTTCATCAAACATTAAAACACATTGCCATTAAGGTGTTATGCTGCACTGGAAACAGCACAGGAAGGAGCTGCAATCCGCCAAAATATGACAGAGAGTTGCACATCCTAGGAATACATCACCTTAATAACTTTTGTCCTACAATTATGACATAGTCACCTTTGAATCTAAAGGTGAGATGAGCACGTAATGCAGTGACAGCTCAAATTGCTTCATGGGCTTGTTTAGGAAGGCTATATGGCAATCCAAGTTGCTCTATCCTTAGAAAGTGGTGTTAGCGAGTGTAAAAAATACCCTTAATAAGAAGGGTAAAAGAATGCACTCAACCTTATGCATACAGAAATGCTAATAAGCTGCACAAATTCATCCCTCGACACTGTGTAACATGTATTTGCAGTTAACATTCACGTATGATTAAGAAAAGCCTAGCTCTACTTACCACAGGAATAATATTTCTCTGCCACTTTACTTAGATGACAACTGCTTTAATCCAGGAGAGTCCTCCGCAGATGACTTCAAATAAATATATATGTGTGTATATATATGTGTGTGTGCATATATATATATATATATATATAGTATAAACACATGAAGCAAGCTCTGTACTTTATAGCAATGAAGGGGGGGAAGTGGGGAGTTGTCTACCAAAACTGAAACCTGTTGAATGTTTGTAATTATGGTTAACTGGCAAGTATTTTAAGCTTGTTCCAGTTTCCTGAGCAAACCACCAGGAACTATGACATTTTATTATCATCTTAACAATTTAATTTTTAAGAATTAATTCCATAAGGGAGCAACAGTCAACAGCTGGTCATCCACACAAAGCATGCCTTCATTGGTCCACAGGACACTATTTATAAATTCAGGTGTAGCAATTGTAACTATAATTATTTCTGGAACTTCTAGGGCTAAAAAATCAAACCAATCATCGCTGCACTAATTGTTTGGGGTTTTTTTATTCTACCACTGCACAGTATCTCACTATTCCAGAAAATACTCATTGAAATCAATTCCAATGAAGTCAAAGCAGAAAATAAATTCTAACCAAATTCACTTAGTGTTAACTCAAGTTTGTAATATGCGTATTGAAATACAATACAGGCATTCAACCTTCAAGAAAATCAGAGACTAGGAAAGCTAATTATTAATAAAAGATTACACGCAAATGCCTAGGTACTTACACAGATATTTGCATGCCCTCTTTCATGTATACATCTCAATGCAGAAGAGATATTAAAAATAAACATTTATGCTCAGTAATTTTAACTTCATATTTTAAATTGAGTCCAAAATCTGATTCACTACTGAAAGCACAAGCATCATAACGTAAATCTTATATAGAGAAAATACAGCATGCAAATAATACTATTTGTTTACTTTCTGTATGAGTGAAAACATGAAATCCAATATAAAGCCAAGCTGTCAACATATTATAAGCACAAAACAGTCATACTGACCTGTATTTTGATTGGCCAGGAGAAATTGCTGACATAGACATAGAAAGTGATGTTTGGGTTGCTCCGAAAGTTAAATTTTTCACAGGAAAAGCTATCTCTGTATTCCTTAACATTAGCCTTAGAAACAACAGGAATCTCTTCTCCAGATATTGTTCCAGCTACAGAAAAAAGCATATGCAGTATATATATATAATTAATGGTAAATATCATTGAAGGTGCCAAAGCAAATTTGCACAAGAAACTTGAATGTTTTAATTACTTTCGGTTGTCTTCATTCTGTAAGTTTAATAACACTTTCTGATGGTTTACACAGCACATCAGGTGCATTTCATATGCATACAGAGAATTCATAGAAACTCTTACTCCGGTTTCAAAAGATTATGAATTAGTCATAAAATGGATAAAAGCTACACGAATTTTAGAATAAAGTTGTTATGGTCAGCTAAACAGGTAATGTACTTTCTTCTAGCAATTTACATGCCATTTCAATAAAAACTTGTAGGCTAATAAAGCATGAAAGTGAATTTATCTAGATCTTGCATTGCTGCTGTAGAGTTCTAATTGTTCATCAAAGTGTTAATAACATACCAACTAATAAACATGTATTGGTTTTTGCAAATATATAGGTGACTGTGCTGTTAAAGGAACAATTAGAATTTACTAACAATGGTATGCTAAAACACTTCAGAATTACGCTGATGAAAAAATTAATGAATTTACATGAGATGACTCTGAACCTTCTCTGAAAATATTTTTTTTTGTTTTATTTCAGTACAATTTCAATTTAAGCATCATGCTTCTCCTTGGATGTGTCTTAAGAAAGTCAATAGAACCAATTCAGAGAAACGGTCTAAATAAAGCTTTTCTTCCTTCTTATTAAAACAAAGAAGAGTAATGGGGTTCAAAGTTGGAGAAAAATAGATAAGCAGCTCCTTTTATCAGCATACACAGAAGAACTTTATTGTTTGATATCAATGTTAAGGTTAATAATTAAATTTTTAGCATGAACACTGAAACAAAGAAATTAAAATCTCAGTCTCTGCAGCAGTTAAGGAAGCAATTTATCTTAATTAAAATCACAGCGTTTCATAACACTGTCATTTTAAAAATTTAAATAGACTACAAGCTTTTCCCACCACAGTAATTTTAATTGAATAGGAGAGAAAGTTAACATATTAATGAAGCTTTGTTCAGATTGCAAATTATTATCTGAGGTTTAAATAATATAATTAATAATGGCATAATGTGAATGGCAAAAGAACAGACTTGGTACAGTTTTATCATCAAAATTAGTAACAAAGACACAATCAGGTTAAAATAGCTTAAAGGATCATGAAATCATATGGGAAAATGTCATCATACTAAAATTTCACCCTCACCTGTAGAGCCAACAGACCATGTAATATTGAGGTTGAAGTTGTTTGATGCAATAATTGATATATCCAAATTTTTATTTGACTGGATAAAAAAAAATAGGTTGAAGTTAGCAACATGTATCAGAATGCACTAAATATAGCTCTCTTGCATATAAGTGAATGTAGTCTTTTCATCATCTTCCATTTTTCATTTTCAGCACAAATAGAAACGGTAATAAGTCAGAGCCAAAGGTAATCCTCTCTTTCCCTTCAGTAAGAACATGGTACAAGCAAGCGTATAACTACACCAGTTATCTTTTCAGATTGTTATAAAAATAATGAAATCATTTTCTTTATAAAATTAAAGAAAAAATACATAGCACATGGCTATATTTTAATTACCATTCAAAAAATAATTTTCTCATGTGCTACTAAGAATTTCTTAACTGAAAGTTATACTCCTTGAATTCATCACAGGAAGATACTAGAACTTGTTATCCATGGGAACAGCAATAAAATAAACCAGCAGATAATATTTTGGAGTATGAGTTGAACTGAAGTACATCTACCAGTTAGTAAAGTCTCCGCTCCTCAAATCCTGTGTTCAGTTCTGGGCCTTCACAAGAAGAAGCATGCTGAGGCTCTGGAACGAGTCCAGAGAAGAGCAACAAAGCTGGGGAAGGGGCAGGAGAACAAGTCTTATGAGGAGCGGCTGAGGGAACTAGGGATGAAGCAACTGGAGAAGAGGAGGCTGCCTACAACTACCTGAAAGGAGTCTGCAGAGAGGTGGGTGCTGGTCTCTTCTGCCAAGTGACAGGTGATACGACAAGGGGGAATGGCCTCAAGCTGCTCAACCTGGTGAATCTATGATTCTATGATTTTCCAGTTTCCAAAAAGATTTGAACTATCTCACTATTCCAGAAAATACCCAGTGAAATTGATTCCAATGAAATCCTTACAGGCATTTGGCAAACATTTAATCATGGACAAATGTAATGGAAA
The DNA here is from genome assembly GCF_032191515.1 of Phaenicophaeus curvirostris. Classification (NCBI taxonomy): domain Eukaryota; kingdom Metazoa; phylum Chordata; class Aves; order Cuculiformes; family Cuculidae; genus Phaenicophaeus; species Phaenicophaeus curvirostris. The sequence goes on along the minus strand of NC_091400.1, from coordinate 8,775,253 downwards.
ACTTAACCAGGACTCTCCAAACCTTGTCTAAAGTTAACAGCATTTTCTTACCTGTTCTGGATTTGCTATAAAGTTTATGGCAGTGTGATGGCGATCATCTTCTTGTAATAAGCTAAAGGTAAACTGGTAATCAATCAGAAGGCTGTCTGTGGACAAAACAGAACGTAAAAATAAAATAGATTCAAGGATATATCTTACTAATAAAATGCTTTGCAAACATCTAAAAATTACCCATTCACTTTCATTATAAAAAGCATGGAGTAATCTACAAGTCAGAAAAATTCACATACATTTCACTTTAAGTATTTGCACTGTAACATCTTGAAGCAACAAAAGAAAACAAAATGAAGTGAAGCAGTAACAAAAAAAATTTAAGAAAAATAACTAAATTAAGAAACAGTTTCTATCATGGAGTCAGATCAGCTATTATACATAACTTGAAATAATCATTCTTTCTTAAGTAATTATTCCAACATACAATATCAAGCATTGTTAATGTTATCAGTTCCCTAATTTTACTCTGAAATAATTATTCAAATATTCTGTTCAACATGTATTTAAATATTTTAGTTTTACAGTCATATGCTTTACTGTGTTATATAAATGGTTTACATAGCTACCTTACTGTAACACATTTGAGAATTAATAGGTATAACGTTTTGGAAGAAAAATTGCATCTACAGTACTATTATGTAGCACAAAGGCATGATACTATAGTCAATAAGATTTCTAAAAATAAAATGGGACAGTGGAATTTTTGAATAGAAATAGCAAGACCACCAAATACATCCTTTCTAAACTGCCAGAATTCTAAGAGATTTTGTGAGTGGCAAGTGATAAAAACTTCTCATACAAGAGAAACAAGTGGTAGTTTAGAACTGACTCAAAAAGATTACATTTCACTCCAAAGACCATTTGTTCTACACATTTTTTCTTTCTACCTATGAAAGGAATGGAGTCCACCAGGCAATTCCTATTCATGCCATCTCCATCATTGTACACTCAGCAGAGCCCTCACAGCCAGCTAAAGTTGGCATAGGTGCAGAAGGGAGAAAGGACCATCCTCAGATGACCCACACCATGCTTAACCCTTCCTTGAAGGAATATGACAAGTTGAAAGGCATTTTGAGCTATCCCATTGTGTTTCTGAAGGTGGAGGAATGACATTAACCCTTAGCTAGGTCATAGAATGAGCAATGATTGAAAAGGAACTTTTCTGCAGCAGGAAGGACCAGGGGTGGATTTGACACAGATTTCCACCAACTACATAACATAAGAAAAAGACCCAGTCAACAGGGATGACTGTTGCTGCAACTCATAGAAGATACCACATAGAATCTCAGCAGGCAATGTTCAGTGCAGTCAGAGAAGACTGGCGAGGAACTGGAATAGGCTGCCCAGAGAAGCAGTGGAGTCTCTGTCCCTGGAGGTGTTCAAAAAGCACAAAGACTGGGAACTTTGGGACATGATTTAGTAGGCACGATGGTGTTGGGCTGGTGGTTGGATCTTAGAGGTCTTTTCTAACCTTAATGATTCTATGGTTCTATGCTTCAATTGTCGAGCATCAGCAGAACCCTCGGAGATGTAAATTGTGCTAGAGACTAATAATCCTTGTGAAGCAGTCAGTTGTGAAACAGATGTGGATGGATCTTGAATATTCTGTTAGAGGGACAGGTATCTTCAGATACAACAGAATCATTTGATCATTACGGTTCTGCAGGGATCCAAAGATTCTGTTTTCCCCTCTGTCATAGGAAATACAGAGGTGACTAGTAAGTATACATGATACAGATTATTATTTTTTCCACATTAAAACATGGTTAGATGCAAGTCATCTTTGATGCTGCATCCCACTGAATAATTCTGAAGCCTTATTTTGATCCCTCTCTTGACGGTATTCTAGACTAGCCACCAACACCACACAAGCAGAGTGTTACAAATGAAAAATATGAGATCATAAAAACAAAATCAGTAAACACGAAGAGAGTGAGAGATTAAGTCAAAGCAGGAAAAAGCTGTGTCAGCCTTTTGTAGCACTCAATAGCTTGCTTACTGCTGACAATCACTTTTTCTGTAGCAACACATCATCTGAGAAAATATACTCTGTTGTATCCCATAGGAAGATTAACACAGAAGGAGGGGAAAAAAGCTCACTGGTCAATGAAGCACGAATACTGCCCACTGTGTTGTCTTATTAGTTAAAGAAAACGGGAGTTTTATTATTTATTTTTTTTAACACTGAGTGAGGAGAGAAAATTAGAAAATAAAGGAGTTATATGAAAGGAATTACCATGACTTCAGAAGCTGAAAAGTCTACTTTATTATTAGCCACCACAGTCCCACTAGTGATATGAGTAAGTTAGATACTTAGATAATGAGTTAGATAATGATATAAATGGTTGGACTTGATGATCCTGTGGGTCTTTTCCAATCTAGTGATTCTGTGATTTTGTGAAAGTATTTTATGGTGTTATCAATTAGTAATCACTCCATTAATAGTATTGAAGATAATTATATACCCCACACAGTAGCCAATATCTCTTCTGTAGTACTCAAAGCACCTTGAACAACACTGCTCATGTCATTCAAGAATAGCTCTGATAACTGACATGTGGAACTTGCCCTGGGATTCTTGAAATGTGCCAAAGGACCTTTAGCTTAAGCCAAGCCAGTCCTATGGGAAGAGAAGATATTCACTAGGCTATTACGAAAAAGAACTTTTCTTTACACTAACAAATTGTGAAGTTTTTATTCAGCAGAGACCTGCAGCAGAGAGGGACAAACCATTAAATCTCTATCTTGGCCACAGAGTGCACGCTGCAAAGCAGAAATACCTACCTCATCACAGGCAATTATATTTCAGGGAAGATACCTCCAATGAACACGACTTGAATGCAGCAGAAAGTACGGACTCATGCAGTTACATGATTCAACTGTGCAAATGAAGTCAGGTGCAAATGAAAGAGATGATGTTGAGCAAACATTCCTTCCCATCTTACTGAGGACCACAAAGGTATGCTGAAGTTCCACAGCTTGGAGGAAGGTTTATTTTCACCATGAGAATACTTCTGTTTGGCCAAATGTTGAGAAAGATTTGCCTGGACCTAATTTTCAATTGACCATCCTGAATCTCTGAAAGACTCTAAAGCTAGATTTTAGTATGATATAAATTGGTAGAACTAATTTGAGAGGAAATTCAAAGTGAGATCAGAAATTGAAAGGGATTGTAAAGTCTCTCCTCAACCTACTGCATCCTGCTGCTGTCTGTCTCACTTTCCTTCCTCCCTCTCTCCATCCGTTTACACTAATACTATAGGAGACTTCCCTCATATATTCAGCAGCTCTTGGGGAAAATAATACCTCTCTCTCCTCCAGAAAGCTTCACCTTCTACAGACTGCAGGAGGCAGAACGCTATCCTTCCCACTGCCAGCCCTGTCCTGATCATAAACCTAAACTATGATCTATGACAACACATCATAAGCGCACTTAAACAAACTAAGCTGTTACACAGTACGTCAGATTGTGTTTCCCATTCATCTTAGCCTGGATCTTAATACAAAATTTAAAGTAAAATTTAGTTGTAAGAGTACGAGCTGTTCTGAGCAGTTAAATGTATAAATAAACAAATGTATAATAACTAAATGCATAATAGCTAAATGCAGAAATAGCTATTTAAAGTACATTCAGTATATCCTGTTGATATATATTATTGTGTGTAGTTACAATCATGAATTTAGAGAAGCCTGAGCTTTTACTCCACATAATGTTGTTTCTGCTTTAAACCTTTAAAAAGCCACCGTAAGTATTTTTACCCTTTACATAAATACATGAGACTTTTCATAAGTGCTTCTATAAAGACACACACAAAACAGATTGCTTCAATTAGGAAAGAAATTGGGATCACATATAAACAGAAACTAAAGAATTCTCACTGCATTTATAGCGTAGCATAGGATGACAATGAAAGCAAAAGGATAACAAATGGTAAACATGATCGTCAAACTGCCACAACACCACCTGATAAAAGTAATATCACAATTTTCATCTGGCTGACCTATAGAAACAAGATTTTAAAACGTTTTCAAAATCTGCTGAACTCTGAAAACAAAATAGACACATTCAAACATCACTTTCAAAAGAGGTAGCACTCAAATTATTATCAATGGCCATTAACATCCAAAAATTTAATATACAAACTTATAGAATTATTTCAGGGAATTAGAGAAGAAAATGCTACCTCTTTAGAATTAGCGCTGATGCACTCTGGTCCATTTTGGCAAGTTTTCTGCAAGAATTTCAAAAGCTAGAATATGAATCCTACCATTTTCCAAATCATATTTCCTCAATCTAAACTTAATTCTCAACACATTTTAAATTCACAGAGTGTCAATTAGGTATAATTATTTCCCAAGGAGACTGGGTACTTAACCACCCTGAGCACTGCACAGACTCTTAACTGTGGAAAAAATGTTAATGACATTACAGGATGAGTGTTGCATTCTTTCATCTTTAAAGAAAGTTAACTGAAAAATAATTTACCTGAAACACACCATTTATTTAACAATTACTTGCTCTTCTACGTATCCCCAGTCTTTTGGAAATATGCAGAAGACAGTGTCATCTTAGTTTTCAATTGTAAAATTTTAATATCCAGCTTTTTTTTTTTTTATGGCATCAATATCCTCCACGTTTACATTTTCCCACTTAATACATTTGAAACAAATATATTTTTAAAAAATTGTTGTTCAGAGTTTCCCTGCACCGGTGGGCAGAGAAAAAGACAGAACCACTACCACATTACAACAGCAATAATTCCTTCCCACTTTGTGATGTTACATATGACTAAAATGTCTCCCATGCTGTTGGCTCTGACACAGCCCAGACCTTCATCTCAAATCTGATAGACAATACAGGTGACTCAAGTTGCAGACAGAGTAGATTCTATAATATATAGTATATTCTACTAGAGTAAAATCTATAAACTCCCTCAACTTTTATGTCTAAAGTTTCACAAGAACAGTTCTTGAAGATATTGGAATCTCCTACATAAACTCTGAGTGCACAATTCAGATCCTAATTCTACACACAACATTTGGAATCCACAAGCTGGGTCTTTCAGAGTTGAAGCTTCTCCAGGAGTCAGCCCAGGACATCCTAAACACAGCTACTACAGAGCTCAGCACAAACAGCAGCTGCCACATTCCCGTGGTGTGGCCTCCAGTGCTCCCATCAGGAAAACATCTTGTAGCTGTCTTATTCTTGATAGGATTAACCTAGGTCCTCCTATTTTGCCTAGCAGGGTGTGTGCCCCGTAACTTCCATGTAGGTAAGGGAGAAGCGGCAGAAGAATTCACACTACCGGGGAAAAGAGATTTAATTTGCACAAAGTGAGCAAGAGACTAGAGGAAGTCAAATGACCCAGGCACCCAAAATGCAGAGGGAAGTCCTTAAGCCTAATTTCTGTTCCCAGGCAAGTTGCTTCATTTTGTATCAAAAATCATTGAATGCAGCAGAAAAAGGATGTTGCAAGATAAGACCACAATACCATCCTGACACCATCAACGGTCAAATATAACAAGGACTTACGGTTATTGAGTCTTTTCACATCTCTATTTTGATTCTTTTAAAACCCTTGACTGCTTTCACAGTCAAAAGGAGTCATTAAAATCAATTCAAAATGTCAGTAACGAGCGCATGTGAGAACACAACAATAATTAGGCGAAGAAAGTCATTTAATTAAATGAAGAAAATAAATTTCAAAGCAATCGTTTAATCCTAGTACCGCTGTTAATTTTCAAGAAACCGTTCTCTCTCTTTAATGAAGACCCATGACTTTTAATATGGTTAATATCGCTTAGCATGGGAGTTTTATAGTCATATCCAACAAGGAACAGAGATATTCCCATACTCAAGTTTTCAAAATTAAAAGGAAACTTTGTGTATTCCAAAAATGCCAAATGTTCCCAAAAGAACAAAGACGATACAGAAATCTTGAGATATTTGAAACCGTACTTTAGTATTTCTGAATGCCACTCCAACTCTCTGAGAATATGTAATTACATTGGTAATTTTTTTTTAAATATTGCATATGTTTAGTGTAAATCAGTGATAAAGTTACAAAAAAAAAAAGTATTCCTCTTTTTCATACCTAAGACTGTAAAATGAACAACTACAATTGAGGGTGCGTGTGAGTTATTTTTGGGTGAGCGCTCACTTGGTGGGCAGCTATCCAACGCTTTGTTCTATGTTCAGTACTCGGCATTATGCCCATGTCTTGTTTACTACATACCACACAAACCATTTTCTAAGGACAGAATTAATTTCTAATGTGGTTTTCTGTAACATTCATCACTATCATTTTCTAAATTCTTCAGAAAAGTTAATGAATTTGTTGCAACTTTAATGTGAGATGAGCAGGCATTACCAGCTTCATTTTACAGGACAAGAAATGAAACAAAGAGACAAAGGACAGAAACATCCATTAATCATAAGTGGCCAATCTGAAATACCTAAAGCTTGATTCTTCACAGTATTTCAAATTATATAACAATACACAATCATTCTTATTTTGCAGCTCCTTCCATCATTGTAATTCCTCCCACTGTTACAACTAAACAGGGAAGTAAGATACATTCATCTTTCTATTACATGATCACCAATTCATCCCCCACAAACAAATTCATTAAGTGCATTGTAGAACGAAAGTTCCCCAGGCAAATAGTATGTAGCCATGTTATTAAAAATTGTACAATCATGACCTAATAAAAAAGTAAATAAAAAAAATGTGCCAGTAACTTTAATTCTTCCATCTTTCCTGCCACTCACTGACTCAGTAGCGTATTTCAGTAAAAGGGTTTTATTAGGTAATTTTAAGAATTAGGCTGGAGTAAATTCTAGAGAAGAACTTTACTTTTTAGCTGGTTTCTCCCTTTCCTCAATATTCCAGGAAAGCATCCTAGTTCACTACGCCTCTCAGCAGAGAGGGGAGAATGAACCTGAATTTGCAGAAAAGGTGTAAGAACATATATAACCGGACACATTCCAGTGGGTTTCTTAACTTTGGCCACGAGTCGTTCTCCCACAGCTCCTGCTGCATATTTTCCTAAGACACATTTCTAAAACTGAACAAGATTCTCATACATATACATAATTTCTGAGAAACAGGTCAAGAGGTCTAGTATTTTGGCTCCAAAGAAATAAATTTTAGTAGAAGTTCTACGCCAAAAGTACCGCACTATATGTCAGAAAGAGCATGCAAACAGACCCATTCCCAATACATCATAGTCTCATTCCTAACTACAACCTAATCACTGCACTTCATAAGAGCCAGGTGAGGATTAAATGATCTTTACCCCACCAACAACTAAAGCGGTTTTGTACAAGTTTTTTCTAGTAGCCAATAATAATAAGTAAATTATACTGAAAACAACGGTAAAGGACATCAAAAGAAGTCAGCAAGTGCTTACTCAAAGGGAATCCGTATGGCAAATTTGAAATGATGATGGATGGATAATCACTAAACCCGAAAGAATAGATGGCACATTACTAAGCATACTGGCCAGAAAACAGAAAATTAAAACGTTTAATAGCAAAGGATGGGTAACAAAAAGATGAAAAGCTTCTTCACTGACTGAATAAATGGCTGTCCTTAAATACAATCATGTACATATGATTAAAAACTTCTAAGACTACTGTTAAGAAATTATATTTCAACCAATCACTTCCACCAGTGACATTATTTCAATATCTTCATTAAACTAAAAAGCAAACAGACAGTTGTATGCCTGAATTGTCACATTTTCATCATAATTCAGTATTACTGAACTACAATAACTGATTCTGTGAATAGAAATCTCAAAGCATTACTGTTCTAATCTTACTTCTTGAAATTAGTTTAAAAGTTAGAGTAGAAACCTCCCTCATGATTGCAACATTAGACCCATCACAGTCAGTCTTCCCACATTTTTCTATTTAGGGAACTCTCTATTCATGCTGATTCTAAAATTCATACTCCCACCTCTTCATTGCACAAGCAGTTTGTCTCTCTCCTGCTCTTTCCTGCAATTGTTCTCTATTTCCAGTAAGAGTTTCTTTAGAACAGTCCTATTCATATTCTTCTCCATCAGCAAAAATGTTGCTTTTGAAACCATGTTCCATTATCAAGTGCTATAAATCATATTCATTTGTAACAAAAATAAATTCTGCTTGTATTACATCAATGTTAGGGGGTTACCACCAGACCTATTTTCAGACAGGATAATTATTTTGAACTTTCAGAGCAGCTGCTTGATTCATTCCTCTCTTATATGTATCTAACAGTCATCCACTGCCTCATTTTCATTGTTATATTGAAATATGTTGGTGTTCAACATTACTTCTCCATTATGACCAAACAAAAAGTAATTTACTGTGAAATCTTTACTATCAAGGAGCAAAACTTGCATTTCTGCTAAATGTAATGAGTGGGATGAGGTTCAAAATACTCAAAGACACTATTTATACTCCAAATACTCTACTTATATGACTCTTTTTGCATGTAAAGAGTAAGAGCACATGAAAATGAATTTCACAGAAGTTCAGAGTTTTTAAAATTCATTCAGCAGTAACAATTCATTGTTTGTTTTACTGTGCTTTAAAAAAAAAATGCACTAGGCTAAAAAAACCCACAAAAAGACACAGTGATTAGTGTCATAATCAAAAAAATCAGTTAACTAAATTTTATTTTAAACAGAAATCTTTTCTCCTATGAAATTTTCAGCTGTTATTTGGAAAGGTCTAATAAGTTGTCAATTTTGATTCTAAGGGAGGGCCAGATACGGGAAAAATCTGACTAGCGTTAAGCGTTTATTCTTTCTGAAGATGACACTTTCTTCTAAAACAGATACACAGAGAGGTTGGATGAGTAATCTTTGATTCTACTGATTACTGAAAGACCTATAATCAATTAAACTGTAAGTTTTAAAAACACAGTAAAGTGAAATGGATCTCACTGAAACTGTTATGGGAGTAAGTATGTAGTCATGTAAATGTTATGGCAAGCAAGGGAAGACTTGTTCCTGAAGATTTTAAACCATGGACCACGGCCAGGTCTCTTTTTTTTCATTAGTTATTCACTAAACACTTAAATGAAAACAGCAGCAACTGATAGGTTTCTGTGAACAGCCTCAACTCCTGTACAAGTTCCACACAGAGAGGTTGGAAACCAGTGAACTAGAGAACAGGAATGAAATATTAATGAAAGAAGAAACAATAAATAAAGGCGAATGCATCAATTGACAGTTATTTAAACACCTATTTTAGAAAAACTTCCTAGATCTCTCTGATGATAGAGCATTTCAAAGCTGATGGCACATGCATTATGATTAGACAAAAATAAAACTGTTATTACTTGATATTAAGGACTACTCTGTAAATGAACTTTTGTTTTGTCACAGTGGGTGTTCTTTGTAATATCTTAGTTCTTGTAATAATCTTGAAGTGTTAGAAAAGTGGGAGAAAAGTAAAACCAAAACGAAGTAAAAAACCGCTTTAAAATACTATGGCAGAAATTCAAATATATCTCTCCATTAAATTTTTTTCATAAAGATCAAGATACACCACCAGCTTTACAACACTCATATTAATTTTACTACTTTAACATGCAACACTGCAATACACAAGCATCAATACTCACTAACCTGATGCAAATTTAGTTCTTTAGATAAATACAGTCTATAGGAACTGACGAGAACTCAGATTTGCTTGCTCTACAACTGAAATGGCACATCTAAGAAACAACAACATGAAATTATTGCCTGAGTTCATCTGTTATTGCCAAAAAAGGATGTTTCTTGTCATATAGTTAATGAGAGCAGTCAAACTTTAATGTTATTTGAAGTCTTGCTTTTACAACGTTTAAATCCCTACAAATCATGGGTTCCTAGAACAGTTTGGGATGCAAGGAACCTTGGAGATAATCTAATAACAACCCCTTTGCCTTGGGCAGGGACACCTCCCACTGAATTAGGTTGCTCAAAGCCTCATCCAACCTGGCTTTGAACACCTCCAGTGAGGGGGCAGTGACAGCTTCTCTGGACATCCTGTGCCAGTGCCTCACCATCCTCACAGTAACTAGTTTCTTCCCAATATCTAATCCAGATCTTCCCTCTTTCAGCCTAAAACCATTCCCCCTTGTCCTATCACTCCGTGGCCTTGTAAAATGTCCCTCTTCAGCTTTCCTATAGCCTCCTTCACGTACTGGAAGGCCGCTAAAAGGTCTGCCCTGTTGGTCGTGTTTCTTTTGATGCAGGCCAGGATGTGGTTTGCTTCTGGGCTGCAAGTGCACAGTGCCATATCAGCTCACGTTTTGCTGCTCATCCACCAACACCCCTAAGTCCTCCTCACGGCTGCTCTCAATCCATTCTCCACACAGTTCGTAACTGTACTTGGCGTTGTCCCAACCCAGAGACAGGATCTTGTACTTCACCTTGCTAAAGTTCATGAAGTTCACACAGGCCCACCTCTCGGGCCTGTCAAGGTCCTTCTGGATAGCATCCCTTCCCCTCTAGCATGTCAACCGCACGACACAGCTTGTTGTTGTCAGCAAACTTGCTGAAGGTGCACTCAACCTCATCATCCACCATTTCTCCCACAAAGATATTAAACAGTGTTGGTTCTAACACAACCCCCTGAGGAACATCACTTGTCACTGGTCTCCACCTGGACATTGAGCTATTGACCACAACTCTTTTGAGTGCGACCATCCAGCCAATTCCTTATCTACCAAGCTGTCCACACATCAAATCCATGGCTCTCCAATTTAAAAACAAGGAAGTAATGCAGGACAGTGTACAATGCTTGGCACAACTCCAGGTAGATGACATCAGTTACTCTTCCCTTATCCACCAAGGCTGTTGCCCCATCATAAAAAGCCACTAAATTTGTCAGGCATGATATGCCCTTAGTGATGCTCTATTGCCTGTCACCAATTACCTCCTGATGTGCCGCAGCGCAGTATTCAGGAGGATCTGCCAGGCACAGAAGTGAGACTGTCTGGCTTCAGACTCCTTTTTTTTTTTTCTTTCCTTTTTAATATAAGGAAGTTTGTTTCCTTTTAGAAATAAAGAAATTTATTTTTATTTCTAAAATGGATCAATGTCCAGAAAATTACACTGGGCATGGTAAAAATATAAATACTATTTTATTTTTTTTATTCTTTTATATATGTATATGCTCATGTTTTCACATAAACTCAGATTTCTCAGAAGTCATGCACTCAGTAACTTCTATGTGGATTCTTAGCAGATTTTTTGTCCTCGTTCCCAAATACTTCATTACAGTTCTCAGCAATCAAAGAGGCAACCTCTGGTTGATCAGTCCTTACGAGGAGACAGTACACGCACTTTTGTAAATAGGCTGCAAGTATACACAGATAAGTAGGTGCTCCTGTAATATCTCAACATTTTCAAAACTCTCTTCCTTCCTTTTTCTCATTATTTAGTTGAACTTTGCTTAAGAAACCTTAAATCTACAGTCCAAATGTCAGATCTTACCCCATGCCCCTTGACTCCATGTGATTCATATAAAATAGACAATGTAAACTGAAGTTGAGATGTTTCAACTTTCCTGGTATTTTTTGCCGTTTCTCAAACAATTTTAATATGTTAGTTCTGAGACACAGAAATTCTTACAACAAATAAATCCAGAACACTTTCAGCAAAACTGCACTTCATACTGGACAAAAATGATGCATGTCGTATACCTCACTGTATGTCTCCTCTATTTTTAAGTCACAAATTGAAACACATACTTGTAAAGAATACTATTTACTAAATCACTGTACTTACACAATGGACAGTAAAACACCTTCGCATCACAACTTTGAAAAGTAACACAAACATCTTTTCATTTAAAACCGTCAGGTATATTTAAAATAAAATTTTAATATTGATTTACATAACAACATTCTCACCAATTTTTGCTTGTACTAAGAATTAAATGTTAATCCAGAAAAAGAAAAAAACAGTCATGTTATAGTCAATTTCCCAACATTCATAAATGACATTACATGTCTATAATATTGCCTAATCCTGCCTTCACAACCTTTAAAATACATAGGAGGAAATACTTCGACCCTAAGTAGTGGGTAAAGTACTGAGGGACCAAGTTGAGAAAAAATAAACCCAGACTCTTCTCCACTTCCTACAAGTTTAGTTTGTAGGGCTGGCTGTTAAGCACATAAAATAATAAACCAATTGTATAAACTAAGTGAATGGCAATAAGAGAGGAAGGAAAAACAAAGGCCAAAAGGCTGGCTTTGTCAATCCCAGAGCAGCCAACCACTCTTCAGGGAAATTTTATTCTTTGCCTGAGAGAGGGAACATTGGCCACCACAGCAGGCCTCACTAACTCCTTTCTGAAAGTGACTTGGAATGCTTGATTTCCACCTCAATCAGCTGCCAGAGATTAAAAGAAATATTCTATTTTCCTAGCACCATTTTTTCTATAAACCAAGAACTAGATACAGATTTATTTTCACTAATTCATGATATTTTCGGCCATGGAAAGAAAAGCACTGCTAACTGAAATGCATCTACAGAATAAAACTCTCATTTATTGAGGGTTTTTTATCAGGTGATTAGCTTAAAATAGCACAATTGTTAGATATCCCTAGTTTTTGATAGATACCAAACTTTTGGACACAGTTTTTCTAAGAAATGGATTATCAAACAAAAAGGAACAGTAAGCGGTAGTGAATATTAACAGCCTGTTTGTTCTCAGTATTCAAAAACCACTAATTTTTCATATAATCTATACTGGAATTTCACAGATCATACATTGCAGTAGGCAATCCTTGACAATGAACATACTTGCATGATGTAGTTCTACATCATCTTCCCTAGATGAGTCAGTTTTGCACTTTCCACCATTTAGTCTCCTGTTCACTCTAATAATGACCTCTCTTCATCTTCTCTTTCGTTAATTATTCCTAGAGCCATAAAAGGCTCCAACACTTTAAAATCTCTCAAGCTACATTTTGACGAACCAAACTGGTACCTCTTTCTACTAAACAGGAGTAGAAATCTGAAGTTCTCATTTAATTGACAAGATTTCTGCCCTTTTGAGGCTTTTCTGCCCACGTTTTGCATAGCTTGTCATTTTTCCTGGCCATGGCACTTCCTTAAGGGGTAACGCAGTAAAACATATTTATTTACTTATGGCATAAAAAGACAAATCAAATACATATATATTACTTCCCTACTGCTGTATCCTCATAGTCCTTGACAGATACATTCTTCAACTTTCCCTTAATGTCTTGTTTGCTATTGAATCTATTTTGCTAATGTATACTGCTCTTTTTTGATCTCACAGTTTGCTCTTCCATTTTATGTCAGCATTACCCTTTATAACAAGGGACCAGCAAATTACACTTTGCTGTCAATGGGTTATATTTCTGGAACACATTTTAAAAAAAATATTCACAATTCAAGCTAAGAAAAAGCAATAATAAATTAATATCAAGGACTCATAGGCTACTTTACATTATGCTGAAATTGAGCTGAGTTAGCTGCTCTGAAGGTTGAACTTGACAATGTCCACATTTAAACTAATAGAAGATTTCTTGAAGTTTATGTAATCCAAGGTTGTGTCATCATCTTGAGACGGAAATGGCTCTCAATTTATTTAAATTCTACAGAGTCCTTCACTCAAATATTCTGCAAAGTCTTCACAACACTAATTCTAACGATGAAAACATTACTGACTGGTCTCTCAACTTTGAGAAATATACGTGCTAAGATGAGATGGCTCAGGAGCCAAGACACATGAATAACATACATTATGACACCTAGACAGCTGCATTAGGTGTTCAGCCTGTAAGAATGGAAGAGACTACCCTATCCTTAAGTGCATCATACTTGCCAGTGGAGAAAAGTACCCCAGATGACGTGGAATAATATGCTAGTTTGTCCAATAAATCCCAGTCAAAGGAACCAACACAAATTCTCTCTCTTGAGCCATAAGCCACTTGCTTATTAAAGTCAGAGGTTCAGTTCTTTTTTTATTCCAAGTGGCTCAAGATTTCGCTACAGATCTTTCCTTGAAGTCCCACTGATCAAGAATTCGCTCTTTTCTCTGGGAAGCCAGTAGGGGAAGCAATGCAACTGTAAAACCACCACAAAGGGTTTCTCTTCATTGTCAGAAGGTAAAGGGACACTGATGAATCCTTTCCTAGCCCATGTGCTTCTTACGACTCCAGTGCTGGGGAGCTGTAAGGCCTCGCAGGTGTTTAAGGAGTGACAGCACTTGCTTTTGTGGACACATTAGGGAAACAAACATGTACACAGCAAGGATTCAAAAAGTACTCATTCTGGTGTACCTCAGCTTAATATACCAACAAAATAAAACATTGCATATGACTAAATACTTGCATTGTTTTGCTTCTCATTTAAAAAACTGTTTCACACATGGGCTACAGTCCCCTACAAGGCGAAGTATTTCTTCTGAATGAGTTCTCTAAGCCATCGAGTATCTCTCACTTTTGCCTCGTCAATCTTTACAAACATTACAGTTCTATTAATTAGCATAATTTATATTGTTTTATATTTTATACTAATAGGTATTTTACTGTAATACTACCTATTCTATTTTCATGATAAATAATATGAAAAATAGTTAGGGGACCTGGGGAACGGTCCATCAGGTGATAAAGACCTCTAATTCAGACTTTTATTTGCATGCATTATAAAGTTCATCTATTATTTTCTTCTCCTTCGGAGTTAGAAAGTTAGTTTGCCTAGAGTACTGGCCATGTTATTTTAACTTAGGGTGGTATATCTAAATAAATAGTCACTAGAATTACTTTATTGTGGCAAAAATTATTAAATAGTATCTGCAAGGGGGTGTTGGTCAGTAAATTCACTGATACATCAGCAAAAGCTATCAGAGTAAGCAAATAAACCTCATTTCAAAAATAAAGTGTGTGTTGTTAAACAGAGAAAATCCCCAAATAATAATAATAATAATAATAATAATAATAATGGAAATACATACATGGAAAGATTCTGCAATTCACAGTAAAGCATGAAAATGATTGGTAGCAAAACTGTTCCTTTAGCCTTCCCAAAAAAGCTGCAAGCCAACCAGCCATTTGGCAAATGAGCACACAGAACCTGGGGTGAGATCATGATACTTTATTAGGAGTTTCAGTTTCCTGGTGTGGTTATTGGTCTAAATCTGGAAGCTGACAGTTTGGGATGCATGGTTGTTTTAGATCAGGGCAAAGACTCCATTTGTCTGTTGCTCTATATGTGTTCTGTGTTGGCAGGTTCATTGAGGCTGATCTTTTCTCAAACCATCCTAGAACTGTCTAATTTAAACTATCGTCTGTTCCACTAGACTAAGAAGATTTCATTTTAAATAGAATTTATTTGTATAAGCCCATATATTCAAATTACAATGTGAGTCATTGCTGTTACTGTATATATAAATAATAAAAATTGTTTCGGTCTGTATCAAAGTCAATCAGTGTTAGATGTAATTGGTGGAACTCATTATTTTAAGTCAAGCATGACAGTTTTACAATTACAATATGTATTTAGTTTAAATTAATGCTGTCCCTAAAGGAAACATGAATTCTACAAATCAGTAGCAAAGCATCTAACTGCCAGTATACAGCTCACAACTCATCAAAAACAAACACATTTTCAATAGCTAAAATTTATTTATGCCCTTTACATTTCAACATAAGTTTTAAATATCTCTAAAATCTCTGTTAAGGTTTATTAAAAGTGCTACTTGCTATTAATCTTCTAAAATACTCTCCTTGGAATGTTCTTGAGTTTAATTTCTCTCTATGTATAACAAGTCTGCCACCTAGTGCTTTATGGGCACCTCTAGTGTAAGCTTTATTTGACATATTTTATTTTTTAATAAAAGATGTCATGCTTTAAGTCCATGAATGAACATACATGCATGTTTCCCTACACAAAGGATACTTAAAATCCACATTGTATTTTCTTGCTGACAGGTTGCATACAGCTGTTAGACCATGCATGTATTTCTTGACTGGCATACAATCATCATAACTGTGCTCTTTTGCTGTGAGATCTGATTGGTGCAAGTGGAAAAGGTAAAATCTGTAATTTATTTTATTAAAAAGATAAGGCAAAAAAAAGGTATGACATCAGTATAGTATGAAAATGTAAGGGAAGCCAATATTCCTTTGGCCCAGTGCAGCTCCACACAAGGTCTCTTATTCAGTGAGGAGTGGCCTCATGGTGTGGTAACCCCAACGCTGCAGAACACCTTGGAATGGGCTCTGGACTAAATCTCACTGATTTTACCAGCTTGGGATCCAGCAGTAACAACTTTTAGGAAGGGGCAAAAGAGAAGTGGCAGATGGAAAACAAAAGCTGAGGAGCAATGAGGAAAAAGAAGCATAAACAGCTTACATTCAGAAGAAAAGTTTCAAGTAGCAGGGCTGGAGTAGCTCAAGAACTAATTCATGGTAGAACTCAGTGTGCCACCCTCAAACTGAGGGCAATTGGATCAAGTTGTCATTCTAGATCCAGCACCCATCAGCTCGTAGAACAATTCGCTTTACAAAGGTTGCTTTTATCTGGTTACGTCCACCCTCCAGTAAAGGCGATGACCTAGATTTCTGCCACATGACTGCCAGCAAGTCAGACCACAAGAGAAATTTTGGCACAGTATTTTGTGAGATTTCTTGGAACTGTTTTTAATTCCCACTTTTTTTATGAATTTATAACATGCTGTAATATATGTAACAGCTACTGAAAACAGCACTTTCATTACTTTACCCTCTTTGAAGTCCTGTTGTGTCAGCAGTCATGGGGCTAATGAAGCTACAGGACTGGGCTAGAATATTTGTGAGGTTCCACAGCCAGAAGCAAAATTCCCTTCTCTCTCCCCAGCTCAGCACAGACACCAGGTATTATCTTCAGTTTTCACTGAACATACCTTTCGTGCTTCCTCACCAATGTAGGACATGAAAGTATCATTCTTTATCTTTGTGAATTGCTGACATACTGAGAGAACTCCTTATTGCTATCCTTTCAACATGTACACCAAGGAAACCAGCAACACTGTTAATGATCTTATAGCTCTGAGTTTAGAATGGCATGGTAAAGCCATAAAACAATTATTCAGGTAACTCCCCAAAATGTTTTGCAAAATATTTAGTAGTTTACATACAATTGCTTTTTTTTCCCCCTGCTGTGTACTGTAAGTAGGAAAAAAAAGCTAATAAAATGTATCCAAAAGCAACTTAAAAAAACCCAGTTAATATTATTTTCCTACTAGACATCTTTTTAGTGATAAACATCTGAGAACTCAGTGATGTTTTCTCTGGCTTTGCATTTCCTCCTTCCATGTCCACAAAGAAAAGAAAAGTTCAGCAGTGACAGTGCTCTGTAGTTCATCTGACCTTTAAGGCTCCTTCATCCCAGGAGACTTGAAATAGTGGCTGATGAGTCTGTGAAGCCATACACAACTAATATTTCATAAAACACTGAAATAAGAGAAAGATTAGAAGATCACAGAATCATTTAGGTTGCAAAAGACCTTTAAGATCACCAAGTCCAACTGTAAACCTCACACTGCCAAGTCCACCACTAAACCATGCCCCTAAGATCTGTGGAAGGAAACACAACGAAGCTAAGGTAATAGTCAAAATAAAATTTGCACGTTATTTCAGGTTCTTTTATGTACAGATATTCATGCTTCCTCTTTTAAAGGCTGTAAATCCAACAACTATCTCCATAAAAGGCATAAATGTGGAATAAATGATCAATACATAGGTTTTAATTCTACGAGAAGCCATGATTCATTAAGCCCCATGCCATTTTAATTCTCTTTTTTAAGTGACCCACCCCTCCTGACCTCTGTTCATTCCTGGTTTCTCTAATCCGTCTCAAAGGCCATTTTCTAATCTCTAACAAACCTAAAAGTGGGTCTGCTGTGCAGCACAGTAAACTCCATAGCTTTCGTCTTCTGAATGCAAAAGGCAAGCTTCTGCTTCTTCTTGAGTTCACACATAGTCACCAATCCACAAAACTGTCTGTCCACCCAAAGATAAGCACTAGATTAATCAAAACTGTTAATTTATTGTAATTTCATTGCATTGCAACTACATTCTTACTGTGCATTGCCAAGAAAATCTTAATCTTCACAAATGTATAAAAGTTTCACTCTCTAAAGTGAGCTGCCTATTCTAAAAGAGCAACCTATCTGCAGAGCCAAATGGAGAAGCTACTTGTTCTCTTCATGGTTGATGGTAGCACCCGGAAATAACAAAAAATGCTTCTAAACATGATTTTAAAGTGTAAAAAGGAATAGGCAACTAAGGTATGCAAATGCATGTACATTTTTTCAACATTTTCTTAGCTGGCTACTAGACTGGTACTAGCTAGGTGGGACAGGCAACTCGAGTGCTCAACTCATCTGGAAATTCTAACTATGCAGGCAAGCAATACAATTTACCATTCACAATACTGATTTGCTGTAAGCTTTTATGCTCTGCACGCAGTGGTATCTTCTGTATTTTGTGTTTCAAATGTGGTATCGGAACTGTGACAGTCAAAGTAACGTACATAAACCAGATATTTTGGAAAGTTTTTGACCTTAGAAATACAAATATCTAAAAGAGGTTTATGAAGCAGAGTATCACATCTTTTCAAAACAAGTGATTGTTGGCATGCCTGTAAACCACTGTCTGTATAGTAACAAATCATGAAATGTAAATTTAAACTCTCATCTTCTCTAGAACACTGATTTAACTATTTATCTATTTACCATTTAAAGCTCTGTGGCTGTTTATAACCCAGGTCAAAATCACATTAGTGGCATTTGTCCCATTGATTCCTCCCAATCAGTCTAAAACCATCTGGTTTTGCTGTATGTTGCTTTGCACCCAGAAGCAGTGATTCCAACACCAATGCCTTTTTAATGCCGACATGCAAAGAACTAATCCAGCAATTTGGATGCATACTTTGCCATCTTGGTGTCAGTGTTATACATCATGCTGTCTGAGATATCAAAGAACAATAACAACATCAAATACTAATGCACCATGAAAAAAATGTTATATTTATGGTTTGTGTACACGCATAAGTCAGCTGCACAACCATCTCTGGCCTCCAATCAGAATTCATTTATATGGATTGAATTGGCTTCTGATCATTCACAGAAAGGCTGGCTTCTAACAGAAAGGCCTAGGGGTACAGAGCCTCCCTACCAGAAACAGAGACACAATCCAGAAGCACATTTGTACTCAACCTACAAGAATACTTACATGCAGAAACAAAACTGTGGCTTTTAAATTCAGGAAGCTTTTTTGTGTACTCATAATTCTTATGTGTATGAAATATTTGATAAGATTTCCTCTGATATTCCTAAACAGTGGTGTATCAGTAACTTTTGGCTCAAGAAATCCTCCCTCTTACAAAGTTTCTGAAATGCAAATTGTTGTATGCAAAGAGAGAAATATCACTATGTTTGTCCATTTACTATACTCTTCCCCTAGCATTCATATTCAGCCACTACCAACAACAGGGTACTCAAATGGATAGCCCATCGTGCAGCTGCTCATGCTTTCTTATACATCCAATATTTTTCTAATTTTTGTACCAGTGAGGCTCGTTCTCATTCTCTTTCTCTCTGAGAAGTTTGTTTGTGCTTTTTCAATCATGCAGTGAAGTCATGAAGAATGGAATGAAAATGATTTTAATAGAAGCAGTGGGCGACAATTTTCACACAATCTGGGTAATACAATATTGCGTGCCCTGTCTATCAGGCATCTCCTACTCCACTTTTAGTAAATTTTGATAATTTAAAGTAGAGCTCACGTCCACTGCTGTTGTGCTTTGAAATGCCATATTAGAATGAAATCTGATGTTTAACAAACTGTTCCTGTTATCTCTGGGATTTGATGGCTTTGTTGCTATCTGTGCTTATCCTTTTGGCACAGTACCTGTATTTACATTAAGTCCCTACTTTCAGCATGCTACTTCGTATATAAATCTCGATCCCTTTGATCATGCTAGACCTTCCTGTAAAGTTCCTGCTTACACTTGTGCTCAGATCACTTCTGCATCACAAGATCCATGTACAGCATTTATATTCTGGTTATTTTCCTACCTCACTATGAAAGCGAGTTGGACTCAATGGTACTTGTGGGTCCCTGAAAATTCAGGACATCTATGATCCAATGAAAGGAAACATTTAAATAAGGAAGAAAGTAAAATGAACTGTGCTATCCCACTGGCTAACCCTATTTAGAGTCTATTTACAATCTTAAACAACCTATTGATGTTAACACCAGAACCTACACCAGCAGCAGTCTGTTCCCCTTTCCTAGGCTTGACTTAGCAATGACAGTCAAGAGGGAAGAGAGGACTAGGCAAGAACTAGGTAAGCTGGGCGGAGTGCTGAAAGAAACAAAAAAAGCTGAAGTTTTATAGGGCAGAGGGTATTCACAATATCACAAGTCGCAGAAAGCTCCTCTAAGGTAACAAGTGTTCTCAATCCACATTCTGCTGTTAAAGAGAACATGAGGTCATCCAAAATTGTCCAAAAGTTAGCCATACATTGAGAATAGAATCCTAAGGTTTTCGCTTAGATAAATATTCCAATTTAGGGCAGTATTAGAACAAATGAAAAAAGATAAAATGTGAAAAATTAAAACTGGTCATTTGAAAGATGGCGAAACTCAAGGGTATGACTAAATCTTTCCTCAAGAAGATCCCAACCTTGCAGCAAATTAGTAGTTGAATTCCTCCTTTCCTACCATTCACTGATATCGATTTTAAGGGGTAGAAACAAATGTGTCTATAATTTTTATCTCACATAAGCATGTCTATATACAGTCTGGTTTTCCTCAATATTTTCCTCCCTCCTGAGCAATTACTGTTCTGGTGCTGCAAAAATAAGAATATTCTTCACATCAGGGAGTAGTAAAGCAGCAATATAAGTGTCTAAAGAGAATGCTTCTTACAAAGTAGTGAAATAAGCACAGGAAAGTACCATCCAAATGCCCATTTTGCACAGAAGTGAAACAATTTCTTATATAAATTACGGCTTGTGATAAAGTCATATTTTAAAATGCTTATCTAGATAAGAAATTGGAGCATCTCTTTATGAGATATATATATTTTAATACATGATTTAGCACATAATGGACAGTGCTGATAAGCAATTGTCATTGAAATCTTAGGTCACTCAGTTATCCACAAATAAATAAATTATTTTGCATTGTGAAGCAGCAACCACAAAATGAAGAAATACAGAACACCATTATTTTAAATTAGCACAAGCTCCTTATTACCTCCAGATAAAATAACTCTGAAAATCATTTATATACAAAGTTTTAAACCACTGAAAGTATTAAAGTTTGCAAGTTTGCAGACGACACTAAGCTGGGTGGAAGTGTTGATCTGCTGGAGGGTAGGGAGGCTCTGCAAAGGGATCTGGACACGCTGGACCGCTGGGCAGAGTCCAATGGCATGAGGGTTAACAAGGCCAAATGCCGGGTCCTGCACTTGGGGCACAACAACCCTGTGCAACTACAGACTAGGAGAAGTCTGACTAGAAAGCTGCCTGGAGGAGAGGGACCTGGGGGTGTTGGTTGACAGTGACTGAACATGAGCCAGCAGTGTGCCCAGGTGGCCAAGAAGGCCAATGGCATCTTGGCTTGTATCAGAAACAGCGTGACCAGCAGGTCCAGGGAGGTTATTCTCCCTCTGGACTCGGCACTGGTGAGACCGCTCCTCGAATCCTGTGTTCAGTTCTGGGCCCCTCACCACAAGAAGGATGTTGAGGCTCTGGAGCGAGTCCAGAGAAGAGCAACAAAGCTGGTGAAGGGGCTGGAGAACAGGCCTTATGAGGAACGGCTGAGAGAGCTGGGGTTGTTTAGCCTGGAGAAGAGGAGGCTGAGGAGAGACCTCATTGCTCTCTACAACTACCTGAAAGGACGTTGTAGAGAGGAGGGTGCTGGCCTCTTCTCCCAAGTGACAGGGGACAGGACGAGAGGGAATGGCCTCAAGCTCCGCCAGGGGAGATTTAGGCTGGACATTGGGAAAAAATTTTTCACAGAAAGGGTCATTGGGCACTGGAACAGGCTACCCAGGCAGGTGGTTGATTCACCTTCCCTGGAGGTGTTTAAGGCATGGGTGGATGAGGTGCTGAGGGGCATGGTTTAGTGTTTGATAGGAATGGTTGGACTCGATGATCCAGTGGGTCTCTTCCAACCTGGTGATTCTATGATTCTATGAAATGAATTATCATTCCAGAACAACTAGATCGCTAAAATATTTAGAAATCTGACAGAAGACAAATAACAGCAGCAAATTAGAGGTGAGAGGGTATCTTGAATATAGTACAAAAAAAAAGGTGCTCGAGGACTACAAATCTCATTACTGTCAGTTTTTATGTGTTGATACACATATCCAAAATAGCCTACATTACACTATATTCGTAGCATGAACTTCTCATGTACTCATTATTTAGTTCCATATCTACAAAATATGTAACATTTATAAACACAAAAATTTATTCTTCAAAATAACAAAAATTCTAGTTTTAAATAAAAAATTCTAAGCAACAAACAAGGGGGATTGAATATCTTTGATCAACAGTATCTCTACAACACACTTTAAAGGAGTATTTTCATACTGGTCTGCTTTATGTAAACTGTCAACAATGTTAACAGTGTCTTCAAAACAATATATTTTAAAATTATCTTCCAGTTTGAAGTATTACATTTGAACTTAACTTGTCTGTGAGGGGAAGAAAAGAAAACCAAAACAACCCACATCAAATTTCTTTTATACCTGGCAAGAGGAATAAATGTTTTGGGCCTAGGGATATGTCTGTGTCTGTAATATAGTATGTGTCAATTTTGTTCTGTAAAACATACCTTGCAGATGCAAAGCATCCAAGGTAGGAAAGAAACATTAGTAATAAACAAATGTTTCTTTTTTTTTAGGTAAATGATGCCTTAAAGAGATTCTAAAACAAAGTTTTTATGTACATTCTAAAATGAAATGCTAAAAAACAAGGCCAAAGATCAGAATGGATGCTATAAATATATTCATGTCTTTATGCAAATTTAGGTTTAAGGAAGGGATGATGTTAGGAAACAACAGACAATTGGATCCAATTGTCTGACATTCAGCAGGTATGTGCAAAAGTCACAAAAGGTAAAACGGCATTTTCCAATGTCCCATTCATTTTTATGATGATTAAAATAACTATTTATCATCAATATTGGCACAGCAAAATTGGCAGAGCTCGCTAAGGGGTTTCTGCACATGGAGAATAAGCATTCTCATCACTTCAGCTCTTTCGCTATGACTATCAAAAATGTAATGCTTTAATGTAAATTTGCCTGAAGCGCTTTTTCTACAACAGTAAGAACATGGAGACAACCCACAGTATCATTTATGATACTCTGGAGAGCAGCTGTGGATCATGGCCCTGGAAGGCACACTGGCTAAAGCATCCAGCCTGTCCCCAGGAATGGTGCTGTTTAGCCTATTTGCATATACCACCACAAATGCTGTCTTTCAAACAATGACAAAATTACTTATTCCTTTTGTTACACTGATAAAGAGAATAACCCCATGGCTTAGTCAGTACCTCCAACATAGGCATAAGGAATTATCTTTAGTAGACTCTAATTTTCATTCTTGTGGACAAAGCAACAGAAAAACCCAGTGGAGTATTTTTTTTTTCAGTCAAAATATCAACGTGTTCAGCTTTAGAAAAATCTTTAGACAAATATTTTGGTTTTCCAAAGAAATGAAATTTTCACATAACATGTAAACAGCATTTAAGTACTGAACATTAAAAATAGAAGTACTCACAGTAGCATGTTCCCCTAAGTGGATTTCCAAGATACCTATTTTCAGAGTCACAGCTGCAGGGGGAAAAAAGACAAAACCAAATATATATGTTTAATATTGCCATTAAACACTGTATAGTTTTAATAAAAATTCAGCTAAAATATTTATTCCAAATAGCATGTTTCATTAGTGATAGCATAAACACATGAAAATACGAAATATTTGATATAGTGCTTAGAGTGTGCTACTTTCCCGAGGCACCTCTCCCTCTCATAGAAGAAACCCAGAGCAACTAGGTCTTTCAATAACACACCTCAGTCACATGCTTAAAGTCAGCACCTATTGTAGGACTTACTGCAGGTGGTATGTCTCCACTAACAAAGAAAAGAGCCAAGCGGGGCAGCCAAGCGCTGGGTTTTTATCTATGCCGCCTCAGTGATAGGTTACTCCCTTGGCTGGTTTTGATCTGGCCCTCACCAAGACAACAGCTCAGCATCCATCACTGACCAGAGAAAGTGTTCCCAAGTACGTCTCTCCCTCTAACAGACACAGTCCTGAAACATTACAAGACCAGTCTTTCCAGCTTTAAACACCTTCTACACTTCTTGATGTCATTCTTTCAACCATGGAACATACAATCTCTGTTTCCAGCCACATAAACACCACTCTGGTAGGCTGCAATTCATCCTTCCATAGTATTTCCAACTTGTTAAACAAACATAATAATAATTAGAAAGAAAGAGAGCAACAAAACAAAACAACAAAAAAAAAACCCACTAAAGTATCCCTAAGCATAAAATGACAATTTCATTTTCCCAGCACCACAGAGGACTCGAGAAGATCCAGAGCTACACTGTCTGCTCTAGAGAGGCTTGTTCTAAGCTGTGCAGCTACAGCTGGACCTCAGCAACCAGCTCCAGGGCCAGAAATTGTAGCCATGTATGTAGCACTATAAGCAGAGCAGTGTCTCAGCTCCTTAGCTTCCCTGAAATTCAGAGGCAATTGCTTTCCTTCATTGATCACCTAGGGCATTACGTGAAATTTGGAATACAATGTACTGATGTTCCTGAAAAGACACATACCCGATGAGAGTGGAAGAAATATATTTCTTATTGATAAGATATATGTTTATATTTAAAGACAGGAAATATTCTACAGAATTTCACCAGGATCAAATTGAATTGTAGAACATTTCTCTAAAAATTCCTAGTAGTGTCTTAATAGAAAATTATTATCCTGGTTTTGGTTTTCTTTGCTATCCCACAGAAGTCTCCAGCGAGATTATAATTTTCTATTAAATACACAGAATGATTCATAAAACAAAAAGAAAGCTTATTGCTGCCTATTAAATGACATATAAATATTTTCCCAGAGGAAATCTGGATCATTTAATAGCTTGGACTACCTTTTCAATACTTTGTTCTAAGAAACTTAAATTGCAAGGGGGTTTTTGTGTGTTATTTTATTTGTGAGTAACTTTCTCACTGAGAAGTCATATCATTTAGCAAGTTGCAGACTGTAGAATAATGTTTGCATTTCTGTCGGTCTTTTCAACAGTTTCCAACTGGTGATTCTTAACACACCCATTTTTATTACAAAACAGGCAGGGAATCTCCTTGCCCTTTGTTATGATATTATCCAGAAAACAATCAACAGTGGCAGAAAAAAAAAATGCTCTGTCCTTGCCCACTCCGGGTCTCACATCAGTATGAGAACTCTTTGTGGGGTCAACTATACAGAAATCCAACAGTTTTTTTATATAGAAAGACTTATGTCTAAACTCCAAGAAATCAAAAAAACCCATCTGCTTCAACTCTAACTGCAGCACGCAGTTTGTAGTCTTGCCCATGCAGGTGCCCTGGCCCTACAGTCATTTCCAACGAATTCACAAGGATTTATCATAGATTCATCAAAGTTGGAAAAGATCTCTATGATCACCCAGTCCCATTGTCAACCCCTATCACCATGCCTAAAAAACCAGGTTCCAAAGCGCCGCAGCTAAACACTTTTTTGAATGCCTCCAGGGAAGGAGACTCCACCACCTCCCTGGGCAGCCAGTTCCAGTGCTTCACCACTCAAAGATCCTGAATAGCCCTTGCGTGTACTTATAAAGTAAAGGAAAAAGTCATCTCCAATATTAATATTGGTCTGCCTGACAGCTATTCTTCTAAACATTACAAAACACTGACTAAATTCTTCAAAGAACAGCTCACTATTTAAACAGGTCAGCCTTGTAAAAACAGACTCATGGCTCAAAGTGTCTTTAGGTTGGCCGTTTTGAAAGGAAGAGCTAAGGGAAAAGGATCATTTTTGAATGAATACTTTAAAAGAATTTCCCTTTTCTTCCCTTGTATGTAAGATTGTCAATAAAAGGACTGCAAATTGTGTAAAAAATTATAATAACATGATAGAGATTCTTGGAAGAGGATTTTTTTTCCTTCTGCTTTGTTTCAAAGGCAAAGTAGAATATTAAATATAGGCAGTATTCAGAATGTGCTGGGGTTTCATACAGAACACAAAAATATATTTTACGTAGATAGCTGTGTATTCAGTCTGTGAGGAAGAAGGCAAGAAACCTACCCCGTCACTCACTGAAAAGAGCACTGATTTATATGCATGACAAGGAAGAGCAATGTCTAACCACCATTAACAACAAACTGTACGACTTTCCATCAGGAGAGACTTAAAAATTCTCCAGTGAACTCTTGCCAGCCACAGCATTTTGTGGTGACTGAACGCAGGGTCTAAAGAAGCATGGTTTCCTCCCAACACTAAAACAGCCTTTTTTTTTTTTTTTACATCTGAGAATCTTTATGAAAGAAGAAAGCCACACAGATTCCCTCCTCCATTCAGCTCCCCTGCTAATCGGACAAAACCATCTCCTGTGGATCAATAACTTCCAGAACCCAGGGACTTCTAGCATCACATATATCTTTCTGCTATTTAAATTTCTGTTTATAACACAGAAAAAACACATTCATATATAAAATAAAAATATCTACTGAATCCACCTAATGCATCACAGGTTTCACTACTTAAAAGAACACACGAAAGAACAGTTAATACAGAAATTACTAGGTAGGGAATATTTTGCAACATTCAAGTATTCATACGTATTCATTCAAAACCAAATATTTAATTCCCTGACAATTATAAAAGTGACCTTCAAGAACCTTGAAGGGAAAATGGCAATGCAGTTTCATAGCCAGCTGCCTCAGTTCTTTCAGCATAGTTCATGGTGAAATGATAAAAAATGCATAACAAAAAAAGAACAATGAATTACGCCACAGCAAAACATTTTTATATATTTTCCTATATATTATGCTTTCTGTATTGATAGCCTCACAAAAGTCATTGTACCCAAGGATCTTGGGCAAGGGACGTCTGATCTTGTCCATTAGGCTGTAGCAGCCCGTCTGCAAGCACGAGTAGCCACTGGAAAGGAAGGTGCTGGAAGGACCCATGACAGCCTGTGCTGCATGCTGGTGGGTGTTACCAAAGAGAATCTATTCTCAGAAGGAGATACGTGGTTTTGTCTTCACACAAGAAAAAAGGCACCACAGTAGAGGAGGGAGGAGAATCTTGCCACAGATGGGATCTGTACAGCATATCGAAGCAAAGTCCATGCTGGGTCCATTCAGTGCTGCATGCACACAGGGTTCCCACAAACATGATTTACATGCTACCTTCTAACCCTCTTTCATACATCTTATTAAAACAGCTAGTTTATTATGCCACTTCTTGCCAGGCCTTATTAAGATACAGAAGGAATCCTGCAGTGTTTCTCTTAATCCTCTGTCTCTGTCCCCCAGTGCAGAGAACTCGTGTAATGTACATTAGGAATAGCAGTTCTCACAAGTTAGGGAAGTCTGCTTTAAACCAAATGGAAGATATTGTTTAAACACTTTCAGCAGGGTGAAAAGATTAAACTAATACTATTAGGAGCACATGTAAAACTGTTCAGGTGAGTATGCATGCTAGGTTTGTCTTTTAATCCTATTCTATTTCATTAAGCATATGCATTGCTCAGCATTAGTCACTAATTACGGTTCCAATTAAAAAATTTCCTATTCGCTGAATTATTTCCTTATGAGCTTTACTCACTGTAGTAATTTTTGTACCTTTTCCAAAAGCCAGCACACATTTGACCATATGTGAAGCATAATATATGCCTCCTATCTGTGAAATGGGAGCTACAGTCGTTATTTTATGTGCCATAGGGCTACGATCATTTGCTTTAAGTGGTAATAATGAATGAGCAGTTCCACTCTGGCATGCTTCCAAAGACACAGCTCCCATTTACAAGGACAAATGGAAAAAGGCTCCTACCAAGTTACGTACAAATTCTATGGTTTGTTCCAATACAAAACTATTCAATTCATCAAGCTCACTGACCTTCTGATGGCCTGCTATTAGCAGTTATTCCCCAACCTCTCCCTCAATTATCCTTTCAAAATGAATAGTTTTCTTTTACTTTCTTCTTTTCTCCCTCTGCTTCCTGGGAGTTCAAAATAAAAGTGATGGACAAATGCAGAAAAAAAACCCTAACTTCCCATGTTTAGGAGCAAGTGAATGATAATTTCTAGCTTTCTCTTTAAACAGCTTAAATCATAGAATCACCAGGTTGGAAAAGACCCATCAGATCATTGAGTCCAACCATTCCTATCAGATACTAAACTAAATACTAAACTAAAATGTATCCAAGAGTACACGTTTACATTAATATTCACATATTTTTAATTAATTTAATGAATTAAAGGCTTTTTTTGTAAGACTGAGAGTTTGCAAGTCATCCTGTGTAGAAGCTTAGCAATGTATATGATCTTATGCGCTATATCTACATTTTCCAGCCTTAAGAAAGCTAAGGAACTGGCAGTAGAGTATGTCTAATTTTATTGTGCTTATTGGTATCCCCCTTAAGGAAGGGTATACCTTCAGGCTTCCACTTAAATTAAACTGCCAGAATATAACACCAACCTAGACTTACAGCTTTCTAGACCAGGGATTTGATTGGGTGGAAACCTGGTTACAACAATGCACCTAACCTTTGAACATGAAGGTAGGATTTACTGCAGTTCTGCTACCACCACCTTTGGTAAACCTTTCTTTTCAATTAAAAGTGAAGCAAAAAAGGGGGAATGGGGGAAGAGTAACTTAAGTACGGCTGGTCTTTCCTCTAGCTGAGTTTGGTTTTAATGCCAAACACTCAGGGAAGACAAAAATTATGTCAGACCACTCAAAACCAATATTTTTTTATTCAGCTGATTCCCTGCTGAGGCAGTTGCGTGTTGTTCTGGCCCAGACACAAACTGTACTGAGTGGAGATTTATGATCCTGATCTCATATTTTGTCCCTCAGAATCTGAGATTTGTAATAGGTGCAAATTAACACAGGCCACTTCCACAGAATCTGGGGACAAGCTGTCATCCTTCTTCTCTGCAGCTGGCCACAGACAGGTCTGGGATTTTGCCTGTGTCCTCAGTACTACATCTATAGGAGATTCCTGATGAATATAGATTAACAGACTTAGAAGACTATTCCTGGGGCCTGACTGGTGCCTTGCCTCAGCTTTTAATTAAGAAAGAATATTTTCTAGGACTACCGTTCAGCTTCTGCTCACCTTTTACTCTGTTCTAGTCATTACTTCTCTTTCTGTCCTCTACCTAGAGAGCAGTTTTTCTCCTTCTGCCCTTCCTCACTGACACCTGCTTCTGATGTACTTGTTCCAGTTCCTGATCTTCTATTAATAGAATAGGCTCCTGTTTCCATTCTACATTCCTAGTACCACAGTAGTATGCTGCCATGGTGTTTTGAATAGTGGAATACTACACAACACAAGATAATTTGGTTACCTGGAACACCTCGTAGCTAAAGTTCAGTGTTTGAAAAGCTAAACTTAAGACTTCACTAGTCACATTGTGAGGCTGCTGGCATCATAAGTGAACTATGAAGCATTACAACGTCCTCAGAATTGAAAATATGTCTATGGTGCTGTGACTACAGCTTTTGCAAACACAAGACAGCCAATGAACCTTTAGTAATGATGATGTAGTAACATGTAGTTCAGCACAGCTTTACACACAGCTACTTACCCTGATTGTTGGGTACCTGCTTTTGAAAGTCATGTAAGACTTTATATTCAAAAAGTACCTTTCCAGCAATGAGAAAATTATCTAAGTGATGTGCTTAACCACAGTCAATGACTGTAATTGGCTGTAAATAATAACACTTTGCAAGTAATGCACAGGAACATCAGCTTTTCAGTTCAAGAGTGGCGACTCATGGATGAAAGCACCAACTTCAGCAATTCTTGCGTTATTAATGGGTCCAGAACAGCAAATAACTGATAACTGCAATCCCAATTCTCACTTGTACATAAATGCAACAGAACAAAAGGCACCAGGTCCTGCGTTAGGTTTCCTTGGACTAAATACCTTTTACACAGAACTGCCAAGGAATGGTCACATCTCCTAGCCATCAACAGAAGATAAAATACACAGGGTTAGCAGTGAACATGAGTAACTTCACAACCAGCAAAGCTGCGCTACACCAGCCTGCCTCATGTGCTGGGAGTTCAAATATATTTGACAGATTCAGAAACAGCATCTCTCGTTCATTATCAAATGTGATAACTGAGGTCAGATGATATATTTAATGAAAAATTGGTACTGTCAAAGTTGAATGCTTTGTGATTTTTCAGAGAATAGGTTTCCTAAGTTAATTTCTAACTATTACTGTATTTTTATGCTGCTAGTGCAATCTTTATTTTGCTGCAGTGAAATAAACAAACTAATAATCTATAAATGCAAATATTTCCGTCTTGCAGCTAAGGGTCTGTTTCTTGAATGCATTGACATTGCACTCTGTTCTCCCAACGTTCTCCATTAATAGTGAAGTATGTGAATAGTTCTCTCAACTTTATTTTTTTTTTGAGCTACAATAAAACATCTTCGGTTCTAATGTGAAAATTGGACAGTTCCATTTCTCTCACTGCCAAGATCCTTCCAGTCATGAGCAACCTTTCTCCTATAAAGAATTTTCAGCCTACCTTTTAAGATAATGATAACTTAGAAGGGCAAAACGTACAAGGATTTATGTTTCCAGTTAGGACTTTTTAATAATGTGAGGAAATTATTTATTTGTTTCTTCTTGTAAGTGCATATAATGATGTCTTGAGACAGGTTAATCTGTCTCCTCTTCATATGATTCATTAAAAAGACCTAGGCCAACTATACTTTGTTTTAAATCTAGGCTGATGTCATCAAAAGAAAAGCTAAAACATCCCAGCTTCATAAGCAAATTTTCCATTTCCAGATTTGCCTCATGCTATTCAAATCCTTGATCTCTAAAAGACCAAGAATAATTAATATTATGGGATTTGTATATATTCTTTTAAGTAATGATGTGTTAAATCAGTAAATACATTACACTATAGGAGAAAAACTTTCAAACAGGTGATAAACTTATCACATAATTATATAATTTAGGTAAAACATTTAAGAGATAAAATAAGATTTTCTAATAATCTCTAGATTACATTTTCATCTCATCTTCTATACAAAAATTAAGTAATCTATAGCCATAATTTGGAATGATCTGGACAAAAAAACCCCTGCCTTCGTTAATCTTCATGAAACAGAGACCAAATGGATTTCACATGCCAATGACTCGATTCTGCTTATTCCGAACCAGAAAATCTCACGTTCATGGCATTACCCTTTACCTCTGGCATTCTCCTTTCTCTGTGAATGACCGTAGTTCTGGCAGTGATACACATAACTTTTGTATATTTAGAAGGGTCAATTTGGAAAAACTGAGTTTTCACTTATCAGAAAGTCATCTTTCAAAGTGGGGGAGCAGAAATACCTACATTTCTTCTCTCATGTTTTGACCTCTTTCAGGCATTTCTCCAGCCCTTAGAAAGTAAATGTTAGATATATCCCAGACAGCTCAAAATAAGACACTATGTTTACAGTAAACTGAACCACATATCCAAAACGTTAGCATTGCTTTCTCAACCATTTCTTTCCTTTTAGCTAGAAGAATTAAGTAAAAGCAATGGCAAAAAACAATGTTCCATGGTCTATGGGTACTTATTACTACTTAAACTGAAATGCATTTCCTCCTAAATTTTTACTTTGTAAAATCAGTGAACAGTTCACAGAATTTACGTTTCATTCTTCTGAAAGATAAATATTGATGAAATGTGTTCAATGTTAATTTAATATCCACAATAGAATATTCATGAACCTGCATCCCTAAGCATAAGCAGTTTGTAAACAGTTTCTTTTGCAATCATTTTTAATATAAAGTTCTCAGTGGAACACTGATTTTATACTTACTAAGATTTCACGCAAAGAACACTCATAGAATAATGAAAAACAGAAGTGTAAGTCAGGTTAAAATTACTATAGTTTTTCAACCTCCTTGTTCAAATAGCACTCGTAAGAGCATTTAAAATTTCATGTTCATATGAACCGTTCTGCCAGTAATTTAAAAATGAAAGAGGTATACTACAAACAAACAGAATATAAAAAAATAACACATTCTGTCACATCATGAAGCACATGCAAGAGAACTGGGTGATCAGGCTCAGTCAACATGGGTTCACAAAAGGCAGGTCTTGCCAGAGTAACCTGATCGCCTTCTATGACAAAGTGACTTGGCTGCTGGATGAGGGAAAGGCTGTGGATGTATCTTCCTGGACTTCAGCAAAGCCTTTGACACAGTTTCTCACAGCATTCTGCTTGAGAAACTGTCAGCCTCTGGCCTGGACAGGCGCACGGTCTCCTGGGTGGAAAACTGGTTGGCTGGCCGGGCCCAGAGAGTGGTGGGAAATGGTTTGAAATCCAGCTGGAGGCCAGTGACAAGTGGGGTTCCCCAGGGCTCAGTGCTGGGTCCAGCCCTGTTCAATGTCTTTATCAATGACCTGGATGAAGGCATCGAGTGCACCCTTAGCAAGTTTGCAGATGACACTAAGCTGGGTGGAAGTGTCGATCTGCTGGAGGGTAGGGAGGCTCTGCAAAGGGATCTGAACAGGCTGGACTGCTGGGCTGAGTCCAATGGCAGGAGGTTTAACAAGGCCAAATGCCGGGTCCTGCACTTGGGGCACAACAACCCTGTGCAGTGCTACAGACTAGGAGAAGTCTGTCTAGAAAGCTGGCTGGAGGAGAGGGACCTGGGGGTGTTGGTTGACAGCGACTGAACATGAGCCAGCAGTGTACCCAGGTGGCCAAGAAGGCCAATGGCATCCTGGCTTGTATCAGAAACGGTGTGACCAGCAGGTCCAGGGAGGTTATTCTCCCTCTGTACTCAGCACTGGTGAGACCGCTCCTCGAATCCTGTGTTCAGTTCTGGGCCCCTCACCATAAGAAGGATGTTGAGGCTCTGGAGCGAGTCCAGAGAAGAGCAACAAAGCTGGGGAAGGGAATGGAGAACAGGCCTTATGAGGAACGGCTGAGAGAGCTGGGGTTGTTTAGCCTGGAGAAGAGGAGGCTGAGGGGAGACCTCATTGCTCTCTACAACTACCTGAAAGGACGTTGTAGAGAGGAGGGTGCTGGCCTCTTCTCCCAAGTGACAGGGGACAGGACAAGAGGGAACGCCCTCAAGCTCTGCCAGGGGAGATTTAGGCTGGACATTAGGAAAAAATTTTTCACAGAAAGGGTCATTGGGCACTGGAACAGGCTGCCCAGGGAGGTGGTTGAGTCACCTTCCCTGGAGGTGTTTAAGGCACGGGTGGATGAGGTGCTAAGGGGCATGGTTTAGTGATTGATGGGAATGGTTGAACTCGATGATCCGGTGGGTCTCTTCCAACCTGGTTATTCCATGATTCTATGATTCTATATGATCATCTCTCCTGCTCATCACTGCTTGCGATGTTTTAGGGGTTTCCAAGGGTGTATATTTTAGTCATTTAGAAACTCATCCTCAAGAAAAGCAGAAGTAGTAGAATCATAGAAGAGTTTGAGTTGGAAGGGACCTTAAAATTCATGCGGTTCCAACCCTCCTGCCATGGGCAGGGACACCTCCCACTGGCATAGGTGCATTACTATGAATAGTATATTATTGCTTAGTTTATTTTGTGGTCAATCATCAAGGGAAGTTCAATTATATACTATATTACAGAGTGCTCTGGAGTTCTCATCTGTTTTCATTTGATTTCCTTGAATTCATTTAACTTTGCTTTCAAGATTCTAGCTATAGCATTTTCAAATTATTTTCAATATAGCTAGATGACTGATGAGTTTTTATCTAGATATTTAGAAAGCATATTCAGAATATTTACTGATCATATTTTTTTCCTGTGGCATCGACAGAAACTGTCCAAGAATTATGCCTCTTCCTTGAACAACAATGAATGGTGAGCCTTCAAAAAAGCATCACAAGTGACCCATGGGAGAGTGACCATTAGAAACCAAATATGGAGCCACAGCAGTTTCCAGACACTTAGCTTCCTTCTTGTCCTTCTGGCCTTTAAAACCACTTCAGTATCTATAAATCTATGCAATATGTTGTTCTGACAAGTTATTTTCCTGCCTAAAAGAACCTTCTCTACTCCCTATACCCTGAATGCCAAAGACCATCAAATTCATGCTTTATTGACTATCATTGTTCCATGATAACTATGTCTGGCCTTTTTTTTTAGTTCTTTTTAATATCTAGGATATCAACCCCATCTATCCCACGCCATGCTTTATTTGATTTTATTAAAAAAAGATACCAATCCAAGAGATACAGAAATATCTATTAAGAACAGAACACATATAAGAGTATGGGTGGTTGGACAACAGATGAAGATAAATACACACATTTGCTTTACTCTTGTCCTTTTCTTATGAAGAGCCCCAATCTCCATCAGTCCATTGTAGCGCACAATCTCACACATTTCCTGCAACAGTGATGGCACTGATACTTCTTTATGAAGTGCCAAATAAGTAGAAAGAAATGCTTCCCTCTACTGCAACAACAATACCATATCTGTCAACACTTCCAGTCTTGGATGACTGGTCTCAAAAAGTTACCTGCCCTTTAAGAAGAAAACTTAAAAGGAATGGCTGTAAAAAAAGAAAGGAAAAGTTGACTAAAATGACACTGTGACCTCACAGCATGGTACTGTGAAGTATTTCATGACAGGAGTCTTGGACTGTCAGTGTCAATCCATTCAAACTACGTTTAATATTGGATTTGATAAGCAGGCTGCAGAATACTACCACGAAAAGCAATGCTTGCTCCTATGCAACTACAGTGAAGAACAGAGCCTTCAGCTCAGTAATCCAAAAGGCCCTTCCCAAAGAGCAATTCACTGAATAAAGTTTTTCAAAACTACGGACACAAAATCTCACCCTAAGCAATGACAGAATGAGGAAAAATTGTTTTAGCAGCTCCAGGAGCTCTGGTGCTATAACTTGCAATGGATGAGAAAATGTTTGCGTCCCAGCTGGGAGGGAGTAGGAAAGCTAAAGTCCACATTTCTCAAAAAGCCATTTCATCATCGCAGCCTGTGTACCTCAAAGACTCAATCCCTCTACAAAGAGGCTATAAGACAGCAGCTTTAGTTGGATTTCTGAATAGTAATTGATCTCCTATATTTTGTAAGCATCATACTAGACACTCAATCTACTTACTGCTAAGAGATATATTATATTACACCTGTTATTTCACAGGAAAGAAGGTGATTTCTTTGCTTCCTAGACTATGCCAGGAGTGACAAACCTGTCCAAATGTTTTTGTAAATAACATTTTTCAGAGTACTCTAAAAATCTGCACCTCTCCACAGGCATTCTGAGCAGACTTCCCTGGGCAACCTGTTCCAGTGCCTCACCACTCTCACGGTGAAGAATTATTTCCTTATGTCCAGTCTAAATCTGTCCCTCTCCAGTTTATAGTCATTGCCCCCAATCTTATCACCACAAGCCTTTGTGAACAGTCCCTCCCCAGCTTTCTTGTAGCCTCTTCAGGTACTGGAAGCCACTCTAAGGTCTTCTCGGAGCTTTCGCTTCTCCAAGCTGAACAACCCCAATTCTCTCAGCCTGTCCTCATAATATGCTACTTCCAAAGGGTCATGCCAAACAAAGCAGTCACTCCTGCAGCTGAACAACCTGAAAGCTGATTGTTATTTACCATTTTTGGACTACGTAATTTAGTAAAAATAATAGTTCCTTGCTAGCAATGAGCACCACAAACACATTTAGGATCAAAGATTATAACTATTTATGTGACTAGCCACTTGCCTCTGTGTGACAGCAAATTAAAATAGAGAAAAGAAAAGAAAAAAGTGCTGTAACAGAATGCTTTACCACATCCCTATAACTTATAGATGTGGTAGATTAAGGGGGAAAAAGGAAAAACAAACCAACAAAAAACAGGATTACAGAGTACTGAAATTTACTAAACGAAGACCTTTGTTGACGTCAGAGAGAAATAAAAAGAATCCAGGAGGCATACAAAAATCCTGTTTAGTAATCCAAACATACAGCAGAGGTAGGATATTACTGATGCAGAGATTGTGTGGGAACAGTTACAGCATAATCCCTTCACAAGTCTCTATTTCACCAGCCTTGAGCATTTCTATTTTCTATCCATCATTTTCTGACTGTCTGTTGGTTTGCTTCTTAACTCAAGCCTGTATAGGATAATAGGCTACAATTACATTAACCGCCTTTCATCTCAGTTTGAATTAAATTTGTTCTGCATGCCAGCATGAAAATCTGTCCCAAGTCATTTTGCTTAAGTCAAAGAATAATAAACTAACCCAGTCCAATAATTTAACCAATGGTTTTAATATTTTGAAATATTCAGGGTTTTTTTTATAAAAGAGGTAATCTCAGACTAAGAATTTAAGAGGAAAATTTCAGTTATAACATATGTCAGTAAAATATATTTTTTCTGCATTATGATAGTGATTTTCAAGTTATTTTAAATACAAACCTATCCTCAATTGTTCTCAATTTCTTAAGGTCTATTTTCTCGTTTGTTTTCAGATCAGGTTTCTAATTTACACAAACATAATCTGTAACATCATTCACAAATTAGAAATGCAAAATATTTTCATTTTATTTGAAATACAATTCTGGGGACCGAAATGGCCCATCATGTCAGTAAAACAAAGTACTTTTTCATATCTTCCATAAACAAGAGAGAGAAATCAATTGAGAGCACAGTGGAGACATGCAGTCTGAGGTGAATGCTCTTTTGGGAAGAACAAAGTAAAAAAAATACAAAGAATTCACTCTACGATTATTTTATGTTTGCAGAGCATCCTAATGCATTATAGCAAACATTTCACACTTGAATCAAATCTAAAGGTTTTATTTTAAAATTCCCCAGGGACCATCATGAGATAGACATACATTTAAAAAATGGCATTTTCTGTACTACAATTTTCAGCCTTCCATCTTCTTTCTTTCACTCTTTTTTTTCCACTGTTATTGTTCCCTTTTGGAATTTTATCATTAGAGGAAATATAACTGAAACCACACTGTGATTTCAAAGCTTTAATTCAAAACTGGCTTTCAAGAAGTATCCCAAGCATCACAGCATTTTTGAAATGGTAGAATATTTTACATGCCTTCTTGGATTCTTTCATTTGTTGACTATCAAGAAGTATGAACACACATGCAGAAGACAAATGTCAAATTCCCATAAACTATTCATAAGAAATATGCAAGAAATACAGCAAAACCTTTTGTTTTAAAAATAAACACACGGGTATTCCTGATAATTTTTTATCTAATCTGATGTATTTACTAATATAATTGTGAAAGACACAGTTTCCATGTAATCTGGGGATCAAAAGAATCAAGATTTCCAAAGCCAGGAAAATTCTCAGCTTTTGCAAACTCCAGTTGATCGGTACGAAAAAAAAGAAAAGAAGAGAACTAACAAAAACTAAGTGCAGCATATGACCTACTTTCATAACAGAAGGAAATTTTGGTAATCAGGCTTGGATTCTGGAAGCAAGAAGAATAGTTTTCTGTAGGAATACTAAGGCGTAATTCATGACTTCTAGCTACAACTCGAATTTGCAGAAGAAAACTCTTACACAAAAATTTACCTGGTAGTTTTCATTACTGGGCATAAACAGATCATCTGATAGTCAACTATATTATGAGCAGGCAGGTTGAATAAAACATGCTATTTAGAAACACATAAAGCTGGTACAGCTCAGAATATCCACTATGGCAGAAGATGATGTATCAGGCTAATCTTTAGGCTGTACCAGTCAAGGCTTCTTTTCTGTTTCTAGGCCTGGATTTAACTGGAACAATTTAATTTGAACTTCTAGATGTTTATAACAAAGCTACGTTAGTCATCATTTCTTTCATCTTTTCCCCAATGAAAGAACTACCATTTGCTGAACGTTCGCTATAATTTCAAGGTAATAAAAATAAATGAAATAAAATTTAAAAGATCGGTACTTAAGAGATATTTGTGCTGCAGAAAATTTCATATGATGCAAACATAAGATAGACCAGAAAAGAGATTTCTAGGTTGCAGAAATTAAATGTCTAAAGGTAAAAGCTGTGGACAGTAAAATGTATGGATGGTTTCCAATATTTCAATTAAAGGAATCAACTTCCCGTGGCGTAATGACTAAGCCTCAAAACCTACAATGTTATCCTAACTTTAACTGCATAGAAATACTTAAGAGCATTCAGTAGATGAACACAGGCAGATAGGGTGCTGAACAACTGAGCACAGAAAAAGCTCTCATCAAAGCTTCCAAAGAGTAAATATCAAACCATTTATTAAATCATGTTGTTAACTATTTTTAAAAAAGCAACCATTTTCAAATAACGCAAGAACAAAAGCAACAAACTAATGGCATAGGAAGGGCACCATGACAGCCAATGACGAAAAGACAAAAGCGTTAAGAAAAAAAACATAATTAAGTTTTATCCTTTTTCTACCCTTAAAGAAGAGTTGGAAAATGCCTTTAATTTTATACATGTCAGAGAGGTTTAAATACAACAGAAAAGGATGAAAAAAAAATCTTAAGTCTACAACAAATACATTTTCTTTAAAAATGAATGAATTGAAATAATAGTGCATATTTTACCCAGTGAATGGATTTACCAAATTCCTGCTTTGGTATCTTAGAGTTATTTTACTTTTATGTGGATGACACTGAACATCTCTAAAGCTGTACATCTGTTTAGATGTGCTGTTACCTATTCTTTTATTCATAAATACAGAGGAGGCAATCTTTCTGTTCAACAGGAAGGATTGATTTATTATTTTGTTCATTTTTTTCCAATCATCATTTGTCACCTTCAACGGTACCTTACCTCAGAAAACCTTACCTGTACCACATTCAGGAAACAAATAATAATAAAGAGAAGGAAAATGAATGAATGAGGAGAAGTAAAGTATCAAGAGTGGATGGGAAGAACTTCGTGGACTAGTTTTGTGAAACTTAGTGCTACTCAGTATGCGACAATTTACAGTCATAGAATGGTTTGCGTTGGAAGGGACCTTAAAGATCACCCAGTTCCAACCCTGCTACCGTGGGTTGGGATTTACACCTCCCAAGAGCAGGAGAAAGTAAAAGTAAATGATAGGTCCCCCAATTTGATCCAAATCAAGGAAATATTCTCTCTTTAAATGTAAAAAACAAGGTGTTGTCCTGTATTTAGATATTTATCTGAATCAGGGGCAAATCTGTGATTAAAACAAGACTATACATAAGAAAGGATAAAATGACCTAAACAAGACCAGGATTAGAAAGTCATTTTGAAGCATCTGTTAAAAAGTAATTGCTGCCCTCATCTCTCTCTGGGTCTTTTAAGATCTCATTTCCAGGCCAGATTTTTGTTGTTGTTGTTAAACCTTCCTTATGAAATCTGATTTATTAAAACTCTTCTGGCATATCTGACTGTTCCTTTACCCTTTAATTCTTGTCATTTCTCTGTGAGCAGTGCAACAATTTCTCTTCCAGGACAGTGTCCCACTTTAGACACTTTTTTTTATGTTAGTCTGGCAATCTTGATGCTCTCCCTTTGGCCTCCTGCAGTAATTTAGTCTCAGGACATTTATCATTGCTCTGTTTAACAGTGAGTGAAAGAAAAGTGCCGTAGCAGGTCAGATTTTCAGATCTGATTATAAGTTTACTTTGATTCCATACCAGACTCCTGTCACTACTTAAAACAGCTTTTCTAGCCAAGTATTTACTTTGACTTCTGGTACTTTGTTCTATTTATAAATTGCTGAAAAATTCCTTTTCTTGTAATATAAAAATAATAGATGGAGAACTAAAGCTGTAAATCAATCCTTCTGAAGTGATAATCTAATAAAGCACTCAGATTTCACTGTTGAAGTTTAGGATGCGATCAGGGCTCTTGGATTGATTTATGCCTTTGTAATCAAGCTCCCCAGCCACATTATCTAGTAAGCCAGATAAAGAATACCACTTCCTTTTCAATACACCCACCAAAAATATATAGCGTTCAAAGCATACAAAGGTTATGCAGCTTAATTTATATTCTGTACTTTCTAAAGGTGAATCTTCTGTACCAAAGAAGAAGAGAATAAGGGAGCATTTAAATATTAAGACATTATTATCTTTCAGCTGGTGAGTACAGATAGCATTGGTCCCATGCTATTTATTGTTGGCCTCAGCTATCATTCCCTGAAAATACCTTGCATATGATGGAGAATTTGCTTTTGGTGTCAGATTTTGTTATATTATATTACACTGCAGCCCTTTTTCAGTAATACTGTTTATTTTAACTTACTGCCTTTTCATTTTTTGTTTATTTTTTGTCACTCACATGATAATCCAGGCTAAGGATGAAAAGACAAAGTAAAAAGGATGCTTACATAAACATACGTGCTTCCATATGGTCAGCCTGCTGAATTCAATACCTCATGCAGTCCATCACCAGATTTTTAAACAGGAGTGAAAATAATATTCCTTTTAAATAGACAAATCTGCAGCAAGGAAGACTAATAATCCAGCTAGTCACTTCTGATGTCACTGATCAGCTATAGAAATGGCTCTTCAGCTCGTTTCTTAAACAATGTACTTTTTGTAGCCCTCTATTTTTCTTAATGCAAATTGTTACATTACAATTCAAATATCTACTGTTTTCTAAGTAGATGCATGTTGCATGCAGTACCCCTACCTTTATAATAGAAGATAGGATTTTAGTTAGCCCATCAATAATCCAGAAGCTAATGTTACAGAAAGTTTTCACTGCACTTAGGACATGGCAGAGCCTCAGAACATAGGCTCTTCTGCAATAATTGCAGATGCAGAGTTGAGATGGAAAGAAGATAGGATATACTAGAAAACTGCATGGCATCTAGGTGTCTGCACATGCACCTGCAGAAGAATGCAAATTTGTGGTAACTAGAAGGCTCCCCAAATTGAGGGCTCTAAGCATGATTTAGCATTGTGTA
Source organism: Phaenicophaeus curvirostris (assembly GCF_032191515.1). NCBI lineage: Eukaryota > Metazoa > Chordata > Aves > Cuculiformes > Cuculidae > Phaenicophaeus > Phaenicophaeus curvirostris. Next base: position 8,734,012 of record NC_091400.1, on the reverse strand, counting down.
ATTGATGTGCCTAGTTTATACAATGATCAGCAGCTTCATAAAAATAGAAATGAGAAATAATGCATTTCTAACTCCCCATCTTAATACCAAAATATATTTCTCAGTTCTACATATGCATAATCTTAACGCTTTATGTGCAAACTTCTTTTAACAAATCTCAGCAACTACCAAAAACTATTTCAAACTAATAACTGGCAACAAAGCGAAGCTAAACACTTTAACTTGAAAACCAGGAACATAACTATCACACTTAAATTTTCATCTATATGTAAAGGTATAAAATTGACTAAAAGAGAAAACCGAAAATGAAAACAGCAGCAGGAAGATGCATATTACCTCTATCAGAGACCATAAGAGGAGAGGAAAAGCAATCTTTCCATCACCAGGAGATTTCTAACAAACAGTGTCACCAGTACCCATCTGACCTAGCATTTCCTTATTGCTGTGTAAAAACTGTTTCCCCTTCCCCTTTCTTAGTGAATAAAATGAATAAATATCACAAGCCAAAGCTGAGATATATATCTATCAACAGGGTTTTCATCACAATGTATCTTCATTCCTTTTACTTACTTGTAAGATCTTGAAAATAGATTTCAAAACAAAACAGGACACGGCATTTTGTGCTGGGTGCTGAGCAATCCATATCAAGCAACGTAAAGAGATGCTATTTTAATTTCAAACTTAGCTATGTGTTGATAGCTTACAGAGCTATGAGCTATCACACTGGTATTTTCTTTTCCCACTGCTACCTATAAACTTGTGCTGGCTTAATGGCAAATTGATTAAACCAGATGCTTATTTCAGCTCTAGCAACTCTTATCCCAATTACTAATTACCATACTAATGGCTTATCAGATGCAAATTATTAGCCCAGATCTATAGTGCACAATGGATAACATTTTATCTGACAGTTACGATATGAGAATATTAAAGCAATTTTAAAGAGCTTTAAAATGTCACGGGCACTTTAGATCTGTCTAGAAGAAATGAGGATTCACAGAACCTATTTCACTACAATTCACAATTGATTTCATTAAAAATCAAATGTTTGGATTACTACATACATTAACCTCATACACCAAAAACACAGCAAACATGGATGTTCACGACAAGTCTACCTTGGAAAACTTCTCACCCTTGAAACTAAAACCTTCAATGCAGATCCCTTCTCATTTCATAAGACAAGACAGTAGGCCTGAGCAAATATTTAGCACCAATATATTCTTCCTGCTTTAAATTTTTCTGCATTCAATACAAATTAATTCATGAAACTGGTGACTGGACTAGGTATAGAAATATAACCAATGCAACGGATTGGCTTCGATACCACAAACTGTGCCAACAAGCACACAGAGATAGCCAGACCCTTGAGCCATTGTTCAGTCCCGGACAAAGTTATGCCAACAATTTTCTGGATTAAGCAGCATCAGCAACACAACCACTTTGAAGCTACCAAATGCTTGTTCTAGCATTACAAACAGTTTTCAACAAAGAAAAACTCTATAATAGCTAATATTTTCAGTTACTTGTCTTTTACAAATTTACAATGGGCCCAAACATGAGATGCTAAGTAGCAGATGCTGATAGACTGTTTGGCTTACTGCACCTTCAAATCATTCAACCTCATGTTGAATGGCAAACAAATTCAATTGAAAAATATTATTCTCATTGCAGATGCTCCCCTGAACACATTCTCTGCCCAGCTTAAAAAGGAAAATCCGGAATGTACAACAGGGGTGTGTCACATCAGTTACAGTTAGTGAAGAAACCTGCCTCCCATAACATATATATTTTGAAATACATGCATACTGAAGCAGTAAGGGAAATAGTTATTCTGACAGGCAACATCCAAATTTTTCTATTTTTATTTTATTTTTTAAATGCTATTATAGTTCACAAAAGGCAACTTTACTGAAGTAATTCTTACATACAGTGGATTTTCCTATTGCCTACAGGAAAGCTGGGAATGGCTCTTAATTAGGGAACATAGTGATAGGATGAGGGGGAACTGTTTGAAGCTGAAAGAGGGGAGATTTAGATTTAATATTAGGAAGAATTTTTTTTCCTGTGAGATTGGTGAGGCCCAGGTTGCCCAGAGAACTCATGCTCCTTCCCTGGAGATACTCAAAGCCAGGCTGGATGGGGCCTTGAGCAACCTGATCCAGTGGGAGGTGTCCCTGCACGTGACAGGGTGGGGTGGAACTGGATGGACTTTAAGGTCTCTTCCAACCCAAACCATCCTACAATTCTACGATTTAACTACAAAACTATTTTACAGTTAAAACTAAATATAAATAAATATAAATAAATAAATAAAATAAATAAATATAAATAAATAAATAAAAATAAATATAAATATAATAAACTGGTTTTTTGGGTATGTCCTTTGTCTTCTGTTCACGTGAGCTGGGAGCAGAAGAAACGCATTCATCACCCATAGCAAGTGATGGAGTTTCCTTAGCTGATGCCACACACTGGTTAGCACGCAGAGAACTGGAAAAGGAACAACACACGCACCAATTGCTTTATGCAGAAAGGGTAGAATTCAGCTCTCGTCCCTTCTATCTCAATGCAGAGAGAGGGATCATCTCCTAATACTTTTGTTTGCTGTCTGACTTGTATGCTGTCCCGGTTTGGGACTTGCAGCAGTCAGGAATCACCTTCCCAGGCCCTCCCTCCCATTGCGAAGGGTGGCCACTGTACAGCTGCTCAATGGTGAGACCGCTCCTCGAATCCCGTGTTCGGTTCTGGGCCCCTTGCCACGGGAGGGATGTTGAGGCTCTAGAGCGAGTCCAGAGAGGAGCGGCGGGGCTGGTGGCGGGGCTGGAGAGCGGGCCTTGTGAGGGATGGCTGAGAGAGCTGGGGGTGTTTGTCCTGGAGAGGAGAGGGCTGAGGGGGGACCTCATTGCTTGAGTCACTTTCCCTGGAGGTGTTTAAGGCATGGGTGGACGAGGTGCTAAGGGGCATGGGTTGGTGTTTGATAGGAATGGTTGGACTCGATGATCCTGTGGGTCTCTTCCAACCTGGTGATTCTATGATTCTATGATATATTCTAATAATATTCAGAATACATTTAATCACATATCAGCAAAAATGATGGAAATTAACAATATACAGACACACAAAGTATAGAATACATCAAATAATTGCTTGCTTGATCTATTTAAAAGGATTTTTCTTTAAATTAAAAAAAGAAAACCTTATTTTCTGTCATTTAAGAAATGTAAATGCTATTCATCATTTACTGAGAAACAATGCTTTGTGCCTCAGTGAATGGTATCATTTTGGCAAGAAATAGCCTCATTTAAAAAAAGAAAATAAACAAAATACAAAAGGTGTTTTGAGGAACATGCAATACTATTTAATGAGCTCACCACAGAGTCTTCTGTCACAAATGTCAAAAAAAGTCAGAATTTACATGAACATGCAAAATTAACCATGTACAGTAACAGCTGGGTTTCCTTTGAAACCATCTCATTTTTCTAGATCAGTTTTGAATGAAAAGAACCTACGTCATCTGCACCACAACTCAATATGCCTGTGGCCCAGAACAATTTGCACTTGTTTGGCTCACAACTACAGTTTCTGTTATAGAGTTTTTAAAGTCTAACAGTACATAATGAAATACCAGTTCTGCATAGTGAAATCAATGTCTGCATCGAAATCATAATGCTTTTTATAATATAATTCTACTCTCTTTAAACGTCAGCCATCCAAACCTCATTTCTGTTGATAATCATTTAATGAAAATGGATCAATTCTCCTTTTTCTCTAATAAAATGCTGTGAAAAATCTTTCCAGCTCCCCAGTATAGTGCTACAATGAATGATTCACGGAAAAGAATTACATAAAGGATTTTTGATCAAATATTTTTAAGTGCTTTTAACAAAAAACGTGAAGTATCCATTTTATCCTAGGAGGAAATTATGGGAAAAGGGAAGTCGTACAAAGAAGATCATAAACAATAAATGTATCTCCAGATGGAGTAACCAATCTATCAGCATCTGCTACTTAACATCTCATGTTGGTGCCCATTTGTAAGTACTGAACAGTTGCATTGCACTGGGGCAAGAAGCAGCTGGTTAATCCAACATGTTTGCAGAGGGCACCAAGTCATTATGGCCAACAACAGCAGGACATCTAGGGATGGAGCTGCATGCCCAGCCCATCTCATCTCAAAATGGAGAAGCGGGTTTCCTGGGAAGTCAGCAGAGGGGAGAAGTCTCTTAGAAATATTCACAAAGCTTTCATTCCCTATCAGTCGAGTAGCAATGTGCTTACGACCCTTTGCCACATGAATATTTGGGTGTGTGGCTTCTGGAAGTTGACAGACATTCTGCCTTGTCTCCTGGATGGTCTCTTGTTGTCATCACTGTCATGATCCCATATGATTCTAAGTACTTGAAAATAAATAAAAAGAACCTGCTTGTTTATGAAATATCAGGAAATCAAGAGCTTTACGCAGCCAAAACAGTGATATTTTTTTTTAAATGTAGTTTTGATTAAGGTGACAATACTGCTGTAAGCCCTTATTTTACCTTACTTCCCTTCTCCCCTTTCCCTACAAATGACAAACTGCCTTTGTCTAAGATGCTGATACAGACTATGAGCAACAGCAAGGACAAGGGCATGTCGGTAAACTCTTTGGCTCTCCTGTCTGGCTCTTTCCAAGAAAAAAGGACCAATAACAATGCATGAAAACTTGATGAGTCATTTTTAAGGCTGATCTATACCTTGTATATTAGGCCACATCTCCCTACAAAGACAAAATAATTAAAATCTGATAGCACTGATTTTTCAAATGTGTACATATACTAAAGCTGACTAGTGTTTGTGTTTCATGAGGGCAAAAATAATCATGTATGTCAAATTCTTTGTGCTAGATAAAGGGCCCATGAAAAAGTCTACCAGCAACATTTGTTTTCTGGTAGATGCTCACCTTGAAAATGTTTTGTCCTCCATAAAGTTTTGAAGGAGTGTTCACTGTTAAATCTTTGGAAAAAAAATCTCTTTCAATATTCCCCCTTACACAAAGGAAATATCACTTTCCTCCCTTCTATTCCATAGTTAATCATCCAAAGCTGACTCAGGTAACAGTAGTCAGCAATGATAATAGTGATGCAGTGGATTGTTCCTATAGTATAGTAGACATTGAATTTAATCTGTCACGACATGGCAGTATATACTATAATTTTTAAGAACGCTCCCTCAAATACCCAGGTTTTCCTGTCTTGACTCAGCTGAAGGCTTGTTTTCAGATGACGGCAGGATGAGTAGCCAGAAAAACTATCAATTACTTTCATTTCCTTCTATAAAGAGAACTCCTTACCTTTAACCAAAGCAGTAGGAAGGCCCAAACAACTTCATGCTCCACTGGAAATCTGTGTTATTTTCACTCCCCCGTCTGCAGCAAATATTCTAACTTTCAGAAATTGAAGTGGGGTTTAGGATTAGGAAGAGATGGAGGACTAAGCATTGTCTTCTCTGAGATTTAGCAAAAAATAAGCTATCTTTTTAACTCCTAAAAAAAAAGCCCAAACCTTCAAGAGGTAATTTTACAGTGTAGAGTTTGTAAAGGACGATTTAACACACGTCAAAGAGGGACAACTACCTAGGGAGAAAACTCCAACTTTGTCATCTTCTTAAGAGGGACACAACAGAACAAGAAAAGAATCAAAACTGAAAGACGTTTACCTGCTGTAAAACTTCTTATTGCACGACCAAACTGTTAGATGCCCAGTTGTTCAAGTAGAATTCCCAAACCCAGAGCAACTACCACAACTACCCATAGAGCAAACAGGTTGCAGTCAGGTGCCTCAGGACGCCACAGCTCAAGAACTTCTTATCTACCTGTACACTCATCTGTGTATGTTTAGTATGTCTAAGTGTTACAGATCGAAACCATTTACTGGACTTATACTGGACTTATACATTTACTGGTTTACACGTCCAGTTTCTCTGGACAGAATGGCTGCGTCAGAATATTCACTGGGCAAGTGTAAGACATACAGAACATCAGGTGGACAAGCTGCCACTATCTGAAAAAGAGTTGGAATCTGACAGCAGGTATAGTGAATACTGAAGATGTAAAATAGGCACACAGTGCCTGGCTATATTAAGGCCCAGAGATTCATTAATAAGGAGCAGTAAAAAGTACTCTGCTAGAGTAATTCACAGATGTTATGCTATACATGACAATTTATGATCTGTGAGATTAATTATGGCTCCCATGAACAATGACAGTTTATAATCCAACCACTGCAGCATGAAAAGTACAGAATAATTTTATTAACAGAGTTACTGACCATGATATTCAAACTGGGTGCTTTTAAGATTTGTGGGGACCACAGGATCTTATCTGGACAGAAAGATTAGACTATAGAGGTATTTGGTTAATTAAGATTAGAACAGACACCTGTCTGGTAGAACTGCATGTTGGAAAGAAGCAGGTCTCCACTGTTAGCAACCTCCTACAAGTCTTCTCTGCAATTTGAACAACACTTCATGTTAATTATATTATAAGAAATGGCCCAGTCTCCTTTTATAACTTCTCAAAGAAGCAGTGCCAAGCAACGGTGTAACTGAATGCATCTCTCCCACTGGACGGGTTGCTTTATAAGAAGAGTTGTTCATGTGGATTTTGGCTGATACTACTTTATAAGCCTCAGCCTCACTGTCTCTTCGCTGTAATTCTAGTTCTGGCCACAAAGAAGCATTCCTACATGACTTCATTGCACACCCTAAGGGATGAAACACCATTTTCAACAGCTTGAAAAAAAAAAAATCAAGCTTAAGGTCTTCATAACCTATTGTGACGCTTTCTGAGACTAAAGCAAAGCACTGTGCTATGCAGATACATGCCATTCTGCTTTAAAGTAAGCCCTAGCAAGATATAAACACAGCTGAAGCCACAAGGCCCTTCTCATACACCTAAGGAGGGGAAGGACAGACTCAAAACCTGACAAACACTTTCTGAAAACAAGCACAGAAACTAAGGTCACAACTTTGCTGGATAACAAAAAAATCAGACTCAGCAATAAAGCAGTTTTAGGGCAGTCATAACCTCCTTTCCTCTTCTGTCCTCTTCCCAGTAACTCTTCCATGTGGCACAGTCCATCTGTTTCTCTGTGCGAGAGTAACCATTAGCATCACTCCCACTCCTAAATTCATCTCAGTCCAGACTCAATACATACCTAATTAGAGCCAGAATAATTACCTTCAGCTTATATCTAGCTTTAAATATTTATGGGTCTATTTAAGAGGCAGAGAACTTGTAAGCTTGAGTATTCATGTCAGATGTGTTACTTTATTATAACAAAAATAACACGTAGAAGCATTACCTTACCTATACATATTTAGACAACTGGGACTACAGCAACGCTTAGCACTAAAAATTACTAATGGTTCTTATAAAAGGGGTTTGCTTTATAACAGATGCTTCCTGACCACTGGAATTCAAAGGAGGTCTCAGTGGTATGTCTGTGGCATCCCATGATCTAGTGGGATATGACCCTGCCCATGGCAGAGGGGTTGGAACTGGATGATCTTTAAGGTCCCTTCCAACTCAAACCATTCTATAATTCTATGAAATTCCTCTCACTAAATGGCACAGCCATGTCACAGGAAGAACAATTCTTAAGAATAGGGTATTTTGATTCACTTATTTTGAAAGAAAATACGGCACTATATATTTTCCAAATAGGAAACAAAAAAAGATATGACTTAAAACCATATCCAGGACAAATACTAGCATAAACCAATTGAGCACAAGAGATGGGTACACTGCCTGCATTCCCATCTTACAGCTAAGAGTGTCTGGAAAGGTGTAAAGAAAATCTGTTCTGCTCTGCAGTTTGTATTATTCAAGGTAGCGTGGAGAGAAAATAATGAATATTAAAAAAAACCTTAGAGAACACCTGAAGCCCGGTGGTGAGCAGATTCTTGCCAAACCAAGAGACACATATGTGCATACAGTTAGTTATGGAAGAGCCTGACTTAGAAGCCAAAAGCAAAATTACTTCATTCTCATGAAAAAGAAAGCCTCACACCCAAACTGTTCCCATTTTCCTGACAATTAGTACTGAACTCAGAGAGATAAAAAAAGCATATTCCATAGAAATGGAACATCTAAGAAGATTACATGCATGATTTTGAATTCGGCTCTTGGCAAGAGACTCGTTGCTATCATAACTGCTTTTACATTGCAATATCAATATTACAGTGTTCTCCAAATTTAACACATTCACAACTGACCCACAATGAAGTACCAACATACAAACTATTCTATGACTCAATGATTCTATGATATTGTTAAATGAATCCTGCAAATCAAGCAGAAGTGATTGATACTAGAAGCATGAATTAAAGAAAAAAAAATTAATCTCATGTCCTTGATAGATCTGGCTATATATACGACATGTAGAGCAGAAAATTAGTACATTTTAAACAGATATTTAATGCTGAAGTGGGAGCTTTACTTTATTGTTCTCCTTAGCAACCTAATGACCTAGCTCTTTGAAAACCAGCTGAGGGCCAGAACCTATCCTTACAGCTAATATGTTCAGGCAGTTAAATAAGAACAGAGGCAACCGACAAATCTAGCTAGACCTAATTGCCAGATTTTGATGGAATTCTCCATAAATGACCATAAGTACTAGTGTAGCATCCATAACTATGTCAAAGCTTTCCGTTAAAAGGAAAACTCAAGGACTGGACTCAACATGAACAAGCAGAAAATGTTTTGTTCAAGCATAACCAAATACGTCAAATTCATGTTGGAATACGATCAAAGGACAGGAAAAGAAAAATTGGGGGGGAGGGTGGTAGGGGGGAAGAGAAAGAAAAATAACAAAAATTAGCTTCCTTTAGTATTTTAAAACATTAAATATTATACTTTTTACCTTCACTTTGGAAAAGCACAGTAACTAGTATTAAATTGATTCTATCATCTATGAAGAAAATTTCTTAGACAGAAGTTTTTTCATTGAACTTCCAGCAACTAGAAGCTCGTTGGGTTGGTTTTGTTTGTGAGGCTTTGTGTGCGTGTCTCTTTGACACAAAAAGTTCTAATAAAGTGAATTTGTTACATGATTGCTGTCAGTTTTTCACCTGCTGCAAAGCAGAAAGAAGAGCTCTGAGAGGAAACAACAGGGAACATATTAACTCTGCTATCAGCGAATAAAGCTGCAATAATATCAATAGATTGGGGAATTTGACTCATAACCTTGTGTATTTTTACCTGCCTTTCCATCTGGTAGGAAGAATTATACCATTCTGTGAGGGGGAATTATACAGAAGAGGACAGCTGGCTATCTTTAATACCTATTTATATATAAATCAGACAAAAAGAAAGTGCTTATTATTTATGCACAGGTGCTTATATTATTGAATAGCTTTTGAAAGCTTGCACACAGTGGATATTTTACCAAATAAACAGGGTATCTTTTTATAAATAAAACAGTACTATTACCACCTCTTCAAAAGAACATCACAATGACTAAGAAATTAGTAGCATGAATATTTATTAAAATTATAATGAGCAAAGTAATACTTGCTCATTCCAGAATATCCTAGATAAATACATCTTACACTCTTAAATTTATCATTCATTTATCAATTATTATCCTGATTTATGCCTGGGAACTAAGGTATACTAAAATGATATCCAACCTGCCCATCTTTCAAAGCCACAGTTTCAATACCAACAGGACAGGTCCAATAGCCTAAAGCCCACCTCAGCAGGGTGTTCTCAACAAGAGAGATTAATTGCCTTCCCCCAAAACTACAGCCATGGCTGTAACTGGGAAGTACAGTGCAATAAATGTTACAGCTTATCCAGTAAAAACTGACAATTTGAAAAATTCACTATGAATCTGTATTTCCACTGAGCATTTGTAACCCTGTAACCTCTCCCCATGCTCATAATTTCTCCAGATTTACAAGGGGTAGCAAAAGATACAGACAGGTCCTGGTGAAGGCTGTCTCTCGGAAGACCCCAGATTTACTGAAACTTCTTGAAAAATGATTCAACTACTCAGTTAATTATGTAATTTTCATATTTTCCTTCCATGCATCCAGTAAAAGTTCTCTCTTTTAACATTAAAACATCCGCTTAGCATACTCCTTGCATTTCCATAGGCCTGAAAATTTATCTGTATCCTGCATATGATTATACTGAAATCCATAGAAATTTTTAAAATTTTGTACACAAAATTTTATGAGGGAATAAAACAAGCAACTAACAAATCAGGTATTGAAGAAGATTAAATAAAATTATCTTAAAATAATAGTTTTCACCTAAAAATGTTTTAAGTCAATACGATTTTCCTGTTGCTGATAATGGCAAATTTCATTATTAGAGTTAAGGGAGAAAAAAAATTTAAATATTTTTATTTGCCTCAGTTTTTATTTTTTTTATAGTCTAGTTACTTTGAATAATCAAACCATTCTAATCAGTTTCTCCTGATTAGAAGAGTATTACAGGTTTTTACCAACTGAAAAACCTCATAACCATGAGATGCGTATACTAAAATAAAGCTATAAAGACATAAAAAGTAAAAACAAAATAAAGACCATACTCCATAAAAACACAATTAACTGGCTATTCTTAAACCAGAGAAGAAAAAAGAAAAAAAAAAAAAAAGTGTTGTAAAGTTTTCTTGATTGCCTCAAATCTCTGCCCCCAAGCACATGTGTCCTGCCCATGATGAGCAGATAGAAAAGCATCAGAGGGCAGGAGGAAGAGACTGAGGGAGGGAGAGAGGGAGATAACATACAACCCCGCAGCTATGACTTTCTAATCAATAGGATTCTTGACAGGAATATAAATCTAACTTTCACACTGAACAGCTGGAGCCTGGAATTTTCGCAGAAGTCTTTATTTTAGAAATCACAGGGTTAGAGGTTTGCAGCTGAGATTGCACAACAGGAGCATCCAAAACCAGTTTTTATCCAGAGCTATGGAGAACAGTATTTACACTTGGAATAAAGTTCGAGATAATTTATGCAGAATATAATAAAGTCCTAAATCAAAGTAAAGGATTTAGCCAACTTAAAATAATCCTTACCTTCTAGATAGATATTGTGTATGTGTATTTTGACAACATAACATGATACTTTCAAAACAGGTTTTGAGTTCAAGGATAATTTTTACAGAGAAAAGAGTTTTTTCTTTATTTTTTTTTAATCTGATAAAGTTCTCATTCTTCATGTGAAGCGATTCAGGAGTGACCTGATTTTTATGTTCTTCATATCCTGATGTTGTAAGGGAAATAATTAAAAATCAACATTTGACTGAAACTTCTATACGAATGGTTCACTCTCCCAGAGTAAAAATGACAAATTCTAAGTGTATCATCTGAGGACACATACTAAAACTCTAACTCTGTAGTTATTGGCTTTCCACAGGACATCTAGTGATTCTAGCAAGTCTCTAGAACTCAAATTTTATCCTAGATGGTCTCCTAATCCATTCAGTGTGCCCATAACAGGAGCCGATCTCTTCCTATATATGCTGTCATAAACTAGATAGTCTACATAGCCTTGTTTTAAAGTATATTTTTAAGTAACGGAGTTAGGAAAGGACTTAGAGGCAGAAATTCAGGGGTTTTTTGCTAAAATTTGTGGCTATGTACACAACAGGTGTGAAGCTCACAATCTAAAATGTGATCACAGACAAAAACAATTAAAAAATCGGCTGCTCTGCAGAGATCATTTCATCCAGAAGAAACCATTTGAAATACTAATTGGGTTTAACACCACAGCTTCCCATGGATAAGCCTTTGGTCTATGCAAGGCTCTAGGAAGGGGAATGTATTATAAGTGACAAAAGTAGAGATTTTCAGTCTGAAATTGCAATTTTAAGTTTACTTTGGAGAAGTCAAAATTGAAATATCTGCTTCCTCCATTTATTTTGAATTGCTGGAACTATTGACCAGGAGAGTAAAATCTAGCACTAGAACATTTCATCTTCTAGTTCAGTAAATGGGATACAAGAACCTTTTATGACAGACAAACTGAGAACAGCAGACTGATATGGTTGAACAGCACAACTCTATCTAAGAAAGAGGTTTCAAATCAGATCCAAGAAAATGATGATGAAGTGGACATAAGGCAAAGTAAAAAGGATAGTAAAATAGATATGTGAAATATACACTGGTGAAAAAGTCTATAAAGGGTGCCTTAGGCTGAACGGTAGGTGGCAAAGCATTGGAGTTATGAGCAAATAAAACTGTTTCCTGTAGCTCAAGTGCTTGGATGCACAGAGGAGTAAATTTTTTTTTGCCCTATTCTTTGTAAATAGGTAGAAGAGCATCAGCATACATCCATACCACACACTGGTAATCAAACCACATATTAACATCTAGAACTGATTGAGTGTCTGGACAGAAAAAGAGGGGAAAATAACTCCTCAGTGAAGATTTAAGTCAGAGTTTAAAAATATTACTCTTCAGCTTTTGTCAAGCTAAAAATCCATCCTTTAGTCCTAATCTTGGTTTCCCATCTCATCCTGAGAGTCCACAATTGGCTGGACAAACAGTCCCAGAGGTACCAGTGAAACAGTACACCTGCCAGCACAACTTTCTCACTAATATACACATAGCCTCTGCAACAGATATTTTTCTTTCTTGACTATTTATCAAGTAAAGCATTAAGAGTAAGATTCAAGCCAATTCATTAAGTGTATCAAAGACAAATCTACAGACGCAGTGGAAGAATATGCCTCACGGCAGGCAGAACCTAACCTTCTGGCACCTTTTCCTGCTGGAGAGGAACGAGTTGTATTTATGCCTTTTCCCCAGTTCCAACCAATGCTGTGATGACAATTTGTGGAGTAGATACTGATTTTAAATAACTACAATCCTGAAAGGAGTAAGATTCATATTGGATAATGCAGTGTGCAGGACAGAATGAACTGAAAGAAACTTCTTTAAATATGGAGCTATTCATCGTTAACTCTAAGGTGTTACCTCTCCTACATGAAAAGTCATTCCGCTTCTTTGTTTTTAGTGCTCCCATTTCTTAAGCTCTAATCTTAAGTAGCAAGTTCTACCTGCCAACAAACAAGCTCTTCAAACCAAACAATAAGCTATTCCAAAACAAAACAAGATCTACTAATTGTACTTTCTGTAACAGGTCTATACATTCTTCTCTTCTATACTTAATGCTACGGGAAAATATCTAAAGCACCATGCACCATAATATATTTCCAACCTTCTAAAAATCTAATGACTATAGATTGGGATCAAGATAAGTGACAAAGGTACTGCGAAAGAAATGTTGACATTTCCTAAGAAATGTAAGGATCACTAAAACATTGTCAGGTCAATCACAAAATCCAAACCCAAAAGCAGAACAGAAAAAGGAAAAAAGTATTATATAGAGTAGGCATGAAATGCAATAATTTTGGGGTACATTTAGTTGTACTCACAGTTGACACTGGTCTCCTTTGATTCCCTTAGTTGTGCAGAAGCATTTTCCTGTTTGCATGTGACAAATATTTGCATGTCCACTGCAAGTGCAAGCTATAAAAAAAAAAAAGACTCAGATTTATTCACCCATATCTCACTTTATAACTAAAGGAATTTCCATGAATATTAATACTTCATGCTGAACACATTTCCTAAAAGCCGTACTAAAGAAAATCACTACTTCAATTATAAGTTTCTTTGTAGACCATTTCACTAACACATCATTTAGTATACTTTCTATAGAGTTAAGAACTGTGCATGTGTTATTAAGCGCTTTCCTCCACACCTTAAATAACAGCAGTTTGAGAATAGCCATTAAAGTCAGCCAATTCAATATACAATACAGAAAATTATTAACAATACACCTTTCCTATACAAGGGGAGATCCTGACCAATGGTAAAAGCAATAGCAAAATTCCATTAGTTTTAAATGTCTGATTAAAGAAAGAATTCTTGCAGATGTTAAGTAAAATGTTTAATATAATTGGATCTCTTATTTTTGACTAAAGCAAACAAAAGGAAAGCTTTGAAATCATTTGAACAAAAGGTGAGTTAATACTACAGTTATGGTCCACAATAAGAATATTCTAGAAGCAAAGAAAACAACCCTTTCCAAATCTCCTGAAATTTGAACTGCAGAGGAAATCACAGAAACATCATCACTCCACTCCTTTTTAAACTCCACGTCAAAGTAAACCTACAGCGCTCTGCCTGTTGCCACTTATTGCCACTTTTTGCTGCCTGATTGATTCTTACCTGAAGATAAACCTTTACATTCCCAGTCCCTGAGCTTTCTTTTTGCTTTTCATTCCCCTGCTTATATGACTTATTATCTTCTTTCGGTAGCCCTTCCCTCTTTTATAACCAAGCGCAGGGTATGAAACTTAATAGCCTCCGTCCACTAAACGTGTCCATAAGTTCCCACATCACACTGGAATAATTACCGGCTAATATTCACACTAAGTTTAAAGCCTTTCATTAATATAAAGTAACTTTGAACCTACCTTGATGATTATATTATGTTTTCACTTAAGTTTTAATTACAATTAAAAGATAAAGGAATTAACATGTGGGCTCCTGCTTGGGTACACGTATGATACTAAATGGTGACCTGGATATAATAAAAATTTATTTTTCACTTTATAACCCTAATATTGAATTTCTGTCAGAGGGACAGAGTTGTAATATTCTTATTCTACTGATAAGGAATAGCACACAATGAATACTCTGTGATGGTCTCCCATACCATGCACTCTCTAACTTCTCTGCCCCAGCAGGGAAAAAAAGGCTCTATAGCAGCCAGACAAGAATGATAATTAACTATATAATAAGATGGTTATTGACAGAATATTTCAGTATCAGGAATTTTACTGTTTGTTCAGCCTTAAGAACTTGTTAAATAGCCAGCTGAAGCTGAGGGAGCAATTCTTCCTCAAGAGGTACTAGAGATTCAGACTATCTGCAAGAAAGACATATCAGAAATTTCTATGCAGCATATCATGATGTATGAAGGTTTTCACTCTGTCATAACACAGCCTGTAGCAACATTTCTCAAAATCACCTGTGGTTTTCCACAGGGTGCTAAATTTTGTAATTTGGTATGATCTTTAAACGAACATCTATCGTCATGTGTAAGTGCTACATCTCTATAATCAGTTACATACCCCTAAATCTATCCATGTTTTCCCCCCTCTACCTTTATTGAATAATTATTTAGGCACTTCGAGCTGGAAAAATATCTTCTCAAGACTTAATTTTAATTGTGTAAATCTTTGCTGTGCTCTCAGTGCAAAACAAGGGAATATATTCTTAATAGCTTATTCTGCTTATGGTTAATTCTCTTAACAGTGATGGACCACTACACTACAGCACAAAAGTTGAAGGAGCTAAAAAGGCTGAATTCCAAATCATATTCCAAAAGCTGTCAATATATCGACAAGCACAGAAGCTATTTGTAACTAACCTTAATTGATTACTCCCATAGTTCTTGCTCACATAAAAGGAGTAGATTGCCTATGTGAACGTGGAATTTCTTTACCTGAGTAGATTTTATTCAGTAAGAATATTTAAACAGTAAGTAATAAAAGCTTTTAGACGCTACGCAGCTTTATCATTCTCTTGAAAAAAAAAAGGGGGGGTGTAAAATGGATTATATAGTAAAAGTAAGAGATGTGTGAGACTTTGAGACTTTCTGGAATGTCTGGAGACATTTCCTTTGGCAGCTCAAACATAACTTGTATACCCAGTTCATGGAATTACTGGTAAATCTAATTTCCCAGTAGCAATTATCCCCAGGGACACCTAAATCAAATCAACGCCTATATAGCGTACTATGTGCTCACTCACACAGAAGTCCACAGGGGAACTCCTCTCGAATCAGCCAGATATCTCCTTTCATATAAACCACATCATATTTTAATCACTGCATTCTGTCTCTACAGTTTCCTGGATTTATACTGAACAATCATTAAATAACATTTAAGTCTTACAGAATTCATTTTCCCATAGACTAACTAAATTTTGATCCGTGTGTAGTCATAGTGCATACAAATAAAGGATATGTAGTTTGGTCTCCCTCACCAAACATAGCTTCTCTACCTCACCTGGCACATATATGAAGCTCCTAGAATGCTAAGATCAGTACGGTTGGAAAAGGAAAAGAAAGGGGGAGTTGAGAAGACTCAGCACCTTGTATTCTGGATTCCTCAACAATGAAAAGCTACTTCTGACAAGCTCAGCAGCTAATTTTCTTCCGTTACAAGATGAAGAGCAATTACTCTCATTGATCAAGTTCTTGGTAATTTAACTGTTCCCTGCATAATACCTTGAAAAAAGGCATCAGGAGTTAATCATTTTCCTATTGCTCTAAAAATCTCATCTGGATAAATTTTACTTAACAGCAGTAAGTGCATATTTTAATTACTCTCAGGCTTGCAACTCTGATAAAAAAAAATGGATTCCTACCAATCTGTGGAACCTCTTTGTGGGGAGTAACTCAAAAAAGCAAAACACACATCAGGCATCCCCCTGCTGTTACTGCAGCAAATGTGAAAAATGTTATCAAACAAGCAACAGCAGAAGCAGAACAACATTATACTACATTCAGTAGAAAAATTTTTAGATATCATTATCTTTGTGCCTCCCTGCAGGTTTTTTCCACTGGCCTACTTCCAAATAAATACAAAAGAAATTAGAACTTTAAAAATAAACTGTGTTTACTAATTAATAAACAGCTACTTAAAGCTACATTTGATTTCAAAGCCACACAAAATTCACATTCTTCCATTACCTCAATATTTCCATATCCCTCTTGCCACATTTTCTTTAATATTTTTCTACTTGCTTTTCTCTGTTTAACCATTCCCAGTGATTGGTTTCTCCTCTGATGGCAGTACAACAGGTAAAACTGTACCTATTGCAGCACCTCTTGCAGTCTTATGCTAGGAGGAATACACCAAATGGTGGAATCAGTTTTAAAAATACATTATTTATGAATCATTCTTAGCTGGTAGAAGTCAGCAAAAGAGATTCAATTAGATTTTCCATAATTTTTGAGATCCCATCCCTTTTCACCTCACGCATTTGTTTTCAAGGAAGGAGGCTTAAGATCCAGCAGCAGCAGCTGCAGCTAAAGCCTGTATTCAGAAACTTCTTTTTCCTCCTCCAAAAAAGGATGATTATCACCCTTAATGTTGACCTAAAGAAATGCTTAACATGATTTTTCTTCATAACAACTCACTAGAGCTGAAGGAAAAAGAAAAGTTAAGAGTTAAAATGAAAGCTGTACCTAATACTTCACATTTCAAATGCTCCTCTTTTTTTTTTTTTCCTGTACATTTAGTAAAAGGTTTCAGTTTGAGTAGGACTGCAGAGTGATAAGTAGAAATTTCCGACTGAAAAAAATTGAGTCAACTTTGGGCCCTGTCATCAAAGAAACACGATATCCACACATATAATTGGTCTCACCAACGCGATCGTATTTTTACTGACTACCACCATATGAACAGAGGTACAAGATAATTAGAGAAGAGACATGACTATCTACAGGGTATATCAGATTCAGGTTCTTCTGCTGTTCAGTGTATTCCAGGTCTCATGGCAGCATCGTACTAAAACACTTCCAGGATGTTACCATGACACTAATACTGTGAAATCCTCCCCGACAGTCATCAATGCAGAGAATAGCTTAAAATCCTTCTTTATAGTAAGTTTAATGTATATTTTATTACATGCTAACAGTCTTATTAACTTTTGTCCACATTCTCTATTTCTTCCTAATTTAAGTATTCATAATCAGTATTCAAAATTCAGAAATAAATCTCTGCCAACCAACTGGATAACGAAATAGACAGAAACACTACTGACTTTATATAATAACAGTAAGTTAATTCCAGGCAATGTATTTTCAATGAGATAATCACACCTCTAGGATACAACAGGGACTGCCAGTATGTCACGCCTCCCTTCTCCTCATGGGAAAGTAGTACATCTCTCATTTTCTATTTCATAACTCACACAGTGCTAACAGTTTTTAATTATAAGGCTAAGCTTAAGACTCAAAATAAAAGCCAGTTTCTGCTGGATTTCAGAACCTTCTGTTAGGCAAGGATTATCATTACCCTTACACCTTCCAAAAGAAATTTCAGTACACAAAACACAGAAAAAGTAGTTACCAATGCTCATATTACACTTAAAGATACAAGAAAAGATGGGAAATAAGAATATTCACGACTTTGAGTGTGAAACCTTTGGCACAGAATACAGACACGACAATATATTTTAATTCAACTAATTATTTTAAATTTAGTATCAAAATGTAAATAAACTATGTGAAATGTATATTTTTAAAAAATGTTTAAGCTACAAAATATCTTCTTGTGAGTAAGACTGGAAACATTAGATGGCACATATCAGAACCTCTCATCCACCCCATCATGACTGAGAAACTTGAGCTAAGCACATAAAATTACATAAACTGCCTGTAGGCTGAGCTTTAATAATGAGTTCTGATAATTTTTGTGTTCTAGGTAAAAATACACCTTAGAAATTCAGTCCTCTGTAGACACTGGAAATGATCCTCCAGATTGACTGGCCAGATTGAAAGTTAAGGTGTCATTAATATCAAGTAGTTTAGCACAGATGATGACTAAACTTTTCTAATAAATCTCCCAGTCATCCCCCTCCTACCATGCTTTGATTTGCCTCATATTCCATGCGCATACACACAATTGCAAAGGAATGAAACCAAAGCAGATGATGGCCACAGATTCACAAAGATTATTAAGGGACTGGAGCATCTTTCACATTAGGAGAGGCCAAGAGAGCTGGGATTCAGCCTGGAGAAGTGTCAAGTGTGTCCTAGTATAAACACGTGGTGGCAGGGAACCAGGCTCTAGCAGAGCACACTGACAGAATGAGGGACAATGACCACAAATTTAAAAGCAAGGAATTTCATCAAAACACAAGAAAACAGGGGGTTTTTTACCATCACAGTGACCTACTGCAATGCTGCAGGTGCGCACTTACTCTGTGCTGCACCACTAGATAGAAACAGCGAGTTCTGCTCACCTTCCAGAACTTACTGCACGCTCTCCTCTCCAGCTTGGGTTTACATTCTGCACACACATGTTTGTTTAAACAGTTATTTAAATTACTTAACTACCATGCAAATATTTTATCAATCATTAAACATTTTAAATAAATACATACATACCATAGAATCATAGAATCATCAGGTTGGAAAAGACCTCTTGGATCATTGGGTCCAACCATTCCTATCTGCCACTAAACCACGTCCTATGGAGCAAATATTCTATGGCTGACAATAATAAACCTGCTTAAAACACATACGTTTTAATTTTAATCATTTTTGGTCATGTTATTTTTACATATTAACTGAAGTGATGGCATCGGAGCTTTAAAAACAACAAAAAAAACCCCATCACCTTGGCAGTTTCTACTCTATTTTTAGGAAAACAGCAGTTGGCGCGACTTTTGTACAACATGCAGATTCTAAGTGGAACAGAAAGATTATATGAAAACAATATAATCCAGTAGAGTAAATCCAAGCTGTAATATCACAACCCTACAGAATTTGTTAAATAATAAATCCACGGTATGATTGATTCTGAGCTGCTAGCTCAGCATATAAATGTTCTTGCTGATGCTGACAACAAAAGAATACCCATCACTGTTTCCATGAAGTATGCATTTTAGACAATTGAATTTAAAAACACTTATTGCTTAGACCCCGTATCTCCAACACAGAGCTGCAAGAGCAGTTTTTGTCTCAAACGGAGCCCACTACAATGGTACTTCAACTTAATACGTTTACTTACTTCAAAGATTACTAAACCAGTAGCTGCACACAGATAATTCCTTTAAGACACACTGCTGATTTTTTTTATATATAATGGAAAGCTGTGACAATGCTATTAAATATTGAGCCACTTCAGTTTCAGTGCTGAGCAAGGTCTAAGTTGCGTCAAAAAAACAGATGTATCAAAAGCCCCATACACATCAGAACACGTACATGGTACAAAAAGCTTTTTGAAAAAGGTGATTGAGGTTTTCTCTTGCAAGTAGGCTAAGTAAGAAAGAGCAAGCATAAACAGATATTAGATATAACATTGTAATGCTCAGTTTCACTGAAAACGTTCCCTCATGCAATCCATTAGTAGAGAACTACCCTTCTGAGACAATTTTCTACATCTGTAGTATTACCAAACTGTTGAGGTACTTATTTTTCTAGAAATGTATATTCAACTGGAAGCCCCTGACACCCTTTTAGTGTTCAACAATTACTTTTATAGGAAAAACATTCATTCCACCTTTGAGACAGAGAATGTAAGACCTAACAGATGCGCCCAACTACACTTATGCAATATCACTAATTGAGCAGCATCAAAATCAAGCTAAAGAACCTCTCTGAAGTAATGAACAATAAAAATAAGTGTTCAAAAATTGAAAGCTGGTATTAGAAAGGACTGTTGTCTTCTAGCACTCCAGGAGTTGTGAATGCCCATCCCTGGAGGTGTTCAAGGTGAGGTCGGATGGGGCCTTGGACAGCCTGGTCTAGTGGGAGGTGTCCCTGTCAATGGCAGGGGGATTGGAATTAGATGATCTTTAAGGTCCCTTCCAACCCAAACCATTCTATGATTCTAAACGTATATGCAGGTCAAAAGCAACTGTCATTTTATAGTGGCAAAATTCACCCTCACAATAAGCCAGTCTTATTAGACTAATTGGCACATATTTGACTAATTTTATTTTCACCCTTCTTGGTTTATCTTGTAATTTATCTTTCTTTTGTCTCAAGCAAATTCCTTTTTTATAGTACCGTAACAGCACAGAAAAGACGAAAAATATATTTGTGTGTATTGACACAGTACTAAGGACTGTAAGACAATGTACTCACCAGACAGCGAAAAGATAAAAGGAAAAGATATAGTTTTAGGATTTACATAGGTAGGATATGGAATCTGCACATGCAGGATGTAGAGGAATTGTCCCACCACCCAAATCATACATTTATTGTGAATGCATCATTTAAAGTAAGGTCAGCTATTCCCAATATTCGTAAAAATTAGATAATCATTGTACCAAACCAATACTGGATATAATTTTGTCTGAAAAGGCACAATATCCAGTCTAAACACCCCCTGGCACAACTTGAGGCCATTTCCTCTCACCCCATCACTTGTTATCTGGGAGAAGAAACCTTGTTAAAACCTCCTTTCAGGCCACTGTAGAGATCAATAAGGTCTCCCCTCAGCCTCTTCTTCTCCAGGCTAAACCTCAGCTCCCTCAACCACTCCTTATAGAAGTTGTGCTCCAGACCCTTCACCAGCTTTGTTGCCCTAAAGTAGGATGTTTATTCTAAAAACCCCAAACAAATCTGGAAAACAACAAACAGGCAGGGAACAAAATTTACTATGGTTACACCAACACAGTCCTATGTCAACCTTTTCCATTTAAAAGACGGGAATATCTTTTGGAAACCAACGACTTTACAAATTCCATTACGACAGTGAACGTACTTGATACTCAGATCAGACAGCACATCAGAAATACATTTTATAAATATTCCTTACTTCAGAAAATTAATTTATAGCATGTAAAGATGGAAAAAAATCACAAAAATAAGAAGGCACAGCAACTCATTCATCATTGCCATAATTTGTGCTACACAATAACATGCTGGACGACTTGATCACCAATATCAGTGAAAGCAATAGAATTGTCATTAATCCTTGTGAAAAGATAAAATAAGCACAGAGATAAAGGAATAGAATATAAATCAAACTGCTGTATCTCTTCACTATCTATAAAAGTAATAAGTGGTGATCAGCTAAAGGATGCCTGAATTTTACTTCTCTGGGTAGGTAGCTGAATAAGCACAAAAAGCCTGCTACTTAAGCAGATTAAGATAGCACAAGTTGCTGCTGTTCTTTTTATTATTTCGTGTATTTTTTAACATTGCATAAGAGATCTAAGAAAAGCTTAGACCAAGTTTCTGAAACACGGAGCAGTGATTGTACATTTGTAAAATTTCATAAAGGGGTTTGGCACCTTTAATGTTTCTTTTTTTAAAAGCCACCTTGTTCTCACTCCACTTGCTTAAATCAGAAGTAACTCTGGTGTACAGTGAAGTTACATTTATGTAAAACAACATACCACCACAATCCATCTTAAGGAATTAAACTGTGCTATATAAAATCAGTTACTTGACATATAGCTACACAATTACATTGTGATTGTACAGTGTAGAAAGAAAGATGTTACCCAAGAAAGAAAACTGCTTCAAAGGAGTCAAAAAGACTTCAGCTAACTTATTTTATGAACTTTAAATGTGCTAAAGAGTAATAATGCTCAGGAACTGAAAGACTGGGTTGAACATAACTTATTGCCTTCTATTATGATGGTTAAAAACATTATATAATTTTGAGGGAAGGGTATGTGCCATTGGTGCCCCCTTGGACAGCTAACTCAAATCAACCAAAAGTATATTCCATGCCGTATGATGTCATGCTCAGCAATAGAAGTTGGGGGTAGGGAGGTAGTGGTCTGGGAGACAGCCATGAATCAGAGACGAGCTGGGCATCATCCTCATGACTGCCTTCATTTGGTTTGAGGTTTCCCCCCGGCCCGCTCCCCCTATTTATTTTTTTTTTTAACCTTTGTTACACTGTCTTTATCTCAGCCTATGAGGTTTTGAATTTCCCTCTTTTTTCCTTCCTTTCTGACATTGTCTTTATCTCAACCCATGAGTTTCCTCACTTTTACTGTTCCTATCCTCACCTCATACCACTCTACAGTGGTATGAGTGAGCAAGTGGCTGAGTGTCAGCCCACTGAGTAGGGGGTCAGCCCATCACTCTGTCATGGTAACAGTTCTTCATCAGCGCCAACCTTCGCACTGGCATTCCTAAACTGAAGCTTGAACCACTACTTCCCCATGCTTGCTGTTCCTATAATCAGATCACTTTGCAATTAATATGCATATTTTGATTGAGGAAGTAAAATCAGATTTAGAGAATCAAGCATTAGCTTTAAAAAGTTTGGGTTTTTTTTCTTGACAGGAGGTTTATAAAAACCTTCTTTATGTAATCAAGGGAAATCATCAAAAAGATTAAATATGTCAAACAGGCATTCTGTCAAACCTTATTAAATCCCAGAGTCACTCAAATAATCCGTCTCTGGAGTATAATCATAAGGAACGTTACATTCAAGCATTGTTTCTTCTTTTTTTTTTCTCCCATAAAAATATAGACATCTAAACATAACTTGACAATGACACTTCCCTTAAAGTATAACTCCGGGTCCCTCACCTAGGATTATTCTGAGCATAAGCAGGTTATGGAATACAAATGCATCTATAAAAAGGTTCCTAGTTTCAGTTGAGGTTTTGCTTTTAACTTACAATTAATTATGCTAGAAATCATACTTTATGATGCAGATCTAATCTACTACAAAGCAAAAAGAAAATTATATGTGTTTACAATAATTAATAGCAAGCTGAAAAATTCCATTTGCATATTTTGCTTGGCAGTCAAAAAATAGTTGGAACAGTAATTTGTTAAAGATGTCTTTTTCCAAGTTCCTCAACCAACTTTTCTTATGGCCATCATAGAATCGTTAAGGTTGGAAGAGATACCCCCGATCATCCAGTCAACCATCAGCCCAACACCCCTGTGCCTACTAAACCATGTCCCAAAGTGCCACAGCTACACATTTTTTGAACACCTCCAGGGATGGGGATTCCACCACTGCCCTGGGCAGCCTGTTCCAATGTTTCACCACTTTTTCAATAAAGAAATTTTTCCTAATACCCAATCTAGCCTCCCTTGGCACAACTTGAGGCCATTTCCTCTTGTCCTATCACTTGTCATTTTTCTTCTGTTTTAATAGTATGGGATTTATTTGGAAAACATTCTGATTGAAGCAAATATAATTTAAGTCCATAACTAACCCCAAATACAGGCATTTTATTCACTCACTATTCAGACTGTCTGGAACACTGTTCAATAAACAGAATTCACTAAAGGAAAAACTTTCATATCACCTTTTAGGGAAAAGCGTCTTCTAAAAAAAAGAGTGGTTAGTCTAAAAATCTCTCTCAAAAAATCAAGAAGAAATTTCTCTTGAGTACCTTATTCTGCTCTGACCTCTTTTCTTTATATTCCACATGCACTTAAGAAGCCCTCTACCTATTACTATAACTGAACTCCAGCATTTTAGTTAAAATTCACTATTTTTCTTCTATAACAAGGCATTGTATAAAAATGAGCAATTGGTATCATTATCTCTATTCAACACTTCAAAGAAAAAAAAGAAAGAGAAAAAAACCCAACAAAACCCCACCACAACTACTGCAAAACACAATTTCTTGACAGCCCCCTCATTTGTCAAAGCCTTTGGTTATTTTGTTTGTATGGGATAAACAAAATCATGTTTTCTGTTAGCATTTAGCACCATATGTGAGCTTTTCTTTTTCTGAATAATCTTAAATTACAGACTCTTATCACAGAGTTTTATCATGAACTTGTGACCCACTCTTCTTAGAAACTAAGGTACATGACAAAGAGTGGAAGTAGATATTTTTTTTGTTAAATTTAGTCCCCTATTCTAGTACCTGAAGACAGAATGAAACATACCATAACCTACTTTTCACTGATCTCCAACATCTATCCATTTTGATTCAAAGTGTCTTTATTCACATAGACTCCTACGGGCTGTAGGATAAGCCTCCAATTCACTGAATATGTGTTATTTATGTGAATAAACACAAAGTGCCTGCACTAGAAGGTACTCTTTTTCTAACCAGACTTAGTCACTGTGAAAAGAAGCCTTCTGGAACATGATATATCACAGAATGGTTTGGGTCAGAAGGGACCTTAAAAATCCAATGTATATTTAATATAACATGATGAAATACCCAGAGACATGATCTTGACTGCATCGATGAATCCCATGAATATAATTCTCAACATGCTAGATATCCAAAAAGCTAAACAGAAAAAAGGTATAAAAACTGTATCCCAAATCATTCTCAAAGAGAGTCTAAACACCCACCAACTAACGTTCTTTCCTAATTCTACTCGATGACGATGTAGAAGAAAATGCTTTTGCTGCTGTTTGTTCACGCTGCTAGCTGATGATACTGCATTCCTCTCCACTTTCTACATTTCCGTTAGTTTTTCCTACCAATGACAGCTAAAAGCTCTTTGTCCTCATTTTCAGTCCTACCTTACACAGGACTTGAGGCCTCCAAATACAAGATTTTGGACCTATAACAGCTTCAAAACAGAATTCCCCTTAGAAGATACAAGACAGCTGCCTACAACAGCAGGAGAATCCATCTAATTTCCTCTTTTCTGATACTGAAACGCCGAATATCACTCTGATATAATGTTTATGAAAAACTAATAAACCTAACTCTATGTAGTGATAAGAGCTTATTTTTTGCCCTCATTAGTTTCACAACAGTGCAGGTGCTGACCTCTATTGACAACACAGGACAAAAGCATCCAAACTCCAGGCACTGTGGCACAGGCAGTGTCAGGATGAAAGGTATAGGAATAAACATTTTGAAGAGGAAAATATCACTGCAAATCCTACCCACGGCAGGGAGGGTGGAACTGGATGATCTTTAAGGTCCCTTACAACCCAAACTATTCCATGAGCGCAATCAGAAGTGGAAATTGCCTTCTGTGTACAGGAGTTGATCCCCACCAGAACTTTCTGGCTCTCAAGTTTCCTGCTTGTTCTCAATGCAGCCACCAGCCTGGATGCCCTGGACACCAGGGGAGGAGGTTATCTTCAACCGAGTGCTAAAAACACTGGCTATAAGAAAGCTACAAGGTCCTGTTTTCCAACTACTAGCAACTAAGTATTCTTGGCTGGTTAGTTTTGTCTTGACAATGAATAACCTTTAATGCCTCTGCATGCTCCTAGACCTGTGTTGCGTTGTAAGTCCATGTGTGCATGCACCCATCTACTGCACAATCTGCTGCTGCTACCACCACCTCCAGCTGAAAAGCATGACAGGCATCAACAATTACAAGACAGCTTAAACTCCATCAAAAACTATGAGACTCCTATTAGTACTAACCGGATTCATGCGGCTGCACACACCACGGCTTCCTCACTTCAAAAATTTGCATATAAGACAAGAACCATTTGTAAAAATGCAGGAAATTGTGGGGTTTTAAAAGTCTCATAGAAACAACCTATAAACTATTTATTACAACACTATATGTTATACTCCACATTGTTTTTAATTTACCTGACTTCAATAAGCAATTTTATATGACTGCCAGACTCAATGGAGGAAAGATTAATGATTGCTTCAGCGCCAAAATTTAGATGCTTTGTTTTAAATCTCCATCCTCTTCATATAATCATTTTATATAAAAAAACGTGTTTTATTAATTTGGACCCTTTTGTTTCTAAATAATACAAGATATGAGCAAAACATCAGGTCATTACTCACTGAAGTTTAACAGCCAAGAACAGCAGATTTTGTGTTATTAACACAAACTATTACTACAGGCTAATAAAAATAATTTGCTTCTGGACATGTGTTACCACGGCATGGTCACGGCAGCAGAAATAAATAATGCAAATAAAATAATGAAGACACCAGATAAACTAGCTTTATATTTTACATTTTGTTCCAATCACATGTATACAATTCTCTGGAGTAAACAATTAATTATTAATAAATTATTGATCATTATTAATTAATGATCAATTGGGGATTTTTAACATGCAACTTGATGGGGCTCAGGTATTTTTTGTTTCCTTGTGATAAGGATAAGGTTATCACAACTTATAATAACTCCTACCTATTTTCATCAACGTGACAGTCTGTATGACTGTTGCCCACAGAGAACTGCTATTACCACATGTTAGAAGAGATACCAGGGATGGAGATCAGAGGCTGGGAAAGCTTCCAGGGCAGGTTACCAAATAAGATTTCAGCACTAAGGCATTAAGCTTCCAGCTTTAGAATTCTGACACCTAAATTCACCAAAGAGCAAATGGTTTCATCTCCTCTGACTAAGGTGGTGTAGTTTTGAATCAAATGATTCAGAGCTGCACATCAGTTATCAAATGCTCTTTTGGACCTCATGGTATGTAGTCAGTACTCTGGATCCTCTAACAGCTATTAGTCTACCTAGCATTTACAACTTTTCAGTCCACTGAACACGGTTCAGGGAGAAAAGCTTTGCCACATGCCCAGTGGTTTAAGAAATCCAGAACCTAGTAAAATAAGGGGGGGAAAACACTTTCCAAGTGAAGAGAGGACAAAGGAGACACTCCACACAGAAATGTAGTGCTCACCAGATGCCAAAAAAAACTAATAATAATACATTTATATAACTTCCTTAGACAAATATGTAAATGAGAGTACACTTGCATTACACTTGGATTTCTGGCTTTAATGCTAGGGCATTTCATACAACCCAGTAAAAGCATGGATAGCTGTGGTGTAATAAGAAAGGCATGGAGAATCCAAACACTGGATCAACTCTTCCACAGTCAGGGCAAAACTGCTGGAGTCGCAGAAGCACTCGCAGAACAGCATGTCTCCTCTGGTCTTAATTCCACTTCACGAAGCAGACAAAATTAAACAAAAGTGGGTGAAACAAGATAAAGAGCATCTTACTGAAGCAGAGAAGTAATTACTCTACAAAGCTCCCCAGGCTACTTGTACAACACATGCAGTTTATGCATGGATTTCTAAGGTGACACAGATACAATCATAAATCATGTTGGTGAAACAAGCCAGAGAAAAATTAGAGCCAGAAAAAAAAAAACATGAATACTCATACCAGCTGAGGTCAACTCACAATCAACCCTGTAAAAAACAAAAAAAATCTGCTTGGATCAAGTTAGTATGAGACCCTATTGCAACTTCACATACTGAAGACCTTCAACCATGAAGGCAACGGAGAGGCTCCCTGTAAATCACTCTTTAAACACTTCACAAGATAGCAGCTTAGCGGTAACTTACGTATAAATATGTAAAAGACTTGTAAGGTTTTTCTGAAATAGGCTTTACCCTCCCTTAGAACTGGTATGTGGAACTTCAGGCTATGAGCCTAAAGCTTCTACAAGAATCTACTAAAGATGCTTTAGTTCTGTAAAGTAACAGGGTATGAAAAATACAAGTGTTTCGAACCTCTGGTATTTACTGCCTCAGTACATGGCACTGTTTTCAAACCACAGAATGGCTGAGGTCAGAAGGGACTGGTGGTGGTCACCTGGTCCAACCCCTCACCTAGAGCAGATGGTTTCTGAATTTCTCCAGGGAGGGAGGGCTCCACAACCTCTCTGGTCAACCTGCTCCAGTGCTCAGTCATGCTCACAGTAAAAAAATATTTTTAAAAAAAGCAGACTTTACATTTCATGTAAAGCAAAACAATTATCACTTTCCTGCTGCTCAATCTGCTGGCATAAAATAACTCCAGCAACTAGAAATGACTAGAACGCTCAAGTATGTTGTTAAATAAAATAAAGGGGGTGCCTACAGGAAAGCTGGGGAGGGGCTTTTTATCATGGAGTGCAGGGATAGGATGGGATGTTTTTAAGCCAAATGAGGAGAGATTTATATTAAATATTAGGAAGAATTTTTTTGTTGTGAGGTCAGTGAGGCCTTGGCCCAGGTTGCCAGAGCAGTGGTGGCTGCCCCATCCCTGGAGGTGTTCAAGGCCAGGTTGCATGGGGCTTTGAGCAACCTGATCCAGTGGGAGGTGTCCCTGCCCATGGCAGGGGGGTTGGAACTGGATGATCTTTAAGGTCCCTTCCAACCCAAACTATTCCATGACTCTAAATCCTTCAAATATACAGCCATCTTGTGACAGCACATCTCCAAGACACTGCGTCATCAATGGGACTTTCTTGACCAAATATTCAATTCCTATTTTAGCTGAAAATATTTACAAAGGCAAAAGCTGCAGTGGAATCTGTTTGCACAGTTCTGAGTCAGAAGAAAAGAAAAATATTTCAGGTTGCTGAATACAAACCCTTGATGAAGTTTTAAATGTAAGCTTTCATTTCTCCTTTTGAAATCCTATTCCTCAGTCCAACAGCATGTGCCTGGTTTCACCAGTTTTAAGTAGCATCATACAGTTCCTAATACTGTGATTTACTAGTCTTCAGGCGTTTTGAGGCTAAAACCGACATGTACTGTCATTATGCTATGATATTTACTAAATGAAATGATTCTTAGGGAAATAATTTTTCCCACTTTTAAGTTTTCTTCAACAAATACAGTCATGAAATGTTTATATTCAGAACACTTATGTTGATGCTTCTCTACACCTGCTTTATGCAATCACAAACAACATGTAATTTAAAAGCTAAACAGTGACAGTGTTGAATTGAAAAATTAAAATCGCTGCTTTCTTCACCCACACTGCTTGTGTAGTTCTTTGAAATCTAGAATCGCAGAAGCACATAATCATTAAAGTTGGAAAAAACCTCTAACCTCATCCAGTCCAACCATCAGCCCAACAACACTGTGCCAACTAAACAACACACCGAGGTGCCATAGCCACACATTTAAATTACCAGGTACCTTTCTATCAACTAAGCAGACAGCAGCAAATTTTAGTTCAAGAAAGAAACTGAATGATAAACTGTTTTCCTTGTCACACTAGTAACTTTTTCCTTTATGGAAGACAGGTTGCTTCCTACAAAGTGTGTAATTTTTTATATCAAAAAATAATTCTGCTGTATCACAGTTTAATATACAAATGCTGTGCACTATGTATACACGTACACATTTGCCTACAAAAAAATCCACTGTAATATGGGTTAATTTACATGTGTTCCTTGTAAATGAAACTGAATTTTTTTTTTTTTCAAATACCTAATGCACCAATTGTCCTTTGCACTGTGTAGGAACAGGACTCTGTTCTTGATGGTAACCATGGTACCTTTTAACAGATATTTCTTCTGGAGAGACAGGGAAGGAAGGAAATCAGTATCAGTTCCTCTATGTCACGATGAAAACATTTTACAAAGGTTGCTAACTGCTGAATAGGTAGGAACAGTGCCAAAGAAAAACGATCTGTAAATCTAGCCAGCAGGCATCTTGCAAAGTTAGACAGAACCTAAAAACCAAGGAGACCACTTTCAAGTAGCTGCCATGATGAGTTTAACATCTTCCTCATGTCTCTCTCTCATAGACAGTAGCAGTAATGACTTCTGCCATTCTCAGCCTCTTCTCTTATAACCCCCATATCTCAGATGTCACTTCCTTAGCAGAATAAACACATTCTTTGAGAAGCTAGATTGGAACAGCATGGATTTTCCTCCTGTTACTGAAGATTATCTTGGGTATCATGTCATTAATAAGTTGGGGTTTTTGTCTTCTTTTAAGCAACAGAAATAATCTTAACTATATCTAGGCAACTATTTTATTGCTGGGGTCAATTCCACTTAAATCAAGGTACTGTAAAGCTCATCTAACTTCGTCTTTTATTGATGCCTATCTTTTATTTTTCCCCTAATCTCTTGAGGCACTTACTGGACGTATATGAACATTGGATGGATAATGCATCAATGCCAAAGTTCATGTGAAATGAATTCAGGGAGGTGTTCAAGGACAGGGCTTTGTTGGACAGGGTATTGGACAGGGCTTTGAGCAACTTGGGCAGGGGGATGGAACTGGATGGTCTTTACAATCCATTCTGACCCAAACCATTCTGTGATTCTGTGTGCATAGATGTATGCACGTATACACACAGATCTATAAATATAGGTGAAAAGTACTGAGTTGAATACACTGCAAAGGCATGCCCTTACACAGATAGATGCTTTAGAAGAGCAGCAGAAAAGCTCAAATTTATTCTCACAACACTGGAGGAATAAAAAAGGCAGTCAGACTTCTAACCTGGCTGCAACAGATGTTACTGACTTCATACACATAGTATAAACTCACTAGAAACATGTTTATTATTTTGCTGATAGTTTGAAGAGCTAGTAGACAACTAAATGTTTCCAGTAAACAATTAACTTCACATTTTCCAGCAGAAGGATTACAAGTCAAATGTAGGGGGAAGCTGTTGCCTTTAGGACTGAAAATGTCCAACTGTGTGATAGCAGAGAAGAAGACAGATCTATAAAGGTAATAGAAATGCTACAGACTTGCTTAACACTGTTGGAACGGGTCCAGAGGAGGCCACGAAGATGATCAGAGGGCTGGAGCAACTCTGCTACGAGGACAGGCTGAGAGAGTTGGGGTTGCATTACTCCTACTGTAAAATTAACAGCAATTGCAGTGCAGTGCTGGGAAAACTCAACACTGTTCCAGATGTTACCACTTCACAAAAAAAAAAAAATAGCAGTAAAGTGCTTACATTA
Source organism: Phaenicophaeus curvirostris (assembly GCF_032191515.1). Lineage (NCBI taxonomy): Eukaryota > Metazoa > Chordata > Aves > Cuculiformes > Cuculidae > Phaenicophaeus > Phaenicophaeus curvirostris. The sequence goes on along the minus strand of NC_091400.1, from coordinate 8,702,667 downwards.
CCTTATTATTAAATGTATTACACATTCACAGTTTGTGTCCTAACTGACTGTAAAGAATTTTCTCCTGGCTTCTCATAATTTAAAGAACAGTTTTAAATAACATGCATAAGATTGATAAGCAGCAAGAGTAAAATATTTTTAACACTGACAACTAAGTAGATAATTAATAAGTTTGAAAATAGTGCTAAAAAATGCTGCCAGGATGACACAAAACTGGCCCAAGCAATCTCCCATTTCATTTTCTTCTCTGTTAATTTATGCTGCAGTCTGTAGTACACAGATAACTGATTTTTTCTAGAATTTCTAGAAAAACTTTACCTAGACACACGGTACATGACGGAAAAAGACCTTGAAGAAAATACAACATTAAGGGAAAACACCAAGACAGCAAGCCAGCATCTGTTCCAATCTACAGTCAGAGCAGGTTTACTTCCAAAATTCATCGTATTTAATGATGAATTTTCTATTACAAAATTTTTATATTCATGCCTTCAAAATTGTACCTGAAATGGGACTTATGCTTTTACTTTAATTATGGTTTTAATCTGCAGCTATTTCAACTTTTTTTCTGTGTTACCAAAAGCAATACCAGAATAAAAGAGAAAAAAAAAATATATAATCATCTCTTTCTCTCTTTATATTTGCACACTGCCCAATCTCTAATCTGGTTCCAAAATCCTCTTAAAACCAGGTAAGATTCATTTGACTTATCAATGGATCACCAGTACCATTTCCTGCAGAAACAAACCCCACAGGTTAGGCAACCCTATATAGGAATAAAAATCATGATACTGAAGAAAATCTAACAGTTCATAATGACTACATTCATCAAAATGTCTTAAAGACTTAAACAGATTTATGGGCTGTATACTACAAACTACAATATACCAATTTAGATAAATCCTCAAAACAATTATCTTTATTTTTTTAAGCATTCTTTATTCTAAATAGCTCCTGTTTAAATCATGTCTACCTATAAAAATATGTACTCTTACAGACTGGGGTTGAAAAAACAAGCCATAAAATTTATAATTTTACCAGTCTTATAAATTGATTTTAGCCATTATTGCACTACACATAATTCACTAAAGGTGATAGAATGCTTATTTGGTTGATAGCTAATGTATCCCTGAAGAATAAAAGCTATATTAATACATCATTTTGCCATAAAGGTGATATAGGCAGCAAAAGAACATTTTGTCAACTTCAGGAAATAAGAGAACTATTAAGAATTATTTAAAGCATCATAAAGCACCAGCAAAATGTGCAATTGTCAATAGGAGTAGACATTAATCTTTCCATCCCCTTGAACACACTTTCTCCATATTGTGCTTAAGTCTACCAGATGAGCAGCTTTATGCATTGGCTATTGCATGTTAAAGAGCTGAGGAATAAGTGAACCCTTGAAGTGAAGAAATATTCTTTGAGAAGCAAAGGTCCAGCTAAATAAAAATCAATAACAGAGAAGAAAAAGTCACGGGACAAAATACTCTAGCAGCCTTCTAGATACAATCCCAGCTACTTTAATGACTTTCCATATTGAATAGATCTCCCCTCCTCTACTAGCTATAAGGGAAGGAGTTACTGTCAACTTTAAAATCGCCCATGCAAGTCAAAAAGCAGCCCTAAGGCTATATTCAAAAACCACCTGGAGTATTGGACTTCATTCTCTCTTTCACTTCAAGAAGAATCCTCCAGTGCAGCAATTACAAAACTAAACAGATTGAACAGGTCAGGGCACCTTACAATCCTCAGTGTACCAGGGTTTTCCATTTGAGCTATACATGAATAAGACTTGTTGGTCTGTTAAATACATATTTTTTTCTGCTAGCATCATACATTTATACAAATAAGTGCTATCAGGCTTTATGGTAGATACTGAACTTCACTTATAAGTACCTTCTCACTGCTTTTAATGGGATTGTTTACAACTAATGAAATGATGCTTCTCTGAAATATGAGGAATTAAGGTCTCGCTCCCAAAAGACAGTTTCTTTCTCCTCCTTTCAATTACTGGGAGAACATCTTTAAATCACCATCTTGTGCTTAGAGCACCAGGAGCACAAAACAACTGCAAAATGATGATTCTGAATGCAAAGTTTTTCTTAAAAAATATTAATCTGATTTTGAATCATTAATTTAGCTGACCAACTAATCTGTTTCACCGAATAAATATTTACCCTTTAAAGAAAAGATAATTTCATGTTACATTTAAAAAGTTAAATTAACATCACATAAAATGTCATTTCAATTTATTTTTTTCCTTGCAGCAGAGCAACTTACCTGTACACTGTCCTCCATTTGTGGGATCCCCGTAATAGCCCGGCATGCATGTTTCACATTGCTTTCCTGTTGTTAGATTTTTGCATTGATCACAGACATTACTGTTGATGCAGGTGCTGTGGCCGTTACACTGGCAAGCTAGAATTTATAATATTTAAAAGGCCATTACTAAATTGCTCTTGGGAACAAAATAATTCATATGCGATTATAAAATTGCACTGAAATGTAATTCTGAGGAGTTTAATCCTGAATAATGACCAACATATGTATTTGTACTTTGACAGAGAACCTCTTTGAAATAGCATTGTGACAAGAATTCACAACAGACCACAGACATTGACTTCGTAGGGACATGTGAGTTTATGGTGTGTGGTTTTGCCATAGAAAGTGCCTGAATCCAGCCCTCAAAGCTTTAAAATGCTGCCCAGTCACCTAAGAGCCCTGTTAAGAGGGAGTAAGTCACCAGCTGAAACCAAATGAAAGCCCCATACCTGCATGCAATCTACTGTGAAGCGTTTGAAAGGCACCTGTGATGGAGAACGTGAACAACTCACACACAAACTTATAGCTACTGGGGAGAGAGAACTTACAAAAAAATGAACTAAAGATAGGCTTAGTTTTAACAGTTCTTGATCCTTCCATTAGCTTTGGCATACCAAGGCGTTTTAAGGACATCAGGACCACAACAAGCAGCTCAGTCCCACCTCACTCTGATGAAAGTAAAGAAAACGGACTCCTATTGACAGAATTTTTTACACCTGACCTTAAAAGCATAAAATTATTTTCTGCCAAACAACAGCACTATAAACATTGATCTTGCACCACACTTCCACTCCAGTTCTCCACGTATGGGAGAAACTCAGGAAGTACTGAGCTCTATTGTAGCAAACCCACAAAGTGAATTCTGCCAGAACCATTGATCCTGCTGCCAAGAACCTGATGAAGGACCAAGAGGTTTTGAAGGATGACCTGTCTATAGGGTAGGACATCAGAGCTCAGAGAGCTCTGAAGATGAGCAATCTGTCAATGACAGCACTTTGTCTAGTGTCACACTACGTCAAACCTGTCAGTTCCTCACTGGGGAAGGGTGAAGGACGCAGCAGAGGACAGCTATTGCAGGAAGATCGTTTTTTTTAAAGAAATTTGGATTTTTAATCTAAATGTCACAGTGAGCGGTGCCATGGCTAAGGGGAAAAAAAATGTTATCACTGCATGACTTAAAAGTTTTTAGGGCTGTTTAGAATGTAGTAACCTAACACATTTACAGTCATTGTCAGGCTTGGCTTATAAACCTCCCAAGTTTACAATCTCTTCATTCTTCTGTAGCCCTGCCTACAGAATCCTGCAAACCAATATTTCTGTACAACTGGAAAAGAAGTTTTCTCACTGTCTTGACTAAATCTTTTAGAGAGTACAAGTTATCTTCTTCCTAAGAATACTTGACGATTGGACAACTCTGCGGGGACTCCTCCAGGCACTTTGCCCTCAGGCGGTTTGTTGCCTGTCTTGGAAAAAAGGCTACATGAAAATACCAGGAACTGCAGCCCCACTTGCGCTTTGGTTTCTGTGTCTTACACATCAAATGGCTTAAAGAGAATGTTAAAAAAAAAAGGTACCAAAAGCAAACACAGATAGTGCTTTAAATTGGTGTTCTATTAAAGTAAAATGGTCTTATTAAGATTGTACCATAAAGTAGGCAACATTATTCATTTTTATATTCTCTAACTAGTAAGTCACTGACTTAAAAATTTTTCATTGCTTCTAATGTTTAGTTTTGTATTTTTTATTTTTGTGTGTTATTCAAAGAATAATGAAAGTAAATTTAATTAATTAAATTTTTAATTGTGAATTTTAGTTTTCTGGAAGCCATTATATTATCTGGTCATGTGTGATAACTCTTAATTATAATGTTTTGTTAGAGGCAAAGAAAACAGAAGAAAGTTTTAAAGCAAATTCAAAAAAATATATCTACAATAAGGACCAATGCAATCTACAATTGATATGACATGCCATTTGAAAAGTGTGTTACATATTTGCCAGTTTCCTTAAAAATATGTATCTCATTGAGAGGAGTGAAAAGCCAGAAGGAGTTGCGAAATTCAACATCTTTCTGTGACACAGATGAGTGCAAACAAACTGCAGATATCAGTATTAAATAATGACGATAATAATTTAAATAATGAGACACTATAATGATTGTTTTTACAAGAACTAGGAGTTAAAATATTAAAAAATCATTTTTTCTGTAAATAATTTTAATTTGCATCACTGGCAGGAGCAGAGTAATCTTCCTCATACATACAACCGTGATTTAGCTGAATCTTTGGTGAGGCTGCCCTGGAGATAAGCAATTATCTATCCAATGTTGTTTTGACCTGTGTGTATAGTTGGTGACGTTGGCAATTGTTAATAATTATAGTTTTAAGGAAATAAAAAGGATGTGTGTATTAGAATCTGGATCTAGACTAAAAATACTTCATCTAGCTGCAAACAAACTAGTTAGAATCAATTCACACTGCTTTTCATAGGAAAATTTTAGACTGTAAAGACAAATTTGGCCTTCCACTCTATCTAAATTGCTCTTCTGCAAGAAGCAATGTCAACACTATTTACTTTTCTCCTTTTTCTATATACATATTTGCTATTTTGTTTATAACATTTCAGTTAAAATGGAAATCTGATGAAAACATATTCATATCAAAAGAAATACTATGACAACTGCTTTGAGGACTACTGATTTCAAAACGACCAGTCACAAAAAGAAACATTTTTATGGTACCTGCTGAATACTACCTTAAATAGTCGAACTGAAAGAAAATGAGGATGATTTTAAAACACTTATCAGCCACACAATTGCCCAGAGGCACTATAAAGAGCACAGTTACGAACTACAAGGAAAACTAAATGCATACATGAATGAACACGAACGATTTAGCCAATCATTCATCAAAGTGGCTGAATAATCTTCAAACTATGTTATAACCTATTTATTTTTTCTATCCAAACTACAAAGTGTTCAGTAGGCTGATATAGACTTAGAATCACTTCTATCTTCTTTCAAGTATGTCAAATGATTGCTGTGCTTAGGATAATAAACCGTGCGTGTGTAATCCATTATAGATGATATTTTCAGAAAATGAAAACAAAAGGTTAGAAATGAAACTTTAAGCCTATACAAATCAAAATGAGATTTCACATCAATTGAAATTTTACTCCTACCATTTCTGTAGGATTTGCCTCTTAAATTTATAAAACAGGTGGGTTTTTAAACTGAAGAGGAACTTCAATGAATTCTTGGTCAAAACATAAAATGAACACTGATGTTTATCCATGAGGAATAAACATTAAACAAAAAAGGTGATGAAGTCTGCAAATTCAAATGTTTTAGATTATGATATATAAATGAATTGCTTATTTCACTAGTCATAGATACTATGCATTCCAGTAAAAATTGTTCTAGTTTGAGCTAAAGTAGAATAAGTTTTCTAATTTCAGCTCAGTCTCGTCTAAGTAATTTCATTTTCTGAAATTAACTCGTTCTTCAGACAGTGTTTCTCTCTAAAGCAATAACACAGGGCATCAGGATGTAGAAAGCCATTGCTTATCCTTATTCCTATAGAAACCAAAGCCATCCTCAAGCTGGCAGCATGCTCTAAGTGAAGGGGAAAAAAAAAGGGTGACACCTGCAGGGATGGGCGGACAGGACAAGTGATCCCAAACTGACCAGCAGAGGATTTCAATTCATATATGTCATACTTAGTAAAAAACCTTCGATGGCAAAGGTCCAGCAAGGACTTCTTCTGCCTGTTTGTCCCTCATGCTGGATCCATGCGTTCCTGCATCCAGCTCCCTCCTAGCCTGGAACCTTTCCCCAAGCCTGTAAAGTCATTCTACTGTTTCCACAAACTTACTAGACGGGGTTTTTTTCGTTCAGGAAATGGTATTAGATGGCTTGAAGTATTTTGTTTTTAACTTAGAGCATTTGACAGTGTTCACTTGGTTTTATATTTCAGCTCACTATTCTAAAACTTGGAGGGGAGGAAAAAAAAAATCTGTTCTGTACCTAAAGTTTCCAAAAGCAAAACTTTCTTTAGAGATTCTGCTTTCCAAATAATATAGTGATGCATACACTTACGTATATAAATATATTTATAAACACACATATGTATGCACACACAGAGAATATGCTCATGAAAAAGGTACCCAGGAGAGTTGCATGTATCCACAAAAGCTTTGATCCTAGAGAAGCTCCAGCTTCCAAATTTATCAGCAGTAGGAACACTTGCTAGAAAAATAGTTTTAGCACAATTGCACCATTTATTCTAAAAAAAAAGTTTCAAGCTGCCTTTTATCGTAAATTCCCTCAGGGGAGGCTGTCAAACTCCCCACTGGGCTTTTCATTTGCCTGCACTGCTGCACTGCTGCTTTCAGGATTTGAGCATTTCCAAATAGGAGGCTGTACCAGCTCAGTTTCCAGTGTCTTTAAGCACCTCATGTCTTGCTTACTTTTCCAATGAACTTAAAAATTAAAATACTATAGTCAGATTGATATGGCTTAAGTTTAGACCTCAGAGATTCTCCCTAAGATTTACAAATAAATAGCAATTTTGGATAAACTAAATTTCACCTGTGAATCTCAATGCCAGGAAGCACATTTGTGTTCAGTAGACAGAGATAAAAACTATATATTTTGGAAATATTTTGGAAAAACAAATCTCTCATGTAAATACTGATTTTATTACTCAAAATAATTATGTTAATTTGGCAAGCTGAAACAGAGAAACATCTCTTATTTCATATACAAGAAAGAATAGGAGCAAACCTTACCTGGACACTGGATAAATGACCACTCATAATTTTTCTCTTTCGGACAAAGACCAGCATCAAGCACCATTTCATTGGAGTTTGCGCCAACAGGCTTCATTGGGCCTCTTGATGATCCTTCCAAACACTGCCCTTTTCCAGTGTTACTGGGATCATTACACCATCCACACCCAGGCTGTTCCAAACACTGTCCACAGGTCCTCAGTCCAGAGCAGTTTTGAGCTTTATTACATGGAATACAATATTAACGCAAGGGTTTAGGGGTCATTTTTTTTAATAAGAAGTTAGGATTTTACAACAACTGATGAAGAAACAATTTTGCATTTCTATCACCTTCTGCAAATTAACACATTTGGGAACATTAGTGAGAATATCCCCGTTTTCTTTAGAAGTTGTAATTCTTCAGAAATCACAAAATACAGAGCTGGTGCTTGTTACGCCACCATGGAACAACAAAGGTTTCAACTAAACAAAGATACTGAGGTGGAACAATAATGTTACACATCTTCATTAAATGCCATGATAAAATATATATCCTGTGCTTATTAATATGTATTATGGGATGTGTATATTACTAAATTTATTGACCTAAACAAGCCTTCCAAAAGGAAAACTCTAGAATTCAAGACCAAGTCATTAATCCAAATAAGAGTGATTATAATAATAAAAAAAATTGTGGTAAGTTTTAATTCAAACCAAACATTTATTTGGGTACAAAGTAACCCAGGATCACTCCTAAGTATTCATCTACAAACATGACTCAAGTGTCCTTCTGTAGAGCTTTTGAAACAATCTAGAATAATGCACATTTTTCAAAAAAAAACTACAAGTCATAATTCAATCTCATTTAATTAAACTATTCCGCAAGAGATTTGTCTGTTAGGTTTCATTTTTAATTTGCATATTAAAAATCAAATCTTTATCTGGTTCTTTTATATTCTTTATTTAAATAATTTGATTTCTCATAGAAACGGCCAACCTCATATTTAAGCAATCTGTTTAGAAGCAAATAATATTCATATTCTGAAGTTACTGCTATTTCTTATTAATAAGAAATTAACAATTTCGTATCTTCAGGAACGCCATTAGAGTTCACAAGTTTATTTGAGCTTTTTCTGTTACATCTTAAGTTTTTGAAATTAATGCTGTAATTTTGTAGATACTTATAAAATAAATTATAAAAGCAGACCAGATCTTCAGGAAGATCCTACCAGGAAGCCAGAAATAGCCTGTTTCTTTTTTAAAAGAAAGTATTTTAAAGGTTTGTGGAGGTGTTTTGGAGGATGCTCAAATGTCTGTTACACAAGTGTAACCTCTCACATCCTGGCTCAGCTGCAGCCAAGTCTCTATATTCAACTAATGGTCATGTTCACAGCTACCTGGACCACTCTACTCCATAAAGGTAATACTTGAATGCATACTGTAGAGGCTATAGTAAGCAGAAAAATTTAACTCCTAATGAAATAAACTGATAGCAGAAGAAAGCTAGCTACACTGACCTCAGCAGTTACTACTGTGCCTTTGACACAGTTTCTCACAGCATTCTGCTTAGGAAAATCTCAGCCTCTGGCCTGGACAGGCGCACACTCTCCTGGGTGGAAAACTGGTTGGCTGGCCGGGCCCAGAGAGTGGTGGGAAATGGTGTGAAATCCAGCTGGAGGCCAGGGACAAGTGGGGTTCCCCAGGGCTCAGTGCTGGGTCCAGCCCTTTTCAATGTCTTTATCAATGACCTGGATGAAGGCATCGAGTGCACCCTTAGCAAGTTTGTGGACGACACTAAGCTGGGTGGAAGTGTCGATCTGCTGAAGGGTAGGGCGGCTCTGCAAAGGGATCTGAACAGGCTGGACCGCTGGGCAGAGTCCAATGGCATGAGGTTCAACAAGGCCAAATGCCGGGTCCTGCACTTGGGGCACAACAACCCTGTGCAGTGCTACAGACCAGGGGAAGAGTGGCTAGAAAGCTGCCTGGAGGAGAGGGACCTGGGGGAGTTGGTTGACAGCGACTGAACATGAGCCAGCAGTGGTCCAGGTGGCCAAGAAGGCCAATGACATCCTGGCTTGTATCAGAAACGGTGTGACCAGCAGGTCCAGGGAGGTTATTCTCCCTCTGGACTCGGCACTGGTGAGACCGCTCCTCGAATCCTGTGTTCAGTTCTGGGCCCCTCACCACAAGAAGGATGTTGAGGCTCTGGAGCGAGTCCAGAGAAGAGCAACAAAGCTGGGGAAGGGGCTGGAGAACAGGCCTTATGAGGAGCGGCTGAGAGAGCTGGGGTTGTTTAGCCTGGAGAAGAGGAGGCTGAGGGGAGACCTCATTGCTCTCTACAACTACCTGAAAGGAGGTTGTGGAGAGGAGGGTGCTGGCCTCTTCTCCCAAGTGACAGGGGACAGGACAAGAGGGAACGGCCTCAAGCTCTGCCAGGGGAGATTTAGACTGGACATTGGGAAAAAAATTTTCACAGAAAGGGTCATTGGGCACTGGAACAGGCTGCCCAGGGAGCTGGTTGATTCTCCTTCCCTGGGGTGTTTAAGGCATGGGTGGGTGAAGAGCTAGGGGGCATGGTTTAGTGTTTGATAGGTATGGTTGGACTCGATGATCCGGTGGGTCTCTTCCAATCTGGTTATTCTATGATTCTATGAAATATTTAAAAGTAATGAAAACTGTCACAGAAAAAATACTCCAGTAGTCTAAATATACATGCAGATATCAAAAAAAAAAAAACCAGACAGTTAAGCTGAATGAGATCTCAAAAGGACTTTACACAGTGCAGAAAGCTGCAGCATGAGCTCCTGTATCAGACCTGGTAGAATCTAAATAGGAGGAAACATTTCAAATATTGAAAAAGGGAGGAAGAAGAAAAAAAGAAAAGGAGCTCAAATGTTCTTGCAAATCAACATTAATCATGTGGCACAAAACAGTTCTAACCAGACCTCATCAGATCCAGACCCGAATGACACAAAGTCTGTTTTTTTAACACATTAGTGGGTCAGCAGAAAAATAAAGACCACGATTCTGTACTGGTTGGCTTCCCTGTCAGAGACACACTGGAGATGATCCAAAGAATTCTCAGGTTGATTTTTATAAAGCTAGGTCTAAAGAAGTATCAGCTGCATTATCTTCATGGGAGAGAAAACAGAAACAAACGTGAAAATCCTCAGATATTCTCTGTAGTGGCATTCAGCTGCAGAACTGGAAAGAGAACTGAGAAGTTATGGCTGAGAAGTTATGGGGATACTCGAACAGAATTTTCTAGTCCACAGTGAACCTGGAGAGTAGAACCAAAGGGGACGTCTGAGCTGCACCTTCACTGCTTGACACAGAACTCACCTGCCTTGTTTTTAACCTCACATGCTATGAAGGTGTACTACTTTAAATCTACTAACAAATCTGAATTTTAAAAAATCGGAATTCAGCTCATCACTTTTTTTATAAAACTAAGTATAAACCTAAAGTCTGCTTATTATTTCCCCAATTTTCAAAGCATTTAGTTCCAATAGCCATTATTTGACACACTAACGCTGGTCACACAAATAATATAGTATTTTCCTATATATGAAAATAATGCACACTTTTTACTATCTATTTTAACAGACTAAACATGTATCATCATAAAAGAGTTGCCAATATTTTATCTGTATCTAGGAAAGACATACACAGTACTGACTGCTCACATTAGTAGCTATAAAAGGTGATTCATCTGAAAATATTTTTATCTCTAGTGAACGTGCTGAATCCTATTCATATAGATGCTCTTTTGAGTGGGGAAAAAGTACAATGGCACAGTTAATAGGTTCGTTAAGATACTCACGGGAGCACGTGGCAGTCTGCCATTCTAGACACTGTCCATATGGGAAGGAGATTATATAGGCATTTGAGTCCACGCATCGTTTTGTACTGCTGCACCACATACATTCCATACCGTTACTCGTGCAGTTAGAACACGTTGTTCGCAGAGAGCACGGCTTTTTGCAGGGTCTGGCATTCTGGTTGGGACTAACTGGAAAAGAACCACAAACATTTATAGTTTTGACCGCAAGTGCAAGCTCCTCTTGCTTTACTCATAGGTTCCAGTAGAAAAATCCTTATTAAGGTGAAAGTGGTTGCTTCCTTAATTAGCTATAAATAAGGTCATTCAAACTTATGGTACAGCACATAAACACAATAATATTTTACAAAAATTAAGGCTGAGTTATACTATAGCTCTATGAGTCCATTTAAAAATGTTCACAATTCTATCTATATAGAGAAATAGTAAATTTAATACTCACTACCTGGTAATGTCAGCTTAAGTTACTCGTCATGTATGACATAAAATAAGTCTCAAACTTCTGTATCAAGTACAACAGAGCTCTGGGTCTATTGTTCTCGTTAGTTTAACAACATATAAGCAACAAATGTTCTACTTACAACTTATCCCCTAAGATTTTGCCTTATAGTGTACATATGAAAGTCACTAGAATTCAACAGGAAAGTAAAAAAGAAACATTGTTCAACATAAAACAGAAATGGTCAGGGTAGAGTGCTTGTTGTTGGTTGGATTTTAGTTTTCTGTATTAGAGACTATATTTTTATTAGGTTACAGGTATATGACATCTCAAAAAGTTGTAACACACAAAAAGCACTTGTACACTCTACCTCCTGATGTTTGCATTGATTTCAAGCAAAACTGTAAAGTATAAAAGAACAAGAGTATAATAATTAAGTAGGAAAACAAAAGTATAGACAGTACTATCTTTTCCAGGCAGAAGTGCCTTGTGAAACATTGGGATGAAGCCCTCCTATGTATTGCCATGGTTTTTTATATTATTGACTGATATTCAATAGAAGCCAAGTTCTCAAGTAACTCTTCATCTGATAATATAGTAATGTCAAATCACTTAACCATGGCTGTTCATGGATTTGACTTACTATCTGTTAAAGCTGTGGTTTGCAATTAATAAAAAATACAAATTAAAAACTAACAAGAATCATCTAAACTATAAAGTTACTCTTGTAAACCTAAATTACTTTGACTTCTGTGGTCTACAAAGTACCTCAAGACTGCAAAAATAAAAAACAACTAAAACAATATACCAGTAACAGATGCGTTTAATGTTGATGTAAAGGCAAAATACTGCATCTTAATAATGTCACTTGTTTTCCACCTAGTGTACCCTTTGTATCGAGAGATGTCTTCCACTGTGACTGTAACTTTTACTGGTTTGAGAAACACCGGGTAAATTATTACCTATTCACTCAAAATTAAGAACATTGTGAAAGTTGGAATTTTTAGGAAATAAAGGTGGCATTAGCACCAACTGTAGCATATACGCTTTGCAGTTACAGTACTATTTGGAATTGCTTATAAGAAAATAAATGATCCGTAAGATCATACTTTAGTTAACAAGTCTGACAGCTTCACGGTTTAACCATCACACTGATAGGCAGTGTTCCCAACACACCTACAATGTAGCTATTTTCCAGTTTTGCACAGACAACACACAAAGTAAATTCTAAGGGGAAATTTAATGAACTTCATGTGCTCAACCACACACACTATGAAGAGAAACAAAGGACAAAAAGACGATGAAAATGCTTATTTGAATTGTCAAGTGATTATTTGCCACAGGAATCTTTACACACAAACAAGCCTAAAAGATGGAAACAAGAATTTTGGGGTTGCCAGTATTTTAGACCATTAAAATGTTCATTGATGTTTAGCAAGATTCAGAAAGAAAACGTCAGCCTCGTTGAACACCTCCATGCTACAATCACCGTTGTCAGTGACTACTCCCAATTTACTTGTAAGACTTCAGGTGCCATGCAAGCAAAGCCATGTAAACTAATTCACAAATAAATATTTGCTGCTTAAAGAATGCTTTTCGTTTTCTAGATGAAAATCCTTATTAAAAAGGAATAAAGTATTTTTTAAGTATTATTTAATCCAAATTGCCCAAAAATCCCTCTAAACCAAATGCAAACCCAAACAGCTTGCTAATCATGACAGTAACAGTAACTAAGTATAAGATTGCTTACCGACAGGTTTTTCACACACAAGACCATCTGCCATTGCAGTGCATGGATTTGCTTTCAGACCTGCCACCTCGGCTCTTTCTAGATATGCACAGAAGCCGGAGTCATTCGGCTCTCCAGGAAGCCACTGCAGAGTTGTATTTGTAAATGGAGACATGTCATCCCAGCCCCAGTAGGAGATGTTGATCTTGCGTAAACCTACCCAAGGTGAAATTTTCTATGAATCAGAATGAAACAAATGTGAGACGATTAGTTAAAATGTCTTTTTTTTTCATTAAAATATTTCAAAGAAAATCAACAACAACTTCACATTTTGACTGAATTCACCATGCTCTCCTCTCACCTTATTATCTCATTAGTCATTGTCCATACAGGTTTTATCTTAAAATAACAAAACCCCCACCCACAATATGCTGCTTTTCTACTAAAAATCTGTGTTTGTTCTGTTCAAAGTCAATTCTGATTACTATTATTTGATACAAAATCAGAAACCAGGCCAAACAGTCACAATGAAATTGGGGATTTTTGTCCAGTGGCTACTATATTGATTACTATTTGCTAGGCCAGGGCGGATAATAAAATACATGTAAGTTAACAACTCACAGAAATCAAAGTTCAGGAAAAAAACAGGATAATTATTCCACCCTCTAAAACTCTGTATTGCTAATACTGATCAACACCTTTAGGTAATTCAGATGCAGAGATGAAAGAGGCACATCCCAATTCCAATAACATTAAATACGTGTTGAATACACTCTTACTAATGATTATAAGCTATAAAAAAATCTAGTCTAGAAAACACAAAAAGCAATAACTCTCAAAAAATACTTACAATGGCTAAGTAAAATTATCTGTCCATATTTATAATTTCATTTCCACACAATTACCAAGAGAAAAAAATAATATTTGTGGCATAAGGCTTTTACCTTTTCTAGGATAAATCTACATACATTTCTTGCTCCCATCACTGCAAATATCTCAAGATACTGAAAACAAACACATTTCATCATGTAATCTCTGTGCAGGCAGTTTTCGTTAACCCCAGTTTAAATACAAGAAATGCAGATATAAAGAGACTAGGGTGGGCAAACAAGAGAGTGCCAACCACCACAGCTGTCTGTGCTGGGCAAAGGACAGATGTTGTCAGCTTGAAAGCACAGATGTTGAACTGATTGTGAATTAGCTTCTCAACTGATTTAATTCACAGGCCAAGGTAAGTAAGACTTTTAAAGGGATCCTGCCATGGTTCAAGATCTATGTGTTATACCCCAAGTGAGGAAGAGTCACTGCCATAATCTCTCAAGGAGATCTTTCATCTTTGATCTCACATCTCTCTCTGGCCACTCAGGTGTAATCTATGGCTGAAAAATATTTCAGAGCTCTTAAATCTACACTTGATCATAGCGATCCTTTGTTTTTTTTCACCGCCTCGTTAGACCAAACTGAAATAGAAGGATTATTAATTTTGCATCACAAATACCACTGGTAATCGCATTTTTAAGAAATCAGTACGTAGATAACCAGTGCTTCTGATCTCCCTGAAATGTACTCCTGATGCTTTCTTCTTCTTCTGCCCTATCAGATGGGACTAAGATCAAACAGAACTTGCTACAGTAATTAGCAGACATACAGATGCAAGAGAAAACTTAAATACATGAGAAATTTACTAAGAAATGTTGCACTCCAAGCAGTGATGCACCCTGGGAGACTCTTGAACAGCAATGAGAACATCCAGCAAAAATGCCACCACCCCCCTTGCATCTTTTGTATTTACTTCACTACTTCATTGCTATCCCAGGTGACAAACTGTGCAAGTCTCCCACATTCTGGATACTAGAAAGAACACGATGCAAGCAGTAAAGCCAGAACATGGGCATCTGAAAAGAGGTAGATAATACATCTGTTGTCTTATTTGTTATTTAGTTGCTTAGATTGCTGTATATGTACGTGGTCCACATGCATCAGAAAACCTTAGATATATATGCATGTCTCTAGACATCTCTGTAGAATGCTAAGGATGCACATCAGGCACATATCAAAAATGTCAGGGGCTTAGACAGGATAAATTGCTGACAAACACAGATCTAAAACAACCCTAAATGCCTGCTTTGGGACTGCGGAATGCTAGCCAAGAGAACCTTCAACTTATCAATTGCTGCAATTGCGCTGCCAAATAATTTGGCCTCAGCATCAGTACATAGAAAACAGAGATCCTATTCCAGCCATGGCGAAAAGCATGCCAGGTCAACAATGAAAACTGACTGTACAGCAGTGACATTTGGAGATAAATTCTTCTTATTTGAATAGGAGTGTGCCTCAGAACCCCTTTAATGATGACAAAGTCATAGGGAGGATCATGAAAGCCAGAGCAGCCGTAAGAGATAAAAGCAGTAACCATGAAAGTACAGACTACAAGCAAAAGCAACACACGTCATAGTCCTCATCATTCTAAATAGCTCTAATATCTGGACAACTCAGAGTCATCATGTCAGGTATCTCAAATTCCATATGAACAATCTCTGGCTCTATGCTAGGGTAAAACATCAAAATACAGACCTGAACACTAAGCAGCATGCTATAAAATACACATCGTCAAAGCTACCACCTTGCAGGTTCACTCACCCTGCTCTGGGCCTGTTGTCAGGATGCCAAAACCAGATTATCCACAACAATTTTTTTAACATCTGATTAAAATACAGCAAATATCCAAGAAGCAGGCCACCAAAATCCTCCAAGGACATGCTTAAAGCAAATATTCAATTACCTAAGATTAATTCAGTACTGTGGTGGACTACAGCTGAACACTGCTGGTGACAGCAGAGACTGCATGTTGATATCAACAAGGCGTATCAGAAAAAAATACTGCTGCTGCACTGCACAAAAAACAAACAGGAATAAACAAATAGTGAGCAGAGAATTCAGAGTTCCACCTGTGACACCTCCAGCCACCCATGGGTTGTGGCTATCAAACTCAGCTCTTCACAAAGAAAGCATAAATTTAGTCCTCGTGACTCAGACTGATGAAAGGTTCAATCCTAACAGCTGGGAATTCCAAAGTACTTGAAACAACTCTGGGCCTTCAAAGATCTAAAGGAGACCGCCAATCCAGCTTATCCTTCAGACTTAAGAAATGATGGGAGTTAAACACCCTTCAGTTAAACTTTTTGGTTGTTTCATTTAATGCAAAAACAAATACAGGAAACTTATTTTAGGAAATATAGATGGCATTAGCAGCAGGTGTGCAGTATGCACTTTACAGTTACAGTACTATTAGGAATTACTTATAAGAAAGTAAAGGATGGGTAAGATCACTCTTTGCTTCAAGTGTCTTGCCTTGTTATTAAACCAGGTGGGTGAAAAATACAGTACAAACCAACTCTTCACTTCAGAAAAACACTTGCTGACGTGAAATCATAGACTCATTAAGGTTGGAAAAGACCTTTAACATCATCCAGAATAACCATCAGCCCAATACCATCATGTCTGCCAAAACATGTCCCAAAGCACCACATCTACACAGTTTTTGAACACCTCCAGGGATGGAGACAGGCCATGGACAGCCTGTTCCAATGCCTCGCCACTCTTTCCATAAAGAACGTTTTCCTAATATCCGGTCTAAACTTCCCCTGCCACAACCTGAGTCCATTTCATCTCATGCTATGATTCCTTAATTGGGAGAAGAGGCCAACAACCTCCATGATAGATTTTTGACTGAATAATACAGATAATTATTCTTTATGGGATTTAAGAATTCTTTCAATTACATTTCATATTGTTACAGGAAAGGTGTTGTTCATAATATTTTGCCTTAAGAACTTTTCTTTCGTGAGAGAAGAGGAAAGGATAGGGAAGTTAAGAGCAGATATGATTTGCAATCTACTATTTCTTTATTTTTATTCAACATGTATAGGCCTCAATTTCTTTAAACATTATTACAGAATACCAGTATTCATATTCTGACAGTTCAAACTGAGACAATTTTTTCTGGAATACTATTGCTTACCATATTCTGAAAAATTATGCATACTTTCAAATGTTTCAGTGGAGAATTACTAGGCTTCAACATATATCTATGAAAAGCCCTGTTACACATTATATACAATTCATTTTAAAGCAACATCAACAACAACTACACTTATTCTGTAGCATCCTAGATAAATTATCAGTTTAAAAAACAGGGAAATGGGGGAAAAAAAAAAGAAATCGAAGTACAGTTTTACACTGAAAAGCAGCAATGCAATACACAGCAGGTGGCCAAATCCACCTTGGCAAAGCTTGTAATGGACCTTACTATGTTTGCACTGGCAAAGACAATCAAATGTATCTTGAAAACTATTCCACAGCTTTATCCCACTACACTATTTAAAATTTAGAACCATTCTCTCTCCTCTCACGTATTTCTTTCTAGGCCAGCTTCTAGAACTCACACCCCATCCCAGAAGCCATATACTTTCCTTCAAAATACAGCTAGCCAGAGTTTATCCATTTTTATCGAACGAACTTTTATAACACTTATAAGTTGCCAAAAAACCTTTTAAGTGAGAAATCAACCTTTATGTTAAGTTTAAAAAACTTTCAGAATTATTGAATTCTGAGACAAATTGCTGGACAAGGCTTCTTTTCATCTGATAGAACATCAAAATTTCAGCAATACAACATACACCAGGTGAAAAGCATTCTATGCTCACAGCTAGAGTCCTATTTAATTGATCATAGAGCAAGTTTTCAGGCATTACAGCAATTTATTAAACAGTGATCGCTAACTTCAAAAATGTGCTTTTCTTTTATTCGAAACTACTCAATTCTAATTTTCTTTAAAGTGGTAAATACAGAATTATGTCAAAAAGGAAAATTGTGTAACCTTAACTAAAGAGTTGATAATTCATGATAAATCCACTGTTTACCCAGAAAATCTAAGTAGGACTAAGCTGCTTTGAGGTTTTCAGTGAATGTGGTCATTTATAGTCATGACACATTTTTCAGGCACTATTGCTGTCTCAGCACCTATTTAATGAGGGCTGAATAATTTGCAGATGAGTGAAGTGAATAACCAATTACTACAGAGGCTCAAAATTCTCCTCTGTTTCTTAATTATGTGAATTGCTAAGGAATTACATATGTCTTCCAGAAATTTAAACCACCTTTAAACTCCTTTCATTTTGGAACTTAAGTTGCCCTGGAACTGTACTTGTACAAACATATCTGAT
This sequence comes from Phaenicophaeus curvirostris, assembly GCF_032191515.1. NCBI lineage: Eukaryota > Metazoa > Chordata > Aves > Cuculiformes > Cuculidae > Phaenicophaeus > Phaenicophaeus curvirostris. The sequence goes on along the minus strand of NC_091400.1, from coordinate 8,684,344 downwards.
TCCTGTTCTAATGTGTGCATCACAGTGGCCCCTTAGTGCTAACTTTTCCATAATGTTCACTGCTTTGAGATGGGCTTGCGGTTAGTTTGCCTTCTCTGTGTCATTATGAACAAAGAAACTGCTTACTGAAAATCAGAGCGCTATATGAAGAGAAACCATTCGTTTATTTACTACCTCATTACTTAGTTTCTGTTCTTGAATTATGCATCAATTCTACACTCCATACCTATGTGTTTCATAGAATGGGTTGAGTTGGAGGGGATCTTAAAGCCCATCCATTTCCAATCCCCCTGCCAAGGGCAGGGACACCTCCCACTGGATCAGGTTGCTCCAAGCCCCATCCAACCTGGCCTTGAACACCTCCAGGGATGGGGCAGCCACCACTGCTTTGGGCAACCTGGGCCAGTGCCTCACCACGCTCACAGGAAAACAATTCTTCCTAAGATCTAATCTCTCTTTTAGCTTAAAAACAATTCCCGCCCCTCCCCCACGCTCCATCCTATCCCTGCACTCTCTGAAAAGAGCCCCTCCCTGACTTTCCTGTAGGAAAAAATGTTTTGTAAATATTTACCCAGTGAACAACGCGTTATAGGCAGTGGAAGTAAGCTATGTGGGTTTTAAGGGTCTCAGTACCTACTAGACACAAATATAGATGTAATTAGTAGTAGGAGTCACACATTAAGTCATAATATTACTTATTTCTTCTACTCTTTTCAAATTTTGCTGTTGTGGCATTGGTTAAAAAAAAAAGACCAAATGTACAATCTGGCAAACTGAACACACTACAACTTCCTCAGTTTCCATCTACAAAGATTAGAGCTGGGATTACAACGGGACTTCAGTTTAGTTACACTGGCAATTTCTTCTTTGTAGGGACCTTTTGTTTGTTTGTTTTTAAATTGAGGTTCTCTTCTCAGGCATCCAAAGTGAGTCAGTCAAGCTCCCCATTTCCTGAAAGTGGGAAGATGGTTAAACTAGAAGTGAATGAATGGGCATTCAATGCCACAACTCCAATACAGAGACAAAGTGCTAAAATAATTTATAAGACTTGCCAACCCACAACAGCAAAGTGAGACTGATAGAAACAGTAGTAGGACTAATTCAGAAAAAAAAAAAAAGTAGATGTCAGCTTCTCTACAGCAAGACATTGGCTAAATCTACGAAAACACATCTCTGTGAATGCTTTGAGCTAACAAGGAACAACACCACCAGGCAAAGCTCACTAATTAACCCCAACTTACACTCAAGTATAATTTATAAGGGATGCTTAACCCTGAGAATAGTGAGGTAAAGAAAAGCCACAAATAGTTTATACAACGAAAAGCAATGTTTAAAACTGTTCTGATCTTTGTTTCTGCTTACTACACCAAAACTGATTCTTCGCAGAATTTATTGCATGCTAGCTAGAGAATTATTATTTATAGTTAAATCCCACAGCTGTAAGCAAACTCCCAGGAGCGCTAATTGCACTTTTAAATGAGCATTCAACATCTGAATATTAGCAGGAGCAATTCATTAACCTCATATTGCTGTTGTTTTATCTACTTTGCAAAAAAACTCAAACATCCTTTCAGAATATTTTGCTTACTAGGGCAACAAAGCAGCGTATAAGGAAAAAAAAATAACTTTCCTTTTGCTTTAATGCAGCAATCTGCAGTCTTGCCATAGTGTTTGCTGAGGCGTTCTCTTAAAGAATTCCACCCCTTTTCAGTGAAAAACACATTAAATAGTGATAGCTTTAGACTATATCTGCAACTTGAACAGTGTTTTTACTTCGCACCATGAATATCTTCATTTTGTCCCTTATTTTAGTACCAAAGGAACCTTCTCTTTATCCTCTAAAAGGAGGCAATCTGTTGGTTTCCAATTTTGCACTGAAATTATAGATAACCTGGTCTGGACAGGGTGTGGAGACAGTGACAGCCTCCTTCTTCTGAATCTTCCCAAAGCATCAATGTTTTGTATTACCTAAACATGATGAAGAATTGGTCCTAATTTTGAACCAGAACAAGGACTTTGTGTATTAAAGTACAATCTACAAAGTCCCACATTGTTTCTATGAACAATAAACAATTCCTAAGTTCTTCCAGGCTGCAGTATTTACCAATACCATTTTAAAGTTTGCAAAATACACAACAGTTGCCAGAAGTGTTTTTCTTTCCTTGTTACAAGAACATCAAATAAACAAGAGACAAAAGCAGATCCGCAGCATTACTTGCAAATGTTGCTCCAACACATTCACTAATCCTGAAAGCTTTTGTTGCACATAGGCAAAAGATTTTAAAGCCTACACCAGTTCAAACTCCATCACAGATAACACGGATTAAAGGGATAGTGTTCACCTCAGCTGTTCTGACTACATTGCAAGCCCCACACCACCACCTGTTCCAGAAACAAGCCTTGTAAAATGAAATCTCACCCCTTAAATCACAATGATTGCAGTTCGAGAGGAAAAGGCAGACAAAAGAAAAATAAGCAATGTTTCAGAGCCCCTCTATCACACATAACACATTGAGACTGTCTCATACAGAATGAATGCAACTAGACAGACAGATATGAATTGAAAAAATACATTTTCTAAATGTCACTAAAAAACAGCATAAGTCATAGTAGCATCTCATTAGATTCTAATAACTAAATGATCATTTCACCCCAGACATACTTTTAAAGTGATACATTTGTCTACAATTGCTTAAACTGAGTATGAGGTAGCTCACATTTATATCACCACATCAGCTGAGGACATACTTCGTTTAAATGAAGATATGGCCAGCAGAATGTCACCTTGTAGAAATTCTAACCTGAAATATAAGGAAAATCTAGATTCCGAACAATTAAAAGGGTATTTCTCATCTACACCTCAAGCCAGTCAGGTAACGTCAGTCATATCAATACTCTTATCACTCACTAGTATATTTAAAGGTTGCCTGTGTGGTACTACATATAGGAATAGGGGGAAGATGTCTGGGTGGGGAAGAAAGCAGCAAAATAAGAGAAATCATTGCCATCTGTGATTTTGTTGATTTAGGTTCAATTACATTGTCTACTTTATCTCATATCAAAGAGTGAACAGAGAATGTGTTTCAAGGCTGCGGTAAGTACAATGTCATGGGAGATCTTCTGACACAGAACTACTACACTCTTTCCTTTACAAACAAATAATAGAAAATACATGCACTTCCAGGAAAACAAAAAAAAAAATTGCTTTGCCCAGGTCCTACATTTATTGGGAAAAAAATCCAAAAAAGTATATAACCTCTGTTTACACATCCTTCTTGAAATAGCATGCTAAAAAGAATAATAAAGAATATTTTGATTCACAGTATGTCTCCCTAAACTCTTGCATTTAGATTTAGTATGATACAGAGGCAAAGCTCAGCTGCTGTTTCCTTTGTAGGCATCTCAATTCATCTGCAAAATAACAATTTTGCAAATAACATACTAGCTTAAGATAAGCTTTAATTATTATTCATAATTATCTTTCATTTTCCTGTAACTGTAAAATCCCAAGGTACTTAAAAATTAGGAGTTTTATCCAGACAATGAAACGCTGCATGTTCTACAAACCAAAATACAGGCTTTTCGAAGTGTGAACTGATTTGCTTGTAATACACCTTATTATTCTAAGACATCCCATCTTACAGTACACTGTACGGTTTGACATCTTTTGAGCATACATATATTTCACAAACGTGCACCAATGACATGAGTAGGCTTTCCAACAGTTTAAACACAGCAATAAGCATTTGAATATTTAACAGCTAAAAAACTGAACCTGACCACCCGTGGACAGGCAATTAATCTTCAACTTCCCTTCTCCTGGCCCACATTTAACAAATGAATATTGATCCCTTTCCTAAGGAACATTCTGATGGCAGCTTCCTGCATTTGCCAGATACGTGTAAGAGTTTTCAGTCCTCTCCCACCATTACCACAGAAATCTCATGAGCTCCTGGCTCATTCTGGTCCTGCAGCGCAGAGAATTTCTACATGCTTCACATACAAGTACAGTTTCTCTGTGTGACCCTCTGGTCCCACACACAGGTAACACAGGGAGCTAGGATTTTCTGGGGAAGATATCTTCAGTTCCTTCCTGTCCTCAACTGCTTGCAGCCTCACTACTCACAACCCAAAACCAATCCCAAAAGCACTTTCATGGATACTGATGGGAAAGTCAGGATTTCTTTCTCTGTTTAAGTGAAAGTTATTTTGCCTTGTTTTGATTCCTGCTGTCTCAGTGCATTAAAAAGAGCCGAGATTTCCCAGATCAATGTTACGGCCATTCTCTTGAGTCCCTAAAAGCAAGCAGTATCCTATCACAGTAAAATCTGGTAAGGAGAAGCACTCGGGAACTACTGTGTCACGGGATTTAAACATGAAATTTCCTTAATATCCTACACACTACGTATATCACCTTTAGCACCATGCCACATTTCTTTGAAGGAATAAATTTTTCTCTCTTTGGACAAATCCCTAAAATAGATTTCTCAAAGCAAGCTTAATTCACATAAGCATTTATTGCAGTTATCAAGTTACCTGAAGTGTGTATTTCTGTATTTCATCCAGAACAAATTCCACTTCTTTTGAAGTTGTTAATGAGGCAAGATTCCCACTTAAATTGTAGCAATACAGTTTGGCGTTGTCATAGCTTTCACGACTAGAATTTATACGAAGGCAGGCATCTCCAATATGGCTCCATCCTTCCCCACACAGATGAGCTAGTGTAAAGAGAAGACAATTAAAGTTGATTGGAAAAACCTTTTTTCAAACCTAAGGGTGTCTGAATTTTATCTTCCCAAGGTCATAATTCAAAATGCATCCCACCGTCAATATCCCTTTTCACATCACAAATTCTAGAATATCAAGCAGTATTATATCGAACAGTTTATTTTTATGAAAAGAAACTTTTAACAACTTATAAAATATTTAAGATATGTGCTGTGTCAGCATAACAATATCATTACGACACTGTCCTCCCTGTATTTAGATTTGGGAATGACTAAATATTAAAGATTAGATTATGTACATAATTAAAAGTGCTTTAACCTCATACTTTACCTAAATTTTCCATAAATTTAAAAATCTGAATACCACTGTTCTAGAATTAAGAGATCACAACTCTACCCTATCTTTGCTTTATCATCCTATCTCTGCATTTACATTTCTTTAAACATAAATACAATTGGAATAATAGGAAATTCAGAAAGAGCTTATAAATATTTCTTCTTCAACATATTTCAGTATTACTCAGATTCAAATAACTATCAAAAGATGAGTCACTAATTCAGAGCAACTGTTACAGCTAATCTTTATGAAGATTACATAAATGCAGTTTTAACATGCACAAAATGAATTGATTAATGTTATTTAATGAATAATCTCTGTAAAAAAAAACTTGTGTTCATTAACTTCATCTGGACATAAAGATCAAATGGACAAGGTTCTGATCTTTAGCTGCATGCATGTAGCTATGAATATAAATTACAGAATAACTACTACATCAGAATGTTAACTGTCACCTTCTGAGAATATTTCATATTAGCATTTTAATATTCACTGCTTTCATAGTATTACCAACATCAGATAATTAAGAAACTAGATCTTAAACCTTATCTGCACAGGAGAATTGAAGAATGACTGAAGCATAATTTACAAGATCAACCCCCAGCTAACAAAAGTAACAGTGTCAGCAAATTTCTAAGAGTAAAGGATGCAGTACGGCAATTCAGCTCTGCACTCAGTGATCCCCACGGGCTAGAACTCATGTAGAGGTACATGCCACTATGCCTTCACTATTATTATTCTCTCTCCTAACAAGATTAAAGGTAGTATTGATTTATCAATCAGTGATGTAATTACATCTGCCTTCACCTGCACAGACAGGCCAAGCAGGGAGAGTCAGCATAAGAAAAACAAATCCAGGTCTACTCGTTGAATAAATATTCTTTGGTATTAACGCAGGAAATTTACTCAGGTTTGAAAACTGCAACAAAAAGCTGCATGCCCGCCCAAAAGCCCTTACCAGGAAGCGCCTGGCACTCTTGCTGTCGCTGGTCCCACTGGCAGTTCAGGTGCAGTGAGCAGCTCTTGCAGCTGGTCAGTTTATTGCAAAGCTGTTCATTCCGCACATGACATTTGGTGTAGTTTTTAACTGACTAGAAAAACAAAACAGACAAAACAGCATCTCAAACATATGTCTAATTATCAACAAACCAAACGTCACAAATGAAATACCCTGTACGCCTTTGCCTCCCAGAAAATCACAGTCACCTAAAAGCTAGATTGAATTTCAGCTCTAGATTCTCTTTATCAGTCAGCAGAGAGTGCAACAGGCATCTCCAGAGCTCAAATCCCCCCACCTGTCCTACACAACAAACTTGGAGTAGGTCAGAAAGTCCTCTGAAGATATCACTTCCCTGTACAGACCCAAGGAAGAGCTTAAATAACTGTACGAAATCTCTGTTCTTAGATAGTTCAGGGATATCCTCTCACTAAATTATTTTTTCCTATGCAGGCTGAAGCAAGCAAAACAATCAACAAGATTATAAAAAAATAGTATAACATGTAAGTATTAAAATAGCTACACATCGTTGATTGGAGGAGGGAGAACATGCTCTACTGTTTTATCTTGATTAAATGAAAAAAAAAATCAAAGCTATGGAACAGTAGTTACAAAACACAAGAAGAATTTGTCAAAAATTTCAATCGTTATTTACAGATTTAACTGTATGCATCAAACAGTCAAACAGTGACACAAAACCAAGAATAACATGATTTCTTTGGTACTTTATTATAACAGAAAAGGAGTAAACAAGGAAGGAGTTTTTACTTGGGTTTTTTGTTGGGTTTGGTTTGGGTTTTTTTATGAAAACTGAAGTCTCCCTTTCAGAGTTAAGTATTTTGAATACAAGTCTTCATTTCCACCACCCCCCCCCCAGTACTTTTAATTAAGACATAAAATTGATATTTAATATACTGCCCAAAATCCTCAGCCAATTAATCAGCTTATCCATAAGGCTGTCTCTGCTATCTTCATTTCAAGGTAGTAATTCAAAATAAGTCCTAATAGAAGACAGTTTTATACTCACAGAATCACAGCATAATTGAGGTTGGAAGGGACCTCTGGAGGTTGCCTTGTCCAACCCTAACAATGCTTGTTTCTCCTTAACAACAAAAGATTCATGCATGCACAGTAGCAAAAATGGATTGCACTTAGATAGTAAATGTACAGCTTATATGACAATTTTGGTTGCTTTCCTTTCTAATAGTCTCCTGGAATACAATTAAGCACATCTAAAGGCATCAGTCTACTGTACTGAGGAGGGGAGTCAACCAGGCTCCTTTTGTTTTATTTTATTTTAAAGTCCTGAAATAATGCAATTGTCAAAATGAATTTTCAATCTCACACAGGAACAGCTTCATTCCTGCTAAAGCACACTGCTGCTTAGGGCTTTATTTGTTGCCTTTATTGGATCAGATGCCCATGACAGAGCTTATTATAAAAGGTACTCACTATTTTTCTGGTACTGTAAAGCAAAAAGAAACAGGGAAGTAGTTCTAGGAGAAGGCATCTACACACCACAGCATGAAACAGAGCCAAAAGCAATACCGTAAAGTAACAGAATGCCAATACCTACCTAGGCCAATAAATGCATACAAACAGTATAGCAAAAAACACCTTTGCAAGAAACTCACAGTCAGTTTCACTCAGTGACTGACGCATATTCACAAAACTGTGTGAGAGATGCCTTAAAGTGAATTTTACAGCACAAGTAACCCCCGTCCGCTCATTTACAATACCTACTTTTAGCACTTCATGGTGACAGTTGAAATCCTTCCGCATTAAGATTGCTTTAGAAAATTATATACTCTTAGTGATACTACACACAGATTACAATTTTCCAACTAAACCAAGATATCTGTTCTATTACTTTCTAATAGTGAAGCTTCTTGTGCGCTGGTTATTCAGTGTTTAAAATAAAATTCAAAGTATCAGTGACTATTCTGTAATAATGTTCTCTGTTGTATTCCCTTATTCCCAGTACTTATTTTCCTTAAATCCAATTTAAACATTGCTTGCCTGAAAATCTCATTAGTTCAATGTAGATGTGAATCCAATAGGTAATTCATATTAACACATTATTAAGGTTATAACTTAAGCTACCCAACCCAATGAAATTCAGAAATATGACAGCCCATCTGTTACTGAAGTTCTATATTTCTGTAGGATATTTATAATGTTTACATACCAAAGTTTGAGTAAATCATGTTATAGAGAGAGTTTCCCACTTATGCCTGATTTACTTAGATTTTTTTTCTTGATATGGTGGTATATAGACAGACTTACAAGCTGCAATGACTTTATGCATGTCTACTGTAGAATGAAATTATTACAGCAGCGTATCTCAGAATATCAGAAATTGCTATTAAATAATGTACCTCTCTCCTCCTCCTGGATTTTTTCGGCTAAAAGTATAACCTTGTCTGGCTTGCCTAGTCTAACTGTAAATTATTAATGTAATAGATCTGCCCATTTTTTTCAATAACTCATGCGAGTATTGTGTAAAAAAAAAAAGACTGAGAAAACTTTCAAAATCCTTTCACATGATAAATATGAAAAAGAAGCCAACATATTGTCCAGTAACAACCTACGTGTGCACAGAAGTACTTCTATAATTTTCAGCCTATATAAGTCAATTAGCACTGAGACAGTCACAAACATAATACACACAGTACTTGGCCAAACTCAGCTCTCCCTCTTCTTTCTAAGCACGTTGCCTAGAAGGCTGGCAAGCAGGAGTCATTCCAAGTACTTTCAGGGCTTTCAGTGTCCCATAAATGTGCTAACCCACGTCAGACAGCAAGCATAGGCAGGTATATGTGGATCATCAGTGCATTAGTAATACTTATGGAGCCCACCTGTCCAAGCAGAGTTATTTCAGGAAAATCTCTGTATTTTACAGCCCTTCCAATCAGCAGAACAGCCACTGCCAACACCCATGTCCATGAGGCCAATGCCTATCTGATTACCAACATATCTTTAGTATACTGGCCTGTTTCCACGAAGCAAAAGCAACAGCTTCTAAAACATTATCGTCTGCCTCATCTGGATGTTCTAAGTAACAAATCAAGGTCTTTGCACAGCTGCAAATATGAGGCTTTCTCCTTGTGACATTTCCAAGCCTACAGTTTATTATCCCATGTTACCATCACACTACTGTTACTGTCGCAACATTTTCATTTTGTGTGCCTAGTCCCAAAGTAACAGTCTAAGAACATGGATCATCAGCCTGCTCCATTCCATTTCTCCACATAGTACCATTCCGTTGATGCTATTTTGGTGAGTTCATGTCGATAGCTGCAAAATTCTGTCTCCACTGCCTCCCAACCAAGATACTAATTTTGCAATAGCCACCTTCAACTTCTGATAGTAACTCTTCAGAAATAGGGTCATTGGGCACTGGAACAGGCTGCCCAGGGAGGTGGTTGAGTCACCTTCCCTGGAGGTGTTTAAGGCACGGGTGGACGAGGTGCTGAGGGATATGGTTTAGTGTTTGGTAGGAATGGTTGGACTTGATGATCCGGTGGGTCTCTTCCAACCTGGTTATTCTGTGATTCTGTGATTCTGTGAAATCATTTCAATGAATTTTCACTATCCCATTCTTTACTAACTCCACTAACAGCCCTTGCTATTCACTTCAAACTCTGAATAAAAGGCAGGAAATTACATAGAGAAGACTGGTGCATCAGTTGCTAATTACACTGACAACCTTCAGTGTGAAAGGCTGTCAAAGAAGGATACTGAACCAAGAGGCTTGTGCTAAACTACCCAGTGCTTATTAGGGATGAAGACGGTCTTCTTAGCAACTGTTCCTTGCTAGAGGTGAAAAGCACAGTTAGAAAATTGGCACCTAATATAGTATAATGTGTTAGGAAAGGAAGAGTTCTTGAAGATCACAAAGGAAGCTAACGATTAGTGCCTGGAATGTGAAACCACTCTGACAGACATAACATGGCTGTTGATGAATTTGTGTCTGCATTGTCCAGCCAAATTAACCTGATCACCTTCTATGACAAGGTAATCCGCTTACCGGATGAGGGAAAGGCTGTGTACGTAAGTCTTGGACTTTGATAAAGCTTTTGACACAGTTTCTCACAGCATTCTGCTTAGGAAACTGGCTGCCACTGGCCTGGACAGGCGCACACGCTCCTGGGTGGAAAACTGGTTGGCTGGCCGGGCCCAGAGGGTTGTGGTAAATGGAGTTGTGATCGGCCTTCAGCTGGAATTAAGTGTCTTCCCCCAGGGCTCAGTGCTGGGTCCAGCCCTGTTCAATGTCTTTATCAATGACCCGGATGAAGGCATCGAGTGCACCCTTAGCAAGTTTGCAGATGACACTAAGCTGGGTGGAAGTGCTGATCTGCTGGAGGGTCGGGAGGCTCTGCAAAGGGATCTGGACAGGCTGGACCGCTGGGCTGAGACCAGCAGCATGAGGTTCAACAAGGCCAAATGCCGGGTCCTGCACTTGGGGCACAACAACCCTGTGCAGTGCTACAGACCAGGGGAAGAGTGGCTAGAAAGCTGCCTGGAGGAGAAGGACCAGAGAGCAAGCTGCTTTTACTAGTGGGAGTGCGTAAAGAAGACTTTCAACTCAAGCACAGCCAGGTGTGTGGAACAAAATTTATAAAGTTAAAATACTATTATATGCTTGTCAAAAAGTCAAATGAACAAGCAAGAGATGCAGCAGCCAGTGGACAATAACCTGAAGTATAAAAATGGCACTAAGCAATATTAAAAATAAAAAATATAAAGTGGTATGAATCTATGCATTCTTATTGCTTGTCTATACAAAGAGCAGAACAATCTTACCAAATCATCAGAAACCAGTTAATCTTAGGGCAACAGAGGTTCATATTCTTTTAAGGAGATGACAAATAACTCCATGATTTAAAGAAAAATATTTCTATGACAATCAGTAATCAGAATACCAATAATAACAAATCTGACTTGGTCTTGTTTGAAAGTGGAATAAAAAAAAAAAAAAATCAACAGCCACCTTGCAAGTTTACTGCTGACACAAAACTGGGATGGGAGGTTGTGCTGCCATTCAACGAGATCGAGACAGTCTGGAGAGCTAGGTGAAGAGGAACCTCATGAAGTTTGAAGCAAAGTGTAGAGTCCTGCACTTTGGGAGGATAACTCCATCCACCAGGACAGGTTAGGGGCTACCTGCTGGAAGGCAGCTTTGCAGAGGACCTGGGAGCCCTGGTGGAACAACATGCTGACCATGAACCAGTAACATGCCCTCATGGCCAAGAAGGCAAATGGTATCCTGGAATGCGTGAAGAGTGTGGCTACCAGCAGACTGAGGGAGGTTCTCCTCCCTTTTTGCTAGTGAGGCTCTGGAGTACTGTGTCCATTTCCAGGCAACCCTGCTCGAGAAAAACAAGGAACTACTGAAGAGTCCAGCAGAAGGCCATGAAGATGATTTGGGGACTGGAGGCATCTCTCTCATAAGGAGAGAATGAGACACCTGGGTCTGTTTAGCTTGGAGAAAAGACAATCAAAAGGGGACCTTATCAATGTTTATATATATCTAGAGGGGAAAGTGTCAAAAGGATGGGGCCAGACTCTTTTTAATGGTGCCCAGTGACAGGACAAGGGGCAATAGGCACAAATTGGAACCCAGGAAGCTCCACCTCAACATCAGGAACAACTCTTTTACTGTGAGGGTGACAGAGCACAGGAACAGGCTGTCCAGGGAGGCTGCAGAGTCTCCTTTTCTGGAGATAGTCAAAACCTGCCTGGATGCATTCCTGTTCCTGCTCCAGGTGAACCTGCTTTAGCAAGGGGGTTGGATTGTTTGATCTCCAAAGGTCTCTTCGAGCCCTTACCATTCTCTTATTCTGTGATATGCAGAGGGCTAACACAAACCTAAAGAATACACTTTTCCCCTAAAATAGACATATTTGCTGCAGTCTATCTCTGCCCTTTGCAACATTTTTATTGCAAAAGCCAGGCAAACATGTTTATGGTTGTGTTCAAAACAAGCTACTATTAGTCTACCACACCCATTCTACTTGCTGCAACAAGTTTAACTAGGAAAGAAATTCTGTTAATAGCATGATCATAAATTTAAATTTGCAAAGACTCACCATGCTACAGTTACTATTTGCTGAGATGCACTTCTTGTCATCACACCACTGGCACCCATTTGTGTTGGCAGTACAACTGGCACAGTCTGCGTATCGGTAACATCTGTCATCTGCAGCAGCTGTAATACAGAGGAAAGTCAAAAAGAAACAGCACACAGAAAGAGAATAACACCACATTTTAAACACTTGCTTAAAGCACTTCCTGTTTCATCCTTCATTTGAACTCTAGCCATTCACAAAGGTTTAAGTTACCGTAGGAAATGCATTCTATTCAGTTAATAAGATTTACTTCTTCACAAATTCCTTTAGTAACAACTATATTCAAAGGTTCTTAAGTCTCATATCAATAAAGGCATATTCACTGAATCGCAGCGTAAAAACCCTCTAGCACAGTGCATAAACAAAGAATATCAGAAAGTTTCTTAAACTATTCATTCTTTACTCCTTTAACACAGAAGAAAGGTTCCCTTTAGATGCAGGTTTCTGATTAAATATTAGCTTGCTATGCAAGGAGACAATGGAAAAAGTATTAACTAGCAAAATCTAAGACATATTAGCAATAAAGGGACGTTTTATATTTTTATAAATTAATTTATAAACCTAACAGTTCTGCCCTTTCTCCATAAAAAATATTTAAGGAAGACTTCATGTTAAATCTTTATCACAAGCCTCCAGGGCTTGGAATAAAATTTATATTATATAAAACAGTTTGGGACACTGCTGTATAAAAGATATGAAAAATCACCACAACTCAAAATAGGAGAATTCCTACCATCTCCGACACTAGTTACACTGTTTAACTCCTACAGAGTTCATCTTCTTTCATCTTGGGATCATAAAGTTTAAGAGATCCTTTTTCCAGGGAAGCCTTGCTATCCAAAAATTGAACTTTTGCAAACAAACTGAATTTTCTGCTTATCCTTTACTATTGGCCATCAGCAGCTTCTCAGGTGATACTCTCAACTAGGTAACAATTGAGTTATGTTGTGTAAAAGAACACATGAAAAATGGGCTTCACCACCTGAAAGTGTAAGAATTTGGCAGCAGTGAAGCAGCGCCATCCGCACAACATTTTTTGTAAGCGGAATTCTACACATCTTTTGCAAATTTAGTTGTAGCTTATTCCCTTTGCATCAGTTTTATTTTGGAAACTGCTCTAGCTTTTGAATTTTCCATCAACCTGTGTGTGCTTTGTTTTGTTTAAACACCTGTTGATATAATCAGCTTTTTACATGATGCACTTCCATCTGCATTACTTTTCAATTTAGTGTCTCGAGATTTTTCTTCTTATAAAGAGTTGAAACTTTGTAGGCTCTAGATCCCTAAATGTTATGGAACTTTATGAAAGCAGTTCCTCAGAAAGCTGTATCTAGATAACCTTTTTGCTCTATAATGCATCTTTTTTCTGAGCTTGCCACTTAATATCTCATTTGGAAACAAAAGCTGACAGAAAAATAGCAATGGTGCTAACTTTTTTTAATAAAGATGCACAGAATAAATAGCAGGTGCATATAGCAAGTACACATCCTCCATTCATGTGGAGTAAAAAAACAACACTTTCACAAGCATTTTATTTGTGACAAGTCAAAATACTTTGAAATAGTAACCTTCTTATTCTTTGTACTTCTTCACTCCTAAAATTTGTGCTCTTTTGCACCTAATTCCCTGTATAAATTTTTTTTAAAAAAATCCAGAATTTTATGATTTCAAAAATCAACCCCTAAGTCTCTTGCTTTGGCTTTTCTCAGAGGTATGGTCTTAAAAGTTCAATAACTGGCTGCACCTGGTTACCTTTTCCGGGGGCATTTTAGGGATTCTCCCATTTCCTACAGCACATTGCAAATTTGACAGGCTAAGACTAGAACTCACTTACCTGTTTTCTTCGGACATTTCGCTCTAAGGATATTATTAGCATGTCCAGATTCCCAGGATTCACAATGCTTCTTATTCCACAAACACCTTATCCCTGGACGAGCGTTTTTACACAGTTCTTCATCTCTGAACGCTTCACAGTTGGGAGGCTTGTACACAAGGATGTCATTCAAAAGAACACTCGAAAACCCCCCAAATATATACATGGACCTTTTAGGAAAAAGAAAGTAAATATAACCGTTATCGTAGCCATAGATACAGTTCCTTGATTTCTTATCTGTCATGATACACAATAAAAAAAAATATACACATATTATCACAAAAAACATTCTTCATCCTTGTCCAATAAAGATTCTGTCAGTGGTCCCATTACAAAGATTGATAAGTTTTTCAATGTATTTCTCCATGGAAGTTTAGACTAGCAAAAAATTGCTCAAAGTGTGGTGTGCTCTATGTATTAGTGAGTGACATCTACCAAATGCCTGGAAAGAAGAGCTATGGAGGAAACTACTCATTTTTGGAGTCAGATAATGAGAACAGCATGTGAAATAATGGCCTGCAGGAAATAAGAACATTTTTCTTCAAGAAGATTTCAAAGACAGTCAGAAATAATTGGAATTGGATGATCTTTAAGGTCCCTTCTGACCCAAATCATTCTATGATTGTGTAATTTCTTTTTGGTAACATTTCTGGTGCAGTAGCTGCTGACATCATAACCAGAAGACCATCCATGGGACTTTACCCTTCTCACTTAAAATTAAAACCAGATAACAATAAAAGAACCTGATAACAATAAAAAAATCTGTTGTATCATATACTCCTAAAACAGAATTAATCATACAGTTCCCAACAGCAGAAACCTTTAAAGAATATCTCATATTACACTTTTTTGTACATAAAACCCTACTAAAATATTCTGAGGTTGAGGGACAGGGGTGCTGAATTTCAAATTCACTGTAGTTCATAACAATGAGGAAGCACCTCAGTATACTACAAGGTTCATGTAAAATGCCACTGAATAGGTTCCACAGGATGGCAAATTGATGATGAGCTGTACTGTTTGCCTAAGACAAGTAAAGTCCCCAATGACTGCTGCTTCTCACATTAATAAATTATATCAGTTGTACATCATTGAAACATACTTGACATGGGTACCATTTCTGCCACAGTTTTTTCATCCAGAAAAAGTCAGGACAATTCAAAACACACTTCACTTACCCATTACTGACAACAGCAGTGTGACCAAATCTGTTGACATCTCGATGCAGATTAGGTTTTGGTAAAATCTTCCATTCATCACAAGCTGAAAGAAAAAAAATTAAATATTAGATTAGATATCAGCAAGAAATTTTTCCTATGAGAGTGATGAGGCATTAGCACAGGTTGCCCAGAGAAGTGATGGCTGCCCCATCCCTCGAGATGTTTAAGGCCAGATTGGCTGGGGCTTTGAGCAGCCTGATTGAGTGGGAGGTGTCCCTGCCCATGGCAGGGGGGTTGGAACTGGATGGCCTTTAAGGTCCCTTCCAACCCAAACCATTCTAAAATTATATGATTCTATGAAAAACAAAAGCATTTGAAAAGGCAAATAATTCTAAAAGCTTTCAGCAAAATATATACAAAATGGATTTTATTAGACATTCTTTTGCATATTAAGCATCAACTTTATTGCCTATTTACCCTCCTTTCCCAGAGCGATCAGTCGAGATAACCCCTACTGTCTCAGTTGTGAAAACAACCTATACCTCATGATCTTCAAATGTTCCTAACATGTTTTCATCACTTACTGGTCTCAAGAATTCTGAACCAAAACTGGACTGACATGCTTGAAACAATTTTTTAATATTAGTTTCTAGCATTTTTTTTTATCGTTCTTCAAAATCAGAAGAATTTGACAGACTTTCTTCTGCTGTCACCACGTGAAAGCTAAGCTGCTTTTTCCTACTACTACTGCTTTATTCTACTGTTTAAATATGCTATTTATTTGGACTTCATTTGGTCCTTGTAGAGTCTTTATTTGCAGTGATATGCATTTATGAAGGTATCTTACAGAGCAGTGATATATACACTATTAGTCTCTAAGCATACTCCGTTAATGCCATTTTGTAATTTTTGGTCCTTCTTTTCATTTCTTTTTCAGTAGGCTCTGCATTTTCAGGTAGATCTCCATTTTAAATGTATCACTAACGGATTTTCTCAGGAAAGGACTAACATGCATATTCTTCTACACTTTTAGAAATCGCAATATGAGCGCAATGCAGTTACTAGTTCTAAGAAACTATATTTACATTGCTCCAGAATAAATCAATGAGTCCTCCTTTTAGATGCATTTTTTGAGTAGGGGCTCTGAGATCCTAGTCAGCAACACTTCTCTATCAGAGACAACTCACAGCAGTATCCCTTTATTATACAGCTCTCTGCCTTCACAGCCCATTTCAACTCTCACAACCACCTCCACTATCATCATTGTCATCAAGTGATTAGTAAAATTGCCCTAACACTACACACCTGCTAATTAGCCAAAAGATTTCAACTCACATGTATTTCATTCAGCATCTGCAACCATAAACTTATTTCCCTTCACAAGTGCTGGAAGATAAACTGCCACTCTTCCAGCTGTGCAGCCCATCTTGTTATTTCCTTACATTTGGTATCTTGATTTAAGTATGTCACTAATTACTTCCCGTTCACCAAGTATTTGAGATTAATGTTGTGTCAGTATCTTCACTTTGAATTAATTATTCAAGCATAATTCTTCTAGCATCACTGTAGGAGCATTTAAAAACCTGGGTTTGGTGCAGTTTATTTTTCTGCCCTGACAGGGATTTTAGCTCTTCAGAACAATCAGCCCTTTCTGCATTATTTCCCACTTGAACTTGACTGACTTCAAGTATTTAAATCCCACAGTAATAGAAATAGGGAGCACCTAGAGATCAAAACTTCAATGAAATCCCTTTAAAGCCAAGCAAAGAAAGTATTTTTCTACAGAGCAGGCAAACCATTTCTAGAATTCATCATCATAATAGGTTTTGGAGACAGCCAGGGTAAACTTTCAGGAAATCTTTCATATCAGAGAGCTACACTTTTCTCATTAAAAAAAGAAAAATATCTGTTATACACACAAAGATAAGAATTAAATACAAAGTTGAAAAGAAGTTAAAGGAGACTTCTCCAATTTAACCCAAATCAAAGTGTGGCTTTATTTATATATTTGTATTTTTATATATATATATATACACACATATATATATATTTAGGTTTTTGATAATTATATTGTTCTTTCAGATACTCTCAATGAAAACTTACTTGTCTTTTGCCTTAATGTCATGTGAGACCAGAATAACAAGATGACTCTTCTTTCAAACCAGTGGGAGAACTATCAATTCGGGCACTAAGACACAGAGAAAGACCTATCTGCTTAGCCTACTCTCCACAACATACAGCAGTGGACAGAGTACATGCCTGCAGAAGCCACACAGCCTGATTTAGGACCACCACAAAAACACAATGTCCTACAGAGATCAACAGTCAGAAGAGGTCACTGGCACACAGCAAGACTTGGGGGGAACACATCTGGAAGAAGGTTGATTTCTACCCAATATCACTGAATCAATTTTCCTGTAAGATTCCAATGACAGCCACATCTACAAAAGGTATATTACTTAGTTTTGAAATTTGCAATAATTTATGCAAATAGGTATCATTAAAAATAAAGGAATACCATCACCAAAACACATACTTCAAGGAAGTCAGCCTAAGGTTAAAAAACAAAAACCAAAACTATAAACATTCCTCGTCCCTCTCCAGCTTAAAAGAACATACATGGATATTTAGAAATCCAAGAAGGACAAATTGCCCTCCAGACTGGTGTCACCAAGAGCCTAAGTCATGCTAACTGCTGGCTATGCTGGTCCTATTCTCATTCACCTCTGCCACTGCTGCTGTTCTTGGACTTCTAACACAGAAAATTAGTCACAGCAGTGCTTTCGTCAGTTTGTGTCCAGTTGGCAAACTGTGCTGAAACAGCTCTGCGAAAGGTCGCACAAGGATGGAGTCGGCACACAAGATGGGGCAGGACAGCATAGCTACAGGCAAAACTGCAGTAACACACCGCTAGATTGACTTCAGCTCCCGTGGATTCACAGCCTGAGCCCATAAAGAGTCAGAATGAGATGGGGCTGTGACAGATAAATCAATTACATCTTCTTATAAATTGGAAACAAACTAAAAGCACATTACAAGTAACACAGATGGTCCAAAGTGCAATAATTTCAATATCAGATGGTCAACTCTGAATGAACTTAGTAGTTTGAAGAAAAAAATAGTACAGTAAGTTTAATCCACTGTCTATAGGACAATTGCATCCACAAAATCTTGCCTCTTTCTCAACTTCTAGCTTCTGTCACTATCATTGTGAACATTATATTATGATAGAATTACAGTATTATTAATATAAATTATGTATATAAATTATAAACATTGGGATTTTTCACAATTGTTCTCTTTTTCGTATTTAAATAGAAAGGTGAAAGTAAAGTACTACATACATGATGGGGGAAGAGATCAACAGAAGAGATCTCAGTACTAGGACACCAATTAATTACATATCACAAATTTTATATTTAATACTACTCCAAGCTTCATCCGAAACTTGTGTATTTTCCAGGTCCTAGCATAACACTGGCATTTGATACCTCCACAGTATTTGATTTATGTAAGAAATTCAGACTAAGAGGCATTATTTATTAGAAATAAGCAATTAATAATAATTACTTCAGTTTCTACTTAAAGAAAACATTTCCACTTTTTAAGGTAAAAAAAAGCAAACATCCTAATGCTACAACCGACTAGCAAAATCTTGCCGCTTTAAAATCAAGTTCTTGCTGCTGTAAGTCATTCCATGTTAACAGAAACAGCGTGTTTGCACTCACCTGCTTTTGATGGTAAAGGAAACCCTGGAGGTGTTCAAGGCCACTTAAAAACCCACACTAACTTTTCATCTCATCTTGGAAATTCTTGAACGGTATTTTTTGTATTTTTACAAATGGATACACAAATCTATACTGTTTCCTGTACTTAGAAATTCATTTAAGAAAAACTGGGAGTTAATGCTGGAGGAAAACCATAAAAGCATAATAAAGGCTGGTTTTGAGATAAGAAAACATTGAGGGCTGGAGACATAATAATTCCTTTCTTGCTGATGGCATTTGTCAAACTGGCAGGTCTTTTCAATAGAGTACAAGTGAAAAAGGGGGAGGGGAAGCACATTACAGTCTTCCCTCTTATCTCCTCCTAGCCTTCTCAATGACTGCTGAACACTGAATGGAGGAGCACTGTACAAGAATATTACTTTCGCTCAGCTTTAAATTACTGATCTGACTTTCTCTGTCCAGACTGATTAATACAAAGCACAAATCATTAAGCAACTGATTTTTTGGTGTTTTTTGGTAAAGAATCAGATAGTATTCATCCCTGCCCATCATCTTCAAACTGCCTTCTAACATTTCAAAGTATCCAAATTTCCAGACTTAGCTTACAATTCCAAGACGGAAATGACAAACAGCAAACACGGTATGATTTCCAGTATTGTTTATCTCTATTACAGCATTCTATGTGGTTTATTTGTTGTATCAAGTCTAGTAAGCTCTGTGGAGTACAGAATAAAATACCTCTTTATCATGTCATGCAACTCTTAAGGTGTTACACCGATAGTAGGTGAAAGATAAGGTATAGATATTGGTTGTATTTACCATTCACTTTGTACATACCCAGGTGTAACATATTGCATGCGCAAGTCTATACTGCTTTTAATAGAAAACAGTTACTCAGCAGACAAAGGAGCAACACTGGCCCAGGTTGCCCAGCGAAGCTTTGTTGTGCAGTTGATGCACTGGAGGAAAGGGATGCCATCCAGAGGGACCTTGACTGGATGATCTTTAAGGTCCCTTCCAACCCAAACTATTCTATGATTCTATTAATTCCAAACTGACTAGTAGAATTCTTAATCACTGGAAAGTACAAGGAGGAATACAGGGGCCGTACTCTCCGTTAGAAAGGCTTTAACTTCAAGAACAAGTTGTACCATACCATGTTGTTAGAAGAAAAGTATTCATAGTGAAGATTAATTGGTTACCAGATGACACAGAAGTGGCTCTGAGGGTAAATTCATCAGCCATACAAATTATTCCTGCTGTGAAACACACCACTGAAATGCACCAGATTTGAGGTGATCCAGCTGATGCTGGCAGAGAAAAACCCCAAATGAACTTTGCACGGGGTCATGCTCTCCAGGGCCCACACTCCAACAAGACAGGCCTCCACCCCCTGTGGTTTGTTCAGTCACCTATATCCTTCTCATCTATATCCTCCTGGCAATACTGCATTCCTTGCAACCATAAGGACTATTTCACAGACCCTGAACTGAAATGGGAATCCAGGCTGTCTCAAGGGTCGTAAGACACAGAAAAGAAGTCCCAAGAATTCCCTGCAGCACAACTAAAGCTTCATTGTTCAGAATACTAAAAAAATGCAGTCCGTTAGGTCAATAGCAAGGTGCAACAACAGCACATATAGCAGGGTAAGAGGAACGTGCTATACCAGTATAATATATTCATGCATCACTAAAATGTATCCCATGAACGCATCCATGATTTTATAGGAAAAAGGCCACATTTCTAACCAACACAGTCACATCAGTAAAATACTCTAATATATATTTTGCTTTAAAATATTTAACTAAAATTACATCTACCAAAATGTGACTGCAGGAAAAACAGGGGAAACACAGCATCCTGGCTCTGTCCTGTGAGTCCTGCAAGGCTCCTTATGAGTGACTTTTGCTTTTCAGATGTACAGTTGAACACACCATTAAAAATCTCTTTAGGACTGGAGGGCAGTGTAAGTTTGCACTTAGCATTCACATCTGATTTTGAACAATGTATTTTTAAAAATTAGTGCAGAACTGGGGCAGACAGAAGTTAACACAGCTCCATTAAATTAATATGTGAATTAATAAATCCATTTGAAAAATTACACGAGTTTAGCATCCAACTACCTCCAATTCAAATTTTATTTATGAAAATCTAAGGAAATCACACATCTACAAGTTATTTTAAAGGTAATTACTGTCCTCTTTCTTCAGCTAATTTATTAAAAGCACTATGGAAATCTCAATGATTTTCAATAACTAAAAAGACTATGGGAATGACCTTGACAACCCACTCCCAAATCTACAAAATTGTGAAGAATATAAGAGAACATCAGGGAACTAAGACACTCCCTTCGCAGAACAAACTACAGAAACTATACTACAGAAACTCGGCTGAAAAACTGTAAGCACTGAGCAGAAAAGGTTATTTACACTTCATCTTCATTTTCCTCCCCCATCCTGCAATGCCCACTACTGCACTCAAGTCTGAACAGAAGCACCGTGCCCACTCAGAACTTGCAGGTGGAACTCTCTCAAAGCTATACTCTCACTGCCTTCTTTAAGGACTGGAAAGCATTCATACTTGCAAAATTCAATAAAAGAGAATAGACTTATTTCATATAGTTTAATAGGAGTTAGAGTAATGATCCAAGACACAGAAGAAACAGGTCCATTTCCTACCCAATGGGATTTAAACCTAGTCTCATTGATGAGGAAAGTGCCCTAAGTGTTCAAGCTAGGTAACTTTCCACTATTCCAAGTTAACACTGTTCTGTTGAACAGATTAAAAAATATATATTGTTAGAAATAGGAAGCGAAAGCTGTTAGCACAGTCTCTATAAAACGGGGTGATGAGTATTGCATACTCTACTGCCAGGATCACATTTGTATTTCTGCACTGGCAGGCAGGCTGGGTGAAAACCTCTTACCACATTTGGAGCTATGCTTTAAGAAAAGTTATAAGACACTACATACTTCATGTCTACATTATCAAATCATTTCTCAATTTTAAATATTTAAATAGATTTGAAATGTTAGTCTATTGATTCTGCTCAGTCACGCACTCTGTGACACCTGCAGTGCAGCCCTGCATATAATGAACAATCTAATGTCAGTTTGGATGCTTTCTTTATATAATATCAAAAACTACTTAGTTAATTGTACTCTGGTAAAAGCAGAAATGTTTGTTCACAAAGTATAGACACACATCATATTTCTCTCTGGTTCTCTTTTTTTTGTGTGACTCTGGACAACTAAACACCACAAACAACTAAAGCACCAAAGTTAGGTACAAATGAAAAACTTATTTTCAAATTCATTCCACACTGTATAAATATTTTTCTTTATTCAGAATAATAAAAATCTCCCTGCTCTCAGGAGAACATAAAGGCAAACACGTTTGAAACTGCATGAACTGAATTTAAACCATAGATCTAATATCTACAGCATAGTCTATATACATAACAGGGCTCCCCAAGCAGTATTAAAAAAACAACCACCTTGAGCTTTACCATTAAAAGGAGCAATTAGCGCGTTATCTTATTGTGGTTTTGCCTCTCTAATAGTACAGCAATACAAAGGTATTTGCTACTACAGACTGCACCAGAAGTACATTTATGACTTAAGTGCTCAGAAATGCATAAAACAATCTATCACAGCTGCCACTTTAATTTTCTTTGTGATAGCACATTGATAACGCATTTGTAACTGCAGAAGGAGGGAGAATTGTAAAAATAGATGTGGTTGCATAGGGTAAAAAGAAAAAAAACCCCACAACTATAAATAAATTTAAATTCACTCATTTTGTTGATGACAAAGACCAGAGTTGAAATAACTTATTTTACAAGCAATTTATGGATACACAATTCTTTTTAACACTAAATACAATCTCCTTGATTACAAATGAAACTAAAGTTAACCTCATGAGATAATTCTGACTTTTTTTTTCAAACAGGAAAAAGTTTAAGCTTTGTTAGAAGAAGCTTAGTATCTTGCATGCAACATTGTCTTTCATAAGTAAATGAATGTGCATATTATTTAATCCATAAAAATAAATTGAAATCCAGAGAGTAACAAGACTAAAAAGAAACATTGCACTGTCTACTGTTATTTTTAATTTTTAGGTTATTGCATATCTCTCATAAATTCAGACAATGCTGAAATACAAGTGTCACCAGGAAAAAGAATGTAAGTAGCTGCCACATTCCAATTATTTCAGGTTTTGGCTTCTCTTATAGAAGTTCCTTGTCACTTGTTCTTTACACATTTCTGGGACATCCAGATACACTGGCAATAGGCTTATGTGAAACAAAAGGACAGCGATTGAATTCTTCATACATTGAAACTACAGTAACAGTAATTGGTATGCAGAAATATATTTACTAAAATTACCATCTGGCCAGGAACTAAAATCAATATCTTTACTCTTACAAGATATTTACTTGTAAAGAAAAAAATAAATACTAGTATCAGTATTTCAGATTTCTGTTAGACATCCTGCTTCCAAAGCCCAATTAAGCTATTTTTATCTGCAAATTTTGCACCTGAAAACTCATCTGCACATTTAGAGAGAGAGAGAAGCTTTCCAATAACACTAGTGTCACATAAGCTTCATTTATACAATGTGTTAATCAGGACTGTAACAAAGCTGTAATGCTGCATCCCTCTGGTCTTCCGAAACCTACAGAACAGAATGGTGATGTAGGATTCTTGCTCCAAATCTGGTTCCTAGCTATAATCTTGTTCCAAAACAGTGGTTGATGGTAGAGCCCAGGCGATGGAGTATAACTAAATATTCACAGCGTAACTTCTGGTGTTCTTCTGGAAAATAGCACAGATTTCTGTTTTCTCTGGGAGGGTTTTCCATGATTATTGTAATACCAGAAGGCCAATAGCAGCAAGAAAAATCCATAATAGTTCTTAGCTCATTTAGGTTACACTGGAGCCCATTTGAGAGCTGACCCAAGTATGCTATTTTTGCTGAATTCCATGTAAGTGTGTGCAAAAGCACATCCTCAGATTTTCCTAACTTGCACAAAATAATCCTTAATCATGGTCAAACAATAAGACACCTTCATGAAGTAGTTTTGTTTTGTTCATAAGTGTTTAAAAATTTAAGAACTACTTTGTATGAAATGTTATTTATTTCACTGTTCTGTTCTTTCACAGAATGCAGCCCAGTTATTGAGATGTGCACTCACTAAGCTAACTTGTGGAAAACAAATACACTTTGTTTGGAGCCAGAATTAGACTAGAACTTTGTACAGCAAACAGATCACTGTGGTTTCCTCTCTGAAGTGCATTTTATTCCTTATACAATGTAGATAATTAAATTAATCAAGCACTCAGAAAAAAACTGCCCAGCACGCTAGCCTGGTTGAACTACTTTACCACTATGTAATCACAAAATAATAGCGGTGAACTCAAGGCCAACAGTAACTTGGGTGATTGTGTCCCTGAAGGAAAGAAAAAAGGAGACTGAACTAATGTCAGACTTTGCACCAAGAAGAAAACGTTAGCAAAACATCAATACTGATACATGTCACATTTCCTCTCCAGTTCTATTGCACATTTATTTAAACTAATCTCCATGGGGTCTAACCACTTGGTAAACTTTAAAGTCAGTGGTGATTATCTACTTTCTTCCTACTCTGTCTCCCAAAGGTTTGAAATCTATATGTATTGCAAAGTAGGAACTTAGAGAACTCAGGCTACAACTGCTACCATATAGTTTCTCAATTACACACAAAGACTTAAGAACAAGATAATATTCTATTTTGAACGATAAATCCCAGTTCACCGATTACCAGCGTGCAACAGCTGTTCCTCACACATTCAGACACACACATTTCAGTTGGTGTTAAAGGTCATTAAGTACCTTTCAAAATGGTATAATGCAAGAATTGAGCAACCATCTTAATTTGAATACTGACAGTTACTATGGCTATAAATTGGAGAGGGGAAAATTTATCCTAGATATAAGGAGGAAATTCTTCACAATGAGGGTGGTGAGGCACTGGAACAGGTTGCCCAGGGAAATCGTGGCTACCCCACCCCTGGAGGTGTTCAAGACCAGGTTGGATGGGGCTTTAAGCAGCCTGATCCAGTGGGAGGTGGAATTAGATGATCTTTAAGGTCCCTTCCAACGCAAACCATTCTATGATTCTACACCTGTAACCAGTAGGATCTCACCAGTTGAGGCCGTTCAGCTTCTCATTATGTGCTGAGCAGGTAACTAGGGCACCCCAGTGAAGAGCAGATAAAGAAAACCCATAACAAACATCAGCTAGAAAACCACAGGTCAGCCACAGCATCCATGGCTGAGCCCAGTGGCAACCCTGTCCCCATTGCCGAGGTGGTTCTTTCAGCATAATGTAATTAGTAACAGCACAGTTGAGAAAATATCTCATCTTTATGAGCATAGCCATTCATAGATCTTGAAGTAGCTTTTAGAACAACTTGGTGGCAAGTCTAGTGGTAAAATATCAGAGGAGAAAAGGATACCAAAGGCCAGGTTTCCAAATATTATTTTATGCAGCACGATCCTAATCATACGTTTACTGCTACATGAATAAATACACCAAATAATATTAAAACATGAAAATTAAGGTATTTTAATAGTTTTAAAGCATCTCCAGATCTGAGTCTTCAGCTTTAACAAATATATTCAGTAAGTACGTAAAACACAGTAAGCAATTTAAATGAGTGAACTGAGCTCTTGGCTTGACACTTACATTTCACTGTCTAAAACTTATGCATGTAGACTAAGTTCAGTGCCTAGAGAGCAATGCCTGATTCCAGAAAAGAACCAATAAATAAATAAATAAATAAATGCAACTCACTCCTAAGCCTGGTAAAATTAATTGCTTTCTGAAGATACTCATCTCCCCACCTTGACTAGAGGATGAGTCTGAATTACCAGACTGTATTAGAAAGCAACCATTTAGACAGCTAAACTTAACTGAGATTAATCTTCCCAAATAGTTATTTCACATTAATATGAAAAACAGGAAGTGTTTTCATGGATAATAAAAAGCTGAAGCAAACCATCCATAAGACTATGTCATATACAATAAGAGATATAATCAAAAATATTCTGTAGCCTGAACATAAATTGTACAGGCTCTATCTCTCGGATTCGGCTCACTTCCAGACAGCACACGTTTTATCCAAGACAGAGCATAAAACTCCGTCACTTGCAAGGTAACTGGGAAACATGATACTGATAGCATCATATATTTTATTTTGTGTTCCAAGTGCTGTTCAAAAACTCAGGATATAAGGTAAATAAAGTTCTGGACTACACCCATTCCATAATTATCTAATTCTTAGTAAAATAAGTATTTACTGTTTTCTGAAAAAACATATGTCTAATGTGTGCTGTGAGATTGTATTTTCAACTTGACAAAATGAATAATACAGAACGTCAAGTTTGTATCAAATCAATCTTCATAGACTTTATTTTTTTTAAGGAGAAATTACTAGATCTGTTTCTTTTTTTCACTTCATCAGTTAGATAGCACATGGAGAACATGACTTGCAAGAAAATATTAAATATTATAAACTATAAAAAAAAGAAAAAATATCATTCCACAAAAAAAAAAAATACACAGTACACAACATTTTCATAAAATAGGATAAAAATCTTCTGGTGTGTGACAGCCAGAAAGTTACACTTATTCAGATCCTGGGACTCATACTACTGATTCTCAAGTGCACATTCTACAAATAAATGTGGACCAATGGGTAATATTATTGTCCGAAATGAGGAGAGAGCTCCATTTCATTAAAAATTAAAACCAGATGTAAACAGAAATGAGAATAAAATCAGTAGCTCACACCGTGAGATGCCTGCAAGAAGCTACAGACCATGTAATACAGGGATACAGTCCAAAAATTCAACTGGTCTGAAAAGGCTTTTATTTGCACACTGGGTGATACGGGCAGGAAATACCACATATATGTTCCATGTACTTACTTTATTGGTTATTCTTTTATGAGAGCAAACACAGAATAGTTAGTATTGATACACAAAGCCATGAAGAGCCATCAACTATTCCCATAAAAAGGATAATGTCTCACCCTCTTCTACCACTGTATTCAGATGATAAACGCTTGCCAAAAATAAATCCAGGCACTATCCACAAGCTATTCTCAACAGGATCATCCACAAGTCCATTTCCCAGACTGCTCTGAAACATTTCCCAATTTTTAGATCCCAGGACAAGCATCTGTGCCTTTTAGCCCAAATCTGACCCCTGTGTTTATATTTGCAACCGACACATAAAATATGGACATGAACATTAGGGAAGGGAAAAACTATTTATGGGAAGACCAACAGTGGCAATAAACAAGGCAGGAAACAGATTATGGACTCATTAAATTCCTTTAGATTTACAGCCTCCACGATCCTATAGGGAGGCTTTTCCATAATCACACAGCTCTAAAGGTTGGAAACCATTCTACAGACTGAAAGCTTACACCCATCTAGTCTTGTCCCAAGACTTTTACCTTTAACAGTTTTCCTCCAAGGTGTATTCTTACCACATATTTATTAACAACAATCTTTTCTGCTCTCAGCCACTCTCTTGTGCAATTACATAGACCCCATTCCTTTCTCCACCTCCTATAGGCTCCTCATGCTTCAGGAAGCCTTCTTCACACAGAGCCACGCGCGAGTGTTTCTCACACGTGTTTCAGCAAAATTCTACAAAAATATCCAGGGCCTTGAGAATGATATCGATGTCTCTCTTCTTCTTTTCATTAGGACTGCATAGGCCAAGTCCAGAGCTACATGTCACACACTTGACTTGGACATTGTCACACCCTTGACTTTTTTATTTTGTTTTGTTGGGTTTTTTTTAAATTCCAGCATCATATTTTATTAGTGCTACATCGATATTCAGTATGAAAAAATAATCAGTCAATATTTACGGACAACAAACACAAAGTTCTCGGTTCAACACTCCTTCATAACACTAAACTGCACCAATTCTTGCAATTAATTTAGCAACATATCCACTCTTCATATTATAAGACAGTATTAGGCTTATTTTGAAAAACTGTTTAGAAACATTTTAGCTACTCCATGCTGTCCCATAATAGTCTTAAGTTTTTGTTTTAAGGAACAAAATCCTGGTTTTAATTTTACAATATAATATATAAATGATTTGAAGGTGTGAAGGATCACATTAGCTGGACTTGAGAAAGCAAGACAGTGATATTTAAAACTTAACTGAGAAAAGTACACTACAATACCTACCTATATCATATGCAAGAAAGTCAGCAGAAAAGCACTTTGCACCATTACTCAGGGAAGTATCATTATGAGTGTTGCCACCAAAAATGAGCATAGCTCCACTGATTAAGACAGCTGAATGAAGATACCTTGCAAAACCACTGTCTTTCAAAATAGTCCTGCAAAACATAAGAATAAATTAATACACACTAACATCTGAAAAACTACATACACAGATCAAGGATATTTATAGATTAAAATAATGTAAATTACAAGGAAAATACTGAGGTAAAGCTACTCCTCAGTAAATATGAAATGTATTCCGATTGCTTTTAAGGTTATGAATTGTCTCATGATGAAACAAATACATCAAACGTTCACTTAAAAGTCACGTGGAGTTTTTCCAATTAAAAGTCCAGTTTGTTAAACAATGTATCAGAAGTAAATTATATCCCCTTCGCACTCTTCAGAAGTCAATATTAATATGGTATATTTTACTCAAAACTGACTGAAAACCCATTAAAATTATTAATTCCTCTTCTTATACATTCTCAGTCATGTTGAGTTTTTGCTGAAGAAATGCAGTAAAGAATTCTTTCAAACGAAAAAAAGAACCTTTAGACCTTCCTAAGTATTTGAAAAGGAGAGACGTTTTAATTAATTAATTGATCACTCAGACCTGGAAAAGAAATGGTAGAAGTCATTCTAATCACGATGAAAAACACTTGCACTGTTTCATAAATAGATTCAAGCTGGCAGATTCAAACACACAGACTTCCAGTACTCAAAAAAAAAAAAAAAAAAAAAAAAAGAAAGAGTCCATGCACACTGAGTCTTTGATCTCTCTTCATTCACTTCAGCCTGTGTGTGTGGTCTAGTCTGTGCCAAAGCAATAAAACAAGCCCAACAGTAGCCAAGAGCTCTTAATACTGCAGTTTGAACGCGGCAGGTGTGGGACCAGTAGAGAGAACCAAACACAAATTCAACTCAATCACAGCAAATAAATCTTACTAAGGGAGAGAGGAACCATTTGGGGGCTTTGCCAGCTTGAATCCATTAAGCAGGTCAGCTGTAGACATTTGTGAAGAACTGATTAAGTTGTCAATACAGAATATTATTTACATGCCCCAAATAGTATTTATTTCCATAATCTCACTGCTCTTAGGTTTAGACTCTCACTTGCACTTCAGTTACTGCACGCTGCTCACACCTACAATTTAATTGTTTTGTCATTTGTTTCCTGTCCTGGATATGTTGACTTGACAATGTTTCCTTCCGACTGAATAACATTGTCTCTTTATAATCACAGAATCACAGAATAACCAGGTTGGAAGAGACCCACCGGATCATCGAGTCCAACCGTTCCTATCAAACACTAAACCATGCCCCTCAGCACCTCGTCCACCCGTGCCTTAAACACCTCCAGGGAAGGAGAATCAACCACCTCCCTGGGCAGCCTGTTCCAGTGCCCAATGACCCTTTCTGTGAAAAATTGTTTCCTAACATCTAGCCTAAACCTCCCCTGGCGGAGCTTGAGGCCATTCCCTCTTGTCCTGTCCCCTGTCACTTGGGAGAAGAGGCCAGCACCCTCCTCTCTACAACCTCCTTTCAGGTAGTTGTAAAGAAGCAATGAGGTCTCCCCTCAGCCTCCTCCTCTCCAGGCTAAACACCCCCAGCTCTCTCAGATGCTCCTCATAAGGCCTGTTCTCCATCCCCCTCACCAGCTTTGTTGCTCTTCTCTGGACTCTCTCCAGAGCCTCAACATCCTTCTTGTGGTGAGGGGCCCAGAACTGAACACAGGATTCGAGGAGCGGTCTCACCAGTGCCGAGTACAGAGGGAGGATAACCTCCCTGGACCTGCTAGTCACACCGTTTCTGATACAAGCCAAGATGCCATTGGCCTTCTTGGCCACCTGGGCACACTGCTGGCTCACATTCAGTCGGTTGTCAACCAACACCCCCAGGTCCCTCTCCTCCAGGCAGCTTTCTAGCCACTCTTCCCCTGGTCTGTAGCACTGCACAGGGTTGTTGTGCCCCAAGTGCAGGACCCGGCATTTGGCCTTGTTGAACCTCATGCCATTGGACTCTGCCCAGCAGTCCAGCCTGTTCAGGTCCCTTTGCAGAGCCTCCCGACCCTCCAGCAGATCGACACTTCCACCCAGCTTAGTGTCGTCCACAAACTTGCTAAGGGTGCACTCGATGCCTTCATCCAGGTCATTGATGAAGACATTGAACAGGGCTGGACCCAGCACTGAGCCCTGGGGAACCCCACTTGTCACTGGCCTCCAGCTGGATTTCACACCATTTCCCACCACTCTCTGGGCCCGGCCAGCCAACCAGTTTTCCACCCAGGAGAGTGTGCGCCTGTCCAGGCCAGAGGCTGAGATTTTCCTAAGCAGAATGCTGTGAGAAACTGTGTCAAAGGCTTTCACACCGATAACATTTGTTCAATACTTTTACATGATCATAGGGTTTTGGGAGAGAGGGATTAAAGTATGTCTCATTGTTTTGGCATAATGATGTGACTTAATTACTAAACTCAAGATAATTTTTTTAGTGAGGAGATCTTATGTTTAAACAAGCTGAGAGGAAGGCATTAAATCTAAGTTCTCATACTGTCATTTAAGTAGTTTTCCCCCTACAACAACTAGACAGAAACACTGAAGGAAATACCAAAGACTAAATGAAAGCTAATGAGACTGTTTTTAATTGCTTAAAAAACACAAGATATCCTTCAAGCCACCAGCACACCCACCAACGTGCTTTAGGTTTTAATCCTTTTTTTTTTCTTCTGTGAAGTGACGTGCATTTTTGTTGTGTACTTCTGATCAATATACTTTAAATATAGAGCACCATGTAGTTGTTTTTCTAACCAGCTTGACATAGAAAACTCGGGAGTACCTAGCCAGAAAAACATGAGAGTTTGTTTCAACTCATCAGTTACCAACAAATAAAACTAGGGATTACCAGGAAATAGAACACCACATTATTTTTAATAGGTTTTTCAAGCAGTAACAAAGGAATACTGCTGCTGTGAGTTGACGAATGATAATATACTAAGCACATGTTGTCCTTATCCATTCAGACTATAGATTTCTTTGTCTTTTGCTATATCTGTTTTCTACAAGTCCTACCTCTTAATTTACATTAACTACTCTACACTAGATTCTGTCTTGATTACTCTGCCTTGCAGCTGTCCACAGATAGATGCCTTGCTCACTAAAGTTATAAAGACCCATGCACTGTTCCAGGAGAAACTATACTCTCTCTTTTCCCCAGTAGATATAATAGAAGCCTCCCCAGCTTTTCTGTGGACTACTGACTTTTGTACTTGTCACTCCCTGCACTGCCCTAGCCCTAGTCCTGACACTGTAGGTGGGGGGAGGTCCCCTAATTTTTGCATATTGTGTGCTGAGTTTCATCTGTGTCAACCAGATGGATGCCAAACGTTGCACACAGCAGGATATTATAAGGGCAAAAGAAACATCCAGAAACCAGCAGGTGTTTCCACTGTTCCAGGTCATTATCCAAGCCAGCACCATGTTGCCACCTAACTGCAGCAGCATGCAGGTAATGAACAGTAACACAGGCTGCTGGAGCACCTCCCATATGAGGACAAGCTGAGAAAGTTGGGGTTGTTCAGCCTGGAGAAGAGAAGGCTCCAAGGACACCTTATAGCAGCTTCCAGTACCTGAAAGAGGCTACAAGAAAGCTGGTAGAGGGGCTATTTACAAAGGCTTGTAGTGATAGGATAAGGGGCAATGGGTATAAACTGGAAAGGGGCAGATTTAGACTAGACATAAGGAAAAATTTCTTCACTATGAGAGTGGAGAGGCCCTGGCCCAGGTTGCCCAGGGAAGCTGTGGCTGCCCCATGCCTGGACGTGTTCAAGGCCACGTTGGATGGGCCTTGGGCAGCCTGGCCGAGTAGGACGTCCCTGCCCAGGGCAGGGGATTGGAACTAGATGATCTTTAGGGTCCTTTCCAATCCAAACTATTCTATGATTTTGTGATTCTATTACACACATTGTACTTCTCCACCATGCACTAGAAATCATGTACACACTAGGAATTAAGATATCGCCCCCTCACATTCCAAGAAACATAAAGCTTATGCCTAATTAGTAAGAAGTGAAACCACACAGGCCACTGAATAAAACAAGTAATTAGCTTTGTGTGCCATGATTTAGTGAAATATATGAACCTCAGATGAATCAGAAAGTAAGTAAGGGCAAGAGGAAAAAGAGAGATTAAGGACAAGAAAATGAGAGTGTGAAGAAAGCCACATACATGGGCATCGTAACTCCACCTTTTCCTCAAACCCCACCTAGCCAGTGGTGCATTTAAGCTCAGTTACATCACTGAGTGCTTTGAATACTGATTATGAGGTGTCACAGGTACAGTAAACAAATATTTTATTACTACATGAGTGTCATTACCCCATCCTCTCAGCCAGTTTTCAGTCCCATTGCATAATTGACTTCCAGCATCAATAAATAATGAGTAAAAATATTCCAATAATTATTGCTGTATTCTTGAACAGACCTTCAAAACGTATCACTCTGTTCCAAGAATAGACTATAATAAGAGAGCATTAAAATTCCAGCAATTTAAAAATACATTACAAGGGACACAAAAATCTTGTTTCCAATAATGTTTAATAAGTAATAATGTTTCCAAGTGCCATGAGTTGTGGCACTGAAAATCAGGAGCCTCAGTGAAATCATACCCACATTTCTGATATCTGAGAGCAAGTCTTGTGTGCCTAAATTTAAGCCATTAGTGCTCAGCACAAATACTAAATTGCGAGAATGCAACGTTCCAATAAATAGTTCTTGATCTCAAATCATCTCTAAGGTAAGAAAAAACTTTTGAGGTCACTTTCTATAAATAACATGTACATAGTGTTTGTAAGTTAAAATAAACTTGAAGGACAAGGAACTGACAAAAATGTAAACACCGAGAACATTAATAACTAAGAATCCTTATACAATACCAGGAATTTTCTCTCATTTCTGATAGCTTTGTGAAAAATAAACTTCCATAGTTCTCTGATTTCTTTACTTATTTATATAATAGCTTCTTGAACGTGCATCAGCAGTATACTCCTATCACGTGGAAACAGCACACGTGTACTATTTCTGCAGGGCTGTTATGTCTGGATAGGTGAACCTCTTCTCAACTTGTAGAACATGTGCAAAGCTTCCTCCCTGCCATTCCTTCAATGTGTATCTCCATTAATCTGCTGGCTTGAGTCTAATCCCTTACCACAACTCTCCCATTTTCTGCAGAGAACGTACTGTTCTGCTACGTGCAAAGGATACAGAGATGCCTACATGACTTTATTAGAACTTTACCTTACTCTTTGTTTAGGTTTTGTTTTCCAGTCACAACTTCATTTCCAACTTTATAAATCCCACTTACCACGTCCGAGTATTAACTTCATATCTGTAAAGATCATCCACCAATCCATATTTATTGCCAGGTAATGCTTTGTATCCACCATGGACATAAACAGATTTTGTAAGTTCATCATAGACACTGGTATGGCCATATCCACCTTGCACAATTGCGCCTTTTGTTTCTGGTACAAGCCAAGAATTAGACCCTGGAACAGATGCATGAAAGACAGAAGTTTAAGGCTTACTACTGCTAAGACTCCATAATAGGAGTTTTAAGTATATAAAATCATTTTCACTGTAATTCTAAATACAGCAATAATTAAAGATTTATTTTAAGACATATTTTTATACCAATGTATCAAAATACCTGCAACTGGATAATATTATTAGGCTGTTACCTGCTATTCTTAACTAAGTCACAAAAACATCGTTATTACAGGTGCCAGGCAGTATTTCGTACTCTCCTATGTGAGAGTTCAGCACACACAAAAACAAGCCTAAACCTTTTGGAAATTAACAGTTACAATTAATTATCTCTCAACCTTAAATTTGTCCCACCAGAGTGCTGATGAGAACTGGGGACCCCTGTATTCAAGCATGGGGCAACTGCCTGGAGAAGCCTGGTAGAAACTGAACCACTATCAGAAGGACACAACATAAGGTAGCTCAAAGTAAATGGACACAGACACTTTGCTAATAAACTGTAAAGTTACAGAGCTAAAATCAGTTTCCAACTACTGTTTCTTAGTTATTTAACTGCATCTATACCTAGTCAGTTGCTGAGAACTCACAAAAGGATAATTTGATAGCAGCTCATTAAACTGGCACTTAAATCCACATTTTACACCACATCATTAATAACTGCAGAGACACACTATAAAACCAGTCACAATAGCTGTTACAGATGAGGAATAAAACACAATTGGAAACTATTTTACCATAGCAATAAAAAAGACAGAGAGGTTAAGTGACTTCTTGTTGCCTCTGGCCCTGAAATTTCCATTTTTTCCCCTCCCTCTTCCCAGCTGATGACATAAGCCAGAAAATGACTAAGCCAGAAGGTAAGTATTTCCTGTAGATGCCAGCCTATTCACAAGAGCCCACGATGATTAGGCAGCCAGTTCTACAGATGCAAAATGGAAAAAATAATTCACTTACAGCCTCTTGAAGAGACTACATCAGAAGAGCAGAAATTGTGGACAAGGACTTCCAATATGGAGCAGTTTCCTAATTCTTAACCTAAATTGGCCACCATCGTAATGTTATTTACACACCAACATATACCTGGATTCATCTGAAAATTAGTTTAAGTTCCATTTCCATTTTCTCATCTAAATAGTGATCATAGTACAGTTTGGGTTGGAAAGGACCATAAAGTTCATCCAGTTCCAACCCCCCTGTCATGGGCAGGGACAGCTCCCATTAGATCAGGCTGCTCAAAGCCCCATCCATCCTGGCCTTGAACACCTTCAGGGATGGGGCAGCCACGACTTCTCTGGGCAACCCGTGCCAGAGCTTCACCACCCTCATCCTCATTTTCTATCCATCCATGTTCAAGAGAGATGAACTCCTTGTGGAAAAGGTAGAGATCAGCCATTAGAAAGAGGGCAAAATAGGTGAAGTTGCCTTAATTAGTCTTGCAAAAGGGAGTGCTGTTATCTATAAATATAATTCAAAAAGAACTCCAATAAGGGAGACAAGTCACTTAAATTAAAAATGTATCACCCAGAAAACAAGTGAATATAAACTGGCCATTGATGAAGGTAGGCTATGAATTAGAAGATACCCAGTCACTAGAATTACAACCAATTTTCCAATGACACCGTGAGCAAAGCCCAGACTGTTTAAGATTAATCCTTATATAGTTTTAAAGGAACTACAAAATATGGTGTTTATATTTTAAAAGCACTCAGTTTGATGGCCAAGGTGATAAATTCCCTCCTTTTGGTCACAGGGAGTTAACTGCATCCAAATATATATAACACCATTCTATCATCACAGCACGTAAAGCAAATGAAACAAGACACAAAACTTTATTCTTTTGGTTTTTCAGATATTTCTTTGTATGAAACCGATTAGGATGGGCAAACTAAGAAAAATTGCAAATTTCAGCAATAATTTTATCAATCAAAATGGAATAATTAAAATAGCATTTTAAGATTAAGTTGTTTCTTAAAATTTGTTTGAAAAAAAAATTAATATGCACTAATAAATCCACTAGAAAAATCCAAAGAAAATTGGATGTATTGGCCTGATCTGTCCCTGCCACAATACAACCTTCAAAAGAGGTTAGGGAAAAGGAACAAAGTGTCCAAGAAGCACCTCAGTGTGCCACCTTCACTGCATTGAAATGCAAAACTTAAAATAGTTTTGAGCAACCATGAAGCTTATGCTAACTTACAAAAAAAGAGGAAACATGTTACATCATAGGGTCATTTCTTTTAACACTAAGTCCAAGAAACGTTCTTGATCAAAAACAACATATAAACTACTTCCGAAGTCATAAAAAAAAATCAGCCTAAAAACAGTGACATGCTGCTAATCCAAAGAAATCTCCGTCTTCTAAAAAAAGAAAATAAAATCACAGAAGACTTATTCAGAAGTTTCTTAATATATAAGGAGCTTTTATAAACCTCAGGTAAGACAAAGCACCATTATTATATTCACCTTGAGACTCACATTGAGATTCTTCAGAGGTTTATGAGGTATTGCTAACCTAAAGGGAAATAAATTTCCCTGGGGAGTAACCCAGAAAAGCTTTATGGTTCAAGTTAGTAAAATCATTCACATAATTCCCATAGCAGGATTTATTGGTTTCTCAAAAGTCGTAAGTCTAGGTACTGCAATAAAGGACAACAGGAAGCTCTTTTGTTCCTGCAGCCACCACCATATCTTTGGCATAGAAATAATTCCCCTGCTTTAGCATGGTGAAAGTCTGCCTGAAAACCACATCCGATTTTTCCAGAACTTATTTGACTTTGACAGAAATTGTTTTCTTCAGCAATTTGAAATGTCAAGGGAAGTTTTTGGATCATGCTCCCCTTTGATTCACATGTTTTGTTAATAAAAACTACACTCCTACGCAAAAAGCTAGGGAATCCACAAACAATTAAAACTTCTTTAGATGTTTCTTGACCCAGACCCCATGGAAACCAGGGTCAGAAGGCTTCTGCACCAGAATTCCACTATCAAGTTAATCAAAGTTTATTAACAGGACTGGATCACTAGAGGTTTCAATTGGTATGAACCAAAGGGTAAGTTGCCTCTTTCATTCAGTAAGCAGCAGGTAAATGCTTGAAAAATAGCCTTCATTAGAACTAAAAGTCATGGCTGATAACATTGAGAAAGAATAAAGTAGTACAATTTGAAGTGTTAAATCAATGTATGTTTTTAAAAGCAAGCAGAAAGAGAGAGAAAATGGGACTCTCATCTTTCTTTCCATAATGTCAGAAGCCCTTTTATAACAAGCTTTCTTTCCTATTCAGGTGGCTTCACAGCAACGCTTCTACCATTTCCTATGTCTTGATAGTTTGGGTCCTGAGCTGCTGAAAGTCCCCAAAGACTAGTCATTCTTAGTTCAAAATTCTACCTGGTATGTTATGCTTAAAAAATAACCCTACAGCTGCAAAAATGTAGATAAATTCTACAGCTGAGACAGAATTCAGGAAAATTTGCTACAAAATTCATTTAACTTAGTGGGGAGGGAAAGGAAGGAGATGCAATGAGGTACAATGGAACTTGAAGTATCCATAGCAGAAATGGTTCAGTTACACCACACAGACCATGTTCTGCAAAGCACCGCATATGCCAATGATCTTTCATTATGCCAGTGGAGTCACTGAAGTCAATGATTTTCCACAGTCGTACCCTATATTGCTGCAAGGTTATTATATATTTGATGCAAGTGAAACATACTTCCTCTATTAAACTGATTTTCTCACTGGTATGGGATAAAATTATCATCTCTGAGAGTAGACTTAACTTGACAATAACTGAGACCCATAATGAGTGCCAGAGAAATAAGCACGTCCCCTATTCAAAGCTGTGTAATGAAAGGTTTGAGGGGTTTCTGTCTTTGTTTTATATACACTTGGTTAAATTCCATTTTATTAATCCTCCACAAATATAGCTTTAACATTAAAAATGTTAAAAAAATTCAAATAAGAACATGTTGTACACATTTCACCCATAAAGCCAGTAATGAAATGCACCAGACAAAAAAAATCACACTACCAAAAGCAAATCGTGTACTCCTCATTCTTTTTATTTC
Organism: Phaenicophaeus curvirostris; assembly: GCF_032191515.1. Taxonomy (NCBI): domain Eukaryota; kingdom Metazoa; phylum Chordata; class Aves; order Cuculiformes; family Cuculidae; genus Phaenicophaeus; species Phaenicophaeus curvirostris. The sequence goes on along the minus strand of NC_091400.1, from coordinate 8,646,486 downwards.
CCTCTTCATAATTAAACTAACCACAATAACAGGCAAGAATAATATTGGTAATTCTACTCCAGATTCAGTAAGCAGCATGTGAAGAAGCAAATAATTCGAAGTTTCAATTGGCATTAGAGTGAATCAGCATGCAGAAAATTAGAAAATATTTTTATCTTGAAGAAAAAAAAATCTCTTTTTTTAACCTACAACTTTCAGAAACTGAGTTTATAGAGAAATCAGGCCTTTAATAGTGAACAAATTTTAAACTGTAGTTATGAAAGTTCTAAGACCAGTGTTTTATAATAGTTCTAGGCAGTTCAACCAAATTGTTCAGCACTGATAAAGCACATCATGATGGCTCTTCCTCTTAGTCCCATTCTCTTTTATCCTTGTTCAGCAGTATTATAAAACGTCAACGCTACCAACAGGAAGCCTAAGAACCCTCTAAGTTTTGAAGGGACTTATCTACCCCTTAATTCTGCTCAAACATTGTGTATATGCAAGTGCATACATGCAAATAAAAGTAAACATAACCAATTTATTATGTCCTAACATACAAATATTACTTTGAAATTTTGTATTACATGTTCTGTGATTGCTTAGATAACCAAGGGACACAGATCAATTCTATAGAAAATAGGGAATCCAAGAAAGTAAAAGAATATCATTTGAATTAGTGAGCAAATAAATATTCCTAAAAATGTATCAGAATGTGTAGACTTCCATGATTATTCTATTGAAGAAGTATCTTAGATGTACCACGTATAAGATAATAAAAAAAAAAAAATCATAGTTTATTTAATTCTAGCACTTAAAACCACCTCTAAGAAAAGATTGTTAGTTCACCAGGGAAATCCTGGACACACGTGGCAGGTTATTTACAAAAATAGCTCATTTTCACTTATTTCCTCCAATAGCAACATGCATAGACTTTAGAAAGAACCTTATATACAACAATGAACTAAGTTATTGCTTTCTAAAGATCAGAATGAAGATACTACAGAACCTTCAAAATAACTAAATTATTGTAGCAGGCACCATGCATTGTATTCTGGTTTGCCCTTTCTTCTTTTGCTCTACTTATTCTTTTTTACTTTGTCTACTCTATGGTGAAAACAGTAAGTCTGGGGGAAAAAAAAAATACATTTCATCATAACAATAACCACTGCATAGAATATCTGCTTTGAAAACTGAACCCCTTTAGAGTCCCATGCCCACACACACAATAACACATACCCCAAGCCATTATATTCCAAACGTGTATGAAATGCAACTGCTTAACAAGAAATCTGAGCTATGTAATTCGACGGAAACAAGACGAGGTTTTATTTATTTTGCAAAATATATAATTTGCTTTCTGAAAACAGGAGCATTCTTTGTTTTTAAAAAATGAAGATTTTATTGTACAAGACAAATTACTGGAAAGTGACTTACTGATGTAGTATTCTTGCACAATGCTCGTGTAACCATATATGGAAGAATATCCAAAAATTATAATCATAACCACATCTCTGCTGTCCAGCTCTACTATGTGTGCTGAATGACCTTCCACAGCATACTGCTGGCCGTGTACAAGTACTGCAGGAGTTCTCGCACTCCACGTTTGACTGGGTATGTTGAAAATCCACAGCTCATCAGTAACGTTGCCATTATTCGTCTCAATTTTGCCTCCATACATGTAGATGTCTTCCTGTAAAAATTGGAGGGGAGAGAAGAAAAGCAAATAATGGGTTACAGAAAGATAACATCTCAACTGCATACTTCTATGCCGCCTAATATTTCATAACTGAACAATCTGATTTTAATCTTCACATTTAATCTTACATTAACCAGCTCGATATCAGATGCTTATCCCAGACAATGATATTTAAACTAAGCCAACAATGATGATAAGCAGACTATTTCTCTGAAAACTAAACCCAGCCATGAAAATGACACCAAAATGAATCTCAACTGGATTACTTCAAGCGTAAAAACTTTAATTATATGGCTCTTATAACTCATACTGCAGCATCCTATTAAAAAAGCCTAAACCAGAAAGGATATTATATTGTTTTCTTAAGGAACAGTTCACAGAACTAAGATGCGATTTTCCACTCACTCAGTCTACAGGGTTTTCATTCAGCACGTGCACAAGAGAGCACATTCTCTCTTAACAGCAAAGTAACTTCAGTACTGAGAAAATTCAGTCATCAGAGCCCAAAGCAAAGGGACAACGTGCATAGAGCATCCTCTTGGGCACATTTGCTGAAATCAGACCCCATGAAGGAGTACTTTGAGTTCAGTTAAAGGTATGCAAAACAGATTCACCAGTCTTCGTAAACCACATACCTCAAACAGCAACGCCATCTGTGTTGATAAGTAACGAATGTTTTACTTAAATATTGACTGAAAGCAAATCCTACTAAAGCTCCAACTTCATCTGGAGTTGCAAACTAAGGCATACAAAGTCACAGAACAAATTCCAACTCATTTGCTTTGTGGACTGGCTCGAGGACGGTTTATCCTGCCTCTGGTTCCGAGAATGACACTTAGTCTTTGTTAGGACACACACTCAGCATCCCATCAGCGTGCTGTTTGTACAGCTGGCAGTTGTCACATACTGCAACATAATATTTTAGGGCTTACCCTAAATTCAACTGTACCTCGTTAAAAAAAGAAAGAAATTGCAGGCTTGGTACATTTGGCAAAGTTCTGCTTGGCATGGAATACAGAGCCTCAGAAAAAGAAACTGTAGAGAAAGAAACTACCTAATGTAAGAAGTTTGAATCAACACAGAGGAAAATTCAGACTTATTGCACAAGGAGCTGATTGGATCTAAACAGAAATGTAAACTGCATGTTATTATTCTCATTCATGTCAAGAAAGATGAACTCAAACTAGCAGGTGCATAAAATTATATTGAGTTTGCATGGCAAAGTTATGGTAGCAGGGGGGCTACATGGGTGGCTTCTCTGAGAAGCTGCTGTAAGCTTCCTCCAAGTCTGACAGAGCCAATGTCAGCCAGCTCCACACTGGAGCAGTTCATGCAGCCCATAGGGAGGACTCGCATTGGAGAAGTTCATGGAGGAGGGACCCCACCCTGGAGCCGGGGAAGAGCATGAGAAGTCCTCCCTCTAAGGAAGAAGCAGCAGCAGAAACAAGGTGTGATGAACTGGCTGCAACCCCCATTCCCATCCCCCTCCTCCCTCCATGCCACTTAAGGGGAGAAGGTAGAGAAAATCAGGAGTGAACTTCAGCCTGGGAAGAAAAGAGGAGTAGGTGGTTTTAAGATCTGGGTTTATTTCTCACTATCTTACTCTGATTTGATTGGTAAAAACTCATTTCCCCAAGTCAAGTCTGATTTGACTGTAATGGTAATTAGGAAGTGATCTCTCCCTCTTCTTATCTTGAACTATGAGTCTTCCATTATATTTTCTGTCCCCTGTCCAGTTGAGGAGACAGAGTGATAGAGCAGCTTTTGTTGGCACCTGGAGTACAGCCAGGATCAACCCATCACAAAAATACAGATGATCAATAGAATTAACAGTCTAATCCAGCAAAACAAAGGCTTGAGAGGGCTATAATGCTGTTTATATACCTATGGTTGATGGTAAACAGAGTCCAGGACCACATGAAAAACTTCCTTATTACTCAGAGAGATTAGCCAGTAAGTGACAGATCAAACTGTCTGATCTGTTTTCAAGAACACACTTAAAATTTCTGCAAGTACTTCCAACTACTTTTTTCATTTGAGGCAGGTAAACATTTCTAGATTCAGAATTTAAATCACTTCTCTGTATCAGCGTATCACCAGGCAGTAATATTCTGTCTTATCAATTAGTTTGTTCCAGTGGTATTTGAACAAAAGATGTTCACATTCTTCAGCAGGAATTTGTATTACTGCTATTTTTATATATATATATCCAAACCCGTTCTTTTCCCTATGAGATAAAATAACACTTCAAAGAGCTTGGTGAAGAGCCACAAAACCCGTACACTGATCCAAAGGAACGGGTTGAACAAATATTCTTCTTAAAAGTATCCCGTATGGCTTCGTTCATTACACTGCCACATAAAAAGGCAAATCAGTATCGCTAACAGAGTGGACTAACGAATTATATATTAATTTTAAAATGAAAATAACAGAGCATGGCAGAAAGGAGGAGTTAATGAGGAAGTTGAAGGTACTCTATAACAGTATTTGAAAAAAAGATTTCTGACACTGTAGAAAGACACTACACCAGAAAAGGTGACCTGAAGAGCTGCATGAACTTTGAAATGATTACTCAGACAGCTGACAGTAAGAAAGTCCTCCTCACAGTTCTGCTTAAATGATTCAAAGTTCAGATAAAAACATTTCCGTGAGCAGCCGTCTTTAAAAATGACACAGCAGATCCTGCACAGAAGACAACTAAGAGAAAAAGACAACTAGGTCATGACAACTGCCTTATCAACCACAAAAACAGATTTAACTAAGCTTCACTCAGGACTATTTCTGAGATTAAGCAGCTCCTAGTGCTGCTGAAAAACACTTTAAGAGTTAGTGATGATCATCTGAACACAGAGAAAGACAGGCTCACAGACCAAAGTCACTGAAAGAAATACAGAATAAAAAAGCAAAAGCTACCTGCATAGTTACACAGAAAAAAAGCCCAATGTCCTAGAAATACAAAGGTAGGCGTTTTTGTGGAAAGCCTAATCGTGAAGAGATTGTAGAAAAGATATAAGCACAAATGGTCCTAAGCAGCCTAACGTTATGAAAGAGAGGAAGAAATTCCCTTATAAACTTATACTACCTTTGTAACTTACTTATGAACTAAGTATAAATCAAGGTATTACATTTAAGGTGAGGCTTTCTGACAGACAAAACTCTTGTGTATTGCAAGACCTTTAAATGAATAAGGCATATTAGGTGTTTGTTTATAATAAGATAGCATACCACAACAGGATGAAAGGAAAAAACAGCAAGAAGTATAAAACCAAAAGTCTTTGTGAAATTAGTGAGGAGAAAGTGTCAAGAATTCAGCTGAGACGGGAGACGGTTGAAATTGTTCTCCTCAGCATGGAGGAGGGAGAAGAGCAAGGGGCAGACTGTCAAAGGAATAGATAACAAAACAACAGACAGGTAAACATCAAGAAGATACAAGGCCTCCAACACACTCTGTTTTAAAGTTTTGATACCACATGTCAAAAGCAACATTTTTAATGACAGTGGCAGATAGTGAAGGTGAACATTACTCAATGAATTAACCTTCGTCATTTTCAATAAATTACTTCACATTAATGAAACTACCTAATAAGTTACAGAAGCATTTAAAGACCTTGGTTTTTCAACGAAAATGTCATATAAATATTACCATATGCAAATGGTAGTATAGAAAACTACATGGTATATTGAACTTGTAATTCAGGGTTCCTGCTCAGTTAGAAATTCAAGAAAAAATGAGAAATTTCTTGCTGTAAACCAAGCAATTAAGCAGCTCACTCATGAGTGACATTCCCACCTACAGATCACATCAGTTGCTGTCTTGGCAACTGCTCATGTACAAGAAAATAAAACAGCGACTGTAGCTCCCCCCAGTTTCAATGGAAGTAAAACTCCCCAATAGATGTTTCTGTTTTCTCAAATCAGCATTTTTTTCCCAGGCAAAATTATATCAGTAGAAATTTTTTATGACAAAGAAAGGTGACAAAAGGTATATGATCTATAAATAGCTGACTGTCTATATAGGGCAGAGAGGATCACAGCAGAAGGCAGGAATCACAAGACCAAACACAGGATTCAAAGAACAATTAAATCACAGTTCTCAAGAGAAGAAAATATTCATTTGATCTAATATTTCTCTTACAGAGTAATGACTGATACACACATTTCAACTAGTCAAAGTATTCCGTATTTCTTAATTGTATCACGACTACACAGAGAAGTTTATCCACAAAGATGATTAAGGGACTGGAGCATCTTTCTTACAAGGAAATTCTGAGAGATTTTAGTCTGTTTAGCCTGGAGAAGAGAAGGCTGAGACGTGTCATGAGGATGGGGCTAGACTCTCTTCAGTGGTGCTCAACTACAGGACAAGGGGCAATGTGTACAAACCAGAACACAAGAAGTTCCACTTCAACATGATGAAAAACTTCTTTCCTGCGTGAGTGACAGAGCACTGGAAGAGGGTGCCCAGGAAGGCTGTAGAATCTCCTCCTCCAGAGATACTCAAACCTCAAACCTGCCTGGACACATTCCTGTGCAACCTCCTCCAGGTGACCCTGCTTTAGCAGGGGGGTTGGACTGGGTGAGCTCCAAAAGTCCCCAACCGTTCTCCGATTCTGCCACTAAACATATTGGGGGAAAAAAAAAATGAGTAATGAAGACTGCAGAGAAAAATATTAACTAGGCATCTGCTTTTAGAACTGCTAGATCGATAAGTAACTCATGCTCAGACTTCAAAATTCAAATCACGTGGAATATAATGCTGAAACAAGGAATAAAAAATATCTCACTTTTACATAAAGGAACTGATCTCTTGATGAATAAGGTCCACTCTGAACTCTGAATTAGGCTTCCAGCTAGACTACCTGCAAAAAAGTGTACGACAGCTGACCTTATCAACTTATAGACTTCCAAGGGCTGCAAATCAGAACTAGAAGGCAACTTGTGCACAAGATGCAACTGAAAGTCATAAAATGAAATAAAGAATGCAATTTGGTGGTACAATCTTATAAAAATTAATGGAAAAGACTTTTACATTTCTTGTGCTGTTTCAAACTATACTACAACAGCCAACAAAACCAGGCTTATAAAAGAAAAACAATAAACCAACTGGCGAAAGATTTTGTCTAGCTCATGTTAAAGCAGAAAAAGTTTTTACTCTTTTGTTTTGTTAAGGCTTGCTTTTGATTAGACTAATAAAAAAATACCACAAGAGATGTACAGACTCAGCATCAATACCAATTAATTTCAAAGTAGAATCAAAATAATGACCCTTTTTTAATAAAGCTTTAAAATTGAAAGTAACATTCATAAAACTTGAACGAGTCAAATTAAATTTGACTACATATAAAATGGTCCATATACTGGAAAAAATCTTCATGATTACTTCTGTGTTAGCCTGCCTGTTTGCTCCTTTCCAACTGTCACTCTCAAAGGAAACCCACCTCAATGCCCAGTTCTCCTTCCACTATCTTGGGACTAACTAGCAACAGTTTAATTACGAGGTTAAGCTGTTCTGCAATACAATCACAAGCTCTCTACCAACAAAACTCCCAGCAGTGACCATATACCCACCCCGCTTGCAACTCCCTTCCTACTTTATTCCGTGGATCCAGTAATTCTCAATTCACTGTCAAACTTCCTATCTAGTCACTGCTAAGCAAAGTTATATGTACCTACTTTAAAAATCTCAAAAGACATTTCCTCCAGTCTCTTTATAACCCTAGTTATTATATGAATTATTTCAAAGTATGTTGACATTTTTCAGTACCAGAAACTATATATAACCTTTGAGATACAGGAGAACCAACTGCTAACAGATACGGGTAGCACCTTGCCAATAACCAGTCTGAGGAGGCACTGGCAGTAATGCTATCTAACAGTTTACTTGGTCTAAAAGCAAGAAAACTTTTATACTCTCTCTTCTATAAATGCATAAAAAGTCTTAGTCACTTGTTATAACTATATATCAGTGGGAGTCTTCTGATCTTTTTTACTCAGAATAAAGAAGTACAGTACTTCAATTTTAAGTAAAGAAGCTTTCTGAGGGAAATGGGCACAGTAACTTATTTCATTCTCCACAGAGTCAATTATATAGCTCCAATTTACCTTGCACCACAAGCAGGCAATACTAGCTCTGTGCTCTCACTCTGGTCTAGCACCAGGTTTTGAAATCTCAGGAGCTCAAGTCAAAAACTTAATCTAATTTCTTCTCTGTGGATATTTTTTCTCTGAACTATAAAGGAAACATTACACAATGACTGGTACACAGCTCAAAACACAGCTCAAAGCTGCCATCTCTAGGTATTACATTCTACTACTCTTCACACTAAATTACATTTGGTTTTTTTCCAAGAGACTGAACATCTGAAAGGAAAAACATCAAAAGTTTATCCTAACAAGTTAAATTAAGAACTTATTTCAAAAGAATGTATTTGTCACTTGAAATTTCTTCAGCTTACATAATCAGCTCCTTTGGGCCCATGCAATTTTTATACTAGTGATTTTGTCAGATGTCAAGGAACACATTAGGTAATCATAGAATGGTTTGGGTTGGAAGGGACCTTAAAGATCACCCATGAGCAGGGACACCTCCCACTGGATCAGGTTGCTCCAAGCCCCATCCAACCTGGCCCTGAACACCTCCAGGGATGGGGCAGCCACAACTTCTCTAGACAACATGTGCCAGGGCCTCCCCACCCTCACAGGAAAACATTTCCTCCCAATATCTCATCTAAATCTCCTCTCTTTCTGCTTAAAGCTGTTCCCCCTCATCCTATTCCTGCACTCCCTGATAAAGAGGCCCTCTCCAGCTTTCCTGGAGCCCCCTTCAATGATTCTACACAAGACACAAGTGGAGCTGGTTTCATTATTAGTGAATTCTAATTACCAACATGTGCCTTTGACAACAGCAACAGCTTCTACACTACACACTTGCTTGTGGCTTTCATTAACATGATTTGCACTTCCTCACTAAGATCCAAAAAGATATCTGAATTAATATGGGTCTATTATATTTAAGATTTGCTGGTAAAAGTAGTTCTAAAATGGTTACCCTTTAGTCTGGAATATCTCAAGAAAATATTAACACTGTCAAATCAAAAGGTTAAATGATATTTTAAGCCTTTATTCTGAACTGCTAAATGATACATTACTTGAATGTTTCCCAACCAAAAGGTCCACATTCTACAAGAACTGTAATAACCAAAGATACCGGTCAGAAAGATCTGACCTTTCAAAGACCAGATAATACATTAGTAATGAGTCAGGGAACACAGAAGTGACAAGAAGAAATGCAATTTTTGAGCTGATGTTAGAGCACGCACAGGATCTAGTTCAGATTGCTACTGAAAAACCACCTCTACAATATTAACCCTGCCAGGTACAGATTCAGCATCTCTGAAGAGTAACATATGCCAGGAACAAAAAAGAACAACAAAACTTTCACCCACACCTACAATTCTGTTTAACTTCAAAATGCTCTTTAGGGCATTAACAGGCCTTAATAACCCTGACCAGCCTGATCTAGGGCTCAGTGACTACTCCTGACTACTTGTGATCCTACCTCCTAGATGGACATGGAATCTCCTGTAGGTAGCCTGTCTCTTGGATGAACACCTCAGGCATATGCTGTAGTCTCTTCTCCAGTCCTGCCTCTGGCCGTGTCTCATTTTCCTCCTGACTGGACTCCACGGGTAGTCCCTGGACTGGGGTCATCACTTGCCCTGTCTAGGGTTGTCAAAGGACCCTGCTACCAGCACCCAGCTCTGCCTGCCTGGCTCAGCCCCAGGGGACGATGCCTAGTCAGCAAGGACACTGGCCCTGTGAGGGTCACCCATGGCTCCCAGCTCCCCTTCCCTTCCCACAGCAACTCCAATTGCATAAAGCCCCTTTTGGTGATGGGTTTAGCTCTACGGGTTTAGGGTCAGCAAATGAGTGACTCAGATATATTGAACAATTTTCAGAAAATGATTGTGCAATAGATCTAAGTGCCAAAGAAGACGCTAATATAAAATGCTTAGGGACTGGAGATTCAATTATCCTTAAAAATCCATGTTAATGATGAATCACTAAGATAGCCAACAGCACACACAAAGAAATTAATTAAATAGGATGCTGAAGAGTCCAAACCTGATACAAAGCAAGGGTGTGTCCGTATCTCTGGAGTGGTCCTTTGGATACAGGTACTACGTTCCATATACTGCTTTCCAAATTGTAGCTAGAAGAGAAATAGAAAAGTAAACATTTTCTGCCTGGAGAGTAACAGGAATTTTGGATGTTCAAACTAACTTCTCTTTGGCAAAGCGTGCACACTTGAACTGTCACCTTTGTTTATCTGACACGGTAATTTGTTAGCAGCAGTAACACAATCACTTTTAACTGTTACAACATTTCTCTAGCTTGTGACAGTGTACTAAATGCTCATCATTGAAATCAGAGGCAGCTCTTTCAGGGACCCATCAACAAACTCAGAAAACAGGACTGTAATAAAAATCACCACATTAAAAGGAAGTTATGAAACTGGGTTGCTAAGCTCAATGTTATCAGTCACACCAAAATAACCCCGCTAAACTGCTTATGCCACAGTCTTTTGCACTACTTTGAAAACGCTGTTGAGTACCCTCTTAGTTGTACCGTTCATTTTAGTTCCCATTATATTTTAATTAACGATTAATCCATCAATGGATTAAAACACAACAAAATGGAAGGTAAGCAAAAAATAAGACAGAGATAGCAAAGCAAATCACCAAAGATGATGAGGTTTGTTTTGGATGATTGAAAAAGGTACAGAAGAAAACAAAAAGTAGACAAAAATGGAATAAACAAGCTAATAAACATCTCTATTACTTTTGTTTAACCCACATAGGGCTTGTACATATATACAAGTCACCATACAAACTGTCACAAACGTGAAGAAGTGAAGTATGGGTGACTTGCTTAACTGTACTGGCAGGGCACCAACAGGGTACATGCATGCATTAAATGCAAGTCTCCTATAATTACAAATTAACTTCAATAAAATAATGCAAATAGCATCCCAGAGACACTATCTGAAAAATACTAGCACAGGGATTTCTTTTGCTATTTTACCACTACACCTTCACGTTTTGCAGCAAAGTATAAGGATAGTTTTCACAAAAGTGAAGAAATTGCATTTTAGTATCACATCAAGTTTGATGTTACCATACTTTAACTTTATTTTAATCATTAAAAAAGTAAAAGCAGAAAATAACGCTGTTAATAAGGAATCAAAACACACATAAAGCTTTCAGTTAAAGTGCATTATAGGGGCCACTTCCCTGGTGAGATGCTTTCCCTAAGCCACGCCAGAAAGGACATGACACAGAAGAAATCACTTACTTCAACACCATTTGGAAAGAACTGTAGTTGAAAGTGTATCCGCCAATCACCCACATAAATTTCCCGTGTAGGACTGCCTTATGGGAAGCCCGACCCACAGAAGGGCTGAAGGGCTTTACATTTGGTAGAATCCAATAAGACTCCGTGGAAGGGACGTTCAAAGAACAATCTGGTCCTGTTTTGTAAACAAATGTGCAATTTGAACAATCTGTTAGACAGGGATGTTAAAGCCAGTAAAGCAGTAACAGGGGAGGCTTAATTACAGATGTCAGGATTGCTCATTCTGATAAAACATAGTATACACTTTTATGCTTAACAGATGCTCAGTGAAAAAAACTGACAATAAGGGACGTCAGTCAAACTGAAAGCATTAGATTAGCTCAAATAACGATGATACGTTTCTGCATTCTTCTCAGAAAACATACTGTATGAGTCACAAATTGAAGGAAAGGCAGAATGTATCATATTTTTAGATGCTGTATAGGTCTAAAATGCGCAGCACAGTATACACTGCATGTTACCTCCCGAGAAAAACAATACTGCATTTGAACTAACCACAGTAAGCCTAGATAAAAGCAAATAACATTATAGCAAATTAAGTTACAATACATATTATACTGTATTAAAACTCAGGGAACAGAATTTGCCCTTTGTCAATGCCTTTCTGCATTGTCTTTCAGAGTAAAAGTCACTGTAAAGAGCTTAATAAAAAAAAATATTTTTAATATTTAAGTTGTATGGCATTTTATAGATCATTCTACAAAGATATATCCGATACCAAAAAGACAATTATATATTCTTTTGTTACATACTTTAGCCAATTATTTTTGCTAAATAAGTCAGCAAAATTCATCATTTAAGTTATATGATCATTAAAATTATGAATAGCAGGAACTGCTATATAGAATCTGTTCTGTAATAACCAAAATACGGTTTTGAAACATTACCTTATACACTAGATATTGGAAGAAATTTAAAATCTTGTTATTTAAAGCCTGAACATATCCAGAACTTTGCTAAAATAAAATTAAAAAGACAGAATATGCACTATTTACATCTTGTCAGTGACTGTACAACATTATCAACTGGCATTATATATAGCTAGGAAACACTGACTTTTTAAGACACCATGTTCTACTTTAAGCATTATCAAACATAGAATTGAAAGTTTTATCATCAGTGATGCCATACAGACATTGTATGACTGCTAAATTATTTCTGTAGTTTAATGCTGTTACTATAAACACCATTATGCCCTCTCTGCTTGCCTCAATCGGATAAATCCTTCCCTCAAGCTACTGAACGTTACTAAAAAACAAAGCTGTTGGTGTCAGACTGGGCATGAGCTTCTTTAGAAACTCAGTAATAACACACAAAAAAAAGAAAAAAAGAAATCACTAGTCTGCACCTCAAATCTCACACATGATATCAACTTTTTAAAGAAGTTCCAGGGAAGATCCAGAGAACTACTGGCCTGCTATACTTGTTTCTACCAGAAGCCGTAAGAATGGATGGAGTAAGTCAAAAGATAATTGCCATCTACTCATACACATCAGTACAGCTTTCATGAAGAGAAGGCCTGTCTTCCAAACCTATCAAAAATCTTTGAAGACATCAAGATGGAGTGATCCAATTGAGACACTGTTATGGATTTTCACAAGGCTTGTAAGAAAATTCCTCTCCAAAGGCTCTTAAGGAAACCGTTTAAGGAGAGTAGCGAGAGAATGAAGGCCTTTGCATGCCTAAATAATTGTAAGATACAGTAACAAATAATAGACAGGAGTAAATCATCACTTTTAAAGGGAAGGAAGACCCCCGTGTAGTCCCAAAAGCATTCCACATACACATTAATGAACCTGAAAGAGGATAAGAAATGAAGAAAGTCTGATGATAAAGGCAGTTGCTGGAGGGCAGAAAGAGTAAGATCGGGGTTTGGAGAATCACAGAACAGGTTCCTGCCTGTCCATGTGAGTGAGCGATAAAATTTCACATGGAATTCCAAACTACGTAAGCTAACTTCTAGCTTAACTAAAAAGAAAATAGTCTCTCAACTAACGATCAGTACCCCCGCCATAAGTTAACTTGTGAAAATCTCACCTTAATACCCTGCAATGGTGAAAAAAGCAAATCATATGTCAGGAACAAAGAACACCATTACCCTACTGTAAAAATCTGTGGTTTGCCTACACTTAGAAAACCATGTGCCCTACTCAAAAAGAAGACAGGACTGGAGACTGTATACAGAAAAGTAATAAGGATGTTCAAAGTAATTTAATGGCTTCTGTAACAGGGACTATTCTTGGGTAGGATTTTTCACCTGTAAAAAAAGAAAATACAGAAGTGAATGATTACTGTCTATAAACTAAGTGACACAGAAAGAGTGGATATGAAGTCTCTTTGAATGTAACAGCAGAGATTTAGCAAACGCAGCTCAAAGAAGCCACATCCAAAACAAACAAGAGGAGATAGTTCTTCATGAAAAAAAAGGGTCAGATCTCCTTGGCAAGGAACCCTGACAAAAGATGATCTGGAATCAAGGGTTTATAGCTTTACAAGCAGTTGTCAACTTTTCGTAATACTCTACAGAAGAATGATATCCAGTTTTACCCAAATTACCTTGCATTTGTTAAATGATGGAGACACTCATTTCCCATTGTTCATTATATCTTCTACCCAGAAAAGATTAATGGCATTTGAATGAGGTCTAATGAGAGTATGAACAATTCAGTATGTTATTTCTTAAACATTAATAATAGATAGTGTAATAGAATTGTAACCTCAGCAAGATTCTGATTTGGTAAATCACTGGAGGAAACGCTTAATTTGAGTCTAAAAGTGCTTAAAAACAAACAATTTATTAAGCATTCTTTGATCAGGGGAGAGCTTAGAATTATGCAAACTGTGCCTCTAGTCAGAAGATGAACCTGTGCGACTGATGACATGGGTCAGTCCTGCATGTGGTGGTCAGCACTGCCCCTCAGTGGCCAAGAGCGCATCACACACCGGACTTGAGACTTGTGGGGACAGGAACAAGAACTCATCTAGCAAATCCAATATAAACTTAGGTTACAGTGACTGTATTAAAATGAGAACAAGTAAAAATCTTTTATGTAAAGTTAACAGTGCAAAAACTCTAACAGTACTGTTAAGATCAGTGACCGAAAGAACATCGCAGCTGACTTTCTTACACCCTCAGTGTTTCATTGCTGGTCTACAGAGAACCACCAGACAGGTGAGAGAGAGGAGAAAAACCATGTACCCGCATCTTGTTATCGCATTGACTGTACATTAAAGTGATATCAGTCAATACTCACCAGAAGAGGCACTCCTGGCCTCTCCTCACCGCTTACTCTCCAGCTCACATCACTACTGTCACCAGTTTTCACGTGGCCGTGCAACAAGCCAGACAAAGAAATGCAACCAGGTTAAAGCCTGCTTTTATTTTTACCCAGGCTTGCATCTTACAAGGAGTGGCTGAGGGAACTGGGGTCGTTTAGCCTGGAGAAAAGAAGGCTGAGGGAAGACCTCATCACTGTCTACAACTGCCTGAAAGGAGGGTGAGAAGAGGTTGGTGTTGGTCTCTTCTCCCAAGCAACAGGCAATGGGGCGAGAGGGAACAGCCTCAAGTTGCAAAACAGAAGGTTCAGATTGGACATGAGGAAAAACTTCTGCACCGAAAAGGTTCTTGGACACTGGCAAAGGCTCCCAGGGAGCTGGTTGAGTCACCATCCCTGGAGGGGTTTAAAGGACTGGCAGACAAAGTGCTCAGAGACTGGGTTTAGAAGTGGACAGGTACAACTGGGCTGATGATTTCAAAGGTCTTTTCCAACTTAGTGATTCTATGATTTAATCTGGATGGGTATCCTTTTTACATTTCACTTTGCCCACATAGACACAGTTGTGCCAGTACAAGTAAGACTGCACAGCCAGGGCTGCCGCTTCAATATATTCATGAAGTTATCACAGTACTTATCAGTTAGTACAGAAAACAGAATACATAGCTGAAAAAAAAAAAACAAAAAACAACACAGAGCAATAGAATAATACTGACTTCTACTGAAATAACATTTAAAGAGCAAGTTCTTATGTGTGGCTATTGCCTTGTAAGGTAAATGTAGGACTTCTAAATATCACTTAGAGATGTTCTTACTTAAACGCATATAGAAAGAAACATAACCATTATTTCAGCATAAATATATTTTCTCTTCAGAAATGCCCCATTCACCAAATACATGCCTTTTGTACAACACAGAGCACTTCAGCTGCAGAACAATAATAATAAAAAGATGTTTTATTCTTTTCTATGCAAATATGATTTTTCCCCATTTATTTAAAACTGGATATTTTTCTTGTCTTCCTAATGTGTAACTCAACCCACTCGGAAAAAAAAAAAAGCAAAAAGCTTTAAAACCACCAAACTACTTTATAAACCTGAATTGGAAGTCAATTACGTTATCCTCCAAGGTAGGAAAAAATTCTATAGGTTTAAAAAAAGCGATTTACCCACACAACACAAGAGAAGGAATCTAATTTCTATTTATTGAGGATTTTCATGAACTGCCGAAGTAACAATCTGTTCCAGTAGTTCAAGTCATAAGATCAATTTCCACCTAATGAGAAAACATCATCTACTCTCTTCAATCCTTTCCTTTGGGATCACAGGAAAAAAAACCAAAAGCATTGATGTGTTGAATATAAATGCCCCAGTTCTGGTTTTCATATAATCTAATGTAGTATTTTTTGTTATTTATCCTCTACTTGCTTGATATCTGATCATGTGGGTTGAGAATTATTGCTTTGACATAATTTTTCAGCCACCACAAACACAATACTACTATTCTCGAGTACTCAATAAAATCTTAATTAATAATAATTAATTAGAGATTATGAAACGTTTTTTTAGAAAAGAGAATCTATGTGAACATATTTGAACCAAAAACTCTATTGGAAGTTTTACAAAGCAGTACATGATCTTTCTTACAGGGAAGTGATAGGGTAGTAACTACATAAAAATACAAAGCTGTTCTGTAAATGAAATAAGCATTGCTGAAAACTGGCATACCAGCATTCAATAGTAGGTATATTCACGTATTCCTACACTGCCACTGCACTGCTCCACAATGCCCACATGGGACGTAATTATTTTCCCCTCCTACAAACAGTCTTGCTCCAAATGGGACCTAATGGCAAGCAGCGAGATCCTGGATAGGTCTCCAGCTAAAGCAGCAGGGCAGCAAGCGGTGCCAGGACTCAGCCGTCAATGAAACGGTCAGAGATCCAAACGCACACAAGCTGATGCTGTTCTCGAAATGCCATATGGTTGCTATTATTCAGTCTCAATTCTTTCCTCATCCAGCAGGAGTGGATCATGCAAGAGTGATCTGTCCTTAGGGAACCTGCAGCAAGCCAGAAGGGCTGCACCACCTGCCATTGGGTTGTGCTGCAACGCCCTTGAACGGTTTGACTGCAGATCTCGCACTCAAGATCAGCTAGGATGGTACAGAAGAGCAATCTGAGTGGTTTCGGTTGGAAAGGACCTTGTAGCCCATGCAGTTCCAAACCCCCTGCCATGGGCAGGGACACCTCCCACTGGACCAGGCTGCTCAAAGCCCCATCCAACCTGGCCTTGAACATCTCCAAGGATGAGGCAGCCACAACTTCCCTGGACAACCTGTGCAGTGCTTCCCCACCCTCGCTGTGAAGAATTTCTTCCAGATGTCTAATCTCAATCTTCCCCCCTCCAATTTAAAGCCATTCCCTCTCGTCCTATCACTACAACCCTTTGTAAAAAGGCCCTCCCCAGCTTTCTTGCAGGCCCCCCTCAGGTACTGGAAGGCTGTTGTAAGGTCTACCTGGAGCCTTCTCTTCTCCAGGTTGAACAACCCCAACTCTCTCATCCTGTCCTCATAGCAGAGGTGCTCCAGCCCTCTGATCATCCCTGTAGCCCTCCTCTGGACTCGTTTCAACAGTTCCACATCCTTCTTATATTGAGGACTCCGGAACTGATGCCACAGCAGTCTTTACTGGAAGCACACTGCATGGAAAGCCTTCCTAGACTATTGTGACTAAGCACAAGTATTCTCTCTGGTAGGACCTGCATGAGATGTGTCATCTTAATATCCAACAAAAAAAATCTGTTTGCTTTTGACTCTCTAAAGAAACGGGGACTTTTCAAATTTGCAGCAGCTGACAGTATCCCTTGGATGAGAGATTTAGAGGCTCCATATGAATGACAGCAGAACATCAAGCTCTCATACCTATGCTAACAACTTCCAGAAAACTTCACAGCTCTAATAGTCAAAAGCCTCCTTCCAATTTCCAAACTAGATGCATTGATGGCCAATTTACCCCAATTTTTCTTCTATCAGTGCTGATATCCCAGGACTTCAGGAGCTGGTCTTTTAAGTCTATACACCCTACAAACATTTATAGGTAGCGATGCTATTCCCTCCCAGCTTTCACTTCACCAGTTTACACAAACCATGCTCCGTTAGTATCTTCCATAGCCCTGACCATCCCAACAGTTCTTCCTCTGAGTCTCAATTTGTATTCATACAAGCATAGTAACAAAAATGTACAGTACTAATGTTTTCACATATTTAACTGTAGATGCTGTGACTGATCATCCTACTAGTGCACCTGACAGCCTACAGCTCATTGAGGATATAAAATCAAGAATATGAATTAATTCGTATTCTAATTGAGACAGACAAGCATGTTGTCCTTTATGTCACCTTCCATGCTTCAGTCCAAGATTATAAAACAAATTCTTAATACATAGTCCCTGAATGTATGAATTTTCAGCTTATACTGAAGCAATTACATTCCACACATTACTCTAACCATTTTTGGAAGGATATTCTGGTCCTTCTTCATATTTAAAGTAACTCCCACCTTTGTATTTCCAGATTTCATTAGCTGTCTTATAAGTATATTATAAAAATTATGTAACAAGATCAGTCCCAAGATCAGTCTCAAAGCAGTACTGATATCTTTCCGTCCTGTTACTTGTTCAGCACACCCACTCAAATTTCACAATTAATGAGCTGTGTTCCTCTTACTGTTCCCTTATGTGTTCCCTGACTTATTCAGTTTCAATTTTCCTATAGTCGTATGCTGAGGTTCACATGAAATATATTGCATTTTCCTGTCACTTTTCTTACAAATTATTTTAGTATGAACTACATTCATAAATCCACATTTCAACTGTTTCAGTATACAATCACAATGTATGTTTAATTGTTTCTTTCTTCAAATGATGGTCTGGAACCTTACAAACTGCTGAAATCAGGCTAACAAGTTTTGAGCTGCCTGAATCACTTCCCTCCTGTTCTTAAATAACGGTGCTATAGATAATGAGCTACATGTAGTATCTTCCTTTATCAGGGACATCAGCACTACCTGTCCTCTTCTTGTGTTCAGGATACAGTACTGCAATTGGTCATTAGTTCAATTAAGTGGTTTCATGCTCTACTCTGCTACATTTATGCACGCATTTTAAATAAATATTTAGAAGGTCACATATTTATTTTAAATGGATTACATTTCTCATTAAAACACAAACGGGAAGGGACTCCCTTCCTAAATCTCAGCCTAATTGCACATACAGAGCATTAGCAACCACTTTAATTCAGCCAGTCATTTATTTAAATGAATCCAATAAATTCTACTAAACCTGCTTTACTTTTCATCAGATGACACTGCAAGGGTATTTAAAACCAAAGTTGGCTCTTCATTTAACCGTGGCATTCTTCCTTTTACAATAAGGATATTTCCTTTTCTCACGACGAGTTTTCAGACACTAAGTCTTTATTCCTTTCTGCACCCAGTATGAAAGGTACCAACACCAAGAGCATCCCCACATCACACTGGATTGGGCAGATATCACACCTCTGCAGGAGCTCTCCCACCACCAACTCCTTCATCTTTTCATCACAGGACTGTTTCATAGCGAACATACACGGTTTTGGCATGACTTGAGTTCTCGCTGTTCTTTACACTCTTCCCAAAAGTGCCAGTCCCCAAACTGGGCACTATAATCCAGTGCTACCTTCCAAATGTCTATCTCAGAGAAACGGTCACTTGCCCTCTAATCAAAATTTCTCATATGAAAAATTATTACCTACAGTGATTTACAAACCTTTTAACAATCTCTTTTTAAGGCAAGGTTTTGTTTGCCAATACAGCCTGCAGTCTTTGTTCCTTGATCATTTGACATTAAGTGATATTAAGACAATTTTCTAAATTATTACTTCAAACTGGGTGCTTTATAGCTCTTTAAAATGAAACTATTTCCCTTTATTTACAACGCAGTGAATCTTATTATTTTTCCTGAAAATTTTATCAGGAAGAAGTTCTAAGTAATAATCTAGATAATTTATAAAATTGTTCTTTAACAACACACAAAAGCTGCTTACTCGAAAATTCTCCGATTAATCACTTGGCTACTGCATATTTTGCAGGTACCTATATTTCTAATTCCTTCTGTTAAACAGTTTTTAACATATTTAATATGCGGCAGGCTAGTTATTTCCTTTATGCGATATTAAATTAAGGTCCTTGATGAAATCAAAGAACATCTCGAGCAACAAGACCTGTAATATTACTCTTAAAAAGCATACAATACATTCATAGCAGTTACAAATACCTGCAGCATGTCCACTGATAGTCCACTGAACCCTTTTAAAAGTGTGGAACTCATCCTGAGTTTCTCACCCTGTTACTGAAGTAAAAGGGTGAGAAACCTCCTCTGTTTGCCCACAGCCCAAGAAAACCCAAGACACTGCTCCTGGTATCAGAGAATTTGCTGGCTATAAATACCCATTTGGCAAAAGGTAACATCTTTCTAGAAACTATCTTTTCTTAAACATGTCAAATACTGCAAGAGCCACCACTTTTGCCTCAGCCAAGTCGTCGTTTCTTTTTTGATCTTTGTCTAGCCAAAAAAAAAAAAACAAAAAACCCAAAACCCAAATCACTAGTTTGTTTGGGGATTTTTTTCCCTTTCTTTTTTCCTCCCCAAGTTCCTTCCACAGACTTTATCAGCAGGCATTGACACATTCTGCTTTAGCATATTATAGTACTCATCAAAGGAATCAATCTTCAGGAACAAGCTCAGCATCCTTTATGTTACCTGAGTATTTTAAATTAACAAGATCTCAAACATATACTAAACGTTCTTCCTGTGTGTACTTCTGAGACAAACCATCTCCGAAACATTTAACATTATTAAATATTATTAGCATTATTAAAATAATACTTTTATTTTTAAAAAAGTACATTTGTAAAGTGTTTGTTACATTTACTTTTTGTTAAAAATACTATTATTATTAAATTATTTGCTTTCCAAGCCTAAAATTATTCATTGGCATGGCATTATTCTGTATTTGTATAACTAGAAGCTAGCTGCAAACACCTACAACATCCTTTTTCCACAAAACTTATCTAATATGATAGGACCCTACTTTTTACTCAAAACAATAATTCTATCCTGAAGAATAGTGTTCTCTTTTTCTCAGAACACTTTTTTAAATGTAAACTTTTCGTAAGAGGTGCTCCTTCCACAGCATCCACAAGATGTCACCATTGTAAAAGAAACTCAACATGCTGTAACATATGAAATCCTAAGTCACAAACTATGGATTTTATTTATTGTACATCTCAGTCAATCCAGTCAAATGAATTGGTTTTGGTATGTATGTTTTTCATACTCAAAAAAAATCCCAAAATACGAAGGGATTAAAATCCTATAAAATTTCCTCAAAAAACATAGCAAGTAAGACCCTACCCTAGCCAATTGGTTTAAATCACCAAACACAAGATTAACTTGTCTGACAGCAAAGGTAGCAAGATGAATAGAAACATTTATGGTTCCAGCACTGCAAATAACCTACATAAGAGATACTGCCAGTACAGAAACTATAAAAGGAATATATAGATGCAAATACATAAATAGAACACAAGCAAGTAGCCTCCTAGAGAGCTTAAAGTGTAGTATTGTTTTGTATTTTATAAGAAAAAAGTTGTATGCAAGCCAGCTCATTTGGCACAGAATAAACAAATGAAAACTTCACAGGTTTGGTGAAAACCCAGGGAACAACTAAGCAAATTATCTTTATGTAATCTTGCTCACTGTGGGAAAGAACACAAAGCTAGTGTGCACAGAAATGCTAGAGGAAAAGAAGGTACTAACAGTGAAAGCTAGAAATCTACCTTTACTTGATACGAAAAACTTCTAATGGAGATTGCAGCACTGCAAATGAAGGCTGTGGCCTTAAAAGCACTTCCAAAGATTTGGAATTTTTTACCATTTTGTACCCAATGATCCGAAATTGCAACGAATCAATGCACAAAGAAATGGGTGATATTCTTGCAGCTAGTTCTATTCACAACCGCCTTACAGAGATTAAGCGTTCAGGATTTTTTTTTTGTGCACTACAATCATGAAAGGTTCTGGAGGACTCAGTAACAAGTCTGCACTGTTTCCATTCCGTGACCATATTGCTAACTCACTTTCCTTCTGTGGGCACACTGACCACCTTTTTAATGAACAACCTCATTAATTATTAAGAAGAGAAATGTATTAAATCTCTTGTTGTCTTCGGTCTAATAGGTGCAACAGCTAAGAGCAGTAAAAAAGTCATTTCCTCTGACATCCAAAAAGAGACAGCAATAAAACACAAGTAAAGGCAGGAAGCAATAAGAAGACGGTATTTATATTATATAATTTCTTTTAAGACAACGGCAATTTCAATGCACAGAAAAGCTAATCCAATTGAGACTTTTAACAGGAATGGTAAAGGATAGAAAGAAAAAAAATCGCAAATGTCTAGCATAATTATAGTAAGTGAATTGAACATTTAGGATCTTAAATTATTGATCTTTGTTAAGAAAAATTATTTACGGTACTGGGAATAAAACGGCAAGCGTGCTTATATTATATCCATCACTCCACAGTACATGTCCACACACACGTTCATGTTCCACTCGCAAAACAGCTTACCTTCCTTTTTCATAGAAAGACTACAAAAATAAATAGAATTAAAGACCGGGCAGTGAATATTCACTCCATGAAGCACTGAAAACATGATGTGACAATAAGAAAGGAGGGGAAGAAAATCAAATCTATACGGGTGAACTGATTCCAGTGAGGCACTGAAACAAGTTGTCCAGAGAAGTCGTAGCTGCCCCATTTCTAGGGTGCTGAAGGCCAGATTAAATGGGGCTTGGAGCAAACTGGTTCAGTGGGAGGTGTCCCTGCCCATGTCGAGGCAGGGGTGGGGGTGGAACTGGATGGGCTTTAAGGTCCTTTCTAAACCAAACCATTCTATGATTCTATGATTAAAGAAGCTAAAAGAATAGTAAATTGGGCTATGAAGTATCTTCAGAAAGAAAACAGCAAAGCTGTGGGCCTTTTACATCATTAAAGTACACACACCTAGGTCCACATGAAAACTTACCCCAGAAGTTTTTTTTTTCATTTCTATTTATTCCTTAAAGAAGCTGATACGCATACTAGACAGAATGCATGAAAAGCAGTTCTATTTTAAATATTAACTCTATCCCAAATAATAAAACCTTACCTTGCCAGCTATCATTGCACACACACAGCTTCTCACCCGTCAAATCACAGTACCCGTGATCTGGACTGCCACAGTTGGCTTTACAATACGGAATATCACAGGCTTCTCCTTTCCAATACTTGTCACATTCACAGTATACGCGGCTTGGTATGGACACGCTGGTTGTACACTTCCCATGTTCTGAGCAGTTATTCGGACAAGAATTTATTCTGAAAAAAGTATGTAAAATAAGAGAAATGACAAGCCAAGAGTTGATGACAGTGGCCTTATCTAATAGTATTCCAACAATATTTGTTAAATAAAGTACACTTCTTCCTGAAAAATTTCTACGTACTCATAAAACATCAGTTTAATTATGATTTTAAAGGTAAGTAAGTGAGCTGAAGAGGTGTTCATCCAGGCTTCTATACAAAGTCTGTGCAGCAGTGAGGATCACAAACATATTGTATGTTAGGAAGCATCAACTTTAAGCAGAGTGCAGGCCCTGCCTGGATAGACCACTGTCTAATTTTTCCTGTGTTCCTCTACAAGCACTCTCTAGTCAGTCCCTTCAAGTGCTGTTACCTTTAGAAACATCCACACTAGAAGCGACTGTGAGCAGTAACCCTTAAACTCTCCACTCCAGGCACACAGTTAAACAGTGTTTCTGAGTGGCATTGGCCCACACTATAAAACAACATCAAACATTCAAGGAGAATAAAGTTGGAAGAACTAAGCAAAAAAAGATATGAGATGGCCAATACCCTGCAACTACCATAAAGCAGCTCTTCATGTATTGAATCCTTGATAATAGGGCCACCTTAAACCTTGCCTCCTTAACTCCGCAGTCAGAGATGTAAAAAGAGGAAAAAGTCTGTGACTGCCATGGGATTTAGCATTTCTGTGATACACCCTCCTAAACACTGAGATCACAGGGAACTGAATTCAGCAAAATTATGCCAGCTGGGGCAGGCAATTCCTTGGAGATAAGGAGGGACGGAGGACATGTGGATGTAAGAGATTCCATGAACAGAAGATGGATCCAGGGCAGTACACGCCTGATGAAATCCAAAAAGGATTTGAAACATTTTTGATGACTCACAGCAAAGGGTTGGGTTGAAACTCAATAAACTTATTACAATCCCCTAATGATAACACAGACTGCTCCCTGTAGATGCGAGTGTTGGATACCATTCACAGCCTTCCTTGCTTTTACCGAAGGAAGAAAGGATTGAAAAAGTTAGCAAAGAATCATTGAAGACTGGCCTTTTGCCAAGTGTAGCTGTGGTAGGACACTCAGGAGACATGTTCTCATTTTCCAAAGACTCGGACCTTAGAGGATCGATTTCGCTGCACAGCCAAAAAAAAAAGAAAATTCCATGGCTGAGCTTTAAATGTCCTGCAGGTTTTGCCTAGTGACACACATGGCATTAAAACCTCTGATTGCATTAATTACTGCATAGCTGTGAAGAAACCCTTCCCTTGCCCTCACAGGGAGAGTGTTCTGCAGAAAGGTGAACAGTAATAAAGAGACCAGTTTAAAACTGGACATACTCCTAGTCCTTAACAAAGGATTCAAAGAGAATGAGGAAAAGTGGATTGGAGGAGTTGGAAGCAGGTTGCCCGACTCCAAAGAACACACCAAGGAACTCACAAGTTCTGCAGTAATTACTGTTTACAACCAGCGTGGCATTTTAGTCATAGACACTGTGTTTCGGCCTTCCCCAAAATAAAAGAATACAAGTGACTCATCAAGATGAAGTCAAAGATGAAGTCAAATCTGCTTTGTGTTACTAAACCAGGGAAGAAAGAGGTTAAAAAAAAGCAGAATGCAGCCATAAAGAGCCACTGTAGGAGCCTATTTTAGCATTAAGAAGCTGACTGTTGGCTCATTTAAAAAAAGAATTGTTTTTAAAGTATCCATTGCAACAAAAGAAACAGAACAACAGAATACATAAATTTTCTTGAGTTACTGACATAATGGCATTAACAACTGGCAGATTTTTCATTTCTTTGAAATATCCCAAAACATAATGTAATGACATGTAGCACGCACCACATTACCAAGCCATAAAAGAATGCAGAGCACATACACTCATTTCTTAAGAATGCCATGCCATATTGCCATTTGCTCCCAAGACAAACAAAAGTGAAATAAAAGCTTCAGGGATAACTGAAAAAATGCATCTAATTACAGTTCAGAAGTCTGCCAGGTTGCATTTTACTGATGTCAACTGACTAAAAATAAAAATACCCAGCCTTCTAGACTGCCATTTCGAACACGACATGTTCAGTGAGGTTTCCCAAACCCTGAATGGCTATTGATTATCTGGTAAATGAAGGCAAACTGCCGCAAGTTAGAGACACAATCTTTCCAATGACAATTTAACAAAGACCTCTGCCAAGAGTAAAGCTACAGTCAGAAGCACTGAGGAGTTCTAAATTAATAAGGAATATAACAAAAATATTACATGTATTTCCACATTTGAAATGCATTGCTGGCCACTACCAAAAACTGGTATTTCAGAATCTGATGGAATTGAATGAAAGGAATATCTCTGGGAAAGCTATCATATGAAGAAACAGGTCCAAAAGGAATAAGCAATCCTCTTTTTAACTAAATCATCCAGTATAAAGAGACACACATCACGTGCCACAAGCATGTCGTGAATGAGACAGAAGGTGCGTTTGACAGCTGATACATATAAGAAGGAAAAGGCTGTATCTTTAAATCTGCTGACACAGAAAAGCAGAGGAGGAAAGCACGTATATTTATATTAGATTTGGTTTCTCTGATGGCAGCCTAAAGATAAACAGTCCAGGTAAGAACTATGAAAGCAGAACGTCGGCAATATAGGGGAGAGTACCTGAAAGGTAGAGAAGAAATGGGATAAAAAACTTGTGGCTGGCACAGAACTAAAAGTAGGACTTTGGTGAAAATGCCAAAAATACATTCAGCAAGAAAGATCAAGCAACAGATGATCCTAGTTCAAGAGAAGGGAATTGATGTGACAGCAGGTATAACATCAATCCTATTCCATATGACAACTCCACGTGTTGGATAAATACTGGAAGGGATACATTCTAGTTCCATATGGTATAGCAGAAATACACTCTTGGAAGGGCTGAGCGGCTTCACTTAGAACAATATGCTTTAAAAAAAAAAAAGAAAGAAAACAAAAGAAAAAAAGATAAACAAGTCCTTTAACGAAAAGTCATCACAACCCCAGCTCTCTGGTCTTAGAAATATAATGCAAAGCATAACTCCTACACTGCTAAAATAAAAATCAACAAGTAAACATTTTCCCTGGGTTTGTCATTCTCCTAAAAGAAATGACGGGCTAATTAACAAACTAATTACTTATTGAAAATACTTACGAGTAGAAAATGTTAAATCCAGTTAAGTTATAAGCAGCATCACTAAAAAAGTGTAGCAATGCATAGCCAGATGTAGTAACTACTTCAGGAACTGTTTCATTTCCACGCACCTCAGGGACTATTAGACCACTGAAAAATAAAATAAGAATAATGCTTTTGGTCAGTAATGGGGAGGGAGGGAGAGGGGAGGGAAGAAAGAGGGAGTTAGCTGTTCTTATTGTTAATTATATAGACAAGAAAACACATACATTTCATTTTCAAACTTCTTTTTTAAAAGAAAAATAAAATAAAATTCATGTAAAACTTGTCCGTATCTCTGCAAGATAAAATAGACTTTCCCATGAAAACAAAACAAAAAACCTCCTCTCACACAGTAATGCAAAATTTCACATCAGATTGTTCTGAGGGTGCATGCACTACCAGTATCATTTATAAAACATATTTTAACTTTGAAATATAAAAAATCCTTCAGACAGGTGCTTAACACTCACTGCTACTTAACAAATTAAAGCCTCTAATGTTATTTCACACCCCTCCGTGCCTGCAAACTAAAAATGAACATATATGACTATTTGGACTAAAATCTAATAAATACACTCACCTAAATACAGCTATTAAAGGTGCATATATTGAATCTCCATCATATACATACATATGGTCCCAACTACATTCTGTGGCAAAGTGATTAAATCTTAATCTTAGTATTGCATTTGGGCTGGAAAAGAAAAAAAGAGCATTGATGTAAAACATCATTTATTGAAGTATTGAGCTTCTAAAAGGAAGAGCTTACAAAAACAAAAGTGATCATGCCAGCATAACTATTAAAACATTTAGTGTGCTAAGTAAACATTGAAGAGTGTTAAATAACAACATTCAAGGCAAGAAAATTTATCACTTCATCTTGGAAAACTTTAAAAATAACATTTTCAATCTGTGTCAAATAATCCCAAAAGTTAATAAGAGACTTAAGTCAACCAGGTTTTACCAGTATTCAGAACCACAAGTTTAGAGCACTTAAAATATTCCATTTCAATACAGCAGCTTTACTTTACAAAGTCAGGACTATGAGGTTAAAAGAGTCTTTGAAGACAAAAATCACCTACCCACACACCCTCATTTCAGTGTAGTACTGATTATTGAAAATAACAGTCTTAAAACACCAATTTAAAATGGCAAGCAAGATTCATCTAAGATTCCCCCCCATCCAACACCTTGGAGATAGATTTCACCAGGTTTTGGTAGAGATCTAGATGGGGACCATACTATTTCTAAAATTGGAATTTTCTCAGATGACAACATTAGCAGACTCCTAAATAAATTCCATGCTACATACTGATGAGACTCTTCTATTGAATTTTATTTCTCCACCCCCTACTAACAGGCTCGAATGCAATTTGTCAGTGTGGAAAACATATGGAGTTTTACTTTGTAAGAGACCACTAGGAAAGAGCTCTTTGTTCATTTTTTAAGTTGGTGTATTTTATACACACGTGACTTCCTTGTGTGATGACGTTTTGCACCATGTTATTGGGTTGCACTACCCTTCCACATACTGTGCACCACATTGTTTCCCCCCAGCTAAGCTCTCTACTGCCTCCTGCAAAGAGGAGGAACCCAGTGAATACCAACTTCAAAGCAGAGTTTGCATGCAGTCCCGAGGCATGTTTCCACTTCAATGCAGAGCAAACATTCCTGAGCCAGCCTGGGTAAAAAGCGAAGCCTAGCTATGTCAGAGCTACAGCCTAGTCAACAAGATATTGAAGTTTATACTGAAATGATTTTGCAAACCACCCGCAACGTTATTGCTGTTGTGTTTAAATTACTGTCTGCATATAAGCAGACCAAAATCAGACCAGATATATCATTACTGATGGCCGTAGCGGAGCAGAGATTACTACAACGTGGAAACACAGAAGGAGATAATTTTCTTCAAGAATATTAGTAGAACTTGGACATAGCAAAATTCTCCAGCAAAATCCTGACCCGAGGGGAAAAAAAATCCCACTGAAACGTAACAAATCTGTGCCTTTAACAGCCATTATTTCTGTGTGCACATCTGTTTCTTAAAAAAATTAGCAACAGGCATGAGCCATCTCAACTGTATAAACTGTGGGCACAACATTATTTTAAAATTAAGTACATGAGAACACTAGAATGCAAAGGAAAATACGTCACAGAAGCACTAATAGCTGAGCAAAGTATGACTGAATAATTACCATGAGGCTGAAAGCATTCCGTACTCTAAGCCGTTCCTGATTTATCATTGTTATAAGTTAAGTAAGTAAGATAATAGGTTAAATAATAGGATTCTGTAACTGCATTTGGAACTTATGTAAAGGTATTCAAACAGGCAATAAATTTATCACAGGATTTTGGGAGATTGCAGCACTGGCCAAATTCCAGTGACAGCCTAACTTTTCCAGCAAGTTGAATGGGAATGGAATTTGGCCAACTCTGAGCAACCCTGAAAATCTTGCTTCAACTTTCTATTTATTTTTTTAGTCTTCCTAACATTTAAACAAAAACAAACAACAAAAATGAACCAAACAAATAAAAAACCCCAAACTCTATATTGCGTCCAGATGCAGTTTCTACCTCAGTCATTCTTCAGGTCTCTAGCACATACAATACCAAACTGTCAGAAAATTTAAGCAATAAAAAAAAAAAATAAATACTTACTATCCTTCAATTAACCATGTACATTTAGTTTTATACTTATAATTTATTGGTCCATCTGTTAAATATCCAGAAGGTTCTGTTAACCTACAAGAGAAAAAACAGTGCTATAATAAACCAGAGACAACACACCATAACACATATCATCAACATGCCAAAAGATAATTTCTAGATGGAAGGAAAATTAAGGGTGGAGGAAAGAGTCAGATCTCTCATCATATTTCTGGTCACAGTTCTTTCGCTCATAAAAAATAGAATTCTGATTATTCTATGTCATTGATTTGCTTTCTCCCCCTAGGCAACCACAAGACTTCTAATTTTTCTATTTCAGTAGCAAGCAAATACTCCACATAATTTAAATTAACCTTCACAGAAAATGGATCCAGGACAACGTAAAGGGGTTTTGTTTAAGAGTATTTTGATTTGCTTTGCTTCTTTCCTTTGCCATTGCCGTACATCTTACTTCTACAATTAGACTACAGCAGCAGAGGGAAAACTGTTCCAGATCAAAAGAAATTAAGGCATAAATTATAAACTTAAATAAGCATAACTGCCAACCCATCCCCCTTTTACTACTGGTAAGACATGGGAAAGGAGAAAACTGGACTACACAGAAACTAGATAAAATGCATACGAACAGCTCTAAAAGGTCACAGCAAAACACCAATGCAGCCCCCTACCCTGTTTCTGACAGTGGCCTATACTGGAACATCCAGGAATGAATTTAAATCCCTATAGATACTCCCCACAGCATTACACCAACGACTGGCAGCTCAGGGACATTCTTGGCCAGAAGTTGTGCCTTCATATGGGTTTTGGGTATATGTTTCGCTGAGGAGTTAGCCCATATAAACAAATGTAAACTTGCAGCATCTAGAATGCCCTGCAGGAATGATTTCCAGACATACATGAAGAGACATCCCAACTGTTTTTGTCCTGAGTCTGCCTCTTGGCAATCTCATCTAACATTCTTAGATCTGGTACTGGATGAGATAATGAACAACAGTACCTTATTCATATGCACTATCCCTCTCAAAAAGTAATGATCTGTGTTGTTTCCCTCCCTTACCTCCCCATCCCTCCTCCAACCTGAGAAATAATCCTTGCTCACTGCCCTTAGTCTTTTCTATATGCCTATACCCTTTCTGAGACACAGAGTTCAGCATATTGTATTCAAAATGTAAGTGAACCATGAATCAGTACAGTAGCAAAGTAATGATTTCCACTTAGTTCTCTATTCCCATCTTGACATTTTTATTTGCTCTTTCAACAACTATGTTGACATTTTAAACAAAACTAGCTGCTATAACTTTTTCTGAGTGATAATAGATAGTTCGAGACTCATTACATATAGAAATTCATTTAATATAGAAATAGAGCCTTTTTTCTTCTGTTCATATATATTACTTCACATTAATCTATACAGAGTGATAAAACAGTAGATGAAATTCAATAATCTTTTAACGTAGAAGCTTTCGGGAAAGAGAAAGAGTAGCTTCAGCACACCGGTTCACTAGGTTACCCCCTTTTCTGCATCCCTTATGATTATGTTCTATACCTCAGGCCCCAACACGCATCTCTAGTGGGAAAACTGACCATTCTACCCTTCAAAATGTTACAGCAATGATAATAAATATAAATACACACTCAGAAGCATTCATGTCTTTCACTAATAGCGTGGAAAGATAATCATTAGGAATAAGTATCACTGAATAAAAAAAAAGCAATTCGGTTTTTCTGTGTTGTTTCAGTTTTTTTAATAAATCAATAGAATAGATCTAAGCCCAGAGGCAACACTGAATAAATGGACCAAGTCACAGCTACATTTTCTCACTTGGAGCACAGATGAACAGGAATTCAGTATCTCCTATCTTACTACCTTTGAAGCCATTTACACCAATTTTAAAAACATTCACCACCACATCTACTGCAAATCATTTACCTTCGAGCTCATGTCAAACACTAATTGCATACTTATTAACAGAGGTCTGTAATTCCAAACATAAAACTATAAACATGTCAAAGGAAATAAAAACAAGGGAGCCAGGAAAAAGAATTTATGAGATGAGGTGCATGCAAACTGTTAGGTATTTAAACAAGTTAGGGAACTGGGATTGTTTAGTCTGGAGGAGGCTGAGGGGACGCTTCATCTGTTTCTGCAGCTCCTTGAAGAGTTTGTAGCAAAGTGGGTGCTGGTCTCACCTCCCAAGTAACAAGCGATAGGATGAGAGGAAACAGCCTCAAGTTGCACCAGGGAAGATTCAGATTTGATATTAGGAATAATTTTTTCACAGAAAAAGTGGTGAAGCCTTGGAACAGGCTGGCCAGGGCAGTGGTGGAGTCTCAATCCCTAGAGGGATTCAAAAAGCAATTAGATTTGGCACTTCAGGACATGAGTTAGTAGGCACAGTGGTTTTGGGCTGACAGTTGGACCTGATGATCTTAAGAGGTCTTAATGATTCTATGATTCTATAAGTTCCTTCACCTATCATGTAAGAACTAGCAGCAGTTTGCTAGGCAAACAGTACGCCATTCTGGTCCAATCACTGATGGTTTAAAGGAAGATCTTTACCCACTCTTTCCTTTTGATGAAATGGGACAAAGCTCTCAAATGCGAGCGGCTGTCCAAATAATTGTAATTCAAAATAGTTTCAAGGCATAAAAGCGGCATCGATAACATATTGTATGTTTCTGAATAAGAAGAAAAGCAAACAAACAGCTGGTAACATGAGCAATAGACTGGAAGGACAAAAGAAACCAAAACAAACCACCACCATGAATTTCAGTCAGCTGACAGCTGAGAGAAAATTTCCCTAATAAAACTCAACATGTGGAGCTGGTCTGAAAGCTGCAGTACAGTGCTCCCCAAAAGTGATGGCTCCTGGTCAGTGCTATACATATGCTGCTGTAGCTCATAAGCAAAGCAGTGAACACTGAGGCCCAGCTGGAAACTCCCACTGCTCCCTTCCTCCACACCGGAGAAGACACAGCCCTGGGAAAGGCTCGCCATGCTCCTGCCAGCTGTGCTCCTGTGGATCAGAGCCTGGCCACAGAAAACTTGTGCTTGAAAACTGAAAGAGACATGTGCAGCTCAAGTTTACAATATTTCTTATTGCTGAGAAATATCAAATTTACCTAAAAGGTATACGTTCATGTTTGGCCTGGACAGGCGCATGGTCTCCTGGCTGGAAAACTGGTTGGCTGGCCGGGCCCAGAGAGTGGTGGGAAATGGTGTGAAATCCAGCTGGAGGCCAGTGACAAGTGGGGTTCCCCAGGGCTCAGTGCTGGGTCCAGCCCTGTTCAATGTCTTCATCAATGACCTGGATGAAGGCATCGAGTGCACCCTTAGCAAGTTTGCAGATGACACTAAGCTGGGTGGAAGTGTCTATCTGCTGGAGGGTCGGGAGGCTCTGCAAAGGGATCTGAACAGGCTGGACTGCTGGGCAGAGTCCAATGGCATGAGGGTTAACAAGGCCAAATGCCAGGTCCTGCACTTGGGGCACAACAATCCTGTGCAGCTACAGACTAGGAGAAGTCTGTCTAGAAAGCTGCCTGGAGGAGAGGGACCTGGGGGTGTTGGTTGGCAGCAACTGAACATGAGCCAGCAGTGGCCCAGGTGGCCAAGAAGGCCAATGGCATCTTGGCTTGTATCAGAAACGGTGTGACTAGCAGGTCCAGGGAGGTTATTCTCCCTCTGGACTCGGCACTGGTGAGACCGCTCCTCGAATCCTGTGTTCAGTTCTGGGCCCCTCACCACAAGAAGGATGTTGAGGCTCTGGAGCGAGTCCAGAGAAGAGCAACAAAGCTGGTGAGGGGGCTGGAGAACAGGCCTTATGAGGAACGGCTGAGAGAGCTGGGATTGTTTAGC
Source organism: Phaenicophaeus curvirostris (assembly GCF_032191515.1). Taxonomy (NCBI): domain Eukaryota; kingdom Metazoa; phylum Chordata; class Aves; order Cuculiformes; family Cuculidae; genus Phaenicophaeus; species Phaenicophaeus curvirostris. The sequence continues at coordinate 8,613,971 of NC_091400.1, read as the reverse complement.
CTGGAGAAGAGGAGGCTGAGGGGAGACCTCATTGCTTCTTTACAACTACCTGAAAGGAGGTTGTAGAGAGGAGGGTGCTGGCCTCTTCTCCCAAGTGACGGGGGACAGGACAAGAGGGAATGGCCTCAAGCTCTGCCAGGGGAGATTTAGGCTAGACATCAGGAAAAAATTCTTCACAGAAAGGGTCATTGGGCACTGGAACAGGCTGCCCAGGGAGGTGGTTGAGTCACCTTCCCTGGAGGTGTTTAAGGCATGGGTGGATGAGGTGCTAAGGGGCATGGTTTAGTGTTTGATTGGAATGGTTGGACTCAATGATCCGGTGGGTCTCTTCCAACCTGGTTATTCTATGATTCTATATGCACAAGAAATATTTTTTTTCTGGTTTAATTCTGGCTTCTTTACACATTAAATACATCATTTGGACAATGCTGAACATAATATCAGTTTATAACTTAGTGGTCTAAGTCACGCATCACTGATTTTAAAATGATGCTTGGCCCCTAGGAAAACCTAACAGTCAAGCTGACTCCAGAAGCAGATCCCATGTTTGAGTGTGGGCTAGACTGAAGACATGTTTTTTTTTAAAAAAAAACCCAAAACACAAAGGTAGTGATGTCTAAAAATCCTATCAAAATAATTTTTGTTCTGTCACATGGTTCATACACAGATGTAAAGTCTCGTATAGCAAGCCACAGAATATTTTGCTGCAAGAAGTGTGAAATAACAGAAGTATTCATTTGCAGTCACAGCCATCACCACCGTAGTAGCTCTAAGTCACCTCCACTGCATTATACAAGAGTTTTTTCTTAGATCAGCCCTTTGGCACTAGTAAAGTGCAACTGACTTACCTTTTCACCCAGGCTGATAATATTTTGATAAATACATTTTTTACAGAAAAGTAGATGGCTTTTGAAGTAGCTATCGCACTTTGCTGGAAAAAGCAGAGAACAAATAAGAGCATGACATGACTTTGTAATCATGGTCATGGAAACCTGTAAGATAAAGGGGTTGCTCTATTTAAAATACATAGCAAGACAGAGGGGTAGTGCTTTAGAAGTCACTTGAGTCATATCAAGAACTTCTCTGTATCATTTTTTCTTTCTGAACACTATCAAACCCCATAAAAAAATTAACACATAGTTAAGCAGCACTACTTCCACGTAACATGTTATCAAATCAAGGCCAATACGAGGTATTTGTGGGAATAGTTTTACTCTGTGACTCACAGTGATCCTGTCAAACAATCAAAATCCAGATGAGCCAACATGACTAAACACTCTGACAGAGAAGTCAGAGAAGTGGAATAGCCAGAACGATGCCCACACACCGCATCCCACTCCTTGCTCATTGCTGAAAAAGCTTCATGGATGAGGGGACAGACAGAACAACTTGTGTGGCCTGCTTGGGCACCACACTGCATTTAGACTCTAGGTATCTAAACAGAACACACAGGGGAGCAGCTGAAGTTGTACACCATAATTTTAAGTTCCATGCCAGCTTTCATAAACACAGCAATAGTATTTTAGTTGGAAGGGTTATAAGCAAACCCATAAAGAATTAGAGGTGCATGCCAAGAGAACATTTCTCTTCTCTGTATACTGTAAAACAGAACTACTGAAATACAGAAAGAAGTCAGGATGCTGCACAGCCGAGCTGAAGACAATCAGAAGTGTCAGTGACAGATTCATCACCCACCAAGCTAATCAGTCAGTAACAGCTTACATAAGAGATACAGGGCACTGGAAGTTGTTTCATCGAGTAGACACACACACACCAGAAACTCAAGGGCTAAAGGCTGAAGTCAACACGCTAAAACATGCAACAATGGGATATCTGTATTCTCTGGAATACTACCACTGTTAAAAAACAATGGCAAATATAATTGTTTTGGAATTTACAGGGATAACATTTATGCCTACCACTGCAGAGACTTTAAATCAAGACTGATGCATTTCAAGTAAAAAAAAAAAAAAAAAGTATGTTCTAGTTCAGTCAGAAATCATTGGTCCAGACTGAAGGAGAAGTCAGATGAAATGTATGGCCTGCAATACACAAGACAAAGCGGGTTATTAAAATGGCCCTTCCTCGCTGTAACATTTATAGATCTGGAAAAAATGCAGTCCTGTCATTTCCTGTAAAAGAAAAGTGTCGTCAGATCTTTCAGAAAAGGGCACTAATTTAAACCAGAGAAGTCATTGGGTATTTTCTGTCATCGGCAGACCAGGAACATCCACAAAAGCGCTGGTAGATGGACAGAGAGAGGTCTGATTTACAGTACAGGTACACTAAGAGAAACAAAACATATGGCATAATTCATAATATTACAGATATGCACTGATAAATAAAAGGGCTTATGAAGAGGTTTATTTATCTCTATATTCCTTAGTATCACATTTCTACTCAGAATTTTATGAAATAATGGATTAGTTTGCAATTCCTACTTCATATGTACCTGAATATAAGATACAGAGTATATTTGCTATATGGATTCATCTCAGTATGAGTATTTCTGTGCCAGTCAGGGACTATTCTCTTCAATGTTGTACAATTTCATTCCATCGCTTTTTCATCTTACATGAAAATTTGTTTTATTAAAAAAAAATCAATAACTATGCCTCAAAGGTATAAGATCAAATCCTTCATAAATACAAGTAGGGACAATCTTTCTAGCTTGAGAGCTTGTACCTAACCTTTAGAGCAGGGAAGGAGGCACTTCACGTATCGCAGATGTGATCAGCTGGACGGGTTAAGAAAGAAGGGGGCAGGAGGGAAATTGGACCACCTTACAGAACAAACCAGAATCACTGAGCACTATCAGAAAGAAATACAGGTGAGATTGAGGCCATTTCTCATACCAAAATTCTAAGTGACAGAATAAGAAAAGGTTTTAATATTTTTTTCAAAGGAATATCTGAAAAACAACATGTTCTGAAAAATCTGCAAAGCCAGATTTTTATTTGCCAGGCATAAGGCATTTGAAATAAGAATTTCAAAACAGAAATTCTAGGAATTTGCATTTGATTTTCCTGCATGTTTAGATTTATTGTAGAACTTTGCTGTAGATCTTTTTCCCCCTCAGTATATATTAAAACAGAATAAACTAATCATGTGGAATAAATATTGAATATTGAATACATTAAGAAAATATTTGTATATGCCAATCACACTCCTATATTTGTTACACACTGCTTTGCATTAATAGAGGAATGTATATTTAGAAACAGCAAGGACACTCGTAACTCTTCACATGCCAACTAATTCAAAGTAGGCTCTTAAACAGGCTCCACTTTATTGACTGACAAAGTAACAATTTCTTTTGTAAAATGTCCCTGCTGCTTAATTTTCTCCCTCTAAACAAAACCAGGCTCCAAAATAATCAAAAAATCCCAGAAAAGTAAAATGAAGACTACAATATAATATTTTTTCCTCATAAGAATATATATTCTGTATTGCAAGAAGCTTAATGCTTCTATGTGGCACAAATCCATGAGGTTTAGGTTTTGAAGAACTCGTTTTTTCTTAAACTTAGCAGGCAAATAATCTTTGATTTGTGCAAAACCTTAAATTAAGGTTTAACTCCAACAGGTGTTTTGCTTCCTCATTTACTGTTTTTGAAAATGACTGTTATTCTATAGCACAGTTTTGTAATAGTTCCCAAAACAACTCAATTAATAGTCAGTAGAGGTAGGAGTTCCTTTCAAAGCACAAATTTCCATGGCATCTGACTTAAGCACTGGTGTTTCACTTACAAAAATGTTTCCAAAATATCTGTTCCCTTCCTTAGGGTGCATAATACTACAGAAATTCATAGAACAGAGACCATGACTGAGAGACTTAAAAGGGGATCTATAAAGAGGCTAGAAATAAGCAAATAGGTAATTCCTTTCCTCTGTCTGCTGACCTTTTACAAACATCTACCTTCAGGCTGTTCTTCTCCAAATTAAGCAATTTAATCTAGGATTCTGCATGCATCATTTTCTAGACTCCCCTCATCTAGAACTTCTCAAGTTCATCTGCATCTCAAAATGGTACCCACTATTCCAGCTGTAGTCTGAGCATAGCAACCAGAGAAAAAAAGAACTATTTAACGCCCTTAATGTCACCAGTTCTCTTGAATGTAAGTAGCAGAATAATTGCCTTTATGCATGCTGATTTGTATACAACCTGTAATTCCCTGTGACTGCTAACTTCCTTCACAGAAGGAACTAAACACTATTACTCTAGTTCATCTTACTGGGGTTAATTATACCCACTGACATGTAGAAATTTGACTCCAGCTCTGTCAGTATGACTGCTTTTTAGGTCTTATTATATGGAATCAATGCAGCTTGCATGATCTGGAACTTAATGCACGGAAATTTTCATTTATAATCGCTATCTCAGCAGGAAAATCTATTTTTGTTTCTGTGACACAAGCATACACTAAAAAGATGGTAACTCCTGGCCACACTGCCTAGTGAGAAAACCAACTGAAAATCAATAGACTCCACAAGAAAAGATGAAATTCCATTTGTGTATATTTATCATAAAGTTCTTAAAAGAACTACATTTTCCATAACAGCAATTTTGCTATTACTCAAACAAATTAACAGTTTTTGAATTGTTATTCATATCCATTAGTCATTCACCTTATAAAGCAATAACATGAAGTCAGTACTAACAAAAATTAATACTCAAGTGCAAATATGTAGAAGGTCCCCATTGTGACAGCTGCATTTATTTTGTATCCTACAATGTAAGTCATTCAACCAACTACAACTCAGTACTATTTTCTGCATTGGTTAAAACAAGGCAGTTACCAGACATCAGCACTGTGAATTAGACGCAAACACACAAAGATTTCCTCTTCCTCACAGTCCCAGTGTTAACTCCAGGGGAAAATATTCATGGGCATATAGGAGAGAGTTTTGTAATTCTTCTGTATGTAAAGAAATTTCCTGTTAGTTTCCAGCAGTAGTAAATGTCAAAATGCTCTATTTTAAGGTTTTTTGACAAAATGAGTAATGACTTTGGATGAACAGAGGCCAAGAGATGAGGTGAAGAGCAGGCACCGTAATCTCTTTCCCTGCACAAATGTTTGGTTATTTTCATTTAACAGCTTGATATATAAATGGAATAAATAACACTACTAAAAGTGCAGCAGTTTTTGAAAAAACCCTGGCTTTTTCAAGCGCAGGTCTTGAAAAAGCCAAGGTGGCTTCTATGTTTAGATTGTTCTTAGGAGTACATACATATTTTCTTTAAAATATCTGAGTATAAGCTATAACTATCTAAAAAACCAACCCAAATGCTGATTGCTTATATCTAAGCAAAGAACACCACCATTTTCTCTAGTGGTATCAAATATTTGGGGTTTTTTATAACTGCATAAATGAACCCAGATTTTTGAAAGAAAGACAGCAAAACCTAATGAAATTGGGTCTGCCAAGACACTAATACAGTATGAGAGAGAATGTCAGAGTGCAGCTGGCATGATAAATGCTTCAGGAAGCTGACTGAAGAGAAGTAGCAAGGAAAAACAGATCAGCACTCAGAAATCTGTTATTCATTGCATTCTTAGCCTTCAGTGGATACTTAGTCTTTTTGAAGAGCAATATTCACGTAACATAATTAGAAGAAAACAACATAAAAAGATTTTGAGCAAATTTCTTGCATTATCTTTGGAAAAACTGCTCCTCACCTATCGCTATCATTGTGCTACTATTCCTCCTGTAATAAACATAGTATATATCCATCAGGAAATACTTTTTTTTAATACGACTTCAAAAGCACCCAATTCTGTATCTGCGAGATAAAAAAACCCCAAGATTTTTACAGATTACAGCTTAATTGTTTAATACAGGTACCCAAGTACATAGTTTACTGAAAAATTTGACCTGTTTTCCTGAGGTATAACCTGTAGCCAGAAAATACTTTCTAAATGCAATCCTTTTAATTTGGGGGAAAAGGGAGGAGGGCTGTTAATGCTACACATTGAGAAACCTAAACTATTAAATACTCTACCCTCCTCAATCATTTAGTTATTATAAACAACTAGAAAAGTTTTTAGGCTATCTGTTTAATTTTACAGATAGATTTACATGTAATATTTACCAAGAGTTTCTATAAATTGAGTGGAATTAAGTCAATCTACAGAGTTTATGGTTGAACTGCATACTTCCTGCAGAACTGCTACACCAATTAACAGTTCAAATCTTGCCAATATTTTCCAGGTTGCAGTGGTCTTCGTCTCAACTCTGAAATCAGTGCCGTTTAAAAGATACTGCAAATAGCACAACATCCTCCACTGACCTGGAAAAAACTTCACGAAATGTAGCTTCATCGCTCTTATCTGGAATAAAACACACCTTTGGTATTTCCTATTTTAACATCACAGTTGGACAAAATCATACGAGACAGACGTCTACTGCATTAGAAATACCCAGGCTAGTTCACAGATGTCATCCAAAATTCTGCCTATAAATAGGCCTGTCACTATGCTTAAAATTAAGAATTGATAGAAAGTCAAGTAGGCATTTGATACAAACACAAGACATCATGTATTTCCCTGTACTACCTTCTCACTTAATTATAGCTGCAAATGCCACTTTAGCCATAAATTCCAGAAGGTTAAAAAGCTGTATAAAAATAATTTCTGTCTTGAACAACAGTCGGACCATCAACCTGATGCACTGACTGAACCTGCACTCAATTTCCTGTCAGGCTTATTCATTTTCTCAGGAAAAAAAAAAACAAAACAAAAAAAAAAATAAGGTTCGAAATATTCAAAATTGACCGTTCAGTCTCAATTCAGAAGAATATCAACAGCAGACCCAAAGCTTCCTCATGTATCCATCCGGATGGCTACTATTAGAAGTAAATAGGAATTACAAAAGAATCTGTCGAGAAGCAAGAACACACCTCATTGCTCTAACATTTTAGCATTCGCTTCAGCCAAAAACTATTTTTATTGGCAAATGTTGCCAAAAGAATGAAGCAATAAATAACTTCAGGAAAAAAAAAACCTCACTCCACCAGACTGAAGCATTCCTATTACTATTTTCCTAGCATATTAATATTGTTATTATTTCATTTAGAAAAGTCCTGGACCTGAACAGATGACGTTACTTTCAGATTACCCAGAAATAATGCATTATCCTCATGTTAGCCCTAGTGTTTAAGAAAAAAGCATCTATAATTTAGGGCTTTTTAACTGCTAGAGCTCTTTTCTCTTTATTTTCTTCAAAGCAGCCCTCCATTTCCAAAAGCAACTTGGTTAACTGTATTTTCAAATATTCTTAACATTATTTTGTTAACAACTTTTACTTCACCTCTGCTGTCTAAAATAGATTTCAATCAAGTAGGTTCTGCATTGAAGTAAGATTGTCTACATGTCTTGCTTTAATCACAAGATTAATGTGAGTGAAGGATAGTTACTTACAAATTTTTATGTATTTGTATACAAACATATATATACACACACACATTGAGCTGTATAAATATACTTTATAAGATTCCTATAATTAATCAAACATGCTACAGTACCTTAAAATGTGGGGCACAAAGCAGACTGAGGTGGTTGGCACAAAGGTAATAACACACTGTGCCAATTTTTCACTGTACTCCACTATAAATCTCATTTCCACTTGTAACCTAGTTCAGGGTTTTATCTTAAGCTTCCCAAGGTAACAGTCAAATGCCCCAAATGCAGCACGTCACCTACTCCAAAAATTCTCATTGTCTATTTAAGGTAAGATTCTAAAACACCTGGGCTCAACAAGAAACAGTTGTTTTTATTTTTCATTTTGATTAACTCACACCTGACCATCAAATTCTACAGCTGTTAAGGATTAAGTTCTCTGGCAGGAAACCCTCAGCTCCTATAAGGCTGCAAGCACCAGCTCCCACTCCCTGTATTAATTCTAAAATTACCCTAGTGCGGTAAACTTTGACACACACTCCAAAGAAAATCAAAAACAAAGACATGAAGTATCTCTTAGGATCCATCCCTATGACTACACTTAACAGAAGTTCATTTCTTTTTATATTATTTACAGTTTGTATGCTTTTCAACACTTCTTTTTAATTCAGCATCCTCATTCCATTTTGCTTTATATAAGTAAAAGGCAATGCCTTCCTCCTCTCTTCCACCTCCCATCAGCACACAGGCTGCTTCACAAGAGACTTCCAGCCTCTAAACTCAACCTCAGACAGTACAAATGTTGACTTAAGGAGCGATAATAGTTCTTTTGGTAACTTAATTGATTAACAAATTCAAAGGGCGTGTTGCTGACTAAGTTGCAAGTGCTGTCTTTTGTATACTTATATAAATAATCACTTACTTTGACTTCTGTGGCTTTAGCACCTATCAGGACGTTACACGTTTGCCTGAAATAGAAAGCATATCCCTCTTTTTTCTGTAAAGAACTGGAATAACACTATCTCTGGGGTATTACAAGGCATTCCTGTTCAGGGATACAAAAGATTAGTAATAAGATGGCATCATTTTAGAACACATAATTTGCAGTAGGTGTCACTTCACTCACATTTTCCACTTGACTTTTTAATTTATAGGCAAGTCAAAACACTGTTAGCAACTTCTAATACTCCCTTCTAGAAGTGGATGAAGAGGTATCAGAAAGCAAAGACTACAGTATTGTGAGCCCTAACTATTCCAGTTACCAGTTTCACAAAACCAAAGATTTCTCACATTGGCAGAGGGGTCTGGGTTCTTTTTTTTTTTTTTTTTGTTTTGGGGTTTATTGGGAGGGAGGTGGAGGATCTCTTTAGCCCATAATTTGTTCTGTATTCAAATGCAAAACCTCCAGAATTAATGAAATACTTGAGTGTAAAATTACAAACAGAATTTGCTAGCAATTTTAGCTTTGCACGCATAGGCTCTCAACTGAAAAGAAACACCAAAAACAATTTGCAGATAGCGATGAGAAATGTTAGAAGACAGGCACAAAAAGAACTGTGTATTATATCCATCAGTTACTGAGCTAAATACAACTTCCCATATACTGAACGGTTAACAGAAGACCTGCTAAGTGTCATGATTCTTCAACTCCAAAGTTGGTGTGTGAAATATCCTGATAACTTCAAAACTACACAAGTCTTAGACCCTTCTGAAATAACTCTTAGTCCATATTACACAACTTCAGGTGATTTTGTCTGGCTTTTGGGAGAAGGTATTGCTGCGATTTTTACCATCCACAGAAACATAAAAGAGTACAATACAAAAACTAGCTGTGCTATTTAATTGATAATATTTTCTCTCAGCTTTTTTCTTTTTTTTTTTTTTTTGGCAAAGAAGTACAAAATAGTGAAAAACTACCAAAAAAAAAAGCAAACTTAATAGAAATCTCTGAAAGTTGGCATATACATTTTCAAGAGCTCTACACCGAAAGAGAAACACCCAGGAGAATGAACAGGTTGCATCCTGCAAACTGACCCACATATGTGCATCTCTGTCATTCTAATGAGAAAACTCAACTGAGATCGCACGTTATTCCATTTGTAGACTCTTACCCTGGCTTAGGATGTGAATGATGCATCATATTAGTACAATTATGAAAGATACAGTGCTGAATTGTTTCAATGTAACACTCCATGGATTTATTCACCACACAGGAAATTAACAAAAAAAAACCCTTCAGTTTAGAATTTCTTTCAGCTAAGCAAAGCAGAAAAAATATAGCAGAAAACTTTGTTCCTTCAAATCCTTTCTTAATAAGGACTTTGCAAATTCAATGAGCAAAATCATAGAAGTTTCTGCTGAGATTTCCAAACCCCTTCTGCTCTGGCAGTCAAGGCACTGATCAATATCAACCAGTTGCTCAAAAGACATAGCTGGAGCTTGGAACAGGAATAAAGGACGTATGTGAATTTCTCACTGGGGCTGTTGGCCCCAGTCTCCCACAAAAGGGGACTACAGGTCAGGAGAATATCTCTTGGAATGCCTCGCTCGCCTTTTAATGGGTTACAACAGTAAAATTCATACCTATAAGACCAGAGGTCTTATGAGTCTATTCATGCTTTCCTGACTGGGATATAGCACAGCACGTGGGACACGCAGCCAGTCAGTCTTGTCTTATCTGTGAGAGGATACAGAAAGCGTGGGACTATCTTTCATGAGCAAAAATTCTAAGGATTGCTTCTAGGATAACAGGCTGCACCCACATCCCTCTGGGAAACCAATGATCTAACTTCTGCTATGAAATGCTCTCAGAGCTGCTGCTGAACTGAGCTCACACAGTTCAATCACAAAGCAGGGTAGATAAGAAACACTTGTCAAGACAGTATAAACAAACTATACACAGCATAGTGCCCAAAAGCCAGCAAGAATCAACGAAGCTGCACACTGGGGTCTAAAGCCACTAAATTACGCTGTTGGAAACAAGTAGAGGAAAAGAAATGAGAAGGCAAGCAATCACTCTGAAATAGGGTCAGAAAAAAGCAGCGATCCTGAGGCTTAGAGAAGAAGTGATGATTTGGGCAGCAAAATGCACTAGAGCAGAGAATTGCTTCAATACAACTGAATGGTTAGGGAGCATGAAAAGGATGGGTCAGTGCTGTCCCTTCTGAACTCCATGAATCCTATGCCAGAGGAGAAGCACCAGCAGTGCACCCTCCATGGGTCATGCTGTGGGAGAAGCTTCCCCAGCTCTCAGCAACTGTAGACTGAAACAGAATCATTCCAAAGAGGTACTTCTATTATTTAAGATACCGAGTTACAAGCATGCCATCAAGTATGCCTGTCAGCATTCAACTGCTTTAACTGTCACTTAGTGGTCTTTTGCAATGTACCAAACAAGAAAGCTAAATTGTCCTAGTCACCTCATCCAACAAGTCATCTTACAGTTAAGCGCAGAGTAAATTTCCTGGCATTGATGGAATTTCTACAAAAGGGCCTTTGAAGGATACATCAGAAAGAATAATCCATTGCTTTGCTTGATTTGCTTAAGCAAAACTGGAATACAAAGCAATTCAGAAAGAAGTGCACTGGTTTGCATAAAAGAGACATCCGAAAGGGAAGTATTTAGCTGAAGAAAGATTATTAGTGCATCAAGGATGACATCTGAAACCAATCCTATTTAAATAAAACCAACTTTCCTTGCCTACATGACGTTATTTGCTCTACTAAATGGTTTCTTGAGTACCTTTCCAGTCCTCTGTTCCAAACAACAGGCATGCACTGACATGACCAGTACCTTCTAGTAACAAGTGATAAAATGAGAGTAAGTGGCCTCAAGTTGTGCAAGTGAAGGTTTAGATTGGATATTAGGCAACATTTCTTTACTGAAGCAGTTGAGAAGCATTGGAATACACTGCCCAGAGCAGTGATTGAGTTACCCTTCCTGGAAGCATTCAAAAAACATGTAGACATGGCACTTCGGGACATGGTTTAGTAGGGATGGTGGTGTTGGGGTGATGATTAAAACACCATGATTTTAGAGATGTTTTCCTACCTTAATGATTCTACAATTCTATCATGAATAATTCAATTCTAACAAACATATTTTGTTTGTTTGTTTTTAATTGGGAGTAAAGATAATTTGGTTTTAAATGTTTTGGATTCTTGGGTTTGCTTTCCCAAAAGTTTCACTACAGGTAAAAATCACTGAGCAGACTGACAAGCTAAATATTCTTTCAAATACAATGTTAATTCTCCCTCCAAATCCTAGAAAACCACAACAACTGCAATAAATGTTCTTAATTTTTACTGGACAAAAGAAAACTCATCAAATATCCCTTGAAAGTTTAGGTGCAACCAACAGAGTCTGGAAGCAGCATTCATCCAGGATCTCAAAAATTGTTTAGAATCCAGATCAAAATAAACTCCTCACAACAACAAAACAAGTCTTAATATCGCTTTTATTCCATTCTCAGAGTGTGGGCTACAATTTGGCTTTTGTGCCACTTATAGCAACCTTCCAGTACCTGAAGGGGCTACAAGAAAGCTGGAGAGGGACTGTTTACAAAGGTATGGAGTGATAGAAATAGGTGCAATGGGTATAAACTGGAGAGGGGCAGATTTAGACTAAACACAAGGAAGAATTTCTTCAATACGAGAGCGGTGAGACACTGGCCCAGGTTGCCCAGGGAAGCTGTGACTGCCCCATCCCTGGAGGTGTTCAAGGCCAGGTTGGATGGGGCCTTGGGCAGCCTGATCTAGTGGGAGGTGTCCCTGCCCACAGCAGAGCTTCGGAAATAGATGATCTTTAAGGTCTATTCCAGCCCAAACTAGGCTGTGATTCTATGATCTCAAATAACTCGAGACTATAAAGTTCCTATTGATCAGCAAACATTGATGCAGAACTCATTGTGCTTATCAATATAAAAAGCATGAATTCATGCAAGCTTAGTAGCTTAATACCAGCAACAAATCATAGAAAAGGATACTTAACTTTCCTTCAGCTTTCAGTTGACCTGAAGCCTTTCCAATACTTTTGCAATACATACTATAATATAGCTGTCTTTCAACACGTGAATGTTTGAGGTCTTGCAAAACCAAAAAAAGCTACAATTCAAGCCAGGTGCAACTGGAGTTAAGGACAAAAGTATATTCAATGCTCTTTCTCGAAAAAACCTACACCATAGACCACAGTTGGAATGCAATTTCTGTCAGTTTGTGGTTATCATCATCCTCTTGTTAACTCTTACCTGGAACAAGCACTCCTTCAGCAATGCTTACGAAGATCAGAAGAGAGCAAGAGCAGGGGTAAGAGGGTCTAAAGCAGAAAGGCTAAAAATAAAAATATATCCTATTATGTTCTCCTGTACAAAAAAGGTATCACATCTGTTTGCAGGATAGACTTCTGGATACATTTCTAAACATACACCCCACAAGCAAAACAAGCAAGGTTTTGGCCCTTGATTAGTCCCCAGAGGGTGCTCTTAAATCATTAATCTGAGACTCAATCACTCCTGACCTCAGCTCTCCAAGGACAGCAGCGTGCACAGGACTGCGGACAGGTCATTAAACTGGAACCTATTACAGTGAAGTAAAACTCAAACTGATTCTAGCATGGCTTGTTCTTCAGTAAAGCAGCTGAAGGGTCATATCAGTCTAAGGAGAGCTGGAGGGCTAGCCAAGCCAGCCCCAAAATAAGCTTTTATTCAAAATTGGAAAAAAAAATTGCAAAAAGAGGAAAATCACTCCAAAGACTAAACAGATTGTACAACATCTCAAAATACACAGTTAGGAAGCTGATACTTCATTCTTTTCTTTAAGAGACAAAAGTTTCAGGCTTGGCTATTTTGATAAACGTCTTATTTAGGAGAAGAAATGCAAGGATTAAAAAAAAAGCTTTCATCAAAACTTGTGGTAGCTTAGTTTCAGTGACCATATAAATCAAGGCAAATGAAGTATAAGGAGTACATAAACGATATATTTGTGGAAATGTTTTCTTTTCATCTGCGAATTCGTTCACTTATATCCCCTGTTCATAGGACCCACCTGCATTTCTACTTCAATGCTTGTATTCACATGTATACACGTGCCAAGTATGGGTCAGGCTATGTAAACCCCTCCCATTCAGAAGGGACAGAACAAAGTACAAATCTCCTACAGAGCTTATTTTGCTCCCTCCCTACACCCCATCTAACCAAAAATGAAGCAGAGCTCCTTTTCCTGTAATTTCTCAGTCCAGGATGGAAGCTGGCCACAAGCTTTAATTTGAACACATTGACCTGGAAGTGGCCAGCATAACACAGGCTGCAACCACACCAAGCAGCGCTCAACCACCTTGGGGAGCCTGGAGTCAGAACCAGGGTGACAGCAGGCCAGGTTCATCTCCTGACCAAAGAAGACACTCTAATTTAGCATGATTTTGCCTCAGTTTCTCCTCCTCAAACAATTGACTTAATAAAATAGCTGGTTTTAAACACCAAGTCTGAAAGTTGTCTATATAGACAAGATGGAGACAGCTTCTTCAGCCTGGATTTTGGAAATTGCCAGCCTAATGTCAGCTTTTGCACTTAGTTAGAAAATAAGTTCAATCTTTGCTTACAAAGTCACTGGGAATACAAGTTTTTAAGCCCTTTACATTTTAAAATGCTTTTTCTTGAATCAGCCTAGAGATGCAAGCGTTCTGATTCATAGAAGTTCTTAGGCAGCAAATCCATTTACCAAGGATAGGATTATACTCCACATGTATATAATTTTACATATGATACTTTCATAGAATTTAAACTGACAAGGCTGCTTTTAAAAGCCTTCTGTTGGCAAGTGAGCTTTATGGAAGTATTTACTCATGCTTCTTGAATTTCAATACATATTCTGTACTATCTCTAAAGCTTGAAGAGTTCGAATCTGACTTTTTACTCATACTTAGGCTCAGACCACTGTGTAGAAAAGGACCAAGTCTGGCAGAGGCTTGCAAATGTGAGCTTTTCCTGTCCAGATCATCTACAGAACACCAGCCTCAATATAGATTCTCCGTAAATTTAACATGCATACAGAGAGCCACCTCTCCTTCTCTTCATGCCTAGCAACACCCTGAAGCAATGTCCAATGTCACCTCTAGTATGGGTTTTCAGGGATGCAGGATTGGGCTTTATGGGCAAGACAGGGCATCAGAAACCTACTGGAAGGCTCTCGATGCTTTTGAGCTGCAGTTCTGAACAATCTTCTCATTACTGTTTCTACAGCTCATTAGAGAAGACAGATATAAACACAAACTTTTCACGTGCCAAAAGAGGAAAGAGTGATCCTTTAGGTAGCAACTGAGAAAACTGGAGTAAACCAGGCTGAATGACTTCTCTTAAGTGGGTGGCTAAATTGCAGAAAAGATATTTAAGACAGAAAGCATCAATCTTCAGAAGTAGATTTAAGCTACTAAGCAGACAATATATAACAGGGTGAACACGCTTTAGTAAGCCTTCAGAGTAATTATGTATTTGTCAGTTGACTATTAGGAAAAGGTTCTTCACTCACAGGGTGGCAGAACACTGGAAAAGCTCCCAGGAAAGCAATCACAGCACAAAGCCTGGCAATATTCCAGAAGCATTTGGACAACACCCTCAGACACAAGGTGTGGATTCTGGGGTTGTCCTACACAGGTATAGGAGCTGGACCCGATGATCCTTGTGGGTTTTTTCCTAACTCAGGACATTCTGTGAATAGTTCCTCATAATCCTCTTTCTTTTTTATTTTTTTTTATGCTACATGCAGCCATTCAGATCATAGAAGCGTTGAGGTTGGAAAAAGACCTCCAAGACTGAGTTCAAATGTCAGGCCAACACCACCATGCCTTCTAAACCATGTCCTGAAGTGCCATGCCTACACAATTTTTGGACACCTCCAGCGATGGAGATTCCACCACTGCCCTGGGCAGCCTCCCAGTGTTTGGATTTCCTCAGCATCATGCTGCAGCTTAGCCTACATGAAAAATTGATACCCTTGCTATATATACTAGATGAGGTAACAGCCAAAATGAGGTCAGTAACATCTGCCTGCTTCAAATTGGGAAAGAGCCCTCTATAGTAAAGCATTTAATACGTGAACACTGGAACATGTGAATTAGTCATACGGAAGCTCTGCGTAGCCACCTGCTATTCCATCAGAAAATAGGGTGGCTACATATTGCCAGGTCACAGGTTACCTTCCACAAATGTCTACATAAAAAAGAATTTAACAGTTTTAAGCAGACCCTGATGATGGACAAGACCAGAATGGAGAGCTATGTATGAATTTCAAGTCTGCCACATTCATATTTTGGAGTTTGAGGAAGATTTTTTAAATACTCAGAATTGATAAGAGCATCTAAAGCACTGCAACAACTCAGTTGTCCAACATGTTTCCTTAGAGAAAGAAAAATAAATCAATGTTGAATTCACACAATTTTACTTCATTTAGGAGTATATGATACTATAAAAAAAAAAAGAACTATGGCAAGAAATGTGGACTACACCACTCAAAATCATGAAAACAGATGTAGCTTAAAGACAAAATCTCCATACAAAGTATAGGCCGTATATAATAAAGCTCAAATAATCCTGAATGCCATGACGTGTTCTGAAAGCATGATTTCACTAGTACATTGATCAATAATTGTGTTATATATGGAACATGATCTGGCTGTGACATGAAACTTAAGCTATGAAAAAAAAACTTTTAGAATAAGTTAAAAAAAAAAAAACAGGAAATGCTGTTATATAACCTGGATGTTAAAATATTACATTCTGCAAAAATTATGCTGTGTGGTAGGTAGGTGCTCAGTAGAATCTATCCGGTCACATTTTTGTTGTAAGTAGATGTGCTCTTGAATATGTTTATTAACCAACAGGATGGATAGCAACAGAGGTTTTTAGGCATATAAGCCTCCAGAAATTCATTTAAATTCAGACATTCAAAACTTGACTAACAGCTGGTCCACAGAAACACGGCAAAACTGTACCAGCACATTCTACTCTTCAAGGCAGACACAATACACAACTCGTTTGCCGTCACGACTTTTATATTTAAAAATAATGATAACACAGGCTACTCAGAATAATTTTGGTTACGCAGCTTCAATTCTGTGAAAAACATAACAATTGTTTTAAGCTCTTGTAAAAGAGTATCTGAACAACTAATTTATCCTATGCCTATTTGCAGATTTTTGAATCAAGCAGTGGATTCGCTCATAAGAGCTTAATAAGACAATAAATATCTAGTTTTGTTACCTTAAAGGTGTGAAAGTTGGATTAATTTACAGGTAAAACAACACATTAAGACTATCTTCATGCCTTCTGAAGCATTTGCAAGGAAACCTAAGTACACTAGTGAATAGTTAGACATTTAGCATTTCAGATGCCTAAAACCGTTGGATTACCTTGTAGATGAAAGGACATAGTTATTTAAAGAAATAAAACAGGCTAAGTTGGAAGAACGTATTTTTAAAATCAGCAGCAAGAGATAGAGTTTGTAAACAGGCAAACATGGAGAATTACAGCTAAAAAAAGGACAAAAAGTACTTGTTTCAATAATTATTTTTAAGTCTTGGTAAGGAAAATAATCCAGCAAGACACTAAAAGAGCAGTTATTACTGCTCTTTTAGACTCAAGTCAAGAGATCCCTCCATCACAAAAGTCAAGAGAAAAACAAATTTCAAGGAAACTGCACAATCTACAATCACCCCAAAGGAGAATTCTTTTCAAAAGCTATCAATGTCAAAGACAAATTAAATAAAAGGTCAGATTAATAAAGGATGGACGGCATAATTTAGGTCAACACTGAAAATTCCCAGTTGCATCCCTGTCACAAAAAAAGAGAGAGGCCAAATAGCTCCCATCTCCAAGATCTGCAGTGGTCAACATGGAAAGATGTGCCAAATGCAGCATCTAGGACATGTTGATTCACCTAACCATATATCTGCAAAGCCTTTACTTTTCTCATTTCAAAATCAGAGCCTTCTTAAAAACTTAGACAGTCAAAATAATTATAAAATTAATTTAACTACAAAATAAGGTTACAGAGATCTTCAAGTATTATCTGTTTGGGCATGGTTTTACACGTGGATTATGTCACACACCACTTTCAGGCTGCAAGCTTTGCCAGAGCTGTTGATTCCAGCTTAATGTGGCAATATTTAACAAGGATAGTATGCATTCCAATGCACCACTGTTACTGCAAACAGGGATTTCTGCATGGGAAGCATGTCACAGAGGGGAAAAAAAACATCACATAATCAGGGAGATGGACGTGCTAAGGCTCCAGAAAGGAAAGTCACTCTGATCAACTAAATCAAAAAAGTACAGTCAGTCTTAGCCCACTCATCTCCAGAAAAAGATCGACATTCCTGTTAATGTTTCATTAAATTTATCATGAAAGGTTACTTAATCAAATCAGATTTTATGAGAATAAATCCAGATGTTTACAGATAGCCCCCTATTCAAAAAGATCTCATCAAAGCTTAGTCTTCTCTGTATTACTTAGGAGCTTCCCCCTTTGAAAGTGATGTAAAAATATTACGATAAAAGACATCTTGGTATTCATCATGACACTGTTAGTGAACCCAACCCACAAGTCATCATTATCCAGCCTGCTACACACTGCTTTAAGTGACATAAAACTTACTCAGTCTCACAGATGAGTAAAAAAATCCCCACAAAACCCTGATATACTGTGTCTATACTGGGTTTCTCTCCTATGTCTGCTAACTTTCTCTAGTTAGATGCTTTCCATTGCCTTTACGCTCCTTTAATCCACTGATCGTAGTGTAACAGTTAATGAGCACATAAAATACATCAACAGCAAATTTTAAAAACTTCACCAAAGCTGATTTACTTTCTTCTTTCCAAGGCGGCTGGAGGGTTCCTTCTGTAGCAATAGGCTATACCTCCTTGCTTTGAACAACAAATAAAGACTGAAATATAAACAAATAGAAATTCACAGAAGTAGTGATAACTTACTTTGTATTTCAGATGCACACTGACATAAAAACTCTCATTTTCTTTGGGCTACAGCGTAGACTGATTTGTTGGGGTTTTTTAATGATTTCTGAGCACATACAAGAACCTGTCTTGAAAAACTCTTCAGTTTACCATTTAAATCGAGGTGTGGATAGATTATGAAAGTATGGGTTCTCACTTGTTTCAGGAGAACGATGTTTATGAAAATCGGGCATTTGTGGACATCACTGTTAGATACATATACATTGGAGGAGCAGGCACTGATCTCTCTGTCGACTAACAATAGGACCTGAGGGAATAGCAGGAAAATGTGCCAGGGAAGGGTTAGAGTGGATATCGGGAAAAGGTTCTTCCCCCAGAGGGTGGCAGAACACTGAAGCAGCTTTCCAGGGAAACAGTCACGGCACCAAACCTGTCAATATCCCAGAAGCATTTGAACAATGCCTTCAGACACACTGTGTGAATGTCACAGTTGTCCTGTACAGGGACAGGAGTTGAACTTGATGATCCCCGTGGGTCCCTTCCAACTCAGGACATTCTATGATTCAATACAGTCTTCTGTACAAACATTACTGCTACTCAGGATGGGATTTGCTAAGTTATGTTATTCATTATAAAATCTCTGATCCACTACACAACTCCAATACAAATACTTATGTTGACAACATATCAACCAGACATACTAAATCAGATGTAACATGTGCCTAAGCACTTAACAACAGGGCTAGTACTGGAGCATAACAGCACCACAGCTCTTCATATTATGCAAATTATATAATCACTAAGTATCACATGTAACCAACTAGCACTTTTTAAGCCATTATGTATGAACCCTAAATCTTATTTATTTCCATTTAAATTTACCATCAGCAACTAATTTTCTAGTACAGAGAAAAAAAAAAAAAAACAAAACAGAGAAAATGTAAGAGTGTTATACACATGCACAATGCACCAGTATCAATTTGAGGATCCATATGGACATAACAGAAAAGCCAAAGCAGCTGTACAGACTCATTAGCACTCCAACTGTAATCTGAAATGAAGATTAGTCAAATACACCTATTAAATTGTTACCTTTAATAACTATACAAGCACAGAAATAATTCATCTTTACGAACTCCTTGGCAAAATACATGCCAGGGGATCATAAACCAGTCATAAGTAGCTATTATTTCTTTGCTATTGCCAGTCAGAACTTGCTGTCCAAGTAACAGGTAGTGTTTGTTCACTCCACAGCACCTTACCACGTATATCAGTTTCATTTGCTCACCTAATAATTAAGATAATTGATAGAAAGCAAATAGGGAAACAACATTGAGTGTGTATTTCTAGTAGCATTCAGCACAATTAATTTTCCTTTCTAAATAATTAAAATTTATGGAGCAATGGAGATGAACCTGGTGCTATTTACCTCAGAGCTAACATGAAAATTGCTTTATGAGGTGGAAATTCAAGTAAGAATTAAAATACTGCTCAAACTCCAAGTAAGGCTAAAATCATCATATCTAATTAAGAACTATAAACGAGCCTTGAATTACTTAATATCTAATCACATCTTAAAACACAAACTGGGATGCTGTGATTATGATCTGTAACTTTGTCAGCTTTACCCTCCATTCTAAATCCACTTTATTTTTTATTAAGGAATGTACACACAACGAGGCAATCAACCATAAAACCAAGACCACTTTATAACCATTGCCCCTAGTCCTATCACAATTATCTGTCAAGACAGCTCATGGAAAATATCACTATTTTAGTAGTAACAAAATTCAAAGAACACTGTTCTAGCAAGACAGAGACAAGAATATCTATGCAAGAAACGTTGGGGAAAAAAAGACCCAAGATATTAACTTGCAAGTTACGCAGTAGGCACTTTATTAAATATATTAAATTACACCATTTGTCATATTCCAGCAAATATTGTACCTAAATTTAATGCAAAAAGGGAAGGAAACAGTCAGAATTAATAGAAACTATTTGTCTAGTTTCTCATTATTCTATATTCATGGTTTAATCTAAAAATACGGATGTGAGGGGAAAGTAGAATAACGCATCATAAATTTATTAACATCACACACTATCTTTGATAAAGCAACTACAAAGAAAACCGCCATTAGATGAAGAATTACTAATAAGCTGTGCAATTAGTTAAACCTTGTGATCAGGTTCGTATGAGAACTATAATGCAAGCAAAAAGCTTGAGAAAAATGGGACCAAGAGGCTGATATATAAAAAATCTCAGCCGATATGGGAATTAACACTGGACAGTGGAGGTAGGGGAAAACTGACCTTAAAAAGACAAGCAAAGCCATATCCAAGGAACAGGGTAGGAAAAATTAGACTGGAGCATGAACAAAAATGCTGAAAGAAATAAGAGCCTAGTAAGAAGGTACTTGCTTACCCCAGCCTAATGAAGTCAAAAGTAAAAATGACATTGTCTGTATGTATGAAGAGGACAAAAGAAAAAGCAAATAGAGAAGAACAGCTCATTTGTTAAATGACTACATGCACACAAAACTCAGCATGTATCAAGGAGACTGCATGAAGAAATGTAAAGTAACAGCCAAAAATGTGAGATTCAAGAACCTTTTAGCATGTTTATGGGATATTTAGTTACAAAATACTGTCTGATCACAGTTTGGGACTATGGCATAAGATAAAGAGCTTAATAAAGACTCTTTGATCAGATATACAAAGTCATTAAGGCATGCTTTTAAAAGTATACCTGCTCAAGGTTCAAATTTTCTGCTAGAATTGTTTGCATGGGTTTGGGGTGGTTTTAAACACAACACCCTCTTTGTATAAAATACCCCTAAGTATAATAATGGGCAAGTATTTTCCATATCCAGGTAGTCAAGGCTTTATTTTACTGCAATAATTAAAAAGAAACAGAAGCATTGTATTATGTTTCTACATAGCTTCTAGGTCCTTGCAAACAACTGATGCCTTTGCACCTAAAATAGTGAAAGAGAGGTGAACCCTTTGCAGAAATGTCAGCAGCCAGCAACTTCCACCACTCTAGCTGGAAACACCAGACAGAAATCTGGAGGGAAAAGGAGAGGAGCTTACAGACTGAAGTAGGATAAGCCTAAACTACAACTCAAAATGCTTAGCCTTGCAGTCCAGTCCTGAAGAGAGTTATTCCTAACAGCCACCTTATTTCTTTCCAAGGCACAGTTGGTGAAATCCTACAGCCGTACATTTATAAAAGGAGGTCATTTCTTGTATGGAGTTGGATGTCATGTCTACCTGACACATGAACGACCTAACTCCTCCAAACCCTTGGTAGGCAATCTGGGAGCACAGCTCACAAGTGCCGTGGCAGTGATTTTATTTTAAAATATGAGCATATAAGAAGATTAATCTCTTCCTCCTCCTCCTTCTCCCCACTTTCATTCAGCAGTGAAATAATTAGAGGCAGTAACCCCAGATAATGGGGCGGGGGAGGAGTGCTTGTGTAGCTGCTTCCAGTCAAAGAACCAACAGCATGAAATACAGACTTTCACATAGACTTCAGAAATCTCCAGTTTCAAGTGTATTTGTATATACAAGCACTGATACACAAGTAGATACATACACTCACACATATCTACAGATCTGGTTTAAAAATATTTTGGTTTTATATGCAAGACTTCACCTTTAAACTCATACAAATCCCTGCTGCTTTACAGACAAGCCGTTTTAATTAATCCCAACTCACCCACCTTCTTAATTAATCCCAACTTGCAAGAATGTCAAGAAGGAAGGAAAGTCATTAGAAAAATCAAAGCACATAAAACACGGGGGGGGGGGGGGGGAAAGGCATCATAAAAATAAAAATTCACAAGTTGAGGCAAAAGTACCTAGCAATTTTAAAAGTTTCCATTTAAATAACAGAAAACAGTACTCTACAAATATCAACTGTAAATTAACATACCTCAAGGACTAAATAATTTTCATTTATCCCACAATAAATACAACATTAATTGCAATTTGTGATTTGTAACACAAGGCCCAATAACGAGCTAGGAAAGCTGAATCAAAACAGAAGTAAAGAAACTTCATCATTTATATTTATTCAAACTTGACATGTCGAGTACTTAATTTTCAATCTCAATGTTGGTGATATTTTTATTTTTTGTTAAAGCAGAACTTCCTGCTTCCCTGTTCCTTCCTCCATAAGGCTCAGTTTCCTCTTTACCCTGTGCTTGGGGTTGTAACTTTTTAGAGGTTTCAGACAAGTGCAACATTCAACTAGAGCGGAAAAGGAAGTTAAAAAAAAAAAGCAATGGAGTTTTGATGATCACTGAAGAACTAAACTAAAAACATATTTTATAAATCCTACTAGTTTTCTATTATTAATAATTTAAGTCACTAATTTTGTCTTAAACTTACCAGAATAGTTCTGTCATTACTCAAACATGTCATTTCGGTGAAAAAACTGCACTGGTGGTGAAAGAGCACCTCCCAGTACTAAACAACACATCGGACTTGCAGCTCCAGAATTTGAGTTTTGAAACTATCTAATGGTTACTGTCAGTCTCCTGAATTGTGCAGAATTAAAATTAGAATAAAACTCTAGAGGGGCTGCAGTTTCTTTTCCTCCCATTTAGCAGAGAACTGAGGTGAGGAGTCCTTTACTAGAGATTCATTACTGGCTGAGAGGAATCTTAGTCATAATCAAAGCATTTTATTTCAGCACTTCTGCACCCTGGAGGAGAACCAGCTGAAAAGAAAACAAAACTGCAGTAGTCAAGGCAAGAAGTGTCCACGCACAGGTAAAGTTTTAGCCACACTATGAAGGGTGCTACGAAATCTTCTGTCAGTTAGACATTTTTATTTTATATGTAAATTGACATTTGTAATTACTATTTAAGTTAAAGGAAAAACAGAATAACAGCTTCATTCTGCATTTGATGAGTTCTGCATAGCTTGTACAGCTTAGTAACAGAACTGTCTTTCCTTTTATCTGCTAATTTCTAATGCCATTTGTTTCCTCCACTTCTTCAGCCACCCTCCCCTCCCCCGTTAGATTATGCAGTTCAATCTATTTATGATACAATAAGCAGTTTCATTGCAACACAGCAATATGAAACAAATTCATAACTCCTTTGCTGACTTACACAGCAGTAGAAGATATAGGAAAAGAAAGCATATAATTTATTGTAAAGGCAACAAGAAAAACTCTAAAGCATTTTTCATAGAAATGAAATTCTCAAACTCACTATCACCCATCAGTTTTTAAATAGTGACAATCTCTAAGTACTCATTTCAGAGCTTTCACAAAAATCAATTTGATTACCATTTTGCAAGGGAGGGGTTTTTCTGATTGATCGTTTAACTTTTTTTCCTTCAAAATTTCACTATGATCTTACATTTATTGATCGTTGGGCATTTATTTGCTTTCAAGTTACATTTCCCCAAGATTTGATATTTCAGGACCAACCATAAACAGACTCTAGCATCAAATACTGAGCTTTAATTCATCCAGAACACCCCATTCTCTCAGGCTCCACTTTGAAAAAATTCGATTAAAATATAATCTACTAACAGCAGTCGTGGTTTGACCGCAGCCAGTACCTAAACCACACACAGCTGCTTGCTCACTCCCAAGCCCAGTAGGATGGGGAAAGAATCAGAAGAATGAGTTAGGAAATCCTGTGGGTTAGGATAAGCCTAGTAAGTAAAGCAAGAGCTGGGCACACAAGCAAAGCAAAGCAAGGGATTTATTTACTACTTCAGTCATTTCCAGGGCTTCATCACAGTTAACAGTCACACAAATGTCAGAACTGCAAATGTCTCCTCCTTCCTCTTCAACCTTTATTTGCTGAACGTGACATCAGAAGGTATGGAATATCCCTTTGGACATTGGTGTCAGCTGTCCCGGCTGTGTCCTCTCCAATACCTTGCGCACCCCCAGCTCTCCTCACTGGTGGCATAAGGAGCAGAAAAGGCCTTGATGCTGTGTAAGCACTGCTCAGCAATAATGAAAACGCTCCTCTGTTACCAACACTGTTCCCAACACAAACCCAAAACACAGTCTTATTGTAGCTACTATTTAGAAAATTAACTCTATCCCAGTCAAAACCAGCACAGCATTCACAGCAGCTTGGTACACTTTGTGTGTCCAGCCAAACAAACAAGAAAAGCCATATTAAAAAAAACTATTTGAAAATCAGAAAGTCGGCATTTATCCTCAGGAATGTTAGATATGTAATTAAAGTCCTATTTGTAAATCACCTGCACATTCTATAGATTAAAAGTTATTCTTCTAAAAACAATAACTGAGGCCAGGCAATTGATGCAGAGTCGTAACTGAGCGTTTGTTTGCCAGCACATCCTGGTCTACGTGATGCTTAAGGAATTAGAGTTGTATATTGGAATGATGCACAACCAGCATATGAAAGCCCCTGCCTGAGGGTTTTTGTCCAGAATAAAACAAGAAACTATAGCTTTTACTGAGGCATGGACTGCAAATGTATAACTATGAAAGGCTGACTGAAGTGGCTTTAGAGCACCCACAGGACTCCTGCAAAGACCTTCCTCAGTCTTTGACCGGGACAGAGCAACCCCCTCAATAGGATTCTTCCAGGCAGGATGAAATCCCTTGGAGCTCAGACAACTTCTGCCAAAAATGGCCATTACAGAACACAGACAGCAGGACCTGCACTGCCTAAACTGTAGATTTATATGTAAAAAAGGAATATTGATAGATTTGATCAGTTTTATTTACTTAACTTCTTTTCTACCTGCTTTTTCCCCAATGCAGAAAAACATGGAATCTTCAGAAGATGTTCATTTACCATCAGAAATGCTCTCTATGTGTAATTAAAAGTTCTGCTTTAAGGCTTTAATTGTCAATACCCGTTGGTCAGATGCATTTGTCAAGTTATCTAACACAATAGGCCTTTCTATTCATACAATCCTGCAAATTCAGTCCATCAGATACAAAGAGCAGAATTCTGCTTTAGATATGGTCGTGGCGTCACTAGAACAGACAACAGACTGTGGCGTGATTCTCAAAACATCAAGTTATGCCTAGCACCAACAACAGAAAAGGTAAGTTGAGAAATGTCTCCCACAACACCGATAACTTGAGACATTCCTGACAAAACTGTATACTGCTATAGAGATATGCAGATGCTGCTATTTTATTGCAGACAGAAGGAGAATTAATAAAAGATGTTGGTTTTAGTTCAATGAGGCAACAGAAACAGGCTTAAACAGATACACAATCAAATATTCATTTGTCAAACACACACACATTCAAAGATTTTTTTTTTTCCTCCTACCTCTGAGCATATAAAACTATATCAAAAAACATTCATCTAGAATGTTTTTCCTTCTGTGCACTTCACCATAAATTCAAAACCTAAATACTCCAAAATAGTGGTCACAGACCATAGCCCAGCAATTGTTTTGTATTTCAAGAGTTTTTGTTCTACTCCATAGTAAGATTCTAATTTCTCTTCCGCATCCACACCCTATAAAACTCCCAGAGATTTCATAATAGGAAATGTTCTCATTTTTCTAAAGAAGCTTCTGACAAGGTTAAGTTTAAAATATTTTAAGGGAGGAAGGGGAATTCTACTTGAACAGCAGCTCACATTTCCCTTTCCTAATAAGCATAAAACATACTTAAGCAAGTGTTCCCTAGGACATCTCTAACTCAAGGAAATATTTGCAATCACAATCCTAACTAAAAACAGACAGTTGTTAATTATTTTTCCATCCGAGTGCAAAACTAACATAATTAAATCACACCTATGAAGACTGCTTGTATAATAAAGACATTTTCAGCATGGTACAACACCTTAACAGCTTGATTCTAAAGGTATTAAGAAGATAAATACAGCCTCTAACAGTTCATTAGGTAAAAAGATTATTTCACTAATATACTTCTTTTTTTATCATTTAAAAATCCCTCTAAAAAGGACCGATTCTATCCAGCCTTCCTGCAAACTTCAAAAGCATAGGGCACAAAGTATCAGAATGACTGATGGTCAGGGTCACTCCCCCCTATTATTATCCTGACATTCTTTTATTAAGAAGTTTCCTTTTCCTTCATTTAGCTGTAATTTGAAAAATGAACACAAGCATAATAGGTAAATTAGTTCAATATTCTACAACATAACACAGAGATGCACATGTACATAGATACTATATTAAAAAATTACAGGATAATAGACATTTCACCATCTGTACATGAAAGATGCCCTAAATAGATTAGGCCCTAAAATAATAAGCCCTAAAGAGATTTTCAACATCTTAACACTACAATTGCAAGTGCAAAAGTTATGGACAGTCTTATTATTCCTTTTTATACCATAAATCTTAATTTAATAGAAATTGAATAAATTTATTCCTATTCTCTGTCTTAGTATTTTTATTATTAAATATAAATCAATATGAGCTAAATTATTAAGTGAAATATTTGTATTCATATATCATAAAATTATTGCTAAGTTCATAAATGCCTTCTCATAGTGCATACCTTCATAAAAGTTAACCTGTCTCCAAAAGCAATAAATGCTTCCCATCCTCAATCAATTACAAGTCCTAAATCCTATCTTGTGGACACACTCAAATTTCCCCTGTTTCTACAGCACTCCTTACTCTGCATAAAGCCACCTCCTTAGAGAGCTCCTTTCAAACCCACCTGCCTCAAGCAAATACTTCTGCAAGAGTGCAAGAGATGAAACCTCTGAACTGAGTTCATTATCCACACAGCTGCTGAAAATTACTTTCTGAAGTGTATTTCCCCCCTCCCAAAGCTTCAACATGATTAATTAGATGAACAAATACATGGCATTTCTGATTTGCAGACAACACACGTATCCACATGGCCATGCAATTTTCTCTTTGCTGCCTGAGCGAATAACTTTGGAGTCATAAAGTATATGTGCACACAAAACCCTAAAGAACTGCACAAGCAAATCTGGGCTATGTACGATTCAGCATTAGGGAGGGAAACCTATACACTGAAGATGAGCTCACATAGCATGTTAACTTACAAGTTAACATAATGTCAGAAAGCCTCCTAAATACTTCTGTTCTGTTGAAAAATAAAACAAAAAGCACATAAAAGAGAACTCAAAAGAGAGAAAGACTCAAAAAACATAACGAGAAAAATTATCAACAGGGAGGAAAAACTCAAAAGTTGCTGCTTCTTAAAAATTTGTAGATTTTTAAACACAAGAAACCTGAGAATTTCCTTCATCAAACCGTGATGTTTAATTCAAAAAAATATGACTTCAAGTAGCACCAGAATAAGTGAAGTTCAGGCCTGCCATAGCATGACTATGAGAAAAAAAAAAATATTTCTTCTTATGCAGCTTTGCTCATACTTGCCAACAAACTTCTGTGTGTTTTGTCATTCCTGCAGGCTTCAAGTACAATAGCTACTCCATACCCAGTGAATTACATGGACAATAAGGAAACTTGCAGATTAGAAAGTTAGAACATAAACTGTTGATGGGATATCACACACTGCATGGTGCTTTCCTTGATCGTCACAGAAAAATAGACTAAACCTATTTAAAATAAAGAGTAGATGAGGCAGGTCCTTCATCTGCTTTGGTTTTCATTAGCAGATGGAAGTAAATTTAAATTTATGAGGATGATAGGAAAAAAGAGTAACTGTGAAGAGCAACAGGTTGTGTGTGACAGAACTGCATAAAACTTTAAAAACTTATCCTTAATAGGCAAAAACTTTAACTACCAGGGCTTTTTTAATAATAGTAAATAAGGATTTTTAAGATCTTTACGGAGCATGACCTCAAAATTTTCAAGACAATGCAAAGTAAAAATTCAGGGAGATGTTCTCAAATTCCACTTCAGTGCAACACTGCCAGCTTCAGTCATTCCCAGAGAATATAACAAACACTGGCCCTGCTTTCCAGTCCAATTGCTACTTATAAATGCAGTCAATCTCATTTAGAAAACCTAAGTCTATCTTTAAAGTACTATTCTGCTTATGTTCAGCTGCCTGTCACCTCAGAGTTTTATGCCAGAGGATAGATTACTGAAAGCAAATAAATCACAAAAGCAGTAAGTGCACCTCAATGATGTATATAAAGTTGAAAATAAAATAATCCAGCAACGTTTTTGTTAATGAACAGCTTTTGCGAACACCATATACTAAGCTGTTTTTTGCTTGTTCCCCATTTCCCTCCTGTCACCTTTAAAAACAAGTAGACCAACCAACTGCTGCACAGACTCAGTCCAGCTCTGATGTCCTGGCTCATTTGAATGGAGGACACCTTTCAAGATCAATTCTCTAAGTAGTCATCAACCTCTAACCTACATTGGCATTTACACCTGCATTAAGAGAGGCTTCTCATTTGCTCATTGAATGACATATAGTATGTGTTTGGAACTGTCAGTTTGAAATAACACCACAAAACTCCTTAGCTGTGCATCCATAGCTGAATAATAAGCTTCGTATCCTCTCCTACATCGGATTATATTACATAGTAAAGGTCTCAGAAAACACAGCACTTCAATCTACATTCTATATTTATTATTTAGAGAAAAAGAACGTACAATTTGAAAACAGTTCAGTCTTCCTAAAATGAGGGCTGGGACAGAAGTTTGTACCCACTCTCAAGCTTCCATTTCAATTCAGTCACATATTTGTTATGCTACCTTAGACAGCCACACAACTTCAGGTTTCGTAATGTAAACTAACACAAAAAATAACTGACTATTTCTCAAGGCTACTACGATGCTCAGTATCAACTGCTTAAATATGATACCCAGACACAACCTATAATACAGATGTGTAGAGGTCATTCCTTGGATATAGGGAGGGTTTTTTCCCCTGTGAAAACTAGAACAGTTTAAGCAACTTCAAAATTAAGAACTCTAGAAAAATTGTGTCATTTTGATTTTAAAACTGGAGGAATAATCTGTGAGCATTTAAGTGCTACACTATTAAAAATACTGAGGAAGAAAACCCCAAAGTTTTAAATACAGATGTTCTAGATTTAATAGTTATGTCAGCATCAGGTTTTAGAAAACACCTGCAAAAATATTTTCTAGCATAATTGTCTTAAGATATTACAGCTGTGCACACATGTGGAAGTTTGTGTGTTTTCAAAAGCAGCCATTTGTCCAGTATTTATCATTTTTCAAGAACCCTTTCCAGCTCCTGTTCAATGTTTTACGTTACCTTTTAGAAAAGCTTCAGTTGACTTAGGAAGCAAAACAGATCTGCTGATAGAAGCATACTACATAAGCACACAGTTTAATTACAGCAAGCTCTGTGATGCTTCCTATGAAACACACACAACCCCTTTCCCTCTTCCCATAACCACTGTGGCACATCTCACATTTACCACAAATACATTTGATTATCAGGTATCCTCCAAAGCACATTCATCAACTGGGCTTGCACACACAAATATAAATGTAAGCTATTTTGTGTGTTTTGGTTTATTGTTTTGGATATTCTTTGTGATAAAATACATACTTTTACATACATGCATTCTTACTCTATAGATTCAGAAAAGAACAATTAAGGGTGCAAACTATCCTGCAGTTGGATTAATCAGCATTGTAAGCTTACCATATTTTATTCATCACTACTATCCATTACGAAAAGGAAAGTATTTTAAACTGGAGCATGACTAGCAAGATATTATACTGGTTAATTCATTGCTGTCCTTCGATTGAGGGTGGCAATCAATTAAGCCCTTTAGTCTTCTTGTTCCACAGTGCCTTGTGGATTACTTAACACCTTGAGCAGAAACTTTCTGACAAGCTCACCAGCGTATTTAAAGACATTACAAACCCCAGCTGTTCTCCCAGGGTTTTGACCAAAAACATCACTGCTTACATTTTACCGCCGCAGCTGATAATGTACATAGTTAAAAACAGGTTCTTTGTGATATTTCTGATTGTTCTTCAGTCTCAGCGCCTGCATCCAAGTAGTTAGAGGATATACTCATCATAGAATGGTTTGGGTTGGAAGGGACCTTAAAGATTATCCTGTTCCAACTCCCAACATGATCTACTTTTTCATTGAAGGCAATTTAGCCCTTCTCTGGACCCATTCCAGCAGTTCCATATCCTCCTTATGTTGATGATCCTAGAACTGGTCACAATACTCCAGATGAGGTCTCACAAGAGAGGAGGAGCAGCAGAATCACCTCCCTCAGGCTCCTGGCCACGCTGCTTTTGATGTGGCCCAGGATACAGCTGCCCTTCTGGGCTGCGAGCGCACATTGCCGGCTCATGTTGAGCTTCACATCAACCAGCACCCCCAAGTCCTTCAATCACATCATCCCCCCATCCTGTAGTGAAACCACAGATTGCCCCAAACTGCCTCTAGGACCTTGCACCTGCCCTTGTTGAACCTCATGAGTTTCACACAGGCCTACTTCTCCAGCTTGTCCAGGTCCCTCTGTTGTATTAACAGAGAATTTTAAGATGTTTACCCGAGAGTATTCTATAGACCTGGCATCTAAATGACTTTTCAGAGGTCTAAATGACTTTTCAGAGGTCTAAAAGCTTTAACTTTTTCTGACTTCAAAGCCAAACGCAGTTCTTGCACCTTGTGAATGAGCACTATGTAACAGGCAGAGTTGAACTCAGTTCCATCACTTATCAATAAGGTCTCACTCCACACAGAGCCCTGAAATCAATGTAACTCTTATGTCCACTTGTTAGGATTTTAATAACACATAGGGCCACCTACAGTACTAGTTTGAAAATTCCCACCGCTCACCTCTCATGGATACATACACTTTGCTTATAGTTTACCATAGACCCTTCATAACTTAACAGCTGCAGTTCACTGGAGTGGCTGTGTTTTCAGGTATTACCAGAATTTATTTCTCCTTATATGAACTTTGTAGCGTGTTTTCCAAGACAGGACTACACAGCTAACAATAAATTCCATGGACACTAACAGAGAATTATTCTTCAGTACTGCGTGAGTTCTCCAATGCAGGGGTTTTTTAATTGTCTGTGTAGGACTGTTTTAAAGTCAGTTGGTTTTTTGGTTTTGGAGTTTTTATTAGTAGCACTTCAGCTATTAGGTGTAACGATATCCCAAGGATATTCCTGTAGCATCTTGCATTACGTCCTTCCTTTTCTGCCTACATTTTGATACAATTAAATCAATTTCTAGTGCAGTGTGATAGACTGATCCCTCAAAGACTACTCCTACTCATTTTCAAGACTACGTGAGCTACAGTAATGCCTTCCAAAATATGATCATCGTGCCTTCTTTTTGGTTAAAGGAAGCGGGATACACAGTGCGAGACCTTTTATTTTCCAAAAATCATTTTAAAACATAATAACTATTAAATGCTATAACTGGTACAGGCATTTATGTACCATTTATGGATACACTTAAGCATACAGTTGATACAACTGAGCTTTTTACACATGCACAGCAACAGCAACCAGCCTTTGGTGAAATCTGAAGGCCTGACAGGGTCATCAGCCATCTGTTCCCACACTTGTGTGCCTAAGTAATGAACTGCTTAGTCTGCAAACAAACTAGACTCCAGAATCCACAAGTCCTTTGCCTAAATTTCATTTGGTTTCAGCCCTATAGGTGGTTTTACACACAGGAAGGGACTCTCTACATTGTGAATTACCTGCTGCTTGGGGAGGACAGGAGAAGGAAAAAAAAAAAGAAAGCATAGTTCCAACCCAAACACATACATTTATAGCCCCACAATTAAATATCACTCAAAATAGAGGAGGCTGTGTTCAGATCACAGACTGGTTTGAGGAAAGCAAGACCACACATCAGTCCTTTGGTACCAGCAACTCTGAGAAGACTTGCGAGGCAGAAAATAAAGGACTGAGCTGCCAGCACAGTGCTAAGCTTAGACGCATTCTCTGCAGCTGCACGCAGCGGGACTCCAAGCAGCAGGGGAGAGGGTACTCGGCTTCTAAATTTCACCAGTACAACCATTACCAGAAGACAAGCATCTAGCTCTGGCATCCATAGCTGAAGAATGCTGATAAAATCGGGAAGGCTAAAAACAAAGAGAGCAATCAAAGATGGAAAAATTTGTTTTATCTTGAGATGACCTAAGAAACACTCCTCTTCCGTTCAGTATTTTCACCTGCAAAGAGAATGTAGACTGGCAGGCTGAAGGCTCTGCGATGAATGCCTGACTCAAAACATGAGAAAACAGGGCAACTTGGAGACAAGAAGTGAGGTAAAGTAGATTTTCTGGATTAGGAGGATTATGCATTTAGTTTTACTAGTTATAGAAAATAGTGAGGTTAACTAACCAATGGAATAATCGTTAAAAGCCTGTCATGCTCTTCTAATCACTGGAAGTGTTTTCAGACCTGTATGGATGTTTCTCTAAAGCATGTGTTCAACTCCAACAGGTGTTAATTCTGAGTTACCCTACAGCCTGCATAAGGCAGATAATGAGAGGGTTCATTTCTGGTCTAGTCTATGAAAAACAACAGAAAACATTCAAATGGTTTAGTGGTGGACTTGGCAGTGCTAGGTTAAAGGTTGGACTCTATCTTAAGGGTCTTTTCCTACATAAATAACTCTATACAGGAAGTATTAAACAACAAAAAATACAGCCTATTAACAATAACTTTATAAAGTTTTCATAGTGATTGCTTTTCTTTCAAAAAAAGACTTTTCAGTGCAGATGGTTTAGCTTGTAAGAGTACTCTAGTATGCTCATATGGCTTATGCCTCTACATCTCAAAACAAGATTTGAATTTTGAAAAAATATTCCTTACGAATTCAAAACTATTATTCAAACTATCTCTGTATTGCAAAATTTTAATACAGACAGAGAGAATCCCTCATGCTGAAAGAAATATTTTTCAAAGCATCATCACTAAAATACACTTAAATAAAGGTCACATTTTATAAGAAAAATATCATCATCACTGTTGTTTCCACTAGTTTAATAATATCAACACTCAAGCGCTGACTTATAAGGCAATTTGCACATGTAAAAATCTCGCACACAATTCCACTGATGTCAATAAGAATAATTATGCACGTGTCTTGAATCAAGTGCAGGCCGTGCTGATGACAAAGGCAGCTTTGCAACTGATCCTGACTCAGGATTTCACTCTGGATAACAGAGGTTGCAACAGTTTAATGGGGATGTTGTTATACATTAAAAGTTAAGGCAAGCTAAGTTCGTATCATTTCTAAAGGGGACAATTTTCTTTTCCCACCCACACCTGCTCATTCCTGCTGCCTCCTTTGCGTCAATAAGCAACTTAACACAAGGAAGTGACGGGAGGAAACTGAGTCAGCTTGAAAAAGAAGTTGGCTGGGAGGTGGAGAGAGATGTTCCTGTTGATATTTTACAACTTCCAGGGGGAATATTAACACTTACTTAAGAAGCACAAAGATGTAACCAAAGACTAGCCTGAAGGATAAAGTCAACCTTTTTCACAGCACCCTAAACTTCAGCTGCCTGCAGCTAAAAGTAACTTTTTTCTATTACAAATTTGTTTCTTCACAATCTGCAATTTAATGACACTTTTCTCCTGTGAGTCATTCTGCTGAGAGCAGAATTCAGAGTTTTAGATAGAAATAAGGATTTCACCTGGAAGATGAAAATTTTATATCCTTTTAACATTTCAGTTGTGAAGATTCTTGTACTTGCAAGTTGCTTTGTCCTTGAAGAAACCAGAATCTATTAAAGGAGCTCAAGAAATTAAGGAGAAAATGCAGCAGGTAATTTGGAATTGCAATAAAAGCATCTTTAGGCATGGTGTAATAATCAAGCAGATCAATTTGCTCTCTCTGTTACAACGAGGTAACTAGGACTAGGCAAAGAAGATTAACTGAAACGTAGGTACTCAAAGGTGCTCACCTACCCTGTACAGTCTGCTTGATTAGATTTGCCAACTGGGATTTACCAGTTAACAAACAATGCCAACCATATGAAGTTACAATCTACTTTTTTAAAGACAGTATTTTAGAAAACTGGATATTCCCAGTCATATTCAAAAACTTAACAGGAAAAGCAGTTTTATCCATATATTTTTCTCTAAACACCAGTGTCCAAACCAGAGCTAGAGAAATAGGTAACTTTTTGCTCCAACCTGAAGGAGGCTTGGTGTTTTTTCCCCTTATAAGAAGTCATTCTGCGAGTAGCAAAGCTAATGAAACCTGTTTTCCTCTAGTGCTGCATCTCAAGATTGATTGACTTTGACATCTAAATACGGATAAGCTGTGACTGCAGCTTTTCCTTCACTTGGGCCATTCATAATGTTTGTCTCCCGAATTCCCTGGAGTCGCAAGACAACTGATTTGGGCAGCCTTTCCCTCTCCCTTCTGCCCAAACTTATATCATCATGAAAACTGTAACCAACCAACAAATTCAAAGGTATAAGATAGGGGAAGAAAGAATGGCAGATGCAGCATTAAAAATGTCATTTCCTTAATAAATCTATCTATCAGAATAAAACTGGACTCTGTGCCTTTATGCTTGTGGGTTTGTCTACATCTTGGGAATTGTGCTGTCTGAAGCTCCCCGCTATAAAAACAGAACCTGCTCACCCTTTGGCTTTCTTATCTTTCACCTGTACCCTGTAAGCAGGAAGACAGAATTCCTTTCTCCTCCCTTTTTATAACTAAATTCCTAGATCCTAGCCTAGATCATGTTGAAAAGTAACTGACATAGACGTGAATGCAATGCATTAAGAAGGGCAACACTTCCATTCACATAATGAATCACCACACGCTTCACAATAGAAAGACTAAATACAAAAGCAGATAAATAAGAACAATAAAATAGTGCCATAGAATCCTTTTGCCCATTTTTTTCCCATCCATCCTTCTTTCACCCAGTCCAGAGCAACATTTGCAAAGGACTTTGCTTACTCGGTAGTTCTCTCACAGGGAAAAGGCAAGGTTACCATAGTATTGTCAATTAATTTGGACACTTGACTGATCAATTATTTTTGATGTCTCTCTGCTATGTTGTTATTTCTCAGTCTAGAAAAGAAATAAAGCAAAGCCAAAAATACTACATACCTCTCACTAAAGAGTTAATGGTCCCAAGTTACGCCTAGGTAGAGTATTTCTCTTACTATAACGATTTTCATGCCTGCTAATGCAAGTCCTACAATAGTGAAAGTAACCACACTTCATTGACATGAATAAAAATACAGACCCCTTTATTTTCAAGTATTTAAACTTAAAAGTTAAAAATCTGTTTCCCCAAATAATCGAGTGACAGAAAACAGCTTTTACACACATCTAGTTTAGGTCATTAAAAATTCAGTTTGCATCTTGCCTAATAGAGTCACACCCAGCCACCTCAAACTGCTGAAACCTTGAAAGCATGTAAATGTTTACAATAATGCACAAGGTTCTATTAACGCTCCTATAGACTGTATCTGCAGCCTGTAAATTAATCGTTATAATAGCTAAGCACGCTTTTCAGTCTTTGTGTCATTCTGAAACATTCTTCATAACAATTCTTACTTACAGAAGCAACTGCTACAACAGCAATGCACATCCAACATAACTTGCCAAGTGCAAGCATCACCGCTGCAGAAGTCCAACCACGGCTCCTTGTGCATAAAGCAGACACTCATGCTTCACAGAAACAGTATGCAAATGTTCCACAATAATACTCAAACTATCAGTTGTCACAGAAGCCAGAAAAGTCTTCAATCACATGGCCGTAAGGCAAACTAACATTCAGTTTCCAACTCTTCATTTGGAAGGGGAGAGACTTGATTCATCATCCATTCAACACCCATCTGAATTATCAGGATTCAAAATACAACCACTCCGAGTCACCGCTTGCGTTGAACACATGTGAACATATTTCACATCAGCCCCAACTCACAGCACTTCACTTGAAAAGCTTTAAATCTTAGGATGCTTATTTTCATTGCAGAGTATATTTTGCTTCTAAGAATATAAATTAAAGATGAACTATCTAGAGACCCCTATAAAAGTGTCCTCAGGAAAAAAATAGGTCTCCAACATAATAGAAACAGCTTGTTTTCCATGATAAAAATCATAATGCAAGCATCACAGTCACTTCTAAAGCTAAGCATGTAAGAATATAGAGAAGTTAATGACAAATCTATTCTGATTTCACCAAAATGCCTCAAAAGACTCACCAAAACAGCACATCCATTAGGCACTGCGCTAGCTTAGCTCAGCAGAGATGCTCTTCCAACATTCGGGCAGAACTTCCTCTAGGTGGGGATGGATTATTAACTTTCTATCAGAAGTGAAAATGTAACCACTGTGCCTCCCCACCCGACAAATACAGCCAAAGCAAAGGAACTCATAGGTGTTAACAGATAATCCAGGAAATACCTGTAGAGACTGGATAACGGTTCCAGTAACTATCAAGAGAACAGACTAATTCACAACAAGCTTTGAAATGTAAGAAATGAAAATCTGCTCCAGCCTTCGCACTACTGGTGTTTGTTGTGCGCAGCATCAAGACAAAAGATAGCAGTAATCTCTTTAAAGGAAGGAAATAATAGCTCTGCAAACCTGTCTCCTGCAGCTCATCACACAAAGAAGATTCACCTGGGCCTCCTCACTCTCAATCCCCAGCAATTAGCCCATTGTTCCACAGCACAGAGCAAGACAAACCCCAAATCCTAAACGCACACAGGCAACAAATGACCAAACTTAAAGTCTTAGTAGCAAGTTCATATGCAGATAAGGTATTTGATTTATATTACATTCATAGCTCAGTTAAGAGTCTCACTGATGGAACAATCCATCAGGTATTACCCGTGAATTGTTTCTTCCTCAGAACCTTGCCCTTTGCTTCAGCACAAGTCTGACTCCCAGCTACTCAACTTCCCAAACTAACAAGTTATTGGATTTACTCTTTGTTTATTTAGTGGTGAATGGCCTTGGATTAAATGTTTAATGGATGTAAATTATATAACTTAATTTTAGTGCTTAAAGAGAAAACTGAAGACATTTTAAAATAGAAAATTATTGATAATTCTACCTATTAAAGTACTTTCCAAAGGCAAAATTTTAAGTCTGTAAGACACAGCCTCACCAATATATTGTTCCTAGCTAGATATCGGAACACCTTCCAGCTGTGTGTGTCAACACACTTAATAGAGTTCCAGCCTTTAATGGATGTTTTACAAGGGAATGAAATGACATGTCCTGTCCAAGGTTATGCAGTGAAGTAACAGCAAACAGTATTCTTCATAGCCAGTCTTTACATTGATAGCAAAGGGGGTGGGAGGCAAGTGAGAGCCCTATAATTTATATCTTCTTTTCCACTACATAAAGAAAAGCAAGTGCCAGGGTGTGCTTCCTTCTCACTGATAAATGACTCTGTATCACATCCACTTTTAAGAAGGAGAAGGTAGATGTAGCTTTCCTGGCCACTAGCTCCTTTTGCAAAAATATGTTATTGTGTTTTTATTTACCACTCTCTCCTCTCCTGCAAACCTTGTCAGGAGTGATGTATATTACACTAAGTTATATTTGTTTATTTGTTTTATCCTGAATGTGCCTGACTAATGTCCACTTAGCGAAAGCTCTTGGGGGAAAGGGAGGAAGACTGGAATGATGACAACACTTTCACTCTCCAGAAGGAAAAAAGTCATTCAAATCCACCAGTAATTTTTGCTCCCATAAAGTGCACATGTCATTTCCATGGGACTTCCAGGAGGGACAGCAGAGACACAGCTTTAGGCCGATTCCTCCTCTGTTCCCAGCAAGCGGAGCAGCCTATTTTCAGCAGTGAAGTGGGAAGAGTTTCCCACCACAGGACTGCGTCCTATGTTCTTCGAGCGAAGGACCGTGAGGTGGGGGAGCCTATTTTGTCCTTAACTTCCACCACACAGCAACAAAATCATAGCAAACACATGCACAAAAAAAACCAAAACCAGACAAACAAACAAAAAAAAACCAAAACCAACACAAACCCCAAAACACCAGGCAAATGAAAACGGCAGGAGAAGGGGGTAAAGGAGGGAGGTGGAAGAGAAGGGGGCAAAGGAGGGAGCAGAGACTTACTTGAACCTGCCCTGGCAGTGTTGGCACTGGTCTCCCACCCATCCCTGGTCGCAGACGCAGGTGGAGTTGACACAATGACCCGAGAAGCAGGAGATTTTGTCGCAGGACTTGGACTGGGACACCTGGGCGTAGAGGGCCAGGTACAAGAAGCCGTAGAAGAGCAGCCAGCTGTTGAGATCCAGGAGCGAGGAGAGGCAGCAGCAGCAGGACGAAGAGGGGAAAGGTCCCGTTCTCCTGCCCGGGTCCATCTTCGCCGCGGGTACCACGAGCCGCGCGGCGATGGAGGAGAAAACAATCCAGCCGGGGAGATTCAAACCCCCCGCTTCCTTCTCTCTTCCCTCCCTCCCTCCCTCCCGGCCCCAGCGCTGCCTCCTCCGGCCCTTTCACTCCCGAGGGGATGCCCTGCAGCCCCCAGCCATCAGCCCCTTCTCTTCGCCGTCCTCCTCAGGGCTCATCGCTCCCGTCTTCTTCCATGGAGGAGGAGGAGGAGAGCTGCCTCTTGACCTTGCGTTTTCTCCTCGCCGGAGACGCCGGGCGTGCACACACACTCTCTCACTCACTCACACAGACACTCACACACGCACACAGCCCGCACCGTGCAGCCCCCCGGCTCCCCCTCCTCCTTTGTGGTCCCTCTGCTCGCCGCGCACACGGAGACGACGAGGAGGAGGAGGATGGGATGGAGGATGCTGGGGCCGCTACAGCACCCCGCACCGGCCAGGAGGGGGGGACCAGCAGCGAGGGGGAGGGACGAGGAGCTCCGATCCCCTCTCCCTCACCAGCCCCGCCGGGGAGAGAAGCGGGAGGGGGGGGTTAACCGCCCCGCCGCATCCCGGCTGACAGCTCCCAAGCAGCCATTTTTACAGGCTAATTGTCACCTCCTCGCAGAGCCGCCTGCCGGCTCGAACGCCTCCCCGCCGGTCCCTTTGGACCCGGCCCTCCGGAGGGAGGGAGGGAGAAGCGGGGCGGGGGGAGCGAGGATGCTGCCGGCACCCCGCGGCGGGGGCTGCGGCCGAGCCCCGCTCTCCCGGAGGCGGCCGGGGCTGGGACGGCACCGACCCCGGCTCCACGGAGCCTCCTCGGGAGCGGCAGGAGCCCAGGGGGCGGCAGGAGCCCGGAGCCCCCAGCCCGGAGCATCTCCCGGGGCTGCGGTGCCTCCATCCCTGCCCGGGCCGGGGGTGGTTCAGAGGGTTCTTTGCTTTGAAGCCGTCGCGGTTAATGCAAGCGGGGGGGATGCTACAGCTGGTTTGGAAATCCTGCCCTTCCCAAGGTTTACTCCATCTTTCTCAGATCAAGGCGTTGCCTTCCTTTTCCAGCCCGATGAGAGGTGACTAAAGTTCTTGGCTTTGAGCGGTTATGGTAATAAAGTTGTGTAAAACATCCTTTTTCTCTGCAATTCTGCCATCCGCAGCTCATATTTTCAACTTTGCTATAACCTGTTTTTCTTTTTACATTTGTTTACAACATATAAATATAATAATGAGCCCTGCGGTCAAGCAATGAAGAAAATAACAACAGTGAGACCCTCTGAACCTTTCCCCTAATGCTGAAATGCAGAATTTATGACGTGGTGTGTGCAGGTTTGTTTTAGCTATTGAACAGTCGTTTACGGTTGGAGTTGATGATCTCTAAGGTCTTTTCCAACCTAATGATTCTATGATGTCTCTGTTCCAAGAAGATAAAGACAGAGCATTTAATTTCATCTCCTGGTACCACCTCAAAATAGATAGGTCCAAATTAGAATCCAAAATCAAACCCAAACAGAGGCTTTTTCAGCTTCTGCTGCTCTTGCCCTTGTGGAGGAATTGTTTGGGGTTTGGTTTAGCCTGTTTTCACAGGAATGTCATTAAAACACTTGAATTTCCAAAAAAAAAAAAAAAATCAAAGTACATGAGTACTACAGTAAGCAGCACAAGAACATCCAACAGTATCTAATCTGTACTTGGTTGTGATGTACAAGTTGGGACATCAGAGCTAAGCACAACACAAAGATCACAGAGAAACACATTGTGCCTTAAGGAGTTTACAGTCTTGACAGAGGGAATACCTGAAGGTGTGGGGGGAAAACAGAGATGAAAAGCAATTTGTCCACTTTCATTCCAGAGGATGTCAGGAGGCCCACAAGCTGCTCTCAGTCCAGGACCCTGTGCATTGTCTTTCAAACAGAGCTGAGATAGATCAGGTCATTGTTTGGGATCAGACACATTTCTTAGCTACTAGACATTTCTTTCGATGTGTTTTGAAATGAATTGGTGAGTTTGTGCGAAGATAGGAAATGGAAATTTTACTGTGGCTTTATATTTTATGAAAAAAAGATGAGGCCAGGCCTTTGTCAAAGAGTCTGCTAATTGTACAATATTACATGTGATTAAGGCTGCCAAACAACTGTCCTCTGTTAAATAACATTATGAGACCAGAAATGCAATTAATATGAGATTATAGTCCAAGACACGATCAGTCCAAGATTAAGCAATAGTTCTACTTACCACGCAAGGAAAGAGATTCCTCCTCTGCTTTCTCAATTCCTTTAGACCAAACAAAAATGTTCTAATGTCAGAACTATCTTTTTCTCAGACTAAAAGAAGATTTTGGTTCACATCAACATGTCAGCTGTATTTTTTAAATTAACATTCACAGCAAAGCTAAGCTCTCAACAACCCTTTACCAGGTAAAAGATCTATTCAGAAGCACAATGATCAGTGTCCGTTTGTGCATTAAATGCCAAATTCCTTTTTCAGTAATGAATGAAAAAATACTCCAAAACAAAATTAAAACAAAAAAAAGCACATCAAGAAATACAAATTTACATTGGGCAAACTTAAAACAGCTTTTTAGATGATTCTGTAAAGCCAGAGGAAAAACACAAGGAGACCATCGGGATTTTTTTGGTGTCAGGTGGATTTAACAGATCTGGCTGAAAGAAGTCAGATCTGTCAATCCTTTCATCGTTACATGTGTATCTTGAAGTTCCACTTTTCTTGGAATTGTGACATTTTACACCTTTCATCCTTCCAGTTCTTGGCACAGAAATCATTTACACTTTTAAAGGACTAATGTACTAAAGCATCTTGGGTAGAATTTACAACTTTTGAATTTGAATAACTTCTCAAAAGTTTTTGGTTACTGTTAAAAAAAACAAAACAGAAAATGAGATTACAGACTAGAGGACTGATGTAGAAGGTTATGTGAACAAAACCTTTCAAGAAAATATCCATTGTAGTAGGAAAGTAAAATAAAACAAATAAGTATAAAGGCTTTTTAGCTATAACTATCAAAACCTAAATTCTAGTATACAAGGAGGAAAACATGGATACGTTTGTGTTCATTCAGGAAAACAGCCTAAAGTATGTTTACAGATCTATACCATTGCTGTTATGAGGCAGGATGGAATGGATAAATGGAAACAGCCCTCAAGCACAGACTTCTTCTGTTGTTCAGGATTTCTGCAAGACCCCAAGGACAAGATATAGCAGAATCCATCCTCTCCTTCATGCACCACCCCCGCCCCCCTCCCTGCTCTGCTGACCCTCTCCACCAAGCTAATATCAATCAAGCCTTGCTGCAGCCTTTCCTTAAGAATGCTTAATACTACTTACAGTATCCACTGCAGATGTGTTTTTGCAGTAATATTGAGAAGAACAATATAACTGGCTGAACAGAAGAGGGGGGGAAACGATTACCTTTGTGGTTGACCTCTTTGCAAGCATGTTAAGAGAAACAAATGTTTCCTATGCCCTTGCCCTTCTCCTTGGGACAGACATTATCAGACTCATTAAGTGAAAGGGGGCAAGCTCTGCACTGCTTCTGGGCAGGGATATATAGATCTGTGCTGGCCTTACGACATATCGGTAAAACTAGCATGTAGAGAACTGTAGTGGAGGTAATAGCTGCAGAGTGATCAGATAGAGTTTCAAGAGCTGCTCTAGCTTAACACATCAGATCAGCCCACAGACCTTACAGTATGTGCTGCACAGGCTTCTTACTGAACCTTACAAGTGTAATTTGTCTCTAGGCTTTCCTTTTTCTTTCCAGATATACACACAGCTCTTTGGATGGAGGGCAACAGAAGGCTTATTTTTTTTTCTAAATCCCTTGCTAATTTTTCACTGAGTGACACTGAGTCACCCTAACCATTCCGTACAACCCCGTCTGATATTACGGAATCATAGAACCATTAAAGTTGGTAAAGACCTCTAAGATCATCCAACCATCAGCCCAACACCACTGTGCCTACTAAACCACATCCCTAAGTGCCACAGCTACACATCTTTTGAATGCCTCCAGATTCAGCGACTCCACCACTTCCCCGGGCAGCCTCTTCTAATGAGGTAAAACAAATTTATCTCTGTTCAGCAGATTCTATTGCTAACTGAATAATGCGTGTT
Source organism: Phaenicophaeus curvirostris (assembly GCF_032191515.1). Classification (NCBI taxonomy): domain Eukaryota; kingdom Metazoa; phylum Chordata; class Aves; order Cuculiformes; family Cuculidae; genus Phaenicophaeus; species Phaenicophaeus curvirostris. The sequence continues at coordinate 8,571,242 of NC_091400.1, read as the reverse complement.
ACAATTTTCCGTTCATGTTTGCCTTATCTGGTAAGTCAAGCATCAGTTTTATAAGATTAAAATTATAAGTCTTCCCTTGACTAGTCTTTTTCTGTTTAAAAAAAAAAACTGGAAAGAACTAAAGTCCACAGAAAATTCACTGGCACCCTTCTAAAATGAAACCTTTCTATAAATTCTTACCTTTCTTAACATCCATGCATGTATTTTGCTGCAGCAGTAAGTCGCGTTGTTACTGTCATCTCCTGTAAGTATTGACGAGCAAACTGCCATACAATAAAGACTGTAAATGCTGTAGGAAGGTTACCAAACTCAGAAAGAACTATAAAACAAAGGACCAGGAAATTAATATTTATGTTATTTTAACAAAAGCCAATCTGGACAAAAAAAATTAGGGTCAGTTCTATATTTTTGCACACGTGCATAAGCCAAAGTGCAAAATCTATTCCACAAAGAACAAGTCAGACTTCTACTGAAGAGTTTGTTCCTTTGCCAATTTTTTTTTCATCAAGGTAAAAAAAAAGTGATTATGTTTTTCCACACTTTTTTAAAATGGAGGACTTTAGATCAAGAATAATGTGGTAAATTACAAGTTTGCTTCAGGTCCATTTAAAACAAAAAGAGGCTTCAGAAAAGTGGAGGCACTGGACAAAACCAAGTTCTATCACCACTGACAGTGACATTATCAATATTTGAAACACCTGTCTGCTTCCAAATAAAAGTCCACTGAACCAGAAAATAAAATCATATTATGTTTGTGGGTTTTTTATGTGCACTTTCTGTACACATGCAAAAAATTAAATAGCCAAGCTATTCCTGATAGCCTTTCCATCTATGACAGAATGAGTCTGTTGACATTGAGTTTGGCTCTTAGGATCATGCTTTAATTTTTTTTTTTAAATGAAAGGTTTTCAGATGTCTTTCTACTGAATAGATGTGTAATTGTGTGCCATGCTGAAGCCTTGATACATGCTACAATATGTTACAAATTATCTGGAAAACACTGACATTTTCCACTGCAAATGTCCCTTCTGCCGAGTATTTTTCTCTACATCCATTCTGCTGCATTTCTTTTTTCACTGCTATTCCTTCTGGAGTTTTTCACAATCCTGTTTAATCTTGACTAAGCTAGGGCATTTTTTCCTTGTCTGCAAAGCTCCATCTCTCAATTCAACCTTTCTTACACATCATTAGTAGGTATTCTGAATTTATCCAATACCCTTAATGATCCCAAAGGGGCATGGCTATTAGACTTTTTCTAGCTGAGAAAGCATTCACTTTGAGTTATTTTCTCTCATTCTTTTCTAAATTAGGAAATAATCTTTGGGATTCATACCACTGCTGCTTTTATTTCTGTATTTGTTCATTCTGTTCCTAAGTTTCAGCAAAATGCTGAGGTTCCCACATTTTTCTGGATAACAATGATTTCAAAAAAAGCCTTGCTAAAAGATTTTGAAAATCAAAATAAACAACACGATCCATTTTTCTCTTATCCACTATTTTTTCCTTGTAAGCTTAGGAAGACTGCATTTATTATTAGTGGGTTACTGTTTTTTCCTCATCACATTATACGTCACCCAAGAGCTTTGAATGTCCTGCACCAATTCCTTCAAAGACTGCTAAAGCATGAGTTCTCAGTCCATATTTTCAGGCTCACAAATTTCATCTCTTTGGAAAAAGAAACATAAAGAGTGAAATGTGAGGTAACTTAAATCACGAGTACATTCAGTATTTTGATTAATACAATTTCCATCTATATATTTAAATCACAGTTCAGAATGGTACTGCCTAGTATCAGTTTTGCTGTTTCAGTATAATCTTATGTTGATTCCTTACTCTTCTTTTAAAAAACTTTTATCAATGGCTACTGCAGCAACCTCTCTAGTACTTAATTTCTCCATGCTTTGTTTGAACTCTATAATGGAATCATTTGCTTTTCCTAAAATTGCATTTTCCTTTCCAGTTCCTACTCTTGGACCCTAGTGAATTTTTCTGTTCATTCCTTTTTATGTATTTAAAAAAAAATACTTCTTTCTTTTCTCCGTTAGTACTTGAGTAGTTGTACTATTAAAGTTTGTGAAGTGATACTTGCAAAAAAATAGAAGGATAATGAAACAAAAATTGTACAAGCCATAGCAGAATCATAGAATAAAACTGTGCTCTCTTTTGCCATGGATTTGCATAAAATTGGCAAAAATGAGAGGCTGTACATACATTGGTCCCTGTCTTGTCTGCTGTATAGGTGTCAAAAAAGAATTTTGAGGTTTTCCCTCAGTATTAATGTCAAAACAGCCATTACATGCCAAGAATGTAATTGGCATATTGTATTAATTCCTTGAAATTATTTTCAGTAACTTGAAGAAGTAATTCTCATGTATAAATATAATATTTTGACAAGCACACAAGCAATTACTTAATTAGCTTCAGACATTAATTTTCATGAAGATATAAAGTAACACCTTCCATACCTGCATTTTGAAATAGTGATAGAAGTAACCATTATTGATAAGGACCTTATTTTCCTGAGGTAACAAGTCTTACATATACGTAGGCATATGGGTATTGTCACAAAAGAGCAAAACATCTTCACATCTGGCCTGGCCTGTTTCTGTACTTGCACTGGGGTGACTGCCAGTAGGACATGAGTGAAGAAACTCCAAGTAGAGATGGTCAGTATCTGTACTCTCATCTAGGGGTAAAGGCCAGGATCATGCCGGGGGGAGGTTTGGCAAAGTAAAGCATCAACACCTAAAGCGTAGAACCACAAACACTGCAAACTGAGGGGTACATGCTAGACCTGATGGAGTTAATATCCCAGTGTGACCTAACTGGCATTGCAGAGTTGTGGGTGGGTAACCAGCAATGCTGGAATGTAATTACGGAAGGGAAGAGCAAATTCGAGAAGGATAGCTGTAGGAAGGGTCGGATGTTGTGCCCTGCATAGGGCTGATTTACTTCTCCTGAGGAAAAAGTGAAAGGAAGATATGTGACATACTAGTTGAAATATGGGACAGAAAAAGAAGAAAGTGCACACAGTGATAGGTTTGTCATAGAATCATAGAATGGTTTGGGTTGGAAAGAACCTCAAAGGCCATCCAATTCCAACCCCCCCACCATGGGCAGGGACACCTCCCACCGGGTCAGGCTGCTCACAGCCCCATCCAGCCTGGCCTTGAACACCTCCAGGGATGGGGCAGCCACGATTTCTCTGGGCCACCTGGGCCAGGGCCTCACTACCCTCCCAGTAAATTTTCTTCCTAATATCTCATCTAAATCTACCTTCTTTCAGGCTAAAACTATTCCCCTTCATCCTATACCTGCACTCCCTGATAAAGAGCTTTTCCCCATCTTTCCTGCAGGCCCCTTTTAAGTATTGAAAGGCTACTATAAGGTTTAAACCAAAGATTTTCTGATCAAGAGGCTTTTTCAATAGAGCAAATATTGTAGGTATCCAGAGGTAAAGGTCTGCATGGCAGGACCCAGTGGTTAGATGGGAATACAGCTGTTTGAGGATCTGTTTGAAAATGCAGTAGGGCAGGACATAGATTGTCTTTTCAATTCTTCAGATGTGCTAGAGACTGCTTTTTTCTTTTATGAAGTGGAGGAAATTACACAGAAAGTAGCTATTTTAGATTTAATTCAAATTCTGTAGGAGGAAGCGGTTGAGAAACTTAAAGTGGAAGTTAATTCAAGAGAAAAAGATCATAAAAATGATAAGTCTTCCATTCTTCCTCTAAATTGCAAATAACAAAATAAGGGTAATGGACTTCAAATAGCTCAGGGAAATGCAAGTATCTGAGAAGTGATAAGGAAAAAAGAAATGCAAGAGATAAAGGCACAACAGCAAATTATCCTAACAGGGAGGAAAGATTAGAAGTACATAAAAAATTAATGTGATTGCATCAAGAACTCTTTAGCAATCTGAAAATCTAAAAGAAAATCATAAAATATAGAAAAAGGGACACATATATAACAGTAAGTACAAAGAAATAGCACAAGCAAGCCAGAATAAAATAAAAAATGCTGAAACACAGACCGTCACAAGTGGCATGGCGATATGCATATTCGGCCCAAATGGGACAGATCTGCGCTCGAAATTGTAATAAATCCTATACTGCTTTGTATCGGAAGACTGCTGTTTTCCACAAGGATTACTGCACATTGCAGTGGCTCGTGAATCGGTTTTGACCCGGTTTCCTCCCCAGATTCTCCATCTCATACTGATGCTGTAGTTCTTTAAGTTGTCTAAAAGCAATTTCACAAGAGTGAAGCAAAGACAGATGGTGGAGTCGCATTTTCTCAGGTGTCTTTCCCAGCTTTGTTGACTTTAACTGCTCGCTGTCATTACAAGACTAGGCATGTGTCTGGCCCACTGAAATGAATTCCATGTATCACAGTTTACTTCTGTCAGAGTTGCACGTGGTCATGCTAAATATTAAAAAGATGTCCAAAACAAGATTATGAAATATGATTCTTTACTACATCCCATGGAGCAGATCTGTGGCTTCATCACTGCCAAGAAAAGTTATTACCTGTGCAGCAGCATGAAGATCGAGAACCACATCATGAAAGGTAACACTCTGGGTGGGTTATACCACTAACTACGAAGAGTTTTGTTATGCCATGAAGACAAATAGCTGCAGGCTATAAGAATGTCTGAGAGTAGGAAGGTTTAATAATATCACACTGAAAAAATTTTTACACAAAGTATGCCTATTTCCCAACACTGTTTTACACAGCAGTATAATTAAGTTTATTGCATTTTGTGCTTCTGTATTTTCTCCCTTTCCTTCACTTTTCCAGATTCTGGGAAGACTGCTTTGTCATTTATCAAAAAACAAAGTAAGAAAAACCATAAGTTGAGTTGAGCCACTTTCCATCTATTTAAATAATTCAAATGTCTAATTACACAACATAGGATCATTTGTAGTAAACTTTGTCTGCATAATTTACTGACTGAAGAGCTACCACAATGTAAGGCAAGAAAGTTTTGACATTCACTTAAAGCTCTAACTTAGTGAAAACAAATTGATCTTATCTGTTCACTTTCTTTGTTGTTTTTATCAACCTGAACACTCTTTTCCCATGATTTCCAAATTTGGCCTTTTATTTATTTTCCATGTTTACCCTAGAAAAATACAGGTGGGTTTTTTTTAGTAATCTGAGGGCAGTTAGAAGTAATTCTAAACTGAAAGAAATAATAACAAAATACTCCTCACTTTTACATGAGGAGAATTTAAGAGTGCACCCTCTTCAATGAAAATGTAGATAGTAAAACAGAGCTTATAAAGCTCTTTTGACAATGATTAAAGACCAAAATGGTATGTTTATTGTACTTGAAACAAGAGTTTCTCTTGGGGTTATGATCCTTGTTTAACAGGCCAGTCCGCCTTTATGTTTTAAATTGGATTTTAAAGTAAGTGTTCTTCAACCTGTTAAACCTATCCTCCTACTGCTGTCTCATTTTGTATTATCTGAATTACTTTTTTAAAATGAAACAACACAACGAACCAAAACAACCACCCAGAAAATAATCTATATCCTTTTTTATATATATATATAATTCCATTAGCATTCATGGTTCTTTCAAAGCAGCATAGGGCAGAGATCTCATGTAAAGAACAGGTCTATTGTTTATGCTTTACAAAAGGACACTTACCTCTTTCACCCATCGGTCTGTGTCAATCTGACACTGTCCTGTTAGAATACACATGTGCACACATACAAATATGTATCTGCACACAGTACCACGCTTCTAACGTTTTTTTAATTGTTCCAGGCTTTTTGTTTCTGTTTGGTTTTTGTTCATATATCCTCATCTCCATACACACGTTATTCTAGGGGCTGCCTGTATGAAGAACAATGATCCCGGTGTTTCTCCAGCTGAAAGGGACTATCTACAGTCAGGCACCAAAAATGCCTCAAATTAAAAGGCTGTTTCATGTCCAGGGTTGTGGATGAACACCTGCCAAATATAAAATGAATGGTTATTTTATAAATAGCAAGACAGTATGGATGTTCCCTGCAAGTATGAATGCCCCCATCCCTCTCAAGAAGGTCAGCAAACTATAGCAGCGGAACAAGAGCGTATCAAGCGAAGGGTAAGTTTAGATCTTGAGCTTTCGTAGGTTTGTATGGTCTACAATTAAAGAGAATAAATTCAGGAATTACAGTCTGGGCCTCGAGGGAAAAGTATTTAATGAGCCTTTGTTGCCTGCTTGCCTCTTAACTAGAAGAAAACATTGGTAGTACAGTTAGTTGTACAGCAAAGGCAGCAGAAACATCTTACTGGGATCATGATAGCAGTTCACACCCAAGGACTTCTAAAAGCAGCAAAGCACTGTGTGGTTCAGCACTGGTTAAATCCTGAGGAGTTGTTGCTGTCTTGACCTTCAAGGGTTGCATAAATACAGAGGTGATGTAATGAATGTTGGAGAAAAAAATTATCATCATGTTTAGAGATCTCAAAAGGAAGATGAACATTAAAAAGACAGACTTTATCCCAGCATGGAAATGTCATGACATTCATTTCAGCCTGCCGTCACCCAGATCTGTGAAATGTTGGGGTACCTCCAAGAGAAGACCTTTCATGCATGAAAGTAATTTGTAAAGACTAACAGAAAACTTGAATGTAAGAAACTATGACCTCACATTTGTGTCTTTCTTGATCACCCATTTGGGATCGAGAATCAGATCAGAGAATCCTCCTCTATATTCACATATTTGGGTCTAAAGTTAAGATCTGTTTATATGCTGGTTAGCAAGGGAATAGCTCTGGAAAAAGAAAATGAAAGGAGTCTTCCTGCAAAACAGTAATGAAGAGGAGAAAGTATGTAAACAGACCAGTAACAGTACACTATTTGAACAGTGCGCAAAATAGAGCCCAGACTCTCCAAACCTCCGTAATATACTGCTTATGCATATTTCAGTCCTTTATTGCTTGATAATTGCTCTCTGGCCTTACTGCCAAATCTTTTGGCATTCCGTTGGTACAGAAGTACCACATTACATTTCTATACAAGGACTGTCTTCCACACGCCTGTGTCAGAAGATGTATGCATTATGGAGCAAGACCAGAGTAGTCCCTAAATTAATGGCGAAAGAGAGAAGCAAGGCAAAAGCGTCTGCCACACTCTCTATTATGGTAGCTGATATTCACATCTGCAGAGAAATGTAAGCATAATTCAGATAACTTGTCAAGGGAAATATGATTGAATTATCTCTATAGTCCAGCTGAAAGGTGAAATGATGAGCAACCTGGAATTAAATTAAAAAACTAACCCCATTAAAGTATTTAGATTTCCCAGACTAAGATAAAAGTGAAAACCTTTGAAATTAAGCAGTCTTCCTACCCTTATCTCAAGCTTGAAGACACTGCTGCTTTGGATATCACAAAGGAAACCAGACTGGATTATTGCTCATTTGAACACTGGTTTTCAAATACACCATATTTTCCTCAAAAAAATGAACATTATTCATTTCAGCTTATGCTGGGTATCAAAGTAGCTGTAGAAAAGGACACAAAATAAATTACCAGCCTTCCTTTGATGCCAGCACACTCCCACTGCTCCACTTCCCCCTCCAGAGAACAATGCGAAGGGACCAAATCTCTTCCTTATTCTCAGCACAGTGCTGCACATCTTGAGTCTTTCAAAGCTCACTCCTTTTCTGAAAAATGCCTTTATTCTTAACAAATTTTAAACTCTACACAACATTTCCTCAAATGCCGGTTTTCTCACAAGATTTCTCTCTTGCCTTCAAAGTGATTCCTCTTAAAATATAATTCATGAGTCCCACCTTGACTGGCTTAACGAGACAAACAAATAGTTCTCTTTAAGGAATCAAAGTCTATTCATCCATCCCATCACAAGGAGGTACATTTCTGTTCAGAGGTATTCCATTCTTATGTGCAATATAAACAACAAACCAAAAATGTTTATCCATTCGAACAAGTTTTCATGTTGGGACAGTTACACTTCTGCAGCATGTGAAATGAATCCTTGCTTGCTTTCATAAAGGCATTTAGATAATAATAACGATGAAACAACACCATCTCAGCCTTATTCTTGACAGTTCAGTGAAAGGCTGAATCACAGCCTGACAACTTAAATTACCATAAAACCATATAATAAACCATATAATCTCCCAAAGCTATAATTCAAAAAGAGCCAGGAGGGAGCAAAATCTAACTTACTTCGTGTATAACAAAGTGGGACCCATTCCTCTGTGTATTTATTTGTTCAGGTGATGCACCCACACCCCTCTCCTTATGTCTGTTTACAAAGATTTCAGGACAGGCATTTTTTCCTTTGAAACTTGCATGGCGTCAGAATAATGAAGCCCCTATTCTGCAAAAAAATCAATGGAAAGAGCAGGAATAGAAATATTTACTTATAGTACTACTATTATTGTAAAAATAGCCCTTTCCAGCTGTATTTTGAATAAGTAAAAATGAAGGCAAGACTGATAGATAGCTCCTGATGCCTTCTACTTCCACAATGGAACCACCTCCATCCTTCAGTGACTGAGGAACTACAGCAAGTTTCCCCTGATATAAGCTGTATCAAAGGGCACAAAATCATCAGGAGGAAGCTAAGAGAAGAAATAATGATCAGGTTTCTACAATCAGAATTTTCCAATAATATTTCTACAGCCTTTGAAAACTCTGCAGTGGAAGAAAGTTATTATTGTGCTTTAGCATTTTCCTCAAACATTTGCCTTTATACCAGATAACAACAGAGATATCAATGGAGATTCCCTCAATAAATATTTTGTAAAATTAAACTTTAAACATAAAACCTTTAAAATGGCATTACTTCTTCCATCATCAAAATATTATGCTGGTGTAGTTAAATTTCCTTTTAGCCTTGGGTTTGGATTCTACAGAATTAAATATTCCATTTCAAACCCACATATGGTAGTTCAGTGATTTACACCTCATTTAATTTTGCTAGACGTCAGAAGCCCTTTTAATGAGTGCTTGGAGGGTTTCATTCCATTATAGTTCCAGAGAAGCTGATGCTGCATTTTCTTTTAAATTCAAAAATTTAGTTGGCTGACATCCAACTTGCAATCAAATAATAATGAATTTTTAAAACAACTCCTTCCCAAGCAGAATCTCAAGAATAAAATTAAAAAAATATATACAAGAACAAATGTGCCAGATCTATACGAGTCTCCGCAGCAATTGTCCGAAAGACAAAGTGTGTTGCCATAGTTTCTCAGAAATAGAACCAGTAACCTTCAAAATGTTTCTACATCTAATCAATGGAAAATGTTAACAATTTCACACGTTCAGCGTTCCTGATATAATAAAAAAATAAGTTAAACACAAATACAATCTGAAAACCTTCTATCCTGCTAATTCTCCATTGCAGGTTGAAAGCACAGAGGCAGGGTAGCAACCTAGACATGTAAACACAGTCCAGGCAGATAAACAGGATTGGTGTTGAGAAACCATGCCAGAGGGTAAATACTAAACAAGGCATCAAGAAACTTGAGTCCTATGTTTGATTCTACCACCGATTTTCTATATCGGGATGTCACAGCATTCCATTTATCTCCCTTTAATTTCTAAACCTGGAACAGCCTTTGTAATGCATCTATCTTCTCTCTACTCTGCCTACCTGTTCTCACAACACCCTGTATGCAATATCCCCTGCCACCCAAGAAGAAAAGAAAAGGCATCTCTCTGCACTCCTGCAAGCAAAGCAAAAAAAGAAAAAGACCCATGACTTTTATCACAGACTATTTGGAGAACAGTAAACAGAGAATTTCCCATTTTTAATGGGAATACCTGTTTTGAATGGGCTCCTCTTCCTTCACCTTTTATCTGACCATTTGCAAGAGTAATTTCCATTTTACAAAGGTGATTTTCATAAACTAAAATACTATTTATTATCCCAGTGAGTAGTATGTAGCCATATGGCACATACTTCGTGTGCATTATTGATTAGGAGTCTTGCTAGAAAGTTGCATTGTCGAGACCTGATGAGGTGGCCAGGTGCTTCTTGTGAAGATATTTGTAAGCACATTTACCACCTACAGTTGAAGAACAATTATTTGTTTACTGCTTTAATATTGCATAGTTCCAAGTGTCATCTGATCTATTAGCTAAATATTTATATAATAATTATTAATAAAATAATAAAACAATAGCCAAAGAGAAGTCTAGCAAGAGTAAAAATTTAATCAACATCCTGTTCTCCTGCATAAAAACAAAATCTTACCATCGCATGCCAGATGCTTTCCTGCCTATTCTGGGAGTAAAAGGACACTGATGTTCCCTTATTTCTTTATATAAATCTGTAGGAAAGGTGACAGTTCAGCTTTTATACAGAAGTAATTTTCATTTCCTGAAAGGTAGGATTATGTCTTTGGATGCAGTGATCCTCCTTGAGTTCCTTTTATTACCACAGAAATATAAAGCTGGAAGGGAGGTCATGTAGCCCAAGCTTTCTCTTTTTTAATCTAAAAGAGCCCTAGTTCACACAGTCTTTCTTCAGAGATCATATTTTCTAGACCTCTGACTGGTCTCTACCATCTCTGTTCCAAAAGCATTTTCACAGTTGCTCCATTGTACTGAAAGGGCACTGATTCTAAGGCAAAACTAAATTTGCTATTTAACTTTACTTTTCCCTTTAGCTTTTTCTTTTTTATTTTTGTGAAATGTAAATGTAACCATAGTAAAGATACTTTTCCAGTAATAACATGTCCTCAGTGGCATAACATCATCTTCCTCAATGTCAAACATGCTCCCTTTTTATATGTCTGTATAATTTACTAGCACATAGCCAAGTAACAAATTCAGAGCTTAACATTCATAAACACACTGATTATTTCTTCTGTGAATATCCCCAAATTATGATTTTCATTATTTCAGTGTGCACTCCTTTACTGGCCTAGAATTCCCTTGACATAAAACTCTTTGCAAAGTGATTTTTCTATGTTACGATATGCACTAAAGATGAAGAAATTGAGCAATATAATTTTTACCATTGGATAATTGAGATAAATCTTTTTTTATGACTGGTTTAAGAGAGTAATGCACTGAATGAGTACATTTCTATTATTTGCATTAAATGAATATAGTAATCTGCCGTGGATTCTTCATAAACATGCTAAAACATAGGCACAAATTAGGACGTCATGAATGACCGTGATCAGTTCTGTAAAAAAACTTTTCAGTTCTCTCTGTTGTTGCATTGGTTTAGAATGTCATCTTGAAATGTTCATGAAAATACTCCTCTTATGAAGATATTCAGGATGTAGTTAGTCTACAGACTTCTTGTTTTAGTGGACATTGAAATCTACAATCCTGCAAAGTGAGGATTGGTCATGGTTTCAACCATATGGCTACACCGGGATGAAATCAATAAACGTTACTAAAGATCTCCACCAAAGTAATTATTTCATTACTATTCTCAACATCACTCCTTAGCTCAATCGCACTATTCCTTTATTGCAGGTCTTATAGGCAAGTTTTAAAATACAAACTATGCAACTGCACATTCTAGTGCTCATTTGGAATCAAAACAGGTGGCAAGATGATATCACAAGTTGCTCCACAAAGTTTATTGTAAGTCTAGGTTGAGGTGAGTAACAATCTTCATTTTTCTAGTTCTGTTGCATTGCCAGAGACTCAGCATTTCTCCACTATAAATGTTCTCTTTGAGAGGGGTGTATTGGAAAGTGCAAGAAAATACAAGCATAGACACTGAGAATCCCTTATTTTGCATCACAGCAGGAAAGGAAGAACTTTCCTTGTGTATTTCCAAAAGCCAACGACATTTTGGAAGCACAAGCGATGCAATCTGGGGTTCTGCCTTCTAAAAAGAAAGCAGAACCTCTCATTCTTCTGGTTTTTATCTTCAACTTCTCAGCTTGGCAACTGAATGGAGTTAATCTCTGTTATGTACTCTACTGTTTCAACATGGATTTTACTGGTTTACAGCTAGTTGGCCACTGAATTTTGCATTCAATTTAATTTGTGCTGGACATCAGTTTGTAAGAAAAGAAAGCAAAAGGTAAGTTAAAAACCTGGGCTTAAGGAGTGTTTGCAGACAAATGCTCTTAAGCGTCTCGAAATGTCTATTCCAGAGCAGCATGTTTTTGAGATCACGTAGAAGTCACAGTGCTACCTGAAGGTATTTTCATTCTCTGGTTCACTGAAGGAATTTTGTCGCTCAAACTAGAGTCAGATTTCTCACTTTTAGTTTTAATCAAAAGGCATTAGTGCATTTTGCAAACAGCAGAACATTTTTTTCCAGCATCAATGCAGAAAGTTCCTCCTTTCCCTCTCCTTCAAAGTAACATTTTAGCATGGGAAGAAATGTATTTGTTGAGATATTTCATGCCCAAAAATTAATTCTGATGAAAAATGGGTAGCTACCCCAATGGTAGTGATTATTTTATGACCCATTGCAGAAATGTCAAAGGTTTCTTCAGGTGGCAAACACCATTTTTTAAATTAAAAGAAGTATCTTGGAAGAACAACTATAATGGAATTACTCCTGGAAGTCTGAAGAGGTCAGCTGTGTGTACAGCAGGTTTTCAACGTGTGAGGTCTGTCAATTTTTTTTAGATTAAAAGGTATGAGCTTGTTCTATACTTGTTTCTGAGGGCAAAGGGAAAAACACCAAGGTGGGAAACTAAAAATGCAACTTACTGGTTTAAAAATGAAAACTGTGTCTTCTGGAGACTTCTTTTTCCTTCTCAAACTGCTATTCTTCTCTATTTCCAAGAACACCGTCCATCCTCCAGACTGCAGTATCCAACATGACAGCATCCTATGTACAGATATTGAAAATGAGTGGCTGCTTTCTTTGGATATGAAACCAAATCTTAATGCTCTGAGCTTTAAGTAATAATATGAAATACCCACTTTCAGTGCAGTTTACCAGAAATTATTTTTAACAATGTACCTGTATAGTTGGGCTTCTGTTTTCTAACTACTAGAGCATAAATGCTTAACACAAGGAACTCTGCAATCAGAAGCATTGAGCAAATTCACCCACTTATCCCTCTGTGATTCTCTGAACCTGTATTCCTGCATCTGCTGCATCGACAGTTTCAAAACCAGTAGTGTGGAACAAAACCTGGCTCGATCACTCAGCTCAGAGTGATGATACCAGGGAGGGGGGGAAACCACATACAAAAAGAAATACACAGAAAAAAAACCAACCAGACCCAAACCAAGACTCCTGATGTAGTTCAGATGTTTGAACATCTTCAGTACCAGAATTGCTAGAACCATTCAGTTAATCAGAATCCTAAAGGTCACACTAGGTAGCCTTGTTTGGTAAATATCTTGTATTCTAACTTTAGCACTGGACAAACCTGTTTCAGGTACAAAACCAGTCAGTTTTTCCCAACCGTTGTTGGGAAATAACCCAAGTGAGGTTATAAACAATGTAATCCAAGAAACTGGCTTGAAGCCTTTGCAAAGGCTTTCATAGAGATTGTTGGCTCATGCCGGAATTTTTAAAATGTTAAGTATATTTTACTGGTAGCAATGTTTTCCCATTGTTCTGCTATCCCAGCACAGAATCATTACTGAAAGTTTTTCTTTCTAGGCATAAAACAGAGACTGATCAACTAGACACTGCATGTAAGAGTGACAGGAGTCTGTGACGTACAGAAGAGGGGAAGGAAGCAAGTGTCAATACCTCTGCATGATCAGAGGTGGAGACCTGCACACAAAAGCTTTAGTATCTTCTCCATTAATGGATTTTTCTTGAACTGGTGGAGTAAGACATCACTATTTTGAACAGTTGGAAAATTACCTTCTTAAATTACTAAATGCCTTTGAAGTGAGAAATAAACTGTAAACTAAAGAAAGCAGAAGGTTGGAGCTTCGGAAAGGAACATGGGTACACGCTAGGGGTGTCTTTAAGGAGAAGGTTGCTTTTTGTCTGGGAGAAATGTGGAATTTTCTGGATTATAGACCCAAAAAAACACCATAACAATTCAGGGAATTAAGGCTCCAAATTCAGAGGAATGGAGATGACAATGAAATCTGAACCTGGGCTGTAAGCAGATATTAAATTGCTCCTTATTAAGCAAAGGACTTAGCAAATTGTTTAATTTATATCCAGTTAAAATGAAAGAAAGTTCATCATATGCTTAAATGCTTTTCTAATTTGGAGCTTCATAACCTTTCCCTGGGAACTGATAAGGAATATTTGCAACAGTGTAGAGTTGCTGTAGCATTTTTCCATATTTCAGTGAAGCCACAGTAATACAGCTACTAAATGCAGGCTTTGTCTACTTTTAAAAATTAATGCTCCCTGTGGGAGCTTTGTTAATAGTCAGAACTTAATTGCTTTACAATGTCTTTTCATTCCAATCAAGACCATTTCTCACAACTTACTGGGTTGTAGTAGTAACAAATCATTCATTCCAGCAGTAAGAGTGATTATCCAAACCTGTTATATAGAACTGGGGAAGGTTACCCTCCAACAGAGTCTAAATTGAGGATTTTGTCCCTGTGTTTGCTCCTACTGCACATCACCTTTATGTATGAGAAAATCTGAAGTAAATCAATATTTTTGCTGGGTTTTATTTCTGATTTTAACTGCTGCTTGACCTTTCTTGTCCTTGTTGGATTCATTCTGCTCAGTAAGAAGGAAGTTCACTTAATTCTTGCCCATGTGAAGGTAAAATTTTTAACTAGATGAATAAACAACATACACTAGGATTTTTTTTCTCCCTCTAGATAGCCAGTTCTTTATAAAATAGTCCGTCCTGGGGTTTACATAGTGAAATACTTGAAAAATCTGACCTACCGCTTACTGCTGTAACTAAGAATCTTATTGACTTCAGTGGCCTTGGATCACGATCTACATGAAAATGCGTCTTTGTGTTTTAAGACAAATAAGAAAACAGAATTTAAAGGGACGCATTGTTTCAGACAGACTCATTCAATTCCTTAGCAACAATTTAAGAAGTCACAAGGGAAATGAGTTTTTATGGTCTCATCATTTCTTTGATGTAAAAGTGCACACTCCATCTTTTTGGCATTTCGTTCAACAGCAGAGCACATGAAAAAAAGAGCCCCACTGTGCATAAAGAGAATAAAATATGTTCAAGAAGAAACAGGAAAAGAGATTCAGGTTAATATGAAGGTCAACCTCTTTCTGTGTTTCAAATCTGCATTTTGCTGAGATCTTAAAGAGAAGTAAAAAAAGCTTTAATCTTCAGTGGTGTCATCCCATAGCTGGAGAAGACTTAAAATCCAAACAGAGATGTTTTGGCTGATGTTAGAATTGTAAATTGCTGTTAGATTTAAATTATCTGTCCCTGAAATACCAGACCTTATATGTCACACATTGTTCTTTATATTAAATAAAGCTAATGTTTCATTAGGAGTATTAATAAATGCCCAGACCATTTTTACATTCCCCTCACCTCTTTCTGTGCCAGAGAGGGCTGCACTAGCCTAGCTCGGGGAGCCTCAACTTGCAACATAGCCACAGATCTGGACCAGTTTGGACAAACCAGCACACCTCCCCAGCTTCTTCCACACCATTTGTGAACTGAAACCCAACCTGCAGCCTGACGTGGTCCCACAACTTAGAAATTCCAGTGCACTTCCCCTGCCTAGCATGTGCTGGCCAGAGGTGACTGTGCACCTTCAAGGAGGGAGTAGGTACAGACATCGAGTCTGGATTCTCTCTATAAGCGCAGTGCACAGGCAGCCCAAGCTTTAAACCTGCAGGAGGGGAATGCAGCACATCTCTGCCTCACCGACTTGATGAAGAATAAGCAGGCTGTACTGTGAGGTATTCAGGTGCTATGAGATTGGGATGGACACTAAAGAGCAAAGCATCTCAAGAGGATCCATATGAATGGCAAGTCTGGAAAAGTGTCCATCTCAGGTAATTTGAACGGGTCTGCCCACAGACACAACTTTTAGTAGGGCCTGTTGCAATAGGACGAAGGTTAATGGTTTTAGGCTGAAAAAAGGGTAGGTAAAGATGAGATAGAAGGAAGAAATGCTTTATAATAAGGGTGTTGAAACACTGGAACAGGTTGCCCACAGAGATGGCAGGAAACATTCAAGGTCAGGTTGGATGAGCTCTGAGCAACCTGATCTGGTAGAAGATGTCCCCGCTCACTGCAGGGGAGTGGGCTGTGTGACCATTAAAGGTCGCTTCCAACCCAAACTATTCTATGATTCTAATGATTCACATTCTCCCCAAGCTCAGCTATTTTGTTTGGGGTTGTTTTTTTCACTGCTTAAAAACAAACAAACAACGAGCAAGAGTTACTACTTGGAGCATGAGCTGACAGATCTGCTGTAGAAATGTTTCATCAGCTACTTTGAGATTTAACTTAAAATGTTTTTTGAATGCCAGTATTTTATTCATCTCCTCAGTTACCTCTCCTTTGCAGAAGGACTGCTAGACAATGGCAATGTAATCTGTTTAGAACCTATCAAAACTTAAATTCAATTCTTTCAATCACATAATGTTAGTATGTTTAACCAGTAGTGGTGGAAAGAGTGAATACTGCCTCTTCTGAATAGCTGTATTATTTTCCTCCTACAAAGCCAAACATTAATATAAAAAAGGGAGTGGCCAATGAAAAAAAAAAACACACCCAAATCTGTTTTCCAAGTATTGCACTATCTGGGCAAAAAAAAAAAAGCAGTCAAAAATCTGTATTTGTAGTAATACACGGATGAGTGCAAAGGTTTTCATGTAGACCTAAGAATTTCTCTGTTATTTAAAACTATGAACACGTAACTTGGACATGATGATTGGAAGCATGGGAAGAAAGAATAAATATTACCTCTGATAATGTTTAATGGCTAAATTTTAATAAATGTAATACAGTATATAAAGGGTGTCTACCAAGAGGATGGAGACTCCCTTTTTACGAGGAGTCACATGGAAAATACAAGAGGTAGTAGGTATAAGTCCACCATGAGAACAGTTGAACATTGGAATAATCTCCCCAGGGAAGTGGTGGATTCCTCTACACCAGACACTTTTAAGGCTCAGCTTGACAGGGCTCTGGGCCATCTCATTTAATCTATAAATCACCTAAAAAGTTGGACCAGATGATCCCAGAGGTCCCTTCCAACCTGGCATTCTGTGATTCTCTGTTGTATCAGAGAAAGCTGTTTGTCTGGCAGTTTCTTAGAGAGATGACAATAAAAGACAGTATTTTTTGCTATTTTCTTTTCCTATTTACTTTAAGTAGTGCTTCCTAGGAATAAGCTACTAAGATGGGAAGCTGGGTTCCCCGGTTTTCCCTTTGCTCTAGGTCCACAACTGTTATTTCTCTTTTCCCTTTTTACACAGTCAACTAGGAAAAACTTCATATTTCAAAAATTAAAAGCTCCCTATTTTGGTCTTGTGTCTTTCTTCCCTGCACTTCAGTTTTCCGTTATAGTTCACCAGAGAACAAAATGGTCTATTTTTCAATTTTTTTACCGGGGAGGGTAGTGCCTAATTAACAAAATTCCTGAAATTTAGCTACTACTGAAAGCACAGCTAAGGACAGAGTTCATAGATGCTTCTGTATTCCAGCTCATAGCAATAGCTGCTTCAGCTCCTGGTCATAGGAGAGAAACCGCTTTAGATGGACATGGAAAGCTGGCAAGACCAACTGTGTCTGCTTCTACCCCATAGCCAACTACTGTTGTGCTCCAAGCAGCCCATCAGTGGTTAACTGAAAAAAGATGACAGCAAATATTGTTATCTGAATGCTGAACACCAAGGGAATAGAAGTGAGAGAACACAGCCATTATGTTCTTTTATGAAATCCATATTAGAGCAATAATGGCTGCTATATTCTTTGCCATTAGGTCAGAGGAAAAAAAATTCCCAAGAAATGATGACAGTATCAAGACTTCTCTAACTCTGACCCAGAAGTAAAACAGGTTTCATTTAGCATGCCTACAGCCAACAGCTCTTTGCATGAGCACAGAGCTCAGCGCTGTGTTACGTTAGCCCTGGGTATCTTTGAAATTTAGTTCTCTTTCCTTTGATCTTTTTAGTTTGTTAATCTTCCATGTTCAAAATGGTGGTGTTTAACTGGGGGAATTCACCAGTTCAGGGGTTTGACAGGAAGATGCTCCTTATTTAGCATCATCTAGTAAAGAGGTTGATTAAATGCACCGTTGATTTTCAGAAAAGAAGAGGAAATAAGCAAAGTCACGGGTTAAGATAAACAGCAGCATGAGATTACAGCATCATGAAGAAATTTATTTGCAATAGAAAACAAGGAATAAATATTTTTCTCTCCACTGTGAACAAACTTTGCATTTCAATCCTCTGTATTAATGCCTTTAGCTCTCATTTTAGGCTTCTTGTTCTACTGAATATTTTTGCATAAGAATTCTGTAGCCTAATGTCTTTTCAGTGCCAATTTAAAGTTTCTACTCACCCTTTCATCCTTTAGTAATAAGCATAGACACAAGCATACCTGTTCTAGTTTTTGTTCCCCAGTAGCTCGAGAGCAATTTATAGTTTTGCTTGTTCAACCCTCAGCCCTTCAAGCATATTGAAATGATGTAGCTGACTGGATTCTTTATGAAGGATTCTGAAACTATTTCTGAGCAGAATATTTACTCAATGACTAAAGTAAATCTTTACAATATTTGTATACAAAACATCTGCCCATGAAGGTGGCACATTTCAACTCTGAAGAGATCATATCTCTCTTGTTAAAAAATTCATGAGTGCTCTACAAAAATCCCAACGAGTATTTCTCTGTAGCTGCATTACTTCTTGAGTGAGGTGCATCTTATGAGGATGTGTAGGGAGTGTGAAGAATTTGCCCTTTATAATGCAGGCAGCACCCTGCAGACCACGGACACCAGAGCTGATGTGAATAATGGTCTTAGAAGTGGCTGCAAAATCTGCTGCCTCATCCTAGGAATTGCACCATTATTGATTTCCTGCCCATGAACCCTTCTCCCTTGCCCTTCAACCTGCCTCCACAGTGGCTGCACTCATGATCAGAGTGAAACTGCAGAGCAAGTGCAAAGCAAATGTCTGCTTTATTTCTATTTTCGTAAGGAAAAATGCTTTTTAGGGTATCTGTTTTCCATACTCTCACTTTCTGCTTTCTTTGGACATTGCAGGGAAGGCAGAGATACATCAGGCCTCCTGACAGGTTGTTATTCTGCTGCAGAGGGAGTGTTTCATGGACATTTTTGGCATTGATTCCTGGCCACATTTTGGACAAGGTCACTGTAAACTAACCCTTTCCTATGACATCACCACAAACTATGCTGGCTTTGGCTTTGAGACCTACTAGTGGCAGGCAGTAGTGTGCCAAATGTCAGAGAAATTGTATTTATTTAGAGATGACACTTACCAACAGCATAGTGAGTGCCAGAACAAAGAAGATATCCTGCAAGTGACTGGCTACAATCAACATTGCACAAGCAGCCAACACTGAAAACAATACTCAAAGCACTCCAATTATAGTATGTGGATGTTGCTTTTGCAATGCAGGTAATAGCATTTCTGATACTTGTTAAGAAGAAAAATTGTCAAAAACCTACATAACAGTTGCTAAGATATAAGCTGTAATTATATGAAGCTCTAATAATGTTGATGAAAACTAGAGACACGATTGGCAGAGGAGAAAGAAAGAAAACCATCATCTTAAAAGTGAAATTGGTAGAAAGCCAAAGAATAATATTATTTTAGCGATAATGCTGAGGTATATCACCCTTTTAGAATTCCATATAAATTATCTCCCAGACTGTTTAGGAATAGATATTTTGTCTTAGCTAGAAATACGCATTCAGGGAAAAAACCAAACTAACCAGCTGCCAATGCCCTGACTTATTGTCAATCAAACTACACTATAAACAAGAAGAGATGATTTCCAGTCCGTTTATGGTGAGGAGTTCAAATCACAGTCCCCTGAATTATTGTCAGTCAAATTGTATTATAAACAAAAATGATATGACTGTCAGACCAATTACAATAGGAGGACTCTAATATCTAGTACAAGACAAAGGAAAAATGATACCTAAGCTATAATAACAGAAATAGCAGAGCATATGAAGTGAAGAAAAATATTGACTATCATACACAGCTTGATTTTTCCAGTATTTTTGCTTTTTATTTTTAGCGTCACTGACCTCTCAGCACCCAGGGAACTCTTGACAGGTGGTTCTCAGCCATCTGCATTACTTTTCTGTTTTAAACTCTTCCCCATTTGGTAGCATGCTGGCCAAATTCTCTCACGTGTGTCTGGAGAGGAACAGAGCGTCAAGGGGACGTCACAGAATCACAGAATGGTTGGGGTTGGAATTGACCTCTGGAGCTCAACCAGTCCAATCCCCTGCTAAAGCAGGTTCACCTACAACAGAGCACGTAGAAATGCATCCAGGCAGGTTTTGACTGTCTTCAGAGAAGGAGACTCCACAACCTCCCTGGGCAGCCTTTTCCAGCGCTCCATCAACCTCACAATACAGAAGTCTTTCCTCATGTTGAGATGGAACTTCCTGTGAAGCAAGAGGAGTCATTGACTAATTGGGCAAGAAGACTGAGACTTATTTCATTTGGGCCCCTCAATACAGGAAAGACACTGAGGTGCTGGAGTGTGTGCAGAGGGGGGCAATGAAGCTGGGGAAGGGTCTGGAGAACAAGTCTTATGACGAGCGGCTGAGGGAACTGGGGTTGTTTAACGTGGAGAAGAGGAGGCTGAGGGGAGACCTCATCGCTCTCTACAACTCCCTGACAGGAGGCTGGAGCGAGGTGGGTTCTGTTCTCTTCTCCCAAGAAACAAGCAATAAGAGGAGATTAAATGCCTCAAGTTGCACCAGGGGAGGTTTAGGTTGGATATTGGGAAAAAATTCTTTACCAAAGGAGAGCTGAAGCAGTGGAACAGGCTGCCCAGTGAAGTGGTGGAGTCTCCATCCCTGGGAGTGTTCAAAAAAATGTGTAGACATGGCCCTTCAGGACATGGTTTACTAGCCACGGTGGTGTTGGGCTGACAATTGGACTGGATGGTCTTAGAGATCTTTTCAAACCTTAATGATTTTATGCTTCTATCATTCTACAATCCTGCAGAAGGGAAGTAGGAGCCATGTGGCTCTCAGAAGGGGCATTTTCTATTAAAATAATTGACTCATGGAGAGAAATTAATTTTTAAGCTGATCGGGGAAAAGGACTGGAATTTTAAACATATTTATGGTGATATCATGGCTGCAGAGGCTTCAGTATCATATTATCAGCAATTAAGTAATCAGTGAATTTCTGAAGCAAAAGGTGGTTGCTGGAACTAAGAGAAAACATCTTTCTGTAGTTGCTTCAGTCCTGAATATTCTCTCTCCAAGTCAGTGTCAAACACTATCCTGCAGGTAGGTCTGTGTGACCACCCAGTCAGAGGCACTGAGTGCTTTTTTTATGCCTATTAAAGGCAGACTGACTTATGTTTGCAAACTCTTCGCAATCTGCTGGTGTCATTGCTACATATCAGCAGTTTAAATATTCAATATTTTAAGTAAATAGAGGACTGCAATGCTGCCAGCCTGATAAATATCAGAAGATTAAATTTGCTTATAAAACTGAAGTAGCTGCAAATTAATTTTGTGTATTTAATCTGCATTTAAGAGAAGAAAAATCCATTCATTTTATTATAGAAGTTCAGTGTAATTTTTATGTTCATAGTGTTTCACACTGTTCCTAAGTACATAAGAGGCAAGTAATGCTGTTTCTTTGGGCAGATGGATACATTACTAGAAATGACAAGCCCATTAGATCAACAAGGACTATATAATTATCATGGGGAAATAAAGCAAATAAATCTTATCTGGTATAAATTATAGGCTTATGAAGTCATACATAATGAAATAAATATTTAATTTTTCGAAAGTCTAAAATCTCACTTTAGAAACTGGAATATTAAATATTAATTTCCATTTCTTATGACGGATGCAGTGTGGTTGAGTGGTTTCAGCACAGGCATGTACTCTCAAGCACTTCTTGATCCTATTCCTGGTGCTGACATCGATTCATACCATGGTCCGAGACAAATCATTCAACCTCTCTTTACTCCTTTGCCCATCTGTAAAGCCAAGATAATGCTCATCCACTTCACAGAACCATTAAGAGAATTAAGAAACATCTGTTCTGCACCTTGAAGAAATGAAATGTTCTAAAAACACAAAATAGTATTATTCCTGAGATAGAAAATATCTTCCAGGGTTGGATTTGCTGTTTGGCACTAAATTTCCTGTTATCTGGCAGGAGCAATTTCTCCTTCCATAATTTAGTCATCTCCCTCTTTCTATAAGATTTATTATTTCAGTCTCCTAACTAAGTCTGCCCCCATCAAAAGAGGTGTTTACTGTTAGTGGGCTCTTTCCTAAAAATAATTGGCAGCGTGTTCCTCGTGGAGGCACAGCAGAGAGCTCATCCACTGCAAACAGCGCAGCCCCTGACAACGTAGGTCCTTCTCTACAAACAAAGATTCAAACAGTGCCTGCTGCTTAATTAAGGAGAAAAGGTGAAGGAAAAAGGTTATTGAGGGATAGAAAATTATGCAATGGGAGCACAAAGTAAGAAAAGCAAGGTTTAAGAATTAGAACTGCTGCCATGCATCTGTACAAACAGTTCCTCTACAATGAATGAAGAAAATTTTTTTTTTCAACAAGAGTCTTGCAAGCCACATGGAATAGCGGGTGGCAACACTATGAATAGGGCTGCCAGATTTGTATTTCAAAACAGAAGTACAATTGGTTTCAGTTTTTAAACCACCATATTTTATGGTATACTGCATATTATATCTACCCATTCTTTGCAGCGCACTCCCAAACTATTTGATTTTTTTTTTCTCTCTGCCTCCTACTCAGGCAATATTCATTTATCTCACTTCAGCAGTTATTTACTTTTCTGAAGTAAAGATAAATTAACTTAGTGATACTATATTGTTTTTCATTAATACAATTTTGAGTAAATCTTATTTGCTCACCTGAAATTCCACTAAAATATTTCAGATACGTATGATGGGCCTTGTATTCTAAGGCAATCTTTTAAAAAAAAAATCTGTAGAGATTACCAAAAAACCCGTATATATATATATACACACACACATATATATATAACGGTTTAATTCACTAGGGAGAAAGATGAGATTTGTAACACGTTTTTGTCAGAGGTGGTTTAAAGGTGGTTTTACATGTATCTGCTGTGCTTGACTGGCATTAATAATGACCTTTGCACGATTAACTCAAAAGCCTAGCCTGGAAAGATAGCCAGCTATGCTTTAATTGCCATTATGATGGAATTCACTTTGGCCTTAAAGTCTTTACTAGGCTGTAAAATAGTGTCTATTTGAGATAAACTCTGTTCTCTACTATCCATCTATCTCCCTTATATATAGTCACAGATTACAAGGGCAGAAGGAATTGCTATCATCATACCTCCTCCTTCAGACTGATCTTTTGGATGTCTGTGGTGTTAAATACCTTTTAGCCCTGGTCAAGCTGTGGTTGAGCTAAGTTACTCCTTCTAGGAAGTCAATGGTCTCTATTTAAAGATCTTAAGTAACCATTCTACTTTTGATCAGTTATCCATCTCTCTGATTAGAAATAGAGGTTCTTATTTTATGCATTGCATGGCATGTTTTCCAAACCTTGAATCATGTAGTGAACCCTCTCAGTTTTGTCAGCTTTACTTTCTAAAAAACCCTATTTAAAAAAGAATTTAATCATTTCACTGTGGTCTCAGAAGGTGAACTTTTCTAGAAATCATAATTCTTCACTGCTCTTTCTGTAGATATGTAAATCCATGCTCACAGGAGCAAGATAAAATGACAATACCTGAAATAATCAGCTCACTGCACAGCCACCAAACTAATTCCTTCCCACACGCGTCATATGCAGGACTATTTCCAGCAACCGAGGTGAATCACAGAAAATACACAGGCTAAGCTTAGACTACCCATAAGCACAACTGTCCTGAGGCTTCATGGGCCAGAAAAAAGCCTGTATCTGTTACAGCAATATCCTTGCTTCCTGAGGCAACTCACATTTTCTCACAAACATCACTTCAGGAATCACATACCTGGAGTGCTTTAGAGCAGCATACAGACATTGCACTTTGGATTTGGATGAAGGGTTGTCCTGATGCATCCTAGGGAGCTCAGCATTGACTATTATGCTTGGCAGTGTTTGCAGAACAAGGTCACAGGGTGAGTGGAATCCAGCAGCACCTGTAAAGGAAAGGGGCAACCCACCAGAGCACAAGTGCGAGCTGTCACACTTAAAGACAAGGATACATGGCCCTACAATAGCGGCACACTGAACATTTTGTGTGCTAGTGTACATATTCATTCCTCTGTGGTTATTTATCTATATGTTTTGTTCGTCCACAATGGAAATATAGTGCCCTAAATATGTCATAATTCCTAAAATATCGAAGTACTCCAGCTGATCTTGTGAATAGCTTTAAAATTGTAATTTAAGGGTTTGAATTCATACACAAAATAACAGTTTCTGAGAAATCCTCCTGTTGTGGCTTGTTTCCACTTAACTTTAAACAAACCTAAAAAGGCAAAACTTGTTTTCTGAAAAAAATAAAGGACAAAAACATTTTCATTCCCCAGAACAAATTTCAGAGCCCACAGAAACTGGAGTTCATGTGGTAGCCATTCCCAAATGCACCATGAATGCTACCGACAAAATATGCTTTAGATAAATTTTGCAGTTTCCTTTTGCTACATTCTCTGGGAGTATTTTACATCCTGCCTTGGGCATAGATCTTGACACAAAGGACTGGATAATGCAGCCCCAACTCATGTTGGAGTGTACCTGTGCCGTGGAAAAAAAATCTCTCTGCCTTTAATGAGATGTGGGTATATCTAAGGAATACTAATATAAGCAAGATTTGATGACTAACGTGAGCATCTGCTTCAAAAACACCACAGCTAGAGCTGAGATATTATTATAGACAGTCTATTGTACTTGCAAAAGACAAGTAAAGAGTTCTTCGTTGAGAATACATGTCAGAAAAATGACATGTTTTCATCACTTCCAGCCATGGTTAAAAGATTCAGAATACATTAACCAGCTGAAGGAAAAATACTTTCAGCTTTTGTATCACAGTTGGAATCTGTAAATGCAAGATACAATGTAACAGACAATTAGTGTGAATCCAACCATTCATCATTTCTAAACAGTTATAAATTTATTTTTTTTAATGCAGAGGGGGAAACGCAATATTTTTCACCGAGTGCACAATGCTCCAGTTCGGGGGATCCAAGCTAGTGAAAGGACTTTAGGGTGGGCAGGACTGATGCAGTAACTGTAGCTGAGTAGTTATTTAACACAAAGATTGAGCTGATTAGTTATTTCAGCCCAAGCATCCATTCCTGCATCCCACTACAAAATGATCCAAATCTGTTTGATGAAAATCTGGTTGATAAGTCAGCATGCCAGCTGGCAGGGGATCCTGGGCTTTGCTTTCAATAACTTCTTATCAGTGGTAGCTATTTCTTCTGATTTCTTTCCTAAATCAGACTCGTTATTTCCTTTCTGCAGAAAGCTTCAGCCAGACTCTGGGCACTGAATTGCAGACAGTTATATGGATGGTTATAGGAATGCATCACATCACATCGCTTATGAAAGGGATCGCAAGTGCTGGCACTGGCAGGCGACTGAGAATAGCTGTTATGGTTAAAGATTTCCCCTTGTAACCAGGTACTGAGACTCAGAATCATCCTTCTGTGAAATGAGTGTGTCCAGGTGGATGGACAGCACTGGACCACCTCACTCCCTTACTCTGTGTTTCTGAAGCTGACTTGGACATCTCTAAATTCAGACTGACAGCATGAGCCTCTCATACTCTTTAATAGGAGTACACCACTGCGTCACCAGATGAGAACAAAGCAATTTAGGGCCCATTCTGTAGTCAAATTAGACTTTCAAGGAAAATCATCACAGAATTAAGAACTGGGAGCAAAGGTAACAGATTCATTTTGAATAACAGTTAAAAAAAAAGGCAAGGGGGGAGGAATTTTTTTTGGATTATTTCTAGGAAGCACAGGAGCAAAGAGGGTAAAAGTTGCTAGGAAAGATGTGCCCACAGAGGCAAGTGGTGTGTGCACCCCTCAGGCTTCTGTCAGAGACACAGCTACAGCCAGGAGTGTAACTGACATGGCTAAAAGGAAGCACAAGGAGATTGAATACAAAAAACTGTGGAAAAACATATATAATCATTATCCAGAAAGAAAACCAGTGAATTTTTAATATATATATAAAAAGAGAAAGAAAACTGAAACTTTTACACAGCCAGGTTTGTCAGTCCCATTTTAAATATATGTCATTTAAAATGGGGAACCAGATCCCTGAAAATGTTCCTATACCACCATGGATTATTATCCAGCCCATCCATGTTGGTACAATCCTCTCCTGAGCTTTACCTTCCTGGGACAAATCTCATTTTTCTCATGCATTTAGAGCAGCACCAATTTCACTACAACATACAAGAAGAAGATTGTTAATGTAAATATGGGACTATGAAGGAGGAGACCTAGTTGTTATTTTCTGTTCCTCTGGTGATCCACCAGAGCAGCAGTTTCTGCCCCATAGGCTGCAGGGAGGCTGCACTCTTTGGTATCTGTGAAATCTTCAGACAATGTCACGCTGAAAGAAAATAAAAGACAAACAAAAAATTATCATAGAATCGTAGAATGGTTTGGGTTGGAAGGGAGCTTATAGCCCATCCAGTTCCACCCCCTGCGATGGACAGGGACAACCCACTGGATCAGGTTGCTCCAAGCCCCTTGGCAACCAGTTCCAGTGTCTCACCACCCTCACAGTAACAAATTTCTTCCTAGTATCTCATCTAAATCTTTGTTCTTTCAGCTTAAAACCATTCCCTCCCATCCAATTCCTGCACTCCCTGATCAAGAGCTCCTCCCCATCTTTCCTGTAGGCCCCCTTTCAGTACTCGGAGGCTGCTATAAGGTCTCCGTGCAGCCTTCCCTTCTCTAGGCTAAACAATTAGTATTGTCACCCATCACCTTCAGCATATTTTATCACTGTAATTATTTAGATTTTTTTTCCTTGCTTAAATTATTTTAAGTAGACACCTTATCATTTTCTTCATTGGCCAGCCTTTCCCCCTCTTTTACTTTATTCCTGCAACTCCTCTAAAAAGGAGACAAAATTAGTATAAAATTCATTATGGCCAAATTAACTGGCATTTCCAGGCTGCCTCTGCTGTCAATGTCTGTTATGGCAGAAGATGTTTTGCCAGCATCACTTTATTAAAAGTTATATATATATATACACACACACACATATATATAGCCAAGAACAGTGTAGGAGCTGTTTCCCAAAAGAATGTTGAAAGCCACTGGCAACATGAGAGTTATTTGTGTATATAATTTCTACAGTGTCATAAGCACTCATGGCAGACAAATAAAAG
The DNA here is from genome assembly GCF_032191515.1 of Phaenicophaeus curvirostris. Taxonomy (NCBI): domain Eukaryota; kingdom Metazoa; phylum Chordata; class Aves; order Cuculiformes; family Cuculidae; genus Phaenicophaeus; species Phaenicophaeus curvirostris. The sequence goes on along the minus strand of NC_091400.1, from coordinate 8,543,838 downwards.
AGAAGGTGCTTTCCCGGAAAGTAAATGTTATAAAGCTGTTTAATTAATAACATGGCTTAGTAGGTGCCATTAAGCACCACTTTAGGTTAATTTTTGCCTCAGCAGGGGTGTGGATAAAAAGGAAGTAATTTTACGTCTTCTTCCAGATAAAGCATCATTTTTATTATATCAGAAGGGACTATGTTTTTCCAGTCCTTGCATTTATCTTGCTGCACTATGAGGTGACAAATTCTCTCTCTGGTTCAAGCCTTATAACAGCATTAAGCCCATTATTTCATAGTGTCATAAAATCATAGAATGGTTTGGATTGGAAGGGACCTTAAAGCTCATCCAGTTCCAACACCCCTGCCATGAGCAGGGACACCTCCCACTGGATCAGGGGCTCCGAGCCCCATCCAATCTGGCCTTGAACACCTCCAGGGATGGGGCAGCCACCACTGCTCTGAGCAACCTTGGTCAGGGCCTCCCCACCCTCACAGGAAAACATTCCTTCTAATATCTAATCTAAAAGTAAAATATAAAGAAAAATTTCCATTAAAGAATAGTTCATGTCTACTCTGCCCTCTTAATCACACACTAAGGACTGTGAGAATTTGAAGGCAAACTTGAAGCTGAAGTGCACTGTCCATTTCTTTAGTGGAATTATATTTTTGGCTACTCCTAGCCCAAGCCAGATCAGCTCATTTTTATTTATGCCCATAGCATGCAGGAAAGGACACAAGAAAAAAACAATAATTCATCCAAACACGGTGTTTCCAGTGAAGAGCTCTGTCATAGCTAGTTCTCTCCGAAGATAACTGTCTATATATATGAAACACAAATCCACATCTATGGCAATTCTTCTTTAATTATTATAACTATTTCACAGTTAAAACCATCTTTAATAAACCCTACAGACTTTTTCAAGCTCTTCTTAAATATGCAGAAACTGAGTGTACTTGCTTTTCTTACAGATGTCCTTTCCAGTGAGGAGACCTCTTTTATATGACTTTGCCCACTAACTGAGACAATTAAATAAACACATTAAACCCCTCAGCAATTGATTTTGACAGAAGTAAAATACGCTATGATATAACTAAGTTACTTTACCTCACACACAGGCTGACAAACAGATTTCTGAGGCTTCAAATTTACACATTAGTGTTCAGATACTTAAACATTTAAAATATTTAAATCTGGATTTACTTGTTATCCTAAGCAGCCTCCTGTGGGTTTACAGGCCTAAGTTCTTCAGATTTGTCTAATTCTAGGCTATCTTTGCCTGACATATTGGAGCAGGTTCAGCAAACACGCTTGTTCCTGAGTTGTTGCAGCAACCTCACCCAGTTCTGAAATCAAATGTGTAGCTTGGACACTGATCATCCTGGGCAAACCCCAAATCTCAGTTGCCCACAGGGTCTTTGATAAGCAAGATAAATCATGAATTGAGAAATATGTCATGTAGCACCTACGGCTTGGCCTCTGCCTGCTGTCATCCCCAGCATCAAAAAGAATTGAAAGAGAGAAGTAAAAAAAACCAACGCCAAACTTAACCAAAAAAAAAAGAAAAAAAAAAAACCACCAAAACAAAACAACACAACCCCCACCTTTAAAAGAGGAATTAATATTTTATACCGCCAGCATCTCAAAATTGGAACGTAACAATATGCCAAGCCATCTTAATACATCAGAGAGAATAAAGGGTGCACAAGACTAGTTTAATAAGACATTCACTGTAAGAAACAATGAAGTGACAGGAATTTGTTTACAACATTCAAAATGAAAAGAGGACAGAGATGAGAGCACAACCTAATACACATTATTTGCGTTATCTACAGTCCATGCCAGGCTTAGTTCCACTGAATGGTTTCTCTGCTCATTTATTATCATGCGGTTTTGTAGTATTTCAGTGTTGAAACTGCAGAGAACCTGTATTCCCTTCCCCACTGAGTGGGAAAGATTAATATAGAACGCAATATCAGTGTTTAAAGTCCTGTGCCTGCTGCAGCAGAATGCAGGTTCCTCATTCTGAGAGAAGACTCTTTGTCAGATCCTTTTCCACAATCTCTTATTTTCTTATTATCGAGAGCAACGCGTAGTCCAAAGAGACAGATCAAGGCAAGATTTTCTTGCTCAGCCCCAGTCACAACGTGTGTAAGTATAAGGAGGAGCCCCTTCATCAATTTGAAGGTGTACTTGTTTATATTCATTGTGCCTCCTGACATGATACTATTTTGGGGGGAGAAGTGAGGAGGCTAATTCCACCCCCTGTCCTAAAGTGCCTTATAACAGTCTCTTTCCAAACACAATAAAATCATTTTGGAAAAGACTCTTAATATCATCGAGTCCAACCCTTAACCTAACACTGCCAAGCTACCACTAAATCATGTCCCTAAGCACCACATCTATGAGTCTTTTAAATCCCTCTAGGGATGGTGACTCAACTGCTTATTTTTGATCCCGAAGCCACAACTGCCTGCAAGCCAATGCAACCAATACAGCAGCCAAAGATGCTATGATTAAGCCACTCCTTCAGTGCAGCTTCATTCTTCAAACTCTTGAGCACTATCAAAAGAAACATTGAACTTAAACCTAAATCTGTATCATTCAGATGTCTCTCTTCTTAAACCTTTTAAAATCTATTTTCATCCCACATGAACACAGTTCTAGATTATTTGCATGGGAGGGAAACGGCAGCTGAGGAAAGGAAGGTACAGTGATGAAAGTTATAAATGGTTTAAGCATCATTTTAATCTTCTTGCACTGACACTTTTGAAAAAACAAGTTGTCTCTCCCTTCTTTCCCCCTCTTTTCTGTAGGGCAGCAGAAAGTTTGTGACAGAGCCTGAACTTGGTAAATACCACATTACTGAAATGCAGGATCTGCCTTCTCCAGCACTTAGCTTTGATTTTAACAGTTGTGAGATCTGAGGGCTGAAAGCTACTGGAACCCTAGGACTGAATGCAGGGTGGGGTGGGTCCCTCCATGGGCTGAAGCCACCAGCAAGTGCAAGAGAGAGGCTACAACATTCCCAATGTAAATTCATCTTTAGCCCTTTTCGGGTAGTTTGCTCTTGCTACTGCTGTTATAAAACTAATTGCAAAGCTGAAGACTTTTAATCATTAAAAACGTCTAATTTCCAATTTATATGTACTTGGGGTAAGTACCTATTTATCTGCTTTCAAGTCAGTGTTACAATCTGTTCTACCTCAAGTGCTTTCTGACATTCCCTGGCGTTTACTCCTCTCCTCCACAATTTCTTCGTGGCTATCAATATTAATATTTCTCTGACTTGACTTCATGAAGATGGACAATCCAAGCTCTCAGGTTTGTATTTTTATTTTTTCTGGGTTCAGGTTTTATAAGTCAAAGACAGATATCTATGTCATGAATTTTTGAGGTGGAATCAATTCTAGTTTTTCAACCTGAAGTCTTCCAGGCCAATTTACTAAAGTGAACGATATCTGGATATGTCCTTGAGGCACCCAAGTTCAACAGAATTGAAGAAAAGCAATATATTCCCCCTTCTCCTAAAAAAATTAATGTTAAGCAAATATTTCTAACAACTCACTGAAACAAGTCCTTGAAAATTAGCTTTAAACCTGAGGGAAACACAGAACCTTAGGGATTTAGTGTAAAAAATATCAATGGAGGAAAATACAGAATTTTAATGAATATATGCTAAATATCTTACGACTTGGAGCACTTAAGATGCAATCGATCTCACCACAGTAGTGACAAGCTAGGGAGCAGTGAGCACAGAGAATTATCATCAGATAAAAAGCTCAAAACAGAATTACATTCTTTGCTTGTCACCAAAGCACTAATCCTGAGAGGGTGCGGGAAGGCAATTTACATACAAAATTGGAGCCACATAGCTAGCGCACTCTGATTTTTCACTCAAACTCCATTTCACTGACAGAAGGGTCTTTTTTCTGTAGCCACACACTTAGAAAAAAATGGGTGGTTGTTCCTCATACACTATTGCTCTTTCTATAGCACTGGAGAATTATTTAGTGTTCTGCTGAAAATTCTAAGGTAGTCTAATGAAAATTGGCCAGTCCCTGTCTTCCCATCATTTCAAAACTCCTAAAAATACTATTTACAAAGTCTGCAACTGGAAACCTACACTGAATAATGCATAAAGAACACATTTCTTTGAATTTCATAGCCGTTTGATGGCGAGAAATTGACAGACTGAAGGATGTTACCCTGCCATGTAGCAAGGCAGACGAAGAGCTCTGTAAAGTTTTCTTCCTTTCGAGTGCATCCATCTCCTGGATCCCTGGGACTGCAATTATGCTACCTTTTTTTTTTTGTTGTTGTTGTTTTATATATATATATCTGGTGGTAATTTTTTTTCAGAAATCTTCTCCCAAATGTTAAACTGACTGCCTAGAATCAGCCCTTTCTTCTCTAGCATGTGCGATCATTTCCTTGATGACTCTTAGCCATCCATTACTGACAGGACAACTTGGTGTTCTTCTAAATGCAAAAGAACTCTGCTGACTTAAAGCTGGTGAAGAGCCTGGAGCACAAGTCTTATGAGAAGCGGTTGAGGGAAATGGGATTGTTTAGCCTGAAGAAGAGGAGGCTGAGGGGAGATCTTGTTGCTTCCTATAGCTCCTTGATAGAAGAGTGTAGCAAAGTGGGTGCTGGTCTCTTCTCCCAAGTAACAAGTGATAGGATAAGAGGAAATGGCCTCAAGTTGTGCCAAGGAAGGTTTAAATTAGGCATCAGGAACAATTTCTTCACTGAAAGAGTGGTGAAGTTCTGGAACAGGCTGCCCAGGGATGTGGTGGAGTCATCATGCCTGGAGGTGTTCAAAAAAAAATGTGGCACTTTGGGACATGGTTTAGAAGGCACAGCGGTGTTGGGCTGATGGTTGGACTTGGTGATCTTAGAGGTGTTTTCTAATCATAATGATTCTATGATTCTATGACTTCCCCTTTGTGACTACAATGCTCGATTGCATCAACTCATCTGCACCTCCTGGGTCCTGATCCTCATAGCAAAGGGACTTCCCACTGCCAAGGGCAAGGTCATGCCCAGGAACACACATGGAGCTGACAAGTTGGATCTACACTGCTTCCGTGAAGAGCATGCAACCAGCAGGCATGCAAAGGGGCAGGGAGAGTTTGTCCCACGACAACACCTGCACTAGCTGAACAACTTCACTTTGTCATTGATTAAGTTGTCTTCCACCCTTTTCCTCCCCTCCCAGCCATGAGGCAGGAAAATCAGTTCAGGATGAGCATGTATTACTGGACATTTCATTCCACAATTTCAGGAAATTCCTCAACAGTCCTATCTGTTAACAGGCATATTATTACCTGCCTTTTATTCCCACTGTGAAAATTAGTCATCACATGCCATCTGTTTTCCCCCTTAGTCAGCAGCCAGTATATAGCATTATGTACGAGAGCATCAGGGTTTTCTGTCAGGGTGCAGACAGATTTTTAGCAATCATGTTGACTTCTTCATTTGTAGAATAGTAGAATTCTCCCTTTTCAAGGATTATTGTTATAGTTTGCTCTTTCTGAGAAAGCAGAATTATTAATTTAACCCCTGCAGCAGTCTTGGTTACAAAATGCACATTGCGCATGAGATATTTAATGTGCACAGCTGGTGTGACCATTGAAAAAAATTAAGGCGAAAATAGCTTCTTGGTTTTCAATTTCCTCCCCAAAAGAAAAAAAAAAAAAAGAGGCACATTTTGTTCTGCTCTAATTAGTATGTGTGCCAGTGCATGACTTCCAAAGCAGGCAGATGCTTTGAATGAAGTGTAATGTAGATTTTCATTAATCTTCTTTGGCACAAGACTTTTCTTCTGCTATGTGTATGCAAGAAGTAATGACTAGAAAAGATGAGCAATCACAGGCAGTTCTAACCAACTTAAGCTGGCTTTTGTAGAGGGCGAGGCAGGGTCATGAAAGAGTGTGGATACCACAGTGTCTTGCATCCCTTGGTTTCTGCTTTTTCATTATAATGAAAGGTTTGGGGTAATTCCTTTTTAATACAAAATATCAAACTCAGATATGGGAACCTGAAGAAATTAAATATCAATACACTGAAAAATGCATGCATTAAATCACTTACGTGACTGATCCAAGAGAAAACCTCACAGCAGGCAGAGAACTGAAAACTGTACATCCTGAAACCACTTTCCTGTTTAAAAGGGAAAAATCTTTCTGCAACTGTCAACAACAACCTATCAATGAACAGTTTCAGAGTGAAACTGGAACTACTTTCATCTTCCCCCACCTCAGTTTAGAGATCACCTAGCTTGCTTTAGCTATGGCTAAGGGAGAAAAAAAGCTTGGGGGTAGGCTCTCCTTAAATAGCCCAGCTGGGTTATTCTACCAAAGAGCCAGATTCCATGTTTGGTGAAAGACACGATAAGAACTGCAGATGCTGCAGGCTCGTTTGCCAGCAGCAGAAAGTGCTCTTATCAGGAAAAGACTGCAACAAAAGTGACAGTGGAATAGAAATCACCCTTCAGAGATACTCTCTTAATTATGAGCACATACCAAGGATATTTTTCCAATTTTGTGTTCTTGCAATCAACATAATTCAATTTTTTAAAATATCTGCTCCTTTGGGGGATCACTGCTACTGTTACCTTTCACTTTCCTGTAGTCTCTTCTATGTCTTTCCCTTTTCTTCCACAGAACAGTTGCCGATTCTCTCTGTGCTCCTTGCCTTTATTTGTGAGCTTTGAATCTTATACTTTCCTACACTTGTAAGAAGAAGGCTGACAGACTGCTGCTCTATACATTAGATTTGGAGACTAACTCCTAAATAGGAGTAACGGGACTGGGAAATTCATACTACCTCAGAGCCACTGGCTCGGGCAAACACTTTTTCTCAGCTCTTTCATTCCCACTTTCAGAAGAATCTTGCAAGTATGAGGTTAAAAACATAGCTTCTTACCTGAAAGACTCAACTTTGCCTTGAATAAGCAGCAGACTGCTAAACACATTATGTGGGATAGTTCCAGGCTACAGATGGCTTGTTTGACATCTATGCATAACAGAAATTAAATTAAAGAAAAAAAATAAGTTCCTGTAATAACAAAATCATTAATTACACAAATGGATTTCTATTTACAGCGCAAGTGAAATGATGACTTAAGAAGATTATAGAGCAATGTGCAGTACAGAACATTGCTTTCAGGAAGAGCACAAGCCAAAACCAGAATGAAGAGTACGCCATCATCTCAGATAATACACAAGGGATACAAACATAAGGTCTAAAATTCGAGCAGAAGGAAACATATTTCTTTCTGATCTCTTCACAAACAGACAAAACCATTATGCAATGGTACCAGAGCATTAAAGTGTCCTCACCAAGCACTGCAATAAAAAAATGAGGAAAAAGTGGGTTTAGTCTACTGCAAGTATTAACTTTTCCAGAAGCCATGCAGAATAAAATTATTTTTTTTTCCAAAACCAACATGCATCTTTGGTGAATGCTTCCAGGATAAAGAAATGCAAGCTATTGTATTTGGGAAGTTTACCTGCTTCAGGGTACAGGTATAGTGAGGGTGGGACCAGGCTAAATGTTAGGTTTTCTAGATGTAGCAGAATTCAGGGATTTTATATCATACTTTCCAGTTTCACCTTGCAGAGTAGAATCATTACAGCTTAGTTCTCAAGGTATTAGTTAAGAAATACAACTATAATACCTTACTGAAGACACAGGGTCCCGTTCTGCTCTCAGATTCCAGCCTGCTGCATAGTCACACTCTGCTTATGGGCAATAAAACTGTCAGAGCTTCCTGGGAACCCTGTTGTCTGGATGCACATTTCTTAACCTGAAACCTAGTGGGGCTCTTCAGTTTTTGCTTTTTCTTCAATGTGAAACTTAGACTAGGGATGGGCGAGCTGATAAAGGGAAGAAAACTGGCAAGCTGCCAGGCCTCAGATCCCATCTGTTTCTGTATCCATTGGTCTAAAATCTTTAAAAGATGCTACCCCTCTCCACTCGCTTGGGTTTTTTTGGTACCCTTAAAAGAACAGATCTACCACAGCAATGTATCTACAGGAGCTGAAACACCACTTAATGCCCAGATTTTGTAAAAACACTGGAACCTGCATTTTGGGTCAACCCCCTCTGTCTTGCCAAACACTTTCTCTAATGCACGCTGGAGTGAGCACAATACCTGCGTGCTTTATTAAATAAAGGACTCAAATTTTAAAAAATATGTATTCACAAGGTAAAACAAAGTCCATTGAAACTACTGTTTCTCTTGCTCATTCAAATGGTAAAAAATGATCAGATTGCACCTTGCACTGGTGTGCAGCGGTGCTGTTGTATGAGTTGATGTAAATCTGGCCTTATTGGCATCAAGACATCGTGGCAGAGCAGACAGCGGTTTTGATCTCTGACCTTAAATGTTTTGTTAAGGGGCTCCCAGAGTTTTCTTTATAATTTTTCAGTATGTACCATAAAGTTAATCTATTAGTGGTACACTTTCATGTGTATCTGTTCTCTAAACTCACCTGATTCTATCAAAATAAATTGACTATTCAAGCTCAGAGAATGTACTTAATACTTGAAAAAAAAAAGGATCTTCATCAGAAACAGCTCACAACTTTCCTGTAGACACCTTCACTGAGATCAATCACCCTACTCAAAAACTCAATTTAAATGACATCCATCTCATAAGTCAGGCATTGAAAATCACTGGCTAACGACAGCACCATGAATGCCTACTTTAGCTTTAAAATTATTTCAAGAAACTATTGATTCAGTAGATTAGGCTGAAACAGAACACACTGAGACTGATTTCCTCTATAATGCATCTTACCACACTGAAAATGACCTAACTCGTTAACTCAACGACTGATTTGGTTTATTTAGAGGCTTGAACCACTTATGATGTTATATTTCATACATAAATACAAAAGTGGATGGACCTGCACTATTGTAGATCTGAGAGGATGTAGCTAGAAGGGAAAAAAATCTTGCTTTTACGGCCAATACTATAATAGTGGAGTGCTCCATTGTCTCAGATAAATAATAATTCTTTAGCTGCAGCAAAAATAACACCCTACAAATAACCTTTGTTTCATTAAAAAAAAATATAAAAAACCTTACAGGCAGGAAAGAGAATCATGAGTTAAAAGCTTCAAGGCAGATAAATCACGAAAGAAGGAGGGGGATGGGCAGGTGAAGGAGAAAGCGATACTCGAAAGCAGACCATCAGTCTGACAGCTTACCTCTTGCAGGAATATTTTGAATTATTTCAGTTGTCATTACCTTAAGGAAGTTTTCACTATGATAGCATAAATATTAAATATTTTTAAAGATGAGAGTGCCAAAGAATCTGTCTTGAATTCTGTTTTGTCTTCCGTACAAAAGAAGCAGTCATTAAATACATTGCTCATGGGCTACATAGAGATAAGTAAACCTGCCCCGATGTGACCTTAGAAGTGACTAACTGTGGATGTCATTAATGTAACTCTAAACTGAGCTTTCAGAATGGCAGCTTTGACCCCTTGTGACTTCAAATATTTTGGCTAGGAAGGCTCCTTAGGGTGCTCCATATATAAATATCATTAATGTGTCAAGAAAAAAACAGTCATAACTAAGCAAACTATTGAGATCAACCAAACCTCAGCAGAAAAAAAGAAGACTTAGCATATCCTATGTTCATTTATCTATATTTAAAAGTTCCATTAGGGAAAATTCTTCTAAAGACTCAACATCAGTTCCAGTGTTGAAGTGGTATTTAGGCTATGCAATAACATTCCAAGCAGCAAATAATGCACACTTAAGGGTGACATTATAAGAATAACACACAGTATTAATAAATATTCTTCTCTGAAGAGTTCAATACTTCAGCACCTCAGGGCTTTTTGCGAACAAGTGGGAGATTTAGCACCTGTCTGCTATGCAAAGATGATTTTCCACCTGGAAGCCGGAGAAAAGAAAGTGTTAAGGTATTAATGTTTCTTAGGCTCCTGAAGTGAAGATGGGGCAGAACTTGAAATAAACAGTACATAAAATAGCTTTCCTGAGAAGAAATCTGTGATTCATTCACTGACCCTTCTGGATAGGAGGATCCTTCTCTGCACACCTAACGCAAACTGAGCTCCTCTTTGCTGGGCTGAACTGGCGTTACAGCTCTGCTCTGACAAAGAAGAAAGTTCCTGACGAGGGCTATCCCTGTAAAAAAAAAATATAAAGGAGAGTGTGGAAAGCAGAGGACAGAAAAACAAAGCTGCCAGCATCACGATGAGAGGCTGGGCAGGAGTAAGGATGCAGCTTGGAAGGGAATCCTTACCCTATGGGAGTAAAAAAGCCCACACAGGACATGGGATGACCTTAAAAACAACTTCAATAGGATCAGCTTCTAAGGCCTCAGTTTACCTTCCCTAACAAACACTGAGCACCACCTTCAAAATTGATCCTGTTGCCCTTACTGGTGGAGGGGACTGTGTCTGGGGCAGAATTCAACCTACCTCAGATGAGATGCTCACCAGAAATACCTCGGGGATCGATGAGGTAGGAAATGGAGATTGGTGCTGGCATCAGACCACTCAACAACAAGAGGCAGAAAGGATCATTCCTGTGGCTGCCAGTCACCACCCAAAGTTTTTTTCCCCCAAAGGAAAGCCAAAGCAACTTTGTGCTTGTAGAAGAATGGTCCTAGAGTGAGTACAGCAACAGGGGGTCTGAGAAAGCACTCTCACCAGCAGTGTGAGGACAGAAATTAAAGAAATAGAGGAGCAGGAAGAAATCACACGCATTCCACAGATTAATAGCCTTGATTCTGCAGCCAGATCAACTAGTAGAAACCCACTGATTTCAACAAAATCTTGATTTTGCAAACACTGAAAACGAACAGAAATTTCTGCTGTAAAGATGTAAAAAAAAAATGCAAGCTGACAATTGTGATTACTCAAAGGTAATACAGTTACATTTCAAGCATACAAAATGACAATTTATCAAAGCCTCAGCCCCAGCTGGAGAATTCACGAATTCTGCAATACAAACAGTAAAATCCTTAATGAGACAAGTATCACAGATAAAACTGCTGCTCAGAACTACCCCAAGCAGCCACAGTTACCCAATTAGCGATCTGGCAGCAATGTGAACACATTTCCCCATTCAGCTCCACAGAAGAGAAATAAATATTTAATGTATGTAAACTCAGTCACTGACTGATCATTAAACATCACCCTAAAGAAACAGGAATGTCCTATAATATACTCACCCACATTTTCTCAGTCTTTCTCCACATCTTTGTGAAGATTAAGGAACAAAAGTAGGATTTAAATTAAGAGCTCCAACTTCTCATAGCTCTGTGTGTTTATTGTCTACACCAGACTACTGCAAATAACTGCACCTAAAATATCATTTATGACCAAGGGGGAAAATGCACATGATGCTCAACACCTCTACATTTCCTGCAGGGTTTTCTGTGGAGCTAGGGAACAACATTCTACACTTCACTCTCTAAAGTGCAATTTTGCTTCTTGGAGCAATAGGACCATTTCATTGCTTTTGTCCCACAAGCAAGATGACATCATGAGCCACGGTGGGTCAAGAAAGTGTGGGGTTTGAGTCACTCACTGCTGGGCAGCTCTGCCTGCTCCCACTCAGCAAACCACTGCAAGCAACTGGAGAGCCAAAACAGGCTCGGTGACATGCCTCTTCCCCAGGAGCTGTCAGCAGGGCACACCGCACTGGGTTCAGCTGAAAGACTCGCTGCTGTACATCTCATTAAATGTTCCCACAGCTTCTCAGAATTGCTGATCTGTATGTCAGCTCTGCTCCTCGGGCAGGGAGCTGCTGCATCATTAGTAGCTTTCCACTATGGAAAAAAGAAAAGAGACGGTAACACCTCTTCAGCATGTATGTTACTCAAAATGCTTTGGCACTGGCTTCTCACATCAAGAATAAAAAATTTATTCCTGGTGTAACAATAGGAAGCACAGGGAAATGGTATCAGGAGGTGGCTGCATGCTCTAAAGTTGTCCCTACAACCATAAGCTACTTTCACCCTACCTGACCATTAACCTTTGGAGCCTTCCTCCTGCCAGCTCCACAGGACTGGGCTCATAGAAACACCCTCTGCCAGCAGATCCTGTCATACTAATATCTAAAGAAACAAAATTCTGTGCAGATGAAATTAAAATAGACCTTGATGTTTTATTGAAAATTCTGAATGGATATTATCTTCAAAGACCACTAAGTCTTAAAAGAAAAGTCACTCTCCTGTATCAGGGCATCCCCATTAAGTAAAACACCACCTATTCCTGCTCCTACATTATGAGCTGGAACAGCCGTCCACCTCTTCCCTGCAGCAGCACCACTGTTCTTCATGTCACAGCAGCCAGCGTAACTTCCTTACAACCCCTGAGGAATTTGCTACTTAGGACACTTCTCGTTTCATGCATAACATCCAGAACACGATGAGTTTTTGATTAATCGTACGGTGATTAATTACTTGCGCTCTTTATGGTCTGAGTTCAGCATAGCAATCAGCTTCTCAAGGCAGCTTGTTCCCAGGTTCTGAAGTTGGCTGATTATCTGTCACTAGATGTGTACATAGCGGGTTCCTGTGTGCATTCTCATACGTTTAGATTAGATTCTTAGAGCACTCGTGTGGAAGGGGCAAAACTTAGCCCATCAACACACTGCGGTTAGCACCATGCAAGAAGAAATAGTTTAACGTGTGTTAAAATGTAACTGTACTTTCCACAAATGCTGTTGAAGAGGCTGATCCAACAACATTTGTTAGCAGATAACAAAGAGACATGGCTTACCTGGCCAGACAATATATTTTGAAGGCAAAGTCGCCTTATGTACACAAACATCTGTTTTAGTTACCGATGTGAAACACACAGCTTTCTCCTTAGCACAGCTCATCGAGCAGAGACTTGTATGAGTGAAGACAATAATAAAATATGCACAACTTAGACATGTAAAATGGGGGAAATACTATTTGTACCTCAAGTCCATCCATGGACAAATTCCTCTAGGCTAGTAGGTACACGAGCACAGGATAACAGCCCAGTCCTTTCAAGGAGCAGTGGACTGACAGCTCCAGGAAGGACAGGCATTAGCCCCTATATAAGCCCGGCTGTGTCAGGTCAGAACCAAGACCTTCAAGCCTGATAAATGACTTTTGGCCATCCTCTAACAACAATGAAGAGCCAACAGAGAGAACCAGGATAGGGAGGATAAAGAGTGATTAAAACATTATCCCCATGTGCTGTTGCGTGGGGCTTGGAGCTCTTCAGCCAGAGAAGGCACTGCAGATTTTAGGTAAAAACCTGTTCAAGTGCAGGTTGAACTCTGCCTTTACAGGTCTCTGACATTTGCTTTATTCCCAAATGTTCCTTCTGATTAGCATGCATTTAAATATGCATGAATCACATCTATACTCTTACCTTTTTGGGGGGCGCAGGGGTGGCAGAGTGCAGGGCCTCTTCTCCCATTAGTTTCTAGTAATAAGTTACACTTGCTGTGAAGCAAGTTACAATCACCTGTTAGAAGAAACTCTTATTTTCTTTGCATTGAAAAACAAAACCTAAAATGGAGGTAACAAATACAGTCCTGTTAAAGCTACCGTCTGTATGAAATCTTAACAGAACCAGTGCTTTGTACTTCATCCATGCTATTTTCCTGATTTAGGATTGCAGAGACCCTATATCATCCTGAAGATTTAAGGATTTTTGTTTTACTTGTACGTAAAGCATCCCCGAACCTCACACGCTGCCCCTTTCCCAATCTATTCATGTTCATTTGGTCCCGTTTGCCAAAGATCTGATACAGTATTTGAGTAGAGACAGTGCAAGTGTAATTTTAGAAGTTTCCCTGGTAACCACTGCTGACATCTCTAGCTCAAAATCTAAGACTACAGCTCTCTGTAACAGCCTTACATTGCAAACTGCCTTGCATCGGTTGAGCTAAGGAACAGCACAAACGACAATTCAACTTCTGCTTTCAGACAGTTAAAGTACATGCTCGTAGACATTTATTTTGCTTAAAGAAAGCTGCCTCTACCTTCCCCAGTCTGCAAGTAGGGAAAAGGCACAGATAAAACTCTCAGAAAATGATTGAAAGAAGGAAAAGTGAGTCTGAAAAGAGGTAGATGCTGGAGAGAGAGCAGGTGAATGACATAAGGAAAGGGAAGAGCTAGAAGTGACAGCATTTAGAAGGCAATGGGAATCCTCAGAAGAAGTAGTCAGTTGGCAGGGGAGAAGTGAAAACAATTTAATTTAGAACAATGAAGAAAATAAGGAGAAAGGGGAAACTAGTATTCCTTCAACCTTTAATTGCTCCTTCAGTACATTTTTGGGGGGATGTTCATCTCCTCCAGGTCTGGCAGGGAGGTAAAGTGAAAAGAGGGTCACTGTGAGACATATTATTGGTCCCCTGTGTCCCTCAGTGCTTTGTATTTGGGTAGTCTTTTGCCTGCAAAATCCACAAATTCTTCAGCCATTACTATTGATGACTCAGATCTAAACGAGAGAAGCTAATCTATCTCCCTTATTCAAGCAAAGCCACAGCCCAACAGTGTATCACAGATATCTAGCAATCCTGTCTAACTAAAACAGAGCACAGCATTTCCACTCATAATCCTTTTCCACAAAGGAGCAACAACAAAATGACAGAGGTAAAAGAGACTACCAAGCAAAGACAGGAAAATGAAAAGATAGTGTATAGTAACAGTATAGAGCAGGGTGAAGAAGAGAACCATCAAGCTATAAACCATTATAAGCAGAAAGTGCTTTGAGAAATAAGTGCTGAGGTAAGGGAATAACACTGCCACAGCAGAGGTCACCAGGAAATGCGCTCCATGGGGGACCCGTGGTAGAGAATTGACCCTGGAAAGGTTAAAAACCAGTTACTGCCTAAATAGGTTAGGAGTAATTAGTGCATGGGACCAATTAGTAAAACAATTGTGATGGCTGATGTTTGGAATTTTCAAAAGCATTCAGAAAACTTTTTCTTCTCCACCACTTGAAGCCCTTTATTGTCTTTGCATCCCAGGTTATCAAGGATTTCAACTGTAATTCTGCATACAGAAGGAGCACAGAACTAATTATGTTTTGCTGCTGTAGCAGAGCTCACACCAACTCTTCTGCCTGAGAAGCAGGCAACGTCTTCATGGATGAACATTCCCCCTCTCAAATTTCTGAGCCATGTACTCCAGCAGCAAGCTTTCAGCACGCTATCAGAATCTTTTAACACATTTTTCCTTAGCCAACTAGAAGGGAAAATGTGCTTTCCACTATTATTATTACATTACTGTGCCTTCTTTCTATCAGCTTCTTTATTTTCTAACTGCTTTAACATGTTTGAGAACAAGCAGTGCATAAGAGTGCAACTCACACTTTAAAAGACATTCATAAATTCAGATTTGAATTGCACTGCTGGTTCATGCTCTGCAGCTGCTGGGAGGAAATTAGGCCAGTACTGAGTAGTTACTGACAGAAAACAAGAGATTTTTCTGTGGCAGTACAGTCAGGTACAGTTGACAGGTCAGCATCTTCGCTTTCTGAGGATCTATGAAGAGACACAAAAACCCTCAGCACACCTGCAGCCCAATGTTGCATAAAATAAAAACCAAATGATTCATCTCTTACAGAAAATCTAGTCTTGTCGCCTGATTGTTATGTGAGATAACTCCCATGGCTGCAAAATCAAAATCACACTCATGAGCATATGAAAAACCCAAGTCTGACATTCTGTGATTCGTACACAATTGGATTTCCCTCTCTCTCCTCTTGCATTGGCATAAAATGAAGTGCAACCTTGCAGTAGCCTCCAGCCCCAGGCACCTGACAGCAGGCTAAGGGAGCTGCAGGTTAGGACCTGAACTAGAAGAGATCTAAGCTAGACTAGCATTTGAACTCTGCTTGCAGATCTCATCTGCAGAGTCTAAATTTAGTCTTCCTAAGAGAAGGCAGCAATCCTTCAATCTGGCAGTGAACCTAGGAAGAACTTTGGCTTTCCCCCCAGGATAATGCATAAACTTGTCACAGGCCTTAAATCTCTGCCTTTGGTGGGGACAAGGCAGAAAGTCCTCAGGGCATCCAGGTCAGACCCCATCAGAAACCATCCACGAGGACATGAAGGACAGAAGAACAAGTTTCCAGCCGTGAAGTTTCTGCTCCTTATTCTGCTGGGTGAAAGCTGTAGCTGCTGATGCAACAGCTCTGAAGTTTATCCTTCATCACCTGTGCATTTCCACAGTTCTTCATCCTTTTCTTATCAAGTCTGATGCTCCAGGGCATCACAGCTTCTATGGGTTGTGTGTGTCTTGTTCCACATTTTGTACAATGCAGGTGACCACAGGGACAATGTGACAGGGCAGTGACTGGGCCGTACAGCTCTTCCCTATTTCACTTCAGAGCTGGGAACTACTCAGTGTCTTCCCATCCTAGGAGCCTGACACCCCAGGAACATGCAGGTTTGAGTTTTTCCTGCCTTTGGCCTCTGCTAATATAGCCCAGGCTGCAGTGGTGTCACTGCAGAGCTGTTAGGTGCAGGAACAAGAAACCTTTCTTTAAAATAACACAGCTCCTCACTGTTCTTTCTCACTGCTCAGCAAAATTCACTACCTGCTAATCACAAGCTGATAACAAGCTTTTCCTTAGACTACTGATAAACAGAGCAGCATAAATGGGCCATTTCTCAGTGCTTATTAGGCATGATAACAACTAAGCACCATGCCAGAACACAAACCAGAGTCACTACTGCAGGTGCTGAGTTTGCAGCCAGCTGAAGACTCTTCCTCAGTTTCTGCACCTGCAGAGTTCATAGAATCATAGAAAGGTTTGGGTTGGAAGGAACCTTAAAGAGGATTCATTTCAAAACTCACCACCATAGGCAGGGACACCTTCCACTGGATCAGGTTGCTCAAAGCCTCATCCAACTTGGCCTCAAACACCTCCAAGGATGTGGTGTCCACAACTTCTCTGGACAACCTATGCCAGTGGCTCACTGCTCACCTTCAGAAGCAAAGAAATTGTCTGTGTAGGCACCCAAGCACAGCAAATCATCACTGCAGAGAGGGAGTTAAGGCACAGCACCTTCACCACCCTACGGTCTGCCCTATCTTCCAGTTTGCACAGTGAACACAACAGAAAGTTCAGCCTCGGTTTTGCTGGCCGGAGAGCTGCTCATAGATCCTCCAGCAGCTACACCATGACAAACACACAAGCAAAAACCCATTTATGTTATGGTGTACCTAAACGCCAAAATGAAACAGGGGCTTTGTAGTCCATGTTGGGAAGCTATTTTTGCCATAGATATATCTAAACTAAAGAAGCAGAGGTAAAGAGAGGGCAAAGACACAGAGGGTAAGGTGAGATTAAGCAGGTCAGTGAGGCAGCACCCAACCTTATCAAGAGGACCCCATACTGCTAATCTGCCAGACATAGAATCAGAGAAAGTTTGGAAAAGACCTCTAAGATCATGAAGTCCAACCATCAACAAAACACCAACATGCCATCTCTGACCTCTTTTTTTTTTCCCATGGAAAAAATCTGTTGATGTCCTACCACATGACTGGGGTGGAACCCTTAGTTATGTTTTCCAAATTATTTTTATATCTCCAAGTAATAGATGCACTACAAATATGTAACATCATAAAAGAACAGCCCTTATGTCAGAACTTTTTTGCAGAGAAAAACAAATTGCTCATGGAATAATTTGCTCATTAGCTAGTTCCTTCTTTAAAAAAAATAGTAAGAGACAGAATTTAAATTTCACCTGCATTTTTGACTACATAAACATTAAAAGATATTTAGCTGGACCATTTTAAAGAATGCCAGAGCCTTTCCATTTTAGCTTTACCTTCCCTGAGAACAGGACAGAGGTCAGTGTTCACTGCAGCAGAAGATGACTTATTAAAAGTGTAAAATCCTTCTCAGCACTGGAGCTTCAGAAAGCACCATGCTTTGAAATAATATCCTCAATTATGTTTTAAACTTGCAAGTTAAATGGGATTGCAGATAACAGGTACTTCGAAGCCGAAGGACAAGCTGATTTAAAATAACTCTGAGCAGCAACCTGCCAAGATCAGACTGCTGCTAGACATACCTGGAGGCACTGGGCTTTCTTTTTGAAGTACTTCTGAATGGGATAGCTTTCTTGCATTCCTCCTTTATAACTGGATACAAGCAAATGGGAGACAATGACAAATGACATTCAACTTTGACATCTACATTTTATTATTAAAAAAAATGGGTTTAGTGAATGCCTTTGGGACTCCACCTTCTCCAGGGCAGATTTCTGCTCTACATCACACCAACATAAAACCCAAATAATGTCTGTGAAGGCTGCAGAAATATTTGGGCATTGCACAGGCAATTTTGAGCATAAGGGATCAAAACTGATGTAACTACACGAATAGGCAACATTTTGCAGTTAGTTAGTGGGTGAGGGGAGCATAGCTGTATGCATGCTCTGAAAAGGCGGCATCTGAACAAATCTGGCTTTATCACCTACAAGCTGGAGGCTTTGTTTTTAAAGCACACAATACAAAACTATAAACTACACCCAAAATTAGCTTTATACTAAAAAAAAGAACTGTTTCCTTTCTTATCTAAGATACCAGCTTCCAGTAACCATATGCATATGAATCCTGAATTATATTGTAAGCAACATTTCACCTTGGTGACAAGAGCCATAATCCAGGTAATTTGCTGCTAATCCCAGGTCAACTAAGCAATCTGTTGAGTTTAGTTGCTATGAGAGATCATATCCATAACCATCATGCTGCGGTTTTTTTTTCTTCTCTTCATAGAATCATAGAATCACCAGGTTAGAAAAGCCCTCGTATAAAGTATTCGAGGTGTGGCCTCACCAGTGCCAAGTACAGGGGCAGAATAACCTCCCTGGACCTGCTGGTCACACCATGTCTGATACAAGCCAAGATGCCCTTGGCCTTCTTGGCCACCTGGGCACACTGCTGGCTCATGTTCATCTGGCTGTCAACTAACACCTCGAATCCTGTGCTCGGTTCTGGGCCCCTCACCACAAGAAGGATGTTGAGGCTCTGGAGTGAGTCCAGAGAAGAGCAACCAAGCTGGTGAAGGGGCTGGAGAACAGGCCTTATGAGGAGCGGCTGAGAGAGCTGGGGTTGTTTAGCCTGGAGAAGAGGAGGCTGAGGGGAGACCTCATTGCTCTCTACAACTACCTGAAAGGAGGTTGTAGAGAGGAGGGTGCTGGCCTCTTCTCCCAAGTGACAGGGGACAGGACAAGAGGGAATGGCCTCAAGCTCCGCCAGGGGAGATTTAGGCTGGACATTAGAAAAAAATTTTTCACAGAAAGGGTCATTGGGCACTGGAACAGGCTGCCCAGGGAGGGGGTTGAGTCACCATCCCTGGAGGCATTTAAAAGAAGGGTGGATGAGGTGCTCAGGGACATGGTTTAGCAGTTGATAGGAATGGTTGGACTCAAGTGATCCTGTGGGTCTTTTCCAACCTAGTGATTCTGTGAACACTCCCACGTCCTCCTCCAGGTAGCTTTCTAGCCACTCTTTCCCTAGTCTGCAGCACTGCACATGATATGGCTTGGATTTTTATTTATACTGGGAAACTTATGGAGAGGTCAAAAGTATTGTTTGCTGTGGATACACAGTCTGGAAAGGAACACTAATGTTTTACATTAATGCTGCCTCACATCCACTTGCCTGGTCCTACTCTAAGTGAACTAAATGCCTCAATAATTGCCTTAAAGCCCTGCTTGACATCCCTTTGACCAGGAGTACACAGTCCTGACTCTAGCGTTTGCTTCTAAAATTAAAGCATAATAGAATATCTTCATTTCCAGGGCTTGCCCTTTTTGATGTGCACCTGGGCAGATGAAGAACTTCCAGATCTGAAAGACGGTGAGCAGATGAATATTAAGTGCCTTTATATAATGCACACTTAAGGCACGCAGTTCTTCAATTAACCATCACAGTTTTGACCTGGAGAACTCCTGTAAATTTGTGAATTTCTTTTCATTCTGCCTTCAGCCTGCAATACTGCAGTCACCATCTGTGGAGGTGTTCAAAAAATATGCAGATGTGGCACATCAGGACATGATTTAGCATGCATGACGGTGTTGGGCTGACAGTTGGATTGGATGTTCTCAGAGGTCTTTTCCAACCTTAATGATTCTACGATTCTAGGAGCTTGATCAATCAAAGCCAGATAAAGTACAATAAAATAGATTTCTAAACAAGCAAAAACTATATTTTCCCTTCTCTTCACACATTTTTTTCTGCGTATCCTTACACTCACTACATCTTGTGCTCTTTGATAACATGCATCTTTCCCACAGACTTAATCTTGATCACCTGCACTCAGCCAGCTGTGTGGCAGCTTTCGAGCTTTGATACATCAGTCTGTAACCTTGACAGACCTGCCAACACACTGATCAGCTCAGCAAGACAGAAACACAAAAGTCAAATTAAGTATTGGTGATTTAAGAGGACTCCAGGGAGGAACAGCCCAGTATTGGTCCGTCAGGCCCACGGAAGCAGTAGTTCATTGAACCAAATGACCAGCATACTCCATGATTTGTCTAATAATCCTCCTCTCTAATTAGACATTATCCCGTGCTTTGGAAAAGTTCCCTGTGCACCCTGCGAGATTACTGACAGGTTCTTTCATTTTGCTCTCTACAATTACCTGAAAGGAGGTTATAGTGAGGTGGGCACTGGCCTCTTCTCCCAAATAACAAGTGATAGGATGAGAGGAAATGCCCTCAACTTGCATCAGTGGAGGCTTAGATTGGATTTTAGGAGCAATTTCTTTACCAAAAGAGTGGTGAAGCGTTGGCAGCAGCTGCCCAAGGAAGTGGTGGAGTCACAATCCTTGATGACGTTCAAAAAATGTGTAGATGTAGCACTTCGGGACATGGTGTAGTAGGCACCATGGTGTTGAGCTGACAGATTGGACTAGATAATCTTAGATCTTTCCCAACCTTAATGATTCTATGATTCTATAAAGCAAAAGTTACAAAATACAATTTTTTTTTCATCCTTCAAATAATTATTTGAAACCCTCCTTTTTCATATTAAACAAAATAAAAACAAAACAGCCATGGTTGTGTGAACTCACCATCCAGCTCCTCAGGTCAGATGCTTTTATGCTGCAGTCAGGACAGATCATACATTTTAGAGGCAAGAAACGAGTCTCTCTCTACACTCATATACTGTGACACACAGAACAATGGAATTAAATTATAATTATTTCAGTGAAGTGACTCCCCATAATGAGAAAACATTCTGGGAAATGACACATCATTAAGTTTCTTATTCCTTCAAGACAATGAATTCAGGTAAATGTGAACTACCTGAATGTAACCTAAAGTCTCTTTCATTGCAGGCACACATTCAGCATTTTATCAGTTTTGTGCAACACAGAGTGTTTTCTCCCCATGACAGCAGCTCCTCACTGGTCTCTCTGGGTCACATAAATCTCCATAAAGGAAGATGAAGCACGCTGCTTGGTTATACATAATAAAAAAGTTGCTGGGTTGACCTTACTTCAAAATGAACAGTAAAAAAATCATTTTCCTCACTGAAGAATTAAATATGCTAAGTCAGAGCCTGAAGATTTCTTTTTCCTCACAGCCACCTCCTTCCTTAAAATGCCCCTGCCATCCCGAATAATTGTTCTGGTCCCCATAAAGAGGGGCTGCAGGGGACCCACAGGGCACTCGTTCCTCTTGGAGATGAGGTCCTAGGGAAGTGCACTGGAAAAGGTGCATGTGCAAGATGGAAATTCAGCCTTGCTGACTACCTACTGCATTCTATTTAAGGATTTAGAAATACAAAAAAGTTTGCCAGAAAACAAACAAATCTTGTATCAAGTGAGCTTCCCAAGACCTGCAACTGGATTGGGCCCGATACCAATAAAATCACCTTTCTGAGCGTAGTGTAACCTTGTTAAGAAAGAACAAAGCTAAACGCTAAAAAACACCTCAGGAAGCGCAAGCACACTACTTTCCAGCTCTGTACCACACCAGTGTTTTCAGACACTAGCCATTTTTCTTGATTTACTAAGAATCCCCAGTTGTTTCTGCCACTCCACAATTACTTGCTCCTGGCCAATTTTCCCTCTCCTCTGGACCACAGTCGGCAACATGCCCAGACTGTAACTTTGCTTCATAGCCTTGGGCCAGTTATGAAACCATTCGATTGTTGCACTGAGAGATAAATGATTCTTGGGTACCAAGGAGCAGAAGGGCCTAGGAAAGGCTGCCCTGCTAAAGAAAAACAAGTATGCATATCTTCCAGAAGTGACAAGAAAAACATTGTGGTTTTCTAACACAGGGCAATTAGAAAGGCAGTCCAGGACAGGTTCAGCTGTGGAGCACCCTCTCCCATTGCCAGCTTCACCTTCACAAACACAGGCACGAAGCCAGAATTCTGTCCCTGGGACAAAAGAGATGTTTCCAGCCTTTTCCTCTTCTTTTTTTTTCCAAGCTAAACAAGCTAAAATGGCTTTGCAATGAAAGAGTAAAACAGGAACAGTGAACTCCTTTTGCAAAGGAGAGGTGGAAAGTTTACCCAATTATTCTAACACAGAAATATCACAGAATCAATCATAGAATGGTTTGATTGGAAGGGACCTTTAAGATCATCCAGTTCCAACCCCCCTGCCAGGGACAGGGACACCTCCCACTGTTCAGGTTGCTCCAAGCCCCATCCAACCTGGCCTTGAACACCTCCAGGGATGGAGCAGCCACCTCTGGGCAAATTATGACAGTACTTCACCACCCTCACAGGAAAACATTTCCTTCTAATGTCTAATCTGAATCTCCCCTCTTTCAGCTTAAAACCACCCCCCCTCATAAAAAGACCTTCCTTGCTTTCATTTCAGCACAGGAAGGTCGTTCTAAGGTCTCCCTGGAGCCTTCTCTTCTCCAGGCTGAGCAACCTCAATTCTGGGAGCTTTACTCCTGTGATCCAACAGCTGAACACTCTTAGAAAAAAGCAGTTTTTTTGAAAAGCTATTTGGTTTTATGTGTTCAGGATCAGATTGCCATACATGCATGCAGAAGGCTATCCTGCTGTACATTTCTTTGTCTTTGCAGCCATAAAACATGCTCTGCCTCCAGATAAACTTCACCCTCTAAAGTCTTCATTATATACTGCCTTCTATGAAGCATGATGGCTTATTTCTGCACATTCCTATACAATTTGGAAGGATCAGCCTGGATTTACTAATGCCGGATAGCAGCATGTGGACGAGTGCTCTGTATTCCCACCAACACAAAGGGTTGAACTGAACACCAACTCGGGTTGTGTGACTACATTCTTTCCAGTAAAAAACATCTACAGCACAGCAAAGGAGAACAGATAAAACTACTGCAGGGAAATCGTATGGATACAAGCGCCATGTTCCTAACTCTGCACTCAAATGCGGTTTTATCCATTCTGCACAGACTTTAATAGTGCTCTCTAGAGAAGTGCATTTCCTAGATAACCACATTTTTAAAAAAGAACCCTGGTTTTATTCTGAAAATTTTTGTGTGTTGGTTTTAAGTAGAAAATAGAACTATTACATATTCATTAGGTGTGGAACAACTCCAAG
The DNA here is from genome assembly GCF_032191515.1 of Phaenicophaeus curvirostris. Classification (NCBI taxonomy): domain Eukaryota; kingdom Metazoa; phylum Chordata; class Aves; order Cuculiformes; family Cuculidae; genus Phaenicophaeus; species Phaenicophaeus curvirostris. The sequence goes on along the minus strand of NC_091400.1, from coordinate 8,520,298 downwards.
GGTTGTGCCACGCTATTAATATTTATTTTACTCCTTTTTATATCTCTAGTAAAAAGAAATACAATTTTTCAATCCATTTGTTTGCATTGCTAGAATAAAAAGAAAAAAAGACAAAAGGTGAAAATGAAATACATAAAGTCATAATTCAGTGAGCAATCATTTATGTGATTTAGTAAAACGGGGCAGGAGTCTAACAAAATAGTCACATTTTAAGTTAGCTCTGTACCCATATCCCTTGCTGACATCTTCCATTGACTCCTGCTTAGACGGAGGAGTACTAGAACATTACTATCCCCTGTTGCCTACTCTATCTTTTGCTGGAGGCTAACTGAGCAACACGATGAGATGTATGGTCTTCTCCTAACAGAGTCCATTCTATTTATATGCTTCTCCCAAGTAACAAGTGATAGGACGAGAGAACATGGCCTCAAGTTGCACCAAGCAAGGTTTAGATTGGATATTAGAAAATATTTCTTATCTGAAAGAGTAGCAAAGAGGCTGCCCAGGGCATTCGTGGAATCTCCATCCCTGGAGGGGTTCAAAAAGCATGTAGTTGTGGCTCTTCAGGACACGGTTTAGTAGGCACAGTGGGGTTGGGCTGACGGGTGGACTCAATGACCTTAGAGGTCTTTTCCAACCTTAATGATCCTTTGATTCTAATTGCACAACACTTGCCCCATCGACACCTCACATGCCAGTCTGTACAGGAAAGAGGAGGTGGACACACACCTCTCTCTGCTACTGCTGCTGGGGTAGTTTCTGACAGAGGTGCTGAGCACAGCACTAGGAAATTATAACTAGTAAATACAGAAGTTAAAGCCAGTCATTTCTCTGTGTGCAAAGGAGCAGCTGGGTAAAATTAATCACCTGGACAAGAAATCAACATAGTCTGCCAGTGCCCTGTGTCAAATTAGAGTATAAAGAAGAATCTGTGTAACAAAGCAAGGCAGCAGCCAGGCTTAATGCAATCTGGGTAACATTTCACTGAAAGAGCAACCTGCATAGCAAAGATTACAGAGAATTAATCTTGTTTTCTAAATATATTTAGTGTTTGTACACAACGTTCCATTTACACTGGGAATATGTGCTATGTACCTGCAGAGCTTGAAATGGTTCTGTTGACCCTCAGGAAAGCCAGCTGCAGGGAATGATTTCATATGAACACATCACTCACAAAAGAATAAGTGATGCTACTAAGGATTTACAGCAATTCCATACAAGCAAAACAAAACACTGCCTTTTGAAGGGCAGCATAGAAGACTGTCTTTTCAACTGCTGAAATGAAACGTCTTTTTCACATCAGCACACGGCACAGAGCAACAACCACATAAAAGCTCCTTAAGCTTTGAAATGAAGTATTTAAGCTAATTGTTTTATGTGCTAAAAGAAACAGAAAAGGCAGTAAAAACTGTGTCCTTTCTCTTTAGCTTTTCTCTTCTTGAATACTTAATGTCTTTTCTTCCATGATTACCTAAAATGAGTTCATCTGTTTAAAAAATTTAACTGAAATATGCATTTACCGCTTGCCATTCCTTTTCTACCCCCCTCCATTTAAACTGTAAAATCATGCTCTGCAGCCACTAAGTGTGACATCTGTGAAATGATGTATTTGATTTTTAATGCATGCACTCAGCTGCAGATCTGACTTTGAAGTACTTAATTCTGAAACATCTAAAATAATCCTATGTCCCAGAGAAATGGCACTAAAGCATCTAGGACTACGTCTTTGTTATGAAAAGGGCAAGGAAAGAAACAGCCCAGACAATCCTTTTCCATTCTACTTCATTACTAGCTTTCCTATCCTCCCAGAAACTAAACAGTATTTTTGCTCCACGCTCTCTGAAGGACCACATGTATTGGGAAAGGAATCCAAAAGAGAGGATGAGAGGTTTAGGATGAGCTGGATGAAGCCTTAAGCAGCCTGATCTAGTGGGAGATGTCCCTGCCCATGGCAGGGGGTTGGAACTGGATGATCTTTACAGTCCCTTCCACCTCAAACCATTCTATGATTCTATGGAAATTTAAAAGGATGCTAAGTGGAAAGGCCAGGCCCAGAGCTGTAACCTAAGATGAACAGACCTGATAAGAGGAAGGCTAGTTCATAGGTTGTAAAGACAATTCTGTGCTTATACAACTAATTTCATTGCCTCATATCTCATCCTACTCATTCCCAGTTACTCTTAGTTTCTGGGACAAGCTACACAAGCCCTTACACAGCCCACAGTTTGAGCCTAAGGTTGTTTCAGCATCTGCACCACAAAGCCACGTAGCACGAAAAAGGCATGGAGAGGCTGCTCTGATCTAACACCTTCTTTGAGCTGGAGCTGAGAAGGGAAGAAGATTGAAGTCCAAGACATTCACATCCGTAAAAAAAATGTTAGGTTTGGCTTGGGCAGCCATCCTATTGCTTTCTCTGAGCTGTGTCAGTGTCTCCAACACCTCTCCAAAAAACAGAATTGGAAACAAAATATGGTTTTCTTCTTGCAATATAGTCCATTTTTGCCCTGAGCACTGAAATAATCCGTCCCCCAGTACCAATTTTTTGCTTTGCATGTTTAACACCTGTACTATCTTAGCAGTGCATCTCAGAGACAGTAGGAAAAGATGTGTTATCTCACCACTCAGAGTGGAGACAGAATCATCCAGGTGAGCACCCTGCTGGTTTGACAGACTCTTATATACTGGCGATTCACTTAATCAGGTCTCACAAAGCAGCAAATTAAACCCATGGCTATTAGCAACAAAGACTGCTTTTTAATAGGGACAGTAATTTAGCCCAGGCTGGCAGAATCCACTGACTGTCCCTATGACTTCCCTCTCGTTAAATATTGCAGTCATACTCTCACATATGCACATGTGCACTCCCACTTTGTTTCTCTCAGGCTTTTTAAATAAAATTAACACTATTGCCAACGGATTCCTTGACTCTGCCAAGCAAACAGAATGACCCCAGCCATTAAACCCTCAGAGCCATTCATGCTCAGAATAGCAACTTCACCATCTATTACAAATACAACCAAATTCTAAGGTATCTCCAAAATTGAGGGGTTATTCAAATTTGACTTGATTTTCTTCTAATAAGCATATAAATCAAAGCAGAACTGCAGGGTAGGATGCTAAAAGCCTAGTTATTGATGAAGGCACTCCTAGAGTATTTTGCTAATGGGTCAGACTTCATTAATACATAAAAGAAATTGTATTGATTTTGCTTAAAAAACATTTTAAAATTGCTCAACATGCTGGCAGCAGAAATATACACTGACATGAACAGAAAAACTACCATTTAAATAAGGAATAAAGAGAGTCGGCCAGGCAGAGACAGTGGAAGGAGATAAATTATGAAGCCTTCATCAGTTGAAGCAGCACTAGCACTGGAGGCAGAGTCAGGGCCCGACTATAGTAGCACATGACTAGGGACTACAGATCACAAGTCCAAAGGCAAGACAGACAATATTCAGCTCAAAAAACAGGACACACTCTTCTACTAGGACTTTCCCCATGACCAACACTCATTAAAATTAAACAAATCTTTCAGTCTGTCATAGATATATTTTAAACAGTAAGTCACAGAGACACGCATATTTTCCGGTCCAAGTAGCATAAAATTCTTATTAATTACTGTTCAACTCTGCTGGGTACATAGTACCAGCTCTCCTAATGGTCTCAAAAACACTGTATACACACTTTTCCTCTCACTCCATACAGCCTTTAATGTTGACATATCCTAACTCCAGTCATCAAGATTCAGAATCACAGGATATTTTCTTCTGGAAAAAAAACCTATGTTTTTCTGTGGATATAGCACAATTTTGAAGCCTTGTATCTCAAGGATATGCATGTTAATAAGAACAAAGAAGTTAAAAAGAGTATTTCCCAAGGTTCCCATGGGAACACAACATTTACTTTCAGATCTGGAGAGTTTCAAGACACTGGGTTAAATACTTATTAAAACATATCTAAAAAAGGTATTCCTAGATTTTTTCAGTGGCTTCCTGGTTACTGTTCACCAGTATTAACAGCTGAAGGGGCAGAGCCCATTAAAGTCCAGGGGTACCTAGGAAAGAACATGCAAGTGAAACCGCGCACCTAGGAAAGACATAGGAGACATTCAGCCAGAGAAGCCAATGTTTGAAAAGATAGGTCAGTTGTTTAGGACTGGAATAGGGCTGACATTCATCAGTCATCATAAAATAAGCTGTTATTGCATAATTTGTTCATGACTTCATGCATTCTTTACGCTGTGCCTTCCAAGGTTAGCTGTCTGTGTCTACCACAGCTCTGCGCGCTATCTGGACATTTACAATTACACCCAAACACACTCGCTACCCAGCCTGCAAGTGTAATAACATCTCTAGTTCAATACAAGTTATGTTAGGAGAACTTTGTCATTAATTTGAGATAAAGAGGTGCTGCCTTTATTTCTGGAGGTGACAGAACCGAGCCTTGGGGGAAGACTGTCCAGAGAAGTCGTGGCTGCCCCATCCCTGGTGGTGTTGAAGGTCAGGCTGGATGGGGCTTGGAGCAACCTGATCCAGAGGGAGGTGTCCGTGCCCATGGAAGCGGGGTTGGAACTGGATGGGCTTTAAAGTCCCTTCCGACCCAAACCATTTTAGGATTCTATGAAGATGAGAGGAATCCCATGAAAAAAAGTTCTACCTAGAGCTGGTAGAAGTCTCTCTACTTGCTACGAAAGAACAAAAGTACTGAGGGGAGAAATGGCATTCATAAACCAAAAGATACGTCCAGTCTTTAGAAAGACTATCTACACACCTTACACAACTGCATCCCTTCTCTCCTCCTTCTCTCCCTATGCTTTCTTTTTTGAGTGCTGAAGCATTGGAACAGGCTGCCCAAGGATGTGGTGGAGTCTCTGACCCTGGAGGGGTTCAAAAAGCATGTAGCTGTGGCACTTCAGGACATGGTTTAGTAGGCACAGTTCGGTTGGGCTGATGGTTGGACTGGATGATCTTCGAGGTCCTTTCCAACTTTAATGATTCTACAATTCTTTCCATATGAATTAGGACTGCCAGCCTAAACCAAAACTTGCTGATGCCAACAGGATGCTTTCTTTTGATTGCCATTTCATTTCTCTGACGTGATGAGACTATGGAACAGATCCTGCCTTCTCAGGATCACAGATCTGTTAGCAATAATTACAGCAGGTCAGTTGCAAGCTAACCTAAAAGCTGATAAAAATATAATTCTGCTTTTGAAATTAAATATATCAGAGGGTCTTACATGGAATAGCAAGAAAGCCATGGTGAGCATTAAACAAACAGATGAGATAAAAAATGTGCTAGACGCTTATAACACTGTATACAAATGTACCCTATTAATAGAAAGATTTCTCAATTGCACTGATTTTTTAAAGAAACAAATCCCTGTAGATGAAATAACTAGACTAATAGAATTATATCTAATGGAATATTTTTTAGAAAGCAGAAAGATAAACAAAAGGAGAACTTTATCTAGAGGGCCACCGGAGTAACATAAATTAGGTTCTTGGAAAAAATACAGATTTAAACAATAAAAGAAGCTGTGTTTCAATCAGCGTCTTTCATCATTCACAATAAGTATACTGGAAAATGAAATTTTCTGCTTTATTTGATTTCTTTAGGAAATAATCTCTTTCTTGTCTGTTTCTATCCGAAGTACCAAAAAACCCACTCCAAAAAGAAATAACTAAAACCTCCCACTGTTCTCTTACTGAACGCAAGTCTCTCTTCTCCCATTTCTGAAATCAAATTTCCCACAACAGTTACCACATTGTACATTAAACATGCTGCCACTCCAGTGATATCAATTTGATTGCGGTATTTTCAATATTTCCCTTGAAGTTCTTTATAAGAATATTCAAAAGAAGAAAGCTGTTTGTTTACTGAACAATAAGACATAAACTCTATCCTCCCTCTAAACAAAAGCTTCATTGATCTTGCATAGACTTCAATTTCTAATTGTGCAGAAAACAAAAAAACCCTATAGATATCTTGCAATGAGGAACTTTGGAATATTTGTTTCATTTCTTAGATTGAAAGTAAGGTTGAAACCTGATCATTTCACATAATACCAGCACACAGGGAAATTGCGTTTTTGTAAGGTGCAGACAAAGACATAAAATGCAGCATGGGGAGATTCAAGTCAAGTTTGGAATAAAACACAACTTCTTTTAAGCAACAGAGATAATAAGCTGTGACTTACCACAGAAAGTAGCAAGTTCATTAACACAGTAATTAAATTAAATGTTCACGTCTCTCTGTAAAAGATACACCCTAATCTAAGCACAAGCTGTTGGCTTTACAGCATCAGCCACCTGGAATAAAAGAGCCAGGTACCTGTACTCCAGAACCAAAACCCGAAGGTGCAGGAGTTGTACAGAGCCACAGCAGACCACTGGGCAAGCAGCACCAAACTGTACCAGCAGCATCAAACTGTACCAGCGGCCAGCCCGCTCCTCTCTGGTGAGATTGCAGAGACAATTTCAAAGGCAGGGCTTTCCCTCAAATGTCACTCACGTGTTTAAACTACTCCTCATGTTCCTCATTGTGCCAAGAGGAAAGCAGAGCCAGTACTAACTCGTATGGGGCCACACAAGGAAGTCCTTTTACAGGATAGCCCATTACACACATGGAAACAAACTACAGTGCTTTTTAGCATCCTCAAACCACTGTATTTTAGTGGTTTTGAAAATCCCGAAGGCAGCCGTGGTAAGAAATAATCAGTGCAATCAAGTTCTCTTGACTACATAAACTGTGGACCAGGCCCTCACTCCCTAGTGAATTAAAACAGTTACAGCAAGGATGCCTGATGATGGATCCTTCTGTTGCCCATAAAACTTCTAGTCAGGACCAAATCAGTCAAAGCAGCACATCAGCCTTCTACCCAATCCATGGGAGAGAGCTCAAGAAATACACAGATGGCAAAAGTAAATTCCACAAGGAGCATAACAGTTAACTATAAACTACAGATTGTCACCAATTGGGACATTGCACCAAAATAAGATATGTATACCAGCAATGATGACTGTCCTCTTCAGAGCGCTTGTGATCAGTTATCTTCCTGGACTGTTGAACTTAAAAACGATTCACTTACACTGATATTTCAGATTTAACATAAAATATTCTCCACTGGGAGCATGGTTGGTCACTGGGACAGGCTCTCCAGTGATGTGGTGAGGACGCCAAGCCGATCAGAGTTGAAGATGCAACTGGACAAAGTCACACAGTTTAGTTTCAGGTGGTCTTGCAAAGAGCAGCAAGTTGGACTTGATGATCTTTATGGGTCCTTTCCAACTTGAATTTCTATGACTCTATATTATCACTGACATTTAATGCATTCTAGATAACATTTGACTCGAAGAACAATTTGCATAGGAAAAACTACAGTAAAACGGACATTTCCTGAAATGGATTTCAAGAAAGCAACCTGCCACACCGCATTTTTATATCCTTTGGCTGTAACAGTCTTGTCACCACGGTATTTCATGGTTTGACTGGCAGCTATAAAGAAAAAAAAAATATACTTTTGGTGCACATTTATCAAACAAAGTTTTATAATTTTTATTGAGGAATTAGTAACAGCTGTATTGTGCCCTGTAAGTTGTTTAAAAATGCATGAAGATCTGACATTACTTACTGGCAGACCCATTTACAGTGTGCGAGAAGGAAGAAAATAAACAGATCTGGAAACAGCAAGCACTGGATATTTTCAGTGCATGTTACAACCCCAGAAAACAAAAGAATCATTTTTCTTGCACTGTGGTTTGTCACCCTCTGAGTACAGACTTGTAAATTTACACAGGAGGCAAGACAATCCCAGTCCAATCTGAAAATATCTCAATCATTCAGTCTTTTTCCTTGACCCAACTTATCACTTATCTTCACAGCTCACAGCAGTTCCACCAGGATTCTCTGCCTTCAATTTTTTATGAGATGGCTCTCCTGGGAGGAGAGACGTACAATGCTCTAAGGATCGTGCAATTTCATCAATTGTCCATTTGTCTTCATAAAGGGCATGTTCCTCTAGCGTAAACGGCCCCTGCTTGGTCCGGGTCAGCTCTTGCATAGTGGCACAGGTAGAGAGTTCTACAATAAGAGAAAAGAGCATTTAGAGAAAGTATATGGTCAAGTTTAACTATGTGCAGCTTACTTAAAACATGGGTTTACATGTAGCCTTCTACATCTTTATGCTTCATTTGAGAAGGAAGTTAACAAAGATTTATCACTCATTTATATCTCCTTAAATTTGAGCCAAGGAATTAAATCTCCAGTGTAGTAAAGAGTTCAAAACCTGGAAGCTGTCAAAAGGTTTTCCAGATTAAATCAGAACGAAGAGAGGAAATGATGACTTAAGATGTAAGCAGAACATTCTGTATTCACGAGTGACTTAGAAAACCATGCACTATTTTTCCACAGGCTTGAAGACCTTAGCTCACATCTTGTCCTCAAGATTTTTGACATTTCTATCCCGTGCCATCTAACAGGACAATATAAACTAAAATAAGTCAAAATTAAAAAACAAACAAATGTTCTGATACATTAAATAAATAAAAGTAGGGCAGAATTACATAGTGAGGGGCCACAAAACATAACAGCAAACCGAGATGGCTTGTAAGCTCACAGGTATAGTAAAATATTCTCTCCTGCCCTTTCTGATGCAGGAAGATTTTTACATTTTGGATCTTTGAAAAGAAACCACTTGACAACAGACTTGTTGGGTTTGTCATTAAAGGACTAAACATAAGTCAGTATGCCCAGAAAGCAGTAACAGAAATACAATCTTTGACTTGCCTAAGCACAAATAACAACATTGAAATTCATATGGTCGGCTCACATCATTTGCTTTCTTGATCTGCAAATGTATCATTAAAAAAAAAATTTAACTGGATTATCTGTTCTCTATCATGCAGTTTGATAGATAGAGAGCACAAGACAAATAACCCTGTGGGAAAGCAAAACCACTCATAGCTCAGGTAAAGGAGAAAGAAAACACTAGAAAAATCATCACAAACATAGAAGTCTTCCCAGCAGACAGGGTTTATTATGTGCATGGTAATGTTCTGTGCAATCTGTTTTCAAAATGTGATGAATAGTGTTTAAAAAGACAGTATCTCTCTTCTTCTCCTCACCCTTAATCTGAGTTAGCTTTAACATATGGAGAAGAGAAAAAAAAAATCCCCTCTAGCCTTGTATTATCTTGCTCAGTGCTATTACTTGCTCCACTTTTATTCCCCAGCAGCCAAGGTCCTCTGGCAGTTATTTAGCCTTCATTCGCCCCTGCTTCCAAGGAAAATACCTTAGTATATAAAAACAAGTGATAGCTCTACAATTCTGCAAAATAACGCATAGATCCGGTCGCTGGAGATACACAAAATTACTTTTTTTTTCCATAAACAGACACATTCACATCTTAAACTGTTGGGTTTTTTTCATGCCTACCTTTGCCAATGTCACTGACCAGGCTCCTGACATAAAAGCCACCGCCACATTCAACATCTGGAATGTTAACAGTGATATGGTAAATTGTCAGTGCAATGTGAAGTCTTCTTTACATAGAAACCATGTCCCCACATAAATGTAAAAATGCGCTAAGCAAACAACCCGGTGATAAAATATTTATAGGATGCAACATCAATTATTCATCCCGTAACATATGTGTGGGTGAGATTGCTAAGCCAGACAGGAGGGAAAGCAAATACAATGGCAACTGAACTAACTCACTAGAAATTAAGTATTTTCTGTGGTATGTTAACAAATACTTCAGCCCTATTTGTTTTAAATGTTTCAGAAGGTTGTTTTGTGTTTCTAAAGACGAAAACAAGTTATTTCAAGTATAGCGTGAACTATTGAAGCTTTTAAGATACTGCACGCAGACAGCCCCAGTAAAATTTTAAAATTCACCTTTAACTTTCTCTGCTCTCTCAGCCCTTCCTTCCTCTCTGCCAGCAATCAGCTGCTCATCACCCAACCATAAAAGCAAGGGCTAAATTCATACAACACTGAGCTCTGTCACTCATTACTTGCTCATCATAGATCATCTGGTCCATCAGGACTACAGGTCAATGAGGTAGATGACCAATGCAAGACATTATCTTGACCTTACAGTAGCATCAAACATTTACAACAGTCCTTCTGGTTTATTTATTAATGTGCTTCTTAATGTACTACCCAAGTTTCTTCACACATGGCAGAAGGAAGGATAAGATACTGCCTCCTCAAACAAGAAAGAGGCCTCACAGAAACAGATACCAATCCTTGCTGCACCTCGGGAGAGATGCCAGCACGTCTGGGCATCTGGGGAAAGAATGGGCAAAGGAAAGTAAGCAGACCCGAGAAAGGAGGGGTGAGCTAGAGGTTGCAAAATCATGGACAGATGCAAATAATCCCCTGACCGGCCTCTCAGAATTCTCCCTCACAGAAGGATTACACATAATCAGCTTAACTTAAAACCAAAACACGATGCTTATACTGCAAAGCGAAAGTCTCTGCACATGGGCTCACACCAAAATAAGTAGCTGAGGGAAATGAAATCCGTTTCACTATCTCAGTGTTATTCTGAGAGTAAATAAACACTAACAAGCTGGGCACATCACTCTATGTAATAATCTTTGGCCTTTACCCAGTGTGAACAGTGGTGGCTGGAACTGTTGGAGAGAGATGCTGTACACTTTTACTGGCCGAGCAGGCTTTGCTTCAACTGGTTCTCCTCTCTTCATTAGAGTTGATAGCCTTTCTCCATCCTTCTTCAAAGCAGAATAGCTGATCAGATGAAGCATGAAAATGCGTGTCATAAGGTTGTAATAGAACAAGCTTTCCATCCTCCAGATCCTGTTAATATTGTACTACAGCAGCATACATTTTACCCTTCTAATCCTCTCCAAGTGCTCACAAAAAAAAAAAAATCAACGAGCAAGTGCTTCTGAAATCTCTTGGACACAGAATCATCCCATTTGCCAGTAGCTATGTAAACTGGAAAACAAGTAGCGGCCGTGTATTTATTTCTTGCTCTACAGATTTAAAAGCGTTTCATGAATCAACTTGTAGATTGTGAAAACAAAGGGTTTCTATAAGGAGTACAACCCTTGCAGCTGCCTCTAACATACTGTCTCTCAGAAGTCTGCAGGGCGTACTCCACCGCAGGGTTATGTGGAGCTGATCACCAGGAGCTGCTCAGGCAAGTAATGTAATCCTGCCTTGCACCAAGGTCTTCCCTGAACAGCAACTGCCAAGTTATGGAGTCTCGTTCACGGTGTTTAGGGCACCACTACAGAACCAAAAAAATATTTCACTGATTATATGAAACTTAATCCAAAGCACCAACTCCAGTCTTGACAGAAAGATGACCATAGAAAAATGAAAAAGGGTCTTTCTTAAATGAGCAGAGGAGAGTTTGAAACAGGTCACATGAAGCAGAACACCTACTGAATTAGTGACCTTAAAGGGCTCACACTGGAACCACTGTAACAGACCCATCGCAAATGCAAAGGAAAGCATGTTAGCTTAAATCACCATAAAAGCCATCTGTCACAAGCTAAGTGCTTGCACGTTGCCAGTTACTACGGCTCACCTGACTGGAAGAAATGTGCTAAGCTGCAGAAGCTCAGTCACTAATCACTCACGCATACTCTAAGTTTTCAGAAAACTAATATGAAGTCATTTAAGGCACTTTCACACAGATGTCACTAAGCCTCCTCTTAGCCCACAACTAAAATTAAAGACTTGGAGCCTTGCTTTTTAATCGGAAGATGGGATAGAAACCAGCAAGCCCTGTGAAGCTGTTTAAGGCTGCTTTGCTTCTTTACATTCACCCCCAAAAACCTGCAGACTCCAGTTCACCATTTGTGCTTGATGTTCAAATCAGCGTGACTAGTGGTTGCAAATGTTAAACTCCTAAGCCTGCCTTGCTTCTACCTTCTTGCCAAAACATGTCTTTTTATTTCTGAGAGAACTGACTTCCTTTGGCAAGCCCCAACAAGCTGGATAATAGATTTGTTTGATTGGAAAAGACCTTGGAGATCAGCAAGTCCAACCATACACATCTCCACTACTAAACCATATCATCCAAGCAGCTCATCTACCAGTCTTTACCTCCAGGGATGGTGACTCAATGACTTCCATGGGCAGCCAGTTCCAGTACCTGAGAACCATTTCAGTGAAAAATTTTTTTCTAATATCTATTCTGAACACCCCTAGTGCAACTTGAGGCCATTTCCTCTCATCCTATCACCTGTCACTTAGGACGAGGGACCAACATCCATCTCGCTACAAGCTCCTTTCAGGTAGTTGTAGACAGCTGCAAGGACTCCCCTCAGTCTCCTTTTCTCCAGGCTAAACAACACCAGTTCCCTCAGCCGCTCCTCAATAAATCTGTTGTTCTCCAGCCCCTTCACCAGCTTCGTTCCCCTTCTCTGGACGCACCTGAGCACTTCAATGTCCTTCTTGTAGTGAGGGGCCCAAAACTGAACACAGTATTTGAGGTGCGGCAGAACACAACTACCAAGAGTGTGTGACTATTGTGGAACTTACAGTGGAGGAACCTGCATGATGTCCCCTGTGAACTTTTGCAGCACATTCTCAAGATCTCCTTTCGTTATTTGGTCTGTAGAAAGGAAACAGTAAGTAAGTTAGCATTGATTATTCATATGGGTCTAAGATCATCAATCAAGTTCTGCAAACAGATACAAAGAAGAGTTCCCTCTCATCTGAATTTAGATTGGGTGAAAAATACCAAACAAAAGAGATAAAAACCAGAATGTAAGTAGGAGTGTGAATTATCATCAAAGGCATGGAACAAACTGTCCAGGGTGATTAAGACAGTCCGGACACTTTCAGAAGGGCAAAAATCCCAATACACAGTTTTCTTTGCAGTTTCTCTCTATTAGTACTAGCAAATTCATTTTTCTGGGGAGCTATGCAAAAATGACAAAATTTGTCCCTATTCCAATTTTTGTTAAAGGAGCAAAAAGAATAAAACGCTCATCTAACCTTGGCAAATTCTCTTCAACAGTACCTAACTGCAGGGGAAAACTACAACAGATCATTACAGAACAAAAGCATCGTTGCTTTTTTTTCTAATGAAGAAAAAAACTGCATCTGCAAGAACACATCAAATTTCCATATCAAACAACTAACCTGCAAATGCCTACCAGGGTATTGTTATATATTAAGTATCGCAATTTTAGTGAAGAAATCCTGTAAAGAAAAAAATAGCTGCTTTAGGCAATCTACTTTTTTTAAGAGTACACATACACATCTGTCCCCGTTTTATTAGAAGTCTATAACCTAAATAGCTGATTGCATTGGTCCTTTGAAATACTATTCAACAGAGATGAAATTCATCCCCAATTTGTTAAGAGAGTATAAACATAAGATCTGTAATCACATACACTTCAGTGCATTTCTTCTGTCGTGGACTTGCCTAATCCTGTTTCTTCTAAGTTATATTCAATTAATGTCCTCCTGCTAAGTCAACAGCATCCTGTAACATAAACCAACCAAATTTATTTATTGAGCCTGCATTATGCTTTGCAACAGACCTTTTCTTGAAAATTGTACAAAACAGATGTACTTTATGCTGTAAGTAAAAAATAAGAGGTTTCTTTCCACAGTACCTGACTTTTGCAAAGCACATTCTGCAGGCTCAAGAGCAGATGCTGTCCCTAGGCCCCAGCAACTGTCTCAAGAAGTGTCATTAACAGCAAGTTTACAAGGCACAAAAGTCAGCTCGGGATGCTGAGAGAGACCAATGTGCATCAGAATATGGAGCAGGAACAACAAAATCAATTGTACAGTAAGACTGGATCTTTTGAAGAGCTTCTTACGTGGTTACATTAGTCTTCTGTTTGCATTACTCTAGTTTAGCAACATACCACAACAAAAATCCACAGCAGAAAGTTAGCGTGATTCAGCTGTCTGCCAGTGATCTTGTCAGCCTTCTTGTGAACCCCACATTACTTCAGGCCATCATTTAGTATCTAAGATCTAAGCATAAGTGTCACTTGGGCTTATCTTTCAATTTTCAGCCCATGAACTGCATTTGTGGCTGAGGCATTTAATTATAGAATGGTTTGTGTTGGAAGAGACTTTTACAGGTCACCCAGTCCAACCTCTCTGCAGTGGGCAGGGACATCTTTAACTCGATCAGGTTGCTGAGAGCCCCATCAAACCTGAACTTGAATGTTTCCTGGGATGGTGCCTCCACTACCTCCTGGGCAAATTTCTTCCTAACATCTAGTCTAAACTTCTTTTCTTTTAGTTTAAAACCATTCCCACATGTCCTATTGCAACAGGCCCTGCCAAAAAGTTTTTCTTATGAGCTCCCCTTTTCCTTATGAGGGTGCAACAAGATCTCCTTAGTCTCCTCCAAGCTCAACAACCCCAACTCTCTCAGCCTCTCTTGATAGGGAAGGTGTTCCAGGCCTCTGGATCCACTCCAACAGGTCCAGACACCTGAGATGATGATACCTGAGTTCAGTTCCTGCTCTGATCTCACATTCCCCTGATGGAGAGGTTACATCCACCTTCTGAGGAAATCACTCATGCTGTAGGCAATGTCTATCTCAGGAAAAAAAAATCCCCATGTGAGGAATGATGGATTAAGCCATTAGCAAACAAAGTTGTGTAGTGTGTTATCAAAGTAAATATTTACAGATGAGTTTGCTACAATCTAGAATAAATCATATTTGTCTTCTGCAAATCGTGGCACAAGCTGGCTGGTATTATATTCTGAAAAGCTAAAATGACATACTTTGCTTTTGGGTTTTTTTTCAGCAGGCACTGCCTTTGTGTTAATGGACTGCATTGGACTCTTGCCCTCTCCCAGAACAAAACACAAGCTGGCGCAGCTTTCATCCAGCTTTCAGTCATAAAGAATGGTTTATTAGTCTCGTCCCAAACAAACAGTTTCACTATGTCCAAACTGCATATTTGTCTCAGGCATGGGTTTGGACTCGTGGCTCTGCAGGGCACACAGCCCACACTGAACCAGCTCCTTTACCACTTTTCAGCTCCCAGAGTCCCTACATCCATGACATTGGTGCAGGGAAATGCAGCCCTGCTGCCCAGGAGAACTGCTTCCCTTCAAGCCCCTGGCCTACCTGTCTCCCCCACTGAGCTGTGGGCTTAACAGCTTGTCTGGTCAGCAAGTTCAGGGCAGCATTTGGACTCAGCCCTCCGTCAAGCATGATATATGAACACAGCTATAAAGGCTAATTAGCATCAACAGCCCCAAAACCTTCCCCATTTGACTTTCCTTCTCTGTTGTTGAGAGAGTAGTAGAGAGATGTTTCCGCAGGACACATCTATCGCTGTCCTTGCTGCCAAGAATCAGCCTGTTCCTCTCCATATCCTCACAGCAAATACCAAATATCCTCATCTGCGATATCACAGGCCACGAGTTTTTAAAAGAAGCAGGACTTAAACTGTAGCTCACATTTGCCTGCCTCATGCAAAAAGAAAAATTGCAGAAGAAAGGAGATTGAGGTCTAGGGGTGGAATCTAGGCTCCCTTTTTCATCATACTAGTAAAAGTAGTTAATTTACTTCATGTACCGATTACCAGGTACTACGAACACTGTGGGAACCTCTAGGAACTGCCAAACTCATTACCTACTTCCCCTCTTTTTTCCCAGGTTGTGATAGACCAATGGCAAATACATTTTGTGTGTCCCTATATGACACTGTTTCTGAGATGTCCTGAGTATTGTGGAATGTCCACTCCAACAAAGTCACAGTCAGGGTAAGTTCTGAAGCCTTAAGCTCTTGCACTGTGATCTGTGGGTCAGAAAAGCTGATTTATTAAAGAGAGCAAGATTTGGTAGGTGAATGTACGCACAAAGCAGTTTATGCCACTCTCATTTGAGGCTGAGCAGTCTGTATTTAAAGGGGCATCCAAGAGGGAAGATCCAAGTACATTATTCCTCCACTCGCCTTGAAGGGTGTTACTAAAGGAGCATTCACAGGACTATGCACTGAAAGAGGAAAATTTTACTGGACACAGCACATCATCTGTCAGCCTGTCAAAGATTTCAAATGACACAGTCCTGCCCAATTCTATTTTCTCCCTCCTAATCTAATGCCTGGTTTATTTTTTTCCAGCAGAAATGAACACTTGCACTGGACATAATTGCATGAAGCTGGTCTGAATTATATGAGCACTGAAGTTGAAGATGAAATAATCTTAGTTTGATTTCACATTTAAATTTAATTCACAGAGTCTCAAACATCTCTTCCGCTCTTCTCTGACAGAGAACATTTATGCCTTCAAATTACATTGAGTATACAGACAAGTTTATGCTTACCATAAGGTTTTTCTTCAGTTACTCTTCCTGTAGCATCTAATGTATCAGTAGCTTTGCCCAAGAGTCCAATGGCAGTGTACTTCTGAGAAGGAAAAAGAGACACCAGTGAGTCAGGTCTTCAGGGTTCCTTCTTTTTCCTTTTCTTTTCTTTCTTTAAATAAGGACTGCAAGTACCTAGTTCTTCAATTCTCCTTGAATAGTCAACTCAGCAAGTTTGGGTAAACAAAAGCAAAGATGAAAAGACATGAAACTAAACAATAATTAAATCTTGCATTACATGTGCCTATGATTTTGGTTTTAGAAACCCCAGGAAGAAGCAACATGGAGTCTCATTTTTACTATAAATACATCAATACTATAAAGAAAATAACAGGGCAGTAAAATCAAAGTCTCTGTGGGGCATCACATGTCACTGCTGAAGCAAGGTACATAAAGTACCTTTCACACAATTTTTCTGTTCCCTCACAACTTAAAAAAACGCACAAAGACCTTTACTTCTGAAGGTAAAACACCCACTTCCCAACTAACGCATTACAGCAGCTCTGCCATGAAAGGTATTGATGTGCAATATTCTAAAACAGGAGTTTTGAACGTACAGAATCTGGTAAGGACCTTATGACCAGCACAGGGAGGGCAAGGCCACTGAGTGACGTCTCTGCTTGTCACAGGTTCTCCGAACATTTCCACTGCACGGTTTTTCCTTACACAGTTCTTCTCTACAGAATTGTTCAGACTATGCATTTGTAGCTTGCAAGAAGGAATTAACCTGTTCCCAGGCCAATAGCTCTTGTCTTTATTGCATTTCACTTGGTGTCATTCTTCTCCACTCTAAGTGCTGCCAGGCTGTGGGCACAGAGCAGAAGCTGCTGCAGCTGACAGAAGACTTCCCATGACGCAGCTGCCCGATGCCTTTTCACAAGGCCATCAACGCAGAAAGACTCACACTGTAACATGACTTCGAGTCAAGTCTGGAGATACCTTCAGGTATTAAAATTTGTGGTTTGACCCACTGCCTATCCCATTTCAAGGCCAGGTTGGATGGGACCTTGGGCAGACTGATCTAGTGGGATGTCCCTGCCCATGGCAGAGGTGTTGAAACTAGATTATCCTTAAGGTCCCTTCCAACCCAAACTATTCTATGATTCTATCCCATTCCATTTACCTTAGCCCCACATCAAGTCCAGAGGCCTTCAAAGTAGAGCATATACGTAGCCTGAGAGAAAAAAAACCCAGGTGTTCCACAGGACTAATTCCCAGTAAGGTTTCAATGAATTTACTCCCAACTGAGCTAGCAGCGAGTTAACCAAATCATAAAAGGATGTATCTTCTAGAAGCTGGCTGACTGAATTCTACTGGAACACATTCAAGCAGGCATAAGCGCTGACATTTTACTCTGATGCAATGCGTCCTTTTTCATGGACTTGCAAAGTACAAACAGGCTGAAGTAACAATAGTGTAGGCATATAAATGACACCTACAGAATGGGACTACTGAGACATGCCTTGATTTTGTTTCGTGTGACAACCTGCCACTTGAATGTATTTCTTCAAGCAAATGCCATGGAGTGGAACCAGCAGGAACAGTCACACAAAGGCAGTGGAGTGCAGACTTCAACATAAAAATAACTGTATTTGCTTACCACATTAAGGCTACTCTTTTCCTAAAATGTGCAGATGTCTGAATCTCCTGACAACTATGCAAAATTAGGCATTTTAAAAATCAAATTCTTGAAGTTTACGTACTTTCAGAATGCATGGATAAGGAATGAAAGGAAAATGTATGAAGGCTGCTCCACAACAAATATTATTTAAATAAACTTTAAAGTGTATTATCTGCTTTTAGGACCATAAAATTGCCTGCTTCCCTAGACACTTAATGATCTAGTTCTTAACATTTAATAGGCATAGCTAGAGGCATTATTCAGCAGCTCTTCTAGAGGTTAATAAAAACACATGAGCATAATTCTAGCACGATGAATGATCTTAGCAGTTCAGAAGAACTCTAAATACGAAAGTTTGAAACCTCATACACTGTCTTCAGATGTTTCTGAAGTACTGATATTACTTCAGTTTAAATTACTTTCCTCCTCTGAACTCTGGTTTTGGTTATTTTACTTCAGGCTGTCTGTTACAATAACATGTTATATTAGAACTCCCAGCAGAGAGGTAATATCATCCGTTTACAAACACAAACTGTATGAACAATGCAGTCCACATCGCAACACTTGACTTCCCCTTCAATTTCTGCAGAAAGACATCCAATTTGTAAAAAGAGCATCCTTAAAAATTAGCCACAAAAAGACTCTAGCCAGCAATGCAATAATCCACAAAGAAGGCTATAACAGGTCAGGAAATTAGGAATTACAGTTGCGTTATGATCAATCTCTGGAATGCCCTTGGGTATCTACAATTATATACCATAATTCTTACTGGCCACTTAACAGAGTTTCCTTTCCCTTTTTTAGCATGCAGGACCTGGACATAGTAGAAGATAACATCAGAGTCCAGACTTAATCTTTTGTTCCTCTTATTTTGTGTCAAAATCCAGCATTAACTCACTTTAGACTCTAACTCACACTGCCCTCAGAAGTACTCAATGGATTATGAGTCATTTAATAAGACTTGGGTGACCTTTTCTCACCTGTGTTGGCAATCATTTACTTCTTCCAGTTTTATAAAATACATCTAGGGGCATTCTTCCTGCAGTCTTAAATTACAAATCACTGCAGAAACACAGACAGCAACTGCTCACAACCATGTTGCCTTCAACCCACTCAACCCGAAACAAAAAAAGCAAGGCAGCGGGTGTCGTAGTCAGTGGAAGAGCCTAGCAAGTGCAGACTGTGACTGGAAATGTCCCTATACTGGCAGTTCATCAGAGAACACTCTGCTTATCAATAAGCCCCTACATCCTTGCCTCCTACTCAAGAGACCAGGACCCAAACCTTTTAATGATGAAAAGCAGAACCTTAGCTTCCCTATGGGATTCCATAACATGGAATTGCAGAGCATTTAAAGCCAAGATCAAGCATTCCCAAGTACAACTTGGAAGCATATCATGCATTAATTCCAGCTTCTAATGGTGGCCTGCATGGTCCCAAAGCAGAGCCTCACAATTGTACAACTCAGAGGGCACAGAGACCTTCCCCAAACTGTCCTGCATTAGGGAATGGCTACATCTCTCAGCTGCCTAGAAACCATTTTCAGCCTAGACATAAGGAAGAATTTTTTTACTATGAGGTGTTCAAGGCCAGATTGGATGGGCCTTGGGCAGCCTGACCTAGCAGGAGGTGTCCCTGCCCATGGAACTAGATGATCTTTGAGGTCCCTTCCAACCCAAACTATTCTATGACTCTATAATTACAGGAGCCCCTAAAAAACAAATTATGAACCCTCTAACAAATCTGACAGACCTTAGGAAGAGGAATTTTGGTTTAGAGTCACAACCACAGGGTACAGCCAAAATTCTCACAAATAATAAATGATACAACGTTTACAATAATGTTATAGTAAAACAATGGCTATCATTTGCCTTTTTTATTTCATATCCAGTTTCAGAGAAATCCTTATATTAACACAGAAAGTATATCCATAAAACGAGCGACAAAAAAAGCAAGACCTTATCAGTATAAATATTTAAATGTGAAAGGAGGAAGAGGAAGAGAAGGAAGAATCCTCTTCCATTAGAGGGGCTGTACAGCCAGCACAGCCATTAGCTGCACAACCCACCCCAGGGGGCTCCTGGAGGCTGAAGCCCCTGGGCTGACGCCAGACACGTCTGCCCCACTTACCCGTGCAAATGCCAGACAGACCATGGCACGGAGCTTCTCAGTTCTGGCTGTTAATACATCAAAGGGGTTTATTTGGAAAGAAGCCAGGGACTTGAAATCTTAAATTGTAACATGTTTTAAAAGCTTTTTCAAACATGGAGAAGCAACACTTCAGAACAGCTAGACAGAAACACCAGTAATTATGAAATAAGGTCACCAGTAGCTGTCAGGAAGATTTTAAGATGGTTTCCACTGCAAGGATTTCCCAGACAAGCAAGCTCGCTGGAAGAGGCAGTTCATGAGAGTTCATGCAAGGATGACCCATTTTCTAATCACAGCATGAAAGGAACACAGAAATGTAAAAGGAAAATATTTATAAATAAAGGCTACTGTCCCCTGTGCAGGAGACAGAAAGTGGGGAAAGGGAACCCATATCAGATAGAAACAGAAATCTATGCAAACTGATGTCTGCACGTGGCTGATCAGTTGGAGGGAACACAAAGCACAACAAAACCAAACCAAACAAACAAAACCCAAGTGCTTTGGAGAACCTGAAGGAAATTAGAGTAAGCATACAGGAGGCAAGCATCAACTGGAATTGGTGCTCAGCCTGCACGCTTGGTGCAAGCACTTACACTTCACTGAGATACGGAAGAGACCTTAAGCTGTCAGTTTTAGCATGACATTCAGTTCATGTGTAATGGTCTCTAAAGCACAGCTAAGGTACTCTGGATTTAATATTTACATAACTTATATTTGCTGTTTGTATCATACTATCCAGTGGCTTCCAGTATGCCCATCATCCACCAAACCAGAGCAGTACACAAGGTAGACAAATAAGCTGGGGGGAAAAAAATGAAGGTTGCCATAGTTTCAATTATTTTCCTAAACAAAGTACTCTCACTAAGCAGATTCCAATATATTAAAAGCACAGAGCCCTAATCTCCTAAAAGCAGGTTGCACAGAGGCAAAATAAAGACTGCAGGATGAAGGAGGAGCAAACAGAGCAAATTCAAAATAATCAAACAACAAACATGTCCTTTTAAATACACAATTTGACGACTTCTCTTCTCCACCACTCACTTCTTTCTCCAAAAAGAAAAAGCTGACTTTGTGCTAAGCCTGCACTAAATTTTATTTACTGCTAGATGCTGTAATTGTGCTGTCATTGCTGAAGAACTATCTGATCTTTACTCTTAGACTAACAGGATTTTCTGACCTCTTATTTAAGAAGTTCAAACATACAGAGTGAATAGATTTTCAATGTGAAGGACTAGAACCACTTGTAACAGGAATCCATGGAAGATGTTTCACGTGGAGTTCAGGGAAGCTTTAAGGTGTCAGCTGCAAACTGTAGCTGGTTTAGATTTTGGTGTTAAGAGGGAAGGCAAGAAAGACAACCGAACTATCCCAACACTAACAGGAACCTCTAAAGCCACCTGAAATAGCACCAGGGCCACACTTCACTTACAAACATAATTCTGGCTAACAACATCCAAGAAGGATGCAGGTTAACGTGTAAAAAAGGCTGCTTGCAACCCACAGTCTCTTTTATGCAATCACTCCCTGTGGAAACCCATCACACTCACCAAAAAGTCTAAGGTTAGCTCTTAAATTTCATCTGCATTTTCAGTACCTGTTCTTTACCTGCTTCCTCATGCTGTCTCCTAGCATTTACACCACAGATTAGAGAAAATAAACAAGACAACCTTCGGCTCCTATCTGAGCCTCAGTTTTAAGGAAATTCATAATTCTCTGCCCAGAAATATAAGACAGCCACTCCACAGGGTAAGACTTTATGGGTACACACAAATTCACAGGTAAAATTAAATGCATGAAAGCTTTTAGGTGAATTCAAAGACACTGCTAAGGCTAAGAGGCAGTAAATTCTAAAAGGCAGTGCTAACAGCACATCCAAGTTACTAGAAAGCAACACTACAGAAAACAACGCAGAAGGGCAAGTTTAAATCTATTAACATATTTTCTTCTTTTTCTGTGACTTTTATTAAGGAAAATAAAAAAAGCTGTGCCACGTTGCAGCCTGGATTTATTCATTTTATTTTAATTAATGCAAGCCAGAACTGTACATGTACATGAAGAACAGACATGCACAACATTACACAAAGGTCAAGAGGAAAGAGAGCAGCACTGACCTCATGAATGGAAGAACAGAATAAAACCCACACTAGAGCATGCTCTTAAAATACACTGTGTTTTTGGAGGAAAGAGCTTCTGCAGCACAAAAGGTGCAGTCTCTTCAAGATTTTCAACAATTTAAAAAGAGTGTGAATATTAATAGAGCATGAAGCTGAGCTATTAATAGATGAGGCCTCTGGGGTTAGCATAAAAGAGACTCAAGCGACAGGCAGCATGTTAAGCCAGCTGACTAATGGTATCACTGCAGAAAAGTGTGTATCTGTACTATTCAACACCTGTGTCTTCTACACTTTGTTTTGGGGATTATGGGCAGGGCAGGGAAGAGAAAATAATCAAATCAGCCTCTTCTTATGACTTGTTACAAAAAAAAAAAGCAGGTTAAAAAAGTATCACATGTTTTCAAGTAACAGGTAAATAAAGATGCCACAGCACATAACATGGATCACACATTTAAGACCATTTTTACCCAGAAAACACTTGAGCTCTTCCCAGTTCCTGCATCCTCTGATGGGCAGGTGTAACATTCTCACAGTGTATCTTGAATGACTTCAAGGTTTGATAACACCTTCTATGCATTCTCAAAATACATCAAACCAAACATCATTCACGTCTTTACTCAGCCTTCCTTTTATATAAGCACTTTCCTTGTGACTAAATAAGGAAGATGACCATATTTCATACACTGGTTAAGCACTGGCACAAACTACCCGTAGAAGCTGTGGCTGCCCCATCCCTGGAGGTGTTCAAGGACAGGTTGGGTTTTGAGCAACCTGATCCAGTGGGAGGTGTCCCCCTGCCATGGCAGGGGGGCTGGAACTGGATAAGCTTTAAGGCCCATTCCAACCCAAACCATTCTATGATTTGATGCAACTGACACAGATCTCTAGTTAATACCTTGAGACATTCAGGGAACAAGAAATTTGTTGTTAGTAATGTAAAATAACAGCATAGAACATTACAGCATAGAAACTAAGGCTAAGATTGCATAAACGATGATTGTCTTTGAACCAACATCCTCTGCTCTGGAAAGAGGTCATTGAACTACAATAGGAAGTTCTTAGACGTCAGTAGTGGCTAAAAAAAAGCAAACTATTATAGCAGTACTTGGATATAGTGTCACAGGCATAAATAGGACAAGTTTATTATTAGATGTGACATCTTCGCACTGTATTGTGCAAACACACATGAAGTATTCCTTGAACGTTTGCACAATACTGTAGTAAGTACCACGTAAGAGAAATGTCAAGACTTCTCTGTCCTATGCCTGTATTTCAGGAATGTAGTGCACTTCATCTAATGCACAAAACGGTAAATAAATGGGTGAAATTAAGCAACCGCTATGTGTCAGGAAGAATTCACCCAGCCAGTCCACAAGGGCTGAAACACATCCATCCACCTGTAGGTTAACTTCTCTCATAAAACAATCACTCCATCTCCAATCTGCCAGTCCTGTTCCTCAAGGGAAACCTATAAAACACCTTTCAAAACAAGCCTGGGAACTAAAATTCATAACTCCATTGGGTTCAGAAAATAAAATGGGCTCAACAGAGATATTGGATTTATGGCACACTGTAACATTACCTCATAGTAACCCCTCCACATGCCACAATGTATAATCTACCAGGCTCTCCCTTTCCCCTAGGAGATAACCTTATCATCTCTTTCTTTCCTCTCCTGCTTCCCTTGTAAGGAAACAATAATTTCTTTGGGCTGGAACAGAGGCAAAGTAATGACATTTAGTGTAGCTACAATCCACTTTGCTTAAATGAACAGGCCACATACTGCACTCTTTTTTTGTTACCTTTCCCATCTCAGTACAAACAAACTCAGTCATAACCTTGCCTATTGTTGATAGAAACCATAAACTGAGAGGTGTGATAACGTAAAAGGGCATGAACCACAGAGTGAGAAATGAGAATGTGTTGGAGGTGAAAAATTTTCAAGGAAAAGAGCTAAAAAGCAAACAAGCCCCTTTTGCTTAGATCCCTCCAGAACAAATGCAGACAGTTGGATATGATAATACCGCAGTTTGGAAGCAAAAGCCCAACTAAAACCACAAATGAACACAAGCAAGATGGGATCTGGAGGTTCATCCAGCAAGCAGTAACAGAACCTCCCACCTCGTGACTAGAAGCTTGGCTGGTCTGTTGTGAACAAACCTTGCTACAACACCTAAGGGATAAATAATTTTCTTACTTTATGTTACTAAAGCTGGTAATAAAAGGTAGCCAACTGTGTAGAACAGTTTTGGGGTCTTACCTACACTGCTTGTCCACCCACAATTGTTGGCACACCACACTAAGAAGCATGAACTACTTTTCCCTTCAGAAATGGTCTAAAAAATATCTAATTCACTGAACTCTAAACAGATCTGAAATACACTTAGTTTTAAAATGTTTGGCTTCTATTTTAGACCTGAAAAAGGCTTTATGCAACCAAACCCCTGGTTTTCCATAGTATATCAATCAATCTAATAAAAAGCATTACCACTATCCACAAATCTTGGCCAAGAGAAGATTAAAAATATTAGAATATGAAAAATAAAACAGAATACATCACTGCACACTGTATGAATAAGGAGTTTTGAGTTTACCAGCTCTAAAAGAAAGCAAGACAAAGCAGAGTCAACTGGTGAAATTTTTAAGGTTAAAAGGGGATCATTCAAAAGGAAAGTGGACTCAATTTTCTTGCACTCACAACTCACATACAAGAACTGGAGCACAAACTGCTTCTGAAATATATATATATATATCTCCACAATAAAGCTCTTCAAAAAGAAAATTAGGATTTCCAAAGGAATAGCACTTGCACTATCATGGTATGCATGCTAATGTGCGAGCACACATACATTGGCAGAGGAATAGAAGTCTCTGAGATTCTGAGTTCTTATAAGCCTCCAGAAAACAGACAGAGGAAATAAATTTATTGCAGCTTCCACTGAGAAAAAGGCTCCAGAGGGAGCCCCACTGTATTGCCAGATACCAAAGGGTCCACACGGGGCTTTGGTATCTAATGAGCTGTAAAGAAAGTCACAAGGAAGGACTTCATTAGTTCTGCTCCTTATAGAACTACTAGATGTGCTTTTCAATGCATTATTAATCCATTGAACTCATTGCCAAAAGACAGAAGCTAAGGACTTAATTCAGAGAAAAAGGAATTCACAGAAAGAGCTAGTAACCTTTATGTTTGAGCAGTTAAGGGATACAAATTAAAGCTTAATTTTTAGGACAGAAAGATAATCACAGGAAGTAAAGAAACAACCTTCTTTATGGACACTTTGTTCTGCAGCATCTGGTACCAACCCTCTAGAGAAACTATTTTGCAATACAAATGCTAATCCTGGAATCACGCTGCAAGAAGTGACTTGTATGCGTCTCAAATTTTCTTAAGCGATTTGAACCCATTCCTGCTCAGGCGAGCCCTCTCTCAAAGGAACACAAGTGTGACTGGCAAGTTTTGAGACCTGATCATTAAACTAGTACTCGTTTCCCATCTAGGATTCATAAGAATGGAATTTTTTTTCCAGCTATAATAAACCAAAGTTGTCACATATCACGCCACTGATGTATCTTCCTTCTGGCCATATCTTTCTCTTTCTAGTCCCTGTGATCATTTGGAGTTTGGGTTTTATTCCAGGCAGTGATTTTGGGTTGTTGTTTGTGGTTTTTAGTTTTTTTTTCTTTGGATAGTGTTTCATTCTTGAGAAGCCATAACTTCTGAGATTTAATTTTACATCCTAACTAGTCCCTGCTCCAGCTCGTGCAACCAACGCAAAGTAATTGGGCAACTGCAGTTTTGGGTGCCATAGTATAAAAAAAAAGATCTAAAGCTACTGGAGAGGGTCCAGAGGAGGGCACAAAGTTGGTGAAAGGTTTGGAGGGGAAGCCATATAAGAAGAAACTAAAGTCACCTGGTCTGTTCAGCCTGAAGAAGACTGAGGGGAGACCTCATCACATTCTACAGCTTCCTCTCAAGGCAAAGAGGAGGAGCAGGTGCTGATCTCTTCTCTCTGATGACCAACGAAGATGGGAAGTAGCAGAAAGATGTGCTAGGTAGGAGTTAGGTTGGGTATTAGGAAAAAGTTCTTCACCTAGAGTGTGGTGGAGCACCAGAACAGGCTCCCCAGGGAATGTGGTCTCGGCCCCAAGCCTGAGAGTATTCAAGAAGCATTTGGCCAATGCCCTTATACACACAGTGTCAATGTTGGAGTTGTCTTATGCAGGGACAGGAGCTGGACTCGATCTTTGTGGGTCCCTTCCAACTCAGGGCATTCATTCTATAACTCTATGATAACTCTCCTCATGTCACTGTCCACTTGAGGCTTCAGATTATACATGGACCATGACAACAAGCTGCATCCTCAGACAGAAACGATCCATCCATGCTTTCTGCTCATAGAAAGGCAGTGATTTCAAGCACAGTTTGATGAATAGCCAAGTCTGGGCTTAATTCACATCAATATGACTCAAAGGCTCTTAGGGTGAACCCAGATGTTATCTCACGGAAAAATACGCAAATTAAGCAGAGAACTGGAGTCTGAAAACATCAATTATCCTGTTTTATCCCACCTAAAAATAAAGGCTATATGTGTTGGAAGACATCTCCTCCCAATGGAAAGCATTAGAAAAATGAAGAATTTCACTGCTTTTCCTTTTTTTTCTTCTCTAATGAGCCCCAGATAATTTCCCTCATTGCCTCTATGTGACGGCACATTCTGGTAGATTAGAGGTTTTAAAACAGGATTACTGCTTTAGAAAATATGCTGCTAGCTAGCATTTTCTAACCCATTTCCCCTCAAAAAAAAAAAAATCACTTCTACATTGTTTGAGACAGACTTTTCACCCGTAAGACCTGAGAAATAGAAAATATTTGCCATAATAAAAATTGGTTCACTTCCCCACCAGACTCCTTTTACTGGTGAAGCAGGATATAGTTTGTCATTTTATCATCTTTATTTTACAAACACAATAAAACAACCTCTCTCAAAACAATGCAGTGCAAAACATCCAACCAAGACCAAGTCCATGTTCCCAAACACAAGAAGGAAGAGAAATTCTCCCATGGAACACGTATTAAATAAATGCTCAGTACTCGAGATACCAGATCTAAGAGGATTCGGCTTCTCTTCCCCTAGCAGCATATTTGAAACAAAACAAAGCAAACAAAACCTAAGCCAGTTTGCATATATTTTTTTATTTCTGGATGAATATTAAGAATTCAATGGGAAATCTGGAACATGAAGTAGGTAATGCCCTTGGCTGCACATTTCGGTTTGTTTTGAGTTAATTCACATGGAGGTCAAAGCAATGGAGAATTACATTTACAGTGAGAGAGTAACACTCCTTGTATAATGTGTATGAGTTGCAAAGCAAGTGATGATGTTCAGAGCTACCACACAGAGTCAGGGAAGTTTCACACAACGTTTGGGAAGAAATCAGAAGCAGTCCAATCTCTGGCAGGGCCACCATATGGAGTTTACTGTGGTAACATACGTTCTGGCCACTCAACATAGCTCTGCTGCCAACAATGATAGACTGAACTATTTCTTTACAAGACACATTCCTATAACCAAACAGTAAATCCTAACCCGAGAGGCTCAGACAGTTCATCTGACTCTTTATAGTAACTAAAGGAACAAGAGAAAAACATCACATTTCAATGCACACTTCAGCATTCACAATGGTAAAAAAAGATTAAATATAAGTATAAACCTCTAGCACACAGCATGTGATGCAAAATAACGCTCAAACCTCTTTAGACAGTCATGGATTTATCTGTATCAAATCTTGCACTACATTATGAGCCTTTGTTGTCAATGTGATCAAAAAAAACAAATAGGCAGATATCTGTGGGAGCCCTTTCAACTTTCTTAAGCCTCTCATGTTACTGTGTGCCTGATTTATTTAAGTATAAATAGAAAATAGGAAAGCAGAGACAAGACAAGCTCCAAATGAAGGCTCCTGACAGTCATGCAACTTGACAGGATGTTAGCTACCTCACACTCTCCATCACCTCGGAACACTCCAACAGTTGTAGTGGAAAAGCCAAACTACCCTAAAGATGTAACTTTGCTTGCCTCACCAAATCACGTACCTGCGGACTATGCCAACCTAAGGCCAGGTGAGAGCTGATGGATCTAACTGGGGTAGCTTACTGGACTGCCCCCACTGCCTGTTTCCCCTGTGTTCCCCTCCCTTGTCCCGCGGTAGCAACTATGAGCCTTCCTGAACTATCTGGGCACAACATTCGGTTCAATAACACTCCTACTGGCTACAGGACTTCACTGTGAAGTTGCCAAGGAACTCACACATGCTGTATTCTGCCAAAAAGGCTGAAACTACTTCATCAATCACAGCTGTTTCCACTGTGAACATCAGCTTAAGAGATACTTCAATTGCTTTATGTTACTTTAAATCAATAATTTTCACACATTTAGCTACAATGGCTTAATTTAGCAGAAGTATCTTGATGCCTTTTGTAAGTTAAAAGTTCCTCGAAAGGAGATGTCAGGTGGTAACTGCTCGTGCTTCCATTGTAAATCCAGCTCCAGCTGCTTCCTGCATGTTTCAAACACAGATGCCTCTGAAATCTGGTCCTATAAATCAAATGCAATCACACTGCAGTCAGTGCAGAGACTGACTACAGTAAGGTTTGGAACAGACTCTACAGCTATGTCTTTTTATCCTGGTTGCATTCTCTTCTGCCAAATTATTTTCCTTTGAGTTGAACTGAAGATAGTCTATCAAATTCTACTTCAAGTTATCAGTTCAGCACCTGTAAAGTGCTTAACTGTTCAGATCAAAAGAGAATGGGAAAAATAGGAGAATAAAATGCTGAGCCCATTATTGATCTTCCCTGACTAAAAGTTGAAATCTGGAAGGCTTAATAGATTTCTGTATCTGTCATTCTTACCATTTTTAAAAAATAATGGCTGAAACCACAGAATTTTACTTGCAAAGAAGGAATCAACACTGGTAGATTATTCTTGGGAGTATACACACTTGTTTGTGTATGTAACACCTATAATGTGGAATGCACTCCCCAAAGACACAGCACAACTAATCAGAAGTGAACAAGATTGCTACCCGTCCTAGGCTCCAGTTCAGGTTAGCTCAGGCAGCCACAGAGCTTTACTACCTTTGTCTTTTTACATGTGCCTATCCATGCATTTGCAGAGCACACATCTGCAGGAGCTGCAATCTGTATGATAGTCACTATCACGAACACAAAACACTCTTAATTTCAAAAGGTGCCTCTTAAGGCCTCATGATATTCCAAAAGTGAGAAAAGAAACAAAGACCACCTGTTAGTTACTGCAAGCTAAATAGCAATTACGTTATCTACATATAAGGAAAACGACCAAACACTGAACCATCGTACGCAATTGCATTCCAAAGACATCACTTGCAGTGCCATCCTTGTTAGTTTTTCTTTTTGTTTTGTTGAAAACACTAAATACTACAGAAATCTTCCTGTAAAATAGGAACTTGCTCTTTATTAACACGTTGAAAATGTGAAACGTGAAAACACAAGACAAACTAAGGTTTTAAAATAACCATTCTGGATGTAAAAGTCTTCATATCAAACTCCTGACTAAACACAAAAACAAACTGAAGCATGCCTTTAAACTAAGTATGCAGGACAGTTGAGATGTTTCTATGTTGATGCAGCTTTTAATGGAAGATAAAAAGAAAGCAAACCAAAAAAAAAAAACCATTAAGACAAGTCATTTAGCACTCCTTACCTTGGAACCTGCCAACATAGTTTTCAGCATTTTCGTTCCTTTTCCAATACCAACCACTGCAAAGACAGAAGGAGAAATGCCACTTCAAAACCAGCTCTGAGGTTCCCTTATTCAACTGCATTTATTACAAAATATTAGGCTACTCAAAGCCTTTTATGTTCTATTAGCATATGGAGTCAATGCCCACGAGAAAGTATCTCTGATGGTGGTGAAACACTGGCACAGGTTGCACAAGCAAGTCGTGGCTGCCCCCTCCCTGGGGGTGTTCAAGGCCAGGTTGGATGGGGCTCTGAGCAGCCTGGTATAGTGGGAGGTGACCCTGTCCATGGCAGGAGGTCGGAACTGGATGGGTTTTGAGGTTCCTTCCAACCCAAACCATTCTACGATTCTATGATTCTATGTTCAAACAATATGAGACTAGGGAAAAGGAAACAGTCTAAAGCAGAAGATAAATAAGCTTCATCTGTTGTTAAAATCCTTTAATTTAACCCCTAGATTTACTCCTCTCTTAATCAACAAAGAAACAGGTAGTGCAATTAATGCTGCCTCCGGTTTGATGAAGGCCATGGCTCACTAATAATGAATGTAGCCTTCAGTGTAACTAAATAGCCCTTTTAAAGGTTGATAGTGACCAAGAGTAATACAGCCAAGAAACAATTTCATTATGCTATCAGCCTTACAGCAAGCAAGTAAAATAATCAAAAGGTCCAATTGCCTCTGTCAAAACTATTTTGTTACTATTTATCTCCCATTATTATGTACAGGCTACTGCCTTTCCCATCTTAAGTCAGTATTCCGCAAAACAACAACCACTCAGCTTTTCATAAAAGCAGCAGATGGAAGAAGAGCTCTATTTTATATTTTATTTCCAAGCTTTTTACAGCAGGGTGCTCCTCTTGAATATGCTTTTCTATTTATTTTCTCCACATACAGCAATCCAAAGAAACAATGACAACAGAAGGAAGATGGGAAACAATGAAAATTTAGAAGGAAATTAATTTCGGGTACAACTCATGGAATATCTAACAGCTTATGTCCTTGACTTTAACGAAACTACAGGAGTTAAGAGAGCTTATAGGATATCAGCTTTGTGTTAACCAGAAGCTAGTTCCAAAAGCATCAAACTAGACAATGAACTACTTAAACACACACTTCTGCTCTATTGCTGCTCAGTCTTTACATTCTGAGACTCATTAGACTACTACTTATTCTTGATTACCTCTCCTCATGTTCCTGAGGGGTTTTAGTTAAACATGTCCTTGTGCTTTTGTGTACCTTCAGGTTAGCCTGTTCCTGTTGTATTCACCAGACAGGAAAGAGCTGTGACACAGCTGAGGAAAGGAGATAAGCACACAGATAAAACTTTACAACCCAGCATTTTTGTTGCAGTGTGATGACATCACTGAAACTTCAACATAACTGCTGAGCTGAAATCTGCTGAAGAGTGTCAAAAGATTCAACAGAATAATTTTAAAGAAACATTGAATGCTTTCGTGAACAAGACTCCAACAGTTTTCCCAATTAATCATCAGGTCGTGTAGCATGTGTATTACTGAACAGCAACATAGAAAATAACAAGTTTTAACTGATTTTTTCCCATTTAATTTGCCAGCCTCTAAACCACTTATTGAATGGCACTTGCTACTTGTCTTAAATAATACCCACTTTAGTTTCAAAAGAATTAGCATCACTCGCTTACCTCTGTGGTTTTTTACAAGTGACTTAGATTCTCCTAGGACAGAGGACCTCCCATCTTCCTTACATAAGGCAGAGCACACATTAGGGAAGTGTGCTCATTCTCAAAAGATGTAATCACAGTTCTCCTCTGAAACTTTACCAGCTGGCTTTTATTTTGATGCTTTTTCATCTTTGCACCTACTATGGAAGCATAGTTCACAAATGCCATGTAGAAACAAGCCAAATATTAACAATTCCCATTATACAGCAAAGAAACACTAAACTGGAACCAGAGCTCCAGACAGATACTAAAAGAAGGTAATCACCAAGAC
The DNA here is from genome assembly GCF_032191515.1 of Phaenicophaeus curvirostris. Classification (NCBI taxonomy): domain Eukaryota; kingdom Metazoa; phylum Chordata; class Aves; order Cuculiformes; family Cuculidae; genus Phaenicophaeus; species Phaenicophaeus curvirostris. The sequence goes on along the minus strand of NC_091400.1, from coordinate 8,488,326 downwards.
TTGACCTACAATTCCTTGCTTCTTGTATCTAAAATATGAGACCCAACAGTGAGAAGTAGAAGTTGAGTCCCAGCTTCCACCACCTTCTGAATGCAAGGGAGGCTACAGATAGGGGCAGAAAAAAATATATTGCTTCTCCGACAGCAGTCGTTCCAAGCTCCAACTGCTATGTGGTCACCACATGCAGTCCAGTCTCTAAGGTGCCTTTCTCTCACTAATTAGACCACTAATCTCTTCTCCAAGGTCCTTCTGCACCTGCGTTTGGTGTCAGTAGGAAAAGGAACACAAAACTGCATTTTCTGATGAAAAGCACTGCCCATGTATCTGCAGTATGCTTGGCACACTAAGAAAGACTCTGTATCAGCTAATTCCCATGAACAAAGTTACAGACATACAATACATACAATTTGGTAAACAGCAGTATAGATCAAGAAAGAAAGGTTAGAGGCTTCAGAAAATACATACTTCTGCTATGCTACCGTCCATGAGAGTGCAAGCTTCCTGCCCCACCACCCTATGACAAAAAGCAGCCCATACTTGCTGAATAACTTGTTTCTGTTGTGCCCTCCCTTCTCTCCTCATTATCATACCTGAACCCACAAGAAATCTTTTGCACCCCTCCCCAGTTTAGTTCTTTCCAAACTAACTACCATTGATTTTTCTCTGTGTTTTGTATGGCAGTGGAATGAAACCTCCTGTGCCTTTTTTTAAACAATCCACAGCATATTAAGGCAATGCACATCTCAGTCTTTACCCAGCCTATCAAGCCCAAGAACTTTTTCTCGTGCCACAGGACATTAGAGAGCAGCAGGAGAAGCAATTAAGAAGCACGAGAGATTTTTCTTTTCCTATGGATCAATGCTCTCGACTTCCCACAATGAGCAGTAGCATGCTCAAAGGGAATATCTGTGTAAACGGAAAGTGTCCGCTTCAGCACTACACACAGTATTCTCTGGTGAGCAGCCACACAGCACAGGAAATTGGAGCAAACCAAGTTTAATTCTAGCCCGAGAATGCTACATTTTACAGTGTTCACAAGTGACAGAGAAAGATGCAAGCCTCTAACAGCAACAGTCTCAGCAAACGACATGGCCTTGAAGGGCAGCTCTCCCTGAGAAGGCATCAAAACTCAGCAGATTTACTTCCAATGTATGCTCATAGACACACCTGTTGATTTTAAAAACCAAAGAAGTACTGCTATTATTTGTTCTAGGTCAGTAAAGCTACATGGCTACCACTTAAGCGAGCTATTGGCGACAACGTATAATAGGGGAGTGAACCAGCCCAGCTATCACACCCACAGCTGAGTTTTCAACATCAGCACTTGGTGCACCCTGTTCCTTAACGAACAAAGGAATTCTGTAGATCGATTGCTATCAAAATTAAAAGACAAAATCTCTTCATGAAACAAGGTAGGACACGAAGCAAAAACTGTTTCTGTGCTGAGCCTCAAAAAAGCCATAGCTGCGTTGCTCTCATGCATCTTTCATTTGTCAAGTACTACAACTCAAAAGGCTCCCTCAGAATCCCAGAAAAGCACTAGTTGAAGAACAAATACTTCAGAAAATTACAAAGATTATAAATCCCCATCTTAAGTAAAAAAAAAGCCATCAATTTCTGAGGTAATTTAGGATTCATTACACAAGAGTTGGTATTCTCATATAATAACAAATGAGCTATTTCAGGGTTTTAGGGAGGGGGAAATACAGCCTTGTTAAGAAACACATTATATACATGTAAAAGTATACGCAGAGAAAACTGAACCCAGACCACTCTTCCACAGTAACCCATCCTTCCTGCTAAATCACAAAGCCTGCCATGCCTATTTCAAATTGTTCCTCCATCTCTGATTTCATGTAGGCAAGAAAATTTTCCCTAAAAACATCTTTTGATGGCCGTATTTATAGTTTTCATTACCCAGAACTCCTGCTGCTGCACTGTCCAAAGTTCCACCATGTCCAATTTTCAAAACCTTGTTTCTTTTGTTCTCATTTGTTTGCACGCCAGCTTCTGCAAATACAAATTGAAAGGAATTATAGGATAAGCTTGGAACATAGTAAAAATTGCACACATTTACAGACTGCAAAAGGTGATAAAACTCTATTTAAACTGTGAATTAGTAGTGCAGAAATTGCTGTACTACAATCAATGATTCCCCGAGATCTACTCCCAACCTGAACAATCTGTGAGCTGTTTTCACTTAGATTCTAATCAAGTCTTATGTACTGTTACAAACAAATGTTCAGTAAACACTACTAGAAAACCTGGAGGACAGTTCACCTGTGAAATGTTTGTTATCAATAAAGTATGGAAAAAACAGCAGCACAGCCCCTGAAATCGTGTCATCTCACCAGGCTGCTCACACTTCTTCGGAGGCAGCCCAGGACACAGTTGGCCTTCTGGGCTGTGAGCGCACATTGCCAGCTCACTTCGAGCTTTTTATCCATCAGCACCTCCAAGTCCTTCTCCGCAGGGCTGCTCTCAATCACATCATCCCCCAGTCCGTTTTGAAACCACAGATTGGCCCAACCCAGGTGTAGCACCTTGCACCTGCCCTTGTTGAGGTTCATATGGGGCACTTCTCCAGCTTGTCCAATCCCCCTGGATGACAATGCAGGGCTGGAGCTTTCTGCTGGAGCAAATCTCACCCTTATTCAAAAAGAAGGCTCACATTGTGCTGTACTGTAGGTGACGCCTGCCCCAAATAAGCAAGTGGTGAATACAGCCTTACAGCTCACTGTGTAGTGTGACCAACACAGAGTCTTGGAGGGGCCCAGCAGCTCCTCATGGTGAGCCAGAACGTATCCAGGAATGGCACTATTTCCCATCTTGGACCGTGCCATGGCTGCAAACTACCGCAAGAGAAATCAAACACCAGTTTTCCTTTAGTTTTCTAAATGCTGAGGAACAGGGGGTTGACAAAAAGTGTGGTTCCGCACTCTGAGGAACACAGAGTGCTCCTGCACATTGTGCGTCCCACAGCCGTGGTGGGCAGGGTGACCCTGGCAAACACACTTGAGGACTGAAGGTGCGTCTGCTTCAGGCCAGGCTGCTCCTGCCCTGGATCGCAGGTAGGGCCAACACCTGCTTCACTGCCATGACTTCCTCACTCCAACACCATAGTATCTCTGGGTGGTTTGGGTTGGAATGAACCTCAAAGACCACCCAGTTCCATACCCCTGCCATGGGCAGAGACACCTGGCAGTGGATCAGGTTGTTCAATCAGACTACAAAGTTTCTTTTCTCTTCAGCAGGTTACCAGCACTAAATGACCAGTGTGATCTGTTATTAGACAGAAGTTAAAAAATGTTCTTGATCCTGAAAGTGCAGAAGTGAAGGAAAGCAACACTACCTTACTCGAGGCTGAACTGTTTGTTTCCATGGTTTAAGCGAAAAGCAAACAGATACAAACAACTGCCCTCTCTTAAGTTTGCCCTGTGTCCATGTGTCATAACTGCCCCTGTGACTCCACTTCTTGCAAGACACTAAAACCAAAAATTCCAGCAAATAAACCCTCTAAGACTTCTTTTGGAGTTTTAGAAAGCGAGCATCCTTTATCAGGCCTGGGCAACAGGAGGGAGTGATCCCCATCAATCCTGTGCAGCCAGACAAGTGATGGGGACAGAATATATTTCCCGCCTAACCTGCATATGTATATATAAGCTTTCCAGAAATCTTATGCATAGTCTATTACTTTCCAAGGACTAATTTTAATGTTATTATGAACTTCACAGCAGTCAATTCTCTTCCTAATTTGGAGCTTTGGAGCCAGCTCTGCCTGTCCTTGCATTTGAGACTGGGAAACACTGCAAACAGAGGGGATTCCAGAAGAGACACCTGTTCAGCACAGACCATACAGAGCACAAGGCGTTATCATCTCCAAGGACTGAGCAGTGTCTGGGAAAACATTGTTTTAAAGCAAACATTCCTAACTTTCAAAAAATACAATTACTTAGATTACTTAAACTCTGCTTCAGCTTAAATCAAAGACAGAATCATAAAATAGAATCATAGATTAGTTTGGGTTGGAAGTGACCTTAAAGACCATCTAGTTCCAACCTGCCCTGCGACGGGTAGCGACACCGACCACTGGATCAGGTTGCTCAAAGCCCCATTCAACCTGGCCTTGAACACTTCCAGGGATGGGGCAGCCACAACCTCCCTGGGCAACCTGGGCCATGGCCTCACCACCCTCATGGCGAAGAAATTCCTCCTTATGACTAGTCTAAATCTGTCCCTCTCCAGTTTATAGCGACCGCTCCTCGAATCCTGTGTTCAGTTCTGGGTCCCTCACCACAAGAAGGATATTGAGGCTCTGGAGCGAGTCCAGAGAAGAGCAACAAAGCTGGGGAAAGGGCTGGAGAACAGGCCTTACGAGGAACGGCTGAGAGAGCTGGGGTTGTTTAGCCTGGAGAAGAGGAGGCTGAGGGGAGACCTCATTGCTCTCTACAACTACCTGAAAGGAGGTTGTAGAGAGGAGGGTGCTGGCCTCTTCTCCCAAGTGACAGGGGCTCGATGATCTGGTGGGTCTCTTCCAACCTGGTTATTCTATGATTCTATGATTGCCCCTTATGCTATCACCACAAGCCTTTGTAAACAGTCCCTCCCCAGCTTTCTTGTAGCCCCTTCAGGTACTGGAAGGTCTCTGTAAGATCTCCTCGGAGCCTTCTCTTCTTCATGCTGAACAACCCCAACTCTTTCAGCCTGTCCTTGTATAGGAGGTGCTCCAGCCCTCTCATCATCTTTATGGCCCTCCTCTGGATGTGTTCCAACAGCTCCATATCCTTCTTATGTTGAGGATTCCAGAACTTGACACAGTACCCCAGATGAGGTCTCACAAGAGAGGAACATAGGGGCAGAATCACTTTCCTCGCCCTGCTGGCCGCGCTTCTTTTGACGCAGCCCAGGGCGCGGTTGGTTTCTGGGCTGCGAGCGCACGTCGCCGGCTCATGTTGAGCTTCTCATTGACCAGCACCCCTAAGTCCTTCTCTGCAGGGCAGCTCTCAATCACATCATCCCCTAGACTGTATTAAACCACGGCTTGCCCCGACCCAGGTGTAGGACCTTGCACTTGCTCTTGTTGAACCTCACGAGGCTCACATGGGGCACTTCTCCAGCCTGTCCAATCCCTCTGGACGACACCGCAGGGCTGGAGTTTCCTGATGGAGCAAATCTCACCCCTATTCAAAACGAAACCCCCCAGTCGTTCTGTACCACTGTGAACCACTCCTTGCATCAACACGACTTGAGAAAACAGTGGCTCCGCTCAGAAAGGAGCGAAGCGCAGGGCAAGACCCACAGGACCTCCAGCATCCCGCTCCCATGGAAGGGGATCCCAGCACCCCCCCGCCCCGCTACCTGCCAGCAGCCTTTCCCTGAGCTGGTTGAGCACGCCGGCAGAGGTGGGACCCTTGGGCTTGTAGACGGCGAAGAGCCCGCTGAGCGAGAAGAGCCTGTCGCCCGCCCGGCCCAGCGCCACCTCCCCCGCCGCCATGGCCCCGCAGCACCGCCCCCCCGGGGCCGACGGGAGCGGCGGGCGGAGCTGCTGCTGCCGGGGGAGGGACGGGGATGGATCAGCCGGAGCGATCAGGAAGTGGTGGTAAAGGGAGTTAAGCCGAGCTGGAGGTCGGTCACAAGTGGTGCCACCCAGTGCTGGGTCGAGTTCTGCTCGGTATAGAATCACAGAATCACAGAATAACCAGGTTGGAAGAGACCCACCGGATCATCGAGTCCAACCGTTCCCATCGAACACTAAACCATATCCCTCAGCACCTCATCCACCCGTGCCTTAAACACCTCCAGGGAAGGTGACTCAACCACCTCCCTGGGCAGCCTGTTCCAGTGCCCAATGACCCTTTCTGTAAAGAATTTTTTCCTAATGTCCAGCCTAAACCTCCCCTGGTGGAGCTTGAGGCCATTCCCTCTTGTCCTGTCCCCTGTCACTTGGGAGAAGAGGCCAGCACCCTCCTCTCTACAACCTCCTTTCAGGTAGTTATAGAGAGCAATGAGGTCTCCCCTCAGCCTCCTCTTCTCCAGGCTAAACACCCCCAGCTCTCTCAGCCGTTCCTCATAAGGCCTGTTCTCCAGCCCCTTCACCAGCTTTGTTGCTCTTCTCTGGACTCTCTCCAGAGCCTCAACATCCTTCTTATGGTGAGGGGCCCAGAACTGAACACAGGATTCGAGGAGCGGTCTCACCAGTGCCGAGTCCAGAGGGAGAATAACCTCCCTGGACCTGCTGGTCATGCCGTTTCTGATACAAGCCAAGATGCCCCATCCAACCTGGCCTTGAACACTTCCAGGGATGGGGCAGCCACAACTTGCCTGGGCAACCTCTGCCAGGGCCTCACTACCCTCATAGTGAAGAAATTCCTCCTCACATCAAGCCTAAATCTGCCCCTCTCCAGTTTATACCAATTCCCCCTCATCCTGTCACTACAATAATCCCTCTCCAGCTTTCTTGTAGCCCCTTTCAGGTACTGAAAGGTGACTATAAGATCTCCTTGGAGCCTTCTCCAGGCTGAACAACCCCAACTCTCTCAGCCTGTCCCAGAGTTTGAGAGAAGCAAATCTTCCTGCTGAAGCCAATGGCTCTCTCTGCACTGAGCTGGATCAAGGTCCTTGCGTGGTGTTTTAGGCTGTACCACAGTCACCAGCTCCCTCCGTGCCTGCTCACACCTTCCACAGCAGCTGCACGCGGTCCAGCACTTCCAGCTGCAGGCTGCTTCTGCTGCATCCATGAGATGCGTGCCTGCTGCCTGCCACCAGCAATGCTGACCAGCCTCCCCTATATGCCATAATTAAGCACCTCATTTGCTTAGATCTCATCTACATAGCTGCAATCTCGTTGTGGAAATATTTGCTGTTACCTAAGCTGCAAGGGTGGATTCCCTGGTGTGGGTATGGGTAAAATGGCTTGGGTAAAAGGTCAGCAGTAAAATTGCTGCTGATTTACATGGATTTAAAATCTAAGTGGAGTTGTAGAAGGCATGTTATAAATCGTGATGGAGTTTTTGCTGCAGAAATGGCTTAGCCAGGCTAACCCTTTGTGAACTATTTTCACCAATTCCCTGCTAAAAAGAGCTTAAACACAGATTGCCAACGAGAAAGCCAGGTAGAGGCTCTTTATTGGGGAGTACAAGGATAGTACAAGGGATAAAGTTTTTAAGTTGAAAAAAAGGAGATTTAGGTTAGGTATTAGGAAGAAACTTTTTACTGTGAGAGTGCTGAGGTGCTGGCCCAGGTTGCCCAGAGCAGCAGTGGCTGCCCCATCCCTGGAGGTGTTCAAGGCCAGGTTGGATGGGGCTTGGAGCCCCTGATCCAGTAAGAGGTGTCCCTGCCCATGGCAGGGGTGGAACTGAATGATCTTTAAGGTCACTTCCAAGCCAAACCATTCTATGATTCTATGATATGATAATGATTTCTCTGTAAGTGAGCTCCAGCAAAACTATTTAAACATTACTGTTAAGAAAGTTAGTAAGTGTCTGAGCAAGGAGGTTGCAGCCTGAAGACTGAAATGCAAACCTGTCACACTTTCATGGTCAACAGTATTGTTGGGCCAGCACACTGCTCTGAAAACATCACAAAGGATCAGAGGGACATTGTACAGAAATGTGAGCTCCACTGTTGGCATAGAGATGTCCTTAATGCAAAGAACACCTCGGCTTTCCAGGTGCAGCGACAGATGTGATCTGTGAAAAACCTTCCTGTACTGCCTTCTCAGGACTGACCTAAGCAGAGAATTGCCTAAAATGTTTTCATTAACCTGACACAGGCAGAGGGCATGAGCTGAAGGTTAGTGTCTGACCCTCAGTACTTTTTCCACAAGGTTTCGGGTGTCTAAAGAAACTACCCCCTACTCTCAAATTTCAGTATTGAGCAGGAAGTTCTTGTAGGTCTCCCAAACTTCTGCATCAGCAATTAAAACACAATACTTTGTTACTGCAGTCTTTGAAAGCATAGAAAGAAGAGGTTTGCTTTGACTTCAGTGAGCATTGGATAACTTCTGAAGTAAGAATTGTGAGAAACTGTTAATGACTGTCAGCATTTTATTGAGCTGGAACAATATGCGTACGTAAATTACACGTGGCTCTCTTCATGGGGCAAAGTTATTCAGCATTCAAATGGGGGGAGTGATGTACCAAACTCTTCATCTCAAGAGCATTATTTCAGATTTGCCTCCTATTGCTTGTGATTAAAAGTCATTACCATCTGCTCAGTAGCCTATTTGAAATGAGATGTTTATCTCCCAATGATTCCTAGCCAAGCCAGGATCCACAACAACCAAAACATGATTAGAGTTACAGACTTTATTTGCAACCTTAATAACAGAGTTCAGTAAATGGCTGAAAGGACGATGTTGCTTTATGCATGGAACATAGTGGGTCTAGTAGAGGCAGGCCAAATTCTCCACTCAGGTCACTAAATTGCACTAAGTAATGCCTTGAGGATCTGGTGCAATAATGCTTTATAGAGAAGAGATAATGGGCAGTAGCTGTATTGTGCAAAATCTGTTACTGTGCAGAAAGAGGAGCAAAATTTCATTTTCCAGAAAGATGCTCACTTCTTTGTGTGCTTTCAGACTGGGATTTTCTGAGGTAATGCTCACAGACCATAATGCAGAAGAAAATGATGCTGCATTACAGCTTTTAAAGTCAATCCAGCAGCAACAGGCCATTTCTGTACTTTTGTTCTCTTTATGCTTCCAGCTTTATCATCTATATCCAAATCAGAGCAAACAATTGCAGGGCGGTCAATCACAGCTCATGTTCTTCCCATAAAAACAAGGAGTTGCAGCTATTTGAAAGTTTAGGTCATAGACATATAAACTGTTCCCTTGCCAGCTAGTGGAATTCTGTTCATAATAGGAACTATCAAAGCCTGAAATACATAGAATTTTTTTCCTTTAACTGTTCCATCTGTTTGGATAATAAGGTGTAAATAAATAGCTCCTGGACTTGTTAGTTCAATCCATCCCGTCCAGGTGGGCATAAAGCACATAGTTCATTGTGTTGGAGTGGTTCTTCTGTACAAAAGTAGGTTCCTCAGTAGCTTGTGCAACTGCAGCAATTTTGAAAAAAGAACGTTAATTACTGCATGCAAGGGAAAGGTGCACCTACCTGTGATGTACACTAATTCTAGGTTTAGTGAATTTTTGTACTCTTTCTACCCATGGAAAAAGGTTCCTAAACTGCAAGCGTTTTATGAACAGATTATTGTATTTTGTTCAGAACTAGATCAGCAGTTATGGTTTGCACCAATTTGGATTTTACATCTATGTTTGGTTTGCTTTTAGGTATATTTTCTTTCCACCTTTATTCTGGCTTCTCTGATACTGATATAATCTGATATATTCTCTGAAAGTTGGGGAGGGGCTCTTTATCAGGGAGTGCAGGGGTAGGACAAGGGGGAATGATTTTAAGCTGAAAGAGGCAAGATTTAGATTAGATGTTAAGAAGAAATGTTTTCCTGTGAGGGTGGTGAGGCCCTGGCACAGGTTGCCCAGAGCAGTGGTGGCTGCCCAATCCCTGGAGGTGTTCAAGGCCAGGTTGGATGGGGCTTGGAGCAACCTGATCCAGTGGGAGGTGTCCCTGCCCATGGCAGGGGGGTAGGAACTGGATGAGCTTTAAGGTCTCTTCCAGGCCAAACCATTCTATGAGTCAGTGATTCTATATTAGAGGGATTATTTTTAATTAAGAATGGTTTAGGCAAGAAGAGGTTTGGGGTTAGCTGATTTAATGCAGATTTATAGTGTTAATTTGAGTTGAACTGGACAGAATATAGTAGGATCCAAATATTTTTAGCTGTTCCTTCTGTATGTGAAATGCAGTTCTGGAAGTTAGCTGAATAAAAAAATTGTCCTGACCACTGGTAGGTCACAAACTATGCAGAACTGTGGAGAAATGTGATACAGATATGATTTCAATTGCTTCTTATGGACCCTTTCTAAACATAGTGCATTACTAAGCAAGGACAGATCTATTTGGGACTGTTACGTGCCCAGGTATGTCTGTAATGACAGAGCACTGTGCATGGTCTGGAATCAGAATATTCAGTAATGCTGAAGGGAAGAAAAACAAAATTTTGCAGTTCTTTGATTTTGTTTCTAATAAAAGTCTCGGTGGGATTCTCAGTTCTTGTTTAGATTTGCACTTTCTTGTTACAGTTGCTGTCAAAGAGGTAATTTTCTGAGCAGCTGCGTCCTAATTATGAACAAGAAAGAATTCACCAGATGTACATATGGAAGAAGGTGTGACATGAGGGATTGTTTTTATGGACAATTCAAGTCCCGTCTGCCCCTCTGTAAATTCAGAACATGAGGTTAAAAGAACCTAGACACCATTAAACCTGAGAAGCTGCTAAATGCCAGAGCTAGCAAATAAATTCAGCAATATGAGTTGAACTGGACTGTGTTTTCTTGAAAAACATTTTATCTTGATCTGGAGATACTGGGAAACAAGAAAAAAAATTTGATCTGTAGCTTCACTAGTAGCTTGAAATTGTCCTTGTTTTCTGAACTGGCTTTGTACAATTTCAGCATTCAGATAAACATGTTAATAATCAGCCCTTTGGTGACTCATTCTCATCTTGTGAAATTGTGATTAATGGTTTATGATGGATGTGCAAAAAAGGGAATACCTGAGCTCCTCAAATGATGTCCTTTCTTCACCTGTTCATCTGAGTGAGGAAAGAGATTGTACCTCCAGAAATAAAACCACTTTCAAGATCTAGCATTAAACTCATGTCAAAGTTAAATAAATATGGTGTTATTTCCTTAGCACAAGAAAACTAAAGCCAATGGAGCCTCCATCTGTGGCAGTGAAGAGCTTCTCTTCCAAAACACTCCTGCGCTTCCAGGTTCAACACACTGTAACTACAGCGGAGGCAGAGCCGTCTCCTCTGCATGAACAACTGGGTCTGTTCATGTCCCCAGCCCACTACTGGAAGCCTGTAGCAGATGCTTAGGGAAAGCATAAGAATGAAGATTTCAAGGAGTTTCCTTCTTCCCTTGCATACCTTCCCCGCTTCTCATTGTCAGAAGTTGGAGGCATTTTTAGCCAAAGCTTGAATGCAGACCATTATATTTAACCATCATCAGTGGACCTTCCCTCTGTCATCTAATTTGCTTAATTGCTTTTATGCCGTATCCACATTCAGCTGTTACTTTGTGGCAATAACTTTTGTAAGTTAGTTGGAGGTTGTGTGAAGGAGTCCTATTTATTTTGTCCTTTATTTTGAGCTACCTTGACATGCAGTAGGTACCTCCTGGTTCAATTACAATGAAAAATGAAAAATTCACTCATTTATTTCCCCTATTTCTCTCATGATTTGAAAGGCCTTAAACTGTATCTTGCTCTGGCCTCATCTGTCTCTTCTCAATGTGAAGAATCCTGTTAAGTCTCTCTGAAGCTTTCTGTTAATCACTCATCGGGTAGAGGCTGTTTCTTAGTTACACTCTTCATTCTGATTGTAACTATCATCTTCTCCATCTATTTTTAGATTTTACAATATCCTTCTTGATATGGGGTGACGAGTGTTTTACTAAACAGTTAAAAAATGGCCATGATTTAGTATTATAGTGTGGCATGAAAAGACCATTTCTTGTGCTTTCTGTTCCTCTCCAAAATTCTTAGCACCTGATTTACTTTTTTGATTTCTGTGAGGTGCAAACTTGACCTCCTGGGCACAGCTGTAGAGTCGCTTTCTGATCATATAGTATCATTAACAGAGCTGGGGATAGATGGTAGCAAGCACCTCCGGCCCTCACCATACTTCCCTGACTTCATTTATTGCGAGGGAAGCTGCCTGATGCCTGATAGCTGTTCTCTTTCTCCCTACTTTCTCCATCTTCTCTTGCATAGATGCTTTTAGGCGTTCTAATGGGCAAGCCCACAAGGTTTATTATTGGGGAAAAGAAGTAGCATAGCACACATCATTATTTGCTTGTTATTCTTTCCTCCCGGTCCTACAAGTCTCCATACCCTTCCCAAGAACGTCCTGCACTGGGTGACTCACACCAAGAAAGCGAAGAACCAGCTTAAAATCCTCTCTGCGAAAGGCAGGCAGAAGAAGCACAGAAATGAAGGTTCATTCCACGTTAGGATCTTGGAGTTACAGTCTGAAACGTAACAATTTCCTAAATGCTCTGGGCTACATATGCTTATAAGAAGAAAGAAATAGCTTTCCCACACTGAAGAAGAAGAGCTGTCCAGAAGTCCCATAAAGGGCAATGTCTAAACATCTCAGGTTTTTCACGCTAAGAAGAGTTGCAACGTAAGTAGATGACCTGCCCCCAGACTTGACCTCAAACAACAAAACACTCTTCCTACTTGAGTCACAACAGCCATCCCATATACAGGCAGAAACTGGCCTTTCTCAACTTGACTCTAACCTGACAATTTCCTCCAAGCTATCTTTTTTTTTTTTTCTGAGAAACATTCAGTTCTTTTGGCTTTAACTCTCAAAGACACATTCCCCATATTGATCTTCTTCTCGATTTTTCACCCCTTGCAGCTGCTTCTGAGTATCTACTGATAGTTAACACCTTCTTTGCTATGAGAGGCTTGTAAGCATCACCAGCCTAAGCAAATATCTATGATAAGAAGGTCAAAGCTGCGGGTTTATTATCCATTGTCCTAGGAATGAAGTCAGAGCTGAAGAGGTATTTGCTCTGTTCCCTGGACAAGGAATCAGCGGAGTCATGCTGGCATGAGGACAACTGTAGCACATCTCCTCCATCCTTTCTTATTGGCAGATTCTCACCCTAAATAAGCACAAGTAACCATGGATTAGTTCCAATTAATTCAGAAGTGCAGACAAACATAAGTAGCCATTGCCCACAGGCAGGGGCTGCCAAATGCATCACTAATGAGGACTCCAGAATCAATAATCGAGCAGCTCCAGGCAGTGAAGTATATTTCTAACGCACGTTATAATACTGTTGACAGAAATTGTTTTGTTTGCCATAAATGATTCAGCTTTTAATTGTTTAGGCTTTGGAGTCTCTAAAGATGCTAATTGCCAGCTATAAGATTAAATTGATAATGTCTGCTTTTTATTTTCGCGAAGTTGGACATAAAATCACAGAATCTGAATTTGCAGATACCTTGTTAAAAATAAGGAGATGACAAGTGTTCTGCCTTTTTATTCTGGGTTGTAATCATTAAAATGAGGTTCCATATTTACCACGTCTGTGTGAACAAAGTAATAACAATTTTCACCAGCACACACATCTACATCCATATTCCACCCTATCTGGGCTCTCCCATCCCATATCTTGATCATGGACAATGAGAAATCCTAAAATGAGACTATATTTTTGCCTGTTACATCTGAAGTCCTATACTTTTCTCTGAAATAAGAAAGTGGAGTTGAGTATTCGTCTGTTTTCTGACATTTCTTTGGGATTTTCTTGTTTTTCTATCATTCTTGCACTGGCTGTTGTATCTTGCAGGGTTTGTAAGGATATTGTCTGAACAGATGGACAGAAAGTTTGCTTTTTGTAGTAATCATGATGGGGAAAGGATAATGAGGATTTTATTCAGAAATATTTTTGCTAGAACTTATTTGCTAGAACTATGACTCTGATAGCACCTAGAAAGTCTGACTGGATTTTTTTATAGAGTGATTTAGTTAAATTTGAACCTAAACTGTTTGATGAGGAAAGGAATTGCTATTCATGGTACCCTGATTAGCATTCTACTTCTGAAAGGAACATCAGTGCATCCAATCTCAAATGTAAAAAAATGATATAAACTAAGACAAAGAATCATAGAATAACCAGGTTGGAAGAAACCCACCAGATCATCGAGTCCAACCATTCCTATCAAACACTAAACCATGCCCCTTAGCACCTCATCCACCCATGCCTCAAACCCCTCCAGGGAAGGTGAATCAACCACCTCCCTGGGCAGCCTGTTCCAGTGCCCAATGACCCTTTCTGTGAAAAATTTTTTCCTAATGTCCAGTGTAAATCTCCCCTGGCGGAGCTTGAGGCCATTCCCTCTCGTCCTGTCCCCTGTCACTTGGGAGGAGAGGCCAGCATCCTCCTCTATACAACCTCCTTTCAGAATGTTCTCCTCTGTCAGATATTGAGACCTCTTTCCTGGAAAGCTGAAAAAAAGGCCAATGCATTTGTTTCTTTTTGCTCAGGAGTTCACTTTGGAGCTGTATTCACTTACACAGCTGAAGAGCTGGATCCCTGGATTGCTCTCTGTTGAAGTCAGTGAGAGGTAAAGGATGCCTAAAATCATGCCCTAATTGCTAACTTGGCTTGAAGGTGCGCTTTGTGTCCTACTAAGAAGCCAGCCCTACGCTTTAGAGCAATCATCCTGTGCTGTGATAAAGTCCTGGCAGGCTGTGGTGGCTGGAACTACCAGTGTATGTTGAGAAGAGGCACTGGAATGATGTAATGTGGCAATGATATTTTGGCAAATGACAATCTAGAGGTGACCAGGGATGTGCAAAAGATGATCTAGTTGATTTACTGCTTCAGTAAGGATACTCTACTTGAGTATGCTTTTGTTTTAAGCCCTTTTGTTCACAAGAAGGTCATTCGGTTACTTTGTTTCTGGAGTATATTTATTACTTTTAAATCCAGTGCAGTCTATTTAGTCTTTCTTGATGCTTCTTTGTGAAACATTAATGAGAAGCTCACGCACCCAGCCATAGAATTTGTCTGATTACCCCATTCATATTTAATAGGCTTGCTGCTTACACCACAGAGTAACAAGAGAAATTAGATAATGCGATACTTCACTCCTGGAGTGCCCCTAAATTTGACTCTAAATTATTCATTATACTGGCTGAGGGCAAGAGAGCTGCTGTAACCCTAAATTTATCTAAATCATACATTGTTTAACTTGTGCCTCTTCATTGTTATTCCCACTTTAAAAAGTCACCAATTTTTATTGAAACTGAAAACATCCAGTTTTTATCTGTTGGATATTTATCATCATTCTCTTCAGAAGTACTGCAGTCAGCTAAAAACAAAGATAATTTAGTTGGACTTCAGCTGCATATACAAAATGTGAGCCCTGCAATTAGGTAAGACTGGGAAGATTTGTTTTGTTGAAGTAGTGATTGTATTTTGTACCTAAGTGTATTTTTTTAAGCTGTCAATTAGACAAGAACACAGATATTAACCAGCTGCACTCCCACGTTTTTAGATTTTTATGGTTCCTAAATGTCTCTTTCGTATGGGTTTTATCCAGAAACACACTGTCAATGTAATATTTTTATGGTCTCTAAAGTAAATAAACCTTGTGAGGGAAAAGATCTGATCTAAGTCTAGGTGGCCCACCAAGAAGCATCTAAAATCACATCTTAAATGTCAGTGGGCTCATAATCTATTTATCAAAACAGACGGAATCTGTCATACCTTCAGATGCCTTGCTGGGAATGCCTCATTCTTAAAAGCAATGTCTGTAAGCAGGACCACAGCATACAGCTCAGTTCAGATGTATCACAAGTCACACCAAAACAGGAATTTCATAAGAACAGCTCACTTAAGATTTGCATCCTCTGATCCAATCTTCTAGTAGAGATTATCCGTTCCCATGGGAATGGTTCATAAAACACTTCTGAGTTTAAACCTTAAATGGACTATGTACATATGCCCAGCATCAACTTGGATCGGGCACCAAGGGCACCAGCTCTGAGGCTTATCCCTAAGTGTTATCATAGAGTAATCAGCTGTCTAAAAAGATGGGGCAAAACCAGGCTTATGGGGAGTGTACTGGAGCATCAGTGAAACACCACCTCCTTCCAAAACATCTCAGGGGAAAATAAATATCAAAAATAAAGTGGCGTGTAAGTATGTTACACACAAGAAAGGAACTGAGAAGCAGCGCAGCTACCCCTACTGTGGAAAGCCCCGGTCCACATGAGTGGCAGCACAAGTCACTCATTCCCACACCTCAGCTTGACCAAACAACCTGGTCTAAAAGGCCAAAACGAGAAAATGGCATAGAAAATGTTGGTACATTGTTCCTAAGAAACAGTAAGTCCCCATGAGAGTGGTGAGACACTGGAACAGGTTGCCCAGAGCAGTGGTGGCTGCCCCATCCCTGGAGGTGTTCAAGGCCAGGTTGGATGGGGCTTGGAGCAACCTGATCCAGTGGGAGGTGTCCCTGCCCGTGGCAGGGGTGTTGGCACTAGATGATCTTTAAGGTCTGTTCCTACCATAACTATTCTATGATTTTATGATTCTATGATTAGAAGTTTGGAATCTCTTTGTACTGATTGCCTTTCAGGTGCCATGCATCGAAGAGCATCATTATCATCACCTGTTATTGAGAACTGAAGTAACACATGTAAGAGTTGGAGGCATTTTATTGCATCTCGACTGCTGTCTCACTGAAACACTCACAGAGACAGATTGCGTGTCCTGACAGCAGTCCAAGGGGGAAAAAAAAACAACTTTGGGAAAGCAACACAATCTAAATTTCTCAGAGTTGAGCCAACAGACAGATGGCAGGAACTAAGCGTCCTTAAAAAAATCCCATGGCCATGGCCATCCTGGCGTCAGTCTGATACTCTGCCAAACTGAGAACCCCAGTGAATGAACTGCAAGGAGCTTTTACTTGTTTCAGTCCAAAAGGGCTTAAGGAGGAAAGAGCTGGAATAGATGAACTGCTGCAAATGATGGCAACTCAGAAAGTTAGTGTGAGAACCTGCCCGTTCCATGCTGGCAGTGGGAGAGAGGGACTCTGAAAGGTATGTGTGATTTAATAGTCAAATTAATAAGTTGTTTTTCATCAATAGAGCAACAGTTATTGTAACTGCTCCACAGCTGGCAGTTCCAGCTGATGAAAACTTACCTCTTGTGCAGAAAACAAGGGCAAGGCTTTTCCCCACTTAAATCCACAATAATGAAGCTCAAATTAGATTTGTCTAGGACATGGCAGAGGCAGATTTATGAAATAGCAGCCTCTCTGCTCCTCGCTCACCAGGGTGGTCTTTGCAGCACTCAGCCTTGGGCAGGTACCAGCAGTGCAGGTCCCTCAGCCACCCATGCTCCTGCTGCCACAGCAGAATTTATGGATCCCTTATTCAGATAAATCCCATTAAATAACATCTTAGCTTTCCCTTGCATCTTGGAGAGCAGAAAATACCAGCTGGGGAAGGAATGGAACCTAGAATAGCAGCTTGCATCAAACAAGACTTGTGAGACATTTACTCATTCTTTTAAGTACAGCTTAATGGTTCAGACAACTAAAAGAGGATCTGCTTTCCTCTTCCAAAGCATTCATCCAGATATAGCTTCAAAGTCCAACTGTTTTAACTCCAAAAACTGTGGGTTTCGTGAGATCCAGCAACACAGTACACTCGCTTTTCCCCAGGAAGCTTTTCATTGTCTGACCAGCATAAAATAATAGTGGAGCTGGACCAGATGCTCACAGGATGATGCTTATGTGTCAGAGAATCATCATCATGTCTCCAAAATCAGCTGTGCTTTGTGCCTGGCGTCAGCAGCCAAAGCAACGGCCTTGCATGATGTTGGTTGGCCAAGCTTCAGCTCATAGGCAATCACTCATAAATGTTTTTGAACATTTTCTGAGCTAATTTCAGTGGTTCCATGGGGAAGGGAACAGATAGAAAGGATGACCTTCCCTCAGAAACCCTTTCCTCAATGGGTAGAGTTGGCAATGTCTCCCACTCCTAATTCATATTTCCATCTGTCTTCCCATTGAAGGATGAGGGTGAAAACATGCCAAGGGAAATGCTGGCCACAGACCTGTTATTGGTTTTCCCTGCTCATTGCTGTCCAAAGTGAAGGAGACATCGGGGCCAGTTACGGGCAGGCAGGAGGGGCTGCAGACACTTTTAACCACTGAGCTGATTAAACTTGCTTTGATCATCACAGTAATTCTGCATCAAAGATGCTGTGGCAAATCAGTGCATCACACAAATCACTGTGCTGAAGCCACTCCTGGGTGAACATTTTTCTCCCCAAAGCCTGCAAGAAGGGGTCCTTATTCCACAGTAAAAAGTGAGAGATTGAAGCAAACTATCAGAGCAGTAAGCAGGCTACAGGGTCTTCTTGTTTCCGCTGGGGCTCACCTTAGACAGCCAGGGCTCAGGGGGCAAAGACGATGCTTAAAGCCACTTTTCTGCTTTCTGGTTTTCATTGCTCTGTGCTTCTTGCCTATGGATCCAGGCCTTTGCTGTTCTATTTACCCTTCCCAGAAGTGCACTTAGTGATAAATGGAAGATTTGAATTCAGGCATTCGCTCTGGGGAAAAAGTAGGTTACAATAAATGATGGTCACAGGTTAAGTCATCCAGGTATTGTGTGTGCTCTTAATGGATATCAGAGGAAAAAATATGCCATAATGCTTGCAAATAACTTTCCCCCCAACAACATCCATTTTAAATTATATCTCATGAGAGATTTCAGCTATTTTTTTCAAACACAACTTCCCTCTGTCTCTGACTCTGAAGTAGCGAGCTGAATTCAAACTGCAGAGAAATCTGTTAGAAGCTGCCTGGAGGTATAAGTGGCACAAAGACACAGAAACTTTATCTTCTTTTCTGGCTGCTCTGAACTGATTGCAGGGATTAATGATTTATCTCTCTTTAAAGAACTCCTTGGAGCTACATAGTCTCAAATCAGATAAAGTCTATACCATTCCCTGACCAGGCACCTGCCAATTTAGTTTTAGCCTTTAATCTGGGCACTTCTAGTTTTGCAAAGATTTGTCTTACAGAAAAGTTTCTTGAGACATATCATCAATGTTCACCAGTTTTCCAAAACCTGTATTATATTTCTTCCGAGGGCCCTGCTAGCCTGGATTTTTTTTTGGAGAAGAAGGAGAATATAGAAGAAATTTACCTTTCTGCTGAGAACAATCTAATACCGCACCTCTGTCCTGGGTAAATTCTTGGACCGATGTATAGGGCTTGAGCTGCCTTCTGGCAGAAGGACAAAGTTTTCCTTGGAGAGCATCACAGTCATATTTCATCCTGCCCTCAGGACCACTGTAGGTTATTAGCAGGCACAGAGAAAGCTGGCAGATCCCTCGTCGCGCTAAGATCTGTTCAAGTTTGCTACAAACTTATATATCTGTGCAAAAAGGGAGTAGGGGATCACTCAGAAGCACAAATACACAGCAATAGTCTGTAAACAAGTCTTTAAGAGGTCAATACAGATGCCAGGGACAATGTGGCTCAGTGACATAAAATCTGATTATTGACTCCCCTGTAACAAAGTCCATGGGAGTCATCTTGGTGAAAGCGTGTTTGGACTAGATACTTGTCTGATTCAGGTTGTTATTTATATGAATCCAAAGTGGGATTTGTTATTTGCGGTGAAAAAGGAACCAAACAATTCACTCACATTTACAATGAAAAGGAATTCATGTGCAGTCAGAAATCTGCCAAATGCAAGGCAGCTCCAGAGAAAAACGGCATTGTAAACCACTTCACAGCTTAAAAGAAAATAAGCTGGGTGTACAACAAGGTAGGAACCATCTGCTTGGCTTCAGTGGGAATTTCCCCAGAGTAATCATTGCAGGGGTGGAAAGATCATGAAATAGAGGAAATTTTGTCCTCCTTTCATAATTAAATTTACTGGGCTTCTGCAGAACAGCTCCTGGCACACCGTGAGACATGTATATGTAATACCTTATCATTGTAAAGCTACATAATTACAGTGGTAAACAAGCCCATTTAGTTTAGCAGAGTCTGACACTTCATCTGATTGACAGACCTTAATTTGCTACAGAACATAAGTCCATTTTTTGTAGTCATGTCAGATTTCCCATTTAGCCACTGCTCTGTGAACCAAAATGCCTTTCCCTTCCTGCAGCATCCAAGATAAATATCTGTTTGATGTAGTACCAGATTTCTCTAGGAAGCTAAAATTTGAAGGGGTGACCGTATTTGCTTCATTCTTCTTCATGGCATTCAGACTACACCACTGGCCTTTACACAGGTCTCCGGTAAAGCTGGGAGCAGAGAACATGAATCAAGGAGGTAGAGGTCT
Organism: Phaenicophaeus curvirostris; assembly: GCF_032191515.1. NCBI lineage: Eukaryota > Metazoa > Chordata > Aves > Cuculiformes > Cuculidae > Phaenicophaeus > Phaenicophaeus curvirostris. Next base: position 8,468,343 of record NC_091400.1, on the reverse strand, counting down.
ATATGACCTTGGAATATAATACTCTTCTTTGACTCAGTGCTTTTGGACTTAAGCTATAAATTCTTGATCAGGATGTAAATTCAAGCTTACTCCAAGTTCGCTTCTGATCTAGTGTCTGCAATTAATATTGCAGGTAGTGATTCAGCTCTAATGAAACTGGTGTTAAATATTGCTGTCAATCTAAGTACATTTAATTAAGTGATGTTTACAGAGCAATTGGATCTTCTGAGAACTAAAACATAGTGACTTGGAATTTTTCAAGTCTTCATTTTCTTATTTCAAGACTTTCTCTTGTGTTCAGCTTCTTTGGCACTGGTACATTAACAGTGTGTCACATCTTCACACTTGACCTTCACAGGACAAGAAGCTGGGACCACATTGTTGGTTCTACACTTTTTCCCTTACAGTTTCAAACAATACATACTAGATTTGCTTTTATTTTCTGTGTGAAATGCAACCAACCTTGGGAGTTACACAATTTCAGAGGGAACATCTTTTCCTAGTTTTTTGATTGAACTTTTTGAATATGCTAAGCTTTATTTTCCAAGTTCCCACACTAATGGGAAAAAGCCAAAAGAAGAAACAGTAATTGTCCAGTATAGTCTGTACTGTTAATTAAAAATTAATAAATTATATCTAAAAGCAAAGATGAATAATTCATCTCCAAGCTGTGGGCCAGACAAGGAAAATCCATGTTCTGGCTATATTTTCTCAAGACCCATCAAGTAAGTAAACCGACTCCCACAAAGGAGCTTAATATTTTGTTGATTATATATCTTGAATGTAAATACGGCCAGGTGAGTTTACAGAGAGACTGACAGGGAGAAAAATAGAAATAATGAAAGAAAGATTTTTAGAATAGGCTTTTATTGTATCTTTTGCAATGTTAGATTGACCTTCTAATGTCCTCTTTAGCAGTTTAATTCTGCACAATCAGAAACAGACAGAAAAATTATCAGTGAGCAAGGCGATCTCATCAGTGTTTCCCTCCATATAGCATTTATAGAACCCGTATAATGTGAGACAGGGGTTAATAATGTTCAGAATCAGACTCTGCTTGGAGACATTGGCCAATCAATGAAACTCAGCTCTTTAAGGGAAGGGCAGTGGCATGTTTAGTTGGTCATGTATGGATTCAGATTATGGTATACCATCTGCTGGATATTTACTGATCTCTACAATCTTATGCTAAATGTGCTAACAAGCTTTTCTAAAACAGTCCACCAGCAAAGTCCCTGAACCTTGAGACCCCAACAGCATTTTTATTTCCAGGAACACAATGAGGATTGTTTGTCTTGTGACTCCAGAGCTGGCTGAGCTCTCAAGGGCAAAAGAGGAACAAACCCAGAACTTGAGGTTTTGCGCCATTTCCTTTTCTCCAGGCAACCTGATCATTGCACATTTAGAAAACAGGAATGTTAGGAGAAGTTAAGTCGGACTGTGAACATCATCCTTATCTACAAGGCACTCGCACTGCTTGAATCCACCTGTAGAAACAGTTCCCAAGCTGGCAAGTACCCTAACTCACACAGCTCGGGTGGTTTAGAGATATTTCAGTTACAGACTTTGGGTCAATGTCACTTTCAGGCAGCACGTAGCTGCATGGTACAACCCAGAGGCTTCAGAAATTTCACAAGTTCTTTATCAGTCTTTACAAACAGACTGCTTACGAGGACTCTCCACAATTCTCTTATGATTCCAGCTCTCATTAAAGTTAAGCAGAGCAAAGATATTCCCATCTTCTCAGCAAAGCTGAAAGCTCAGGCTGTCCATCCTGCAGTGCATCACAGTTGTGTTGCAGTTCTGCAGGATGTATTTAGGGCAGTAGCTGGCCTGGGAATTGGAATAGGTGAGGAGCAGATGCGTCGTTCCCTTCTGCACCCTCTGCTCTGGGGACAGATAAGCTGGGGGCAGTGAGGGGAGAGCAGCCTCTTGAACCAGTGCAGCAGAAATCCCCAGAGCACACTGAATCAGTGTTTTGGACCATTAGGATAGTGTTATGGATTTTTTTCTGTTATGCATTTTTTTCTGTTATGCATATTTTGAGATAAATACCAGTTGCAGTGAAGCATCTTCTATGAAATAGTCTGTTAGAAAAGGGTCAAACTGCTGATGTACCAATTACCATTACAAACCACTGCCAGCGAGTGTCCACACAGCCATGCGGAACGTGGCTCACACAAACCCGTTCAATTATGATAAAACAGTGAGATATACATCAGGCTGGATTTAACAGCTTGGCAATGAGCAGGGTTTGCAGCCTTTGACTGATGATGAACTGGCTGTGTAAGTTTTAATTAGCCAATGACAAGGCAGATTTAGAAGAACTGCTTTACTGATGCAAAGTAAATACTCGCTCTCGTGCCTCCTCCATCCCTGAGATTTATTACACACTTGGATGTGTCCACATCTGAGAACCAGGGAGGGAGACAGAGCAGGAGTGTGGAAGAGGCTTTTGCAACCTGACCCCTTGGGAGGAATAGCTGTAGCTCAGCCTTTTATGCTGACACATTCTGCTGAAATATTTATGCCCGATCTTCCACTGTTGTTTACCTCCTGCTCTCCTCTCCTTGCTCACCCTGAGCTGCCGTATCTGCCAGCCTCCGCTGTTCAGGAAGCACAGAAAAAAAAGTCAGGAGTCTGAAATTAGAGAAAAACCTTTTTGCCATGCATTGAAGCGTCCACTAAGAGAGCTCTGGAGAATTAATTGGGCAGGCAGAACGGGCTGGAGCGGAGACTGTGGGTCATGCAGTGCCACGGGAGCATGTGAAGGGCAGAGTTCCCTTTGCCTCAGCAGGCCTGACCGCTGTCGATTTTAGGTGGAAATTGCTTTTCAGGACCAGTTATTAACCACCCTGTGGGCTGGTTGGTTGTTTCACCCAAGCCATGCTGGATGCTTTCCCCTTGCCTGCTTGCAGAAAGGGCAGCTGCAGACTCAGTAGCAGCTACGGCAGCTCCCCGCAGCAGGGACAAAGGGAAAAGCCTCTGAACAAACAGCAGAAAGTAGGTTAGCGCTGTAAGGTGGGAGTGGAAGCTGTGCTCTTGTAGACAGCTTTCTTTCAGATTCCGTATGTGCACTTTTTAGTGGCTCAGAAGCAGACGACATTCCTCTGCATTGTTTTAAATGAGGAGGGAGCTGAATTCCCTCCCTTCATGCTCTCCTGTCTGACCTGTCTAATTACTGCAGGAGAAAGGGAGCCCAGAGAAAGTCAATAGGGAAAAAACCTGCTGGATCCTGATATCGGTCAAACTGCTGGTGGAACGGTACAGCCTCTCCGAGGTCACAGATTGAGCTGAGAACAGCAGATTTGTCCTTTTCAAGAGTTTTGCAAGACAAGATGATTTTGCTGTGGGATTTTTGGTTTGCTGTGGTCAGTTGTTGTGGGTTTTTTTACTGTGTCTGCATCCAGGCTGCCTGAAGATAACCATTACTTTTGCCAGTGATTTTAGTGTAGTGGGAATTTGATCTTGAACTGTGCTGAGTTCATGGGCCATATAAACTATGGTGAATGCATGCCCTATGAAGAGAGTTTGAGAGAGCTGAGACTGTTGAGCTTGGAGAAAAATCCAAGGAGACCTTATTGTGGCCTTTCAAATACTTAAAGGGCGCTAATAAGAAAGATGGAGAAAATCTTTTTAGCAGGGCCGGTAGCAATAGGACAAGGGGTCATGGTTTTAAACTAAAAGAGGAGAGGTTTAGACTTGATATTAGGAAGAAATTTTTTATGCTGAGGGTGGTGAAACATCCCTGGCAATATTCAAGGTCAGGTTGGATGGGGCTCTGAACAACCTGATCAGTTAAAGATGTCCCTGCTTACTGCAGGGGGATTGGACTAGAACACCTTCATGGTCCCTTCCAACCCAAACCATTCTATGATTCTGTTTTATAGATCTGCTCTAAATCCAGTCAGCCAAAGGGCTGAAGGTCCATTTCCTCCTGCAAACAGATCTGCTCAAAAGCATGAAGTAGAATTTATAGGAGAGCCACCATCGCTGATGGTGTGTCAAACCTTAGATGGTGAAGGTAGAGAGAATCATGATCAAATAATGCTTTACTGACTTTATTTCTTCCTTAACTAAGAGATGAACTTCTGAAAATTTGCACAGTAGCCACTTTATGAAATATGAAAGCAAGCACTAAATTACAATCCTCAAATCACCAATTCAGAACCCTCAGAAATTTTTTACCCCATTTCTCCAACTATAATTTCCGGGCTGGACCTCTCACCATTAATAGCAGCTACATCATTACACAGCCGTGACACTTCAGCAGCACCCTCATCCATTTCAGTCATTGATCCACTAATATGTGCCGGATGAAAAAAGAAAAGGTCCAGCTCATTCATCCTCCCCCTTCTTTCTCCTCCTCTCACCAGGTGGCAACCACTCACCCTTGGCTTTAAATCCCTATCAGATTTCAGATGCTCAGTGTTAATTGTCTCAGTACAAGGACTGACCCCAGACAGCAAAGCTAAAATTAAAGTAACAGGGCCATAGGAGTGGGTGAAATGCTTCAAAGTGAATGGAGCTGCAGCTGCTTCCCTTCGCCCACAGTCTGCTGACAGCACTGGAAACAACTAACTGGAGTTAGAGCTTGTGCCGTAAAGCACACTGTCAGCACTGGATTCTTCCTGGAATATGAAGCCAGACGAGGAAGAGAGTAAGAGAAAGGCTAAAGAAATTAGGCAATAAGTAGATCAAAGGCACAGCAATGTGCTGCTGCAGAAATGGTACATTAATAGCATCAGCTGCACAAGTAATTCTGTAATTCCTGTTGCATATGGGGCAAAAAAATATCCTTCCTATGGACACCCACAGTTTATCCATATTGCAACTCTGTGTTTAGGTCTCCGAGTTACAAAGATACTGAGCAGAAGGTACATTGCTTGTGTTTGTAGTTTGTGGAGGGCTGAAACTGAAATTTGATAAAGAAACCTTGCACCATCATGAGCCAAGGGTTTCTAATCCAGCAACCTGCTTTCATTTTTTCAGGTCTATTCCAGTAACCTTTAGGCACATTCTTGTTTTCCCTTTTCACTCTTTGCTTGGTACATCTGTTCTTTTGTTCTGCTTTTCCTTATCTTTCTATTGCTCATTTGAGGGATCAAAGGATACAGGAAATAAAAATCCTGTTAGTTTTCAAAGGTCCCCACAGCAGCAGATAATTGGTTTCCAATCAAGCCCAGACTGTCTTTGATCTCCAAAGCCTTTGCAAAGAACATTTTGCTAAGACACAAGTATATGCATTTGGTAGCTCTACCAGGTGATCTCCTTTTGAAAGTCTGCAATTACCTGCGCAGTGGCACTTATAAAGATGAGAGGGACTGATAACAATGCTGGTTTTATCCCATCTTCCATTAAACTTGCATTAATGAGATGTAGCTACACCTTTGTGAAGAGATAGTTTCAGCAATAGTCCTCTCGTATTATAGTAACAAAGATTTTGGGTTGTGCAGCAGGGTCAGGAACAATCATCTTCCCATTCCCCAGACCACACGACCATCCTTCCTTGCTGGAAATTACTGCCCATTACCACCCTGGTTCATCTTTCCACCTCCATGCAACAGTTCATAACCTTTAGCTGTGCTGGCCAAACGTTTTGGGCTGTGTTGCAGTGGTCAGTGGAATGTTCTTATTTATAGTCTCTTTCCACCAGAACAAAACACGATGCCCGGGATCTAAGGAGAGGACATTTTGTAAACCAGCTTTGCCACCCAAAGAACCACAATGGGAAACTATACCCTTGTTCATCTTCATAAGCAATTAATCTATTCTGTCATTTGAAACCTTAATGACCTTCACTTTACCTTCCCTTATTCACTACATGTCTTTTTCTCTCTGCTTATGATTAAACCCACCAAAATATACGAAAAAACAAAGTGTGTTCACACTAAAACCCAGGAGATACTCAAGGTAAAATGATTGGTCTTGGTTTTGCAGCCATTCTTCTCTTTCTCCTCGCTTTCTCATTCTCATTTTCTTTCTCTTTTTCTTTCTATTTTCCTTTTTCTCATTTTCCTTGTTTTTCTTCTTTTCCTTGTTCTCATTCTCTTTCTTGTTTCCCTTTCTTTCCATTTTCCTTTGTATTTTTATCTTCATGCTAAGGCTGGCCACAAAATCCAGTTTTTTCATGGATAGAGGCATAATTATTTTATGCAGTCTAACTAGGCAAAGCACACAAGACACACAGGTATATACTTACCTATGCATACCAAAATATGTATCTGACTCTGCTTCTTTAAATAAACAGTATACATTCATTTAGCTCAAAATAGGACTCCTGTCAAGCTCCTACCCTAGAGCAACTACCAATTGCACTGTCAAAATCACTCTCTGTGGTTCTGAATAGGTTTCTTAATGAAAGAGCAACATTAGCTCTTTAGAACATTTTGTCCCTGAAGGATGCAGCAGCAACAGCCACTGAATGATTTCTGGCTCAGACATGCTTATAAATGGTAGGAAACAGAATGGTTTAAAAGACGAGTATCGGCTCCCCGGAAATGCTTGCTAACAGCAATTCGGGGAAACAAGAGACAAATGGATAGGGAGAACGGTACCCACTGATGAGCGCTTTGTTTCCCACATGCACACTGACCCCCTTAAGGATAATTATGGTGTGAGTATGTTGTCACTGAAACAATGTAATAACTGGGGAATTAAATTATTTGGGATCCAATCCAAAGAAAAATATGTTCTTGGTAAAATGAAATTTTAATGTCTGCTGGTTGCTGGATTAAATAATGATGAGCATCCAAATGGAATTGTGCGTTTCTATTTTTGCAGTCTGGTCATACCGACTGTCATAGTGGCTGTTTTTCATTCGGGTTAAACCTGGAGGCTGTAGCAGAGGAGAATTTGACTTGAGTAGAGATGTCTAGATTCAAACAAAAGGTTTTTTTTTTATATAAAATTCTTAATTGGAGGCAGGACTGATGTGTTCTCTTGTTTCTCTAATAGGGATGATGTAGCTGCTCTTGTCTGAAGTCTCCAGGTTGGGGCTTCAGCACCATTTAAATGTTGAAGCATGAGATTTACCCAGCATATCCCTAGTCTCGGTTCCAGACAGATTTTAGATCAGATGTCACTGTTCTTACGCAGGAAAAACACACAAGCAGCTTTTCCACAGCATGGAGGGTATCAGGATTGAGAACAGTCAGATGACATTTTTCATCAGAAGACAGAAGTATCTGTCCCTGTTTTGTCAGAATCTTCTCCCTGGCAGCAGGAGAGTGAACTTTTCCTGGTGTGCTTGATCCTCTTATTGGCTGGTTTTGGGGTTTTTGTAGCTGTAAAATGCATTTGTTACTCTTATGCCCCAAAATTTATTTATAGGCAAAGAGGAAACACAAGTTATTTGTGAAGCCAAGAATTTATAATAAATATCGTTTAAATCCTTGCAGTCTGTTCCAAGCACTGCCATCAGCCCAGATCTAATTATTACAGATAGAAGCAGCTTTGTCCAGGCACAAAAAATATCATTGCTAATGATAAATCCGTTAAAATTACTCTTCCTCTCTTCTGCACCGTTTCCCTTGAGTTCCTTGATGCTCTGTGGTCTGTGCCATCACTTTGGTGCTGGTGGGACTTCTGCAGCAGATCAGCATCCCAAGTCTTTGCCAGGAGGACTGTGATTTCCCTCTTTTGTCCTCCGTGCTCTGAGGTCTACTTGGGTTTATTCTAATACATTTGCTAACCTGCTTTACCCCTTTCCTCACTCGTCATTGTTCTGCAGCTCTGAATCACATCTGACTCTGCTATGTACTGCACCTTTTGCTAGATACTATTTCTTTCTTGTCTTTATTATCCCTAAAATCAGTTTTGTCCAGGTCTGCATCTCTGCATTGGGTAACCTGATCTAGTGGGATGTCCCTGCCCAGAAGAGCAGGGGAGTTGGAACCGGATGATCTTTAAGGTCCCTTCCAACCCAAACTATTCTATGATTCTTTAATGGATCATGGGCAAGTTCATCACTGTGGGTCTCCCGTGGGAAGCTGTGCCCTGTGTCTTTTCTCCCCGTGTCTGCGTTCCTCAGCTCTGATGCTCTCCAGGGCTCAGCCATCCCACCAACCCCATATTTCCCTATGCTGCACTGGGTTGTCAAGAGTGTAGAACTACAGCAGCACCATCACAATGATAAGCAAAGTAAAAGAAATCAGCCCCAACCACCTGGTCAGAAGAAAACTTGCTGTCACAGCTAAATCGAATTAAAACAAAGGTGGAAGGCAGATCAATTAAAGTTCAGTCAAAGCAAGCCTGATGTACCTCAGCCCTGAGGCCTCACAAACTCAGCACAAAGCCTGTTCCCTGTTACTAGCAATGGGATAGGGCAGGGTTACACAGCTGTATTATTATGCTCTTCTTATATTTCTCTTTTGCTCCCCATCCAACTCAGATGCTACTGACACCCAGCTTCATCGCCAAAGGTAAGGAGCTGCAGCTACAAGGATCAGCCCAACATCATGAGTTTGCTGTTCACTTGCCTTAATGAAAAGCAACTAATTAAATCCTGCACGTGGATTGGTGCCTCCTTGGCTGTTTATATAATTTCATGGAACAAATGGTACTGAATTAATACAAAGCTATAAATAGGTTAATCAGGTGGAATCTTCAGCTGCTAAAACAGTCACACAATTATACTGACCTTGGCTCATGATGGTGCAAGTTTTCTTTACCAAATTTCAGTTTCAACCTGGAGAAGATCTTTATCTGGCATCAGGATTGGCTCACTCTTGAAGTCCATACATTTCCACTAAAGTAACAAACTGTGGGGCCAATGTTGGAGCAATTTCTTAGAGGTTTCTGATAATTGTCCGTATTGCTGCTGAGCATAACATGTTTCTGTGGAAAACTGAGTCAGGACTAAGAAGTCAAGCCCCTTCCACCACACAGTTTAATACCTGGAGAGCTGAAAAGATGGATTGCTCCTATATAGCTTGTACTTTAAAAAGTTAAATGAAGTCTATACATGTAATTCCTCTGTGACAGCTTCTCCTATTAACAGACTAAGTCACCCAGATTTCTCAGATTCCTCAGCATGGCCTCAGTGTGTGGATAGTAAGCAAATTGTTTAGAAGTAACTAAGTGATTAGCAGAAAAAGACACAGCAATCAGAGCTCTGAAGCAGTTATTTCCTTGAAATGGAGCCTAATATCGCAGATGCGCCATGGCTGGAGCATGTCCTGAGGTCAACAGAGTTGGTGAAGGGTCTGGAGCACAAGTCTTATTAGGAGCAGCTGAGGGAGCTGGGGTTGTTTAGCCTGGAGAAGAGAAGGCTGAGGGCAGACCTTAATGCTCTCTACAACTACCTAAAAGGAGGCTTTAGCGAGGTGGGAGCTGGTGTCCTCTCCCAAGTAAAAATTAAAAGACCCTTTTTCACCCCTTTCTCTTGTCAGGAGAACATGATTCTGAAAAGGCAGGATAAACAATACAAAGATTTCTTGCTTTACAGGAAGCTGCAAGGAAAATGCTCTGGAAATATGCATGATGTTGATGGACAGTGTGCTAACAGTAAAAAATAGGTGTCCCTGGAAACCTTAGGAAATAAAAATTCATGACTCGAATTAAGAAATCTGAATTTGACAGGCGCTTCCTGTGGATGCGGAGATGAGGGAAGGAGAAGTGGGCTGCTCAAGTAAAGGATAATGACGGTTCAGAGCACAGGTAATTTGTTTCTTCTCCCCAAGCAGCTCCGCACAGGGGGGATCCTGGCCCCGCTAATCAAGCTGTACCACCCGCTGCATGTAATGGGTGCTGCTTCGGCAAAGAGGCTGTTAGGTAAGTGAGCCATGTTTTGGGAGGCTGAAAATTGCTTTTCTCAGATTGCAGCAACTTTGCTCGTTTACAGGAGACAGTCAAGTGGATCAGCCCATCTCACTGCTTTCCAGCGAACAAATGCAACTTCAGGTGCCGTTAATTAGCTGGGAGTCTTGAGGTTGTAATGCAAGTTTACCTCATCTCCTCCCCAACACAGTCTGGTTTCCTCTTAAAACATTCAATGTTTACTTCAGTCTGGGTTTAAAAGTGTGAGGTTACATGCTCCCTCCATTTCTTCTGGTCAAGCAGCATTCATGGTAAGGAAGTTTTCTTTGACAATAAGTATCAGTTTTCCTCAATGACATTACATCATTCTTAATTGCATCCTGATAAATGAGGCTCTGTAATTCCTTCAGTCTTGGTGCTTAAGGCTTTCAAATCTTTTTATTGGGCTGTAATGTTCCTCTAACCCTAAGCCATAATTTAACTATGCTAAACTTAGTTACCTCTGTTGCCTTTGTCTCTTAAATCAGTTTAATTCCTTTTGCAAAACCTCCTGTAGCCTTGTTATTTGTTATTCCTCAGCACAACAACTTACATTTTTGGCTGTTTCATCTCTCCAAACTGGAAATGGGACACCTTGAAACACCATACACCTTGTTTCCATATATTTCAGCACATGAAATGTTTTCCCAGAGGGAGAGGACACCGTACAAACCTCTGCTGAATTATGATTCCGTAGAGCAGAAAGGCAAAGCCAGCAAGATATATATACTTCATCAAAGTTACAAGACACGGACAAAGCTGTGAGTTCCACAGCACTTTTCTAGCAGATTTTACACCCCCAGCAGCATTTATTGTAACAGCCAGTAGGGATTTAATGAAACAGTTCAGAATATATATATATGCCATCCTAGCAAGGGGAATTTAAATAGCCTGGTGAGATACTGTGTTCCACAATGCATCTTTTTATCCTCACAGCTCCAACTCCAAAGGCAATGCCAGCAACCAGTCCAAACTTGTAAAATTTAACTTTTCACACTTTCTTTTCTGGCATTCCCAAGTATCTTATGACACCTGAAAACTTTAATCCACCATATGCTTCACTTGATTCCAAAATCACTCTTCAGTTCTCTTTCTCAGCCTTCAAAGGGAATGTTGGCTGATAAAGGATGCACCAGGAACACGTGGGTTTAGGCTGAAAGGACTCACACAAGTTGTGACAGGTTCACTTCTCTGAGCATTAATCCACTTTAATCCAATTGGATCACATACCGAACTACCAAAATCCTTGAGGCTTTGACAGCACCCGTTCTGCTAATACCTAAAGGTTAACAAATTCAGTAGATCCTGCACTTCTTGTACCTACATTGAGAGCTTCGCCTGAAAGTCTGTAAACTGAGCTAATGAATACGAAGTAGAGACCACACACTGATAAAACCGAGTTGTTCTTTTCCCCCCAATAGGATGCAAAGCCACAAAATCTTGCATGAGATGGCAAGTGCCATAAGATTATCATGCTTCAATAATCCTGTCATTTCAAGGATATCGGAGAAAAATACAGGAAGATATAAAATGTGTAATTTTGATACAACTTCCTCACTGCTTGAAGAAGCAAAGTATCCCTAAATCTCTAAATGCCTTGTGCAGGCACAGCAAATAAATGACCTGGGGTGGGAGATGACAATCTAAGACCCAAGAGGATGGGGGAAAAGATGCTAAGAGCTATAAAAAAACCCACCATCTCAAGTGCATCATCTGGCTGCAGTTCTCTTCTTGTTAAAGATGCAAAAGCACTTGCAGCTGTTAAATACTGAGGAGAAGCAGCTTAACATCCAAGTGTAGCCCTCAGTGGGGATCCTACAGAGCAATGGGATTCTTAAAAGGCTGATGAAAACCTGAAGGACTCCAAAACTAGATGAGAAAAAACACCCATCAAATACAACTTTAAATTACATAAAAACTTATATAAAAACCTATGTATAAAAGCTCTCCTCAAAGGCCCTGAAGTAAGAAATTATGCCTGCTCGCGTACATAATGTTTGTACCCAATTCAATAAACCAATGTTGTGACTGATGCACTCCACACTCAAATCCAATAGGAAACCAAGGTCTTGACCAGCTGCAGTCTTGAAGGACATTAGGTTTCTCAGAAAGAGCAGACATTTCTCTGTGTGCAGGATGACTCCATCCTGATTATTTCCCTTAGCTTCCAATTTTCATGGGCAAGAGCATACAGATTCACTCCAAGCCCTGCCCAGCACCAGTGCAGGACATGGTAATTACAGATGATGCTGCCCTGACAGACTAAAAATAAATGAAAAGATTTAAGGATATAATAAAAACAAATGAAAGGACTTCAGAATCAAAAGCATGATGTAAAATGTTAAAACATTTTCTGTCTCAACGTCATCCATACAAAACCTACTTGTAATAACAGAAGCAGTTGCTTCACTGAAATTAATTTAAGAATATCCCTTTTAATCCTCCATGCATTTTTTAGCACAAAAAAAAGGAATCTACCACAACCTCCTTCATAAAACTCAATATTGTGTGTCTGGTCGTGTGGCTTTTTCAACAATTCCTCATGTGAAATCCCATCCCTCAGCAGCACCGTGTCAGTAAGTGACCTACACAAAGTTTAATAGAAAAAGTTTACTGAATATCCTCTGTTTAATGTAAACAAGGCAGGAGGCAAAACAAGGAGATTATATTTTATATAGTTACACTGTTTTACAGGGCACAAAGCCTTGAGGATCATGGTTTGAAAACCCTGGATCAGATGCAATACGAGATACAGATTTTTCCCTGCAGCCTCAAGTCTACTACATAATCCTTCGATCTTACCTCGCGCTTCGGTTTAGTATTTCTTTCCACGAGAGAAATAGCAAAAATGAAATGTCATCTGTGAAATTACACAGCAGGTTATGGTATACATTACCAGTTAGGAGGCCATTCCAGGATTGATTGTGCCCTGTAAAATCAAGTGTGACAATTGTTACACTAATCATAGTGTAAGCAAGCCCAGAATTCTGGTTCTTATATATATATATGTATATATATACACATTGGTGATGTACAACCAGACTCAAGCTGTGTCCCAAATCACAGCTCTTATATTGCACAGACAAATACATAGTAAGAACATTACACAGACAGGATGCGGATAGCAGGAATATTACAGTCATATGAGAAACTAAAGACAAACTCATTCTACCACAGCTACCACATGGCTTATTACAAAACCTTCTATACTGGAGTCTAAATCAAATATATACTATAAATGGGGAAAAAAAAAAAGGTAAAAAATGTGTCTATTTACACACAGGTGCATCAATGTTAAAATAGGTTTGGATCTGCTTTTCAAAATTAAAAATTATTCTAGTATTACCTCTCAAATATTCCAATCTAATACTAGAAGCTGGACTTCCTAAGGTGAGAATCACTTGCATTTCTCACTGACATGTGGAGGATCTGCATACACTGTGAACTTCATGCCATGTATTTTCCTCAGGTGTCCATCTCTGGGTAATAAATAACCACAAACACACACAGAGAAACAAAACGGGCACCTCAGTGATGTGCATAGATCGGAAAGGTGATGAAAACATGGACCTGAACTAACTTCTAACCTTCTCTTTAAAAAAAAAAAAAAGAAAGTGCATGAAAAATATCACAACAAAAATAATTAAATGAGTTCCATCTCTTAAGGAAGATTAAATCACTTTTACAAATATAAAGGTCATTAAAGGTCATTGTCATCATGGGTGGCAACTAAAGGTCTGTAGGCAGCGCTCACAAAAGGGGTTTAGGCCAAAGCAACTTTCAGGATTGCTTCATCTCTATCAGGATGGATCCATGTGTTATAAATTTAAGAACTAAACAATATTTGGTTTGCAAGAACATGACAGATGTTGCTGGAGACCAGATAATTATATCCTGAATTTAAGATTGCTGATAGTTACACCTACTTACTTTTCTCACGGACAAGCATGAAGGAATCACCTTTGCAGCTTGGTCACTGTTCTGCATTAAAAACCCACCAAGGCTGCAGCAGCCCTTGCAGAAGCTGTGAGATACAATTCCTCGCAGTGACATGAACTCAAGTATCAGTGAAAACAATAACAACAAGAGAGGTGATGTTATGCTTCCATTTGAGGTCACGCATCTCTTGAATGGCTTTATAAATTATTACATTACTTGTAATGCTCTTGCATGTTTTGTTTAGCGTTTCTTTCGCTTTCATTTATGGCAGTTTTATCATTTCCAGTTTCTACTGACACTGGGATGCTAGAAGTATCCTGGAACTTTAAAAATAAAAACTTTAAAATGTTATCCTACTATGCTACTTTGACCTGAAAACACTTTGGGACTGAATTCAGAAAAAAAAAGAAAAAAAAAAAAAAAAAAGGAGGTGAGGAAGTCAAACATGCTTTTGTTTGCCTTAAAAATGCAACACTCCATACAGAAGCCTCCCAGTACAGGGAGCCACTGCACACAGGTTTTATCTGCCAAAATGTATCCCCAGTTCCAGAACTGCTCTCTCCAACTGAACCTGTACTGGAAGCTTTTCCAGCAGGACCCTCTTTGCAGAATAAATTTAGCCCATTAACTGTGACACTGTTCTAATTAACCTGCTAACTTAAGAGGCCTCTCAACACCCAGGCTCCACGTATATTAAAAACCAAGACTTTAAAGGCATGGATCCTGAGCAGAGTCTGATTCTTGGTACAGTCTTGTAAATCCAGAACAAATCTAGTGACTGAGTCAATCGGTCTGTATTTGCACATGCATGATCACATCTAAAGTGGGTGTGAGCTGTGCAAATGGGATAGCAGGAAAGACAAACGTGGAAACACAATGGGAAGACAAGGAGCTAAACCTTGCCTGGCTACACTATTGGATTCACACTATTGGATTCACGGGAGGGGAAGGAGGTATGGCACATGCCTGTGCAGACAGCAGGACCGGCCTCTCATCCACCTTGTTCCATGTGACCTGGAGGTTAAAGCAGAGCCACCGGAGCCTGCCAGCACGTGTGGCAGTGAGCAGCAAGAACTGCCTGATGTGCAGGCTGCCATCACGCTAAAGTAATAGAAGCAAAGCGAGCTGAAGTCTGAATGTCCTTCTGCTTGCAATGTAAATGCCTGCCCTGGCTGAGAGTATTCATACTGAAAAGGATCCACCAGAAGAAATCGCTGCATCCCAGCATAACAAAAAGCAGATGTAAATTTTGGTCCTATATATGGTATCAATGCTTTAACTGAATTGGCATCTTTTGCTGGGCACTACTGCTATGGTTAGAGAAGCAATAAAACTATTTCTTAAACTGACAGAATGTCCGTGCTGCCAATTTGAAAGGCACAAAAGATTCTTAAACCAATTCAGGCTAAATAACAATTTAAAAGAAATTAAAAATACTGTTTCAGCATCAACTGCTGATGAACTATAATTAACTTCCCGTAAAGGTAACATGAGTTAAGCAGCTAGAATTCATATATCAAAACCTAAAGCAAATCTGGTTACGTAGATGACCTGAACAGCAATCACTTGGAATGACAGAGACAAACATGCTAGAAACATGTACACTTCAGATATATTTGTTAGGGATGTGATGCTGAATCAGGATTAATTCCATTAATATTGATTTTATACTAATCTTTCTCTTAACGTAATCCACTGGGGAATCAAGCTCAGAATTGGAAGAATCACTGAAACAAAAACGATCCCTCATTAATATATCCCCCTGGATGTGGATTTTTTTCACTTCTTCATTTTTAATAACATACATTGCAGCTATAGTTGTGATTTCCTTTCATATATCCAACTGAAAAGAAAAATAATTAAGACATTAAAATATTATAAAATTAATTTTTTAAAAGTAATATGGTCACAAAAAGTGAACTGGTGCATGTGAGCCCCAGAACATACAGAAGACCCAACCCTTTAAACATCGTCACCACAAGAGAATAACCAAGGTCTGATGTCTGTGGTTCTTCATGCAGCTTTTGCAGCTCTTCACACAGTGGCTAGAAATGCTATGTATTGGTTTTGCCCAATCATATTCTCGGTCCTTTTGAATCCCTCTCTCTTGCAATGTCAACACCTCATGAATGTAACTTGTCTTCCAGTTCTGCCAAATGTCAACGGACGCTTTGCCAGGAGGCACCACCTCTTCTTGTCTCGGTGTTACCAAGAGACTTTTTCGACTGGAACAGGCGAGGTGGTTTTTGAGCCTGGCTGCTCATCAAGGCTGCTTACGGTGTAGATGAGGCGTGATACTTCACAAACGCGATTGCTGCCAGCTCTTTGCAGAACTCTTCCAGCACAATCACGCCCTCTAGTAACGTCATGTGGTCAATGCTGAGGAAGAGGAAAACTATCAGCAGTGAACCAGGACTAGCACACACAACACACACAAAAAACAGCTGCGAGTCTTGGAGAATAAGCAATGTATTTACTCACATGGGCCCTTCTGGCTCCAAGCCCAACAAGCGTTTTCTGACCAGCAGAAGTTTGGGAGTGAAATCTGGGATGCGCTGGATTCTAACCATGAGGTCCCCAACGACCTGCAGAACACGATGCCAACAGCACACAAAGTTAACACCTTTGCAGAGCACCTGGCAGCAAGGTTAAATGACAGCTTTCAGCACCTGGAATGCAGACCCCCTTCAGCATCCCCACAAAACAACAGGCAGCGTATCTGCTCTGCTCCAAAAAAGGGGGAGTGGGTGCAAAAAGTGAAGAGACACAAAAGGACAGGAACTCTCGAGCCTTATGAGCTGTTGTCACAAATGCTTCCACTTATTTTAACTATGCTAACAATTAATCTGTCTTTGTAAGTGTTGATGCAGTCAACTGACCAGTAAATTCCTGGGTCCAGGGAAATGACTAAAAGAGAGAGTGAAGATTGTATTTTAAAATGAGGAGAGCTGCTGGGAAAAAGGGAGCTAAGCCCTCCATTAGCACTGGGCAAGCGCGATTACTAGGCTCCTGACCAGCTTAATGACAGCTGGTGCGTGGGGTAGGCGAGGGATCGCTGATGGAGAAGACAGCAGTGTGACAGGCATCCAGCCAGCACTTCCAGGACACAGGCCTGGCAGGAAGAGATAGAATCAGAGAGAGAAAAGAAAGGGAATTTCAAAAAATTCATGACTTCATTGTCAAGAACAGCCCTCATGAGGAAAAAAAAAAAAAAGCAAAAAAAAGAGGATAAGCAGAGCTATTCATCCAGGAACAGGGTATTCATGAGCGTCCCCTGCTTGTGTGTGAAGCAGACATCTCTCTCCAACTCTGGGGCCTTTTCTGACCTGACCTTGCCTGGAAGTGAGAACATCGTGACCTGGTCCTGTTTAAAGCAACATGTTGCCAGAGACGATATTTTGCATCTGCACCATGAAACTAAGCGAACAAATGATTTGCAAGACATGCAGAATGAAAATAAATGCTGGGAAATATTTTCCAACGTTCTTGGTAGAAAATTCATAATTCTGATTTTTGAATCAAGAGCTTCAGTATTTATTTTCAGTAGGAAGCCCTCTGACAACTTAAACCAGCCAGCAACTACTATCACCAACTACAAAATTACTAAATATATCCCTGCTGTAAATATTAACGGTATGTTTACTTACCCTGACGATAACAGAGAAGAGAGACCTGCAGCCAGTAGCTAGGTTTACATAAGGATCCAGAAGGTATTCATGTATATGAGGATGGGGAAACAACGATAGTTTGGACAACACTGACGTAACTTGTAAATTTACATCATAGGGCTGCAAAAAAAGGGAGAAAACAGTGCTTGGATAATGTCATGCTGTCTTCCATTCATCCCCCCAGTGTTTATTCAACTACTAAAACCTTATATACAGGGTTATGAGTATATAAAGATGAAAAGTTAAGATTAGACGACAGGCCCAAAGCCTCTGCTGTCCACAACAGGAGTGATGTGAATATGACAGTTTGGTGACTAGCTTAAAGGATTTTACCAATCCCATGAGAAACTGATTTCCACAAAAGCAAGTATTTTCACCATAGCTTCTTTATGTTCCAGTACTTCTCTTTTTTTCCATCTTTGATTTTTCCCAATCACAGTGAAAACAATCCAACATTTAAATTCTGCCTAAAATTTGCAAACCAGTGGCATTTCCTTCCATGTATCTAGTGGTAGGACAGATTTCGTTGACAGGAGATGGATAGGGAATTCCCTTGGTACACACCTATGCCAGCCTGAAGATGGTACCAACACCCAGGTGGCTTAATTCAACCTTGTTGATTTTACCTGAAGTGGATTACAGGGCCCTCTTTCAATTCCTCTGCATATGAGCAGTAACATCCTCAGTGGCATAATCCCACCTACAAAAGGATGATTTTGTGGCCTCAAATTATCACCTTTACGCTTTAAAGTTAGCATTCCAGAGATTAGATTCTTCCCTTTCCCAGACTGAAAGATTTGGAAGAATTCAGCTTCAGGTTAAGATAGATATATTTAGATATGTCTTACATGTCTAAGCTCACATTAGCCTACTCAACAGAGATCTGACTCTCAATATACTTGCCCACACACAAACATCTCATGCCACCTCAGATGCTCAAGAATATCTGTTGGTCTCTCAAGGGCTCCATAGAGGGTGGATCCTGCAAGATCTGTGTTGTAACAGCAAGAGAATATCCTAAGCATCACCAAAATGGCAACGGATACCTCAGTTCAGGCAACAGAGCTGAAATTTCTGTCGCTGCAGTCAAGGAAGCTGAGAAGGGGATTCACTTCACACTAAAAGAGACGTGGACTTGCTTTTCAGTCTAACAGCTCCAGACACTACTGGGGCTGTTCAGACAAAATTTCTGCTGACTGGATGTGGACACCTAACTAATAGTTCAGTGCCTTATTCCTGAATTCATTACCACACACTGCTGCACTGCAGAGGGAGTTGTCTTACAGATCTTTCGGAGTGAAAGCACTTATTTCTCCCAGTCAGTAGCTGTTATTTCTGTACTTGATATTCTAGCAATGGATTCATCCACATCTTCTAACAAATGAAGTTTCAGACCCTGGACCAGAGACGTTAGAGGTAGAAAAGATCCCCACGTCTTGAATTATTGTGGAAAAAATACTCTGCAGAAAGAGACACAAATTCTTTCTATAAATCCATTCCACTGAGCTGTAAGAGAAGGTCTTTAGTGTTGTTTGAGTCAGTCAATTCATTAGGAAGCTTTGAAGCCATGAGCATTATCGGATGTTCAGGACAAGGAAACAAAGCAGTAAAGGTGCTGCATTGTTCAGACAGATTGCTGTTGCGATTTGAACTAATTGAGAGCATTAAGGAAACTTGCTCCTTCACCCACAGCTTTTATTCCAGTCGATATGTCAGCAGAGTCAGTAAAACAGCCTTGTATGAGATAGCATCCTAAAAAAATTCTCTATAACTAAAAAGCTTAAAACCAGCAAAATTTGCAGTTCAGGAAATTGTTACAAAAGGAAACAGTCCCCATAGAAATGCACACTACCAACTGGAGGAAGGCGGTACAGTCTGGTACATGAGTTACTGGATTTGAATAGCCTTGAATCAAGTTAACTTCACTTGTGTGTCACAGCTGCCTTCTGTCAGGAACCATGGTAAGGATACTGACCACCTCTCAAAGTTGTCTGTTACCTCCTCATAAAAACTGAAGAACTACCTATCACATTGCAATAAAGCAAAACGAACACTGAACACAGCCTCTAAGCAGCACCGCGTCCCTGGGAATGGCTTTTCAACACTTTTTCACTTGGGTCGTTAGCACCCATTTCTGGGGCCTACAGGAAACCTAGGAGGGGCTTTTTATCAAGGAGTGCAGGAAGAGGACAAGAAGGAATGTTTTTGGTTTTTTTTTCTGAAAGAGGGGAGATTTAGATTAGAGATTAGGGAGGAATGTTTTCTTGTGAGGGTGAGGCCCTGGCCCAGGTTGCCCAGAGCAGTGGTGGCTGCCCCATCCAAGGAGGTGTTCAAGGCCAGGTTGGATGGGGCTTGGAGCAACCTGATCCAGTGGGAGGTGTCCCTGCCCATGGAAGGGGGTGGGACTGGCTGGGCTTCAAAGTCCCTTCTGACCCAAACCATTCCATGATTCTATGACTATGTCAAACCTGTCATTGATAGGACTCAGATGTCATCATTTTGGTTTTTTTTCCCCCCAGTGTGATTTATGTGTTTCACTGTAAATAACCCCTAGGAATTTCAGTTTGGATTTTAGCACAGGGTTTTGGTACAATATAAGAAGAGTTTACCCCTGCTGCCTGATTCAAGCAGTTCATTTTAATTCTTCTGGAGTCAAGAATCATTTTTGACACCACTGTTTCCGCCGCATCACCACAGATCGTAAGACTTTGCCTGACTAACCCAAATGTGTTTCATTCTGACAGTCAGGATATCAAAATGAGCACTGCATTTCCAAGCCAGATGCTATTTATGTTGTAATTGTATGTATCTGACACTGGGGTGTTTCCTAGGGGGCTTAACTTGGGTTCCTTACTTTTTATATGTATGTATCATTGCTCAAACAAGGTTTTTATACCCGTAAGTCTTGTTTTTCCCAAGAGCTGACAATGCCGAGATTTCTTCATAACTCCAATCTATAACCATTTCAGCTAGTGAAGTGTGCAGAACATGCTTACTGGAAGCAAAACTCTGAGAATATACAATACAGCGATGGAAGTCTTTGGCTTTTCTGACTTCTCGGCTACAAAGGTTGTTACTCTTGATAATCCTTCTCCCCTGAACACCTTCAGAGCTGACCTACAGCCTGCTACTGGCTTCCTGCCATGTTTCCTATGCATTTATGTGTTTAAATGGTTCTTGCCCTTCTTATGACCAGGAAAACTGGCACTACCACTGCTAGTTGTTTATTCTGCAGATAGCTCCACATGTGAAACAGAAGAGAATTGTACGAACTTCTGGTACTAATGCATTTGCAACAACTCTGGCAGGTTTTGCAGGGAGGGTAATCTAGACTTTCAGGGCTCATTCTCACTGACAAGAAAAAGGTATCTTTTTGACCTACAGCAGCCACATTGACTTAACTAACCTAAAAAAGGTAAAGAAACATTAAATTTTCACACAGGGC
This sequence comes from Phaenicophaeus curvirostris, assembly GCF_032191515.1. Lineage (NCBI taxonomy): Eukaryota > Metazoa > Chordata > Aves > Cuculiformes > Cuculidae > Phaenicophaeus > Phaenicophaeus curvirostris. Next base: position 8,447,493 of record NC_091400.1, on the reverse strand, counting down.
AACCTCCTTTCCCCCTCCCTGAACCCTCACCACACTTCTCCCCAGAAAGACGAGGTCACAAAGGCCACAAACACAGAAACAGGTCAGGAAAATTCCCCTTTCTTTAAATTCCTTTGTACTTATCTGGGTTTGACAGGTCACACCTTTTCAGAACAAGGAGCCAGTCAGATCATATCTCAGTTGTTTGCCCTTGGCAGTTACACTTCTATTATTTGAAGATAATCAAACAGGTAAAAAAGCTACTTTATATTGCAAATGGAGAAGGATATCATCTAGAAACCTTCCATGTACAATAAGTGTCTATTTTAACTGTGAAAAAATGGGGTAGGTGTTCATTGTGACGCAGCACGTTCTTTTCGTCTTACAGAGTGATGTAAACTGCTCCCTGAAAAAGACTTCAGATTGAAGTTAACTGAAACATGGCAGAAAGGATCTGTGCAGTATTTTACTTAATGTACCTGCTTTCCAAAAGTAAATGCTAGCAAATGAAAACAGAAAGAGTGATGCTAGTACTGAAGAGATTCCTAAGATACTGTCTTACAATCATCCTTTACCTTAAGGGTGTTCTTTTCCTACTTGTCAATTTAAACTGTATTTCTGGTCAAGAACACATTTGGCACACAAAAAGGTGGCTAACAAAGAAAAGACAGTTTTTGTTCTCTGCTTTTGTTAAAGTGATAATATTGAACACTACAAAATCCTGCAAGCTATGAGACCTGCACCAAGGACATGGGACATTACACAATAATGTGATGCTTCAACAGACATCTGAGTGATGAGAATACATGGAACCTTGTGGAGATTACCACCTTAGTAGCAATAAAAGCCTCAGAAATGGAATTCATAACCTGCTTTTTCTTACCTGATCAAGAATCCTGCCCATTCTTTCAAACAGGACTTTCAAGAAGTGTCCTTCAAAAAATGGTGCTTCTAAATTGCACTTTTCTAAAGATCTGGGAGATCCAGGCCACTCCCACCGTAAGCAGATGACACAATAATCCCGGAACTAGAAAAAAGCAGTGAGGAAAACAGACTTAAACTTCAATGGAAACCATTTAATTTCCTTGTAATAGTCCATACATCTTTAAACCATAATCTGTAGCTGAACGATAAATCTAAGCTCAAAAAGAACAGTCATTCTAAAGCAAACACTATCAGTTTCTATGCACACACCTCATTTTCTTCCTGACATTCATGCTATTAGAGCAGTTACAGAAATGAGTGGAGAACAGAGCTCTCAAGAAGCATCTAGGGCCAAAACAAAGAGCAAAGCCAACAATACACATCCTGATCTTTGTGTCCTTCCTCTGGACCGTTAGACCAGGTCCAGAGGAGGCTACGAAGATGATCTAAGGGCTGGAACACCTCTGCTATGAGGACAGGGTAAGAAAGTTGGGATTGTTCTGCCCAGAGAAAAGAAGGCTCCAGGGAGACCTTAGAGTAGCCTTCCAGTCCCTGAAAGGGGCCTAAAAGAAAACTGTGGAGGGACTTTTTACAAGGGCTTGGAGTGATTGGATGAGGGGAAATGGCTTTAAATTGGAAGGGTGGAGATTTAGACTAGTCATTAGGAAGAAGTTCTTCACGATGAGGGTAGGGAGGCACCAGCACAGGGAAGTTGTGGCTGCCCCACCCCTGGAGGTGTTCAAGGCCAGGTTGGATGGGGCCTTTGGTCAACCTGATCCAGTGAGAGGTGTCCCTGCCCTCTGCAGGGGGTTAGAATTAGATGGGCTTTAAGGTTCCTTCCAAACCAAATCATTCTATGATTCCTCTAAAGCAGGAATCACATTCATACACATTCTTGTCATTAGTGTGTTACCACACTTACACTGTATTATGTGTAGAGTGGATAGCAAGATAAGCTATAATCATGCTTTCTAATTGTCAGGGCAGGAATGGCACATATACATGCAGGAGATACAAATGAAAAGTACTGCAGGTCTTCCTCTTCCCTCTCTCTTTGTTTTCCATCACCCTTTTCCAACCTCTGATTTGCTGTGGGCTGCCTGATATCTCACTTTCAAGGAATTGTACCTTGAAAGGAGCACAGGTTATAGCAGTGAAAATAAGGAACACGGGAATAAACAGTAGCAAAAGGAAGACAAGACAGACTCAAGCACTTTTCACTGCATGTAGCTTACCTACTTGTGCAGGCTTGCAGGAACCGAAATAAAGAAGCAGAACAGCTATTGGAATGTAATAACAGCAATAGGCAGGGCTATTCTTAGGGGGAAGATATTTTAACAGTAGCCATATCATTGCCAGGAAGTGACAGAAACCAATTCTGCTCTCTAATAACTCCCAGAATACACTTTTTCCCAAGGCATGAGAGAAATACAAAGATGATATGTGTTTTCCGGCATCCAAGAATAGAACAGAGGGGAATTTTACATCAACCTTTGTTCCCTTATTCTCTGTTTTCTATTCCCTTTCTTTTCAGGAGAGACCATAGATAAAACAATGTAACAAACAAATTCAAGCTTCCCATCTTAAGTTGGTGATATTATAATTCAGAGGTTATGGAATGTTTTAAGTACCTACTAAATACAGCTCTCTCAGGTACTCTACTCCTGTGCATAAATTTTTCTATCCTAGACGATCCACAGGGCTTCAATAAGAAAGCTGTAATTAAACAGAGACTGACCTCTGACCAAGGAAACTTTAGATTATATTTGTAAAAACAAAGCCTGAATCTATTTCAGAACAGTAAATCATAAACCCTTCTCTACCTACCAAAACTCCCAACTTCAAACGCGAATGCCTTAGGGCTGCGTACTCCCTGCGATAAGCCTTGATTTTTAAAATCCCAGATTGCATAACTCCTATGCAGCATTTTAATTTCCCTTTAGTCCTTTCAAACAGCTTGGCAGGCAATTCTCCAAGAGAATGCAGATAAATGCAAAAGCAAATTAACAATCTATCTGCAGTTCAGATTTTCTCTCTGTGTATTTGTTATATGACTATTAATGCATTTCATGTCATCTGCTATTCCCACTAGGGTAATACGAGGTGGATTCACCGACAAAAGGTCTCCAAAGGTAAGTTTTCATTAAAAAATATAAATTGAATTTTCACATCTTCCATTACCAAAAATGAATTTAGCAGCACTATTTATAGAACCACTCGTCCGTTCTCATAAGCATTTCAAATTCTCAAGGACTAAGGAGGACTCTGCCGACTTACTTGTCTGTGGGCATCTCTGAGGTAAGTATCATAACCTGAACCCTCCACGTGGTACGACGACTTAGCTTCATCAGGTACAAGGCAGAGAAAACTAAAGTGAAAACAAGTACACTGCTGAGTATCTATAATCCACAGAGCACCAGGTCAAAACTTCCTCATCATCAGTTACAGCATACACAGCACTGAATTGTCTGGCCAATTAATCCACAGATTCTACCATAACATGACATGAAGAGCACAGAATACAAAATGTACTTAAGCACACCTATTGTAGCTACTATTTGTAGTAACAAGATTCATACTTTAGAAATTTTGTATCTAGCAGAAGAGGTAAAGAATTGCTGAGAATTAACAGACAGGAGATGAAAAGGAACATTCATAACCAGGTCAAGTACTTGCTAAAGGTCAGGCTCCATCTTACTACATCATATGGAAAATTAACTGGGAAATAAATGAGCCATAAACAGAGGAGTATTACAGTTAAAAGTCAATTTTATTTACCATAGTTTCGTTTTTGTAGAAAATGAACCTCCGAGAACATACAGGAACGTCTGCATGTAAATTTGCCAGTTACAAATAACACTGCCTTTGCCAGGTTCGTAGTGCAAATACTGCATGTCCTTGCTACTTCACCAATGCCTGACCTAAAAAGCATTAGGATATTCTGAATCTTATTACAGAATAACAGAACGGCTTCAGTTGGAGTAGACCTTGAAGATCATCAAGTCCAACCATTAATGCAGCTCTACTAAGTCCACCGCTAGTTCATGTCCCCAATTACGAGGCAAAGTTATTAAAGGGGAATTGTTTTTAAAAAATAAATATAAAAGCCCTAAAATTTCTTGACAGCAAAATAAAACGCAGTCTTTGGACACTGTTTCCAAATTTCAGCTTTCTCCACACCCCAGGGTGGTTGGAGGCACCTGTAAGATTTATCTGCAGCAACACATAGTAGCTGACTTTTTGTATGGAGTTCATCTGATCTGAAAAAAACCCAAAAACCCATTTCTGTTCACTGATGGACATTACAAGAGGTGAATTAAGGAGAGTGTTCTTTGTGTCTTTACTCCAAACCATCTCCACTATAAATGGCAGCGCCGGGGGAAAGAGGGCAAGAAGCAACGATGCTGTTCTACGCTGACTGTCCTCAGGCTGTTTGCTTCCTTTGGCGAGCACCTTTGATTATTTCTGGGTAAGAAGATACGTCAGTGTTGAAATACCAGGGCTGCTTTGCTGCCATGTATTAACAGAGCAAACAGCAACTGGTGCTAGGACAAGTGCTAAGAGAATTACCATCACTAAGTTGCTTAGAGCAGAGCCTGTCCTCTTTGCAATATCCAATTTGCAGCAGGTCTAGCAGGCACAAAGGTTTGTTACAGGTGACAGAGATGCCCCTTGATTTTCCAGGAAAAGAAGGTTAGCTCTATCATTGCAATTATTTACTTTTATATATACATTTAAGGAACTTTAGCAAGGTTAAGGGCTTTTCCCCCCCCACAAATGTTTATGGCAAGACTCCCCAGATTCCTCCAGAAGGTCAAGTCCCAAACAGCAGTTTAAGTATAGCAAATATTTTTGAGAAAATGAAGTTTTATAATCAGTGAGGCTCTCATAATGAATTCAGAGTATACAACTAGACCATGAGCTGTAAAGTTCCCCTATTTTTCTCATTTACATTGAATATTTTTAATTATTGTAAGCTCTAATCTTTCAGGAGTAGCTTTCTGATAAAAAGCCACAATTTCCTCCTGTGGAGTCATTTTACCAGCTGGCACAGAACATCCATTACAGAGAATATTCAACTTGCAGTGTGTGCAGACACCCACACAGTCAGAGATTTCTTTAAGTGTTGGTTTCAACTTACCTATTTACAATTTTATGAACTTCAGTCTTCCCATCATTTTTCGGATGTTCTGGACTGATAGGTGGAGAAGCACTGAGCCACTCTTGAGTTGCCAAGGTGTTATCTGGAGACAGATCAGTAAATAACGGATCTTCCTCTAGGTCTCTGTGAGATTATATTAGACAAAAATATAATCATTCACAGGATATTATGGAAGGCAGGAAAACCTCTGGGTCAAAATGCGTGCTTTGTATTTTTCTTCTCTGAACAAACAGGATGCTTTCCAGAATCCTATCATATAAACATCTTTTTACCTAATTAATATAGAATCATAGAATGGGTTGGGTTGGAAGGGACCTAAAAGCTCATCCAGTTCCTACCCCCTGCCATGGGCAGAGACACCTCCCACTGGATCAGGTTGCTCAAAGCCCCATCCAGCTTGGCCTTGAACACCTCCTTGGATGGGGCAGCTACCACTTCTCTGGGCAACGTGTTCCACTGCCTCACCATCCACATCACAAACAATTTATTCCTAATGTCTAATCTAAACCTTCCTTCTACCAATTTAAAGTCATTCCCCCTCGTCCTGTCACTACATGACCATGTAAAAAGCCCGTCCTCAGCTTTCTCATAGGTCCCTTCCAGGTACTGAAGGCCTCTATGAGGTCTCATAACATCATTTTACTTAAGTTATACAACAATACTATAACATACAGAAATTCATATACAGAAATACTAACCTTTACAAATACCCAATAAACTTTATTTATCATTAAATCACTTGAAACATCACTTTATGGGTACACAGTTTAATACACAGAGCACTCACAGTGCCATCTATGCTCTCTTTTCTTTCAGTTACTAAAAAAGAATCCTGTTTTGTTCTAAAACAAGGATCCATGTTACATGTTGTGAACGCTTTCCTTAGAAAAGAAACTTACACTGCTCCTGCGATCTGTCCATTCTCTACCACATCTTTATCTTCTTGACAGAAAGGCTTGTATTCTATATAGTTTCTCTCTTCTAAATTTCTCAGAACCAAATTGTAAAGAATGTGCTCATTGGGTTTTTGCAAAAGGTGCTCAAACATTCGTAAAGTCATTATGCTGATCTGCAATACAAAAAAAATTTCAGGCAAGCTTGGGTTTTATTCAAAAAAGAGGGTGCAGGTTGTTTCATGGAAAAAATGAAACAAGCAGCTCCCGAGGATGGATTTTACTGAACACAATTACTTTAACAATGTTTATTCTATGTAAAACAATTGAAGTTTTCACATCATCTTTTAATTGGCATTGTGTATGTTCTCAGACCACACATAGTAAGTTTTTAACTATACCTTCTGTGATAGCATGATAAAAGTAACACAACATGGAGAATCATTGAATCTGTTGGTTGGAGAAGACCTTAGAGTCCCACCGTCCCCGTCCACCACTAAACCATATCCCTGAGAATAACAGTGATGCAACACAAAGCATAAATCAAAATGCAATTACAAAACCTGATACTGCCCTATCTTACAGTTGAGCAATCCCTAGCAGATGTGCACAGGGAGCAGGCAAATTTAGCAAAGCATCTTTATTAGTGGGAACAACGTGTTAGCTGGACATACAGCTCGACTTTCATTTTCAAAAGGAAAGTGTAAGGCTGGCAGTCAGAACTCCTCCTTGGCAAAAAGATTAGGTGAAACAAATATGAAAAGACCTTATGATGGCATTTTTACAGAATCTATGCAAGACAGAACTGGCCAGAAGACATTATTATATCATTCTCACCTCATCAGAAATATGATCACAGTGTTCAATTAATCTGTGTCGCAATGGGTGCTTGTTGATGTCTGTCAAAGTTTCTGGCTCTCTGTGTTCTCCAAGTATAAAATAAACTATTTCCTGCAGCAGGGCATCTGAAGTCACTTGACGAACAATGCGATGCAACAGTGCAGTTGATGTGAGGATTCCAATCTCTGAACTGAACAAAAAAATTCCATGTCAGATATGTAGGGGATTTCAGCCAAAAAAACCCAGCTTGACTGAGATTTGTTCTGCTGTGCCTTGTAGGATGCTACTCACGTTTGCATCAGCTGAGGTTCCATAACATCAATGAAAAACTGTTCCCGCACAGCTTTTGCCATAGCAACAGCAGCAGTCTGAAACAAAAGTAGAAAATGGTATGTCTCAAACTCAAAAGCTAAGAAATAACTCAAACTGCTTATTCACTGAATATATTTGTATCATTCGTAAACATTTCAAACCTTTTGTGCTTCTTTGATGAGTTGATCACAGTAGTCAAACCATGAAAGAAACGAAATCAATGCTCTTTTCCCTGGAAAAGCAGATGCATCTTCTTTGTGGCTATAGGAATCCAAACTAGAGAAACAGGAAATGATACTTATACAGTCTACAATTTAAGAATCTTGGACTTTATTCTTATTGAGCTTAACAAAATGATTTATGATCTACTTGCAGTGAAGTTAACATTACAATAGCTTTTCTGCTGGTCTCTACTCATCTGGCAGTGCTCTCATTACACAGGTATGCACTGTAGAAGAACTCTGCTGGGTATTTCTTTACTTAGAAAGCAGAACTGATCACCTAGCCTGTTCTCCCAGGAAACGCAGATCACAGAAACTGTATCCATTACTGCTGTAGTTACAGAAGCATAAAATGAAGGCAACTATTCTTCTCTACTCCGTAAGCAACCTCAAAGTCCACCAAAACCACACAATGCATATCTGAACTAGATTGTATACTTCAGGAAAAAAAGGCATCTCAATTTAAATGCTCTATGGAGCAACAAATTCACCATTTTATTTGGTGAAGCAGTCCAGTGATTGCTTATCCCATCATTCAAAGTTGTTATTTTCCTTATAGCTTCAAACTCCTAGAAATCTTGGTAGGTATTTTGCACCTACCTACATTTTGCCTCTGTACTAACAGATCATGAGCAACTTATAATAATGAGGACAGAGCGGGGAAGAGAAGTGTTTTGAGGATCTAACAAGCAAGCAGTTAGGATAACATGCATATACGTTTTGCTTCACGTTGATAAGTTATGCAGCAACTCTTTCCTTCTTCTTTTTAAGGCAAAAATTTGGCAAGAACAGCCTGTTATCAAATGTACCCTTTCTGCCCCCTGCAGCAGCTTGCAGCAAAAAGTTTATGTTCCTAAACCCTTAACGCCTGAACAAGAAAACAACTGGTACCTGATACTGCAGCTACACCACTACAATTCAGTGGAACAACCTGCCCCTCAAGGAATCTCTGCAAGGTACCGACAGCCAAACCCAGCCCCATGTTGGAAATCACACATACACTGGATGCCTGAAGTTGTACTGCTGTGCTGCAGCTGGGATCTCACCTCTGCGCTTGGAACTTCAGTGTGGGGGTGTGAGTATTTTATACAACTCATCTACCTACAGAAAATCAGTTTCAGGGAAGGGCGTAAAGTCACCTTGGGTATTAAGTACAAAAATAAAAGTCTTACCCCCAGTTAATCGCCTCGACTGTTTCAATGTCTAAGGGATCCAGCGACTGAGGCAAGGCTTTGTAGAGGGTGGCCAGCCTGTCTGTCAACAATTCACATAAACAAGTGCTTTGAGTCAGGCACTTGGCAGCTGCTGGTTCTGGCAAACTCACCAAAAGCATAAGGCCTTCACAGGCCTTCACCGCTATCCGGCCATCCTGGCAGAAGGGCATGGAAGAATTAATTAGAGGGTGAATGAAGTTCACTTGAAAACAAGAGGCAAATATCTCCTAAATAAAACCTCTCTGTTCCCCCACAGTGAGTGAATGCGTTTCATTTTGTTACCTTTCCAGTCATCAAAACTGAGTTCTAGTGAGTTTGGGTGGTGCAAAATAAAAACTCTCACTTGAATCCATGTCAAATACTAAGAACTCAACTGCAGCCTTCAGGTTGACAGAACTGCTGCTGTAGGGCAGCTTCAGACGAAGATATTAGACAATGTAAGCTATCACTTAAGCATGAGGCACAGCGGTAATTCAGTTTTCTGCTCTCAACACTGCTGAGCAATTACAGGCTTGCGCAACCCTCCTCTACGTTTTCTGAAAGACTAAGTAAGAAACTGAGGACAGAGCTGGGTAAGACACACAGCAGATGGTTCTAAAAGAAATCAAATCCCTAGAGATAACCCAGTGCCTTTATATAAAAAGGGGGTTTGGTTAAGTCAGTACAATTGAAAGTAGTTCTTAAAATACTCTATGCTATATTTAACCTAATGATTATCTCACCTATCTTGTCTGTGAAACATACAGTATTCTACATAAATTGCTCAAAATCCACTTACGTTATCACTAACGAACATAGTTTCCAAAAATAGGATTTCTACTTCAATCTGAATTGGCTAAGAAAATTGCCAATGTACAAAACCTACTTGCAAAGCAAATCTCATTTAATCTTTTCTAGTTAAAATACAGCATGTACATACATGCACATTTGCTCCCTCCACCCACTTCACACAGCATCCAAACTATTTCATTTAATCACATTAAACAAAACTAAATAAACTCAACTCACCGGACTTTTAGTGAGGTTTAGGAGAGAATTCACTAAATTATAATCTTGATTTGGACAAACAGAGGACAACTCGGGTGATGATGTGACATTTAGTTCATCCAGACTGAAAGAAAGATCATCTGCCTGTTGCAGGAGGTCATCTTCCTTCTCCATTTGCTTCACTCCAGCAGCACCAGGCATTTCTTCCGGCTGAACAGGCTGTCCTGTGTCTGTTTTCAAAGAGTCTTGGCTTTTTAGCATGTCTTCTGTGATTACACTTGCTGATCCTTTGGAAGCCATTGCTTTTAACTTACTCTAAAAAGCAAAGCATTTTGCTGGAATTACATGGTTGAAATTACTGTTCATCCTGAAGCAGAAATTTACTACAAGCAAATTTTTTACATCCGTGTTTGAAGCGATTCCCTACAAGGCTGGACACAACAACCATGTAGAGCATCAGGGGTTTCAGAAGCACAGGAATTTTTAAACTTAACACATTTTTTAATCTGCTTAAATTTCTCTTAAGCCCTGCACCATTCTGGTTCAAGGCTGAATATGCCACTCACAAAGAGATGGCATTTTTTAAATCTCCACCACTGAAGGCATATATTCACCTAATTGCCCATTATTTGATAGTTTTTCATTTTGAGTGCACCTTTATACTTTAGTGCACACTACAATACATCCCTTCCTAGGTCAAAGCCTCAAATTCATTTCATGTCTGAAACACTACTTCTAGTTGGAAATTAAACTACATTTATCATAAAATCATAGAATCGTTTAGATTTAAAAGACCTTTAATATCATTGAGTCCAACTATATCTGACCACTACTAAACCTCATCTACCTGTTTTTAGAGTCCTCCAGGGATGGGGACTCAACCACTTCCCTGGGCAGCCTCTACCAGTGCTCGATGACCCTTTCAGTGAAGGCATTTTTCCTGGTGTCTAATTTGAAACCCTCCTGGCACAACTTGAGGCCGTTCACTCTCGTCCTATCACCTGTCACTCAGGAAAAGGAATCAACACTCACATCGCTACAACCACCTCCTTTCAGGCAGTTGCAGACAGTGATAAGGTCTCTCCCTCCCCCCTAAACCTCCTTTTCTCCAGGCTAAACAACCCCAGTTCCCCCAGCCGCCTCTTGTAAGGCTTGTTCTCCAGACCCTTCACCAGCAGAATTAAACTAATTCTAAACTTCTGGGGAATTTATCTTCAACAAGAAAGGGAGAAATGCCTCTTATGACAGCAGTGTACTCTCAAGTTATGTTTCTCATGAAGAAAAAGTTCAGCAGCCTGAATGGACAGAAGACACAAGAAGGTAACACTAGGCACTGGATGCTATAACAGATCACAGAGAACCTTCTCAGAAACATCTCTACTTAGTCTAAAAGAAAGCAACCTATCTCTCCCTTCCCATAAATCTCTCTCCAGCACATAAAACGACATTTATATTTGTGTTCTGTAGCCAAAAAGAAACAGCAAGGCAAGCATTCATTGTTCTTCTGGCACAAGCACAGGTGAATAATACTTTATTAGAATCATAAATTAGACTTCTGCACAAGACATTTCTTCAAGTGAATACAGTACTGATATTATAAATCTGAAGGGTTTCCCTCCTCTGCGATAACGTCAAAATTATTACAAATACCTCTGAAGCATTAATAATTGAAAAGCATAACCACTGGGGGTTAATGGCGTTTAGTACAGCCAAACCAGCAAGGACAGACTGCATGACTGTCTCAGGCCGCAAACTGGAGAGTTGCTGTGAATGTCGGCTTGATGGATGTGCACTCTTTGTGGAGAATTTGTACCGAATACTGTGATACACTCATATAACCAGGTCCCTGGAGAGACTTCATGGTGAGAAATATAAAGCCAGTAATTTGTTGTAATGAAAGGAGAAGTGAATAGTGAAACTACTGTTCATTTTATAAAACAAAGGTAAAAGTTTTTAATGGACACTATATCAGATCTTGTTTAAGGTCTCAAAGGCAGAAATTGAAATACAGAGAATCGAGTGTCCCTCTGCATGGAATAATCAGTTGCAAGGAGTATCTTGCATAAGATGAGATGAGGCAACTAAAGAATAAACAAAGAAGTAAAAATATGAGGTAACAAGTTTAGCATAAAATAATGACTCAGATAGAGGTGATCAGTCAAACACCCCATCATTATCCCAAATAATGTATCTTTGCTGTTGTCACAGATCTTGTTTGGGCTAAACTTGTAAAATATTCTTGGAGGACACTATATCTATCTTTTCATGCTTAGTGGATACTGTGTCACCATAGGAAACATCAAAGTGGGAGCAGAAGGCATTTCTAAATGGACTTTTACAAATTAAACTTTTACATGAACCTTCTAAATGGGAACAGAAAGTCAGCCTAGAAACCCTTTCTCCTCCCACTCCGATTTAATCAATGCCACATGTTAAGTTTGAAGAGGGAGTAAAGATATTTGGCTTTCTTACAGACAGAAAATAATGTCATACTGTAGATAGTGAGCTGGCACTGCAGCCAGACCATACGTGCCACTACCAAACAGGGGCTCCATCCTGCAGAACACTTATCAACTTGCAAAGTTTCCATGCCCCTCACAATCTGTCCCTTAGTCTTTAGTGGGCTAAAGACAAAACAACACAGGAAAACCAAGTTCTCCCTCACACAGTGCTCTGTGTTACAATTCATATCCCTACTCTAAAGGCACTTTCACTACAGAGGGAAAGGACCTCAGGCAGGTCTATTTGCGAGTCCCAAATGACATTCTAGTAAAAGTAATCACATGTATCAAGTCTCTGGAAGTAGGAAATAAAATATTTCTAACATCACAGGACAAAAAAAAAAGTGAATGAAAACTAAGCTATGAAACACAACGTGATACCTCCAATTCTGTATTAGATTTTGTCTGTGATGCAGAAAATACACCTTGAAAATTCTGATTTGATTTACTCACCTCAAGAAAGAAGTTGACCAAATACGGATCCTGTTTCAGCTTTGCACATACTATACAGAGGAATTGAATTTCTTCATTTTCTGTTGGTGTTGCCAGAACTTCACCACATAGCCTGATCAATTTCTGTCACATAAAGCAAACAAATAAGACAGAGTAAATTATAGCTTTTGCTAGGAAAGATGAATTATTTTTCTAAACACATGCTACAATGACGTATGGATATTGACTTGAACATTTGCTCAAGATTTAGATAGCTATGAGCAAGATTTCTTTATTACTTATGACTTGCACTGCAGTGGCAGTTCAAGGCTCTCGTCACCAATACATTAAGACCTTATAGTTGCCTTCCAGTACCTGAAAGGGGCCTAGAAGAAAGGTGGGGAAGGGCTTTTTGCAAGGGCATTTAGTGACACGACAACGGGAAATGGCTTTAAATTGGAAGATTTAGATCAGACATTAGGAAGAGTTTCTTCACACTGAGGGTGGGGAGGCACCTGCACAGGTTGCCCAGGGAAGTCGTGGCTGCCCCATCCCTGGAGGTGTTGAAGGCCAGGTCAGATGCGGCCTTGGGCAGCCTGATCTAGTGGGAGGTGTCCCTGCCCATGGCAGCGGGATGGAACTGGACAGGCTTCGAGGTCCATTCCAACCCAAACCATTCCATTATTCTACGATTACAAGTGAAAGTTGCAATAGAACAGTTTCTTTAACTTGCTTGACAATGGAAGAATTAAACGTACCATTTGCAACAGCAGAATAAGAGAAACTTGTCATGCAAAAATAGTCCACTTAAAATTTGAGCAGTACCTGCACTGGCCTATGCACATTTATGTGGGGAAGAAGAGGTTGTCGTATCCTTCCAAGAAGTTTTGTATAAAAAGCCAAAACTTGCTGTTTCATTCCTGGAGGGCACTGAAACAAACAGATGAACAATAACGAAAATATAACAACTACGGAGAGAACCAGAGATGCAAATTTCTCACTCAGAATGGCTAATTAAACCTTAAGAAGTTATCCAAAAGTATTTTTGGAAAGATCATCATCTGCTACACATTACTTTATCAATATGAACAGAGAGCAACAAAAAATGTTCCATCTCATTACTGTTCTCTTTTTCAACTTATTCACACTTCGAGTTAATTGCTCTGGTGCAGAATTCTACTAATCCTGTCAGGAAATATTCCCTATCAATACAGGGATAAGCAAAAATAACTGTGAATTAATTGGCTACAGGTCAGCTGTCTTTTATGGTACTGTCTTAAAGTCCACTGATTCAGTGAGTCAGTACATACGAATGCACGATGACAAACTACAAACATCTTAATATCTAAAAAAGGTTTTTTAAATTCACAAGCAATTGACCCTAGACAGATGAAGTGTTTATAAAGGCACATATTTCCCAGGACAAGAAAAAGCTGTTGTTTTCCCTGAGATTCAGCACAATATCAATCACAAATACCTGTGGAACACCCAGAGTCCTATTGTCCCTGGTGCACCACATCATATAACAGTACTTTCCTATCACCCTGAGAGCTGTTGGCTCGTTGCCCTTCATGTACCTTTGTTTCTAGCTAATTCGTCCCTGACTAACTAATGTTTTACCATGTTAATAAATGCTGTTATTCCATAGGACAAAGGGGAATAGTTTTAAGCTGAAAAAGGGGAGATTTAGATTAGGTAAGAGGAAGAAACTTCTTCCTGTGGGGGCAGTGAGGCACTGGCACAGGTTGCCCAGAGAAGTCGTGGATGCTCCCATCCCTGGAGATGTTCAAGACCAGGCTCGATGGTCCTTGGAGCAACCAGATGCAGTGGAAGGTGTCCCTGCCCATAGCAGGGGGTTTGGAACTGGAGGACCTTTAAGGTCCCTTCCAACCCAAACCATTCTATGGCTCTATGATATTATTCTTTTTGGAACAGATCTTTGCAACATCTTGCAAGTATTGAACTGTCTGTCTACTTCAGATGTATCAACTCACAAGTGGCAAAGTATAAAGACAGGCTGTACAAGAATTGCCTGTACAGGCATATTTGCATAAGCGCAAAATGACTTCTCTCAACTCTTAGAAACATATTACTAATTACCCACTTCACATATGTCTCCTTTTCATCTTGGCTTCTTCACAAAGTCTATGGATTACTGAACAAGTTATATATAAAAAAAACACTTGCTCAGAAATACATCAAGCATCACAGGACAACTGGTACAATAACAGGAACTGTGGAGCTCTGGCTCCTTTCAGAGCAAGGAATACCCCAGTCTGTGGTAGCTTGCACCCTACCTTCTCTACATACGTAAAATCAAGTAGATTAAAAACTCAAGGCAACATGCAAAAGGCTGATTGGGACTGAAACTATGGAAACTTCCATTCATGCATGGAACAGCACACACTATGCTTTCCTTACTGCATTTGTACTGAGATCCAAAAACCTCTAGAAAAAGGACTGCCAAGTTAATTCACCCCATGATCCATATAACCCCACAAACTGCAGCTCATAAGTACACTAAGAAAGACAGCAAGAAGAATGCACCAGGACGATGAAGCTAATTTCACACCAACTGTAAAGCTGACAGTAGAAGAATCAGACAACATTGCCAAGGACTGCATTCATACCAAAGATTCAGATGTGAAAGCAGTCTGCGGATCAGCTTAAAATTAATGCTTCCTGACACAGAATTCTTTCTGAGCAAGAACTCATCGCATTCAGAAAAATGAAACAAGATTTGCATTTAACCCAGTACTTTTCACCCAAGAACCTACCAACATTTAACGAAGGACAGAGAGGGATAATACTGTCTTGGAGAAAGCAGAAAAACCCTACATGGAACAAAAGTGTTTCTCCTATCTTCACAGTTGATATTATTCGAGCGGTGAACAACAAACTTCAGGGTTCTGCCTTAGTCAGCATCTCACTGGCTTTCTCACTTTGATTAGTTTCCTAAAGGACTGTTTTCTGTAACATGTTGGTAACATAAGCAAATAGCTCTTTCCTAGAGTTCAGTGTCCCACACTATCACCTACTGTAGAACTTCAGTCCCTTGCAGTCTGGTCGATGGCAAGTTAAATATGAACTAGCAGCGTGCCCTGGCAGCCAAGAGGGACAACTGTGTCCTGGGGTTCATCAAGCATAGCATTGCTAGGCAGTCAAGAGAGGTGACTGTCCTACTCTACTCTGCACTGGTATGGCCCCACCTGGAGTGCAGTTTTGGGGGCCACAGTATAAAAAGAAACTAAAGCTACTGAGGAGTGTCCAGAGGAGGGCACAACGCTGGTGAAGGGTTTAGAGGAGAAGCGGTATGAGGAACCGCTAACAATCACCTGGTCTGTTCAGCCTAGAGAAGACTGAGGGGAGATCTCATCGCAGTTTACTGCTGCCTTACAAGGGGGAGAAGGAGGAGGAACAGGTGCAGATCTATTCTCTCTGGTGACCAATGATAAGAATTTAGGGAATAGCAGGAAGATGTGCCAGGGGACGTTTAGGTTGGATGTTAGTTAAAGGTTCTCCTCCCAGAGGGTGGTGGAGCACTGGAACAGCTCCCCAGGGAAGCAGTCACAGCACCCAGCCTGACAATATTCAGGAAACATTTGGACGATGCCCTCAGACACATGGTGTGAAGTTTGGAGTTGACCTATGCTGGCACAGGAGTTGGATCCAATGATTCTTGTGGGTCCCTTCCAACTCAGGTCATTCTATGATTCTAAGCAGGAGCTCACACAGAAGATAACCTGCTCTACTGAGAAGTACGTACATCAGCTTTTCCCAGCGTGTAGAGTGTCTCCAAAATCTTGTGGTGTAGCAAATATTCCATACACGGTCCTGTTTCACCTGATTCCCTCTCATTTTCTTCTTGAACTAGAATATCCAACATCTGTTCCAGGTGAGAAGGAATGTTGGTATCAGTCACAGGAGCTTTGTCATCTAAATAGAAGAGATGTGCAATTAAGAATGATTAAAATATTGTCCTCACTTTTCTTAAGTTCAGGTGCAAATTTAAGATTTAAAAACACGACCCTTATTTAAAGGATCTTATATATAGTATGTTAGCTTTTAAATGTGTCTTAGATTGAATTTTCAGAAACGTTATCTGGAAATATAAACTGGAATGTGCACTAACCCTGCAATGGGGAAAAGGTGAAATGACCAATTTCAAAACATGCATTAATTATATAGTCAAAAAAGAGAATTTTTGCAGCCAGAAACGAAGCTTAGGGGGAGAAAAGTCCAACCTTTCGGTTAATATCCACCCTGTCCTTTTAACTTCCTCTCTGGCTCTTCACACAGTATTCTGAAATCTATAAACAGCCTCTAATGTCAGCTGAACTTGCAGCTGATCAATTGCTTTACCAACTAGGTAACTAAGTAAATATATTTTTCTAATGCTAGCAAGAAAGAAAACCCAAACTTTATGCTGTCCTTCAAATGTGTTTAGATTTGTCTTTCATACTTACTGCATAAAAAGAGCATTCTGTCAAACTTTATGAAGGGAAAGGTAAAATTTTTCTTTCATTATACTGAAGTCATGAAACTGCTGCGGATTCACGCCACCAACAGTGGGAGTTGGCATCACATTGTACAGCACGTCCACACTTGTTTCCTTTTTGGGATTATTCAGCTAAATTCTACTTGAACTCTCTCGTTAAGGAAACGGTTACCAGTTCTTACGCAATAATCTAAAAACAACTGTCACTTGCATGCAAATGGCAACAAAATCACAAAGGAAAACTGCCACAGAGGGATTTTGGTCTCTGCCACAACCTCCAGTTAGCCGAGAGTGTTTTGCTTGAATTTCTTAGGCATAATACATCCACTGAGGGGAAACTTGTTTCTTACAAGTCTAGGAAAGAGGTCAGCTTTCACTCTGCACGACATAATCGCAGCTATCAGTTTTCCCCTACCACCCTGTCCTTTCTACCTTAGGAAACATCACATAGCGTTCCAAAAGATGGGTATTTAGAACCAAAGGTCAGGTTACAGCTTGTAAGAGTAAATATTGATATAAACAACACCATCAGTTCCAGACACACGGATTCAATAGCTACTCTGTCAGGAGTGCAAACCTAATAAGCTTGAGGAAAGCATGGTAACATTCACTTTTAAAACTTAATAGTTTATTAACTAGGACCAAAAATTAAAAATGTCAATGTTGTAGGAAACCAGGGAAAAGTCTAAGAAAACACAACTACAGCCGTACTTCACCAGAACATCCATTTTTTCAGAAGAGCAGAATAAGGTCTGGATAACTTCTAACAAAATGTGTTCTAAATATGCTCACAGATTCACCTTTTAGAGCTATGTTATTAAAACACCTTTCACAGAAACGAGACACTAAAGTAAAAATACCTAATACTGAGCACAGAGAATTAATCTGTGCCTGGTAAAATTTATGACCACAGAATTACTTTTGTTAAAATCTTGGAAAGAAAAAGAAAACCCCTGATGCAAAATAATGAAAAGGTTAACAGCAGGGACCACATTTCCGTAGTTGTCTGCTTAGATTAAAAAGAATACATCAAGATAGAAACTGGGTCAGACATGAAAAGGTACAATTCTCTACATGGTTACTCAGGAAAGATGACCTTCCCTCAAATGTTTTACATGCTTACTTGTTAAGGGATGATTGGAGGTACATGATATTTTTAATTAGTAATTATTGTTCTTGGCATTTTGATAAAACACATGACTCATTTTAGCATTTCTGAATTTTTACTTTTATCAACATTGGTATCGGGAATTCTAGTTTTCACAATAAAGAGAAAAAACCAGAACGCTTTCTTCTTTTACCTGATGTCTCTATGTAGTAATGGGTGATGGCTTTCCAGTGGTAAACAAAATCTTCTTGTAATGGAAGGGATGGTGCAAGCTGTGGGGTAAAAAAAAAAAACAACAAAGAAAAAACAGTTAGGAAGAAATAAACATATGTCCTCAGTGATTAAATTGATTTTATCTTTTGCTTGGAAGCAAACTGCTGCAGACTACTGCTACAATCCTCACTCTGTGCTCTTTTACCTTTAACAAGGGCTACATACATTATTCATGGCCTGAGCCCCATGTCATGCTGCCTAGCTTGTTCGCATCAGCAATGATCTCTGTGATGTCTCTGTGACCAGACAATCTATTTGAAGCAACAAAAGCTATTACTCATACAGCAAAGAAACGCTAGAAATGTAGGTTTGAATTGTTTAGATCTCAGGGTTTTGTCCTGTAGGAAACAATCATGTTCTTTTACATCTGCTCTTGCTGCTGTCTTCCCCTTCTGTACGCTTTGTTCTCCTCTCTCCCTCTGCTCCCTTAAAAATACCAGTTAACTACATGATACAGTTTTTGCCATGCCTTTTTTTGCCTGCTAACCACAACTTTTAAAAGATCTTTGTTTCTTTTTTTTTTTTGCCCCAGAGCTTTACGAGTTGTTCTTTTTTTAAGGGAGTTTCCTCATTTCTGGAGGAAATTGGGATGGAGGTTGGGCATGACTGGCATCCAGGAATAACACGCTGCAAGAATAAAACACAGCCTCCCATCCAGTCAACAGCAGCTCACGACACCAGAGGCAGCATGTGAAAAAAGAAAGATCACAATCATTTTACCACTCAGCTCTCTGCAGTGAGAGCTCACGCAAACACTGAATTTGTGACCACAATATAAAATGCTCAGAGCCGGTAAAACAGGAATCCTATAGGGCAACTCTTCTCCACTCAACAGTTCATATGAGGATCTGTTGTTTCTGAGGCCTAATCCTACTTGCTTGAAGTTTTTTTTTTTTCTTTTACAAATCAAGCCCTCAGGTCATTCTTTTACAGGCAACCCTGAAAAAAGAAGTATTACCACTTGACATGATTGTAGCAATGAGACCTGTAGGCAAATGAAAGGAATCCCGTGTACAAATTGGTGTGTTCATTTTTGCAGGATAAAGAGTTAAACCATCCCCACAAGCTATGCAGTCCAGTCCCTCACAGAATCACAGAATGCCTGAGGTTGGAAAGGACCTCTGGAGGTCATCTGGTCCCTGCTTAAGCATGGCCACCAAGAGCCAGTTGCCCAGGACCACATCCAGGCTGCTTCTAAATATCTCAATGGATGGAGAGTCCACCATCCCTCCAGGAACCTGTGCCAGGGCTCAGTCACGCCCACAGTGAAAATGTTTGGCCCTAGAAGCTACAGATATCACATTTGAGATTAATAACTCTGAACTCCCCTCCTGTCTTCTTGTAGGGTTTAGGAGGTGCTGAGTTGCCTCAGCTCTGGACAAATAGGAGCACAGGGATCAAACATCTGTATGTTCTTCGCTGGGTAGTGTTGGCCTCTAGAAAAGTCTTGGAAGTTTTCCACATCAGTCTTTTCTTATCCTTGAATTTAATGAATCTTAAATTTATCTTAGTAAAAACGAACAGCATGCCTTGCCATGATAAGACAGCGGAATGCTAACTGTTAATGACCCTTTGCACACAGGACTTCGAAATGCAGGACTTTAAAAAAAAGCAGCAGTGCTTGGAAACTATCTACACCTGCATCCTGTGTGGAAACGCACCCTCTCAAATGGCAGCTAGGAAATCCAGCTTACATTGCTCATCCACTCCTGTACAGTCTGTGGACTCATTACGTCTTCCATATTTCCAGGGCAGCACTTTGGCACAGCAGCTACCACGGAATAAAGATCAGTGAGATGCCTCACACTGGATGAAACTGCTTTATTGTACAATGAAGATCACCGGGTTATTGAAAGTCAGAAGAATAACTGAGCAAGCTGAAGCCTGAGCACACAATATTTTGTACCACGCTTTCTATGTCACACTTGGTGCTGTAGATGTCTATTTCCAGCAATGCAATGATTGTTTTGCATCTTCCTGTAATAAAACTATACCGACGACTCAACTGCAGCTGATGAATGGCACAGAGACCACTTTTGAGGAATACCAGATCTTTCAGCCCCCTCTACTTCCAATGCAACACATGACAGATAACACAAAAGACTTATCCTTGACTGATGTACTTTCCCTCTCCACTTCTAGCCTCATCTGCCTCAAGATGAAATCAGTGCCGCTGAGTGGTGCCAAGAAAACAATTTCACTTCTCAGCACTGTCAATAATTTATCCACTGCAGGACAGGACATGGATACAGACATTCTTCCTCCCAACAAACATCTCCAGGGACTCCTCTCAGATGTGAAAAGGTAGCTGGAGGACAGGTTCTACCCTCATGAATTAAAATACTTGGTGATTTTCTGATCAAGGACTGCAAAGCAGAGATAGCTAACAGAGATACCATTACCACGTGTGCACACTTACGCACGTGTATGTGCATGCCTACAAGGGAATATAGGATCAACCTTCCCACCAACTGGACCTGGTGTTACAGAGCTGCAGCTGTCTCACCAGACCCAGCAACTCCTAGCAATACAGAAAAAAATCTATTTCTTTACTTGTTTGGTTAAAGTATCCACACCCTCAAATTCCTCTTCCCAGTGCCAACAGACTGAGTATAATCTGCTTTTTACAGCACAGATATTCCAGAGAATATTTAACAGAGATGTAACTCCAGCAATGCTATGGCTTATTCTGAGAGAAGTGTGTTACTGATGAAAAAAACCCAAACAAATAGCAAACCCTCTTATGTTATTCAGGCACAAAATCAAGGTAAAGACCAAGACTAAGATAGCAGCTTACACATAAACAAAGCCCAGCACTGGAAAGCATTAGAAAAAAGTAAGCTCCCAAACACTTGGCTGACATGCTTTAACCCTACTAGGACAGGTAACTCTAGGGTGAAGTTGTAGTTTCTATTTTAGGATGAATTATTAGCTGTCAGCTGAGATGAAATACACATTGCAGTTGCCAATCTGAATAACCGCTCTTTTGTAAAAGCAAACATTACTTGTATAAAAACTCTGAAGCAAAACAAACTTCATTGTGAAGGTCATTAATTCCTACTATTTAACTAATGTGAAGGAATTACCTTAAAAGTGCAGTTGTTTCTCACAGTTATATTAATTTTTTTTTATGTAATTACTAATTTTGAGCTACTGTTTTCTAATCTCAAAGTGAAGTTCTCCTTTGGGAAAAAAAAACACCCCAATAACTTAAAAACTGCACTGTGGGTGCTGGTATTTCAAGTAGTCAAAATTCACTGATCACTACTAAAAACCAGCCCCTTTGAGCAGACATTGATGAGCTCTTCCATCTGGTGCCCAGCTCCAGCACTTCCTGGGAATGAGCGGATGAGTGTTCTCACTTCCAAGCTACATTTAACACATGCTGCCTTATCATTCCGGTGACAACATGTCACTAATGATAAAACTTCACTGCTCCCAGAAAAGCGCTGCTCTCAGGGGAACTATAGATCTTTGACCAGAACCATAACCTGCTCCTTATAAAATCTGTCCAAAATACAATTCCACGTAGTTTTCAAAAGTATAGAGATTTTGTGTTTATGCAGGGAAAAGAACACTGTCAAGAGCAAAGGAAGCTGTCAACATCCAGTATTTAACAGCAATTCCTTTACCCACATAAAAATCATTGTCGTATTTTTCACATATGCCTTTCAGAAGTGCAATGCAGTACTGAAAAGAATGGAACCAAGTGACGTTGGTGATATCCCACCATGTCTTTTGGACATGATCACAAAGTAAAGAAAATGCTGCGTAAAGAAACAACAGGTACTGGCTTGGACAGGAGAGTGAAAAAGAAAGCAGAAACTGGGTCAAAGAGAAGCAAAGGGGAAATGCTCAGACTCCCCTGAATGAAGCATCGAAAACTACAGCAGTCACTCCATGTTTTAATTCAAGCGTACTGCTTTACTGATGTGGTTTGTCCAGAGGGAAAATCTGAGAAAGGACTAATGCATGAAGGTTTGTTATATTTCTTCAGTTGATGAATACACAGAGTTTATAATGGTCACTGCTTTCACATATAAAATTAGGGCTGCACACGTTTGCAATCCATGCATTAAATCTCATCATCATAACTTGTTAATAGCAGCACAGTGTTAAAACAATCAGGTCATTACATCAAATCAAGGGGGTTCAAGAAGAACAAATCTTGTTCTGAGTAGTTAAGCAGTTAATGGTTTTGGAGTGGTTCCCATAGCAAGTGACTCTGTTTCTTTCAAAGCCCAAGTTTTGCTTCAAAACATGAACAGAACAGAAACTGTTCTGGACTCTTTCAGCCCTGAATATCAGCAACAGATCAGCATATCAGGAACAAGAGTGTGTGAAATACCACTGTAGGAGATACAGAAGAACAATACGTTGGTAGCAAAAACATGCACTCCAAAACCTAAATTCATTCCCAAACACCAAGGGAGCGACACAAATAATCTTTGACAGCAAATTGCAAATTCATAACAACCAAAATCATAATTCTCCTGCTCAAGGTACACAGCTCCAAAGTGTCCTTTTGAGCTGACAATTAAGATGAAACATCTCAGGAAAGCCCAAATCAAACACAAACAAAAGTTATTTGAACACCAAGTGACTACTTTAAAGACAAGCTATTTTGTCTACAGAAATATGAGAGAACAACAAACAATGAGGGAAGAAGTAAGTCTAACTTGCAGCTTTGTTATTCCATTTTGAATACTCCTGAGAATGCAGCACTCCTGAAATACACTTGCGATATAAGTTTATCAGAAATACACAGCAAAGAGAAAACATACAGGGGACAAGCCACATGTAAACTATCACACATTCATTAATATTAACCCCATAAAGCAATGAACAACATATCTATTCTGCCCTGAAGCAAGGCAACAGAATCGCAGTCCTCTCCACCATTTGCACCAACCCACCCAGCCCAATTTAAGGATGTTCTGTTGGGACAATACCTAAGAAATTGGGAGGACTGACGTATGATGGGAAATGGCAAAAATTAGGATTTTGTTATGATGAAAATCAGGAATGTAATTCCACACACACTGACAATATAGGCACAAAAGACTTAAAGTTTTGATTTATTCAGTGTAAGGAAAACTCTTAGTACAAAGTAACTGGTCACTTACATCTGCTCATCACAGCCCTACTGTGAAGGCAGTCAATTAAAGAGCAGTACACTCACAAGTGAAAGGTAAATACTCCTATGCGTGTTAGGCTGCCAACCTTTGGAACTCCCCGTCACAGTTTGGAGGGCAAGATAACAATTATCTAATAATACGGCCACTCCTACTATTTAAACACATCTCTCTAAAGTCTGCAAGACAGGGGCATTATGTAAATGATGTGCAAGTGACAGGGGAGAAGGGCTATCCAAACAAATCTGATTTAGAGTCCTACCAATGAAAGCCAGTCACCACTTCGCATGTATTTAAACGTCCAGCTCAGCTGAAAACTGTTCAGCTGCAACTGAGTTCCTCCAGGACACAGGCACCCAAAACCTTTGAAAGTTTATCTCTTAGTTACCAGATCTGTTGCTGATATTCAGGGCTGAAAGAGTCCACTTGACGCTTCATAAGCTACACTCAGTCTGCATCAATAACAGCAACTAAAAATGATGCTCTGGACTTAAGCAAACATTCTTCTACTTTTATTTGCTATCTTGACTCAGTAGGCCTGAAAGAAAACTTCTCCACTCCTACACCGTCCAGTCACCTACTCTTATTCAAAACCTGACACAGCTCACCACAAGATTTTTTTAAGTCAGGCAGGCATTAATTTCTGTCTCCAACGAAAGCACCGTCTGCTGAAGGCATTCACATGCGCTCACAGAGAACTTTCAAATAAGCTGTTTTGTCATTATTTAAAACATTTCTTCCCAATTGCTACTCTACCATTATAAGAGCAAAGTAGGAACCTCCAATTAATATATGGTTAGCTTTAAAGCCTGAATCGCCCTGCTAAAGATGCAGAACTGTAAGTTCTCACAAAATCAAGAATATGCTTAAGTACCTGCAGCAGAGACGTATGTTAACACAGAAAGGTTCCCTCTCAAATGAGCCAGGACTGGGCACGCAGGCTCTTCTTTTCTTGCCATTTGAACTGTTTTCCTGTAACACTTTCCGCCTTCACTTCCAGGAGCATCTCACTGCCAGCTTTTAGCACCTAACAGAAGATGCATCTCTCCAAAGCCCGACTCTTAGGTGCCTTGGCTCACTGAGACAGCAGGGTGGGAAGCCAAAGGGAATGTCTCTGGCTTCCCACCCTGCACCAGGCTCACCAAGAAGCAAACAGAAATGTGTCGTGCCAACAGCCATACAGGCCTGCAGAGCAGGCAGCAAGTGTGGCCTGCAGAGACAGCAGCTCCACAGATAGGCCCTGCTGTTTTCCTCTGCTCAGGGGAAGCTGGGAGAGGCTCCACGCTGCAATCCAACTAAACATGCGCGACCCCAGGCCTCAGCTTCCTTCTGGGAGGGCTTCACCCTGAAACCCAACTGAACATGCACAACCCCAGGTCCCCCTGACTTTCTACTGAGAGAAGCTCCATGCTGAAACCCAGCAGCACAGACACATCCCCAGGTCCCCACGGCTTCTTTGGCGAGAGAAGCTTCATAATGAAACCCAACCGAACATGCACAACACAGGCCCCCTCGGCTTCCTTCTGCGGGAAGCTCTGCACTGAAATTCAACTGTACAAGCATCATCGCAGGTCCTGCCGGCTTCCTTCTGGGAGAAGTTCCATGCTGAAACCCAACAGCAGAGACACAACCCCAGGTCCCCTCAGCTTCCTTCTGGGAGGGCTCCATGCCGAAACCCAACCACACACGCACAACCCCAGGTCTCAGCTTCCTTCTGGGAGAGGCTCCGTCCTGGAACCCAGCAGCACAGACACAACCCCAGCTTCCTTCCCCTTCCCACGCCGCGCCACTAAACCAAACGAGAGATGTCCTCATCCCCCCGGGGAGCCCCGCGGAGGCGCTGCTGCTGCCCGGCGGCCACCCCGCCGGGTCCCGCCCGGCCCGCACCGCGTGGCAGGAGGCGCTGCCTCCCTCTTCCCCGCCCCGCGGCTCCCGCAACCCCGATCCCCGACAGCCCCGGCTCCCCGAGCTCCCCCCGCTGCAAACCCAGCCCGGCAGCAGCTCCGAGCTCTCGTTCTCCCCGCAGGGTCCGCTCGGCCGAGCTACCAGCCTGGCAGGGCCCCTCGCCCGAGCTCCCCGAGCTGCAAACCCAGCCCCGCGGCAGCCTCCGGCCCTCACCGCCGGCCCTGCCCGGCAAGGAGCAGCCCTAGAACCCGAGCTCAGGGCTCCCCTCGTTGCAAGCCCAGCCCGGCAGCTCCGAGCGCCGTTCCTGCAGGGCCACTCGATATCGGCAGCCCCGGGGAACCCGAGTTCCGAGCCCCCCCGGCTGCAAGCCCTGCCCGGCAGCCCCCGAGCTCCCCCACCGGCCCTGCCCGGAACCAGCAGCCCCGGGGAACCCGAGCTCCGAGCTCCCCTCGTTGCAAGCCCAGCCCAGCAGCTCCAAGCCCCGTTCCTGCGGGGCCACTCAATATCAGCAGCCCCAAGGAAGCCGAGTTCCGAGCTCCTTTTGCTGCAAGCCCTGCCCGGCATCCCCGAGGCTCCCCCGTCGGCCCTGCCCAGGAAGCAGCAGCAGCCCTAGAACCCTCGCTCCCTTCGCCGCAAGCCCAGCCCAGCAGCAGCCCCTCGCCCCGTTCCTGCAAGGCCCCTCGCCACTCGCAGCCCTGGAACCCGAGCTCCGCGCTCCCCTCGCCGCGAGCCCAGCCCGGCCGCAGCGCCGCCGCTCACCGCCTCCACGGCGTGTTGCAGGATGGAGGTGAACTTGGAGAACATCCTGTCCCGCGAGCGGAGCAGCCGCTGCCGCGAGGCCCGCGAGAGCTGCTCGAGCCGCCGCCGCCGCTGCTCCAGGGTGGGCGCTGCGCGCGGGGCGCTCCCGCCCGACACGGCCCCGGCCCCGCCGCTCCGGGGGCTCCGCGCCGCCGGGGGGCGACACCGCCCGCGCCGGGCACCGGAAGGGGCGGGGCCACCGGGAGGGACCGCGCCTGCGCCCGAAACCCGCGGCGGGCGGGGGTAGCACCCGCCGGGGGAGGGAAAGAAGGATTCAATCTCTTAGAATGCCAGTACTGCACGGGGCAGAGGACGGAATGGAGCGACACCTCGAATCCTGTGCTCAGCTGCACCCTTAGCAAGTTTGCGGACGACACTAAGCTGGGTGGAAGTGTCGATCTGCTGGAGGGTCGGGAGGCTCTGCAAAGGGATGTGAACAGGCTGGACCCCTGGGCTGAGTCCAATGGCATGAGGGTTAACAAGGCCAAATGCCGGGTCCTGCACTTGGGGCACAACAACCCTGTGCAGTGCTACAGACTAGGAGAAGTCTGTCTAGAAAGCTGCCTGGAGGAGAGGGACCTGGGGGTGTTGGTTGACAGCGACTGAACATGAGCCAGCAGTGGCCCAGGTGGCCAAGAAGGCCAATGGCATCTTGGCTTGGATCAGAAACGGTGTGACCAGCAGGTCCAGGGAGGTTATTCTCCCTCTGGACTCGGCACTGGTGAGACCGCTCCTCGAATCCTGTGTTCAGTTCTGGGCCCCTCACCACAAGAAGGATGTTGAGGCTCTGGAGCGAGTCCAGAGAAGAGCAACAAAGCTGGGGAAGGGGCTGGAGAACAGGCCTTATGAGGAACAGCTGAGAGAGCTGGGGTTGTTTAGCCTGGAGAAGAGGAGGCTGAGGGGAGACCTCATTGCTCTCTATAACTACCTGAAAGGAAGTTGTAGAGAGGAGGGTGCTGGCCTCTTCTCCCAAGTGACAGGGGACAGGACAAGAGGGAACGGCCTCAAGCTCTGCCAGGGGAGATTTAGGCTGGACATTAGGAAAAATTCTTCACAGAAAGGGTCATTGGGCACTGGAACAGGCTGCCCAGGGAGGTGGTTGAGTCCCCAGCCCTGGAGGGGTTTAAAAGATGGGTAGACAAGGTGCTCAGAGGCATGGTTTAGTGTTTGATAGGTATGGTTGGACTCGACGATCCATGAGGTCTTTTCCAGCGTGGTGATTCTATGATTCTATGACAGAGCCTGATCTGACACCGAAAATACCGGCAAATAAACTCTCATTTTGGAGTTTTGAAGACTGATTTTGGAGTTTTAAAGACTCACTTTTGAATTTTAGAAAGCAAGCATCCTTTTTCAGGCCTGGGCCACAGGAGGGAGTGATCCCTGTCGATGTGCAGCGAGACAAAAATGTTACAGAATATATTTCCCTATTGCATGTGTATAAATTTTTCCAGAAATCTTATGCATCTTCTACTCCTTTCCAAGATCTCATTTTAATGTTATGAACTTCACAGCAGTCAAAACTCTTGCTAATTTGGGGCTTTGGAGCCAGTTCTGCCTGACCTTGCATTTGAGATGGGGAAACACTGCAAACAGAGGGGATTCCAGAAGAAGAGACACCTGTTCAGCAGGCATTATCATCTCCAACAAATGAACAGTATCTGGAAAAACACTGAAAGAAAACATGCTGTCAGGGAGACATTCTGTCTAACTTTCAAAAAATACAAATATTTAGCTAAAACTAAACTCTAGCTTAAATAAATAAATATTCCACTTTTTGTAACAGTAATTACTTCTTGTATCAGATCCGCAGGCTGAAAACAATATAGGTGACCCATGGATTATTTGTATCAAAACCATTTTTATATCATGCTTGTGAATGAATTAGGTATTCAGGATATGAATCCTCCACAGGTCAGAGGACCAAATGAAGTGGCAGAGCCTGATCCACAGGCTTAAAACAATATAGGTGGTCCATGGATTATTTGTATTTAAAACAATTAGATTATTTTTATACTGCAGGTACTGTATGGGAGCCTGCATCACTGCTGAAGAAAATGTGAATTTGAGGCACATGTGCTTGATTAGGCTACCTAAGAGAACATAGTAATTTAAAATACTCTTTGCAATCCATTTGTTTTTCCACAAACACAGGGCTTTCCCATTTCTGAGCAGCAGAAGGAGTAAAGAAACTGTAAGGTACCATGAAAATATTAAAAGAGACAGTTTTATAACAGAATATTCCTAAGCATACTTCACAATTTATGGAATCATAAGTTACCTCTTCACAGATGGTGATGTAAAGCTTTTCTAACGCTTGAGGGCTTATTATTCTAAGACTGCCTCATGTATATAAACCACTTTTTTAAAACAGAACATGTCATTGTGGTTGGCACTCAGGTTTTAGTTGTAAAAATGACTTCTTATTAGGACTTCTCAATATGAACTGCCTTGCAGCAAAGGAAACAATATATCACAATTATATATAAACCCCCAAGCCTATTAAACCAATTGAGTCTCTGCAAATAACCCTGCATTTGCTTACCAATAGGTTGAGCTTGAAGACTAGTCAGCTAGTCAGACTGCAGAATCCAGTCTGTGGCACGTATACATGTTGCTAACAGTATATATGTGGGGTTTTTTAATACATTTTAAAAGCAGTCTCAAATTTCTCAGGTATTTTTTGCTGCCAGGAATATTGGATAAACACTGGCAGAGCAATAGTAATGCAGATCACTGGAAACTAATGAAAAAATTATTTCAGCAGTCAGTGCAAAAGAATTTACTTTGGCTGAGGTTACTTTCTGTTTGGATACTTCTTGTTCTCACTGGAGATGATTCAACTGGAGATGGACTTGATGATCTCAAAGGTCTTTTCCAATGAAACAATTCTATGATTCTATAAATTCAATATGAACAGGCTACCAATGTCATGTCAAATGCAACAATGCATCTTCACCTGCTCATGCTTGGTGTTGTTTCCACTGAAAATTAACACAAACATTACTCCTTATTTTAATATTCTTCAGAGCAGAGCTCTGCTGGCTTTGGGGTTTGGGGGTTGTTTTGGCAAGGTAGTTCTTTATTTGGAGTGGCACATGGTTTTGCTTGAATGCGAGTTAAGGCACAGCTTGAAAGTGAGGCTGTTTTAATTAATAGAGCTTTTGGGAACTAACTTTTTTCCTTCTTACAAATTAATGAAATTGTCTAGATTAAATCAATTCAAATGGAGTGAGACAATGAGATAATGTGCTAGCCTTTCTATCTGAAAATCTCTTTGCTGTTTAGATTGATGGCACCAGGCCAGCCTCTAATGGATGTATTTGTCTACATTACAGAAGAGCTTCCTGCAGTCTGGACTTCTGCTTCAGAGAGGTTCAGGATTTGGAAGTTACATTTTTGTATCCCAGAATGAAAACATGCTAGTAGAACTATGCATAATACCTGTTTATAGTCTGCGATGTATTTTATTGTATTTACAATAACCAGATTGATATCTGTGTTTTTAGTGACTTCTTGGAAGAAATTAAGATTGAGGTGTTGGTGGCTCAGCATGGTCTCTGCTCTTGAGGGGGGGGATAAAGAGCTGTTCAAATTCATCTTTGCAGCTTCCTGATTCTAGGCTTTGTTATAGAAAGCAAGCATTCTGTGCATTGTATACCAAACAGCATACAGTGGGGCTGAAGTCCAAACTAGGTTTCTCCCAAGTTTAATCAGACCATGAGGAGGTCAGACGTGCGTGTTGTCAGTAACACGAGCCATGTATTTTCCAGACACATCATGTTTTCCTCAAATGTTTCTATCCCAATGTTAGTGTTACAACCCAGCCTTTCCTCTGTAAGTAAACGTATGCATGTTCTGCCATACAGTATCTGTGTCAGCCTATAATGAATTATTGAAACCACATAAAATACTCTCAGAAACGGTCAGTCAGAGCTCAGCCAATTTCACTTGAGTCTGCAGGTCAGCAGGACCGCAAGTTGAATTGTTTCTGTGGGAGTGTAAGCTTGAAGCAAAGAGATTGAAGGGAAGACTTAGGGGTTTATGCTGTATTGCATCTGCAATGACTGCAAGAGTCTAAATGTGGTATAAATAGTCATAAAGCTGGATTTTGCCCCAAAATATTGAAAAAAAAATTAGTTGAGTGGTCCAGCTGCTATAAATTGGGTCCCTCAATCATTTGTATGTGTACTTACAGAGAGGGAAGTCTTGCAACCAGAATCTGCATCTATTCCTGGTCTTGTTACTACTAAGTAATTTCTGAGTAATTTTCTGATCAGCTCTGACTGCATTGTTTGTTTTCTAGTGCATAATAAGATTTCTTTGTTGCATATATCTTCGGATTTAGGGCTATAATCTGTTAATCCCTAAACTGTCATCAGATAATCTGTTTAATCATAAGCAAAAGCTGATCTTCGTGGTCAGTATGCATTAGGCAAAATTGTTGAGGCGTTGCTACTACTATGCAATATAGAAACTTTCAGATTTCTCTTCTGCAGTAGTCCAAAATTAAAGTAGGATTTTGTCAGAGTTTCAACTCAGATATCTTTGTCTGGAGACAGTTGAAATGTTTCATGGAGCCTGATATTAAATTCTGGCACTGTAAAATGTCTTTCATTTTGAAGCAAGTGTCTAAAATATTGATGATGCAAGGTACTCAGTAGTGGCTTCATGATTAATTTTAAAGTATTGATAGCATAATTATCTATAAAGGCCCAAATATTGGTGTCTCAACATGCTCCAGTGTTCGCTGCCCATAGACTTGCATGACAAAACTCCAGTGATGTTCTTCAGTGTTTTGTTACAGCAGGAAGGTGTCAGTAACTCCTCGTAATTCACTTCATGGCTTCTTGGTAGGATCCTGCACTCACCAGCACAGCCCATCACCATAGCAGTTCTTTTGTCCAACTTGGTTCTCAAAGGATGCGATTTGAAGCTACAGGACTGGTTTGAGCTTATAAAGACATTGACTTACCCCCATGGCTATCCCACCCCACAGGATATTTGCATCTTTGCAACAACTAAGCCCCAGTGGATTTAGGAAGGGTCTTGTATTCAAAGACTGGCCCTTCTTGACGACTAACAATTCTTCTGTGGTTCCCAGAGAGGAGAAAGTGACCATGTACATCACCATTTGCATTATTTCACTGACAGGTGATGGCAGAGGGAGCCATCTGAATATTTCCAGTTAGAATTTCACGCTCAGGAGCTGTGCTCTGAGCCAAACTGCAATTCCAGAAAGAGTCTGTACAATGTGCTTCTTTGTAATTCTTTCTGAGTCATCAGCCCTGTAGGAACCGGCATCTGCGCTTGGATGAAGCCTTTAAGGAACTGAGCCGAAGGCACTACCGGCAACAAGCAAAGAAAATGAAGTCTGCAGTAGACCCAGGATCATCCAGAAATGTTTCTGTTGCTCATCCCTCTACTCTTGCCTCAGGCTGCTTTGGACTTGTTTGACACTCTGTGTGAAATGCTGACGTTAGCAGAGCTGTGTTTGTATTATACCTAATAATAATGGAACCTGTTCCCAATTAGATCTTGGAGTGGTGCTGTAATGCACTGTCCTTGATTCCTGCCTGACAGCTCCTTTGCAGAGTGAAGTTTTTTCCATCCATTTAGTTTCTTGGTTGTATGCTCAGAACCTGTTATTCCCAGTCTCTGGGTTTCCTGGGAATTCCCAGGTGATGTCATATTGAGCTGTTATTTGTACCTGGAGTGCCTGACTGCTGCAGTCAAACACACACAGCCTGCATTTTCTTCTCCCTCTCTGGCAGTAACGACGAGGCAGCAGAAACCTTGTTATATTTGGCATTGCGTCGAAATTTTGTTGTTCAAATGTAGAAATTTTGTGCTTGCGTTAACCAGTTCCCCTGAGCTGTTGCAAACCAATTCATCCCAGTGCTAGACCATAGCCCGCAGAGGGCAGCCTGACCTCGTGTTTCACTCCAGCGATGTGCTCAGCTGGAGTATTCAGCCATCTGCTGGCATCCTTGTCTCTCAGTGCTGTGGAATAAACAACTGAATGCTGCAGAGAATTAGCATCAGCCATAACCTTAAAGAAATTCAAAAGTGGACCAAAGCAAAAAAAAAATATCACTTCACTAAATTAAAACTTCTGATATTTTTCTTTATAGCATATTGAAAGAGAAGAATTCCATGAGAAAACGCAGCTAGGCCTGAGCTTTAAATGTCTCATATGTATGACAGATAGGTTTATTGGTAGATGTCAGCAGGCAAACAAAGAAAATATCCAAAACATATTTAACTGAATGTACTGGACAAGATTAATAGCAGAAGAAAAGTGGTTTTCCAGATCTCTTTGGGAATCATTCAAGTTTCCAGTTACTGCTACCAGGACTGTAAGACCATGCCTTTGGCTTCTTGGCTCATGTTCTTTCCCGAGTGTGTCCAGCCATTGCAGTTCCAACGAGGTTTTGTCTAAGAGGATATGTCTACACCCAGGTACGTGCCTGTGAAACTGTAAAAAAGCTGTAAATCTGCTAGGTTTGGGACTAGGGGTGGCTATCTTGACTTCATATGCAAGGAACAAGGCACTCTGTTCCTGAAAAAGAGCCAGTACTTTGTGTCTCTCAAATCAGGTTGTGTCTGCCAGCTAATTAAGGAATGATTTTGATATGCTCTGAAGGGAGGCTTGTCCGCTTCTGTAATTCTCAGCCAGAGGGCCCTGCAATACAGTGTTCAGAATAGAAAACAACCATAAAGAAAACCGTGCTTGAGGAATTAAGACAGCCTCTGCGATGTGGGAATGCCAGGAGTACAGGAAGAAACTCAAGTATCTCTTATGATCAGATATCAAACTACTCGCTGATGTACTTTCACATTGATTTAAATAATTTGTCCCCAAACCTTCTACCCCACATAAGCATGTCTGTTCACAGCAGGATGCATACTCTCCTCAGAGTTTGACTCACTGTCATTGCAACTACAGGTGAATTTTTGCTTCTGATTGACTTTCTCCATGTCTAGGAGTGCCAAGAGATTTTTTACGCAGGTTTATTCAGAATATTCTCTGCTCTTCTTGCCATGTTATTCATAAACACCTTTGCTAATGTGAACTGTGACCAAGGAAATATTTGTCATGTTTTACATTGACAGAATTGTGTAAAAGTTTCTCTGTGTAAAAATGCTTGCACATTTAAGCAACTCTGATTGCATAACTTAATTTGGTTTGGCCACATCAAATTCTTTAGCGTAAAGGGTAAAGTAGGGCACACAGTGAGATAATGTCCTGACTTGATGCAGATCAAAAAACTCGTCAGAGATACAGGTTCTCTTCTTTGCTCTCACACAGATTTTCTCTGTGACCTTGGACAACACACTTAGCTCCTCAAGGGCATTTAAGCATCTGAAAATACCACTAGGGAATTTGAAACCTGGTGCTTGCTGGAATATGTTAATGTTTGACTGTCTCTATAAAGTCCCAGGGTACTTGTTTGCATCTCCTACATCCCAAATACCTTTAAAAAAAGGTTGACTTTTGTGGATCTTTTTCCACTATCTGAGTTAGAAGCCTAGGCTGTCTGTACAGTCAATAGGAAAATGTAGGAGGTAGGATCCTGCTTCCCAGTTGACTAATTCAGATGCCTCAGGTAGGTGCCTGAAATAAAACAATGTCAATCACTGTTCCTTAATGGACTTCTAAAGTAGTCAGGAAATGGCTCAGTCAATCAAACTTATCTTTTCCCTCTAATGGTTCTTCCTCACCCCTTCCTGTCTGTGCAGTTCTGCACTTGCCTTCTGTCAGCTATGTTTATCATAGAATCATAGAATGGTTTGTGTTGGGAGGGACCTTAAAGCCCATTCATTTCCAACCCCCCTGCCATGGGCAGGAACACCTCTCACTGGATCAGTTTGCTCCAAGCCCCATCCAACCTGGCCTTGAACACCTCCAGGGATGGGGCAGCCAAAACTTCTCTGGGCAACCTATGCCAGGGCCTCCCCACCATCACAGGAAGAAATTTCTTTCTAATGTCTCATCTAACTCTCTCCTCTTTCAGCTGAAAATCATTCCTCCCTGATAAAGAGCCCCTCCCCAGCTTTTCTGTAGCCCGTTTAAGTACTGAAAGGCTGTTATAAGGTCTCCCTAGAGCCTACTTCATGCTGAACAACCCAAACTCTCTCAACCTTTCTTCATATGGGAGGTGCTACCAGTCTGAGCCTTTGGTTTCTTTCTCTGTTCTTCTGTAGCCTTATCTGGCAGGAAGCTAACCCAGTGCAAGAAAGTGAGCAATTGTTTGCTAATTAATGAGCTAAAGTATTTCCTTGGGAGAGAGACTAGATATGACGGTGCCACAGTGAGAGGAGCAGGAGCAGAGGGGTTGGAGTCAGTAATAGAAGAGGAGATGCCCAGGAGAGTACGTGACCACCCCTTCTAGAAGCAGCAGTGAACTCTTGGATTTGCTTGTCCATCTTATCTGATTCAACTTCTCTTATCTAAGTACCTCAGGTCTTCCTCTGTGAAACAGTAATAATGGTGTCTCACTTCTGTGTTCCTCTATTTTCCACCCTCTTCATCTCCCTTCCACAGTACCTGGATATTGATTCAGCTGCATGCATGCAGATTGCCTGACTAATAGATGTGGCTAATGAAGACAAGCCCTCCAGAACTGGTAACTGTTGAGTTCCCTCTGTGGATTTTCTCCTTCATTTTCATTTCTTTTACTCTAATATTTGTGCTAATTTCTACAAAATTTGTAGGGATGTAGAAGTCTTGCTGAATTATACCTATTAGTCAACTTGAATTGAAATTTTCTGTATCTAAATCTGAAGATTCTTGGAGGGGACTCGACGAACAGACAGAAAAATAAAACTCTATCAGCCTTAATTCCTCCAGAAACTCAGCTAAAATGCTCTTTTTAATAAATAACTGCTGCATCTGATCCATTTTGGCATTCAGTAACGTCTGCGTTGTCTGCCTTGGAGAGTTTACACAGTAAACGGAATAAACTGTGTCTATAGAAACCCAAGTTACAAATGCCTTTCCCTTCCTACTTCCTATCAGTATAAAGAAAGGAAGTTCTTACTTAAAAAGCTAATTTCTGCTTGTTCCTGAACCTTCTTTTTAAAGCCGTCTATTAAGTATCACACAGGAGAACCCTCGATAGTGCTAGTTAGAAACTCTCTGAAGGAAATGCATAGGAAATTTCTCAATTAAAACCACAAAATGATGTCATACTACATTGACTGAGGAAAACCTCTGCTCTTTTGGACAAGAAGGAGAACATGAGTTCTTTGCACATGGAAAACTTTACTCATTTCAGGGATATAAACAGTTTTCCAGTGGATGTCAGACTGCCAATTAATAATGCCACAGGAGTTGGGAAGGAGAAGAAGTTGAGATTTATTTCATTGCTGCTTCAGGATTCAGGAACATTTGCAATGGACAAGAAGACATAATGACATAGTGAGTACATGAATGACAAAATGGGGCCTTGAGCAACCTGATCCAGTAGGAGGTGTCCCTGCCCATGGCAGTGGGGATCGAACTGGATGATCTTTGGGGTCCCTTCCAATCCAAACCATTCCATGATTCTGCAACTGAAGTGTGGGAACACACTGGGGTAATCCATAGCAAAGAGAACTGAATATGATTAAAAGTCATTGATGTGTGCAAGCATGAATACCACATCAGATGTGCTGATTCATTTTTTCTATGTGTATCACCCGATGAGAAGGCTGATGCGTGTGCTGCTTCCAATACTTTTGTACACACACGTGCTCCGTGATGCGTTGTGGATGGTGAGCGACACACGATAGAGCAGATACCCTGGCTTGGCTGCACTTCCAAACAGAGGTGGGAACGTATGATATGTCTGTTACTAGCATCTATTTCTGCTCTGTGGATGCAATTATTTTTCCCCCGTCATATCTGAAGATTTTGGCAATTGGTTTTTGTTTTTTTTTGATGGAAAAGCTGTGTAGGCTTCTCACTGGTGTGAAGATGCATTGTGTATGGCAGAGCATAGTGGAGGAGGGTGATTCAGTCTCTCCTGTCATTTCGCTTGCATGCTGGCTCCTCACTGAACATCACAAGACTGCTCTTTCTGTTCCTTAGTTCACAGTTGCCCATTCTCAAATTGATGAGAGCCTGCTCTCATGTTTTAATTTCACTATTCTGATGTGGTCTTCTAACCTGCAATTCCTGACAAACTAGATTGCTGTTTTGCTTAACTCTCTCCGGCATCTAATAAACTGATGGCACAAGGGTTTTCTCTGTAGTGTGGCTGGGGAGGATTTGGCTGTATTAGATTGGAGGGGAGGGGTGTCCCCTCGATACTGATCTGGTTCCTCAGCACTTTGCAGCTGGTGCTGGCTGCTTTTATTGAGGTGCAGGGAAGAAGCTGAGTCCTTTTTTCTGTATGTTAATGCCACAATTGTTTTGCAGGCAACGTTGTATTTTTTATGTTTAAATACTATTTACATACAGATCTGCAGGTATAGAGTTGCTGTGCTTGGCTGCTGTTGGGCAGGTGGATTTCAGCTTGTGGCACAGACTTCAGAATCAAACAATTATAGAATTGTTTGGTTGGAAAAGACCTTTGAGATCATCGAGTTCAACCATACCAGTCCACCACTAAACCATAATGGAATCATAGAATCGTTTGGTTGGAAAATGTTAGATCAACCATGAGCTGAATCCCTATCATAGAATCATGGAACGATTAAGGTTGGAAAAGACCTCTAGGGTGTTTAAAAGATGAGCAGATGTCATACTTGGGGACATGGTCCAGTGGTGGACTTAGCAGGGCTGGATCGATGGTTGGACTCAATGATCATAAAGGTCTTTTCCAACCAAAACCATTCTATGATTCTAAGATGGTTCAGTGCCTGACATTGGGTGTCTGAGTCTTGGTCTAAAAGCTACTGAAAACCAGAGGGGTAGATTCTCACCCACACTGTGCAGATCATGACTGGGGGAGTGCGTTGGCTGTAAGAGTTCAGTAACGATCAATACTTTGACATTTCATACTCATGGGTTAGGATTTAAAAAACCGGTAGATGAGGAGCTTAGCAATATGATGTGTTCTGGCACACTAGTACCAACCAGTTCATCCTACCCAGGCAGTGATGACCACTGTGTTCTGACACAACAGTATCAACCAGTTTGTGTTCTGGCATACCAGTACTGACCATTCTACTCAGGCAGCGATGACCACCATGTTCTGACACACCAGTACTGACCAGTTCATCCCTCCCAGGCAGCAATGACCACCATGTTCTGACACACCAGTACCAACCAGTTCACCCTTCTCAAGCAGCGATGACCACCATGTTCTGACACACAGGTACCAAGCAGTTTGTGTTCTGGCACACCAGTACCAATCAGTTCATCCTACCCAGGCAGCGATGCCCACCATGTCCTTACACACCAATAGCAACCAGTTCATCCCTCTCAGGCAGGGATGACCACCATGTTTTGACACATCAGTACCAATCAGTTCATCTTACCCAGGCAGCATTGACCACCGTGTTTTTACACACCAATACTGACCAGTTAGCTTTTTGATGCACCGTTGCTGACCAGTTCATCCTACCCAGACAGTGATGCCCACCGTGTTCTTCCACACCAGTACCAACCAGTCTGCATTGTGACACACCAGTACCAACCGGTTCACCCTTCTCAAGCAGCGATGACCACCGTGTTCTGATACACCGGTACCAACCAGTTCACCCTTCTCAAGCAGCGATGACCACCATGTTCTGACACACCAGTACTGACCAGTTCACATTCTGACACACTAGTACTGACCAGTTCATCCCTCCCAAGCAGCGATGACCACCGTGTTCTGACACACCAGTACTGGCCAGTTATCTTTTTGACACACCAGTACTGACCAGTTCATCCTACCCAGGCAGTGATGCTCACTGTGTTCTTCCACACCAGTACCAACCAGTTCATCCCTCCCAGGCAGTAATGACCAACTGTCTTCCAACACACCAGTACCAACCAGTTTGTGTTCTGGCATACCAGCACCAACAGTTTATCCTTCCCAGGCAGTGATGCCCACCGTGTTCTTCCACACCAGTCCCAACCAGTTCACCCTTCCCAGGCGGGACAGGTGCGCTGGGCTCTATCTCAAAGCTCTTTCCCAACCGAGCGATTCTCCGCTTCGAGCCCCGGCGCCGCGAGGAGCAGGAGGCTCCTTTCCCATCACTTTTCCTGCCCCGCCGCTCCCGGGGCGGTGCTGTGGGGGTGCCAGGTTGCCGGTGGGGACACCGGGGTGCGGGTGGGGACACGGGGGTGCGGGTGGCTGCCCCTTTCCCCGCCCCCCGGCCCCGCCCCGCGCCGCGGCGGGCAGGGAGCGCGGCGGCGCCGCGGATCCGCCCGCTTCTCCCCCCGCTTCTCCCCCGCCCCGCACCGGTGCGGGCTCCGAGCCGCTCGCCATGGCTGCTAGAGGTGGGTTTGCTCCTCCAACGCCTTGACCTTGCCCGCTTCGCCTCCCTGCGGCGCCCCGCTCGCCGCGCTGGGGCGGGGGATGCGCCGCCGGTCGCGGAGCGGGGAGGGGAGGCGAGAAGATTTGTCTCCTCGGGGAGGTTTCTCCCCTCGGGGAGGCTTCTCTCCTCGAGGTCTCTCTCCTGGAGGAGGTAGCGTTTGGCAGCTCGGCCGTGGCACGGGGCTTGGCAGCGCCGAGCATCCTCCGGGAGCCGCACCTGCGGGCAGAGGAGCGGGGACCGCGCGGCGCCGCCTCCCGGGGCTCGGGGAGCGGGAGGGGGGTCTGCGGGGAGAGGGGAGCGGGACGGGGAGCAGCCTGGGGTGATCCCTGGTGCTTGGGGGGGATGGGCTGCTCCGGACTGGTGCGTCAGAACGCGAACTGGTCGGTACTGGTGTGTCAGAACGCGGTGGTTATCACTGCTCGGGAAGATGAGCTGGTGGGTACTGGTGTGTCAGAACAAGGTAGTTATCGCTGCTTAGCAAAGATTGGTCGGTACTGGTGTGTCAGAACACACCGGTTATCACTGCTTGGGAAGATGAACTGGTCGGTACTGGTGTGTCAACGTGGTGGTTATCACTGCTTGGCAAAGATTGACTGGTTTGTACTGGTGTGTCCGAACACTGTGATCATTGCTGCTTGGGAAGGGTGAACTGGTTGGTACTGGTGTGTCAGGACACACTGGTCATCGCTGCTTGGGAAGGATGAATTGGTTGTTACTGGTGTGTCGTAAGTCCTGGTTATCATGCCTTGCAAAGGATGAATTGGTTGGTGCTGGTGTGTCTGCTGAGCGCTTCTGTCGTCGGTGCTACTGTTGGGGTGTGGTGATGCATCGCACCGTCAGGTTATACCTCTGGTGGGCGTTTGCATCTGCCTTGGAATTAGCATTGTGGAGTTCTACTTAAAATTTGCATTTGTCTTAATAATGACCTAAACATGAACAGCCTTTGTCCTTTGCATGTGTTTGTCGAAGCTGACAATGCATTTGGGAATTCTGGGCTGGAGATGAACAGATCCACCCTCACTGACTGCAGATTCTGCCTTGTCCCAAACTTCTGCAGCTGATTTGAGAAACTGGTGCAGGTGTGGCACAAGGGCTTTTAGGGTTCTTACTACAGCAAGAACCAATTAAAGGGTTGGAGGCATAAAGTTAAGCATTTTTTGAATGTTGTCTTAACAAAAGCAGAAATACTTGTAAGCGTCTCCTGGCAGAGAGAAAATTACCTGCACAGCAGTGACAAGCAAAACCACTCCCAGACTATCTCTGCATTGAAAAAATACTTTGTAAAAATGACATATTACAAATTAACAAAGCCCTAAATGCAGGGATACATGTTATTTGTTCATCCCTTTATTTCTCTGTATCTTCACTTATTAAATAGGGCTCAGCATGGACCAGCTCTTTCATTTGCTTGGATGCACACGGAAGGGATCGTGTGACTGCTGAGAGCTTGTCAGCAGTTTGTGGTTAGGACCATATTCCTTAAGCATCACACCCATTTTAGGTATAAATAATAAATGGTGTTAGAACAGCATAATTCTTTGTGGCACAGTGGAGTTCTTGCTTTAGGAAGAAATAGAGCGTATCAGTCTCCAAAGAATCCATTTCTGGAAGAACACTGAGTATAGTAACATCAGTGCTGTGCCTTAGTACTTGTGGGGAAAACCCAGCAGAGCTTCATAATGTGAATTAGACTTGTTGCCTTCAAAGGGTACCTGGATTTGAGGAAGTGACAGAAAAATGTTGCAATTTCAGCCTTGCAGATGATTCCCCAAACCTGAACTGTACAGAATGGGATGCCCAGGGAATGCTTCCCACTGGCCATATTCCCTTTTCCTCCCCTTGCTGTCCCTCTTTCCTTTTCATCTGCGCAACACATGATGTTTGATGCCTGCTTGATTCTGCTGGAGAGCTGCCTGGAGAAGACGGGCGAATTCTTTCTCAGCCTCTCCCATGCCATCTTATTTTTTCAGAGTAATTAACTGAAAAGAGAGAGAGAGAGCACATCCAGAGGACTTTAGGGAAATGGATGAGATTCATAAAAGAGATTAAATTTTATCAATATCTGCTTTTCAATTTTTAACAGATGGACTTAGTTAGAAAATAAGTGTGTCTGTATGAGCAGATAGAGTTATTCAGTACTGACCAAAGGATATTTGTGTATAAAGCAGGAGAGACCAGTGGCATTATAAACCATTTTAAGCAATACTGCTGTTAAGATCTTACATATGAAGTTAGTTTTACACACTTATGTGGTATAGTGGGTCTTAACGAGGTTACTCCTGAGAATGTAGCTTGAATAAGAAGTAAGTTTTTAAGGGATCTGGGCTTTGTTCAAATGTCAGATAGGGACCTTTTGCTTCGTGAAGCCAGACTACTGCATGCATATGCAGTCTCATTACAACCACTGTATCATTAAGGTCTGCATGCTCAGCAAATATTGACTGTTAATAATTCATGTTGTGCTTGCTGTCCAAAAGGTGATCATTATTATTCTGAGCGCATCAGACACTTAGAGTTGCCAGCTTGTTGATTACATACCAAGCATAACAGGAATAGCAAGAGAGTTAAATATTCACCTGTGCCATTTTTATTACTAAACTGCAGAAGATACTCAAAGTAAAAACTATAAAGGTATTATCAGTGTTCAATCTGTGCAGCTCTCTATTAATCTCTTTTGCTCCAGGAGGCAGCATGGTCTTGTGAACTGACTGCAACAGATGACAAGCTCCTGAAATCTGTACTTTTGGAACATTCCTTTTAACTCTTCCACTCTAGCTCCCTGTTTTTATTTAACCAAAACTACATATATAGTCAATAACATTGTAAATAAATACATTGAGTGTAACTAATAATACAAATCAATGTAATTTTGCAGTGAATGGAACTTGGCATCAAGAGTTCTATGCTTGTTCAATGGAAATGATGGTAGCTAACTTTTTCCAAGGGCTTGGTGAGAGAACTAGTGGTTCACTCATGCTCGAAGATGAGTTTCCTGATATTTTCCTTTGTTTTCCTCCACCCTTCCTCCACACCTGTACCCGAGCTCATGCTCTTATGGAAGTGTAAGGTCTCCAACATTCTCCTGCTGCTTTCCTCATAGCCCGGCTCTAGCTGATGATTTGACCAGCACAGGCAAGTATTCCCAGAAGTTTGAACAACTAATCACTTTGGAAATCTGGTGATTGAACTGCGAGCTGAAACGAACTTTGAAAATCCCTTTTCACTTCCCTGTCAAGCTGGAGCCCTTCCCAGGGTGCTCTCACGACCTGCTCTGCAGCCTGTCGGAATCAGTGGAGAGCGGTTGTTGACGTCAGTCAGGCTTTTCAATCTTGCAATTTGCAAAAGGCTTCATATTCTCCTTTCAGCTCTTATTAAGTAGTTGCTATTAGGACTCATACATGACTGGATTCGGGTGTTGGAGTAAGCCTTATAGATTGCTGCTTACCTAAGGGCTTGTTTGCAAAGAGCTATAAATTCTCTGGATGAAAGACATTTTTCTAAAGCCAAGTATAACTGTGACCTACTTGTGCATGTTATCTCAAACTGCTTAAAAACTGTCAAAACTACTTGTTATCATGAAGGTCTAAGTTAATGGAAAAATCGCTATTTTTACCTATTTTAATCTTCAGTTATGCTAGAGCAAACAGGCACGAGTGGTAGTGTTTGGTGTGCTCAAATATGATGATCTTGGTGATTTTTTATTCTAAATGTTGAAAGAATTAGCATGAATCATAGAATAGTTTGGGATGGAAGGGACCTTAAAGATCATCCAGTTCCAACCCCCCTGTGATGGGTAGGGACGCGTCTCGCTGGACCAGGCTGCCCAAGGCTCCATCCAAACTGGCCTTGAACATCGCCAGGGATGGGGCAGCCACAACTTCCACAGCATGAGCTGTATCTAGTCGAGGAAGGCAAAGGCATTTAAAATAGAAGGTTTGTTGATAATGGTGTCTTTTCAGCCTTTTTTTGTGCCAAAACAAAAATCACTGAATTTTGACAGAAGCCAGTGTTGAAGGAATATTATTGCTGTCTATTACTGACAGGTTGTTGTGTGCCACTCTGATGCTGCAAGTGTGGATGTTGTAGAGGAGGTAATTGCATTTTTTAGCCAACTGACTAGTCAAAGTAGTAGGGTTGTTTAGCTTAAGAATTTATTTTATTTTATACTAACAAAAGATGATAAACTTCAGCGCATTATGTTCTGCTCTGGTAACAGTTCTTTCTTCAGCTGCACTGTGCACATTGCTTGATTGATCTGTCTGACAGATGTGAACTTCTGTATGAGGAAATCCCCGATAAGGACAGGCTGAGAGAGTTGGGGTTGTTCAGCCTGTTGAAGAGAAGGCTCTGAGGGGACCTTAGAGCAGCTTCCAGTACTGAAAAGGGCTTCAGGAAAGGTGAGGAGGGGCTCTGGATCAAGGAGTGCAGGGACTGGGTGAGGGGGAACGGTTTGAAGCTGAAGGAGGGGTGATTTAGGTTAGATATTAGGAAGAATTTTTTTTCTTTGAGTATAGGGAGGCCCTGGCACAAGTTGCCCAGAGAAGTCGTGGCTGCTCTGTCCCTGGAAGTGTTCAAGGCCGGGTTGGATGGGGCTTGGAGCAACCTGAACCAGTGGGAGGTGTCCCTGCCCATGGCAGTGGAGATTGCAACTGCACAATTTTTAAGGTTTTTTCTGACCCAAACCATTCTATGATTTTTCAATGAGAAATTCACATACTGCATCTTGAGCTCCTATGTATTCTACCAATAACCTTAGTTTTAGTTTTCCAGATCTTCTTTTCTCCACAAATAGCTGTAGACATGGCTGCAGCAGTGGTTTTGATTGAGAACTATGCTGACTGGTTTAAAAACTAACTGCTGGGAGCTTCTGGTCAATGTTTTATTA
Organism: Phaenicophaeus curvirostris; assembly: GCF_032191515.1. Taxonomy (NCBI): domain Eukaryota; kingdom Metazoa; phylum Chordata; class Aves; order Cuculiformes; family Cuculidae; genus Phaenicophaeus; species Phaenicophaeus curvirostris. The sequence continues at coordinate 8,403,970 of NC_091400.1, read as the reverse complement.
TGGTCTGTGATTTTCGCAGTAATATAGCCCATATATTAAGGCTGTGGCAATATTTTCTGCCATATCCTTTCTGAAATCTGTTTCTGTGGATTTCTTTTTGTTGTTAGAGGCACATCTTTCAGGCATATAATACTTTGTGATATGACAAGTACGTGGCTATTGCTGAACATGCTTGGACTGAGCAACCTGGAGAGTGGGGCAGTGCGAGCTGGCTGGACAGTTCCTTAATTTTAGAAGTAGAAAATTTTAGCACGCTTAGAGTAAATCACTGTAGTTTCAAATGCTTCCATTCCTAGCGATACCAAGGAAAAAGGTAGAAATAATGCTCCACAGCTCAAAGGAGCAGGTTCTTGGCAGGGTTGGGTGATCTGCAGCAGTACCTGAGAGAGAGCGGTGTGTGCAGTCATGCCGACACAGCTGTTTTCCACTTTGAATCCCTATGCAGTGCAGAATTTGGAACTGGCTCTCAAGGTTTTTCTCTCCAGCTTTTGTCCTGAATTTCTTCTGTACTGATTTCATGCTGTTATTTAATCCTATGTCTACTTTCTCTTTAGTTCTTCCAAACATAAATAATGACTTTTTTTTTTTTCTCCAGTTACTCATTTTAGGTCTTGATCTTCAGTTTTGTGTTTTAAATATCTTGGGATCAGCACCTGGATTGTCACTGCAAGCTGTACTTGTCTGTACAGGAGAATCAGTAGCTGCGGCTGAATCTTTAGGCTTGGTACAGCTTTTGTTTTAATGGGGAAAAAGGATATTTTACTGAAGAACCTGACTTAAACAGTAGCATCTCTTTTAAGCTTCTGCTTTTTAAGTTTTTCCTCTCTCTCATCTTTCTTCCCTCTCCCTTCAACAAAGCTTAGTCTGTGCTGTTTAACTTCTGTGATTAATGAAAATTAGTCCTGAATGCATGGAAAAAGTTACATGGACTAATGGCAACAATAAGAGGAAACCAGGAGGGACAGTGAGGTAGAATCTATTTTAGATGCATGGCTTTGAAAGGAATTGCACCGAAGGAAAATAAGCATCAGCTTATGGATGGAAAAGCCAGCAAAATTGCTTTTAGTGAAGAATACTAGAACCTCATGTGTTTTGCAGTCTCTGAAAACAATCTTTTGAGGATTTCTTTTTTATTGTCTGTTGTTGTTTCCTTTAATAGGTTTGAACTGAATACTTTGAATTTATTTTGAATCTAATCTGTTAGTAAAATGAAACCCACACATGGTTGGTACATGTGACTGATGTAGCATTTCTTAGTTTTGCAGTGTAAATGCAGAAACACACAGTGGAAAGCAGACTTTGGTCTGCATGTTCTGAGACCAGCAAGTAGACCTTCATATTTTTATCATATATTGCTTAGGCTACAATGTCTTTATTAAAACCCAAAGAAAACTCCTAGACATTATACAGTAATAGGAGAAAAAACATCTGTGAGACACATGTTATTTTATACACTCAGGTCTTATTGTGGCATATCTGGACTTCAGTAAAGCCTTTCTGGACTTCAGCAAAGCCTTTGACACAGTTTCTCACAGCATTCTGCTTGAGAAACTGTCAGCCTCTGACCTGGACAGGCGCACACTCTCCTGGGTGGAAAACTGGTTGCATGGCCGGGCCCAGAGAGTGGTGGGAAATGGTGTGAAATCCAGCTGGAGGCCAGTGACAAGTGGGGTTCCCCAGGGCTCAGTGCTGGGTCCAGCCCTGTTCAATGTCTTTATCAATGACCTGGATGAAGGCATCGAGTGCCCCCTTAGCAAGTTTGCAGACAACACTAAGCTGGGTGGAAGTGTTGATCTGCTGGAGGGTAGGGAGGCTCTGCAAAGGGATCTGGACAGGCTGGACCACTGGGCAGAGTCCAATGGCATGAGGGTTAACAAGGCCAAATGCCAGGTCCTGCACTTGGGGCACAACAACCCTGTGCAGTGCTACAGACTAGGAGAAGTCTGTCTAGAAAGCTGCCTGGAGGAGAGGGACCTGGGGGTGTTGGTTGAGAACCGACTGAACATGAGCCAGCAGTGGCCCAGGTGGCCAAGAAGGCCAATGGCATCTTGGCTTGTATCAGAAACGGCGTGACCAGCAGGTCCAGGGAGGTTATTCTCCCTCTGGACTCGGCACTGGTGAGACCGCTCCTCGAATCCTGTGTTCAGTTCTGGGCCCCTCACCACAAGAAGGATGTTGAGGCTCTGGAGTGAGTCCAGAGAAGAGCAACAAAGCTGGTGAAGGGGCTGGAGACCTTATGAGTCTTATGAGGAGCGGCTGAGAGAGCTGGGGTTGTTTAGCCTGGAGAAGAGGAGGCTGAGGGGAGACCTCATTGCTCTCTGTAACTACCTGAAAGGATGTTGTAGAGAGGAGGGTGCTGGCCTCTTCTCCCAAGTGACAGGGGACAGGACGAGAGGGAACGGCCTCAAGCTCCGCCAGGGGAGGTTTAGGCTGGACATTAGGAAAAAATTCTTCACAGAAAAGGTCACTGGGCACTGGAACAGGCTGCCCAGGGAGGTGGTGGATTCACCTTCCGTGGAGGTGCTTAAGGCACGGGTGGATGAGGTGCTGAGGGGCATGGTTTAGTATTTGATAGGAGTGGTTGGACTCGATGATCCGGTGGGTCTCTTCCAACCTGGTTATTCTATGATTCTATATTTTCAGAAGGAACTTAATTTTTAAAAGGTCAAACTCAAATAAGAGCCCCAATCTGTAAACATCATTGAGCATTACCTTTGGTATGTTTACCGGTCCCATATGTTAAGTAGGGAAATCCTTACTTGGTAAATGAGGTTGGACTAGACAGGCTTCAGCAAGGCACACCTGTGATGGAGAAGTCTAATGTTCTTCTCCCATTTGTGAGCCAGAATTAGGGCTTTGGTGAGTCATACAATTGTAAAGTTAGAAAAGACCTCTACGCTTATCCAGTCCAACCGTCAGCCCAACACCACCGTATCTATTAAACCATTTCCTGAAGTGCCACAGCTATAAATTTTTTGAACACCTCCAGGGATGGAAACTCCACCACTGCCCTGGACAGCCTTTTCCAATGCTTTATCACTCTTCCAGTAAAGATATTTTTCCTAGTACCCAATCTAAACCTCCCTGGCACAACTTGAGGCCATTTCCTCTCATCTTATCACTTGTTACCTGGGAGAAGAGACCAACGCCCACCTTACTACAACCTCCTTTCAGCAAGCTGTAGAGGATGATAAGGTCTCCCCTAAGCTTCCTCTTCTCCAGGCTACAGAGCCCCAATCTGTTTCTTCCATCTAAACTATGAAAGATGGATGCATCCACAATGCAGTGCCCACTGTTTACATGCACACATTGGAGTTAGGCTTAAACTCAGTGTGTTGCCGATTGTGTAGGACTTTAGTGAAAGCTGAATATGAGCTACCTGAGTACAGGCCCAAATTCTGGTGTGGATTTTGCAGCCTGTGTTGACTTCTGTGCTGTTGCGAACAGTTTGTTGTGGCCAGTTTCAAAACACTCAGTTGTGGTGATGCCTGTGCTGTAATTAGGTGGCCTTGAAGTTGCTTCCCTATGGCTAGAAAAGATTGCATGCACTTCATGTTTGTTGAAAAGTATTAATCTATTCATCTGAGTTCCACATTTTGAAGTGGAAGGAGGGTCTGTTGTCATCACTGTAAGAAAGACTGGTGTGTCAAAAGGTATGATGAGCCAAAGTGTATTATGGCAGCAGTATGTTCTCTGCCTTCAGAGTTGGTGCTGGGGTTTTCCAGCTGTGTTGGTAGGATTACTGGGACAGCTACCCAGGAGAGATGCCTGCGGTTATGGCTGAGGGACGTTCTGAATGAAAGCATGAAGAAGGAAACACCCAGAAGACAGTGTTCTCAAAGGTGAAGCAAAAGGTTCCTTCCCCTTGCTGTGGTACATTTGTGGTTTCCACTTACAGAGGGGTGAAAGAAAAACATCCAAGTCAGTCAGCAGATAGACGGTGAGGTTCTGAAGCCCTTCGACCTGTGCTTAGCTCTTTTTGGAGCAAGCTGAAAAATGTGGTACATGTTGCTGTTTGTTGATGGAGCCAACAACGTCGTTTTCTTTTTCATGGACGGAGACGTTTTCTTGGTAACTCATTGGCATGGTGCTTAGTAGTGATCCTTTTGGAGACAAGTCAGGGGCGTGAGTGGTCTTATCACAGAGGACTTTCTGAGGACATTGTGATAAGGAGTTTTGGTTTACTGCTGCTTTACTAATAAAAATGGTGTATTCTGTTTCTGGAACTGCATAAACAGATCATGTATTGTTAGAGGTGGACACATTTTAATCCAAAGTGCGTAGCGCTGACAGTTTTTGTAATATTTTTTAGTACTTTTCATTCCCTTTGCTCTTCCTGGAACCTCAACTTAGTTGTTGCTAATGTGCTCTCATTTTGATTACTGTTTCCTCCAATGTAAGTCCTGGATGAATAAGGACTATGGGATTTCATTCAGTGAAAGGATTCTGCTTTAATTCCTGTTATAAACCTCATTTTGTTTCTGTTGCATCACACACACACGAGGCATCTTTGATCAAGAGAGAAGTCAGCAAAACTACTGTTCAAATTACAGTTTCCTTTTAACTAGGGATGAAAGCTTTCAGTTTATTTTTGGCATTAGAAGGTCTGGGATACAACCAGGTTAGATGAGAGCTGAAACCTAGTTAATGATAAGGAACATAGCTAAGAGAGTATAATAACAGCTCTGAAAAAAATATTCCAGCTTTAACTCTCTGGGACCCTACACTTCCAGAAAATGCACAACAGTTTATGCCGATGTCCTGGCTTTCTCTGGTGTCCTAGGTTGCCACTTCTGTTAATCAATGTGGAATAGTTGGCTTCAAGGTGTAAAGTGAAACATATCCTGGGCTGCATCAGAAGAAGTTTAACTAGCAGGGGGAAAGAGAGGATTCTGCCCACGCTGGTGAGACCTCACCTGGAGTCCTGCGTTCGGTTCAGCAGTCCTCAGCACAGGAAGGACGTGGAGCATTTACAGTGAGTCCAGAGGAGTCTAGAAGATGATCCTCCCACATGGGAACAAGCTGAAAGAGTGCAGTTTGTTCAGCCTGGAGAAGAGAAGGCTCTGAGAAGACCTTAGAGCAGCTTCCAGTACTGAAAGGGGGCCTACAGGAAAGCTGAGGAGGGGCTCTTTGTCAGGGAGTGCTGGGACAGGATGAGGGGAGATGATTTTAAGCTGAAAGAGGGGAGATTTAGATTAGATATCGTAAAGAATGTCTTCCTATGCGGGTGGTGAGGCACTGGCACAGGTTGCCCTGAGAAGCTGTGAATGCCCCATCCCTGGAGGTGTTCAAGGCCAGGTTGGATGGGGCCTTGAGCAACCTGACAAGGGGAGTGGAACTGGATGAGCTTTGAGGTCCCTTCCATCCCAAACCATTCTATGATTCTATGAATTATTTTCACAGATTTAGGGTGTGAAGGAAGTGTTGGATTTAGGACTTGCTGTTTCACTGAAGATAATAGTAAATGCCTTGTTCAGTGGAGCAGGAATATGGCTGAGCCTATGGTCAACAGGCAATGTGGAAATCCAATGAAAACTGAAAAGCGGAACCCACCTTTTCCTTGAATGAAAGCACACCTGAGTGAACACAAATCCAAACACCATTAAAATTAGATTTAGTTGCTAAAGGAGTTGGGCTGTTACCCATGAAATAATATTTTATGCTAATTAATATAAGTCGACATAATGTAAGTATCCTAATTTTCTCTGCAGAGTACTTCCTTTATTCAAGTCAGAAGGGTGTGTACATGGATGAACAGCCTGTACTAAGGTGTGTATGAGTGTCTCTGCTCCACAAAAATAAATGCCTTGCAGATGTCTTGATTGGTTTATAATGAGCAGAGCTGTAAGACCTATTACCCTTCTCTGGCTTGTGCGCAGTTTCATTTTTTTAATTTGTTTCACCATGAATATCCTCTGCATGTGGATGTAGAAAAACAAGACAGGATTTGAATGTTCCTATGGCCTTCTGCTGCTGTTGTGTGATTTTCTCTTTTATCATCTAGTAAGCCAATAAAACAGTTAAATGATAATCAGACAACCCACTAAAAACTTGTGGCACATGTAAATAAGAACAAAAATTATTGCAAGAAGGCAATATCGTTATATAATAATGTGGTTATCCAAAACTGTTTATTCTACTTTATGAGCTGGAGATAATCCCAAAATTATCCAGTCCAGACTTTGATCTAAGAAAAAATAATAAAACTTTGATCACTGTGGAATTGGCAGCTGCTATAAAAAGCTTGTGTCGTATTTCTCTCTTAGTAACACTAGCTAAATCCAAAATAACTGATAAAAGAATTTGGTGATTGCAGCTTAGGGATGCTTTCTAACTTGACCTGAAGTAATCTCTGTCCAAAAATGTCTATAAATATTTTCTTCTATTTTCTGTAACCAGTTGTTTTTATATTTGAGATGAATGACAAAAATGTTTTGTGTACTTAGATGTGCAATGCACATTTGATGTCCAGTGTTTCAGAGAAAGAGGCTCTGGTTAACTTGTTATGTTCATACATACAAGTTACGCAGGGCAAACTTCAACCTTTCCCTTCTTTTGCTGTGAGTTTTCCTGCTTGATTTAGATAAACGTAGGATCATAGAATCATTAAGGTTGGAAAAGATCTCCCAAGATCAAGTCCAACCATCAGCTCAGCACCACAGTGCCTATTAAACCACATCTACATATTTTTTGAACCCCCCCCAGGGATGGAGACACTACCATTTCCCTGGGCAGCCCCTGCCAGTGCTTCACCACTTTGTAGTAAAGAAATTTTTCCTAATATCCAATCTAAACCTTTCTTGGCACAATCTGAGGCCATAATCCACAGATCTAAAGTTTTCTTTAATAACACTGGTCCTGTGGTTTGGGCAGTAAATTCTATGAAGGTAAACATGTTCACAATTTAGGCTTGGGAGATTCTGTGACTTTTCACAATAGTCATTTCCCCCTCCTTCTCTTCTCCTCTGGTGGCAGCTTTTGTGGATACCGTTCTCGTTTTTGCCTTTCTGCAAGGCACGCAGACTGAGCAGACCAGGATGATAAGATGCACTTTATTCTTCATCTATTGTTGCCACTCTGTATTTATCAAAAGCAAAAAGACTGTGTGCCTGAAGGGGGATTAAAAATCTATTTAAAAGCTATTTATGATGCTGAAGAGGTATTTTTAGTAGAGGTTGTTGGCGCTACTGCCCAAGGGAGCGGCTGAGGGAGGGTAGGTCAGGAGGCAGCCAGCTGAAACTAATGAGTGCTCTGGCTGGAATTGCAGGGAAGGGGTAACCCCAGCAAAGGTCCCTTTGCTGGCTGTGTGATAGCAATGTGTATGTGTACACATAAACATAAAAGATTTGGAGAAAACAACTAATGAAACTATTAACACCTGTGGTCATGGCAGGCGTTTAAAAGAGGGAAGATCAATTCATGCTGTGTTCCACACAATTCCTGTTTCTGAAAGGCTATCAGTGTTACGTGGAATGTTTTTTAAGTGATACTCAGTTTTCATAGCTGAACCCTCCCTACAAATGTACAAGTCCAGAAAGATCGGTGTGTTGCTAATACAGATTATGAGTCAGTTTTCTGAGGAAGCAAGGTCGAGACTGAGCCTTGTTCTGCCCTTGTTGAATTTGCTTCCTACACTTCCCTCTGGAGACTGAGAAGTCACGAGAGCAGTGGGCGAAGGAGGCGGTGAGTAAGAGCTGGAAAGAGTGGAAGCAGGATAGACAGGCCCCTGAACACGGTAAGCAGAAAAGACATATTTAAAGCAGAGTCAGGCAGGAAAGTGTGCGTGGAAATCTTCCACGCTGGTACGGAGACAGAACTGACACAGACCAGAACTGGCCCTGAACCTGAAAAAGATGAAAGGAGATAGGAGTAGAGAGTATCTGGAGAATTACAGAAAGGAGTCTGAAGTGTTCTGATGTCAAAAATCTTCTTTTGTTTTGTTTTCTTTGGATTTTGGACACCCTGAGTAGCCCAGCAGGCAGTCTTGAGAACCGTGTGCTGGAGGAACCATCCTTACATTCGCTGCAAATATTGTGAAGGGAGGAGAGGAAAGTACTGTTTTGAAACTGCCTGAGGTAAAACTCTTCCCTGCCTAAAACCTCTGAATGCTTCACAGACTCATCTAGGAGCTGGTGCACTGCCAAATCCTGTTTTTAAGCAATTAGGTTTCTCTCCTAACTTTATGAAGTTACGCCTCTCTAGCAATATCACACAGGCGTAGGGCCTGGAAAGGGAGGGAGCAGGGAACACGTGTGTGAGCATATGACTTGTCAGGGGAAAAACATAAAATTAAATTTGGTGCTGTGTTTCTGTGTTTGCATAGCAAAGAGCTGATCTTCAGCAAGACTGAACAGCTCCAGCCACAGTGCATTTCCATCCTGCTGAGTTACACAGTCCATGTTGCTGCTTCAAAGTAGAATCTGCTGCTTTCCTTGAATACAGAGTTAATTCTTTTCTACTGATAGGCATCTTTGCACTCCAAGCTGAAGTCTCAAACAGAAGTAGAATATAAAGCGATTTCCTAAGGCAATTAGGAAACCCCATCAGCTGGGGAATGTAGAGAAACTAGAAAGCATAATGCCAACAGAAGTTCCTCTGTTAACACACTGGGAATGGATTAATTATGAGGTCAACCACGATGTCCTTTTGATTTCTGACATGTATAAAGAGCACCACAGATGCAGCCAGAACTGATCAAAAGTGTTTTCGTGAATGTAAGTAGCACTTGTATTTGCAAAACATACTTCATGAAAATAAATGTGGGCAGCAGGTCAAGGGAGGTGATTCTGCCCCTCTGCTCTGCTCTTGTGAGACCTCACCTGGAGTCCTGTATTCAGTTCCGTAGTTCTCAGCGCAGGAAGGTCATGTATCTTGTTATGGACAAGTTAGACTGAGTCCATAGAAGGCCACAAAGATGATCTGAGGGCTGGAGCACTTCCCATACAGGGACAGGCTGAGAGAGTTGGGGTTGTTCTGCCTGGAGAAGAGAAGGCTCTGGAGAGCAACTTCCAGAACTGAAAGAGGGCCTACAGGAAAGCTGGGGAGAGGCTCTTTATTGGGGAGTGCAGGGATAGGATGAGGGAGAATGGTTTTCAGCTGAAAGAGAAGATATTTAGATTAGATCTTGGGAAGAAATGGTTTCCTGGGAGAGTGGTGAGGCACTGGCACAGGTTGCCCAGAGAAGTTGTGGCTGCCCCATCCCTGGAGGTGTTCAAGGCCAGGTTGGATGGGGCTTGGAGCCCCTGATCCAGTGGGAGGTGTCCCTGCCCATGGCAGGGGGTTGGAACTGGAATGGCTTTGAGGTCCCTTCCATCCCTTCTATGATTCATTGATTCACTTAAATGAAATTGGGAAGACAGAAAGAATAACTGGAAGAGAAATTGAAGTCCACAGGAATCACTGCTGTTGCCCAAGCACTAATAATGCCATTAACAGTTCCCAACTTACCAGTTTTTGTCAGAGTATATCTTCCTTTATGCTGGCAGGAAAGCTTGGTTTACTTAGTGCATTCTCATTTCCTGATTTCTAGCAATAAACGTTATATCAAAAGTGTGGCCATTGCACCAAATAAGAATTGAAATGTCCGAGAATTTTTCAGAAGTTCTAGGATAAAAAAAGTGATGTTTTGACACCAATACTGGCAAGCCTTGGTTCATTTAAAATGCATGTTAGCGTGCCTGTGAAGAATTTCTTTCAAGTGTGCAATTGTTAGGAAAGCATCCTTTGATGTTTTTTCCCCAGTCTGTATTTCAGAAAAAAACTCATCATAGACTGAAATAGTTCTTGACTACTGTTAAGTTTCATTTTCTGCCCCACCCTCATTGATTTCTGTAATTCAAAATAACCCCGCAGGAGATCTTTAATGCAGCTTTTAATTCTGTCCAACATTATTTACTGCTCATATTTATGGGTTCTGCAAGCATGCTACTCTTAATATTAATATTTCATCTTGGAAGTGCAAATCTTTAGCATCAAATGCATTTTCCTCTAGGAACTGGAAGTTACAAGCCTTTCTAAAATGGTTATTTTCCTGATTTGTGTCTTGAAAATGTGAGGCAAGGCTGTTGGTTACACTTGAGCATGCTATTCTGCAGGGTCAGAGGGTGAGGCAGACACAGCAATTTGATCTTTCCCGAGTGCTTAAAGGAATAATCAGTGTGCATTTTATTTCGTATCTATTTCTTGCCTGAAAGCCAATTTAGAAACCTCAGTGCATATTTTACAGGCAAAGAATATATTGACAAAAAGCCTGTTTTGGTAGCAGAGCTCTTTGAAGACAAGCTTTACTTTCTTGTCTTGTGTAAACCTGGAATAACTGTCGAGGCCAGCAGAGTAATTAAAGATTTGTGCTAATAAGGGAGGTGAATTGGTCAGATTTTTGGTAATGATATGAAATAGAGGAAGACATTGAACAGAGGAATGGTTGTAGAGTTCATCCTGCCTTAAGGCAGGAAGAGGCACACAGGTTTTTCAAGTCCATTAGTATTTTGCATCTTCTAGGGTTCTCTGCTATGGGACATACAGGTTTATCCAGCTGTGTTTGGTCTGAACTCCTGTTTTGGAGACTTTCCTTAGAAAAGATTTTTTGCATGCTCATTTGTGTATGGTAACGGCACAGAAAGCCTCAACAATATATTATTGTTTAGAAATTTAGTTGATAATGAAGATAAACTTTGGCATGTGTAAGAGGGTGTGAATTGTGTATACAGTCATTCTTAAGCTATGTGAAGTTGAATGAGTATGCTCCCCATTTGAAAGTACAAAAGAAGGCATTGTAATCTTTGGGGAAGCATTCATCCTGGCAGTTACAACAGTCTAGGTAAAATCTGTATTTCATCCACAATCTGCTTTTTCTGATCTAGGACATGCTAGATAACACGCTATCCTGGAAGAAAGGTGTGAAGGTTACTTTTAGCTGTTTCTGGAGTGTTATGACTGATGTCAGATATCGGTTAGTGCAGGGAAGAGAAGTTGTATAAAACTGGAAATTGATCCTACTCTTAATGAGTTCCAGTTTTGTATATTAATCAAAATATTACTATCCCTTCTTTCCCTTTTTCCCTCTGGGCTAAACTCTGCTCTGAACCGACTAGCTCAATTGAATTCTCTTGTCATCCTGGCAGCCACAGTAGAAGACTGCTGGAAACATGAAGAACACCATAAATTGTACATGCGTGTTTATAGATGTTTTTAATCAGGTATTCATGATGGGCAGCTGCTGATCATGATTTCTGGGTTAATTGAACTACAGGTGAATACCCCTTTTTTTTTTGCCTATTGCATACTTTGCTTTCTAGTTATGCTTTATCTTCTCTAATGAAAGTGCAGTATCTGAATACAGTTGTTATTTAGTTTTAATAACTCTTTGGAATAGCTTGTGCGTCAGTGGGGGCATGGAGGTCTTACCCTTTACTCTAGAGCATGGTGTCTTTCTGTCTTGGAGGACATAAACACTGTCAGCAGGATGAAGAGAGCTGAGTTGTTGTTCAGTAGCTAGGGGCAGAGATTTATTGCATGTTTTCATGACCTTTGCATCTTTTCCTTACTTTTTACAAGGTAAATATGTTGTAAAAGTTAGCTACAAAAGTGAAAGCAGCGTGTTGCATTATGTTTTCTGATGCTATATCCATGTTGCCTCTTTGATTCCTTCTGTATCTTTTTTTTTTTTATAAGCAGAGATTTGGCACTGGCTGTTTTTCAATTTAGTTGACGTTTGGCCATCTGGAGCTGAGCAGAGCTTTAGTCACGCACGTTCGCTGTGTTAAGTGGAGCAATGTAGGATCTAGGGGCCAGATTCGACTCTAAAGTAAGCACGCTGGAATTAGCAAAATTCCATCAGGATTGGAATGGGTCTTTCAGGTGTCTGTTTGTTATGCAGTTTATTAAGAAATTTCATCTTGTTTTCACAGCTCTCAGGGATCTTGATGTGAAGATGCTTGGGATGCTTGGGGTAGATTGCTGGACAGGTAGATGGAAACCAGCCAAATAATTTCCACTACTTTACTTCTATCCAAGTTAAAACAAATAATAAGTACTTGTCTCACCATAATGCTCTTTAGGGCGCTTGAGACCTGCTAATGGCCCAGAGTTCTGCATACAGGGCCTATGCATTTAGGCTGCTTTAGGGTGCACCTTATTCCCTAGATAACTCCCCAAGCCCTGCATTGCCGTAGCTCTCTGCCCCAGCTGTTTCAGAAGGGATGGCTGCAAGAGCAGAAGAGAGTGAATATAGTGTTATTAGGTGCTGGTTTGTGTGTTGACCCCTGTATTGGGTACAGGGGATGGTATTGGATTCAGTGGACAAGTTCCCTTATATAATGGTATTTCTGATTTCTTGAAAATGAAGCTGGCAACATCCCTCTAGGCCAAAGTGTATATTCCACAAACATTATTATTGGTGAGATGTCCTTCCATGACTGTGATGTCCGGTTTCCTTCTGGGTCACATGAACAGCCCATAACTGTTTTGTATGCTTCCCATTACAAGGCCTGTGTTTCCAATCTGCTAACTTTAAAGAAGGTTGTGTTCTTCTCCCTTTTTTGTTATGAATCTGAAACATTTGATACCAAGAATGTGTTTAAAATGTGCCTCCATGTAAGGAAGAATATTACTTTCATGACCCATTCCCTGTACTTTGAAGTTGGCCTTGAGTGTTTTGTTAGGACCAGAACAAGATTGTTGTGGTTTCTTGAAGGCAGATACCAAGGCTAAGCCTGATTAGGAGACTGGAAATGTTGCCCCGTATAAGACTAGAGATTGTGCCATGTACAGAAGCATGAGCTACATTGCAGCTGCTGGAGTCCAGGTATTCAGGAATCAAAGCCTTCTGTTTCTCCTGTCTGCAGATCAGGGGTGTGATTGTAACTTGTCATACAATGACATAACATCTTCAGTTGAGGTAATTTGGGTATAGTGCAAAGGAAATCATAGTGGCTCAAGTTTTAGGAAAGGACCTGTATGTTTTGGTCAATAGGCTGAGCTGAAATCCATATCACTGACTTAACTCTTAGTTCCCAAGCTCCATATAAGTTTGGATATGGCTACTGCTGCCATAGTTATGCTTTTGATGTGGCTTTAGACATGACCCTGAGATAAATGTGGGAATTCCTCTATCCTTTTTGGTTGCATTATTGCAGATTTCTAGCCAGTATGCTGCCCAGCCTGTCACTGAGTTTTTCTCCATGTGTGACACAGCTAGACAGAATGAAACGCAGCAGGATTATAAATGGTATAGAATCACAGAGTTATAGAATGTCCTGAGTTGGAAGGAACCCATGAGGATCATGGAGCCGAACTCCTGTCCCTGCACAGAAAAACCCCAGCACTTGCACCGTGTGTCTGAGGATATTGTCTGAATGCTTCTGGAATGTCGTCAGGCTTGGCACCGTGCCTGCTTCCCTGGGGAGATGTTCCAGTGTTCCACCACCCTCTGGGTGAAGAACCTTTTCCTGATGCCCACCCTAACCCTTCCCTGGCACATCTTCCTGCCATTCCCTCAGGTCCTATGTATATGGCTACAGGTGTTATCTTTGCTTTGTAAACGTGTAGTCTGGCTAACACCTAGTGATTTCTTTCCTCTTGGACTTCAGATTCTCTGCTGGAGACAGCTGCTCACAAACAGCAGTGTTGGTCCATTTTACAATGCTTTGAGGATGAATGATTTTAATGCACAATACAGTAGAGGAACTTTGTTAAATCAATGCTCCCTCATTTGGTGGTGAAGCTATTTAATAATTAAACTGATTGCCCATAGTGGTTTCCTGCCTTTCCTGATGTCCAGAAGAGCAAGTGTAGACTTGCCACAACTGCTTCTATTCTTGTGCAGACAAGCTGGGGGCTGAGCCTAACCCCTGCCCTTTGGCGGAGTCAGGAACTGTTCCCTTTCAACAGCTCTAAACAGCTCTTCAGGCAGAAGGTAGAAGCTGATCTGCAAAATCACCTCACCTGTGTTTACAAGATTTTCAGATTTGGTATAGGAGAAATGGTTGAGAAGAGCAAATTATGGGAGATGAAGCATCACATAGCCCACGTACAGAATCAGTCAGTGAGAAAACCTGCTTACGCTTGTGTCAGTTATAGTGAAGTTCATTGTAAAGTATCTGGTTAGCAGGCATCTCCTGAGACTTACATGCACCATCATAAATTTTGTTGCTGAAAGTCCGACTGGTTGATTGTAGGTGCCTTAAAATCAGTGAATTGTGGAATGAAAACAACTTGAGACCACAGTCATTTTGACTGTGACCTCTCACCATCACAGACATCAGCTGCCACCTGTAAATTAGTCTTTGAGTGCAAAAGTCTGCCAAACAGAACTGCCTGTTGAGGACGTGGCACAAATGAGATGGCTGAAAGCTTTGTCTGGCAACATTTACTCTCATGGTCCAAGCTCAGACTAGAGTTGTGGTGTGAGGTGACCTGCATCACTAGATTTTGTGAATTTTATTTAAGAAGCATTTATTATTTAGTTCTGTCCGCTTCCTGAGTGTGAATTTGTAGTTTACTAAGCTAGCATGTAATTTAAATAGTTGGGTCTTCATAGCAAGCCATTGTTAGAGTGTTTAACAAGATTCAGAGCAGCACAATTAGGAAGTTTTGTGTCTGTGTTACACCCGACGTATTCAGAGCTGGCCCTAGGTCTGTGATGCTCCATGGTTAAGTACAGGCTAACTCAGACTTTCCTCAGTGCTGCAGCTTGTCTTGTGATGCAACGTGCAAGGTCCCAGTAGTTGGTGTGATCTACGATGGCAGCTGCAGGTCATGATACAGGAGAGGATATATAAGATGAGGCTGTTATATCCAGGGGGTTTAGAAAGCACAGATGATAGCATAACCTTGTAATGCTATGTTGTTCCTTTCCTGTCATCTAGTCCAGCGTGCCAAGCATGTCTCCCATTACCTAATCCAGAGTGGTGCTGTCTCATTTGTGCAAGAAGAACGTTAATGATATTTGAATAGGCTTAAGTAGGATTTCAGTGTCATGCAGATGTGGGCTAATCCTTTGCATGGGGTTGTAGTCAGCATTTTATGCAAACAGTAGTTAGCCTTTTTGCTTAGAGGTACAAAAATCACTAGGTTTGAATTACAAATACAAGGGGTTTTAAGCCCAGTTGGTAGCCCAGAGAACATCACAATATCTCTAACGCACTGTGCTGAAAAGATTTAACAGATATTTTCCACAGTGTTTCATAATGCAGATCGGTTTCTAGTTAGGTGTCATGTGATTATAGGGAAAAAGAAGGTGTTTTTTTCTTTCAACAGGGTAAGTTAGAAGACAAAATCAAGTTTTCCAGCTTTACTGCTTTAGAAGAAAATATCATTAGGAAAATCTCTGTGAATGTATTTTTGTCCTTAGCCACAGAGTTATGAATTGTTCAGCTTGGAGGGAGAAAGTACAGGATAACTTACAACCAGAGGCCTTGTATCGAGGCTGCATTAGGGAGCAAAACAGAGCAGGTTTAAAGCTGTGTTTGGATGACCTTCAAATCCCATCTGCAGATATCTTTTTAGCTTCAAGTTTCAAATGTCAGCTGCAAGTAGATCATAGCACCAGAAACACTTAGGCAGTAAAAGATCAAGGATGTCCTCTCTTTTCTTTTACTTCAGAGGAGAGAGAACCATGTTTCCTCGTCAGGAACTGCTGTCTGTGGGTAGAGCGGCATCTCTGGGAGGAACTGGGAAGTCTTGCACACTGGTTTAATGCGTTAAGCAAGGGTGAAAATGGGAATATCTCCACTAGGTAGAACAAAACCATTAAAAATCCACTGTGATAACATATTAGAGTGTACTGCTTCAGTCTGCTGTTTGGGTTTTATGCCATGAGACATGAATATCCATGGCTGAGAGCTGCGAAGACTTAGAGTGTGGTTGTTGGAGGAAGAAAGCCAAAACAATACTAGGTTATTGTGAAGTGTATTTACCCAGCATTAGATCTCTTGCCTCCAAGAACTACAGAATTTGACAACAAATCCAAAAGGCTCAAGGGAGAAATCTGCCTTTGTCTCCCAGTTTAGCTGTGGACTTCCCTCTTGTGCTTTCATTGCTTACGGGACAGAAGAGGGGATAAAGGGGAAAGCATGTGCAAAGCATCTATTTTTTAGAAGCAAAACATTAGGTAAGAAATTTCTGTTGGACAGGATGATCCCCAGACCGGTAAAAACCATCCTGAGCTTCAGCTGCCTCCAAGAGGCCTTTGGCAGAACTGAAGGGTTGCTCAGAGAACTAAGAACCTGCTCTGAAGTACTGTAAAAGCTTCAGAAGCTTTAATTGTTCCCACTGATGTCATTCAAGCCCGATTCCCACTGGAACTTCCTCTGTGTTAATTATTGTCCTGAGGATGATGACTTGGCAAACGCAGCTGCAGGCTTGCTGTTGGCATCAGTTAATTAATCATCCAGGCTGGATTGGAGATTTGTTTCTTTACTGTCGTTATAAACAGCTGTAGAGAAATGCAAAGGTTTTGATGACTGAAAGTACCTTTTCAGCTGTATTACATCGTGAAGGCTGTAGGGTCCTAATACTTGTTTGTAGTTCTCGTATCATAGAATCATAGAATGGTGTGGGTGGGAAAGGACCTTAAAACCATTCCAGTTCCAACCCCCTGCCATGGGCAGGGACACCTCTCACTGGATCAGGGGCTCCAAGCCCATCCAGCCTGGCCTTGAACACCTCCAGGGATGGGGCAGCCACAATGGTCATGTTTTCAATGACATTGTGTTGCTTTTTCCCAAAAAAGAAATATTAAATGCATTAAACTCTACAAAACCAAGTCATTTTCGACTCCTCAGTACAGCTGTAATGAAAAGCTTTATGAATGAAATTAATCCAGCTTTAATAACTTTGTAAAAATAACTTTTGTAAGTGAAGGAGACAGATCATATTAGGAATAAATTGAAGATACTTGGAATGATATTCTTAGGCAAATGTAGAGAGTTCTGTGCTGGCTTTGGGAATAGTTTGCATGCTCTGGTGGTGTTGGGTTATTAATTTTTCCTTAGTGCAGATTGCTGACCTGCTGTTTGAAACCATGCAAACACCTGAAGAATACAGCTCGCAGGATTGCCTAGCAAAGCCTCAGCTGTAAGAATGTGGCCTTTGAAGTGATCTCTGCCAGTTTACCCCTGCAGTGATCTGACCTTCTCGTTATCTGGTCCTGGTAATAGTAAGGAATACTTAGGGAATTGGTTGTCTGAAGTGCAAGCTGTAGCATCTGAATGTTATTTCAGCTCAACTTTGAAGCTAATGAGATGACATGTATTTATTATACACTGCTGAACTGGGTCACTCTTTTTATTTGTGAAATTTGCTTCTGAATGTGCTTGGGAGCAGAAGTAACACTTTCCTAACACCATTATTTGGTTGTTTAGGCAGATAAAAGCCTCAAGCTGCTTCGTGTTGTGTGCCTTACAGATCCTCATGTTGCATTTTTCTAAGGCAAAAATAACTTGCAGAAATGTCAGTAGAGGTGAGAAATTATTATTCTGGAGCTTGTAAATTAAATTAACTGCACTGAAGACATGTCATTTGTATGTGCTGACAGGAAACAGTGATAAATACAATGACATATTCATAGTGATAAAGACATCCTACAATCTGTAATTATGTTTTCCCTAGTTTGTTAATTAACTGATTTCCATGGCATTCTTGTGGGGAGGGGAGTGCTGTGTTTTATTAGTAGGGCATGACAGAATTCAGCTTGTGGCTAAAATAGGGATATACATTATCTGTCCTTGGGAGCACACCTGAATCTGGAATGACCTTCCTGACATTACCTGGGAAAACTTCTAGTGCTCCGTGCTTGGAGTATTCCCAAGATGTACTTAGTCATGCTACAAATGACCTGCCTTTGTAGGGATAAATTAAAATAATTAAAGACCTAGCATCCCACCTTGTAGGGTGCTGAGGGACCTACCAGAAGGACCCTTCTGTGTCCCCCTTCACATGGACCTCAGAAGCCACCACGCCCGCGGGTGCCGTCAAACACTGTGATTTGGTTAAAAACAAAGCCATATTTGGAACCTCTTGTGGCACGAGGATAGGACTCGGGTCCCACTGATGTGCTGAGGGACATGGGTTAGTGATTGATGGGGATGGTTGGACTCGATGACCCAGTGGGTCCTTTCCAACCTGGTGATTCTGTGATTCTGTGACCCTGGTATCTGTTGTTGAAAAACCAATACGATTTGTAGGAGATTGTATTAAGTTCAGGCTTCCAAAAACTTGTTAGGGATGGCTGGTGGTACATTTCAGGAGCCTCTTGTAATCCAGAGCTAACTCAGGAATGATCTGTTTGCAGCTGTATTCCTTTAGTTTGGCTTTCCTTCAAAACAGGAAGCATAACTTCAGTGTTTAAGATGGACGTGATCAAGGCCAAGATAGTAAAAATAAAAAATGTAGAATTTTCCAAATGATTATCCCTTCTTTGACACTGATCTGATCAGTGAAGGCAGTGATTTCATAGAATCACAGAATCATAGAATGCTTTGGGTTGCAAGGGACCTTTACAGGTCATCTAGTCCAGCCCCCCATGTGGGAGCAGGGACATCTTTAGATCAGGTCGCTTAGAGCCCCATCCCGCCTGACCCTGAATGTTTCCAGGGATGGAGCCTCCACTGCCTTCCTTGGGAACCTGTGCTGCTGTTTCAACACCCTCCTTGTAAAGAATGTATTCCTCATATCCAGTCTATATCTACCCTTGCCTTAGTTTTAAACCATTACTCCTTATACAGACACCAGACACCTTGCTAAAAAGCTCATCTCCAGCTTTCCTGGAGACCCTTTCAGTCCTGGAAGCTGCTCTAAGGTCTCTTCTCCAGGCTGAACAACCCCAACTCTCTCAACCTGTCCTCGCATCGTTTTCACAGCCTCCATGTCCTTCTTGTGCTGAGGGTCCCAGAGCTGAATGCAGGACTCAATACTAATTTTCTCAGAACCATCTTTTTTTGTTGTTTGTTTGTTGGCATCCAGTTTAAGTCACATACGGTGAAATGGTACTTCGTGACTAAGTCAACCTGCCTGCTCACGACTGTGCTCATAGGGTCATAGGGATTTTGTCAGTGATACATGACAGAGCACTTGCCCAGCAGATGAAGAGTCTGAAGATGCGCATGGTGTGAAAATGCCACACAGATGGCATCCTTCAGAGTGGTCAGGCCACTTCAAAAGCCTTCGGCTGGGTTTGCTCCGTGATAGTCCTTTGCCTGAGCGTGTGTGGAACCATCGGTCATAGCCACAAGTGTGCTCACAATCTTGTCTTTATTCCCACAGTTGGTTTTTTTCTTTCAATTTTTTTTTTATTGCTGTAGCCTAGTAATGAGTATCAACCATAAAAAGCTTTTCTTTATACTCTTCCCTTTTATCTTTTATTGTATGATACTTTATGGTGTGTTGTGATTCCTTGCATTAAAATCTGAAAATGTCAGTTGCTGAATGGAGAAAGAGTTTGAATCACAAGATTAAAAATCACTGGCTTTTTTAAAGACCTGGATTTTGGTTGTCAGAAACATACTTACCATCAAAAGTTTGCCTTGTGCATTTAGGAAGCCACTGCAGAAAAATGGGGAGGAATAATACTATTTCACCAGTCTCACAAAGTATAACTTTAGACAAAGAGAATTTTTTTTGAAATGCGATTTAAGTTCATTTAAATCTCCTAAAGTCTTTCCCCTCCATTTTTTAAACTGAAGAGATTCCTTTAACACCAGTTGTATTGAGTTGACCTAAGGCAAGCATTTAGTTTGTGGACTGGGAAGGGCTAGGAAGAGGCTCTTTATCAGGGAATGCAGGGATCCGATGAGGGGGAACAGTTTTAAGCTAAAAGAGCAGAGATTTAGACGAGATATTAGGAAGACTTTTTTTTCCTGTGAGGGTGGTGAGGCACTGGCACAGGTTGCTCAGAGAAGTCGTGACAGTCCTGTCCCTGGAGGTGTTCAAGGCCAGGTTGTATGGGACTGTGGGCAACTTGATCCTGTGGGAAGTGTCCCTGCCCATGGCAGGGGGTTGGAACTGGATGGGCTTTGAGGTCTCTTTTCGACCCAAACCATTCTGTGATTCTATGACTACTTTTTGTCTTTGAGGAAACTAACACGGACACATTGACACATGACTGAGGTGGCATTTACTGTGTCTGGTGTGAATGGTTGGTGAGGAATAAAAAGTGTCATTCTTCCAAAAGATATATGACAAGGGTGATAAATTAACATTCATAGGTACTTTTAAATGTTAATTGGAGAGAAAGCTTTGATGAATTAGTGTGGGGGAGATGCTTATCTTTTGGGCAACTACTGATAAGGTGAATCTTGCTCTACAAAAATGCCGTTATATGATTAGATTCCCCCTGGGAAACCTCACAAGGCTAGGCTGAATAACGGGAATTGCGCCAAGTACCATTTACATGCTGGGAAAGATCAGTGACTGAGGGCCTGCTAATCTAAACAGACAGCAGAAACAGAGAAATGGTTTATAGCCTTTATTTATTTACTTATCTATTAATAAAACAAGCTATGTAAAGCTTTTTTAATAATTTGGACTCTGATAAGTTGTTGTAAAGGAGCTGGACTGGCAAGGAAGTTGCTGAGAGCTCATTGGAGAAGCCCAAATATACACAGTTCATCAAATGGATTAACCATGACATATATTATAGGTACATGTAAGATGTTGAAAAATGAGTGACAGGCCACGAATTAAGTTAATAAAATTCACTTTGCATGGCATAGTAGTGGATTCCTTGTTGCAGATAAAGGGAGACGTGCCATTTTTCAGGAGAGTGCTTTTAATCAGTGGGTTTGTGCTGGTGTTGTGCTGCATTAGGAGGGTTGTGAGATTGACTTTAGTATCTGTCTGGCACATTTTTAACATTTTAATGGCATTTCAAATCAATTTATTTACTTTATTTGGATCAGAACATTGAAATAATGCTACACCTTAAATAACTTTAGCTATAATGTACCTATTAATATTCAGCAAAGCAGTAAGAATTTCAGGATTTAGAAACTAAAATATATTTTGAAAACTGAAAGCTTAAACTGATGCATGGAGGTCATTTGCCATCCTCAGACGGTGGCCGCAAGCTTAGGTCAGTGCTAAGGGTACGTATTGAGGCTGTCAAGTTACTACGTGTGACAGCCACCAGGAGAACAGGCAGAGGAAGGGGCTGAACGAACTGCTGGGCAGACCTGCCTCCCTCATCCTTGAGCAGAGCTTCTGATGGGCCCCGAGGGAGGCTACACCAGGATTCACAGAATCACCAGGTTGGAAAAGACCTCTTGGATCATCAAGTCCAACGATTCATATCTGCCACTAAACCAGATCCCTGAGCACCTCATCCACCCGTCTTTTAAATACCTCCAGGGATGGGAACTCAACCACCTCCCTGGGCAGCCTGTGCCAGTGCCCCATGACCCTTTCTGTGAAAAATGTTTAACCACAGCTATGATGTTTGATCTTGTATATTCTTATAATATGACTCTAATTGAATAGGTTATTGATTTTATTGCTAAGTAGTTTGTGATTTTGTATCCTAGTCCCTTCATTGTTCTGAGACCATTGGGTCCTCCTGGTTTGAGCCCATACTCTGAGGGTGATGTGCCCCCGGTTTGGTTGGAATTTGCTTTTTTGTACTTGTATCCTGCTCATTTTTCTTCCTATGTTGTCTCTGTGTTCAGCACTGGATGTTACTGAAAATTGAGGTGAATGGACTGTTTAGATTTTCTCTCTCTGTTTCCTCTGAGTAAATTGTTCAGGGTTGATTACTTATATGGTAAGTATGGAACCTGCCTGTAACAGATGTTTTTCGCCCTTGCTTTCATTGCAGTTCTTGCATGTTTGTATTGAATCTCAACCTCCGCTATGCCAATCTGCAAGGATCTCAGGATGTCCATAAGTTTACCTCTTGGTTTACCAGATTTGGACCTGTGAAACTAAATAGTTGCAATCCTGTAGTTGTATTTTCACTCTATTTAATCACCTTGCTTTCATGTTGTTCTAATATGTAAACAGCTTACCACTTGGGAGCAAATGATTTGTAGATACTGATTTGATTGGTATTAGCCATCTCAGAGCTCCTGTGAAACAATTTTGCATTCCTAGCTATTATGTAAAAGGGTTTGAATGAGAGACATGAGATGACTTATGGCCACTGTTAGAGATTCTTGTGTCCGAAGAACTTGCTGCTGCCTGTAACTCAGTTTCTGAGCTGTGCCTGCAGCTCTCCTGCAGGTGGCCTGGCCCTGGCGCGGGTAGACTTCGGTCTATTTCTGACTCCAGACATCACAGTATTGTAATCGCATTGTGTGACCTCCTTGGAGCATCTCCATCCTTCCAGGAGATGATTGTGGAATAACAGGCTTCACCTGTGAAGGAAACAGGCGAGATAGTTCTTCTAGAAAGAGGCGAATTTTATTTCACACTGCAGTAGGTGTAAGGGGAAATTTTAGGCTCTACAGATTTCACGCCATGTTGCACAAGTTCAGTTCAGTCTTGGAGCGGGGAATCTCCATCCTAGATATTTCTTCAGAGTCATGCTCCCTCTCTGACTCTCCCAACTCCTTTAATCACTTTTCATTTCCCTCGGTTGAGGGTCAGTGTCCTAGGGTAGGAGTAATTTTCTACAGCATCTGTATTTTTTCCCAGTCAACATTAATGTGTCAGGGTTGAGTAATCTGCCTGTCTGGCTAGGCTGGTACCCTCACCCTTTCCTCAGTTACGAAATTGCACATGCTTGGAGGGGAGAGAGTAAGGAAAGTGCAGTGAACCCAGAACAAAACACTAACACTCTGCTGGACTTCCCAATCCTTCAGCCATTGAGCTGAGCTTCCCTGTGCTGAAATAATTCTGAGATACCAGATAATGTCGTACTGAAGCAACAGGGTCGGGAGGGTACCAAGGTACCCGTGTCTCTGTTGCTGTAAGGGTATGGGTTTGGGGTTTTTTTCTGTGTTACATTTCCTTTTTCCTGTTCAATACTTTGGTGTAATAAAAGCAGCTGATCTTCAAACAGAAGAGGAACATTTTCAGAGTTTCAATAAATAATTTGAAGCCATTACAGGTTTTATTTGCCTTTATGTGCATCTTGTTTCCACTGCTTGTGGCAGAGAATAGTGTAACAGGGATTGTTAAAATCACTTTTATTGCGTTTTCTGTTGTCAATGTGAGTTGGTGGCCTGCTGAGATCCTTTTTCCTGTGTTCTCAGTTCTGTGTTCTGGCAGAGAAGCAAGGAGTATTTCTTTGGATCTCACTTTGGTTTAACACACTCACACAGAAGGTAGCCTGTTTCTCCGTCTTGCAGCCACTGCAGAGCTGGAGCACCTCCCATATGAGGAAAGGCTGAGAGAGCTGGAGTTGTTCACCTTGGAGAAGAGAAGGCTCTGGGGAGACCTTAGAGCAGCTCTCTAATACCTGAAGGGGGCTCCAGGAAAGCTGGGGAGGGACTTTTACAAAGGTATGTAGTGATAGGATGAGGGAGAATGGCTTTAAATTGGAAGAGGGAACATTTAGACTGGACATTTGGAAGAAATTCTTCACAATGAAGGTGGGCAGGCACTGGCACAGGCTGGCCAGAGAAGTTGTGGATGCCCCCTTGCTGGAGGTGTTCAAGGCCAGGTTGGATGGGGCTTGGAGCAACCTGATCCAGTGGGAGGTGTCCCTGCCCGTGGCAGGGGGTTGGAACTGAATGAGCTTTAAGATCTTTTCCAACCCAAACTATTCCACGATTCTGTGATTTATTTAACAGTAACTTGTTCTTTCATTCCTTTCAGCAGCACAGTCTGGAAATCTCCAATGGATTTGTTCTGTTTTCCTGCGAGTGCGCAGTTTCAGTGGCAGGAAGGAAGCAGGTCTCTCTGTTTTGGGTAGGCATACTCAAACCGCAAGACAGTTTCGCAGCAAAGCATTACATAATACTGCGCAAAGCAAAGAGTAATTAATGCGGAGGTGGAAAAGATACCCTTACTACTGAGTGCAAAGCCGGCTTGCCTTTCTGACAAAGATAGTTACCTCCTACCTCTTCATTTCCATGAGAGACGCTCTCAGAATCCCAAAGATAAGGAAAAATAATTTGAAAATTTGCTGTAATCTTTAGCAGAATCTGGCAATACCCATAAAATTATTCTGTCACCTCGGCCTTCTAGTATTTGGAAACAGTGAGGAAATAAATAAGTGAAAAAAGACCCAGTGTGCCACCTCCTTGAGGCTGCATAATTTAACATTTTTCATTGGACCAGCCACATTCTCATCTCATGCTGCTCTGGAGAAAATCTGAAGCAACCTGGTGAAACTAATGGATTTTCCCAGTATAGCTAAAATCTCAATGTCACAGAGTATGGAATTTAGGAAGACATCACTTTGTCTAGCTGTGGTTGCTGCTGACTTGCTGTTATTATTGCAGAGTCTAAAGAGATGAAGCTTTCCTGAAGATGTTCCAGGACTGCCCAGTTTTCTTCATTTTCCCCTTTCTTAAGTGGCCTTCATAAAGATTTGTTTTGCAGCAGTCTCAAGTTATCTGATTTAGACAATGTATAATCGCAGATTAAAAATACCCAGAGCTTGGCTGCATCCTAAAAATACTCTTCAAAGTTCTTAGCAGCTGTTACTAGAAATAGTTTACTATTGACTGGGAGGTGCAGTAGAAGCTGAAAATATAAAGACTAGGTTTCTTTTTTTCTCTTAAATATTCATCACAACCTGAATATTCTGTGTTCAGATTAATATCATCCGAGCACTTGTTCTTCTTAGGCTGCTTATAAGATTTGCAGGGACAAGTGAAAGCAGGTAGGGGATATAAGTTGTAAAAAGTACTGTTCATTTATATCGATTGGTGGTGAAGGTTTGCGGGGAATATTTTGTAGTTCTGATTACTTTATCTGGTGGTGTTCAAGGCCAGGTTGGCATGAGGCTCTAAGCAACCTGATCCAGTGGGAGGTGTCCCTGCCCATGGCAGGGGGGTTGGAACTACATGAGCTTTAAGGTCCCTTCAAACCCAAACCATTCTATGATTCTGGAGAGAGTTCAGAAAGGGAGACTAACCTGATCTATGCTGGAAACACATGATGAAAGACTAAAGTCCCCCAGGATTATTGTCTTAGGCATCATTCTTCATCCTATTTCTGTGTCATATCCGTACTTAAAATTATAAATGGTGTAGAAGAGATAGGTAAGGACCATCTATTTGCTTTCCTCTTATCAAAATATCCGGACACTCAGTTAAATACAGATTATAGGAAACCTATAGAGAAAAAAAAATTAGTGTTCTTGTTTAGACTTTGAAACTCATTGCAACAGGCTTTTGAGGAAATGAAGCAATTCATGAAGGGAGGAAAGAGGTTGAGTCTGTGAGATAATTCTATCCAAATGCCTGGGTTTACTGAAGTTAGATAGTTATTAATTCTAAAGTCCTGAGTGTGAGTGGGTTAGGTTTACATACTGTTGTAAAAGCATTGACTGAAGAAAGTCAGGGAAGGCATTTCTTTTTCAAGTTATGTGCTAGCAAACAGTTTTTAGATGCCTGTACAGTGACCAGCCCTGGGCATGACTCCTGTGCTGCTAGGACTGTCCAGACCTGAGTTGTGTTTCTGTCTGAAATAAATCCCTAGAGATGCAGCTGGTCAGGTTGCCAGGCCGTGATCTCCTCTGGAATAAGCTTCACATCAGCTTTTTTTCATGGAACCCTGAAAACTATGTAACTGTCTGTGTCACAAGAAATGAGGACCTAGGAGCGTGTTTCTCTGCAGAAACACTTCCTGTGTCCTTTTAGAAGCTCAAAGATTTGTCACTGGAATGTTAACATCAGCACAGTATTTTTTTGTCTGAAAAATTCTCTAAGTCCTATGCTTTTATTTTTAAAGAGGCTTTACTTTTCATTGTATGAACTTACTTCAGAATCCAGAAAAGCTATATATTATGTATTGATATATATTTACTTTTTTTAGAACAGTTTTTTTCTTCTCTGGTTGCACCGCCAAGACCACATCAGTGAATATATTTTGTAATTGTCACTCTTCCACAGTTTGCCTTACGACACATCTTCTAATACGTGTTGTGCTCCTCACAGGTTTGTGTGTTTGTGTTCTGAATGTAAATCCGCTTTACTGGTAGACGCCCTATAATCCTCTCAGTTCCCAACCCTCTAAATTCACTAAAATAAACTGTATTTTGTGGAAGGCTTGGCAGAAAGTGCCTTTTGTATACAGTAAAACCAGGTGATGGCAGGCATGCTAATCACCTTAAAGAACATACTGCTCAGTCAGTGGGTTTGGGGTGTTCTGAAGGAGTAGAAGCAATCATCTTGTGACCACCTTGAAATGACATTCTCCTTTTGCCTGTGGAAGAGATGCTTCTGTTTGCAGATCACAGACATGTTGTGGACATGTGTGGACACGAATCCTGTCAGGATCTAAGTGGGTTAATGTGCTGCTGAATGCCTGCTGTACGGCTCTGCCCAGGGGTTCCTGTTTGTGCAGGGGCTGTGGGAGTGAGGGCACTGCAGAGAAACAGCACGCACAGGCTAAGATCTTATCATCTGAAGGCTTGTATATGCCTCCTGGCACTTGCTGGCACACTGAAGTGTGTCTTGGCAGTTGGGGAATTCTTCAGTCCCTTCCTGTGCCTCATTTCTCTTTCAGTGCAGTGGGGATGACGTGCTCCAAGCTACATGAGACCTTTAACTTGTAGCTCCTAGAATAAGGAAGGAGGGCAAGCCCACCTTGGATAATTGCTGGTCAAGCTGAGAGAGTTGGGGTTGTTCAGCCTGGAGGAGGCCCCAGGAAGACCTCATAGCAGCCTTCCAATACCGAGAGGGCCCTACAGGAAAGCCTGGAAAGGAGTGCAGAGACAGGATGAGAGGCAACGGTTTTAAGCTGAAAGAGGGGAGATTTAGATGAGATATTGGGAAGAAACGTTTTCCTGTGAGGGTGGTGAGCCACTGGCACAGGTTGCCCAGAGAAGTCGTGGCTGCCCCGTCCCTGGAGGTGTTCAAGGCCAGGCTGGATGGAGCTTTGAGCAGCCTGATCCAATGGAAGGTATCCTGGCCCATGGCAGGGGGGGAACTGGATTTCTAAATTAGATACATAAACTTCCTTTTTAGCTACTGTTTTGTACCTAGGATAATGTTTGCATCCTCTGTCAAATAATCGATGTCACTAATACTAAAGGTGGAATGGATAGGCTCAGAAATTTGGATTTACCATTGATTTTGGAGGTAGGTTTTATGAATCTAAGAGGCCTGAAATTTCAGACACATTAGTGCAGATGTGCATTCTTCATGATCACTTATTGACCTTTGATTTATTGAAGGGAGAAGAAAAGGATGGGTTTTTTTTTCAGGACTATTTCTAGTATAGAGTTATTTATGCATTCTTTTCATTCCTCTTCCTTAAACACTGGTCAGTGTTTTGGTTGATGTGTGTTGTTTTTGTTTAGTTATATAAAAATTAAAGGTACATTTAGGTTGCTGTACTATTCAGGCTTGGTGAAAGCTGCCTTTAGTGGCAGAAAATGCCAAAAGATGACTTCACTGCTAGCAAAATATTTGTGAGATTTGGAGCATTTTTCAATCAGTTAAGTTTGTAATACTCTTTGGCAATCATTTGAGTGAAAGAGTATAAAAATGACATGTGCCATTTTTATCTATTTCTTCTCATTGCATTTTGTTTCTAAGTTTACAGCAGAGTAGAAGCTTCATGAGAGCTGGGACTGTGGAACGCATAATGTGGTTACAAGCAGCTGCAATTATCAAACTTGGTGTTCTGAGTAATTGCTATCTAAAGTATATTACGTGAGGTAATCGATAATTTCTTATCTGTTCCTATTTTTAAAAATACTGAGATTTAAAAATACTCATCTGTTTCTTAAACCATTGTGTTATATTTCATATTGAAATGAGAGTAAGAAAATTAATTCTTTTTTTTTGCAGCTGCATGCAGATGAATAGTTTTCCCTTTAGCAATTATAAAAGGGATTTGCTGAAAGGCAGACAGTACAGTAGCTGTATGGCTAGGTGTTGAAACTGAAGAATTAGGGAGATACATTGTATTTTCTTTTTTGTTTGACCCTTATATCACTTATATACTTTATTCGTAGAAACAGAATCGTAGAATGGTTTGGATTGGAAGGGATGTTAAAGCCCATCCAATTCCAACGCCCCTGCCGTCTGCCACTGGATCAGGCTGCTCAAAGCCCCATCCAGCCTGGCCTTGGACACCTCTAGGGGTGGGACATCCATGACTTTTCTAAGCAACCTGTGTCAGTGCCTCCCTACCCTCATAGGAAAAAAAATTCTCCCTAATATCTAACATATCTTCCAGCATAAAACCATTCCCCCTTGTCCTATCCCTGTACTCCCGGATCAGGAGCCCCTCCCCAGCTTTCTTGGGGCCCCTTTCAGTACTGGAAGCTGCTCTAAGGTCACCCTGCAGCCTTCTCTTCTCCAGGCTGAACAACCCTGACTGTCTCAGCCTGGTCTCACATGGGAGGTGCTCCGGCCCTTGGATCATCTTCAGCATCTCTTCTGGACTCAATCAAAGAGATCCATGTCCTTTCTGTGCTGAGGACTCCAGCACAGAATGCAGGACTCCAGGTGGGGTCTCATGAGAGCAGAGTAGAAGGGGAGAATCGCATCCCCTGACATGCTGGCCACACCATATAGCCCTTCTTAGTTTTTGCCTCTGAGTAATCGTCGAGGTCATAAATGAAAGAGGCCTAAAGTTTTCTGGTCTCTTTACAGCATGGACTCTGTAACTGTATAAAATTAGGCCAAAAGACTCTTTTTCCAAGGGAATAATCTGCCCCGCAGTATTTTTTTAAACTATGACCGCAGTAATCTTTTTCCCAAGTTTTAAACTTCAAAAGCTTTAGCATTGTGAAAATTTTATGTTTAATAATTGCCTTTTTGTTTTGAAAGCTGTACTGCGTTAGTGCCGTATAAAAACCAAGCAGAAAGAGCAAACACCAGTGTTTTAATGTATAGTTAATTTCTAAAAAGTCATAGAAGAAGCCAAGGTGAAACCTTATAATTCATATAGGAGAATTAGTGCATAAATAGGCAAACAGATGGGGTCAGCTAAGGAACTGGAAACCAGGAAGACTTAGAAATGCTCCCCCGCCTCTTGGTTGTCTGGTTAAATTAGGCAGATATTGCTTATGTGGCTTTGTGTCTGTAGTGCCTAATGTTATTTTATCTTGTCTAGAAAATTCACCTGATGAGTGAAGATGTGCAGGTTTAATGCCAGATTTGTAAGACTTTTCTCTCTGCCATTAGAGTTCCCTTACTGTTGCCCCATGGAGTTCCCAGAATGCCTGTACCAGAGAGAAGGACGAGGCAGTTGTCAGCATCACTTTTCTTCATTTCAGAACAACTGACTTGCCATTGTTGATGACTCTGACTTCTCTCTCTCATTTAAAAAATTTAAATAATTGGTTTCTTTCAATTAAAAGAAATGCAACTTGCTTTAATCCATCGCTAGTGAAGCATAGAGCTGCTGTGAAGGGTCTAGCACTAATACGTATATTGTGTATAATGGAATAGTATGAGTTTTAGAGAAGATGTATAAGCCTGTGTGGATTTCTCCGAAGATTTTAGGGTAGGATTTATATATTAATATTGAAAGATACTTTGAACAAATTTGGGTACACTGATAGTTGGATACTACAACAACAGTGCTATATGAATTTCTCTTGAAGTAGAGAAGACAGCAGCATTTGGAAAAAAAAAAGCTGAAGTACTAAATAGCTTAAGTTAATACTTGCAAATTATTTTTATGTCAGTACGTGCATTTTTTTACCTGGAATTTTGATTTTACTGAAATGGAATGATGGGAGCAGGTATTTTCTGTCCCTTAAAAAAACTATAAAAAAACACTTCGCTAATTTTTTTTAGGATAGCTACTAAGTTTGGGTACCATAGTTTCTGTGTGACTGTTTCAGAAAGTTAGAATTTTATTTTTCAGAGGTGACACACAGACTGTCTTTATCAGGCCAAAAAAGATATGCAGTAGTTTGCCTGGAAATTCATTTTTTCATTTCTGTTGGCACCCATGTCTTGCTTCTTTACTGCACTGCATTGCCTGTTTTAAGCAGTATCAGAGATGGCCTCAGAAATATGAATAAAATATTTGGCACGGTCTCCAACCAGGCTTCTCATCTGGTCCTATAGAAACGTTCACTTATGGAGAGAAAATAATTTAAACTACATGCTTTCAAGAGCATGGACTTATGCATCTGAATCTGTCACCCTTTTTTTCCTAAATAAATAATTTCTACTCAGCTGAAGCTGTCTCTCAAAAATATCCTAAGATGAATCTGTACCCGTGAGCAGGGTTACTTATCAGCTTTACATCAGCTTTACTTTTTTACAGTTGCTCAATACTGATAATGCGAAAGGAGGAGCAACATCACACCTTCCTTATGCAGATATACCTGACAGCCTCCCTTTTTGCCCACGAAGGAGATAAGCACAAATGAGTTAGAACTTGAAACTGATAATAGCAGCAGTGCTTGGAAGAGCTTTTAGAATTTGAGACTCAATAGCAAATTACTGATGCAACAAGAATGGAGCAAAAAGAAAGCTCACCGTTTTCTCTTGAGACCTCATCAAATAGCATTCTAGTTTCCCCAGGCTCAGTTTTTTACCTCCTTGTTTGGTGTTTTCAAGAGGGGAAAGTTACTGTAGAGCACTGAAGTACCACAGCCAGTCAGTCTGGAAGCAGAACTTCTAACAAGTGTTTGTCAGCCCATTGACAAGGCTAGAAGTGCACTAGAATAATAAACAGACGTGAGAGGGGAAGGAAGACATAAAATTCACTCCACTACATGAAATACATTACTTTGGGCTTTTTGTTTTTAGCTCCCACTAGGAAATTGCCACGATTAAGGAAAATTATGGCCTATCAATGATACTGACGTTGGGTATTTGTCAATTATAGTTTAAACATTTTAAAGATGTTTGTCTTCTGATCTCTGTGGATCTTTTTTTCTCATGGATCTCATCACCACATTGCTGCTCATGCAGTTTTTGTAATGGAAGGAGAGTCACGTCATGACTCATCTTTGGATGAGCTTGGGCAGAGGCTAAAGGGAACGGCTGCTGGCGTGTCTGCAGGGTGCAGCCTTCTCCCTGTGTCAGGGCTGAGATGGCATTGTGGGACATCAGTGAGCTCCTTGGGAGGGTGCTGTTTGATACCCTGTGAAATCAAGATTCTGACTGCACTTAACTTCCTGAAACCATTTCGGCAAACCCAGGTCAAATTTTAATGGGGTGGTTATTATTTGTTTTCCTAATCCACATATAACTGGTTGGTCTATTTTGAGATGCATCACCGAATAGTTTACTTTATGGATATGATAGGTATTCATTGTGGCACTTGATTGTGGTATTTTCCACTCTTTCTCTCACTCTTGCATGAAATTGTTGTATTCAACATAA
The DNA here is from genome assembly GCF_032191515.1 of Phaenicophaeus curvirostris. Classification (NCBI taxonomy): domain Eukaryota; kingdom Metazoa; phylum Chordata; class Aves; order Cuculiformes; family Cuculidae; genus Phaenicophaeus; species Phaenicophaeus curvirostris. The sequence continues at coordinate 8,372,561 of NC_091400.1, read as the reverse complement.
GAAACAGCTTCTAGTCTTCAGCATTACAGTTTGCTGATGCAGTTACTGCATGCGCCAGTTCGGTTCCTGTTGTTTTGTTACAGTTCTACTGGTAGATGTAATCCCGCACTAGACTTGAACTCGAACTGTTCCCTGAACTTCTGTTCATTAGGCTGTGGATCTGAATGCATGCATGTAGAACACTCAGAAAAGTGACAGGTCACCTTCGTTCTTATCTCTTTTCATCTCTGCTTTTCCTCCTTGGTCTCTCTTTTGAGTTGGTTATTTTTTCTTTTTTTTTGTCTCAAAGGGGATAGGAGTACCTGCACGTTTCTGAGAGTCAATATTAGACCTCTTTCTCCTTCTACCACAAAATATAGTTGGAGAGTAAAACGAAGAGAAAAAGTTGTTCATGGTTAAAAGTAATTCTTTCAATCATACCATAGCGTTCATAGTCTTCAGACAATCTGCTCTGTTCCCATGATAAGGATTTGCCCTCAACCAGTTCTCTCCTGCTGCTGCATTTGCCACTCCTGTTCGGCGGGTTCTCTGAGCATGAAACCTCTCCTGCTCACTACAGTGGGAGTTCTGTGTATCAGGACTTTGTGTCATCCTACTTCATGCTCCACGAGAAGGTTGTAAAGTTCTTTGAATTCTCTGGGACAAATTACACACTTACAGGTGTGTAGTTCCAAGGGCAGTGTGGATGACTGGCACACATTCCATAATGCAGCATAAATAGTAGAATCACAGGATGATTTGGATTGGAGATGACCATTAAAGTCATCCAGCCCCCCTGCAATGAGCAGGGACACCTTCAACTCCATTAGGTTGCTTACAGCCTCATCCAACCTGACCTTGAATGTTTCCAGGGATGGGGCACCCACCACCTCCCTAGGCAACCTGTGCCAGTATTTCACTACCCTCAGCAAAAAAAAATTCTTCTTAATATCTAGTGTAAACTGCCTTTCTTTTAGTTTAAAACCATTACCCCTTGTCCTATTGCTGCAGGCCCTGTTAAGAAGTTTTTTCCTATGTTTCTTATTAGCCCCCTTTAAGAATTGAAAGGCTGCAAGTTTGGTCTGTTCCTCCTTAGTCTCCTGTGTGAGTGTTACATAAGAACTTTCAGGAAACCTGCAATAAAAGAAGACAAAGCACTCTTAAGGATTTATAGTTTTTTGTCAGCCTTAGTGTTAGACCTAAGGCAAATGAAAGCATCCATTGTTTTTCGGTGCACATTCATTTTCACACGTAAGAGATAGAAATTATGTGTCCAAGATTCCTCAAATATCCAACAGAAGTGGGGTTTTAGCTCATCTTCAGTGCCAGTGCAGGCTTTTCATTGCCACCTCCTTCTTGCTCTTCCATGCTTCACTCTCGCTGCCTTTCTGCTTACGGCCATGTACTGGTAATATTGGCATTTCTACAACAAAGTCTAGACAAGTAATGTTGGAGTCACAGAGAGAGAGAGAGAATCACCATCACCCCATCATGCTTAAACACACACACTCAGGCAGTCATACATATTGCAAGCCCATAGTAATTTAAATAGGTGGCAGTGTAAGGACAAATTCTCCTGGGTTTATGCTATTTCAAGTTTCACTGACAGTACAGCTCAGTCTCTGGAGTCCTAAAGGTTTACACTCATCTGAATTTCAAAGTAGCTGGTAAAGCCTTCAGTTAACACACTACTGCTGGGCTGATTTTCTTTAGGAAGTCGGCGTCACACCGACTTGATCAGTGGAATGCTGCTCAGCTTCTCCAGTGCTCTCTGCTTTACAGTTGCATAAGGGATAAATACAGATTCCTGACATATATTAGAAAGCTGCTGTACCAATTAGGCAAAAAGGTTGTCCGACTAATTCTGTTCTTTTAGTAATGCTGTAATAAAGTGACTTAAAAAATCATGATCCTAGGGAAGATGTGATATTTGAGAAAGCGAGGGATACTGCTTACAGCTTGTTATGGAAAATATTAGGAAGGTGCTTGGCAAGCAGCATGAGTTTCTTCTCAGCTTTTCTTGCCTCCCATCTGCCTGCTTGACTTTGTTCCACTCCACAAATGTAACTTCCTTGCATTGTCAGCTGGTGAAAGGGTGTTGTTTGAGGAAATGGTTCATAAAAACTTCATTAAAGGTTTCGGGGGGAAATGGCAAGAACAGTAAATCTGTCAAAACAGGTTATTCCTGTCCTCAAATGAGGCAGCTGGCAAGCCTGGTTATAAGGAGAAGTCTCAGTGCTCAGCTACCTCATGGTTGAGCCTGTTTCCAGGTCTGAAGGCTCCTATAAAATGCAGGCTGGTTTGGTTCCTTTGCTTTGAGCTTCTTCTGTAGTCTCTGAATATAGTCTGCAGTTGAGGAGAAGCTGAGGGCTGTCGAATGCAGCCCAGATCGCAGTTGGCATCATCCGCAGCGTTCAGCCTTTGGAGCAGGGCCTGACAGATGTGTCATTTGCCTTTGCTGCTTTTTCTGCGGTGAAGGCACGGGACCCCATCGCTTCTGACATCCTGTGTTCATTGCCCCTTACCCACCTCCAGCCAACACCTGACTTCTTCAGGGGGTGACGGGTGGGAGAAAGGCTATTGCTAGGGTTGCTTTTCTGGAGTAAATAAGGCTTCTGCTGCCAAGCATTCCTAGGAAACATTAAGCAATTCTCACTTTTCTGTAATGCTGTAGCTGCAGATGGTCCTAGGTATGCTGTCCCACAGGTGTCAGTATCATCACCAGTACAAAAACAGCTCTGGTAATGGGACTTAGGAGGTGGTGAAGTTGGAAGACAGAAGGATTTTAGCTCAGATTCATCAGTTTTTTGGCTCCTGTTTTTGGCCTGAGACCTTTTTGGGGTGTTAAGAGGGCTCAGAAACTTGTGTGGATGTCAGAGACCTAGAGAACAACCTGAAGTATATCATAGAATCATAGAATGTCCTGAGTTGGAAGGGACCCACAAGGATCATCAAGTCCAACTCCTGTTTCTGCACAGGACAACCCTAAAAATCACACCATGAATGAAACATATGACTGGAACTGTTGTGTCCAAGCAACCCAGCAGCAGTGTCTTAGATCTTAATAGTATATTTTCCCTTTATCCAGTACACTGAGTTTTACAGCCGTGGTTATTTTAGTGTTAGGAACAAGGATCTAACAGCCGTGTGCAAGAGCATGTTGTCTGACAGGGGGCTCACAGTTTAATGACCAGAAAGGTAATGCAGGATTGCTTGTTTCTTTTCGTTTCCCAGCCTCAGAGTTTGACATAGTCTGAGTCTGACGGAGAGACATAAGAACAGTTAATCCAAATTAAATAAAGAAGTGAATTCAGAGTTGAAGGGGCTCTGCTTGATCTTAATTTATTCCTGTAATGAGCTAACTGAAATTGATTAAGGTCACTCTTACTTGTCCACAAAAGTAGTTTCTGTAATCCATTTCTAAAGTTAATTTGAATTAATTTTGTCAAAATTCTGCAGGCAGAAAGCCCACTACAGTCTCTGCATGAAGACTGCAAGCACTCAAAAATAAATCTGCCTGGCTACATGTCCTCAGTGCTACAGTAAGTAGTTGTTGTAAAGAGGGAGGCAGTGCAGTATCCCAGTGGTTGCAGATAGCACAGTCTTACACCACAGGGCCACATCCCCAGTGTCGAAGTCCCTCCTCTGTGTGAAACCATTGCCTTGAGCTTGCATCAGGGACTAAGGGCTCCTAAAATCTGATCATTTTTACCTCCCCCCTCCTCCCAGTGCAGTAATTTCCTTTACCTTGGCTCTCACGTATGCCACCTTCACCCACAGCTGAGAGAGCAAGCCTTTAAACACTTTCCAACACGTAAGCCAGAATTATTCTGTGGTTCAGCTGCTGGGTGAGACTAATAGCAGGTTCCCCAAGGAACGAATGCACCACCTGGCTGATGGGCTCCAGTTGTCTGGCTCTGTGCCTTGAAGGCTCCTGCACTGCCAGATCCTGCCAGTTAGTCCCAGCGTGTAATTTTTTGTTGTTGCTGCTGTTCTTGTCAGTGACTCAGCCAAGATTGTTTTGAAAAAGCTGTATCTCCCTTTTAAATTCAGGAAGGTTGTGAAAAAGGAGGAAAGGATGGGTGCATGGGAACTGCTCTGAGCTGTTTGTAATATTCCCTCTCTCAATTACAGCTAGACTATCACTCCTGTGCTCTGCCTATGCTGCTTTGCCACATGGAAAAACTCTCTGGGAATATTCTGACAGACTCCTTCTTCTGCCACTTGGAGAGGGATGTTGGTTTGTACGTCTCTTCAAATTCAGGGCCCTGTCAGATGGTATTATTAAAGGATTTTGCTGGTCATAGGCACTAATTCAGTGGCCCAGGAGATCCATTTTATACTCAGAGCTGCCTAGGAAAGGCCTCTGCTTTTATGCAGTAATTCTAAGGGATATGCAGAGGTCTTTTTATCTTCTGTCTTCTCAGATGCTAAGTGCATTGACTTCCCAAGAGTCACAATCCCTTGCTATCGATTGATTGTTTCAGCAATAGTTCAGCCGTGGAGTATGACAGTAAGGAGATACGCAGCAAAGAGACGATGCATTAAGATTACAAAGAAAGATCTGATCTCCATCGTGATAGGCACTACCCAGTTCTAAAATACTCTGATACCGTAAAGCCTTGTTTGTGAAGCCGTAGCTACGCTGGGCTAAAAGCTGCGCCCGTGCACGGAGTTACACGTGGAAATGGTCCAGGAGCTGATGTCGATGTAGACTGCGGCTGCCTGTTAATGAAGCTGTTTTTATTGCTGCGGTGCCCGGGATGCGCGCTGGCGGGCTCTCAGCAGCTGCTGCCTGCCAGCAGCGGTCCAGCCTGGTTCATGCCTCACTGCTTCCCAGCATTCCCCCGGAGCGTGGCAGGGCTCGTGTAGGTGTTTCTCATACCGCTCCGAGGACGGCTAAATCGTCTCTCACATGGTTCAGAGGGGAGGCGTTTGTCCTCAGTTCTGGAATAAATACTGTCATCTCGGAACACGGTGCTCTTTTTCCTAGTCCTCTGGTGGGGCAACCAAGGACATAAGCTGGAGGACACTTGGCCTGGCAACAATGGAAGCTTGTTTGTCCAGCCCCAGTTTGAGTTTGCGTATTTGTTTGCAGAGACTTTACTGCTCCAGTTTTTAATGGGGTTTGCACAAGGAAAGAAGTTTAAGTAGGAATTCATTTAAGGGAAGACTTGGACCCACCTGCTGTAGTTTTTTTCCTTCAATAGAATTTTTTTCTCCTGAGCTGCAACCAAGAGTTGTCGCTACAGGCAGGTCTGGAACAGGCGTTTCTGCTGCTTTTAATAAGCATCTGTATTATTTAGTTCTAGCACAGTACTGAAAGGGGCTGTGGGAAAGCAGGGAAGGGGGTCTTGATCAGGGAGTACAGGGATAGGACAAGGGGGAACGATCTTAAGCTGGAAGAGGGGAGATTTGGATGAGATATTGGGAAGTGATGTTTCCCTGTGAGGGTGGTGAGGCACTGGAACAGACTCCTGAGAGAAGTTGTGGATGCCGATGGGATCGTACACTTAAGTACACAATAAAATTAGGCCTAGCAATGAGCCAGAGCTTAAGATTAAAAATAACACTTTATCTGAAGCTGAAAGTAGTTCTGAGCTGGAAAAATCAGTGACACTATAATAAAGCTATCTGGACTCTGAGCTTCTGAGAATATATGATCCACGTAAAGATGTCTGCGCAAAAAGGACAAATGCTTGGAGTGGAACAAAGGATTTGTGTTTCCAGTGTAGGTGTCTGTAAGGTATGTGTTATCCAGCTGTACAAATCTCCAATCGGAGTCATGTACTCTAGGTGGAATTTATTTTGAGCTGCTTTCTTTGGCACCACAGTTGACCTTGAGTTAGGCAAGTGTACGTAAACAACCTGCTAAAAGGCTAAACTGCTTGTTGAGTGGTGGTGGGGTTTTTTCACTCTTAATTTGTCATGGAACGATGTGAAACTCATAGTAAAAATGAGTACAATGAGTGTGTGGGTGTCATCAGTGTGCATAATTTGCTGACTAAGTGCTCAGTTAAATGGCAGCTAAATCTCACTGACTTGTATTAGTTCTTATTAATAAAATTGTTCCATGGGTTCTCAGGTGCCAAAGGGTGGAATTGTTCTTTTATTCATATGGCAGGGATGGCTGACTATAACAGCTCATTCTTTAAGGAGAAGGAACAGACCACATCTTACCTGCTCTCTGTACTTCGCAGAAGAGTGGATTCATTAATAACAAGAGAATGAGGTGTTAAAAGGCCTTGCTGGTATCCCTGCAGTGAGAAAAATAGGCAAAAAAAGGACAGGAGTAAGTTGTTAGTAATACAGGGGAAATGGAAGAATTCCCAGTTGGTGACCCAAATGTTGATAGGTTCCATTTGGGATGCTTCAGTGTGAACACCTTGGGTTTCTGAAACAATGAAGCAGCTTTTCTTAGCCCAGACAACTGCTAAGTTTCACCCTGAGGTGATCACCAGTTAACCTGTTCTGTCTGTCCTTTGGTGTGTAACAGGGACGCAGCTTTGAACTTGAGCGTGCCTGCTATTCTCCAAGCCAGCACGCACAGAATGGCATTAGGCTTCAGAATGTAGGGGCTTCTGCCCTTCAGTCTGCACGTTATGCTTTGCAGTCAGTAGGCACAGGCTGTACTGATTTTAGACTGAAACCTTTTTATCCTTGCATACATCTTAAGGGATAGTAAAGAAATCAGTGGACTGCTTGTAAAATAAAGCACTAACCATAAGGTAGAATCAAACACCGAATGAGTTTCAGCATCCACATAAGCAAAGATCTCCTCCTCCATCCCCCAAGCATTGCTCTTGCTTGTCAGGGTTCCTTCTTTTAAACTCTTGTCCTCCTGACAAATGAGTGATGGTCAATGTGAATTTCCATACCTTTGGTCTCTTGTCCCACGTGTAAATCCTGGTCAGAATTCTGCATGCGACACTGAGTAATCGGAACAGCAATGTGGAACTACTGGTTAGATATGGCAAGAAACAGGAACATGAGTCTCATTTTCTGTCCTTTGAAACACAGACAGTAAATAAATAATAGAACCACTGATTCTGTGAGGCATCTCCTATGCATTTTAACTAGAAGCAAATGGCATTGCCCTACTTCTAAATAAAACTTGCAGGTATAAAAATATGTGAATGTGAGTTAAAAGAAGAATAAATCTTCTTTCCTTTGACTTAACAACCTCTATTAGTTTTAATCCTGCTATCAATTTTAATCCTGCATATTTCTGACTATTAGCTTCCTTTAACTGCTTATTTTTTAGGTAAACTGAGCACAGATACTCCTGAGGTCTGCTGTGCTAGCACTTTCAGTTTTCTCTGCTTACTATAAAATACAAGAACAACAACAACAAACCCAAACACCATTTACACAGTTTTACTATTGGTTAACATTCTGATATTTCCAGTGAGGTTATCAACTCAACAGCTGTTGAATATAAGATTGTAAAAACACCCTTTTGTTTAGGTTTCTGTATCACCTTGCTCTAATCACTGTGAGAATAAAGAAATTTTCTTGGTCTAGAGTCACATCTTGTATGTAGTATTTTCAATGGTAGTAAAATTTTAATGAGAGAATTTTTAATATAGTCCAATAGGCTGTGATAAAAATTATCTTGCAGCAAAAAAAAGCATTGTAAGGCAACATTTGAATTTTTCTAGTATTCTTGAGTATCAGCTGTGCTTTATACTTAAGACACATGGAAAACCAGAAAAGCCTTTAGTTAACTGCTTCAGATTTGCCCCTTCTCACAGATTTTTGAGACTTTATTTTCAGGTATATTGGTGGTTTATCTAGCAACAGATATAGAGAGACAATAATTCTTTTAGTTGTACTGTATTGTTAATTTGTTCGCATTTTTCATATTCCCATTAGTGTGCCTCTGTACTTAAACAAGCAAAATGAAAAAAACTGTCTTGTGGGTTCCTGCCTGGAGCGTTCTAAGACCTCTAGGTTCTTTGTCTGGCTTTGCTCTTGATCTGTGGTGTGCAGATTTAGTCTAATTTATTCCTTTCTTTCTACATTTTAAGTTTGTCTGCTGTCCAATGGTTATCTCACTTGTTCAGATTTTTAATCAGTACAGGAATGTTGCTGTGTTTTTCACAAATCTCAGTAGAAGCCTTCAGGCATTACTAAAATAAACATAAAAAAGTCTGCACTTCTTGTTTTCTCCTCAGACAAAGCTGTAGTTATTCTGGAAGGGTAGAGGACATCAGATGAATTGAGCACTGATTTGAAGAAATTCTTAAGGACAGAACTTAATCATTGGGGGTTTTTTGTTTGTTTGTTTGTTTTGGTTTTTTTTTGTTTACAGAATGCTTTTGACCTGACTTGAGCCCCCCCAAACCTATTAGTACAAGAATGACTGATAAGAGGTCTTTTTACATGGTAAATGAAATAGAGACAGATTCATAAACTTGAATATTTATTCTTGAGAAATTACTAATTCAGGTGGAAGCTAGTATGGTTCATCCATGAGCTGTATGGTGGACAAGAGAAACGTAGGGGACTGCTCATGAAGTGTACTGATGACTCTCATTTGGGAGGTGTATTCATGTCAGGTGGGTATTAGTTTGTGGTACAGAGGGATTTAGGGCAAGTTGTAGAAACAGGTTGAAATTCACTTTTACTAATTAAGAGACCTCTGTGCTTTTGGGGACTGAGGATTTTTGCTGTATAGTAGGAGTTTACTGTGGAATGACTGTAATGAAGAAAGTTGACGTCTTGTTTGATTACAGGATGGCAGTGGGTAGCTCTTTAAACAAACAAGTGTTGCTTCAGTGTAACGAAAGAGAAAATGTATCTGTCAGGACATAAATCCATAAGTATATGACACTTGTGATGGGAGAAGAGCCATTTTAACTAATGGATGATGTTGCCATAAGAAAAAAGTTTATGAATATCTCATTAACACATTTGGGAGAGGAACTAGAAGAAAATGAATCCCTACAGCAGCTTTCTAGCAGAACTTGTAAAGTTACATGTTTTAGGTTGGAACTTGATCAACTTCTGTAAGAAGTTGTGTGGTGTTATAGCCTGTGATTGCTGACACCTGAACGTGATACACTGGAAAGCTGCATCCATTCCATCCCTCTGGGTGTGAGATTTTTCTGCGTAGTGCTGCACCTAAATTTCTAATAAAAAAGGACATGAAGTCTTCACTTTAGAGATTGCATTAGTATATTCTTTTCATTCTTGCAAAGAATAGAATATCACAAGGATGCTGGTGAATTAAATAAGCTCCTGTTCTGCAGACTGCCACGAGTCATGTGGAAAGCTCACTGCAGAGGATGGACACAGTTGCAGAACCTGGTAATACTGGGTTTTGCTCATGTCCTGGTGTATCACGTCACAAACTGAGGAGCTCCTGAGGTGACCATCGGCTGGGATGTATTGTACTGAAAATCCTGACACAGAGAATGCCACTTGTGTTAAGGCTGAAGAAGAACATTTACAATATTGACCTCTGCCCATCACTGTTCATACTGTGGGCTTGTAACATCTATGTTTTCATGAAGGTTGTTGTAGAGAAAATTTCTTTTGCTTCCCTGTTTTCTGTGTCTCTTTGCAGAGCATGAACAGAATGCTGCCTCACTCCGAGCAATACTCAGAACACAAGGAAAAGTATTCACTTGTGCTAAGGATGAGAAGTGGGCAGGAAAAGTGGATGTAGTGTTTAAACTGTCTTCTTTATTAAAAAGCAGGCTCTTGTGCTGGCAGCACTGTACACTGAGAGTAGACTTCTGTGTTTCTGGTCTGTTTTGCTTGCTGGAACAAACATTCACGTGTGCTCATGTACTTGCATGAGCATCAGTGAGTTTTCTTTCATGTACAGTGTTTACAGGCTGAGACTTTAGTTTGATAGAGCCACTTTTTTTTGCTTTCTGACTATCTTTACAGCTATTACTCATTGTGAATTAATCCTTCAGCTTTTCATTTAGGTCTTAGCTCTCTGCTTTGAGGGTTGAATCCTCCTTGAAAAACTCAAGGATGTAAATAGTATTCTGCCACTGACAGAATGTAAATATTTTTCTTTTCCTTGAGAATTGTTTGGCAAGTGGATCGCTTGCAACCAGCCTGTATCAAAATTAGAACCATTCACAAAAACCTTTTCTAAATTTTTTAAAGGCAGTGGCTGAAACAGGAAATCAGGATTTCGGTACCATAGTGCATGGTTTAGTAACTCCCCAAAGCTCAAGGTAAAAAGATGGCAAAAAGAATTAAGATTGTCAGCTGGTCTAAACTGATGCCTCCAATAAAAGGAGGTGGGTGTTGATGTCTTCTCCCAAATTATAGGTGATAAGATGAGAGGGAGTGGCCTTAAACTGTATCAGGGGAAGTTTAGATTGGACATTAGGAAAAATTTCTTCACAGAAAGGGTTATCAAGCACTATCAGAGGCTGCCCAGGGAGGTGGTTGAGTCCCCATCCCTGGAGGGGTTTAAAAGGCAGGTAGATAAGGTGCTCAGGGACATGGTTTAGTAGTGGACAGGTATGGTTGGGGTTGATGATCTCAAAGGTCTTTTCCAACCTTATGATTCTATGATCACCTTTCCCGAAGAGAAAGGGTTTTTTTAAGTATCAGGGAGAAAAATCAACTGTAACTAGCCGAGTTATTTATTGCAAAGTTATTTAAATGCCAGTAAAGTTATTGTAGAGTTATTTAAAGCTATTTATTGTAAAAGTCTGTTAAGTGACAGCCTCTAATGGCACTAAAAGTCACTCCTTAAGCTTAACACACTTCCCTTCTTAAAGAAAAAACATTTACTTAACAGACAAGATGCCAGTGAAAAACAGAATTATAGCAAAGTTAATTAACTAGATGATTTTAATAGGCCCTATTTTGTTCTTGGCAACAGAGAAGATATGACAGTCAGGTGTCTGCCAAATGTTTTATCTGCATGTTATCCCTTCGTGATCCATTGCCTGGTGCCTGAATTCAAAGCCAAGCCAGGGGAAAGCAATCAGTATCACCAAGTTCCTGAGCTACCTTTGAGTGTGGAAAAGCAGAGGGAGGTTGTACATTATTGTAGCTTTGCAAACACTGTGCCTAGCTTAATGGAAGATCAGGTTGTTAAAGAAATCTTTAAATGAAGTGTAATGGGAGGCTGGCATTTTAATCTTGCAAACTGCTATAAGCTCAGTGTATCACAACTGGAGTATTTGCATTTCTTGCATGCATACATTGAAATCCCAGTAGAATTGACTCAGCCTCCTTCCTTCCTGCATGGATACGCTGGGAAACATGCAATTTACTCTTTCTCTTTGCCTTCTGATAATGATTTTAAGGACAAGGATGCCTGGGCTGTTTCATCAGGGCTGTCAGTAGCTCAGCGTGTGACCTCAGAAAATAACTTGGCATCTATATGGGTGGAATTTTTGAAATTAGCTGCCTAAAATTAGACATCTAAAAATAAACAGCTTGTATTCTGTCAGTGAAGGGTTTTTTTCCAGATTATGTTGTTGGAAAAATTTGGTTTCCGTGTTTGTTTACCTGTAAAGCTAAGTGGTGTTGAGAGACACAATAAAATATTCTAAAATCTTTGTACACAGAAAGCATGTAAACAATGATGTTTTGTTTTGTTTTATTTTATTTTATTAATTTAATTTAATTTAATTTAATTTAATTTAATTTTTTTTAATTTCATTTTATTTTATTTTTTTCCTGAGGAGGTAGGAATTTTGGCCTTAACCTGATAAATCAGCAGGTGACAGATGTAAAAGTGGGGAAAAAAAAGCTCTTTTGAAGTGTTTCTTGATACAGCACTGGGATACAGGATGGGGATCACTACTTCAGAGTGTAAAGCAATGAAAAGAAGGAATGTGTTCCAAAAGGGATTAGGAAAAAATATAGAGAATAAGTGCATTGATAGCTGTTAAACACTGATCTGGAGGCAGTCTCAAGCTAAACGACCATTTTACTGCAGTGTCAGGGAGAATCTAGAAGCATTGTTCATCATTTGCCCGGGTTCATTTTCTTTTTCCCTTAAGCACTTCCTCTTGACTCCTAGCAGAGACATTGCAGGTTTTAGATCTTTATTTATGCCTTACATAATTAAAATACTGTACAAGTTAATTAATGTTTTTAAAACATTGAGATCATCAAATGAAATGGATATGCAAGAATTTCAAATGATGTCTGAAGGGGGTGGGAAGCTCTTTATCTGGCTGCAGAGATTCGGGGTTCTGCCGTCGGCCCAAATCTACTCATAACGAGTTTATCTCCAGGCTGCTGCACTGGATCCAAGGGATGTCTGGGGACTGGTAGTTCTGTATTAACATAGGTCTTCTTTTAAAGCATGTGACAGTTTACAAAATGCTCTGGGATACACCAGGATGAAAGGTACATAAATTCATGTAAAATGCTATAATTAAGATGCAATTAGCAATGCACGAGAAAGGAAAGTTTGCCTGGCGACACTTTATATGTCTATAAAGTTTCATTTTCTGGAGCACAGGATACGTGGCAAAACACTTGTTCTAGGCAGTTACCCTTGAAAATAATTGTTGAGTGCAAGCTCTGAGGAAGTTATTGTGAATCTGCTTCTGCTGTGAGACAGAGGCCCTGACAACAATGCAATAACTCCACAGGATGGGGGAAAAAAATGCAGGAAGAGTCACCTCTGGAAAGTGTAAATGAGAAGAATAATTACTGGCAATGAGGAGTCTCAGCCTAGACTGGGAGATGAGGGAAATTGTTTGCTGAAGGAGGAAGAGTCTACTTGTCATTTTGCTCCTGTGATCTGTTGGTTCTGCTGCTGTCACTGATGAACCAGCTCTGGTGAAAGGAAGGAACTGTGTTGGGGGCATCTTCTCTTATGTGGAACTTGGAGTGAGGAGGAGTAAGGAAATAAGTTATGAAGGATCAGGGTAAGTTATTTCCTTTGATAAAAGCCTACTGGTCTCCTTTAAAGTGGTTTGTTTTTTTTTTTTTTTTGTCTTCTGTGGTTTACTTATTTTTATTTATTTTGTTGGTTTGTTTATTTTCAGTAAAAAAATTTCTTTAAACAGCAGATGTAATGGCTGGACTACTGGGGTAGGATTCACAAAACCTAGACTCAGATTGTAAGCTGGGCATAGAGTGTTGCGTTCCTGGACAGATCATTGAATTTGCCTGGTGTTTTCCTCATCTGTAGTATGGTAAGAATATCTCACCAGGGGTAAAATCTTCCAGGGAAAAGCCTGAGCTAATATGGTCCAATGCTGTCCAGGAAGAACTGCTTTTCAGAAAGAGGAGAAATCGTGATGACTTGTGTGTCTCCCACTAGATGCAACAGGAATGTGCTCCCTCATGAATCTGTGGCTGTCTGAATTAGCCAATAACGTTCCTGATTAGTGGGTTTTCTGATAGTAAGGAGTTTGTGATTGTGAGTGCTTTTGTTTGGGTTACATGAATACTGGAGTGAAAAAAAAAAGGCATTAAAAGAAAAGGAGAAGCACACAAATGAATCCTTAAATGTAAGGGGTGTTGCATTATTGTTCTGTGTAATGGAGTCGTGTCACTGTTGTCTTTCTGTTCTTCTGACACCAGTGTAGTTCTGCATATCCCTTGCAGCATGGGAATTGATTATTCTCAGTCAATTTGTAGGAATTACAATATGCCTGAGAAGTTTATAGGATGGAATAAGCTAAATCTGATGAAATTGCTGGACAATCAATAGCTAGCAAGTCTCTGCTGAGCTTTAATAGCCAGCAAGAACATCTCTCTGCCTTGTCACATGAGATATAAGGGGTTTTTTTTCATGGGAATAACATATGATGTTTATGACAGCACACTGGAAGATTTCAAATTCTGAGTTTCTGGAGGCTTCGGACCTTCAGCACCAGGAATTGTGTACTGGAATGACTGAAATGAGATTGAGTACTGAGTAAAACGAGTGAGAAGTGATTGCTTCTCCTGTGGTGTACTGAATTGCCAGGTATGGTTAGTTAATTTAACAGAAATGGGAAACAGCATACAATCAATTGTATTACAGAAGCGACATGTACATAGCTATATAGAAGAATTAATAAGTGTCTTGAATATTGTGTGTAATGCTATACCTGCTAGTAAGACATAGCTAGTGTGAATGTGATGACTTGTACAATATGTAAATGTATATTAAATCATTCTCATCTTCCTTCCCTTTCATCTCTTCACGTAAACACAAAGGATATAAATGTGGTTAACTGCAGAAGTCACCCTGGCATACTTAAGGAACTTGTCTCTTAATGAAAACAGAAGAACTTATTTCTGGGCCCAAAGAGCTCCTCTTCACTGTTGTATGAGATGGATACACAATATCCAGTTGTAACAAGGAGCAGAGTTAATAAAATAAATAAATACTGGTGGTCAGCACTTCCTGGGAATGTAATGCTTTAGTCTTCTTGTCTACAGAACAGGAATAATTGTATCTCCTTACCACATCAGAGTGCTAGTAGTGGTAATTAAACTGTACGGTGCTTTGATTATTAAAAAGAAGAATAGAGGTGGAGAGAAAGGCAGTGTTTCTGATGAGCTAATCACTTTCAGTCAGGCGCGTTTAAGTCCAAATGGAGTGAACGCCCTGTCCTGCGCTCCACTTAATTTGGCAGCAAAGAAAGTGTATAAAGCCAGAGGAGGAGAATGCCAGACTGAGAATAAAGGTAGAGAGACCAGATCCTGCGCCTGTGTTTACATTTGTCTGTGCATCTTCATGACTGTATTTTTAACAAGCTGGCTGAGAAGATGATAATTCATTGTGGGGAAAGTAAAGTCAAGAGTTCAGGAAATTCAGAATTTGATGTTTGAGACAGGGAATTAAAAGTAGTTGGCCAAAATTTTGTTGGATTTAACAGTTCCCACCCAAGAACTCAGAAGTTTCATGTGTCTCTGAAATCATTTCATACATGTTTAGAAGAGAAAGATTGGGGTTTTTGCTGTTGTCTAAAGCGAAATCTTAGGGATAAAATAGGATTCTTGTTACAGCGGCATCTCTCAGTCCATAATAATGTACAGAGTATAAGAAGTGTGTTCTAGAGGGGTAAATTGTCAGTTTGTAAATTGTGCACTTTGTGTTTGACTGCTTTTCAGTCTTGTTTCCTAGGACATAGAGGTTAGACAACTGTTGTGTAAATCTTCCCTCTCTCCTTCTTTCAGGGAAACAGAACTTAAAGATACAAACCAGTAGCTGGGGTACAGGAGAATGGTGAGAGAGTGAAAGAAGAGAGTGTGCAGGGTAGGAGGTATGGATGGACACTGAAAATACTGAAGACATCTTAAGGGTTCTGTGGATTGATGTAACGAATGTGGAGAGGATATGGGAAAGCATACAAATGGAAAGGAACTGCAAGTATTTCTGGGAATGGTATTGCCAAGAGAATGTTAAATGGAGGTAGGACAAACCTGATGGGTGTTGAGGATGTTTGGCTACACATCTGTCAGGAAGAATAAGATTCATTAATTCAGCTGCTCATGGAACATTTTGTCTCTGGATACGTTCAGCTGCATAGAAGGAAATGCCTGGAAGTCTACACTTCTAGTCAGCCTAATTGCCTCTGGCTGGGTGGGGTGTTGTGGGAACCCAGGGGAGACACTTGGGACTTCAGCTTTCCCTCCTCTAAGTGTTTGTGGAAAGTGGTAACGGTGGGTTTTTTTGATCCCCATCTTCCACAGGCTCTTACTCTTTTGCTGTGGTGCAGTAAGACTGTGAAGTGGAGACCAGGCACAGAGTAAAACAGAAAGAAAACAGTCTCAGGACAAAATCAAGTCTGTTTGCCAGTCAGCCTGTGAGGCTGGTGAGGATCCTTTTGTATGAACAAGAAAGTCATCACTAATGTCAGTGGCTTCGGGGTGGTCAATACATAAGAACATGTCACTATTTGAAAGACAACATACCGTGGTCCTGATGACTAATGGAATATCTAGAGGAAAATATTCACTCTTCCTTTAAACTGTTTGGGAACACAGACACACCTATTTTGCTTGGGCTACTCCCTCTAGTACTATTCAACCCAGGAAATAGTAGGAGTAAAGCTGCAGAGTGAGCCACCTCTGAAGGTTCTCAGTTGTTCCTCTAGCATGTCATCTGTACTCTGAAGGACTGTAGCTCTTGAGATCCAGAACCATTACTGCTTGAGAGCCCACATGGAAGTAGAAATACATCAGAGCTCTGCGAACGGCAAAGGTTTGTCCTGGGCTATAGCTCTGCTATGGAAATCTCTATTGATAAATTAGATAGGTTAAGCCATTCACAGGACATTAGTTCTTGGATTTACAGGAGAGCAGGCTGAGAAAGCTCTGTTGGACTGAAATGGGGATGTCTGTTCATAGAGCAATTTCTTTATTTTAGGTTGTTTTTCTTTACTGATTTAGCAATTAAACATCTTCCCAGTCTGGTGTGTTTTATGGACAGTGAACTTTGTTCCATGGCTGAACAGCGTGTGCATGCATCCATGTGTTTCTCCCCTGGGCTGGATTTTTTAATAAAAGGAGCAGAGCACAACTCGGTAGAATTGAACAGGTTTGTTACCCAGCTCTGACTGCGCGTGTATTTTTGAGAGAGATACTTCACTTGCTCTGTTTTGTAGGTTCTCTGTCCTCTAGGTAACAATGACAGCACAGCTGTTGCAGAGGGTAGGTTCTGTATAAGAGTTTCATAATGGAAGGTGGCATAAAAGGTCAACGTATTGTTAATTAATGCTTTGAATGAAAAGCTGATAACCGATCTGTTTCAGGGTGCTACTGAGGGCAGCTTTCTTCAGAATTTAGCCTGAGGAAGCGTTGTGCAATCTGTGACTTACTGCGCACACCTACGAGTTCTTGGCTGTCCTGCAGCCGTCTGTCACTTCTGTTTGCCTCTGCACAGAGAGGCAAGGCAGCAGGATCTTGAGTGGCTGTCACTGGCGAGCAGGACTTTTTCCTTGTTCAAAGGTGCCGCAGGTATAACTGTGCAGTGCAGAATGCCAGCGTGTAGTGACCTGCAAGGAGGCACTAGGAGCTGAGGCTCAAAGCACTGGGATTCTAAACACCAAAAGCACATTCAGCACAGTTTTGGTGGTATGTTACAACAAGTGATACCAAGCGGAGGCATGCTAATCTTAGTTTGCTTAGTAAACACTTCTCTCTTTTTTATACCAAGATCTTAGAAAAAAGGCAGGGAAGAGGTGTAAATAAAAAGAAGATATATTTAGCTTTCTTGGAAACTCAAGTGTGGGCGGTTGTTTTCTCTGTTATGCTTGGACATCTAAACCCTTGGGGTAGCGATTTGGCTTCAGGGCTTAGAGCTGGAAGAAGTAAAGTCCTATTTCTGCTTTGCATTGTCTAATCCAATATTTGTCTCTTGAAAATAATGTCTGACACAAATATCGTCTATCTTTATGGGTCTTGAGCTTAAAAAATGTGCAGGTAGACATATTAAAGAACTGTGTACATCTCTTTAGGACAAGTATCACTTCATTTTAAACAAAAATCACAACTTAAGCTTTCTACCAACAGTTTATAACAACAGAAAAAATATTTTTTTCCGTTGCTAATTAGTCTTTGTTGGCCAAACAATAGGTACAAGTGTTCTCTTTCTGCTCTTTCCCTCAACGTGTGCTGAATTAGATGCCAAATTACTGCTTTTTCCCTCCTTATTTCTTTACTATTTTATTTTTAAAGCACTGTGTTGGATTTATTACATTAATATAAATTAATCCTCACAGAATTACAGTGCAATAGTTTTTGTTTAAAATTAGCTATTTCTGTATTGTTGTGACGTGGGAAACTACTATATCATTGTGTGAATGTACTGACCAAATTACATTTATCCACATCCCATGGGGATTCGTTATAGTGAAGTTAGGCTGAATGTCTGGTTCTCTAGTTCCTGAGCGGATCTACTGAGATTTGGGGAAGTCTTGCTTGTACCTCTGCCTGCTTTGGCTAATGCAGGTGACCTTATGTGGATATGGAAATCTCACTGCAGGGTCGTACAGACAAAACTCCTGCCTGCCACACTGATAAAGCACAGGAGAGATGATCGATTACTTCTCCTTGCTACTCTGCAGGTAGCACTTTGCACTTTCTCTTCCCTAGCATAAGGAGAAGGCTGAGGATCCAGCCCTTTTGAAATGTAATATATAGAGAGATAGTCAGGGGATATTTGTTTGTAATTTCCTTAGTGGGTAAAGAAAACAGATTTTGTTACTTTAGTTTCCAATCAGTTTCACATGCTGGCTTTCACATTCCAGAAAAATGATGCACTGATTCTTTTTGTCAGATGTCTATTTTGAGTCAGAAGGCCTGACCTTATTCTGATAATTCAGTAGGCAGCTGGAGAACTGCAATGTTTTACTTCTTCAGAATCAATTAATTGATTCTAGGAAACGTACTGGGAGGGCTGGGATTCCAAAGAAAGCACAGATGTGGGTAAAACTAAATAATAAAATAATGATAAACCCACTACAAAACAATGCATTATCTTGTAATTCATTCATAGTTAAAAAGGAAAAAACTGGAAGCTGCCAGCTAGTTGCAGTCTCAAAACTATTCACAGCATATGTTTATAACATAAGGTTCTCTCATGATAAATCCTGGTGGTCAGCACCTGTTTTAATTGATTCATCTGAAAATATTGCTCAGCACTGCTAGAAGAAATTCATCAGTCAGTTTTTAATAGCAGAGCCTGACAGGTTGGTTGGTTTGCCTGCTTTCTTTAATTGTTGTTGTTGCTGCTGCTATTCTCAATTGCAGAACTATTCCTAAATAATACTGGGGCAGAACTCTCACTAAAAACCCAAAGATGCGTAGAGAGTGTTAATGACAGAAGAGATGTGGAAATTGGACTGGAAACTGCATGGGAGAGGGATTTGGGTTTTAGTCATTGATTTGTCAGTGGTAAATATGTATCTTAACGAAGTGTTAGTGTCACACAAGTAAAAGAAAACTAAGCTCTGCTCTAGGCTGAGGGAGTGTTTACACTTACCAAACCCCAAACAAACCAGCCTCCTAATATGGAATAGGAATAGCTGTTTGCACTCTACATAAACTGAAGAACCAGACCTCCCAGTGCGGAGTGACAGTTCGGATGCAACATTTAATGTATATTAAGTACCAGAAAGTAGAGAGACTATGATGATGGCTAAGAAGACAGCAGCAGATTATGTCTTAAAGATGGCAAGGGCCATCTTAACTTCACATTGTGTTATAGTTTACTGCTGTAAATCTTTGTTGCATAGACAATGTGGTAAATGTAAATCAAGCAGTCAACGTATTGGTCTTAGATTCTTTATAGGTATTCCACTTGATTCATTCTCCATTACTGTAGGTGATGATACCACTGGAACGATTTTTCCTAGTATTATGAAACCTTATTTCATGGAATCATTAAGGCTGGAAAAGACCTCTAAGGTCATCCTGATAGATGCCAAATGCCCTCCACTTCCACTGCAGGAACAAGACTCTTGATTTAGTACTATCTTTGAATAACTCTCTTAGGATTTGATAGGCACAGGTTCACAATTTCGTGCATGTCAGGGAAATATCATAAGATAAGGCCTGTCCTTTGTTGAGTGGCACTGGTAAAGAACAAACCCAGCTGTACCTGTCATCAAGGCAAGGACGTGTTTCTCCTTTTGAATGTCCTGTCAGTTTCGGAAGTTTGCTGTGTTTCTCTGTCGCTTTTCCTGTTGGAGCCAGATTACAGACCTTAATTGAGTAGGTTCCATCAAGAAAAAACAAACAAAACGAAACCCTGGAGTACCCAAGAGGACCAAAACCTCCGTTTATCCAACACTAGTAGTTACATGGTATGTTAGATGTCATTTTCTGTCATGAATAAATTAAACAGTATTCCAAGTCTTTTGTCTGCACCATTAATGTATTTTCACATATGTCCAGGCCTCATTTTTTTTCTGTACAGAATGTGACCCTTGTGCGAGAAGTGAGCTGCTCATTGAGTCATAATTCTGCTTAACTGGCAGTTTCCTAGTTTGTGACATGGCTCTCGATCACTTGTGTGTGTGTGTGCATCTGGTTTAACCAGGAGATAGTGCTGACCATGAGAGGAAAGGTTCAACAGTGCTGTAGGATTTATTTAGTTACAAAACAAAGATTAACCAACACAGCATATTTAAAGCTGCTTTTAGTAGGAACGTTGGCAGTGGATGAACTGATGTCATTTCTGGCATCCTGTAGCACTGCCATACTTTCCACTATATAGAAAGGTAACCTCCTATTCTTAGTTTTGATGGACATTGACAAAAAGTTTGTACCAGCTTCTGGTAGGTATTGTACTTGAATTAGTCCTTGTAGTACAAAGAAGGAATCTGTTTTAGGGCTTTGCTGAAGGTGGGTGAGGGCAGCATGACTGCAATAGTTCTCCTTTTAGAGTTGCGCATCTGAGGATGTTATGGTGTTGGAGACCTTAAGAGTTTGATGCCGCAAGAGAAATATGAGATATAGGTACTTGATTGTTCTTATAATCATGTGTGCTGGTTGTTCAGCTACTGTAGAAGAGAGTAGGAAATGTTAAACTAAGATGTTCAGAAAGCCCTTCAGGGACCTGGAGAAGACTTTCTTCTAACATCATTATTTGTTTGGTATTTGAGTAAAGCTGCTGTGTATATTTCTGTAATCATGACTTGCCAGAAGAGAGAGTTTAATAATATCCAGTTTATTTTAATACATAACAAGAGGAGTGGTGTTTGCTTTGATGTCATGCTCGTAATGCTGCTCTTTATAAAGGTGCAAGACATAAATATGAGGACTGAAAGAACATTGAGCTTTAATCTTTGATCTCTACTTCCCAACTTATTTCTATCTCAGTTACTGTGTAGTCTACATTGAGAAGAGAACGGTGTGAAGAGTTTTTCCTCTCAGATAGAAGGAAAACATCAAAGTTCAAGAAAGGAAAAGTAAAGAAAAAAGACCTATTAAAGGAATTACATTTATCTTGAAAATCTTTGCTCACTTGAAGCTACCTTTGTGATTGTCTGGAAAAGCAGAATGGTTATGGAACACAATGGAGAGCTATTCTAATGAACCATATCAGCTCTTGGAGCTTCTAGCTGATATAATTTAATTCTGATTTTTTTGTTTATTTTGATTTTTGTTCTTTAAGTAGTTCTTTACAGGCTATTGAAAACTCAGCTCTTAAATAGTAGTGACCACAAGTAAGTAGAAGAAAATTAAAAGTTTAAAATGTTTTTTCACATCGCTTACTTGTTTCTCAAATATCTGTTTGAATGAAAGATACCTGAATATTAGTGAGGATTAGGAAATAAACCAGTTTCCTACTGAATGTCTGAAGGACTGCCAGCTTCTGCCAGGGTTCTTTTTGCTAATTATTCCCTAGAGTGGCTTAGGTGTCTCTTTAACTTCAAGCATCGTGGTGTGGCCCCATGGAAGTTGAGGGATTATTTATAAGCTCTGAGAAGGGCAAGCACTTGAACTGTGTTGTTGAGTCAGTTGTTCAATCATCAAGAGTCTTGGGGGTGCAGAATGTTTTATATTTTTGCTTCATATAGCTCTCACTCTATTGTACGTACAAAATCAGACCAACTGTCAGCAATTACAGGTTGTTTTTTTCCCTGCGTGTAAGTAAAAAGGATTGGTATTGCTATAAGAATACATGGTGCAGTGTTCCTGACATTATAGATCAATAGATTAGCTTTGTGCTGCCAGGAAATAAAATGCTGAGCCACCTCATCTTGTAATAATACAAGAGACGGATCCATTAATGCACACACTATTATTTTGTGTCTGAAAATAGTTGAGAACTGAGCTTTTATTTTTCTCCATGACTAGTCTGAAGTAAACATTGGAATTGATAAAGTAAGGTGAATAGCCTTTTGTTGAATCATGCCTTTTGTCATAACCTGAGAACTATGCATTCTTCTAGTCACAGCAACCAGACTAACAGTGATTTTGCCTGTTTGAGGCAAAGCTAAAAATGGAACTTTCAGATCAGAGAAGATGTAGAAAATTCATTTGTTTGCCTTATCTGTTAACATGATTCTCCAGGGGCAATGAGCACTTTCAGTGTTAAGGAAGGGCTGCAATCTATTAGAAAATCATTAAGAAACATGGTAATTTAGTTGGAAGGTAATTAAGATCAAGGAGAAGCACTCAGCTATGCTCTCTATGACCTCTTTTTTTAATTCTGAGCAGTTACCCCTTAGAGTTATTATCAGTGGTACTTCTGTAGTTCCCGTTACTAATGTACCTATTGTTATAAAACCCTTTTGAGGGTGAAAAGTGATATGGGGAAAAACAATGGAGGAAGTTAAGAGAACGGCTCGGGGACCAACCACAGGCCTATGGGAGAGCAGAGACTGCATGTTTCTCAAAACCCAGGTTAGCATTCCAGCTCTTCAGTCCTACGTTCTCACTGTTAATCTCACTATTTGTTAATAATTTGAATAATTGATTATGGAAGCAGATACTTTGATAGCTGTGATGGTATTGAATGCAAAAAATGTTTTTCAGCAAATAGTTTTGCTCCTTATTTAAATGGAGTAGAATAGGACCTCTATAGGCTGTTCTGGTTTAGTCAACGTGCTGGATGGAAGAGATACCATCCAGAGGGACCTCGGCAGACTTGAGAGGAGGGGCTGTGTGAGCCTCATGAAAGCTAAGTGCAAGGTCCTATTCATGGGTCAGGGCAACTGTAGCATAATTACAGGCTGGGCAGAAAATGAATTGAGAACAGCCCTGAGAAGAAGGACTTGGGGGTGTTGGTGGGTAAGCTCAACATGAGCTGTTAATGGGCACTTGCAGCCCCAAAAGCCAGCCATATCCTGGGGTGCACCAAAGGAAGTGTGGCCAGCAGGGTGATTCTTCCCCTGTGATTTGCTCTCATGAGACCTGCATTCAGTTCTGGAGTCTTCAGTACAGGAAGGACATGGATCTGTTAGAGTGAGTCAAGAAGAGGCCACATAGATGGTCTGAAGGCTGGAGCACCTCCCATACAAAGACAGGCTGAGAGAGTTGGGGTTGTTCAGCCTAGAGAAGAGAAGGCTCCAGGGAGACCTTAGAGCAGCTTCCAGTGCTGAAAGGGAGTCCCCTTTCATCTTTTATCTGTAAGAAAGATGGGGACAAACTATTTGGTATGGTCTGTAGAGACAGGGCAAGGCGTAATGGTTTTAGACTAAAAGAAGATAGATTTAGACTAGACAAAATGAGGATAATTTTATGATATGGGTGGTGTCAAGATGTCCCTGCTTCTACAGGGTTGTTGGACTAGATGACCTTCAAAGGTTCCTTCCAACCCAACCCATTCTGTGGTTCTTTGAAATGTCATTTTTTGTTGTTTTCTTTTGTTAAAGGACAGCTATAGCCAGCATTGATTGCAGAATTCATTCTGTGCGCAGATCGAGTGCTGGAAAGGGAGTGGTGAAGCCACTTAGTTTAGTTCCTGTGAGAATATATGATTTTTCAACTTTCTGCCTCCAAAGACATGGCCCATTTTGTATCACAGGTTGGGGATTTAGTAGTCTGTTTCTGTTTCTTGCATTTAGGTAAGCTCGATAGATGCTTTTAAAAAGCAATTTATGTTTATTTATTTGCAGTATTCTTAGTGGAAGTGGATTATCCAGATAAATAGAAATGAGGAATTATGAAACCGATATAAACCGCTCTTTCATTTCCAGTGGATGTGTATCTGATCCCTGACAGTGGCCAATACCTGATGTTTGAAAGGAATATTTTAAGGCTTCCACAAGTAGTAGATAGTGCTTTGATAACTGATGCTGGGGTTTCTTTTCCCTAACGTCATTTAAATATTTCATTTGGGGATTGATTTTTCTCTGTACTATTTCAGCATAGCTTATTATTGCACATGATCATAGCGTGGCTGTTGTTGGGCTCTCTTTTGTCCAAGAAAATGACAATCAGATGTAATCACAGGCATATTGTTTTGATATTTTGTGTTTGTTAAGATTAAGCACTGAAGGATAAACTTGGTGGACACTAGGGTTTAGGGAAGTGAGTCAGATTAGATTTCTGAATGTACAGCAAAGGGAAAAGCATTCCCAAGAGCTTGTTCTGCTGCCTGTCCAGTTTTACAATGCACTGCAAAGCTGGCCTTTTGTTATCAAAGGCTCCTGTGCCATGAAAGTTATCATACATAGTTGGTAACAGGAAGCTGAGCACAATGCTTTAATTCAGCTGAAAGATTTTGCAAATGTCATCAGTTGGGAAAGGAAATTGTCACCATGTGGTCTTAGTTAAAGTCTGAGATAGAAGTGTAGTTGTGTTTCGTCTTGTGGGTTTTTTGGTTGCATATTGTAATAGGAGAATAAAGGGTAAATCGATGCTTCATGTGTGTTTTGGAATGAACAGCAAGGAGAAGTCGATACACAATAACATCTGCTTTCTTGTTTCTGAATTAGTTTAACAAAACAGTTTATGCATGCAAGTCTTGCTGTTAATGTGTAAAATGGAGATCCAATTTGCAGTGCGCCAGCCCAGAAGATCCCCAGATGGGCTTTTAAAGAGTTAATGTTTAGTGC
Organism: Phaenicophaeus curvirostris; assembly: GCF_032191515.1. Classification (NCBI taxonomy): domain Eukaryota; kingdom Metazoa; phylum Chordata; class Aves; order Cuculiformes; family Cuculidae; genus Phaenicophaeus; species Phaenicophaeus curvirostris. The sequence continues at coordinate 8,348,130 of NC_091400.1, read as the reverse complement.
AGTGTAAGGTGACATAAATGTAGCTTCATCCTATCAGACTTGAACTTGCTGCTATCCTTTCATGTAGATGTTCAGAGGCTTCATGGACTTGACAGACTCGGTAACAGTTCCTCGGTACTGTGTTTTCCGTGCGTTATCGCTGCAAAAACAGGCATTTTGGACAGCTTTTGGCTAATGATCAGTTAAATATCAGTTATAGTATCAGTGAAGAAAAAATTTTGACTTGGCAGCGTGATAACAAGCCTAGATGAGAGACTTGTTCTTAACTGGGTTGCTCAGCTGAGTTATAACACAAATCATCTTACCTCTAATATCACTTTACCCTGAGTTAGCCCTTTTCAATATGCCACTCTTTTTTTGTCAGTATAGAGATGCCGTGTGGCTGCGGTCCTTATGCTTCTCCTGCCTTAGGCAGCAGTGTAGAACCTTCGATGGGTTGAAACCAGTAAACTAACCTGGTAGAGACCTGCTGATTGTAAATTTCATATCTATGTGGATCCCACGTAGACTTAAGCACAATAAAATATAGTGATGCCTGTCAGTTCTTTTTTAAATACACCTTATGCTTTTATACACAGTGAATTGTCAAAGTAATATTAAATATGAATAACTAAGCTTTTCAATCTGTTGTATCTGCTTAGCAGTAGCAGCGCCCTGTCCCTGGAAAACATTAAGACCATAGTATCATAGAATGGTTTGGGTTGGAAGGGATGTTAAAGCTTACCCAGTTCCAGCCCCACTGCCATGGGCAGGGACAGCTTCCACTGGATCAAGTTGCTCAAGTGTTAAATGAATGGATAAAAACAAGTGCAGTGGACAAGCAGGATGTTTGGTTTTGAGGAACACCCATTCTTCGCTGGTAGTGGTTACCTGAATCAGGAGAGAGTAGCCAAATCCATTCTGCAAGTGTTTCGTTAAGTAGCTGTCATTGATTGTGTGATCCTCCGTAGAGTTGTTCTAAAAGCTTGTAGACCCGACACTTGGGGACATGGTTTAGTAGGCATGGTGGTGTTGGATTTCATCATCTTAGAAGCCTTTTCCAACCTCAGCGACTCTATGACTCTATGATTCTATGATTTTTAGTGTATTTTTTTTAATGTGTTTTCTCCTGTAATCTTCTTTGCTCTCTGAAGAGCAGAACAGAGACAGGTATGTGTGGCCACTGCTGAGGCAGTTCTTGTGTATTCTCTTCTCAGCTAAGATAACAGCAGCAAGATTAGATGAGCTTCACACTCCCATGAGTGAGCTCAGAAAATACTGTCTTCCTTTTGCTCCTGGCTGTGGTGCCTTGGTTCTTCTGAAATGCATTGTGCCAGTAGATGTGATGACGTTAGTATCTGAGGTCTTTTTTTTTCATTTATTTTTAGTCCCCAGAAGATATTTAGCATTGAGAAAAGGTGCATGACATGGGGCTTGAAACCAGATAATCTTTAAGATCCCTTCCAACCCAAACTATTCTGTGATGAACTAGTGGTGCACTACAAGTGTGGATGCCTCTGCTTTCTTATACAATGTTTTAGTAGTGGTGGCGATTGTGTTTCTGGGTTTAATGTTTTCAACGTCTTGCTGTTCTGCAGCACCCTTATGCAGCAAGAGAATAGATTTTGTTGCCATTGGAAAATATTTTCTGTAAGCTATTTGAATATAATAAGCTGAGATACTTTTTAAGGACTAAAACATGATTGCTTCAAAAGCCACAAAGTAACTTTGCACTACCGCTTTTTAAAGCTCAGCAAATTTTATGTAGTACCTGAATTATTAATGACGATAAATAGGAGGAGGAAGCCCTGTTGTCCTATGGGTCTTGATAAGTAGTAGTTGGTGTACTCTGCAGAGCAGGGCAGCTCCTCCTGAAGCAATGGGTGAACCGGTCCTTGGTGAGGAACACTACAGGGAGAATGGTTTGTGTCAGTATGCCCGGAAGATGACTGCCTGTTTTGGACATTTAGGTAAAGAAATTAAAGATGTGCATGTGGATTTTTTGGTCTCCGACATGTGGATGAAGTGTTTCCTCAAGCTTACAGTCAATAGCTGAGTGTTTTCTACTCAGCCTGCAGTCTTGAGTAAGTAAGTGTGTCAGAAGTGAAAAAACTGCCAATACGAAGTAATTTTAACACAAGTACAGAGCTTTTGTTTCTTTTCTCTGTGTGAACTTGAATGTTAGAATGTCTTTTTTTTCTCTTTTGCTTTTTCAGTTATTTTATTGCTTGGATAACTGTACTTCTTGGTGTAAATAGATATAGTGCTTGCTCATTTTTCATTTATATGAAGGCTTTTTTTCCCCTCCTTGCTGTCTGTATTTGTGAGAGTTCTTAATGGGAGAAGATGATAATACTGTTGCCTTGGACAGATGCATGAAGAATCATTTGGGGCTATCTACCTGTACAATAAATGTGTTACCTTTTGAAGTGCTATGAGGGAAATTTTGGTTTGTTTCACCTTGGTTTCTATGGGTTTATTTTGTTTTCTTTTTGCAGCAAGGTTTTGCTGAGCTGGTATGGCTGACCTCAGTTTCTTGTTTTTTTCGATTGGGGTTGTTGTTGCTTTCAGTACATGAATGAAGTCACACTGAAGTGCATTTGCAGGAAGTTTAATTCTAACTGCAGAAGGAATTATAGACAACATTAGTACACTACACATTTCTGCCTTCTATTTAGCCAAAGGGTCGGTTTAACCCTCAGTTTTGCTCAGGAGGGTGGAGGGGTATTTCTTCACTATGATTTTAGCCCTTAGTATCTAATATTTCCTACAATTCAATGTTTACTATTCTCTTGTTCAGTTTATTTGTGGACTGCACTCACATTTTTTTGTTCTGTTTTAGGAGTGTAAATACAGAAGTCTTTATTCCTGGTTATATATGAAGCATAAGAGGTTTTTTTATCATCTGGGCAGTCAAATGATTTGATACATTCAGAAGGAACTGAATAGTAAATGGTCTTGAGGTGGCAGAAAATATTTATAAATAAAATAGTTATGAAGTTGGCAATGAGATAAACTGTTGTAAGTAGCTAGTTTGTCTAATTCCTGTCTCATATTCGGTCCCTTGTGAAAACCAGCGGTCTGGGAAGGGTCCATACCTCAAACTGTGCTCTGTGCAGGCTCGAGTCCCCAGCACTGATTAAACACAGCTTTGAATTGGCAGTGATTTGAAAATACTTTGCTGTTTGACAGATACTGAGGAAATTTCCTCAATGCTACTTCCAGGTCGGGCACCCTGGGTTCCCGAGAATGTGTTTCAAGAAACATAAGGACAAGGTTGTGCCCTTGTGTTTTCCACCCTTTGCTTTTTAGTAAGAATATTAGAAATCAATCTTTTTCACTTAATCCAGTCCTTGACTTAAGCAGTAGGAGATTGCCACTGTCTTTTTGATTCTGGCTAAGGCTGAATCCCAGTGTGTGGTACAAGGCTGTCTCAGGCCTTGTCCTTAACCTTGGATACAAGGTTCTGACCCTCAAACCAGCTGCTCCATACAGCCCTTCATCTGATCCAGGAAGCCACTGTGATGGTTCATGGTCTTGTTTTGCCCATTTCTACTTCTTGCCCTCTTATATTACATATTAACAGGATGCAGGCTCTTTAAGACCTAGCTTGTACTTAAAAAACAGACAAAAATCATACTGCTCTCTGTTACAAGCAGCAGCCTGTATGTGGTCTTTGAGACTGCAGTTATTGGACAATGAAAGCAAACACCAGGGCTCAAAAGGGGCACCATCGAGTAGTCTCTCAGAGAAAGGAGGACCTTGTTTTTAATTAAGCAGAAGCATTTACAGGGACACAAAATGCTGGTGTATATGGGGCTGTCCCCATGGCCAACACCAATCCCATGCATCTTAGACTGGACTGCACTTCAATATTTGAAGGAACATTGGACCCTTCTACAGCAGTCACCGGCTGACTGGATATACTGTGGGAAAAGGATACTGTCCTCTGCTGCCTCTCAAGCCAACGCTGGAGTTACACAAGTCATGCCTGCCAAGTGCAGGAACAGATGCCTGCTTGGGTGAAAGAGGATTCAGCTTTTTCTGCCTTTGCTCTGCCCTTTCACCGCTGTCGCTTGGTTGCAATTCTTCAGACATTACAGGAGGTAACAGAGGGAGGTACAAAGGGAGGCTCTGCAAAGGGACCTGAACAGGCTGGACCGCTGGGCAGAGTCCAATGGCATGAGGGTTAACAAGGCCAAATGCCGGGTCCTGCACTTGGGACACAACAACCCTGTGCAGTGCTACAGACTGGGAGAAGTCTGTCTAGAAAGCTGCCTGGGGGAGAGGGACCTGGGGGTGTTGGTTGACAGCGACTGAACATGAGCCAGCAGTGTGCCCAGGTGGCCAAGAAGGCCAATGGCATCTTGGCTTGTATCAGAAACGGCGTGACCAGCAGGTCCAGGGAGGTTATTCTCCCTCTGGACTCGGCACTGGTGAGACTGCACCTCGAATCCTGTGTTCAGTTCTGGGCCCCTCACCACAAGAAGGACGTTGAGGCTCTGGAGCGAGTCCAGAGAAGAGCAATGAAGCTGGTGAGGGGGCTGGAGAACAGGCCTTATGAGGAACGTCTGAGAGAGCTGGGGTTGTTTAGCCTGGAGAAGAGGAGGCTGAGGGGTGACCTCATTGCTCTCTATAACTACCTGAAAGGAGGTTGTGGAGAGGAGGGTGCTGGCCTCTTCTCCCAAGTGACAGGGGACAGGACAAGAGGGAATGGCCTCAAGCTCCGCCAGGGGAGGTTTAGGCTGGACATTAGGAAAAAATTTTTCACAGAAAGGGTCATTGGGCACTGGAACAGGCTGCCCAGGGAGGTGGTTGAGTCACCTTCCGTGGAGGTGTTTAAGGCACGGGTGGACGAGGTGCTAAGGGGCATGGTTTAGTGATTGATGGGAATGGTTGGACTCGATGATCCGGTGGGTCTCTTCCAACCTGGTTATTCTATGATTCTATGATTCTACGCAGGCGCAAGCTGCAAGTTAAAGGAATCGATAGAGGTTTTATGTAGCCTCTATAGTGTGTGATTATGTGAGAAAAGACTGCTCTCTCTTCTTACTGCTGCTACACTTCAGATCACGCTGATTTAGTACTTATACCTAGACAGTGTAATGTCTGTCTTGGTGAACATAGTTAGAAAGTTGGAATCAGAGTTAATCTCAGGGCATTGTGTGCTTTTTGCCTCACCTACCTCTCAGGGCAAAGTCCACCTGGAGGTGTTGGTGTGGCTGGATAGTTGGCACTGCGGTTGTCACATGTCAACATCCTTTGCCAATTATCCAGCGACACACATATAGTCTTCGAGTAAGCTGAGATATATACTTGTGTTGGAGTGCAACCAGCCCTCTCCGATGAGTCATCTTTCTGCTTTCAGCACAGAATGATGATACACCTTCACCTGAAGTGGTAGAAGCTTTTGGAGATTCAGAAGATAAGTCTTTTCCACTGAGTGGCTCTGCTGTGCAGAAGAGTAGGTTGTGAAATCTGGGAGAGATTGAAAAATTGCTTCAGAGCTTTACTTCCTAGGGGGAATGTTCAAAACACAACATTTGCTGATATTTCTGATTGGATAGAAGCTACTCTAAGGCGGATCTCAGATTGCTGTATTTATTGAACCGGGTCTTCCTCAGGTATATATTAGCATTAAATTTAGTGGGGCTGATTTATTCCAGCTTTGACCCACTTTGTCCATGACTGATTAGAAACCCCAGGAGAATGGCTGTTGAAGGGGAACTGTGATTTCAGGCTTGTTTTCAAGATCACCTAGAAGTCCTGTTACTTGAAAAGCGATGACCTCATAGGAGATGTGTAATAATAGATGATCAAAGTCTGGACTTGTGAGTTGATATGTTCTCTTTAAAACTGTAAATAAAGCAGTCTTCTCTTCAAAGCATGTTCCCATCAGTAGACAGTACTTGAACTCTGAGTTCTGTGGAAAGAGTTAAATGACAGTTTCCCACTGTGCTCAGTAAGCCTATTGCTGTTTATTTTTTCACCTTCTAATTTAGCAAAGCCTTACTGGAACCAGAGCAATTATCACACCAGGTCATTTTTTCAGGTATAGCGAACTTATGTGTGTTAAGGGGAATTGAAAACCTTGGCCAAACACTGTCTGCACAGTTATCTCTGTGAGTTTGGCTGAATAAAGAATCTGAAGTTGTCTCTAAGTAAGGCGTGTTTTGGGGTCTACCAGTGCTTTAGAGAGGATGGTTGTTGGTTTAGACTTTTTTTACTCTTTCACTTTGGAATTTCCTGTGCCATTCCAGTGCCCAGTTGATGGTTAACTCTACCCTTACCCAGGGAGAAATATTCATTAGATGATTAGATTAGCCAGTCACTGGAATTGGATTAATGTAAATACTTCTTGTAGGTGAAGCAGGAAGGGCTGGCTCAGTATCTGCCAAGTTTCTCCTGTCAGCTACACAGGAAATTGGAGAGGAAGAGCGTGAGCGAAGCAATCCTTAGTAGTTAGGGGAAAGCTTAAGTGCTTTTGTTTGGAAAAGACAGTGAAAGCTGTGGAAAGGATTTCTCCAAAGAAATCTGCTTATGAAGTAGTGCTAGCCAGCCTCTGTACGTTCCTCAGAAAAGGGGACGAACGTGCTCTGCCTTTACTGTGACCTGTTCACCATAGTGCATGGACAGACCTGGCATGGAGCAGGAGCATGGTAGATTAAAAGCACAGATGTGCATGTGCAGCTTAAGATGATGATTCTCCCATAATAAGATTTTTGACACAGCAAGGTTTTTTTATTTTAGAGTAATCCTCTTACCTACCTCTGTTACGTTCTTTCTCCTGTCCTGGATATTAATCTGATTTTCAGATACTCTTTATGGTTTTTCTTCCAATTTTTGCATTCCCAGAGATGAGTTGCATCTGATTACAATAGTTTTAGATGGCAGTCACCTGATCAAGCATACTGCCATAATCTCTTGAAGATAATCACTAAAAATAATCTTCCTTAATCTCCTTTGCTGGATAAGAGAAAAAGAGAAGGATTGTTAAGGACAGTGTGCCGTGAGTAGTAGACTGACTACATACACTACAGGTTGCTTTTCCTAGCTTCTTCTGGATAGAAATGTTGTCTTTTCCCATCTTGAACAGCTTTGGGAAGCTGTGTGGATCCAGTAAGACTGAAGAATTGGTGCTGGAAAAGGTGAAATTCCGAAATTCAGTCAAAAGGATGTCAATTATTGAGGATGGGGATATTGCAGAGGTCTTGTATCTCATTCCTAAGCAAAGCTTGCTGAAGCAACTGCCCTACTTGAATCCAGATGACTACTACTTATGTGAGAGGTTACTTGGCACTGCTGAGGATCTGGGTAAGTGAGAACTGCCTTTGGATCTTGAATTTTGGTTGGTGAATAGGCTAAATTGTTTTACAGCTAGCTTATTTTTTGTGTGGCAGCAAGATGCTTTGTGGCAGCAAGCGTGTTTAGATGTGGAAAAATATTTTATCACTGACAGACAGGAAGGAAAGAGGGAGAAAAAGCCGAATTATAATCTGATTAGTCAAAAGTAGTTGGTGGATACAGATACAATTCTCTATTAGGTGACTGTTGTGGGAGAAAGAGGGCCTTAAGCTGCAGAAGTACTCAAGCCAGGAAAACACTTTTTGAAAGCACAAAATCCTGTGGTGTGCTCCAGAGCTTTCCTATGGGCGTTATGAAACTATATGCCCTTTTATTTCTTTTAAACCAACTGCCAAGTAATTTCATTTGAAGCTGGCTCAATTTTGAATTAGAAGAAGTGATTAAATGTCTGTGTTCACCTTCTTCTTGTCCCTTGTGAATTTATTAGATTTCTGTTGGAGCTGTTATCCAGGTACCTCCTTTTCCTGGATAAGCAGTCATAATTTATTTAGATGCTCTTTGTGTGGAAGCCAGTCCATGCCCTTGAATTATCCATTTTCCCTTTATTTTTCTAGTTCTTCTATAACCCTTGGAAAATTGGGGATTGTAACTGTATTCAACATGCAGCATAATGTGGGTGTATGTACAGAGTTGTAACAATATTCTTTCTTTGTCCCAGTAGTTCCTAAAAATTCATTTGTGTTTTTAATTAATATTGAGCACTGGTTTATTCCTTCATACAGCTATCAGTGGTGGTGGGACTTACATATGGAATTCATCAGCCTAACTAATTTTTACAATACATTAAAATTTGATTTAAAAAATTCCTGGAAATTTTTCTTTCTGGAAACTCCAGTCTATGAAATTGGCTGTAAATGTTAGTCTGAAGATTTCATCTAAATTTCAAAGACATTCTCTTCTAGGACTTGCTTTATGGACCTTGAATTTGATAACCCAAACTGTTTATGTTGTGGAATTCTTCCTGTACTTAGCAGATAGAGAAGACTTTCACACACTTGTCACTGATCATCTCCTAAAAATGTTAATTTTGAGTGTTTGCATGTGGTAGGCAAGTATTTTTCAAAGATCTGCTTTTAAGTTTGTTTTTTCATTAGTGCCAGGTAACGATTCTTCTTCTGTGCAAATAGCTCTTTGCTAGTCAACTCTGTGCCCAATGAACTTCACACTGTAAGAGTAATACTGGCCAAAACTCATGTGCTGTTTAGGATAGTTACTGCTCCTGAGTAATCAGTCATTTTAAAACTAAAATTTTAATTAAGATTTTGCTAAAACACAAGATATGTAATATCTGGTTGTGAACCAGAAAAAGCAACTGTTGTTCTGCCTTGCCAGCCCCTCCAGTTTTTCACGTTGATATTCTGGAGAGAACTTCTACAGACAGTTTAGGAATTTTTATAGATCACAGTTTAGAATTGAAAATAAATTCAATGAACAGTGTCCAGCTATATGATCAATCCATGTGGGTCTCTAAAGAAATTCATTGCCATTATAGCAGGCTGGGAGCCACCTTTTTGCACAGCTGCAATTTTCTCCTAGTTCGTACAGGGCTTAAATCGATCTAGAAATCTGCAGTATTGCAGTTTTTCACTCATTTATAAGCAGTCACTAGGACAGTAGGGCAGGTTCTGATGAGCATTCTGCTGTGATAGGTAATACTTAACAACAACTGGGGCTTTTTTATTTCTTGTCCTACAGTTTGGGTGATTCTTGTGGCTGCCCCATCCCTGGAGGTGTTCAAGCCTAGCTTGGATGGGGCCTTGGGCAGCCTGAGCTAGTGGAATGTCCCTGCCCATGGCAGGGGGGTTGGAACTGGATGATCTTTAAGGTCCCTTCCAACCCGAACTGTTCTATGAGTCTGTGATTCCATGATTCCATGATTCTATTCAATAGGATGGGTGCTGTGGTCCTAATTTCCAGTGGCATGAATATGCTATCTAGGAGGTTGCAAGATGTCTGGTGTCTCAGCTTTACTTAAACAACAATTGGAAACAGAACCTCACTTGCTTAGAACAAAAAATAATGGAATGGGTATTGAAAATGGCTTGGTTGTAAATGCGGTGTGTGTCTTTAAGATACAAAATGCATGAGTCTGTGTGTTAGGCCACGTGTCTGCTTGGGGATTATGGTGCCTCAAGTACTGCAAGATTTAGCAGTTTATATACCCTGCTGAAAGACAGTTTGCTGTCTGTGTTTGGCTTTACAAACGGAGATTAGAAATTGTGCTGTTCAAGGCATTTGGAGACACACTAAATATCTTCCTTGCTGCTTATAAGTGGAATCATAACCATCAGGAAAGGCCCATATTTTAGGGTTTTGGAAGGCCAGGAATTATCAGCAAGTGCAGAGCTATTCAGTATTCAAAAAGTGAGTCTCAGTCTGCGACTTAACCTGTGGTTTTCTTTCACTTAGCACTTGTATCATGAAATTCCATCCTCTTCATAGGGGAACTTTGGAAGTTAAACTTGTCTCATGAGGTTAAATGCTGGCATGATACTGAGAGTCAAAAATAGTCTAAAAGTGGAAAAAACCTTCAGAAATAAAGAAGGAAAGGGGTTCTAAAGAGGCTTTGAGTCACTGAAAGGAAAATGCAGAATGGGGGTCTTTGGGTTCATTTGGACAAAGACTCATTTCTAGGGTGAGTGGCAAGGGTCTGCTTCCCACAAGAGGGACTGCTAGCCAAGAGGTTTGCTGCAACCACATCTGTCTCAGCCTAGAAGGTTCAGCACATGGCTTTGATTCTCTGGAGGCCAGACTCTGGTACAAAGGATTCTGTGGAAAAATATCAGGTATTGAGGACTAGCATAAGTTGGAAGTTGGTTGGTTATAAGAGAGCAGTGGAATCTTGAAGAGAAAATTGACTTGGAACTGTGTGATGTTGCTTCTTGTATGAGATACTGTCATCTGTTGCTTGTGCATCCAAACTGATTACTTTCTGGATGGGACAGTGGGATACACCTGAGGGAAAGGAGATAGATACCATATAGCTAATCAACCTCCTCTATGAGTTTAGTAACTGTTTATGTAACAGCCTTATTTTAAAGCAGTGCTTGTGAGAGTGGCTGCTTGTGTCAGATCAGTTGGATCTAAGGCAAGACAGAAGGAACATGAGAGGATGAGAAAGGCATGGGTAGAATCCGGAGGGCATGAAAACAGCTCCGTGATGAGCCAGGGAGTAGGCTGGATTGGTGTGGGAAAATTTATGAAGCACTGAGACCCTGTGAGAAATAAGAGTCTGGGAGAAGGAATGTCTGGTATTTCTGTGTGTACGTTTGCAGGGAGGGGGGATCCAAGAGATCCACAGGGTGATGTGAGGGAAGGCAGAGAGGTAAGGTGGTTTTGAAAGGAATGGGCTTTACAGATTTGAAATAAAAGATCCAATTATAAAATACTAGCTGCAGCATAAGCATTTTAATCTTTGCCCACTGTTTTATATCTAAGTTCCCACATATCAGCTTACATGCATCAGTAGGATGTTCTTGTGTTGTGTTATGGCAGGAAAGCCAGAGCCCTCGGCCGGGAAATGAACAGGCACTGTTTTCTGCCCCATTGCCATTTTCCATTCTTACTACCAAACAGTCCCCAAGATCACCGTGAAAACTGCACTTTCTTTAACACTGATCCCTGTTGTTATCCGGAGAGCAAGAAGGAAGGCACAGATGGAAAAAAAGGATTCCCATTTTAATCTTTGGTCTTAGTACTGGTGTTCGTAGTAGCTCCCAACATACTGTGTGCTTAGTGTGACTGTAGGATTTTAATGGTGCTGTGTGTGACCTTGTCAGGTGTCCAAAGCGAAGCAATCTCGAGTCTGGCAAGTGGTGATAAGGGAGGCAAAAATCTGGGTTCTCTTGTCATTGTGGAAGGTGGTACTCCTTAGGTGCTGAGAGGTGCTGCACATACTGCTCCTGTACTTCAGATAAGATGGTTCTTCTTTTTGATAGCTTTCTAAATGGGTTCCTTCAAGCTAGTTATCTCTCCTGGCCTCAGTCCTTACAACTTTTTTTTCTTATAATGCAGGCTTCTATGATTGAATAGGGAGCAGGCCTTTAAAGTTTGTGGTAATCCAAGTTTAGGAGCATTGTGTCATTCTTCTGTGGGACAAGGTCCGAATTCAGCATGATCCTGGTAAGTCGGCTAGATGGTTTGAAACCATGCAGTTTAATTTCAGTGAATAAAAGTGCAAAGCGCTAGACTTGCACAGATTAGAAATGGAACATAACTAACGCTACTTCAGGAAAGTACATGGGGGATAATGATACTTATTGCAGTGTAAATATAGATCAGCTGTATAATACTGCTGAAAAAAAAAAGCCATTCTTTTTCTAGGATGTCTTAGCAGGAGATGTGTACAGCCAGGGAGATAAGTTTTCTCTATTTCTGTTACTGAAGAGAACTCTGCTGGATACTCCCTCTGGGTTTGGACATTGCATTTTGAGAAAGATAAAAGAAAGATACAGATAAATTGGAGGGAAACTAGTAGAAGGCAATGAGAATAGTATTAGGGGGAAAGACAAGAAAAGATAAATAGAACTAGGTTTTGTCAGTCTACAAGAATGGAGATAAGTGAGGGATTTAGTCAATCTTCAGATGAATACGATTGATCAAATGGAGATGTGTTCTGCATTGACCTGAGAAACACAGAGATTAGGTGCTTTTGCTACATGGAAGATCCAGTTTATCTTGAAAGTGAGTTCCCATTATCCACAGAGCCAGAGAAGTGGAAGAACAGTTTGCTTAAGAATATTGTGCCATCTTCATGGCAGGTTTTATGAATGTCACAAATTATTTAGGTGTTTGAGCCTACCAAGAACAAGAATATGTGATCTTTTGATTCTTATTCTGTGGTTACAGATCACTGTCAGCTAAGAACCTGATTGAATGCACTGATGTCTTCTTATTTTGTGTTTTTGTCTTTATGAAGCACGTGGTCCTGGAGTGCACGGGGACATTTGGGAAAAATGCATTTCTCTCTCCTTGAAGTCCTATTTTTCTGGGGGCAAATTTGTAGTGTTACAGTAGAGGTTTCTAGGCTTATTGTGCTGTGGGCTTTATGGACCAAACATGTCATCGAGGTTGAATTTTCACCCTGCGAGCAGCCTCTCTCTTTCAGGTGCTTTTCAGCACCTCTGGAAAATGCTTACAAACCTGCTGTGATACCAGCACAGAGCTGGGGTTCAGCATGAAGGGTCACCTGTCCCTGATAAAGATCAGCCAAGTGCAGGTACGCTGGTGGCTCCTGGACTCCTGCAATTGCAGCCATTCTCACAGTGACCATCAGGGAGTGAGAAATCTTCCTTTTGTGCTTGCTGCACAATGCATTGCTGCTACTGTAGTGTTAAATAGCAAGGACTTGTTCACAGACAGTGCTCGCAGGTGGAAGTTCCCTCTCTTATTCTTCTTGCTGACATGAGAGAAAATGCTTTCTTCTTTGCCCTTTACCACGGTAACAGTGCTGATGTGGTTTTGATCTTGCAGTGACTGCACGTGTTGAAGATATAGTTGCTTATTTCATCAGCTTTACCAGGATGCTCCCTTATTAGATCTTAAAAACAAGCAGATGGTTTTGCTCATGTTACTCAAAGATTCACAGAGTGCCTGAAGTGGGAAAAATCACCTGATGTAGGCGGTACAGATTTATTATACTACAGATTTATTATACTGTATTTATTATACTGCTTGTGAAAAAGGCTGAGGAGTGGTTTCATTTTTGAGTAAGAAGTCTGGCTGAAACTCCCCATCTGTGTTAGGCTGTAAAAATTTTGCTTCTGTAAACATGCTTGATTTTTTTAATTAAATTTAACCTGAAAGAGGGTAGATTTACATGAGATATTAGGAAAAAATCTTTTCCTGTGAGGGTGCTGGGGCACTGGCAGAGATTGCCCAGGGAAGTCATGGATATCCCATCCCTGGAGGTGTTCAAGGCCAGGTTGGATGGGACTTTGAGCCCCTGATCCAGTGGGAGGTGTCCGTGCCCATGGCAGGGGCGTTGGAATGGGATGGGCTTTAAGGTCCCTTCCTACCCAAAACATTCAATGATTCTGTGATTCTATGAAATTTAAAATGAAAAAGTAATTAATTAGGACTAGTCTTTAATTTCTTCCCTTTTGCAGTATGTCTGCTCCATTTTTTTACTTAAAATATTCAAACATTTGATGTCTTCTTAACCCTTGGCTCTCCGTTTCAGCTTTCCATTTGCTGTGGGGCAAGTTATTGCCAGTGTTTGCGATCATAGAATCGTAGAATAACCAGGTTGGAAGAGACCCACTGGATCATCGAGTCCAACCATTCCTATCAAACACTAAACCATGTCCCTTAGCACCTCGTCCACCTGTGCCTTAAACACCTCCAGGGAAGGTGACTCAACCACCTCCCTGGGCAGCCTGTTCCAGTGCCCAGTGACCCTTTCTGTGAAAAATTGTTTCCTAATGTCCAGCCTAAACCTCCCCTGGTGGAGCTTGAGGCCGTTCCCTCTTGTCCTGTCCCCTGTCACTTGGGAGAAGAGGCCAGCACCCTCCTCTCCACAACCTCCTTTCAGGTAGTTGTAAAGAGCAATGAGGTCTCCCCTCAGCCTCCTCTTCTCCAGGCTAAACAACCCCAGCTCTCTCAGCCATTCCTCATAAGGCCTGTTCTCCAGCCCCCTCACCAGCTTCATTGCTCTTCTCTGGACTCGCTCCAGAGCCTCAACATCCTTCTTGTGGTGAGGGGCCCAGAACTGAACACAGGATTCGAGGAGCGGTCTCACCAGTGCCGAGTACAGAGGGAGAATAACCTCCCTGGACCTGCTGGTCACGCCGTTTCTGATACAAGCCAAGATGCCATTGGCCTTCTTGGCCACCTGGGCCACTGCTGGCTCATGTTCAGTTGCTGTCAACCAACATCTCCAGGTCCCTCTCCTCCAGGCAGCTTTCTAGACAGACTTCTCCTAGTCTGTAGCACTGCACAGGGTTGTTATGCCCCAAGTGCAGGACCCGGCATTTGGCCTTGTTAAACCTCATGCCATTGGACTCTGCCCAGCGGTCCAGCCTGTTCAGATCCCTTTGCAGAGCCTCCCGACCCTCCAGCAGATCGACACTTCCACCCAGCTTAGTGTCATCTGCAAACTTGCTAAGGGTGGACTCGATGCCTTCATCCAGGTCATTGATAAAGACATTGAACAGGGCTGGACCCAGCACTGAGCCCTGGGGAACCCCACTTGTCACTGGCCTCCAGCTGGATTTCACACCATTTACCACCACTCTCTGGGCCCGGCCAGCCAACCAGGAGACCGTGCGCCTGTCCAGGCCAGAGGCTGACAGTTTCCGAAGCAGAACGCTGTGAGAAACTGTGTCAAAGGCTTTACTGAAGTCCAGGAAGATACATCCACAGCCTTTCCCTCATCCAGCAGCCGAGTCACTTAGTCATAGAAGGCGATCAGGTTAGTCTGGCAAGACCTGCCTTTTGTGAACCCGTGTTGACTGGGCCAATCCAAGTCAATTTGCTTAGTAGTACATCAGTGGATTAGCATTAATCTGCATTAATGTAGCATGGTTTAGAGCAACTGAATTCACCTCTGTAGGGTTCACCCCTCCCTCTCTGCCTAAATTCTTTGTTATATGGTTTCCAATAAACAAGACCGAAATTATGGTTCCTAGTGGATGCTAGCAAGAAAGATGAGCTAATTAGCTTTAACAGAAAGAAATAAGGAACATTTTGTGGTTTGTTGCCTCTGCAGCTATCTACATAGGCAGTTGCAGTGGTGTGAAGATTGTTAAGGGGAACTGAAGCCAAGTTCTCAGTTACTCTCTGAATACATGATACTAATGGGTGCAGGCAGACTGGGAAGAGACAGCTGGGCACAACTAGATTTTTGTGTACAAGGACCTTAAAAGTACCTTTAAAAAGGACTTTTTTTCTCAGTGAAAGGGCAAATAGTAAATGGGAGAAGGGAAGAAAGTAAAGCAGGATTGCTCTTCACCCAGGAGATGCAGAGAAGGTGAAGCTGAGAGGAAAAGAAGATGACAATATTAGAGTGGGCAATCATGATTCCAGTTTTTGCACTATCCTGCTTTTGATGTTTCAATTATTTTCCTATGAAGAGAAGGTCTTTTTGGTGGGGTGCAGAAACAGTGCAGCACCAGGGAATGTGTATCACTGCTTTGTTACCACGGGAATAAGACAGTGGAGCTGTCTGTACTGTTTTCAATGCAAAACATAGAAGCATTAAACGGTAAAATGCAAAAATAGAAACCCAGTTAGTTTATCAGTATACACCAGTACTTTGAAGATTAAATATTGTTCGTTTATTTTCTGAAGTTGGCAAACTCTCCTGCAAGACACGTGACTCTTTCCTTTAGAGCAGAAGCCCTACTTGTTGAAAAAGCTTGGCTGACTATATTAACATTACACTATGTAGTCAAGTTATATCTACTTGGAAAGCATATTTTTATATTTGAGGTCCTGTTTGGTTTATATGATACAGCACTGGACTGTGAAATAGCTGTTGGGAATGAGATACGTTTGCAGGACAGATTTAGGTGCCTTTTTTTGAGCCTTATTTATAGTTTAAAATAGAATCAGAAGAGGAGGAATTAGTCATTTGTCATAGTGAAAACTGATTAGTCCAGTTTAAATGTAAGGGTGGTACATATCTGGTGTCCACATGACGGGTTGCCTCATCTTCAGGGATCACGGCCTATGCTTTACTCTGTTGTATCGCTGAGGTGAACACTAAATATTAATGCTTAATGAGCTACTCTGTCAGGTCTCTCAGCTGCAAAACAAAGAATTTGTTTCTTTGCTCTGCAAATTAACTGATTGGTGGGAAACTGTTTCGATCTGGTGTTTTATGGACCTTCCATGGACAAGTTCTTCAGACTAGCAACTCTTTACTGCACTCCTGCTGAATTCACCAAGCCAAAACCTCCCAGTACAGGGAGGGTGGGGGTTATTCTGCAGAGTTAATCCAATTCTGAAGTGGATTTTCAATATCAAATCTCCTTAACCTCAGGCATGCACAGTAAAGCATGACACTTGCGTATATGCCTTCCTAGTGGGGGATTCCTGCCTTTGTGCAAATTATTCACAGTTTTTAGCAGTAATTGTGGCTACTGTCAGTGATGGTTACAGACCCATGTTTACACTCAAGTTTTTGTCAGCCGCATTGCTAGTTGCAATCATGATTTGTCTGGATGAATTTAATTTATAGCAAGGGAATAGTGATGATTTTATGTGGTAGGGTTTTTTTTAAAGCACTGAGTTTAAAACCCCTGTCATTACAGCATGTTACTGTCCTGTATCTCAGTTCAGTGTCAGCTGTGTGTGCATAGTTCACACAGGTGTTACAAAAGCATGATCTCCTTTCTAAGGATTAGCAGTAACATAAGCAGTTGGAAGCCAGTTGTTGTATCAATAACATAAATGTCTGTTCGGAGGTAAATGTTTGTACATACCTGCAGTCAGAAGATTATCCAGCAGCGAGTTCTGTATATTTTTGGGGCCACTGCAAAGAAGTATAATGTAACCATCTTTTCTCATTTGTTTCCAAAGATGATCTGGAGGTTTCAGGTGCTTTTTACGTAAGTGTGCATGTTACAGGCTTCTTAATGTCTAGAGCAAAGCCAAATACCCTTCTTTCTTTATTTTGTTTAGCAATAAATTAGACATTGTTTTTACTGTTTCATCTGTATTTTGCAGACTATTACTGTTGTACAGAATAGTAGCCTTCCAAGGAAATTTTGCTTGTGAGAACCTCAGAAAATAAAATTTTGTTTTAGAAATCCAGATCTCCTAATGCATCAAAACCTGAGAAATTATTTAATCCCGAGGCGTCTATTCAAAAGAACTGAAAGAATATTAAATGGTTCTATTCATAAAGCACTAAACATCAAAATCCTGGCAGATCCAAATGAATACAGTATGTATTTTACTGATTCAGGTGATGTATTTGGTAAATTTTAATTCCACATACTCTAAAAGAATGGTGGCACATGGTTGTTAACAGTGGTGTTAAGAACACTATTGCAGACTGATTGCATCCAAAATAGCATGATAGAGGCTACAAAGAAAAGCCCAGCATAGTGGAGAAATTGTGGGTAGAACCTAGGCTATCAGGCATCATTTGCTTGAGGATCAGTCTTGTCAGTAAGGAGAATGTGATTATTCCAGGATGTAGGGTTGCAGGACCATGGCATATCCTAGGAAAGAGCCATATTCCTCTCTGGTGGATTTGAGTATGGTTCTATAGACTGTTTAAAACTTTTGATAGAGCAGCGCAGAGGGTCTGAAGTGGTGAGGTCAGTCTGTGGGGCCTTCGTAGCTCCTTTAATGGTTTGCTGGTTCTACACCGGGCAGCGCGGAGAGGAGATGGCAGGCTAAGTCCGTGGCTCAGGCTTCAGTATGAAGTCATGACAGAGCAAAAACTGTGTAGAGGTTATAGAAAGGCTATAGTATCAAGCAGTAAAGGAACTTCCCCAGCAGCTTGCCTGCAGGTTTGGGAATGCTAGTAGACTTACTGAGGGGTCCTATGGGAACCTGGAGAGACAGAAGGGCAGCATGGAAAGAACAGCCTTACTAAACACCTTGCCTCTGTCTTCAGGAGCAAACACCCAGCTGTTCACACCTGGTAAGGGGGACATTGTTGTCTGGGTAAATCCAAAACCCGCCACCAACAGCATCAACTTTGCCCGCATTGGTTGCCTGCCTTCTTTCATTCTGCAGCCTTCGAGAAGCACTGCTCCTTAAGCTGTTTTCAGAAGATGGAAAATGTGTCAGTTGTCCAAGTGGCTGAGGGAGCGGCATCAAAGGAATAGATTGCTAGAGCAGGGAACGTTCAAGAGGAACAGAAGCCAGGAAATATTTAATCGTATAGCTGTAGAGAATGCTAAAACTGGAAACAGTCTGCTTCCCCGTCAGGGCACTGAGACCTCTACTGGGTCACAGGTCTTGTTGATATTATTGGTTTTCCTCTGAGCAGAAACAGTTAAGTCAGGATAACAATTAGAACAGGTTAACT
Source organism: Phaenicophaeus curvirostris (assembly GCF_032191515.1). Taxonomy (NCBI): domain Eukaryota; kingdom Metazoa; phylum Chordata; class Aves; order Cuculiformes; family Cuculidae; genus Phaenicophaeus; species Phaenicophaeus curvirostris. Next base: position 8,329,799 of record NC_091400.1, on the reverse strand, counting down.
TTTCCTGAAGAGGTGAGAGAGCGGGATTTCCTTCCTGGAGATGGGGTATTTGGCAAAATGTCAGAATCAAGACTTTCTAGAAGCGATGGCTCTCATTTGACCTAGGTTGTATAGTGATTAAGGTGTGGGAGCCTGTGGCAAGCTTTCTTGTCTAAACTGTTTGTGCCAGGCTTTTTGCTGGAAGCAAGGACATTAAACAGAGGCTATGTTCCTGAGTGTTATTTAATAGAAAAACTTTTTCCCTTTCTGTTTTATAGCAGACTTCACTGGTTGATGGACAAGAGCTATTGGTCAGTTTTGAAGATACTGTATGAAAACTGGGCACTGATCCTTCTAAGCAATGATCTCATCTGTGAAGAATGAGAGGAAGATAAAAACAGGAAAGCTAGCTTTTAAAATGAGAATAACAATTCTTAGGTCATGACTAAACTGCTTACTATCTTACACATAATTTTTCAACTTTATCAAGGTACAAGAAAAAGTAAACGAAACTGGTTTAACTCTCTCCCTTTGTGGAGTGCTCTCAGTGTGGCTCTCATGCCTCTTGCTGAATGGGCAGGATATTTTTCACCTAAAATTACAGCAACTTAGGCATGTTATGTAGCTATAAGGTGCTTACTGTGACTCTTCCACCCACACCATGTTCAAGGGAGATTATTTAATTTACACAGTGCAGAATGTTTAAAGAAAAAAGCTTATTTTGCTTTCCTTTAAAATAGGCACCTCTAAATACCAGTAAGTAACAGGGATTTGTTTCTGGAATTGCTACCTATTCCTCTCTCACCTCCAGTTTTGGATATCTGAGTACAGCAGGGTAAATTTTAGTCTTCAAGTTTAAAACAGTGATATTAAAATCAAAAACCATTCTGGTGTAAAAAGATTTTATTTACAATACCAATGTCTGCTCTTTATGTCTCTTTACTTAGGAGTAAATTGCATTTGGCTCTGAAATCTCTGGTATAGTTTAGTGGGGTCTGTATTTTTAAATGTATTTTTATGCACAATTTGTAGTCTAATGCTGTGGTTTTCCATGGTGGAATGATGTGAGGAAAGGCTTCTCTTCAGCTATGAGATGAGATGACATGAGATACAGCAGTGCTAATCTCTAGCACATGTGAAAAATGGAGGTAATGAACTCGGGGAACACAAAGTCCAGATACCGGCAGGCAGCTTCTGTGTCAGCAGCTGCTGGAACAAAAAATTATCATCGTCACAAGGCTTTTGAGGGTGCCTGAAGATGACGGGAAGGGTTAACAGCATCCATACATGTGTATCCATAGACTGTGCTCTGCACATCAGATGAAATATTTATGAATGAAGGTCAGGCATGGCCCTTTCAGGAGGCTCTCCCCTAACTATTTACAAAATACTGCTTGAAAAAGAGCACATCCAGGCTGAGTTACAACCCGCCATCTCCAGGGTGTCAGAAGGGTGACATCATGGATTATGCCCAAGCGTTGGAGGGGTTCAGCCTGGCTCCCCAGTTGAGCCTCTAAGTGCTATTAATAGTAACAGTCTGAGTCATAGAAGCAGGAATGTCAGACTGCCTGGGCTGTGCTTCTCTTACACATTATGCTGCTAACAATAGAAAGCCAGCCTAGATTTGTTAGAATAGAATAACTATTTTTTTTCCATGCATGTGCCTGAACCTCTGTCTCTCTTTCTCTCTCTCTTTGTTGTTTATTTATTAAAGAATGTCACTGAATAAGAAAGATCTTTCGGGTGAGGTAGACTGGCTTGTTTCATTTCTTTCTGTTATTCTGGGTGGCACATATACAACATATTTAGAATTTATTTACTGCAAGTGGTTTTAAGGCTGCGTGTATGCTCTGATTTTTTTCTCCATCAGGTATCAGCCATCTGCTGCTCTGGCTGATGCCTACAGCTTGTTTCTTTACATTTATTTCTCTCTGCCTACAGACAGTAGCATTAAGAAAGAATTCCCTTGTGGAGATGGGAGCTCCAGTTCAAGTCCAGCTCTGGGCTGAACATGGCTTTGGCTTAAGGGTGCAGTAGATGTATGATTGTGCCTCTATCGTGTAACCTAAAGCACATTTTGCACAGAGCTGTGGTCAAGTTGTAGGTATAGCCCGATGAACCTGCCTGTAATCTAGCCCAGAATATCTTTACAGTTGACGCTGTTCTCTAGTGTTGAGGTCACCACTGTCTTTGGTAAATCAATTCATTTTCCTTTGTCATTTCTCCACCTCTAGTCAACGAGTACTGAAATTTACTGTCCAAGCAAAGGCGTGATCGGCGTAGGTTTGTATCGGTGAGGTCACTGGTAGCTAAAATGAGGAATGAAGTCATTTATGAAGAAGGAAAAGGTGACATACAGTACTAGTGACAGAGATTCCCCCAAATCCTGATATTGGCAGTATATGTGTATTAAAAATAATACAAGCAAAGTGTTTTTTACTGGGCATTCAGGGTTTTGATTAATCATGTTTCTCTCATTGGGGTGTCTTGGGGGGTGAAATTTAGGTGTAAGTGCTGCTGTTTCTGTACGCTACTCTCTCCTCCATTCCATGAGTACTTATGGCTATCAACTCAAATGGAATAACATAAGAGGAGTTGTAGTTTACAGGTATTTATTATGTCAGAATACAGTGCTTACCAGGACTCACAAAAATTTCATTGGCTGTGCCTCGAAACCCAGGTGCGCACTGAACAGTGAAAGGTCTCTTCTTTGTTATTTTTAGTGTTCTTTCAAGGTAGTGAATAGAGTCCGTATTCCCAGCTTGAACAGATCATGTGTTACTCTGTTCTGTACTATAGGCAAAAGGCATTGAGAGATTATTTAATAGCATGATTTGCGGTCTAGTAATTGGGATTTGGTAACAGCTTAAAGTAAAACCAGGAGTGAATAAACAGTACTGACCAGGAAAATCACTCTGCCACAGCCTGCTCCTGCATTTGCCCATGTTCATCTCGGATTTCCCTCTTGATGCTGGCTCAGTGTGAGTAAATAAAATGATAGGAAACTCATGAATACCACTTTAACTTTCTGTGTGTGTTGGAACAGCTCTCCTGTTCTCTCTCACATCTTCTCCCTTGCAGTCTTTTGCCAGTCACTCAGGAACAAATCACGTTGCCAGCTCAGTTCTGCGAGGGCAGAGGAATGCAAGGTGGTGTCAGTGGCTGGAAATGAGGGACGGTGGAATTTAGCATTTGTTCCACAGCAGCAGCTGTAGCTGGTTGTTTCAGCACAAGGGGCAGAGTCCACAAGCAGGGTATAAGCTGCTGCTAACTGTAGGAAAAGACCACAGGGGAAGAAGACGCACGAGAAGCAAAGAGGCAGTGACGAACAATCGGACCTGCTCAGATCTTGTGGGGAGTCTGACCGAGGAAGATAATTATCTGGAATTAGCTGCCTTTCTTCTTATTATTATTGTTCCACCTCAGCCAAATACTGCTGGAAAAGAGATTTTGTTGAAATTACTTCAGCTAATTCTTGCTGCTTCCACTACGAAGAAAATTTGTTTGCCATGGTGAAAGAAAAAGGTAATTATGTTTATTGATAGACTGGAGGTGAAATGAACTATAAAACAAATTCATGTGCCAGCCGGAATCACCTGAGGTTTAAACCTGCGTGTTTAAAATGAGGCATGACTGACAGTTGCTGTTTTCCACTTTAGAAAAGTGATGTGCCAGAGCCTGCAGTGCATTGCATTGATTATCTCTGTATCTCAGCTAATAAGGGTAGAAGCTGGAACACACCTAATTAAGGGTGTTGGCACAGTTGGGTTCCTTCTCTGTGGATGTTTATTTTTTTAATGTGATTTAACCCAAGCTTGCTGTTGACTGGTTTTTACCTGTGTTTGCTACAGTTCAAAGAGCTTTGACCAACAAAGTTAGCTTAAAATTTTAAAGATAAACATGGATGTTCAGCAAGGCTGGACTTGAAATGGTCATGTTTTACCTTCTAATGAAAAAAATTGATCTAATGAGATTTCGCATAATGTTTGAATTTTGCAGCAGTAAATTGTATAGGGGTTTCGATTACCTAAAAATAACACTTAAAGCTGAAAAAAACCTGAAGTGTTTACTACTCAAAGAATTCATAAATGGTCATAGGGTCTTTCCTTGCAGTAACACTATATAATTTATTGCATTATGAAGATGTGAAATAAGTTCTGAATTCTATTTACGTGGTGGATTGGATGTGGTTTTGGAACATTATATTATCACAGACAGATTCAGACTTAGTCTGTGAAGAGGAAGATCTGTGCTCTTTGAGGACCCTGTAAAAGATACAGGGGGATAAATTCAAACTAGGGAAGAAACAGAAATAAGTAGTAGCAATGTTGAGCAAGAATGAGCAGGTTTTCAACTATAAACACCCACATTAAGATTTTTTAATGCTGTGAATGGAATAAATTGAGTTAATATTGCTTCATAGATGATTGGATTGAAGACAGCAGGACAAATACCTCAATATCTTGCCATAGTGTCTTAGATGTATTGAGAGAGTTGCAGTCGTAACCGTTGAACAGTCTCCTGATCGTATTTGTTGATGAAAAGCAGTGGCCCAGCAGAGATAATATTGGCTACTTAGCAGATTTGAGATCCATTACTTCAGATTTACTGGATCATTTTTATAATGTCAGTGGTGAACTGTTGACCTGCTACCAGTATCAGTAAGCCATACCAGGGATGATTTAAGTATCACTTTCACCCTAAATCCTTGAAACTGCAAGTTTCAGAATCATTTGAATCAACTATTCCACTTGTCTTTTCAGAAAAGTGTGTTACCATTCAGCTTATCATCCTTGTTGCTTGTTTTCTAATATCCTTTTTGAAATCAGGGTGCTGATTATCTTGAAGTGTAACATTTTTGGCTGTGCATTCAGTTTGATCCTTCGCTAGGTGTCTGCTTCCTGCCCAGCTGATGCTCAGCCTGTTGGGCTATCACTGATCCATAGGGCTGTACCTTAGGAGTGTTCTGTAAATACAGTTTTAGCATCTTGCACCGGACAAGGTGTCATACACCTGTAAGAAAATTAAAACAAGCCTGTCATTTTTATAAAATGAATGAGGGAGAAAACCTCGTAGAATAGTGGGGAAAAGTTGACAATAAATACTTGAAAATGTTTACAAGGCTTGTGTTTAAATTGCTTCCTTTTCCCCTCCTCACCAAGTTTAATGTGTTATTTACAGTGGCTGTTAATATTGATGTTAGCTATCTATTTATATATTTTTTTCTGTTCACACAGATCAAGTACTCGGATAACTAAAGGCTTCTTTAATTTTGTCGTAGTTACTGATATTTCATATCTCGTGGCTGCAGAGTGAGAAAGCTGTTCAGTATTTTGCTTTTCTACTTCAGTATTTTACTTTTCTACCTTATTACTTTCAAATAATAGCTTTAACAAAGTTGTTTTTTCTTAAATTCTTTCGGTTTTTTAGTTCCTTGCTTTTTTTCTCTCCCCCACTTCATCAGAAGGTCAGGAGCTGCTGCTCCTGGAGTGAGCTCTCTCTGGATTTGATACTCTTGCAAAACACAGGCCAGCATAGTACAGCTGGTACCCTCCCTTCCAGCCACTGCGTGAATTGCTGTTTGAACAAGCTGAAAATGCATTTGGTCCAGTGTCATTTCATAACCATGTTCACCGGGCACTGGAGGGGCTGGTTTCAACTAGTAAAAATGCAATTCCAATTCACTGAATTGCGAAACGGTTAGTAACAGTTTTTAGCAAATTAGCATGCTTCATTATGCTCATATTGTGGAATGATTTCAGTGTCTGCCTGGTTAGTTCATACACAAAAAGAATCCTGAGGCCAGGGTGTTTTCTGCTGACACCAAATGGCGCTTCCTAAATTATGTCTGACTGATACCGCATTTTCATGTCTCTGACTGCGTATTATCTATTTCCAATTATGAGCCCCTATTATCTACTTACTCAGCTAAATTATTGTCACTGTGTTACATCCAAGGGCAACTTTCTGTCTTTATATCCTTTAACAGGAAGAAAGTTTACATATGCATATGCATGTCTTATCATTAATTCTCTTCTCCAATTTAAAACCCGTATTGAATAATCTGTATTCTTAGTGCTTCTGTGATGAAGTTGATGTGTGAATTGCGAGCCTGGTAGCTACGTTCCTGGGTGCTGTAAGTGTGGTAGCTTCATGTTTGCCTCCATTAGTTCACATAAGCTGAAGATTCAGCCTCAATTCTTGATTTCTTGGCCAGCTGATAAGATGACTGTCCTAGTGTTCACCTGCTAGTCTGTGAGAGCATATTGCAGAGCTTTGTACCTGATGAGATCTTGGATCATACATGGGAAGACCTGTGGAAGTGGGTTGGTACCTCTTCATGCCAAACTTCTCCATGTTTGGCAAGATAAGAGGAGGAAAGAGGAAGTGTTGGAGACTTACTGGATTGCAGAAGCGGGGACGGAGGCTTTATAATTTCTGTTCTTCACATACTGATGCTGTTAAAGGGTGGGTGCTGGCACCTACTGGGTACCAAGTTGCAGTGAGCTAGATTGTGTTTCTGTGTTCTCACAACTGTCTCTGTGGGTGTTCAGTTGGTGCTGGCTTTCCCAGTAAGCAACACAGAAGATGTAGTTTGCCAAAATATGACGAACTTTTCGGTCTTAGAGAGATTTAGTTCTCTGTTGGATTATTTTCTTACTTTTGATAAAGCATGGTACTGATACCTCTTAAGGTTATGACTAAGAGGACTGGTTTTATGCCTCCAGTAGCTCCAGTCTTGTCTTCTCTTCCATTCACATATGTAAAGAGCTATGAGTCTCCAAAGAAGCTTTTTGTCTAACTTTTGTTGTAAACAGAACTGCTTTAGATGGGATTATCCTTGAAGAACACACAGAACGTTACCTGTATGCTAATTTAAAGGTGTTTTCTACCTGGAACACTGTCTCTCCAGTGTCCTGTGCAGTCTTCCCATTTATTCCCAGTGTGAATCAGGAAAATCCTGAATAATGGGATTGGCTGCTGAGATTATCTCGGTTTTCTGGTTAATGAACCATAGTCTTGATCTGAACTCATGACTTTGGAACTTTTGACCCTAGGTGACCTGGGAAAGTCTCCAAGCTTGTTGCTTTTGGAGCACATGATAAGTTTATGCAATCGCACGTTGGCAGCAGGAGGACTGAGGAGTTTTATTTGCTTTTTGCTTCGGTTTGCTTAGTTTTAAATATAGTTCTGCTTTTGGACAGGGCATTTGGGGGTTTGGTTTGATTAAATCAATTTGCTACCTTGTACAAAGCCACAGAAAAAGCATTTTATAAATATGCATGGTATCAAATGTTAAAAAAATACTCTTGTAATTAAAAATGCTAAACCATAGATGAGTTCTGTGTTGGAGACTCTTAAGGTGACCTTGGGGAAGTAATTTGAACTCTCCTTGTGTTAATCTGTAAAATGAGGATAAGGACATTCCTCTTGTCTGCCTTGATTATTTGAATTAGATGTTTTTGGAGCAGAGAGTTTCTTTTACTTTGTTTTACAGTTATGACAAGGAAATCTTAGTCCTGGGATTTGACTGCTGCCACTTGTAGAAAAGAAAATCGAGTGGTGTGTGAATATCTTATAAACATCTTATTACTTTTTAAAGACAAAGCAACTGTAAAGCTCTTATGTTTCTATTGGCAAATTTATAGTGTTGCTTGTTCTGTACTTTCTCCTTCTAAATTTATTTTTAATATTAGGTTTCATATTGCAGTTCTGGTGTGCAGCATTGATACTAAGAGAAACAAAAATAACCAAGATGATGCCAGCTCAGGCACTGCGTGTTTGCTGGAGATTTTATGTTTGTTTAAATAGCACTTAGTTCACACAAGGTTATGAATATTCATATCCAAAGGGCCAAGCAAGTAGAGTGCAGTCCTGCCATGCTTGAAGGCTTCCCGTGTTTCCCAGTAGTGAAATTCCATACATTCCTTACATCCCAGCTGTGTATAGGAGCCAGCTCTCTGAAGATACGATGGCAGCTAGTTTATATTGAGAAATGGGAGAAGTTTTGCTGTTGATCTCACTGGAGGGGAGAGCTTAATGGTTTTAGGGATTAAATTTGAGACCACAGAGTTCATAGGTTCAAACGGCAGTAGAGGCAGCTAAGCTGTCCCTCCATCCAAAACAGTGACTGTTGTGGGCCAAAAAAATGAGTTTTGAGTAGGGGAGGTTCAAACAATTTAATTTATTGGCAATTAATAATCTTTTAATTACTGTTTCTTTTGTTGAAAATAAAGCAAACACAACCTTGGAGTAACAAACCTCAGCTTCTTGATGGACACTTCTTCCCATTTCTGGTCTCCATCCCTCATGCCACGTATTATACTCAGTACCTTTGGTGAGGCAACACTGCCACAGGGGAAGGGGGTCAGAGCATTGTTATTCTAATTTTGTTGCTCCTTTTTTCTTACTCAGTTATTTCACCATGGGTTCCTCTGCTGGAACCTCTGTCCTTTTAAAATCATGCATCTTCCCTGGTCTCCTCTCTACCCCTGCTTGGGGCAGCAAGCTGCTGGCCCTCAAGCTCTTGCTACCAAAGCCCTGCTGGTTATGTTGAATACAATTGAGTAGACTGCAAATTATGTGGCTGGTTTTCTTGGATGAGAATTCAAATGGCGAGGTTTTTAAAGACAGACTCTTGCCATAGTGAAACTGTGCATCTTTAAAATACATTAAGCTAGGGCAAAGAAATATTTTTCCAGAGGGGAGAATGTTTGGTAGCAAAGAACTTGCAAGTCAGGGCAATAATTGGCGTGCCAATGAAGGAGAGTCAGTTCTTTTTGTGGCAAAATTAATGCATACTGGGGAAAAGGCAAGTTCCCACTAATCAAAATGTGCTGTGTCCTTTGGGTGGGAGAAGCCAGAGAACAGGATTTCGTTGTTTCTGGGGGCAATCCATAACTAATTTAAAAAGGATTATTTATAAGAAAGTTGGTTTTCCACCTAGAGAACAGTCAGTATCCCCAAAAGGATGATTAATCCTTGCATTCATTGAGCCTGGATAGCTTTCAGGCTCACTAGGGATCTGGCTGAGGAGAACACTTAGGCATTGTCTTAAGCCTATTCTGTTCAGCAGGCTATCTTGGTTGAGTCTAATTGAATCCCTGGGATTTAAACCTAAGTAAGTGCTTCAGTGCTGTTTCAAAGTCAGACTCCATTTTTGGAGGCTTTGTAATATTTTTCAGCACAGTCATGTGTCTTATTGATGATACTCATTTGGTGTTGTATATTAGCTGTGTTGCTGTGTGAGACACAACTATAGGAGAAATAATACTGGCTTCTATATGGGCTTATCATAAAGTGATATAAACCCAGAAATTATACGTGCCTGAGTAGCTCGATTGTATATGTCATCTGTTAATATATTCCATATAGGCAGGAAAACTGAAGCAGGAGATCTGAGAAATCTCCTCAAAGCTATAAAGTGAGGAGCAAGTGCTAAAATAAGGGTCAGACCAAGTAATGCCAGCTGTTCAGAAGTGAAATAATCTTGTGTTTATGCTATAGGAGAGCCTAATAGGCAAGGTTCTATAATCAGTGTCAGTGGGATAGCTCTGCAAATCCCAGTGCTGTTAGCAGCAGCTTGATATCACAGATGTTAGTGTAATCTATGTGGCAGTATTGTGGAACTTTCTGTTGGTTCAGGATCTGGTACAGAAGAAGGATCTTAAATTTGTTTCATATCAAAGAAGTGATCCAAATGGAAATGCAGCTGCAGAAGTGCGATTGGGTCAGACAAGACTCAATAAATGACTTGTTTGTTCAAAGAAGCAGTTGCATTTGTATTTTTTCTTCTTCAAAGGCACCTCAAAACAACATTGATGGATTTGAAAGTATCTACTTGCTACCCAGCACTTGAAGTTCTTGCCAAAGGAACAGGCTATATTCAGTACTGCATCAGTCATTAATGCTTTCTCTGTCATAGTCCATATAGTCTTAAAAGTTGATAGACTTTCAGAGCATGTCGATATACCTCAAGGAATTGACTTCTCAGCTGCAAATGTTCTAGATGCCAACATGGGCAGTTAACCACAGGGCAGGGCCCCTGAAATGTCTTGTTTATCAGCTCTGTACACAGCAAACTGTCCTGGGAGTCAGGACCCCTGTGGAGAGTCATGTTTCTTATGGATGTGACTATCTAATTTTAGTTTGAGGCTGTGTAGCTCTGTCCTTAGGAATGCCAGAACTGAGGATGGTACTGATTGATGGTCATTTACAATATCCTTGTTCAAAGGAGAGATTCTAAGTGTGGAGGACAGAGCGCCCATCTTTCAAAAATGGTGGCTGAGGACAGGTCTCTGCAAGGGTCTTGTGCAAAACACTTGGTGAGATTGCTGGTGGGATTTTGCTACAGATGCTGTTTTGAAAGATCTTTGTGACAGGCCTGTTTCTGTGCAGGCTTTCCCTTATTTTTCATACACACATTAAACCTCAGCAATATTACACCATTACGAAGATACTGAAAGGTATCTGGGGACCACTGTCTGAAGTAGGTCAGTGGTCCTCCTTAATCTCAGGGTAAACAGCGGGAGAATTGTTTTTTAAAATTAGCATTTATTTATTGACTTACTTTGAAAAGGAATTTAATTCCTTTTACCATACAGGATAGTTTTGACAGCCTCAGAAAAGGAAGCAGAGGGGAATGGTAGTTAAAGAGTGTGTTGCTGCTGACTAGGATCCTCACGTGGGTTGCTGTTAGGGTAGCTAAGAGGCCTGTTTGACATTTCAGTGCTATTATGGGTAACCACCACTCATCAGTAAGCCAGAATTTCCATGCTGCCTGTAAAAAGCAACTGCTTTTACTGCTAATTTCAGCAACTTGCTTTCGTGCAGCCTTGATGATCCTTGAGTATTTGCAGTGAATGATTTGACATTTCTGTTTATTCATTGTTTTGGGTAAGATTTTGATACAGACCTCGAGTGATGCGTATGAGATGGCTGCTCAGACTGCTCTTAGGAGCTTTTTGAATTTTAATTACCCATGTCACCACTCTCACAGGGAAACATTCCTTCCTAATGTCTACTCTAAATCTCTCCTCTTTCAGCTTCAGTCCATTCCCTGTCATCCTAGCCCTGCACTCCCTGATAGACGTCCTTCCCCCCCGCTTTTTATAGACCCCCTTTAAGTACTGCAAGCTATCGAAGATCAGCATCTGTGGCATAATCCTCAGTGAGTCCAGGTAGGGTTATAGCCTTGTAAATGCAACCAGCTTTTCCTAATCTCTCAGACACTAACAGGAGCATCACAAACTGGATCCCTCAAGCACATTTATTTTAATCACAGTACAATCACAGGTTTAATTCTTGCACACAGGCTGTTTGAGTGTTTGTGTAGATGATCACTTTTCAGATAGGATCGAGCAGGTGCTGGTGTTAAATACTTCCCTGAGCACTGAAACCATTCATATGCATAAATCTTCATCCAGCTGAGGCTTCAGGCCCTGATCTTGCAGGCTGTTCTGTGGGGAATTGATTGCAGTATCAAAGCTCTAGAAAATGCAAGAGGGATGGTCGCAGGCAAAATGCAAAGAAGCACGTTAGAGTTGTGTTCTAAAACTATGAAACAAATGATTTTTTTTTCACCCCGCTATGCTTTAAAGCTCATTATTTCCTACTCTATTTACATGTACAATGCATAATGCTTGCTTACTTTTGTTTGTACATAACATAGGAGTTTTCTCACTTTGATTTCAAGTTACGGTTCTTAATACTTTAGCTTAATATCTGACACTTGACTCTAAATCTTTTCTTTCTGTTGGCTGTGTCAGCCTGTCCTTGAGGCATGCATGCTTACAAATATTTGGAAAAGTATTTAAATACTGGCTTTCTTATTTAAAAATAATCTTTCCTCTTTAAAATTATTTCTGTTATTGAAATCTCTGCATTCTATTTTCATGCAAATTAAGTGTTTGATATCTTTACTTACAACATTTTCTCAGCTGCCTTTCTTATGAACCACCCTACCTTATCATCCTAGTTTAACTAGTTCTGCTTGTCAATGTCTTTGTAATTTATTTTTCCTTTTAAAGAATGTGCTTCTCAAAATAGCAATGCACCCCATTTCTAGGCTGCACATGTGCTTTGACTTCTTTTTAGTGGTTTTTGAAAAATGTATTTGTTGTTACAGTACCTCCCAAGGGATGGGGGGGTGAGGGGGTTTGGAGAGAACTGATACAAATCTGTTTGATGCTATGTTGTAGTCAGCCCCACATGATGACATATGATTTTGAGGATAAATACCTCTGGTGTACTTGGCCAGCTTTCACATGTATGTGTGTACCCTGTATCATTATGACTGGAACACTAGCTTTTCATAGAATCATGGAATTACTTGGTTGGAAAACACCTTTGAGATCATTGAGCCCAATCATAATTGTCCACAACTACATCATATCCCTGAGCACCTCATCTACCTGTCTTTTAAACACCTCCAGGGATGGGGACTCAGCCATCTCCCTGGGCAGCTGTTCTGGTACCCAATAACCCTTTTGGTGAAGGAATTTTTCCTAATGTCCAATCTGAACCTCCCCTGATGCAGCTTGAGGCCATTCCCTTATGTGCCAAAAGAGATACTATCCTGCAGTGTTCTGCTTGCTATTGTGGCCCTATTTTCATCCACTATTTTCATGGGAAAATAACTATACTTTTATGGAAAGTATCAGAAAACATTTAAAAATTAGGGCAAAAAGCTACAAGTTTAGAACTTTTTCTGCCTTTTTTTAAAAACAGCTACTCTGGCTGTATATTGACAATGAAAATAGTTTTAAGACATTGTCACACTGTAGGAGTAATACAGATAAATTTACAGGAAGAGAGGGTTTTGAAATGATTCTTCAGATATGTTTTGAATGGCAATAACGTGAACAAGCTGCAGTCTCGAGTTTTGCCTTAGGCTTTTTCGTACATGTGTAGGCATGCGGCTCACTAGTATCTCTTTATGGGAGTGCCTCCTTCCAGGATAATCTGGAATCCCTGAAGATCTCTGTCTGAAACCTGATGACTGGAGTAATTTCTTTGTCCCTGACAGCTGGGAGGGTCGATTTCACTCTCAGTCACTGCTTGGTCACCGTAGCTGATAGGATTCTTATAGATTTAGGATTGAGAACTGAGTCTGCAGATAAGCAAAATGACTCTGCATTTTTCACCCCTTCCTTTTAACAGGTGTCTCAGTAACACCTCAAGGCTCCACTGTGCTGGGCTTTTATGAGAGAGGAATTCCTCAGAGAGCATATGGGCTATGGACAGGTTTTACAAACCAGAGGTTACAGACGTTCACCTTGGTGAGAAACACAAAGGGTGGGAGAAAATTACTACTTCTCCCTTTACAAAGAAAGCACGGCGAATGAGTGGTAAGCCAGATCTGATTCTTGAACATGGGACTCTGGTGTCTCTCTAGCTCCTTTCATCCCAGAACAGCTTTTTTTCCCCCCAGCTTGTTGTCCTGTGCACAGTACCTACCTGCCTGCCTCTGTGCTGTCCCGAGCAAGGGGCTGCCCAGCTGGAGTGCCAGGACAGCCACTTGACAGCATCAGAGACTGGGGGGAATTTCTACTTAAAAACTTTCAAGTTTTGAACTTCAGATCCTGTAAATTAATTCAATAAATGGTCTCCAAAGCTATATCAGGTATTATAGAGAGAGCGCTGCTGCCTGTATGAAGATTTGGTGCCTTGGCAATCTCTAGCACCGTTATCTTACCTCCATTCCCAGAAGCAGAAAGGAGTGAGGAAATTTAAAGTAGGCTAACAAAGAAAAATAGTTTCAGGCTATTCAATTTTTGCTTTATTTTTCCTTCTTAATAGTTCAGTTTTCAGCCAAAACCCCACAACGTTGAATTGAAAGTTATCATTTCAGCGTGCGCTGTCTGTATTAGACTGGGCCACTCTTTGAGGTGTAAAGGACACAGCTGAGTGTCCCCTTGCCTGTGCTGCTGTGGGCACAGTGTGTTCTTGGTGCTATGCAAAATTGCCCAGAGGGAGATCTAGAAGTTATAGAAATTGTATATCCTAGCATGACGTTACACCACTTACAGCCTGGTTAGGGTTGACTGAGCATAACTGCAAGTTTTTTGTGAAGGTAGGCATGCGAATGTGACACCTACAAAAATTTACTGTTAAAAGGAACAATAGCTACTCCTGTTTAAATTTACAGGAAGCTGGGTTTTTTACCTCAGCTTAGAGCAGGACTGAACCCGGCCTATTTTGCTGTGACCTCTACTTTGCAGCATACACATAGCAAGGCTTTTCCCAGAAGCTTCTCTCTGACTTCCAATAAAAAGCCGACGTATTCTGTGGCTCACAGCAGAGACATGGAGTCTTGCCAGCAGGAATCTGCAGCTAAGAGTCACTTAGCTTGAGCCTTTGGTTTCCTGACAATTCTGTGTTCAGAGAGAGAATCGTCAATAAGGGCAGCTGCAGTATTTATTTTCCTTGTTTTCTTTTATTCAACAGCCATTACTCTCCAGGTAGTTGCTGTCATTTCCATTTCAGAAGTGTTTGGTATGAGTACCAAGGTCCTTTTTCTGGCTGATGCAGAAAAATATGTAACTGCTATTAAACCTTTGTACAATGATCTGCTCCATATAACGAAGCACTGACAGGATAGTTTTAAATTTGGCACAGCGAATTAATTCCTTTGCTTTGCTCAGAAAGTATCTTGCGTTACTCATATGAACATTGGGTTGCTATTGGTCTTTTCTATCTCTTTTTCTTTTTTATTGTTTCTTTTTCTTTGCAAATCTGGGATTATTTTGAGATGTTTTGATAAAACGTGGTAATGAGTACTCTCAAGCTGGTAGAGTTGCTTTGAATTTACATCATTATAGCACAGTTGCAAAATGTAATGAAATCAACATTGCATGATTCACAAGGGAATGTAAGGAACGATAAAAATTGTGGTGATCTATCTATGGGGTGATGCTTGCACAAAGCAACATTGCAGTGACAGAGACTGTCTTCCCTGTAGAAGAAAATGCTATCGATTTTCCTCTTCCTCTCTCTCTCCCCCTTTCCTCCTCTCCTCTCTTCCATTAAACAGTGTAATCCAGACTTTCCAGTTATCCCAGTCAGTGTACATGGTACTCTGTAAACTGGATATTTAATAGGACATTGATTTGTCTTATTGGACTCAGTTGAGCGTAAGAAAGCATTAGTTATTCATTAGTTATTCAATTAAGTTGGTCATGCAAGCAAGAGTGGAAGTTTCAGCCTAGCTTGTCTTGAAAAGTTCTTTTGTGTAGATCTCACATTAGCTACCTTTACATGGCTCATCTTTACCCATCTCATGTATATTCATTAATTAAAAATAAGAACTGTCTTCAGGCAGTGCCCAGCAGCATTGGAAGTTAAAAAACTGTTATGAAGCAACCTGAAATTATGAGAAAATTTTATTGATGATCTTTTGTGTAATAATTAGTCTCTAAAATCGTACAAACTGTGACAGCTTAGACTTCTGCACGTGCTGTAGCTTTCAAAGTTAATCTTGAATAGTTCTGAAAGAATAAAAAGAAGACTAAATATTCAACGAAATTGTTGCACTGGTTTGATCTGTATGCCTGCTTCCAGCATCTCTTTGTTCAAATGGAAAGACTGCACTGGTTTAACTAGAGCCAGCTTAAAAAACCAATTCACTTAGTAGCCTAGATACTTTTGACGGAATGACATTTGTTTGAAATGAGATCCATTGTGTTAGTAGGCGTTGGCATCTTGCAGGTGTGAGATAGACTGATGCATTGTGTTCCATCTTACACAAAAAGATCCGTGCGCCTTGTTATACTGGTTGGTCTAAACTGATATAAAGTCACATCTTGACTTAATCTGACATGATTTGTATGTAGACAATTATCAGTTTACATCAGTTTGCTGGAACTGGTAAGTACTTGAGTTGTGTTTATATTCCACTACCCATGCAGTAATTATACACTTTATGATGCGAAGGCAATTGTGAAAGTGTGACCCAGTACTGAACCAAGAATGTGTTGTTCTGGTAGCATCTCTCCCTCAGAAAGTTGTTAAAGTTATGTTCTTTTCATTCGGAAGATAGTCATAGGTGTTCATGTATTTGGATTTGAAATACCATTAAAGGCAATGTAGCTCTTCAAATTAGCACTTGTTCACTCACACACTTTCCAATGAATGCTGTTTTCAGAAATATGTGTGTAACCATCACGAATGACTCGCTGTCTCGGGTATAACACTATACTTACCTGACTCCTTCCATCCCAGGCTGGGAACCTTATCACCTGTATTTGTTCTCACAATAGGGTAAGGCCAACAGTGCTGTTACACTTGTTTTACAGTCAGGGGCACTCAAGTCAGAGAAACTAAAACATTCAGATAATTTTAAGCTGATATATTACAGCCTCAGAGACTTGGTTGAACTCCACCGTCTGTCTTTAGTCCCTTGGAGTTAAGGGCATGCCATCCAGACAGCCTAGATATCTGTTATGGAGCAGGGGTTTGAACCGGGGTTATCTAGATCCTAAACTAATGTCCTGTCACTAATTATATTGGCTGGAATCTGTTACCATCTTGGTCATGATGTAGAGTTGCCTTATTGCACCACTGCATGATGGCTGAGGATATATCATGTTGATGTGGGGAGAGCCCAAAGTATTTACTGTCTGGAGATGTGAAGTCCCTGTAAGGAGACAAGCCTAGCTCCTAGCTTAGGGTTTTCAGACCCAAAGCAGCTCACAATTTACATGTCCAGGAATCTGGCTGGACTTCAACCTGGAACATTTTAAATAAAGTACTTGTAAAGGTATTTCTCTCTTTTTCTTTAGTTCCCTGTTCTGTCCTCAGTGGTAAATGTAAAGGGTCACCTCTGCCACTGAGAAGCCTTGTGTGTATTGCATATATCCAAAGGAAAATACTTGCAAGTGCAGGTTGCTCAGAGATGTCATGGATGCCCCATCCCTGGAGGTGTTCAAGGCCAGGTGGGATGGGGCCTTGAGCAACTTCATCTAGTGGAAGGTATCCCTGCCCATGGCAGGGGGGTGGAACTGAATGATTGCTAAGGTCTCTTCTAACCCAAACCATTCCATGATTCTATGATTATAATTCCTTACAGGAGAACAAAAGTAAATTACTCAATCTTGACCTACAAAGCTGAATGGAGGCCAGTAAGAGAACCACCATAATTAGCTTCACCTAGCAGTATTTGTATTCATTTAAATGGCTATAAAGGCAGAACCAGAAAGAAGTTGCTTCATTGGACCAGTCTTGAAGAGATTTTATTTCTGGAAAAGAGCAAAAACTTGTGTTTCACATCAATACCAGAAGATCTGGCACGCAGAACATGTTAGAATGTCCTCCACATGTGAGTTTGAGAGAACAGAATGTTACAGGTGCAGATTTCACACTGGGT
Organism: Phaenicophaeus curvirostris; assembly: GCF_032191515.1. Lineage (NCBI taxonomy): Eukaryota > Metazoa > Chordata > Aves > Cuculiformes > Cuculidae > Phaenicophaeus > Phaenicophaeus curvirostris. The sequence continues at coordinate 8,312,455 of NC_091400.1, read as the reverse complement.
TCATAAATTCTAGGGAGTATTTCATAGAATCATAAAATCACCAGGTTGGAAAAGACCTCTTGGATCATCGAGTTTGCCTGGATCCTTGATCCAGTTCCTCACTTGGACAATTTAAAAGGTCTGTTTTGTTACCTTTAATTCAGTTGGCATCAGGCCAATCTCAGGCTGTCTGGATCTGGGAGGGGATTTTCCTCATAATAATTTAATTTGCTAAGGCTTGTGTCTGTGTTTGTTTGTCTCATTTTCTTTCTTTTTCACTGCATAAACTATGTGTTTCCTTGGTTACAAGTTAATAGTCTTGTTTGGCAGAATAATAACTTCCTTTCCAGAAATAGTATTGCATTGCAGACTACTAGATGAGGTTCACTCAAGACAAGGTGTTCACTGGGCTCTTATTTAAATGGAGTTGCTAATGGAAATACCAGCTGGTATTGCTGAATGCATTCTGTTCACCAGTATGGGCTGAATAAGTGCTCAAGGGAAACAGTTGAAATGAGGCTACTAGAGGAGGAGGCATTAAAACTTTGAGCTTGAGTAGAAGATTTTATCCATTTTCTTTGAAGATTGGGAAGGGAAGAACAAAATAGCAGCTGACTTATTTGGCTGGCCTTTCAGCAGCAATTGCTGCTTGGAACATTTGTTATCCGCTATTCTGGATGCTGTTACTCCCCTAATGACATATTGGGCTTTTTTATTATTAATCTTGTATTTATACAATGCAGAATGATAGCAGCATTTCTTCACTAAGGTACTTATAAAGGAGAGTAATACAAAAGGAGGCCATGAAGTGCTCCAGGGAGCTGGAGCACCTCCCATACAATGAAAGGCTGAGAGACTTGGGCTTGTTCATCCTGGAGAAGAGAGGGCTCCAGGGAGACCTTAGAGCAGCCTTCCAGTACCTGAAGGGGGCTACAAGAAAGCTGGGGAGGGGCTCTTTATCAGGGAGTGCAGGGACAGGACAAAGGGGAATGGTTTTAAACTGAAAGAGGGGAGTTTTATGTTAGACTTCAGGAAGATATGTTTTCCTGTGAGGGTGATGAGACCCTGGCCCAGGTTGCCCAGAGAAGTGCTGGCTGCCCCATCCCTGGAGGTGCTCAAGGGCCAGGCTGCATGGGTCTTCAAGCAACCTGATCCAGTGGGAGGTGTCCCTGCCCATGGCAGGGGGGTTGGACCTGGATGAGTTTCAATGCAAAACATTCTGTTTTCCTATGAAGCAATGGGGCTTTTTCCCTAGAAATTCATTGAAGTAGTGGAGGAATCTGGTTGAGCAGATACAAGCATGGTATTTGTAACGCTTCTGTATAAGCAGTAACCTGAAAAAATAAAGGATAAGATGTCAAGAATTAATCAAGAAAGGAAAAGAGCTCCAGAGAACACTGAGATAAAATAATGAAGGTGATTCCTGGTGGCAAGTGAGAGTGCTGTACGTGTATCAGCACTCAGTCCTTTGCAGGGCAGGAAAAGCAGGACATGAATATATATATATATATATATATGTAAAGCCAGAGGTGTGGGTAGAGAGTTGTGTTTTCTCTGAAGTGTTCTGATGAGCATCACTAGTTTGAGAACAATATTAAAAGACAGACAACTTTCTACTGCTAGAATGGAATGTGGGAGGTAGACTTGAAGGAATAGAGTTTTGTTTGGGAACATTCTGCGTAGTACTTCCCACTTCAAACAGTACAGCTGAGACTTTATCTTGAGCTAGCTTACACCCGTGTGTTCCTATTGAGGAATCAAGCTGCCACAGGACACATCTTAAGAGAAAGTTAAACTTCTTTTACGGAAGCCAAATGTGGAGCAATAAAACTTTTATTACAGCAATGATGTACTCAATAAAGCTGACACAAACCTTTCCTGTTCCTACCCAGGCTTTCTATTCAGGGCTGTGGAATAGCTGATCCGTTGCAAATACTTGGAATTTTGTCTCCCTGACAGTATTGCTGATGCTTTGGTCATTTCTGTCTACTCATGATAACTCTAATTTGCATGCAGAGCCAATTCTGCTAGTATTAAGAGACAAACAACATTGATTTTTCTCTCTTCAGATGTGCTTTCCTTTGTTAGATATGTGCTATATCAAAATGGATGTGCTTGTAGTTTATATTTAATACAGTCATTTCCATGCAAAGTGAGGCTGCCTTGTTCATCTGGTTTCCAAAACAATTAATTGGAATTGCTTTTCTTTATTTATTTATATATATTGGGCAGCCTGATCCAGTGGGAAGTGTCCCTGCCCATGGCAGGGGAGTTGGAATTAGATGATCTTTAAGGTCCGTTCCAACCCAAACTATTGCATGACTTCATAGCCAAGAAGTCCAATGGCATCTTGGCTTGTATCAGAAATGGGGTGACCAGAAGGTCCAGGGAGGTCATTCTCCCTCTGTACTCGGCACTGATGAGACCACTCCTCGAATCCTGTGTTCAGTTCTGGGCCCCTCACCACAAGACGGATGTTGAGGCTCTGGAGCGAGTCCAGAGAAGAGCAACAAAGCTGGTGAGGGGGCTGGAGAACAGGCCTTATGAGGAACGGCTAAGAGAGCTGGGGTTGTTTAGCCTGGAGAAGAGGAGGCTGAGGGGAGACCTCATTGCTCTCTACAACTACCTGAAAGGAGGTTGTAGAGAGGAGGGTGCTGGCCTCTTCTCCCAAGTGACAGGGGCAGGACAAGAGGAAATGGCCTCAAGCTCTGCCAGGGGAGGTTTAGGCTGGACATTAGGAAAAAATTTTTCACAGAAAGGGTCATTGGGCACTGGAACAGGCTGCCCAGGGAGGTGGTTGAGTCACCTTCCGTGGAGGTGTTTAAGGCACGGGTGGATGAGGTGCTAAGGGGCATGGTTTAGTGATTGATAGGAATGGTTGGACTCGATGATCCTTGGGGTCTTTTCCAACATAGTGATTCTGTGTGACTTCATGATTTTGCTTGGATTATATGCTTTCTTGGATTAAATTAGCCCAGTTCTTGTTGCCTTGTGTACTTACTGAACAATTTGCACACACTCATGTTCTTGGAAAGAAAAGCTTAGGCTTCTGAAACAGTGTGGCACTAAAACTGTAGAGGGATTTTTTCCTTGTCTTTCCATGGCAGCCTCAGAGAAAAGAGGTAGTCATTGATGTGAACGGCTTAAACTACTGGTTTACAAAAAGGCTATATTTAAAAAAGGTAATAGTGACTTCTTAGATTAGCATGAAATGTGAACAGATACATTTGTATCATGAGAACACAGATTTATGTACGGGCGAATACCTTCCTTTTGTCTGGGTTTAAATTCTATTTCCTTTATTTTACAGTGGCCCATCCTCAGGAACCTCACCACCCCTCTGAAAAGCCGGTCATCCACTGCCATAAATGTGGGGAGCCATGTAAAGGTGAAGTACTCCGTGTTCAGGCCAGACACTTTCACATCAAATGCTTCACCTGCAAAGGTAAGACCTTGGTATTCATCTGTTAGAAATGAGTCCAGAACATTTGTCCAAATGCGCCTTGAAGCAGTGATGTGAGGTCACACACCCTGTGATCAGTCTGTTACAAAAGATTCGCCTTGCTCAGCCTCTGAAGGATTTGCGGGTGGGGAGAGTAAAGAATGGGGGATGAAATGGCTAAATTGCACGTGTACAAGTAGTAAGGTGTTCTGCACCAAGCAGAAAAAATTCAATACGCTAGTATCTACAATTTAATTAAAAGATTATATGAGATGTTTGGCTTTATTATGGGGGGATAAATTTACCACCACTAGAAAACTCAAAATGGCATGTTCTACTCTGAATACTTAGGCGTTCATTCTTCTTTTTCCCCCTACTGTTCACTGAGTACAAGCTGCACAATAGATAACTACACCTGAAAGAGGTGGGTAAAAAAAAATCTTAGCTCTTTTTAATATTATTTTCAATTTTATGTGCTTTGAGCAGTCCTCTGTAGGCAGCCAGTTTCACATATTTCCCAAATAGTGAATTAGGCCATAATTAGAGTCTGGCTGCTTTGGTGAATTTTTTTTTCTGTTTATTTGGGAAACAATGGAACAACACTAAACATCCAAGATGAAGTGCTTTATAGAGAGTCACAAAACATAGGAAGAGAAACTATAGCCCTAGCAGCCGCTCAGAAATCCAGACTAAATAGCTGACTTGATTTCAAATGTTATGTTATATGTACTTTGTGCTGTTTCAATATGTGGGGCAAGAATATGCTTTGATTGTATAATGTGTTAGTGTGAAGAGGAATGAAGCAAACGAATAGTTAAGAAAAGTCTCTTTGTAGTCTTTGTTATGATAAATCTGTTTTTTCTAAAAAACTGTTAAAAGCAACCACTGCCTTTCATTAGGATAGTTATGAAATTAAGCTCTTTTTAACTGAATTGATTGCTGAAAGTAAATACCTGCGTTCAAAAAAAGCCACAAAAAACTCTCACTGATGCATGCTCGCATCCCTGAGAAAGATGCAGGGTGGTGGCTGAGAAGTGTGTGTCCTAGGGTGAGGGAGAGCCTTAGCCACATAGAATCATAGAATAGTTTGGGTTGGAAGAGACCCTAAAGATCATCTACTTGCAACCTCCCTGCACGGACAGGGGGTGGCTGAGTAGCTAAAAAAACCCTCTTGACTTGTTTTTCTTGTGGTTGGATTTTGCCTAAGTTCAAGAAATAGCAGTATGCGTGCTCACATGCACAACATATATGTGTGTGTATCTGTACATACTTCTGTGTATATGTGTGTATGTACATAGTGTAGGTTAGATACAATGAAAGGGCTTCAGGCTTGAGGTCAACCTGGTGGAGCCAGTGGAGAACACGGAGAAAGGCTTTGGAGTAAATCAGAGTAAGTTACTAGAACAGAGCAGTGGAATCTATACTACAGATTTTTTTACTTCCTTTGAACGTAAATCCTTGCGATTCAGTTATATTTTTCATTTTTCAAATGCAGATGGAGTAGTACAGTAGTGTGGTTGCTGTAACTCTGTCCTTATGATTCCTAAATTGATGAGATCTAGCGGAAATTAAAAATATTGGTTTTCCTATGTTACTAAAGGTTTTTTTTGAAAAGTCAGTTGAGTTATTTGCATGCTGAGAAAGGAATAGCTAGAATCTAAGAAATTCTGTGTTTGTTACCTGTATTTTATAGTTAACTGCAGCTCAAAAAAATACTTAACTTTCTCCTGGATGTTGATGTTTTTCATATGTGTCAAAATGGAATAGTATCAGCCCATTGTGGAAGGCAGAGAGTGATGTGTGTGTCTTTCTATATCACAGCTGCTGTATTTCTAGCAGTACTTGATATTATATAAACCCATAAGCAGTTCAAAAGCAGCAGCAAGTTGTTTCTTTTATTGTTTCTGCCCATAGTGAGTAGTGGTCTCTGTTTACAGAAGAGACTGGACTAGGGTATTTCCAGCAGCAGACATGCTGAGACCCTTTGAGTCGTAAAGGAGAATGGTATTTCAGGCCCAGAAGCAGAGTGCCCAGAACCTCCCGATAAAGCAAGGGGGCAGATGAAGGCGGCTCTGGAATTGTTCTCCTGCCGAATGTACTAGATTAATCTTGCTGGATTTGAGGGTCTGGTTTCTTCTTTCACTTGTTTTTAAGTTGCTTACTCAGATGCTGCTTTTGTGCTTGGACTATTCTGTTGCAAGGCTGGGTTTACTAGGATATTTCTTCTTTTCTCCCCTAGGGCACTATCTAAATTTGCTGTAGTTTCTGTTTATGGAGATAAACAAGCTGATGACAGTTTAATATTCTGTAATATTGATCTCATGACTGCTTGCATGAAGATCACCACAGAGCTGTAGAGATATCTCTCTGATGAAAATGGAACTATGATTTTCATCATTAGCTTCTTAAGGAAACTTAGAGCTTGTGGAAGGTGACTGGTTGCATGTGTTTGCTTATTGTTTAGGAGAGGGGAGGTGACAGGGTGGCTCCTGTCTGTTTGTAGTATCTGCATATCCCAGTTTGAACTGAAAGGACCGTTTACAGACATTTCTCTTGCTGCTCATTCAGTCTGTGCCTTATTAGTTGAGTTTCCCAGCAAGTAAGTCTAGGAGTTTTATGTGTTCATTTATCTTTCACCAAGAGGAAGGGAAGTAGGATGTGTGTGAGTCTGCCTCAAGTCCTGTTTCGAATCCTATACCTGAGCTGCAGAGCTTGTTTGTTGTTGGTGTCTCCTATTTAAGTGAATGCACTTTTTAATTAAACCATATAGTTATTTACTTATATTGCATGTTGTCTGACCATATGGCTCATACAAGTGGGACACAGCTGTTCAAGTAAACATTTTTTTCTTGCTAGTATAATGGGTTTTTAATTTGACATGACTGTGAGTCTACAGGAGGTGGAGTTCAACCCCATCAGCTTTTAGACTATGTTGTTAGCCAGAGGAAATAACAGCTGATACTGGGACCAGACAGCCAAGCCACCTGCAGATGCAGCTTTCTGTATACTGAAGTTTACCCTTGAGACTTCAACTCATACAACTACAATGTGAAGGGCTTGAACAAGTGCATACTTGTCTGACTGCTCTCATACCTGCTGAAAACACTTCAACTTTTACCCATAGGCTTAGTCTGATAGTCCAGTGAAGATGTGGAAAAACTGCATTTCTGCATAAAGCTGTCGCGCTGTTTGTATAGTAGCAGGGTTTCAGTGTGAACCTGTTCTTGTTTTGCTCTGTATGAGCTCCCTTTTTTTGTTGTTGCTGTTGCCATCCATGCTCTCAACTTTGTGTTTACATCATACTGTTTAAGTGTATTTGGCATGATCATAATCCCGCTTCCCTAGGTTATGTCAGAGATGCATAAATGCTCCGTGATTGCTTGGCTTGCATGTCAGTGGTGGTGGTGGAACTGCAGGAACACAGTGACTTAAGCTTCCATGCTGCGTCAGCCAGCTCAGGACATGTTCATGTGTCATGTAATGTGATCAGACAATTGTCTTCCCTTGTAGTTTGGTGCTGCGTCCATCTCTGGAACCTGTCTCAGAACAGAGTAACTGCTTCCTGACAAAGATGACAGTAAAACCTCCACCGATTGACATGTTCCCATACTCCTCCACTGATAAGATGCAGCTAGGCGTTACTCCCTGCCCGCTGAGAACCAAGTGGTTTGTCCTATCTGCCTGGCCAGGCTGGCCAGTTCTATTTGTGTCTCCAGATAAAAGCTGATAAAAACCCAAATTGCTGAAAATGGTGTGGCCTGTCCCCCAGAAGGTGAGCTCTGCTGGCCTCCCGATAGGCAAAGAATCTCAAACAGTCAGCATCTGACTCGGAGCTGGAGCTTACAGGGGAATGATGGACAGGGGAGGGATGAGACATTTAGAAGTGCAGCTCCCAGGGTGCTATTCAGAGCAGTTGTCTTTGGCTGCTTTGTAACAAATTGACTTACCTTGCTAAGGAATTACACTGTTGTCTGTTGCAAATTTTAATTGGAATCTGCATTATCTCCAGATGCAATACATAAGTTTTAATTTGTCTTTTACTAAGAGTATACTCTTAGTGTACCAGATTGGTTACCAGGCAATGGAAGCAGCAGGCTGAGAGGAGGGAAGGTTAGATGAGGAGGTTGGAGTGAGAACAGGCTGCATTGGAGACCTCACTGTTTTACTTTTTTGTGTTTAATAAGCATTAACATTAACAGGAATGGATTAATACCTTATAAAGAAGTCAATTTTTTTTTCTTCTAAAGCATCTATGCACATGACTGTCCTTTCTGGGAAAACTAAGACTCTTCCCTGCATTGTCTGTTACATGTGGAAATGTGGGGGTGATCAGGCCTTTAATTATGAAGTGCATGAGCAGAAATTTTAATATCCCAATTTAAATTGTGATCTGATACAAATGATAATTTTCTGTCAGTGTCAGTTGAGTAGAGTTCAATTTACCGTATTGTGTGTACCAGGAGAGGAAACTTTGAGACCAGCAAAATTGCTGTAAGACTGTATTACAAGCCTGTGATTCATCTTCTGGGGTAGAAGGAAATGCTGGTTTCAGTACAGTGTATTGCTTAGCAGAACAACCTTTAAGCTTTCATAGTAGCAACAAAAAAGTTTACGGGCTTGATTTTTGATATGTGTAGAGACAAGTTGCATTATATTAACAAAGTCATGCAGTATTTGTGAGAGTATTTGAAAGTGTAGACAGTGTCCATGTTCTTGGCATGGAATATAAATTGGAAAACATAGTTGCCAAATGGTAGCATAGACTAAAAAAAAACCCCAACAAGTCATAAGTAAGCATTCCTGCCATGAAAATATGGATGATGTTCTCAAGTTTTCTAGTCCTCACTATGTGGCATAGATGTCTGTGATTTGATTAGGCTATACCAGGTGGAAATGTTTCACTGTGTACAAATGTTTTACAGGCTATGACAATATTGAATATCAAAAGGCAATTACCAGCTAATGTTCTCGCTAATTATAAGGCAAAGCCAAGGCTTGGCATACAAGAAGCATTCCACAAACCCAGAGTATCCCATGGAGGAGAAACTTTTAGCTTCTGTTAAAACATTGTTACAAATCAGCATTAAGCAGTTTCTTAATTATAGAACAAGTGTGCTAATTTTCCTTTTTGAGTTAGATGCCTTTGAAGCTTCTTTACAAAAACCCACATCAATATGTACTTCAGAATCCTTTGCGGTATGTTTAGGTTTCGGGCATGGGTCTGTTTCTTTTATGTGATGGCTTTTGCAAGGCCACATCATCTGTACTTCAATGAGCTTGATGGGGAAGGGTTCATAAGTTTAGATTTTTGGGATGTTCTGTAATGTTTGACTTTGAACTGGATCTTCCTCTGCTGAAGGACGGGAAGAAGTTAGGGTCATATAAGCAGAGACTCTATCAACAATCTGGAATAAGTTTTAAATCAGTAGTTCTTTGAGCTTTGATCTGTCATCAGATTCCTTCGGGGCACCAGGAGGAGGTTGCAAATTGGCTGCTGGGTGGTTACTGCTATTAATAGTTGGGTGTCAGTGGATGGGAAGTTTAACTATGAGGACATTCTTGTAGTAGATGTCCAGTGCATCTCTGGATATCTCTGCATTTCCACAAATACTTCTGAAACAGACTGTTCTGTGGACAGAGTAACATAAATGGTGGACAGAATGTGCTCCTTTCTGACCATTGGGAAATTGTATATGAATTCCCTTGAAGCTCTTCAGGCTTGTAATTCTCTTTCTCCATGGTTTATCCATGGTTTTGCTTCTCAGCTTGTAAACTCCCCTTTTCAGCCTGGTTATTGAAACAACCTTTAGCATTAATAAGTCTTTTGATTTTTCTTAAGAGTATTCATATTTTATTTTTTTTCCCCCTAAACCTGAATGTCTCATCTTTCACTTAAAGAACAGGACATTTCTAGTCATTAAAACATAAAAGATTGGAAAATATGAACCTGAAATGCTCTGACAGCAAAATACAAACGAAAATTACAGAAAAGTCATAATATGCTGGTTTGAATGGTCAGGATGTTGAGGATCTGCCTCAACATCTTAGAATCATAGAATCATAGAATAGTTTGGGTTGGAAGGGACCTTAAAGATCATCTAGTTCTAACCCTCCTGCCATAGGCAGGGACATCCCACTAGATCAGGTTACCCAGTCTTGAAGGATTACAACTTTACATCCCTTATCCACAGTACAAAGTCCCATGGAAGGGAACGAAGAAGACTAAGTTGAGATTTTAAGGGTGAAAATGAAAGAGAACTACTTGGTGGTGAAGAGATTAGTACATGATCAAGTGAAAGAGGGAAAGAGGGTGAGCATGCTGTTAGCCTTGTGTGCACGGAGACCTAATGAGAGACACTGAGAACATGTCTGAGGACAGCACATCAAGTTTGAGCAGAGTTTAGAAAATCCAGAGGGCAGTGGGATCCTGCTGTTCCTTGGAAGCTAACAGAGGGTGAAATTTCTCTCATGACAGGAAGTGGGACTCATACGTTCATGCACCTGGGTATAAAATCAAGCCTCAGTTGCAGCTGTGAGAGTAACTGCCATTCCTGTATTTGCATGGCTTAGCTGCTGTGTCTCAAAGCCTGTTTTTTTCCTTGTAGTGATTCTGATTGGTATTAATATTTCCCTTCAGGTATAGGTAAACAGGGAAGTTTGCTGTAGGATAGGCTGGTTTCCTGCAAAACAACCCTAACCCTCCTGTAACCCATAACCAGCAGGGAGAACTGTCTCATTAGTGGCAGTAGCCTTTGAGATGACAATAGGCTGTTTCGGGGCGGGGACAGCGGGACATCAGATACATCCAGCCCCTTGGCAGTGAAAGCTACCAGTCATCCTCAACACTTGTGGAAAACAGTTTCTGTAAGAATTCTGGAGGATCCCTGGTTCCCCGCTGAAGAGACACGGTGGGTAAGGTGACTGTGGGCTTTGATAGCAGGGCTCAAACTATACCCACAGTTCTATCTCACACTGCTTTCCCACCCTCTGACCCTTTCCTGCCCTTCTACTTGTTTTCAGTAGCAATGTCTTATTTTTTCTACGTCTTTACTTCCAGGTTATATATTTATAATATTGAATTGTTAATGTTTGTTTTACATGTTGACAAGAGAAAAAACCCAAGCAGTTTCATCCATTTTAAAGGGGAACCTTGTTTTTCTCTTGGAATTTTAATGCCACTAATGGCAATTGGTTGACACTGATCTTGGTTTAGCTGAGCCTGAGGTCTCTCTCAGTGACCAAACATTTGACAGGAAATGAAATTAATTGCACTACTTTGCTGATGTTGATGAATGCTGACAGATGCCATGTCAGATTTTAACAAGCTACTGGATCCCTTTGAAAGTAGAGGGCCAGCAGGATGCTTTACAGGTGCTTGATGAAGCAGAGCATCCTTATGAGAATACAGGAAGTTGCTTGGGTTTGATGTCAATATATCCTTCATTTGCCTGGCTTTGATGTCAATATATTCTTCATTTGCCTGGCTTTTTTCATAAGTCAGTGAACAAGGTAGATTTTGGTTTATTCTGTTCTTAATCCTTGGTTTGCTTATTTCTAATCTCTATGGAGACATCTCTCATCTAGATAGTTACAGCCAAGCTATCCCAGGCTAAACTTTGACATTTTTCCACTGATTGCGTTTTCTTCAAGGTTCATTTCCCACAGACCCGTAAATGACTTTGATCTCCACCTAGTGCTTAGTTTAATGTGAAAGGTGTTTTAAATGGTTGAGTAATTCTTGCCGTTGTTTCCATCCTGATGGACAAAAATTGATATTTCAGCTAGGAGGCTGTCACATTGCTACATTATATGTCTGCTGTTTGCTGTTGAGCTTAGGTACTAGCTATTGTCTGTTAGATTGCTATAAAGAATGAAATATATGCAAGCCAGGTGCAGACAGGAAGGTTTCCTCTGTGCAGTATCTTTTGTCTCTCCAGTGTTAAGGATAAAACCCAAGGAAGCTGACCTCGTGGGAGTAAAGGCTTTGGGAAGCTCATTAAATCACAGAATGCCAGGTTGGAAGGGACCTCAGGGATCATCTAGTCCAACCTTTTAGCCATCTATACTTTCAATGAGATGGCCCAGCATCCGTCAAGCTGAGCCTTAAAAGTGTCTGGTGTAGAGGAATCCTCCACTTCCCTGGGGAGATGATTCGAATGTTTAGCTCTGAGCTCATCTGAAACTTGGTCCTCACTAGTGGTTTCAGTTGAGTGAGTATTTGCATTAAATGCTGACTAGTTTCACTTGGGTACCCTACTGAGAACTACTTGTGCCATAATGACAGTGGCACTTGGGAGTTATGTAGGCAGGAGGTTTGAAATGGAGGGTCGTGCTTTTTCATAGGAAGAGGAGAAAGGCCTGGCTGGATGCTTCTCTTGGGGATCCCAGACTGATTTAGGGGAAGAGGAGAGACAAGCAGTCTCATTTGCTCAGCAGGTGTTTTAGCTGCTAAACCTTTCTTCCAGTGACTGATGAGATGATGAAGCAGATTTTAACATCACCTGTATTTGTTCTATGTATATAAACCTCTTTTGATTTCCCAGGTTTACTCCTAAACTCAATCTGTTGAAATGAGAAGAGGTTCCAGAACCACCAGTAATGCTGGACACAGTTCCAAATAGCTTTTATCAAAGTGTATCTCTCCTCAGTGTATGGCAGGCAAAATCTCCACAGACAGGAGTGTGAGAAACAGTCATTAGGAACTTTGTTGTGGCTCTTGCAAACAGCTGCATACAAGCCCTTAATTGTGCCTTGTAGTCTTTCTGCGACACTCGTGCTGGATTCTGGGATTTGTGACTCACATGTAGTCTTCTGATGACACTTTGCCATACAGACATTCGTTAAATGACTTAAGGAACTGGAGGTTATGCCATCGAGGAAAGTGTTGATAGTAGGAATAAAATGAAGGCAGAGAAAGACTTAGTTCATTTGAAATGAACTTTAATAAGAACATGAACCTTGCTTTTATCAATACGAGTTTTGTTAAGCTGTCTTAGGCAAAAAAAAAAAAAACCCACCAAAAAAAAACCCCCAAAAATCCCCAGGAGTTTTTTTCCTGTGTTTTTGTTTGGATGTAGATGATAAACTGAAACATTTCCAAATTCCTTTCTGCCTTCAAACAAGAAATCCATTCTGTCCTAAGAAATAAATATTGTATGAATATTTCCCTGCCTGAGTACAGCACCATTATTCTATAAAGCTTAGAAATACAAGAAAGAAATAAAACCCCAACAGGAAATTGAATTTGCACCTTATTTAATGCATGGTGACAAAGCAGATCATTAGACATTTCTTAATGAATAGTATTCACTTATGCAAACTGAGAGCCTCTGCTCATTGAGTCTGCTTGTGTGGGTTTGTTTTTTCAAGTGTTGAAACAATTTTTAGTTAGGACCTGGATTTTCAGCTCTCACTGACAATAACCCTGTGGAAATCCTACGTATTTCTCAGTTAGATCAAATCCCATTGCCGTTTATTTTGAAAAGATCTGATCTCATCATTTTCATCACATCTGTTAAAGCTTGGAAGTGACTCAGCTTAAGAATGATCCGAGTGCCTTGGAGATCACAGACAATTGGGTTTCTCAGCTACCTTTTGTTATAACAGCTCAGGCTTGTATATACAGACAGTGCAGCTTTGAGAGCTGACAGGAGCACTGATGATATCTCTAATCTTTTTTGTGCTCCAAGGATGCAAAATAGTAGCTCCAGAGAGCAGTTCAAGAGATGAAAAGCTCATAGGTCTGTTTCCCATACAGTGTGAGGCAGGACTGTATTCCAGTTTATTCCATTCACAAGACAGGCAGAGTGATCTCCTGGGAATATGAAATACTTTGATATACAGACTCTAAGAAAAAGGCTGAGTTCCTTCAGGATCTGTTGAAGATGGTGGGTTGTTTTTTTTTATTTCAAGAAAATTACTGACTTTATTTTCCCTCTGCTTGTGATACCTCAGGGAATAGAAGTGCCCCCCAATTGTCTCCTGTTTCAGAATGGAGGTTTTGGTCATGTAAAATGGAATTTCTTCCATCATATTGAGCAGGAGGGGTTCTTGGGGAAGTCTTATTCTCCTGTAGAACTATTCCCATGTGATGAATGTTTATAGAATACCTCCTGCATTTTGACTTCTGTAGTGTGATTTGTGTAGCACTATTGGCTCCACTGATTAATTCTTTCAAAGTTGTTTTTCCCATCAGCTTAGGAATACACAAAAGAACATAATTTGATGTTTCCTACTAGCTGTCATCATTTTAATATTCGTTTTTCTTTGATGACATGATATTTGTATAACAGCGATTGCCTAGATCACACTGTTGGGATTTATTGTATGTTTGCAATGTTCACAGCTGGTTTCTCTTTGCTGCCTCTGCTGTTTGTGGCATGAATGATGCTGGGCAGATGGTCTTTCTTTTTAATAAAAACAATCACAATTTGTCCATCTCTTCTGTAGTATTTCTACAGTGGTTATAAATATGTGTGCTAGGGCAATATGTTTAAGCTTGAGGGGATTTGTTGTCATAATCATGACTTCTGCACAGTTGCAAAAAGAAAAAGGCTATTTTAATCCCTTCCTTGCTTGCACACCACATTCTACACCAAGTATGGATACAGTCATGTTCATCCTTTCTGATTTGATCTCTGACTCAAAGTGAAAGCAGCCTGCTGGAACAGCATTTTTCCAACCCTGGCTGCTAACAGTCTGGATGACCCTTCTTTCGCCCATGTAGCTTAGAGCTGTGATTAGTGATGGGAACACATGTGCTAAATTGTCTGCAAAAATCCGTTATAATGTGGGGTTGCCAGGACTTGTCTTTAATTCTTGCAGAGTGGTGTGTGCTTCCTGCTGTGAGTATGCCAGAGACGATGAATCTGCTGGTGGTTCACATCATAAGCAGTTCTGCTTGTGCCTGAATTCATGACTTGCCACTATGAGAAAGTTTAACTCGTTCTGAGTTACTGACAAAAAGAGTGAGAGATTGTGTGGAAAGGAGACTTCATAAAGAAAAGGGCAATAGATGGGGCTCCTTTTTAGTAATAATGATTACTATCTTTGAAAGACAGGTAAGCTTATCCCCCATTTTTGTCACTAGGCTTTAATCCCTGTGGCCTTGCAAAAGGAAGAGAGCTTAATACTTGTGTGTGCATGAGCCCTTTCATTCAAAGTTTGTGTTTTCAGCAAGCAGTGATCTGCCACAGACCTCTGCATGAGGTCGTATGAAGGATAACATAGGAAGAATGTGGAACTCTTGGAACGGGTTCAGAGGAGGGCTACAAAGATGCTCGGGGCTGGAGCAGCTCTGCTAGGAGGACAGGCTGGGAGAGTTGGGTGGTTCAGCCTGGCTCCGAGGGGACCTTATAGGGGCCTTTCCAGTACCAGGGACTTTTTACAAGGACATGCAGTGACAGGATGAGGGGAATGGCTCTAAGTTGGAAGGGGGAAAATTTAAACTAGATATTAGGAAGAAATTCTTCATTATGAGGTTGGTGAGACGCTGGAACATGTTGCCCAGGGAAGTTGTGGCTGCTCCATCCCTGGAGGTGTTCAAGGCCAGGTTGGATGGGGCTTTGAGCAACCTGGTGTAGTGGGGCGCGGGAGGCTGGAACTGGATGATCTTTAAGGTTCCTTCCAACCCAAACCATTCTCTGATTCTATGATATGTTGAAGCTGTATTTTTGAAAGAACCTAAAACAGAGGTTGCCCTAGAAGTTACTTTTGATCATCCTACCTTATTAGGCCCATTGCCTCATCAGGTAAAGAGCAATGATGAAAAGAATTTTTCAAAAGGTGACTCATTAGAACTTGGACCATAGTAAAGAGCCAGGAGGTTCATATACACAGCTTCTGAGGCAGTTCCAGCAGTATGCTCAGTGCCTTCAGCTTGAAGCTGAAATATATGTAGACTTGGACATGAGAGCCGCAAGCTAAGTTACAAACTAAAGGAGGTTTGCAAGAAACTTTCACATAGACAAGTACTCCATAGCTCTTTATGAAATTTAGCACCTTCTGAAGCATGAAGTACTGACCACTCGATGGGAATATTCTAGTTCATACCCTGTAACCACAGGGTCTAACAGTCTGAATACTGAAGTAATCTCTCACAGCTTTTAGACATTAAAGTAGAATTCTCAGTTACTCTATGATTTAATTGTAAGGGTCCATCAAAGGTAACTTAGAAAAGCAAACCTGTTGTGAGTAGGCTTAAGTTTCACCCCTGTACCTCCAGTGGAAAATGTCTAGGTGGTCTCCAGCTCAGGAAGAATCAAAGGTGAAGTGGATATGTGGTGTAGAGGTCACAGTATTTTCTGCCTAATGGTTACATGATATTTTACTGTGAGTTTGAAAATAATATTTTTAAAGAAATGGAGATCAGTAGGAAAAATAGAAGAATGAAAGAGGTTTATTTTTGGAGGTGTACCTGAAAACCAGCTTAGGACATTCTGCAGAATTATAGTAGAATCTTAACAACAGTTCTCTGTAATTCATCAAAGTCACTGATAATTGAGTTTGGGCTGCTTGTGATTTTAATGCCACCATGAAATGTCGTTTATTTGCACATGAAATATCTATGCAGAAAAGTGAGACTGGAAAAATGCTAGTTCTGATACCGCTTCAATTCTAAGTTGCATTTTAATGCATTTTGTTTATTGTTCTTCTATTAATTTTTGTCACAGTGACACTCATTAGGCCACTGGGGCTTGGCAACAGGCAAACAGAATTTGCAGTCGCTGACCCAAACACCTTGCAATTTTAATTTTCAAGTAGGTAGCTAATAGGATATTACCCCATTATAACAGGGGAGAGAATGAATGTTGCGCACAATATCATGCTTGGAATTTATGGCAGAGAGATGAATTGAACCCAGTTCCCCTGATAATCTTTCTGTGTTTCATATTTTAATTTTTCAAGGACTTTGTAACTGCTGGGACCTACAATATGACTTATTTATTTTTCCTTATTAATCAGAATTTCTGCTATTCAATATTTCTGATATTTGATCTGAATGTACTCAAATGCTATAAAGAGGGATGAGATGGAATTGCTCACAGAGTAAGAGTTAAGCCAACATCCTAGCCTGCTGTGAGTGGTTTCTCTTACTGAATTACACAGATACAGCAATACACAGAGGAGCAGTCGGAGTGGCTGAAACCAAAGTGCCTGGAAGCTTCCATGAATATTTTTTTTTTAAGAATTCACCTAGCAGCTCCCATTTATTCTTTTTCACTGGGGTGAACACAGAGTTCTTTTCAAGGCTCATGTGAAGCAAATAGTACTTGTGCTGCCACTGTGGGATGTTGAGTAGGTAGGTTGAAGTCCTTCATTCAACCCAAGCTAAAGCCAAAGCATGAAATTCAGTTTCCCATGGCACTTTGTCTTCATTGGAGTTGACTGTTACAGGCTGGATTGCTTTCTGTCTCCCGTGTTGACCAGAGATGCCAACATAGCACTATGAATATTTTCTTAAAACAAAACAGGCACCTGGTTGTGATGAGTGTTGGTTTGGGTGAATAAGCATTTAACTGTGGAAAAACTGCCGAGTCACAGAAATCCTTCACTGGTCCTTCACCCTTTTACTGATACTATTGTTTTTCCCAATGAAGTTGTACATGGCCCCAGCTCTGTATCCAGATTTGTTTATCTAATTGATGCAGTATGGGAGTGTAGTATAAAAAAGACAAACAGAAAACCAATGCAGATTAGGCACTCATAGCTATTAGTAGTTCTTGGGAGATAAATTTGTTCAGAATACAGGTGGGGAATATTGATCCTATTTGCTTTATTCAGTATCCAATGTGCTGTTGTACTGTTTGTCTCTGTATATCACAAAATGTATATAATGGAGATGTGGCTTGAGTTTCAGTGCTTGATTGTTTCTTCATTGCAGCTTCCTCCCAATATTTATATCTAAATTAGTACTGTAAAACAACCCTGAACATTTCAAAGATTATACTATCAAAATTAAAAGTATTGGTGCAGCGAGGGTGGTACAGTGCGGTGTTATCTGGGGACTGGAGAAGTTAGTCTAAAACATTTCTAAAATATTCATTGTTTAAAAAAGAGTCGGCACCTGAAGAGCTTCTTAAAGCACGTGCATGTAGGAGAAATGTTTGCTAGTGTATCAAGTAGAAAAATTTGTCCTATTTATGGAATCATATCATTTTTTCTGCTCGCCTCCATTCCCAGCAGTGAAAGCAAGATTACATTCGTACAAATAGGTCTGATAACATGATTAACTGGATGATGCAAGGTAACTGAGGTACTGATGAGGACCAACTGCATGAAAGTTATGATTATGTAGATTTCTCCAAGGAGAGTCTTTATTAGAAGCTCTCTTGTAGCCGAAGAATACCAGCCATCTCTGGGGATGTCAAGGCATGTAGTGTCAGGAGAAGAAAGCAGAAATCTGATAGAAGGGAGCAAGACCAGGAGGGTCATCTCATTTATTGGCAGCATAGACTGTTGCTGACACCCTTAGGAGGTATATTTTTCTAATCTATCTGTGTGTTTTTTCCTTCCAGTGTGTGGCTGTGACTTGGCGCAAGGAGGCTTTTTCATTAAGAATGGGGAGTACCTCTGCACCTTGGATTACCAGCGCATGTATGGCACCCGCTGCAACGGTTGCGGGGAGTTTGTGGAAGGCGAAGTAGTGACAGCTCTGGGAAAAACTTACCATCCAAGCTGCTTTGCCTGTACTGTTTGCAAGTAAGTCATCCCTTTCAACTAACATGGCATGAACTCACCACAGGGGGAACAGGGAGAAAGATTTCAGACATGTTTCTCTTTAGGAAGCATTTGTTTGGAAAAAAAATCTGCTGAAAGTGACTGTAAGCGTCTTCAAAATGCCACTCACTTATTTGGGGGTCACAGCTTCTCCGTCATACAGTTCCCTGTTCTCAATTCTTAGTTACTCTCACTTATGAAATAATTAAATATCAGACTTACATGCTGAGATAATGGGCATGGGTTGAGTTGAGCTCAGGTGGTCAGCCCAGCTTGACGGGAGAAATGTGTTAAGCAAAGTTTTGGATGCTACAACAGAGAAGTCACTTGGGCTATAAGAACAGTTAAACAATTGAAAACATACTGGAGACTTATTCTCATATCATGTAAGAGTGCATGGCTTTGGGACTACTGTCATCCCCCTCTTCATACCGTTTCTTGTCCCTGATAAGAGAACCAATCTTCAGTTCTACGAGGATTAAAAAAATGTCAACTAAGGCCGTGTGGATGGGACAAAAGGTGACATTTTTAACTTGTATTTTTGCTTAACTTCTTGTGAAGATGTTAATTTAGAATTTATAAGACTACTGGGCAAATCTTCCACATGGTCTCATTGCCTGCTCATTTGAGCAGTTTTGCAGTTGAAAATCTCAGCTGAGCTTTATAGTCTGAAGTCAACCTGAAGTCTCTGTGCATAGAGTTCTCTTATTACCTGGCTGTAGGCACTGAGGCAATGCTAGAAATTATGCTGTCTTAGCATGTACCTTATTGCTATGGTGATCTATAATATTTTGGATACAGTGGGGGAAGTAAAGCTTCTGCGGGTTTTTATAGCAGTGGGACTTTTTTATGGTAGTAAAATAATGTTCTAAACACGAAGTGAAAGTAAAGTGATACTATGGTGCCATCATCATTCTAGATTCAGACTTGCCGTGCACTACCCTAATCTCTCATAGCTCTCTCTGATGAGTATTTTAAGAACTTTGTTCTTTAGCCTGATAGATTTTTCAAGACTTTTGAAAGTACTTTGATTATTTTTCCATTTGGTTTTCAACAGCATGTGAATTACTTGTCGGTAATGAGATGATGTGCATGTTTCAGTTTTATTTCCTAAGGACAGTGTCAAAATAGATGATACAGTATGAAACATGACATAAATATTCTGTACATTGACTTGCATCAATCTTTTTTATGTTGAATGAACAAAAGATGAGTCATTGGAAAAGAATCATGAAACGTGGTATTGCTGCTGATTTAGTTATGGCCCACTTAGGAATGGCAGTGGAAGAGAAATGAGAACAATGCCTTAAATGTTTTGTTTCATGGAAACAAACAGATGTTCATTTGCTAAGCAGAGTGTTGGAGTGAGGTGTGGTGTTGGGGGCTCAGCAGCTAAAGCTACCGCCTCAAGATCTGGAGTTACTGAACCTTCTCAGTTTAGTGAAATGCTCATATAAAATGTTTTTCGTCCTTTTTTGTACAGCAAATAAGAGGTAACAGTGATGTCAACTTCTTCCCGACCCACATTCTTAATGTTTTGTTGGATTCAGCAAATAATCTCACATTTCCATAGTCCTGTCAGTGTTACCTTTATCCTGACACCATCTGCACAGGCAGCAATTACAGTGGTGGTTCTGTAATGTAGATGCCTATTCTAAAGGTCTAGGAGAACAATTGTGGATAATGTTTCTTTTTTTTTTTTCTAACTGCTACATCCACTGTAATATATTCATGTATTTCATTGCTGAATATGTATAAAACTATTGCATTTATGATTGATGAGCTTCACATTCTTTCACTAGCATCAACACCAATTCTGATTCTTTGAGTTCCCTTCTGTACCATTTGCTGTCCACAACATCGCGCTGAGACCATCATAAATGTAGCTGTTGTGTCTAAGTGGATTTCATTGTTGTCTACTCTTTAAACACAGTATATTTGATAACGCTTTTAAACCAAAATATAAGGCAAATCTAACCCCTGCTCTGCTTGCATCCACGAGCTGGATTTCTTCCAGTGCCTGGTTTTGCCAAGGCCACATTGCAGAAACTATTTGGCCTCACTTTCTGCAAGATCTTGATTGTGCTGGAGCGAGGCAGCAAAATCAAGACATCAGGAACAGAGGAAAATTTATGGCATAACCTTTGCTAAAATACTTTTTTCTCATTTAACTCTCCAGGCGTCCATTTCCACCAGGCGATCGAGTTACTTTTAACGGCAGGGACTGTCTCTGTCAGATGTGTGCTCAGCCAATGTCCTCCAGTCCAAAAGAACTGTCTTCCTCGAGCAGTAAGTATGCCATCTTCTTTCTGAAACCTCTCGCTTGCCCAGGCTGATCAGTGTTTTGTTGCAACTTAATACCATCTTTTGTGGTTTGGGTTTTTTTTAATTTTCCTTCACCTTCAGAAATGTGAATTTTCTCTGAGAACCATCTTTTTTCCTTTCCTTTCTTTGCTGTTTTTTCCGTGTGAATAGTGCCTGTTACTACAGGTAGGAAAGACACTTAAAGATTTCAATAAGAAAATATAACTTTTCTCCAATGACTGGATTTGTAAAAGGTCTGATTTTTCCTTTATAGGCACTGGAAGAGTAATTGACGAAATCTGAGGTTTCAGATGTGATAGATTGCATTTTTTTCATATATAAGTACACAGGTTTGAGTATTCAAAAGAGGACAAAGTCCAAGGAAATTAATTTTCTTCTGCTGTTCAACACCTTAATTTAATTAAATCATCATGTAAAAGGTTTATGTCTCCAGCAGAGCAATACCACAATGATACTGTGATCAGAACCCCAAGAAACCGTTGTAAAAAAGAGAGACAGGAAGTGGAGAGGAAAGAGAGAGAATGAAGAAAGCTTGGGAGGGAAAGTTTCTTGGCTTCCTGTTGGGTTTTAATGTTTTTTAAAGGTAATTTGTAAGTTACTGATATTAATCTCTGCCTCCGTTAGTTAATTCTTTAAATCTCTAGGAAATTCTGATTCTTTCTCTGACTGCTGGGTTGTACTCAGCACTTCAATCTGCAATGACTTACCCGGTATAGTTTTCTGACTCAGACTGGCTACCAGTTTCCTTGTGATGCTAGGAAGTTTTCCACCCATGTTAGTGTCCTTCAGGGAGACGCTCTGTATTTTGCTCTAGTACTTGGTTTTGGAATCCTAGGATTATGAAGTGCAATGTATAAGCAAAGTTGGATGATGTTTGCGCTCAGTGGATGAGTCAAGTGAATCTCAGGTTATCTACTTTGCTTGAGAGCATGTAATCAGACACTTAGCAAAATGGAAAATGAGAGACTTCTTTTGTTATGCCAGTCTGTGTGTTAAGTGATCCTTTTCCACCATAAATGGAGGCTTGGAGCTGAAAATGCACAGTCCTAATCAGTTAAGGAAGAATTTAGGAACCTGTAAAAGCCTTACAAGACTTACAAACCAATATAGAAATGTATGAGGTACTTGAAGGACCCATAGAATCTTTCTGAGGAAAAGGAATAATGTGGAAATTGTATTTGAATTACCAATTTTTTGGAGGCATAATTGGCAAGGAACTGCAATGCATAGGGACTTTGGACAGTACCGACATTCTTTTTCAAAGGAGGGAAAGGGACTTTTTACAAGGACATGTAGTGACAGGGCAAGTGGTAATGGTTTTAAGCTGAAAAGGGGGAGAATTATATTAGATATAAGGAAGAAATTCTTCATGATGAGGGTAGTGAGGCACTGGCCCAGGTTACCCAGAGAAGCTGTGGATGCCCCATGCCTGGAGGTGTTCAAGATGAGGTTGGATGGGGCTTTGAGCAACCTGATCCAGTGGGAGGTGTTCCTGCCCATGGCAGGGGGTTGGAACCAAATGATCGTTAAGGTCCCTTCCAACCCAAACTATTCTGTGATTCTGTGTCACAGCGCAGGTTCCCCAACAACTAACTCTGGTTCTCAATAAGTGAAACCCTTGTTCACCAGTGTGTCCACTTCCCACATGCATGACTGCGGGTGCCAGAATGCCTTGAGTAAGTGCTAGACTAAAGCTGTCTGATGGTGAGCAAGCCAAGAGCTAGTCGCTTTCTGATAGTCATGGTCTCTGCTTGAATTGCTTCATGAGTTCCACACTGAAGCTGTAGGTAGCAAGGATTTTAAAACAATCTTCCCTGCAACTTATGATGAGATTTATTTTGCAGTCGTATTTGGGTCCTGCCGGGCAAGCTGCCTTAGCAGCACAGGCAGCAAGAGAGCTCCTGCTCTCAACAGTTTAGAGTGCACTGTTTAGAAATCAGCAAGTTCCTGCCACTGTGTGTCTTGTTCTTTTATAGGCAAAGATTTGTAGGAAGATATAGTACAGAGTTTCTGGGCATTTTAGAGGAAAACTGAAGAACAGACAGATAAAAGTGAGACCAGTGTGTGCTTATAAGTTCATAGAATCATAGAATCATAGAATAACCAGGTTGGAAGAGACCCACCGGATCATTGAGTCCAACCATTCCTATCAAACACTAAACTATGCCCCTTAGCACCTTGTCCACCCATGCCTTAAACACCTCCAGTGAAGGTGAATCAACCACCTCCCTGGGCAGCCTGTTCCAGTGCCCAATGACCCTTTCTGTGAAAAATTTTTTCCTAATGTCCAGCCTAAATCTCCCCTGGCGGAGCTTGAGGCCATTCCCTCTTGTCCTGTCCCCTGTCACTTGGGAGAAGAGGCCAGCACCCTCCTCTCCACAACCGCCTTTCAGGTAGTTGTAAAGAGCAATGAGGTCTCCCCTCAGCCTCCTCTTCTCCAGGCCAAACAACCCCAGCTCTCTCAGCCGTTCCTCATAAGGCCTGTTCTCCAGCCCCTTCCCCAGCTTTGTTGCTCTTCTCTGGACTCGCTCCAGAGCCTCAACATCCTTCTTGTGGTGAGGGGCCCAGAACTGAACACAGGATTCAAGGAGCCGTCTCACCAGTGCCGAGTCCAGAGGGAGAAGAACCTCCCTGGACCTGCTGGTCACGCCGTTTCTGATCCAAGCCAAGATGCCATTGGCCTTCTTGGCCACCTGGGCCACTGCTGGCTCATGTTCAGTTGCTGTCAACCAACACCCCCAGGTCCCTCTCCTCCAGGCAGCTTTCTGGTCAGACTTCTCCTAGTCTGTAGCACTGCATAGGGTTGTTGTGCCCCAAGTGCAGGACCTGGCACTTAGCCTTCTTAAACCTAAATTTTTTAGATTACTAATGAAGCATCCTCGATCTTCAAACATATGCCAGATTTGTGCAAAAGTTGACATAGATACAGAGAAGTCTTCCTTGCTGGCACTGAGGAGTAAATTTTAATTAGTTTAAGTTCTCCCAGATTGCTTCTGTGTCTCTCCTGCTAGCTGAATCAGACATATCAATTTTTTTCTACTACTTTGGTCTTTTTTGAAAGGATGGTTTTCTTAATGCACGTTCTTTTAGAAAAGAATCTCATTCATTCTATGTGTCTATATTACATCCTATATTGCTGTCACCAAGTAGACCACTGGAGGAGGCTTTCCTTAAAACAAAGAGAAGCTAGAAGTGAGGAAACTCAATAGACTAAATGTGTATCAAATTGGATTGATTTACATAATATAAAAGAGAGCATTCTATCTCCTGGCATGCCTGCATTAATGTTGACGTGTGGTTTTCTGGTGTCTGTTACTTCACATAAATTTTCTCAGTGAATTCTCACCAAGGCAGCCGATAAGTGAAAGGATGTGAACTTTTGAACATAAAACCCCTAGTTTAGTTAGAACTTCCTTTTTAAAAGGTATCACACTGGCTTGCATTTCTTCTTGAATGCACAAGAGGTGTTGTGGAAAGTACTGGGAGCTGGGAGCAGAGCAGCCATGGAGAGGTCCCCCATGCTAGGATGGGCTTGTGAGGAGGTGACAGTAGTCTGTGCTGGTGCAACTCAAGCCCACAGTCCTCCGGCTCAGGGAACAGCTTTGAAATTCTGAAGAGACTGTGTGTCGTCAAACACAGTTTAATGCATTGCTCTCTTTCTTGAAAAGAGATTTTTCCCTTAGGCATTCCACTTCACTACTCCACAAGAAAGCACTTCAGTAATAATGATATTATTCTATTTCTCTGCTGGAGATTGAGCCCTTTTCTGGGTGCTGGTAAGGAAGTTTTAGTTATTTCTGTTTACCTTTTTGATGAAAGGTTGGATCATTTTGGTGGCATGCATGAACTCATTAAGAAATTGCATTTCAAATAAAAAGTGGGCTTGCTAGATAGGTAGGAAGACTTCCTCATTCAAAAGAAACAGGAGCATTACAATCTCCTAGCGAGAGTTCTCATTTGAAAAATTCATCTTCTTTTAAAATGATGGTGGAGACTTTCAGAGTTTCCTCTTTTTCAGTGAAATAAATAATTGTTTCCTATATATGCAGAGATACCCAATGATGACACTGTTTGGAAAGAAGCACAAGAAAGACACGTCAACTCGCCTTTCTTTGTGACAGTCTTTCCTGTGAGTTAAGAGCTTTGTGGTGCAGCCAAGACATGGACCAGAGCTTTTAAAATGGCCAGTACTACAGTTAATCTTCATTGCAGCTGTTCCCTGACCAGCCAGCATCCACATGGAGATTTCACAATGCTGTTTTGTTTGTTTGTCCTTGTCTGTTTTGCACATTATGTTCTGACCCAAAGAATCTAAGTTCTCTGGGACAAATGCTTCACGCCTATCAGTACAGAGCCTGACAGAGCTGGATCTTGGCTCACCACTCACGATCTTAGCTCTGTTGTGGTATAAATAATAAGCTTAAAGTTTAATGAACTTGCAGGAGAAAAATATCTTTGTTAATTATTCAATAGCCTTATCTCTTCAAAAAAGATGCAGTAAAGCTCCCAGTAAATATCTGAAACTTCCAACCAGGTTTCTGGTGATGCTGAGGTAGAGCAGAGCCAGTAAACCTTACTTCCTTACAGAAAAGGTGGGCAGGAAAAAATGGGAATCATCTTTTGCCTCACTGCCCAGAAACTGAGGGGTAGAGCGAGGTGGTTTTGGAAATGATGAAGCGTCAGAATGGAGAAGCATCAAAGTTGCCTTGCAGACCTCCTTTAAAGACTCTCTAATTCTCAAGGCAGTTTTATATTTGCGACATAACTTCCTTTCATTAAATAGAGATGTAGGTGATTGTTGCCAGTATTCAGAAATAATGTCTGAGATGATTTGTAGGCATCACAAACTTCTCTATTAGAAGTTAGTTGAGTGGATGAAACGAATGCAAAATTCCTTTTAATCATAGCTCTTGTGAAGAGTCTGCAGCTGGGATGTTGTAACTGTTTGGCCACCTTTGACTCATTTTTCATTAGTTTGTTCTCTGTCCATCTTGCCTGGGCTGTCTCCTTCAAGTCCATGGGGAACACTTAAAAAGTGAAGAGGAAAAGTTGGCCAGCCATTTGTAAGCAAGCTATCTGCAGTGATTTTTGGCTTTAAAAGGTATTAAGCAACTTCCAGTATGTGATTTTGAGCTTATTCTTAGGAAATACCCTACAATTTCAGACTGTGTCAAAGCCACATGGTATATATAGATATTGTACAAAAGCTTAGCACAGACGTGGATAAGCGTTAGTGTAGGACACTGAGCCCAGTTTTGCCTTACAGGATGCGGACTCACAATATCCATAAAGCGTGAGTGCACTGAGAAACTTCAACAGGCTCAACAATTTTTGGTTTGAATATGCATTTTCTGGGAGTGGGGCCTTGAGCACCCTGGTCCAGTGGGAGGTGTCCCTGCCCATGGCAAAGCAGTTGGAACTTGTTGGGCTTCGAGGTCCCTTCCACCCCAAACCATTCTATGATTTTTAAAATATAATTTTAAAAAGCCTGTGTATAGTTTTGAACATGAAGATTTTCATTTTGTGACATAACACAGATTTTTCTTGTTTCATAATTCCTGGTTTATCTGTGAAAGTTACAGAAACACATATTCCTGTAGCATTCAAGCCTGCATACCTACGTGTAGGTACTGGAGGTTCAGTTGAAGATTTTGGGGTTGTGACAGAAGGGACTCATGTGGTCCTGTGCCTCTCTTTTTGATTTATCATAGAATCAAGGCATACCACAGACATCATTTTGGGTTGATTTCAAACACTGTGATTTAAATCACTGATTTTAATTATGGTTTCCCTAAGAACCCATCAAGCCTTGATTAGAATAATTGATTGTAACCCTGTTTTACATATTGATTTTAATTATAAAAGTCTAATTGATAAGCATGGGGATACTCCATGTCTGTACACATTTACTTAAACTAATATAGGCCTGCATAAAATCATCATATTCTTTAACATCTCTATTTTTTCCCTGATGACTACTTTTGCTCGAGATTTATGCCAAGCTCTGTTTGAATGGAAATTGAAATTCAATTAGAATGCATAAAATAGCATTGTGGATTTTTTTTAACTTCAGAAACTACCTGATGTCTAATAGATGCATGAAAAAACAAAATCCATTAAAATTTATTTTAATTCTGGAACTGCTGATTTGTGAAGGACCTGTAGCTTCTAAAACTATTTCCTTTGGATCACCATGTCCTTAAATATTTTTAAAGTGACTTTGTTCAGAGGTGTGAAAATGAGAACAAGTATCATCTCTGGGTTTTTTTCAGATCCCATTTGTAATTTTAACTTGGATTTAATTAAAATTCTAAATTCTGTTATTAAATTAAACCCTTGATTTTTAAATATCAGTATTTAATTCTCCTTTAATCTGAATTTTATTCTAATAATTTTGCGAGGTGACTGCATTTATGACTACCCATTGAACATATGATAGGTCTAAAGTTTTACCCTTCCCCCTTTTTAAGAATAAAATAATCAAATTGACATGCATG
This sequence comes from Phaenicophaeus curvirostris, assembly GCF_032191515.1. NCBI lineage: Eukaryota > Metazoa > Chordata > Aves > Cuculiformes > Cuculidae > Phaenicophaeus > Phaenicophaeus curvirostris. Next base: position 8,285,494 of record NC_091400.1, on the reverse strand, counting down.
AAATGAACCAAAATGCAGAGAAACAATGCAAATCCAGGCACGATTGCTTTCTGGCAAACGCCATTAGATTATGCCTAAGAATACGCAGCTCTTCCCTTGATAAATCCTTCCAATGACACTGACCCATTTTTGTCATTAATCCAAGGAGATTTGTTCTTTTGAAGAATGTTTTCAATTTTTGAAGCATTTTCATCATTTCAATTGCTTTCTTGGATTAATTTTATTCATTGCTTCTGTTTCATAGCAATGGCTAAATCAGTTGTGTAGCCTCCATTTATTCAACTATTTCTTATTTCACAAGGACGGGTATTTTCACTGCTGCCTTACAATAAATTGCCTTAGATCCTTCTCTGGAAGTGTATAAAGCACTGATGTACACTAACTTCTGGCTCATAGATACGGAGCATCAACTGTATTGAGGATATAGTTGTGGCAGGGCAGGAATTTCGGATTTATGAGCTTTCAATCAGAAAGTCACAACATTTGCTGTTTTTCTGGAAGGTGTTTTCAGTCCAGTTTGCCCATTTGTTTTGTACCCTTGTGTTACATGTGAATTGGACAGAAACAATTGTGAATAGAGTGTGCTAAGTAAGTATTGGTTCTTATTTGTCTTAGTGTAACCCCATCTTGAGCTTGGAACCAAAACTTCTCCATCTCCTTAGCTCTCACTGGAGAAATGCTAATTAGAAGTTGATTCCAAAGAACGTTTTGGGGGAAATGCAAGGAATTGCTCAGTAAATGGGTGTTGTATGAGGAGGCATCACTAGCTTGGAAAACACACCTACTGAGAATTGTCATGTTCAAAAGCTTGCAGTAAGTCAGGCATCAGAAGTCACTTAAAAACAATGTGAAAAGTGGATTAGTTGTTAGCTAGACCTTAGTTTGCAGTAGTTTATCACCAAGGGCATAAAAACCTTCACAAAAGTTGCCATGTGTTTCATTCCTATTGTTGGAAGTTGTACCCTGTTTGAATTGCTTGTTTTCCAAGAGTGACAATCGAAAATTACCCAAAAATAGTCTGCAGATGAGAAGACACAATGAGCTCTCCATGAGCGGGGTACTAAACCATGGAGCTTGTTTCACTTGAGGTGCTGTGAGTTGAAATTGTGATTCAAATTCAGTTCATAGAATCATAGATTTGTTAGGTTGGAAAAGACCTTTGAGTTCATCAAGCCCAACCATACCTGTCCACTAACTAAACCAGATCCCTGAGCAATAGTTGGAATTGTCAGAATACTGAAGGGTGGTAAAAGAAATAACAGGGTAAAGCCTAGCCTCAGCTGAGATATTCCCGGCTGTGTTTCATCCTTCAGAGCAGTTTTGCATCTGGGACTCTGGGGTTGCTAAGCTGGAAAAAAAAACCAAAAAAAACCACAAAAATTCTTTATCTTTTCTTTACAGGATAATTAAACACTCTTCTCTTGGATCATTTGTGGCATATCTGCTCTTTCTTTCTCCTCCTTTTTCATTCCCACTTTGGTTTTGAATTCAGGCACCTGTTGGAAAGGTTGTATTGAAGAAAGGACTGAGGTTGTTGTTATGGAAAAGGGCTAACTTGGTGGTATGTGGCTGCAGGGACAGTTTGCGGGAGTGATTTGTTAAAAGGTCAATGGGTTTGGCCTCCTTTGATGAAGGAGATGTATAAAGAGCTGGGAAGGAGGGAAATACAGTTTCCTTTTCCCGTGTAGAAGATTAACACAAATGCTTACATAAATATGAAGGGGAAAAATAAAAACTACTTTGATAAAATAATGTCATGCTAACAAATTACATTTGAGAAAGAGCATTCATCTTTCCAAATGACTTTAAATTACATCAGGTGATAAAAGAGCTGTTTAGAGTAACGATCCATCCAAGATGTATATTAACCAGTTTCTTAAAAAGGCAACTCAGTGCAAGGTACTTGTAGATGGTTAACAGGGACTTCTGCTGCAAGCAAATAATTCCGGTTCATGCCATTGTGATGTCTTTCCATATTTAATGAGCTACAATAATTTTATTTTTAAAAATATTTATTTTGAAAGTACCCATTTTTCCCAACTTGCCCTTTATAATAAACTGACAAAGCTGCATTCCACTTCCCATGGGAAATTTATTTCCCTCCATTGTACACGCCCAGCCTCTTATTGTTAGATTTCAGGAATACAGGGCTGCCCGCTTGGATTTGTTTTGCCTTTAGCAAAAGAGCAACAGCGCATTTTGTTCTGACAGACATCTCCCATCCTTGCATTGACAAAGAGGCAGAGTCTGGCAGTAGATTTCATTGCAAAATTAAGTTATGTTCTCAGATCTAAATCCTAGATGTGAAGTTCCTGATTTTCTCTATCCTTCTCTTGACTTCCATAATTCATCACTGCCCTGATGATCAAATGGTTGTGCTTTAAACTCTGAAGGCATTGATTATTCTGCAAACAGGCAAAATGAGTTTGTATTTTTAGCTTTGACAGAAATACCTTGATGATCTGGAAAAGCCTGTGTGATATCATCGAAACTTTTAATTTTAAAACAAAGCTTTAAAAGGCATTGCCCAGTCTGTGGTTAAAGGGTGACTGAGGAAAAACCTTGGTCTTCCTGACTATGAGAAATGATATTTGCTCAGCCTTCAAATTGCTACAGAAGAATTGCTGGGATTTAAGTTGTTATTCAAGGTGGTTAGGAGTTATGTACAATTAGAGATTTCTTGACCTTGACTTCAGAGGAAACATTTGCCGTTTTCTTCACTTCCAAATCACCGTTCCTCTTTAGGTCCAGCTATGTCTGACAATGTATTTCTAGGTAAATCCAATGAAAGCTTCTTTGCTTCTTCTAAAAATTATAACAACAGCGATAATGATAATAATAATCATCATCATCCCCCTCATTCAGCCTGCTTTACCTGTTTCAGGGAAGAACCCTGCTGATGCTGTCTTTATAAAACTAATTTAACCCATGTTTATAGGGAAGGGAACAGTAAGATGGAGTGTAAAAAGGGTATTACTCCTGTGACTTTTAGGGATTATGGCAGCTTCAGGCTTTATCCAGGCATGTTACTAGGTGACCATTAGGACTGAAAGGAACTTTTTGGAGACTTAAGTATGAATTGTTAAATCAGACTGCAATTAGCTCTGTTCACAGAGCTAACCCTGCCCAAAGCAGAATTAATATGTACATGTAAAACTCTCACTGCACGTGGTTTTGCATAACACAGAATCACAGAATGCCAGGTAAGAAGGGACCTCAGGGATCATCTGGTCTGATATTTTAGGTGATTTGTAGTTTAAATGAGATGGCGCAGAACCCTGTCAAGTTGAGCCTTAAAAGTGTTCGGTGTAGAGGAATCCACCACTTCCCCGGGGAGATTATTCCAATGTTTAGCTGTTCGCATGATGAAAAATTTTCTTCTGGAGTCCAATTGGAATTTCCCCAGGAGCAACTTATACCCATTACCCTTTGTCTTTTCCATGTGACTCCTTGTAAAAAGGGAGTTTCCATCCTCTTGGTAAACACCTTTTATGTGCTGGTACATGGTGATAAGGTCTCCCTTAAGCCTTCTCTTCTCAAGACTGAACAAACTCAGTTCTCTCAGCCTTACTTCATATGGAAGGTTTGCCAGTCCTCTGATCATCTTAGTGGCCCCTCTCTGGACCCTTTCCAGCCTGTCCGCTGAATCCCATGTTCACTGGGATTGAAGCAGGCAGAGGTGATTTCCCTTTCCTAGGTTATATAGGGTGAGCAGAGAATGTGAAATAAAGATCTAATTGCTAGTAAATTTTCAAAGCAATCCAAACAGGAGTGGATAAATTTCTGTGCAGTGTGCTTAGGGTTAATACAGCTGTATCAGCTCCAAGCCCATCTGCCTGCAGTGTGATCAGAGCACTCTGCTATTGGCTGAGAGCAGGGGAGGGAGGCAAAGGGAGAAAATCCATCCTTAATTTAGGCAGTGACGAATGGGTTGCTGTGCAGGCTGTTTCACTCCTGGATGTTTGGGGTGGTGGAGATGCTAAAAAGGGAAATGCATTTTCCCATCACATCTTTACAAGCAAGATGTCGTGGGTGGCCGCTCACGCTGACCTGTATCTTCTAGTGAGGCTGCTTAAGGTGCTTGGACGTTAGAAGGACTGAATCAATTATAATACTACAGTGCTACGCTTCTTTCCCTTGTCCTGTCCCCCCAGTTTTCCAGGCTTTTGGGCTGGCTGACTCCACATCACAGCCCTTTTGTCCAGGCATTGGCATTTGCTTTTGTGTCTGGACACATCAAATATGACACCCTTCTGGGCTATTTTATTCCAGAGCTATAGCTTAAATATGTAAGGATATATCTTCGGATTCAGCAGGCCTAGCTGGAGTGTGTGAAAGACACAACAGGCGTGTTTAAGCATTTCTGGCAGAGAATTGTCTAAGAAGCTTTTGCTTGGCTAAAAAAAAAAATGGTGCTGTCAGCTAATGCTGTTATGAGAGAGAGTGAATTTAATTTTTATCCACAATGTCTGAGCGAGTGGATGGTGCTTGTGGAGGCTGCAGCTGCTGGTGTCACAGGCAGCCCAGGGAGGCTGCATTCTGATTTGGGTAACTATATGTCCAGTACACTCAGATGCAATAATTTTTTCCCTACTTAGGGTGTATTTGGGGGGCAATACATTATTTTCCTGGCATTCCTTGGTAACCTTCTTCTGATCAGGTCCTTATTGAAACCATACCTCAATAGAGGCTGTGAGCAACCTGATCTAGTGGAAAGTGTCCCTACCCATGGCAGGGGTGTTGGAACTGGATGGATTTAAGGTCCCTTCCAACCCAAACTATTCTATGATTCTACGATACTGCAGTGCTTTTGTTGAGAAATGGCTGTCATACAGCTGAAGATTCTGGACATGGATAAAACATGTATCAATATGTGTTGCTTCCCGTTTCATACGAGAATTGGTGCCATGGAATGTCTGATCTTAAGTCTTCCTTCAGCTCAAAAGTTATTTCACATAGTGTTTGTTATGTTACACTTTTCTTTGGATTGTAAGTGCATATAGGAGCTGTACTGATCACTGCTTTTCAACGAGTATGATGCATTTTCCTCCTCCTCTTTGTTATACTGGCACATCTGAGTGTGTGGATATGCAAGGAATGGAAGTAGGGAAGAATCCAGGCTGTGTGACTAAAAGCAAGCAAAAGAAAGCTCAAGGTCAAGAAGTGCAGTCTGTTAGACCCAGGTATGACGTCAGGAAGATCCATGCTGGGAACCATTGCACAAAATTTTGGGGTGGGTTTTCAGTTTGGTTTTTTTGGTACAAGTCTGCTCTGGAATGTGGTTGTGGACCACTAGTTGTACCTCATGGCCCTTTAGTTTACAGCATGTGCTGGTTATAGGTCAGGCTGATACTGTGCGTAGTGCAATACTGAGATCCTGCCGGCGTGTGCTGTGTGCTGATGACATGCAGCCAAGGGCTTTAATGTACCTCATGCAGGCCTGAGATCATAAATGGCTTTTAATTGTAGAGTTTGGATGAACAAATAATCTTTTTTTAGCCTGGCCTTATTTACTTTCTATTTTAGGGGATAATGATAATTGCTAGCTTGTCATGTACATACATGAACATACCCAACTGCTCTGCCGGAGTTAAAATCAGGTTTAGTTAAAAGCCATTTTAGCATGACAAGACAGTACTCGGCTACAACTTTACTTTTACTCAAGACATTCAACATATCTGTGATGGAAATAATGATGTTAATTTGCTCTTGCAAAACAGTTTGAGGAACCCCGAAAGAGTAAGTAAATGTCTTTACTATAGAGCAAGAAAAGCATGTAACGGGGAATGTATTGGAGTTGGGTAGGAATGTCAAAGCTGGCACACTAGGGAGAAGCAGTAGTCCTAGGAAGCTGAGAAATGGGTTCTGTTTAAAGCTGCAGTTCAGCACCCACTGAGACTGGAGGAAAGATCCCATTTCTTGTCCTAATCAGAGGGCAAATTGTGTAGTTTGGGATTTAGCATAAGAAAATGCAGACTGGAAGGGACCTCGAGATGATGCAGTACCCTCCCAGAACCAAAGGCAAAGATCAGCATGCCAAAGCCAGCCTGACAGATGTTTGTTTGTCCCTACCTCAACCCCATGCTGGAAATTCCAGAGCTGCCCTTGGTGACCTGTTCCAGCCTTTGTTGTCGTTATGGAGTGGGATGGAGCCTTGAGCTGGCACAGAAGAGCCGAGGGATCCATTACATGCTGTCAGTCCTTGTCATTTCATGATTTCAATTTGTAATATTTGTCCTCTAGAGCGAAGTCCTGGTATTAGGACATCTTGGGGTTACTTTTCAAGTCCAAGTCATGTCAACAGTATGTGACTTGCATTTTATCACAAGATACCATGGTACTTACTCCCTTTTTTAAAGCGATTTGAGGAGAAGAATGCTAACAGAGAGAGGGACTCATCAAATGGTGGCCTGAGCAGCAGGAATGCACAGTACATATTTGGAGCTCTGTTCACCCAGGAAACCAAAGTCATGCCATTTGGTATCTAAAGGAGTGTCTCTCCTCTCATTATCAGTTGTGATAACAAATTTGGACTCGCCTGTTTGCAAGGTGTGGTGTTGCCTGGGCTTTAAATCTCTGAAGTGATGAAGATTTTTGGGCTGTACCTGTTCAGTCAGGTTGAGCATTGCAGCCAGGATGATCTTTTTCCTGGTGCCTGGGTTGTAAGAGCTTAGTTAGCTCTGTTCCTGTTGGTCTCTAATGCTATTTGTTGATGTTTCAAGGTGGAGAGCATGTACTTACCAAAGGAAAACCGAGCTGGGGATTATAAAATATAGAAAATCCTTTGTTCCAGGCTGTCTCCTCTGTGGTTTCCATGTGTGTCTCAGCTGATGGGCATTCCCTTTTGCTTCAGTGCTCTTCCAGTCCTTCTCTTCCCTCCTTCCCTTTGTCCCCAGAGGCTGATAGCACAACCCTGGCAGTTCAGTGCTGTCTGCCACATCAGTCTCTTCAGATCTTACCATGGGCTGAATTGCCCCTTACCAGGAAATCTCTTGGAGTATTTTATATTTGAATGGAGAGGAATGGGAGCTTGGGGCTGAGCCCTAGACTGCTGGTGTAACGTAAGACATTGTGGCATCCTTGGGATGGAGGGCATTCAATGCTCCTGGCTTCAGGTTCACATTCTGGCATCAGAGAGCCTTTCAGAATCACAGCGAAGAGTGACTGTTGACTGCCAAGGTAATACCAAAATCCCTGAGCAAGAGGCCTCTTGCCAGTTACAGACCATGAGAACTATGGTTTCCCACACCTGCAAGTAGGACTGATAGAAGGACTCTCCTGGCTGAGCTGTGCCACCGCCCCTGAGCTGGAGGGACACGTTGGGCTTTGCTGCCACCCAACGGGGAAGTGCAGCATCTTGATGAAGCTTATTTCGCTTCATGTAAGCAGTCAAGATCCAGCTAAAAGCAAAAGGAGACAAAGAGATGGTTGCTTTAAGACACAGGAACTCTTCTGAGTGATAATTTATGTCGTTCATTACTAGAAAAATCTGAAGTTTGTACAGAGCTTGCCAACGGTCTTTGAATCACGAACAGCATGAAAACCAGAAGAGATACTTTCCCTCTTCTGCTAAGCATGAATCTTCATACAAGACCCCAGAAGCATCTGGGGAAAGGAAGATGTAGCTTTGCATTGCTGTGTAATTCTCTCCTTTGGCAGCTGGTGGGTGATTAATGACAATTAATGAACCAAGGAACTGACAACAAATGCATTTCTTTGTTTATTTGCAGATTGTGCTGGTTGTGGGAGAGACATAAAAAATGGACAAGCATTGCTAGCTCTGGACAAGCAGTGGCACCTGGGGTGCTTTAAGTGCAAGGCCTGTGGGAAGGTCCTCACTGGGGAATACATCAGCAAGTAAGTGACCTCTGCATCTCTTCTGCACTCTTGACATGAATTCTTGTTGTCAATGGGGAAGACCTTGCAGCAAAATTCATTTTTCAAAATCCAGCTTTGACCACCTTTCCAAATACACCAAAATCTTTGTTCCCAGTGAGAGCCGAGCTGGGAAAGAAGTGTAAACTGAAAAGTGCAAGTGACAGGTGGTGTTTACTGATAGTAGTGTATTTTTAATACCAATAAGAAAAGGGCTAACTCCACGTTCCCACAAAGGATTAGGTGAATATCTGCTTGAGTTTTCTGTGTTAGCAAAGTAAAGCTTCGGGCCATTTTGCTTTCCAACGTGTGATTTTTGAGGACAGAAGTAAGAACCTGTCCATTGCTTGCCTTTGGTGGAGAACAGAGTAAACATGCTGAGGTGATTGACCTGACACTGTGCTTTTATCTCCACATAAGAAACTAAGGAAGAGAGTTTTGACTGGAAACAAATGTAAAGGAACAGAATGGGGAAAAGTAGTGTAATGATAAAATGGAGGGAATTAAGTTACAGTCGTCTCTGTTCCATCCTTCAAGCATATAACAAAGAGAAAAAATAGGGAAACAATGTCTCTTACAAATCTGTCACTAAGGGGTGTATAATATTTAACAACAAGTAGTTTCTGTAGTTTCTCAAAAGAAGTTCAGTGCCTGAGATACTCCTAACTTGACTTGTGTTTCCACTTTTACTGTATGTTCCTTGTTCATGCTAAAAAAACACATAACCTCACACTTAAAGTAACTGCTTATGCACTTGCAAACTACTGAAGATTTTTTTGCTGCAGTGAACAAAAGATAGCTGTCTGTGATAAAGACTGTGATCTCCTCTCATCCCCATGGACATAGTTCCACTGATTCCCTAGAAATGCAGCACCTGTAGGTGTGGACAGGCTGCTCTAAAGAACGAGATTTACTTCAGTGGTTTGTACTGGATACCTTTTCTTGATGGTAACTTCAGGAATAATTCTAAGAGCCACTGATGAGAATATGATTTTTTTTTCTGCTGCTACAAAATATTTCCCTTGAATTCTCTCCTGTTTGCCTGTTGTTGTGTTTAAGAGTTCCAGACTAAAGACAAGGGAAAAGTGTAAGTCATGCTGTAACCTGTTTATTAGAAGGTGGTTTGTAATTTGTGGATTTTCTGTTTCAGAGATGGTGCTCCTTATTGTGAAAAGGACTATCAAGTTCTTTTTGGAGTCAAATGTGAAGCATGTCACCAGTTCATTACTGGGAAAGTCCTAGAGGTAGGTGGCTTGTAAACTAGAGTTTAAGAATCAGGCCATGTCCCATTATTTCCTCATGCAACTGCAAGGAATACAAAAAATTCTCATGGGAAAGTCTTTCCTGCTGATTTTAGAGCAAAGTTACTAATTTTCAGAAATATTTTCAGTGTTTTAGCTTTGCAGTCATTGGGAAAAATATGTGATAAGAAATTAATTGCACTAGTTTCTATGGATATGTGGTTTCTCTATTTCTCTTTCAATGACGTTGTACAAAGTCTATTTTACTGCGTATTCTGTGTCAGATTTGGTATATTTATAGAAGTAATTTTAGTATTGGAATCACCTTTGGCAACCTTAAGTTTGTCAAAACTTAAACATGAGATTCCTCGTCTCAGATGAGTCCAGATGATACAAATGGTGCTAAGAAGGTGAAAGGGAGAAATGTGCTGGACAGGTAAATTATATGCTTAGAAACAAGAAGGCAAAAAAAACATCTGAACCATCTGTTTTGTTGCCTCTTAGTTGGAGACCCCATTTTCTCACTGAAACTGACCAGATCTTTCTAAAGATGTGTATCTTTTGTCACCAGTACCAATCCCCATCTCTGATGGCTGTGATCAATCCCCTTTGAGATGGAATTCATGAACTGTGTATGGATCCCTCTATGTCATCACTGAAATGTTTAAGGGGCAAAAGTGCAGAGGACCTTCCTGTCACGTTGTCATTGAGATATGTGAAGCAAAGCTGTTATCTCCTTTCCCCTGTAGCAAATTCTGGTCCATGAAAGGAACTTGAGCTTCGAGCTCAGGTCTGGAGCTGGGCAATATGGCTCATCTCCAGGTTTAGTGATTTTTAATAGTCCACTTTTCCTGGAAAAAGAAGCCTTTACATAATAAAGTTTGTGGAATAAATAAGGAAATACAAAGTTCAGTTACAGGGGTATTTTGTGAAGAAGAAACTGAATGTACTGTATGTTTTACAATGAATAACAGAAAATGAACTTGAAAGCGTACAGAAATAAAAGTAACTGGAATTTGTTTGATATTAAATGGTAATAATTTGTTGTGAGGTTTTTCTGGTTCACTATCCAGAATATAAACCAGGATGGTAGCCACCAGACAAGGGACTCTGAATGCATGTGGACAACTGGTGCGTTTGTCACTGCAACTATGAGAAGGAAGGACAATTTTTTAATTAGCCAGGCTGTTAGTCTGCCTCCTTTGCAATGTCTGTCTACTTCCTCAGAGACCCACACAGATAATTAGCAAGAACAGACTGAGTTTTCCCTTGAGTACGAAGGCTGTGTCTCTGGCTTTAATCTAGTGGTCTGCTACCATCTGCTTATCTATTCCTGTCTATTAAGGAGTCTTTCAGTTTAGTACTATGCACTGCTGACACTGTAGTTGCATTCCAGTGCAGGAAGCACTGCTGGAGAGAAATAATTGGGTTTGTGAGATTGGAAAGCATAAAATAATTCTAAAATTATTTTAGATGCACATGGTAAGTGCACCAGCCTACAAGCAATGCAACCTATTCAGAGGCACAAGGATGAAAATAATAAAAGAGAAGGTAATTGGAGTCTGTAGAGAACTGGGAAGAAATAAGCTATTCTTATTTGGAGCTTATTGTGTAAGTGGATATGACAGTATCAAAGTTGCGCTCGTGTTATTTGTGCCAGCATCAGTAAGAAAGAAACCTAGTTTTTTGAGAAGAACATGAGGTGTGTCCTTTTGGAATTGAATATGCTGAGACTAAGAAAAGATTAGTTCAATTGAACTGTCCATCCTAACCTAAGATAAAGTTCAAGTCATCAGAGGACAGTTCAAGTCATCAGAGGACACGGTGTCCTGGGCATAACCTTGATGCTGTCATTTTGGCCTCAAGTTTGCTTTCTTGCTTCATAGTTCTTATTGTTCTGGTTGTTATTTATGATCAGAAGCGACAAGATTTTGTTGAAACAATGAAACATATCAAACCTCTTACAAGGATCCACCTCTTCTGAAGGTCAAAATCAGATAAAGAAATCAGTCAAAAAGATAATCATTTCTCCGTTGTCCAAGTCCCCACAGGATCAGAATGCACTGATGAATTCAAAACAGACTTTTTGAATGATCTTATCAACACATGGAAATATTAAGCATGCTAAGTTCTGGGCAAGACTAGAAATTTTGTTTGAATATTTGTGGCTTACATTGGTTATCAGAGGCACAAGCCATAAAAATACAGCAGAGGGCAGCAGTAGTTCTGAACATATAACTAAGACCAGTCTGGTCTAAAGCCTGTAGAAGTTGTGCAACTCACATAGTGCAACTCTTTCTGGATCTGTTTGAGCGCTATTTGCAGACAAATTGCTGGCTAAAAGCTGTAGATTGGGCAAGTCCTTACAGACTTTCACCAAAAAAAGTTAGTACTGTGTAGTCAGGGAGCCTGTCAGACATTGGTTTAGCTGCATTACAGTCCACATTAGCAGTCTGGATAGTCCATGACAAGAGTTCTCCAGGTATCACTTGGAATGCAGATGCAGAAGGGACTTTAGAAGATGCAGGTGAGCAGCTAATATTCAACAAGCAAAGGAATTTATCAGAACCGTGGGCTAGTTTCTTGTCTCCTCTAGAGACCTTTGACACTATCAGAGATGCACAGTTCCAAAGGGGCAGTACTAATGCCTCTAAATTAGACTAAAGGAGCTAGCAAGTCAAAACTTAGGATGAGAAAATCATATGTCAGCACATATGTCCCCTTTGGGCAGAAAAGGTGCTCTAAAGGATGGGATCAGAGCATGACATAAATCCTCTGGTAATAATGGAGATGAGAGATCGGAAGCAGCCTCAGGGCCGCAGAAGATAATTCACAGAACAGGATGCCGCAGTTCAGGGAGGGCTGCAGGCATTTGAGGCAGGACAATTAACAATTTCCTTATCCTGTACAGGAAATCACCCACAACTTTTCAGTACACCTGAAGTTTTAATTTAGGTTAACCTTGAGATGCTTACAGGAGGATTACTGTCTTCCCTCTTTGTTTTCTTTGGCAACATTTCTTTGGCAAATTTCGGTGGTTTTGATGATTTATATTGTGTAAGTTGTCTCTTCTCCTGCTGTCTCTCTTGGGAAGAAAGACACATTCTTGGTATGAAGTCGCACATTTATAAGGGACTGTCTAGGTAGGTTTGATGTCATAAGTATCTTTCATGAGACAGAAACCTGCACTTGCAGCCTAGAAAGCCAACCGTGTCCTGGGCTGCATCAGAAGAAGTGTGACCAGCAGGTTGAGGGAGGGGATTCTCCCCCTCTACTCTGCTTTCATGAGACCCCACCTGGAGTCCTGCATTCAGTTCTGGAGTCCTCAACACAGGAAGGACATATATCTGTTGAAGCAAGTCCAGAGGAGACCGTGAAGATATTCTGAGGGCCAGAGCACCTCCCATACAAGGACAGGCTGAGAGAGTTTGCATTTTTCAGCCTGGAGAAGAAACGGCTCCACAGAGACCTTAAAGCAGCTTCCAGTACTGAAAAGGTGCTTACAGGAAAGCTGGAGAGGGACTCTTTATCAAGGAATGCAAGGACAGGGTAAGAGGGAATGGTTTTAAGCTGAAAGAGGAGAGATTTGCATTAGATCTAAGAAGAATATTTTTCCTGTGAGGGTGGCAAGGCCCTGGCCCAGGTTGCCCAGAGAAATCATGGCTGCCCCATCCCTGGAGGTATTCAGGGACAGGTTGGATGAGGTTTTGAGCAACCTGAACTAGTGGAAGGTGTCCCTGCTGCAGGGGAGTTGGAACTGGATGATCTTTAAGGTTCCTTCCAACCCAAACCATTCTGTGATTCAACGATAAAATAGTTTGTGATGTCAGGAGCAGAGTATGCTATTTCATCATCATCTTCATCCAAAAAAGTGATATAAGACATTGAAGGGAGGTACCCTCTAATGGTTCAGAAGCAATTACCAGATTGCCTTTATAGTCCTGCTTTATTTTCTACTTATTACATCTGGAACAGTATAGAAAAAAACCTGAAGGGAAATGAAAGCGTAGAAGTTCGCTTTGGGTTTACAGACGATGGTGTTATCTATTTTTCTACTAAGAGTACCTTTGTATTTAAAGAGAAAGTGAGATTCTTTGCATCATTGGAGACTTGTAACTCCTGCTGATTTTTGAAAACTCAGTCTTTAAGTCTTCTACAATGAGCAGCCAGCAAGAGAGACAACCTAAGAGACCTAAGAGTCCTCATTTCAGAAGCAGCCATGCTGTGCACCTGCTAAGCACCCTCAGCAAAGCCTTTCAGAAAGGCCAGGGTTTGAGGTCAGATCTTGATATTCAGCCCTGGAGAAGATGGACTTTCTTCAGCCATTGTCTAGAGGTGATCATTTTTCTGAGGTTAGAGGTGTGTTGCTAGAAAAACAGCACTTATTTTTCTAATATCCACATACTATAGCATAACACTCTCTTTTCTACACCATACATCTAACAACTTTCAATAGCCATGAAAATACCACGTGCATATCAGTCAGCTCAGATTTTTCACCTGTATTATTTGGTGCATAACTTTCTGCAACAGTCACAGATGATAGATGAGTGCATACCAGCACATGAATGTGAGAAGTATCTAATGTAAAATAGATATTGCAACTTTTCTGAGCATACCAGAAACTTTAATACTTGTATGTTTCAGGATAATGTTGTCAAGGTAATAGAGATCACTGTTCTTCCTTGCGTTTCTCCAGGACAAAGCAATCTTTGTTTATGAAAAATTAATCATTTCCCATTAACTCTGGTGAAAAAAAAAAAACATTTTTGTCAGGCAGTAACAGCATAGTGAGAGCGAGGATTTTCACACAGACTTTCCACTAAACTATTGTTTTCATAGCTGTTGAAAGATGCTTGAATTATTGTGTAGACATGTAACTCCACAAATCTAAGTAAACTTCAGCATATATTTAGCTATTTAAAAGATGCTGGTCTACATATTTTTTATCTAATGTGGTTATCATACACAATATAACTATTACTCCAGGGCTTAATTAAAAACACATTAAATCCATGAGTAGCTTTCCATTGACTTCAGAGTATGTGGATCATGCCTATATCCATGTAATTAATCTCTGCTTATCCAAAGTGTTTTCCAAAACTTCTCAGTAGTATTCTTTTAGTTCTGCAGAAAGAAGACATCAGGGCAGTAGCAGGCGGATAATTGGCATGAAATCATACAAACCCCTTGAGAATAAGATTAAGGTTTTATAATTTTCACCTTTTTTTTTGCTGTTACTGATATGAACAGGATTTGACCTTGTGATCTAGAGATCGAGATGTATATATCTGCTGTCAAATCCCTCAGCCATCTTGCTACTCTGCGCATTTATTTTTATAATACTAGTTGCTTAATGGTCATTTACAAATAAAAAGCCAGTGTGTGATTTCTTCTGGCTGTGCATAGCTCAAGTTCCTGTTCTGATGGACTGCTGCCTGCTCTATGTGTGTTTTCCTGTGCAATGTTGAGACTTGCACCCTACCTTGTAAGCAGTGGCGTAAAGCCATTTCAACAGATGGACCTGGAAAGAGAAATGCCAGGGCACCAGAAGGCTCTCTTGACTTCAGCCTGCAAAGTCAACTTCTAAAAGTGGTTTTGATATTGTAACTTATGCTAGTTTCTCCTGGTTTTATACAGTAATTGAAGATGCGGTTTTTAATGTGAAGGAGGTTTGGTACCTGTAGATGTTGTTACTTTCACATGACAGAATTTTAAGATGTCTCATCTGTGCTGCAACTAACTGTGAAAGATGTTAGTTCTGAGGCACCTTAACTTCTAAATTTAGAAATAAATAATTACAGGGGCAGGGGGGCAGGGGAACCAAGCAGCAAATGTTGATGTGATTGTGCAAGGAAACTGTATCCGTATTTAAGAGGGAAAGAATGTGATCCAGAGGTTATTGTTTTCAGAGCTAAATTTAGAAACCTGTGTTGTGAGGGGTTATGAGAAGTTTCTGCTAATTCTTTACATGTGAATGAGTCTAAGTAAATAAATAATTAAAAAATTACAGTAGCAACATTGCAACAACTGTAAGTGATTTATTTGAACACTGCCTGTTTATGTTGTCCAAGATGTGTCTTCTGCCATCACTTAACCATGCAAGCAACTTTGCTTATGAGTGTTAGCATTCGGATGCTTCTGACTGACTTGCAGTGGAACTTCATGCTGACTGACTTGCAGTGGAACTCAGTAGGCTACATGTTTATTTTAAGGAGATTTATGCTCACAGCTCATGTGGAGACATCACCCTTCTCTGCAGAGATCCATGCAGTACAGAGTTAGTTAGGTACATCCGTACATTCATGCCCCTGGTCCTATGTTCTCATACCAGTACAGTTTCTAGATTAAGCAGCCATGTAGAGAATCTCTTAAAACAAACAGAGATTTATTTCAGTTCCACTCAAAAATGTTAATCGAAAGGCTAACATATTCTTATGCTAAATGAACTGTTTAGCAAGGCTGTTATCATAGTAGTTATGCAGGAAGTGTCACAAAATGTGTCATTTACTGGATTTTAATGATGCAACCTGTACTCGTAATACCGGTTGAGATGATGTAAAATTTTAAGCATTTTGATAAATGAAGCAATTGATGAATTGAACAGAGACTGGTGATATGATGGATTCAGATGGGTTTGGTGGTTAGTTAAAGTTGTGATAAAGTCATATCTGTGAAGGCTGTATTACCATTCTGTTTTCATAGCACTAGGCATCTACAGGTGCGGTTGTCTTATAGGCTTGGGAAAGACTTTACACGCAACCACTATCTCTTAGTCACCGTTTTCATCTTCACGCATTATAAAATGCAGGGGGAAAGGCTACACAGCAAATGAGAAGCAGCAGTGGAGTTTAGCGTGTGCTTTGTTAATTCTTTGATTTGCTTTATTTGGGTCTAGTTTTACTGCTGTTACAGTAATTGAGAAGTCGTGAACCTGCTGCCTGGATATCCCAGGTAAGCGGTCAGGAAAAACATAAGCACATGCTGCAATCATTTGCCCTCTTAGACAGATATATCGTGCAGACCACAGGGCTGGTTTGATTATGGAAAATACCTGTTGAGAGATCAGACACAGCCAGTGCACAGGGCCAACTGTAAATTCATCAGATGTTCTCAGCCAGAATGTGCAAAGGATAAAGGGATTCACAGAGCGGTGTGAGTTGTAGCCCCAGCCCTCTGCCTGCACTGATTGAGTTGGACTAAAATGCAGCCTCGGTGTAACTAACTAAGTGTTCCTGACAAAACTAGACTAACACCCAGGAGGCTATATAAATTCTTCAGAAGCCGTGGAAGTAATATTTCATAACTTCCAGAGACAGAGGGTGCTGATTTTATGCTCGGTAGATGCCTCTCCCCAAGGGAAAAGTCCTGATTTGTGTCAACATCAAATAGTGGCAGACAAATGATGAGGAATGGCCCTGCCCCTGCCTGGGCTGGAATTCTTCCCTCTTTTCCTTTTTGAGAACGGGTTGGCTGAGAGGCTCGAATGTGCAAGGAGGGTTATTTGCTTGTTTGGGTGGGTGTGTGTAGGAGCCTGCGTGAACTTGAACAGAGGAGGAGGACTCGGACTCGGGGCTGGTGCAGGCACAGGCACTGCTCGGTGAGCTGGTTCCCCGAGAGAAGAGCCGTCTGCACGTTGCGTGTGGTTACACTTCAAATTTGAACAGAGGCGGAGGGACTCTGCCCAACGGGCTTTAGAGGAAATGGACTTGGACTGAAGAATTATTATAAGAAGGTAAACCCCTTCCTGTGAAATGAGATCTGAACTGGAAGGGGTCATGGCTTTCTTCTGGGGGGTGAGGGGTGTGAGTGAGACATGACTGAATAGCTTGCCAGTGAGATCAGCGTAGGGTACTTGTACGTTTGTTTCTGTACACAAGGGTTTTTTAAAAGGCTGTCGCTCAGATAAAGCAACTGCAGCTCAGATGCTTTAAACTGCCAGGAGGAGAGGAGAATGGCACAGAGCTCGGGTAGTTTCTGATGGCAACTGATTGCTGATGTGTGGAGGAACAAAACGGTTCTCTACCTCAAATAACTATTCATATCGTTTGTTGGCTCTTTTGATCACTCCTGGAGATTTGTCACATAGAATTAAGGTTAGAGTTTGTTTCCAGTTGCCCTGCCTTTTTGCAGAGAAACATGTTTTATCAGTTACCTTAAGACACTGATTTCTCCCTCCCACCCCCCCAACAATGTGGGCTTTGTTTGCATAAAAATGAGGAAATGAAAAGTTTAATAATAACTCACAATACGGGTAAATGCTTCAGACAGTACCTGGGTAGCAGCACAGATTGAATTTAATTTAGGCTGTCCTTCCCCAATGAGGAATATGTGAGTGTGATTGCCTAGAATACCACACCTTGCACAGGGTGAAAAATCTGGAATGAATGTACTTCCAAAGAATGAATGTAAATTGCTTTGTGTCTTTCTAACAGGATTTTCATGATTTTTTTTCCTCCTTCCCATCTCAAAAGATTGAATTTGGTGAGAAGGATATCTGTAGTTGGGAAAGACAACATATAAAGACAACTAAAGAGAGTATCTGAAGTTGTCAGAGCCCTAACAGAAGTGCAGTTGCTATGGCAGCATAATCACAAGGCATTAACTTCTCAGCAGTGGTTTGGAAACCATCCTTCTGTCAATTTGAACATCAATAGGGAAGGGAGGAATGTTAAGAAGATGTAGGGGTGGTGAATAAGAAGAGCAAGTTGCAGCAAGTAATTTGAAAAAATAACCAATTAAAGCTTCCTTATTGCCACAAAGGGATTTGTGAAGTCTTACAGGTGCTTATACAAATATGGCTTATCTGTATAAATTCCGTTCTTGAGTACAGTGTTGCTGATTAGTGTCTATATTTCCTAGCACAGCATATTTAGCTATTACCTTTTTGATTTAGTTAAATATTCTTTAGTTTGTTTCTTGCACTAAGTATTACTGGAAAACCTCAGCAGGCTGATCAACATACTTTAAAATGACAGTTCAGTAGAGGCACTTAGATTAGTATAATGTTTCTTGTCACCACCAACGGCCTCTGTGATAGATAGCCATTGCATGTATTCCTGTAACTCATAACACATATTTAAGTAGGTTTTTAATGTCTTAGGGGGGCACATAATATTTTTAGTTGAAGAGTAACTTAGCCAAATGACTTTATTTTTCTCATTACGTAGCTGTATTAAGGATTCAGTTGCATAGTGGTCACTGCAGAACACATCTTGTTCTCCTCATGGACCAGTCTGCTCTGGAGAAAACAATTGTCTCTTTTTATTTTGTAGCTCTCATAACTTCTTATGTTCATCTTTTAAACCTTTGCATTGTGCTAGGGGTACTTGCCACAGTCACCCACATCAGAGATGTGAAATTAATAATGATCCCCGCACCAAAGCACTTGAAGTGAAAACAAAACTTCCTCCGGTGTCATAGTCTCAACTGTCAGCTGGGATGGAGTGAGGGGGAAATGTGACATAGGGAAATGAAACATTATTTGAGAATGATGAGAAGCTCAACATGAGCTGGCAATGTGTGCTCGCTGCCCAGAAGGCCAACAGTATCCTGGGCTGCGTCAAAAGCAGCATGGCCAGCAGGTCAAGAGAGGTGATTCTGCCCCTCTGTTCCTCTCTTGTGAGACCTCATCTGGAGTACTGTATCCAGTTCTGGAATCCTCAACATAGGATGGATATGGAGCTGTTGGACTGAGTCTAGAGGAGGGCTATAAAGATGATGAGAGGGCTGGAGCACCTTCCCTATGAAGACAGGCTGAGAAAGTTTGGCTTGTTCAGCCTGGAGAAGAGAAAGCTCTGGGGAGATCTTATAGCAACTTTCCGGTACCTGAAAGGAGCCTACAAGAAAGCTGGAGAGAGACTATTCATAAAAGCTTGTGGTGATAGGACAAGAGGGAACGGATATAAGCTGGAGAAGGGCAGATTTAGACTAGACATAAGGAAGAATTTCTTCATCATGAGAGTGGTGAGACACTGGAACAGGTTGCCAAGGGAAGCTGTGGCTGCCCCATCCCTGGAGGTGTTCGAGGCTAGGTTGGATGGAGCCTTGGGCAGCCTGATCTAGTGGGATGACCCTGCCTATGGCAGGGGGATTGGAACTGGATGATCTTTGAGGTCCCTTCCAACCCTAACTATTCTATGATTCTATGATTCTATAATTTCAGCCAGTTACTTTTTTTTTTCTTCCAGAGTGAGTTTACAATGAAAAATGGATTAAATGGTGAAATTTTTTGCAGAACTGTGATCTTTCATTTTTAAGTCCAGCTTTAAGTCCTCCTGTCAGTGGAGAGTTTGCTACTGACTTCTAGGAGAGCAGTATAGGACTGAGACCTGTCCCTGGTAAAAAATAGTTATTGGGAAGAATGCAGCAATAACATGTTTGAAACTCAAAAAGTGAAGAGCCTGTTGGGGCAAGTCTATAGCTGTCACCCATTCATAACAGGCTTCATCCAGGTATTATGCTCAGTATTCTGTGAGGACTCAGTCCCTTCTGTCTTTTGTCAGAGTGCCTTCCTGGGGAAACCAAGCCCAAAAGATATGTCTGGAATCTCTAGGGACTTTGAAGACCACTGAATTAGCACCTGTCTTTACTGAGCAGGTGCTTTACAGATGACATATGATACATCTAAATATTTTGTGGGTTACTAAACGTTTGAAATGACCACCTGGAGCACAAAACTGGTAGATTTTAATTACATGCTTATACTGCATTAGAAGATTGTACAGGTCTGGGATGTACCAGCCTTTTTCT
Organism: Phaenicophaeus curvirostris; assembly: GCF_032191515.1. Taxonomy (NCBI): domain Eukaryota; kingdom Metazoa; phylum Chordata; class Aves; order Cuculiformes; family Cuculidae; genus Phaenicophaeus; species Phaenicophaeus curvirostris. The sequence goes on along the minus strand of NC_091400.1, from coordinate 8,265,626 downwards.
TTATAAGAGGGGAAAAACAGCACACAGTGAGAGATACATGCACCTTTGCTCTGGCATTTAAACTGACTGTGAAACTAGCTTGGGATGCTTTGTGGTTTGCAGAGGTCTCTGAAATAAGTATCATAAACCACTTGATTGTAAGTTGAAAAGTTAAGAAATGCACTTCCACACTTAGGGTTTTGGAGAGGGAGATTGGTTTTGTCTATTGGATGGATCTTCTGTTGCTTTGAAATCTGTAAAGCAGTTGCATCTTGGCTAGCAATTTTTTTATTCCTATCAATGAGGAGAGTAAGAACTGAGGCAAAAAAACCTTTAAGCAGGCTTATTTTAGCAGAACCCTTTAACTGCTACTGTTGAGGCAACGATCTTGGAGACCCTGTACTTAGTTGAAAACCAAATGGCATCAAATGATGGTAGGTATCCTTTTCTGCTTTATGTCCATTACCTCTTTCCTGTTCATCCCCATGGTAATATGTTGTATTGTGTTTGTCCTGTTGGAACTGTTTTTCCAAAGTAAATAGAAATCTTGATTTGAAACAGAGCTGAAGAAAACAAGGTGAGGAATAAAATCCCGGTGTCTTAGCTCTGACAAACATACTCTGTTCATATCAGCTAGGATTCAAAAATATGCTTGCATAGTTTTACATCTGTAATAGGAAATCACATGTGTTGGCAGTGAGAAAACCAACAGAAGAAAAAAAAATAGACTTACACCAAAAATGAAAGGGTTTGCTTTTAGCGGAGTATGTGTTGGTGTTCTGACATTTATTCAAAGTTATTCTGTTTGAAAAAGGGATAACTATTTCTCTGCACCATCCATCCACCCGTTATCTCAATGTCCTTTGATATTTATATTTAAAATTTAGTGTCACATAAGCGCTGTGGCCAGAATTACAAACCAGATTCATGAGAAATGTCTGAATGCAATGAATTTCAGGCTCACGATTATGCACTGGTGTTTCTGGAGTTAAAAGCAATGTGGTTGGGAAGAAAGATGTTTCAAGGAAACCTGTCCATTCCCTAGTTTGCCGTCTGCTGCTTGTTGTGACCTTTTAGTGGAAGAGATTTACAAAGGTAGCAGGTAGCATTGCAGTTAACCAAGGATAAAACCCGTTCTTTGGGCTTTTTAAAGCGTTATCAGATCAGAATAGTTGGAATAACAGTGACTTTTAGGATCAGTTTACTACAAGAGCAAGCTCTAATCACTGAAAGAAAATTCTTTGCTTAATTCAACCCTAACATGTTTTCCTATTAGAAAAACCTGAGAGTCTACCAGGTACAAATTAGCATATATTGAGCATTTCAGTTTACTTTGTTTCTTACAGACTACTTTTGGTTTATATTCTCTGGTTATTTTCTGTGGCTGTTCTGTGTGTGACCTCATGATTAGTTTCTTTCCCCCCTCCTTTGGCATTCACAACTTCTATGTCTCTGTTGTTCTTGGGACGCTCCCTCTGAACTGAACACAGGCATCAGAATGGAGACCAGGCTTTATAAATCACATACCAAAGGCTACACAGTTCCTGAAACAGCCTTCTGACAGAATGAAGAAAAACAGTTTTTGCTAGACGAATGAGAAAATCAGCTACAGTTTCTTGGATCTAGTGGTGCGCCATGCAGAGGTCCAGCAGGGCTGGGAGTCTGAGAATTTGACTTCTTTGCTTGGCTCTGCTGCCAGCATTAGCTTGATCCAAGGTGAGTTGCTTAATCCCCTAAGCTGTCACTTGATTTATCAGTTAGAAAGAGGTTTGCACTTGGCTGTTTTTTCAGCTTCCTCTATACTGCAGAGCCCTGTCTCAGGGCTGGACTCTGGGTCAGCGGTGGTTCTGGTGCTTATGCAGGACCCAACCCCAAAACATGTCCTGCTGTTGCACTCTGAACCACAAGTGACATCAGCAACAGCTCCCTTCTAGCAGCAAAGCCCCTGCTGTTCCAAGACAGCCCTCAGTTAACTGATTTAACTCTATTGGATGTTTTTCCACTGTAACCTTAGACTCTGACTCTAATTATTCTGTTGTTTTGAGCCAGACCTGTACTCCCTAGCAGCAGCCTGATGCGTTCTCTCTGTGTAAAGCCCATTGGAATGAATTTTAAGGTCAATGGAACTGCTAAAATCATGTTGCTTGGCCTTTTCTTGAAATCATAGAGCTTTGGCTAGAAACCAAAGGAAAGCTTATCCTTTGGAAAATTATACTGCTTTATCCTGAAGAGAGCAGAGTGATTGTAAGGCCACAAGTTTTCCCTCTTGCTGCCTGAATTACCTTTACTTTTTAGGAGCTTCATTATATTTTGAGGTTAAATTTATCTAACTTCAGCTTTTTGATGTTGTCATAGTTATTTCAATGGGATTGAAAAGCTCGTGCTCTTCCCTGCTATAATCAACTGTCCATCTTTGAAACCTCTCTTCAAATAGTGGTTTGACTTGGAGTCCTTCAGGTTTACAGCTGAAGACTGGCATTGTTTTGATGGTTCTCCACTCATTTGCTGGCCAACAGCATCCTGGCGTATATAAAAACCGGCATGGCTAGCAGGAGTAGGGCATTGATCATCACCCTGTACTCAGCACTGGTGAGGCCGCACCTTGAATACTGTGTTCAGTTTTGGGCTACTCAGTACAGAAATGACATTGAGGGGCTGGAGCGTGTCCAGAGGAGGGCAACAAAGCTGGGGAGGGGGCTGGAGCACAGGGGTTATTGGAAACAGCTGAGGGAACCGTGGTTATTTAGACTGCAGATTGAGGAAGGTGAGAGGAGACCTTATTGCCCTCTATAAATACCTGAAAGGAGGTTGTAGCGAGGTGGGTGCTGGTCTCTTCTCCCAAGTAAAAAGTGATAGGATAAGAGGAAATGGCCTCAGGTTGTGCCAGGGGAGGTTCAGATTGGATATTAGGAAAATTTTCTTCACTGAAAGAGTGGTGAAGCATTGGAAGAGGCTGCCCAGGGAAGCCGTGGAGTCACCATCCCTGGAAGTGTTCAAAAAACACGTACATGTGGAACTTCAGGAGGTGGTCTAGTAGGCATGGTGGGGCTGGGTTGATGGTCAGACTGGATGATCATAGAGGTCTTTTCCAACCTTAATGATTCTATGATTCAATTCTATGTTCTCATCCCGCCTCTCTCAGTTGCTGTTGTCCACAACACAGCCCTCAGTGTCACAGGGCCCAGATTTCTTGATTTGCAGGTATATTATGTTAAACTGTTAAAACATACCTGTTGTTTTTAGATACCTAAAACAAGCATTGCCTTTGAGTCATCTGCAGATTTACCAGGAAGGGTTTTTTATATTCTTATCTTGGCCAGCAGTAGAGGTACCTCATGCTGTGGGTAGAAGGAAGTAATCTCTGGGGTATCTGGCTCGGCAGAGCCTCCCCTGCTAACGCATCCATCTGTCAGAACTGCCTAGCTATAGTTTTCTTAAGACTTATGAGCACAAATAATTTAAGTCTCCTAATTTGTCAATGTTGACTCATGGCAAACCCTATTAAGAAAAATCTTGCTCAATAAACAGTATAAATCAGGAAAAATAAGTTTTTTGGCATTGTCAAATACAGACCAGAAAGTTACACCTCATACTCCTACCTGTTCATCTTTCATTTACAGCTCACAAGCAAACTTTGCCTGATCTGTGATTTTTTTTTTTCTGTGTTATTTTTCTTATGTTTATTGTCATGCTTTAATAAGGACTCTTATGGGGTTTAAACATATTGCCCACAGGTTTTTTTTTGGTAACTTTAGCTTTATTATCAGTTAACTTTATTTCTTAATTAATGACTTAGCCACTGCTTTTTGGTTTTAGTAAATAGTATCTCAGTTCTTATGATTTTTCTGTGCCTCCACATATGGACAATGGTAACTTTATATTTTAGAAGACAGAATTTGGGACGTTCAGTAGGATGTCTTAAAAATTCCCGGGTTTATCCTTTTATCGTAACTTTAAGATCTATAAGTATATTCCTTTAAAATTCCACATGCACATATATATATATATATGCGTGCATATATAACACTGCTCTTTATTTCTGTCTGCTTATAAATGCAGTCAATTCATGATCAGAATGGAAATAATTGCTAATTTTTGGATTTGCAAATAAGCTTTTTATGTTAGGATGTGGTCTGGTATTTTTTATCTGCTGTCAGATGCAAGACTTTCTGATTTGTGAAATCATTCTGTTGGGGTTTTTTTGAAGATAAAAAGGGAATTATTAACAACTTCTAAATTTCAGCTGGTTGAAGTCAGCCATACTTCTGCTTACTAAGAAAGTTGTAGCTAATTAAACTGATAATCTCTCAGTCTTCCAAGATACTTCCCAATGTTCTTTAAGTATCATTGTGGCACTGCAAAAACTTCAGTTAATGTGATCTGCTGGTGCGCATACATCAAGCTCTGTTATCCGGAGTTCAGCCAAAGGGACAGGTCAGGGGAGTAACAGTCACTTCATGCAGAGAGTTAAAAGGAGAAACATGGGTTTGTTCCGCTCTTGGAAATCGCATGATCCGGTGGGTCTCTTCCAACCTGGTTATTCTAGGATTCTATGATTCTATGTTGCTAATAACTCATCAGTCCTGTTATCACCTAGCAAAGAAAACCCAAAGTTGACTTGGAAAGCGAGAGATTCCAAGTGTTATGGAAGATTGTGTATCGTATGCATCTGGTGTACAATCCATTCACACAACTCCATGCTGTCCCTTGACTTGTGCCATATAACCAGCACTCAGCAGGAAACACAGATAAGGGCTTGGCTTTGCTTTCAGCAGGCTGGAAGCTGTGGCTGGAATGGCTTTCTTGCCTTGCCGTGTTCATTCAACTGTACTGCTCAGCAGACCTACACAACAATTTTGTAGTCAGTAGAGAGTTTTTACAGGCTGCTTGAGACAAAGTTATAGTTATGTCAGTATTAAGTAGTTTGAAAAGGCCCTCGGTGCTGTGGGGAAGTTACTTGTAAAGGAGCTTTGCTGGTTGATTCTGATTCCAAACTAATTCAGCAAGATAAATGTGGTTGTAATCAGGTCCTTTAGTTGAAGTATCTTTTCTTGTCAAAAATCCATGCTGGACGAAGTGCATACAAGATAAAGGAGTATTTAGCTCTTTAATGCTTTGTGAAGCTTAAAGATTACAGAAGACGTAGAAAGTCCACACCTTTACTTATGGACTGGACTCTTTCCAGCATTGTTAAGAAACAAAGTAGGGATTTGTATCAGGCCTTGCCAAATACTTGCTGTTGAAATTCAAAATTTAAAAAAATAATGTGCAATAAACATGGTATAAAAGAAAATTGAATGGGACATGCTGGATCTTGCACTCATATACACCTAATGTAAGGATAATGAAGGCATTAAATTCACAGATTTATATTGTGATTAGATTAGAACGAAACTACATAAAAAGTCCTGTCAATTCACTTACCTCTTCAGTGCAAAGCAGAACATGCACCTGACGAAAACACAGCACGCATTCAATGTTTTGCCTTCCTTTTTTCTTTGTGGAATATACACATTATCATAATAAAATCTAGTACGCATATTTTCTCTGAATTGTCTCTGATTAACTACCTGCTCAGTCACTGGGATTAGATTTTTTTATGCATGAATGTAACCCAGGATCCTGACAGAGATGATGTTGAAATGTTGGCAATAGGTAATAAAGCTGTGTCTGCTATTGCTTTGCTCCTCTGTGCTGCCCAGAGTATTCTAACTAGCCACTTTGCCTACTGTGGCTACATTTCTTAGTTGAGTGGAATTATCTTCACTAAAGTACCAGCCTTCTGCTGTTTGATAATATATGTTCATAGCTTTGGTCTCATGTGTAGTAAAAGGTTGATTAACGCCTTGAAGACAGAATGAATGGTTTCCATAAAGACCATAGCTCGTAGTTAAGTATTTTGGTTGCGTGTGCAATCTGCTCAACACTGGATGTTGCAAGAAAGTGAGAAGGAAGAGCTGACAGTGCAGTCAAAGTGACTACTATGGTTTTGCTAAAGTCCAGTTGTTATTCAGCTGCCATGAGGACTGTTTCTTCACGCCAGCAGAACAGTTGTGCAACTAGGGATTTACTCCGAATCATTGCTCACATCTTTGCTATAAGGAAAAGTTATATTCCATGCTATAAGAAGATTATGATCCTTGCTATAAGGGGAAGTCATGTCCAATTTTAGATTGAATATGAGGAAAAATTTCTTCATTGAAAGGGTTGTTAAGCATTGGAACAGGTTGAGGTGGAGGTATTTAAAATACATGTAGATGTGGCACTTAGGGATGTGGTTTAGCAGTGACCTGGCAATGCTAGGTTGGTGGTTGGACTCAATAATCTTAAAGATCTTTTCCAGCTTAAACAATTCTGTGATTCTATGCCAAGCAGCTAGTAATTATATTGCTAGTAGCAGCACTAATGGGTACAAAAAAATTGTATTGTGATGGAATTAACCCTAAAAAGTTAAAAATTGTATTATAGTCTGTCTGTTAAGTAACGCATTAACATGACATTGACAGTTATTGTTGGGATGCTAGGAAGTATTTTTCTGTAAAAATCAGAAACTGTGCATGAATTAATGGTGTGAGTGTCCGTAGCAGTAGGACAGCTGCAGTCTTGGCTTACCCAAGGCAGCACAGCAAGTGATGGAAGGCTCTGAGGGTCTTCCATGGCTCTTGCAGGCATGTTGTCATTCAGATTTACGGTCACAGCCTCACGCTCCATTTCCCACTTCCCCCTGGTGCGGTGTCTTGTGTCTTGCCGCCCCATCAGCCTGGGAACTGCCAGTGTGAACTCTGCTTCCCACTGCTCCATCCTGTCTCGAGTTGAACAGGGGCAGCGACTGTGCCGAGAGCTGTTTCTATTGAGATGTTGTGACAGTAGCACTAAAAACAGCTTTAGAAGGTCCTAGATTTGAAGATACATATCAAACAAGGCTTTGTCAGGCCAGAATATTTTCAATGTTTAAATTGTATTGCACTTTCCTTCCTTTGGTAGTAACAGAGAAAATTACAGTGGATTCTGAAGTTTTTAAACAAAGAAGCTGCACTTTTATTTTTGTATCTGAGCACATATACTTAAGAGTGACTTGCTAAACAGATAAGAGCCTGGGAAAAATGAGTGGACAGTTTGGGTCAGGATGTTATTGGAGGCAAATTTTGGTCTTTGTAGTGTTTGTGCTGTTCCAGCCACATGTGAGATCACAGAAGCCTGCAGAGAAGGAAACAATGGAATTTGATATTCTATCTAACATCAAACAGGGTTGAAGGTTCTGTGACCTCCGCAAGTAATTAAAATAAAGCTTCACTGGAAAGCGGTAGGCTACTGCCACAGTTTGTTTCACAATTCACAGCATTCCTTACAGGTTTTAAAAGATGAGTCCCGAGTTATTCTTTGTGCTTCTCCTTAGTCCTTAAGAGACTTAAGAAATCAGGTCATTCTCATCAGAGTCACAGTAGAACTAAATATTTGATGAGGTTTGTCCCTCAAATGGGGTCATTATACCTAGCCATAAAAAATTTAAGGAAAAAAGGAAAAAAAAGGGAGCAGGTTTTTACTATTAAATGTGCTCCTTCAACTGCATAGCAGCTTTTGCAGTATTTAAATAGTGGTAGAAACATAAAGCTATCCGTGTGTTTAATAGCTGTTTGTCAGGTGCCTGCTAAGATATCTTTGAATGGAGAGGGAGTGCAGCTGTGCAAGTGTAACACAACAAATATGCGCTTAATTGTGTCCTTTGGCCAGCAGAAAATGTCTGTTAGTAATTAGTTCTTCCTCTACCAGACCCTCTGGCATGTGAGCTCTCCTAGCAGGATTCTTGTTATTGTTCTCTCTGGCTCTTGTTCACTGTTGTTCTGGGAGGAAGCACAGAACTGACAGCATGAGTAATAGGAAATCTTAAGCTCTCACGTTCACCAAAGAAGAAAACATTTATTTAATCAGTCTAGAGCGAATAAAAGTTTGTCTGGCGGGAAGCTGGGACAGAGGGGATGGGCTCAGAAAATACAGTCCTTGGCTTTTGAAGTAGTTACCGTGGGTTTAAAGCTGTATGTGTGCTCAATGCAGGTATTTCTCATGCTGGGTTTGTGGAACACGTTATATCAGCTTTGATAGGAATGGCTGGACTTGATGATCTAGTGGTTCTCTTCCAACCTGGTTATTCTATGATTCTATGATTCTATGTGCAGCTGTGTTTGTAGCTCCTGGGTTGGAATCATTCTTGCCATATCCACCTGATTTGTTGCTACTGGCAGGGTGCAAGGTGCCACTTGATAAGTCCTTGTGGAGCAAGGCTAACTGTAAAGGATTTCTGGATGTAAATAAAGTCTCAGCATAGTGAGAAGGAAAATGGCTTTAACCCTCTTGCACCTTGGCTGAAGAATGTTCAGGGCAAATATGCATTGAATTACTGTTACTTGTTACTGCCAACAGGACTGAGATGTAAACTTTACAGTCCACAGCACAGTAGCACAGGATTACAGAAAGCTGTAAGTTTGATGTACTGAATGAGAGTTTAGCGGCCTGAGAGCTGAGCAAGAGCGGTTGTCGAAGAAGTGTGGATGTTTCATCCCCTTGTGGGTCCAAAAGTTTTTCCTAATACCTTGTAAGTTGATCTTCTCGGATGACCACAGCAAGCCAGGCATAGCAAGATAATCACAGATTGTTTTCCAATGGATATCCACTGAAGAAAGTGCAATGTATTGATCCCTCATTTCCCTTTATTGTTTTTGTTCAGGCAGGTGACAAGCATTATCATCCAAGCTGTGCACGATGCAGCAGATGCAACCAAATGTTCACGGAAGGAGAAGAAATGTATCTGCAAGGTAAGGAGGTCTCCATTCCAAAACAAAAAAATCAGACTATGTAATTTTTCTGTCGCAGACCTCAGGAGTTTATAAACCATCTCTGTGAGATATGGGCAAGGAGAACAGCAGCCATTCTGTCTTCATTATAGCGTTATCATACTTCTTGAAACCCTTTCACCCTAGTAGGTGGTCATAATGGTGGCTTTGCAGTGACTCTATACCCTAGCAGAGGCAGACTGTATTTTCAAAAGCTGTGTAGCAAAAATTAAGTTTATTAAGCTGCCTCATGGATGGCTTAGCACACTGGCTGATAGGAGATACCAGACAAAGTTAGTTTCCCCTGAATTCTGCTCATTGCTTTCTCTGCTCTTTTGGACCACGCTCCAAAATGTAAAAGGCAATGGAAAAACTTCCAGAGGCTGCAGTAAGCTTGTTTTGAATCATGTAGATCTCATTGCCTGTGCCCATTGAGAGATTGTCTCCTGTGGTTCTTAATCACATTTGCTTATCTTGCCTATTTTCTCTCTTATCTGGTCATGTCTTTCTTTTTATTCCCATTTACTTTATTTTTGTGTCTTTCTGCAGTTATTTCTTTCTTGTATTTTCATTTTCATCTCCTCTTTCTTGCTAACAGTCTCACACTCTCAGGTATTGCCCAGCATGGGTTTTTTTTAATAATCCTTTCATGTAAAAAAGAAAATGCTCTTCTTTTTTACTGAAGTGTATCCTTGATATGAATTCTACCTACTCTCCCACAAGGCAGCACTTTAACTATTCAGCTACAGTTATTTTTGTTACTTGCTGTAGTATTAGTTAATGTTGAATGAAAGATGTATAATACACATTTACACAAGCCAGAAATGAAAGTGAAAAAGGCATATACATATTGGGATTTTGTATATTGTACTTATGTTGGAAAAGTTGCTTGATATACCTGAGAGGACTGTAAAAGGGTAGAAAAGAAATGATGAAAGTGTGGTGGCAGTCGTATCTTGAAATCCTGGGGAGAGATTGGAGTAATTCCAAAATAAGATAATATTGTTAAGGAATTCCTTTGAAGCTACCTTGTGTTATTTTACAGTTTGTCCTTCCTTGCAGTCCTTCCCTTTCATCTCTCACTGACCTTATATCTTAGTCATCTTATTCCAGCTGCACACAGAACTGGATATTGAGTTGTGTGGCAGCTCTGCATTGCAAGAGCAAGGAGAGGCTGAAAGATGGCTGTGTAGGAATTACTGCTTTCTGATGGCAAAGTGAAAAGGCTAATTTGAAAGCAGCAGTTATAGGATCTGACAGCTGGTGATCTTCTTAGTTTCTTTACGTCATAGTATGATAAAATACAGACAGAGTTCAAGGTGAGCATCAGTTCATCCTTTGCTGTAATTAATAACAGCCATTTGCAGCCAATCTAGCTAAGAGTGGGAGTTTGTGTTGATTGGGCAGGCCGTGGGGCAAATTTTTCGAGCTCCAAATAAGACGGAAGGCATTGCTTCTACTTAAACAAGGCTAAATTTTGCCCTAGCAGAGTTCAGGTGGTATGAAGGAGGAGAGGAGAGATACCTGGCTCCTTAATCTGCCATAGTTCTCCTCTTGGCTGTATCTCTCTTTCTGTGGTTTTGAATTAATGTTCCTGCTCCCTCTGTCTCAGCGGAGGAGCAGCCCAAGTTGCAGTGCTTTATTGTTCACAAGCTGTTTTCTGACTAAATATTGTTACTGCTGAGTGTGCTCCAAACTGTCCCTCCGAAGCGTTCTTTGCTGAATTCAGCAGGCTTGTGAGTGCAAGGGACCTAAAAGCATTTCCTGTGCAAAGCTCTCAGCTGAAATGTATATCCTGACTCCCTCCAAATCATTTACCCTGGAGTGCAGAGTAACAGCATTCCAAGCGTTGCTCTGAAATAGTGATACAACATCGCAACACTAAAGCTAGAACCAAAATTGCATTTTTGATTGATATATGAAAATAGGCAGCTACCATCCCACTTCTACTAATTGTCCTCTCCACAGGACGTGAAAGCACCGTGTTGGTATTGCTTTCTCTATTAGAGGAGCCCAGCAGTTTTGTGGTAGCTACTTGTATTAGAAATGTGTGGGAAACCTGCAAAAGGAAAATATGGGAAAACAAGCTGTCACTTTTGGGTCTTTCTATGCTAAGGATGGTTTGAATAATGCCAGCAAAAATGCTCTGGCTTTGCCCTGCTCCCTCACAGGAAAATGAAAAGGAAGCAGCATCAGAAACCTTTTCTTTCCCATTGACTTCCTAGTACTATATTACTAGATGGACTGCCCCAGATGACTGTTGCTGAGCTAGGATGTTGCTCAGCATTTAGAGGGATGCTTCACTTGGTTCTTACACAGGCTTTCAGCCTTATTCACTGTCCAAATAATAGCCCAGGTTAGTGATTTTTAGAGAGCTGTATGTTGAAACAATGGTACATGCAAAATAAAAAGCTGGATAAATGAACATGTTGGTTGGTGTCTACCAAGTGAGCAAACAAACATATGTTAACAGTGGAAATAACCACAATTTGCTGAACTGTTTCCTGTAGAAAAGAAAAAGAGTAGCAAAGCAGCTTGAGAATTCGAACTGTTACAAGTATTTCAGAATAAATTGACATGTATGGATGAGTAAAATCTACAAGTTGTAGGTAGCTCAGAGTTCAAGACCATGAAGAAATATTTACATTTAAACATCTTAAGCTCTTTCTATCTGATTTGGGTTTTTAAATTTCAGGCATTTCAAATATCTTATCATTTTGTGAAAGAAAACTCACAACTCTCAGCGAAGCCAGAATGGCATCCTGGCTCTCTTGCATTCCTTGTTCACTTTCAGCAGCTCCAATGTTCTCCTGGAATGTCCCTAAAATTGTGCTAGTTTGTACTAAATACTGCCCAAAAATGCAGTAATGGCATTTTCTTTGGTTGTGGGGACAGTTTAATACAAGAGAAACTGAGGTACGGAGGAACAGAGATAATTTTCCCCAGGGTCACACAGCAAACTCACAGCTGAATTTGAAACTTGAACGTAAACCTTCTGAGTCTTAGTTCATCAGCCTTAGAACTTGAACTCCCTTCCTCCTGAGCACTTGGATCTGTCTGACCTGCTCAGCAAATGCGCAGGGCAGGCTTCTCTCCCAATCTCGCAGGCTCTGTGGGGTCCTGGCTCCGCGGCTGCTGTTTGTTTACAGAGAAGGCTGTTGGTACTCATCTTCCCGGTGTTTGATCATTTCCTTGTGCCAAATGCACAGTTTCTTCTTCCTCAACTTAGACTCAAAGCCAAACATCTCAGACCCCTGGTCCAGAGTCACAGTGGTCTCTCCAGTCTCCTGATGATGATTATATTGTCTGCTGCTGGGAAGTGAACTAATTCCTGCTGGTCTTTACTTCTGTACCGAGCCATGTAAGGGCTTGTTAGAGCAAAATTTCCAGGGGCCCTGACCCATGCCTCCCCTGGGATCTGAGGGTGGGGTTTCCTCTGACTGCACTTGAGCTAATAGTCACCAGCAGGAGACCTGGACTTTGCTCTGTTTGGCTTCTTTGTGCACGGAGTAAAGAGGTGATGTGCCCCCATGCAGTCCGGCAAGGCCCCATGTTATCTTTGTGGTGACTGGAATGAAGTTTGAATTTTACTACAGCTACAGTTAGTGTTAAAAATCAGCTTCATTTCAATTTGGCTTATACCTGCCAGCAGCTTCCCAGCAGTGACCGCAGTTTACACAGTTCCAAAGGAGAACTGAAATGGGATGGGTGTGCTCCTTGCCCCCAACACTGCTCAGCCCTTGAGGACAGCTGGATATTTCCATTTTTACAGCATAAGAGATAATCCCATGTTTTGGGATGCAAGCACCTTGCCGTTCTTAGTAGGATGTGTAGCTGGAATATGCCGTGTAGAAATGCCAGTGAAACACGTGCCACTGACCTTGGAGAGCAAGGGGTAGAAATGATGGGAGTGCCAGTGGCAAGCATGGTGTGCTGAGATCTAGGAAGAGGCTCTTTCACATGCTGCTTTGTAGCACCTGCATCATCTAGCTCAGCCTCTCTAGCTCAGTGCTGTGGGTGAGATACAGCCCTGGCTCTGCTGCACTGTGAATTTTCTAATTCTGCTTTTCCTGTTGCATTTTGCATACTTGCAGGGAAGAGATGATCTGAGTAATACTTTACAGTAGCTGAATATGACACCTGTTGCTCAAGGAAGTCAGAGGACTTTCCTAGTATTAATGGTCTTAAAATTGAACTTCCTTTTTACATGTGGTGCAGTACAATAGCGGGGAACAGAGCAGGTGACCATGAACCAGTTCCTTTGCTCTTACCCTCCATTCTGCCTAGAGGAACCCTCTTGTCTTTCAGTTCCTCCAGCTGGTGTTCTCTGCCTTCATGCTTGAGGCTGTCTTAGTTTTAATTAAGAATGTGGGCAAGGTGCTTTGACAGCTTCAGGAAGAAGCTGCCATAAATGGGCCAGAGATTTAAATATTGTTTTTTTCATGTGTGTTTCTTATGAGCTAGAACTGAATGCGAGTTGCTTGCATAGTTCGTACAGATTTATCATTTGATGCATTGAAGGGATTCTCTTCAATAGCTGAGTTGTTGTGACCAGAAGTCATTTACTTTGCTCTCAATATTATTAAGATGTTGGGTTTTTCCTCCCCTCAGGTTCCACTGTCTGGCATCCCGACTGTAAGCAATCCACTAAGACTGAAGACAAGCTGCGGGTAAGCTGAATTCATGGCAATGACACACCAGATATTTTACACATGCCATAACTGAATGTTGTTTTTAAAAGAGTGACTTTGTCCATGTTTTTTTCACATAGCTGTCACCACTCTGGCAGAATAAACAGTGGAGGCACTTCAGAGGTATTGCTCTGATTTTTAGGCTCACCACCTTCCCATACCTGTCTCAGTGCACTGCCTTGAAAATAGTATCATATATTGACATGTAGACATTGCAAAGTCTGCAAGACACTTCATTTCATATCTCAATTATTGTGAGAGAGACTTTTAAGGAGAAAATGTGAACAGGGCAAATGCTATAATATATTTTAGTATTTTTGCACATGAGTATAGTTGCTCTCTAATTATCCCCTGTTCTGCAGGGTTATTTACAGCATTTAAACAATATGGACTCTTGTTCCTTTCCCATCCAAATATGACTCAGCTCAAAGAGACCCAAACATGAATGCCAAGGAGAGTTGCAGTTACCTTTTGGAGTTACCTCAGCATATCCAGACAAAATTTCTGAATCAAATCCTTGGTGGCAATATTGCTGCACAGATAAATGCTGGAGCCTGGCTTTTTGCATGCACCAGGCAATTCTAAGGCTGTATTCCCTGACTTGTCTTCTGGGCAATTTACACGTTTTGTTGTCTCAGTCTGGATATGAATATTAGAGACTGTGTACTAATAAAATGTCTTTCAGACAAGGAAATTAAGAGGTAGGAAGAAATTTTTTGATGTTAGGGTGGGGAGGCCCTGGCATAGGTTGCCCAGAGAAGTTGTGGCTGCCGCATGTCTGGAGATGTTCAAGACCAGGCTGGATGGGGCCTTCAGCAACCTGATCCAGTTGAAGATGTCCCTGGCCATGGCAGGAGGTGGAACTGGATGGTCTTTAAGGTCCCTTCTAACTCAAATCATTCTATGATTCTATGTACTGGCATGGAGGCGTATAGGATATCCTGTGGATTTTGCTCGATGTGTGGCTGATTCATAGAAAGCCAAGTCCTTTAGAGTTTATTTAGGAGCACTAATCTGTAAAACATCCCCTGCAAAGAATTTACTATGATTGTAGGTAATGAGTGCAGAGTTCATGTTTGTGTAGGCTGTACTGATAATACAGAAGTATAATTGGCCCTAGGTGGGCATGGGGTCTAGCACTGCCAAACATCACTGTCGTACCATCTAGAATTTGCCCATTGTTCTGCCCTGACTTTCCATAGGAAAATGGAAAATTATGCCAGACTGGATTTTCTTCTTTATGTAGCAATTTGAATGTAAGACAGTGGTTTGGCTCTGCCTAAGCATCAGAATGCTTGTGCTTTGTAGTGGATTACTGGGCTACGGTGCCTCCCTTTCACTTTGATGCAAGAGTCTTATCAAAGCGCTCCAGACTACACTGTGGCCATTATGAACCTTCTCCAGCTGACCTTATAAATCAGTTGCTTTTTTCAATTCCCCATGGAAACGGCCAAAGTCCTTTTCATATATTTTCCATTTTTCCATCACACTTGTCAGTTGTCTTCCCCCTCAGCTAATTTTAATTGCAGTGAGTAAAGTAAATTAATACATCCACCTGGAGGACTTTGCCTAAGTGAGTTCTTGCAGGAGAATGAAGGGAAAGAATGGATATTAAGGGAACACTTGAGAAATGTTATGGCTGTCTACACTGGTGCAAAGGCAGACACCTTATTTTAGAATGTGTCTGAGTTCACTTCAATAACTTTGACACACATTTCATTCTGCTGTCTCAAATGAAGGCAGTGGCAAACAGGTAGGTACAGAAACAAATGAAACCAGGGGAACTGTGTGCCATTTGAACATGTCACCACTAAATTAGGAACTGTACTTTGACTTTCAGTTTCTTATGACATACGTTTAGACTTGATGTGAGAATCAGACTCGGCTTTGTGAGTTGACAAATATATGATACAGCCACTTTCAGGGTTAGGCCTGGGTTTTCTGGTGGTTCTGCAAAAAGCCAGTGTCGTGGACTATTTCCTCTCTGGGTTTCTTTTCTCTATAGAGCAAGACAAAACAAAAAGCCCTTTTGTCATTGAGGTCACTTCAGAACTTTTCTCTCAGTAACTGAAGCAAGTTCTGTTTTCTGTCAGTAATTGAATTGTGATAGAAACTAATCAGTGTTCTCGTTGGTCAAGATCTGAGAGGCAATTCTTAAAAACAATGTTACGAAAATATACATTGCCTAGGTTTAGGTTTTTTTACAACTGCCCGGCTGTTCACGACTCTACAGGGATCAGTAAGTAACATAGATATTATAATGCACGGATTATTGTCTAGTAAGTAGATATTAGTAACTTGATTGAATAAAGAGCTTAACTGCTGAGCTGGGGAAACTGCTTTCCTTTTCACTCTTTCTTCCCTTTTGTGTTTCATGACAGCATTCCTCATCTGAGTTCTTTTATCCAAAGAGTCTGGTTCTGCGCAGGCCACGCTCTGCAGAGGTTTGCTGTTGTGTTTTCATAGTGTTGATAGTAGTCTTCTTTACTGAGAAGATTCTTCATTATTGTCATTCACTGCGCTTGCTACTACTTCTGCCACACAGCTTTCCTGCTATCACCTGCCACCCTGGGCACTGACGCTGTATTTTGCATCATGTGGTGCGGTGTTGTTTGTTAATTCTCACGTTTTTTATTTTGTTTAATGAAACACTTGAAACTACTTTGTTTAGATTCCAATCAGTTTTTGGGGGGCTGTAGTATTGTTGTTCCAGCGTAACAGAACGTTTTTCTTCGAAAACAAAAAATCAGAGTGCAAATATGAAGCAAATGAAGAAGGTGAAAAACATCTTACTTTAAAGCATGGTTAAAAATAAATAGTTTTTCATGAACAATGGCTCATGCATTTTAGAAGCAAAAATATCGTCAGTTAAATCAGTTCCTTTTTTATGTATATTGACCGACTACATACGAGTACTTTAGTTAAGAAAATATTTACAGGATTCCAGGTTTTGTCATTGTTTGTGTGCTGCCTGAGAACATTTGCTCTGTAATCTGGGGCATATCCACATCTGAATTTGGAGGTCCTTCATGTCCTTTGCTTGAGGACTTCCTACTTGCAGAATCCCTTGACTTTGCTTTACACCTGCAAACACCACCCATTTCCATGTCTTCTCCTTCAGAATGGACAGGTGTGAACTCAATGCAGGCGAGTGGTGGGCAGACAGGCTGATACAGTCCATGCTGCTGGATTTCCATTGTGTCTGCTCATGTTGCCTTCACATCTCAAATTGCAAAGGAAATGTAGTCATACCATGAGCCAGGGCAGTATATCTGTGTTAGACGCAGGTTGTAGGATGGTGTTGAATCCGATGCTGTGATTCAGTGGGAGTTAGAGGAAGTCCTATGCCCTTTGTCCTGCACGATACTTTAGTCAGTTAGCTTACTATGCTGCAGTGCATTAACCACTCTTGAATGCTGTTCTCTGTTAGCGACAGAAATGTGTATCAAGAAAATGCAGCTATAAAGAATTGTTATCAGTGCTCCTAAGAAGAGCAATGTGTGTGCAGTCTTAGGCTTTATGGACTCAAACACTGGAGTCTGAGAACAACAAACTGCAGGACCGTTTCACTCATCTTTAGGCCAATGCAGTGGTGACTTTTGGCCATCAGCTTAGCATGCACGAGTCTGAGCTTCCAGTGTTGAAATCCAGGAGCTGTAGGATTAAAAAAATAAATCCTGTCCAATGTATTAGAAAAATACGTAAGATGAAATAGGAGCAGCCTGTGTCAAAATAAAGGTATGTTCTCTTTCTTGCTTTCTAGACTGTGTAGGATACAAATAGCTTAGGGTCAGATGAATGCCCTCTTGTGTAAATTTGGTCAGTATTGAATTCTATTTAGATTTATATGCTGATTATACAAAACATATATGACTTGAAGTGCTCTTCTGCAGAATAGACACAAAGATATTGTCATCATTGGGCCAAAGGCTTGAATCTACATGAACGTTGTAGGTTGAAAACCTATGAATTGTCTGCGAAGTTTTCTGTTGAACTCATCATATTCTAATCTTCCCACTTTATTTTCTTCTACTTTCCACTTAACTTGATGAAGGCTATGTTTGCATGAGTAGTCTTGTAAAAAAAATTGTTTGGTTACAACATGCCTTCAATGATTATGTGCTGAAAATTCATTCTCCTGTCTGGCCGTTGTGTCTAGAAGGGAAAGAAAATTGGTTGTTACCTATTAATATGTGTGTCTGTGTGAAATTGAACTGGGCCTGTTCACTGGTTTTATCTTGATGCATACATAGTGTAGACTTTAAGGCAGGAATAACAAATGCATGCATTTGAAGGAAACAGTCTTGTAAGGAGCAGGTTACAATTGAACTTTCAGACAGGCACAATGAATGATACAACACTGAAAGTGCTTTATTGGTGTTGTACACCACCTCTGAAAAATACTGAAATCCACAGGAAGCCTATGCTTAGTGAATCTAAGTCCTAAATAACTGTAAAACCTTGCAGATGATGAAGCAGGTAGTCAGAGTAACAAGTGTTGAACTGAGAAAGGTAAATCCCTTGCTCTGGAAAAGTTGTATATTCCTAGTAGAATAAATTACATCTTGATCTTCTATTAGCTTATTTATAAATATGCTTCATTTAAAGTAGCTTCTGAGGTGTCAAGAATTAGCTTAAGCTGTAATGTTAAATGTTATTAAGTGAAAACATATTCATTCTTCTGCAGCTATTATCACCGCCTTGCATAATGAACTCTATCAAAAAACTAAGGCAGGTACTGTAAAACATGCTGACGATGCCTTTGTTAAACAACAGTGCATCCGTTTGGCCAGATGTTCTTGGGATCCGTTTTGATCTGGTTGCCTGCACTTGTAGGTTTTTATAGAGCATGATTCTGAACATCTGTACTTGAGAAAGCCAGAGCCACCACATCGCAGCAGCATCTGGAGGATGTGAATGGCTCTCGTGTGGATTTTTCTTTAAAAGTAGTTATTTTTCTAGATAATGTGCCATGCATGATGACATGAGAAATGGAGGTAAATGCGTATGAACAGCTTAAGCTTTGCAATCTAATATTAAAATAACAAGTTAATCAGTTTGGAGCGTATGCATGGATGATATGATAATTAAGCATTGAAATTCACGGCAAATCTGATAGAATAAGCATGACAGTTGGTTTTACTCCTGCCAGTCTGCAAAGGAAATGGGTAAGGAACTTTTGCAGTGAAGACAAATGCATGGAACGAAGAACAAAAATGTAAGAGTAAGAACTCTGTGATAAAGTGAGAAATAGTGATTAGTCTTGCAGTTATGTTAGATGCTTTGTGATCTGGGTCTTTCCTTTGGCTTCTTTAATGACATGCATGAATTTCTATTGATTGAATTTCTATTGATTTTTTTCTTAGACTTTATCTGGTAGAGACATTCCATATTGATACATTTTCTATTGTTAAATCGGTATGAATGGAAGAGGAAAGAAAAAAAGAGATGACTTCTTTACTGTCAGGAAATGCGGAGAAAGGCCATCCACCACAAGAAAAAGGAAAAAAGATTAGTTGCAGTTCTTCACAGAAATTTGCTTTAACTTTCTCTGTACAAAGAAAAAAGCTCTATTTGAGTCATTCAAGAACAAGAAAAATCGTGTAAAAAGTGTTCCAGATCTGTTTGTAGAAGTAGTAAGGCAGCTTAACTTTGCTTTGCTGCCGGGAGTGTAGAACAAATGTCACAGGACAATTGTGATGGAAGGAAATACCTCTAAATTAATGTGTTTGTATTAAAGGATGTTTCCTCTAATTTCTCTACCTATCTTCTTCTGATAATATTTGGAATCATGCTTACATGATATCTCCACTGAAGTTTGAACCAGGGGTAGCCACTATTCCTGTTTCACCTGTGCTCTGATCAGCTGTCTTCTAAGGTGGAATTTACACCCCATTGCAGTTCCATCAATAGAGAACCTGACCTCTGTCTGTCTCTTGCCTCCTGCTTAAGATATAAAGTTACAACAGTGGTACTTGGGGTCAGGAATTCTCAAATGCTAATGAAGATGTAATGTACGATCTAATAAAAGACATGCCCTGTCAGGAGCTATTGTCGGTTTTTTAGGAGAGGAGCCAACCATAGCAACCAAGAGTGTGCCAGAAGAATAGCTTATATCAAGGAATCTTTAGTGTATGTTTGTTGAGGCAGGCAGCACAAATGTTTTTAAGTGCAATGCAATTGTCTTTAGGGAAAAGTGCAAAGCTGTGAAGGATTCCAGACCATATGGGAATCAGCAGAGTTAGGAAGTAGCCATCTGTGATAGAAACAGCCTGTGTAATTAAAAATAAGGAACAGAGCAAAGTGAGACAGGAAGGTTGAGAGCAGATGTAGAAGTTCTCTTTTTCATTCAGTGTCTTTAGGGGTTTGTTGTAAACTTAAGCAATATACGGGACTGAGAGTGAATACAGGAGCCACAGACTTCCAGGTCTGTTTGGACTAAGCTCCTCAGGAGAAGAACAGCGTGTGCTCAGGCAGTCACTGGCAGGATGGCATCCTGCCCAGGCAGTGTTGGGCTTTGCAATACGCGGAAGATAAAATTGATGCATCCAGGAAGAGTTAGGGAAACAAAGAACAAGTGCTACAACTTGCCAGTCCCTCTGACAACCGCTCCTGTACTACAGGGTTAAGAGCACCTGCTAACACTTTTAGCAGGATGTGGTTGAAACTGTCTCTGTAAGGTGTCTAATTTTACTTAATAAATTCACTGAAGTGATAAATACTAATGAATTTTCCCTGCTGAAGAAGTTTTTAGCAATGACTCTAAGAAATGAGACTAAGGAGGTGGACTGAGGGCTGAGAATTTGTTGTTTTCTGAAGTTATTGTGAAAGATCCAGAGTGAAGAGCAACCCAGAGGGTCTGCCAGGTGAGGAGAAGCTGTAACTGTGTTGTAATGCTTGTTTTCCTACAACGGGGAGAATCGAGCAGACACAACTCTTAAAGTATGTCTGCCAAAAACCAAGGGTGATGGAGACACCCCTAGCAGAACCTCAACTACTTAATACCGTTCCCTGTGTTGTAATGAAAACAACTGTTTTCCATAGCAACTGCAGCAACGCGTTACATGTGCCTTCACTCAAAGAGACAGTGGCATGAAATGACATAATGGAAGGGGGAATAAAGTGTTATCCAACAACAGCCAGATTCTTCAGCCTAATTTTTGTAACATATCCATGAAACAAGTGGTTGTTGTTGATTTTTTCGCTTTGATTGCATAATGGGAGGAGCTTAAGGGCAACTGAGAAATGCCGGTTCCCGTTTGGGATGTAGGAATTTACAGCTACAGAGAGAAAAAGAAAGAAACACATAAAGGTCCAGCTGAGAAAGTGTTCTTGGACATGCTCTGGAGAGTATTTGTGACTGTCTCAGTCCACGGCCACATCTGCTCTCTGTTTGATCTGAATCTTCACGTTTTTTGGTGAAACATGTTCAAAGCCTTTTATTCCTCTGCTTCTCCCTGAATGTGGTGATTTCATTTTCCCAAATGGAGTCAGAGAAAGCCTGCTGTACGACCCACGACCAGTCTTCAGCATTTTTTATACAGATGGTTCCAATAGTTTCCCTGGCTATGAAATAAAAGGTGGAAAGGCTCTGAGGTCTGTTGAAGGATCCTTTCAGGAAATGTACACTGAGAGATAAGAAAGGTCTAGTAGCCTTGTATTCACTCCAGATATTTCCTAAGAAAAGTCAGCAAGGCTGTCAAGCATTATTTCTCTTCAGTGTGGGCCTGAAGGTGTCTTAGTTCAATGTCACAAGTTGACGAGGTAAGGACTATTTACCAATTCTTAATTTTCAATGATTTTGAAGTGTCCCCCTGCACTAGTGCCATCACAGTCATGTGCTGATGCATTGCTTTGTGATGGGATTTGGTTCTTTGTAATCAATTAGGGAGTAAAAATTGTTCATGGTTTGCTGGAAGTTGGATATTTTTGACTACCTTTGTGTGTCTGATGCGTGGCAAGTTTGGGAGTAACGGCTGCAATAGCCTGGGTGACTTTTGATCGAGTAGATGATTCTCAGGATCCCCTCATCTCTGTGACAAGTTATTTTGTCTCTTCTCACAAAACTTCCCCCAGGGAATTAGTGTCTGTTAAGTACTGATGAAGTGTGGGACAATCTGCTAAATCTGTTATGGGTGTGACTGTTCTCATGAACTTCAATCTGCAGGTTATAAACATCAAAACTTTTGCAGTATGGGGAATTATGAAATTGCAACCAACAGCTTAGCTTTTATGTTATGTCTAGATAGTACTGCAGATGTAGGGAGCATCTCCAAGCCAAGGATTTCTGGCCCTTTCTATTTAGAAGGGCTGAATTCAGTTCTGTATTCATAATGGAAACCCAGTGATTGAACAGAGGGAAAGTGATAACTTGTGTGCTGTGCTCCTCCCAACAGTTTTGTCTGCTGAACTGCTGATAGCTCTAGCTATTTGCGAACTAACGTTTTGATAAAATGGCCAGCAGGACTATCCTGGACTGTACTTTGTATGGCTCTTTGCAGTGTCTCTGGCAGGTGTTGTTTGGTTTTGTTCATTATTGTTGTCAGTCTTTTATATGGTATGATTTAGAAAACCTCCCCTCACAGCACTCCTTCCCCTACCAAAACAAACAGAAAAAAAAAAAAAAGCCCACCTCCCTCACAAGATTGTACAAATTGCCAGAATGCTTGCATTTGTGTTGACAGTTTTTCCTAAATTCAGTTAATCTCAGGATGTATGCAGATTTCTTCACTTGAAACCAGAATTACCGATATCAGTGGCCTCAGGTTCCTCTGATAAGTTACTTTTTGTTTTTCAGCCTACAAGAACGTCATCAGAAAGCATTTATTCCAGACCAGGTTCCAGTATACCTGGCTCTCCAGGCCACACCATCTATGTAAGTATTCCTTCTGACAAAGAAGCTGCCAATCCCTTGCTTGCACGTGAAGTACTCCATGCTGAATTAACTTGTACTGATCCCAATGGCTTCATTCTAGTGGCTAAATTGTTAACATTCTTGTCATGGCAGATGTAGTTTTTGTAACTACAGAATTTGAAGAGCAGGGTAGGCTTTCTCCAGGTCACATTTCCCTTGAAAAGATGCAGTAAGTCTCTTGAAGTCACTTGGTGGTGGGAAGAGGAACAGAAGGCAGACAGGTTATTTGGCTTTGTTAGAGGTTGTGTGAGGAGATCTGTGCACCTCAATATGCAATTCTTTGGAGGTCTGCTGTCAGCAGTTGTAGGTAGGAGGGTCAGCCTGGCTGGTACAACTTCATGAGCTGGAGCTTATGATATTTAACTGCTGTCCAACAGCACAGTCTGCAGGGCAACACCGTGGCCCAGACCAGGGTCTACAAAAATTATCTGTGGTAATTTTTATTGGATTAAGAATATCCAGACATATTTGCAGCTCATTAACATTCTGCGGTAAGAATATTACAGAAAGAGCACATGTTAATGGACCTGTGTATTTTAAGGTTTAAACTGCCTTAAGGTGTTTCATTATATCTGGTGAGTAAAAACTAAGCAGATTTGAGGCTATTTTTAGAAAGTTGATTTCTTCACTATTTTCAAACCTTACTTCTCTACCAGAAAATGTTTTATATTGTTTCTAATTAATGGCATTGCTTAAGAACCACCAAAATCAGTGGTTGTTAGGACAGCTTGGGAAGGCAAATGTACTTCATTCCAATAATACTAGATGCTAGTACTCGAGAAGAACAGAATTGAACGTGAGTAGAAACAGATGAGTCTTGTATCCTTGTGCACCCTACTATGAAGAAATAAAATACCTAGTAGAAGAGTTGAAAGGCAATTTGAATATTCTGTTTCAGTTTTAATCATCAAATATATTTCTTGAAGATGTGTAACAATGTATGATGATTTCCTTTTTAAGTTTTCTTCTAAGAAAGAGAAGATAGTTGTCTAAACTATATGTGAGGCCGCTTTCTGGCTTCTTCTAATGGGTGCAGTTGTCTTTGGAACTGGTTTCCTAATTCCAATTTTTGACTAGTTGAGAGCTCCTTGCAGTTTTGGTAGAAAAAATAGTCGATGTTAGTACTATGCAACATATGCCTTAGCCGGAAGCTTGGGTTTAGGTTGAGTGATGAGTGCAATATAATAATTTCGGTTGGGAGTTTGGATACCCAGTCGTGATAAATAGTCCTGCTTGCCTTTTTATTTCCTTGTAATAAGTTGTATTTCCTCTTGTGTGCACATTTATAAGTTGAATTTCTGTCTATGGTGTTCTGCATGGAATCCTCTTGTAATCTCTGTAATTTGCAATCTAAACTGATGTTATCACACATTTTACATATTGGGAAAACAAGAGCAGAAAGGTGAAAATACTTGCCTAAGGCCACAAAATGAGTCATTTTTAAAGCTGAAGTTTCCAGCTCGCTATGGAGGATAGTAAACTTTTGTATGAGATCTATACATGCCATGTTCTTTCTTTCCTAAACTGAGAAAACACTGTGTGCTTTTGCAGAGGAGGCTTCCTGGAGAAGACCAAGGAGCAATCCCTTCGCATGTAGAGTTCCAAAAAGGGTTTTCCATAGCAACAGTGTGACAACAAATACACAGAAATCATAAATTGTGTAAAACAGAAATTGCCAGTGCGTTTGTGTAAGTTAATTTATCTTCTGTCTTTGACCTTCAGGCAAAAGTAGACAATGAAATCCTTGATTACAAGGATTTAGCAGCCATTCCCAAAGTCAAGGCCATTTATGACATTGAACGTCCAGACCTAATTACTTATGAGCCATTCTACACTTCCGCCTACGAGGACAGACAGGAGAGACAGAGTCTTGGAGAGGTAATGAACCGACAAGCAACTCATTCTGCTCTAAGCTTCATTCAAAGCCTGCTTCGCTTCTATCCTCTTTTGAAACAGTTTCCAATTGACATTCCTAGAGATTGCTGCTGCTGTTCACAGTGCTTTTTGTCTGTTTGATCTGGGTTTGATGGGAACGTGCCTCATGTGCGAAACTGCACAATTAAACACACAACTAAACTCTTACATTGACACCAGCTGCTGGCAGAGGCATGGCAGGGGGGAAGCTTGGAGACTGTGCATTCTCGTGACTCACATGGGTATCCTTTGGGTACAGCAAAGTCCAGAAAGTGAGGCAAAAGCCAACCTGGTGGTGTGCCCTGGAGTACTGATATTCTCAACAGAATGTGAGGAATACTGTGTCCTACGGCAGTAAAAGGATTAAGAGTAGCAGGATGCTTTCTGTCACTCATATTGAAGGGAAGTATTATTTCCAGAGCACTTTGCCAGACAAACTGCATAAAAGCTGATCTAGGTCAGGATGAAGTGCTCTCCCAGCTGGGAAAGCAGGTTAGCTGTGTTATGGAAATAGCTGCCTCCCATTTTAAACTGCTGGCATTCAGGAAGGATACCCTGCAATGATAGGAAAAAAAAAATCTAATTTATTCTTTTAAATTTGTATTTTAAAATGTCTTTTCAAGTTGCAGGGTCCCCCAGTTTTCTCAGGTGAACTTCCAGAGCTGCAATTACTGTGTATGCAGTTCCAGTGCAGATCATGAAGCAGATTTTGTCATGTAATACCATCTGACTGTAAACCAGACTTCCTGAGTACAAATCTAAATGGGCATGGAAATGGATTTACTTCCTTCCACTCTCAGTGGTTTTACTGACTGTAACTGAATTGAGTATGAAGATGAGCTGAGGAGAAAGAAATTACGATATATCATTCAGGCACCAGTGGCGTGAAGATGCCCAGATCAGTGACAGATAATTTACTTTCTTAGCAAAGTGTTTTGTCCATCAACAGATCAGAGCTGCTTCAGTTATATTACAACATGAGTTGGAAATTCAGGAGACTGTTCAACTCAGGAATAAGATAAGAGATTAATAGGTCAGAATATTACAGAATCTCCCCCCTCAAATTTATGTCAGTAGTGAATCCAGCTGACACCTGGTTCAAACCCACTGGGAGATTCGTTGGTGACCTCTGACCAGATCTAACAGGCCTGACCCATTCCACAAAACCCTCTACAAACTCAGGTCTCTTGTGATTTGCAGAGGAGGAACTAATCTCACCCAGAGGTGGTGAACTGTTTCTTAATCCTTAAGGGGAAGCTTTTCACTCACAAAGCAGTATGTTGGAAGCTGCTGTTAGGCTGTGTTGGAGATAAGCAAAAGCCTTTGGGGTTTTTTTACCCTGTATTTTCACCAGGATTAAATATAATTAATTTCTGGTGACTAGAGAAATTTGTACTGGAAACAGAAGGGCTCTCACCTTCTTTTCAGAAGATCTTGGTTTTCCACCTAATGCTACTGCTGACTTCCATCACCTTGGGCAAGTTACCTCACCTCTTTGTACCTGTTTCTCCTCCCTTCCCTTGCCCTAATGAGAACACAAGCCCATTGGGCTGGAGTGATCTCTTATTTGTGTTTGTGTTGTGGTAATCAAGTGACAACAATCTTGGTACATCATACATCAGTCACCATTGTCTTTAAAAAGCAAAGGAGGTGACATGTTTAGTCATGATAGGGATTTGCAGGCTGTGAGTGATTTAATCTGCATTCTCTTTACAAAGTTTGTGTGCAGGGTGGTGTTAAATGAAAGGGGAGCCTGAGTTTAAGCTTGTGCACTAGAAATGCCCTTCACCATGATGTAAAAAAAAACAAAAAGGAAAAAGCCTCCAAACTGAGCTAAAAAAGATTTATTGATGAAAACGGGAGTGTGCAAGAACCACCGAAGTGAATCCAGTAGTGGAGACAAAGCTTAATTACAGGCAATAAACTACCACAAATTATATCCTTTAGCCATAGAAAGTGAAAAGACACAGCATGAGGCTTTCTTCTTTATTGCAGTGGAAGGGAAATGCTCTGAAAAGTTTCTCAGTCATGATCCTAATATTGTTTCTCTGAAAGTCTGTGATGTAAAATGTTTTCAGGGAGCACCATCTAGTGGGACCAGGCGTTTTAGTTACAGATCCGCCAGCAGTTAGCAGGGAGGTGAAAGGGAGCTCAAGGAGGTGGTTTATCATCTGTGAGAAGAGATACAAAATGAGATCTTCTGCTCCTAAGGCTGGCCGTAAATGTAGTGACAACGTTTCCAGAAACTGTTCGTTATTCAGGTTCTTCATGTCCTATAATTTCTGCTCTGTTAGCGGCAATCTGATTAGCATTGAAATTGTCTTTTCTCAGCTCTGACCTTTGCTGCATAAACACTGAGAGAAGCAGCGTTATGCCTCTGTGTCCATTGTTTCTAGTACTCTCTCTGTTGAAAGCATTCAGTGTCTGCAACAACTTTCACTAAACAAATTGTCATAAAATGAGCAAAGTATTTTTTCCAGTGTGATAGATGCTTCAAAATGGAGCAGGAATCACACCTGGCAGTTTAATAAAAAGACAGTTAAAGTGAGGGCAGTGTGAGATGCTGGGACTAGTGGTATAAAATGACAACTGTGAAAGTGTGCAGAAATTTCCCAGAGCGCAAAATGTCCTGTACACCTTCAGGTGTTACAGCAGCCCCTGAGATCATGAAGTCATGGAGCATTGAACCTGTTACAGTGAGTAGAAATTTTGCTGTAGATTTGGTCAGAACAGGCTCTCTACCCAGGTTTTTTTATTTTTTTTTAATTTGAAGTCAACCTTATTTATTTCCACTGGCTTACTGTTCCAGAACTGAGCTGTTTCTTCTCAGTTGACTGCGCAGTGTATTTCGAGCTGGCTAGTGTTATTCTGTGATAGAGGAGATTTTAAAAGACCTCATAAACCAAGAAGAACCAAGTATTCCTTAGCAGCCTCAGAGTTTGAGATATGGCAGCTCACCTGTGCATGATAAAACAGAAGCTGGCTTCAGAGTGCGGTTCCATTTCCCAAAAAGCAACAAGGTGATGTCAGGTAGCGATGGAGTGAAAACACACAAAAGGCTAGTCATGGATGTGGCACATTACTTTCTGGAACGCCTTCCCAGTCTTAGATTCCTGTGCCTACATTTTACAGGACTCATTAACTTAGCATCCAGGCAGCCACAGCAGATTATGGAAATCTCTTTATTTACAGTAACATATAAATTACTAGCAGAAAAATGCAAGAACACACATTACGACCTCTGCTTTTTTTCATTCATATTGAAAGCTTTAGGTTAGATGTCAGGGGTGGGGGTTTTGTGGAAAATGATGCTAAAAAGCAGTGTGCGCAATATGTTGCGTGCGGAACAAAGTTTTTATGGCTGCTGTGGTTAGATCTATAATGAAATGGTGCTTTGCTGTATAGAGCTTGTGCAGTTATAAGGATTAGGAAAAAAAGAATGTAAAAGGCACTCGAGGCTTTGATGGAAGGTAACAAAAGCAGTCTTTAAAAAGCTTTATGGAAAAATTATTGACAAGGAGATGTTCTGTACCCAAATAAAAAATGTCACTCCTTTGTTTGGATGCTTTGCATTCACAGCATCACCAGCTCCATCAGAGTCAGTGAACTCTCAATATAAAATGTATAGCTGGGCATTTATGATCAGAAATTCTGCATCCACCTTATGCCATTGCTGTTGTACATTATTGTAATAGACAGACCAGAATCAGCAATTTTGCATCTGAGACATTACCTTAATAGCTGTATCATTCTATAGTAATTGTGGTCTTATTTAAAAGCATAATCTCTTCCCCAGTTTATTATGGCAATTAAATAATATTGAAGTTTAGTGCATAAAGAATTCAGCTTCAGATTGTCTTGTGATTAAAGGGCACATAACTGTTAATTATACATAGCCTTTATTCTTGTTTGTACCATCAACGTATGCATGATCTTCTGCTTCATTTCTAAAGGTATTTCTTGCCTCGGTTACCCTATCTCTGTAATACAAACTTTTCATAATATTATGCATATTTCTGCCCACTGGCCTTTGCGCAGTTCTTTCAATTACTTGCTTGTAATTCCTGTCTGTTCTTCTTACGTTACCATGAAGAACACAGAGATTTAAAGAAGATCATATCAAAGGGGTGTTGATGACAACTGCGTACTCCTTTGCATGGGTATGAAATGCAAGGCCTTGGGGAGAAGCACATTTTTGCCAGAGTGTATGTGTTGGAGAAAAAAACATGCTTCATCCTGGAAGTTATTCTGTATTTCTGATGCCATGCAAAGCTCTGAGTTAAGATTATTTACTTTTGATTTCCATTTTAAAGATTTCTTCATAACAGGCATAGTTATTAAATCAATAACCCTTTCTGATTTTGATCTTTACAGCTATGTTTTAATTACCACAATGATTAGATGGCTGAGAGATGACGGTGCATGGTATTTGACTTAATTATACATGCTTATAAAGATTCTCCCAGAAACTCTAATTGCTTCAATGATTTATGGACCAGTTCCCGAGCAGTGTGGAAAAAGTTCCAGTGCTGCAATGGCTTCAGTAATTTCTACATTGCTATTTTACGTTGCCACATACTCGTGCATCTGCAGCAATGTTTAGATTGCTGTTTGCTGGCCCAGCACATAGAATGATGTTTCAGTAACCTTATTTTTATGTCTTTGCAGTCTCCAAGGACATTATCACCTACCCCTTCTGCAGAAGTAAGTTTGGTGGGACTTTTAGGGTCAGTATCTTACCGTGATTAGAACTATTCACTTCAGCAAAAGCAGGTGTTGATGTTATCAGCCTGATATCTCTGTTTGCCACACAGATGTACTTACTGAACCTTAACTGAAATTAACTCTAAAAGGGAAACATTAAGTTCTTACTAACAGATTGTATAAAAAATGAAGCTACAGCTCCTACCCATTTGTTATCTATAAGGCAGAGTAATTTGTCCAGCAGAGGTCACTTCTTCTTGTGGCACAGGCGGGCTCAGAGCTCAGGAACTGGATGATTTACGTGAGCTAAAATGCTCTGAGCATCTAAATAATAAGCCATGTTTGCCACTAAAACATTCGTAGTTTTCTCTTGAAGATTGGCTTGGTTTTGCTTTTCTGTAGGAATAAATATGAACATCACAATAACATGAAACATTTGGGAAGTCATTTGTCAGGATACAATAGATGCCATTGCAGGAGCGTTATCGTTTTGAGGTTTCATGGGGTTGCTTTGGAGGACTAGGTGTTGGTTTTATTGGGGTTTTTTGGGTAGATTTTATTTGTCTTTTATTTTTTTTCCCAGGAAGCCAAGTAAATTGAATTTTTCTATGCAAAAAAGTCTCATGTTTTCAGGTACAAGGGGAAATCTAATTTGGGTGCTAAATACCTTTTTATGTAGCTAGTCAAGACAAATGATAAACAAATCCACAGAGAGCTCTGTGCTGGAGCTGTTGAATTCTTGCTGGTCTCCAGGTTTGCTAGCTGAAGGCTAGGTCGTATATCTCATGCAGGACAGACATACTCAGCATGCAGCTTCCCTTACAGAGTCACAGGAATGTGGGCAAATATAGGATTATATAGAATTCAATAGAAAGTTGGAACCTTTCAAGACTGAACTCTGATGATGACTATAAAAATGGATTGGAATCTTTGGAACAGATCATTAGAGAACAGTAATAATGAAGTATGTTGAAAGCTTAAGGGATATTTTTATTTTAGTAGCTTCTGCTGATGTCTTCAACTCCATGAATGTGCTGCTAAAGATGCATTATGTTCATTTACATTTATTAGTGAATGCTTCTGTTCTGCAGGGTTATCAAGATGTTCGGGATCGCATGATTCACAGGTCTACTAGTCAGGGCTCCATTAATTCTCCAGTCTACAGTCGTCATAGCTACACACCCACCATGTCACGTTCCCCTCAGCATTTCCACAGACCTGGTAAGGGCAACTGCATTAGAAGTATACGTAAAACTATTGTTTCTTTATTATTATTCTTTCTTTATCAATTAGTAGCACAGCACAGCACTTGTTTCTCTTAGCAGTGAAAATTTAGGATTGGAAAATTGTTGCATATTTTAATATCCCCTTTTCCACCTTTTTTTTGTTCTTGATTGATACAGTGTTTTGTACTATGCTAATTAGTGTTTCTTACCTCATAAATATGGATTTTCTGAATTTGTTTCTGATTAATTATTTTTGAAATCTTAGTATGTTTGTGAAAGTGAGCAAATATTTGCAGGAGTGAATCACAAACTTGATTCTAGCATTTAGAAAAAGTATCAATGACTGAAAACAAAAGTTATGTCTTATCTATATAGGAATCGGTAACGCAATGGTCATGCCTCCTAAAAACAATTCATTTAAAGCTTGCAGAAAACCCCATAGATATTCCGAACTGCTAGACATTTTCTAAAACAAAGACTCATGGTTTGCAAAGTAGATTTCCTAATTAAAGCCAAGGAAATTGCCTGGAAACATTTAAAAACCACAAACTTCATTTATTGATTTTGCAGTGATGTACAAATTCTATGTATAGTATAGAAAATGTGCAGGTCATTCAGGTTCCCAGTGCATCCACATATATAAAAGCAAGATATGAAAACAAACGGTTCATCCACACCCAAACTGCCTAAAAAATGTATCTCTAAGTGATATTCATTGAATACTTTTCAAGACTGATTTTATTGTTTATGGTAACAAATTAAATCTTTGTGATCTGTTCTTAAATTGTGATACAATCGCGCGATTCCATCTTCCTTGGTGATTACAGGTGAACAGTTGGGTTGCCAATAGCCTATATGCAATCAGAGCTGCATTTTTTTTATTAAAGATTTATACTAGAGCTGCCACTGTGGAACTTGAATGCTGTAACCATTTCCTAGTGGGGGTGGGCTGAAAGCAGCTAATTGTGCCTGTCAGTGAATGCCTTCTTTAAAGGACCCAAGGGAGGTGGGACAGAGGCAAATTGTGTCTGATATTTGGTGCTGACAACATGACTGTGTTTTAAGATGACGTTGCAACTGAAACTGAAAGAGATTAAAAAGCGTGAAAAAGCTGCAAACTTCTGTCTCTTGATTCTGGCAATTCTGAGGGTTTTTTTCCATTTGTATCAGTTGCATCAGGGATGTGAAGAAATCCAGGCCCAGTTCCAAACTCTGCCGTGGTTGAGTTTTACTGTGTTCAGTCCTAAGGACCTTCCCCAGAAACAGTCTCTGTTGATATAACTCTTGCCATGGGCGGATGAGCTCAAGCCAGAGTTTGGATCCGAATGTAAAATCTTAAAAAGTTTGCAGCCTGCGGGATTTTCTGAGAAGATGTTTATTCAAACGTACCTTTGTTCAGATGATCTCATCTTTGGCTTACCTTTCTGTTTCTCATATGACACAGAAGTAATTCTGTAGAATTTATCATTTTTATCTTTGCTACCCTGCTTTGGGGTAATTGTTAGTGCTACTTTGTAATTTTCCTACAGTAATTATTCATGTTGAATAATAGCACATGTATATTTACCGTTTTTCTCCTAATGGCACTTCTTACCTTCATGTTATTTGCAAGAATCATTTCTCTTTGAATAAGCCCCAGACAACTTTTCCTTGGCTCCCAGCAAGCCCTTGAGAGAGAAGTGAACCGGCGTGTTGACGTTGTCAGCATAGGGTTCTTCAAAAATTTGAGTGCTACAAGTTCTGAAAAAGTTTGCAGCCTTTTCCTCCTGCAGTGCCCTAAGCTGATGTTGGCAGCAGTTTTGGAATGTCTTAAAACAATAGAAAACAGCTTGCATGCCTCATGACTGACATTTTTTGGTCAAGCACATTTCAAAACAGCTGCTTTCTTAACTAATCGAGCAGCAACTTTTGTGATATTTGCATGCTGGTGGCAGGCTATCTTTTGGTAACAAGGCATAGATCAGAAGCTCATTAAGCCAATAAATGTTATGCTAAATTAGCGATGCTGTTCAAATCTGAGCCTCTCTTCTAATTCTTCCTGTAATTTTGTCTAACATTTATGAACCCTTAGGTACGTCTTTAACCTTTTTTTTTTCTCCTTCCTTCTTTTCAGAATCCTAATTGTTCAATGCCTTTTTTTTTTCCTTCCTTTGAAACCTCCTTCCCTGCCTTTCTCTTATTGTTTTTCTTTGTTTTCATTTTGTTCTGCCCCCCGATTCCCTGCTGCCGCAGAGCTGCTTTCTACTGGTGTGCAGCGGTTGTCATACCTGCGCACTAGCAGTCTCAGCTCCACTCACCATGACTCCCGCCCCAACTCCCCCTTCCGACACCACTTCATCCCCCATGTCAAAGGTAAGGAGCCAGGCTTCCCCAGGGAGTACCCTCCAGGCTGGAGATTTATTAGCATTCTATCAAAGCTAATAAGGTGTATCTCCGTAAGGTCGCCTTTGGCTATGTAGCTGAGCATGCCTTGAAATGTGCCGTTACACTTAAAACTACGTTAGAATAGACATAACGTCCTTTTCTCAGAGGAAATATGTCATTTCTAAGGGCCCTAGTTGAAGAGTCAACAAGGAATTACCTGTTAGAAATGTACAGGAAAGCATTATCATTTACTATTTAGAACCACGTGTGCCTAATTTACCTTCTTTCTAAGCAGTACACTACAATCACTACAGCAGTTAGCATATCCAATTTAATTATTATTTCCATGTTCTTAAAATATGGATTTAATAATTGACTACAAATCTTGCCTGGATGAGAGCAAGGTGATTGAAATATGGAGAAATAAAAACAAAGATTATATAAAGATCAATGGCAACGTGAAAGTTCATCATTGTTAATCACGTTGGCAATAATTAGTGCCCAACAAAACATAACTAAAATTTCTGCACCTCTCCTCAGCTAGTGAGAATCAGCAGACTCTGCCAAAAGCAGTAGAGTTGCAGGGACTTACACTACCTGAGGATCTGGTCATTTCTCTTTTTTTCAATATCTTCTTTTCCTTGGTTTGATTTATGGAGAGTGTTGTTTTTTCATTCTGTCCCTCCAAGGAGCTCATTCAGCTCAATAAGATTTTAGGTTTGTTTCTTGCTTTCTGTGGATGTGGTTTTACTTTTAGTTCTATTGGAATGTTCTCTGGCTGTGCCATCTCTTCTGCTGGGGGAGAAGGTCATGGCTTATAGCACCTACAAGAGCTCAAAAAGACAATTGAGTAAGCTGAACAGAGATTCTATTCTGACACTACTCATTAATGTACTCAATCGTGAACTGGAGATGATCAAAGACAGTTGCAAGGATGTTGTTGCCATCAACTTCCAAGAAATGCTAATAGATCTCAATGTTATAGCTCTTCAAGCATTCAGATCACCGTTACTAATTTTACTCTTGCCTTTTCTTAGATGATTTTTGCTAATATGCACTTTCAACTTTCACTATTAAGATCAATCTCACTTCAAATGTAAAAGATTGGGACCCTTAAAAATAGATACACTGCTCATTTCAGCATGCAGTTAATTCATAACCCTTGCAGTTTCAACCTTTCTTTGCTGTAAATCCAAATTAGTGCTCACACTCTTTCAAGTGGCATTTTCATTCTTTTTCGGTTGAGAAAATAGCTTCTTCAACAGATAAATCAGAAGAACTATTGGAAATCCATGCCTATTATTTTCATATATCCAAGAATTACCTGGTGTGTAGATTAGGTATGTATTTATCTCAGGTTTTAGCACAAAAGGCTAAGTGGGATTGCCAGGACTGTCAACAGCGGGGTGGGTATGGTTCTTATCAGGGATGTCACGTAAGAGACTGTAAGAATCCATTATTTTCTGAAATCTTTACGTTAAGGTCTTAGGCCAGGACAGGATTTGTAACTCAGCAAAGCTCCTGAATGCTCGAGTTCATATCACCATGACTGTACACCATCTGGATGTGGTACATTTGAGAAGGAGCAAGTATAAGGTACCCACATCTTGTGATTTATGTCTGTGCAGCAGAGAAGAGAGATTAGTCTGGCAGTGGCTGCACCTAATGCAGCTCCTGATATTCTTATCCTTAGGAGTTCATCTCGGGTATTCTAGGTGTCTAGTTTCAAAATTTTACCTTTTTTTTTACATTGTTTTGCCCTTAAGAGTAGCGTTTTTATGTCTAGTAGGGAGTTAGATGATTCTGAATGTATCTGAAATAATAACTAAAGCACTGTGGGAGTTAATTGGATGTGATAGATAGATCTACAGTGATTCAAGGAAGAGGCATCATGTGATTTCATTTGTACTTGGTCAGCCTTTCTCAAACTCACTTGGACTTCTAGCAGGAAGATGAAGCTGGTGTAAGTTTGTATGAAAGATTTCATAAAGCTGTAATTTGATTTTTATTTCTTTAGGTAAAGGAGCATAATTTCCAACCAGTGTAATGGTAATGGAAGTGGCATCCGACACATTACAGTTATGTTATTTCCAGCCAGAAAAGCAGGTATTTAGACCAGGTTCAGTGTGTTTTCATACAGCATAATGCTTAAACAAGGATTATTCTCAAGACTTGTATGCAAGGCAAAATGTAAAGAACTCTGAGGAGTAAAGGGACTAAATACGCCTCAGAAGGTCTTAGTGAGAGTTCGTTAATGTCACATAGATGTTAAGCTGGAAGAGGGTGTAATATGCATCAGCTTAGACCTCATTTAATCTCATTTGGACTCAGTTAAATTTGGTCTTGTTTCAATAAAGTACTGTATTTGCTATGAAAGAATCAAAACAAGTCCATGAATGAAAGAAACCCTGACCCTACAGAAATCAGAAACAAAACTCACATTGAGAGGCAGGATTTAATCTCACATGCCTAGAATTTTTCAGAGGCATTCAAGAATATTGCAAAGCCCCCATAAGATTTCTGCGTAAAAAGAGCTCCAAAGTAATGTGTTCTCCTATTCTCAGACCTTCCCTTAAGGAATCAACCCAGCTTCATTGTGAATTTTGGCCTTGGTTTTCACAGGTTCCTGCCTTCCTTTCCTGGGGCAGGTCTCTGAAATCAAATGCTCTCAGTGTGTGATTACTGTTTTCCAGGGTTTTGTGGATGCAGCTGAAAACTCTGCTCTGGAAAACAGCTGTGCTTTGGCTGTTTTGTGACTCCTAATTTTGTGCTGGAAATATGAGTTACATGTCTGGTCAAGATGATGAATTATAGTTTGTCAAAACCTGAATAGGATTTAGGGTTTCAGGTGCTGTTGAGCTCTTTTTCCTGTGTCTATTCAGAAGTAGAGCAATGAAATTGCAAGTTGACAAAAGGCTCAGTGTTGGCTGCATATGGATTTTTGGCCAGATTCTGTGAACGTAGCTTGTGAATCACACAGCGAGTCCAGCAGAGAACATGTCAGAAGGCAGCAGGCATCTGCATTACACTGTGGCTTGTACAGGTGAGCGATTATATTCCTGACTAGGTCCCCCCTGTCTAGGGGAACCTACTAAACAATATATACAGAAAATGGGAACTATCTGATGGAGCAAACAGAATGAGAGGAAAAAAGCCTCTGAATTTTATTTCTGAGGCTGCTGTGCTCAAGTGATTGAGTTTTATATCAAAACTTACTCTGTTAGTGCTGAACATCCTCCACCCACTTACATGTGCACACATTTAACTTCATGCCAGGAGTGTGGGTCTAGTTTTTCCTAGAGTGTTGGTGAATATAAGTAGTTGCTTTGTGGAGTTAACACTAGTTATGGCACATCTGAGATTGTAACAGAGACTTTCCTGTGCAGCCACGGCAAGGAACCTAAATTCAGAGCATGCTCAGCCCCTACTTTTATGTGAAGCTGCAAGCAGGCTGGCCAGGAGGCTGGCAGCTCTGCTTTCTTGCACACATAAACATGTTTCACAGATGTTGGCACTGCTTTCATAAATCGTGGGCGATTTTACAGCAGCATCTGAAGCACTTAAGCCTCATTATTAGAGTGGACTCATCAGGGATGATCTAATCAGAATATAAGTAGATGTATCATCCCTTCCTGCAGCGGTTGGAGGTAATGAGGCTGCCATCCTAGAAAGTGTAAAGGAGAGGCATTTGTCAGTACTAGTGGGAGTCATTAGGAAGAGAGAAACTGCATAGGAAACCCAGGAAATAAAAGCCAACAGAGGCTTTGGGAATGCAACACGTGCAGGATAATACCATGCTAATTGTCTGCCTTGTTTTGTATGCATTATACAACATTACCAGTTCTCTGTAAGCAAATTATCTGCGTACCAGATACAGGATTAGCCAGCATACGTTTATGGATGTGAACATTTTAATGGTATCAAGTTGGGATAAAGAGGAGGGTAAAAGAAGGGTTTCTTCCCTGTTTCTGTAGTGTTGGTAATAGAGGTATTGTAAACAGACCATGCCCACATTTTGATTACCAGTTCTCAACAGGTAAAATGTACTTGTGACTCCTCTGTTACAACAGTCAAGAAGTCAATAAATCCCTTTTGATTCTTCTGGTTTATTGAATGTACTAATGCCAATGGACGAAGAGAGGCAGATTGACACATCTCTATGAAGGTTATAAAGTTTAGAATCAATTATATTTTGAGGCCATCTCCATACTGATTTTTTTTTCCCTATAAAATGATAATTTTACTGAAAAGTGGCTCATCGTTTCTCAATAGAAACAAAAAACCTGAGTAAAATCAGCTTAACTAAGTTGGATGTTTCACTGTCGTGGTGCTTCAAAGGCTGGACAAGTAGAACAAAATTTTGGAGTTGCCAAATAATGGCAGAGATATAATAATATTATTTTTAGATGATTGTTCATTTTGCTCTTTATAGTCAGTAGACCTAATTCTTTCTGTTATGTGGCCTGAAGCTCAGCATCATTGCACCCAGAATAGAAAACCACCATCATGTTTGGGGGTCATTGTGTACATTAAGTGATACAAGGCTGAGATACCGAATTGTAAATATAGAATTTTGCAAATGCATTCTACTGGACAGATTTTGTACAGCCAAGACCCCTGAACTGTGCATGCAATTTTTAAAATGTGTGTGCAAATGGATCAACTTGTGTACTGGCAGAAGACTCTGTGGTACAGATCTCTCAGTGAGGTTTGTAAAGAGCTTTTTTTTCTCCCTCTGGTGCCTTTTAGATTGGCAGGTGGCCGTTCAAGTAAAACATGTTGTGTAAAGGGTAAAGAAAACTCCCCCCTCGTATCTATAAATATGAAGTGCGCTGAGTTCAAGGTTTTGCGTCTTCTAACGGGACATAGGAAACCTGTAACTGAAGGATGCCTGTGGTTTCTTCTTTGTTGTGTTTTATAGCCCTCCAGTACTTGTACCCCTGCCTTTTTTGTTTCTTTGCTTTGTTAATCAGCTTTTCTAGGGTTTTTTTAGCCATTGTGCATACCTGAAAAATGGAAGGGGTTTGATGCTCCCCTGCCTTTCATCATTGTGGCCACCCACACCCATGTAAAATAAGCACCAATGTGGTTGGGTTTTGCTTGTGTGAGAATGGTGCAAAGTAAAAGGTAGCAACATTCTTTTATGGTACACACGGAGTCATGTGCTTGGGTATCTGGCTGTTAAGGATGCTTAGGAATCAACCAGCATGGTTCTGCAACAGCCCTCTCACCCCAACAGATGTGGGAACTTCAGGGCCATTGGATTGCTGTGGTGTATTGTTAGGAGGCAAAGAGATAGTCCTTGTAAAAATAATCCTGCAAATGGAACAAACTGTGTGCAAAATGTAACATAAGTTTTCAGACTTTAGATTCAGATTTGCTAGAACAACAGGGGTGAAGTATTGTCGCCAGAGCCAAATTTGGCATTGACAGAGACTTGGGGTGGAACCAATGATATAGGCACAGCCACCAGATGGGCTACATTGCTTTACAAATTGCTTTGCTGTATCAAAAATGTCCTTCAGAGAGCTGAACCAATGAAAGAGTGTGTATAGACCAGCTATGCCTTTTGATATGGGCCAAGTGACGTAACAGCTATTTTCCATCTCTAGCTTCTGTATGCTTTTGGTTTAGGGAACTGTAGTAACTGCCAGCATCTGCTTCTATCAGCTTGGGAGCTGGTTTCATTTTGGGTTTGCATATTAACTACTACGCACTGTGCCTGCAACTTTTGAGTCAAAATGTCAATCCCCGTACTAAATCATTGCCAAGTAATCTTCCATTCTTCTTTTCCGCGCTGCTTATCTAATCACACAGCTCCTGCCTGCATGCTGTCAGAGTGAGTCTGAGCTGCTCAAACCTCAACTCCAGCCTGAACATGAATTTTTTTCTTTGCAGGACTATCAGGGGAAAAAAATATCACCAGGGCTACCAGTTCTTGGTTTTGTTTGTTTTTATATTTTTGGTTCAACTTCTTTTCTCCCTGGAGGTTTTGATTCCACCAATTTTTGTTTGGGTTTGATTGGGCTTGGTTTTTTTTTATTGCTCTCCCTCTTCTCATTTTGTTTTCTCCATTCTTTCATTGGAGGCAATGAGCCGTCCAGCGGTCGGAACTCCCCTGTCCCCTATCGGCCCGACAGCCGCCCTCTCACTCCAACTTACGCTCAGGCCCCTAAACATTTCCATGTTCCAGGTAGGAGCTGGCACTGTATATGTCTCGGTGTCCCGTCACAGTGTAGAATGTAGCCTTTGTAACTTTTGTCTTGTCTCCATCGTTTCATGCTGTTCACCATGGGGTGCGCTCACAGAATTCAGAACCGCCTACTCCTGGGCTTGCTGAGAGGAGTAATGAGTTAAGAAATGGGGGAGGGGTTAATTGTGATTTTTACCTGTTCTTTTGGTTGGTGTTTCACTGTTAGAATGTCCTCGGTTTTCAGGGTCTGTTGATGGCCTGTGAGCTGGGTATGAGCTATGTAGGGCTTGATTTTTCTCACAGCTGTACTGGCTGAGCACTGGCGTAACTGCCAACTTCGGAGCAGCTGGTTTGGATTCACAGTGGCATGCAGAAGGATTTGATCAGTGAGCCATTTCAGATGTTCATTCAGATTGTTGTGACTTGTTTCAGTCTAGAACCAAGCAGTCTAGTTTAGTGTTCCATTTTTTTTAAAGTGCATGATGATGTTCCTGTGCTTGTTTTGTGCAATGGCTTGGTGTCCTCAGAAGGACTTTCAGATCCACAAGGATATGTAAGCCTCAGGGCGTCCTTCCCATAAAGGGCAGTCTCTGTTTTGAAGTGAGCTGCAGATGAGGTGAACCTCATCTGTCTTAGAATTTGATGAGGTGAGGGTAGTGTGTACCTAGAGTTGTTGACATGCGTCTTCTGACTGCATACCCGCTGGCTGAAAGCCTTATTATATCCAGTTATTCTTCAGGTCTCCTTCAGTCAGGTATCCCTTTGCACTGCCAGAGGTTCCTGCTCTTCCTCCTTTCCTTAGATCTGCCAGATAAAATTTTTGTGGGAACTTTTTTCAGTCAGTGTGACCTGGCCTGGCTAAGGTAGGCTGGTTTAACCGCTTAAGCTAACCTGGCTTACTTGGACTAGCGTCAGCTGAAGTGCGCTTGCATGAATAGCTCTGAGTAATAATCTCCAGCGTGGTAGGAGAGCTGTCCTCTTCAGCTGGCACAGTGCAGCCACCGAAGGAGCTGTGTTCCTGTCCTCCTTATAGCTTTCTGGTATAAATGTGCGCAAAAGTCCTGCATGACTGCCTTTGTAATGTTTACACTTATTTGCTGATCAAGTAGCCGTAACCGATAACTACCAAGAATTAAATACCTCAGTGTCTTTGTGTGCAATGAATTTGCCTGTTTAGCCAAGGACATGAGGTTCTGCAGAGTAAGATTTCCCTCTGTTTCTACAGATTCCT
This sequence comes from Phaenicophaeus curvirostris, assembly GCF_032191515.1. NCBI lineage: Eukaryota > Metazoa > Chordata > Aves > Cuculiformes > Cuculidae > Phaenicophaeus > Phaenicophaeus curvirostris. The sequence continues at coordinate 8,225,582 of NC_091400.1, read as the reverse complement.
AGGATTAGCTTTCCTTAATGCCAAAGGCTAAGTTGTCTGCTGTAGAGCTTTATTTGGATTGGCAATACACAGCATGTGTTTCTAAAATGCTTTTTCTTCTTTCATTCTAATGTAAATTAAAACTTTTTTCAGGCAGTATGAAGTAGCAAAATGGGTTTCTGACATCAATTTTCTGGTTCCCAGGTTCTCGTTTTGGTCTTCTAATAAGATTTCAGCCAATTTTGCACTGATTATCTTTTGTAATTGTAGCTATGCTGAATACATGAAGTGTTGGCTTGGGTGGGGAGGTAGTTTAGAATTAACTGGTTCCTTAGACTGTTATTTGTAAAACTACATCTTCTAAGCATGCTGTAGGATTACTGCATTGGTGTTCCAGGAAGTGTTTTTATTCAGATTTACATTGGTGATGTGCAAAGTGTGGACCTTACATTAAAAAAATTACAGAAAAAGAAATAAAATCTGTCCTTGTGGTTTGAGAATTCGTAGTTTATCAGTTAACACTGCATAAAGCATCCCTTTGACTGGCTGAAGTGTAGCTGTTGTTGACTGTTCAAAACAGTGTCTTAGGCAGCTATTTTTATTCCCGGATTTTGAAGTGAATGGTAGGCTCACCACATTCTCCTTTGCTCAATCCAGCTGCTCAGGTGGAAAGAAAATTGAGCTGATATGACTGAAGCACAATTTTCCACAGAAGTTATTTGGGGTAGTTCTCCCCAAATGGCTTGTATCTTCACCATTGAAATGTCTTGCTTGTTTGCATTCCTTCTTTAACTTTATACCACTGATAATCTTCTGAATGTTTAAAATGAATGGTTCATGACTTGGATGCATCCACATATTACAGAATCAGCTCCAAAGGACTCATGCCTCATGTGTTTGACTTTTCACTTGTTCTCATGTTTTCTTTTTTTAAAAAAGAATAACCTGATTTTGTGTAAAACTAGAAATAGCTTTCTGGCTTTTTCTTGTGCTACATCCTTGATTTGTTCTGTCTGTTGTTTTAGTGTTGGAGTTACCTTTGGCTACAACAGAAGTAGTTTTCGTATTCCCATTTTTCTGTTTCTCAATTTCACAGATCAAGGAGTCAACATCTACAGAAAACCGCCCATCTACAAACAACATGGTAAATTATCTTTCCCTTTTTATTTCAAAACTGGAGTGTTGACTAAATTAGAAGGCGTGCAGACTAGTGAAAAGCATTCCGTTTTTACTTTGTAGGCATTAAAAATTAGTAGTCCAAGCTTGAAACAGCTGTTACTGCATGTCCTGATGAGCGAATGTGTTTTAAAGCATGTTGTTTCATTCAGATTATATGGTTTAAATCTTAGCCAGTGGCAAAATTGCCATTAATTGGGATTTTGCTGTCTCTTTAGCATTATAGTGCCTTCCTCTATTTCACTTGTTTAAGTTCATATTTTCAGAATACAGGTACTGATCATGTTAAAATGGTTTAACACCAGACTGTTCTCTGACAGGGACCTCATGGAATGTCCTTATTTTAAACCGATAAAGTACAATAATTTATTTCGTCAAAGGTGGAGTTGTTATTATCAGACTGGAATCCCAAATGTACCCATTAAGAATCTTTAATTATTGAAGATAAAATAAGTGACTTATCAATGACAGGGCTAATTTGATTCTCAAGCCCTGTGATACAGCTCAGGTATCTTGTTTTTCCATGTGTTTGAATTCTGAGTTAGACAGCGGTGTTAGTGCTCTTCTCTTTTCTGTGTAGGTGTTTTTATAGCAAGTCTGAAATAACAATGATGGCAGAAGCCCACTGCCTTGCAGTCTTTAGTACCGGTTATAACGGAGTCCTTCACTCTTCTCTTCTGCTGTGAATAGAAAGCTTCAAATAGATTATTTTTATGTAATGTGGTGAAAGACAGAAGACCCCACTTTGTAAAGACTTTGAGTTTGCATCCCTCTGCAGACCCTTTATCCAATGAAATATATTTAGGGTTAAGTAGCAAATCAGCAGTACTATTGGGTTTAGATGAACAGTTGGCTGAGAGCCATTGATCTGAGAGGATTATTTATAACTACCTCTACAACTACCTGAAAGGAGGTTGTAGCAAGGTGGGTGTTGGCCTTTACTCCCAAGAAACAAGTGATGGTTTGAGAGGAAATGGACTGAAGTTGCACCAGGAGAGGTTTAGATTAAATGTCAGGAAAACTTTCTTCACAGAAAAAGTGATGAAGTATTGTAACAGGCTTCCCAGGGAAGTAGTGGAGTCTCCATCCCTGGAAGTGTTGAAAAATGCGTAGACATGGCCTTTTGGGTCATGGTTTAGTAGGCTGATGGTTGGACATGATGATCTTAGAGGTCTTTTCCAACCTCAATGCTTCTGTGATTAGGAAAACCAGAGATGTCCATTCTGTAGTCAGGAGTGAGCATTGTATATAACACATCTGTGGTTTTTCCTATGTTCTTTTTTAAGTTTCAAACCATTTGTTCATTTTGGGAAAAGTCTTAACATTATTTTTGTTTATTTTTATGGTTTTAATATATCTTCTCACCTCCCATTAACATGTGAATGTTTAACCACTGACATCACCAATTCTAATACGTAAGTACTGTTTGAAGTCATGCTTTTGTAAACTCTGATCAGCTTCCTCCATAGCCGCAATTATGCTTAGAGTTGCCCCATCATAAAATGCTCGGGATTCCCAATGATATCTAATACTGATGCTCCTAAACTACCCTGAATGTGTTGGATGAACAGCACAGAGCTTCACTTTGTTAACAGATGTCTTTCTGTTTTAAATAAAAGAGAAAATGAAAAGAAAGTCCAGAATCCTTGCAGCTTAGACTATAGCTTCATGTTGAGGAATTTGATTTGAGCTAAGAGTTTGCACATAAGAGGTCATTAAGACTGATTTGAATGCAAACTGAATCCTATCGCATTATTTTTCTTTTTAATAGCAAGAAGTGAAAGCCATAATGTGCATCCTCACATGCTTTTAAGAGATTTGGCTTAGACTGGAATCTTGAGTGGATGACCCTCTGCTCAGATATTTTATTGGTGGGGTTCATTTCACTGCAAGTGCCTTTCCCTGCCAAATTGATCTGAGTAGAATTTAGTATTTATTAATAGATTCACATCTGCTTTTACTACTCCTCCATGCTAATCAGCAAGGGCATGCAGCAGCAAAAATACACTGGTTAAATAACCATATTTGTTTCAAATTTCTTTTTTTTTGTTTATTTTGCAGTAGATTTTCAATTAGTGCTGTTACTCTGAACTATTTTTTTTCATGCCCTAGAGGAAATACAGATCAGTGCATAGATCTGATTTCATCTTCATTAAAAATCAGTTGTCCTTAGGAGATATTGGCAAATTTCCTTACTATTGCCTGATAATTTAACACTGTGCAACGCTAGTAAAATCCACTGCTGATTTGGGGTGATTTGGAGGGGAGGGAGGGATGACTAAGGAAAGTTTTATTCCAATCTGTTGGCAAGAGGAAGACATTACTTTGCTTCCCATTGCAATTAGAAAAGCGAAATGTGAAGATGTTTGCTTTTGAAAATTAACTTGTTGGAAAGTACCAATTTTTGCCAAAATAAGGAAGACCTTTATACTGATAGTAATTATTACATAGCTAAGTTCCCTGATTGCCATCTAGATGCAGCTGCTTTGGCAGCACAGAGCAAGTCCTCCGAGGATATCATCAAGTCCTCCAAGTTCCCAGCAGCTCATGCACCTGCACCCAACGAGATACCAAAGATTGAGACCGACCACTGGCCAGGTCCTCCCTCTCTTGCGGCCGTAGGTATGCAAAACAAAATTATATAAGTGATGTGACTTAAAAGGTACTGGTAGAAAATGTAGATTAATACTAGAGCTGTTAAAATGGGTAGAGAAGATTGTGGTGACTTCAGGTGTTTGCCACAAAGTGCAGTTCTTCTGGTGAGACCTCCGAGTGTCTGTATAATTTAAAAACATCAACTAGCACTGAGAGTTTTGCAGGAGTTAAAGAAATGTGCTTTGTCACATAAGCTTGACTTCTTTCAGTTATTATCTGTTTAATATCTTAGTCCTAAGCTAATAGCAAATATTCCACAGAAAATAAGATTGCTTCCAACCACATGCCTATTTTCATGGCAAGAAGAAATGACTGAAGTGGAACAGTTAATGAACTAAAATTAAAGTCCTGATTTTCAGAGTTACCATTTCAATAGTTTCTACGGACTTCATATTTTTCATGTGGTGTCTTATTTTCTTTTCTTTAAATCATGTACGTGATCATTTTTAAGTTTTGTGGTTTTGTTTTATACTTTCTTTTCCTCCGTTAATTTTTATTGATTCCCATAGCATAAACTAAACTATCCAGGCTGGGTAATTTATGAAGTCACATCTGAAACACTGAAGGTGTTGCTTGTTTCAGGTTTCTGTGAGGCGGTATATGGTTTTCCTCCTGATGGGATATTCATAGAAGTGCTGGGAAAGGAGAGGCAGGGTGGGAGAGGTTGGTGACCAGTTGAAGGGGCTGCCTGTGCAGCAGCAATTAATTGAAAATGCCCTTTATACAGGATTGCAACCTGACAAATATTAGTCACAGTGATAACTTCTATATACTAACTGTCCTGACAATGCTTGGGGTAACCACAGCATTATTATGCCATGTGTCTGAGGTGGAGCCTTTGTTGGAAATTTTGGCTCTCAGCTCAGTCTCCAGGCAGAGGATGACAACTTTTGATTGTTTCCAGTCAAACTGCTTTGTGTACTGGCTATCAGATGATTTCGTTACACCTGAGAATCTAAACAGGACTGTTTGGAAACTGTAAAAATAGAAATGTGCTCATGGAGGTGTTTTATTCAGAAATAAAAAGGCATCCTAGAAGATTAATCACTGAAAAACCCACAAGCTCCATTTTTTTCAGCTTGTTATCTGAAGCGATACTTTTGCTTACAGAGCTAGAATGAGATCAACAGTCAAAAAAAGGAGTATTACTGCTGTTGTACCAAGGAGTCTTGCAAAAGCCTGAGACACCAAACAGAACGATAAATAATTTAACTATGAATACCTTCTCCATACCTTTTTTCTCTGTCCATATTAGCATCAGTTTAGCACTGCCATAGAAAACCTTTGATTGATATAAAACTTCTGATACTTTGGTTGCAAAATTTAGTTTTCATTCAAATAAAAGATGTGAGTTTGTCTAGCATAGGGTTGCTGAATAACTATATCAGGATATAGCCCATGCAGAATAAAAGTACAGCTACTGTCTAAATGCTTGCAGCAATGTCATATTCTATGTATTCATGGAATTGTCCTGCTATCCAAACTGGACTATGTCTTAAGAATATTCAGGAAAATAGACTATTCAATAAAAGGTAAAGAACCAAATTGTAGAACACTTGGGTCAATTATTGTTAGCTTTATCAAGAGAATCAAATTAGTTTACTTTGGTTTAGACTAAAAATAAGGCCTTGTTTATTCCAAATATGAGTGTCCATTTAGGACATCATTTTTTTTATTTGAAATGTGAATTCAGATTTGCTTTTCGGAGTCTAGATAGAAGTACAGCTGTAAATCAGACTTTATGTTTTCAGCCACTGGTACGATTACTGGTGCCCTTAAACCCCACTTTTCCAGAAGTGGCAGTCTAAGCTACTTTTGCATTGATTCATGGCTTTTGTATCCAAGACTGTTGAACTGATACACAAAGTTCTCTCTGTACTGTGGTTTTCTGGAAGCAGGAGCTGACATGAGACGCAGGTCAAGTGGAAGAGAGGAAGATGATGAGGAGCTACAGAGGCGTCGGCAGCTGCAGGAGGAGCAGCTAATGAAGGTGGTTATAAGCTTGTCATTGCAACTAGATGATCATTAAAGTCCTTTCCAACCCAAACCAAACCATTCTATGATTCATGCTGCTTCGAAGCAGCATCCAAAGAAATGTCACTTTCTATTCTCTAACCAATTTCTACTATTGCCTTGATCAGCTTTATTTTATTGAAATATTTTTTAATTGCCATTTATAGCTCAACTCTGGTCTGGGACAACTGATATTGAAAGAAGAAATGGAAAAGGAGAGTCGTGATAGGTCAGCACTTTCTGCCAGTCGTTACGATTCTCCAGGTAATCCATGGCAATAAAGCTAATCATGAACAATGAATAATGAACACAACATAGCAGGCGTTCTCCCAGAAGAGAGACCACTGGGAAGACCACTGATAGGTGTATTTGGGGTGTACTCCCCAAAAGAGTGGTTTAATTCATTAGATGGTTTTGGTGAGAGGAGAAGTGTTGTGGTTGTTTTTTAATTAGAAGAAATATGAGGCTGAGGATTTTCAGGCAATTTTGAGGAGATATATTTTCTAATATAGATAAGGAGTGAGATAAAATATTCAGTGCCTATTACATCACACATATGCTAATAGGGTGGGTTATTAAATTACAATAGCACGTTTTGCTTAAACTGGTGGTTCCCATCATTGTTTAGTCTCTCCTCCTGCATGGCATGATAAAGCTGTGTGGAACTTACAAAACGTATGGAAGGTTGGGATGAGTCTGGGGCTGAGGTGTTAGTTTCTTGAAGTTGGTTATAGGCTTAGCTCCTTTAACTGGTTTTTATGCTAGATGATTCCTCAGTATTCTTGTTTTTGAGTTTCCATTGGATTTTTCCAGTAAAACATTTTTCCCTTCCTCATTCAACAGCACATGCTTCAGCATCCAAAACCTCTTCTCTCCCTGGCTATGGAAAAAATGGACTTCACAGGGTAAGGAGATGGTGATTTTGAGAAGCATAAGATGGCTTTAATTATCCATGGTATTTATTTCTGTATTAACTGTGTTTGATTTTCAGTTTGATCAGGCTTTCTTATAAAACCGTCTGAACTCAAACAAAGCCTAATTTCCCTTTCCACAAACTCCACTGGTAAAAGAGGCAAGAAAGCAATGCAGGAAATGTTGTGGAAAAAAAAGTGGGGGGAGGAGGCTTAAAACAATTTTTACTGTCCATATACCAACCTGCTTTTGAAGTCATGGACTGTGAATTTATGTGCACATCCTTCTTCTCCTGTTACAGCCGGTGTCTACAGATTTTGGTCAGTACAACAGTTATGGGGATGTGAGTGGTGGTGTGAGAGGTAAGGCTGAGGAGCCTTTTTACGTGCCGCTTCATTACTGATCATGTTATGATGTTCGATCGTGTCTGCTGTTTTATTTTAAGGTTGTGGACATGGTTATATTGTATTTGCCCAGTACATTTTAATTTCCTCTGGTAAACTCAACAATTATATCAAACTCTTCAAATACGTTTTGAAAAGTTTGGGATCCTTTTGCTCAATTCATTATGTGGAGCTGATCCTTTTTTATTCCAAGGGACTGCTTTAACATTGATGCAAATGGAAAGCAGGTAGCATGTGCGTTATCAAGAATATGTACTGAGTTCTGCTACGGTGTTTTCTTTCTCTGAAAATTACCATCCAGTCTGAAAGAATGTGCCACAGTGACAAAAGGAGCATAATGCCTTCTAATCTTCATTGCTGCTCTCAATTTTCATTATGACTTTGAGATACATGTCGTATCAGTCATTGCCTAATAAAAATTGATAATATTTATGGAAGTTATGAAGCTTTGACAGTTAATGTGTTTAAATGGTTTTTGCTGAGAGAGAGAATGTCTAATTATCTCCAAAGTTAAATTGATCCTGACTATCTTAACCCTATGATCAGGCATCTTCTATTGGTGATTGTCTGCTTATAGACTGTGGAGGAATCTAGACAGCTACCTGGAGGCAGAGGTTAGGTGAGGTGAATCTTGCTCTACACATTTGAGTTTTAGTTGGCTATTTATTCACTTGATTGTAGTCTTTTGACTCTTAATAATTCCAAAGTGACTTGGTTTTCCTGAATGAGAAGCCTGCTCAGAATGAAAAGGGCTGCAACGTTTGGAGTGTTTCAGTCTTTACAAAGTCCAAAAGTAGGAAGGTTGCTGGCCTTAAAGAATTGGGTGGGATTTTGAAAGGATCAGGTAGACCAGAAGATGCAAGGATTATCTGGTAGATTGTGACTGATTCCTGTTCTCCCACCCTCTAAAGCTGATGAGATTTCTCTTTTCCTTTTCAGATTTCCAGGTAGAGTACAGGTTTTCATCAATCAACTGACAACAGAACTAAAAGCATCTACTTTCTTGTTGAAGTTCGAATTTCTGCTTCAGGGAAGGGTTTCTTAAGACAATAGCTTTGATTTTCCTGCATGTTTAAGCATTATCACCAATGTAGACTCTTACAAAACCCAGGCACAGCCTCAGATTCCTCCTTACCTCCCAAGAGCTGGGCTGAGACAGCTCACACCGGTTCTGTGACTCGCTCTGTAAAATCCACTGTCTGTTGATTTATGAGTTATCTGTAATAGTCCTCCCTGGCCAACTGAAGGTGGATTTATTTCCAGCCTCTGTCACAACAACCCCAGAGACGTATAGGAAGTCTCTTCTGGAGGCAATTTTCTCCCATACCAGGAGCCTTGAATTCCTCATTTCTACCCTGGAGTTTGCTCTCCAGACCAGATGGCTGATCAATAGTTTTCTGCAGTGCTGCCATCACGGAAGAGCCAGTAAGAGGTGTACTTGCAAATGTAAACATTTTACTCCAAATCCTGTCTTCGGGGATTTTTTTCCAGAATGGCATGACTCTGACTGGCTCCTCAGCACAATCACAATATGAAATGGCAATTTAAGAAAGAGTTTAATTGCTTGGATAATTTTGTTAATGGTGTATCAAAATCATGATGACTGGAAAGATAATTAGATTATGGGAGGAGAGAGAAGTTGTCCATATATTGTGCTTAGAAGGTTATTTCATTTGGAACAATGCCTGTGTCAAAAGAGCACCTTTTTACCCTATCCCTGTTTGTGTTCATACCAAAAATTTCCCTTTATAGAGACAAAAAAACCCCAAACCCAATCCCTCAGCTGATACAGTAAGTGATGGGAAGGAAAACCCAGAGTATAAGAGCACTTTGTATGCTGTTGGGTGGGATCTGATTTTTCGGCAGAGAACCCTACTTAGTCATTGAGGTGGAGAAGGGCCCACCACTCTCTTGGGGTTCCCAGGTCCACCTGGGAGGTGATGTTGGTTGGCTTGGCAGGAAGCTATCAGCAGCCTTAGCAGTGACAGAAAGCTGTGATGGCAGAGAGGATGGAAGGATCCCTCTGCACACCCCAGAGAAGTGGCAAACAGTAGCCATGGCAATGATCTGTGCGATGAGACTAAATATTAAGACTTGTAGGAAGTCTCAGGGCAAATTCACCTTTGTTTTCACCGCTACTTGAGTGCCTTTACCCTCTGTGTGTGTAACCTATGTGTCTGATATATACCTGTATCTGATGCAGTCCCTTCCGGATGGTCATGTCCCTGGAATGAGAATGGACAGAGGAGTATCTATGCCTAACATGTTGGAGCCAAAGGCAAGTGCAGATGTTATTCACTTTCCTTCAAGACAGTGAAGGTTTGACTGTGAAATGCAGATAAAAATACAGGAAATGTCTTAGTTCCCTTGTCTTTTTTTTTTACCTCACCTCAATCCCTGCTCCTTATGTGCCAAACCTCTCCCTTTGTTCTGGACTTTGCCTGTTCCAGGTGTTAGTATTCAGGCAGGTTGCAGGCTGAGGGCAGCCCAGATGTGCTGCTTGGGTTAAGGAAATTTTTCCAGAGACAAAACAAAGATACTAAAGATGCCAAGTCTCTGCTAAGGTTCCACTAGCCAAAACAGCAGCCTAAACTTGATGGGAAAGTCTCAGATCTGTCAGGCTGGAAGAGTGATGCAGAATATTGTGGCTCACAACATGCTGTTGGGGCTGTTTTATTTAAAAATGAATTAACTACATAGATCTTCGTTGCAAATTGGAAGTTAGATACCTACATGTCTATCTGGATCTGTTCTTTAGCTCTCAAGCCCTGTTAACCTGACACCTTTCAATAATAATTCCCTAGCTGAGAAATTCTTCAGGAGATTTCGTGGAAAACGAGGCAACATCAGCTGCATATAATTTGAGATATAAAGTAAATGCTTTTGCAGCTATGTCCAGAGATGTTTGAGTCAAAAATTAACATAAGATGCAGAGGGGATTCAACAAGGGCTGTGTTGTAAATCTTACAGCTTTCTCTGTTGCCGGTTAACCTTCCAAGAAATCATGATTTTGCCAAAGTTACAAGTATCAGCATTTATGCAGTTAAGTGATTAGCTCTTTTTGCAAACCAGATTACTCTTTGTGCTTCCGACTCACGTCCAGACAAATGTACGAGGCAATAACCCTAGCTTTATAAGCTGAGACCCGAGTGCAATGTATATTAACAAGTGTTTTTATATATTATATAAATAAGACCTTGAGGATATCCCCAACTCCTGAGGTACTACTTTTTTATTCCAGATAATTTCTCTTTCAGTGCAATAGGAATTCTTACAGCCACCACTGTTATTGATGCACCCAATGATTTGGAATGTTATTTTGGGTGACAAATTCTGTCAGTATTACTAGTGGTAAAATTTATGGGGATCTTCATGAGATGATAGGTCACTTCCTCTTGATATTTATAAAGGTGATGCCAGACCCTCAGCTTGTGTGAACTGGCAGTATTTTTATTCACGTCAATGGTCCAACAATAACTTAGACCTGATAAAGTAAAAGAATCCAAGTCAAAGTCAGCATCAAACATGTGAAAAGTGAAAATTAATAAATGTAAGAATGACCAAGTCTCACCAAATGGTTCTCCAGAAAGGACAGAATTTGTGCATCCTGCCACCCCAGACTGAGACATGCCTTGTTGTGAATATCTAAATATAAAATGTACTTATGACCGTAGATCTTGACTTAAACTCTGCCTGTTTATTTATGAAACGTTACATTTTAGTTTCCTATAATGCTGTATATGGTAGCTGTTTCCAGTATCAAACATAAACAATGTAATTCAAATTATAGACTTAATTGTACAACTGTGACAATGTCAGAATCTCCTAAGAATCATATCTTACAACGGGTATGTAAGCACACATTATTTAAATTCTCATTACTTGCAATAAACTCAGTGGTGTGTTCATTGATGCCTGAATCTTATTTATTATATTCCTGAAAAGTTCATTGGGATAATTGTTGACAATGGAATGAACTTAATTGCCTAATTCTGCACAGAAGGTGGCTAGGTTGCATTTCTTCTGATGTTAAAATAATTGAAGTAAAAGCATTTGATAATAGCTCCGCTGTCTCTCCAGGAGAATTTTGGTGGTCTTACACTTGTTCCCTGGGGGCAAGTAAAACCAGACCCATAAATAATAGTAAAGGCTGAGCCAATTGCTACTGAAATCTGCAGAAAAACTTCAGTTGGTGTTGGATAAGAACCTCACTGAGAATGCTGTTTACCCACTCGGCAGAGACATGCAATGAGAAGGGCTGTAGAGAGGCTCTGTCAGATGGAACATGAGCTCTCCTAAGTCATTCCAGGCATTTATGGAAGTGTCTGTCCAAGGAAAAAATCCTAAAGCAGAGTTTTATTTGCCTGGGATGATTCCAGAAACTGATTTCAAGGCACATGGTTTTCTGAAATCCTTCCTAAGCAGTGCGGTGTCTTGGTTTAAAGTAATTTGAGACCCACTGACAGTAAAAGTTTTACTTCAAACAAAGACCCTGTAAAACAAAAATAAAATTATTCTGCATTCAGGAATGGATTATTGGCCAATAACTGATTTGTGTAAGTTCTTGGCATTCTTAGCAATGGAAAAGGAAAGCAGGGGAAATGTTAATGCAGATGTGCTGGACACATGCTCTTCTGAAGCAGATGAAGGTGTATAAGGCAAATAAGTCTACAAAAGTATCTCCAGCAAGCCCAGTGGGTGGTTGAACTCTTTAACCATCAGCAAAGGCAAAGACAATCATGCGATGCATTTTGACTGTGCTGGCCCCACTAATCAATATCTTGCTGCTTTTCCTGATGTACTTTCATGTGGTTCATTTTCAAATGTCCACTAAGTGTTGGTTTCCTTAGAGTTGTCCACACTTTGGCAGCCATCAGTTAGATCAGGAAATGCCAAATATATTTACTTTAATAAACTCTTAAGTTTATGCCTTGCTGGATGAGAAGGCATATTGTGACTAGAAAGGACTGTCTGAACAAAGTCAGCTGTATTATATGCACCATAAAAGTCGGTGGGGATCAAGCAAATGCACAGTAGCTCTACAATATCAGGCAGTTTGATACTCAACAAGTTCTTGCTGTGTCCAGGTTGGCTTGCCTTTCATGCATCTTGAGGGGAAAAAAGTGCTGTGATTTCCTTTGAAATAAGAAAACAAATGTTTATGTGGTTGTGAAAATGAGACACATTGTGTTCTTTTTGCTTTAGAATGTAAATACATCTCATTTTCCCCCTTTTATACATTGTTAACAGATTTTTCCATATGAAATTCTCATGGTGACCAACAGAGGGCGAAATAAAATACTAAAAGATGTAGACAGAACCAGACTTGAGGTAAGAGAAGCGAGTTCCTAAATGCTATTTCCTGCTGAACTTGTTTGTTGTTGCACACTTGAAAGCTCAAACACTGAAGCGTGGGTTCTTGTTAGGCTGGGAAGATGTCTCAGCACTAAGCAGGGAAGGAGGAGTCAGATGGGGAGGGATCAGCCACAGCTCCATGAACAGTGCTGGGCCAGTAGTCCCACATCTCTGTCTCCCTGCTCCTGGGCTGAGCTTCTCACAACCCCCTTGTGTTTTCAATCAATTGATTATATACCTATAACCTTGTAAAAAGCCCCAGACTGGTGAGGTGTTTTGTAGTCATAGGATCCATAGTGGAATGGAGCAGTACCTAGTTTGATCTTGGATCATTTCTTAGCTAAGAGTCAGTGTCAGCCATCCTTGAGGAACAAAAGTCTAACTTTCTTTAACTTGTCCACGAGTTCTGTGACTTGGCTGATAGCCAAAAATATCAGGATTTAAATCTTTGCCAACAAATAAGAATTGTTTACATCTTCATGGATTAGAAAGACTTAAGCAGCCCAGTAGAAGGCTGAGGATATTTAAATTGTTTGTAATTAGTTCATCTTCCATGGAGATGAGTAAAAGAGGCCACAAAAATTTAGGTAAGTAACCATTTATGCACATTTTTAGACTAGTAGCTATGTGATCACTAATCGGAATTCAGTGCTGTGTTACCTTAGTGCCACGGGGAGACACCTTCCCCATCCAGTGCAGTCTAAAGCAGCTGGACAAGAAGTAACTTGTGCACTAGACAGCACCAAAACATGTTTCATTGGCAGTAGGGAAATGTGCTGGAGAGTTAGTGTGGCCAGACATCTTCCTTCTCAGAACTTCAAATGTCGGATGCTAACCTGCAGCCTTTTCACAAAGCTATCCTGAAAGTCAGAGTCTGAACTTCAGTATGTGAGCAGAGGGGACTCACAAAGCCTGGTACAGGGGCGTGCAGGAGCTGGTTTTTATCTCTGGTCTATCAGTGCTTGTTAGGTGACTACAGATAAATCATTTTTCTGTCTCTTGCATATTCAGCACCTGAAATAGTTCTCCCGATTTCCTCTGTAAACTTCTCAGAATTAACAAACTGCAGTATTTCATTCATCCAATGAGCCTTTGAGTTCAGGAGGAACTGGATGTGTGTATTGCCAAAGCGTTACTTTTTCTTGCAATGGCTTTTAACACAGTGACACGAAATCCCTAAGGCACTCCTATCTCCTACTGTGTCTCTTTGGCTTTGACTGACCATTGCCTTTTCTCCTTTTTTTCCCTCCCCCCTTATTTTTTTTTAAAGCGTCACTTAGCACCTGAAGTTTTCCAAGAAATATTTGGCATGACGATACAGGAGTTTGACAAGTTACCTCTCTGGAGACGCAACGACATGAAGAAAAAAGCAAAACTCTTTTAATCTCCCTTTAAACAAACCAACAAAAAATGATGCGTAGGATATTGTGTCATACACTCCAAACTATTTGGAAGCAACTGCTTATCCACCAAAAAGGGAAAACCGCATAGTGGCACCTCTGTACACAGCAATTGAACAAGGTGAACGTTTGCTCTCCTGGAACACAGGGAGAATATATCTGGGATCAGAAACAACAATGATGATAGTTTTCAAAGGTGTCGACCTGTTACATGATATTATACAGGATAGGAAACTGCTCTGTTCTTCTCCCTCAATTATATTCCCTTTACTTCTCTCCACAACATGATGGACTTTATTGCTAGAGCCAGGAAGTGCCCTTAGGTTGCCTTGTAGACTAAAGTAGTTGTAATCACTCCAAGAACTGGAAAAGAATATATATATATATAAAAATATATATATATGTATGTGTGTTCGTGTGTGGGCGCACATGTATTTATATCTATCCATCTATGTATGTGTGTGTGTATGTGTATCTATGTGTATATATATGGAGAGGAAGGTAGATAGATGCTCAGTAGTGAAGGAGAAGCCCTTTTTATTGTATTCACACAATCACATTAAGTCTTTCACACAACTGTTTCTTATTTGGCACTCTTTTGAAATGGGATCTGTGTGTGAATGAATCCACAAAAGTGGGTGCTCTGCTCACTTTCAGTACATACCAGTTGAATTTCTGGAAAATGGGCTCCTTGTACTTGTATATATTTGCTAGGATGTAGGAAGTGAATTGCTGTGTCTGTTGTCAGTCTTCCCTCTTGCACACTTTCTGCTTGAATTAATAGTGATGGAGCTTAACCAGTCATTTAAGATCACTTAAGTAATGGGAATGATGGAGAAGAGTCAGTTTTCTTGTAATTCAGTCCAGGAGATGGGTGGATGGGTGTTGGAGTGACAGAGTGAGAAAATGCTTTTTTAAGTGTGCCCTGGTTCGCACCCAGAGATTTTGGGAGAGACTCCCTGCTAGTAATTCCTAGCGCAGCTCATCAGGCTGCGGTGGAGTTGTAGGATTTTATGTCAGCAGGGAAGATGCTTCTCTGCAAACTAACACTCAAATTCATCCCTCTGTGGGAGGAATGTTTATGAATTAAAAGGTACCATCAAGGTGCCATGCTTTGCCAATAGAGGCTTTTTGATTAAATCGCAGTTGCTGTTGTCAATATGGCACAGTGCATGGGGCCAAGCACTCTTTTTAGTTAATGTAGTTTTTCACTTGTGCTTGGAAAAGAGGGCATGGAGATTTTTTTTTCCCTCTCTTGAAGCTTCAAAGCTCCAGCCTTGGTTATTTTTATTTCCCTTTGTGCCTGACTTGGTTTGTGAAGACAGAGTAATCATGCAAGACAGTTTCTGAGCTGCATTGATCTCCTTACTGCTTTCGGTCTTCTTCCAATATGCTGCAGCTTAAAAAACTGCCTGTATATACCTTAACTGCTTCTGGGCAAGTCCTATACAGAGGAGGACATGAGCACCAAAGTAACTGAATGAATGCATTGTGGCTGCAAGGTGAGCTTTTTCTCCTCCTTGGTGCTTAACTGCCAATGCATAACTGCACTAACGAGCCCATCTCCTGATACGGGAGAGGGTCATTTCGGTTCTGTGTCTGTCAAAGAATATCAAGGTTTCATTTTTAATGCAGAAACTTTTGGCACTGGAGACATCAGAACCTTTGTATTTTCTGTTATATGAGACATTGGTGTTAAAACCTGGAAGTCGGGAAGGAGAAACGGTCCCATGTAGTTGTGAGATTCAGTATCACTGTGTTGAGTTCTTTGTATCACCAAATGGCATTTCACCATCAAATGTGCAGGACAGCCCAAATCCTGCTGCTTCTTTGCTGGTTTAGGAAGTCCTGTTGCAACAGATCACTGTGGTTTCTTTGATAAAATCTGAGAAGAAGATGCAGTGTGTGGGAAATAGATAGAAGGGGTCAGCACCTGTTCCATGTCCCTACAGCTAAGGGAACAGTGAGTCTATGGGACAAGTGGGAGAATGTGCTACCATGCAGGTCTGGCATCACGTTCCTCACTGAGCAGAAGTCCTCAGTGAACACTGTGACAGATGCAATTGTGAGTAAGCTTTCTGGACTACCGAGAGTGCAGCAAGGATCATTTGACATGTGTTACTTCATTTTTCAGAACAACAATCTGAAAGGGGTGTTGAGAAACACTGAGAAGTAAAAGGGAATGGGTTTCACCCTCGCAGTTCGAGATACGTTTTTAAGTGACTGCTGAAACCAAATCCATACAATGAAAGAACAGCCATGTTTTAAAGTCACAGGCTTTGGGAATGCTGGAATCTCAGAAATTCAGGGCTTGTCGCTTCCCAGGTGTGGCTTAGCTTTTATGAATTAAAATCCTCGGAGTTTTGTCAGCCTACATCGTAGAGAAGAAACTGTGCTGCTGCCTCTCAAACATAGTAGGCATTATGGGTCTTTTAGCCCAAGCCATCTCAACAATAAACCTTTTTGATCTGATGACTTGCGCTCTCAAGGATATGAGGTGCCAGTCTGTGTTTTTCTGCCCCCATCTTGAGATTACTACTGAACTTCTCACAGCGTACATGAATACACAACGCAGTCATTTCAAAGATGACTCAGCCAGGTTGTTTTCTCTCCTTTCCCTCCTCTCTCTCTCAAAAAAAAAAAAAAAAAGAAAAAAAAAGTTTTGAAAAGAAAGAGAACCCAGCGTCTTGTGAAGAATGACAGGGTAATTTGTATCTGCCTCATCAACTGAGAACTTAAAGCTGCAATTGCAGAATTGTAGCTTGGGAAGGAATGACAAGAAGCCAGCTTAGATGCCGCAGAAGCAAGTAATCGCTAACTATGTTTTTGGGCCACTGCTGGTTCTTCACGTCTCGCAGGTGTGGAGCTTAGTCAGTCCACAGCCCTCTGCACTAGACTTAATACTGCTTTATTTCCAATTGAAAACATGAAGGGTTTTCTGAGCTTTAATTTCATACCTGTAGTTAATTCCCCTTAACTATCCCAACCATCTCCATGTAGACACACCCCAAGAGATTGCATCTCCATAAAAACCACGCTGTAGCCAGACACAAGGCGGGTGGGTAGGTGTTTTCTGCAGTAGGCTGCTAGAGATTGCCACTGCAACCTTTTCTGTTCTTTCATCTGGTCTTCTCACCTAACAAAAACAGAAACGTAGCCCCAGGGAGAATTTTCTTTGTAAGCAATGAGTCACTTCCTAGTATCAACTGAGTAGTGTTTTCTTGGGTCGTGCTTTGTAATCCCTTTTCAATATTCCCTTGAGTCATGTCAGGGGCTGACTAGATGACCCTTAAACGTCTCTTCCAACCCAAACTATTCTATGATTTTATGTATATGCCTTAAATACATGCTTAAGTTCTTCTATCTCCAGCAAAGTGTTTGAGCTTCTGATGAAATGCCATCAAACTCAGTGCTGTCAAAGAAACTGTCATTGCCAAGAGGACTGAAAACTGAATACTTTTGTCTTGGTTTTTTTTCCCCCATTTCTGCTTTAGAAATTATGTAAGAGCAAAGACCTGTCAAAACATTTATTTGGGACGGCATCACAAAATAACCACACACATGAGAGTCAGGTGATGTATACATGCAGATTCTCTATCACAGGTGCCCATGTAGCACACACACTCCCCATTTGGAGTTGAGTTACTATGTGAGTAGTTAATGTGGAATTTCCAAATAGTGCATAGTCTTGAAAAGACAGTGGTCATTAAGTTGTGAAGGTTGTCCTTTGCATATGTGCTTTTATCTGTGGGGCTTGTAGATATACGGTTGGACTCGATGATCCGGTGGGTCTCTTCCAACCTGGTTATTCTGTGATTCTGTGATATCTGGTTCAGTGATACAGCAAGTGTGCGAAGGACAGGGCCAGTTTCCCACATCGTGGAAGTGCCAGGGTGGCCAACGGGTAATATTATTTAGAAGGCTTCCTCAGACATGTGAACACTTGCAACACCCATCGCTGGCAGTGCTTAGATGGAAGGGTAATTCCCTGTGCAGTAGTCTTCACATTAATGGGGAATCCAGAGGTCTCACTTACTTGGTTCTGTGCCCTTTCCAGATACTGGTCTGATAATTTCCATATGAACAAGTAGAGAACTGTTCTGTGCTATAGTAGGAACAGCTGGCCATGCCCTCTATATCCGTGCCTTAACTCAGTGTAAGCTCCAGCGTACTGTGAGTCAGAAGTTGAAATAAATATGTTGTTTGCCATCTCAAGATAGCAGAATTAAGAAATTGAAGAGCAGATTTGGAAATCTACTCGGTAGATTTGGAAAACTGTCCGCTCAATGAAACAATGTGATCCATTATGGCTTCGGATTAGGAAACTGAATGTAGCATCTCAGCTCTTCCAGTGGCCGGTCCCTAACCTGAACTTTCTATAGAACTTGAAGGGTAAGTCCTTGTGAAGTTTGCTTATAGAATTTCATTATTTTTTTTTTAATTGTTCATTGTCATCTCATGCTGGCGTCATTTATGACAGGTTTTGGTGGCATAGAATCATAGAATGGTTTGGGTTGGAAGGAACCTTAAAGATCATCCAGTTCCAAGCCCCTTGCCATGCACAGGGACACCTCCCATTGGATCAGGTTGATCAAAGCTCCATCCAACCTGGCTTTGAACACCTCCAGGGATGGGGCATCAACGACTTCTCTGGGCAACCTATGCCAGTGCCTAACCATCTGCACAGGAAGACACTTCCTTGTATCTAATCTTAATCTACCCTTTTTCAGTTGAAAGCCATTAGCCCTGTCCTATCACTACATGCCCTTGTAAAAAGTCCCTCTTCAGCTTTCTTGTAGGCCCCCTTTAAGTACTGGAAGGCTGCTTTAAGGTCTCTCAGGAGTCAGGCTGAGCAAAATCCAGGTAAATGACGCCGGTCATTCTTCCTTTAACCACCGATGATGTAACCGCGTTGTAGAAAGCCACCAAATTTGTCAGGCAAGATTTGCCCTTAGTGAATGCATGTTGGCTGTCACCAATCACTTCCTTATTTCCCATGTGCCTTAGCAGAGTATCCAGGAGGATCTGCTCCATGATCTTTCCAGGCACAGAGGGTGAGACTGACTGGCCTGTAGTTCCCTGGGTCTTCTTTTTTCCCCTTTTCAAAAGTGGGAGTTATGTTTTCCCTTTTCCAGTCAGTGGGAATTTCGCCAAACTGCCACGACTTCTCCAATATGATGGATAGTGGCTTAGCAACTTGGAAACTCAGCATCTCAGAAACATGCTTGTTTTCAGTTTGGTTAGTAGCCTTTCGTTAAATATGGTTTGTGATGCAGTGTGCTGTGAAAGGTTAAACTAGGAAAACAGTAAGTTTCTTAATATCTGTTTGTGAAACAAGATAGCTCTGTGGCTCCAGTGGTGTTTTACTTCTGTCAAGACAGATGTCATCTCTCCTTACCAAGTCCTGCAGTCCTAAGCTGTGGGCCTAGCACTGAAGTGCTTGCTACCCTTTCTGTGTTGTGATTTGGAAATCCTTTCTCAGCCATACAGTTCAGATGTCCTGCTCATCAGGGGAGGTCATTAGGAGTCTCATCTGTAAACATTTGTTTTGTTGAAATTAGGCGCATTTTAAGTGAAGTCGTGCTTCTCCTGGTCAGGTAATACTGATGGGTGGAGAAGGATTAAGTTCTGAGAAGGAGAAGGGCTGATCTTGATTTCTCCAGGGTTTGCAGGGGTGGTGGTTAGCAGACTTAGAAGAAAAC
This sequence comes from Phaenicophaeus curvirostris, assembly GCF_032191515.1. Lineage (NCBI taxonomy): Eukaryota > Metazoa > Chordata > Aves > Cuculiformes > Cuculidae > Phaenicophaeus > Phaenicophaeus curvirostris. The sequence goes on along the minus strand of NC_091400.1, from coordinate 8,205,986 downwards.
GCAGGCATGAGCCTATGTACCTATTTCAAACTGGGGAAGTCAAGTTTAGAGCCCATAGGTTATGAATACCTACACTGAAATTAATGATGTGAAGATGTTATAAGTTACAGAAAAGTAAACACCCAGAACAGTAAAAGTATGTACATCCTCTAAACTCATTTTGGAATGACTTATCTTGGCTCGTCCTGACTTTGGAGGAGATCTTGGCATATTTGGGCCATAGCTTCATACAGGAGAATGAAAAGAAACCGACCTTTCTCCCACTCCATGATTCATTACTTTCCCTCAGCATGTGTTTGTGGAGGAGGATGCCCACATCCTGAAAGTTACCTGTGGCACTAAAAAGTACCAGTCAGTGATAATGATGCAATGAAACGTGTGCAGGGAACAAGAAAATCAACTCATCCATGCTGAAATGCCAGTCATCTTTCCATATCAGAGAGACACTTGGGGCTTGACTTCACAGCCCTCTTCCCCAGTCACTTAGCCTCAGGTCGTGGTCCAGTTCATGCTCTGTCAAACTTTTTGGCCCTGTCAGCACCCCTGCTAGAGTTCAGCATAGTCGTCAGGGTATGTTTTTACCCCATGGCTGTATAATGAGAAACTAAAGAGAGCAACTGAGCACTGTGAAAGTACAATACGCCCTTCTCTTTTCATGTAGAAACACCGTTATTGCTTCGGGTTGCAGGACTGCTCTGGCTGATGAGTTTTGCCTTCTGATTCCTCCCACACACCTTTTTATGTGCTTAATGAAATAAGAAACAAAAAAAAAGTCTCATAATGCAAAGCTGCAGAATTTTTAGTCAGACAGCTCTGCTGGCAGGAGCTATGCGATGCCCACATTTGGCAGGGTAGAGAATAAGAATTATTAATTTTAATGTAAGCCTCAGTGCAGGAAGTGGGGATGTAATTGGCCATTAATGTTGTTTGCCTGTATGCAAAATAAGTTAATCGTTGCCCAAAGGGTTTCTAACAGGGAAATAGATTTCTGCTAATGATTTGCTAAAAAAATGCTTGTCCGTGTGAAGGAGTGATACTTGCACGTGCACTGCGGTCGTTCTTCTGAGGTAAAAAGAGATGACCAAAGGCAAACAGTAACTGGTTTTGTAAGGGTCACCACGGTTAATACAAGCATTGCTCCCAGGACTTGCAAAGCTGAGGCCCACAGGTTCTTGCTCGTAGGCGTTAGGAAACAAAGCATTTCAAGCAGCAGAAGCAGCTATGGGAATTCCAGCGGTGCCTTACCAGGCTGAGTCTTTAGCTCCCTTAGGCGCCTTGACAAGTCCCACTGGACACTTGCCTGGGCTTTTGTCACGGAACACCTTTCAGAAAGCACTTCCTCTCCCCCAGATGCAAACCCACTGAAATCAGTGGAGCTTCTCACTAACATCCGTGTGCTTTGGAGCAGGCTCTTTCTCAGCTGTCTAGACCAGGAAGGTCTCTGCCCGCTGTGTATGCTCACAGCAGCGAGCTCTGTATGTTGTTATGGGATCAGACCTATCCAAGCAGTGCGGCTTGGTTGTTGCTGACAACTCTTCCTGTAAGGGGGCCTTACAGCTGGGGACTTTTTTTAAGCTTTGGAAACTGAAACTAACTTTTCAAAGGTCTATTTTCCTTTAAATCAGTAGATTCTGGCAATAGATGTTTTTATTGTTTTTTCTTTCGTCCTCCCCCCATACAAACCAGGGTTTTGGGAGGTGTCCCTGTGTTATCCATTCATCTGTGAGACAGCTCTCTTTCTGAGTCTCTGTAAAAGTGAATTGATGTCTTGTCTGTACAGTAAGTCTGCTTGTATGCATAATGAAAAGTTGAGCTGGGTTGCTGTTCTGTACAATTAGTGTTTCCACTGTCATACCGCAAACAGCACATATTGCACTCCTGTGCCACTGTAACCTGCATCACTGTTGTACTCAAGTCAATGAATAAAGTTTGGAGCTTTATTCTTAATTGCTGGATTCATGTTGCTTCATTTATTTTCTGTTTTTCATCTTGCAGAGTTGCATCAAAGCCCTCTTACAAAACAGCATGTGCTCTCACAAAGCAGAGAAGCTAAGATAAGACAGACCAGAGCGAGGCAGATGAACAGTTACACAGCTTCAGTGAAATTACCACAAGAGGTTTAAAAATGGACACAATGCTTCCCATAACTAAGTCACCAGAAACAGATACTCGTACAAACCACACAGGAGTGTTAGTATTTTGGGGTCAGTTTGTGGTTTAAAAGGACTTGAGAAATCAGCAAGGTTAACTCAGTCATGCTGTCACGTAGGTTTCAGTCTAAATTGTTTTCTTTCTCCTTGCAAGTTCAGCTATGATTTTAGTCCTCACCTTGAAAAGATATTTAGGTGTCCTAGTGTTTAAAGTGAGGTGTTCGCTTAACTACCTGGAGTTTTACCTGCCCAGCCTTGATCTGGATCTAGAAAGTAGGGAATTACGCCATTGAAGAAGATAGGACTACAAACCACCTATGAACGTGCTGAATGCCCAAGTCTCCAGCAGACCATAATGTGAGACGAATTAAACACACTGCACCTCAGAGGAACCTGTAGCGGTTCCTGTCCGTGCCTCAGAAGAAAGACATGTCAAGGGACTTCACTCATTATTATATGTAGCTATTCCCTTGAAAAGGTGACATACACAGCTCTCTAGATGACCAGCTGAACATCTTCACTGAATTAATTTGGGTCTCCTGCAGTCATTGGTACCTGGAGCAACCAGAGCTGGAGCCTCATTAGGATTGGCCTCTGGGCTTGTTTGTTAAAGGGGGGATAGAGGGTGGGGGCATTACCATTTGAAGTGAAGCCACTGGAGTTCAATCCTATAAGAACCTCAGAGGGGACAGGAAAGAATCCTGCTTGAGGCTGTTGACTGCAGCCAGGGGCAGGAGTGATGCAGCACATGTTCTGCACAGCATCCTTGAGCCTACAGAAAAGCCCTGCAGCATCAAGATCTGTGTCGTGCCCTGCAAGTAACATGCTCCCCATCTTCTCTTCCGCTCCTCAGTCCTCTGAGATTCATCCCTGCCCTTGCCCTACCCCAATACCATACACAGGCTCCCTCTCACAATGAAGGTAGAGGTTGCCCTGGGGTTTTGCTTCAAGGCACTATCTTGGGTATGTCTAAGGACTGGGTCTGGGGTGAGGTGAGGGCTCAGGTTTCTGCTTGGAGAGCAAGCCGTGGGGAATTCAATAGCACCATGAAGCTAACCTTTAGCAAAGTTCTTATCTGTTCCATTACTTTCCAGGACATGCCTAGATTTTTGTTGTGTTCTATTTGTGCTGGAACTTGAACAAGAGCAACTCTAATGTGGACAGATCCAGCACAGTGACCTGGTGACAGTTAGATGTTTCCTTTCTCTGGATGGATTACTCCAGAGGTTGCATTTTTGCTGTAGGTGGGACAAAATCAAAATGAGATTCATTTATTACAGCTGCTGGAAACCAGACTTGGTGAAGGGCAGAAACACCACTTCAGCAGAGTATTTATACAGAGGGATTTTGCTGTCTATATTCCTGCAGTGCCTAGCTGGAAGAGCCCTAATCCTGAGCTGGACAATTTGTACATACAGGGTGGAGATGACCCTTGCTTTGAACATTGAATGGGCTAATTTTCAACAGGCATGTAGGCCCATGGAATTCAGCGGATCGACACTGTCAGACCAGGTATGAATGAGGACATAATCACCCATTTTCTATCCCTTCCTTTTTAGAACCAGCACTGAGAAACTTAAGGTGTTTTAGGAAACCGTACCCTCTGGTGAGCAAACCTCAGCTGATGGGAAGCACGTGGTGCTGTGCAGGTGAGCCAGAGCCAGAGAAGAGTTAGGAAGACAAAAGGCTGTTTTAAAATGCAAGAGAAACATAGAGTCTAAGAAAGACCTTTCTTCAAAAAAGTTTTACACTGCTTATTTTGTCTTTCCCTGAACAACCAGACATCGGGGAGAAGTTTCCTCACTGCTCTGCACAGCAGGACCCCGTTCCCTGCTTCCAGCCTGCAGCCCCCAAGCTCTTACATGTTAGGTGCTCCCCAGGCATCTATCTCCTGATAGCTTCCCTGGGCATCTTCATGTGGTTAAGAGAGTAAGGAAGTCACATGCATAGAGTATCTGCTTAAAAACCCAGAAGCATAGGTCTATGATTTGGCCTTAGAAATTTTCTTGAAAGTTTCCCAACCACAGAAAAGAAAAAAAACCCCAAAGTTTCCTTTTGAATCAGTCTTACTCACTCATGGAAATCCACTGGGTGATTCTCAGCTCCTTCCCTGTATCGAGAGTCACCACGTAGTGACATGTCCTGCCAACACTTGACAGGACAAGGAGCGATGGTTTTAAACTAAGGGAGGGGAGATTTAGACTGGATATAAGGAAGACATTTTTCACAATGAGAGTGGTGAAACACCAGCACAAGTTGCCCAAGAAGGCAGTGGAGGCCCCGTCACTGGAAATGTTCAAGGTCAGGTTGGATGGGGCTCTGAGCAACCTAATTGAGTTAAAGATGTCCCTGCTTTTGAAAAGGGGTTGGACTGGATGACCTGTAAAAGTCTATTCCAATCTGAAGCATTTGGTGATTCTATGATTCTATGAACTCCAGCTCTGGAGGTCCTAAGCAGCAATCCCCAGCTGGGGATCTTTGACCCAGCTGTTGCTCCATTACAGCCTTCCCCAGCCTAGAGCAGTTGGGAATTTCATCACCATGAATGCTCTCCTGTGTGTAGAACAAGCTCACAAGGATCCATTGCAGTCATCAGCTCTGCAGTGTGACAGTACCAGCCAGCTTAAGTGCATTTTTAATTTCCCTCCAGCTAAATACATAAGCCCAGTGAAGTCTAAGTCCAGGATTTCTTTTTTTTTTTTTTTAATTGTTAGACCATTTTTCCCTGCTCCCCTCCTCCCCACAAATAATGTGAGGTTTATGACCCCTGAGTAATGACCGTGGAATGCACTGCATCCTACAGCCATAGTGAGGCATCTGGCAATGGGAATCTTCACAGCATGTCAAAAATACACAGATAATACCACTGTAAATAGCCCAGATCAAAACAAGTCAAATGTCAATGCTAATTTGTTGTCAAGTATAGAGCCCGAGACCTCTTCCTCCTACACAAAGAGAAACCCAGTTCCCAAGTGCGAGTTGTTCTACTGTCCAAAGAAACTTGTTCCCCACCAAAAATCTCCCCAGACTCTGAATGAACAAGAGTGAGTCTTTCCCCCCCTCGTTGTTTTATTTTCCTGTAGCTTTTGTGCCTGTCTGAGGCTGGGAAATGAAACTGCAGTTCTGCCTGCCATTTTTCTATTGTAAATAAGGGCTCTTGGGAGAGATATTTGCTGTTTTCTATGGCTCAGTCAGAGGGCTCAAGAGAAAAAAGTTGTTCCAGGAGTTCCCATTACAAAGCATTTTTTCACATAGGCTCACTTGTATTTTTTTAAGGATTGGGAGATTAAAGTGCCGGCAGCACTGGAACAGGAAGTTTGCTGTATGTCCAAAGGTCAGGTGGGTCTCAGACAGCCTCTGCTTCCAGCTCTCTTTTATATACACACTGGAGATTAAAAAGTACATCCCAGACTGGATGGAGTGATGGGGGCCCAAGGGTTCAGGGAAGAAACAGGGGGAGGCAGGAAAACAGCACAGAATTCTCTCCTCAGGCTGTGATTTCATAAGACAAAGCACTGGGCGGCTGTTCAGCAAGCTTAAGGTATTCCCACGCCCCCGCAGCTTTTTCCTGCCATCAGATATGTCAGCATGACTGCTTGTGGGGTCGCTCTCAGTGACATTTGGGAACTGATCCTGCTTTAAAAACCATTTTTTAACTTTTTATTTCATTGCATAGAGTTGGAGTTTTTTTTCCTTTTTTTACATTGAGTCAGTTCCCTGCTGTGATTTGAGCACTGGGCTCACAAAGCAGTTGTGCTGGTTGAAAAACGAGGTGGGCACAAGTTGATAACAGGATTTGAAGAAAGTGTTACAGCAGAACTTGTTAAACTGCTGGGGATATTGCACACTTTGTGTCATGAATTATAGAATAATAGAGTGGTTTGGGTCAGAAGGGACCTTAAGCATCACCCAGTTCCGACCCTGTGCCATGGTCAGAGACATCTCCCACTGGATCGGGTTGATCAAAGCCCCATCTAGCCTGACCTTGAGCACCTTTAGGAATGGGACATCCATGACTTGTCTGGGCAACCTGGGCCAGTGCCTCCCCACCCTATCAGGAGAACATTTCATCCTCATATCTAATCTAAATCACAGGCTCGAGTCCATGGCAGAGAGGGCAGGTGGTGGGCCTCCCTTAATTCCTTTAATCCCAGCAGCACCATCACACCTTCTATTACTAAATAGCCAATTAAGAAGGGAGGAATTGTCTCCAAGACCTTTGATGTTCACACTACGGGAGTTAGAAGTTTTTTTAAAGTCAGGAGTGTTACAGCTGTCACCCCAGAATGAAAGAGGGAAGCAAGGAGGTGGACTAAAGCCCGTATTCAACTTGCATCCTCTGAAGGAGATGGCCAGTCTCCTGGGTAAGCAAGCCAAGTGCAGACTGGCCCTGCTTGGAAGGCTTGTTATTCTGTGTTCCAGCTGTTCCAGTCACTCCAGGACCATGCTCCAGTGCAATGGGATGAAATACCAGTGTCTTTTTTCCCCTTTAGTTGTTCCTCATTGTCTTGTGGGTGGACAGCAAGTCAGAAGACATAAGTTCAATTATTTCAGCTTTCTGAACTTGGGCAAGTCACTGAAATTGTCTACGCTTCAGGTTTCCCTCATGCCCTTTCTGGTCTGTTTTTGCCAGAGACAGCCAAGATGTGTCCCACAGATCAATCCTGTCAGCAGGTTAAGCCTCGCTAAGGCTTTTGATTGAACAGTGCATCAACACATGTGACTCGAAGATTTTGCCTGCTTCTGCCGCTTGCCTTGATAAGCTCTGGTTAATCGGAGACATAGCAGGCAGTGTCTGTGGGCCAGAGGGCTAAGGCTCATGTTGGATAGGCAACTGGAAAGAGCTCTGAGGATTTTACATTGTCCTTGTGCTACTGTCTCTGCAAGTGGCTTTGCTAAGCTAGAGAGTCTCCATCCCCTGTCAGGCCTGGGGAGTGACACGCTGAAGGCTGTTGGGGTGGAGGGAGAACAAGTTGAGCTCCTACAGCTTTATGCTCTGTGCTAGGCTAGTGTCAGGGCAGGAGATGGGATAGAGCCTCTGCTAGGCATGCTTGCCTTGGTGGGTATTATAATGTCTTTGCTAAACTGTGGCAATATTGTTTGGATGTAAGTCTGGAAAAAACGATCGCTACTTCTCTAAGCCCTTCTTAGTGAAATTCCCAGTCTTCATAGTTGGCAAGAGTAAACGGCTGGATATAAATTAATAATGCGCCCCTGGGCAGCCCAGTGAAGACACATCAAAAGGCAAGGCAGGCCTGGCAGGAGCAAACTGACTTGGAGGCTGATTCTACTGCTGGAGGTCTGGACACTTGGGAGTAGATCCATTATCTATTTCTCACTACTTGGACTATCCCAGCCCCTAAAACACCAGGTACTGGAGAGAACAGTTGATACCAGAACCAACTCTCTCTTCAGGACTAGCTCAGTAAGGCTGCCAGAGGGAAATAGTATTTCCCTCTTAGCTGACTCTTCAGGAATTACGCTAGATAACTGCACAGAAAACAGAATACAGCTGAGTCCATTCAAGCAATTCATTGACAAATGGTTTGAGGTCTTTATGTGAACCTAAGTGTTTGCTGTGAAACAGGAGACCAGCTAATAATTGAATCAGGTTTTACAATGAATGAACTGCTGCTGAGAAATGCCTACTTTACAGCCTTGATACTATGCTGGATGTCAAATGACTGCCAGGAACAAACTCTGTGGTATCTCAGTTAGCTCTTACCCTAATTATCGTTTACAGAGGAGTCCCAGCTAGATGAATGAGGACTGCAATATAAAGGACTTAAGTGAGATTTATTGATGTAACTACATGAATAATTCCCCTTGCAATGATGCATTTAAGAGCACAGAGGAGGAGGAAAGCCAGCATTTGATGTTTTGAATCATCTAAAAGTGTGTGATTTATTTTCATGTTTTGGCTTTTGCTATTCCCTCTTCCAAAAAAAGAAAAGGTTCAATCCTCTTACCGGCCAGGTTAGTGAAACAATAGTAGGTAATTAAAAATAAACTTCTACCAGGGCCAGTAAATATTGAATCAACTACCTGATCTGCCATGGTGCTCTGGAAGCCCCAAGCACACCACTTCAGAGGTCCAATGTTGCTCTGAACTCTTGGCACTCGAAGTTTGATTTTCCATAACTAACTAATTGTTCAGCTTCCTGAAAAGTATGTTGGTGCTCTTTCTTCCAGCAGATGACCCCCTGGAGAACTTTCCTGTGTTCTAGCAGCTCGAGTGACAATGGAGTTACCACAGGGGCAAGCAGAGCAGCCATCTCTTTGGGGGAAAGGAAAACTGACCTTGTGAGGAAAAAAGTTAGTAGGTTTTAGTTGTATCAGCAAGACCATCAACTTCGACATGCAGCCAGCACGTTGTGAGTGCTGACATAAGGGAAGGGACAAGGGATGGCATTACCATTAAGGGACAACATGTTTTTAAATAACTCAAAAACACCTCTAGCGGTGCAAGTCCATAGACACATAAGCTGAAGACACAGCTGCTGCTGTCCTGCCAGGCAGCCCTGGCCCTTCTTGGTCCTGCTGAGGGCCAGGGAGGCCTGAGGAGGCAGTGATGGAAGAGTGAGCCACTGCAACTGTGGGCACAGGGAGAGCTCTGCCCCGTAGCCCTTTCCCACAGTGACCACACGACTTAGCCACCTGGGTCTTCGAAGGAACTTGTAAACCGTTCATTGAAGACTGGAGTCAAGAATGAGCCTTTGGGAAAACATCTCGCCAGAAGCAACCTTGCCCAAGTAAGGGCTAATGCTGCCTGAAGGATCCCTCTCTGTTGCTGCTGCCTGAAGGATCCCTCTCTGTTGCTGCTGCCCCGATTCAGGTCTTGCCTCTGGAATCACCTCCGTTGAGGGGGTACATTCCTGTGACTTGCTTTTCTCCATGAAGCCTACTCCTCTTATCTTGTCTTTCTTTCCTCAATCAGATTATTGCATATGGACAAACACGTCCATTACCCTGCTTTATCTTTGCCTAGCAGACTCCTAGCAGCTTTGTTTGCTCCCACAGGTTTGGCCTTGCCCCACTGCAGTTCCATCAAAGCAGAATTAACCCCTGTCCAGGTCCCAAGATTCAACTTAGCCTTCTCCTCATGAGGACACCCAGGTGAGTCCACCGAAAATTAACTAAACTGAATTTACTAATCAACCCCACTTCTGGACGTTTTCAGTCTGAATTAAGATGTCTGTAGTCCGATTATCTCACTGTGGAATGGAGCAAACTTTAAGAAATGAAAGACATTTAAAATCTGAAGGTTTGGTAAGATCTTCTGCAGGTCTCATGGGAGATACTAAAGCCACTACTGCTTCTCAGCTCACCACCACTCCTCTGCCACAAGTCGCTGTCATAAGCCGCAGCTCTGAAGCAACTGAAAGTATGAGCACTTCATGCAAACACAGACAGTTCTTTTCGTGCAACCTTCCTTGGTGTCTGAACTGCAGTAGCTTTGTGGTAAGAACTAAGTGCTACAACAACAGTAATATTTGCCGAGTGGTCAGGGTGAAGCAAGGAGGGGTCAGAACCTGCACTGTGCAAGGTTCCTGGACAAGGTGTCTTGATATAATTTCAGTACTGACAATTACCCATGAGCAGAAACCTCTTCCTGTAGCAGGAACCCATACGTACGCTTACTGTGAGGAGTAAGTGCGGTCCAAGATGGACCTTACGCACTTGTATGGTCACCTCCCAGCCCACGCTGTCTGTTGTGGCTGCACCTCTGTGCTCCCTGGGGATGGGCAGACGATTGCTTGGATATGCAGGGGCCTCAGGCACTGCAGGACACTCTTTGCTCCTGCCACTTGCGCATGAGATGATGTTGCCTAACTTAGCCAGTGACAACTCTTAACCAGTGACAACCCTAGTGGCCTGTGCCCCTGGATGACCCTTCCAGTTGCTCCTCCCCCCCAAAAAAATATTTCTGGGCACCTGGCTTGCAGTGTGAAACAGCCTTTGTGTGACATTTTGTCAGCTACAAATAATTGAAAAAGGCCTGCATAAAGTCCCAATTGTGTCACAGAACAGGCTCTTCAGTCATCCATCTTCCTATTAAACTTGTGAATTTCAGCTACTCAGCCCTGTTGGAGTTATTTTCCCCTTCCCCTCCTTCTTCTTTTAAGCTTCTATTTATATTCTCTCAGTTGTCTCTGCCAGAAGATCTCATGTGGATACATTAGGCCCTTTCAAAGGGAAAGTTGGATTACAGCGATTTTTCTCCCCGTAGGACACAACAGCTTCATCATTCATAACAGAGCAATACACTATAACTTCATTATAGATGGCATGAAGCTGGCCTATTTAAACAGAATACTTAATGATAGTTGGGCAGGCAGAAGAAATTCAGCCTCACTGGTCTACGTGGGAAAAGGGAAACTGTGTTTTTTGGTATTTACTTAGGCAGATTTCTTGACTCTTAATTACATCTATTTCTACAGGGAAAAAAATGTGGAAAACTGGACTGACATGGGCGAGGTCTGTTACCTGGTTACTTCCTAGTCACTTCCACTTTGGCAGGTAGTTTGACATGAGCGAACATCTAATATTAATAGCAGACATGGGAGCTGGGGAGAAAACTTGGGCTCCTCTGTAGAGCTCAGCCTCCACTGAAACAAATTGCAGTTTATTAGTGCTGTCCTGCATGCACCACAGGTTCTCATTCTTTTCCCTTTCCCACTTCAGCAGCGCTGACCTCAGAAGTGTGCTCTGCTTATTGACTTTGGCCAAGCAGAAGTGGTTTAGGCCTCAAGAAAAATTTGCAGGCTGAAAAAAAACCCCTCCTTTTTTTGGGAAAATGCCAGAATAAATAGCCTTCTGTGAGCTCAGAGTTGACATCAGACCACAGTTTGTGGTGCTGATGGGGAAGGCTAAAAAAAATCCCAGTGAAAATGTAGGAAGACGTAAAAATTAATGTTTTCCCATGTTTTGATAAAACTAGTTTTTCCTCTTGCCTGGGTAAGTTTTAGTGGTGCTGAAAGGTGCCAAGAGTTCAGTCTGTTAAGGCGAGTCCTATATTGACAGCTTGATACTCCACACAGGGAGGAGGTTTGTACCAACTTGGGAAAGATTTTGGTTGATACCGATTTACTGGTAAAATCTGTAAGTGTGGACATAGTTTCTAATATTTTTTCAGCCAAAAGCCATGATTTCCTATCCAATCCCCACAAAAACCAGGACCATGGCTAGTTATTTATGAGGAACTCTCAAGAAGATGATAGTCACATCCTGAGGTGCCTGCAAGTGTTACCTGCTGAAACACTGTGTTTTGCTACCCAATGAGATCTGAGCATCCCCATGTGGAGTTTGGAGGGAGGGGAACAAAGGTTCCTTTTAACTTCTTTAACTGGTATTGAACACTGTCAAAGGAAAGCTGAGGGGCTTCTCTAGAGTGGGGAGTCTGAAGTGGAAAAGAAGTATAAGGAAGAAATGTCTCCAGCAGGAATAAATGTCCTGGCTGTTGAGCTCACTGTCTAGTCAGCATGTCTCATACTTTGGCCAGCAGAAGGTTCTCGATCTGTCGGGGAAAAGAAAACTAAATACAGGAGCTCCCTGAATTTGGTCTAGAAGCAGTTTGGACTCAAAAACTGAAAAGGAAATGTCAAAAGAATGGGAAGCCAAGAGAAGCTCATCAAAAAGACATCTGGTCCTGCCGTCCTTAATGGGAAATCCCCCCTCCCTCCAGCCACCCTCTTCCCAGCCATGCTCTTTTGAAACAGTTAATGTCAGAAAGAAGCCAAACCATTGCTGGAATGCATCAGCGATGAAGCTTTTATAAAGCTGAACAGCTAAACAGCTCTGGATTTGTTTGCGTTAGGGCTGATTGTCTTGTCTTTCATTGGGAAGTTGGACATGGCTGGACAAAAGTCAGTGGAGCAACACTAGTGCAAAGCCACTTTCAGCTGGGAGAGAATTTGGTCATCTCCTGTATGGTCACAATCATGAAGCACTTCACAGGGAAGCAAGAAGACCTCAAAATCAACACCCACACTCAGGATGCCTGCAAACCTTGTAAGGTGAAAGATTCGTGTGCTGTTCTCCAACAGAGTATTCGCTCCTCTTCCACCGAGCAGCTTTAATTGCAACAGCTATGCTATCCCAGACAGTGGCCCATCTGCCTCTCTGTTTTTTTCTGGCCCTTTCTCCACTGACTGAGCCCTGGCAGGCTCCATGTGCCTTCCTGGAACCAAGGAACAAGTGTGGTCTGCTGTAAAGCACCCATAAAGGTTATTTCTGAGGAAAGATGTTTCATTGGTGCTCATGCTCCTGAGTTGGTAGCCTAGGATCCTTAACACATTTCCATAGTAAGCCACGTGGCAATGTCATTTATCACAGCTCCTCTCACAAAACTGTTCCCAAGGTGGCTCAGGATTTCAGCACAGGATGTAGAGTCTTTGAACACATGAATCAGGACAGTTAGCAGACTCCACCTATTTAGACCTCCCTGGTGACTAAATGGAAGCCTCAGTTCCATTTCCCAACACCAACTGTCCCCTTCACCCCTCAAGTCAGAAATTCCACAAGACAGGCAGGATTCAGCAGATCAGGAGTAAAAGACCTTGGCGCGAGCTCCATAAACATCCTGAACTCTTGAAAGGGTCTGCTCATTGTTTCTCACTAGAGGGATGATCAGGAAAGACTTTCACGAAGACAGCTGAGCTTGTGACTGATGAGTCTCAGCTGTATGGTCCCACCTGCTCCTGAGGATGTGTTCACATGGTCTCTGACCCTCTAGCTACAGGTGCTTTCCAAGGGAAAGAAAAGCCCTGTGAAACAACAGATACCCTTCACTGTGGAGGAAATTTCTACCTTTTGTTCTGCCAGATGGAATATTTTCCCTGAAGAAGAGCAGAAGATGTTGGGATGGACAATATCTGGGAGAAAACAGGCTGAGGAGGAGCTCTGCATAGTCCAAGTCAGGTGTGATTCTTCATGAATTAAGAAGTCTCCATTGAGCATAACTTCCCTGAAGCTGGTGGAGGGCACCTGCACACAACCTCTCATGGTTTCACAATGGAGAGGTCAATAACTATCACCAGACTTTGACTCCTGTTTAAACTGGGGAAAGAGCAAGTTAAATGCAGCCAAAGAGAAGAAAGTCACAGCAAAGATTTAGACAAATATTAGTCATTAAAGACTTTGCTGGTGCCAAAAGATAAGTGTAACAGCAATAATATTAGTGAGGCAATGTTCACCTGCTTGGGGTCAATATTTGGGGAAAAAAAATTTAGCATTATCTGTGGATAAAAGAGAGGATCGGGATCATCCTTCTGCACAAGGTATTTAGCAAATCATAATAGTTTATAGAGTTTGTTTAGGCTTCTAAATTTATACTTCATTCCTTCACTGTTTCACAGGAAGCACAAGTACGAAAATGACAGGATGTAAGGGCAGAGAAGCAGAGTCACATCAACTGGAAGCCACGGCATGGTACTTGAGACCTTTAGCCAAGGTGATAATCTCACTAGCAGTCAGGCTGTCTATTAATGCAGTATGAATATACATGGCAGAAACATTAAAACATGATCTATAGTACGATCCTCCGCTCTGAAGGACAGGATGTCAGCCACTTAAAAAAAATCTCCAACAGCTCGGCCCTCAAGGCTTGTCACACCTGAGTCATCGCTAATCATCACTACTATTAAGCAGGAAAAAAAGCAAGGAAGACATGTGTACACAGGTAGATGGCTGTTATTTTATTGGCTCCAAGAAGCTCTACCAGGAAAACCAGTATGCAAGTATTTGCTGTAGCTGAGCTTGGTGGCAGACATCTAGACTGCAGCACAAACATTGAAAATGTTAATTCCTTGTACCAAGTGGGGTCTGAGTGTTTTCCAGTTTTATTAAACACCAGAACACAACAGCTTGGTCGAAAAAGAGCTTCCCAAAGTATTTCAGGTACTTCCTACTGCAAGAAGAAGGGGACAAACAGGAAGAACTTGTACTCCTCTGCCATTGGTATTCACCTCATTTCCACTTGCCCAGCAATTGCCATGGGGCTGGCCAGGAGTCCTGGGATTCCAGAGCATCCTTATCATGGCCAGGAGGGGAAGGAAGGGACAAGCAGGGGATGTAAAGGCTCTGGGGCCTCGAGGTGGGAATCTTGGCTATCTGATGTCTTGATCTTTCAAATAATCTTTAATTAGTTTGTTTAACTTGCATTATCCTTAATTAGCCTTGCTGAGTTCAGAATGACTACTCATCTGCTTCGAGACACAGGCACACTTCAAAAGTTCACAAGATAAGTGCCTACCTTGCTAGAATTAGAAAGCTAGAGCCAAGAAGTAGCTGGAAAGGGCTCCGAGAGAATTATTCCTACATGACAGATATATTTATTTCATCTGTTTTTTTCTCCAGTTTTCAAAGACTGCTATCTTCTTGCTGGATCTGACAGTTCAGGCATTTGGCTCCCCTGCCTTTCAGTGCAGTAGTTATGTACTGGCAAGAGACAAGACGTGCTCCAGCTTCAGCTTCCTCAAGCAGGAATAACTCTCTATCTAAACTTGATTTCATATGCAAAGTTTCCATGCAGCAAAAGTTGCTTTCCGCTTCTACCAGACACTAGTATTTCACAAGGCTGCTTTGGACCACAGATGTCAATGGTCTGTGAGCTGGCAGGTCCAAAATTTGGGAAACACGGATTCTGTGGGCCTCTTGTTGGCTTTGTCTAACTGCCCTCTCTGTGCTGACAACACAACCCTGCTCTCACACAGAAACATTATGCTGCCTCTACCACCTTAAGCAGATGGATATGTGGAAATTACCATTTGTGACTACTCTGGGCTCTTCAGATATGGGTCGATGGCCAAGAGCTCATCTTGCAGAGCAGAGCCAACGAGCAAAGGGCTGTCAAGTCTGGGGAATCCACCTATCTTCCCTGCAGCTCTCTGCAAGAAAAGGTTTGTTTCACTTGCAGGCCACACAGTCTTCCTGTCCACACTTTAAACCCTAAGCCAGGCTCAAGCTCCCTTTTGCTCAGACCAAAAGCCTGTGAATCCCTTGGTGCAACCCTCATCCTTCAGTGGAAGGAGAACTAGGTCCTCACACAGCCAGCCAGTGGATATGGCTTTGGTGAATGATGCAGAGCTGGCTTCTGGGTCCTTATTTCTCAGGTCCCAAGGACAGCCGTTGATTTTCCAGGTAATAGTTGTATCTTTTCCACAGAGCAAGTGGAGCTGCACATCCGGGTCAGATGCCCAGCTCTCCTCTTGCCAGAAGTGCCTTATAATAAGCAGGTATGGCTCCCTTGTCCCCAAATCAATGGCTTAAGCTTAATTCTGAAGAGAAAACTTCCTCTACAACCATGTAGGCTTTTCTATTTTAAGTTTGGATGTTCTTTTTATTGACAGAAACATTAAATTCCTGCAGTGTCTCCAAAATATTGGCTTTGGGAACAGGTTGTCACTTGTGTCTTATATTAAGGACAGACTGGATGCCAACTTCTCCATTTATTATTTGTGCACTTTGGGTACGGTGGTTCTGTCTGTGGTGATGGAAGTCAGGCAAGAAAATTATTACTTGAACCCAAGGACAGAGACATCTTCCTGTGAGATCTGCTCGATCCAGGAGACAGCTCCGACCGCGAAGCCTTAGTGAAGCCACTGGAAAGGGGCAGTGCAAAACTCATTGGCTCGAGGTTACAATCAGGAGCTGCTCCGGGAAGGTGGAAGGAGAACTTGACCTTTCAGCCCAGAGCAGGGCAGGAGTTTGGTTGCCTGCTCACTCCTGCTTGGGATCTTGGCACTGGGAGCCACCAGGAATCATAGAATCACTGGGTTGGAAGAGACTTTTGGGATCAAGCCCAATTGTACCTGTCCACTAGTAAACAGCATCCCTACATAACTCATCTACCCGTCTTTTAAACTTCCAGGGACGGTGACTCGACCCCCTCCCTGGGCAGCCTCTGCCAGTGCCCCATGACCCTTTTTGTGAAATTTTTCTTCCTGACGTCCAGTGTGAACCTCCCCTGGCGGAGATTGAGGCCATTCCCCCTCGTCCTATCACCTGGGAGAAGAGGCCAGCACCCACCTCTCTACAACCTCCTTTCAGGTAGTTGTAGAGAGCAATGAGGTCTCCCCTCAGCCTCCTCTCTCCAGGCTAAACACCCCCAGCTCTCTCAGCCGCTCCGCTTGTTCTCCAGCCCTTTCCCCAGCCTCATTGCTCTTCTCTGGACTCGCTCCAGAGCCTCAACATCCTTCTTGCAGCGAGGGGCCCAGAACTGACCCTGGGATTCGAGCAAAGCCTTTCTCGGAGCGTGTCCCACTGCATCCAGAGCAAACCCCGTCCTGGACACAGGGAGGGCACCGGGAGGCTCCTCAGCGCAGCCCCTCCCGCTGTCCCCAGCCCTACCCCTGCTCTCCTCCCAGGGGACCGCAGGAGCTCAGCATCCTCGGGGAGGCTCCGCGCGGGGCCGGTCCCTTTCCCAGGTCTCCATCCCGCTGCCAGCCCCCGGCTCCCCATCCCGGAGCGCCGATCCCGGCCATCTCCGCGGCCCCGGGGCGGGGCGGCCGGGGCGGGGGATCCGGAGCCGCCGGAATAAGAGGCTAAAGGCAGCGCGGAGCGGAGCGGTGGCGGCGCGGCGTGTGGAGCCCCGCGGGACCCGGCGGCCCCCGGTCCCCATGGAGAAATACAGAGGTGAGGCTGAGCCCCTGGCGAGGGGGAGGAGGGCTGGTCGGGGGGACAGAACCCCCCGAGGTGGAGCCGCTCCGGGTTGCGGTCCCCGCGCGTGGGAAAGCGCCGCGCGATGGGTGCGGGAGCAGCGGGGGTTCCCGGGACAGGGGGACCTGGGGGTGTCCGGCGAGGGATGGGGTCCCCGAGAGGAGGAGGAGGACAGGGAGCGGGGAGTGGAGGTGATCCCCGCGAGTGGGACCGGGGATTTGGGGACCCCGCGAGAGGGGATGCTGCCAGCTCCGGAGGATGCGGGGGGCTTGTCCGGCGAGGGAGGGGGTCCTGCTCCCGAGAGTGGGGGGGGACAGGGAGCGGGCATAGGAGCCAGCTCCCGTGTGGGGTGATCCCCGCGAGTGGGGATGCTGGCAGGGATCGGGGTCCCCACGAGTGGGGCCAGGGTTCGGGGACCCCGTGAGGGATGCTGTCAGCTCGGAGCCGTCAGGGAAGCGATCCCTGTGAGTGGGACCAAGGATCAGAGTCCCTCTGGAGCTGCAGCCAGCTCAGGGCTGGCAGGGAGGCAATCCCTGCAAGTGGGAGCAGGGACCAGAGGCTCAGAAAGTGGGGTTTGAGTCAGCTTGGGACTGGTGGGGGTTGAGATCCCTGCGAGTGGGGCCAGGGATCAGAGCCCCCACGAGTGGGTCTACAGTCAGCTCGGGACGGTGAGGGAAGCGATCCCTGTGAGTGAGACCAGGGCTCAGAGTCCCCGTGAGCATCAGCTCGGGACGGCCAGGGAAGCGATCCCTGTGAGTGAGGCCACGGATCAGACTCCCCACGAGTGGGACTGTGGTCAGCTCTGGGCCAGCAGGAGAGTGATCCCTGCAAGTGGGGCTCGGGCAGCAGGAACACAGCCCGGCTTGAGGATGCCAAGTCCCCCTGTACCTGCAATGATGGAGGGAGGAAGGAACTTAGTAGGCATCTCGCTTTACACCATCTGTGGATTGGACTCTTTTTCTTGGCACTTAAAAGCAGCATCTTTTTCTGTTTTCTGCAGCCACTGAATTTGTCCAACATTGCTCGCTCCCTCTTCCTTCCTAAACTGCTCATCTGCATGAACCTCCCACCCTCCCAGGCTTAACAGGCGCGACCTTGAGTGTCCTGTTTTCTAAATGCAAATAGATTTGGTGGTTAGGGAGAGGGTAGGTGAGCAGCCTCCCTGCTTTCTCCCTGGCTGCTTTCCTCTGGGGTGGTGGTCACCCACAGTCCACTTACTGCTGCAATCAATGGCTCTGGCGCCTCCCGTGCCATGCTCCTTGGTCATTATCACCGAGAATGGCTCGACTCAGATCTCTAACACTGTGGGCAGCTCTTGGAAACTTCTCAAACTTCAGTGCTGAGGAGGACACGGGACACTTGGACATGCGTGGGTAGCCTGTGATTTCTCCTCTTGCTTGAGTTAAAAGTCTCCCCTGGAAGAGGTGGATGCAGCGTTTATGTAGCAGAGAATAAATCTGCGTAAATTTTACCTGTTGAGAGGAAATATGGCTTTTCTTGTGACTGTTGTCCTCCTTGTGGAGCCTGAACATTTAATCAGGGAACTTGGTACTAGACGGATCTCTTCCTGCCTGACTTGTTACTGTCAAACTGGCAAGGTTTAGTTAGGGCTCGGCGGATACATCTAAGCTAATGGCCCTTGTTCACCAGTCCTTCTTTGGTGGTGACCTTATGTGACAAAGTATCATTCTGAGGAGTTAATTTTTGCCAGGACCATACGTTTTTTGACTATGGAAGTACTTTAATAATCTGACACTGCGCTGCCTGTCACATTTTGATCCATTTCCTCCTCACAATCAATACTTCACAGCCCTGATAAGCCCAATAGTCACATACTGCAAAAGCGACACTAAAAATTGTGTTACAAGTCAAATAGTGTGTATTTTGGGTTTTTTTGTTGGTTGTTTGGTGGTTGGCTTTTTTTTTTCTGGCAGGGTCTGTACAAATCCATTCAGTTCCAGTAGCAAAGCAGTAGATTCATTAAGATTCAGCTATGTTTTGTATATTGTCTTTTTAAATATGCACACTGCTCCCTCAGAGCAGCGGGGATGTGTTCTGCACATGTGGAATGAATAGCAAGTGCAACTGATTGCAGAGCCTTGCCAGTCTTTTTGTGTTAGTGGTAATGAACGTGCACGCGTGGGAGCTGGTGTGCATTAATGAGGGTACCCAGGCATCTCCAGCTTGCAGGGCAACCACAAGTGATGGCAACAGCTCGTTTAGCGGGTGGAGGTGTCCCCAGTGTGATGGGATGGCTGGAGTCACCTGGGCCTGATGAAGCAGGTGTGGGGAAGGGAAGGGCTGGGGGAGAAGATGTGGAGTTGGGAGCCCTGAGGAGCAGGTGGAGAAAATGAGCAAGTTGTTATTAATAAGCACAGGGGGTACGTGCCTGTTCTGGTGGGGATATCCTTTTGCTGCCAGAGCTGTTATGGGGAGCCTTCATCCTTGCACTAGCTAGGCAGGGAAATCCTGTAATAGTAGAGATGCATGGACTCAGAGGGCTGTTGAGCAATCAACTGGTATTCTAGAAGGAGGTGTTTGACTACAAGATCTTTCCCATTTCTTAAGAAATGAAGGTTGCAAGCATCAGCCAGCAGCAGCATTTCTTTCCTTTAAACACAGGTGAGGATGTGCTTTAATCTGAGGGCTAACCTGGCATGCACAAGAGGTGCCTCCTGTTTGAAAGGCAGGATGAAGCAGTCACAGGAGCCTGGTTGGGTGGAGCGTGCAGGGACAGGTGAGGTATGAGCCTGGGAGGCCAAGGCTGGTGGCCGGTAGGGTGGCACCTGTGGAGGAGGATGAGCTCAGGCTGTTGGATTTACATGGTGGGAAGCAATGGAGGGATTATGAAACTCTTCTGGGAATGGGTTTCCTTTCCCAGCCTCCATGAATGGGGTTGCAAGGCCAGCTGCATGGGAAGACATAGTCTCTTGACCCTTGTTAGCCTATTAAAGCTCTGAAGAATGAACTCTGTTTGGCAGAGGTTTTTTTCTGCCCTGCCACAGTAAAGGGTTTCTTCCACTGGTGAAGATGCTGTTTTAAAGTCCACCTTCTCCCTTTGATTTAGGAAGCATGCATGAGGCACAAAGAGGGATAGACCCAACAGCCCAAAGGGACAAGAGGGAAACGTACAGAGGGCAGGTGTGAGTGAGGGTGATTACTGCACTCATAGCTAAGTAGTGACAAGGACAGAGCTGCTCATCTCCTCCTCCTCTGTTCCATGCAAGCACTCTCTCCCCTCCTTCCCATGTGTTTTGCCTTGGAATGTGAGATTCATACAATTATTCCATCATGTGCTTCCTGTTACAGCAGCACTATGGCTTCTTGTGTGCTTGTGGCTGGCTGGTCCATGACCAACCATCTCCAGACGCTTGGGGGAAGAGGTGCCAAGTGCACTGTTACTGACAAGGGTTATGATGGTTGCACCCTTACTCATCTGCCATCCCTGTCAAGCTCTCTCCCACCACCAGCCTCTTGTCACTGCAGTCACAGATGATTCCCCTGTGATGCAGCCCTGCACCTGTACTCTAAAATGTCAAACGACGCGAGCCTTGAGCGGTTTTATTATTGTATTCTTAATGTCTTGGAGCTCTGCAATGGAAACTAGAGTAACTTGCAGCCCAGTTCTTCTAAGAAAGGTGTTTTGCATTCTTGTTTTACTGTCTGTTGCGCAAAGACACAAGCTTCGCTTTTCTTACCTGAGGGTCTCCTGGGGCTCTGCTGGTGTTTGTGATGCTCCTCTAAGGAGACAAGTATTGTTTGTCAGTGGAAGAGAGGTTGTCCTCTTAACAAAGGCCAACAATTTAGTGTTGATAAGTATTAAAATGGTGACTCGGTAGAAAGACAAGGTGTTTGCTTGCTAGTTAACATGTTTTAACTGGGAGGAGAAAGGGGTGTGGGTCTGCTTGGGACTCCAGCACGTGTTCTTTTTAACAAGCTCTTGCAAATACAAGGAGATATGCTTGGGATTAAACTGCTAAGTGGAGACATGAATGAAAGATGCAAGCCCTGGTAACCATCTGAGGCCCTCTATAAACTCTTGTTCATCAGAGTCAGAAGTGGATTGATTCATATTAACACGATCTAGGCTCTATACAAACATATGTGGTTTCTCCTCAGCTGATCATCAACACAGCTGTTGTTTCGCTAATAGTCTTGGTGTAATTGGAAACTGAAGAAAACAGGGCAATGTGCTGCCCTATACCAAATCCAGTACAATTTTCAGCTGCTGGGCTGAGCTTTCTTTTAAATGCAAATGAAAATTAATGTCCTGCATAACCTCATAACATACACAATAACTCTTCCATATGTGAGAGTGGCTCTGGTTGGTTTTGGGGAATGGAACAGACTCCATTGGGGAATAGGCAGCAGGAGAGTCAAGTCATTTATTCAGCAGGGATTTAAGAGATGAAACCTTTTTCCGTGACTGAAACCACAGCCTGCCTCAATTATACATCTACCGTGTCCACCCTACCAAGCCATCCCACACGCTGTCACCCGTGCCAATGTAATATTTCTGTCTCTTCTAGCACAGCTGCTTTTCTTACGTAACAGAGCTGGCAACCTGAGGATGTTCTGAGTTGTGTTTAGGTGCACGTGAGCCTCTCTAAACCAGGCTGGGCTCACTTGCAGATGGGCACGAGGGGTAGGGTGCTGGCTTCAGCCCCACTTGATGGGCAGTGATAGCCCTTGGTTGTGTGTGTGCAACTGCCAGTCCTGGGGGTGCTCCTTTCGCTACCCTGATACAGTCACTGGGGCCAGGATGCACGCAAGGAAGGGCAGTGGGAGCTGCTCTGGGGTCTGTGCCCAGTCTGTGTTGTTACCAAAATCGCCAGGAGCCTGCTCCTAACACCATCAGTGCTCACAAACTTTTGGCCACCTGCTTTTGGAGTGCTCCTGGGAAGGCGTGAACCTTCATTTTTCTCTTGTGGTGTTGACTAGCGTGTCAGGCAAATCTTGCTCCTGCTTTTCCACACACCTTTGCCGCTCCCTGCTCCGTGAACGCCATGCCCGATCAGAAACCAGAGACACCATGTGAATGAACTTATTATCTGGAGGTTTTCACTGGTCGTTTTCACTGAACACCCACAGCCTGGGAACACAGGAGTGTTCATGCAAAAATGCTTATGCTGCTTTATTTTGGAGCAGGGCTGGCTCTTTCAGCTCCCAGCACCAGTGATGGACTGGGGAAAGCAGGCAACTGAGCAACCCACACCACCTGGGCTCTGCAGGGCTGCACACCAAAGCACCGTGGCCTTTTAAATCTGAATTTTTGGATACCTACTCAGCTGCATACTCACTCCACAATGCTTCCATCTCAACATACAGCACGTATGATGGATTTAATGACTTGACCGAATCCCTTAAGATTTTTATGGCAAATCTAGGATCTGAACCCCAAGCTCCCTAACCATTGTTCAGTGCTTTCCTCACAACCATCCTGCCTGGATCAGGGGAAATTAGGGATACAGTTCTCTTGAAGTCCCTATCAACTCTAGTTTGCTGTACCTTCTGGAAAGGCAGGATTGCCTAAGGCAGAGACATGTGTCTTCAGGTAATGACAACCGGAGAACCTAGAGCTGTAGGGGACATCTTGGGGAGCCAAAAATCAGAGGTGCATCTGCAATTAATGATGATGTAGAGCACGTGCATCTAGGACATAGGTGTTCCTGGCTGAATCACAGATCCAGACCCAGCAGGTCATTTGGGATCCTGCAGTCACACAGCCAGTTTGGCAACCTGTGTGTTGTTGTTTACTTCATCTTGGAAGTTGAGTCATTCGTGCTTTTCTCTCAGGTCAGCAGACAGGACAGACTGGTCCAGTCCGTGCTGCAGACTGTCAGCAGAGCTCTGTGGGTCAGAGATGTCTGATACAGCCTTGCCCCAAGGAACTGCTGGGGCAGATGCCAACACAACCAGTTTCTGGGCTGGAACCACTTACTTGGCTCTGGTTTGGGAGTTGATTGGGAAGTGCGAGTGAACAGGCAAGCTCCCTGGCAATAGCTGGCAGAAGGTATTTCCATTGTGAGAACTATGCTGCTTTTTGGAGGGGTTATATCGGAGAACTTCTTGCTGTGTGCTACAGTGTGTGGTAAAACACACTGGAGGAATAGAAATATCTGTTTAGAAGTGTTCAGTAGGTAACACCAATCTCCCAGTACCTGAAGTTCTTATTTTTTTTTTTTTTAAATAAATTTACTTTAATCCAAGGAGTAGAACTTCAGGAGGAAGAAACCAAAACAAACACAAGTTGCTAAGGGTGGCAAGAGGAGCTGAGCCCTTTGAGAGGCAGGGCTGTCTCTGTGCCTACATGTGCCCCTTCTGTGGGGCTGTTGGATTTGAATCTGGCTTCCACAGCCCCAAGAGAACAGCCAGGACTGAAACCTCTGAGAGTGATTAAACTTGCGGCTGGTGGGCCAGGATGTGCATGAAAGCAGCTGTTGCTAAAGGAGGTGTGATGGTGGTAGTTCCTGTGGGCAGGAAAGGTTTGGATCACCACTGCCTGTGCTGCTGGCTGGGGTGCAGCGGTGGAGGTCATTTGTGGCAGCACAGGACCCGCAGTGTAGCAGAGCGAGTGCTGCAGAGGGGAGGCCTGGGGAGTGCAGTGCTTTGGTCGGAAGTTCAGCAGATGAGGGTCAGGGCTTATTAAAGTACTTTTTCCTTTTTTTCCCCCACTGACCTATTGCCTTCTTTGTGGATGAAATCCCATAGAAAGCACATCTGAGGATGGTTTGGTGCATGGCAAGATTGCCTTTGGTTATAAACAGCTCTGTCTGGAAGTAAAAATCTCAGAGTTATGGGATCAGACTGAAACACCCACATAACATACGGACTTGGCCACTTGCAATTTAATCAAAGCCAGTGATTTCCCCCCTTGGGTGGACTGTGCTCTGTCTTGCATAAAGATTTTTCTAATGTCTCTTTTTTTTTTTTCTTTTCCTTTGAATCTGCTTAGGATAAAAGTGTAGTGCAAGGCTTAGAAAAAGCGTGGGAAATAGGGATCCACAAGCCTTAGCTGGCAGTTCAGCCTGTGGGCTTCTTATTTCTGAGTGTAGGAATCTCCTCCTGAGATAACCGGGAGCAGGAGCCGCCCACAGCACTGGGGTGATGCACATGGTGTTTTAACTTGCTTTTATGATTTAGGAGACTGAATCTTAAAAAAAAATATCCTTAGATTCCTGGTCTTGCTAGTAATGGATGCATATAGGCTTTCTGAAGTCAGCACTGAGTTTGAGGTGTAGGGGTGGGCAGCTATGAGCACTTGGGATGTTGTTTTTTTTTTGAAGAAGTTTGCATAACGCTTTGGCAGCAGCTCTTTGAAAGACATGGGTCAGAGCCAGGAGATTCTTAAAGTTTGTGCACAAGCTGTGGCTTGAGCCTTTCCCTCTTGGACTGAGATGGGGAGCAAGTCCAGGGCTGCTGCGAGGAGGGGATCTCCTTCCTGAAGCCTCTGTGTGCTCTGAGGCAGCCAGCTCGGGCAGGTGGCAATGGAAGTGTGTGTGCAGGCTCCTGTGAGCCGTGATAAGGTATGTGCAAAGAAATCTCTGATCCAAAGTCGCTTTGCAGATCTCATCATTGCTATTTATCACTGCAAAGTATGACAACTGTTAAGCCTTGGGAAGAAAGAGCTGGCTCACAGAGAAAATGGGTTGCACAAGTTTTTGCAATGTCACTAGTGGCTTGAGCTGAATGTCTCTCCACAAATTTGTGTGAAACGTGGAGTGAGCTTCTGCTGAGGAAAACAACCAAGCCAGCTGCAGTCTCGCAGCCTTCCAGTAGCACTGTCAGTTTGTTGTCTCTGTGGAATAAGCCAGTGCGTGTGTCTAGTCATTCCTGGTGCCAAACAGCTCTGACTTCTGATCATCCTGCTGTGACTGAGCTGAAATCAGCAGGGACGTGGAGCTGCTCTTTGGTGTTTGCTAGGAACAGGAATGCAGTTGCAGCAGGTAGGTAGCCACCACTTGCAGTAGCAAAATATCACAAATGTAGAAACTGAGGCTGCCTTCAAAAGTGAAGGTGTTGGAAGCCCAGACTTCTGTAGTGACTTGTGACAGCTCGAGACAGTCTGTCCCGTCCAACCCATCAGCAACTTCATCCCTGCTGCTTGGCTGGGGAGCGTGTCCTGTCTCCTTTGTTTGAATCCAGTGTCTTCAAGGATCTTCTGTGATTTATTGCGGTCTCTAAAAATGGCCTATGTAGTCTTGGATGGTGGGAACTTCTGTTTTTATTGTCATACTTTTCAGACTTCTCCATTGCCCTGGGGTGTACAGAATCAGGCAGGCAGCTGGGATCATAACATACGGCTCCACATTTGCTGTAGGATTGCCTGAGCGTGGCAGCTGCTGAAGTACGATAAAGCCCTGCTTGAGAAGAGGACTGTTTAGAGTAATTGGACTCAATCTACAAAGCAGCCAAGATCTCTTTACCTTTACTATAGTTAGCTGGGCTGGGGGTGGGTTGTGCATCCGTTTAACTACAGCCAGCCTTTTGGTCACTATTAGGAATTCAGTATCTGTGCACATGGGTGAAAGCAGCTCTTTTCGCTAAAAGATGAGCCATGCGTGTCACCTCTTGAGCTAGGTCTGGTTGGAGGTGCAACGCAAAGGCACGCAAGCCTGGCTGCTGCCTGTGGTCCCAGAGCCCTCTTCCCCATGCCTGAGGCCACGGAAGAGCTGGCGGCACTCCAACCGGGAGGGCTTTTGCTCTACCAACTGCTGCTGCAGGAGTCTTAAGTCTGCTGGGGAGACTTGCTTTTTCAGTGGCTACGTGCTTTTCTTTCTGAATTTCTTCAAGCCGCAGGGGTGGTGTGCCCCATCTGGGACACGTTGCACTTGATGCCTGCGGCTGTTCAGTGCAACCCGCGCTGGGACTGCAGGAACTCTTGGAGTTCAGCAACCTCACCTGTCTTGTTAAAAGATGGTCACAAATGCCCAGAGCAGTGCAAAGTCACCAGTGAAATGTGCGTGTGGCTGTTTTGGGTATTTTCCATTTTCCTCTACCCCAGTATTTGTGCTGCCTTCTTACTTCTTTCTTGCTTCCATGAGCAGCAGTGTTGGAGCTGAACGCAGTTGTTGGCGATGCTCAGCCTATGTGCAGTCACGGTATCTCTTGAAGCCAGTGACCTCTGGAGCAAGCAGTCTCTACAGAGGAAATTCTTATGCGCTCTGCCTCCTGCACCCCACCAATTCGTCTGGCGACACCTCCTTTGGCTGGTCTGAGAACGCTGTAGGGAAATCTGAGTACTAACCATTCATGATGGTCCTAATCAGGTGTTACTGGGTTCTGTCTGTAACTTAAGCGATCATAACATTGCAGAGTTAATATCATCCCTTTTCTGCTAACAAGGAACCATCTTGTTGCAGGGCCAGAGCTGGGATAAGGAGCTATGCAAGTGTTCTCCAAGGTTTACAGCAGAGATGCACTCGTCTTAATACAAAACCAAGAGACTGCATTTGTTCTTACTGACAGAAAACAGAAGTCAGTTGCTGTCCATATAGCAAAGCAACACTTGTAAATTATTTACTTCTGACTTAAACGTGGTATTGTTTTATATAAACACTAGTTCTCATTACTGCTTCAACTTTATCCCATTTTCTCTCTTCCGGTCCCATTATAGGTTATGTACACAAGTATCTGAGCACACTGTCTTTTGGCTTTCTCTAGCGAGCAATGCTAGCTGATGATATTATCGAGTTGCCTACACGCCACATCAGTTTAATTTGCTGCATCTAGACCTTTGAAATTGTTCCCCTGGTGAGATGACACATCTTGGAAATCGGGTTGCCTTTCAGATGCTGAAAGGAATTACTGGCTTGTGTGGAAGTGGTTGTCCTAATGCAATACTGTACAGATCCTGTAGATGATTAAAGTGTGTCAGAAGCGCATTTATGCTTGCAAGTGTGGCTTGGCTCGTATCTGAGTCTGTGTGAACTCTAAGGCCTGGTTCTAGGAAAATTCCCCAGTTGTATAAATCAGTCTTGAAGTGTATTTATTATGCTAATCTGTACTCTTGGTTTGTGCGATACTGAGTTGTAATTCTGTCTCTGATCCTGATCCACAGCTATTGAGGCACTGTTAATGCTCTCTGTCATCTGGGCACTTGGATCGTGGTAGCTTGTCACACTTCTAGCTCGGCAGGCTGTGATTTAATCACCTGTATGTGCCAAAATACCAATCAAATCGATTTAAGTGGGTTACACTGGCTTATACTGAGCCAGAAGAAACTGGCAATATATGAAGCGGAACAGACCTGGGCGAGGATGTGGTTGCTGTAATCCCATGTCTGTTAGCACTCTGCGCTAGTTAACCTCTGTGAACGTAGTTTTCAGATCAGGTTGTTCAAACAGATGCTGTCTTTGAATGTAGAAGTCATCTATTTCTGGAAATTGAAGTGGGAGTTGGCAGGGTGAGGAGAAGCGAAATGGCAATCAAATTCCTGTACATTATCCTAAAGGCTGAATTCCCACGTCTGGCTGAGAAGAGAAGCTAATGCTTTCTAGACCCAGGAGGCTCAGCGTTCTCTGAAACAGAATGGTTTATTTTTAATTCTGATAGTTCACTGGAGCTCTTAAATGAGAAAAAACAATGACTGTTTTATTATACTGCTTAGAAAACGAATGCAGTGAGGTATGGGTGATCCTGAGGCTGAAAATCCTGGGGTGCTGTAAGAAGGGGCAGCACCCAAAAGCAAAGTTTAATTCTGGCCAAAATCCTGTATTAAACAGCACACGATATTTCATGTTGGTGTTTCTTTGTACTGACTACATTGGCCTTCCTTCAATTCTTTGATTTAACCTTAGAGGGATGTCATTATTTATGCGCTGCTTTCTTTCACTTGCCATTGTTTCAGCTATGGTGAGATTCCTACTCTTCTGTTGGTCAGGAATGTCCAAGCCATGGGAACCAACAGGAGCACAGCTCGGTGTTGAGCACAGACAGGGGTACTTGTGTGAGAAGGTTTGAAGATTGTGATACGTAGAGTGTCCTATTAGTGCTGTGCATGTATCATAGAATCATAGGATGTCCTGAGTTAGAAGAAACCCGCGTGGATCAACAAGTCCAACTACTGACCAGGTGACTTTAGGTGCTCCTCATATGGCTTCCCCTCTAAACCCTTCACCAACTTCGTGGCCTCCTCTGGATGCTCTACAGCAGCTTCATATCCTTTTTATACTGTGGCCCCCAAAACTGCACTCAAGGTGTGGCTGTACCAGTGCGGAACAGAGGCGGGACAGTCACCTCCCTTGACTGGGCAGTAGACGAGTGCTTTATACAACCACTGTCCTTATAGTTAACATGGGCAGTTTACTGTCTTCTTGAAACTAGAGTTACTCCAAATCAGGATAAGACTGTTGGTACCTCTTTCAGACCACACACTCTTACCTCAGTTGGCTGCTTGGTGCCTCCATTAAGAAATGTGTAAGTCTGGAAGATGCTCCAATGCTTTCCTTAAGGTAGTCTTATCATGTTTGTTTGTGGTCAGACAACCTCACACTGACACTGCTGATGAGCTACAAAATCTTTTCAGTTTGCTTTTGTTCCCATGCTGGACTGAGGTTTTTGTTGGAAATGCTCTGTCTTTAGCATATGTTCTTGTTTTCCTGATAAACATGAATGTCTGTTGGCCCACATTTGGAGGAGGTGTGGTGGGCCAAATTCATTCCTGGTGTCACTCCAGCATCATCAATGGACTGACCATAAAGATCAAACTGGATCTAAGATATGTATTAGGTTTATTGCAAGTTTTACCAATTTGTATTGATACATTACTTATCAATTGCAAAAGAAACATGGTTAAAGATGCCTTTGATAGGCCAGAAAAATCTAATTTTTACATAACAAAAGCTGACTCCTGATAGAAGAGGAATGTAGAGCTGGCAACTCCTTCCCTAAACAGAAATGCTAATGGTTCCTAGTGCTAATAGCACAGACGTGGCTGGCCCTTGCTCCAGACATAATTATTTGGACCGTGAAAGATGAGGAGGCTTTACCACACTGGAGATATGCTTTATGAAAATGCAGCCAAATCATCCATGGAGATCTCTGCAAGGGCTAAGGGCCCCTGTTTTTGAGGGCTCTGGGGCTGATGGTGGAGCCTGCACAGCAGCACAGACCCCATCAGCCCATGACGTCAAATTCTCTCTTGCGTTGGGCTGCAGCCTCTTCAGCTGCTGATGAAGTGGCGCTCCTGAGAGCGTTTGCTAATCCCAGAGTCTAGGTTGGAATTTCAAATTTTCTTTCAACCTTTGATTGTACCATTGCCTGCCTTCATTCATACATTTACATTTTGTCTGTTATTCCCAAGCGTGTGAGCCTGCTCTGCCATAGTAGAGCAAGAAGGGAGTAAAATATTCCATTTTGAATATGTAAAGGGAGCTGCCGCTTAGCACAGACAGAGCTGGCTTCTAGATGAAAGAGTCAAATGCCAAACTGTTTTGTTTCAATTTGAGCAAGAGAAGCTTTGAACTAGAGGAGATGACTCAGTCAGTAGCAGGGAACGATTCTTTATAGTGAGTTTAGAAATAAAACCCGAAGCTATGATGGCTTTGACACGTCAGTCATAGTGTATATTATGTGAAAATGAAAACCATAACATCTGAAATGAAGTGTGGAGGCTTTTCTGCAAAGGGAAAAAACCACTTTTGATGTTGGTTGCCAAGAGTTTTCCTGAAGCCAGAAAGTACTAGGGCTGGGGGAAGATCACTCCTATCGAAGTAGGAGTGAGGAGCAATGTGGACAAACCAGGAAAGGGAAAGACTTCCTCCAGCTTAGGTCAGAGGTGGGGCCAGGATGAAAATTGGGGTTTCCTGGCCCTGAGTCAAGCTCCATATTCAATGTACGTTGCCCCCTTTTCACCCTGACCCTTCGTCACCACTCGCAGCTCTCGGGATAAGGCGGCAGACGTGGTCAGACCCTGTGCGGTCACAAGGTCAGCTCCAGTTGGATGGAGCAGGGATGGCCAACTCCTTGCTACTAAGCTGCTTTTATTTGGAGCCAGGTGTCCAGACCCAGATAGATGCAGCTGTGTTTTGTGGCACTGCAGCTGATGGAATAAACACAGCTGGATCCAGTCTGGGTCTCTGTGCCTGCTGCAGCACATGTGTAGCGAGCTGTGTGATTCGGTTGATGTGCTGCATGGCCAGGATCCTGGGGATGTGGTGAAATGCATCTGGCTCAATGCAGCAAGCTGTTGGCAATTCCCAGTACAAATGGAAAGTGTCATTGGTGTTCATTATTTCTGCAGCTTTATTCTGCATCCAGCCCCTGACCTACATTTTGTTCTGTGTTGTTGACCCCTATATGCTAGGAACAAATGAGTATCTACCTTGAGACAGCTTCAGAGAACATTTCTTCATCCTTTTTGGTGGCTGCATGCAGTAGGTGATGCAGACTTCTTTGGCACAGTTGCCTTGTGAAATCTCTGTCCATCTAACACCTTATTCCTGCTGAGAAGGAATCCCACCTACTTGCCTGCACTGTGTCTGGCCTTCAGTCTCCTTCTCATTCTTCTAGCAGAGAGCTCTGGCTTGACTTGCTGATAGACTGGGCAGCAATGGGAGCAGGAGCAGCCCATTGGGTAGCAATGTGCTGTCAGGTGGGCTCACTTGAGGTGTCAAGTATGTGCCGGTCCTTCAGAGATGTCTGGCAGCAGGGACTTCCTTGGTCTGCACTGTAGCCTTCTCTGGTCACAGAATTTATTACAAAACAGTGGTTTGATCAGGTGGCCCAAGCTATGTGGGTATAGAGGTGAGATCCTTTAGGTCATCTAGTTTAGCCCATATTCCAGAAAGTGTGCGTCTTTTGGTGTTCTCCCCATTTGAATGTGGTATATTCCCAGTGAGGGTAATATACCATTCCTCATTTCTCTTGGGGATTATTTAGTGGTCTGGGAGGTTTCTTTACTCTTGGGGATATGATGTATAAGGGCTGTGAATTATTAGTATGGGATGTATAAAATAGAAGAGTATGATGATTTCCTTTCTTGCCTTGGCAAAAGAAATGCTGTTTTCACTGATGCCAAAGAACATCCAGTGCTGTGTTGTGAGAACTGGAGAGAGTGTGTCTGTACCAGGATACGTGCTGAGAGTGCAGCTACCTGCATAGGATGCTGTCACGGAGTCATAGGATCATGTACGTTGGAAAAGATCTTTAAGATCGTCAAGTCCACCACTAAATCGTGTCCCTCTGAGCTTATGGTACTTTTACCTCTTGACAGAAACAGTACTGTCTGAGTGGACACACAGAGTGAGAATATTCATCTACAGTTTTACAACTATAACCTTTGCCATCAGCTGGGGGTTTTGAACAACTTCCAGATCATGTAAAATTGATGTTTATTAATTATAAATAGTGATGAATGTACCTGTAAGCTTGGGTGCCTTGATAGTTACTAATTACTCTTAATGTATGTTGAAACACAATGTATCTTCAGTCCAGAATTGGTGGCAATCCTCAAGGCTACAGATGTGCCCCATACTGCAGTATTGTCATGGAGGTCCCTTCGAGACAGAAGGACATCGATGTGATAAATGTTGCATCAGAAAACCAGAACAAGGCTGTAGAAGTTTCTGTTTATTGCAGAGACTATAGTTTTCAGCTACCGGACAGAGAGATAATAAATCCATCAGGGAACAAGAGAACCATGTAGCAACTGCAAAAGATGCAAACATATGGAAAATCCAATTCTATGGAGAATTAAGTCACTATTATGTAATCATGATCAATGGAAATGAGCTGATGTCAGTATTGGACTGGCTTAATGCATGGATGGAAAATTGTGTCCCCTCGGAGGGACCTGCTAATAGGACTGGAAGCTCCACGCATGCTGCATTTCCATTAACTATTGGGTTTTCACCTAGGAAGGACCTGATCTAAGCCCAGCAGAAGTAAATAGGGTTTCCAATAGCCTGAAAAAGCAGTAGCTTGGGGAGGACACTGTGCTGTGGAGTCTCTCTCCAGGGAAAGCTCCCTGGTGCCAGTGCAGCTTAGAGTAGTCCCCCTTTAGCCAGTGGTTGTTGGCCCTGAGAATCTAGCCCAGCATCCTTGCTGCTAACTAAGAGCTGGGAGGAGGTTCTTGGAGTTTCTGGAGTGTGGGCAGTTTTTTTCTGGTTTGTAAGTGAGGATGACAGGAAGGGGAAAAGCTTTTAAGGCTTTAGTGAGAAGTTCATGCTCTGGGTATCTTGGACACTGATCAGGGCACATTGGTACTGTGACTTACTGAAGATGCATTTCAGTGATGAGCTTCAGCCACATATTAACCAGAGGACACCTTTTGGTGGGAAGCAATGGGCTTCATGAGAGCCTTTTCCCCGCGTGAAATAGATTTGGTACTCTGGAGTGTTACTGTGTAAGAAACCATGCCTCTGAATCAACAAATTAGGGAAAAAATGTGAGCTGTTAAATGTTAGTGGATAGAGCTGTTGCATGAAATGAGTGTGTGGGTGGCTTTAAATTAACAGAGAAGCCAGAGGTGGGGAGAGAGTAATGACAGAAAGATGGGATAGTCTGACCTTCAACACTTTCCAGTCCAGAGAGAGCCTGAAGAAGTGGGTGGAATTAGAGCGAGGTCTCTAAGGGTGTCATCACAGGAGAGGAGCTGAGTTGCTAAACATCTCATACCCACTGGAAAAGGAAGCTGCCATGTGTGCCCTTGTTCTTATCCTAGAATCATAGAATAGTTTGGGTTGGAAGGGACCTTAAAGATCATCCAGTCCCAACTTTCCTGCCATGGGCAGGGACACCTCCCACTAGATCAGGTTGCTCAAAGCCCCATCCAACCTGGCCTTGAACACCTCCAGGGATGGGGCAGACAGAACTTCTCTGGACAGCCTGTGCTGGTGCCTCACCACTCTCACCGAAAAAACTTCTTCCTAAGGTCTCATCTAAATCTTCCCTCTTTCAGCTTAAAATTGTCCCCCCTTGTCCTATCCCTGCATTCCCTTACAAAGAGCCCCTCCTCAGTTTTCCTGTAGCCCCTTTCAGTACTGGAAGCTGCTCTAAGGTCTCCCTGGAGCCCTCTCTTTTCCAGGCTGAACAACTCCTATTCTCTCTAGCCAGGCACTTCTGCTTGCTCTATGGTGGAGAAGGAAAAAAACAAACCCAAAACTCAAAGAAAACCTTTTTGTTGCTGAATGTTACACTGTTTGAGTTGTTATGGACAGTGCAGGGTGTGCTGGAAGTGCAAGAGAAGGCTGAAATTATGTAGTTGCTGACAGAGAAAGGGAAAAGAGAAGCACAGGGCTCTCATTAGCTCTATGAGTTCCTTATTTGGAAGGTTTCTGGGTCCCTGAAATAACCTTGTTGTTTCCCAAAGCAAACTCATGGAAGGCTTATGGAGGGGTCTGTGATGTGAAGAGAGCAAATACTTATCTTCAGTTCCTTAGGTATTTCTTCTGCATTTCTTATAAGCCTGTTCAGCTTAACTCAAGAAACATTTTCTGTGCTATGGAATAATCACTCAAAAAATGGTGCTAGAGAGGTGAAGAC
Source organism: Phaenicophaeus curvirostris (assembly GCF_032191515.1). Classification (NCBI taxonomy): domain Eukaryota; kingdom Metazoa; phylum Chordata; class Aves; order Cuculiformes; family Cuculidae; genus Phaenicophaeus; species Phaenicophaeus curvirostris. The sequence goes on along the minus strand of NC_091400.1, from coordinate 8,172,693 downwards.
ACTCTTGGCTTTGTGAGCAGTGTTAAAGTGATTGCGTTTACTTCCTGCTCTGCAACTATGCAAGATTTGTTGAGACTTGGCCAGTGTCTTTCCTGAGAAACAGCTGCTCAGAAATTTAGGAGGAAAAATATTTTATTCCTTGCATTCTGGTGGATTTGAGGCTCACCAGCTGGTCGAGAAGCCTGCCAAGGCTCTACGCTGTTGTGGAAATGTACAGTAACTGGGCATAAGTAGCTCTAAGCCCTTTTTGGACTTAAGTGTGAAAATGTCTTAATGCTGGGAAGCTGTTGAATATCTCTTTGAAAGTAGAAATAAATCAGAAAGGAATTGCTCTGCCTTTGCCAACACACAAACTCATTCTGGGGAGTTTACTATCCCTGTTTCCACAGCACCTCTTGCTTGCTGCCTGTTGGCTGGAGCTCACCAAGTCCTCCAAGACCCTCATGCTGTTAATGTCTATGCTTGTAATCTAATATTCAACCTAAAAACCTGGTTCTTAAATTGGATTTTTTGACTACTTGTACCCATAATTAATGTTATTGCAATCTGAGGGCCAAATTCTGACTAGGTTGAGGAAAGTCTCCCATTGATTTCAATGCAATTAGACTTTAGCCCTAGCAGGCTCAATTAGAAGAGAGATGGACAGAAGATTTCTGTCAAAATGACTCTGCTCCAGGAGACGCAATTTCTGTCAGTGTTTTGGCTTGGGTTTTTTTCCCTTCTTTTTTTACTATGAATAAACTATTCTGATTTGCTCTTCTCAACTTCCTTCCCACCCACAACGTGGAGAAAAGTTTAGATGAAGTATTTTGTTTGACTAGTGTAAAGCAAGTATTTTGTTTGCTGTAAATCGAAAGAAATAAGTCTCCCTCAGTCTTAAAGCTTGTCTCTGGATGGAAAACTGGATGCTTTCTGGCTTAGGATGGAGTAGTAATGCTTAGCAACAGGGAAAGTCTGATCCAAATGTGTGCCCAGGTTGAGATGTTATGGATGGGTGAACTGCAGATGGGTGGGCTGTGGACGAACAAAAAAATGACTGGATTTTGGGATTCAAGAAGAAAATGGTGGTGGTTTCTACTCTACCTGAAGAACAGTTACCAGCAGAGTTTTCCAGGGATCTGTCCTGGGGCCTGTCTCTATCTGTGACCTAGTGGAAGAGATGGACACACCTCGTCAAGGGGGGATAGTTATGACCCAGACACTGAATTCAGCATAAATACGTGATGCTCATATTATGAGGCAGCTTCCTTAAGGATATGTGGGGAGGATACTTGCCTTGAGGGAATGGCTGAAGACCATATGAGCTGTATATAGCCATTTTTTGAGTTCCCTATACATCCTATCTGGATGCTCTTACCTGGGACCAGGAGCTGTTTATATGTGGCTTTTACAATGGGACAGGTGCTGCAAGTATAGTATAGTAAGGATCTCCAGGTAGACTTCCTCCCTCTGGTTGGAATAGGCCAATCTCCTTATAGCAACCCTGACCACTGGTTAAAACTAAAATTAAGGTTTCTTTAACATAGAGTCAGTTGTTTACCTGGGGTGAAGTTCAGGCTGCTAAAGGCCACAGCTTCTTTGGATCTGACCCAAGATTTTAACAAAGCAGCATCATTTTATTTGTATGATATTTTTGTATACGCTATACAAAATTTCTGAACAAGGTGTTCCTCTAACCCTGTGGAAAAGGAAGGCTGAGAGAGAAAGTGTGATGCACTAGTGGGAGGCATTCAGATGCTGCCAAAGTGGTATGATGTAACTTGATGTGGTGCCAATGTTTCAGCTGTAAACTGAATACAGGTGAATGCCGATTAAAATGAGCCTGCACAAGATCTATCTACTGCATCTGTTGTTTGGTTAAGGTAGCATCTAGAAATACAGGTGAGGGAACCAGATTCTGTCTGTCTGATGATATATGAGTATTCTTATCTCTGTATTTACATCCTAAGACAGAAACTCAGACAACCCACAGATATACAGCGTTACTCTAAATAACTATGAAAAGAACCCCAAACACACCTTACTACTTATGTTTAGTTTTTGATGAGTAGACAGCTTGGGAAAATGTTGGCTTTATTTATTACACCCTATCATCTTACAGTCTTGATGTGTGTAAAAGTGATAACTGGCTTGGTGGCTGCGGGGAGAGTGGTGGATGTTGTTTATCTTGACTTTAAGGCTTTTGACACTCTGCCAGGGCATCATCTTAGGCAGCCTGATGAAGTAGAAGCTAGAGAAGTGGCCAGTGAAGTGAGGCAAAAACTGTCTCAACTGCCAGGCTCAATGGGTTGTGACTGGAGGTATGAAATCCAGCTGGAGGCCAGTCACCAGTGGTGTGCACCAGAGGTCAATACTGGGGCCAGTACTCTTCACTGTCTTCATTAACGACCTACCTGAGGGGGCAGAGTGTGTCCTCAGCAGTTTTGATGGAAGAGAAGCTCAGCCTGAGCTGGCGATGTGCGTTTGCAATCCAGAAAGCCAGCCATGTCCTGGCCTGCATCCAAAGAAGTGTGACCAGCAGGGTGACGGAGGGGTTTCTGCCCCTCTACTCTTCTCCTGTGAGACCTCACCTGGAGCTCTGCATCTGGCTTTGGAGCCCTCAACTCTGGAAGGACATGGATCTGTTAAGAGTCCAGAGGAAGCCACAAAGATGACCTGAGGGCAGGAGAAGAATCTCATCCATATGTATAAATGCCCAATGGGAGAGGAGTAAAAATAGACAAGCTTTTCTCAGTGGTATTTGGTGAAAGGACAAGAGATAATGGGCACAAACTGGAATACAGGAAAAACCCATTTTAGCATAAGAAAAATAATTTTTGCAGTGAGGTCTGTCAAAAACTGGAACAGGTTGCTCTGAGTAATGTCAGGTCAACTAGCTGAGCCTGCTCCAAGCAGGGTCTTAGATTAGACAATTTCCAGAGGTGCCTGCCCACATCACCCATGGGAGCAGTGAAACCTCTCGGTTGGCAGGAGAATGCACAGTTCCTTTGAAGGGATTTCTGTGATCAGAGGGAAATCTGGGACAGAGCGTGCATTACTCCAGCCATAGCAGCTGCTTTTGCTAGGTACACCCTTAGTAACAGAGGAGGAGCTTTAAACAAAAGAGTATGTAAGCCATCCTACAATGCTTCTCCACAGAGGCACAGTCCGTACTGGTCAAGGGAGTTTTAGCTTCCTGGAGCTGGGCGTATGTTCCTATAACACAACACAGCTGCACGGATGAACACCCATCCCATTGCACTAGATCTGCTTTTGGCACACTCCAGGTATCTGAACTTGTGGCTCTTAAGCTGTTCCACAGATGAAACTCTCGAGTGCTGAGAGTGTACTGTCAGGGCTAGAAAAAGAGGCTTTTCCGTGCTAATGGATTTACTGCCTCTCTGGTTTCCTCGAAGCACTGCTAAATGTGTCATGCAGAAAGGTGGTTTCATCAGCAGTTCTGCTTGGCTGGAGGGAAAAATGCTCTCTGTTTTATTTAGTTGGTTGGTTCAGTGTGAAGTCTCTCTTGGCAGGTCAGTTGGTTCCTAAGCACTCGCAAGATGCTATTTACCATTCCTTTGCCATGAGCAAAAGGTGAGTTTGTAGCCTGCCAGCTGTGGTTGATGTGGGCAGACCTGCTGGCCAGGTTGTGTTCCAGCCTCCACCATCCTTGGCTGCCCTCTATTTACAGAGGTTTGGAAGTGTCTCTGGGATGTTCCTTGCCAGAGGTTCTGGCATATCGGGTCTCCTACATGTGCTGAAGTTCAGCTGGGCAGGAGGGACTTTTAGGGGAAATGCACATCTGTTACTCCTTAAGTGTGACCACTGTCAAGATTTCCATCCCTCCAGCAAAGCAGCGCGTAGCCAAAGGCTCGGTAATATCTGTTTCAGGAGGAGAGGGTAAGGGAGTGAGTCTTCAGGATAACTGATTTCTTTTTTTAACTGAAGACATTAGTTTTGTTTTAAATTACAGTATATTGAGTCAGTGTCTTTGACACCCACAGCTGTGTGGGAGGAAATCTGCTGGAGGGCTTGGTCGGGCAGGATTCCATGTGTCTCCTGTAGCTTTGAGCAAGATACACCTTGCAAGGGGCCTCAAACAGCCGCTCGCAAAGGATGCCACGTGGCTCCTGTGCTTGGCTTTGCTCCTTAGGCAGGAGAGTTCCTTTTGAAGGGTGTGAGTCTGCCCAGCAAAACAAATGACATTGTTTTCACATGGTGTAAAACCCCTCCCTCCACCTTCCCCTGCACCGCTGCCTGTATCCCGGCCGTAAATCCTGAGGGGAAGCAGTGGGCTGAGTCATCTGGCGCTGCCTGGGCTTTTACAAAACAGAAAATCTGGAGCACTGCAGAGGCCAAGAGGAGAAACTGATGCACAAAAGATGTTGGCCAGAGATGGTAGGCTCCCCATGCTCCTTTCTTGTCCTCGGGCTTGGTTGCTGACACAGGTCACTGGGTTTCAGCTGAGGTGATCGATAGGAGCTGGTTCAAGAAAAACACTCATGAGGCATCAAACTGCTGGGCTAAATTTGCTTGCATTTTCCTTGAAAAACCTTGTATGTTGGCTCAAGGCAAGGACGTGGGTGTGGAAGAAGGCTTGCAGAGGGGAAGGTCTTTGAAGACTTGCGATGCTTGCAGCCAAGCGGGCTGATTGTGCTTGCCTTACAGCACCTAAGGTAGTGGGGAGGCTGCCTGTGCAGCCCTGGCTGCTTCAGCTGCAGCCTGCAGTGATGTAACTTTGATCTTGCTCGCACTAGGGTAATCACAAGTAAGCTCTAGGGCTGCTCCTAAGGCTGCTTTGCAGCGGGGTAGCCTGCTGCATGGACATGCAGCCAGTGCTGTGACACGGCGGGGAGAGAGGCGAGCCTGGCTCTGCATCCTCAGCATTAGCTGGTTGTTTTGCAGCCTCCCCACATTTCCTTCTGTATCTTTTCCTCCTAGAGTAAGAAAACCAGAGCAGGGAGGTTTGGGCTATTGTGCTGGGTCTCTCCTTCCCTGACTTGCTCTGGCAGCTGGTCTCCTCTTAATGAGCAAAGTTGCCCGGGGATGCCATTTACCCAGGGGAGGCAGTCCCCCCTGCACTGTTGCATTGATTTCTTGGTAACTTGCATTGATTCAGTGGTAACTGCGTGTCCAGCCTTGCCTGTGGGTGCTGTTCTTTCTTTCCATGATTTTTCCTAGAAAAGCTGCTTTTCAGCGGAAGGGCTGTGTTTGCAAGCTTTCTTCCTGGAAGGCGAGGGATGAAATGACTTGTGGTCCTCGTAGTGTACGATGGAATTGGGTGTACAGTGGAGAGGGATTGCTCCTTTCCTCTCCGAATATCCCACCTGCACTATGAGAACAGGGAGTTTGATGCTGAAGCCACTGGGCAGGAAATGGGAAGTGAATAAAGGAAAAGGCTCCTTCGCATGCTCCAAGTGGGACCCGTGGGACACGCTGCTTGGGCCAGAGTCACTGCTATTAGCTGAGCTTTTCAAGGGGCTTCCTGACTCTATGTAACCCACGTCTGCCAGACTTCAAAGCAGTAAGTCTGCATCATGCCTTGTGGCTGGGGAAAAATCAACCTGTGCACTAGGAAGAAATACAAAGCAAGTATGTCCTGAGCTTCTTGAGCTTGTGAGGGCTTATACAGCAGCTGGCATGGGGCAGTTTGGTCTTGCAGGCAACACCTGGAGAGCCTGAATCTATCTCTCAGTAACGCAATGCACCCTGGGGTGGAAGAAGACCTCTGTGAGATGCAGCGGCAACATCTCAGGAAAGACTCGCTGTCCCATCTGGTCAGGGTCGTGTGCCTTGCTGGAACCCAAAATTTCCTATGCTGAGACCCAAGCCCTGAGCCCGGCTGGCTGTTTCACAGACAGGCGGCTGCTGCTGCTGCGCTGGATCTGCTCCCTCGTGGAGTGCCAGGGATCGATTGATGCATGCTGGCCCAATGATCTTGACTACTGTTGAATCCCTCTGGCTTCCCAGGGCCCTGGTCTGGGATTTGAGATCAGGGGATTTCTGTTTAAGAATTTTTTTTTTATTCATTTATTCCTCATCAGATACAGTTTTCATCATTGCTCAGGCTGTGGCTTTCAGCTATCTTGAAATGAAAAGAAAATCCATGTTTGTCTTCCAGCACCTTGGGAGCCAAGGGAAGCCTTAGCCAGAGCCAAGATGTAACGTGGCAGTACAAACACTAATGTCTGATGTTCCCCCAGATTTGTAATTAAGAGCCGATGATCTTCCCAAGGTTACCAGAAGGACACTAGCCTACAGGACCCAGTTGTCTGGCTGCCATAACGCTAAACCTGTTCCTATGGCAATGAGCTGATTGCTTTTATTTTTATGCTGTTTTCAGGGTTTTTGGGTTTTTTATTTAAAAAGAGTGTTGCTATGTATCTCCCTTCTTCCTGATGCAGCCAGGATCTCGGCACAGTTTCTCAGAGCTGCAGCATCCCGTAAGGGCTGCAGGCAGTGCCAGGCACTCTGCGGGGACGTCGTGAGAAGCAGCCCTTTTCCCAGGGGTCCATCAGTCCTAATACCATCACGGAGGTGAAGGGGCCCTGGGCAGCTCCAGCGGTTTCTGCAGGGGGCTGTGCTGGGGCTGCCATTCAGTCCTTTTTTTCTCATAGTATTTTTGTCGGAGGAATGCACCTCCTGACCTCGCTGCTTGCAGCGCTGCCTGGGAGAGCAGAGCGCCGGGAAGAGGGGTCCCAGCTGTGCTCCAGCTGTGACTTGCCAAGCTGCTCCTATTTTGGGAATGGCTGGGTGTTTCCAGGTCCCCTGGGTATGTGCTGCGTTTGCCTTCTCGCCTTTGTTTAATGCTCCTTGGACAATAACGAGGACCTGGAAACCAGCCATAATTTATGATCTTTTTTTTTTTTAAATTGGGTAAACAGAAGACAAATGCATCCTGCTCACCCACCTCTCCCCTTTTGGCAGAAGGGATACCTCAGTGGGAACCATATAGGGAAAGCTTTGTTGGTGCAGGTACCAGCCAATTTTTATGGCTGGTTGGTGCTCCCAAGCCTCACTTTTTGTAGCAAGGGAAATAAAAGATGGTTTTGCCCTCTTAAATGTGTGGGTCCTGCTTCCTGCCTGTACTAGAAGGTGCAGTGTGCTAGGAAAGAGCAGAGTGTACATCTCAGGAGTTCCTCTCCGCTTGCTGGTCAGGATGCTTTTGGATGTTTTAAACTGCCAGTTAGAAAATCACAGGCATGCTTCTGCCTGCTCCAGCCTGCTTTACTGCTGAGACATCCCTCCCCCAGCCTGAGCATGGGCTCAGATCCCATCATGGACTTGCTTAGAGGAGAGTTGTGTGTGACAGGATGCATCATCCAGGCATGTTTGACCTCTTTAATTGAGGCAGGGCCATAAATAGGTCAGTAGCAACAGTATTGCATTTTGTAAATGTCTGCCCTTCCTAGTTGCTAAAGGATGGGCTTTATTAGTAACCGATTAAGGGAAATACGTGAATCTAACACAGCCTTCAGGTTGTGCACCTACTGTGCTTGGTACATGCAGGATCTAGAGGGCTTTACTGCAGATTGCGCCTAAGTCTAAGTGCAGTCACTGAGCAGAGAGCCATGGGGATGGTTCCCTTGGGGCTCTTCAGCTCCAACTCTGAATCCTCCCTTTGCTGCATGACTGTAGCTGTGTGTTCCAGGCTCCTCATTTCCCTCTTTTTCATGGGTATCCTGAAAAGATTTTGTTTGGCACAGCTACCATCTGCAGTCCTTCTGGAAACCAGATGTGTCAGCTCAGCAAGACATCCTGCCTAAACGTTTTCAAACAGAAGTTTAGGACTGCCTTGTGACTCTTGGTTCAGGAGTTGTTTGTTTTTCAACATTGGTTTTCTGTCTTTTGTCTCTCCCTCTGCAATAAGGCCAGATCCTGATCTGACTTCTACCAGTCAGAAAAGCAGCAGCTCATACTGAGTTGGGTGGCATGAAGGGAAGGTTGAAGCAGACCCCTTCTCCACGGAATCCTCTGAAAGGTGACTGAGAATGCAGCAGCTGTTTCCTAACCCATATATTGGTGCAGGGAAAACCTCTCGCAAAAGCTGCTGGGCCTCACCCTGGTAGGGCTTGCTTGCTAGAACCACAGTTGGCCACAGGAGATGGGAAGGAAAGCAGGCAGGTTGGGACATCAGTGGGGATTTTCCTTCTCTAGTAAGAAATAGAAGACCATGTATGCACTTCTGTAATTTCTGAGATGGGCTGTGATGTGCACGAGGCTAGTTTGGGGGTTCCCAGCTGCAGCTCCAGGTAGGGGCCCCTCACTGTGCCCCACAGCAGGTCTCCTTGTGGGATGCAGCACTGACCCCTCTGCTGTAGGAGAGACCAACTGCCTCTATGGGAGATGAGCTTCTCCTGTCACTGGGAGAGTAAGGGATTACTGGTAACACAGCTGCAGTTCATTGGCCAGATTTGTTGGTATTTCCCAGCTGCTTTGGGCTTTTGGGCTAATACAAAAGGGCCATAAGCCTAGTCTGCTAGTGCAGTTAACCAGGAGCTGTTAGAGCTTTATAGCACCACTCTGGGATGAAGTTGTCAGAGCTGCCCTGATGAATCTAGTCCAGGAGAATTGTACTGGCATGGAGAAGCCTGATCCTGGTATCCTCTTGTACATACAGGAAATAGAAAGCAAATAGAAGGTTTTTCTGCTGGATTTTTTTTTTTCTTCTGGAGAATCCTCCCATCAGGAGTTTCCTGGTTTATTTGTATTCAAATTTTATTTTTTAGTGAAGATGCACAAAAGTATTTTTCATTGAAGTTCTTCCGCGCGTGGCTGGTATTTTCTGATCATTACAATTGACACAAAGGCTGTTTCTTCCGAGGAAACCCAGATCCCTGGGCCTGAACCTCAGAGATCCCTGCCTGTGTCTTGGGGGACTCCTACCCCAAGGAACAGTACAACATGTATACATGTTCATGTAGGGGAATGACTTAAATGGGAGAGAGCTGCTCCAGAGGGACTGGTATTTGGTATGCAGAGGAGTTGCCTGTGGTGCTGCATAATCTGAATTTGGTTTTGGTCCTCAGTCCCTGCCATCCTAGAGGAGAGCCCTGGTAGCCTGGTGGGGTTATTGGCTACTGAAAAGGAGTGGATTCTGTCTTTATTTTCTCAAAACCAAACAAAATCACCGAGCTTAGGCTTTCCATTGAATGTGGAGTGGTTTGTGGTTTCCTGCTTCAATGAAAGACAGCTTGCATTTGTTTCATCTTGGTTCTTCTCTGGTGTTTTGGGATCCCCAGAGCTTGGCATCTGGATCTGACATGAATTGGGAAATCTCTGCAGTTCTGCCTTGTGCATGCCTGCATAAAACTGGAGTTTCCTGGTAAGAGGACACCCTTCTCTGTGCTAAAATTAAAACTTTATTGGTGGACTTCAGTGGGGCTGTATAGATCTATACCAGATAAAGATACAGCTCAGGTAAATATTGTGGTGATCCCACAGGAATAATGTGATCTTTATGCATACATGGAGCATTTCTGTGCTCTCAAAGGAATGCTCCTTTTTCGTGTAACCCAATTTATTCTAAACCAAACCTTCCCACTTCCAGTGATGTTCTAAGGTGCAGGTAGACCTGCCTGGCCTGTTGAGCTGACATAGCTAAGGAACACCCATTTCCAGCCAGTGACTACACAGGTGAGTGGTATGCCCAGTTGCCTTTAATCCATGGCCCAGTACCTCAGGTGGCTGCTGGTGTTAGGATCCAGCTGATGGTACCACTGATCTTCCAAGAGCAAGTTTTGAAGAGGTGTCTTGGCTTCTGTAGCAAGGTGTGTTTGCCAGCCTGCCACTATGTCTCAATTTGAGGCACCCTTAATACACCTTCTTGTGATGAGTCCTTGCTCAGGAGTGGCTGCATTTGTACAAAGATTGTACTGTTTCATTCAAAACTGTGTCAGAAGCTTGTGAAAGAGGCGCCATGAGACCCGTGTGGATTATCAATGTGTGTTTATCAATGACCTGGATGAAGGCATTGAGTGCACCCTTAGCAAGTTTGCGGATGACACTAAGCTGGGTGGAAGTGTCGATCTGCTGGAGGGTCGGGAGGCTCTGCAAAGGGATCCGAACAGGCTGGACCGCTGGGCAGAGTCCAATGGCAGGAGGTTTAACAAGGCCAAATGCCGGGTCCTGCACTTGGGGCACAACAACCCTGTGCAGTGCTACAGACTGGGAGAAGTCTGTCTAGAAAGCTGCCTGGAGGAGAGGGACCTGGGGGTGTTGGTTGACAGCGACTGAACATGAGCCAGCAGTGGCCCAGGTGGCCAAGAAGGCCAACGGCATCTTGGCTTGTATCAGAAACGGCGTGACTAGCAGGTCCAGGGAGGTTATTCTCCCTCTGTACTCGGCACTGGTGAGACCATTCCTTGAATCCTGTGTTCAGTTCTGGGCCCCTCACCACAAGAAGGATGTTGAGGTTCTGGAGCGAGTCCAGAGAAGAGCAACAAAGCTGGGGAAGGGGCTGGAGAGCAGGTCTTATGAGGAACGGCTAAGAGAGCTGGGGTTGTTTAGCCTGGAGAAGAGGAGGCTGAGGGGAGACCTCATTGCTCTCTGTAACTACCTGAAAGGAGGTTGTAGAGAGGAGGGTGCTGGCCTCTTCTCCCAAGTGACAGGGGACAGGACAAGAGGGAATGGCCTCAAGCTCTGCCAGGGGAGATTTAGGCTGGACATTAGGAAAAAATTTTTCACAGAAAGGGTCATTGGGCACTGGAACAGGCTGCCCAGGGAGGTGGTTGATTCACCTTCCCTGGAGGTGTTTAAGGCACGGGTGGATGAGGTGCTAAGGGGAATGGTTTAATGTTTGATAGGAATGGTTGGACTCGATGATCCAGTGGGTTTCTTCCAACCTGGTTATTCTATGATTCTATGGTAAGTGATACAGAGTGAAAACTTCCATTCCTTTGAGATTATGGTTGGATCCACAAGTCTGAAGCAGATGGGATGCAACACAGCTTGAACTAAATCCACAAGGGGCACTTGAACGCTGAGACAATTTTCAGTAAATACTTTGTGCTATGACATCCTGTGAGCTTCCTTAGAGTTTTACTGGAAGCCTGTTTAAGCTTGCCAAACTTCCAACAAAGCTTTTTCTTGCACACTTGACAGATAAGCATCTCAAGCACCTTAACTGCAGGAACCCACTGGGCTGGGAGTGGGGCAGTGCAGAGGAGGCTGGCTGTGCCACGTGCTGCTGTGGGAGCTCATTCCTCCAGCCTGACTCACCACATCTCACCTGCACCTGGTGAGACAACACAAGCCTTGTTTGCCTTCAGAGGGCTGTTGACTCATTTTAGTTGTCTGTGTCTGGATGTGACCAGGGCGCCAAAGAGTTTCTGCTGTAGGGAAAAAGGTCAAGAAACTGGGCATTAATGCCTTTAGGTAGGGAATAGATGGTGGGAAGAAATGGCCCTGGTGTAACACAAGCTTTGGGATCATTCCAGAGCTGCAAATCTTTTGGCTTTGGGTTTTATTGCAGACCTTACTCTTCCAGAAGTGTTGAAACCTCCTGGTGGAAGGGGATGAATGTTGAGTTTGTTGTGAGCTGCTTCAGCTTGCAGAGGAAAACCAGAACAAATATTTCTGCTGGTTTCAGCTATGCTTTTGCTGTTGCAGCCTCATGTTTGTTTGAATCCTCAATTCAAACTCTCTTGTGGCATGGTATTGATGTAAAAGCAGCAGAAATTCAGCAGTGATCCTTGGTGACTGGAAATCAGGGTTTTGCATTCAGATTGATCTCTGACTAACATCACACCTCTGCAGCTGAAGTAGTGCTGCTGATCTGAAAGGTCAATCACTGCAGAGCAAATATCAGTGCCCCTGGACTCATGGAAGCCTTTGAAGCCTTTGCTTCAAATGAAATCCCTACGATGAGGGAAGATAAACTGTGCCATATACAAAACCAGTCCTCTAAGAAATGTCGTATCTCTGAATGGTTTGCAGAAACCTCCTTTTTTGGGAATGATGAAAGCAAGGTAGCTATTAAACTGAAAAGAGAAATAGAAACAAGAGGTGTCTAGTTTTTGATGGTGGCATCTTTCTCCTGTTTTCAACAGTTACAAGGGTTTTCTGTAAAAATGTTTTGCAAAACAGATATTCATGAAACTGCATTTCTAATACAGGCTGAGGAGCACTGGGAAAGCTAAAGAAACTTTTTTGGCAGCAGTTCATCTTTCTTGGCCTAGTGTACTTGCCCAATCTGTGTCCCTTTTAAATTCTAATGACTTCCTCAGGCATCACAAACACTCTGGCCTTGTCACTTTTCTTTTTGAAGTTTGCTTCTCATAATGCAGCCTTTTCTGAAGAAATGCTCCTGCTGTCAGTCAGCTAAGTAGTCCAAAACACTCCTCTGCTTCAAAATAACTTAATTCCTTTTCATTTACAAAGAACGGCTCTCCTGTTGCTGGCTGCTGACTCATGCGAGAAAGGTAGCAGCCTTGTGTCAGCCAGGAGACCAAGTTCCTGCAGCCACCTAAAATAGGGCAGAAAATATGAAACGGGGCATGGACAAGGTGGGAACTGTAGAATAACTGAGGTTGGAAAAGACCTCTAAGATCATCAAGTCCAACCGTCAGCCCATCCCCACTGTGCCTATGAAGCCATCTCCTGAAGTGCCACATCTGCATACTTTTTTAACCCCTCTAGGAATAAGGGACACCATCACTTCCCTGGACAGCCTGTTCCAATGCTTCATCACTCATTTGATAATTTTTTCTAATATCCAGTTTAAACCTCCCCTGGTGCAACTTGAGTGCATTTCCTCTCATGCTATCGCTTGTTACTTGGGAGAAAGAGACCAGCACCCACTTTGCTACAACCTCCTTTTAGGTAGTTGTAGGGGTTGATAAGGTCTCCCCTCAGCCTCCTCTTCTCCAGGCTAAACAATCCCAGTTCCCTCAGCTGCTCCATGTAAGACTTGTTTTCCAGACTCTTCATCAGCTTTGCCCTCTGGACATGCTCCAGCACCTCAATGTCCTACTTGTAGTGAGGGGCTCGAAGCTGAATGTAGTACTCGAGGTGCAGCCCCACCAGTGCCAAATGCGGGAACACAGTTCCTTCCCTACTCCTGCTGGCCACTCCATTTTTGATACAAGCTAGGATGCTCTTGGCTTTCTTAGCCACCTGAACACGCTGCTGGCTCGTGTTCAGCCAGCTGTTGACCAGCACCCCCAGGGAAGCAGAGGTCTGGATGCATTAAGAGAAAACCATGTGTTGGTAGAGCTGGAGCTTGAGCATCAATCAGTGCTGGGTTAGTGTCTTTGTTGAAGCTTAAGGTATCAGCCCCATCACTGAAGTTTTGTGCTTTGACTTAAAAGGCTGCCTATGATGAAAGGTCAATATTGAAGAAAGTGTGCTTCTGAAAGATCTCTAATGTATTTAACTTCACAGCAGCCTTTCCTAGGTCTGCAGCACCCATTTATTGAGTGCTGCAAAAGAGGATTCTGCAGTTTTCCCCAGAAATACCCAAGACAGCAGAGAGGCAGAGGCTGTGAGCACCATGCTGTCCCACAACACTGTCTCTAGGATCTGAGTGTGATCTCTGCATAGTGCTGTACTGTGTGAGCATGCACCTGCACCTAGCTAGGCGCAGATTCAGTGGTCCTCATTAAGGTGTCTTTGTCTGCATCAGGGTTTTCATTTGTCTTCTTTTGCTTTATACCAACATGCAATGCTCATAGTCAAATGCCCTTTTGAGATGACACCCTAGACATAGGAGAGATGTGGGTAAAACGTGTTGGAGTGTTGCCTCTGAAGCACCCCAGGTGAGGATGGATAATCATGGGTGGGGAAAGTGCAATGTGTTGTTTTGTTGCTGAGAGGTTCCTATAGAACCAATCTCTCTTCTACATCTCTGAAACTGTTCCCTGTACTTTCCCTGGTCCCCAGGTGGGAAAATTTGTACAAACATGAGTTGACGTGTCCCACCTGGAAATTTCAGACAGTTGTTATTCAAAATGGAGAGGAAATTTGGATTGTGTGTTTCTTGAATGCCATGGAGGAGCTGAGGAGTTTGTCTTGAGCTGCACTCAAGAGTTTTTGGTCTGCATTTTGTGCAGTGTGTGACCTGTTCAGCAGCTTACCCAGAGGCTGTAACAGATGTCCCTGCTGAAGGCTGAGATGGAGTTAATCACTTCTCCCTATCCTTTATGTCCTGCTAACAGGCCAAACATTCACCCTTGGGCAGTTTTTTGTGCAGGTGAGGGTCAGGAGGCAGCAACTGTGGGTAAGCAGCAAAGTCCTATCAGTGCCAGTGTAAGAGAAATTACTGCTGTGGGGTGACTGCTGGACAGAAATCTTGTTTTGGGGGTAAAGAAAAGATGATTGCTTTTCTTTTTATCCAAAGTCAAGTGTTGAAGAACTAGAAGCAATGATAAGTAGAAGCTTTTCAGTGGACCAGAAAGAGACTTGCAGTGGTTACATTCCAGTTACTGTTCGAGATAGGACTCACTAGCCCATGCTCCTTCCCCTCTGTGTTAACATAAGGGGATGGAGCAGCTCTAGAGAAGACGAATTCAAATCCCTTCAGTTAGGGGAGGGATTTGAATTAACCTCCCCACCTCAGAGGTAGGAGTGAGAGGTCTTTGGGGATCCAGCCTCCTCCCACTCCCTCTTTTTTCTTTCTTTCTTTTTTTTTTTTTCCCCTCCTGAAACAAATGAGTGAAATCAAACTGACTTTATCTCAGGAAAATATCACATTTTTTATTATTTTCAGTGAATTCTGCGATTAAATGTGCTTAACCTAAAAACTGGGAAGTGTTTTCCTAGTCATTTGTCTTTCCTTTTCTTCACCTACCTGTCTGCTGCTCAGAAAGTAGATACCTGGCAAGCAGATAACAATAAAACAAATTAAATTGCAACAAACCACAAAAGAAACAGTGCTTGTGTTTTTCCTAACCTAAGAAGATTGAAAGGCTCTGTGGCTTTGTACTCTCTGGCTGCTTTGGCTTTGCCTTTGGGGCTGGAGCTTAAGTACAGAATTGGTGGAAGGAAAGTCAAAAAGTTGAGTAGATGTTTGCGGTGGCAGCCTAGCATCTGTCCTAAGCCACAGCCAAAATATATTGCTCTCTAAACAGGTAGGCAAAGCAACATCTCTGCCTCCTCTTTTTCTCTGGGCCACCAGCAAGCTGAATGGCCAGTGGTTTTTGATATCTTCTCAGCAGTGCTGGAGAGCTGCTGGGTTGGATGTGGGTGGCTGTTCCTTACCAGCTGGCCTGCAGTTGTGCGGATGTACATCTCTTTATGCCTGTGAGTGCTAGAAAACTATCTCGAGGGCAGTTCGTTCTTGCAAGATGCTAATCATGTCCTTGACTGAATTGCTTCCAGTGCCGGAGGCAGAGTGGTGGGCTAGCCAGGCTGCGCTGAGCACTAAGTAAATAATGAGTTCCTTCAAGTTATTACTTTTCATTAAAAGCTATTAATTTACTGGCGCTTAACTATATTACCTTTTCACCTTTTGGATGGAAAACATAGCCATGTGGCTTTGAGTGAGGACAACGTGGCCTGCCCTGATTGCAGGAAGCCAGATATGAGCTGCTGATCCCAAATCACTGCTACCTGAATAAATCAGGCAGGGAGGGGTCCTCAATTACTTGAGCGGTATAAGCTTTCATTGACATGTAATGCTGAGAAAAGAGAAATGCCAGGCTAGGTAAGTTCTAGCCAACCTACAAGGATGCCTCCAAAGTCTTTTTAAGGAGATGAAAGAGTCAAATGTGAGTTTAGAAAAGCTCCAAGGAAGCTGAATTTGCTGGAAGGGCTTGAACGTGTTCATCAGCAGTTTCTTGTCACAGATTTTCTGCTGAAATGGTAAATGAAAATAATGACCTAACTCTTAAATCTGTGATAGGATTAGTGATACCTTCAGCATATTTATGTAATGGGCTTTAGAGATTTAATTCAGAGTATTGTTCCCAGTCTGGATAACTGGCTCTCATTCATGTAAACAAAGCGCAAGACAGACAAAGTAAGAAAATCTTATTTATCCATTAAGTGGTTGTTTTGCTGGTTTGAGAGCTGTCTTTCATTTCCCATGCCTCACAGTCAGGACAGAAAGAGAGAAGTTTTCCATTTCACAATGATAAAAAAGAAACGCCAGTATTTGTCCTGGTTCTCTGCTGCCTCAGCCCCTCGGGCTCCTGCGGGACCCTGCTGGGGAAGAAGGGAGAGGTGTGCTATGGTTGTCTTGTCCTGAGCATCTGCTTTCCCACCCGTGCATCTCTGAGAGTTTGACTTTCTGCTGCTCAGTGATGAGACTCAAGCCTGGGGTGCAGGTGCTGGCTTCTCCTGTGACCCTAGTGATAAAACAAGGTTTAGTTTTCAGTCTTGGCAGCTCTTTCAGTACTTGCCTCTTGCATACCTTGTAAGAGATTCCATGCAGCAAAGCAGCTGTGGGCAGTGGGTCAGATCCATCACTACGAGTCAAACTAAGAGCTATCCATTATGTATGTCACTGTAGAAGTTGCTTATTTCAGTATATAAGTGTCTATGACTTCTTCTATCCCTGCTCCATGAGCTTGACCATCACACCATGTGGGACCCAGATCCATATAGACACAGAGCCTCATGTTGTATCTTCTCATGCAGTGGTGTGGAGCTCCAACAGTCTCTGTGGTACTGGCATCCTGACCCTTTATCTGCACTGGTTACACACTCTTTTGCAAATTGCTGTCACTTATACCAGTAAATGCCTGGTTTATAAGAAGTATTGTATCACCAGCCTCCAAGTATTGCCACCTGTGTTTTAGCAGGATACGTTTCTTTCACACAGTAAATGGGAACTGTGTTGGAAAAGTGATTTGCATGAGCTGTTGCATAACTTTGGTGGCTTCTCTGAAGTTCTTCCCAGTGAGAGACACTTGTTTTCCCTGAGGCAGCCAATACTTCGGTTTATGAGTACTGGACAAAGAGGGTCTACTAAGAAAACATATTTGAGAGTTTATTGGGCAACATAAGGATTAATAACACGGATGCCAAATGGTACCAAAAACTTGTACTGCATTTGGAAAACCTGTTGAGTGATGAAAACAGTGTTTGGGTGTGAAGCAGGGCAGAGCTTCTGTTTCTCTGGAGCATTTCTGCAGTGTTAGGACAACACTGATGTTTCCCCACAGGGCGTGTGAGTCTGGAAATGGCTCATGTGGTGCCCAGCTGCTCTGGTGATCCATGGCAAACAGGGGAGCTGCCTGCTCCTGAGAGGCTGCTCCTCCACCCTGACTTCAGTGAAACGTCATGTTGGAGGTGTGGGAGAGGAGTAGAGGTAGCATCTCTTGAATGTAGGAGCAAGGGATGTCCAACCCTCCCCTCAGGTCACCTTCTGGCATTCGTGCCCTCCCTGTGCATGTGGGATGGTGGGTGAGAGCTGTGGTGGCAGATGATGGAGATGTGCTGGAATGTACTCGCTGAGCACTGGTGATTCATGGCAGGAGAAGGTTTGTAATTTGACCTATGAAGTACTGTGCAGTCACTCCTAAGCCTTTCCTTTCTACACCTCTTATCCCTAAACTGAATTTTAGTAAATGGTGGTTTCCTTTGAATCCTGTTGTTGGGAAGAGGGCAAGCTTTGGTCCTTGGTGATGTCTGTGGATTGTAGGGGTGGGGAGTTGGGTGTTTTGGAGGGTTTTGAGCAAATTTGTCTGCTGATGATTACTATAGAATCATAGAATGATTTGGATTAGAAGAGACCTTAAAGCCCATCCAGTTCCAACCCCCCTGCCATGGGCAGGGGCACCTCCCACTAGATCAGGCTGCCCAAGACCCTGTCCAACCTGGCCTTGAACACCTCCAGCAAGGGGGCATCTGTAACTTTCCTGGGCAACCTTTGCCAGTGTTCTGGGCTTCCAGAGAGAATCTCTGGTTTGCACATTTCTGTATCAACACTGCTGAGGTGCATGCACGCTTCCCCCTGAGGACTGAGCTCCTGAAGGAGATGGACAAGGACTGCATGCAATGTTTGGACAAGGGAATGAGCAAGATTATTAAGAAAGAAATCTTGCAATCAATTAACAATGTTGCTGTAGGTTCTGCCAACCTACCCTAGTATACTTCAGGATACTTCTAAAACCTGGTTTTCCCCTGCATTATTTGCAGTAGCCTTATGTAGTCCTCCTGCTTCCCAGCTGTAGGAACAGAGGCTCAGCCCTGCCTGTTGTGGCTTGATGAGCCCCTGCTGCAGAGGAAACAGCAAGGAAAAGACTGGGGCTCCAGGGCTGTGTGTCTGTCTTTCTCTCTGACCCCAGAGCTCTTGCTTTCTCAAACATAACTGCTTTCCCTTTAGTTATGTTTCTATTGTTTGTTGGAGAAATGATGCCATTAAATCAACAGAGAATGGTGGGAAAATGCTTTCATATGAGGCCTTCAGAGGGTGTGTGCATGTGTGTGTGCATGTGCATGTCCTCTTTTAAAAAAAACAACGCAACCCTCTGTGTATCTGGCAGCTTCCTTTAATTTGTGTCCTGCCTGCGAGAAAGAAATCCATCTCCAAATATTTTTGGCAGTTAACCTCTTTTATTTGTATCAAAGTGGTACAAACTGTGGGGTGTTGTTCCAGAGCTGTTGTTCACCATCATTGTGATAATTCAGCTCCTTAGGACCTTGCATTTTTCCAGTCGCTGTTTCAGGAATGTGGTATCCTGTGCTTCCTTTTTCCATGGGAAACTGGAGTCCTGTGGCCACGGGCGTTAGGACAGCAGTGTGCCCGCTATTCTGCTGCCGTTCTGTAATGCAGAGAGGAATGGAAATGTGCTTTACTCTAGATGTGGTGACGCAGGCTCATGAATGAGGGTGATGCAAAGTCTGCCACAGCATTTTAACTACAGTCACACTCCCTAACCAAGGGAGCTTGGCTTCAGGAGCTTTGGCAAAGACTTGAGCTGAGATGCAGAAGTACGTGCTGCCACCTTTGCAGAGCAATGACCACGTTAAGGCAGAGAAGAAGGCTGGGCTGAACAAGTGGCTGCAAGGTGCCTCCTCACGCTGGTTTTGAACAGCAGAGTCCTGCATGTTTGTGTCACGTAATTGGTTTTTGCATGTTCCTTTTTCTTGGAAACAGCTTTTCTATTTGATCAAATGCCTCTTAGCTATATCCAAGAAGGGGCTACTGTGCATGGTTTACATGGTAAACGAAGGATGTCCTTCCAGTAGCAGGTCAGGTGGTCACCAAGCCCCCAGGTAAAGTCCAGCACATAGAGCGATGGAGAGGCGAACAAAACTTTACAAGACAGAAAACCAAAGCAAAACAACAACAACAACAAAAAAAAACCTCAAAACAACCAATCTTAGCTGAAAACTGAAGGAATAAAGGGGAAAAAAAAACAGCAGAGGGGCCTGTCAGGGGAGAATGCAGTCAATGGTGGCAGCTTTAGAGGAAATCGTGTCTCTCTGCAATGCCACTGTAGGATTCAACTCCAGGGCTTGGCAGCAAGCACAATTTATGCTTTGTAAGGATTGTTGGGATTGTTTTCCTACCCACTAGGAAGGGAGCTCGCTAGGGCCTTCTCTTGGGGATATTTACCTTAGAAAGAGGATCCTCATTAAAACCCTGCCCTGCCTGACTTGGACCAATTTTTTCTAGTTGACGCTTGTCTTGATTTAGTTTGATCCTTACTTACCCTCTTGGCTACTCTGCTGATGTTTCTTTAGTTGCTTCCCTGATGTTTTCCTAGCTCGATTCTGCCCAGCAGGAGTTGCTGAGTTATGCAAGTAATAGGTGACCTGGTCCCCAGCGTGCTGAGGATGCAGTGCTTCTCACAGCAACAGTCCAATCAACCCCAGATCCCAGCATGGTTTTCCATGGCACTTAAGTCAGAGGACATATCAACACGCATTGCTAATCACCTGAGCACAGACCTGCAATCTGCAGCCTAGAAGAACTTTGGAGTCTGATGGGCACTCTGCTAATGCTGCAATGGGAAAAGGCACTGGCTTCTCTCAGATGTCTCCCAGCAAACTTGTTTGGCAGCGTGAGACCTACAATGACTCACCATTTTGTCTGTCATGGGAAGAATGAGACCCTTTGCAAAGAAAGGCATCACTGTGTCGCCCCTGCGGTTTTATGCATATACCCTTTACTGCATATAATAAAGCAATAAGGCACTGAGATACAACATTGCTCAGTAAAAACTCCTCACAAGACAGTAATTTTCATGTTTTGCTTCTCTTCTGTCTTCCTTTTTTGTCTTAATTTTTCTTGGATGCTGTTTCCCACCTTCCAGCGGAGGGAAGCGAAGTCTGCTGTTTGCTCAGTTAACTGAAAAAAGCTTTGTGTGCATTTTCTGCTGCCGTTTTGTTAAAGTTCAGAGTTCTGAGGTTAGAGTGGCTGCTTCTCAATAAGAGTCTTGTTCTA
Organism: Phaenicophaeus curvirostris; assembly: GCF_032191515.1. NCBI lineage: Eukaryota > Metazoa > Chordata > Aves > Cuculiformes > Cuculidae > Phaenicophaeus > Phaenicophaeus curvirostris. The sequence goes on along the minus strand of NC_091400.1, from coordinate 8,152,379 downwards.
ACTTCCAGAGCAGCCCACGCAGAGCTGCTTGGGTTCATCTGTGCAGTTCACAGCCCACAACCAACGAGACGCATTGTTTGCCTCTCTCCTTCCATGATTCATACTTTGCAACAAAGAGAAGCCCAATCCTCCCAACGTGAGTGTGAAGCCAGGCGGTGCAGGATTTTAGGTACATCAATAGAAGCAGTCTGGGTTTTTTCTTTTTTCCTTCCTTGTGAGTAGTCATTATGTCTGAAAATCAAACAGCTTTGTGGCAGTGGTCGTAACTGTCTGATAATTGCCAGACTTAATAGGGGAAATAAGATAGTTCTCCAGTTTTACAGTTTTCTTTTTTCGAGAAATTGCCTCAGGTTTGTAAATTTTGCCTTTTATTTCATTTAATCTAGCAGTGACAAAGTTCATTGTTTACTAGAAGCTTATTGGTGGGATTTGTGTGGGTTTTTCTTTGCTTTTCTTTCTTTCCTTTGATAATCATAGCATTTCTCATTTTGCTGTGGGGAGCTTTTCTTTTTTTCTTTTTCTACAAATATATAAATATTTATAATTCTTTTTCTGTGGAGAGAAAAAGACATTCAAACTGGCTAACACTGGGTTGGGCTTTTTATTCTTTTCCCATGTAAAGCTAGAAGAAGGAAGTGTGGCCAGGTTTCTGATAATCAAAACCAAGCTGGCAAACCTCAGTCCCACTTGTCTGCTTTTTTTCCGCTAATCAGCTTAGGTGAACCCTGCTGGAGTTTCAATGTGGTTAGGTTGTGTTTTGAGGAGTGGCCTTCAGGGGTTCAGCAGATGTTGCTTTTTCCTAGTGCTGTATTTCATAGAATCATTCAGGTTGGAAAAAACCTCTATGATCATCAAGTCCATCAAGTGCCTGCTAAACCATGTCCCAAAGTGCCCCATGTACACGCTTTTTTAACATCTTCAGGGATGGTGACTCCACCACTGCCTTGGCTGGCCTCTTCCAATGCTTCACCACTCTTTCAGTAAAATTTTTCTAGTATCCTTTCTAAAGCTTTGCTGGTGCAGTGGTACAACTTGAAGCCATTTCCTCTTGTCCTGTTGCTTGTTACTTGGGAGAAGAGGTGAACACCCACTTCACTCCAGCCTCCTTTCAGGGAGCTGTAGGGAGCAATGAGGTCTCCCCTCAGCCTCCTCCAGACTAAACAACCCTCAGTTCCCTAAGCTGTTGCCCACAAGATTTGTGCTCCAGACCCTTCTCCAGGTTCACTGTGTCCTTCCTTGTGTTATGTTCCCCTGTGTGCCCCAGCCTGTGGCATCCAGAGCAGGGCAGAGGAGCCATAACCACTGCAGAAGGGCCAACGCATCACTGTACCCTTTTATCTCCTGCTCCTCTCCAAGACCCTGAAAGCAGCAGAGAGGAGGGTTGGTGTGCCTGAGGAAGGATCTGCTTTGCTGTTCTGGAAGGCAGCCCTGCTTTGGGGTTCATCCAGCTGTTACAGCTGTCATCGTGCACACATCTGCCTTTCCTCACAGCTGGGGAGAATGGTCTTCTCTGGCCGTCATTGTGGGTGACTTTTCCCTCTTGCAAAGGCCGACTGTTACTGTAAAACTCCAAATTAGCCAAAGAGGGCTGGGCTGGGTCTTCCCGCTCCACTGACAGCGCTCGCTATTCAGCAGCCTGAATGCTGTCTCTGTGCCTGCCTGTCCTCTCTGCACACCCGTCAGCTGCCCCATTGATTTTACTCAGAGAGGGGAAAAAAAGACACCAGGGCAAGAAAGGACCTGCTTTCTGCCAGAGCAGCCCCTGGGGAATCCCAGTGCTGCCAGCCAGGGTGGGTTGGTTGGAAGTGGGGGCTGAAAGGCTGCAGTGGGGTGTCTTGTGTGAAGGAGACTCTCCAGAGAGGCTCAGGTACTTTGAGGTGCCCCTCAGGAGTCCCCTCTGCTCCTACAGCCTGATGGTTGCGTGAGTCATGATGCCGTTTGTAGTTTCGCTGTCTCTGGACTTTCTATGCTTTTTGGAGTGAAAAGCTTGGCATGCCACAGGCTGCAGGTATTTGCTGAGTGATGGAATCTGTGCTGTTTGGCAGTGGCTTGGCCCAGCCCCTTCTAGGAGGGGTGGCAGCGAAATTACCAAACCCAGATCCTGCTTTCGGCAGGAGCGTGGGAAATTTCCCAGCTCTTTGGGATCCAAGGAGGGGTGGTTTGGGAGTGAGATCTGCAGGATGGGACACAGGAAGGCTAAGTAGACTTCTGATCTGCTGGCAAATATACCTGTATCGATGGACAAATCACTTAATCTCTCTATGCCTTAGTTTCCTGTGAGCAAATGATCCTCCTTATCTTTCACCTCTCGTCTCGGAAGAGGAAAGAGTTTGTCTTCTAGTATGGCTTTTATTACAGTTCTTTGTTTGGTGGCTGGGGCCCCTTTACCTTGTTAAAATGAATAATTGAATTTAGATTAAATGATCTAATATAATCCTGCCCAGTGGTTACTAAAACACTTGAATGAAAGTTCATTCTGAGCCTGTCTTTCCATTTCCTCATAAGGCGAAGGCATGAAGTAATTAGATGTAGACATAGGTTGTTATTGTAGCACAATGACAAAGATCAGTGGTTATTGGTAGGAATGGCTTTTATAATCAAGTTTAATGGTCATTTACCTTTCAGTGACCTTAGTGTCAGGCAAAATTGGCAGCTCTTTTGCAAGGAATGTGCTTCCTCAATGGGGGCTTTGCGAGCTGCTGCATTTTTGGCTCTAGCTTCATATGAGCTTGGATAGACACTGCTGCAATGCAAAAGACTTTGTCTGCGAAGAAAGGCCATTGGCTCCTGCCAAAAGAAGCCCTTTTCAGTGCTATCCTACTGCTACTGAATTGCCATTGAAATCGATCGGTCGTGTCTCAAGCAATGCTTTGCTTATTACTGTAACCAAAGTTGTAGCCTTCAAACAGAGAGAGTCTGGTCAGAGGGCTGCCCAGGAGTCTCTGTAAAGGATTGCATTGTCTTGGAGTAGAAGGAGGGAGAACATCTCTCATCATCTGCTTGTGTGCATGCAAGAGGAGCTGGTAGTTCTGGCTGCAACCCCGTTTAAGTCCTTTTTGCAGCAGTAAAGAACTGGTATTTCTATACACGTTTAAGTTCAGTTCTTTCACTGATAGTCATCCTCCACTCATTGCAGATGCAAATCAGCCAATTTTTCTATTGATTATGATGATCCTACACCAGTCTCCATCACATGTTGCAAAATCTTTATGGTTTTATTCAGTAACTGATGGTACCTGTGGCCATGGAGAAGAGCAGAATGTGTGGCCATGCTTTCTAAGGAGATTGTATCTTAGTCATATCTTAGGGCTTGAAAGGACTGGATTTGGTAGAGGTATTCACTTGGCTCTGAGTCTTAATTCTTCCGGACGAATCTCAGCCTTGGAGGTTATCCCCTGTTTTCTATAAAGTAGGCTGAATTTTTGCAAGTGCTGTGGAGGTATTTATTTGAGGTGGTGCCAGAATGATCTGGCAGGCGTGTTCCTTGCGTCTGTAACTATTGCCCCACAGAGCAAGCCTAGCTACAGGAATCGTCTCTTTATGTGCTCTTATTTCTAAACTGCTAAGATAAGGAGAGCAAAACAATGAAGCGTGGAGGGAGATCCACTTGTTTCAGGCCACTTTGGGTAATAACTAATGTGGTTTTACCATAAGCATGTTCAATACGTCATCTTCATAGCGTGATAGGTCTTCAGCTTCCAGCATTCAAAATCCTGAGATGGTTTCGTGTACGTGGGCTCTCAACTGTTTCTAGTCCTCTTCACCTTCTGGGAACTGCTGTGATTCTTGCTTGCACAGAGGATCATATAGACCCCTATAGTATTAATTCTTTTTACTTGAATTTATTCCTCTGTTAAGTATTAGCTTGTTCTCCTTCTGATATGAGAGAATGAATGGTCACGTTTGTTCAAATTGCGGTTTATTTTTGCAGGTATCAGGTTTGAGTTGGGAATGTCCCAACTAAAATCAAACAGATGGTTGTGTAGAAGCACGTGGTTGATATGCTGCTTCTTGCTGAAGAAAAGCAAAATCAATCTCTCTTTAAGCCCTGAAGTCTGAACCCATTGAAGTCTGACAGAGTCTTTCTGTTGACCTCTGTGGCCCCAGGATCACATCCTAAATGAATTGCTTTGAGTCACTAGAAGCCTGAATTCAGCTTTGGTGGGCTGGAAAATGTAACCTACTGTATGGGCTGCACTATTCATAAGCGCTTGGCCCTGTGTGTGTGTTAGCTGTGGATGCCTGGGAGAAGAATAAAGTCATTTTCTGCAGCCGTGGGGGTGGAGAAGGGAATGGGAATTATACCCCCTTTCCTGCAAACCCTGTATCGTGATGCGGGCAGCTGTTGGGAGCTGACCTGCTTCTGAAGCTCTAAATTAAGGTTAGGTTTCTTTTGTGCTATTTCTTCTGATCTCATCCCTGACACATAAATGCCCTGTCCACCAGGAAATGACCTCAACTCAAATTTTCTGAAGTGGGCCACTGGAGCAGATGAGTGAGTGCAGCAAGGCTGTGATTTACCTCGATGGAGTTCCCTTAAACACAGAAGAAGCAGAGTCCTTGAAGCTTAAGAGAAGCCGGGATGAGTGCATTTGACACCAAATGCTCGCTATTGCTTGTTTACTATCAGTAGCATCTAATCTTGTTGTCAGCAAACTGTAAACTATTTGTTTCCTTGTAGCTTAAGAAAAAAAGCTCTTGTTTCTTGAAGTGATTCTTGCTTTCTCTGGGTGGCAGTGGGTTATAGGTGGGCGAAACAGCAGCTAGCAAAACCATTCAAGTCAATACAGGTGTTCTCTGTTCCCTGCTGGTCCTAAATCAGACCATAAGAGATTTAGTTTGGTATGGAGGGTATAAAGCAAAGTGTGAAGAACTATCAGCTGGTAGTCTTCTCTGGAGCTATTATTGATTGATCTGGAGTCGTTAGACTATTTCACAATGAAGATAGTGAAGATTGCTACAGTTTGAGAGCAGCAGAATGTTTTTCAATTAATGGCTTGAAACATAAAAATTTATAGTGTAATTTATGCTTTATTTACCAGTCTTCTAACGTGCGTTCACCTGAGGAAGAGCGGCCTAGTGATTAGAGATGGGGAGTGAGAAGGTGATGACTCTCTCCTGCTCCTACACAAATGTTCTTTGTGATCTTGGAGGTGGTAGTACTTCAACTAAGTACACTGCAGAGGCTTTGCCCTATGAAACCAAAAGATGAACACTTCTCTAGGTCATGGGTGTGTACCATGATGCATGTGGGTGCCACAGGCACACACAGCATGAAAATGCTGTAAGTGAAGGGAATGGAGTATTGTCGTGGTTAAATCATCTATATTTCATGTTCTTGGTGGTGTGCCCAGGAGTCACAGTCAGATATGTAGCCTGGTGCTGGCAAAGCCAAGCTCCGTTGCCCATCTCCCCTGAGCTCCATAGCATCGGGGAGCAATGGAGTGGGACCAGTGGGCCCTCAAGGTCCACCAGGTTCAGGCTGAACATCAGAAAAAAATTTTTCACAGAAAGCATCATCGGGCACTGGCAGAGGCTGCCCAGGGAGGTGGTTGAGTCACCATCTCTGGAGGTGTTTAAAAGATGGGTGGATGAGGTGCTCAGGGACATGGTTTAGTGATTGATAGGAATGGTTGGACTTGATGATCCTGGAGGTCTTTTCCAACCTAGTGATTCTGTGGGGCAGTGTGGAGGCCTCCAAAGGGGAGGAACAGCTCCAGCTGAGTTTTCCATGCTTTTCCCACACACCATCATTCTTGTGCAGCGCTTCCTCTCTCCACATAATACTCTGTTATTTCCTCCCTGGAAGGAGGTCCTGCTACTGCTGCTAATTAGCCCACGATAAACTTTGGAATGAACAAAAGCAAGCAATTAAACGCCTGTTGCTTCAGCGTGAACCCTGTCAGCAAAGTAATTTGTCGGTGGCAGAGCTGAGCAGCACTTCCTCAGAAGGAAAACAAACCTATTAGTCTGCCTTAGCCACCAGAGCTGGGGAGTGGTGTGGCCAGCAGCTTGCTGTGGTTAGGCAGGGATGTCTTAGGATACAACAAGTTTTCTGGAGATTGGCTGAGCTGCTGCTGAGTCTCAGGTCTTCTGTTCCATGTGGTACAATGATCTCGGTGGTTGCTACCCAAGCAAGATGACTGGAGAAGTTACTGAATTATGACTTATGTTTTTGAGGTTGTATTTTTGTCTCTTTTTGGGAGACACACATAAACATTTTCAGGTCATTGCAGGCAGAGAAATAAGGAGGAAGCTTGGAAAGAGGAAGCAAAAAGCAGGGTCTTTGGTAGATCCCAATCTAAAAGAGATTTGAGTGACGTTTGCCAGGACTCAAGATAAAAGTATCAAGGTCTTGCTAGCTGCTTTTGTGCAGTGTCAGCCCTAATGCTCAAAATCCCTCCAGGCTTCCCCCATTGAGCAAAAAGTCCTTTTGGAAATAAAATAGCATTTATGTGGGTTTTTATGGATATATCAACAGTCTAAGGGAAGTTGGAGACTTTTTGATTTTGAGGCCCACTTTCTTTTCAAAACTAGAGGGAAGTTCAAGTTGAGAAATGAAATATGAATTATTCTTGGGCAGAAAAATGCAAAGGATGTTGGAAAATACAGAATTAAAAGATGTCCTGTCTTGATGTGCCACCCAGCTGCTTTGCTAACTGTTGTCTCTGTTGCCGTTGTAGCTCTCGAGCAGCTGCTCACAGAACTTGAAGATTTTCTGAGGATACTGGACAAGGAGAACCTGAGCAGCACTGCTGTTGTGAAGAAGAGCTTCCTTTCCGACCTCCTGCGGGTCTACACCAAGTCCAGTGGTACGGGCAAGGAAAACTGAGGACATGGCTGTGGACTCTCATGGGAACTGCTACAGGGTCTTGAAGCAACATTTTCTTGGAGGTGGTGGGAAGGGGAGACATGAAAATTAGGAGGAGAAAATGAAGAGGAGATTATTTTTGCAGTGACCTCTAATTGTTTATGTAAAATTACTATAGTTATGTGTCCAGCTTCACAAGCAAAGGATTCCCAAGATTCCTGATACTTTCTGTTTTCCTTATTAAACCTTAAGTTTATTTAATCCACTTTGTAAGATACACAGGATGTACTGTTTGGCCAAGTTAATTTTTAAGTAGAAATTTTAACTTATGGAATTTCCTGAGTATAAAGCATTTAATTCTTTTTGCATTTTATTATTGCTTGGGTTTCTTTCTGCACGTTGCCTCTACCAACGTGCTCTCCCCAAAATGTACTCGGCAGACACGCTTTTTACATTTGTCTTTGTGCAGAAAACAACGTGAAAGCAGTGGGTTTGTAGGAGTTCACTTTTCCCTTTGATTGCAGGTGGCGATGAAGAATATATTTATATGAACAAAGTGACCATCCATAAACAGCAGGGTGACCAGGAGAAACAAGATAAAGGTAGGAGCTGAAGATTAATGGTTGCTTCGTATCTATGATGAGCGATGAAGGGATATGTGGCTAGAGTCTTGCTTTGCTGATGGAGGCCTCTCTGGCAGGTCTGAGGGCCAAGGCAGTTGGCGGTATGGAAGGACTTCCATTTGCATTACATTCCTTTGGAAATCCTGGTCCTTGCCAACACTGTGAGGTTATTCCTGGAAGTAACACTTTGGAGGATGTTATTTTGGTATAAAATACCTTCTAAGGCTTGTAGCTCAGTGCCTGAAATATTTAAGGAAGCCCTCATGTTTCCTTTGGCCACGAAACAAGTCACTTCTTTGAGACCATGAAAGCACGTGTCATCTTTAGCATGTTGTTCTGTGCTATCCTGGAGGGGCTGCATTGTCACGAGCTTGTGAGTGAGTTCCTGGGTGCAGCCTGTACCCTTGCCATCTGCATGGGCAAAGCACCTTCATCTCCTAGGGTATGTGACAGTTCTGTGATGTGCGAGCCAAGAAATTAAACCTAGATAAAATATTCATTTCCCATTTGGATTTCCCAGGTTTTGAATTTGTAACATCGCAAGGAACCTAATTCCCTAAAAATGTCCTTGATCTTTGAAGTTCGTCACAAAGGCTGGTTTTGATAATGGTGTGGAGTGAGATTATTACTGAAACACATCTCCTTAATCCACACATATTCAGAAGCTGACCCTACCCCAAAGTTTCCGATCCACATGGATGAGACAAGGGGCTGCATCAGTGCAGGCTACTGTCAATGTGCTGGTCCTGCAATAGTTGGAATAGCTCCACATCCAGAGCTTTGTTTTGGTTTTATTGTTTTGTGGTGAGTTTTTTGTTTGTCTGCTTTGTTTTGTGTTTGGTTTTTTTTAAACTACCTGCAGCTGAATTTAGGTTAACTTTAAATACCCTTGAAGGCAGGATGTCCTCCCAGATTACATGTGCAACCCCTCTGTGATCTCCAGACAAGTCTATCTGGGTGATGTTGTAATGCTCCGTAACAGGATTGCACAGCCTCCTGGTAGCTGAGCAGCAACAGAAGCATCTCTTTATATAAGTTCTTTTTTGGGTGGATAAAGCAAGGCTTGCACTGATGCTGAAAAGCAGGGTCAGATTTCAGACAATTTATTTTTAGAGCTGGTTCTTTTATTTCAGACTTTTCCCTATCAAGGCCATGAGCCTACCCACTCAGTCCCTCCTTGTGGGACCTGGCACTTCTCTCTTTCTCCGTTTTCAACAACGTTCGTATTCCAAGTAAAACTTCTGAGTTATTTGGAAATGCTGAAGTCAGTGAGACACATGGATGGGATCTTAGCCATAGCTGCAGCTGGGTGTGCAGCCCAGATCCTACTTCTCTAACTGCGTGGAGAGGTCTGTGCCTGCTTCATCGTGGTGGGACCTGAAGGCTCAGATTTAGTAGATGGAGGGGGCCATAGTTCCCACTGGGGCTAGGGGATTGATATGGATCTCCTCAGTGATTATGCAGCTGCCTTTACCCCTTTTATCCACTACAGCTCTATGCCCTTCACCAAAATTAAGTGGGATGATCATACTTTTGTGACTGAGATCAATGGGCCCTCTTACACCCTGCAGAGTTTCTTCACCACCATAGCTGTGCTTGGGTGTGTTTTACCAGCACAGGGTAAAATGATTTCTGAAGCGATAATACATCAGCTCTAAAAGTCCCTGCTCCAGACTTTAAAACATGCTATTTCTGCAAAATCTGTATTTCACTCACTACTTCCAGTTCCATTGACAAGGTTTTAAGCTGAACGGGTACACTGCTTTTGAGGTGCCTTTGAGTGAGTTCACTGCAGTGAGTGATGAAGGCACCATCATTTTCTTGATCTCATTTGCTTGAGAAACACAGCAATTCTCTACCCTGCAAGTGTATAGGGCTCTTTGGTGAGCCAAATGCCATCTCTGTCTGGAAGTCAGCGCAGAGGAATCGAGGTGCGGGAGTCTGGGAGGGTGGACTGATGCACAGTGTAAGGCTCCTGGTGGTGCACACTGAGGTCCTCTTAGACCAGCTACCAGGAGCAATTCACTTTTACAAAGGACAGAGAGCAGAGGTAAATAACAGTTTGTATAGCTGTGAATCAAAAACGGTGTTTAAAAGGCAGGTACGTAAACAGGTGCAGTTGGAGTTAATGATCTCTTAAGGTCTTTTCCAACCTTATTATTCTGTGAATTTTAGCAGGCTTTTTGTCTGGTTTTTTTTGCCTGGTTTTTCTTCCTCTTCTCTTCTAAATTCTCTCCAAATTCCAGGTTTTAGGGAGATATCTTTATCAGAAGAAACCTACGAAGTGTTAGTGCTTATCTAGGAAAAAAATACTCGTTCCCTCCCACCCCAGTAAGGCAACAGTCTGTGATAAGTGGTGCTGATGTGTGTAGCAGGAGAAGGAAGGGATGTGCACAGCGTGTGCTGTGTGGAATCTCCATACATCAAGCATGGATTAGGTGCTTGTCTCTATGTGCTGGGCTCATGTGCTGGGCACAGCAACCTCAGAACAGAAAACCCCATAACGTCTTCCAGGATGAAGGTTTAAGGGGTGGTTCTTCCTGCACTGAGCCTGGAAATCAAAGCTCCATTCCATCTTGCTCTGCTCCTCAGCTGGAGTACGTGGGTGTGTGTCCGTGGAGGTGGGCAGGTTTCCAGCAGGGTGAGGGTTGAGGCTGTGGGCTCTGTCCCATTCTCCAAGGTTGGGAGGAGGAGGAGGAACTGCTGGTACAGAAACCAAACAGCTTTTTCCTGGCACGGTGAGATTCCTTGGGATGATTGCTAGGTTTGCCGGAGAGTTGAGAACAGATGGCCACCACTTGCAAGGGGTTTGGCAGTGCTTTTTGCTGCTGCAATGATTTCTCTTCTGTGGAGCTGAGCATGGGAGGTTCTGCCTGACACAGGAGGATGTGAGTTGGCCTGTCTGTTTCTTTCTGCTAAAAGGCCCCTAGAAAGGTCCTTACGAAGACAACAGTTGAAGGCAGAGAAAATCCCTTCTTGAGGAACAGCTCATGGGGGCTTTAGGAAATCTCAGCCTTGCTTCTGGTGTTTCCATGATCAGCAACATCCTCAGCAGCTGCTGTTGATGGAACGTGTCTGCCCTGAGAGTACCATCTCTTTGGTCCATTACAGAAAAGGCACAACTTAAGGCTGTTTCCCCTCATCCTCTTCCTTCACCACAGTCCTCACATGCGATGTGTTTGGAGCTCTTGCACCATCAGGCTGGGAGCTGGCTGCAGCCTGGCAAGGCAGAGCTGTCATCGTGGCTTCCAAGGCCCAGACATGAACAAAGTAATGTGGTTTCCAGCTTCTATTTTTAAAGCCCAGAAATATGCATCAAAGTTCCTGCCCATGTCTTCTGAGCACAGTGTTGACCGCTGCTGGGCAGTGTGCGATGCCTTGGTGGCTTCTGTGTGTGCCCATGGAATGTGGCTGGAGGCTCAGCAGGTGGCTAACAGAGCTAGAGCATCAACTTGCTGCAGATTTGGGACTTAACTCCCTTTTAATTATTGGACTTGGAATATCTGAATACCTTAGCCTCATTTCTCCCACAGTATTTGGCAAGAGACACTCTGTAAAAGGGGACTTTCCCCTCTGCACAGCAGAAAGCCTTCAAAATCCTTCATTTTTCAACCATTTGATGCCTCACTCCCACTTGTTCCTGAGCATTGTGCTGCTTTGGAAGTCATGGGACTTGGGCGCTTCTTTGAGGCCACCCAAGAATTCTGTGGTGGGTGAAGAGGGACTGAACACAAGTTTTCTGAGCCTTTGACCCTCCAGCTACTGAATCACTCTGGAAAGTCAGATTTTCCAAGCAGCTGAATGCAGAGACAGGCGCATATCGCCAGGAGCAGTTCTGCTGCCATGTGCCCTTTCGCATGTTTGGCCCGGGCTGCTTCAAGAGCAACTCTTCCTTCAGCAGCAATTAAATTACAGTTCTTGGCTGGCTTTGATAAACTGCTGTGCGGCCCAGCTAGGCAGCCACCTTTGTGGGGAGCAGGGTGGGATTAGCTCCAGTTTTCTGGAAAGGGAGCAAAGGTGATGATAGCCATGATCCGTCTGCTTGCAGGAATCGGAGCTAGCAAGGACTATAGTGCTATGGATCCCCAGATACTGTGTAGTGCCTGCCCATGCTGCTTCTCAAGACCCTTCAAAGTTTCAGCAGAGGATTTGGGCTTCACAGTTTTCCATCCAGAAGGAAAACATGCCCCAAAACCAGAGGCCAGTTCTTCTGCTGGGTCTCCAAGTGTCACATTCCTGGGTATGGCCTGAAATCACACGGTGGCCCTGCAGCACTGCCTGTAATTGTCACTGTGCCTCCTACCAAAATAGCATCTTGCTGTTCCTGCACGGCCCTGGGTAGGGAGTGCTCTGCTGGAAAATACCATCAGTGTCCTTGTGTTTCTGTTTTGTAGTGCTGGACCGAAAAAACTCCTTGACCAATGGAGACTCAGGACTGCATTCGTCCCCTCCGCAGAAGAGCCTGCCAGACCTGCCCCCTCCAAAGGTATGTTTTGTAAATCCTTTGCTTTACACTGTGTTGCCCTCAGCCTTCGGATCTAAAACCCTGCAGCCTTCACTTTTATTAAGTACTGCGCAGCACAGGTAAATGGAGACACCTCTGTGTGTGTTTTAGTGAGACAAATAGTCCCGGTGAGCTTTATTTAGAAAACTAAAAAGAAAATTAAAAATATTTAACTAGAGGCTCCCTGTTATACAAGTTTCCAACTACACATTTGGTCTTCACCTCACTTGGAGTACTGTGTTCAGGTCAACACAGGAAAGACGTAGATCTGTTGGAGTGAGGCCAGAGGAGACCACAAAAATGGTCCAAGGGCTGGAGCACCTCCCATGTGAGGACAGGCTGAGAAAGTTGGAGTTGTTCAGCCTGGAGGAGAAGAGGCTCTGGGAAGACCTTATAGCAGCCTTTCAGTACATGAAGAAGGCCTGTAGGAAAGATGGGGAGGGGCTCTTTATCAAGGAGTGTAGTGATAGGATGATGGGGAATGGTTTGAAGCTGAAAGGAGAGAGATTTAGATTAGATGTTAGGAAGAAATGTTTTCCTGTGAGGGTGGTGAGGCACTGGCACAGGTTGCACAGAGAAGTCATGGATGCCCCATCCCTGGAGGTGTTGAAGGCCAGGTTGAGGCTTTGAGCAGCCTGATCCAGTGGGAGGTGTTGGACCCATGGGAGGCCTGACCCATGGCATGGGGTTGGAACTGGATGGTCTTTAAGGTCCGTTCCAACCCAAACTATTCTAGGATGCACAAAGGCTGCAGGTTGGTGTGTGGTTGGTGGCCCAGGCAGAGTGGCCATGCTCTGGAGTGGCTGGACATCCCCAAACCCCTGTGGTTCCCAAAGCTTATGCACAGGTGGAGCAGGCAGCCATGGGAGCCTTGGGCTTCCTGTGTGTCTGCAGGAGCACTGTGGAAAATTGGCTGTGTTCCCTACTAGGGAAACCCGCACCCATCGCGTGGCAATCCAGGCTCAAAGAAGGAAGACAACTGGGGTTTCCCGAAGAAACAAAGATGAGGATGGCTCTTAAATGTTGCTTTGGAAATATCCCCTGAAAGAAGCTATGCCCCGGCTACTGGCATGAACTTACAAAAGCCAGAAGTCCTTCAGCTTTGAGGCAGTGGGGCTATCCCAGGGTCTCCCTCGCTGGTAAAGCCTTGCATGGTTTGGCTCTTAGCAGGTGAGATCAGGTTTACTTCCAGTTGAAGTGGCTGGTGGTGCCTGTGCCCGGACCTGCCAGGCATTGTGCCAGTTGTACAGCCCACAGGTCTGTGAGGAGGAGTGGCCAGCACTGGAGACTTTTTTTTCTAGGGTGGTTGTAAATCTGGTCAGAGTTCAACACCATCAGCTTCCAGTGGGATTTGGTCTCCATGCCAGCAAGCCAGACCAGGTGTCCTCGAGAGTCACAGGTCATCCTTGAGACTTACCCTGGATGTTGCTATTTGCTGCTTAATCTGACATGGGAATGGTTGTAGCTTGGATTTTGGGATGTGAAAGGAAAGGAGGGCAGGGAGTGTGCATGGAGGGAGTTGTGGAGAAAGACAGGATGGTGCATCCAAAAGCCACAGAGGAAGATCTGCTCCTTTTGCCAGGAAGTAGGATGTGGCATGAGGCTGCAGGAATTCTGTCCAGAAGGGACTGTGTGGCTCAGCTGGAGGAGCCAGCAAACCCTTGGATGCAGTGTGGTTGCCTGCTCAGAGCTGCTCCAGCCCCGGAGGAGCTCTGCGCATGCAGCTGGCTGGGGATGTGAGGCTGGAGCTGGAGTCAGCTGGGAGCAGCAGCCAGAGCAGGAATTGCTGTCTGGCTTGTGCTGGTGGCTGTGGCAGGGATGTGGGCAGGAAGATAGTAGTGTGGTGGAACGAAGGCATGACTAGGGAAGCGGCAGCTGGGTGTTCCCAAGGCATCTCTACTTGTGCTTGGTGCAGCCCTGCTTTCTGACAGGGCAATCGGGAAGTTACATGAAGGAATTGGAAAATAATTATCTTGGATGTTAGCTGAAAAAAGATACCTAAGCCTTCCATCTTCTTCCAGGCTTGTGCTGGGAACCTTCTCCCACCTGCTTACTACTTGAGCCAAACTCTTGGATAAAGCAATCAAGTAGCTCCTCGCTGTGCACATCTGAGTGTCAGCAAGCTGTTGGCAGCAAAGATATCTGAGCATACGTCAAGGAGTGGGGCTGGGGAGGGCTTTAATGTGGTCCCAGTTACTGTAGTTTGGTGATGTTAAGGCACCCTGTGATGTTGCTCTACACTTGACTTTTGAGGTGCAGAAGAAATTTGGTGTTTGAGATCTGCACAGCAGATTGTTCCTGACATTCACTGACATCAGCAGTCAATGGGCAACTCAACAGGGGTGACCCAGCTGGATCCCACAAATTTCTTCGGACTTGTCCCAGAGTAACCTGTAAACAATGAGTCCTGCAGACTGTGGCTGAGACATCGATGACCTTTCATCTGCAGTAGCTCTGGCAGCTCTGCCACTTTCCACAGCCGTCCAGTGAGAAAGTCACACGGTGCGGATGCAGATGCCCAAAATGGTTTTATTTGCATGCTCCATTGTGCCATAATTCAGCAGGCAAATGTTCTGTGAGGACCAGCCTGGGTTAGATAATGCAGCATGTACTCTTTGACTTAACTAGAGACAAAACAACTCCACGCCTTTAGGGAAAGAGAAGAGTCAAAAATAGCTTCTGGGGCAGCTGAGGTGCAGTCCCACCTAGTCCCTGTTGGCTTCCATTGTCTTTAGAGAGCAAAACAAAGCAGCCCTCACCCCTTCTCTGACACTTTTGGGATGATATCAAATAAACCCACAGCATTTCTTTGTGTAGGCAATTTGTTTATGGTTGTAGCACAATGCGAGCTGGCTACATGCAGGAGGCCACCCCAGATGGCAGGCGATTGCAGACACATTCCTGGCCAGGGAAGGGATTAAGTGAAGCTTTGGAGTGGCTGGGTTTGGTTTTATTTCTTTAATTTAACACATTAGGACAAGTTCCTAAACCTTTAAGTGTTTGGAGGCAAGTGTTTCTCGGCAGTGTCCTACGTGGCTCTGGAAAGCAAGTTCAGAGTTTGCTCACAGCATCTGGCAGACCAGTGTAGGAAGGAGTTTTCATCCAAGACACTTGAGAAGTTTGTGAGGTTGGCAGAGTCCAGGGCCGCTTGCCCACGTGGGAGCAGGGGAGTGGGATTTCAGCTGATGGGGTCAGGGCGCCAAGGTCCCACAGGCTCAGCCACATCCACCTTCGTGGCCAGTTTTTCCCAAATAATCTTTTCCCTCCAAGCTCCCTTTCTGCTTCTGGGTAGCAGTATCTGCTGGTGAAGTATCCAGGGCAGGATGGGCAGCTTTGAACCTGCCTGTAACAATGATGGCATGACCTGCAAAGGGTCATCCTGCCTTAGACCGCCCAGCTGGTCCCTCTTCTCCAGGCCACTAGGAGCTCTTCCACACGCCCTCCTGGGAGGAGTGAATGCCTGTCCAGGATTTGCACAGGTCTCAGTCAGAAACAGTGTGAGCTGGACCATATCATTGTCAGATGACTCGAGGCTGTGCGACCTGGATGAGGAGCGGGGAAACCTCACTGAGGAATGGAGGATGCTACTGTTGGGTTGTGATGGGAGAGAGGGGATGCCACGTATTTTGGGAAGAGCATAAGCTGTGGGCTCATCTCCAGCTCCACTGTCTCACATTTAGCAGCCATGTGAATTATTTGAAAAGTAAAAAGCTAGATTCTTAGATTCCCCCCTTCATGTGTTGGTATTTCTTAAGGATCAAGGCACTGTTGTTCCTGCCAGCCCTTGCTTGTGTTTAGGGAGGGGTTTGGCAGGCACCACAGGGATTTTCCAGCACTTGGACTCTTTTCAAAGGCTTATTTTCCATCAGGGTTGTTTATCCATTTCCTTCATTTTTTTTGCTCAAAGCACAATTAATGATTCCTGATACAGTTCCTAAAGCAGGGATTTTTAGCTGTTGGTTTGCTGTCAGTCAGAGACTTGGAGGTGCAACCAGTGACTACTTAATCTACGTTTTTCAGTGTAAAGCCATGATTGCACCAAATGTCTGCACTTCTGGTTCCGTGTTAAGGTTATGAATAGCACAGAGGACCGTTCCCAGTTACGATGAGTCACTTGGGGAGGGTTGGTGCAGCAGGCAGAAGTGCCAGTTCATGATAAGGCCAATGGTTTGCAATCACTGCCTTTGAGGAAAACTGTGAGTTGATATTCCCAAGGCTTTCAGCAATATGAAAGAAAATAACATTTATGATACAATCATACAGTGATTTCAAAGAACTCCTTACTGTTTGAGCTAACAGCACACCAAAAACCCTCTGCAGTCTTTTTCTTCCTCCTCATCTCAACCAGTTTACGTGAAAATCCTGGTGTACACATTTAAAAGATCTGCTAAGATGCACTTTATTGCTGAAAAACAAAAAATACCACATTGTTTTCAAGCATCTGGTCTTACCTTCTTTTGTTTATCTATTCTGCAGATTCTTGAAACAAAACAACCTCCGGTCCCCAAGATCGAGTCCCCAGAGGGATATTACGAAGAGGCTGAGCCATACGATGTCTCTGTAAATGGTACATCACAGCTGACTGTCTGGGGGACTTCATGTGGGAGATGGAGGGCTTGAGGTTTATGAGAACCAGTAAATGAAAATGCAGCCATTTCTTACAGCTTGTGTGAAAAACATGTATTTTGATGCTGGCCACACTCCATATTGTAGCTCTAAGGGTAGTTGGCAAGAAAAGGCTAAAAAGGCTCAAAGTTTTAAGTTTCCTGTAGAAGGAAATAGTATGACTGAGTTAACATAACATCACTGTAAAATATTATAAATCACTGTGGGTTCTTTTTGTCTTGATGGTTTTCTGGAAGGGAGGCTGTAGTCAAACACAGGTTTCTGTTGAGGAGTGAGTGGTGAAGCTGTGGTGGCTAGCATTCATGTCCCTAGTGCTCTAATCGTCCCTCTGGGGCTCAAAATCCCTGACTCTTGGTCTGTTAGATGTGATAACCATTTTTATAATTGGCTCTTTATTCAGCTGTGTCTCTTGTGGCAGTTTAACCTACTGTTAACTTGATTTAAAAGGCACACTTCACGTGAGGGGACAGTATGTGGGTTCCCTCTGCACACACTGCCAGGGTGAACACCTCCCAGCAATGTCGTTAGTGGAGCCACCACTACGTGTCACCTGTGGGCTCCCCATCCCTTTGGGAGGTGACTGCTGAACGCAGGCTGAGCTCCCAGACATATTGATGTATCCTTCTTTCAGTGAACATCTTTCATGAGAGATTACCTTCCTCTGATCTGATAACAGAGCTGATCTTCTCATCGCTACATAATCCATTTAAGCCTAAATGAGAGAGATTCTATTGCTGTCCTGCAGATCCCTGCTCATCAGCCTCTGTTGCAGCAGAGTGGGGTGCAATGACGTGTGTGCCATGGGGCAGAGCTGGACAGGAAGAGTGGAGACGAGTGACAGTTAAGGGTAAAAGTTTGGGATCTAAACCTTTGGCTGTTCAATCTGAGCTGCTTATGAGAGAAACAGTCCTTTCCAGCTCCAATGTGCTCCACTGTGGGCTTTGAGGCTTGCTGGCAGGGGCAGCATCAGCGGTGCCACTGCCTGAAGTGACTGGGGGTTGATGTACCTGATCAGCCCTCACTGTGTGAGCGCACCTTGCTTGCTTGGACAGCTCGTAGCTCAGGGTGGATTGCTGTTCTCATCAAGCCCTAGGAGTGCTAAACAAAAAAGGGAGACACAGAAAGATCTTTGTTTCCCTGAACCATACTGTTTTGGCTGCAGCCAAATTAAAGTGGTGAACGGGAAGATCACGCCCAGCCCAGGTGGGAAAAGGTGCAGACTCACCACGACTGGGGTGAAACATGCTGTTTGGTGCAGAGGAGAGGTCCCCCAAGCTCAACCCGTACAGTCAGGTGCCAGCTTAGTTTTGCTGAGCTCTGGTTTGTTTGGCTGAGGGGAGGGCTGGGATGCACAGGGGTTGAAGCCCTCCTGCAGCCACTACAGCCTTGTCCCTGCAGGGGATTTCTAGCTGCCTGCACTGTAAGATAAATGGACTTTTTTTCCCCCTGATGCACACTGGGGAAGAAGATGATGCGCTGAGAGCTGTAGCATGTAAAGACATGCACGAGATTAGCTGGAGCCTGGCCATGGATCTGTCTGCTGGGAAACCCAGGTTATGTTATCCAGGCAGCTTCATAAACTCATGTCTCGTTCAGAACCCTGGCTGGCAGGAGTGATAAGCACACACCCAGCTTAAACCTCCGCTTTGCCTTGGCAACCTGCTGCTCAAAAATGCAAATACACCCACCACCTACTGAAATCCAGGCGAGTCAGATGCCTAAGGAAGAGACATCAGAGCCCTGCAAGCATGGTTGAAAAGGAGAAAAACCCATATGATGGGAGCACTGTCAAAACGGAGCAGTCTGCTATGAATAGCTGGTTGACTAGCAGGTTTGGTGTCATACTGAGCAGTATCACAGCAGTAAGCAGGGATAAGAGCCTATGAAGCAAGCTGAGATAGGGTGTGCAAGTCCAGGCAGTCCCTCGCCACCGAGGTGTGCGGTGTCTTTGCTTCTTGTGACTGCCCAACCACCGGTCCTCTTGACAGGCCCCAGCAGGTCTCTTCTTCTGCACAAATCACCTGGTGTGCTCTAACACTGATGGTTTTTACGGTGGTTTGTGTGAGAAGGAAGGTGGCATCGTGTCACCAAGAATCTCTGTGCTTGATGAGGTGCCTTGAGATGAGCAGGGAGGGATGTGGAGCAGCAGGTATGTGGCACGTGGAAGCTGGGGAGTGCTCAGGAGAGGCTGAAGCA
Source organism: Phaenicophaeus curvirostris (assembly GCF_032191515.1). Lineage (NCBI taxonomy): Eukaryota > Metazoa > Chordata > Aves > Cuculiformes > Cuculidae > Phaenicophaeus > Phaenicophaeus curvirostris. Next base: position 8,133,619 of record NC_091400.1, on the reverse strand, counting down.
TGGCACACCATGTAGAGGGTAGGTCAGGCAGTGATGCTGGTGAAGCTGCTGGTGCCCTGGTTTGCTTCGAGATCAAGCTCCAAATCCCATAGCACATGGGGCGAACCTGCAGGTCTTGGTCCTGCTCATTGATTCAGTGAGTACAAAGCTGGGCTTCTCATCCCCTTTTCTTGCTCTTGCCGTATCAGATGGTAATAGGACCCTGTACCTTTCCTGTATGGAGTGGCGCTCATTGCTAGCAGCTGCCTTGAGACCTTGGTGTGACTGCTGTTGCTAAAGAGCATTCTGGACATGGGTTTGCCCTGGCCAAAGGTGCTAAAGTCTGACCCAGTAACCCCACAATCTCTCTGTGCTCACCCCTCTGTCCCCACAAGCTGGGTAGGGACAGGGCTGGCAGTCCAGGGAGCTTCTGGTGGTGTTTCTGACAGAATTACAGCACAAGCCTTGGAAGACACCCATGCGCCTCCAAATAGGGCGTAGTGAGTTGAAACAAAAATAGGAACATCACTAAAATTAGTGGGTGCACTGCCAAGAAAGGACATCAAAGCAAGCCTCCAGATGGGCTGGGAAGATAGAGGCTTCGTGCAGCATCAGAGGTGGGACTGTGAGGCACTCTAACAAACCGTGGGTGAATTAATTAAAATGAAGTGGGCGGGCAAAGCTGCTGGGTCTCAGGGTCCCTCTTTCATCAGAAGGATTCCTGCCTCTCCGCTGGGGATGCCTCTGCCTTTCATTTTCCAGCTTCGGCAAATGCTGCTGCTTGCCGTTCCTCCTGGGCTGAAGTGTGTTAAACTGTTATCGGCCTCGGCTGGGTTTGCATAATTGAAGGATTCAATAAGAAATGGAGCGAGAATGAACGGGACAACCTGCCTGCCAACCGAGCAGTAATTATTCTGGCTGAAACAGCTCATCCACCCTGGCTGATTTTAATTATGATGACAATGATTCTGATTTAAAGGGAATTTCCTTGTTTGAGAGGACAGGTGGAAAATGTTGTCCATGTTTGAAGTCTCACCATACGTTGTGGTCCTCTGTCAGCAGTGGGGACGGCTGAGCGTGGAGCACAAGGCTTGAGACGGCCTTGTTCTCTGCATTTGCTTATCTGTGGCTTTTTCTCTTTGTCTCCCTTTCTCTTTCCTTTTGACTATGCAGGTCTTTTTGGTAGGCTTGCTGCGGCTGGACCCAGGCCAGGGTTGCAGGTTACTGAGGGCGTTATTTATGCCACAATAACGATGGGTATGGCATGTTTTCCAAACCTGAAGTGCCTTGTTTTAAAAACAAAACACAAAACTCAGTTGTGGAAAAGACAATCAGATGCCTCCCCCTAATATTGCCCATTACATGCATGGAGGATAACCACCTCTCCCCTCTCTCTGCCCATGCTGGATGCCACGAGGTGGCATTTATTGTGCCTTTCCTTGTGCTCAAGATGGCAATGAAGAGAACTTCCCTAGCCTTTATTCCTCTGGTTCTGGCAGCTGATGTGTAGCTGCTCTGTACAGCTAATGCTGGCTGTATTGATGAGTAGCCGTTCAGTGAATATTGTGGGTGCTCTGCTTAGGCAGAGGCAGCTCTGATGTGTGGAGGCTGGAGGCTCCTGCATTGTGGTATTGATTTGGCTGCCTGGGATGGGAGGCCATGGGAAAACAGACAGGAAAACAGAGGTGGATCTAGATAAGGACATCCCAGAACCTGGCTGTCACTGATATCACCTCAATGAGGTGCTCCTAGTTGAACCTACCAGTAGATGGAAAGGGAGACCTTGTACTGAAGTGCCCGAGCTGTATGACCTGGGGTCCAGTGAGACCTGGTAGTGGTGACAGTGTTGTCTCAAGTCACCCAAGCAAGGTGACCCAGCTTGCCAGCTACACAGCCTGGAAAATGCTTTTCCATCATGAGCCTGTAGCAGTGTCACCAGCCCAGCAATGGCTGCAGCTCTTCATCAGAGAAGAGCTTATCTCATGAGGCACTTGTTGTTGCTGTTGGCTCACAAAAGGAGCTCCCACTGAGAGCATGGAAGAAAGGTATTATTCCTCCAGGAGAAAGGAGGCAGCCTGAGGCTAACACCTCGGTGAGGGGCACCTGAGACACCCAGAAGGGGCAAAAGGGATGGTTAGCAATAGCCCGTAGTTGATAAGGAGGGAGATTTAGAAGCTGAGGTTCCCTTAAGCATCGTTTTTCCTGTGTAAGGAAGAGTCCCTAGCAGTGCAGAGGTTCAGCTTCTTGGTATTTCTAGGGAAAAGGAACCTTGTTACTTCTGCTCCACCTAATTTTCTGCCCAGGTGCCTATGGACAAGGTCCACATCTGCATGGTGGTAAAGCATGGGGCTAATGTGTTCCCACAAAACATGGACTGTGTGCTAGGTTGAGGGTATGGAGCTGGTGAGCCCGTAGTGTGCTGGCAGCACCATTCAGAGACTCGGCTTTCCAATAAGTGTGTTTAACTGGTGCAGCTTTGATCACTTAAGGGATGTTACAGAGTGAGGTTTTACTAGGGATGAGGCTGTAGCTTTGCTGCCTCTCAGTCCCTTTTATTTTAAGAATAAATAAACCCAACTTAAAAAATTTTCTTTAGTGAAGTTTCTAGTGCCTTTTTTTCCCCCTTTCCAGCTGCTTTTCCTCTTTTTATTTTGCACTGATCCAATAACGTTACTTTTACGTAATGACATTAAGATTTGATGAGAATAAAAATTAGATTAAATTCTGGTGAGAGAAACCTAACAATATTCTTCTGTGCTGTTTAGTAGGATAAATATGCAAAACCCTGCACAGATGCTGCCCAAATCTTACCATCTTGCTATGTCAGCTTACCTTGCAAATAAGAGCCGTACTGTAAACACCAGCAGAGCATTGCAAATTCCCTTGGAGTCAGTGGGAACGTTTTCGTTGTTTGTGATGAAACTGGTTACAACTGTTCCATATCAGTTGAAAATCCCAATAACCTACAATACATTTGAGCTGGGTATTGAAAATCCCAACTCCTCCTAATAAAATAACAATCTATTTAAGGATGAGCATGAAAAACATGTTTACTGTTATTTACAGCTGCCACATATGACTAGTTCTTGCTGCTGCAGCAGTGTGTTACTTCAAACCCCCTTGCTGTCTCTTAGATGCTGAGTAGAGAGAGAGACCTGTTAGCCCGGAGAGGGCAAGTGGAATGGCATCTCAAATACAATAGATCATTGCTTGCTGCATGGCCTCGCAAATACCATTTTTATTTCTGACATTCAGAGGACAAGGGCTGATTGTAGCTTGCTGTTGCCTTAAAAACTGTGAGTGTTTGGCTTGAAGTGGGAATCAGAAAAAACGTCTTTGAGGGGAAAGGAAAAAACAGAAAACATCAGAAAACGTCTAAGGGAATGTTCTTGAATCTGTGGTCAACTGAGAAGTGTCTTTTGAGTGTTTTCTAACTGAGACTATTAGGCACGAAACTTTTCAGTGAGATTCATATTGGGCTTGAAAGAAAAAAAGGATCCGTGGGGGTTATTTTCCTATTGATTGTGCTTCTGTAGGAAAGCCTCAAAAGACACACCCCTCTGCTGAAAGCTTTTGCATGTGTGAGCATGGCTGAGGCAAGCAATAGGCTCAGAGTTGTCCTAATATATTTAATGATAGAGCTTTGCTTTTGTTATAGAAGATGGTGAAGCCGTTAGTAGTTCCTATGAATCTTACGATGAAGAAGAGAGCAGCAAAGGCAAGTCAGCAACCCATCAGTGGCCGTCCACAGAGGCCACCATCGAGCTGATGAAGGACGCCCGCATCTGTGCATTCCTGTGGAGGAAGAAGTGGCTGGGACAGTGGGCAAAACAGCTCTGTGTTATCAAGGACACCAGGTTGCTGGTGGGTAGATACTCCACTCTCTGCCTAAAATGACCTGGTTTTGAGCTGTGAAGGGCCACCTCAGGCCATGTCCACTCTATGGCAAAACCATAGCACCTCTAGAAGTGGCACTTCAAAAACTATGTCCCAGAGATTTGAGGCTTTCAATCCATTTTCAGAAGGGACGTGAGTCTGGGAATTCTGTGGGGGAAGGCACAAGGACACATTTGTGGCCGAAATCCCAAAATGCCTAGAGATGCTTTTTGGAGAAACCTTTTGAGGTGGTTAAGCAGAAGGGATGCTTATTCAAGTGGCTAACCATGTACTTGACCCACTAGCCCTATCTGTGAGAGGTATTTCAGACTATATAGGCATGTATGTAGATGTATGTGCATCTCTGTACATACAGACGTGTCCTGTGTGTAGCATGTGTGGACATTGCAGCCTTCTAGATGTATAGGACCTTCTTCTATCAGTGCACTTCATGTGTGTGGTTGCACTGAGCCACTTCTGGATTTCATGCTCAGTGAGTGAGAGGGAAAGCTCCTCAGCCTCTTACCTACCCTCCCATCTTCTCTCCTCAGTGCTACAAGAGCTCCAAAGACCACAGCCCTCAGCTCGACGTGAATTTGCTGGGCTGCACTGTCATTCACAAGGAAAAGCAAGTGAGGAAGAAAGAGCACAAGCTGAAGATCATCCCCATGAACGCAGATGTCATTGTGCTGGGGCTGCAGAGCAAAGACCAGGCAGAGCAATGGCTCAGGGTCAGTAGCACCTTTCGGTTTGCCCTGCTGGTGTTCCCATGCTTCAACCCTGGGTTTGCTGGGAGACCATATCTTATCTCAGTCCTAGGCTTGCATACATCTTCATGTCCAAGAATAGCTTCTTCCTGCAGCTCTCTGCTGCCTTCTTCATGTAGGAGGCCACAGAGGGACCTCCCAGCCCAGCTACTGCAGCATGAGGGATGTTGGGGGTGGAGAAGAGGGTGCCTACATGAAGTGACTGAAGATGTAGGAAGGTGTGGTCCTTTCCCTGAGATGGCAGCAGCAACTTGCTGCAACACCAGGGAAGTCCCAGGGGTCACAGGGAGCATAAACCGTGATGTCCCAGGGTGCTGTGGTTTTTTCTGTCCTGGGTGGGGGAGAAGTATTGATCCCATTACTGCAGCGCTCTCACAGGCTATGGCCTCCCCTCTGTGCAGGTAATCCAGGAGACCAGTGGTCTGCTCTGCGAAGGAGGTAGTGAAGGCAACCAGTACATCCCAGATTCACAGCGACTCAGTTACCCAAAGGTATTTCTTGTCTCTACAGAGAGAACTAGGACTTAGGCTTTTCTACCTTGTTCCTTTAATAAATAATAGTGCAGTAATTTTATCTGAGCAAAGACTGGTATGAGCGTAACCTCACTGAAAGGGAGAATTATTAAAACCATTTTCATCCTCCTTTGCAGTCCTGATTTTGTTGCTACATCTTTCCCCAAAACTGACTGAGTATTGGGCTCTTCTCCATACAAGGCAACAGCTCTATCTCATCCAACAGGGTAGTTGTGCTCAACAGGAGCTTTGGAAGGGACTGGCACAGCTTGCCCAGAGAAGTTGTTGATGCCCCATACCTGGAGATCATAGAATCATAGAATCACCAGGTTGGAAAAGACCCTCCAGATCATCGAGTCCAACCAGTCCTATCAATCACTAACCCATGCCCCGTAGCACCTCGTCCACCCATCCCTTAAACACCTGCAGGAAAGGTGACTCGACCACCTCCCTGGGCAGCCTGTTCCAGTGCCCAATGACCCTTTCCATGAATGTTCAAGATGTTCAAGGGTGGTTTGTGTGCTGGATTTGCCCATGCTGGGCTCAGAAACAACAGTATGAGTGGGTGGAGGGTGTCTGTGTGAAAGCATCTGCTACAGAGCTCTTAATTTAGAAGGGCAGGAAAAGGCACTCGTGGATGGTGCTGGCTGGAGGAATGGGTCATGTGCATCTGTGGAACTTGTGTCTGGTATTTGTTGACAGGTGGAGGTATCTGAGAGGTACTCTGCAGCCTCTGAGAGTGGGAGCAGCACGGACGGTCACCCAGAGATGGCAGAGATAAAAGATGGTAAAACTTCACTCTGGGAATGAGGGAGAAACCAGGCCACTGACCTTGCGTGTGTGGCGAGGGTTTGTGTCTCCTGCCACCACCACCCCAAACTGACCTGATGCAGGTTGAAAGCTGTGCGTGAAGTCACCATCTGTGAATTTGATTTCATTGCTTTTATTCAGTAATGAAGTGACAGGTTGAGTGGATGTTGGGATTTCTCAGCAGTTGCAGTGTTAGGATAGGGCGTGAGAAACCTGGTATGATACTTGCCATACCACAGATCCTGCATGACTCTGGGAAAGTCATTTTGGGACAGTTTGAGATGGCGTAAATCCAATCGAAATTACTTTCCTCAGAGATCTCTGCAGAAAAGTTGGAGTACCTGTGTGAAATGGTGAGCTGTCTCCCATGGGAGAGTTACACATTCACAGCAGGACATCCAACTTTGGGCTTTAAGCTCAATTCTCCATCTATAAGATGAGTCTGGTAAGAATGTTATAAAAGGAGGTGCTCTGTTAAAAGAGTGGTGGGACCCATCTACATGTTGGAGAGAGAGAAAGAGAAATCCATGCTGAGAACTTGCTGGAGTCACCCAACAGATGGAGCTCTGCTTCTCAGTCCCTTCATGTTAGGACTTCATAGTTTTCTTATGCTAGAGAGAAAGAATACCTGGCCTGAGAACATTCAGCTGGGTTTGTTAGGATTCCCTCATGATTCCATAGTCACAGCCGTATTCACGCACTGACTGATGCGCTCAGAGGGGAAAATGCTGAAGAGCCCTTTTGGGAATAAGCTTTCTCCCTCTCCACCCTGGGTCCCTCTTTTAGAAAGGAAAAGACTTGAAGGCCATAAATATTTATGGGTAATGATTTTTAATTCAATTTTTGTAGTGTAAGAAAGCGAGAGGAGGTTGTCACCTACCCAGCAAGACTTGTGCAAACAGCCTTCTCCTAGCTCCTGCAGCAGCTGGTGTTTGGTCAGCACTAATGCAAGTTTAAAGCCATGTAGATTAAGTGTTACAGGCACGTGACTTAATGAGATGACTTATGCTGCTTGCTCATCATCTCCCTGGGCTTTGGACTATCACTGCCTGGCCCTGAGTCGCAGGTTTGCCCTCTGCAAGGGATGTGTGTGCTGCAACGCTGTAGGGTGCAGGATGGCACCACAGGCAGTTTTGGGGCGGACACTCAGCTGGGACAGCACGCTGTGTGTCTGGCCATGAGTTGGGAAGGCCACACATCTCTCTCTCTTTTTTCTGGTAGTTAAGAAGAAGGGTACGACTGGCTTGAAACTGAGCAACCTGATGAACCTCGGGAGGAAAAAGTCCAGCTCCCTGGATAGCCCAGAGAGATCCCTGGAGACTTCCAGTAAGTGGCATCGTGAACTCCTCTGCAGAGACTTGTCTCAGAGCTGGATCTTGGTGTGCAGGGCAGGATGAGCACCAGGCGTCATCCTCTTCAAATGTGCCTGTGCCAGGCACTCCTGTTGGAGGGAACAAGGAGGCAGCAGTCTGCTTGTTTCATGCCAGTAAATCCACACCGATTGTGGTGCCTCTTATGTGTTAAGGTGACTGTGTGGCTTACAAGGGCAGACAGTATCTCACAGGGGAGAGATCAGGACACAGGACAATATCTTCCCAAGAGGAGGGGCAGGTAATAGCAGACATGCACAAAGAGGGCACCTGTCCTTCTCTTCCTGAACATCATCCCAGGGTGTGGAAGTCATTATGGAGATTGTTGTGTGGGTTGGCTGATATTCACCGTCTAGGACCAGCTTCGTCCAACCATCTGCAGCCAACTTACTCTCCAAACCTAACCTGAATTTCAAGGGTCTCATTTGGAACAGATTTTTACCATTTTCACCCTGTTTCATATGAACAAGTCAGTTTGTCTGTGTGCTTGTGTTCTTTCTTGTTCCCTGTAGCTTTGTTTTGTCTCAGTACTTACTCATCAGGCATCCCTGTGCACTAAAATCAGTTTGGATTCCTCCTCCCCAGGGTGTCTAAAACATAGCTAAATAACTTGTGCTTGCTTGCAGGTTACCTGAACGTGCTAGTGAACAGCCAATGGAAGTCCCGCTGGTGTCAGGTAAAAGATGGTCACCTCCATTTCTACCAGGACAAGAACCGAAGCAAACTGGCTCAGCAACCCCTGAGTTTGGCAGGTTGTGAAGTTATCCCAGAGCCGAGCCCTGATCATCTCTACTCCTTCCGCATCCTGCACAACGGGGAAGAACGCATCATTCTGGAGGTAAGGTGTATATCTCTAACAAAGCTCTGCTTCGAGTCATCAGCTTGGGTGTCTTAGTAGGCTTAAATGCCAGTGAAGTCCTCCAGAGGAACCCTCAATTCAGCAAAACAGAATCTGAAGCATGAGACTTTGATTTATCTGTCTGTGGTCACCTAGAAGGTGTCCAACCTAGCTGGTAATCCAGGCTACGCCTGATGCTGGCGCCTCTAGAGGACCATTCAGCCTTCATCGTAGGCACTCATCTTTGGATGGGATGAAGGGTCTTCTGGAGGTGCCCATCTCACTCCACTGTCTATGGAATAAGCTTGGATGATTAAGTTACACGGGATGCAATTCAGATGGTTAATGTTAGATGAGAGGAATGCCGCTTTAGGGGTTTAAGTATATGGTTAGGAGGAACAGAGAACTTAATCTTCTGAAAATGGAGAGTCCAGAAGCCATTGGTCATACATCCTGAGTAAACTGATCACAGGTCTGCCCCTGAAAGTGCAAGTGAATTCATCTCCATCTGTTACTTTCCTTTGCCTGCGTCCAGGCCTGTTTATCTCTAATCTTAGTTCTCTGACGACAGCGTGATTATAGTAGGAGGTGGACAATGTGAGCAATTTCCTGTATTTTTCCAGTGGGTGGAATATTTATAGCTAAACAACTGACTTGGAGGGCCTTCTGTAAAGTTTGAAGGTGCTTTTGTTCAGTTTCTGCTTCAGGGTTTGTCTGTGTCTAAGAAATTTAGCCTAAATACAGATATGAAGAAGAGGTGCTGGGAAAATTCACATTTTGTGAATGGAAGAATCTATATTTTGTTAGGTTGTCAACCTCAATGTAGAAGCTGGCTGGCTTCCCAGGGACTGAAGTTTCTGCTAAATAAAACAGATTGGAAGCTTAAAATAGGCTTTCCAGCTTGGGATTCACTTGCCCTGAATTTTACTTTGTGCTTACTGCTCTGACTCCTCAAATCAAAGCAAAAGATGCATCAGCCCACTTCTCATTTCAGGTAGAACACTCCCACTACTGAGAAGCACCTGTGGCTCTTTGCTGGAGCTGACTTTGAGACACCACATTCATTTTTTAATATTCCAAAATGTTCACTGTTCACTGCAGCTGGGAATTTGACATTGGCCATGTTAAAGCAAGGGGCTGTCTTTGAAGTAGTTCCGAGATGTTCAAGGCCAGGTTGGATGGGGCTGGCCTGAAACATCTGGCAACCTCATCCCATGGGAAGTGTCCCTGCCCATGGCAGAGGGGTTGGAACTGGATGATCTTTAAGGTCCCTTCCAACTCAAACCATTCTACAATTCCATGAAGTTCCTTTCTGATCCCACTTTAAACTCTTCCTTTCCCATTTCCACTGTGCAAACAGCCCTGGAAGGGATCTGGGCTCAGGGGTGGGGAACTCACAGGCTTCCAGTGTGCTCGGGGCTCATTGCACATCTGTTTGGCAATTCCATTGCTGCACTCTGCTGGTCCAAAATAAAACCCACATGCTTTCCTCACTGAAGCCAGCTCCCACCAGCATTTCCAGCCACGGAGACTTCTCTTACTTTTGTAGACAGCTGAGTTGATCATCATTGAAAGGAAAATGCAGACAGACTAGAAATTTTAGGATAGAGTTAAGCGAAGAGCTGCATTCATATCTTCTAAATATGTGAATCAGTACACATACAGAGCAGTTCTTTATTCTTCTAATGTGGCCTCAGGTCTGATATAAATAACTGGCTGCTCATCTTTCCCCTTTCAAGCCCAGAGGATGAGAGGAAGTGGCCTCAAGTTGTGCTGGGGAGGTTTAAATTGGATATTAGAAAAAATTATTTACCGAAAGAGTTATGAAGCATTGGTACTGGCTGTCCAGGGAAGTGGTGGAGTCTTCATCCCTGAAGGTGTTAAAAAAATATGTAGATGTGGTGCTTCAGGATGTGGTTTAGTAAGCACGGTGGTGTTTTGATGATGGTTGGACTTGATGATCTTAGAGGTCTTTTTCAACCTTCATGATTCTATGACCACCAGCGTACTTCTCTAGCCAAGGCTACACCTGTGTTAGCCTTGAGATTGCAGAGAAACTGCTGTTGCAGCTTCTGCTATCTGTCTGATCACCTTCTAGGCGAAGTCCTCAGAGGAAATGGGCCACTGGCTGGGCCTCCTCCTGTCAGAGTCAGGTTCGAAAACAGACCCGGAGGAATTTACCTATGATTATGTGGATGCTGACAGGGTTTCCTGCATTGTGAGCGCTGCAAAGAACTCCTTCTTGTACGTCACTGGTAATGCGTGGGGCTGTGCAGGGCTGGTAGAGGGAAAGCCAGCCAGAGCAGAGATCCCTCTGCTTGTGGGAGGTTGGCTGCCATGGGACTAGGTGGTAAATTCATAGCTGCAGCTTAGTTGTTTTCTTTGGAAGCTCGGTGCAAGCTCTTGTCATTAAATCACCACGACACATCTAACCTGAGCTGCAGCTTGTCATGGGGTGAGGGCCGTGTGCCCAGGTGGCTTTTGCAAAGGCAGGGGGATGGGATGGGATGGGATGGGATGGGATGGGATGGGATGGGATGGGATGGGATGGGATGGGATAGTGCAGGGCCTTGGCCCTGAGAAAGGAAAGAGCCAAGGGGAGATGTAGCCCCACTCTGGTGGGTGCTGCTCAATGGGCAATGGGAGCAGTGATCCCACTTCTGCGTGGCTCTACCTTCTTATCTTCTGCATCTGGCCACATGGCCCTGCTGAGATGTCCTAAAATGCAGCACAGTTGTGCAGTGAGACTGATTCCTCCTGATGGGATGTCCTGCTCCCCATTCACAGCTTGATGCAGAGAAAGTACTCGGAGCCCAACGCCTATATCGACAACCTGCCAAAGGGCAGGATGCAGCAGGAGGAGCTCTATGACGACGTGGATCTGCCAGACCTGCCTGTGGTAAGGTGCCCAGTGCCAGCGGCAGCGAGCTCTGTGGAGACCATGGGCAAAGAGCTGGCCAGGGGCAGAAAAACATCTCCAGCAGGGAAGTGGGAAGGTTTTCCAGTGGTGGCAAGGGGGATTCCCAGCTTCTGGGGAAATCCAGGCTTTGCAAGAGGGTGGAAGCGTGTGCTGGAGAGAAGTCACAAAGGAATGGAAGAGAGGTTTCCAGCATGGAGCGAGCTGCTGGGATCCTCAGGCAGCTGGGATAAAATCCCAGAGTTTCTATCAGCCAACAGCATGGATTACTTTGTGATATGTTTGGACCTTGGTCTATCAAAATTGCTTTTGATGCCTGTGAGAGCAAGTCCTATATATAAGGACAAGAAAGACAGTCCATGCTGGGGATGGAATTGTTACCCTGGTAAAGGCAAAGAATCTGGCAGGGTTTGTGAGATGTACAACAGTGTGAGATCCTGCTATCATTGGAAAGAACTATTGAAGGAGAGCAGGAGGGGGCCTTTCCAAAAAAGCCCTCTATGGAATGACTTAAAGAATGGGGTTTTAGTTCCTCTAAAGTTTATTGAAAATACTCCAGATTGCCTGAGATGCTGCTGCTGCTCTGCAGTGAGGTGTTTCTTGTACTTCTGGCTGCAGCAGATGGCACCTTTTCAGGGAAGCCTTTTCCTTTTGCAGGAAGAAGTACCCAAGAGTGAGGGCAAAGCGGAGGGAGACCAAGACAGAGTGTACCTGGATCTCACCCCAGTGAAGTCCTTCCTGCACTGCGCTGGAAAGAAGTCATGCCCACCTTCACCCCCTGACTCACCATCTTTAGAAAGGGCCACCAACAAGGCTGCAGCAGAGAGTGCAGCTGAGACAGCCGTCATGGCTAAGGGTGCTGAGCCTTGTAGTAAGGTGACAGAGACTTCGGAGCAGGTACTGCCCTGAATTGTCGTGTGGGAACAGGTTTAATCAGTGAGCCAGTTCCCAACACATCATCCCACTTCATTTTCCAGCCCCAGAAACCCCCAGAGAAGCCAGAGCCCGATGAGGTGCCGCCAAGGATGCCCACCATCAAAATCCAGACGCAGCAGCAGAACATCGCTTTCCCCCAGGCGGCCCCCGAGCTGCCAACAGGCACGGTGACGGCGAGCAGTCCCCAGCTGGTGCCCGCACACCGGCCCAAGATGCCGCTGCCAGGTGAGGGGGCTGCACAGGGGGGGTGCCAGGTGGGTTTCTGCTGCCACAAGGGCTTGGAGGGAGATGGTGCTCCAGGCTGAGCTTTGCCAGCTGCTGTACAGTAGCTTTGCTCATGAGTCTCTCACTTGGTAACTTTCCAGACCCTCATTCATTTTGTTTCCAAGCCCCTGAAAAAGTTTTCCCTCCTGTTTTTTCCTTGGCTGAGCTTCTTTTGGTGTGTTGCGTCTCCAGTGGCAGCAGTGGAAACCAAGTTGGGCAAGAACAGGACAGAGGCAGAGGTGAAGCGGTTCACAGAGGAGAAGGAGCGTCTGGAGAAGGAGAAGGATGAAATCCGAGCTCAGCTCACCCAGCTGCGCAAGGAGAGGCGGGAACTGAAGGAAATGCTCATAGGCAGCACAGGTAGAACAGGGCAAAGGGTGATGCGTGGAAATGAGCCATGGTGGGACCACAGGGAGGGCACAGTGAACCTCACCCACCTGAGACAAGAAGGAGCAGGGGCCAGACCTGGCACTTTGAAGCCAAAACATGTAGACCAAACTGTAATGGAGCAAGAGCTTGCTCTGTCACAGTCCCTGTTGGGGCAGTCTAAGGAAAATGTACAGGACGTGGCCCATTTCCTGCTCCCTTCACAAGCTCCCCAAGTGTGCAGCCGTCACTCTTTCCTGAAATAGGGGTGAAGCATTGAAACAGGCTGCCCAGGGAAGTGATGGAGTCTCCATCCCTGGAGGTGTTCAATAAACATGCAGACGTGGCACTTGAGGACATGATGTAGTAGACACCTAGCTGGTATTGTGTTGATGGTTGGACTTGTGATCTTAGAGGTCTTTTCTAACCTTAACGACTCTGTGATTCTATTATTCTAAGTTACCCCTCCCTTTACAGATAAAAGCCTGGAGCAGAGACTGAAGGAGATAGAAGAAGAGTGCAAAAGGAAGGAGAGCCGGAGAGTGGACCTGGAGCTGAGCCTGGTGGAGGTGAAGGAGAATCTGAAGAAGGCAGAGTCTGGCCCCGTGACACTGGGCACTGCAGTGGACACCACACACCTGGAGAACGCAGCCCCTCGGGTATATAGGGGACACCCCTGGGATGCACAGCAGCTTTCCAGCAGCCAGGCAGTTGCACTCTCAGCCTGCTTAATAATATAATGATTAATAACAATATTATATTATTATAATATGTAATCTTATGTAAAAATGTCTTGATTACATGTACATATTATCTATGTAGTATGTTTATTATATATTATTATATGCCTACAGGAAGGCTGGGGAGGGGCTCTTTATCAGAGTGTGCAGGGAATGAATGTGGGGGAACAGTTTTAAGCTGAAAGAGGGGAGATTCAGATTAGATATTAAGAAGAAATGTTTTCCTGCGAGGGTGGTGAAGCACTAGCACAGGTTGCCCAGAGAAGTCATGGCTGCCCCATCCCTGGAAGTGTTAAAGACCAGGTTGGATGGGGCTTGGAGCAACCTTATCCAGTAGGAGGTGACCCTGCCCGTGGCAGGGGTTGGAACTGGATGGGCTTTAAGGTCTCTTCAGAACCAGACCATTCTATGATGCTATATAATGTATGTAAAATAATAATATAATAATACAGTGAGGTAATAGCAGCAATGGGGAGGTAAAAGGGAGCTCAGATTCGGGAGCGTGGCTGTATTTCCCTGTAAGGCCTTGAGCAGCACTCTCCAGGGCCACACAGGTCCTGACCCACTTCCTTCTATGCACGGTTGAGCCAGAGGGTGCTTTTCTTGTGGGGAGATTCAGGCATCTAAATTCCATCTTGGGAACTTAGTTCCCATGAAACGGAGATGGTCACTGCCTGAGCCCTGCTCTGTACCTCTGCTTGAGTCCTCAACACCCAAACACCACACGCACACATCCTGGTGGTACTTCAGAATTGGCATCTCACTGAAAAAATGTGCCTCAGTGCAAGTGGGATGTGACTGTGATGAGCAGATGGTGGGGAAAGACAGAAATGTCTCTCAGTAGACTGAAGTCATCACCATTTCTATTACTTTTTTACTGCAGAATCAGACAAAAAGTGCCAGTCCAGCAAGTAGCGCAGAGAACTCCCCAGTCAATTCAGCAACGGCTTTAAAAAACCGGCCTCTATCCGTCATGGTGACAGGAAAGGGAACAGTCCTACAGAAAGCTAAGGTAATGTGCCAGTTGGTACGGGAGTAAAATCTATCTGGGACAGCCACTGCTTTTCCCTCCTGCGGTGGGACAGCGTGGTGGGTGGTCAGGGAAGCATCTGTGAGCACTGCTCAGAGCAACCCAGCTTGGCTGTGCTCTGCTCTTTTCACCTGTGCTTTCCCTGTCTGTGATTTAAATAAATAAATGCTGTATTGCTTCAGGGACATCCCTGACCCACTCTGTGGCCAAAACCCCTCAGGTACTAGATGATGGTGTTGATGCTGTGCACATCATGGCTATAGAGGCTTGCCAGATTTGCCTTTTGACTAATTTGCCTTTATTCCTTGGCAGGAATGGGAGAAGAAGGGAGCTAGTTAGAACCACGTTTTTCAGAGATGGACTAAAGACTGGAGTTGCCTGTGCATAGCCAAGGGGATTCAATCATCTGAAGGTGGAGGTTGGGTGTGCAACGCAACCACCCAGCAAGCACCTCCTCCACATCACGCCAACGGCTCAGATGCAGCAATGGAGTCAACAGCTGCCGATACGAATTATCCCAAATGATCTTGCTCTTTCCAGACAAGTCCCAATCACGTAGCTAAACCAATAACAACCAGTGACAATCCTTGCATCAAATTCCTAACCCAGTTGATGTAAACAAGAATTTTACTGTACATAGGGGTGTTCTGTGTATTTCTACTCTGAAGGCTTATCAATGAGTTATTAAGGTTTCTGTATTAGTGACAGTAATGGGTTCAGAAGGGAGCTCTGCTATTCTTTATCCCCGGTGGTTTTCAACCTGTTGTGGCAAATTGCAGTCAACTAAAGTCTCCCCTCTCTTGCTGCCAGACATCTCTCAGCTGCAGATCATCCAGCCTTTGGTCAAGGGAAATACCTGTGCCTGAGCAATGCTCAAGACATGAATGAGAAGCGCGCGGCAGTCTGTTCAGGGGATGTTTAATAAGTGTCCTGTTGCATCCCAGTGTGTGCTTACTCCTACCAACCTGCTGCAGATTGGCCAGAATATCAAGGACGATCCAGGCTGACCTTGTGCTGTAAGCTGTGTTACAGACTGTGGTGGCACCAAGAGCTCTGGGTAAAGAAGATCTGCCAAGCAGATTCAGTTAATTTTCTTCAAGATCTTGATCTGCTTCACCTGAAGAATTTGTTCTGAAAAAAACAAAGAATAATCATATTTGAATGCTTGTTAATAATTTATCAAAGGCCCAGGCCTGCTCATCTGTTGGGCAGGGAAGCTGGATCCCAATTAACCCTTCAGGGCTTGCCCTTCCCAAGGGGTGCAGAGATAAAGCGGTCCCTGTGTTCCTGCCCTGGCATGAAGTCCACTTTGCTGATGTTCTCTGGTCCCCACAGAGCCAGGGCAGGCCAAGCTGACCCTGCAGTTGTACAATCTGCTGAAGACATCCCTGTGCAAAAGGGGCCTCTCCGCATGGGCAGGGCTCTCCTCAAAGCAAGGTTGCATCACCTTGTATTTTCTGCTGGCTCTCTTGGTGCTGTCACTCTTATTTTCCAAATCATCAAACTTAACATAGCCTTTGAGTCTTGGCAGTGTGGCCCACAGAGCCTGCCCCTCCCTGCCCGAGCCAAGCTTTCTAATGAAAGATGTTGGGCATTTGGGACTGCAAAGCTTAGAGATGTGGAAATTTGAAGAGGGGTAGGGGAGTATCTGGAATTCATCATGCAACCTCTCCTTGTAACCTGCTGTCCTTCTGTTGGCCTGGAGACACCTCTGCCCATCTCCTCTGATGGTCCTTAAGCCCTGGAGCCCAGGCTGAGTAACTGGGTTGATGGCAGGGGCTACAGCTGTTTTCCAACCTTGCAAAGCTAAAGCAGCACCAGTACCCTGGCTAGGTTGTTCTTGGGGTCCTGGAGCTATACTGATGAGCATCACATCACGTAAACACAGATAGGCAAAATTTACCCTCTTAACCCTCAGAAAGCTCTGACAGGCCTGAGGCCACCTCTAAAGGGATGCTCCTTCCTCACACGAAGACCCAGCAGACCAGCATGTGCACGCAGGGCTGTGACACCTGAAGCTGGTGATGGGACAGGTGAGTGAGGCTGTTTGGCTGAGGTGCTCTGGGCTTGCTTGTCACTGCCACAGAGCTGGAGTGCAGCAAAGCAGGGTGAGGGTATCCTGGAAGCAAGAAAGGTGGCCTCACTCCACTTTTTTTACTTTTAAAAGTCTCTGCTGTGGTGCAGATGGAGGGATTTGCTTATCCCAGGTCTCAGGGAGGAGTTCATTGGCCCCAGCTGTCAGGTCCGTCCCTGTGCCAGGTTTGCACATAAAAACAACTCGTGCAAATAAACCACTGAAACTTCTAGTGCAAGTCTCCTGGGACTTCCCTCTCCAAAGCACAGGGAGGTCCTCAACACAATGAAACTTTTGGGTTTGCCCACATCATGAGCTGGCAGGAGACATTTTCTACACGCTAAATACAAATGTAGTACGTACCATACCCTTACCCTGTTCTCATCCTCCAGAAGTTGTCCAGATATTTGACAGCAGTACTGAGAGAGCCATGGATGAGAGCAGCTCTGCTTTTCACACCACAGCTCAGTCAGCTTCAGTGGTCCTGCTGAGGTATCTCCATCAGGAGATGGCAAACATTGGCAAGTCCTGAGCAACACACGTTCCCCAGGCAAGAACCATTAAACGATGTCTGTGTGTCCCCGTTGTTTTCCTAACTCAAAGCATTTCCTTTGTTGTAACTGTGATCTATAAAGTGGCGCTTTAGAGGGTTTTATAATAAAATCTTGAGTATATTATGTTACAAGTGTATTTTTCTTTGTAGTGTGTCCCTGCTCTGCTCTACAGTAGATTTCAAGTACATCAAACCCCTATTAGTTAGAAAAAGAGCCCAAACTCGTACAATTTGTGTGAATCCACGTAAGATTTCTGCCTGTATCTCAGCAGCACAGTCCATTAGCACAAAACCAGCAGAGAAAAATGCATCCACTACCTTCCTCTGACCACTAGATAGCAACTGTGTGCAAGACTTCATGCCTGCTGCAGTCACTGGAGGGAAAGCCACCAGGATGGGGTTTAGCTGTAAAGGAAGGAAAATAGGTAGTGAAGAAAGTGCTTGAGGCCAGTCTTTACAGAACAGACACCAAACCAGACCCGTTTGTTAAAGATCTTTTGGTGGCTTTACCACTGCAAGCTCTGCTCCTGCAGAAAGTTTAAGAAGGCACCATAGCTACAGCACAAAGTTCTGGGGAAGGTCCTGCTTCCTTTCCTCTCCTAAGAAACCTGCCAACAAGCCCCTTAGTGTCTTGTCATCCTTCTAGCCCAAGAATCCCAAAGGAATGACTCCATCCAGGATTCCTGGTTTGGTGAGTGGAAGGGGCACCAGCAGTTGCCTTTGTCCTTCCCCAGCAGCAGTGGCCTCCACCTGTGGGAGCTTGATAACACAGAATCACTAGGTTGGAAAAGATCTCCAGGATCATCGAGTCCAACCATTCCTATCAAACACTAAACCATGCCCCTCAGCACCTCATCCACACCTCCAGGGATGGTGACTCAACTACCTCCCTGAGCAACACCTCGGGATCAGCTCCAGCTGTCCCCAGTCCTCTGTCTTTCAGTCCCCGTGGAGCACCCTGGGAGCAAGCACAGCTGCCAAGGGTCACGGCTGCACCCAGACTGAAGGACTTGTGTGCTCACCCAAGCTCCCCAAAGCCCTTCGCACTTACAGTTAGGACTTTGTTAGTTATTCCCATTATAGTTCTCATCTGTATCCAATGCATCTGAGCTACCGTGAGGCCCACAGCGTGTCACAAGCAGAAGCTTGTATTCTGGAAGAAAATATGGTGCTACAAACCATTTCTCTTAACAAGTTTCTCACCAAAGTATCTCCAGTTCTCGCTTTGGATGCAGGGAACAATTATACAATAGCTACTAGGAGACCTCACCAGCATGGACTAGCGCATCAAGAGTGCTAGCGGACACTGGTTTTCAATCACAATTACCTGATTTTAAACAAGAAAAATAATAATAATCTGTCTCTTACTAGTCAGGTTGGCCTGAATGTTTATATAAATTGTCTGGGGATACCAATCTAATTAACTTGTACTGAAGAGAGGAGAAACAGGCTTTCCTCTGAAGTCAGCACATGGCCCACAATCAGCCAAGGCTCATCCAGCAATTCTACAGAGCAAGAGTAATTCACAGCAACACCCAGACGCCTAACGACGACCTGGCACAGACAGCATCCTCTGCGCTCCCCTGATGCCAGACAGGATTTAGTGCTGCTTTTCAAGGACCATACATTCTTGGTGGCCGTGCCAGGCTCAAACATCACCCCACCTTAAGGAAATGAGCTCCCATCAGGTAAGCGCTCATTAAGTATTTCTGATTGAATCAAAGCAAGTCTGAGAGCATGATTTAATAAGGGACTATGTCAGAGACTTTAGTTATTTACTTACACTTTTTAAGTTAAAATTTGCTGGAGAAAAGGCATAGAAATTACCTAGGATCTTCTACTCAAATTTAAAAAAAGAAAAAAAAAACAAAAATAAAACAGTTTCAACAACTGCTCAGCAATGTCCTCCTTGCCCGTGGGATCAGCAGGTCCCTCCAAGACCATGCCATTAATTATGATCCCGTTATCAGCTTGGCTTTTCCCATCTCCTCCCAATGCCCCAACACCTCCTTACCTTGCAAAGTGCTCTGTCCTGTTTAGAAGAAGACCTGATGAGTGCTGCCACTTCAGGCCATGTCTGAGCAACCATCCAAGGCTTCAGCGATCAGCCACATTTGGGAGACAGGTCACAGTCACCACGTGTGTAGATCGCCAGGGATCCCTGGGGCACTCTGAGCACTGAGACCTTGGCCAGATGCTCCCAGACGCTACGGGC
Source organism: Phaenicophaeus curvirostris (assembly GCF_032191515.1). Taxonomy (NCBI): domain Eukaryota; kingdom Metazoa; phylum Chordata; class Aves; order Cuculiformes; family Cuculidae; genus Phaenicophaeus; species Phaenicophaeus curvirostris. The sequence continues at coordinate 8,114,372 of NC_091400.1, read as the reverse complement.
TGAGGTTAGGAACCAGCTTTCCTAAAACTCCTTTGTGAGTTTCTGATCTTTCATACTATCTCTACTTGAGAAACTGATGCACGGGGCTAGATAGACTCCCATCTAGCACTGAAATGTTGTCTCCAGCACGAGATTTCACAGTGTGCGGTTCCTGAATCACGCAGAGAGGTTTGTCCATCTCTGCTTAAAATCAGCAGGATTGTACGAATCCAGGGTTTCCTCCAACTCAGGACCCAGGCAAGCACCCTTTGTCTCAGTAAAGCCCCCATACTAGAAGTGTACTTACTAGCTGTGTATTAAAACAAAGGGAACTTAGAAACAAAGATTAGACCAAACCACATTTGCCACAAGGCAAAGCGCTCAGCAGCACTGTACAAACCATCCTGCAGGCAACAGAGATAGAAGGAAAAGGCTTTAAGTAGCTGTAGGAGGCTAGGAAAGCACACCCCAGCTCCAGAGCTGCATGCCAGATGGAGTAAATACACCTCCATTTGAGCAGGAAGATCAATCCTGCAGAGGACAAATGCCTGAGAGGGGTGAACTCACAATGCTGTTAGACAAACCATAGCAGAGAAACCACCACGGAGCTGCAAACCCACTGGGGCAGCGAGGATGAGAAGCAGCGGTCTCTCTGACCCGTCACACAACAGAGGACATGCAGAGTTTTCAGAGCAGCGTGCCTGGAATCCAGCCTGCTCCCCTGATGCTTCTGCACCCTAAAACACGAACCACGTCTTTGGTGTCAGCTGTGAGGCTGAAATGGCCCATTCTCCCTCCAGCAGAGGCAACGCTTTGCAACAGCCGCGCCTAAGTAACAGTAATAAATTAGCTTTTCTTTCTATCCCAAACGTCAGCCCTTCAACTAAGCCTCTATTTTGCACAGACAATCTAGTAAAGTGGCAGTGAAAAGAAAGAGGAAATTCTCCTTTCTCCTAGCCTAGTTTCTCCCATAAGGTATGACAGTGCTGTCCTGTCTCAGTGCCAGCTTTTTATCCCCAAGCTTTAGATCATTCTTCTTCTGACAACGGATCTGTGGAGTAATTTGTGTCTCTTTTTGTACATCTAATGTTACTATTCACACAGAGGGCCAGGACAGCTGGGTGAAAGGATTTTTCTTCTTCTGGGAACAATAGACACTCTTTTCATAAGCACTGGCAGTCACAGTCAATGTCTCTGCCTCAGCTCTGTCCAGAGCCACTCCTGCTCTCCCGAAGTGATGGACACCATGGGAAAGGCGGCAAAGAACAACCCAACAGTGTGAACCACAGACCCTGGGGGAGCAATTATGTAAATTTTACAGCTTCATGGGCAAATTGATCCAGCAGTCCAGTGAGACAGATGCTCTGAAGGATGCAGGCATGTGGCCAAACTGTCTTTTGGATCATGTAAACCATCACAGGCCACCAGCTTTCGCCACAGACACTGCCGCTGCGCTGGGGACAAGAGCAGCTTAAAACAACAAGGAGAGGCAGAAATGCCATTGAGCTCATCCATCTGGCTCCAGAGGCCAGGATAAGTACACTGTTCTCCCCTGCCAGGTCCAAAAGGAGAGCAAAGCTACACAGCAAAGCTCAGAACAATGGAAACAGCACCAAAATGAAGAGCTGAAACTTGACTTGGAATGGGAAAAAAAGAAGGAATAAGAGAAAAACGTGTGCCAGCAAAGGAGAGAGCAAAGAGGTGAGGAGCATGAGGAGAAAGGAAAACGTGGATGAGATCTGGAAGGAGAGGTCCTGGCCTCTTCCTATTCTGACCTGCACATTGCCTGCCGTGCTCCGCTCCCAGCACCCATGTGAAGCTGCTCAGGATGTTGTCCTGTTCCTGTCCCCTCCAGGTCAGACTGTGGCTGGCAGAAAAGACTAAGAGGAAGACAGTTAAACCTGAAAGCAGATAGACCAAGGTCCAAAGACCAGCAGGATGGTACAAACCATGGCTGTGCCCAGGGCCTGTAACAGATCAGACCTTTGGAAACAGTTGGGGGGTTGTTCTTACCCGACGTGTTTGCAGCACAGGTAATTAGATTTGACCCAGGTCAAATTAGATTTGACCCAGGTCAAATCTAGGAGAAAACCAGCTAAAATACCTGCTAAGAACAGCAAAGCACACTGACTGTCAAAGCTCTGCTTTGGAGTTGAATAAACTATTGAAATCTCTTGAAAAATCAATTCTTTTCAAACTTCTCCTTATCAAAAATACATGGCTACAAAATACCCATGGAGCTAAATCATATTCAATCACTCCAAATAAATTCAGAGAAGAAAGCAGCGTGGACAACTCTTTTGAGGCTCATAACCGGTTCTTCCTCTTCCTTGTCTTCCTACGTGTAACAGGCCATTCACTTTAGCACCTGTCTGTCAGTGCATAATCTATGTCATCCTCCCTTCAGCAGAAGCTCCAGTATTGCTCAGACTTATACACGTTTTCAGACTAACTCAAAGATCTCTCAAGAAATCTGTTTAAAAAAATGAAAACTCTGGAAAGAAAATCTGGATGAGGAAATGCAAAATGCCAATAATAAATACTTAAACCACAAATATTTACTTCAATTAGAAAAAAAAAAAAAGAAAGAAAGAAAGAAAGAAAGAAAGAAAGAAAGAAAGAAAGCACTGCGAAGCCCAGTTTGTGCAATGCAGGAACCGGGATTGGCCTCAGCACAGTCCCTGTGCTGGAGCAATTCCATCACTGCCAAGGACACTGGTGGCTTGCTGGATCTTGCCTGCAACTGGCAATAAGTGTTCCAGGATGGAGAACTGGCGCACTCGGCACATCAGTGTCTCTGATCTGTGTGCTTTTTGGTGTGCTGGGAGGCTCTGGAGAAGCGCTGCAGACCACGTGGACTCCACTGCACGTGATAGTGAAGAGGAAGGACAAGGGATCTTGGAGAATCACCCTGGGGTACTCCTATTGCAGAAGAGAAACACAGACACCATTACAACCTAACAAGCATCCTCTTGGCCTTAGCTGCCAAATGTTGGAGAGAAATCTGAGGCTCAGACAGAGAGCACAATACTGGGAATGGGGGAGACATACCACACTTAGTGGAGAACTTCTCCCTGTAGGCACAGCACCACCTCTAGGGAGCCAGAGGCTACCACCTCCCAGCCATCTCTCTGCTGCTGAAGCAGCAGAAGGCAATGGGGAGGCTTTTACACCACAGAAAGCATCAAAAGCTATAAGGGGCAGAGCTTTCCACATCAGGAATTAAAGATTTTTTTTTTTCTTGTAGTGTGGCTCACAGAAAATGGGGAGCAGAACAGAGTGGAGAACAACTATCAAAATACTAGAACTTTGTGGGGTCCCCTTACAGTCAACTTGATTAGTGAATGTGTAAAATGGGGCACAGCTTCTTGACATACACTTTTGTTACTCTCAGCAGCCCAAATCTCTCCACTTCCCATGTGAGAGAGGCCATACCAGTACCAAGACCTGGTGATCAAACAGCTGTTTGAGAGTTGCAGCAACATATCTGCTTGAGGGAAAGGTGGAGACGTGGGATCCAGTCCGAGGGGCTAGGCAGAACGGATGACATCTGCTGATCCTTACTGCTCTCACAGTGGGGTCCTTCCCAGCCACGGCATTCGCACCGGTAGCTCCCAGGCCCAAGGACGCATACGCCTTGGTTCATGCATGGGTTGGGTTTGCAAAGGTTCACGGGGCTTTTTGCTTCTGCAACAAACACAAGCAGAACAACAGGCTTAGGCACATCTACAGAGTATTAATAGCTAGGACCCACGTCCATGAGGGATGCTCCAAAAATAACAGCAACTATAGAATCACAGAACGGTTTGGGTTGGAAGGGACCTTAAAGACCATCCAGTTCCAACCCCGTGCTATGGGTCAGGCCTCCTATGGGTCCAACACCTCTCACTGGGTCAGGTTGCTCAAAACCCCATCCAACCTGGCTTTCAACACCTCCAGAGATGAGGCATCAGAAAATGGCACCTAGGGCTGATGGGATGGGGAAACCACATTAACACAGCAGGGTGTGCAAGCTCACAACCCTGTCTTAACACAGAGGACAAGCTCTTCTGCATTTAACCTAGACAAAAGGAAGAAGAACAGCTTTGCTATATGTTCTGATTTGGAAGCTAATATTTCTAATAAAGCTTAAAAGAGTGACGCCACATTAGGCTGAATGTGGCTGAAAACCAAAACGGCGCATCTCCAGAGCTCACAAGAGCACAAATCTTCCAGTTGTGCACACTGCAAATACAGAGCAAGACAGGTGCCCTGTTCCAAGCACTTTACAACCCCAAACACCACTGGAGTTCAAACCTTGTTTACATCAGAAAGGAGTAGAGGACATGAAGTCAGCTGAGAAGCATGAATGGCAAACAACACAAGAAAAACTGATGGGCTTTATTTCTAGGAGGTTTGAGAGAGAAGCCTACGACCACAGCCCGAGTTGTTATTAGTCCTATTCTTGTGAAGTATGTGACAGTTTTTCCAACCCTTTTAACACAGCAGAGCCCAGCTGTCAGCAGGGCTGGCAGTGTTTCATGCTGCCTTGCTGTGAATACATTAGGTTAAGTAGTGGCATCCCAGAGGGATTTGCTTCCAGTCTGCTGGCAACTCCACCACAGCATTAGTAAGGGTGTGAAAATCCTCTGCTGAACAACTATGTGGTGTAGAGTAAGGAGCTCCTAACCTTGCCTTTTGCTCCACAGTGGAAGAAACACACACACACTCTGAGTAAGAAAAGTGGGAGGAAGAAAGAATAGAAATTCCTATCCATTGGGATGGCTACTACAGCTTACAGAATGCTGTACTAATTCCCACACATAGAGTTCACACATCAGCTCTCAACCTACACTTAAGACTGGCAAAATTATGTTTGACATTCACGTTTTTGACAGTCAAATCCTAGATCTGAGACATCTCAATCTTTAGTTCCTCTTGATTTTGTAAGAATCCAAGATGGGTTCCACATGTTTTGCTGTCAAGAGACATCCCAGGTAGGGTCTTGCCTGACATCCTGCATCCTGAAGAGCAGGTGCTTTTGCTTTCATCACAGATTAGTAGAACTGTGGGTCATGAAAGCCAGCAGGACCTCTTGGATCCAAGACCCATCTTCCAGGTGCTGGCTATTCCCCAGAAAGCTTTTCCATGGTGCTCTGCTCCACAGGCCATGCATCCACCACTTCCCTCCGCAACTGCCCCACTGCATAACCTCGCAGTCCCTGTTTGGGGGAATCACGCTGTACCACAGTCACAATTTCTCTGAACTCAAATCTACTATTAACACAGTATCACCTTAAATAAGCTTCTGGCACTCAGGGATTACACCCTTTGGTAATCCCAGGTGCTTGTATTTCCATTAATCAGATTCATATACATGTAATGCTTCGGTTCTTCTCTCCTAGACTCCAGATCAGTATTTTTCTAGTCTCTTTTCAGCTAAGCCTCAGAGTAAACGTGATATTCCAGGTGTCCAGAGGCAGGGTCGGTTTCTCAAATACTTTTATCATGAGTCATAGATTTTTTAAAGTCCTTTCACAGACAATGATTCTGTTATTGAGTCTTGGACTTGGAGCAGAAGACTGAATGAAGGGCTTATCTTTACATCGCCCTTGGTCCCAGCCTACTTAGTACAAGCAACAATTACCTGCACATGGCATGAAAGCAGCAATTCAGTCTCAGGAAATGATATGTTATTACCCTGACTCATTGAACCTTGCCGTCTCTTCCCCTTTCTCTGGGGCATTGTACTTAATTTCATGGTACGGTAGATTGTTTTTATAATAACACAGCTGAAAACATCACTGCTCCAGGTAGAAACTGTCTGCAAAGCCTGCCAGGAGACAGGCTTCTCACCCTGAAGAGACGGTGCTGTAGCTCCTTCTAACCCTGAAAGAGCCATGGGCATGCCCAGAGATGAAAAGGACTTTAGACTCTGCCGTTAATTACAGCGCTGCTCAATGTGGTTCTTCATTTGATCTTACTAATCAGTTAAAATGTAACAAGACCAAATTCCTAGATGTTAAAATCTTAGATTATTTGGAATGAGAAAAAAAACGTGGCATTTTAAAATAAGGAGAGACCTAGATGGTGTGGCCAGGAAATAGAAGCGCTTTCATCACCACTAACATCTGCAAACCAGATCTGCTATCCTTTCTGAAAAGCTCATTTCCATCAAACATGGGCACTCACACTTGGTATGCAAGCATTTTAACCTTGATTTCAGAGTAAATTTCTTCCCAGCCAGGGACTCATCCTCTGGACTCAGAGTTTTGAAGAAAGTGCTTTGACATAAGCTTTTACATTACTATTTAAAAATTTCTCATTCCTGAATGCTGTAGAGATAAAGATTTAGTCTTGAAAGCAAAATTAATCACAAGCTGTCTGAAAGCTCTATTTAACAGCTTGCAAGCTTCTAAGCTGACAGATTCTGGATTTATGATTAAATCCCACGCTACACAAACAAAATCTCAAGAGCCTACCTAAGAACTTAAATTGCAGGACACTAAGGAGGAACAGAAACGATGAGGTTTCAAACCTACCACTTTGCAGACATCTAGGCACAAACTTGCTGAAGGAGATAGCAGAGACCTCACTCCAGGACCAATGCTGGTGGCTGCAGAAACCTGTCCCCTGAAGCTCCCTCAGCAACACTGCAGGAGCTACAGTAACACACAGCAAATTCTACAGGTTTAAAGCAATATCAGAAAAAGAGTAAGCTGCTTTTTCTTCCAGGGAAGGCAGAATCTAGACCTGGCAGGCCTGGAAAGAGCCAGTCACACTAAGACCAATCTCACCCAGTGGACTGAATCTTAGGAAGTTGGTCCCTATTGCTATAGGATTGCTTTGGACAGTCACCAGATCTCCATGCTATAGCTTCCCCATCTGTAAATGCAAAAAATAACATCAAACTCACTCGGTAAAGCATCAGAAAATCTACAATAACAATGGCTGGTGGCACCAAAATAAGAAGCAAGCATAGAACGTTCTCTCACCTTCACAGATCCGTTCAATTATAAGGTTTTGGTAATACTGCAGGTCTTCATAGGAGGAGATGTGGACCAGGTAGTTGGGAGACCCAGCAACCCTCAGCAGCATGTCCCTCTGTGCATCCCCAACAACAACCACAAACACCAAGATGCCATTGTCCCTCAGCTGCTGAGCTGGGGCAGCCGCATCCTCCAAGCCACCTCCATTTGTGAGCACCACCACTACCTTGTTGACACCAGGTCTTGCTCCTTTCTGCACTGTCATCACATCAGCATAAATATGCAACAAAGCTCTGCCAGCATAGGCTGAATCTCCGAGGAAAGGCACCTGGTTGATGGCTTGAAGGACTGCTGAATTGCTTGTGTGAGTGTCCAAAGCAAACACAGTGTGAGCTTTGCTGCCATAGATCACAAGGGCAATTTGGGTGACATCCCTGTTGATGCTGAAGTGCAAACAGCTGCTCCTGACGAAGTCCATCAACTGCAGGAAATTCTCCAGGCCAACTCCAGCCGAGGCATCTACCGCAAATGCCAAATCCAGTGACTGTGCCCTGCAGCCTAGATGAAAGAGCGCAAGCGTGGTATTTTTCAGGATATACACGTACTCCTTTCTGACCAAAAAAAAGCAGGGGGTGGGAAACAGTGAGCAAAGTTCATCACTGCTGATCATCAACTATGAAGGGTGATTTACAACCCTTTCACACCAACAGATCCATCATAAAAAGCAATGATGGAAGGTTAGTCCCTGGATCTCTGAGTGACACAACCAAAACAAGGATATTAATCCCATCCTTCTCTCCTCCTCAGTGGAGTTCAGAAGGCCTCCCTGTGGTTTGACAAACTCATCCCACAATGCCTGTACCACTTTCTTACCTTCAGGATTGTCCACACTGCAGATTCTTCTCTGCAGCTCTGGGATCCTGTTGAACAGGTCCTGGGGGTCCGAGTAGACAATCGTCTGCTTTGGATTGCCAGTCACCTTGATCAGCTCTGCTCTCACGAAACTGCTGCCTACACCAACCAAGAAGACATCTTGGTCCCTCGCATACTTAGCAGCTTCTGCCACTGGATCCTGGGATTTGGAGTCAGTGAGCAAGACAACCACATGTGGGAGATCATCCTGCACATCTGCAAGGACTGGGGTTCTAAAACCATGCTGCGCAATGTAATGCAGGGCTCTGCCTGTCAGGGTTCCTCCTCCACTAAAATTCAAAGCATCGATGCTCTTCATGAGACTGAACACATCCTTATGTCGACCCACTTCAATGGGTATCTCGACATTGTCAGCATATTGGGCCACCCCCACATTCATTGGTGAATCCTGGCCCATCACTGCTTGGAGGAACCTCTTGAGGAACGCCTTGTAGCGCAGGAACCCTTCCAGTGTGACTCCTGCTGAGCTGTCCAACAGGAAAAGGAGATCCACGCCACACTTGAGACTCAGCTTTGGTGCTGAAAAGGGAGAGAGTAATTTGTCACGTGCAGGACAACACAACAAGCATGCCAGGCACCTCAGCTAGGGCCTGCTGGAAGATCTGTGGTGTGGAGAAGAGACATTATGTTCAGTAACCTAAATGGTTTGACAGACACATCATGAGCTGGAGGACAAGTGTGCCAGAAGCGCACTTTATTTTGGTTGGATGGCACATAAGCCTTTAGTGATACGAAATAGCTATGGGAGCCTAGGGGAATTCCTGAGATTTTGATGGCAAACCTGGAATTAGAAATGATGACTCCACTCTTTTAGTACTCTGCAGAAAACACTCCAAGATTCAATATACCATATATTGGAGAAAGGAGAGCCCAAGCACTGGACCCTCCCCTGTTACACCCTGAGACACTTTAAAGCAGGAGCCTTGATTCCAGGGGAAGCAAGTACAAAACATTTTCTGAAGATCGGGACCTTCGTAGGTTCCTTATGCTGAACCTCCAAAATCAGGAGTCCCTCCTGGGCCCATGTTTGCAGGGAGGAGTCCAACAGACATATTTATATCTCTCCCCAAGTTTCTCTGTTCTCCTGCTCACATGGCACCAGCATTTAGAAGCAAAGGCAGCCACGCCAGGGTGAGACTGTCAGTATTGGTGATCTCCGTATCCACAAGGCTTCTCAGCAGCAAGACCCAGTCAGTGGACCCAACACATCACAACCAGTATGAGAGAACCTCCTGTCTCCTGGAGAAAAGCACAAAGGCTGCAGAGTTGTCCCTACAGCCACAGGCACCACAAAGGCAGGACACAGCCAAGAAGGAAGGAGGAAGAGCACAGGTTCACACCTACCGCAGTGGATGTCTCCTCCGTACCCCACCGGGCAGAGGCAGTGGTACTTGTCCAGTCCCTCTGGGACACATGTGCCCCGGTTCTGGCATGGCTGGGAGTCGCAGGGGTCTAAATGGGACCAGGGAAAGGAGAGACAGGGAATCAGCAGGAAGTGTGCCCCTTCCCATCCTGTGCCAGCGTGAGCACCACCATTAGTGGAAAAGGGGTCAGACCTCTGTCTGTCTTGCTGCAGGGTCTGAACTAACGAAGGGTCACATGCACCTTCACTCATCATCACGGTAATTTCATTTTGGGACAGCTCTCCAATAGGCAGTAATGAAGAGAGCAAACCAGACTGTGACCTCACTTCATTTGCTTCGGAATAATGCCAACGCAGCAACGCTCATGTAAACACAGAATTGCTAAAGTTCACACAGACCTTATCATAGAACCGTAGAATCACTAGGTTGGAAAAGACCTTTGAGATCATCAAGCCAAACTGTACCTGTCCACTACTAAATCATATCCCTAACCACCTCATCTACCCATCTTTTGAACACCTCCAGGGATGGTGACTCAACCACCTCCCTGGGCAGCCTCTGCCAGTGAACCCTTTTGGTGAAGAAATTTTTCCTAATGTCCAACCTGAACCTCCCATAGGGCAATTTAAGGCCGTTCTCTCTTGTCCTAAGTCCTTCCAGACTTACACCAGCAATGGAAGGATCAGAGTCTGGCCTGCTGCTTGGACAATGTTGTACTGACAAAGAAAATAAAGCCATTGTCACCTAAACCAGCAAAAGGATGAGGTTCAGGGCAGAACTCAAGGACCTTCTATTTCCATAGTCACAAAAACAGGCTGCAAGTGCCAGCTTCCCTGCTAAACTGATGATGTTCATGGTACCAAGTGAATCAGTGGAGGCATCTCATTGCCTGCACCCCTGGCTGGAGAACAGCAACTCCCCACAGGCATTGGGAAGCAGCACAAGCCTCAGGAACACAAGTAGATGAGGATTAACTGGCTCCTCAATTGGAAGGAGAAACGACAGGGCGATATTTTAATCCAAAAGAACTCCAGTCACAGGCATCCATGAGACAGAAAAATGAGACATAACATCAACTCATAATAAGGATCACAATCTCCCACACAGAACAAATTTTTTAAGAGTGAGAGTAAAAAACCATGATTTTATTCATTAATTATTACATTTCCTTTTAAAAAGGCTAAGTCCTACCTGGACATACTGTTCGGAAGCATCTGGATGGGTGCTTTACTAAGACTTTCTTCCACCTGAAACAAGAAGAATAAAGCCTATCACTAATTTAAAGATTAACAAGTTATCTTCAAGTCTGACCTTACTGTGTTTTAAATGGAACAAATTTTCCTTTGAAAATGCAATTTTTCAAAACAAAAAATGTGCACATTTTAAAAAATGTGCAGTCTAAGCGAGGTGGCAAAAGAAAAAAACATCAGTTTATCAAATCTACTCTTTTATTTTCGAGTCCTACTTTGACATTTCAGATTTAAAGACTACACATGTATTTTTAAAGCTCAACATGATTATATTTTTAGCAGATACAGAAGAGAGTTTAAATTTTGGTCTAAATTGGAACAAAACCAAAGTTTTACAGCAGTGAGAATTTCTTATTCAATATTAATTCTAGTACCCAAATTATCCAGCTATAACTAGTGGACAAGCAAGGTTTAGACTGGGAAGAAATCCTCAGCTGTGCCTCCCACTGGGATTTTTCAGCTTTCTCCATCAATTCCCTGCCCTAAGGTGATACCAAAACATCCCAATCCTAGAGCAGGAGTGTATGTTTGACATACGTAAGAAGGTAGCTTACATTGTCAGTAAACAATGAGACGATTTCTGCTTTACTATCATGTTTGTTTATCACTTTTCCATTTCTCTAATACTCACAGCTTCACCGTGCCTAGGTCTAAAGACCATGCCTGTATTAGTCATCTCAGGGTTTTTCATCACTGTAAGGAGCCACTGTCTGATAAAAGCCTCATTACTGTATCTCATCTCCTCTGTGCCTCACTTTTAAAGATGTGGGTGTTCAGCTCACCTGTAGAAAGGGCACAGTGATGCATGCACTGTGTTTGGCTGCTTTGAGCCTTTCCAACACACATAATTTCCAGCCAGCTCTCTCACAGTCTCCAGGGTCCTGCGTTCACAAGGGTGGGATTCAACTTTGCAGCCTGTAGCAAACAACAAATTCAAACTAGGACCTGAAAACACAAATTCTGTGTGGGAGCAGAGCACCACTTAGAAAGGGATTAGTTCTCTTCATCAACCTGCCAACAGCATATGAGACAGTGCTTCAAAGAACCCTCAATGAGACCCCAGAAGAGAAATTTTCTGTCAACGTGTTCACCAGCCTAGTCCACTGCCTTAGGTGCTCATTCTTCAGCCTCCTTTGCTTGGCTACAATGCTCGTACTGTTGAGTTAAGGCTTGAGCAACAACTTTTCAGCCACTCTGGTGCCTTCATCATACACGTATTCAATACCTCTGGACCACTCTAGTTCCATGTTTTCTATCTTCTGCAAGTCCCTGGTTGGCCTCCCATTAACACACAGCCAAGTTCATTAGAAGATTTAATACAACTGTGTTTATCCCCTCTACCCCTCATGACGTGAGCAAGAACCAATATTCCTATCTGCAGAGGTGAACCAAGACACAGGTCCTGCAGCTTGCAAGTATTTGGAGAGGTAGATGGCAAGCACATCATCCAGTTTGGGCACCAGAAGGCTACCTCAAAGTGTAACACCTGCCAATTCCCCCATAGGCCTTCTGACAATGTCCTGTCAGTCTCACTTACTAACATGGTCAAAGCTCAAAGCACAGGTGTGAAGGACAAGCCAGGACAGGGGTTACCTGGAGTGGTGGCACCGCAGACAGAGCTGGTGAGGGTGCTGTATAGGCCATTCACAGCATCGTCGGCATCTCCAGCAAAGAGCACGTGCTTCTCAGTGGGCTCGCTAGCCAGCGCATGCAGCTCCTCCCACCTGCCAAGCAAGGCAGGGTTCAACCACTTGTGTAGAAAGACCCTTACCACCAAAGAAACGAGTAAACTCTGTGCAGCAAATAGCTGATGCAGAACCATGACACCCTTCAAGCAGTTTTCAAGATCCTGGTGTGTTTAGTCTCAGGCAATAGCGTAGCTCTATTCAGTAGAAATGCTTCCTTCACCAACTCTGATCCTCATTCTACACCAATCACCAACTTAGTGTTTCCTCCACATCTGTGTTACCCTGCAAATTCCCCTTTTTTCTTTCCAAAACTGATATCTAGCACAAGACCATCCCTCAACCACTAGGACTTGCCATTTGGCTAGCTGGGCCTCCGTTTCCAACTCTGTGGAAAGTTTCCTACCTTGGAAACTTGATTCCCACTGCAAATACCATGATGTGTCTCTCCTTCATCTGCATGGCAGGCATTCCAGTGCTGCCCTGGGACTTCCCATCCGAAATGATGATCAGGACTTCAGGGACGCTCGAGTTTCTGCCACCAGGAAATCCCTTGCGGAGAACGTACTTCAGAGCCCGACCTGTCTCTGTGCTCCCACCTCTAGGAAGAAGGGAGTTAAATTTTTTTTTAAAAAAAGACAAAAACAAAACAACATATTAGCCAGAAATCAAAGTTCTTTTCCAGATATTGAATTTACCACTTTATTTCCAAATTTCCACCCTCTGATAGTGGGGAACTTTGCATATTGCTTCCTGCTACCACAGAACACTTCCACAGAGATGTCTTATCCTGCCATTCTTGTCCTCTTCCTACCCAGAGGTCCTGTCTACCCACCCTTACCTCCCCCCTCTCTGACCCAGAGTAGTCTCCAGAAGACTTTTAGCACACAGCAGAGTGTTCCTGCAATTGGAGGAGAAACCAGAGCTCTCAGATACTTGAGCTTTTTTTCCAGCTTTGAAAAATGTCTCAAGTGCTTCTTTTATCCCTCTCTGAAAATCATGGTGACTTCTTTAAGAGTTGTATGGAAAAACTGGTCTACAACAACCTCTTGTATTTCTGTCAGAAGCACAGGACAAGTGGGCAAAATGAATGAAGGCCAGCATCTCAAAGTGTTTTCCTTTCTCTTGATGCATGAAGGTGCTAGAAATTCTCATCACGTATCATTCCTTTTGCACAACGGGACCTTCTGCCATTCTTGGACCAAGAGCTAAGGCACACATCCTGGCTTGTCTGCAGTCCAGCAATGTGCAGTGAGTCCTTACCTTTTTCTCCTTAGTTGAGCTGCAGGTTAATTTGATTTTCTACAGAAAGTCATTTGTCCATGCTGTAGTAAAGCTCCTGAAAATATGAATGCTGAAAGCTTCTTAGTGCACCCCTGAAAACTTAGAAGGACTGAGCACAAGGCATGCCTTCTTCAGGGCTTTGCCAATACCTTTTATGCTAGAAAAGTAAACATTAAGATGCTCCCAGTAGTCTTAACCCATGTTAAACTCAATTAAAAGCAACACCCTTGTCTGCTAGGTAGCGCGCCAGCAGTGCTGGTATGATAGGAAATGTGCACCAGACATCCAGGTTCACACAAACTGTATCCTTCGCTTCCCATTTTGCAGACTGGAGACATAGATTTTATGAAATCGTAGAATCATTAAGGTTGGAAAACATCTATAAGATCATCCAGTCCAACTGTCAGCCCAACACACCCGTGCCTACTAAACCACGTCCTGAAGTGCCATGTCTAAATGCTTTTTGAACATCTCCTGCCTTTTCCTGCCCAGGTGTCAGTAGCTGTCAGACACCTCAGTGCTCTGGCACGAGGGAAAACACATCGAGCAGTCAGTTCAGTGACTAAAATCATAGAATGATTCGAGTTGGAAGGGACCTTAAAGATCATCTAGTTGCAAGCCCCCTGCCATGGGCAGGGACACCTCCCGCCAGACCAGGCTGCCCAAGGTCCCATCCAACCTGGCCTTGAACACCTCCAGGGATGGGGCAGACACAGCTTCCCTGGGCAACCTGTGCCAGTGCCTCACCACTCTCATTATGAAGAAATTTCTCCTTATGTCTAATCTAGATCTGCCTCTTTCCAGTTTATAGCCATTCCCCCTAGTCCTATTGCTACAAACGTTTGTAAACAGTCCCTCCCCAGCTTTCTTGTAGCCCCTTCAGGTACTGGATGAACTTGATGAACTCAGCGTCTGTGCCCATTTGAGCCCTGAGGATCAGGAAAAGTTAATAAGGAGTCAAAGCTGGTTCAAATTTGGTTCTTGTCAATTTGCATTTGGAGGTTCATTGGTTTTTGACACAGCAGATGTGCGTTTAAGGCATTTTTACTACAGTAAGGATTTTCTGAAGCCAAAGGATATATGGATTCTATGAGATGTGGACTTTATCTGCTGCCTTTACTCAGGAACAGCACCAAGAAGGTATTCATTGACTTGTATGAAAGAAATTCATAAAAAACTAGCTTCTAAGATTGCTACAAATCTGCTTGAAATAGGTCAATGAACTCAAAAGCCATTTGGACAGGACTCACAGAAAGAGACCAGCACTTTCTGAATAAGTCACCAAAGCTTCACTTCACCCCAGGGCTGCTGTCTTTCAAGTGCTCTCAGCTCCACACCCAGACCACGCGGCTGGAGTTGGAAAACGCCTCTCTGGCCAAAGACTCATGAGAAGCACAGGAAGGAGCCTCTTAATCAAGACAGCAAACACTCTGTTTTTTCAGAAGCCAACTGGAATCCGTCCTTGACTATTTTATCTACTTTGAAATATCAGCTTTTCATCTAAACTAGATGAAACAGCCGAACACAAGGTCATTATTTATTCAATCTGTCAGCATGCATGTGTTGTCATCAAGAAATTTCAGTGCCAGACGCCAAACCCTGCTTTGCTTCCTCTGCTCTGCTTTCAGAGCCTTAAGCAGCAGCCAAAGAGGAGGAGCACATCTTGCTTTCTGCTAAGTTTTTCCTGTAACATCACACAAAAGATTGTCTTGATTTGATAAACTTATTAAAAGCAATACAACAAACCCAGCCAACTGATCTTGCTGGAAAAAGTTGCATTACACGTGTCATGATGTGAGCGGCAGGCAGCCACGAGAAATGTTGAGGTAACTTTTAGCCCTAAGGCACATCAGCTAAAGCAAGAGTAGGCACCCACAGGCAATACCGATATCTCATCTGTCATCAAAATAAGTGTTATTTTGGGGTGGTTGTCAGATCCTTTGTAGATCCAAATGTATTTCTTGCAGATGAAAAGTTTGGATTTTGAGAGGTTCTTAGAGAATCTTTCTTTGAACTTCTGGCTCCATTTCCTGAGGTTGTGGGAAGACATTCAAGTCTTAACATTCAGGAAGTAAAAAGGTTTCTGCCCAAAAACCTGATCCTCTTGAATTCACCAGACATGCCCATATATCTAGGGATCAGCAATGAGTCACTACCTCGTAGGACAAAGGAATCTGTAACCACCAAAAAAATATGAAAATGCACACAGTCCTGTCTTTGCTCAGCCATGTGGCAACACCATGAACGCTTTTCCCTGGAAGGATGTAGCCCACCACCTGGCATAAATGCCCAGAATAACCTGCCAGGAAGGTAACAGAAAATTCTCCCTTATTTACCATGTTACTGAAGTCTTCTTTCCCCTATCGACTGTCCTTGACAAACACAGACTGGGTTGCATGTCTTTAGTGGACTGTGGATTATGGACCATAGTGTTCAGACACTCTCCTCCCTGGGGGGATCGCGTTGGTGTGTGCATAGTGGAGGTGGAGTTGTCAAAGAACTCTAAGTCTAGAAATCATTCATAACCCCGAAAAAGAGAAAAGCTGTAAAAGAAGCTGACCTGAACACAATCCTCTTGATTCTCTCTTTCACTTCTTGCTTGGTCAGATATGAATCCAGTGGGAATTCAAGGTGGGGAGTTGAGCTAAACTGTATCATTCCCACACGGACCTAAAAGAAAAGGTTAAAGATTATGAAAGATGCCTGTGAGAGTTTTACTCTTTCAATCAATTAACAGACTTGGGAACACTACACAGAATTGAGACAAACACTGTTTTGCATGTTGAGCCACTGGCAATCTAAAGGAACTTCAAAAAAAGCAAAAACCACAGCAGCCCCTATACAGAATATAAACAAAGCAGCAACAGGAGACCTTGCTGCAGTTACAGGCAGCTCAAGATCTGTGTTTATCCATTCAGAGCAAGTAGTAGCCTCAAGGACAGTAAGTTTATAAATAACACCTTTTATACCAAGCCATTTATACACTGCAGGCAATCTTTCCTTTACTAAAAGCAGTTCCCTCTGGCACTGGGCACAGTAGACAACATAAAGCAATCAATCCTTTATCCTCTATCTCCTTTAAAACAATTTCCTATAATTGAAAGTGCCTGAGAATAAAAACAGACTAAATTGTCTGTATTGGGCAATGCATCCAGAATATTTCACCTGGAGGTGTTTCAAGGCCAGGTTGGATGAGGCCTTGAGCAACCGGATCCCGTGGGAGGTGTCCCTGCCCATGGTAAGGGGGGTTGGAACTGGGTGATCCTTAAGGTCCCTTCCCACCCAAGCCTTTCTATGATTCTGTGTGGAAGGAGCACTGCCATATATAAGGAAAGCCTGCCCTTAGACAGTCAGTAACTGATAGACCATCTTTTGCTTTGACCTGTGCCTTCCAGTGAAGTCACCACCTCAGATGTATCCTCTCCCTTTGCCTTTTTTCCCATCACACTCACAGACGTGCTGCAGTGGGGTACTTTGGAGGCCACTCCAATGGCTGCGTCCCACCTCCTCGGTGGTATTTGAAGGGTCATGCTTCTCAGGGTGTTCTGGTCAAGGTAGGTTAAGAGAATGTTTGGAGCTAAGCTGCTGGAGAGCGTCCAGAGGAGGGCCATACAGCTGGTGAAGGGTTAAGAGGGGAAGCCGTGTGAAAAGCGGCTAGTCACTTGGTCTGTTCAGCCTGAGAAGAGGAGACTGAGGAGACACCTCACCACGGTCTACAGCTTCCTCACAAGGGAAAGAGGAGGAGCAGACACTGATCTCTTCTCTCTGGCGACCAACGATAGGACCTGAGGGAATGGCAGGAAGATGGGCCAGGGGAGGTTTAGGTTGGATATCAGGAAAAGGTTCTTCCCCAAGAGGGTGGTGGAGCACTAGAACAGCTCCCCAGGGAAGGAGTCACAGCACCAAGCCTGACAATATTCCAGAAGCATTTCCACAACACCCTCAGATACATGGTGTGAATGTCAGGGTTCTCCTATGCAGGGATAAGAGTTGGACTCAATGATCCTTGTGGGTCCCTTCAGGACACTACATGGTTCTAGGATTCTCATGATAGCTGCTGGGTTGAATTTTGCTGTTTCGCTCAGCACATTATCGCCAGCCTTTCCACACATTGCCAAGCTGCTCAAAACTAAAATGAGACATTTCTGACACTCACCCTGTTTGGATGGATGTCCAAGGCATCACAGAGCTTGCTTGCAAAGACCTTAGACTTTTCAAAGCTTCCTTTGCCAATGCTGTAGGAGCCATCCAACAGGAAAAGGACATCTACCGAAGCTGAGCACTGCATCACTAGGAGAAAAAACAAATGCTGTGAAACTTCACTTCATTAGTCTCGCTCTCTGGAAGTGGCAGAAAGCCCAAACAGACTTGCCGAGGAGGAATTGGGGCGGTCCGGTGTTCACAACCCAAAGCCTGCACACGCTCCTGCTCTGGCAGCTCCAGTTCAGCCCTCACAGTTTGCAAGACTTGCACCTGAGCTCCCCAGCCTGGCATCAGTAATTGAGTAAAGCAAGGCAGCAGCACCCCAGCGTGCTGATGTGCGATATCACTAACTGCAGAGAGCTGGGAGGGACGCAGAGGGGTGAGCAGGGGGCAGAGGTGGCTGTGCCCAGCGGGACCTGCAGGCTCTCCCAGCCCAAGGCACAGATGTGAATCCAGAAGGATTCACAAAAGGAAGGATTTGCAAAGCACACAGAGTCCCACAAAGCCAGATGTGTTTTATCTGCAGCACATTTTTCAAAACACGCTCTTATTTTTCTAAATGCAAACTCTCTGAACAGCTCTAAGGCACCGACAGAAACACTTTGCACAAAAATCTGCCTTTCATCCTCTCTTCAGAGACGTGTCCTTGTATCACCCCTGCCTGCATGAACACAACTGCTCCCAAGGAAAAGTTTCTGAGGTGCTTACACTGCCCGTAATTCCACTGATAAAAATAAAATGTTTTTAAAAACAGGCAATCCACAGACTCTTAAGAGACATTTTCAAAGCATTTACATGTAAATTTCAAATTCACCTTTGCAGCATTTAGCAGAGCCCACTTCAAGGGACACTGAATGCGTCACCAAGTCTGGTGACGGGGTTGGAACACAAGTCTTATGAAGAGTGGCTGAGGGAACTGGGATTGTTTAGTCTGGGGAAGAAGAGGCTGAGGGGAGACCGTATCGCTCTCTACAACTACCAGAAAAGAGGGCATAGCGAGGTGGGTGCTGGTCTCTCCTCCCGAGTATCAAGGGACAGGACGAGAGGAACCTGCCCTAAGTTGCACCAGGGGAGGTTTAGACTGGATATTAGAAAAACATTCTTTCCTGAAAGAGTGGTGAAGCACTGGCAGAGGTTGCCCAGGGCAGTGGAGGAGTCTCCATCCCTGGAGGGGTTCAAAAAGCGTGTAACGTTCTGGGACTTGGTTTAGTAGATACGGTGGTGTTGGACTGATGGTAGGACTGGACGATCTTAGAATTCCTTCCCAACCTTAACAATTCTATGAATCCAGAAGCTCAGTACAGGGAGCAAGCACATCATCCTTTTAAGACCCCTTTTGGCCCGTGCCATTTCTGCACCCCCATTATTATCATCTTCTTATTAGCACTAATTATTTCCAAATTGTTCCTGCTAGCAAAACCCTGAATTTATAATTAGGGTTTTCTAATATCAAATCACGAGGGACTGAAAATCATAACACATTCTCTTCTGGGTCACTGGTTCTTCTCACAGGACAATCGGCCTTGCCCTGGAGCGCTGCATTGGGGATGAGCTGGAGCACGGCCTCTTCTCCAGGCTGCCCTGGCTTGTCAGCCTTGCCCTCACAACTGATCTGAACACGAGATGCAATAACCCAGGTGCTTGCCTGCAGTCACTGACCACAGCTGCCTGCCCAGGCGTGCACGAAGAAGACTGCTGTGCCCCCATCCCAGTGTGGGCTGGTGTGGAGAAATGGTCTTCAGGTTGCTCTGGAGCTCAGCGGTGCAGGGATCTGCGCTGGTGCACACCCTTGGAAGGGATTGGTAAGCAAGAGTCTGCAGCCCACCAAAGGGCTCCTGCTGATGTGTATCAGTGAGAAATAAAGGACATCAGGGTGGAAAGTCCGAGCTGAACGTGCAGTGGGATGGGATGGGGCTGGAGGGCATCCCTGGCACAGGAAAAAATGTAATTTATCACTTGATAGGCAGATAATAGGAAATAAAGTCTAGCAGGAAAACACATGACACAGTTCATAAGTAACCAATTGCATAAACATCAAGGGAGCTGTAGGTAATCATGGTCTGCTGGCCAGCCAGAGCCCAGCATTCCCCCTCACAGCATTGCGACCAGCTCTATAGCCTGAACAAATCAGCCACATGAGAGGTTCGATTGCAAATCAAGCCTGTAATTAAACATGGCTTGAAGCAGGCTCCAAAGGAACTGACAGAAACACCAGCCACTTGGCAAACAGCCAGCTTGGGCAAAACAGAGGCAGGAGTCCCAGGAGAACTGATACCAACGAGGGGAAAAGCCAAGTTAGGGCAGAAGCAGCCACAATTGTGCTTGTCAGAGCACTGCTGGGGACTTTATGGGCTGAATGGGATATAATACAAAGAAATAAAACAACAAAACCATACCATCAAGAAAAAAAACAAAGAAAAAAGGAATTCAGAAAACAGAAAAAACTTGCTTTAAAAAACAAACTTACACTGGCCAGCAGCTGAGATCTTGCTGATCCTCTCCTGGTCAGCATGAATTTCTTGTATACCTGACACCAGCAAAACTATGGGATCAAACAGAGAATCACCCATCAACACTAGGAACTGTCTCAAATAAATAAATATGTAAATATCTAAATAATATATAAATGAGACATGCAGGTTTTAATCTGTAGCAGAGAAATTGCTGGTTTACTGTACAGATTTCACACTTGCAAAACTAATTCAGGGCCACAGCATCGTATCCATGGGAGGAAATTCTTTCTATCCATAACACAGAGAGCATGAGACACGTCAAGTACCCGACTCCAGCACACAGGAGGACTGTCTCTCGGCTCACTGCATGGAAGGACATAGCACATGAATGAGAACTAGACCAGGCTTAGGCTTCAAAGATCATAATCATAAGCACTGGAGACACCAAATAATTGCACTGGAGAAATTTATGAACTTTTAATACCAGAACAACATCAGCTTTTCCCACATCAATTAGAAACTTCACATACAAATCAGTCACACGTGCTCAAATTCTCAGAAAAGCTGTTTCTCCAGGCATTATTTTATCCCCTCTGGGTGAAACTGTGGTTCAGAGGTTTATCCCTAAACCTTCTGGAGAGACACTGATTCGACTCCGGTTTCTCAGCATGAAGAACTCCAGCCAGAGGCAGGGAAGCACCTGAAGAAAAAACCATGTGATGCAGAATAACGACTTTAAATGTACCTTGGGGAAGCAGGAAAATGCAGATGGACTCAAATGACAAGAGGCTCATGGTGACAAATCTGAAAGAAAAGAAAAACAAGGAGAGGAATATTAATTACATTTCTAAAGTGGGTTTCTTCACCTGCAGCTTGTTGTTTCATGTGACGAGTTCAGAAATATTTAATCTGAGGAGCAAAAGCAACTCCCAGCCTGGGGAGGAGAGTAGGAAACAGATAGAAGGTAAAAAACTGAAAATGAGGGAATGATAGAAAAAAAGTCTCCCGGTGTACTCATCTCCTTTCCTATCAAAACTGGAGAAGGTAAGCTTTGAAAGGTAGAGAGCTACTGCCCAGCCTTCTGTCCTCTCCTTCCCCCATGGCCACCTGGACATCTACTCATATTCCTCCTTTCCTTCCTCCTCACTGCACCAGGGCCCCCGGTTGCCCTCAGAGAGCCCATGGAGAGCCAAACAGGTTTCCTTCAGGGGTTCACCATGCACAGGACAGAGCTATATCCCCCGTGATCCCATCAGCACCTGCAGCTCTGGCTGAGACATCCTTGTTGTGGAGCAGAGCAGAGGGGGACCCGTCCTGCAGCGCCTGCCTCCGCCAGCGCTGCTGCCCATCCTCATCGTGAGTCTTCAACAACACTCAACCACGAGTTCTTTCATGACCTACATTTTCTGAGGGCAGGCTTTCAGGGGAGGTGTTTTTACATACAACTGTCCAGCAAAGTCAATTTTCTGCTCATTTTTCCTTTGAAATCAGCAAAGCTGCCACTACATTGTGGATGGACTTCAGTGACACTTTCAAGCATGCCCAGATTTAGACCAAACAAGTCTGGCAGAAACCTTGGGTTTGTATTTAAAACACATATATTTTTGTTTTCTCCTGATGAAAAGCACTGAGTGTACTGACTACAGCAGATTTGATCAGATTCACGCTGGGGGTCTGCCTCTCTCATTGGAAAAGCAGATTTTCTTCACTTAGTTAAAGATGAAGAAGTCCATTTCTTGGTAACCAGCTCTATTAACGGGTCCACATCATAGAGGGGATTAAGAAAGCATCATTAGGGATTACAGACACAATAACTCTCTGTGTCTTGCAGCTTTTTATCCAGCACCAGGTGCGTTATAAGCATCACCCTTCAACACATCCTCCTACAAGACTGCCACTGCCAAATTAACAGATCCCAAGCTCACTGAGTTAAAGAGAGGTAAACACAAAACATGACTTCATCAAGGAAACCCTTGTGTCCCACAGTAGCTTCAAGCCCTGGCACGTGCCACAGAGGTAAGGTCATCCTTTTGCCATGCCCCAAGGACATTCTTTCCAGGAGCAAATTCCAGAGCACACAACACCCAAAGGAGGACAAGCCTCTGCTTGTAACCAGATGTGACACGTGTGGAGGGATTTCAGGTTGTTTTCATACAAAACACTGATAGGTTGAGACATTTCTACAACATGGTCTTATTTTGGGCTTAAATGAACTAATTCACAGGATTAATTCTTTCACTTTCAGACCAGGTAGACTCCCAGCAGCAGGAACTGAAAGCTTCATCATCACCCGCTTATCAGCATTACCCCAGGATTAGTAGCAGCCCAGGAACACCAGACAGCAGTTTCACTGGGATATGGGGTGATGACTGAAGGACCTCTTCACTTTATCTTCTTGGCCACTAAGAAAGAGAATTTCAAAAACATTTGCATTAGTATTGAGTCAAAAATAATCTTTTTTTTTACCCATACTCAGTCAAAACTCTTTTTTTGTACCCAAATTCTCACTTTGCCACGTAAACATGACAGCAACTTCTGCAAACCAAGTAAGAGTGTAACTGTGCTATCTTATTTGGAAGAGGAAGACAAGGAGAGGGGGAAAGGTAGAAGAAGGGAAGGCTCTTCTTGACAAGTATCTTCCCAGCATGGCTTTTGCCATCTGCAAAATATCTGAGCATGCTTAGTCCTTCTAATGAGACAGAACCAAACTGATCTGAAAACATAGTGAGTTTGGGTTGGAAGGGACCTTAAAGATCATCCAATTCCAACCACCGGCCATGGGCAGGGGCACCTCCCACTGGACCAGGCTGCTCAAAGCTTCATCCAACCTGGCCTGGTGTGGATTGGAACTGGATGATCTTTAAGGTCCCTTCAACCTAAACCATTCTATGATCCTATGAAACTTCAGTCTAAAGCTTCCAAAAATTTTTTCCTCCAAGCGAAAAACAAGTCAACATTTCCGTAAGATGTTCTGCAAAACCAGCTTCTTTATTCAGCCCCCCGGTTCTGCAGCGAGGAACAGCATTGACAGGCTCTTTTCCTCGATGCAATAAGGGCTGCTGCACACAGAGGGACCTTGATCTCACTGCTCACATGGGGTACTGTCAAAATCAACATCCTGCAGATCAGGTCCTGTATGACCCAAGAGTTACA
The DNA here is from genome assembly GCF_032191515.1 of Phaenicophaeus curvirostris. Taxonomy (NCBI): domain Eukaryota; kingdom Metazoa; phylum Chordata; class Aves; order Cuculiformes; family Cuculidae; genus Phaenicophaeus; species Phaenicophaeus curvirostris. The sequence continues at coordinate 8,091,100 of NC_091400.1, read as the reverse complement.
GAATAAGAGACACTTCTCTGACTCAAGAGCTCAAGCTAAAGTTATTGTGCAGTTTGTTCTGATAGAAGTGCTCATGCTACTGACTTTGCCTGTGGCAACAGCAGCAGGAACATCTCCATGAATGTCTCATCTTTTTAATCTTGTGCTGGGTGCCACCTGCAAGAGCACCCAAGGGAGCCAGAGCCTGTCTCAGCATTGCCAGCACTCAGCACCTGCACACAGCAGAGACTTGGTGTGGATGATGGGAAGAAACGTTTTACAGAGTGGCTGAGAAAAGGGGTAGAGTGATCTACAGGAACTCCGTGTCTTAGGACAAACCAGCAGACACATAAGAAAATAAATACACAAACAATATAATTATATTGAGGTTATGAAGGAACACAGACAATTTGGTCACATACTTCACTCAGAACTACTAATTCAAGGCTTTGGGGTCCAACACAATCACTGTAATTGTCCCCTGATGTCCTCTTCTCTGAGACATGGAGATCTGGGAAGGCTACAGCTGGTCCCTGGCTCGGGACCTGACCTGCACTGCCTTACACCAGCCAGATACATCCACATCTGATGTCAATCAACTATTGATCTACCTATACCACAAGCAGGTGTGAATGGCTCCCAAAGAATGAGGTGGGAGAGGATCACCGTCTTGTGTATATCAGCAAGACACCATCTCTCTGTGTTATTCCTTAGCTTTACCACCACACCACACAGATGCCTTTTTCCAAAACCTTTCTAGAGGGGCAGGAAGACCTTAGGTTTGCCACCTCATCTTGCAAGACAGACCCACACCCCATTATTTTGCTGCCCTCAGCGGCTCCTCTGCACGTGTTCTCAGCAGTGCTAGGAAGAGTGCTTGCCATCTGCAGCAGAAGGAAACCACTGGACAAAGAGCATCAAGCTGGTGCTAAGGAACCCAAGCCTCAAAGCACAAGCACCTGCTGGCTGGCTTAGAAGGACAAGACTCAGTACCACAAGCAGGAGTAAAGACTTAAAGATTGCTCTGACATGCCTCCCTCTCAAGGAAGCAAAATCCTGGTATGTCCTTCCCCAAACACTCAATACTGCACATGAGGAGGAATCCTACCTTTCCGAGCCAGCCATTTGCAGTCATTTCCTACAGAAGAGGCTAGAAGGAGAGAGGAAAAGTCCTTTTTGAATGTCTCTGATATTCAATTTAGCTCTCAGAGCATGAGTTAGTCTGTTCTCATCTCAGCATGCACAGAATGTTCAACGCTAGATGTTCCTGATCACCCCACACCCAGTCCCTTTTACAAAACTAACCCCAATTCACACCTTATCCTCCTGCTGCATCTCCGAGAGCCCTAGGGACAAGCCACAGCCAGGGAATTTTCTCCATGGCATCACTCCTGCAAACAGGTATAAGCTGCTACCTATATGCATGTTCAGGATAGCAGCTGGTGGGCCTTTCTGAAAGGAGCTTTAGAAAGTGGGAATCTTCCACGAGGTGGATGTGTGCCAAAGATTTTTTTAAATCATTCCATCTACTTATTTCTCTTGGAGTCTTCCTAGAAGAAGCACACCCTGAAGATGGTACGGTTAACTCCCCCAGCACACAAGGAGTGAGCATCTAAGCAGTCTCTCCAGCCCTGCCCTCTCTCAAGAGAGTGGGGAAAAAACAGCTACACACAGGACTTGTCTCCTGGTGATGCCTCATTTTTTCTATGCAAAATAAACAAAATGGAAGCCCACTTATCAGAAGCCCCCATGAAATCGATTTCACAACTTCCATGTCATGTTTTAATGTTTATTCACATTTTCCCGGATAACTTGGAAGCAGGGTTCTGCCACCTTCCTGTTGCCTTTCCCCTCCAGGCCACTGGGGATGGCAACATACACTGGTTAACATACACAGAAACCAAGATACAAAGTGATGCGTTCACAGGTGCGTGTATTTGTAGCACAATAGGGGGGCAGAGGGAAAGCCAAAGATATTACCCCAGGTCCCTCAGTCTTTGTGTGGTCAAGCCTTGATGAAGCTCTCTGTGCCTTCTGCAGAAAGGTTTTCATTAAGGACATGAGACGCAAACTGTCTGAAAGCCTGTCCTGGCAAGCTCAGCACTTTTCCCCTGGCCGCACCCTAAAACTGCTCCAAACAAGTCAATTAAAGCATTACAGCATAGACTAGCTCCGGTTGTCAGGGTGGTGGGGGTTTTCTTATTTTAACAACCCAGCATAGCACTATTTATTCATTACAGTAAACAAATCCATCCCTTGTACAAGACAAGCCTTATCCATCCCCATGACTGAGGATGGAAGCAAAGCTTATGCGCTCCGGGGCATCACGAAACTGGACCAAAAGTGAAATACATGGAGGCTGGGGCTCCTCTTGCCTCAGGTCCCATCGCTTCTCCTGACCTGAGATGGGACCTCAGCTGAGCAATGTGGCTTTGGAGTGCCTTGACCCTGGCTGGCACCCAGGTTTTACAATGCCAGCCACAGAAGCAGCGTCCCACTGCTCCCAGCAACCCTCAAAGGGACTAGGACAGCTCCACCATGCCCCAGCACCTCTTAGAAGGACCAGGATGGCTCCACTGCTTTCCAGTACCCCTCAGAACGACCAGGATTCCGCCACCACTGCTCAGCATCCCTCGGAAGGACTAGGACATCCCACCACTGCTCAGCATCCCTTAGAAGGTTCAGGATTGCTCCACCACTGCTCAGCATCCCTCGCAAAGACCAGGATGTCCCACCACTGCTCAGCACCCCTCAGAGAGATCAGAATTGCTCCACCACTGCTCAGCACCCCTGGGAAAGACCAGGATGCCCCCACCACTGCCCAGAACTCCTCGCAAGGACCAGGATGTCCCCCACCGCTGCCCAGCAGCCCTGGGAAGCACCCCCCTAGCCCCGCAGGACTCACCAGGCAGGCTCCCCCGTCCCTCCCGTCCCAGGAGCCGGGGCAGCCGGAGGAGGAGCCGGGTGGGACCACCCTCTCCCCCTCCTCCCCACTGCAAACCCAGCCTACTCGCAGCACCCCTGCTCCCCCACACGGTCCCCAACCTTTCAGTCCGAGGTTTAGGATGTCAGCAACTAAACAAACAAAAAAGGTGGGAATAAAAGCATTTCGAGGCGCGTTTTACCTGTTCTCTGCAAGACTGTTGCATGGCACTCACACACCTGGGGGGTTTATAAGCAGCCCCACCTGGACTGAGATTGTGTTCAGCTGTGACAGCTTCTCCTCCTCCCATCTTACCATTTACAAGCAGCATTTGGAAACAAATCCACCCTGAAAACCCCCACAGGGCTCTAAGTTCCATTTAAGCATCCCACTGTTGCATCTGCTCCTCCAAAGATTCCAGCTGGAAATGTCAGCACCAGGGGCACTTGCTCTTCTGGAGCAGAGGATGGGGCTGATAGCAACACAGCACAGAGGTAAAACCAGAGATTGAAGGGTGCTGAGCACCAACAGCCATCAAGGGACTTCACAGAGGAGTCTGCTTGCTTTTGAGAATGATTTCACTAATGCTTGGTCTTCCACAGAAAACTTTTCTCCACCTGTGAGTAAAAGCACCATACTCACACCTACTGACACAAGGAGTAGTTGCTATTACCTAAAGTGAAACATCTTTGATTTAAGCTGAAGTAGAGTTAAGTTTTAGCTAAGTATTTGTATTTTTGAAAGTTAGACAGAATGTTCCGCTGACAGCTTGCTTTCTTTCAAACAGTTTTTTTTTTTCCAGGCCCTGTTCATTTGATGGATATAACACCTCGTGCTCAGTGTGATCTGTCCTGAACAGATGTCTCCTCTTCTAGAATCCCCTCTGTTTGCAGCATTTCCCCATCACAAATGCAAGGTCAGGCAGAGCTGGAGATGGATCCAAATTAGCAAGATATTGGAGTGTTGTGAAGTTCATAATAACATTAAAATTAGACCCTGGAAAGTAATACAAGATGCATAAGATTTCTGGGAAGTTTACACACATGCAGGTTAAGTGGGAAATATATTCTGTCCTCAGCTCTTGTTTCGCTGCACAGGATTGATGGAGACGACTCTTACCTTGCCCAGGCCTGATAAAGGATGTTTGCTCTCTAAAACTCCAGAATGAGTCTTATAGAGTTTATTTGCCAGCATTTTCAGTATCACTACTAAACTTTAAGGTGCCCATTTTAAAAATTAGGGCACTTTCTTTGGTGGGGAGGGGCTTTTGGTTGGGTTTTTTTAGGTTTTTTTTCCTCTTTTACAACTGAAGATGTGCAACTGCAGGAGCAAAACAAAACTCTACAAGTTAATATTATTTTGAAAGTGTTCACTTGATGTATTTTGGAGTTATAAATAGCTACAGGACAGTGGTAGAGTCTCCATCCCTGGAGGTGTTCAAAAAGTGTGTTTACATGGCACTTCAGGACATGGTTCAGTAGGCACGATAGTGGTCCCTGGGCAGCCTCTTCCAGTGCTTCATCACTCTTTCAATAAAGTAATTTTTCCCAATATCCAGTCTAAACCTCCCCTGGTGCAAGGTGAGGCCCTTCCCTCTTGTCCTACCACTTGTTACTTGAGAGAAGAGACCCGGCACTCACCTCACTACAACCTCCTTTCAGGTTGATAAATGTAATTCATAGCTGATAGTCCTCAACTTCAAGAACAGATTCCAACTACAGATTAAAAGTAGCACAGAAAAACAAAGCAAGAGGAACCCACGAATACCTCAAGAAGTCCAAAAGGTTCCCACAGTCCTTGGTTGATTTATCCCTATATGAGTGAAGAAGTGAAGGCATAAAAAGATCGAGACCCAAGTGCAAATGTTCATCTAATTATCAGGAGCTACCGGACTAGGATGCAACAAAAAGTAACCTGAAGCAGTTTAAGTGTAATAAAACATGAAGTCAAGCAAAAATATTTCAGTTTCACAAGTTTAATCTCAAGCCCAAAAGCAAAACATATGCAAAAGAGCTGACCCTGCAGTTTCAATAAACAAGTGTCTACTGTGCTCGATGAACAAAAGTTTGGCATTCGTTAGTAACATCATCACTGGATTAGTCAAAAGTGACAAGCAGGTATCAACCGTGTTTTAGAGAAATACTGAAAATCCGTTAATGCGATTTTTGTCAGATGGGATTTTTCCATAATGCTGTGAAAAAACTCAGTGGGTAGAAATCCTGGCAATGTAGCTACAGACAAAGCAGCTTCAGTGTAATTTGCTTCAAAACTATATTCACAGATAGATATTACAGAGTAATACTTAAATATTTTAAATGTTAATAAATAACTGTGGTTTTAAGTGTTTACTGGCTTTAGAGAGAACTGCTTGCATTTAGTCCAAGAGGATATTCAGCCTTTAATGATACTGAAACCAAGTTTACAAAGAATAATTTTCAGTCTAATTTCAGACTGGAAATTAAGTTGAAGGACAACTAATCAAGATAAGATACTGCTTTTCAAGTAAAATTAACAGTACCAAAGTTGTAGTCAGGTTTACGATTACACTAATTTACAATGTTCAATGTGCACAATAGATTCACAAGTCAATGGCCACACCTTAAAGTTATGTGCCTTCAACAGCAAAATAAAAGCAAAGACGTATAGCAGCAGAGTGATATAAACCAAAATCAGAACCAAGACTTTAGCTTGCAGCTTTGAAATCCTTCAAGCTGGACTTATTTCACAGTAACAATCCCAACATGCAGATAAATACAGGTACTTAACCGCAGAATTTCTATGAAGTGACTAATTTTTAAACTGATGAATAAACTTGCTCTTCCTCAAAAGGTATATGCAGAAATAACATGGCACATGTCAGACTTAGTTCTCCAACAGTTTTTTCATTTCGGCAAACCCATCTGGATTCCCATACTTGTTTAAAAAGAAGAGTAGGATCTGTTCATGCTTTTTAAGCTGTGGAATAAGCACAAAGAATTAGAAACCGCCGATTCTTTTTTGTTTAATTGCTAGTTTCAGATTAGGGTAGATTCTCAAACTACAAACTCAGCAAGGGCCCACAGTAGTTCAATTAATATACTACTCCTTTCTGCTGCAAAATCCTCAGGAGGGGAAAAGCCAGCAGAATTATAGCCAACTGCCCCCTGCCCAGTCCACTACCTTTTTATTTTCTGAAGCAGCTTCCTTGAACCAAACTGATTAAATACTCAAATTAGGACTGAGATAGGGATCCTAAATGTGGTTATTCACACATCTATTTGCTGGTATTTTCAGTTATATTGCAATCTTCTGTTTTCCCTTCAGCTATCATGAGACTTTGAGCCAGAAGTACCCAAGTAGGGAAGGATGACAGAAAACAACATGGCCCAACTGAGTCGAAAAGATGTCAGCTAGAGCAAACTGGAAGATGAAAGAGATATAAACGGGGAAGGGACAACAGTTCAACAGCTGACAGTGGGACACAAATCAACTACATGGAGGAACAGCATAGTTTTACTGCCCTTCTGCCACTGAACTGCTTACTCTGAAGCAGTAAAGGCCAAAATGACTTCGAAGAGAAATGCTTTTCCTACCTCCAAAATACCACAGTGCATAATTCTGCTTTTGACCTTGCTGCCTCTGGCTGGAGAAAAAGGGGCAAGTTCAAGTGACTCTTGAAAGGGCTTCCTATCTTTAAAACTCAAAATTTTGGTCATTCCTGACAAGGATCCTCATTTTGAGAAAGGGTGATACATCTTTTCTGATATACTTCTAGTAACCTAAAGTTTTAATTTTTCATAAATAGCCTAAGTTAAAATAAAAAATAAAGCTTAAAACCAGAAAGCTTTCAAAAATTACAAGGACATGCCACACCTGCAAGAGACACTTCTTTGTTTTTCAAAAGGCTAAAATAAATATTGCAACTGGCAAACACTTATGAATTCCAATATTCTACTGAACTCAGTTTCTCAGCCCTCCATGACTGAAACCACGGCACATATTGAATATTAATCTCTGCTATGTGAAATACACATTGTAAGAATTTTCTTAAGTGTGTGGCTGCCTGCCAAGTCTTATCCACAGCAAAACAGAGCCAGACTAGTAAAAAAAAACCAAAACCAAAAACCAACTGCCCTTTGTTCAAATGACACTGTTTACGCAAAACCCACAACCACCTCTACACAACAGACAAAAATTAACTCTCCTGAGCCTTCATACTCTAGGAAAAAACAAACAAACCAGCTTTGTGTGGCAAACAGACTAATGAAGTCTGCGTGAGCTATACCCCATCCCCCCACAGTTTCAGGAGGCTCCAGTTATTACCAATGTATTAAAACTGAGAAGCAGTGTCAGGGTATTCACTTCGCCTATCTTCAATGTTCTGGTTAGTTATTATCTCCCTAACCCCATTTCCCTTCCCCACAGGGTTTCTTTTAAATTCTGAAAATGTAAAAGAGTATCGCTTGGACTGAACCTTACTTGCATTTTTAATTCCGCGCAGCAGCATTTGGTCTCGTCTCCACTGCCTACAAAAAACAAAGCAAGTGAATGAGCAAAATGTACACGGACACTGCTAATTTAAACAGATAGAATGCAGAATGCTAGTATTTTTAGAAAGAAACGTCACTTATCTACGTACCTTGATGTTCAGCATGTAAGCTTTCAGCCCTGCAGGATTTGACCAAACCTTCCATTACCAGTTTGTCAACTACATTCACACTGCCATTTTCACAAGGCTTCTCCACTATTACTGAATTAACATTGCCATTAATCCCTTCCACTGTAATTGTTACACATTTATTCAATAACATTTCTTTCAACCTGTCAAGTAATGATGAGGACCAGTCACCTTTCTCTATTCCTGAAAAGAGAAAAAGTACCATCAGGTTTGTCCTATAAAGAAGTCCACTTTATGGCTTGAACCTTTCATGCAACACTATCACCATTTTAGGAAAATTTAGCATCATATTTTCAAACAAACAGCTTTGTTTCTACAGATGATTAACTAAAAACACACTTTCTGAAACAGCTTTTGCAGGAATAGCCAGTACACTAACTCAGCAGATCATGTTGTTTATCAGTATTAAGGAATGACAACTATAATCAGAATAGCTACAGATCTATAATGTTCAAGAGAAAAAACAGTTGGGGTTGGTTTTTTTGGGGGGGGGGCAGTAAGAGGTGAGTGGTTTTGTTGCTGTGGGTTTTTTTTACCTGCAAGCGAACATAGAATTGTCTGGAAAGGTAGCTTTAAGTACGAATCAGTTATTGGCAGCACCTTTGAAAGTCGTAAAGTTTCCGTGGTGCCATGGTCTGCATACAGCACTTCCACTACAGACCAAGAAGATTTCAGAACAAGAGCTCTGTACCAACGGCCATCACCTGAAAAGATCAGGATGAGTCACATGTGAAACATCATATACACAACGTATCAGCAGATTATCCCCTCTTCTGAAAAAGTAAGACAATAAATTTGATTCTCTCAATGTTAAGAACACTTCTGACTTGAAATAAGAGTTCACTGAGCCTAGACAGCTTGTGAGGCTAGCACAGCTGAACTATCAGTTGTCATCACCCCACACTCACAGAAAGCAACAACAAAAACCACCCAGGCACCTGCAAACCAGAGGCAAGTGCACTATTGCTCCACCATGACTTTCATGCCCTTGTGACTCAGGATAGCACAAATAAGTTTTCATTTAAACAGTAACCAGCTATTCTTTCCTCTCAAAGCTGCATACATTTTGCAGGGTACGACCTATTCCTTATTTTGTCTCCCAGACTGTCACATGGTTTCTCTGCCCTGAAGATGCAACCCAGCCATCCTTTGGAACAGAATTAAGAGATCTAGAAGCACTTTAGAGTTAGCATTTTTCTTTTTCCTAAAGCAAAAGTTGTGGTTGACACTGGTCAAAGAAATAGAGGAAACAATTGCCTCACCTGAAAATCTTGCACAACAAGCTTCACCCACTTTTGGTTTGAAGAGCTGTTTCTCACAAGATTTACAATAGTCTTCTAGTTCAATCAACAGCCTATCCAGCTTCTCTTGATCTACAGGAAAAAAAAAAAAAAACAACCAAAAAAAAACAACCCCGAACAACTTATTGGGAACCACTTTTGGGTACAGCCAGGAACAGGCTGCCCAGAGAAGTGGTTGAGTCCTCATCCCTGCAGGTATTTAAGCAACAGCTAGATGAGGTGCTCAAGGATCTGGTTTAGTAGTGGAGAGGTATGGCTGGACTCAGTGGCCTTTTCCATCCGAACAACTCTGATTCTATGAAGAGCATACTTACTTTTGAGCTCCCCTGCTTCCACTTTTGGCACATCTTTTATTCTTCTACTGCCTGAGCCACATTTCCACATCATTCAGTTCGCTATGGGCATTCATTTTATTAGCTAGCTTACAAAGCGATTCCTTACTGGTAAGTGAACACTTTCTTACCCTTGCTTTCAACTGGTACAGCATAGAACAAGTCTGGACTTAAAACTTCTGTTACACAGATGGATACGGTGTCACCCACAGTAAATTCAATCGACTTCCAGTGTCCAAGCGAGGTTTCTGGTGGATACAGTAAGAACATAGAGTGTACCACCTTCCACCAAGCACATACAGGTGACAAGTAATTGTTACAGAATATCTTTTTTACAGACAACTGTGTGTCTTCACTTTGAGGAGTCTAAACCAAGATAATTCTTGCTTAATCTGCTGTTCATGAACTATTAGCATATAAAAGTAGCTAAAATAAAAGCACCTAAAAATAAGATACAGGAAAGTGAACATGTGGTAAGTTTCAAGTGGAACAATGCTGTAACCCTCCGCTACCAAATATTCAAACAGCATTAATTAATACAAACCCAGTGATTTTTATCTCTCTCTTTTTATCTGCAATGCCACCTGCAGGGCAGCTTGTTTAACTGTAAAAACTGACAATATAATAAGCATGCATAGTTTTAATTATCAGCTATAGATAACAGCAAGATCTCAGCCAAAGGCTGGAATACCGAAAATTCTTTTTCAGCCTAAAGGTTAACATAATTACCTTTTTTATTAACAGAATTGTTTGGAAAATTATTTTTATCTGGCAGAACTTCCTTCACAGCAAAATTTTCAGAAGCTAATATCTCGTTGATCACTTTTGGATGACCTGTGGAATTGTCAATAAGCTCCACACCTGCCCCATCTCTGGTAAGGGAAGTTACTCTGGCTTGAAGCGTTATCCCTGCAATAAGCTCACGGAATTTCGCTGTAGCTTCTGGAACCCACTTGCTGTTGCCCGCCTTTATACCTAGGAAGTAGGAGAGCTGTCAAAATACCTCAAAAAAAGTGACTTTCTTAAACACTATTTTCCTTACAAGTTTTTAAAGCACAACTCGAAAATACTAAGGCTACTTCTTCTACCTTACGGGTTCACATTGTACTTCATCCTCTTAACTGGCTTCCCCCCTCCTCCTTTCCTCTAAAAGGACTCACTTCCTCAAGACTTGTTTTCTAAGCTTTATGATATTCTACCAAGTAAATCCTTGTGCCTTAGCACAAACAACACCATTAAGATTATTTACCAATCAGTCTAATGTAGCCTTTTTATCAACTGAGCAGAAAGACAAAGTGTTTTATGAGAAAAGAAAAGCAGAAGACGCCTTGAAAAAAACACCAGTTTGAACTTTTTGTTTCCATATTCTTTATTTTTAAACTAAGTATTCTACTTCAGAAAGGAAGAATAATTCTGTGGAATTTTGAGTGTTTTAGTGTGGGGAGGGGAAAAGCAGAAAATTGAAAATACAACTTGCTTCATAAAAACCTCTGAGCTCCTTTGCCTGCAAGAAGTTTGAGAAATAATTAAGTTGGACAAAAGCACATTCACTCTTAATCAAGGCAGCAACCAAAACCTAAGAAGCGCTAGAGGTGAAGTAGAACTATACAAGTTCCTTTCCAATCAGTAAGCCACCTCTGAACAGACCACTCCACAGCACTGTCAGGAGCTCAAGGAAGAGCCGCTGTCTCTCAAGTTCAACGCCACTCCGCTGTGCGGTAAGGCTAGAACAACAGCTCCTGTAATTATCAGACATTTATCACAAAAAACAAACCAGAACACTGTTCCGTGAAGCAACCCTGTCATCACAACCTGCCCCCACAGCAGCAAGTCTCGAAATGCAATAACTCTTGTAAGAGAAAGAATCCATAAGAAGATCCACCTGAGAGCCAGCATTTAATTCCTTGAAATGGGAGTTTCAGGAACGAGGATGAAATCTGACGTATTTTATCCAGTGGTACTTCCTCAAAATTTCCATAGTCCACAAAGTGTACTTTAACAGTTCCACTTGGAGTCACGCTTCGCACCAAAACACGGTACCAGTTACCGTCCTCTGAATAAAATAAATAAATAAATTATTTCACACATTTACTAGGTTTACCAGTATCTATTTTTCAGTCAATAAACCCAGCTCTTTGCTGTCCTCGGCCAATACAAACCATCAGCTATCTAATTTATTACCTTATTACTGTGTACCTGTACATAAAAAGTGTCTACCAAGAGGATGGAGACTCCCTTTTTACAAGAGTCACATGGAGAAGACATGGGGTAATGGCTATAAGTTGCTCCTGGGGATAATCCAATTGAATTCCAGAAGAAAATTTTTCACCATGAGAACAGTCGAACATTGGAATAATCTCCTCATGGAAGTGGATTCCTCTGCACTGGGCACTTTTAAGGCTCAACTTGACAGCGCTCTGGGCCACCTCATTTAAACTATAAATCACCTAAAAGATTGGACTAGATGATCCCAGAGGTCTCTTCCAACTTGGCATTCTGGAATTCTGTGAATTTTAAGTTCGCTATGTAAAAACAAATATGCTTTAAGCCTGCTACTTACCAGAGAAAAAAGCACAGCAAGGTTCTCCATTCTTCGGCTTAAAAATGTTTGGTGGAGTCTTCTGACAGTACTCAGACAATGATGTGTTAAGTAAGTTTAGAGCAGATAACTCTGAAAATCAGAAATAAAAAAACAAAACCACAAAAGATGAGGTCAATGAAGTAAGTTGACTTGAACTCTATCCATACTGGCCATGGTACAGCTTCCTTACAGAGGATTTGAAGGGAGCTTTCCATGAATTTTAGGATTTCATAAAAAAGAAGCTTTTACACAGAGGTAACTGTTTAACTTTGACAGGCTTATTAGCAGGAAGAGGCGAGATAACTGATAGTTAATGACAAATTAGTTCCATACAATAGTAAAACGACTAGTAGTAACTCTTCCTACTAAGCCAAGAAACACACTTCACTCTTAAATCTCAAGTGTAGATTAAAAAGCCAGTGGCTATCAAGTCTTTAGAAGCGCAAATAGAAAAAGAAGACTTTTTTTGAGCTTGTCCAAGAGGAAGTTGTCTCAAAAGCTGCATTTTCTCATTTTCATGTTATTTCATCCCTACTGAATCTTTTAAGTTCTATTAAGTCAGAAAAGGACAGAGCACTAGAAGAGAGCTCCAGTAAATACTGTATGGACACAGGGAACATTTCTTATATTTGCCATCATCTATTTAGTATCCTTTCCCTGGGTTACAGCAGCTCTTTTCACTTCTCTACATTCTTACATCAAATTTTATCCAATTACGTACCTTCAAAATTTTCAGTCTCCGAGTCACTACATACCACAGTCCAATTTCTTCCCGTGTATATCCTTAGACACACAAAACTCAAAGGTAAGCTTTGGTGCCACAAGCTCACTTGAAACAGCAATACATTAGAACTGTGATAAATGATAGATTGAGATGCAAGGAAAAAAGCTGAATAAGCTTACCATTGTCTTTTGGAATCATTTGACAGTAGAAGTCTCCAGGACTGTACACCGTGCACACTACAACATCTACTGTTTGTTTAAGAGTTAATTTATTCCACCTGTAATTTTTTTTGTTCACCATGTCTTCTAGAGAGGAAAGAAGAAGGAAGAGAAATTAAAATAAGTTTCACAGGAGAAAAGAAAAAAAAAAATCACACATCCTGAATGCTTATTCAAGTTTCTTGTTACAAATCATCTGTAGGTGAGTAGGGAAGAGTACAGACAAGGTGGCAATAACCTGAGCAGCAGGGACTCTGGGGGACCTTGGTTCCTGGGAAACAGGGGAGAGGGCACAGAAAGCAGAAAAAGCTGTCAGAGCCCTGGAAATGGTCTGAGAAGGAGAAAGAACAAAAGGTTTAACAGGAAGATTTGCTACAGAAATTTCCACTCTATTTACTCTAGTAGCTGGAAGAAGGTTATTATTTAAGCACAAGCTGTAGAATGCTTCATGTGAAAACTACGTTATGGCACATTGGAGAAGCCATTGTTTCCTCCATCAGCATTTTGTTATATTTTCCTGTATTTTTCATAACTCTTAAGTTTGTTACAGCTTGTGGCAGGCAGCAGCACACAAATACTGTCAGCCTTTCAAACCTAAGTCCAAGTGGGCAGCCTCTGACTTTGTGAGACCTTTGCAGTTCAAAGTGCTTGCATTTTTCTCTGAACATGAAGCTCAAGAAGACTTCCTTCAGTTTTCAGTACAGGTAGATCAGGAGAGAATATACAGTTTTACCAGACACGAGAAGGAAAAGAGGGGCTTAACATGCTTCATACAACAGAAGCCAGGAATCTTCCCACCATACAAAGAAATCACACAAAATCTGCAAATCTCTCACATTGAATATTTAGTCACTAAATGAAAAAAAGGCAATTTAGGTATAAATGAAATTCTACAGGCTATAACAGTCAAACAAGTTAAGGAGTAAACATGTGGATTCAGGAGTAAAACAAAGGACAATGAAGATGAAATACTATTTGAGCTAAAACATGAGGGCATAAGAACGAGGTACTAACTAGTCATGTCCTACTTCAGCTGGGAATTCTAAGACTTCTAACCAGAGAAAGTGAAACACCAGTATAGTCTTCCAAAAGTAACTCTCATGTATGCACACACACAAATATACATACACACATATGGACACAAAAGCAAACACAATTTCGTCATGGCAAAGCTTCAGAGCTATGAAGGCCACACTTGATGAGCCAGACTGTGAAGTTTTTAGCAGGTAAGAGCTTCTGTTCTTTGTACCTACTCCAGCAGGACGTTAAACAATGACAGTTCAGCAGGACGTGCTTCTACTCACCTTCTGCTTGTTTAACATCACTCATTCTGATTGTGGGCAAGGCCACCCCTGACTCCTCAACGGCAAAGCCTTTCTCTATGAGATAAGTTGATACATTCATTACTGGAGTAACTGATGCGTCTGTAAGCTCCACCACAGATCTGTAACTCTCTTTATCCACTACTTTTACTATGAACACTTTGTCTTTCACCAGTCGTTTCATTAAAGAAACAGCTTCTGAGGTCCAGGTTTCAGATGGTGGCTTTACACCTAAAAAGTCACACAGCATGGAAAGATTCTGAAGGCAGTCTCAACAATACATGGAAAGGTACAACCCACTCCTCATGCTTGTAAGAAGATTCCAAACCCAATAATTTGGATTCTGAACTTCTGTTGTACTTGGATTTTATAAAAATCTGATAAAAATTACATACAACCAGTCTAACACACAAAAAAGTGACAACTTGGACTTACTACTTTCTTAGAATGAAAGTCTGTAAGAAGCGTCAGCCTTCTGGTCTCATGAATACATTCTATAGTTCCAAGTAAAGTGAGGCATCTCTTGGCCAACGTACTTACCACTATAAGCTGTGTCCTCCTGGACAGTTTATTCTTTATGCTACTAAATTTACTTCTAAAATGCAAGTTATAAACAGAACTTTACAACAGCAGATTGGCAGAAGTTGTCTTCCAGAAAAACATTTTATGTATCAATAATCCTTGATTCTAATCAGGAAATACGTGACCATTTCTTTGTGTCCATAGTGTGTTTAGGACCTTTCTTAGTCTTAGAACACTCATCAGGTATAGGCATCATGATCTGCCCCAGAAGAGATTTCTTTAGGTCACATTCCATACGCATTGGTTCTGTAACTACACACAAGGGAAGTATCATTTCATGTTTTCCTCCAAAGAAGCTAGAATGCTGCTCTGAACTTCATTAAAAAAATGAAAAGCAGGTTAAGTATCAAGCATTGTAAAGAAAGGACAGACACCAAGTAACGAAAGAAAGCTACTGAAGAAAAGGAATGGACTCTCTTGCCTAGTGATTGGAACAAACACAGAAAAACAGCTTTCAACAGCAGGTTAAACAAGTATGTCAAAAACACAGATTGTGATACTGTCTAGGAAGGATGAGCTAGGAAGCACCGATGTCCCTTCTAACTTGACAGATTTCACAAGTCTACAGAGAGGAGCCTACCAGAAGTTTCATTAGATTTCCCCCAGGGGAGGAGGACAGACAGTTCTGAATTGCAAGATAGAAAAACTGTACTTCACCTTCCTCCGCAGTGTCAGAACCATAAAAAAATTAAGAATTCCACAAATCCAGAAGATGAATGAATTCTGCTTAGAACAAAAGCACACGCAAAACCTAACAGGTATGTTAACATGACACAGATTTCCAAACAAGCCATGCGTCACCAGGGATATTGCAAAAGACTTCTCATGTTTTGTAGATATTCCACAACAATTAAGAAGCCTGGAAACAATGTCTACTGTTATCTCTACCCTTCCTCATATTTCAACGGGATTGTTATCTAACCCCACTTATTTAGGTCTATCCAGTTTGAAACACCTTATAATTTACTTCCTACCTGCCAAGGTACATCTTACGGCTTGAGCTGGCAAGTCCATTAATTTTGGAATCATAGGACGCAGTCTCGTTAGTGGAAGAACTTCAAAATTACCATAATCTATATAGCCTGCCAAAACAGTATCTTCAGAAACATACGCCACAACAGCAGCACGGTACCAGAGATTGTCTTCTGGAAAGGAAGATACAGATGTTCATTGTACTTGCTTTTAACTTCTGAGAAGAGAATGATTTTTGAGGCATTGTATATAAAAATATAACGTAAACCTCAAAAAGTAGCAGCATTTCAGTTCGCACAGATCAACCCTTCACAAAACATCAAACCCCATCACCCCTTGTATGAGTTGAGCGTTGCAAACCCACTCTTCCCATAAACACCCCTCACCTCATAAATACACATTGCAATGAAGAACTGACTACATTATGTGGATGTAGTGCTTCTGTTCAATGCGTTTAAACAAACAGCAAACAGTATCTCAGGTGACCACAATGAGATGCAATTCAAAGGCCACACAACAGATCTAATAATTGAAGTGTTTTAATTCAACTGAAGTATTTGAGAAACAAATAGAAGCTGATCCAAATTCATGAAGACCTCCAAGGCACTGAACTGACAGCTTTCCTGAGCAGGCACCTGAAACCAGTTCCCATTCAAATGCCAAAACAGCTTACTGGCAGTACTAGCTCTCTCTGAACATGCAAAAGAAGCACTTATTTCAGCTTATCTGTTCAGTCCCACATCTTATGTATTTAAAGCAGCAAAACCAGAGGAAACAAAGAAATAAGTGACCAGTGATGTTTATCCATGACAAAGAAGCAACATTTCTGACCAGAAAAAAAGGCATAAGAACAGTAAGTTGTGGGCCTTTCCTTGTTAAAAGCTGGATGAAAATGAGAATGGTCTGTGAGGAAAAGAGTCATCTTCACCCTACTGTACTCAGGCAAACAGGACTTCAATTCTAATAAACAAAAAGGTATTTATTTTATACAGACTTAACCAATCTCAGCACAAAACACACAGAATGCTACCCCATGTTTAGGCAGGATTCAATTTTGTTATGAGACCTGTAGAAACCTGACATCGATGGTAATTGTCAGGTGGAAACTACATTATGAACATACAATTCAAGACTACCACGTCTTAGGTAAGTAATATTTTGATAAGTCAACTATCAGAGCAGCATCGTTACGTATAACCCCATTTCTCTGTCCCTTTTTTGGGGTCTAAAATTCCAAGTCTACATTTATTTCCAGCCACAGGAAACAGTGCTCACCAACATATCAAAATCTATATTTCTTCATGGTCTCTTAAAAAGCTCCTTTACACAAAAAATGAATCCAGCATTAAGAGTTTGCTCAATGAAGGGACCATTTCATGTTCTTCTCTTAAACTACTATTTTATAGAGCACTATTATAAGTTTTTAAAATCACTACCAAATGTTATCCACAGCTAAAACCAGACAAATAAAATAAACTCTACATGAAACACTTCTAAACATAACTACAAAATATATTTCTATTTTGTAATAAAGTGACATAAATTAAGAGACATAATAGCACTCCTTTCATACCTGTGAACTGGGCACAGCACACGCTTCCAGCAGCAGGATGGAAAGCAGGACTACTAGGAATTTTGTCACAGTGTTCTTTAAGAGACACTTGAAGCTCAGCAAGTTGATCTGAGGTTAAAATATACAGGTTTGGAACACACAGTGTCTTGTAATTCTTACAAAAGTACACAAATCTTAAGTTCAAAGCCTGGAAGAACACCCCATAGTATAATGGAGATTATCTCACATAGTGTTTAGCATAAAACCAACACTATAATGAGACTTGGACTTCTCAACCTGTAAGAGCCAGAGGAATCACAGTGGTAAAGAAAAGAGCCAGGGAAAATAACTCACAGACTTCAATACAGGAACAAAACTGAAGCCAGCAGGAACTGAACCAAGCTATTGGAGACACACTAGAAGGAAACCAAGGAAGACAGCTCTTCCAACAAGAAGAAGATGACAAGCGCCTCTTCTCTCTCAAGGACACACTATGCTGTGAGTGTACCCAGAATTCAAAGGCTGCACAAGTACACAGCAGAGAAATCCACTGCAGGAGAAACACCAGATCACACCCAGCTGCAAAAGCTCTTTTAGGTGAGAAAAAATCCCATTGGCTCAGACAACACTAGCAGGACATCCCACAATCTTACTCCGCTCTTTTTCTCTCAAACGTCTGCTTACAGGCACTGTGGGAGACCACCAAAAGTCCCTGCCTCACTACAGTGTTACTTATAGTCTTGTGTTTTACTGTATCAGAAGACCACTGCAGGGTCTGGCACTATTACCTGGCCTTCTCACACTTGGATATTCTCCCCATACTACATAACAAAGAGGTTCAGTGACCACACCCAGCCTAGATGGAAACACTTCCTTCCCATGCTAAAGAAACAAGTCATCAGAGGAATAAACAAAGTAAATTCAAATGCATTTCTGGAACACATGGAAGAACCTATTCAGAATCAAATCTCTGTGATACAAACTAACTTCAGATTGCCAAAATCCATGCCACACCATCTTTCTCCTCTGCACTATTCAGAGTGACCACAAATTATCACCTTACAGGTTATTAAGTGACATGAACAGCTCAATGCTGTCAAAAACACCCTTTGCCAATGCCATGGCTCTTAACTGACTGGAGCATGGCCTAATGCTACAGTGAATCACCGTTTCAGGCCAAGCTACAAAACCAGCAACATCTCCCTCCAATGACTCTCTACTAAAAAATAATGCCATACTACATATCCTGTATCCCGTTTTCCACACCTCACTTACAGGCACTGTCCAACCGCTGGCAGAAAAAGTTTTCTGGATTTAGAACGCAGTGAACCACAGCAGAAAATGCGTCTCCCACGAGTACGGAGGGACACTCTGCAACAGAATTCACACAGTGAAGCAAGTCATCTTCAGCAATTTTTTCTTTATCTCCCTTAGAATGGTTCTCTGACACTGTAGAGTAAAACAAAAAAAAAAAAAGAGGAAAGAAGCTACTGATCCAAAGTGACTTTGAAACATGCAACTTCACCAGCCAGGATGCAGAGACTTCAAAACTGTGCTAACTTAAACTGCAAGATTTAAAGACACTGAAGCAGTTTATTCTTTTTGCTGACTCTTTGAGGGCCCCTGTCATATTGTCCATGAAATTACTGCTCACACATCACTAAACAAGTACTTTATACTATTAAAAAATATATGCTGCTGTTAATGGTGAACTGCAGGAAGCTCCACTAGCCAAAGCTTTTAAATAGGCAGTGATGCTAGTGAACAGCCAGAGTATTTTCTGCATTCAGAATATCACATGACATGGGAGGACTTAAAATTCCTCAAGTTTTTTCTGTCTCTTACAAAGAAGTTAGATTTGCTTGCTTACCTCTTGGAGAATATGGTCCTTTGGCACTACTTCGAGGACTTGTATCCGAAGGTATTTTATCTAGACAGTCACCTAAAATACAGATGTAAGAAAAAGTAATTTACTATACAAGATAATCATCGTTTAGTTTTATTTCAGAACCATCTTCTGAGCCTGACCTATATCCTTGTCACAAGGTGAGCAAGTTCTACTTACCTGTTGATGTTACACTTACTTGTTGAGCGCTTAATGTGCCTACGTAAAATAAAAGTCATTTCAGAGTAACTCAACTACATGAGTTTTCTGAAGATATTCACAGATCCAAGATTGTTTGGCAGAATAAAATGAGCAAAGGAGCAACAATCAACATCTACTTGTACTTACTAAAGTCTGTTGGCTGGAAAACTCATTACAGCTTTTCACACACACAGTCATAGATTACCTTCAGATTTACAACACCGAGTGTGCAATGAGTTACCAAGATTTACAAAGAAATCACAAGTTTCTTATCTACATGTTCCATTTCCAATGCATGAAGCAGACATCCAAGCTTTCAATATAACTATTTTTAACTGACAACCTGAATATAGATGCTTAAGTTGCTTTTTAGGGCCATAGAATAGACGCATGCAACATTCCAAGAATGCAGTGAGATTTCTGTCCTTCTCCCTCCAAGCGGCTGGGGAGCGCTGCTTTGCCACTAGTTTGCTGTAAAGCAACCAAATGTGAAGTATGCTCAGCAGAACCCTGAGCCAGTTGAATTTACACAGGACTAAGATGAACCATCACTTTACAGACTGCAGGGACTATGACACAGAGATAAGCTTCATGCGCAAGCTAAGGGGATCAGCCACTGCTTCCTTCAAAGTTTCTGTGTGTTGCACACCAATAACAAGAACGTGCTCTTAGCACTGCACTGTTCTTACTCTGCAGACAGAAGAAAACTAAAAACAGTGCTCCAAGTGATGACAACAGGCACACCTTCTCTGTACTAATCTGGTTGCACAATCAAAGCCAGCTCCTCAGCTCAACTGAGTATCTGTATTCAGGCTTCTCAGAGATCGGGTGCTCTGTTTTCTATATCCACCAAGGCTTGCTATGTCGGAACTATAAACCTGCTTAAGAGTTCTCCAACAAGGTACAATAAATATCCAGTGGTTGCACTTTTTGAGGGATACCTGTTTTAATGCACATGTACAAAACATAAGAAAAGCTGATAAAATCCTAACTGGAACTAAAAACTGACACTGTTATATTTGAAGACTTAAAAATGCATGAGATAAAAGGAACAACACCGTCAAATATTTGCGTGCCTCTATTAAAACTGAAAAATAAACAAGATAATCCAGAAAATGCTAAATTTATTACAATTCCATTAGAAAAGTTACCTTAGTAAAATTTAAGGCTATTAAGCATAAAGAGATATTTCAGGTACAGACATTTTTAAATGACCTCTATATGGAAGAGTGAAATAAAAGAACATAAAAAAATAATCAAGGAGCAGATTGGGAAACCAATGAGGGAAGAGGGGAAAAGAAAAAAACCAACTTTTCCCTTAAAGTTATTTGGGCAGAGTTAGGAGGAAGGAAAGGGAAGATAAAAGCCTTACTAATTGTGTTGGGTTTCTTTTCCCTGCACTACCAAGTACTTACCAAAATCTGAATGAACAACATCTACAGCAAAACTCGGCGTCTTTTCTTCCTGTAACACATCAACAACAGTTACTGAACAGTGCTTTCCCATAAGCTGGGAAGAAAAGTTGGCAGTGCCTTCATTCCATCCCTTTTTTTTTTTAATCATAATTAACAAACGAACACTTAATGGCCTGGAAAGAATTACAATTAGAACAAAAAGGGATAGGGGGTTGTTTGCCCTGTAGAAATAGTGACTAAATAATTGAGGCCCTCAGAAATATAATCTTGCACTGAAAAGTTAAAGCTGCTGTTGGAATTTGAAGTGCTATCATATAATCATAGAATGGTTTGGATTGCAAGGGACCTCAAAGCCAATCCAGTTCCATCCCCAGCCACAGGCAGGGACACCTCCCACTGGATCAGGTTGTTCAAAGCTCCATCCAACCTGGCCTTGAACACCTCCAGAGATGAGGCAGCCACCACTTCTCTGGGCAACCTGTGCCAGGGCCTCTCCACCCTCATTGTGAAGAATTTCTTCCTAACGTCTGATCTAAATCTTCCCCCATCCAATGCAAAGCCCTTACTGCCTGGCCTATCAAAAATCCCTCCCCAGCCTTCTTGTAGGCCTCCTTCAGGTACTGCAAAACCTCTATAAGGTCTCCCCAGAACCTTCTCTTCTCCAGTTCAATTAACTTCTTTATGAGACAGTTAAGAATTAGGAAACTGCATTCAAAGCGTAAACTATATTTCCTCTGATCCCCGACTATTTATGCTGTCTGATGCAAGGCATGGGTGTATCACACACCACATCTGACCCCAGGTGCACGTCCAGCTTTTCCTCAGCAGACACTGAGGGCTCTAAGCCAATAGTCAAACAGCTTTCAAATCTCCAATGGACCTGCAGAAAGACTATTCCAATAGCAGCTGATGTGATCCATCACTGGCTGAAAGAACGCTTCCCTATTCTTCTTTGTACACAGTTAAACACACTAACTCACAGATTAAAGCCAGGCTATCTGTTTCATGGAAGACATTTACACAGTTCAGTGATGAATTTAGACCAACAGCTACCTTTACTACAGACAAAATTTGCCCAAACTACCAAGAGTTTTTTTCACTACTGTGCGAAACCAGACTAGAACAGGCAGGCAGAATGCTTCCCCTACTAGCCCCTAGCATATAAAGGGACATGCAGACCTAATCACCCTGCATGGCTGTTTTATTTATCAGCTTAGAACCCAAGAATTCTGGGACTAGGAAGACAAAAAGCCAGGTGGCCTTCCTCACTCCCATGGAATAACTAGGAAACACTGCAGAAGGTAAACCGCAGTGTAGCATAGCAGTTTTTATGCATCACCTTCACTGAACACAAAATACTGTGATAACGACAGCTACACTAAGGCACGAGCTACTCTCATTTAGGGCTATTAATTTAAAATATCTCAGCTACTACTCACACATGGAGGAAACAACAGTTCAGTGTCTTTCTGCAAAGCTTTAATGCAGGACATTGGAATACTTTCTTCATTTCCATAATCTATATAGAGTACTCGTGCTTTCTTTTGCAACACATCCACGTCTTTTACCAGTGCTCTGTTCCAGGTCTGTGTAGGAATAAAGGACAGTCTCAGTAAGACACAACACATCTTGCTTTACTTCATCTGGTTTGTTTATCAAAGGCACTGATCAATTCTGAAGTGACTCAAATGAGCAGAACTCACTGTACTGTCGACTAGTCTGAAGATAAAATTCTACTCTTATGGATATTGGCTACCACACAGTAAATAAAGAATCTGCTAACAATGGAACAGAAAAATGGAAATAAATACAATAAAGAGGTAGGAAGGGAAACAGGAACTATATGTCACTGTAGAAATGCAAACAGAAAAGTCAAGTAAGAAATGAAAAATTAATAACTTCCTTAATTGAGCAGAGCCATAGTCCAAACTGTTCCAACTACAGGAGGTTAGATTTGATAAGAACATACACAGCCTTTGAGTAACAGGAAGGCAAACATATAGCAGTAAACTTCTTAGCAGGCGAGGCAGTAATCAAGACCTTAAATTTGAGTTCCAGATCTTATAATGCTAGTTACTAGCATAATTCCACCACAATAAAGTGATCTCTAACTGGCAGCCCTGACTGGTAGAGACATAAAAGCAAAACTCACAAAAGATGAGCTCAACACAGAGTCATTATTTTACAGCCAATCAGATATTACCTGATCCAAAGAACACTTTGCAATGCAGACCTCCCCTTTCATAGCAACATATTGCTCTTTAATAACTGCATTAGCGTAAGAGTCTTGCAGTTTCACAGAAAGTTTACTGAAGTGGTCTACAACTTCTGGAGTATCCATCTGTATATAAAATTCACTTGGACTCTTGAACTCTGTTACTGTGCCCTAAAGGGAAAAGCCATAGTAGATGGTAATTACACATGAAAAGCCTACAGGGTATTATTCAGGATCAGTGTTCATTTCAGTAAGTGCTTTTCATCCTATACCAAATTTTGTAGTTATGTTTCGAAACTAGACAATTAACTACAGGGACCAAAACCAGTGACGTTCACCTTCAAAGAAATAATGTTCCTCACTTATTATCCCCAGACCTCCTTGCCTTTACTCACCTTTATAAAGGTATTTCCCACACGAGCAAACTGGCACAAAACTGAGGTGACACGCAGCTGTAAGTGCTTAACAAAGCTTCAAATGCAACCAAACAAAGCATTGTAGATTCTTCCAAAATTAAAGTACCTGTACTTCCATAGATTTTTTGATCCCTAGAGTCTGGAGATCTGAAAGCATTATTTTCTTGTGCTCTTCTGTCTTGAGAGGATTCACAGAAGCTGAATGATCCTATTTAAAACAGCCACAAGTTTAAACCGGAGTTGTTTAGCTGCAGCTCCTTGTAGTAGCAAATGAAAAAACAACCTGTTTTCATTTCAAGAAACAAAGTGCTTTTCATGATTTACAGTAAGCAGTCTCACAGACTTCGTATTACTCTCGGAAGTAACTTTACCATTATCACAGAGGTTACTGAACACACAATGAAAAACAAGTGCTGAAGCCTCACACATTCTCACGTGTTTTACATGACAACTCAGTCGTGTTTCCTGGGATGCTCTCATGACTAAGAGGAATCCAATTCCATCCTTAATTGTCACCTTAACACCACAGAGCAGATTTTAGCTATTGCTTTAACTGCTGGCAGCCATTCTTTAAAAATGTCTAAACATTCTAAAGCACACAATCTGTCTGAGACAGCCTAAAAACAGAAGAAAAATAACCTCACACAGATCCTTAGGAAAAATCTCTTCTACATTAGGACTGACACACCACAGACAATGCACAATGATCAAGACTACTGTTGCAACTCCCAAGTTAATTGTTTACTTGCAACAATGACCATTCTATTAAAAAAAAACCCACATCTTATGGTACAATAGCAAAATACATTAAATACTGTTCAATATGCCGTAGAAGCCCTTTTACTTCTGCAGAACTACTTGAGTTTCACATGAATCGGCAAAAAAATAGAAGCTTCTGATATTTCAAAATAAATCAGCTAGAGATTGTTAATTCATATTCCACATCCTCTTGACAGAAAGGTCCTTCGCTAGGAGTTGATCAGTTTTACTGGAACACAGTCACAAGTACACGCACAGCAGAAACTTATCAGAATGAACTAACAGAAGTCTCATGAGCCAAAATGAAGCCTCTACATTCCTTCCAAAAATTAAACAGATGAATGAGCTACTTCAAAGAAGCACATGACAAAGGAGTTTGCTTGCACAGTGAAAACAGCAGGCTAGCTGGAGATATGCACATCTGCTTGCTTTCACAAATATCATCCCAAGGAACCACAAGGACAGCAAAATGATCTCCTGAGGAAGAGTTCACAGGAAGAATACAGGAAATGTTTGGCTGAAAGTAAGATCAAGAGGCTACAATACACTACAAAGGAGAACTGCATCACGTTTAATTCCTGCTGCAGCAAGGAAATAAAAGTTTATCTGTATCTGTGACTATACAATACTACATTACAAGTATTTTGTGGGCAAGCATCAGCTCATGATCCACGCAGAAAACAAGACACCACCAACATTTTTCCAAATTGGACAAGCTACTCGTGTTTCCTTGCTAAAACATTTCTCTAGCAGCATCCTACAAGTCTTAGCCTTTTCACAAATGTTTTTTGCCAGATAAAAACCAAGCTGTCTGACAGCACTGCTAGGAGCTCTAGACATAACTTATCCTTCTCCGAGTAATTTTAGATTTAAAGCACTGATCTTTCTATAAGGAGTAGATCATACTCTCTGGAACTCATTCCTTTTCAGTGTAGGTTAAATTAAGTGTATTGCAACTAGCTCATAGCAGATCCATTCATGACAGCGAAAATTACATACTATACCTTCAGATCAACTCCTCTCTCAGTTTCAGTAGGTAGCTTCTCTCTGTTGTCATTACTTACACTGTAATCAAAGGAAGACAAATTTTGAAGAGTCAAGGACAGGCAAGCAGCATTCATAACACTTACTGGCAAATAAAACAAAAAGGCTAGGTTCATAGTATGTGGGTTTTGTCAACCCTTATTCCCCCTTCAAGAAAATGCAGAATGGCAAATCCACGACTAGTTCCCTGCAATGCAACATGTGATGTGTTTTTCCTGATGCCATCAACAAAAAATAAATTAGTTTTGATTAAAATGGATAAGAAATCTCACACTGTTGCTGTGGAATTCTGATAACACTGTAATCCCAAGAAAATCTTAAGGACTACAAAATACAGTAAACTACTGTCCCTATGTTCCATTCCATCCTGACCTCCCATTTCAGTCACTGTAGAAAAACTCAGGGGGGAAAAAAAAAAAAAAAAGAAATCTCTCTTGCAAACTTCAATTCTGGACACCTGGTTGAAGATTCACTAAACTGCAATCATCACTCCTTACTGTCAGGTTAAACACTCAGATCGTTCCCCTGAACTGTTCCAAAGCCAACCAGCCAACGTGTACCACGGCACAACTTAGCAGTGCTTGCTTTAACAGATTAGGGAGCAATCTCTTGAGCATCTAAACTGGCATGTCAAAACACAATAATGAGCAGCTAGAGACAGCTTGTTCTAACTGCAGCTGTGCTCATCAAAGATCGAATATCCAAGTTCACTGAGGCTCCAGTTAAGATTCAAAGGGTACCTCTTCAGAGCCTGTTAAAAGGCAATCCATTAACCCTGGCACTGCTGAAAAGCAGCCTCACTTCTCCTCACTTGCCTGTGTCACCAACTTTGTAATAGCAAAGTCATGTGACACTGCTGGTATTCTTACTGCATGCTCACATTGTTCTGATAGAAGAAAAAATGATGCTTTTGCTTTAAGTTGCTCTACAGAACACATTAGGAACTCCAACAGTATCTTTCAAGTCACCTTTCAAAGGCAGCAGAGCTGAGTTTCCTGGTAAACATAAGACAATGCAGTTCTAGCCTAAGAATAAGTAGCATATTTTACTGTAATAATGACCTTATACGGTCATTTAAGTTGTATTAGGAGGGATACTGTCTTCCAGCAAAGTTTATTTAGCAGAACTTTTAAGAAACTTACTTCTGTTTAAGTGGCTCACATACAATACTATGTGCCGGCCAATCTTTCTTCTGACAATCTGCAGAGCAATAGGAAACTTGCTTGCATTGTGAACATCTGAGGTATCCTTAAAGTCAGAGAGAAACATCTATATCAGAAGAGACAACAGCTGCCACGATGCAGTCTCCAAATACTACTTAAAAATTGCTTTACGAGATGGCTCCACTACAGTTCTAAGCACATACAAACAGTTTTCTGTATTCACATATAGCTGTCAGACTTTACTGCTCCAGGAAAAACAAAAAAAAAAGACTTTTTTTATAAGGACATGCTCTCCTGTTTATCAGTTCTGTCACCCCAACTAAGTTCCGAATGGTCACTGTAGTGAGATAAAAAAAATATACATCCATTTAAAGACATTTCTGAACAAGTCTCCTGATCTGGTGTCAGTGACAAACAGACAACACATCACAGAGTACAGAACAACAGGCACATACCAAACAGACTGCAGTGATGACAAGTACTTCTTAGAGAGCGTGGTACTAATGAACTAAAGAGACTTTCATCATAGCCAATAGAGAAAACATTCTTAGAGGAACACTGCAATTTCTTCTGCTTCTGATTAGATTCACGAAAATGGGACATCTGTGGACGAAAAATTTCGAGTGATTCTTACCAGAAAAAAAGCTGTCCATTACAGTAGAAATATTAAAATATCATAAAACAGTTTGGGTTGGAAGGGACCTTAGAGATCATTCAGTTCCAACCCCCTTGTCATGGGTAGGGACACCTTCCACTAAGTCAGGTTGCTCATATACCAAAACCTGACAACAAAGAGAGTAAAAATTTCAAAGTTCTAGAAAGACCAATGCACACTGATCACTTCTGCTATGTAGAAATGCTCTGAATATTTAGGGCAATTATAAAGTGCAGGAACTCACAGAATTTCCTTTATCAGCTGCAGCTGTCAATGGCAGGTTCCCTCTATCAGTTATGCCTTCCACAGAACTTCCTAGAAGCAGATACATTTGCAAAGAGATCTGATTAACAACACTAATGCACGCACATGTTACGGAGTATTTGCAGGAAGACAAAAGGCTCTTGTCTACTCCTTCTACACTGCTAGCATGTTTGAGCAAACTGAGATATCATGACTTCAACGCACTCTGGAAGTTACTTCTTGTTTTCACTCCGATGCTGCATTTATTCAAACCTAGCATCGGTGATATTAAAGCATTCAATATAAGCCTTAATGTCCTCCATCCATAAATTTGTTCCAATTTAATTTGTTTAGCAGGAAGAATAAAAAAACTCAAACATATTTCCAATATCCATAGGGCAAAAATTCAGAATAAGCAATAAAGAGTCGTAGAATTCTGTGGTTGGAAAACACCTTTGAGATCATCAACTCCAACCATACTTGCCCACTAATAAAACATATCCCTGAGTAATATATAGTTGAAACAGTACAAGTTCCTTTCAATATCATTGAACACGTGGCCTATGTTCAGTTTATGCATAGTTTTGTCACAAGTACTCAGAAATAAAATGCTCTGAAACAAGTGATTTTGACATTCCAATGAGCATCTTATAAGCCTTACAACCCTTAGAAGACACACACTCAGCCAAGGCTGCATGCCAATATGGTAGGAACTATGTTTTCCTAAGTTTGCAACTCATTTACCTACAGAAAAAAAATTGTTTCAATTCTAGACTACATGTGCCATTTGGAGCTTATTCCAGTTCAGCAGGCTGATTAGCCCAAGCTCCCTGCTGAGCCAACATAAAGCTCATGTGGCCCTCCTTCTCCACCTGAAAGCAAGTTAATCTCATATACTTTACCTAAACTCTTGCCTAACGTGAAATTTAATTTTATGAATGCTCCAGCCCCAAGATGGCTGCATATCAAGCAATCTCAGAACCAAGCCTCCTTTCCTCCTCTCCCATTCTGAGTAAGAGGCAAGAAACTGCTGAAGGAACTGCAACCACTATTGCATGTATCTGTGACAAATGTCCCAGTACTCCAATTATCCCATTTTCTCAATGACCTATTTTACAGCCCACACCAAGTCTGGATAATTACAAGTTAAGTGTATTTATACACACTAATAAAGTTTATCAATAATCAAACACATACACAACTCCAAAAGAACAAATTCAAGATGCCTCTGTCATGCTTTGGACAAAGTCTCTCATTGATTGCACCTGTACTGCAGTTAAAGTTTTCTCTACTATTTCTACACTTGGCAAAAAAAATTACCCCGTATTGTTTACTCACAAAATACTCATTTTTGTTAGAAACTCAGCCTTCTAACTGAGAGCTTTGCAAAAGGAAGCTGGCACCCATGGTTCTGCTGCTTTAACCTCTAATACAACTTTATTACCTTTATTCTTCATCGAGTGAAGCTGTTCTGCCATCATGGAAGTGTTGGCATCAGAGTGCAATGGAAGGTGGCTGCTCACCGGGTAACAACAGAAGCATGGATTTAAACATTAATTCAGGCAGGCACATAAATCAAATATGAAAATATTTGGAAGTCACATTCTGAAGCTCTACTTGAACTTTTGGAGTCTTTAATTTGTACAGTAAAAAGCAAAATTCTTTCTGCATTCAAGAGCCCTACAACGAACATCCCAGATTGAAAATAAGTGGCAAAAAGTCCTTTTTGAGAGGACAGCACCAATAAGCTGGAACTGCTGACACAGAATCACTAGGTTGGAAGAGACCCACCGGATCATGGAGCCCAACCATTTCTATCAACCACTAAACCATGTCCCTGAGCAGCTCATCCACCCATCCCTTAAACACCTCCAGGGATGGTGACTCAACCCCCTCCCTGGGCAGCCTGTTCCTGTGCCCAGTGACCCTTTCCATGAAAAATATTTTCATGTCACAGCTGGCACGTTAAGCTTGCTGGACACAGGAGGAACCCAGCTCCCTCAAGAAGACCCCACTCTACTCCAAATCCATCTCCTTCTCAGTGAAGCAGAAGCTGCACCCGTGGGTTTCTCCAACCTGGAGCCACAGCAAAAGCTCCAAAGCCCTGAGACACAACCCGTCTCCAAGCAGGGAATTACTGTGCCAAAAAGAACTTTCGCACCTGCTTTCCCCAAGCGTTAACACAAAAATATCACTACTTTAAATCTAGACACTCTCTCGCTGCCTCACACGGGAGAAACCCAATCGAAACAAGCTCGATACCGAAGCAGAGCGGTCACAGAGCCCACGAACCCACAACCGCCCCCACCCCAACCACCCGCGAGCGGCACCGTTTGGGGCGGTTTTAACTAACTCGGAACCGAATTAACCGCCTCCTACCCGGCAGCCCCGGCCCTGCTCGTCCTCGGGGCAGCGCCTGCGTGGCTACCGCGGCCCCTGAGCTGCGGAGAAGGCGCCGGAGCTCCGGGACGAGAAGGAGGAGGCGCAGCCCCCGGCGCCGCCATCTCACCCCGCGGCGCCACGTGCCGCGCGGAGCCCCCGGCGGGCAGGGCCGGACCCTGGGGCGGGGGGAGCAGGCATCGCTTCCTCGGCTTTATAGGGTCTGGAGGGGGCTCATCGCTCTCTGCTGCCCCCTTAAAGGAGGGTGAAGGCCGCTCCGTGCTGGGCTCTACTCCCGAGGAGCAAGGGACGGGAGGAGAGTGTGAGAATTAATTGATAAGCTTTGCTGCAGCTGGTTTGCATGTTTAATTATCTCGCCGTGGAAATCTGGCCTGTGAGATGTAGCTGGTTTAGGTCAAGAGATAACCTGTCTTAGGGCTGCGAGGATTTACTGATATAGAATCATAGAATCACCAGGTTGGAAAAGACTTCTTAGATCATCGAGTCCAACCATTCCTGTCTGCCACTAAACCATGTCCCTGAGCACCTCATCTACCCGTCTTTTAAACCCCTCCAGGGCTGGGGACTCAATCCCCTCCCTGGGCAGCCTCTGCCAGTGCCCCGTGGCCCTTGCTGTGAAAATTTTTTTCCTGATGTTCAGTCTCAACCTCCTCTGCCACAGCTTGAGGCCATTCCCCCTTGTCCTGTTCCCTGGGAGAAGAGCCCAGCTCCTTCCTCTCTACAACCTCCTTTCAGGTAGTGATAGAGAGCAATAAGGTCTCCCCCCATCCTCCTCTTCTCAATATGTTTACATATGCTTAGTTGTCTCGTAAGACGTAGCTGTTTTAGGTCAGGAGACAACCTGAAGGGAGCCCCCAGACATGGTTGGATAATCTAAAAAAGAATGAATGGTCTTTGAGGATATACAGAGTTCTTTGTCTAGTATATATACCCACTGCTTTTGTAAGGTGTTATGCCCTTTTGTAGAAGGGCATCCAATTCAGCGCCGAACTGTAAAATAAAAGAAGCTTTTGCTTTGAAGACTTTGCCCTTTCAGTATTTTACTAGTGAATGAGTGTTTCTCACAAGAGGGAATGGCCAACAAGTTGCACCAAAGGGAGGCTTAGGTTGGATATTTGGAAAAAAAACCCATAGAATCATAAAGGTTGGAAAAGACCTCTAAGATCAACCAGTAGCCCAACCCCACCGTGTTGACTAATCCATGTCCAAAAGTGCCACATCTGCACGCTCTTTGAATCATAGAATCATAGAATCACCAGGTTGGAAGAGACCCACTGGATCATTGAGTCCAACAATTCCTATCAAACACTAAACCATGAACATGTTTGAACATGCGAGAAACATTCATTCAAAAATAATTTCATCTTTTCTATTTTAGTACCTATGCTGTTGTACTTATTATTAAAGAATTAAAATTGGTGATGGATTTTATTCTTACAAGTTCTGTGAGGCAGGGAATAATTATCTCTGTTCACAGAGAAGAAACTGAAGCACAGCTATTTTGCCTGGAAGTCATTTGGAGTCTCACTGTGGCAGCATTTCTGTCT
The DNA here is from genome assembly GCF_032191515.1 of Phaenicophaeus curvirostris. NCBI lineage: Eukaryota > Metazoa > Chordata > Aves > Cuculiformes > Cuculidae > Phaenicophaeus > Phaenicophaeus curvirostris. Next base: position 8,060,014 of record NC_091400.1, on the reverse strand, counting down.
AAATCTTTCTGTGTTTAAGTCTAGCATCCTGTCTGCCAAACTATTGTTCCCTGGTAAGCATTCTCAAAAGAAAAGGGAAGAAGACATCAAAGTTTTGCTTATTTTTTTCTAGGTGGTTTACATACTACCTGCCAAAGTCAGAGGAAAGACTCTTCCTGGCTCCAGTGAGCTTCCAGCCCTTGGGTACGAACTGAGTAGAAGCTGAATGTAACAGAGGCTGCTCTGAAAGCTGGAGGGGAAATTAGGTAGAAGTTAGGATTTCAGGAAATCTATCTGCAAAATTACTGAGCATTTCTTATCAGACTAAGAATGGTCTTATGGGAGGTTGCACCATGTTCCTCTGTCCCAAGATTAGCCCAGTAATCCTTCTGCCTAAAAAGCACTAATTAAGTGAGAGATTAAGAAACGTCATTGAAACCTCTCAAAAAAACAACCAGCAAACAAAAAAAAAAAACCCAAATTAGGCTATCTTTGTGACTTAAAATATCCACATTCTTAGTACATTAGCTGGATAGCTGTTTTGATCCCCAGGGCCTGCTGAATCAAAACAATGCTGCCAGTCTGAACAGTCCTTGGAAATGACGCTAATTAACACTATGGACTACGCTGGAAGTATATTGACAGGCTGTAATGAAAAGGGAAATCAAGTATCCCGCTGGAGACAGAACTTTATCAGCATGTGAACTGGCACAAAGTTTTCTTGTGCCTAGAAGCTGCAAAGAATGATTGAGCCGGAGCAAATGTTGTTTTCATTGTTTTTGTTTTTTAAATGTCAGTCATTTGGGACTTTCCATGCCTCAGGATACTGCAACAAGAAAAGGCAGGAAATGACAGCAGTAAAATTAATTCTAACAAGAAAAAAATAACAGGTCTGGCTGCAGCAGTGGAAAAAGATAAATGTGAAGGAGTGTCAAAGGTAAGTGGGGAGAGTGCTGTTAGCAGGAAGGCTGATGAGAAGCAACATCACAGGAGCTGCAGGAGGCTGATGTGGCTTGCCTGCAGTTTTCAGCAAGAGCTTTGGACTTGCCAACATGTAGGTTCTGTAATAGCTGTACTGATGTGTCATTAGCTGTAATTTGTAGGATCTAAGTGCCTCGGAACTAGCTGGGACACCACTGTGCTACGTGCTGAACAAAGGACAGTCCAAACAACATATAATGAAAATAAGTTTTTCCAGGTATAACTTACTCAGGGCACTTGTATAGTCACCATCACTCTTAGGATTTAACTACACAGTGCATAGATGAGAAACGACAGTGGTGGCAAGGTGGCTTCAGCAGTGCAGCTGTCCCTGCCTGACACAGGGAGGGAGGACGGGCTCCTGAGGCTTTGTGGATGCTGCTCCCTGATGCCCCCTGGCAAACCATTCTTGCTTAGAATGAAAGAGTTAGACAATGAAAGTGATTCCTAACGCAGAAAATAAAAACTCTATGTAATCTTGCCATGATGTGAAATGCAGGAATCAAGTCAGCCCACGGTTATTGCATTGTAACAGAATGACTTGCTGAAAAATGCAGAGGATGGACACAGCTCCCAGCTTCTTCTTGGCAATACCATGTGGTCCCAGAGGACTATGGGATGTTTGACACATCTGCTGTTTCAGCCACCTTGTTGTTCTCCCTGAACGTGGAGATGCTTAACACTTTTTTAGTTGAAAGAGCATAGGATTGTGAGCCCCTTCAGTGGGCAAAGCTGTAAAAATGCTACGTGTCATTCACAAATGTCACCTGGAAACTGAGCAATTACATGAGCACATATGCTCTTTTTCTTAGATAACAAAGCATGAGCCAAAAGCCAAATCTGTAATACAACCTTTTGAAAACACAGGCCAAATTCTGCTTCTGCCTCTGCAATGCAGAGCTTATATCTGCTGGAGATGAGAAGTCTGTTGCGTATGACTGTATTTCAGGTTATAAGTTCTCACTCAGAAATTTTCTTCAGCATTTGTACATGCTAAATGAGAGCTATGGCTGCCTAACTAAGAGTAAGTCAGTCATTCTTTTTTAACGTGAATTCAGAAGGGGCTTTATGTCCTGCCATTATCATTCCCTAAGTATCCATGGCTGCCTCCTGGGGATAAGATACTGATCAGATGAAAATTTGGCTTAAGCACAGGTACTATGAGAGGCAGAAGTATCTGAGCATCAGTACTGGCACTAGAGCTGTGGTGAGTCCAGCTGGGTACAAAATAATCCTTTTTACCTGCTTTAAGGAAGAAGTCCTCTAACAAAGTTGAATTTTCTTAACCTGATTTTGGTCCAGCTGAAATAAATGGACAGAATAAAAGGTGAAAACCAGCCAAAATTCTGCTAGGTCTGGTGGGGCACACTAAGCCACACATGGTTAACATCAGTGGGACTGCAGACAAAGTGTACAGCAAAGCAGAAGCATAAATCGTAGACTGACTGGGGCCAGAGTACACTGGTGTATCTGCAGTAGCCTCTAAGAAACTAAAAGAGGAAGACAAATAAGAAGCATTTGGGCACTGAAGTAATTGTGTTACAGAGCAGCAAGGCTGGATGAACTTTGCTGCTCCGCTGCAGAGCAGCAGTAAGAATGGAAAATCATTTCTGAAAGCAAAGCTTAGACATGGGTTGTGTGGCGATTCGCAAGTGAGTGTTGCACGGCACTGCTTTCTGAAAATGGACAAGTTTTGTCTATCTCTATTCCACATCTCACTCTTAATGTATTTTGGCAATATAGAATGCACAGCATGTTATGACCAAAGCAACGAGTAGATTTTTGCCTTTAAATTGTTATTTGGAGGTTGAAGCTGATGCTGCAAATTCTCTCCACAGCCTACTCAAGCTTATGCTCTCACCTAAATAGTGTTTTTAGTGACATAAACCTTCATCTGACCCCTCACTCATTTAGAGGTGGTGGTCAGGATATTAATGTTTAGTTATGTGAAACTTATCTTTTCCAAAATAATGAAAATGCAAAGATTTATGGTTATGAGCTTCAATTGGCTTGCAGATTGATTTTTCTCTAAAATCCCAGTGCTCTTTTAAAGAATCTGTGAAAATGTTTAAAGGGGGCATTTTCTAGGACCCAAATACTTGCTTTTGAAATTTTGATATTCTGGTTCCCTGGAAAGAATAAGGAAAATAATAACTTGCTCTAAAATAATGCTCCAAATCAATGTTTGTGAGTAAACTTACACAGCACATTGTATTTTGAAGGTCATCCAAGTTATGAACTGAAGAAATCATCACTGGGTTTTATAGGTATAAAGCATATAGGTATGCCTATGGATATAAAAGTAAATTAGCCAAAAAAAAAGGAGCAATCTGATCTAAAAACAAAATTAGTACTGCTGTGAGTAGGAGATTAGACTAGATAATCCCTCTTCCAACCCAAATTACTCAATGATTTTATCTTGCTTTTCTGTTGTTGTGGTTAAGAGGTTCCTGCAGGAAAGAGCCATTACTTACTTTACCTGATCTGCTATAGTAAAGGCAACTGTTTCACTTAACAGGTTGTCTGCTAAGGTAGTTTTTTCAATTAATTTTCAGTAAAATAAAATAAAAAGGCATTTATATAGTGCTCTGGATTCCAAAAAGCTTTGTGTTCCATGGAGCAGTTGCTGCTCACAGCACTGAAACATACTCCAGATTTTTTATGCCCCACAAATTTTCCTTTTTATTTTTGTTATATGCTGTCAGAATAAGGAATGAAGTCCTGGTGGGCGTTAATTGAAGCTGGACTCCATTTAGCATCACTGGATTTGTTCTTACATGGCATGTGGGTGCAGAGGCTTTTGATATCAGGTGTAGGGGATGGTTCTGGAAGATGAAATGCTTTATTTGGGAAAGAGGAGACTCTGTTAGTCACTGCTTGTGCACCAGTCTTGCAAAAAAGGGGAAGTATCATTGTGCCCATCTCTTGAAAAGCTGTTGAGGTAAAGAGTTCCTCCCACATGGCAGCTTCTCAGGGACATAAGACCCCTTTCCCAGAGAGGTTGTATGTCTATATAAGAAGAAAAAAAAATCAAACGTGAAATAATACTTATACATGCGCTCTAAATTATCTTATGTGTGAAATTCAGCAGCTTCAGCTCCTGGAGCTGTCAGCACCTTCAGCTAATGTCTCGTTTCATTTCCTTGTCTGTCTGTTGGCGCGCTGTCAGCAGCCTTGGATTTCAGACAGGATGCAGTAGTGGTGAGAATTCTGAGAACACATAAAACATCGTGACCAGAGGCGATTAAACTAATATAGTGAAGGCTTATACTGAATTTGTTTTAAGACGCTCTGGTCAGATCTGTCATTATCTCAGCCTCTGGAGCCCCTGTGAAGTGAGTGGGGCAACATAAGGCAAAGGAGAAGGGAGAGGGTCATGCTGTCACTGCAGGTTCAGCTACAGCAGGGTGGTCTGGGCTGCATCCAGGTGGCTCTTGGATACCTCCAGGGATGGAGATACCTGCTTCAGTGCCTGACTGCCCTCGTTGTGAACTTGTGGGAATCCAGGCTGGTCAGAGAATGGATTGAGGGCAGCCCTGACGAGGACTTGGGTGAGTTCAGGGATGAGAAGCTCAACCTCTGTGCTTGCAGCCCAGAAAGTCAACTGTGTCCTGGGCTGCATCCAAGGAAGTGTGGCCAGCAGGGCAAGGAGGAGATTCTGTTCCTCTGCTCCTCTCTCATGAGACTCCACTTGGAGTCCTGGAGTCCTCAGCACAGGAAGGACATGGATAGACAGAACATGAGTGAGTCCAGAGGAGGCTATGAAGATGAGATCTGAGGGCTGGAGTATCTCTCATATGAGGACAGGCTGAGAGAGTTGGGGTTGTTCAGCCTGGAGAAGAGAATCATAGAATCACCAGGTTGGAAAAGACCTCCAGGATCATCGAGTCCAACCATTCCTATCTGCCACTAAATTAGTGGCAAACTAGGAGCAGTCTGGCTAGAAAGCTGCCTGGAGGAGAAGGACCTAGGGGTGTTGATTGACGGCCATCTGAACATGAGCCAGCAGTGTGGCCAAGAAGGCCAATGGCATCTTGGCTTGTATCAGAAACAGTGTGACCAGCAGGTCCAGGGAGGTTATTGTCCCTCTGTACTCGGCACTGGTGAGACCGCTCCTCGAATCCTGTGTTCAGTTCTGGGGCCCTCACCACAAGAAGGATGTTGAGGCTCTGAAGCGAGTCCAGAGAAGAGCAACGAAGCTGGCAAACGGAATGGAGAACAAGTCTTACGAGGAGCGGCTGAGGGAACTGCAGTTGTTTAGCCTGGAAAAGAGGAGGCTCTCTACAACTACCTGAAAGGAGGGAATGGCCTCAAGCTCTGCCAGGGGAGATTCAGGCTTGACATCAGAAAAAAATTTTTCAGGGAAAGGGGCATTGGACACTGAGGGGCATGGTTTAGTGATTGATAGGAATGGTTGGACTTGATGATTCTTTGGGTCTTTTCCAACCCAGTGATTCTGTAAACCATGTCCCTGTGCACCTCGTCTACCTGTCTTTTAAAACCTCTCCAGGGATGGGGACCCAACCACCTCCCTGGGCAGCCTGTTCCAGTGCCCCATGACCCCTTCTGTGAAAATTTTTTTCATGATATCCAGTGTGAGCCTCTGGCGCCGCCTGAGGTCATTGCCCCTTGTCCTGTCCTGTCACTTGGGAGAAGAGGCCAGCTCCCTCCTCTCCACAACCTCCTTTCCGGTGGTTGTAGAGAGCAATGAGGTCTCCCCTCAGCCTCCTCTTCTCCAGGCTAAACACCCCCAGCTCTCTCAGCCGCTCCTCTTGTTCTCCAGCCCCTTCCCCAGCCTCGTTGCTCTCCTCTAGACACGCTCCAGAGAGACACGTGTGGGGAGACACTGGAGCAGCTTCCAGCACTGAAACGGGCTACAGGAAGGTTGGGAGGGGCTCTTGATCAGGGAGCGCAGGGACAGGAACGGCTTTAAGTTGGAAGGGGGAAGATTTAGCTTAGACATTAGGAAGAAAAGTTCTCCTGCGAGGGTGACCGGGTTACGCGGAGCAGCTGCAGCTACCCCCTCCCCGGAGGCGCCGGGCGGGCGGGAGCACTCGGAGGTTCCGCCCCGCGGCTCTGCGGGCTCGGCCCCGCCCGCCGCCGCCATCTTGGCGGCTGTTCCCGCGGCCGGGGCGGAGCGGGCGCCGCGCTCGCAGTGACCGGGTGAGGCGAGACCGGGGACCTCAGGCGGCCGGGGGCGGGGGGGTGTGCTTCACGGGATCTTTTGTTTCGTAGAAAGCTTTGGGTGGGAAGGGGCCCCAAAGCCCAGCCAGTCCCACTCCTGCCACGGGCAGGGACACGCCACTAGACCAGGCTGCTCCAAGCCCCATCCAGCCTGGCCTTGAACGCCTCCAGGATGGGGCAGCCACAGCTTCTCTGGGCAACCTGGGCCAATGCCTCCCCTCCCTCACAGGAGAACGTTTCTTCATAAGATTTCGTTTAAATTTCCCCTCTCTCGGCTTAAAGCTGCCCCCCTGCCCCCCAGGTCTCACCCCTGCACTCCCTGATCCAGAGGGGTTCAGACCCCGCTGCGGGCTGTGCTCCAGATCTGGGCTTGCGGCACCCTGAGTTGGGTCTCCAGGGGACAGACCGCAGCGTTCCAAAAGCGAGGGGGGTTTGCTCTTGTGCCAGGACAGCCAGTTTTTAAAACAAACCTTAGGATCATAGAATGGTTTGGGTTGGAAGGGTCCTTAAAGCCCATCCAGTTCCAACCCCCTGCCCTGGGGGTCACCTGCCACTGGACCAGTCTGTTCAAAGCCCCATCCAAACTGGTCTTGAACACCTCCAGGGATGGGGCAGCCACAGTTTTCCTGGGCAACTCTTGCCAAGGCCTCCCCACCCTCATTGTGAAGATTTTTTTCTTAATGTCTGATCTATATCTTCCCCCTAACAATGTGAAGGCATTCCCCCTCGTTGCGCAGTTAATTAGGCTGTCCCAGGTGATCGGTTGTGTGTTAGTTTCAGTATGTGCTTAAATAACTCGACAACAAACCCCAGCAGCTGTTACACCAGTACGGAAGGTTGTTTTTTTTGTAGTCGCTGCACTAGGGTATGTGTCCTTATTTCTGCAGATGGTATTTGAAAAAGATGTCTGTCCCCGTAGGTTCTAAAGCAGGAAGCTTTACTGCAACTCCAGTGAGGTGATTATGATGTAGGCTTGTGGATTTTGGCTGTTGTCCTGGAAAATAGTCTGCACAGGTGAGTCTGATATAGATATACTTCCAATGGGACTGTGCAGACCAGCAGAGGGTCTCTTGGAGAGTTGAAATCTATGTACGTTTAGAAATACGGTCATCTGTCTTGATTGTCAGTTTGCTTTATCTTGCTGTAAAACTGCTTTTCTGAAGTTAAAATGTTGCAAGCTGAATACATTGAAAAGCCACATGTGACCAGTGTCCCAGTATGTTTTGTTGTATAAGGAAAGGGTTGAAGCAGCATGAGCTACAGTTACATTCTTATATGGATGAGGAAATGTAATTGCTTTATTTACTGCCTGCCAAGAATGTTTGTGTTGCCATTGACTTTACGAGGAGCTTTAAAAGTATGAAAAACTGCCATTCTGAAGAAGTTTCAAGAGATTGGAAATGCCATTGATTTTATGGGAGGAAAAAAAAATAAATTTGTTCAATATTGCTTTTGATTCCTTCTCTTTCTGAAATTCTTCAGTCATCTTTCTTGCCTTGCTTTTAAAACAAGATCTTACATTGTTTTAAAAGGCTTGTTTTGGGATTGCTGGCAGATGATTGTTAGTATTGTGATTTTGTGAGGTTCGTTATTTCAGAGTGTTGAGAAAATGACTGAAGAACTTGGTCCTCATTAGCCAGCATGTTGCTTATTACTACCAAGGGTAATACTGATTTTCCCAGAGCTGGCTTTTTAAAGAGCTATGGAAAAAAAGCAAATGCTTTTCTGTTTTTAGTAGTGTTTTTAGGCAGGACAGGTAACAAAAGTTGTAGGCTACTGATTTGATTTAGCATGTGTGCTCCAGCAGCTGGCAATATCCTTTACTTTGTTCTGAGCTGGCTTGTCTTGTATTTTTCATGTTGCTAAAAACAGTATCAGAAGGCATTACTTGTAAACTTTTATCTAAAGTTGTAGACCAAGACCCTGCTGCCTCAGATTTAGGAGGGAGGGGAAGATGTCATCAGAAACAAATCAGCATCGGAACAGAGGAGAAAATAATTAAATACTGACTTTTCTTTTTTTAATGTAATAATATTGTGTATAACGCTACCCTTTTTATTAATGCAGAAGTTGATTTTCTATAGGTTCTACAGTTGACTGATTCAGATCCTTAAAGGATTGAAAGTTTTTGCTTGTTTGTTTCCAGGAATACTGGAGAAGCTCTGTAGAAAGTTCAGATTTCATAACAGCAGATCCCTACCATCCTCATGGATGGTGTTTTTTCAGTATGCAGACAGTAATGCCGTGGCTGGAATTGTACACATTGCATGTTCTGGAAGCAACATTTGAAAACGCCCTTGGATAGCACATATGCCGGCATCCTCAGTCCCAAATGTGCAAAGACCTGCTATCTTCCCGATGCCAAGACGCTACAATGTTTGTTAGGAGCTCTGACAGTGCTCTGACTTTTACAGTGTGACTCAGTTACAGGTGGAGCAGACCTGTCATACAAAGTGTGCTTTGTCCAGGCTGTGCGCTTGATCGTGAACTTGATTTCTTCCCTTCCCATAAAACGTTGTTCTTTGCACAGGTGACGTTATCAGAATGTGAATGCAAACAGGGTAGTGACTAACTGACTGGTATGAGTTGTAAGTGGAGTGTAAGGTGTGATGCTAACATCCTGAAAGGTTGCAGTCACGCTGTTGCTGGTGTTGCACTGGTTGCTGAAGGAGAGACTGGTTTTCATTACTTAAAAGAGTAAGAGTTGTTCTGTGCTGAAGGCTCTCCACTAACAGAATATTACAAGTCTGTGCATAAACCCTTAAGTATCCAAGTCACGCTTGAAGTTCACAGTAGAAGGATGCTGTTGTTAGTATCTTGTTTTCCCCTGTGATGGGATCTTCCAAACTTGGGACTAATATGAAAAAAAAAATTACACTCTCAAGGTGTACCCCATGACTTGTGATGGGAGCAAATTGTTAAACCTTAACTGATGAACTTTACTTTGGAGTTGTGCTGTAATTGGCTGTGTATGTGGAGTTAATATGACCACAATATTAACCAATTGCCTGAGGTTGGTAGAAAACCAAATGATGCCTTGCAGGAATTAGTACGGCATTGCTCAGCTATCTTACTTGTGCCACAAGCAAAGAAAAGCAAAGATAAACTTTAAGTAAACCTTGTCTCTTGGAGTATTTGACTCATGTTAAAGGAATTAGTAGGAGCATTGAGCTTTGCACCTTGGCACTGCATGCAATCTGTGTTTATATAAAGTGAGACTGGAAGAGACAAAAGTAGTTAAGATTTAAGTATTAAACTTCTGAAAGCAAGGCAGTCCTGAGAGTCTCCCTGCTGTGAATATGCACCCCTCCTCTCCCTGCCCTTCAGGCATGTGCATCAAAGCAAGTCTTTGTGTGAGCTGAATCAGAGAACTGTGTCAGGTTATTCTGGAGGACACAGCATCCCGATACACAGCCAACTCAGTACACTTGTGATAGGAGTCATGGTTGTCCCATCTATATTGCAATCCTCTGGCTTTTCTGGGTAGATAGGGCTGTGTTATGATCTGTCTTCCTTCTCAGCAGTACTAGGTGATATCGCGGTAATCTTTTTGCAAACTTAGAGCAGTATCCTAGGCGAAAGTGAATGAATATTGGGAGAGCACATGTAGGTGGGACTCCGCACATATAGGAAACAGAAGACACCTACTGATCTGTGATTATAGGAAGGCTATCAATGTGTGAGACCTCATGGCTTCTTGTATCAGGTGTGTTTTGCATGGAAAACAGGCACTGGTGCTCAACTCATCTCTTAAGTTGTTCTTTTTGTGACTTAGGTGTCGTGATGCTCTTCCATCTAGTTCAGTTCCTTTTGTGTTTCATCACTTCTAAGCTTGGGTGACTTGCTGCTCTGATTACCTTTACCTGTAGAGATGTAACCAAATGAACTTCAGACAGTCCTTCTGGCTTCATATTTATACATCTCATGCTAGATAGTGCAACTTATCTGGCTTTGTGGATATTTCTATCCTATTCCCTTTCGATTTAGTTGAAAGCTTTGATTTGTCCCTCCACACAGCTGGTATACAGTAGAGTTGCTTTTTGTATGTTGTCATGTCGAACTTATTTAGCTCAGTTCTCAATTTTTTAAAAACTTCAGTTGAAAACAGAATTATCTCTAGGATTTGAGTTTCTTTCTTTTGCAGTATTACCTGGTGGCCTAATGCTTAGCCTGGAAAAGCCATTTGTGGTGGAGTTCTTATGAAATATATCATGCAAAATATGTCTGAGGTGGGTGTTAATTGGAAACAACAGGAAAGTTTATTTTGCCTGTCAGCGTGATGAGCAGGAGACAGTAGTTGAGGATAGTTTGCTTTAGAAAAAGAAACAAAACCACTAAGTGAAGTGTATTTGATCTGTTCAGATTAGTTCAGGTGAAGGTATTATTGGGATTTGTGCAACACAAACTGTAAAATTTATCTTTCATTTTATTTTTAATCTTACTGTCATGTACAATTTTTAGCCAGAGTTCTGGTGCAATGACAAATAGGCAGTGACTTGGAAAAGCATTTTAGTTTGCTGAAATAATTATTATTGTCTTCTAAATATATGGAAAGTTCTTGAAGCAATGCATCTTAGGTTTACAAGGAACAGCACGACTGTAAGAAGTTAAAATCCCGTTGTCGTACTCCAGAGCCGGTTAAGGAAACTTAGGAAACTGTCACCTCTGGCCTGGACAGGCGCACACTCTCCTGGGTGGAAAACTGGTTGGCTGGCTGGGCCCAGAGAGTGGTGGGAAATGCTGTTAAGTCCAACTGGAGGCCAGTTACAAGTGGGGTTCCCCAGGGCTCAGTGCTGGGTCCAGCCCTGTTCAATGTCTTTATCAATGACCTGGATGAATGCATCGAGTGCACCCTTAGCAAGTTTGCGGATGACACTAAGCTGGGTGGAAGTGTCGATCTGCTGGAGGGTCGGGAGGCTCTGCAAAGGGATCTGGACAGGCTGGACCGCTGGGCAGAGTCCAATGGCATGAGGTTTAACAAGGCCAAATGCCGGGTCCTGCACTTGGGGCACAACAACCCTATGCAGTGCTACAGACTAGGAGAAGTCTGTCTAGAAAGCTGCCTGGAGGAGAGGGACCTGCGGGTGTTGGTTGACAGCGACTGAACATGAGCCAGCAGTGGCCCAGGTGGCCAAGAAGGCCAATGGCATCTTGGCTTGTATCAGAAACGGTGTGACCAGCAGGTCCAGGGAGGTTATTCTCCCTCTGGACTCAGCACTGGTGAGACTGCTCCTCGAATCCTGTGTTCAGTTCTGGGCCCCTCACCACAAGAAGGATGTTGAGGCTCTGAAGCGAGTCCAGAGAAGAGCAACAAAGCTGGGGAAGGGAATGGAGAACAGGCCTTATGGGGAATGGCTGAGAGAGCTGGGGTTGTTTAGCCTGGAGAAGAGGAGGCTGAGGGGAGACCTCATTGCTCTCTACAACTACCTGAAAGGAGGTTGTAGAGAGGAGGGAGCTGGCCTCTTCTCTCAAGTGACAGGGGACAGGACAAGAGGAAATGGCCTCAAGCTCCACCAGGGGAGGTTTAGGCTGGACATTAGGAAAAAATATTTCACAGAAAGGGTCATTGGGCACTGGAACAGGCTGCCCAGGGAGGTGGTTGAGTCACCTTCCCTGGAGGTGTTTAAGGCATGGGTGGATGAGGTGCTAAGGGGCATGGTTTAGTGTTTGATAGGAATGGTTGGACTCGATGATCTGGTGGGTCTTTTCCAACCTAGTTATTCTATGATTTTAAGTCTTTAGCAGTCTTGTGGAGTGTCATTGTACGTATGATAGCGTGTAGGGCGTCCTACAGCTTCATCTTTTACTTATGTGTAATAGGTTGGAAATTTAAACCTGAACTGAAATGAAGTGACAGTTCTGTGATTCTAGCAGTTGTCTGGTTGTTAATGATTATTCTGACCTCTCTGGTTTAGGATAATCTGTTTAAAGATAATAGAATGTACTTAGTATTCTATCGTGTTCCATCCAAGATTAAATACCTAATAGAATATTTTGTGGCATGGTATTTAAGGACAGTAATAGGCCTTTGTGGAACAAACTGTTCAGACAAATAAATTATGGTCTTCCTAATAAAAGCGATGATATTTGTGAAGCTTTTTTGCATGTAACTTTTCAAAGTATTACTTAGGTTGCTGGTTGCTTTGTATGTGTGACACTTATTAAGAAATTAAAAATTATTTTAGTTCTCTTCAGTAGTCTTCAGCCAGTAAATCCTAATAAACTCTCAGAAATAAAATCCATCTCCAGTGTTACACTGGATTATATTGCATCTCAAGTTAACTCTTGAATCTGCAGTTGAAGACCGGCTTTGTATTCTGTTGTTTTGTTGCCTGGGAATCTGCAAGAGGGAGGCAAGTCTGTAACTGAACTGTAACTGTTTGCTGGTGTGCAGTTTTTGCTCTTGTTGGGCCTTCTGATAAACATAGGAGCTTCACTGAGAAAAGCCTTTTGACTATTGAAACATCAGTCTTTTGTCAGTTCATTTCTTAGAAGCATAAGTTGAAATGTAAGGCATAAAGAATCTTTGCCAGAGCTTTTAATTTATACTCCAGTGATTTGGGTAAGAGCCAACACATTATTGACGATATAAATGATAAATGTGGTTTTGTTGAAGTTCTGTTTGTCTTTGCTTCATGAACTTTAGCAGCTGCTTACATGGAGAGGTGCTTCTGAGCTGGGATTCTGCTTCAATGTAATGAAACACTTGTAGAAATCAATCTGTGGATTGGAATTTAGCATTACATGTGCTCAATGTGAGTGAATAGGAGGCAGAGTTGTTTAAATGGTGGAGTGCATGTTGGTTGTGCATTTGTATGTGCACTATAATGTCATGTTGCTGTTTTTCTAAAACTACAGTTACTGTTGAATCACAATTTCCAAGGAGTGAGTGTGAACCTGCTGCCTGAGGATAGATGGAGGACATTGCTGATCTTTCCTTATGTGAATTTTTGAAGGTGATGTCAGATAAATGGTATGTTTTGAAACATATTGTTCAGTATTGCTGAATTAAAAGTCAGTTCTCAGCTGCCTGTAAAGGAAACGTTACATTCCAGCCTAGCAAAAAGAGCTGAAGTACCAGCTCATCTCAAATTGCATATTTTCTACAGAAGGGGAGCTTTGAGTGCTCAGTACTTTTCAGGTCAAGACACAGAACAGAATAAAGACAGATAATGGAAGTTCCATTTCCAGTTGAATCCAGGTGAGTGGTGTAGGTCGGTGTGGCTGGGCACACTGCTGAGAGCTTTAGCTTGTAGTTGGAGGGCTGGAGTAATTAGGAAAGTGTATTACGATTTGACCTGAGGTGTAAGTGTAAATCTTCACAATAGCTGTAAAATGCATGCAGTTTCCTCTCTGAAATTTACTTGACTTCAGTATTTCCTTTGGCAGCTGTAATTCCACGAGGAATGCTTTTTGTTTAAAAAGAAAAGACTGTCTTTCAGAACCCTCAATTCTAAATTTACCTGTTAGTTTGGATTTTCTAAATTTCCTATTTGTTTGTGTATGCCTTGATTTATTACTTAGTATTTTTAATATTGGATCAGCTTTGACAGATTGCACCATTTAATTTAAATATAATGCATAGCAATGAACAGACCTCTTGAGTGTTTGGAGAACTATTAGGAAGATACAGTAATGAATATAGAGGAAACAATTTCTGGTGTCTGTTTAGACCAGCTATAGTTTCGGGTGCTTTGGTGCTCACATTGGTGTCTGGAGAATTGCAGGGGAGCAAACAACACAGTCTGCATGAAAGCATTACGTTTCTAACTAGCTTAACTGTGATATAGAACAGTCTGTTCTTCTAGCACCTGGGTTATGCAGAGATAAAGACTGTAGCTTTCTAAATATGTAAGCAAGCTGTATGTCTGCCTCCCTAAATTCAGCTTTGCTAGAACAGGATTAATTCATTAAGTGTCTGTATCTGGTACCTCCAGTACCAAAATGAAGCTTCTTTCCTCACTCGCTCCCGCAACGCTGGGAACAGCTAGTGAAAAGAAAAAGAAAAATCAATGTAAACTCATAGGTCAAGTGAGCGTGTTTTGATTGAATTGGAGAAGAGGACATAGAGGAGCAGACGTGTTTGTAAAGTAAGTTGGAGTCTGGAACAGAGAACAGCAATGCAGTGCCTGGGTTAGAGAGCTGGTTATTTCAGCGGTGTGCTGCTTCTTGGGTCTCCTGGCCTAGTGCTGGGTAAAAGGAGTAGTGATTTGCTTTCACTAGGCAAGCTGGGGATATGAAGAGTAAACCCCTTTTCTAGCTATCTTTGTAAGAAGCTGGCCAAAGGACGTGTTTTATCCCTCCTCCAGTAACTGATAAGGCGAGCTGTGCACTAAAGCCGAACTGCATAGTAAAGGGGGTAAATCAAGTTCAATTTACTTTAGTTTGCCATGAGTTCAGAAACCAGAGCCAGTATGGAATCAACCAGAGCCAATACAGAAGGTTAATGAGTATTACAGAGCATTTGAAGAGACTACTGCTTGGAGGGTGTTTGCTTAGATTTGTATTGGTGGATTTCCAGTGGGGCTTTATCTTGAGAAGATGCCATCTTGAAAAGCAAAATTAAGAGTAACGGCAGCAGTTTGAGTTACCGATGCAGTGCAATTTGAGAAGGAGCCAGGAAATAAGGATCTCTAATTACAATGTAAAGGGAATTGCTGTGAAGCAATTTCAAGTGACTTGTTTTCTAGGTAGGCTTTTTCCAGAAAATGTGGACTTTGAGATATGCACTGTTTCCTTAGCAAGAGAATAGTGCAGACTTCAGTGGCAGCATGACTGTATGAGTGCTGAGGTGGCATCCATATGAGTGATAGGAACTTTGGGAACACGGGCCGCATGTGTCGCATGTGTCGGTGTCACCAGACTTTTCTGTCACTCAGCTGCTTGCCTGGCCTGCTTGTGGTGCTTAGGACCCTGCTGACTGTTGGGGTCATCTGCCCACAAGCTGTGGAGTGCTTCATCACTCATTTCCTTGTCCCCCACCCACTCTCTGAAATACATCGGCTCTGGGTCAATTTGAGATGTTAGTTTATTACTTAAAGGAAATTCGAGTACTCTGCTCTGACAAATAAGAAATGGAAGGGGAAGAGGATGGCTTTGTAAATCTACTTTTTAAACATGAGCTTGTTTTGTATCTCACAGAACCTGTTTGGATGCTTTTTACATATCCAGAGGTGAAAGGCATTCATGGTCTTAGCTGGTGATGTGAGAACTGTTTCCGCTATTTTGTGGACTGCATGTATACTTGTTTGGAGAGCAGATGATTCCCTCCTCGTCAGTGACTGCCACAGGAGTCTTAGGAGCACAGCTATGAGTGAAAAAAATCTTTCCCAAAGATAATGTGAAACCTGTTCTTGTTAAAAGGAGCTGACATACTTGACTGCTACTGGTCATTATATTATATAGTGCATGGTCGAATGTGTCTGGTGTCCAGTGAACTGCATCTGCTGTATTAACTTCAAGTTATCACTCCCCTTTCAGAAGGCTGTGTGCCTCAGAGTCACTTATCTCAATGCTCTTCACTTCCCTTCAAAAATCCACCTTGGTTTGAGTAAGTTTTTGTATATGCACGCAATCGTGAAGCATTGGTACCTTCTCTCTTTGTTCGCCCCTTTCTCTACAGCACATTTAAGCTTTGTAGCTTAAATATCTTTTCCTTATAGCAGTGTGTTTTACTTCTTGGGACCTTGACCGTCAGTTTGTTTGCTTACAGAATCACCCTGAGCATGCAATTCTGTCATTCTTTGATCTGTTTATTGTAGTACAGCCTTATTGTGATAGTTACTGGGTGACAAGGCACACACTTTCTTTTTTCCCTTGTTGTTAGTGGATTCTTCTAGGCAGTCACACCTCACAAAGTGCTTCCTACAGTTGCCATTTCATATGTTTCTTTAGATGACGTCTATGCATATTTTTAAACTGGCTGATGCAAAGTCATTTCTTCCTCCTCCACTCTACAACATATGTGTTGATAGGTTGGGTCAAGCTATCTATTTTATGAAATTTAGTGTTAACATTAATAGTGCGTCTGCTTAAGAAATCACATTTGTGCTGCATAAGATGATTGAAAAGATGGGAAGTTTGAACTGGCATAATATTGAATTAAGATGTACCAGATTCTCAGTGCGTGCCTGTAATAACAGAACAACAGGTGATAACTGGGAAGGGTTATGTTCCCAGATAGATCTGTGCAGGCAGTAGGGAGCATACAGGGAGCTGCTTTCATTATGAATTACCTTCTCCTGTCTGGGAATTAGCTGTACTGAATGAGGAGGAAGATTTTCAGCTGATGTATTGGATAATGTGATGGACAGCCAAGGAATGAGGGTGTCTACAGCTTCCTTGAAAAATAATATTGTACTTTTCAGTAGAGAGAGGAGTGACTGTTAGAAACTGCCTTTCTCCATGGCAGTGAATAGACTTGGAGGTGAGAATTTACTGTTAAAACATATATGGAAAGGAACAACTTTGATACTCCTTATTTTTCCTTCTCTCTGTCTTCCATCTTCATTGCAGCATTTTCCTTCACTTTGTAGTGGGTAATGGGCAGAAAGAGGAGGAAGAAAAGGAGAGAGAGAGAGGGAGGGAGAATGGGCTTAAATGTTGGTGGTAAAATGATAGCTCTTGGCTGTCTGCTAATACAGAAGAATACAGAGTTGTTAAATTTTCCGACAGAGCTGTTCCAGTGATGTTGAATGGAGGAGTTAGTGTGGTGATTCATTGTAGGTGTTGCTGGAAGTATTTTATTTGTGATTGTTTCTCTCAACTTGTGCCTGTAGAAGCCGTCCATTGCTTGCTTGTTTTCTGAAGTCTGCATTTGATATCTTTCTAACTGTGCTTGGAAGAGTGATATGAGAAATGGTTGCAGCCCTTGTGAGCACTAGCCTTTAATGTTGTGTGTTCTGTGGCTGTGATTTCAACTACTAATGTAGTATTAAAAATGGATACAATATAGAATCATAGAATGGCTTGGGTTGGAAGGAGCCTTAAAGTCTATCCAGCTCCACCCCCCCTGCCACTGGCAGGGTCACCTCTCACTGGGTGAGGTTGCTCAAAGCCCGATCCAGCCTGGCCTTGAACACCTCCAGGGGTGGGGCAGACAAGACTTCTCTGGACAACCTGTGCCAGTGCTTCACCACCCTTGCGGCAAAACATTTCTTCCTAATATCTCATCTAAATCTTTCTTCTTCCAGTTTTAAACCGTTCCCCCTTGTCCTATCCCTGCACTTCCTTATAAGGAGCCCCTTCCCAGCTTTCCTATAGGCCCTGAATACACGCTGATGCAGATTTAAACCTGATTTTTGTGAGTGCTGCAAGATAATGAGAAGTATGTGCTCTTTGCTTCTTCAGGAAAACCAGTGTCTGTGCTTTAACAAAGTAAAGAAAACCAAGCTTTTGGTTTCTGATGGGTAAACTTTGTACGCTGATGTGTGCAGAGAGGACTTTGCTTGTGCAAATTAGGCTTGTTATCCCATTATTGCTGTAGAGGAAGCCTGACTGAACTGTGCTGGTTCCTCATTCTCTGCTACTCAAGTCACTAGGTTTGAACTGATGTTTCCACTTGCTTTGCTGTGGACAGCTGTCTCCTTAGCTTTAGAATCGGGGCAGGAATTCGGGGAGGGTGTGTTGAGAATGTCAAAACAATTGTGTGCTGTAAAACAGGAGGAGGACTGGTCAAACCAGTCCTGTGAGTGCTGGGAGTGCTGTCACAGCAGAGGTGACAGAAAGCTTTGCACATGCCACCAGACGTGAATGGTCATTCAGGGTGAGCAGGCAGGCAGGTATGGGCTAGGCTCATCTCAAAACTCAATTAGAAAAGTTCCTGCTCTGGGTGTTTTAAATTGAGTTGATAGTGATTACATTCTTCTGTGACACAGGCAGCAGAAGGGGCACATACTGTGAGGGTGAGACAAACATCACATAGAGGAGACTGAGGAGCAAGATGTTCTTGCTATTCTGTTCTGATGATCGTCAGCCTGTGGAAGGAGAAGAGCAAATGATTGAAGGTGGAAGCTTAGCAAAACAGCACAAGAAGGTCAGCCTGTGCTCACCTGGCGCTTTGCTGTCACTCAGAACACTGTATGCTTGTCTGATGCACAAGGAACATATCGTTACGTGAAACAGTTGTTCTGCTTGAGTCAGGATTTGCCCTTTTTGATCACTTTTGACACCTTCTGAAGACATCCTAAGAGACCAGAAGCTATTTCGTTTACTTAATGCAGTATTTTCTCAGTGATGCTGTAACCTTAGTAAATAATTCACTGATTATGGAATAGTCACTTGTTTGGATGAGTAGGATAATAGATTATGGATATGAAACCTGGAAAGGCATAGAGCTGCTATCAAATATGTGTCTGGTGTCCAAATATTGTCTAGGATTTGCTGTATTTGTGTTTGGTGTGAAACAGTCAAATATTAGCCTTTTTCATTTCAACTAGCTACTGCTAGGCTGGAAGTCTTGATCATTTTAAGCTACTTTGACACAAAACCTTTTGCTTACAAAGCAAGAGCCTTTTCTTTAGTATTGTTACTGCAGTTTTCTGTCTCTGGCCCTATAAAGGAGGTATCTGCTATGCTCAGCTGCCTGAAGTAGGTGCCGTACACTTTGGGTCTTCTAGAGACATTTGAATACCAAGATGAACTTAGACAGTTGTTCCACATGATTTCTTTGGATATTTCTGACGTGAAAATAAATTGTGATCCTATGATAAATTGTTAAGTTTTATTTCTTCTTAAAAATTTGCAACTGGAGCATAAAAATGAGAATGGTCTGGTGGCAGTAGGGAAAACAAATCTGCATAGGTCATGAACAGATTCAAGTAGATTTGGGCAGATAGATCTAAAGCCAGTGTGATGGAATCGAAAAGACTAGGAACTTAACGTGGTATATTATGTTCTGGGTGCTGTGGAAAACGAGAGTATGTCTGCAGAAAACACTGAATCATCATTTACTTTTCATGCTTTAATGGAATTGTACAGTCACTATGCTAATTCCCCATGTGTTGATACAAAACCTGTTCTTTGTCTATGATTGGTATTAAGTGTAAGGTATTATGAATATGGAGTTGGTGGCATTTTGGTGCTCTGCAACTAATTTGGTTGCACAAATAATTGTATTTCTGCTTCCACATCGATTAATCTTTCTCTTTAATACTAATTCATAGTATTATTTACAGCAGGAAGTAAAGCAATGAGATGAAAACTTAGGGTCCTTCCCAATATAATGGTTTAACAGGACTGTATTTTTCACCTGTTGCTTTCATCTGAACAGGAATAGCATCCAGTTCTCTGGCTATACTGGACATTGTAGGTAGCTTTCCTTATTATTTGTTTTCTGGTTCCTACTGATTTTTACTGATTTAGGGGTTGTAGCATTGAAATTTTTGCTTTGAAACCAAAAAGAAAAACAAGGTTTTCTTGTTACTTAAAAATTTTTAATTGTCACTTGATGATTTGTGACTTGTCTAGTTGTCACATGCTCCCTTTTATACTCTCAGCCCTGCGCTGTTTTCCCTATGCGTTCATCTTGGTTAACTGGCAGCTGCAGCCCAGCCTTTGGGTTCAGATACTAGTGATGTGTTTTTCCTTTGGTATTTCCTCATAGAAAAAGCCAGGCTGAGGCTGCTGCATTTTTCCTTATCTGATTTTTATACCTAATAATGAAAGGTGATAATGGTAGCAATTAGCCACAGACCTAATGGGATTCATGTATTCCTCTGTTCTAACCATGTAAGCCTCAGTACCAAGTGTTGATTAATAAGGCAGAGCTGTGGAGGAGCAGAACCAAGCAGCACAAAGGATTTCCTTTCTAACTGAGTCCAAGTGCATGGCCTGGAGGTTGCAGCTGAGTGACTTGGACTGTGCAACTGTGCAAGAGAAAGCTAAACAAATGAGAATGCCAGTATGAAAAGAAGATTGGTATTGCAAGATGGCAAGGTTACTTCTTCATTTGAGATAATTGTTGGAATAGCAAGGTTGAATTCATGAATGAAAAAAATTGCTTTGTTTTTGAATAGTCTAATTTGTACAGGATCAGGGGGATAGGGTTGTATCTGAAAGTTGACAGCTGTAATGAATTTTCTTTAAGGGCTTCTTGTGCTTCCTAAAAATGCCAGCAGTCTTGCCAGGCATCTGACTATCTGGGATTCCTGAAAAAGAAGGTGCATTGTTGTACCCAGGCTCTTGCCCAAGTGTTGTGGCTGTTTGGATCTCAATATGGTGTCCTTCTAGAAGAACACTTTCTACAAAGCTTTTCAGCTCCTCAAATGTTTGCTCTGCAAGCTACTTTTTGAGAGAGCCAATCTGCCGCAGGCCATCTGTGCAACATCTTCCAGCAAGGGGTTTTGGCTGCTTGAAAGCAGATGGAGAAAGAGAACTGCACCCAAAAGGGAATCCTCCTCCATCCCCTTTCTCCCTTTAGGTTGCTTGGTGTAGATACAGTTTGCTGTATGTGTGGTGGGTGAGGATGTGACAAGTGAAGAAGTTGTGCGTTCTGAACTGGATGAGGCCATGTGTTGTAAAAGTGAGTGGGTCAAGGCATATTGCTGCTTTCAGACAGGGTACAGAAAATGAAAGCTCAAAGGCTCTAGATTATATTTCATTGTTCACTTGTGTCTGAGTTTTTCAGAGGTGATGACTTGGACATTTTGTGGATTTAAATAATAAAATTATTCTAGAAAGCTCTGTTTCTTTTCATTTATTGTCTTGGCATTTATGTCTCACTGCTTGCTGTTTGCTCTCCTTAATTTCTCCCTTTCTTTGAGAACAACTTGTACTGGAGCATTTATTTAAAAGTTGGACTGGAAAATCAAGTGTAACACTTAAGTATCTAAATATTTTTGCCCTTTGAATTTTACTTTCCAGTAGCCTTGTAATTTTGATTTTGAATGTAAACTGTTTTATAATGTGAATTCTCCTAGATTTCTGAAGGAAAGCGATGGAAGGACATGCACCAGAAACGCAAAGCATGCTGGAGCCAGTCAATCTGTCAGACAGTGTCTCTTCCAGGTCCTTAGATAACAAGGGATCTGATAAAACATCTGGAATGAAGGACTGTTCAAGCATCAGTTACACTGGAGGTGGTGCTGGTACCTTGGAAAGGGACTCAAGGCTGTTGCCCTCAGACCAGGATTCAACAGCTACTGACATAAGCAGCAGCGGGGCCCTGGCAGAAAGACAGGAGCAGCCGTGTGCAAGGGTGGACTGTTGTGTTAATACCTGCTCTGAGAGAAAGGTAGAAGGCTCCACAAACCCAGAACATACATCTGGTGAAGAGTTTCAACAACAAGATCCAAAACCTAATCAGACAGAACAGTCATTAATGGAAATATTAGAGGAGCTAAGGGAGGAGCCTGACTTTGTGAAAAAAACTAGTGATAAAATCTATTCAGAAAGCCCTTACGACACAGACTGCACAAAGAAGCTCATTTCCACAATACAGCAGACTTCCTCGCAGGAGGATTTGCTAAAGGAATTGGAGTCTGACCTCTTATCTACAGATTTTTCAAAGGAATGGAAATTCCCGAATGGTGTGCAGAAGGGTGAGCACGCCTTGGCTGTGTTTGAAAAATGCGTACATGATCGGTACCTGGAGCAAGAACAAACTATAAAAAAGTGAGTATTTGAGTGCGCTCATCACAATTGGAGGGGTGTCCTGAACCACTTTGCTTGCATGTTGCGTGCAACTGCATACAACATCTTGATACGAAAGAAGTAGTCTCTTGTGAGTTGCTGTAAGGACAGTTAATGAGCTTTTTTAATTTTGTTCTTTAAGTGAGGAATTATTTTTACTTGTGGTATGTGCTTATAAATAACAACGTGTGCTTAGATCTCTGAATTCTTGGGGGATTTGGCAGGAACTGAATAGCCAACTGTTCAGTTGAATCGCCTGCCAGTGTCTAGAATCACTTAAATACTGTAAAAGTAATGGTGATATAAAAATAGTCCAGGATTCATTCAG
This sequence comes from Phaenicophaeus curvirostris, assembly GCF_032191515.1. NCBI lineage: Eukaryota > Metazoa > Chordata > Aves > Cuculiformes > Cuculidae > Phaenicophaeus > Phaenicophaeus curvirostris. The sequence goes on along the minus strand of NC_091400.1, from coordinate 8,037,912 downwards.
TCCTTGTATGTCTCTGGAGAAAGGATCCTTTGTAATCACTAGCTCCCACTGTATGCATTTCGTTTATGGGTTTGAAATTGCTTATTTCCTTTTCAAGTAGTATTCAATCTCCTGTCAAAATCCAGCAAAATTGTTCATCAGTGGAGGACTATTCTTTGAGTTGGAAATGTCGCATATAAATGAAATATGACAAGACAGTAGTTTATAGGAGGGATTTTGAAATGCATGGCTTATAAACTTTGCTGTAATAAACTGGGTGTGATGGTTCTATATAGCCATGAAAAGCCAGTTCCTTGCTTGACTTCTTGATTCCCCACTTGGTGTCTTGTATTCTGTTACCACTGCAGAAAGACTTCTTGCTAACAAAATGTGGCCTTCACCTTCAAATTTATTCCTGCTTGCAGAGCTGGAAATGAATGTCCTGCTTTTCACACAAGACACTGTGATACTATGGTATGAGAGGACAACAAAGGGGAGGAATCCAGGCAGAGGGAGAAGAGATACGCTGAAGTAGAGCAGGGAATGTAGTCTCTTGCGCCTCACCAGTTCTGACAGAAATCGTAAATGTGAGGAAGGTCAGTTGATGGCAGGAAGGCTTGGGAGTGCATAGTTAGACATTCAGTAATTACAGAGGAGGAGGAATGGGAATCTGAAGTGATGGGTTTGTAGATGGTTGTAAGTCCAGGAGGTTATAAATGAACAAGTTATTTGGGTTTCCGGATGCTTACAGTGAACTCCAAGGCAGCTCAGTGTTTTCAGCCATGGACCAATTACTTTAAGACAAATGTTTATGTAAATATGTATTTGTGTTATGTACACAGAGAAAGTTTTTTCTATAAGCGAGTCTTAAATCTCTCTTTTTCTTGCCACCTGCTCTCCCAGCTGTACCCTTGGGGACTCAACTCAGGAGTCTGAAACTGCTGTGGAACATTTTATTTTTGGTCCAAAGGACATTCTGGATCAGGTTGATTTTTGTCCCCTTGTTTATGATCACCTGAGTTGCTTGTAATGTTGCCCTGGAAATAGCCCAGTTGTCTCCTGTCATCAAATCTAAGATGGTGGGCAGCAATCATATGAATTAAGAATTTATAATTCTGGAATATTCATTAACAGATTAAAAACCAGTTTTGAATTCCTTGTACTTTAGAAGCCTAGCTTGTATAGAGATTTTTTTCTTTTTTTTGCAAAGGCGTGGAGATAAAGATGAGAGTCAGTATGTCTGGATTATTTAAATATAGTGCATGCCTCCCACAAATTAGTGGCCGCTGTAGCTTTAAAGATTTAAATACATGTGAGATTCTGTTTATGCAGCAATTCCAACAATGGAAATTCTGAATTTTATATATCTTCTGCTGCATTGCTAGAAGGTCAAAATAAGTATGTGTCAGCTTCAACTCAGACTTCAAACAGCTGAGCTGCAAAGGAGCAAGCTATTGCTAAAAATATGAACTTCATAAGGAGTATGAGCATGGATGCTGTTATACTTGCATACCTGCTGAGGGCTTAGAAAATGATATCAGAGTTCTTTGTCCCACCAAGCTGTGAACTTCAAGGGCTACTCTGAGCAGTCCATTAACTGAATAAAGGGCCTGTGTTTTCAGGTGTTTGATGGAGCACTCTGACTGAAAGTTACTTGTCTTAAAAGTACCCTAAAATTGTTAACGTTTACAGTTCTGTAATTATATAGAGGTGCCAAATGTCTTGCTTCGTCATTGGCAGTAACACCCCCAGAATGCTGGAAACAAGCAGTTTGCTTAACAAGGAAGATGCTGCTTACTGGTTTGGATTTAAGTTTCACGTGCACAACATTCTACTTTGTTTTTGTAAGGCTTCTCTGGATTTCATTAATGTTTCTGGCTGTAACTCCCAATAGGATTGGCAGATCAAAGAGAAAAAACCCGTATACCTCAAAATTAAAAACAAACAACTCCTCCCCCCCCCCCAATACTGAAGTATCTTGCACTTAATTCTTTTTTCTTTACAGATTGATTAAAGAAAATAAAAAACATCAGGAGCTGATTTTGGACATTTGTTCAGAAAAGGACAACTTAAAAGATGAATTGAAAAAACGAACAGAAACAGAAAAGCAGCACCTCAACATTATTAAACAGGTACAGATTAACAAAACAGAAGTGCTGGTTAGTGTCTCACCTGTACACCATGTCACTATTTCCACTGTCTGACAAGGCATCCTGGGTAGCGTGAAGGAGAAGGAGGGGGTGCCCGTGCTTATTATCCTGAGCTTTTTAAGAGGATAAATCTCTTCCGTTCCAAGAAATATTATTTGTTGGCTAAAAGCACTAAATGTCCTTGGATAAACTGACTTTCTACGTTCAAATAACTTAAGTTTTCCATATCTGGAAGTCTCCCTTAAAGCCAAGAGAGTTCTCATTCCATGGATTACCCTGGTGGGTGGGATCTGTTGTACTCCAGGGCTTCCTGTCACAGCATATGTTGAAGGCCCATTAGACCTTTTTACAAAAAAATGACAAGTTCTATCCTATCCTATTCCTGATAGGATGATTTATTTCTTGTATGCATGTAGACATAAAGAAGATCTTACGTGAGTGTTTCACTGAGCCAAAATTCTTCTTCGTTTGTCATCTTTACCTTTTGTTATTATAACAACTACTGTGTCTGCTAATAGGAAGGGATGCACAGCTACAGTTGTGAATGTGGAATGTGTATGAAGAGTGGAGCATATTAACTGATTGTGGGCATTATTTTGTATTGTTGGTTACTATGTACAGGCATTTCCCCAGGGAGTTATTAGAACCATGGCAAGCCAAAGAGGGAGATAGAATGTGCAGGGGTGCGGACTGGTTTTAATGTGGAAAGAACAGGTATTGGTGAGATCAGGTTGTCTGTTACAACGTTGTCCACTAGTGTTGCTGCAGTTGGTCAGCCTGGCTTTATAACATGTTTAGAGCTTAGAAATCTGGCAAGAGATAGCATTTAAGTCTTTAATTTCAGTTTGTCAAACTACTGGTGATGCCACCCTAGTTGTGAGGTTTCTCTATTATGTCTTTGTGTTTGGTTAATTTCAAAGAATCTTTGAAAATCCATGATGTGACTGAAAATGGAATCGAAAAGTCTTAGTTTTAAGCTACGAATTGGAATTGCATATGCCTGAATAAATGGGTAGGAGCAGCTTACCCGTTCTCTCCTGTCTGAGTTTTGATGATAGCACAGTATGATCTCATGAAGCTGTATTATGCAGCAATTGCTTTATCCAGTTTTGACAAAAATTATTTGTGTGGGAGTTTCTTTTGCTTTCTGGTCAGGTAAGAAGGATCTGTGATACTACATGCTTGCAGATGATTTCGGGAAGTGCTGTTCTGGAGTGTCAGATTTTTGCAGTAGTTGAATAGCACCTGGGGTTGTAAGAAAGATAGATATCAGTGAAACATCTGATTTTTTTCATTTGTTTTTTTAATGTTACCATTCCTAAATTAGTGTTATAGATTTCCAGTCAATGAAAGCTTGTCCACACACACAGCTGCAAGCAAACTGTACGTGCATGCTTGTATGTGTAAAAGCTTTGTTTCATATTGAGAATTATTCTTCGCAAAGCTGAATAGAGTATAATCAATTCGTGGTGAGGTAACAGAAGCGTTTTAGGTCCTTCTTGCTTTTTATGTAGCAGTTTGGCAGTGCACAGAAGTGTAAGATACAAACTCTGAGATCTTGTGCTCTTTACACCTCACTCAACCCCTCCAAATCAAACCAAACCAACCTAAACTAACCCTGGTGAATTGGCTTTCCACCGGAATGGGAGGATAGTCATTAGGGCACAACTTCGAGCAGCATCGCAGCTTATGCAGCCACGTCTTACTCTTGTGCTGGTCTTGCTGCTGCTGGACTGGCATGCTACACTGTGGGAAGTGTTCCAGTTGAACATGGGTAACTGTTCTTCAGCTGGATCTGGTCTCCGACTTGGTTCATTAGGTGGCTAAAAAAAATGCTAGCATGGTGACGAAGTGCCTCTTTATTTGCTGAGTTATTTTTCAGTGAATTAATTCCCAGATCAGATGCGTGAGTGATTTGCTGGCACAGAAGATAACAGCGCAGGGATGGCTACAAAAGGCTGTGAGGTGAAGCAGCGGCAGAGAGCAGCCAGCCCTGCTCTGGCATCTCAGCATTTACTGTCAATCTAATTAATTGTGTAGTGAATTACTGTGCCTTATGTTTTACTTGATTTGATGCATCTTCAGTCTTGCTGATGATAACTGACACCTTTGATGCTTGCACTGTAATGCAAAGCTCAATGTTCATGTGGGTAGTTGCAGCTTGACAAATGCAACACTCAAGCAAGTACCTGTTGAAGCATCTAATTTTGTGTGAAATGTTTGTGCCTGTACAAAACGCGGTTAAAGTCTTATTTTCCCTATAATTATATCATAACGTTGTCTTTTAGCTGGAAGCAAGAGTAGAAGAGCTTAATAAGGAGGTGAAAGCTAGTAAAGACAAACTTCTAACTCAAGATGCAGCAGCCAAAAATGCTATTCAACAGTTGCATAAAGAGATGGCCTTTCGAATGGAACAGGTAACTTGCAAAACCTTTAATTACTGAACATCTTACCAACAAAGCTGGTTCTTGTAGGAAGCATGCAGCATAGATTGTTAGACACTAGGTAATGGGAAAATGAGTATTTTTAATTATTGTAATTATCAGCATTGAGTTATATAGGTGTTTTTGATAACTGGAGTCAGTGCATTTTTAAATCTCTTAATGTTCTAGAGTGCCTGGTAATTCTTTATGTTTAGATACATGGAATTCAGCCCTCAGGGAAATCTCATTTTCCCTGCCTGTAAGCTGGTTGTGGTTCAAAAGGAGGTGAAAGCTGGCAGTGGCCTTTTTCAGACAGGCTATCACAGGATTAATGTTTTTCTCAGCTCCAGCAGAAACCTCTTACTTTGTCTTATGCATTACTGAGAACTGAGATGATTTCTTTCCTTTCTTATTATCGTACTCTGCCAAGTATTTTCTCTACTCTATGAATGCTGAAGGGTAGTGTCTGGTTCTTTTTTTTATTTGAAGCAAAATTTGTCAATGCTGGAGTTGGGGAAATCTGTGAAATAAGCCACTGGATAACGATTGTGTAGTTGGCACGTGGACAATGGGAGACAGGACTGGTACACGGGGTATTAGCAAAATAATCTTGTTGCCAAAACTTCCAAGTTACTTCTTTCCTTCTGAAACAACAAATTATGGTCCAAATTAGTAATGTTTTGAAAACTCATTGAGGTATTTAGCTATGAAGCTGCAGCTGCTTAAATGTATATTTACTGTTAGAAGTATGAGTAATTCTAGTGCTTAAATGGGATTTAATATTAGTCTGTGAAAAAGTGCAGTTTTTGAGTCCTCCTGTGTTACACTACTGTACTGCAATACTGAAAATATCCAATAATGTCTTGTAAATAAAACCTAATTATGAAATACAAGCTTGATTCAATTCTATTTTAATATTTTTCAAGGCAAACAAGAAATGTGAAGAAGCACGCCATGAAAAGGAAACAATGGTGATGAAATACGTCCGAGGGGAGAAAGAGTCGCTCGACCTCCGAAAGGAAAAGGAATTACTTGAGAGGAGACTGAGAGATGCAAACAAGGAAATCGAAAAACATACTAATAAAATCAAACAGCTTTCTCAGGAAAAAGGAAGATTGCACCAGCTCTATGAAACTAAGGTGCTCTAAGTGTTGCTGTATGACTTGAGTGACTTAAGCAACCTTATCCCTTGTTTGCTATAGTATTTGGTGAAAAACTTGTTTTCTGAAACAAAAAAAAATCACCTTAGTGTACACTGTCATGTGAACAGGAAGTGGGAGCGTGACTTCAGGTTTCCTAACCAAAACTTATCCTCATAACTCTGGAAGGTTACATGAGAGCCTTACAGGAACTGTACTGCCCTCATACGGTGCTGCTTGAAACCGTTTTTGTAACGTGAACCTATTACTTCAGAAACAGACTTTGGAAATGTGGGTTAATGCAGTGGTTTGTGGGTTGCGGCATAGAAGGTTACGCCAGCAATGTGCTTCTGTTGACATCCGGTCATGGTGCTGACTGACAGGTCAGTGATTAGACTCGCATGCACTTTGCTGTCAGCATTTAGTCTGTGCCTGGGTAGTTGGTAACACCATTCCATTGGTGTTGTAGTTTGTGTCTGTAGCCTTGTATAATACAGGACTCTAGCGCTTTGAACCTGTTTCCTCATCCTTTTGTCTGAAAGACCCCAAAAAGAGGAGTGTGCAGCTTACCCAGGGGAACGGTTATTTTAGATCAGAACTCTAGACCGTGCTTTGCAAAATCCAGACAGTAAGAATAAAAAGACCCATAGCCTGCATTTGACATTTGAGCAGGATTCTTGCTGTGAAAGCACTGAATGGTTTAAATGTATAAAATAAAAATCTATGAAATCTTCCTAGGATGGTGAAGCCACTCGACTCAACAGAGAAATAGAAAAATTGAAAGAAGAAATCAATTCTCATGTTATCAAAGTGAAATGGGCTCAGAACAAATTGAAAACTGAAATGGATTCACACAAGGTTAGTGAAGTTGTACTGGAGCCATGACATGAACGCACAGTCAGGAATGTAGTTGCTGTACTGTTTACTTTTTATGTTGTACTAAAATCTGCTTCTAAAGTGAGTTTTGTTTAGTTTGAATATTTGCAGCAAAAGTAGGAACAGTGCTCTTAAAGATACTGATATGGAAATGGAAATGTTGAAGGGATGTGAGGAAAGGGTGTTGGAGGGGTCCATTCGATCTGGGGTCAGCTTTTAGTTTGTAGTGATTTTGGTTTGTTTTTTTAATGAATCAGCTGTCATCTCAGTTTAGTTTTCATGTGACAGTGTTAAATCTATCATCTGAAAAAGCGCGTGGCACTAAACCAAGAGGTCCTTTTGTTGTGCTTTCAATGTTGGAACAAAATTGCATAAAGCATTAGTTGAATGGAAGAAAGAGGAAAAATAATTCTGGACAATTTTTTTGTTGTTAATTCTTTCCAGACTGATATAGGAAACTCTTATGAGAAATTATTTTCCAGATTAAGTTGATAAATAGATTTAACCCATTATTTATTACTGGTTTTGTAGGAAACGAAAGAACGCCTCAAAGATGCAACGACAAAATTAAGTGAGGCAAAGGAAGAAGCAGACCAGATAAGGCAAAACTGTCAAGAAATGATAAAAACCTATCAAGTAGGTACATGTTTTCAGCAAGTGAAATTAGTGTTTAGCATCAGAGTCCTTAAGCTGAAGGAGGGAAGAATTATCATGTGTGAGCTACGAAGCTGGGAGGACTATTCACCAATCTCTTTACTTGGAAAATTTTTAAATACAAGGGGAAATCTTTATCTCAATTGGCGTGCTGTGTGTGATCTGTCTTGGCATGTTCAGAATTCTTAGGTCTGCACCCACAGAAAAGAGTCTCGATGGTGTGAAAAGCTGTCTGTGTACTTAAAAAACTGGGAAGGGGAACGTAAAGCTCTAAAACCATGCTTACATGTCTTCAACCCTTGTAGGAGTCAGAAGAAACTAAATCAAATGAATTGGATGCAAAACTCCGAGTAACTAAAGGAGAACTAGAGAAACAAATTCAAGGGAAGTCTGATCACCTGGAGGTAAATATGTGGTGTGTGGAGACAACACAGCTGGCAACTTAGCAGTTAAGAATGCCATGAGTTTTTTCATTTTGAGACTTAATTTAAGCTTACAATTTTTGCCAAATATTTTTCTTTTTGCAGCCCAGCTTTTTGGAGGTTGTTTTCAGTTGCTATCTTGGATGCACTTTTAAAAATCAGAGTTATTGGAAAAGGATGATAGAATGAGGATGGGCACTTAGGATAAGTCAGGGTGATCAGGACTTAAAGGGCGCTTGTAAGAAAGATGGGGGGGAAAAACTTTTTAGCAGGTCTGTAGCCATAGGACGGGGGGTAATGGTTTTAAACTAAAAGGAATTTAGGCTAGATATTAGGGAGAAATTTTTCATGCTGAGGGTGGTGAAATGCGGGAACAGGTTGCCCAGAGAGGTGGTGGATGTCCCATCACTGGAAACATTTAAGGTCAGATTGGATGAGGCTCTGAGCAACCTGATTGAATTGAAGATCCTGCTCACTGCATGGGAGTTGGACTAGATGACCTCTAAAGATCCTTTCCAACCCAAACCATTCTACGATTCCGCGAAATAACTGCCTTTTTGTTTAATAACATGAATGTTACCATAGTTTAGAGCGCAAATTCAAATGATAGGCAGGCCTCTCTCTGACCGGTATTTTGCCAAGCTATGTGGCAAGGAGGGATGGGGAACAGCCTCTGTTATGTGAAGAGATTTGCTAGCCCCAAAGCTAGGTTCTCAAATGATTTAATACTAGCTCACAGCTCTTGCATGCATTTGCTGCCTTCAGTTTACCCTGAACTTTTCCCCGGGGCCTCTGTGGCTTAGATTTGTACACCTAAAACCAGAGTGTGTAATCTGACTTCTGTTCTCATTTCTTCTGAGAATGAAGGAGCTTTTAGGCTTGGCTTTGCTTTCTGGATAAGTAAAGTGAACCTTTAAGGTACCTGTGCTGTATTGGCCTAGATTTTTTTGACATCCCAGTAGAAGCCAGTATCCATTCAAATTTCTCAAGGAGCTTCTCACTCTTTAAAAAGGTGCATCATGCAAAAATAAAGGAACTGGAAGACTTGAAGAGGACATTTAAAGAAGGCATGGATGAGCTTCGAACCCTGAGAACAAAGGTAATGTTTGGGAAAGATGATGTCTTTAGATCCTGGTCCATTAGACTGATAATTTTGAGTATTTGGACAAATCTAATGTGAATAACTGTTGTTTAATTCGATTTTTTTTTGCATTTTTTCTGTTTATTTTTCTGACTGCTCTTGATCTGAATCATTTGGGTTACTGAAAAATAACATCAATCTACAACTTACAATCTAGACGTTCAGTCAGAATAATTGAGCTCCGATGTTAGGGAGAATAAACAGTTTCTTATTTTTTTCTGTTTAGGTGAAGTGTCTTGAGGATGAGCGTTTGAGAACAGAAGATGAGTTATCCAAGTACAAAGAAATCATTAATAGACAGAAAACTGAAATTCAGAATTTGCTGGACCGAGTCAAAACTGTAGATCATCTGCAGGATCAACATCAGAGGTACAGCTGTGTGCTTGGAGGAATAATTTAAAAGATGGGTAGGGGTGTGAAGATTTTATTTTTATATTGACATTATTGATGCTTTAAAGTCTGTTGTAATTTGAAGTTCTAATTTAAGTGTTTTTCTAATCTAAATCAATAGTGCCAGTACTGGGGACAAGTTTGGTAGCCTTATATAAGTGGAAGGATTTGAGACTGCTAAGTCTAGTCCTTACTTCATCCATTATTAGAATAAGAAGCATTTGTGTTCTGGCACGCTCTGTGGGAAGTTGTCTTCTAGGTGTCTGCCCTGTGCTCCTTTGATTGAAAGATTGGAGACAAGCAGCTGAACTGGAAAGACATATTGCTTCAAAATTGTGATGGATGAATGAGGTTTAACAAAACCTATTTTGTGTATTTGACAGGTGCTATATTTGGGTAGTAGGGAGCACTTGTGTTTCTAATAGACAGGAATTCATTCTGATGGGTCAAAGTTGGATTGTTTAAGAATGTAAGGGAGTAATCCCAGAAGAGTAGGATTCATAGGCACTTGAGGAGTGTCTGAGCGTAGTCATGTTTCGGTATGGTGCAGGTGGACTAGAATATACAAACACTATCTACTTCACTGCTTCTAATGATGTTGCGTAAACAAACAGAGACAAATATTGCATAAGCATAACCACACATCTCCCTCCTACACTTTTAAACAGTTCTTATTTGTCATTGAAAGACATTTCAGTGATTCTAAACTCTGAGGAAGGCATGTAGAATGAAGCCTTTTATATTTGCTGTGTGTTGGTCAGCTGTTTTGGCACTGTCGTTAGCCTTCCTAGGGAAACTGCAGTCTGTCAGAGACAACTGAAGCTTCTACTTGGATCTAATAGTTATTTTCCACTTGGGGTCTTGCCAGATGAATTAGAAAGACTGTGATCACAGTGTGAAACTACAAATGTATTTTTTCCAGTTATCTTTCCTCTCAGTAATTGAGACATGCTTAAATGTGTCTCATTCCTATTCAATTTGGATCTTTTTTTTTGAAGTATCCTTCCTGTGCAATACTTATCCCTACATCAAGTTTCATATTGTCTTTCACTTCTTTGACTTTAATGTGTTTCCAGGACTCCTTAAAATGTTTGATAAAGTTGCGGAGTCTCAGCCGCAGATATAAAACTTGGACCAGTAAATTCCTGTCATCATCTGTCAAAGAGAAATCCTGGAATCTTGACCTCTTTTTTCCTTTTGTTATGTCGAGTAAACAAACTGGCTGCCTTTCATTTTCTTGGAAGTAAAAGGAAGGAACTTCATCTTAATTCATACAGTATCTTGCATGTTTTCTTGATGAGAAAAACACAAGAGACAGCAGGTTTCTTTCAGCCTAGGGAAGAGAAGATGAAGGGAGAGGTCCTTAAATGTGTCAAAGGCTATTTTAAAGGGAATGTTCAGATATCCCTGTTCACTGGAGGAAGCATAAGAAAGTTTTGTGGGAAAGATGGTTTTAGGATGAATGCTGAGAAGCACTTTTTGGTTGAGCTGAATACCGATTACCTCCAGTGCTGCCTGCTCTCCTTTGTTGGAGACCTTTAAGGAGACATCAGACACCTCTTTTAGGATGGTCTAAACATTTAACCCTAACTGTTAATTAGAGATTTCTCTTGTAATAATGAAATAAAATACTTGGAAATGTAAAAGGTAAGTGTAGCCTTGTGACATCAGATTTTAAATGGGAGCTAGAGGTGAGATATTTTGAAGCATAAATGGCTGAAAAAAATCCACGGTAGTGTTGTTCTGTCTTAAGTCTTTTGAAAGGTGGAATTAGCCTAAAAAAGGCTGCAGAGGAAGGCTACAGTGTGCTTGTTATCCTTTGGTGGTCCAACACTAGCTAACTTCTGTTGTCCTTAACCACATGAGCTCCTTGTTTCAGTAGCTGGAAGCATGTAATTTATAGTAATGGAGTTGTAGTGGAATTCAGTTACTGAGTTTTACAAAATTATAGTTCATTTGCAGAATGAATGGTGGGTCTCTTCCAGCCTGGTTATTCTATGATTCTATGATTAATGATTAGGATTGCCCGAGCCTCACCCCTGCTTGAAAAAACATGTTGATATGGGGTTCTTGGTTTGAAGTGATTTGAGCTTCCTGGTAATCGCTGTCTGAGAGGGAATTAAATGAGATGTGTGCCCTTGGTTTTCTCCCTGTGAGAAACAGGTGAGGGTTTTTCTGCTGATGTTGGAAGGTAAGATTTTAGAAAGGTGTAGAAAATCCCACAATTGAAGAACTAATGAAATAATATTTCAAGAGCCAATGGGGGGAGGGTATTTTTAGTCTGTAACTTTTTTAACAGCCGTTTAATTTTGGAATTAATTTCAGTCACTTTCTCTAAAGTGTTGAGCATAACTGAAGACACAACCTTTCTCACTCGAATGGTTTGCAAGTGATAGATCAAAAGTCTCCTAATGGGAGCGCTTCAGTAGGAACAAGAACTTGTTTTGTAGAGGATTAGGGAAGAGACAGTGGAGTAAGACAGGTCCTTTGGATCGGAGCTGTACCGCTTGGATAAAGATGTTTCAGAAGTTACTGTACTACTGTCCTGGAGAAGCTGAAAACTGAAGTATTTTCCCATCTCTGAAAGACAAGTCCTGTTGTAGGATGATGACCTTTGTTGGATTTGCAGATTTTCCTCTCGTCTATAGGATCTGGTTTTGAGGATTTCATTTATAGCCGATACAGAAGCTCATAAAGTTGAATACAGAGAGATGGTCTTCCTTGAAGAAGCTACTGGCTGCAGTTTCTTCTGTGGGATACGGATCTGACTTCAGCAATGCAATATGTCATGGCATGGGATCTGCAAGCTCCCTTCCCCTGCTGAGAGGGGCTTGAGGGTACTGGTGAATGAAATGCCGGACATGAGTGAACAATGTGTGCTCACAAAAGTCCAACCATATCCTGGGCTGCATCGAAGGAAGAGTGAACAGCAGGGTGAGGGAGGTGATTCTGCCACTCTACACCACTCTGGTGATACCTGACCTGCAGTCCTGTGTCCAGTTCTGGAGCCCTCGGCACAGGAAGGGCATGGATCTGTTGGAATGAGTCCATAGGAGGGCCACGAAAGTGATCAAAAGGATGGAACACCTCTCCTGTGAAGACAGGCTGAGAGAGTTGGGATTGTTCAGCCTAGAGAAGAGAAGGTTCCGGGGAGAACTAGAGCAACTTTCAGTACTTGAAGGGGTCTTATGAGAAGGGTGGGACCAACTTTTTAGCAAGGTGTGTAGTGACAGGACAAGGGTAACGGTTTTAGACTAAAAAGGGGTAGACTTAGACTGGATATAAGGAAGACATCTTTTATGCTGAGGGTGATGAAGTGCTGGCACCAATTGCCCAGAGAGGTGGTGGGTTTCCCATGCCTGGAAGTGTTCCAGGTCAGGTTGGATGGGGTTAAAGATGTCCCTGCTCATTGCAAGGGGGTTGAACTGGATGACCTGTAAAGGTCCCTTCCAAACAAAACTATTCTGTGATTTAAAAACCATCCAGTGGCTCATCATGTGTTCCTCTGCCTTATTTGGTCTTGACCTGAATGCTGCTTTTATTTCAATAAGGTTTCTTATCTTTAGGCTCAGCTTGTCTCTAATAAGATACAATTGTTTTGACAGAGATGAACAGGAAATCAGTACTTTAAAGGAAGAAGTTGATGGTTCCAACTCTCTGATTGCTGATCTCCAGAAGGACATTGAAGGTAGCCGGAAAAGAGAATCTGAGCTATTGATATTCACTGAAAAATTAACCAGTAAGAATGCACAGCTTCAGTCTGAAAACAATTCCTTACAGAGCCAGTTGGATAAGCTTTCTTACAGCGAAAGAGAGCTGCACAATCAGCTGGAATGTCTTCAGCAGGCTAAAGATGATCTGGTAAGTGCACTGCGCAGCTTGCTTTTGCACTAGTAAGGTGTCTGATACTGGTAATGATGTGGCACTTGAAATCCGCCTTGTGACTTACTGCAATTTCTCATTGAGTTTGCCAGTTTGATAGAATGATAGCAGTTGGATATGAACACCTGATGATTCTAAGCAGGAAGAAATCCTGAAGCACACTGCACTAAAATGATGGAGTGTTACTGTGTTTCTGAAAGTACAGTGTTTTTCTCTGTACGAATGTAACTGAAACAATCAAAAGGTTGTAATTTGTCTGTGAAATTCATTGCTGTGAACTGTTTGTTAGCTCCTGTTCGTACTATGAGATTAGTGCGATTTTTATAAGCAATGTATGATGCAAGGTAACATGACTGCACTGTACGACTCTGCGTGGCTCTGTACTGTATCACCTACATGTTTTGGAGATAGTTCAGCAGCGTTGTACTGCATATTTGTTTCCAGAGTTTAGCCTAAATTAATGTAAAATATGAATGATTCTGAGGTGAAAAGTAAATACAGATTGGGCTGTTGAGCATACAGTGTGGTTAGACTGGAATTTGTCTGTACATGAATGAATATACAACTATAATTTCAGGCCACCAAGTTGCAGAAGGAGGAGGATCAGCGAAAGCTAGAGGTTGAAATGCTGCAGGCTCAGCTAGCTTCAGAGCAGAAAGAGCTAACAATGCTGAAGACCCAGGTGGATGAACTGAAAGATGAACTGGCTACCCAGAAGCGCAAGCATGCAGCAAACCTGAAAGATCTCGCGAAACAACTTCAGCTAGGTTGAAATTATTTTTGGCTTTAACGAGTCACAGCATCTGGTGGAGACTTAGTGTCTGCACACTTGAGTGTAGCCCTTCAAGCTTTCCCTGTCCCTAAAGACAATGAGAGTGAGCATGTGTGTTAGATCTTGGGGAAACTGCAGTTACAACATCAGGCCTTGGTGTCAATTTGCAGTCCTAAATATAAGTTTTGAAATGGGCTTGGGCATAAAATGGAAGATTGCTTTCAAAAGAGCTTAGGTCTTGTTGTCATGGGTGTGACTACTGAAATGTCACTGTGGGTACGTACAGATCCTGGTCTGTGGAGGAGGTTATTCAAAAGTCACTAGAAGTTTCCTCGTTGCTGACTGTGTCAGGAATTGTCAGTAACAGTTCTTTCTTAGTCTATTAAACAGAACACTTCTTTTTTTAAAGATGGATAAGGAGAGACCAATGACTAATTCTGTCAACAAATAAAAAGTACCCAATAATGCATATGCTCTGAATGCAAATAGACTTGAATATAATCAAATCTGTTTGAAATGTATTTGAAAGCAGAGATCCTGTTGGCATTGTGCAAGACAAGTTCCGTGTCTCTTTGAACACCTGCGCACTTTCCCTCTTGATCCCGACTGAGGGGCGGTGCTTCTGGTGCAGGTCCTGCACTCAGCTCTCAGTAGTGGCATCACTATGAGGTCCTGGAACAGGGCTGTCATTCAGTAGTTATTTATATGGCAGTCCTTATCAAAACTCAAGCCATTTTTAAGTCTTACTGTTCCCAGTGAATCTTATGCATGGCATTACCCTCAGTTGGCAACTGCTGCAGAGTGTAAGGATCTTTGTGGGTGTTGCATCCAGGCACTTCATGATTGAGGCAGGGGGAGGAGGGTTTGTTTGCTTTTGGGTACTTCTCCCCCTAAGTTTTTTCATTGCTGCCTTTATCAGGCCTTGTTAAATTAGTGCAGGTCAGAGATGATCAGAATTTTCGTATGTCGTGTAACACCGTGGTTTTGGGGTTTTAATCTCCTTTGGTAACAATCATTTTATTATACTTTTAGCACGGAGAAAATTGGATCAGATGGAAAATGGCAATTATGACAAAGAAGGCAGCAGCATGGGGAGTCGTTCCAGTTCATCAGGTAATATAGCACATAGCAGGGCTGCCAAAACAATCCTTTGATCTTAATAAGGTTGCCATGGTGTACTGCCATGAGCCTTGCTCTTTCTGTAGTTTGTGCTTATGCAGTGTATGGGCAGCCTCCCATTACAGCTGACAAAATAGCCTTTATGCACCAAAATGCACTTGACTGAAAGCAGTTTTAGGTGCTTATTCTTATTACGAGATTAATGTTTATATATTTTGGTTCTTTTTAAATGCCTACTTTTTATATTCTTTCCTGTTATGTTTGGAGGAAGCTCAGAGGGCTCCAGTTTGTAGAGGACCCTCTTAAAGGCTGCCAGAGGCAAACCAAACTAAACCAGAAATGAGCAGGGGCTTCTGACATTGTTTAATTGCACTATTGACAATTGCAGCTGTGTAAATGAGAAATCAATTTGCCTGCTTAGAGGCATTGGTGTATTTTAGTAAAATTCAGCTGATTAGAAGGAAAGTGGTTATCTTAAGCACTGAAAACATCATCTGTTTTCTTCTTCAGCATCTTTGGGTTTTAAGCTCATTTAGTTCTGGCAGTGTCCTGTGATCTCACTGTATTAGAGATAGAAGAATAGAAAGAGAAGAAAACATTGGAAGTTCTTAAGTGAGTGTTTATGTTTATATGCAGGGCTTTTGTCAGTCTGTACACAGTTTTCATAGCATTGTAATTTTAGTGGACTCCAAACCAGATATGTTTAAAATAAGCTAAGTCTTGTACAAAGTAATGTTAGTGAATATGAAGGTACTTATGCAGGAATAAGCATTACCGCAGCAAGAACGCTTATGTGAAGGTAACTGAGCCCATGCTGGGGGTCTACACTGCTGTTCCAGGACGTGTCATTTAAATAGTGTAAGGATTATTTATCTAAAAACCCACTAACATAAATGGGAAAATAACATTTAAAAGAAAATATCCTTAGCTACCAATACGTAATGGTTGCATGCAACGTAGTAGTGAAGACTTTACCTGGTGTAAAAGCAAAAAGAGTCCTTACAAATAACGGTTGTATTGACAGGGTCCCTTAATGTGCGTAGCAGCAATGAGGATCGGTCACCTGAGAATACCGGATCTTCTGGAGCTGTGGACAGCTTCCCAGAGGTGGATAAGTCTGTCTTGGTTGAAAGAATACTCAGGCTACAGAAGGCACATGCTCGAAAAAATGAAAAGATGGAGTTTATGGAGGATCACATTAAGCAACTGGTGGAGGAAATCAGGAAAAAAACGAAGTATGTTCTGAGTTCTGTTCTTACAGGTTTTTACTGCTGAACTGGTGCACTAGACAAGTATTCTGGGTCTTATCCAGAATAAAATCAAGACAAGTAACTGTCTAAGTGAAAATATTTAAAACAATAAGAATATAGCAGTGACAATAGGTCTCAAAGGTAGGATTAGTCTTGATTTTCTTTTTCATTCTCTCCTTAGCAGTTACAGTAATTGCTGAGTTTTCACTGCTAAAATTTTTCAGGAGGAATAGAATGGTACAAGGGGGTTTCTGGTAGCAGAATGGTCCCCAGGTTGCTGATTGGAGGTGGACTGCTGTCACTGGCCAACAGAAGAGTCTATTCGACGTAGATGGAAATCTCATCTTGCAGGATAATGTCTGGAACTTGAGTTGGGAGAGGAAGAAATTGTGACATCCCTTCCTCCCTACAGTGTAGTTATCTAAGTACAGCCCTTGCTTAAAGAGCCTTTACATTTGTGCGTGTCTGATACCATTTCATAGAACATGATCACGTCTTGTGAAGTAAGAGACCGTAATTTTTATCTCCCCTGTAGAAAGCTTAAGATTCTCTATCTGGAGTCTTTCAGCAAAGAAAAGTAGAGGCATTTTCTAAGTACCTTTTCTGCTCCAGCAGCAATATTGCTTTCTCAAAATACTTCTAAATGTGCAAGCCTTGCACATTGTAGTAACTCAGTTTACCAGCATCTCCTTGTAGCGCTTGTGCTGTCCTAGGTTTTCCTCTGACCTAGATATTGCAGGCATTTACTTTTACTGCCTTTTCAGTAATACAGCACTACTTGAGAACAGAATCACTCCATGTCAGGAATCTGAAGTCAGTTCAATGTATGACTTGTCACTGCCTTGTAATGCTATGGTGTCTTTTAAATTTCTTCCCCCCCCCCAGAATTATTCAGAGTTACATTTTGCGGGAAGAAGCAGGAACGCTGTCGTCAGAGGCCTCGGACTTCAACAAAGTACACTTGAGTAGACGGGGTGGGATTATGGCATCTCTGTATACATCTCATCCTGCCGATAGCGGTCTGACGTTGGAACTCTCCTTAGAGATAAACAGGAAGCTGCAGGCCGTGTTAGAAGATACGTTACTGAAAAATATTACGTTGAAAGTGAGTAGTGGTGCCAGGTTTTCCACACGTTCTTGTGGTTTTGAGATACTGCCTCAGAGGTAAATGCTGTTGAAAGGAGGAGGCTTTTTAAAAGGCAATTCTTTGTGAATTGGTGATGCTGACAGCATTGGGCTAACCGAAAAGTTACGTAACACCAAACTTTTGCTTTGGGACCCTCATAGTGTGCTGCACTAACAGGTTGCTGCTTGAAATAAATAGTGGGCTGCCTGTGCATGCAGCAGGGCAGGGCCTGTCTGTGCTCTCCCCGAGTCTGTGAAGCTAGGGGCGCAGGCTCTACGTGCCTGGCTGGTGCCAGCAGCAGGGTTCCGTGTTGGGCTGCTGGGGCAGCCTGTACACTGCAAGGGAAAGAGAGCAGGCTGGAAAATGTTGTGCAGGCTGCCAGCCAGGCTGCAGTGTTCTGCAGAGGTTCGATGTCTCTTCCTGTGATTGTCCTTCCTCTTGAACGCTATACTTTGTAGACAGCCTGTAGAGTATTAGTAACTGCAAAAAAAGACTCTCTGAGAGCTTTGCATCTTTTATTGAAATGAGCTGCTTCTTCTCCAACTCTGTCTAATCATTTGCACTTGTTCTGGATACTTGGAAGTATCACTTTGCTGACATAAACAGTAATTTTAACTTATTAGTGCATTTTGTGCTGATTGACTCACTTTCCTTGTATAACTTAGCCCATCCCTTTTTTTGCCCCCAAAGGAAAACCTTCAAACTCTAGGAACAGAAATAGAACGGCTTATTAAACACAAGCATGAACTGGAACAGAGAATAAAGCAGACATAACTACAACTTCTATGGAATGACCAACACGAAGACGCAGGCAAGGCAGGTGCTACAGACCGCTGGATTTCTACGTTTTTCCTGAAGTCTGGTTGCCTGCCAGCGCAAGCATTTTGCGTTTCGCATACATAGCCCATAACCACGCAGGCTTTCCTGTGTGAGAGAGATACAGGTCATGGCATCAGCATGGTTCTGTCTACCCCATCCCAGCCTGAGGTGTTGCGGACTTCTCCTACACACTACATTTATCTCAAACTTTTATTTCAAATGACATACAGATGCTTCACAGTGCGTACTGTGTTTTGAGTGAGTTGCAGTGAGATTTCAATTTCTGCACTGTGTAATTAATCAGTCTGTTAATGATGGAGCTTATAAAAAATGAAACCAATTATGTCTTAGTTGCTGAACATATCCAGTATTACTGAGCTTTAAGGGCTTTCAGACATCAGTTGCTTTCTTGCAAATTATTTGCTCTTTAGGTTGATTACTCATTTTTGACATATGCATGGAAAAATGCTTTGTCACAACATTTTGGGTTTTAAGTCATGGCAGTGATATTGCATACTTTCTGCTTTAGATTAATATTCAACTGGTCAGTTTTTTTATTCAAACAAAGTGAAACAACAGTAAAACTAAGGGATTAAGGAGCTTTCTGATTCAGTTGTTGAATGTGTGTAACTGAAACAAATGTCAGTTGAATCCTTTGAATCCTTGATCTTAAGGCATAGGGATCTAAAGAGGTCTAAGATAATTGGTTAATAAAGTTCTCTGGCCTTCTGCATAACTAACAGCATCTTAAAAGTAGGAGTTTCAACTGCCCATTTTTATATATGTACAGGTAGACGTCATTATTGCATCTGTTTTCAGATGATCAGAAAATCTATTTTCAAAAGAAAATAGGAGCTATCTGTATTTTCTGCTTTCACTAGTTTAGCCACAGTTAAGGAATGGTAAGAAATGGGAATTGCATCTAAGTGGGATTTTTACTCTGTTGGTTGGACTGTGAAAGTGGCACAGAAATCTGTGTGACTCCTTATTTTTACTGTTGTAAAGAATTAAGTGGTCAAAATGGCATGAACAGAGAACTGTTACTTAGTCCTTCAGGGGCTGAGAGGGTGATGGAGGAAGAATTTCACGCTATCAAGATTCTGGTTTGTCACAACATTGTGTTAACATTTTAATTCCTGGAGAGGTAATTTTCAGGATCTGAAATATCTCTATTCCAGCAGTAAATGCATAGATTTCTGTATTTATTGCCTTTTGACCAAAATGAATTGACCAGATCACAGTGTAAATACCTACTTCGGGTTTTAATTAAATACTTGAACTCCTGTTGTCATGAATACAGATTCAATGTATATTGACAATAGCAATGCTTTAGTATTTTAATTAGAAAGGATACTTGACAGGAAGGGGGGAGAAATCTGTCTTAGCACAGGCACCATTTGCATCCTGCACAAAACAAGGGGCCTGAATCTGGCAGCATGGGGATGATTTATCAAAGCATCTAGGTGACTTAGGGGCGTATACTCCATTTTTGGGTGCCACTAAGTCACTTGAGCTTTGTAATGAACCAAATCGAGTTTGATTCAAGACAGTGAGACTTAACCCATCTTCAAAGTAAAGAGGATCTCTGAAAGCCCTTGCGGGATCAAGATCTGGTTTGTGGTCCAGAGAGCTTCAGGAGTCTTGGATGGCAGGTCCTTTCAGTGTCGAAGGACTAGGTGTTTCTTTAAAAGGGGAGGATATTTAAAAGCTATTTAAAAAGGGGAGGATATTCAGAAGATATTTAAAACCTGATCGAGCATTGTAGAAACTGTGAACATTTAATTTGGGTGGGATTTTATATATATTTTTCTAATTTCTGAAAGCAATGGCTGTCTTAAGTGTTAGAGTATTTGGACCAGTCCAGTCATGGCACTACTTCTGTTTCACTGTTGTTTAAGTGACGAGGAAAATACCTGGCTCTGCTGAAACAGATTTGTCACCAGCTTCCAGGCAGTGAACGGGCAGTTGTTCCTGACTGGACTGGACCTTCTGCAGAAAGAAAGTAGAACAATTTGCATGTCAAAACATAGCTTAGCTCTTGTATGTTTGTGTTTTCAAGCTTTAATGTACCAGATTTCTGGATATTTTCAAGCATTCAGCTGAATGACTCCAGTATTTTAGATACCATGTTAATATTGTAATCATTTACTGTACGTTCTCCAGGTGTACAATATGAATGAAGGAGAGGTGTGGTGCAGATGGAACAAGTGCAATGACATTGTGGAAATACTTATTTCTTTTTGGCATGGATGTTTCTCCTTTTAAGTTATTTGAGAAACCTAGTTTGCTGTCCTCCTGCCCTGATGGAAATGCTGCTTCCTCTCTGTAACACGAGTAACTCCTCAGACATTTTTCCTTGGTTATGGAGACACACAGAGCACCCAAAATATCATATTGTTTGTTGTGCATGATATTTTCATGGACCAAAATAATCTCCTGCAGGTGTTATGTTCAACTTACCTGTTGGAGATGGGTATTTCATTGTAGCTCGCACATTGAAAAATTATTTCCTATCTGGTAAGTGCAGGATGGGATGAATACTTGACAGAGGCAGCCAAAAACGTTCGAGATATGGATAAACTGATTTTGGAGGCAGCCTGGAGCAGTTAGCTGCCTAGCTGTCGCTGAAACTCAGTGTCCGTTAACACATGTAATTGCCACAGGCAGCTTTTGAGAATGCCAGGCTTGTTGCTGGTTGTGTCCTACAGGCTTAAGCATCTGTTTCTTAAATACTCAGGGTGCTCTTTGAATTCAAACATTGCACATCCAGATGTTAGAGTCCCTACTAGAAAGCTGCCTGTGCTTTTCCACCCTCTGTAAAACCCAGCACTGTGTTTCTCTAAAGCCAGACCCTCTGAACTGAAGGATATCATTTTATGCTATAGAAACCACAGGCTTTCTGCCTATTGTGTAATATTTTTAATTTTAGTTTCCAGAAAACAATGAGGATCAATTTGTTCCTCGAATATGCTCTCATCTTTGCTTGCTGCTGGCAACACCTGCAGTCTCTCCAGCCACTAAAACTGAGAATACTCTCTTGAAATATTTTTCATGACAATATTTGGTTCATAAGCAAAATAAAAAATTAAAAATCAGATTTCTGGTTTCCACTGAAAGGAATGTGAAGCTGAGTGCCTGCACGCTGCAGAGACCTGCATCGGGGAAGGTGTTAAAAGAGTACAAGGACTGTCTGAATGGGCCTGACCCTTCCCGATCTCAGTGAGAACAACTGTGATGGTAAATATCAGCAGTAGGTGGCACTAGAAATCAGATTTACCGTGTCTCCACAACGACCTGGAATCTGTCAAAGGGCAACGGCTGTGTTACAGAGGGAGCTGGGTGGTATTGAGAGGTTTTCCATTTTGGATGGGGGTTTCCTTACCATTTTCTTGTTCTGAGACTATGTTGAATCTTCCACTACGTGTGTGTCTGCTGTCTGAGTATACAGAGAATGTCTATTGATTAATTTTGTAGATACTTGTTTCTGTACAAAGTTTTTGAAGATCTCACTATACATTATGTATATATTGTTCTTTGAGATAATAAACATATAAATGCTGCTGCCTACTCCAGGCTGCACTCATAGCGTTCTGTGAGGGTGTCTGGTGGTGGGGGGAGGCTGCTCCACGCTGGGTGGGAGTCTCCCCTTTCCATAGTGGAGAAATAATGCCTGTAAACAAGTCCTCTGGGCTAACCTGAACCTCATGAGGTTCAGCAAGGGCAGGCACAAGGTCCTGCATCTGGCTTGGGGCAATCTGTGGTTTCAGTACGGGATGGGGTATGATGGGATTGAGAGCAGGCCTGCTTAGGACAGGAAGGTGCTGGTGCATGAGAAGCTTGATATGAACCTGCACGGTGTGCTCAGAGCCCACAAGGCCAACCGTGTCCTGGGCTGCCTCCAAACAAGCATGGCCCGCGGGCAAGGGAGGGCAGTCTCCCCTTCTGCTCTGCTCTGATGAGACCCCATCTGGAGTCATGTGTCCAGTTCTAGAATCCTCAGCATAAGGAGGATATGGAACTGTTGGAATGGGTCTAGAGGAGGCCACAGAGATGATCAACGGCTGGAGCACCTCAGGTAGGAGAGCAGGCTGAGAGAGTTGGGGTTGTTCAGCCTGGAGAAGAGAAGACTCCAAGAAGACTTTAGAGCAGTTTCCAGTGCTGAAAGGGGCTCCAGGAAAGCTGGGGAAGGGCTTTTTACAAGGGCATGGAGTGACAGGATGAGAAGGAATGTCTTTAGATTGGAAGGGGGAAGATATAGATTAGATATTATGAAGAAATTCTTCATGCTGAGGGTGGTGAGGCCCTGGCACAGGTTGCCCAGGTAAGTTGTAGCTGCCCCATCCCTGGAGGTGTTCAAGGCCAGGTTGGATGGGGCTTTGAGCAACCTGATCCAGTGGGAGGTGTCCCTGCCCATGGCAGGGGCTGGGACTGGATGATCTTTAAGGTCCCTTTGAGCCCAAGTATTCTATGTTTCTATTAAAAGCACCTTAACTGCCAGCAAACTGCTTCTGCCAGCATGGATGCTGGGAGGGCACCAGAAGGAAGCCCCATCTTGTTTCTCTGTGAGTGGGTATAACATAGATAATAGGATCTGCAGGTGGAGGTGTTGCTGCCACTCACAGCTGGGCTGGGCGATGCCTGCTGCCAGCCTCTATGTTTCCGTTGCGCTGCCTAGACAAGAGGTGGCAGCGTATGTTTGCCGCTCACCTCTGGTACTGCCTTAACACAGAAAATAGAGCTGCACAACTTCTGTACTGTACTCCACCTGGAAACTGGGGTGAGACTTTTCCATCAGAAGGATGGGTGAGTGTGAGTTTTTCTACCCTTGCAAACTGTTCCTGGGGAGACATAAGAAGGAGAAAAGGAAAAGCATGAAGGTGATAATTTATGGAGTTTATTCTGGTCTCTCCCAGAGTACCTGAAGTAAGAGAAGGTGTCCTACTTTATTGAAATTTAATGGCAAAGTACCCCTAGCTTCCCTGAATCAGGGTGAAGGATCAGAATCAGAATGGTTTGGGTTGGAAGGGACCTTAAAGCCCATCCAGTTCCAACCCCCTGCCGTGGGCAGGGACACCTCCCACTGGATCAGGTTGCTCAAAGCCCCATCCAACCTTGAACACCTGCAAGGATGGGGCAGCCACGACTGCTCTGGCCAACCTGTGCCAGGGCCTTACCACCCTCAGCATGAAGAGTTTCTTCTTAATGTCTAATCTAAATCTTCCCCCTTCCAATTTAAAGCCATTTCCCCTCATCCTATCACTCTATGCACTTGCAAACAAGTCCCTCCCCAACTTTCCTGTAGCCCCTTTCAGTACTGGAACCCCACTATAACATCTTAAAGCCTTCTCTTCTCCAGGCTGAACAACTACGTGATCCCCAAAATGTTTTCTGGTTGCTGTTACCTGTGTGACTCTGTGTTGGAATTGTTTTCCAGCTCACCATTTTCCTCCTAGCCTCTTCCACTGACAGTAGATACCACTCTCATTAACAGACGTGGCTAAAAACTAAGGTTTGTTTGTGGTCCCCCAGTGCCGAACGCTGCAGTCTGGGAACAACAGCCTGAGGATAAACTTCTTCACATACAAATCCTGTCTTTTGGAGTATTTGCAAGTAGCGAACAACTTCCCACCTTGGTTTTACAGGCAGGTCTGTGTTTCAGGCTAACACAACACAACTGGACACAGGACTCCAGGTGGGGTCTCACCAGAGCGGAATAGAAGGGGAGAATGCCCTTCCTCGCTCTGTGGGCCACGATTCTTCGCATGCAGCCCTCCTGGATGCCCAGGGAGGCTGTGGATGCTCCATCCCTGGAGGTGTTCAAGGACAGGTTCTATGATTCTATGAATTGTCTGTGCAGAGGAAGGGTTCTTGTGGCACAGGAGTGTTAAGTGCTCACTCCTGAAGCGAGCCAGTCAATACTGGAGCTGCTGGGGAATCAGTCTATAACCCAACGCTTGCAGTTTGCTTGCCTAGCTAGCTGCAAAAGAGGAATCTGGTGCTGCTATTTTCCTCTTCCCTCCCTGCTCTATTTTTAATTGAGAGGTATGGTTCAGTTTTTGTTGTTGCGGTTGTTTTCAGGCTATTTTACATTAAATCACAGTGGGTCTGTGCCAGATTTTGCAAGATTTTTACATGCATAAATGTAACTGTTGCAGTAGAAGAGTGCTGCTGAACAAGTTGTTCTCATCCGATGTGCATAAATACGCGGTTAGATGTGTTTGGTGATGTTTTGCTCCAGTGGATGCCCTATAGTCAGGAAATCCTCTGGCCTTCAGGTTTTACAGGGCTCTTTGCCACATGCAGCCACCTACTGATCTCAGCAGGACTGCTCTAATACCTAAAATGAAGCATCTTGCTGACTAAAACGCTGAATCCCTTCTGGTCTGGATGCTTCTGGGCTGCTGAGGAAGCTTCTATTTATAAAAGAAACCCATGTGTGAGGAGTGAGGAAAAGAAGCAAATGAAAGCGCGGAGAAGTCTGTGAGCTCTAACCAAAACGCTGGGGTCTGACACAAGGTAGGTGAGCACAGCCTGGCAGGCACAGCCCTTCCCATCAGTCCTGAAACGCTGTCCTGGGCCATCCAACCAGTGGATTTTCAGGAACTGGTGCTGCCTTTGAAGATGGAGAAGGCTTGAAGCAAGGTGTGAACGTTTGGTTGTGTTTTTCAAGCTGTGGTCTGAAAGCAGCTGGTTAAAAGTACTAGGAAAATTATTAGACCTGAAATTATTTTAGCTCCAGTTAGCGCCTGGCACAGGGGAGAGGAAGACGAGAGTCCCTTATATCAACACTGTGGGTAAAAGCAGGGTATGACCAAGTTACAGACTGAATAAACAAGCCTAGCACTGGTCAGCCTAAACCTGTTCTGTGAGACTGCAAATTGCCTGGAAACTTTGGCAAGTCAAAGAGGTTGAAAAACATCAAACCTGGGCTCAGAGCTGTGACTTGTTAACGCTGTGAGAGGCTTGTACTAATCAGGTGGTCTGACTTCACCTTAGTTATTAGATTATCAGAGAAATACCGATTAGATGGACTCTGAAAAGTGTTTTACCCTTGTGGAGAAAGGATCTTCAGCCCGAAAGTGAAGTGAGGGATCAGAATGATCTGTTATCAGCTTGTTATGGGTGTAACATCAGAAGTGACACAGGCTGCTGGCAGCCAGGCTCGTGATGGCCTTTCCCTGGACTCTTCCCCTTGCCATGTGTCCTATCTGGCCCTAAGGCTCAACCAGACAGGGGATATGGCTTGTGTAGGGGACAAGACTTGACCGCGGTGGGGAGGGAGATAAGACTGTCCCCAGGCTGAACTTACTGCCTGCAGCAGCCCCCCAGAAGTGGCTCTTCAGCTGTTCAAGCAGAGGATGCTGCTCAGCCTTCGAGGCAAAGCAAGGAGGATGCATTTTCCTTGGCAGTGCTGCGCTGTGACCTGCAGCACGGCGGAGGTGGTTGCTCAGCTCCCACGTCCTCTACGCTGTGGAGACAAAGCTCCTTAAGTGAGGCATGACGGCTGGCAGCAAAACCCCTGCATGGCTCCAGGTAAACCCTCCCTGGGCGTCCACAGCTCCTTGTTTCTCCTGGCTTTAATCAGGCATTTCCAGGCTCTAGAAAGATGCAGCTGGAGTTAAGCAGGCATTTTCCATCAGTAGTCACTGGTGGAGGAAACCTTGTGCTCCATAAACCCATCTGGTGAGGTGAGCAGCCATCAATCCGGGTATCAATGGTCCCAGGTGCTGCGCTCTGAAGCTCTCGTGGTCTTTCTTGATCCATGCTGCCCTGATCCCAAATTCATCAGGACAGCCTGCTGACAGGGAATAGCTACTATGCTGGCACTTCAAAATTGTAGGTGCAGCTTTAAACCAAGATCTGACAAAAAGCGTGTTGGATCAAGTTCCCTGCACTCTTAAGGCAGTTTGAAGCCCTTGGAAAGGAGATGTGATAGATTTGGCAGCAAGCCTGTAGCACGAGGCTGGCAGATTACATTTTTTTTTGTTACCTGAATTACGTCAAACCATTTCCCTCTCTCAGACTTTCCTTGCAATCTTCCAAGGCTGCTTGTTGACAGTGAAAGACCAGTCAACTGTTTCAAACTGATTTGACCTTGCTTGGGCTGCTGACATTGCCCGGACATGGCTGGAGGTGGTCACCTCGTAATGCCAAATCCACTGCAGCCTGTCCCTTCCTAAAGACAATGTCTGGGCAACCACACGCCACGCGGGTGAGCTCCCTCCCATCGTGATGAAGGTGATTGTGATTTAGCTCTCTTTGGCTTTGGTGATAGCTGAAACAATAGCAATGTCCCCAAGGGCCAGGGCACACAAGCCAGCAGTGTTTCTCTAGAGAGCAATAAATGAAGGCACTTATGTTTAATTAATTGTGTATCAGAGCAAACACTGGAAAAAACCCAACCCAACCAACCCAAAGCAGTGAGTTTGCCACTGGGGGAGGCTTCTGCCAAGAAAGCAGCCTTGGATTGGACAGCAAGGAAGCGAAGCCCTTCCAAAGGGTGACTCAGAGCAGGCTCACAAGCTCCTGCGCTGGCACCTCATCCCCATTGTGCTGGACTGGGACACGGGGGAGCAGTCACCGTCCTCTATCTGAGCACCTGAGAATCATAGAATAACCAGGTTGGAAGAGACCCACTGGATCATCGAGTCCAACCATTCCTATCAAACACTAAACCATGCCCCTTAGCACCTCGTCCACCCGTGCCTTAAACACCTCCAGGGAAGGAGAATCAACCACCTCCCTGGGCAGCCTCTGCCAGTGCCCAATGACCCTTTCTGTGAAGAATTTTTTCCTAATGTCCAGCCTAAACCTCCCCTGGTGGAGCTTGAGGCCATTCCCTCTTGTCCTGTCCCCTGTCACTTGGGAGAAGAGGCCAGCACCCTCCTCTCCACAACCTCCTTTCAGGTAGTTGTAGGGAGCAATGAGGTCTCCCCTCAGCCTCCTCTTCTCCAGGCTAAACAACCCCAGCTCTCTCAGCCGCTCCTCATAAGACCTGCTCTCCAGCCCCCTCACCAGCTTTGTTGCTCTTCTCTGGACTCGTTCCAGAGCCTCAACATCCTTGTTACCCATCTTTGTCACAGCTGCCAGGGATGTCAGCTGGGGTTATGATCCCTCATATATACATATATATTAAGGTGAGGAATTCTTCTGTTTTCCAACATGAGATGGTTCCTTTGATTTCTTGAGTCTTCTGATATGTGCATCACCACAGGGATGTTGAAGGACGTCCTGTTCCCCTACCAACCTGCTGGCTCCTCTGCTAGGGCAAACCTTGCAGTGGGGACGAAGTCAGCCGGAGCAGTCAAGGCAGGACTGAAAAGAAGCCAGTCTTGCCTGGAAAGAGACCTGACCTGGCTTCATTACCTGAGGCCATGAAGGCAACCAGAAACCCCTGCTTGCACTGTTAGGAAGGCAGAGCAAACTCTGCAACGAGTGTGTTGACTGTGGGACTTCCCTACCTACAATTTGTCTGTGAATTGAGGAATCATGCTTGTCTGTGACACATTGAGTCTAGGCATGAACTAAGACTTTATTTCTGAAAAAAAAAAAAAAATTGCCCTGGTTCAGTTAGGGTTTGTGCCTTTGATGGGTTTCAGATGAAGGCAAGCTTGGCCTGGGCACCATGAGTGATGGTTTTGGAAAACAAGCCTGTCAGGTGTGCAAAAACACTGAGAAGAAGGGGTGTGAGCACCTTGAGCCAGATGAACTGCCTATTCACTGTATCCAGGAAAGGCTTAAAATCAACATATGAGGGAGAGGAAGGGGCTGGGAACCATAGCATTGATGAAAAGCTAACAGAGGAGGGGAAAAAGAAGTATCACATTGCATCCAAAGAAGTGTGCCCTGTAGGTCAAGGGAGGGGATTCTGCCCCTCTACTTTGCTCTTGTGGGAACTCACGTGGAGTCCTGTGTTCAGTTCTGGAGTCCTGAGCACACTAAGGACATGGATAGACAGGACATAATAGAGTGAGTCCAGAGGAGGCCATGAAGATGATCTATGGGCTGGAGCACCTCTCATAAGAGGACAGGCTGAGAGAGTTTGTGTTGTTCAGCTTGGAGGAGAGAAGGCTGCAGGGAGTCCCCACAGCAGCCCTCCAGTACCAAAAGGGGCTCCAGGAAAGCTGGGCAGGGAGTGCAGAGATAGGATGAGGGGGAGTGATCTTAGGCAGAAAGAGATGAGATTTAGATGAGATATTAAGAAAAAAGGTTTTCCTGTGGGGGTGGTGAGACATGAGCACAGGTTGCCCAGAGAAGTCGTGGCTGCCCCATCTCTGGGGGTGTTCAAGGCCACATAGGATGGAGCTTGGAGAAATCTGATCCAGTGGGAGATGTCCCTGCCCATGGCAGGAGGGTTGGAACTGTATGGGCTTTGAGGTTCCTTCTAACCCAATCCATTCCATGATTCTATGATTTGTTTTAAAAAAGGCCATTCTGGCACAAAAGCAAACCCTGCTCGCTTTTGGAACACGGCAGCCTCTCCTCCACAGAATGAACTCAGGGTTCTGCAAGCCCAGATCTGGAGCAGAACTGACAGCATGATCTTAACTTATCCTTGTTCAACCTCAGGGTATCCAAAATGTGCACTTTTGAGTGTATTCATATATGAAAAATAAAAAGGGAAAAGTCTGTCTCACTTTGGCAACGTGGCACAGAAACGGCTCGTACAATTGTATTTACCTTGGAGGTTCCTTTTGGGAAGTGTCTGTCTGTGCTGGGCTGTGTGGTGGCTCCAAACTCCACCGATTTTTGCTTCCCTTCTTTCTTCTCTGCTGCTTGTGCCAGAGCCAGAGACCTCAGCCCCTGACAGACCTCCCTCAGCTTCATGGTTGCTCACTTTGCACTTCCACAGAGGAGCAGGACACGCTGGCAGTGCAGGAACCATCGCCTGAGTCAAACCTTGTGTTCCCAGTGCTGCTTTCTCACCGAGGAATCACTGGGCCAATACAATATTTTTCCTGTTTCATGACAAAAAGTCATGAGGACAGCAGATTCCTTGCATTTCTAGGTTGCTCTTAGGTTCATGGAGGCCAAAAGTTTGGTGAATTTGCTCTGTGTCGTGGGAAGTATGGCACACAGAATCATAGAATGATTTGGGTTAGAAGGGACCTTAAAGCCCATATTATGAGTCACCTTGAAAACAGAACTGCCAGGAGTAAGAAATGGGCTTTGCTAAACTGTTTTCCCTACAGTTTGTAGGGAAAACTACAGTCCTAAATCCATTCTGTTGGGAAGGTGCAGAGAAGGACAAACAAAAAGTGACAGTAGAGCTATGGATGCAATGATGAGGAACACTCAAGAGTACCGAGTTATCCTTCAGTTTCTTTGAAATTCCTTTGCACACCTCTGACAAAGATCTGAAGATGGTGAGGGGCAAGCGACCTCTGTTATGCTGGGTAACACTGCACCATCATTTCCTAATGCTCCTGTTTCCCTGTCCAGATCCCTCTGTTGGCCCCTGAGAAGGTTAGAGCAGAAGCACTTGGGTACCAAGAGTGTTGGGTTTTGCCTATGCAGAACCAGCACAAATTGTTCCTGATCCTTGCCTGGATCTGCTATCAAAAAGAAAACTTTAAAGATTTCTTGTAGTGTTCTTTAATCCAAGATAAGCACTGACGTATGGGAATTAAAGGGGAAGAGAAATTGCGTTAGCTGTTGCAAGTAAGCAAGGAAGGAATTGCAAAACAAGTTTTTTTGCAGGCTGTATTTGCAGAGGCGAGTGCAAGGTGCACAAAAGAAGAAACAGAGTGTGCGGCCGCCAGTGCACATCTGCAAAGATGCCCTACCTGTAGTGCCAAGAAAAGCAAACCTGCCGCCAAGAAAAACATTTTAAATGATGCGCTGACATAGTTGAGATGCTGCTCGTGGAACCCAAATTGCACGCAGAACAATGGAAAAGGAAAACACTGACAGCATTTGCTTGTGTAACAGGGATGCAGAGCTCACAGCTTGCAGGCAGAAGGACACAGAAGCAAAACCAGTGCAAGAGCAGAGGGACCTGATGGAGCAGATGTGGCTACAACTGCTTTCCCTCTCACTGCATAGTAACACACCTTCTGAGCAAGGAAGGGACTCGACCTTACCAAAGGCATCTAGCAGGCCTGTCCCTGAGGGCTGATACTGAAGTAAGTATGAAGACTCTGTGCTCAGGTTAGTAAATTTGTAGCTAATTAGTTTAAAATCCACCACACTCAAAAATCAGAACAGACCCACCTGGTGAGCAGAGCAAGCCAAGAAAGCTGCAGTTCAGCAACAGGACACTGCGTCTTGCTCAAACAAAAAGCTGGGTAAGGATGTGATTAGCATTTTTCAATAAAGGAATATGCTTTACCGAGGGCTTTGAGATGTCTGATTGAGAGAGGTCCTACCTGTAAGATAGGTTCTGCACTGCAGGTGAGAGGTGGGTGCAGGTTATATTCTCTAGACTTTTGCTCTGTGCCTTTCACAGGCTAGAAATTGTTGTGGAGCCACCACTACTTGTACTAGCCAGGCAGTCAGGTCATAGAACCAGATATGAGAAAACGCAAGTGTAGAACCACACAAAAATATAAATATCCTGGCTCAGACCCAACACCACATTTTGCTAAAAAGAAGTGAACAAAAATGTCTTGATTGAGGAGTAAAAGGCATTTTATTCACCCAAACCCCTTCATTAATGGGATGTGCTTCTGGAGTATCTACTGATGAGCAGCATTTATTATTCATGCTTCACAGCTTCATCTGTATTTTAGACTTTAATATGAGCAACACGATGCAACCCCTGATAAGCAGAGGAAGGGAACTGCATGCACAATACAGGATGTTCCCATCAAAATCTCAGTTCCTCTTAATGCAAAGAGGATCTAACAGTACTCAGTGTTGTTAGGGCTCAAATACAAATATCCTATTCAGCGAGCACCTCCTCAAATTGGGAAGGAGAGATTGTCTGGTGTTTTTAGACACAGCCCTCAGTTACCATGACCTTAGATATGTCTGGGTGACCTCTGGCCTCATCCTTGAGCTGGGAAAGTAGGGTGAAACTGCAGACTCACTTGAGTCCGCCTGTGGGGGACCCCAGGCTGGACCCACAGCTCTGACCTCGCCCCATGCACAAGCAGCAGCTCAACAGAGGGGAGGCTCTCAGCAAAGACCTTTCAGAGTGAGCCTGCAGGCAGGCTCAAACCCACAGACAAGTCGCTTCACACCCTACCCTTCTCCTCCCCCTCTAAAATGACTCTTTGCTTGCAGCTTTGGGACCTACGGGTCTGCAGGCGAGGAGGGAGAAGCAGCACCCAGAGTCATCAGGCTACAGAAAGTACCCAAGAACAAAAGATGAATTTTAATGTCCCAGCTTGGCCGTTAGCTTCAGGAAGTCGTCATCTTTTATGCAGAGGAGGAAGCAGATGGAAATCACGGAATTAATTTGATCTATAGAGATTGTGTTCTGGAAAAACACCCCATTGCTCAAGATCGCAACCGCAGGGAGAGGGTAAACCACACATGGCGTGCAAGTATAAGCACACTGGCTGCTGGTCGGCAGCATCAGCTGAACTGCACATTTCCTCAAGTAAAAAGCCCACGTCAACTTTGGAAGGGTCTGGGTGGGCTGGTGGCAGGCAGGGAGACATCCTTTTGCCGCAGTGGTACCCAGAGAGGATGGGTGAGATCAGAAATAACCAGGGGAAAGACAGAAAAGGAAGGTCTGGGAAGGCAGTTCTGCACCTCTCAAGGGATGGAGCCCCCACGTGGGAGTGAAGTGAAGAGGGAGATGCAAATTCCCTCTTTCCAAAGCCCCACAGACCACACGTGAGCCTGGCAGCTTGTGCTGTATTTAGCATCATGAGTAGTAACACAAGCCTTGCTTCTCGCTTCTTCCCCTTGCACAGCAAGAGCAAAACCACAAGGTGACAGCTACAGTGACAGCTATAACAACCCAACATCGAGCTGTAGCGTCTGGGTTTTGCGCAGAGGCTGGTGGAGGTTGCAGGAGGCCATGCTGTGTCCCCCTCTCTTTGCAATTGCTCTTAAAACATCGAGTTCAAGGATCATGTATTTTGAACTCTGTCCCCTGTGCTGCAGACACTGGCCCTGGCAGCTTTTTAAAGAGGATGTATCCAGGTCCTTTGGCTAAATTTCCTTGTGGATCGTTGCAGCCAGAAAGTCCACCTGGTCTTACAGCTCACATTTAGGATGTTTGCAAACACAGTGCAGCAGAGAGAGCTGCAATCTACACACCATGGCCAGTAGGCTCCTGATTCGAGGTTGCCATGAACTTGGCAGCTAAAACTGCTCTTATTATGCACTTACCCTTTCTGTAGGTGATATTGATGGCTTGGTAGAGGAAGGGCTCATTTGAACTTTCCCACCTCTACTCTTTTTGTTGCGTGACAAGCAAACACAGGACCTCTTTATGATGCCTTGGTGTCATCTCTGCACACTCTGCCCCAGCCATGGGACAGGGTTTGACTTTTGTTCTTAATGCAGAGGAACCCAGAAGCAGCAGCTTTTGGGAAATCTGAGCCAAGAGTCTGATCTAAAAGGAGCTGAGGATGTGTCCCACCATGGTTTCAATGATACTGAGAAGATGTGTCAGTGACCAAGTAGCAGCCTAGGTCAGGGAAGGAGGTTTTATTTCCCCTTGTAAAATGGGGAAAAGACCACAAAGCCTTGTAGATTGGGGTTGTATTGTATTCAACCCCCTTGAAGTTGGGGTTGAATGCAGAAACATTCCTCCTGACACTTTGTCTGGCACCATGGTTTCCCAGAGCTGTGCTGCATTTCTACATGGACTCTCAGCTTAGCTCCAAGGCCAAATACTCCGTTTCACATGTGATAGAGCCATAAACTTCACATGTGATAGAGCCACAAAATCTAAAACCAATGTATGTGGTTACCACCCTTGTGCTCTGAGTGAGTATAAATAGGCTATGTGTTAATTCACACGATTGCACTGATAGGCTTGTAATACATCTTGGGTCATGGCCTGTCAGGTAGTTGTAGCTGCTTTACTTTCCAGCTCTCCCTTTCCTTCTGCAAGGAGCTGCCATTCCCACAGCTGCCAGCCTTCCAGCAAGAAGGGGTGTTGCTGTGACTCTGAGACACGTTAGACAAAGGAAATGGGGAGAAAATTCCTCAGTTTCTCCACAAGGCTGGTTTCACTTGGCAAACTCACATTATTTGAAGTGCCACCTCTGTGCTGGCATGGGTAGAGGAGGGAGAAATGGTGCATCTTGCTGTCAGGTGGAAGAACATCCAGACCAGGGCTGAGGACATCCTTGCTCCTCTCACCCCAGGCTATGGTCATAGAATTCTAGAACACTTTAGGTTAGAAAGGACCTTAAAGATCATCCACTTCAGCATGCTGCACCCAGCTAATGTACAGTGGTGTGATGGGGACTCAGAGAAGGGCAGTACTGAGATGTTGAAGTGTCTTCTTGCATTTGGTACAGCTCAGAGTGTGGCGCACGAGGTCAGCAAGCACAGGCCACCTCTGAAACTGCTCTAGCACGAGTACCTGACTCTCTCAAAGCAGAAGCAGTTTGTAAAATGCAGCCACTACTTGAAGTGAACCCACAGGCACTTTCAGACAGTTATCATGGTCTTGAAGTAGTTGAACATTTACTGGAATAAGTGCATGGTAAAAGCCTTGCCACCCCCATCTCCCTGAGCACCACTCTTGGATCCCATGATTTCTTCCTTTTTTAAAATGATTCAACAGTAGACTCTCAGATCGTCTCCGTCTGGTTAAAAATAGTTTCTTGCCTCATATGGCTCTAGCGTGGTCCTGTCAACTGTAAAATGTTCCACCTTCCAAAAAAGTAGAGTGAAAAATGAAAGTGAGCTTTCACACATCATTACTCTCTGCAGCGAGACCTCCCGAGCTCATTCCAAACCCATCAAAGGAGGAGAGGCGAGATTGGAGGGCGGGCAAACAAGATGCTCGCGTTACTGCCTGGTGCCCCGCGGGTCCTTGTGAAGCTTTGTCCCCATAAGCAACCAGGCTGATGGTTCACTCCTTTCCCAAACCAAAACCCTAGCTTATTTTCAGGAAACATTTATTTGTTGGATTTCTGGAACGTAAGACAAGCTTAGTCATTGCAGCTGGATATCCCCTGATGGCAGTTATGGGAACCAGTACAGCCCAGCTCGCTGAGCCACGTTCCACAGCCAACCCCTAACACTGGGCTGGGAGAGCAGGAGAGCCCATCAGCCATCTCACAGCTCTTGTGCTCTGTAGGCACCTGGATCAGCAATGCGCTTGCATAGTGTGACCGGCTGCCCTGCTCTGCATGTATTTTTTTGGGGGAAAAAAAGGGTAATTTGGTTGCAGCAGAGGGCAAATGAGTTATTTCACCTGACTCTGTTGCTTGAAGCTTGAATGTGTTTGCACCCAGGCTCAGCTCCTGGAGGGTGGGAACCCACTTCCACAGAGGTGTCGCAGGGTGGTGGTGATGAGGCACAGCAGAGCGATAAATGGAAAGTGCTTCAGGTCCAACCTACTGGGAGAGAGACAGCACTTCTGCCCTGCCTGCAGCCAGCTCCTGATGCTCCTGCCTTGGGAGAGGAGCACGAGGGAAAGGCTGAGCTACAGTTTGCTCCACAGCCCCAGGTCAGAGAAAAGGGTGACTTGCAGTCAGCAGTTGAAGCATTCATTGTGGCTTCTCCCAAACAGTCTTGGTGCTGTTCACCTGCTCCCAGCGCCAAAGAACTTTGGAGAAGCCAGAGGAGAGGCAGAAGTATCTGTTGCTCTTCACTACACACTGCACAGCATCAGAGTCTGGCTTTAGAGGCCATATGACAAATTGCTGGTTAATACCAACATTAATTCTTTTTTCTTTCTCTAAGAATTGTATTTGCTGTGCATGCCAAGCCATCCCCTGCTCTTTTCCTCAAGGTGATATGCTAAATCCTGCTCCCTGGGCCATGGCAAGCAGCTAGTGCTGGAATATAATCAAACTGCTGATGGCAGCTGTGGGAACTGCAGGGACCCTGCGTTGCTGAGTGCCACCGTCAAACCAGTGGGGCAGGATCTGACCACAGAGTCAGACCTCCCACAAAGACCTAAATGCTGCATCCTGCCTGTACTGCTCTCTCAGCACCCATGTCTGTCCCCAGGCATCCCTCTCTGGTGCTGGTGCTGCTGCATTTATGTATTTAGGAGGTGCTGAAGCACACCTATCATACAACCACACCACTTCATATTAGTGAGTCCACTGTCAGCATTTGCTGTGGGTCACTCTTGACGAGACAAGGGGTGAGCCTAATGAATTACTGCTATTGAGAAAGCTTTGAAGGAGCGCAGGAGTCCAAGTTTTCCAGCTTCAGGTGCCTACTTGTGTACCAGACCCCAGGAAGCAGCTGTGTTTGTCAGAAGAGACGTTTCCACAGGCCAACAATTTTAATATGCACCAGGCCAATTTTTCTTTCCATTTGCAATATTATGCATTTTATATTATAAAATTTGAAGCGTGGCTTTTGTGCATGAATGATACAGTTTCCATAACATTTTTTTTCATATGCAGAGACATTTTGTTTTGATCTCATGGGCCATGAGTCAACTCCTGTTTGAGGCCACTGGAGTCCTTCCAGTGACTTTCCCGGATCCTGGCTAACTGGGCAGCTGAGGTCTGATGTGTTGTAGGTGTGAGCTAGCATGACCTGCTGAGGCTTAGGGCAGCTCAGAAGAGCAGGTCAATCAAAGGAAAACTAGATCAGGAAAATACACTGATGGCATTCAGTGTGTTTGATGCAAAACCAAAGTCTCTGCCCCAGAACTGCAAATCCTGCAGCACCGCGAGCTTCTCTGGACATGCTGTCAGCAGTGGGCATTCTGCCCTGCAAGATGCTCAAAGTTTGCCTGTGCAAAGCGTGTGTCAAGTCCCTTAATCTCAAGGCAGCAGGAATCAGGGTGAGCTACAGGACTCATCTGGCCGAGCTCCCTGAGTGGGACAAACATAACCTTGTTTTGCTTGGATTCCACAGGCCAGTTCCTACACGCTCACAAAAGCAGCAGCCCTGGGGACCTGGCTTGGCTGCTCAAGTGTCCTGCCTGTGTGATGATGCATGATTGCACGGCAGAGCGGGGTTCACCCTCTCCCGTGAAGACCCCTAAGGATGCTTGCCATGAAGACTTCCAAGCCCCCCATGCAACTGTGGGATCCCACACAAATTCAGGCATGTGCCCATTTAATATGTTCCCCTCCTTAAGGACTGCTGGAAGACTAATTTGATTTGTTTGGTAGGAGCAGGGCCCCAGCTCAGAAAGGTGTCTGTGTTCTGCAGGGTCAGCATAGAAGAACACAGACTCTTCAAATCACACATCAGACTCCAAAGGAGCAACAAACAGGTTAGGCTCACAAAGCTACACATGAGCATCCTTCTTGTTCACGCGGCTTACACCTCAACAGCTCTGCTGTTGATGAAGAGCTGCCAAGAAGGGTTTGTGCCGTGATGCTCGACTCACAGTGTTGCTGTGGTTGCCCAGAAAGTGGTCAGTGCCATCAGTAAACGGCATCGTGGGGAATTTCAGAGCAGGGGGTGAACAAGAAAGGCCCAGCAGGTGGTAGCCTCTGCCTGGCTCTGCTGCCAGCTCTGCCAGTGACACAGAATTCTTCTGCAGGGCTGCAGCCAGTGTCCGCATGGGCGTCTCTCCTTTCCAGCAAAGGAAACAGCACATGATTTGGAAATCAAGCAAAACATTTTGTGTTTATGAAATAGCACCTAAGAGGTTAAAAAAGGGACTAGTGGTGTTTACACACAAGCTGGACGGACCCTAAGGTGGTGCATGCTCTGTTGTGTCAACTCTCCCACCTGCGTGGGGGAATTGATGATGAAATGATGAAAGGGAGGCAAACAATTGAATCTGAGCAGCCCTGTCTTGTTGCTGTCAATGGAGCCACTCTGAGCATTTTTGCTAACAGAGCTGCAGGATGCTACGGAAAATCTTCTCGCCAAAGGGCTTCTGTTCATGTCTGAAGTTAGGGCTGGTGAAAAGTAGGGAGTGGAGCTGTGAGGGAGCTGGTCTTGGGGCAGCCTGGGTGCAGAGCCCTGTCCCTGGGACTGATAAAGTGATCCCCAGGGAAGAGAGGAGACCTTGGAGGGGGTCCAAGCCTTGTAGCACTGCAGCCCACTACCACCACTGAGCAGGGAGGGGAGAGCTGCAGCCTCAATCCCCTCTCAGGCAAGGAGGAGAAGAATGAAGTTACATGAAGCATATTTTTGTGCTTTCTCAAACTATTAGAATTACCAAATGTGCTTTTCTCTGTGTGTTTTTATTTTCTATGCTAAAAAGTTTCCAGGCCCCTTCTTAGCAACACAAGTTCTGCTTTCTCTTGTATCACTCACAGAAGGCCCTGCCCGGGCCATGTTTGATTGTGGGATGACACCAGGATTCAGTCCATAAAAGGTTATTGACCTGGGAAGAGAGAGTTTCTAGAATTCAAGGGCTGGGCAACTTCTTGGAAACTGCCTTATCAGCACGGCTACAAGCTGGAGCTTTAACAACCTTTCCTGAGGTGCACGTCTCTAGTTCTTACTCGGGCAGTTTGGTATTTGTCTCTGTACACATAAGCTTATTTTGTTATTTGGAACTTCTTTGGGGAAGATTGCCACAAAGCCATGAAGCCAAGCTCGATTGCTTTGCTGTTACTGAAATTGTCAGCTAAGTCCTGAAGTAAATGAGTCAAGGGGAGCAGATGTCTGGGCATGGACAGTGTGTGAAGGCTGGTGCCATGAACATTCCATGTTCTCCTTCAGTGGTGGAGAAGGGAATTGCTGGGACGCAGTGGGGTGTCAGAGGTTGTTATCAGCAGAAGCAGAAGGTGGTACAACAGGACCAGAGCGGCTCTGCCTTTGCAGAGGAAGGAGTGCCACCAGGCACACAATGGTCTTTAAGAGCGGTGGAGGAAGACTGAGAGATTGCTTAGGGATATAGAATCATAGAATCACCAGGTTGGAAAAGGCCTTTTGGATCATTGAGTCCAACCATTCCTATCTGCCACTAAACCATGTCCCTGAGCGCCTTGTCTACCCATCTTGTAAATACCTCCAGGGATGGGGACTCAACCACCTCCCTGGGGAGCCTATGCCAGTACCTGATGACACTTTCTGTGAAAAGTTTTTTCCTGATATCCAGTCTGACCCTCCCCTGGCACAGCTTGAGGCCATTCCCCCTTGTCCTATCACCTGTCACTTGGGAGAAGAAACCAGCACCCTCCTATCTACAAACTTTCAGGTAGTTGTAGAGAGCAATAAGGTCTCCTCTCAGCCTCCTCCTCTCCAGGCTAAACAACCCCAGTTCCCTGATTTACTATGATTTACTAGTGAAGAGGTACGGTTGGGTGTGATGATCTCAAAGGCCTTTTCCCACTTAGTGATTCCATGATTCTATGAAACAGATGAGTGCAGCATTTCAGGGATTTAAAACAAAACCTGACGATAGAGTCAAGTCTGCTGGAAGCATGAACTGGTGCCTACACAGGGAGACTTGATCTGAAGAGTCATGGGGAGGGTCTGGTTAACCATAATCCCCAGGAGGTCTGCAAAACCTCGAGCCTTCCCCACCAGAGAGGATCTGGCATCCTGGCTGGAGCTGCTGCCCCTCATCCTCCTCCTGCCTGTGCCTTGGCCCAGCCCAGGTTTCAGGGCGATGCCACTAGCTGCTACATGACTGGGTGGTCCCCAACCCACTTGCAACTGGCTGGCTGAGGGAGGCATCTTTCCAGAAGACCTTTAGAGAGTGTGGGCTTTGCATCTGGATCTAGGTTTTGTCCCTGAGGGGAATACTACAGTCCTGAAGGCTGGCAGGAAGGGGCCAGTGACAGCTTTGGTGTTGACAGCTCACCTGCTGCCCCACTCCCTTCACCGGGACAAGCTGCTCAGCAACACCGGCATCTGCCTTGGAAACAAATGTCTTCAGAGCCATAGACGCACAGCACCAGTAACTTCACCTCCTGAATCGCTGCTATGATAATCCTGTTTGCTCAGTCTTAGTGACTGAAGTGAACCATAACCAAGAAAAACAGCAGGATTATCCTTCAGCATCTGTTCCCACTGAACGGATTATCATAGCTGACCACACCAGTTGACGTCCTGTAGGTATCACCATGAAAGCAGCCTAAGCAACACAGCAACCCACCGGAAAAAGTCCTCTTGTCCTTCTGGATGCTGCCTTTCCAGGTATTTTCAGCACAACAGCTGGAGGCTCCTCACAGATGGAGTTCATGCGGATGTAAGCATCAGTGTTTGCACATCTCCAGCACACAGACTTGCCTTCCGAATAGCATCATCTCTTGTTTGACTGTCTAATGGGGACCTGATATAAGAAGTCTCGGCTACAAGCCACGGGACTCAGAAAATAGACAGCAGGTTCAAAGCACTTTAAACCAAATTGATTTCCCTGCTCATCGTTCCTTGTGCTTTTTCTGTTCAAGCACAGGATCTGCCCCTCTCACCTCACAACACGTAAGGGCTTTGAGGTGCTGCATTTGCACCCACAATGCAATGGTAGCTGATGCAAGAGCTATTTTACTGCAGAATGAAAATATTTGACTGCAGAAAAAGAAATGTTCCTCAGACCTCTTTACATGGGAAAGCAGGAAAACCAGAGAAGGTCCAGAGAAATTTTGGAGGGACTCAGCTCAGCAACAAACAGGCAGCTCAGGCAGCAGGAATACAACCCACCCGTAGATGGAGGCCTTCCTTTTAACCTCACGTTCCAGACATGAAATCTGTCCCGCTGTGTCCTCTTGGCTTTCTTTTGGGATTGCTTTGAGTATGAAAGTTAGTTCCATTACCATGAGGTTACCACCAGGCTTTGCAGCCTCGCCCCTAAGACTGGTTCTGCCATTGGTCTTGAAGACCAAGAAAGAGACTTTGGAAGAGAGGAAGAATGCTCTGGAGGGGAGGAGGAGGCGACACCATCTTCACTCTACGAGGTATCATTTAAGTGAGGGAGTCTGAGGGTAAAAGAAGTCCCGTGTGCTACTGGAGCCTTGGGCACAGGCATCTCCAGTCATGGGCCATTGCACAAACGTGAAATTCCCTGCGGCAATGCTGTCATACTGCTGTCACCACGCTGAGGTGGCATCACCCAGGCCTGGGAGATCAGGCTGTGACCAGGCTCCCACTGTGCCAGCTCCAGATCAAATGTCCTGATCCCCTTCAAGGTAAAGTATCTTCCAATGGTGGTAAACTTTAGTGTCCCATGGAGCTGCAAGGAAGGCATTAAGTCCCTGAACAGTGTAAAGTGCTACCGCAGCTGCCCCAAGGCCTCCACGACACAAGCTAACTCCTCTCTCCATCATTCTTCTCAAGAGCATCCTCTCATCCCCTAAGCAGAGGCCTTGGTGAACAAATTACTGTGGTCACAGATGCTTTTTCTATAACAGAATGTAACATTAAACTAAACACTGGAACATGGAGGCAAACAAAGCAAAAAAAAATCAGGGGAATAATCCTTGACTTGTAATGAATTCCACAAAACAGTGTCAAAATTAAGTTTTATTGGAACAAAAAGGTATTTATCATATCTGTCAACACAGAAAAATTATGTTTAAATTAAAACTTTATTTAAAATTCTGACCATGACCTAGAAGTGGCATGATATTTATAAACAGCTTATCATACACTGCAGTATAAAAAGTAAATTTATCCTCTTGCTGTTGAGTCAAATTCATTGTTATATATGAGATGGGAATTAGTTTTACTCTTCCCACTACTAAAACAGAGAGAAAAATGAAAACCATGGGGAGGAGAGCAGCAACAGCCTACGGGTCAGATCCTTCTGTGAAAAGGGCCACAGGAAAATGGTCCCTATTGGAAAAGGCCACCTTGATGATGAAGCTTGTCTAGATCAAGGCCAAGTCCAGGTGGTACCAAGCAACAGCCACCTTTGATCCCCACTGTTGTACATAGAATTTCAGTCTCTGATGTGCTTAAAGTCTGTTCTCAAGCCCTGAGCCAGCCAGGTCTCCATTTTAACTCAGTTATGCTGTGAACGGGTGGCTCTTTCCAAAGTCTTTGCCCTGTTGTTTTTGGCCACAGCTTTGACAGGATGGCAGGACTGCAGACGACGTCTTGTGCCAGCTCAGCTTCAAAGCAAGAAATGTCCTGTGGCCCTGATACTGAGCACTGCAAAGGCTCTTCTAACAAGGCTGAATAACGTGTTGTATAAATTGGGCATAAGATGAACAATGCAGCTGATTTACCCGGCCAGAAACCTCCACAGGGCTGCTGGTGTCCCCCCTGCACACTCGCCATGCTCCTTGTGCATCTTGGTGCCTCACCAGGCAGGGGTTTTAAGGCTGCTATCTGAAATCTCAAGCAGCCCAACCACAGCAGCGAGGATGGCTCTGCCAGAGGGTGCGAGCAGCTGTCAAGTGGCAGGGGGCTGACATCCCCTTGTCCCAACAGCTGGGCTTCAGGGGACCTCTTACAAAACCTCCCTTTTACTGGAGAAGGGATCAGAAATATTTGCCTGGATATTTCAGTCTTTGAAACTCTTTGAACCTTATCTGCGCTTCATTAATATCCCATAAAAAAAAGACAAATGTTCTCCTTTCTTGGCGCTAAGCAGAGTCAGTGCGCTCTGCTCTGCTTGCGGCTGCAGCCATAGCCCAGATGGCTGCACACACTGGAGAAGGGGATGAGGACATCACTGAAGCGGCAGAGAGCCGAGGAGGTGACCAGGCAGGGGAGATGGGAAACTGGTGGGGAGAGCTGAGTCCTGGGTGGCAAGAGGCTCCAAGAGGCAGCAGCTGGGAGCCGAGGGGTGACATGAGGAGATAAAGCTCTTGATGGATGGACCTCAGAAGGTTTAAAGGTTTTTGTTCTGTTTGGATAAGCAGTCAAATATTCACACAGATAAGCTTCAGAAATGCATCTGATCTGAAGCCCTTTGTATCTTAAAAAGCAGGGCTGGAAATAGCACAAGAGCATTCCTCCAGGGCTTTGATGGCTCCTGGGCTTTCCTTCTCCAGCACCAGGCTGTCCAGATCTACCCATGCAAACAAACCAACATTCAGGACAGCTCTAACAGCTAGACGTTCCCTGGTCCTCAGGCATTTAGCTGTGCCCAGGTACCAAACCCACTCACAGCCCAGGGAATGAGGGTAAGGCTTCTTCACTTGGTCATTCTCTGCACTCATCTTGGTTCATGTAGCTGCTATGGGTGGTTTAAAACATTGTTAAGGAAACGCCCTTGAAAACATTTGTGTATATCTTAACATCCGTTGGCACAGAGTTTATATAACATTGCCTGGCACCTCTTCACCAGCAGTGATACCCACATTGAGCAGCTCACGCTGTGCAAAGATCTGCAGCAACCTCCTGTTGGATGGTTGCTGGTGGCAAGACCAGACAGCAGCAAAGACCATCTTGGCAGACTCCTGTCCTCCCCGTGCACCATGCTCAGACCTAGATGAGAGCTGCAGACAGCACGGAAGATGGCCAGCAATTATCCTGCAACTTTAAATTGCAGTGCTTGAGTGGAGTGCTTTTGGAGGGTGCATCATTTCCTTGGAAATAAATTATAAAGTACTTTACTCCAGTGAGTTTCCTTGTACCTTAAGTTGTTTAAACAGTTTCTCATTATGTGTTTCCCATTTGGACAAAGAAACAGGCAAGAAAGCCTGAGGCACGAAGGCTGGTAGGAAAACGGAAATCCTGCTCCGACCATCAGAGCAGGCAGAGAGCGGCTCCCTGGCTCTGGGC
The DNA here is from genome assembly GCF_032191515.1 of Phaenicophaeus curvirostris. NCBI lineage: Eukaryota > Metazoa > Chordata > Aves > Cuculiformes > Cuculidae > Phaenicophaeus > Phaenicophaeus curvirostris. The sequence continues at coordinate 7,995,080 of NC_091400.1, read as the reverse complement.
AGGCACTGGTGGACCCAGCGGAGATTTGGGGCAGGAAGGGGCAGGTGAGACCAGCGGTGGTTTGCTGCTCTGTGAGAAGCCATCAGGTGATCTGAACACCCTTCATTTTCACCTTTGAACAAATATGACTCCTAACCAGTTATACAGGGTTTCTCTCTGAGCATCCCCCACACTGGGATGCTGTAGGTGGGACTTGGGTCCAAGCCCCGAGAGCAGAGCAGCAGAAGGCTTTCAGCAAGCCTAGGGAGTACATCCCACCTTGGGTCAACTCATTGCTTCCCCTTCCCCGTGTCCCTGCCCAGGCCTCCCAGCTTGCTATTTATATCTTTGTCCTAATGAGTTACCCCCATCCTCCCCCCAGCTTTAACCTCTTCCTTGCCAAGCGATGTTTGGAGTTTACATGAGAAAGTTGTTTATGTTATATAGCTTTGTAATAGTTTCCTCCTACACCACCTCCCTTCCTTCCCCAATAAAAAGTCTACGGCATGCTCAGCAAAGCCCGTAAACAAAGGAGAGGTTTGGAGACCCAGCTAGTTTTTAGTGAAGCCATAGGGGAAATAATGTCTTTCTTGAAGGATGTTAGGGCCTGAGCTCTATATAATAGTAGGAAACCAGTGTCCACCCTTAAGTAAGGAATTGCCTACTTGCAGCTAGCTAGCATAAAACACAGATGTCCACACAGCAGGCCACAATTCATGGGTGGATGTAGGGGGTAACCTTGTGTGTCTTCCTCACTGCACTGATGGTATTAAAAATAAAGTGTTTGCTAGGCTCCAAATACTTGAAGTTGTCACGAGTGGGCAGGGAAAGAATAGCACAAAAAGGCAGCAGTGCTGTGAACTCACCTAGACTGACAAACAGGAGCAGAAAGCAATGCAAATCCATTAGTCTGACTGTTCCCTGCAGAAGGAAAACAGGCACGCAAATTCCAATTCATTATTCTCTTTCTTATTTAATACTAAGTCAGTCATTGAACTTTACTACTTGATATTCATTTGCTTTAGTAGTGGGGCTGCAGGAAATCTCTCTTCTCAAAGTGGGTTTCAAATTTCTCACTGATATCGTGTAAAAAATACTTGGAATGTATGAGTAAAAAATAACCGCATTTCAAAGGGAGCTTGAGCTATGCAGATAATGATAATTTTTCTCTTCTGAAGTGCAGAACCAGCGAGTGGAGGTCCCCAGGAGCTCGGAGCACCATTGTTCTTCTTCCAGGCCATTATCTGGAGACAGGCCCTGTGATAGACTCCACTGAGGCCACTGAATGGATTATCTGCTCCGCGTGCTAATGGCAAGCATTTGACAACATCAAGCGTTTAATTTATGAGGTGCCTCCTAACATAAAGGCTAAGAAACCCATACCATACAAAAGCCCATCCAGTACAACTAAAAAGTATCTGATCAAAGCCCAGCCTGCTCTACAACACAACTTTCTCAACTATGGCTACGTAGAAATGTTCCACCTTCCTAAAAGGCACCTTAGCATATTTGGTACAGTGATGGCAGTGTTATATAACAAGAAATACATTAATAGAAACTATCCAGACCTGAAACGATTCCAGCCTCTTTATCACTGCATTCCTTGCTCCCACATGAGCTAAGTGCGCAGGAATAAAAGCAGTTGAACATCATCCACCAGCAGACAAGCACGATGGGGATTACTCACAAGTCACTAACAGCTCCGTGGTGTCTGTCAGCATTGGGATCCACACAGATGGACAGAGAAGCTCTTCCTGGGGCATTATTTTTCCACTGCCTGTCCCTCATTACCACGTCACCCTCTCGCAGCTGGGGACAGCTTTGTGCTCTCACCTGGTACCTGAGTTGCTATTTCAGCTCCCCGGTCTGGATCTCTACTGAAAGTTGCAGACTCTGTCCCATGCTCTACACTGTAGTTTAGTTACATAGTAGATAATCAGACTTAAATAATATTTTTCTTCTATTGTAGGAATCTCTGTTCAGAAGTGGGTTTTTTCCACCTTTCACTTGCAATGAGAATATAATATTCAGAGTGGCCCCTGAAAGGAGGGAAGGTTTGGGTGTCAAGTCCTGCTTTGGTCAGGCAAAATGACAGGCCAGAGGGAGCTGATCTGGGTTTCAGCTTCTGCAGCATCAATCCTGCACATGAGGTTTGTGATCACAGCAAGGGATCCGTATCAGGGCTGCTACCCAGACCTGATGTTCTCAGCCCCATCACTTCATGCCATGCCCCTTGCGCCATTACCTGTATTCGTGCAACCAGTTTGGATCAGCTGAAACAAACGTTTTCTGAAAGGGCTGGTTGTCAGCTGGAGGAGCCCTTTTCCCGTGCAGTTGTGCAGGCAGCAGAGCCAGAGTGCGAGCGCCAGTCCTGGCTTGGATGCTGATGCTGAAAACCACAGACAGGCATTCATCCCATTGCCAGCTCACTGGGAACCACCTGGCAGTGATCAGGAACAAAACCTCTTCCATGGATGCTCTCAAGGTGGTTTAGAGCAGTGTGATTATACCTGTTGCTACTGCAATTACTGCAGCAGCAGCTGCCTGGCTCTGAATATTACATGAAAGCTCCAAAAAGACCAAGTATTTGAGATGAGCTGATAGGTGAGCAGATCGGATGGTCCTGTGTCAGGATCCAGTATTCCAGGTGCAGCCTGGGTGCACAAAGGTTGTGGTTGTCCTAGTTCAGTGACCAGAACCTGCCAGGGTACCAGTGATGCTTCGGTTGAGGAGAAGAGCAACGGGTTGAGCAACGGGTCCCTCCAGTCACCTGCCCTACCTCGCCTCGATGCCGCTGCTGTACTGCAGCGAGAGCAGCCGCCTGCCAGGGAATGCATCCCACACCACGGCGTAAGCCAGTTAATTGAGATTTTATTTGATGGCTCCCAAGCGAGTACTTAGGGGCAGAACAAAAACACCCCTCGCTGAAAGCGAGCTGGCATGCAGTTAAACAATGGGAGCTCTGTGGGATGTCTCCCAGTTTACCTTCTCTAGTCCTAAAGGAAGGGCTCCTCCCTCCCCAGCACTTTCAGGGGTCAGCAAGCATCAAGGCAGGATGCAGGCTGGCACACACCTTTGTGTTGCAGGACACCTCTGGGATGCCCTCCGATGCTCAGGCAGGTGAGAGAGGGGCACATTGTGCACCCAAGGGGGCTGGGGACACCATAACCTGTTCCTGGGGTTGGGCGGGATGCATGGCACTTGTCCATCACTGTGGCTCGCAGAGCATGCCACAGCATCTGTAACTCTCACTGGACCAGTCAATGAGGAGCTCTTCATCTGTCCATGGAAACTTTAACCCAGAATGTTGTTCTCTCTTCCCTCCTAGGAAATCCTGCCAGGGGCTTGTCTGAAGTCCTTCTACTTAACAAGAACTCTTTAAATTTTGGCCACAAATCACTTACCACATGGCAAATCTTTCGTCATGAGCAATTTTTGTCATGAGGGGCTGGACGACAAGTCTTAGGAGGAGTGGCTAAGGAAACTGAGGTTGTTTAACCTGGAGAAGAGGAGGTTGATGGGAGAGCTTATTGCTCTCTACAACTACCTGAAAGGAGGCTGTAGAGAGGTGGGTGTTGGTCTCTTCTCCCAGGTGATAAATGATAGGACAGGAAGGAATGGCCTTAAACTGCATCAGGGGAAGTTTAGATTGTACATTAGGAAAAATTTCTTCACAGAAAGGGTTATCGGGCACTGGCAGAGGCTGCCCAGAGAGGTGATTGAGTCATAGAATTATAGAATCACCAGGTTGGAAGAGACCCACCGGATCATCGAGTCCAACCATTCCTATCAAACACTAAACCATGCCTAACCTCCTTTCAGGTAGTTGTAAAGAGCAATGAGGTCTCCCCTCAGCCTCCTCTTCTCCAGGCTAAACAACCCCAGCTCTCTCAGACATTCCTCGTAAGGCCTGTTCTCCAGCCCCTTCCCCAGCTTTGTTGCTCTTCTCTGGACTCGCTTCAGAGCCTCAACATCCTTCTTGTGGTGAGGGGCCCAGAACTGAACACAGGATTCGAGGAGCAGTCTCACCAGTGCCGAATACAGAGGGAGAATAACCTCCCTGGACCTGCTGGTCACGCTGTTTCTGATACAAGCCAAGATGCCATTGGCCTTCTTGGCCACCTGGGCCACTGCTGGCTCATGTTCAGTCACTGTCAACCAACACCCCCAGGTCCCTCTCCTCCAGGCAGCTTTCTAGACAGACTTCTCCTAGTCTGTAGCACTGCACAGGGTTGTTGTGCCCCAAGTGCAGGACCCGGAATTTGGCCTTGTTAAACCTCATGCCATTGGACTCTGCCCAGCGGTCCAGCCTGTTCAGGTCCCTTTGCAGAGCCTCCCTACCCTCCAGCAGATCGACATTTCCACCCAGCTTAGTGTCGTCTGCAAACTTGCTAAGGGTGCACTCGATGCCTTCATCCAGGTCATTGATAAAGACATTGAACAGGGCTGGACCCAGCACTGAGCCCTGCGGAACCCCACTTGTCACTGGCCTCCAGCTGGATTTCACACCATTTCCCACCACTCTCTGGGCCCGGCCAGCCAACCAGTTTTCCACCCAGGAGAGTGTGCGCCTGTCCAGGCCAGAGGCTGACAGTTTCTCAAGCAGAATGCTGTGAGAAACTGTGTCAAAGGCTTTACTGAAGTCCAGGAAGATACATCCACAGCCTTTCCCTCATCCAGCAGCCGAGTCACTTTGTCATAGAAGGCGATCAGGTTAGTCTGGCAAGACCTGCCTTTTGTGAACCCATGTTGACTGGGCCTGATCACCCGGTTCTCTTGCATGTGCTTCATGATAGCACTCAAGATCACCTGTTCCATGACTTTCCCTGGCACTGAGGTCAGACTGACAGGCCTGTAGTTCCCTGGATCCTCCCTGCGACCTTTGTTGTAGATGGGCACAAGTCCCCATCCCTGGAGAGGTTTAAAAGGCAGGTATATGAGGTACTTGGGGATATGATTTAGTAGTGGACAGGTACGGTTGGACTCAATGATCTCAAAGGTCTTTTCCAACCTAATGAGTCTATGATTCTTGTTCTGCCCTTGCAATTTTTCCTTCCAGTGGTAGAGTATTCTGCAGTCCCATTTTGAGGGAGGGAAGCTGACAGCCTCAAAGGGGCTGCAGCACTCAGGGGCCCTGCAAAGTGACTCCTTGGTAGCTGAAATATTTATACACTGGAGCAGCTGCTGAGATTTTGAGGTCTTGAATGGCTCTGGTTACTTCTTTGGGGTATACATGTAAATATGCCTTTGAAAGTATTGGGCCAATGAACTTAAGACCAATTATCAAAATAATTTTGGTAGGAATAAGTTGAAATATTGTGGCTTTGAGAGTATCACTGGGCCAGGCATGCAAATGTACATCACTGCCTAGAGATGCACAACAGTGGCTAATGGCTGGAGCACCAAACTAGTAGAAAATCTTCATTTAATCTCATTAAGGACAACAGGATTCAGTGTATTACACAGGATCAGAAGGGAAAGGCACACCATTACATCTGAGATGTGCTGCTCACCATGGCAATAGCAAAAGTCTGGGTAAGCATCTGTTTTCTTGTTCAGGTTGTGGACCTGTAATCGCAGAATCATAGAATGCTTTGGGTTGGAAGGGACCTTTCCAGGTCATTCAGTTCAATGCTGCTACAGAAGCAGGGACATCTTTAACTCGATCAGGTTGCTTAGAGCCCCATCCAACCTGACTTTGAATGTTTCCAGGGATGAGGTCTCCACTACCTCCCTGGGCAACCTGTGCCCGTGTTTTAACTTCTTCCCTATATCCAGTCTAAATCTCCCCTCCCTTAGTGTAAAACCATCACTCCTTGTCCTGTCACAATGGATCTTGCTAAAAAGTCTGTCTCCATCTTTCCTATAGGCCCCCTCTAAATGCTGGGAGATCACTATAAGGTCTCCCTGGAGCCTTCTCTTCTCCAGTCTGAACAAGCCCAGCTCTCCCAGCCTGTCCTGATGCAGAAGGTGCTCCAGCCTTTGGATCATTTTCAGAACTCATATCCTATTTGTTCAGTGCTTTTTCACCTTGGCGCAGCTGGTACTAATAACTCCAAGCATCAAACCTGGAACAAATGGGTACAACCAAACCCAGACACTGCCTAACATCATGCACCATTCACAGACGGATGCAGACTACTGCCAGGGCAGCACCAAAACACTCATGCTACTAGGTGCTAAGGATGAGCAAGGAAACACTGCCACAAAAAATAACTGGGAGATGAGCAGGCAGGAATACAAACTGGGAGTCTGTGAAGTGAACATGCATACCAAGCTGTCACGTCTTGTGAACCAGGAAGCCAATGGCCAGTTTATATAACAAACCCAAACAGTCTTCCATTTCCAGCTCAGCGGGCCCGATGCTGCTGCTGGTGTTGTTTGCAGGATGGAGTGGTGAATCAGAGGAGCGGCGTGGCCAGCAGCTTGCACCAGCACGCCCGGCACGGTCGAGGTAACGCGGACGCACCCTGCAGCACCCGTGCATCCACCCTGCAGCAGTGCCATCCCTAGGGTGCTATGGGGCACCTCCTGTTTGGCACCACCCAAGAGGATGACAGATCTGGGATAGGGAAAAGCTCCAGGTCTGGCTAAACTTGACATAACCTGGAGCCCCTGGGAGGGGAGGAAGAGATGGTAAAGGAGAGGCATGTGTTTTGGGAGCCATGGGTGGCTAGGGAGCTGCAGGGCTTCATGCTGGCTGAGAAGATGATCAGGTGGGCTTTAGTCTGCTGCTGTTACCCAAAAAGAGAAAGAAAAACTTCTAAGGATGTTTGGGGCATGTTCCAGCTGCCAGTCCTTTGGTGGCAAGGTCCTGCATGTAATGTGTCTTACTGTGCACCCCTCTTAACCTCTGCCTGGTGCATCCCTCTCCAAAGTGGTTAGATTTCCCAGTAAAAGGCAACACCCACAGCAAAAGACAACCCAGTTTTTGCTGTTTACAATGACAAGCCTGGATTTGCTCACCAGCATCACCTTTTTTACCCTTTTCCCATCTCGGTCACTTTTTTTTCAGCACAGTTTGACAACCTGAAGTTACTGAATTACGCGAATGAATCACCTGCTGTTACCACAGCTGCTCCTCATGGATGGGCGAGTGTACAAACACCTCCAATAAAGAGTGTATAATTTTCTTCTGCGAGACAACTATCACATATATCATTGATTTTATATTCTATATGATTGTTTATATAAAAAGAACGACTCCTTACTTCCCCCTTGGGAGTTCAGGAGTTTGGCAGGCACTGAAAGGAAGTCAGTGGTGCATAGGGTAATGCTCCTCGGGTGGGGAACGTGCTTAGTGCTATTGCAGGAGATCATATTAGTGCTTTTGACACGATCAAACAGAAACTTCCAGCCGAACAATGAGGTTTTAGGACGAAAAGTGAAACGCTAAGAAGGTGTGTACGTCTCTGTGAATTTGCTTCATTCCACGAGTTGATGTGGTAGCAACTGAACTATTTTTAGGTATAATCCTTCCAACAGAACATGACTTTTTCTTTCTGATTAGTACAAAGCTGGCTGCTAGTCAAAGGATAATTATTTCCCAACACATCACCTAACACACATCAGCAAACAGAACACTCATTATTTGAGCTATCCAATGTTAACTTGTTTAGCAGTCAACGTTTTCTTGACGGCTTTGAATAGGACTAATTGCTCCAGCTTCATTAGCAGAGGTCATTTACTCCTGCTAACACTACTTTTCTGCAGATACTCTCTTGTATAAGATTAGATTATCAGGTCAAATTCTGCTCCCAGTGGCAATGATGCCTGACCGCATTTGGCCTCAAGAAAGTCTGCTCTTTCAGTTCATAGCTGCACAATTTCCAGCCCTGCAGCTGATATATTACATAAAGGAAATAAGTGCACTCCACCGGATGGGAAATTACAATAAATTAAGAAAGTAAGCAGCACAAGGAAGGTTTTCAAAATAACCACTTAAAAGTTATTAATAAAACATTGACTGCAGATAGGGTTTAGGGAGGAAAAAAAAGCAGGCTGATAAAGAAGTTGTCCTTATACTTGAAAACACGTGCATACCGAAAAGGGAAAGCAGCGTTTGCAGAAGAACCAGCTGATCGCAAACACCCAGCTGATGCTGTCAAATGCTGTGTGTGCCATGGATGCAGTTCAGATCCCATTTGAAGTCACATTTTTTGCACAGTTTCATTCATTCATCAGTTACTGCTTGGAGCTACAGCCAGTTAGCGCTAAGGGTCGCAGACTCAAAGCACAATGAATTTTCAGGAGTGATTTTGTGCCCCTCTCATGGGTGGGGAGGTCCTGCTCTAGGCACTTCCATAGCTCACTGTGTGTCTGAAACATCCTTTACTTTCTTGAATACATGCAATACTGAAACCAGGCTTTCTACCTGAGATATCCCCATTTAAGCTCGTGGAGAGATGCAGTCTGCTTTTCAGAAGTGCTGAACAAACACTGCCTAGAGGGCAGGCGGCGCCTTTGACAATCGGGCATCTTGTGGAAGATGTGGAAGTCTCAGGCACCCTCAACAAATAATTTTCTCTGAGTGGATTTCTGTTCTACCTGTGTCTCCCTTTCTGTGGACCTGCGGCTCTTTGTTGTTACTTTCCTGCCCACGTACGTGTGCAGCCGCATGCCTACCACCTCTACGTTCTGACTAGCAGCTCCAATTGCTAATCCATGTCTGGTTTTTGTCAGAAAAAAATATTCCTGACTGTTTGACTCATTGCCTCCGGAGTATTTCAGCTGCCCCATAACACTTTTCAGAGTATCCTTCTTCTCCGCGGAGAACAGGCTGTTCTGAGTGTGATCCGTGGCAGACAGCTCGCCAGCAGCCTCCCCTTCCTCGCACACGTGTGTGCCATATGTCCGCATCGCTCCTGTGCCATGGTCTTTTTTACACCGTACAAGATGGACTGGCCTCAACCATCCACACCGCCAGGTGGATTATCTGACTATGAAAGGACGCAATGCGCCAGCCTCCACACAAGCAGGTCATTAACTGGCCACAACTCAACAGCAGACAAGCAGCTTTGCTCACACAGCAGCCCCTACAGAGGCCAACAAGCAAAACTCATCCTACTTTTCACCCTCTTTGTGCCATTACACTTGCCCAGAGGAAGCATGACCCAGAGCAGCTATTCAGCTAGAGAAGCTGAGCAAGTTCTGGCCATAAATTTCTCACTTAAGGTCTTTCCTGAGCCAAAACTTTAATCACTTTTTAAAGTCTAAGTACACAAGTGTTTGGATGTCTAAAATCAAGTATTTGAACTGTTTTATGAGACTCAAGACCCAAGTCATAGAATCACAGAATCATAGAATAACCAGGTTGGAAGAGACCCACCGGATCATTGAGTCCAACCATTCCTATCAAACACTAAACCATGCCCCTTAGCACCTCATCCACCCGTGCCTTAAACACCTCCAGGGAAGGTGACTCAACCACCTCCCTGGGTAGCCTGTTCCAATGCCCAATGACCCCTTCTGTGAAGAATTTTTTCCTAATGTCCAGCCTAAATCTCCCCTGGCGGAGCTTGGAGTTCCCCTGGAGTCCATCAGCCTGTCAGACGTGTGCAATGCCCATGCAGCAGGCAGCACTGCCCATCCCCAGGACCTTCTAGTGAGGATGAGGGCTCAACAGCCACTTCAGCTCCCAGCTCAGATGTCACCGTCCTATGCACACTTTTCATCCTGTTGCCTTTGCTGGAATCACAGACAAAAACAGATTAAAAAAAGGAATAATAATAATCTGGTGGCAGAGCCTGCTTCACCGAGCACCTGATCCAGCATCACCCCAGCATTTTAAGGAGCCCATTTCACTACTATTAAGTGAGACATCATTAACTGCAGCTCACATTGAACCCCAGTAGCATCAATGGAAAAGCATTACTTTCCTGGTCTCTTTATTTTGTCCTTGCATAGAAAGCATAACACTTTTTTCCCCCTGAAAACACATCCTTAGACATTGAAAAAATTCTTAATTTCTAAAACAAATAAATGAACAATTGCTTTCCAAAACAAACTACTGGCCATCACTCTAAAGAACTCGCTTTGGGAAGTGCTCTTCCTGGGAGTTGAGTTCTAATTTCAGTCTAATTTTGAGTCTAATTTGACTTCTGAGTCCAATAAAGCTAAAAATGGCTTTGTTTTTATTCTGTACTGCCTTTTTGTTGCTCTATCCATCTGCCATGAATTCATCACAACAATGAAAAACTTTACGTAACCACAAGGATACAGGGTACCTTCATAAAGCAATAAAGGATGAGAATCTTCTGGACCAAAGACACAAATCTGCAGCCCTTTCGCTTACGGTACCTGCTTACTTGGATCAGTCCACACTGTAACATGCAGTTATCATGATCTGGCCCCAAGGAATACGTGAGTATTGGCAGCAGACTCCTGCAAAGCCAAGCTGCACACGACCGTTAACTTTATAGTCTACAAACTGGGTAGTTTTATTCCGTCAAGTGACAACAGAAGATGTTGCCCCTGATTTTAGCAGTGTCTAAGTCTACCTCAGAGTCTGAGCCTGCTCCAGTTACGCCCCAGCAATTGCCTCTCACATTAACTCCTTTTTTACAGTCTCTGACTGGCCCCCTGGCTGCTGTCTCCCCTTGATGGGGTTGAGTCTTCTCCAGCTCCTTTTTGGGCAGGGTCCTCCCTGAGCTCCACACTCAGCACTGAGACCTGGTCCTGCCGAGTCCATGCCACCCACCTCGCTCAGGCAGGATCAGGCCCACCAGGGGACCAGCATGAGGTGGATTTACATGCACTGCCTATGGAGATTTATTTCTGCTCGAGACTATTTTTAGCTTTCAAATTAACCAACTTCTGTAATCCTAAAAATCAACCATCTTCTGTAATCCTAAATATTCTGGTCTCCTGACCCCCAGCCACACACTCCTAACATAAAAACAACAAAAAAAAAGAATATATTCCAGAAAGGAAGAGTTACAGAAAAATAAGTGTTTTCATTATCAGACTGGAAACACCTTGTCTTTAGCCACTAATTTCAAGGGAAGTGAGCAGAGTTTGGTGCGACAGGAACACAACCTTATTGGGTTTCAAACACTTTTTTTACAATGCCGTGTCAGGAAAAGCCATTAGATAGAGTTGTATCGGTAATCTGAGCCATCTTTGGAGAAAAACAAATGCTGTTCTTCCCATTACAGGTAGGTATTGTTCCAAAACCTACAGAGACACGCTTGCTTGTGCTGCAACGGTATTTATTGCACATAGACCAAGTACTTACACAGTAGTAAATTGCACCAGAGTATAAATATGTTATAAAACACACACAGAGAGGAAAATGGAAATGACACACAAGTGCTAAAATAACAGCAGATCCATGTGGGCACTTGGAAATAAAAATAAAATAAAATCCCTTAAGATATTTTAATTTATAATACGGATATATTTACAGTACCTTCATAAAATAATATTTAAAAAGTCACTCTCTCAGTAAAACTATAACAGGTCAGGCAATACCAGAGATCGGGTTCAGGGTCAGTGTTATTCAAACTTTCATTTCATTTGTAATTTGCGTGCGTGTATGTATGTGCAAGTAACATCTTCAAAGACCTTTATAACTCTTAACACTGTGCAAAAACCTGCTTTGTTGCCACTTTAAAATATGTGCAGTAAATTGTTGTTGTTGCCAGGACTCTCCCCGCCCCCCCCCGCCCTCCCCGTTCATCTGCAATTACCACGAACAAGACACAAGAAGGCTCCTTGCCCCCCTGCCTCTTTTTCTTTTTCATAAAATACTACCAATGGTCTGTAAATACGCTGTTTAATATAAACACGGTCCGTTTATTCCCCTGTACAATATGCACAGTTTGAGGTAGAAGTTTCTCAGCCCGACTGCTATCGTCTGGCCGAAGGAGATAAGCACAATAACTCGCTTCTTGCTGATGCAGAGGGAAAAAGAACGAGAGTGTGGGCTGGGGTGTTGTTACCCACTTTCAAAATATGCCTGTGCTCCTTGCTACTCATTATTTGTCTCCATCGCTACTCTGTGGATGAGGGGGGCAAAGCTACTCTGCTCGGAAAGCATCCTGCCCGCGGGGCTGTACTCCCTGCCCAAAGCACCTGAAGCGCGGACCCCGCATCTCCCCCAAACTGATGGGTGTTGGGGTAAAGGAAGAGGAGCTGGGGTGTCTGACAGTCCAGGGTGAGGGAAGAGGAGATGGGGTGTCCGACAGCCCTGGGTGAGGGAAGGAGATCTGGGGTGTCCGACAGCCCCGGCATAACTGACAGCCCTGGGCAAGGGAAGGGGACACAGGGTGTCTGAAAGTCCCAGGGTATCTGACAGTCTCCAGAAAGGGGAGTTGGGGTGTCCGACAGCTATGGGCAAGGGAAGGAGAGAGACAGAGTGTCTGACAGCCCCGCGCAAGGGAAGGAGAATCGGGATATCTGACAGCCACGGGCAAAGGAAGGAGAGCTGCGGTGTCCGGCAGCCCCAGGGTGTCAAACAGCCCTGGATTTGGGAAAGTGAGCCGTGGTACCTGACAGCCCCAGACAAGGAAAGGAGAACTGGGGCGTCCGACAGCCCCGGGTGAAGGAGGGGGCAGCTGGGATCACGGCTGCAGCTGAACCGGGCAGCCAAACATCCGCGCCCCACGCTCAGGTCCTGGGGCAACTCACCCGAGCAAAGGGCGCTGCTGCCACAGCCCCTTCCAAGAGCGCTTCTCCTAAATATAAGCTGGCTATCTTTGGGATGGGCTGCTTTATTTTCTTTGTTCTCCGGTCAGCGGGTTTCCTGTTTGCTGCAGTTTCGATGAGGTATGTCGTTCACGAGTTCACCTGCTTTAATTCCTAAGTAAACACCCGCTCTCTCTCCCCGCTAAGACAGGGATCTGGTTTGCTTGGCATCAGCCTCACCGCCAGGCAGCTGCCGGGGTGCAGAGCAATCCCTGCCTGCCTCTCCCCCTGCTCTGGGTGCGACGCAGCTCCCCACATCCCCCTTATACCTTGGACTCCGAATCGGATGTTTTGCTATTTCTCTCGTCCAGGCTGGACTCGCTGCCACCCTGTGTGCCCCCGTTGCAGTCGGACCAGGTCCCTCCCAGGCTGCGATCTGGGGAGCCCACCGTGCTGATGAAGCCTCCGGGCAGCCGGGACAGCTCCCCATGGCTGGCCTGCAGCTGCCGGTCACCTTTCCGGGGACAGCAGAGCAGCCTCTTGAAGGCCTTACGGAAGTCAGGGCTGCGGCAGTAGATGATGGGGTTGAAAGCAGAGTTGGCGTAGCCCAGCCAGTTGAAGAAAAGAAAGAGCCAGTCTGGCACCAAGTCCCTGTTGAAGACGTTGACGATGTTCACCAGAAAGAAAGGGAGCCAGCAGAGGGTGAACACCCCCATGATGATACCCAAAGTCTTGAGGGCTTTCTGCTCCTTCATGGCCATGATCCGAGAGGACTTCCGCTTGCTGGCTCGGCCGTTGCTGAGCATGGGCTGGTGGTGAGGGTGAGGGGGCGGCTGTGGCTGCTCCTGGCTGCTGTAGAACCGTCCCTCGCACTTATCGATCTTCCTAATCTGCTCCTTGGCCTCTCTGTACACCCGGAGATACACAAAGATCATGATGAGGAGCGGGATGTAGAAAGAAATGATGGATGAGGCGATGGCGTAAGCCCTGTTGGTGACAAAGTCGCAGCAGCCCGGGTCCTGGTAGCACTCCAGCGCCTGGGGGTCCTCGTCCCGCCACCAGTGCATCATGATGGGCAGGAAGGAGACCAGCGCGGAGATGGCCCAGACGGTGCAGATGATGCCCTTGGCGCGACCCTTGGTCATGAGGCTCTGGTAGCGGAAAGGCGAGGTGATGGCCAGGTAGCGGTCGATGGCGATGACGCACAAGGTCTCGATGCTGGCGGTCACGCAGAGCACGTCCAGGGAGGTCCAGCACTCACAGAGGAACGACCCCCAGAGCCAGGTGCCTCGCACCACCAGCGTGGCCCCGAAGGGCACCACCAGCAGCCCCATCACCAGGTCGGCGCAGGCCAGCGAGGTGATGAAGAGGTTGGTGAGCGTCTGCAGCCGCTGCGTGCGCCCGATGGCCGCGATCACCAGCACGTTCCCGGCCACGATGAGCAGCACCACCACGGCCATCAGCAGGCTCATGCCCACCGCCCACTGCTGCGACACCGCCTCTCCGGGCAGCTGCCTGCTGCCGGGGGGCGCCGCCGTGGCCCCGCCGCCTCCCGCCGAGCGGTTCTGGGGGCCGCAGTCGGGCCAGCCCTCGCCCATGGCTGCGCGGGGCCGCGGGCACCAAGGCGGCCCCGCCGCTCCCGCTCCCGCCGCCGCCGCCGCCGCCGCCCCGGGGCTGCCGCATGGCCCCGCGCCGCGCGCGCGCCTGGCCCCGCCCCCGCCGCGGCCGCAGCCAATCGGCAGCCGGGGAGGGGCCGGGGGGACACGCCCCCGCCGCGGCCGCAGCCAATCGGCAGCGAGGGGGAGCTAAGCCGCGCCCCGCCTAGACTGCGGTCGGTCGGCGGCGGGGGGCCGCTAAGCCACGCCCCCGCCGAGCCAGCAGCCAATCGAAAGCCGGGAAGGGGACGCGAAGCCGAGCCCCGCCGCGCCCGCAGCCAATCGGCAGCACGAGGCCTCTAGGCCACGCCCACCGAGACCGCAGTCAATGAGAAGCCGGGGCCGCTAAGCCACGCCCCCACCACAGCCGAAGCCAATCATCAGCGGGGGCCGGCCCGTCAAGCCACGCCCCCTACGCTATCGCAGCCAATCGGCAGCGAGAAGCTCCAAGCCCCGCCCCCGCCTCGCGGGACCCTCGTCCGTGCCCCTGCCGACCCCTCCCGCGCCCCCACCCGTATCCCTCCTGAGCCAGGTCGGACCCCTCCCGCACTCGTCCTGCATCCCCTCCTGTCTCCCTCCCGTACCACTACTGTACTCCCTCCTCTACGGCTCCCGTACCCAGCCTGTATCGCTTCCCGTACCCCTGCTCGTCCCCGTCCTGTCCCCTTCCTGTATCCCATACTTACTCCTGCCTGTACCCCTCCCGTGTCCCTGCCTGTATCTCTACCTACTCCTTCCATACCCCTGACCATATCTTTGCCCATAACCCTTCCGTATCGTTCCCACATCCCTCCCATATCCCTGCTCTATCCCTCCCATATCCCTGCCCATACCCCTCTCCTACCCCCCTCCTTCCCCTGCCCGTACCCCTTCCCCTCCCATACCCCTGCCCGTACTTCTCCCCCGTCCCTGCCGGTTCCCCTCTCGTTCCCCTCGCTCTGCTTTGCCTGCGCTCTGCCTGCACCCTGCCCCATGGCTATTGCGCACAGACACCCCGGGTCATCTACCCTCCTCCAGGAGCAGGGACATCTTTAACTCGATCAGGTTGCTCAGAGTCCCATCGAACCTGATCTTGAACGTTTTCAGGGATGGGGCCTCCACCACCTCCCTAGACAAGCTGTGCAGTGTTTCACCACCCTCAGCGTAAAGAATTTCTTCCTTATACCCAGCCTAAATCTACCCTCCCTTAGTTTAAAACCATTACTCCCTGTCTAGTCACAACAGCCCTTGCTAAAATGTCTGTCCCCATCTTTCCTGTAGCTCCCTTTAAGTCTCCCTACAACCTTCTCCAGGCTGAACAAGCCCAACTCTCTCAACCTGTCCTCATACAGGAGGTGCTCCAGCCCTTGGGTCATCTTTGTGGCCTCCTCTGGACCTGCTCTGCCTCCTTCTTGTGCCAAGGACTCCAGAACTGAATTCAGGACTCCAGGTGAGGTCTCATGAGAGCAGAGTAGAGAAAGAGAATCCCCTCCCTTGACCTGCTGGTCACTCTTCTTCTGATGCAGCCCAGGATATGGTTGCACCTTTTGATGCAAGTGCACATTGCCAGCTCATATCCAGCATTTAGGCCATTGGTACCCCAAATATTCATTGTGGCACTAGTCCAAAGTCAGTCCCCGCAGCCCCGAGGCAGGTGGGCTCTGAATCCCTGGGAAGTTGGCATAAGTACTGGAGGCACGTCTCATGCCAGAGATACCTCACGTGCCTTCATTGTCCCGCATTGCCTGGCACAGCAGCGTGAATTGGTGGAGCAGGTGCTCCCCCTCTTTACACCCGGAAAGCATAAAATATCAAATACGAAGAGTGTCTGCATCGTTCTGCATTAAAAAGCACTGGGCACCTTCCCACGGGATGCCTCCACTGTGGTAGCCCCACACACAACCCCATGTCAGCAGTGCCTCCTGCCTCAGCCCAGGGAACCTCCAGAGCCCCACAGGACACCGTGTAAAATCTGGTTTAAGGGATGGTTCTACCAGCTCCGTACAGGGTCTGCTCTATGGGTTCACCCCATTGTGAGCCCTGTTTGCTCCTCTTCCCCAGCCCTGCCAGAACAAGCTTCTGCAGAGCTGGGAGGAGGTGGAAGTCCCAGCTCCCATTTCTGGCTTTCCTCTGTTACTTCAGAGATCTCTCAGGACTGTTTAAAATGCAGCCAGTGGCTTTTACCCAGTCTGGCCAAACTACACTAAATCTAGGGACTGCTCCAAGTATTAGTTCTGTTATTTGGTAATGAGCAATAAAGTACATGATGCATCCCAGGGATGTAATGCCCAGATAACATATTCCAAGCAATCCCTGCCCGGCTCCCTTCCACTTCCATGAAACCTGCTGCTAGGAACTAGTTGGAATGGATTTTCATTTACTTGCTCAGCCTTCTATTTGGCTCAAAAGCTAGAAGATTACTCTTGGGTGCATTTAACAGTTTTCCTCCT
Source organism: Phaenicophaeus curvirostris (assembly GCF_032191515.1). Lineage (NCBI taxonomy): Eukaryota > Metazoa > Chordata > Aves > Cuculiformes > Cuculidae > Phaenicophaeus > Phaenicophaeus curvirostris. The sequence goes on along the minus strand of NC_091400.1, from coordinate 7,978,390 downwards.
CTTTTAAACCTCTTAAACTAATGTGAACCAGCTGTTGGGTAAATGAGAACTGAGTCCCCTCTCCCAATTTTTTAATCATCAGCATGTCATACAGCAGCACCAAATGGTCCCCACGGCAGCCTGGGAGCTACAGGAAGGCACAGCTATTTTTTTTGCCCCCGCCCCCCCAACCCCCCCAATACATATTTATTCTTCTAAGACTGCTCCACTGTTCCAGCTGGACCATAAAAATCCCTTCCAGGCTTAGACTTGATTTACAAGGTTGCAACCTAGGAGCGATTTATTTATTTATTTACACGCTGTTTTTTTAACCCGGACTAAAAGCCACACACCAGCACGGACCTGCTGCTTGGCAAACTGTTCCCTCGTGTTCCTGTGGACTTTGCTTTGCTACTCATCATCTGCTGGACCAAAGTGCAACCTTCTTCGGTGGGAAGGGTGGGAGGCACAGTATCTTCAAGAACGGAGGGAGACTTTATGCTGAATGAAAAGTGGAAGGATTGTGGCTAGGAATATTTGTCCAGGACTGGTATCTGTAACACAGATTTTAAAAAAATAACAACCTGAAACCAGGTTAGGGTAGCGGAGATTTGGGGTAGAACCAATTTTTTGTTTTCTACATATAGCTGGAACGCTTAAGGTACATACAAGCTCTGTGGTGCATCACCACCCTGAAGCCTCCACAGCAGAGATGCTCGGATGGATTTTGTGAATGTGCCTAGTCCTTTTTAGTCAGCCAGATAAATACTGATATCAATCAGCCAGATAAACTCTGATAAATACTTCAATACTTTTTTTCCAAGATGAAAGCACTGTTGGGAGTACCATGTAGCTGTTTTGCTTGCTATTCCTGGAGCATCATCCATCTTTCATCTGTTCAGATCCACTATTGCTATAGCATCCTTATACAGTTAATAAATATGATAACCTAATCAATAGGCTGTTTGCCTATTAAGCTGTCCTATCAGATCTTCATTTGGAGTTCCTCACCCTACTGTAAGCTTAAAAGTCAAAGAAATAAAGGAAACTACTAGCAAGTGTGCAGTAAACAAGAAGACGCATAATCACGCATTGCTTCCCAGTATCTTTGTTGGTTCAATAATCATCAATCTGGAGTGCCAGATCTGAGCTGAAGCCAGAATATCTTTGGGAAACAATGCATCTCCACAGTTAAAAATAAGCCAATTTATAATTTCTGGACAGAACATTCCTCTGACCCTTGGAGCACAGAGCAGCCAAATAATCACTGCAGGCTTAACCTCTTTCAGAGCGTCACCTTTTGCAAATGGCCTTTAACTCAAAATTTCCTTGTTTTTTTGAATTTCAGACAGATCTGTAGCATGATTTTAGTGTAGCTCTTTGTTTGCATATTATTTAACGTTATCAGGTCAAAAGGAGAGCTTCCAGAACAGAAATGAATTCTTTCTACTTGCTCTGCCAATCACAGTTTTTAATAAGCAACTTATTTATTTTTTCCCTTCAAAGTCATTAAAAAAAAAAAGCCCAAACTCTCAGTAGTTATTAGGACAGATCACTCTTTTGTTGCACAGAGGACAATGGGTAGATCCGATGAAGATCAAAATGTATTGCATTTGAGGAACCCTGTTGGCATGAGCTGTGAAGCTTCAACATTTCAGGAACTGAAGTGGGTTATCTAGGTATATTTTTAAACCCAGCCCTTTGAGATGCTTTGCACAGCTTCCTGCTTCTCCTCTTGCCCCTCTCCCTGCAGAACAGATTGCAAAGACGAGGGCCCTGTTGCCTGTGTAGGCATCTACATAGAAGGGGTTGCCCTTGGGGATGTCAGCAACACCAGCAGTGGGGCAAGGGACTGGGATGGGGCTGAGCACTGGGAAGTAACCCCTTCCTTCGCAGTTTCAGTGACTGGGGCAACACTGGGAGCAGTGGATTTGCTGTTGCCAGCTCTGAATTCTTGGAATGTGTAAGTGACTTGCTCTGGAGACCATCCTGGGAGATCCAGGGATGCTCTGAGCTCTCTGTATCATGTCTTGGCCCTCTTACGTGGCCTGAAAGGTTGGTTAGAGTGGGATGATGTTGGCAGAGAGGTGATGACCCTTTAAAGAAGGGTTTAGGAGATGAGGAGAATGGAGAGGCAATTTTAGCTTGTTAAAGACATAATCTCTCAATATAGTTGAAGGTAGAGAAAATTGTCTGGGCGGGAGAGGAATAATTTAGATGAATACAAGGAGATTTAATGAATGGCAATGTGATGAAAGGGAAAATTTGATATGAAGATCTGAAAGAGCTTTTAGGACATCAAACCCATTAAGTTGCCAGGAGTACGTCTCCTCATTTGCAGGGGATGTCTCCTCACTCAGTCCTTTATAGTTAGGCTTGACGAAACTCTAGTTCTCAACTTTGAATCAGATTTCATCATGTCTAACTTTAGCTTGGACATGGTTTCTTACTATATCTCAGCAACTTGGGTCTTACAAGTAACCTTCTGTTTTCCACGTACAAAGCAAAATAAACTCTGTTGTCTTTGTTACTGGGTAACCAGCTGGATTTAAGGAAGATTTACTGGAGAAATAAAGTGAAGGAGCAGTTTCTCTGAGGCTGTGAGGCTGGCATGGACAGAGCAGAAATTTCCTGTGGGCCAGCAGCTGGGGTGAGCAGTTGCCTGCCAAGAGCAAAGGCTGCCGGTGATGCCGCTTATGAGCCGAAAGGATCTTGTCTTCCTTGTCCAGCCTTGGTCCAGTCATGCTTATCAAATTCGGGCACCACCGTAATTAACATAATATGTCTAGGAGGCCTCCCACTGATCTCAGTGTTATTGTCATTCTTTCTTTGAAGAAAAAGATCTGTGCAAACCCAGGTTAAATACGAATTTGCTGTCTCTTTTTCTTCCTGCTGTCCTCCTAACTCCCTTTGTAAACTTAGCATATATCTGAGAAACCATTCTGTGTTGGTTACCTGGACAGTTTGCCTAAAACCTGAAGTCAAGGAAAGCAGATGAGAAACAACTCTGCAAGTCTTCATGTGAAACGATCAGGCTTCACTCTTTCTGTGTTGTCCCAGGAGGAAACTGTCACTGATCTCTGTTCACACTGGACATTTGTTATTAGAGAAATAGAGACATGATGGAACATTGCCACAACATCCATGTCTCTTGTTTTTAAAATAAATATCTTGGCTTTGACTTGACGTTTATTTTCCATAAATGCCTCAGCTTCAGTTTGGCGTTTCAGCAACAGCGGGAGGCTGTTATCCTGTGACAACATGCAATTCCATTGACATTATCTCTTGATTACGAGTGACTGTGCGCCAAATACTGCACATAGCTGCTTTTAGTTAAACAATGCAGCAAAAACATAAAACAAATATATTAAATAACAGAAGCACCCATACTTTCCACCCTGACACTGTGCGTGTGACACCGTAAGTACACAAGGTTGTAGTGTGTTCTAGTAAGGGCACCCACACCCTGATGGTCTGGAAAGCACCACCACAATAACCCAGCCCTTGTTTAGAATCGTAAAACCACAGAATCATAGAATGGTTTGGGTTGGAAGGAACCTTAAAGCCCATCAAGTTCCAGCCCCCTGCCCTGGGCAGGGATGCCTCCCACTGCACCAGGCTGCTCACAGCCTCATCCAACCTGGCCTTGAACACCTCCAGCCACCACTGCTCTGGGCAACCTGGGCCAGTGCCTCCCCCACGCTCGCAGGAAAACATTTCTTCCTAATATCCAGTCTAAATCTCCCTTATTTCAGCTTAAAACTGTTTTCCCCTCATCCTATCCCTGCACTCCCGGATAAAAATCTCCTTCCCAGCTTTCCTGTAGGCTCCCTTTAAGTACTGGAAAGGAAAAATTTTTTTTTCCATCAGGAGACCCTCTTACAAGCATACTGATTCATTAATTCCCCCCAGGTGATCAAAGAGAGAAATGTAATATCTCTCTTTCCATCTCTCTGTTTCATACACTGAGTTAAAAGATGCTGAGGACCAGCCAAGACAAAGGCTTCCTTGTCTCCTGAAATCTCTGTTGTGTTCTTGCTAGAAGTCAAACCTCAGGAAAACAGAGTTTGATCAGTGAGTTCAAATTCATTCAATTCCCCCAGAATGGATGGAGGACTCTTTTTTATTTATTTTTTTTTTATCCCAATGCCCTTTAGAAGTGCCCAGATTTTGAAGAACCTCTGATTTCCTCTGTAGATCTGAGGCCAGATCTCTGTTATTTTCCTGTGTTTAGTGAGAATTGTGGTGCATTTTGTAATCCTACCCACAACTTTAAAAAAATGTAGGGTCCTGGACTGAGATGAATGAAGGAAGGAACTCTGGAAATGTGTCCCTTTCGGAAGTGAGGCTTGGCCTTGTACATGCAGAGGTTATTTGTACTGAGAATAAAACTTCTGGTGCATGCCAAGTGTATTTATTTGTCATACATAAGCCTAATTCAAAAGGAATTATATCAATGTATGATGGTTAAAGAGCTGGCTCTGTCTAGGTGATAATTTTCAACGTTCCCTCCCCTAGTCTCACTCTGTACCTCTTAGAGGAGGTCTGCATTTTGACCTTTAAGTGTCTCACTCAGAAGAAATTCTTATTTCTCCTTTCTCATTGACATCTGCATGATCTAAACTTGCTGTTGCTGACTGAGCTGTTGACTGATGTCCCAGTTCAGAGTGTGCTTTTACCATTGTGTTGCCATTCACCCTGCAGGAATTCATTCTTTTTGGGCAAAAGCATCGTTCAAACTTTGCTAAGAACAAACCAGGCTTGGTGTTACTGGAAGCTGTGTTCTTTCTGCTATTAATGCAGTTTTTGTAAATTAAATCCCCATAATTATTTGACAGAAGCATCTTATTTACAATCTGAACAAATAGCAATCTGGAGCAATGATAATGCACTCATAAATCCAAATTATAACTAAGAATTGATTTTAATTGCTCAGTTTGATCTCTTTGTCTGCATCTCCCTATACTTTCTTGACATCCAGACTCCTTCCACAGAGAAGTCTCACTGTGAGAAAAGCCTGACCAAGACTGCCTCTTTTTTAAGCATCATTGATTCCTTAGAGCAGGGTGGTGAAACATTTTACATCAGGCCAGAAAACACAGTGGTAGCCAGAGACTTTGTTTATACAGGGAGATTGTAGTGCAAGATCAGAGCAGAGGAGTGATGACTGGCAGTCCTCTGAGATTTTACTCTATTCCTGCCTCACTGCACACTGGCTGCAGAAAGCTGCTTTATTTCTCCATCCCAAAGGTTGCCCATCTGTAGGATGGGAAATATCATCTCACATTTTAATTGGAACAAAAAGCTAATCATTTACATGCACCTCCTGAGGTGTGGATGTGAGGTGCAGTGAACAAGCATGGGGACAGTGTTTTGGTGTCAAGCAACATGCCCGTTAGTGATGTCAAAACACCATTTCTTTCCCCTTCACACCCTGGAGGACTAAAGTGTGTAAGCTAATGGCTGGAATGTGTAAAAAGACTAATACAGATGGTTTGGAGAGGAACCAGGATTGACGTTTGGGCAGCCCAGTTTTTTTGGCTGAGTGTCTTCAGGTGTGGAACTGAGGCTTTGGATTTTGTAGGGAAATTATCTAGGGCTCCTGCTGGGAAAAAATGTATTCTGGATTATTTTTTTAAGCAAAAGAAGTTAATTGCAGTTCATGCTTAGGGCAGTACCCTGGGAAAGAGCTCTGAATAGCTGGGACTGTGTCACAACATGGAAAAAAGTTGAATCGTTATTCCTTTTTGTTGGCAGTAGCAGGGCCTTTTGAAGCTTTCGGGGGATGCTGAGTTGCAAATTTTATTTTTTGAACCTGTCTTTCAAGCAGTTCATAATGTTCAGTGATAGGCTTTATCTAAATGGCAGTCATTATATGTTGCCTTAATATCTTTTAAAACAACTTAAGCCTTTTTTTTTTTTTTGTTAAGGAGAATAGCAAGCCTTGCCTCAGATTTTTGTAAGCAGGAATTGCTGCCTTTCTATCTAGCATAAAATTGTGGCAGGATAATGATAAATTGCCTCACTGTTCAGGAGGTTGCTTATCTATTTGTAATGACAAATTAAATTATGATATGCTGGCTCTGCAGGTAACAGCAGATCTCTAATGGGAAACCCTCTCTTTAGATACCATCCATTGGAAGCATCTCTTCAGTCTCTATTTAGCACCACATACCTGGGATGAGAAGGTGAAGTACTCAGCATTCCCCAGTTTTCTGGAGGTAAACCAGATAAACCAGGTAAACCAGATAATGTTCTCTGTGCTTTGGAAAATCTGGCCAGAATTTAAAGCTTTATAGCTAAGTCTTTCAGTAAAATGATTGTAGTCTTAAAGCACAGATGTAACTAGAATCAGAGCTGAAGTGCCCCTGGGTCTGGCTTTGGTCTCAATGTTTGTCTTTTCATCCTAACTTATCCCAAAGTATTTTTTGAGCTCAATTAGTCTCCTGCATTTAAAACTCTGTCGTGTGTTGGCATTGGAGTCTGACAATTATCTTGTCTGACTGTAGGCTTTGCTCACAAAATTGTATGTGATTTTCTCTCTCTGTTATGGACTCCATAGGCTCTGGAACAACAGAGCAGGAGTTACATGTCAGTTCAGCCTTGGCAGCTCCAGTCCATCCATACACCTTTCCTGATAAGCTGTACTGGTGATGCATTCACCAAAATCTTCTGGGCTCCTTCAGAGATGGTGAAGCTTGTTCCCAGAGCCTCACATGTCAACCTGGACCTGGTCTTCCTGCACTGGTGCCTACACCCCTCTGCAACATTGGTGAAGTAATATGGTTAATTTTAATGTCTTAAAACCAAAGCAATTACAGAAGAAAGTTTCTGATCTAGCCTGGAAGTGCTGGATCAGATTCCCAGGGATAAGGGGAAGGTTGGAGAGTACTTAGCCCCTTGCAGAATTAGGTCATCAGTAAACACCCTCTCTGAAAATTACAAAACTTTCTTGTTGGATTCCTCAAGCTGTAATTAGTTTAAATTCTTCTATGAAAGAGGAAGGATGCAGCATTACTGTAACTTCCTCAGCATGATGCTTTTTTGTGTCCCAAGCAGAACAAAATGTGCCTTTGACCACAGATCACTGAATTTGCTACCTTAGCCATTCTACCCATTTTTGTGCTCAGAAAAATTGTCCAAGTTGTAGATATTGTATCTTTTTGATTAAAAATGATGGAGATAGAGGGGTGGCCAGTCACAGTGGGTGAATCACCACAGTTGTGGTGACCTTGCTGGAGCTTTATTAGGGGCATTTAATGCAGCTCTGCCTGGCCTCTGCTTCTCTAGTTTTGTTCAGAGCCTGATGAAGCAAAGGAATTCTTGGATTTTATCTCAGTTTTCATTGTAAGAATCTAATTTTGATTTCAGCTTAACTCAACCTCTCTTTCCCTCCTCCTCTTCAATCAGCAAGACATTTAATAATACAAATACCTCACTGTGGATTCAAGCTAAATTAACTTATGACCATGTGACATAAATGACACCTGCAAGAAATTCTTGGTATCCCTGCTGCTTATATACAATGCCTTTGGACAAAAATGGAGTTTCTAAAAGAAGTTTTCTCTATTGGCTGTTATACTTAATGCATATAATTCCCTTGTAGCTGAGAAACAAAAACTTACACCTGCCTTTAAATTGGTAATGCATTAGTAACAATGCCATAATTGCATCTAATAAACACTCACTCTGTCCTCACTGGGCTTTTGTGAAGCTGAGTAGCTGTGAATGACTTCACAGTCCCCATCTAAAAGGTCTCCTGTAGATAAAATATTATTACTGTTTTAAATAGCAAAACTGTTATTGAGACACCTCTACATTCAAGCTGTTCTGGACAGTAACCACAGGCTACTCGCCACAGCTTCAAAATTTGAAACTGCTAAGCTTGCGGTCAACTTAGCTATTGTTACTCAGCAAACACCTTGTTCCTTATGATTTATTTATCCCTTTATTCTGCAGACTACCCAGGAATGAGATTAGGGATATTTACACATTAATTATTCATAGTGATTCAAAGAGTTTGTTTATGCAAACACATTTCAGGCCACAGGCTGCCTATGGACTCTTTGCCTTCCTCATTGCTTTGTGTATTTGCTGTTCATCTGTCTATAGGCCATATCATAGGGCATTGCTTTTGTTCCCAGACTGATGAGTCTCAAACCCATGAAAAGCATTTCTGGAAGGCACAGGAAGGTTCCCAACATGACTATCAGGGCATCTTGCTGTTTCCCAGGTCTCTGTAGCTGTCATTCAACAAGTTTTGAAATTACAGACTCATGTATTTTTTGAGATTGGGTTGAGCAGCTGCCATTGCTCTCAACTTATTATCTCAGTTGCTACCATCAGTTGTACGACAGTGGAGACTGGCTGTTTAAGTGAGATGGGAGAATGTCTGAATCTGGCACCTGGCACCTTCCTACAGACCTAAATCAGGATGGTTAGGTCAAAATGAGGAGGGGTATCAAAGGGGCAGACAGGTTAAGTGACTTTCCTAGTGGCACCCAGAACTGTTGCAAGGTCAAACTGCAACTCACAACTTCAGCATCTCCATTGGTGTTCGGCCTGTGGAATTACTGCCTACTGATTCCACCAAACTTGTCTTTTTCTTTTTATACCCATTTCCTGCTTTTATTGCTCTTGGCACTAGTTACTGTACCATGAAAAGACGTTCTTGTGGAAGTAGGACTAAGGGGGTAGGGCTCTTTTTTCTCTCTCAGTGAAAAGGTCTGATAATCCTGACGTACTCTAAGGTCTCTGGGGAGTGGTGACCACTGTTATGCAAGCTTCACAAAGAGGAGTTACATGCGAGCCATAAAATAATCCCTTTACTCTAGTGAAAATAAAGTAGCAAATCAATGCCTGGCATTAGTCTCCTGGCAATGCCTGTGTCCAGATTTGGATGCCAACTTTTAGAAATATGTGAGCCTAGTGGCATAATCCCAAAAGCAAGCAGTGAGAACAACCAGAGGACTTGACACTGTGGCTACAGTGGAAAGATTGAAAGAATCGGATTTGTTTACCCTGGACCCATCAGTAAGGGACACAGTAGCAGTGTAAAACGTTCTTGCAAAGAAGAGAAGAATAAACTGTTCTGTACTGGGTTAAGGACAAGAAGGAATGGACATAATTGCAGCAAGAGACATTTAAGCTGTAGTGGAGACAACTGGATTCCAGTCTGGGTTGCCTGGAAAAGGGAGTAACTGTGCAATCAAATGAGGTCTCTAGCTTAGGAGCATCAATGAACTTTAAAGTCAGGACTTCTTCTATATGTAGTAAAGGGAGATGGTAATTCTGGCTGCACTTCAGCTCTCTTTTATCTCTATATTGCCCAGTGGGGTAGCCCAGTTTCCTACATTAGCCCACTCATTTAAGTGCCTAAAGTTAAATGAGAGGGATCTGGGACTCAGTGACTTGCATTTACCCTATGACTCATCATAATCATACCCTGTGCATCATATGTCAAGGTCTCCAGTTTCTGCTTTCATCATTGCTTTTCAGTTTCCTTGCTTTGTTCAGCACCAAATCCTTGCTTTACAGAAGTCTGAACAACTGTAGCATGATGCAGATGCCCTGTTCTTCAGGAAGGCTAAAGATTTGTTTACTGCACCAAACTGTTTAATGAACTGCCCTTTGGATATATAAATGAGGTTCTGAAGCCTCTATCATCTAAACCATTTCTCTTCTAAAAATAATTTATAATGAATAAAATTTTACCTAATGGGTCGTAATCCCGCATAAGTGCCAAAAAGCTAAATAAAGGGAAAACAGATTTTAGTCTTGGTTTTCAAAGATTCTTTATAAGTGTGATCAAGTAGAGTAAAAGACTAGAAAAAGTACCATGGCAACATCCTAATAACCGTCCTAACAGGTCAGAAGAACATAGAATCATAGAATAGTTTGGGTTGGAAGGAACCTTGAAGATCATCTTGTTCCAAATCCCTGCTATGGGCAGGGACACATTCCACTAGGTCAGGTTGCTGTAGCATTAAACTGTGATGTAGCATTATTAAAATGTAGTATGTATTAAAATGTAAGATGTAGCATTAAAAAAAAAAATCTACCTATAAACCCATAACTGTGGACTAAGTATTGGGGAATTGTTTTGGACTAATCACTAAACACTGTTTTGCAGCAGTGCTAAGATTCCCTCCCTAGAAGAATCGTCCTGGCCTAAAAATCTTGAGGTTATACATTTAGAAAAACTGATATCCATCTTAAATGCTTTCTGGTTTGAGAGTAGAAAGGTTCTGGCCTTTGGGCTGTGCTTGCTTCGCTTGTCACAGTGTATAAGGAAGTGAAAGATGAGGGGCTCCTATGAATTTTCTGCAGCTGAAACTGAGAAGAGCATGGACTTCAGATTTAAAACTGGAATCGAAACACTTGCATTGGAAAAGCTGCTGCAACATGAGAGGAGGTCTCTATGGCATATGTTCTATCAGTGCTTCCACGGTCCCTGTTACTCTTGGTGATGTGTGAACACACATCTTAGCTCCTGTTGTCTTATTTCAACCAAGATTGACAGAGGACAAAAGATATTTGGTAGAATAAGACCCTGGAAATGCTAAAAGAAATAGGAGTTGGATAGAATGAAGAGAGCCTATTAGTGCCTCACTTAGGGAAAGGTAGTTGCAGAGCTCCTTTCACAGCACATATCAAGGAACCCACGCAGCAGAGACCTATTTGAAATCAAGCTTCCCACAGTTTTAATTTTCATGGGAGTAACTGCTTAAAAAGATATTTGGTTGGTGGTACGTCACGTAGAGGCTCTGCTGCCACCTACTCCTAGTCTCCCCAGCTCCGGGTGCTTTGAACCCCTTTGCTTCCTCTCAACAAAGTAAAAAAAAAGACAAGTTAATACATCTGGGAATTAAACTTCTCTGTCCTACAGCTGATCTTTATTTCATACTTACTGCAGTTATTGTTACAAATCAGGATTGACCTTCCTTTGTGATTGCCAGCTCCACCAGGTCTACTTGATGCCTTATAATCAAACTATATTTTCCTTCCAGCTCTATAAACAGTGAAGCTCCTGGACTTGGCTGGACTGTGGCTACTGCTCTTACACTGCTGTAAAGGCATGAACTGTATCAGAGCACAGCTTGCCCCTGCAGCTGCTTTGGCTCCAGAGGGGTGTTTGTGTCAGTAAACTAATCACACATGACTTGGACAAGAGGCAGGCAGGAGAAGATAAGGGGCTGTTTTTGTGGAGTCCGTTCTTTGTCCGTGACCATGTTTTGGTGAATGAAATCATCGCGGTGCAGACAGCAGCGCGACTGAACAGGAAAGGAGCCTGTTGCCCCTTAGTTGCAATCCCCACTTGGTTATGTTCTCCCAGCCCTGGACAAGTCATTTAACCCTGGTGTGACTTCTTCTCTGAGCAGTCAAATTATGTGTAAGTACAGTGGCCTGTTGTCTGGAGGTGGTAAACAATAGCTTTAAAAATAACATACATACTAAACAGATAGACAAATGAGAAATATGCTTTGGTTTCCACTTAGGAAAGAGAAGTAAAAACCTTCCCAATGATTTCCGTAGATGCATGACAGAATAGGAAGAAACAGCATTTTTTTGTAGTGTAAGGTTTGTCCCTCCGGTGTGAGTGGTAAACTAAAAACTGGGAAATTGTTAGTCCTAATGCCACAAGCTACTTATGGCACAGTATAGTTCCATTCCAAAAAATACATGATATCTCTCCTCCCTAGACACAATGCAAATAAATCAGTAGTTTCCTAGCTGAGAAGTTTCCACATTTCTCATTTTGGTCTCTCTGTGGGGGCTGCACATGGAGCATCAGTCCAGCTTTCTCCCTTGACAACACAGCCCAGACCCTGCTATGAAACTAGGGAGTCCCCTGTTGTTTCCCTGGGTAAACACTGTGACCATTTATAGCTTTATGTTCCAGGTAAGAAACAATCGTTTATTCTCGCTGTCTTTATGGGATGCTCCCCATTGTCTCCCATCTGGCACGTGCCTGATTTTGAACCACTGTGACAAGAAAGGTGACCAGGGAGGAAAAATCACTGGACCTCCAAGTCTGTGACATCCTATGCAGTTGGCAGAATGACAATTTTCTTAATGGTAACTGGGAAACAAAAGGGGAAATTCAAAGAAAGGAGTCAAAATTCCTGGAGGGCTTTTGTGGCCAAATTGAGAATCGAGAACCCAGTGTTCCCTTGCACTGTCCAATGTGAAGTGAGACACATTCTCTATATGGAAATTCTTGTTTCACCAGAGATGAAAGCTTACCTATGTATGAGATCAGAAAAGCTGAGACTCCCTTTCTAGTGCGTGGATACCAACAGGAGCCATTCTCAACTCCAGCAGCGGTTGAGCTGCAGGTGCCTTGCTGGGCTTGAAAGCAGAAGTGCCTTCACAACAGGACCTAGTTTGAAAATGTGATTGACTGCGTGCGTTCTTAATTTCACAGAAAAATGACTGCATGAAGGAAAGGGGCTCAGGTGAGCTGTGAAGAGAAAGAAACACTATGTGACAGATATTAGCCCTGTTGTACTGCTGAAGAGGACAGTGAACACAGATGGAGAGGAACTCGTGTGAAAGGGAGTGGGATTAGCAACATAATGGAAAATGTCTTGAAGAATGACTTTGAATAAAACACCTGAACATACCTAGGCCTGCCAAAGAAGAAGGAGGAACAGCAAGTTAAAATTCCTGCTAGTCTGATCGTGTATGCTATAGAGTAGTCTTAGAGAAGCAGCAGTGATTAGCATCACAAAGCAGAAAAAAAAAGAAAAAAAATGTGATCAGTCATGCTTAGGCAGAAAGGTATGGACTGTTCTTGCTTTTGGAATTCAACATAGCAAGGGTTGTCTGCTTTGAGAGAGGAAGAGAACACTGAGACTAGAGGAGCTTAGCTAGAGATTTATTTTTGTGAACACAGAAGACCCGTGGACAGGCTGATCCACACAGTTTATTTAATATGTCCAGTTGGCCTCTATCGTTCCTTCTTGTTTGATATGTCCTCCCTACAATGCTCCAAAATATGAATCTTCATCAATTAAACAATGCTGGATGTAGTTTTAAAACCTCACTTGAGAGCCACATGCAGAAACTCGACAGCTGGCTGGATCTGAGCCAGTGGTGTTTGACTTGAAAACAAAGAAAATCCTCCTATCAACTGAGAAGTCTATTACTATCAGTTTGTCTTTGTTCAAAAAGAACTATTATCTGCTTCCTTAGGACTAAAGGTAAATAGTTCATGAACGTAAGAGAAAAGAAAAAAGAAATCCTCTAGCCAAAGAACTGTACATTTTGAGGGAGCCTGTTTTCAGGTCATAGCATGGTGCTCCCAAAGTCAGTGGTTTGATTAAACAGAGAAATAGGTTAAACATAATGAGTAGGATCAGAATTTTTCATTGTCGCTGGCTTCTTGCAGTGATCAGCATCCTGGGTCTTCAGGTTGTGACTGTTGAACTTGTACACTGTCCCTTCATTTCCAGCTCACCCAGCTGGAAGGGAATCTGGACATCAGAAAAAGATTTTTCACAAAGAGGGCTATTGGACACTGGCAGAAGCTGCCCAGGGAGGTGGTTGAGTCCCCATCCCTGGGGGTGTTTAAAAGACGGGTAGATGAGGTGCTGAGGGGCATGGTTTAGTGGCACATGGGAATGGTTGGACTCGACGATCCTGTGGGTCTTTTCCAACCTTGTGATTCTGTGAATAGCAGGCTGCGAAGAAATCCTAGATGAGTAGTGGGTTTCTGGAAGAGGTGGTGAGTATTGTGCCAGGACTCACACGTATCAGCACTTTTGTTGATTTCTCTTACTTCTCTCCATTTCCCGCCTCTTTGGCAGTCTGAAAGCATGTGGCTGTACTAAATGTTTGATCTACAGCTTTTTCTTTTGCCTTTCCTGCTTGTATGGGCTGAGTGTGGCATTGCAACCACACAGAAAAGTCCATCTGCTGATGTTAGGTCAGAGTGGAATAGCTTCCCCTGTGCAGGCTGAGTGCATGAATAGAGAGAGCAAGATGTGACTGTAGGTCCTCAGCTTCCATGCTTGCCCTTCTTCATTCATCTCTGTCTGCTCATAGCCTGCTGAGGTAGGGCAGGGAGTTGGTACCTTGACCAGACAGGTGCTGCTGACTCTCTGTGTGGCTGACCATCCCTTGTGCTGATCAGCACAGATTCTAGAGAGTCGTGTATGTCAGCTACTCTCCTATTACCATCAGGAGGATATGTAACTGCTTGATATTGAATAAAGTGTCTCTGACTGAAAGTGCTGTAGGAGCATGAGGGAGGTGTTATAGAGTTTTCTGTAGCTGACGGTGTTGCAAAGACTGTAAGCAGGCAGAAGAGTATGCAGAAAGTCTAACTATAGTTACTACCACAATTCTCCTCTTAAGCAGATTTGTAACCAGCCAGCCTGAGGTTTGCCAAGAGATACTTTTCCCTCAAGTAATCATTTTTATCAAGGGACCTCTCCCAATGCTTCTTCCCTATAAACTCAATAATCCAGTCTGTGTTCTGGGTGGAGATCTGCATGGTGACACTGTAATGTGTGTTTTTCACTCTCCAGATTGGCATTTATTCTGTTGATTAGGTTTTTACTTGCTGAAGAACCTCCTGCTAGTTTAGGAGGACTTTGGATTAATAGATGGGGCTTAGGCTGGACTGTGGGAACAGCCTACACAGACCTTTTTCTGTGTTTCCCAGCTTGTGTCTCATGCCCACTACAGCACTTGTGTCCATCAGCTCAGATAGGAAAGCCTGGGTCATTTTATCAATAATGCACAATTTGTCTCTACTGTAAGTGCTTTTCAGACTCTGTGCTGCTTTGATCCTCAACTCAGTGAAATCTGTCAAGTGTTTATTGTTGTCCTGGTTACCTTTCTCTCAACACTTCAACCATGTTGAGAAACCCCCATTTATCATCACACTCATTGTCATGACAACAGTTTTGTGCTTGCCATTTTATAGCCTCTGAAGCTGAGGAAACAACACCGCTATACTTCAACTCTATAAGCCACGGTGCTTCATACTCTTGTTCTGCCCTGAGCTCTTGGCAACTTCTGTTCACCTCTGCTTCTCTGGAGAAAACAGGAGGAAATAGTTACAGCATGGGGTGATATCAGGCTGGGCTGAAGTGGGAATGAAGGGAAAACAAGAAGTGACATTAAAGTGACTGAGACAAATCTGCACTATCATAGCACTGATACACAGGATTAATGCATCCATCCTCTTCTCACTTTGGATGCAGAAATATGACAGTGTATTTAGGGAATCCATTGTCTCTTATCCTTCCCTTTGCTGCAAGATGTTACAGCTCGATGGAAGAAGGGAATTCGGCTTTCTGAGTAATGTTTTTCTTTTTTATCCTCAGTTTCCCCATCTATAACAGAGGAAGCAACTTTGGCCCACTTTAATATGCTGTATAAGCCAGGGATTATGTTCTGATGGACAGGGGTGGTTCCGATAATGGGATCACGACCAGCACTATATTCTAGCTGCTGTTCTTCTAAGCACTAAAGACCTCATCTAAACTATAGAAAAATTCCAGTGATTATGTTAATAGATATGACAATCCCAACAGGTTTTAAATAGCTCTTCACAGCTTCAACAAGCCTGCCTCAAAATTTCCCTGCAAATGAGAAAGTTAACACCTGGCTGGAAAAACTAATAAAATTGCAAATGTTAATTTGCTTCCAGTTTGACTTGGGTCACTCCTCTTCTGCAAGAAAATCGTATGGAGAGATTTGATCCAAAACACTGAATTATTTGAAGAATACTTCAATTTCAAGAGTATCTGAATTGGTGAAAATTCTAATGGAAATAATTATGTTCTTTAGAATACATTGATCAAAGCCTACCTTGATGCTATAGAGTTTTCCAAAGCGGCCTGGTGAATACCTCCGGGAACTCTACTTACTATCACTGCATGGAAAGTTCCTGTTACAGAGGGGTTTTTCCCTAAGAGAACTAGTACCATAGCAAAAGCACTTGAAAGCATCACCATCAGTGAAGCAAACTTGGTTTTGACACATAATGATCTGTGATTGGAAGTGGAGTTGTCCTTGGAAAAAGAATCTGCAGCCCTAAACTTCCTCCCAAACCAGTCATGACCACAGGACTATTTTCTGTGTTACTGATGCATAACACAAAGATTTGTGTTACTATATGACCAGCGAAAGGGGACTGAAAAGCCTTTCAGTCCTAAGTGAATGAAAAGCACCACATGGTAAGGTTTGGATAGTAAGTTGGATGGAGTGCCCTGATCAAGTCAGGATATAAATCAGTAACATCTCTGAGTTTCTTAATCTAATTTGGTGCAGCAAGTTGTTGCTGCTGGGTCTGAGGAGGATCCTGGCATACAATATCCACAACTGCCCTTGCTTCAGCACTCATAACTCCAAGCTGCTTCAGCTCATCAGAGTGACAGACTGGAGTAAGGCAGGTGGACCTCACCTCCTGGTGAGAATCACAGAACTGTTTGGTTGGAAAAGACCATTGAGATTATTGAATCCAACTGTACCTGCTCACTACTAAACCAGATCCCTGAGCACCTCATCTACCTGTCTTTTAAATACCTCAAGGGATGGTGACTTAACCACTTTCCTTGGTAAAGTTCACTTCCCTGGTGAGGTTCTTGCCTTTCCTATTTTCTGTCATTCTGTATAAATGGCAACAATTTGGCCTTGTACAACTACCCGTGTTGAATTTCCCTAGCAATACAAGTTCTACCCTTCCTGGTACACAACTTAATTTGTTCCCATACCCTAGGGTTTCGTATATCATCCCAATGGATCTGTCTGGATCTTTCCAGCTCTATCCCTTAGCTGGATGAGGCTATTTGAGTGCCAAGACTCTTAGATCCTGCCTCTCAGCAGCTGAGGTTACTTCACCATGAAGAGAAAACAAAGTAGGTTAAGCTTGATTTCAATTAAACATTTCCTGCTTTCACAATGAAAGTGGAAAACACATGTGGGTGTCTCCTCACTAAGTATGAAGGCCAAAACAAAGCTTTGTAGGAATGGCACAGATGTTAAATCCTGTGGCACGTCTTGTCCAGCTCACTTTCCTTTGAAGTCAGGCTGGGGTGATTTACTTAAAATGCTTCTCTCCTTTTGGGTTGTAGAGTCCTGTAGATGGTGAGAAAAAATTAAGGCATCCTTAGTAAGCCTGCAAAAGGGCGCTTTTTCAAACAGAAAGGATTCTTCAGAGAAATCATAGAATCACAGAATAACCAGGTTGGAAGAGACCCACCGGATCATCGAATCCAACCAGTCCTATCAATCACTAAACCATGTCCCTCAGCACCTCGTCCACCTGTGCCTTAAACACCTCCAGAGAACGTGACTCAACCATGATCTACTTTCCCCAATTCCTAGCCCTTTAATGAATGATGGGATGTAAAATATCATTTAGATTCAATCTCAGAAAGGAGTATGATTTCAGTACGGCTGGAGGGAACTGTTTGGTTCTTATAACTCTGTTTGTACACTTTATAATGATTCTACCTGGGCAAAACCATTCATGACTGCAAGATATATTGCTTTGCTGCATTTCTGCCAAGTGCCAGCATGTGGAACTACCTCCAAAGGTGCCTTTCTGGAGAAAAGAGATGATCTGCAGGGAAATATTATACACAGGGGCAGCCAAACAGCAGTCACAGCCTGATTATCTAGATGGACTACTGATCTGTCTCAATGATGACACTTTCTAGGCTTCCATATCTCATGGATGTGGTGAGTAACACTTATATGGCAATAATGTGTATGTTTCTTAGAAGGCATAGAGTTAGTGGTTGCATCTATTGTTGTTTTAGCTTAAGTCCTGTAACTGAACCTAGACTCCTTGATCATGGGAAGTAATCAGCACTCTGGCACTAGGTTGGAGTGAGTTGGCCTCTTGAGCAGAGGGATTAACTGGGAACACTGAAGGTCAGTCAGGGATGTTTTCCTTGGAGTGCTGCCTTCCTCTTTATGTTGTGCAGCCTGTTAGGCAATGAATTAACATGAAGACACTCTAGGGAAGTTCATGGAAAACACTGTTCTCCTGAACAAGCTGCAGCAGGCTGCAACTCCAGTTGGCTCTGGGAACTCAAGCCCAAACTCCTGTACAGCAGCTGAAGATGTGATTGTGGAAAGTAGGAGAGGTGGGCTCACTGATCCCCTACCCTTTCTTCAGGACAGAACCATTTTTCCCTTTGTTATTTCCACCTATTCCCCACAGGTGCTGATTCACTTGATTTTCAAAATCTCTTGTGATGTATCCCCAAGCAATCTACTGCACTGATTCCCTACCCTTTCAATTAAAAGATTTTTCCTAATGTCTGAGTCTCCTGTGTTGCAACAGACACTTCAGCTCAGATTTTCCTAGCCCTGTGAACTCCACCAGCCTTTGCAGACCAGGCTGCCAGCCTGGGCACCTTCGGATGATGCTTACCTCTTTGACAAAGGCACAACATCTAGCTCAGTTTGTAATTCAAGTTGCCACCTGTTCTGCAGATATGTTTTATTTCTGCCCTACTCTAGTCCCTACAGAATTATAATTCTTCCATTCTTTCTCTTCTTCTAATTTTTTCCAATTTGCTATGATATTTTTGTGGTTTAACCTTGATTGCTAAGGCACTTGCAGCCTCTCTCAATTTAGTGCAAATTTAGCAGGTGTAATCTCTCTGGGTGGAATCAGGAGGTTTGAAATCCTCTGTATAGAAAAGCTCTCAAACTGGAACTGAATCACCCAAATTGCTCCAGCCCAGCTCTCTCAGAAGCCAGGGGGCATTGGCTGAACTTTTTCTTTTAATAGTCTGCATTAGCATCAAGAATACAGCAATTGTGGCCTGACACAAAGCTATTGTTAGAGCTGTTTGCTCTTCTCTAATAGAATATAAATGTCCTCAGAAAACAAAACTGCAGCAAAGCTTTATTAGAGCATGGTATTGGAGCTCGGGGATGGAAGGGCTAGCTAGAGGTGTGTGCCGTTTCTCTCGTCTGCTTGTAGTTTTATTCCAGTATTCATATTATTATCTTGGCACAGATAAAAACTCCATTTGTATATCATCAGAAAGCAATACTTATTACCTCATTTTTGGACACTGCTGCAGAGCTCTAAAGTGTATTTCTTATGAACATGAACAGATACTTCTGGATAAGACAGATTACATGTAAATATTAAGAAAATAATGTCCAAGAAGTATTTCTATACTTCCTTGTAGTAATCTTGATTTTACTTTTTTTTTAATTCAAAAGGCTCTTTACTGTTACTTGGACAAGGGTTTGTGAGATGTGCAACCCTGCACTATGAAAAGTTATTGTGCCAGCACAAACCTTAACGCTACCAGCTAGCCTATCAATCACTTTTCCTAAAACATCCAATGAAAGAAAGCAGTATTGTATCCACTTCCTGACTGTTTTTACTCAAAAACAAGCAGAAACTAGATGAAAATTTCTTGAGGTCATGCAACCTGATTCAATGCAATCCTGACTCCAAGCTCATTTAAGTCCATGGCAATTGCAGATGATAATAACATAATGATGGCATTTGTTTCTGTTAAACAAGGTGCTGCCCTTTCCCTCTTGTTCTCTGGACTCTACTTTCCCTCTTAGTAAGGCAGGTCCAAGGGCTTGGACAAAGACCTGAATTCTCCTATCAGGTTACCCTCATGCCAGGTGGTTCTCCTTCCCAAGTGACAGAAGAACCTGACTTGGAATAAAAATTGTCAGAGCTTTGTTGATTTCTGTAGAGTCAGGATAATTTGTGCCAGCAGAGGTTTTCTCAGGACTTTTAAGGGGAAAGAAACTAGAGCATTACAGGGAAAACTGTCCTGGTATTCATGGAAAAGGCTAATCTTGTGTGTGAATATGGTCATGCTCTGGCTAAAGTAATCGCTGGCACTGGAGAGTAGCAGAAGTTAGAGTCTGTCATTGAAAACAATCTGTCCTGGCTCATCTTGTGCTGGTTATCATGAGAGT
This sequence comes from Phaenicophaeus curvirostris, assembly GCF_032191515.1. NCBI lineage: Eukaryota > Metazoa > Chordata > Aves > Cuculiformes > Cuculidae > Phaenicophaeus > Phaenicophaeus curvirostris. The sequence goes on along the minus strand of NC_091400.1, from coordinate 7,958,482 downwards.
TGTGGATGGGGGCAGATTATGCTGACCCACTTGCATCTGGCAGGACTGGCTTGTTCAGGATTGCTGTGCTCTGGGAACAGGACTGGAGGGATCAGCACAGGAAGCCCATGTGCCCTTTCAGAGCAGCTTATCTGTAGCAATTTTCTGCAGAAGGCAGCAGCAAGCAGAACAAAGGAGAAGGCAGAAGATACACAGGGTCTGAAAACAGACAGACTCTTACCCACAGTTCATCAATGGTTTCAGTGAGGTCGAAAAGCTGAGAGTGTTAGGAGGTCTTGGGAGAACAAAATGAGAGAAAGGGAGCTGTTGCAGTATTTGTTAGAGTAGAGCCCATCTGAGGTCAGAAACCCACTGGTGTAACACAAACACAGCCAGCCACAGCTATAGCTCCAAATTAAGCTGGCAAAGCAAAGGATTGGTAAACATCCTGAGATACCCCAAATCCCATCTGAAGTCAGAGTCACAAAGAGAACTTTTCAAATGATTGATGGTATTTTTTGTTTTTAAAAATTATTAAAATCCCTCCAACTCCCCACCCCACAAATTTCTGAATTTTGATGTAGAGAAGAACACTTCATTTCAGATTCAAGTGTGGTAGAACGTTCTAACATCTATTTTCTTGAATCAAGTGGAATGAAATTCCTAAATGAAGAGCCATTTCCAACTGGAAACCAAATGTTTTGGCTGGCGTTGCCCACATGAAAAATCTCAGCTTTCACCATTTATTGTGGTTTGTTATTCATGGACAGTCGAGCACAACTGAGACAAATTCACAAAACGTTCATGCTGCTGGCAGGTCTCCTGATGTTCTGCTGAGTTCTGCCGTGAGGATCTCCTCTGTGTGGCTTGCCAGGACAATTTGCTTAATCTACCTCTTTCCAGTTCACACCTGTCTTGCCAATATTATTACCTGTGGCCTGTATCACTTGACATAGTAACAGCAGAAGACAGGAACCCCCACACAGCACCTTTTTAGACCTCATGGCTCTGAATGTGCAAAGAAGTATCTGTTCTCTGTGCATACCCAGTTGGTGGTGTCACGATGTGGGCTTGGGCTATCAGCAAGTCAAACTACTTGTAGGCTGTTTTATCTGTGCCAGTAATTATTCAGAAGCCAATGAATGTCTCCTAGGCATTTGAGAAACCTTCAGCTTTCTGGTTCTGGGAAAGGAGAGATTAAACTCTCAGTAAGCTATATCTTTATTAGCAAGTTTGTACTGACGTGATTTTTGATACCATTTTCATAGAATTGTTAGTTTAAGAGAACTTGATTCCTTTTGTCACAGAAGTAGCCCCACAATGCTCACAAGAGATTATTAAACTGGGTATTGGAGTGGAAAAAAAAAACAGCTGTTTTCAGATGTGTGTGGTTTGACAGATATTAAAATGACATAAAACTATTTACTTGTTCAGACAACTCTTAAAGATATTTATAGCTATTAGCTTTTTATTTATTGTGTGTTAATTGTTCCTAGTTGTTTATAGCATTATGTAGTACTCTACAGGGACACAGGACTTTAGCACCACTGGGAGTTACCGTGGTGTTTGCAGGAAGCAGAACACGAGGACCTGAGTTTTGGTACCGTTTTCATTTTGCAACACACACACTTGTACACGTGCAGACACACAGAGGCTTCTGGTGCCAGTTACTTGCTAGTACGAAAGAATAATGCTCCATGGTGCACCTAGAACAGCACACATGCACCTTAACTGGGAATTTGAGCTGCATGATTTACACGGTGATGCTGCAGGCAAGTACTAGTAAGGTATCTGGTGAAGATGGGACTCAAGAAGATATAACTAGAATGCCTCAAAGCTTGTATGAATGTTTCAACAGCTTTGCTGTTGAACAGTGTTCTGTACATGCTCCTGGGATGTGTGTCAGAAAGAACAGGAGAAAATTATGAAACAGAAATCTCCATTTCTGCATAGAGAATACAAAATCTTGAAAACAGGGAAAACAAGTTAACTTGTATCTCCCAAGTTCAAGCTGTTCTCTGTTCAACAGGAGAACCACACATTACGCTTCTAAAGTGATAACACACTTTTTAATGCAGAAGGAACTAAAACCAGGGAGATTTAATCTGCAGTGGTGTCCACTGTTGTTTTCCATCTCTGACCATTTTGGGTAGTGACATGGATAAACAGAAATCATTGAAGTCTGGGTTTAAGCTCCTGGCTCGTGTTCCCAGGACTGTTGCCAGCTTCGTGAACTTCGCCCCAAGTTTTGTTTGGAGTTTTCACCATTGGTTTGACAAAAAAGTGAAAGGTATTAATGATCTGATGATTTAGAGCTTTTCAGCTAAGAGGCCAATGTTATATCATCAAACATCCTGAACAAAGGGACAAATTCTTGGTTATAATCAAGATGCTTTGCACACAAGGCAGCGTGTTATGCTCAGAAACTGCATGAAGGTTGCTGACATATACCTCTGCTTTTGTTCCTCCTGAGCACAGGCTGGCTCACCTGTGCTATCTTTGAACTGCCAGAGCTGCTCTGTCTTACATTATGCTTCCATGGCAATAAAAGGCCAGAAACAATTCAGTCAATGAGCAAGCATTTGATCAGAAACTCTCTTTTTACTCCTACACAGCTGGAAGATCATCCTTTCCCTGAAGTGACCTACACTAGGCTGCAGTGTTGATGCAGAGAGACTGTGCTTAGCAGTGAGAAACCACAGCTTTCTATATGAAAATCTAATGCTTTTTCATGTATTAAAAATACAATATTTATTTAAATAGGGTCTGGTTAAAAATTTAGACTCATTATTTCTCAGCTTTATGGAAAAGATTGCAGGATTGTTTAACCCAAGGAGAAAGTTATCTTGAGTTCACACCTCCTTTGGAATGTGCTGTATGTGAGCACTCTCAGAGACTTGTTTTCATGGGGTAATTTGTCACTTGCCAGAAAAAATTCTCTGTTAACCTCTTACCAAGAGAGCAAAATCCAGCTTAATTTCTCCTATAAGGGCAACAGTCATGCTAATTTGTTTTCATTGCCCTGTCAGGTGTGGAGTTGGCTTTCTCCTGAACACTGATCAGAGCTACTTGGGTAACTGTTTTTATTGCCAGACACGCTCCTTGGATAATGTTACTATAGTTCTTAATAGCGAAATACTTTCAAACCTTCTCCTGAGACATGTGTAACACGGGAAAATCCTGCATCTGCAATTGTAGATAAAGCACAGATAGAGTTAAAGCCTCCCAACCATCTGGAAATTGCCACCATAAAACCTTGTCCTGCCTTTTGAGTCCAAGGAAATAGGACCAGCAATGGTTAGCGCTCTACTCAGGCCATTCAGATCAAAGAGACTTGCCAGACTGGCACAGCTCTTTCTAGGCAGCAGTGGCATTGCAACAACCCAGACATTTATTTTATTCCTTTCCTTTAGAATAGAAGTGATTCAAAGTTATCGTGGTGCGTGAGACATAGCTGAGAGAAGTAATGGGCCTTCTTTGACAAATTGTGAGAGGATGCGAGGAAATCAAAATATCTAAAATGGGCAAAAGTTGATGTGACACAAAGTCCGCGCTCCCAGCAAGACTTCCAGTGGCCACGGCGAGCTCGGGGATGGTGACTTCTCCACATGGCCTGATGCTGTCTGCTGCTGTGGGACACAGCTAGAAAGGGAACTGCTGGGAGCCCTTGATGACAGATCATTGATTTCCTGTTTTTGTCCCCAGCTTATCTGAACCTCTGGGTTAGCTTGTGTGGAGAAGGGGAAAAAACAGAGCTGGCACTCACTATTGTGTTTTCCCAGCTTTTTCTTTTTCTTTTTTTTTTTCCCAACTGATCTCTGATAAAAAAGAATAAATCCATTTCAGCTTAGAACAGCAGAAACTGTATCAGAGAGCTTACAGACAAAAATAGCTATCTGTTTAGACACCATTATACTTAAATGGATTGTTTTCCTGCAAGCAATGAATACTCTACATTACCTTCAAGCTATCTCACAGCAGTAAGTGGAAGCGTTTCCCCTGTGTAACGTGCGGAGCTGAGGATGCTGAGGCTGCCTTAGCCCCATGTGCCACCTAGCTGCCCATCCATCAGTGTGGCTGGTGGTTTGAGTAGAACATAACTGTAGTGTTGGTTTAGGAAAAGGAGTGTTCACCAGAAACTAGCAAATATTTAGGAAAGGGAAAAGACAAGGAGTTAAATTGGGTACTGGAATAGGATACAGTTGCTGACAGATGTGAAGAGCTGCAACAGAGAGTGTTGGTGAGGATTTTGGTAGAGTCTCTTCTCAGTGTCAAATAGTGCTGTGGTACCTACAGCACCGTGCGTTGTATGGCAAGGGGGACTGCCTGGGCATGCCTGTCTTCATGCTTCAGGAATGGTAAATCTCCATCTTACAGCGCCTTCACCTCCCACCTGTGGTCTTTGAGAATGGTTTGGAAGGTTCTTCCTATTACAAGTCTTCATAGAGACCAGAAAAACAGCACTGCAAGCCCCAGCTGGAGACTCAGTGCTAACACGACTCTTCCACCAAAGAGAGTACAGGGTTTCAAGATTCTTTGTCAATGAGTTATCTCCCTCCAGTCACACTGTCTTTATTTATACAGCACTTTATGTATGCAGAAAAGTGTGTGGGTTTATTAATGATTGTGTGGGTAGTAAAATTTTCACTAGCACCACACATCCTAGTCACAAATTCTTCTTTCACAGATGGTTTCTGCTGCTGGTATCTCAAAGCTCTTTTGCATAACATTAAGCCTTTAATTTATTTCAAGAACAAAAATTATCCAAATCAATGTTAATGTAGCACCAGCAATCACAGGTTTTAACAATGGAGTTGAAGAAAAGTTTAAAGAGCAGGACTTAGCAGAGAGTTATGTAAGATAACTTCCAGGTCTACCTATACAGAGGTCCTATGCATGCACATATGCTGAAATACATTTGTATTTTCCATTCATACAGCACTTCTCATCTAATGCAAATCTTTGAGTGACTTCATTCTGTTAATGTAGAGTTAATTTCTGGCACATATTTAGATTCATATAAGCCTCAAGGAGAGGAAATGTCCTCAGGTTGTGACAGGGGAGGTTTAAACTGGATATTTAGGAAAAACTTCTTTACTGAAAGAGTGATGAAGAGGCTGCCCAGGGCAGTGGTGGAGTCTCCATCCCTGGAGGTATTGAAAAAGTATGTAGATGTGGTGCTTCAGAACATGGTTTGGTAGGCACAATGGTGTTGGGCTGACAGTTGGACTTGATGAGGTCTTCTCCAACTTCTATTCTAACTTAAGTATAACAGTCAGGCATAGAGACATGAAGCAATGTTAGCAAATGAGTAAGACTTTGAGGTCTCTGTTTCTGAGCAGGAGTATAATCCTTGACTTCTCTCCTGTAACTCTAGCTCCAAACACCTATAAAGTACTGTGGATATTCACTTGGTTGGTTTTTTCCATGGAGAAGAATCAAATATCACACTTTCTGTGAGGCTAGTGATTGAGAATTAGCAGCCTTGGTCCATGTTTTTATTATTAACTGTGCAGTGGTGATCATGGAAGATGTTTTTAGCACACAACAGTTGAAATGTTGAAATGTCTGTCCTAAAGATTTTACTGCTTTAAGTCACCATACAAACAAAAGGAGGAGAATTAATTGAATGCAGTTGTCATTCTTAGCAAAGTGTGGCTGGCACAGGAGATCTGGAAACGTTTGATATTAAGGATCATGACACTAATTGTAAACAAAGCAGTCAGACCCTTTCTCCAAAAGACCACTTATCTAACTCTCATGATTGCAGAGAAACTTGAAACCATAATCTATAGAGACAAAATAAATAGGTTTTTAAAATACTTTTTGATTTTAAGTCAAGTTTTTGACCTGGAGAAAGTGCTTTGTGACTGAAAGTGCATTGAAAGACTGTGAATTACACAATGGAAAGTGAGTCCTATCAACCAGTAGGATCTTTGAAAAGAAGCAAGTGTGTTTCTCCTATCCAGTTCTATTTATAAAATACCCAGCAGCTGGTGAAAAATGAAGTCTGTGTATCTCACGCTGCTCCAGAAGTTGCAAACAGCAGCTAAATGCAATCCTGACAGGCCACAGAGATGCTGTGAGCCAGAAGCTGCATCTGTTTGATTCCACCCTGGGAAAAATGAGTATGAAAGCAGAGAGTGGGAAACCTCTTCTGGCCCTTTCTTTGCTGTTTGTTCCAAAGAAGTGATGGAGGAAAAGATATTTCCTAAAGCTTAAGAGGGCAGTTTGAAGGTAAGAGATTGATAGGTTTGGTCCCCTACCTCTAGCTGAGGATTTTAAGTCTTCGGCATGATGCTGCAGTTAGTCCAGGGAGCTAAATTATTTCCACCCTTGCAGCACTGAAACAAAATTAGAACATAATTCAGAAGTCTTAATTAGGATCCCAGCTGGCTGTTGCCAGCACAACTTCTTTGAAATGGCAGATTCTAAGAAGAGAACAGAAACTGAAAGCAGGGCAGGAAAGCCCATGAAGTGTCAGGAAGAGGTGTCAGGAAGACGCCCCTGGTCTTCGCCTCACCTCCTCCCACTGCAAAAGTTAATTTGCAGTTTTACTTTTTGTCAGCTAGTCATTATTTACCGCACCTAATCTGTAATGGATAGCATAGATTTTACATTCTGCGAAGATAACATATCACTTATTTCCCTAATAACTGATTTTGTAAAGCTTTACAATGTCACTGTGTATAATTTAAAATATTTACAGGGTTCCTGAACGCTCCTTCAAACAGAAATCAGAACTCCTGTGTAAAGCAACATGCAATTACACCTTCATTGCACGATAATATTGCAATCACAATGTTTAAACTGCAAGTTACAAGCATTAAGTTAGAATAAAAACCAAAGTTCTTATCTAGTTTTAAAAAGTGTTAGTATGAGTATGTCAAATTCTCATGTGCCTCACTTAAGTACAGGGCAAAAATTGTATCCTGTGAACAGAATATAACAAAGCTCATAGTACTGGGAGTATTGCACGGAGCTATTTCCATCATGTTGATCCTTCTTGCAACCTGAGACCCTTTCTGCTCACTTGTGCATTCAAGCAGAAGCTTGGGAGCTCGTTGTACTGTCTGTCTGCAGCTCCCTGGGTTATAAAGCTGAGCACATGGGCACAACACCCACCGTGCAACTCATTTCTTGTGCTGCAGTGGGGCAAAGTGGATGGTCTGAGGTCTGAATTCAAATTGCTCTGAAAGGCAGAGTATCAACCAGGAGGGATTACTATCTGTTTCTAACTTTGAATGTATCTCTTCATGCAGGACTTTAGCCAGGTCTGCAGTGGGTCAGGAGGTATGGTTAGAAGGCTAATTAAAGATGTGAAAACCATCACAACTGACATCGTGGCCTTTTTTCTATAGTACGATCATCCTGCCAAATCTCTAGACCACTGTTTTCTTCTCACCCGCTTACCACCACTCAGATAAGCTTTTTATTAGCTCACCTCAGCTGTAGATCTAACAGCTGACAACTGCTCTGCCAGCTGCAAAGGTTGCAAAGGCATTTTTAATGCACGCAGCACTCACTGTGCACCAGTACAACATCACGGGGTGGATGTGTGATACGAAACCACTTCATTCCCTTTTGGTTCAAAGCTGCACCAGGGAAGGTTTACACTGGAACATTAGGAAGCATTTCTTTATTGAGAGGTTGGTCAAACACTGGAATAGGCTTCCTAGGGAGGTGGCTGATGCCCTAAGCCTGTCAATGTTTAAGAGGCATTTGGACAATGCCCTTAACAACATGCTTTAACTTGGTCAGCCCTGAACTGGTCAGGCAGTTGGGCTAGATTATTGTTGTAGTTCCCTTCCAACTGAAACAGTTCTGTTCTGTTCTGTTCTGTTCTGTTCTGTTCTATTCTATTCTACTCTTGTGCATATATGCCACTCAAATTCAAAAAAAGGCTGTGAACTCATGCTTAGATATATGGGGAAAATGTGTTTGCACTCCTCCACTTATATTGTGCACGTTGAATGGAGAAATTTGCTCTCACCTCTGGTTACCTGACACCAAAAGTAGTAATTTTCCATTTTCCTTTCACAACATGGAGACTCCCTTCTCTTTCCTTTAATCATAGTTGGCTTCACAATGTCTTTTAGTTACCATTACTCACAACTAAAACCATATGAAGGTCTACAGCAAAATTCTTTCAGCCAACATAAGCTTTTGACAGCCTGTTCCCCCAAAACATTTATTACTGACAGATTTGTGCTCTCATGTTTGCTGTCTTGTGCTCTCCAAAGGCTTAGACCTGACACAACTCAACATAAATTTTCAGATGCATTTCTGACACATTTAATAGGTGAGAATTCCTCATCACAAGCTGTAATTTCAGACCAGGGTGTGGTACTGGACCTGTGTATGGATAAACACTAGCAGCTCAGATTATACCAATCCTGTACAACCCCGAGATGCTAGAGGAGATATCAACCCTCATGGCAAGGCAGTGTCACCTCAGATTGTGCCTTACTGGGAGGCAGAAGTAACTTCCTCTCAACTTCTGTGCTTCTGAAAGATTAGTACCATGTCAAACTGACTGGGTGTTAAGTTTGGGATTTAAGGCTCCAGCTTAAGAAACTGCACAAATACACTTGAGATATTTTATACACACAAGTCACTAGGAACAAAGAGCCAAATCCTCCTCTTTCCAGTGTAAACCTTGCATCGTCTGACGTGCCAGAATTCCACTTGCTTCAGATTTCTGCAAAGCAGGATTTTCTCGGTGTTTTCCATCTGAGATTTATTTCTCTCTCCTGTTTGGTCCATCTCTGATGACAGTTTAACATGGTAAACTAATAGAAGACCAGCAGCTGCCCAAGCTACTCTAAACCCACCAACTTTCCCACTTCCTTCCCCATCTCATTTACTGTTCCTCTATGGTAATAGTAATAAGGGCAAACTTCTGCAGCTAAGGTTTTAAAAGGCAATCATCTTCAATCAATTGAAAGAAAATTAATTTGTGAAGCAGGCTGACGGACTGGTCAACACAAGCAGCCGTATAATCCTGGGGCAAGTTTCCAGCTCTGTGGCAGCACTAGTGATGTTTTATCTGCTGGGTTGATTACATTTTCTGGTATGTCAGACTTAACTAAAGAAGGAAAAGAGAACAGAAATTTATGTTGCCATCTGCCTGCTGCAAAGATCAGCAGTAGAGCTTAGACATTAAGCAGTAGAAAAGAATAAAAAATGACCCCAAAGTAATATTGCCTGGATTGCTCATTATAATTTATGCAGCTCCCTCTGGTCTCCTTAATCATCTCTGTAAAACAGCCTCTACATTGAAACATAAAAAGTAACTCACCCTTATGGATACAGATGTAATTCTTCTTGCAATGCATTTTACTAGAAAAAGGGAAGAAATCAGAAACTGAAGCTTTCTTTGGTTTTAAACAGGCATTTGAATCTTAATGGGATTCTTGGTAGACAGTTTTTCCAAGGGTTGCATCTGAACCTGCTTCTTCAAGGTTCTCTGGACACTTTTGGGCATGCGTGTCATTACACGGTCCTCCTGTTGTAAACATCTGAACACCTCCTATAGTTATTCTCTGATGTCACTTTGACAGAGAATTGTTCTCTTTCTCTTTCAAGAATTGAGGTGTAGTGGAATGAAGTCACTGGAAGGAATCCAGATGAGGTAGTGGACCCCACAATTCATCATTCAGTCCCCTGTCTGGATATTATTGATTTTTCTGGGAGAGCATTTTTTTCATGGTGCAGCAATGAAATCCAAAAGCAGCCCATCACAAATCAGCTACACAACTTGTTTTGGAAAGGAAAGACAGGATTCTTATCTTTGATGACTCTGCCATGTATCTAGGTTATTGTCTAGATCTCTTCAACATATGTGCCTTGGCCTGTGATCTTATTTTCATCCACAGGACTCTTTCTACCTGAAAGAAAAATTACATTGAAGCTATAGAAAGTAAACTGCCTATAATTAGAAGATGCATGGCAGAAATCAATTAATTAATATGAGAACCATATAGATTCAACAAGGATCCTAGTGTTTCAGCTCTCAGCAGAATGCATCTGGCCTTTTATGTCTTGTCTTTAATAGAGAATTTAGAGCAAATTTGTCACTTAATCCTCCCACAGCATTCTATATAACCAGCTGCTCATGAGAAAATTCTCCAAAGGGTGACAAATCTTTCCTTGCAATACCTGGGAAACCTTTACTTTCTTAGCATTAGAAGCCTGGAGAAAAGATCACATAGCAATTAGCTTACCGTTGAAAATTCAGCAGCTCCTTGATATTTGATGCATTTTTTTGCCTGTCACTGGGATGTTTTGGATGTGGAAAAAAAAGTTACCCTGGAGGCACCATAAAGGGCACATAAAATATATTTCAGAAGCTTCTTAAGTTCACATAGTTCTGTATTTCCTGGATGAAGACAATATGTGCAGTGCTGAAGATAATCTACGAGAAGAAACAGAGCCTAAAGAGATCTGAAGATACAAGGCAGAAAGCTCGGGAGGAACAGAAAAGCAGGTATCAAAGCAATCAGCTTTGGAACAGAAAGTCCCATGCTGAACAACTCTTTTATCTTCTTGATTGGCACTGGGGATGTAATCATGCCGTGGTTACACTGATGCTGGCAGCGAACAGAGAAAGGTTCAACATTCCTCTTCCTTTGCTGGGAAGGGACACCAAATGAAATTATGGTCAAAAAATAAGACTGTAGGCAGAAAAGAACAAGCCAAATCCTGAAATATTCAAAACATTTTCCTACTGAAATTTAAAAATGTACCAGAACTGGGAAAAAGAAGAAAACAACACTCCACTGATCCAATGATAAAGGGATAAAGAACTGCAGAGGTACTGTTAAGTTTCCTTCTATTTTTTAGAATACAATTTAAAAATTCATCCACATCTTCAAAGTTTGTTAATGAAAGAAAACAATTATATGTGATACAGCAACCTTGCTACTTTTAATCATACTAGAATAGGCACAAGGCTTTGATTATTGTGGGAACATGAACTTCACAGAATCACGAAATGGTTGAGGTTGGAAGGGACCTCCAGGGGTCATCTTGTCCAACCCGCCCTGCTCAAGCAGGGTCAGCTGGAGCAGGTTGTCCATGATCATATCCAGTGGATAACATCCACTTCAAATGTCTTGTAAATTACTACAATGAGGATCAAAGCTGGCATAAGAGTTTTCAAGCTGTTTCTCACTTGAGCCTTGTGGTCCATTTGTGTACAAACTTTGCTGAGATAACCTGATGTTCTAGATCAGGAGAAGGCACAAGAATGACAATATGAGTGAATGAAGTTCTAGGATATGAAAGAGAACATAAGTCAGCTTTTAAAGCCATTACCTCTGAATTTTCATCATATTTACGTGGTAGAGCATGCTGACCCTCAGATAATTTGCTAATATGTTCTTAAAAAGCCTGCAGTACGTTTTATACTGCGTCAACCAGCCCAGCATGCTCCATTTATGGCATCAAAGGGATATGAACTTGAACCTCAGCTGAAACAGAGACCATCCTAGATAGTGCCCCAAGATTAAGCAATGTTTTGAAATGCAGTTCAATGTAAGCCCTCTGTCCTCTGTGGAGTAAGTTATCACCAGTTCTGCAAACAGAAAATAACATCTTATGTTTCCCAGAGCAAAAGGAATCCCATAGACTGAGAATCCAGCCAAAATTAGAACAACCTCACTGTATATCATGTTTATTTTAGCTGTATATCTTGAGCTAATGAAGTAATCACTTTTGCAGTGGGCAAAGGACAACATCTATAAAGATTCAGGCAACCAAGCTTTTATGATTTTACTGTAGACACATACATCTTTCTGAGGCAACAAACATACAGCAGACTGAATATTTTCCCCCACTTGAAAGAGGAGGAAAGCTGGAGAGCCTGAAGAGCCATTGTGTTTTAAATACCATGAAATGGGCTGGTGCTTTTCGTATCTATATTTAGTAACAATAAACATTGCACAGAGTGATTCATAAACCTAAAGAGGGTATTGAAATCCTCTTGTGCTCTTGTAAGAAATATAGTGTTACCTGTTCTCTTAGTGAGGCGAAATGCTGCACCAGTTTGATGTGAAGGAGTGGCAGTACCCCGGCAAAATATCTTGTGGTTAATGCAGGCATTAAAGGACACCTTTAATTCACAAAATGCCTTGGAATCATACACCATTCTTGTACCTTTTTGTTCCAAAAGGTGACAATGAAAGCCAAAGTCACTTCACATTCTTACTTAATCTGAAGAACCTTGTTGCCTGAAAATCATGAGTCAGAGGCTCAAGGAAGGAAAACATATCATCAGACTGTGTAGCTCTGATGCCTAGCCTGAACCAAATTATTCCAAGTCATGGCAATGTGTGTCATTTCATGTGATGGTACCTTATCTAGGATACACATCTCCCACAAACCTCAGAAGGTGGATGTCCAAAATGTCTTTGTTCTACTTTGTTCTACTAGCACCATGAAGATGGTCTGAGAGCTGGAGCACCTCTCCTATAAGGACAGGCTGAGAAAATTGAGGTTGTTCATCCTGGAGAGGAGAAGGCTGTGGGGAGACCTTACAGCAGCCTCTCAGTACTGAAAGGGGCTCCGGAAAAGATGTGGAGGGGCTTGATCAGGGAGTGCAGGGATAGGATGAGGGGGAACAGTTGTAAGCTGAAAGAGGGCAGATTTAGACTGGATGTCAGGAAGAAATTTTTTACAATGAGGGTGTTGAAACACTGGCACAGATTGCCCATGGTGGTAGTGGAGGTTCCATCTCTGGAAACCTGATCAGGTTGGATGGGGCTCTGAGCAACATCATCCAGTTAAAGATGTTCCTACTCCTGCAGGAGCGTTGGACTGAATGACTTGTAAAGGTCCCTTCCAACTCAAAGTGTTCTATAATTCTGAGATTCTGCTTGGGTGCAGATGAGGTTCTTCTTGCATGCCTGAATCGGTTAAAGAAGAATGTGGAGATACACAGGCAAATCAGCGCCGGCAGCTGTGATCGCTTGTTTTGCACCTGCACGAATTCAAGCGTTTCACAGAAGACTGGATGCACCTCCCAGCATTGCCATCAAAGTAAAGGAGTAGATCTGAGTAGCAGCCTGAAGTAAAATCTTTTACTAAATTTAACCACACACGTTATTCAGTATTCCGTCTCCTCTGCCTTTGTCCGTGTACAGAGGTATGACCAATGTGCCTGGTGACTCATACCCAGACAAGAATAGCATCAATGAATTACTTGAGTGTTTACGGCAGGACTTGCCAGAAAGGTGCCTCGTTCACAGTTTTAGGTAAGACTCCAACTGCAGTTTGTCAGTTGAAGCCAAATTGCTCTGAAATCTGAAAAACTGTGACTTTTTTAAGCTTGTCTCAGCTGAAAGTCGCTATTTCCTTATCTTACATTAGCTGAACTTCCACACGAGTCTTATTTTATTGCAAGGCTGTAAGAAATCTCTCAGCGGGAGCAGTAAATGGCAGTGAACTGTAAAAGTGAACCATCCATTTCTAATAGCACACTGAAGGAGGGTGATAACTTGTTGAGCAGATTATCAGGTAACTGTCTTGCATGATAAATCTCTTCAGTCATTCAAAAATACAGAGAGACTGAAACAGGTCTGGAGAAAACAACTTACGTAATGCAGATCTTCCTAGAATCATCAGAGATTTCAGCAGGGTTTTTCCTCAATCCTAGCTTTATTACCAGAGTATTGCTGCAGCTCTCCAGAGAAGACTGTTCACATCGGATCTATGAATAGTGTAATCGTGACAGTTCAAACATTTACTGTTATTCCTAGAACAGCAAGTTTTCTGCAGAGAGTATTCTGGTCAGTTGCAAAGACACTTTTATTAAATTTTAATTTGACAAGTGTTTTAAATCAAGTCAAGTTTGCCAAGAAGGCCAATGGCATCTTGGCTTGGATCAGAAACGACATGACCAGCAGGTCCAGGGAGGTTATTCTCCCTCTGTACTCGGCACTGGTGAGACCTCACCTCGAATCCTGTGTTCAGTTCTGGGCCCCTCACCACAAGAAGGATATTGAGGCTCTGGAGCGAGTCCAGAGAAGAGCAACAAAGCTGGTGAGGGGGCTGGAGAGCAGGTCTTATGAGGAGCGGCTGAGAGAGCTGGGGTTGTTTAGCCTGGAGAAGAGGAGGCTGAGGGGAGACCTCATTGCTCTCTACAACTACCTGAAAGGAGGTTGTGGAGAGGAGGATGCTGGCCTCTTCTCCCAAGTGACAGGGGACAGGACGAGAGGGAATGGCCTCAAGCTCCGCCAGGGGAGATTTAGGCTGGACATTAGAAAAAAATTTTTCACAGAAAGAGTCATTGGGCACTGGAACAGGCTGCCCAGGGAGGTGGTTAAGTCACCTTCCCTGGAGGTGTTTAAGGCACGGGTGGACGAGGTGCTAAGGGGCATGGTTTAGTGTTTGATAGGAATGGTTGGACTTGATGATCCGGTGGGTCTCTTCCAACTTGGTTATTCTATGATTCTATGATTCTAAGTTTGGTGGTAATGACCCTCTAAAAAGACAGTGGGTGGCAAACTGTTACATCTGAGAGTATAAGACTGTGTATGGTGTTTTTTCTTCAGGCTGTTTCTTTGGGAGGCAGCATCTGGATCCCTCTTAGAAGAACAACTGCACACACTGATTTTTGAATTCCTCTAGAAATCTCCAGAGAAAGAGTGAAATATATACCTGACATTTCTAATGGTCTTAAAACATACAATGTGTCCTTCTCTCTTTTCTTCCTGTGGATTGTTATCGAATCATAGAATGGTTTGAGAATGGAAGGGACCTCAAAGCCCAGCCAGTTCCAACCCCCCTGCCATGGGCAAGAACATGTCCCTCAGGATCAGGTTGACCGAAGCCCCATCCAACCTGATCTTGAACATCTCCAGGGATGGGGCAGCCACGACTTCTCTGGGAAACCTGTGCCAGGGCCTCCCCACTCTCACAGGAAAACATTTGTTTCCAATATGTCAACAGAATCTCCCGTCTTTCAGCTTAAAATCATTCTCCCTAATCCTCTCCCTGCACTCCCTTACAAAGAGCCCCTCCACAGCTTTCCTAGAGGTCCCTTTCAAGTGATGGAAGGCTGCTATATTTTGAAAAATAATTAATTTTAAATCAACATTTATGTGATGGAAACATCCATGAACTGCAAAATCTGCTGTGGGACTCTGTTTACAGATGTCTTCATTCAGATATCTCTAATGTCTCTGTGTTCCCATGATCTGCAAATCTACACAAAACCACTCCACAGGCAAAACTGAACTGGCTCATCTATCTCTGCTATGCATAGTCAAGCTTTTCTTTTTCTTCTACCTTTTCTGGTAAGGCCACTGTGGAACTGCTGTTCCTCCTGACCATCTCATGACTCTTGAGGTGGTAGCAAAGCCTGCCCGTTTGTGAGTTTGCCATGGATCTTGTGGTTTCAAAACTTAGCAAATTCAAACAGAAACGGGCATGATACTGCTCTTCTGCCTCCAGTAAAGTAAATATCAAGTGCCTGAATGTGCTTTGACTGGGGTGATGCAGTCAGGTGTGGAAAGAAAGTCTCCTCTTTGCGGCCTTTCACTCCATTCCTCTATTTCCTAATCCCATTGACTCATTTATGTTTGTTCAACAGCTGATCAGTTCGATAAACAAAATATTTCAGTTCTTGTGGGTAGACATCTCGGAAAACATGTTTTTTGGTGCTGTGCAGGATAAGAGGGTAGAACAACAGACTTGCTGTTCCTGACCTTCATACGGTCCTCATCTACCTCTTGTCTTTCTGGGAATTTCCATCTGAATGCTGCTTTATAAACCACCTTAACAAAGCTAAAGCTCATCTTCCCGTGTGTTTTCCAGTGCTTCACCACTCTTAAATACACAATCTCTTTTATTTCACTTTTCTTCATTTAGTCCTCAGTCTCTCCAGGATTATTGCTAGACGAGTGAAGAGCCCACTGTGCTGATACCATGATTATAGCTATTAAACTACCCCGTTTGCCTTGGAGTTCTTAGCATCTACATAAACCAGGCAGATAAAAGAAAAGGTGTGGGTCAATGGTGGGCTCTGCAGTGATGGTAGGATCAGGTACAAATCCAAGTTTCCAGTAGACACTACTTCTAAAATCCCTTTTATTTTCCTTTTGTGCATCATGTATCTGGAAATCTTTTATTTAGCTCTGAAGATTTTAGGTAGCTCACTTTAAGTGTCTTTGCAGTAAACTCATCTCAGTTGAGCAAGTGGGAAGACCTACTCTGAGCTGGGAGAAAGCTGTCACTGATGCCTGTGAATCACACAAACATAATTTGCATTTCAAGCTGACCTGGTGCATCTAGCTGTTTCTTAATGAGAAATTCACTGAAATGATGCTATGTCTGCCTACACAGCTCCCCATAGCAAAGCACTGATTGCATTGGGGATCAGAGTGAGCAGCTTTCATCTGCATTTTGAGATATTTACCAGCTAAAAAAAGAAAAAGAAAATAAGTTTGGGGCTTTTTTGACTGAAAAACTGTTCCACAGTGGAAAACAAGCAGTTTTACTGGTCCTCTAAGTACATTTTGCCATGATACTTACTTATCCTTATCCTTTTTCTGCCCCTCCAGCAATATTGAAGCAGCAGGTGCCTTAGCTGCATCAAGAAGGAAGACATTTGGTGGCTGTAAAGTTATTATGTGTGGGAAACAAGACTTGCATTACCCACAGACTGTGCTGTCAGGGCAGTAGTTTGAATGTCATCCCGCTTCCTTATGGTCACCAGTTGTTTTCATCTGAGGCTGCAAATCAGTCTCTGAGACTTTGTAGAATTTACACTAATTCTTAATGGCCATCTGTCTGTATTACAGAGCATTTTACCAAACACAATATACTTTTAGCAGAGATGCTGAATGCAGAACAGGCAGGAAAACTAAGCTGCCCTGTTACCTCCTATAAGCACTCTCCTAGGCAGACAGAGCTACAAACAGTGAAGTTTGCTGTGACAAGTGGCCCTAGCCAGGTCTACTAGCAACAAACTTGTGCCGACACGATGGTTAAAACAACGCTGTTCCACTAACTGCAGCCAACCAATTGCCTTCTTTATAACCCACTGGGGGTGTGAGACGCTGAATTTGCACGTCTGAGCCCTGGTGGCAAAGGGACATGCTAAGTGATGGCAGATGCATGCTCCGGGTGTACACATGCGGTGCTCACAAAGGCTCGTGAGGAGGGGAAAACAGAGGAAACAGCACTAGGTGCAGTAATAGAGTCTGCCCTTACTTTTTGATTAAAGTTGGGAAGGTATAAAACCAGATAGTTGGAAAACATCAGGATGGTGATCAAGATATTAGATACCCAGCATCTGTTTCTGAACGAGATGGCTTTTTCTGGGAATGTAGCTTGTGTTGAATTCAATTATACTTTATGGCTGAAGATGCTGATTGAGGATTTCTTCTTAAATGTAAACACATTTTCCTTTGATAGTTTTTTAAATGAAATGTTTCCTCTTGGAAACAGTGAAACATTTTTTGTTTTGATGTTTTCCAAATGAAACTCATCCTTTTGAAAAGGCATATTTTGCTAAAGCTGTATTTCAAATCAAATGTCTCGAGAAAGACCATTAAATGAATGGAATTCTTCAAAACCTGGAACTTAAAGGGGAACAAAACATAAAATGTTTGTGTCCCTGAGAGATTCCTGCTTTGTTTTATCTGGACTCAAACCGTTTTCCTCTGACTTTTTTTAGAGTTGGGTTACAGTGGGTGAAAAACTCCAATATTTTCTTATGGAGTAAAGGACACCAGTAACTGAATGGTTGCCCAGAGAGGCAGTGGAAGCCCCATCCCTGGAAACATTCAAGGTCAGGTTGGATGGGGCTCTGAGCAGTGTGATCCAGTTAAAGATATCCCAACTCCTGCTGGGAGCTGTGGACTGGATGACCTGTAAATGTCCCTTCCAGCCGAAAGCATTCTGGGATTCTATGAACCCCATCTCTGGAGGTCCTAAGCAGCAATACCCCTGCTGGGGACCTTTGACCCCTTGGTGTAATGGAGCAGTTGCTCCATTACAGCCTTCCCCAGCCTAGAGCAGTTGGGAATTTTATTGTCATGAATGCTCTCCTACGTTTAGAGCAAATTCACAAGCTCCACAGTGTGATAGTGCCAGCCAGCCCAAGTGCATTTGTAATTTCCCTCCAGTTAAATACATAGGGAAATCTAAGTTTAGAATCCACGATTCTAATGCTACAGAACATGAGTGGAGGTTAAACTCTGCAAAGGTTGACCAGAGATAGATGGCAGCAATAAGCCTTTCCACAAACTACTACCAAAATGTGCCGTCACTCTTCACAGAATCACAGAATAACCAGGTTGGAAGAGACCCACCGGATCATCGAGTCCAACCGTTCCCATCAAACGCTAAACCATATCCCTCAGCACCTCATCCACCCGCGCCTTAAACACCTCCAGGGAAGGTGAATCAACCACCTCCCTGGGCAGCCTGTTCCAGTGACCAATGACCCTTTCTGTAAAGAATTTTTTCCTAATGTCCAGCCTAAACCTCCCCTGGTGGAGCTTGAGGCCATTCCCTCTTGTCCTGTCCCCTGTCACTTGGGAGAAGAGGCCAGCACCCTCCTCTCTACAACGTCCTTTCAGGTAGTTGTAGAGAGCAATGAGGTCTCCCCTCAGCCTCCTCTTCTCCAGGCTAAACAACTCCAGCTCTCTCAGCCGCTCCTCATAAGGCCTGTTCTCCAGCCCTTTCACCAGCTTTGTTGCTCTTCTCTGGACTCTCTCCAGAGCCTCAACATCCTTCTTATGGTGAGGGGCCCAGAACTGAACACAGGATTCGAGGAGCGGTCTCACCAGTGCCGAGTACAGAGGGAGGATAACCTCCCTGGACCTGCTGGTCACACCGTTTCTGATACAAGCCAAGATGCCATTGGCCTTCTTGGCCACCTGGGCACACTGCTGGCTCATATTCAGTCGGTTAGTCTTAGATCACTTGGTTTGAGGACAACAAAGTAATATGGCTTGGAGAAATGATACTCCGTGTGCCATTGGCAGTAGAGATCAGCAATGGAAAATGATGGTGTAGAAGATGCTGTATCTCCTAGGACTGTTTTATTCTCACAACCTAGGTGTTAATCAACACAGCCAGTGCTAAGGCCTTGACTTTTTGAGGTTTCACATAGTTGAAAAACTTACTATAGTTATGAGCTGACTTTTACTACATGCCCTCTTAATATACAGTACTTGGGGAGGAAGGAAACGCACAAAGCTGCACGTTGTTTCTAGACTTACTAACCAAACATAAGCCTTCTCTCAGATATAACTATGTACTCAGACAGCTGGACCTAAATAGACTTTGTCTTGTAATGAAGCCTCAGTGGCAATAAATAATATGAATAGAAAACAGGAGTTGCTAATAAATTATAGTATACTGCTTGCAGACTTGCTGCACTAACTTACTACACTTCATATGAATTCCCACTCTGCAGAAAATAGAGCAAGGATGGGGCACAGTGGCCGCCTCAAGGTCACTGAAGAAAGTGAAAGGACAGTTCTGGGCTCCCACAACAACATTTTCTTCTTTTTAGCATCTGTATCTTTGCAAAAGTACACTACTCCGGTGTATCTCCCACATCTGTCTACATTTTTAGCACAGTTCAATCTCTAAGTTGCATTCCCATTAAATGAACCAGGTGTCTGATCCCCCTGCAAGCACCAGAAGGAGTTTGTGGTGTCACTGAATCTGCTCTTCTGTGTGTCAGGTAACCCTGTGGCAAAATGTGTCAGTCCTCAAATCTAAGATAGACAGGGTCTTACACATTTTGGGAGGCTGTCTTGGTCTCTCAAAGCTCTCTTGTGATTCCTGCTTAGGTAACTACACCACCTCTGGTTGTGCCATGCTACAGAATGGCTGTATGGACAACGATCAGCTCAGTAATTTTTACCAACCTTATCTGGGGATTCAGAAAGCATGTTTATTGATGTTAAAGTGGAGATCAGAAGGTCCTTTTCCTCCTTTATGGTTTGGACATCATTTTTGAAAAGCCAGCTCTGTATAACAGAGTATTTTATAGCACAGAGTAGTTGCCTCACCTTTCAGCTACCCAACAGCTAAAAGACTACAACATGACAATGTCTATATAATCAGTATCTTTCTATCTGCTATGAAGCAAAAAGGTACACAGTTAGATCATTCCTCCTTATATAGACTGAATATCTACAGTTTGCCTTAGTAACTTCTCATGCATCTGAGAAATGCATGAAGAAGTCACAACATCTTACTCAGCGAATCAGTCTGTATAATATTAATACAATATAATTGATATAAATACAAGGAATGACCCTGTGTGTGAAATGCATTGTGTTTAATTTTTATTCAGAAATGTGAAAAAAAATCCTAAACCAATATGAAAGCATCTTTGTTAGATGTCTAAAGGAGTACTGACAAATGTCAGGACAATGGTGTTTTTAGTAGCAACCTCATATAGTATTTTATAGGTTTATAATTGAGGACACTGCTTGTCTTGTGTGTGTGTATCTGTGTGTATGTGAACACTCACTTTCTTCCCCATACACATAGCAGACAAACAGTGTGGTAGGATTCCAGAAACCAGTGGCTTTAATTTTTAGCATCACCATTGGCCTGGCAGGTTGATTCTGACCAAATCAATATTCTTTCAGCGCACATTCCTCAAATACTTCAATTCAGTTTCAATCTGATTAGGATTTAGTTTACTGACAGCATTGTTGTGTTGTTCTGAACACCTGATATAAATAATTAGCATAAAATCTGAAGGGCATTTGTTTCTCTTTTCTGGGTCCATTGGAAATCAGGTAGGGCCAGCTTTGTCATTTGACCCTAGATCAATTTAATGTCCCAGACTCAGGTGTGGTCTGTAGTACAGCTTTGAGCTGGAGCACAAACCAGTCCAAGGCAGTGTAGCAGATCTGAGCATGACCAGGGAAATCCTTAGGAGCCAGTCAGCCTGGCGGTGCCCTGACAGTTGGCTTGCTATGCATGTCACATTTTAGAACAGAAAGTGATAGAACAGGAGATCTGGGATGGTCCTGTAATTAGTAGCTTGTGCTCAAAATGAAAAATTAAGCATGGTCAGTGCCCAGTAATGTAGGATTATACGCAGTTCAGAACTGTTTTTCTAAGGAAAGGAACTAAATCACAGTGAGCTGAACAGTTCGTGGTTACAGGACAGGGTGGCTTTCTCCATCAGAAATCAAACAAGTCTCTTTTAACAGATGTCTTCTTTCCAGGGAAGAGCGTGCTCTCTCCTAATGCTTGGATCACAGACAGACCTGAACCAGAACACCAAGCAGCACGAACTTTGGCTAATGGCTGATATAAAAGGCTCAAATCCAGATCTATAAATCCAGGAATAGTCTCACCTCCACCATTTGTCAAATTCAAGAAAGTAGGGAATGCAAAGGCTCCAAAGCTTGTGAAATATCATGATTTTCTTTAAAAGGCTGAACAGGAACCCAGAATTCAAACACTGCTCCATATATACAGGCTAATGCAGGAGAAAACTTGTATTTCAGGAAGGTATCTCAGATTGATCCTGACTTCTCAATCCTTACATTGATCTTCTTTCCAACTTGCTTTCTGTAATGAAGGAGAAAGAGAGGGAAAATCTGCCACTCCTGATTTGAGAACCTCTTTGGAACACAAATCAGGATGTAAATGGTGAGGTGGGCATAGGTCCATCCTAACCTGGCTTCTGTCATAAATAAGTGGGAGCAATGAGGGAGACCTCATTGCTCTCTATAACTACCTGAAAGGAGGTTGTAGAGAGGAGGGTGCTGGCCTCTTCTCCCAAGTGACAGGGGACAGGACGAGAGGGAATGGCCTCAAGCTCCGCCAGGGGAGGTTTAGGTTGGACATTAGGAAAAAATTCTTCACAGAAAGGGTCATTGGGCACTGGAACAGGCTGCCCAGGGAGGTGGTTGATTCACCTTCCCTGGAGGTGTTTAAGGCATGGGTGGACGAGGTGCTAAGGGGCATGGTTTAGTGTTTGATAGGAATGGTTGGACTCGATGATCTGGTGGGTCTCTTCCAACCTGGTGATTCCATGATTCTATGATTCTATGATTCTAAGTCTGTTCTGCAGATGCTCATCAACATGCTAAATTTTCTGAAATACATTTTCTTTACACCCAGTGTTTCTTTTTAGCAGTAGAAATGCAAGGTGTGGTACTAAGTCAACAGTGGTATCTTGTGGTCACTGGATGGTACAGACAGACCTTTCCAGCTCTCCCTGAAAACAGCAAGCAGGTTGAGTGTAGCTGCTACCCCTTCAGGTCTCCAGCTGTTTCATGAAATAGCCTATCAAAAGACTGCAAATAGGAGACTGCTGTCTCTGGTTCCTAAGTCACTGCTGGAGACTAACTATTCCAGTCATACTTTATAACCCGTCTCCAGCCTGAAAATGAAAAAAATGAAATAAATGAAAAGGTTTTCTCTCACATAGTCATTCCTCAGTTATTGCTGGGTTTAGAATAGCATTGTATACATCAGATGTTTAATGTTAGCATGATATTCACCGCTATAGAGCTTCACCAAGCCTGCAGCCTGCTTAGTGGCAGATCCCTGGCATGGAAGAAGCCTTGGAAGTCGGGTGGGACGGGCAAAGAGCATCATGAACTCCAGAAGGAGAGAGCAAAGGACAGGTGAAAGGCAGTGGAAGAGGCAGCACAGAAACAGCCCTTCAGAAATCAGGTTAATCATTATGTGAGGTCAAGCTTGAGTATTCTTTGCTTCCAGCCTCACATTTTAGAAATGTTGTTGCTGGTTGTACAAGTTTCTTGCCAGACAAAAAGGGTGAAGAAAACACAGGTGATAATCAGATGAGCTCTTCATCTTTGATAATGCAGGTTCCCACCCTAAATAGACCACATGGGAGCAGAAGGTACCGTGTGTTTGTGGTCAGCACAGTACCCACACGCAAAGATGAGCTTTAACTTGACTTCTGAATCCATGCCTGAATGAGATGGAGTGGAACAGTCCGTGTTTCTCAAGTTCTGCCTGTTCCTGGCAGACCTGGAGAAGTGCCATAGAAAGCACTCACTTCAGTGTTTCTACCTAGCTAAGGGACTGGGGAGAAGGAGCCTCCTCTATTATATTCTGATTTTCTTCGCAACACAAAAGGACGTGAAAAATTACTTCAATTAGACTCTCTTGAAACATATTGAGTCACTGGAGAAATGTTGTTAGGGAAGCATCACTTCGATCCAACATGCACACACCATGAATACAAATTGCCAAACGGAAGTTGAAACTCTATTTTAAGAGACATTTCAAAGGGAACAGGAGAGGTGTCAAATTCAACAGCAGCTTGAACAAATCTCCAGGCTGAATCGAACCATCATGTTACAAAGTTCTTACTAATGCACTTCATTGCCCACAGCTCAGGTACTCCATGTGCTTCCTGTTCCATGTGCCCATCACTTGCTCTCTTCCTCATGATTAAAGACGAGAGATATTTTTAGAGCCCATTACTTCTTTTCTGTAATTTCTTTTGTTCAGGCTTGGGGACCCTGTAATTGGCAATGGTGATGTTCATCGCAAAGGAAGTGCAAACAAGTTTCTCTCCTGGGACACTCCTTGACTGGGCCTTTTTTCCTCAGGAAAAAAAAAAAAGGAACAAAGAGATTGCGGAACACTTGCCTAATTAACACAAACTTGTATGGCTTATCAGGGTGCTTAGATGTAAGGAACATTAAAGTGGAATAAGACCTGGCTTTTGAAAAGGATTTAATGCAGCCTGTAATGGTTTGCAGACGCATCCAGCAACTCTCCAGATAACCAAGCCCATTTCTGGCATACCAAAGCAAATTGTTTAGATCTTTTTCCCTTAAAATCACATTATTTGGAATGTCCTCTTTGATAGCAGACGGATGAAGCTCAGAGACATAAAATACTCTGTGCAAGACAACGCAGTTGTAATGGTATTTTCCATTAGTTTCTGTGAACTTCATTCTTTTTTTCTTGGACAGACTACCACAAGAGAATGAGGCAGCTTACAGAGCATGCACCTCACCTACCACTGCCAAACATGTAGGCTGGAGTTAGAAGGGGCAGCATCATCTCAGATGGATGCACAAAGAAGAGCTGGAATGAAGAAGTACTGACAGATCATTGCTCCCTCCCTCTTTCTTCTCAAAGCCCTCTGATTTACTGTCACCTCCATCGCTATTGAAATAAAATCACACAGGGTTTTCCTGCCTATAGAAAATCAATGTGTTCTCATCTATGGCATAAATGTGAAGTCAGGCCAAAATTAGTAAGAACTTCATTTTAGTACCACATGGAGAAGGTTTGATTCCCCGAGTGTCCTTGCCTCAACATGCTGCTGCCTTAGAGCACAGCTCCCACACATTCTAGTTTATACCAAAGCTTCCATTTTATAGGCAATTCTTAATCCCCATGTTATTTTGTTACTCAGACAAATTTATCTAAATCTATCTGTGTTTTTTTTGCAAATACAGACTGTGCTGTCTGAGGATGAAGGAGCCTGGGACTCGCTGCATAAGGGAATACAAACATCATGGGTTTATTTGCTTAGAATCCGCAAGCAGGAAGCTCATCAGGCTGCTTGAAAACTCCACTTTGCTGCACTCATGGAGGCAAAGGCTGGCAAAATGAGGCTCACAAACCCTATTCCTGTCTAACTCTCATGATAGGAAGTGCTCTACGCTTGTAAAAAGGGACTCCTGGTCTCCCTTCCCAACAGTCATTTCTTAATGCCAGAGAGGAAACCCTGCAAATCCTTTATAACTCAGTGATATTATATCTAAAATGATGGACAACAGGCATCTTTACCCTGTACACTGACCTCCTCAGACATGACAGTTGACTGTATGACTTAGATCTCCCTTTGACACAGGTATTGAAAAGTGTCTAAGTTTTTTTCATAATATCTCTTCCTTCACCAGAAATGCATAATTTTAGTGTATTCTGTGTTCCTTAAAAAGGTCAAAAATCCTATGCTTCATTAATTCAGGAGGATGCAGGAAATGGGGTTTTAGGGACAGATGTGATGTGTTGGAATGCATTTAAAAACAACCTAGTGTTTCCTAGGGGTCTATCAGAAAGGCTGAAAACTGTGTCAAACCTGTATGTATAAGTATTTTAAGTGCAAGGATTTCCAAACTAAAGTGAAATGAAACAAAATATGCGGTGGAGAAAAAGACAACTAAACCATTGTTTCTCATGTTTTCTCTGCCTGTGTATTTGTAAAATGTTTTCCAGTGGATTCACAGATCCATTTATTGGGTATTGAAGCAGGCCCACATCAGGCTTAACAGTTTCAAACAGTGCCACATGATGTTCCACCAAACCACAGGGACACATGGGTCATTAGGTGGTAACAAGTGAACTAGATTTACAAATATTTCATGATGTTGCTCACAGATACATTTGTCAATGCTCCACACATCCTACAATACATGGTATGCATGCTATAATTCAGCATGGTAGAGAAGAGAGTGGCTGGTAGGACAACTCAAGGCATCGGGTCCTTACTACTTGCCATTAGCAACGGGAAAGAACCAGCTCCCCAGTCAAATTCTGCTTTCAGGTCACTTCAATACCAGCCTGAAGCATCTGCTCTGTAATGGATGGATTTACACCTGTGTAGTTGTGAGCAGAATATCATTGTCAGTCTAATAATTTAGACAGGAATCACCCTGATACCTTGCTATTTTCCACATTTTTGGGTTGCTCTAAAGTGCATTCTGAATAATTAATGTGCATCATTTATTCATGGATGAGGCATCATCATTAAACTAATTTGCTTTAGGCAATTCTGTTCACCTAGGGGTATCTATTCTTTATATTCAATAGAAAGAATAGAAAAGAAAGCAAAGGGACAGTGTTTCTGAAAAATCAAGGACTTGACTTTAGCCATCGCCTAGTTAAAGTTTGGAACTAAACTGTCAGCTTTCCATTTCAGGCTTGTTCAACATTAAAGTTATAGAACAGGGTTAGGTAGCAGTTACAGCGAGAATTTGCCTCCGTGTTGCAGACACTGCCTTGTAAAGATATTAAAAACCAGTTAAGACATGGGTTTGTGTACAAACTATTAAAAATGGCATAGGAGAATCTCAGCACTAACTAAATGATAGTGCTCTGGGCTCCCAAATGCTCTGAGAAGTATTGCTAGGCTTACATGAAAGTAAACATCATTATCATTAATTTTCAAATGTGAGACACAGAGGTTAATCAAATGATACCGCTTTTAATTTCCCCCTTTTAAATCTCTGCACTATGCTTGCAGTTAGATATTTCATCTCTAACAGTCTGCCAGCTGGGAATGCTGATATATAATAGGAGGTTGCTTTCTCATTTTCAGACTGTGGAGAAACCAAATACATAAACAGCAAAAAAAGCTGTAAAAGGAAATGCATTTGGTGCTGCTGAAGGTTCCCCATTGAAAACTATATAGCTATGTAGCAAGAATAAAAATAGCATCTAATAACTAGTCCAGACTTTTTAGTGGAAAGAAGGCAGAAAGGCCATATGAGTATCTGCACTTCTAAAGCCTTAAGCTGAATTGTGATGGACTAGGAATATGCAATTTAACCAGCTTTAGCTGAAATGTGATAGAGAAAGGATGCTTTCTTTCCTCCTACCAAACTCTGCTTGCTAGCTTGTCCATTTTGATGTTGTTTTTAGAGATGCATCTTAGTAAAGAAATCTGATTTTAAGCAAACACCATCAATGAATGCCACGAAGGGCAGCGTTTTCCTTATGTGAATTCAAACATTTCCGATAGGAAGACTGATATGGCAAAAACATGGAGTCAGGTTGTTGCCGATTGGTAGATCATCCTTAAAACTTCTATTTTCTATATGATGTTCAACAGTGGCAGCAAAAAGATTGCTCCTTTAGGTGAAGTCTGCTATCCACTCTAACACACAGACAAAGAGCCAAGGAGTCCTGGAACAGACATGTGCTGGATGCTCTTCCAGGAAAACATAAGCTAACTCTGGAAAGTTACAGATGGGTTTAAGATTGAAATCCTATGGAATAGGTCTATCCCACTTCCAAATATGTCAGTGTTAGCTCCTATATCTGTTGATATTCCCAAAAGCCACTTTAGCATCCCACTTACATGAACCATCTGCCTGTTCCTTTTGGAGCCTTGATGACTGCTGGACCACTACCAGTGGCTGGGTACAGCCTTGCAGCTGCCGGCTGCAGTGTACCAGCTCCTGGCAGTGAAGAGTTACGAGGAGAAAGTATTTTTATTCACAGAAATTAATAAATGTAGGGAAGGAAGCGGGTGCAGCTCTGTAAGCGAGTGGATTGGAAGAGCAAACAATTCTTGACGCTATTGATGAGTCACTCCCACCATGTAAAGGACAGTGATTTTGTGGTGCTGCTATTTTGCAGCTACTCTTCAGAAGATAAAACCTGCATTAGGCTATATTTTGTTTGTTTCACACCAAGAAAAAAGAGGGTGCTATGATAAAAGCTTAGGTTGGAAAGGAGATGAGGAGATGAGGATTTCATTCTAAAATCCGTTAAATTCTTTCTTTTTGCAAGCCAGTTATTTCCTCTCTCCATATCTCAGTATTTGCAGTACATCCTTCTGAGACAGTTATACCCATGGTACAGCTGAGACTTGATTCATTAATGTTTGAAGAGAGATTTAAGTAGATATGAAAGATAGATCTGCATTTAAACAAAGATATTTACATGTCATTACTGCACTGATCACTGCTTTTTGTATACAAACTTCTAAAAATGCCACTGTGTTTAGTGGGACTATTCTGGATTCTCACTGTCATAAATAAGATTGAGATACCATCTTGGTTAAGAAATTACTGTAAATATGAAAGGGTTGGGCAGTAATTCTGGTTCGTTTAATATAGGGGTTTAGATAAAGTTATGCCCTTTGAATAATATCATTTGCAGGAAACCTTTCAAATGCACGATGCTGGGAGATTTATACTTCCTTTTGAAGCCATGTGAAAGTTTATGATATCATTCTTTAAGGGGTTTATTAGGAACCCAAGTCAGCAACAGGACACATACATAAAATGTACATGGAAACACTGCTGGTGTTCACGTGATCTATAAAATATAGGGTCGAGTCTTAAAGCTGAATTTAAGAAAGCCAAGCTGAATTTCTATTTCTTTAGAAATCTACCTGAGCTTATTTTTCCTCCCAAGAAAAGTTTTAAAGTTTAGATTTTATTTTTTTGTTTCTTCTTCCCTTATGGAAGGAAATTTGGGAAGAATTCATGGCAAGTTCAAAAAAAGTGAATAAAAATATTGCTTTCTGAGCTGGAGAACCATGGTTTCTTTAGCATTGTTACCAAGAAGCCAGCAAATCAAGAAGCCAGAGAAAGGGCAGGAGTTTAGTAATTTCTAAGCAGCTCTGACTATTCCTGGTGATCTGTCAGCTCTCAGTGAGCTGAGAATAGAGAATAGAGTCACAATTCAAGCTACGTTTTTCCCATGGCATTTGAAGCTTCTCTTAAGATGTAATGACCTGCAAGTAAAGTGAGGATGCAATATTTCAAATGTTGTGAGCGAGCACCAAATAGGACTTTTGAAAGTGCTGATATCATCACTACAAGGTCCAGATGAGAAAGGGAATAAATTTGCTATAAAATATTTTCCTTGGTGATTTTAAACAATGTACTATTGGTTTTGATGTGAAGTGACTCCTAAAATGTGCACGGATAAAACTTAAATCTTCAAAATACACTGAACACTTGAACGAAGATCTACTTAGACAAAATTGAATTTCACCAGTTCTAGAATTACAGAACTCAGCAATGGAAATTATGTAGATCTCCTGCATTTATTGGAATCACATAATCCTGTACCTGATTTTTAATGCTTTGTTTTGGTTCATTTAAGCAAAGCGAATTTCCACATTCCATTCATTTCCATATACTTCAGGAAAAAAAATACATTTAAAAGCATGTTCCATTGACAGAAAGAAAAAAACCATTAAGTTCAATAGAAAATAGCTCTAGTGCCTAGAATATTTAAGTAAAATGGCTACATTAGAGAAGTTAGTAAGGTGATGCTTTGCTGTACTCAACTGTTGTAATGGAAAGTACATTTTAAGGCAGAAGAGAAGGAGGAGGTAGAAAAAAAGTCACAGAGAGAAATAAAAAGCCAAATGGTCATAAAAAAAATAAAATCTATAACTGAGCTGGCAAAGCCACATGCCAAGTTTCAGCTAAGGACATTGAATTTCAGCTGACAGGTTAATCTAATTTACTGCTTTGTTTTGGACATCAGGTTAAAACGCTAAAGAAAAGCTGGACCAACACAGCTATGCCCTGAGTTTTCCAACCATGATGAGCTCAGCTTGGAGAATGAACTGAGTGTTTGACCTTATTGCACAGAACGTGGGTTCTCAATTTTCTTTCTTTCTTATTATATTTTAAAAAGGTTATTAAATCATGTATCTTATCAAGAGAAAATGTTTTCAGGGCAAGGATTTGAAAGCTCAAGGACTTCAGACAACACTGTAATAAGGACCCATGGTTAAGTGTGAAATCCAGACTACTTACTCAGGTGGTGTTTAATCTTGGAGAGCAGATTGCTTGCACTCCATTAGTGCCCAACTCCAGAAGAACCTAACCACCACTCCACTTTTGACCTTAAGTTTAAACACCCCCATGTGTTTGGGAGGACTGTGGTGCTGAGGTGCTAGTGCTTCCCTTTCCCCTGGGAGAGCAGCAGTGGCTGGACAGCCCACCCCTGCTCGAGCCCTCCCAGTCCACTGAAGGGATCATACTGGGAGCAAGAAGGATTTCCCAAGCACCTAATCCTCCTGTGCAGTCTAGGAGAAATGTTCCAATCGGATACCACTGGCCTTTCCTACAATTGTACAGAGAAGTCTTGCCAATTTGTTTAGGC
Source organism: Phaenicophaeus curvirostris (assembly GCF_032191515.1). NCBI lineage: Eukaryota > Metazoa > Chordata > Aves > Cuculiformes > Cuculidae > Phaenicophaeus > Phaenicophaeus curvirostris. The sequence continues at coordinate 7,928,659 of NC_091400.1, read as the reverse complement.
ATTCTCAATCATTTACAGGTATCAGTTAGCAGTTGTGGGATGAAGCATCTCTACAGTTTGGGGATTATTGGTCCCTAACAATACGAATATTATCTCCAGATTCCAGCCAAGGCAGTTAACTTTCTCTTTCCCCATGTTTTCATTGTGATAGTATGGCAGGAAGCATTGCATTTTAAGTTGTTATGTAAGTCATATTCCTGTATGATGGGCCACAGGATGTGTTTCCACATGATAGAGTCGTACATAATACTCTGTTCGGTGTTTGTGTAGACCTTAAGTGACATCTTAGATGAAGGGTGATATGTAAACTCCTGTACATATTAAGAACAGCAAACTCGCTTCCACAAAGCCTCGTCTCTGACAGCTCTGCTGAAAGTTTAGCTCACAGTTTCAATTAGTAGTATCAAACCTTGCTTTCCAGACCCTAACAGTAGGAGAGGCACTTGACATACAGACTAAAATTTCCTGTCCCACTTTCCATTGGGTTGGAAAAGTTTCCTCCACTATGTAGCGTCTCAAATGAAAATCAGAAGCCCAGGTTGTTACCTCTCTGCTGCACGTTCCCTGTCACCATAGCCAAGATTTTCAGTTCAAATGGCTTGCCTGAGCCTTAATGAGCTGCAGAACCTTGCAGCTCCCTATGACTTCTCTTTGCAGCTGATGTGGATCCAGCACTGGTTTGTCATTGCATCCTAGGTCCTACTCCAAGAGCAGACCAGAAAGGCAAATGAAGTTACTCACCCAATTATATTGTCCATGGACACATGTCCTTTTTATTTAAATATAAAACAAAAAACCCCAAACAGATGAAAGGTTTTGGAATGCTGTGGCATGACTGAAGTGCTCAACCTCAAGCATGTCTAGCAATCAAGCAGCAAATGGTGCTGCAGATGAGCTGGCAGAACAGGCTAAGGTCTGTACACTGTGTTGCCTAGCCACATTTTTAAATCATTCTAATTACCAAAATAGTCTGGAAAGTCTGCTCTGTCTTTCACCTTCCCAACATAAATAAAGTCATGAGCATGTTGGCTGGATTTGATCTGTGTATCTTTGCTTTCTGCACATTCTTTCTGGTTTGGGATAGAGAGGTACAGTCCATTCATTCACAGAACAGGCCCAGTCCTGGCAGCAGCTATTGAAGCTTAACCACGTCTGGGGATGAAAAGTACGGCATAAGAATGGCTGTTATTGTCTCTTCAGGCCTGTGCTTCAGCTCAGTTCTGGTAGGACCTGCTGAAAGGCACTTCTGCTTCCTAATTTTCTCAGTATTTTGCCTTCCCACAAAGTCAGCCTAATGCCAGTTAGCTATGATGACACATTCTCAGAGGGTGGCTACTGTGAGTAGACTGACACCACTATCAATAGGTATTAAATAGGTATGAGGTGGGCAATACTCAGTCCTACTTGGAGATCTTCTGGGCAACAAAATTTCTGTTTTCTCACATGAATAAGCAGGGTTTTGGTAGATGTAACCTGTTTCATTCATCTATATGAATGAAATCCACAATATCATAGAGTCATAGAATAGTTTGGGTTGGAAGGGTCCTTAAAGATCATCTAGTTCCAACCCCTCTGCTATTGCCAGGGACACCTCCCACTAGATCATGTTGCTCCCAGCCCCATCCAACCTGGCCCTGAACATATCCAGGGATGGGGCGGCCTCTGCTTCCTGGGCAACCTGTGCCAGAGCCTCCCCACTCTCATGGTGAAGAAATTCTTTCTTATGTCTCGTCTAAATCTGCCCCTCTCCAGTTTATAGCCATTGCCCCTAGTCCTGTCACCACAAGCCTTTGTAAACAGTCCCTCTCTAGCTTTCTTGTAGCCCCCTCAGGTACTGGAAGGTCGCTGTAAGTTCTCCTCAGAGCCTTCTCTTCTCCAGGCTGAACAAGCCCAGTTCTCAGCCTGTCCTCGTATGGGAGGTGCTCCAGCCTTGCAGCCCTCCTCTGGACATGTTCCAACAGCTCCATATCCTTCTTATGTTGAGGATTCCAGAACTGGACACAATAGTCCAGATGAGGTCTCATAAGAGAGGAATGGAGGGGGCAGAATCACCTCTCTCGACCTCCTGGCCACACTTCTTTTGATGCAGCCCAGGACATGGTTGGTTTCTGGGCTGTGAGCACATTGCTGGCTCATGTTGAGCTTCTCATCAACCATCACTCATATCATATGAGTGCTTCTGTCCTCCTAAACACCACATCATGTATCAGAAATCTTGGTTTTACTCATCATAGGTATTATTACATACCTGCTGCAAGCTCTTCTGCAAACTTTGCTTGTGGACTTTCAGAATTTTAGATCAACTTTACAGGCAGCTGAAGTCCAAGAATTTGCAAATGTGGTGATTTAATCAAATCCAGAACCACATGCCAGGTATATATTTTCCTACAGTTTCGAAATAAGTCTTTCATTGCTGGATGATTCATTTTCTTTCTTGTCTGATGTGTAATTTTAGCACTGGTACTTGTTGAAGAAGAGAAGTTGCAAAGGTCAAGCTTTAGCTGGAAAGCAATATGCAGTTTTGAGGCACTCATCGTTGCCAGGGGAAATTATATCAAAAGAGACAGGAAAGTGAATATAATTTTTAGACTCCAAGGTTGTGGAAGTGTTTGTTAAGTATTTGCATTGTGCAAGGTTTATAAAAGTGGCATTCTTCTAGCACTTCTTTCTTTTTTCCCCTGTGTAAACAGTCAGGTTGCTTAAAAATTCTCAGTGAATTTGTCAAAATTTGCTTCTGTTACTGCTATTGCCTTGAAGCTGTGGTCTTCCAGCCCACAGTAACTGCAATGCAATCTAAGTAACTGTGGCCTTCCTGGTGTAGGCTCACTGCACACTGGCCACTAATGTCCAACTGATCTTCTGAAATGGTTGTAACTTGACTTACGATGTAAGGATATTTAATTTTGTTCAAAGTACCCTGATGTGCTGAGGGCTCCCAGGTTAAGCTTGATCCCTGTGACACTGAGTCAACAATGTTCTCAACATGTACATAAGCTCCCACTGCCCCCTCCACTGCTTCAGTGAGGTTTAGATGTGACACCAAGACCCTCATTTTGGATGGAGATTTCCAGCAGCCCCTAGCAGTTTGGTGCTTACTGGAAGATGTTTTATTACTGTTGATGCCCCTTAGTTCGAGTCTGAGCTCTACAAGGATCCTCCATAGACTGCTGACCTATGGATTTGAAAAAACACAGCCACATCCATTCTGGAAAGCACTATCCTAGCTGTCCAAGCAGATTTAAGAAAATCACTGATAATAAATCTCCCAGTAGTTCCTTTGTATATAATTTAGTATCTCCATTTTCCATTTTTCCTGATACATTTTGTTCTGTGATTTATATCCCACACAGAAACAAAGCTTTTTAGATTTAGGAAAAGACCTAATGATGCACAGCTGTTACAAATGGTTTGTAGTTAACTTAAACATATTAGAAATGTGTTCTACACTTAAAAAAAAGAGATAGGTGATCCTTGTTGCCTCAGTTTATAGATACCAGAAGAAAAACTGCTGGCCGTTCAGAATGTGTTGAACAGCCATCCTTTGAAAACTAGATCCATTTGAGAGAACATTAAGTTGGGAGACCCAGAATTGAGTGCTTAAGTGCTTAAGCCACTAAAAATATTTAGAGCAGTGAGCTCACATGACAACCCAGGATTTACAAAGATGAAAGTCTTTATGGTAGACTTGCACTGCATTGCTAGATTCCTGCTTGATATATAATTAAACTTTGAACTTAAAGCTGTTTATGTTATTTGTTTCGGGTTTTTTATTGTGCTTATGTGAAAGTGTTCATAGATTTTAGAATCAAAGGAAAAAAAGGATTCCAGGAGATTAAAGATGAGAGTGTGTTAACCCCTCAGATTTAGGATGACAGAGCATTGCACTGTGGGCAATTTCTTGCTTACAGGATGGAGAATGTGTAGCATCAAACAGGCATGCATCAAACGTTTGACAATAGATACTGGCCACCTGGCCATACCACTGAAAGAATCTGGTTTAAGAAGTTATGTACATAAACTGCGATAATCTGTGTAATAACATGTTCTTATCATCTCTGAAGCTGATGAGTTCAAACAGCAGGACACAGGAAATCAGCAATGTGAGCCTTCCTTTGGAAATGAGGTTCAAATTCATCTGTACTTTGAACATTTTTTGCCACCATGAGTATGAGTTGGGGCTGGTCAGCCTGGAGAAGAAAAGGCTCTGAGGAGACCTTAAAGAGACCTTCCAGTACCTCAAGGGGCTACAAGAAAGCTGGGGAGGGACTGTTCACAAAGGCTTGTAGTGACAGGACTAGGGCAATGGGTATAAACTGGAGAGGGGCAGATTTAGACTAGATGTAAGGAGGAATTTCTTCACCATGAGAGTGGGGAGGCCCAGGCCCAGGTTTCCCAGAGAAGCTGTGGCTGCCCCATCCCTGGAGGTGTTCAAGACCAGGTTGGATGGGGCTGGGAGCACCCTGATCCAGAGGGAGGTGTTCCTGCCTGTGGCAGGGCAGTTGGAACTGGATGATCTTTAAGGTCCCTTCCAACCCAAACTATTCTATGATTCTATGAATCTCTCGTAAACATATTATAGATTATTTTTTGTCTTTCCTACTTATTTTGCATAGTAATGGTACCTCAGGCTTAATTCAGGGCTTTTAACTCCTTTTTCACACTGCAGAAGTTGTGCACTAAGAATGTAGAAAACGCAGTGCAATCTTCCAAATATCAAGCTAAGAAAAAAACAACCTAGGAAATGCTTTTTATGACAGGGCTACTTAAATATAATCACATATCTGTCATCACACAGGCCTGCTTGTAACAGGCTGTCAGTTCTCCTGCAGAGGGGGTGCCCTGCAGTCCGAGTTTTTAAATAAGTAAGTGTGTAGGATTTTTTAAAAGTCTATGATGGGCATCTAAGAAAGCATATGTAATTTTAATCTTTTATTTCTACTAAGGCAACACTCAGCCATCCCAAGTTAGTATTAGAGCCCAACTGTGCTTGGAACATGAAAAAACTGGTGTGTGCTTATGCAGCTATGTGTTTATTTATGGACAGACCCCTACTACAGAAAATAAACTCTTAGCCACCAGCAGCAACACGCCTGGAGGAAGAAGCATGTACATAGCGTTGAAAAACTGGGGACCAACAAGTAGACTGTACAAAGATTATAGTCTTCCAAAACAAATAATTTTGTAGAATTTGTCTTCTAAGTTATTCAGTCTCAGAGACTGTGCCTATACTAGCAAATTAAAGCTGTGTAGGACCTTTCCTTGGCACTGAGAGGACTTGGCATGGCAGAGCTCTAGACCCTGATTGTGAGCTTCCTGGCCCTGACAACGCAATCCTACCTTGGAAATGAATGGACATGTTGGTATTGTGTTGATGGTGGGACTTGATGGTCTTAGGGGTCTTTTCCAACCTTAACAATTCTATCATTCTATGAAATTTTGAGAGTGGTGGTACTTGTGGGCATGAGGCCAGCCAAGGACTACTCTAACAACTTGCTGTCACTTACCACGCTGAGCTGAAACATCTCACTTTTATTTCATTGCATTCCCTCTGCATGTAACAGCCAGCTCCTGCTTCTTAGTTTATTCTCAGGTTGTTGTTTTTTCTGGGCAGGCAGCTCCTGCTGTACACAGTCCTCCGCTTGCCACGACTGGGCATCGGGCTCTGGATATGTCTCAGGGGTAATCGTGACTTAAAACCAACTTTTCTTTCTCAGTAAGAAAAAAAAAAGAAAATAATTTTACTCTGATTTAGAAGTGATTTCACATGTCAAACATTTCCCAAAAATATTTCCAACTGAGGTTAAACAGTGAGATACTAAGGGGCAGGGAAAAGATAAACTATTCTAGGAAGCTGGCACAAATACATTGTTTATAGTCTTCTAACAGAAAAAAAAAAATGGAAATGCCATTAAAATTGTCCGTTTTGTACAGAAATCTGTAATTTGATGAAACAATAAGTGGAAAAGTTTGCCAAAAATATTAACAAGCCAGTACCAACAAGAACAGTGCTTAATTATGGTCTAGGGGATTAGGAAACTGATGTATAATCACAGAGAGCTGAATACTCTGAACTCCCAGTGCCATAATGGACAAGACCTGACTTGGCCTCTGTTGTATTTTATGACCATTTTAGTTATGCAGCTTTGAAGTCTTGACTAAAATATTAATTGCATTACCTACAGGTTTTTTTTCCTCTTAAAAGATATATGCATGTGACTCTTAGGACTTTGGTCCTAAGGGAAATTTGGAAAAAAACAATCCCTAAGTTCCTAAGATAATATCTTAAAATTTTCACTGATTTTTATGGATTTTTGATGCTTGTTTCCCAATGCTAATGTCATTACTAGGTGCTTTACACTCCAAGTCCCACCGTTTTACAGAAAAGAGAAAACAACACATTGCAATATTTTCCTTAGATCCTCTATTATCTTAAAAAGAAAATCAATGAGGGGGAGGTGTGAAAGAGTTAAAAAGGCAGCATTTAGTGAAAAGCTGAGCTTGGGATCCCACGCATACCGGAATGAGGTTTTGCAAGTTAGTTCTAATAAAACATGAGAAAATAAGGCTAGAATATCAGACAAGAATTCTTCAGGATTAAAGGTAAAAACAAACCAGGCCAGGCCAGATTTACGTACGGTTGCAGAAATTCCTCAAGAAAAGTCTTCCTGACAATCTGTCTGTCTGGGTGTTTACACTGCACCTGGAGAACTTTGAGATTCCTCACTGACACTGAGGTCTCACACGACTCAGGGCAAGGCTTTCCACCTTCTCTCATTGACCAGGAGATGCCAATCCTGGCAGGCTTCCCATGGAAGTTTGCCATCTTGACAGCATTAACAGGACTTAGACAGACCACTGCCTTTCCTCAGAAGAAATTACTTATGCTCCAAACATCCAAAAGCCTCCCTCGGCACAGGGAGCTGACAGCTTCTTAGGAGGATCCACTCCATCTCGTGCCATCCTGCAGGAGCAGTGGTACCACGTGTGCCCCAAATGATAAGAGAATGATGGGAAGCAGCTTCTGGTGGAGAAGCATGGAGTGAACAGCTTATACAGAAGAGTAGACCCGTGGCTCAGGAGATTGAATCTTTCTGCTCAAAGTATCAAATGAAATCTGTCAAATGGTTCATGATCTTCCAGATGCTCAGTGCCAAACACAAAAAAAGTCAGTTAGATGTGAAGAAAGAACACTGATTAGTCACCCAGGTCTCCACATAAGGGTAACAACCAGCAGTTCAGGAAACATCCTTGTGGATTTTCCAAAGTTGTGGAGTGAACTTCTATGGGAATTAAACATAGCCACAACCCTCACCTCCTACAGACACTCCAAATGTGCCCTTTGCAACAGCCCACAAGGGGCAGGTCCATCTCTTCACTCACATGTGTGTAGAATCTGCTGTATTTTGGTGGAAGACAGAGGTTCCACATTGCAGGTCAAACCCTATGTCCGATGCTCTTTTGTTTTTTATCCATTCCAATCAATTGTTTGTTTATCTCCTAGAACAAGCTAAAAAAACCAATAAATATTATGAAGACAGCTGCATCTCTAGCCAACTTCAACATTTTTTCAGAGTGTGATCAAATGTCCCTATAAAAAGCGTGATAAAATCTTTGGATTCCTTGGGACTTGAACCTGGAGAGATGTCCAGCTCAGCTGAACTCTATGTGCCCTTCCAGAATTCCTGGACTAAAGATCTAATCCCCTCAGTTTTTAATTTATTTGCTTGTTCATCGCTGAAGCTTCAGTGGGACAAGCAATGGGAGATTCATCTACAAACAGATAGGCAAGAGCGAGACATTGAAATGATGGAAACAGAACTTCAGGTGTTGTAGAGGTCTTTTTTTTTTTTTTGATTCTGAATCTATTTTAGAAGCTATTTTTTTGCTAAGATTAAGCACTGTGAGGGAAATAAATCCGTCATGCCAGTCGCTATTATCATTTCTGATGCCATAGCATCTAAAAGTTCTCAAGAAAAACTGCATGGCATTAGGTATCATGCAAACACATGGGGAGAGGAAAGTCCTGTATCCACTGAGAGCCTTCAGCTGATGTACACCAAGCAACAAACGATACAGTGCAGTCAACAGACAGAGTCTGACAGCAAACAATGAGAAAACTGTTGGTTTACAAGTGAATTATCTTCGTACAGGGGAGCCTAAACGTTGACAGTATTTCAGTGCAGTAAGAAAGGCTTTGCCAGCACTGATGAGGAAATTCTTTTGAATATCAAGGGAAGCCTCAGAGGTACCTTTTGCAATGTTTGGAAGATTAATAGTGGATAATGGTGCAGAAAGATGAAAACATCAGAGGCAGGAGTTGGTATCTTGAAAATTAATAAAACCTCACAGACAGGATCTGACTGTGCTGAGGGTGGCACATTGAAATATGCGGAGGTGCAGCATATGCTTGATACTAGCAAGTAGGGAGAGGTGGCAGTTGGATTCAAGAAAATAATGTTTCAATCATCACCCTTCAGGCTACAAATCCCACACTTGACAAAGTTGCCTTTTGGATAGGTAAGAGTGGGTCAAGATCCCGTTAACTAATACTGTGCATTTGCAGAGACTGAGACACGAGGTAGAAAACCTCCAACAGATTCAGACTAAAGAGAGTAGACTAAAGATGGAAAAAAACCATGTAAAAAAACCCCAGTTACTGTCCAAATGTAAGCACCTAATGAGATGCTGAAATCTAAACAAATGCTGAAGTTCAAAGCCTTGTTTGTAATCAGCAGATGAACATTTCCAGGGATGGAGCTTCCACCTCTTCCCTGGACAACCTGTACCAGTGTTTCACCACTTTCATTGTAAATTATTTCTTCCTTATATCTAGTCTAAATCTCCCCTCCCTTATTTAAAACCATTACTCATTGTCCTGTCACAACGGGTGCTGTCCCTATCTTTCCTGCAAGTACTGGAAGCTGCTCCAAGGTCTCCCCACAGCCTTCTCTTCTCCAGGCTGAACAATCCCAACTCTCCCAGCCTGTCCTCCTATGAGAGGTTCTCCAGCCCTTGAATCATCTTCACAGCCTCCTCTGGACTTGCTCTAACAGCTCCATGTCCTTTTTGTGCCTGAGGGCTGCAGAACTGAATCCAGGACTCCAGGTGGGGTCTCACGAGAGCAGAGGAGAGGGGAGAGTCCCCCCACATGGACATGCTTGTCAAATTTTATAAAGTCAAAAGTGAGACTTAAGTTTGATAGAAAGCGACTATTCTGGAAGAGAGAGGTAGGACAGTGGTACCACAACACAGGTGTTTGCTGGACTTTATACCAGCTGGAGACAAAGTGTGCAATGGAAGAGTTAAGGAATAGCGGCAGTCCAGGGGAATTCCACCAAAAGCCGGAGATGGGGAAGATGAGGGCTATTCAGCCAAAGATGAGATGAAGGAGCAGTTTCCAAAGCATGCACAGAGCTGAAATAAAGGGAAGTACAGAAGCAAACAAAATGAAAATTTCAAGATTAAAAGACTGGTTACATATGTTGAAAGCAACCAACAAGGCAAGAAGATTGACGAGATTCAGCTAGCAATAGATCATTAGAAGCCTTGCTGAGAACAATTTCAGTGGTCAGCATGGGGACAGTCAAATTAGCAAGATGTAATATAGGAGCGAAATAGAGGAAGCAGGAGCTCTTGCTAATAGCACATTTTACGAGTGTAAAAAGAAAAGGGAAAAGGATGTAAAGCTTAGGAAATTTTTTTTCCAAAATGAGAGAAACTAAATTACTTTTGTGAATGGAAAGAGCTATGAGTGCACAGTCAATGGGCTGCAAGCTTTGGGAGAATTAGGTAGAGAGATGAGGGCAGAGTGAAAAGGATCAAGTGACAGTCAGTAAGAAACTTAGCAGAGATGCAGCAATGTAGGGATAACTGTATCTATTTGCTGCCTAGGAGAAATGTATGAACTCCATTGTCCACTTAGAAGAAGGGTTCAGACTTCACATGTTTTATATCCACCTGGTGGATGGGCACAGTTGGTCTTTTCCAACCAAATGATTCTATGATTCTTGCTTCTATGATTCTATATCATGCAGCCAGACTTGCTACTGAACTCAGGTCTCTTCCCAAATTGAGGAGAATGCAGTAGACTTTAATGCTGAGATGTACTGTTGAAATGGAATATAATCGTGTTGGATTTTCCTCAGCTGACAAAAAATGGATAGGATATATGATTATTTACAATAGTCCTCATAACTGTTAAGTTGATTGGTCAGCATTGCTTCAGAATAACTTGATCACTTCTGAAAATCTTTTTACTTGACTGTAAGCATTTCTCAGTATAAGATATAGAAGTTTTCTAGGCTAACAAAATCAACTCATTGGGATTTTATGCAAATAGAAAATCATCTCCTTCCTGGGTCCACTTTAATCATAAATATGAATTTCCTTCGAGACTGTGAGAAGCTTCAGCATGAAGTAAATCCAAAAGTATCCTGATCAATTTTTGCTCGCTGCTGTATGAGGTATTCCCCTCCAAAGTTTCTGCATGTCAGGAGAAGGTGAAAGCAATTACTATAACAAGTTCATCTGTGCTAGACTATTCTTGCAAAATAGATGCATGCCTGCTGTCAGGTATCTATAATAAGGGAGTCTCTCTGACTGTCAAGACCAAAACTGTGATATGAAGAGTCCCAGAGGGCATCATGTCACTTAGGCTACCAGAAGATGCAAAAGCAGGAGAGATTCTGAACTGAGTGTATAAGAAAAATATATCACCATGTGGAAGGGGGATCTACTTACACAGACTGCAGCAGGTCACCAAGTTGCTGAGACTCTCCATCCACCAATATTTTAAAATATGTATTTTTTTTTAAATCAGCAAGCTTGCTGTATATTAGAAAAAAAGGATGCTTACACTTCTATATAAAATATATCATCCATCCTACCTCAGTTCTCTTGGTAACGCTCTATTTTCTCCATATTTTATGCATTTCCATGTAACTTAAACCTACTGGAAAATGAAACGTTCTCTTCAGCATCCTCAAGTAAATAAAAAATTTTAATCCCATGCTAGTTTAAATTCATAACTAATCCTGTTATGATTCCGTAAATGTTTCATTTTACATTTACCAGTGAATTTGTGAGGCAAATTTTGCCACTCTTTATGAGGGTTTCTATTTCTGCACATCCCAGTACATCCCCTGCACTTTCCTTGTTCTCCCTAAGAAGTTCTGCCGCACGCACCCCCTTTGATTCGAGTCTGCAGTAACAACAGCACTTTACAGCACTTTCACTGCTAAGAGCATGGTGGAAAAGCTAATTAAATCCATCTTCTTCACTCGGCTGCATAAAGGAGAGAAAAATTTAAATGATAGGTTTCTCGGTAGCCCCCAGCAGATCTCCCTTGGATTTCTCTGCCGTTTAGGCATCGATGCTCCCACACACGGTTCGGTGCATTTCGATGTTCTATTCTCTCCTGTGATGCCACTTGCTGACTGTATTAAGATTCCGAAAACCAGCTACATCTCTCATTCCTAGCGGTCTCTGTATTTTAGCATCAACCTCAGATAACAACATGGAAAACACCAGAGCTTTAGTCAAGTCATGAGTGTGTCTATGTGCATAATGAGAGGGAGGGAAGGTGCAGAGGCCTTGATGTAATGGCACCTCACACCTGCTGACCATTAAACTGCTGCCTCCACTTGGCTTTACTTAAAACACATCACACGAGCTGTCATCACAGATGCTGGGTTTAGACCTTTGCAAGGGAAGTGATGCACTTTCCCAAGCCCTGCAGTATAAAAAAAGACGACACCTGATGTGCTGCCATCTCATTAGTAAAAAAAGACGGTGTTAGAACAACTTTTCAGTTTTCAGGGACAATAATTGTCACGGTAGCTGCAAAGAGCAGAAATAGCATTGCAATTCCATGATGGATGGCGATTCTATCCCTCTACTCCACTCTCATAAGACCTCACTTGGAGTCCTGCATTCAGTTCTGGAGTCATCAACATGGGAAGGACATGGATCTGTTGGAGCGAGTCCACTGGAGGACATGAAGACCATGTCCTCATGGCTGGAGCACCTCTCAGGTGAGAACAGGCTGAGAGAGTTGGGGTTGTTCAGCCTGGAGGAGGCTCCAGGGAAACCTTAGAGCAGCTTCCAGTACTGAAAGGGGCTCCAGGAAAGCTGGGGAGGGGCTCTGGATCAGGGCATGCAGGGATAGGATGAGGGGGAATGGTTTTAAGTTAAAAGAGGGGAGATTTGGATGAGATCTTAGGAAGAAATGTTTTCCTGTGAGGGTGGGGAGGCCCTGGCCCAGGTTGCCCAGAGCAGTGGTGGCTGCCCCATCCCTGGAGATGTTCAAGGCCAGGTTGGATGGGGCTTGGAGCAACCTGGTCCAGTGGGAGGTGTCCCTGCAATGGCAGGGGGTGAAACTGGGTGGGCTTTAAGGTCCTTTCTGACCCAAACCATTCTATAACTCTATGAAAATGCAGCATAGGGGTAAATTTGACTAAATATTTGGTTTTACTGTAGCAACCCCTTCATTAATATCTAACTACTCCTTGATATTGCAGCTTTGTGCTGTGTTTGGAAAATATACCTGCTATTTCCAGCCCGTCGTTAGGAGCTCTGAGCCCTGGGAAGCCCACACACTGTTCTTAAGGGAATGCCTGAGATAGGAGAAATCTTTAGAGATTTAACTAAAGGTTACAATTTGCTAATGCTTTTCCAAAAAATGATAGAAACAACATGTGTTGCTGTATCAATACTTTAGAAAGTTACCCTTTTACACCTAGAGGCTGAAATCCTCACGTCTACTTTGATTGCTGTGCTGAAGGAAGAGGGCAAAGGAGAACAAACCAGCTCTAGAAAACCCAGTTACAGCAAGGGTAGAATTCTGTTATGCAAAAAATAACCATCATTTTCAGTTTCTGGTGGGTTTGTGTGCATGAAATGCCGGGCTGACAGGCAGAAAAGATAAAATTTAGATGGGGAAGCAGGATCACGGTTTTGAGCAGCACTGAGAGATGACACGACCCTGCCTAAGCTGGCCAAGTTAAGCTTTAGATGCACTTTATAACAAAGCATAAAAACTGCAAATAAATCTGTTTAAATGTTTGTCAAATTCAGACCTACTGCATCAGGCTAAGCTGAATCTATTTAATCTGGATGGAAATCAAATAAAGTTAGTTGAGTTTCATAAGTAGCGCGTATAAATGTTTTAAATATTTGAACAGATGAATAGTCATGAGGAATTATCTTTAGGAAGAAGGAAAATCAACATAGCTGCACTAGTCTTGTTAGGGCTCACCTATAGCAAACATGCCAGAAATTTTGACACACGATGCTTTCGTTAACAATAAATTATTGCATTGATAAACACACGACTACGCTCTTGTGAGACCCCACCTCAATTCCTGTGTTCAATTCTGGAATCCCCAACATAAGGAGGATATGGAGCTGCTGGAATGGGTCCAGAGGAGGCCATCAAAGGTGATCCGAGGGCTGGAGCACCTCCCATATGAGGACAGGCTGAGACAGTTTGGGTTGTTCAGCCAGGAGAAGGTTCCACGGAGACCTCAGAGCAGCTTCCTTTACTGAAAGGGGCAACAGGAAAGCTGGGGAGGGACTGTTTACAGGAGCATGTAGTGATAGAATGAGGGGGAAAGGCTTTAAATAGGAAGGGGGAAGATTTAGATTAGACGTTAAGAAGTAATTCTTCATGATGACAGTGGTAAAGCACTGGCACAGGCTGCCCAGAGCAGTGGTAGCTGCCCCCCATCCCTGGAGGTGTTCAAGGCCAGGTTAGATGGGGCTTTGAGCAACCTCATCCAGTGGGAGGTGTCCCTGCCCATGGCAGGGGGTTGGAACTGGATAGGCTTTAAGGTCCCTTCCAACCCAAACCATTCTACGATTCTATGATCAGCAGCATAAATAAGGGATTATCCTCACAGGGACATTGGTCCTCAGCTGTACTGGTGCACATAAGCAGCCCACACTAGCACTCTGTCTCCATATGTTCTTAGTCAAAGCTGCAAAACTGTTATCCGAGTAAAACAATTATAACAAAACAACAAGTTTTTTTTAGACGCTGCTGCTATAATATGGTTCAACCTATTTATTTAACAGGCACCCGTATGCCTAACAAACTGCTTCAAAGTGGAGCTCAATGCAGCGATATCTGTTCCAGCAGCTACGCTTGCTTTGGAATCTCTGCAATAATCTGAACGCTACAGTCAGTCAGTGACTCATGCAGCACACCGTTTCTCAGCTCTTCTATGTGCAGAAATGGAATAAAACCAGATCACTTGTTTGCAGACCACTACGTAACACTAAAACTGGGGAATCCTTATGAGTGCATGCTGTCTTATCACCCCTTGGGTCTGATTCCCATAGGGCTCTGCAGTCATGGGTAAGACTCGGGTAGGACTTGTTAATTAAAGAATTTTAATCAAGCTGTAACCCCTTACAGCAGACACATTTCATAACTTCCTCATCTATGTTGATGTGAAGATTGACAGACAAACTGAGCCTTGAAAGCAAAGATAAAACTTTTAATGTTTATTTTTCCATGAAAAAGCTTTACAAGGAGAAAGAGGTTTTGCAAGAGAAAAACAGTACATTCTTTAATCACTGCTTACTTGTTGAATTGACATCCAAGGCTGACGTATCTTCTACGGTGCATTTACTTGTTCTCATAATACTAAAGGACATCTACCTTTTATTTAAAAAGGATCATGATCCATTAATAATTTATAGACCATTATCAGGCAATGCTGTGTGTGAAGGATTTACACAATCTGCATCAGTTGTAGATGAAGTGCCTTCAGTTTTAATTCTTCACATATTTTGTAGCAACAAATATGAAATGAATCTTTAAAATGTTCAGACATCAGAAAGGCTTTATGTCACACATAACGGAAAAACAGAGGTTTAGTATCTCCAAAAGCAGACAAAAGTTTTCCAGTGTCCACAAAGCAACACTGAAGTTCTCATGGAAGAAAATATATTAACTCCCCGTCTTTCCCCCTAAACCACATGGAGATATTTGTCAAGGTGTTAAGTGCTCATACGTGACTCTCTTCGCTATGATTATACTGCTGGGATTTTTAGACACCCCAGCATCAGAACTGAGACAAAGTTATATGGTTTCACAGTGAGATAACCTGACCCTTCATAGCTGGCTCTTCACACGACCCTCTGCCATTTAAATTATCTTTGCTCATCTATAGAACAGGAAAATCCCACCAAACCAAAACAAAACCAAAGATCGACCCCTCAAATACCAAGAAGCATATCCTTGGCTTGTTAGATCAATGAATATTTTACCTTCCGTCTCACTCGCATCACAGCTGCAGGAAGATGTTTGAAATATCCTTGCTCAGTTTGTTTTGAAGTGTACAAAAGTTAATGATAGTTTCAGAAGTAGGTTCACAAGATTGAGGAAAAAACCATTTTGAACTACTTTGTAAGAAGACCAGAAAGAACAGAAAGCACCTGAATTTCAACTTAATTAAAAAACATGAAGAAGGCAAACTCTTTCACAGTTTCAGAATTAGCGAAGAATAAAAAAACCCCTGAAACTTGCAAATCACAAAGGTGAAATACCTTAATTCAATCGGTACGCCAACATTTCTGTAAAGATGCACTTTCAAGTATTTTTCTGCAAGGCACTGTTTTTTTCCCTTCAGCCATCATGATGTAATGAAAAGCAGGATTCCAGCCACCCTGGGCTGAACAACTGGCCCTGAAGACTTTTGACGTCAACTTTGGAGAACCTGGATTTCACCCAGTAGCAGTTTTGCAACTACCATGTTTTTCTTAATTAATTTTTTTAATAAAAATACACAGATTCATCGCAAGTTTTAATCACACAATGATTAATGGTACATTAGTGGTAATGATTTACAGAAGTGTTTTAATCACACTAGTTCTCCTTTAAAAGTGAAACTGGATAGTTTTGACCAATTATGTTCCTCTATTATAAATTCTAAATTTCTGAAGTCTGGAACTCAGGTTTCTGATACAGGCAACTCTCAGGACAGATACCCTGAAGGTATGGTTCGAAACCAAGTATTTAAGTTTAATAAACGTATCAAAACCAAGTGCTCATTTTTAGAAAGCAGGAATGCAAATATCTGAAAATGGCCAGATGGGTTGAATAACTAAATACTTGGACAAAAGGGGAAATATACAGTGTGGTATCTTGCTCTTCTGAAGCACATTGAGTACAAATTAAGGTAAACTTATGAAGAGATTTTTATAAGTGGGATTTCTTTAGCTCAGAATTGTCAATGTTTCAAAAGAACCAGGTGAGACTTGAAAAATACTCCTAATTCTTTTGCAGACCCCTAGGGCCTCCAACTGGATAAAATGTTCTCTAGTATGCTTGAAAGCAATGGACCCACAAGAAAGTACAAGAAGCAATACGTAATTAGAACTGCACAAACACTCCTAAACTTGTACCCCAGGTTTCTACTTTTCCAGCTATGACAAATGTGTCACCCTCTGAAAATAACTAACCACAATCTGCAACAAGACAACAAACTGGTGTATTTTTCACATCATCTAATGAATGACCTAAGTTGTTTCTTAGTATCAAGGGTTCCTGAATCTAACAGCCATCAAAATCCTTGCACAGACTACTCAAGCTTGACAGGATGCTCTGGGAGATCAAGAAACAACCTCAGGACCTCACTGGACAGGGCTAGGTGAAAATTTTGACAGTAGCTGCCTTAGTGTTAAGCTTGATGAAGCTGATCTGAGGACACAATTTTATGCTACTTAGAATCATGGGGGAGCGTCCAGATAGGTCCTAGAATCCAGTAATTATCACCAGATTATCTTAAGAGTACTAATGAATCAATTGATTGAAGATTTTTGCAGGAATAAGGGCAAAATTCTTGCCTTCTTTATGGAGCAAGATTTTGTAGCCTGTAAACAGAAATAGGCCTAGGAAGCAGGTAACTCCAGCCACCCAGTATGCACCAGGTTTATCTGTTCTGAGAACCAGTGTCACGGTGTAACCGATCCTGAAATCCTCACCTCATCTGCAGCCTTTTGGAGTGAGTGCCAGGCAGCATTATCTTTATATGGGGCTGCCCTACTGTGCTCGCTGTTTACAGCCCCATCCCTAAAGCACGGCGGGGGCAAGGGGTGGTAGAGGGAATTATCCTACTTGGATCCCTCCATAATAACAGGATACTGGCTGTATTTCGCTCTTGGGGCAACTACAGGAGGAAAAGATAGACCCCAAAACCTAAACAAAATCCTTCATAATAATATGACAAAGAAAGTAAGACAAACTTGGAAACTCAATGACAGGTGTGCTGAATCCTCGACAAGAATTAATCCTAATCTTTAATGGAAGTTATTTTACATATGACAGTATATAAACTATAAAATGTAAGAACAGTTGCTTTTGATGCAGTAGTGAAATTTGATTATATGACAACAATGGAATGTAAAATATTAGAAATAGTATTTCTAAATTCATGATCTGTTGTAGAATACAAAAATAGATGTGGCAGCTTAATTAAAAAATCACCAGGTCTCACATTTTCAACAGCTGTCTCCAACTAAAAGTCACCATTCTTATATGTTCCCTCCTTGGGACAGAGAAGCTCCTCTAATTCCTAACAAACCGATTTCAATGAAAATTATAATGATTAATTCTAAATACTAAATATTTGCTAACATAAATCAGTCATTTTAATTGAGTATATGAATGACTGAGCTGGCAGATCTGAGCAGACAGTTACTGCACGTGGCTGATAAGCTGCTGTGGTAAGTTCTCCTTAGACAGCACAACTGCAGCCTGGAGGACACATATACACAACATGTCATAGCATCTCTTGCACATTATACAAGGAAGAAAACTTACTTTTGAGTTGCAATACACAGTTTAAGAATGCTATTCTGCAGGAATTTAGCTGCAATGTGTGATGTTAAAAACATAACTGATCATGAGGATGTACATAAAGCTCTGCTATTGTCTGCTAAATCATAAGCCATTTTCAACTAGATATATCGTTTGTAACTCTACAAAGTCGGACATCTAAAGCTTTCATGTATGTAGAAATCCTCGAGAGAAATCGAAACTTCAAGAGAATTTGTGGTCAATGACACAACTCTCCTTGCTAAAATAAATAGTCAATAATTAAAGGAACAGAAAGACATGCCCCTGCATGAGAAGGAAAGTCACTACATTCTGGTCATCCCCCTCCTCTAAGCAAGAGATAAGGAATATGTTTTTGTTGACATCCTCACAAAAATGTTTTACCCATGGGTTGAGTGACAAGATTTGCCCATTGGAATAAAAAAGGGCACTAAGAATATATACAACGTACTGGAAGCCATACACCTTTCCTGGAGCTAAGGAGATATGGCATTTACATGATCCTATAAAACTACCTTCTCATGTGTTACTCACCAGGTCTGTACTTGCTTTGTATCATGACATGATGTAAACACACAATGCTCTACAAGTGAAAGAGAAGCAAAACATAAACTATGAAGTACTTCCAGTAGAAAAGCCCCAAATGACATGTGAGAATCTAACACAAAAAGGAACCAACTAATAATGCGTGCATAAAATACACATCCATCAACAGGTTTACACAGTCAATATCCCTGCCCTTCCTTCAACAGAAGTGAACGAAGTACAGAGAGATACTACTGAATTCAAACAACATGAAAGAGCTATTAAAACATATTATGCTCCCTCTTTGAAACCATATTATCTTTTTACTAGTCTAATTAAGAATACTTTAATTAAATAAAACACCTCATGGAACTATAAATACATTCATTCAAAACCAAAAGCTCTTCCAGAGAAGCAAACACTACAACTAAAAACTGCAAATGCCACTGAACTTGTGCCCATTGTACAACGCAGCCATGACAATATTCTTCAGAGATCTGCTATAGTAATTTACTACTTCATTAAGGTCTGATGCAAGACCTGTTAAAGCCTGCAGGAAGACATACTGTGAAAAAGCCATGAATTACATACTCTTACTGTAAGATACAAATCTGGGAGTACTAAGCCATACAAACCTGCTGAGATTTTTTATATCAGGAAACACTAATAAAGTAAATTACCATACAAAGGGATAGCAGTCATCAATATATCTGATCTATCAGTATTTAGACAAAGTAGCAACATTTTCTATTTGTTTTTTTTTCCCTGAATCATATTTTGAAGATGCTTTCCAGTATGTAACTGAAATAAATTTCTATAGCTTGTACCAGCTATTCTGTTTGCCTGTTTGGTTACATTTATGGCACTTGTTGCTTTACTATAAGAGCATCTTGTAAACTCTGGAGGAAGCAATAGAAATAGTACCCCTAAACATCATAAGCCTTCAAAACCCATGGTTTCCTCATTACAGAACATTTAAATGTCTGTACAGCACAAGTTAAATGGCAGGAGTGACTCTGAGAAGATGTATGCTATTCCTTGGACAAAGAAAAAAGTGTTAGGCTATACAATTAAAGGCCAATCACAGGCTGAACAAGGAGCAGAAGCAGCCCAGTAACCTCATCAGCAAGAACTGAAGCACAGTGAGAATCAGCTGCTCCTGAGATTATGATGGAGAACTGGGGCAGTGTCCCTGTGTGAAACCCACTAAGATGACTTAGGAAAAGCAACGCTCTCTTGCAAACTAAAGGACTTAGACTTATTGCCTAGAAGGGCTTAGGAGGTAACCAGATATGGGGGGAAAGCATTTTGGGACATACAGCTTTTCTTCGCAAATAGTGGGTTGTGTGTGTTTTTAAGACAGCATCACAACTTCTGCTTCTCGTTTAGCATAAAGCCAGTACAGTGCAGCAGCAAGGAATGCTCTGAGGCTTTGCAGGAGCAAGATTAGCACAGATACAGTATCCCACCGCCCACTGCCCTAGTTTATATAAGATTCAGTCATCCGCTGCAAGACATGGCCTTAAAAGAAAAAACTGGTTTGAACAGATATATTCCTGCTCTCTGGTAGTAAAGCTGTTTTCCTTGAAATACAATTGTTTAGAATTTGGCCACAACTAAATATTTAAAGGTTATTACAGTTTGATTCCAGGCTTCAGCTTGATGGTTATGCAACAGTTTCCCTAAAGCCTTCTATCACCCTTTCCCAATGAGCTCACAGTGGTTGAGTGCGTCTACATGCAGTGACTAAGCGCCAAAACTTGGAAACAAAAAGGATATGACACTGAAACACACATTTATACATGTGCATTTACACAGAAAACATATCTACAATACTGTATTTAAACATTACACACTACAGTTAAATAAAGTTAGGAATACACAGCAATACATTAATTAGAAAGTGTCGATCAGAAAGCATTTGTCTTTTTTTTTATACTGGAATACAGGTATAATTTGATGATATTACACAGTTGAAACAGGCAAATATAATGTCACTCTTGTTGAAAATGAAAGGAAAAAAATCCATCTGCTGAATTATATGTTCAAGATAACTGTTACAGCTTGGTTCATTATTCTGAGCTTCTGGAACTAATGCTTGTTTTTTCGGTAAGCAAGAGAAAAATTGTGGTCTAGCTGGAAGCTGATTTAAGGTTTCCTGGCCACTACACAGAGTTAAACAAACAAAACATTTGGATAAAGTGAATTGTACTAAAGTATAAAAAACAATAAATGCCCAACTCAGTTCCTTTACCTTCATCCTCCCAATAGCATTTGCAATCTCTGAACAAAGTAGTACAGCTTTCTCCTTCAAAAATGGCATGTGAGAATTGAGAGGCTCGCCCAAAGGAGCTGAAATGCTGAATTAGAAAAGCTGCTTAAAAAACAAACACAAGAAAAAGAGTAGCTCAGCCCTTGCCTTGTTGACAGGTGAGATAATAACCATTTCTTTTACCACAGAGAACACGCAGATAGACTGGCATTTCAATGGAAGGAAAAACCACACCAATCCACACGGTTCCCTTAAAACAAAAGCCTGTAGGGTTCATGACCAACATTCCAGTCAGCCTTTAAGAAAGAGCAACAACAAATCATTCTGGGGATTTACTGACAGATGTCAGGAACAATGGTGACTGTTTTAGAAAAGACTGTATAAAAATTCTACCACTACTCTACTTTCTAATATATGTGAAAACACTATCTTCAAACTGAAGACAAACCACCTCCTCAGATCTGATCCTCGTGGCCAGAGCACAGAGCTTAATCCAGTCCCTGCTTAAGCACCATGAAAACTCTTCATGTTCAAGTAAAAAAACTTGCATCCCCACCTATATTCCTTAAGTTTACTATGGCAAATTGAAAGAATTTTACTTGCAAAACGCTTAATGACCAAAGGCAGAGTTTTGTAATACAGATTTAAAGCACCTTACTCAAAGATTAAGCTACCAGTTTTCTAGCAAAAGCTCAGAACCTCTAAACATGAACACGAATAAACCATTATTAAATACACAGTTCTGGTTCAGTGGCCACTATTACAAATCGAGGGACTAGCTGTGACTTCAAAAGACATTAAACCAGACTTCAAGAATATGCTGTTCTTAATATTATGTTTTTGAAACACAGAAGTCTTCAGGCAAGTCTTTACAGAGAAATCATAGAAGTAGGAAGTGCAAGCGATTCACCTTGCTTGAAATGATTAATATTTAATTTTTGTAGTTTAGATATTCAATTGTTAACTGCCACTTACTATAAAATGTAAATTGGTATATAACAGAAAAACTGCAGCACGGGTTTGTGTTGGTTTTTTTATGTATCTACACATCAAAGAGAGGCACAATTTTTGTTAGAAATCAATATGAAATTCTTCTGTAGGAATTTGGACACTTCCTTTCACAGAAAATGTTCCATGAAACTATGCTCTTCATGTAAGGCAGTCATTTCTAGTGAAGCAAAACACTCAGTTTGCATAAAATTAGAGCTGAACTTCACTTAGTTTAAGATGTATTTTCAAAATACGTGTCCTAAATGCCATTACAGAAAAATAAGCAAGATACTTCTTGTACAGCCTGAAGAAAGAAACTGTTCATTTTGACATTCTATTAAAATTCATAAGGGCACAAAAGGAATTTGTAAATGTTAGTCCAAAATGCTCTAGCAATTCTAACAGTATGTACAGTGCAAAGGACTTCTTACAGTAACATCACAAAGGAACAACAGCTCTTTCAAAAGGTCTCTAAAACTTGTTGCTCATTGCTTGGAAAGACATACATCCAATATACTCACAATTGGCAAGAGTCCAGAGTATTACAGTATTATTGCTGCGACTGTAATTAAAAGAAATGAGATTGTGAAGATAAATGTTCACGTTAAGTTGTACAGATATCTATACTTCATTTTACCAAGTGCATTATTTCTTAGCTTCGGCATAAGCTCCAGGAAAACGAACAATGGAGAAAGGTTTTTCTCTTGCAGAAATGGTGGATAGTAAAACAAAACGTGAGACTAGCTGGCTTTGGGTTAATTGGTTAAAAATGAGTGCATAAGTTCCACTTGAGTCAAGCTGCTTTGGTTTGTAGTAGCTATCTGTAAAGGCTGATTGAATGAAATTCCTTTCATCATACAGGCACTGCTACCTTTGCTGCAATAGTAGAGGCACGCTTTGACAGCCAGGATGGCTTCAGCTGACAGACAGCTCCTGGGTAACTGGAAGGGAATGACAGTTTGACTGGAAACATCCTTTATTTCTCCAGACAGACACTGTCCTTGAATCAACCAGGTATTATCTGTAAAAGAAGTTTTATTGTTAATATATTTAACACCATGCCTAAACTCTAGAGAAAACACTACTTTACCTACAGGACAACACAGACTTTCTTTCCAGATGCATCACCAGGGGAAATTTCCCCTCTGCTTTTTCCAGTTGTGGGCAAATAAAGGATAATGCCTCTTTAGCAGTCATTTAAAGATGCAGAGATCCATAGCTTTGCTTCACAACAACAGGTATATATATACAGTGCATCTTACTTAAATGCAACGGATCTGGAATTTGTCCTATGCACTCCTAAGAAGATATTAAAATGTATTCTGAGATAGGTGAGCAGAAATCTTTAAATTAATGGGCTGCTGTGCATTTGTATTAGAGGTCTCGTACTGCAGGTAAGATGTCTGCAATAAATGCACAAAACGGCAGGTAAGCTACAGCATTCCCAACCCAAAGTGTTGGTTTTACAGGTGGGTTGCAATTTAGCAATGCTCAGGCTGACTGTTGGAATAGAACTCAAGTTTCACATTATTTAAATACTTCAGACTATATGAACTAAAGAATTAACTGCACGACATGGGTATGCAGCTCATCTCATTACACTCTGTATTTTAATGTAAGCGAGGCAGATGAAACGCTCTTTTTCAGAAAATACCTAAAAGTTGGCTCTAGAATTTATGAGCTTGAAATGACTTGTTGAGATTAGTTTGCTCACATTCTCTGTTTTTACTAACCCTTGAAACTACGACACGTATCTTCAACAACATTGGGAGATTCTGTAGGCCAAAAAATGTGCCGACTCTCCTGGAAATAGTCTATTTGTACTCCAAAAGCACAAACTGCGATCATAAACTACTTTAAATCATGAGGCATTTAAACAAATCACAGCGTCTGTACAGTATTTGTTGACTGCTTTTAAAAGCAATCAATTTAATTAAGCTAGCACATGGAAACTCTGAAAGCTGGCCAGCAAAAGATGAGTCAAAGACGAGATGTTTTCTTTCAGATCAGTTTAACTGCATCTACAAGCAGGGAGAGCTATTAACAAGTATTTATCATTGTAAAAGCTAACATGGCATGTAAATTCAGCCAGAGAACAATTACTAAAAATAAGCAGAATTTTAGAAATCTACCAACATTCCTAAAAAAAGGTTTTCCAACGCAGTGCAACAACTGAATACACATAACAGAAATAAGTTTTCTCTATTGCTTTCAGAAATCTATTTAAAGTGTAAATGTTGAGATTTCAACATCCAAAACTTGACACAGAAACTAAAGAAAATGACGTTCATACAATCATCAAATGGCTTGGGTTGCCATTCTTAAAGACTGGACCTTAATGATTATCCAGTTCAAATCCTCTGCCATGGGCAGGGACACCTCCCAATAGACCAGGTTCCTCAAAGCCCCGTCCAACCTGGCCTTGAACACCTCCAGGGATGGGGCAGCCACAACTTCCCTGGGCTACCTGTGCCAGTGCCTCACCACCTTCCTCATGAAGAATTTCTTCCTAATGCCTAATCTAAACCTTCCCCCTACCAATTTAAAGCCACCCCCTCTCATCCTATCACTAGATGCTCTTTCAAAAAGTCCCTCTCCAGCTTCCCTGTAGATTCCCTTCAGGCTCTTCTTTTTCTAAACATTGTCCAGCATCTCATCAATCAGTTAAGCTTTCCTCTCCTCTATACTGGCTCCAACTGTAACATATACAAGCTCTAACACACTAGGAGGAACACTGTGGTTCATCAGACAGATCCCTTTATGCTGCAGGCATGTCATGATGTGCCCCACTTTGTATCTCACCTACTCCTGTTCAACTGATAAAACAACACAGGCACTTTACCTTCTGCTGTGATAAACCAGGAACTGGGGGCTTCTTCATTCAGTTTCGAATCTGGAGGAAGCGTCAGCTTTAATAAAAACTGAATTGTCTGGCCGGGAGCTACAGTTAGTGAAGGAAGTTGAACGTTTGGTGCAGATTTAGGCAGTTTTGGAAGGTTTGTTATTTTATCCTTTTGCACAGGCAGGTTGTCTGGAACATCGCAAGCTTCTGGATTCAGGATAGGCAACTATCAGTAAAAATCAAACAAAGCATTTGGTGTTGTTTGCACAGAAAACAAACATGCTTTCACAATACAATCACAGTTTCAAAGCTGACATGGACCAGGAAAACTAACACATCATAATATGGCTATGAGGCTAAAAATTTCTGACGAACAATCCTATAGTGTCAAAGAAAAAGGCAAGGACAAAAATGTTTAAATGGAAAAAAAAAAATTGATTAATCCAAATAAAAATAATATTTCCTATTAAAATCACAAAATCCATAATTACTTTAGAGCATCCTCTACTTAGAATACCCCTTAATTTAAAATTTTAGCAGTTGCATTATATTTTTACTTTAAACAAAATCAATGGTATTTTCTTCAAATCCTGTGTAAACAGCATGCTTTGGTACTAAAATCCAAGATTTTAGCCATGCAAATTACACAGTAAAGTAAAGGATAATTTCCCAGAGAAGCCATCAACATATTGCATGGTATGAAAATGCAAACACAGATTAAGAGTGTGTGCTATTAAATGCAAGAAACAGATAAGAAGTTGGACTCTTATGTCATACATATATACACAAACATATACACATATGAAAGCACTAAGGCGTGGTGTCATCATAAGATGTACAAAAGTGCAAATTTGGTTTGCCTTCAGGTTTATAAGCAATTACAGTCATGCTCAGTTATGACAGTGGATTAGATTTGACCACATGGAAGCCCACTATGTACCCCTCTTCAAGTCACTGACCTCCCAAAATCATCTCTTGGTGCTTAATTACAGGAATTGGTAAACTATTTCAACTTCCACTTGTTACAAAGGGAGCTGGCAAGTGCTCATAAAATGCTTTTCATACTGAAAAACTGGGCTGTATTTTTTAATCACTCATGTTTTTTGTATTGTTCTTTTCTAGAGGATCATAATTTCTGTTTTCATGCAAAAGTTGCCTTTCCAAAAACTAAGGCTTTCAACAACTGTGCTAACAGGTGATGTTTATTCGCCAGATCATCATCACAAAACATTTTGTGAATATAGTTACTGTACCAAAAAGGTTTATTAGCTACATGATTTTTCTACCACTTGCCAAAGTCTGTGATAGCAATTTATATCAAGAAACACCACTATCAGTCTGTTTAATAAGTATTACTTACCATGGAAAGAATTCTTGTTTCCAAATCCAGCACTTTAATCTGATGATTATTTGTGTCTGCAACATACATCAAGCGGCCATTTTCTTCAACGCACAGTCCTCCCGGTTCATTAAAAGTTGACTGTGTAAAGCTGGAACCAACAACATTGCTTGCTTCTCCTGTGCCTGCCAGGGTAGCACAGTTCTTCATCTTGGGATCTACAACCTTAATCTAAGATGAGCAAAGACACACAAAAAATTGTGTGAAAAAACTAGGAGGATTTAGAAGCTCTGCATTATCTCATGCCCTACGTTTCCAGAAGCCAGTACTAACCCAGAGCACCTCAGCTACCAAGTGTGTCCTAGAAGGTAAGTCACCATACCTTACCAAATGACACGTACCATCTTCCTCGCCCCCACCCTCATTTCCTGCTGGACTTTACTTCTTCCTCTAGTCTTCATTCAGTGTTCTCTGTTCTAATTTCGAAGGCACCCACCCCTCTGATATAAAAGTTGTGCCAGGGGAGGTTGAGATTGGATATTAGAAAAATTTCTTTACTGAAAGAGTGGTGAAGCACTGGAATAGGCTGCCCAGGGCAGTGGTGTCCATCCCTGGAGGTGTTCAAAACTTGTAGATGTGGCACTTTGGACATGGTTTAGTAGGCACAGGGGTATTGGGCTGGATGATCTTATGATGTCTTCTCCAACCTCAATGATTCTATGATTCTTCTCAAAACCTGGGTGACTTTTTAAGGGAAAAGCAAGTCCTCTTGTTCTCCCAGTTTTATCAAGCCTGCAGGATTCCTGAATAAGCATTCCTAGCTCTTTTGCTCTAGTTCAGCATCTTCTGGAAGATTTAAGGAAAGGGCCTTGAGTCTGAACTGTAATTTGGCACTTCAAATTCACCTCCCCAAGGAACCACCGTATCAATACGGCAGCACATGGCAGCAAAACAATGGCAAAAAGAAGGACCCATAAGGGAAGGAAGGAAATATAAAGAACCTACAAAGGAATTCGTATCACTTGTTTCCTCAGCTTAACTGAATTAAGCACAATCTTTGTACGTTCCTAAAATAATCTTCTGTAGTAGTAATAACTGCAAAGTCTGCATACAACAAGCTACTATATACTTACCTTATGGTTATAAGAATCTGCCACATAAAGCAGTTTTCTTTTTTTGTCCCATGTTACTCCTAAGGGATGCTGCAGCTTTGCATTTATGCCTGCTCCATCCACATCACCGAAGGCAAACAAATTCTGAAAAAGTATTTTATTAAGTTAATACATTTGATTATTCAAAGTTACCATAAATTTAAATGATTGTAATTAAATGGAAATCCATTGACTTAAAACAAAATTTAAAGAAAAACCAAGACAACTTCAAAACAAGGATACTGAAAACTGGGAAATGTGGATGCTAATTGTGGAAATGGAAACTCTCACATTTAAGTTATCAATATGAATCCCACTGGCTTTAATGACCACACAACGCTGAATCAAGCTGGCTATTTTAAAAATGAATAATTTGTTATCTGAGGAGCAACAATCTTTACTACATCCTGAGTGTCACAACCAGCACACATTTGCATTCCAAGCAGTGAAGTTAAGAAATTGATGGCCACGGAAACTGATTTACCCTCTCACCCCAAAAGTGGTTCCTCCAGGTCAGGCTTGAGGAATATTAGTAGGGCAGTGTGGGGAAGTTTGAAGTGATTACCAATGGATCTCTCTCTCCTCCTACAAGGTGCTTCACTGCTCCGTCTTTCAGAGAGATGGTTCGTATAGTGCTGCTCTCGCTATCTGCTACAAAAAGGCAGTTCCATGGTTCCTCGGAAGCCAGAGAGAGACCCGAAGGCTGTGCAAAGCCTGCTTTATGTGGGTAGGCGTTGTTTCTGTTCTCTTCATTTCCACTCCCAGCAAATCGAAGGCAGACTCCTTTCTTTAAATCACTAAAGAAAAATAGTACCCAAATTCAAGCATGAATTCTAAATAATTCAAACATGCATAAACAGAAACTACAGGACGAGCACTTGTGAGTTATAAAATAAAATGTACTACAGCACTAGGAATTGTTCAATACCTTTGTGCTAACTTTTATTTCACCTTACTGTATCATTCATCAGTAGATAATTCAGCAAATACAATGAAAAGTAACATTCAATTATATGAATGTACCCTACCAAGTCATAGTGTTATAGCAGAAGCAGCATCTTTCATTTCATCTAACAGATCTGGGGAAAGCAGGTGACTTTAAAGGACACGTGCTTTTTAAGTCTGAACAGAAGCAGCAAGCTTCAAGCTACATACAATTGAGAAAAATTATTTTTAGTTTAATTTGATTATCTCTCCCTTTGGGGTTTGAAAGCTGTTCACGAAGGCAAACAATGATTTCACATGTCTCTTATTACAGTTGCTTACCTTCCCTTTGGTAGTTTTCCACCTTCCAGCATCAGTGCCCACACCTGATGAGTGCCTGCCATTGCTATCCATAAAACATCATCTTCCTGGGTCCCTGCAACTTTAAAAAATGGATGTATAAATACAGATGAAAAAAGCCTCACTTTAGGAATGTTTTGTAAACAAAAGAAATCAACAAACCAACCCTGCTGTCCCCACTACTCCAGCTCACCTCTTGCCACTGAGAAGGAAAAAAACCTCTAACAACAAAAAAACAGGGCAAAAGAAAGAGACAGAGAGAACGTCTGTCATCTACTAAAAGGTCTGCCACTTTTTTCTGTTTCCTTCCCAAGGATATAAGAATCATAGAATCATAGAACAGTGGGTTTAATACACTTACCTGACAAAGGCAATATTTCAGATGGGATTTGCTCTTTGTCGCATTTTGCCATTGGGTCTATGTTTCACCCGTTAACTTTTGGATTCACGCTGGCCAATAAACACGTATGTATCTCTGCTAAGCATGGTTTGGGAGGGCTGTGTGGGTTTTTTGGAGGTTGGGGGTGGTTTTGTTTTTGTTTTTTGTTAATGACAAAATTAGATATTCAAAAAAACTACTGGGAGCTGTTTACAGGTTTTGAGAGATGTAACCACAGCAGTAACAGAGACAGAAAAAAACCCTCTTCTTTGCGCACAGAACAGTTTGAGGACATCACCATTGTCATCCCTGTACTATTCTAGCAGGAGAAGGGGGCCAGAAAGAACCAGCCTACTAAAGTTATGGTAATGCCATCGTTATCATAACTCCTTATTATCCTTGAATGGAAAGAATTTATTTAAAGGAATTTATTGAAAAACAACATAAAGAACAAAGCAATTCTTTTACATTGATTCAATTAAGCACAACATTCCAACCACAATCTTGAGCTGTTTTAAAAATCCAGCGTAGTTTCTCCTTATTAGGGTATGTGCTTTCTTATCTTCAGTGCTGCCTGCATCAAAGCAAAGTGTGGCCTGTAAATGTGATATCCTTACGTTATAAAGATTCACAAGTGATGAACTAGAGCTGAATGCACTGGTGTTTCATATGACACGATGCTTCACTGCTTCTAAAGTTCCTGAATCTGCCTCTGCTTAGATCTATATTTAAGAATTCACAGTTCTGTTTGCATTCACACACAACCTTAAACAGCTCAGTAATAGCACTGACCATTAAGTGCAAGTCAATCTGAATGCAAGATGAGACTTCAACAGCAATATCTGTTTGAAGAGGAAGAAGACTGTTGATGCACCCGTTCTCTACAAAAACATGAGGCAAAAGGGGCTGTACAACACAGACAAGCACACTGCTCGTGTGTGCAAGGGAAGGCAGGACTCGTGTCCACGTCAGTCAGTGGAAGTTTAGCAAATCAAATCCAAATCTGGCTGACAGAACAACGACAGAATCCTTGTTCTTCTTCAGTGAGACAGACAGCAAAGCCCCCAAGGAACGTCTCAAATAATAGGGACCTTAAAGATCATCCAGTTCTTACACTGCTGCCATGGGCAGGAACACCTTCCCCTGGATCAAGTTCCTCAAAGCCTCATCTAGTTGAAGATGGATAGAACTGGATGAAGTGGAACAGGAAGACCTTGGGTCTCTTCCAACCCAAACCATTCTATGATTCTATGAATACTTCAGCCCTGTAAATCTGAATTGTTACAACTATGAATATGAGCCAGCAGTGTGCCCAGGTGGCCAAGAAGGCCAATGGCGTCTTGGCTTGTATCAGAAACGGCGTGACCAGCAGGTCCAGGGAGGTTCTTCTCCCTCTGTACTCGGCACTGGCGAGACCGCTCCTCGAATCCTGTGTTCAGTTCTGGGCCCCTCACCACAAGAAGAATGTTGAGGCTCTGGAGCAAGTCCAGAGAAGAGCAACAAAGCTGGTGAAGGGGCTGGAGAACAGGCCTTATGAGGAACGGCTGAGAGAGCTGGGGGTGTTTAGTCTGGAGAAGAGGAGTCTGAGGGGAGACCTCACTGCTCTCTATAACTACCTGAAAGGAGGTTGTAGAGAGGAGGGTGATGGCCTCTTCTCCCAAGTGACGGGGGACAGGACAAGAGGGAATGGCCTCAAGCTCCACCAGGGGACGTTTAGGCTGGACATTAGGAAAAAATTTTTCACAGAAAGGGTCATTGGGCGCTGGAACAGGCTACCCAGGGAGGTGGTTGATTCACCTTCCCTGGAGGTGTTTAAGGCACGGGTGGACGAGGTGCTAAGGGGCATGGTTTAGTGTTTGATAGGAATAGTTGGACTCGATGATCTGGTGGGTCTCTTCCAACCTGGTTATTCTATGATTCTATGAACTACACATTACTCTTTCTGGGGGAATGAAAAATAATTTGCTTTTGTTGCAGTGCTACCTGGCTCTCTTTCTCCTAGTATTGCATCATGCAAATAGCATAATCCTTTACGCTTGGAATTTTCCTCATACATGCCCTCTCATCAAGGGAAGCCCTTGGATACAGATACCAAGGGGATGTCATACAATGAGACATAAATGGGAGCTAAAAATGATGAGTATAATTAAGTATTTTCTCTTCCTTTCCCCAGTAATGGCAGTAAATACTTAAAAAAAATCCAAAGTAGAATTGCTAGCGTTTGTTAACATGGAAGAACTTAGAATATTTAGTGTTGGGATACATCACTATAGCTATAGAAGAAGCTAAATCTATTTATGCATTTTATTTATTCCCATTTAACCATGGCAAACTCATACACTCGAGGGTACTTCAGCACTGCAGTCTCCCATGACCCCCAACACTCACATTACATATTCAAAAGCACTTTCAGCATTAAATGAGAACAGTTAAAAAAACCATGTCTTGTTCTGACTGCAGCATGCCTGACAAAAGCTCTGTGAGACTTGCCAAGGATGTTTATTTTCATCAGCTCTGCACCTGGAATGTTGCATTAAAACCAGGATCTGATACTTGAATTAGTATTTAGAAATCAGATTTGTACTTTTACCTTCTTTATCATGAACAGACATTTAATTCACAAAGCAAGACTACAGCTGTGGAACAAAGAGAATGAGAAATCACCATTCCGGGTACAAATATCATATTTTTTTCCAGAGGGCAGCTTCAAGTCATGGTCTTCAAAACCTTACTAAGTTTGACATCTGTTAAGATGTTAACTCTGCTAATCCGAATGCTTCTTTTTACTGCAGCAAGCAATTATCATCATCCATTTTGTCAAGATGTAGATATGTCCAATTTACTAGAAAAGTAGTCTGTCAAACCAGATTGTGTGGGATTACTGTTGGATATTCAGTCACAACTCTCATTACCTCCTTATGTTAAGGCTTGAGTCTTTGTGTGTTTCTGTCAAAGGCGTGTTCACACTAGAACACTACCATAAATACCTAATTTCTTGACCTGTTTCTACAGTGAACATGTGAAATATTAATAACTTTTGTTGCTGTTACTATTCAGCAATCCCATAAACTCCTTCATCTCTTAGTTTTGGTTTGGAATATGGAGTCAGATTTCAGTGAACAGTTTAACCGGATTCCTGTAAAGTCTGTTGGTCTGATCACACAAAAAACTACTTGTTCTCAAAGTTTACCCTCCTCAGTTTTCTCTCAAATGCTTAAAGGAGAAAAATAAATGCCAGTTTAGGAGCAGGAATGAAAGCTGCTTACAGGTGACAGAACCCATACACAAATTATGTTAGGACATATGAAAACTTCCATTCATTGCAGTCCTTCACTGTAACTTCTTCATGTCACATTTCTCTAAAGACTTTTTCTCAAACAGTTCTTACACAGGAATGAAATCCTGTGAGTCTTTCCACTTTACTTTAGTCTTATCGTTAATGAAGAATTTTATTTTTCTTTGAAATTTCAATATTTTAAATAAAAAATAATTACCATTTACAAGTAAATAGGATCCAGTTCAAGAAGAGAAGACAGACAATGCTGCTGCATGTCAGTGACGTTTCTAACAGGATTTTCTGTGGAACCGAACTTGTACGAGGTCAGATACAGCCTAAAGCTGAACGGAGTGTCTTTGAGTTTGTACATTGCATAAGAAACTTCTAAAGACTACATATGTTTAGTGCAAATCAAATTTTAAGTTGTCCAGAGAAATTATTCCTAATTAATCCCTGATGACCACAAGCTCTTTTATTTTCAGCTATTACTAAGGACAATTCCGCTTGAAGGCAAGAGCTTCAATGCCAGAATGAGACCAGAGTAGAAGGAAAAAGAAGAGTGACATGTATAAAATGTACTTTCAAGATACAGGCAGTTCAGATGTAAACAGCCCATGTATGGTCTGAGCTCACCCAAGAAATGCTAATTGCTTATTGCCAATGTGATTATTGCTTTTTTTTGTAGAATCAGGAATCACCATAAGCAATTTGGAAGGAAAAGTGTTTCCTCTGAAATGCTGTGGTATTAAATAATCCTCTAGCAGAAACATGGAGAGAGAAAAAATATCTTACATACTTTTGCCTTTTAAGGGCTATAAAAATTGTACCAGTATGACACAGTACTGTACTGTCATTGAATAATATCTATGTAAAACCTAAACTGACGTAAAAAATTCCAACCAGTTTAACGAAAGCACAGTCACTACTGTACTGGGGAATTTCTATAAATAGATTACAATCATGCAATTTAAGATGAGATTTCGGAATGTGAAACACAGTTATGTCACCAAGCACAGGTCATTGTCCTGTTCCTTCCAGCAAGAATGCAGCTATCAAGAACATTTCACGCTCAGATCAACTCTACATTTAAGTACCACTTGCTTTCAGCACCCACTGAATAAAAATAGAAGGGGGCAACAGAGAAAGCTAAAAAGGTATACAACAATTTAATAATGTATTTTTAAGCTGCTGACCCTCCCCTGTATTTCCTAAACATTTTATGTCAACACAAATTTCAGCATCAATTTCAACGAAGCCCGAATTTAATCCATGGAGTTCATTCAAGAATTTTAAAGGGGAAAGATAAAACACAAGCTCAGTGGCCACAACTGAAGAAATAAAAATGATGACAAGGAAGACTACTGTCTGCCTGAAAACTAGCATATGTTCTTTTCTCCATTAACTCCCCCACCTTGAAAACAGACATCTGTGCCAACTTTCTTTTAAATGGCATTGCACAGTCACTTAACCTCTCTGCCTGAGACTTCACCTCCATACAGAATGGGGAAACAGAAGCCTTTTATCTCATGGAAATACTATGAGGATGCTTAAAAGCATGCTACTTAGTAGTATCTGTTCTGATATTAACTTATCTGCACCCTCACAAGCTTTTTTCCTCAATATTTTTAATTCTGCAATGAACTCTTAATTGTCTGTAGGAGTCATCTCAAGAAACATAAATGATACAGGAAAAACATTTTCTCTTAAGAGGTACCCTTCCCCTTTGAGACTTTGGAATAGGTCAGCATAAGCCTTTAGCACTGTCTGGTGTAGTACATAAACAGCTTACACATTTAAACTACTTTTTTTTCTCCTGTTCTGCATAGAATTGCTTTGGATGTTGAGAGGAAACTCACAGATGCATCACTTGTTATAGAATCCATAATTCTATCTTCTGAAAAGAAAAAATGTCTTTTGAACACAGTTTAAGCTACACAGATCTAAGGAAAATGGGAATGTGCAATGTTATTTCCATACACCAGACCAGTTAACACAGAAGTCAAATCTATGAATTTTGTAACAATGAACCTCGGCTGCTGAAGTGTCCATTACCTCCTGCAACTCCCACAGATGCATATAAGCATAAGTGAAAAATAAGCATTGCTGTGTGCATGCAAACAAAAGTAATTTTTCAAACTCTCATCAATTCCTTCATCCATGCAAATGCAGAAACAGACACTGGCATAGCAGTTTGAATACACTGACAGCAGGCTGCCTACTTGTAGGACAGCACAGTGAGAATCACCAGCAGAAGGTTGGTTCTCTGCCCAGGACGGGGAAGTTTTCCTACAGAACTGAGCTTTGCAGGCATTTAGTGGATAACAAACACATCCTATGACATACTGGATGTAACAGATGATCCTTCCAGGCTCAAGCAATTCACAGTAACAACATAACTTTGACAAACTCTGCTGCAGTGTTGACAAATTATTTTGATGTCTAGCCACAAACTTAAAGAAGTCACTGCACCTCATGACAGTGCTTCTGCTGTAAGACAAATGCACTGCGGACAACAAGGCACAGCCCTAGTTCCTCATGCTCTGGGACAGACTCTTGCTAGCTGGCTACTCAATATAACCCACTGTTTTGACAAGTCTCTCTGGTTATAGTTTTCTAAAGTGCTTAATAAAGCCATTACAGCCATTTACATCTTTTCCTATTTTACTTTACTCACATAAAGCCATGTAAAAAAATCTTAAAAAGAAACTGAAAGCACACCCTTCCCTATCCCCATTTTATCTATTTGGCCTATTACCCTCTCAAAGAATGAATTTAAATTGATTTAATCTCTTCTTAACTGACAGGTTTTGTTACATCTCGTAGAAATTACATTGAAATGGAAAAATAAGAAAATAGATCATCAACTCATAGTTAGTAACAGCTGAAAACAAGGCAGCTACACAATGTCATGCCCAGATGTGTACAAAGTGAACTGGAAAGAAAGCTACTTAAATGCTGATTCTTGCATCCTATTCTGTAAAGATTTAATTTTTACCCCCTGATGTTTTTTCTGAGGTATTCCTCTCTATCTGATCAACCCTGTCATGATCTCGAGCCTAATGATTTCATGTCACCTAAACAGGAATAAACAGAGGTCCCCAACTAAAATTATTTTTATTTCCTAAACTCAAATATTTACATGGGATCAGACATGCCTGTATCGTCAAGGAAAGGAACTTCTAGACAATGCTCACTTCCTGTGAAATCTAGCTGCTTCTTAAGTTATCCTGGCATAAAGCACTGGCCTAACAAAAGCAATCACAATTTCCTTCTTTTTTTGGACATGGTAACTACATAACTTGCTACAAAAGAATTTTTCTTCCATTAAGTAATAGTTCACATTTGTTCAGGATGTCACATAGGACTGCAATTATCACTTGCAAATGAAACTGCTGCCTGTTATACTCAGTTGTAAAGTAAATCAATACTTTTCCACATCTCTGATTATTACCAAAGCAAGAAAACATTTAGCAAAGAGTCATGCACGTGCAAATACAAAATGTTAAGAGCTCAACTGATACGATACTTGAGTTTCCGAAGACCACATCCCATGGAGAGCTGATAGGCTGTTCTTCTCCTTTTGCTCCACCTTCTTTATCAACACCTTGTATCCCAATGCCTGCTACAGTGGTCACCATCTCTGAGTCTAGGTCAATCTACAAGGAGCAAAACCATATACACTGAATGTGCATTAACTGTACTGAAGTTAACAGATAATTTGAGCTGGATGTCAAAAACAGAGAGCTCTTGCTGACAAATTCTAACAAATTTCAGGTATTTCTTTATGTAGGAAAATAATTTTATCACAATGCCTGCTGATGGCAGGGGTGGGTGAAAAGGGCAAAGCAGCGAGTAGCAGGAAAACCACTTGCCTGGAATTCTCTTTCACACAACAAAAAATAACGCTGCTCTGCCAAGGTTTGATCAGATGCTATAGAAGAAAGCATCAAAATTTTCTAGAAAAATACTGAGACAATGGATGTGGATGTTTTATTTTAAACTTCTATCAGAATACAATATAAAAATTCAGATACTGTAACAATATCTTCCATCTCCATATAATCTGTACAAAGCAAATTATTTTTTCAGTTTATTTCATGCTGTAGAGAAAAAAAAATGTTTGGCATTTTTTAATTTAATTTCTGCAACCTAAATCCCTTTATTCTTAATTCCCTTTTGCTTATTTCATGACTTCCAATACCTCGCATGAATATACAATGATGATCATGTAAAAAGTGAGTCTCTTATACACAGAATCTTCTAACTTTTGTAGCAGTAAATGAACTCCTTTTGCAAGGCCCATGGCCTACACAAACATTTGAAATCATGACCTGTAGCTGCTGTATTACTTCAATTCTTAGATACCTGCATGGTGCATTTAGATGAAAGGGAACAGCTAATCATTGTGCAAAATGCTGAAGGAGAATGATCCAGACCTTCAGATGTTTCAGTGCTGCTTTTTCTACCTGCAACACCTGATTTCCTGCAGTCACCAGGCTACAGTGGTGAATACTAGGAAGATGAGGACCCTGCAGCAAACTGCTCAGTTTTAGTAACATATTTTCTGTACCAACAGGGAGCCTTGCTCCCTTCCAAAATAAAACCTCATAGCCAACTACAATGGAAAGTGTAGGGAGCTTGTGGACTAGTGCTTTGAAGTGAAGCACAGAACAAACTTAACTGTACAAAGGCCCCCCAAACTGAGCAAGGATATACTTCCTCTGATCACAAATCAGACATCATTGAGGATCTCAGTGCAAGACCTTCTGAGATGCATAAAATATGTTTAATAATAACTTCAATACTACATTGCTTCAACAGACTTAACTTCTGATCATTCCAAATTCAACCTAACCAAATGTAAGATCTGAAGACAACATATATCAAGACTAACATTACTACCTGCTAAAACCTTGGAAGCATTTAATCAAAGAAAAATTCACTTGCAGACAATTCTGATATTAAAGCAGTCACCTGTACTTTGGAGATCCAAACAGCTAACAGATGTTTAGACATTCGTTGAACTGCAGTAGTACAATAACTTCATGTAAGAATCTGAAACTACTGGAAGTGAAACGAAATCATTTTTTGTTTCCAGTATTAGGAATAAACATTTCTCATAATAGGAAAGTTAGAGTCACTAGAAAAAAACACCTTTCTAGTAGATAGGGTAGAGGATCTCATCTTCATTTGAAAGGAAGCACAAAAGTGCATGTAGCCCTTTGAAAACAAACTGCACAAGAGCATTTTTTATAAGAGATTGGGCCAAATTTCCTTCCTGAGGGTATTTGTAGCGTAA
Source organism: Phaenicophaeus curvirostris (assembly GCF_032191515.1). Taxonomy (NCBI): domain Eukaryota; kingdom Metazoa; phylum Chordata; class Aves; order Cuculiformes; family Cuculidae; genus Phaenicophaeus; species Phaenicophaeus curvirostris. Next base: position 7,891,459 of record NC_091400.1, on the reverse strand, counting down.
TTAATTTGGTGTAAATTTTCACCTGTGTAAGTAGAATAACATATAAGAGATTAAATTTTGAATTTTCTTACGGAAAATTTACCTTTCTAATCAGGTGATTTTCTGTATCAGCTACGTAAATAACATTATTTTTTATAGCAATCCCTTGCGGTGAGTTGAAAGCTGCCTCTGAAAATCTTCCATCTCTCCTTCCACTGTTTGGACCTAAAAATGAAGCAAAGCAAAATCAAAAGTAATTTTAGGAAAAAAAAAGATAAAAATAAAGTGTATACATTTAAACCTGTAAGAGAATCACATAGTCTAAGAGATGCTTTCACAGCACGTTGTACAGTTCACATTAATATTCTGCGTAGTCTCATTTCAGCCACTGTGCTATGTAATTATAACAGTTTGATGCTATTAAGTGTTGAACTAATTCTCCAAAAGTTTTCTGCTTTAAGCTTATCTTCCAATGAGAAGCCTTAATAGGGATCTAAATTGTTCCTGTTCCCTTGCGCTAAAGCACAATAGCAACAACAGATGACAGAAATAAGAAACTCTACCTTTTTTTTATTGCCAACCACATCAAAGAAAGCCATTAGGAAAAAATCTAATTTCCAAAACTCAACTCCATTTCAATGATTTAGGTTTTGCTGTAATCACAAATTAAACTAATATTTGATTATTTGATCTAATTATGCAAGTGAGAATGACAGAGTGACAGTCCTCTGCACAGAACAATCAAGAATCAGAAAGGAAAATGACCTGAAAATAATAGTATAAAGGTAAGCATTGTATTTCAGAGGGAGAAACTTTAAAAGTGCCTTAGCAGTAGGTGTCAGCAGAAGACATTTAGATACGAGTTATGTGTGAATCATGATTTATGATGCAAATATAGAAATTTCAACCTTTGTGCATGCCCACATTTATTACTGTATTATGAACTTCATTCCATTATTTTCTGCCCACTGAATCATTTAACTGAGTCACCAGAATACACAAACTTTTTTACAACCTGCTGTAAGAAGACAATTTAGACCTTAACAGAGACGAAGCACCGAGGTACTAGTGTGTCAGATTCCAGTAATCCCCCTTGTAAGCACCAGGGAGCACATCCCTGAGGAAGGGAACAGCACAAGTGCCACAGAAAGGAGGGGCACCAGTTCAGAGGTGAGGACACCTCCCAGAGCAGTAAAGGGTAGCTTGTTAGCACAGACTTCACCCCACATATCAAACAGAAACAAAATTCCCTCACTCTTGTTATAAAGAAATCCTGTTTGTGCTTCCCATAGGAGATGGGTATTAATACTAGTGCCTTTATCAGGTTAACTTGGATAATTAGTCTGTCTATTCAATGCACTGTTAGTTCAAATAGCAAGAGATTTTCTTCCTTTCCTTAAACAGCAGTGCCACTAGTATTTTCATGAAGCCTGTAGGATCCTGCCACGGGGCAGGCAATAAATACCAGATACCGGACAAGGTAATACCAGACAAAGTAATATAGGACAGATTGTCATGCAGGTCCTGATTCTGAGACATAAATGAACCATTGTTTTCAATGGTTTGGAGGTTCCACCGCTTTCTAAGTCTGTTACGGTTGCTCAAAGATGAACTGTCCTAACAGCTATGTACTTGGGGGCATGAAGATTCAACTTTGACCACTGCGGCAGATTAAAACAAAGAACAAGTCTGAATGTTTCATTTGTGAAAGAGTAAGGCATACAAAAAGTGTGCAAATTTTCTAGATTTGCATTGTAAAGCAGATTCATTTTAGAAAAAAAGTTGAAGAGATTAAAGCTGAAATGTTACTAATATAAACTTTTTAACAAATGTAACTAAATATAAAATACTTAGCTTTCAGTATTTTCATAGCTTGTTTATATGTTACACCTCAGTTTTTGTGAGAACACAAGCCTTCTCATACACACCAAGGCAACTTCACTTTCAGGTGCCTACATACTGGTGCAATGCCACTGTTCTTAATTATTCTCCCCTCTAGAAACCAGAAAGGGATCCTATGCGGGAACGCTCTTCATTAACATTCATTTCTTCTGTTTGGAAAAGGAGGCATGATTGCCTCCCTCTTCTTTCCCTACCTTGCTGCTGGATGTGGATGTTATGTCACTTAAATCTAAACCCATTTGCAACCCTTGCCTAAGAATACAAAATGTATTTATGTATTTTTCATAATTCATATGGGACATGACATGAAATACAAACTTTAGTCAACCGAACAAAGTAAAAAAAAAAAATAGATCTCACAGGAGAAAAAACCAGACATCTCGAATAATTGCACTGACAAAACCTCCCATTCGTGGTACTGTACAATATCCCCTCGTATCCAGTAAATGTGATATTAGCGGAAATAAAAATTCAGGCAATGCTTACGAACTGCTATGTCCTTTAAAAAAAGACTCAGCCTAGTAGGCCCAGTGATCATCCTCTATTCCTAAACCACAAATACTATAATGAACTTGTATACCCTTACCTCCAATAGCGTGTAGAATTTGTCCATTCTTCCGAGTAACCAGAATTCTGTGATGCCCAGTGTCTGCTATTATCAGCCTTTCTCCTGAATCATCAACGGTTACCTTGCCAGGAAACAGCAGAGGAGAAGGTGGGAGGGAGTCTCTGTATAGCTTTATTCCAATCTTGTTATCTTTGATTTGTCCTCTCTCCTTGTAAAATTTCAGTGTTATAGAGGTAAACAAAAACAACTTCTCTCTGTGTCCCTCTCCAACAAGTGAGAACAGCATGTTTCCACGAGGCCCAAGAATGACCAGTGTTGGCCAGCAGGACACTTCCAGTTCATGCCACAGTGTTGCCTCTGCATCATTTACTACAGGGTGGACAATATTATACCTCAGAACAGCACTTTTGATGTTATCCAGAACTTTTTCATTTGGGAATTTTGCTGAATGGATGCCGACAATAACAAGACCGTCTGAAAGGAAAAAATAAAGTTGCAGATTGAAACATATTCGTATTTGAATTAAAAAAGAAAAAGTAAAAATTAAGCACAGTTATCTCACAATGTGACTGACTGCTTTCCAGAACGAGAGGACCGGAACAAACAAAAAGCAATTACATCTCAGTAGGAATATAGGTAACCATGTATTCAAAATACTGAAACCCAGAAATAACATTTCAGTAAAGTTATTGCACTTCAGGACCATTACTTCCCTAGCTGGTTGGCATTCAGTATGTCACAAATTGTTCTTGGCTCCTGAACCTCCATATACTAAGGTAGAAAACATATCCAAAATTATTATGGGTGAGATGCAGCACTGCAACTGGTATGATGGGTTTCTTCAGCTGTTGATTCCTATATGCATTTATGGGGTTTTAGAAAATTAATCAGTTCCCACAGTTAACTGTGAATCACAAATATAACACTGACCTCTGGAAGTTTAGAGTTACCTTGGCATATCTATCTCCAGATAAGCAATAAAAAGAAATAATGTACAGGCTTCTGAAATCACTAGTGTATTCTGTATTTCAAATACAAATGGCACCACTGACAGCTATGAAAAGATGGCAAGTAGCACTTGTCATTCATAACTCAGGCAGCCTTGAACTCTTTTCCTTAAAAAAAAAAAAAAAGGCGTGGAGAGAAGATTAAATAATTGATTTTTACTCCTCCCCTTAAAATGTTTACCTTAATTTCTATAGTGGTTAATGAAAACAATGAAGAGTTTAGATTTTCACACAGCAGGGATAACCGCACTTGAAAGCCTAGTGTGAAAGTGTTGCATAAGCATAAACTAATACAATTCCAATTCTATACGCTGCATACATAATGCCAACCCTAAAATCAATCAAAAGCACAAAATTATGAGCTTCCTTAAACTGTTTGCTTATTTTCTTAGTTTTATGAAATTCAAACACAGACTTCAGCTGCTTTTCCCTTGTGAGAAGAAATAAATCCAGTTCCACTCCATGTAGGCAATTACGTAAGCAGCCCCAAATTTTCCACTCCCTCTTCCTACTCAATGAAAAAAGAATGAAGAGCCTTTTTTCAAGTCAAATCACTCTCCAGTATTTTCTAGGAGAAAAAAAAGAGGGCCGGGAAAAAAATAAAGCCTATATCCTTTTATAGGGCTTTAAATTATGTTTTACATCATCTCCACCAAATGATGTAAACTGTGCACATGACATTGATATTGTATGTTGTTTTACCTTGTATTTAAAGAACACTATTAGTCATAAAAGCATAATCTTGTTATACACAAAGTAACTTGTCAATTCTAACTGAAGTAAGGAAGATAACAATGGTAATTATGCAGTTGTGGAAAGCTGCAATACAATAATTTTAAACTAGAAATGTTAATCTAATGGAAATTTTTATAGATGTCAAGATTAATACTTATCAAGATAACATTCATGTTCCTGGACAGTGCAAGCACATTGTAATCATAAATAACAATTGGGATCTTTCTACTTCTCTGTCCAAATGAAAGTTTTACATTTTCGTGTGATCTTTTGCATTATTTTGAGGAGTGAAATTCAATGGGAAGGGAAAATAACCTTACAGCTGACACTCAACTGGTGTTATTTTACTGCTGTATTAGAAATCATTTGGACAATGTCAAAAACCCCATTTTTTTTTTCCTCAGTCTTTTATCAGTAGCATTCAAACATCCATTGTGTTTCCTTCCTTCCCACAGTCACCAGTGGATTTCTTCTAGTGTCATAGTTTTTCAGTAATACAACAAACACCAAAAAGCAAAGATGACCTGGAGTCTGTACAGGGTAGCATGGAGGTAGAACAGCCATTATCCAAACTCACCAGTTTCCAGTAGTGTTTATACTCTGAAATAAACCTGTAGATCACTAAAGAACTTGGTAGAGTTCTTAAATTGGACTAATTCGTGTTCATACAAATATTCACTGCAATTGAAAGTGTTGTATTGTGCTGCTATAGACAAAATAGGTTTGACTGAATGGCCATTAAATTTAGATAAGGAGGATACAATTTAGTGACAAAGGATAAAGGCAGATGTGCAATGTGAGCGGCTAAGTAAGCAAATTCTGGTTTTGCTGCTTACTCTAAAATTGTTATGCTTTATCCTAAACAACTTCCAATGAAAACAGCCCTCCTGAAAGAACAATCGCCTAGAAAAGACATTTTTTAAATCAATGTTTTCTCGTCAAATTTTTAAGAAAACTTAAGATTACTAACTGTTTCAGTTACTTGTAGTGGTAGAGACTTCATTTTTAGAAGGGATCTTTTTTCTCATTCAAAAAAACTTGTTTGTTACAAGAGGAAAGGACTTCCACAGCTTAACACAAATCTAATCAGAACAGAACTAAAATGCTTTCAGCCACCTTGCTAACAAATTTATTTCTCATGTTCCAAACAGCGTGTCATATATATCAAGTGTGACAGGATCAGCAGCAGCAGTTATATTTGTCCTTCTAAAATATCATTAAGGCTAGAACGACAATTCTATACTGAACACCTGAACAGCACAAATAAGTTACAACATCCTTCCATGAAGAAAACTCTTGTGGAAACTAGCAGATGCTATGCTGAGATAGAGAGATATGCACACCATTTAGAACATTTCATTTGAAGGATTACAACAGAACACAACACTGGACTCATGCCAAACTATTTCTAAATATTAAAAAGTACTCCCTCTTATAGAAGTCATTTCTGGACTGCTGATAACATGAACTGAATATGCACTGGAGTTTAAAATAACTTTCTGAACGCCACTTGAAACACAGAAATAGCACCACTGAAGATAGCAGCGAGAACATATCAGATAAAGATGCTAAACAGCATTTAATCCTATGGAAAGCAGTCGTAATTTTGAAACAGATCTCCTCAAGTTCCAGACAACAGAACCATGTGCATATGTACAATGAAATATATAATGGTTTAGGATCACCCTAAAACTACAGTTTCTTGTGTTCAGGCTTTTCATGTCTGATGATCACACTGATCACACATACATAAAAAATGTAAGAACATAAAAAACGTATATATACAATGCACAATCAAAAAAATAGGACACGTCAATATTGAAGCTTGTTCTTAGTTATGCAGAAAAATACAACAGTCCTTCAAATATTCAACAACGAGACAGATGCCTTGTCACAGTAAGATGCTTGTTTCAGCAAACACTCTCTGTCACTTCTATAGCACAGTAAATACATACCTAAAGCGCATAAATAAGTGCTTACAAATAAATGTTTACAAACATAAAGTTTAGTAAAGCTGCAGTTTCACTATATATTCAACCTGACTTGTTGCTACTAAAATAAATCATGTTGCTACCAAAATAAATCATGTTGCTCATCTTTTCCACCAAAACAAATATTGTTGTAATCACGAGGTGACAGATTTCAGAACTAACCCAACCAAAAGTGAAAGGACTTCCAGAGACTAAAGACAAGAGCAGATCAAAATAGAACGAAACTCCAGAATAAGGCTGAATACCAAGACACTAGACATTGGGAAGAATTTCTTCACCATTAAAGTGGTGAGATTCTGGAACAGGTTGCCAAGGGAAGCTGTGGCTACCCCAACCCTGGAGGTGTTCAAGGCCAGGTTGGATGGGCCTTGGGTAACCCTATCCAGTTGGAGGTATCGCTGCCCATGGCAGGGGGTTGGAACTAGATGATCTTTAAGGTCCCTTCCAACCCTAACTATTCTATGATTCTATACCTGCATTAATACACCTGGGCATTCTTAAAGCATTTTTTTATATGTTTGACATCCTTTCTCTTTTAGTTTTATTCTTCTAACTTCCATATTTCTCAATTCAACAACTCTCCCCTACTCTTTCTCCTAGGGATTAGTAAAGTATGTTTGCCTGTGGTGAAGAAAATGCAGATTGATATAAAACCATCTGCTGAAGTAGGTTTCTATGGATTAAAAACCACAATCCTTACTGCCTTGATATATTAATACGTATTGATGTTATGCTAAAACTTACACTGTTTGCGCAGCAAAGAAAGACTAAGCAATTCTAAAGAGGCTGAGAATCAAACCAAGAAAACAGCACAAAACAACCCAAAGGGAGATCTACAATGAAAAAAACCACTGTTATCTTTCTTCTTGTTTGAACCATCAAGCACCTTAATCTCTTCCTGAATCCAACTGTTATTACCTGTTTCCAAAGGGATTAAATTTAAGATTAATGTTCCACACACCTGCTTTTCCTTCCTTTTACCTCCACTCCTTTTTAAATCCACTTTCAAGAACCTGTTTTCTCACTCTGGTTCCTGTATGAACAGGATAGCTCAAATCCAAAAAGAATGTACTAGAACAGCTCAAATGCAAAAAGAATCACCTATCAGCAAAGTACTTTCCTCACACAAGAACTTCTATGACACCAAGTTAGATACAACTTCAGTTCCAAGTGCTGAAGCCTCTTCTACACCAGTAGAGAGATGCTCAAATACTTTAAAGAGAAAGCTTTTGGGGAGAGGTTGTCAAAAAGTGTATCTTGTTATCCACTCCTTTAACAGCTTGGTCTTAAACAGATTAAGCATATGGTAGCTACATTAACCCAGTAACACTATGCTACAAAATGTTTATCATTTAAAGATATTATAAGATCAATGTAATCTTCTGAAATCTCAATCTACACCTTCTTTCCAGCATGGTCAATTTACACAGCAGTCCACTTACCATGTGCTGATTACTTGGCACTTAAAACTGCCTCCCTCCCCCAAAAATACCACCTTCCTCATATCTGAAACATTATACCAGACCCCAAATCTCTCCAAACAAACAGCTGAACTTTCCAAGGTAGAAAAATTAGTGTATTTTAGTAAAGCACTAAGTAACCTACACTATATAGGTGAACCACTTAAAGGACTTGACATTTCAAACACATCAGTTCTTTTTCCAGTGAAAGGTAACACGTGAAAATAAATGCTACCAAAAATAAAACCAATCGGAAATGCCAATGGAGAATCAGAGACTTCAACTTTGTAAGATAATTTTATTTGCTAAATATACATTTCATATTTAATAAAATAATTTTAGTGCTTGGAAATAACACTGTTCTTCACCTCACTGTTCAGTCTATTAAAACATCCAAGATAAGTGAGTGGCTGATACATCTTGTGTAAGACTACAGCTTATCTCTGACAAGTCACCACGATGACAGGAGACTGTATTCTAAATAGTAATTACCCTGCATTTTTATTCACTTGGAGACAGAAAGACTTCATCTCAGATGTGAATTTAAAGAACTTAACTCCTTCTCCAGAATACAGGACTACTAATAGTATATAATGTGATGCCAATACAAAAAAAAAATTCTAAAGCAAGTTTACCTATACTGTTATTTCAGTTAGAATGGAAAAAAATCAAAAAACAACCACAAGCAATCCTAACTGTATTCATTCTAGCACCTTTACCTTATTCTTCTCAGAGTTGGTTCCTAAGTCAAGCACAGAGGGTGACATACTTACATTAACTTTGAGCCTGCATCTCACCTTCAGATTTTTGCAAATAGCCTTATTTATGAGGATATCAGATTTGGGCTTTAAGCACATATCCTGTTTCTTTAATTACACAGGCACAATAGATACCTTATTTAACCCCATTTAAAAATGTGATGGGAGCATACACAGTCACCCTTTTTAGGCTACTTAAAAGATTAGAAGACATTTTTAGGCACCCCTGAAACGTTGCCAGCTGTTTAGTAACCAGCAACAAAGTGACTCAGCTACTCTGCCTGCAACACTGCCAGGAAATTCTATTCCTGGCCAGCCAAAGCACTTTTACCTTTATCAGAGTACTGGTGCTCCAGCGCGTGGAGATCAGGCAGCAGGTGCAAGCAATTGATGCAGCAGTAAGTAAAGAAATCCAACACCACAACTTTTCCACAAAGGTCTTTGTGAAGAGAAATAGGACCTTCAGTGTTTAACCATTGCAGATCTGGAATACAGAGAGCAGAGACACCCAGTTAGGGCAAGAGCAGGGAAAGGCAGACACTTACACCTAATTTGCACAACACCAGACTTTCTTAACTGAAAAACCATGCAAGCCTCAGAACAATTTTCTTTCATTTTAAAACATGATCTACATTATTCAAGCACTAACAATGTCATATGGGTAATGATTCATTATTTACAACTCACATAAATGCCAGTAAACAAAAACACCTGTTAAGCCCTTAAGGATTTTTCAAATAGTTTTGTAAAGAATTAGTTTCTGAGATGACTGAAGTACTTCTGTGTTTACAGTTTTGATCTTGATTTTCAAAAGTTTGAAATGACAGCTATAAATTAATCCTGTTACAAGGGAAGAAATGCAGCCTTATCAGATATACCCAGTATTATTCCTGGTTGTTTACTTTAACCACTTGGTATGAGACATGAAAGCATTCTTTTGTCACTGGTAGCTGATATTCCTCTGATCCCATTAGAAACGGGTATAAAGATAAGAAATCAGTATCCTAGAATATGATCTGCTGTTATAAACACTTGACATTTCTGAAAATAACAGGGGAAATGACAGGTGTAATACAATGCAAAGCTGAACTAAATTTCTGAAGGCCTATTTTTTAAAAATGTATGCTGACTAATATAAAAATCCTCAAAACTTCCACTCTGATAGTTCCAGCAACCAAAGTTCTCACTGCACCCAGAGAAGTTATTGCTGCTGAAGTCAGCAGGCAGCTTGTTTTCTGTTTGACCAACCGGAGGATCAGTCTCTACCTCCATATATTTATAAACATAAATGGATGCACGTGCATTCAGATTTGGTGAAAATAATGAGAATAACTTATGAAATGTATGCATTATTTCCACAGTAAAAGGGTGTTACTGTTACAGAAAAGAGCAAGTTATTTATTTTACAGCATTGCTCCCCTTTTCACTAGAATTAAAACACCTTTCATAAAAAAATACCGGAAATGAAAAATGTCTCCTTCTTTGAGCTCCTTTTTGAGATGAAAATAAGCTTTGACAGAACATAGGAAGTGAAACAGTATTAATGGCAAAACTGAAAATTCAGCTCAGGTGTTCAGATCTAGACGGGAAGAGTTCACTTTGTGCACTAGTTAAAAGTCAGAAGTTATTCCCATGAGACAGATGTGATTTTTAAACCCTGAATTTTTCATCCTGAGGTCTCTGCCTTGCAGACAGGTGCAAGCTCCCACAATCGCAGAGCCTCACTAAGCAGAGCTTCACTGAGCAGAGCTTGCAATATCCTTCAAGACTCATCTTTGATTTCACCCTTAGAACAAGAAAAGATACAGAAATGTGCGAATGAGAAACAGGCATGACACTGAATGATGAGGGCAACATCTCCAGCACAGGTTGTATTATAAGGGGCGGGAAAACTGACAAGTGCAGCTTCCTGAAAGCACCAGGAGTGAAAGACAAGGATAAGGAACCACTTTATAAATGCTCCCCCTGCACCTGGTTGTAATCCCAGTTCTTCAAACCCTCTCTTCTAAGCCTCCTACCTCCATCAATTTACTTTTTAAAAAATAAAGCCTTTCCCTTATATACACGACATTGGTATCTCTCTTTTCTGGTCATGGTGAGGGCCTGACCAATCCTCACAGCTTCCTCCTCAGCTCCCTTGGTTTCACTGTAGCTGCTTAGGATGTTTCCCAGCTCTCTCTCCATGACTGTGAGTTGGAGTTCTTAAGCCTAGGGAAGCGAAGGCTCTGGGGAGACCCTACAGCAGCTTTCCAGTACTGAAAGGGCTCCAGGAAAGCTGGGGAGGGGGTCTTGATCAGGGAGTGCAGGGACAGGATGAGGGGGAGTGGTTTTAAGATGAAAGAGGGGAGATTTAGATGAGATATTAGTTACAAATGTTTTCCTGCAAAAGTAGTGACCTACTGGCACAGAGAAGTGGTGCCTGCCTCATCCCTAGAGATGTTCAAGGCCCGGTTGGATGGGAGCAGCCTGGTCTGGTGGGAGGTGTCCCTGCCCATGGCAGCGGGCTCGGAACGGCATGAGCTTTATAGTCCCTTCCAACCCAACCCATTCGACGATTCTATGACATTTCCTGTAACTGGAAGCGGCTCCCGGGGCCGGCAGCGGGCCCTGAGGGAGCTCACCCTGCGGCGAGGGCCGGCCCCGCCGCCACCCACCTGCGCCGAGCTCGGGTACCGCCAGGTCCCGCTCGCGGCTGTCCAGCTTCTTTAGGTACTGGTAGACCAAGTTTTCCTTCTCCTGGGCGGTGTCGGCGTCGAGCAGGGCGTATTCGAGCTGGGTCTGGGCGGGCAGGAGCCCCGCCAGGCTCCCCGCCGCCATGGCGCCTCCCGCGCGCGCCGCCGCCGCTCCCCGCCCCGCGCTTCCCCGCCACAGATTCGGCACCGCCCGGGGCGAGAAGGAGGGGAAAGAAAACTAATTAAAAATTAAAAAAACCCTCGAAATAAGGCCGAAGCACAAATACGCAATAAATATTCTGTCTTAAAGGGGGCTTTTTTTGTTCATTCCGTATTTTGTTTACACAGCTTTGATAGTCACAGGAGCACATTCGCGAATGGTGTCCCCTCTCAAGCAGATTCGACGCTCAGCCGATTCGACGCAGCCTGCTTTTCCCGCCCAGTCGCTTTTTTTATTTGTCCGTGGAATAGATGCGAAAATCGGGGAGTATCGCGACAAAGTCCAAGCAAGGCTTCGATAATTTAATTACTGGGATTTTTTTTTTGGCCGGGTGTGTGTGTGTGGTGATATGCGGGAAGCGGGAAATTGAGCGCCAGCGGTGGTGACGAATCTGCGGCGGCGGATGCGCTGCTGCGGCGGCGAGCGGCGGAGGAGAGGGAAGGGGTTGGGGGGCGAGGGAGGAGGGGAGAGAGATTGTGGGGGAGAGGGATCGACGAGAGGGGAGAGAACGATCGAGGAGGGGGGCGAAGGGGTTGAGGAAGGGGAAGAACGAGTGAAGAGGGTGAGGAGGGGGGGAGAAGGGCCGCCCCCGTCGGTTCCCGCCTTCGTTGTGTGGTGCCTCTTAGCAGCGATCCCCCGGCTCATCTCTTGGACCTTTTCCATTAAAATCTTCCTACTTCAGGGCAGGGAGGTGGTGGTCAGGAGAGTGGGGCTGGTTGGGTGCTTCCCGGAGGGAGATCCTTTCTGAGAGGGATAGGAGGGAGATGGGTCACCCTGCAAGCCTCTTTGCGTCTTACAGACTCGGGTTTTGCTTCCCGGCAGTGATTGCAAATATTCAGAGAGACGCTTGTTAAATTATTTTTAGGATAGGATCCACCATGCTCCTGTCCCATCACGGACTACAGTTTGGTTTGGGGCCCAGTGATGCTCTTTTAAAATGGAGCTCAGGTGCTTTTCTTCAGGTAGCGAAGAGGGGAGGGAAGGTAAAACATTTTAGCCGAAGGAGAGGTACGTTTGTGAACTGTTCCTTAGAGGAAAGGAGAACATTTCATGTGTTACCATGTCTGAAGATGGTTTATTGGAAGAGGACATTTGGGAGTATAAATCCATTAGGAAGGAAAAGCATCAGACTGATTCAGAGAGTGTCTCTATACCTGTGCAGAAAGTAAGTGCTGGCAAGTGCAGGCCAAAAAGAAAGAGAAATAGAAACACATCTGTAGAAAAAACTGAGGCGCTTCAGAAAGCGGAGCAGAGTTTAAGGCCAAATCAGGGTGGAGATCAGTGTAAAGATGACAGAAGCGTGCACTCCCAGGAAAGCGCAAGTAGCCTGACAGAACAGAGCTCACGAAATGCAAAGCCCGTTCAGGATGGGTACTGTCCAAGCTGCCAGATGCCCTTCTCTTTGCTATTGGTCCAGACACCTCGATGGCATGTTGCTGAATGTTTGGATTCTCCAGGATCCATTGAAAAAGGTATGAATAGAGAAGAGAAGAGAAAAGCCTTTGGAGGAAAGTCAAAGGCTCCTCACGTAACGTTGCTATAAACCTTGGTCTTTGTATTTAGTTCAAAGTGGGAGACGGTAGTTGGTTTGATTTTTTTGAACGTTACTACTGATAGTTTGTCAGTATCATTTTCATATGAAGTTTTTGGAAATCCAACATGAAAATCTCATATCGGAATCTGATCTCAAAGCTTTGTAGAGTAGTGATGAAGATTCGTGGCTGTTTTTCAAGCTCCAGTTTTAGTAGCTTATTGAAGAAATTGGAGGTGCATATTTACCATTTTAAAATAATGGAACCTGTTTCAGTTACTAAATTGATACCAGCAAAAAAAGCCCTCCTTCAGTTAAGAGGCTACTGCTTTTGACACTGAATTTCTTTGTCTTTGGGTGTAAATTTTATTATCCTGTATCCATGTTGCTGTGTGCTTTTACTGCTTGTCTATGGATAGTTGGAAGCTGAAATTAGTCTGTTACACTAATTAACTTGAAATGTTAGTCCGTGATCCACTGTGCTTTAGAGACTTTACACAGAGCTATACATGAACATTCCTGTATCATTACACAACATAGTTTTGTTTTGAGCTCTGTATAAGAGGAATACGACTGTCTCATTCCACTTGGTCGTTTTATATGATGAAATACTGTGTCTGAACAGATCCAAATATGCAACTTACCTTCTTAATACGTTTCATAACTTTTGAAAAAACCAGAAGCCATACAGTCAGGAAATTAGTAAAAGCTGTTTTATGTAATGGAGTCGCTTTCCCTTTTATATCTTTGTAATTTCCCTTGAAGTGATTTTAACTTAAGGTGGATGTGTTAACACCTCATTTCCACCTCTCACAAAATTAAGAAACAAAAAATCCTTCTGATTGATTCATGCAGTCATGCTTACAGAACAGCCAAAGATTTTTTTTTGCTGGCATCTCAATACCAAATACTTTTTTCACATAAGTAAATACAAGACTTTTTTTTTTAAATAAAAAAAAAATTGTGTAACCCAGTAGACAATTTGAAATGGAATTTCAGATTGATTAAGTACCAATATTTGGTTTATTTTGAAACATGTCTGCTGGCCTTTCCTGGTGCTACTGCTCTGAGCTCATTGATTGCATGTGGGACAGTTCTAAACCCAAAGCCATGTGATTACATTAGTGTGCATTGAAGCAAGGTTAAGTGCTTGTGCTGTTAGAGGGCTGTGTTAATTCAGGCATAGTGCAGGATTAGCAGCAGTTTGGTTTCAGGTTGGAAGCATTCTCATTTCTAGCCAGAGCAGGGCAGGAGGTCTTGGCAGCTTGAAAATTACATTTTACTTGTGCATTCTGTCCTCTAGTAGCTGCATTTGTATGAAAAAGCTTGTGATTTCTATTTTAATAATGATGCCAATTAGATTTGCAAGGATATTAACATTTCTTCTCTGTTTATCTCTTTTCACAGAGTGTCCTGATGGTTTACTGTGCACTTCTACCATTCCATCCCACTACAAGCGTTACAGCCATTTTCTCCTTGCAGCAAGCAGGGCAGGAGATTACCTTGTAAACTCTTCGGCAAATGCTTTGGAGGGGAAGATGACATGTTATACTGCTGCAAAGCCCAGTTGTTCCTCAGGTCATGTAGAGGAAGTTTCATGGAATGAGAAACCATCTAATAATGTAAAAAATGCCCAGAATGATGATTCCGCATTGATGGTGCAGAGTTCACCACAAGTGAAGTCTCTAAATATAATTGGTGAAAGTACTTCCTCTTTTACAGATGTTCAAAAGCCGCAGCAGACATTTCAGCTTACACAGACCACAGATAATAATTGTGAATTTGAATTTTATGACTTTGCATTCTCTCAAGAAAGTGAAACAGGACAAGATCTGTGTAGTCCAAAAGATACAAGTCAGCCAAGTCTACTACAATCAAAAGCAGACTTCAGTGACTGTGAAATTTCTTATTCTCCACTGAGTACTGTTGAGGAAAGTGAGGAGGAAACTGAGGAAGAGGAGAAGAAAGTAAAAATATCACAAACTAAATTATTCAGAGTCCAGAACCTTGAAGGCAAAGAATCTGATTCTGTGGCGTTTAAAACATTTGATGGACTTCTCTTACAGCAGAAGCCTCAGTATAAGCATAGTGAAATAGGAAATTGCATAATTAAAAAAAACCACCGTGAGAAAGTAAATACATCGAACCATCTAAGTCATAGCATGAAAGCTGTTTCTCAGAGTCACATGAACAGCAGGCTCTGTAACTCAACAGGTGTAGATAATCAGCATCAGGAAGAGGTGCTAGCCAGTGGATCCTCTTTTCCTTTTAATTGTGAAGAGGTTAAAGAGTTAGAATTGATTTCCTCTGCTGCTCAAGTAGGTAACACAGAGTCAGAAGACCCTGGTGGTTGTGCTTTGGATTCTGCATATGTGAGTTTTACTGATACATCATCACTGGTTGTCAGAGAAGCTGCTGGGTCTCTTTTGACACAGAAAAGTAAAGTTCTGAGTGACCTGAGTGATGTTTTAACTAATGCAGACAAAACTACTGCCAATGCAATTGAAAAAACAACTTGTGAGGAGGATCCACAGTCAGTAGTGGAGAAAGCAGGAAATCTTACTACAGCTGCTGCATGCTTTCCCAGCCCCATCTCTAAAACAGTGTCATCTCTTTCTTTAGCAAGTATGAATGCTAAATTCGGTTCTGCCAAGGAACTCAAACAAATGGACATTGGTGTTTTCTTTGGGTTAAAACCCAAAGTAAAAGAAGAAAGCAAAGGACAGGCTCCTTTGAGTGAGGGAAAGCAGATACCAAGTTCATTAACTCCCAATGGAAAGAGGCCCAGACAGCAAAAAAGGAAAGCTGAAGGGTCTGTGGAAGATGTAGATGCAGTTACAGAAAGTTTAAGTCAAAATGGAGCCTTGTCAGATGTAAGTTCTAGTCGCCAGCGAAGGTGGAGAAAAAAATTTAAAGAATCACCTACTACCGATGAAGGAACAAGAAAGAAACACTGCCCTTTCTACAAGAAAATACCGGGTGAGAGAGAACTCTTGCTTTTTGTAGAAGTTAACGAATTTTGGCTTGAAAGTTGTATTTTGTCTCCTAATTTTAGGTTTCAATATTCTTCACTCTTCGTAACCATTGTTATTGCAGCTTATAGTGTATTTTGTTTCCTCTGTCTAAGTTGGTAAAATCTGGTGTGGGTCCAGATCTCCAGGAGAAGGTGATTACAGAATTGGAGCCAAAAATGGCTTCATTGATGAAGGGCAGTGAAATAGTTCTCTCAGGAAAATTATTTCAAGGACTAACTTTTGCGTGTCTTACCAGAGTAAAAAAGATAAGCAGTATTGAAATATGGATCTACTTTCTTAAATAATTTTGAATACATCCCTTGTTAGTATTCACTCCTACTTCCTGTAATTACTCCTTTGTGTTGCTTGAGTTGTGCCTGAATATGGGGCTGTCAGTAGCAATTATTTCCTTATACCAAGTTAAAAAAAGGAGTTCAATTTCATGTTTTAAACTCATAAGTGTTAGAAGTATGAAGACTCCAGAATACTTTCTTGATAATTAAATGGTA
The DNA here is from genome assembly GCF_032191515.1 of Phaenicophaeus curvirostris. Taxonomy (NCBI): domain Eukaryota; kingdom Metazoa; phylum Chordata; class Aves; order Cuculiformes; family Cuculidae; genus Phaenicophaeus; species Phaenicophaeus curvirostris. The sequence goes on along the minus strand of NC_091400.1, from coordinate 7,875,113 downwards.
GCATATTTTAAGGGGAATATTAAATGTAAAATAATTGAAATATTGCGGTGTGATTGCAACAGGTGTTTTGTTAAGTTGTGGTTACTGGTTTTATTTTGCGTAAGGATGTTGGTGTTAGATTTTAATCCACATGAACTTTCAAAAATACTAGCTGAAAGCAGATAAATGTGTTTTATTTGCTTAACCAATTGCCATCTGTACAGGATAGCAGCTGAACAACATGTGTGGACACTTACATTTTTGTTTTAATAGGCAAGAATCTTTTTTACAACAGTCTCCTATGCAAACCATGCTCATCTTCAAATGGCTCCTTCAACTGTGTGCAGTGTAACTGTATTCCATTTTAATTTGGAAGAAAGAAAGAAAAAGGAACAAAATGAACATTAACTAGAAACTAGTTCTGAGCTATGCATGTTTACTGATTCTTCTCTCTTCCCTTTTTGCTGTAGGAACTGGTTTTACAGTTGATGCCTTCCAGTATGGAGAAATTGAAGGCTGCACAGCTTATTTCCTTACTCATTTTCACTCTGATCACTATTGTGGGCTAACAAAAAACTTCACATTTCCAATCTACTGTAATAAGGTAAGGTTTTTCAAGATTCCTGGATATTATCAAATCCATTTCCAACCATATTCTGATGCAGATGCACTTTTATACTGGTGAAAGTATAAATAGAAGTAAATAGAATATCTGAAGCTTCATTGGTTGGTCAAGTAGGCACAGTGGATGTATCTACAGGTGAATCCGTGTTGCCCTTGTAAGAAATTCATACCCTGATTTGACTGATTAGACCACCAATGAAGGGCTTAAAAGGGTCTGTAGACGTCATAGAGTCTGATCTTCTGTGCGGTGCAGGCCTAGTTTGAAATTTAGATCAGACTGCAATGAGCCTGGGTTGGTCAGATTTTGAAAACAGGACAGATTCCACTACATCTCCTCACAGCCTCCTGCATGCTTACCCACTCTGAAATATTTTCCGAATATACAATTGAAATTTCCCTTTTCGCAACTTGAGACTGTAGCTTATTCTTTTTGTGTGCATCATAGAGAAGAACCTGGTTCCATCTTCTCTGTAACTATTCAAGTGAGGGAAGTATGAAATGAGATTCTATTTAGGCCATCTTTTCTCCACACCATGTAAACAGAGTTGTTTTAGCCTAGTCCTATGCATTCTGTGCTGGAGGCTGTTGAATGGCCAAGGCTGCTGTCAGCTTTTATACAGCCAACCAACTCTTTACTCATTACATGGTAGGGCATCTCACCTCATCAACCCGTCCAGAACTGGCATAAAAAAACTATTTCTGATTTACTCTGGGAATCTCCTGGAATGTTTGTGTCCCATGTTCTCCTTCCAGCAGGTGTTGGGGTGACTGCAGTCCTCCATGATAAGATCTGGGGCCCGTGACTTGGAAATTTCTTCAATTGTTTAAAGAAGGCTTTATCCACCTCCTTTTCTTGACTTGAAAGTCTGTAACAGATGTTATTCCCCTTTTCTGATTGCAATCCAGAACCTGTTGACAAATTTTAAAAGTTTACTTTTTTTAAAACAGCTTTTTTCCAGTTTGTTTTTTAAGAGGTGAAATGCTACTGAAAGGCTTGTTTATACACAAGATCTCATAGTTTCTCTCTAATCCAGACAGTCTGGCTTTGAGAACTATTTTTTCTGAAATAAACAAAGGCTTTTTTTTAGATTTTTGTTCCTATTTCATACTGAATCCTTTCCCTGTTACAGATAACTGGCAACCTGGTGAAGAGCAAACTTCGAGTCAGAGAACAGTACATCCACGTGCTACCGATGGACACAGAATGTGTAGTGAATGGGATCAAAGTGCTGTTGCTCGATGCCAATCAGTATGTATCATTGCATTTGTTGTGAAATATTTGTACGTACAGAATATTAAAGATAAATAACTGTACAGATGGATTTTGTGTTTTCATGATTTTTAGGTGTCAAGGGATCTGAAACAATAAGGGTGAAAACACTTCGCATTCCTGAGTTGGCTTAGTACCATGCATCTTCACTTCAAAAGTGAATTAGGCATGTAGGAGTCTTAATTTCTTGCAGGTAGTTATCTTTTGCAACCAGTGTGTTATTTTTGAAACTGAAACTTAGGGTTTTTCTATAATTTTAGTTAAACTTTTTTTGTTGTTGTAGTAATGAGTTACATGGTGTTAACTACACATAGCTCAGTAATTTTGAAACTTCTGGAGAAGTTGATTGGTTTTTTGTATTGGTCTGTTCAGTTCACTTTTTGGTATCTAGTTGGGAGCACCCTAGATTCGATTATCAAATATGTTACGTTTCTGTAGCTTCAACTGAAGACAGTGAAATCTTCAGCTAAAGAAAAATGAAGTATTTTGGATCTCAGGACAGGCCAAACCCAGCCAACATTTTGAAAACAGAACTTTAAAGAAAAGCCTGTTGAAATGTGCAACAAGACTTCCCATGGCAATAAGGTTGGAACTGGGTGATCTTTAAAGTCCTTTCCAACCTAAACCATTCTATGATTCTAACTGGATTCAGTGATAGAGTGAGTTTTTTGTCCAGTGTTACACAGGCACTGTGTGATAATTCAGTACCACCTGACTTCCAGGCCTGTACTCTTGCCGTTCTGCTTCTTGGTACCTTATTTGGCTTTGGGCTAAAGGAAAAGTCCTTTCCCTCAAGTATATATTGAAATGCAGCACTGTGTCACAGCTGGTTTGAATATTGCTTATCTTGGGATGTGTTTATAGTTGGAGAGATAAGATTCCATTAAGTCCTTTGAGAACCCTTTCTGGGAATGAAGGAAGCCTTGTTGCTTATGTAATTTGGCTAGTTCTTACTTTTCCTGTTTGTCTCTCTGATCCCCTGCTTCAATTTAAAAGGAATATAAACCTTAGGTACAAAGTTCAAGTTTTTGGAGAGTTCACCAGTTCTGTCATTTTAGCTGTGATTCATGCCAGTTTTTCCTTTTTAGAGATTTCTTATACCCTTTACAGATGATTCATGCCTGAAATAGTCCCAGTCTGCTTTTCCAGTCTGAGCTCTTGCCCTTCAGACAGCTTTGGTGAGGAACTGCAGAGTGTGCAATGGATTTGCGCTGGCCAATAAGAGACTTGTATTTATGACCGGGGAATTCTGGATGGAAGATAATTTTTAAGATCTGCAGATAGAATTTAAAAGGAAATGCTTCACTAAGTCCTGCAGGAATGAAGATGCATCTGCATTAATACAGTCCTGATTCTCCTGAATAAGTATGCTGCTTTCCACTGGTGTGCTGTTTCCCCTTGTAATCAAGTAATAAGACCTCAGAGGCTGCAACTGAGGCAGAATCTTTGAGAAGACAGAGCATCCTCAAAAGGCAATTAATGCTTGATTACTTTACTGTTGGAGAGGTTTTTTTCTTCCCTCTATCTCAGCTGAGAACTCAAGTCTGGCATATCTATGCCCATAAGGTTAGCTTCAGAGTTCCTTTAGGAATAGGGAATTTCTAGCTGAATTAGGTTGCACGGTAGGTGTGAATTAAAATGCTGCTCTGCAGACCTCCCTGCCACTGCAGGGTGGTGTATCTCTTAAGGCAGTTTGTCAGTATAAAGAACTACTATAATTTGTAAAGGGTTTTTTGTTTGTTTGTTTCAGTTGCCCAGGTGCAGCAATGATACTTTTCTGTCTGCCGAGTGGAACTGTTATTCTGCACACAGGAGACTTCAGGGCAGATCCTTCCATGGAGCGCTACCCTGCTTTGGTTGGTCAACAAGTCCATACCCTTTACCTTGATACCACGTAAGTTGCGTCTACTTTTTTTTTCGATATAACCCTCTTTTCAGTTTGGTCAGACTTTGTATGAACCAAATAGAAGTATAAATGACGTTACTGTTTTAACACTCCCTAGCTCTATTTAGTTCTGAATAAAATCAGGTGTTTATTGAAAGTCCTTGTATGTCTAGCTTGTTCATCTGTTATGCTGTTACGTGTTGGAATATAAGTGGGTAGTGAAGAAGATGCTAAAGTATCAGCTGAGACGGCCTTACTATTTTTAAGTGGTATTAAATTGTGAGTGTGAAAATTCATATATTGAGTGTTCAGCTCTGAAACAAGAGGTTCATGGACACTGGTTTTATGTGGATCCAACGCTGTTATGAAAAGGGGCACAGGGAAATTCAGAGAATGAAAGAATGCCAGATGGTTAAATTGGTTGTCGAGGTTTTCATTAGACCTTTCTCTGACTCATGTATATAAAATTGTTTTTCTGTGTATGATGACTAATGCCCAGCTGCAGTCTTTTATTTCTGTTCCATATGTTTCTGCAAATGAATAATGCCGTATGTTGTGGTTTGTGTGCATTACAAAAAATAGACATAAGGATGTAATTAGGACATGATACAAATATCTAGCTTGAAAGAGCACTTGGTATTTATAGAGCAAAAACCTGCAGAATTGAGTGTCAGCGTCCGACGAGTAGTTTCATACTGATATACTCCATGTAAATTTTGTGGCAACAATTTCATCTGAGCACCTCAGTGTTTCTAATAAATAGATTGCAAGTAGATTGAAATGATATAGAAGGATAAAATCTTATATGGGGAAATGCCACAAAGATGATCAGAAGTCTGGAGCACCTTTGCTATGAGACAGTTGAAATTGTTCAGCCTGCAGAAGAGAAGGCTCTGGGGAGACCTTAGACCAGCTTCCAGTACCTGATGGGGTTCTTAAAGAAAGTTGGGGAGGGGATTTTTACAAGGGGACATACTGATAGGATGAGGGAGAATGGCTTTAGATTAGAAGGGGGAAGGTTTAGATTACCGGGAAGAATTTCTTCCTAATGTATAAGGGTAGTGAGGCACTGGCATGGGTTGGCCAGGGAATTTGTGGAGTCCCCATTCCTGGAAGCATTCAGGCCAGGTTTGATGGGCCTTGGGCAGCCTGATCCAGTGGGATGTGTCCCTGCCTATGGCAGAGAATTGGAACTGGATGGGCTTTGAAGACCAACCAAGTTCTAACCCAACCCATTCTATGTATGCAGTTTTGAGGGCCTTCTTGGTAAATTCTTGTTTTCTGTCTTGTGTAATGATGTGGTGTACCTTTTTTCCATGCCCCAGATACTGTAGTCCTGAATACACTTTTCCCTCTCAACAAGAGGTTATCCAGTTTGCTGTCAATACTGCCTTTGAGACGGTGACCTTAAACCCACGTACTCTAGTTGTCTGTGGCACCTATTCCATTGGAAAAGAAAAAGTCTTTTTAGGTATGTAAAAGAAGTGTACTGGATAAAAACCTAAATTAACTCCTCAGTCAATGTTAAAAGACTTTTTTTTTGATGATATAAAGGGTCGGTTAGTCTTGATGGTCAGATAATGAGTAAAGAAATAAAATACATTTAATAATCTCACTGCTAAGTTTTAACTTTCTGAGAGAAATATTTTTCTGCTACATTTGCAAACATCCCGAATACTCAGAAGGCCAATTTGGAGCCTAAATAATGAACCCATGTAATTGATTATGGTGAGAAAATTGCTAATGGCATTTAAAAGAAAAGTCTTTTTGATGTTTTTGGTGTTAATAATATCGTGTTGTCAAGAAACAGTAAAGGGATGTAATTATTCTTAAGCTTCTGTTTTGCCAGCAGTTTTTCTTCCCAGGTTTATATTACATATTTTCCTAAATATTTGTATTAAACAATTTTAATTAAATCAATTTTGACAAAGCGTTCCCCAAACCGAAACACATCTTTTCTGACTTAATGAAAATCTTGTGTGCTGCACTTCACTCAGTCACATGAGGAGCCAACATGATTGCCCAAATGTACGCTCTAGAGCAGGCAGCTGTGTGCCATTTGGGCTTCTGAGTATGTTTAGAGTCATCGTTGCAAGACTAAGTTTCACTGAGATTTAGTCTGTCTAATGTGGGCTGTTTGTTACACATTCCAAAACCTACACATTTCTGGCATCTTTGAAATAAATACCAGTTCGCCTTGGTAACATTGTATCAGAGAAATATGACTTGGAACTTATCAAAAGTACTTCTGTTCTCCTTCTTTCCAATTGTCATACAAAATTCTGCTGCTACAATGTAGGATCCAGAGTTTTTTAACAGGCATTATAGATTTCTCTTCTTATTCAAATACAGAACACTATACCCTGCTGAATATGAATTTTTCAATAGCTAAAATGATCCTGTGCAATAATTAGAAATATCTCCAAAACAAGCAAAAAATGAACACATCTTGTTTTTTATCTGATTTCTTCCCAATTAATCCTAAAGCAATTGCTGAAGTTCTAGGCTCGAAAGCAAGTATGTCCCGCGATAAGTACAAAACACTGCAGTGCTTGGAGTCAACAGCTGTTAATTCCCTCATCAGTGTGGACTGGGCTGGTACTTTGCTTCACGTTCTTCCCATGATGCAGATTAATTTTAAGGTAAGTTCATAAAATAAACTCAGTTGATTAACCTGCTGGCTAATCTTAATCTTGGCTCCTCCCAGCCTGTGTTGTGTTTGGGGCTTTTTAACCTCTTGTCAGTTCATATTTATTTGGTAGAGTTTTGACATGTAGTAGTAATGCATTGAAAATGAAATGCAATTAAACATTAATAACTGTCTCCAAACACGATGCACAGAAAGTGTAATTTCACTTCAGTGCTGTGTTTGTACAAGATAAGATGAGGTTTGTTCAAAGGCTTGCTCTTTGCAGGCCTTTTTGAAGTCAATTTATGTAATGACTGCAGGATCTGTGTCGTTAGCAATTAATACATTGTGACATGGAGCCCCTGTTTCCAGCTTGTCTTTTACCTGGTATGAGAAGGGAAAAAGCTAAAAGGGTTTTCTGCTTGTGAGCCTCTGTCTTGAGGCAGCCCACGGACGTGTCTTCAGTCTGGTATTTGATAAAAAAGGAAAGGGTTTCTCCATGTTCCTCTCAATTCATTTTTCATGTATTTATAATCATATTTTCATCTTTCAAAAGAATGTTCTCTCTCCCTCTGTGCTGATTTACCTGCGGATGAGACTACTGGAAAATCAATGAAGACTCACGTATAAACAAACACACATGTTGAGTGAATTGAAGGACACAATATATACGCACACTGTAGTTTTTCCACACAATCTTTGCAAATATTTGTAGCAAAAACAAGTAAACCAGTTTGTTGTAAGACATTGTTACATCTAAGTTGACTTCAAATGCACATTGCAGTTGAGATTCAAGACAGCAGGTTTTTCTTGTTGAGAGTTTTAGTGGGAATTTCTTAGGGAAGGTGACCGATTCCTGGAGGGAAACGACGTTTTTTTCTAAATAGACTACAAAATGCAGAATGGCATTAAGGCAAAGCCACAGGCTTTAGATTAAAGGTAACCTGGAAGAAAGTGAAAAACAGTGGCTGCTTACGCCTTACAGACTTGGATTCATTTTCCTGCTTTGCTTAAATCCTGCTGTGCCATCTCAAGCAAATCCTTCAGAGCAAGATGATATTTAGCGGCAGGACCAGTCAAGGTCAGAGTTGACCTAAAAAGGAGAAAAAGAGGCTATATGATTTGGATGGGAGCAGCAGGAGATGGGACTTAATATCTTCATGTTTTAATGTTGTTCTATAATCTTTTCCACAATGGGGCACAAAATGAGTAATGGAAATGTGTACGGATTTATTTTTAATATGTTGTGTTGTCTTGAACAGCAATATATTTTGGTTTCTTCTGCAGATTTTTGGGTTGTTATGTGATTCTTCTGTCATGTGTCCCAGCCTGTATGGCGTACTCGCATAGCTGGATTTTCAGGCAGAGCATGTGTTTATCCCACAAGGACAGACAGCCCTGCTTCTTGGAGAGAGGCAGTTGTCATGTGCAGGGTTTCATCTCTGAGAACAGGAGGTCCTAGACAGGTCTACACCTTGCCAGAAGGGGTGCCTGAACCCTGGAAAAGGCCAGCAAAGATTAAAGGCACAGTGATCTAAAGGCTAAGAATTCTAGTGTGACTGCCACGGCCCTCTGTACTGCGGCTTTGACTTCAGGTGCAAAGTTATTGGAATGTGGTCTCACTTCATCGTTAGTAATTTTGTGTCTGTGTAAGCTAGGCATGCTGGCAGGACTTCCAGAGTGCTAAACATCCAATGGGGCCAGTAGCTAGATGAATGCCCAGGTGGAACGCAGGATCAGTAAACTGTGGAGAATGCTAAATGCTTAAAGATGAGCCCATATGACTGTTTATCTTATTTCTGCTCCAGCAGCATCAGTAAACATGAACTCAGAAAAGACTATTTTTAAGCATAAGTTGTCTAATCACTTGTAATCTTGTTCTAGTTGAAGAATCATGAATGATACCATCCTGTAAATGTTGATGCTATCATCTGCCATTGCATGGGTTTGTTTTGTGCTGGATTATACAGGTTTAGTCCTGAATTACTGGATTACTGCTGGGAAAGCCAGAATTTTTATATTGATCCTCATCACTAAACGCGAATGCCTTTTGTCTTCTGGGTCTCTCCTTCCTTCTCTGTTTTATTTGTTTCCTAGCCCTACACAAAAACGCAATCCTGCTTCTTAATTTGGGCTACTTTCCTGCTTGTGTAGTTTCAGCTGCAAACCTGCAAATCCGTGAAATCCTTATGGGAGTGTTCTCAGTCCAAAGCTGAGATTTGGTCTAGGTTTAATAAATTGAGTGCATCTGTGGTCTTGTACATCAGTGTCATTTTTAGTAGAATGCAAATAGCCAAACCCAATATCTCCTGGAAGTCCCAGTTATATATGCCCTGCCTCTCGCCATTATGCTCTTTACTAATACAAAAATACCAAACCTGCATGGGCTCCAGGCTGGATAGTTCCAAGAACTGTGTGTATGATTCTTCTGCCTTTTGTTATTGAAAAACATCTCTGGTCTGTTTCTACATAAAGAACAAACAAAAGCCACTTCAGCTACCTGTGCTTACCACAACTAAAGCCTAGTTTGCAGTAACTGTTGATAAAACCGTACGTGCCCTAGGAAAACTTCCATGTTTCCATAGCTGCCTGCTCCCAAGACTAAATCTGGATGCCCACAGCTTTCCTTTCTGCCAGAGTGGAAAGGAAACGAGTGCGTGGTTTTGAGATGCTCTTGAATATACTTCCTTCTTCACAGGCTTTCTGCTGTGACTGGGGGAACCTTTTTCCTGATCACTGAGAGTCCAGATGGCTGGGGAATGTGATAATATTTTTAAAATAAAATCAATACTTTTTTAAGTGCATAGTTAGGAATTCTAGAAGTATTTTTGCAATCTCTCTGTTGTGAATATTTTCTCCTTTTGGTGGCATTTTCCAGATGTTTAATTCCAGTTTTGAATCTGCTTTTCACCCCGTTCATTTTTAGAAAAGTACAGAAACCTCTCTGTCTTTTCCCCAGTTACCAGAGTTTAAAGATGTAACATTGGTACCTGCTGCCTAGAACTGAAGCAAACAAAAATGAATAGTGGCCATAACTGTGTTAAATCCACTGTGAAAACCAGATGGATTAGTGAATGCTTTTAGACAGATTGAAAGATGATCTTTGCAAACCCACAGCATTCTCAGAATATGTGCTACAACCCCAGATTCTCACTTGACCAAAGGCTTGGTTACAATAATGTGTGGTGCATTTCGCATTTCTGCTTGAGCTGTCTGTGTCAAGATGAGCATGTTTCTACACAGATGCACAGTGAGGAAAGCTGTGTTACCTGGCTTAAATGTTTCCAGAACTTTTTATCTTCAAATGTGTGTTTGAATACTGAGTTCTGTAGGTGCATCCTATCACCTGTCCCTTGGGAGAATTGACCCAACACCCTCGTTGCTGCGGCCTCCTTTCAGGCAGTTGTAGAGGGTGATAACATCTCCCCTCAGCCTCCTTTTCTCTAGGCTAAACAATTCCAGTTCCCTAAACAACCTCCTGCTCCTCAATATACTTGTTTTCCAGCCCCTTCCCCAGCTTTGTTGCCCTTCTCTGGACACGCTCCCGCCCCTCAATGTCCTTCTTGTAGTGAGGGGCCCAAAACTGAACACAGGATTTGAGGTGCAGCCTCACCATTGCTGAATACAGGGGCACAGTCACTTTGCTGTTTGTGAATAAGCAAATGAGTTTAAACAGTGTTAGGGCTGATTATAAATCAACTATTTCATCGTGTTTGAGTCTTCTCATACCTTATGGTATGAGATCGAATTTGTTTGCATGTGCTGCTGACTTCGGTGACAGGCTGTGATGGTGATTGAAGGAGGCTGATTTAGCAATAAAATATATTTTCCATTTTAAAGGAGCGGAGGTTTGGAATAGTATTGGCTAAAGCAGTAAAAGAAGACACTGGAATGTGTGTTTAGAGTGGACTTGTTATAAATACATGCTGTAGTAATTTGTTTTGTGGAAAAAGACCATCTTTTCTAAACTGCATGCATGATTCTTTTGCAACAAGCAATGTTTGGTAACAGTCAGAAATCAAATATAAATATACAGTGGAAGTTTTCCAGAGAGCCGAGGTCTCAGGTCTCTGCCCCTCTTTTATGTTGCTTAGCTCAGTAGTGTCTCGTTCTAGCACTGAGGTGAGATTTTTCAAAAGTGCATGTGATTGAAATGCATAAATAATTTTTTATGAGATTGAAATTGCATCCTTAATGTGCGAGTTGCACACTTGACTTAGAACAAAATTTGGAAGAAGATTAGCATTGGTTGATATAATAATAGTTGTATTTGAAGTACTGTGTTTAGATTTCATTAAGCAAAGGGACCAATTACATGAATTGTTACCTTAAGCTATGTTAATCTTCCCAAAATGAAGTGTGAAGGAGAATTACACTGCTTATGTCTTTAAGCTAGTAAGGGCTGAATGTTTGCAGTGTATTAAGAGCCATGGCAACTGGCCATAATTCCTGTTGCTGAATGAAACGTGTTGTGGTAGGTTTTTTTTGTTGTTCTCTCTGCCTTGCTTGCAGGATTCCATGTGTTGCTACTGAAAGTGGCAGTGTCACTGGCAGCTTTCCACTTCCCTGCTTAACATTTTGTAAGTGTCTGATGGTTTAGTTACTGTCCTGTCACAGCCTATGGCCCTCTTCCACCTGTTTTTAATCAGGTTTTATTTTGTATTCCTCTTCCTGCTGCTGATACAAAGTTTTTTATTTTGAGTTCTCTAATCTTGTAAGGCTTTCAGATGGGGAATATAAGATTTTATATAGGGCACGTGAAATTGATTTTCTATTTTTGTTTTGAAATAATACTGACTTCACTTTATCCAGGAATATGATTGTACATTCCTTATACTTCCTTTGCATCCTTTTCCCGATCCTAGCTTAAGCAGCATTGAAGGCTAAGTTAGGCAACTTGGAAACTTCTTCAAGTTAATTTTATTCAGAGTGAAGAGATGGGAGGTCATTTCCTTCTTGTCACACATGGTGGTGTGGAAAAGTGTGGCTTAGTGCTCAGAGCAATACTGAACTCATGTACTGGCTTGCTGCAATTTTTTGGGTAGTTTGTTTGATCCCTGAGCGCTTCCGGGCGTAAGCAGATGTCAGTGACTTCAGGCACGAGATCTATAAGATGATGTGATGATGCCTTATGTGTTCTGATCTGTAATGTGTAGCTGTTCTGTGCTTATTCAGATGAAGCAATTGAGATCTTAAGGTAAAAGGTGCTCAGCAAGTGTAAATAGTTATCATCAATAATTATAAGGCAGATGGTATTTAAAGTATAAAAGTTCATATCAAAATATGAAAAAAAAATTTAGTCTGAAGCTTATCATGAAATCGCCAACTTCTAGACAAATGAACTATTTACTAGGATTCAGTGTGTGCTGTATTCTTTCCACAGGGCTTGCAAGATCACTTGAATAAGTTTTCTGAACATTTTGATCAAGTTCTGGCCTTCAGGCCTACTGGGTGGACCTATTCTGATTCATGCCTGTCTCTGGTGGACATCAAACCCCAGACAAGAGGAAAGATCACCATATATGGTATGAGAGTGGTAAAGATTCCTTGCATTTAATTTTGTGGGGATGCTTTTCATATTTTTATTCTGGAAACTCTTACTGTTCATTGTAAGTAATGCTTCTCCCGATGGGAGAATCTGAATGTATGGATTGGTGCAGGAGAGATCTGTGAACTGAGAAACCGAGTGTAAATGCAGATTTTTACATATATTCTGCTTTTGTCCTCCTCTTGCAAATAAAGGCTTTTATCTGATATATGTAAAGACTTCGGGGGTGAAATCTTGGCCTGACTGATGCTGGGGCCAGTGAAGTTCTAGAGCCAAGGTTTCATTCCATACCTCAGTCATTTGAGAGGCTCTGGGTCTTCCTCTCATTTCTTATTGATGGGAAGAGTTGAAACTCTTACAATTTTAACATACATTTAACTGAATGCTTGGTGTTACTCAGTTTGCTCTAATTTGGTAATTTAATGCAAGGTAATCTTACCAGAAGTAAAATCTGAGATTTTGCTTGACCTTAGCTATGAAGTTTAGGTCTCCAATATGAATTTTTTTTAAAAAAAATTAAATTCTTTCTTAGCTAGAAGGCTTGAAAAAGTGTTTTTGGCAAAAAGCTGATAGACTGACAGGTTGCTGCGATTTGTTTTCTTTCAGGGATTCCTTACAGTGAACACAGCAGTTACCTGGAAATGAAGCGTTTTGTTCAATGGTTGAAGCCACAGAAGATCATCCCCACAGTCAATGTTGGTGACTGGCGAGCCAGAAGCTTGATGGAAAAGCATTTTAGAGACTGGATGATTGAGGGCAGTAAGCATAAATAAATATAGGGAAGAACATGTATTTCAAAGGAGGTAGGTTGGAATGAGATTTGGGAGTTGCTGTGAGTTTTAACTCCTTTTTCCACGGAGCTTTCTTCAGGGAGGACTAAGCTGCCATTCTCCTGAGAAAGCTGAATCTGAAAAAAAAATATATATATAGGCACTTTGCTTTTTCATGTCCCTGCTACTTATTTTTCCCGTAACTTAATAACATGTTTACAAATGCGTATTTCGGGTTATTTTTATCTTACTCCTTTTTCCTGCTTCTTAATTTTCCTCAGATTATGGAGATGCCCAGATGTATAATGCTGAAGGAAAACTGCCTCCAGGATAGTCATTTCTGAAAAGAAGTTATTGTAATAAACAAGACAATATTAAGCTTGTGACACATACTGTCAATTCTGGCTTCAGAGAAGCTTGTTTCATGAGGCAGAACTGGCTATTGTGAGTTAAATCTTGCAAACAAAATTTATCTTGTAAGAGAGGGTTGGCTGAGGCTCTTGCACCACACTTACTCTGGAAAATGATTGTTGTAAAAGACATTGCTACCTATGTTCTGCTCAAGGCTTTTTGCTTTTTATTTTTTTTTTAAATAAAGAACCTACATGAGTCCTTTCTAAGTTAGAACAAAATGCATTTCTTTTCAGTACCGTAGCTGCTAATCTGAGAAACCAATCAGTAATGTTTTTGGTGAACAATTCTGTGCATGTTGGTTGTGCAAGATTGTGTCTGTGTGGTGGTAGTGCAAATTCTCAGCACGTGGTCGAAGCACAGAAGTAGTTCCTCTCCACGTAGCCTTCTACAATGCGTTTGTAGGGTTGTGTCTGCTGGCTTTGTTACGTGAATTCTGGAAAAACAAGAAAGGCAAATATTAGTACTGGCAGTAGAAAGGTAAGTTTTTCTTTGCAATTTTTCCCCTCAATCCTACCGGATTATAAGTGCTGCTTTTTCTGTATCTGCTTGCTATTTATGACACTGAAGTATGTGGTCGCGTGCAAGCACACTAGTATAATTTTAAGCACTATAATAAAAACCATTCCAAGCTTCCAGGACTTACAAAAGTTGCATCATACAGAAAGAGTTATCTCTAACCCCCCAGAATAGTTCATCTGAAAACTTCAATGCCGCTCTTTGTTGGGAAAAGACTTCTTGGTGAAGTTTGATGATCAGCGTAAGTACAAACAGATCCTTGTCTTTGAGTGATGACTCAAAGTCACTTTGCTTTGTTTCTGTCTTCTGAGAGAAGTAACTGCAAAACTCTGATAGAAAAAAAGTTCTTGGACAGATTCACAATTCTCTCAGTATATTCACTGAAATATGGCATTGCTAAAAGCTTCTGTTTAAATTAAGCAATTAAAGGAATCTGAAGCTTTTATTTTATTTAGTGCATTGTGCTAGCTCTCCTCATCACAAGAACTGTTAACTGGCTTGGATTTGGCATGCTTATGCCTAGGATTCCACTCCTGTTTGGAGGAGGTATCTTTTACATCCCTTGCAAATACCAAACCTGAATTAATTTCTTGTACAAGTTGGAGCAAATTTGGAGATTCTGTTTTGCAGGCAAATTCTGGCAGTTGAGTCATTAAGGAATTATACACCTTTTTTTTGGCCTTCCAACTCTTTCCTGACTAATTTTGCAGCAAATATGAGGGGCTGGAGCAAGTACCCCAAAATAAAAATCATAATCATAACTTTGATAACCTGTTGCTTCCATAGTTGCGTTTTCAAGAGCAAGTGCCTGTACTGGGGGCAAATATGTGGGCTCTCACCATGCTGATGCCTTTACAGATTTTGGATTCCATCAGCCTGTGTGCAAAAGGTAATGGAACTAAAATAATCCAGCTTTCAGTGCAGCTGATGGGTGCGAGACACCTGCTGTGTCTCTGTGGCAGTTTCTTGTTATTGTTTCCTACCCTGCTACTCAGAATGAAGAGTTGGTGGTTTTCTTTCTTTAAAAAGCAAATTTATTTCTGAAACTAACCACAAAAATGATCTATCTTGGAAGCCCCTGATGTTGGCATCTGCTCGACTAACCTGGTTAATCCTGCCCTGATTTGGAACAGATGGCAACAGGCTCACTTCAGTCAGTGAAGCAGGATGGCTTTTGTGCAAGGTTCCTTTTTTGTCTTCGTGCTGCAGTCTGTTTCCAGTTGCTTGCTCTGCTGTAGGTATTCTTGTGTCATGAAAGCTGGTTGCTTTCATTCCTCCATCTTTCTGCTTTGTATTTGCACTCCTACCAGCTGTTTTTTTTGTGTAGGTTCAAATTCTACAGCATTTCGTCCACATTCATAAAATCATGGGATCAGAATCATTTAGGTCGGAAAAGACGTCTAACAGTCAGTCAAAGCATCAGCGCATCCCCACTGTGCCTACCAAACCGTGTCCCAGAGTACCGTGTTTGCACGTATTTTAACACCTCTGTAGAAGGAGACTCCACCACTGCCCTGGGCAGCCTGTTCCAATGCTTCACCACTCTTAAAAGAAATTTTTCCTAATATCCAATCTGAACCTCCACTGGCACAGCTTGAGGCCATTTTCTCTTGTCTTGTTACTTGGGAGAAGATACTAGCAACCACCTTGCTACCGCCTCCTTTCAGGGAGCTGTAGAGTGCGATGAGGTCTCCTCTCATCCTCCTCCAGGCTAAACAATCCCAGTCCCCTCAGCTGCTCCTCTGAGGACAATGTGGATAACTATTTAAATAAAGAACTTTGTGGGAAGATTTATAGCAGGAACCTTTTCCTTTGTGTAGGTAGTTCCAAGGGCCAGTTCTGATCACAGCAGGTTAAGCCCTTTGGGGAGCACAAATCTATGATAAACCTGGTTTCTGCGTTGTTGTAAAGTTATATAGGAGTTAGGGAGCGGCTCCACTTTTTCTAATACAGGGGTGATTGTGGTTTGTTGGCAATGTTGGCATTACAGATGCGTGAGTGGAAGCATGTATGGTTTTGCTTTAGAGTGGAGACTAACCTATAGCAAAGGTACTGCTTTTTCAAAGTTGATAGCTGTGGATTTTTGGCCTCTGTCGTGCTATTGGAAGATTGGACCAGAGTCCCCTGGAGAGCAGGGTGGGTGATGCAGTCTCTGCTTACCTTTGCGTCAAACAAGTGCCACGTACTGACAAAATATGAGGTGTTTTGCTAAAGCAAGATGGGCCCGTGAGCATCCCAGAAACTCTCCCAGTTTGTCCAGTGCTGACAGACTCTGGGTAGGAGGTGAAGCAAACGAAAGAGACAGTTGTAACATTGGCTTGATTAGTGCCATGAATGGTTTTCAAAGCCATCTACTTGAAAGAATCACTTCGTATTTCCCATCAACACTCCTGCTCTGATTACATATTGCCCCCAGAGGCAGATAAATGAGCTAAAAGCAATGTTGTTTGAGAAGGGTAGAGGGAGAGGAACGGGGAGAGGAGGGAAGCAGCTAACTTGCTGTGCTGACTCAGGCAATGGGTATCAGGCTGGCTTCGATAAAAGACAGTGGCTACATGTGCCCATGGCCCACAGTTATCACCACTTCTCGGAAGACAAGTCCGAAGACACTGCAAAATAAAAGCATATGGATAATTGATGGGAACTTCAAAGTACTGGGAATCTTTTTAAACTTTGAATTGAAGTAATGACGATGGAGAAAGGAACTGAGATGCCATTGGGAGGGTTAAAGTATTTCCTTTACCTGATCAAACCTGTCTACTGCTATGTGCTTAGCAAAGGCTGTAAAATAACGGTCGTTTCAGTTTGTTTGGTTTTTAATATAGTGTGACTTAAGATACATCCTTCAAGCAGTTAGGGATTGATTTTTACTGAGATAGAATACTTCTTAGGGGAATTACGTGGGAGAGTTGCTACCATGTCCCAGTAAAGATGCGGTTATTGCCTTGATGTGTTTTTTATGTCTGCTCAGTGATTTTTGGTGAGGTTTCTTTGGCAGGGGACAAAAAGCAGATGAGTTTTGAGAACAAGAGAATGTTTGCAAAACAGGATTAGCAAAACACTCAGTATTACTGAAACATGCAGTACTAGTGTCTAGGAGAAATGTGACGGGGTGGATGACATTCACAGGAATCCTCGTAAGATTTTCAGTGCAAGTATTAGGAATTGGAGCTCTTGCACTTAAGTTTCACATGTTGGTTCGGATTTTAAATTTGCATTTGGAGGGCTTGATTTAACAGTCTCCCCAGAAGCGCATAGAGAAGCAGGAAGGAGCTTACAGCCCTCGACAGAAATGAAGAAACAAGGTGGACCATCACCATTTGCAGGCAGAGGGAAGAGCACCAAAGAACTTGCTGCCTTCCCACTGTATCTGACCCAGCGCTGCCCACTGCAGGCCTGCGTTTCAGCAGAGGAGCTGTAGCCTGCAAAAGCAGAGCCCTGCACCGCCTGGATGCCTCCTCAGTTGTCCTCTGAACCTTTCCCCACTGTTGTACAATGGCACCTTGTTATCAAATCTCCAGCAAATACTTTGGCAGGGAAGAGGCTTTTCCACTCTGTCACATCTGCTCTGGTATCTCAGAGCAGATAGCGACATGTTTGTGCCAGTTGCCAGTAAGTACTTACATAAAACAAACAGGTTTTAAAAGCTCTAAGCTTTCCCATTTGGCATTTCAATTTAACTTTATTCACCTTTCTTTCTGCACATTGTGTTCACTGTTAAGGATGGAAGAGGAGAAGTATTCATCCTCATAGGGAAAAAAGATACTAACAGTGCTTCTGAGGAAAAGGTGATGCAAGGACACAAATGTGAACAAGGGTGACTCTGGAGCTGAGTTCAGCAAGATCAGGACTTGCCGTGAGGTCCTGCATGTGCCAATTCCCACTGCATCCCAACCCTCCTGGCTGCCCACCACCTTCCTCCGTACAGAGTCACTGATTTCAGTGAACTCTGTTGTGAGAAACGATGTTTATTCCTTCTGATCGCTCACTTTAGTCATTTTTCAGCTCCTAGCAGAGACCTCCCCTCATGGAGCGCTGCCGGCAGCGGGATCTAACCCACTTCTCAGCTCCTGTTTTGGAGAAGAGATGGGTCGAGGTGTTTATCCCAGCAGGGCTTTGTCAGTCGGAGAAAGAGATTGTATTTCACTTGTTACTGAAGCTGTGTTTGCTTGGCACTTTGCCCTGCTCTTGGTCGTGCTTATTGCATGAACAGAGAAGGTAAAGCTGAAATCCAGTCCTTTGTGCTGCTCTCCAGTGACCGTCCGAGGAACTGAGCCTTCCAGTACTGAAAGGGGCTACAGGAAAGATGAGGGGGGTGCTCTTGATCATGAAGTGCAGCGATAGGATGGGGGGAATGGTTTTAAGCCAAAAGAGCGGAGATTGAGACGAGATATTAGGAAGAAATGTTTCCCTGTGAGGGTGAGGAGGCCCTGGCCCAGGTTGCCCAGAGCAGTGGTGGCTGCCCCATCCCTGGAGGTGTTCAAGGCCAGGTTGGATGGGGCTTGGAGCCCAGTGGGAGGTGTCCCTGCCCATGGCAGGAGTGGGACTAGATGGGTTTTGAGGTCCTTTCCAACCCAAACCATTCTATGATTCTATGAACTATAAATGGATGGAAAGTCCCAGGGTGCCTGGGCCACACAATGATGGAGGTTTCATCATGGTGCCAGAGAGGCCAGTCACATATTTACTCCGAGTTAGTTCAGTGGCCTTGAGGAGCAGGTACTACAGTCAATTGATGCCAGGGAACAACCTTGAGCTGACTTTTTTTTTTTTTTAATTGCCAAATATAACAAAAATGCATTTACAGTAGAGATCTCCAGTGTAAAACTGGAGACTTCATCTTTTTCTGCCCCAAGTCCCTCTTGCTGTTTATAGCTATTCCTCATGATTCGGTTTTTCTTCCTCTCTGTTCTCCCCTCCGGATACCTTTCCACTACTTGGGATTTCTCAGAAAGGTTAAGCTGCCCGAATTTACCTTTATTCTTAGAAATAGGAGCACAAAAGCATCCATTTCTGCTGTGTGTGTGTACATGTTTTTCCAGTTCCCAGGGACTTTGGAGCCAGGCCTGCACCACACTGTGGTGGTTCCAGATAGATACTGTCTACAGTGGAGCCATAAAAGAAGTGGGATCCTGGGAAAGACAATCTCCATCTCTAGATATTTCGCTGTTCCGTACTCACAGTAACACTGCTGAAAGAAGCAGTAACATCCTTAGCATTCGTGGCAGTGGATGTATCAGATTTTCAGGTAGGCTTAATTACAAAAGTTATAATTATCCTACAGCACTGCCTGTGGTTATGTACACTCAAAACTACATTAGGCAGCAGTGGTTTGTCTGGCATGGTGAGCTTTGATGGCCTCTATCACTATGAGTGTCAAGGTCAAAGGCGGAACAGGTGTGTGGGCAGCTTATCTGCTCTCTGGCCACCTGGGAGCCACTTGCTGGCCTTTGCTCTTGGCTGTTATTTCCTTTAATCAGCTTTGTCAACCCCATTTCCTTGCCATGACCAAAGAACTGAACCACACCAAGAAGGGGAGTCTAAGGAGACTTTGCAGACTGAAGCTCTGGCCCATGCAAAGGATTTGCTTGCTTTGGTGATGGAGGTGGTGGGTTCTTCAGGGAAGAGACCCCGGGGCTGGCAGCCTGCAAGTAGGGCTCTGGATCAACTCTTGGTAATAGCAAACATTTGGCTTTTTAAAACACAAGATCAGCACCACAGATTGATTGATTGCCATAGTCTTAGCACTCCCACTGACTGCTTAATTTCTTTACCCTCCGCTGCTATGTTACAAGAGAAACCCAAGCACCCCAGGATGGAAAAATCAATGTTGCCAGACGCTCGCTGCTGCAAGTCCAGTCCTGCTCCTGTCCCAGGGGCTTGGTGGCACCTGAAAGGCTGGCTCTGCTGGAAGATGGAGGTGGGATGGTGGAGTCACTGAGCAGCTGTTAGCAGCAACTGAGGGCTCCTGGCCACCGAGGATCCTCACTGCTGCAGTGCAGAGATGTGGTTTCTCTTGGAGCATTTTAGCTGAATTAAAGGTTTGTATCAGCCTTGACTGGCCTCTGCTGTTCTTTAAGAGATGCAATAAATTAGGAATTGCTAAGGGGCTGAAGGGAACATTTGAAATTCCAGTGGCATTTCTAGGAACTGCCCAGCACTCTGCAAGTTCCTCGCAGTGACCTGCTGGCCGGCCTGCAGGAGGGAAATGGCTGGCGGTGGAGAGGCACGTACGTGGGGACGGCAGTTTTCTTTTGGAAACAAACCAAAAATTCTCTCAGTGCATCTCAGATTACACTGTCGGCTCCTCAAACCCAAAGGTAGATGGTCTCAGTGTTCAGGTTTTCAGCACGCTCTCTTTCTAGCCCCTGCACTGACAAAGGGAGCACCAGCAAGGAATTCGCATTGTCAATATTAGTATGTTCCTTAATGGAGCCTGAAGGACCAGACGAATACATTTGACTGAGACGATTTCTGCACATTCTGCTCAGCACAGCTCTCTGTAAGCATCACAGATGTGGCTTGAGCCAGTTCCCTGTGAGGAAGTGGGAGAGTCACCTAACGTTCACTCATGATGGTGCTGTCTGAAGGGTGTTGGAGGGCAAACTGCGTTTCTGCAAGGCACCAAGGATGGTTTCTCCCTTAGCACTGAATGGGGACGTCAGCAGCTCTCCATAGCGTGGACACTGGCGGAACATCCCCCATGCCTGTAGCATACAGAGCGGATGGAGGTATTTCCAGCAAGTGTTCTGGGAGGGAAACTAATTCACGGTATTGAATGTGATGCTGGAGATCACATTCATAGTAAGAGATAGCATGATGCAAATGTGTCTGAAATCACTTCTTGAATTTTACTGAGTGTGTGCAAGGAACCGGCTCTCCTGAGGTCACCAGAAAGTTCAGGGCAAAACATAGATTAAGCACCTGGTGTCGCCAGCTCACCATTGATCTGCTCTCTCCCTAGCACGCAAGGTGAAATGGTTCTCCTTTATTGCAGCCACTCCGCTATGGACACCATTTGCTGAAAGTCCAGCCACATTGAAGCGTGTCTGGTTGGGTACCCCAGGTTGGAAGGATTCTAAATTTAAACACCCAGAAGCTATGCTACACAGGGCTTGTCTCTGGCTTAGTTCAGGATGGACACTGAGAACACAGATAAACTTTCCTGGCTGGATTCATTCTTCTACAGGACCTGTGCTCTCTCTAATCAGCATATGAGCCCGAGCCCAAGCCCAATTTTTGGTAGCATTGCCCTTGAGAGGAAGTCTGGGGGCTGTGTGGTCTGGTTTGTGCTCGCTGTACAATGAGCTTCTTATTTTTCTTAACTTCAATGACCTCACACCAATTTGGAGACTTCTCTTACTTTCTTTCTGTTCTGGAACTTACTTTTCTCCTGGAAAATCGCCATTTTCCTTCTGGATGACGGTACTAGATGGTAGATAATGCACAATTCATATATTTGGGAATTCAGGGGGGAAATTTAGCAGCCAATAATGAGGGAACACAGCATGGAAATATACCATGAATCAACAGCCAGGGAAACAACCTAAAGGCACTGGCTGTATTCCGTGACAGGAAATAAAATAGTTAGCAAGGAGCATGTTAATCATTAGCTAATCACATAAAATGTGCTGCAGTTGGTTGGGTTTTGTCATTCATACACTCAGTTTGCAGATGCTGAGCGATTCTAACTGGTTTGTTTTGCAGCCAGCACCGTCCCCTGTTTCCAAGCAGGTTGCTTCATGGAGTCATTTGGGAAAAAAGGTTTCAGGATCTGCAGCCTTCTTCCAGCTGCGCTTTACATGGATATGCTAGTCTGTGGCTTCACTAAATTGCAGCTCATATCAGTTTAAATGTCCGTATCAGGAACCTCCGTAGCCCAAAATTTATCTGGAGACTAGCTAGGATTTTGACAGCACAGAGCATGCTGCAATGAGAACCTACTACATCTCCTAATTCTTTAAAAGCGTATGCTCACACAACACATTTAAATTGCCTATAGGTGATGTAAAAGATGAGCAGTTCCCTCTCAGAAAGCATGGGTTTAAAGACATTCCCTCCAGATCCTCCAGGTCTACAAGTGGGCGCTGGGAAATACCATGCATTTCCCTTTGCTGTTGCTTCTAGAAGCTGCCCAGAGATTTAGAAGAACTTGCTCCTTTGAAGAAAGACAAAATTTTCACATTGGGAAAAACATTACAGAATGAGTTGATCTTGGTTTTTAAGGGTAGCTCTTTTAAAAAGGGCTGTTTGGTGACTCAGCTGCAGGTTACTGGGAAGTTACAGGTAGTCTCTGGAGGACGGGGAGGGGCTGCATCAGGAGAAAGTGAGGTATTCACAGAATAAAATAGGTTGTAATGTGTTAATACATTTATTAATCATATGTGGGCAGACAACTTCACACCAGAATTTACTGTACCAATGTCAATTCCATATTGCATCTCTGTAAGTGCTATTAATCAGCCAATATGTGACATTCATTATCTGCAATTACGAGTGTACTAACTGACATAACGATCAATTATGGGGTAACACATCAGTAACTGTTTACTGAAATACAAAATTAATAGCGTGGTTTGCTGAAATACTCTGGAATCATCCTGTGCATGCGCTATCTACCCAAATTCTGTTTCTGTCCAGAAGTGACATCCTTCCACGGCCAAGAGGTGCAGCTTGCGTTGTGCAGCACCTGCCTCAGCAGCAATGCCCACATGCAGGTTCCACACGGGTGGCTGTTCTCCAACTACCACGTCTGCATCACAGCATCTTTGGCTAGTTCACCTCTTTTTGGAAATGGTTATCTGTGAAGTTCCAGGAAATTGTTTTACCGCTGCCTCACCTTCTTTGTTCACCCATGACTGGAAAACAAGGCATTTGTCTTGCAGTTCCATGACATGTAACCACTTTCAGGAAATGGTTAAAAAAATGTTGAAAGAATGCAGGATGTGATCTATAAAAGGAGAAGGGAGAAGAGGTAGGAAAATACCACTCCGGAACGTAGGTTTTTCTGGAGACATTGGAAATCAAGCATTCCCCACGCCCACTGAAAACAGCAAGAAAATATCAGGTTCATTTTTTAAAAAGATCATCTAGGATAAATGTGAGGAAAAAACTCGCTAATTATGCAGAGAGCTGAGTCTTGGAACAACATGAGAAGGCTTTTTTTTCCCTTTTCTAAAGTTCAGAAGACAAGTGTAGGCAAACCTTGGGCAGGTATCCACCATCAGTGGATACTCTTGAACTAGATGATCTGTGATTTTAGGATTCAGGCCTAGAGGACTGTCCTAGCAGGCTGATATCATTACAGAGCTGGAAGAAGCCTTGTATGGTGATGAATGGCCATCTCATCCCTCAGAGACCCCTTAGGCAGAAATAGGATTGCTCAAAGAGGCAGTGCAGGACAAAGGAAACCCATAGCAGCTTTGGAGAAGAGATCCCAAGGAATGTCTTCACTTCCATTTTCCACCTCTGTAGCTCCAGAACTGGGATTCCACTTGGTCTTTATGCAGAATCCAGCACAATCAGGCCTCTGAATGCCACTGGAACAGAAATATCAAAAAGCAAGCCTTTCCCACCTTGAGAAATAAGCATGTCCCAAACACTCCTACCTAAAAAGCAGATGATACAGGCTGCAAAAAGTTTAGTCTGGAAATTATTCTTTGGAATAGGAGCTGAATCTGAATAGATTGTACAAGTATGTGTGTTTGCTTGCTTTGAGTTACTGATGCTGTTTTAATATTTGGCCAAATGAAATTTTGTAACAAGTTTTTTTTAAAGAGTTCAGACAGGATTTTAAAGGAAGCATCAAGCACATTTGTCAAATTGATGACTGAAGTAATTGGCACCAACGCTGATTTTAGTGAGTGTAGCTCCTCACTGTAGTACCTGACTTGTCCTATTTCAATTGGAAGCTGGAAAACTACCTCCTTTGGTCAAAATCCACCTTAAACAAAGCTTATATAAATCTCCTGTGCCTGGGAAACCCAGTAGTTATTTTGGTTGTATCTGGTAAGATAAAATTATCTGTACTTATAAAGAGTTATTCATATACATCATTGTGTATTAAAACAATCTATCACGCAGAAATAGATATGTATGTAAAGACACCTGCACACAAACACATGTTTGTGTACATATCCATTCAGATATAGAGTATACACAGTGCAAAGGTTTCATAAATGATTTGACCCTCAGGTTTTTTCATTTAACTGAAATACACACCAACATGAAACAGAAGCCAAACACATGCCATTCATGTCCACAAAACAAGTTAGCAGGACATAAAATGAAAATTAAATCCACGTTCTGCAGTCATTATGCTTCAGAAAAGAAAAAAAAGTATCTGGCAGCTCTAGAAGAAAAGATTACCTCCAAACCCTATGTATCACATTCTCCTCCTTGATCTTTTCCCTCAAACTTTGGCACTTACTTTGTCATTGAGGTCTTTTTTCAGGAACACGAGCAGCCTTTAACATGGAAGATATCGGAATGTGGAAGCCTACAGACAGTAAGTTTCACCTTAAAAAAGAGAAAAAATGGTTAAACTTCTACAGCTTGTTATATCTGATCAACATCTGTGCTACTATCTGGCTTGTATTTTAACTAGCTAAATAAAAATACCCTGTTAAGAGAGATGAGTACTATTTCTTGCTGTACTGGCATTCTCTTCTTTAGATGGCAACAGCATCTGATGAGCTCAACTTTCTCAGGAAAATTCAAATAAGAATTGTATAGGTCAGAAAAACCAGGTACTGATTTGAGTCCATCTAAGAAAACATAGGTACCAACACGCAGCAGGTCACTGCAGTGTTAAGGCACTATTTAGAAATCACTCACATTATTTAAAAAAAAAAAAGTGGTATCACACAAGGAGATGTGTGGTGTTTGATTGCTAACAGGAAGCAGGTGTCTAAGGCTCTGCCCTCAATACCTAAAATCACTATAAAGAACTACACATCCACCAAAGGCAATTGTTTATTTACCAAAATTTGCAATTCACAAACCAAAAAGTACCAAGTAACTCTCATTTATGGTTGCGTGGCAGTATCTCTTGGGGTCACTCAGATCTTTGAGATCAAGTCCTTAAACACATCAGTGTTGACCTTGTATTCCCCAAACAGCCCAAGAATAAGAGATGCCACATCAGAATGATGCTGAGGAGCTATTTGGAACTGAAGTTATTTATGCCAAACTCAAAACAGAGTAAACTGTTTTGAATGGAGCCATCTGAAATGCAAAAAGCAACTTAGTTTCTTATCTGGCTTGATTAATTTGACCATCATCTTCAGGTTAGTCAGGCTTACCTCCTTTCTTGTGGACCTGCTGATGAAGAAGTAAGCCTCCTCCATGTCCTGGGGCTGCAGATCATTCACAGCCACTATATGGTCTCCGTGATTAAACAAACATCCCAGTCGGGAAGGACCAGTCCACTGTGAGACACTAGGGCATTCGGAGGACAGACAATAAAGGGAACATATGGGATACCCAGTTACTGCTAACAGAATGGCGATGGCTGAATAGAATTGCATTTACGGTACTGCCTGCTGGAAATAACACACAGGCTGAATGACTTCACAACTTTTGGATCTGGTTCTAGCTAAACCCAAGCTGTTTCATCCATTCCAACAGGTTCTCCTAGAAGTGCAATTGACACTGACGTTGCAGCCTGTTAACAAGGGAGATGTGCTAGCAAGGTCACCTGTGAGAGTGGATTCCAGTTCAAAAGCTGTTGGCCACACTCACTGCAGGTAAATGTACGCTGCTGCAGATGTGTAAGCCCCATGTTTGACTGAAATTATTTCCAAAGTAATTCCAAAAGAATTGCATTAAAACTTATTCTTATCTGTTTTATCAATGATACAACTGTGATGAGATTCATTGCTGTCCTGATGGTACTCTTATGGAAATTCCAGTTTCTTTTTCCTGCTGATCTCTGACAGACTCTCCTTGCTGACAAGCTATTTAGAATTATCTGACCTGACAGTCAGACTTAGACTTAGACTCATATTCTTTCAATATGAATTTCCACTGAGAAAGCTCTGTAAATTTAGAATTAGATCAAATGATTGAGATAGTGTCCCAGTTCCAGTCCCTTTTACAGTGGTGTTTTTCCTTCTTGCTCACACTGGATGAAACAAATCGACTTGCACACAGTACACACAGTGCCCCTGATCAGTGTGAATATGAGAGCAACAGCAAAAGGATGTGTGGCAGTGAAAAATCAACAGGTAGCACAGGAGTATGCACTGAACATTTTTTCTGCTCCCTCTTCTTGATCCTAGTCATTGATATTGAAGGTCCAGGGAGAGCACTAATTTCCAGCAGGACTACTAAGAAGATGTATGTGCTCAAGCCTATAATACCTACTTGTTAAAACCTCCGTCTAGCACTCATTCCTACTACTGAACCAGTGCTGGGATTAACTTGGAGATAACTGTATGCTGGCACCCAACTCAAGTCAGTTTGATTTGTGTAACATAATTTAAGTTTTCACTTTCGGCTCACACTTAACTAAAGACTCTCAGAATGCTTTGCAGGCGCTACTACTTAAATTACAAAACGATGTGATATAGGTCAACAATATGAGGCTAACAGGTCAAAGGGAAAAGTAGATAAGAAAGGCTTTGATGGAAGAGAGTAAAATATTGAATTTACTGTGTTTGAAAATGGTTCCCGCTGTGCCCATGGGTTCCATGCTGTCACCCTTTCCAGCAGCAGACAGGTTTTATGGCTTTCCAAAGGACTGTCACGCTTTTCCACAAATACCCCTTTTCTTTATAAGACTTAAGTATACATGGAGGGGTACAGAAGTCCAATAAATGGGACTTGGAGCCTATCCCTTGCATGCGCCTCCTAATTTTTAGTTTTGTCATCCATAATAAAGAGTTATTAGCTACCTGTACTAAAGCCAGCAATTTTTTTGGTTGCAAGGCCCCGTTGACCCTATCACAAGATATATTTCCTTGTTATATGTCTGAGACATGCTATCATTGAGTTTCATCAAATCAAAGATAAAATTGACTGGCAGATTTCACATCAACATTAGAAGAGCAGCTTTTGTGGTGGGACTTCATTGCTAATTATTACACATAATAAGGGACCTCAATTCTATTTAGCCTTTTTCAACAGCAGTTGAAATAGAAACTCTAGTACATGAAGAGTCAGAAAGAAATCACTGAAGTACCAGCACACACTGACCTTGCCCTGTTCTTCACTGCTGAAACTGTACCTGGATGTGTGTGGCTGTATGTGGCTGTACCTACACTGATTGTCACTCATTCACATCTGACAGGCAACATCACAAGACATCCAGAACTTACCATATTTGTCCTGCTGCTTCAGTAAGTTTTAGGTAACTGTTAATATCAGCCAGGGGGACAAAAATATCCAACTTCTGCAGCTGAGTCTCATCTGTAACTTGACTATGAGAGAAAATATCAGAGAGCAGGCACACTCTACCAGTACCTCAACAGCAATGAAAATTGGAGAAGACGCTTACCCAAGCAGTATAGACAATTGAACTACTGAAAGTGGTAACGAATTTTGCCTTCTCTGAAGGGTTGACTGCTCACTGGTGCTGCTTTCTGGGAGTTCTAGGTCTCTATTTGCTTCCAAGTCTCTTGGACACGCATCATTGTCTTGGTGTTTGGGAGGATTCAGGAGCCCATCACATCTGCATGTGAGCTGGCAGCTCTCACCCAGCAACCTACTAAAGAGGAAAAGTAATAAAAAATGAACCAGTCTGGCTACTCCAGGTACTCTTGCTGTGTTAGAAGCTGGATCAAACAGCCATCAGACAGGCAAAGAACAACAAGTTCTTGTAGAATATCCAGTGGACAAAATTACAGCTAAGTAAAATAAGCACCTTCTAAAAATGGACCATAAATCCCCAAATAAACCTTCCCAGTATTTAAAGACTATTTATTAATCCTGAAAACATTCTGACTAAAAACATGCCTTGACAAAGAAACTGAGTACAGATTGTTGGCCTTGGCTGTACTACCTTCTGCAGGGCTGTAATGCTATCCCCTGGGAGACAGAATAACTCAGATGCACTTGAATGCTTTTTAGGTTTATTTGATGAACCTTATATTGCCTGCAGCAAACTCCCCTCTGATGCCCCAAACAGGACCAGGGTCAGCAGCAAAAGCTGCTCTTGGTATATTTTTACTCAGATTACACAGACTTGTGATGTTTCTATAGTAATTCACTCCAGGGGCTCTCAAAGACACAGGAGTTTGAGTAAGTCTAGTGGAATAAACTGGTTTGTGGGCCTGGGTTTCCAACTGCCTCCCACTATGTGGTATAAATCTTTACTGTCTGTAGGTGGCAGGGCATAGCTAACAGCTATTCATCAGTCAGCTCAGTAGGTGGATGGGAACGTAGAAGAAAGGAGATCACCTACTCAGGATCACATAACTTCTTACTGGAAAAAGCTGGGAGCTAATGCTTCATGTCACCTTTTCTCTTTTAACCGCTAGATCATGCTGCCTGCTTTGGACAGTACTTGTCTGAAAGGTTGCTGGAGCTTGGCTGTGGTATTTGAGTAAAGTGGTGGGCTCTTATGTCAAGAAAACCTAGAAATAAGTGTCTTGTCAACAAACTGCATCCTGTAGTCAGAGCCTGTCTAAAGGCAAGAGTCTGCAATACGAGTTTAAATTTCCTACTGATAAATCCGAATTCCGCTCTGGTATTCCCACAAGTTCTAAACTTTCTGAACCAAGACCAAAGAAGGACTCGTTCAAACAAGATGCAGCCTCTACATATTATTATGTAATTACCACAAATAATAGCTCTGTTGTTAATGAAGTTGTTACTTACAGTGATTTCATTGACATATAAATGTTCTCCTTTACTGGGTTCTTCTGCGCTGGCTTCTCTTGCACAGGGACATCAGACTCACCTGTAGGTTCAGGCTTTGATACTTCAGTAGTGCACTGTTGGAAAGACATAACAACATAAGATGTAAATGTCCTTGCTCTGCCTTCAGAAAAAGACCTTCCTAATTTCCTTATTTGGTTCAGTGAGCAAGCAGTTTAAACACATTGGCTGACATAGCTCTGCTAGCCTCACATAAGTCACTTCCCACAAACCATGAGCTGGAAAGGTGGTTGAAAGACAGAAGTTAACGTTATCTGAAATTGTTGACACTACCATTTGCTTTCATTTCAGGCTGGGACATAACCAGCTATATTCTAAAGTATTACCACAAAAAAAAAAGTTACATTTTAATTTAAGCAGGTTTAAAAAGAGTCTTGTACTTTGGGTATGCTTAACTTATAACACTTAGATTATATGACAAAATCATATTGTTAATGTCCTTCAGTCAGCTGTACAGTCTTCAGAGAGAGGCTGTGACTCCTGCAGAAGACTGATCATTTAGGTTCTCCTGACAAATAACTACACAGGAAGCCTAGAGAAATTAGCCTTCCAAATTAGATGTGAATATTTGTTTAGAATTACCAGTCTGATTCCTCCTGCTCCCTTGTTTCACAGTGAAATGTAGATATCAAAATGTTTTGCAGTGTTTTTGAAGTACGGCTTCATTTTATGCAGCTTACTGTTGCTTCCACAGAATTATATTTTAAAATATGTAAAAATAATATAAAGCAACATTTTCTAAATGAAGTTTTCACTTTTTAAATAAAAACAACCCTGTGACACAATAGGCAGAAGCCATTTACAATGAAACAGTCAATTTGGGGAATTTCAACAAAATCAGCAATGTTTTTGTCAAAACGCCACTTTCTACCAGAAAGATCTTTTGAATGAGTCTAGTGCCTTTTTTCTTGTACAAATGAAAGCTCTATTACCTACTGCTTTATCTATGTATTTCTTTTGCAAGGTACTAGTGGCTCCTCATACCAGTTCCTCTTTGGCTCATTAAACGTCTCCTTGGAGCTATTAATAAACCAGCAGAACTCACAACAGATAAACTACCTTTGCTAAAATACTGCTGGGAGTTTGGTAATAGTCGTCTTTGTCCTTCTTGATGTCTTCATGTGTAACCAATAACAGCAGATTTTCCTCACTCTTTCCCAGATTTTTATCCTGTTAAAAGGATGGGTTTGTAATTAACAGGTTCAGTTATACCGATAGTTTAACATGTATTTTCCCATTTACACAGAGAAGTAATAGAACTAGAAAATATCCACAGAAAACATGGAAAGAAAAGCTTCTCCATGAAGAGAGATATGCTCAGAGCCAGTCTGTTTTAGGAACAAGGTTTGGTAAGTCAAGGAGAAATTAATCCCTCCACCTTTCTAAGGTTTACCTTTCTAAGTCACAAAGATAATTTATTTATTTTTATGTCTCCTTATTGACTTCACTATAATGAAGAATATGGTAATTAGTATTTAGCTGCTTCCTAATACAACTCCCCATGTCATGTTTGTGATGCAACCATTTTTTTGTCTCTCCACTTACATCCTTGGTTTCCATGGAGATCATTTTAAATTGCTAAATATGCCAGAGAATACATTACTGTTTTCAAGATAAAGTAAAAATAATTACTTTCTTACATGTAAAGAGAAGAAACTGGCATTGAATAGAAATTAAAGATGACGAATGTATTTTTTGATCCTTGCTGGTATAAATGACATAGAAAGCACATTCTGTAGGAGTCAGAACAAACCTACAAATGGTCCGTCAAGAAGTGGGTAACAAAACCCCAGCAGGAACATGACTGACTCTGTGGTCACAATAGAAAGTCATGAATGAGTTTCCTAGTGACTTTTCAAAGGCTTTGGATCAATCAGATGAGTAAACACTTGTGGAAAAGGGGAAGACGAGGTGATTTTATGAAGTCTTGAGATCCTCCAGCTGTACAGTCAGTGTACAATTGTTCTCAGACACAGAGCTACGCAAGTTCTTTAAGTCTCTGTTGAAACACAGTGTGGATTTACATGAGAGTGAAAGAGATGATAGAAAAAATTTGCTGTGGTGCAAAATGGAAATGATACCTGGAGAACAACTGATTAATTGCTAGTTTTAGGCTCCTTAAAGAAAGGGTTAACAGCTACGTGTTTCCTTCAGACAGAGGGAATTGCAGAATCAGGTGTGTCTAACAGATACAGCCTGCAATATATTACAGTAACGAGCTGCACAGGGTGATATATGAGAGCTCCTTACTTTGATGCATTTCAGGTCTTGAAAGTTGTGTGCCAAAATAGCTGATACTGAATTGCTGAGTCAAATGTGGCTCGGTAGCTCCAAAATGTGGATTGAAAGGGAATCAGGTTTCCAAACCTCCCTGGATGGCTGGGTCCCTGCCTACATGACTGAATTCAATTGACATTGATAGTCTTGTTTACATGAGTAATGGCTACTGACCCAAGAGTTTTCAAGGCCTGGGCCTGGATGAGGGAACCACCAATAAAAAGCAAAATGAATCAGATGCTAGAAATGCAGAGTCATACTTCTAACAGGACGTAAACACAAGAGATTAATCTGGAAGTCAGCTGTCTAGACATCACTGAGCAGAGAATAGATCCGGAGATAATAACAGATTCTGAACTTATGAGGCAAGTGCAATATTTTTATCGAATGTATGAACAATTTTTGTTCCTTGTTAGCTCTACGGCAAGGTTATTTATTTTCACACATGCTGAAACAGAAATATGAGCTCCCTGCCTTCCCCTCTGCTTCAGGCTAAAAAGAAAATCCAGATTCCTTATCTTTTAACCCTCATGGTCAGTCTGTCCTAGTTTGAACAGCTGCATACAACACATGATCTCTGAGGCACCTTAAGTATGAGAGGAATTAATGAATGAGACAGAAAAGGCATGTGTAGAAAAGAGACAGAAAGAGCGCCTTGGTATGCACTGAGAGCAGCATAGGTTAAATCAGACTATGGGTTGACTTAATGCATTTCAGAGCTCAGACTCACAGTTGAATAACTGCAGCTTTATGAAGTGCTGTGCATCAGCGGAGCAGTGCTAACTGCCCATGGCATTGCAATGGAGTTTCAACAATTTTCACTAGTTTCCACTAAATTTAGCTGTGTTATCTCATACCTGCTGCCAGCCTGTACACATGGATGGCTACTGCAGCACATGATTTATCACCCTGCTAGCTATGACAGCACAACAGATTCTTTTCCCTCTATCTCAGCCACTCTAGATCACAGTGCAATGCATAAACTGCTAATAAAGATGGGTTTAAATTCATCTACCAAACTGCATACTGGTGTGGTGGAGCTTGGTTGTGCCTTCTGTTCTATGGACTCTGCTGCAGAGGCAGTAGATCCATCTGAAACTGCTGCAGGTTTTTGTTCAGGGAACACAGATCATAACCCTTAACCAATAATACATGACGACATACAATAATAGAATGGTTTGAGTTGGAAGGGACCTTAAAGATCATCCAGTTGCAACCCCCCCTGCTGTGAGGTTGCTTATAGCCTCATCCAACCAGGCCTGACATCCATCATTGTCTCTTTTTAAATCATTCCTCCTGGACAAGGAAGCTAAATTACTTGAAGTTGTATTTATGTTTACAGAAGGTCAGTCCTGAGGTGTGCCTTAATTTAAGGAGCCTTTGTTCTGTAGTTCAGTTACATTGATTCAATCACACCTGGCAGAGGCTGCAGAAAGAAACCATTTAGGAAGACTGTGGCACAGCTGAGAAATGTGATACAGTGCAACTTCAGGGTTTTCTTGATCAAGTTTCTGACAGCTTCCCCCAGGTGCGTATTGCACAGAAGCTCTGAGGATCTGCCTCTAAGAAACAAAGTAAACAAAGGGTATTTTGAGCAAGTTCTTAGAAGGTTATTTTCAGTGCTAAACAATACATCAGACTAACTATACTTATGGAACTTTTATAGTGAAAACAAGCTCAGTGTGCTGGGAAAGTAGATGAATAATCTATTGTTACAGATACTTGGGTGAGATAAGAGCCAATAGTCACTTCTGCTGACTGAACAAGTCAAGCTGTTTGATTTCTTCTGCTCACCAGGCTTGGAAAAACTCCTCCTTGTGAATCACACAGAGCCTGATGAGGGCCAGGATCTGAATTAGGTCTGTTCTTTTCTTCTGAGGGACCATTCTCCTGCATAAAAAAGAAATAAGTTCACTCGTCCCAAAGGTGCTTCATTTGCATCCAGCTTCATCCAGATGGGCGATTTGTACACAACTTTGTGACTAGAGAAAACCAAGACTCCCTCAGCTGCTATTCAGCCTGTCACCAGAGGATGGGGACTGCAATTGCTCTGGGACATGAGCAATGATTTCCATCCTTTCTATTTAAATATTGAGGGGGAAGATCTAGAAGACGTGAACTCCCCTCTAGGCTTTACAGCCTGAAGAAAGGCAAAGAAAAGAACAATCACAAAACAGGAGGAATGTGGGAGGCAGCTGTCAAAACAATCATCACATGGCTTTGCAAAGGCATGTCAAAGCAAATCTACAGGGACTGGTTTTATGACCGCTAATCTTCCCAGTTGACTGAGAGAGCCAATGAATACCATTTCTCATTTCATCAATACCTGCTTTTATTACATGCAGACTCTCCTCGAAAGTCTTCCCTTTGTGGGGACTCTTGGATGTTATCATCTAGGTCCTGCTCAGGAACCCCACCAGGGAGCACAAGAGACCATCTGGGCACCCATTGCACACGTTCTTGAGGGAAAAAAGCAGCTACACAAATCTAACTTCACAGTTGCCCCTAGGAGCAAACTCGTTATTAAGGATGGCCAATCTGTTTACCTTCTGGTAGCTTTGACTTCCTGGGAAACTGACTGTATCTACTGAAGTCAAGAATAGCGGCAAAGAGGAAGGACGGCTTCTGACTTCTGGATTTGGAAGATCTTGAGTCTAGAAAAAAAATGACAGCAGCATAAGAAGACAAGCTCCTGAGGGGCATGGACCACAATGTACTGATGCAGCCCATTAGTCCAAATTTTACTTAAAATGGCTCAGAGTGGTTGTCTACATAGCATTTTTCAGTCAGATATAAATCTGACCTGCTTGCGCTCTGAGCTGAGTGGAAGCTGTGGGGATGTAAGCAGTGAGTTTGGGGATGTAGTGCTAAGTTTGAAATGATGGACCTGACAGGCTGACAAGGTGCAGAAACTTGGGCCTGAGCTTGAACTAACAACAGCTTCCAGCTGCTCCTACATTGACAGACTAGATGCGGATCAGTTTGTAAAACAGCATGTAAATATAATCAAAAACCACATGGTGAGAACAACACACAAGGCTTCATTCTGACACATCAAAGGTGCAATTCATTGCAGCATAATGTCAATCGTCCCCTAATTTCCATGTAGCTTACTCTTCAAAGAGATTCCTTCAATGTAAAATCAATCCAGCATAGACAGCCTGTGCGATGCCTGCTCAAAGAATAAAGCCAGAGTACTGAATTTATATGGAAAATTATTTTCTGATTAACTTGCAAGGCCAAAATCAGGAAAATTCCAGTGTGCAAGTTTCTAATAAAACTATGAACTTCTTTCTTTCTAAACTCAAGTGCAGTAAAGTGTCACCTCAAGGCAGCATCCACTTCTTTTGGCCTCCCTGCAGACTGATGATATCACAGCGACCCAGTCCTCTATTTCCTGCCTGTAGTTTGGAACAATAGAAATGAAAATGTACTCACAGGTAAAACATAAGGAAAGCCAATTTTTCTACCCACATCTTCCTTTGGGGCCCAAAATAACGCTTCCTGAAATCGGTGGGGAAAATCTGCGCCTTCTATTCAAGAGAGAATGCTTGGGTGGCCACAGCCTGATGGCAAAGTTTGATCTTGGAGAGATGCAGCCCAGGACTAGGAGCTAAAATATTTGCAGGGGTTGCTGTGTTGTGCAAGTGCAAGAGACACAGAGATGGGGAGAGGAAGAGACGTGGGTCAGTACATTCTGCTTCCTTTCCCTTGTGTGACGCTGCTCCCCCAATCCTGCCATAAAGACAGCTAACAAGGTTTTGGGAATGGATTTGGGTGAACAGGACAAGAAACATGCCATGAAAGGACCCCTGAAGCCCTGTTTCATGCTTGAGGTGGAGTTGCATTAATTCTGGAATGCCCCTCCACCCCAAAAGTAGGCTTTGAGAGCAGTGCCCTGGGGGAAGGTGTGGTGTGGCACGCTCAAGTAACACATAGGTATGTGTTTTCTTCACGCTTCTCAACATTTCACAGATCAGCTGCTCTTCTGCACAAAGGTGGAAAAACCCCTGGCATGCTTGTGGTTGGGAAACTGAAGAGGAGAAGCACTCCTCCTCTGAAGCAACAGCAGAGGAGCCCTGTGCCAAACGTTCTCTCTCACCTGACTGAGCTCTGGCTGATCACCTCAACAACAGCAGTTTCTGCCCTCGGTGAGGACAGTATCGCAGCCTGGGAGGGCAGGGAGCACACAGCCCTGCTGTGGTAAAGGCTTCA
Source organism: Phaenicophaeus curvirostris (assembly GCF_032191515.1). Taxonomy (NCBI): domain Eukaryota; kingdom Metazoa; phylum Chordata; class Aves; order Cuculiformes; family Cuculidae; genus Phaenicophaeus; species Phaenicophaeus curvirostris. The sequence continues at coordinate 7,840,106 of NC_091400.1, read as the reverse complement.
ATCTTTACTTTTGGGATCTGTTTTCCCTTGGGGGGATTTTCCCCTTCAATCTGCTTCTCTTGATTAACAACCTACTTTTCAGAGTGAGATGATGTCCTGTGATTTATCCATCAGGAGCAGAATCTTTTCCCCACTCCCAGGATCTGGGTGAGAAGACAAAGCTCTCTGCTCTTCCTTGACCCTTAACTGGTACAGTTTAACACAGTATTGTTACACTGATATACGGCTGCTGCCATCCCAGGGGATGGGACAGGGGAGGTTTAGACTGGGTATCAGGAAAAGTTACTTCACTGAATTTGTTTTCAAGCTTTGGAGAAGGCTTCCCAGGGAAGTGGTGGAGTCACCATCCCTGGAGGTATTTAAAAGTGTGTAGATGTGGTCGTATTGCATTTGCACATCTTTATGCCTACCTGCTGCTCCCAATGAGGTAGTAACATCTGTTCCCAGTACTGAGGGACATCACCTGCTCAGGAAGGCATTTAAACATCTTCCTCACCATTTCCATGGTTTCAGAATTGCTTATGCCAACTTTGATATTTATGATCCTGTTAAGAAAACCACATGAAACCTTCTATATAACTACCAACATACAAATATATATGCACACATACATATATGTGTGCGTGCATATTTTATGCTAAGCACAACATAATATGATGAGATCTAAATGGGAAAAGGTAAACACTTTTCCACAGAAAGAACTCTCAAGAAAATAGGTACCCACATTCCAAACAGATGGAACAGATGGTCTTTCAATGAAGAAAATTTCCAGGAAAAAAATAAAATCAACATTTGCAAAGACTTGTGTTCAGATTTTGGATCCTCACTTCTGAAAAAAGGGGCTGTTGGTCTAATCCAGAATTTTGAAAAGAAATGATAGTAACAAAGATCCCTGGTAGATGTTTTTGAACCACTACAAAACAATACATTTGATTTGAAACTAATTGTATATTAACAGTATTTTAATGAGAGGGAAGAGGAACAGACAAGAAGCACTCCTTGTAGATACTTAAATGGAAGCATTACTTCCATTAACCTCCAAGAAGTTAAACTAGTAAAAATCATAACAATAATGATGGCAATAATGTAACCACATACCACTGAGCAAGCTGGAATTTTTTAGAGAGCTTCGCGATGTAAATCCTTTCAATGGAAGAAGCACAACAACAATGTGAATCCTGTGATCTCCATGCCTAACAATTCCAGGAGCCTGGAGTATTAAGCTCCAGATCTGACTGGTAAAATCTTTCCTTTTCCCTTTACATTTACTGTTCCTCTTCTATGCATCTCATACCACATGTGACATGGAAAAGGTTGCTAGCACAAAACCAACGCCACCCAGCCTTGCTGCAGTGGGCACTGTGCTGGAAGAAATTAAATGACCAACCCAAACAAGCCCAGCAGAGCAACTTCTTGGCAGAGTAAGAGGCAGTGGGGCAGCCAGCATTGGCCTAAAGGGCCTAAACGTGAAAGCCAGGAGACCTCAGCACAACTTGCAAAGCCCTTTGTAAAGCTATAAGGTAGGAAAAGTTGTGTGCCCATCCTTACTCGCATAGCACTGTCCTCACAGGAAACACAATATCTTCTGCAACAAGAAAACCACTGTCAGGATCACAGAGCCAAAGTGTCTAGTTTGCAGATACCACCTCACCCCAATCACTCACATAAATGTATCAAATTTCATCAAAGCAATTTAGGATTTTTACTTCTACAAATATGTAGCGGTACACAAAGCCTACAAAAGGCCAAGAGACTCTTTCCTGGCCTTCAGTGGGATTTGGATCAGGAACCTCAATCAGGAACAAGTGTCTGTACAAGCAGTGGCCATCTAAGAGTGTTGATACACGACTTAAAGCAAAAGGGTGATGCATTTGAGTTACATACTGATCAACAGCTATGGAGCCTTTCAAGTTCTGGCCTTTTAGATACTTCAGGATGTAATTGCCCTTGCTGGATTTGGACAGGATGAAGAAACGCTTTTTCCACGAATTCTGCCAAAGAGAAAGTAATTTGTCTCTCATTAAAATTCACAATAGCAGAAATAACAGATGTTTGTTGAGGGATTGCTGGAATATAACTCATCTGTGCTAGTATACCTGTGAGCTGAAAAGTTGAAGAGGTGGTGATTTGATGAGGAATCCGTGCTTGTCGGCCCCATCTTCAAGGCAAAACGTATTTTCAGTTCTCACTAATCAAAGAGAAATGAATGGCACCATTGGTTTGTTGCCAATTAATCTCTTACCTAGACCTGCTTGAACTGGAAATTGTTGCTTAGCACTAGGATTCTGTGCTTAAATGGCCATAAAGCCCATTACGATTAGAGAAGACAAACACAAATCAAGGCTATAAAATATAGGACCAGGCCATGCTTCCCTGATGTCGATGTTACTGCTGATAACTGGTCCAAACTGTAAGAAAATGGTAGTGACAATGCAGGGGACTTGGAAGATATCCTAAGACCCTGTCTTACTTAACTGGTCTTATTTAACGTCTAGAGTCTGGTGCTATTTAACTTCTGAATTAGTGATCTGAAAGACAGTAAACAGGCCCCTAATGAAATTTGTAGATGGCGTTTGATTTGGCTAGGTTGCAAACACAGCAAAGGACACGTCTCCTCACACTGAATCATGATGTGACAACCGGAAAAAGTCTTACAAGTGAAATATGAGCTAAAACCTTCAGTGTAAAAATGCCTGAATGTATTTGTTTATGACCTTGCACACTCTGTGGCCAGTTATAGATTAAAATTTGTGTTTTCTAATCACTGGTGGATTTCTGATCAAAATCTCAGTTTTACTAATGCACTTTACACCCAAAAAGAAAGGAATGGCAATTTAATTCCAATTTTTTAACCTATAAACTGTGCATGGGAAATTAAGACTTTTCAAGAATCCAGTGACTGAAAGGAGTACAGTCGACCTCAGTCTGGATCTTTCATAATCTAATCACAGATCACAATCTGCATAAGTTTTGGGAAAGACATCAATATAAGATGACCTCGCTTTGTGGTGATGTAAGAAATGCTTGGTTCTGAAAGCCCATTTACTACTGATTTCAACAGAGGTAAGGCTTCATCATCAGTGCCTTGGGGATAATGACTCGGACTTTCAGTTCCCAGTTAATTTTTAAGGATTTTAACGTTTTTTTTACAAATGTCAGCTCAAGCCCTGTGTCAGGGACAAGAACAATTCTGCCATAAACGCTGCATTTAGGACAGATTCTTTAAAGAAGGAACCAGAAGGGCAGAATTAACACACAGTGTAAGTCCAGATGAGAACTCCATGTTTTTCAGCGTGCTGTTTTCCCATTTTTTACCTATTGTTTACCACAAAATCCTCGCCAGTGGAGGGCAAAGAAAATGGCATCATATATTGATAAGAATGGATTGAAACCTGATTCAGCCTTACTGCTGACAAATCTTAGTACATGAAATTTCATACCTGCAGAACTTCTTTTACTTGTAGAAGCCATCCTGATTGTTTCTTCCACCCAAAGAGCAAAGAGAGCAAACACCTTGGAGCTAATTCCTTTTGCTGTGCTTGCTGCTGAGCAACATTTCACTGCATGCACGGTTGCCTAAGAAAATATCAAATAACTCACAACTGTTTATTTTTAGAGTGATAACTAAAATATATGAAGATAAATATAGAAAAATATACGAAGATAAACATAGAAAAATATACTATAAATTATATAAACAATAATTATTATTATTAATTTAAGCATACTATTATATATATCATTGCATTTTATGTTATAAAATAAACTATAGACTACATACTAATATTATAATAGATATAATATAAATAAAATTTCTGTAGGTCAAAGAGATGATTTGCCTAGGAGGTTCTGAGACCTTCCAACAGAACTTCATCTTGCCCTTTCCTTTGCACTAGACACAACACCTGTAATGTAGAAATACTGCATCCCAACATGCTGTGGCAGTGTGATCAGTCCTGTATTAAATAGGCATAGCTTGGCCCAGAGAGTTTAAAATCTATTTAGAAGACCTAGTCATAATACTGTGGTAATTACAAAAATTTGAAGGTTAGTAGCATTCTTAATACAATGCACTGCACCCAAAGCAATTCATAAACAGCGATGAAATAAACTTCACAACTCTCTAAGAGGTGAGTTAGTATTATGATGTTTCAGAGGGGTAAGCAGAGAGAATCTGTTGTTATTTATGTCAACTTATTTTTGCAATGTCTCCTCCGATACTACCAGGGAAATAGGAATCTCACTGTAAACCTGGGAAGAAGTAAAATATCCTGCTCATTGGCACAGCCAGGCTGTGGCAGTGATGGGAACAAGGGCTGGCAGGGAGGAAAAATGCACCAATGCATTTCCATGGACGTACTTAGAAACATAGAATCATAGAACCACCAGGTTGGAAGAGACCCACCAGATCATCGAGTCCAACCATTCCTATCAAACACTAAACCATGCTCCTCAGCACCTTGTCCACCCATGCCTTCAACACCTTCAGGGAAGGAGAATCAACCACCTCCCTGGGTAGCCGGTTCCAGTGCCCAATGACCCTTTCTGTGAAAAATTTTTTCCTAATGTCCAGCCTAAACCTCCCCTAGCAGAGCTTGAGGCCATTCCCTCTCATCCTGTCCCCTGTCACTTGGGAGAAGAGGCCAGCACCCTCCTCTCTACAACGTCCTTTCATGTAGTTGTAGAGAGCAGTGAGGTCTCCCCTCAGCCTCCTCTTCTCCAGGCTAAACAACCCCAGCTCTCTCAGCCGTTCCTCATCAGGCCTGTAAACAAGCATAAAATCAATAAGATTGGAAAACACCTCCAAGATCAACCAGTCCAACTATAAGCCCAATACTACCGTGCCTACTACACCATGTCACAACTTCTTCAAAGCTTGTTTAAAGAAACCTTTAAGAAAACATGCAGGCAGCAGTCAGTGGGATTTGAGAAGTGCAGGAACATAGAAAAATTAGAAGGTAAAAGGTGGGGTTGGTTAATGGGCTTCCATCAGTCGTTTTCGAGCTAATTTGCCTTTTGGTGCTTTTTTTCTGAGAAGAGCAACATTTTGGTGTCAGGATAACAAAGCCAATGCTCTGCTATTTCTTCGCACTTTCTGTGTGAGCTCTACGCTCCAGCCAACCCATTGCATGCAGGGCACTACCTTTTGCACACTGGACAGTTTTTTCTTATCTCACAATTGCTTTCTGACATATCTAAAATCAGATCTAGTTGCTCTCATTTACTTATATTTCCAATTTTTAATGTCACGTCTGTAAGGTCCTTTAAGAAACTTCTCAAAAGCTCCCCTGTGCTTTACCTCAAAGCTCTCATTCCTTGCAAAATCAAATCCTTTCCTCTCAGTAACTAGGTTTGCAATGTCAGTTAGCTACAACAAGGTTACAGAGTCTCCAAATGCGTGCCCACCTTCTGGGAAAATTCAAAGGATGGTAAGTGCTGTTCTCTAGTATTTTGCTGAGCTCCCTGGCTGGACTGAGTGATTTAACAGGCTTCCTTTGCTTCTGTTTCTTCAGTGATTTACTCTGTGGTGCCAGAAGTGGTGTGGTCAGGAGTGGCAGTCAGAAATGATTGGTTGTATTCTGGCCTAACTCACCTGATAAGGGGTGGGTTACACACAAAATTTTACCTCTGACAGACAACTAAAGCTAAATAGTTCCATACCTCCTGTTTCAGGCAATACCATGCTGTGAGAGTGACCCACTGCAGATCTCTGCAGAGCTTTTCTGCCTGTATTTCTGGGTATTTTTTAGGGAAATCTTTGAGATTTTGCCTTTTTGGGAGAAAGGTTTGTTGTGACAGACTGTTATCAAATTTACTGCTAGGGTTTTTATCTTTTGCCTACAGAAAAAAAATCAGTTTCCAAAACTAAAAATGACTGCACGTAAAGTCAAATTGTTAGTGTCAGTAATAGGGACACACATCTGGCATTGTAGTGAAAGGCAACGTAATATTCGATTCATTGTGACTGACGGAGTCACTGTGACTGGGTGCAATCTTACAAAAAAATGTTCCAAGAGCCTATGACAGGATAAAAGTCTCTTCCAGGCTTCAGTAAAAGTCAAGATTTACAGGTGCAAAGAGAAAAACCTGAGAGATTACAGTTGTACTCTGCATCTTGGGAAAAAGTTTTTAATTGTTGCATTTAGTTGTCTTTTCTCTTCAATGGAAAGCAACATTTTAAACAGATTATGTCTAATTCAGAATGGACAACACAAATTCCACGATTACACCCCCACAGGTTTTTGTATGCCTGGCATTAAGATTTGATTGCTTTCAACCTTTCAAAATGCAATGAGGCACTTCAGTCAACATGCAAATAAAATGCTGCAAATGATTAAGATACAGGCTGTTATAAAATTTCAACATCATAATACCAAGATAAGGAAAACAAACTGTGTTAATACTTACAGGCAAAATGTCTTTATGGTGTAGAAGGTCTTAGCAAAATACACCTTGAAGTACTTCCAGATTCCTTGTTTTGCCTCCTGCAGCAAAACACATTGTGACTGAGCCCTGCATTGTGGCTGCCTTCTTATAGTCCATGTATAAATACAAACACCCTGAAATATGATCCACAAGGAAATACCTGTTTCAGCCACAGGAAGCAAGTTGACTGTTCTGAAAGGGGAAATCCAAAAGATCACTATTCACTTATAAGCAATGAAAAATATGCACATTTGAGGCAGCCATATATGTCTCTAATGAAGAAGAAAGCCTGGAGACAGCTTGTTTTTGTTGATTCAGGTTTCTAAACAGTCCCTCTATTTCCCCTGGGCTGAGTCTAAATTATATCCATCCACGACTGGAAGACAAAGCAACATTAAAAGCCCTAAAAGATCATAAACTACCATAAAAATGTAACCAAGTTCAGATTTAAACAACAGCATTTACTAGAACATATAATAGTGATTTCTTTTGCTTCCTCTGTAATGACAATGTACTTCACTGTAGGGTCCATGCCCATCTTGGTTAGAGGTGAATTTTTTGGGTTCTCTCCAAAACCATCTAGGATATTACTAGTGATAATCATTTCACATGCTAAACCATTTGCTGCCCAGAGAAGTCGTGGCTGCCCCATCCCTGGAGGTGTTCAAGGCCAGGCTGGATGGGGCTTTGAACAACCTGATCCAGTAGAATGCAGGGCTGTTGGAACTGGATGATCTTTAAGGTCCCTTCCAACCCAAACCACTCTAAGATTTAGTACACTAAAACTAGCCCAAATATCATTTAAGATTCAACCTCCATTTCTGCCTTTCATTGTAAATCAGCAGGTAGAATTCCTGTGCTCCTTTGTGCCATAACATCATCTTTTTCCAGAGAGCAGCTTGTTTGCTTGCCACATTAGAGCACCAAAGAACTTCAAACATCATTACTTTGCTCTTTTTTTTTTTTTAGACTGACAGCTACCATTAGACCTATTCATTGGAAATTCCCAAGCTGTCCTTCTTTAGTGTCCATCATGGTAAATGTACAACAAAATCTGTTAAAGAACTTATCTGTCCACCTTGTTTTTTTCTTTTCTACATCATTTCCAATAGGGCAAATAGCTTTTCCTACTCTTGGAGAAAACTCACCAATATTAACTTCTCCGACTCTGCCTCAGGAGTACCCTGTAGCCTGGATCAGGGACTCTTTTAGTAACATTTCTACTTCCCAATGCTTCAGATGAATTTGCAATAGTTTTTTTAAATAAAATATCATTCTTAAAGAACCCTTAAGAAAAAATCCCTACACAAGAGGAAACATGCTCTTTACCTGTTCTGCTGTTACATTCCTAGGCATTATTTTAAACACTTCAATTACCTGTTTCAGAGACCTTACTTGCTGCTTTTTTGTTCCCAAGGCTCTCTGTTTTCAGAGCTACAACGTATCTGAATAAAATCACAGGTTTGGAGACAGTGAAGATTTAAGAACAGCTTAAACCTTAAACAAATCAACACTTAAGAACTCTGAAGGCATAAAAAAAACTTCCAGAGAAGTAATGACTACTGAAACATTGACTGGATATACTATTGGACTTGATCTTAAAGGCCTTTTGCCAGAAGTAATAGGAAGAACATTTTCATATGACCTGCTATACAGTAAACTGTACAGGGGTCTAAAGACATTTATTCATGGGGCAAGATGAGGTGCTGATAAATCAGGATACTTCCATTAAAATATCGTCAATAATTTTGTTTTACTCAGAGAGGGTGTGGCTTACCCAACCCAAGTCACCCAAAGCCAGTTTACTTGTCTAAACTACTTTTCAACTGACACTGTAAACCTCACCTCAAAAGATGCCGAAGGATATCTGCATTGTTGGCTGAGAAAGGTTTTGGGATGTATTTTGGTTGGTTTTCACTTCACCAACTGAGTGACAAACATGCAGATAATCACAGGAATTTTTTTAAAAAGATCTTTATTGATTTCATGTTTACGATGTCCATAAAAATAATTTAATTCAAACTGTAAATTTGACTTATGAAAAAAATATATGCATCATTATGCCACAGTGTTTGTAAGAAAATAAACTTAATAATTTGGTATCCTGGCTTTAACAGTTCGCACTTATTTTCTTAGAAGATTTTAGAAGAGTACAGAGTAAAGTAACTGGGAAAAGGGTGAACAACTAATCATTTATCAGTTTAACCAAATCACTAAACTTACTTTTTTGAGCTAGCCAGCAACTCTAAAGAGAATATAAAAAGTATGAATATAAATATCACGATGTAACCCCAAAATATAAAAAGACAGTACAGTAACTAAAAAGGCACTTCTGGTTTCTGATTCAAGTAAGTACTTCCAGTCTTGGCAAAATTACTCACAAATAGAAGCTGTGTCTAAACATGTATTTGTTACCGGAACATACAATTCTATCATTTCAACATTAAATTTTACTCTTTTATAAAAACCTTTGGCATTAACTTTCTGTTGGTTCAAAACTTCTGTATCAACAAGCAGAAACTTTTATTTCTGCAAGCACAAAAACTGCAATACCACTGTTTCAGGCCGTTCTATAACAGAAGTTAATTATTATTTGCAAGGCAAAAATCTTTACAATGGCACTTTAATAAGGCATCATCCAACTACAGTTTGCCAATCCTTGTAGAAGCCTTTTGTTCTGATTTTTGTTTGTTACAGTTCCATACTATTCAGGTAAAGCATCTACAAATATTGATTTTTTTAATTTATCCACCTTATGATAGAGTGATAACTAAGTAAATTGACTTCTAGATTAAGAATAGAACAACCATTAATCTTCATTAATAATGTTGATAAAAATGAACAAATTGGACTAAGAAACACTCTTTTAAGTAGCTACAAACTGTTTCATCACTGGACATACCCATAATATAATGGTCTTTGGAAATTTCTGAGGAAGCTACGGTTCCATGAGATAGCAGTGAAAGAAAAGATGGAGTCTCACGGTTTAAATTTGTTGTTCTTAATTTATAATCTGTTTTCTGGAATAAACCTGTATAAGTCAAGTAGCTGACTCCCAGAACACCTTCAGTAGCCATAAATTCTGGCAGCCACACTATGGGAAAATAAGATATAGTAATCAGTATTAGCTGTCAGTTTGGCCCACAGCATTTATTTCTTCTTTAAAATCTTGCATATTGTCCAACCATCACATACCCCAGCTTATACAATACAAAAATCTAGGGTGATTGTATTTCTATTATTAAAATTTTGTTACTCCCATTCATAATCAAATCTCCACCCAAAACCATATCCTGATCTCTCATCACTGACTCCACTAAAATATACTTTCAGAAGTAAAGTTCCTTGGTGAGCATAGAGACCACACAGGGAATCTGCTTCTTCTCACTGAAGCGTGGATCATCAGACTGTGATTCAAAATTTGTGGCAACCACATAGTTGACCCGTGTGAGGATCTGCATGATCTCAAGTTGTTTTCCATGCTCATTTAGCACGGAGCACAGAGACTGCACAAACCAGGAGCCTCTTCCAGGGTTCCTCCAGGAGTAATAACCTTACAGGAAAGACAGAGAAGAAAGTACACGGGGTTATTTGTCTTGTTTTTTTTTCTTATTATCCTGTGCTGAAGACTGGAATGGCAGAGCGATATGTACTCTTCTGTGTGAAAGATTCTGGGCAAAGAGTAACAATGCACACAGAGGAAGTTTATTTCTTATCACTTGTGTCACATATGCTACTTCATTGAAGTGTAGAATAACGCCTGCTAACTCTCCAAACCTCACACTACTGAACTACCTTTCTATATTTCTACATTTGGGAAACTGCAAGTAGTTAAGAGTTCATGTTTTCCTCACTAAGAATAAATTTTGTGCTGTAACTTTTCCTGTCCCTGTCTTCATCACGCATTCCACATCTTCACTGAACTGGAACATGGAAGGGCAGGATCCTCAGAAAACAGTGCCACCTTTGCCACCTGTAATGCCCGTGTCTTCTCACTGGCCAAATCTGGGCTTTCTCCTGTTTCCACTATAACTAGTGTAGAAGTGGTGGATAAAACACAGTGGCCCTGTGACCCTGGGCATTAGGGTTTTGTCCACCAATGCACCATAAATGATGGTCAGTAGGCAAGCGGTTCAGAATTTAAGATATGTTTTTAGGCTTCTACTCTGACACTCTTTTCTTTACCTGGCACTGTCGAATATGCAAACAGAAAATCTGCTTCCACTGGGATTTTGTATCTTGGATTGGCATCTGTTTCCAGAGTGTCATTTGCAGGTCCAGAGTCAGTTTGGATACCTTCATCAAATTCAGAGCCTCTGCATGCCTGAAAGCAGAGAAGGCAAAGAGGACGATAAATAAGACAACGATAAATAAGGTGTTATAAAAATAAGTATTCATTAACACATTTAATGGATAGAGTTTTAAGCAGTACTTTGCACGTATTAGAAGCAGAAAAGCAATTTAGGGGGGATATCTAATTGTCCAATGATAAAGTTACCACATTACTCATTTTAAAACACACGTCCCTTACAGTCAAAGGGGGTAATGGTGTTGCAGGCTGTAGATCTCAGTTCACTACCAAAGTGCCAAGCCAGCATTAGCTTATTCTAAGCATGTTTAATTTTACTAGTCTTAGAGTCATCGTCAACAGTCCATCCTCATATAATGTCTTGTGCAGCGTGACTTCTGAATGTTTGCTTTACAGTGGACTACACATTGTCTTTGGCTCCTGACATGCACAGCTGTACCACTACATTTCACGGAATAACAAAATCACATCCCGAGATCAGTTACTTCATTCCCCCTTCTCAAGCAGGGGCAGATAGAGCACATGTCCAGGACATGTGTGGGTTTCAAATACCTCCGCAAGTGGAGACTCCACCATCTGGGCAACCTGTTCCAGTGTTTGACCACCCATAAAGAAGCATATTGCTTCTTTAACATTTTTCCATTTCTCTCTTTTATTTTTAATTTCCACTTAATCCTGCGGTTTAGCTGAAGGGCACACTGGGACCACAATCCAGGCTGGCAAGTTTCAGCTCTTCATCAGCAGCTTTGACTGAAAGCTCTTTCAAAAAAATAGCAGTCTGATGGGCTTAGATAACCAGTTGATTACCTTTGTTAAGATAATTTTAGAGGCAACAAAGTACCCATTCCAAACTTCTAATTAAAAGAAACATCTCATTAGTAGTATGAAGAGTCTAAAATAGACACAGTTTTCACTTTGAGGTTGAGGATTAATTGATGGGAAAGCCACATCTGCTGTGATTCCCATATGTACATAACACTATGATAAAAAAGAAAAATCAGACCCACAGTACATCACTTAATACGATTTGAAACAGCTGTATTTAAAAACCATAAGTAATACACAATTAATTATATGCTAATGCAATAACGGAACATAAATTTTTTAGGCTACTCAGGGAGAGAAAAAAATATTCTTTTTAGCAGAATGTTGTAATTTGCAGACAGCCTTTACCGAGAGAGACTTGGACAGTATTATTTCTACTGATAATCATATACTGTCCTAAGCTCTGTCTGCATAACAGGGAGCTTATGTTTCTGCTTTGAAATTCATACACTACCAAGCACAAAGAGAAGCCACGTACAAAATTACAATAACAACTGTAAATCTTATATATAACTTATCTTTTAAAAACAGACGATACAAGCCACTCATAGTTGACTTCTCTCAGCGTATTTTTTCACAAAACCTCAGTAAGTTAACATTCAGGGCTCTTCTAGAGCAGACACCAAACACAGCACATTTTCCCCTCTGCAGCACCAGGATACTATATTTACCTTAGGGCAATTACCTGAATGAAAAATAGTTTGGGTTTGCCTATAAGGCTTTTACACTTGTCTCCTCTGAAGAGCGCAGTCAAACTCTTGATAGCCATGGGTCCATCAGTGCCATAGATGAGACCTTCTTCCCCATGGCTTAGAAGGATACAGGCAAAACAAGCAGCATCGCTGTGATTCTCCTCAGCAGCTACAAATCAAAGACTTCTTAGCCAAAACGAAGCAACATTTAAAATCAAAATTATATTTAGTAAACACATTTTTCTGAGACTAAATTTATGTTGGACCTCTACTAGAGGGCATAAGGAGAAGTGGATAAAGATGACAGAACCCACTTTTTAGTAACATGATGAGTACCTTGAATACATGAATGCATCCTTCATTTGACTCTGAGTCTAGCCCACTGGAGTCAAGAGGCTGGGCTCTGTCTAATACAAGAAGGCTCTTCACCCAATACATAGGACAGGTGCTTCACCCAATGTGACAAGAAAACCGTATATTTCTCAGTTGATATTGGAGGAACTAAGCCTAGTCCATTCAGAAACCGAATCCTTCTACGCAGACAATTCCATGTAGTGGGGCCTAAGCTAAACTGTTGTAATACAATCTTTGAGCAGGGGGTAGATTCAGTGACTTTGAGAGCTCTTTTCCACTCTAACTTGTTCTATGATTCTGAATTTTTACCTTGCTTCAGTAATTTTTCCATATCATTACGGCTCCGGTCATTGTATGTGTGAACCTCAAAACCTAAATTTCTAAAACTCATGGCTAGATCTCCAGCATCTTTATCAGTGCCATTGCGTGTACCCATTCCTGTCAGAAAACAAAGATTATGGTTGATTGCACATTACACAATTCAATATAATTCACGTGTTAAAAGGTAAATTTTTAGGTTTATAACTAAGAAGCCTAAACAATGTCATGGTGACTTGATCTTAAAACAATCCTCTAGCAGCGTTTTCAAAATTGAGAACAAATTGTGAGATTTGTTTTATCACAAAATAATACAAGCCTCAATGTTAGCACACATCTTATGCTGAAAAATGATGCCATACCTCCAGTGCATTGAAACACAGGACCTCTACGGATGATTCTATCTCCTTTTCGCTATGCAGTGTAACATATGCATAAAGCATCCTGAGTAAAAGCTATGAAAAAGAGTCTCTGTGATACCCACATGAAAGAAACTGATGTAAATAATTCTTTGGATGAAACTCTTCATTTAGTCTGTTTTCCAAATGTACAGGAAAAGACCTATAAAGTTGACTACAATAGAAGTCAAAAGTCTGCTTTGAAACTGTACATGGTCTGAAAAGTTAAATGCAGGAGTGGGAAGAGAGCACAGCTACAGCTATTAGCTTTTGTAGCTCATAGCTACCGCTCAGGAACAGAGAAGTTATATCATGGGCTGCAGATGCCAAGGTTCAAATTTTAACAACACAGCCTTAAGCTCTGGGACAAAGGCTTAGTTTGAAGTTGGTAGAGCAAGGTGACATACTCCTTGAAATATATACTGCAAAGAGTAGCTAATATGAGTGTTAAAAACCAAGAATAAGTTGTAGGAACAACTATTTCTCATATTAATTAACATTCCATGTCCTAAAAACGTTTACTGATTACTGCAAGTATAAAAATTCTAAAGTCTATAGTGAGTATTATCAAAGGAAAACTTTTACCTGTTCTGTCTTCAAAATTTTTGTTGTTTATAATAATACATTTACCAACTTTCTTGTAGTCCATATTATACTGGAACGTGGGTGTAACAATTCGGTACTGATTACTGAGTGAGGGCTTTGGGTGTTCTTCTTCTCCATTCTTCTTTTTTCTAGGTGAACCAAATGAAACGATTGTTAGTGGCCAGTCACATGCAGTGTGCCTATTTATCTTAATTCAAAACATTCAGGCAACCCTATCCAATGTTTTTTCTTCTCTAATGCTTGCTTTCTTCCTTCATATTCCAGATGGAGGCACAACGATCTTGTGATTTCCATAAAGTGGTTATTGCATGCGACTGGATTCCAATGACAGTAAAATGACTCTAGAGCAAACTGCAGCCAACAGTAGTATACACAGATCCTGACCCATAGATAAAATAAATGGCTTGAACCCATCCAATTTATTCTAAATTAAGTATTAATAAAAATCAATTACAGCAGCATGTACGCCTGAACTACAAGCATGAGGAACTCGGCAGTACTAGCTTGAAAAGGTGAACTTCTGGTCCAAGCAAATGGCTTCAGATGCTGGTAAGATCTCCTGAAGCAGAACTGAAGCCAGTGAGAGCCTATAAAGAGTCTGATTCAACCTCAGAACCATAAACAAGCTTTGGAGCACGACCAGTTAGAAACAATGCTCAGTGAAGGGCAGAAGAAGCAAAGGGCACCTCTCTTACCTGGTCCAGCACCCTGCTTCCAATAGTATTTATTGTTGATGTTGGAGGAAATTATAACCTACTTTGGCAGCACAAATAACTGTATAATACAGTTCGGTTTTAACAACATTAGATTTTTCCCATAATCTTAATTTAAGTACTTTCACTACTCTCATGCTGACATCTTTCTAAAGAGAGCTTTCGCTTCAATAATAGCCTGTAGAAATGAGATCATTGTGTATTGATTAAATGTTGTTTAGGTGATCTACATCCTTACCTTCCTGATTTAACAATTGCTGTCTTTTAGCTTCAAGTGTGCTCTTTTTTATTACTAAAGGGCGAGACTAACTGGAAACTATAATAAACCTCCCCTAGATGATTCATTCTGTTTAAATGCTACTGAAATTCGATTTTAAAACAGCTTCTTATCTTTGAGTGTCCTCATTTTCTGTTATAAAGGGCCAAATTATACAGGTGCACCTGGCAGGCTTTCTCTACTCTTTTTACATGTGACCATCGTAAAAGCACCTGCTCTCTTCTCATTCTCTTAGAGACCACAAAACAAGATATTGACTCACATCTACCTGAGGATTTTGTCTGATACTCCGGAAGCACAGCTTTTTTCTGGTAAATCACAAGTATTGGTATTCTCCTTGCATGCTGCTTCTTAAAGGCTCTGGGAGAAATAATTAAATATGCTTTGCCTGAAGAAAAGATTTTAACCATTTTAAAGAATTATCCATAGCTGTATGATGTTAATGTTACATTTGACTTTCAAAGAGATCTTGGATTCTTATTTTAGCCTACAATTCCCCCCTGGTCCTACATCACTAGACAGCTCTCTGGGAAAGAGAGAAAAAGAAATTTCAAAACAAATAGCCACTCAGGTCGATGTAGAGGCTAATTTCCACAGTCCACATAGGATTTGGGTTTCTACAGATTAATCTGGCTTCACTGACTTCCTGAAAAAGCTGTATGACTAACAGTGGTTGTTAGACACAATAGGATATTTTCAAGGGGATTGTACACAGATTTGTGTTGATGTCCAGCCCATGAACAGTTGTGAACACTCGGGACAGATCCACATGAGCAGCACGGAAACAGCTTTGCACTGTCTGCTCTCCCAAAATGCTGCAAGTGATCTAATTCTAGTCCAGAAGTCACACAGCCACATTACCCCACAAAAAGCCTCACTGCAAATAGCAGCTGGGCTTGATGGCATAATAATAACACAGTCATACTACTTCTCCGAAACCACTTCACTTCCGAGTTCAACAGTTTGCACTCATTCATGCAGAAACACTTGAGAGTTTAAGGGAAGTATCTTCTATTGGTGGTATTCCCAAAATATGCCAGAAGTTCAATGCCGGTCAATGTGAAATGTCACAAGCCTCGACAGCATGGTAGAAATCATAGTGCTATTGATCATTTCCCCATTCCTATACAGAGGACAGTATGGTTTTCTTCTAATGACTCCTTCCAAGCTGAACAGGCTAATAAGATACTAAGCAAGCACCACGTGCTTTGTAGAGCTATGCTCCTCATTTCTTTACTGGCAGACAACAAAAACTTTCAGAAATCTTTTGGTATCTGTCCAAACTGAACAAATAAGGAAGCAAAAGTTGTGGGAGATGCATATCTTGGCACTGCTGTCACGTGGGAATTGCCTGACTAGACTAAACTGACAGCATAAAGTCCAACTCTTCAATTTCAACAAGCTAAATAAGACCTCTTAATAATGACTAATAAAGTAATAAATATGTACTAATCAGTGCTTAAGGGAAATGCCCTGTCAGTGACAGGCTGGCTTGTGACTGGAAGCCTAAAGCGTTCCAGCTACAGTTTTTACAGTGGCTAAATTTCTGTCAAAGTCAATGGAGATACATCACTTGTACCAGGAGTGAACTTGAGTGTCTAAGGAGCTGCTGCGTATCACAACAAACTTTTTTTTGTTATATTTTGGGTAAATTATGATTTCAGTATGTATGGATATCAAGATTTAAGGATAAAAATATCACTTTTAACATCTACCTGTACCTAAAGATTATTTTCTATTACAATTTTACTGAATGCAGTGCCTCATAGCATCTGAGACTTCCTCTCCTTTAGCTTCCTTTCTACTGGTGTCTTCCTGCACTTTCTTTGCTACCATACACTAGTACAATATATTAACATACTGTGTTGTATGTGCAGGAGAATGGTTTCCTCGAGCGTTGCCATCTCTTATCACCTCTACCATCTGCTACAGCCAAGCTCTTGGGCTCAAATCTGCCAGCCCAGCATAACAACCGTTTCAGTTTGGACCAGCTGCATAACTTCAAGTGTAGTACGATACATTTCTATGGGGAGGGTCTTCACTTTCCATCACACCACACAATTAACATCAGCTGTGTCGGCTGGTATCACCTACCTTTGCAAGGTTTAAAGGCCAGCGAGTGTAAAAACCCCTTCTGCTCCAAGAAAGCTGCTCTGTAACTATGTAGAATCCCTTTGGGATAGTATTGGCATAATGCAGAGGAAGTTCTCAAGAGAAGAGTGGATGAAAGGGAAACATTAAGAATAAAGTGCAACCTCTAACTGTTTTGCCAATCCATTTACTAAAACTCAACAATGATTAAAAAGAGGATGAAGTAACTGACAGACAAGAGCTGTTCTGCAAACATGATCACCTTGGCCTTAAAAGTAATGTGACACTGCACACAGAAGAAAGAGATCTCCCTGGAAAAGAACAGTCACTTAAATATCCTTGCAGCAGATGATTAGATGAATAAAGACAGATCTCACAAACACCACTTCCCAGTCAGAGAGTAGGAGGAGTTTCCTGTTTGTTTTTTCTCCCATGCTTGTTTGGTTTTCTAAGAGAAAATTAATGTGTTCAAATGAAGTCTGAAAATCATATTACAGAAGGATATCCAGGCTTGGAAAACAGCTATAGTCCCTTTCTCTCCCAGGAAAGTTAGGGACTTTTGTTACTGTACTGAGAAATGCAAGGAGATGAAAAAAATCTGCAATTAGAGTACCATTCAATTTAAGGAAGTTGACATTCAGAGGTGGGTGGAAAAGGCTAAACTAATTACATTCATTTCTATTAGAAGTACACACACAAAGAAGCAAACTCTGTCCTGCTCTTGCTCTGTGAAGTCCAGTACAATTGGGCTCTTCTTGATTAGGAATATCACAGAGCACTGGGACAGTTTTTACTCTGGCATGCTTCCTTAATACAACGTGCAATCACACATCAGTTTTGAATGAGTGATAACAGGTTTCTGTTAAAAAGAGAATTTGCCTTACAAACATGCAATCTTTGAGCATGTCATCCTGAGCATATCATCTCAGGATCTCTTCTGGAGTCCCTGGGCTTTCTGGCATTGGAGAATAGTTTCATTCTAGCTCCTGCCACATTGTCAACCCTTCTGTCAAGTCCAGGTTAAGAAGATTATTTTCTGTAGGTAGCTAAGGGATAGACGGGAAATAATGCAAATGCAAAGAGGATTGTGTTTAAATTCACAAGGCATCACCAAGCTACATGTAAAAAAACTGAGTGTGCTGGAAAACAATTCAGAGTTATTCTTCCAAAAGAAGTGAACAGGAAACAAAAGTAATAAAATAGACAAATGAAGGTTCAATACTTTGTTCTCTGTTTCTACCTTAGTCTCAATAATTAGTGGTCTATTCAGATGTCTAATGCTTTCTAATGATGATCCATTAATATGTCTTACTCCTACATAACCTTCTCTCCAAACTGCCAGCTTTAATACTTTTATCCAGCTTTAACACTTTTATCTGGCCTAGTTTCACCATATTTAGCACACCTCTAATTACTGTACACTCTCCCCTCTTTGAATTTTCTTTTTCCCTTGAAATTTACTGGCAATAACATGCAAAAGACACTTGCTAAACCTGACTAGAGCTTTTTAGATCTTAAGTTCTTTAAGGCAGACTCTTTGTTCTTCGTCAGATCTGGTTTGGTAAAGTGTCACACAGATGTAGCGCTGCATACAAATAATAGATTATCCCATTGCCTTTTTCCATTAATATTGCATCAGATTGGCAGAGCAGCAACATTTCTGGACAAGAAGAATGTGTCAGTGCTCGAACAGTCTTTTTAAAAAAATGAATACTCCTTTACTGTTAAAAACCAGAAAGCATAAACTATATGGGATAAGGACTACGCATTAACCATAAAGGCTAGACCAAATACTAAAACTGTATTTCACTGCATTTGATGGTATGATCCTGGGTCACATACTAAGAAGGCACCATGCTAGAATACTCAGTGAAGCCTACAATAAACACGAACAGGAGCCACTGTACAAGATATTGGTGTTTGGGAGATCCCAATTTTGTTTCCAACCTGACTGTCACATGCTACAAGCTCACAAACCTTTTCTCCTGAGTATACTCCAATGGCAGGTGCAATTTCCATCTTTTTCTTTTCAGACAGATAACACCTTACCAAGGACTTGTTTAAAAGAGGCTAAATATAATTGCAAACCAAGAAAACAAACGCTATCCCTCACAATCTTTTTTTAAGCAAAGGTTACTGAGGCTTCCAAATGATGTACCTGTAGATGAAGTGAGAAACAGCTTAATAGTTGAAGCAAAAATCTCCTGAGTGAAAACGGGCAACACTAATTATATAGAAAGAAGTAAATATTGCATACTTTCAATTTCCCCCCTGACAGTTACTAGCAAACAGCTGCTGACTTTGTAGACCAGCACCAACAAAATAACTAGACCTTAGGAGGCTGTTTTTAAATATGCTCCAGTTAAATGCAAGAAGAAAGATTAAATAAATCTCTAATATTAAAGTCAGAATCTTTTCAATGTAACGAAGTCTTTGTTTAGAAGGGAGAAGAAAGGTAATCCTACAACAATGAACATAAAAGTTCCCCCTCAAAGCATCTAAATATAATTTCTCCCGTATTGCTTATTATGGCAAGAAGGTGTCTTACACAAAAGGCATGAAACCTGACAGCTGCAATTTAGAATAGCAAACATAACATAATACACACTCACCCCCAAACATTAAAACACAAAACACAAACAGTCCTAGATTTCTGTTCCCTCCAATGGTTTTGTTTTGCCTTTAAAAGAAATTTTAAATTATGGCGAAGCATGTCAAACTGATAATAGTGGAGTCTAAAGTTCATATTTATCAGTGACACAAAGTCTGTGCAGTCCTTGCATCTTCATACACTACTTTGCTGACGCGCATAAAACTAGAAACTAATTTTTGGGAAGGTGTGGAATAAAGGGAAATGGCAAGTGTGCTTCCATGAACAACACAGCCCCTAATGAATGTACCTTGTGCTCCTCCTGGGAGCTGGGCTACCAAAAGCAACAATCGGGCAGTAAAATAGTGCCTGTTTGTAACTGTCTTCAAGATTAGAGCCATAGTAATTAGCCTCCAGCTTCTTTTGAACTGCCACTTAGTTCATGACTTCTTAAGGACATCTTTGGAATTAGACTGTCAGCTGACCAAATAAAGTCAGTTTAAAAGTCACCATAGGCAAAGCCTTTTGCTTGAATGAACCTGAAACTAGGAAGCTATAGAGACAGTACCTCTTGTTTCTTTGGAACCCCACACTCCCAAGCTCTCCTTATAATGGTAAACATACTAATTTTGAAAGAAGAATACTGCCGTAGCAGTCTTGAAAGAAAGGAGTAAGGAAAACAATGGGATTATTTCCTTGAATTTATAAAAATAACAATATAGCTGGAATGGACTTAAGCTATCATTAACAAATTCTTTGTCCAAGACAGGACTGAGTGCATTCATCCAATAAAATAGTATCGTATTAAAAAACTACTTTTGTTCTTACTATGATGCATGCAGCAATGCCATTATGGATTTTGTAGAAAACTCACAAAATAAAATGCTTCAATTGTTTTAAAGAAAACCTGGCATTTCCCTAAGTTTCCTGTAGCAAGTGATGTCACCTCTGAAGACAGAATAAAATCCATAAACATATTTATTCAGATTACATGCTGGTTATGCTTTCCTCAGTTAAATTCATGACAAGTATTAAACAAAGCAAAATGCTCAACTACAGGAATATATTCTGTTATCTGCTAAGAGCCACTGAGTTGTGCTCTGGATGAAAACTGTGTGCAAACCCTGCTTCTATTATTAAATAACTTTAGTAAAGTAACTCCACATCTCTCGGTCTTTGTTTTTCCATTGCAAAATGAAGCCTAAACAAACTTACTTCATAAAATGATTGCACATCTCATGGCTTCTTTCCAGGGGGATAATAGTATACAATTAGAGAATGAATTTTAAATCCACTATTTTGTACACGTGTACAATATTTATGTCCAGAGTGTGGGAGGTAGCTTACTGCCATTTGCCTACTGGAAAAAAATACTTGGAACAAAGGCATTTATGTTGTCCAGCGTGGAGGTTTACAGTGGTCCTCGGTCCAGAAAGAAATTCCTGTCTTTTTTTACTGCATATTAGCTTCCCTGAGGAGATAAAACCCCTAGTGTCTACACACAACTATTTGTCAGCTGCAAAAGCAACAGGGTTAAAGTCCACAGAACATGGCATTTCCCCAAAGTATATTATAGCCCTAAAGGCTTCTGGTGCCTTGTCTTAACGGTCAAGATATCACAGATTATCACATTGCAACTCTCAGCTGAAGTACAGCAATAGTTATTTGTGTGTTCCTTTGAGACCACAATCTAAAGGGTATTAGACTGAATCAGAACAAAGCCTCACACAAGCCCCTTTATGAATTCTTTGCTTACAAAAACTGCCTCCTCTCTTCTGATATTCCAGCAACTATATATTTGTATAGTACACAGTATATTTGTACAGCACAAGCAAATTATCTTTCACCTTCAGTTAGAGAAACTGAATAAATTTAAAACCCCTCATTATAAGTCGCATTTCAGACCCTGAGCTACACTTGCAGCATTTTTGTCCCATTTTAGTTTCACACCCTTCTCCAATTAGGAGGGAGAATCTTCTCTAAGAACTTGAAAAACAGAGAAACCCAGTCCAAGACAAGTGGAAACTCGCTGTGTAATGAAAGGAGTTGAGCTGCTTGAAAGAACAAGCCTCAGACTACAACTTCTGGCATACTTTGAACAGATTTGGAGTTCTGATAGTTAATCTAAATATGTCCTCTCCTTTTAGTTATGTCTTAGTGATAACCTTAACTTAATTCAAATCAAAAACATGGCTGCAATTTTATTTTTACATACAAATGAAGAAAATGAAGCCCACTGGGGCTAAGCCAGCTACACTTTATAAAATATGTTTCAACACAGACTATGATGTCTAATATCGTCCATATTTCGTAACAGTTAAAAAAAGGCAAGAGGGGACAAAAAGAAAAATGGGAAAGTAACCCAGCATTTCTGCACTTGATATTTTAGGTATCACTTGCATCCCACGTGACAATTTTGTGATGTAATGCCCGCAGTATAGAGGACCAAACCAGACTAGGTTCTAAGCTCCCAAGCATCAGTTTTGATTAATCTTCAGCTTCCTAATTAGCTGCATGGTATCTGCTGTGCAGGCCTCACAATATTGTATGCAACATAATAGTCCAATAACATTCAACAGGGAAAATTTCACAAATAAAGACTACTGCTTGCTGAAAGGCTTTCTGCTCATTTCTAGAACACCTGCATGTACATACCTTCCAACAGGTGTTCTGGAAACTGGAATTTTGCATGGTCATATCCTAGGTAGTACAATGTACATAGACAACTGCCAATTATATGAAAAAAAAAATAGAGCCTTTCTCATCTGTCACAGGTACAAAGAGCAATTAACAGGTATACATATTGCTATATGGACTGCTATAGACTCAAAACAAAGCAACATCCCTCCAATTACTATTTCTCAGAGAACACTCTGGCTAGAATTAGCAATAGTACAATGCCGAAGAGTTATAATTAGCTTGACAGAAGCACTGAAACAAAACTCTTTCAGGGTATTCATTCATGAGGTTTCCAAACAGGTGACTGAGAAGCGAGGAGATAACATTCTACAGTACCTTGGCTCATCATCAAATGGCACTCCACACTGCATCTGAAAACAGCTTCAGCTTGTCCTCAGGAGTGAGTCTAATCTTCTTTGCTAATGCTAGGAGCCCACCATGCTCAGGGTTGCGTTGGAGTGAAACGGGATGCTCTGCGTTCAGGCCCAAAGATTCGCATGTGTCAGCAGTGGGTCACGCTGGACTTTTCTATGGGGCTATTCAAACCCTCACCCTGCAAGCTGAGGTCATGCAGGCCTGATATACCTTTGCTGACAAGCAGAAAACACTCCCATCATTCTGGTTCTATCACTGTTCCCATGTAAAAGTGTAGGAAAATGCAGCAGATCTTCAGAGGAGGTGGGATAGCAGAGTTCTATTTGTAATACATCCTTCTTCCTTCTTTCCAAGCCTGATCCACCATTACAACAATATTTACACAATGAATATGTCTAAGAAAATATTGTATATTACTGCACACAGTTTACAGAACTTAACTCTTATTCATAAAACTATTTCCTCTATATTTACCCTTAAATAGTTTTGGTTTATTTTAAATTCACCCTAATTTGGTTTTGATTCATTTGAAAGCTAAAAAAAAAAAAAAACCACACTACATAATAGCTTTCTTCCACATTTTGCATGATGAACAATGACAACCCAATGTTTATTGTAATGAAGGAAATAAATTACTACACTAAAAAAGAATCGGGATACTTGATTCACTGCAATTGCTAGAGATACAGCTCATGGATAACCCAGTGTTTGCTGTGCTTCACAAGATAAAGTCTCTAAGGAGACTGGAAACAAATATTGACTGCATTAATGAGTTCTTACACTTTAGACTACATGCTATTTCAAGATGCTTGGGCAATTCCTACAATGCACTTCCAGTAAGTGCCCAAGGGAAAGTACAAGCATTGACCACAAATTTCACTAACTGTTAAATACTCCTGCAGTGTTGTCTAGAAGTTGTTCCAGATCTAACAAAACCACCCCCAAACCTCCCACCTCTGGCTTAAAAGAGAGTAATAAAAATGAAACATCCCTGTTGCTCAATATTAAAATCCCTTTATTGCCTTTGTAGGAATTAATTTTCTGACTACAGATGCCAAAACCTATTGCTTCTGAAATTTTATGCTCAGCACTGAGGGAAAATACACTGATATTTAGCTTGTGCAGAACCCACAAACTCTGAATAAAGTTAAATTTATATTGCACTAGAGCTTGGGATTAGGATAGTAAAAGGAAAGATCATCAAGCATTTACAGTATAGACTAGGACGCACAGTGATTTGCTTAGAGATGTAAAGGAAACATGAGGCTGAACCAAGAGTTCAGCTCAGACTTCTGAATTGCAGCCTAGAGCATACCAGCAGATAATGATCCATCAACTGTTATCTGTTTAAAAGTAACTTGCTATTTTTAGTCTACCTAAGGATAAGAGAGATACTTTTCTTAGCAATATTTATTTTTGAAAGGTCTGTAGTATTTTGTCGCTGAAAAACATGTAACAGAACAGCATTTTTAATTTAAAAAAATGTAAAAAGACAAAAAAGATGAGGTGTCATTCAAGGCATTGTCTGGATTTGGACACGCTAATTTCAAGGCAGGAACAGCAGATGTTCATGCAGTGAAGGCCAGTACAGTTTCTCCATAAACATAAGGTGCTAGCAGTAGTACTTTTACTACAAATTGAGCAAGATTTATAAGATGTATAAACAATTCTTAAGATCAGGCCCAGTGTCTTCAAATGGCTCGAAACCCCACAAAATTAGCAACCCTGGAAAACACATTCATCCTTATCACTGTGAAACTGTTCTTCATAAAGTTCTACATGCAAAGCAGCTTCTTTACAAACCAAATACACATAAGCTGTTGGTAACCAAAAGTGGATGGAAAATACCTCCCCAAAAGACAGAACAGAAGAGCAAAGCTGGAACAAAGACAACTTTCCACATCTGTTACAATTCTGAAGCTAAGGTTCAGCTGAGACTGAATCTCAAAAATGAGTATTTATTTGTTGAAGGACAAGGCTGTTTATTTTGAGAAATATGGCTATACTGAGATAAGGGTCAGGAAGGTAAAATGGACAGCTTTGCTAACATCTGCTTCCCTACTTTCATGCCCTGTAGCCCAAATAAACACTGTAGAAATGAAAAATCTGTATCCATGTAACTTTTTGATCTAAATACTAGTTTACAAACCTAGCTAATATAACCATGTCACTATCAACAAACTTTCATTAGGAGTAAGAGAAATAATAGCTCCACTTAATCGTGTGGAATGACAATTTCATTCTGTTTCATGTTATATTTTTCCTGGCTGCCAAAATACATTTGCTGCTATCAAATCTCCCTTACAGAGTTCCCCAGTAAAAGACAAAAGATGACACATGAAGATCTTAAATGATCTCATGGAGAAGTGCGACTATTTTTAAGCCTAGAGAGTGCAACAGAAGCACATACAGCACAGAAAAGAAAAGCTTCTATGGAAAAATTGCATTGTTTTTTAAACAATCACATAAAGGATTAAAATGCACATTTGAAATGCTCAGCTCAATCTTTGTTTATTCACGTTTTAAAACTTCCTTGCATGGCAAGCTTGCCAGAGTGCATCCTGCTATTTCTGCTTTCTGAAACAACTTTTTGCTCATCTGCCACACTTCCCCAATTTTTGTCCTCATTTTTGCAGTAAACAAAATTAATCCCGTCCTGCCATCTAGTGGCTGAAAACCCCTAAACCAAACACCACAAGAAGAACCTGAGCGTTCCTTGGCTTGTTTCCAGGTGTTGTTCAAGGCCAGGTTGGATGGGGCTTGGAGCAACCTGATCCAGTGGGAGGTGTCCCTGCCCATGGCAGTGGGGTTGGAACTGGATGAGCTTTAAGGTCCCTTCTGACCCAAACCATTCTGTGATTGTTCTGAGTCTTGTGCCCTCCACGGTAAAGCAGTCTCACAGACTTCTCAGAGAGAAATATGCTGCAGTGAATAAGATTTTCACCTTCTACTAACTGCTCTTGCTAGATAAACCTCCAGTCACACCCAGAGAATGCTGAATTGGAGCTCTGAAGCCACTGGGAACAGCTCGTCTTTCTGAACAGCGTCAAATCCAGTTTCTCACTGCTCTGTTCTCTCAAATTAAAATTAATCTGCTTATTTAACAACTTAAGTTACTCATTGTCCTAGTGATGTTTTAAATAATTAATGAAATGCACTGTAAAATTTCATTGAAAGTACTGTACAGCTGGTAAAAACTGGGTTGCTAAAACAAAATAAGGGACCAAACTGTAGCATTTCTAAAGCTTTCTAGACATCTCATTTTACAGATATAAATGTCACATTGCCAAAATGAAGCCCTGGCGATCAAGACACAGAGCCATGCTGGTTCCAAATAAAAGTACATCTAGGCTATTAACTAGTACTAAGTAGTAATGAATTTACAAAAAACCAAAGAAATTGGATACAGAATATATTCTCACAGACACCCAATTTAGGAACATCTTGCACCAAGGATATCCATATTCCCACTGGAATTTTCTTCCTCAAATAGAGAGGAAGATTAAAATCTCTTCTGAACTCACCTAAAATCTTGACATATGCATATCTTGTGACTCTAAGTTCTACAATTGCTTTCTGCACTATGTGGAAAATACATTTTAGCAGGTTTTTTTAAACCTACTGCATGAACTTTTCATAGGATGTCCTCTAGATTTCCTATGAGGCACAAGGAACAATCATTCTTCATTTGCTTTTTCCTCCATTACAGCTACAACTTAAAATCATATCCCATCTTCATTTATCCTCTCACATTCCTCCTCTATCTTCTTTCAGGCCAGTGAGTTCTAATTTCTTTAAGACAAAGACCTTGTCACTGTGCTTGGATTTTAAAATCCTTTGCTGTTAACCAGCTCATTCCTCTTTAGGCAATCATTGCCTTCTTCAAGAACCTCTGAGAGATTTATCAGACTTTATTTTTTTTCTACAAAAATCTAAGTTCAATCTTCTCAATCGCCTCATATTTAATCTGAGCCATTTTTCACTTCTGAAGAAAAATGTTTCAAATTGCATGTTCAAGGAGTTCCCAAAAGATGAATGCCTCAAATTGATGCTTAGCCAAATTATTTTGAAATATTTCTTATAGAAAAAAAAAAGCGATAGAAATGCTGATTATTGCCTTTCCTTCAGGAATGATTAACTTTGAGTTGCATAATTTAATATTAGTATTAGCATATCACTTATAAAGAAGACCAAATCAGACATTAAACCACACATTTTATAAAGTTTAAAAGAAACCTTTGAAAAGTGTTTGGCAAGATTTAGAAACAAATGTTACATTGCCTATTTTGCATGATGTGACTCTGTTAAAATTAATAACATGCATTCATATCATAAAACATATTTGAGGAATAATAAAACAAGGCAGAGAAAGTGAAGTGATTCGCTTAACAGCACATCAGTAGTCTCCTAAGGCTAAAGCATCTTCACCTCTCATAGATTATCTGCCCCCACTAGACTCATATAATAGACAGCAAAAATAAAAATAAATTTATATTCTCCATGTTTCTCTCAATTATATTCTTCACTTGAATGTGAATGTCTGATAGCAAAAAAAAAAAACAAACCCAAAAACTTAACGTCTCTGTAAATACACCAGTCATTTCAATAAATACCTCTAGTAAATCTAGTAAATCCATAAGGTTCACAATGTGAAGTAGCCATTTGCAGACATTCAACGGTGTTTGTAAATTTTGCACATTCATTTTTTATCTTTTGCACTTTTCAGTCACATTTATCTAGCATTTTCAGGAGTACAGACAAGCAGCACATAGTTCTCGCTTTCAATACATTTAATGAAAGCAAGTTTGTGCTTCAGAGAAATTGCTATGATTTAAAATGAAAAGCTCTTAATTTATTCTGTAATGGGTTACATCTCTAGACTCAGTGAGATTTCTTTGTGCTACAACCTATATGGCACATTCAGGCTTTAAAGTAACTTAAATAGTCAGCAGGGGATTCCAATGATGCAGGAGATTAGCTGAGCTGAAAGCAGTAAAATAGATAATTAATGGCATATGTAACTCCCAGCTGCACCAAAGGGCAGCATTTAAGATGAAGGACTACAATTGATGCTAAATGAACTTTGTGGTCTCTTTGACTACCAAAGAAGGCTTATGGGAGGTAGTATAGGTCTCCCTATAGGGACTTATAGACAGGCTTTAAGATACAGACCAGATACATTAAACATATATGATATAAACCAGCTTCCTAACCAGACCATCTGTGTCATTCGGGACATGGCAAACTGAACACTAAAATCCCATTAGAAGGGTAGTGTAACAGCTGATAAAACAATAACAGCAATAAGAATAGGAACTTACTTTCCAAAAAGTGAAAACCTGCTACTTCTGTCAGGCTTTGCATCAACTACATCATGACGATCTTCATCATCTCTTTCTTGAGTAAAGCGATCACCATGCTGATCTCCCGACATCTACAAATAAAGTGCAAGAATATACACATCCCTCAATGAACACTTTTATTTTGGAAATACTTCTATAAACCAAACCGAGTTTTCAAATTAGATACAGGTGATGTTGTTAGTCATTTCTACCGTATCATACTTCACTGAATCAGAGTGGCTATAGATTTCTGGCCCCGAGTCAACATGACACTGCACACGCTCTGCTGTCAGTACAGCCTCGCAGCAGTTATCATAGAATCATAGAATAACCACGTTGGAAGAGACCCACCAGATCATCGAGTCCAACCATTCCTATCAAACACTAAACCATGCCCCTCAGCACCTCGCCCACCTGTGCCTTAAACACCTCCAGGGAAGGTGACTCAACCCCCTCCCTGGGTAGCCGGTTCCAGTGCCCAATGACCCTTTCTGTGAAAAATTTTTTCCTAATGTCCAGCCTAAACCTCCCCTGGCAGAGCTTGAGGCCATTCCCTCTTGTCCTGTCCCCTGTCACTTGGGAGAAGAGGCCATCACCCTCCTCTCTACAACCTCCTTTCAGGTAGTTGTAGAGAGCAATGAGGTCTCCCCTCAGCCTCCTCTTCTCCAGGCTAAACACCCCCAGCTCTCTCAGCCGTTCCTCATAAGACCTGTTCTCCAGCCCCCTCACCAGCTTTGTTTATGAAGTGACTTGTCCACAGCCACTCTCAAAAATGCAGCCAGGAACAAAGCTAAAAATAATTTCACGGTGAAAAAAAATCTTATGACCAGTTCCCAGAATTTATTTCATGGAAAGACGTATGTTGGGAAGAAAGCAGGGGCAACTAGCATCAAAATATTTGTAGCTGCAATCCTACTTAGTATTAAGACACCCAGAAAGCTCCATCATTTCCATTTGCACATACACAGCAAAACGTGCACAAAAGAAACCACCTTGCCTTGCATTGTCTTCTCTGGATGTGACCCTAGGTTTTCATTTCTCCGTTTCGCCTATATCAACATTTAATATGAATTTTGTATTCTGCTCATGATAAATTTAATACACATGTATATTTCTTTGGGGAAAAAACCTGTTGTATAGTGTTGTGGCTGGAGCAACTCCCATGAGGGCAGGCTGAGCTGGGGTATTTCAGCCTGGAGAAGGCTCCAAGGAGACCTTAAGAGCAGCTTCCCCTACTGAAAGGGGACCCAGCAAAGCTGGAGAAGGGCTCTTGATCTGGGAGTGCAGGGATAGGAAGAGGGGGAGCGGTTTTAGGTTGAAAGAAAGGAGATTTAGATGAAATATTAGGAAGGAATGTTTTCCTGTGAGGGTGGGGAGGCCCGGGCGCAGGTTGCCCCATCCCTGGAGGTGTTGAAGGCCAGGCTGGATGGGGCTTGGAGCCCCTGATGCAGTGGGAGGTGTCCCTGCCCATGGCAGGGGGTGGGACGGGATTGGCTTTGGGGTCTCTTCCCACCCAGACCATTCTGTGATTCTATTTACACCCAGCTCGACCACCACCCAGTGCCCCTGCAGAGCCACGGCCGTTCCCCAGAGCCGAGCTCGAGATCGGCTTTGAAATGATATTTTCTAACCATCTTTTAAGACAAACAGGAGCCGCCGGGCCGAGCGCATCTCCCCGGGGAACGGGAGGGAGCGGGGAGCAGGGGCTGCACCCCGGGGGGACGGGGAAGGGCTCCCGGAGGGGCTGCAGCTCCCGGGGTGTGGGGGAACGGGAGGGAGCGGGGAGCAGGGGCTGCAGCCTCCGGGGAGGGACGGGGCTCCCGGAGGAGCTGCAGCCGCGGGGGGACGGGGAGAGGTTCCTTGGAGGGGAGCAGGGAGGACGCGGGGGGGTAGGGGGGTGGGAAGGGGGCTTGCCTCGGCAATGGGATCCGCAGCTGCAGAAACGAAAGCGAAAGCAGCAGCCGTGGGGCGGGGCTGGGGGAGCCAGGGCTCCTCCCGCAGGGTCTTCCCTGGGAGAGAAACATAGCATCGCGGGATGGTTCGGGTTGGAAGGGGCCTTAAATATCGTCCGGTTCGCCCTGACAGAGAATCACAGGATGGTTTGGGTTGGAAGGGACCTTAGGGATCATCTAGTCCCACCTCTTGCCGTGGGCAGGGACGCCTCCCACTAGACCAGGCTGCTCAACGCTGACAACTGAACTGCTGCACGAAGCACGCACAGGAGAGGGAAGGAAACCCGTTTTCCAGCCAGTTCTACTCCAAACTTGACAGCCTTCCCTGCAGGGAGCTGTGGGTACAATCCCAAAGAACC
Organism: Phaenicophaeus curvirostris; assembly: GCF_032191515.1. Classification (NCBI taxonomy): domain Eukaryota; kingdom Metazoa; phylum Chordata; class Aves; order Cuculiformes; family Cuculidae; genus Phaenicophaeus; species Phaenicophaeus curvirostris. The sequence continues at coordinate 7,809,800 of NC_091400.1, read as the reverse complement.
ACGTGGAGCTCACCAACAGCTTGACACATCTACCAGGAGGAGAGAAAGCAGCAGGTGGTTAAACACATCCTGTGGATTCGTAGAATCATAGAACGGTTTGGGTTGCAAGGGTCCTTAAAGATCACCCAGTTCCAAACCACTGCCATGGGCAGGGACACCTCCCACTGGATCAGGGGCTCCAAGCCCCATCCAACCTGGCCTTGGACACCTCCAGGGATGGGGCAGCCACCAGTGCTCTGGGCAACCTGTGCTAGTGCCTCGCCACTCTCATGGTGAATCACAACCTGATAGAGCAAAAAGCTCTGAACAGTCACTAGCGTCCCCGGCTTCCCTTGCAGTGACAGCTTCATAGATCATAGACTCGCTAGGTTGGAAAAGACCTTTGAGATCATCCAGTCCAATCATACCTGTCCGCCGCTAAATCATATCCCTAAGCATTTAATCTACCCATTTTTTGAACACCTTCAGGGATGGTGACCCAACCACCTCCCTGGGCAGCCTCTGCCAGTGCCGAAGAACCCTTTCATTGAAGAAATTTTTCCTAATGTCCAATCTGAACCTTTCCTGGTGCGACTCAAAGTCAGTCCCTCTAATCCTGTTGCCTTCATCACAGCAAAAAGCCAATCACCACTTTTAACCAGCTGTGCCCCATGACACCCCTGCAAAGTCTTACAAGTGTTATGAGGAACAGCTGAGAGAACTGAGGTTGTTTAGCCTGGAGAAAAGGAGGCTGAGGGAAGATCTTATCTTTATAGCAAGGATGATGTTAGTCTCTTCTCCTGCATGATAGGATGAGAGAGAATGGCCTCAAGTTGCATCAGGAGAGGTTAGAAAAAATATTTTCACCAAGAGGGTTCTCAGGCACTGTCAGAGGCTGCCCAGGGAGGTGGTGGAGTTTCCATCCCTGGAGATGTTTAAAAGATGGGTAGATGAGGTGCTCAGGAGTCTGGTTTAATAGTGGACAGGTATGGTTGGACTTGATGATCTCAAAGGTCTTTTCCAACCTAGCGATTCTGCTATTCTGTGAAAGACATGTGTTGAGTTTCATGATGACGTGAGATTGTCTGGATCTAAGGAAATTTTTTCCACCTTATATAAACTTCAGTGGCATTTCCTTACCTTCCTGATTATTCAGTGTGTTGCTTCTCTGCTAATTACAATATCCCTCTGAGTAGCCATTGCATCAGGCAGAGCAGTCTGGTACCCTGACTGAAGATTGGCACCATCTTGCTAATTACTCCAGGATGCAGGCTCCAATCCTGCAAAATCATACATCTACCCAGCAGTGCATGCTATTTAACTTTCATTACCTAAACAGATTTACATCAAGGCAATATTTTTCAGTGAAACTGCCTCATAATTGGCACAAAAGACAGGCCTGGTAACGAACAGCCTTTTGCTTCGTGACAGGTCACTGCTTCGATGTGATGGAGCAGCATCTGAATGGTGTGGCAGCTCTTGCATGCTGCTGCTGGGGCTGGTCTTTGCTTCGTGGGATTATGCCTGAAGCTCCTGGTTGGATATGTAGCCGAAGTTTTCTCCTGAATATCAAACTGACAGAATCCCATGGTTCCTCTCATGCCATCTGTTAGCTTCTTCTCTACAAGAAGGCGGCACCACTTCCAAATCCTTAATGGATCGTTATGGACAACAGAGACACTGGAAATGCTTAGATCGCATGGAGAAAAGGGAGACTGTGCCACCAACAATGCCTGGCAGCGGCACCTGAACTTCAGAACACACAAATGTGCTTTCCTGACGATGTGTGTGGGGCTTACCTAGGAAATCCTGAAGCTATTTGCCAGCTGTGACCTTCTATATCTTGATGAAAATGTTTATCCATTGCCATCTGGCTCTCACAGCTGAATTAGCAGACCCAGAAATGGCTTTTTTTCTAAAAATCATTGCATTGCTACGGAAAAAGCTAGTATTGTATCTGATAATGCTTGGCAATTTTCAAGAGTTTACTAACAGAATTGTGTGTGGGGAATTTCTGACTTAAACTGTTTATGAAACCCCTGTTTCTATTTTCTTTTCACGTTGATTGCTGGCATTCACAAAGAGAAAGGTTGATTCCTCAAGGGGGCTGCGATACCTTTCTTAACTATGTGTTAGATTAACCAATTTTAATGCAGTATAAAGTGCTAGATTTTTCGGAAATCCTTGCTTGTTTTTGGTAATGAGTAAGGGAGAAATTAAAAAGGTAGTAGAAGTAGAAGGAAGTATCTTGCTTCAGGGCATGGAGTGATTGCTGCCCGGGGAAGGGTCAGGAAGCAAAAAAAATTCTCATGTATAATTTTGCACAGCTGGTTGTGTGCATTACTGGGCAGGAGGAAAGCCAGCAAGGCAATACCTATAGCATCAGCGTTTGTTTTTGTATCCCTGGAGACTCGCTCTGCTCCCTAAGAACATTAACGATGAAGCCTTTGACTGGATATTTGCATTGTAGGAAATAGGTGTTTAACTACCACGTAAGCAGCTGCAGGATGACAATGGACTGTGCCTTTGGGAGATGGAGAGGTAGATAGCAGGTACAAACTAGAAGGCTTGAGGCAACTAAGTAGTACCTGTCTGGAATAATAACTGTGTGCTGTGTTCTGAACAACATCTGTGAAAACAAGGTTTTGCTGAGACCTGGGAGGCAGATTTGGGGATACTTTCAGGATGGAGGATTTTAGCAGCTTGCAAGTGTTCCCTCCTAAATGACAGCTGTTAGAATTTTATATATCTTGCAAGAAAAGGGTGGATGGTTTTGATATGCTGTGGGGGACGTAGTGTGATTTGGCCACCACAGCTTCGTGAAATTGGGTAGAATAATGCATCTCAGTGGACTTGGTGCATGTCTTTGGGTGCGATTTCTCTGTAATCAGGCAGGGGTGATCTGTTGCACATGCCATGTTTTATGAGTTTTAAACTTGGGTCACTTCTAGGTTATGATACAAGAGAATTGGGAATATTTGGACACTGGAGGTCTCATTGTATGCACATGGATTGTGCTGTGAATACTTTGCACACATTTCTTCAAGCTTTTAGCTTAAATTGTAATACATCCTCATCAGTTCTTTTTGTGCTCTGTAACAGTGATGCCTTCTTGGCCTATTGGCTCTTTTTTCCATTTCTCTCTATACTCCCTCTCTCGCTTTCTTTTGCGCCATTAGAAACATTTGCAAAATGTTCAAACTCTCAAGTTTTCCCGACACTGGCAACAAAGGGAAATTGCAAACACAAACTCTTTTAGTAAATAGTTGTCTGTCAGTTTCCAAAACAGGAGAAATGCAAAAAAGCTACTGTCCGAGTTTGGAAGGCAGTTCCTTAGAGGTTTTTCTTCAAGCCTTGGGAAATCCTGGTGTTGATAAATATTTTCCAGCTTTCTTTTGATGTTTTTACAAGTGGATTCGCTACTATGCTAGATTTGATTAACATGGAGAGGCTAAATGAGACAAAAGGCCCTGAACCCAGGTAACCAATTAACCACCTTCAGAGACAGTTAGGATGAGACTGGGCTAGTGGTTTTTCAAGCAGCTTTTAACAGTGGATAACACCTTCGTTTTCTGTGGTGAAACAGCACCTTTTTTTTTTTTTGCAGACAGCATGGAGACTGCGTTGCCATAATTCGTGGTGTTTGGCTTCCCACTATTCATGCGGCTGGAAGGGCACAGCTGCTATTCAGGAGTGACAGGGAAGGCGGCCCTGACTTGAATGTCTGTTAACTAATGCCTGCTTTTTAGATTCAGATTCAGGATGCAGACATGCTCCAAGTTTTCTATGCAGTTAATTCAATCAATTCAAGGAGGTTGGAGAGGTAACAATGTTTCTTCCTACTAATTTGCACTTTCAAGGTACCGTCTCCTTGTACTTTACCAGTAACTGCTGTACTTTTAAACCACATTGATTAAGGTTCTACTGTTAAGTAAAGCCTTTTAAGATTTCCATTGATATCAAAAAGCCTTTATGAGGCCTTACTAAAGGAGGAGAAAAAGCCACAATGAGCTTTTAACTGAAGAGAAAACGTCTTGCTAAGATTTGTCAAGATAACAAACTTGCACTGGTTTTGTGCTTTAATTCCTTGCATGATCAAAATGCTTTGCTCGCTTTGTAATGAGACAATAGCATGCTTGTTTTTTAATAAACTCTCATTTTTAATCCAGGGTGCTGAAGAACAGGCCATGCATCAGGACTGGTTCTGAGGTGCTTAGAAATGGGGAAATCTTCAATAGACTCCAGCAGAACTGGAGCACAATGGATGAGAGGGAAGTGGTGTGCCTGGGAAAGACAGTAGCTGTATAGGGCACTGTGGCTTATGGTGCTTCTCTTCTTGAACACGCTGTTAGCTTGGGAGAGGCAGGAGAGCTTGGAAAATGTGTTTACTGTCTTCCAGCCAAGCTGGTAATATGTGTCACTGTGAAAAGAAATAAACAGGTTTTGTATATCTTGAGATTAACTAAGTATTATCTCTGAAATAAAGGGCTTCCAGCTGTCTCACAGGGCTTTTGGAAGGAACATGTGGTCTTATTCTTCTGAAGGACCTCCAGCGTGCTGTCTGGGTGCACAGTGCATATTAACTATATACACTGATGCTCCAGGCTGGAGTCCTGTCCAGGTTGTTGGTGTTCACATGACTCCTGGAAGCATGATTTGTTCTGCAGTTGCCAAGTCTTTATGTTTTTGTGCAGTTCGGGGATGTTTTGCTTCCAGCACCTCTCAGAACTCATTTCAGGAGTGCCTTAAGCAACATGTTGTCTGTACTGAGATAGAAGCAGCTTGTGCATCTTTTTTCTTGCAAAAGTGTGAGACAAGACCTGTAGCATGGGTTCACACAGCATGAAGAAAATTAGGACTACTTAGGAAATACACAATATAGTGACGCTTGAAGTAGATGAACACAGAGAAGCAGCAGCTGATAGTGTGCCCAGTGTTAAATAAGGAGGGGACAGCCTGGCCACTGTGACCCCGATACAGGTCACTTGCATAAACAGAATGGCAATCTGGGATAAGACAGAAAGTTGTGTGAGAAGGGAACTGGAAGACTTCCAAGTTATTTTGGCTCACAGATATGAGCATGGTCAATATTATTGTGATGTAACTTGGTCAACATAAAATTGCTTGTGATCCCAAAAGGAATAATAGGGGATAACTCAGCAGTTATTTTGATACAAGAAGAAATGTTCTGTGAACATTTTTTAAAATGAAAATACGTCTGTTTATATACCGATATTAATTACTTACTTTGAAAGGCCTCAAGTGTTTTCAGGACTTTGTGCCATACTCATTGCTTCTCAGATTAGAGACTCTATTTTCAGCACACCAGTTGCTGACAGTAGGTTGTGCCAGTACATTGTCAGCATTCAGTAAAAGTAGCAACAATAAGTTAAGCAGAACTGTGTTATCTCCAAAGAGAGATGAATAGGAGGCTCTCTAAGCATACCCAGAAGGTTTAGATAGGAATGATTTTGACTGAATTGTTTGTAATTTACGTAAAAGGAAAGTGCTTAGTGATATCCCAGGACTGCTGCAGGCACGGGAAGTGGAGCAGATGCATGGATGACTAAGTAGACTTTTACTTGGGTTGAGGTAATTCCTAGCAGTGTCCCAGGATTATGAAGCCCTGCAGCTGGAGGTATTATGATTAGGTGAAATGTAGATCTCAAATCCTGACCATTTGTAGCCAGTAGAATTTAATAGCTTCTTTTGTTCAGAGCAGACTTCACAACCTTAATACTTGCTTGAATCCTAATTTCAGGCATAGTAATTCCTTATTGTTATTCAGCTAAGGAATTTTATGTTCTGACCTATACAGCCTACTCTTTGTGAACACTATTAAATAGGTGCTTTGTTCATTTTATTCAAAAGTAAATGGTTGCTTTCTAAAGTTTTTTCCTATAGGAGATAGATGCTTGGATTTGTACCCATCATGTTTAGAACTCTTTGCGGTAATGGGGTCTGTGTACATCCTCTTACACCTGCAGATGCAGTGATGAACTGATGAAAAAGAAAGACACGAGAAATGTGTGTGCTCTGCTCTGATGCTGTCAACATGAGAGGTGAAACTGAGCTGGCAACAAGGGAGAAAAAAACAATGGCTTTCCTGAGACAATGGCAATGTACCTCTTTTAGATCCAACAAAGGGCCAGGAAGCTCCAAACCTGTCTCTGGCCTGTGTCTCTGGTGGTACCTCCTTCTGATATAAGACTATTCCTAAACACAGAGTAGACCTCCATGAGGTCACTTGCTCTATATCGGGATGAAGAGAGACCATGATGAATTGCTGCTGCTGTATATACTTTTCTTTTCATCCTGGACTTACGACAACTGGCTTTACAGCAAAACTGAAATACTAGGTGATCAGACTCTAATGTTCACATGGAATGATTTGTTTCTGTGAGTTCATTCTTCTATTTAGAGAAAGATATTACTACCATCCCTCACGCACTGACACAGTTGCCAAAATAACCCCTCTTACTAACTGGCAGCTTTAAAAGCCAGCCTGCAGCTGACTTTGAAACAGAAGGTCAGCAAACGGAGCAGCAGACTTCAATTCAGAGCTTTAATGGGAGCCATTGACCACAGCAAAAGGCCTTGACTGGAGGGTCTAGAGTGTGCTTTGCACAGGCCAAAAAGTCACTTTCATATTCTTTGAACCTTTTGTATAAACCTATATATTTTTTCACTCTGTGGATTTCAAGATGAATGTGCAGCCGTGTGCTAGATGTGGCTATGGGGTTTACCCTGCTGAGAAGATTAACTGTATAGATCAGGTCAGTTCTCTTTCTTTATTATTTTGGACTGTAATAAATGTATAGATTGGCACTTTCAACACAGCGACGAGCTCTCTGTTCCAAAAATTTAGTATTCGTAACTGGGTTCAGAACTGAAATGATTTAACAATAGCCATATATTTGAAGATGAATTCTTCAAATTAATGAAATTAATGTTGAGGATCAATACTGATATTTAAAATTCAATGGAAAAATAATGAAATACAAATCATGTCTTTGTTTCTGTTTTGTGGTATTTCCAGACATGGCATAAAGCCTGTTTTCACTGTGAAGTATGCAAGATGATGTTAACAGTAAACAACTTTGTTAGCCATGAAAAGAAGCCTTACTGTCAAGCGTAAGTGGGTTTCCTTTTCTTTTTTTTCATAGTAAAGGTTTAAAATGCCAAGTCATTTCAGTGTAAGAAAAGATCACCGTTTACTCAGCCTTGTCCCGTGTGTGATGTGAAATTATGTATTGTGAGTGCTTTATTGCATCCCGTTGGATTTATGTGAATCAGAGATGGTGGGAAACTCTTATTACTGTATGTAAAGCTTCCTCATTTGTCCAGTATGTTAAAAGATAACAAATTAAGTTCCCTTTCAGTATTGGGGGAAAAAAATTTAACCCACTCATAAAATTCAGTGCTTTCCAAATCAGCAGTTAAGAGTTAACGAGGTTGAGCTAATCATCAGGAAAAAGCATAAAATGCAGATTTTGGAGTTGGTTTGTTCTAGGAAGTTTTTGTTTTATAATGATCAATTCCTGTCAAATTTGTCAGCAGAAAAAGGAGAGATGACAGTTGTTTTTTATTCTATTATTCTCTTTTGTTATTAGAAACGCAGCATTGATATGACGATCATTAAAATTAATTTTGCTCCAGGCACCTACTCCACACAATAAGAACTGGAATATAATCTGAGATCTGTGTGTGAGTCGGGGGAAGTTCTGTATAGAGGGGTGGAAGCTGGTATCGTGTGCTCAAAGAGAACCTTTCTGATGGGCTGCCTGGTACATTCCTAATATGCTTTTACACTTTCCCTTTTTAGGCATAATCCAAAAAACAATGCATTCACAAGCGTATTTGAGACACCGATAAATATAAACGCAAAAAAACTGTCAGAAGTGGTAAGTGAGGTAAGAAGCTTGAGGGCCAAATGTATTTAGCTTTGTTTTACATTTTGATGTCATGTTGGTATTATGTTTAGAAATGTAAATATGTATTCTTTACTTACCCTCCTGTGTTCTTTTAGAGCTGGAACAGCTCAGCCCGAGTTTGAATCATAGATTGTAAAATGCAGTCACTTGTGAGAAAGAAAAGTTAGATCTGAATTTGCTTCTATTTTCAGAAAGACATTGGACAGCAGTGTCTCTCTTGCCATAGCTGATAATCTGTAGGGAAGGATTGTTTGCATAAGACGCCCAGAGCTGTGTAAACTTAGTGACTAAATCGGGGGGGGGATACACAGCCACTGCAAACAAGAATGACCTATTTACTTTATGATCTCTTATGAAACTGATACCAAAGGGCACAAAACAAAAAAAAAAAAAACCCAACCTCTTTATTCATGGGATGTGGGCAAAAAAATCTTATAAATTTTTTGTCAAATATTTCTGGCAAACGTGAGAAAGCACGAAGTTCAGGGAGCTTTGCATGGTTTGACAATGTGTTGCTGAAGCGTTCAGCATGGAACAGCCTCTCGTGTCCCATCACTATCAATCCCTGAAACAGGCTGCTGTGCCCCGGCAAACCTCTAGGGGTGCTCAAAGTCTTCTTTCTTTTTAAATACCATTCTTCTCTGTCTTGCATTGTTTTCCTCCAGATACATTTGTTTCAAACTTGCATATCTAATTACACGAAATAAGAAGCGCAAAATCAGCCAGTAATTGATAACTATCTCACTTGTATGTGTAATACTGTTTTCTTGAATGTCATGTCTTTGTTACTCTAAAACAGTACTTCTCTTTGCGTGACTATATTTAGTAAGCTAACCAATGTCTTTCAATGTGATTAGCCACCATTAAAATAAAAGAAGTTGCATTTCTTAGATTATAGTGTACTATGTTCATTCTCATGTTCTGTATTCGCTGTACAAAGTTAATGTACATTTAATAGCCTTATCAGACAATGTATCTTTCCTTTATCATTCTTGTACCCTGTTCTTATGCATCAGGTTTTGCAATATCATAGGCAGTAACTGTTTCAGCAGTGACTATCACACTTACTTTAAACTGTGTGTGACAGATCAGCTCAGGAATGAGTTTGGGGTTACTGCAGGTTCTATTTCTGGTTTTAGGCAGTGACATGAGACTCTGATACTTCCAGTGCATGTGAATATATAAGCCAGACAAATTATAGCTCAAAGATCACTTTCCCTTGTTTTTACACCTAAAGCACCTTCTGTCCTTTTCAATCACATAATGACGTTCTGCACCAGAGAGAAAATTGTTGGGGGTTGTAGCAAAGCTGATTCTGCAGTACTTACAGAAAGGGAGTACTTCTGGGGAAATTGTGAGTGCAGAAAAACTTTTTCATTGGTAAATGCATAGAATAATGCTAACTTGAGAAAAGGTTTCAGTTGGTAATGAAGTTTGTTGGGGTTTTTTAAGGTAAGTTTATTTCTAATGAAAAACATGTAACATGTTTCTTCAATCCTAACATAATGTTGTCACATAAGTCTCATGCGGACACCAACTCAAATACAGAGATAAAAATTCAGCTTCCTCCCTCTACACAGAATTTCTGTGTGAGCGGACAAATAATTCATCTCTCTGTACCTCTATAATTAATTTATAAAATAGGAATAATGGTACACACTGGGCCATTTTTCTGCCAGTTTGGATTTTGTACTCTTCAAAACAGGAACTGTTATTTTTAGCATCTGTAGAGTGAGTTGTACAGCATAGCTGTGATTTCAGTTGTGTTTCTGTGTACTGTCATGATGTAAGTAACAGTAGGAAAATGATGACCCAGGACTAAATATAGTAGTCATTTACATTTACACTGTCTCGATACTTCATGGTCACTGAGTAGGGAGATAGGGGAGTGAAATATTACTCACCAGGTAATAGCTCTTTCATCTAATGCTGCATTGCTATGCTCTGTTTAAAAATCCTTATAGATTAATTCCCCAAAAAGTATTGTCTAAAGACCAAATTATTCTTTTGCAACTTCATGCCAGATTTGTGGTATAATGTGCTTCTCCTTTTACATCTCCAATAACAGCAAAAAATCTTAGAATCTTGGTGTGGATTAGAGTAGATTTTTGACCTTAGTGCTAAACCAAGTTATCTCTTCCATAGCAACTCATTTTCTAATAATGTATGGCATGGAAGAAGTACTTATGTAGTCTTTGCATGGCATAGAACTACAGGCTCTGTGGTGTTTTTGTAGATAGCAAGTTGTAAATGGTGTTGGTCTAAAAAGGGAGAAGAAGGAAAAGATGGAGAGGTTTGCAGACTCTGAGGAAGTGGTTGGTATTTTCTTGTGGGCTGTAGAGATTTGGTGGATCAGTTGTGATTGTCTTAGTCCCTTTGTTTCTGCATTCTTATCATATATAAATGTGTCTTCAGGGTGAAATTATTGGCACTCAAAACTAGGCTGGTCTATAGCAACTGGAGGTCTAAGACAGACACACGAGTAAACATTATGATTAGAGTAAATCATCTTAGTTTAAGTTCTGTTGATGCTGCCACCCAGAGAATTAGATCTGTGCAGTCACATTGTTGCTCTTGTGTTGGTATTGATGATTTTACAGCAAGGCAGATGAAGGAACTGACATAGCTGAAAGCTAACACAGCAAAAGCCTACATACTAATTCTCTGATCTTATTTGCCTCACGGCCACCTATCTGATGGAGTGACTGACAAGAAGAAGGGTCACCAAGTAGGGCCCGAGGTGTTTTTGGAAGTAGGTTTCCTTTAGGCTAGTTTAAGGTGGAGCCAAAACTAGCAGGCACTGAAGTGGACTTGACAGGGTATGAATTGCATTGTTTTTATTGTTTTGTCTTTCATTCACCTTTTGTTGCTGCAGTTCGTGCAGACTCCATATCACTGTGGACTAAGAAACTGTTCACCTCGTTTGTGTCCATTCTTGTTTTTCTCCTAAGAGGGGTGTGTGTTAATCTGTACTAACAAACCACTCATCCCAAGACTTTTTTTTTTTTTTTTTCAGGTAAAATATCGAGAAGGGAGTGAACAATTCAGATCAGTCTTTCAATGGGATGTAAGGTCCAGAGAAATTGAAGCTGCCCATAAAGCTCAACAACTGGCCACCCAGGTAAGAAATATCCTTCGAGTCTCCAAGCCACTAGCCTGCGGGAGACAAATTACTGGCCTTGGCAGTCCTGATTGTTAGGGTTTTGCTCACAGCGTTTCAGTGCTAAAAAAAGCCATTGCTTCTCATTTGACTAAATTTTTCAAGGTAGCATAGCTCAATTATAGCTTAGGTTGCAACAACCAGGAGATGGGGAAGGAAGAGTGTATCTATACAGTTAGCTGTTTGAACTGCTTCGTGTACAAATATACGCAATGCGTCTTCTTTCTTGACTGGCACTGAAGCTTCAGAACAAGTGGTCTGATTCCCAGGGGAAGTTATTTGTGTCTCAATCCAGGATCCTAGATCCTGACATCTTGATGTCAGTCCTTGTTATACAGGCTCTGCCCTGGCATTCTGAAGGTCAGGGAGTTCAGGGCTTGTGCTGTACCTCTGTAGATTCCACTTAACTGCATTGTGTGTGTTTTGTCAGATCATCTGGGTTTTTTGTATTAAAACAAAGGTGAAGATTGGTAGGTCTTTAATTTTTGTTTTGTAGAATGCGTATTATGCTGCCTACGAGGAGGGAAAATCATGGTACTCAGGAACAATCCCGGATCCTGAGATGGTCAGGATAACACAGGCAGAGAAAACTCTGAATGATGTAAGTGGGCTGATGTTTGGAATAGCTTTATTTTCATGGGCTATCATATTCTGGAGACTTGCTAGTGCATCAAAGCCAACCTTTGGTAAGGTGTTACTAAAAGCGAGATTGACATGTTTATTTCTGTCAATAACAATATTTAACTATATAGGTGGTTAAAGTCACATAACAATGCTATTGGCCATCCTGGAAATCATACTTTTATGTATTTATGTAATTGAGAAGCACTTTGATTACTGACCAATGATGTCTGTGGTGACCTTGGTTATATCCTGATCTAGCAGGTGTTACTGCTTCCCTCAGCAGAGCAGAATTAATGATGGAAAACATGTCTTAATGTCTTATTTCCCATAAAGTAGACCTTTAATTGACTGTATTTTCATGACTGATGAAAATCGCTTCTGAATTATGACTGTTTGTGTTCATACAATGGGTTAGTGACTCAGTCAACGTATCCAATTAACAGTGGATAATTGATACGAATGGGAAATGTTTTCTCCTGTGTGTAGGAAACATTTCTATCTAACTTATAGGTTTATTTACTTCTAAATAAAGTGATTTGTGCCTTTTGGAAGCAGGCATTAAAAGAGGAATTACATGAAACTACAGTGAGTTCTCCTGAAGCAACAATATAAATATGTTCATTTTCTAGTTTCAATATACAGAAGAATATGAGCCACGGAGAGGCAAAGGCAGCTTTCCTGCTATGATCACTCCAGGTTATCAGGTTGCTAAGAGAGCCACTCAACTAAGCAGTAATGTAAGTATTTTTTTTTTTTTAATTGTATGCTAGACTTCTGAATTTTGAGAATTCTGGGTTTAGGCCATTTAGATTAGGCAGCAGGTTCTATGATGATTATTTGTTGTACTGCTAATTCTACAGAGTGAGAAAACTTTAACATGATGTAGGGAACAGGGTTAATAAACTACTTAGCTTGGGAAGACAATCACATAGGACAAGTGACAGTATAGATATTTACTGAGAGATACAGCAACTTTAGCTGTATTTTATTGTAGCTTGAAAAAGATTGTGAATCACTCCAAGCTGTTTATTTAATGAATTACTTTTATTTTTACTTTATGACTTTATTTGTCATTATTCACATCTGACATTTTTCACTTTCTTTATTATTGAAAGTTAAATACCTGTATTATTTATTTAATTAATATACAAACTACTTTAACTATATGCACAGAAAATAGTTTGTTCATAAAAATAACAATTCATCTGAAAAAGATCAAGTAAAAATGATTCCTGTAGAAGTGAGTTTAAAGTATTGCATTGTTTTCTGCAAACCTTGTCTCCGTTGTCATTGCAGTATGGTCTTAGTATTTTGGGCCATTAATGACTACTCTCAGAATATTTTAATCAAATGTGGGGCCCAAAAATCTAGTATCATTTGAAAATTTGATTATCTGGGAACGTTTCTGTCTGCTTCTGACTTACACTTGAAGGAAACTGGGCCTTAAACATACTGATAGCTTGACTGTACAGTGGGGAGTGTCATGACTGCTCTTGATCATTTTCTCTTGAAGCCTTCTGGTAGAAAATGAATATTTGTTACCTTGTAATGTGCTTTTTGTAATATGTCTTTCATATGTCTTCTTCTTCAGGTAGAGTATAAGCGAGGACATGAAGAAAGAGTTTCAAAGTTCACCTCTGTTGTAGACACTCCAGATATACTTCATGCAAAGGCTGGAGGACAGCTTTCAAGTGATGTAAGTGAAATAACGTAGGTTGCCCTGCTTTTGAGTTCACAAGTGGATTTTAGGACATTTGTAAATCACTTAAAAATGTGAACATAAAGAAAAGTTAAAAATTAATATTTAAAAGGGAGACTTTTGAAATGTATATTACCTTAAAATATTCCTGACAGATTTTACCATTAAATATTTAATTCTTCCAGATATAAAGACTATATTCAGTTCTAGGCCATTTTATGGATTAGTTGGTGTCAGAACTGAAGGAAGGGAACCCGTCTGTTCTACTTCCAGCAGGCGGGTGCCATGCAAGGCAAAGAACTAAACTGCCCAAGTCCAATATAAATAGAGCAGGCATCTTGTAGGGAACTTTAATATTTTCTTTAAACAGCTGTGATCCATCCTGTACCCTGAACAAGACACAAAGGTCCTACATTAGATAACTGATCATATAGTTAAAGATTACATTGTAAAGATTCTGATTTCATGGTTCATCTTCCTTTTGGCAGTGATGGCCATCAAATGCCTGACTTGCAGCTTTTAAGTTGATTATGTGTGTAATCAAGGTACATTTGATCTAATTGGTCACAAACTGTCCTGGATTTTTTCAGCTGAAATACACAGAAGATTTTGAAGAACGAAAAGGAAAAGGCAGCTTTCCTGCTATGATCACTCCAGCTTATCAAATAGCCAAGAGGGCCAATGAATTAGCCAGTGATGTAAGTGTCCAAAACAAAGTCTTTTTTGGGGAAGAAAAGAATACATTCTCAGGCAAATTTTGGATTAACATGTTTGCCAGCAGAAATTCTGTGAGCATTGACCTGAAGCACAGCTCTAATTTACACAGCCACAATATTTGTGGGTGACCTTACACCAGGGGAGGGCTGCATTTGCAGAGCTCTGCTTTGCCACGACTTTCCACGCTCCTAGTGGATCCTTACAGCTCATTCTACTATTCCTTCTTTTGCACTGTTGTGGAATGAGGCTTTTAAGAATGTAGCTTCTTGAATATCAATTATATACAAAAGTGCATACACAATTACAAGCATACATTTGACATAGATATAAATTGATAAAATATATCTTTTTATTCCACTAATTTTATCCTCCTTAATGTTGTGTTTTGTTTTTTTCTAAACTCCTCAGTGTACTGATCTTTATTGGCTTTATTTTCCTTTCCTAAACATAACAAAACCACAACACTCCTGTATTCTTTAAAAAGCATTGTAACAGGACATCAGTGTTGCTTCAAAATGTACAGTTAATTCTATTTTGTCATTGGAGACTGAAGGGGAACCTCTTTTTGTTGGAGAAGATAACAGATTGTGCTAACTCAATAGAAGTGAATTTAAAACATTATTGAGTCATTGAGGAAAAGAAGAAGACATCTATAATTTTGAAGGCAAACACAACTGACTAAAACATTTAAATATTTTTCCTTGCCTTTGATCTGTGGAAAACGCTTCTTTTATGTCAGCAAACACACATTGTGATTAAAGGGCAGCATCAGGTTATAAGCATCATTTTGACTTCAGGAAAGGTAGTGCAAAACTTGGTCTAAACTTGAAGGCTGATTGCCTAAAACTTTCTTGACCACTGGGGACATCAGCATTGTTCAGAAACGATTCCATTTATTAATAGCATTCAGATGACCCTGTGGTAAGAAAAAGTGCTCAGTGGTAACCATGAATTTACATTACAATCAGTTCTATTGTTTGAACCTGCTGGAGCATCAGGGATTAGCCACTGACAAGCACGAGGTACTGAACACACTGAACTAATGGTCTCGGTTGAAATGGCAAGTCTTGTGTTCTTAGTGCATTATTAAAATTACACCACTACTTTTGTTTTATATTTTCAAGTGGCATATTTGACTTCTGTGGATTGGTAGCAATGGGAATTTTGACAATCATTTATTGTCAACATGTGCATGTCGTTGATGATTATTTATTATGCAGCATCTGTATACCAGACTAAATTCATCTGGATGATTCTTTTCCTTTTCTTTTTTTTCCCATTAGGTGAAGTATCATCAAAGATATGAAAAAGAGATCAAGGGAAAAGTCAGCCATACAGCTGGAACAGATGTTACTTTTGCAAGAGAAAATGTAGATCAATACGGCCAGGTATGCAACATCTGAGAGATACCCCTGCTGATGTTGATCAAGACTTTAGAAAGACTCAAGCTGGTTGATCAAGACTTTAGAAACTGCCGTGAGACCTATTTTCACTTTGCTTTCCTGTATGAGAAAGCAAGGTCTCAAAGGAAAAGATGGCATGCAACAGCACCATGCTCTGAATGCGTAATATATTTGGCATTGGTACTTACAAGATGAGACTATCAGGTGCATATACTGTCACTGCATGATCCTTATGGTAGGGTTGTTTCAAAAGGTAAGCCTTACCTTGGCAAATTTTATCTCTGTATGTGTCTGCACTATGTATTTCTATTGTAGTGGTATTAGGTATCACACTGGAATATATTTACACAGGGAAACTTTCCCATTCCATGAGAAAGAAAATGTAAATTCAAGTAAGAGAAAAAGTGAAAGGGCTGCGAAATCATAGAAAGGTAGTAGTTAAGCGTCTTTTCCTTGCCAGTATTTTTAGAAATCTTAGAAACTTTGCAGCTCTGAATATGTGCAAATGGCACTGAAGATCATACATGATCACTTAGATTTCAGCTCTTCTACAGAATTGATATTGTAAGCTTGACAAGTTGTAGTTCTGCTTCTGTGGAACCAAATAGGCTTTAGTTCTGTTTTGGTTTATGGCATTTGTTTGGCTTTTATTTCGTTTTCAAGGGAATGCAGTTATTGTTGTGTCCCAAATGCATCTAAAGTTCTATTCCAATTAAGTTAGGAAAATAGCAGAGCTAAATAGAAATAAATACAGCTAAAGGGAATTTGAAAGATATTGAATAGTATTTTTGGATACACGAAAATGCATGGTTAGTCTTAGGTTTTTTATCCTAGCTCCTCCTGAGACCCATAAACTTTTGAGAAGTGAAGGAACAGTGAATATACTGTTCTAAGACATTTGGGGAGTTTTACGTCTCTTCACTTCTTATGTTCAAATTTACATCTTGTAATGTATGGAAAGCAAACTATCCTTGAAGAATATGAGTTTAGAATATGTAGCATTGAACTGTTCATTTGGTTTCTGCCTTTTGAACTGTTACAAGTTTTAGTAAGAGTAAACAAGTAAAACTGATTTGAAAGAGCACTAATCGCATTCTCAAGCGTTGGAATATTGCTGTCTTTAGAATTAATATTTTTTCTTTGAAAATGTCTTTGAACCTTCAGTCACTGACTTCAAATTTATTTTGAGTTTTAATCTTCATAGATTGGATTCTGATATTTTTATTCAAATAAAACAGAGCCACTGAAATTAATGGAACTTTCTGAGGGAAGCATGACTTTACATGGGTAAATGGATTAGATTTCTAACTGTTGAGATCATGAGAGCACATAACCCGTATATATGTCCCATAAGACAATTTAAGGAATCTAACTCTAAAATTCTTTTTTCGATCATGTTTAAAAAGCTCAGAAGTGACTAAAATTAATTATCTGGAACTTTGAAAATACTTTTTGTAGTGTTAGCAATATTAGAAATGACATAAAAATGTATTTGAGAAAGTTGAAAATGGCAAGTTAGTCTGAAGAATTCAGACTCATGAATGCCATTTTAAAAAACTAACTAAGCTAATTAGTCAAGGATAATTTTTATTTTCTGTGCCTGTTTATCAACTGATTTAGATACAGTAAGTATAATTACATTATGGTGTTCAAGAACTTATGATATGACCTATCTTATCCTGTGACATTGAATAAAATGACCTGCAATGGATTGTTTTGCATTACGAAGTCACAAGATACCCTAAATATTTGTAGTCCTTTCTATCTGTACTCTCCATGACATTCTTGACAGGCCACACGTTGTTTTTTTTGCTTAAACTGGCTTTTTACTAGAAAGGATTTACAAAATATTACAGAAAAAACACATTATGCTGTATCTTACTTGTTTGTATACTTGTAATATTGTCCCCATCTCTTGACATAAAAGCTTTGGGATGATCATTGAGTATCAACTTTAAAAAACCCTCCAATATTTTGCTATTAAGTTATCAGAACATTTACACACAAACTTATCTGTAAATAGATTTAAAAGTATTAATTCCACAACAACTACAGTTTTTTTTTTAAAAATCAAGCAAATGGAATTTTGTGATTTTGTTCCTTAAGAAGTTTACCACCTTAATATCTAGATATTTCAGCTTCATTAATGAATGCATTTTCAATATATATCATGGTACTAGAGAAATATCTTTTTTGGTCAGTTATGATGTGAGAAATGGTTGTGGAGAGATCAAGAGACTTCTGGCAGGTCACAGAGGATGGATGATTCTATGCTAAACTTGGAAAGTTTAAGAAAATTTCCTCGTTGCCCACACTATTTAATATTTTTATTTATTGACAGAGAGAGGCTAGCATGTATCCTTTCTGTAAGAGCTGAGGTGATATTAGTAGGATGTATATTGTATACTTGAATGCTATCTTGACTGCAGCTAATTGCTACCTGTATTTCGCTTGCAATGCAACTCAAGTAATTTTACATGCACAGTTAATTTAATGGGTGATTTTATTCTGCCAGTTGGCCATTTTGTTCTCTTCTTCATTTTCAAAAAAAATGAAGCTATGAATTTTCCTACTACCATGGACTGTAGGTCTTTGTGAAATTACCCATAGCCTGACCTACTTATGTATGAGTAAACACTCTGAATTTTCTTTAGGATTATATGGATGAGTATGAAGAACGCAGAGGGAAAGGAAGCTTTCCTGCTATGATCACTCCAGCTTATCAAAATGCCAAGAAAGCAAATGAATTGGCAAGTGATGTAAGTATGGAACCTGAATCAATACAATTCATAAACAATTAAAACCAGCAGTTTGTCAGAGCAATGCCTAGGAGGAGAATGCTAAAATTGCACTTGAGAAGTAAACAACAATGACATTTCGCTGCATTGCTGGGAACTGGATGGCTTAGGGGATTAATAATATCCATTAATAGATGGGGACAGAGCTCCGACTTGCATGAGGGAGAAGATGGATGTAGCAGCTAATGGGAATCCCTACTGTTAGGTTAACCCTCCTGGCAAATCTGCACCTGTATTATTAATGAAACCTTCAACTGCCTTAATCATCCAGTGGACTACTGTGGTATTCCCAGTAGTGAATAAATGGAGGATGAATGAGCTGAACTGGTTTTGATATTTTGATGTATCATGCCTCTAGCACAAAGCAAGTCATATGGAGAAAAAGAAACCATAGAGTTACAACGCTATCACTTCACAGGACTGAGCTTATTCCTAGGCTGGGGATTTTTAGTTTTGCCTAGCAAGCTAAAGAATTGGCAAAAAAGGTGGCGATGTGCGATTCTTGCATGTAGCCCATTTATTAAAAAGCTTCAGACCTTTTTGAGGGGACTGTTTCTAGTAATAACAAAAAGTGGGTCAGTCTGTAGGTCCCTACACGGTGGCTGCCATGAAGGGTTCCTGTGACTGACAGCCTTTGTATTGTGAACACCTCTCCCCTATGGGGCTCTCTGAGCTGATAGACTCAGTCTGTTTTCTGGGGAGCTACGAGATGCTTGAGTCTTTCAGCTTGTACTAGCCTGGACTAGACACTAAACTAGAGTGAAAGAATCAGTCACATTCTGTTACTAGTGCTTATGACAATCTAAAAAACCTGAAACCTTCTTTGACCAGTCCCTATTTTGATGACAAACTCAGTTGATGACAAACTTCAATCTCCTGTTTCAAACATGAAATATTTAAATGGATTGCAGTTTTGTATGTTTTCAGAATGCTAACGGTCAGTAGTTTTCTTATTAATTTGTAATACCTGGAGTGAGGAGGAGGATTGGCTCATGGCAGTAACATTTCCACACTAGAGTACTTATCAAGCTGCTTTGTAGCTTTAAAGCCTGAGAAACTGTGTACAGACTTGGAAAACAAAAAACCCAAACGCTTTGCACTTCAGCACATTTAAGATAATTTATTTTGTTCATTGTGAATCTGATTTTTGAAGCAGTAGCATAAGATGAAGAACTTAAGCATGTTCTTGTATGCAAGAAATAAATTCGCAAAAGGGCTTTTGCTGGACAAAGTTTGGCAAAAGGTCAATATAAGCATTGTCTCTCATCACCTATCCAAGCCCAATTTCAGTCAATAACCTGATGTATAAATTAAATTAGCATGTCTCTTATTTCAGTCTTGATTTGGTAGAGAACATTTAAAACATTATAAGTGCAAAAAGACAGCTTTTTTAAAAAAAGTCTTGTTTCTACAAAAGGAAGTTCACAGAACACTTGAGGATTGTCTGTGAATTCTCTGACTAGAAATCTAGAATTAAAGTACTAAGAATTAATTTCAGTAATAGAAGACCACAGAATAAAGAACACACGAGCTCCAACCAGCCACTAGTCAAGAATCTGCTAATTATCTGTCCAAGCTATGAACAACAACCAATGCTGTTCAAACTATTTTAAAAAATGGATTTAAAAAAAGGTTGTCTAGTGAAGTGGCTTGACAGGGATTATTAGGGCTGTAATTTTATGTGCGGTTTATTTCAGGAAGTAACAATGTGCAGTGTTTCAACTTAGCAAGTTCTGTTTGCTTATAAAAGCAAGAATAGAAAAAATCTTACCCAACTCATGAAGCCAGTTTAAATAGCAATGGGGAAAACATAGACATCTATTTTATAATTTTACCTACTTCTTTTCAGATAAAGTACAAGAAAGATCTTACCAAGATGAAAGGTGCAGCTCACTTTCACTCCCTAACGGCTGAAGACAACTTAGTCCTTAAACAAGCCCAAAGTGTTAACAAGCTTGTCAGTGAGGTAAGGGCATGAATCGATCTGTTTGAGAGCAGCTCATACAGCTCATAAAAACATTTGTGTCTGATGGGTAAATCAAATACAAAAATGTAAAGTAATAAAATAAAATACAAATGTAAAAAGCTGTTATTCTTATTGCCTCACATGTAAAAAAAATTATCTGTGTGTATCACAGTAACTGGAGAGAAGGGTGCAAGATCTTTAGGTGTTGCTATCTGGCACTTCAATGATCTGTATGAAAGTATAGGAAAATAGCCCCAAAAGATTAATTCTAATTCTGGCCACATGAATAATAGAAATCTAACCCCTCAAATCATGCTCTTAATGTGCTATGAAGTTATAATCATAAATGCTTTAGGATTACTTGGGTGTGTACCTTAGAAAGAGAATTTAAAAATAACACAAAGTCAAAATTTGTATCCTTCTGTTTATGTAGGTTTGCTTCTTCCATCATGTGAAAGATTGAGTTACTGATAATGCATTCTTCTGCGTGACAAGGGAAGATTGCTAGGGAATTCTCAGTAGATTCTGAATTATTAATTTATTTATAGTGTCATATCAGCCATAAAAATATTAATAAATGTGAGTTTCTAGAGCTTCCCCGTGGCAGTTTAAAAACTTATACTCTTGAGATGTCAAAGTATGAAACCTTCAATAATGAGAAAACCCTGGAAGTAGGACTGGAAGAGGCCTCCTGGGCCAATGATTCATGCCTCTTGCTGTTCCGGCACAGTATCATATAATCCTCTTCTTCTAATTTCCAGCCTACATTTATTCATGTCCACTTTATTACTGTTGTGCTTTGTGCCAACATTGTCCTTTATTTTAAAAAGTTCTTCTCCCTGCATGATTGCCTTTCTGACATATTTACAAATGGATGTAATGTTCTTCTCTCTCTGCCTTTGTTTTCCTAGACTAAGCAAGCCAAATTCTTCTTGTCTTTCATAGTCTTTCACTACAGCTGATGCAGGCTGAGTGCGTGTTCCTTAAACAGGAATGACTGTAAGAGTACATAAGTTCTTGATGAAGTCTTGCCAGAACCTGGTACATATGATGGACACTTCCTAGTGTCAGCTCAAACATCTCCTCCTGCTCCTGCCTTGGGCTGTATTTGCTCTTTTTTGATGGCTGTGTTACTTTGGCATCTCACCATCTTTCTATAGTCAGCTTACATATGAACAGTTTTCTCTTTTTTAGCCTTTCCAGGTGACGAGCTCTAGTTAAATCTTTTGTGACTGCTCCCTACTTATGTTGACCTTTACGTTTCTGAATTTAGTTCCATTTTCATTACCTTTTTAATATTTCCCCCAACATTCCTACTTCAGAACAAAGGTACTTAATGAAAATATTAAATGAGTTCTGTATTCAAACTTTGAAGAATTCTACTGGTAAACTTCCCTCTGTTTAATCCTTCCTGGTGAAAAACACACATTGCTTTTTCTGCTTTCATTTCCTCCACACTCATCTTAAAATTCCTTTGTAGATCTTTGCTTTCGTTAATAATTTTCTTCATGGCACTGTCTCATGCACTTTGTTGAGGTCTGGGTGGATGAAACTGAATGCTTGTCTTTTGCCTATAAAATGAGAACTGAGTATATGAAAATCATCTTGGTATTAATTTTCATTATATGCCATCTGATGAAAGCCATATTTCAAAATCGCTGAACAGGGGGTCTGGCTAATAAAAAGCATGCAGAGGAACTTGACAGAGCAATTTAAGGTTTTATCATATCTTTCCATTGTGCATTTTTGTCACTCAGGTGGCGTATAAGAAGGATCTTGGAAACAACAGTGGCTGCAGCATGAACTACTGTGACACTCCTCAATTCAAGAATGTGAGCAAGATCTCAAAATTCACCAGTGATGTAAGTTTTTGCTGTGCGAAGCCTGCTTAACTTGGTAGCTGCTAGAACTGCAAGGCATCTGCATGTGTATTTTAGATAAGTGTGCACTGGGAATTTGATTAGAACTGATTTTAACTCACATCTGTACAGCACCTATTCTATTCTGTCCTGAAGGATAACTGGGGCTCATTTTACACAGGATTATGAGAAGAACTGTTATGATCTATGGAAGAAAGGTTACTTAATATTGCTAATCTAGACACATAACTGTCAGTTGTTACTGTTATGTCATAATTATTACTTCTTTCATTGTCTATGGCCATATTCTAATGAGAACGGTAGACAGAAGATACTTTGCGAGAGTTTACGTAAGAGAGAAACACATTTACTGTGTGAAAGTAATCAATAGTAATAGTTATACTGCTTGTATCTTATGATACTGAAGTATAATTTTGCTTTATACTGTTTCCTACCATCCTGTGAAATCCAAGAGGAGTAAAACTTTTGCCATACAGATTAAATGATGGAGTTGTCAAATTCCCTACTCTGTGCTGCGTGAAAGCTGCACCAAAACAGTCCAATTTTTGTAGATACTTATCTGTTCACTTGTTAATGTACAAATAATGATTCCCTGCGACTTTGTTCTAATATTTATTTGTGACAAAATAATATGCAGCAATAGAATGCAGAGGTACCTCCTTTATGTGGCATCCAGATGACATGAAGCATATGTAAATGACATCTTTTAAAATAGCAGACTCTCAGAGGGTTTTAGTTTTTATTTTTTTTAAGTCCCAATACTGTGGATTCATGGGTTTCTGTAGTGGTGTAACACTAGTAGACCACAGCTGAAATAATTAGTCTCTGCTGTAACATATGCAAACTCAGAGAAAAATAAAATATATTTTCTCAGGGTATTTTTACTTTGTTTCTTTTTGTACAGCTTAAATACAAAGAAACCTATGAGAACCAGATGAAAGGTCATTATGTAGGTATCGGCATGGACAAGCGAATGCTACATGCCATGAAAGTTGGCAGCTTGGCAAGCAATGTAAGTTTTTTCTAATCACATTCATATGGTTGTTCTTCCTTGTCTTCAAATTTTTCCAGAATTAAATTGATAGAAAACTTTAGATCATATTGTACTGGGGATCTGAAGGCTGGGTATGTTGAGAAGAGGGGAAATTCTGGAAACCCTTTTGTAGTGATTTATAGCTCACTGCGTGGAAGAAGTTAAAATAAGCAAGTTCAGTGATCTGACAACATACTGAGCTCCTTCAGTTTTCTTTGACATCAGTAGGATGCTGAAGGTTGCTTGCCACCACCCCTGGGGTCAGACCTCTGCTGAAAAAACAGTCTTTAATGAAGATTTCTGGATTCCAATTTAATTTACTGGGTTAGTCAAGAAGCTATTTTGTTACATACCACTCCTTCAAGTGCATTATTTACAAACCTGTAAGAAGCTTGAGAACTAAGAAGAAAGATAAAAGAAATGTGTCGTAGGTGAAAGTTAAGTTAATGCTCCCACTGTTGGCATTGGATTAATTGAGGAGCTGAGAAAGAATCAATTAGTGGCTAAACTATGCAAATAATTTCATTTTCTCTGTCACTCATGACATTGAACTTACTTTGTTTCCTGCATTTAATATTAATATTATTGTTTCTCCTTTCCTCTTGACTGATAATTATTCAAACAAATGACAGCTTAAGAAAAAAGAATGATTTATTTTTTTTGTTCTCCCTGTGTTTCAGATAGCCTATAAATCTGATTACAAACATGACGGTGTTGACTACAATTACCCAGCTACTCTCACTCCTTCATACCAGACAACAAGGAAGTTGGTCCCTTTGAAAGATGTAAATTATTTTATGTTTGGATTTTTTTTCTTTGACTTGCATGGCTCATCATCTCTCTGTAGGAAAGATTGTGATAGATTGCATCTGTCAAATGATGATTTAATCGTGGGAGCAAACAGCTAGTGATAACAGAGTTAAAGCAAAAAAATGCAGGGAGTCAAGAGGGCTCAGAGGAATAGATAATGCTGCCACCTCCTGTCGTTGGCTTCAGTTCAGCACAAATTGCACAGTCAGGTAAAATGAGTGAGTTCTGCCCTATCCCTGCTCTGTGTTGCGTAACATCTCACCATCCTGGGCAGCTTCAACAGCAGCACCAAGCACTGAAAGGACAGGGAGGCATAAATAGGGTTCTCATCCTTTGTAAATTCCATGAAGACAGGTTTTCACCTTTAAAGGAGAGCCAACTGATCACAAATTTACTTATGGTTGTGGTGCATGTGAGAGAGGTGCCCTCTGTGCTTGTGTTTGAGTTGCTGATGGAAAAATCTGAAGAAGTTTGTGTGCTGCTGTGGTTACATGTGCTATAAACAGAGGATGTCAGACTGTAATGGATACCATACTTCACCTCTCACAGGCGTTAAAGGCTTGATTTATCTTATCTACCATTGGGAACTTAACCTGTGCCTTAGTTAAGAGTACAGTCCCTGGCTTTACTTATAAAATCAACAGGAAGGGAGCAACACCTCTGCAGGGTGTTTTTGGCTACTTAAGACATATATAACTTATTTTTCCATTGAACTTGCAAGAAACTGGAGGCAAGATGCCTTAGAGAGGCCATTAACTTTGTGATACTTGTTTGGGCCTAAATACCTCTTCTAAGAAAAACATGGTAGCATGCAAAGGTAGAATTGAGAACCCTGACATTTTTGAGGGAGTACTTGTTATGTTTCAACTGTAAGATGCATGGTTGGACTCTACGATCTCAAAGGTCTTTTCCAATCAAACGATTCTATGATTCTTCAGCGGTGATTTCAGCTTTGTCTTTGGAAAAGTTTCTTAGAAATTTGGCTTGGAAGAGACCTTAAAGATCATCCAATTCCAACCCGTCTTCCATGGGCAGGGCCATCCCACTAGATCAGGCTCCTCAAGGCCCCATCCAGTCTGGCCTTGAACACCTCCAGGGATGGAGCATGGGGTTTAAAAAAGTAAAATTGAATATTTGATTGCTTAGAGTGTGGGAGAGTTGTATTCTTAAAGAGTTCAAAGTAAGCATGAATTCATGTCTGAAATGTACAAATTAGTTCTACCCAATCTAAACATCCCAGCACTACCTGTGGCTCTGAAACTCACAGCCAGCATCTGGGTTTGGAGCATGTGAATCAACTGGCTATAGAGACTTGGTTGCACTAGTCATGATCATCATGTAGTAGTTTGAAACAGTCCCAGGACTCGTCTGCCTGCTGATAACCAACATACTGACTTAGAACTCTGTAAGAATACAACTCTCACATGCTTCGCTTTACTGGAAAAAAGTGTTCTTAAGAAACTCATTTTAAGCAATGTGATTTGCAAGTATTAACTATAGTGAGTGTTTAATAAAGCCTACAAAGAATAATAATTTTGTTTTGCAATGTAGCACAGAGCCCTTTGGCAGCAACAGTTTTTAAAGAAACCTTCTCCATGATTTTTGTCTTGCACAATTCTGGGATTAAATGTACATATTTTATAGCTTATTAATGCTGCTACCATATTAATATGTTGGGAATTTAGTGGCCTACACTCCTATCAAACACTGACATTAAAATGACTTTTTTTGTACCATAAATATTTATCTCTTCTTTCATCATCCACACAAAACTCTGACCACACAGGGTAATTCTGTGATTAATTATTACAATAAAAGTCAGTAAAGTCAAAGCGTAAAAGAGTTTATTTGCTCTGTGCAGAATTATACTGGATAGATCTTTAAACAGCCACTTACAGCGTTCCTTTATAAAGATAGTCTGGTAAAGATAACAATAGTCTAAGTGAAGGCTAAGAATATGCCTTGGAGGACAAGCTGAAACTGCGTCTTTTTAAGAATTTGTAGGTTTGAGGGAGAGAGGTTATAAGTGAAGTTCTTTTTTAAAGTGGAATAAACACTGTGTCTAGGAGGTCAGAGCATTAACTCGGATGTCATCAAGTTGATCCTGGCATATTCCCTCACCTCAGTTTGGAATGGTTTAAGTAATGATTTATCCAGAGTATTAGCTAACCAAACTTTGTCTAGTCAATCTCTCATTTTCCAGTCAGAACATTTCTCCTTTTGTTAAATCTTTCCTTTTTTTCGTTTGTTATATCTTACATTAGGTAAACTACAGGCAAAGCATAGACAAACTGAAGTACAGCTCTGTTGCCAGCACTCCACAAATTGCTCAAGCCAAAATAAATGCACAGCAGCTCAGTGATGTAAGTTCTGTCATCATTAGCCACCATTGTTTATTAGAATTATGAGATAATGTTATTTCATAGCATTTGTAGCATTGAAGTGTTTTCATTCTTGGTAGTTCATCAGCAGATTTACAGCAAAAACAAGAATACAAATTGAATAAGATCACTCCCAAAAACGTGGCAAGCATATCAGTAGATCTAATATTTTCCTCCATCTCTTAAGATTTGTTTTAGTGTGCTTTGTTAGGGTTTTATCTTCTGTGTGTTTATTAATGCATGGTTTTAATAACATATTTTCTATTTTTTGATAATCGGTAACTATTCTATTTATGAATAATTACTCTACTTCCTAGTACCCAGGTAAAAGTCATAGTTGCCTTATTGCCCTTATACTTCAGCCATGTCTGAGTGTGCCTATAGTATATGGCACTAGTGGCCTGAAATTCAACAGCAATCAATCAGTGTAATGGACAAGTTTTTAATGAATTAGGAATAACCAAGTTGTTGACTTTTTCAATATACCACAGCTGAACTACCGAGCCCAGTATGAGAAGACAAAAACAAATTACACTCTACCTCAGGACATACCTCACTTAGTCAAGGCAAAAGCCAATGCTGAGTTATATAGTGAGGTAAGCCAAGCAATGGGGAAATATTGCTGTTCATGATGCCATTAAGAGACAGAAATGAATGTAAAGATGATGAAATTGCTTCTGTAAGCATTTAACATATATCGTTGGTCTTTACTAAACAGCATGAGGTGTTTTAACTGTAATAGATAGAGATAAGATCTCAGTAACAATGAAACTGCTAGACTTTTTTTCAAGACTTTTGCAAATTATTTGAATTTGTTTAGTAAATCAGCATTCACCTCACAAAATGAACTGATTCTGAGGTGGTATTTGTATGAAGTACTAACATTTGCACAGTTCTACTAATTCAAAGTGCATTGAAGTCACTGGAAAGAAACACAGTGATTTCAGTGAAATTGGATCAAGTCCACTGTTGCTGCCATTCATAATTCATGGCAATATCATAGAAAGGTTTGGGTTTGTAAGGGACTTTAAAGATCCTGCAGTTGCAACCACCCTGACCATGGCAGGGGCAACTTCCGCTGGATCAGGTTGCTCAAAGCCTGGCCTTGAATACCTCCAGGGAGGGAACATCCATGGCTTCTCTGGGCCAGTGCTTCACCACCCTCACAGGAAAACATTTCTTCCTAATATCTAATCTAAATCTCCCCTAGTTCAGCTTAAAACTGTTCCTCCTCATCCTATCCCTGCACTCCCTGATAAAGTGCTCCTCCCTAGCTGGGTGTTAAAATAAAGTGCTTGCAGGAAATGTGTGCCTTCTATTTAACTTTTAAAGTTTCAAGCCTCCATCGTTGTAGATAGTTTTGGAGGGAAAGCCCAACAGGACAAATAAATGCAAAACGAGAAAAAACCTCCAGACATATTAGTGGTATGACTGTTGGTTTTGAGCCAGTTTTATACTTTTTCATAGTTGGTTGGCATTACTGCAAGTTTTTTCCTGGCATATTCATACCTTGTATTCTTCCCCTAAGTTCTATTTGAGTTACATTGATGAAGTGTTGTGGAGCAACATTCCTTGTGGCTATAATGTGTTGGGATGCATGCTCGTTGTTAGATACTAGTAAAATATAACCATATGAAAGTCTAAATCCAGAAATCCTGGATGCTTCGTTAGGTTGGATACAAAGGATGCATGAATGCACACTTGACCCTGCTCTAATGGAATTTCAGGCAGAACCTTGAAAAAGAGCTTAAACAACTCATACTTTAACTTCCATTACTTTTCAGAAGTTAAGCACGTGATTCTCATGCATTTCATCTACACTCGTGACATAGTGTGGCCCATGCGTGTGCTTTTGAAGCACATCTGATCATAAGGGTTGCTTCACTGAGCTTTGCTTCACATTGTGGGGTGATCTCAGAACACGCATGCTGGATTCCTTTTGGACGGAGCCAAACTGAGACATGCCTTCCAGCAGCTCCCATGAAGAACTGCAACTACAAATAGATGTTCAGTGTATGGGACCTGACTAGCTCTCATTTGTTAGGGCAAGAAAAATCCTGAAATGAGTAGTGTGATGTCTGACTTTCAGCACCAGCTGTTCTGCCCTATAGATCAGCTCCTATTGATCTACACTATTTGTGCATGTAGACATAACCACAGGTAATTTTGAAAAATCTTTACTCCCCTATTCCTGTTTAAAACTGAGAGCTATTGGTGCACTTTCTGGGGTTCAAAGTGCCTGTACGCTCCAAGAGTAAAATTCTTAACTCAATTCTGGCCAATTAATTAGCTCAAAATGGTAATGAACTGTGACTTAGGAAGGTTCCAGTCTGTGGACTGAGCGTATTTACACTTCTGTTTTGCTCTTAGTAATTTTCATGTTCATTTGAAGATCTTGTGTGTTTATGTTTTAGTGACATGTTGCTGTCTTTCCTTTCTCAGATTAAGTACAAAGAAGGCTGGGAGAAATCTAGGGGACAGGGCTTCGAAATGAAACTTGATTCTCTGCCTTTACTTGCTGCCAAAGCGTCGAGGGATCTTGCCAGTGATGTATGTCATATTTAATTACCTAGGAATTATTCTTTATACAAGTTGCTATAGCACAGGGAAATAAAGCATAGCTCACTTCATCTGGATTTTTAAGTCCTGCATTTGACTGTCCATCTTTCTCAGTGGCTGGTGAACAGCTGGAAACATTCTCAGACTCTGCTATGAAATTACGCCCTCTAAAAATTATTTTTTTAAATACAAGCCTACAGAAGGAAGCAAAATTTGAAAACGAAAATGGCTCAATTCTCCCATAGTAAAATTCAGTGGTTTGAATTGTTTATGGCCTCAAAAACACTATTAACAGCCACTGCAAAGGGAATGTATATTTCTTTATCCTGCTTCTTTAGCATAAACACATGTATATAAAAACATTTTGTAATGAACTCATATTAATTATCTCTTGGGTAACTGGAAATGTTCTTTGATTTAAACTATTTTTTTCCACAGATCAAATATAAAGAAGAATATGAAAAAACAAAAGGAAAAGCAATTGGAACCAAAGATTCAAGACTTTTGCACTCTCTGCAGGTGGCCAAGATGAGCAGTGAGGTAAATAATTTATTTCTCATACTCAAAAGGTGGTTTTCATAATTATAATTCTTTCAGCAACAATATGTAATCTGCCACTGTTACTGCTTTCATTATAAGAACTTATTGGAGGCATTTTAACAAAAATGTGTTTCCTTAGTCTGTTAATCTGCAATAATTGCACAATATTTTTGTTGTAAGAGGGATTTTTGGGTTGATGGTGGGGCAGGAAAATAACATCCTATTAAACGCCCAATATAAACACTTCTATGCAGAACTTTCAAGCAGATAAAAATATGTTTAAAATTGAGATGTACTGTAATAAAGAAGGTGTCTCTAGGTTCTGCAGAATTCATCCTGCCATCTGTTTTGTGGATTCTTCATAGCACCTGATTCCTACATGTGCTTTTTGCCTCATCAGTGTAAGGACTGAGATTTGAGATAGCTTTGGCTTTGCAATACACTGATATGGGTAGCTTATTTTCATTCCTTCTATTTCTAGATTGCCTACAAAAAAGATTTTGAGGAGAGAAAGACCCATTTCCATCTGCCTATGGATATGATAAACCTGAGACATGCGAAGAAGGCCCAGGCGCTTGCTAGTGACGTAGATTACAGAAAGAGACTCCACGAATACACTGTGCTTCCAGAAGATATGAAGACCAAATGGGCCAAGAAGGCCTATGGTCTCCAGAGTGATGTAAGATGATGTCTACTCAGCTTAACTGTTACAAACAGTATGAATTTTCAGTTTGACATTATTTCTCATTTCATACACATGCAGTCTGATTTGCATGATAACCTTCTGTAGTGTCTTTGAAACTGGAAAGGGTGCACATGTTCATGCCAATAAGTGTCCCTTTCTTTACAGCTTCAATACAGGGCAGATCTGATGTGGATGAAAGGAGCTGGATGTATCACAGAAGGAAGTCTTAATATACAACAAGCCAAAAAGGCAGGAGATTTGGTCAGTGAGGTAAGGAAAATGCTCACATTTCTGTCTATTGTTTATTCCAAGGTTTATGCACTCTTATTTCATCACATTATATGGAATAGGTAAGGAATTCCTAATAGGGAAGATTGGAGAAATGGAAAAACTGATGGACATCATTTAGTTGTTCTACACTATAGGAGAACCTGGGTTAGAGGTTAAAAATATATTTTCCCATTATATAATTATTATGTAAAGTTTGTGAGGCAGAAGTCCCTGTAATTATGCTTCCACCCTTTTTCATTTACCTGCCCATTTTGCAAAGCAGCATTGAAAGGAATTAGAATTTCCTGTGGTATGTTACGTGAAATACACAGGATTTTAAGGAACAGTGTTGAAAAGTTAGATATTTGTTAGTCATGTTTGGAAATTTCCTTGTTCTTTGGCAAATAAAGTCTGTGGCTTTACTGGCAGGTTCAGCTTGTGCTGCCTTTTGTTTCTTTCACTTGATTAAATTGTGTTTTGCACTGCCATTAACCTTATGGTAGTATAGTCATCCGCTGCTTAGTTACGGTTGAGTTCTCTCACTCGTGCTAGGAAAACTAGAGGACATAGAAGAATAAATTAGGGGAAGATGACAAGGGAGAGAAAATCCTCCTTAGTGCTGGTGGAAGGAACAGAAGCCAGTTTGTTATGGGAGATTGCACTCTCTGATACCTCAGGTCTCTGACATCCTCTCACTGCTCCTGCAAGGGGCAAAAAATACATCTTCGAAACAAAAGAAGAGCAGCTACTCTCAGATCTGGTGCCTTACTAGGGATAGGCTGACATCTGCTACTGTGGCATGCTGTAGTAATTATCACTTTCACGAATATTTAATCCATAATGATCTGCCTCATCATTCCAGTGCTGTATAAGGCCAGGAGATGGCTGACAGTCACTTAAACTGGAGACCTGTGGATATTATTTTAGAGATCTCTATTGCCATAAAGAGCCTGGCATTTTGTCATTTCTTTCTAGAATGTCACTACTTTGTGTTCCATGCGATGTGACAAACCATGCTGTTTTTAATCTGCCTCCCTCCCTTCCAAGTTCGTAAAATAAAGCGATGAGCACCTCTTTGAAGTGCTGCATGCTTTTTTAACTTCTGTTTTGTGTTCCCCTAGCACAGACACAGTGTAAACTGATCTGCTCACCCATCAGTTCAGATAGAAGGGTTTCTCTCCTGAAACGCCAGATAATGAGAAAATGCATTTACACCTTCTCTAGGTGGAATGCCCCACTTTGTGGTTGAACTGTTAGAATAAGAATTCAACTAGAGTATATAAAGAAGTGTTTTCCTAGTCCTCTATCATATGGTGGTCTTGAAATAGGGTGCTACATTTCCTTTTACTGTCTCAAAGATGGAAAGAGATGCTTATCTTGCTCTCCAGTAAATGATACAAAAGGCTCAGGCAGTGACTATGATATGAAACAGGCTGGTGAAATCAAAGGAAGTTTTCCATTCCCATTGGTGTGTTTTGGATGTAAAGTAAAAGTAAGATGGAAGTAAGGGAAGTCCTAGTTACCAAACTAGAAATGTTAGTCTCTATGCAAATTTGTCCATTCAAATAGATTTTATGTAAGTACTGGTACCAGCGTATGGATGGAGCACAATGTTTCTTCCTGCATCCAAGACCTGAGCCTTGTGGAGGGCTCTCACAGCTGCTGCTCACAGAAATGGGAGATAGTGGAGAAATTTTGGAATTAGAGTTACTCACAGGACACTGAAAGATTTAATTGATAATTTAGAAATATCTTAAAAATTTAAAAATGTCTCAGTAACACACATTCCATGATTTGAACAACACCTGCATATGCTTGAGAAGTCTCATGCAAGGAAACGAGATGGTAATATTGGCTGTGTAGGGCCGCGAGTCCTACACAGAGAGAGCCCTCTTGGGCCCTGGCTTAAGCCACAAACAATTTGTGATGGACAGGCATCCGTTGATGTGCAACCTAGACCTTGTAAGATATGTAGCTACTACATTTGGCACCAAAGGGTACCTCACCTTGCTATGTTAGCAGCAATACATCTGGCATACTCTTGCACTACTCTCCTTGCAATTGAGTCCTTCAAGCAGAAAATACTAGCACTGGGTAGTATTGGGAAGCTTAATTTGCTGATACCAATGCTAAAATTGTCTTGGGAATTTATAGGGCATTTCTGGCTCTATCAGCTCTATCAGGCAATACATTTTTAGAGGAGGTAACTATTGCTGCAACTTTCATGTAAACTGCTTTAATTTGATCTAGAAAAAGTACAGACAGAAGGCTGATGCTCTGAAGTTCACCAGTGTGGCTGACAGTTCTCAGATCAAACATGCCAAGAAAAGCCAGGAGCTGCAAAGTGAAGTGAGTCCTTGACTGAATTTGTCTCTTTGCGAGTAGTTTACTCATAATGTGGTAATTATTGAGGTATGTACAGTGGGAGGAGCTGGGGATGTTGGAAAAGGACCCAGTCGTAAAACATTTCAATACACGGAATTTCTTGACATTTGCTTCTGAGAGTTTTTTTATTTAATGAATTCTCTCATTCTTCGGATTAGAAGACGGACAAAAAAGCAAAACCCAATGAACATGGAAGCAGAGTTAGGCAAGTTAGACTTCTCATAAATGATGTCAAAGTCCAGAGAGAGAGAAAGAGTGAGTAAGAGAGAGAAATGAGACTGCAAGACAAACCTCTGGATAGGGCAGATTGGCTTCAGATATGGCTGAAGTGCATTCATGAGAGGATACCTGAGTTTTCCAGAGATGTTGATGTAATCTGCACAAAAAATTGTTATCCGTGAGGTAGTAAAACTGAGGAAGCAAGATGGAGAGAAAACATCCGGATTTTGTGATTGTTTCCACTGAGGGCCCTGTCAGAAAAGTTAGAGCCATGTTAGCCTTGTTAGACCACACATTCTCTAGCTGTTGCTGTTAAAGTACTTTCAGCAAAATGATAAAATGGGCATATTTTCCCAAACTGGATGCCTTCAGAATGCTCCCTATTCTTCCCTGAGGATAGACAACCATGGAAAATAATACTTCAGAACTCCTTGACAGGACTTTGCTGACAACAACTCACTTGTTAAAATTGCTGACCAATTAATTTTGGAACACTAATGACTTCCCAAGCATTTTTTTTTTACTTTTAACATGTTGTGCCTTAAACTGAAGGTACTGTCTGCTTCTCAGTTGTTATGTCAACGAAGCATTAGTGCTTCTTGATTACTGTTTTCCAGGCACCTACCATGGTTCCCTATTTTGCTTCTCTGAATTAAGAAAAACTTGGCACTTACTTGGATGAGTGTTGTGTCTCAGAGATGATACCAGATTGAATCAGAGGAGAATGCTGGTCTCCTGACTCCTGTTATTTATCCCTTGTGAACTGGGCAACACTGCATTGCTCCATGTATGGTAGTCAGAATAGTAACTACAGATTTACAGCTTTATAGTAGGGACATTTTTTTCCTCCTTTTCCTGTGAGATGTAAGAAATGTAACACTTGGTGAAATGGGACAACTTTTCACAGCTTTTCAACAGCTCCTCCAACAGCTTTACGGGCTTCTGAAACTGAGCAGTTCGTTTCTCTGTGGATGTTGCCCTGGGATATAAAATGGAGATATTTGCTTCTTGAATCATAAAAGTTCCTTGATATTTTCATTTAAAGTTGGAATGGTAGTCCTCACTGAAGTATTGTGTCAGCAATTACATTTAGGTCACAAATTTTCTCTGCAGATTCAATTGCTTAGTTGTCTTCATTTCATGCCTAAAATTCACTATTTCTGTGTCCAGACTTTCATTCCCCCTAAAAAGTAGCTGCAGTTTAATATTGGATGACATACATTCTTGCATATATTTTGTACTGAGTATGAATTAATGTCAGCTTCATAGCTAGTTGAGTAGCTAACCTTGGGGAAGAGAACTAAAGTATCCTGATGTTTATTTTTTTTCACTGCTTCCCTGAAGTTTGTGATTGACTGGACTCTCTGGGTCAGCTTTTAAATTCAGGTTTGGCAAAAAAATCATGATGCTGAAGACTAACTCACCAAATAAATTAACCCTTACAACTCCTTGGATATTTGAGGTGTTTTAATCATTATTCCTTCGACATTTAACATGGACTACTGCTTTTTAAGCATACCTTGCTTTCTGTGGACAGGTTGCCTACAGGTCAGGAAAAGAGCACTTTCTTCATCAGTACACCATCAGCAAAGATGATCCTGTCTTCATACTGGCCAAAGCAAATGCTGCCAATATCAGTGAGGTACTGTGTGAGACAGAGTTTTGGATTCCCTAACTCATATGAATATTTACAGCTCCTGTTGAACTGTTTGTTTTGAAGTTAAAATTTAGGTTCTTTCTCTGAGAAGGTCCAAATGTTTTACATGTAAAATCTTTATATCTAAATTTACTTACTTGCTCTTAATTAAATACTAGTTACATCTGCTGTTCTGGAAACTACTCAGTTATAAAGTTTGAAACCATGTATTTTCGACATGCTTCCAGGTGAGTGGCATAATGACAGTTTCACTGGAAACAGTGAGATGATGGGGTTACAGAATCCACAGTTACAGTATGTAAGGGAAGACACCAGGATCTGATCCTTAGACATAGTTGTTGGGGATGGAGTGTACGTTGGTCTGATGTTGCTTGAAAGCTTTCACTGTGGTTATAAAACGAGTAGAATATATTGATAGTAATAAAAAGACTGTGTTACTACCATCTTTTTAGAAACTGTACAAGAGTAGCTGGGAGAAGCAGAAGGAAAAAGGATTTGTGCTTCGTCTGGATGCTTTGTCATTCTTGACAGCCAAGACAAAGAGGGATCTGGCAAGTGATGTGAGTACGGACTCCACCAGCCTTCTTTTTTCTTAGGACAGTTGACTGTCCAGGCTTCTACCAGAGTTTTGAGGATGTCTCACATATGTCTCAGTACCCTGAGCCACCCTCACTTGATTTGTGCTAAGGAGCAGAGGAGGAGTTGTGTGAGTGATTGACATTCCATAATTAGTCAGAAGGTTTGCTCTGAGCGATTCAGAGTTTTTCCCCACATGCTGACTGTGTTTTCCTCTTCTTGTTTTGACCTGAGGGTGAATTTTAGAACTCAAAATGAAGTGGAAATCTCCTGTGAAATATCGTAACTTAATACATCCATGCCTGGCCAGAACATTCCTGGAAGAACCTTCTGAACTCAGTGCTTAAAGAATGTTGTTTTTCTAGACAGAACCAAAAAGAAAAGATTTCTTACACCTTTTTTGTGAACATATTATTACTGAGAAAGTATTTGTATTTTATAAACACTTAGTAATGTCTAAGGGATTCCAGTTCTCTTCTGCAAACAGTCTTCTTACTTGCTTGTATTGAGGACCAAGCATGTCACAACACTGACAGACCATTGCTTTACTACTAGCAGAACTGTCAGTTTGACAGCTTAGATCATCTACACTCGGTTTATTGTTTTCTTCACAGATTAAATATAAGGAAGGTTATGAGAAGATGAAGGGCAAGCTGATTGGAGTAAAAGCTGTGGAGGAAGATTCACAGATGGCTCATTCTCTTCAAATGTCAAAGTTGCAGAGTGATCTGGAGTACAAGAAGGCATTTGATGACACAAAGAATCAGTTCCATGTCTCAATGGATATGGTTAACCTTGTCCATGCCAAAAAGGCTCAGAATTTGGCCACAGATATAGGATACAAGACAGCTCTCCATCACTACACAGCCCTGCCTACTGACAGGAAAGTAGCATGGGCTAAATGGGCCTACGGATTGCAAAGTGATGTAAGTCCAGAGCTTAATGTATGTCAATACCCTTTCATTCAACTCCTCCCGACACTTAAGGATGAGTTTCTTGAGATGTTCCTGCTTTTAATGTCATGACATATTTATGCACTTAGTTTTTCAAATATTAAAAAGTTAATACTAAACCAGTAAATATTAACCAGTTATTTGCTGAAGGGATGTATTTAAAGTGTGCAGTGTTTTTGAGGAGCATTGTAATCCTGTTTACGAGGGATGAAGCATGAAGGATAAAGAAATATGAAGCATGGCTTCTTCAAAGCCTACTTCAACTATTAATAGAATATTAGGATTCAGATACGATATACATTTATTTATTTTTTTTACCAAATGTGCAGGGAGGTTACGTAATTTATGGTGTTAAAATTGGTGATAAATTCGATATGGAGACCTCATGCTCAGGTGTAACCATCAGATGAGCTGTCTGATCCTGTAAATGGTTACTGTAAGTCAAACTTTCCATTTGGAGGTTTTAAGTCAGAACTTTTCAAGGAGAGTGAGATAGGTATGTGTACAGGTCATGTTGAGGAAAAGGTGCTGAAACCCTTTTGTCTTCTTTGAGAAACCCTGATGCAGCACTTGCATAAGCTTTTGGAATTCAGTAGGGTTGGTAGGTGAGATTTTGATGGAAGTGTGAAGTACTCCTATATTCTTCCTTTTTAGAGACAAAGGGAAAAAACAAATCCAAATCATTTCCCTCCAGTATGACCAAAGTATAGGGGCTGGGAAATGCTAAGTATCATTTTCTTTTCACTGCAAATCATTAATGATCTTTTAAAAAGTCCACTATGTCCAATGAAATTGAAGTTTTTGCTATGCTAGAGTAAAAACTACAAATGACAGTAAAGTGTAGACCACTTGTAAAAAGTACCTTGCAAAGCATATTGCACAAGTGCTGGTGAGTCCTGATACTTCTATTTCATTCTGTATTTTTTTTGCTTTCCTTGCAACTGTGCAATAGTGAATAAAGCAAAAGCAGGCACTAATTTGACTTGGTTGTTGTTCCTGAGATGTCTGAATCCTTTAATGGCATTTTAAGTGTATGAACACCAACAATAGGACTTCTTTTTTTTTCTCTCCTTTGTTAGAACCAATACAGAGCTGATTTGAACTGGATGAAAGGAGTTGGATGGATAGCCACTGGGTCATTAAATGTGGAGCAGGCTAAGAAGGCAGGAGAACTCATTAGTGAGGTGAGATTTCATGACAGCATGTAACAGAATTTGCTGCATAATGTGTGCAAAATGTCTGTATAAAATTAAAATAATTTCCACTCAAAGGGGAAAGAAAAAGGCATACCACATGAAAGCTCTCAAAACCAGGGATAGGACTGGTAATTAGAGGGAAACCAGGTACCAAACACACACCAGTAGGAGTCCATATAGCCTTTGCAAAAACAAAGTAGGTGACAAATGATATTATGAATAATAATGGCAATCAAACAGTGCTCAATTGCTACCCACTAGCCTACCTTTTTAATGAAGCAAAACAGGAGAGATGATGAAAAGATGCAATCATTGGACCCAGAACCTTCTTTTGTAACAGATACACATTCCTCCTTGCTCCTTTTTCATATATAGTCACGTTAGCTGAAATTCAGATACCTCTGTTCGTAGCTAGCTATTGGCCCAAGTAATTTTCATCCTCATTTCTCCCAGTAAACAATATTATTTACAGGAAAAGATGAATTCCAGAATCCTTTGTGACTGTCCCATGAGACCTTCGAAGGAGATTGTGATGGAAGTGGTTAGAAGGTTCCTAGTATTCTGTTTCTGTAATTTCAGAGAGAGTCCTACTGGCCAAATCTGCTGTAGTAGGAGATTGAATCCTGTGTTTTTTTTAAATAACCACTGGTGATGCAGGAATCATCTGTCCATTCACTCAATGAGAATAACAGCATAAAATCATTGAGGCTGGAAAAGACCCCTAAGATCACTGACTCCTACTGTCAGCCCAACACCTCAGTGCCTTCTAAACCACGTAACTGCTAGCGTAGTGTGTCAGAAAAATATGGTCATCCTTTTAAGTCTGCCAGATTGCTAACAGTATTATTTTCCCATCTAATTATCTACAATGAAGAAGGATGATTTTTTTTTAGACACAATAAACTAGATACTCAGCCAGTGTAAAGCAAGGTAGCTTCATGAAAGCTAGTGCAGCAATGCTGGCTGGAATAGTAACTGTGAATCTGTGTAGGTGTACCATTTTCTTGTTATAGTAATGAAAACTGCCACAGAGGAATTTCAACTACTAGGTTGTTTTTCTCAGCCTTTTCCTGAGGACTAAATAATTGCAGGTGGTTTTGAGCCTCCTCCCTTCTTCCATACACACAGTGGCTACCTGTGTAATACAGCTACAAAGCAATTGCCAGAATAGAATTGCTAGGTGTTATGTAGGTATGTTCTGGTCAACTTTTATTTGCCCCTACAACTGATCAGGAGAAAGAGTAAGCCTTTTTTGTCCTTGTTAACCTAAGTAAGCTTGCTCGTTTTTAAGGGATTGCTTTCTGAAATTCAGACTTTGCCTGTAAGCTTGTGATACTTTAAAGGAGTTAATATCTTTTACATCAGTGTTTTGAGTCCCAAATGAATCAAGATGTTGCCTTAAATAAGCTTTTGTGGATCATGGCTTAATTTAAAGGAGAATGATGTGCATTTAGACTTGAACACTGAGGTACAGACAATTTCCTGAAGAACCATGAAGAAGCTTTATTGGGAGTCCATCACAGGCATTGGAAAAATTTACTATGCACTATGTCAAAGTATTGATGGGTATAAGGCAACTTGTGCAGTAGGGGGAGCTTTTAGTGACCTGGCCGTATTGAAAAAGTGTCATTTTGCCATCAAAAAGACTTCATCTTAATTATGTAAATATAACAAGAACTCTCAGAAGCTACTATGGGTCCTTTTAAGCAAGCAGAATTAATATCATTATCTAGAAGATATACCATAACAATTAGGCACAGTCTTAATGGCTGCACAGATTTACCATACGTGTTAGGAGAAAACCTGGAACAATAAGTTAAACAGTTGCCATTGCTAACACACTGCAATTGTATATAATTTCTTACTTAGAGAAACTATAGATTAAAAATATAATCAGTCATAGTGCATTTGAAGTAATCTGAAAAGATTTGAAAATCCTGAGTTCTGGAGCATTAAGGTAGGCAGAATCTGATTTTGAAATGTTTCTTTATATTTAGGGAGAAATACTTTAATATTAATCGGCAAAAGGTTATTGTTAAATTGAAACAAATATTAATCTGAAAGTACCTAGGACATAAAGATGAGGAAAGAGGAATAATAATTATGTTCACAAATTCACTCTAATCTCCAGCAACCTATGATTTTTCTCTTTCAAATAGCATGAAAGAGCAGCACAAAATTCACAGCTTTGATCTTTTTCTGCTCAACAGAAGAAGTACCGTCAGCATCCATATGCTTTGAAGTTTACCAGTATTAAAGACACTCCTGAGATGATCCAGGCTAGAATTAGTTATACCCAGGCTGTGGATGTAAGTTATAATGTATATACATTATGATTATAAGAGTGGTATCCTCTTTGAACGACCTGATTGAAGCATTGGCTTTCTCTCTCTTTCTTTCTCTGAGATTATCCTTGGGAACCATGAAACTTCTGTGTTCTGGTGTGGTGCATCTCACAAAGAGCATGTTTCTAGCTTAGAATGAGAAGTCATAGAGATCCCACTGGAGTTAATGGGAGTTTCATGTAAAAAGGGCTTTCTGTCCAAATTCTTTTTCTGAAACAAAATCTGAGTAATGCCGACCTTTGACCTTCAGAGAATTTTGGCCTTTTGAGATTCATTGAGGAAAAACACATTTGGGGTTCTTTCTCCTTTTCAAACAGATCTTTCAAATTTCAGTTTCTGTATATTCTTTGGAAGCAAAGTGTAAGGCAGCATGACAAGCAAGAAAATATAAATTATTTCAAGCTGTCATCCTGCTGAGAGAGAAATCCAGGAGGCAAAACCTTAAAGGGGAGAATTGAGGCTGTTTTGTGTTTAAACATGTTTATTTTTAATAGAAGAGCGATTTAAAAATATTGTAGACTTAACTGGGATAATACAGAAGTGAATAATAAGCAAAAGTCACTCAAAAAAGACAAGTTTCAAACATGAGAGGCTGTTTTATTGTGAAAACAGATATTTTTAAAGTGAAGACAAAGATGAAAGACTTTGTGTAAAACACATGCTATTGTAATACTTACAGTGTCTGTGTCTTTGGTTTAATTAATAAGATCCAAAAGGCTTACATCTCAGGTAGGATAAATATAAGTCATTTTGTTCCACTGAGCTGTAGTCAAAATCAGTCTGCTGCTCTACTTCTTCCCACGTGGAGTTCTCATCAATTTTCCTCTCATGAACCAGCAATACAAGTAGGTCTACTTCCTAACAAAAGTGACAGCAGGGTGAAATGGAGAGGTTCATTCTAATCTGGAGGATCTCAAACTCTCCTGGGATGGGCAAGTCAGGTGGCCAAGACATGAGCCACTTCTAAGGCCCCCTGAAGTGGTGGCTGTCTGTACTCACCTGAAAATTAAGATGTCGATGTAAGAAGAAACTAAACTAGGAAAGAAAAATAATGTGAAAGTGGCAAACTGTGTAACCATTGTAGGGGAACCTTCAGTTAACTGCATAGAAATCCTCTTATTTGTCTGCACCATCTGAAAGTTTGATAGTCCTGAGTCAACCATGTAGTCTTCCTCAAAGCATTGATATAAGTGGCCCATGTAGACTCCTGTTTTATGATGGGATCAGTCACCTTCTGAGTTTTTCTATTGACTGCTGAGTTCTCTCTCGCAACTAACTCTGGAAATAAATTTGAAGTAATTGCACAGATAATTGCCATCATATTTATCTGCTAAAAATGAATAAATTTGAAAAGATGTGCTTGGGAAACTTCAGCTTTCCATATTTCTGTGGACTTTAAGAGTGTTGGTGGGCCACCCATGTTTGCACAACCTTAATAAAACTGTCTGTTCTCTCTATCCCTATTCACTTATGTTGGAATTCTTATAAAATTAATATTCAAATATCTGAATTTTCGTATGCATTGATTTATACACTCAAAAACTCAAAGACTTTCTCTCTAGTTTACTCTAACAGATAGGTGTATCAGACTCCCAAAGCTTTTTGAATACTTTTTGACTATTACAATTGCCTGTATTTATTTATGTTGCTTCACATTTCTGTAGTCTCTGTTTTTCATAAACATGTTTGCTAATGTTTTTGTCTAAACTCGTGATTGAGTGTGTAGTGAGTACTTGCTACTGAAATTAATTTCTATTTGCAGAGGCTGTACAAGGAGCACGGAGAGAGTGTAAAGCATCAGTATACTCCAACGACAGATCTTCCTGAAATCCTTCAGGCCAAATTAAATGCTATGAATATCAGTGAGGTACAAATCTG
The DNA here is from genome assembly GCF_032191515.1 of Phaenicophaeus curvirostris. Taxonomy (NCBI): domain Eukaryota; kingdom Metazoa; phylum Chordata; class Aves; order Cuculiformes; family Cuculidae; genus Phaenicophaeus; species Phaenicophaeus curvirostris. Next base: position 7,768,153 of record NC_091400.1, on the reverse strand, counting down.
ACCTTTAGTATTTTAAGGGAAAGTAAAAAGATGAGGGGCATGGTTTAGTGTTTGATAGGAATGGTTGGACTGAATGATCCGGTGGGTCTCTTCCAACCTGGTGATTCTATGATTCTATGATAGTGATTGCTGTTTGTTCTGCAGAGGAAATCTTATGAAATTTCTTTCCATTCCTCAGTATATGATCATTCTGTGGTCTAAATATTTCTGAAGTAATATGAGAAATCAAACTTCTCCTAAGTTAGAAAGGTTAAGGATGACTGAACAAATACATTCTCATAGTGGACATTTGTCATGTGATGATTATTCCTGTTGTGTATTGATATTTTAATTTGTGTTAGCCTTTTGTGTTAGAATAGAGTAAAACTAATGTAATGTTGATAGGATAACAATAAACTCTGGTTTATTCCTCTTCCATATTTCCTAGATTCGCTATAAGGAGTCCTGGCAAAAGATGAAAGATGGTGGCTATCAACTGAAACTAGATGCCATTCCCTTCCAGGCAGCAAAGGCTTCGGGTGAAGTTATAAGTGATGTATGTGAACTTACCATTAGGATATATCAGTCATTCCAGATTCTTTCTGCTCGGCTGAGTGACTCTTGGTGGAAACAGCACCTCCAGCCAACTCTCTAGCTGGGAGACATCTGGCCTTGGTCTAGTTAGTTGTGCTTCTGGAGGTGCAGACACGATGAAATATTACTGATAGCCAAGTAAAGGAAGATTTGTGAAGGCAGACACCCATCAGCAAAGTTGACCAACTTGGCCACTGTAGTGACTGGGCAATCTTAGGGATTGTGCATGAGCTGTCACAGCCGCTGTTAGCTAAGCAAGCTTTGGAAGAGAGAGGTGGTTCTACCCTTCAGCGTTTCTCTCGAGTGTCCTTTACAGGCTGTAGAGATACACAGATTAATTTCAGGAATAGGAGACTAGTTGTTCTGACTTTGTTAGAGTGCTGATAGAGAGAGGCTCCTTAGAGGTCGATTCTGAGCTCTTGCATCAAGTTCTAGTCTTCCACCAGCTGTGTAATAGCACATGACTAATCCAAGCTGTTTGTAAGTGTTCCTTGGTGAATTTTTTTGTGATTTTCTCTAAACAGGGTGACAAGTTTGTACAGGTGAGATCTCCAGCTCTCAAGTAAAATACTAACATCCACTAAAGGTTTATTCAGATTTATTATCATATTAAGTATAGCTAGAGTTTATTGTCCATAGCTCTCTTTCTGTAACATGAAAACCCTTTTATTCTTGATTTAACAATCATCTGAGCAATACTTACTTCACATCTATTCACATTTCTATTCTTATTTCCTTTTCAGCACAAGTATAAGGAAGCATTTCAAAAAATGAAAGGGCAGATGCTTGGTGCTTCTGGCCTGGATGGTGATATTCGTATTGCTCATTCAGTCCATGCAGCATCACTACAGAGTGATGTAAGTACAAGAAAGAAGGTGTGGGCATTTTGGAACTGGTTTCCTAGCAGCCAGTAGTTCCTTATGGAAGATGCTTTTAGCTGTGGACTAGCTGTGGAATAGCCCACTTTTTATAACTTCGGGCATTCTCTCCCACTTTGCAGGTATTTTGATATAACCATGATACTTTTACCATTCTTTTATATTATTTACAGTAACATTAATTTGACAATAAAAGAAGACTGTGCATTCTTGCACAATCTCCTGCTACATACTGCATCCTGTTGCCTAGCAAAGAATATTTCACTCGGAGACAGGCCTAATTGAGAATTAGTAGTGGTCTTTGTACAGAAGTAAATTAAATTTGATAGGGATAGAAAGTTTTTCAATAACTATTTTTGATTTACTGTTTTCCTGAAAGACTAAAGAATGAATGAGCTTATGGAATTTTGGATTGGACTTCTAATTGGCTGGGGAGTGTTTCCCACTTAGTCCTGAGATATGCTAAGTATCGCATCATTTGTTCATTTTCTCTAAGAATTGTAACTGTTAAGTGCATTTTGAACATTGTGGCTTGATCCAGAAAGCAGTGAAATAACTGTCTGACTTTAAGCACACAAATAATCCAAGAACTATTAATCTTCTTACCAAAACTGTCCGTAGCAAGCCTGAACATGGATGTAAATAGGACAGTGTTAATGGATTTCTGTGAATGCTGGGCTTGTACTGGCATTCTTTCTCATTTGATGGTATGCTTATACAGGTAACAACATGTGTCTGAAGAGTTCATACATCTGTCAGGTTACTTGAAGTCAATTCGATAATCACCAGTAACTCTGGATGTTCGTTATCTGGATAACAGCCTGAACATCTCAAATTTGCATAATCTGATAGGGCTATGTCATGTGAAAAAAAATTCATTGAAGATTTCTATGACTTCCCTTTGCTGGACAGAGGCAAGAAGTGAAAAAAAAAATCCAACACTAAAAATAACATTTAAAACTATGAAATTGAGCTGGTAAAATCAATAAATACCAACAAATCTTTTGAGTGAGCATTTGTACTAGTTGTGATATAAATATAGCTGTTTGCATTTTAGCCTCAGGCAGTAGCTTCACTTTTTTGCCGTGCTTTCTACAAATGCAGTGAATTAAGAATTAATTTATCAGTTTGGTAGTTTCATAGATTCAACGTATCGAGTTTTAACAAATATAAAAAGTATAAATAATATCCAGCTTAATTGAACAGAGTGTAAATGGCTTCTATTTTGGTGAAGAATAGGCTGCCACATATTCTAATTATAAGTATTGTTCATTCACAGTATAGTTAAATAAGTTAGGGAAGTTTTAAAGAGAATAATTTACACTGGAAATTGGGAGAAATATGGAAAATCTCTCTATTGATTAAAACCTGAATTCTTTTTACCATGTTGTGAGAACTGTGTGTTCTGGTTTTAATTTGATAGGTGAAATATAAGCAAGGTTTTGAGGATACAAAGACTCACTTCCACCTGCCTTTGGATATGATAAACTTGGTACATGCCAGGAAAGCCCAATCTTTGGTCAGCGAACAAGAATACAGACAGCTGCTACACCAGTACACGTCTTTGACTGATGATGTGAGACTGCGATGTGCCAAGAATGCGTACAAACTACAGAGTGAGGTAATTGCAAAACATCCCAGTGATATTTCCCTGTTGGGTCTGATGCAAGATAGTTCTGTTCTGAGTCATGACAACTGATGGGATGGGTTTGAGCAGCGGCTGAGGGATAAACAATGGCTATTCCCCCTTGATTACATTCAGAAATGAGATATTTATCTCACTGGGCAGTTGTACAATGTGTGTGATCATACCAGGCTGAGAGATAAAGTATAGTAGTCTTTGATGATCAGGCAAAGAAGCATTTGCAGGTGGAAAGGATTGCATTGTTGGTGAGATACTCTTTCTTTGGTCTTGCTAACTGTGCAAACTCTTTATCAACTGGTATTTGAGTTGGTTTGTATTTGGATGAAATTCATGTGTACTTCCACGGGAAAGATGACTATTGTTAAAAATTTGATTTGGAAGGGACTTGTAAACTCTGTCCCAAGACACAATCACTGAAAATCTGAGAAGGATAAGGTTTTCTCCCTACATAGCCTTGAGTAAAATTAACTGGGTAATGCTTTAGAAATTCACATTCACATACATAAACACGAGAACATAGGTTAATGTATATCAACTCTCTGTGGTAGATACTCATTTTAAGGGATTTATTAATACCAATACTATGTGGTTTTGGATGAATAAATACCTGGCATCTCAAATGCAAACTTGTAATTACTTCTGCTTGGTTTTCCTTAGAATTTATATCGGTCTGACATGAACTTTATGCGAGGAGTTGGATGTATTACTCCAGGGGCCCTCGAGATTGAAGGAAAGAAGAAAGCTTCTGAACTCATCAGCGAGGTAACAAAAGAGGGTTTTGATTTCTCCACTACAAACAAGAGTTTGCCAGATGTCTTTCTATTAAACTGGGCTGGCAAAGTGATTCACTGGATAATCCTGGGCTCCCTCCCCTTGTGTTTGATCATTCAGTTCATGTCCTAACTGCAGATGGGTAAACCTGATGGAGTTCAAGGTTTTACAGCTTCTGCTAACTGCTTTTGCCAATCTTTTCTCCTGTGTTTCAGACCCTGGAGGTTGTGATTTGATGTTATTTATTCTAGATTTAAAATGAGCTTTTCAATTAAAAATAAGGCTGTGCCTTTCTCTAATTGTACTGTACTTGTACTGTTTCTCTAAAATTAGACTGACCTGTGGAGTGCCCAATACATTAAACTGCCCTGTTGCGTTAGTCTTGGTCTGTTTTTCACTTGCTGTTTTTCTGTACTATTATTTCCCCCTTTTGTAACTGGACTTGTATTTCTTTGCTGTGTTCTCTACTTACAGTCTCTCCTAGTTTAAAATCGTGAATCAATTTCCCATGTTCACATAGATGCAAAATTAAGAAAAATAAGAGTGCTCTTCCCAGTTGTGTTCTAGTGAATGGATCCGTCTTGCAGTGATCTTTCAGTTATTTTATTCGCAATTCTGATGCAGGACCACAGGCCAGATGGAACCTCATTGTTCTCATAAAAAAGTTCAGTGGTTTTGTGCAGACATTCTCTCTGGATTGGATTGCCTTTTGCCTTTATTGTAATTCCATTAGCCAGACACCAAGAAGTGAAATAACCTCATTACTAAACTCAGCATAGCAGCAGATTTTTCACTTTCTTTATACCATATTCCTTATTTACTTTTCATTTCCCCTGTGAGACTTGAATGCATCAAATCCAGAGTAGGAAAAGGTAAATTAGTCTAATGGTTAACGGACGCATACCCTTTGCAAAGTAGAGTTTTAAGCACAAGAAGTCATGCTAGACCACTCGTATTGGAAAAAGTCCCTTATCTGACAAGACAATTTAGATATTCTGTTCATTTTTCTTTGTGTGTGAACTCAGAGTAAATATCGTCAGCAGCCACATTCCTTCAAGTACACGTCGGTGACAGACTCTCCTGGCCTCCTTCATGCAAAATTCAGCAATATGATTGCTAATGAGGTAGGCTCTCCTAACGTGAATCAGAAAATATGCTTTTCAAAATGCAGCAAGCTAGGCATGGAGGAGTGGGAAAGAGAAAACCCTGTTCTGAAAGCGAAATGCATCAAAAAGAAAGCGTCACTGATTTGTGCTTTTTCACAGTTAGATTACGTTATTATTTCCAAACATTTAATACTGTTTTCATTTCAATCTCTTTTAAAAAAAGTTTAATACTACCTATACAATAGAGACTTGTTATTGGGTTGGGTTTTTTTCATGAAACAAAGTCTCTAAAGATTAATTCTGTGGTGTGTTCTTGAGGGAGATCACTTGCATAGCATGGTCCACTTCAGAGGACTCATAAAGAAAAAAATCTCTTTTCTAATTTTTGTAAAACAAGACAAAAACCATAGGCAAATTATCAAAATGATCTGTAATAACATAAGGAACAATCCAAGCTAGAAAATATGGCAAGTTTACCAGAAATTCCTGTCTTTTTTATTTAACGCATATTCATGGCACCTTTCATGTTCTTAGATCCACTTTTGGCCTGCTGGGAACATACCAATGCAAGGCTAAGAAGTAGTGGGTTGGCATTGTGGTATGTGTAAAAAAATTAATGGAAAAGCTTTTTATGCCCAGAAAAAACCCGACTCCATGCAACTGCAATTGCAATGGTATATTCTTAGCTGTTTAATTGTCATAATCATAAACAACTCAAGTACTGCTGTTACGTTATTGAAACAATAGAGAAAATTAATTTCAATTGTCTTTTTTGATCTCTGTCCTAGCGCCTGTATAGAGCGGCAGGAGAAGATAGTCAGCATCACTATACACCACCACTGGATCTGCCTGAGTTTACACGGGCAAGAATAAATGCAGCTATTCTCAGTGATGTAAGAATGTGTTCTGTATTTCTTATACTTATTTGGGGTGAAGGATGAATTATGCAGTGGCAGGGAAGTTGGATAGGTAGAGGAATTTTTAGATCTATTCTCTTCATGCTTTCCCTGATTTGATTATAATGATATTTATCTCCATTAGCATGTATACGGTTGTGAGTAAATTAAATCTACATAAAGAACAGGACATGTTTTGTCTGAGTTAGTAGGATTTCCCAAAGATAACTTAAAGAAAAATCCTTTGATTATGAAGAATGAGACTGTAATGCAGAATAAGAAATGAAAGAGGGTTCCTTTGTTTGTTCCTTTGTATGTTTAAAAATGAAACAGCAATCTGCATGTGCCTTTCCTACTTTAGGCTAAATACAGAGAATCTTGGCATAATCTACGTGCTCAAGGCTACAAGCTGACAATGGAAGCGCTCCCGTTCCAGACTGCCAGGGCCTCCAGAGAAATTGCCAGTGATGTGAGTTGAATGATTCAACCTTCCTTCTTGCCTAATATCTGTTAACTTCATGTAAAACAATGTCTAAAGCAGATTTTACTGAATTAAAGCAACTCCATAACCATGTGAGACAAGTGTGAAACAGAATATATTACTTATGAATGAGATTCTTTCTGTGAATTAAAAAAAAAAAGAGGAGGAAGAATCACTGCTAATCGGGAGCCAAGCTCAGTTAAACATCTTCCAGTGGGAATTAGCTAGTGAATTAAAGTATTTACAGACAGACAAATCCCATGGTTTCTGCTCCTTTCCAGGCTTTCAGATCCTCATATAATAAAGTGCCCACTAATTCCATTCACCCTGCTTTGAGGTGACTTTTAGAAGTGCTTAGTGCTCCTGAACTGAAATAATGCCAGAAGAAGCTGAGTGTTTTTTACATCTCTGAAAATCAGAAGCTGCCTGTCTGGTTGGAAGGAGAAAATTAGTGGATGTTCCTGTAAATATGTGCTCCTTTAATTTCCAAAACAGAGGACAGAAATCTTCCTGTCCTTAAAAATGTCCTCTCATTTGGATAGTTGTGAGCAAAACATTCAAACTCAGTGGTTTCCATTTCTCAGAATGCCTAAGTTTTTCTCTTCCTCACAAAACATTTAATAAATCACAAGGAAAACTGACAATTAAACTAAGTTTGGTAAAAAATTCTTAATTCTGTCGAGTATTTAGTTGGATATTTTATCTCTAATGTGATAAAATATGAATATATTTCATGTTTATGTGTTTTATGAAGCAACTAATTCTCGCTGAAATTTCTAATGTATACTTAACCGTATTTTGCAGAGTGCTTTTGGTTACAGCTTCAGATCTACTCTAAAGGGTAGAGGTCCATAATAGAATTACATCCACTTACAACAGATCTGAATTTGGCCCTTCATCTTGGAAGCACTTTATAAACATTAGCTACTGTAATTTAATCCCCACAACTCTCTTGTGTGGTAGATAAGTGTTATTATCCCATTTCCACTACATTATGAACTCTTCAGGGCGCAGGTCTTCCCTTTAAAGTTCCAAGCACCCTGTTGATGCTGTATAAATAATCATTATCATCATCATCATCATCATCACTATTTCAGAGAGAGGATAAATGTAAGATCATAGGGAGAGTCATAGTCCCAGCTAAGATGAGAATGAGGATTTGCTGGTGCTCAGACCACCATCTTAGGCTTCTCAATATAGCTATTGATCCAGGAAAACTGAATTTACTCTTTAAAATAGCTGGACGGCATTTGCAAATCTGAAGGCTACGGAGTGCATGATGTTTTCCTTTTGTATAGATTTTTTTTCTTCTGTCCTTTGTTTGCTTCTCTTATGTTCTCATTCCTAGCAATGGGAATAAATTTCTATGAGATATAATAGAAGTATGTGATGTAAGGTTAAACGCGATCAATACTTTGGGCTTATTCAGAGAATATATTGAGATGTGCTTAACCTAAATGTTGTAACTACTGTGGTATTTAAATTTGAGAGCAATGAGAGATTCAGACAATTACTTTCTAGTGCTGCATATGTTGGCTGTTTTTACAGACAGTGCAAATGTTTCAGTGACTATCCTAGATTAATTAGCTAAAATAGCCAGTTTAAGTTTGGCATTTTTTCACTTTTATCGTTTTTTATTTTTAGTACCAATATAAATACAACTTTGTGATGGAGAGAGGAAAGCACATTGGTGCCAAGAGTGTTCTGGATGACACCAAGTTGCTGCATTGCTTGCACGCTGCCAGATTACAGAGTGAACAGGAGTACAGGAAGGGATCCCAGGAAGTCTGGTCCCACTTCCATCTGCCCATGGACATGGTGAATCTTGTCCATGCAAGGAAAGCCCAGGCCTTAGCAAGTGATCAAGATTACAGAAAGAGGCTCCATGACTTTACAGCTCTCCCAGAAGACATGAAGATGAAATGGGCCAAAAGAGCCCATGAGCTACAGAGTGAGGTAAAGACTACCCTTCGGCAATAACAAAGCTTTGAGTGACTGGTGTGACTTGTGTGTTGACATTGGGCAGTGTTTTTAGAGAAACCATTTGGAAACTTATGTATGTGAAGCAGCAAGCTATCCAATTGCTCCTCACATATGGAATAGCTGTGAATCAGAGGATCTTGTTAAGAACCTGTGGTCCATGTTGCTTATTCTAGAGCTGAAGGATGCACACAATTGTCTCTCAACTGTTTGGATCACAGCCAGTCAGTGGTTTGGCAGCCACTGCTCTACCTGTGGAATTCTTTGAGCAGAAGGTTATATGCTTAGACGTTAATTTGGGATGTGTTAGAAGATCATTGTGCAAACAAATGGCCATATCAAATAACCAGTTCCCCAGATGTGTTCATAGAAATTGCTCATGCAAATGTGGGTTTGGACAAACTTTGATGACAGAAATGATAGGATCTCAGCATGGGCCACATCCATGCTCATTTTGCCTTAGAACATAGATTTTTCAGGGACAAACCAGTATCTGACTGTATTTGCTTTCAAACAGATGTAGTTGTTGAGTGCAGGCATAAAGCTGCCTGGATGCAGGTAGCTTTATTTTGACAGTTTAGGGTCCAGCGTCATTAGGTGCTCTGTAGCAAACTCTGTTCATGTGGTTTTTGTTTTGTAAGAAAGGACTCCATCATTCAGCAGGGAAGTGAAAAAGGTTGTTCGGATTTTTGTTAACTCTTTATAGGTCTTTAGAAGGATGATAATTTACTGAGCTTGGGATTTTATTGTGAGACAAAGTGATGGGTTATTTATTGGATTTAGTCAGATCTGATGAGCAGATATTAACAGATATTGCAGCTATGGAAGTCAGATTAGTAATCAAAACACTAGAGAGCTCGTATCCTTCGCTCTTACTCAGTGTACTTGCTAGCTGGTATCCCAAATGTACTCTTCACTGACAGAACTTTTTGGGGATATTCTTGGGATGGTATAGAAGCTGTTGCTAGATGCAGTTCTTTGCCTTTTCAACTCCCTTTCCTGCCTTCTCCTGTAATGGTTAACAGATGGCATAAAGGTAGTCAGAATCATGAAGGCAGGATTTATTTACTACTTACTGATGTGTGATGGTGGCTCATGTGATATGAAAGTGGCATTTCCAGGGACTTACTCCTTAGACCCTTAACAGCATGTACTTCAGAGCTTGCCTACAAATGTACAGAAAAGGAGATGAGTAAGAAGCTCAGCACTTGGTTATTTGCCTTTAGACCCCACAATTTAGGAATCCAGAGAAGTGATGAAGGCGCTTTTGCCTAATACTCTTTCTGTCTAGTAGAGTAATGTAGAGCGTGCTTGAGCTAGATGGTTGCTATGTCCTTTTGCATAAAAGGGGGAAAAAAACCTGAAAAAATGGATAATTAGTTTAGTAACACAGTGAGCCACTGTCACTCTGAAGGACAAGTCAGTGTTGGGATTGCAGGTACTTTACTGGCTTTCACTTTTTATTGGGTCTGCCTTGTTTTCTTTATTGGATTAGGAGGTAAAGCAAGCCTTTAATGTGAGTAAAGAAAGAGTAATGTGTCCTCCTAGAAATGGGGTTAATGAGGAAGCATGCACTAGATAAAATAATTAGTATTCCTGACTTGAACTCACCTCAGAAATTTATTTCAAAAGGGGTTCTTTTACGCCCAGTACAAACAGGTTATTACTTACTGCTTTGAGTCATACTAATTCACTCATGAGGCCTTCTCTTGTAACTTGCATATGATACATTATTTAATTCCTGGTGGAATGAACAAATGCAAACAGTTTGGCTTTACGATGTGATATGTGCATGGCAAATGAAAAACCTCAAAATGTTAATATGAATCAGGGAGTCTTTTTAAAAAACCTTAATAGCTGTGGATACAAAGCTGATAGCTAAGGATTTTCATTTTTAACAGCATCGCTATAAATCAGACCTGAACTTCATGAAAGGAGTTGGTTGGATGGCTCTGAGATCTCCGCACATAGAAAGTGTAAAGAAGGCTGGAGAGCTCATCAGCGAGGTAACTGATAAATCTTTCATGGGATAGCACGTCTGTAGGAATTGTTTACCATCAAGGCTCCTCGTTACATGACATTTACGAATGTAGCTTATCATTTCCTTTTGATGTGGGAGCCTGTTTATACAAGGTGTAAGTTACCAAGAAGCAGTACAGGAGATGCAAGTCCACTGTGTGACACCTACTGAATATTTTCCATTCCGAATGAAACACAAGAGTATAAACAAAACATGCATCGATAAATAAATGCAGTGAATTCCATTATGAAATTCTAAGCAGGTGGTTGTGGAAGTGATATAGAAAGATACAGTGTTGACAACCCCACTGAAGGGGCATTTGCCTGCTCAGTATCATGCATTAATGGAGAAAAATTATCAACAGTCAAAAGTGTAGTGTTCAAAAGCTTTATGCACGTGAACTTGCAGTGGGAAGTCACTCTTGCACACACACCAAATAGGAAATTTGGTGCTTGGGCTCCACAGCAAAGATAGGGTGGCCTCCCTGTTCTCTAGCTGAAAGGACAACTGAGACTAAAGCAGAACAGTATGTTTTTAATACTGTGGCTTCAGGCAGTGGACTTTATGTTTTACTCCAGTTGTTACACACTTGGAATTGTGATATATCATTAACAGAAGCATCCTGTGATTATTTTCCTTTGTTGTTTTGGGTTTTTTTTGTTACCTCCATTCCCTCACAGGTAAAGTACCGTCAGAAGCCAGAAAGTTTGAAGTTCACTGCTGTGGTTGACTCTCCAGATCTGATCCATGCTAAAACCAGCTACCTCCAAAGCAGTGATGTAGGTTTCATTTTACTCTAAGTTATCTTAACTTTTGTTGTACTATAATGCATAAAAGAATTGATCTCCTCCACACTGCTTTCAACATGCAATGACTTTTGACTCCACAGAGACTGTACAAGGCTGGGCATTCTGAAGCCAGGCACAGGTACACCCTGCCTCCAGATCATCCAGATTTTATCCGAGCCCGCCAGAATGCACTTCTCATGAGTGATGTAAGTGAGCCTTTTACTCTGGAGAGTTGATTTGGTAACTGTCAAGGAAAATAGACTTGCTTGGGAAGGAAAGTTTTTATGTGTATGCAGAAGCCAGGATCTCTGAACCTGAAAAAGGGAGAGGCTGTGGACAGCCAACACGTTGCTAGGTTTGCACTAAAGGGATCAGGAAAAGTCTGCTGATTCTTTTTTTGAGAATTCGTTCTGCTTTCTAGGGCAGGAGGCTATTATTAAAGATTTCACTCCTTCAGTGTAGGTATGGTTAGTTACAAATTTAAATATTTTTACTTATGCTTGGGTGCAGGAGGAGGTAGAATTCTTGTTCCTTGACTATAATCCTGAAGCTGCAACGTTGTGTTGAATTGATCCCTCAGGCACCGTTGTCATGAGCCTGTATGTAACTGAATCAGTGAGTGGCATTGGTTTAAAGGGATTTTGTTTTCACATTATCCCAGATAGAGGCACTCAGTCTATTCCTAATCTACTATACCCTGATTAAATACCTGTTGTCTTTTACTATAGGGTCAGAGTGACCTTAGTTTGTAAGAAGCTTTGAGACCCTTGTTTGGTGATAGGTGCTCTGTAGATGAAAGAAACAAATAGGGTTTATATTCATTGAAAAGACAGAGGAGGAGGTGAAAAGGCAAAGGGGTGATTGCACACAAATGAAAAGTCAGGCCTAGACCTGTTAGCAGGGGGGTACAGTAATGCTTGCTTTGCTTCTACCCAGGCTGTCTTGCAGGATTTCTGGCATCTCAATTTACTTTCAAATTAAGCACCACCTAGCACTAAATTCACCAGCTGAACAGAGGAATATCTTTTGAAGTGGATTTTATGCTTGTTTTCATACAGTCACAAATTGCAGAAAGGATGAATCAAAGACTTACAGAAAACAAATGAATAAAATCAGAAAGGGACAGCCAAAAGCGTCAGCTAAGATACCATGGAGGTGTAGCAGGACTTGCAGATGGGAAGCTATTTTAAGAAAGTTACTAATGGAAGAAGAACCAAATCTAGAGCAATTTCTCTTCAGAATGTAAATGTATTTCACATCCTCAAAGTCATATTAAATATGTTAGAACCAGCAGTTATTCCGTATGAGCTAATGAAGCCACATGTGGCTGGGGATATAGACAGGAATCGTTTGAAAAGCTTGGAATGACTAGTATTGAAACTATGATGCCACAAAACCCAAGACACTGCAAATGGATGCATCAAAAGGGAGAATAGGGGCAACATCAATGCAATATTGATGTGACTGATGCATCGCAGTTTCTAATAGAAATTAAATCACATCAAAACCAACCATATTCGAATACAAAAGGAAACCCTGGTGGCACTTCTCAGATGAGGCATTTTATCATCATGGTGAGTAGAAAAGAAGTTGAAGTGCTATAGAACTGGATCAAAACCTTGGAGATGGTATGATGACTCTTGATACAAATAAGCCCAGTAGGATAAAACATTTATTATTGCAGTTTTGGGACTGCGTTTAAGAAACTGCAGGGGGAAATGACTGTTTTGTTCTTTTCTTTTCAAACAGAAATTCTATAAAACATCTTGGGAACAGACAAGGGCATCTGGCTATGATTTTAGGATTGATGCCATCCCGTTCCAGACAGCAAAGGCTTCAAGAGAGATTGCAAGTGATGTAAGAAATACTCTGTTTCAAACACTTCCCAGCCCTTTTCCCATGCCAACCCCACCTTGTAAAAATGGGTGAATTCTGATGTAAGTGAACCTTGTTTTGGGAAAACTCGTGACCCAGTGAGACCAAATGCCATTTCAGTGCAAAGTTTTCCAACTAAAAGCTCCCATTAACGATGCCCAGTAACAGTCTGCTTGGTATCACTTCAAGGGAACTTCTTGGGAAGGAGGCATATTGCAATATAGTTAAATAAAACAGGTGCCAGGCTATGAATAGTTAAAGCATGGTATAGAATAAAGTGGGTCATTTTTGAATGCTGAAGTCCACAGCTGGTCTGGAGATAGAAGAGCTTCATTGCTTGAGCTGTGTACTAGGTGCAGCCAAGAGTGCAACAATATGAGGACCTCTGATTGATTGCTTTTGAGAGATGAGTATTTGGGGCTCCCCAAGTCTTTCCATTCCTTAGCACAATTAGCACAAAGGGCATTCTTCTAAAGTGTCTTGTTAGATTAGGAGATATAGTTTGATATCAAACAAACCCTTGGTCTTTGTGCACTACAGGAAGCATTATTGATAGCTCGGGGAGGGTAAGTTATTTCATAACAGAATTTGAACGGAATCTGAATGTGAAAATGAGATTTTCCTTTGCACTGCCTGCAGTACAAATACAAAGAAGCCTTCCTGAGAGACAGAGGCCAGCAGGTTGGATTCCTCAGTGCAAATGATGATCCCAAAATCAGGCATGTCCTCAGAGTGGGGAAACTCCAGAGTGACAACCAGTACAGGAGTGGATATGCCCAAAACAGGGCACAGTTCCACAGTCAACTCAACCAGCCAGGATTCCTCCATGCTAAGAGAAGCCAGCGCCTTGCAAGCAATGTTAACTACAGACAGCCTTTGCACCAATACACTTGTGATCCTGAGCAGCTAAATGTGAAGCATGCAAAGGAGGCCTACAAGCTGCAGAGTGATGTAAGTATAGCTGAGTGGCACTGTCCTTCCAGGTGCTAGGAGCTGTCTGTAGCAATATACTTCACAGACCTTACTTATCTGCAAATCTTATTCTTGAAAATACTAGATTCTGTTTCCTGAAGATGAAAAATTATTTTATTATTGACCCTGTTGCTCTTTATGTGCCCTCTCTTGACTACTCAGGGTGTGGGGTTTGCTTAGAGCTGAACAAAATAATACAGACTGCTGTGTTTCATTCTCTCAGGTAAAATACAAGGCTGACTTGAACTGGCTCAGAGGCCTTGGCTGGACTCCCCCGGGTTCTCACAAAGTTGAAATGGCAAGAAGGGCTGCTGAGTTGGCCTACATTCGGGAAATGGGATTGCGAGGCGCTTCTGCTCAGTATGGACCTGGAGTTGTAAGTAGAGTAAATTGTTCTCACAAGTCCCAACAGCTCTGGCTCTTGAGAAGGGAGGCAGGCAGGCATGCATCCTTTTTAATGCTGTTGAATGCTCCCTGGAGACTGCAATTCTCCCCATTATTTGAACAGAATACATGTACTTCTCTCATGAAGCTTTGTGGCATTTTGTACATCTTAATTTGAAGGAACCTCTCAAGATGATTCAGCATTTTTATGGCTGAGGAATTCCTGTAGGGACTAAGAAGTACCACAGGACAGGATTTACCTGTACTATGGGATATGTTTCCCTTAACTTGCAGATGTTGTCAGATCTCCAGGTGTCCTGCTACCTCCATGGAGAAGTAAAGGTGGAAGAGGCTCCCTGTACAACTCCCCTTCTCTTTTCTTAATTTCAGCAATTTCATGTGTTGCCATGTAATTTCCACTGGCAACTGTATTGTCAGGTGCAATGTAGACTCCTAACAGCAACATGTGTTATGGGAGGCTTCCCAAAACTGAGGAGGTTTTTTGCAAAGCAGGAATGCTCCAGCCTCCTGCATCTCTGTCCAGCCCAAGATGAAAGAAATTACAAGCTAGAATCTTCCAGGTTTTCCTTCTCGCTGCCTCCACAGGGAGGACACCCAATCTGCACTGTCCCAGCCCAAGAAAGCAAAAGTCCATACAGGGACTTTGTAGACTCTACAGTTAGGAAGCATTAAATTACAATAAAAGAGGAGCTCTGCACTTTAAATATTTGTTTCATTTAAGTTTTAGCTTTGGCAACAAGTCAAATAATAAGTGAGCACAAGAGAAACACGAGATATCCATGATTTACATTCCCATCTGAAAAGTTATTGAGGAAATAAATTTTAACTGTGGTTGAGGGATGCAGGCAGTGGGGACTGCAGGCAATATCTTCTTCAGTCCTGTGTATGATCATGATCTGATGGTCTCAGGGAAATCTACAGGTGTCAAATCCTCCTGGAATTTGGATGTTTGTTGGTTTGCTCTTTAGGGCCCAAATTAGAAATTAGGACTTGAGCACCTTCCATCCTTTGATATGTGTAGTATCTAATTTCCATGGACGGCTCCATATTGTGCACTTTTCCCTTGTAGAGAATTGCTCAGTGCAGAACAGTGATTCAGACTTTGCTCATTTGCTTGCCAGCTGAGTTACCTTTTAATACACAAATGTTTCTATAGAATAACTGTTAAAACCTTCTGTCCACTGACTGTCCTCACAATTTAGTTGGGTTTGATTTAATAGGACCAATTGGAGACAGAAGGATCTCAGCAGGTCACAGTCAACCCTGATGCTTCAGAAATTCTGCAAGTCAAGAGAAGAAAAATGCAGCTGTATCAGAAGTAAACAGAAACATGACATAACACAAATAGATTTTCATCTTGTCCTTCAAATCCTGTAGCTTTTCCAGTTTTCTGGGAAGAACAACAGATGATGCCTAAGAACATTTTGTTTTTAAAAGCAACCTAAACATTGTAATTTAGAACATCTTTCTATTTTTGTGTGGACACTTTGTCATTGTATGTATTACAGAATGATATTTATTTAAAGCTGTAAATGAAATTAGTACTAGCTGACTGGCAGGCTCAGCTTTGTACTATAGATCAATGAACCTGATTGGTAGAATATAAAATAATTTGTAATGAATAAATCAGATTAATTTTATTCCATATGTGTAATCTTTGGAGGTTTTTATGTTTTTGGATTATTGGCGGCATTGACCTAAGAGAATGCAAAAGTGTGATTCAGGTGGCTTAAGAGATAAATGAGGCAAAGGCCAGTGATAGCAAAGTTATCATTGACTAACCAAGGGCACGTCTTACAGCAGAGAATTTGTTCTTGATTAACAGAATGTATTCAGATCACAATTAGATCCTTAGTCTTCTTCAAATCTTCCAAAGCAAAAAGTCATAATGAGTAATAATATGCAGAATTTTCAGGGCTTGAAAAGCAAAACTGGAAGCATTAGCAACTATGGCTCTGATTGATTTGAGGGAGAATTGGAGTGGTTTTACTTTCTGATCTGTTTTGCCTGCAAAATGTGGGCTTATTTCAAAGACACAAACAGGAAAATTGTCACTGATGTTCTAGCAAATGTTCCAAGGCTCTATTCAAGATGATGATGGAGAATATTCCTTGTAGGCCATGAGCAGTTATCTATAATATTTTTGGTGGAAAAGGAGGCATTTGGGAAAATGGAAAAAATGAGTAAATATCTCAAACTTACCATTTGTCCTTCCAAAGCTGCCTCCTAATGAAGTGACCTTGATTCGGATCGAATTTTGGATTTAATCCAACTGAGAAATGCCGTCACCTGAGTGTAAACTCCTGGCTTGTTCTTCAGCCCGCACCCATCACCCCAGCTCACAATGCCATATACATAGTAGGAGCCATTTTCTACGCAAGTTAGTGGGCCTCCAGAATCTCCCTGAGAAGAATAAACACGTGTGTTCAAAACATGAGGCAAAATGCTAACCAAAATAAGAATGCTCCTCTCTCATCATAAGTCTTTGAAGGTGTAACAATGTTTACTTGCCATCAGATGTACCATCAGATGCTGCTCAGTTCCTGAGTAGGCTTGCAATCCTGAAACCAGGTCAATTTATACCAGAATTTTTTGATGTAATTTTTTGTTTATTCAAGTCTGCAACACTTATTTGACAAGGTCACATGAAATTTCCTGGGCATGAAAGTTCTAGGCATTAGGAGCTTGAACTCAGAAAGATAAAGGTGTGATCCTTGGCATAAATTAAAACATTTGGTCTCTCCCATACTCCTCAAAATAACTTTATTCAGAGCTGGTTGGTCTCATTGGGGAATGGTTTAGTGTTTGATAGGAATGGTTGGACTCGATGATCCGGTGGGTCTCTTCCAACCTGGTAGTTCTATGATTCTATGATTTTTTGTTTTATTGGTGAGTTCAATTTTTATTGGTGAAGGCTGCTTGCAGTGTTAATTTACACCTCAGGAAACATTGCTTCCCTATAAGAAACTCTTCCCTATCTTATAGCAGTATAAATACAAACTTGCTTCACTTTTATGCTAGCTGTAGTGAAAATAAATATCAATCTTGACTTCCCCTGCAAGTTTTAGCTCTGGTAGTGAAAATCAGATCAGAATTGGTGCTTATGGCAGAGGGCATAATAAAACTTAGAGAAAAAAAAAGGCAACTTTCCAGGCTATTATGACAAACTGCCTCGGAAGTCCAACTTCCCAGGCTGGTCTCTAGCTTCCACTGGTCTCTTAGTGTGGCTGCCACTGACAACATTAGCTCTAGGGATATACATCTCAAACTGTAATGAAGAAAGACCATGGCTGTTGAAATACACTCATGGCAGAAACAGATACATATGCAGCACCCTGCCAAAGTTATTAATCTGCACAACCTGACTATTTACACAAAATATTAGAGTTTAAATACAGAAAAAGCAACAGACCTGACATGAATCAGCTCTGGGCTTCCGAAGATTTCCTGCACAAAACATGCTTTCATCCAATAGGTGATCATATGCTCTGGGTGCATTGCAGTCCTTCTGCGAAATCAGCTTGACATTGGCATCTAACAGCTGATGGGATGGTTCATCTACAGGATATGCACCAAAAAAATAGTTACCCTCCCAACCCTGTTAACATGTTGTCTTTATTTAAAATACAAGCGCTTGCATGCCATTTGGATGGGAAGGGGGAAGAGCAGGGGGTATGCATGGGCTAGCCTGGGAAGAAGAAGTATCCATCTGAAATGACAGGGGTTAGAGTTGAAGGCTGGAAGCTTCACTAGGGGCACCAAGTTGTTGCCTGAGTAAAAGCAAAGTGAGGTATTCAGACTTTGGCTCCAATCAGCTCTTCTCATGTAATACTGCTTTTCAATGTTGCTGATTATCTGCAGCTCCCACGGGTCCCAGTGGGTCTTGGAGCTGCTCAGCACTTCTCAGACTGCTGCCATTGGATGTTCTAACACGCAAGCTAATGAAACAGATGAAAACTGAAAATCATACAATATTTAAGGGCAATGATTAATTACAGTGAATCTTAAAGACATAACTTGACATCTAAAGGCAATAGCCAGAGTTTCAAAGCAGTACATCTGTAGATAATTAAAGATGGTTTATAAGTTTGGTTCTGCTTGAGTTTCAGGAAATATTCAGTTTCTGCAGCGATTTCCTGAAATGCTAATAATAGCTCTGCTCAAAGAAGGAGCTATCTAGTTTGAACACGTACAGGGTACTCGACAGTCTTTGTTGGGGAAAAAAAAATTTCCCTGTACCCCTTTTAAGAGAGACTTTTATTTGGCACTTTTAAAAAAATGTCCATTAAATTCTGTTGGTGCATTCTGATCAAATGAACGCGCTTGTCTCTTGTGGACTTCAATAAGAGTTACATCAGAAGGGAGAATTTGGTCCTATGTATCATATCAGGCTGTATCAGTCACAAAGCACTAGGACACCTACTGCAGCCTCAGTGACACATTTTCCTTCTGCTGCTTTACAGCAACACATCAATCAGAACATGAGAAAATGCATTTTTCAGAAAATTGCCATTATCTTTTTTTAAGCATAGTAATTTCTCCCCTTAGGATTTACTGTGGGCAAGAAAGGTTTTGGATGGAGCTGGTTGAATTTGAAAAGCTTTGGATTTTTTTTTTATTTTTCAGTGCATCTGAAGATCCAGATGCTGCTTCTGAAAAGCTTTATCTGACCCAACGAGCTGGAAAATCGTGTGAAAGTTCCCATCTTACTTGGTCCTGTCTTGAAACTCACAAACTCTACAATAGCATCTCTCTTGATACCTTCCTACTTCTATTGAGATAAACCCCTGACATGGTGTGTCAGATGCAAGCAAAACCAAATGCATCAGGGATTTTTTTTTCAGAACTCTGAAAGTTTTGATTGGTCTAACAGTTGGAGATTTCTGCTAATGAGTAATTTCCATGATAGGATTTAGCTGTCTTCAGTTTTGAGCTCCATATCTTGGTTTCACTAAGTACCAGGTCCACATTTGGGTCTGGGAAATGCTACCGAGCATACCATCCCATCTTGCCATGGAAGTACCCACCAAAATCCAGCTAACCCATAAATACCTCTCTCTGTCATGCCCCATCCAGAAATGAAACAGTCAGTCCCAGCGGGAAAGGCAAAGTCAGGCAGACAGGCTGTTTTCACATACTTTGTTTCCACTGCACAGTGGCCATCAACAGGCTTCAATTTAAGTAGCCCTAGAGAGAAAAAAAGAACAACAAAACATGTGTAGCTAATTTTAATCCCTAATAACCAACACCAGTCTGTGATCCGACCCTCTCCAAAGCTATATAGACTTGATATGCTGCTTGCTTTACATGCTGGATCTGTCTCTGCTTTTTTGCTCACCCCCCACCAGTGACTTCTGTCTGCCCATCACAATGCGCACCTGAAAGGTTCAAGTGGGTCTAAGCCACAGTTTGGTCTAATCATTTCCAGGATGTATTCTCAATGGGAATTTTGCTCTGACTTTAGTTGGAGACAGGTGCTTCAAACAACTGAGGTTGGAGGTGAGCCACATGAATATTCAATAAAAAGGTTTTACCAATATCCTTGTGTGGGATACTGTCCCTCTCTCTGTATTTTTGATGTACGATGATTTTCTCCACATCAAATATTTGCTCTTGACGTTCTTCTTTCTTGAGGTCTTGCTTTCCAAGGACTACTTGGAGATTTTCATCTGGATGACTGCAAAATTAAAGTAAAACTAAAGTAAAATTACAAAAGTAAATTACATGCAGACACTGTTTCTCAGTGGTGCTGGAAACCTGCATCTTTAGTGTCTGTAAGTCAAGATACTGCTTCCCCTGGTAGAGCATGGTCAGAAGATTTCCTAACTGTTATAGGAGGGCTAAGTCAAGGAAGTGGTGATGTTGGACAATAAATGTCCTCTAATGTCATGAAATAAAATGATTTAAATCTGCATGAATACTCTTTTCTTTGCATTCTGGGGCAGAGCAGTAGCACGCACACAGTCTGTTGGTGTGGTTGTGATGATGAGTGGTAACTCATGAAGCCATAGTACAATTGCTTGCCGTTGTCTGGGCATACTTAAAATCATATGCACCGGAATGATCTCCAGAGTGTAATTTACTAATTTCCACAAGCAGTGGTTTCCAGCTTATTCAACAGAAATGTTGAAGGAAATGTCATCTTCTAAGCTAGCTGGCACATAAACAATTGAAAGCAAAAAGCGTATTTTGGCTGTTCTGGAGATCTTAATTATGATACAATAAGTGACATTGCTTGTGGTATCCCAGTATCCCCTGAGGTTGCAGTGGATGTTTCCGTGAGGTTTCTTTCATACATTGCAAAAATTTGTCACATTCCTCCTCTTTTCCTCTCACACAAGCATTTTAGCTCATTTCAGGTAAGTGGAGAGTAAGTTTCATTTGTTATTTCAGCAAGGATCTATTTCAGGTATATGTATATTTTCATGCATATGTTCCTTTTCTCATGTATATGTTTTCCTTTCAATTTGATTCCCAGCAAACATCTGAATTGCAAATAATTTGGATTCCAAACTGTGTTTAATAACCCCCGATTTTTATGTATGTCTACCCTAGGCATAGGACATGCACCTACTCAATGCAGTGAGCAGCAGTAAGGACCCAGCATGCTTTGATTAGCACTCCACCACAGAAATGTTTTTTCCTTCTTGAAGTCCCTGTCTGCAGAGATGCCATCCAGGGGTGTTTGCCAGCTGTAGTCTTAGCTCCACCATAGATCCTCTGGAACGTCCTTTGAATTTCTGGTTGCCCACATGTTTTAAACATTTCAGTTGATCCAGACGGGTCTGTTGGACTTTCTGTTGGCCATGGGCTCTCTTCAGCTGCATTGGAAGAGATGTGTAATGCAGAGATAATATCAAACTGGAGAAATTAAGTGACAGGGGATTACCTGCTGCTTTTGACCACCTACACTCTGCCAAACAGCTCACTTCTAATTCTTTACCTGTTCCTGAGCAGGGTGAAATGTCACAGAAGTCCCATTCCACTTTGTGATTTCTTCTGAAGTAGCACCAAGGTTTCTCATCCTCATCGGGATTCCTGAAGGGAACAGTTGAGAGCATCAGCCAACAAGAATGGGGAAATCTCCACAAAACCAATGAAGGGGTTGAGGATGCTTAGGGGAGCAGCCTCATGCTCCCATATGAAAGCCAAACTTTCAAAGATACTCTTCTATAAATTCTGACAAAGAAGATGCCTGAGACAATGGAGTGAGGCTTCTGCCATCTTACAATCTCCATGCCTAACTTAACCCTAGGAAAAATGAGGGACTGATTCAGGGAAAGGAGGGATGCTTCTGAAAGCCTCACATTGGTGCAGTGATTTAAGGAAAGCACCTCTAACGTCCTAATATTTTATAGACAGGGAATGTCTGGAAGGATGTGAGATCTTAACACCATCAGTTTGCCAAATTCACGAGCAGTTTTTCCTCAGTGCCTCCTTTGATACAGACCCCTGCAGCTGCTTTTTCAGAATATTACCTGCAGAAGTTATGTTCACCAATGCCGTAAGAGTCAGCGTCCTCCATAAAGGCATTAATAGGGTAGTCCAAGAGCATGTGGGAGTTCCAGTGCAGGCAGGTCCTACCATTTGCTGCTTGGTTTACTTTTCCTCTGTACATCAAGGATGGCTCTTCATAACAGTCATCCAGTCCTGTAGGAAGACAACACTGATATGAAAATAACTTCTGCACTGCTTCTTGTCCAAAGCAATTTATTTTCCTTCCCTTCCTTGCCCCACATGCATTTTATGGAGGATCAAAAGGACCTGCTGGAAATTGTAGTGGTATCCCTTATCCTACACAGGCCAGAAATAAGAGTAAAGTCCCAACATCTGTCCACCTTGAAGGCTGATTGACTTCACATGCCTAAAACCTCCTTGCATGGTAAAGACCTAGCAGATATGATGATGTTTTAATGCCAGTGCAGAATCTCTTCATCAGAATCTCTTCATCAGAAATGGTATTGATGGGATTAGACAGAAGTGGGCACAGAGCTGCTGTCACTCTAGGCCAATGGTTGTGCCAAAATGAAGGTGCAGAGGAAAAGTCAGCTGTAATGTGGATTGTGTATGTTGAGTTCAGAGTGCAATCAAATTTTAAAAGAGAAAGAATCAAATCCTTTTCCTTTGAAATAAGTGTGGGGTGTAGTGTCCGTGGCGGTGCTGCAGAGGGAGAAGGTTCTCTTTGCAGGCTGAGCTAATTCCATGTCCTTGGCCACCCAACCGCATGTCAATGACTGGCCCCCAGCCTGGGGAAATCACCGGTGACTGGACATGAATTTTCACTACAACAAGTTTTGAGTGTTTAAGGAAAGCCCAGTGTTCCTTCTCCACGGGACATATGAAACCTTTAGGAGATGTGCTCTCTTATTATACACCAGCGGGACCTTGCTGAAGCACACCTAGAAAACACCATTATGGTAACTGTTTTGATGAGCCCTTTGCTGATGGTGGATGCAGAAGTCAGCATCTTCCTCCAATGCTTTCCCCAAGGAAGCTGCTGCCCTGGGTGCCCTGTCTGGAGGCTCTGCCCCTTCCCGCTCCCCTGGAGCTGTCACATACCAATCTCACAGAATCTCCCTTTGAAACGTTTGGGGCACTTGCAGGTGAATTTCGATCTGATTCTGTGCCGTATGCAGATACCTCCATTTTTGCACGGGTTTGGTCTGCATGGTGAAGACGCTGTCAAAGTGGAAAACACAGAACAGTCTTGTCACTCTACTGAATGCTATAAAGGCACTGCCATGGCCAAGAGGAACTGCGGAGAGCTCCCACTTAGCGTGTTGTCTTCAAGTTCTTATGAACTTTTGAAAAACACTTATCACCAGGTTTATCTCAGCAGTGAGCGGACCCCCACCCTGTACATCAAGCTGGACTCATCACTGACCAGCCCCACAGCTGGGAGTCATAGCAGACTTGGGCTGGATGACCAGGGCAGGACCACTCTTTGCAGTGGGCTTGCTTGTGATCTCCCACAGCTGACTGTCTACAGTTAGGTGCTCTTGCTGTGCCATCCCCACCACAATTCACTCAACGGCCCGCTATGTGGGAGCCTTTTCTGAGGGGGCTGTGCTCACCTTGCTGGCAGTCAGGTGGTTTGTAGGGATGAGAGCAGCTGCACTGAAAATAAGGTGGGGTTAATGTAATCAAGCAGTCTGCCCCGTGGCACCTCTTCTCCAAACACATGTTCTTCACTGGAAAAGAGACAAGAGGTTCTTCATCAATGTCTGTGTGTGAATGAGAACCATGCCCTTGCAGGGATCATGGGAAGACATACTTTCTACCAACACCCTGAGGAAGCTTTCTTCGGGCTGCTGTGGAAGTGGGATTTCCCGTCTTCTTCACAGTATCTGTGGCAAAAAGCCTGCAGGGCCAATGAGCAGCTCACCACTGCCCACCAACCAGGGATAGAGGAGCTACTTGTTGCACATCTCAAGTCTATTTTACTGGATTTCTCTTTAGAGAGACTGGTCTGGATGACAGTTAAATGTGAGACCTATAGAATCATAAGTCATTAAGGTTGGAAAAGACCTCTAAGATCATCCAGTCCAACTGTCAGCCCAACACCACCGTGTCTACTAAACCATGTCCTGAAGTGCCATGGCCACACACTTTTTGAACCCCTCCAGGGACGAAGTCTCCACCACTTCCCTGTGCAGCCTCTTCCAATGCTACACCACTCTTTCCGTAAAGGAATTTTCTCTAATATCCAATCTAAACTTCCTCTGTTGCAACGGGAGGCCATTTCCTCTCATCCTACCTCTTGTTACTTGGGAAAACATGACAGTGGTGGGCTGTCAAAACCCTCACCCCAGCAAAGAACGGGTTTACAAATCCTTGTGTTTTCTCCCATTGACAGAGCTGTAACAGGAACATTAGTTGCCAAAATAAGGAGTGAAAATTAGTAATTACCTTTCTCACACATAGTCCCAGTATATGGCTTTGGGCAGAGACAGCTGAACCTGCTTCCTTTGTTTTCACACCTACCATTGTTCTTGCAGGGGTTGGAGGAGCATGGGTCTGCTGAGGTAAGGACAGAGATCTTTTAAGTTTACTTTCAATGTCTCCACCGCCATCACCTGCTTTGTTCTTCCTGAATTTTCTTATTGCAGAAGGTTGCCTTCCTGGCCACAGCATTCTGCGTAACAGGAACTGCATTTCATAGAGAATCATAGAATTTCGTGGTTGGAAAAGAACTTCGAGATCATCAAGCCCAACTGTACCTATCCATTACTTTAACGCATCAGCTCAGCAGCCGCAGGAGCAGCTATGAATTGCTGCAGAGATTCTTGCAAGCTGCAACAACTCACAGCTTTGGGTCTGGAGCACCTCAGCTCCCTTTGCTGTGTCTATGATGCACCTGTAACGGGGCAAGCCCCTTCCTTTGCTCAGGGCCAGATTTACGTCTATGTCAAGCAGCAGAGCTAGAGCTGGCCCTGGGCATTTGCCTTCATGCACTGAGCCTGCAGGGCTCTGGATTTGGCATTGCCATGATTGCAATGTGGCACTGAATCTCCCCTGAAAAAGCCATCTGCTACCTTTATGCCGTATAATACCCCTGGGTAGCTATTGCTGCAAGGGAACAGGCACCCCGTGGCACCACCTGAGCGCTGCCTCTTACCCTATGCTCAACCTATCCACCACACTCCAGGCTACCAGTGGTAACTTGTGGTGCGGGCAGCATCATAACAGCTCTGCTTTCTTTGTAAACCAGGGAATGTTACAGGCAACTTCCCTGTCTCTCCTTTGAGTTCCCTGAGCAATCTCAAGAACCCTTTCCTGCTCTGCAGAAGTTTGGCAAAACAGAAAAAGAAAAGAAAAGAAAATCTGCAATGGAGGGGGAAAAAAAAGAAAAAAAAAAGGAAAGCTGCTCTACATTTGTTTCGCAGCATAAATACAGAACATATATCCCACGAAAACAGCAATTACATCTTACAGTGTCTATAGACAAATAAGCCTGTGCTTTTTTTTTGTAGTAGCAATCAGAAATGTTCTGCATGATCAGAATCCATCCTGTGAAACCTGGAGATAAAACACAGGCTCCTTACAAGAGAAATACAAAGGAGAACACTGCAAACAATCCTCCTAACTCATTCCTTTGATGCAGGCATTTCGAGAGCAGGCTGGCAGCGGAGACCTGCCACACAGTTGCAAGCACAGGGTTGGGAGTTTACCCCTTCCTTGCCTCCCTGTCTGCCCCTCAGAGGTACCTGTTCTGGTATCACTGTAGCCAAAAAACTCCTCAAACCAATCAGGGTCCTCTGAGGATTTCTGCTGGTGGAAGGGGTCCTGGTCTGGTTGAGCGTACTCATCGTAGTACTCATAGTCATCAGTGCCATCTGCAGAGAGGGGTGAGAAGAAGGCGAAAGAACAGAGGAATTAAAACTGCTAGAAGGAGAGAAGGCATGAAAGAAGTTATTCCCTAGGATGGGCAATCCTTTTCTCCCTGAGCATGTTTGGGATGTCAGTGGATCCAGAGCCCAAATCATAGTGAGGATCAAAGATGCTGTTCAGCTCTTCCCTGGTATGAACAGTTTAGCCTGGAGAAGAGGAGGCTGAGGGGAGACCTCATTGCTCTCTACAACTACCTGAAAGGAGGTTGTAGAGAGGAGGGAGCTGGGCTCTTCTCCCAAGTGACAAGGGACAGGACAAGAGGGAATGGCCTCAAGCTCCGCCAGGGGAGGTTTAGGCTGGACATTAGGAAAAAATTCTTCACAGAAAGGGTCATTGGGCACTGGAACAGGCTGCCCAGGGAGGTGGTTGGGTCACCTTCCCTGGAGGTGTTTAAGGCACGGGTGGATGAGGTGCTGAGGGGCATGGTTTAGTGTTTGATAGGAATGGTTGGACTCGATGATCCGGTGGGTCTCTTCCAACCTGGTCATTCTATGATTCTATGAATAGCCAGCATGGCCACCACTACACTCCACTGCCCCAGCTCTGTCCTCGCTGCTGCTCCTGGTGGGTGCTGGGGCCACGGCTGCTCAACTGGTTCCTGCAGTGACACCACAGAGGGGACATGGGCACAGGGCTCTGCAGGTGTGGGCATGAGCCCCCCATGCAGCAACCCAGCCAGGGGAGGTGTTGATGGCTGTTACCAGCACCATAGGAAAAGGAGCTTTAGAGTCCTACAAGAAGAAGCGGTTTTCTTTGTCCAGCTGCTTTCATCATCAGCATCACCACTGCTGTAGCATGAGAGAAGACCTTTACCATCATGTGGATGACTGCTGCATTCGGGGACACAGAAATCCATTTTGAGGGAAATCAGAAGGGACAGAGGGCCCACTTGCATGCCTGTGTGTTTCCCTATCCACAAAACCCCTTTTGAAAAGCAAGGTCCTGGCAGAGCTGAAAAGCACATCCTTGCCTCAGCTGAGCTTGCAGCCTTCTCAGCAGCCAGCACCCTCCAAGGGAGCCCAGTCTCTGCAGGACCCA
Source organism: Phaenicophaeus curvirostris (assembly GCF_032191515.1). NCBI lineage: Eukaryota > Metazoa > Chordata > Aves > Cuculiformes > Cuculidae > Phaenicophaeus > Phaenicophaeus curvirostris. The sequence continues at coordinate 7,741,334 of NC_091400.1, read as the reverse complement.
CAGCTTTGCCAGCCTACATTTGGGGAGGGTAGTTGATTAAACTGGGTTGGCAGCTCCTTGCACAGGTGCGGCTGCTGCCAACGGATCCCACTTTGGTGTTTCAAAGACAAGCTATGGTAATGAGAAAAGCTAAGCTACGTACAGAGACATTTTAAAAGCTCTCCCCTAGGGCTGGACCGATGGCCCCATGGATAATGCTCTGCCTTGAACTGATTATCGACTGCATTATCTTAGTTTTCTCTCCTCATTCATTCGCTTGCAGCCTTTATCTTTATTCTTTCTTTGCTTCTGGGAAAAAAAAAAGGAAATCCACTTTTGTACAATGGGTGTTTTATATTTCATATTAAAATAGAACCATCTTTTTTTTCTTCATTTTTTCCTACATGCCAACTCTCATTTCTCACCATAAAAAAAAAATAGAAGAGGAAAGTTTCACCTCATTTATTGCTATGTCAAGTCAAGACTCCTTTACCTCAGCTCATTATTTCCACAGGAGCTGAGTCTCGACAGCGTGCAAGTGTTGCAGAAGTGTGTGCCTTGCTGAGGAACAGAAGGATCTCACTGGAAGATAAGGACATTGTCTACAGTGAACGAAATTAAATTTAATGTGATGTAGTTAAGAAAGGAAAACAAAAAGAGGGTTTTGCCTGAAATGCAGCCCAGAATCTTGCTTTGTTGGAGAGGAGATTCTGCAAGCAGAATTGACTTTGAGGGAATTGTCTGAAGGAGTATGATTTTGTTTCCCCTGTTTATTTTCAAAATCTTAGTGGGGAATGCTGGCTTTTATTCCACAGATGCTTTAAAGTAGTATTCTGTGGGATGAGGTTGCCTTTTGTACGGAAAAGAAATACCTGTTAAAAGTTATGAAGGAGGAAGAGGGGAGTTACAGCCGCCAAAAGCAGACTGCAAACACACCCAGTGTGTTTTACAGAGGCTGGTGAGGACTCTCTGGAGCTGACAGAGGAAAAACAAGTGATCCAAGTGAGCACAAAGAGCTAAGCCATTGTAGAAGCATCTACCATGATTTTTAAACCAAGTGCTCAGTGCAAGTATGGTGTTAAGAAATGACGATACTACCACTTCAAGTTGTTACATTAGCATCATTTCTTGGCAACAGATTAATCATTCATCACACTCATGAAATGATTTATTAATCTGTTTTGGACTGTATTAAGCGCATTTCTGTGGTGGACAAGAGTGGCCACTGTGACCCATGATGGCCAAGATGCGATTCACGTTTTGCTGGATGCCTGTTTCTGGTGGCTCTGCGAGGTGGAGGAGCACAATGCCCTGTTTGGAGTGACAGGGCAGATGGCCTCAAAGCAGCTATGGGATAGCCTAATGCTCACCTGAGGCCAGGCTGGCACCCGGCAGCCCTCAAGGAGGGCAATTCCATGTGACCAGGGCTGAAGTCGAGTGGGCAGCACTAAGCAACCCCTTCTGGGGCTGGAAATTACCATTAAATAAAACTTTATTACCAAGCTGTGGAGTTAAGAGCACATTCAGAAAGGTCTCAGAAAACATAAGCAAATCCTTTTGGCTACTCTTGCCCTCAGTGTGAACAGTGGGAATCAGGAAACTGCGTGGCCTGGCCAGGAGACCAGTTGGTGTGATGCAAGAGTGAAGCTGATCTGTTCTCCATCACCATCACTCTTTATCAAACTGTGAAACAGAAACTGCTTCTATGGGTCACATGAGTGATGCTTCCTATCTCCTAGCTACTCTATGTCCTCCCCAGCCACACAAAGCAGTGAAAAAAGAACAGAAAACCCTTACTTAGGTACATGACACCAAACTATATAAAAGATTTCTTCTTATTTATCATTGCTTCGACACTAACTGTTTGGCTTCCACATCTCTTATTTAAGAAGTGCTCCCATTCCATTTTTTTAATTATTCATAACAAGCCATAGGTTTAGTAAAGCAAAAACAACACTTTTTTTATCTGAGCACATAATTAATGCACAAAGTCTGATACACTGGTTGATTTAAAAATATTACTAAATCAGAGTGTTCATTCTTTGTAAGTGCTGGAAAACCTTAACATGCTTAAAAAAAGAAGTGATCTGACATTTGTCACTGAAATGTGACTATTACATGAAATTAGATTAGACATCCTGCATGCAAATTTTCAAAGAATAACTTTCCTCTGTGTAGTACAAAAAAGTCCCCCCATAATTGATAGGCAGAGATTGACTTTTAAAGCTTCAAATCAGCTTTGAGGTCTGGGTGATCTTTTAAACTGCTCAAGCTTTCATCTGCAGTTTTTCACGTTGCCAAGAGCTGTCAATCAAGTGATGGATTTCTGATCAATATCCCCTTGTTCATTAGCTTACACGGGCTCTCTGTTATGAAGAGAACAGATATCCCAATGCTGGCACTCACACTGTTTTCAAAACCTTCGCTGGATCAAGTCACGACTAATGTTCCGAGTGGGAAAGTGATGCATTAGGATGCCATCAAGTGACCTGAATTGCGAGGTAACTTTGTTGGACTGCAGTTGTCAAGATGAGTGATGTGCAAAGTTAAAGCTTATTGCCAACACACGTCAAGGGTGCCAGAAAGTACCCAGCATTTTTTCAAGCTCTGTGAACCTCTGGGGATTGAGTAAAACATGGCCTAATTTAAGCAGGATGAGTTTTCCTACCACCTTTCTAAATATTTTTTGTCTCCAGCTCTGAGAATAATGAAATGTTATTTTTATGAGGCTGAAATCCTGACTGTATTTTAAATAACGAGATGTCTCCCATTTACTTCTGCAGAGACGAGACCTCACAGTATTTCCTCCCTTCCGCGCAGGCTGGGAGTATCTGTGGCTTCAGAAAGAAATTGCTGAAGAAGTGAGAGCAGCAAGCCTTTCAAAATAGCTTTGTGGCTGTTACTTAAAAGCACTTTTGCAGTGCCTTTTCCTCAGAGGGATGGGAGCTGGGCGAAGGCAGCTGATGGCAGCTGAAGCAGTGGGGACTCAAGGGAAGATGGGGAGTAGAAGATTGCAGGGACAGTGGAGGGGCAGAGAGATAAAGACCATAAAGCACAGGGAGAGGGAATCAGTGAAGAAACTGGGAAAGCTCCACCACTGAAAAGCAAATCAGCCAGTTTGCACAAGGCTTTTGTGTAAAGCTTGAAGCCAGGTGCACGACTCTAGTCAAATACCTGCAGAAGCTGAATACTCAGTTCAGATGTACAAATGATTTGGAAATTTGTTTTCCATGCACATTGCGTTAGATGAGCAAAGCTGATTTGGGGAATGAAGCAGTGCTGTATGAGCTACGGGGTTGCTGGTCTCGCAGATTTTACCTGGAAGCCAAAGCACCACTGGAATGAACAGGAATGTGGCTGAATAATGAATATATAGTAAACCCCACACCTTTTCTGTAGAAAAAGGAGCAAAATTAATTTAATACTTCATTGGCTATAGATTATAATCTCAGATTTAAACTCAGATCTAAACTCAGATCTGAAAGAGGAGCAGAGCTTACCCTCAAACTACTAAACTTAGCAATAAAACCATAATCCTCAAGTAGGCTGCAAAAGGATGTAAAAATCCTCACACAATACCTACAGATCCTCACACAACATTCATCACAGCTTTTCTCTTATCAACCTCTTAAGGCTATCTAGCTTTCAATGATTTTTACTTGCATGAACTTGTAAACACTTTCTGAACTATCAAGTGCTTTGGACAGAACCTTGCAGAAATAAGTTCCACAGTGAGTTGTATGCTGCAAGGAAAAGTTAGCCTTCATTTATTCAACCATCAATTCGTATGCACAGCTTGTTCTTCTGTAAGGTTTGCAGCCCAGCACCATGACTTCTCCCCCAGCCATGACCTACGGTGTCAACCATGGGTCCCTCCAAGCTGTGTGGAGTACAACAGACCACAGAGTGGCAAAAAAGTCCTGGCTTGGAACAGAACTGTGAGTTACAGATGAGATCTAGGAGTATTCCATGATCAACAGCAAATTGGTACCAGTGCTCTGCTTCTGTTTTGGGGCTCCAGTGTGCCAGATATGCCTCTGGCTGGGACTCAAAGCAACACTGCCTCCTACACCAACAAAGAGCACACGTGGACGTCTGAAAGTGCTCACCATGTGCCTTACCCCTTGTCAAACAGACTTCCTACGTGATCACAAGCTTTATTTTAAGCTCAGCAAAACGGTGCGTGAAGTTATTAAAACTCAGCATTGGGCTCTCGCAAAGGCTCTTGATGGACCAGGTCACTGGCCTCTCAGTTTTGTATACAGAAGTTAAAATGAAGGAATGGAAACCACTTACCGTCCTGCGGGTCCGTCAGGTAGGGTACATGGGAAGCCTGCATGAGATAAAAAAGGGTAGAGAGTTAGTTTCTGAAATTGAAAGCCATCACAGAGCTTGGTTTACAGCACAGTTTCCCAGCACTGGACATCCGGATAAGCTCATTACCCACTTCGGTGGTAATTGGTTTAGATTTTAAGAGCTCTTTCAAAATATTGTCAAAATGCCTCCCAACAGTCAGAGTAGGAGCAAGGCTGATGTGTTTTGGGAAAAAAAACCTGTCCTGAATGAGTTAAATTGCCTTTTTGCTTATTAAGTGATGACGCACTGACTATTTGTCTAACTTCTCTGAGATACAGACAGAGGCCAAGCTCCATCCGGCTACCAAAACTGGAGGCTGGGATGAGCTCGGGCAGAGCTGAGTGGAGCCTACGTCTGCTGCAGCAGGTGGGATCTGGACCTCCAAGCTGGAAGGCTGTCAGCCACCTTTGGGAAGAGGACAACATTTCTGGCACTTCCCATGAGGAAATGCCATGTCCATGTGTCTGACCTCCAACGCAGGGCTCCAGCCTTTCCTGTTGGCTCATGATCAAGGGCAAGCAACAAAAGGGAACAGAAGAAGAAGGAAAACAGCTCTCAGCCTTTGAAGAGTGTGAGTGAGGCTTGTCTGAAGGGAGGTGCAGTGACTCCACACTGGGACGCATCCCCTGCATGAAGATTTCAGCTCGTTTTCCCTCTTCCTCTAAATCGCAGCTACAGACAGAACTGCCTGTCTATGATGAAAATATGTGTGTTAACAGCAGGTGTAAAGAAAGAGATTTGGAACTGCTATTCTTCGTCTCACATGATTCATCATAAGGAAACATATTTCCAAACAATTTAACACATATAATAAAGACACACTCACTGATGATTATTATGTGCATCTACGCATTGCTACAGATACATTAACTGCAAATACACAGGCTGTTTAGTTGTGCATTATATATAGAAACTGTATATAGAAGAAAGACATTCTCAGCTAACACTGTGACTACGAACAAATGAATCAGAAGCAACGAATAAGAAACAGGACAAAAAAAGCTCGGAATTCACATTTATGAATATTATCTGGAATATATAAATGAGTTTTTGCTTCAGGCACATTTGCGTCCCTCTTGTGTTTGAGCCAGGCAGAACAGACGCTCCAGCGCTCCCTTTCCCGCTGACTTTAATGAGAGCGATGTCCCCTGAACTGCTCAGAGGAGCCACTTTCCAGGTGCACTTGAGCAAGCCACACACATACATAACTAAATCCTTTGCAGCTGGAAGGACACACGCTCCCACAATTGCCCCTCCTGAATGAGCACAGAGATGATGGTAAATGAGAAGGCTGTAAAAGCTCTGCCCTTGGTGAGTATATTTCTCGAGTGCAGGTACAGGGTTTGTCAGATCCTTTGCCAGACCCCAATGGAGACTGTAGAAAGAAAAGGTCTAATTGCTCCATTTACAATTAATGGTAGCATTCATCCGTAAACACAAACCAAAACAAACCCTGCAAGTGTACACTTTTCTTTTGGAGGAATAGATGAAACAAAGAACAAGGAAGAAGCAAAGGGAGCAGGGCGAAGCAAGAGATGTTTCATCTCCCTCCCCAGCTCTCCACTGCTGTTTGCTCAATGGGGTTGGAAAGGGTTTAGGGGCAGAAGGGTTTGGCTTCAATGAGGTTGCTAACCCTTCCTTGCTCTCAGGGTGGCTCTTGGCACCACACAGGAATGCCAGAAGGTTTCAGCCCAGGCTGTGTGAGGTGGGGGACGTGACTGCATCCTGCTCTTCTGTGCCTCAGTTTCCCCCAGCTGTAAAGCAGAGATGATGGTCTCACAATGCCCAGGGGATGGCTTAAACACCAAGAAAAGAAAAACAAATGAGAGACCCAGCACTTTTCTACTCTACTTTTTTTCTCCAGGCTACCCACCTATCCCTCCTGTCCAACCCCTCCCACATGGGCAGAATTGCCTGCAAAGGCGTAGATACCCTAAACTTCTCGCAATAAACTGGTGCCCCAGAAAACATGAAGGTTTCCAGTAACATCCTTCAGAGCAGGCAGTGGCTTGTAATCTAGGGTGGCTGAGCCCCAGATTATGATTCCTGGTTTTGGATGATAGCCTCTATCAGCTCCCAAATTACAAATGTTACTGGGAACAAAAGCCCAAGAGAACCAGCAAAGAGAGTCCAAGAGTTAAATCCAATTTTTACTATAAGGCTCTTGTGTTCTATCTTGTCCTGGAGCTTTCCCCCCTCACGCATCTGTCACAAGCTGCTGCAACAGAGCCAAAGTGGACAAAACCCCAGGCAAAGTGGTGACTTTTCTCCTCCCTTCTGAGGTCCACCGGATCACACACCAGCCCACACTGGTTTTGAAGCATTCTTACCCCTGCTAGCCAGCTCAGGGCTAAATTTTAGCCCTTTGGCTCCCTGCACCAAGCTTTCCATGGTGGTGTGCAGCAGAGGAGGGAGAACAACTTGCCCCCTTCCCTCTTGCTTGCTTGAGTTAACCCTTTCCTCTGTGCCATGATACGGGTTGGGGGTGAGGGATGAGGGATGGAGGCTGCAGGCTGGGGGAAGAGGGATGGAGGCTGCGGGCTGGGGCAGTGAAGGCAGAGCCTCCCGCCTGCCGTGCCGTATTGCTCATGGCCAGCAGAGGAGGATCTTGTCCTTCTTACGAGGTGCAATACTGAGCCCAGCCAGGAGCAGGATTCAAACAAAAGCAGGAGGAAGGCGGGAGAAAAAATTAGGCTGCGGGGCTGGTTTCACCAGTCTCCTTGCTGCAGCTCGACACCGATACTTTGTGCGCTGTCTCAAGAGAGAATAAAATCGCTGGATCCTGCTTGTAGCAGGTCCATAGAGACGGGGAACGAAGCTGGAAGAATTTGCAGAGAGCAATTTCAAATTTTATTACTTTAGGCTCATAGAAAAGGAACCTTGAAAAAAGAAAATCCAGGAGTGACATTCTATATGGGTACCGGTGCATTGTTGAGTGTGGAGTTGACTACAGTGTTGGAAAAATAGCTGAATCTCTAAGTATTCTAATTTCACCTGACCTTTGTTGTCATCATCATTGTAATGATTAGCACTTCACCAAAGCTCTTCCTCCAAAGAGCCATCAAAACTTGGCTAATTGGGCTTTGTACCAAGGTTAAACACTGCACATACATAACACTCTTCACTTTTCCATTTCAGCTCCTCAAGAAAGAGAGGCTAATGAAATGTAATAGATTTCAAACAGTAATGCCAGAACTGTGAGCTTTCCTGGTCTCAGGACAGAATCCTACAACTCTTTCTCAGACAAGAATGCCCAGTTAATCTCTGGCAATTCTTTCTGAATAAAGCCAAGAAGATTTGACCCCAAATTTAAGTGAAATTACTTACAGCTGCCAAGGGCATTCTGCAGTTGAACTGTCGAGTGTGTCTTGGGTACGTTTGCTACCCCTTATTACAATCAAAATGAATAATTAAAACACAAACTCAGGTGGAAAAATAAGCAGCACAAAGGTGACAGCCCAGGGTGAGGCTGTGAATTTACATGTATGCAAACCAGAGGTAATTCCAGAGAAAAGAATGTAGCCACTCAAGCTGGCTTAACAGACAAGCAGAGTGATGGACACTACCTCTGTATATACACACACCTCACAACAAAGCACTACAGGAGTTTAAATACTGAACTGCATTGATAGGAATTGGCTTATTCACTTAATTGTTTCATGTTGTGCAAATTCTTCTGCAACTTGCTGTGAGTATTAAATATTACCCCTTCTGTTTGGTATCCTGCACAGTCACAGCTTCTGCAGCTGAGGAGGAGATGGGGATGAACTGGAGAACAAGGATGGATATTTGATCGACTTCCATCCAGGACTGACATAAGGCACAAAGGAGCCACGAGGGCAGACACAACTACTGCCTTTTCGCAGCGAACCCCTTGATCCTGCTGACAGCTCTCAGTGGGAACCTTTGTCTGGGCTTCTCTCCAGCAGAGGAGGGAATCAACAGTTCTGATGCTCTTACAATCGGCCAGATTTTTTCCTGCAACCATCTTGGGTAGTGACAGTCTTTGAACTTCAAGGGAAAGTGGCTTTTCCAGGAATGACACTGTATTTCTCAGCCAAGGCCACAGTTGCAGTATAATGAAAGCAGGATACATATCATCTGGAGCACACATGCAACACATGTTGTATTTTTAGCCTGGGAAACCATTCGCTGAAATGATTTCACCAAAACCTCAGAGTTCTTTACCTCTCTACTAGCAAGACATCTCCTGCTCCCGCACTGAACTGCAATATGTGCCTCAGAATCATAAAACTGTTTGGTTGGAAAAGACCTTTGAGTTCATCAAGTCCAACTGTACCTGTCCACTACTACCACTACTAAAGCAGATTCCAGAGTACCTCATCTACCTGTTTTTTAAATACCTTCAGGGATGGTGCCTTGAGCACTTTCCTGGGCAGCCTCTGCCAGTGCCAGAGAACCCTTTCAGTGAAGATTTTTTTCCCAATATCCAGTCTAAACCTCCCCTGCCACAACATGAGAACATTCCTTCTCATCCTATCACTTGTTACTTGGGAGAGGAGATTAACACCCACCTTAACACAGCCTGCTTTCAGGTAGTTGTAGACAGCAATACAATCCCCCCTGAGCCTCCTTTTCTCCAGGCTAAATAACTCCAGTGCCTTCAGCTGCTCCTCATAAGACTTGTGAGTAAATTACATGTTCCTTATCATCTGATCCAACGGTACCCAGAGAAGTTTAGGTTTAAAGTCTTTATTTGGCTGATTATTCAGCTGTGAACCTTGCTCGTGGTAGCACCTGGCACAAAACCCACTCGAAGCCAGGTAAAAAAGCAACAGCACTCAAAGATGCTGCAGCAACCAGCTTGGTTCTCTGCACAGGAGTTACCTGGTCTTGTTTTCCAAGAGATCAAAGTTTCCAAGTTAATCTTTGCACCACGAGAGGTGGCCTAGTAGCAGCTGGCTGTTTTTAAAGTTGCTCATTGGTGGATGAGATGTGGAAAATGAGGTCAGCTTTGGATACCACCGCAAGGGGAAGCTACAAAATCCATTTCATGGGGGCTACAGGAGCGAGCCTTGTCATGCTAACACAAGTCCGCTGCGCTATCAAATGCTTTTGCAGCCAGTGCCGGCAATAGAGGTTATAGCGCTAGACTTAAAGCTTATGCAAAGTCATTAAGTTCCTTTAGTTACACGGGATATCAACCTACATGCTTCAGGGCATAAGCTGATTGCCTTCGGGGGTCAGCGAGGAGCGCTTCCCTCTCCAAGAGCGTGGTGCACAATTAGCTGGGGGCGCTCCCAAGGCTTTGTTGCTTTCCTGCTGCATCAGGCAAATTTCGGGGCGTGCTGTAGAAGGGCATTACATCTGATGGGCCAGAAATCGAGATGGGCTTGACAGCATTCCCTTCTCTTTGCAGTCATCGGTTTGCAACACAGTGAAGAATAAAGTCCTCGCACGAGTGGTGCTGCACTGGAGAGAGGGTTAGGGGAGCAGAAGCAGGAGTTTAATACAGAAATAGATCTGTCGGTGGGTAGAAAAAGATGTCAGACAAAATTCACTTTGGGATACCCTAAAATGTTGGTCTCCGAGCACCTGAGGTAAGGAAAGATCTGTATTGCTTGTAGGAGCATCCTGTCTGCTGCAGGCCAGCTAGGAGCTAGGCACCAATGATAAGTTTTCTTTGCAATTGTTTGATCTTAATCTGCAGCAGAGCTCTTTGGATTTATTTTTGGCAAAGTACAGAATAGTTAACAATACAGCATCTTATGGCAGGCACATTTCTACTACAGTATCTTGCTGAGAAAAAGCATATTGATTTCTCTAAGAGTTCCTGTTCATACAGTGCTGATGCGTGTAGCAGTGAGGACTCACTGCAATTAAAAGAGAAAAAAAACCCTTACAACCCAGTCTGAGAAGACCTGTCATGTCTAAAGAGAATCTTTGGTGCAGCTGTATCCTATATGCTAAAATAAAGGACTAAATTTTGTTCTCACTTGCATCCATCGTGAGCTTACTACCTTTTATGCAAGTACTTTGGATCCATGCAGGTGAAATCACTTCCTCTTCATGTAATATGAAAGAAGCAAATAGAAATTTTTGCCTTATGTTCCTGCTCCAAACCTGCCAGATCCATGAGTGTCCAAATGCTTTCCTGTTCTCTTTTGACAAAATTAATATGAGCTGCTGCCTCAACCTGCACTTGACTTTGCTATATTGCACCAATAACATTTATTAATTAGATTGCTACTTATAAAATCTCCTAAACCAGATTTGAATAAAAATGAGAATTATGAAGATGGTTCTAGGAAGATGAGAATAGGAATTTAAGGTTTTTTTCCATGGTTTCAGTAAAGTGAGAAGTCTTTTCAAATTCAAACTATTTCAGTGTAACTTTTTTTTTGGAACAAATCATTAAGGCAAAATTGTCCTCTTGTAACATGTTTGTCATGCGATGGTCACATCATGGCGACTCGTTCTGCTCTTTTTTTTCTGGGATCCATGCCAAGTGCTAAGCCAGAAAACCTTGTTATATTAATTATGAAGAAAAAACATGTTTTATTAAAAACTAGCCTGCTGAATATTCTGTCATGCTGCTTTTCAGTGACAGCAGAATTGCTTTTGCGTTTTAGCAATGTTAATGAATTTTCAGGAGTGGGGGGTGACATACACTACATTTTCCTCAGTGATATTTAGAGCAAAGTCAGATTTTGATTGTCAAAGCTAATGAAACTATCCAACATTTAGGGCTAGCACATTGTCTAAGACTGCACCTATATTTTCCTCATTGAATTTGAATTAACACAACCAATTCATTATGAGGTTATTTATATTAGATTGGGTTCCCACAATGGCTATAAAACTGGTGTTGATCTACCCTAGAACTGATCCCTTCAGTAAAGTCCCACATGTGCTAGTGGATCAAGTCTGCCTTATCTACTGCTGTCAGTGGACAAAAAACCCTGATGATACACTAATTAATAAATACCCTATTGTCTTGCAAAAATATCACTGATCACAAATTCACCGAGCTCTTAAAAAAAATCCATAACCCATTAAAACCCCCTCACTATATATTTTTTCCCAAAGGACTCAATTCAAACAAGTTAACCTCTGAAATATTCAGTGTATTTTAGTATATATGAATCTGCACACGTAGGAACTGTCATTAAGGATGAAGAGGTTTGAAAGAACCTCACCATCCTTTGTAAGAAAATCTACTTGATTGCAGCACTTGAAGGAAATGTTTTTAAAACTGACTGTTAACTTTGCTTTGGTTACAAATCATTATTTCGGTCTTCTTTAAAGAGGAGATCAATAGGTTTGGGAAATTAGATCAAGTTCTGCTGGAGCAGGGCTCTGGTCATCTCTAACTCTGGTAATACTTTGCCATTAACCTTCATTCTGCATTAGCAGCAAGGATAATTTTCCCATCCCAAACATATAGCCTGGGTAAATTTTACCTTTGATGAAAGAGTTTGCAAGACTACCAAGTCAGTGCATACCCCTGACTTGTTTAATCTGATACCCAGTCCCTTCAATGTGAAGATGAGCAACCCATGCTGCAGCCCAGGGCTTTGGAGCATTGCTTAGAACACAGGGCTGAGGGAGGACTGCACTCCCTGCCAAACACACCCAGATGGGTCACTCCTTGTCACTGTCAATATCTGCTCAAAAAGACCCTCTTATACAGTGTTAACTTGGATGTCTACACCACACTGAAATGTGCGTGCTCAGCTAAATGCTCCAGCTTCCCAGAAAGGGCTCAGCAAGGAATAGAGCTGGCACGTAGCAAGAAAAATAATGTAAACCCATACTCACGCACAAATGTGTGTTCCGTAGGAGAATGATCAGTGGAAGAACTTGGAGGGTCAAAGCGCTGTTAACCATCCTCACACTGCTTGATTTTTCTTGAACTTAACTTTTTCTCATTGCCTGCGATTTTTCAGACCAGACACAATCATTCAAGACTGAGCTAATTCAGTGCAAATAATTAACTGTGATTCAAATATGGTTTAATGTTCAACAGACTGCCCTGATCAAATAAATGCGTCCTGTCCAGATAATCACTGCATTGACCACCTGGAAATGTTTCAGATCAGTAAGTATCAAAGATATCCCTATGAGGATCGTCTGAGAGGGGTGGGCTTGCTCAGCCTGGAGAAGAAAAGGCTTCAGGGAGACTTTTAGCAGCCTCCCAATACTGAAAGGAGCTACAGGAAAACTGGGGCAGGGCTCTTCATTGTGGAGCATAGTGATAGGACAATGAGAAATGGTTTTAAGCTGAAAGAGGGGAGATTTAGATTAGATATTAGGAAGAAATTCTTCACTGTGTGGGTGGGGAGGCGCTGTCACATGTTGCCTGGAGAAGTCACAGATGGCCCCTCCCTGGAGGTGTTCAAGGACAGGCTGGATGGGGCCCTGAGCAACACGATCCAGCGGGAGGTGTCCCTGCAGGGGGGTTGGAAGTGGATGATCTTTAAGATCCTTTCCAACCCAAACCATTCTATGATTCTATGAGTCTGTGGGAATGGTGTAAATTAACAACGAATAAAAGTATGGCCCTTGTATTAAAATTATTTTTCGACTATTACTGTCAATTGAAAAAAGGGATGAAGCAGACTGACTTCTCTGCCTTCCATCTTAAAAAACAGTGAGATCTCGTTATAGAATATAAGATTTTTAAAACCATGAAAGTGTGCTTTTTATTATTTTCTAAATTTCAAATATCAAAGTTTGTGTTCTCAAGCATTTGTCTGCAAATGCGAGAACCTGGAATCCTTTTTTTTCTTTTAAATAAAAATTGCAGTTCTTGAGTAACCCCCAGTCTCCAGAAGTTGAAGCATTTATCACAGCAGTAGCAACAGAGAAAATCAAAATATTATTGCGAGAATAAACAACCTTCTATTGCAGAAATGCTGACAAACTTCTGCTGATGAGATATTGTTTGTGCTACATGTTATGAAAACAAGGGAAAAGACATATTCTTTCTCCCAGATAGCTTAGAGCCTGAGTAGGGAGAAGGAAGAGGGTGACAGACATACAGTGCTCTCGCATCACAGCCTAAATTCACAAGGAAGTCGCAGGCAATGTATTTTCTCGACAGTTATAGAACAGTTAAATAGGATAGTGCTGAGCACATTACACAATTCCAGGAAGCAAATGAATATGGTTGTCTGCTCAGAAGGACCTGAATAGCATGCAGTTAATGAAGTGAATGTGTGGTGTGTCCACACATGGAAATATGATGAAAAAAGCAGTGAAATCACAAGGGCCTCATCCTTTTCCATCCTGAATGGGGTTTTCTGGTGAAATAGATAAGATGTGGGCACTTGGTTACAGGCTTTGTGACAAGTGCTGAAATTTGGATGTCAGGAAAGCTTATTTCTGATGATTCTTCAGTTTGGAGCCCAAACATCCTAAAGGAGATTTCACACATCAAAAAAATACGCAAAGAATTTAGGTATTCTAATTATGCCACATGTGCATAATTTAAGCAGGTGCCTACAAGCAAAACGTGTTTGAGATTTAGTATGTTGGTGGCCATATATACAAGTTTAAGAGATTCCAGATTTAACTAGCTAGAAAAGCAGCAAGATAAAAGGAGTTAGATAATGTATGACTTTATGTAATGTGTCCTTGAGTAAGCTGATTTGCACTGAATTTTAATAGAGTCCTGATTCATCAAATCTCAAACAGAATTAAGGTATGGACTGGATCCTAATAACATCATGCTTTATATCCATGAAAGATAAATTAAAGGATGCAAAACTGCTATTGACAAACATTGATTATATGTACTTTGATGGACTTTGAAGTTGTGCCAGATGCGTCTTGTCAGCCTCCAAAGTTTTCTTTTAAATCTCATTGCATAAGGCTTTTACTTTTTAATTATTTTTTTCCCTCAGCCTCTTTGATCAAGAAAAAATGTAGATCATATTTGCGTGATGCTATTTCCTATGCATTTTATTTAGATATGCCCTTGTGCACAGCTCATGATATGTAAAAACATTACATGGCACATCGTCATCTTACTCTGTTATGCTGGCATTATTTAACATTTGATTGACCTTCTCAAGCTGCTGAGTGAAATCTTGCCATGTGCATCAGGTTAGCACAATACTCATATCATTTTGTGCCACATAAATCTACAGAATAAGATGCAAGAGACAAGATTACTGGTCTCTATTTTTTCCAGGAGAATTTTGTCCAGTAAGAATGTTCTATGGAACCATTTCATTCTGCTCCTCTGTCTATGGAAGGGCAAACCTGCTTGCAACTTCTGCTGATTTTGGATAGTTTGAAGTTTAAGCAAGTGAAACTCCTTCCTTCTCTTTCAAATACATGGAAATGTCTTGTCAGTAGAGAGCTTGAGAAACTGAAAAGAAGATTCAGAGCCATTTTGATTCTTAAAAGATGTGAGTCATCTAGCTTTGGGTGTCCATGATGTTATGGTCAAACCTTTCAGGCCACAGGAGAGCCTAAAGAATGTTGCTGTGCATGGCAAAAGGCTTAAAAGGTTGTGCATGATTTGAGTGCAGATGTTCAGTTTTGGGAATGGACTCATTCTTCAAATCTCCAATCTCATCTTAGTCATGATGGCTTGCTGATCAGACACAAAGCACATCTCTGTGACATTCAAAGTGTTTTCAAACAATAAATATGGAGAAGGAAATCAAACAACTATCAAATTCTTTTACATCGAGAATAAATAGGTGAAAATACCTGCTCCAAGTACGTGATTAGAACTGTGGTGGACTGGGGGGTTTCTACACAGAAGTTTATACTGATTTACTCTCAGAATTCCTTCACTTCCCACCTGAAGAGTGTGGGTAATAACTTCTCTTCTTTCACTATGTGTTGTCTGGTTAGATAATAAACCATTCTGGCTCACTAAGTTTTCCTATATTAATGAGCATGTCCAGGCCCAAGAAGTGCCCTGTATTGGCTGTGATGTGTGGTGTAAAAGGAAAAAAAAAGTAACCTGAAAGACTACAGTCTCAATGATTTATTTAGAATTACTACCAAGTATTATACTTTATAATACTTGAGTAGTTTTTGTTGCCAAAATAAACAGCAGAAACTTTACTTTGACCTTATTTTCTTCCCCTAAAATGGGAATTTCCATTGAAAAAATATTTCCCTTGGACATTTTTCTGCCACTGTGCACAACACTTGAATTTGGATCCTGGAGAGCATTTCAAGCCCTTCCTGGCTGATAACTCTTCTCCATTGTTCAACAAGAATGAATGTTCTGTGCTGTATCTACCTATGTGTGTCTGATGTGTATGGATAATCATGGTGCTAAATAGCCTAACTGCAGATTTAGTTATTAACACTAGAAGAAGCAAATCACCACAGCTATGAGTGAAGACAGAAAATTCCTAAGGTAAAAGAAAAATATAAACATTTACCATGAAACTTTAATAAAAACACCAGTTTTAGAACTACTTGCCTGCATCAGCCATCAGCACTGTTCCCAGCAGAGCATAAGCCAGTGTCTTTGAGTATCAGGACATCTTCAAACTCAATAGCAACACAAAGTTTGGTGCTCTGACTGTCCTTTCCCACTGGTACCATTTTGTGGCTTTCTTTAATTAACCTAGTTACTCAAAAGCCCTATACATGTTCATGCTTCCTTATTAGCGTTCCCTCCACTTTCATTAAATACAAGACTTTTTCAAATGGCAAAAGAAAATAAGAAAGCAGAAGCCCTATTATTCCTGTTTATACGGAAGGACTGGAGTTGAGTGAGAGTATAGGGAATTGATTTTTAATATAAAATCTGGAAAGTGGAGGAAGGGTATTCTCTTTGTGAAATTCATCTTGGTGTAGCAAGCCAGCATGAGGTCTAGACACCACTTAAATCAACATTTAAAGTGTTGCGGTTGCATTTTATTTCATAATTCTCTCTAGCAGCACACTCCCAGTGATGGTTTGAATTCTTGGATTCAGATCAAAAGCACAGTAAAAATTTAAAGACAAGCAAACAAACAAAAACCAGTATAAGTGCAGGCAGCAGAACTTTCTATTGGACATGCAATAGGGCTCTTCCCTCATCTCTGCCACTATAACCCAGAAGTAACTCTTCAAAGGCTATATGCAAGCTCAAAGCTAGTACAAGAGGCTCGGCTAGTTAGGGAGAGAGGCAATCCCACTCTGGTGGTACACACCAGGACAAGCAACCTTTCTCTGGTGCTGTTTGGTACCAGACCCTTCCTCTGAAGGGCTCCTCTGAGACTTTGAAGAGCAACCTGCCATGGTAGAGGTTTGTTCCTGTCCTCAGTCAGAGACTGGCGTATGTCCTGGCCAAAAGGTTTTGTGTCTCCTTTTGGCCTCTTGGGTGTTCTTTTAAATCTTTCCTGTAGCATCTCTGGATATTCTTATTAGCTGTGCAGCATTCTGAGCCCATTTTTGTGTCTTGGAGCTGCCTGCTAAAAGCATTAACATTGTAAAGTGGTGGACGAAGGAAGGTAGTTTTGCTTTCAAGCTGAAAAACATGCATCAAAGCCCCTGCAGTAAATTTATAGAGTATTAAAAACAAACAAAATCTTACCGTAGGGTAACATCATTTTAGGAAAGATGTGATGGCCTACCTCAAAGTCTGCATTTAATGTGCACAGCTCTCACTTAACCTGCCTAGGCTGTAAGTCCCAGGGGCCAAATTCTCTCCAGACATCCTACAACAGAGATATTTTTACACTGCAAAGATAGAGCTAATATAATCTTTCTGCTCCTGTTACCAAGCTCCTTCTCCACAGGCTCTGTTGCTCCTTCTGCAGACAAAGCAGGGAGCAAGAATATCAGTCCGAGGGAACATGTACAAACTGTATACTTGTAAGATAAAATCTGACAGGGAGTTAGAGGCAAGATTGAAGTCAGAAGAGAGATGGCAAGAACTGACAGTGCCAGCCTGGTGCTTTGCAGAAAAAGGCAAGTTTCTGAAAGTTGCAGCATTTGGCTTTTAACCTGATGGCAGCAATAAAAGTGTAGAGAGGGAAGGAGAAGCTGTAAGCGCCAAAGCCAAGTGATGCTGCTGCACTTGAAAGAGCCTGACAATAGAGCCTGGCACTGTACCCATGAGAATTTTATTCACCAGGGAATGAGGAGCAGCAGCACAGAGGGGTGGCTGGGCTCAGCAGGACACCAGGCAGCAGCTTGCACAGAGGTGCAAGGACATACCCAAGCAAGTCAGAGCCAAGTGACTCTCTCCTGAAGATGTCAATTAGCAGGCAGGTCAATTGAAGATAGGAGCTTCAGCCACCCTCCCAAAAAGTGGCCCTTTTAGTACAGTTGCACAGACCTGTTAATATCTTAGTGACTGTACATATACTTTACTCTCTTTAGGTGTTTACTTTTCTTTGTGCAGTGCTTTAAATAAGAATAAACAGAAGATTTTCAATTTTCACTATGTACTAATGTTCGTTACTGTGCATTGACAGAGCCCACTGTGGGAACTGAAAGGGTGCACAAGTGAAGGAACACTCAGTTGTAGCCCCTGTCTTACCTCCTTGGTTTTCATACCTGGAAGTAATGAAAAGTGTGACTGCTCTAGTACTTATATCATATTTATCTTGGCTTTGCGTTTAACTTGGCTGGCCTAGTGTGATGAGCAGGGCCAGTTTGGTTGATCTTTATAAGATGTTGATTCCGTTACAAGCCCAGTTTCCCTAGACTGTAATTCCTCTTTTTGATCCATCATCTCAGGTCTATGCTTTGACCCTGGATTTTCTTTCTGAAAAGCAAGTTTTCTATGGACACTGGTCCAGTATTCAAGCTCAATTTTTACATAGTTGAAGTCAAACAATTATTTTCTTAATTTAAGTTTCTGAAACAGCACAGCACTGTCTGCACTTTCTCCATGTAGCAATGTCAACCACAAAACTGTTCGGGATAAGAAAGATGTCTCTTGAGCAGCAGAGCTAAATGTGAGCTCCAGATTGATAACTGCAGGGCTAACAGCTTTTAAATTAGTCACTGGAATTGTGAGTAGGTCCTAAGGGATTCTGTGTCCTGCTCCCCCTGAATTCCCTCTTGCCTTTCTTTGAAAACCCCAACCGCTGTTCCTCCCCGTTGCTCGCTGCATTCACTGCCTGCTTCCCTTCAGTCCTCTTTAACCAGACCTTTTTTGATTAAGCTGCTCCAAAACTTCTTTGTTCCCTTTTCCACTTTCTACTCTCTTCATTGTAGTTAAACCAGTCATCTTGAAGGCTTTAAAGTTACACTGGTGGCAGGGACTTGGAACTAGACCTAGTGAAAACTGGGGGAACAAGATGCTTGCAACCTACGCCACCAGCACAGCCCCTAGAGGACCAGACCGGGAATGGACAGAACTGGGACCGTGAAAAGTCAGGTTTATAAAGAGAAATACAGACACTGTCCAGGGAGGCTTCCCTCATTAGCAACCAACAACTGTATGGGCTCACTGGAAAGTCAGTGCTGTTTTCCTGCTTCAGGGTCCTAAACCAAAAACTCAGTATTTTTGAGGTTGGCAGGAGGCTACCGTCACAATGTTTCACAGCTGCAGCAGTCAAGTTCCTCCTTCCCTAACCCTCGGTAGTAACATGGACCTCCTGGCTGGCAATCCTCCCGTGATGCATCATAGTCTCCCAAAAGGCAGAGAAGAGGTAAGAGTCACCATGCTCCTATGAAATGCTTCACAATCAGGGTATTGATGAATCCCTTTGGCTGTTGTTAAAAAGAACTTCATGGGAAGAAGTTGTTAAGCAGCACTTTTCATACAGTATGTTTACACAGGCACCTAAATTTTCACTGCAAGGTTTGAATGTTGAGGTGCTGGTATGGGTGGCAGTGCGTATCCGTGTTTACATTAAAAGTAATACCAGTGATACTATAATCATCCCTGAGCCAGGCATTACAAATCTGAGTAATTTATTCTTAAACTTAATTCAAACATGCTCCAAAGCGGAAATGATTCCCAAACAGGCTGAGCTCAGCTCTGTAATGACATCCTATAGCCAGCAAAGCTTTATTTTATTATTTTACATTATTTTATGGTTACATTATCGTAAAGTCTATGATCTGTGCTTAGAGTACATAGTTTTTTAAATGTGCATGTATTATGTTGCCTCTTTTCTCTTTCTGGTGGTGCCTCCCATAAGCACAAAGGTTTCTTCACCCTGATACCCATTCCCAGACATTCTCTCCTTTCCCATTCCCTACCACCCTCCAAGCACAACCCTCACCACACAGTACACAGCTCTGCTACAGCACATGCACCTCAATCCATCTGTTTTGGGCTCCTCTTCTTGCTGCTCCCCACTCATCGCCCTGAAGCTGCCCTGCTTGCTGGGGTGGCTTAAGGAATGGCTGAGGGAAGGCAATGGCTCTATTCACGTCTCCAGCATCCAGAGGAAACCTATCAAGTATTGCCCTTCCCCATGCAAGTGCTCTCATTTGTGCATTTAATTGAGTGGGAACCAAAAAGTTGAAGTGAATGAGCCCCATGAAGGAAGGAGGTTTCACATCATGCACGGGATGCTTTGGGAGAGTAGACTCCAGGCAGGAGGACAAGCTGGAAGAAGTGTCTGCCCTGGCCTCTGAAGCTGAGGTTCCCATGGCACAGCTGCCCAACTCTTGGAATCCTGTCTTAGCAAGGGGTCTGACAGAGGCACTGCACATAAACTCACTTCCTTCTGCACCTTCCTTCCTGGTGGAGGAGTTAAGGGAGGAGGTAAAGAGGCTGAGGACCATCAGGGAGTGTGAGAGGGAGATAGACCAGTGGAGTAGTGCCCTCTCACTAGCTCAGCAGCCTGCTGGAGCTAGTATGTCTGAACACCATCCACCTGCAGACTGCGAGGTTGGGGTTACAAGAGATGGGGAATGGCAGCAAGTTCCTGCCAGATGAAGGAAACCTGCTCCCCTCAATAAGACAGCAAAACCCCAGGTCCCCCTGGTGAACAAGTACCAGGTGCTGCAGGCGGAATCTGACCCTGAGGATGATGGCTCCCACAGCCTAGAATCCTTCCCTAGGCTGCACCATCCCCAGAAAAAGATAAAAACATCCTCCATTAAAAAGAAGAGGAGGGTGATTGTTGTAGGGGACTCCCTCCTAAAAGGAACGGAGTGACCCATTTGCAGACTGGACCTGCTCCACAGAGAGGTCTGCTGTTTACTGGGGGTATCAGTGAAGGAGGTAGCTAGAAAACTTCCTTCCCTGGTCCACGAGACAGACTACTGTCCTCTGATAGTAGTCCAATCTGGTAATGATGATCTAGTAAACAGAAAGACCAAAGCCATCAAGAAAGACTGTCTGTACCCTTCCCTTGCCTTCTCTGCCTTTCCCTCCCCAAGTAGACATAACCTGCTTTATGGCCCATACCCGCAAACTTTTTCTTCTTTGAGCAATTTTCATACCCTGAACCAGCACGAATTTTGCTTAGTTAAGGCAAGGCAGCTCATGCCAGAAAATGATTGCAAGATATGGTCTCATTTTGTAATATTTCCCCTCAAAGAATCATTCAACGATGCATCTCAGAATCAGATTCCAGAGAGGGAACTAAAAGAAACATCAATAAAAAAAGAAACTGTGAGGAAACTAAATATAGAACAGACCAATATGAATTAAACAACATCCTAGAAATCTTCACACAATAATTGATTTGCTCATTTGTACTTCTTTCTATTCTTTAATCTTTCAGCGGGGCTTCAATCTTCCCCCCATTGCTTTTTTAATATTCTCTGTTCATCTGTTGTCTACAATATTGTTTCTGATCTCTCTCATCCCATCAATCATCTATAAAAAGAGACTAGTCCACACTCTCTGGTCTCCAATCCTAATGACTGTAAAGAACTAATCACCTAAACTGAGTGATGTTCATTGTTGTAAGTGTCTCTTTGATTTATTAAACATCTCCGTATAAATTCCTGCATGTTTTGCAAGTTGTTTCCTAGAACCTGTATGAAGGCACTTTGAAATCCTAAAACTGTCTGCTTATGGGATTTTTGCTTCACCTAATAAATGGATTCTTGTAATGAAAAATCAGCTTTTTACTGAACTCAAAGGACCACTCAATTCCAAATTCAGGTCAGATCCTCAGTTTAAGCTTTCCTCGAATGCAGAGCACGCTTACAAAGACCACTCATACACACTTTACATTAGTGTGAAAATACTGCATGCATCACTTCAGCCTATCAGCCTGCTGACAGAGAGCCATAGACATTAGGAAATACTTCTAACGGTGGCATTTTCCCTAGCTGTCCCTTTCATGTGCTGTTGTAAGCTCTTTGGTTGGGCAAGGAGACTTCCCAATCTGATTATTAAATAAAATTTAAGAAGTGAATACGTTCACACTCAGTCCAAATGATGTATTCAGCATTGTGCCATCAGTGTGCAACCATTCCTCACAGTGACGACGTTTGGTTTGAGTAATGAAGTCAGCCTCTCTGTCCGTACATCAGTGGTGAGGCCACCAAATCCCCACCAAAGGATCTGGGTGTCACCAAGTTTGGGGACTTTCAAAGTGGTGCAACATCCAGGTTCTGCCAGTCATGTTAAGGACTACCTGCCCATCTGTCCTGGTTTCATTTGAAAGAAAAAGAGATGCTAAGGACAGAGCAGAATTCAACATGAGCAAAGTGTCTCTGTAGATGGCATGAGGTTTATGAAAGAGACCAATGTGATATTCTCATGACTCGCTTATTAAAATGGCAACAATACAAAATATTTTATGAGCACAACTATCGGTAGAACCACAGTCAGAGGATAACACTCAAAATGGAGGGAACAGTTTGATCAACAACTCATCTCTGGGTCTGCCTTAAGACTTGGGAATGTTATTTCATCAGCACCTTAGGGTGCAGAAAAAGGTATAAAACATTTGCATGATGCCATTCTGGAAAGGATTCTTTGCCAATGAGATGTTTAGAAATTCTGTTCCCTTTCCCATGCTGGTTTTGCACAGAATAGTGCCTGCCTGCTGAAAATAAATGCCTATTCCCTAATGTTCATGACATTCTTTACAGCAGTCCCTGCTAATGAACCAGTTACTGTTACAGGTGGGTGAGTTTCATGCATTGATTGCCTTAGTGCCTCATACTAAATAAAAAAGCCATTAATAATCTTATTATTACAGGAACATCATGGAAACTCATAAATATAGATTTAACATTTAATATCACAAATCTGTGAAAACCCTTTTTTCAGCACAGTATGGGCATCGTTATGCTGGCAGGCAAAAGAAGTGAGAGGAAATTACGTGTAATTTGTTCTATAGATTTGCCCACTTTTTCTGTTTACAAAAAGTGCATTAATACCTTACAATTTTCCTAACCATCAGCAAAACAGTCTCCTACAACCCTTTGGTATGGGTGGATTAAGCAGGATTGGTAAATCTTGGTTTGGTATATAAAGCTCATGTGGCTTTCCTCTTTGCTGTCTGATTAGCAGATTGTTGAGAGTTACTCTTGGAATGAGATTTTTTTTGTTCTAGTACTCAAAATGTGCTTTCCCTGTGTAGCTCAGGATCCTACATCCCACCCCTGAAGGTGTTCAAGGCCACATTGGATGGGGATTTCATCCACCTGGTCCAGTGGGAGGTGTCTCTGCCCGTGGCAGGGGGTGCAACTGGATGGGCTTTAAGGTCCTTTCCAATCCAAACCATTCTATGACTATGTGATTCTATAATTCTTTGATCAATATTTTTGTGATTACAGTTATCAGCTAGAGTAGCTACAGAAAGTGATTGCCTCCCCTATAGTGCATACACTCAGAAAGGGCTACAACATAGAAACACAGCAGAAGAGGAGTCTTCTCTCTCTTCCTCTTTCTCTCTCTCTTTTATTTTTTAAGGAAAATGTGGCAATAATGTTTGGGAAAAAAATCAAACTTTTCCCTGCAAATACTTGAGAAACAAATACAGAGAAAGTAGATTTACATTTCTGTTCAAGCAAATATTCATGGAATTGATTAATGAAGTTTGAAATGTCCCCATCATCTGTACTCATACATATAATGCTGTTGTAAAAAGATATTTCTATTAATATCAGGTGAGAGAACACCATTACCCAGTCATGAGAACATAAATAAATAATAGCCATCTGCAACACTGGTGTCAGCATCTTTATCATAGATGCTGATTTGGACTAGATGAATTACAAGCTCTCAGGAAACGGAGATGCATTTCTATTCCAAGAGGCTTCTACTCAAGTGATCATCATGCAAATAGACAGAGATTAGGAACAAGCAGCAATTTCAACATATGGGAACTCACTGCACTATGAAAAGGACTGCAGAGAGAAATGACTTTAAAGAGCTTTAGAAGTAAAGTGCAGGTAGGATAGAGGCATTATTTTGCATGAAAAAAACCCCACAAACAGGACAGTTGAAAACAAAGGAGGAATTTAACCCCCAAACAAGTCCAACCAAAACATTTGCTTAGAGTCATATCATACCACTCTCCAGTTGAATCACTTATTAATACTGTACACTTAAAATACCTGCCAATGATAGGGTCCATCTACAAATTTATTGTCAGTGGTTTCACTGGAAAATGATCTATGAATTGTTCTGCACAACCCTACTGACTATTTAAAATCTATTATTTCACAACCTGCCTCCATCTTGAAGATGAGTTTTTTCCCAAATCTCTGTAGGATAAATGTGGTGATGATTTAACCTGCTTTAAAATCTATTGAGCTTTAAACATGTCAGTTCATGTAAGAATGGATATTATAAATTTTACAGCTCTGGTTTGGGAGAAAATCCTACAGCTTGAAGAAAAGAAACAAAGACTTTGCTTTTCTGATTGGAGTGTGTGTTGGGGGCGGGGAGTGTTTTCTTTTTGTTGTTGTTGTTTGGTTTTGTTTTGGTTTTTTTTCCCCCGAAAGATAGTTGTTGCTTGAGAGGCACCAAGGAGTAAAGAAGGATGGAAGTAGTTAGTCTTGGTGGAGGTGAACTGTACGGTTTGAGGGCAGAAGAAGAGGTCAGAGGTATATATGATCAATACAATATTGCACAGGAATTGCCACAGTGGACACCTCTCATACCTACTTTGTGTGTGCACTTATAAATACCTGTCTGTATCGCCAATCCCTGGCTCAGCTGAAAAAGGTTCTGTATCTTTGACGCGAGGCAAGAAGATCTCCATCCCTGCAGTTCTACTGAGATTACTCAGCTCTGAACAGATAACTCGATACAAAGAAGAGGAAGAAAAAGCAAGGAAAAAAGTAGAAGCAGACAATTTCATAGAGCCCAAACCAGACAAGACTCTCTCTGATGACCAAGGGAAAAGCTTTGATAAACGGTAGGGCAGCTCCTCAAATCCAGGTCTCTGAAAGTGGGGGTGGAACACTGCAGGAAATAATATGAGAGTCCCTGCTGTGGGAGTCAAGGGAGACAGGGAAAATAGTTCAGGCAATAAAAAAAATGTTAATATTACAAGAGTGGAATGCATCTGAGTATAATTCCAGACTTTTAAGTTCAGTTTTCAAATCTTGGAGAAAGAAAGAGACAGCCCGCTGTCTTCTCACTAGTTTGTCACATTGGTTTTAAGGTGTGGAATAAATCAAAACTTTTTTTTTTTCGGAACATGGTACAAAGAAATGCATTAATAATACATGAAAAATGTTCATCATGTTGGTGTGCATCAGTGGAAACACTATTTTAAAGAAGATATGAGCAACACATGAAAAGACTTGACCTAGGTTTCACTTCTGATGTGCCGGGGTAGGGGCAAGGCAAGCATTTCTCTTACCCACTGATGTGCTATATCTGTGACTTCCCGCTTGGGTAGAGAAGTTGGGTTCCCAAAGTAGGGACGATTTTTTTTACCTGCAAGCAAGCCAGGAAGTTTGAATCCTCTGAGCCATCCTCTCTAAGTGCATTCAAGAGGAGGAGAGAGAGAAATAAAACAAAACCTCCCAGCTAACTAGTAGCTGCCATGCCTTTTCTTCCTCTGCATGCTGAATGTTTAAATGTCTAAAGACTCTGATGTTTGCAGAGAACAGCAGTCATTTTTGTGCTCAGCTCTGCACACTGTGGTGCATAGGACTGGGACACATGCACATGCTCACAACCTGTGCCTTTCTAAATAGTTTTGCTTCCTTCAGCTTCCAGATATATGCTTTTAAAAAAAAAGTTGTTCTGATTAAAAGTATACAATTCTATTTACGGGTGAGCATAGCTGCAATAAATACTTGTTTCTAAGCTAGCTGAATTTATCAGCAATCAGAGTGGGGGAAAGATCAAAGGGAAAAGAAGATAAACACAAAAATGACATTCGTGATTCGGCTTGTGGTAGCGCCCAAACATCCCACACAAAAAATAAGGCCTCCCGCAGTTGATGCTGTATAGGCAAATAATGGGACTTTCTTGTCTTCTGAAGTGCCAGCAGTCTCAACAGGCAAATTGGACCCAAGGGGAATAAAACCAGACAATTTCTGTTAGTGACCAGAATGAAGAAATGCTCGTTTTGCCAGGGCATCTCTGCTCTTGGGGCTAGTTCTGTTTGCAAGAGCTGTGGGGACCCTCTCCTCAGCTGGTATGTAGTGACAGAAAATATTTGGGTTCCACCACCTCTGTGGAGCTGTGCATCCATGACAGAACCCTTCAGAGACCTTATGCTTCAGGAATGCAAGAACTTTGGTTCCTCTTGCTCTTCCATGAAGGATTTGTGCTCTCAGGTCTGGTTGAGCAGTTGAGCTGGACAACTTCCTTACTTCCTCCACTTGGCAGAGATGGTGTGTTGGAGGTAGATGGTCACTTGGCTGTGCAAAATCACATTGCAATCTCTGTCATGACCTGCTCTCCTGCATGTTTTGAAGGACACTTGAGGGAAGAAGTGTGCTCTGCAGGTGGAAGAACTATTTCATTCCTCTCTTCCCATGTGCTGCCAACTCCATCTCTTTCCTTTGCCTCTGAGGAGCCCAGGAGCAAGCATGGTTGCTGTTGGACCACGTCACAAACCACACATGTGCATGTGGCCATAAGACCTCTTTGTAGTGATCTGCTGGTGGCCATCACCTCCCCAGTAAGCCAGTAGAGCAATCCTCGGCAAAACCATAATGCTGAATTAGGATTTGCTCAGCATCCAAAAATAACCCTGTCTTTACCTACTTGACTCTGATTTTCTGGTGAAGGGTACAGGAAAGAGGAAATTCATTGCTTCAGCACATGCTCATTGCACTCCCTATATATGCTTTAAGCCTGCTGTCACCATCTTCATTTGTAGTTTTGTGAACTACTTTTACCTTATTTAATAGACTCTCACAATAGGAAAAAAGACCCTAAGGAAAGAGAAGAAAAATTGTTACTTTGCTAAGACCTTTCCTGGCAACTTTCAGCTCAGAAACCCCAGAGAATGCAGAAGAGATTAATGAAAATGCTGAGAATCACCATAATAATTCCAACTACCTGCACCAGTGTCAGCAGGCTCAGCAGGGCCTGTCATTAGAAAGCCCCCTTTTAAAATGGGTGTCCCTCCTATTAGTTAAATTATCTAGACTGTGGCGAAGAATATTCCAAGGTGACAGAAATCAGAACAGTACAGACTGCTAAAAATGAAAATCAGATAATTGCTCATAAATTACTTCTGGGGTCTTTCAAGATCTTTCAGTCTTGCTGACTGAAAGGCAAGTCATTTGGAATGCAATAATTAAAATAAAAGCTGCAACATACAGAAAATGTAGTTGGAAGGAAGATATTAAGAGATATGTTGTACCTGCATAAATTATCATCTGGTTTTCAATAGCATCCTGAATTTGCTCTTATTCTCCATGAAAAGCAAGTAAGGGCGAGAGCCTTGGCATGGAGACCAACCCTGGTTCTGGTCCCTAGTCTCCTCCCTGGACTTCACATATGGCGTCAAGTTGGAAAAAGGGAATGGATATTTTTGTCCTTCCCAGAGCTGTGTCTGGTTAACGTGCAGTGACAGCCACCCTTGACACAGGGGACCAGAGATCTTCAAGGGTGGCACAGCAGCCCTCAGGTCCCCTCACAGTGTCAGTCCCTCCAGAGGGAGGAGGTTGCCCCGCTCACATGGGTTAAAGTCACAGCCCAAAATTTCCTCCCTTGGGATGGGACCTCGAGGCTTCACCAGGGAATATTTTAAACCAGAGGCTTTTTCTCCTAATTTGCCACATTTAAGGGTAAAATTCATGTCACTTGGTGTTCAGTAGAGCCACTTCCATATTAGTTTTTTCAGTAGTTTTAGATGAAAGCTGCTTAGAGACAGAAGGGATGCTCTGGTGAGCTGAGGGTCAAGACACAGTCACCTTTTCAGCTGTATTCTCTCTTCTTCTTCTGATCATCCCACACATCTACCAACTATCTGGAGGAGTATAGCAATGCCACTTCAGAAAATGGCTGTTAAAATTCCTTTGACACTCATTTACTGCTGAACACGTTTGGTCTAAAAACATTAAGAAATTATTTCACCCCTATTGGCATTTATTACACTGCACGGAGATATTTTTTTGAAGCCAGACTCTGTTTTGTTAGTTGCCCAGAGGATTTCATGCATGGGCTACTCTGTAAATAAGACTTATTATTCCCCAGTGGCAAATGAGGTTTCTTTCTGAGACGTTGCAGAATAACTCAAGTGGGATAAACAGGAATTTTCTGATGGTGTTAAGTTTCACAGTTAAACAGAGGACAGTTCCCACTACAAGAGGGACAGTTAACCAGTGTTTAAACAACCTTTTTTGTTCTGTACTAAAGCCAGCAAGTCCTCTGCCCATAAATTACAGCTGGGCAATGAGAAGATGTAAGCCACCAACTTGTGATTCTCTGTGGTTCCCCAGAGATACATTTGGTTCTCCCAACCTAATTTATATCTAGGAGGAGGTAAGGGAAGCTGTAAAGTCTACTACTGGGCTGGCACTGTTATAATAATCTCAGTAAGGCCAAGGACCATAGCAGCAGCTGAATAGCCCGTGCTGTTCAAGATGAGGCAGGAGGCAAGTCTGTGGGACAGAGACTGTGCGGCATGAATGACACCGTCTGTTTCTGGGAAGGAAAATAGAGGATTTCTGTCTTCAGGCTTGCTTTTCTGCACTTTTCCCCAAAACTAAATTAACCCCATGAACATAGAACAAATGTACATATATTATGGGGCTTCTTTCATGAATAAAGGATGCTAGGTCACCTAACCTCCATCCAAATGAGCAGCACAGGAAGGGAGAGAGGATAAGTGAAGGTTATTTGAAGTTACAACAGGGAGGAGACAGAGATTTAGACAGAGCTGAGTCATCCAACAACCCAATCTGCCAAAAATCAACAAAGTAGCACACAAATTCAGACGTTTTTTGTCAATCTGATCCCTACCCTAGCTCTGCCAGAGACTCCTCTAACTGGCTCTCAAAGGTCAGACGCTCAGAGAGCACAGCAGAGACAGCAGAGCCTCCCAGTACAGCCTCTTCCAACGCTGCACCTGCAACCCTGCCCTTGGTGCAAAGGTAGGGTCAGGGATGATCTGTCCAGTTATGACATAATTTCCACACAAATGACGCCTTTCCCCAATCCCATTAGCTAAAGTTCCTTTCAAAACCCAGTGGCTGAGTATGTGTTTAAAATTTCCATTAGAGCATGTTTTTATCATTCCACCTGCTCTTTAGGCTTAGGATACACTTTGCATAGGATTTAGGGCAGGCAGGTGAGAGTCTTCTTGCAGGATGACCTTCTTATAATTTGTAACTCTCAGTGGTTAGTTTCACCTTTATCTGGAACAATATAGGAAAAATATGTCTTTGGGAACAATGAGGAAAGGGCTGATAAAATAGATGACCATGAGCTTCTGGGATGTATGTGAAGAGGAATGATGGTTATCCCTTAGTGAGTGCCTGAAATCAGCAGTCAAGAATGAATGAAGAGCTCATCATGTCTAGATCTCAGTGTTACACTGAAGTGAAATCAGCTATACCAAGTGGTATCCAGGGTCCTTCAGAGTTCAGCCACAAAGGGACCACTGAGGTGCACGACTCCAGGATGTGCACCCACTCATAGCCACGTCTAAGGGTACAGGCTTCCTAGCTAAATCCATTGAGATGGACTGTATGCAGTCATGATGTATGAAGAATGTGTGTGCAGCCCAGCAGATATCAAATTCATTTGTACACAGGAGAACTTTGAAGTCTTTCCATGTGGGAACTCACTAGAAAGCAGAAGGATATCAGGCTGCAGAGTCGGTATTTTATGGCAGGTCTCTGTTTCTGCATCACCAGTCTCTTGTGCTCTTCTTAAATTTCCCTGCTCCTTTACCACACTTTCTATGTACTTATTATTGAAAAGTGTTTGCATAAAAACTGTTCAAAAGGGAGAGAGGTTAGCAAAACCGTCATCTGGGCTAAAAGTATTAAGCAAATCTTTTCCAGCCACCATGAAGTAATAGATCTCTAGTGCTGCTTACCCAGGTCTTCTAGCAGGCTGCTGTACTCACAGCAAGGTGCTTTCATAGCTTACTTTATGCATCAGCTTCATGTAGAAGAATAGTTTGCTTCCATGAGTGAAGAACACACATCTTCTGATGGAGATTGCCTACCTCAAGGACAAAATAAGTGTGGGGGGAACGTTAACTTTTTGTGCAATTTAGCTAGCAAGTGCAAAAATATGTTTACTCTTAAGGACTTTCTTCAAGCTGGCGCAGATACATCCTCAGACAAGACCATGAAAATGCAGTGACATTGACTCTGAACTCAAAGATGAGTATTTGAACACAAATTAACCCTGATCTGAGAGCTCCATTCTCATACCTTCTTTGAGAGGGAATAGGAAAAGGATCTAAAGCTACTGGAGAGTGTCCAGAGGAAGGCCACAAAGTTGATGAAGGGTTTAGAGAGGAAGCTGTGTGAGGAGCAGCTAAAGTCACTTGGTTCATTCAGCCTGGAGAAGAGGAGACTGAAGGGATACCTCATGATGTTCTACAGCTTCCTCACTAGGGGAGAAGGAGCAGATGTTAATCTCTTCTCTCTGGTGAACAATGAAGGACACAAGGGAATGTCAGGAAGGTGTGCCAGGGAAGAGTTAGGTTGGATACCAGGAAAAGGTTCTTCACTCAGAGAGTGGTGGAGCACTGGAACAGCTCCCCAGGGAAGCAGTCACCTTTCCAAGCCTGGCAACATTCCATAAGCATTTGGACAGTGCCCTCAGGCACATGGTATGAATGCTGGGGTTGTCCTGTGCAGGGACAGGAGTTGGACTTGATGATCCGTGTGGGTCCTTTCCAACTCAGGAAATTCTGTGATTCTATGACTCCACCTGTCTCCTCAGACAGCTTCATTTTCCCTCACCAATAACAGCAAAAAAAGCACCCAGCCACCTAAATCTCTATATCTAAGACACAGAGTAAAACTGGGACAGTTTAGGCTGCCCTCCCACAAGGTAGTCCTATGTTTTCTATCTACGCTTCCTCTGCCCGACTGATCAGGACTCATCGCTTCACCTAAACTAACTGGGCCATATTTTTGGCGAAAAGACATTGAAGACAGAAGAATGTCCTGCTGTGCTGGCTGAAGGAGAAAGAATAGAAGGAAGAGGGAGGGAGAGAAGCTGCCAAATGCAGCTGCAGCACATGACATCAGGACAGCAGAGAGGGGACAAGTACTTGTGGGATGGACAAATTATGCAGTTTATTTACTCTGCAATGATGAAACAGAAAGGTCAATTTCTATATACCCTGGCTTATAGGCTGGCATATATGATTCATATATATGTATTTTAAGTCTTCTGTATCTCTGCAGCTCAGGCTGCCACTCGTTTCTAGTCTTCTAACAAGCAGGCTTTTGAACAGCGTTCACGCTCACTTTTTAAGTTTTGAAAGAAGCGTCTCTTACTGTAGAGGCTGCTGCTAATGAGAGATGAGGCAAAGCGAGGAGATGGCACTGCTCAAGGTAGTCTCTGTGTTGTGCCGTCCCACACTGTGTGAGCAGACGATGGCAACGCTCCCCACCACACTGGCTGCACTGTGTGGGTCAGAGTCTGTGTTAACACACAAGTAACCATTAACCTGGCCTTTGCTGCTGGCTTCCAAAAACATTTCTGAGCGTTCACCTCTCATTCTGTAAATAACAGTTGCATTCAAGGAAATGTCAGTGAGTAGCAAGATAGGGCTCACTAGAATAAGAGTCACAGAAAAGCAGTCATGGCAACACAGACTTCAATCTGGGCAAATAAAGAAACTCACTCACTGGTGCAAAGTGAGCTGTTTTGGGACTGGCAGAGCAACCGTGCCCCTGCACTTCAACATAGAGCTGCAGGAATGTGGCCAAGTGCTTCCACTCTTCCCACCACTGGGCACACACCTGACATTTGGGTGGCACGACCTGCAAGTTTGCCTGGGAAGGGCAAACCTATTGAAATAGGGAAGACCTATTGAAATACGTGCTCAGCATCTCTTAGGCCTTGGTCCTTTCAGATTTTATTCACGAAGCAGAGGAGCAACTCCTCTCTCCAGCCACATCCACTTCAGACTCAGCACTAGAGGTATTCTGAGGACAGAAAAGAAAGTATCCTAGTATGTACATGAAAGGGTATCTCCCCCTGTTTTATGATTCACAAAATACTAGATTGAGAACTGCGTGTGCACAATATTATTATTAAGAGATGCAGCAGAGCTCTCTGGCCAGGTCATCCAAAAGGATGGTCCTGTTAGAAGTTTTGCCTGCTCCCGTGGCCCCATCTGCTCCCTTCCACTCTCCTGAAAACCCAAATGTGTTTCTTTTTAACGTGGCTGCCAAAGCTCAGAGCTTGTGAAAACAGAAGGGCTGATAGTGCTGATTTCTCTCTTCTGACCTGCATCAGCCCGGGTGTTTAAGACATGGACTCTGACAAGGGTCCTCAAGCTTGCTGTTTGACTCTTTCATCAGTTCTGCTCAGCAGAGGCAGATGCTGCCTGGCCCTAACCCCCCACCTAGTCTGCACCTCTGCTGTGGGCCCAAAACTCGCTAGCAGTTCCCTTGAGAGCCTTTCTCCAGGAGCAAACCCATCATATAGTTTTGTGCTTCTGACAGAGAGGAACATGATAAAGGTGCTGGCGGGTCTTTGGTCGTGACCTTAACTCAAAAATCTCCATTCCTGCATCCTGAGGTAAAAATTCTGTTCATTCCCTCTGAGGAAAAAAAATGGCCCATGCTGACCCTGCATAACACCTTCGTAAGGAACTGGGAAGAAAGGAGACCACCCCTTTCTGTAGGCAATGACCAGTGCTGTAAGTAGTGGGTCTAGCACATGCTTGTGTAGAGTCACCTGAACCTTCTCAGTGAGCACCACAGGAGGGCAGAGGTGGATGCAGGTCACAAGTGTAGGACTGAGGAACTCTCCTGCATGAAGAATGTTTTTTCCAGCTTGGAAAAGCAGGCAGAAGTGGCAGCTGCCTGCAAGTCACTGCTGCTGCCAGGCTACCACCTAAAGATGCCTCCAGATCTCCCTCAGTTCCACTGACTCTTTATAACCCCTGACCAGTAAGAACCAGCACAGGCACAGGGAGTATCAGTACACGTCATCCTCCTTTTTGTGAAAATATCTTTAAAAGAAACCTCCCCACACCAGGACCATCAGTTCAGTATCAGCAGAAGATAAAGCCAGTGGTACCACAGCATCTTACTGGCACATTCCCACACGTTTGGAGGACATCAGTAACTCTACCCAAGCCTGGTCTGGCTTTAATTTGCTGTATCCCTCAAAATGAAAAGTGATGCCTACACAGTCTCACTGAGACCTGAAAAACAGAGGAAGGAAAGACGACTCTACCTCAATTAAATTTCTCTGAAAGCCAACAAGCGTTCCCCACCTGCTGTCTCTTTCTCAGTACAAGGCTCCAGGGGCTGGGCAACGCACTGCGCAGTGAAACCGTTATACTAAACGTTGAGCAAAGTCCTTCTCATTTACAGCTCTCCTACCTGCAGTACAGAGCTGTGCAATTTATACGCCCTCCTCTGTCTTAAAATTCCCGACCTGCACCATATAAGCAAGGAAGCAATAAAAGACATGGTGCACAGGCAAGGCTTAGAGCCCGTACTCAGTTCTGATGCTGTGAAAATGCCTAGCTGAAACAAAGATCTAAGTTTCACATCACTTATTTAACTTTCAAACATCATATCCTAGGTTTTACGGTGATGGGCACTACAGAAAACACGATGAGAAATAGATGGGTAATTATGGTGGTGGTTTTGACTTTTACCATCATCTAAAACTGTAGTAAAGTCAGAAGACATAGGTTTATGCTTTGTGAGATATGTGTTTAAATCTAGTTTGTGTCATAAGTGATCTGAATGTAATGGTCACAGCTTGACTCCTAACCAGGCTTAGATATGTGACTTCGATTTGGAATGAGATGGGTTTTTCTGTATCAGAGCAGGCCTATCACATGTTTTGGTACAAATCAGCATGACTGGCAGCAGGTTTTGGGACTACAAGGGAGAAAGAAGCTTCATTTCTGAAAGAAGCTTGTAGGCAGAGACACGTTTGGGGTGCTCCACCAGCAGCTTCCCATACCCTGCCTGCTCCCCAGCCTGCAGCCCCTCACACCAGCCCCAGCGCGGCCGTCTGGGGAGAGACGCTGCTTGGTCTGGGAGGAAAGGAAAGGGCAGACAGAAATAATTGGTGAAACTAAAATAAGAAGTTAGAAGAACAAAACAGGAAATATTTTTTAAGTGGCATGTATGCCTAGATGACAGGGGAACTCTGAAATGCGCGGTTAAGTATCGAAGTGGCTGTCATACAGTCCATAACCCCTGACTGTTACAAGGACCCCATGCAGGTGGCTTCTGCTCTGGCTGCAGTGTCCTTTGATGTCCAGGGGCGTGACGAGAACGTGAGTCATTGCACGGTGAGAAATCAGACAAGACCTGATCCAGAAAAAGGGTCAACAGCAAGCATCCCCTGCAGCCCACGGGGACATTCTGCACTTGCTCCTGGGGCAAGCGATGGCAAAGCTTCTCCCCACCAGCATGGGTGGCCCCCCAGGGATGGTGGCCATGGCCCACGCAGGGATGCTGTAGGGTGCAGCCCCGCCGAAAGCATGAGAAGGTGACAGGGGTGGGATGATGTCCCCCCAAGGGATTACTGTGTGGGGGCATCCCCGGGTGGCAGTGTCCCTGCGTGGGGCTGCCTGTCCCCCGTGTCCCCGCAGTGTGTAAGCCACGAGAGGGCACTGAAACATAACCAAAGCACTGAAAAAAATCACTCAGCCTCCTGCCAAAGCGGGCTCTCTGCCTGATCCACTGCCTTCCCCGTAACCGTATCTTTAGATAAAATTCCAGAACAAAGGACCGATACAAGGATATATTCATTGCTGTGTGATTCTACTGTCCATTATAAGGTCTGAAACAAAACCAGGGTTCATAAATACCCTACAATGAAATACTTCATGCGAAGGGAGCTCGTACGATGAAATATGACTTTCTGTTGTAGTTGTTTGTCAGGCTAAAACAATAATTGTATTGAAATTCATTTTTAATTAAACTGTTTGCTGTGCTCTGGGAATCTGCATCAGCATTTAAGTGGTGTCCATCATCGCTGTATTGGTGTGCTTTATCGGCACAATCAGTTAAGCTTAGTATATTTTAATTGAAATTCTTTCAGTCTTTCAGCTGTTACTTCCCCCTTCAGATTATCATTCATATTATTTCATGCTTATCCTATCCTGAGTGATTACAAGAATTATCCTGCCATTATTTTCAATTCTCCCCTATTTCCCCCTCATTTTCACAATTCCTTTTTACTATAAACTTGTGCTGTTATGAGGGAGTTTGGTGCAAATCAGTTCACACTTTTTTTTTTCAACTAGAAACCAGATGCAAGAAACTCCAACATTAAAACATGCAACGTTGAAAGATTGTCATTCTTCAGAACTGAAAATGTGCCACTAAGATTATCTGAAACGTTTTCAGACATAACTGGAAAATGCAAGATGTAAGTACTGAAATAATTCTAATAAACTATACCCTTAAAATTTCCAAGAGAACCTCATCAAAAAAGGAATGAAAAGAGATCCTGTTACTGTCTTTTTTACATAATATATTTTCTTTATTTTGTGTAAATTAAGTTTATTTTAAATTTTTTCTTAAGTGTTCTTAGTTCATCTTGCTATTAAAAAAAGGATAATTTAACAGAGGAAATCATAGCTTTCTTCTCATGAACAAAAAGACGTTACAATCAAAAATATTTGAAGAAATCAGACTTTGATTCACGTTTGCCTAATAATTCCAATATATAAACTTAGTTAAAAAATAAGTTCTGAAAACAGCTTTAGCATTTAATACTGTCTTAGCAGCCATGGAAATATATTGCGTTGTCTCTCATCTCAGCCGTATGGCTCTATTTACAGTGTAACAGTCTCAGTGCTGAAACCCCGATCCTGAACAGCCTGCGTTCCTAACCTCTGTTAGGAACAAAAGAGGCAGGTTGCAGAGGGAAGCTAATAGGAAAGAATAGCACTGGAGTTTGTTTTTACTTCAGTGGGAAGCATCACATCAGAACAATTTATGTGAACAAGATTTTGCACGAGCACAGTCTGCATATGACTCTGGCAAGGGAGAGGACTTAACCTAATAGGTCGTTTCCACATCAAACTACCATGAGCCTAAATATCATCCACCACATTGAGCTTGAAGGAGTCATTTATTTCAGCTTATGAGGGCTAAATTCTTCCCGACAGTAACGGCATCATTCTGGCACTCTGTGTGAACCTGCAGCTTCCGTTAACATCTGCAAGGGCCCTGGGAATTAAGCCGTACCGAATAACCCACGGACACCCACACGGCAGGATTACAGGGAATTTTGCCATTCATTCATCAAACCTTTAGACCTCAGGAGTTTTTATACATCTAAGTCTAGGTCACTTATGTGAGCATGTGCTTGCTAGTGTGGTAGGAGAGAAAAACCTCTAAGGATCTGTGTTACCTGGTGATGGCTTTCCAAGGAAAAAGTAGTTTTAATCCTGGCTTGTGCTGTATTTCAGAAAGCTCATACCAAGTAAAAAACGCAGCAGGGACGCCTCTTTATGGCTTCAATGTAAGCTGTGGAAATTTTTTTCCTTGTGCTTCCAGACAGCTGATTTGCATCCACAATGTACCTCAAAATATAGAGGAAATACAGAAATGCATAGGGATGATACTGCATATATCAGAGCAGTGTTACATTTGATTCTTTTATGTATCTATATATGTACGCACACGTGGAAATTCTACCTACTGCAGAGGGGGAACAAAACAAAAAAAGGCATCCCAGGTTAACCTGCTATATTCCTGGTTACGTTAATTAGGGAGAGCAGTGATTCATCTGACTCCTGGGCAGATGACCAGTCTATAGCAGACTTGGTATTTTAAATCTCCCATGGCCCATAGAAAGCTTTGCAAGGTATATCTTATTGTTAACTGCGATATCTCGCAATGCAGGTAGAGCTGGTCTCTTGAATGATTTCCTCCCACTGAACTAGCCAGCGAAGCAAACCTGACATCAACACACCCATCTACACATGCTTCTCTCTTGCGCCACTGGGAAATACACTGAGCGATGTTCTGCCTACTGGGAGCAAACACCAACCCTGTAGTGCTGGAGGCGCATGTTCCTTCATGGAAAGTGGGGAGTAAAATAAAATCTTTTCAAATTCTCTGGGAAGATTCAACTTCCTCCTCCACCTTCTTTTCCCCCCACTTTTTTAAATGTCAGACTCCTACACAGTTTCTTTGAAAGTTCGAGCAGTTAGATCAGTCTGGAAGCAAAACAAACTACAGCTCATTTCACCTTTTGCAGAACTTTCCAAGAGACAGTATGCATGTCAGAGTGGTGACTGTTTAGCATTGAGCTCTCTGGGGCTGGGGTGTAGACCTAAAATTCAAGACATCTTTTTTTGTACATCTGTGTTCAATTAGGGCTTCTTTCCCACTAAGGTGGCTGAATTCTTAATATTAAATTCTTTTTAAATCGATCACTGTTGTATTTAGGGACATCAGATGGAAATGGATAGTTCTGCTGTAGAATTGCTCAATCTGCTTAAGATCCAAGTTAACTGGGTTGGAAGGTTTCTGATTTCTCCTTCGGCTGTGTTTTGCCTGAGGTATAGCCTGTGACAACAGAGCCGAGACTTTTTGACTGACTCGTGGCATTTTCTTTCACTGCGTGCACTGGGAGATGCTCAAGGCTGCTGCACTTTCCCTTGTCCTGGTGCTCAAGTGGCGTTTCATCCCTTCCACATCTACCTGCTCAGGGGAGCCTGTGTGCTGGTGCATCCCAGGCTGCTGATACATGGGGCAAAGCTGAGATTTTTCCTAGGCAGTAAAGTAGAATGGGAGATGCTGGTCTGGTTTTGAACCCCGAGCTTTGGAGGTAAGTTGATTCT
This sequence comes from Phaenicophaeus curvirostris, assembly GCF_032191515.1. Lineage (NCBI taxonomy): Eukaryota > Metazoa > Chordata > Aves > Cuculiformes > Cuculidae > Phaenicophaeus > Phaenicophaeus curvirostris. The sequence goes on along the minus strand of NC_091400.1, from coordinate 7,703,745 downwards.
GCCTCCAGCTTGCTTTGTGAAAACCCAGCCAGAGCAGTGAGCTCATCTTCTAAGTACTGGGAACAGCAAGCCATAAAGTGGAGTCACACTCACAACTCGTAGTCTATAAGCAGCCAAACCTACATAAACACAGGGCATAAAGAAAGAAGGACAACGGAGAGAAACAGCTTGGAGTCCAAAGTCCACCAGGTAGCAAGAGGAACTTGTTTCCCTTTTGTCCATCCCCAAGAGCAGAACTGGCGGCTTGCAATCTGCCAAAATCGTCTCTGTTGCACACTGGTTTTATGTGCGTCATCACTCCAGCAGCATCAGCTGGAGGGACCCTGACATTTTTAGGGGTGCAAAAGTGGATGTTGCTGTGATAAAGAAAGGTACCTATTGAGCAGCAGTGGATCTGAAGACCCCAGATAATGATGTGTTGCTGAGGCAGATGACACCGCTGGCTTGCACATCGTACATGCAGGCTGTGGGAAGTGCTCAGCAAGATGCTCCAAGCACCGTTTGCTAACTGCAGGCTAGCACACTTATGTCATAGCCAGAAAGCAGCACGATACTCTCTGGACAGCAGGCTCATGCAGTCCACGCTAGGAAAAGACAGAGGGCAGCAACACTGTGTGTCCAGTGCAGCCAGCAGAGCATAAGGCAGAAAAAGGTCCTGCCTCCCAAGCTAAGTGAAAGCGCTGCAGTTATGAGTAATTAAAGAAGGATTGAGAGCGATTTAGATTCACCAGGACCTATCACTGAACGACTGCAGCTCATGTTCCCCGAGACCAGGGCTGCCACAGCAGCTGCCCACCAAAGCCAGGATGAGGGATGTCTCTGCCTTTCTGTCCTGCTTTCACAGCCAGGGTCAGTTTATGGTTAGAGTTTATGGCACAAATTTTATGTGCACTGAAAAGTAGGAGGTCACTGCGCCAATGTTCATTGTTCTCATATCAAGTTTTGGTGTCTGAGATTATGGTTAGGGAGGTGAGGGCGTAGATGGAAGCTGGCAGCAGGCAGGCAGAATGCTGGAGAGCAAAGCTGCCTGCTGGCAAAACCATTCGGATGGCCCAGCATGGTGGGATTCAGGGCAGGTAAGTGACGGGGATGTTGATAGTGCGTGCAAACCACCACCAGTGATCATGATATACTGCAAGTCATCTCTTGCCTGGAAACGGTGGCTGAGTCCACCTCTCCAGTATTTTCACTGTTCTCTCTCTAGTGTTTGTATGTGCTGAGATAATAAAGAATTACATTATTTAAATTTTTAAAGGAATGCGTCATAAGCCTTAACATCCTAGAAAATACTATGATTTATCTATCTGCAGCCACTGGATTTGCTCGCTCCATGTCAAATTTGGTTATTCCCCATCATCATCCATCATGCAAGAGGAATGGCCAAGGACACCCTCTTCTTAGCCCCTAAGCCGAGTTCTTTGGCAGCCTACCATTTCACCTTAACTCTTCACTGTCCAGACAGAATCTCCTCAGCTCTGAATTAAATAAATGATAGAAACACTAAAAAGAAGGATCCTTCCGTAACAACTGTGACTTCAGAATAAGTGGTCTTTTCTTCTCAATATCAGCAACACAGAAACGCTCTTGCTACCAAGCTCAACCCTGCGTACAATCTGTGTATAACCTTTTAAACAGCTTTTGCTGTAAAACACAAGTCTGTGTTTGCTGTAACAGGAACGTTTCATTCCTCACAGTAGAATAAAAGAGTTTGCTGAAAGAGAAAGGGCATTGCAAGTCCCTGCTTTGTGCTCTGAATTCTTTTCCAGCATCTTCCTTTTAATACATCGCAAAAGGGGGGAGAGAAGAAAAAAACACATTAAAAAAAAAAGGTGTTTTAGAGTGTTTTCCCAAGAAATATCACACGCTGAATTGAAACACCTTATCTACAAGGAGGTCCTGGTGGCAAGTGCAGAAGCAACACAGGAAAAAAAATCAATACGGCCTGCAGAGATTAAAAACCTACTGGAAAAACATAAGAAAAATGTAACAATTAATGCCAGTTGTACATATAATATGTGAAAACAAAGCAGAGAGGCATTAGTGTCTACACACAGATCTATTGGAAAGGTAATTCTTTTATCTCAACTTGAAAATGGAAGCTTTATTAGACTGCTTCCCATCAGGAGGCATCATACCAAGAACAGTGTAAAGCTCTAACTAGCTAAAAGCCTCTTCCCCCCTATACCTTCCATCCCGATCACTTTGCATACGGGTGAAATTCAAATGGCTCAACCTCAGACTGAAGAGGTGTCAAATGGGCGTTCAGACTTACCAGCCTGAATGAAACCACACGCTCCCCCTCCAGCAGACGAGATGAACTAGCCAACCAAGGTTCCTTGTGACAGGTGGGAGCATTTGGTCCGTGATTTTAAAAGGCCCTCCAGAGGTTACAGCCAGAGATGGTCTTATTGTCACGTTGTGTTATACTGTCTCATCTATTATTATATGCCTGACTCAAATAAAATGTCATACAAAGGTTTTAACTGTGGAGTTTCATAATAAAACAAAGGTACTCATACACAAATTAAGCAAATATTTAAGGTGTGGCTCAGTTAAATGATTCTGCAGCATTCCCTCCAGCAGCTTTGCATCCATACAATATTTAGATCAAATTTTACCATTTTACCCGATACCTTCAGTGCAAATCTCTGGAAAAGGCTTCCTAGATAACAGCCTTTTCTTACTCCACCTCTTGATGTTACAGCACGTTATGAAGCTTAAGTAGAATATTTGCATCCTTCATTTTCTGAAACAGCAACACTAAAGAGTATTTCCCCCATTTTCATAGACACATACTATCAACACAACTTTCAGTAAAACTATATGACTTACTGGAAGAAGTCTGGAATACTGCAATACTGGAAGAACAGCGCTTTAGCCTTCCTTCTGCTACCATCCCATCAAATTAAATCACAGCTACAACCTTTCCATTTAAACCCCAGAAAAGCGACCTATCATTTACTCATCCCCTTCCTGACACCAGTGAGTAGAGAGGCAGGCATAGAGTCACACACATGCTGGTGGCTTAGATGCTTGGTAGTACTTCAAGGAAGCAAAAGAGCTGAGATGACAATTCCACTAAGAAAGCATAAAATGTCCATGCCTCCGACTCATGTTTGGTACAATTTATATCCAAGTAAGTCCACCATATTCTCAGCAGTGCACAGAGGTGAGCAGCATAGAAGCACCTTTAATGGAAGTCTGTGCTGCATAGACACAAATAGGGACGACCCACACAGGGCTGTGGTTACGTATGGCTGCAAAGGGAGGGATTTTGTGGAGTTAGGAGCTGTGTTTCACACGGATTTCACAAATGCCTCTCAGAGCTAAGCTTCTATTTTGTCCTTGCTTTTTGTGGCAGGGGCACCTCATGCTTTGGCCAGGTTCCCACTTTAGCATCATATAAATCCAAATGGATAAAGAACGGACTTGGGCACTGGTGTTCCCACTACGGACAGGCTGCTTGCCAGCACGGATAAAGAAAAGTACTTTTCATTTGTTAGTTACCAGATTTCATTCAGACTCCCAGAGCACCGATTCTTTTACTTTGGACCACATCCCATGCTTCCACTGAAGCCAGCTGTAAGATTCTCCTGACCACATTGGAAGCAGATACATTTGAAAAGCATTTTAAAGGCTCAGCTCTGCTGTTCTTACACGAGAAGGTGTAAAGCAACTACAACAGGGATTCCTGAGGATAACCTCGCACAAGCCAAATTTGCAAGATTTTAATGAGCCTTGAATGAGACTGCTAACTTTTTTAAGTAATCCTGTCTGCTTTCAGCAATAAGTTCACAACACCCCATGAGGCAAGAAGTCATAGCTGGGCCTACTATAAGATGTATAAGCTGCAGAAAAGCTATTAAGGCTTCATAGTGAGCCAACACTGGAGCCAGCACTCTGAATGCAGGCAGTCCTGGCTTTTAATGCACATATGAACCTGTTAGTGCTAAGGTTCAACTTTGTCCTGTCAGGCATCTTGAGTGTTTACTAAATCCAGATGGCCTAAGGAAATAAATGAGATTAAAAAGAGTTTGTTTCACTCTCACACTTACCAAAGCCCTCTGCAAAATACTGAGTTGCTACAGATAATGCATGTACATGCGGGCAACAGCACAACCACTATGAACATGCTGAGGACTTCATTTTACTTCTCCTCAGCAAAGCTTAAAAGCCTTTAAAAATTCCATGTCTATAAAGAGGAACATGACATTTTGCCTTCTCTCTTCATTTTTGACAAATATTGTCTAATCTCAAGTTTTCAACTGTATGGCACCTGAGAAATTATTTCACTGACATCCCCAAGAGTCCTTGGTAGCATTTCCCAAAACAGGAATGATGTGGGGGATCCTGACCTTTTGGGGGGGCACAGGAAGGACACAGAGGGCATGGGCTCTGCAGTGATGGAGAGGTAGCAAGCGGAAACATTTGAGATCAGATGTTCCCCATTCATGCTCAGGCTACACCGGTGTACAGATGGTCTGGAACTCATCAGCTCTGCCTAAAAGCAGAAAACCATGGGCTTGCTTAGTCTAATGCAAAAGAACACACAGGACTAAATGTCCCACATAAGAATGGCCGTTACAAATGACAGATGAGTGACAACCTTCTGCTTCCTAGGGAGGCAAAAAAAAGTTGCGTTTGAGCCATCAGCTCCCTGGGATAGCAGGAAGCTGTGGGAGACCCTCAAGGTAGCTGTTAACAAAGAGATGAGAAATAGGTTGATCAGAAAGGGCTCAGGAGTGCTCGATCCCACTTCAGCGAGAGGTAACTGAACAGCCTTCTGAGGCTCCTCTAGAGAGTATGTGCAGCGATGAAATTAGCCCTGCTGCCCTCTATCTGGGGTGCAGTAGGAGAGAATGGAGAACTTTGCAGCCACAATGTCTGTAAAGCAGCACCTGGCCATGCTCTGTGCTGGTCTCCAGGAACATGATGTTCAGATGTGCATCCTTCAACAGAGAGCAGTACCACGCTGGACTGACCCGGGCTGTCTGTATGTGCATAGCTGTACAGGGGTACATAAACACCAGGAAGGCAGCCAAGGTGCTAGAAGAATGAGGAAGGTGATGCAGTCAACACACTCACCTCCTACATGGTGTTTGTGGGCATGGACTGGACAAGGAGGTCATCTTTGTAGCAAAGACAGGTGATATCTTGATTTTTCACTTTCAAAAGCTAGCCTTTACTTGCAAGCCTCTCTCAGACCTCCCTCCCTATAACTCTTCCTTCTTTTTAATTTGATGAAATATTTCTCTTTTCGTAAGCAAAAGGATAAATGTGCATGGGGTAAGGGGTTGTGACTCAGAGAAGCCCAGATCACTGCTACTAGAGACTTGGACAAGTCTCCTGCTCGCTCTCCACTTCAGCTCGCTGCTTGTAAGACAGGGATAACAGACTTCTTTTTTTCCAGCCATTTGTCTGGGAAGATTTGGGGTTATTGCACATCCAGCGAGAGGTGGCCCAGGCCTCAGTGGAGATGGTGGCTCTTTACCATTGTACAAACAATAGCACCTGTGAGAAGCAAGCCCTTGCTTTGTGTATTTACTTCGTTTCTTGTTCAAGCTTTGTTAGGGAACCAAGGCACTTAGGCTGGTTACTAAAATAAAGAAGTGCTATAAAAAGAGATCAGCTCTTGCAAGGAAATCCAAGCTGCAGAAACACAAACAAAGATCCACTGAAAGGCAAGGTTAAATAAATACAAATTAATTTTGCATAGTTCTGAAGTCCTTCGGTCAATACACGCCTGTTCTCCTGATTACTCAATAACTTTTAGCTAATATATCTGGATTTGCAAACCTAACATTTTCAAACAATTTTCTAAATTAGCACAAATCTTCTGCTTTGTCTTTTCTTCATCTACTGTCAGTGAAGCAAATAATCAGAGAACAAATAGATACTACTCTGCTTATAAATTCTTCTTGCCAAAGATTCAACCTCTAGTCTTGACTTCACATTTACTTTCTTCTGGAATTTAACAAAATTAGTCAAGTACTATTTGTTACATGCTTGTTTCTTTTCAAATGACTACAAAGCTCAAAAATGTCCAGATCTGGTGATGAAAAGAAGAAGGTAGATTTTATTAATAATGCTTAAGTGGAAGAATACTAAATTACCAGAAATGTGATCAGTTTTGGACCCCACAATACAAGCACATTGAGTTGCTGGAGCACATCCAGAGGAAGGCAATGAACATGGTGAAGATTCCGGAGCACGAATCTTCTGAGGAGCAACTGTGGCTGCTTAGCGTGGAGAAGAGGAGGCTGAGGGGAGACCTTATTGCTCTCTACAACTACCTAAAAGGACACGGTAATGAGGTGAGTGCTGGTCTCTTCAACTGAGTAACAAGCGATACAACAAGAGGGAACAGCCCCAAGTTACACCAGGGGATGTTTAGATTGGGTATTAGGAAAAATTTCTTACTGAAAGAGTGGTGAAACATTGAAACAGGCTGCCCAGGGAAGTGATGGAACCTCCACCCCTGGAGGTGTTCAAAATGTGTAGACGTGGCGCTTCAGGATGGTTTAGTAAGCATGCTGGTACTGTGCTGATGGCTGGACTTGATGATCTTATAGGTCTTTTCTAACCATAACAATTCTATGATTCTATAAATATTTATTAACATCTTCCACCTGGAGGTAAATGATTATAAAATTTCACCTTTCATCAGGATTGATATCATATCCCACTTACTGCCAAAAAGCTGAACAACAAGGGGACAAAAGGGGGACAAAGCCTCATCTCAGATACCTCTGTGCCTTCTTGTCTGGGCTGTTGGTAGGATTGGCCAAGTATTAAATTCCTTAGCAGAATGACACGATGTGGCCCTACACGGAGGCACAAACAACCTGATCATGATTCCGCAGAAGCACATCCTATCCTTTCCTCTCTTTCTCATTAGAACCAGAGGAATGGAGCCTACTGAACCACTTGCTGTATTCAGCGTCAGGAGTCATCTGCATTTCAATAAGGTACTTAGAGTAGTTTGGGTTGGAAGGGACCTTACTTGTCAAGGTTGACAGAAGCTAGAGAACTACTTTTTATAATGTTGTTTACTACAGTTGCCACAGGCGTACTGTGTGTCTCTGGTTACTGCAAATGCATTCACTTTTTGTTTGAAGGCCTTAAAAATGTGGCAATCAAAGCTCAAAAACCACGGAAAGGGAGGAGAAGCAGAGGATGCGGCCAGCTTCTTGAACACATTCGTGCCTTCGTTCTTATGAATCAGCCTTTCTGGTTTGGAATGATAATAAATGAAGGGCATGGAGATCAAAGGTAATTTGATTTCAGAAAGAAAACCAACTGTGATAAACATGCTGCTTGGGTATGTTTCAGTATTGTGGCTCCCTCATTGAAAAAAAGTCAGAAATAGGTAGTCCTCCACTGTTCACTTAGAAGGGGCTGTCCAAGGCATCCCACACTGGCCAAAGCCAGCAGAGCAAAAGGAGAACGCTTGGGAGGAGCTGCAGCTGCCAACATCTGACAAAAAATCATAGACACTCACCAAACGATACAGAACCTAGTTTAAGAGAAGTAACTGGGTTGCCAAGCAAATCCAGTACCATAACATAGATCAAATGTTCAAAACCTTTTCAATAACTTTCTGCAGTTGGAAGGCTAATTCCCATTAATGGTTTCAAGAAAACCACATTGTTTCAGGTAAACTCAGGAGTTACTGGATCTTGTTGTAATCAAAACAAAACTTTGAAACTGGAACTATTTCCAGTGGCCTCAGCAAGCCTTGGATCAAACTGACATTTATGTTTGAAATAATGTATTTGAGAGCCTGTACTAAGTGTGTCTGTTTTGAATATTACCCCAGCCATGTGTTTATGTGGAATTACTGGCCTCCTCTTACTTCACTGAGCATCCATTTATGACTAAAATAACCTTTTCTTTAATGAGTCATGGTAGATAGAGCTACCTCTCAACCTAAGGGACAGCTGCAGATGACTCAGAAAAGATGAAACTATATAAATATTTTTCCTTCAAGGATGAAAACTCCTTGTACCCATCCTTTTAAAAGACAAGCTTCTTAATTTTGAGTGGGTTTTGTTTTTTTTTTCTTGGCATGACTGGCCTTCATACTTATAAAATAATCTTAGAAAAAAAAAACCAAGATGAAATAACCTGCTGTAAGCTTCAATGAGTATGAAAACACCAGAGACTCAGCTGCTCACAAGGAGTTAAATTGCTAAGCAACTTCCAAAATAAATAAACAATAAAAAATAAATAAAAAGTTTGTCTGTCTTAATCTTCTGTGTTATCACTGTGTTTGCCCAGAAAGCTTCTGTAACTGTAATAATATGAAAAATAATTTCTTTGTCCTTATAGACAAAAAGCCTTTTTTCAGCTCATTGTACACTGGAAAAATCTCGACTATAAGGTGCTTTGTAATTTAGTTCTGATATACACCTTGGCTCACAGGTGTAATTAAAAACCCATTATAATCATCCAACAAGTAAATCGGAGCAGTCCCAGAAGGAGCTGAGCTGGGAGAGCCTCTATTTATGAAACCATATTTAATGTAGTCTTATCTCTACAATGAAAAAAACATCTGTTTAACATACTGTAAACAAAAATATTAAGGTTCCCTGGCCTTTTTGTCAGAATGACATATGACATGATCTCCAACATACGCAATTAAGGTGTAGCAGAACCACTGCCTAATTTCTATGGAAACAACTACAAAAACATTGCATGTTTGCTCCTGGTTGATACTTTCAGCTCAGGAGTAAGAAAACAACGGCTGATGTGGGAGGGGAGCTGGGGGATACAAAGGGGGGGCTTGGTCAACAATTTGCCATCTCTTTTTTTTTTTTTTAATATCTCAGCCCAGACAAAACAGAGGTGGTAGCATTTTTATGATTTTGTCTTGAGACTGCAGGGAAAAAAAAATGTTGCCTCAAGTGTTAGTGAGCTCAAATTAAAAAAAAAGAAAAAAACAAAACCAAAACAAACAAACCACAAATAAACCAACTACTACCAGCACCATAACAGAGTAATAACCATATTTGCATAATCCACTCTCTCCCGTGCATTTAGAGATAACCATGTCTTATATCCAGAAGATGAGATGCAGTTTGTGCTACCATGAAGATAAAAATGGAAACATAAGCACTTGATGATTTAAGAAATTAGACTAAAATTATGCAGTAAGAACAACAGAAATCGACCATCAGCTGTTGTCAGTGTCATTCTAGTTTGTTGTGGACATTTAAAGCAGCAATAATTATGGTTTTGAGCCTATGATTCCATATTGATAAAGCACAAGATGCAGATGAGCAGTATTCCAAGAACCTGAGGAAATTAGGTCAGAAAAACCTTCACAGCAAGGACTTGGCTAATGACAGAGAAAGGAACTGAGACATCCTACAGTGCCTGGTTTGCTTGCTTCCATTTTCCACTTGGAAGACATCAGGTTGGTTGTGTGGTTTCTGCTTGCTGGAGACACTCTTTTTGGTAGGTTAAAATGCCAGTTTACAAATAGGAAGACTCTCATATACAAAATCCAAAAGCAAACAGTCAGACAGCACTTCAAGTTCCTTCAAAAGTGCCTGAATATGGTAGATGTGCAAGATACACATTTGCTTTCTTAGGTAAAAGGGAGTCCTCAAACTCCAACTTTCAAGATCATGAAATGTAATATTAAAAAACTAGAACAGAAAACCAAAACCAGCACAGGCAGCAGCAGGTATCAGTTCATTGGGAAAGTGTTCAGTTTTAACATTCCCCAAACTCAACAGCAGTAGTTATGCTGTGCTAACAAAGCTCTTCATAATGAATTCCTTGCTAACAGCACTCAAAGCCATGGCCAAAGCTCTGGGGCTACTGAAGTCCGTGCAAAAGTTCTGAAACACATGATGGCAACAGGATCATGCCCTCTTCGAAGTACATGTGTTAATAGTCCTCTGTGTAGGCATGTGGTTAACTTTCAACATTTGCTCCTATTGTGAGCTGGTGCTGAGGTACCTTCATTCAGGTAGAACTGATTGGTAACTATAGGCTCCGAAGGACTTGTGGCTGATCTACGTACAGCAGCAGAATTACATGCTGTGTATTCATTTCCAAATGGGTAAGTTGGCAAAAAGAAAGTATGTGGTTTGCTTGAGATTATATGATTACAGGTAACAGCAAAATATATCTGGTGAAGAGAAATTGCAGGATAATCCAGTTTACAAGTGTCATTTTTCCTTTGAAAACATTTCTAACCATCTCTAGCTACATAATGGAACCATTTCCCTTCTCAATAGCACAGAAGAGTGAAAAGGGAAGAAGCTGGTGAAGGGGCTGGAGAACAGGCCTTATGAGGAACGGCTGAGAGAGCTGGGGGTGTTTAGCCTGGAGAAGAGGAGGCTGAGGGGAGACCTCATTGCTCTCTACAATTACCTGAAAGGACGTTGTAGAGAGGAGGGTGCTGGCCTCTTCTCCCAGGTGACAGGGGACAGGACAAGAGGGAATGGACTCAAGCTCCACCAGGGAAGATTTAGGCTGGACATTAGGAACAAATTTTTCACAGAAAGGGTCATTGGGCACTGGCAGAGGCTGCCCAGGGAGGTGGTTGATTCACCTTCCCTGGAGGTGTTTAAGGCATGGGTGGACGAGGTGCTGAGGGGCATGGTTTAGTGTTTGATAGGAATGGTTGGACTCGATGATCTGGTGGGTCTCTTCCAACCTGGTTATTCTATGATTCTATGATATTCACTTGAGCCAAAAACCAAACCAGTCTCAGAGCTGAATTTACCACACTTTTGCAACCAGCAAGTATCAGAAGAGGCTGTCTGAGATCACAACCAATGCACAAATAAATTAATTTGGTGTTGACACTTCTCAGTGCTTTGAGATTGTAAATCAGAGGCTGCTTGGCAGGTAACAAACACCACCACCCTTAAACACAGGAACACAGCAGCCAAGGAGACCTTTCTGAGTCATCAAGTACAATCCCCCACTATCATAGACTGCAGCATCTAATATGCCTCTTTCCTTACTAGTCCTCATTATCACAGAAGCTAAGCATCTGGCAAAGTACACGACACTGGCACTGCCCTCCCATAATGTTCTGAGCCTGTGTGCGCGCTAAGAGGAGAGAGATATTTGTATATTTTTATATACCTGTGAACTTCTGAAAACAGACAATAATCACTTTATAGCCCAATGGAAACCTACGCAGGAAAGATCTTTGAAATATTTCTAAAAAAGACAGAAATAAAGCAAATTATTCTATCTCACTCTATACCTGGAAGGATGACAGTATATTTAGGAAACACACTCCTTCCATGCAAAAATTTAGCTCCAGACATTAAAAAGAACAAATAAATCTTTCAAGCCTTAAAAAAAAGTCTATGCACTGAGCTTAGACAGGCACACGGCAGTGTCAAGTGGAATGTGTATTCCCTGTGATAATAAATCTCATAATGGAAATCAAAGCCAAGTTGAACTGCACATTAGGCATTAAGTGTCCCAAACTGCTCATCTCGCTAAATCTCCATAATAAAATAACATTACGGTCTATAATTACATGGTGTAATGATGCCACAAGAGTAAAGCTCAGGAAAGGCTTAATTTTCCAGGCTTTGCAACAAGTGTGAATTGGTGTGAGGCTTAAAAGGCATCCACAGCCTGGATTCGAGTCTAGGTGCAAACAGGACTATCATATGTGACATAAACCAGACAAACATTATGAGTTCATGCTCAGAGTTGCTAACCAAGCACCAGGAGAGGAAGTTCCCAAAAGACAGCCAGATTTATTGGCACAGCACTGCAGCAACAGCTGCCTGTTGCACCTACAGTGCTGTTTGATAGGCCTGAACAGAGGGATCTGGAAAAGCTGGGAGAATTTTTGCACTGTTGTTTCTGTCATAACAGCAGCTAAAACTGGGAAATCAAGATAGATTTCAATAACACAAATTATGCTTTTAACAGGACCCTTTTCCCTACAGTTCCCAACTGAAACAATTTGTGTATTTAAAATGCAGGGTACTCTTCCAAGTTATAAGAACCTTTATCAGGGAGCATAGTGATAAGATAGTGGTTTTAAGTTGTAAGGGGGGAGAATTGGATGAGGTATTAGGAAGAAATTCTTTCCTGTGAAGGTTGTCCAGAAAAGCTGTGGCTGCCCCATCCCTGGAGGTGTTCAAGACCAGGCTTGATGAGGCTTTGAGCAACCTGATCCAGTGGAAGGTGTCTCTACCTATGGCAGGGATATTGGAACTGGATGATCTTTATGGTCCCTTCCAACCCAAACCTTTCTATGATTCTTTAATTTTACAAACCTCAAGACTTTTTGGCCAATGCTGATATGATACCCAGACAGAAAAATGCAGCAAACTACCTGTAATTACCCTAACAGTCCATGGTGGCACCAAGATGTCTCCAGCAGCTGGGGAACAATCCCAGGTATTGTGCTCATAGTAGGCTCCTTCTGCTTCAGTAATTCAGCCATCTCCCAGGATATTTGTCCCCCCTTTTTTCTTTCAAAGTGAACAGTCACCCAAAGTTTTCAATACTGTCACATGATACTCTCCAAATAATTACCTGAACATTTGTTTTAAAGCTTATTGTTGTGAAATTACACTTCAAATTATCTTACTCAGAAAAAAAGTAGTGTTGTTTTTTTGGTTTGGTTTTTTTTAAGAGAGTTTTATACCTACAGAGGATCTAAATGCTAAGATAATTCCGTTACCTCATTAAAGCAGCAATCTCAAGGGCTGGATCCCGTCTTGACAACGCAGACTGGCTGCTGAAATAAAGTATAAGGCTTAAGTCTACTAAGTAAAATTATAAGGTTGCGCTTTATTATTATATAATAATTAGAGTTGGACAGGGCTTCCGAAAGTCTCACAGCAGGGTCAGCTTCAACAGGTTAGGTTGGTCTTGCCCAAAGTCTCCTAGAGTGGAAATTCTAACCCCTGTCCTGGTGCTTGAACACCCTTGCTGTGAAAATGCCTTTTCTTCCATCCAGCCCCAAACTTCCCTTCCTTTAAGTATTACTTCTTTGTGCCAACTTCTAACCTAATCTAGTAACATCACCTCCCTTTAGCATCAACAAAGACAGTTCTCTCTGTTCCCATGGAGAAAGATAGCCCATGCTCATCTGCTTCAGCAGAGGACAAACCACCTCCTGGCATGATGCCTCTCTTTGTCAGCACCTGCAGAGGGACCCTAGAGGATGATCTGGGTGAGATATCCAACTTTCAGATCACTAAAGTTTAATTAAATCAATCCTTCTGTTCAGCTTTTCCTTTGTATTTGCTTGGAACTTCTAACCCGTGGGATATTCCACTATTGTGAAATCAATATAAGATGTTGAAATAGCATCAAAAAGCTCATGGAACAAATTGTTCAGGAACAAACACAGTCAGAAGTAGTAAAACAATTAATTTCAATATCTGACTAAACCATTTTTGAGATTATAGCAACATTTTTCTTCTTCCACTGACCTGAAATATTTCATTTTGAAACAAGACATGCCAAACCCAAAGCAAAATTAGATCAGTGCTGTACAAAGCTGAAATGCCTTATTTAGACTCTCCAGAGAGAAGGCCAGCACTTAGAAGGAAAACAAGCTTTTCTCCAGTCATTTTGATCTTGTAATAACATCACCTTCCCATTAGAATGATCTTCAGAATTCTCTATCAAGCCCTATGACTGTGTGAGATACTAAAGTTTAAAATACTTCTGCAGATTTTTCCTTTCATTATACTCATGGGTCAGAATCCAACCCTTAAGCCTCACCTGAAATGAAATACCTGCAAGTATTTCAGTAGCCCATCTTAACCTAAGAGCTGGGGTTTTTTTGTGTTTTGAGGTTTGTTTTCTTTTTAAACCAGACTTAGTAAAAGAAAAATCCTGTTACAAATACAGGCTCCATTTTACGGAGCTAAAAAACAATAATAGGAATAGATTCAAATAATTAGCCCTTATCTGTTATTTAAGAGTGCATGAATTACACATAAAGCAGGTATCATTTGCTAATCGGATGCTTTCTGTGTATTCTGCACCATTTTTATGGACAAAACTTCCGCTCTAGAAACAGGTGCAGAATAAGCAGCTGATCCCATGGATGGCTGAGATCTGCACTAAAGATCAGAAGGGATGATTTCAGTCTGCATTGCTAAGAATGATGGAAAGACACCACAGCAAAGAACAGAGCATCAGATGTAAAGGTTCTGGGTTTGAACCCAGGCTGCAGAATTGGAGGAGCCATCCTTGCCTTTCCCTCCAGCAAAAACTAGGCAGTATTGCCAATCTGCCTCCCTAAATGTGTTCAGGAGTTGTCTTAACAAGAAGGAACAAATCAGATTTTCTGTGTTCAGACAATCTGCAAAGCAAAAGTTGATAACAACTGTTTTGAAAAGAAATTGGACAGTTGTAGTTGCATCAATTGTTTATACAGGGTACAGCAGAAGCTGTATCTTCTATGTATTGACAGAAATACATTATGCAGCATCTTTGTAAGGCTCTGAATGCTTTACATGCTAAACACTGAAATGCTTAAGTTCTTATTAACGACTTGGGTTTAGATGGAGACAAGGAGTACAGCACAAATGTGTATGTCTCTATATAATATACATGCATGGATGTTTTTAATGAAGACTGGATTCACTATTCTTCATTTTCTTTCCAGTGGTTGTTGTTTTCCCTTATGTTGCATTAAGGGTATAAGCTGGTGGATCTTGTAGCTGGAGTCATAACGTGCACCTTGGTTCCTTGCTCTGCCCAGTAATGACTAAAGGTGCAGGTAGACAAAACTCTGCCCTTACAAAGGCCATAATAAAAACATCCATTGACTTCAAAGGGACAAGGTTTTCACCTCTTTCTTTCCTGTGGTGCTCAGGTATCGCCACAAGTGCTCACAGACATACCCATGGACCTAGGACTCTTCAGTACTAGTTACTATTTTATTTACATATATGCAAAACCCGTACGTGTCAAATAAAAAGCAATAGGGAAGTGAAAAGGTCATGGCTGTCCTACAACATCTGTGTCCATTACAAGCCACAATGCAATAGGTCAGTCACGTGGTGCTCTGAGCTGCATACAGATGTCTGTACAGCTTCCTCACAAACTCCAGCTGAGTTGGAAAAACTGCCTGCTGTAAGATCTCTAGAAATGTTTTTCTTTTTATAACAGGATGACTACGAGAAGTAAGTCTCCCTACAGACTCCTCTGACACTCTTCTCTTACCTGCTTTTCAGATGCTTTTGACAAACACTAGTGAAAACAGACTCTTGAGGTGTGGGGTTAATTGTTCTCCCTTTTCTGTTTATATAAGTATTCTGCAGATGGATGATTGCTATTTCCAGGAATATAACAATCAATTAAAAGTTTCCCATCCACATCTCATGGATAATTTCAGAGCCTGAATCAACTGGTTTGCAGCAATTAAAACAAAGAACGCTTGTTCTAATGCATTGTTTTCACACTAGAAAGCCCCGTCTGCCTTCAGCTGTCTTTACCAACTAGGAATTCAAGAAGAAAGAAGCTATTAAAGTTTCCTCTGCTCAGTTTAAATGTGGCACAACACATTCCTGGCCAACTTTTCAGACTAAACATCTTAGTAAATTCTTCCTGACAATAGTTAGTGACAAGCATGTCAAAAACAACAAACTCAGTCACATATAAGGCTTATCAATAATTTAGTCTTTCCCCCCCATGAGAGAGTGTGTGTTTTGCAATAATGAAATATATGATTTTAAAAATAAATAATAGGCTGTTGTCAGGCTGATTGTAGCTAGAAGTTATGAATTTGATTGATTGATTGAACATTTGACTTCATTCTCTCTAGCAAGATCAAAGCGAAACTCTTCCATTTGCCCAAGGCCACTTGCAATTTATTTAGAGATTGTGTTCATATCCCAGCAGGTAGCAATATTGGACTGAGGTACACAGAAAATCAGCTCTTTGAGGTTTTTTCTGAGTCCAAGGGATGCAACAAATGAGATTTTTTTAGTTCATTAAATCATTAACCACTTAATCACTAAAAACTACAACATTAGCTGTATTTTTCCCTTAGCTAGGTGTAATAAGGAAGCAGCTATGGTGTTGAAAACCTCTGTTTTGACATTGGTGCCTTTGTCAAATATGACAAGCCTGTATTTTTTGTATGGCTATTTACCCACCCCCGTTTTGGTGCAATTAGCATAGCAGGAAGCAATGACACCCAAGAGCGACAGGCATATGAATTGCAACGAGAAATCCTTATAAGATCAACATGGAAGAGAGACACACATGAGCATAAAAGCACAAAGATGATGTTTGCATAGCAAGTATTGCAAATACCCTAGTGTAAAAGAGCCCAAAACAAGGCATTCTAGACTGATGTGAAACCTTAAGTCACCATAAGACAGAGCCAATATCAGCTGCTTTTTCCCCTCTCTCCAGATAGCATTCACACGCTGGCTACAGACATTTGCGAGGTTTTCTTGCCAAAAAGAGAATAGTTCTTTAGCTGCATTATATTCATCCTACATAAGATTTGGGGATTAGCAGCATTAAAAGAAACAAAACCCAAACCCAACCAAGAAGGGTCAGTGCAGGCAGCTGAGCAGCAGCTTGTTGGCAGTGGTGCACACGCATGCAAATCAGCATCGGCTGCGCGTGTGGGACCTCAGTGGGAGCTGCCAGCAACAAAGAGCCAGCGGCCCCAGAACGCCTGTATAGACACAAAGATGAGGATAAACGAGTGAGGGAAGAAGGACTTCAAGAAGTCAGATGATTCCACCTGAGAGGAACCAGAGCAGATCCAACCTAGGCAGTCACTAGCTGAAAGGAGGAATGCAATCCTGTCAGTGTTCAGGATGGTTGGTTCAGCTCTGCAACAAGTAATGCCACTTGTGGCCTTAATGCGTTTTGTCAATGGACAAGACCTGTATCTCCCATTCAAATGGCAGAAAGACACCTTGGAAGAGGTCTAGATTCAAAGCTCTAGTTAAGTGCCATTTTAATGGGCTTTGTCTATACTAATGAGAGCATAGACAGGGACCAGAGACCAACCCATCCACGGGTCATCACAGAATCATAAAATGGTTTAGTTTGGAAAGGACCTTAAAGATCATCCAGTTCCAACCCCCCAGCCACGGGGCAAGGACATCTCCCACTGGATCAGGTTTCTCAAAGCCTCATCCAACCTGGCCTTGAACACCTCCAGGAATGGGGTATTCTTGACTTCTCTGGGCAACCTGGGCCAGTGAGCAGTGGTGCTAGGCTCTTCTGCAGAGGGCTTAGCACTACCCAGCTAAAGGACAGAGGGTCAACGCAGCAGCTGACATCTTGTACTATCTCTGCAAGAGTGTTCCTTGGATCCGTGAACCCTGGCTAACAGAAGGAGAGACAGAGACTTAGAGATCCATGTAATTTTTTTTTTAAAAAGATCTATTTGTAAAAATGATCTCGCAGTGAGAGCATGGAACACAACCAGGCAGTCCAATCCTCCTGTTCCCAGTTATCCTTCTTGTTAGGGAGAGCAAAGTTACTCCAGCTATATAAAAACACTATTAGACCAAGTAACTCTCATTGCAGATGGGCTATTCCAGACTAGGGGAAAATGTGGCATCAAGGTTTATCAGGGAAAGTGACAGCTATTATCTGCTCCTTCTATCTGGAAAAAGAGGGAATGCAAAGCTGAACAAACACAGCAGTGTCAGAGGGGTTTCTCACATACAGTAGCATTAATATAAGTATGGATCTAAAAGGAAATAATAAAGAGTGAATGTTTTCTCAAAAACCAAACTTCATTAGACTTTCCTGTAACAGACCAGTACCATAAGGGGCCAACAGTCCAGCTAAGTTATGCTTCAAGGCAGACACACAAGATATTCAGTAAAGAATACACAGGTTCTACATGAAGTACAGCTCCTTACAGTGATTACCAGTCACTAGAGGGCATTTATGTCCATGAAGCTGTCAGGTCCATTTTTTTCACTGAAGGTATGATTAGTTAATGAGGCTTGACAGTTCCTAGAGTTCAGCTAAGCAGTTGAACACAATCACATGGAAGCAAACATGTAAGCACAAGTAGCTGTGTTCTTCACAGACTTCCAGAAATGTTTACAGTGAGTTACAAGAACAAGCCTCACTTTTCTTTGTGGAACAGCATAAAGGCAAGAAAAACCAAAAGGCTTCATGGTCCCAAGGCAGATTAGTGATTATTCAGGTCCCCTAACACAAAAAAATAAGAGCAGACTTTCAGTCTGCCTACAAATATGACATGAAGGGAAAACCAGAACCCGATTCAGAAACAGGAGCTTAGTGTAAAGAGTGGGAATATTCTTTTGGACATCAACACATATGAAAAGGTCAATCTAGGCAGGTAGGAAGTTCATAAAGATCTTTCATGAATGTTCCATAGTATCATGACTTAGGTATAGATGCTTTTTGCATGAACTGGGTTTTACTTCATGACAGAGTAGAAGGACAAAGCAGCAAGCCATCAAATATAAGCTTAAGAACTGCCTTGAATTTTATGAAAGAAAACTGACAGAAGCATACCAAAGTTATTACTTGTTTAAACTATATTTTCATTCCATCCATTCTGCAAGCCTTTTTTTTATTAAATGCCAATGCCCAGGTAACTAAAAGAAGAAAAGGAATAAAGTAGACCACTGACACCCTTCTCAGACATATGAAGAAAGGAGATATGCTAAGAATAATTGATAGAGAGCTACGTAATAACATTATTTTTCCTTAAAAAAACCTTTCCTCTAAACATCGTCTTCCCACCATTAAAATAAACCATGCTCCGGTTCTAAACTCTTCACTGAGTTCAGCGACAGTTTGCAAAAAGGTGTGAAACAGGTGCCAGTACAGATGGTGAAATTAGTTTTGTAAGTAAGAGACGAAGTCAGAAGTGCAGGGATAAATTCAGAGAGTGAGTCTTAAGGTAGTAGGCAAAGCCGATGCTACCCTTTAAAGAGAGGAAAACTATTAATGTAGCCTCACAGAAAGTGGTGGAGTGACTGAGCACATCTTCATGGAAGACTCCAGCATTTTTGTCTTTTGTGCTACAAATACTATTGCTTATGTTAACAAAAACATTAAACAAAATGTTCTGAACACAATACAACTTCAATCAATGCTTTAAATTAGCTCTCACTCTTAAACTTGCTTATCCATTCTTTGTTCAATTAATAAATATTCTGAGTAGGGAAAAGAAAAAAAATCAGCCACTGAACCATGGAGAAAATCTGAGCAAAAACCCTATAGTCTTCAAAGTCATACCCTAACTCACAAAGAAAATAATTAAGGTCTTGCTAATGACAAAGGATTAATATCCTTGTAGTCCTGCTAGTCTAAGAACACAAGCAAAACAGTAGCAGTACGGAAGGGTTACCTTATATTACGGCAAGTGGGTTTGCCTCTCCTTGTAGACCTTGCTTATGTACTTAGGCAGCCATGGCTACTGCACAGAAGGTAAAGTTCACCATTTGGAAGAGTGACTACCAGACATTAGATGCATTAACAGCAACATCTGTTTTCTAGTTGGCCTACTGAAAAGCTTTAGTTACTCCCACAAACTGAATCTCATTAAGAAAACACTGTCATCTTCCCAACTGAGTGTAGTTTGGGGTCCTGGATTCTCTGCCTGGCTCTGAAGCTGTCAATAAAAGTGAAAAAAAAAAAAGAAATCCAGTACAAAGAAAAGAAGGTTTTACAGTCATCTAAGAACAGCTGAAACTACACAGGCTATTCAGTCCAAGAAGGTCCATGCAAGTGTAAAATGGAACTGAAATCAATGAGACAGGATTTCAATCCAGAAAAAAAAAAATATATATAGACTTCAAGCCTGATGAAAGTTCCTGGGTAAAAAGATAATTTGAAGTTTTGTAACTGAGAAAAAAGAAAGAAGAGTCACATTGCACATCACTGAGGTGGAAGAAAAATTCTGGTTATCTACATTGGCAGGGAAATGGTAATTAATGAAAATTACTCACATTCTCTGTCTACTGCCAGAAGTGGTTGACAAGCTAAAATTGGCAGAGAGTGATAGGCCGAAAAATGCTGCATATATTGGCAACTCTTTTCCTCCTAGTATCTCCCAGCTGTTGAATTTATTTTTAGTTTTAGAGATTTGGGATTTCTCCACTAGTATCCTGCTGTTGCTTTGGTACTACAGCACAGTGGGGTCCTAGTATAAGTTCACAGGCATTTAAAAAATGAATAAATAGAATTAGTGGTGGCTGTAGTGGGAAAGCTAATTCAGAATAGCTATTCTTGTTGCTCCCTGACAACAGCTGTACTTGCTTAAGCAGTCATTTTAAGCATGGTGAGACAAGTTGGAGCTAGCTCCACAAGGAAAATCTAGTCTTGGAGCTGCAACTTTTAAGTTTTTAGCCATCATTGGTTGGACTCAGTCTTACGGGTCCTTTCCAGCCTATATGGCTCTGTGATCTAACAAAGACAGTAAGCCAGAGTGAAGCCTGCAGGCAACACTACCCACCGGAAAGTACAAACCACAAAAATCATGGCTATGATCATGAGCCAGTGGCAAGTGCTGAGGAAAGGTACAGGAGACCTATGGAAAATCAATAAGGTACAGTGAATATTTCAGAAGAGCAGTTCACCTTATATAACTACTGAAGCAGGAGCTTCTGGTCAGGCTTCCTTACCCTTTCTGTCTGCACACTCTATCTTTCCTATTTCTCACCCTACATATCTATATAGTTTGCTTTCCACATCACAGTTACTGGAAGCTACTCTTAAGAGCATTTGCTGACGTGACAGTACAAAACTTGATTAATCGGTTCAAATCAGAGCCACAAATATAACTTCTTTGAAAGAAGCCTGTGTACATGTAACAGAGCCAAATTTGCCCCTTCACATCCATAAAACACCCTGGAACACTCAGATAAAAGGCTTTACTGAAGTTGACAGTGATAATTAAAGCTGACTGCTCCTATTTCAGCCAAAGACACCCTGACCTTTAAGTTCAGGCATGGAAAAGCCAGTAGTCAAAGAACACCTAGATAGGTGCTGCACTAACCATGAAGTTACAGCAATGTCTTAAACAGCAGAGCCCACAGTGGGATTCAAGGGCTTCTCCTTCCAACACGTTGTGCAACATAAAGCATGTGGAGCTGGAAAACCAGCCACCGTGGTTGTGCTGAGGACCTGAAAGGTCAGTGACAAATCATCACATAGGATACAGCTCCAGTCTCTCCACTTTTGTTTTGTTTTGCAGAGCACACTGAAAAGAAATCAGTGAACCTACAAATGTGCTGATATGACCTCTTACATTGTTCCCCTGGGCTTAGACACCAGTGCTGCTACGAAGCAGTTCTGTGCTTGGTATGGCATTGGGACATTTGCATGCAAATGAGTAAAGCCAACAGAGTACCTTCCAGTTCTCATGAATGCCTGATTTCTACATATATATAGGTCGTATTTACTTTTTGATGCTTTCATAGTTCCCCAGAATAACTTAGATGTATTCCTACTTCGACTGCTACAATTTTTTTTTCCCCAGCAAACTTGGAGCCTTAGTGCGTGTTTGTTTATACATACATATAGATGTGTGTAAATTCAGCTTACTTTAGGAACAGGAATATTTTAAGCATTTCAACCACAAGAAAAAGCATGTGATGATTCTTTGAAATTCCTTAGTGTAAAACAACTGCAGCTGCCTTGCTTTAAAATCATCAGAAAATCTGAGACCTAACACCCAAGCATGATTATTCAGCTCCTATGAACTGACAATCTGTGCACCATTCACGAGGAAAAAAAACTTGTTTCTCCCCTCCTGTTTTTGCTCACTGGGGATGAGCCAAAAACTAACAAGTAAAACCTTGACTGAAACTTCTACTGCAAAATTTTTTCAGAAATGCACTTTTTGCATAGTTTAATTGTCTGGGCTTAGTTCCCCCAGAGCTGAAAAGAACTCCCCTGACCCCTCCTACCAGACATCTAAAAGAAAAACACTGAAGTCTTCAGTGGGCTTAACTGACAATGAAGATGCAGAGCAGAGTTTACCCAGTCTTCCCAATAGTTAAATCCAGAGTTCTGGCTGATGCCTGAGGAGACACTGAAGTTCAGGGTGCAGTTCACCTTGGAGATGCATAGAACATAACTGCATCTTTTGCATACAGGCTACAGGAGAATTAAGAATATATTCATTGAGTATGGCTGAGTCAAAAAACATAAGCAGTTTTTTTCCCCCCCTCTACATCAGAGGACATCATAAACATGAAAGCAATAGCAAGGCTCTCCTGCTGAAACAGCTCACTGGTTTGCAGATGCCACAGAGATGTAGGTTGCTGTGAGATGCAACAAATGCTATTGGTTACTGCCTCACAGAGAGGTGACATTTGTCCTCTCCCAGATGCTTGCTGAATGCCATTTCTACTTTCTTCCACCAATGCCTCAAATGGTAACTTTTGTACACTTGTCTCAATTATCAGGTGAAACCTGACATTGTCATAAGCTCTGTGCTTGATTTCTCATGTTGCCTTGTGCAAAATTAAGTAAACATTTTTAGAATTTGGCAAGCAACCCGATCTCATGACTAAGACACATTTTAAGGCTTCTCTGTGCACTTTTGTTTTTTAAGCGTATATAGCAATAGATATTAAAGCACTCAGAGTAGCTGAAAACACTACCATTGCTTAATAATAGTGCTTATTTTAACATCCTTGGCTATATACAGGATCTTGAGGTTCACATCCAGAGGGAGGGTTTGTTTTGTCTGAACCACAGGACTGTGGTGTAGTGGTCCAGACAGCCCTTATTTTATTTAGCTCAGGAAAAAACAGGAGACAAAGTGTTGTTTTCATCTCCAAACATCTTCAATCAAACCATGATTTACTGCTAATACCAGACCTCTGTGAATCTCATCCCCAGACCCCATATTGCCATTTGTTACCCTGAGTTTTCAACAAGCTAGCAGCACATGATTCCTCCAGAGGACAAGAGGAAACACAAATAAGGTGGGTGGGGTAGAGAGGAAGGGGATGTTTCAATTCAGAGGATGTTCTACTAGGTACAAATAGACTTGAAAGAACAGGAACGCAAATAACACACCACCCTTGGCAATGAGCAAGTTAGCAGACAAAAATACCCATGACTTGTTGCAGTAGGACCCGATGTATATCAGAATGGCCCTAGATTTCACTTAAATGTTAAAACTGAATCTGGATCTGAAAACAAAGGATAAACATATTTCTTCTGACATTTAATGTTGTCTGATGACACGCAATTCCATTGCTTTTTCTTTATGATGTAATTTTTGTAAGTGATACCAGTTGTCATCAAACATCATAAAAGCCAGATTTGCCTCAACTCATCAATATTTATTGTTCTCTTATAACAGAGCCTGTTTTGAGTTTGGTGCGCACGGCTTTAATTGTTTAATGGAAGAATAAAGCCCAGCCTTTCCCAGTATAAAATATCAGGCTGAGATGGATCTGTTGATGTGATGCAATTGAGATGTTCTGGCAGCTGGTGCAGCAAATGCCCTTTAAGGGGAAAAAAAAAAAAAAAAGATGGGGATCTGGCTGGATGGTGGGATTAGTAACAGGATACTGAGCCTTCTGCTTCTGGGTCAATCATTCAAATCCTCCTCACCAGCTCCCTGCCACAGCAGGGTCATTGGGCCCCTGCGGGCCACACCAGCAGGTGTCCGAGCACTACACGTGGCATTAATTCACACCATAGTTCATGGGTGAAGCCAGGAGAGACCAGGGAGAACCAAACCTGGCCTGGAGGGGTAAAAGCACTGAAGGCAGAAATGAGTCTGAGCAACTGCTCTGCCTACAATGGTCAGGGAGACACATCCAGCAGCTCCTGGGAAGGGCATATCCTCCAAGAAGACCCTCAGCTCCTTCAGCCTCTATTTTCAGTCTCAAATCCTATATGTGATGGCGTCACCAGGAACAAAGCCAACAAACACCCCCAAAATAAAACCCTCTTTCTGCTGCTACTTCCACTGTTGTCCAAGCCCTACATACTATAGGAAATCTTGCCTCATCCCTCAGAGGGATACCGACTTGGAGAAACATCACATCCCTCAGTCACCCGTGGCACTAGCCTCCCACAGACACATCCAGTTGGGTTATTTTCTCCTTTCAGGAGATTTCTAAACCTCTGTGGGCCTCTCCTTTTGTCAAAGGGGAAAAGTTTAACTTCATGGCTGTTTCAGAGCTGACTCGAAGAAAAACTTGGGGCTACGCTCAGTCACTAACACAAGAAAAGGAACAGAAAAAGCTCATTTAAGAGAAACATGGACCACAGCAGAGGAAGTTTGACAAGGAGAGGGATGTAACACAGAGGGCAAAGACAACACTTTTGAAAGGGGTTCTCTGAGCTTGAGCATCTCTAGAGAGCTGTGTAAAATTCACTGGAGCAGCTGAAAGCAAGGAATAAAATTCACCTCACTTGCCAGCAGAGAATTGTTCATAAAACCCTGCTAATTGGGTTTTTAAAGCATGCAGACTAGCTCACGTGCACAGGCCTAGGTGGAGTTGCTTCTTGTTTGCATGTTTCCTCTAGTTGGATGGGGGTTATTTTATTTATTTATCTTTACCCACACAGCTGATAGAGGGAGCCTGCAGCAGCTTCAGTTCGCATTTGTCTTTGTGAATATTTTATGTTACCACCCAGGATATCAGTACCAGATCACCAAACCACAGCACAGCACTAGTGCTGAACAACTCAGATGTGCCTAGGATTGCTCATCCTAAAAAAAAAAAAAAAACACTAAAAAAAAGGGAAAAAAAAAGAAAAAATAAAATTTCAAGTCTTTGCTTACAACTTTAATTGGTTCTTTAAGTCTTCCCACACAAGGCATGAGGCACACTGGACTTTGCTCATAGACCAGCAACATAGGGCAGTTTGGTCAGGATGCATTAAAAATTGTTTTTGTCACATGTGCAACTTCCTTTAACAGTGCTCTGAGACTGCATGGTTTCATTTGTTTGTTATTTTGCATTTAGCTACCCTGGGTCCTTCATGCACATTCATTAAGGAGATCTCACAGCTTGTCTGTGAAGTGTGTCACTACTTCTGCTCATTGCATTTCATATGCAGGTAAACCAAGCTGAGCAACAGCTTTAGACGCTTGGGAAGATTCCTGGGAGCTGTGCAGAATGCCTCCAGGGGGGACACCAGGACATGCTGAGGAGTCTAGCCCTTTAGTGGGGCTTTGAGGAGAACAGAGAAGCTGTGACAGTCACCCAGGTGCCACCTTCCTGTCTGTACCGAGGGTGCTACCCTGCCAGGGGGAACATCTTAAGCCCCTGTGTTACTTGTTGCTGGCTTTCCATCTGTTGCTGTGCCTATAAACCCCATCGGGGTGTGATGGGGCAGGTCTATATTGACCTGAATCAGGAACCACAGAGAGGACCCCTGACAACAGTCAGCCCCTAGGAAGGAGATGAGGCTAAACCAGGATGTTAGTGTGATAATGGGGTGCAGGGTAGACAGTGCTCAACTTGGACATATTCAGCCTGCCAACTTCTGTTGGCACAGATACATGCAGACCAGTTGCTTTCATAAATGTATAGCTGCCCTGTGCAAGGGGAGGGAGGTTCCAGAGCCCTAGAGAATGGTGATGAAGTTGCCAAACTGATTACTTAAAGCATGAGAGATGATTGTGTGGCTCTACACTTGCACAAATACCTCCTGGGGTTTTGGTAGGCAGAAGTGATCTGTTGCAGTCTCACAAAGGCTACCAGCTCAGGGAAGAGAGCACCATGGCCACTCTCCTGTAAGGCCTTAGCAAAGGCTTCCTTCATAGCAGGAGCAACAGAACAACCAATTCCAACAAAAGAAAAAACATACTCTTCATTAGACCACGTGCCTGTGCCTAATCTGGGGAACTTACCTTCCTTGCCCACTTCGGGATAAGATCTCAACCCAAGACCACCAGATCAAGGTACAACATAGCTGATTTCAGCAAAGTCTGCACCAGGAAGTTCTAAACCCCAGCCACAGAGCCCAAACTTTCTTACCCTCAGAAGTGACATGCTCCAAAGCTTTTTCTCCAGCAGCAGCTCTCCCATGTGTCTTTATGTGAAGCTGTGCCTCATTCTAGATGAGCAGCACCTGGCAGAGGGTGGTAGCCATCTCAGGTGGTGTCTATCAGCCCACTGGATGATGGTGCATGAGGTGTACCTTTCCCTCATCTGCTCATCAAAGTGGTCTTTGATTTCTTTTTGTTCTATGCTAGGTATGTTTTACTGTTGGGGGAAAAATAAAATCTATCTTTATCCTTGTCCCACCTCTGTGATAAGGACTTGCCTCCAAGAAATTTGAGGGTAGGTGAGAGCTGAGTGCAGAAGTAGTGATGCTAGCTCTCTCGGGACACCAAGGCAATGTATATTTTTCACTCAGCTTGGAGCCTGGGTGCAGTAAGCTTCTATCTGCTTTCAAAAAACATGCAGCAGCTTTTTTTGTCTACATTTTCAGATTTTGATTGAGGCACCAGCATTTTTCTTACTAAGAAATGCTGCCGCAGAAGATGAGGCAAAATGTATTTTTAAGTTCCTGATTTCAGATCTGCACATTTTTAACAGAAGAAGGAAAGACCAACTTAGTGATACCATTTTTTAAAAATACTAGAAACCTTAAATATGGCTCCCAAAAGGAATAACCCTTTTGTTACAAATTGTTTTCAATTTTGGCTAAAATGTTTCAGTTTTCCATTTCATTGCCAAACAGAAGTTCTATTAGACTAGAAGGAGAGAAAAAATAACCCATTTCTGGTGCATAATATTTTTCATTCAATTTACAGACTCCAGGCTTCTTTCAGTTGTCTTTACAGCTCTTGTCACCTTAGAGTATGATCTTTCCGTGACACTAGAGGACGGCCCTAGTGGAAAAAGGACTCAGTAAATAACATGGAGGAGTTGGAAACTTGCAAGATGGCCTATAATGTAAGTTTGAAAAAAAAAAAAAGCATGAATTGGATGGTGCTGTGAATATTGGCAGCTGCAGTGTATTTGCCTGTCCTACTGCCACCATTCAGTCTGGTTCCAATTCAGTGGATGGTCATTATGCAGATTTCTGGTAGCTACTGAAGCATCATCCAGTAGAGGCTCTGGTGTTCTCTTATTTGTTATAAAGATCTGGGTGTAACGGAATAGCACACTGAATTTTGGGTGAGTGTCATATAAGAAAAGGAAACCTTGATCTGGTCTGTGTTTAGGGACTGGGAAATTGCAAAGCACGAAGGGAAAAAAAAACTATATTGACTGCTCTTACTTGCCAATGGAAATCAATGTTTTCCTTCCTGTTAAGAAATTGTAGTAGTGAAGGCAATGTAGGGAGATGTTAAAAATGTACCTGCACCCCAACAGGTGCACTCAGCCATTTGGAATGAGGGTGTATGGCAAATCTTTTCTTTGCAAGAAGAAAATGCTTACACAGATCTATTCAACAAAACACACTCTGGAAAGAGAAAGCAAAAGAAACTTGTTTTCAAATAAGTTTTTCATCTCTTTAAGCAAAATTAGCTGTCACCTGTGTGTGAGGAGACAGGCTGCAGTGTCCATGGGGAGGTGATGCAACATCTTGGGATGATAATTAGCCTTTACAAGAGCCTTTGCTTAAAAAAATTATCTACCCAGCACCAGATTAATATTCCTTGCTTAGGAGAGCCTGCATATGACCAAAGACAGTGGTGTTTAATCAGGCTAAAAAACCTGTTTAAATATTCTTGTGACTGCAGTGCAGTACAACATGGCCAGCCAGCATGGAGAGGGCAAGGTCATGCAGTGTGTCAGCTGGATTAAGAAGCAAACAGCCCCTTCTGCTCCAGTCCAGGGTTGAGCTGAATCTCATTTAACTCCTGATCCAGCAGTGCTTTTGAAACTGGGTCGTGTGGGCTAATTCCCAGCTGAGCACTGGGAAGTTTAGTTTGTATTGGCAGATGCTGGCTCCAAAAGGTAAACCCATGTGCCCTGCGTGCTTTAATAAAACAGACTTGTCCATATGCACGTAACACAGCTTCTTCAGATCCTTTCAGTTCCTTGGATGACACTGGCTGAATGCCAGACCTCCACTGCCCAACGAGCTTGTGGCTGAACCCACAGGAGAAACTGGAGCACCTTGCAGTGTTGCTAAAGCCAATTCTGCTGAAACATTGAGAATTTGATCTCTGTCCAAAACATCACTGAGCTGGGTCAAAAATACTTTTAGCTATTTAATTCCTTATCCTTAATATGCACACAATGAAAAGAAGTGAAATATGATGTTAAAACCATCTTTTTCAAGAAAGGATTTACTCTGGGCAGGGCTTGTTCTTGCTGCTGCATTTGTGTCCTGTTTTGAGGATTTGATCCTACAGAACCCCTGGCTCACGCCCATCACCACATTTGGCTGTCAAGTTTTAATTATCTAATGAAATTAAAAAAAAAAACAAAGATCAACAACATTTCCTTAACCTTAAAGCTGTTGCTAACATGCAGTTTGAAATTTCCTTTGGAAAGATATGGTACTGTAAGCAAGTTTCCCTTAGCAAGTTTGCGGACGACACTAAGCTGGGTGGAAGTGTTGATCTGCTGGAGGGTCGGGAGGCTCTGCAAAGGGACCTGAACAGGCTGGACCGCTGGGCAGAGTCCAATGGCAGGAGGGTTAACAAGGCCAAATGCCAGGTCCTGCACTTGGGGCACAACAACCCTATGCAGTGCTACAGACTAGGAGAAGTCTGTTTAGAAAGCTGCCTGGAGGAGAGGGACCTGCGGGTGTTGGTTGACAGCCGACTGAATATGAGCCAGCAGTGGCCCAGGTGGCCAAGAAGGCCAATGGCATCTTGGCTTGTATCAGAAACGGCGTGACCAGCAGGTCCAGGGAGGTTATCCTCCCTCTGTACTCGGCACTGGTGAGACCGCTCCTCGAATCCTGTGTTCAGTTCTGGGCCCCTCACCATAAGAAGGATGTTGAGGCTCTGGAACGAGTCCAGAGAAGAGCAATGAATCTGGTGAAGGGGCTGGAGAACAGGCCTTATGAGGAGCGGCTGAGAGAGCTGGGGTTGTTTAGCCTGGAGAAGAGGAGGCTGAGGGGTGACCTCATTGCTCTCTACAACTACCTGAAAGGAGGTTGTAGAGAGGAGGGTGCTGGGCTCTTCTTCCAAGTGACAGGGGACAGGACAAGAGGGAATGGCCTCAAGCTCCGCCAGGGGAGGTTTAGGCTAGAAGTTAGGAAAAAATTCTTTACAGAAAGGGTCATTGGGCACTGGAACAGGCTGCCCAGGGAGGTGGTTGATTCACCTTCCCTGGAGGTGTTTAAGGCACGGGTGGATGAGGTGCTGAGGGATATGGTTTAGTGTTTGATGGGAACGGTTGGACTCGATGATCCGGTGGGTCTCTTCCAACCTGGTTATTCTGTGATTCTGAAGGGAAGCAGATAAGAGTTTAGGAGCCTCCAGTTCTAACTTGGATGCCCAGGGACCATGGTCATAGTGCTTAGTCTCTCTGCCTTTGTGCCCTGCCAGGGAAGGGGAGGACATTGCACTGTCACAGACAGCATTTCTCAGGCAGCTGTGTAGGGTGGTGAGAGCTTTTGCAGTCTGGTATTTCTGACTGCCACGGTGACCCAGAGCAGCTGCACCTTCAGTAGTGGAACCACCTACCAGGGTGCACAAATGGAGATTTCTAGGTGCGTGGCAGATATGAGTCCATGGGAGTTCCTTAACACTAAATGCAAACACAATTCCAACTGAAATGAATATTGCAGAGAGTAGCATTTCCAGACACTTCAAGTCAGTCAGTGTGTGTGGAAGTGAGTGGTATCTCCTGTCAAAAGGGATGCAGGCCAGAGTTTGTAACAGGAATCCCAGGAGCATGCAGCTTACCACTAATCATTACTAATCTCCTTTGTTTCTCCACACAAAAGATGTGTTGCATTCCAGCTAAATACACTTTATGACAATATCCACCTTGGATAAACAATACACAATGTAGTGCAGTGTTCCTTGGTCTCATAACTACTGCAGGTTCTTGTCAGCAGTCCAAAAGCAGGGGTGATAGGGGTGGAAGCTCTTCCATGAAGAGAAGTAGGAGACACCAGACTTCATGCAGATACTCCCTTCTTCTGCTTCATTTCCCCCCTCTCCCCCCACCCCCCTTCTATTTTCCAACAATAAGATGGTTTTAGAAGGACAGGAGGGAGGTTGTTTGGGAATGGATGTGCTGCATTTTTTATTTATTTATTTTTAAGTGCCTATGTAATTTCACAATTAGCCTACAGCAAAAATTAGCCCTTCATGTAGATTCACACAAAAAAATAGGCTGTTTTTGCTGGGACTGTAGTAAACATTTCTAAAACAGACGTAGCCTGAGGTGAAGCTATTCTTGTACTTGTGTTTAGAAAGTGAGGGAGAAAAAAATATGAAATGAAGCATTCCTGAGTGGATTAAAACTGTAAATGCCTGTTAAAAACACAGTCTCTGATCATGTGGGCAGATGGCGCATCCTACTATATAATGTTGCTAACTGGCAGAATGAAGTGCAGTTTAATTGACAGACTTTCTCAAATCCACGGTAATATACCTTACAATGAATGAGTCAGAGCCTGACTCTGTAGCTCTTATTCTCAGGAGTAATCTTTACTCACCAGAGTAGTCTACTGGTTTCACCTTTTACCAGCTTTAAACTAGGGGGAAAGTAAAGAATATCCATAGATAAGTTTTTATCTTTGTTAAGATGACACATTCTTTTCACTCATTCAAGAAATACATCCTCTCTTATCATCCTCTCAAGGTCTTCAAGTACCTACATGGGGAAGAGATTTCTGATGGAAGAAGGGTCTTTAATCTAGCAGGAAAAGGCATAATGAGATCCAGTGATTGAAAGCTGAAGTTAGACAAATTCAAACTATCTTATCTAGGAGCTTGGTAGATTCCCCATCACTTTTGAAGTCTTTAAGAAGATATCCAGTCTTGATGTAAAAGATATGCTCTAGATCAAACAGAAGTTATGGGTTTGATGCGAAAATTATTGGGTGAGGTTCTGCAGTCTGTGTTATGCAGGAGGTCAGGCGAGGGAATCGTAATAGTCCCTTCTGGCTTTAAAATCTGTGAAGCCCAAACACAACTTCAATAAGGAAAAAGCAAGCCACCCTGACGACCTCTTCTGCCCACAGAACTTTAATTTTGGAAACAGAGGCTGGTTAAAGCAGTTCATCAGCCTTACCTGGACTCTGCTTAGCAGAGTATTCCTAACACCTCAGTTTTTTTCAAAGGAAGAAATTTGAAGACAGTCTAGTTTCTCTTTAATAAAAGTAGTTGGAAAATGCTGACTGGTTTCTCAACCAGCAGACAGCTATTTCTTTTCAAAGTATAACAACTTTTTTAATTTTAAATTTTCACAGCTATCTTTTACATTGTTTCTCACAATTTTCAGCATCTATTTATTTGATTCTGCTTATGACATATTCCTGGAAATGAAGATAATTGAACTAATTAGATAAGATTCCTATTTTTAATGACTTCTATATAGCTGCTAACTAGAAATATTCAATATGTCTTCTGTTATTTTTATTGGTTTTCTACTGTGTGGCTAAGTTAAAAAAACTGCTTTGAAATGGAGTCCAAACAATACCACCTCTCACAGTTTTATCTTGAATCTCAGATAATTTTCCTTAAATAGCCAGATCTGGGAGTCATGTGAATATATTTGCTCAGAGACATGGTTTAGTCTCAGATTGGAATGGTTGGACTCGATGATCCAAGAGGTATTTTCCAACCTGGTGATTCTATGATTCTATATGAAAATCTTGACATTTCTTTAAAAAAAAATCACTCATGGTGGTTGCTAGTAAAGTTTAAAAACATGATAGTCACTCCTCAAAAGACCTAAGTAAATATTTAAGTAAATAAACATCTCCATTTTCTTTTTCATCTTATAATTTTAAAGCAAAATCCCCTGATTCTGGAATTTGAATATGTGGGATTGGCAGTTGCCAAGTGTGTTGAGATTGAACTTCTCCGATGTGGAAGGAAAAGCTGGCTGAGGGGAGAAAGGGCCACCTCAGTTTGCTAGGCAGTGGCTTAAAAATCCTTATTTTTGGTAAGAAAACTCTCAAAATTCAAGTGCCAACAAAGGGCAAAGACGTCAACATGAAGTGAATGCTTGGTGATATTGACGGCCTGGCCTGGACATAGAGACTTTATGTGGCTTCTTCCAACAGCACCTTTCCCTTCTGTAGTGGTTTGGAGGGTGGCTGCTGAATTGGCCCTTTGAGTTGTGATGAATATTTAGGTGAGGATGCAGTAACACACGCCATGGTGCTTTCTCCTTTCCTGCACTGCCAGCAGTAAATATTCGCTTCAGTAGCAGCCAGATGTTTCCTGCACCGGTGGAGCTGAGGAGACTAAAACCAATTTTCTATGACACAGAGATGCCTTATTTGCACAGGGCTGCTGCCACGCTCCATGCAGCTTTTGGGCACGGAGTTTGTCACCTGCACTGCTCCTGGAGGTGCCAGTGAATACGTGTGGATGTGCAGGGGCTGCCCAGAAAGCCCTACTGGGGGCTGTCATCAGCTGGGGAGAGGGCTGTGGGGGAGAAAAGAGACGGGATGGGGTGAGAGGGGTGGGAAAGGGACTGTTGCAACAGCAGGGCTGAGTGGTTGGTGCCTCGCTGACCCATGCGGGTTGCTGTGTGGGGTACCAGGGGAATCAGGTAGCCCATGTCCCCAGTCCTCAGCCTGCCTGACCCCCTGTCACCTTGGCTGATAAGCATCCCTGACCAGCAATTTCATAGCCAAATGAGGCTGAGCAAGTCAGTCGGACTTTTCAGTGGGATGGGAGAGGAGCACTCACCTCGTTACAGCTGAGCGTGAGCTTTGAAGAAATCTGACCCTCACCTTTCCCCTGTCTGGGATTTGTTGTCATTCCTGTGCTCCTTGTGCAAATGGGAGCTCAAGTTTCTTCCAGAGAGATTTCTCTGTTTGGACACTATCTCAGGCCTTAGACTGTCTTACCTTTGTTTGAGGGGTAGCAGTATGGATCAGCAGCAAGGTGAGCAGAAACTCAGGGCTTAAGTGTGCTTACATGACCATGCTTACAGACCTGCTCACACGGGCAGCAGCAGGGGCCACAAACTGGCTGTGGTGCAGAAGGCATGTGAAAAATGGGAATAATATGTAAAAGCTTCTTTTAAAATCTCCAGTCCTTAAAAAGGCATAGACACTCCCCAGCCCCTCCAGCTCTTCTCTGTTGTCATCTCACTCCAAGCTGTCACAAGATGTCAGTGTTATCAGATACTCCTGCTATGGCTGAGCAAACAACCTCTCTGTGCTGTCTGGCTGACTTTCAGTGGCATAAAATTCATCCATAAAATTGAGCCATTGGATTCACAGCAGAGTGGTGATACCACAGACAAATTTGGTATACACACCACATCCAAGTTTCAGCCTCCAGCAGCAGAATCAAGGCACGGTCGCTGGTTTCCCTTGACCCTGGGGTAGCTTTAAGGCATCCAGTGCCCAAGATGAGTTGCTTGATGCTCATTTGGGGCTTGATGTCAGCATGGAAGTTCTCAGAGCATAAGTGCAGCAGGGTGAACCCAGAAAACGGGGACGTGGCAAAGCAGCAGACAGTTTTGCTTTTCCATGTTGGTTTGACATGTGCTACAGGAGGATCCTAAAGGTTCAGAGGTTCTCATCACAGTGTCCCCATGCTGGTGATGTGACAGGCAGAGGGACACTGTGCCCAACTTGCTCCTATCAGGCATGTGGGAAAAAAGGTGGCTGAGATAGTTAATGAAATATTATCTAGCAAGATGATGCTTGGGCAGGTCTTGGGGTTAATGCATTAAGATTAATGCAGCCCTGATTTTGAAGCAGATCTTGTCTGGTTGTTTCTTTTGTTTGTTTGTTTTCTTGAATAATCCTTTTGGAGTGCCCTGGGATGAGAAGTTTCTTTTAGCTTGTAAATTCATTAATCCCAAGTTTCCTTGCATGGCATGCCAGCCACAATGACCCCTGTGGTCAGTTCAATATCCTGCCTGTTGGTATTTTCTAAGGTCCTTTTACATCCAAATGTCTTAATTCAGACCACTCCTTACCCATGTAAACATAGAAGGATTTAAGGGACCAAATGTCATCAGCTCTTTCCAGCAAATACAGAACAAGCAAGTTCCTTTCTGCTGCTGATCCTGCTACTCTGTGGCATGGGGGTAACAAAAAGTGGTGAAGCTTTGTACTAAAACTGCTGGATCTTCTCCTTCCAGTGACTTGTATTTCCTACTAACAGGAAAGGCCACTTGTAAAATGGGGCACCTTATCGTGAAAGGCACCTGTATTCATCAATGTGTCTTCAAGGTCCCTATAAAGCCAATGCATTACGTAATAAAATCAATATGAGATCCTACCTTGGAAACCTTGAATTGCCCTTTAATGGAATAATTCATCATCATCATCTAAATAAGAAGAATAATATCCTACCAGGCAATGGATAGACTCCACCAGTTGGATAGCACTGATGTCCCCTTGTTCCATTGTACCTTTCTGTCAGTATTCACTGGTCCATCCGATGGGGACAAATGGTGCTGTATAAGATTTTTTCCACATCTTCTATGTAGCAGATTTGTCTTTTTCAAGGCCCAGAATTTTTTTATAACAGAGACCTTTGTGGAGTCTGCCTGGGAGGCTGTGAAAATTAGCATTATTTTAGATGGAGATGTGTTACGGGGGAAAAAAAACTGGTCCCACTGCACAGAAAACTCCTAGGAAAAATAAATAAATTATAGTAATATTTGTAAATATATAATATGTAATATGTAATATGTAATATGTAATATATAATATATAATATATAATATATAATACATAATATATAAATATTTTTGTTAATATCTAGGTATTTATTTCAGACAGATGCTCTAGGTGGAATGTTTCTGCTGATTTATGCCATGATTGTTCACCACCGAGCTGTCCTGCTGCCTTGCAAGCCACACACTTTGCTACCATCCCAAGGTTTCGATTTGATTTCTCTTGAAAAAGAAGCTTGTGTTCACCTTCCCCATCCACCTGTGTTGCCTCAATACAGCATTGTATGTTTCCTCCTTTTTTTTTCTTTTTCCTATCCCCACCCTGAATTTGCTCTCATTGAGTGGCACAAAGGAAAAAAAAATAATAATAATAAAAAAAAATCTCACCTCCTACTAAGAGGACTAAGACCTGGGGAGCCAGCGAAGAGGAGAGGCCGCTGCCTCTAAAGTTCAGAAATAAAAAAAATGACTCGTTCCTTTGAGCTTGCTGTTCCCTGATGTGACACTGTGATCAGTATCAAATGCTTGGTGGCAAGGATTTTTGTCAAGCTTTCCCAGCTAAAATAGATTTAACCTACCAGTTGCTCTTTGTGGGTTTAACAATGTCTGTGACAATAAAGGGCTGCTGCCGCTGCATTGTTAATACATGAATAGTCCCAGTTCTCTGTATTTACTATTGTGCGCTGCAGATTTCCAGGAAGGAGTGTTTGGCTCTGGCTGTTGATACAGGTCCTGTTTTTGCAGAGAGAGCTGAATCAGCCCCTTAGTGATTAGCCAATGTGGAGGTGCAGTTAGGATTTAATTGAAATTAAGGAAAGCACCTTTGAGCCGCTTGCTGGGCTTTCTCCCCTGCTAAGAGATGGTGCACCTGGGTTTTACATTTTCTTGTCACTGCCTCTGGATGCAAAGAGTCCTCCCTGTGGGCAGGAAACTTGTAAAATGCCAGAATCAAGAAAGAAATCTGCTTCTTGATAACAGTTTGTGATCTGCTCTTGGCTGGGTTTGGCCAACAGTGTGATGGGCAAGGAGAAGAAGCAATGAGGCGGAAGATGATACGCTCTGGCCTCCAGGAAAAGCATGGTCAGAGGGATTTGAGAGGGAAGCTGCCCTGCTGAGGCTCCTGGACACGTTGTTTACTCTCACTTTGTAACACACATCATCATGAGCACCTATCCGGGACTGGGCTGCCAGTCAGAATTAAGCAGGGTGCTGACAGCATCCGTACAGGCCCAGCATGGGAAGGACTGATCCTGCACCGTGGTGGAGGTGTCCCCTTAGGGTTGTGCCCTGCTTCACTCACCCAAAATACCCCTGCAGTGTCTGTGGGGCAAGAAAACTGACCATGAACCTTGGCCAACCCCATTAATGTCCCCCAGGAGAAAACACCAGTGATGCCTTTACTCCATAGAAGGGAGTAAAGTGAGTAAAGGGGAGCTAAGTGAGCCCTTATAGGTAGTGCCCTTGATGGGAGTAGAATCTGGTTCTTCCCTAGCTGGCAAGAGGCCCCAGGTCTTGGATTACCTAGAGTCAGCCAAATGAGTGGGAAAGGAAAGTTGTTCTCAGGTACTGGAAAAAAGAGGGGAAAACCCCAATGGGTCAAATGATCCTCCGTCCTGGAAGCAATCTTTGCCAGTGTTTCTCTTCATTTCATTTCCGTAACAATCAGCCACTTATTATTAAATCAGAGCTGCTGGGGAAATGGAGTTAAATTAAGGGAGATCAGAGGCACGAACGGAAGCAACGTCTATATAAATATCTGCCTATATTATATAGAGTACTGTAGTTAATCAATCCTGAGAACAAAGAGCTTGGCTTGAACCAAGAAACAGCCCCAGCCACGTGAAGGAGCCCTGCTGTGGTAAGCAAGCAAACAGCGCTATCGACAAGGAAAATGTTTCTAAAGGCCTCTCTCCCACTGAAGGAGTTGAAAAACAAGGGTTTTCAGCCCCTGGGGCAAGCACCAGTCCCCCAGCTCTTTGGACGAGCACTCCTCTGAAGGTTAGCGAGCGCGGGAGCCAGATGAGGGGACAGCAGCTTCTCTTAACTGAGGCAAAAAACTTATTGATTATACGTTCAATAAAAGGTCAAAACTCCCTTTGAGGGTCACCACAGTTGCAGTAAAGCTCTTCCCAGCCCCAGCCCCTCTCCCTGTCTGCTGAGTGTTTCGTGCCAGTCTCTCCAGGTGGACACCTGGGGTAAAAGTGAGCTGCAAATGAGCTAATCATCATTAATGTGTCGGTAGAACCTGCCAGCCTGACATCCCTCCTAATGGCTGACAAATGTCAGGGTGACTTGTATGCTTTTTTTGTTAATTGAATTGGTTAATTAGGTCCCAGAGGCCTGGCTGCTAATTATGAGCTGCAGTGGAATACGGGGTTTTAAAAAAAACCAAAACACAAAAAAGCCACAACAAAAAAAAAAAAGAAAACCAAACCCCCATAAAATCCGATGCAAGGAAGTTAAAACAAAAGGGAGCGATGGGAAAAATAGCACCCCCACTCACTCACACACATGCATACACAAAACCTCCTTTGTGTTCTTTACAATCTGTACAGTTACCTTAGCTTAATTTCTGACCTGCCACATGCTACTGCCTTCTTGATGTGTTTTAAAAGGAGGGTTAGAGAAATTCCAAATCTGCCTTTTTTGACGGGAGCATCTGCTCAGTCAGAAACACAGTCATTAATTTTCTGCCAATTAGCAAAAAAAAAAAAAAAAAAGAGAGACAGAGAAAGAGAGAGAGAAAAAAAAAGAAGAGGGGGAAAAAACCCCTCCAGATTTGCATCTTAATTTGTTACTTTGTAAAGATGTTTTTTTTTTAAAAGTTAAATACTCCCTCCGGTTTGCCAGTCGTAGAAAGTGAAGAGATGATAGCAACTTCCCACCAAGAAAAGGCAATTAATCATTATATTTTGCACTTCTATAGCAGCTTTTATCCCCTGATCTCAAAGCGCTTTGTGAAATTATTGTATTCAGTCTCCTGCCAAGCCCCGGCGAGGGTGGCAGTGTACCAGCAAACTCCTTGGGGCCAAGGTGGTCTTAATCTGCATCTGCTGAAGTGCGCCAAGGACAAGAATAAACTTTATAACAAATAATTACCAGCCTACCTGTTTCAGGGAGGGGTAGGCAGAGGCACAGGGAGTGCTCAGGGGCTTCCTGCAGCAATATGACCTGGGAGCTAGAGGGAACATCTCAAACCATCTTCCTCTAGCTTCAGCTTTCCTGTTCCTTCTTTAATAACAGCCTCAACTGGCAGCTACATGCAGAAAGGTCTCTGGCATTGCAGTAATTAAACATATTAGAACTAGAGCTGGTTGGGAACCAGCTTTTCCACTGTTCAGAATACCTCACAGACTATGAAAACTGCAATCACTCTGCCCTGAAACAAAAAACTTGGGAATTCAAAGATTTCCTTCCAGGCAAAAGTTGAAACACAAATGCCAAATCACTTGAAACCCCTTTCTATAAACCATACTGCTTTGCACCATGTCTCAGCACTGTAAACTTCTCCATTCATTTTTACCTTCCTAAAAGAAAACCTGTCTTACTTCAAAAATCAAAGCTCTTTCTTCTGAATGATGTGAGGGTGTTTTTTTCTGTTGATGGGGTTTGTTTTTTTAAAAATCAGATGCCTCCCTCCAGAACCGGCTTGTGCAATTTTAAAGCAATGTGTCAAAATCCATTCATTTCCAAAGAAAAGGGGAAAAGGTCCAATTAACCTAGAATGCCTCTTGCTACCTACAACAGCCTCTTAGTGAATCAGTACTGGCGAGGGAGGCTCAGCCACTTGCCTATTTCCATGTGTAGTTTGGATGGCTGGGAGTTTTTCTTCCTTCTTCTAACAGAGGAATCCCTTTGACCCAGAATGTGGAAACCCAGGTGGTTGACCTCTAGTGTTATTTCTGCTGCAGACTCGTTGCAGCAACATGAGTCAGTTTGCCTCAGTTTCCCCTTTCTCTCTCGGCTGGCTACATGCGGTGCCCCTGGGCTGCCTCCCTGCCAGCCAGGCACATCCCCTCGCTCCCTCTCTCTCCTCACCCCAAACTCTTCTGGGCACTGCAGGGCTGTCAGGATGGTAAATTTGTGGATGCTGGCAACGGATTTGCAGCCCTCAGGTGAAGATAAAATACAACAATTATCCCGCTTGCTTCCCTACCCCCCTTCCCATAGGATAGCAAAGTTGCCTTATGAGTTAAAATAAATTGCCTCGCGCTCCCCACGGAAAGCATTTTGACTTTGTCTTGAATCGCGTATTCCAGTAGTCATTATACTTCAGCTGCTTCTTCTTCTTCTTCTTAGCATATGACATATATAGCAGTTCAAAAGTTGCAGCGAGCTGCTGCCAGGTCACATTCAAAGGAAAGTATCTGGGAAGCTGGCAGCTAAAAGTATCTGATAAGTTGGCACTGTTACTGCTCAGCGGGAGGAGGGAGAAGTGAAGGAAGGAAGGGGAGGGGGAGCCAGGCATGGGGGAGCAGAGAAGAGGAGAGATTCAAAGGGCTTTTGTTTCTGGATCAGATTCTTCCAGACTCTGAAACTTTTGCAGAGATGTATGTGCCAGGGATTTTCTTTTTTCCCCCCTTCTCTTCCTCCTCTCCGTAGTTTAATGCATTAAAACAACCTATTAAAAGGCCTATATTTGCTTTCAAGCAGACTCTGAAAGGCGCTCAAGATGTCACTATTAAAAACGGCTCTGAGCTTTGCAGGCGAGGGTCTGTGGCTAGGAGAATAAAGCAGAATTGATTAGCTGCTCCGACTTTTCCAGGCTTACAAAGGCTGCGGTGTGCCACAAGTTGCTAGAGAACAGATCAGCAGCTTCCAGCCAGCCTGCCTGTATACAACGGTGCGTTGCTTCGAAATTCAGCTTGGTTTTGCAAAGCCTGATGTTGGTCTGGCATTCCCATGATGTCCCCACATTTCCCCATTCCTGATGTCCTACTTTCCCCCTTTTATGAGTCATTTGGGAACAGTAAAAATTAAACCATCATTAAATTTTCTCTGAACCCAGAGAACAAAATACCTGCCTGGGAGGCTACGGAGGGTGTTCGATCCAAGGAGACCACAGGACCCCAATGCAAACACTGCGGGTGTTGCCCCAAGAGGCTTGTTCCTGGTTACGTAATCAACAATGAATATTAGAACAAACAGACTGGAAGATGTCAGCAAAAGCTATGAATGGCCAAAAATATAAAGCCAAGGCAGAAAGGTAAGGAGAGAACTGGACCCTTTAATTTCTATGTAGAATGTATCTACTCTGCACCTTTGAAATTAAGGAACGGAGTTAGTGTCATGCCGTGCATCAATCTGACAATCCACCCCTGAGTAGTCATTGTCATTATACCACGGGTCACATGTGTTACAACTCTATTAATGTGTATGAAGTTACTCCCAGTCTAACACTGGTCGAAGAAAATCAGGCTTAATTAGATTCTCCTTGTAATTAAATGCAATTTATTCTTATGCTTTGTGTTATGCTTCTGGCTTGCCCATAACTATTGTCTGCTGATTATTAGAAATGTATTTATGGAAGGTGTAACAACTGTGTAAGAGCCGTGTTTATAGCAAACATACAATTAGCTATGCTTGTACCATTCCCAGCACAGCAGGGGCTTGGTCCCTGAATGCAGCTCATGATGGGAGTGCTCTGCAAATAAATAGTAGGAACAGGCGAGCCTGATCTCATTTGCCTTGGTGGAGTAAGTTTATATCACATAAAATCAGGCTGAGGCTCTCTGTTCTACATATGAACCTACAATTCTTCCTGAAAAAAGCTCCCGCTAGTCCTGACTAGTGACTGACCAACACCTTCAGCTCTGCTCTTTCAGAGATTTGCCCATGATTAACCTGGCGAGTTAAAAACTGGGCCACTGACTTTAAGAGGGGCTACATCTAGAGCAACAGGATAAGCACATAATAGTCCCTGGAGGGCCGAGACCCTGTGTTATTTATACCTGTGCCACCCAGGCAGAAAACACCATTTTATCCCTTCGCAATGATGCCAACAGCTGCCCAAGGGACAAGCAAGAGAGCAGGTTCAAGGAGAGGCAAGGCTGCAGGAGTGGGACTGCATCAAGAGCTGCTCCTCGTGCATCCTCTCAGTAAGAATTACCAGCCATTGGGTTTTCCGACTTTGTTTTAAAGGAAGCATTTTCTCAATGGTTCTTCCATGCCTACTGAACTCAATAGAATAATTGGAAAATAAATCCAATGCCTTCAGAAAT
Organism: Phaenicophaeus curvirostris; assembly: GCF_032191515.1. Classification (NCBI taxonomy): domain Eukaryota; kingdom Metazoa; phylum Chordata; class Aves; order Cuculiformes; family Cuculidae; genus Phaenicophaeus; species Phaenicophaeus curvirostris. The sequence goes on along the minus strand of NC_091400.1, from coordinate 7,662,824 downwards.
TTCAATTTAAAGCAATGCTAAATTAGGTGCTGAGAGCAAGCCAGCTCTTCCTCGTTGCTACTTAGAATATTTTAATACAAGGGAACACCTTTGCAGGTGAGCTGGCTCAGGGATGGTGAGAGTCTGGAGCAGATTGTGGGAACATTTATTTTCCCCACCACCATGCATGTTCTTGAATAACCTGATTATTCTCATTAGTGCTCCATTTGGAAGGCTGCAACAAAATGAAAGAAAGCAGGGGTGGGAGTGGGTAGTAAATCCCCCATACATGAATATCATGAGGAATTTAGGCAGCTCCCACCCACTCCCACTAAAGAAAAAGTTTTAATCTTGGTTGCTCCATGAATATTGACTGGCTGCATATTGACATGCCACCTGCTGGGGCTGCTTCAGCTATTGATAACCAATGCCATCACTTCTAAAGTTCAAAAAACGACTGTCGGCTTTCATGTTTGTAAACAGTATTGATCTGCATAAATAAGCTTGCCATTAGACTGCCGGATTAAACAAGGACGAAGATAGAACATTTGTGAGATTAAATCCGGAAACAGTTAATTAAAACCTGAGCAATAAACCCAAGCTGTAAACAGCAGCCAATTAATTCAAGCGTCTGTAGATCTATGAACAGACCATCTCTGCATTCCTGGCCGTGCCCTGCACCAGTCTCCGGTGCCCTGACCTGCCACACAGCGCCAGCATCCTGCTGAGTTTACACCTCCTACACCTACCACCAAGCTCTGTGCTGGGCTAACCTCATCACATTGCTGCAGAAGGGGCTCTGAAAAGTAATTTTGAGATGTAGGGGTACATTTTTTTTGTGCGGAGGGGAGAAGGAAGACCTCTGGGTGCTTTGAGCCAAAAAATGCAACTGCATCTTAGGCTGCATCCAAAGATGACCAACAGGTTGAGGGAGGGCATTCTCGCCCTCTACTCTGCTCTTGTGAGACCTCAACTGGAGTCCTGCGTTCTGTTTTGGAGATCTCAGTACAGGAAGGACATGGAGCTGTCAGAGTGAGTTGGAAGGAGCCCATGAAGATGATCCAAGGGCTGGAGTACCTCCCAAACAAGGACAGGCTGAGGGAGTTGGACTTGTTCAGCCTGGAGAAGAGAAGGTTCCAGGGAGACCTTATAGCAGCCTTCCAGTACTTGAAGGTGGCCCGCAGGAAAGCTGGGGAGGGGCTCTTTACCAGGGAGAGCAGTATGAGGGTGAGTGGTTTTAGGCTGAAAAAGGGTGAATGGTTTTAGGCTGAAAAAGGGTGAATGGTTTTAGGCTGAAAGAGGGGAGATTTAGATTAGATTGTTTTACTTTGAGGGTAGTGACACACTGACACAGGTTGCTCAGAGAAGTCATGGATGCCCCATCCCTGGAGGTGTTCAAGGCCAGATTGGATGAGGTTTTGAGCAACTATGATCCAGTGGGAGGTGTCCCTGCCCATGGCAGGGGGGTTGGAACTGGATGATCTCTAAAGGTCCCTTCCAACCCAAGCCATTATACGATTCTATGATTCTTTGTGCATAATGCAATCCTGTAACAGTAGAAAACCTCATGTAGGTTCCTTGTAAGCAGCAGCAGCATTGACCTCAGTGAGGATCCAGTGATTCCTGTGATCTAAATATCTCTTCTGACACTGCCCCCCATGTTGTGGCCTCAGGGTTAACCACTTCGGTGCTTCGCTTTGGTTTTCCCAGCTGCAAATGGAGAAGACAAGGCCTTGAGATGTTTGGCCTCTTTAATTCAGCTATACTTTCCAGTCACAAACAAACGATTTCATGAAATAGAAATGCCTGGTTTTTACATAATTTACATTTTTGAAACAACTCCCTCCAATGACCTCAAAAAAAATCATCAGCAGGGTTTGAAGATTTTGGGGTTTTTACTCTTCCTTCCCTGTGTGCATCCCCTTCCTCCCTTCCTTCACTTTCTCCAATGACAATATGAGAAAGAGGAAAGAAAGAGAGAATAAAAGCTGCTTAAAGGAAGAAAGAAAAGTTTACTTAACCAAAACCAAACAAGCAAATTCAGAAAAATAAGTACAAAAGTTTTATTGAATTTTCCCTTGAAAAGATGCCCGTATTTTCTAACCAGTCCTGTTTGCTACACGTCCTTCATCCATGCTTTGTAGAATTACAGTTAAGTTGGCTGCATTACAGATGATTTAATGGTTATTTTATACTGCATGTGGAAAACTTGTAGGCTCTAGAAGGCAGCACAGTGCAACTGAGTCTATAACCGTGTGGGATTTATAAAGCCACTACTCTTGCCACACTCAAGAAGGATGTGCAATCCCCTACCGACTCCACATTCAGAACTGGGGCACAAATATGTTACAGAAAACTGAGAAACACACTCAAACCTCTCCAAACCTTGCCTAACATCACAAGCACTGAGCTATTGCTAGCCAGGGATTTCTCCAGCAAGCAGTATGAACTGTCAGCAGATCTGTGTTACCCCTAGGGGCTATTCTGCTCGGCTCTTTCTGTCCTCCACAGTCTCATGTTGATTTTATGGGAGGAAACTAGACCCTGTATTTGCAGACGGACATACTGCATGGTTTAATGAACGTTTTCTCACAATGACTGGCTCTGTTCCTATGAGTGGTCCCGGTGATTTGTGACTGACAACAGTGGATGATAGAAACACCTTAACTTCCCCAAAGGCAGATTTGTGATGGTACCAAAGCCAAGACTTCAGCCCAGATGAAGCACCACACATCAATTAGATCCTCCATTCATTTTTCAAGCTCAATTTTAAGTTAGAACAAGCTGCTCCCCATGGAGTACTCCACTTATATAATTTTCTCTCTCGTGGGAAGAGTACAAGTAAAGATGTCTGATGAACAGCACTGGAAATTAAATGCCTGTCACTTATCTTTTCACGGTAGTGTTCTGATATTACGTCCTCCAATCTGGACAAGATCTGACAAAGGCAAGAAAACAGTGAGCATCTCAGGGTGATGGTTGGTTATAATGTATGTAAGCAAATGACATGCAAAAGGAAGATTGCAGGGAAATGTGGGTGACCATCCTCTGTTTGAAGCCCAGCATCAGGAATTGGTATTATCAGGTGAGAAGTTTTACACTGGTGTGCTGCAGACTTTTAGGAGGCTACGGACCACTGCTAGGAGTTGTTTTTTATATTCCGTTTAAGATGCTTCCTACCTGCAGAAATTACTTCACCTTAGTAAGCAATGTTTGTGCTAGCAGCATCTTGCCCAGTTTGCTGAAACAATGTGAACCAAAATCAAACCAAACCAAACTAAAATTTCCTTATTTTTAAAAACTTTAAAGGTACCACCTCCAATAACTCAGTTTGCAGCCCAGTGCTGGGCTGTTTCAGTAGCAGAACTGAGAATCTGTGAGTGGGAAGGAGAAAAATAGCACCATGGAAAGAAACAGAATGGTGGGGTAGCTGGGAACACCTTCAATGTTTTGAATATGAGTTTTGTTACTGGTGCTAATTTGTGTGACTTCCCCAAGGGGTGCAATCACTGACAGTCGCCAAGAACTCTGCCTGTGCTGCCTCATGTGCAGGGGAGAGAAGCTAGGGCTCCTGATGTGCACAACTAAACATCTGGATACCACCAAGTACATTCAGCATGTGTATTGGTAAGGCTGGTGGACATCATCACAATGTACAGCGCTCTGGGGCAATTACTAAAACTAACAGAAAATAAACACCTGAGACTTTTCCTACCATTTGAGATTTTTTTTTTCCTTCCCTATTTTCAGGAAAGTATCTGAGATCTTCATAAATCCCTCCTCACAGTGGCTTGGAGAGCCATTGGTGGGAGCAGGCTGGTCGCTATAAAGGGTGCACCTGCTCTGCTTTCTGTCCCCAAGCCTTAGAGAGCAAAGCTCAACTTGAAAATCCCAGCTGGAAGTTGGAGGTTAAGCCCCTGGAGACTTATTCCTTCAGTTAGACCCCCCCAAAGGATGTCCCCAGGCCATGTGAGGGTGCTAGTTATTTATTTAATGAATAAAACCCCATGTGGTAGGAAATTGCCTTTTACAAGCCTGCATGTTGACAAATACAGTACAAATTGCTGTTGCCAGCAGTGACTGGCTCCTCCTGTCTGGCTTTGCCTAAGACCTTCTGGTGGGAGAAGACAGGTCAAGGCTCTTATTGAGAATAATAAGCCTAAGCCAGTCAGTGGTTTTGCTTTGGGCACCCCTGACTTGGGGTGCACTTTGGAAATGTAAGGGTATAGCTGAATCATGAGATTATTTTAAAATTACCTCTGAAAGTGGCTAAACCGATGATATCTGCATTGCCCTGGATGGTCAGAAGGACATTGTACCAGACAGGAGGGGTACGTGTAGAGGCTAAGCAAGGCACAGACCTTTCTCCCTGCTCATCCCACCTTCAGATGCTGCAGGCCCACATTGAGCAACAACCTAATTTCTTTGACACCTCTCCACTTCACTTAGGATTGAAGGCCATGTACAGTTCAGGATCAAGAGTAACAGGGAGCAGCATAGCCTTTGAAGACCCTTTTACTTGGCCTCCCTCCAAGGTTTTATTATTATTTAATACCTCATTATGTTATTACTGGTATTTAATGGCCTCAAGTAGCGCCCAGGGAGGTTTAGACTGGATATTAGGAAAAATTTCTTCACTGCAAGAGTGGTGAAGCATTGGAACAAGCTGCCCAGGGAAGTGGAGTTCCCATCCCGGGAGGTGTTCAATAAGTGTGTAAATTTGTTGCTTTGGGGCATGATTTAGTGGTCATGTAAGTATTGTCTTGATGCTTGGACTTGATGATCTTCGAGGTCTTTTCCAACCTTAATGATTCTATGATTCTGTGATTTTATAATACTATTATTTTGGCACTATAGTTGTAAGACAGACCTCTGATATAAACCAGGACCCTACAGAATCAAATGCTGTAAAACTGCACGGGAAAAAGAAGGCAGCTAAATGTCGTACAGCATTATGGCCTTTTCCCTTCATTCAGAGCCTTGTTTTTATCCTCCTGGATTCAGCTTGTAAATTCCTGTGAAGCACTGGATTTTTTCTTATAAGAACTCAAGTACCACCAGTGACAACCAGGAATGATTTCTCTGGTATTACCACTCTGCTGATTGTGATGCCCAGCGGAGCACATACACATTTGCCCACAGCAGAGCAGGACCTCTGAAATCAATAGGTGTTTTTTCCTGAGTTGGGTCAGGCTCAGGATAAATTGGTTCAGGAAAATTTCAGAGACTTGGTGCTGGGGGAGACAGCAGAGAGTTAAGGATGCTGCTGCTCCCCAAAGGCCTCAGGTAAATTAATTCCTCTTCAGCTGGAGACTCTTATAAAGGGCCTTCAGTCCAAAGAATCAGATCTACTTAAATTACAACAGTTCATGTGTCACAGTATGTAAGAACCTGTTTGGATCATATGGAAATAACTATTCTTGGAACACCCATGTTTCCTTACATCACTTCCTTCAGAAACAGATCAAATTACTTCCACTGAGAGACCAAAAAAAAGGGGCAGGGGAGGAGGAGGAGGAAAAGGAAAGCCTTGTCAGTGGAAGGTCAGAAAACTCTGCAGGTGGAAACACTCATTTTCGTTTTTTTCTTTTCAGAATTGTTTCAGTTCTTCAGAATAGAGGAAGAAAGGATGGTCTGGTAGAGGCATTGTTGACAGTTCAGAGAGTTGACCCCTGTTACAGCTCTGCTGCAAACATCCTGTGCAACCCTGTGCAAGTCATCACCTCCCAGCACCCTTCCTCCTCCTCCTCCTCTCTAAAATGGGGGTAAAACCATGTTTACTTTTCTTTCTGGGAAGGACCCATGGTTTAGGGCCTTCTCTCTCCCAAAGTCTGGAAGGGTCTTGCAGAGAGGGGAGAGAAAAAGCTCTGAGATCCAGACTGCCACTCAGCAAATGTCCAAGCTGCCATGTGCCCTGCAAGGGGAGCTGAGCCATTTTGCACCAGCTGAGGAGCTGAGCTCTTGCTTTCTCCTGGCATCCCAAAGTTCAGCCTATGCTGTGGGCTTGCAGAGGTGATGTGGTATGACTTGGGTTTTTGTAGTTGTGTTCAGCGAGATAAAAGATGAATTAAGACAAAGTACAAACAGTGAAAACTATATGCTCGAGTGGCACTGGAGCACAAAAATTTCTGAACAAGACAGGATTCTGTGTACCTCTCCACAAAGTAAATACTACCACATGTGCATTAAAAGGCTCCTATTATTTACAGAGTGCTGACATGAAACCCCTGAAAGAGTTAGTATTTTGTTAGGTAAATGTTTTTCCCTCTGAGCATTTTCCTCTTCTCTCCCTCCCCTCCCCCCAGTCCAATAACTTACAGATGTTAGAACAATAAATTGAATGAATAGTTTCCCACACTGGAATGCCTGCATGCCGAAGAATGCAGAAATGATTTCTGGCCAGTTTCTGACACTGATCTACAACTGCACTGCACATATTCTGTTGCTCTTGTATCAAGTCTTGAGCTGCTCCCTGCCAAGAATTAAGTGCTTGTTCCATAAACCTGGTGTAGATTATCACTTAGCTGTATAGATGTATCTAATAGAATTAAATAGTTTGGCTTCTGACCAGTAACAGATGTGCTACATCTAATGCAATAATAATGAGACTGAAAGCACCGTGTTATGCCAAGGGAACATTGTGAGATAGCTCACATTTCTCCTGTTGCCCAGTCAATGCTCTATGAAAAGTAAATCAAAAGTCCCATGTTTATATGAACTAAACAAGCTTTGGCTTTCCTTCTTTTTTCATTTTAATCTTACAATGGGTTTGTCATCCAGCCCATGCACAAAGGCGAGTGTGGGGTCAGCTTTCCTTTCTATGGAACAATGGATTTGCTTTACCATAGTTTTATTTTTCACTGAAGCTCTCCTGTAACTTAAATGATTATAATGAAATAATGTTCAACCAAGTCATAACCATCTGCCTGGGACATATGAGCCCATGTAACTTGACCCATAGGGGCCAGAATGGGTTGGCCAGGAAAGCTCAGTTGTACACATAAGCTGATCTTCTATTTTCAAAAATAAAACTAAGCAAAATAAATAAGTCAGGACATACTCCTGTGATGAACTATGTATTTCCTACAAGGCACCCGAGTCATCTGTTCTGTTGTAAGGGAGGTTCTCAGTTCTCCAGCAATAAGGATTTTTATATCTTCTCCAGGGAAGGGAGGAAACCCTTGGAGATGAGGCACTCGTGCTGTCTCTCTAGCAGACGGCAGCAGGGCCAGGGGCACAGCCATCCTCCTGCACCACCACTGCCTCCCTTTAGGTTGTGGCAGAGGCTTAAAGAGGAGCAATGACACTGGTGGTGGGGACATGACCTGCCCACCACTTGAACTCAACCCGCATTATATACTGTGGCTTTTATTTAGTGCCACAACTACCCAGTGTCAGGGCTTAGGGGTGAGGGGGGGAGAAACTGCTCCACCTGAAACAGGGACTGCTGGTGGGTGCAGGATATCTCTGGGAAATGCAGAGAAGGTGTCCAAACAAGCTACTGGCAATCTGGCTGCGTTGTTTCTGTTCTTCTAGTGTGGGCACAGTTAATGAGAAAGTTGAGAAGGGAAGCAAATTCCCCAAGTACCTGACTGTCTCAGCCTTTCTTGACCCGTGTCGGTCTGGGTGAAGACAGAGTACAGCACAGAGACTGCACTGCACGGGCAGTCCAGGTTACAGATGAATATCAGGGCTCCAAGATGTTATTGTTAGATCTATCAGCTGTCTTTGATGCCCTGAGGTATTGTTGAGTTGCTTTTGATCCTTGGCAAGAATAGATGGGACTGTGCTCTGCTCACTTTTCCCTTAGCTTTCAGAGAGACCTCAGAAGGTAATTTTGGATAGCTGCCCTAATTTATTGACCTTCAGGGAATGCTGCCTTATGTTTCATCAGCGATGTACACAAAATCAGTGGAAGTGATAAATGAATTGACACTCTTTTTGTAATTCACTTGGACAGACAACGCTATTATTAGCATTGGATGAGTACCTCTGAATATATTCTGTGACCATCCATTCAAATACAACATGCAAAGGCCAGGCTGTCATAGTGCTGCTCAGATAAAACCAGTCTCTCCAGCTCTCATGGAAAGACCACATAGGAGAGAGTTAAGAGGTCTGGTGCTGTAACACCAGAGAGGAGTTAGTCCTTAGGGAGAAGAAGCTGAGTTGGTGCTCACTGATTGCTGAAGCTTGGTTCTAGGACCTGGAGATGATCCACTCCAAGGCACAGATGTAACTCCTCTTCCTCCCTTTTTGAGGGGAAATGCTCTGAATGAAACATGAACATGATCATTCTTTTAAGAAACAGTTATGGAAAATTCATGCAAAACTGGATCCCCAGAGTTATGACTGACAGCAACACTGGGGCCGGGGCCATGCGACCCCATCACATGCCTGATTAAAGTGAAACCGCCCTCCTTGAATTTCCAGGATCAAATGACTGTAATGCATTGTACAGACCAAGAACTGATATTCTGTGATGAGAAATTTTGGACAAAGCAACAGATTCAAACTATGCTTGCAGACCATTCCGAGGCACAATGAGCAGCAGCAGCTAAATTTGGCAAACAAATTACGCACCCAGCCCTAATAAAAGCAAAAGAAATGGATAGAAAATAGCCATCTGGGAAGCAAGGAGAAGCTCAAGACAATTATCCTCCTTACTGTACATCATCCTCTCGGTAATAGTCAGGGAGAATGTGACAATTGATTAAAACTAATTGGAGGTTAAATTAAATGATAATTAGCATTAATCAATAGCAGTGTTGGCACACCAGTGTATCCCTCCTTTAGGCAATTCACCTCCAATCCCCAACACACCAATAAGGCTGGTGATCTGCAAGCATGTGCTCCTGCCATCAGTAAAGACGCAAGTCCCAGCAGCATTGACCTGGAGGGTTGGAGGAAAGAGAGCATTTCAATGAAAGACAGACCTGCCATCATGAGAGATGGCTGCTACGCTACTCCCGCAGCTAATTGCAGGCAACATCAAAGACTAGGGTGCCCTCAAACGATGGAGGCTGGTAACGACAACTTAATGCCCGCCAGCTTTCAAACAGCAGATCACAGAGAGCTTTGCCTTAGCATATTATTCAGCTTTTGTTAAGAACACTCCTTTCTCTTCCTCTCTCCTTTTTTTTTTTTTTTGGTGGTGTATTATTGTGTGGCCAGTGCACATGGAATAGCCACGATTGTACAGCCCCTTCTAAGACAGTGTTGCCTCTTTGTGAAGGGACAATTTAGCTGTGAGGTTGGGGAGGAAGAGTTTGCTCCAAGGGTATCATGTGCAGACACATAACTTAGCGAGCTTTTTACTCTGCTTTTAATGTTGAGTCCCAATTTGTGGTTATGTTTGAAGGGAGATGAAGTACCACTGTATCATCCACCCAGAGCCCTGGTTCTGCTTGAAAAAATAATATGCAGGTACTTTTTATGAGCACTTGAACAGTGTGTACACACTTATGTGTGTGTGCATAGTGCCTTGTGGACCTCCACCAGCTCTTCAGCACTCGGCCACCAACAAATGATAGAGTCCCAATTTGAGCCAGGAGGATTTGGGACCAGCTACATGTGCCCTTGAGCCTCCACCTACTTCAACCAAGAGATGCCAATTTACTCGACAGTACTGAAAACATTTTGATCTGAGGAGTCTTAGAGCAAGGACTTGTCTAAACAACGTCAACATTTGGATGCCAAATGTGACAGTTCTTGGGAAACTTGGAACAGATTGCCCAGAGAGGTCGTGGATACCCCATCCCTGGAAATGTTCAAGGTCAGGTTGGATGAGGCTCTTAGTAACCTGGTCCAGTGGAAAGTGCCCCTGCCCAAGTCTAAGGAATGCCAATATCAGCTGTTGTATACCAATGCTAAGAATTTTTATTGATTTCATATGTCAAATCTTTGCAAAGCAATGCCAATCTACATGAGGTAGGGTGGGAAAAAAATCCTGCCTTTAGCTGACACCACCATAGTGTCAGAAATCCTGATGCCAATCAGTAATGGGACAAGATATCTTGCTGTTAAGCATGGCTCATTCCTACACTATTAGTCCTTACGTGTCTGCCAACTGCATAGATTTCCCATAGGCTATTTCATTCTCCTATCCCCAAATAGTCACCTGAAGGCACTGCAATCATGTCTGTGCCATGGTTTTGAGGACCATCTCTAGAACACCTGCCCAGACTGGGAGCAAGCAACTTATCCCTCTTGGGACTGGATGTGCTATGCCATCAGAAGAGCTCTGTTGCCTTTAAAACACCATTTACCCTAGGCGGATTTGCCAGAGCAATGGTCCTGATTTTACCTTTTCAGTGTACTTAAATGTATCAATACATTTATGGCTGTGACCCTTGTCCTCTCCTTATGTCCTGCACTGTTTCCCAGTGTCTCCCCAAGTGGAGGCCATAAGCTGTCCTTTTCTGGTGGGTAGTGGAGGAAATTGGGTGTTGCAATATATCTCTAGGCAGCACACCTTGGCAAACTCTTTCCAAGTTCTGAATATTTGCAGGCATCAATTCTAAACCAAACAACCATCACACTGCGATCCTTGAGCCAGTAAGTCATCGTCTGGGAAGAGACTTTCCAGCTCCAACAAAGTCCAATGTTACTCAGCTTCCGCTTCAGAGCTGTCCCACATCTGAGCTGCTCAACACACACACAGAGCTAAAGGCTGTGGAAGACTACAGGGACACCAATCTATTCTTCACTGCTCCATCAGCACCAAAAGGAACGGGCTGTGTAAGTAACCAGGCATTTAGATTGCACCCAAGATAATGAAAAGAGGACAAAGAGAAACATCTCTCAGGCCTAGAGGAAAACATGGCTTTCCTTGCAGAGACCACACACGTTAAGCATGTTTGATCAGGGGAAAAGCAGGTGGTAAAAGACAGCATAGAAAAAGCTTGGTCATGCCTAACACGTCCTTTTCCAGATCAATATGTTCTTGTGAAGATATAATCTTCCTGCTGTAATGCTGACAGGTTAATGACAGCATGAGTTATCCACTATCTAAATGCCCGCATCAGTACCTGAGTTAGATTAACCCTTGACAGACTAACTACTCATGCATGTGACTCCATAACCTGTCATCACAACCCCCTCACCAGTGACTTTTCCTGCCTTTTATTTATTAAACCATGGTGCTGCAGGCACTCACCTTCCCCTGCCTGCGTGATGGGTGCTGTGGGTTGTGCTGGCACCTTCCCTTTCAGTGCAGAGGAGAAGAGGAATAAAAACCAGTGACCTATTCCTGTAATACCCCTAGCATGTTGTGTGTGTAAATCTGAAATGGATCTTCTATTTTTTAAATTAAGACTAAAATTTGTGTCTGCGTATTTACTGGGTTTGCATTTCAAGCACAATCCAGTCCTCTCAAAAATAACATCCAGACAGTATGCCATAATGCTGCAGCAGGTTGGAAGAGGATCTAGCCATGGCTTTGGCCCCAAATTTGCTGAGGGGATTAATACAGCATGTAGCTGAGATCAGGGTTCAGTAGCATTTGCAATGAGTGGTCTTCACTATAGCTGGCCTTGGACTCAGGGGATTTAGGCTCTAATCCTGATTCTGTTCTTGACTTCCTGGATAACCTGGAAGAAAAGACAAAAGGTACAAAGTTTGGAAAAGGGAATTTGAATCTATTAGTTTAAATTTCAGTGGAATAGACCTGCCATACTCCCATCAGAGTACCAGAGAAATGCCACTACTTTCTTCCAATTTGCCTCGTTTTGCCTGTTTATAAAGCAGAGACCAATCTATTAAGTCACTTGGCAGCTGGATCTCTAGACCTGAGCATACCCACCATCCTCCTACAACAAAAAAGACAAAGAAGACAAGTTTGGATGGGCAGGGTACAAATATTTGCTTCTCCTGCCTGCCGCATTTGGGCTGAAAAGTACTCGCACTGTTGCCTGGGAGTATTAGTAGCTTAACATGTAACTACATTAGTGGTGAGAGAAAACAAATCACATGTGACTAAGCCTTCTGACAGAAGCAGCTTTGATGTCCTTCTGGTTGGGTTTGCCTGCTTCTCAGCCCAGCCACCCCCCACCTGCACCCCACCCTGTCAATAAACTGTTTGTTTAGCCTTGCACAGATTATTCATTTCTTGGCACGGAGCTCTCGGCTCCAAAGAATTAACATTTGGATTGTATTTACTGGCTACCAAAGTGCCAGAAATACAGCTGGGATTCGTTGCACAAACTATTTTGATGGGGAAAATCAATGACAAACTGAGAAGAGAAGGATCAAACCGTGAACTCTTTTGCAATCGTTGTTTGAAAACATCGTGCTGGCAATATCTGGAGTTTCTAAAAGAGGGGTGGGTGGTAAATGGGGTGGGGTAGCCTTCACCCAAGTCTTCTCCCACACACAACAACCTGACCCCATTTCAGTCCTAGAGTAGATTAGTCACAGGATATTTCTATTTAAACCCAAGCCCCTGGATTTTTTCCTTCAGAAGAGGAGACTCTCTGGATGTTTATTGCTATTTTGCTGGAATTTCTTTTTGGTTGGAGAGGGATTTGAAAACTAAATACATTTCCTGTTGGAGGCTGAGGGCTGCGAGCTGCAAGGAGAAGCATAGCCTTTGGCTTGGTTCAGCAGTAAATAATCACTTGTGTTCCAAAAAGTCATTCGCATTGGCAAGGGCTCCCAGCACCTGCAGATAGAAGTGCCCGGGGCAAGTCCAAGCACTTCATTTAGACTGTCCCTTATTACCATCAATCAGACCCCATTCCTCTTAGCCACAGGAAATTCTAGGCTTAACCCACATGCGTTTTAAAATTAAAAAGGTAGAAAGACATGCACTTAAAGACACAGAAAAAGAGATGTGGGAATGGAGAAGGGCTTTTATATGTTTGCACCAGTGATCTTCTTTTTCATTTCAACCCTCCATGTGCAATGTAAGCACATGAAACCTTCGCCTTATCAATATTTTGATGCTTGGAAAAGTCTAGTAGTTTGCCTTCACCTCCATTCTGCTTGTATGCTTTTTGTGTCACCTTGTTTTCCACAATACGGTCACATACAGAGGAAATTGTATATCTTTGTCTTCCTATTTTTTTTTCTCTTAAGCCTTTAAAGTTGGCTGGGTTAACCAGTTTGGCAAATTCTTAGAGCACAAGTGGTGTCAGAGTCTGACAGGCAGTGTGATTGTCCTTAGTTCTCTGGCCAACAAGCTAACGTGGCAGGACTATCCTCTCCCGGAGAAAAAATAGTGTAAATAGTAAAAAAAAAAAAAAAAAAGTCTTTTACATCCCAAACCTACAGCAATACATCGAATGACTTCTCAACAGACCTTGGATCAGGACCTGACAGCAAATCTATGAGATGTATGGATGTGGATTACTGCATGAGCAGTGTTGGGGTCATGTCTGGCTGCACTCAGGATACACTCGCATTTCCTGACATCAGAACAGGGTTTAATTTCACACAATGTATTTCATCGCCCAGGTGTCATAAAACATCACGTGCTGCCAGCTCTGGGCTCCTTGTAATATTAAAGCTGTTGCCAGAAAAGACAATATTTTTTGAGGCAACAGGATGAATTTCTTGCATGGAAAGCCCTGGGGTCTTCACCATCGCAAGTCTGAACCCTCTTCCCTTCATCTTAACCACAGTCCCACAGAGTAAAAGCCAGCTGTAGGCTGCCCTCTGGCCCAGATGAAGGTTTGACTGGCCCAGGAGCTTCCAGCACTGGCAGTGTTTGGGACATCCCAGTGCTATTTTTACCAGAACTAGGAACATTGAGTTCAGACTTGCCACCAGCCAAAGAGAAGCTGGTAGTGCCTTTGGGAGCATGACTCAAAGCAGCTATCTTAGCACTGTGGTGTCTCTGAGTACCAAAATAAACATGGATGTAGGAACATCCCAGGCTGAAGCAGGGAGACGTGACTCACTGAGATCACGCAGTGTCAGGTTGCTTTGCTGTGTGAAGACAGTTCACAGGACAATAAAATAGCATCTACTCCTCCCCTTCTCTGGAGATTCTAAAGGTCTTTAGCCCTAGGACTTCAGACTCACTTAATCTGCTGCTCGATTTCGTACCGATGCAGACCTGTCACGGTGAGTGTTCAGTTGTGCGTGCGCTGCATCACAGCAGAAGCTCACTTCAGCGAGCCATTGCCATAGGCAATTAGACTGGAGCAAAGCTCAGTCTCCATCTGAAACGCAATGAAAACACTGGAAAAGCAGCACTGGGCCCCACTTGGGCAGACTCCACAGGTTCTTCTTTAACCAAAGCCAGGTAAGTGGAGGCTGCCACCACCCCTGCTGCTCTGTGGGCGTTGGGGGCACCATCCATCAAAGTAACACCTAAAGAACAGACCTGTGTCAGTGCCAGCTGCCAGGACAAGGGAAACTATCATCCGCCACTCAACAATATAAAGGGTTTCTTTCCTCCTCCTCCACTAAGTAAACTGTTAAAGACCATGACCCTTGGAAAACATAACAAGAGCAGAGGAATTTACAGTCGCATGTTACAGGTCAAGGCATTGAGCATTTCACAACCTTGTGATTCCAGCCAAAAGCTTCTCTGTATGTCTGCTCTGTGCAAATGCAGCTCCCATCCTCACATACACACAGAACCACAATGGGTTTGCGTGGTAAAAATGTTAAATGAAGGCCCAGCTTTTGTTTCTTGATCTTCCTGCCATAATGAACAGTGAAGACATTAGCAATGAGGCAGCTTCTTCACAGAGTCCTGAAAAATGTTCATCAGGCATTTGTGACTATGAACACCCATATCTCACCATAAAATGCCTAAACACAGCTTATAATGAAGGTACTATTAAGATTCAGCCTAAAACAGAACAGAAAGTGAATGTTGTGGTTTAATTCAAGATGAGATGGGGAATTTCCTGAGGCAGGAGAGCTGGGGAGGGCTGGAGCATCAGATGAAGGGGGAGCTAGGTACAAAGCAGAAATAGCTGAGGGGCTATTTCCTCCTCACCTCTGTTCAAACCACACCACAGAGTAGAGCCAGGCTTTCCAGTTGAACCAGGCTCCCTCTCCTTGGAGGGGATGCCAGATGTCTCAAAGCTTGGGGCACAACAGCCTTGTGTTAGTGGTGTGAATATGATGCGAGGCAGGGTTCTGATCCAGACTTAATGAATTGACATTAATGAACCCTAAATGGGAGGCTTTATTAGAACAAGCAGTGTGAATGAGTTAAGAACTTTTCACTTATTTGGACAGGGCTATTTCATTTAAATGTGTTGTAAGCATTTGGGAGAAAGTACTTCTCTGCTAAGGAGTGACAACAGTAAGAACACTACTAGGATTCTTTTTAATTGACCTGGAAAGATGAGGTATTCCCTGTACTATAAGAGCCAAAACGTGAACTGCAAAAGTCTCCCAGAAGTAATAAAACCTTTTTATCTTTCTACACGGTGGAAAAAAAGGAAAAATGTTTAACCTCTCAATTGAAAAACACATATGTGTGTATATGTATACATGAAGCAAGTCCTACTCACTCATCTAGTATCCAAAGCAATGCTGCTGTATGGTCTTGTCAAACCATTGCAAATGTCTTGTACTGACACCGAACACTTCAGACCTAGCTACGTCTGGATTTCAGACTGAAAACTGGACTCAAACACACCTAGGTGAGCAGGAACCCGCCTTTCTATGAGAATGAAAGATGAGCATTCTTGGATGTATGTGACATCTGCATGATTCACATCACCAAAACTCAGCTGTTCCCTCTCCCAGGATAAGGCTGTGCAGGGCTATTACAAGGGTATGAAAGGAGTCCCAGCACATGGTGTAGGTGGATAACTGATGATGGTGATTATGGGAACTAGTCTGTATGTCTGACACACTTCTACACAATGGGAGAGGGACCAGGGTGGCAATGGCCTTGGGAGAGAAGCTCAACAGAATGATTCACAATGGGCAGACAAGCCAGATTAATTTCTCTGGCTAAGCAGGTCTGACCCATACACTTACCCTCCACCCCCCTGCCATGGCCTAGGGCAGAGCACACTTAAGCTCCAGTGAAACATCCATGACCATAGGAAACATATTTTTTTCTGCAGCATGCAATGCTGGATCAAAACTTAAATATACGCAGATGTTGCTCTGTGTACATGTGTTTGTATATGGATGCAAACACATATTCATTTTTATATGTGTGTGCAGAGAATTAAACATAAGGTTTGATGCATAGGCATGAGGATGCACAAGAGGGATTCAACAGATTCTTAACGCCAAATTAGCCAACAAACTAACTGTTTGCTGAGGCCTAGCGTGACAAAAGAAATGCAAGCTGGTAGCAAGAGCCCATGTTTTCATCCTTCTTACATCTCCAGCATCTCCATCCAACAATTTCCAGTAATAAAAAGTCTAGCTGCAGCCAAATAAGGGGCCATCGCCGCCATAAAACAAGGAGGAAGCCGAGCCTGTTCTCACAGTACAGAGTCTGCAGGAACATTTGCCAAAGTCCTCAGAGGAAATGTGCTGGCAACATCTCAAGGGTGAAAAATAACTCCATGCTTTACCTGCTTCCCACCTTCCCCTGCAAACATTTCCACACACACGTGCAGGAGGAAAGAGAGGGGCAGATTTAAAGAAAAACCGACACCTCTAGTAAATCAGAGAAGGCAATCCCATGTTTTGGAACGGTGCTGTGTAACTCCCTAACATGGCTGATGTTCTGCAAATGTCACATGAATTATCCATCCTAAAAATAATTACTATGAAAGATGCTGGGGTGATCACCAGGCAATGGGACATCTTTCCTTTCAGGTCGTAAGCTGCTGTGGCTGGTATCACCTGGGCATCTCTGTCCCAGGGTCACAGAATAGCCCCTGCTAGTCCAGGCATTTTTTTGCGATCAGCATGAGATATCAACTATTTCCAGTTTCACCAGTAGTTTGTGTGATGCAGACACCGTGATGCTAATATCTGAAATGGGCTCTCTGAGCATGGGCCATTGAGCAGCCGCTGGGCAGAAAGCACACCCTTCCTTCAGCTGCACATCTGAGTCCTCCCAGGAGTTTGGGTCCTCCCCAGGCCTGGATCCTCCCAGAAGCCCATGACTCAGGACAATGTGGAGGCCACGGGGGCGTGACCTGTGCAGCAGCAAACCAGGATGGTGGTGGATGCTGCTTTGGGCGTGACTTGCATACACCATTAACAAGACAGGTCGGGAGGCTTTGGACATCTTTGGATACCTTCTTTTTATGGATCCAAACAGTGGTGGAAAAGAGTGAGGTGCCCATCATCTGGAAAACCGCCATCACAGATCTGGCATTATATTCCAGCTACAAGACCAACCTCCCTTCTCAGTATTTGTTTCAGGTGACCTCCAGATCAAGTTCTCTTCTAATTTCACTGCCTGCTTGCTCCAAACCTTTCAACATGCAATGTAACCTAACATCTCAGACAACAAGAGAGAGCCAGAAGCAACCTCCTGGATGGTGAGAGGTGTCATATTTGATTTGCCCAGTTAAAAACAGGAAAGTGAAACATTTAACACTCCCTTTTGGATCTGATCTTTTCCTCTGTTTTGCTGCCTTTATAAACAACTGCTGCATGGGGAAGAAGCCAAAAGAAGAATATAAATTGTCTTTCACAGCACAGAGACCTATTCAGAAAAGACACCCTGTTCTGCAGGAGCCCAAATGCTTTTTCAAATGCTTCTGGCAGAGGAAGGGAGTAGAAACCTTCCAGGACTGCTCTTTATCTGGTGAGATGGCTCTCTGTAGAGTTGGAGGAGGGAAGGCTGCTGTTAAAGTTTCTTGTTTTCTTTTCTGTGACTTTTCTGTAAGAGTATAGTTAAAGAAAAAGAACAAGAATTAAAAGCCCCAATACTCAGGGTATGCTGTAATGCAGTCACGGGTCTACTGCTCTAAAGGTTTCTAAAGGTCTTCCTCCTCCAGGCCGTCTTGGACTGCAGTTGGAACTGCCTCTATGAATCTTCAAAGACTTTTGGTGGAACAGGGTTTCTTTTTCCCTAATAGAAAAGAATGAACTAGTCTCTTTTACTTAAATGATCTAAGCAGCAGTTTTTATTTCTTCGCTTAAACAAGCAGAGCAGTTTGCTTCAGTTTGCCTTTTTTTTTTTCTTGCAGAATACTAGAAGCAAGGTCTGTCACAGATCCTTGGTCTCCCAATGATAATTCTGTAGCAATAAATAACACAGGTTTCTTATGATTAGGAATTTTATGGAACTTCAGGTGATGTGGGTATATTCTTAACACAGACTAGGATGGATTTTAAATCAATCCAGGGCTGTTCGCCAACAAAAGAGACACTCCTGCCCTCTCTCCTGGTCCTGCTGTTTTCATCAAGAATGGGCTGATGCTCGTCATCAAAAACTGATGCTCTGAGAGAAACTACTGTTTTGTGATAGATCAGCAAGTTGCAGAACAGTGTCCTTATTTTCCCCCATGCAGTTGTGTGTATGGAGATGCTGCAGGTGTTTGGCCCTGAGGCTGTGAGCTATCAGGGCACTTGTCACCTGCATGGCAGAGAGTTGTGCCTTGGATTTCTACACAGCATATTGGATCTGCAAACATTGAGATCTGCAGCCTAAACTGCTGATGTGCCTTTCAATATTTCTTTGCCAGCCTCGTAGATTTTGTTTGTTGATGGTCTTTATTTATAGGGCAGGTCAGAAATGTTGTGGGACTCCTACGTGGAGGAAAAGAAGAGCAAGAGGAAGGTCTTCCCACTCCAAAGGCTTCTCCTCTTTGGTTTAGGGTGCACAGAGGCCAACGTAAGTCTTTCTCTGGATTTCAGGGAGCTTTGGATCAGGCCCAAGGTGCATCATTATCCCATGACAGAATAAAGACACATACTTGTTTTTATGAGTGAAAACTATTCTTTCCCTGCAGTGAATGGCTGAGATCTGAACACAGCTGCTATTTTGCTCTATGCAGTGATTCACTTGTGATTCTTAAGTACTGAAACAGTGGCATGCATTCCTCCCGCCTAACATGGGGACCTTTCTCCATCATTGTACCATGAGAAGAATATAGTAATTCATGCCATCTTTATTCTTTTAGCTTTGTTATTGCAGTGACTCCTTTCACTTAAGGCTGAAAAGCAGGCAACTGGGGCAGAGAGGCACACTGATATTATCTTAAAATATGAAATTTCTGAGAGTGGGAGATCCTCAAAAGATCTGGAGTACTTAAACAACTCTTCCTCAGCTGGTAAGCAGGAAATACAGGAGTGGCTTTAGATGAACTTACAAGGACACATCATGAAAGCAATAAATCCACTTTTTATTAGTTGTTAGGTTTTTCTCTAAAGATGAGTTGGGTGTTTTGCTGGCAGAACTGGATGTGCAGAAGAGCCTGCATCCCTTCGCATCCTGGTACATGCCAGGGACTTGAGAGTGTCTGGTGAGGCTGCACGTAGAATCCTGTGCTCGGTTTTGGGTCCCTCAATACAAGAAGGATGTTGGGGTGCTGAGGCATGTCCAGAGAAGGGCAACAAAGCTGGTGAAGAGTCTGGAGCACAAGTCTTATGAGGAGTAGTTGAGGGAACTGGGATTGTTTAATCTGGAGAAGAGGAGACTAAGAAGAGACCTCATCACACTCTACAGATACCTCAAAGGAGGCTGTAACAAGGTGGGTGCTGGTCTCTTCTCCCAAGTAACATGTGATAGAATGAGAGGAAATGGCCTCAAGTTGCACCAGGGGAAGTTTGGATTGGATATTAGGAAAAAATTCTTTACTGAAAGAGTGGTAAAACGCTGGAACAGGCTGCCCAGCAGCAGAGTCTTCATCCCTGGAGGTGTTCAAAAAGCGTGTAAACATGGCACTTTAGGACATGTTTTAGTACGCGTGGTGATATTGGGCTGTTGGTTGGATTTTATGATCTTTGAGGTCATTACCAGCCTTCATGATTCTGTGATTATACCTAGTAATTGTTAGTATCACACTGCAAGGGTGAAGCATGGCAACTGTAAAGCATTTAGGAAATATAAACAGGAGTGATCAGAGACTTGGGCAATAGGAAATAAAAGGAGAGACAGAAAGAATGAGGCTCATTCAGTCTAGAAAAAAGGGACGTATAGTGGAGGCAACCACAGAAGAATAAGGCTAAGAGGGATCTTTTGAGGTCATCCAATCCATTCTTCTCTCCTGAAAATATCTCAGCAATATCTGAATCACTCCTGTTAGATATTGCTTTGACCTGTTCATAGAGATCTCCACTGGTGCACACTCTACAAGCTCCCAAGGCAACCTGGCTTTCTGCTTCAGGAGTCTCACTGCTGAAATATTTTCTTATCAGTTTATTCTGAAACATTCTCACTTCAATTTAAGGCCTATTGTCTAATCAATAGCCATGGTCAGTAGCCATGGTCAACTCCTAAACAAAATCAAACTTTTGTTTCTCTACACCACTCCTATGTTAAAAGAAATAAGATGACATGATTTTTTCTTGAAAAAAAACCACAGTGTATGTTATTCTTCCCTTTACCCAAGTGTTCCCAAACAACCAAATTACTAGATATTTCCTAGAACCGAAAATATAGATGAGCTGGTCTGTAATTCTCATGCTCCTCTGTTTTCTGTAGGAAGATAGGTACCACATTTGCCCTTTTCCAGTTTTCTGGTATCTTGCTTAGCTTTTCCTAGCTTCTCAAAGATAACAACAGGTATCTAAGATCATTTCATTCCAATTTCAAAATATTCTAGGATAAAGTTCATCAGGTTCAGCCAATTATAAAACACGAACATTATCTAATTTTCTCACTTCTTTCCTTATTCTGTGCTGAACTCCTATCCTTTTTCGATTCAGTTTCCAATCCTGTTAGCCTCCTACTCTCAACTGATCTTTTAAATGAACACTGATACAAAAAAAGGCTTTAAACACTTCATCCCCTTGGCATCACCTGGTGCTACCTTTCTTTTTTCATCTTATGATAAATGTATTTGTAGAACAATTTCTTGGCACTCACTCTTCGCATATGTAAAAGAGATCTGCAAAGAGAAAAGGAACATGCTATTCCTCACAGCTGCCATGGGCAGGAGAAGAAATAATGAGCTTCAAGTGAAGGCTAGACACTAGACGAAGTATTTTACCTGTTAGAACAGGAAAGACCAGGAATGCATTATCTTGGGAGTTTGCAGAATTTTCTATCATTGCCAATCTTTAAACATAGGTTATACAATTAATTTTAAGCCTTTTTGAGTTTGTGAACTCCTAGCGTTGCTTCTCGCAGGGCTTCATATACAGCTGGTTTAGCCCGATACTAATGGGATTTCTATTGTTTGGATCTGCCTGAGACATCCTATCTCCTCCCTCCCCACCAAAGACATGCTCCACAATAATGCCAAAATCTGTGGGCCACACTTTAGGAATCCATGGGTTAGAGAAATACTTGTCAGGAACTGGATCAGAGGTTCCTGTACCCCTGCTTTTCTATAATTCAGTGATCCCCAAATTCCCAGGTACTGTAGCTGTATTCTTTAAATTTGTGAGGTCTCAGAGAGAAATGAATGCTGTTCTTTGCATTTTCATTGCTTTCCTGTACTGAACAGTAGCTCTGAAATTGTCTGCATTTTTTAACAAACTTGTTAATGGTTGTTTCATCTGCCCTACAGACCAACTAATTAGTGACTATTGATGTCTAGCGATTACATCCACTTTATAGTGCTGCAGGTCATGCAACGATGCTGTAGCAGAGCAGAGACAGACCTGAACTGCTTTCTCCTCCTCCAGTCTCCAGATCATTCTCCTTTCCTTAAATCTCATCCATCTGTATAAAGGGTGAACTGAACTGATGTTTGGATAATTTGCATTTGCAAATATGAACTAAATAGAAACCCTCATGGCTATGGCATAGAGGCTTCTGTTAAATGTTATAAATTGAAATGCTTTTCTCCCCAAGCTAAAATAAAAATTGCCCTGGAGGGTGTCTTTCTTAAGGGTTTGTGACTAACCTGATTAGTCACCCTAAATTGTGATAGATGGAAGGAAAAAGCAGTTGTCAAACAAGGAGGAAATTCCAATAGTAGAGTAAATTTAAGGATGACAGTGATGATAAATTCTTACAAGCTTTAGAAAAGATCAGTCTTTTGTGTAGCTCTCATAAGGACCATTGAGTGCTCGCTATATAATGGGCTGTTGTTTGGATAACTGTAGGAATGTGGTGGTCAGTTTTAAAAAGGAAAAAAAATCACCTCATGTTGAGGCTGATTTGAGTTTATATTGAGGTACTAAAACCTGTAGCTAAAATTTCAAGAACTCCCTTTCCTTGATGCTCCTGCAGGTGAGCTTGAGACTGCTAGGCCAGGGGGATGTGCTGCCAGAGGAAATGACACTCTGGCTGGATAATTTCAGATTAAAGCCAGGCATGAATTTTTAACAGTCAGTATTGGGAAAACTCAGCAAAGTTTCTGCTTCATTTTTGTCACTAATAATTTCTAAACCTAAGTCAGATGGTTTTCTAATATATAGGCACTCTTTGCAAGGGGAATTAGATCAGTGAAGAACAAAGATGATTACAATGAACTCGTCCAGGCTGATTCCTGCTGTGTGCTTTCTTCCTCTCTAAAATATGTAACAAAATGATCACCTTAAATCCAATGAAAGAAGGCAACCAGTTTTCTGTTACTTTCTGAACAGTTGCGATCTACCCTTACCAGTTTAGCAGGAGACAGAGGAAGGGAAACTAAATTATTTCCTTTCCTCTATTCAGAAATGGTTAGCCACTCTTCAGCTGGCTGAAAACTGAAGGGAAAACAGGAATAAATTTTAATCACATTTTTCAGCACCTCAAATTTCCAAAATGTAATAATTCCAACCATTTCTAAGATCAATATGACATGGGGAATACAAGGGGTTAATGTTACTACAGTTGATAGCAAGTGATTAGTTTGGGACAAACACAACAGAAGTGCATGTAGAAGCAACCCTTTCTGTTTGCTGATTAATCCGTTTGCTTTGGAATTTAATTTCTTACCAGTACATGCACAGTAGTAGCACCTAGGAACACCAGTCATGGAACAGAATGATGTTGTGCTAAGACTATATATTACAAAAGGCAATCCATGCACTGAAGAGCCTGCATGGCTGTCATTCAACTCAACAGTAAAGCCTTAAAGAGTCTGGTTAGTTCCTGGCCATGAATGATGTGAAGTTCCAGCCAAAGAAAGCCTGTAGTTTTCGTCAGTCATGAGTTTCTCCCTCAACATTTGAACTGTAGTGATGTGGTCATTTCTGATCAATGCGGTCAGAATTAGGAACTTCTATCTATGATAAATGACTTGTGGACTTAGTCTGAAGCAGGAAGCATATCAAATCTCACAAAAAAAAAGACTGGTTTTGTGAGATCTCAAGCCAAAAAACTGCAGTTTTAAGAGGTATGTGTTCCCTCAGTTACACTTTCTGATAAGCTTATCATATTTTCATCCATTTGCTGGCCAAATCAAGAACTCTGAATGATACTTTCAACTAGACCTAGCTCTTGGCTAGATGGGATAATTGCTCTATTCCTGCTACTGCATGTGCATTTTTGAGCAGAGAATAAACCAGCATGAATTTCACTCAACCCAAGATTTGGCAATATCCTTCCAGAACAGTAGATTAAATCAGGATTTCCCAGACTTCCTGCTAGATGTATCCTTCTCTGATGAAAGCTTTTCTATTTGTTTATTGCCTTAGATCATTTCCACTAAGAAAATGTCTCTTTTGTCTAATCATATATCTTCCAGGACTGTCGTGTGAGGATCCTATGAATAGACACAGATAGACCACAGGAGAGATTTTTCTCACGTTTAATGTGACAACATTAAACACAGATTATAAAACAGAATCCATGGGACTTCCTCTTACTTTCAAGGACTGGCAGTGATGTCTTTTCCCAAGCAAAATTCCCACTGAAGCAAAAAATTTTAGCAAGAAGACCAGTGAAAGCCAATGTCATCTTGGCTTATGTAAGAACTGCAACATCAGAGACAGGAACAGCCATCCTGAGTAAAACACATTGCAGATGTTATCTGCAGAAACATCTACAGTTCTCAGCATGCCCTTCTTGTTGCTTCTGATCCGAATGGCCAGGCAAAATTCTCTGAGATATTTGCTTTAGGAAGAGGAAGGACGGACAAAGTTTTTAAGGAACATTTAAAATCCCAGCCATCTAAACAGACGGGGTATTAAAAGAACAGAGGGTAGCTTATGAGCTCAAAGCCAGCATCTGGCCTGAAAGTTGTCCCTGTTTGCTCTGTTAGTAGGTGAAGCTATCTGCACTGCTGGGTTTCTTCCTGTCTCTCTTGTTCTCCCCTCCATTAAAACGTTGGAAGTGAAGTTTTTATCCCCTGATTCAAATACCTGTGCAGCAGTTAAAGGCCTGTGTTTTGGCTGAATTCCTGTTGTTTCTGCCAAGTGGTCCACAACTGATTTCCTTCAGCTATGTGAGAGGAGTGGTGGTGGTTACACTCCGCAGCTACAATGAGGTGTGACCCATCTAAACAGAATATAAACTATTTCCTCATCTAGTTAAAGTTTCCATTACTCCAAGGGCATGAAAATGTTTGGACACAGAAGCCATCTTGTCTCATTACTGACCGATGCAGGGGCAGGCATGGTGAGAGGCATCACTCCAGCCCCTCATGTATCTTGCTGGTTTCTAAATTAACTATGGACACTTTGGAAGATGACCAGGACACCACTGCAAAAAGTTAAGTGGAAACTTCTGGCCCCTGTGCAGCAGAGAGGAGAAAACACACTTCTTAGAAAATAAAAGTAATGAATCCTTCATATGTAAACGCATGACAGAGTGCCTTCATGAGGACCATTCAGGTGTTTCAGGCTTGCTGGATTGGCAACCATATGTTTTTTAAGTCATAGAATAGCCCTCTAAACATTTGTGTATGTCTTCTAAACTATGAAACATCTTCCTCCCACAAAAGCACAGTATGGATTGGACATGGTTGAGATAAAATAGCAGCAACCACGTCTTTGGTAAGTACCTGAGACAGTCTTACCTGCTACAAAATGTCAGAATCTTGCTTTTGCTAAATGCATTGATTCTAATGTGTTTGTAAACCTTTCCATGGAAGATTAGTTGTATATGGAGAGGGACGGTTGCTGCATGTGCAGACTGGAGGTTTTCCTCAGTCTGACCTAAGATCTTTGGATGGATCTTTGCCTGACAAATACTGCATCCTCCCTATTGAGAGTGCAGAAGAGATGATACGTACTCAAACAGCACTTTGCTATATCAACATGTAACAAAAAGCTAATGTTGCCTTTAGTGGTGCGTGCATTAGAAATATGATAGTTGATATGCTAAGTGATTTTTTAATAGACCTTGTTAAACACATTAGCTTCAGAGACCTCAAGCTATCTATCACTAGAGTGAGCCTTTTTTTCTTTTTTAAGGCTTAGCAATGTGAACTGGTTTTTGCTTGTAGATTTTGCCTAAAAATTTATTTTCAATAATACTAGTCCCTCTGAGAGGATACTGTCCACAGCCCTCCTCTGTGCGATAGTGATCACTTATAAACTTATCACTGCAATTTTAACTCCAGTCATGATGAGAGATGGGGCAAAGGATGTAATGTGCCAGCTAAATTAGGGAAACTAAACCTAGGCAAGGACGATCACAATTCGGAGAGTTGGGAGTTCGTCAGCAGGCGGAAAAACTTAAAGACAGAGGAAAATACAGTCTGCTTTCCTTCTTATGGATGAATGCCACCACCTTCTTCCCCATTCATCTTGATTCAAAGACTCCTTCTTTCATGACCGCTAGTAGCACATCACCTCTACTGAGGCTGAACATCCCTACTTGTATCAGCATAGCACAAACTAGGAATGGATCTATCCCTCTGCTTCCGAAGGTGATAGCATGTTACTGGAAACATGGTGGGAAGAGCGAAACTGGATCTATACTAGAGTTTTGCAGCTAAACTCACAGCTGAATTCCCAGTGTGGACAAGTTTTGAGTCAATACAAAATCCTTCCCGAAAAGAGCAGCCAAAAAATTCAGGACACTTGTCCTCCAGAGGCAACAGCATTGGACGTGTTAGGGCAATCAGACCATAAAGTACAGGATCTCCAGGTTTTCTAGCAATAAACAAAAGAAAAGTGTTTAGAAATGGAAGTGGAAAGTCTCTCTAAACAAAACAAATCCACTGGATTCCACTTAAGGTTAGAAGAGAGCATTTGCTTCTGGTCCCTGGAACTGACAATATGCCCCAAAACTATACAATGAAATGAGAGGAAAAGATGCATTTTCCCTGTTAACTGCTGACACACAATTAATGTAAAATAAGGAGGCTGTTTGGTGTTTGTTCGATATGATCTATCCCCACCGATGCAATGAGAGCTAATGAACTAAATCTGAAAGCATCAGCGTAACGTTTTGACAAATGCATTGTTTGCCTATTGAGAGGGTAGAAAATTATTATAAATGACAAGCTGGGCTTGTTTTCAGGCATAGACACTCCAGGAGCAGCAGCGTGATGGCCTCAGTTGGCTGTTCTCTGTGTAAATGATTTCACACTTCTGCTACTGAATCAATTGGGTGTTTCTCCATTTAAGAATTGCTGGAATAAAATATCTCCTGCTCCACAGTCAAGGCATGTTCTTGGCTCCCAGAGAGGAAGAAGAGTTTAAACTTATCTAGGTTTTCCATGTAAAAATGAACTGTTGGTCTCAATTTTGTGCTCTCACAATTCAGGATTCATGGAGTCAGTGAAAATTTTTAACAAATTATTAATAATAATGATGGCAACACAGAATATTGTACTAGAAAATTGAAGAAACAAAGTGTATTTCATGGCTATCTATTCAGGGGGAGAATGAGGCTATGTTTACTTTTTTCTGAAGAAGTCCAGTCCTTAACTAAGGTTAAGGTGCTGGTAAAATCTACAGGTCATGTAATAGTCGAATGTGAATTCAATTCTGAAATAACTTATTCCAAAGAAGATAATGACTTGAGTAGATATCTCACAACCTAATTTTACCTCTTGTTGCTCTGGTCTGCCAGTTTTTGGGTAGAGGCTCTAAAAGCTTAAATTCCCCAATGAGGCAGAAAGTGTTACAGAAAGAGCAGGAACGAGAGGAGTTCTGGCTGATTTGCTGCTCCCCATTGCTCAGTTCTGCACACATCTGCACCATTACAAACACAATGAATAATAAATCCAAGCTCATTTTTAGGGCTGTGTCCATTGCAAGTATAAATCCACAAAGGCAAAGGGTTTCTCCTTGGGAAGTCAGCGAGAGGGAGTTTTATGTAATTCTTATAAGACAATGAAATGCTGAAGATGAAAAAATTTCTACTTCACCTTCGCGGAAGCAGACTTAAGTGAAATGGTACCTTTCATTGATTTCTAGAGAAGGAGGTTCAGAGCAGCAGCAGGTGGGCAAGTTTAAATCAACGAAGTGAAAACCTCACAGAAACTGGTGTCTAGATTCAGTACAGAGAAGCCACATACAATTTGGATGCTCTTACGAAGCTCCAAACTGCTTATCATAAAGCAAGGAGGTGTCCTACAGGCTTGCCTAACCTCACCACTCCCAGGGACTGAAAGTTTGGGAGCTCCTCTGGGTTGTGTAGACTAAGAAAAGACAAACAGCTCTAACCCCAGGCATGCATCACGAGCACCATGGGGAGGCTGTGAAGCCAGCAGCATCCCCTCAATAACAAATATCTTACTGATCCCCATCTCTGCTGAAGAAAAGTTGATGGGCTTCATGCGATCAACACTCAGGAGAGATCCAGACTGCACAGTGTGGCATCTAGACCATTTCCACCCTACCTGAAGTTTCCAGATAACTAAATATTTGGGTTTACTAAACCTCCAAAAGCATCTTTGGGAACAAGATGATTCAGGTTCTTTGAAGAACAAGTAAAACTCTGTGTGCATGTGTTTTCTGAGGAGTCTAAGTCAATGGCACCCAAGTTAATGTTAGGAGTCCATGCATCACTTACCCAACAGTGCCATAAAAGTCAGTCACTTGCTCAAGACTCTCCCCACTCAGATTCACTCTGTGGTTCAATTTTATTTCCAATTAATAATGATTAATAATACACTTAAATATTAGGTTCAATGAAATAATACAATTGCTTATAAAACTTTTAAATATATTCACTCTTGTATAATCTCATAATTTCTACCTTTATAATAAATATTTTATTATTGTCCCTGGATTGATTTTTAATTTTTTTTAACAAATTGAGGGCTGTTTTGGTTTTTTCACTCTTTTAAGGAAAACAGATTTTCCCTTGAGTATGGAAAACATGACAGGTGTCCAAATGCCATTGAAGTCTGTGTGCCTAATGATCTTCATATTCCTTTGCAAAGCTTACTGTTAATGTTTATAACCTCTCTGTACTGATACCCATCACAGTATTTTCATCATGGTCTCAAAGCACTCCACTAAATAAGGTTATAGCATTATTTTTTGTTTCTCTTGCAAGGAAACAGAGCAGAGAAGAGACTTATGAGGAAGAGATCCACCTTTCCTGCACCACAATCCTTACTTCTGTTCAAAACTTCTGCCCATAGGTTTTCTGTGACATCTTTTTTGGTATCTGTCATCTGCAGATACTCTGAGCTAATCCTCCATCAGGGAATGCCTTTCCAAAAATGTAACTGTTTGCTCAAGGTTAAGTTAAACAGAAACAGGCAGGGTTTTACAATTAATTAAACAGGGAGAAGGGGCTCTTGGGAGGAGGAAGTCTGTGTGAAGCTGAAGTGATCCGATACTGGCTACCAAAAGATTGTACACACTAGTAGAAAACTTTCTATAAAGCCTTTGTAATTAGTCATGCAGTCTGGAAGCCCCCAGTGAAACAGGCCTGGAGAAGAAGTAGGTTCATCCTCCAGTGCTCTGTCTAAATCAGAATGCTGAGTTACGTAAAGAACATCCTTCTTCACACTTGCTACTTGGTACTCTGTGTTTCTGGCAAACCCAGTAGCTTATGTTTGCTCCCCTGAAGCAGCACACAGTAACATCCAATATGCAAGATAAAAATACTGGGTTTGCTTATCTTTAGGTATTCCAACTCCAAATGAAGTTGCTGATACACCATTTATGGAAGAATCAGCAGAATAACCTACTGAGAAGGTTTGTCAGGACTTTTACACATTCCAGAAACCCAGTGAGTTTGATGTATGTTTTCCTTCTCCCTGCAGAGTGTTGTCAGACTCCAGTGTTACCCAGAACAAGGGTGGAAATATCATAGAATCACAGAATCATAGAATCACAGAATAACCAGGTTGGAAGAGACCCACCGGATCATCGAGTCCAACCATTCCTATCAAACACTAAACCATGCCCCTTAGCACCTCGTCCACCCATGCCTTAAACACCTCCAGGGAAGGTGACTATATCACCTCTAGGCCCTCAGATATAATCCTACAGTACCCAGGCCAAACTCTATCCTGACAAAGATAAAATAGAGGGAAGAATTTTTCCTAGAAACTTCAGGCTGTTTCCTACTGTTGTCTCAGGTTCTGATGCAGAGTCTATTTTCTTACTCCCTCTTTCAGCCATGCAAATCAGGTGAAGCAAAGCGCTCAATGAGACGTTAGCATCTTTTCAGATCAGCAGTTCTGAGCCCCCTTGAGAAATCCATACAGGCCCTCCCTGGAGTATTTAGCAGATAATGCTCCTTCTTTCTGCCTGCAGTGTTTTGAAAAATGTAGCCCATAAAAAGTGCCTGACATTGTACAGCGAGCCCAGCTTCCCTGTGAATGCCACGGCCTCCTCGGGATGAACACGGTTCCCATTGTTAGCCCTGACTTGCTGAATGCAGCAAGGCCAGACGAGATTTCTATGCCCTGCACAGCAATAGCACATGACTTGGAATGGAACTTCTCGAGGAAAGTATGTTTGATCAGTCATAAAAACCTTCCTGGAGATCATGCTGAACTCAGTGTGTGTGTATTATAGCTGGCACTGTTAACAACACCTATTGCTAAGCTTGCATGATACTTTCCCATACAAGACCTGGTTTGGTTTCTCATAGCCTACTTGATCAGACTTTAACAGTTTGGGCTGATTTTTATTCCATACATAATAGTTGCTTCAGGAAGAATATATATTGGAAATTTCTGCCAAGACAGACTGGTCCTCTTTTTTAGAGTGAGTTTACAGGAAAACACATTATTTTTGTCCCTGTTAAATCTTACAAGGATTTTATTGAAAAACTTTTTATTTTTAACCTCATTGCTGTGGTATTTGTAGGGAAGGTCTCTGTTCTAGAGATATGCCTTTTTCAATATTGCTGTTAACTCTCTCTTCCTCTCCCTTATGCTTGGGACAAATTGTGAGCTTATTGAAAAAGAGCAATCACTTCAGACATGCTAGAGTTTGGCAAAGGATGTCCTGGAAGCTGGACAGGATTTCCCCTATAAATATACCAGCTGAGATGCTCCTACACACGAATTCAGAGAGCTGTGAATACAAAATTCCCCTTTTCTGCTGCCCAGGAAACGACGGTGCCTAAAGGATAACTGGAGAGGTGGTTTGGGGAGAAACAATGGCTTTCACTCAGAGAATCTTGCTCTGCTCCCTCTCTACGAGAATGAGGACATCCATGTCCAGAGGAGAGGGGCTTACTGTCCTTCCCCATCTATCTCCCCCTCACCCATCCCTGATTCTCAAACTGGAACACGCAGGAGTGTAAGATGAGCTCACGAGGGTCAGGGTTAGCCTTTGTTTCACCTCCCATCTATTACTTCACTTCCCCCGTATCTCAAGTCCATAACCTTTATCAGCAATGGAACGAATTGCATGAGAAAGTTCAGGGGATGGCAGGAACATCTGGGCCACATACTGTACATGCCACTGTAAGTTAACCTCTCACACGCTGTTGGATGCTGTGTGAAAGTATGTCAGGGACACAGCTGTGCGCAGGGCTTCACACGCACGCACGGCTCCAGTGAGCAGGAGCCACCTCAGAATGGAAGGAAAAAGAGAAAAAGGGGAGAAAAGAAAGAAGGAGAAGAAGATATGGGACAGGAGATGGGAGAAAGGCAAGGAAAAGCGAGACAGGATGAGATTTTTCAGCTAAGGGGTGATGCTTTGCAGCCAATCAATGCAAAGAATCCTCAGAGAAAATTCCCTTGCACATGGAGTGCACAGGTGCTGCTCTTCATGAGCCAGATTTGGTTTAAATGGAAACAAAAGGAGCAAGATGCAGTTGGAAATGGGAGGGAGGGAAGGAGAAGTGCAAAGGGAAAGAGACTCTCAGAGCACTGATTTTTTGCAGGCTCTCCCCGACCCACATAATCATCAGGGCTCAAGCTGACAGCAGGGGATTTAAACACTTATAGGGGGAGCTCAGCTGGGCATCTCAAGGGAAAAAGGGTTGGGAAACACGCTTCTGTAGAAAAGACAGAGAGAGAGAGAAAAAAGAGCTGTTAAGCAGTGAGAGAGACATCTGCAGCATAGCTGTTCATTTTGGTTACTTTCTGCTCTGAGCTGGCAATGGAAATGAATGAGCAAATGTCTTCAGCATCTTGATCCTCTCAAGAAGAGGCAAAGGGAACGGTCCCATGAAGGAGCACAAGATGGACAGCTTGGGGCACCAGCAGCCCAAGTCCAGTGCTGATCTCAGGTGCTAAAGGTACTGCCTTGAGGGAAGGGACCTCCTCAACTCTGCAAACTGATTAAAGATTTTGCTCACAGGACAATGTCCCTGCTTTCATTTTCCATGCCTATATGGTCCAAGAATATGGAGAGGTGAAAACCAGGGAACAGTTCCTTAGCTGGGATTCTAAAACAAGGCCACTCATGAAATGATGGCCCAGTGCTGTTTGTCACTGGGATGAGAAATAGTCCCTCTTCCAGCCAGCCAGCTACCTGTGGCTGATCTCTCTAAGTCACATGAATTTTGACAGCTAAGTTATTGTTTTGTTGAGGACAGGATTAATGACCCAATCGATAAACAGGCCTGCAGACATGTTCTGAGCTAATGAACACAACTGCAAAAAAAAAAGGAAAAAAATAAACGAGAACATATTTGCAGAACCTCTGAAAATTACTTCCCCCTCAAAACTGCACCTTGGCTGGAGGGAAATACCCAGCTCTCTTGGCAGCAGCAGCAATAGGGGATGCTCATCATTCCCTTGCCCTGTTCACTACCATTTACATACTATCCTCTGCATTCTGATGTCACCTGGATTCACTCGCTTTGCAAAAACAGTGGGGGCTGAAGAACAGGTAGAGGATGGCGATGGCAATCCTAGGATATTTTTCAAGCAACTAACTTTTTATTCCGAAAAGGCTTTGGGTTTTATGGAGACCTAAGTCTGCATATCACTTAAAACATCTTAAAAGTTATTTAGAAATGTTATTATCTCCTTAAGCAAGTCTTTAAAAATATATGCTTTCAGAAGAATGCGTGCTCATATATGTTATTCAGGTTCCACTGTGCAAGTGGATTCAGGTACATGATTTTTTCTGCATTTCTCTGCTGCAACAGGAGCGTACAACTCGTCTACAGTCTAATGCAAACTTAGCACCAGGATCAGAAAAAGACAGCACCAGAAGAATTTACCCCCACACATGCACATGCACAATTAATTTCCTGCTCATGAAGCAAATGAATGCTTTTTTTTCTTGTCCTTTCTGCAGCACAAATAACTTTATAGTGCTCATTAAAACTGACCTTTTCTACCTAATGCCTTTTAAAGCAATAAAACAAAAGTGCATAGTGACCACAGCCTGTTAGAGCAGAACAAAAGCAGCTTTTGGATAAAGCAGCTGAGGTATGCAATAGGCTTAGGGTGCACGGTAGGCTAGGGCACCCCACTCTTTCCAGTCCTGCCATGTTTTCAGAAGTACCAGGGATTGCAGTGGGTGGGAGGCTCCTCTCTGCCTTTGCTGGGTTTGGGTTAGCTGCTACCTGGGTTCTCTGAAGAGGTGTGTGGTTCACCCCTAGGGCTTGCTGAACACACTGCAAACATGACCTACAGTGCTGCTGCTTTGCTTTAAGGCGTCTTCAAAGAGACATTTACAGAGTTCAAATCTGCCTAGACTCTTGCAAACAGGACTTCCACCTGCCCAAAGCACCAGGGTTCAGGGCTGGGCATTCATCCTCCCTGTACCAGCTATGACCTAATCCAGGCTTTGTTGACTCCCTTTTGGGCTCAGTCACTCACCACTACTGTAAATGTGCTTTGCCTATAGGTGGGGTCAGCCAGGTTTTGTGCCACAAGGTAGGAAGCAATCCATTTAACAGAAGCGACACTCTTTGATAGTTTCTGGAATCACTTCCTTTGCAATACCAACGGGGAGAAGGAGCAGGAGGAGGCAGTCCTAAGATATTTTTCAAGTGATGGACCTTTTTTTCAATAGGGCTTTAGGAGTTTACAGGACCCCAAATCTTCCAACACTGTATCCCAGAATATATTTAAATGTATTGTATGCTATTCAGGATTTATATTCTCTGTTTGCTTACATTGTTTGCACTTCTGCCTGTTGATGCAATGTGAATGCATCAGGTGTAGACTCCATTCCCCACCAGGAGAGCCCCAAAATGAATCACCATGGCCTTGGGTCTGCTGATCCCTGTGCAGTCCCTTTTCAAGCCTGGGTTAGGTTAGCATAATCATGTAGATTACTTCCTTGGCTTAATAATTATTTTATATTACAATGCTAGAGGCAATATCTCTCTTGGCCCCTGGCAGTGATATAGGAACCCATTGGCACCATGGTCACCCCATTTTGAATCAAGTCTCCTGGCCTTGCTCTCTTGCTCCTCATTCTGCCATCGCTGCAGACACAGATTGCTCTGAGCTGCTGCAGTTCCTTAAGTACCTCTTGGCACTCTTGAGAGCCTCTCTCAACCACTATAAACACTCACTTTGACAGGTATTCCTCCGCAGCACCCCGCAGCTTGTAAGTTTGTTCATTTTTCTCCTTGCCTGTGTCCTTCTGCACAATCCAGCAAGTCCATTTTGCTCAGCGCAGCTGGATCACAGCTTGCTGATACCCACTCTCTGTCCTTCTCTGCCAGCTCCCAGCACAGAGCCAGCACCACCAACACCTGACAGCTGCCACTGCCTGTGTCATTTGTGTCCCTTGTGTTGAACAAACCAATTTACCTGTGTGATAACGTGTGCTGCTGGAGCAGGTACTAATGCCCAGGATGTTCCTGGCCAAGCAATCTGCTCTGGGGACAGGAGAGTGTTCTCCATGTGCTCTGAAGATTCCATGCAGTGTAGGGAGGTGGCAGCTTACCTTGGCTGAGCAACACCAAAAGACTTCTTGGTGGTGAGCTGCCAACGTGCTGGGCATGGAGACTGCAGAAGAGACATAGACTTATTGGCTTTTATAGGTCTAATGAACTTTGTTGGACACATGCTTTAGTCCCTGCTGCAACCCCACTGGTGGTGGCTATGACAGGGGCTGGAGAAACTGGTCCTCAGCACAGGGTTCAGTGAGAACACTCATTCCAGCACAAGGTGACAGCCTAACACCAAGGATGGAAACACTGTATAAGGAGTGGTAACAAAAGTAAACTCTCATTAAGCCCTCATAAATGTTTCCACCCAACATAGGAAATAATCTACAGAAGGTGAGGGAAAAGTATTCCTACTACTGTAAACCAGACGGTGTCCACCTAGGGCTTTTCTTGACTATACCCAACCTGATATGACAGCATCCATACAATGACTTAGTAAGAGACAGAGTGCATTCTGCCAAATGGTTTAAATCAGATTAAACAGAGATTGCCCCATCAGGGTTTATCACTACTGCTTTTACTACTTGCTTTAAAACCCATTACTCTGAAACGGCATGATCTAGAGTAAGATATTTGTCATAAAACACTCTTATTCTGGGATATGGAAGCATGAACACATGAATTCATCAGTAGATAATCTGGAATGATGTGACACGTAGGCAACTCCCCTTTCTCAGACTGTGACAAATATGAGGAAGAAAGGAGAAGAATCTGACAAGTATCTTTAATTCGTTTTTTTCCCTACTCCCTGTAATCTGCCGCAGCTCTACCCAGTCCTTCATGTAAGTGAAAGGGAGCTTTAATAACAACCGTTTCCTCCAGTACTGCAAAAGAAACTATAATTCCATCGCCTGGCAATCTGGGGAGGAGAAGGAGGAGGCTGATGTGGAGATCCTGCAGGAAAAAGACCTGCGGTGACTGGGGAGGTTGCAGGGCAGCCTCTGCAAAAGGCTTGCTCAGGGGCTGCTTTCTGCTGCCAGAGTGCCCCAGCTTAACCAAGAGCTGCCTCTGATTTTCTAGCCGGGTGGTGGTTCACGGCATATTGCTTGAAATGGCCACTGAAGCCTGCGCCTGGCGAGGGAACAAGCCAGTTGTTAGAGGGAGGGGATTTTTTTTCCTGTGTCTGAAGCATGCTGGGTTCATCTGCTCCTGGACAGTGATGCTTGGGAGGCTGGTTTTATTCTTTCCCTGCTCTGTCTCCTTTGGAAGAGTCCCAGGGAGAAACAAAACTGCTGGTGTACAGGCAGCCGCCTCTATCTCTGTTTACAAGTCGAGGGGGGCTTTTGTGCAAAGCTACCTACCTCCCTGCAAGGGAAGGCTTCTCATACAATGGGAACCTAACAGACTGCATCTGTTTTGTCTTAGTCTAAAGCATTCCTTTCTGGTGCTAACTGGGAACAATTTAGCTGGAATTTCCAATTGAAATGAGCTTTTTAACTTCTATATTGACGATTTAAGTTGTTCTCAGGCAGGGGATCTGCGGTGTATTTTACAAATAAACCAAGCCAAATCTTGATGTTTTTACAAGGTTTTACTCAGACCAAATCTATTTATTTTTCTGAAGTCCTGTTCTTTTACTCAAACACGGATTTCAATGCAAAGCCGCAGAGTGTACCTGGTAACAGCCCGTGCTGCAAGAATTGGGATTTCAGTCAACTCGAAGCATTTGAGGAGGTGGACAAAGGAATAGTCTTGGAAATTCCTGTTTGAAGAAATTGTTTAGATGCATCTACAGTTATGTGCAACACAGCCTAAACAAATTACAGAGCTTTGAGGAGCATTTCTTTTAAGAACAACCAGGCTAAATGTCCAGGCCCGCGTCTGACGGGGAGTCTCATGCTCTGAGAAAGCATACAAGTAACAGGGCAGGATTTTTGCTATGATTTCTTCTTCTCCCGTAGGCTTTTCTAGCACTCACTGGTTGCAGCATGTGCACTCGGAGTATATGGTGTCTACTAGCTCCTCTTGAACCTTCCCTTCTTGCCTTTATCTAGTCCCTTTTTCTCATCCATCTCTCCTTCTCACTCCCTGCAGCAGTGGCACCTCATTTAAACGCGTACCTGTGCAGGCTACCAAGATGCCTGTGTCCCCATGGCACAGCCCACTGCCCAAAGACCTTTCCATCCCAAAGCTCTGGGACCCTCGGGGCTGCATTGCAGGGATCTAACTGGAGCGGAGCAGAGGGTAAAAACCCTCCAAATATTGCTGATTCCCATCATCTCAGGAGAGGCTCAAACACTGCAGAGCACCATGTTTGCTTAGAGGCTCTTTGCAGAATCAGGCTCCTAAGTGCTGTCCTTGGAGCTAATTTAGACAAAATATGGCTTGAAAATTAGAGACACTTAGTGAACTTTTGTTATGGCTCTAAGTTCAATAGACTTGTTTAAAGTTGAGCAAGGCATTAAGCCTTTGCAGACGGGTGGCTAAGAATATGGCCCAATTTGTATGTGACAGAGAAAGAATGGACACAGCAGAAGAAGTCATGCTGGTGGCCAGAGCACAGTCAAATTAGAACGGAACCCAGATCTTCTAAAGTCCAGCCCAGTCTTAAAGTGATCTGTAAGCCATCAGTCTGAGTAAAAAGGAGATACAGCAGTCTAGTAAGAATAAATTGTAAGAATAAATATGTCAAAGGCTTGGAGGTGCTTGAGGACAGGTAACTTAGAAAAATCATATGAAGTTAGAAGAAGTTCCTGTGCAGGAGAGGAAGAAGAGGAGAAAATGGACTGCAGAGGTGAGAGGAGTGAAAGAGAAAGGAGAAGCGTGGCCATCCATTAAGTGATTCAAATTCTTCAGATGTCCCTTGTGACACCAAGCCTGCAGGTGCAGCTCTGGGCCCCTGCCCTGAGCAGGAACTGATGACACTGAAAAGTCTCTACTTGTTCATTAAGGAACCTCATGTTTGGGGTTTTATAAAGCTGTTCCTTGAAACCAGAGAAACCAATTGGTTTGAAAGGCTTCCTTCTCCCTGCTCTGCGATACTTCTCTGGTCCTGCGACCCTTATGGTTTCTTTACTCCCTGCTTTAAGATTGATTTTTTCATGCGGGGAACATGACTGCTGCTCTGCCACTGCCTGCCCTGCCTTCAGTGCAGGCTGTTTGCAGTTGCAACCTCTGCTTACAACTGGTGGGACTCAAAGGGTCATGTTCCCCCCAAGTCTTACACCAGGACCTCGCGCCAATGAATTCTGCAGCTGTGCCAGAAAGTCCCAGGCTTCTGTCTAATTCACTACCCACATGTGCAGGGAGGAAAAAAAACCAAAACCAACCTACTTCCCCTTGCCAAAAAAATTAAGTAAGTCATACGCATCAATCACTCCCTAACACGCACATTTTTGTTCTCAAACAGCTTCATTTAGAGGGTTTTAATATAGAACAGCCTGACAGAAACAATACCTCCTAAATAGCTGTATGGGACTCTTTAGTCAATAGTACATACAGTAAATATTTATTATAACGTAACACAGGTTCTGTTTGTTTCTGTTTGTTTTTGCTTTTTATACTTTGCATTTGATGTGAGTGGGAGACACACCAAATATTGTAAATATTTATAAAGTATTCAGATTTGATATTATTTGCTCAGGTACAAATGGCTCCAGTTACTAGACTGTCACAAATGAGAAAACCACAAATACAGAGCAGCACTGAATGAAAACAGAGTGGAAACATGACATAACCACATCTACGGACTGTAGTAAACATTCCTCACAAGAAGGAACTAAATAAAGGTGCAAATATCTTTTTAAAGAGCTGTTTTGGCAGATATTTTAGAGACATCAATTTGGAGACAGGGTTTTTGTTTCCCACCTTTTAAGCATCACAAAAATATCTAAGTCTAAATGTACATGCAATTAGCTTTTGGTTATTTTGTTTTTAAAGAAAACCTCAACACAGAGAGTGCAGATAGATGGATAAGATGAGGTAGGGTTCTTTTTTAAGACATTCAGTCTTGCTTTGCAAAATAAACATTCCTTTAGACAAGTCACCTGCACAGTCGTGAATGTTGTTATTTGTTTAAGACAGACCATCAGGAGGGGCATGGATGTGCTGTCGTTCCCATCTCACTTGTGGGGGCACTGCTAGACCTGCTAGTCAGAAATGTTTGGTCGCCTTATCAATTTACCCCATCTCTAATGTCAGTAAACCTTTCACCATTTCAGGTGAAATCTCTAGGATGGGGATAAATTAGAGAATCTGGTACCGAGTTTCCTTGTGTAATGCCAGTTTGGCTGTGCTGGGACAGCCACCCCCTCCTCCTCCTGTCCCCTTGGAACAGAACCAGCATCATTGTCTCCTGGCCTTGCACTCTCAGCTCCACAGTACTGGTCTCCAAACATGTTGACCCCAGCAAAGGGAAGATGCCACCCTGCAGCAGGACACATCAGATTTGTGCAAGCATTTGGCTGCCCCAGCTCAGATGGAGAGATTCCTTCTTCTCGCCCTCCAACACAGCAGTGCTGAAATCCAGCACTACACTTCTGTTGTGGTCTTTGTTTTCCAAACCATCACAATTACTTTAGTCCACAGTTTTCATCAACCATGATATTCAGAAGGATTTTTCTAAGGCCGGTGGATGGGTTGGTTTGAGTGTTAACCAAGGAGCTGAACTGCAGACACAGCTTCAGGCTGTTTTGTGTTTTATCCTGAGCTATTTGCCCAGTGCTAGTTTCTCTTTTAAACTTGCTACAATCAATATTTTTTCCTCACCAATCTCACTTGGTATATCGTTTATTTCCATGGAATAACCCCTCTGGATAAAGCACAATAAGTAAATACCAGAGACAAACACTGAAAACATCTGGAATATGTTTTTCTCTCCAGCTGATTCATCATTTCAAAATGTACTTTAGCCTGAACTGGTAGCCCCAACAGGACTAGGTTTTGATCATTTTTTTTTGCTCCTTTTCTGTTATTACTCTTTTTTTTATAATAAAGTTCTCTTTTCCCTGTCACTAGAAACTCTCCTCTTGTTTTACAGTTTTCCCATGATGTAGTAACAGTGGTGTATTATTGGAATAGCCTGTAGTTCAAGGTCGCTGGCATTTCTTTTCTCAAATGTATCCCTTACAAGGTCAAAAAAAGAAGTTAATAACAGCATTAAAGCCACCTGTGAGTGGTCATTTAAATGCCACATTTAAATTAATGATAAGTAATCTACACCTTCCTAAAATCCTGACTGACGGGTGGGTTTGCTTTCTCCCATACCAAGCTATGGGCTAAGTACTAAAAATAAAGTGAAATAACACTCAGGTGCTAAACAGATTATGACTCACAGCTGGAGGCAAAGAAATTGCAACTCTTTCCCAATTACACTAATTTAATAGGGTGTTAAAAAAATCCTGGGTTCCCAACATCAGTAGCCAAGGCAAGTTTGTAGGCATCTAACAGGCAAGGGAGCCATTTTTTTATTTTTTTTAATTTAAAAGTTTTTTCTGATGCTGGGAGAAATCCCTGCCCAGGCATGAGTTCTTTCATGTGAAATTAGTACTTAACAATAATGTTTCTCTAAGCAGCAGAGCAGTGCCTTCATGTGGGAAGTGAACTTGCAGCCCTGTTTGACGCCTGCATTGCTGGTACTGCTGTGGGCATCGGCTCTGTGGTAGAAGGGAGGGTGTCAGGATTTATCTCCTCCATCCTCTGGGTCCCCAGTGCTGGCAGGACTCTCAATATAAGGAACAAGGGCCTTTTGCCAAGCTTTGCCACCTTTTGAGCATTGGGACATTGGTGTTTTCTCATCCTGTTTAGAAAATGAGGATGACAGCACTCGATGGAGTCGTAGCACCCAAAGGAGATGTGCTCACCCTTGCTGAGTAGCACACATGGTCATGCCCAGCCAATCCTATGAGAGCGTGCAGCAGGCAATGAGCCTTGTCACAGCTCCAAAGAGGCCGTGAGGACCTTTAAGCCCACACAGCATGTGGGCTCTGCGTGTTGTTTTGGCCAGAGACAGCAGTTTATAACCCTGCTGGCCTAGGGAGCCGAGGAGCAGAGAGCTGAAGGCAGGATGCACTCACTCTCCTGCTGAGTGGAAGAAAAGGGAATTACTTCCTCCCTGGGAATACCCTCCTGAAGCTTTTTCCTTCCCCTTTGGTAAAGATGAAAGAAACACGATCCACCTCCTGTGCAGAAGAGTTCCTGTTCCTCCCCAGCCCTCTTCTCCTGTTCTTTTCCGCTTGGCCTCCCGAAAGCAAAGAGCCGCTGGCAAGAGGAGTCAATAAGTAAATAGCAAAGGCTATAGTGAGGGGGACTGTGCTTGTGGCAAACACCTGGAGAGAGGCAGTCGGAGGGATCAGCTGGGAGCAACCCATGGGGAGTCACCTCCTTGTCCAGCACCCCTCCTCGCTGAGCACCTCCGCGTTCAAAGAGCAGCCTGCCTGTGGTGGGGCATCACCTGGGGAGCCCCTACAAGCATCACCCACTTTGGGTTTGGAGGAGGGAGTGAGTTTAAGGGATTTCCTCTCCAAAAAATAACAAACAAAGGATGCTCTGGCTTCACATGTTGTGGATTTGGCACCAGGGGAGTGTGATTCTCTTTGCCTTTGGTTTCTGCAGATTTAGGCTCCTCATCGCCTGCATCAGCATGGCTGTGCCGCTGCCTTGTAGCCACAGCATCCTTTTAAACAGACTCTTGTCTGTGATCTGCGCATCGAAGGGAAGCCTTCGCTCACCACTTGAAGTTGCAGCTTGTGTTGTGACAATTTCCATTGTGCCAGATTCTTCTTCAGTCTGGGGTTTAGATTTAGTGAAAAGGAACATCCCGAAGCACATGAATTCTTTTAGGCTATGAATAGCAGCGATCAAACTTTCTGTATCACTAAGGGGAAATAGATAGCTTTAGGCCAAATATTTTAAAAACCCTACAAATAAGAATTACTTTCAATAAAAAAAAAGAACAACAAACAAACAAACAAACTACAAACCATGATAGAGCTAATGCAGAGATTCTGGTAACAAATGATTTATAAAGGGGTTGTCAGTACAGAAATTGAATTATAGAAATAAAAGCATATGAAGACTTATGAATCCATCTCCCAATACCGCTGGCGTGTGGCACTGAGGCAGCTTGGAGTGTCCCTACGCAGCCTCCCACACTTGAAGCTCTCAGTTTTTTCCCTTAGAGCCTTCCCGCTCTCGATTTGCCCTTATTAATTACGCTGAGATTTGGTTTATGGACCGCAGCCGAGGTCGGACAGCGGGGGAGCCGGGCGGCGGGGAGAGCATCCCGAGAGGGAGCGGTGGGAGAGCATCCCGAGAAGGAGCGGTGGGAGAGCGCATCCCGAGAGGGAACAGTGGGAAAGCATCCCGAGAGGGAGCGGTGGGAGAGAATCCCGAGAAGAAGCGGTGGGAGAGAATCCCGAGAAGAAGCGGTGGGAGAGCATCCCGAGAAGGAGCGGTGGGAGAGCGCATCCCGAGAGGGAGCGGCAGGGAGCGCATCCTGAGAGGGAGCGGTGGGAGCAGCGGGGAGCGCATCCCGAGAGGGAGCGGTGGGAGAGAATCCCGAGAGGGAGTGGTGGGAGCAGCGGGGAGTGCATCCCGAAAGGGATCGGTAGGAGCGCATCCCGAGAGGGTGCGGTGGGAACAGCGGGGAGCGCATCCCGAGCTGGAGCGGGAGCGGCAGGGGACACATCCCGAGCGGGATCAGTGGGAGCACAACCCCAACGGGAGCGGTGGGAAGCGCATCCTAAGCGGGAGCGGGAGAATCGAGGAGCGCATCCCGAGAGGGAGCGGTGGGAGCAGCGGGGAGCGCATCCCGAGCGGGAGAATCGGGGAGCGCATCCCGAGCGGGATAATCGGGGAGCGCATCCCAAGCGGGAGCGGTGGGAAGCGCATCCTAAGCGGGAGAATCGGGGAGCGCATCCCGAGAGGGAGAATCGGGGAGCGCAGCCCGAGAGGGAGCGGTGGGAGCAGCGGGGAGCGCATCCCGAGCGGGGGAATCGGGGAGCGCATCCCAAGTGGGAGCGGTGGGAAGCGCATCCTAAGCGAGAGAATCCGGGAGCGCATCCCGAGAGCATCCCGAGCGGCAGCGGCGGGTCCAGGCTGGGCGACAGAAGGTGGCAGTGCAGTCTAATGTAGCAGCCGCAGCGCTGGTGCGGAGCCGAGGGTGCCTGCCCGGGGAAAGTGCCGCACTTACCGTTTGTTTGTAATTCCTGAGGTCCAGGCTGACAAGTTTAGCCGTATATTTAAAAAAAAAAAAAAAAGAAAAACCAAAACCAACAAAAAACCCCCCCAAACCACCACTTTTTTTTCTTGTTGTTTTTCTTTTTAAAAAATGCGCAGATCAAGCTAAAATTAAGGGAAGAGCAGGCGAATCATTTAAGAAAACAAGAGCAAGAAATACAAATATAGCTGCAGTCTGTTTTGTGCACGCGCACAAAACCTAAACAAACAAGGAGCCTTTTGTGGACACGAGCTGAAAATATAAGAATTCCAGCATATTGTCATATTCGTTCACATATCTCTACATACGTGATACTTTTTCTAACAACTATCCTACAAAGTATTTTAAAAATAGGACTAAAAATTTCCCATAGGCTACTTTCACATTGATGTACTCCTTCCACATTTGTCTTTATTTACAGAGCTTATTCTACTTTCCCTCCAAATACTATGTTACAGCATCCCTGTCTTTCCTTTCACAAATAAGGGAGAGTACACATTCAGAGTAATGAAGAAAAATATTCCTAACTCTATTTACTTCCTACTGTGAGACAATTAAATACATGATCCAACAGAAAGAGCAAATTTTCAGTAGTTTTTAACTTCCTAAAACTAAAACAATTCCAATGTTTTTAGAAAAATCCTTATTCTTCACTAATAAAAAAAGTCCAACCAAATAAAATCAGGCTTTTGCTTTGTGTTTGGTTTACAGCATTCAATATTCATAAAATCTGCTTTAGGAAAAAACCCATGGGACATTAACTTTATAAACTTGAAAACATACATATATATATATAAAATAATTATTTTCCCACATTTTCCATTATTCAATCTTTGAGATACCATGAGGATAATAATTTTGGGCCAAATCCCATTAGTTTTTCCTCAGAGAAACACTATTCTTCCACATTTTTTTTCCCCTGAGCCGGAGGTATTTCCCAGGCTCAATATTTCAGGGATGGAGGAGTTGGGGTCAGACTCAACATCCCCTGAGCACTGAGCCCATTGACTCAGAGGAGTCCCTGAGTCCGGCTGAGCATTCTGTTCTGCACTCTCTCCTCAGGCAAGGCTCCCACCAAAGACACTGGGAGTTTATTTATAGTGCCCGTGGCAGCCTGGCCTGAGAAAAGCGAATGGACTCTGACTCGAGACCTCTGCGTTCAGTGGGACAAATCCTCAGCTGGAGTAAAGGCTCACAGTTTCCCTGACCTGCTGCGGGAGGCTTAGCACTGAGTAAATTCAGATGGATCCCCGTTTCTAAAAGATACACGGCACAGCTTAGCATTAAAGATACCCTCCAAAACATCTGAAAATAAAAAGGGAAAGTATTAAACATAGATTTTAGAGTAAAGTATAAGCTTACATAAAAGTACTTTGTGGAGGGAAGAGGAAGAAAAAAGAGAAGGGTCTTAAGTGTGGGTGTTTCTCCAAATCTTAAAGTCTCTTTTGCTTTAGAAATCGCACCCTCTTGGCTGGAGATGTTATTTGTTTTAGGCTTTTTTTTTCATGGTTTCTTGGAAATATACAGGCTGCAGGAGGGAGGAGAAAACATCAAGAAATATCATGAGTGTGTGCGGTGTATGTGTTTGGGTGGGGGAAGACTGACAATAAAATAGTCCACTAAATGCATATTCCTCTATTTATGTATTTGATAATGAGATAGAAATGCCCTTGGCACTCTGTAAACAACAGCTCCATAACCAGGAGGGAAGGGCAGAATAATATATATCTATGTTTCAGATTATAAATTATTTCAAGTACTATTAACATGCCAGCCTTTTAGATTATTGGGGATTTTCTTTGTATTTTAAGCTAATGTTTACTATTCTTAAGTAATGTTTCTGTCTTACCTAATTGCTGCTTTTGCAGGTTTACAGGAAGATTGCTCCTTGCAAAGCTCCTCTCCTACCTGAAGTTCCCCAGAAGAGAAGCAATAGTTCATTTAATTATAAAACCAATAAGAATTTTTTTTAGCTTTGTATCAATAGAGCAAAATGTTTATATAAACATGTTTTACAACACAAGGCTAAATATAGGGGTCAATCACCATGACAAGTTGACAACGCAATCCAGAGCTCCGTAACTTGCAGAAAAGGAGATAGGAAAAGTTCATGGTCATAATAAAAATAATTTTTTTTACTTTGCTTCTAAAGATGATTGTGTGCATTTTAAAATATCATTCCCTCATGATAACAAAAAGCGTTTGTGTGTAATGTTTGCTGCGTCAGATGGTATAACTCTATCATATGATTTAAAATTAAACAATATAATTGCCATTTGGCAACCAGTATTTAAAGCTGAAGTCTGTTTCTTCAGATATTATTTAGACTGTGCTTAAAAACACAAATGAAAGCTATATTT
This sequence comes from Phaenicophaeus curvirostris, assembly GCF_032191515.1. Lineage (NCBI taxonomy): Eukaryota > Metazoa > Chordata > Aves > Cuculiformes > Cuculidae > Phaenicophaeus > Phaenicophaeus curvirostris. Next base: position 7,618,159 of record NC_091400.1, on the reverse strand, counting down.
TCCTGTACATTCATTTCAAAACCTTGAAGCTAGTGTGTATCTTCCTTTCTTTTTTTTAACAAAAAAAGAAACCAAACTATTTCTTTTTAAGAAAAATGTGTTTGTGATGTCTTGAAAACCAGGCTTTTCTACAGCTGTGCAAGAATACTGCTGCACTGAGACTGTGAGTGGAGAGCTGCAGCAGAAGGTGGAATATCTTCAGTTTGATTTTAAACCCGAGTTTCAGTCTATGTCCTGATCACAGGATATGGAGATGAGAGTGGGGGACGACTGCTAACCACTGGGAACGAGCATTTCTTCAGCCACCCAATTCAGGGTGTTTAACAGTTTCTAAAATTAACACCAACAACTATAAAAAACCACACTCGCTTGCATTACACGATGCACATAGACATCTGGTTTCTTTGAACGTGGCTCATTACCAATATTTACCACAGCTTTATCTTGGTCCTTCTCCATTTATTCCATTAATTAACCCAGCCATCATTATCTGTTAGTTACCACCAATTTTTCCAGGATTATGTATATGTTGAATTTTACATATTTATTTTTAGCAGCCCATCACATCTAAGGGAAGAGAGATAAGCAGGATACGGAATTTCTCCTTGTAGCTGCAATTCTTTTCTGAAGCTCAGACTACAGAAAACAAAGGCATTTTATTTCCACAAATCTAGCACAGCCAAAGTAGGAGTCAGAAAGGTATTTTAATTCAAAATTATCTGCATGAATTTTGAAACTGATTTTCAACTTGACATGTAGAAATGCTCATTCTTCTATTTTCTTGGTTAATACTTTGTTTAGCTTATTGGGTTTTTTTTTCTCTCCCTTTGATAAAATATAATTTATCTCATTCATTTCCAGGCAGTTTAATTTTGTTAAAATAAAAGAGATCAGGTTCTTCACTGTGGTGGGAGACTGAATTTTTCTCCCTGCTTTCTCGAGTCATTTCAATCTATAAAGTGTATTGATAAGCAGAGCAAAAGCCAGCAGAAAGATGGTCCTCGGCAGCAAAGGCAGCTTTCCCAACCCTGCCTCGCTCTATAATGTGCACGCAAACTCCATCCAGCACAGCTCCCCAAACTAAAACCACATTACTTCTAAATGCTCATCTCACATGGTAATTTGGGATAGACAAGCACAGCTAAAACCAACTCATTAAGGGCTGAGAGGGAAACAATTTTTATGGGGGTACAAAAAATAAAAGACAATAAGAGGACATTTTCACAATTCTTCTATACACTTGAAGACTGAGACATTTTTGGTTTTATTTTGTTAACCTTTTCTCCAATGTTCAGAATTTTTGAGCCCAAGAAAACAATTTTATTTCTATTTTATATTTTTTACTGCCTCATTGTGCCTATAAGTGTTGAGTTTGAGAGATTTCATAATAATAAAAATATCAGCCAGAGACATCAGCACTGTGGAAATTTTACAAAATTCTTTTAATAATGGATTTAAATCTTCTGACACAGACGTTAAAATCAAGCAAGTTCAATTATGTCAAGCAATGTCACTTTTCTGCTAACTTACCTAATGGGTAAGACTTAGTGTGCTCTCACTGAAAAGATCTCAGCTCAAGAATCTTTGCCTGCTAACTGCAGTGAGAAATAACCGACACTGAGTAATTAATATGACCAACATCTCTTCTCCCTACCAAGCGTTAGCAAGCTGGTATGAAGCATTGCTATCTCTTCAAACATCGTGGAGCTGCCAGTTTTTTCAGTGAGTGCTGTGAATCATAAAGCTGTGTTAGTATGAATGCATTTAATTGCGTGAAGAGGGTATTTCCCAGCATTTGCTTAGAAAAAAAGCCCTTCGCTTATGAATTGTCGCTCAAGATTGTAACAGGGAGCTAACAGCAAGCTGGAGCACAGAGGGGGAATATCACTGGGAGGGGTCTGGGGGTGGGTTCAATGGTAAAACTTCAGGAAAAAATGCTGACAATGTTTTTTTGTGGTTTAGTTTCTCATTCCCCAAAGTGCTCGGCTTGTTTTAGGTTGCTGATCTGAGGCCGGAGGCCAGACAAGCCTTTGAGCTGTAGGCGGGGAAAAAGGGGTTCCTTCTGGTTATCAATGTGGTGTTGGTTAATCAACACTTGACGCTGCAGCCTGGCAGGGTTGTGGAGCCGGAGTGCTGCCTCCTGGGGCCAAAAGAGCCTGGCTTTATGTCAACAGTCCCCAGAGCATCAGTGGAGGTGCCCACAGCACCCACCGCTGCAAGGTGGGCACCTACAAGCAAGTTTGCCTCTGAGACTTCCATTACTCATTTGGCGTTCAGGACCCCTTCTTCCTCTTCTCGCCCCAGCACTGTGACAAGGACACCACGCAGTTCCCGTGCCACTCCCAGCAGGATTTGTCCCTCCGCAGAGACACCGTGCTAAAGGATCAGGGTGTGACAAAACCCATGCTGGACTCAGACCTCATCCTCGCTGCCCCTCGCTGCGAGGCAAAGGGGGTGGCTCTGTGCCGACCAGGGAGAGGAATGCAGGCTCCCACAGCCATAGCCTTGCAAGCGCCAAATAAGAGATGCTTTTCCCTTTTTCATTACACGGGTTTCTTAATAAAAACTGAAAGAGGTTTTTTTTTCCAGAAAATGAACCCCAGGGGCCCAATCAGTGAAATACATTAACCTTTCAACTGTCATCCCCCCCTCCCCTGAAATTAAGCAATACCAACCCTCAAAACGGCTAAATTACCTTCTTATTTTTTAATCGTGTAATGATGGTCCAACAAAAAAGGAGCAACTCAGGACTAGTAAATATTCAATGAAGAAATTTATTGTAGTCCTCATAAAGGGAATACCCACAGCTTTCTTCACATGGACTTAAATCAGGCAGAAACTAGAGCGATAGGCATAAAATGAAATAACGGATGCATTATTTCTAGTGGGATTTACATCACCATTTGGTCTAATTATTCCTGATATTTCACCCATCATATTAGAAGCTTCTTCAGGGAAAGAAATAACAGTTTGTCTCCTTGAGAACAAAGAACAAAGTGTCTCTTTGCTCTCAAGAAGCTCAGCTATCATTATGAAGAGAAAGAATCTGTCCATTATCAAGAAATCCCACTAGAAATCTTTAATATCTTACCAAATAATTCCTGAGCACACTAAAAATACCAGCAAATGAAAGAAGCAGAAACTGTGGGACCTGGGAAAATAAATAAATAAAGGAGGGATCAGGGATGCTCCATGACCCACTATTTTTTTTTTTCTCTCAGAATGATATTAATCCCCAAACCAAACTGTAACTGGCATGTACGGGTAATCTAAGCAAGTTAGCCACCAGTCCTTTAGATTACTTCAGCAAGGCACACAGCTGGATCTGTGGTCCTGGATTGGTGGGAATACATTAATTCACCATGAGTGATTATGTATGCGACCCACTCACAGGATCTGTGAACTTTTTTAGACGGGATTTTATGAGGGCTGGATGGGTAAGCCATAGGAGAATGTTCATACAGCTCTAGGACTATGTACAGCTTTCAAGAATATAGCTTCTTAGAACATATGTAAGAGTTCTTTTTTCTGGATCCTGTATTTAATACCACAGCATCTAGCAAAAAGCATTTTAAATGAACACATGGAGCCGTGGGGTTTGGGCACACCAGTGTAGCATCTTTCTAAACAGGATCTTACTGGGTCAACTCATGAACTGGGAATATCCCTGGGTCTAAGGGAAAGAGCAAGCATTTCCCAGCATCCTGCCGTGATCCTCTGCTTCTGCAGGCAGTCACACTTTGAAAAATGAAAGAAAATGAAACCTTGGCATGCAGAGATAAGAAGGCTCAAAATACCAGTTTTGCAGAGAACATATTTTGCCTTTTTCCTAAAATAAAGGAACTCCTCCAAATCTTTCCAAAGGTCTTTTTCAATCACTAAACACAGACATACACTGTTCAGTCACTGCCAAAGGGGATATTGAATGTATTTGATCGTGTATGTAGATGGTGTTTAAATACATACAGCTTTATTGCTTGTGAAAATCATTGGACCTTGAAAGTAGAGTTCTTACTTTTAGCGGCAGTGGCACAATTTACACTGGTGCACAGTGCTGAACATCTGGGAAACTCTAGTTAATTAGAGGTGAAGTATGCAACAGCAGATCTTGGTTTCAGTGTGTGGGAGTGGGGTTCTGCCCCAGTAAGGGGTTTCATGGCAACATGCTGTTATGTTGTGAAGAATTAAATACTCCCTCAGATAGTTTGCACAGTTCCTGTTAAAATCGGTAACAAATCTGCTCTGATCTGTGAGAGAACATAGTGTGGATCTTGGATGTGGACTTTCTGTGGTTACTGTGGTCCTATAAAGCATCTGCAGAGGATTGAGTATCTCAAGGAACTAGCTGCCCTTGCCTTCTATTGAAAGCAATTGTAAATGGGATGCCTGCCCTAAGATGTGATGTTAGTGAAAGCTGAGCACAGTCCCAGATTACAAAATCCGTCCAGAATGATGAAAACATTTGTATATGTGCTACCCTTTTATTTTCTTTGGCATGCTCTAAGTAACCTCTGACCTTTTCTTTCCCTATGAAAAGCTTCTCTTTGTTTGAACAGAAACAGAATGTGAAAATGATGACAACGGGATTTTTGAAACAAACACAATAGCAAAAAACAAAAAGCAAATGAACTTTCACTGAAATCTAGTACCCTATCGAACACTCACATGAGTATGAAAAGAGCAAGCTTCAGGATTATAAAAGACTTTATACAAAGAAAAGATGAGAAATGCTCCTGCACTTGTGTGGGGTGAAAAGGAACCACGTCAGTCCATGGTGGGGACACACAGGCCCAGTGCCCATTTTGGTCAGGAGCACTCCCAGGCTAAGCTGTTGCCATTGCCACCAAGAAACTTTTGTTGGATTGATAAATATGAATGGAAATTATCAGCAGGTCAAAGGAGCTGCAGCATGAAGAACACAAAGCTGTTTCTTGGGATCCCTCCAAAGCTGTACCTGCCATACCCACATGAAGAACAGAAACAAAATTCATTCCAATTCTGTTAAGATAGCTATAGAAGAAGAACAGTTGAAGTGTTTGCAACTGGCTAGAGGTACAGGACACCATCCTATGGGAAGCAAGAAACTGGTCGCATTTTCCTGTGGGCAATGCACACAGAGAAGCACTGTCTCCAGTGTTGGGCATAGAGAAGGCCATGAGATTTCCCCTGCCTGGTCCCTTGCTGTGCTAGCAGTCAGTTCACCAGTCGCCAAGTAGAAATTCAACACTCGCAGGAAGATGATTTCTCCCCTTTCTCCACAAGGAAATATAATACCCTGCTTCTTCAGTTTATAGCTTCTGCTCCAAAGACAACTTTCCCTTGTGCTGCCTCAACCACACCTTCTCTAAGTTGGATGACCATGTCTAGTTTAGTAACAGCATGGACTGAAAAGAAGCATAAGAAAGCATCCTTTTCATATTGTCCTGCAGTCTGATGGGGTCATTCCAGGAGCTGGTGTGGTCCTCCAGCACAGTTAGAGGAGCAATTCCCCATCACCTTCTTATTCATTGTGGTAAAACAGTAAGTCACAGCAAGAAACTCAGAGCTACGTAAGACCTCACATCTCCATTGTTTTAGTAATGGGTATCTACTTTCTGCCTGAATTATATAATTTTAGGATGAAAGACAGAAATGCCTTAACAGTCTACCACTTTCTAGGAAGTGAATAATTCACCATATTATTGAAAGCATTACAGGAATTTACTTGAGCAAAATGTAATACTCTAAGTAGGACCCTGGTCACTATGTCTTCAGTTTAGCAGAAAGCAGCACAAACACCTTAAATATTTAAATAGTAATATTTTCAAAGTCCTATATATTAACCTACATCTGTTCCCATTTATGGGAAAGGTAACAACACAGAAGCCAAGAGTAAGCACTGCTGAAACTCCCAGGTGAAACAACAAGATTTTGGTTTTGTGTGTCAATCAAAGGTTGCCTCCAGCACAAATTCTTCCACCTCTAAGCAGACAGTCATACAGCACTGAAGCAGAGGGAATATACCATCTCTGAATTACCACACTCACTTACTGGGGCCCTTTGGCAGTATCTCGCTGGACCCCTGCACTTGGCTGTGCTGCTAAGAATAAGAAACTTAATATGGTGTAACTGCAACCAAGCTGCATAAAAAAAGACTTGGAGGGGGGGATGACCATATTCATAGAATCACAGAATCACAGAATGGTTTGGGTTTGAAAGGACCTTAAAAATCACCCAGTTCCAACCCCCTTGCCATGGGCAGGGGAACCTCCCCCTGGATCAGGTTTCTCAAAGCCTCATCCAACCTGGTCTTTAACACCCTCAGTGAGGAGTAGGTGTGTGTAATAATCATGTTTCACATGCAAACAGCATTATTAGGTAGGGTGGAGGAAAAGGGTAAGTACAGCTCCTGAATGGAGCCTTCAGTAAATATTGTGTGAGATGAGATATATCCTGGCCCAAACTTTATACCTGCCAGAATCAGTCTTACAAAATCCTGTCTTCACTGCAAGAAAGACAGCTGAGAATCAGACTTTTTTATATCTAAAGACTTGACATTTTGTGGGCAATGTTACTAGCTTGACTCAACCTTTCTCCTGGCCTTTAAAAAGCTTGTGAGTGGTTAGCCATGGAACCAGCAACAGCTCCTCAGGCTATGACTCCTCTTTCCATGTTACAAGGTGCCCTGTCTTATTTGTTCAACCATATTTTCCCTCTAAAGCTCCACAGTTCTGAAGATACGATTGCAATTAAGGCTGCAGTGGAATCTCTGTGCATTATTTACATTATTAATACACAGTTTTCAAAGACTTTGCACCAACCCCTTCTAGCAAAAAAACACCCCAACCTGACAGCAGAGAAACTGAAAAATAGTCTAACTAAGAAAGCCGTGTTATTTTGGAGGCATGCCATGCTTAACTAAGGTTCCACTATAAGCTCAAAATGCAGCTACTCCTGAAATACAGAGATCTGACACAGTGCCAGATATAGGTACCCTCTTCAGAAGTGCCCCTAGAATAAATATTTCCCTTTGGTAAAGGGAAGACAGAGGACAATCATATTTGAAGGGAGCTATCAACATGTAGTGGAGTAGAAATTATTCTAAGCTGCATGGGCTTTCATGGTTACAGCCACAGAAGATTAACCCACACACGTTCCCTTTGATTGCAACCCTGTATCTGGGCAGGGAAGCTACTTGACTGCTGCTGGCAAAGGGCACACTGAAATGTGGTACTCCATTGCCCATCTTTCAAGGCTTTTCACTTCCCTGTGCCTCATTCAAGTAGAGTTGAGCTATTACTCTTCTCAAAGGGCTCCAAATTCAGTCCCAGCTACCATAGGCCCAAGGAATAGCTGCCTCTCTCTATATAAAGGAGCAACAGGGCCCCCTGCAATCCCCTAGGGTTGTCTCTATCCCAGCTGTACCTAATTACCTCATTGTCATAGCAAATGAGATCTGGAGAGGAAGGAGTATTGAAGACTTTGAAGAAGAGTTCTTAACGGCTGCTTTCTCCACTTATAACAGAGCAGGAGGCCTGGGAGTGTGTCTGCTTCAAAAATAGTTATTTTAGGGGAGAGGGGACAGGAAGAAGAGTGTTTCCACTGACAAGGCTGTGCTATCTGGCGCACTGGAAGTCACAGAGGCAGGTCACTGGAGTAAAGATTGCTCCTCAGCGCATCTCCCACATAGAGATCCTTAATGACAAGGTCCTTTGGATCTTCTCATTTTCAGGTACTTGAACATTCCTCACTTGGATTTCTATATTCAGTTCTGGAGCCCTCAGCACAGGAAGGACATGGATCTGTTAGAGCGAGTCCAGAGGAGGCCACAAAGATGGTTGGAGGGCTGGAGAACCCGCTACAGGAGAACAGGCTGAGGAAGTTGCGACGGTTCAGCCTTGAGAATAGGTGGCTACAGGGAGACCTTTGAGCAGCCTTCCAGTATTTAAAGGGGGCCTATGGGAAATCTGGGGAGGAGCTCTTTAATAGGGAGTGATAAGACATGGGGTAATGGTTTTAAGCTGAAAGAAGGGAGATTTAGATTAGATATTGGGAAGAAATTTTTTATGGTGAGGGTAGTGAGGCACAGGCACAGGTTCCCCAGAGGAGTCATGGAAGCCCCAACCCTGGAGGTGTTCAAGGCCAGGCTGGATGGGGCTTTGAGCAGCCTGATCCAGTGGGAGGTGTCCCTGACCATGGCAGGGGGATTGGAACTGGATGGGCATTAGGATCCCTTCCAACTCAAACCATACTATGACTCTATTTCCACCACCGTGTTGCTGCAGGCTGCAGCAAAGGGACACCCAGCAGACAATGCAGACCCATGTGTAATTTTAGAACACTCGGTACTATTTTATGCATCTGCAGCTACTCCCGCACTTAAGTGCCCTACAGTAAATGCTTAGAAATGTTCACAGAAGGAAGCATCAATCGAATCCCATCTGAGTTACCTCTTGGTCTCTCTGTTTCCCCTGGTTCCTTTGGTACGATTCTTGCATTTGTATACAGACAACTCAGAAACTTTCCTAGGTGACCTTTGAATCTCTGCCTTTCTTCCTTTGTTCCATTTCCTGAGTTTTTCACTTAATGTTCTCGCTGTACTTTTTTCTTTATCTGTGGGTCTTGCCTTATCGGTATCATCACTTAAGATTTTTCCCCTGTTGTCCAAGTATTTACTTCAGCAGCCTCTTCCTCTCTCGCAGTCTCTGACCCTGATAAACAGTAATCCAGGCCTTGCCATTCAGCCCAATTCTTTAAACATTTCACTTTTTCTATGGAGCTGTTTCTGGTGGTACATTGGTTTTCTTTGTTTTTGAATTAATTCCATCCTACCTCCTACTGGCACGTTCCAAAATAAGCCCTAAATGTCCAATAAAAGTAAAAACCTCCTACGTTAGGTCTTGCTCCAGAGCTGATGAAGTCAATGGAAAGTCTCCATCAGCTTCCAAAGATTTGGTCTGATTTATGCAACTTTCTGATTCTTCGTTGTGCACATGCACAGAGTTGCTATTTATAAACTGTGGATTTCACATTGCAAAATATTTGGGACTCTGTTCTCACAACCTTGGAGAATTATGAAAAGGAAAAAAAAGGGGAGGGAGGCTGAGCAAACTTTTTAGGGTCGAAATGAAAATTTGAACCAAAACCAGAATAGGGTTATTAGCCAAGAATTTGAATTTGGATGGAAATGATTTTGTCCTGGAGAATGGACTATATCCAGAAAGTTTCTGCCCTTGGGTATTTTCCAAATTTAATGGCATTATTCATTTATTTTTCACATTCCTAACAAATTTGGAAACATCTCTAGTGCCTTCTGAAAGAGGTATGGCTTTTGCAGGTGCTAAGCACTTACAAAAAATTCCTAACATGATGAATATCTTGATGCCCTAATATAAAAGCACCCAATTAACCAATTGTTATCAAATCTTTACAGCAAAATAGTTTGTACTTTAGTTCAAAATAAGTGAAGAAGTTATGAAAGTGAAAAATATTCTCATTATTGAATTTCCAAAACAGTTTTAGAAACATTTGAGAAAGTCAAAACAACTTCAGTCTTGGGTGACAAAGTCCCTTGACATCTCATTGCAGCTCAGCATTTCTGGTTGATCCTTGGAGCGGCTTTAGTTCATGTTCATCATTTTCTTCATTGCAGAAAGTAAAAGTCCAAAAGTGATGAAGCATAGCAATTTGATAACATGAAGCTCTCCTAAAATAGCCAGAGAAGACTTATTCCTGCTAACTATGTGGTAGAGGCTGTGAGATTTATCATAGTTATAGTGAAACATTCTTAATATCAAAAAAAGAAAAAGGCTGTGGCATCTGAGTTACTGGGGAAATTTTACTTGCAAAGCAGAATTCTAGGGAGACAGAAGAAACGGCGTCTTCTTACAGTGTGGCCTTTCTGCCACCATCTTCAACGCTGACTACTTTGTTAGTGACACCTGTATTATTATGTGATAAGAGAAGAATCCTTCAACTCTAATGAAGGCTCTGGAATAAATCCCCATTTGGAGAGAAAAGGTGCTTCAGCATATGGTATCTCAACCTCCTCAAGCTCTCAGGAAGAGATTCTTCAAGAATAGGACATGGTATACCTAACAGAGCTTTCTTTTATTTTGTTCTTCTGAAGTGTAGAACTAAATAAAAAAAAAAAAACCAAGTATTTCGTATTTTGTGACAGAGACCAAATTCCTTCTTTTATAAAAGCCTGAGCCTTACATAACACAGTTCAGTGTCTGATTCTGGCTAAAGTGGAAGCTGAATCAGGTCTATGTAGTTGTACTGATTTTAAGGTTTGATTAACAAGGCACTTCAACCTGGGTTTAATTTTATGTCTGTGAACAGTCTTTGAACATAGCAGGAAAACTCATGGCCACAAATCTGGCATGTATTCATGAACAGTTTTTAAGGGCAAAGGAAAGGGCAAATATCAAACAATTTTGAAAGAGAGGCTCAAATGCATTAAGCAGTATCAATATTACACTAAATAACATAAGAACAGATCTTCCACTGGCAGTTGTGTGAAGAGGTCCACTGAAGTCAAAGATATAGGGTTTATGGGATTTGCTCACCTGTACTGTCATTATCACAATGTTGATAATGGAAGCTGAAAAAAAAAAGCAAGAATAATATACTCCCTCCAAAACCTCTTGAGGCTGTTCCATCTCATAAAGTCTGATTTGAGTGAAAAATTTTAACTTTTTGAATGTCCCATTTTGACATATTTTGTTTTGGGGTTGGACAGAAGGACATCTAGAGGTCCCTTCCAACCTCACCCATTCAGTGATTCTGTTTTCTTCCTCTTTACAGTTGAGTAACTTTTAAAAAAGATTTCTCTGTCAGGAAAACAACTGAAAAAAATATGAAGGAAAATCAGAGATTATGGGGAAACTGTAACCATTATCGTAACAATAATAGTATAAATCTATGCTACTCGGTAGTCAACAAGAAAAGAAAACTGAATAAAAGTGGCAAAAATCAAAATCCCAAGTGTTTGTAATGTTCTGCTCTCAAAAGCCAAAAGAAATATTATTTCTGTTGCATTTCATTTGAGACTGTTTTAGAAAAAAGAATTAGAAAGATATTTTTAAAATATTAAAAACCTGATTAAAAAATGTGTTTATAAAGAACCCACTTTTTGTCAAGAAAACTGTAAAATATTCTCTGACATATCTAATGTCAGTATCTGTGTTTTCTCTCATTTTTCTAGTCAGGATCAGAAACAAAACCAAACAAAACAGAACTAATTTTAACATCTGTAATCTGTCTGACAACCTCTGACAGCTTGAAGGAGAATCGTGATAACTCTCCCACTACTGAAGACCTTGTTTTAGTAAGGGAACTTAAAACTGAACTCGAGGATCCTCACCTTGTGAACATGGTTCAGTACCATCCCTAAAGAATGATGACTACAGAAATCACACTTGAGGACCAACTAACAAAATGTGCAGGCAGCTAAGCCAATAATAGTGAAAGGAAGGAGCTTGGAAAAGGGAGTGGATGAAAGCAAAACATTTTGTTGCATCTCTCTCCCTCTCTTTGTCTGCTTTGTCCCTTAAGGTTCAGCTACGTGGGATTGTGTGAGCTCATCTTTGAATTGATGGGGACATCTACTTAAAAACTGATGGCATGATATGGCCCCAGGTATTTAAATTAACGAGATGTTAAATACTCTGTAGTTTTATCTGTAATTAGATGACATGGAACTTGATCCCAAGACTGATTTGTAATAGTCTGGATTGTCCACTTAGGTCTTAGGGCCTGATCCATCATCTGCTGACATCTATATGAGTCTTTCCTTTGACATTTTTCGAAGTGGGGCCCCTGGCTTACTCACACACAGCTCTCATTTATATTTCTGTCCGTTTATCAATGTCTGTATGCAGATGTCTGATCTCTGCTTTCCAATATCTCAAAATATTTGGGTTTTACATCAGTGAATGTCCTTATTTTGGGGATAATTTCAATTAATTTTTAACTGCTTTTTTTCTCTGTAGTCATATTTTCTCTTCTCATTCCTGGCTAATTGTCAGATTTTGTTCAATATTTACAAGTTTTGCATTGAGCAGTATTTCTTATGCTAATCCTCTTCATCTAATATGCTCACTAGAGATGGCTGAAAAAAGCTGTAAGTTTTTTCAAGAAAAAAAACATCAGTAACATTCCAACTCTTTTCGAGCAATTTTTTACTAAAAAAGATCCATTTTTACACTCCTATTGCCCAGCAGAAGACAGTATTGATCTCAGCCCGTATCTAAGATCACCCACAAGACTGCAGTATTTAAACACATCATGATCACTGCTCCCTGTGCCTGATGGCATCCCTGGCAGGACTGCGAGTGCCGTGGTTCCAGGAGAACCCAAGCACTGTCTTGTCTATGTGTCAAACGCAAGTCGGTGTTGGAGCCCAGCACAGGAACCCTCTTTCAAACATCTCTGCTTGAACTAGATCTTCCTCTAAAGGAGAAGGGAAAGCAGAATGTGAATTAGCAGTTCTGTCATCCTGCTTAGTTTTGCCATGCTTATCTCAAGCTGCTGCGATCCTTCCCTTGGCATCAAGAGCAGAATTGATGGGGCTAGGGGACTGAGAGCTCCCTGGCTGGGTATAAAGGCCCTTCAGAGCAAATAAAAGGCATTAGGATTATAGTATTAGGAAGCTTCCAATTATGTGAACATTATGAGTAAATAAGCAATTAGCCAACGAGTAGGGAGATAGAAGCAAAAGACAGGAGTACAAATGGGCTGATGTGCCCAAAGTATTGCCAGGTTTGCTCCCAAAGGGAGTTTCATCACATTCCGCTTAGTCCCATTAAACGATCCCAAGTGAAGGACCTCTTGCAGCTTCTTTGAGGATGCTATTCCAGGGCTCACTGTTGTTTGATGGTCAAAATCAGAAGCCCCTGAGATCACATTTGCATCTCCCTTCTGTTCTGTATCACCCCATTTCTCCACAGAGGAGTCCCTTGGGCTTGCTGGAGAGGGCTCCCCTCCATCTGGTGTGCAGAGCCACTGCAAGGGGAGGGGGGGCTGCCTTGTCACTAGCTCAGTCTATACATATTTCAGTCTTTTAATCTTTCTCCCCCAGCCAGTCCTAGCAGCCCCTTCACTGTGCTCACAGCCATCCCCAACTCCTCCAATTTGCCTGCGGTAATGAGGTGCCCAGTGCCAAGCGTGGTGCTCCAGGTCCAGCCTGCGTGTGCTCAGCATGGGGGGACCACTGCCTTGCTGACACATCCTTGTCTTTTCTTTTCCCTTTTTTTTTCTCTTCAGTGATCATCATTCAAAATTAAAACAACATGGAAAGGCAAAGCAACTGAAATCAAAATCTAATGCATAATTAGATACAGCATGAGACAACAAACATGTCTTTGCTATCTGCCTCTGTATTGTAAACAATGATTACTTTACATGTTCAATGTGCCATGAAAGAAGAAAGAGCCTCTTGTGATGTTTTGCGAGAGCTTTGACTACATTTGCCCACTTTTCAAACAACAAAAAAATAAACTCACACTAACAAGGTGTATGTTTTCAGTCCTAAAATATGGGGTCACTCTCTGTTAAGGGGTCCATTCAATGATGAAATGAGATCAAAATGGTTAAGGCCACTGAAAGAAAGCAAGAAGGATTTGTCTGAAGTTCTGGTATACTGGCTATTATTTCAACCAAATAAGGATGCCTGGCTTTATTCTTCATGCTCCCTTGCCCCTTTTGAAAAACTGAAAAGAGAAAGGAAATGGCTAAGTTGTATCATCTATTACCTTGATGAGTGCTTATAACTCTTGAGTCAGAGTTAATCATTAATCCAGGGGTTTGTGGTGATTGTTTTAGCTATGAAGTTTCCACATGAAATTTGTGCAGCACATCGCATGGAAAAGAAAAAGCCAAATACAAAAATCAAATAAAGCGATTAGAGAGGGTAGATGTGCGTGTGTGTATAGATTTATATATCCTGCCGTTTTTTTTTAATATACACATGAATATTTGTATATCTGTGTCAGGACTGCTGACCCTTAAAATGGAAGAGCTTTCTTGCTCAAAACCAGATTGCTTTGATCTATTATTTTTTAATGTATTTATTCATTTATTCCACCCAGGCTCTGATTCTCCAACTTATTCTGCGCAGTACTCTCAAATTTGGCAAAATATTATTTTCCTAATCTCTTATGTATTTAAAAAAAATTTTTTTACTCCTTTTGACAAACAACGAAAAGCCTGAAAACTTCTGTAAAACAAAAAAAAATACATTACTTCAGGGCTGTGGAAACCTGTTTATGTTTTGATCATTCCGAGACACTTCATTTTAGTACTGGGGTTGTTATTTTTGTATGCTAATTAACGTACATTTCAAACAATCTTGTTTTGAACTGAAAAACTGGATTTTTTTTGTTTTGAAACTTATGTTCCAACAATTAAAAAAACTATTTAATTAAAAATGCAAAAACATAAACATTTTCCTTGGAAAGCCTTGATGACAAGAAATCAGCACTTTTTGAAAAATGGGTTGTTTTATTTTTTTTTAGAAAAAGCCTTGACTATCTCTAGCAATAAAAATGTAATGTAAAGGAGGGGTGATCTTTAACTATTCCTGATGTAGTATAACTCAATCTATTACAATTTCACATACCATGACTCACCCACTAAAACACAATAAGATTTTATGTGAAGCAAAAATACTATTAAATGCTGGAGTATTACAGTCTGACCTCTGGAGAGCAATAAAAGACACACTTGAAGAATCTGCTTTATATAAATGTATGGATTTGAGTGTATGCACTTGTGTGTCCCTGTGCACTCCATATATATCTTATCTCCCCGTCTGTCTGTCCATCCATCCATACGTCCATCCATCCATCCATCCATTCATCCATCCATCCACCCACCCACCCACCCATCCTTCCATCCACTCACAGATGGTCTTTATTCCAGCACAAATAGCTCAACTTCTTTTTGAAGGGATCTGCTCATCATAATCATTTACAGAAATGATGATCTGTTGTTATTAATATATAAACTGTTGCTATTAATATATAAATTAATTCTGCCAAAAAAAAAAAAGTCACACCTCTTCTTTCTAGGCTGGTTGTCCTCATTTTCTATTATTTATCATCAGTCTCACTAAACCATCACATCTTGTTTTATGGACTCAGATCCTGAATCAAACATCTATTTCTTAAGGGTTTTACAGCAAGTATATTTCATCTGTGCTCTAAACTCTTGTGATTAGATTTAGGGCTTGGATGATTATTATTCAGAAACAGCAAACTATTCAGCTTGAAACAAGAGCATGACTTTTTTTAGGTTTATTAAAATTGCATTAAGGGGTTTCGGGTTTTTATAAACTCAGTACTTAGAATGGCTGGAATTGTAAATGTGTTTATATAAACTGTATTTCTGCAACCATTGACCGGGGCAATAAATAATTTATTCAGTGTTTCTCTAAATACCATTTTGTTTGGTTTAAACCCAAGGTTAGGCATATATATTTTAAAACATTGCCTTCCTCTGCCATTACTTTTTATATACGTAAAAAATATTTCAAAGGTTATTATGGCAAGGATAGACAAAAAAAATCTTGACTTTTCATCTCTGTTAGCTCATATGTTACGGCCACTTCAGTGGCTACAAAATAAATGTTCTGAAGATTTTTTAAGTGAGAAATCAAAACCTCTTAGCTTAATTGCTCATTATACTTATTTTGTGCATCTCCTTCCCCAAAGTAAGAGGAACGGGTTTGAATAAACTTGATGATGGGCTGGATACAACATGCTGACTGTGGATAAAACACCTGGAAATGTTGTAATAGTCCCTGTTTGTTTATTTCTGTTAATTGTGAAGAGAAACTGCTCATGTGGGACAAGGCAGAACAGTAGGAGACAGTGGGATGGGAGCCAGGCTTGGGTTGTGCTTGCTCCTCAACAGATGCTCTCTGATACCTGCATGGTCGTCCCTATTGTCTCTTGTGCTCCCCAGGCAAAGGCACGTTCACTGCAAGAGCATTTTCTGCAAGAAAACTACAGCTTCTGAACAAACAGAAATAGGACTAATCCTGCCAAGGTGTTCCTGGAGTGTGGGCTCTGTTCCTCCTCCCTGAACACACACATGGGTGCACATGCGCACACACACACACTTACATGCAATTGCCACCCCTACCCTAACCCCTCAGCAGCCCCCGCACCCTTTCAAAAGGCTTTTGACCATGGCCCCCAAGATGAAGCAAAGAAGTTGATTCGTCCATTTGATTAAACTGCACAGACTTCACCAGTTCCAAGCTAGAGGAGACAGGTCTCTGGGGTGGATGTGGGGAACGCAGCTGCCCCCAGGTCTCCCACAGCCCTGTTCATGCTGCGCCGAATGGCGCTCTCCCACTGATTGCACGTGTCACGAACAATTGCTCTCATCGCTCATCATATTGAAGTTGTCAGGGCTCTCTGACACCAATAATTTGTGTGAGTTGATCATACTTTGGTAAACCAACAGGTCACAACCCCTGACCTGTCAGCCCGGTGGCTGGCTGAGAGCCACCTACAAATCTTACGACGGGGTCAACAAAGAGGCTATGAACTGCTCCAGTGCTTGTGTCTATCAGCTGCCACCGGAGGAGCCCGTCCCCTCTGCCCTCCTCCGCTGGAGATGTGCTTTACTGTGAGTGCAGCCCTGTCTGTCAGTCCATCTTAATTTCTTCACATCTGTTTGGTTACCTACGTGTGTGTGTGAACGTGAGCATTTTTTTAGATTTTTATTTTCACTGCAGTCCCTCAGAACAAACTTTAGCCTCCTCCATAAGTTTTAAATAAAGGATCTCAGCTTACAGATAAAAGGAACACTACTCAGGGTCCTCCTCCAGCACCAATGAATTGCACTCACCCAGATGCATACAATGATTAAACTTCCATGGCAGTTTATGGGCTTCTTTTATAAAACTTTATTGACTCACACGTTCTCAAGTAGTGGCTCTGACTCTTTATTTTCATTTAGGTACAATATGTGTGTTCAAGATGCCTTTGGTCTTCTGCTTCCCTATTTTTTTTTAACGTATAAGATTCCTGACCGATGTCTTGAAGTACAGGCTGTGCAAGGGAGGGTAACACAGGCATCTTTTATTACCCGTGGTCTTCAACAACTCAGCAGCTAAACAAGCCAGAGGAGAAGAACAGAGACCTATGAACTCAAGGACGAAGAATACTGTGCAGATCAGCTGGAGGGAAGTCAGGAATGAAGTGGGTTCAACTCAGAAACTGCAAAGTTGTTGAAAATCGCATGCCCTGCGGAAAAGACTCACCCAGCACAGACAGAATTGTGTAGCAACTGGGAGTTGTAAGCACAGCTGGCTTAAAAACTATCACTTCTAATAGGAAAAGTCAAGACGAATTTCTTTTCTTTGCAGCTAGTAAGAGTGTTGTCTTCAGCTAATTCTTCTTAAGCATGTGCACCCACAGCTAACTTCTTCACTTTTATGAGCAGTGAGGGTATGGTAGGAAGACGACGGATGGTGCGAATTTGTAATTCTGATTGCAAAAGCAACAGCTGGCTCTCCCTCCTTTGATTGCCAGGTGTTCATCTGATGCCACATGTTCATTTCTCTGCCTTTTATAAATATGCTGAACAAATGAAAGTGCCAATATTCCCCTCTCCTGCACTTGAATTTAAATGCAGTGATGTGCAAAATAAATAGTATAAACTTAGCTGTGTAGGGAGCAAGCTGAAAGCACAGCTGATTAGTCATGCAAATACAGGAATTAAGAGGTTTACACTGACCTACACATTTTTCACAGAACTTTGGTGTTCTCCTCACACTTGAGTTCTGCTCCACTGCTGGCTAATCCCTTGCTGCAGAGCAGGCAAAGCCCTGGCACGTGATGCTCTACAGCCTTGGGCCTGAATTCAAGTTCAGTTGGATGAGGCTTTGGGTAACCTGATCCAGTGGGAGATTTCCCTGCCCATAGCAGGGGGGGTGGAATTGGATGAGCTTTAAGGTCCCTTCCAACCCAAACCATTCTATGATTCTATGATCCCCTAAAACAAGTGGAGGGGGCAATGGCATATACCATGTCTCCCTCAGACAGCCCTGGATCTGCTGTGGGCCTGAAAGATGCTGAGAAATGCTTCCCCACCTGAAAACACCCACTTTCCTTTGCCACATTGTCCATAATTCATTGGTATGGTGTTTCTTTAGAATGAGCTTTGAGCTGACCCAAGGATCTGCACTTTTTCATTGATTTTATAATGTGCCTAGAGATCCCCAATTGTCCTAAGGATCTGGAACATGAGCTGTGCAACAGAGCAGCTTATTGCTACCCCAAAGGACTAAGGCTTTCCCCCACGGCAAAAGAAGGATTAAGTATGTGGAGGAGAAGATGACAAACCAACAGTGAAATGCATCTGTCCAGCTCTGCAGCCACTAAGATCTAGCTGTTCTCACACACAGAATCCACTTTGCTCTGATAAGTTCTACCAATCACTGCACAGGACTGAACATGAGCAGTCCTCTTCTGCAGTTCTCTGGGCTCACGTGGCTGCAAAGGAGACATTCCAGCCTGTCCTTTCCCAGGTACATCCATGGCAGAAATCCATTTCAGGATGTGCCATACAACTCCCATGTCATTGTCACACAGCAGGTTTCTTGCTGCCCCAGGCATTTCCCATAATCTCCTATAAATGCGAATTGCCGTGTTTTTGCTTCCCACCCCAAAATATTTAGATCTGTGGCTGCCTCGCCATGCTTGTGAGACTGTACAAAACACAGGTCCTCCGACACAGGGTGATGCCCACAGCTGCTGCGTCCCAACATGAGAACATCTATTGCCTGAACAAGAGTGCTCATCCTCACAATGACCCAGGTAGATGTGACAGCATCTGAGCCCAGCCCCCAAACCCAGAGAGAGATGCTTTAGCGACATCCCACGATAACCGTAAGGCTCTTCTCCTCCAGTCAGGGCTAAAGGAAAATGTTTCAGAGGGCAGAACACACTGGGGTGATGAAATATCTGCTTACCATGTAACATTATAGCTAAAGGAAAAGTCTGACCTGCAGTCATCTGTGCAAAGATTATTTAACATGCAAAGCAGCAGCTGAATACAATTGTTGTTCAGCTTGATAAAAAACAAACAGAGGTAGAAGAAATGCAGAGGAATCCTGCACGTTAACTGGCACAGCCGCTGGAAAAACATACAGAGCACAGACCCTCTCTGCCCAGGCAGAAATGAAGCATAGTTGGCCCTGCTGCACTATTAACAGATGGTCAAAAAACTATTCACAGAATAAATATGTGTGTATATATGTATAGATGTCCACTTGTGTACAGAGAACTGTTTATAACCCAAAGTTCTTTCTTCTGCCCAGTGAAAACTTCAAGTTTTTGACCAAAATAATGTTTTAAGGCTGGAAACATTTGTATTAAAACCCCCACATTTTTAAAAGCTAAACTAACTAAAACATCATCTATCTGAGTTTCGAGTTTTCCCTTTAGCACATCTTAAATAATGTGAAGTTTAGTCTGAAACTTAAATAATAATGATTTTGTTTGAAAATTTCTTGGCAAAGGGAATTTTTGCTAGTATTTTTCCACCTTTTTACCAGCACGTTTTCATTGTTAGTTATTGCCAATGCAGAGTGGTTGAGTAGTTGTACTGAATGAGAATGCATAATGGTTATTTAATAGTAGAAAAGAACTGAGTTATCAATAAAACAAAACTAATTCATCCTGTGAACGGAGGAAATTGTGTTTCTGTCAAGCCAAATATTAAAACCACAACAAAATTAGATTCAAACAGAAGAAATGCAAGATCTGAAAGAAAAAATATTCTAGTGCTAGTAATATTTAATGGAAAGAAGAAGCCAAGAGAGATAAAAGAAGTTTGGGAGTGATAATAGGCAGCAAACTAAAAATGGTTGCCACAGAACATGGCACTGAATAAAGAATTGGCAAATAGATGTTGGGAATATAAATGCAAAGGAATCACATCACTGTGAGGAAGTTCTTATCCATGACTAACCTGACTGCAATCAAATTACACATTCATTTTAGGGTGTCATGTCGGCAGGGAGAGACTGCAGACCTAGTGGAAATCAGATGAAAAGCAACGACAATCGCAACTTCAGCTCTCCATGGCTGTAGAAACCCGCTTTATAAATGAAATGTAAGGGATTACCATTTGTGTTTCTCTTGACTAAAATGGAGATGGATTACAGATACTGAAGGAAATTCTCTTCTCTCGCTGCCTCCCCCAACATTCACATCAATTTGAGCAGAGTGTGCTAGGGGTAGGCAGGAAAAGAGAGACTGCAATTAAGATATTCTCTTCTATCTTGTGGAGAGCAGTCATAGGAAATGAGAAAAGGGAAATTTTAAGCAGATTTCAGCCTGACTTGTTAGGAGCTTGACTGGACGAGAATCAGCAAATCTGCCCTAAGCCACCCGTGGGGCTCTCAGGAAGCGGGGAGAGATGTTCATAGCACGTAGAACTGTCTGGCGTTCTTCAAATGAGAACTTCTTGCCTGTTTTGTTTTTTTCAGAAAAAGAATTTTTCTCCTTTTTGATCCCTCCCCCCCATTTTAGTAGCTTCCATGCCTCTATGTACTCTTGGAACGTACTCTTTTACCAGCTGGTAATTGTATCTGGCCATAAATTGAGGACTTCGGGATTCTTCCTGTCTCCTGGAAGCCTTCAGACCTGGCTGAAGCAGTGGCTTCTGAGGTGGGTGGGACCATCTAAACTAGTATTTTGCAACAGAAGCTCACTCTCTTTTGCAGTAGATATGTCCAGAACCGAGAAGAAAGTCTGGTGTGATGTGGAGCCAGCCATATATCCAATATGAGTTCAACTATGAATTGTTAGCACAACTGATAATGCTGTTCCCTTTGAGGTGAAGTGTTTATGCCACACTACATAATCCAAATTAATGTGTATCACTTGATGGTTCCTTGAAACTGTAATAAAATAATGAGCTGTCCTAAATGAAGCGCCATTATCCCTCCTTTAATAGGGCTGTGTCTAGAGCAATACCAAGTTTTCCTTTGTCTCTGCTTGACACTGCCCTTGGTGGGCAGTGTATATGGATGACAATTCCTCTTAAGTCCTACAAGTCACCTCCCTTGTCTCAGTGCAATGACTTTCTAGCACTGCTTGTGGCTATTTCAGTTTGTTGGTGTCTGATCTTGAGGCAGGTGAAGCCCTTCACTGTGTATCTAGCAGGGCAGGTGAAACACAATGCTCAGAGATGTGGAGTGAAGTAGCTTTCATGTGCTTCAGTTGCAATCCTCAGTGTCCCTTCAAGGAAGCAATGAAGAAACACTTCAGTCACTTTCCTAAAATAAAGACCATTATTTTCTGCCAGTCATTATATGTCACTCAGGAAGGTAGAGCAGACCTGTAGTTACACAGCCTGCTGAATTTCTGGAATGGGTCAGGTTTCCATATAGGTTTCCCTAAAATAAAAAAATATAAGACCTTAACTATAACAATGGTTTGGAGCACGACAGTCACCAACATCAATCTGATGTGTCCCATTGCCTAATCCCTGGTGGGGAGTCACTGGAGCTGGCCTGGCTGGCTCACCCTTGTATTTCCGATGCCTTATCCATTTGACAGTCCCTTCTTGCTAACTTGCTTAAGGATTTGTAAAGTCAATACCAAGGTGGCCTTCCCATGGCAAATCAAAAGCAAGAGGTGCAGAGAACCAGTGTCCTGCCTCAACAATTAGACAACATAGCCTCTCTCCTGATAAAAGCAAACAAAATTTTGCTGCCCTTAAAGTCTGTCAGAAGCAATGTTCAGTGGCATTTGCAAAGACACTGTTAAAGCTTTTGCTTGTTTGCTTAATCAAATATGTGTGATTTTGAAGCTATTTGGAGAGAATGAAGGAAATGGTCTCTTTTTATTAGCTCCTGCTAGCCTGGAGGAAAATAACCTTTTTGTTTAAAGACAAACTATTTTGAAAATTTAGTAATCCAATTACAAGTGGAATGGAGCCAAACGGTACTCCAGTATAAGCGAATGCTGAATCCTAGTGCTGATTTTGTACTACATGAGTAGGAAAACTGAGAACTTTGAAGAAATGTAGTCTTTCTTCTTGAGTTATACAATTACTTAAGTGCAAGACATGTTTAAAAATGTTTATTCTTTTATTAGTGATTCCCTGGAGTGACTTGGTTTAACATTGTTTCATAGTTTCTAGAGTTTGAGTTACAAATCCCCAGTTAGGGTATACCTTCTGTCTTCTGCCTTCCTTGTCTCTCTCACCGCTTTTAGTAAAGCAAGAGTTTTCTGTATTTTATTTTTTATAAGGCATTACACTGTGTTCTCTGCACTCCACAGTGACTTTCTGGACATCAGCCTGAGTTGGGATGAGCAAGAGAGTATCTCCAGGACTGCACAGCTGAGATCAGTGGAGGGCCACCTTCAAAAGCAAGATGGATGGACCAGGTCATCTCAGTCTGTGTCCACCTCCTACTTCTCCCTGACCAGTTGGGAAATAACATGGATTTTATCTCACTTTCTTCCTGTCTTCACCCCTCCTTCAAACAAGAGCAGCAGTTCGTTCTGACAACTGATGAAACAAAACCTGCTTCTTCCCAAGTGAGCTGTTTTCTCCCCCTTGAAATTTCTCTCTTTATTGAACAGCTGACCTGGAAGGATTCTTGATGTTCACCAGGTGGGCTGGGTAAACCAATTAGCAGAGGCAGAAGGAAGGACAGGCTTTATGTGGCTATGGGTCAGGACTGGGATTTGAGTCTGCGGTTCAGTTCTCAGCTCTGCAGCAGGCAACTTCACTCACCTCGGTGAGGGTATTTATAGCTTCTTCACTTGACATCTGAAAAGGAAGAGGATAACACTCCTCTTTTCCTCCTGCTTCCTCTCTCATTGGAGCAGAGACCACCTCTTGCTGTGCTTACAGCCTCTAGCACTATAAACTAGTCCAATTTGGCTCGGGAGCTATAAATGCTAAAGTTAAGCAGACGCTTATTCACAATGAAGTTAATTGGATGCCCAAACACTCTAATGTGTCTGTGGTCAGATCCCAGTCCCCGGGAAAACTCTTCTGCACTACTTGTTACCTGTTCCCTTTCCAGCATAACAATGCAACAAGGGGGCTGTATGGTCTAGTGGGAAATGCTGTTAATGCTCGCTATTTTTCTAATCCTGATACATCCTAACTACATATCCTGGACCGGTCATTTAACTTCATGTTTCTTTCTAAGCCTATGCCTCTATTGGAGAAAGATAAGAGACCTATCTTTATTTTCTTCTTATTATTTTTATAATGATAAACTTCTCAAGTGGCAGTGAACTAAGACAGCTGAGCACTAAGTTCCAGATCTTCCAGAAAAATTCAGGATATCTAATACTTTATGTGAAATTCTGAACATATTAGATACATTTTCACTCTCAATCCGGAAAAAAAAATTAAAAAGTATAGCCTGACAATAAAATTGGAAGATAAGAAAGGAGAGAATTCTTCTCTTCTGGAGAGCTGAAGACTGTTTGAGTTGGATCTGTAACCCCTCTGATGTTTCACTAGCACATTTAATTTGATTAGCAAATACAACTCTAGCCCCTAATATTATTAACCTTTGGCTTTTTTCAAGGAAATACAATCTTTTCTTGACTCTGTCTGTGAGTTTTGTACAAATGATGTAACCTTTCTGGGTTGCTAGTTTCCACACGTGTAAAATGGGATGAATCAAAGAATCAGGAAGGAAAATCTTAACATACCAAATGGCACTTGGTGCCTAAGTCCTGTCAATGATCCATTCTGCATTTGTAAGGAATCTCTCATGAAGTATTTACACTAATGATAACGAAAGTCAAACAATGGGAAAGGTGGTCCTTCTTGCCATAGGGACTATTCCTGGGAAGCAATGTAACTCAAATCTTTACAGACTGAATTAGGTGTAATCCTTACGGGATCACTAGCAGCTCATAAATAACTTTTAATGAGATTTCCAGCAAGTAAAATTGCACATGGGAGGGGAAAAACAGAGAGAGCGAGGGAAAGAGAGGAAAAAAATGCAAGAGTGAATCTCAATAAAAAATTAAAACGTTCATGCTATCCCCCTGTTGTTTTATACGTGTACACAAAAAGAAAGCAGGGATGGTTTCAGTAAGGCATTATTAGTACACAAAATATTTAACTAACTGATAAAAAAAGGGAGAGACTTGCTAAAGGTCACTGCAAATACAGTGACACTGGCCACTAATATATGGAAACTTATAGAGCTAAATCTAAAGCATGTTCTAAAGTTAAGCAGAGAAATAAATCAAGGTTTGCAAATGTCATTTAAGTTTTCACCTGTCCCAAGATTCAAAATTATTGGCTTCACAATGAAAAGCATATGTTGCGCCCTTGCCTAGGGAATAGTAATGAAGTGAGGCAGACACTCTCCAGTTCTACACTACCATCACTCCCCTCTTTATTTCCCATCGAGTAAAAATAATTACTGTATACTTGAGGGAGCATTTCTCTCAGTCTGCCGATAACTGCTGCCATGTTGGCTCTTCATGAGCTGCTCTTCTTCCTTGTGGGACTATGATTTGATTTATGAGAAAATAGTTGGCAAATTGCGATGTCCATCTTGATGGATGACATCATTTGGGCCATTTTGCTGATCATGTATGAATAACTTTTTTTTAGCACTGTTGCAATTGATCAAGTGCTGCAGCACGGCTGAGTTAAGGGGTGAGGTGGGACGGAGGGGACAGCGGGGTGAGGGGAGGGAAGAGGTGACAATTACCTTTGCCCTGTAGGAACTGGAATGGTGTTCACAGAGCAGGATCGCCTTTTTTTGGGTTCAGCTGTAATCTCATTGAAGAGGAATATAAATTTTATAGACTGAAAATAATGCAACACATATACAGCAATGGGATTAAATATAAATGCCTCAGCCCGTTGCATTAACATTGGGAAGAAAAAAAAACAAAAAGAGAAAAAGAAAAAGAATAAACCCTGAGTATCGTGTTTTATGCTGAACCCTCTACATCTAATCCCTTTGGCACTTGAGTTATATTACCACTCATTACAGTTAACTGCTACCGTATATTATATAGGAAGGGAGGCAGACGTATGTCCTCTAGGCCAGATCTGACATCCACAGTGTTGTGTGATTTATAGATGCCTGCTTAAAATTTAAAGAGATCTTGATCACCCTAGGTCTCTTCTTTTTAAGTTGAGATCTCTGCAATCCTGAGACTATTAAGTGGTCCTTGAAAGATGATTAGGAAAGCCAATTCACTCCCAGTGAGTTGACCAGAAAGCAGTCCCCAGCACCCTGGGAAGATCTGTAGGTCCGACAGGAAGGGTATCTTACACAGGCCTCAGCCAAGCATCATTGCAGGGAATCTTGCAGGATCGAGTATGTCCTTCTGAACTGTGAGTAGACCAGTACACAGCAGGCTGGCACACGAGATTCACACCCAGGTGTAACCACCAACAGATCGTGATGGGAAATAGCAAGAGAAGTTTGCAGCACATTTGGAAAGGGCAAGCTTGCTTTAATGCCTTTCCAAACTTCTCAGTAGGCTTTGACTAGTTTTGCAGTTTTCCAAACTGTGCACATGCATGTGAAATCAATCTAAGTCCTCCAATGCTGTCTAACTTCCTCAGGTACCTAAGAAGGTGTTACTGAGAAGGCAAAACCAGGATACGTAGATGACAAAAGACAACTGACACTAGTTGAAAGAAGAAACTTTTTCACCATGAGGACAATCAAGGAGTGGTATCCCCAGAGAGGCTGAGCTGTCCTCATCCTTGGAATTTTTTGGGATGCAACCAGATTAAAGCCCTGAGCCACTTATTCTAACCTCATCTCTCCATCTTCTCTGAGCAGGAGCTTAGACCAGAGATATCTTGAGGCTATTTGCAACCCAAGGATCATCCTGTGAACCTACATTATTTCTTCCCAGGGAAGGGATTATCTGAAGGCATTCTGCACACCCAGCTAAATACAGTCATGCAGACAGACCAACAGTTCTCTTGAGCTAATCTCCATTTCACCCAAGCTAAATGCTCCTCAGAAATGAATGTGCTTTAATATCTGGGAAATCTTGGTAGCAAGATTTAGTTTGACCATGCATGTTTCAAATCTTTTCAACCAGTCAAATGTTTAAGGACACTTCACGCAGCAGTGCCCAAGGCAGAACCTGAAGTCAGATGGTGTTGATGCTCTGCTGGTCACATGGGAGGAACAGCCTCAGGGACAGCCTTGCCTGCAGTGAGGAGTGATGAGACCTCAAACTTCACCTTCTTGAGGGCCAATATACCAATGGAGACAGTGCATGGAGCAGCTTTGAAATGCCCCTCTATGCCAGGGAAAGACTTTGCACCTAATTATAGCTACCTGAAGACAACTATCATCCTCAAAATGTACATCAGTCAGAGGTTGCTCCTTCATGAACAGAGGGTGTCAACAGTGCTAATGATTAGGGGCAAAAAAGAAAGCATTTGATAAATGCTTCATATCCTGCAAAATCACCTCTCAGACCAATACATTTCTAAGCTGGATTGTATTAACATTGTCTCCACACAGCACATGTATTTTTCTTTTAAATCAGTTTAGCCAACTGCTGCCTCAGATTTAAAAGCACTCTCTTGTCTATCCTGAAGGCGTATTTGTAGATTGGATTTTCCAGTGTTGTACCTTCCAAGGGAATTTTCTTAAAATGATGAACAAACTATGAAATCTAGGGTCCTAGATGTTTTGTTCTTCCAGAGGCCACTCTGGATTTTTGATTGACTCTAGGGCAAACATTTACCTGTAGACTTCAATAGACAGTTGATAAAACTGTCTTCATCATGTCTCGGTGTCCTTCTGAGGATGTACCTATAGAACATATCCATTATTCAATATTTCCAGCAGACTGGGCTTGCCAAAGGGAGCTGGAAAGAATTCTGTATTATAACTGGGGAATAAAAAAAAATATGTTCAGGAGGATAAAAAAAATGAGTATTTTTCTGTGTCTTAGTATTTCTGTTTTCAATATATCAATACTAGGTTTTCCTAAATGATTTTTTGTTTCTCTTTTGTCTAGGTCTCCTAATCCTTTTATGGACATACATGGTTGGAGGGGGGGTTTTGCCTTTTTTTGTGGATTTTTTTTTACCTGGTTTTCATATTTCAGTGCAAGGGGCAATACATAAAAATTTACAAGGTTTAAGTTTTCTTTACATTTCCTAAATGCAAGCATCTGCTTTTCTCATTAGCTAACTGCTACTCACTGATGGACTCCCTGCACTTTTAATTCATGGTAAAACACTTTCTGCACATTTCAATGTTTCATTGTTTTATCGAATGGCCACAGCCTTTTTACCAAGGCTGATTTTTATCTGTTGCTGCACTTCTTCAGCCAACTTTATCATGTTGAAATTATAATATTCAAAGGAATTTCCTTTCTCCCTCTTCTCTCTCCTAGGCATAATCTAAAGTGCACAACTTTATTGCTGCCTGAATCCTGCCAAAAGCACACTTTTATGATACCAGTTATCCAGCATGTCCTGTAGAAGTGTGGGACATAGGGAGAACAGAGTGTTTCATATAAACTGCTTTCCCATCAACTATAACAATAATCATATTGAAATATAGTGTTTCATCTGAAGATATCTCTCTCCCTCAAAAGGCCTCCAAGTTGGTAAATTAAAACCGCGAATCTCCTGGCTTGGTAAGAGTGAGCAGATTGGCTCGGGCTAGCCCTGAGGTTGCCCTGACACATTTATGAAAAAATATGGGAAAAGGGTTGGGAGAGACGTGCCTTCATCTCCACCATTGCTCCAAAACTGAAAGATTCAGAGCATTTCCTGATAGATGATGTGAGCTTCATAACACTGGCCTTGGATACAACTTCCAGAGAGAGATAGTCGCCCAGACCCTGAAATAACATGGTTCAGAAGAAGAACAAAGGATGTAATTCATAAGTACGTTATCTTCATTGGCTCTGGGGCTTGCTGGGAAGCTTCAGACCACCAGCCTATGACTGCCAAGGCACCAGCCTCCAGATGGGACATGACAAAACCCCAAAATCATCACTCTTTCCTGCTTCCGTGACAGTGGAACACGGGACTTCTCCACAGCTTGTCTAATTGCAGCTGAGGGTCTTGCTATTTGCAGCACAAGAGAAGGGTGAAAGCCTTGGGTCAGCATGGCAGGACACAAGAAATCCTGCTTGGTGAGGGAGGAACATGCTTGTCATGAAAAACCCATCTGGAAAAAGAAGGCCGTGGAGGCACAGCAGACCATCCTCTCTCCATCCTATGGACCACTCCATGGTGTCTATCAGCCACCCTAGCTGGTAGGACACAGCATCCATGTGCTCTGCAGATTTCCAGGCATGCTGACTCCCTGTCAGAAGTGCCTTCCTGAGGCAGCCCACCTGGCTGTCAGGAGCACAGGTCAGCTGGCCTGAACCCAGCCCAGAAATCATGTCCATTCCTCCTACTCCTTCCCTGTGAGATAGGTTGCAAGGAGCCTTCCTACTGCCTTGTTCCCCAGAGTTGCTTTCTTCCCTAAAAGCCCAACCTGGAAGTCAGACTGTCAGACTGGAGCTAGATGTCTGGTGAGTCCAAAAGCAGAGTTTTTGCCCCAGGGTGAATTTTAACTTCTGTAAATTTTTCTTCCTTAAGCATGAAGTAGGACCTCTCCATGTAAATACCTCAGGAAAAAAAACCCACAAGCCAACCTGCCTACACAGTGCAGAGAATCCCAGGGGCCTCCTCCCAGCCTTTGACATGTGAAGGGCAGCAGGATTTACCAAAATGCCTGAGCAAATAACTTGGTTTTCAGAAGTGCTCTGCCTCCAGGCAGTCCCCATTCAACCTGTGTAGGTATTTCATTTATTTACATCAGCAGTAATTTGTTTCCAGGTTTCACATCTCTCTTTAAAATGTCATATTAATTTCTCAAACCCACTGGCTGTGCTGGAGCAGAGTAAGAGAAATGCACAGGCAACCAGTTTCTTCATAGGCATGGCTAGACTCACTCCTAGGCTATCTAGGACCATAGGAACACTTATTTCTCTCCTTACTAGTGTGGTTCCTGCTACCCTCTGTCTTTATCAGAGCCCGTAGCTTGCACTATTAAAACACTTTCTGAGGGCTAGTGATTTCAAGGATCATTTAAGGCATTAGAGGTCCTTGACCTGTGCAGAATTTTGCTTCTACCTCTCAAATGCCAATCCAGTCAGACCATAATGACATTTCATTCCTGGATACCACTTTTCTCCAAGAGATCCCCAAGCCCTGAACAAATAAAAGCATAAACCTGAGCAAAGCAAAAACCTCCTCATGGGACGTTCATGTGAACGAGGGCTGGAATCAATAAGGAAAAAATCATTTCTATGCCAATACCTGGACCGGGAAGGAGGGCACCCGGGGGTGCTTTGGCTCCCTGGTTCCCAGCCCACCCTCCCACCTCCACACACGCTTTGTTCCTTTCAGAGATGGTCTACGCTGCTGCCTGTTTTCCAGCACCTGGGCTCCCACGATGCAGGAGTCTGCAAGATCACAGTGCCGCTCTTCGCAGACAGTGAATATGATGTCTGATTTTCCATAGAGAAAATTCAAAGTGAAGGGAGAGGGGGAAGGATAAAATGATCCTGTAGTTCTCACATTGTAATGGTTATTTATTTTGTTTAGAGAGTACACTTCACAATGCATCTGGTTTAAAAAGAAACTTCCTTAATTATGTATAGGGCTTTGACTCCCAAAAGATACGTTATGCAAAAAAAAAAAAGAAAAAAAGAAAAAAGAAATCCAAAAAAACAATGTACTGTTCGTTTGGATGCTTGATACATTCGATTGCAAAAGAACAGTTCCTCTCCAAGCCATCATTACCTATGTCTATGCATTTTTATTTGAGTCTCGGCTTATTGTGGAAGCCTTCTGCTTTGATTCTCAGCCTCTGTACCTTCCTCTCCCAGACTACAGTTTTGTGGGGGCTGCAGTGCAGTGAAGACCAACTGCTACACAGAAACTGCCTGATTTCCCCAGGAATTTTTATGTGGGATCAATCTATGACTCCAAAGAAAGCATAATAAATCAAATCAAATAACACTCGCAGTAAGCATATTGATGAGGGCGTGGATCAAGCAGGACAGACATCCGGTTATATAAATGATAGCCTGGAGAATACAGCTTTGTTAAAACAACTCAGGATGGCTCCCAGGGGCAGAACTTAAGCCAGAGTAACCCAGGATTTCCTCTTTGAATAAAGGTACATCAGTGTAAACGAGAGCAGATCCACGTACTACAAAACCAGGGTGTTTTCCTCGTTGGTAGGAGAAGCAAAAGCAACAAGAGGCCTCCAGGTTTCTCCTGGGTTTGGTGAATTTTTCATTAACATCAATAAATCCCACAGCAGACACCCCACCTGAAGCAGTGGTAGCAAGGCCACCAGTGGACTGGGTCATTTCAGCAACAGGCAGCTGTGCCCATGTGTGGCCTCCTAGCCCATAAAAAGCAGCGATCACCACAAGCATTGTGAGGGTCGCCTGTTCCCCCATGGCCAGGACAGCCCAAAACATCTGCAAATCCAACACCTTATGTGGTGGAAAGGCAGAAGCAGAGCAGCACACCCATAAGACAAAAAAAACCTGCTGGCATTTGAAACCTTTTTGGGAAGCCAGAAGCAGCACTACACTCACCCACCTGCTCTCCTGAGCACAACCTGTCTGAGCGCCTATTCCCCACAAGACAGCACCTTGGATTGGGCTTTTCACCCCCAAAAAGTGCCTCTTTAGTTTTTGAAATAAAACTTCTTAGGAATACGGACCTATATAATAATATGGACCTTTATAAAGAACTGGAGCTATCGATCCAACTTTATTGACCAAGGGCTTTATAATCCATTAAATTAAATGCTCTCAGTGTAACAGCAAATTCCATTTTTCCTGGCTGCTTTTGCAGAAGAACCCAGAAATATTATTCCTTCCGAGGTTTTTTGTTTTTTCCCTTCCAGAGATACGTAGGGAAAAAAAACCCTACACAAACCGAAACAAGAAGCCACCTGAAAAATCATTGGCAATTGTACTTGTCCTTTATTTGTTTCAAAATACTAGTTATTTTCATAGTATTTGCTTGGTCATTTGATCAAACAATTGAAAATGTCTGTGTTTGAAGCAAAGATGATCTTTGCAGAAACAAGGAATTGTTTCTCATCCCTTAAAATAAAGGGGGAGTGAATCAAAATAAAAATGGTTTTGATTATAAAATGAAGGCTTACAGTGAGCAAGCTGTATGTGGTTTTTGGCATCACTGTTTGAGTGAGTAAGAATTGGAGCCAATCCTGCAAGATGAGTAGGTCTGAAGATAATGTAGACTATAAGGAAATATTCCTGTCCCTGCTCCAATTTCCATGTGTTAGTTGACTTATTTGCACCTCTGAACAGCACTGAATTTAACATTCTCTCTTAATTGTTTCTGAGGTGGATTTTGTGTTTTATTATGGGGTATTTTGCAGTGTCAATGTCTGCAATTCTGGTTTAAAACATGTAATGGCATCCAAACAGGGGGATTTTTAGTGTGAAACAACATACAGGTTTGATATGTGTGCAGCAGTAGTGCATATAGTGCAGTACTTACAGGTCATTGTGCAGGGAAAATGTCTCTTTCCTACTGCTGTTTTCAAGTTTTAAAAACATTTAAGAACCTCAGAAACATCAAACTATATTTTATTTGAAAACGTGGAAACAGGACAGAAAAACACTGCAGTCCATTAGATGGCATAAGTGTAACAATGGAAATTCAGGGAAATAAATCAGAAAAGAATCTTGTCTTGCAGATTTACTATTGCCCATAGCTTGTGGTTTCAGAAGAGAAGTGGGAGGGAGAAGAAGGAAGAGAGAGAGAAATAGACAATGATAATTTTCCATCATTTTCAAATGGAAACCTGAAGGAAAACGAGCTTAAAGTTCCAGATACAGACAACATGCATCATCGTGAATATTTGGTTGTTACTCATGTGTATGTGTTAAAAAAAAATACATTTATTTGAGTCAACGCCCTTAGTCCAACTTTAGAGGTGTTTAAAGGTCAGGCCTGGATTCATATTGCAGCAAATGAACCTTATCTCTGTACTGTGCCAAACAAAAGCCACTGGAGTCCAAACAACCCTGAACTTTAAGCTGTTTGAAACCTTTAGCCAGGCATGAATGTGGTGAAGTTTAGCCATTTCTAACTGTACGCTTTCATCATTTGTAGAGCTTACAGCATTAACCCTTTTCTTGCTTAATCTTTAAATGGGTGAAGAAAGAAAAATACTCTTGAGTAACAGTTTTATATCTAGGAGAACAGGAGATCACTGACTGTTGGCCATAGGTCTTACTGTCTTGTGAATAAAAACAATCCAAATTAAACAAAAAAATAAAATTACCCATTAGGATTATGTAAAAAACCATTACATTTCCTTACGAATCAAGTTACTGAGATATGTTTTTGCAAAAGAAGAAAAGGTCACTTACCACTATTAAACTTGTATATTGTTTTATACTAAGCCCTTCCAATGGCCTCTCTGAGGGACTGTTTAGTTTGTATTACACTCTAATAAACTCCAGGTGTGGAGGACAAACTGAATAATAAGAACCTGATGGACCAGACTAGTTAAAAATAATGTGGTACATTCCTAGTTCTCTGCATTTAATTTATTGTTAATCATTGTTATTACTTACATTTATTGGGTAGTTTTTCTAGATTTATTAGGCACTACATTTAACAGTGTTATCGCTTGTAACTGACTATCAGTGGAATAGAAAACATATTTTCTTAAAGAGTCTTACCCTAATTAGTAAGTTGTTTCCCTATTGAAATAAAACAGACCCTAGGAGAGTCAAGCTAAAACTGACTTTTTTAAAAGTCAGAATAAAAGTTCATCTAGGAAACCTATTTTTTCCAAGACCACCTGTCAGAGCAGACAAGCAGAAGTATCCATGTACCCTACACAGAGCTCTGTTAGGTGAAATATTTGGCTGAAAACCATCAAGTTGAAAGCTTGAAGGTTTTCAGCTTGAAGACTGAACTAATCAACGGAGTCTTTTCGTGATTGGTGTGACGTATGAGGAATAGTCAGTAAAAAGATGAATAAAAGCCAGTTTGGCTGCTTACTCCACGATCCCATACTATACAGCCAAGCCAGTGGGGTACATCCCACAGCTGGTGTGGAATCAAGGGGAGATGATGCTTCAGGGGGAGGAGATGACTCTCACAGCAGGTGGTGGTAGCGCTCCCATAGAGAATTGTAGAGCAATCAGGGCTGGCAGCAGCTGCTTCACATCATCTCAAAGATGCTCATCACCTGACAAACAGCTCCTGGGTCAGCACAGCCCCTTGAAGGTCACCTGTGATAGCCTCAGGGTGGGAGCCACGCAAGCCCTGCATGAAAATCAAGAGCTGCAGCTGGGCCACCCCTGCTAATCATCTACATGCTCCACCCAAATCTTGGGCAGATGTGCTGGCAATCTGCCATCTGGCTATCTGCATCACCTCATCAAAGCAAAAGAGCATGATCGACATACATAACGCTGTGATTATCTGCTTGGGTGGACAGATCTAAACCTTCTTTATAGGCAAGTTCATTAGAAAAAGCAACAACTCTTCCCAAAGGTCCAAAGCTCCTCTTAAAATTAGAGGAAGCAGTCCAAGCTCACCAATGCTCTTGATATTCTTAAGCATCTTCTGTTTGAATATCTCAAAGGATTTTTCACACAGCCCATGTCAGTTAGGAAGCTCAGCAGAAGAGACACTTTGGTATGACCAGCGTTGGAGGTAATGGCAGAATCTGGAGGAAAACTGAGCTCCCGGGCTCTGGATTCAGCCACTGTAGGCAGAGGCAAAGGGTTTGCTTTTAGAGTTTTGTACCTCTGTAGGCTCTGCTGTACAATATCAGCGTCTTGGGCATTCACCCACACCATGGCTGCGAACATGCTGGGGGAGAAGGATACACTGCCAGGTGACAGTCTTTGACAACTAGGGTGGGAGTGTGTACCAGGAGGCAGGCTGGGTTTCTTTGGGCATCCATGCAGCTGCTCTTGCAAGGCATGAGCTAAGCTCTGGGTCTCTGGTGACTGAGTTGTCAAAGGCTGAAACCTCCCCTGGTGGATTCTTTTCCTGTAGAACCAAATATAAATCAGTGCTAAAGGAAAAGTTGCTCATGGAGAGAGAGGAATCAAGAGCCAACAGATGATTTGCTACTCTGCTCATCCTAAATCTCTGGTATTTAACTCACAGGAAAGCAGCAGGAAATCATACTATTTTGAAGGAGGAGAGGGTGAACAATAGTAGGTTAGATGAATCCTGATGACAGCTCCTGTATACTGCCAGATTGAGGAAAGTAGGGATCATAGGAGTGGTTCCTCCTCTAAAAGTACTTAAGTCATTGCTGCTGGAGACAGCAGATCTAAAGGAAATCATTTTCAGATCAGCAGGGAGCAGACAACCCCTCCTAATTTACAGAAGCCAGGATGTACAGCCACAGGTAGAACTGCTGCCTTAGACCCTTGGCTGTCTGTGCCAGGGATCTGGTGCTGCAAGTCCCCAAATACCACCTTCTGCAGCTGGAATGTCTGCTGGCAGTTGGAAATCCCTGAGGTGTGGCACATGGATTGTCTGAGTGTTCCAGCTTCACATAGTTCAGCAGCAGTGGGGGAAATACACGCATGCAGGTAATGCAAAAGCCAGATTTGCCCAGAGCCCTTTTACCCTGGCATTCCTGCTCTCCCCTGCCTCGTGGGCCCCCCTCACTCTGGTCCTGTTTTTGCTCTGATGTCCTCCTATGCTAATTCTCCATAGTTTCATCTTCTGTCTGCCACTGGCATTAGATTTTTTCCTCTTCCCTTGTGTCACCAATTTGGTCATTACGATAACATTGCATATTTTGGTCTCGGAGATCCACATGCTAGAAAAATGTTCCTGAATTCCCCATTCAGGCTGTGGGTGCACTTACAGCAGGGAAGGAAGCCAAAGAATTGCATTGCTTTGCATGTGCCAGTAAAATGATATCTCAGGCAGTGTCAGATAGAGTGCAGGGTAGTTCATAAATAATAATAATAACATTTCACACTTGTATAGTTTTACACCTCCATTAAGACCACGAGCCAGTATTTTCTCTGGAAAACCCTTTCTTCCTCCCTCCTGTTGCATCCTTCTGTTTTGCAGCACATTATTAGTTTGGGGCAAAATGTTTGTATTTTAATTCAACCGAAGTAACAGCTCTTTCTAATCCCTGCGTGGAGATGGGAGCAAGGCACTGGTCGGGGATGAGAAGGAAGCAATCAGACACCAGCAGTAGTAGAGCTTCCAATACCTCCCAAGTCAGGGCAAGCAAGAAGGGTGGTGAAAAAGTGCATTTTCTTATAGGAAAATGAGCTGCTCAGAGGGTAGAGAGCAGGGGAAGTCAGATTCCTTCATGAGGGCTTCTAGACCCAAGGTAGAGCCACCCCAACAGAAGGAGGAGAGCCACTCAGGAGTTTACCCCAATCAAGTAGTAAGTGGGGCACACGCATGTAGACGTGTTGTTTTCAGTAGTAGGGTGGGATTCAGTGGTGTAATTGAGAGCTGTCTTTCTATCATTTGGAGTGAAAATAATTCCCAGATGTTGGAGGGTAACCTCCGAAATATACAAGTAAGTACTACCCAAATCTAAGAAGACAAAAGCAGAATAAGTGTGATTCCCACCAGCCAATAAGCAGTCTCCTGTCTCTCTAGTGGTGCATGAAATTGGCGTGATGGGGTCGGTTCTTGTGAGCTGAGCACCTGGGGAGGCAGGAACAGAACCAATCCTAAGATGCCTTTACTTCTTATTCACCCTTAGTAAAGAAGACGGACATGAGAATTCGGCCTAGTGTGAGTAACTTTATCCATTCTTGATATTTCCCATAACCTACAAAAACAGTTTCTTTTGCTGGTGGTTATTTTGTATAATTTTCCAAACAATACCCTTTAGCAACGAGACCTCCCTTTTAAAAATGCATTTCCAGAGGGACTTGAGTCCAGATCACACACACACAAGGCAATTTTCCAGCATTCTTATTACTCCACTGGAAGAAATAACCAGAGCCAGCATCTCTGAACCTTTTCCCAAACTGTTCTGTTCTTCTGACTTCAGTGTCAGCAATGCACTGTTTCTAATCCATTACAGGAATTTATCACAGTACGTGTCAATTTGTTTCTCTTCTTTCCTCTTCTCACTTTAAAATGATATCAGGAAAGAAACTTTATAGCAAGGGCTGCTTCAATCCAAGTGTGAGCAACAGAGCACTTTGCTTAACTGGATCCTAACCGTGCACATTAAGTTTTAAGGGCATACATTAAACAGATCAGGCTTTACTGTTGTCTAGAATTTCCTTTGTTTCCTTTTTGGTGGTGATCTTTATTGCAAACAGTTTGCACTACCAGCAAGCAAGCATTCAGGGTTTTTTTTTCCTTCATTTTTTTCTTTTTCTTTTTTTCTTTTTTTTTTTCTTTTTCTTTTAATTGAAGATACTTGTCCTACATTGATAGTTTAAAGCATTGTAATAGGGAATATCCACATTGTAATACAAAGGAATGGTCCTGTTTGGCAATGATCCTAATCTGATACAAGAGAGAAAACCCTGTTACTGAAGAAATGTAAAATGTATACCTGTATGCTTGTTGGACTGAATCTTTCTCTGACAAGTTACTACTCTTTACTTGCTGGAGTAAGGACAGAGAAAAAAAATCTCTGTCCTGAGTCTGTTTTCTCTGCCTGCATAGTCAGTAGTTAAAAATCACAATATTGAAATAAAACACTGGGGAAAACTGCATCACTGCAAATTTCTGAAGGGCCCAATCCTACACTACTTATTTTTATGACTCATTGTGTGAACTGAATCCGAAAGGATAAATCAAATGTGTGAGGATTAGTGCACCAGTAAAGATTTCAGGATCGGGACCCTAACTCTCAACCTCATAAATTTCCTACTGGAGACAATTCAATGTTATTCATTCTGCTTTTAAGGAGGGAATGGGGAGGCAATTGTGTCCTTTTCCTTTTTAATTAGATTTCATTTATTTAGATTGTTATGGAGATGGTCAGCCACAATAGGGAACCAAAAGAAGAGAGTGGGACAATTCCTAGAAGCCTGTTACAATCAGCATCGAATCATGTTGAGTGCTAGACACTTCATTTTCATGACATGATCTTTGGTTTCCTCAGAGACGAAATAAAAATGGACATGGCTGAAGCTTATGCAGGGAGACAACTCAGTTCAAATGGGAACATTAAGACATACCCAAACCAACAGCCAAAAAGGGCCAAAGAATGAAGGAGAGAAAGAGATTCGGATTCAAATGCATTCCCCAGAGTAATTACTGGAGAAACTGGGAGGTGGGAGGCAGAATAAGGGGTGGCCATTGAATGGGATGAAAACCATGAGCATTACAAAAAGAAAAGGAAAAAAAGGGGGGCTATGGGTAAACAGGATGGATGGAGAGAGCGTGAGTGGCAGATGTCACTGATTTCATTCCATTGCCTTAACTTGCTGTTTGAAAAAAACTCCTCATGTGTGACCTGAAAAGAGAGAGAAACAAAATGAAAACAGGCATCAACAAAGCACTCGCTGTACGATTTCAAAAAAATGTAAATTAATGACTGGCAGTAAGAATCTCCAAAGGAAACAACATCCCAGTTTAAGCATTGCCATCAACAAAAGCTCAACAGCATATGGTAATGTTAACTTTAATATGAAAAGATAATAACAATCTTTAAAAAGTGACTTGAGAAAAAACCTTGCTAGGTGCTCATGCTTTTCAACTTGCCGAAAAAGAAAAGATGTTGGAAGGTTTTGTGTTTTTTCTTTTTTTTTTTCCTCCCCCTAAACTGTTCACATTGTGTAGTTAAATGAGGTTGAGATTGGTACAAATTTTAAATAAAAGTGCCTAGGATCTCTGGCTAACAAGGCATAAAACCAGATTTGTAACGGATAATTACATCTAAACTTATTTAAATGTAGGCCTATTGATCCAAGGAAGTTCTTTAGAGCAGATTCAAGGTAACATTTCCTCGCCTACCCCTCTTCTAAAAGCAATGTTGTTATATGGTGAAAAAATGAGCGTCCTCTCATGGCCCACATGAACCTCATCCTGTGCATTTCCAGCTGCTGGCTGCACCCTTGCTCAGCACCCTTCTTCAAAGCCTTGTCCCTCATTCAGAACCAACTATCTCACCACACATCAGCGATTGCATCTGTGACAACTTAAGTGCACATGCATGTTGCGTGCTAAAATGTTCTTTGCTTGTGCCATTAATGTATGGGTTTGTGCAAATTTCTGCCTTTCTAGGCACAGCCGTCACCTTTTGTCTTTGAAAATCTCTCCCCTGCACCATACTGTAATCAAACAGAACAAAATAACTTTACTCAGGTGACCCTATTGAAGGCCTGAGGATGGTGTTTACTCACATGAAAAGTCTAACTTGTTTGGACTTTTTATATGATAAACAGCTACTGGGATGATTGTGGCACCCAGAAGCAAATGCAGCTTTGAATATTACTTCTACCCCCACGATGAATATTGGTTTCTTAACATGCCTACAGTGGGCCAAAGTGACTAATTTTAGAAAGATGGATATTTAAACCAACAGCACCGACACACAAATGTGCATTACGCTGCTGTTTTAACCTGTGGTCCCACAGCGAGGCCTTGGAGATATCATTTTGCAATAAAGAGGCATTTCACAGTCAATTGGCTTTATCCAAAAATAATAGGGAAAGAAGCTTGCAGGGGGAAAACCAACCTAGTTTGGCGCAAAATGCTAGCACTACTGGATCTGAGTAGAGAAGAGTTTAAAAGACTCTTGTGCACTTAGCCGTACGCTGAAAGAATGACACACAAACAACAGCCACCACATGAATGCGTCCATTATATCCTTTATTGAAGATCACAACAATAGTAGCACTTCATTGAAGAAAAGATGATTCCTCTATTATAGACAGGCCCCTCAGATCGTCTAGCTCAGCGTACAACTGCAAGATGTACAGTTCTCTCTGCATTTTCATGTCATTGCCAAAACACACAAAGTAGATTCTCAAATGCCTGGGGCTAAATTACAGCCCCGACGAACCACGCTGGAAGTTTGAGAGCCCAGAAAAAGTTCTGAAGGTTTTCTCTCTCTCTCTTCATGAGAGAAGCCAAAGCTCGTGGGTACAGTGTTTGTCATGTGAAACAAGGCTATTTTATATCATTTGGGGTTGTTTTATTGATACTGCTGAAAAATGGTTCACTTCGTTTCACTTTTTGTCTCCTTTTGAATGTAGCTGGATGAAGGTAGAGTGTTTTTAACACATCCAAGATAAGAAAAGAATAGACCCTTTTGTCTCTAGAGCTGTATGCCATCACTATTAAAAATCTTTCATCTCATCTCAGACAACAAGCAGAGAGCATGACAAAAAATAGGAGAGTCAACACTGAAAAATGTGTGGCAGGGGGTGAAGGCTGACAGGTAGACAGAACCACCTCTTCTTGAGTTTTATCCTAGAAGAGCTGGTCATGGTGAAATATGTTCCTTTCAGGCATGTCTTCTTATGTTTTGTATGAGACAAATGTCAGAACCCCACTTGCAAAAAAGCCACCCATGAACAAATGAGGAGAGCTGCCCTGCAGGATGAGGGGCTATGTCCACTGATGGAGGGGTCTTGTAGTGCTGTGGCATCATTGATGTCCTATAAAACCGGAGCTTGTGGGGCCCAGCGTGATGTTGTCAGCACCTATGGGGTGAAAGAGAGCCAAGAAGGGACACTGTGAACCAAAGAGGGTAACAGGAGCCAAGGAGGGACATCACAACAGGTGCTGCAAGTTGGTGGCTGCACAGAAATGCTCTGGGGCTGCCGTGCCAGCAAAACAACTTGGCCATGTGCTTGTCCCTGAATATTCACCCAATCTGGTTTGTGTCCCCTGACACCTGACGCATGCCATCAACTCATGGGTGAATACGAGATGGTACCGGATGCCAGCCTGAGCGCAACCTGACATTTCAGTATCCTTATCACCTCTCCCCATGCCAGAGCAGCTTCAAGAGGAGCTCTCTGCACAATGGGATGAAAACAACTCCTTTCCAGTCCAAGCAAATGAACTCATTAAGTTCAGCGGATCATCCTAAATCAACTTACAAATGAATGTTTAACACATTGCCCTTTGACAATCCTGAAATAAACGTTTGGATTTTTGATTTTGAAAGAACTTTTAATATGGAAATGGAATTATATTTTCCTTTTGAAGGGATGAAAAACAACAACAGCTGAAACAGAATCAAATATATTTTTTTCCAACCTGAAATTAATTCCTTCATAGTTT
Organism: Phaenicophaeus curvirostris; assembly: GCF_032191515.1. NCBI lineage: Eukaryota > Metazoa > Chordata > Aves > Cuculiformes > Cuculidae > Phaenicophaeus > Phaenicophaeus curvirostris. The sequence continues at coordinate 7,577,896 of NC_091400.1, read as the reverse complement.
GATTTTTTTAAATTCATTTTGGGGTCTACAGGAAGGATAAGTGTTTCTTTCAGGTTAGCCTGAAACGATATTTTTCAAATCAGCAAATGATTCAAAAAAAGAGGAGCAAATACACCCAACCCCTGTTGTGCAGAGCTCTGCTTAGAAGTCCTTTTCAGTTTGTCACCTGGTGTCATCCGTCCTACTTATCATCAAAGATTCGTCAGTCATTCAGTGATTAGAAGTCCAGTGGCATCACCTGTAGGTTTCAGGGATGTTTGGTTGCCAAGGTGGATTGCACTAGTATTATACACAAACCTAGAAATACCTTTAGGGTATAATATTGATATTCTATCAGGACTTATAAAGATCAATTTATAGACCTCCTACCCACAGCAGCAGAAAAATAAAACAGCAGAGTATCATTTTTGGCAAAAGAAGTCAGAGCTGAAGAGGTAAAGCAGAAAAGCTTGTAAAGTCTTGGAGGTCCCTTCAGCAACTGTGATTTATCTTCTGACCTTTTCTGTTTGTTTATCAACACATTTGGCAAAAAAATAGGGGTTGCTGTTTCTAATTTTTTTAAAAATAATCTTGTTCCTCTCAGATTTCCCCGAGATGGCAGCACTAAACCCCACACAGCTATTGAAAAACACACCACATCCTTGAAAATGTGTCTGATCAAGAGCAGAAAGGTTTCTACTTCTTTCCTTGGTCAAAAACTGGTATCAGCTGCATGTTTTCTTGCTTTCCAAATTAAGAGTGACATGCAAAAACTCTGCTTAGAAAACTGCTGGCCTTTTAAGAAGCCAGTGTGCTATTCAGTTCAATGGGGTGAGGCTGGCTTTAAGGGTTGATGAACCGAACCAGTACAAAACAGATTTTTCAGCTCACCCCATTGAACATTTTGAACTTCTGTTCCATTTCTTCCTGTTGGGCATCAAGAAAAATTATGCTTTTAATTGACCAATTAGTTAAAATGTATTACTCTTGAACTGTTTAACAACAACAAAAAAAGCCAACAGAGCCTTGTAAGATTTTTGCATTGCCCCAAAATGCATTTCTAATTGAAATTTTTTATCATGAAGAATTTAGACCAAAAGCTGAAGGGAATTTCAAGGAGGAATGTGAGCAGTAAGAAACTGTTAACTCTAAAAGTTACATTTTCCTCAGCAAGATCCGTTGCTGGCCTAAACAGTGTTTAGTCATCAAATCAGTTTGAGGAATGTATTCATGATGCTGCCAAATAGCTAACACACATGCAGTATGTGCATCTTCTGTGGCAAGTTAATAAGCGTGCTTATTGTTCAGTTTTAAAACCAACTGTTAGGCCTGGCATCTCTGAAAACTAGTGCTTATATCGAAGGTTCTTTGAAATTATGTGAAATCAAATCAACAAGCCCCAAATGGCTTAACTAATTTGGTTCAAAAACTCAAATTGGTTTCTGAGACAGAGATATGGCCCAGTACTGGTGAGGGGCTTTCTGAAAATGAAGGATTTGGACATCTTGCAGTTGAAACCATTGAACAATGACTCTTGGGTTACCAGCTCCAAGCTCAAACTTCATCTTAACTCAATCTAAGAAAGGAATCTTAAGATGAACTGGGTCCCCAACATAAGGCAAATATGGAGAGAGCCCTCTCCACATAGCCCTGCTGACACATTGATCTTCTATGAACCACTGGCTGATGACCACCTCTATAAAATATCAGGCTGGGTTCATTGCTTGAGGTGCCAACAGTGCCATCAGGGGCCTGTCTGGGAGCATGGACCTTGGAAAAAACTCAGTTTTAGTGCATTTTTTATCTCTGCGTCAGGGACCATGAGAATAAATTCTTCTTCTGCTTGAAGACAGCGTAGTAGAGGGTTGTCTCTTTATCACACTTGATATCTTTTATATAAGAACAGAAGATACAAGAGGGTATATATTCAGCTAAAGCAATTTTTTCTTTGTTTAAAAAAGTTACTTCTTATTTCCTTTACAGGTGTGACCCCTTTGCTAGTGGACCCCAAGACTGAGTTCTGCTCTTGGAGGAGGAGCTTCAGGCCGCAGATACAAGAACCTGTGCCCTGATGCCATCCTCACCACCGAGTCCATGGCTGACTTTGGGTACCTCCCTTAATCCCTTCCACGAGACAGGATGCCAGTAAACCCTGGCTCCTTTGTTCTGTTTTATTCTGGTCCCATCAATCTGTGGGCAGGACCACAGCGTCCTACGGCTGTCGACAGGACAGGGATATTGCAGGAAGCTTCTCCTGGGAGAGGGGGAGCTGCCTGAGGATGCAGATCCAAGCTGAAGCAAGACTGTCTGCTGAGCACTGTGAAATGCCAATCCAAAATGTCCTCTTCAAAATCTTCTGGAAAAAGAACATGCCAGATAATTTTTACTTAACAGAAGAGACAAAAAAAAAAAAAAAAAAAAGAAGAATGAAAAAGGCTTTATGACTCAGTGCTGCATCTAGGCAAAAAGTACTAACCTCCTTACTTCCCCCGCCTCCCCTGCAGCGTGTCATTTCTGAGTCACAGTGACCCTCCCAATTACTGCAGGACTATCCCCTTCAGGAAGCAGCAGTCAGAGCTTTGGCACTGGTTAGTCCCCCTCTTATATTACCTGATACTTTGTTGGATGAAACCTGATTATTTCTCTCTGCCTCTTCCTGCAAGCTGGCTACTGTTGGTGCAATAGCTTCTGCAGCTCCTGCCATCTGGAACAGACTTCCCACCCTGCTGATTTTGGCCTCTGCTTCTTCTCAATTCTTAGATGAAACAATATTCTCCTCCCTTGTCTACTACTTTTAATTTCTCTCTAGCCTTGCTATTATGTATTATTTATCCTAGTAACTGCTTGACAGTGGTTACTTGTTAGGATGGACTAAATAAAAGACAGCAAAATGTTTCCAGTCACAAGCTAGTGTTCTATTTTTTTTTTGCTAATATGGTGGCTTTCCCAAAGCAGATTCCTTTTTTTTTTTTTGGCTGAAAATATTATTGCATAATCTCTCCTGAAAAATGATTAACATTAGTTTGAATTCTTGAGAAAGCTTAATCAAAGTCACTTTCAACCATTTTTAATTATGTATGCATGAAAAAATATACACATTTCTGTTGTGGAAAAAATATTGTAACACATCCTCATCCTACTGTAGGTTCACACACAAATCAGATGGCTTAGATGTTGGTGAAGCTGGAGAACAGGATATCAAATTATCAGAAAGGAACTTCTATGGACTAATTGGACATACAGATCAGGGAGGGAAATAACACTGTGTCTCTCATAAAGGACAGTGGATTATTTTGTTTCTTAGCTTTTTCTCATATTATAAACCTGAGAAATGAAACATGCCCAACATGCAAGCAAAGCTAAGTTTGCACTAATGAGAAAGCAAACCCCCAAGTATTTTGCAAAGGGTTTATGCCCTCATTCTCCCCCGCACAAAAGAGGCTTCAGCACTGGGGTCAGGGAGACATTTTACGAAAGGTCTACTGCAGAGCCTTTAATAACATCCTCAGAAGTGTGGGGTAACAGCCTCTGCTTGAGACACTTTTTTATCCTACTGTTTTCTTCTGCTCTTACCATTCTTCTCCAGCCACTGAACAAAGATGGGTCTTTGTTCCATTGCAATAAAGTCTCTTGGATTTGAAGGAGTGGGCAATTAGTCTTTGTGAAGCCCATCAACAGCATTCTCCATTAGCCACATCGACGTGGCAATGTTCTGCTTGCTCTCCCCATTTAATGAAATTGTCAGGAAAACACATTTAAAACTGAGTCATCAGTGGCACTCCTTGCCACACAGTATCATTAAGGCCATATATTTAATAGGATTGAAAAATCCAAATTTGTACTTACTCATTTGTAAGGACGCTAGCCAGTGACACTGGGCTGGGCTGAAAAAAGGCCTTGGTGGCTGTAGAACATCAACAGCTGTTGTATTAGGACTTAGGAGCCTTAATTGTAGATGAAAAACCCTTTGTAAAAGGATCTCTGTGAACACGGAAAGAGACAACAGCACTGACCTGGGACAGCAAGATGATGAGTGACAATGCACTGGGACCAGCCATCTCCAGCTGGTGGTTACCACAGGGGCCAAGCAGGACCAAATGATGTTTGGTGAGCCCTTATCAGGGAGAGGAGGACCTGCCTGGAAAGACTGCAAGTGGCTCTGGGCAAGTGGGAACGATGGCAATGGTAGAAGTGAGCATGGTGGGTCATTTGTGGAGCAAAGTCATTGGGAGGTGGTGCAGAAAAAAAGCATAAAGAGGCAAATGTGGGGAGGTTGAGCTGTGAAGAGCCCTGTGTTTGAAGACAAGAAGCCTGAAGGGGAGATTTGGTACTTCAGGGCTCCTCTTGGCCTGGAAAGCATGAGACCTTATTGAGTAATTGAGCTGGGATCCACAGGATACCACAGGAATGAACCACTGGACCCTGATGGCTTTGCTTGATTTTTCATCTTCCATTTGCTGCTCCTCTGTGTTCCTCTCTCGTTTGACTGTGTTCAATTTGTGGGGTTTGTTTTTCTTTACTTCATTCCACCTTTTCTCTTTCCTTTTATGTCCTAAATTGTTATTCAGCTGTTTTGATTTAAATTATGTTTATGTACAGTTACTCACAGCTCTGACTGTTGCCTCCTCCCTCCTGTGACTGTCTCTGATGCTTGCACATTCGTTTTGGCTCCTTTACAGCAGATGCCTGGAGCAGTAAATGAAAGCAGCTCTTTTATCAGTGAGCCCTTTCACCTCCAATTTTTTTATTTCTTATTAAGGCTCCAACCAGTCCTAGCTTTCTCTTCAAACATAGTACGCACAACTCAACAACAACAACAACAACCACCGCCGCCACAAGAAACCCAGTTAAACTGCAAAATTATCGACTCTTCTAAACCATCCCTTGTCCCCCTCCCTGATTTTTCAGCAGTGCAGCAGTGTTACTTGTAGAAAGTGTTACATGGACCCCACTGTGGCACTCTGAACACCACATGTGGCCAATCTAATTTAGCCTATGGCTAAACAAATCCCCAATCGTGGAATAAACCTGCTTATGTTATTAACAAAGGCTGTGAGAAGATGTTTAACATGGCTTTGTGAAACAGAAGTTGAAAAAAATGGCTCAGGATTTCTTCCAGGGCACAGAAATGTCATTGTGTCAGCAATTCAATGAAATGTGAATATTCAAGTATGTATATAATTCAGTGTTTAAAAAAAAATGAAGTGAGGGGTATTTCTTTTACAGGAGATTGCAAACATCAACATTGAAAATCTGAGGGCTCCTTGAAGATTTTCCAAGAAGAGTGGACAGAAGCAGTTCAGTTTTGAAATGAAAACCTCTAGGCTTCCCAAGGGATTTGTGGGATTTTCATAATATTAGATGTTTTTCATAATTTTAGAGAGAGATACATTCCCCTCATAAATCTCATCTGTAAGACAGTCCTTGTACAGACAAACTCCTTATACTAGTGTTTGTAAGAAAGATGACATATGCCTTCAGTGTTAAATGTATTGCCAGTTCACTGAAAGATTTTTTTTTTTATACTATGCTACACTACCAAGGAATAAACAAAATAAAATATTTGATTCAGGAACTGAACCTGCAAATGGTTGTTTGTGATTTGCCTTCCTTGTCCTTTAAAAGTACCAAAGGGAAAATCCCATGTAAGCCTATAACCAGCTTCACTAAATTTCTTCTTTGTTCTTCTAAGACCTTCGTCCTTCTAAGACCTTTGTCTCACATTGCATGGAGATAGTTTTGTGCCTTATTTAGAATGAGCTTTAGCAGGTGTAGAGGTACAAGAACTGGAGCCAGAGGCTCAAACTTGCAATAGCAAGAAAAACAGAGCATCGCAGCATGGTACACTTGGAATGCTATCAAGACGTAAGTAATAAAGAAAAGACATTTTCAAGGAAGTATAATAGTAGAGTAAATACAGCCAGTTAGCATGGATGAATTTCAAAGAGTGAAGAAAGGAAACATCATGTAAAGAACTGCATAACAATGGATCTGAAAGATATCCAAGAAAGAAGAAAATAGCGGTCCTGTCCCAAACATTAGAAGGCTTCTGCCTGTCATTATGGAAGATTATGGTATTATTCAATTACATAATGGATACTTATATAATTCATCCAATTGTAAACAGATTCTTTAAAAATCCATTTTATCCCACAAATAAGAACATAATTTTAAGCAAAGAACCACTTAAACCTTCTTTTCTTGCATCTCTGCCTATTTGCCTTATGTTTTCCACTCACCTAGCTAGATGGTTTTCTTCACTCTTTCTGGTCAGCACCAGAGAAGGGATATAAAGTATCCTTCTCCTTTTATCTTCATCTCAGTCCCAGGAATAAGAATGAAGACTTCCTTCATGAGAAGACTCCTGTCCATACAGAAAGCCAGAAGCAGTGCATCCTCCTGAGCTCCGCATCACAAGTGACTAAGTTCTCCCTGACTACCTAATGTTTGTGTGGCTAAACATCAAGTATTGTGTATGATTCCTCTGTTACGTAAACTGCAAGCCTCGAAGCAAGAAACAGGTGACTTACTGTCCTTTCCAGCTGACCTGTCCAGATGTGGGGAGTCAGGTGAAGAACATCAACAATTTCTGCTGGTGGTTAAGACCCAAGATTGGGATTGATGAATCTGGGTTCATTTCTTCTTCCTTCAGCCTTCCTGAGTGACTATTGTTAGTTTCTTGCAGATTTAATTCAACCACATATGGTCTAGCCCCTATTTTATCCTCTCTCTTTAGGTCAGAGCTGCTGGGAGACTTTGAGAAATGGCTCCCTTTCCACTCTGTGGTCCTGTTAGCCTGGGATCCAGCTGTGTAGGGGGTGCTGCTTCTCTGATGCTCCAGTCTGTGATCTGGGCAAGGCATGGAGCAATGGGGTGGGCACTGCTGCATGAAGGAATTACAGATAAAATACTCCCACAGAAAGGAGAAAGCAGAGGTAACTGAGTCAAGCAATTTTCTAGTCTGCCCTAACCGTTTTATGGGTGTACTCTAAAAGTTGACTGTGAAATTACATCTGCATATAACATACCTGCCATTGCAACATGTACATAGCTACCCCTGCGCTCTCAGAGAAAGGAAAAGCCAGTTTCCGTCTTGTGTCCTGATCTAAATGTCTTGATGTTTGTCCTATGCCTTGGCAGGGACACTGCTTGCAAAGCTATGGATTTTATTTTCCCCTTAAGAAAGGATTTCTAAGTAAAACTAGTCCTCATGCATTCCTGCTACATGGAGCTGGTTTCTTGCCAAGCCTGGATGCCTAAAGCACCCCCTGCCTTCTATTGATGTGGGACCCGGTTTTTGTGCCTAAGGAGGAAATGCCAAATCGGATTGATCACCCTCACCGTGGTTTCAGAATTAAAATGGCCTGTGGCACAGGTGGGCTTCAAGACTCACATGCTCTTGGAGAGGCATGGTGGCTTTTGAAGTACAAATAAACTGTGGGTCCTGGTGGAGGATACACTGAAGTGGAAGAGATTTGATGGAGTTTCAGCTAAAAGCAGAGGAAAATCAAGGAAATACTATAGATACTAAGGGTAGGAAAAGAGGTTGTACTGAGCATACTCATTTCCAAACACATAATAATGCATTAGTGTTTTACAAATTAAAACATAAGCGCAGACAGTGACTTTGGAGCTCATCCTGCCGTAGAAAAATTCACACCAGATGGTGGATTTTCAAATGCAACAACCCCAGTGCAGAGAACCCTAAGGTTAATATGAAAATCATTTTAAGAATGGGTAATTTTAAAGGCCTGGAGATTGCTGCCTTGAATAACTTTCCTCAGGCCCAATTGCTAGGAGTGGAACAGGTTGGGAACGATTAAAAGAAAGGAAATCTGCCTTGAATGTTCACCCACAGGGCCCAAAAATAAAAGGAAGAACAGTTGCCAAGTGAAATGGAAGATGATGTTTAACTACATGTCAAGCAAAGTTGTGCTGAGGAGCAGAGGGATGCTTCAAAGTGGTTGCTCATGACAGGGTCCTTCCTGTAGGTTTTGCACATGCCCAAGCATGCACGCACAAAGGAGACAGGGACCACTAAAGTAGACAGACAAAAAGTGCTCTGAAGATGGAAAGGGATCAAGAGAAAAGCCAAGCTGACTCAACTCTACTAGCAAGGGATAGCTGAAGGCTAAAAGAGGAGAAAAACATGATTTTTTCAAGATACAGATTTGTCATAGTGGCAGCATTATTAATTTCAAATATTTTAAAATGTTAGAGACACTGAGCTTGTACATCGACGGGAATAGCCCATCCACGCAGATTAATTTGGGTGAAATATAGTGAGTATTTTGTGTAATCCTATTGCTGAAGCCACATGACAAGATAAACTGTATTTTCTGTGCCTTTTTTATTTTATGGCACACATCGCTTACTCAGAGTCTTAAATATTGACCTGATCTTCTACCTAGTAAAACAGAAAAATCCCAATTTTCTTCTTCAGCACTGAGAAGCAGGTAACTTCCTAGTTAGGAAGTCTGTGGTAGAGAGCAGAATTGCTTTCACTTCTTTTGAGTCACATGCCAGTGCTGCCATTTCCCAGCTGTTGTTCTTCTCTATCCATGATCAATATTTTATTTTATAAGCTGTGGGAAGATAGGGACAAAATGCAGTAGCTATCTTCTTCATAGATGGTTCCATTTGGTTTCACTGCTCTGAAATAAAAACAAAAACAAAACCAAAAAAACATACAGGATTTTGAGGAAAGATCAATTAAAAATAGAAAAAAAATTAGGTGCATTCATTGTACTGTTTTTTAAGGGATGACTGGAAGACAGCACAGGACAAAGAGGATCCTTTTGGAAAGGATTTCTCTCATTCCTCTAAGTGTTTCTAAATGGTAATGGTCTCTAACTACATGTAAACTCTTTCCAACTTAATTCATCAAACAGAACCTCTGGAGAGACCATGTTGATCCCTATGGCTATAAAATTCCCTCTGTGCTGTAATGATCTGAAGGTACAAAAATTCCATGGAAATAAATCCCAATTAAATACCCATTAACGATGATGGAAAGATCACTGAGGCTATTAGAGGCAGCCCTAAGACACAGTAACCACACAAAAAAATTGTCCAGCTTCTTATTTATCTGCTTTAATCACTGTAGCGCAAAGAAAAACCTTCTTAATGTTTCAATAACTTGTGCTAATTTATTGCAACTGAACTCACTAACATTTTCATAAGGCTTAAGTACTTATTATTTGTATTGCAGCAACAACTAGCAGTCTCAATCCAGATTATTCCCTTTTCCTTGGTGTTATAAGAAAAGCTTCTGCTCCCTTTCCTTCACAGCAAGAGACAATGGAAGATGTAAGATCCCAGTTTTACCCAAGCAACACAGAATTGAAGCTACTTGTCTTGTTCCACTTGCAAGGCTGTGGCAAAGTCTAGAACTACAAGAGACTCCTCTTAATAGTAGGATGTCTTTAAGCTTGTTGCTGGCAGTAAGGTCAGTTCACAAGTATGTTAACGCTGGCTGATTTCTGTCATGTTCCAGAGATTTAACATAGGATTAAGTAAGCAAGTTATTGTTGAAATGCTTACTCCCATGTTGCTATTCAAACACAACATTGTTCTTTGAATATTCAGTTGTGCCTGATACCAAATCCAGCTATGCATCACACGCCCAGTGAAAATATGACAAGTAGATGACCCTCAGCCTCAGCGGCACTCAAACATTACTCAGGATACCAAGCACAGGGTAGCACTCACACGAGCTTGGCCTGTTTATTTACTGATATCACAAAAGGCAGTTTCCTCCTGCACCTTAAACCTTTCTGCCCTATGTAAGTAGAATGAATCCTTGTTCCCCTGTGATGATTTACACCAAGCTAAAATCCAGTCTTTGCAACTTCTTCAAAACCTCACCGCAATTATAGCTGCAGACACACAAAAGTCCAAGACCTGAATATTCCTGATATTGAAATAGACAGTTCCATCTTAACTGTACCATCACCTAACAAGCAGTGTGATCTGTTTGATACACTCTGGTCCAGATTTTGATCTCGACACAGCACACAGAGAGCATCGTTGAAAGTGACATGTGATATCTTACTGAATTCAGGCTCAGGGAAATTGCCAGCACTTATCTTGCTTGACCAGAGTGCAGCCTTCAAAGCAGTAATCATGAAATCTTATTACTGTACAAAGATTGGAATTAGGCACTGGTATCTGTGGTTCGCACTTCTTGATTGGTTTAGGCCTTACTTAACTGGGCGATACTAGTTTCTGTCACTAGCAAACTGTTCCTCAGTGCTGTCTTCCTCCTGCCAAGCATCTACCTGCTCCAAAGGGGAGTGCATTGCACATGACTTTTGACAAATTTTATCCTGATGAACAGAAGTACAATTTATTTGGTTTTCATCAAATCTCAGAGGCCACCTGTTCTCTCTCTTTCCTGAGTGCTTTGAAGTTAAAGTGAAAAATGAATGCTTACTAACCAAGCACTGTTAAAATGTGGAAACCACTGGCTCTGGGTTTTCATCCACTGCCTAAAACATTTACTCCCACTGCAAATAATTAACTAACCAAATTAAAACTTCCTCAGGAAAGCAAGTGGTTCTGACCTGGCCTGTGTACTTTCCACTTCACACTAATAAATCAATATTTTTCTACTGCCCTTTGCCTTTCTTGGTGTAGATTACTGGTAATCTCATTGCCCAATTGCTGTTGCCTTTGTCAGCTGGATTCTGGCTTTTCCTTTCTTGCTGGCACCTTGCACATAGCTCCAGAACACACTGTCCATCAACCGACTTCAACAGAGACTTCTTTTTGTAATGCATCATGTTGTATTCCCTGGTGCAGGTTTCTGCCCTAATGTTCACAGCTGGTGGGCTTCATGGATCAGTTTAGAAAGCAATAAATCATTATGTTTCCCACCTAGTCACCACTAGCATAATTCTGCAGACTGCTTTGTGCCCTACACTTGATTAAATAAGAAACCCTTAGACTTCAGTCACAGCCATGTAATAGGCCAGTAGAAACTACAGCAATTAACTCCAAGAAACAAGGCATTAAGAAACTGTGCCATATAATTTTAGTGTCTTTTGACATATTTTGTCAGTCGGAAATGAAGACAAACTAAGATTACGTGACCAATACATTTCCTTACAGATACTTCAGCATCATCATGGGGAAAAGGGCTCTTTGTCAAGCAGTGGTTTAGAAAGTCGGCTTTAATCAAACTCTTATTATTTAAAAAGACCAACTCCTGGAACTCGCCACAAACACCTGGTTTTTAATCCCTCTGTGTGCTGTGTTGAGATCAAACTCTGGACTGGAGTGTATTACACAGATCACACCACTTGTTAGGTGATGATGCTGCTAAGATGGCAGAGTCTATTTAGAAATAATATTCAATTTCTTGCACCATTGTGTGTTGATTTAACAGAGAAAGCAAGAGGAACAGGGTAGGTCTAATATCTGCATCCTTCATGTTCCGCTCATAGCACTGGCCACTGCAAACTTCTTCCCTGGAGGGACTCAGAAGACTGAGCACTGCTTATTATAGCACTGATAGCTGAAATGCCACCTCCCACAATAATCTGCATCCACAGTAAGCAATGAAACAGCCAGACCAAGACCTGGGACACAATCGCTGGGTTTCCTCTTCACCCAGCAGCACAGTGAATGCACATTCCCCATGCAGGGGAGTGTTCCAAACCCAGCCATATAGCAAAGATTCACGGCTCATGGAGACAGAAGGAAAATACCAGAGGGGGCAGGACTGCAGCCTATGAGTTCAGAAAGTCAGTGAGCCATGGGAGCCCTTGGGTTGATCTCAAGACTTTGCATGGAACAGTCATTGACCAAATTTCTTCAGTATCTTGGTCTCATTCAATGAATAGCAAGTTATACAGTATTTCATTGCAACACATAACTCAACTATTGCTAAGAGGCATGAGGTGAAATGATAGGTATTCCTTGACTCCCATCCTATTACTAGTATGAGACAAAATGATACATGTTCTGATAAAAGGATTTGAAATGGTGGTCTGTGTGTCAGAAGTGCCAGTACAGTTAGAATTATTTTTAAAAGATTATATTAAAGCATAAATTAAAAGGCTACCCAGAAAGAAAAGTAGATGACTTCCAATAGGGTATAACATCTATCAGGGTTTAGCATATACTGTGTAGTTACACTTAATGGGCTCAGTCTTTCTCATAGATTATTCACATATTCTGTGGGAAGTCTGGCTGGATCATCTTTCTATCCCCTGTAAACCATGACTGATAATATCTTTCCATTATATTCCTAAGGTGTAGCTATTTCATTTTTACCCAAGGGATCCCAGAGCTATTGTGTAGTCCCTAGAAAGCTTTAAAACAATTTGTCTGTGTAGCAATTCTTCTTTATTCCTCCCTGTTGCACAAAATCTCACATTTTCTTAATTTGATCATATGAAATGTTTGGGCTTGACTACTGAAAGAAATCACAATCTTTTAAAGAGGAAAAAAAATTAGTATCTTGAGAGGTTACATGTCTTTGTAATGCTTGGGCAAATAGCGCTCGGACAATCCATTTCTTGATTAGACACTAATTCCCCATGGTTTATCTTAAAGGTATGTAATTCAGCCTTTAACAAGTTCAGTCTTAAAAGCAGCACGTATACCTGGATAAGCCAAAAGAAATAGTAACAATGCTAATAGAATGAAAATATTCTGTCTTCCTACAGAGGATTTTACCTCATAAATACTTCTAATTTTTCTGCTTTTTTTTTCTACTGGGACTTCCACAAATTACACAAATAGAGAGAGCATCTGCTGGGAGAAAAGTATTCCAAATGACTGTTAACTGCCTAAAATTGCCTGCAAATACATTTTGGGCTTTGTTATGCCTAATAATAACTCATTGCTGAATTATCTATTTCTTTATTGGATGAGGACAAATTAACAAAGCAAATGGAAGTACTCTAGATTGAAATGCCTGTTATCTTAGGCCTGATCAATTGGTTCATTGAGGTTATTTCCTTCTCACCCTGACTTCCCAGAAAAACTCTTTGCTTCACCACAGGAAACTGATTTCTTCATGCACATGCTATTATTCCTGAAGCTAATGGAGATATTTTTAAAACTGCGTTACGTAGACCACATTTGGCCTCACCTGCCCAGGCTGGGATGACTGACAGAAGGTCTATAGCATGACAGAAGCAAACCAAAGTGATCACAGACCCACGATTCTCCACGTGGTTGGTTGTCTCTAAACTGGACAGAACTACTTGGGTGGGATGTAGCCAAAGCTATGAGGTGCTTGTTCTGAAGCTCTGTTATCCATGAGCTTCATCTGTTTTTTAGGACTTACATTAAGTCACAGAAATCTCCTATCATTGTTAATGCTGGCAGACCTTCCCCAGTGGTGGCAGCCACAGGCCCTAGCCATGAAGATTCTGTCTGACTCCTTCATTTATTCATGGTGTGGGGACATTGCAGCACTGCCTCTGTTCTGCTATGCTGGTGGCACTGGTGACCGGGTTTTCCTGGCAGGAACGTGGTGGCACGACTTACTGCGTTTGCACAGGAGCCAGCTCAGATTCCCAGATCCAGCTGAGGTTTTGACTTGCTGAGTGGGGGCTTTTGCGTCCTGGGGCTGCAGAGCCAGCAGGGATGGGGTTGACTGGCGGGTCTGAGGTCTGGGAAGTTTCTGTCCCATATGGCAGATTTAAGTGCTGTTGTGTGAGTTTTTCCCTTGTCACATCTGGATCCCAGAGGGGCTCACTGGGAGCACTTTAATTACAAGGGCTGCAGCACCAACAGGCTCCAGTGCAGCTAGTGGCTTGGGAAATGTCTGACTGAGGTGGCCGCAAGCTGAAAGGCTGAGTCCTGGCATGCCGAACAGATTTGGCACTGCATCATTTGTAGCTGATCTAATTCCCTTTATCTTCTCCTAGAGAAGAGCTGATGCTTGCACTTCTGCCTTGCAGAGTTTCTTGGTAAATCTAAAGACACGGAAAGTCTTTACAGACAACTTCAGCTTCTGAGTCTACCATAGTGTACTATTGCTCACTAAAAAACAACCTCAAAGAAGTCTTATTAAGTAGTTTATCCTAGTAACCTTCACCTCAAGAGGAATTAATTATAAATTAGTTTATTATTACATTTAGGCATATTCTGGTACACATGCCTCCATGCTCTTGTGTCTGTAACAAATAAGAAGGGAAAAAGAAATAAAGAAAATTGAAACTCCATTTTTTTTGTCTTATAAAGCAGTGAAATCAAATGTGAACTTCTATAAATAATCCTTTAATACAAAGAACAAAAACTACCATTATCCTCCTCTGAGATCTGCAGAGAACACGTTTTGAATGAGAAGAGTCTATTTGGACTGAAAACCAACAAAAAAATGTGGCCAAGAACAGGTAGACCACCAATGAGGAGCAGGAACTGAAGTAGCTTTTAATGCAGTGTAATCAAAAGCTTAAATCAGAATTTCAACTTGAGTAACCCCAACTTAAGAAAATCCCAAATCTGAATCTTCTCTAAAACTGGACTTTATAACAAGGGATGCTCATCACTTTCAAAACTTGACCTTGCACCTTATCAGACAGGTTTGAATGTTGTGTTGGTTGTGTTAGAGGGATAGTGCTTCTTCAGGAAAATGAAACATATTTGATTAATAAAATTCACTCTTGTATTGAGAGGTGACCTGGTCACCACTTGATTCTCATCTATGGCCTCAGGCTTAAGGGAAACCTATTTGCCTTGTACAGACTTTCTGCACAAGGGTGAATTTCATTCTATGTGATATCTGTGCAGTATAACCCAAGATGTAAAGAGGAATGAGAAATATTTCCCTTCATTCCCACAACTTGTCCCTGGTTTCCTCTTAAAATGTCTCTGATAATTGTTTTCAAATGCTGGCCTGTATGTGCTTTCTGGAAGAGGCACCCATTCAAAGAGAATGTACAAAACTCCAAGGCTGATTTTGGTTTTCAGAGGATGGAGTTCCCTAAAAGAAAGCCTAGAAAAAAGAAGAAGATCCTATTTCTCTAATGAATGCACCTGAAGAACAAGACATATCTTTTTTTCAGTCTGACAGAATGAAATGTCAATCGTGAGCAACATTTGCATGTAATTACATAGCTCATCTAGCTTTTCCTGATCAAGTGATATGGCATGCGAGCCAGGCACCAATGCACAATAAAACAGACTAAATCCTTATTGACAAGATTAGCTTCAACAGCTCTTCAGCATTCTTGGTGAAAATATACTTTCGAGTCAGATGATGTCTACATATTATTGCCCCACTAAAAAGTGTTGCAAGGGCTAAGCAGTCTAAACTCCAGCTATTGCAATAATTTATTCCTTTTGTTGATCTAAAGATGCAGAAGTCCTCATCTTCCCATCATAATTGACTTAATGAAAATCTCTGGCAACAAATGGATTTTTTTCAACCTGCCAAGTTCCTGTAGTAGATTCAAAATGAAGCAATCTTTAATTTATTCTTAACATTTAATCCCAACAAAACACTCAAACAGCAGCTTCTGCTGGCATTCAGAATGCAGCTGTTTAAGAAAACAGCAGCAGCAGTTCCAGTTTGTGGATGAATGCATTTCTCTTTGTCTCTTTACACAATACCCATGGTTAACTGTCTAACATGGTTAACCCCAGAATTGACTTCACCATGGTGCATTTTGTTTGGATTATGATAGTCAAACTTTCACACATATAGAACTCTCAATGAAGTCACGTTAGGCCAAAGCTTAAAAGATACTGAAGAAATACATCCAGTCTGGTGCTACCACTTCATCAGCCTTAAACCAGCTTGTAAGGGAGACTTGCAAAGCCAGTCCCAGTGAAATTCAGAGCTTCCTTCTCTCATTTCCATAGGAACCTTCAGAACATCCCACCTGGGAATCAACTGTCAGCTAAGACATGCGGCTCTGTTCCTGTAGCACAGTGTTTTTGGGAAAGAAATCTACTGTTACCTACAGAAATGTCATTTGAAATGCCATCACACATCACCAGACATACATATTGCCGGTAAATATCCTCCAGTTCTCAGAATCTGTACTGGGTTTTGACATGGCTCACCTGCATAGTAAGATAGTTTCACATTTTCCTACTGTTCAAGTGTTCAGCGCTGTCAGCAATTCTGCCAGTATCAGCCCTGTTGCTCTCCATAGAGTCTTTCACAATTGTAAAGCACATTTTTGTCTTCTTCCATCATAAGCTTTTTGTTCACCGTTGGCCAAATGAGGTTGATTGATAATAATCTCTTCTAGGGAAAGAAGTTTACAAGCATAAAAATTACCTTTGTGTCTTGTAAGGCAACAAAAACTCTAGTTCCCCATGGTCATTTGTCATAGGAGAATGAGTGTTTAATGGTGTTGACCAATACTACATCCTCAATCTTCTCTGAGTGCTCAGAACTTTTAGTCATGGGTTAGATACTAGCCAGCCATGCATGCCACATCTATATAAAAACCAGACTTTTAGTTCAAACTCTCTGCTTAAAAAATTGTACATTGTTCTGGCATTTTTCAAACAATTACTACTAATTACTGTACATATGTAACGACTTTCCTGTCTTAACCTCTCACATGTCATAGAAAAGCCATATGAGGTGGGCAAATCAGACATGGGGCCTCGTATCTCTTATCAACAGCTTCTGATCTCACAAAGGTGAAGGCAAAGGTGAATCAAAATCCTGTCCAGAACTGCTGAAAAACCTATATTTAAGATTCACAGCCCTTTCAAAACGGTCAGATAGGAGTTTGTTTGGCCATGGCCAGACATGAAGGTGTTAAAAGCAACATAAGGAAAACAGGTCTGCAAGATTTGAGTTTGAGCTGAAGAAAAAATCACTGAGATGGTTGCCATCAGGCTGACCTATTGTGTCTCCTGATTTCTTTGCAGTTCTTCATCTCTGTTTGTCCATCTGGTGACCCTTGTCTCCTACTTTTGATTGCAGCCTCTTGGGGCTTTTGGAACTTCTGAGGGGTTGGGACTTTCGGAGCCTGTACTGCACTTGGAATGAGTCCACCTATCCTAGTCATGAGCAAGGGTCCCCCATGTGTGGGTAGTGATGGACCAGAATTCCCATCCTTTGGGAAATCCTAGTGTTATGGTTATTTTCCTCTTCTGGAACCAAAACCAGATATTTCTCACAGAAATGAAATTATTTGAAAAAAATAAGGAGTATGCCTAAGCTATTTTATCTGAAATATATCGAACAGAGGTCTGCTAAGTATTACATGTAAAACAATCAGCGTAGTATTAACAGTTGTTAACATGACCTAAGAGTCTAAATAAAATTAATTGAAATGCCAGTGGCATAGCAAACCTTTTTATCTTTGAAGGTAAGAAAGAGTTTGTCTTACTGTAACAAAATGTTACAGCATTACTAAAATAAAATTGCAATGTCACAATTATTTGTTTCAGCTTCTTATCTTTGAAAACATCATGAGGGTTGACACATTCCTACAAAATATTTCATAACGATGAAGCCACACTTGTTGGATAGGAAGCTGTTCTTTCAGAAAAGCTCTGCCTTAGAGAGTTTAGTTTTGGCCTGCTGCTAGAGCTCTGCTTAATGAAATCACTAGAGGACTTGCATTTGCGACAGCCCTGGGTAGAAACACATCCTTGAATGAGCGAAAACCGAAAAAATTCTCCCTGCATTAACATTCAAGATGGATCTAAGGAGACAGTGTCCCAGCCTTCAATTACTTTCTGCTAAGCACACAAACAGAACCAGGGCAATCTGGAGTAACCTATGCATCTGTAGTGAAATACATACAAGTGGAATAAGGAGCAATATCAACACTGTTGTGCCCAGTCAAGAATCCATTCTTTTTTTTTTTTTTAATGACAGAAAATCCTTGAATAAAAGCATTGTTATTAAGGTAGTATATGATGTTATGTTATTATAGCCATTGCACTGACAGCTCATGCAATCAACTATTCAGAGGGTTTAAACATTAAATTTCTTCCGTTTGCCTGGTGGATAATTTTGCAGAAAGGAGAGAAGTTGATAGTCCTGCCCATGCCCACTTCCCTAACTCAGGCCAAATATTTCAGAGATAACAGAGATGGATGTACTGTGAAAACATCAAGTCCGCTGTTTCCGTAAATACATGGGAACCAACAGCATTCCAGAAAGAACAAAATAGGAGTGCTGGGCTCTCTGCAGTGCCTTGCATTCTTCGCCCTCAGAGGGGCTTCAAGAAAGCACTTGGTGTCATTCTCCCAGCAAACCAGCATCTCAGTCTTGGCTCAGCACGTAAGTAATAAATGGACAATTTCTCTTATCTTTTCTTATTGAAAGAGAGAAAGAAAGAAAGAAACAGCAAACCCAAAAATGTTCTGATTCAAAGACCTTTTCCAGCTCCCATAAAAGATTCACATTCTTTGGCTTTATAAATAAGTTTATGTTAAGCGACTAACATCAATGACAGCCCAGTTCGAATCTGGCAAATACACGAACAACATGTATGAAATGTGGCTCACCTCCATGAGTCTAAACTAGGCTATGAAAACAGAACTGACCTGATTCCATGAGACAGCTGTGAAAGATAATGTGCTGGGCATACACACCTCACCTCTCAGGACCTTGCTGCTGGAGGGAGCACTGTGTGAGAGGGGACATGCCTCCTTTAAGAAGCTGGTTTAGGTGTTGACTTGACAAAATAAAAGAATTACTCTAGCTGGGTAATTTATTATAACCGCCTTCAGAGTTCTGGCACGTGATAGGTCAAGTACCCACGAGCCTTCCTTGGAGAAATGAAACAGGGATGCATTCAAGAGGGAAATGGGGAAACACCAGTGTCACCATCAGAGTGCTCTGCTTTTGGTGCCCTTGTTTTTCCAATGTGCTCCAATGCAAGATAAACACTCCCTGCGGAGAGGTTGCTTTAAGCACCTTGGTATGGAGGATCCCTTCCCCACCATGTTCATTGCCATCGCTGCTTGTCAGCATGCTGCTTGCATCAGATCCTTGTTCATTTCTTTGCCATTGACACTTTCCAATCAGTCTATAGCCAGTTCACTGTAAATGGCCCCTATCAATCCAGCCTTGCTGCCCGTGCAATGTTTTAATAGCAGTCAGACCAGGCAAAACGACTTGAAACTTCAGCCAGGTTCAGTTCCAGATTGGATCCAGTGGAAATCTCTGGGTCAACACAGACGGGGGTTGAGGGACCCAAGGTCGTCTTCTTCCATCAGTTCTCGCTCTCTGTGTGGCCTTAAGAAAATTACAATAATGCTAGACCAAATTACAGTCTGAATTACAGGCAAAGGTGTTAAATCTGCTGTGTCCACACATAAAATGTGCTTGTAATACTTTGTGAGGCCCTCTGATATCTACACAGTAAAGGTGCTGGGGAAACAAGTACTGTTATTCATGGAGATCCAGAAACCAGAGTCAATAACTGACTTTTGTCTGTCTTAAACCCTAAGGCAGGTAAAATTTGCCAGTTTTGGCACAGCTCACTGTCAGCTTTGGTTCAGCTGACCTTAATCTCCTGGAAAGCAGGAATCCACAGAAAGAAACTCTAGACGTGTGTGTGTGTGTGTGTGCGCGCGCACGCACCACCCACAGCCAACCTTCTGCTACCTCTGCTGCATTATGAACCTTTAAAGCCTGATTTGTGCTCCCATAGTCCCTGTCTCAGCCCAGCTCTACACCCCCAGGTCCTTGTTACAACCTTGCATTGTCCCTTTGGGAACCATGTGGAGACAGCAGCACCTCAGGATTTTTGCTGCATGGTACATGTCTGATTGCAGACCTGAGAAACCTCAAGTCACCTCTGCCTGGATTGCTTCTTGATGATTTGTTTCTGTGGGCATATTCCAGCTCAGGAATCCCACTACCAGCCTTGGTGGGGGAACATTCCAACTCATAAGCATAACCACACTAAGACATGCTCCCAGTATCCCCAAACTTAACAATAAATGTAAAGAATTTAGATACAGTCCAAGGACAAGGAATCCCAAATCCTCAGTCTGCTATTCTTGGCCATTCACAGGGACATAGAAAAGCTAAATTTTTATAAGAGTGATTGCTAAACTGAGATTGACTTCTTGGAGGTGTTGCCTTAGGTCCGGCTCTGATGGATTTCAGGCACGAATGTTACCTGACAGTGAAAAAGCCTTTTCAGGTGTCTCAAGCCAGGCATCCCAAATCAGTGACCACTTTTGAAAATAAAAACGTAGGTTTGGGAACCCGTTCCCACTAAGTCTTGTTTATGCGAATGTACAGCTACAATGGACTGCTTGTCTGTGTAAAGGCCAGGCTCTGAGTAAAGATTTGCAGACTCAGCCTCCCAATGACTGCCAGTGGAATCCTGCCCCTTTTGAAATCAAGGAAATTTTCCCTTTCACTTCAACTGGGACCTGAATTTCACCTTCTGTGTCACTACCTACAAAATGTGATTAAACAGGCTGCTTTTTTTCACAGGAGTATTGGGAGGATGTAGTCATTAATGGCTACAAAGCATAATTTTATTTCTAAGGGTGGAAGCTGCTGCTGAAAATCCAAATTGGTGTTAATACAGCTTTTTAAATCACATCACTTCTCCAGCATTTTGTAAACAAGCAAACAAAATGCCTGAAGCTCCCCAAAATAAAATAACTTCACTTTTAGCACTTGAACTTGGAAGTACCATATGTCAACCTGGGAGTGCAAAGTCTGCATTTCATGAGCTGCAAAAACTCCCTGGGGGAGATCTAGGGACCGCCAAAAGTTCTTTGGGGTACTCTCTTTTGTACTGAAACTGGGGAACTCTCAGCGGGCTTACCCAGCTGCTGGAAATTCTTCCACAGACACTGATGTGCAGCGCTGTTCCAAAACAAATATCTCTGAGTCCCACACTTCATCCATCTGTTTCGCATTTCAAGGAGTTAGTGTTCTACACACAAGTGTGTTAAGAGACCGAGAGAACAAGCTGGACCAACAAAGGCTCATTAAAGAGGGAAGGGAAAAAAAAAGAAAGAGGGGAAAGAAATAGAGAAAAAAAAAAGAGAAAAAAAAAGGAAGGGAAGAGGGAAGACAGAAAGCAATCTATTTTCCAAATATTTTACACAGAAACATTAGGCAGTGTTATCATGGAGCTGCAAAGGCCAGTGAGAAACCAAAGGATCTCCCCTCTGAAATCTTTCTGAAATATAAAACATTAAGCTCCAACTCAGAACAATACAGAGAGCTCAAGCAGAAGCACATGAATGTTAGGGTGTAGTGCAAGTCAAATTTGTCCCTGATGTCACATCATCGACTAAAGAGCAGTTATAGCAGGACTGAAGGTGGCTGCAGGTTCCTATCACTGGACCTGACTTCTGCTACTTTTAAAGTCGTAAAAGATAGCTGGTGCTTACTAATAAAAATTAAAAGTCAAGGTCATTTTTGTGGGTCTGATCCAAGCCTTTCAGACTGCTGGAAACCTAAGTGAACTGCTCCACAGCTTTTGTTTTCTGTAATTGTCCCTCACACAGTGCACTGTGGGGACTGCTGAATGCATTTCATACATTTTTTGGCAACAGTGTTCCGTGTTGTGTTAAGGGTTCATTAATCTGCTTGCCACTAGGCCCCTGTGAAAAGAGGAAATTGTTTCACACTTGCTGAAAGACAGAGAAAAGAGTTTAGAGAGGAAGGAGAAACAGATTAAATGGGAAACACAAGCAATGGAGAAACAGGTTTGAGGTAGCACTTTGTCACTTCTCGAATGGTACAAAGGCTAATGTGAACTGGAGGAATGCGACAGAATTTTCTTAGGGAAAACTGTGCTACTGTGCCATTAATTAGCCCAAGACGGGAGGTTTGGCTGCAGCTCATCTCTGCTCAGATTGTGCGAGATGAAACAATTGAGGCCCATGTCCAGGCTAAGATGGCAAAGGAAATGAAGGGGGCGTAAGAAAGATATTTGTAAAAGGAGCAAGCAAAGAGTAAACTGACATTATGAATCAAAGAAACAATCATTTCAGGGGAAAGAGGCTGATGGGCTGGGGAGGAATGATTTGCCTGAGAAAGACAGGATGGCACTGGTATGTGTTGTGTCTGCCAAGTGATGTCCAGCCGCTCAAGTGGTTCACCCAATTAACTCAGTCCAGACTCTCTGTGTGGTACCCAAGGCATTCCTGCCGCCAAGGTTCAGAATTATAAAGCCCTCAAGGCCTGGAGATACATTTTAGCTCACAATATGCTTTCTAAGCCTACATCTAAATTCCCTGGCACACAAAATGTGCTGGAAAGAGCACAGGGCTCTTGGGTTTCACACGGCAGCGTGGGTCTAGATGACTGCAAGGAAAAACTACGGGGAAAGTTCTCCCAACTGGACTCAAACCTTGCGGTTGCCCATTGGTAGCAGCAACTCCTCTGTGGAGGCAAAATCAAGAGCTGTTGTCAAAATTATTCGCAGTGAACAGCTCTTCGGAAACAGCACTGTGGGTCCCACTGATTTGGATGCCTTTTGTATAACTGCTCATATACATAAGGGTTGCAGGATCAGGGCCAATATTGTGCTAAAGCAGTGAAGATCAGACATACAGTAAAAATGACATACTGTGTTTTCACAAAAAATAAACAAACTGCTGTGGTTTGAGTTAACAGGCCTATCAAGCCCCCCTCTAAAGATGAGTGGAAACTCTGATAAATGGTTTCAGCATTGCCTCACACAAAAATGTGCTAACCGGGGTGGGCTTTAGTTTTTCTCAGTGATTATGAACGGGTTAGGCAAAACAAAATTTGAGAACAATTTAGATTAGGAATAATCTATTTTATTTGAACCATAAAATACAAGACTGGAGCTGCTGAATAATTTCTTTGTGAACCAACTCTATTCAAGAGCTTCTTCCCTTG
The DNA here is from genome assembly GCF_032191515.1 of Phaenicophaeus curvirostris. Lineage (NCBI taxonomy): Eukaryota > Metazoa > Chordata > Aves > Cuculiformes > Cuculidae > Phaenicophaeus > Phaenicophaeus curvirostris. The sequence goes on along the minus strand of NC_091400.1, from coordinate 7,555,128 downwards.
CTCTTCATTAACTTTAATAGAAGCAAACTGGTTGCACTGGCCAGCTGGCAGTAAGATTTGCAGCATCAAATTTTACATGTTTTAATGTTTTTTGACTGGTTCTGAGTGTAATTACCTCTTACAGAGAACGATTTGGTCTCTACACATAGTTCAGCTGTTCAGAAACGAAGTCATACGTTGTTGACTAAGTAATACCAGCTTTTAACATTTCATCTTGTACTTGTATTACAAGGCAGTTTAGTTGGTACCTCTGCAGAAGGAGAGGGTGTTTTCTTCAAAACTCTAATAAATGTTCCTGCCTAACCCTTTACATTTATTCTACAGTGCCTTGCCTGTTTGATAGCGTTTATTTTCTGCACAAAGTTAAAGGAACATGCGGTAGGCAAATGTACTTGTGCAGTGACATTGCACATAGCATGTGGCAAGACACACCTCACCAAAGGAGTGGACGTTTTTTCACTTCTCCATTTGTGTTTTGTGGAAATCTGCAACAGGCCAAATAGCAGGAATAACCTATGACATTATGCCTCCCACCACTGAGTCACTGCTGGTAGGATCAGAATGGAGTTGTGTGCTCCTGTACCACAAAGGGGCCTATAGACTCTCAGATACTTGATTGACTGTTAAATGAATGGCAAGCACTTACTTATCTGTAGTGTGTCATGATTAATTCATCTCCTTCTCATACCCTGCTGTATGCGTTGTAGTGGGCTTCATTCATGAACCAAAAAAGACCTGAGTAATGCTCCCCAACTCACAATTTTGTTTCTCCATAGAAGGTCACAAAATACACCATGGCTGCAGGTGGTCTTATGTAAACAAAGCAATCTGGCCAGGGTTCAAGGCTCAGCAATAGAATATTGTCAAGTGATCATTTTGTTGAAATACTTGGATGCCTATAAAACATCTGCAAATGCTAAATTTAAAATACAAATAAAACCCAAAGTTGGAAACTCCTCAGACTGCTGGTGAAAACATTGTTTTGTAGAACACAGCTCCACTTGTCCCATGTTAATCTAATACTGAAAGTGGACAAATAGCTTAGCTCCTGATACTGCCAAGAAAATGGGCTTTGCATGGGTGCAGATCTCTTTTATTCCTGTAGGATCATAGCCCAGCTTCCCAGAGAAAAAAGTGTTGGGAGAGTAATAAAACTGAGCTTGGGAAGTGGGGGGAGAAGGCTCAGGGTGATATTCTAGCAGATTGTGAAACCTAAATTAAACAGGAGAATGAAATCATCTTTCTGTTACTTATTTAGCACTTGGCTGAGATGTTAGACCCTGTCCTGAGAAAAGTCCATAAATGGTATCACCCCAGGAGCAGAACGGTGGAGGCATTAAGTCATGGGGATGCTCATCTGAGAAAGAGGTCTCTGCTGACTTTCTGTTGGCCCATGAAGGGACAATCCTTGACTGCTGGAGCAGAGGGAGATGAAAATGCCACCTCAGCCTACCCCTCCTCCCATTCTTGTTTGTTTAACTGTGTGTTGCAAAGCAAAGCAAGGGATGGAGACGAAGCTCTCTCAGCTCACAATCTACCTGTTGATGGCTTTCAGTAGCGCAACATCTACTGATGAAGCATTGGAAACAGGGAGGGAAAAGTTGGGAGCTGGGTGATTGAGGAGAATACAAGCACTTCCATGGGAAAAGGGCTTAAAAAGGGCCTTCAGGGATGAAGGATAATTTGGTTACAGCCTCCCTGTAGGTAGCCAGCAGGAGCCCTTAGGTTTTGGTTTAGTAGTTAAAAAATCTGAACCCCAGGAGAGAAGACAATGGAGAAAAGATTTTATATGTATTTTTTCCTGGATTTTTTGTCAGACCTACTGACTTTTCAGCTAACACCTTTATTCACATTTCCCAAGTATGAATGCTTGGGATTAGAAGGCAAAGTCACTTTGCTGCTCCCAGCATATCTGCAGCAATCTTTGCTGTCGAGGAGACACTGTACATTGAAACAGCAGGTGGTGTTGCAGGTTAGGAGTGAGCTACGTAGCAGTTTTGCTCAGCTCTTGACTGCACAATGTCTGGCTTGAAGCAGTACTATTAGTCTCTGAGGCCCTTTCCAAGCTACATCTTGAGCCGCACTTGCACTCGCAGCTGTGCTGTGTTCAGAACCATCAGCAGAGGGGTTTTGGCATGGTTTTGCTATCCAGCTTTGCAGCCTGGGATTTCTCTAACAATTCTGTGAGTCGAAATCATGCTCTTGATTGTCCCTCTGGGTAATATGTCAGTTAATTGGTTAATACGCTTATAATATCGCTTAAAGTCGTAGCAGGCGTGGACACAAATGGCTTTGAAAAGCAGCTTCAAACGCAATTATAAGCCTTATTGGCTTTTAAAAGAAAGAGAAAAAAAACACCAACCTTTCTGTTGCTGGTACAGGTGGCAGTGATCCTATAGATGGGGCAAGAAAGGCCTTTGGCATTTTCACTGCAGCACAAGGTGGTCGTTTCAAGCCGTGTGTAAGGAGCATTTTCACCACTGGGCAGCCTGGAGCAAGGCTGGGTGATGCTGGGCTTCCAACACCCTGTGCTGCTCCAAGCACCCTCTGCCCTGCAGCTCTCATGAGGGTCAGCCAGGTGCTGTGGAAAGCGGGCAGCAGACTTCTCAGAGCACCGAGATGGCCACGTCTGTGCTTCCAAGCCCTCCAGCAGCCTAGGGAGCACGAAATATTTTGGATGCTGCTTCTGTGCTGGCACAGGCATCTCCCCTAGTTCCCACTGAGCCTCTCAGGGTAGCAGCGATGCTCCTCACAGGCGCAGGCAGGACTGAGCACATGAGCTCCACTCTCAACCAGGGCATCGTAGTCAGAACTACGATGAGGCAGAACTCTTCTGTGACAGTTTTCATAAATGGATAAATAATTCCCCAAATTATCTCTTCCCAGTTACCTGACAAATGACCGGTTCTTACCTGAATTTTCTAGAAGTACAGATGTCCCTCAAGTATTAAGCAAATATTGCTCTCTTGTAGCCTACAAACACTGCTGCCCTGCAGATGCATACAATTCACTTCTTGTGTGAGGAAAACATACACATTAATGATATATTCAAACTGTAACAAAGCAGTTAATTCATTTGCTAATACATCTTTTCTGCTTTAGAGCCTATCAAGTAATGAACGTTTAATGACCCATTCATTTTCCTAAGCACTACCGCATGGCGTGGTGGAATCAATACAAAAGATGACCATTTTCACGCATCAGATAATCTTATCTACAAGGTTAAGATAATAATATGTTAATGTTTCCTACATTACCTTGCATGCTTTCTACTCTTTTGAGAGGGGTTCATTTGGTTCTAGCAGTTTTTTCAAGCTTTTTTGCTTCCCCGATGATTTCCATTCAATTTTAACTTTACAATTATTCTCTGCTCTTGGTCAGATCCAGTAAACAGTAGTGAAAAAATAAACAATCAAAGAAAAAAAAACCAAACAGGGCAGGCAAATGTTATATTTAACCTGCTTTAACCTCCAGTTCGCTCTGTAAAGTAGAACCGGAGAAGAGAGTAAAGAAAAAACAAACAAAAACGTAATAAAACCCCTTCAGACTAATATCCCTCTCAGCCTTCAGTTTGTTCAAAGCCAGGCCTGGAAAGCATGGAGGTGATGCTGTCCATGTGTGAATACTCTTGCGGCAAGGTCCAAATCACCTTGGAAAACTCACCCTCTGAGCCAACCTGGGCCAGGGTTGGAGTCAGAGGTGCAACGTGGACTGGTGGTGACAACCCAAGGCGTGCTTGGCTGCATGGCCATATTAACATATGGCCACAGAGGAGTGTGCTGGGCCAGCACGTGTCTGCAACAAACAAGCACAGCTATAAAACCCTCCTTACCTGCACGGCAAACGCGTCTGGGGGCGCTACTTGGTGTGCCCCATGCTGTAACTCTGAGGCATACCCAGAGCCCTCACATCCATTTGTGGTAGCTACATAATAGGCACATTTAGGAGTCCCTGAATACACGTTTTCCTCTATAAATATAACCAAAAGGCTCATTATGTTCTGTTGGGTCAAAACAAAATGGTTTTTTACAGTCTCTAAGTGCAGAATTTTTCAGTACACCTCCATACCTCCAACGAATTTCCCTCTAACACATCAGATAACTAGTATGCATTGAAACATCTCTGAGCAACATTGTGAGGACAGCTGCATGCTGGGCTCCACGCAGCACCGAGTCCCACTGTCAACTGTGGAAATGAAAAGTGTTTCCACAGCAGTCACTTCTGCATTCCCTGGGCTCCAAATGAAACTAAGCCCAGGCTAAGCTCTAGTAGTCCAGCTACAAAAGCGCATGGCCAAACATCACCACTTCCATCTCATTGTGTATTTCTGGTTTCCATTGCTTCTTCCTACAAGTAGCACCCAGTATTGTAGGACCTGGCAGCAGGTTTGAAAACACAGGCATGCACATGGGTAGAGTGTAAAAGAGGGACCTGGCACATTCACACAGCCACTCAATGCATGCTTCTGCAGGAGCAGCCGATCAGGCAGCTCCTTTTTGCTCTGTGCAGCTCTTTCATACTGCAACCTGGGAGAAAGAAATATTTGTAAAAAATGGAAAATAAGCTGGCAAAGCCAAAGAAACCTGGCAAGTGAGCTCAGTTTGGTGTTATGCCACAACCTGTTTCTCAATTCTGTCCTTCTCGTGTGCGTGTTGCTTACCATCTTTGACCAGGTCCTTAGCTGCTACACCTCTAAAACAAATAAACAATTTTATTATGAAATGAGCACTGATATTGCTTTTATAAGCTGAACTCCACATCAAGGTAACAGGAGTTGCTGGCTTTTGAGGGCAGCCAGTGCTGCCAGCTCTCTGGTTTTTCTACTGCTTCTTGCAGTCCTGGGCATGTTTCCTTTGGCCCCAAATCCTGCCATCCACAGAGCTCAGCTTTTGGGCCAACTATGCCTTCAGTCTCTGAGATGGTACCAAAAATCCAGAAAATAAGAGCTGATTCAATCCTGCAGCTCCAAAAACAATGGATAAACATGAGGACTGGCAAAAGTTGATGCTGGTTCATCTGGAGGAGGCAACTTGCATACTCTCAAGGATACACAGATATTACAGAAACAGTGAAAGTAAAAGATCAGTTTGTTGTTTTGTCAAGAAAGTTATTTATCCTTCTTTAATTGTAGAACACACTGAAATTCTTTTTAAAAATTACATTTCAGGGTCTCGCTGTAGCACATAAAAGTAGGAGGCCAGAATAGACATAGATTGTTCACCCTGCGTATAGGTGAAGGAAATACAAAACCAAAACTGCAAAACATGGTTTTGCTTTGTTTTATGTTTACACAACATCAGTATCTTAACTCTGCTAAGACTCAAGTAATTTTGTATATATGATGATTGCTATTTGCAGGCAGCCCTAGCAGGACATGAACTGTAATCAGAGGGGCATCTCTTGGGACAATTCCCACAGCATAAAGAATTTTCTTCCATCTAAACACAAACACCACTCTCAGATTTTTTTATGTCAGAGGAGAGGAGAGCAATTTTTTGCATGCAGGTATTTTTACCTTGGTTTTGCAGATTAGGTGATGCAGGACAACAGCTTTTGCAATGCACTGTGGTAACAGGGTAATGGAAAGTGGAGTGAGAGGAGAAGGGACCCCCAACTGCAGCCATAATTGGCCAACTTTGGGAAATTATTGTTCACATGAGCATTTAAGGCACTCCCACCGACTTCCTGTGGATCTGGATCAGATCCTTTGTCAGTGGTTAAGACCATCTGATTCACTTGAGCTTGCAGGTTAGTAAAGTGAAGGATTCTGCTTGCCATGGAAAAGTAGAGAAGCGTAAGCTGTAAGCAAACCCCTAGTTGTAGCAGGAGGACCTAAGAGCAGCCTGCACCACTGAAATGAGCCACAATGATTCTATTAAGACAAATATGCCCCTCTCCTCTCGAGAGGAAACCATGTTAGAGTCTAAAAAGCCTTCCAGCAATAACTATACTTCTGTAGTGTTATTGCACAACCTCTGCTGTAAAGTGGGAGGGAACCAAAGAGAATAGTATAAAGAAGCTGCCTTGAAATGAGAGGAGAAACCCCTTGACAATTGGATGATTGGTTAAAATTAGTCCCACTACACAAAAGCAACTGTTCAGACCAAGCCCATGAGAATTAAACTCTAACACTGAGGAATAAAAACAGATAGACAGGTTGAGAACACAGTTTTTACATAGCTCCACAGATCAAAACCGTCTACTATTGCTTAGAATAACAGTGACAATTACTAGGAAGGGATTTTAAAGGAATAGGCACTGGAGAGGCCCACAGGAAGAAAAGGGAAGACTGAAGTTCTCAGCAGCAGGGCTGAGGACAAAAAAGAAAATGACAAAATGAACTTTTCCAGAACATGCTGGGGAAGCTCTGTGAGATAGGGTCTTTACAGCTAAAAGGCCTGACAGGAAATGGAAGTTTGGAAGACTAATTAAAATTGATGAAAACTAGGCAAAGACAGATGAGTTCTGATTTACTCTTTCAGTAACTGACATGGTGAATGCCTCAGTTTTCCCATCTACACCAGGCATGGGCTAATCAGTTCTCTGTCAGCAGCAAGGCAGTCTGGTAGTAGAAGCAATTCAACATTGCTGGGAGAGCCTTGGCTGCTAGGTGTTGTGTGGATTGTACTGGATTTATTTCTGGGGTGCTGCTTCCAGAACTGAATCCATGAACAGATGGGACAGTTCAGCATAGGGACCTCCTGATGGTTTCAGCTCCATGCTCTTAACCTCACATTTGCAAGCAGTACTTCCTAAATGTAAATGAATATTTTCCTTTGCACCTACTGACCTTTCTAGAATTGCCTTCTCCATTGGGTCTTCTGTAACAAAACACTAGCCTCCTACTTTTTCTGCCTCCATATATTCTCTCTGTTCCTTCTTTTTCCACAGTATGATCAGGAATTGGCCTATTGTCTTTCAAGCTTATGTGAATTGTTGTTTTTCCCCCTACGCAGTGGATTCTCATTGTTAATATGTGAGTTATATGATTACCCACAGCTGGAAATTCACTTCTGTAACCATATAGCTATTTCCTGTATTTTTAGAAATGGCTTTTTCCAGTCCCTCTTACATCTAGTCCCAGTAGTACTGGTTTTAAATAGAAACTTATATTTATCTACCAAGTATGGAGTCCTGGCATCCCTCAAGGGATGTAAGAATCATTCACCATCTCACATATACGACAGCTCAGCAGAGATTGTTTTGCAATGGCAAGAGGGACCTATAGCTTGGCCATTGCTCTTCCATGAATGGGCATCATAAGCATCTTTGTTCTCTTGGAGCACAGAATCAACCTGCAACCTACAGCCTGTGCTCAGATATTCCACTCATTTGCTCTCTAAAGTGTGCTGCAACGAGGTTGCTTGTCAGAAGCATCTTAGTTACATTGAGTGCTGCACACTACAGGAAGCTCATTTGCCGTTTTCACAGCTATCAGCAGCTCTTACTTCTGATTTTACTCAGGTCTCTTCCAGGTGGCCTGACATGAGTCTATAAGACAGAAACAGATGGCTATTTGTGGAAGGTGAGGAGACATTTCTGCATTTGGTCTCAAAGGCTAGAAAGAAACAGAGTGACAAGGAGTGCTAAGACAAAGGCAAGATCTAATGAAAGAAAGGACAGTAGAGTAGATCAGTCTGCCTTGGATCTTTGTCTCTTATTAGAAATGGTCTGTGTGTGGTAGGTGAACATGGTACCAGCACACAACTTGTAGTCACTGCAGGCTGCTGCAACATCTCATGGTGTATGTAGGTCTACTAGAGAAGAAAACAATATATCTGCATGCTATTCTTTTTAAAAAAATAGTATGTCTGTGAAGAGCATGCATAAGTGACCCATGGGCTAATAACTTTAAGGTTCTCTTACTCTGCACACAGGCCGTTTAAGAAGAGTATCAATAATATTTTTTTTTTTGCTATTAATTTGAGATCATGCACTTGACTTGTCTCAGTTCCATAACTCCAAAGCAAATAACTGCAAAGGAAAAATGGAAGGTGCAAAGCAAACCCAAAATATCTTCTCACTTGACTGCAGGAGGCATGCTCCTTGCTAACACTTGTCATTCAAGAAACTAACCAAAACACAAGGTTCACCTTCTCCTGAATGTAAGCAAATCTAAATATTCTGAGATTACATTGAAATATGACAATGATCAGGGCACACCTCCCCTTGCAGAAAACTCTGAGGTAACGTCAGCCCAGATGGTAGGTCTCCACAGTGCAACGCTGCCTGAATGTCTTAGCTTGGGATCAAGCACATTAAAGTCATGTTTGCGTGGAAACACAGTTATGCTGTTCCTCGATCAAATATTGCTTCATATTGTGGGAGACATCTGCATTTCTGCCCCACACCCCAAGCTCTTCTCATGCCAGGCGGCCGCTGCACAGGACACCCTTTGTGCAGAGGCAGCAAGTTGTTGTAAAGCTGGGAGATCACACCCTGATCATCTGACTTCTGCTGTGGGATCTTTTCTTTTAGGCTGCTCTTACAAAGACATGTAACATGAAAAGGCTGAATTTTCCACAAAGAAATATTTTGCCGTACAAGTGTTCCTGTGAAGACATCATTTCATGACTGCCCCAGTTCAGTTTAGAGAATGCGTGCAGGGAGGAGGGGTTAAAAATACTTAAGAAGAAAGTTTCCCCAGAACTACTCCCTGTTGAGTACACAGGGGGGATAAGCTTTGACAGTTTAGTTTTAAACAAGAGATAACATCAAATAGGCCCATGGGACTGGTTCCAATTATCAACCCAAACAAAAAGAACAGCTGCACCCAAAAAGGCCTGTGCTTACAGTCATATTTCATTTTAACCACATTACAAAGAAAAAGTCTCATGATATACAAGGCTTTCGGGTTTTCTTTTTAATTCCACAATGTATTTAATAAGTCACCACATCATATGGTAAAGAGATGCACAGTCAATTAAGCAGGCATTTCATTAACATTGCTTTTATACTCACATCAAAATGTCTTAGGTTAATCAAACCATTACATTAGAAGGGAATGCTACAGAAAGGAAATAACTGACAACTCTACCTACAAAACCCATGACTTGATGTCGATACTGTTCCTGGTTGCCTGTCAAGGTAAAGTATCCTGGGATTGTATTTCCTTGGAGTTTTCACAATGATAATGAGGACAATTATATTTCTCCATCTGGAATCCATTAAATGTGATTATGATTGCTGACTTTCCTATCCTTATTACTATCTGGATTAGCTAACCCCATTACAAAGACCATGCTCCCAAAGCTCACTTGCAAATATGGTTATATGATTTCCTGTCATCCAACCAGAGTGTCTTTCTCGTTCTCTCTCCCCCTCTCTCATCTTTCTGTTCATGTTCCATTTTACAAACTATTCTGCCTTTGTCTCAATTATAAGAACCTTAATAGGTTTGAACTCCCAGGTGACCTGCATTTGCAGGTGTTTAAGCGGGGGGGAGGGAAATCAGCTGCCCTATGTGGTAATGACTCTTGCGTTGCCTCAATCAAGCAAATGGATCTGGCCTGTAACTTGCAGGTGGTGCAGGGTGGAAACTTAAACATCCTGACCATTTATGCCATGCGGAATATGTAAAGATTAAGTAAGGACTCTTAAGAATGCTGTTATTACAGAGAAGGAAGAATACAGAGTTTTTGTACTACAAACTTAATAAGCGATCTTCACAGTTCCGAAAGCTGAATTATTGGCTTAAAGCTTCCCAAAGTCTCTGGTTTTCATTCTGTGCTCATTTGCACTATTAGTAAATGCAGAGCAATTCCACTAGCTTGATTGAAGTTGGTCCAAATTTATACCAGTATAATAGGGATCAGAATGTATCCTTACTTGTCTGGAGAGTTTCTTATGAATTTTCATTAAGGACTCTGCTAAAAGCAGAAATGTTATTGGGTAAGGGTCAAGTCACATTGTTTTAGTCTTGTAACAGATTTATCTCAAAGTTTGTGTGTGTTCAGCTGCCAAGTTTAATGTGACTCTGCAAATGGCTGTGTCTCTAATAGCCATAAGGCACACCAGAACCGTATAGTCATCTTTATTCTTCACACCAGACAAGTGCCTTTAGGTCAAAGATGCAATGGTTTCCTGTAGGTAGAGCTCTACATGAAATTGTTTCAGAAGCTCTTACCTCGCCTGTACCCATGAAATCATACTCTTTCCTCAATTGCTTCTTCCTTTGCACATCAACCCTCCTCTACTGATTTGAGCACTAATTTAGAGGTTCGTTGATGCATTATAGCTTTGCACAGCCGGCTCAGAACTTTCAAACTGTTTGCTTTGTGCTTTGATTATGCATTCATTTTGACTTGAAAAAGGATTATATAATAATAAGCAGCATTTCAACAGAAGCCCGTTGTAGCTGTTTCTATCTGTAATGATTGTTTAATGACTATTTAAGATGTGGTGCCTGGGGTTGTCTAATCAGCCAGTTTTTATTAGCTTTCAATGAATTCATAAAGTGATATCTAATCAGTGGTAAAACTTCAGTATTAAGCAAGGTAGAGTTTCATGTAGGAATAACACAAAGGTCAAAAATTATTAATTTCCATTATTAATTACTGTTATGGGCATTTATAAGGCAGTTGTTGTCATGATATCCAGAAAAACGATACATCAGAACAAAGAATGTTTTCCTGGCCTACATTTTCTTCGTTAAAACATGGGAAACTGAATTTGATTCCAAACTTCTTAAAGTCGACAGAGAAAATAACCTACGGAAGTCCATGGCCTTTGGATTGGGCTCATGGTGAGAACGGTTGTTCACACTTTGCTACTCTTGAATCCATTTCAGATGTTCTCTCTTTACAGATGCTTTTAATTCTTTTCTTTTCTGTCTTTGAAGAAGTAATGCCTTCATAGCAGATTTGGGGAACAACTCTGAACTGAATCTGGGAACCATGTCTTTGGTAAACACACCAGGAGATCTAAAACATCACATCCACATTTCTCCAATATTTTCTTTATGGAAGCAAATATATTTTAGTTACTGTAGTCTAATGAATCACCTTTCTACTCTCCAGCTGAGCACCAGCAACTGACTGTATGCACTGTTTATCCATTGCAAGCATGAGCTGAGAGTTGTTTGCTAAAACTCACTGAAAGAGGTTTGCACTGACTCACTGTCTCATGTTTGTGACCAGCTAAGGGCGTGCACATGCCACTTCCCGCAGCTCAGCTGACTTGCAGTAGTTCATAAAGCCAGAGTAACATGATCGTGTTTTAAGAATCCTTGCTGTCGTAACTCTGGCTACTACTAATTTGTTGTGGTTGCACTAAAATCTACCAAGTGCCACCAGTACGAAATCTCAATTAAAAAAGTAAAAGCTTCTTAATTAAATCTCCTTTACTGCCCAAATTAAATATCCGCATTTTTAGTGACTCATTTCCAAGTGACAGCAACTCAGATTTTCTTTGCTGTCTAAACCCTCCTTTTGTTTCCATCTCGTTTCTGTCCAGATCCTTCTGTTATTCCTTTCCACTCATCCTTGCTAATGATAAATTTGCAAGGCCACAGCAAGTTACGCGACACAAGCATGATCCACAGCAGTAGGAGCATTGATGTTGGTGTGCCAGCAGAATCAGAGCTGTCAAGTAGATATCAGGTCTAACAAAAACTACCCCTGAATCTTTGGTTGGCCTTCATATTTTTTCCTACTCAAGGAATATTAAATTGCTTGTAGCAATATATACACCTCAAATCTAGCACTCAAGAGGAATCTACAGCACTGTTCTCTTCCATGATGTGAGCTTGAATCAACAAAGCATTTGGGCTGGTGCTTTTCTTTATGTGCTGAAGTACCTGGAAGAATTTTGTCTTCCATGCTCATAACACTTGATGTAACAGGACATGAGCACACTTCATACCTTAGAAGATCAAGCTATTAATAATCATCATTTGACATGAAAAAAAAGAGCTTCTTCGTGTCCTTGTATGCAGATGAACTTGTGAAGTTTCCCTCTTGGAGTCACCTACTGAAAGCCAAACCCACCAAGCAAAATCCTAGCTTAAGTTACATGTAAAGTTTTTATGAGATGAACTATGAACTTTAAAAAAGTCTGGAATCTTTAGCAATTGCTTATTGCCTGCAGGATAGATGCAGTTAGTATAGTGCCTTGTGGGCATGCCCTTAGCTGCAATCCTTATTGATGTTCCTTTGCTACTGCTTTCAAAACTGTTAGAATTCCTTCGCTCAAGTGTTCTTAGCACTTATGTTGATAGGGAATACTTCAAAAGATACATCTTTATTTTATCAAATCTGCTCTAATTTTGTAGATGGAATCAAAGAGGTTCATTTTAAGTCTAGTCAAGTTTGCCAACTGTCCTAAGCTCAAGAAATCTATTCCGTGTTGCCATGTAATCAACCTGAACAAGAAGCCTGGAACACAACAGGGCAAACTTCTCCTTGATGAAACTGGAAATAATTTTGTCTCACTATTCTTACTCCCACGCTTTTTCTATTTCTCCCATTCTTCTTAAAGCTTCCCTCATGTATTCAATTCCATAGCTGTTTTGATAAGCATCTGACACATCAGTCCCCAAACATAGCTCTCAGTGGTTTCTGTTGAAAAGACAGCATCATGTACCTTCTTCTCTTTGTCACTAAAGTCTCCTCCAACACAAAGAACTTGCTGAACGTTCTCATGCTGTTATTACAACAGCAAGATATATAATGAGGGTCCATGCACTTGACAAGCTTTCATGAACAAGTAGCAAAAGACAAAACAGGACTTTTGCAGCTGAAGTCCTGGGCATTAACCTCTACCTACTGCAGTAACAAAACCACTTTTTTTTCCTTTAACAATCTAAATACAATTGTAAACCTTATGTCAGTGCTACTGCCTTGTCTCTCATGTCATGTCTGGTGCCACACATAGCTGTGCTTCTAGTTGAACCTTTAGTTTGACTTATTATGAATTCTATAGTCATGATACAAAAAGGGATTTTTTTTTTCTCACCTTGTACAGTAATTGTGGAGAGAGGCTAAACTGAAGGAAGAAATCTGAAAACACTGAACAATTTCTGCAGCAAAAATTTGTGCAAAACCTGGAAAGCTATGTATCATTTCAATCAAGGTGCTTAAACTCTTGTGGGACCAGATTAAGTAGGAAAACTAGAAGTAACTTAGAAGGGCTATCAAAAATCTTCATTCCTATCCTTGCATGAATAGACATTTTAAAATTATTCTTACCACAATGCAGGACCTGGCCTACTTCAGATGTCAGCAATCACAAGATCAGTTTGGTTTTGTTCTTGGTGGAATGTTTCTCTCAAGTGTAGGCTCAGAAAAGTGAGACATACAGTCTTCAGAACCATTACTAGTGTCCTCTGTAATGCATCTTACATCACACACCGCAGACTGAAATTGTTACCTTCTCAGGAAACTTGCCTCTCAGAAGCTATCCAAAAGCAATGGAGATTGAAAGATGCAAATACATGGCAGAACTGTTAGAACTTCATTAAAAAGTTCCAGAGATGCAAAGTTAACCTTGTCTCAGCCATAGCCATTCAACAAAGTATCCGCAGTTTCTAGAAGAGTAGTCTCTTTCCTTAAAAATATAAGCTCAGAAAATTTTCCCTAATATTTGGTTTGATTTTTTATGTCCAATTGTGTTTTGATTAGACTGTGAAGCACTAAAAAAATTGTGTCCTGTGCTAATGCTATATTCACATTAAAAACTCAGCAGCAAAAAGTCATCCATCTACTGGAGTTCTTAACTTTTCAGTATTATTAAAATGAAATGCCCTGATGCAGGCAACAGCCAGAGTTATGTTGACTTCAGCCAGGTTTCCATATGAAAGAAGATACGCTCCATGAAGATTTTAATTCCTGCTTGGTCTTCTAATTACATCTTCTGACTTTGATTGTGTCCTGGATCCTAAAAGAGATGACAAAACAAAGTCAAGATGTCTATAGCCATTTAAACTGGCTCCAACACACTGCTTTTTGTGTGAAGAAGGTTTGCATGTTCTCATCGGCTTGAAGTTGTGGTAAAATCTCTGCAAAAGGCCAAAACAAAAAAAAAAAATGTGTCAAGTACATACAGGAATATATGAATAGGTATGTAAAAAGAAGAGAGCAGCAGCATAGCTTAGATATCACTTTCTCTGTCTTGTGCTTCCAGTTGCCTGACTTCAGTACCTTCAGTACCTAATAAACCTGCTTGCATGTATTTCAAACTTCTTGAGTCTGGGTTGCAGAGTAGGAACTCTGTGTATGTTTGTAAATATATATAAAATTAAGTGTGTTCATTCTATTTAAGTACAATGATGCCCTGTTTTCTGCCCGAGAATTAAAAGGACAGACACTGAAGTAAATGCCCCTAGATCAACTTTGTTACGTTAACACCACATCCAGAGGAAAATAGATGGGGGGGGTTCGTCTAGATATACAATCACATACGAATACACCAGCATACAAAGAATATGCGTATTTGTGGATATCAATCCATGAAGCGTCTGTGTGAAGAACTTTCTACATGAAAGGACACACTCATGCCTACCCATTCAGTGTGCATATGTGTGTAAGCAGCCACTGACAACTAGAGGAGTGTATAAAGTGCGTGTGTTTGTGCCAATTAGGCTGACAACTCCTGTGCTGATGAGACATGGCTCTGAATCCTGTGATTCAGAAGAGGCAGCAGTGAGAAGTAGAGCTGCTGGATCCACTGCCATGTGGGAGACAGGCAGCCAGCAAAGAGGGAGCATCGGTCTGATTGACAGGTAAATATTGTGCTACACTGCGTCTTTGTTGTGCGCCTATATGGTCTCATTTGTTTTTCTTGGCACTTCCCACAATTCATTTAGTGGCAGCACCACTTGAAGAGACTGTGGCATCTGGTGGGAAGGGAAGGAGGGGGTCCATACAAAAACCAGCAACTTTTGAAAAGAAAAGTGCTCTCAGTATCTTAGTTGTCTAAATATTTTACAAATGCTTTTGTGTTTCATACATGTAAGAATGTGAAGGGACTTTCACCTCTTTCCATGTGGCAAAGAAAGGAAGCAAACGGTGACCCTGCTGCTAAATGAGCCCATTTCCAGAGTTTAGAAGGACTCTCATTTGATATTTCCAACAAGAGATGTTCTTCATTATTAACCTTTACATTATATTTGTGCAATTCTGGAGTGCTTTCCTCCAGACATTCCCTTACAACTGTTTTTTCTCTTTCTTCCTTTCTTTAATAGGAAAGCAATAAATGTGCGAACTAACCTCGGTGCCAATGCAGCCACGATGTCCCCTGTGCCCTATGCCTGCCACAAAACTCTCTTCTCCTGGGGCAGGGAGAGGGAGGATTGCCCTTCCAAACGGTTAAGGCATGTTCAAATACAGATTCATATCTCGGGCACAGAAAACAGCAGGTTGAGATGAACAAGAAAAAAAGATCCTGTTTAGTTTCAGTGTGTGACATTTGCCTGGGGGAAGAAAGTGCAGAGCTCATTGGAAATCCTATTGTTGAAACTCTGACCAGTCAGTTATAAAGTGTCATGATTTAATATGCCAGAGTTTCTTCCAATTTCAGGGTCAACCACTCCATCTGTGCATATGTGTGTGTATGCATGTGTGGTGAACCTGTGCATATAAAGCAGTATTTTCAAGTTTTATGTTGCTTAATTTCTTTTACAGGAATTCATTTTGTTTTCAGCGGAACAGATCTACAGCAAGATCGATGCCATCACAGCATGTGGAGGCACATTTTCCAACTTCAGATCCTCCAATCAAAGCAACGTAAGTTAGAGATTGAAGCAGTAATTATGACCTTGATCAGGGTTTATTCTGATACATGATTAATCAGACACAATATTTAAAAATATCAGATGCCTGCCTGCTGGTGATGTGAATTTCCACTGAAAACAGCACTTATAAAATAGCTAGTAGAAAGGTCAACAAATCTGAGCTTGTTACGGCAACCTGCAAGTCCAACACATTTCAGTGTTTAGACATCAGTTTGCAATACCTGTTTTCTTTTATGACTCTAGGTTTTGCTACCAACTTACCGTTAATAGGGTTCAGCCAATGCAGATCTTTTGACTCTTTTTCTCTCTCTGTCCTCACCTGTCAGCCTTCTCTTCATCAACTATATTTATTACAATCAAGCCCTGTCAACTGTCACAGCTTACACACAGTCTGCCAGTAAATATGTCTTTCCAGTCATTAGACATTCCTTCCAGTCACCTTGGGATTTCTACCTTGTCTATCTCACTCCAAAAAAACTTTTGTTCAGAAGTATTAGACTCCCACAGAGCAGTGTCAGCTTGGGGCCATTACTGTAGGAAGTGACAGAAAACACCAAACTGTCACTCATTAGGATCTAGTTTTTCCAGAGTTGATGTAAGTCAGATTTAGCCCCAAAACGAATCATGATTTATTTAATATATTTGCTTCTACAAGTGTCAGCTCATCAACTTAAAATGTTTCTCCTTTAACTCTATTGAGGCCTGTACAGAAAGTTTTCTTTGAAACCTAGTTTTTGCTCTAAGGCTCAATAATTAGAACAGAACAGACAACAGTCAAGTTTCTGCTCTACAGGTGCATTTTAGTGGCCCCTGGTTTTATAATTATACATACAAAGCATTCTTGTTGGAATTAACCCTGGACACGTGAGAAAATGACACTTGGTGACCAAGTTCTTCTTATGCTGGCTTCCAACTCCAAGGTGAGATATATAAGCCTACAGATAAGTTTAAAGAGAGAAAAACAATTAGCTAGGGAAACCAGAGTGGAAAAAGAACAAAAAAAATCTGTTATTTACTGATTATACTGATAACCATCTCTCCAAATGATCTACAGTCCGTCCACACAGAGCAAAACAAAACCATTGAGGTATGTTCAGAGGTGCTTCAGCAACTGCACCTACAGTGCATACTCCCCAAAAGTATGTATGTCGAGCTGGGCGGGTACTGGGATGTGTTCTAGTATCTTATCCCATGTAGATTTAGATAGAGATGTGAGTAGAGGGTCTTGGAAGTCAGTGGATCACAGAGAAATGTAAAAATAATAGATGTCATCTCTACTGGAAAAGTGAGAGGAAAGAAGGAAGGGGTAAAGGTCCAGAGTTTTTAACGTAAAACATTTGAATTGCTTGCACCACAGTCACCAGAGAAAGTCATATCCTTCACTGACAGAAAAAAAAAATTGTTCAAGTAACTGCAGTGAACTTACAGAGGACAGGCTCACAGAGCTAAGTAATGCAGAGAAAATGTCAGTAGCCAGATTTTGCATTCAAGTAACAATATCATCATTAGTGATTCGCTGATGTTCACTGTATTACAGACAGCAGTGGACTACGCAGTATTAGAAATAGCATGTCTGTACCAGTGACTTTATTTTGCTATTGAAGTGCAAACATCTCTGGGGTAGAAAGAGTGCCACTAAAATAAATACACGCACAAGTGGTGGAGAACAAACAAGCTGTCCCATAAATCATAAGTCACTTCTTAGTGGACACAATTACCAACTTCTCATTCTTTGTTTTCTGGCTGGGTAAATTCCCACCACAAACTGCCATCCGAGATAAACTGTGGAGGACCAGTTATGACAGTCAACAGGGGGCTGAGCAGGGTTTATGAATCATCTACGGGATTCCAAATAGCTGTGACTGAACAGGCTTGACCCTGTGACCCAACTGCGTGAGTGGGAACAGATTTCACCATCAGGGATACCAAAAATTGTAGGTCGTTTGAGGTTTCCACCCTAAACCATGGGATCCATCCAGCGTAACTCCTGCCCATTAATGGGCTTTAGCACTTCTGGATGCCAGCACAGGGGCAACAATGAACTTCAGGACACTTAAAGCTACTTGCCTGGAACAACATGCTGGAAAAAAATAAAACAACTTTGGGAAACCACATTTGAATGCTGTCTGCTGTATCAAAAAGGTGATCCTTCAATAGTTCTCTTGTTAGCAAATAAGATCAGCTGTAAACGCTTCTGACAAGGTTGAATGCATTTTATGCCTTTTCATAAAGCAGCTTTAGAAATGCCCTCTGTTTAAAAAACAGGTGGGTTTTTATGTTTTGGAGATACTAGGAGAAGAGTTTGGTATTTACATCTTTTAGCATTGAAACACTAGTTTGCAGCTGATGAATGTTGTGTAACCTTTCTTCTTTTAGACCTGGCAAATGACAAAAAGCAAGTACCTGGTGGCAGCTAAACATAACTCATCATAATTTACAACTTCTTACTGTAAAGAAGGAGTGTTAATTATAAGTCAAGGGAATGAAGGGTAAAAGGTAGGGGAGTACCATTTACTGAGAGGTGTGAAAGCCTATTATCTGCCAGCAGAACAGCTCTAGTTCTGTACTAATTTTGCTATACTTAAAGTTACAACAGGCTCCTAAACAATGCAGGTTTTGGTATTTCTCATATGTTATGTTTGGTATTTCTAATATGCTTTTAGGTCCCTCACCACCTTGCCAACCTCATTGGCACACTCAGAAAGCCAACAATATCCGGAGCTGCATCAAAAGAAGTGTGATCAGCAGGTCAAGAGAGATGATTCTGCCCCTCTACTCTGCTCTCATGAGACCCCACCTGAAGTTCCGCTTCCAGCTCTGGAGTCCTCTGCACAGGAAGGACATGGATCTGTTACACTGAGTCGAGAGGAGGCCGCAAAGATAATCTGAGAGCTGGAGCAACAACACTATGAGGACAGGCTGAGAGAATTGGGGTTCTTCAACCTGGAGAAGAGAAGGCTCCAGGGAGACATTAGAGCAGCCTTCCATTTCTGAAAGGGGCTCAAGGAAAGCTGGAGATCAGGGAGTGCAGGGATAGAACAATTGGTAATGGTTTTAAGCTGAAAGAGGGGAGATTTAGATTAGATATTGGGAAGAAATTTTTTCTTGTGAGTGTGGTGAGGCACTCGAACAGTTTTCCCAGAGAAGTTGTGGCTGCCTCATCCCTGGAGATGTTCAGGACCAGGTTGGATGGGGCTTTCAGCAACCTGATCCAGTGGGAGGTCTCCCTTCCCATAGCATGGGAGTTAGAACTTGTTGATGTTTAAGGTTCCTTCCAACCCAAACCATTCTGTGATTCTATGATATTCCAAGATGTGTACTCTGAACAGGCTGGCCAGTAAAGTACCATGCATAGGAAGGCTTTGCCAGGCTCATATCAGTTAACATCTTAACATACTAACCACACTGAGAAACAAATTAAGAACCCAGCACAGTCTGAAAAAAAGAGACAAGATGTCTACAACATGGCAACGGAATCCTCAGTGTGTTCCTCAGCGAAACCCAAAGCAAGATCTGTAACAGGGGTATCCCAAGGAGGTGGGTGTTAATAGCGAAGCATGATTTCTGCCCACCCTGCAGGGGATGTAAGAGCTACTTTTTCAGAGGAAGACAACAACTCCCATTTTCCTTGGCCTCCCACAGGGAATATGTCCAGCACCCTCTCAGAGGTCGTGGCTCAACTGAGGTGACAGAATCATAGAATAGTTTGGGTTATAAGAGACATTAAAGATCATCCAGTTCCAAACCACCCTGCCATGGACAGGGACACCTCCCACTGGATCAGATTGCTAATCGGCTGCAGCCATTGCTATAACTCCAGTGCTGCACCAGCATTTCCATCATACTTCTCATTTTTAAGCACTTTTTCCCTCAATTATGTCCTTTCATTCATTGCATTAAAAAATCCTAAACCAACCTAAAGCCCTTTATCACTGGCTCTAAAGAAGATGTCCTAAAACTGAGACACTAGATTATGTTTGACAAATCATCTAGAATACTTACATTGACCTGACTGTTACACTTGGTCTCCTTGGTACGAAAAAACACTAAATAAATACTTGCATGTTGACTGCAGCAACACAGTTATAGAAACTGCAACCAACAAAAAAGATAATGACTGCTGGAGGTGTAGAAAAGGAAAGTGAGGGGGAGGAAGGAGGAATGAAGGGAACCTCAAGGTTAAATGAGCAATGGGTCAGGACACACAAAAAAAACGTAAACAAGGGAAATCTTTCAGCATATTTTTGAAAGTAAAGACAGGCTGAATTATATTATGCAGGTGTACAGAAAGCACTTTGCTGCATTATGCCATCTCAAGTTCTTGCTCCTATTTCCTTTTGTCAAGAGGTTGTGATTGAAGACAAGATTGTCTTCCAAAGAAAGGATAAAATGTCATGTGAATAGCTCAAGTGATAGACTAAATTATCTTGGATGTAGCAAGAAAAAGCAACGCTAATGGAGTTGTATAGTAAATAATATGTGGCAAGGGGGAGAAACAATCAGGCCTAGCACAAGCATGAAAAAGGCTGTTTGAACCTCCATAATTTGCAGTGATTGCCACAGGTTACTCAGCTCAATGTGCTTTGGGCTGGAGGAGAAGGGCTTCCAAATTTCCCCAATAAAAATCAGAGAGACACACTAACTACCTTAAGCTCTAATTTTTTTTATTACCTTTTTTTTCTGATTTGCGAGTTCTTCAAAAGTGCTTGTTGCAAAACATCTGTCCTAATTCCTGAGGTACAGTGCATTTCTAATGGATCATAGCATCTGCCCTGCAAGCTGGGACAGAGAAGTGCAACGCTCTGATACCCACAGTCACAAAGTAATGATTCTGGCCCACTGCTTAATGACCCAAACTTCCTAAGGCTCTTCTGTAGCCGTGTGAAGTGAATTTTGCTCTTTAAAAGAACTGTCTCACCTGATATTTTGTCAGTTCAGTGGGAGGTAAGGACCTGCTAAGCAGGCATAAGTAGATTCTAGGTGAATCCCAGGAAAGAAAAGTAAAAATCACTATCTGCAAACATCCCACTGGATTAAATTCCTGTCAAAAAGTTGCATAGAGAGCAAGCAAGCTGACTGCACCACAATTTTCAAGACAGGGTTGCTATGCTCTTTCTGAAGTTGATTGTATGCTTCCTGCAGTGTTAGGATAACATAACGCACAACAGCATTTCTGCTACATGACTGGCAGGTTGCTGATCCCAAAGCTTGGCAGGTTGGAGAAGACAGTTCACAGGCCACCAGAGCAGCCTCGGCTCCAGTCAGCACCAGACCAGACAAATTGGTCTTTGGGCATCACCTCCACTGAAGCCTTGTGGAGGGCTGTGCTTTCACTAGATGAGGGGTAGTGGGAGGGATATAGAGGTGAGCTGTGGCTTAGCTCACACAAATGTGATTACTCTTTTCCAGTCCCATTACTTACTTTCACTCCACGAGCCCCTTTACTGTGCTATCCACTCACTACACACACACACACCTGTCTTTCTCCTTCTGATCCTTCCTCACCAACCTTCCTCAAGTCCTTTCTCCAGTTGTAGCCCCACACAGTCACCCTCGCTGCCACTCCTGTTTGCCCTGCAGTTATCTACTCCTCCCAGCTCCCATCTCTGACTCACAGCCCTGCACATGATCTCATCCACTCTACTCATATCCATTAAGCCTTCCCACTTCTACTTCTCTCCGTCCCTTCTTCTGTTTAGCTCTGGGTCCAAATCCTGTTCCTTTAGAGGCTTGTCCTCAGTATTGTGGCATATATCAGCAGGGCTGCCTTCCCGTTCCCCTACTGTATCCCAGGCAGCACTAGAGGAGATGGCAAATTTCTACCTTGTTGGCATTATAAGAAAAATAACTAACAACATGTTTTGGGGGAGGGTTGGGGTTCTTGTTTTTTTTTTTTGTTGGTTTTTGTTGTTGGGGTTTTTTTTGCCTCTAAGCTATTAAACTACTTGGCTTTGATCAGTGTGAATTTTGCATCACAGGTTTCCCAGTCCTTGCTGTTATTGTGTTCTTTCCTCCGGCGGGTGTTGAGACTCCATTTCTCCTTGCACTGGCTAAAGGGTGTCTCAGAAAAAAACAGCTTTGTGGATGATAAGAGATGGCTCACTTTATTAATGGCCAACATGACTCACTTTGGGGGGAAGGTGGACAAAGGGAGGTGCTTTGAGATATTTTACACCCTTAGAAAGCAAACTTAGACTCACTGCTAGTCAAGGCAGGACACCAACCAGACTTAAGTATTGGGCTCAGCTTTCTGTCCATCAGCACGTAACAGAAGGTCTTTCTGAACAGTTACAAACATTAGGTTTCAGATACAAAAAAGTGTATCAAGCTCCCTTTGGCTTTTTGGCCGAGATCAGTTGTAGTATCTGTTTGAGATCTGATGCGTGCTGTATTGGGGATGACAGCCCTCACTGGCAAAGGCATGTGCTCTGTGATCTGACAGATCTTGCCTGTTTTTAACTCCTCTGATCCTACCCCTTGGCGGCCCTGTGGGTACACTGCACACTTACCCAAAGAGGCACAAGGAGCTGTGGGATGCCATCACACTGTCAAGACACTTCACGAGATACCAGCAGCAGAAGACTTTCTGGAAATGACATCAAGTCATCATCCACTTCACACTGCTAACTTTGTGGTGCTGTTTCCTGGAGCCATTTCATACTCTTCAGGAAAAACAGACAGGGTAAAAGAGATGAGGTATGAACATTAAAAGCACCATTGTCTGGTTTTCTAGCTATTGAGACCCTAGAGTGAACCCCAGGAATTCGAGTTTCTCTTCAGTCTCCACACTAACTCAGAAATCTCGGCAGGTGGTAGTGGCAAGAGACTTTGTAGACCACTAAATCAAACCAGATAACAGAATGTCTTACTCCTTAAGACCTGTCTGGGACACATCAAAGAGAGGAACTGCACTGTTAGGGGGCCCTTGGTTTGGGAGGCGTATACTATGAGGTCTCATGCAGCTGGTAAATAAAGCATCACTTGGATTTCTTAACAATATAAGGCAGAGAGAAAAAGGAATATAGAGGATAATTCCTTTAATGAGAAAGGTACAGATCCAGTACATCATTCCTGACTGCCAGGAGTTAATTAGTTACAGCCATGAAAGACAGTGGTCACTAGGCGCCTACAGTTGTACCAGTGATACAAACAGGAGAGTCCAAGCAAGTAACACATGTAGTTGGCTCAAAAGAGCCAATTAATCAAAAATAAATTGGAAGAAATAAGAAAAGAAGATAGAAAAAATGCAAATTGAGATTAGAGGTACTTTATAATTAATTTCTTAGGGAAGATAATTATGGACTTGCTGGTAAGTTTAATTCACATACTATTTCAATGGAAAAATTAATATTTGCGGTACTGATAAGGCAGAGGATGAATGGGTGAAGACTTGGCTACTTGGCAGATCTCCAAAAGACAATTGTCAACAGTCAGTCATCACTGAATGGGATTTTTCCTTAACAAAATTTAGCAATGAGTAGTACTGGTTTGCAACTAGCTTGTGCTTTCTTCACTGGATTCAGTTAGTAAATATCAATAGCCTTGTGTATGTAACTTAGTGTCAGTAAAAAATTAAGCCTACATCAGAAAAAGTCCACGAGTTATTTGGGGGAAATTTCATCTCATGGAAAATGTTTCTCACCTGCTCTCTCAAAGTCTTTTGTGAGGACAGGAATGGGAGAACAGAGAGACTGATAGCAGGACAAAAGATGTAGGGGTGGAATATGCAACACATTGAGACTCTTGGCAAGGTGGAAAGAATTCTAAGAGAAGGTGTTCTGACACCCTCCAAAGCAAAATTAAATAAAATGGGAAGTGTGTCCTTCAGAAGTGTCCATCTATCTCTAGGAGACAAACTGAAATTAGATGAATAACTTCTAAATGTCAAAACTTCTAGTTTGGCTAAACATACATGGGATGTTTCTCACTCTCATAGTAGAGAATAGAATAACCAGGCTAGAGAATACACCCCAGGCAAGCATATGCTAGACTGTGGAATCCCGTTGTCATGTTAAAAAAGGGCATTACAAAATTGGAGAAGGATCAGAAAAGAGCAACAGAAATGATTTACTGACTGTAGATAATGTTTGACAGTGAGAAATCTAAAGATCTCACACTGTTTAATTTATCAAAAAGAAGATTAAAAGGTTACTTCATTGCAAGCATTATCTCATAGGAATGCCACGTACTGAAATGCTCTTTAATCTAGCAAGAAAGGCACAAATATTTAACATTGAGGATGATTAGCCACTAGAATGAAACACCAAGGGAAGAGGTGGCTTCTCTCTCTCCTGGTGTCTTCAAATCATGTCTGAATGCTTTTCTGGCAGATGAGCTTTAATCAAACAAAAGCTATGCTCCAGTCAGATGCAAGTCACTGGGCTGCATACAGGGGAAAATGGGTGAAAAAAAGGATGCCCTTCTGGCCTCAAATATTTTCAAATATGTGAATGCCAAATGTAATTTGAATGTGCTTGCAGGAATCAAAGTATTCAAAATGTACTCCACTTTAATGGATAGGAACCTCAGGAGAGTAGTTGGAGACATGCTCCTAGTGTTTAAGAAGGGCAACTAGATCTAAAAACTCATCATCTTGTCCAAAACTTGACACTAACTTCTTCCATGGCCTGGTCATGACCTGTACTTCAAATGGGGTTATCTAAAAAGAGACATATATAAATGGTATAATTTTCATAGGTGGTGGGCAGGCATGCATGTCTCTGAGGTCAGAGGGTTTTGTGAACACTTAGCACCTATGGATTTGAATTTAGACACCTAATGAAAGGGGAACACTTTGGGAGTGATTTCAGTAGCATATAAAAGATGCATAGGAAAACCAGCCCTCATTTTCAGTGGTCCTTGTGCTCCTAGATTAGTGCAGTGCTTATAAAATTCCTGCTTTTTGACATCACCTTTCTTTGCCTCTGCTCTCTCAGTTGCAAAACAATCATATTTCCTGGACTGGACAGCTAAAAGGATTAACATTATAGCACTAGTTTTCAACCTGGGGGTCTGAGGACCTCTGGGGAGCTCTGTGGTCTACTTCTAAGGTGTCTGTGAGAGGTAGCTAAGAAAAACTAGTCCATTTATGCTGTACAGCACTTTAAGAATGTGCCTTTCAAAAGGAACCCACTCCTCTGGAAAAACTTCATGGTCCACAAATCAAAAAAGGTGAAAAACACAGAAAGAGGAACTGAGAAACAGCCTGTAAGTGACTGGTGATTTGTAGCCACTTTCCATGCACAGCAGCCACGGATGCTTATCTTTTGTTAGGAAAGAAGGTGAGGATGCCATCTGGGCTGCACCCCTGCCCACTTCTGCCTTGGCAGCATCCAGAGGAAGCAGGAGAAACACTGCCTTCACTCTGGTCACAACCAGAAGCAAGCGCAAACAGTGGAAATGAGCAGAAAGGGTCATAGGAAGCAACTGCATCTCAAGCATCCCCCACATCTCGTAGCAACCTGGCTGACGCCTCCCATTTCCCACCAAAGTTGGAGCCAGCTGACAGGTTTTTGATTGCCTCCTCTCTGGGGTGAGCAGAGGACCCACAGCACTGCTGACGCTCTCCCAGCAGCATCCAAAACTGGCGTGTTCAGGATCACTTCTCATCTTTGTCTCTAGCCTCTGTCACTTTCACCTATTCCTTCGAGTTTCAAGTATTATTTTCCCTCTCCTTCTTCTTTTTTATAGAAAAAAGCTTTGCTTGTCAAGCAAGTTTTTCTCCCTGAACTCTTAGATTTCCAGCTTTGCAGACACAGAAATACTATTCAAAAGGTGAAAGTTTACAGTCTCAAATAGCAATGCTAGCTTCTATCTTGGTAACAAGTTCCACTTCTGATGCAGGAGGGATGAGAGGGTGGGGAGGAGAAGGCAGCAGCTGGGATGTCTAATGCTGTGGGACCAAAGAGCTGTGGTCTAAATGTGTCCGTTTCTCCAGGTGGCCTGGGAAACAGCTCTGTACTAGGAGAGTGACTGGGAGGCTGTGCCTGGGCACAGAGCATCTGCCTGGCCTCGGAGAAGAGCATCCACCTCCCTCATGCCTCTGCTGCCTGAATTGTTATTGGGAATACAAACTCTCTATCTTACTCAGCCTGTAATCAGATAAAAAAGAGATAAGAGAATAGGGTGCAATAAGGGAAAAGTATTCAAATGGCACCACTTTGGGCTAAGCTGCTCCTCAAATGATAATCGGGGATCAAACCATGCAGTTCATTTATAGCTGTAGAAAGATTTTTCTACTATGCGCATCTTTGAAAGTGCTTTGGACCATTTCTTTTATAATGCTGTTTTTTTTTTAAACCATTGCCAAACAGCCTCTAAAAATCAGACTAATAATACACATTTACAAGAGACGTTCATCTCACTTTTTAATCTTGGAATCCTAGTTCTTCTTTAATCTTAATACTCTAGCTTTGTATCTGAGCTTCGTATTTGCATACAGAGTTTAAGCAAACAGTCAAGGTATCAAATAACAAAGCACAGAGGCTCTAAGAACTATAATGGTAAATAAGAAACGTATATCATAATACCCATTCTTGACACTGGGGGTTTTTAAATACCATACTGCTGAAGGAGAATTCACAACACTTTCATTGACATCTGACTCTTATTTCTTTCATCATTTTGACATTATCAACTACATAATAAAACATGCTTTCTTTTTTTTTGTTTTGTTTACATACATAATTTATGATTTTATCAATAAAGGGTTATTTTTTTCTAACAAGCAATAGCCACAGAAAGCTTTGCACTGGATTTTTAAAAACATCAATGACACTAAGATGTATATATCTAGTACAATCATGGACCTGCCTTTCGTATTTATTGTATATGTATGTGAGTATAGGTACAAATCTACTGTTATTGATGTTTTAAAAAGTCTGAAGTAAACATTTCTTGGGATTTTTTTTGAGAGCCTGTTTTAAGAGAAACAAATGTATTGACATAATGAAAATTATGTACGTGAACCAAATCGAAGACGTCACTTTTTTAAGGAAGATCACAATTGTGGGATGGCAAAAACGTCAAGTGCAACTACAGACTGAAATTCTGTATATGTTTGTGTGCAACGAACAGCAACGTGTCCTGTGCTTGGTACCAGCATGACAAATGGAGGAGAGGCTTTGGCTCTACCTCCCCTCAGACTAGCACCATCCTGCTGTGAGGCAAGCACTCTGCTTCGGTCCATGCACTGGGCACACTGGGCAGTGCCATGGGATGTAGCAGTGCCCTACGCTGTCCCCCATCATCCTCCTCCTGCTAAGAGAAGGAAGAGTTAAACCTCAGTAATTTCCCCTCCCCTCCTCCTTGCTATTTCCTATCGCTTCTTGAATTGCTGGTGCTTTCTACATCTGGTTCAGCTCATTCCCTATGATTCAGGTTCTTGTTTTTCCCTTCCCTTGGGGACACCTTTGCTGAGTCTTGCTGCAGAGTCTGACCCCGGTGCCAGCAGGATAGAGCCCCCGGAAGTCCCAACAGCCTCATCCCGACTGCGAATACCCAGCTGGGTTTTAAACACATTGCATCAGAGAGCAGTAGGTCACCACATTAATCAGGAACTCTGAAATCCTCCGAGACACCTTGTTGGGAACAGTTAACATGTTCTGGCTAGTCTTAAATATAATTTAAAAGACTTTGGGGTTATTTTAAGGCTTTTCCTTTCCTTCAGCCCTATTTCTGTGTATTTCTCTCTTCTACTTTTCACTGCTGACTGCTTCTAACAGACATATTATTTTGCTTCTCTGGCCTACTTTGTTGCAGACAAAGTTTTGACTATCCAAGTTCTTTTTCATTCCATTTTACATTTTTAATGCTATGTTGTAAAACGTCCTTCCTCTTGAGCAGTAATAAAAACCTCTTTTTTTCCCCCTCCCCTCTTCAGATTTCTTTTATAACACATTCAGCATTTTCTGGGACATAATTAAAACATCAAACAGTTTTCCTGCTGGTTATGCTAAAATCTGAATGCTTGAGTCTGCTGGCATTATTGAAAATTAAAATGTACTATTCTTGAGTGTGTTTAGGATGCCCTTAAATAACTATCAAAAGTGGTTTTGTTCTGTTTTAAATACAGACTGGCACCATAATGCTAAAATACCTGCATCAAATAATGTCTCTAATTGGCAGCATGAGGATACTTTTTTAAAGTATTAAATATGTATTTTTGTTCACTATTTTTCCTAGGCTAATGTGTCTAATTTTCCCATACAAGTTTATCCCCAAGGAAAAATATAGACGGAAAGACCATTACCAATACATGAAGTTCAGTGGTTCTCTCTCTTTAGATGTAATTGCTATCAAGGAAGCTGGCAGCAGGGTAATTTTAGTTCAAATGAGTATATAGCCTGAAAAAGGATAAATCAACCTTTGTAGGTCTGAAATTAGATCCCAGTGTGGGATTGTTCTAGCTAAGTGTACATCAGGTTCATAAAACATATTCTCCAGAATGAAAAGCCCCTAAAATCCACGGGCAGCAGTGAGCGTGGTGCTGGAGGAGGAAGGCTTCATGCCCTTCAAGACCTTCTTCCTTCTCTTTTTGCTTGTGATAACCTCAAATTACCTTTTTAATCAAGTAATGAAGGTGCAATGCTGCTCCCATTCAAGGCAGTGGAAAGCCTCCTACAGTACCCAAATCCCTTTCTGAGGTGATTAATACTTTCAGTCCACATTCACAAAGGAGCTTAGAAAGGAAGAACTAGTTTCATTCAGAAGCTAGAAAGGGACATCTTTACCAGGATGAGACACCTAAATATCCCTATGGATCTGGGTCCAAGGCCCAAACAGCACTCATGGGTTAGATAGCTGGGGTACCAAAACCTATGCGTCCCTTTAAAATATCCTGCAAATATCCTTGTAGTGGAATTAACCCTCAGTAATGTTTTCATTTCTCTAACTGTGGATGCATCTGACATGGTGAACAGCTTTAAAAAAAAAAGGAGGGCTGGCTGGTGCATGGTACAGAATTTAGGTCACATCTCTTCTTTGGACTGTGTGATGGTTTTCAAGCACCTGTCACACTTGAATTTTACAGAAACAAGATGGTAACATAGGCAAATGGATGTGCCAAACATTCTATGATGCAATTTCTCAGACAACCTCTGACAACCATTCTGTGGACTGTGTTTCAAATGCCTGTCTGCTCAAGTTATTTGACTCTAAAAATGCAGGTACTGCATGTCAGAGTACCTGGGCTATGTACAATTGACTTACACCAAGGTGCAATATTTCAGTTTGTTGTAGATACTGAAGAAAATGCTAACCAGTTCAAAAAAAAGTCAATTAATAAAAGCATCCTTAAGAAAGCAGGCAGGTGACTGAAAATTGAAGGATGTATGCAGCTACTTTCCTGAAAAGTGGCCTCACAATTACAGCCATTTGCCCTGATTTTGAGGAGGGTTTGGCTGACACTTTCCCAATCTCGCTCTCAGCCTCCCACTAAGCATGGACAAATCATTTTCTTAAAGGTTAAAGAGAGTCTGCATAACCTCATATGTACAGCATGTCTGCTCCTTGACCTCAGCTCTCAGCATTGTCCTAAGTGTTACTAGAGCGATAGAAATCATTATAAACCCACTTACATGCAATAGTTGCTGAACACACTTCTAAAGCCAAAGACTTCTGTCTAGCTACAATATGCTGAAGTAAAAACATATCCAGGAGTCGTCCCTGGAGTCTCAAATCATTCTCTCATCACACTGGGTTCAAAGACAATGCGAGCTGTGTAGCGTAGCTGAAAGTATCTGCATAAAGCAATTCCTCTATGATGTTGTTTTGTTTCTGGCTTGCTTTTACCTGGGCTATCTGAAGACATTGTTTGAGGCTAAGGAAAAAAATATGAATAATGTTTAGGCCTAGAGATCAAAATATCAGGCTTATTTCCATAGTCGTTAGTAGCCAGCATCCCATGTGAATCTGTTCTTTTCTAAAGCTGCACTGAAATGCTGGGTGCATTAGGAAGAATTTCTTCTTATTTTTATTTTATTTTTCTAAGAGTTTGTTCTTGATTTTTTAAGATTCTGAAAGCTTTTTGATGTCACAAAACAAATCATAAGAGGGAAAACACAAATTTAAATGTGAGATAAAAGGGGCTTTGCATGCATGCATAACAAGAAATCCATTGAACAAAACAAATTACTTACCACCTCCACAATGGCTTTCTGCCTCCAAGGGATGGGCTGGTTCACAATGGGGAGGTGATGGTGATAAAGTCACTGTGATACTGTGATCAGCAAAGCTGCAATAAGAAAAAAAGTATACAGAGGAAAGTAAACTACAAAGAAGGGAGGGTGGAAAAAAATGGCTCACCATTCCCCTGGGACTATGAGTGACTTTCAGTATTCCCCAAAAACTTTCACTTCAAACGTTATGAGGCCAAAGAAGTCTCTTTCTGTGTGCCAGTTCCAGCAGCACGCGGAGGAAGGCAGAGAAAGGAGAATGGCTGATTTTTTCATTCAAATACCTTTGTTCCTGTTTGGATATGCCTTGTCTGGGATCCCCATTGATGGCAATAAGGCGTGAATTTCCCTGATTTGTAGGGCAAAAGTGATCTCTTGGATTTGAGTTTGTTTTTAAGAAGTTTGTTTTAGTTTATTTTGCTGTTCTATTTACAACTCTTCCTTTTACTATTTTAAAGCTGTGAATGATGAGCACTAAGAGTTCGGGAAAGGCCAAGAGAGAAGTGTAGTTATAAATTTCCTTTACAGTCCTGTTTTTCAGTGTTTGGGAACCACTTCAGGCTGGTTAGCGATAAATACTTTTCCCTCCAGTTCCCCTCTTCCATCCTTAGATAGGAAAACGTCACACTAGGCACAATCCTTTTATATGTTTTTGTAACGTTCATTTTGTTCCCCAGAGCTAAGCACTGATTTTTAGGAACTGAAAGTCTGGGGATGCCTCAAAGGATACTACTGTGGAATAATAATATTAAAGATACTTGATGTTTAGGACAGAAGTTATATCTTCATATGACCAGTCATTTATCGAAGAAATTGAAGAACTTTCTAAGTACAAATCCTTATCTACACAAGTCTTACATTTACAGGTATGCTATGGCCAGGGCTGTTGCAAATGAAGCCCTTCCCACCTCCCAGTGAGCCCCACTCCATCTGCTCCCTGAACATCTCACACTCAGGATGTGCTCATTTCAGCAAGAGTTCTCTATGTCCTGTTTCTACTGGGGTTCAAAATCAAGGAGTGTACAAGCCACAGAGCACTTTGAAGTCATTTCATGGAATATGACATGGAATGGTCACAGCACCTGGAAATATTTAGTTTGTTGTCATTTTGGGTTTTTTGTCTTGGTTCCTTCCTTTCTGTCTCTTCTTCTATCATTCCCTCTATTTCCTTGGTCACTGAAAAAGGAAAAGGTAGAAGAAGAGGAGAGAGCAAAGACAAGACGGTCAGATAAAGACATAGATGAAAGGTTGACTTGATTTTTGATCAATGAGCAAAAACCTGAAACACTTCCCTGAAATTTTTTTGTTTTAAAAAAAATCATTGAAGGTTTTTTTGTCACAATATTTTGAAATATGAATTACTTTTCTTTCTTTGCATATATTCTTTCACCCTTTGATATAATTTTGCATGGGCAGGTAACTTTCCTGCCTGCTATCATTCAAGTGATCACATCAGGCTGCTTTCTGCTGTCACATCACAGCAAACCCTTTGGTCACATTTCGATAGTTGGCAACCTTCATCTTCCATGTCTATAAACATCAGTTACCTGTGAAAATGGTTATTGTCAAAGGGTTTGCTTAGCAATTCTCTGTTGTCAGTAAAAACTTATCTGTAGCCTTCAGTGGTGTTTTGGGATCACATCTGACCTGGTCTGGTGAACCACTGCTCTGTCCTTCCTCCAGCATTTTTGCCATAAGCCATATAGAATCATAGAATCATAGAATAACCAGGTTGGAAGAGACCCACCGGATCATTGAGTCCAACCATTCCTATCAAACACTAAACCATGCCCCGTAGCACCTCGTCCACCCGTGCCTTAAACACCTCCAGGGAAAGTGACTCCCTGATTAATGTTATAGGAGTTTTCCTTGGTTCTTGATACTAAAATAATTGTTCTGAAGTGCGTTGATTATCACATCAAATTGAAAGTTATAGCTTTGTATTAAATTTTATTTCAGAGATTCCCACCGTATTTTTAGAGCTCTAATTTTACTGTCGGTCAGGGATGAAAATATATCTTGAGTACACAGAATGGGTGTTAGAATTAGCCTCAAGGAGAGTTAAGAAGCCTTTTGGTACTTCAAGTAAGCACCTCTCTGAAGGGCTGTTGCTTTTACCAGTAGCACTATGTCTTGAGAATCTGAAGAGCATTTCCATCACTGAGAGGAGCTGCAGAGACTTATAAAATAATCACCTGCAAATTTGACAAAGCAAAGTCAGGATCTTAATATGGCAATTCATTTCCTTTGATATATTATCTGTCATCTCCCTGTACCCACACAACCTCTTTATACTGAGAGGGAGATGGCACATCACCTACTCCCTTGACTGCTGAGAGAGACAGTTTTTTCTCTCTCCTTCCCCTCTCTCTCTCAGTCTCTTTCATTCTCTCGCTTGTCTTTCTGGCTCCATGGTTTCTTCCAGTTGTTTCTTCCATCTGTCCTTGCCTATTTTACGCCTCTTTCAAGGGAGAAGGAAGAATGTTTGCTTCAGCTTGACACAAAATACTGCAGCAGGGAGAGAGAGAGACCATGATGAGATCTTGGACTACGTTGTCCACACCAAAGTGAGGGCGTCCCAGCATGCTCCTTTAGGCATGGCCAGGCTGTATTTTAAGCAAAGGTCCAAACTCTGCTCATTTCACTTTCAAAGAGCCTGGAGGGGCCTTTGGAGAGTTCTGAAGTCCAGGGGAGGAGAAAGCTTGCATTCATGCTGCCCAGCCTACAGGGAGAACAGGCTTGGCTGCAGAAGTGTCTGCACGCCTGCGTTTGCCACCCTGTTGCCCTTGGGAGCTACAGGGCATGAGATCTACACAGTGCAAATGAGCCCAAAGCTGAGTGATAATATTTATACAACCAGGCTTTTCATTACCACAGGCTTCTTTGTCACTAGCTCTCATTGACTAGCAGAAGCTAAAGAAACCTCAGTTACAATTCATTTAATATTTAAATATCTTCTCAGACTTTTCCGCATAAAGATTACCTATGGTTTCAAGTCTGATTAATACGGCATATCTGGCTCTCAAATTTAAATCGACTTAAAACGTTGATAGAAACTCTGAAGGCTGTAAAGCTGAGGTTTATTTATATCTCTTATAATCCCAGTGAAATCCTAGGAGTGGAGTCACCCAAATGAGAAGTCATGGTGTTTGGGTTCTTGTCTAACCAAGGCTCATTGATTTTTAAGCGCATAAATTCAGAAACTCTAAAGACCCAGCCAAAGACAATATAGCAAGCAGTGCAGTTTGGAGATTCCCCCCGGGGAGGAGATGTGGTTGTAAACACTTGAAAATGTTTAAATTCGGTGAATGTTCTAGTTATATTTGCTAGGTCTGACAGGACAAGTAGTCCTAACAATCTGAAACGCTGGACAGAATGGAAGGAAAGCCTTGCCAAAGATAATGAAAGCCTCACAGCCCTTTTCACATCTCCTCTGCCAGCACGTGGAGTTATCATGGTCTCAGCCCTCCTAGAGATGTTCTTCCCTCCAGGCAGCTCTGATCCAAGAGATGCGGCAGATGCCCTTTGCATTGTAGTTTCACCTGGTGGGGGTTTCACACACCACAGGAGGAGTGAGGAAGACCTTCGCAGGGAGCAGAAAGCCTGATGCTTTCATGCTGGGCCACAGCACAGCTCGGGCAGCAAAGCCCTTTGCACGGTGTCTGACACCCTCGGTCACTTCTAAAAGTCTCTTTGTAGCTGCATGTTACAGACGGGTTTAAATCAGGATTTGTACAGATGCGGTATTGAAGCAGAAAGATTAAATGACTTCCCTAGGATCTCAGGGGAAGCCTGGGAGAGAAGAAAGGCTTGGTCTGGGCTCATCCACACCATGGGTCAGTACCTTGGCCCTGCACCATCTCTCGTCGCAGTGACCAGCGCTCAGCTCCAGGCTCTCAGTTCTCGGCAGCAGCATTACATGGGGTAGGTATGAAGCCCTCCCACTTGAGAAAATGGACGTCTATCTCTGCAGAAAAATGTTAGAGACTTCTAAAAATACCTCAGTTCAAGAAGCATCAAATTTTTCTATTAAAAAAAAAAAAAAGTTCGGAACAAGCAGCAGGTAGTGTCCAAGGACATGCTGAATATAAGGGGACTGTGGTTCAAAACCAGGACTCTGCGGTTTTTGAGCAACACATGTGAGTAGCAAAGAGACCAAAGAGGTTAGCACTAGAGAGATGGGTAAGGAGAACAAGAGCATTTCAAAAATGCCAGGGGAGATGAAGTACTAGCAAGAAGTTGAATCCTTCAGTAAACCGAGAGACTGAACTCTTTTGAAATCTGCCATTAAATAAATATACAAACACAAAGTTTGTACAACTGGAAAACACTGGAGAAAAATAAACCTGTAAAAATAAAGATAATGACAAAGAATGGGTAAGGGAATATAGAGAAAATATGAAAACAAACAAATCAGCTTTCCGGCTTGCATACATCCTAGAACTCTTTGGGAATTGAATAACAGATTTATTGTACCACCAACAATTATTTTTTGACAAATCATGGGAGATTCCCAGGGCCTGGAGCAAAGCAAATATTGTACAGATTTTTCAGAGGAGAACTGAAGCATGATCCTGATAATTACCATCTCATGCATCAGCTTTCTCTCCCTGGTAGTATAATAGCACAAACAATATCCTGAGACCTATGCGGCTGACTTGCTCATTCCCCTAAGATGATCCAGTATAGTCCAACACAAGGTTAGTGTGGGGCTGACTGACAGCTATGGTCCCAACCAGGAGAAAGGAGAATGACTCGCTCAGCTAAGATGCATCCAGCACCATATCTGGATCCCACACTGCAACTCTATGCAGAAAATACACAAGATGATGCTGAGCAAACTCATGTCTAAGCTATAAACAATACTAGTGCTTCGCCTCAGCAAGTTAGTCCTGATACTAATTTACCTGATCCACAACTCAGTGAATTTGCAGAAGTATGTTTGCACCCACGAAGAGCCTGTAAGGAAATACTACCAGCTCAGCCACAGGCTGCAAGGACAACTTGCTCATCTAGCTCTGAACCCATGTTCCTAGAAATGCAAACAACCAAAAAAACAACCAAACCCAACATTGTTAATGTAATGAAAAAGAATGGAGAGACAGTGAATAAACAGACTCTGCTGCAGTCAGGCTAATGCTCAGTGCTGTTTGTCCAGCTTCTGCGAAGGGGCTAAGGCAAAATTCCTTTCCTTTATTTCTTGTTCCCACCCAAAGCCTGTTGGTTTTGACTTTGTGCAGGGCTTATGTATTTTACCTATCATCATTACTTGTAGATACTTTTTAGGGCCAGGAGGGACCATTAGATCATTAGTTCTGGACTCCTGCATAACACATGCTGTAGAATTTCATCCAAAAAGGTAATGAACTATTCACCTCAGTTGTGGCGGTGGATGAGGGCTGAGCTCGCGACTGTTTGATTCTGTGGCTTTTGTGGGGATCATGGATGAATTCTGACATTTCTTCATTCCAATTCTGCAATGCGTTGTCACATGGAAAATCCCACATGACAAACCATTTTCTTTTCTAAAACCCCACTACTTGGAGAAAGAGAAAAGGAGGGAAGGTGATGGAAGCCCACAGTATAAATGGAAAATTTTAGAGATTACCAGCTTTTTCCAAATTTTGTATCAAGCTTTTTCTTCTTGCACTCTTCCTAGTTAACTTTTGTCAAAATAACCAGACACAAGCATCAGGGAAAATAAATGATGTAGTTTAGTCTCCAAAAGGGTGGAAAAAATCTTACTGAAATGTGTTTCTATAGTATACTTTATAAATCCATTCAGTGTGGTCTAATGTAAGTCAGGCTTTAACAAATATTTTTGCTCGACTTGGTTCCAGGATAAAATTGTAGAAGTTACTGAAAGGTGAAAAAAACCTCTCAATCTATTCAACTTAAAAAAAAAATAAAAAGGCATTTAAGGGGGGTCTAACTGAAGTATACAAAAATCTTAGCTGAATGGATAATATCAATGCATGTTACTACTTTTGATACTGCACAGATGACAGGATCGGGGGCATAAATGGAAGTTCAAAAAACAAATTCAGAGGAGACATAAGGAAGTGCTTTGTCACTCAAAGAATAATAAATGTTTGGAATGGCCTACTGGGCAAGGTTGTTGAGGCAAAGACAGTGGGCTCGTTCAAGAAGCAATTAGATGCTATCCTGGGGGAAACGCTGTATTACAAGAGACAAGCATCACTGTGTTGAATGGCCTTTTCTCATTCCTAACATTTTCTATGTTCTTTTCTCCAGCTTGTACTCTTAAGGGTCTGCAGCCTCAGTGTATGATATCAAAACTGAAATCAGGCCCAGCAGTGTTCTCCACTAAACTGGGCCAAGAAGCATAATAAAGATTTGGCCTTGCTATAAAAATGTGCCGCGCTGTACAGCTACCCTGCTTATTCCATGCTGGCTTCTGGGCTGCTAATAAAGGAACAGGCATTGGGCAAAGCACCCAGGGTTCAAAGATTTGTTTCACATCTTGTGTAGAGTCCAGAGCACACTTTCAAGAAACTGGGGCACCCTGCCCTTCAGGTGGGAGCACTTCAGAGGTGGGCTAGGACAATTCCAGCGCATGCAGGGCTCTTTGGATCTTTCACATCTAAACTTGCCATTCAAATGCGCCTTTATTAGTAGTTATTAATAATTTTTAAGAATTGTTCCATCCCTTTCACTTTACCTATCTGTTCTAATTGTTTCTTCTCCCTTCAAGCACAGCACTGATCTTTCCCCCCTCTTTCCCTCTTTATACACATCAAGAGGAAAGTAAAGTTTGTATTTGTTCTTTGGTGCATGCAGGGGCACCCACAGGATGAGCGAGTCTTTAGAAGGTTAAATGATGTGTAGTGTTTTGTGCCAAAATGGGTGCACTACTCACAGAGCCATCAGCTGAAAAGGTGCAATTGCATCCCACCACCTCCCGGGGACATTTCACCTCCTTCCATACTGAGGTCCTCCCAACTGTCCCTGCACCCGTGACCGCACATCCATGTACTTACAGGGCAGCAAATAGGGTCCTGTTGAACATCCCACTGGAGATCACCTGTTTGGGAGGTGTCATTTTTAGCACAGAGCTTCTAGTGCCTACTGACCAAGCTAAAGTCCACTCAGAAGAAGGCAATGACTCAAGATACTTCCTAGGTTAGACATTTCATTGCATTCTTCTGATTTATGGGTTATAGAGGAAGATTCAGTGGCTATACTGGATATCCTACGCAACAGGTAGTAGGCAGGCACAAATAGATAGTAAGGAAGTCCTTAAGAACATTCATTTTACTACACACACCAGACTGCGCAGCTCTCATCAAGTATATCATAGCTCAGCAGGAGGGGAGGGTGGTGGCAGATTTCAGGGAAATATCTAAAGAATGCTGCATTTGTAGCTGTTCAGTTTTGTATGGGAAATCTCCATCAAACATACAGGGCTGCACAAGAGAAAGAATTAAACTAGATTTGGGGAGGGGACTGAATGAATGTGCAAGAAATGTTCAGCTAAGAAAGCAGCTTAATGATTGGAGAAGAAGGATGGCAGCCTCTCCCTCTCTGGCCAGGGTGGAAAAGGAAAAAAGAACCTTGAGTTGCCATCCCTGCCCAGGAACTAAGGCAGTCCCTAATTCAGGGCAATGCAAACAGAAATTAAATTAATATGAACGGCTGAAAGACTCATGCAGTCTGTTCTATCTTTCCCTAACTCTTCTGCCAGTTTGGGGGGTTTTGTTGGGTGGTTGTTTTTATTCTTTTTATTGGCGAGGCATTCTTTTTATTATGGTTGTAACCTTCATTGCTGTGGCTTAGTGCCCCAGCACTCTAGGGGAAATGCATATTCAGAATAGCTTTGCAAGTGCCGACAAAGCCATTTGATGTCTGAACCACTAGCTAAATTATTTGCACACAAACTTTGAGACATTTTGCCCTTCCAAAGGAACCATTTCACATGTGGTTCTTGGCTTCCTCTGCAGTGGCCCAGCAATATTATTTTATCCCAGCAAAGAGCATATTATTGTTTAATATCGCTGCTATATTCCAGTATGTTTCCCAAGATGATAAATGTTGGCACAGAAAAGAGTCAACTTTTTCAAACAATAAGTAATAAATTGTGGAAGGCTGAGGTAAATATTTTTCCATGTCCCCAAACAACTCTGAGTACATTCCTGAGGAGTGTATTGACAGTAAAATGTTTGAGAACAAGAAAATTTGTTGGACCAGGTTGTGGTTGTTGTTCAACCTATAAAATATCAAGAAAATTCCAAGCTTTTTCTACCATCTGTTCCACTGTGTACTTCTGGGTGCAGCCTTAAAGCATTCAAAATTTCTACTATAGCAAATAGGAATATGAATGAGTCAGTGTGAGAAAATAAACTGCTTTGTCCCAAGGCCTTAGGAAAAAAAAAAACCTGAAACACAAAATTTGTCAGTTATGTCCAAATATAGGGGGAGGTAACTTGAATTATTCCCATCCCTGGATTTGCTGTACCAGTGAGATCTGCAGTGCTATGGGCACACGTTCCTGCCTGGGAGCATGCAACCCACCCAAGCAAGGTCAAGAGAAATCACACAGAGCTTGCTGAGTGCTAAGCATGTGCAGCGAGTTATCTACGAACAAGCTGCAGATAACAAATGTCAGAAATTAACTACTAAAAATGTCACCTCAAGTTTATATTTGAAAAGCACTCGCTGCTGGAGGGCAAGCTGCAAAGAGAAAAGGATGACTGAAATAAAAATGTTATTATCTAATGTTACAGTTATCTGCAGGTAATGCCACTGCAACCATCTCTGCGTGCATCACCTCCAATACCACACATATAACTGTCCATCCTTACCCTTATACATCTCTTTGTGCCCTGTGCTTACAGATTCTGCCCTTAGGCTGGCACGCTCATCCAGGAGGAATGCTCACTTAACCCCCCAGGAGCCAAAGGACTAAGAGCTAAGCTGCAGACACCTGGCCCCATCTGCATGAAAATGTGCACCTCGGTATTTATAGAAAAGGCTTCTTGATAATAATTTTTCAAAGGATTTTTGCAATGTTTAAATATTGAATATGGGCATATTCAACACCCTTCTGGGTCAATACTTGCCTGTTTAAATGGAAACTGCTAATCCTCTAGCACTATAAGGGGAAGACATGCTCCGTATACATACTCTGCACTTGAGACGTAAATAATAAATGCAATTTAAACTGAGATTTCAGCAGACTTTCCATTAAGTCACAGATCACTGTTGGATGGACATAGTTTTTTATATCTGGCAGAGGGCTGCATCTCAGATATGTAGACATCATGTAGAGATGGGATATTTTGTACGAACATTAATAATGATGTTCCTACATTGCTCATGCTGTGGAAATGCTTCCTATTCATCTCATTATCTTCTGGTCCCACAATGGCAGCATGATGAGTGCAGAGAAATGAGTGAGAAGCCTTCTATGTCTTTGTGTGTTGGGTATAAAATGGTTGCAAACCAGATAAATGCTTAAATACATTATCTCTTTGACATTTTGCACTACCCTTCTGGAAAGACCCCATATATTTAATATCAAAAGGGCAGAGACCACTTACCATGGGAGAAAAAGAGAATGACTGCTTTGTCCTGCTATCTGTATCCTAGGGAGCAGATCACAGAACACCAAGATGGTTTCCCTTATGCCTTGAAAGGGGCTGATGAGAACCCAGAAGCACCTAGATGGAAGTCTGATTCATTCACTTGTACCAGTCCCACAGATCTGCTCTAAATCTCTCTTCCCAGTCTCCTCCTCCAGGGTTAAAAAGATGGCAGAGCAGTGTGTGCCAGAGAAAGGCTGTTCTGAGTTATTGTCGTGTATGTTTCAGTGGTCACTGCTGTCTTCATAACCCTCGTTTCAATATAAATCACTTCTGTTTTCACATTTTCTCCTGGACTAGGTCCACCCAAGGACCATTTCCATGTGTAGCCATTGAATTATTTTCCCCCAGCTCTTTCCTAATGACCTTTCACAACATTGGTGAAGGCTTCAACACCCACTGAAAGCATCAAAGGGCCTATTCTCATCTTTCACGGAATCTAATAAGAATGGTGGGGCTGTATATTCATAAAGCTGGCACTGCTTCTCTGCATGTCCTTGGGCAACTCCCTTAAAAGCTGCAGGAGACTCCATGTGGGAGAATGGGAATAATGACACTGGCCTGCCAGCCATGAAGGTTACAACACAGAATTACTTATAAGACTCACTGAAGCCCAAAAAAGTTCATGCAGGCAAACTGTTTGTGGGAAAGTAAGAGGTACGCACATTCACAGGGAGGAGAGATGCCCAGAAATAGCTTAACTGCTACCCCAGCCTGTAGCCCCAAAATGCAAATGATTACGAGATTGCAAGCATGAATATCCCAGGCTTCATTGATCTAATTTACATCAGCAGGCAGCTTCTTGTACAGATTAATCTCTGGAATAGGTCCCCATCCTGCATGCTATTACAATAGGACTAGAAATGTTTAGTTTGAAATAGAAGATACTAATAAGCACCTCAAAGAAAAGAAGATTGTGATAGGTTGGCAGACTGCCATGCTCCTCTCCACTTTATATAGTGCTCTCTTCTTGTCTTGAACAGCTAGATGACA
This sequence comes from Phaenicophaeus curvirostris, assembly GCF_032191515.1. Classification (NCBI taxonomy): domain Eukaryota; kingdom Metazoa; phylum Chordata; class Aves; order Cuculiformes; family Cuculidae; genus Phaenicophaeus; species Phaenicophaeus curvirostris. The sequence goes on along the minus strand of NC_091400.1, from coordinate 7,514,629 downwards.
TCCTTCCAATGGAATTAATTGGCCTCCTTCTTGCCCCATGCTATTCCTGGTTTAATTATCCTGCAGTTTGTGACCTGCAGTGGATGATGTTCTTCCTGTTGCTGTTGTTTGCTCTCAGTGTTCTCTCTCGGTGAGAGAAGTTTTGTAAATTCAGTTCCATTTTCCTCTTACAAGTTCCTGACCAATATTTTATGATGTTTTCTGCAGAAAGAACCATTTAGAGACCAATGCAAAGTGAGCTGTGATCAAGATCAGTCCACACCCGAAGGACCATTTCCATACACAGCTGTTGAATTGAAGCTGGCTTCAACAGTAGATAGGTCAGGTTTTCATGCCTTCCACATGCCTCAGAAGTCACAGGACAGAATTGTTGCATATGTGAGGAAGAAGAGAAGACAAGACTGATTTGAAGAAAAGAAGCAGTGTGTTTTCCTAGAAGCTACAGCTTGACATCAGGTTACTGAAATATTTCCATTTTCTTCGTGGCCTTCCCGTTGCAGATATATCAGTGAAATACTTTCCCTTGTAATTACCAGTTTACCAAAGTGCAAAAAGTCACAGAAGAGATGAAACGCATTTTAGAGTTAGGCAATAGTTTTTAGTTCATTTTTACACTTTTCTCCATATACCAACTGACTTTTCCATTACAGCTTGTAAAACTGTTAAAAAGAAAAATGAAGGAAGAGGAATCTTTCTGGATAGAAAGAGGGAAGGAAAAAGACAGTTCATCTTGCAAGTAAGCCCTTTTTCCTTTTCTAGCAAACCTAAACGCATCCCCAAACCCTAATTTCCATTTTTTTCTGTTCTTGGGAATCTTTCAGAATTCACTCTTTACGATAGCTGGTACCTGATTTTTCCTATACCGTGACATATTTCCTAGTCTACGTGCCCAGCCAGTGCTTTCTTATAGGGCCTGTCAGAGCTGGTTTAGTCTGTGTCAGGGAGCCAAGTATTTGTAAAGCTGGGGAACCTTCTACTAGATCAAGAGAATATTTCTGTGCTATGAGCCAGTAGCTGTAGCTACACTTGAGACCAGCCATGGTCTCATCTCTTACATACTGCACTTGGCAGTGGTATTTATAGGATTGTAAACAGTCAAAGAGATGAGAGGCACAGCCCTGTAACGATATTTCCTTTGCCTTCAAAAAGCACTTCTTCTGAAGTGCCCGGAGATGTCCTGTCTTAGGGGTTACTCCAGTTAAGATAAACCAAGTGAAAATGTGTGACTATTGTCAAAAGAAGAATAACGTTACTACTTATAAAAGCTCCGCTCCAGATATGAACAGCGCACTGTTATGCATAACCTCAGTGTTTGATTTCTCTGTCATATTTTCTCACACTGGAGATGGTCCCAAAGCAAACTTCTGAATGCAAGTGCAGATCATGATTAAGAATCAAAGCCTAGAACTCCAGAACATATGTTTGCCTTCTTGCTTGTGTCTTTATAGAGGTCCAGTCAAAAGCTTCAGTGCAAACACCCTTGAATATTTGTATGTTTTGCACAATAGGTCAAAATATTCATGCTTTATACTATTCACCTTTGGCCGACTAAACCTTTCCTGCAATTCTAGTAATTGCCATTGATTCTGAAGGGGAAAGAAGCCCTGTTTGACCCGAATACTAGGCTAGCTCAGCCTCGTCTGTTCCCCAGATATTATAATTGCTCCTTCAAGCCAAGAGAACATTACACCTTACTACTGAATCCTTGAGATTTGTCCTTAGACAAATCTCTAGGGTGCAGTGCTATGTGGTATGGAGCCACCATACTTGATTCAAGAGGATCAGATGCATTGGTTTCCATTGGAAGCTAGTGGCCTGCGGTTAAGACAAAATCTCTGATATTACGTTGGCTTACTCAAAGCAAGAATAAAATTGGATAGTGTGTGAGATAATTACCTTAGCAAAGGGAAAAGGTCTTCAGTATAGCCTAAGATCAATACACATTCTCTCAAATCTAGAATGTACCTGTACGCCTTTTGAAAGAAAAGTCAAACTTACCTGAAAATTCCACAGCTGGAGACTAACATCATCAGGCACGTCCGACAACCAGGACTTTGCCTCTGTCCGTCTTATGTCCTTGTGGGAGTCTTCAAATTCCACTGAAGATTTCTGTTCTTCCAGTCCTCCAGTGTCTCAGATACTTCTCGGCAGTCTGTTGAAATCCCCTACGGGTCAAGACAAAGTATTAAACAAGGAGGTTATTTTGCCATAAATCAAGCTTTTGCCCAAGTTTGGGTATTCACTGTCTTTTCTCCCTCGAGGTCGTTTCTGACAATCCCACTAAGTGAATTAATGATCATTACACTTCTAGAGAGATTTTGACACCACTTGAAACTACTCAAATTATGACAAAGTATTTGAAATCCATCCTGGCCACTACCTAATGGAATATGATACAGCACATACTTTAATGTGTTTTCCTGGCACACTCAAAATTCTATTGAAAATAAAATTGTTGAAGACAGAAAGGATGAAACAAATAAACTCATTTAAATATTACTCTGTAATAAATGTGATTACCTTAATCACATTTACTAATCAAATCCCAGATAAAAATGTCTGTCTTCTAAAGTGAGAACAGAGAAAAATTAGGACAACATATATCTGTGAAAAAAAGTTAGACTTTTTTTCCTTCCAGGAGAACTCAGCTAAAAGCTTCCTCCATTCAGGCACCTGGGTTTCGTTTCATAATAGCTTCGGTTCATTGTTCCTTATTATCAGAGCTGACTATGTTCAAGCTAAGGCAGATCTTGTTCCTAAATTTATGTCTCTGTGTGTGACCACTACAATATGTGTTTTGTATGCTTTTCCCTAAAAGCCTAATATAGTGATACCTGTGACATGGCTTGGACTCCCCCTTTCATGTATATTACCAACTCGAACTGCAACCTGCTGGTAGATTTTTCTTAAACTCTAAAATGAGGGTCTAACCTTCTCTTCTTTTTCTTTTTCTTCTCTGTTACCTATAATCTTGATTTGACTCACACAAAAGTGACACAGTGGGAAATCCACTCAAGAAGACTTTGACAACTAACAATGGAAACCTACCTACACGAAAGTTGACTGGTGGCGTTTATAGTGAAAAAATGCATTCAAGTTTAAAGATGTCATCTGTGTTAACTGATCCGTGTTGGTTTTGTGTATTTTTGTCAAAAGAAATGTGCTGTGGAGTCACCTCTGTTAGGGTAAAGAAAACTAGCCAGAACAACATCACCGCTAAAAATGATGGGTATACTCAGGGAAAAAAATAATCCACAAAGTATTTAAGTTTGGGCAAATATAATTTACAGGTTGGACAAAATCCAAAGGACTTGCATGAAACAGTGAAACTTGAGCATATTTAAATACAACTAACATAGAATTATTTATACTCCTGTTCCTTTTGCCTTCTTTAACATGAAAAATATTATTTTATGCAGTACCAAAGGTGTGCTAAATGTGTCTCATGGATTAAATTAAAATAAGACCACTGTAGATTTTTCAGTAGTAGCAACTGATTGTTTTGGCTTCAGTTCTAGAGTTGAAGCTGAGACATTTTACACAGATTCCTTTCCCTCTGGAATGAAAGGAATCTAGTTCTTGTTGTGAACTAGCTTCGTTCATCAAATGGGACACCCAAGGCCATGAGTTGCCATTGGAAATCTTGAGCATTTCATCCCAGAAAAGAGAACAGATAAAAGACAGTACAGAATTCAAAGACGCTAATACGCAAGTGACTGAACCTATGAAGATATTAAAGTCATTGATACCAGTCCTCACGTCCTCTAGGTCAGCTCTGCTAGGTTAGATCTTGTTGCTGCTCTCAGCTGACTTGAAGCAGTTTGTCTCATCGTTATATTCACTGTTAATAGATGCTTTTGTTGATAAAACATAACAAATATGCCCCAAATGTGAAACTCAACCCCAAAATGGTCCTTTGGGTCAGGTTGTGAACATGTGAGGTGGAGCTGACACTACTATGACATCCCTGTGTAATGCAGAACAAGAGCTAAACCTGGTAGCTCTTGGAAGGAACCTAAGGTGCTGAGACGCAATGATGATGAACGCTGTGTAAAATGAGTGGATCAGGAAAGATCTGAAGGAAGAAGGAGCAGAGCAGCTGTCGCATCCCTCAGCTCATTCATCCAGGGTAGAGAAGCCTGAAGACAGGACAGAGTTCAGTGGAGTCTGCACTGTTGTTGTCCATGCTTCCAGCAGCCTGGCTAAACAGAAGGTTTTAATAAGTGAACAGATTTATAGATGGTAAATCTCTCCTTCCTGTTTATTGTCTACACCTGAGTGATGCCTGTTAATTTAAATTCACTTAAAAATTCAACGAGAATAGGAGAAGTAAAAAGATTATCTCTGACATCAAAACAACTTGAAGTAAAGCCACTTTCTTCAATGGTTTTTCACTAATCTTCGTCACCCCTCACAAAGCAGAGAAGTTGTTCATAAAAGAAAGTCCCTCGGCTGCTCTAGCAAAATTCATACAGTAAATCGGAAGCTAAACCACAGCATGTGTACGATAAGGAGTACCCCAGAAGATCCAATGAAGCAAATACTTTAGAATGAGTGACTGGAGAAGGAACGCCGTCTCCTGCTATTGTGGCAATGCTAATTTTGCTGTGCAGGTCCTGAACATGCTTATTATAGCAAATAAGAGCTCTGCAAGCCAGGAGGCCTCATGAATGCATCTTTTTTAAAGCCATTTTAGATTTGGGTAAACTGAGGGACTCGGTTAATGACTACTAAGAATATAATTTGGGCATATTGTTTTGTTTCAGCCATTAACTGGTATTCTCTGTTGTGCTACCTTGTACACAGTTCATCTTCCCCACACAGACCCCTCCACCTCAGCCCAGACAAGGGTTATCACAGGACCACAGCTCCCTTGCCACCCACCTTATTTCTTCTACAGCTTCAATGCCAAAGAAGTCTCAGCATCAGACCTCCACCTAGATTCTCCTACCAGAAAACTTCCAAAAGTTCTGTGATTAAACAAAACAAAAAGCCTTCTGAATTCTACGAGACAGAGGATGTGTTCAAGTGCAGATGGGGGTTATTGTGTCTCATGTCTGTCCTCAGGTAGTCAGGGTAATTGACCTAGCAATACCTGCCCAGAGGAAGAGACAATGTTTGAAATTCCTGTTAGAAACAATTATGTACTTGACCTTGAAGTATGGGTCTTTCTGCTCTTGTTTTTTTTAGGAGAGCATTAAAAAAAAAGAAGAAAACAAAGACAGAAAGGCTCCCAACCCTTTGAAGGTCCTGTTTGTGCTGAAGCAGGCTCTGTGAATTGGTAATTGGCCTCTCAGTGCCCAGGGGATGCGAGGCTGAGACATGGCTCACTAGGCAGGCACCGCTGCCATGCTCAGCACTTCTGCAGCCACCCACATCCCCTGCCCTGCTGTGGGGTCTCAGCTGCAGCAGGACATGCTACGGGCCCTGTTCCACAGCCCACACCGAACACTCTCCCCCCACATCCCCCCAGCTTTACCAGCCCTTCTGCTATGCTCCCATCCCTTTGCTCCTTTGCAAAGGGCCAGAGGAGAAGTCACACAAAAACATGATTGATACAGGGATGTTAGTTTGTAGGTGAAGTGCTCAAGTCCTAGGGGCACATGTGGACATGATTCCACAAAAGCAAAGTAGGTAGGCACACACCTACATGAATAGCCAAAAAAGGAAGCAAAGGGGCAAATCCACAAACATGAAACTTGTCTGTTCTTCGCCACTGGTTACTTTTTCCTGTTAAACTAGTACCTCTGTTGGTTTTGCTTACTTTGGGACACGGGCAGGGGTGGAAATAAAAGGAGACTGCTTTGCCTAGTGGTGAGGTCAAAGCTGACCCCACAAGCAACCATCTCAGACACCCAGGCTAGGTCAGAAAGCTCTGCTTCTGGACATCGGGCCCATGAATTTTAGAGGGAATTCACTGCTTGATATATTGGGTGGCCCAGAGTCACCCAAAGAGCCCAACACCAGAGGATTAGGAGTCATCAAGGAGGTACCTCAGAATGGGAAGACATCCACAGTGGTAGTGACATTTCTGCAGGACATGCTTGTCCTCAAGGGCTTCCAATGTTTCACGTGCTGTTCTTGAGGGCTTTGCCTTTTACCTAGAGCAGGGCTGGCTCTCCTGCAGCCAAGCAGGGGGAAGGGGATGTCCCGCTGGCTGCACACAGAAGCCTGAGACTGCTGGCAGAGGAATTGCTCAGGTTTTCTTGGTGCTGGCACTGCCTTGGCTCGGAGGCAGACAGCATGGCGATCTCCATGTACAGACACACCTGAAAGTTTCTCTGCTCCTCTACAAGCTACTTTGTCTCAGCAGAAGCATGTGTAGATCAGATTTTACACTTGTCCCTTCCGCCCTCATAACCACATGGACTAGAAACAAAGAACGATCATCAACAAGACCCTGAGTCTTCCAGGGGCAGTCACTTTGATTTCCTGCTTGATCAAGGGAGAAGACATTGGCAGGTCCCAGTAGTATCCTCGTGGCACTCTCTGGAAGGGAAAGCTCATTGTGAGCCTGGAAGTGGTGCACAGCATCATCTCATTGGGCTCTTGCTCCTGCTTCCCCTCTGGGGCCATGGGTGAAGGCAAACATGCAATGTAAATGCACACACAGCAGCAGAATAACATGCATGGTCGTGCACAGAATGGGTGATTTCAACCCAGCTGGTCCCAGGCAATTCAAACCATTAAAAAAAACCCACAAGAATTAATCCTCACCAATGTCTTTGCTTTAAAATTCAAAACAACAATAACAAAAAAAACAGTCAGGTTAATTACACTAGAGCAGAGAGGAATCTCTAAGATGTAAATGCATTAAAACCAAACTCCTCTCTAAAGTGTTTTTCTTTCACAAGCAAGCAAGAAAATGCATTGGATAAAACAAACTTTGCTTATTTTAGTTTCGACTCAATTACCTGTTAATGGAAAAAATCTGGCACCACTAATAATGAGGCAGGAATGAGATCACTGTTCTGGAGGCCTGGCTTGTCAGGGAAGCTTGCAACAAGAGGTGCATTTATCTGCGTTTCTATAACCCTTTTCAAGCACTCTGTCAGGGAGCCCAAACTGAACAGCCAGTTTAGGAGGAACTTGGAACCCGCTCCAGGCCCCCTCAGCCCTCTGGGAAAAGGAAAATTATTGTTGGCAAGTCTGCCTGGCTCCAGAAGTTGATCCAGTGCCCCCCACTTGCCCATGCAGCAGCAGACAGAGCTAAGAATTTTGTTATAATTAAATAACATAGTGCTGATTGGTTGCTGGAGGTGGTCTTGAAACTGGTGTTTAAGGCAGCGGAGAACAACGGTTACTATTCATAGAAAAAGCAGAGTCTTAAAATCCATCTGTTTCATTCCAAATTTAGGCCAAAAAAATGCTCACTCACTGTCTTTAAAAATACCACCTGCTTTGCTATTTTGTATAATGTGCCATTATATAAGTTTGAAGGAGGAGCAGGCAGGGAGGCTGCGGGGGCTGGGAAGGGGTGGGGGAACAGGTTAAAAAGATATAGTTAGATCCAAAAATACCCCAGCACCATATTCAAAGGGAACACACAATAAGGGAGTGAAGGAGATGTTTTCAGGGGAAGATTAAAACCAGAGTGTTTGCTAATGCCAAGGAATCAGCTACTACAAATGGGCTTGTTTGCAAATCAGGTAATAATATTTTTTCTCTTCTTTTTTGAAAGCAAATACAACAGAAACCTTCTTGCTTGCCCAACTCCACTCCTCACTACAGTACAGGACTATGGAATCACCTCAAGCCTTGACCACTCTGCAGACCTTTCTGGTGGGTGGCCAGGGCATCGCAGCCTGCCCAGCCAGAGCTCCTACCATCAGGTTCCTCCCAGACGAGGCTGTGCTTCTCCTCGTGAGCTGGTGCAAGAAAATAGTTGGAAAGAAGGAGGCAAGGAGCTGGTAACACCACAGCATCCACTTTTCCAGAGCAGCTTTGCTTTGTGAGCAGTAACATTAGCAAGGTCTGGTGTCCTGCTGATGTGTCTTCTCTCTCCACATCATCCTTCCCCTCCCCTTGCCTTCCTGCTGCAATCTTACATAATATTACATATTGCAGCTGTAATACTTCCAGTTTTCCCTGTACCCTTAACTCTCTCCCATGTCCCTTGTTCCCTCCAACACCCCAATGTTCTCTGTGTTTCCTACCTAATCTTCTTGGCCTGTCAGCTGGGCAGGAAAGTGCAAATGCTGGTCCAGAAGTAGACGTGTGATAATTGGCCATCTGGACACTGCCAGAGAGAATGGATAACAGCTGAGCTCTCCCTGCCTTTTCTTCAGCAGTGGATCTGGAAAGCCTCTCTTCTCAGTGCCGGCAGAGATTTCCCTGGAACTCAGAGGGACTTTATCATCTCCGAGAGTCTGTCTGCTGCTGTCAAATCTGGTTGAAAATGCCAGAAGATTCAAGAATTATCAGGAGAGGGTCAAACAGATGGACAGGCAGCATGACTTTGTGATGTCCACTGCCTTAGAGGTCCAGGCTAACACCCTCTCACTCCACATTAAATGCATTTCCAACCTCAGAAAAACGGCAACTCCTAGAACATGAATGCAAGTCGAATATTTGGGATTGATGAGTGAAGAAAATCAGTTCAGGCATTGGCAGACTCCTGTCCTCAGAGTCCTTAAAACAGGTTGGTGACATTATTGACAATGAAGGGTGGTTGGGACACATTCACTTGTAGCTTATCTGCCTTAAATGTCTCAAGATGATTTACAAGAACATCTTAAAATTAATGCCAAAGTACCTGTTCACTCTCTTTATAATAGAGCAATTGCCACAATCTCTGAGTAAGTTTGTATATTGAGAGTTTTAAGGCTCCAGAATCTTTAGCCTTCTGGTCCAACAAAGGCCACTGTTGGTCCTGTACTGAATTTAACCTTGGAGAACCTCTGCCAAACCAGCATCCAAAATCTTGATCCAGAGACTTAGATGGTAAAGCGCTCTATGTGTGTGCCAGACATAGCTGGGCGGCTCTGTCACACACTGTTGTTGTAATTATCATTATTACTATCGTTGTTGTTTGCTTTCATGATATTGCAATGGCCCGTGCAACTATTCTACTGTAAATCTTCTTTACATCTTTTCATGGCCTAATGAAATGAACAGGACTTTACTGATTGCTTTCTTTTCTGCCTTTCCCTTCCTTTTTTTTCTTTTAAGCAAAGCTTAAAACCACGTGGCACTGCTTTATTGAGTCAGCAATTGCTTAAACTTTTTAAAATTCCATACACTAAGTGAAAAATGAGATTTACGAAAACTAATGGAAAATAAATTCTCCTGAACATGCAGTACATTGACTTTCTTCCTTGCCTTATCCCATAAAAAACAGCTGGAAGCAATAACTTCAGCGAGTTTCCTACTGTATGTAGGGGCCCATGCTGTCCCACACAGCCCTGTACAGGGGCAGAACATGCCGGTTTGTCACCACCCTGCTCTGGAGGCTGCCCTCACATCCGTTGGTTTTGGGGTGAATAGGGTGATCAATTCATACCCCTGTAACCAGTCACTCATCCTCTTTTACACCTACAGTCTATGGGAAGGGCTGCTTCTCATTCATGTTTCCAGTGGATCTTGTCCAATGGGGTCCTTGGCTGTGACTTCTGGACACCAAGGATGTACATAAAAAAAATGGTGATTTTCTCCAATAAGCCTTGACCCAGAGCAGGTCCTCCAAACAAGGGAAATTTGGAGGCAATCTGAAGGCATAAGCCCATCAAGGGACACAGCCAATGCACAACCTACAGGAAACCCAGGTGGTTGCTTTCCCCAGGAACGTGCAATTGCTTTCCACAGGAAACAAGAGCTCTCAGCATGTTATCCACTGCCCATGAGGTCTTTCAACCTACCTTTCAAACACATGCCTCTCTCACTGCACACACAGAATGACAACCCATTTGTCCAGGCACAGTGGTTTTGGACTCTGCTTTCCAAAATCTTGCTAATAAAGCAGCGAGCAAAGAACACACTATTTTGCTGAATATAGGAATCTTACCTTGATGGTGTCTCCTTTGAATCATGGCATTCAAAGATCTCCCGGGAGCCCTAAGTTTTACATTAGAAGAGCGTGGTTATTCCCAGCAGAGATGCAGCTCATGTGTCTGGCTGATGGATGGCCATGCTCTAGCAGGAGTCAAAATGTTTAGGAAAAAGAAAAGAAATATATATTCCCCAGAAACCTTAAATAGTAGGAGAGTAATTTGAGCATCACGTTCAATTTGCTGGCTACCAACAACAGCAAGATTAGGCACCTTCCACAAAGGCTTCACAGCAACATCCTCTTCCCCATCACAGAGCCCCATCCCATCTGTGTTGCCCACATGCCTCTCACAGGTGATGACAAAGGGACATGTTCCACTCAGATGAAGGGGAGTGCCGTATTAGAGCACAACAGAAACAGCATCAGGCTGTGGATCAAGGGAGATAAATGGACCCTGGTAAAAAAACATCACTGTGACTTAATCCTTCCAATAGGAAACATGAAGCAATACTCATATATTACCCTTTATTAACAAATTTGAAACCAAAAGAAGAAAAAAAAAGGCTTCTGGCTTGTAAACTGGGCATTAAAAAATGTGTTAGCAATTTGAATATATTCTATTTAAACATTATTTAGTACCTTATCCAGTACCTCCAGACCCTCTACAAAGCAAATTCCTTCTGCAGCCAACAGACAACTGCTCTGCAGCTGGTTTGGGTTTAATTGGACCCCTCAGTGATGGACAGCAGGGTCTCAGCACCAGGACAGGGTTTCTCAAAATTGCTTCGCTTCCAGGTCTCTGCAGAAAATCACTTCACCAATTTTCCCACATGAGGAAGAACACTTACCCTTTCTGCAGTCCATCAAGATGGATTGAAGAGAAGTGCGTTACCCGAGCAATGCAGTGGCACAACGGCAGGGAACGAGCTTGTTCCGAGACCTTTGCATTTGACTGACCTCGAGTATGATTGCAGAAATTACTATGGCTGAGATTTTCCAAGATGACTGGGGTTATGGTGACATCCACTTGTGAGAGACTCCTGGAAAATACGAAGCTTAATCCCTACTTAGTCTAAAACAACCCAAGCAAATCAACTATTTAATAAAAATTCTTGCATCTAAGCTCACACTCATTCTGCAGCACCTGCAGGCACTGGTTGCGTTGAGTGGACGCCGGATGCTCAGCCCTGAGAGCAGGCTGCGCTACAAGGGCTCACTGCATTAAAAAACATATTCACAAAAATGGGCACAGATCTATCCAGGAGATAAACTCTAGTACCACCAGAAGGACTCTGACTAATTAGGGCTACCTAAGCTTTCCTATGTGACCTTTATAGTGCATCAGCCCTGTGCTGTGTGATCACCAGGTTGAACAAAACTGTTTTAAAATAGAAGGTATCATCAAGCCATGGTCTCCTGTCCCCCAGTCAGGATCACTTCACAGAGAGGGATGACATAGTGTAGCTCACATGCTAGTTCATAGAATGGTTTGGGTCAGAAGGGACCTTAAACTCATCCAGTTCCAAACCCTCTACCATGGGCAGGGACACCTCCTACTGGATCAGGTTGCTCAAAGCCTCATCCAACCTGGCCTTGGACACCTCCAGGGATGGGGCAGCCACCGCTTCTCTGCGTCTCCCCTACCTCACAAGAAAAACTTTCTTCCCGATACCTAATCTAAATCTCCCCTTTCACCTTAAAACCGTTCCCCCTCATCCTGTCCCTGCACTCCCCGATCAAGAGCCCCTCCCCAGCTTTCCTGGAGCTCCTTTCAGCACTGGAAGCTGCTCTAAGGTCTCCCTGGAGCCTGCTCTCCTCCAGGCTGAACAACCCCAACCCTCTCAGCCTGTCCTGGTCCAGGAGGTGCTCCACCCCTCTGATTATCTTTGTGGTCTCCTCTAGACTTGCCCTAACAGATCCATCTCCTTCCTGTGCTGAGGACTCCAGAACTGAACACATGACTCTGGATGAGGTATCACCAGAGCACAGTGGAGGGGCAGAATCACCTCCCTTGCAGGGTGGCACCATGAGATCCCAAAGGAAACAGAGGATTTCTCACCACCAGAGCCGATCGCGAGTCGCTAGGATTCTCACAATATTTTTTTCAAGGACGTTTTTCATTCGGACTGTAAATCTTTTTGGCCAGAGTAAAATGCAGTCAATGCATGAATGAGTTGACAAGTCAGTCTCTGCACATACTAAGTTGCTTTTATTAATCCAGAACTGCATGCTACAGATACTGTACAGCATGAACATTTATTCATTACAAAAAATGGCTTCCAAACCATTAAAAATGAAAATCGGAATAAGAGCATAAAACGGAACAGTAACATCACAACTGTTAGGAAACATTCAAAGTATTCACAAAAAATGTTATAGTTAGCATCTTAATAAACCAGAGAAAAATCTGAGACAGTTTTACAATCGCTTCATGTCAACTACAATGGCACTGAATGAACAGATGAACAATTTTTCAGCTTTATACAGCGTTTTTTGCAACATCAACATGCCTAGGTTTTTTTTTTTCGTTTTAAGTTTGCTACCTACCTGTATGTAGTAAGTGTACATAGAAGTGGCAGTCTGATTTTCCTTTTATGAATAATCTAATATACAGAATTTGGCCCTTAAGGGTTTATACCTCTTCATTTTAAATGCTTTCCGGACAATCTGCTACCAAACACGTCTGTTATAGGTGACATTAAAACTACATACATATCTACCTATGTAACATCACAGCAAAACAGGATGAACAAAAAAATTACAGCATTAAAAAAAAAAAAAAAAGAATAAAAGTTGTCGGGAGAAAGCTAAAAGTCACTGAGAATTTTGGCACATAAAAATTTTGCACACAGCCTACAGTCCTAATGTCGAAGGGATTCAGCTGCAGTTCTGAATGGGAGACACTTGGACCTTGCTATTTTTCAAACAGCACTGCTATAAATTCCTACTAAATTTTCAAGTCTTTTTTGTGTGTGTAATGGCTTTTAAAGCAATTTTTTTTTTCTTTACACTATTGATCCTTGAAAAAAAAATGCGTTTGCGAAATGTCCATTTGGTGGCAACTGTGTTTCATATAGCAAAAAAAAAAAAAATAAATCATGAAAGGAAATCTAAAACAAAAATCCCAGAAAAAATATATATATACACATTTATATATAAACTTAAAAACCTTGTACAAATGAGTTGTTATATATAAGATGCTTACACTAAGGGGGGAAAAAAACTTTATACAATGTCAAGAAAAAAAGGAGAAAAAAAACATTTAAAAAGGGACAACATACAGATACAACAAGCAATTTCTAAAGCAATAAATACTACTGGTCCAATAGCGTTGTGATACTTTTAATTGTTGAGTAGCGTTCCCTCCCCCAAAAAGAACAACACCATGGAACAAGTATATTAACACATTTTTTTTAACCCTTTGTTTCTGTACATTTAAACAATAACAAGTAACATCACAATAAAGGTTGTTTCACACAAGGAAGGGAAAAAAAAAAGAAGTAGTAGCGGCACCGCATTCATTGTGCCCTTAAAGGTTTAAAAACCAGATGTAAAATGATTGGTTCGCAAGCTCGTATTTAATACAAATAATAAAGAACCAATGCCTCCGGCAAGGGCTGCTTCAAAATTGCTTCTTTTTTTTTTTTAATTTTTAAATCAGTCTTTAAAACTAAGCTATTGGAACTACATAACAATTATGTATATATATATATTTTTTAAACGCTACAAAGACTTTAAACAGCTGTTGATAAAAATTTTGGCAGAATCATGAGGCTTTTCTCATCTACATATTTAAAAAGGAGAAATTGAAATAAGAATGGGTCAAATATTGACCAATGAACTCGATAAAACATCAACTAATGTAGCCACGTGGCACGAATTAAAAACGAAACCGAGAAACGACGACAAACAGCGGACGACGACGAGGAGGAGAAGGAAAAAAAAACCCATCAAAGAAAAGGAAAATAAACAAAAATCCCAACAGAATTCATTCCCCCCCGACGGAAACGGAAAGGGCTAATGAGGCTAAAGCTATTCTAAGGACTTGGTTACGAGGGAGAGCGGCTGGGGCTGTGTCCCCGCCAGCGAGCTGTGGGAATGCAAGGAGGACGTCGAGGGCTGTGCTAGGGATGCGGCAGCGGCCGGCGGGAGGGCGGCCGGCGGGTGGTCCAGGGCCCCGTTGGGGCAGCTGGCGGCAGGCAGGGCGCCGGGCTTGCTCGCAGCGCTCTCGGCGAGGACGAGCGAGGATGGCGGCGGCATCATGACCAGGTGCGCCAGCGGGTCGGGCTTCAATGAGAGTGAGAGGGGTTGCGTTTGTTCAGTCTGTGGTTTTGAGTCTCTGGAGGGGGAGGCGAGCATGGCGGGGGAGGACGGAGGAGAGTCTAGTAAGCTTCCATCTGAAGAGGGTGGGCTGACGCAGCTGCCTTCACCTTGTATGTAGCGAACGCACTTTTTTTTTCTCCTAGAAACAGGGAGAGAGTTATCTGTGAATAAAGGGCAGAGATGCTAATGGAGACAGTTATCTAAAGCAAGGAGCTCTCAATTAGCTGCTCTGGGCTCTGCGCAGGCAGCACCCTGGCCCCACACGCCATCCTGAGGGTCTGTCAGGGTGTCCTCAGCTCTGAGCCTGCTTGGGAACCTCCCCTCAGCTAAGGGATTTGGAAAGGATTCACCAATTGCCTCTTCGTCCCCCTCCTCTTCAGGCTGCCTCCTTTCCTTGGTTATTCTAATATTTAGAAAATCAGGCAAGACGTTTTTGGAGCCCACTGTGCTAACCTACGAACTTGGCTTTCCTCCAGGAGAAAAAGAAGTCTTTATAAAATAAAATAAAAGTCTCTGGATGGTTGATGGTATCTCAAGATGTCCCATAGGGCTGTCAAACTCAACAGGGCAATCTCTACACCTGCGTCACCTGTGGTCTCTTACGATGCACTGCCCTTGGGAGGCAAGGATGGCTGCGAACTACTGCTCATTGCTTTCTCCTCTGTTAAGAACCACACCAAATTCAGAAACGTCAGAGTCAGACAGGAGGGATATATAATAGAGAGAATGAGAGAGGGGAAATAAAAACAAAACGAACAAACAAAGCAAACAGAAGAGGAAACAGGAAAAGAACAGGATAAACAGAGTATGATCCAAAATAACAAGAATAACTGGTTGTATGGCCTGCAGGTTGTGGCATTAAATCGACTCAGTTTTAGTTTTAAGGGAGAGTGGTAGATTTGGGAAGCTGCTCGTTTGTGTTTTGGGGAATTTTCCTCTGAGAGGCCTTCCATGTTACTCCAGAGTGGGATCCAATTTCAGGAGGTGAAGAGCATGACGACAAGTACAAAGGTGAAGAGCAACATGGAGCTTATTTCACACCAGGGAGTATGAGTCTTGCAAGAGCCGCTCGTCTTCAAATAAACGAGTAAGTGACCCGACAGAGATCTTTTCTCCTCCCTCTGTCCACTTAATAATGTAAAGGAGCAATGAAAACAGATGATAGTTTCACACCATCTCTCTTGCCAAGTATATGCAAGACAATTCTAGCAGCAGGACAAAAATAATGAGGCAAACAACCACAGCATCTGGCAGCACAATGTTCAGTGGCCACCTTGACCTTAATAATGATGGCTCTCCAGCCCTTCTATTCACAAGCACACTTTCCATGGGAAGTGCTGAACTGCTGTCACATAGCCCGAGGTCTATAAGAAAGTCTGTCTAGAGCAGCTCTGCCACAAGAACTTTGGATGTTCAACTACGCTGCACTGTGCCACAGTGTGAAGGAGCAGGTTGCTCTCACCCTTCAGGAGATACCTCAGCCTAGCTCAGCAACTTCATCAGAGGAAGCACCTGAGCATGGCACAGCAGATGAATGTCACTGGGTAACATCCCCAACTCAACTCACGTAGGTGCTCCAGCTCCACTGCTGGTCGTCAATGTTCTCAGCTATGTGTGGCAACTGTGTTTGACTCAGGTTAAACCAAGGTCTGCTGTCTAGGCAATGGGGCTAGACATTTCTCAGCTGCAAGGCAGATCTAACCAGCTTGATCCTGGAGTTAAAAGATAGAAGGGAACACCGACCCCAGCACCCCATCCTTCTACCAGCTTCAGTGAGGGACCAGTGCTGTGACATCCCTTCCTCCAGAGACCTGGGCTCTGCTCTCAGGTTCTGCTTAACATTCCACATGGCAAGGTAAAGGGTTAGGGCTATTAGAATTTTAACCACGTTAGCCTGCAGATCAATACATGCTAAAAACTAAAGACAACCATGCAACTTAAATGTTAAAAAGAAAGAAAGAAAAAGAGAGAGATGACAGCAAATGAAGGCTGTAAACCATGCTTTATTAGAGCAACGTTAAAAGACAGAAAAGAATTAATTTGGTGGGCTCGAAACAGAACCTGGTCACTCTTCTACTATCAACAAATAACGTGGGAAGCGTTTGGCTCCTGGCTAAGGACAGTTCTGCTGCTCTTTCTCCCCTCCTCTCGCCTGTCTCATCACTTCCTAGCTCCAGCTGTGCAATGCTCCCAGGGCCACAGTTCATGCTCGGACCTTCTGTACAGCTGCCAGTGGCAAAGCAGAACAGCAATGCTTCACAAAGCTCACTGATAATATTTATGTGGAAAGGTGGGTTCTCACTACTTGGAGACTGCAAGGCTTCCCTGCTATCCCCAAATTAAAACAATTTGCAAGCAGAGATGCAACCTCTGCTTGTCTCATCGATGGTGGATGGTCCAGATGCCATACAACTGGACTGCTCTGAACCTACAAGGCAGGTAATTATTTCATTGGAGGCAGCTTGAATCGTGTATGTCAAAAATGCATATTTTTAAAAAATACTATTTTAAGTTTTGTGGACTGAAAGTAAGAGTTCCTATGGCAAAGCAGACTTAAACCAGCTCTACTTGACTTGCTGACTCTGCAGAGCTAAAAATCTTTTTAAATCTAAACACTAGTCTGCTACCAGAAGTAATTTTTCTTTGACTAGGATTAAGGTAGCAGAGTTGTTCTTCTGCTTCTTTTGTATATTAAACTCCTTAACAGTGTGGCTACTTTTAGTCTGAAAAGCCATTTACTTAAATCATGGCAGCTCAAGGTGGGGACATTTCACCAGCCTGTGCCATTCCCACCCTGAGTTATCTGTGGTCATGTACATAGGGTTAAGTGGGACAGAAGACTTTGATGGATAAAACCCAAACCCCTTCAAGCCAAATATTACCAGAATTGAACAACACCAGGCAAGTCTGGTGAAGTGGAATAAGTAAATATCCAAAGAACTCTTTGTGCCTCATTTTTTTCTCCTTAAAGTGGGAACACTTTAATACTGTCTATCCCGCCTCACAAGCACTAGTGCGGATTATTCACTTGTGTGCTGCTCTGTAAGGGTCAGCTGCTACATCAGTCTGGCAAACACCAACAGACTAGACCTGCCTCATGCTGGCCTTGAAACTACCACTAGGAGAACATCGTGAAACCCATAATGCTGCAAAAGTCAAAGCCACAGACAATGACAAGGATTTATTCAGTTGCTGTGAGCAAAGATGTCTCTGTTTCTACGGTAGCAGCAAACTGCATATCTTTAGCACCTAAGATGTGCTACAAAATGCTACCATGCTAGCAAATGCAATGTTATAATGGTTAGGACCAGAAATGTAAATGCCTCCATGCATTTTAAAAAACAAAATCAAAACAAAAGGAAAAACAGCTGACTATCAGTAAACTATCTAAAGCTACCAGCTACACCACTGAGGCCGTCTCTGATGTGCTGCAAAGATTTCTAGATTTCTGATCAAAAGTTGGCTTACATTAAAAGAAAGTTTGTGCTTCACATGTAGCCTAAGCACTGTACAGACCAAACGAAAAGTCCCCTTGCTGATAAAACATAGTTTTAGAAATATGCTGTTTACTCAAGCAGCTAGGGAGAGATACAGCAACACAAACATGATGTGCCCCTGGTTCTGGTACTTGGCATGCACAGTGCTTCAACTACTCTATCTCTAGACTACACAAATCCTGCTGATAGTGTGTAGTGAACTAATCACAGAATAAAGCTTAATTAAACACAGCATTCGAGCCTTTGGCTAGCACGAGGCTCAAGCCTCCTGACACAGTGAAGTGGCTACCTAGCTCTTCTGGTCTGAACCCTCCTTTACGCTATGAGAAACTGCTAAAGTCAAAGATTTTTTTAACGTATGTACTAGCACCGATATCTAAGACCCCAGCTCCTGGGATTAGCATGCCTCAAATGGGACAATATGCAACCTGTGAAGTCATTTCTGGTGCCTTATCTGGTATTTTGACACACAACACCACCCTCAGATCCTCGACACTAAGCACAAACAAGACTGCGTGCAGACACAAAATATGATGGACGTCTGATCTACATTCTAAATGAGATGGAGCACATGGGACTGGCATGAGTAAGAGGGGAAAATGTGGGAGAGGAATCACTACACACAGAGTGTGGTTTGGGTTGAAATACCTACCATCATAATATTCCAAATTCAAAGACTGCTTGTATCAGAACAAAGAAACAACAAATTTAACCAAATGCGATCATATAAGGAAAAAGGAATGAGAAAAGAACTACTCGGTATCCCTCCACCAAGAAAGAAGTACGTACTGAGTTATACATGGAATTAAACTCCAGTAGAACATGGGCTGTTGAAATTTGGGCTCTCTGATGTCTTTCAGCTCCTTTTAATGCTGGAAACTGTCCTACTAAACTTGTAATTACTTTTGTCTAGAGCTCAGGCATTTACAGCTCACTTGTTGGGAAAAAATTTAGGAAAAAAATGTATTTTCAGAATCAGAAAAAAAAAGACATCAGATCACTTAAAAAACTGTTATGTACATAAAACATCTACCGAGGCACAGAAGCCTAGAGGTAGTTATTTAATTTTGGAGATAATACAAAAAAAAAATCAGTACATTATAAGCTGTAAACACTGGCTTTTATATCTCTCATCATGAGAAAACGCTAGCACTGCAGGTGCCAGAACCTTTTTAAAATGCCTTTGGAGGCAGTGGACACAGACCCAAATGAAAGACAAAATACAAATGTCCAGCTAAACTTTTCTTTTGCTGACAAACTGGAAAACATCATTAAAAAGCCAAAAAACTGCCAGCTTTAAGGACTTGAAGTTTTCTTGTTCCCAGTTCTACCACCAGGGAGAGGTTATTGGTAAAGAAAGAGAGAAAATGGCATTAAATTAGCAAGAAATTCCAAAGATCAAAGATTATTAGCAATTGATGCTGTGGGAGAGAGAGGTGGGGAGTGGGGAAAAAAGATTAAAAAAATAAAATCACACAAATGCACTAAGAGGACAGATTGCTTTTATTTCCCCAAAGGCCTAATGGGTAGTATTATACCTGCATGGTTTGCACCATAAACTCTGTCGGTCAAGCCCGAACAATGCCCGACACTTCTTTGGAGTATTTGCATCTGTTAGCATAAGGTAAACACAAAAAATACAACACAATGGTGGATAGAGCTCATTTGGACTGCGCATCTCAGCTACAGCTACGTTTAGCTTGCAAACACCTTTGTTTTATTTGGTAATCTCCCCTCGTACCAAGGACAGGGAAGAAAACAGGACTTTTCACAATGAGCCAAAAGAATACTAAAAAAACCTCTCCGACACGTCCGTGCGTCTGTCCGGTGTCGGTACCCCGCTCACTGCAGTGTTATCAAGGGCTTTGGGAGCAACTTTCCTTGGGTGGAGGCTTGGAGGGTAGGAGTGTGGCTGAGCCACGAAACAGATGGGCTTAAGGCTGATGCTGTTTTACAGTGGATTTTTGGCTAGCAGCAGCAAAGAGGAAGGCAAAAAAAAAAAAAAAAAAGACCAACAATGAAAATAAAAAGCAAAACCCTTTCAGAGAGGTGATAACTCATGGCAGTGTCCCACTCCCTTGTGTCTTCTAGATCACAACACAGAGCTACAAAGCAACAAGGCAGGAAAAAAAGGGGAAAGTACCAAATAAACCAGCTGCAAATCAGCCATAGCGAGTCTGGGAAAACTATACACACCTGCAGGGGCCGCACCAGTTATTCTGTTGATCAAGGCCAAAGCGCGCTCGGCATTTCTTAGGAGCGCTCAGGTCTGAATGAGTTCAAGAAAAGCGAGCAGAAAAGGGAGAGAGGAAAAAAAAAGAAAAGGGGAGAGGGGGGGAGAGAGAGAGAGAGGAAGAGAGAAAAGGGGAGAAAAAAGAGAAAGATAAAAATAAGGAAAAAATAAAAATAAAAAAGGAATAAAAATCAATGTCCTTGTTATTAATTGCAAAATATTGACTTTTGATTTTAAAGTTAAAAAAAGTGATAATCACATTTTTATTCAACTGTTGAGATTAGCTGTTGCAATTAAAGCTGCAGTATCCCTTTATAAAGGACTGTTTCTTTCCCTTTTAAAAGTAGGCAGGTAGAGGAAAGTCATCGTGGCTGGTCTAGCAGGATGTTTCAGGCAAGATTTATTTGGGCTGGGTTTTTTTATTCTCTTTTTTTGAGGTGGGGGGGAAAGGAAGAAAAGAAGCTGAGTATGGAAGTTAGATCCTGAACATGCTTTTTTCTTCAACTCAGATACAAAATAAAAATAAAATAAAAGAAAGGAAAAAAAAAGGAAATCATATCTCCTGGGATAATGCAGCTTTTGGAATAACATTCCATTTATTTGTGTTTATTAATTTGTATTCAAAAGAATGGATAAGAATAAGCAGATTGCGGAATGAGTATGTTAGTATCAGCCAGAAAATAAAACGTAAAGCATGGCAAGGTGCTGAGTTAGTACAGCTAGTGAATTGCAATGAACAGGCTTGAGCAGAAAGGAAAAATAAAGAAATAAAGAAAATCCAAAACTAAAATAATAATTAAAAAAATGCTTATGCATGCTAATGTAAGAAGACTTAGTGGGAGCCATGAAAAATGCCATTAGATTAAGGAGGTTCATTACTGACTTGCTTCCATTCTTTATCAGTCTCTTTAAAGAAATACTGCATATTCAATTTGCACAGTTAGTACAACTCTTGCGTTATTTTTACTGCATTACTGTTTTAATAGCAATTGTTACAAAAACGAAGAACAAAATTAAAAAATACTATCAAACATATAAAAGATATAAAGATATAAAGATAATAAATACTATCAAAACGTGTGGATGGTATTTTTTTTCTTAATGTCATAAGTGTTTAATGTTAAAATCTATAATGGCAGGAAAAAAAATTAAAAAGCAGTTTATAAACTATTTTACATGACTCAAAATGACGTTAGCACCTGTAATCGGAGGAAGTGAAAGGCAAGGATTTAGGAAACATTCGCTGTGTTCTGAAAAAAAAGAACAAATTATACAAAGGCTTCAAAAAACTAAGTCAGGGCTTCTTCAAAATTGACTATGAGATTGCCTATGCAGTATTTCTAATTTCCTATATAGAACGGCAAACCTCCTTAATTTAAAATGGGTGCGATTTACCACTGTAAGGCATGCATCAGAACATACAGGTACAGCCCAAATTAATACCAAACACATACATACGTACATACACGCACACACATATGTGCAAAATAAGCGGACAACTTTATAAACGATGGCATAGGCATTACAACTACGGCACTGCAGTTAAAGGCTTTGCAATTATTATGCACGTATTCAGCTAACGTCACAAGAGGCTCTTACATGCAATGGCTTGGTTACTAGTTTTAGAAGGGCAATAATGCACAAATAATTAGACTGCATTAAAAAAAACGGCTGTCTAGTATAGGAGCCAGCTCCCCGTGAGGCCAGGAGACTCATACCCACCTCCCCCGTACCTAAAAGCATCACACCAGGATTGCCACATTTCCACTAAGTAAGAAATTCAGACTTATTTTTACTTACCATTGGTCTCTCCTGGCTGCTTATCCCTTTTCCTCTTCTTCTTCTTTCCCTGCAGAAAACATACACAAATGAGAAGGATTAAAACCCCCAAAACACGTCTCCTTGCAAGACAGCACTGAGCAATGAGGCTGTGGCTGGTGCAGGAAGCTTCCCAGGGAGGACACCAAAGCATGATGCAACTAGCTCCCAGTTCAGGGAGGTTTGGGGGTCCCCGAGGGGATGTTCACACTCTGGAGATGGTTCAGCCTGACTGCCCTGTACCTTTTGGACAGCCCTCCCCCCAACACTAACCCTCACCAAAGCCATATATAGCTGGGGAGCGGGTAGAAAGACTTGCAAGACGCTTCTGTTGAGGCAAGATTATCACCACTGACAGAAACATTGACACTACTATGCACCTGTTCAAACAAAATCATTCCTGGTCATATTTCTGTGGGCTGGGGAGGGGAAGAAGGGGCAACAGCAGAGGTTCAAGGTGGGAGAGTCCATAAGTGAAGTCAGACTAAGCCACTGGAGTTCCTCAGCACCCAAAATTGACCATTAAAGCAGAAAAGAAAGCCACAGTATGAGCAAAACCTAACCTGCAGGTTTATAAGTGTGCTGACAACTTAGGAAGCAAAGCTAGGAAGAGAAAAAAATCTAGATATAACTAAGACCCTCCCGACATTTTGCTCTATCACAAAAAAAAAACCCCAAAAGCAAAACAACTAGTAATATTTTGCTAAACTGCATCCTTTCCCAGATATTGTCCCACAAGATGATGCAATTTATTATGTTTTCTGACTGAAGAGAGAAAGGCCATTACTCCATTACTCTCCAGCAATGTGGGAGAGGACACGACCAGTAGCCCGACTTCTGTGCAAACTCAATGATCACTTTCCAAGAAAAGAGTTATAAATATGACTCAAAAGACAAAAGAGATTTTCATAGAACAGTTTGGATCAGAAGAGACCTAAAGACCACCCAGTTCCAAACCCCCTGCCAGCACAGGGCTTCTGCACTCCTGTCTTGCTTGCTGAGAGTTGTAAACTGTCACCTGGCTGTCCAGGCTGTGACAAGCATAGTCTTGTTTATGAGAGCCTTCTGGTGATGGAAAAAGCTGTGTACACATTTTAAAGGATTTTTAAAGAGCATAATCCTGCAGCCTGGATAAGAAATCATCTCCGACACCTGTGAGGTCATTTTCGGAGATATGAAAAGACGTCACTGAGTCAATTGCTACAGCAGCCATCAGTCTGACACAACAGGCAGACAAGACAGACAAGTATTGCTCCTAAAGGTCCCTAGGAATAAAATAGGGAAAAATGTGGTATCTTCAAGTCCATATATCACAAAAGATACAAGAGGCTCAGCCTGCTCCATCGATATTGATCTAGATTGACATGAATGCTGTGAAAGTTAGTGAATTTTTCCAGCCGTACAACAATGTAACCAAACCCAGACAACTGCCTCAGGACCATAAGCTTGATTTTTATTTCATCTCAAGGAGGCCACTTGCATAATTAACAAACTACATCTGTGGCAAATTTCCTTAATTTTCACAGTACATTTGGGAATTCAATGATTACTTCAATTTGAGACCTTCTAACTTTTTTCATGAAGGCCAGCCAGGATAGAGGTCAGTAGTCACCTGCCCTTTACAAACTCTTCAAACTTAGCATTAAAGTACTATAGGTGCTTTAGGGAGCAATCTGTTAAAAATTGCTGATATACAGGATCGCCAGCCAGGGACCAGGAATTTCTGGCTCCTTTTCAACACGAGCTTTGAAAACAGTTCCTAACAAGAACTGAGAGATCCCACTGATTTCTTTTACACTTTTCAAAGGAAACAGGGAGAAGAATCACCTGCCCTGATTGTTCGATTTCCGTGTTATAAGAAGATATTTGAATACGTAGCTAAATTAATAAATGGACTTAAAAATTATCATGGCCATTTTTCAAGAGCTCTGCAGAAGACACTGTTTTGCCTTTGTCTTAGATTGTCCTTCTAAGACTCGAGCAGATGCTCTGTAACACTTTCCACCACTGTAGTATATAAATTCTTCAGCCACAAGCAAATCCGCATGTAAATACTTGCTAACCATTTTGGCAGCTCCCTCTACAGCACCAAACCAACATGGGTTTTGACAGGATTACAGAGTTCATTGGTACTAATTTTCTAGACAAGCAGCAGGAAAGGTGACTAGACCCTTACACACTTTTGAGTCCAGCACTCAGCACTGCTTAGCATCTTATATTAGATCTCAGGAAGAGCAAATGTACCTTGTGACACCAACAAGCCACAAGGGATTCCTTGAATCCTCTTCTCTTTTTTAAGAGTAAGCTGAAAGCCGTGGTTCTTGAATGTACTGCTGTTATTTCTGAAGACATGGGCTACAGCTGGCCTCATCCTCATGCCTGATGCAAGACACCTAATAATTTAACCATTTCAAACAGCCCAAATGAACTCCCCTTCTAGATGTGTGAAGGACTCAAGACCCTACTAAATGCTGAGGGAGGAGGGAAACTTGGAGAGCTCTGAATGGATCAGGAAAGGAGAAATAAATAAGTCCTGAGGATGATGCAATAAAGTACCGCGCTCTCCTCAGGCAGGAAGGTTCCCCCTGAAGGTCACTTGGGGGTACAGCATCAAGCCGCTAGGAAAGCACTGGCTTTCTCATCCTGTCCTTTTTAGCTTGAGAAGAAAGGGTTTCTCAGTGCTCACACGGTGAGGACCAAAGTAAAAGGTCCTAAGTGCTGAAGGCTTTGTACATGCCCATCTGTCGGTGCCACAGTCACTGCACAAGAATGAGCCTTCCTGAAACCACAGTCAAGCCTCTACTCCCTTTTGAACACCCAAGAAGACAATGCTGCACAGTGCTGAAGAACTACCTGAAGCCTACGGTCTGATATTCTCTGGACAGACTACACCAAAAAGAAAGGGAAATTATGTTTAAGTAGGAGCAGTGCCTCGTTGGGTTTAAAGAGGTTTCCTCTGAGGAGCACGCACAGCTACATCTGCAATTATGAAGAAAGAAGGGAGTGAAGCAGAGCCTGATGGAAATTAAAGATGATAAAGAAAGAAGGATTTGAAAAATATCCTTAAGCACATACTGCTAAGAGAGCATGTGTATTCACCACTGTTAAAATGGTGGAAGAGCACAGAGAGCTGCTGCTGCTCTAGGCTTCGCTTGCAGACTCTGAACTGGCTTCTTCCCATCCATATATATAAAACCACAGATTCACGTAGAGGTAAATGTTACCATGGATGAAGTACACATTTTATGTGATTTACGGCAAAATAGGATATTTATGGTAAAATAGGCAGTGACGATGACAACGATGGAAGAGAGAGGCTTTAAGAAAAACAAAATGTGTAACACTATACATAACTGGCATCAGTCTTGCAGCTGCTGGTCCCCAAACCCACAGGGAAGTCTGCCTGGCAGGTGGGAAACCAGGTTTATTCCAGTGTTAGAGATCTTGAAAGTTCTAGGTGATTTTTATTTCAAGTTTAAAAAAAAATAATCAAGATGTTTCTATAAACCTATTGAAGGGGGTTTAGAGCTTCCACCAATCCAGAAGCCTGTCAAGAATTTATGGGTTTAGGCTTGCAAGCACTTATTACCAGATGCACTATTTACCCTTCATGGAAGAAGGGGTTATATGCTACTAGTAAGTGGTTACAACACTGGCCTTATGTTTTTAACAGGCAGAAAATTCTAGCACTTTCAGCTATAAAACGGGCTTTATGAAAGGCAGAGGGGGAAATCAATCTTAAAAAGACTCTATGAATTGATCACAAAATCCAAAACTCTTTTTAAAAAATGAGGGGGGGAACATGGCTATGAAAAAGCAAAACATAATCAAAATATACAACAGTAGAGCATGGAATAATTCATTTAACTCCACTTGAAATAAGACTTTCGAATAAGTCACGCTTTTGTTTTGCCAGTCCTTCTCTGAAGCTAGGATAAGTCATTCTTCCACTTTCCACTATACTCTCACATAGATAAGCAGAAAACACTAATTATTCATCTTCTTGGTGGAAAGGAGAGAAGCCATACTAGGGAAATCTTTAATTTAGTTTAAAAAATAAAATTTAAAATGACCACCAAACCAAACAGCAGTTCCAGATGCTGGTAAAAGTAAAGGCAAGAGATTCTTCACAGAGCTCTACTGCCATGCCCCAAATCTAGCCTTTCACTGGTCCCAGCCAGGAAGCCTCTTCCAAGTGGAGAGGTGAGATTTATTCCCAACAGTTTTAGTATTGCAGAGGGAAGCGTTGTTGTTACCAGATTGGGATCCTGAGACACACTTTCCAAGTAGTGCTTGTGTGCAATGTGTGGTCATAGTTCAGCAGGTCACATACACATTTCTACAAGCTGTACTACTAAAACAATTTCCTTCTCCATAGGAACCTACATAGTTATCCCGTGCGGACCAGCCCGGGTACAGCTGCATATGAAGCTGTCGTTCCTTTCTTGCTAGTTCATAGTATTTTGCTTGTTCTTCTCTGGATAACGCGTGCCACTGAGGTGAAGAAAAGAGAGAAAGACAAAATAAAAAGCACAAGTGTTTTTTTTAAGCGAGTTAACAACAGAGTATATTATTTATATATAAATACAGCTAGAGTTGATTTTCATGAAAAGCCTCTTAAAAACAGATGATCTGGCATGCTGCCATTTGAATTTTATTTATAACTCCAGATTGTACCTCCAGTTAACTCCAATGAGTCACTACTTATCATTTACTTTCACTCAGCCCCACCATTTCCTAATGAGAGAGGAGAATTAAGAAACAAAGAGTAGGTGAGAGGGTCCGGAAGCTGAACCACTTGTTGCGAGCTAGATCTCAGTTATAGATTTAGAGAAGGTCTCTCCCTCTCTTCCTGACTGGCATCCCCTCTTCTCTCCTGGCTCTCCCAGGTGCTGATATTGGTACTGCACTTTCCAAAGGCTTTTTCCTTCCTCATTTACTTTTCTGCTTCTTTCTAGGACAAAATATGAAATTTGAGATTTTCCATCACCAGGTGATTGAAATAACACTGCTATTAATTAACTTCCTCTTTCCTACCCATTATCAAAAGAACAGGAAGACACAGTGATTCAGAAGAATGCAACTCCCTTTCTTTGCAAGCAGTGTGAATTGTCCCTGCTTGTGCTTCTCCCTTGTTACTTACCCTCCGACCGAGGATTTGGTTGATGGCTGCGCTCTCTTTCAATGTGCATTCTGCTACAACTTTTGCTCTCATTTCCTTCATATACAACATAAATGCATTAAGAGGTTTCTTTATGTGTGGCTTCTTTTTCTCTTCTTCTTTTTTGGAGTCCTGATGTTTTCTGAAGGGTAAAAGATACAAAAGACATAAACCACACACTGAGAACTCTCGTGAATTTATTAAATTAATCCCCTCAATCCCTCTAGCGTTAATTCTTCGAAATTAGTCTCTAGAAGGAGGATCAGAAGATTCTCTAGGGCCTTCACCCTGGCTGATCTATAAGAACAGTTCTAAGAGCGTTATACGAAAACCTATCTCATATTTATGCAATATCACTGAGCACTCTTTCTGCCTCTAGAAGGGATTTGGAAGGACATGGGCACTCAAGAAAATGGGTGCATGGGGAGGGCTTGTAAGCAAGATGGTAGAGGAAATAAATACATCCCAGCATCACTGGGAACTGAAATGCTGTCTTTCTGCTTCACTGGTGAAGCATCAGGAGCAGAGGTAGACGTGGGATCTCCTTGGTTCAAACCTAAACTCGATACCAGCTCTCTCTGCAGCTTTGAAAAAAACATTTATGCCCTGTTTATTGCCTCCTATTGTGTACCCAGTACCTCACAGCTTCAAACTGGGCACTGAGTAACAGGGAAGCCAGTCAAGAAGCCTGAGTCTCGACCGAGAAAATTCCACTGTCTTGTTGAAATGGGTGAAATTAATAACTAACTCCTTGTCTGTATCACAGAATGACTCTGAAAGATTGCTAGCATTATTTTGACACACTTTGTTAGGTAAATCGTGTTCAAATCAATTGAAACAGAAGAGAAAAAAGCAATTTTAAAAGTATTTTACAGCAAGAACATTCCTACAAATCCCAGCCTCTTATAAAGCCATCCATGCACAGGTGATGTTTGAGTCTTCTAATAAAAAGACATGGGAAGCAAAAACTTACGAGCTGTGGAGTGAGCCAACGTCGCTCTGGGAAGATTCCTGTTTGACTGTTGGTGTGACTATGGCCGGGTGAGGGATTCCAGTTGTATGTAAACTATGGTGTGGCGGGACCATGTGTGGAGGAAACCTAGAGGAGAGAAAGCTGTGTAAATCGTCAGAATAAAAATGAATGAATGGGGAGGGATGTGTACACACATAAAAAAAAAAGGCATATAACAGGCACATGACAGCTAGACAAAGCATATGAAAGCTGGCAGCATTAATTAGCAATAAATTAAACATAATGGCTCTTCTAATGTCATTAAAGCCAATCTTCCCCTTCATTATCATTACTGACATGAGACATCATGATTTTTAACATATTTAACAAACGGCAAATTCAACTGGATGAACTTGGATGAAAGCGGAATTTCAGCTACCTGCAAGAAAATCCACCAGTCCATTTCTTTGCTAAGAAATTATCTGTGGCAACCGAGGAATCAATTTTTATAGTTCTGAATCATGTTGCAAATTTAGGATGACATCTTTTGTTGCATATTGACAGCAAAATAAAATATTAATGCCAACCCAATCTAGATGCATTTTTGATAATCCTTATAGATGCCTCATTAGCTACATTTTGTTGCTGGAGCAAAAGAAAATATTTATTTGTGTCTAACAGATCTCCAAGCCACATTGCCTTAACAGAGGGTGGGAAGATTGTGGAATTAAGTCAATTTTGACCCATTAAGGTAAACCAGGAAGGCTTAAATTAATGCAAAATAACACTCTAGCGTTTCCTAAAGAGAAAAAATGCTGTCAGCTTTATGGTTTATGGTAATATACATGGACAGGCCCTCATCCTGCAACTCGATTCAGAGGGATGTGCAATCCTTCTGCACGAATCGAATTGCTTGGTCAGGGCCACAGCACAAACATGGCACAATCATTCAGACTTTTTACTTTTTAACCAAAATGACAAACTTTTCAAAGGCAGAACTGACTTCTTTTCAGTATTTCTCAACAGTCTCAGAAAGGTTCTGCAGTGAATAAGAAAAGCCCACACTGACTTATTGCCTGCCCCTTAGAAACTCCTGCTGGAATCAATGGGTTTCCAGGAAATGCAATCTTGCCTAAAAATTTAGTTCAAAAATAACTTCCCCAAAATCCAGGGCTAAAGTGATTACAGCAAATTACAAGGTTTTTTTAATCACTGCAACCTCCTACTCTCATCCCAGATTTTGCACTGATTTTGCGCAAATAAAGCACCCTGAGAATATGGAACACATAATGGGACAAAGAATTATTTCTTCTACCATCAATATACAATGATTTTTTTCTACCAAACATGATTTAATATGGGGTGATATACCATGGATAAGTAGACTGTGTACAAGTGTCAGCAATATAATGAGATTTCTTTATTTTTCCCTCTCTTATAATTCCATTACTGAGCTTAAGCCCCCCTAAACTGCCTAGACATTCTCTACATCCACAAGATGACACAGTAGTACTTTCATGAACAAGAGGTACTGTCCACTATGAGCTCTGAGGATCTCTGTCTATCAGCTTGTAGTGCTTGGGATCAATAGACAGAAGTAGTTTTCTTTGTAGGCAGTGGTGAGAAGAGCAGGGACTGACAGGGAGAATGTGAAATTGTCCAACTGTAGAGAACTGCAGCTCCTCAAAAAGACATGGAGAGGAGGAAAAGAGGAGGGTGTGATGGCAGGGGAAGAGGTGAATGGGCATCAAAACAGTCACTCTTTCATGGATTTCTACTTCTGCTGAAGACCCATGCACACAAATCTCCACATGGATTGTCAAAATGCTTTCCCCGCCCCCTGACAAAAGTAGCTGGGTGAGAAGTACATGTTTGGGGAAATGCTTTGGTGCATGGTAGCTCAGAAGAGAAGACTGTGGCGAGGCTGCAAAGAGGCCAATGTCTTGGTCCTACTTATGCGACAGAATAACCTCACCATCAGCAAGATATGAGCTAGGTCTTTGCATCATTTTCTTCTGCTCTTCCCTCTCTCTGTTTGTGTGTGTGTGTATTTTGATTGGACATATTTAACGTTTCTTCACACATTGCCTGGGGCATTCAGTCATAGCACAATGCAAACAATAAAACTGGCAGTAAGAGCTTTTTTAAAAAAAAATGTACAAGCATGGGCAAGAATAAAACTCACGGCACAATCCTGACCTCACTGAAGTGGTATAAGCATAGAGATAAGAAGTTGGCACACATCCTATCAAAGGACTATCTGTCCTAGGCAAGACCCAGCACTGAAGTGAGGACTATGCTGCTCAGGCTACCTAGGGTTCAATCTGGAACGAGAGCCAGAGACAATGGGGCAACAACGGATGAAGATGGAGATGAAGAGCCTACCTTCAGAGAGCAGGCAGGAAGAACTGCGCTTGTTTGATACGAGGACGCAGTGGGCATATACCAGCTAGGAAGAAGAGCTGTATGCAGTGGTAGCACAAGGTATGAGAGTACACCTGAATAAGGTTAGATTCATTACTGGAGAAGGGCTCCCAAATATCACAAAAGACTGAAGACATTAAGCTTCTGAAGAGGACCCCACGATGTGGCAGTGATAACTAGCTTCTCTAACAAGGATCTGGTCAAAAAATCAACACACTAAAAAAATTAACTGTGCCCCCGTGGTGGATTGTTGCATGGTCAGGATCTTCAAGGGAAACAAATTCAACAAAAGGTAGGGGTTTATTTTATTTGCTTATTTTTGATGAAGATGTAAGTACCTCCAACTAATAAAAATTGGAGGAAAGTGAAGAAAATCTGAAAAAATAAATACCCACCCTTAATTATGGAAAAATGTTTTCTGAATTACTATTTAGGAGAAAGAGAGTGAGCGTTGGCACACAGGAGAGTGACCAGGTGGGGAAGAAGGGCAGTGGAGGAGGACAAGCCTACATACGAGTGTTGTGTGAAGGCTTGGAGGATGGCAAAGCCTCTACTAACTTCAGCTGCCCTGAGATTTTACCTACTGAGCTCTAAGCTTCAGAGACACAGCAGCTTTCGTTGGAACTCAGTAGTTATTTTTCGGGTGGCAGTTTCCCCAAGAAAGTTTTGTGTTCATTACCAATGACCATCCATTATTCCACATGGAATCTCTCTCTCTCCCTCCAAGACACAAGGCTGCCCGTTGGACTTACACACCCCTTTCTATGTTTAGGGCTATAAAAACGCTCCCCAGAACCTGAAGTCACCCACGGAGTCACATGGACCTCAGTGGACTGGGTGGGGTTTGGTCTTAAGTCCAAGTAGCTATTTATTTCCATGTAGACATCCATTCACATGGCAATACAAGTAGGGGAAGAGTGCTAATTTTTAAGTTTCTGGCTACATTCCAACTTCAGTAATTACATTCAGCAAAAGTGAATTTCCCCTGAAATTTCAATTGCAGAAGGTATTTTCCACTGCCACCACTTAACTGCTGTGCCGTTTTGTCTGGTGTAATTCTGTTAAATTATTTCCTGATTTCCTCTCACAGCAGTTGTCTTTTCATAGTGGGTCCACTGTTTGACCATCAGTCGGTTAACCCTGTCTCAATTTTCATTAACAGCATATTATAGAGGGGTAATGAAGGATCAAGAGATGTTACAAGCACGTTGCGTGCATACAAAGAGAGTGGGGCAATGCTACAAGTGGAAAAGAGAGTTGTAAATGGTTAAAACAACCCGAAGACACTACTGTAACAGTCTAAACCACTTATGAAAACCACTATTAGTGACACATTAACCTTTTATAAACTATTCATAAGCACACACTAACTAATGAACTGTAATTACTAAGCTTAGGGAATATTCATGGCTGGGAAGTATTATATGCTCCAAAGGTCTATACCATAATGCAGGCAAAGATAGAAAGGCTCTGGAAAAATGTGGATGGAGGGGTAAGGCTGGGGTCTGCCCTAGCTTTGACATTTGAGCAGAGACAACACAACAGCTCCAAGATTTGTACCAGAGCCCTGAGGGGCTGTTGCCTGGAGGCCAGCCATGAACCTCGTGTCTACAGGCAAGTGTGGGCATCCCTGGGCACACCAGCCCCATCTCTCAGCTACTCTAGCTACTCAGGGCAAGAGTTGTCCCACGGCTGAGCTCGAGCGCTCCAGCTGATACAGAGGGCATGAGAAAACACGCGTCAAACCATGTATCTGAGCATGGTCTGCCCAGAGGGTGTTCCCAGCTATGGGAAACCAGGAGAGAAGTTTCTGGGCTGAAACAAAGGATAAACATCTTAAATCTATTCATCAGCCTGTGTGTGCGCCTGAGCATGTGTGCACGTACGGGCGCATGTCAGAGGCAAAAAGAAAGGCTCTGTGTGTGTGCACACCCCTCACCTTCGCCTTAGACATCCCTCCATATTTTTTTCTCTAGACAAGTATTCCATGAATTGCAATAAACACCCTAAAAATTCTAAGCAGCTCATTATACTCCACTGTCTCCTTTTATGGCTCCAAGCCAGAATATAATGATGAGTCTTAACTTGTTAAGGACAACTAATTTTTTGTTCCTGGCTGTCTCAGGGGCTTCTCTCTTACTCACTCTCACTTTACTTCACTGTTGACATGTTTCTGTTAACTGGATGTCATCTGCCTGCCTTGATTTTATGCACAAGCAGTGGGATGCATTTTTCTGTGCAACAATTCTGCTTTGAGTTGCATTAGATTTGTCATTATTCTCTCATTTTCCCCTTGCACTTGTAACATTTCATCTATTCCTGCCTTATTTTTTGAGCCACGGTGCACCCACATTATGGTTTATACATGATCTTGCTCCCTTTGAAGCCGGCAGATTTCAGAGCCAGCCCTCGTCAGGAGAAGTGCCTGCTACCAATTTAGCAGGCTGAGGGCCCCGAGCTCCAACAACTCAATCTAAAGGGGGTCACAGGGTGGCACAAGCGAGTGTCAGCAAGTGCTGTTTAATTGCCAATCTAGGCTTCTCCATGGTGTTTAAAGTATAATGACCCATCACTTAATTCTGAGAAGTCCTGGCCCTGCTGCTGAATGGAATGAATATCAAAGGATGTGCTAGAACAGGGCAAGAAGCCTACATTTCCTATAACTGCCATAAGTATAATAGACCTCTACTTCTGTCGTCCCATTACCACAATAATGTATTTAATTTGCTGTGTACTCTTTTTAACTAGATACCTTTCATAAAGCCTATCTTGGGAATATAGCCTTCCCCCCCCTCACATTCCCCCCTCCCTCAAATGACTAGCCTCTCTAATAATAATTAAACTAAATCAAGCTCTACTTTGCCTCACACCATGCCTGCAAGTCTTTCATAGATATTAGAAAAGATTAAATGGAGGGAACCATTGTTTAAATTTGTGTCTCTCTCCCCAGCCCAGGATTTATTCCTCCCCTGGGCTGGCTCTATTAATTTTTTTTTAATGTTGATTTTCTGGCTGTGTCTGTTTGCTGGGCAACATGAGTAAATTTTTATTTTTCATTTTTAGTCTACTTATCTAAAGCACGCAACATGCTATTGCCCATTCACTCATGAGCTCTAGTTACAGGTTTCCATTTCTCAACAAGGTGTTTTCCCCACTAACCCCTGCCATTCCAATCTTTCCCTCCTTAAATCCTCAATACACCAACCTTCACATATTAAACTGCAGACATACAGAGGAAGGGGCAGAGCAGGGAAGAGCCGTGGAACCTTGCTATGTAATGCATGCTAATTTAATTATGTGCCATCATCAAAATGGATTAGCTGTTTCAGCCCATCAGGAAAGTCTAAACCTCCACCGATTTAATTAACCAGACTGAAAATCAGATGAACAGAAAATAAAACTATCATTAGGAGCAATTAGTGATTACTTAAACATAGTGCTGCCAACCAGTTTGTAAATAAAACTAGCAGCCACTGGAAAATTAGATGGAATTAATTGGAGGTAGGGAGGGGGAGAAATATATACTTCTAAAGCTTTAGAGGGTCAGGCAGGCCCTTTTATGTTGACTATCAGTGTTTGGAGCTTTGGTAAGAGAAAACATAGTGCAATGATCTTCCTCCCAACTCTGCTTGAAGAGCAGCCCTCCTCCCTCCTGAGCCTCCCTTCTCGCACACAGAGCGCTGCTCCGGGTGACAGCCACCAAGAAAGCAAAAGGTGTCATGACTTTTCTTTCTTGCTTTTTCAACATCACATTCTCCCAGCTTTTTCATTCAGCTTGGCTTTAAAGATGCCTTCCCGCTCCTCCACATCTCCCTCAAAAACAAATACTTAAAGCCCAATGACAGCACTAAAGGCATCCTTTTCTCATCCAATGGGAAGGTACCCCGTGTCCTCTCCTCCTCCGCCCCACTGAAAAACTAAGGATGACTGTTCAACCAAAGTGCTTTCAGAAATACGTGGCCTAGATGAAATGCCCTCCTCTAGAGAGGGCAGCAAGAGGAGTTACATTTGATCTCAGTTCAGGACCTCAGTATTTGAACTCACCTTGACATGGAAGCATTGACGGTCAGAGCTGTTGGGTAAGGGTGGCGGAACCCCCCTGTTGTGATTGGATACACTGGCTGACCTTGCCTGGCAAAAAAGAAGGGAAAGAGAGAATGAGAGAAAGAAAAAAGGGTTTAAAAAAAAAAATCACAACAAAAAACTTCTCTCTGCACAGTAAGCTTTATTCTCATTTGATCAGAACAAAAATCTTGGGGATTGTACAGCAAGGATCAAAGGAAAGAAACACAGAACAATTTGAATGCCATAAATCTGATAGGAATGGCTAATTAAATTTTATAACCTCTGCTTATGTCAATAGAGACCCTCTCCCCAAGCTGAAACTAGGTGTTTTGTTGTAATAATTAAAGGCGAAGTCTCGCTTGCTTTAATGGAGCCATCACACTAATTGAGGGCTACACATCCAAAGGAAAACAATAATGAATGTAAATTTATACCAAAATAAAGTACAGTGAATCAAAGGACTTCAGTTGCGCTTTGGGCCTCTTTCGGTATTTAGATCTCGGTGAGAAAACATTAAATTAACAGAGCTTAATTTGTAGCCTTTTGTCAGATTAACAAGTGTTGACAAGAGTTACCGGGGGAGAGTCCCCAAGAAGTATTGTGGGTAACCAATAGACAATCACACCTCATTACAATAATTAAAAAATACAGCAACATGCAAAACAGCATCCTCATGAAAGACACACAACTTTTTCTGATTGAGGTTTGTCTGTGCTGGCTAGTTCTTTTCATCTGTCCTTCAAATATATCATCGGACTGGGCAGGATGCTTTCTGGGAGGGTACTATGCTAGAGATATCCAGGCCAGTTAAGCATAGATGGGTTGGGAAGCTAATGGTGATGCTTGAGTGGCAACACGAGGGGAAATAAAAAGCTTGGGCTACTTCTGCCAAGTTAGCCATGCTACTCTCCTAGAGCAAAGACAAATGTGATGGGATCGTCCCTCAACAAAAAAAAAAAAAGGAGGAGCTGTAAGAGCTATAGGTAGATTAAGTAGACGATGGGTGTTGACTTGACCAGCAGCGATGGCAGAGTGACAGAGATGACCATGATCACTTGCCCGATGAAACTAGTCACGTGGGGCAACATTAGCATAGGTTTGGCTCCCATGACACAAGGTTCAAGGAGGACAAACCTGTGTCTGCACACATGAAGATGTAAAGCTCTGAGACACAGATAAGCAATGTGGCACAGGTCAACAACAGCCAGGAATTTCTTCCTTAGGCTCCTGCATTTTTAACGTTACTGACTTTTGGCATTTGCTGAGTGTATTTCTTTTAAATCCTGAGGCTGTTACAGTGCAAACTTGAGCTAAGCACTCACAACAGAGGTGCATGATCTGGCTGTACTGCAGCTAAGCCCAGCAAGCAAGAATAAAAGGAGTCGATGTGTTCTATGGGCACTCAGTGTGTCCTCCATCAAAAGTAAAACACCACAAATGAGGAGGAATTAAAGACTTCAAGGAGCAACGTTCTGCGTTTTTCTTCTACTCATGCTGGGCTCCTCTTCAGAAACAGCCTTCTGCAGAGAGCTGACAGACATGCCTCACCCTTGGAGTGGGAGAGCCTCTACCCAAGCACATTGCAAAACCACCTGGGAAGGGAAGGTAGCCTGCAAAGCCGTCAGAAGCAAGCTGCCTGAGCTCCAGCTCCACTGCATCCACACGTCTATGCTTGAGAAAGGCCCTCAAAGGCTTTGACGCCAATCCCTCCCCAACCTGAGACCTGTATGTGTATGCAGATTCCCTGCTCTGCCTTGCTTTCCTATGGGGTGTGAACTCCACTTCCTTACAGAGGGCAAACCTGTGGAGAGGTACTTGAGCACAGCAGGAACAAACTATATGTAGCTTTGGGCAATTTATTTCCAAAAAAATATGATCTCTCTAATACTGATGAGGCCTGTTATGTGAGAAAAACAGGGTAATAACCTTGTTTCTTAATGTGTAGAACTGTTGTATCCAGCAGTACAAATGTATTTTGCAAGTATTTAAATCAAATATGGTGTACAAAATGCCCAGGCAGTGCTCAACTGTATTATAAAACCATTTCAGAGCTGGCAAAATAAGAAAAATGAAGAATCAGTTACCAGAGGGAACCTCATAAGCAACAAGGCTCTGTAAGTGGGATACAAGGAGCTGAAAAGAAAACAAAACGCCTAACTAACTGTCCACAGTTTTTTTCTTAGCTCGTTTTAACATAAATTAATTCCTCTTTCTTGTTCGCAAGAAAATTCCATTCCTTAGATGCCAACTGCCCAGCCAAATCTCAACCAGGAATGCTGCTCACTGGCCGATGTAAAGCTCTACTGTTTCACACGGAAAACAAAAGGGGGTTCAATTGGGAAGGCCAATGAAATTTAAAATCGCACATTTATAGTGAGGATGGCCCTGTTAAAAAAAAAGTCCACTAGAATTGCCCTGAGCCACCAGAAAACCAAGCCTGCACCATGTGATGCCGCATAAAGGCATTAACAAGAAAAGGACATTTCTGGACATTTCTGCAGAAGGGTTTAAAAAATTCATGCTTCACAAGTCATCAGCTGGTTGACACAACATGCAAAGCTATGCCCAACTGCTCGTGTTTGTTTAAGACCACATGACCTGGCATAAGTTTTAATTAATCTTTATGGGGTGGGTAAATTCATAACCACTCAACGAAGTGGCAGTTGGCAAACAGACTTATCTCACCGCACACACAGATGCACACGCACACGCGCAGACACGGTTCTTTAACATAAATTTTACACATCAAAAAAGAAAAAGGAAATTAAAAAAATGGAACTCCTTACTGTGGTACTAACCATCCTAGCGGATGGGGGATTTGTCCTACAGTGCCCGGTGATAACGGATAATAAGGAGATATATCTGGAGGATGTGGAGGTCTTGGAATTCCTGTGGAAAAGAAATGTAAAGTAGCATTAGTGTTGAGACATAGAAATAAATAAAGTATAAGGAAAAAGCACATATGTTGCTAAATTGCATCAATTTATTTTTATTACAATACTCATGGGTTTCCAGAGGCTGTTTCACAGGCTTACTTTACAAAGTGAACTTCTTGGCATCCCATTAAATGAGATTCAACCAGAAAAATCGATGTGATTTGCTCCCTCAGTCACATCTCCAATCAGAGATAATTATTTTGGTATTTAAGATGAAAATTTAGGAGTCTCAGCTATAGTTTTTGTATGATGCTGTGTTAGGTGCTGTTCTTAAATGCTCAGCAGAAAGATGGTCCTTGTATCAACTTCATAGTTATTTTGGTCTCCAAGCCACCAAAAGGGCACCAGGCTCTACCCATTCTTTGTGTACTCAACAGCATGGAGGTTCTCCAAAGTAACCACCAAAATGAGCTACAAGGTCATTATAATTGCAAATGATGACTGCTTTTGAGCAAACCTAGGAAATCCTCCTGACATCTAGAAGTGGAGGGGAGAACCCCTAGAAGTGCTTATTAAAGTGGGGGGCAGATGCCGAAGGTGTGTAGGGGAGGAAGAGCCCATCCGACAACTGCAAGGCCAGTGCAGTTCCTAATCAGAGACCAGAAACCAGCTCCAGACACAAGCCTTAAATCTTAATGCTCCTCACCTTAAGACCAAGTAGGAATTACTCAGAGGAGTAAGGGTTACAAGACTGCGTCTTTCAATTAACAAGCCAGAGCACAATTACACAGCAGAAGCAAAATTAAAACAGAAAGCATTAAAAGGAAGGGGTACTATAATCATGGCTAAAACCTATTTTTTTAAGTCACTCAGGAAGCTTTTAATCTCTAAATTAAATCTCCTTGTGTGACATTTTCATGCAGACATTGCTTTTTCTCCATTACAAAACCCAAACAGATTAACTGGGCTTTAACCATCCGGCGAGCTATTTGCACACTTGAAA
This sequence comes from Phaenicophaeus curvirostris, assembly GCF_032191515.1. Lineage (NCBI taxonomy): Eukaryota > Metazoa > Chordata > Aves > Cuculiformes > Cuculidae > Phaenicophaeus > Phaenicophaeus curvirostris. The sequence goes on along the minus strand of NC_091400.1, from coordinate 7,476,289 downwards.
GAATGTTCACAGAAGAAAAGTAAACAGTCTACAGACGTTAATCATATGTTTTACGATAACCATTTAAAAGCTATTCCCTGTACTGCCGTTATTTAAATGAGAGGTTGACTATGCCATTCACTTGCAGTACCCAGGGATGGCGAGATGGATTCCTTTTAAGCCATGTGAAGTTAGCATTAAGCACAATTAAAAGGGGGGCCCCAATTGAAGCATAGGGAGTGAAAAACAGCTAATGCATGGCCTCATTCAAGTGCTGGACTTTAGATAAATTATCTGCATCTGTTAGGGCTGACACAGAGCGATTCCTTTGACACAAATTCTATTTCTAATGTACTTTCCAATTAACTAGCTGGGATTTGGTTTAACAAAACCAAACCCACTGCCACTAGGATCTCAATGCAGCCTGAAGAAAGAAGATTGGCACTGTTTGACTTCTCTGGGCCCTCAGGTTAAACAGGGACTCCTAAAAAGTTAGAATAACATGTAAATTCTACTCCGTAACACCAATAAATCTAGTCAAGGTTTTACGCAGTGCTCTGTATTCAAGGAGACTGCCCTTCAGGCTGAACTGAGAGTTGGGTAGCCTTACATTGGGGAAAAGAGCTGCAAGTGTAGAGCTGGAGCTAAGTAGTTAGAGTGGATGAAAATTCAACATTACAGGAGAAAAATGGCTGAACTCCTGACACAGAAACAATGGGATTTGGGGAATTAAAAGAGATTCGTTTTGAAACCGGTCATGACCCACCACCTTTAAAATTCCAGCTGCAATTTTGTAACTGCAGATCACAGAACGTACATGTTTAACTCTCTGGGTCGTGCATGCAAACCAAGCACTTGGTAGATCGAACTGCTAGGTGGGGTATCGCACTTACAAAGAAACATACCTGAGAACGACCCCACACATGCAATGCTGGTGTCACTCTGCAAAAGCTGTATGGAAACTCACCCACTAGGTTTCCTTCTGAAGCCTAATTGGCTTAAAAGGAATCTATTTTGCCCATGTTCTTGCACGTGTTTGACATTTTACATGCTCCCTTCCGTGCTCCAGCATGGGAAATCCTTCCTCTTGAACTCCTTCCCCCTGATATGCAAAATGGAAAGGATCCACCCACCCACTCTCAAAAAACCCCGAACTATTTCCCACCTACCTGTTTTGGGATCTACGTCGGCTGGTAAGTGTGGAGGAGGGTTTCCCGGTGTGAAGTGCTCATTGCTGTACGTGATAAGCGGTGTAAGAGGGTGTACATGGTGTGGGTGCTGCACAACTGGCACTTTGTTAGACTGTCGAGAGAAAAAAGGTCGATGGCATTAGAGGAGTGCCAGGTACTCCCCACTGCAGCATGAGGCATGACATACAGAAACCTGAATAGCCAGGATTTCAACAGACTTTTCCAGATCCTTTCTTGGTGTCACCCTCACAGTTTTCCCACTCTCTTACTTAAAACATCCTCACACATTTTATTTTTCTTGAGTTTATTTAATCTTTTTGACCTGTTGTGCTCCTGTACAGAGTGACGGCAACTCTTTAAAATGTTTCCTTTTCATTTTATAATCTCATGCTTCACTTCGAAGATGCAGGCAGTCTCCTCAGTGAGGGGCTGACAGAGTCCCCCATTTAATTAGCACGAGACCCAAACGCTCACTGACCTGTAGGTCTTTCCCTTTCCCCTTCCTGTCCTCACTTTCAGTTCTGCATTTTACTGTTCATTGCAAATACTCCAGATAAAAAGCCTTTGTAGTGCTAGAGTGTTCCCTTCATCAGGAAGCATTAAGCTGACAAGCGATCACCTGCATATTTTATATATATATATTTTAGAAGAGCTGATTAATTATCAATTCATCAGAGAGCGCTAATAAATGGAAACTGGATACTGATGAATTAGGCTACTAAAATATTCAGCTATATAAATAATGGCAAAAAAACCCCAAACCCAGATAAAGCCATTGACATGAACACTCTTGTGGGGGGAATAATCACGCAGATAACATGAGGTTTTCCCTGTCACATTCCTAGCTCTGAAAGGGGAAAAAAAATCTATTTCTTAACAACAATAAAAAAAAAGAGGAGTGAATGAATGAAAGGAAAAGGCAGGCTGAACTGTAACTTACCCTTACAAGATCACAAAGAAAAAATTAAGCTGAAACAAGCGAACTGCTGGACCATTTACTGCGAGTAATCCAATTGCAAAAAACCCTATTCCCCATAGAGGATTTTCACTAAAATCCTACAACAGGGACATTTAACCAGATTAGGTACCAGCAAAGATAAAGAGGCTGGTATTAGATGATGAATGGATTAGAGTCAGGTTTCATTTTAGAATGTGTCTTCATTTCCTTTTATTACTTTAAGTAAGGAACAACTTGCATTAACATCAAGTAAAAGGAATCACATTAAAATAAAGTAGTGATACCACGGTGGGCCTCGACAGCGCCGCTGCCGTTCAGGGTGTGCCAGTGCTCTCCTGATTGCCCTCCTGCCTGAGGATGGCTCTGACCCCACCGCTCACTCCCCAGCACCCCTAAATACACACCTTCGCTGTGCCACTTCAGACAAGTTATTATTGTCTCTCTGAGCTTGCCTTGAAAGCATTTCAGAAATAATTCAGTTATTCTTTGACAACTATTTTCTAGATGGGGGGGAAAGAAGAGGGAAGACAGACTGAGAGCTAAGAGGAAAGCAAATGTCAGTCTTCACCTGAATAAACAAGAAGTCTCTCCATCATGCTATGGTCACGTAAGCTTCAGCTTTGGCTCCTCCAGCTATGCCCACCCCAGGAGCCACCCCCAGCCTCAGCCTCTGCCACTGTAGCTATTTGGCTCACCCCTTTGATAACCTGCATGAAAAGTGTGTATCCAAGAGAAGCAAGACAAAGAGCACTGCTTATGCTTCCTACTGTGTATTTCTTTTTGCAGTCCTTCCACGGAACAATTCCCCTCTAATACCACATCTGTGGCACAAGAGAGTCCCATGTCAAGTGGCCACAACGTAGGACAGAGCACGGTTTTGTCAGCCAGCCCCATGAATTGTGCTGGCTGGGCTGTAAAGTCAGGTCTTCTTCCAGCTGTACAACCAAGGACAACTTTTAAGCCACACAGATCCATAATGGTTTCACACCAGAGGAGCTATGGGGATTCATCTTCTTACTTAAAAAAGCCAAAGGAGATGCTCTAACCCAAAATCTATTGTCTCCCAAGTGAACCCATCTAAGCAATCCAAAAGTATCTGAAAGGTTTGACAAGGGCTTCACGTAACACATTGTATCACACACTGTGCAAAAAACAGGCATCTACTCAACAACAAATGACATTACATTACCAGATTACTTGATCTGGTTCACAAAAAACAATCATTCCCAATATGAGGAACTTTTTCTCACCAAGAATTGTGCGAACTCTTGCTACTAGGTGACCCACAGTGTGGCTGGGAGCTGCCGTAACTCTGTGCTCTCCCAACTCTATCTCCGCATCACTGCAAATAACCCTCACTCAGATCCTGACAGACATCGAGGGTTGTCTTCCACAGACAGTTTATTTTCATAGAAAATGGGACTGGTTAGTTAACAAAATAAGTAAGTGACAGAATAACATTAGAGGGTCAGACTTAAGCCAACAAACAAGAAAAAACACAGGAGAGAAAACTGGACTTAGAAGCCTGTGTCACCAAAGTCAGATCTACTGTAGGGGTAGGTATAAACTGTGGGAAACTACCACTCACTGCTTTGATATACCAAGACCCTCCACAATATTGCCATAAAATAGCATGACTGCTAAATTAGGATGTATTTTACCTTTCAGAGAAAAATAAAAAGCAAAAGGAAAACAAGACATTCAACAACCGAGATTATGAATCTTAGTTTGCAAACTTTTCCGTAGCTAAGTCACTTGTATTTGGGTGACTGCCTCACAGTTAAACAGACAATTCATACAAAGCTACTGGATATAAGGGTAGGATACTTTTTTTTGCCACTCAGATGATGCTGCAGCAGAGGTGTGAGTGTGGGGAGAACATACCAGGGAAAAGGGGGAAACTGTCATCTATGTGCTCAAAAATACGCTCTCCAGGACAGAGAAGTGCAATCCCCTGCAAACTGGTCTGCATCTGTATCACTACCCCAAGCTAGGTTTGTATTTTGGTTTGCACTGTTTATCACACACTGGGAAAAGGGACTGTAACTCTGCTCAGAATAGCACACACACAATCTGCAAGGCAGGTTAATCGTCCATAATATGCTAAATAAGGTGCTCTTTAAAAGGAGCATTTCTGAAGTTAACTAAGCTTCCTTGGAAAAGAGAAAAAGAAAGGACTAGCCGGGAAAGAGCAGGATTAATCCCGCACAAGCATCTTCCTTTGAAGTCAATGGGAGCTCTGCCTGCGTAACAAGCGTGGTCCTAACCCCATCCACTGGCAATGAAAGGTAAACCACAGAAGCCATCAATAGGAGACACCTGTAAGATGACCTTAGCCCTCCCCCTGCAAAAGGCCCTTCTCCAATATACATTTGCCAGTACTTTATCAAGGGTAGTTTTAAGCTAAAAGCCACTGTGAGGTACAGGAATTTCTCTGGCAACTTGAAGCACACCATTTATGGCCATGTCAGGCACGGAAAGGGGATCTGTGCTGGCACACGCAGATTAGCATCAGGGTATGTGGTAACAGGACAAGAACAAGTGGAGATTTCTCCACAGAAATCCCAGCATCTACAAAGTACCAAGTCATCTGCTGATAAATTACTCCTCTCCACCAAAACACAGGGTCTCATACGCTGGGTTAGAGGGCATGGTAAAGAACTGCAAAAAAACACCAGAAGTTTGCTTTTCTTGATAACCTGCCTGAAGCAAACCAGAGGAAATTGTCCCCATAGGGACTCAACTACTAAATCTCTCTATATGAATTTGAAATGCTTCTGGGAGTGCTTAAACACAGATGACTTTAAACAATAATGGAGCTCTGGAATGAAGAAAGAAAAAACACAACACATTTTGGACTGATATATGTTTGTGGGGGATACTGAGCTCCATTTAGCCTAAGTTCTGATAGGTGCCTTTAGGGAACAAAAAGAATATCTGAACTTCAGATTTAAACTGCAGGGGATTGCGTGTATAAATTGCTGCGTATTAGTCTTTGTTGCATGGTAAGGACATTTCATTAACAGGATGAAAGATGCTTCTATGCGTATACAACCCAATTTAATACACCCCACCGATGAATACTTCCCATTTATTGAAGAAGTTAATACATGCTGTATAAATCAATAGCTCCGAAGTCTCTGAAAGCAACATAAGGCTTGCACGAGATGAAACATTGTATTGTTGAGCACACAAAGAGAAACCAACCTTTTAATAGGAAGAATTTGTTACTGCAATTTCTGTTTGCAAATTCATAGCCTGTTTGGCTTCGGTAATAAAAATATGGTATCAACTTGGAGGCAGGGGAGGAAAATACGCCAGCGAGGCCAAAGGATTTGTCCTTGCCAGGATAACAGAGTTTTAGTAAAAGCAAGTCTGCAAAAAAAGCCACCCAGGCTGGAAAAAAGCCATCATGCCACTGCAGCGTGGAAGTGGCCAAAGGCAAACGGCTGGTGCATCCCCAGCCAGGCAGCCAAGGGCAAGGCAGGGGGGATGCTCCTGCCCCAGCACAGCCTGAAATTGGTGGCCACCTGCACAGCTTCCACAGCCACAGCCAGGGAGGGACCCCTTCCCCGAGCCAGGCCACCTTTTAAGCTTACTTAAAGCCTCAAGTCCTGCTTGTGCTGCTGCCTGCCTGCCACAGCCACCCACAACCCGGAGCGTGGCGCGGGAGGGACTGATCAGACACTTGCACCCCAGACCCCCCGAGCCCCCTCCCCTTCCTCCACTGTGGGTAACCAAGGAGGAATGAGAGTTTGCCATTCACCTTAAAACCCATTAATCAAAAGACACTGAGAACAAATGGAGCTAGAGCTCCGCCTGCCTTTTTGCCAAGTCCTCCTCTTCCCTATTACCCCATGGCTTTCCCTTTCTGCTGAAGAAAGATGGGCCCCGAAAGTGCCTTTATGGGCCTAATACAATAAAACAAAAGCAGCACAGAAGAGGGTTTGTCAGCCTTTTCCCCTCCTCCCAGGGGGATGCAGAAGGTCGACAGTGGTCTTGAATTAGCTGTCCCTCCTGGAGTTGCTCCCTGGGCTTAGCAAAGGGTACTATTCAGTACCAGCTCACATTAAAAAACAGGTGTAGGACTTGCCTCCCTGTATTTTCCAGATGTTGCTATTGCAGTTATGCTATGGCCAGGGAAATGCTAACAGATGTTCCTGAGCCTCTCTGCAGCTCCAAAGACGCTTGTAAGAGGAGAGGTTCTTTTTTATTAAAGGCTGACCTCGCCTTAGTTCTGCCTAGGAATGACACACAAACCCCCTAAATTTAAGTTGCAAGAAAAGGCAAATCCCAAAATTCTGCTGTAAAAAGTGGAATATTCTTCCATTTCCAGCCAGGGTCAGCAACGCCCAAAGCAGAGCACCCGTTAGTATGCACCACTCCAGCCCCAGAGATCACCCACGTCAGCAATCACTCCAGGTGGCACCCTGAACTTCAACAAGGAAACTGCAAACCTTTAAGCTTAACTGAAAAACTAAACCCAACCAAACCCACCAGCTGTGTGTAACTCAGTCCTTATCCCCCTCCTAAGCATAAAAAACACCAATGCCAGTGGTGAAACATGCCCTGAAAAAAAGTGGAAGATTTAATTTCACCCAGCTCTGTTTAACTAGTGGAGTCGCAGTTTATTTTTTTAAGGATGCTTTCACACCTGACTAAGCATTTTCTCCTGAAAACCACTTCCCCTTGCTCCATTATGGCTGATACAGTGGCCTGAGCCCTTTCACAATTTAATGTAGCTGATTTCTGCCTAAGGTCCTGCCCTAAGCTAACTGCCCATTGTAACAGGAGACAAGGCCTCCATTGATAATCACAACTTGCCCTGTGAAAAAACGCTCATTTTCTTCTTTCACACAAATGATGACAGGAGCACAGACAACCATGTGTTGGGACAATATCCCCTCAGACAAAAAAAAAAATATCCCCAACCCCTCCTTGCTTTGCCCTTTATAACGAAAAAAAAAAAGGTGAGGGGGGACCACACTTTTGCATCCTTCTGCTTCTTCCCCCTCCCTCCCGGACCACTTCTCAGGCCAGCAAGCACCTACCTGTTCCTGCAAGGGCTTTCAATAAAAAAACCCCTATTAGCAATCTCTCAGACAAAATAACAAAACCAGTTTCCTGGCTTTAAGTGTCCAGCAATTCATTCAAGAAAAGAATAGTTTTCTTTTTTTCCCCCCCCCCCCTTCCATTAACTCTGATGAAGTGCCCCCTGCATACTAAACCACCCTGCTTGACGTTTTCCACATCCTTGCTGTACCAGAGCGAAGGTACTGAGGGCAGGGGATGGGAAAGCAAGACTTTAAGATGCTCAGGACATTTCCACTTAATTTTGCCAAAAGGTAATTATGGGAAATGATCTGGTGACAACTACCATACGCCAAATCCTCTAGTGTAAAACAGAAAACCTGGGGTTTAGCTGTCTAATTACTGCCTGTTAGTTCTTATGCGGGAGAATTAGTAACACTAGTAGTAAAACATAGCTAAGTGCGCTCACACTTTGCTTTCAAAGCTGTTGTGGACTGTAATCTTATTGCTACAGTATTTGGGGTGTTTTCTCTTTATTCAAATAAGAAACTTGGTGTTGTAAATACAAGTTCAGTGCTGCACCCTTGCGCCATGTGGTGTTACCCTAATGTCAGGTCAGACCCAGGCAAGCGCCTGCTTAGACACAGCTGTTTACGCTGAGATCTTTCAGCATCACTTGGAACTACATCGGTGCCAGCTAAGATTTTGCTCACTCATTCTCCTAATGCTTTTTGATAAAGAGAGAGACTCTGCTCTGCCTGATCTCGGCACACACACTTGGACACCAAAGTTACCCCAGCCGCTAGCTCAGAAACCGTGGCCCACGCATGCCCCAGCAAGCCTTAGACTGTATCTCAAAATTATAGATTATTTGATCAACAGGTGAACTTTCCCAAAAGAGGAGGACAGGGTAGTGCTTGGACTCTTCAAGTTTCAGGAACCCAGGCGGCCAGATCTATTTCTTCCATTACCAAACGAGAGGCACAGTTTCTTCCCCAACCTGTTAAACACTCATTGCATGCTTTAATTAATTCCTGGACAGATATTATCTCTTTAGAGCTGGCAAGCCTTCGTTTGTGTCTAACAAAGCAGAAAGACTTAGCATACATTAGACTAAACCTAAAAGTGACTGTTCTCTTCAGCAGCACCAGTATATGGGGTGCTGGGCCCACAACCATAGAGCAGAGACCATCAGAAAACCATCCTAAACATCAAGGAGGTGGGCAAGAGAGAGAGACAGAGGGAAGAGAGAGAGATACAGAGCAATAACACAAGCAGCAAAATTTGGAAAAGATGGAAGAAAAGAAAGGAAAAGTGAATATAAGCAAGAGGGTGCTTATAATTGCCCTGAGAGATCCTATTTGTTATGTGCTCTGTATGAATAGCTGCTCATAAAACCTCACTCACTGCCTAGAGTTCTCTAAAATGCCACATTTTAAACAGCTTTATTTCTTGCATAGGAATCATGTATTACAGCAGTAGGCAGACTTCTACTGCAAAAGAAATAGCCCCATTGATTTTGTTAGGGCATCTGTGACTCCTGTCTACAGCCAGAACTTGAATGTGAGGCTGTTAAAAAACTGCAAGAGATTTAAAAAATTACCGTGCATGCCTCTACCCACTTGCATTTGGTAATTTCAGTAATAACAGCATTATTAAAAAAATAACATGCATATACATGTCTTAAGATATGGTGCCAAGTTTTCAGTACAGCTTTTTATAATGCAATATTCATAAATTATAGCAGACTGTGCTCAATACCGATACACAATATCTGTAGCAAATGTATATTAAATAGCTGAACAAATAATAAACCTCTAAAAATAATTCATTTTTAATGTGCTAAAAACAATACACGCCATCACAAAACAACTGAGCGATCAAATTAGGTAAGTCCAGATCAATTGTTTCTTGAATAAATTCAACCAAGTTTCCCTAAAAATGTGACACTGAATACACAACAGAACTGAAACACCTTGCAAATATTTTGTTAAAAGGAAACAGGCACATTTATACAGCACTATCAGGCCTTTCGCCCCAAGTCCCAACAAAAAGAATTCCTGTAAAGGTAAAACACTTATGAAATCTCATCACTAGCCATGTAAAACGTGCATATGCAACAACATGGAGTGAAAAAAGAAACACCTAAATATCTGTCCTTTTAGATTAATTAAGTGGATTCTATAGAATTTTATCCTTTTTTGTAATACAAAAAAAAAAAGGCAAATAAATCAACTAAGCTACTCAGGCAAAGGTATCACAGAGTGCTGAAGTGACAGAAATCCTCCTCCTGCATCAAGTGACTCTCTAAGCAAGCTTGGCAGAGTTAGAAACAGCAGAAAACTCAAGATTTCCACAAAAACTCTGCTGAAAATACGATGCCTTCTAAAAATCTTAAATACGTTTCTATTTGCTGTGTATAATTATGGGCAATGTACAGAACTGGATGAAGGGTAAGTTTATTTTCTGCAATAGATCTTAACAGGAGAAAAAAAAGTCTCATGGACTTCTGATAACGAACACAGAACCACTATGTCAAAACACATGCTATCGCCTATTTATGAACATTCATTATTATTTTTTGCTTTATTTTATCACTGTGTGAGGTTATTTTTATGCAGTGCCCCTAAAATTTTCATCTTTCACGTTACAGCTGAGTTTTCAGAAGAATTCAGAAAATTAAACTAAGTGTCAACCAAATACTGGATCAAAAGCATCCAATTAAAAATGACCACATGCTATTTTTAATTTTTTTTTAAAAAAAAAAGAAAAAAATCGTTTTGTGTATGACAAGAGTTAAACCATTCCATCTCCACACCCCCTTAATTGTAACAAATGTGCCCTGCTACAAACCAACTTTTTCTCCTTAAAAAAAACCCACCAAACCCAAACATTTTTACCTTCATGGTTTCAGAGTTAAGGAAATATCGTACTGAACTGAAGAAAGCTTTGAAGTGGCCCCCTCCACCTCAAAGGAGAAAAAGAAAAGCAAAGCTAGTGATGTCATGGTCACTGTGTGAATGTATAACTGCGGATGTAAAGCACAGCAAATACTCGAACACACACTTCTCCCTTGCTGGTAACCATTGTTCAGCATCCAGAAATCAGCCCCTCAAACCCACTGTACACCAGGCTCTGAAACACCCCGAACACACCCCGCTCCCACCCTGGATGCACGAGGAAAAATTTCTTCCCTCCCCCTGCCTTCCGCTAAACCAAACGCCAAAATCAGGCAGAGGGAAGGGCAAAGAGGAGGAGTGCAATAACTCTGCCCCGCTGCACCATTGTGTCGCGACAAAACAGCGCTCTGCCGCTCGCTGCTGTAGAATTAAAGTGTCATCGAAAAGTCGCGCTTCCCCCTACTAAAAAAGGCTGTTACCATAAAATAAATAAATAAAATCAATGTCGCTAACAAAGGTCACAGCTGGAGAAGCTTGCTTGGTTTCTCCCCCCCTCCAACCCCCACCCCCCCTTTTTTTTTGATTCCACACAGGAGGAAAGAAAAGGAGAGCGAGGAAAGGGGAGAGGGAGAGAAGTCACATCAGAAGTTCAATGGTCAAGACTGAAAGCGCGCGCACAGAAAGTGCTACTCACCCAGCAATTCAAATTGAGATGCCAGCAGCCGAACTGCTGGAAGAGAGAGAACCCAGAGGCAAGCGCTCCTCCTTTACCACTCAAATCTTCCATTCCCACTAAAATTGCATCCCTCGGGTACATAACAGCTTTGTCTTTCCTTCTCTTAACCTCAAAAACTTTTTTCTTTACTGTCGAGATGCCAATTGTGCTGGCTTTGTATTATTTTCCTTGCAGCTTTTCTCTCTCTCTTTTTTTTCCCCGCTCCCCTCCACCCTCACTTAAAGTACTGGAAAAGCTGTCTTAAAAGATCAAGATGTCTCCAGTTTTTTGGCCTGATGTTTTCTGAATGCTCGAAATCCATTGTCATGTTGGCTGTGAGAAGTGTCTTATTTCTAAATTGTCGGCTGCTGTTATTGAAATTTAGAGAAGCCTCCTCTCTTTTCCAATATAGCACTTTACCAGCATCCTTCCAGGGATTGGGAAAAAGCCTTTCCCCCCCCGCCTTACGCAGGTATGTCTGCTCAGAAGAGCTAAAAAGCAGTTACCTTGGAAATCAATGACAACGCTACTACAACCCAGGTTGCACAGGTATTACTAAAGGGCAGCGAGGAAACGCCGGCCGGCCGTCAGGGAGCATGATCAGTTAAGTGTAGCAAGCAGTCACTTAATCTGCAAGATTGTCAAATCCCTCAAAACAAATTTCTTAGGGAGAGAGCTGTAAGGAAAGTACATTTTCTTGTCATTGTAACACTGAGGTGACATTTGGCAGACCTTTACCATCAGCTCTGGCCTCTCCCTCCCCCCTCTTTTCCTTTGGCATTTAATATTTCTGTAAACCACTGACCCTACTGTAAAAGCGATGCAAGAGGAGCTTCGAGATCGCTAATGTTACGGTGCCTTGGCTACTGTATTTTCCAGAGCTGCTCCCGAGTGAGAATAAGCAGGGGGTACCCAGAGAGCATCACTGAACTGCGAACGGGTGAAGCCTTCTCCCCTGCGCCTTCCTCTCCCCTACGATAGCTGCGAGACGCCCGCTTCCCAAACCTGAGCTGGGTACCAAGGGTGAGCAGCAGCATCCGAGTTCGCCAAGAGTCAGCATCTCATCTCTTATTTATCCCTTTCCCTAAAGTTGCAAAGTAGTTACTGTGCAACAGGGGCAAAAGACACACAGGGTGGTTTGACCGGGAATAATTAGGACACCACGGCTGCGTCCTTGTGAGGTTGTGAAGGCTGAAGGATGCTGCACGCAGGGAGAGGGATCGCCATGTGGGACGGATGCTGGGGGGGACGAGGCACTGAAGGAAACCAGTTTCAACCACTTGTCTTCCCCGTGCACATCTGGGTGACTCACGCGAGCCAGTTCACCCCCAAAGAATGAAGCCACAGGATTAAATAAATATAGAAAAGGATTAAAACTCTTGTTTCAAACAGGGAGATCTCAAGATGTTCCAGCTTTGTGGCAGTTTAGTCTGCAAGAATGCGGGCTAAACAATAAAACAAGCAAAAACAAATTGCAAAGCTGGCACCTAGGACCCAGAGGAAAAAAAAAATCGGGGCAGATGAAGCAAGCAAGGGGGGAAATCCGTGCGATTCGTGTCCCCCCCCTTCTCCCTGCTCTGGCCTTCGCGTGCAAAGTGTCAGCCAGCAATCTTTAAGGCCCTTAATACCAAAACAAAACCCCGCGATTTCCCTTTACACGGCACTAACAAAAGCAACGAGGCTCCAGTTTGACAAGTAAAAAGCCCCAACAACACGGCAACTAATTGCCTTCCCTCCCTCTATTGAGAGCGGCCACCACACTCCAGCGGCCGCCTTTGTCACACGTGCGGGTCCCCGCGGCCGCCGCCAGCCCTGACGGACAGATCCCCACCAATTCCCGACAATAACTTCCCAAAAGTGCAGCAAATGGGACGGACAAGTGGGAATTCAGCAGCGCCGGCTTCTCCCCTTCCAGCTGAGCCGCTTGCCGGGACCTCCCTCCTCCTTCCCACCCCTCTCCCCGCTCCGAGCGCCTGCGGAGGCGAGTTTGGCCGCTTCCCTGGAGGAGAAAAGCGAGAAGGGGGAAAAGCGGCCCGGAGAGGGGAGGAGGAGGGCGAAGGGAGGCGAGGGGGGGAGGCAGGGGCAGCCCCTGCCCCGAGAGCTCCTTACCATGAGCCCGCAACCGCAGAGGGGAGCGAGAGCCCAGTCGGGGCTGCGGGTCCCTGCGCGCATCCCGATAGCCGCGAGCAAGGGGGGATGAACAGAAGTTGGGTGTGAGGAGAAAGAGAGGGGAAGGAGAGGGGGAACAGAGGAGAAGGAGAGGGGAAAGAGAGGGGGAAAGAGAGGGGGAAAGAGAGGGGGAAAGAGAGGGGGAAAGAGAGGGGGAAAGAGAGGGGGAAAGAGAGGGGGAAAGAGAGGGGGAAAGAGAGGGGGAAAGAGAGGGGAAAGAGAGAGGGAAGAGAGAGGGAAGAAAAGAGGGAAGGGAGGGGAGAGGAAAGAGGGGAAAAGAGGGAAAAGATAAGGGGAAAGAAGAGGAAGGAGAAGGGGAAAGAGAAGGGGAAAGAGAGGGGGAAAGAGAGAGGAAAAGAGAAGGGGAAAGAGAAGGGGAAAGAGAAGGGGAAAGAGAAGGGGAAAGAAGAGGAAAGAGAAGGGGAAAGAAGAGGAAAGAGAAGGGGAAAGAAGAGGAAAGAGAAGGGGAAAGAAGAGGAAAGAGAAGGGGAAAGAAGAGGAAAGAGAAGGGGAAAGAAGAGGAAAGAGAAGAAGGGGAAAAGAGAAGGGGAAAAGAGAAGGGGAAAAGAGAAGGGGAAAAGAGAAGGGGAAAAGAGAAGGGGAAAAGAGAAGGGGAAAGAGGGGGAAAAGAGGAAAGAAAGAGGAAAGAGAGAGGAAAAGAGCAAAAAGAGAGAGGAAAGAGAGAGGAAAACGCATGTCTTGGCATTTTCTAAAAAGTTTATATATCTATTAAAAAAATTAATATGCATCCACTTTGCTCATTCGGGAAAAAAACAAATTGATAGGGAAAACTCTGCTAGTTTAACCTCATGGGGGTGCAGAGGGGTGTGGGGGAGGACAAACCAAC